>NC_137889.1:42974616-47829616 GCF_963455335.1 Martes martes | reverse complement strand
AGACCCATCTGTCTTCTTCACAGGCCAAATAATATGGTTAAATGGGGATGTATTGGGAATCAGGACACCTGCATCTTTCAAGTCCTTCATGGTGACACTAATTTATGCAATCCCTCCATGCAGTATTGTTTTTGATTTAGTATTTCCCTAGGTAAAGGCATTTCTAGTGGCTTCTACTTGGCTTTTCCCACCATGACATACATCACTTCCACAGACTAGGAAACCAATGTGGAGATTCTTCCACATATCTTATGCATTCTGGAACTGGGGAAATAACCACAGAATAGGTTCAGAGACCCTACTCATGAGCCCTTACTTTGACCAGAGGACCATGGTGACAATTTGAATCTCCTAGAATCAGTGTCAGTTCAGAACCAGTCTCCAGTTGGTCTGATTATTTCCTCTTCCCCAATGTACAGTGTAACTTGATAAAGGATCATAGGCCCTTCAGGGAAAGCAGAGAGAATGATTAACAGTATAAATTTTTGACATTATAACAGTGTTCTTCCTCAAGGGGACCTGACCTGCCCTTCATTCAAGGGGTTCTGGGAATTGACTAAAGAGTCGTGACTGTTTTTATAATTCAGGTTAGACTTTTGTTCACTGATCTATAACTTTTCTGCTTACACAGAGAAGTAAGAATTTACTAGAATTCCCATCTATTTCATTTCTAGGAAAGCTGTGATTAACTAGTCAGAGACATAGGTCTGTGCATATCTGACTATTCCAATTGTTCTTTGACTCTGCTATCTATTACTGTAACTACACCCACCTTGCCTTTAGTGGTTGAGTGCCCCAACTTCACCTCTGCCAACATAAACCTAGATTCATCTACTCCTATTGCATTTTGGTTTTCCAATCGAGTGGCTGTTGTTCCCACTGTAAGGTCTGGCTTACAGAGAAGAGCGATCATAAAGCTTTTCAATTTTCACAAATTTATTTCTCAAAGTATTAGTGAAACACATGTTTTCTGGACATCTCAGGGGGAGTATGTCTTAAATGACGAACACACTCCAACATTCCAACCCCTTTAAGCTTCTGAATACCTTACTATGCATTAAACCAGAGGAGGCTAGGCATTTCCAACTTCCTCAAAGGGTCTGTTGGTTCAACCAATAAATGAAAGTGTTAGAATCCCTTCTAATTCCCTGAGCTGCAATATTAAATGCAGAAACTTGGTTCTGAGTCCATATCAGTAAGTTATGCCTGATCCAACTTCATATCCTTTTCCACCATTATCCCATGCCTTAGGCTCCAAGCAAAGATGAGACTCACTTTCCTTTCCTTTCTGAGTCTGCTGGATGCTCTGTCTGTATCTACACTCTCTATATATCTTTAGTAAACTCCCCTATCACTTCCTCTCAGCTCATATTTGATTTCTATCTTCCACAAAGCCAAGTGCCCTCTTAGGTGGGCCTGCAGGAATCCCTTTAAGCCCTCAGACCCAGCCTTCATGCAACACTATGATCTACCCTCAGCAAGCTGGAGAATCAGGAAAAACAGTGGTGTAATTCAGTCAAAATCAAAGGCCTGAGGATCACAGGGGATCTATGGTGAAAATCCCAGTCAGAATCTGGAGGCCTGAAAACCAGGACTGGTGGTCTGAGGGCAAGAAAGATGGATGTTCAGGGCTCAAGAAAAGATCCAATTGTCCCTTGCTTGGCCTTTTATTTCTATTCAGGCTCTCAACAAATTGGATGGTGCCCACCTACATTGGTGAGGAGATTTCTTTATGCATTCTATTGATTTAAATGCTAATCTCTTCTAAAAACACCTTCACAGATACATCCAGAAATAATGTTTTACCAGTTTTCTGGACATCCTTTAGTCCAGTCAAACTGACACATAAAATTAACCATCACAGAGGGTAAACAAATAATTTATGCTCAATTCCAAAGGCAATTCGTTTCAATTTGAGTTGGGTGAGGACAACATATCTGAGAAAATCTCTGACAACAATTGTTTGAAAGAGTGGCACATAGAATTTCCATCCCTTAATTGTGAGTAGAATTATAAATTTGTGACCATAAAAAATAGGTATTTGGTATTTAGATGCATTATAGAGAAAATGTGACTGATTGGTCTTAAGATTCCAAATTTACACTACATAATTTAAAAACTGATATTTTAAGTTTTAAAATCTTATAAAGTTAATATGCAGTTATAAGCTGAGATCTTTAGAGAAAATTAATTTATTAAATTAAAAAATTTTCTTAAGAATTTGGGAATTGTCAGAAAATTAAGATACTTAAAACATATTAAAATATCAAAGTAGTTTAGAATATTTTTTAAAACTTTAACCAAGTTTATATATGGTACCAAATATTAATCAAATGCTTCTTAAAAAGTGATTCCTAAAATTTGCTAAACTTGTAAAAAGCAAAAGAAGAGGTGATATTACCTACTAGAATGGAAGCCCCAGATCCTCCTTTCTTCATGAAGACACCAACTGAACAATACCTGGACCAGTTCCCTTTTTGAGAAATGCAAAAACAAGTTAAGAGGCATTTGTTCCCCCAGGTGAGTGTGAAACCAGTCACATAAAAGCTGGTAGGAAAATTCATGGCATTTACTCATCACAGTCCCTCCCACCAGCACATTGCAATGAGGTTGAGAGGAAACTCCCAGCTCCTGGCTTCTCCTGAGGAGGAAAAAGAATGCTTGTCTGTATATCCAAAGTTCACATATTTTGAAGGGCTGCCTCAGAGACTGACTTCTATCTTAACGAATCTCAGTGCTGAAAGGAGAGGGTTCCAGATTGGGAGCCACTGAAAACAAACATGGCTTTCTCGACTAGTACATACTCACTCACCATAGTACCTCCTTCTAGTTCAATTCAGAATATGCAAGAGAAAACCCCTAACTCCCAACTTCTCTCTGGAGTGGGAAAAAGTTGAAGCATATGTCCAATACTCTGGCTTTTCAAAGGGCTGCCTGAGGAACTAGTTTCTGCCCCACAAATTTGGAACAATGACAGAAACTGGCAAATTACTGAAGCCTTGGGGCTGCTAAGAGAAAAAGTGCAGGGAGATTTTTGGCAGCTCCAGAGAACTTGCAGTACCACAGATATGAGAAGGAGGAAAAGATTACAAGTTCCTGAAACAAGGCACCAGCAAATTCTTCAAACTGGCAATTTACACAGACACACACACACACACACACACACATCCAAAGGTGCAGCCACAGAAAAGTTTCAAGAGGTCCCCATAATCTCTAGCCAAGCTGATTGGTGAAGGTCTTTCCCTATATGAAGCCAGTCCACAGGTTGAGAGGTGGTATTTTTTTCAGCGATGCTGACCCCAACACAGTTACAAGACACATTAAAGAACAGGAAAACATGGCGCATATATATAATATGTATATGTATATATTATATATATATAATCTTCAAAATTTAATTCTAAAAAACTGAGGTATATGAATAATCTGACAGATAATTCAAAATAACTTTTGTAAAGATGCTCAATAAGCTCAGGAAAAAAAATGCATAAACAAAATAAGAATATAAGCAAAGAGATAGGTAATATAATAAAGAATCAAACAAAAAGCAATTTGTCACATACAAAGGACTTTTCATAAGATATCAGCAGATTTCTCAGCAAAAATCTTGCAGGCCAGAAGGGAGTAAGAGGATGTATTTAAAATGTTGAGAGAAAAAAAGCTGCCAACCAAGATTACAATACCTGACAAAACTGTCCTTCAGAGATGAAGGAGAAATAAAATCTTTCATGGATAAAATAAAACTAAGGAAATACAATACTACTGGACCTGCTTTTTAAAAATGGTGCTGGGGAAACTGGATATTCACATTCAAAAAATGAAACTGGACCCTTAACTTACACAAACACGCAAATCAACTCAAAATTGATTTAAAACTTAAATGCAAAAACTGAATTCATAAAACTCCTATAGTAAGACATAGATGAAAAGGTATTTTTTTAAAAGATTTTATTTATTTGAGAGAAAGAGAGAGAGACAGAGAAAGCACAGAAAGAGGGAAGGGTAGGGGGAAAAACAGACTCCCTGCTGAGCAGGAAGCCCAATGAGGGGCTCGATTCCAGGACCCTGTCCTCCGATTAATCACCCTGTGATCATGACCCAAATCAAAGGCAGACACTTAACTGACTGAGCCACCTGAGCACCCAGATCAGTCTGCCAAGACAGGCCTCAACAAGGTCAACAATGGCCTCAGTGTCACTGAATCTAAAGGACATTGTTCAGTTCTCATCTTCCTGAACACCTCATCATTATTTACCATGGTTAACCACACCCTCTTTTTTGGAACACCTTACGTTTCTTCACTGGCTGCTTCTTCCTTCCTTTTTACCATCATCTCCCTCTATAGGGCCACTGAATGTTGTGGTCCCTGAGCCTCCATTCTAGACTTCCTTGTATCTTATTCTCTCCCTAGAGATCCTACTAGAACCTGTGGCTTCATTTACCTCTGCCTATTTATCTCACAAATTTTATCTCCAATTAACTGTCTTTCCTGCAGTCCAGGCATATACATCCAAAGTCCTCTTGATACCTCTGCTTAGAGGTTTCAAGGACACTTAAGATTCAACATAATAGCTGTATCTTATTGAAAACTTACTATGTGCCAATATAATGAGTTCCATTAATGATAAACGGGAAGCTGCTCTCAAGCAGAGCCTCTAGAAAAAGGTTCAAGATTTCTGACTTAGTCCAAAGAAGGCTTCCTTGGAAGACTCACCTTTATCTGAGAGCTGAGAGATGAGTTGAGTGAATCAAGTAAAACTGTGGGAGTGAGGAAAACCTGTCATAAGCATGTGCAGAGAGTCACAGATAAGAACTCCCAGGCAATTTGCTCAATTCTTTAATATAGACACACAAACTTTCCCCTGTTTTCCTCTCTATCCAGGTGCTAACATAATTCCTTCCTCTTTTTTAACCATCAGTCTTTTGAAGACATTTTTTTGGCTCTTCTTTTTCACTCTTGAGTCATTACAAGTTGACATACCAAGTTTTGAAAATATATGCACACTTGATAATGCTGACCTTCATAGTTCAGTAGGTGTACCCCACTGACTTGTGATTCCTGATACTATTTCTTCAATTATCTTCTTGTTTCTCTGCAGTGTCTTTCTCAGTCTTTTATACCAGCTCATCCTTCCTTTCCTGCCCTTAAGTATGGGTTTTCCTTAGGTTGTTTTCCAGAATATCATTTCTTACTTTATACAGGCTCTTGGAGGATCCTATCCTTGTCCATGGTTTTGTCATTGAAATACAATTGGATTTCAAATATATAACTCCAAATTCATTGTTTTACAAAATCTCAGACCTTTCACTCCAACTGTTTTTTTCACTCTCACTCTGCTCTACAATAAAGCTTAAAGTTAAAATGTCCCCAACTCAATTCATTGTTACCCCTGGAAACATGCTTCTCTTTTGTTATATAATAATATGATCATTCATCTCCACATATGCTCAAAGGAGAAGCTTGAAAGCAACTACAACTATTTCTTTTTCTCACTGATAAGATCCAATTATTACCAATTATGCTCCAAATATTTCTTTAATTTCTTTATTTTCTCCTCCCCCAACTTCTTTTACCACAAATCTAACAGTTATCATTTTGGCTTCATATCTTCTATAAACTTCCTGAAATTTCATAAACTATATTTAAATGTGTATGCTTTCTCACTGTCTAATTTATTATGTTGTATTTCAAACATATAACAATCATAAAATGTGCAATATTTTGGCAAAGGATTTAGAGACATTATCAGATTCTAAAACGGGTCAGTGATCTCAAATAGGATAAGAACCACTTACCCAGAGCAATCCTATCTCCAAACTTCATTTTCACATAACCTTCAATGAAAAAGAATTTGAGGGGCACCTGGGTGGCTCAGTAGGTTAAGCCTCTGTCTTCAGCTCAGGTCATGATCTCAGGGTCCTGGGATCGAGCCCCGCATCAGGCTCTCTGCTCAGCGGGGAGCCTGCTTCCCCCTCTCTCTCTGCCTGCCTCTCTGCCTACTTGTAATCTCTGTCAAATAAATAAATAAAATCTTTAAAAAAAAAAAAAAGAAAGAAAAAGAATTTGAGTATATGCTCCAATATGTCTATTTATTCATAAAGTATGCATACACTACATTTCATTGTATATCCAATATTACAAAAGCTTGATTTATTATTTTGAAAATAAAACATTAATAAAAGGGTCAGTTTTGATATTTTCTTTTCTCACACCAGCGGACCAGGGTTGAACATACTAAAGTATAGACTGTAACCTAGATAAAACATTTAAATCCAATTATCCCACTCAGAGTTCTCTTTTCGCTACCTTCAGTGTTTGCTTGAACCATTGTCTACTCATAGTCTACAAGATAAATTAATACTCCTTATCATGGCATATAAAACTGCCCAAACTCTCTCTAAACCATCTTCCTACATTTACCCCCCTCCCATTTTCCCTTTGTCCTTTTTTTTCTTTTACCCATCCATTCACTAAATATACCAGGAACTTTCACCCAGCTATGATTTTGCTTATGCTGCTCTCTGCTTAAAAATGTTCTTCTTGAGGGTGGTGGGGAAACGGACATTGGGGAGGGTATGGGCTATGATGAGTGCTGGGAAATGTGTAAACCTGGCGATTCACAGATCTGTACCCCTGGGGATAAAAATACATTATATGCTTATTAAAATAAAAAAAATAAAAATAAATAAAAAGAAAAATGTTCTTCTTGGGGCACCTGGGTGGCTCAGTGGGTTAAAGCCTCTGCCTTCTGCTCAGGTCATGATCCTGGGGTCCTGGGATCAAGCCCCACATCAGGTTCTCTGCTGGGCGGCGAGCCTGCTTCCCTCCCTCTCTCTCTGCCTGCCTCTCTGCCTACTTGTGATCTCTCTCTGTCAAATAAATAAAATATTAAAAAAAAAAAGTTCTTCTTGCCTTCCCAAAAGGGCCAGTATATTAAGGTGTTCAAGGACAAAGCAGACCACAGAAACTCCAACCTGGCTTTACAAATTACTAGCTAATGACCTTGGGGAAGTTTTTAACCCCTTGTTGCCTCATCTATAAAATGGAGATAGAAGCATCACTTTATTAGTAGAATTAATTAGAACAGTGGTTGGAATAGAGTCATTAGCATATTAAAATATTAGGATATTAGAATTTGTACATTATAGCTATGTAGTTAGCAGTTCTCTTTAAGGTGCAGTTAAATGTGCTTTCTTCTGAGAAGTCTCTGACTGCTCTAGCTGAGTTAGCATCCCTCAAGCCCTCTATAATCTTTTATGGGACTTGTTTTCACTTATGCCTTCTATTAGACTACACTCTACTTAGTTGTTATTTCATTAATTTCCTTCACTAATCTGTAAGGTTTTTGAGGACAACAACCATGTCTTGCTAATTATGTTTGTGTTTTGGGATCCATCAGAGTAGACAGCAGAGAATTTATTACTTGCTTGTCATCACCAGCTAAGACTGCCATCCTGAGAGACACAAGAGGCACGTGGCTTCCCCAACTCCACAGCTCTGCCTATGGTTATGTGTACTTCTCTGGAGTGTGATTAAGACTTAACTCAAGGAGACGTGTCAGACTTCTCTTGAGTGAAAGTGGTGTTACCTAAAGACAACCCTGAGGTCATTTTAATTTATCAAAAGATGTTTATGCTTAATGAACCGTAAAAGAAGGGAAGGAGGGAGGGAAGAAGGGAGGGAAGGAGGCCCAAGAAAGTAACAAAGAAAGGAGGGAGAAAGGAAGGAAGAAAGGATTGAAGGAAGGAAGGAAGGAAAAAAGAAAGAAAGGAAGGAAAACGCTATTTGCATGAGAAGAAACTGAGATTCAGAGAAGTGATATACCCAGGTTTACAGAGAGTTAGAAAGAAATAATCAGGATTTAAACCAACACCTGACCACTAAACTAATGTTCATTTGATTACAGCACTCTGCCTTAGAAGTAAATGATCTCTGTTGATGAATCTTGGTGATGGTTGGCTTTCAGTAAGTTCTTACCTAAAGAAGAAAAAAATTATGTTTCATGCTTCAATCTATTTATATACATATTTCGAATCCTACAACAATCCTGTAAATTAGATATTACTATCTTCATTTAATAAATGAAAAAGCTATAGCCTGCAGAAGTCCAGTTACTGCTCTAAAGTTAGACAACTGGAGGGTACAGGGCTGGGTTTGGGGTCCTCTGAGCCTAATCCTCACTCCCCCACACTCCTGCTGCCACTAACCCTTCCTATTTAGTTGTTGGCCTATTTGACATGGTTACCCACTCTCTTAGTCTACTTGGACTGTTATAACAAAATACTACAGACAGGTGGCTTAAACAAAAGACATTTATTTCTCATAGTTCCGGAGTCTGGGAGGCCCAAGATCAAGGTGTTGACAGATTCCCACTATTGGTGAGGGCAGTCTTCCTGACTTGTAGACAACCACATGCTCATAACAGTCCTCCATGGCTTTTCCTCCTCCTGCAAGTGAAGAGAGGGAGCTCTAGTCTTTCTTCATCTTCTCATGAGGCCAGGAATCCTATCATGAAGGTCCCACTCTCATGATCTCATCTCAACCTATCTACCTCTCAAAGACCCCATGCCCAAATGTCATCACATCAGGGAACAGGGTTTTATAAATGAGAGGAGGGGCATGCACATTCATTCCATATCATCTGGTCTCTATCAACTTGTCAAACCTTGGCCAGCTTATGCTAACCATCTCCGTGTTTCCAGCATCATCTCAAACCCAGGGAGCAGAAGTGGTATCATTTATCAGTCCACAAGCACTTTTCAGTGATTGTCCATCTTCCTCCCTTTGCCTACACCTAACGTACTAATGATGATTGTATGCCTCTCTTAATTTGTATGTGGTTATGTATTTTACTGATACACATATCCAACAGATATGCGTCAAAGCTGGAAGTGCACTTAAAGAACAGGTAAATCAACACTTTCATTTCTACAGAGGAGGAGGCTGAAGCTCAGGGAGATAAAAGAATCTACTTGACAGCCGAGTTGATTTATTCCACATCATGCCTTACCAAACGAAATCATTTCATTTTTGGATGTTTTTGTTACTTATTACGCTCATAAAATAAGCTTCATGAAGACAAAACTTTTTCTCTCTTGTCTTCTCTGTTGAGAAGATTAAATTCATGACGACAAGCACTTTGCTCATTGTTATATCTCAGAGTTTACATCAAATATTAATTTTTTTAAATGTACCCTCAATTTAAAGGACAACTTTTTTGGAAAGTAGAAACACTATGTTAAATATAGACATATATTTGAGCCCAGCAATAACAAACACAAGTTCATATAAGTAAATAGGACTATTTTCTTTTCATGTTCAAAAGCTTGTGTCTAAACCTTCTTCACATTCAGAGATTAAAGTCTCTTAATACTTTTTGCCTTTCAGTGAGTATGTGGATCATCAGACCTATAATCATGACCTTGATGTCTTAATTACTTTTGATCAACAATGTAATTCCATAATGTACAAAAAATTCTAGAATTTCTTCTCTGTATTTTTTATATTTATATATTTCTTTTCTAGCTCCCCAAGTTCATTCAGAAACACCTGACAGAAAGATTGTTAATATTTTAAATCTCATGTCATCCCCCCCTAGTTTTGTTTGTTTGCATTTTTTGGTGGTTTTTTTTGTTTGTTTGTTTTTTGGCATGTCCCACAGGTCATGCAAGACTAAGAGACTTGACAGTTTCTCCATGACTCTTCAGTATATATAATAACTTGCTCTAAGATACTGCCACAGAGGTCTATCGTTTCATTAAACATTTTTGAATGTGTGGATAGAGGCAAAAAGAATCAAGCTGTAACTCCTAATTCAATTTCTCTCTCCATCAGATCAGGTTGAAGTACATCTGTTTGCATAAGCTCACATAACACTGATGGGTCTTATTAAATTGTACTATGCTCTCTGCTTTACATACCAAAATACCTCAGGTAAGACTATAATAAAGATTTTATTGATACCTATAAGGAAACCTAAAAGGTAAGCTAATTGCTAAAGCCCTAAAGAATCCAAATGCCAGTTAATGACACTAATGAAAAGTCATATATTCCCACCAAGTATACTTATCTTCATTCTTTCACTTTGAATAAGTGTACTAAAATAATAGCATATCTTAGGTTCTTGTAGCATCAATACCCCCCACCATACACACACACAAAATGTAGAACCAATACATGTTTAAAGAAGGAGAGAAGAAAAGAAAAGAAATGAAGTCAGGAGTGAAATTTGTTTAAGCTCTCATGTTTATTTTATTGAAAATTATCATTGTCCATAATTGATTACTTCTAAGGTTTCTGGTGTTTGTACATTTCCAAATCATAAGACTTACAGAAAGACCACACATTTCAGTATGATCTGAATAAAGAATATAAGAACAGTGGGAGGGAGAGTGAGACATGTGAACAGGCAAAAGACCAGGAAAATGTGATGGTGGACTCATGGGGCATAGCAGTACCCATGCCATCTTTCAAAAAGTTTGGCTTAAATCAAGTTGTTTTGGAAATGCATTCCTTAGAGTTATTTGTCTTCAGTTATTAACTGCCCCACGTGAGCACTGTCAGGCCATCAGTGACTTCTAAAGCTTTAATTTCAGATGAGCAAGCAAAGAGAAATTATTTCAGTGTCACCCAATTTCGAAATGGAAGGTGGTTTCCCAGATCTTGCATACAAGCACAAGAGTGCCTTCTGTGAACCGGAATCAGACTAGGGATAACAAAAGATGCAAAATCCTGCGCAAAATAGATCGTATAAGCAGAGATTGTGATGGTTTTTAAGTACACATTATTAATATCGTATTCCCCTCTGGAGAGGATTTAAAGTACAGAGGCATATTTCCTCTCTTTACATCATTTTGGGGCAAAAATCATCTCTGTCTAAGTAACCAGCCAATCTGCCAGGATAAAAGTAAAAAATACCTAACATCCAAAAATAAAAATATAGCGAATATTATAAATTAAGTGGAAGGAAGCTATTAGGAAGGAACTCGGAAGGCTGTAGCCAGCCTGTGGCAGTAAGAAGACAAATACACCAGCCTCTGTCATTTTGACATCAATTGACTAATTTGCTCCAGGTTTTCTTGAGGTTTCTTTTAGTGTATTTATAACCACAAAAGCATTTATTTTGGTCCCAAGATAAAAAGCCTTTTACGCAATGGTGCATATTTCTAAGGTAACAATGTTTCCATTGTCAAAACTGCCATCAAAGCGGGTAGGGAGGGAATACTACCTACCCCATTTATTTTTTGGGCATCAGCTTTACCAAAGTACTGGTTTGGAACTTAACCTAATTTCTATTGCACAGTTGCTAGTTGAAAGAAAGAAAAAATGCTTCTCTAATGATTTCATCTTTCCTGATATCATGAAGAAGGAAAATATTTCAGACACCAATGTCCCAGGACATTCTATTCTCTAACCTGGTACCCAGAACTCGTGCATGCTGGATTAGACACAAGGGAAGAGGCAGATGTCCAAAAGATAAATTAATCCAGATGTTTTTCCCGCTTTTTATTAATGCTTCACTCCAGCTATTCCATCTTCATACTGGTAAAGTCCCAATCAACACACAGGATGAAAAAGCAGAAGGTAGAGAGGTGTTCCAGAATACTAAAGGGTCAAAATAATATTCTCTACAAAATTGAAGATAACACCCAAAAGCTGGGGCCAGAATTTTCTACATATTGACAGTTGTCAGGAGGAAGCAGTTGCTGAGACTTATCCTCCTATTGGAAAACAAGACAACAAACAGTCTCATGACTCGACGGGCCAATGGGCATATCTCCAATTGTCCTCAATTAAGACTGTCCCCAAGAAAATACCAAAAGAGAGATAGAGTACAAATATGTGGGGTTTTGTTTAAGCCTTTCTCACACACAAATGAAATAGACCACAAGAATGAACACAGTTTAACAATAGCAAAACAAATTAAAAGTAGTACCAGCCTTCACTTTGCTAGAAGCTACACGCAGCTCAATGATGACAAGTAAGATGTTCATTCTTAAGTCTAAAAAATGTTTCCCTGGGACAGCTGTAGGGCATGGCTCAGTGGTCTGAACATCTGGTTTGATGTACCTAGACTCCTTGGAGCCATGGGCTGGAATCCTGGTGTGATTCAGTTAACTCTTTATCTTTAGCAGAACTAAACAGAATTCCCAACTCTTTACTGTGTGGTTCTTGGGAAGTTTGGGGAAAGATGTACCCACCCTGGCTCTGCTTAGAGATAAAAGAATTCAAAGAATTAAACTTGACACTTTAGCCCCAAGTTACCCGCTTTCTATTGTTTACTGACACTGGAATGCCATCTTTGTTGTTTATGTAGGGTCTTTCATTTAAGAATTTCAAAGTGCTCTCTGACATGGTCTGATGGCAGAAATGAGCAACGTTCATGTTTTAAGGACAAGAAAAATGAGACACAAGAATCCCACAATATGTCAAAGAAAAGGCAATAATGAAATCTTGTCCTTACACTGGAGTGCATAGTCATTTTATATGAGAGTTCTCCAGGGGGAGGATAAAGGTCAGATGAGTGTGCATCTTGAACCATAAATAAAGAATTTAGTTCAAATGATACCTGTAAAATGACTGACCAATCTAAAACAAAAGAAATTTAATAACTTCTTTGAACCTTAGTTGTTTAATCTTCAAACAATGGAATTAATGCCCACCTGAGTCCATGCAAGGAGAATGTGCATAATATATAATGGGCAATGCAGAAATGCCACTCTTTCTTTCCCTCTGACTCACAAGGATAGCACTATAAAGTAGCCTTTAAGAACTTTTTATTCCCACAACAAGAGGTATAGAAGAGAATACTTTTTAAGAGTCTGATGTCTGATCCAAATAATTTGGAAATGGCAAGCCAGCAGAACTTCCTTCACTTGTGTTACTGTCTTTAACACAGCACACCCTCTACCCACTTACCCATTCCTATACAATTCAATACACATTGAAGGACTTGTTATGTGGTAAGCGCTAGGGATACCAAAAGCAAGAAGTCAGACCTTCACAAGTGGTTTAAGGGTCTAGAGAAAAGAGACAGGCATATATACAGATAGTTACAATGCAAGAGGATGGATGACACAATAAATCATTTCAACAACTATCTAAAGACAGCCAGAGTGTGATGTAATTCCTTTCACTTTCCAGAGTATTGTGCCCATATCAATTGTTTAGGAAGATTTTTCTTTTCTGTAATCAGATGTTAATAAATGCTAACCATTAGCATAATCTTTCCTACCTGATACACAGTCATCCTCAACCACAGAAGATTGCTAGAAAGATTAAGTACGTTATTTTTTATAAAACACATAGCAGTTGCTTGCACATACAAAGCACTCATTAGTGTCGTTGCTATTGTTGTAATTATCATGATATCATAACCAGACCATCATGTCATTATTAAGTATAGGACAGGTTTATGTCTCAATAATCCTAAAAATGGAGCAAGGACACTGGAGATGGGGATGGGGGCCAGGTGTAGTGCCATATGTAAAATCAGAGAGTCCTTAGCCCATAGAGGCTTGATTTACTCAATTTCCACCCTAGGCCAAAGAGCACAAGATTATGAAGTAGAGCTGTTCTTTTATTTTTTTTTTTTAAGATTTTATTTATTTATTTGACAGACAGAGATCACAAGCAGGCAGAGAGGCAGGCAGAGAGAAAGGAGAAAACAGGCTCTCTATGGAGCAGAGAGCCCAATGTGGGGCTCGATCCCAGGACCCTGGGATCATGACCTGAGCCGAAGGCAGAGGCTTTAACCCACTGAGCCACCCAGGCGCCCAGAAGTAGAGCTGTTCTAACAGGTAAATTCAACAGTGACCTTAAAAGCATTCCAAAGGAGTTCCTAACAAGTGCCTTCCTACTACGTCTATTACAGGTTCTTGAAATTCCTCTAGCAGGAAACATCTTGAATGTCCTTGAAGAAACCAAACATTTCTCTAAATCAGTGGTCTTTAGCTAGGAGGATATTTTGCTTCCTCTCCCCAGGAGACCTTTGTAATGTCTGGAGATATTCTGAGATGTCACAACAGGGTAAGGCATGGGGATCATGGAAGTGCTGCTGGTGTCTGGTAGGTAAAGGCCAGCAATGGAGCTAAATATCGTACTATGCACAAGACAGACTCTGTAACATATTTTTCAGGTCCAAAATGTCAGTTGTGCCAAAGCTGGGAAATTTTGCTGTAAAGAAATACATACTTATTTAGATCTCCTTAGGTAGACATTCCCATTCATTATCCTTTTTACTTAATTTCAAACTATGATGTGAATAAATGAGCTCTATCTTCTTTAAACAAGGTTAAACAAGGCAAAGAGCTAGAGAAAGGGTAATGAGCCAACGGCATTTATTCTGTAAAAAAGCAAAAGAAAGTAATCTAAGAGATGGGAAATTTTTTTATTCCATATTTTTTAACCCAAGGACCATCTTGATGCCTTTCCTGGCTACATTTTTTTTTAATATAGTGTGGAATGCACACATATAAGGTGCTCCATAAATTCCCACTGTATGAATAATTTCAATTGTAAATCTAGATTGCATTTTGTCATGCCCTTGAAGAAAATCAAACTAGATTTCTGAAGATTCAAGAATTTAGGGTATGAGTTAACAGAATTTTTTGAAAACCTATTCCATGTCAGTCAAGGTTCTAGATGTTTGAGATATATCAATGAACAAAGCATCCTTGGGGGGCTCATATTCAATGAAATTCTGAGTGAAGTTCAATCATTCTTGAACTGGAATGCCTCTACATTATGGCATTATAGTTTTCCAACCTATTTATCTCTATCAATTCAAAAAGAGCAATTAGTTTTAAGAGAAATTTTACCTACATGAGAAATTAATCCACTTCCAAGGCAACAAAGCAAAATAGATTGCAGTGGAATTCCAACTTTTTGTAGATTCTTGTTTAAGAAATTAAGGCTTGGAGTGTGTAAGAAACCAGTTGAAGAAGACAACCAAGTCTGAGTACATTTCTCTTGTCCAGGTAAAAATGGAGATGAAGGACTGAAAGATCTATTTATTTTATGAATCACTGTGTTTTAGGAAGAAGCTTTCCACAACAAAACAACTGATAGCTTTTGAAATAGTCTGAGTGATCGTGTGAATAGTAAAATTAGCTTAGTTTGGGTCTGCATTACACTTGAAAGCACAGGACTATTTACCCTGAATTCTCCCTGATTAGTTTCAGTGATAGCATTTAATCACTCTCCCAATTGTCCGGGTCTGAGAAGACTAAAAACAGCTTGTGTTTGTCTTATCCCTGCACTCTACAAGTCTAGAAATTGTGCTGGCTGATAAATGTTACCTGTTTGACAGCTCTGCTGAAGATGTGTCTCCCTACAGGTAGCAAATCTCCGGCAAGTTTCCTGGGTCCTCCTTTCCCTGTATTTTTTCTTATAGGTTTTGGCTTATTCAAGTACTACTTTGAATAGTGAAGTTATTTCCATGCCTCCTAGACTCTACATCACTTACAGAAAGACAATGTATTCAAAACATCTTTTCTAGGCAGCTCTAGCATAATATCTAGTATCCAAAAGTATTAGGTAAATAAAATTAACAATGGATTCATAAGTACTTGGATGGACTGAAGGGATGGCAGCTCAGGAAATCTTGAGAACTCCAGGAAAATAGAAAAAGGTATTAGTGAGCTTTTTCAGACATTTACTTTAGGAAGAAACCTAAGGAAAGCAACTCTTGACTCATACCTCACCTTTTCCTATTAAACATTAATTAGAATTAAGACCATTTTCTTTCTTCTGCTTTTAAAAGCTAAATCCTTAATATATTTATAAATACCTATTTATTTGTTGAACTCATAAGATGCATGCAATTCCACGAAAAGAAGCAAAAAGGATTTATACTTGAGCCTGATAAGACCCTTACAGCTGAGGTATATGGCATCTCTGCTTCTTTTTGCTGGCTTTCCAAAGAGCTGTCACTAATGAGTAGCTCCAGTGACCCCTAAAGCCACCACCACCAGCAAGCCTTTAAATTTCTTTGGTTCCAGAACTTGTTCTGAGACACAAGTTGAGCAAAGAATACCACATATTTATAATAACATTATATAAGATAATTTCTGTCTTACAGTTCACCTCTGTACTTAATTATTATATTTATCTGCAAACTAAATAAACAGAATAGAGAGGCCAATGCTGAAGACTGCTAATGAAGCAAGTTACTAGTTTCTGTTCCATCTTCAGGCCTGTCTACCAATGCAGAGCATTTATCAGGTCTTGTCCAGTTTAAATTCCATGACATCCTCAAGCAAGAAATCAGAGCGTGCTATGTGGTTTAAGACATAAGATGAGGAATCCACAAAGTTAAAACAAATCAATTGCCTGTGTTTTTTTTTTTTTTAAGATTTTATTTATTTATTTATTTGAGGAGGGGAGGGGCAGAGGGAGAGAATCTTAAGCAGACTCTGCACTGAGCATGGAGTTTCAGTGCAGGCCCCAACTCAGGGCTCAATCCCTTGACCCTGAGCTCATGACTGACCTGAAACCAAGAGGTGGATCTTTAACTAACTGAGTCACCCAGGTGCTCTGCCTGTACTTTTTATTAAGATTTAATATATGGCTCTGAGAGGTCAAGTCCAAATCTTTCTTTAGGGAAATCCAAGACTCGAATTTTACCAAGTATACCTGTGATGGTCAGAGTTCTCCAATAAGCAGAGTAGTCTGAAGGAAAAAGTAGATTGAGCAGTTAGATATTGAAATGAGAATTATCAGGAGGTTAGAGAAAGTTGGAGGAGTAATTTAAAATATTCGATGAGCATGGGGTTGAATTTTTTTTTCAGTTTTGTGATTTAAGGAGTGATTTTTTGGATGGCAAGGCATCACATAAGTCATCATGAAATTGACCAACCAGCATTTTCTAATGGAATAAACTTTGAAATTTCTAACTGAATAACTTTGAAAAACAGTATGCATAGCCTGTAGTTATTATAATTATAATATAAAATGTGTTTCTATAAAACATCTGAAGCCCATTTCTATAGGAATGTTTACTCTGTGCTTTATAAAGTGGGAGAGGTTTAAAACTTATCTTGAATGATTTTTGGAACAAGTGAACATTATCATCACCTGGTCTGCATGAGTTCGGCACTTCCTCCTTCCAAAGGAGTCAACCAGTTAGATGACCAGGTTCACTGTTCTGCAGGACAGGGTTGTGGCTATAGGCAAAGAGTGCTGCCACGTGGCCTTAGAAAGAACTGTATCTTAAATTTCTTTAGCCTCAGTTTCTTCATCTATAAAACTGGGAATACAATCACCTACTTTATAGAACATCAGACAACTAATGACAAATAAAAGCATTTAATATAGTTCTTGATAGTAAGAGATAAATAAGCATTTCCTTTCCTTCCAGCTTTTGTTCAGGAAAAAAGACACCTTTTTCTATTCCCTGTTCTCCTGTAAAGAGACAGGGTCACCTTTCACATACTGCCCAGAGTTGGGACGTTGTGACATTGTCAAGTGCTTTTCTGCTGTCAAGTTAATGAAGGATTACACCCGCCCTCTCTCCCTGGTCAGCACAGACTGCTTACAGAAAAATCAAAAAATATCCAAGAGCACTAGCAGGAATCATCTCTGTATAAAAGCAATTTTCTCCAGCTTTATGAGTGAGGGCAGCTGTAAATCATTCAGCCCATTTGCATTTATACTGCTTTAAAAAGGGGGGTGGAGATGGGGTGGTGGGAGGGATATCTACCCACTGAGAAATGTTACCCTAGGACAGAAGAGAAAATGTTTCCAAGATCACCTCCCTGTTTGGCCAGTGACAGGCTATTTGTGCCAGGAGAGTAGGAGGTGAGGGGTAAGAAGAAGTTACATCAAACTCTTTCTCGTGGAGTAAACCTCAAAACTGGAATACCTATTCTTGGAATTATTAGCTCCATTTGGTTTTTCTTTGCAAATGGAGAAAAAAAAAGTTTACTTAAGATAGCTTAATCGTTTTGTAATGCCTGATACATAAAACGAAATAGAACACTCACAGTGTTACTGATGGACCTCTTGGCTTGTACCATCTCAATGACATTTACTCTATCCCTGAGCAATTTTAGATAAGCTAAGCCAGCAGCTGGGGAGACCCCAGCTGTAACTAAGCTTGATGTCCTTGCTTCATCTAAGAGAAAGCTCATGGGGCTAAATCCAAGCATCCAAATAGAGAGAAAATATTTTCCACTACCAAGGACAGATAATCTGAGCTATGTTCAACCCAGTCTCTGTGGAATTCTCACTTGAAATTTCTCACTTGGAGGTAAACCGAGGTCGCTGAAGAATGTCATAGGAAATTTATTGAGAAGAGTCTTCCATTTTCAGTGATTATTTTACTCTAGAAATAAATGCATTTGACCTGTAGAAAGAGCAAAGGAGGCCTGTGTCAGTGGTCAGTCTTATGTTACCACTGTAACTGGTGCTCCAGTAAGGAATATTTCCCAAATAGTAGAATTTATATGTGGAAAACACAGAAAATCACCAGATAAATACAAAATAAAATCATATTTTAAGTTTAGATCAAGAGAAGGAACAATGGATTGGGAAAGTAGTAGAGTACAATGTTAGACCTCTTCATATTTCCAGACTCAACTTCTGCATATAGGGGGAAAGGACCATCATAGCCATTTCACCATTTCTGTGTGAAGGTTAATAGTAAACTGCTAGTTTACTAGAGACCTCTCTTCCCTTTAAATCAATTTCCTGAAATAAACATTCTATAGCTGTCATGTTCAATATCTTCTTTGAACCACCAATTAATTCTTGAAAGCCAAATTCAATTCTTATCTAGCCTCTATCATCTATCCATCTATCTTTATAAGTTTAAATCTTTCTCTTTCTTTTTTTGATCTCTTTAACTCCTTTTTGTGCTTCTCTTTGATCCTGGCTTCTTATTTATATAATTTTGGCTTGTTATTATTATTATTATTTTAAAGATTTTATTTATTTATTTGTCAGAGAGAGAGAGAGAAAGAGCAAGTGCGCACAAGCAGGGGGAGGGGCAGGTAGAGGGGAAGCAGGTTTCTTGCTGAGCAAGGAGCCCAATGCCAGACACTATCTCAGGACCTTGGGATCATGACCTGAGCTGAAGGCAGATGCTTAACTGACTGAGCCATCCGGGCATCCTATTGGCTTGTTATTATAAGATCTTACTGATTCTACCAATTTCCTCAAGTGTAAAATGATATCATAAAATATTACATTTATGGTTTTTCATCCACTTCCTGAACCACTCCATTTGTTTTCTTCCTTAGCTACATCCTTATTTTCAATATATTTCTCTTCTTCATGCTTCATATCCAAAGACAAAACTAATGAAAATTAGTGGCCTAAAATTTCTCCAAATGCCATTTCCTCCATCTGGAATGTCCCCTTCTTTCTCCATTGACTTGGAGACTGGAATTCAAACTTGTTCCTCACCACTCAGTGCAAAGATTGTGACATTTAAAAGCTATAAACAGGAAAATTTGATTCTTTTGCCATGTGAGGGAAAAATAAAGATATTTTTAGATATATAAAAACTCAAAAGAACATTATCTAAATACATTTCTGGGAAAGATCCTTGAAGAAGTGTACCAAACAGGCAAAATTGAATCTGAGCAATACTCCAAGAAGAGAGAAAACATGCCATAGCAGAAAGAGTGGTAAGTCACAAACAGGCAAAACTTACAGTCAGTCTAAACAAATGTTGATGATCCCTGCAAAGTTAACTGCTCTTATTAGAAAAAGATATATAACAAATAGAAGTGGGGTATATAAAACACAGTTAATAATAATAATAATAATGATAATAATAACAAATAGCAACCTAAAGCTTAGATTTCAGATTATTTCAGCAAAACCCATATTTTTTTTTAAAGAGTGGGCAATAAGCAAAGAAAGGAAGTTAAAACAAGCTAAGATCATATCTTGTTCAAAAGAGAAAGGCCATGAATACTAAAATTCTTAATTTTGATAGATAATTTAAATGGATCTATTAAAATTTAAGTATAACTAGTACTAGAATATAATAAATGAGATATATAGCTCCTAAACCACTTAAGGAACAAAGAAGAGACAGAAAATGTAATTAACTTACTAATAATAAAATGGCAGTGGGAGAGGACATTAAATTCAAAAACTTCAATATACAGAAGTAAAATGAAGTAAAATAATATGCCCTGAAAAGGGCCAAGCAGATCAGAAGTTAGAATAAATATGATTAAGTTCAATTTATCTATTAAAAATAAAGAATATTATATTAAGTTAACTAGTTCACTATTTCCAAAGGGAATACATAAAACAGAATAACACAGAAAAGTTAAAAATAAAATGGGGGTAAAATATATCATTGAAATGAAATAAAACAATATTTTGAAAGGCATTATCAACACTAGCTTAATTTTCAGCTCAAAGAACAGGCAATCTTTCTTTATACAGATGACCAGCAAATTTGAAAATATTCTCAGCCTCTCATGTTTAAGAAATTCTAAATAAAGAGACAGAGATGCAGTTTTCCATATATCAGACTGGCAAGATGTGATTGAGGCTATTCAGTGTTTGATAATAGGGAAACAGATCTACTCAAACATTGTTCTGGTGACTATAAACTGAAACAAAATTTGCAATTTGAAAGTAGCTTCAAATATTCTTATGCACACTTCGATCTAGCAGATTTAATTCTATGAATTCATCCTGCAGATAAAATTATGCAATGGCACAAAGATACATATGCAAGGATTTTCTTTGCTGCATTTTTATAAGAGCAAAAATCTATAAAAAAAATTCATGTTAATTAATAGTGGGCAAAAAGATACATTTTCACATATCCCAACAATAAGATCTTAGAAAACACTTAGAATAGACTGGAATAGATTAGGGGTGCCTGGTTGGCTCAGTTGGTTAAGCATCTGCCTTTGGCTCAGGTCATGATCCCAGGGTGCTGGGATGGAGTCCCATGCTGGGTTCCCTGCTCAGCAGAGAGTCTGCTTTTCCATCTGCCCCTTCCCCCATACCCCACTTGTGCTCTCTCTCTCACAAAAATAAATAAAATCTTAAAAAAAAAAAAAAAGACTAGATTAGGGGTGCCTGGGTGGCTCACTCAGTTAAGCACCTAATTCTTGGTTTTGGCTCAGGTCATAATCTCAGGGTTCTGAGATGGAGCCCAGGGTGGGACTCTGCCCTCAGTACAGAATCTGCTTGCCACTCTGCTTGTTCTCTCTCTATCTCTGTAATAAAGAAATAAAATCTTTAAACAAAGAATAGATTATATCTGTGTGTACTGATATAGAAAAAGTCTAACATATGTAGAGTGAAAAACAATTAAATTTTATAACAATACATGTATACTGTAATTCCACTTGCAACTTTAAGAAGAAAATACAGATTTCATCCATTGCACCATTGTAAATATCTTCATTAATTAGGGAAACATATATAGTCGTGTCTGATTGATTGATTGATTGATTGATTTAGATTTTATTTATTTATTTGACAGAGATCACAACTAGGCAGAGAGGCAGACAGGGAGAGAGAGACAGGAGGAAGCAGGCTCCCTGCTGAGCAGAGAGCCCGATGTGGGGCTCGATCCCAGGACCCTGGGATCATGACCTGAGCTGAAGGCAGAGGCTTTAAGCCACTGAGCCACCCAGGCACCCCCTGATTTATTTATCTTATCATCATACATTAATGTTCTACAAGTAAAAAATCTAGTATGTTCCTAGAAAACATCTCACCTTTCTAACTTTAAATTCTGTAACAAACCCTGGGTGGGGGAAAAGGTTGGTCTTCCTCAAGCCCACTTCCAAATAAGAGGCACAGTAAGAGCACTGGAAAGGCTGATCAATTCACCAGCACCATCACTTTTGTCCCTGTCCTGGGACATTGCTTTTGGACATCAACCCCTTCAGAGTCTGGTAATCACTGTTCCATTGCCGTATTTGTACCCTCACTGATTCAGATGTCTTGAAGGCTGCAGTGAAGCTGCCTTGTTTCTAAGCTTGCCAATCTGTTAGTACCCACACACATGCTCACCTCTCACCCCCAAATCACAGTACTTCATCAGAGTGGTAGGTTTTGAAGAGGGCTTCAGGCCAAGACACAATTGATTTGAGAAAATCACCCCTTTGCCATTCCAGGATATGCTATGGAGATCTAGTAGCCAATCCAGAGCACCACCTTGCCCACCCTTCCACCTGCACCAACCCCACCCAGCCAAAAATCCACCACTTTTCTGGTGAGCATCCTCTAAGGTTCTTGGTGTCTCTTGATTCTAGTAGATTGGAGTGGCACAATCTCAAGTTATCAGAGAGTTATCTATCTTTAGTTGTCTATCTATCTACTTATCTATTTCCTAGCTCCATTCAGTTTGTTTGTTGATTTATTACTGTGACAATTCCATATTGTTTTCATTATTATAGTATTATAATATGCTTCCATTTGATAGCATATATTCATTCATATTTGGATGTTGTGTTCAAATATACTTACCTGTTCTACCCATCTTGTTTTTTTGTGGAACCTGATGTTCCATTGATTTTTCAAAACAATTTTGCAATAATTGATATCTGTACAGTATTAAGTTATTCTATCCAAGAACATGGATAGACTCTCTGTCTTCATTTTGTCTTTTAGTACAGTGTTACTGTTGCCTTCATGTAGATCCTGTACTTTTCCCATTAAGTAAGTGCTTTAGGATTTTGCTACTATTGTGAATGGGACTGTTTACTCCATTTTATCTTCCTATAGATTGTGAATGTTGATTAGGAAAGCTATTGATCATTATATGTTGATATTGTAACCAGCCACTTTATTGTTCTCTTTGATTCTAATAGTTTTTAATTTGACTTACTTGATTTTCCTAGGTAGATATGTTGCCTGTTAATGATAGAAAATTGTCTTATTGCCATTTTCTATAGTTTTTATTTAATTACGCTCATCTCCCTACATTGGCTGTAAGCTCCAATACACAACTAAATAATGCTGGTTATAGGAGGCATTCTTGTCTTATTTTTAGCTGCTTCATCAAGAAATTTGGTCAGCCATGAATAATTCAACTAACATTTCTCTCTCCCTCAATAGTAAAGAATTCACAGGTTGCTGATATGGTACAACTGCTCAAGAAAAGTGCCAACACTGGGGCGCCTGGGTGGCTCAGTGGGTTGAACCTCTGCCTTCAGCTCAGGTCATGATCTCAGGGTACTGGGATCAAGCCCTGCATCGGACTCTCTGCTCAGTGGGTAGCCTGCTTTCCTCTCTCTCTCTGCCTGCCTCTCTGCCTATTTGTGATCTCTCTCTCTCTGTCAAATAAATGGATAAAATCTTAAAAAAAAAAAAGAAAGAAAGAAAGAAAGAAAAGTTCCAACACTGAATCGGGATCTTTATATTTATCTCTGCATCTTCCTTAATATATTAGGTCTTAGTTAGGTTGCAAAATGGCTCCTTCCCAAAATTAAAAAAAAATTTTTAAAATTTTAAAAATTTTTTTAAAAATTAAAAAAAATAAAAAATATATATATATATGCAATTAGGGACTGTTTGGTGCCTATCAAGTTTGGTGCCTCATTCTATCAAGAAAGCAAAAGAAGTTTTGTGGCATATACAGGAATCTCTAGGTACAAATGAGTGAACAACACTCAATCCTTTGACAATCTCCAACAGCAAAAGCAGCTTAGAAATTAAGTATATAACTGGACATCTTGGTCCCCAGAAAGAATATCGATGTTTTGTTAACAAAGAAGAAAGGAAGAATGGATAATGAGTAGACAACCAACCGTGTCTGCCACACTGACTTTCTAGGGGATGCATCTAATGTTTCAGAAATTATTAGGTTGTGTACTGCAATTTTTTATAGAGCATTTTATGGGCCTGAGGAAGCTGTTTCTATTCTTAGCTTAATGAGGCCTTTTAAAATCAGGAAAGACTGTTGAATGTTATCAAAACTCTTTGTGGCATCTATTGAGAAGATAATATAATGTGTTTGTTTTTCCAATTAATATGTTAAAATAGAGTAATAGATTCCAACCCTTGACTCATTCTTGCAATCTTGGGATAAACAATGCTTGGAATGTGGTTATTCTGTTATTCCATTATTGTATTTAATTTGAAAATACCATACTCTACTCATATTTTTTGCATTAATGCTCATAAGTGAAATTGATATATAGTTTTCTTTATGCTGTCCCTGTCCAGTTACTTTCATGAGGATTCTGTAGCCACATAAAATGAACTTCTTATCTTTTTATATTTGAACAGTTCAAATAGAAATTACCTATGACTTCAAAATCAGGTAGGATTCTTTTTAAGAATGGAGTCCTGTTGTTTTTTTTCCCTTTTATTCCCTTCTTTTATTTATTCAATTTAATTAACATATACCATATTATTAGTTTCAGAGGTAGAATTTAGTGATTCATCAGTTGCTTACAACACCCAGTGTTCATTACTTCAAGTGTCCTCCTTAATGCCCACCCAGTTACCCCATCCCCTCATCCACTTCTCCTCCAGCAATCCTCAATTTGTTTCCTATAGTTAAGTCTATTCTGATTTGCATCCCTCTCTGTTTTTGTTTTATTTTATTTTTGCTTCCCTTTCCCTTTGTTCATCTGTTGTTTCTCAAATTCCACATATGAGTGAAATTATATGGTATTTGCCTTTCTCTGACTGACTTATTTCACTTAGCATAATACCCTCCAACTCCATCCATGTTGTTGCAAATGGCAAGATTCCATTCATTTTGATGGCTGAGTAATACTCCATTATTTATTAAGGATTATGTTTTCTGTTTTACTTTGATTATAATAACTTCAGGCTTTCGTCCTTAATGAAACAGTGGTTATTTTGCTACCTTATTGAATGAAATGCTTTATCTTCAATTTTTTCCTAATATGAAAATTGTTAAAAACTTGAGTCTATTACTTTGGCAATTTTGATGTTTTGTTCATATTTTCATTCCTTCCCAAATAGATTATCAATTCTACATTGATTTCTTCTTTTTTTTTCTTTTAGGATTTTATTAAATTACTGGAGTGGGGGGAGTAGGGATAGGCGGGGAGAGGCAGAGGCAGAGGAAGAAGCAGGCTTCCCCCTGAGCAGGGAGCCAAACAAGGGCCTTGATCCCAGGACCCCCAGATCATGACCTGAGCTGAAGACAGACACTTAACCAACTGTGTTACCCAGGAGCCCCTGATTTCTTCTTCAGCTTGAGTTATTTTAAAGAATTTTTGAGAAAATCTTAATGTGAATACTAGGAAGCATTTCTTTTTTATTTTTCTTCATTGTTGTTATCCCCAACAGTGGATGCCTATTGTTTTGTGCTACCTGGCATTCAGCAACCCCTCTAATTTGGCAGTAAGCCTCCACTGGGTTAGAGTCTCAAAAGAGACTTCATGGATAAGTATAGCAGCAAGAATTCAGTGGCACCAAAAAATCAGTTCACAAGATGGCACCTAAACTAGACCTTCAGCATGATTTCTGGGGTCTGTCCTGTCCTTCCTTGTTTCTTGCCTGTTCTCCTACTTGTAGGCAATTCTGTAGGTTCCCTATTATCCTTCTAATAGATTTCTTTGCTGCTTAAAGGAATCATGGTAAGTCCTGTGGATTCCAACCAAGAAGTGCTTTTATTGGTAATTTATGATTTTCCTACTTGAGAACTAGAAATTTGTGGAGGTTTTATCCCCCTCAGGGCCTAATAGAGAGTTACATTTTATTAATTGTCTATTTTTGCTACTTTCCACTTAGTTAAGTACATTTCATGTATCAAAGTTGTTTCTTACATAATTCAAGTATCTCTCTTTTTTCCCTATTTGGTTCATAAGCTTCTGAGATAAGTGGGTTTAAGTCTTACATTGTTGTTATAAACCTGGCCAGGTCACAGCCATTTCATTGGTGGACTCCCAAATGTTAGTTTCTGTAGGCGTTTCTCTTGGGCCAGTTTCTCCACAGAAGAATCTTCCAGTCCTTTGCCAAGAGAGATATAAGGCTAGCTGCCAGTGTGCTAGCTAAAGAGTATCAAAAGAAATCCAAGAATATCCCCATAAGACATCTATTTTCTCTTGAAATACACTCTCCTCAACTGTTTTTTATACAATGCCTAACCTCTGATTTAAGACATGATATTCCAACTTCCCCATGAAAATAACCTCCTGTCCTCTGAAGTGTTGGGGAAGGTGGGCAATTAGTTGTTTAGGACAGTGGGGGCTGCTAGGGCTTAACTAATCCTCATACAGACTTCCAATGTCCTGATTTTTGGTATGTCTCTGGTTCCTTCCTGTCCAGGTAACTTATTGCTTTTCTAAGATTCTCTGATCCAAATAATCTTGCTTCTCATTTGCATGTATTCTACAAGCCTTTAGGTTTCAGCTGTTTCCAATATGCTAAACAGATCCCACCCATCCAGCTGCTTTCCTTTGTTGTAAATCTGCTGACATCTCTGGCCCACAGTCTCTTCCTCAGCTCTTTTTTCTTTATGGAGATTTTATATATAAATATATTTTATATGTATATGTGTATGTTCATAATATATTTAAATTCATATCTATGTATATATAATAGGTTTCTTAAAGTAGGTTTTCATTACAGAATGGAGTTGTTTCTTTGATTTCTTTCTCTCTCCTTTCTTACCTTACTTCGTAGTGATAGAAATAATATTTTCTCTCTCCATTTCTTAAAATCTTTTTTAAATTTATAAAGCATTTTTCCTGAAGTTCAGGTAGGTCAAGGAATGGAATGAGAAAGAGAGGAGCCTGGGGTGCCTCAGTCGCTCAGTTGGTTAAGTACCTGCCTTAGGCTCAGGTCATGATTCTGGAGTCCTGGGATTGAGCCCCACATCAAGTCCAGCATCAAGCCGCTCATAGGGCTCACTGCTCCACAGGGAGTCTGCTACTCCCTCTGCTTCTCTTCCTACTCATGCTCTCTCTCACTCATTCTCTCTCATATAAATAAATAAAATGTTTAAGAGAGAGAGAGGTGCTTGGGATAAAAAAAATGTAAGAAGTCACTTGTTCCCATATCCTAACCCTGCATTTGCATGACCTTGAGAGTGAAAGCCTCCTCTAATATTGTTCCCAAGATCCTTCTCTTGACTTACCCTAGTCCTTAACCTAGTGCTGAAGGCATTCCTTGTCTGCACTGCACTCAAAGAATAAAGCTGAAACAGAATGTCATTATCTGACTTCATTGGCCTTAGGAGTCAGCAGACAGAATTTGGAGCTGCCAGAGTGATTGGAAATCAATGGAGGAAATCCCAGAAAGAAAGGAATCACTTTGTATATACACTTCTCTCAAATTTTTTGCTGATTCTTGAACAATACATGCATGAGACTCCAAGGAGCCTAGTACAAGACTCAACATCCCTCAGAATGATAACAGAATTTAAATTCTCTACAGTGTTCTACAGAATCTAATATCATTTACCATCTTTAAGATAAAGTATTTTCAGATTTGCAAAAAAGCTTAAAAATATGACCTATAATGAAGAAAAAATAGTTAATAGGAAAAAACCTACAAATATCCAAATACCTCAGAATGAATAAACAAACAAGAACTTTAAAGTAGCAATGATAAATATGTTATAGAATTTATACGGAAAAATGTGTTTAATGGCAAAACAGTGGAGAATTGCACGTTTTGACACTGTATTTCACATATTGAAACTATGAATGAGAACCAGTAGAAATCCTAACACTAAAAAATACAATAACTAAAATGAAATATTTACTGGACCATAGTAACAGCAAATTAGACACAACAGAAGAGATTATCAGTGACCTTGAAAACAAGTCAATAGAGAATACAAATTACAGCAATTCTTTTTTAAAGAACCAAGAGCATAGTGTATACATTAATGACAAGTTGACAGAGTTATCTAATATATATGTAACTGTAATCTCAGGAGAGGGGATAGGTAATGGGGAGTAAAAAATACTTGAAGATACATGGCTGAAATTTCTCCTAAACTGATCAAAACCAGTATCACACAGATATAAAAAATTCAAGCAAAATAAACACACACACACACACACACGCACACACATATAAGAATTCACACTTGGGTACATCACAGTCAAACAGCTAAAAAAACAAAAATGAAGGGAAAATCTTAAAGATTTCCTGAAGGAACAAGGCACATTATTTACAGTGAAACAGTGACAGCATCGAGCTGACTTCTCCTCAGAATCTATGGAAACTGTTAAACAGTGGAACAATATGTTTAAAGTGCTAGAACAAGAGGACGGTCAACCCAGAATCCTATATCCAGCTGACAAGTATCTCAAAAATGAAGACAAAATAGTTATTTTCAGATAAACAAAAGTTAGAAATTTTATCTTCTACAATTCTTACTCTGTAAAAATGTTAAAGGGAGTTTTCTAGAAAAAGGTGAAACAATATCAGATGGAAATTTAAATCTGTAAGAAGGAATAAAAAGGAGTAGAAGTGGTAGGTATGTGATAAAACATAAAAGACTAGTTTTCTTTTTTCTTAAAATTTTAAAAGGAAATTGACTTTTTGAAGCAAAAAGTAATAACAATATATCATGGGGTTTATAACAAATAGTAGTAAAATACATGTTAATAATAGCACAAAAGATGGGAGGACTATAAATGAAAAAATATCACTATAAAACTCACACATTATAAGTGAAAGAATGTTATTAATTCAAGGTAGTAATAAGTTAAGATATATATATACAATCTCTAGTACAAACTCTAAAAATTATATCTGTGGAGGTCCTGGGGTTATCATAAAATCACCCTGGAACCCAATACGTCAGCCAGTAAACAGTGGTTTCCTCCAAAACTCCTCATCCGGGATCCTCTTATCAAAGTTGTAGGCTAAGGAGTGCCTTTCTCCCCATGTTAACAAGTCTGCAGAAAAAAGTGTAAATATGTAAAGAAACATGTAAATAACTTTCTTATTTCAATCATTCTATGAATGATATCTAACTCATGTTTTGATTGCCCTCTGTGATCTACATAATTGCAGTGAGCATGTAAATTCTGGAAGCAACTAGAAGAATCAAAGTAGTTTTGGACACTGGTGCAGTGTTGTGTATAGACCCATCAAGTCCACCCTGAATCAGTTTGCTTATTGGGACCACCAGCATGCATATCTCTTGGCCCTCAACCCACTATATACAACCATAAGCATGGGAGAAGTATGTAAACACATTCTGCACATATGCTTTGTGCCCCAGTACAGAGAAGTAAGTAAGATATTATGATAAACTTCTAAGATGCTTCAGTCAACTGGTTCAAAATAAAGAGGACCAGGGAAGCAAGCAAACACAGTTTTTAGTTTAGGGATTCTAATACATGCAAAGAGAGTTTACAATAGAAGGAAGACAAGCTATGATCCAGGAAAAAAAATGTTCCTTGTTGTAGAATGGAGTGGCACTAAAAGTAATTATAGGTACCTCAGGCTAACCATAGGAAGCATTCCAGATGCACAATCTATCAGAGACCCATGACTTAAGGGATACTATTAAGGAATTTTAATAATTGCAGGTCCATGATTATATGTGCAAATTTTAATATGTATGGATTAAAACATGAAAATATGGGTCAAGGAAGGAAAAGACATTTCATCAATTTCAAATTATTTCCTTGGTGATTAAAACCATAAAAGGAAAGTGAATTTCTCCTCTCTCCCTCTGACCTACAAGGCATTGTTTGGCCCCAGCTCAGGACAGAGTACTCCTGCTTGCCCATGATGGATTAGAGTAGATAGTAGATACTGGGATGCTGGTCACTTGTAGCTGTCATTCATAGTTATCATCCCTAAAATAACAAACTACTTCCAAACTGTATTCCTTACCTGGAAGTTCTGATTTAGGCCTTTTCAGGAAGAGTACTAGTTTGTCTGTAAACCAGAACCTTAACTTGAATTGTATGTCATCTTACTTGAGAAAAATTTTATAGAACCTCCTTTTATATGTGACATTAGGCTCAGTAGTGTATCTTAGAAAGAGCATCCGAGTGAGAGAGACTGAAAATGTGGATTATAGCTGTGCTCCACCCCTCTGCCTCTACCTGTATGAGTTTGGGCAACTCCCTCCACTTCCCTGAACATCAGTTTTCTTATGAGTAAAATGATAATTTCCATTTAAAAGTGACTCTTAAGTCCTTTTGTTATATAGTTTTTTATAATTATATTAAAGTGATAGATAAACCTCCTCAACAGAATAATGCACAGAGTTAGACAAATGTTTGTCTTCTCCCATTTTCTGTTTTCCATTTGGCAACTTCCAAGATCAAACTAACAATAAATATAGATAGATTATAGACAGGTATAGATATAAATAGATATGATAGATATAGACCTATAGATATAGATATATAATTTAGTCTCTGTCTGCTAAGGAAGCTTAGTACCCAATGTTTTCAGATATTTTACCATAGGCCAGGCCTCCTGATATCTTCCCTCTCGCGCTCTTCTACACACAGCACCTGGAGTTTCCCTGTGTCCTCTTCAGCATGTGAAATGCCAAAACATATGGAGGCAAGAACTTTGCAGAAAGAACAGTGGTTAAAGGACTGAATGGCTGTGTGAAAGGGGAAATGGAAAACAAGTAAGGAGATCACAATTGGCAGAGATGTGTCGATATGGGCTTCCCCACATATCAGAAAGAGAGGCTTTTTCTTTCCAGATAAGAAACAGATTGACGAATTTCTCCCCACTCTTTGGACGCTGTATGGATTAGACTACATCGTTTGAACATGAATGAAAGCCTTAGTCTTTAAGTGTGTGTGTGTGTGTGTGTGTGCGTGCGTGTGCGCGTGTGTGTGTGTGTATTATGTGTGAAAGAGAGAGAGACTTAAATCTGCCCTTCTGCTTTCCAGGAGACCCTGAATTCCTATGTATAAGATGGATATTCACAGAGAGCTACCCATGAGAAAAAGCTTTTTATGGCTTTTTTACTACTTTCCCCAACATGACACACATTATAAAATTTCAGTTTTAATTTCAGGGATTCACAAATCTGTAATGCCCATCCATGGCATCCAAGATGAGAAGCTTTGAATCATATAACTAAGTTCCTTTTCTTTTTTTTTTTATTTGACACAGAGAGAGAGATCACAAATAGGCAGACAGACAGGCAGAGGCGGGTGGAAGGGGAAGCAGGCTCCCTGCTGAGCAGAGAGCCCGATGCGGGGATCGATCCCAGGACCCTGGGATCATGACCTGAGCCGAAGGCAGTGGCTTTAACCCGCTGAGCCACCCAGGTGCCCCTGGAGAACCATTCTTAATGGTCGGGTCTCCCTCAGGCTTATTAGAGAATCACATTCACCTTCACCACTTGAAACAATCCTGCCAGTCCTAGAAGAAAATGAAGAAAATAAATGGGGATTAATGCTGGGCAGAATTTACCCAATCAGAGTTCAACCAAAGAGAGTAATGAATTAATTATTCAGCAAAAGTCCCAGATGACAGTCAAGGTTTTTTTCCAAGTAGATCAACAACTGCCGTCACTAGAGCCCTTGCTAGAGTGCCCAGCCTTTCTCCCTACATGACCCTGCACATTTATTCGGTGCCCATGTGTTCCAAGGTCAATATTCTCCTCATGCATTAACTAAATTTCATTCTGAAGGATTTCAAATGCAACAAAAGTTGATCCACTACAAAGATGAAAGAGCTGCTTAACAGCTGTGATAAAGGAAATTAAAACAATTGGACACTCTTTCTATTGGGAATTAAACTATTTTCACTAAGACTCACACATACCAGAGCGCTGGAAGAGCTGACAACAAACAAATTGAAATGAAGGATGACAAAGCAAATTTACTCTTACACTTGGAACTTATGAAAAAGGCAAAATACTTTCAAAAAGGAGCTAATTTTTATCTTTAAAAGTCTTCTTTCTTCTAGGAAATCTATCCTTCTAAAAATGCCTACAAAACCCCTCAGTAGATTTTTTTTTGGTAGAGAAACACAATAATTTTGTAATGTCAATGATATCAATTCATATAGGTTTACAGAAAATTTCTTCATAAAATATAATCAAAAGTCAAAATAAGAGTTATGGGTTAATGGATTAGTCATCATAGCTCACTGGATTAAGTATCATGCCAGGTCCTGGCTCACCAAAAATGGTAACTGAAGAGAGTTCAATAAAGGGGTAATTTACAACATACATCATACCCTAGTCAGGGTTCTCCAAAGGAAAAGAACCAGTAGGATGTATATGTACAGAGGCCAGGGGGGTGGGAGGGAAGAAATTTATTCAAAGTGTTTGATTCATGCAGTTATGGAGGCTGAGAACTCTCAAGATCCATAGTCAGCAAGATGGAGACTCAGGAGAGTCAATGTGTACTTCCAGGTCTAATAAAAAAATCTCAAGATCCAGGAGGGTTGATGGTACAAATTCCTGTCTGAAGGACAAAAGGAACGCAAGAAGAGCTTCTGTTTCAGTATGAGTCTGAAGGCCACAAAGGACTGATGTCCCAGATCAAATAGTCATGCAGGAGAAGTCCCCTCTTACTCAGATTTTTTTGTTCTATGCAGGCCTTCAACTGATCAGATGAGGCCCACCCACATTAGAGTGAGCAATCTGCTTTACTCAATCTACTGATTCAAATGTTAATCTCATCCAGAAACATCCTCATAGAATACACAGACAGACGCACAGAATACATCCTCATAGACATACCCAGTATAATGTTTTGACTAAACATATGGGCACTCCTTTAGCCCACTCAGGTTGACACAAATGATTAACCATCACACAAGGGATTGACTGAGTTTGAGAAAACCAAATGCCTGAGGCTAAAAACAGTATCCCTATCCTGGCTATCAACAGCCAAAAGCTACAACCTCTAGGTCTGGAAGAGGAAGTCCTTAGTACATCCCACAGAATATAGAAGTTGCTCAAGGACTGAAAGTTTTGTCAGGGAGGGAGCGATGCAATAAATATCCTAAAGATCAGCTTCCTCCATCATAGTTCAGTATAGAAAACAGTAGATATCAAAAATGGGTGAGTAAAAGGAAAGTATCCTTTAAAGTCAGGGGAAATGACAAAAGTTTTTAAATTGTGGCTGAAAGCTATAGCTATGCATGCATGATGGAATCCACTTGGTAGCTACTATGGTCTGTGAATTTTATCAACATAGTATCTATATAACAAAATACAGATACTGATGCATCATCCACACCTATCAAAAAGAACCTCAGAGTTCTGATGTCAGGCATGAATACACTTTTATGTTTCTACATATGATTCTTTCCCATATGTAGGACACTATCCTTAAGGATGGTTGTTTTGGGGGCACCTGGGTGGCTCAGTGGGTTAAGCCTCTGCCCTCGGCTCAGGTCGTGATCTCAGGGTGCTAGGATCGAGTCCCACATCAGGCTCTCTGCTTAGCAAGGAGCCTGCTTCTCCCTTTCTCTCTGCCTGCCTCTCTGCCTATTTGTGATCTCTCTCTGTCAAATAAATAAACAAAATCTTTAAAAAAAAAAAAAGGATGGTTGTTTTCATCTGTCATCTAGTTATTTGGGGATCATATCTCTGTTTCAAAAATAAGCTATAATAATTGTTTTTTTCAAAGGTAAAATGTTTATATGATGCCAAAAACTCATCTTTTATTTTCATTGAGGTGATTTCATTAATTACTTATGAGTTATCCCATACATACACGCAGGCCTCATTATATCAGCCTGAAACACGTGATGGGAAACATAGCCCATCTGTACCCTTTCTCTATTACAACAATGCTCCCAGAACAACAGAGAAGAACTTTCTTCCGTAAAGGAGAAAAACAGGGTCACAAGTCAATGGTCAGATGCAAGGAAAATTTCTCAATCCCCTTATTCACCTTAGAGTCTTAGCCTGGAATAACACCTGTTAGTACTTTCCTTGGTCCTGTTTTCTTTGTTGACTACATTTGAAGGCTGCAGCTTTATCATAGACCTTCTGAGAAGTGAAACATGTTGAGAACATGCTCTGCACACACATGTGACAGAGACAGTCATAATGGAAGGATACAGGGAAAAGTACTTTTACTATATAGACACAGACCTGTGTGCTTTATATATATTATCCCACTAAAATCCTGCAACGGTTCTATATCATTATTAGCATCATTATGCTAGGGTTAAGATGATAAGTTTATATGTCAAAGAAATTAAATAATATGCTAAGGTCACATAGTTATTAAGTGACCAAAATCATGGTTTTGATGCCTCCAAAGACCACAATCTTCTGGATATTTTTTATACCTCTGATGTCAAGTTAGAAGGCTAGAGAGAAGGTTAAATCAAGCAGTGAGACAAACATTAGGCTCTGGGAACTATTTTTCAAGATATGCACAAGTAGATTTGCTTTAAAATATGTGTAAAGGATGACAGGAAATGTCTGTGTTTAGGGCACAAGTGATTTCAAAATGGATTTCATTAATTACTCACACTGGGGAACATAGTGTCATGGCACAGAAAACTCTATCGTGATGATGCCTCAGTGCATCCCTCCAGCTGAAAGGTCACAGAGATCTCAATTGACAGAAGGAATAGCAGATCCTTGCAACATGGCAGGGACAACAGGTGAGGCAAAACTGTGAAGGGAGAATTAGCAAAAAGCACATCATTTCAGATGTACATATCCACATAATACCAGTAATCCTTTTAAATGCACGGTCATTTGTCATTTTTATCATTAAGAAGTAAGCAACCATTTTGAAGAATACATTGTTCATTGCCTCCTTGAAATCCTGCAGCTCATGCAGTTATAATACAAATATAGGTTTGTAGTATTTATCTTGAGGAATAGTAATTGACACAAGAAAGATAAGGAATCTAAAGACAGATAAATTTGGTCTCAGTCTTGGAGCTCCCATTTATTTGCTGTATGACCTTGAAAAAATTACTTGATATACTTACATATTTATGTATTACATGCTGGGAGCTCTTTTAGGACCTTTCTGTGGATTAATTCACGTAACTCCATAATAATTTCATAAAGTTGATCCCATTATTATTCTTTTAAGTAGCAGAGCCAGGGTTAAAATATAACCAGTCTCCTCTAAAGCCTAGCTCCTAACTACTCTATTTCACTATTTAAATGCTTATACTACTTGGTTTATGTAATTATTAAGATAATATGTTTTATTAAAGATACTTTTTGGAGAGGATGTGGCGAAAGGGGAAGCCTCTTACACTGTTGGTAGGAATGCAAGTTGGTGCAGCTACTTTGGAAAACAGTCTGGAGATTCCTCAAAAAATTAAAAATAGAGCTACCCTATGACACTGCAATTGCACTACTGGGTATTTACCTCAAAGATACAGATGTAGTGAAAAGAAGCGCCATATGTACCCCACTGTTCTTAGCATCAATGGCCACAATCGCCAAACTGTGGAAAGAGCCAAGATGCCCTTTAACAAACAAATGGATAAAGAAGATGTGGTCCATATATACAATGGAATATTATGCAGCAATCAGAAAGGATGAATACCCAACTTTTGTATCAACATGGACGGGACTGGAGGCAATTATATTGAGTGAAATAAGTCAAGCAGAGAAAGTCAATTATCATTCAGTTTCACTTACTTGTAAGCATAAGGAATAACATGAAGGACATTAAGAGATGAAAAGGAAAAGTGATTTGGGGGAAGTTGGAGGGGGAGACAAACCACGAGAGACTGTGGACTCTGAGAAACAAACTGAGGGTTTTGGAAGGGAGGGGGGTGAGGGATGGGTGAGCCTGGTGGTGGGTATTAAGGAGGGCACATATTGCATGGAGCACTGGGTATGGTATATAAAAACTGAATCTGGGAACACTGAAAAAATAGAATAAATAAATAAATAAAAAGATAGTATGTTTTAAATGCCTAACAATGATTAATAAAGATGAGTTCTTTTTGGTAAACTAATCTCATGGTTGTCTTTCTTGCCCCACCTCCACCTTACCCCATACTCAAAGGGGAGTAGAGTTGCTGTGGATTGATTAATTTTAAGGATAATCACTGGCTTTCATTTTCTAAAAGGAGGATCATAGTAAAGGATGTATAAGTAAGTCTATTTTAGGAGAAAAATCACAGTTTTTCTTGCTGGATGATACATTCTGAGTAGTCTCTCTCTCTTTTGTGTGTGTGTGTTATGTTAGTCACCATATAATACATCATTAGTTTTTGATGTAGTGTTCCAAGATTCATTGGTTCATCTCCTCCACTTTGATTTCCCCCCTCACTTTTCCTTTCCTTCTCCTAATGTCCTCCATATTGTTCCTTATGATCCACAAGTAAGTTGAAACCATATGATAATTGACTTTCTCTGCTTGACCTATTTCACTCAGCACAATCTCCTCCAGTCCCATCCATGTTGATCCAAAGTCTGGGTATTCATCCTTTTTGGTGGCTGAGTAACATCTTTATCCATTTGTCTGTTGAAGGGCACCTCAGCTCTTTCCATAGTTTGGCTATTGTTGAGTAGTCTCTTTTTTATCATTAAACAAGTTGAATGAAGAAAACATCTTTGTGTCTGCATATCACTATGGTATCTTATGCCTCATAACACATCAAACAACTAAAAACAAAACCAAAATAATCTGCAGATTTCAAATTCAAAAGTGGCATCTCTTTAGTAAGCTCTGGTAAGATTTCTGACTCTTCATACTAAAAGCCAGAAAGATACAAACAGATGAAAAGTCACAGAAATAACAACACAGAAGAGCAATAATCCTCATATGAAGCAGTAAAAAGAAGATTTAATGCTGTAGAAAAACTGAACCAATGGTGTGGAGCCAAATTTTCAAAACTCTCAAAGAGACCAAAAGGTTAAAAAAAAAAAGAAAGAAAGAAAATTGGTAAAAAGAGGAATGAAAGAAAATGGTAGAGAAAATTTATTCAGTGATCCAAACATCAATGCTTCTGAAAGATGTACAGTCAATTCTCATTATTTGTAGTAATTATTTTCTGTAAAATTGTTCCAAACACTGAACTAGTGAGTCCAGAGCCACTGTCGATAGGGGAAAAATAAGGTCAAGTTCCTGCAAGACTCTGGTCACATTTCATCAACTAATCAATACATAACTTTTCAAATGTGTATCTGTATTTAAATATATTTTATCTCATATATATATACATATATGTGTGTATGTATTTTTATAATTATATATATTTATTTAATCATATATTTATTATGTAAAAATAATTATATATATAACTATTTTAATGTTTAACTAACATTGAGCTCAAAGCCAACAGCACTGTGACTCATATCTAAAGGGAGCTTATCTACTACACATGTTTTCTTTATAAGGCACATCACAGCCTTCCTGCACTTAGAACACTAGACAGCACTGTAGCACTACACTTGGGAGACAATTTAAACAGAAAAACCACCAACAAAAAGAATGAAATGTGAAAAAACATGGCACTAAATACAACATATATATGTGGGTGTACATATACATATATATGTGTAATCAAATAGACTTATGCATGTAAACATCATTTCATATAGTGAACATATACCAGAAATACATGTATCAAAATAACAGTGATTGCTTCTAAAATTTGTGCCAAAATACTTTTATTTTCTTCTTGATGTTTTACTGTATTCTCCAAATGTTTCAAAGTAAATATGTTTTACTTTTTTAAAAAAGATTTATTCTTTTATTTGAGAGAAAGAGAGCATGAACAGGGTTTAGAGGGAGAGGCAGTGGGAGAGGAAGAGGGAATCCTCAAGTGGACTCCACAATGAGTGTGGGGCTCAACTTGGCTCTCAATCTCACAACCCTGAGATCACTACCTGAGCTGAAACCAAGAGTCAGACACTTAACCTACTGAGGTGCCCTTGTGTTTTGCTTTTGAAATCAAGATTAGATTTTAAAAAGAGGGTCAGTCATAAATATAAATAATTCAGACTTTTTAAAAAAGATTTATCTAAAAGAGAGAGTGCAAGTGAGTCAAGGGAGGGGCAGAGGGAGAGGATCTCTCACTCAGCATGGAGCCCTACATGAGATCATGACCTGAGCAGAAACCAAGAGGCAGAGGCTCAACTGACTGAACCACCCAGGTGCCCCTAAATAGTTCAGATTTTTAAGAAAAAAATTGGACTGAGAGGACACTCCTCAAACTTTGGCTTCCTATGTGAGATTGTCAGTTTTGTTTTTATTTTTTCCCTCAACCTTCCTGTGTGCTCTTAAATGCATGAAGCCCAACTCTCCCAAGGCAAAAGCCAAGTACTGAACCATTATTAAATGGCTCAAGTTTGCCTAGGTTCCATAGAAATAGTCCTACTAGAGCTACTCATGCATTTAGATCTGTTGTTTTTTTTTCCCTACACTACTGGTTTATTATAAAACTACGTAATTCAGGAAAAGCCAGATGGAAGAGATGTATAGGGAAAGATATGTGGGAAAGGGTGCTGTACTCTCTCCAGGTGTGCCTCTCTCCCCAAATTTCCATGTCCTCATTGACCCGGAAATTCCTCTCCTACCATTTTTAATTGACTTTAGACTCCAAAATAAGTTGTTCATTGTGATATTACAATTGATATGTAATAAGCCATAGCCTGCAGCCTCTACAAACCTAGTCAAATCCAAATTGTGCAGCTTCTGCTCAGGTCTGTGTGGAGCCAGGGGGAGGAAGTACTTCCTTGAAGGTAAGTAGGAAGAAGGTGCATTGGGAAAAAGAGAAGGGTGTGCAAAGTCATCCCTGGTAGGAAGACTAGATTCACACTCATCAAATTTAAATACACACACACACACACACACACACACACACACACACAGAGGCATTTTGCCAAATGCAGCTGATCAAGAAAATGGATGCTTTGAGTAACAAGTCATTATCCCTTCTAAGAATTGCTTAGGAAATTAAAAGAAAAATTGAGGGGCGCCTGGGTGGCTCAGCGGGTTAAGCCTCTGCCTTTGGCTCGGGTCATGATCCTGGGATCATGGGTCCTGGGATGGAGTCCCACATCAGGCTCTCTGCACAGCGGGGAGCCTGCTTCCCTCTCTCTCTGCCTGACTCTGCCTACTTGTGATCTCTGTCTGTCGAATAAATAAAGAAAAATCTTAAAAAAAAAAAAAAAGGAAAAATTGAACTTGAACCCTGATTTGCAACCATAAGCAACAATGAGTTAGATGTGTATGTGTGCTGTGTATTAAATCTTAATTTTCCTATTGTGGAGCAATATAGACTAAGAGAGTGTGGCTGGGCACTTGTCCCTAGGAAGTCACAAAGAGGTGAAAAGCAGCTCTGTTTCTGCTGGAAGAGTAAAGAAGGAAGGGGCTAATAGCCAGGGAAATAAGCCAGATTGTGGATATTAAACCCAAAAAAAGCACAAACACATGTTGCCCTGAAAATAGTACTGGCTGGGCAAATGGAGGACTGGAAGAAGCTCTTGAGAAAAAAGTGCTGAGAGCATTTTAATTCTCTTCAACCGTTTGACTTTTGCCATGATTGCAAAACCCACAACAAAGGGAGAAAGGCTTACTCATTGTGGAGGGAGCCTGTGCAAAGGTCATCCCCAGTCAAAGTTATGCTACTGAACATACAGTGGCCTTAATCTATTATTCTTCCATAGTTCTAATGAGGAATCCCTGCCACCTAATTCTATGGTTCAGATTTTTATAAAGACCTCTTGAGTTGTTCAGTTGTGAACATAACAGATTCCCCGGTTTACTGTCCTGTGGGCCATATCACTATTTTCCCTAATCCAGTGACATAGAAACTAAACCATCCGTCAATTCTGGCTTAGGAGGTCATGGGGTCTTGTCTAAGTATCCTGTGACTGATTCCATTCTTAACAGTTCTCTGTGCCCATTTTATTCAGCATGGTGCTCTCATTCTTCCTTTTACCTACTTTACTGCAGGCGAATGACTTGTGACACGGAAACCTTGAAAAGGCATGGGCACAGCTGGGAAAGAGGACAGACAAGCCCCATAGAGAGATGCCTTTGATCTGATGGTTCCTGATAAGTGTTTATTGGTAATCTCTAATAGTGAAGAAAGACATGAATATTTTACATCACCACCTTTATATTAAGGTGTAAAGTGTTTATCAAGAAGACGTAGAGCTTTTAATTCAAAGTAGATGAAAATTTATCTCTAAGGCAACAAAGAGAGATTAATAAAATGCAAAATCCTTGATCACTATAAGCTTTTAACTTGTTTTTTTTTTTCATTCAGATATTTTTAAAGCAACTTTCCCAGCAAATCAAATTTTCACATGTGGAGAAAATAGAGTACATAGGGAAGTACTCTTATTTAGAGGGGGAAAAATCATTTTAAGCAATCATACAGCATTACAAAGATAAATGGTGCATTTATCAGCAAGAGATAAGTATATCACAGGGAACAAAGTAGAAGGAGCCATTTACCTGGGATTAAGAACATCAGTTATGCCTATGTGACCCAGAGTGTGGGCTGCCATTTGAATGCATTTTGGAATCAGTCAGGATGGTTTCATTTCTTCTTCAATTCACTCTCCTATTATGCCAGTAAGTTGCAATTTAGCCTCCCATAACTTTTTTTTGTACATTTACAGGCATTATGTTCTCACAAAAGATTTTGAATTAGACAGTTTATGTTTAAATCCAAAAAAAGCATCTTTGCATTTTTCATGGACACGACACACACAAAGAAGGGGGTTAATGTTCTCAACTCTACTTCCAATTGCTGATGGCTTTCCAATGGCATAACTGCTATACTGCCCCAGATTTTTAGAAATCATCATGTATTAAGCAGTTTTTAGAATATTTATCTTTCTAATCAAAATATATGTCTTCAAATTCTTGCCTTACCCATACCCACATATGCCCTTAATTCAAATAGTTATCACTGCCATGATGAATTCACAGCAACAGATCTCTTTCTGGTTTCAGACATTCTTTTTCCTAACCAGCATTATCATGACTGCCTTCCAGAAGGGCACTGTGACAAAAACATGGGCACGTGGATGTGTATGTTGGAGAAGGCAATGGTAAATCCCTCCATGGGTTTACATGGCTGATTCATGGATAATCATGATTTACTGGTTAACATACTTCCCCCAAATTACAATTTCAAAATATGGAAGGAAATAAGGATTGGGAAGGGGGTACTGGCAAATGAAGACAGACTATATCTCTACTCTTTCTTATACAATAATTGTGCTCACTTGTAATTTCTCCAAAATAATTTTATTCATGTGGATTTCTAAACAACAACCTATAGTGTATCTAATGTTAGTTTCAATTCCTACTAAATTCCACCACTTCTTAATTTGTTTTGCAAAGATAACTATAATATAGTGGGGAAAATCACTTTTTAGGCATTATTCACAGTCTAATCTTCCCAATTAAATTACTTTTTTATACCATCTTCCAGCTTTGCACCAACCTATGCCACATGTATACATCTACCAACATGCACAAACACAAACACTCTGGGTATTCTAAGAGTGAATAAAATTATATACCTATATGATTTATATGCAAGTGTTATGTGTATATTATGAACATATACCTATGTAATTTATATTTCTTGATTACTGGAAACATAAATATTACCATGCACTCATTTAGTACTTGATGTACATTTATTTATTTACCAATATTCCTCTCATTACTGTGACCTCAATGGCCACCCATTTTGGCTTCAAATTACTCAAACTTTCTAAACCTCAATTTCTTCTCTGAGGTGAAAAAAGCTGAATGTCTACCCTACTGCTTCACTGGAATATCAGGCAGTCTTTAGAGACTCAGTGTGGAAATGCCCTGTGAGAAGATAAACGTAAGGTTCTATGGCCATTGTTGTTATGTCTGTCTTTCACCACTCCTCTCCAGGTGGGATGTTTCTGCCATGTCCTCACTTTCCATCAGGCCACATCTCTTCCTTAAAGACACAGGTAAAAATTCAAATTCCATTGGGAAGGCTTTTAAAATGTATTCTACTCTATACCATATAAAAGTTCTGAGTATGTGTTCTTAGTGCCTCTCTTGGGGAAGGGCCTTGATGAAAAAGGCTAAATTCTCATCTTTTATAGTGAAAAGCCAAATACAATTCCTAAAACAAAAAGAAAATTAATTAAATTAATAAGTAACATTATAAACATACTATTCGAATCATATATGTTAGTATCAAGGGAAATAAACTAACAATTTAAAGCTATTGTCTATGAGTAATAGGAGATGGAAAGAGGTAGGGCAGAGGAAACTGTTGTTTTATAAGTTTTGTAGAATCAACTCTTTAAGGCATATATCTATCTAATTTTTACAAAAATACAAACTTTTTTAAGAAGTTGAAATAGGTGGGGCGCCTGGGTGGCTCAGTGGGTTAAAGCCTCTGCCTTCCGCTCAGGTCATGATCCCAGGGTCCTCAGATCGAGCCCCACATTGGGCTCTCTGCTCGACGGGGAGCCTGCTTCCCCCTCTCTCTCTGCCTGCCTCTCTGCCTACTTGTGATCTCTCTCTCTCTCTCTCTCTCTCTGTGTCAAATAAATAAATAAATAAAATCTTAAAAAAAAAAGAAGAAGAAGAAGAAGAAGAAGAACACAGCCAGAGTGCTACTGTTTAAAAAAAAAATCTTGAAATAGGAAAAGATTTTATAAAATGCCTTACACAGTACTTGTTACACAGTTCATGCTTAATCAAAATTTTATCATCCTTTTTATATCAGAGAGCTGCTTTCAAAAACAAACAAACAGGAGTGCCTGGGTAGCTCAGTGGGTTAAGCCTCTGCCTTTGGTTCAGGTCATGATCTCAGGGTCCTCGCATCAAGCCCCACATCAGGCTCTCTGCTCAACAAGGAGTTGCTTCCCCCTCTCTCTTTGCCTGCCTCTTTGCCTACTTGTGATCTTTCTGTCAAGTAAATAAATAAGATCTTTAGAAACAAACAAACAAAAACACAGTAAACAGGAGACTGTGCCTGACTTCTAACTGCTCTCATTTCTTAGTGATCAATGTGAACTTGATCATGACCTATGTCCCAGTAACCTGATCTCATCTACTAATCTTAACATATTAGCTCAGAAAGAAGCAACTGTCCATGCTTCTTTTAATGGCAGTGCTCTGGAATCCCGTCATTCCACGGCTTTCAAGATTACCTATACTCTAATGAATTTCAAGACTATCTATACAGTAATTTATAAATCCAACCCTGAATTTTGCTGAACCCCTAAATGTATGTAATATGCATTCTACTTAGAAGACTTGGAAGTTCAAATTCAATGTGGCCAAAGCCAAGCCATAGCTCTTTGCTCAAAACTGCCTCTTTCAGTGTTAACTGAGTTGGCAAATGACCTCACCATAAACCCAGCTAGTGTTCAAGCTGGAAACCTGAGACTCAACCTTGACCACTCCCTCTTCCTCACTCCTCACATTCAATTCAGAACCAAGTCATGCACTCCTGAATTTTAAAATACATCTCAAAATTGTACACACTCTGTCATCAAATTATTCTACCTCAAAAACAAGAGCTCTCTAACTAGACTCTTTGTTTGCATGGTTTGCTCTTTTTCAGTGGATTTTCACACAGTAGGCAAAGTGATTTTCCTAAACAGAATCTGATCAGGTTATTCCCTTGATTGACTGCTTCAGTGGGTTTCCACCATACTTAGGTCCTGAGGGCTATAATATCTGGGAATATCTGGAAACAAACTATTTCTCATCATAATGTACATTTCTCCCTCAAATTCATTATGCCCTACCATCCTGGCCTTCTTTCAGCTTCTCAAATACACCAAGCTGTTTCCCCACTTCAAATAAGACTACCACTTATTTATTATTATTTGCAAATAAGACTACCACTGACTGAAATACCCATCTATGCACTTGACAGCTAACCAGTACCTACTTACATTTTAGGTTCAGGTTCAAATGTCCTTTCCTTAAAGAGTTTTTCTCTGATGCACTAATATAAACCAACATTTATCACAGTTTTTATCTTTATATTTATTTATATGAACACTTGTTGATAGACTCCTCTCCTATGTTCTGGAAAGTCAGGGACCATATCTATTTTGCTATTCACTTTACCCCAGGGCTGGCACATCGTAGGAGCACCAAGCACTATTTTAAAGAATCATCTATGAATGGTGAGTCCATTCCAAAATTATGAAGTTAAATAGACTGCAAGAAACTAGCCAATGGACAATCTGTAGGGTTCTTGCTGGGAAAAAGCCCTTAGATAACAAACCCTTTTCACCCAAACTCACAGGTCAAAACTCCAAACTCCACAGGTCAAAAGCATAGCAGGCTTCTACTTCAACTTCTACAAACTTAGCTCAGAAGGACCAGACCTTCTTCTTCCCTTGGCTGCATTCTCAAATAATATGAACATTTTCTTATTAAAAAGGAAAAGAGCATCTAAGGTATTTTATTATGAGTATTTGTTCAGTGCGGAGAAGTTTACACAGCTTGTGGAGAATTATTCAGCAGGAAATTAAACCTCCGTAATTCTGAATTTTCACTTTGCTTTCAATTGGCAATGCTTCCTGGCAAACGACTCTCCCCTCTAGAACATTCGTAATACCACATCCGCCACCAAAATGTGCTTTCTGAGCCAAATCACAAAACAGGTTAGACAGAACGACTTTCTGGAGGTCTAAGATGCTAGGTATAGGTAGATAGGCTGTGAGCATCCATGAGGGCATTCAAATATGACCAGCAAATAACACCTACGTTCTGCATAGTAATTTGAAGCTTATAAAGTACTCATGTAAGATAAGAGATCACAAAAGAAAGCTCTCTTACATCATCTTTTTTTTTTGTCTTTCCTTTCCTTTTTTTTTTTTTTTTTAACAATTCTATTTATTTATTTAACAGAGAAAGACACAGCAAGAGAGGGAACACAAGGAGGGGGAATGGAAGAGGGAGAAGAGGGCTTCCCGCTGAGCAGGAAACATGATGCAGGGCTCAGATCCCAGGACCCTGGGATCATGACCTGAGCCAAAGGTAAAAGCTTAAGGACTGAGCCACCCAGGTGACCCTCTCTTACATCATCTTTGTGAATATATTTTCTGATTTGAGTTCCCCATCAATATTATGAGACTGATCTTGTAACTCTGTTTTACTGGTAAGGCAACTGACTAGCTTGAGAAGTTTAAATAACTTGCCTAAGGTCACAGAACTAGTGCCCCAAACGCAGGACTCAAAATTAGAAAACTGACATTTTTTTTTCTCGTAGATCTTCTCTTCAACAGGGATCTGATCATTTGACTGCTTCATTTAATGAAGAGAATTGACTTTTAAAAAATAGCTACAATAGTGGACTTATATGTTAAACAAACAATGATCATGTACTAAGGAGAGCCAATTGATTTTTCTTTTTACTTTTCACCATTTAACAAAGAAAATGAAACACTTTTTCTGTTGTTGCTTGTTCTGTATTTTGTTTTTAATCTCAATTTGACTAGAAGACTTTAGAAGGTATATATGAAATAATTAACAATTATTTACTTTATTTCATTATATGTAAACCAGCAGATTGTTTCACTCAATGTTTTTTCTGTGTATTTAGCAAGAAAAGAAAATACTATGTCAATTAAATCAGGATAAACCAAGAGTAAGATGAATCCCAATAAAAATGCTTTCAAATACTCTAAATAATGCAATTATAATCTACCAAGTATACAGAGAGTTTAGATCAGTATGATAGAGAAAATATTGTCCCTCTGATATCTCATTAGAAATTCATTTCTCCCTTCTGTTCCTTCCACTGAAATCTTAATTTAAGCCCTCATCATCTTTTGCCTGGGTTATTACTATGCAAAATCTCTTGTTTTTTTCATCTCACTTCTCATCCCTCCAATCCATCCTCAGTATTCCTATCAGAGTGATCTTTCCAAAAAACAGTTCTGGCAATAGCTTCCACAGATTAAAACACTCATGGATCTCCTACATACAGGATTAAATTCAAACTCCTTAAATTGACATCTAAAGCACTTTACAACTGACCCCCAAACTGCTTCTGGAGTTTCATGTCTTTCCACATCTCAGTGTGCACTTGACCCACATACTTAGCTTCTCACACTGTTCTCTAAGCACATCTATCACAGTGTGCACACAGAGGCTAATATTCTGTTTTCTCTCACAGCAAAGTCATTATTCTTCCTCTTTGTTGGTAAACTCTTACACTTACATAAAAACTCAGGCCAAGCAAAACATCCATAAAGCATTCTCCACCTATTTCCAGGCAACCTGGGAGAGCTATATGGGAGAACTAGTAAATACTGAGCCCAAATCACTCCTTTACAGATGAGTAAAGAGACCCAAACAAGCTAAGCATTTTACCTAACATTATGCAGCAAAGTAAAGACCATGTTAGGAAAAAAATTCATAGTTTCTCATTCCCAATTCACTTTTTCCTGCACTTACATGGACATAAATAAAAGATAGAGTGAAGGTAAAATCTAGGACCATCCCTGGTCAGCAGACCTCTATGGTTCCCCTCTAGCTGGTGAACCTCCATCTGGAGTCACCTAGATTCCCAAGAGGCTTTAAAATAATGTTTTGAGAAGTCAATCACAAGTGAATTCAAATCTCTGTGCCCTTCCTTAGATTGCCCTACTTCTCAGAACAATTATCTCACAAAACATTGTGAGGATTGAGCAAAATGTGCCTATTTCAAATGCCTACCTACCACAATGTCTAACATAATTAAGTTTCAATAAATCTTAGCTCCTTTACTCATTTCTTACTAGATGAGGCCGAAGTATGGTTGCTTTTAGTTAAATCCTTGTTAAACCACCAATGTAGTTAAGGAACATTTCACTTAATACATCTGAATAAACATATAGTTTTGGCAAAAATTTCCCAGTGAGAGTAAGGCTGCCCTGTTTATTTAATACGCACATGTGTTCACTTACAGAATGGAGTGGGTAGTATTGCCACCGAATGTCATAGCTTTGGGTTATTGATCCCTTAGCTGAAAAATGGATCAACTGGGCAAACGGAAGGAAGCAAACAAATCTACAACTATAAATGTCAACACACACACACACCCAGAAACAGGGAGAGAGATCAAAGGCAGATTATAGCGACCCAGGAGAGACACCAAGAAGATTCGCATTGGGGCAGCAAGATCAAGGCACCCAGAAGACCTTTTCAGGACTTCCAGCCCTATCTGGAGAGAAATCAAAGGCTGAATCCTTGGCTATTGCATTTCAAAATAAATAAAGACTCCTCTACTTCCTTCACAAAAGATCAGCCAAGCTAAATTTATGCTCTAGAATATTACCCTGGGAGCTGTCCCTGGAAGAAATCATTTTAACCCTAATAGTGCTCTTTGTTTTGAATCCAAGCCTTCTGCCTTTGCCCACACAGCCATTAGCAGATGAATTAGCAAAACTCCAATCAAAAAATATTTACTGAGCAAAATGATGCAAAGTGCTATATTAGGGGAAGTGCCAGTCCCCAGAAATTACTGAAACATCTCCAAGTATTCTAAACTTCCTTTATTATTAGTTCCTTCTTTAGGGTTAAGCACTGTCTTCTTTCTTCTGAAGGTCCTCCTTTATGTGTCAAAATCATTGATCTGAGAATAAAACATTAGATTAACAATATCTTCCCAATGGAGAAGAACTGCTAACATCTGAGAGGATAAGACTGGGAAGAAGTCATAAAATATATTAAAAGAGAGGAGGAAAGAAAGGTAGAAGGAGAACCATGAAACAAATAGTCCTACTTCTGTGTAGTTATATTTTGCGTGCTACAGAGCCAAATTAAAAATAGATGTTATCTATATGCTAATTCCTACCAAATCATAGTGCTTTCTGGAGCTTTATGCTAAGGGTTGTGAACTCATTTCTGGATGCAGGAGGAGAGTTGAGTGGTATTCCACAAAATGTGTATTTTCTAACCTTGCTGTAGGTGAAGAGCACAACATTGAAGCCAGTGTATCTAAGTTTGAATCTGGGCTCTGTCACTTACAAGTCATATGATCCTATGTACATCACTCCATCTCTATGACACTTCTTCTCTACAAAGCAAAAGACAACAAAATTATTATAATTGTCTCAGGATACAGTTGTAAAATATTTAGCCTCTGGCTAAATTAAAAAGAAATACTTTATTATAAGGTATTAAGTGGCTTACAAAACCATAGAAAAGCTGGAAGATCCAGCTCAAAGCTGACTTCCTGGAGCTCTTCCCACTCCCTAGAATCACATTGCCTTCACCAGGATGGCAGAAGAGCTGTCCCTATCAGGGCAAGAAGGTCCCACATTAGGAACCCACGGACTGAAAAAATCACCATGCCTGTGCCACACCCCTATTTGGCAAAATGAATGTTTACTGTCTGCTTTTTCCCCTGCTTAACTCAGTTCTGAATCAAAACCCGCAGATATACCTCTATTGCTAGAACCAAAATCACATACAGCTCTCTAACAGCAAGGGAGTATAAGATCCTGAGGTTTGGATTTCTGGCATATCTAGCTTAGAAAGGCAATGCTGACCATGTTGTCTGGGTGGGTCAACCAGATGCCCTTCCAGGACTGGCACCATGTTACTCTAGCTGCTGAGTTATGCTGAGTTGAGATTATTGGTGGCTGACATCTCTCAGCTAAGTCTTCTCTCAGAATTACTGTCTGTTGAGAGCTGCATCACTCAAAACCAGGCCCACTCCCCAGGACACAAAATTTAATTACTGATCCACATGAGAGTATGAAGAACCAGAAGTTTTACCTCAAGGCAGGATATTTCTGAAGGTCATCTCAGAGATCCTCATGGAGTTGACTGAGTCCTTCATTGTGACTGCATTACACTTGAACCACTTTCTTGGCTCAATCCTATGCCCTTCATTTCCCACACCTATTGATCTCATGGTCAATACAGACTTCCTGTAGACAAGTAGTCACCTCAGAATCTGTTCCCTGTGAAGCCTGATGTAAACAGACATGTTAGAATATGTGCTGCCGAAGCGAGCACTAAACAGACATGTTAGAAATAGTAGGTAGAATAGAGGTTGAATAAGCCAATCCTCAATATTCGCAACTTTTGAGTATGAAATGGTATAATTCATATGAAAAAAATCCCCAGTGCCTGGGGGGTGAGCCAGACCTAAGGTGAGCCAATAGATATTAACTTAGTAATAATAAGGTATATGTTTTTTGAGTGCTTACTGTGTCTCGACACTATTTTAAGTTATTTGTATAAACTAATTCATTTAATCTTCATAATAAGCCTGTGAAGTAGGTACAATCATTATCCATTTTACAAGTGAGGTAAATAAGATGCAAAGAGGTTCATTCCATTGTTAAACAAACAAGAGGGGGAGGTGGGGAGAGAGGCAGAGGGAGAGAGGGGATCTTAAGCAGGCTCCAAACCCAGCATGGAGCCCATCATGGGGCTTGATCACATGACCCTGAGATTATGATGGATCCAAAATCAAGAGTCAGACACTTAACTGACTGAGCTACCCAGACATGCCGTAAGTGCTTAGGAGTTTAAACTGCATGGTCTAATTCTAGAGTATGTAGTCTTAACCACTTTTCTACCTCAGTATTAAATTTGTAGCCAATAAAATCACACACACGCACACACACACACACACACACACACACACACACACACACACATGTCCTTAAAAGAGAGTAGAGGGAGATACTACTACAGAAGGGAAGGCTATGTAATGATGGAAGCAGAGATTGGAATGTTGCTGCCACAAGTCAAAGAATGATGGCAGCCACCAAAATCTGGAAAAAGCAAAGATAAGATTCTTTCTTGGAGCCTCCAAAAGGAAAGAGCCTTGCTGACACCTTAATTTTTAGCATCATAAAACTCGTTTCAGATTATAGATAACAAATCATATTTATTTTAAGCCAGTAAATCTGTGGCAATTTGTTTTAATAACAAGAACTGCTATAGTGCCATAAAAAAGTGTAATATTTGCAGTGTTATGTGGAAGCATCTCTTGAAGAATTAGGAGTTAAATCTATCTGCCCAACCATTGCAGGTTAATGAGAAACATTGAATGAATGCTGAAAATACCAGTCTTGATCTTGGACTCCCTACCACCACCTACTTCACCTACATGGGACAGCTGCTAGATGAGGAATGACATTCAGACACAATGAATGTGTGCTTTCTATCAGTATTAATAGGTGAAGTTTCTTTTCCCAAAATTTAATATCTTAGGGTTATAAATTGCAAATAGACCAGGACAACTAGTAAATAATACATAATAAGATTCACACTTAAATCTTTGAGTAGCTTTTTCTGTGTTCCACCTGACAAGTAGACTTATACATAACCAAAACAAGAACCCACAAGAATTGAGACCCATATGGACCAAACATGAGACAAGCAGGACCAGCTCCCATCTGCTAATCATCTGCAGAGGTGGGAGAAAAACTCACTCTGCATTCTTCATTCCTGAGCCAGCCTCCTTAAATCCTTTCTGGAAAAAAAGTGGTTATATAGATAGTGCATATAATCAATAGCTCCCCTTATCTTTCCTACTTAGTTATAAACAGGCTTGGCCACAGCTATGGTGTGAGTCAAGAATGAGAAAAATGGTCATTTTCTGAGCATTCTTAAATGACCATCTCCAGGAAAACTATAAATAAAGAGGACCTACAAATGAGGTGATCTTGACCACTGTTTCTCAAACTACTTGTGGCCAAAGAACGAATTTTTTTTTAATTTTAATATATTTTTTAATTGAAGCAAATTGGTATATGACATTATACTGGTTTCAGGAATACAATAGAACAATTCAACATTACTAAACACATGATCGCCACAAGTATAGTTACCTCCCATCACCACACAACTCACCCATTTCTCCCATTCCCCAACACCCTCCCATCTGATAATGACCAATCTGTTCTCTGTGTCTGTGAGTTTCAATTTTTTTTGTTTTTTTGTTGATTTGTTTTGTTTTTTAGATTCCACATATAAGTGAAATCATACAGTATGTCTTTCTCTGACTTATTTCACTTAGCATAATACCCTCAAGGTCTATGCAGATTGTTGCAAATAGCAATATTTCCTTCTTTTCTGTGGCTGAATAGTTTTTAATTGAGTATAGTTTTTAATTGAGTAGTCTGATATAACTACACTAGCTTTCTTTTTTACCCATTCATTCCTTGATGGAGACTTCGGTTGTTTTCATATCCTGGCTATTGTCATAATGTGGCAATAAACATAAGGGTCTAAGTATCTTTTCAAATTAGTATTTTTGTTTTCTTTGGATAAATACCCAGAAGTGAAATAGCTGGATCATACAGTGATTCTATTTTTAATTTTTTGAAGAACCTCCATAGTGTTTTCCATAGCCAGCTGTGCCAATTTACATTCCCATCAACAGTTTGTAAGTGTTCCCTTTTCTCCACATCCTCCTCAACACTTGTTATTTCTTGTCTCTCTTTTTTTTAAAGATTTACTTATTTATTTACTTATTTATTTTATATTTAGAGGCAGAAAGACAATCTTTAAGCAAACTCCCTGCTGAGAGCAGAGTCTGTCTTGCAGCTCCACCTCTGGAGCCATAAGATCATGACCTGAGCCTAAACTGAGTCGAACGTTCAACTGAGCCACCCCAGTGCCCCACCTGTGTTTTTTGATAATAACCATTCTAACTGGTGTGAAATGATAGTTCATTGTGTTTTTAATTTGCATTTCCCTGATAATTAGCTGAACATCTTTTCATGTGCCCTTTGGAAAAATGTCTATTCTATATCTTCCACCCATTTTTAATTGGGTTATTTGTTTTTTGCCCCTTCTTTTCACTACATCTGTATCTTTGGGGTAAATACCCAGTAGTGTAATTGCCGGGTCATAGGGTAGCTCTGTTTTTAATTTTTGGGGGAACCTCCACACTGTTTTCCAAAGTGGCTGCACCAACTTGCATTCCCACCAACAGTGTAAGAGGGTTCCCCTTTCTCCACATCCTCTCCAACACACGTTGTTTCCTGTCTTGCTAATTTTGGCCATTCTAACTGGTGTAAGGTGGTATCTCAATGTGGTTTTGATTTGAATTTCCCTAATGGCTAGTGATGATGAACATTTTTTCATATGTCTGTTATCCATTTATATGTCTTCATTGGAGAAGTGTCTGTTCATGTCTTCTACTCATTTTTTGATTTGATTATCTGTTTTTTGGATGTTGAGTTTGAGGAGTTCTTTATAGATCTTGGATATCAGCCCTTTGTCTGTAGTGTCATTTGCAAATATCTTCTGTCACTCCATGGGTTGCCCTTTGTTTTGTTGTATGTCTTCCTTTCTAATTCAGGTGCCTTTTTATTCCTTGTCTACCTGTTGTGGCTAAGAATTCCAATACTATGCTGAATAAAAGTGGCAAACAGGAGCATCCTTGTCTTGTTCCTTCTGTTAGAGGATAACCTGTTGGGCTTTTGCCATTGACTATGATTTTAGCAGTGGATTTGTCATATAAGGCCTTTATTATGCTGAGATATGTTTCCTCAGTGCCTACTTTCTTGAGAATTTTTAATCATAAAAGGATATTAAATTTTAATTTTTCTGCATCTATTGAGATGATCATATAATTTTTGTTATTTGTAATGCTAAGATGGTGTATCACACTGACTGGTTTTGCAGATGTTGAACCACCCTTCCATCCCTGAAATAAATCCCACTTAATAGTGGTGTGTATGATCTTTTTAACATGTGGTTCAATTTGCTTTTTTCTAATATTTTGTGGAGAATGTTTGCAGCTATGTTCATCAGAGATATTGACCTGTGATTGTGTGTGTGTGTGTGCATGTGTATGTGTGTGTGTGTGTTGTCCTTGTCTGGTTTTGGTATCAAGGTAATGCTAGCCTTATAAAATAGAAATGGAAACATTGTCTTCTTCAGTTTTTTTGAAAGAGTTTTAGAAGGGTAGGTATTAAATCTTTGAATGTTTGGTAGAATTTACCAGTGAAGTTCTCTGGCCCTGGACTTTTATTTGTTGGGAGGTTTTGGTTACTGATTCATGCCCTTACTACTAACCCATTTATTCAGTTTTTCCATTTCTTCATGATTCAGTCATGAAAGATTATAAGTTTCTAAGAATTTATCCATTTCTTCCATATTGTCTAATTTGTTGGAAAACAATGTTCATAGTAGTCTCTTACAATCTTCTGCATTTCTGTGTTATCAGTTTTAACTTCTACACTATTTTTTATTTTATTGATTTGAGTCCTCTCTTATTCTTGATAAGTCTGGCCAAAGTTTGTTAATTTTGTTTATTTTTTCAAAGACCAGCTCTTAGTTTCATTGATCTTTTTGTTTATTTAATCTCTATTTCATTTATTTCTGCTCTGATCTTTATTATTTCCTTCCTTCTATTAACTTTGGCATCATTTATTCTTCTTTTTCTAGTTCCTCTAGATGTGAAATTTGGTTGTTTGTTTGATATATTTCTTGTTTCTTAAAGTAGACCTTTATCTCCACAAACCTCCCTCTTAGAACTGCTTTTGCTGCATCCCAAGGTTTTAGATTGTTGTATTTTCATTTTAATTTGTCTCCAGATAATTTTTAATTTCCCTTGCTTTCTTTATTGACCCACTGGTTGTCAGTAACATGTTGCTTAATGTCCATATACTTGGATTTTTTCCAGTTTCCTTCTTTTAACTGAGTTTTAGTTTTTTACCATTGTGGCTGGAGAAGATACTTGATATGACCTCAGTCTTCTTAAATTTATCAAGACTTATTTTGTGGCCTAACATGTGATCTATCCTGGAGAATGTTACATATTCATTTGAGAAGAATATGTGTTCGGATGTTTTTGGATGGAATGTTTTGTGTCTATCTTTAGGTCCATCAGGTCTAATGTTTTATTTAAGGCTGATGTTTCCTTATTAATTTTCTATCTAGATGATCTATGTACACTGATGTAACTGGCATATTAAAGACCCCTACCTTGTATTGTTGCCAATTTTTCCCCCATGTCTATTAATATTTGCTTTACATATTAGATACTCTTATATTAGGCACATAAATATTTACAAATATAGTTTTTTGTTGGCTTCCTTTATCATTATGTAATGTTCTCATTCTTTATTAGTCTTTCTTTAAAAGTCTTTTTCATCTGATATAACTACACTAGCTTTCTTTTTGTTTCCATTTGTATGGAGTATCTCTTTCTATCTCTTCACTTTCAGTCTGTGTGTATCCTTAGATCTGTAGTGAGCCTCTTGTAGGCAACATACAGATGAGTCTTGTATTTTTTTATTCATTCAGCCACTTTATGTCTTTCCATTAGAGGATTTAGTCCATTTACATTTTTTAAGGTATTGAAATTGGCAATGAAGAAGTCAAACTCTCTCTTCTCAGATGACATGATACTTTATATGGAAAACCCAAAAGACTCCACCCCCAAACTACTAGAACTCACACAGCAATTTGGTAATGTGGTGGGATACAAAATCGATGCACAGAAATCAGTTGCTTTCTAACGCACTAACAATGAAAATACAGAAAGGGAAATTAGAGAATTGATTCCATTTACTATAGCACCAAGAACCATAAGATACCTGGGAAGTCCATTTACATTTAAAATAATTATTGATAAGCATTTACTGTTTGCCATTTTGTTAATTGTTTTCTGGCTGCTTTGAGGAGCTCCTCTCTGTTCCTTTATTCTTATGTTTCTCTTTTCTCTTGTAGTTTGATAGCTTTCTTTAGAGTTATATCTAGATGACTTTCTAACTATCTTTTGTGGATCTACTATAGGATTTTGCTTTGTGGTTATCATGAAGTTCACATATAACACCATATATATGATTTTTTAAGATATATATATTTTTTTAAGTTGGTAGCAATTAAATTTGAAAACCATTCAAAAAACTCTGTATTTTATTCCCCCATTTTATGTTATAATGTTCTATTTTACATATTTTTATGTGTGCATCCATTAACTAATTATTTTGACTATAGTTAATTTTATTAGTTTGTCCTTAACCTTCATACTAGTTTTATGTTGTTAATCCACTCACTATCTTTACAATATATTCACCCATGAAAGTGTAATTTTATTTAAAATTTCCAAGTCATCTAGGCCTAACACCCTTGTAAAAAACAGTCAAAATGAATCACTAAAAAAGTGAAATTTGAGTAAAAGAATACAAAATGCAAGCCCCATATATTTTACTTATTAGATACAACAAACACAAATTTACTCTTTCAAAATGCTATTAAATTTTCTGAAAAATTACTCTTAACTTCTTTATTGTCACTAGTAACAAAAACAGCTCAAGGATGGCATCAGTCCACAGAACACCCTCAGAGGAGTACTAGTCTATATCACCACTCTCTAGCTTGAAAATTTAAGTAAAGTAACCACTAGATTCAATATGCAAGATGTCATTTTCTAGTAACAGCTACACTTCTAGGTAATTTTAGTCAAATATTTGTGTCATGTACTCATTCTGCTAGTTCCAAAAAGTCTCTATAGTCTTGTACACAGTATTTTTAAAATAATTGGAACATTCCCACACACTTTAAATAAGGATATTTATTATTTCTAGAATTTTAAAATTACCTTGGCTTCAATCTTAAGTTGATAGTGTCCTGAAGTTCTTGGAATATGGGAATTATGGAAGGCCAAAGTAATAATGATTGAAACAATTCAGAATTGTAAGCAAGTGGAACTGTATTTCTCAAATATATTCATACAATAAAATTCCATTCTCCAATTGTTTCATAAAATACTATACAAAGAAAATCTGCCTGAGATTCACTTGCATGCTTCCCTGAAGTCATATTGCAGGGACACCATCCCAGCACCACTGATTCAAAATCCTTGTTAGTGAAACCTAAGAATTCACATTTTAAATTAAGAAACTCATTTAATGGTTAGACATACAAGTGATTAAGAACTAGTGAATTCATTTTTTAAAAAGTGCACTTAGAGCACAAAGTTTCTCTTACCTCTAATAAAAGGCAATTAAACAAATTATTTTTACATTATTTTAGAGCTTTTAACTACATCATATTGATGTCGTGTGTGCTTAGATCAGATGTTTTTATATTTCATCTTCTTTCAGTTAAAATAGCTTGAAATATTTTGAAAATAAACCTATATTTTTTTCATTTTTTGTAATCTTTATTACAGAAATTATCTGTCAGGAAAACGTGAAATACACATCAGGGGAAGAAATGTAATGACTGGCTTTAAGGAAAATGACACTTGTCCTAAAATAGCTGAAAGTCATTTGGGATTCATTTATTTCTGGCTTATTGGGAGAACTAATCAAATGAATCTAGAAAGTGAGTCATTGACACTAAGTATCTATAGAGTGACTGGTTCTGGAAATTCAGTTTGATGGGAGCACAAGCCTCAACGTAATTTTACCCTATCTTTCTGAGTTTCCGTGATTCAAAAGGGCATGTCTTTATATTGACATCCAAAACTCTCACTTCTCTTGACTGTATTGGAAAACACTGAGAGGTTTTTGATTTTGGTTTTTTACCCTTTCCTAGCTTCAAAACAAAATGATTGCATAAGAATTTTCTCTTTGAGATCATGATGGCATGATTTTCAGGGAATAAGCAGAACCAAACAGGAGAATAAATCATCCATTTTGAATGACCGTTCTGTATCAAATATTTTAGATGCATGGTATCATTTAATCTTCACAAACATTTTAAGAAGAATATTAGTGTCCCCATTTTATAAATAAGGAAATGGAAGATCAGTGAGTTGAGAAACAAGCCTGAAATCCCACAGCAAGTAAATGACAGAGTCAGACTGAATCCAGCTTTACCTTATTTCAGTGCTGGGTCCAGAGTGAGGCCCAGAGTGAGGCCTCCTCACCAAGATCGGTTTTACAGGTATGCCTTTGCCTCAATAGTGCTTACTCATTCTTAGGTTCAGAAGTCTATTGTTTACTCTCTATATTCTACCCAAAATTATACTGCCTAGATCTAAAAAAGCATAGATGTAATCACAAGGGATGAGGCACCAGAGAAATCCACATAATGATTCGTACACGTGATTTGTTGTAGGCACCGGAGAGTCCAGTAAACACATCTGACATTCAATCTCTTGTCCTGATTCCGAAAGACAATTTTCTATGGTTCTCACTAATTGAAAGAATCTTGGTTTAACATACATAAAATTAAATAAAATAACAAAATAAAATAAAATAGGGCTTTCTAAGTTAATGAGGTTGACTAGATTTTTCAAGTTGAATCCTCTATTTCATGAAGCCAGATAAATCCTGAGATAGAGGAGATTAATGGCATTATCCCAAAGCATAGAGCATTAGAGTTGGGCGACAAGAGATGAACTAATACATTTTATTTTTTTATTATTGAATAAATTCAATGAAAGCCTACAGGAATGAGTTTCTTGGGTACCACATGCATTAGTAACATAGCTCTTTGATATGTAAAACCTGAATCACCCTTAAAACTTTACTCTTAAGAGTCCTATACTGGCTACCTTACAAAGATATTCCTCTTGTCTCTCAGGGCAACCAGCAAGAGAAATGGAATGGACGAACACAGTTCAATTACCTTTAGACAAAATTTGGCCAAAATACTTTTCAGGCCACAAATAGTCATAAATATTTGACTACTACCAAATCTCTTTTCTTATTTTCCCCCACAGAACACAGAAATCTACCAAGCTACATTTAATAAACCAGTTTTCTTTTTTTTTTTTTTTTAAGATTTTTATTTATTTATTTGACAGAGATCACAAGTAGACAGAGAGGCAGGCAGAGAGAGGGAGGGAAGCAGGCTCCCCGCTGAGCAGAGAGCCCGATGTGGGACTCGATCCCAGGACCCTGAGATCATGACCTGAGCCGAAGGCAGCGGCTTAACCCACTGAGCCACCCAGGCTCCCAATAAACCAGTTTTCAATTCCTTATGCATAAGATATGACAGCCAATCAGAATTTCTGAGCAAAATTAAAGTATATTTGGTTGATATAATTTAAACCAGAGTAAAGATCTGTTGCTATGGATACCCTTCACATAGGGAAATAACATCTTTCTATTGGAATCCTTGGAAAAGTGGTGTGGATATCTTCCCTCAACTCCTTTACCACCATCTGTTACCTGCCTCAAGGATACAGGGGGAACACAGTACCAGATGGTGAATCATTATGTTCCCTATCATCTTTCCCTCTTTTTCTTGGCCAATAGAAAGCCTAGAAAAAGCCCATTTTATGCTCAAATGCCATAGGTTTCCTCAATTATGTTGTTGTTCCTCAATTACTCTGTTCCTCAATTTGTGTTATTATTATTTATCAATGAGTTTTGGAAGCTTTTTCTTTTTAGAAAAGTAATACATTAAACGCAATGTGGTATCCTGGCTGAAATCCTGGAATAGAATAAGAACATTAGTTCATAAACTCATAAAATCCAAAAAGCATCTGTAGTTTAGTTAATAGTAATGCACTAATGTTAACATTTTGTTTTAACAATTGCACCATAGTTACATAATATATTAACATCAAGATAAACCTTGTGAACAGTAGATGGGAACTCTACTATTGTCACAACTTTTTGTAAATCTAAAATTATTCCAAACTAAAAGTTTTTTCCAAAAAATTACATATTTATTATAGAAATTAAAGATAAATAGAAATATGTAGAAATAATAAATAATTAAAATGTTGGCACTTTTAGATTTTTTCTGTAGAGATATCTTTAATTTATGCTACATATGTTATCTTCACATATGTTTTCTGCCGACTATATGTAGTAAGTATATTTGCATGTCAAATATTAACATAGAATATTTATCCTTTCAACATTCCATCATTTGTCCTACAAAATGTTTACATGGTGTTATACTCTTCAAATCTATCTTAAATAATTGGAACATTAAATAATTGTAGAATTTTAAGTTTTTTTTACTATTTAAGACATATGTTGTAAAAATATATCAGGGGTCAAATTTTTGTTTACAGCCATGATTATTATCTTAAAAAATTTCCATAGAACTATCATCTGAATTAATGGTATACCCATTTCAAAAAGAACTATGTGACAATGCCCATTTTGCTATATCCTTTCCCAAATCAAGTATCACTATTTCAATATGAGATAATTTTATAATATTTTTAATTCAATTCAACAGGCAAAAATGGTAAATCACGTTTTTAACATAAATTTCTGGAAACTATACTGATGTTCAACATGTGTCAATATGTTTATTATCCATTTGCATTTCTTCTTTTAAATTTTTTGGGTTAACTTTTACACATTGTATTATTAAAGTGTTTATCATTTTGATTATTAACTTGTATAATATATGTTATAATATATATTTGTATGTATGTTAACCCTTTGTCTAACACATATATAACAAATATTTCCAACAGAATCTTATTTGTATTTTCATTTACTAAGGCTGCTTTTGTCTAAGAAAATTTATTTTCTCTTTTATGGTTTCTGTCTGTATCATGCTTTAAAAAATACTAACCTACATCAAAAACACACTTATACATACATAGCCATAATTCTTTTGGCTGTATTTTGTGGGAATTTTTTTACATATATGTCTCTAATTTTTCCAACTGGAACTTATCCTAATGTATAAGAGACAGACATCCTAAAGGGTAATCCCAACCCCAAACAGCCAAAGCAATCCTGAAAAAGAAAAACAAAGCTGGAGACACCACAATTCCAGACTTCAAGCTATATTACAAAGCTGTAATCATCAAGACAATATTGTCCTGGCATAAAAACAGACAAATAGATCAATGGAACAGAATAGAAAACACAGAAATGGATCCACAGCCTCATGACCAACAAAGCAGGAAAGACTATCAAATGTATAAAAGACAGTCACCTAAAGGGTAATACCAAAGGGACCATCCAAGCATTAATTCAAAATATCACTTTTCTAATATCTATCTATATATATACACACATATATATACATATACATATCACTTTTTAAAATATTCAATTCTTATATGTACTTATATCTCTTCCTCAACTTTCTACTGTACCTCCACTGATAATATTTGTTGAAATAACTACTGAAGGTTAATAGGTTTTAAAACCTCTCAAACTACTTTCTCTGTTTCATTCTTTATCAAAATGTAAGTCCCTATTTTCATACTTATTAAGTTTCTAGATGAATATTAGAAGCATTTTACCAAATTTCAACAAAATCTTATGGCAGCTTGATGAAAATTGTATAAAATGAATGTATTAATGAATTAAGTGAATATATCACTGAGAACGGAAAAGACATCTTTACAATCTGAAGTTTCCTAAGAGGATAATATGAATCTCCCTTCTATTCTTTGTCTAAATCTTTATTAATGTCTTCATATAATTCCTAACCAACTTAAAAATCTTGTCCTTATACAGTCTTTTCTTAACACAACAGCAAGAATGATCTTTTGTAATGGAAAATCATATTATGTTACTCAGAGCAGCCATGCTCAACCCTTACCACACGTTAGAATCACTAGGAGCATTTAGAAATTCCAATGGTCAGGACTTAGACTCAACCACTTAAATTAGTATCTCTTGTTATGGGATTAAGGCATCATTATTTCTTAAAGCCCCCTTACATTCTACCAATGTGCAGCCAATCATTGTCCCTGAGCAAAAAAGCCAGAGTCTTACATTGGACAGTTCTTCTTAAACTTTAACATGTCTAAGAATTGCCTGGGGACCTTATTAAAATGCAGATTGTAACTCACTAGGTCAAGGTAGGACCTCAGATTTTGCATTTCTAGCATGCTGTCAGTGGATACTGATGTTGCTTGTCCTAACATCAAGCTTGAATGGCACAAAGTCCCCTGAGTTCTGGTTGCCTGTCATTTAACTTCCCTTCTGCTCTCCCCCTTACTCTCCACTTCCATAGCTCCTTACCAGCCCACAAACCAGCCATCATCACACAACTTTAGCGTTTGCGTTGGTTGTTCCCCTACCAAAGGTAAAAAAAAAATCTCTTTCTCTAGCTGCCACTGTTCACCAAGCACCACTAGGAAGGAGAAGGGATGCCAGGCCCTTTCAACCTTCACTCTCAGTAATCTGTGCCAGTTAATTCCTGTACTTACTATGAAACATTGACTGTATTTTCATTAGTGAACTTCACCTGCATTTCTCTTCATATATACAACTTACTTATGCCAAAGGTATTATTTGTATTATAATGATTTTGTAAAATAAACAGATCAATAACATTATGTTTTACTTAATGTTTTGGTAAAAAAATCAAAATTTTCTGGGCCCAACACACTGCTTGAACATTTTCAGTTTCTTCTATAAATTTCTTTTCATTGTCTACTTGTGTAGTGGTTGGATTTTCTATTTACTTTTCAGTTAAATATTACATTTTAGTTAAAATGACCAATAATCTCATCTGTGAATTTTAGTCATAAGCATAAACACCTGTGGTAACTATCTAACCTTGAACATAAGAAGGTAATTAACCATCACTTGAGTTTAATAGGGAAAGCTAAATTACCTATAGGTTAACTTACAGCTCAGAGCTGCTTATTTCTCTAACTTGACTGAGAAATCTGGCTCTCAGAAGCCACACCTGGGTTGTGAGCAGTAAAGCTTCAGAGATAGGTTTTGTGTAAGTCTACCCATACTGATTCTCCCTAGGAGCCCATAGCATAAAATAATTTAGAAATTCTCTTTTTTGCTCTCAAGGTTCACACTGCCCCTAGCCCTGCCCCCCTCCCCTGCCAACAGACTAAGCATTTTTTCTCTCCACCAAAAGATCTGTAAACATTGAGTCATCTGTATGGATAACTTTCCTTACATGTTGTTTTATTTTTTTAACCAGGAGAAAGTAAAACCACAATTTAAACTAGTAGCAGTAGCCCAGAATTAATGAAAAACTAAAGAAGAAAAAAATTAGAATATGAGAAAATCTGCAGTGACAAATCACCCCACAGAGAGTGGAGATGAAGGGGAAAGGATGTTATTAGGGAAATTGGAAGGGGAGGTGAACCATGAGAGACTATGGACTCTGAAAAACAACCTGAGGGTTTTGAAGGGGCGGGGGGTGGGAGGTTGGGGGAACCAGGTGGTGGGTATTAGGGAGGGCACAGATTGCATGGAGCACTGGGTGTGGTGAAAAAACAATGAATACTATTACGCTGAAAATAAATAAAAAATTTTTAAAAAAAAGAATTACAAACAGAAGTAAGAATTATTTTTTAAAAGAATCTTATGAAACACCTTATAATTCATTTCAGTTACCTCTAATTTTAGATAAGAAGTCAATATGAGATCTGTGACATTTGGTCAGAAAATTGTGTGGGAATTAAGTCCAATGAATCTGGACATTTTCCATCCTTAATTTAGGAGATGATTAAAGATACCAATACCCACACACATATTTGATCATACAACTGCCATTGTAATAGCACATCATAGCTATATAAATAAAAGCATTTATTCTGATCCACTGGGTTTCTGGAGAATAGATACATGTGATAGAATCTGCAGGGACCCGTGTCTCAAGATAAAAATAGAAAGTAGCAAAGAAAGTGTTTCCACATACTGGCAGTAAGAGAGATCAGTGTCTGATTTGCAACCTACTCCCCCAACAACATACTGGGAAGGAATTACTCAGCCTTTTTTTATTCTGCAAGATTTTCTTAGAATTTTTCAATCCTGGGTATAAATTTTCTTTGATGTCATGTGAATATATCAGGTTGCATCTCATGAAACTATTTTTGAATAGTTAAATAGTTAAAAATCAATGTTATTGATTTTTAGATGACAATTCAGTAAGATTCAAACTAGTAAATTGGGGTAGAAAAGGTAGAAGATGGAATATCATATGGTATTTGTGGTCATCATCCCCCCATGCCCATCCCCCAGAGAAACATATAGTACACCAAACCTGTTTGGCTTGGGTCAACAGCCTACCATTTCCTGCAAAATACAAACAAACAAAACAAAAGCCAAAAACACCTCAACCAGCTAATAGGGACCAATCTGATAATATAGAAATTAGACTTATAGTACAATAATGTAATTAGAGCTAGTTGTAAGTAAAATTATATAAGTAGTCAGTATAAGTTAAAAATAAAGGGTCAGAAGGGAAGAGGGAGTGGGAATGAGAAAAGAAAGAAGGGAGAGAAAAGGGAAGAAGAAAGAAAGAGAAAAAAGAAAAGAAAAGAAAGAAAGAGAAAGAGAGAAAGAAAGAAAAAAAAGAAAAAGGAAGGAAGGAAGGTAGGAGGAAGGGAGGAAGGGAGGGAGAGGATGGAAAACTTCAGAGAGCAAGAAAGTTGCTCACATTTCTCATGAGCCAAGAAATCAAAAGTCATAATCTTGGTGATGGAAACTTGCCCTGATTTTGATCACCAACTTCACTTCTTTTGGTATACTACTGGTAGACGAATGTAATCTAGTCCTCTTTTCCTGTCTTGTATTTAAAAAATTGTATTTTTATTTGCTATTCCAATTAATGAAGATAATCTCTAGGCAGTTTTCTCAACTTTAAAATGAAATAGTGATGCTCAAAACTATCAATCTAGCCTTATAGAGTGGGCCTGCCGAATCTCAGCACTGTTAATGCTATAATTTATAAAATTAAGGGAAATTTAAATGAGAGAATTATACAAACAAAATTTCTAGAAGGGTAGAATTGTGTAATAAATTCAGACCATTGTTATTGTACTGTTAAAGGTATACATGAAAGTCTGATATTCTACAAGCAAGGATAAAACAAAAGTAAAATTCTTGTAACCAGAAAGAATACAGCATATTGTTTAGGTCTACTCTTGCTAAGCTGGCTGATAAGCTGGTTAAACTGCTACTTGTTAAAACAGTGCTAATGTTACTAATGGTGTTTCCAGAGATGGAGAAGTAAATTACATAGAGCCATATTGGTGGGTCATTTTCCTGAGACATGCAGAGGAGGGAGGAAATATCAATGCTTTCCAATTGCTTTGGATTTTTATCAAAATTGGCAAGGAATTCTTATTGGAAAAGAAAAAAGAAATAACATTAAGTAAATTTGTGGCTTTAAAGAGACAGAATAAGAGCAAAGACAATCTTGTTCATTTTTCTGGAAGCTTAATAACTAATTTGGCTCTTGGCTTGTATTAGAAAAAAAGTACTAGTTAAACACACGGTAGTTCATATCTGTGAGTCATAGGAAGTTCTGCAGTACGGGGAAATTATATCATGTAATTTTATGATCTGCTGAACAGTAATTCCATTTAATAAAGACACAGATGTATGCTTCGCCACATAGAAAAGCCTGTCAAGTGTTCCCATCATAACTTTGATCAGTTTTTAGATTTTAGTTTTTCTGGCCTCTTTCTTCTTTATTCCTACAGTACATTTAACTTTTATAGAACAAAAAAAATAAATAAATAAACTGCATGAAAAAGCCACTTTACCTAGTTACCAAAATTTGCAGCTACTTCCCAGAGCTATGATTCAAGCCAGAGAAGCCTATTAAGGGATAAAGATTTTTGACATCTTGGATAAAAGTAGTTCAAAGAAGGGTAATGGCTAAACATAACATTTGGGAAGAAAGCAGTATCCTTTCCCCTGAAAGTCGGAAAACCAAATAAAACATCTAGAAAAAAATATATGCTATATAGTGACTCTAATTCCTTAAAGATAGAAAGAGTGTGAAAGAGAGAGATAATATATCCCCTAAGGAATGGTTATTCAGCATTACTTTGTAATTTCAAAAATAAAAGCATGAGCAATTAAACCAATGACCGTACTTCTGGTTACATCTATGGCATGTAAAGAGCTTGGAAGTTATGCCCATCCTTATAACAGTTAAAAGGTAAGCAAATAAAGCCAATGTCTCTTCTTGGATGCATAAGACAAGTTTCAGTGAACTGCCCTCACAAAATCTGGAGAGATAGGCAACTGTAGACAATTGTGACTGATATCTGCTTACTGTAAACAAGAGCTTCTGGAGGCATAAACTGGTAGGAACACTGAAGTGGCAACTTTGATGAATGCCTGGAAGCTAAACGTAGACTAGAATGAAACTCTTGGAAGCCACAATCTTTTTTTTTTTTAAGATTTTATTTATTTATTTGACAGAGAGAGATCACAAGTAGGCAGAGAGGCAGGCAGAGAGAGAGGAGGAAGCAGGCTCCCCGCCGAGCAGAGAGTCTGATGCAGGGCTCCATCCCAGGACTCCGAGATCATGACTTGAGCTGGAGGCAGAGGCTTAACCCACTGAGCCAACCAGGTGCCCCGGAAGGCACAATCTTATAGGGGTGCCACACTTTCCTGGGCTTGAGGTTCCTACTCACTGTGAACATCCAAGTTATGGATGATAAGAAACATCCAAGAAACTGAAGTAAGTTGGCATCTGGTCTGATATGTGAGCATCCATGAAAGAAGACTCCGCCAGAGTTCAAGAAAGAATAAATATGGTAAAATACACCCAGGGTCTTCTCCATAGAAAAGCCTACTATCCAGAAAAAAGATTTATCAGAGCCTGTATCATATAGAGTAAGGCCATTTCTTTGACTCAAGCCCCCTCTAAAATTACTGTCTAACCTAAAATAAGGGAAGCTAAGAAACAGTTGTGAAGATCACAGCCAAAGGAGATAGGCCCATTAAAAGACTGAGATTAATTAGAAGATTATAGAATGCTTCCCCTCCCCCACACTTCATACCACACCATATCTTACACAATAGTTATCTATTATAAATAGCAGCAGATTACAGCTCAGAGAGCACTGAGAGATAAACTCTATTTAAAATAGAGTTCTTCAAGAAACCCAAAGAAAACAAAGAAGATATAAACAAAGATGCTATAAGAATTTGAAGCCTCTGGCACCAACAGCTAGAGAAAATATTAAACACAACCTAATGCCTATATAAATTAACATATCAGACCAGATTCCAACTTACTTCAGTTTCTATTATTGTATAAATTGTCTGGACTTCAACGAAAATTAAAAAGCATGCTGAAAGGCAAGTAAAAACAGTTTGAAGAGACATACATGCATCAGAATTAGATTCAGATACAATTCATATTTTGGAACTATGTGACAGAGAATTTAAAATAACTATGATATAAATGGACAACATATAAGAACAGATAGGCAATGGAGATCAGAAACTTTAAGAATCAAAGGAAATACTAGATTTCACAAAAATACTATCTAAATGAATGACTTTGACAAGTTTACTAGTAGATCAAACACAGTAGAGAAAGGAATCAGTGGGCTTAAAGGTAGGTCACTAGAAGCTTCCCAAATTGAAATGTAAAGAGAAAGAAATGAACAACAAAAGAATAGAATATCCAAGACAATGTAAATAAATGGAGATATATTTCAAGTTCATGGACTGACAGACTCAGTAGTATTAAAACGTCAATTCTTCTCAACTTGATCTATAGACCGAACACAATCCCAATCTTAGCAAACTATATTTTAGTTATCAACAGACTGATTTTAAAGCCTATATGGAAAGGCAAGATCCACAGAATAACCAACACCATTCTGAAGAAGAACAAAGGTGAAGGACACACATGACCCTATTTCAAAAGTTACCACAGCACTACAATGATAAAGACAGTGTTATATTGGCAAAAAGAAAAAAAGATGAATGAAAAGACTATAGAGAGCAGAAATTTGTTCACATAAATATAGTTAAGTAATCTTGAGCAAAGGTGCAAAGGCAACAAAATGAAGAAAAGATTTCAACAAAGGCTGATGGAATATTTGGACATCCATATGGAAAGAAAAAGAAAGAAAGAAAGAAAGAAAGAAAGAAAGAAAGAAAGAAAGAAAGAAAGAGAAAGAAAGGAAGGAAGAAAGGAAGGAAGGAAGGAAGAAAGGAAGGGAGGGAGGGAGGGAGGGAAAGGAAAGAGAAAAGAAAGAAAAGAAAAGAAGAGAAAAGAAAGAAAAGGAAAGAAAAGAAAAGAAGAGAAGAGAAGAGTGAAAGGAAGAAAGGGAGAGAAAGAAAGAAAGACCTTACAACTTTCCCAAAAATTAATCCCAATACATCATAGACCTAAATGTAAAATTTAAAACTATAAAATGTCTAGAAGAAAATCTAAGTGGTCTTTGAGTTTGTGACATTTTTATGTATGAAATAAGAAAATATGATCCATGAAAGAAAAAATTGATATGCTGGAGTTTATCAAAATTAAAATCATCTGCTGTATGAAGTACAATTTTTAAAGAATGAAAAGATAAACCACCAAATGGGAGAAAAAATATTTTCAAAACACTAATCAGATAAAGTACTTGTAGCCAAAATATGCAAAGAACTGTTAAAATCAACAATAAGAATATAAACAACACAATTATAAAATGGAAAAAAGATTATAAACAGGCACCTCACCAAAAAATATATACAAATGACAAATAAGTATATTAGAGATGCTGTCATTTTTCATTAGGAAATGCAAATTAAACACACTTACTAGAATGGCTAAGTTTTTAAAAATAATAAAAATGTCAATTCTGGCAAAATGTGAGCAACAGGAACTCTCATTCATTCCTGGTGGGAATGCAAAATGACAAAATGGTTCAGCCAATTTGGAAGTCAGCTTGGTAATTTCTTACAAAGCAAAACATGGTCTCACCATATAATCCAGCAACTGCACTCAAAGATATTTACCCAACTGATTTAAAAACATGCCCACACAAAAACCTCCACATGAATGTTAATAACAGCTTTATTCATTATTTCCCCAAACTAGAACCAATAATATGTTCTCCTGTAGGTGAATGAATAAACTGTAGTGGATCTACACAATGGAATATTATTCAATAATAAAATAGAGTGAACTATGTGTTTTAAAATGCAAGTATAACCATTATTCAGGTACAGCAAGGCCAAAAGATTAGGAGGTAATTGCTGCTGAAAAGAGAGCTTATTATTCAGATCTCAAGAGGAGGGGTCATGTCAGGCTATGGGGGACCACATGGGAAAACACCAGGATCAGAGGCAGAAGGAACACGGGGAAAATGTGGGCAAAAGTTTTATTGTGATTTTCACAGGAAGGAATGAACAAGGAAGAGTAAGAAGGCTAAACAAGTTTAGGATTAGCTACTTTGAATATTTCAGTGGAGTCAAGGTTATAAGGGTTGTCCCTCGTTTTCTGGTGCTTGTCCCCAAGTCATTAGGGCAGGGAGATAGTTCTCACTGAAATATGAGAGGCTGACAAAGAAGGTGGTTGGTGGTATGGGCTCTGGATTGGTTAATTTGCTCATAGGTATGGTCAAAGGTGATTTGCTATCTAGAAATCAACTGACCTTGGTAGGGGCAATCCCTCCAGGGTCAGCAAGACCCCACAATGTAAAAGCATCAAAAAGAGAAACTAGGAAACATGGTTATTACACAGAAGCCCTGCAAAATCATGGACAACTCTTAAATGCATACTGCTAAGTGAAAGAAATCGGGCTGAAAAGGCTCTGTGATTCAATGTATATGATGTTCTGGAAAAGGCAAGCTATAGAGACAGTTAACAGATCAGTGGTTACCGGAAGCTAATGAATAGGTGAGGCACAGGAGAGTTTTTTTTCATGACAATGAAACTGTTCTGCCTGATAACCATAATTGTTGATACAGGACACTACGCATGTGTCAAAATCCATTGAACTTCACAGTAGAAAGAGTAAACCTTGAAGTATGTAAATATGTGTAAATATGTAAAAATCATTTAGCATGTTGAGGAATCCTAAGATAGAACATAGACTATAACAAAAGGATCTAAGTGTATTACAAATGTATGAAGTAACTTCTTCCTTCATTGAAAGGAGTAGGAGAGAAAAGGGCTGACCTAAGCAACTGTGAGACTAAAGCAAAGGAAAATGGATATAAGCACTGAACTTTGGTTATGAAGTTGGCCCAGTGGAAATATGGGTTAACAACTCTGAACCCACCATACATATATTTGTCTGTTCCAGCTTCCATGACAAAATACCACAGACTGGGTGTCTTCAACAACAGAAAGTTATTTCTTCATAGCTCTGGAGACTGGAAGTCCCAAATCAAGGTGCCATCAGGGCTGGTTTCTGTTGCGATCTCTCTGGCTACCATCTCACTATACCCTCACCTGGCTTCTTCTCTGTATGTGTGCAGAGACAGAGAGCGATCTCATGTCTCTCCCTCTTCTTACAAAGACACCATTTCTATAAGAGAGAGCACAGTACTTATGATTTCACTTAACCTTAATTATCTCCTTAAAGGCCCTACCTCCATATATAATCACATTGGGGATTATAGTTTCTATATGTGATTTTTGGGAAAACAAAAATATTCAATCCATAACACATGTTTGCTAGAACAGAATAATTAGGCAAATGTATGACAGAATGTAGAAATCAGATTTCTCATATTTGGAATGAGAGTTAACAGAAAATAAAGAGAAGTCTAAAATGATCCATGTGGGGGGCGCCTGGGTGGCTCAGTGGGTAAAGCCTCTGCCTTCGGCTCAGGTCATGGTCTCAGGGTCCTGGGATCGAGCCCCGCATCGGGCTCTCTGCTCAGCAGGGAGCCTGCTTTCTCCCCTCTCTCTGCCTGCCTCTCTGCCTACTTGTGATCTCTCTCTCTGTCAAATAAATAAATAAAATCTTAAAAAAAAAAAAAGATCCATGTGGTAATGGATTAGAGTTCGTTAGTATGAACTCATACTTAATATAGATGCAGATGGTTATATATAGAAATATTCACAGATATACACATATAGACACTTTAGTATACACACATTTATTTGCTTGCTCTGTCACTTGGGAGGTCTTAGAAAAAATGGCACCACAGAAGTACTGAGTACACCTAGCAACCAGATCTTCATTTCTAATACCATTCACCAGTAAAAGGAACCAAGTCTCCTTGGAGAAATGTCTGATTCCAGGGCCAAGTCAGGAAATACACAAGATGTGCCTGGAGCCTCTTCTAGTGGCAGAAAGTAAGGAAGTACTCAGAAAACCCATCATGATCATGATACAGCAAAGGAAAAAGGAGGCCAGCTGAAATAGCTCCTAATGGCCAAAGATGAAACAATATGAACAACAAAATACAGTATTGGATATAACCCAAAGTGTAAAATAAATAATCACGAACACATATCAGTTTCAATAAAACACTGCAAATAATAAGTGAGGGAGAAGAGATAAGACTCCCACTCAAGAGAATTCCAATTTATATAAATATTCCACCCTCAAAGGAAGAAGTATAAGTCTCTACACCTTAAGTGTGGGCTTTGTATAGAACTTCCTTCCCAAGAGTACAATATGGGAAGGGTGTGAAAGAATAACTATATAATGAAGAAACTTAACAAATACTACCTCAGTCAGATGATCAAGGTGAATGTTGACAGTGACAAGTCATGTTGATAGTATCCTTGAGATAATGTTACGAGAATGGCATTTTACTTCTATCGTCTTCTCCTCCACCAAAATAACCCCAATATACTCAAAAGAAAGATAACAGACAAGTTCCAGTTACAGAACATTCTACTAATTACCTAAGCTTCAAAAACTGTCAAAGTCATTAAAAACAAACTCTGAGAAACAATCACAGCCAAGAGAAGCCTAAGTATAAATGATAATTAAATGTAATGTGGTACATATAATATCTAGTATATTATACAAAATATTATATATATTCACATCCACTCTGTATAAGGGAATACAAATTACAATTTAAAGAAAAACTGAATAATTTCTTTGGGTACCCAAGAGTATCAGTGGTTTTATAAATAACCATATGCATTTAATCCACATCTTCTACCTCTTCATATAGAATGCACATTTGCCCCACTTACATATATTGTCTCTTTCTTTGTTCAAACATTAGTTCCACAAATTTATGGAATTGACCACATGCCCAAGGTTTAAGAGACATATACAGACCCAACTGCTCTATAAAAATGCATCTGAAAAACACTCTAAGGATTTTAGTCAAAAAGAAACTCAAAAAACATAGAAAATAATTTCAAAACCTCTTGAAGTGATCAGGAAAAGCAATATGAGTATGTCATTGACAAGCAAAAAGGTGACTCATTATTTTTCTAAAGACTTCATGGGTATCCATAACCTGCTGAATTTTTTAAATCTAGTTTTGTCCATCAGCCTAAATCTCAGAAGATTTTTTTTTGTCAGAATACTGAATAGGATACAGAATTTTTTAAAAGGCTGTGCAATATGTCCATGCTTTCAAACAGGCTCTTCTGTCATTCAGGTTGTAGGATCCAGCATACATGATAGTGCTTTAAATGTCTCAGGCAGATAGTCATGCTGCAAGGAGACTTTGCCAGGAATCTCTAGGTGAATCACAGTGCAGATCTCTAGGATTCTGGAGCAGTTATGCCACTGTCTATCAATATTTTTTTAGAAACAACTTCTGCCTTTACTACTGGAGCTTGGTTGAACCTAACTGCTAATCATGGGACATTAAGTTACCAGGTGACTTGAGTATTCTATCTTTTATTGGGATTGTTTGACCAAACAAAGCCAAAAAGTTAGGACTGCAGAGTGGCATTCCAAAATCAAATGAAAGTGTCATAAAAGAGTAAATGTAAGCAAATCCTGAAGTTCTAAGAAGAGATGGCCAGAGTTTTCTGATCCGTGGACAGTGACTAAGGACTTAGCTGAACCATCAGGGAGGAACAAGGTTAGAAAACTATCCATAGAGATCTTAGGAAGAGGTACATGGACAGAACACCTCCCAAATGGGAAGACTATAAAGATATTTTCCCTATATGAACACTTATCAAAGAATGTCTTCAGCAGAGGAGGACCATAATAATGAGGTGGATAAAACTATTCTTTTTTGTGGCTACTAATTACCAACGACCATTTTCCTTGCCCAGGGGGCTGATAAACAAAGTACTTAAGGCAGCATGATGTAGATTGTGCATGTGCTTAGCAATATGGACTTGCTTCCTGCAATGTAATAGTTAATTTTGTGTCAACCTGATTGGATCACAGAATGCCGAGATATTTGGATAAACATTATTTTAGGGTATGTTTATGACGGTATTTCTCACAGATGAAATTAACATTTTAACTGGTGACTGAGTAAAGTAGATAGCCCTCCCCAGTGTAGGTGAACATTATTTGATTCACTGATTGCATGAATAGAACAAAAAAGGTGGAGGGAAAAAAAATTTGGCCCCTTCTACCTGATTGCCAAGCTAGGACATCAACCTTCTCCTGTTGTCTTTGCTCCTGGCTCTCAGGTATTCAGACTCAGACTGAATTACACCACCAGCTTTCCTGGATCTCCAAACTGGGGATAGCAGACAGTGGGATTTCTCAGTATCCCCACTGTATGACCAATTCTTAATAAGAAAGCTCTTCTTAATAGATATCCTACTGGTTGTGTTTCTCTAGAGAACTCTAACACACTCGTTATGGCTGATCTACTGTCTGTGACCAACCTGCCAAGAGTAGAGACCAATAATATCCTCCAGGATTGCATTCCCAGAAAGGATTAGCCAGCTACCTGGTAGTCAGCTTCTGAGCTGATTATATTGGACCACTTCCATCATAGAAGAGCAGCACTTTGTTCTCATAGAAAGCAGACACTTATTCTGAATATGGATTTGCCCTCCTGACTGCAGCACTTCTGCCAAAACCACCATCCATGGACTTATAAAAAGCCTTATTCACAGTCATGATATTCTAGATAGCATAGCTTCTGACCAAATAAATCATTTTATAATAAATAAAGTGTGGCAATGACCCATACACATGTAATTCACTGACTTACATTGTTCCTATCACTGTGAAAATCTGATAGAATAGTAGAATGGCCTTTTGAAAACTTAGCCATGGTGTTAGCTGGATGCAACACCTTGTAGAGCTGGGGTAATGTCACTAGAATATGACATGTGCTCTAAATTAGTGGCCAATGTATGGTGCTATTTCTCTTATTGCCAGGATTCATGGATCTGGAAGTCAAGAGGTTTAAAGGAGTATAACTTCTCAAACTATTACCTCTAAGGATCTATACGTGAACAAAATATTTGCTTCTGATCCCTGTAACCTTGTGTTTTGCTGGACTAGAAATCTTCATTGCCGTAGATAGAGTGTTTCCGGCAGGAGGTGCAGCAATAACTCTGTTAAACAGAAAATCAAAACTACCCACCTGGCCGCAGACAAAGGGAAGGTTACTGGCTGGGGTTATTGATTTTAACACAAGGTGAAATTGAGTCACTACAACATTACAGGAAGAATGAAGATTGTGTCTGTAAAGGAGGAGGTCCCCTGGGATGACTTGATTGTACTATCATACTATGATTATAATCAATGGAAACTGCAGCAATCTAATACAGGCAAGACTTCTGACCCAGACACTTAAACAATAAAGGCTAGGGTCACTGTACAAGTAAGGAACTACAACCAATTGAGTTTCTTGCTGAGAGTAAAATAGCTAGAAGAAAAGAAAGTTATCGAAACCAGCTATAACTACATGATCCATCACAGAAATGAAGACTGCAATAATTATAATTGTTCCTCTTTAATTTTCATGTGAATATAATTGTATCTATAAACAATACTTTTTTTTTCTCTCCCCCACTTCCCTACCTCCAGACATATGATATGTAAATAGTAGCTAATTTATACATCAGGATGAAAAGTATAGAATATCAAAATGGGAGTAGAACTCAGAAAAGGAATAAATATCAAAGATGGAGAAAAGAATTTTGCATCCTATCTTGGGGACAGGATTAGTGTGTTTCCAGTTGTGTAGGAGATAGTTGCATCATATTAAGTGAAAGCATAATTTTGATACTGTATTTCAAAGTTAAACATGGTTAAAATAAGTGTATGTGGGTACCAATTTGACAAGTGGTAGATTGTTGTGGTTTTGTTCTCTGTCAACTTAGTTACGTTTCCAAGAATTCTCTCTTTATATGGCTCTAAGCAAGAGTTGGCCAATATCTGCATAAGATTTGGAAAGTGGAAGTGGAGCTACAGTCATTTTGTTACTACTCTCTGAAGGTCAGTGAGAGGTCAAGTGCTGTTTGCAGTATATTTACTTTATCAACGATATACACTGTCATTGATCACCTTTTTGGTATGTGGCAGCACCTGAATCCACAGCAAATCTTAATCCTGCCTGATCTTCTTTTGTTGCTCTGAGACAGTAACAAGAACATGCACAGCCTAAGGCAGGTGCCAGCATCTCCTGAAGGTCATCCATAGGAACAGCTCCAGGTAATGACAGCCAAACAGCCTTCAGTTTGTTCTGATGGGTTCAACCTCTCTGGTTCCAGTTTTCCTTGCTCCTACGCATGTCCAAATTTCCAACCTACATTTCAGTCTGGTTGAACCATAACGGTTTCAACATCAACCGAGGCTCATACCAGCATTGTAAAAATTTCCCCAACAGTTCCCACCATTGCGTAAGGTTTAAATCTTATAACAAATCTCTTACTTTTTATCACTCATAACTCTACTTCTTTTAATGAACCCAAACTGACACATTATGTCTTAGTCTTCAAACTGAAAAGAGGAAGATAATAATTAAATACCAAAAAAAAGAAATAATATATATGTATGAATGAAAATGAGTTTAGCCAATGTAAAATGACATGTTCGTTCTCCTTTCATAGCCTAGAAATAAAATTTTATCTTTTTTTAAATTAATATAGCTCTTACTAAAAACCACATGGCATGGTGGGTACCTCCAGCCAAAATGAGAGAGCAAGCTGGGACTAGTTTTAGGTGAAACCAGGACACATTGAATAGAAAAGAAGGATTGTCCTCATCCAGGAAAAGATCATCTGTCCAAATCAACCAAACATGAATCTTATCTGGAATAAGCATCTACTGGGCTCATTGAAAGGACTAGCCCAGGATTAGGCAACAAAGGCTGCTGGTTGTCTGGCAACATTGGTAACATCAGCAGATGCTTTAATTATAGATTAAGGAGGTCCATCTGGTGTAGACATGGAGACAAGTCAAACGTTTGTGTCTATTAGTTGTAGACTTCAATCATGGCCATATCTTATATTCTCTTTGTATTCCAGAGCCTGGTTCTGTGCTGACAATGTAGTAGGTACTTAGTCACATTGTTGAATGAAAAAAATAAATGAATGACGTTGACCAGCCAGGCTAGGGACAGACAAATTGACAATGTTAATGTTTGCTGACATAAATACCTACTATGGAGTAAGATAATTTAAAATACATTTTTTAAATAATGTAATCATTCTCTTTCCATATGTATTTTCCACACATATATATTAATGTATAAAGATATATATGACTTTTATGAAATATATTTATGAAATTAATAGATATCAGTAGATCAGTAAGAGTTCTCCTAGTTCTAGATCTAATTCTAGATCTCTCTCATTCTCTCTCTATATATAATATAGACATATATATATTATGTATGCAGTACGACTTTCTCCTCTGACTCTTTCTATAAATGTACATATATGTGCATCTATGGGACGCACATATACAGTGAGAGAGAGATTCCAGATCATAGATGTTTAGAACTAGAAGATATTTGCTGATATTTATTAATTTAACTCTTCTGTAATGTAGATAAAAAGAAGTTTTACTTTTCACAGGCAATGGTTGCCAACAAAATGTAATCGAAGCAGAAAGTAGGAAATATAAAAATTTAAAGGGAATGAGGATAGTAAATATGACCAAAATCAGAGATGCAGGTAGGACCCTTTTTTTTTTCTTTTAGCATGAGCACTGAGAGTCCATTTCTGGCTGCTTCACCTCCTCATTTGCGGGCCCAGCCCTGGTTAGTTTCTAAGCCTATCACAGAATGGAGAGAGAATATATCAGCAGTAGCCACTGAAAGTTGTCTCACTCTCATAAAATAGTATCTAATATGTCTGAGGATTCCTCGTCATATTTGTATATTCTTTCCTTCCCTCAATCCCACTGATACACAAAGAGCCTTCCCCTATCCCTAGTCCACACTGCATTGATCCAATCTTAGATATTTAGTTTGAGATTTATTACTCCCTTGAAAGTCTCCCTGAAGGGCTGGTCTTTCTCTTCATACCATCAGTTACAGACCATCCAACTTCAGATACTCCCTGTCCCCTGGACTTTAATGCTAGTCCCGGATTAAGCTTTCTTAAATATGGATGTCTGCTGATACTGTTTAAAGTATGCCTGTCCACTTAGCATTGGATTTCCTGACTGCTCATGTGGTGTCAGCAGCATGGTTTTTTCTGTTGCTTCTTTCATTGGTCTGACTGTACACTCCCTAGCATGCATACCATCTGAACATGCTGTGAAGAATGACATCACTGGATGCATTTCAGGAGGTTATTAAAGAACAAATGTCAGGATGGATAAATGAGAAATCTGATTTATAGCAGCAATTCGTGTGTTCTTTTGGTAAAATAGACTCCATCTCACAAAGTGATTTTTAATTCAGATGTTGTTGTTCTACCCCTACAACTACCACTCTAGAAGAAATCTGAGCTTATTCTTTTGCCCACAAATTTATACTATAACAGAGTTCCAAAGATATCTTCAAATATAAGCTTCTTGATGTATTATTTTCTATTAGAAACTATTCTCAAATATCCTAATGCTCTCATATGAATTCTATCACAAGACTCATACAATTAGCTTTCTCATTACTGTGCCTTGGAAGACAGACTAACTTAATCTAATGTGCCCAAAAGAAGAAAAAGAAAAGCGGAGAAGGAAAAAGGGTTCATATGAGTTCATAAGTTGACAACAGAAAAAACTGCCTGAAACTAGTCCTGAAATTACCTGGTGATCTTTTCCTACAAAGTCAACATATGTCTGTTTTAGATGACTAGTAATTAAATATGGGAAATCTCTCTCATTCCACAAAGGTGCTAAAAATGACAGTCCTCCATTGCTAAGTATAACTGGAAATATTTTTACTAGCTACCCAAAAAGTAAGATATTAAAATTTATATTTAAAAAGTGCTACTTCTAAAATGTATTTAGATCAAAGTGAATGGAAAACAAAATAATGATTTACTCCATAATGCTGAAAAATAAAAAGGATGAAGAAAATTGGTAGCCCATGGAAGAAATTAGCACTGTGTCATTTTCTGTTAGTAAAATACAAATAATGAGTAATCAGTCAAAATAGGAATATTATGGTACATTGTGTGATAAAGACTTCTAGCATTACAGCCAATGTATTCTCTAGGGATTGCTAATTGCCCTACTGGATTCCTGGCCAATTTACATATACCCCTAGTACTAGCAATAATAATACAGTTAATTATTAACATATCTATATTCCCAATGAGAAACTGACGTTCACAAAGATAGTGGGTATGTAATATTCATCCCTATATTCTCAAAATTTAGTGCAGTGCCTATCAAATAACAAGTACTCAGTACATATTGGTTGACAATGTTTAATTGACCCAGCAGCTGAAATATCTTATACTATGTAACCCCATAAGGTTTTGAATTGGATCAGAATTGCTTTCTATTTTTCCCTTGAGGTGCAGACCCTACCCACTCTCTTCCTTTTAGCTCTAGATATGACTTTCATATCTAGGCTAAAATAAACAAAGGGATGAAAAAATAAGGGCAAGGCCATCAGAACCGTGAACATCAGAGTATAATCCCTATTCACAAATATCAATGTCCTACTAGATATAGTACAAATAGGATTGGACTGAAACCAACAGCCCAGTCACAACTTTGTTCTGCTCTCCAGCCAAGGACATCTTGTTATTTATTTGCCCACACTCTCTAATTACTTTCATCCCTGTGCGCAACCCCACTTTACAATGTCAACCTGGCTTGCCTTCTTGTCTGTCTCTTAAGTTCCTACCCATTGCCACTCTTTTATTTTAATTTTGAAGTTATATTACAAGGTCTAAGTTGTGCCAAAATCCTCTCAAGATCCCTCCCTCTTAGCCTAAAGCTAGGAATTGACAAGAAATTACTTCTTGTGAAAATCAGGACAGATATAACAGGATAGATTGCAATCAAAATCCATTAATATGAATATAATAGGGTTGGTATCAAGAGTAGTTTTAGCAGAATAACTCTTAAGATATGCTTGTGAGAAAAAGTGAGAGGGGAAAACAAGGAAAATTTCCACTTACATTCAAAAGTTTTTATGAGCTTAGAGAAAATAATGTTGAGAGATTCATAAACTTTAATAAATGCTCACTGTAGTGCATAATGACTCCCCATATTTCAACTTATAAGTAAAATTGTACATAAAGAAAATAAAATGAGCAAATCCTATTTTTTTAAGATTTTATTTATTTATTTATTTGACAGAGAGAGAGGGAACACAAGCAGAGAGAGTGGGAGAGGAAGAAGCAGGCTTCCCGCCGAGAGGAGAGCCTGATGGGGGGTGTGATGTGGGGTTCCATGTGGGGCTCAATGAGGGACTTGATCCCAGGACCCTGGGATCATGACCTGAGCTGAAAGCAGATGCTTAATGACTGAGTCACCGAGGCACCCCTAGCAAAACTTGTTTTTTAAAGGTTAGAATCCTTTCCTTTGGAATCTGATATAAAGAGAATATGTATACTGTTGAGACTTTGTAAGTAAAAAGTACTTAAGGAAGTGACTTCTGCTCGCTGTCATGATGGAGTAATAGGAACCAGATTTATACATTTGACTTACAAAACAGACAAAATATAGGAAACAGTGGCCTTTAGATACTGGACAACAAGTGAAATCATAAAAATGATTCAAAGAGTCAAACTGCTGAACCAAACTAAAAGAGCACTCTGATTACACTAGCTTACACCTGGAAAAATTTGCAGCATAACATGGGCAAGTCCAAGCTAAACCTGGCAGTTGCCTGAGTTTGAGGAAGAGGTCTAAATTCAAGGAGTTCATGCATTCTCAAATTTATGAGGTAGACTACCAGAGAGGAGAGAGTGAGCATCACAGACCATCAGAAGTTTTCCCTCAAGACTTGTTTGCTCAGTACTGATCTTGCATGCATTTAAAATAACTGCTAGAGCTAAAGAGGAAATCACTAGAACAGAGCAGGGGAAATGTTCTGTAGAGTTCACAAAATGATAGTAGTTCATGTGCTCAATAGCCATAACAGAACGATTTCTTGACATTAAGTATAGCAGGAGCCAGTAAAATACGGTCACAAGCCAAATTTGGCCTGCCATCTGGTTTTGGGTTTTTTGGTGGCTTTTTTTTTTTTTTTTTGGTAAAATTTTATTGGCACACACCCATGCTAAAACTTATTTACATATTATCTATGGCTATTGCATGTTATCTATTCTACAATGATAGAATTAAGTATTTGAAACAAAGACCATTTGTTCCATGTGGTATAAAATATTTATATCTGGCCCTTGAGAAGAAAGTGTTTGCCAACTTTTGGAGTAGAATCCTAAACAGTGTATTGCCTTAGTAGTTGGATCAAATTAGCACTAAACTAATAGCTGTTCTTAATGCACATAAGAAAGCTTAAAAACAAACTTCTAAGTAACTTACCTATGTCTCAGATTATAGACCAAAAACATTTTAAGAAATAAAAGAAAACCTAGAATCCAAGAACATAAGATCTACAATACCAGGAACTTAACTATGCTTAGCTAGTCATGAAAAGAAACAAAAAATTTAAAAAATCAGTATTAACAAGGAGAGTTAATCAAGGGAGCACACCCAGAAAGAATACATGATAGAATTAGTGGATAAGATTATTAAAATAGCTATTACAAATATAACTTAATGTGTTCAAGAAGGTGGAAGAAAGCATGAGCATGATAAAAAGATTAATAGAATATTCTAAAAGGCACAAATTGAAATTCTAAAAATTAAAATGTAAATTCTGACATGAAAAGCATCCTGAATGATAAACTAAACTTTACAGAAGGAAAACACACACACACACACCTTAGAGACATAGCCTGAGAAACTGTCCAAAATGAAACACAAAGACCAAAAAAAAAAAAAAAAGACTTAAAAATAAAAGCAACAGTGAGCTATGGGCAATTTCAAACAATGTAAAAATATATAATTGGAATCCTAGAAGAAAAGGACTAAGAATGGAACAAAAAATTTTTGAAGAAATAATTGCTGGAAGTTTCAAAATTTAAAGGAATCTCTAATCCCATAGATTCCTAAAGCTCAAAAAAAAAAAGCCCAAACAAAAGAAATATGAATAAAACCACAAGAAGACACATCATAACCCGTGTTGCCAAACAGTGATAGAAAAAAACTCTTAAAAGCAGTCACTGAAAGAAGATGCATTTCACACAAAACAACAGGGTAAGAATGATGGCAGACTTCTAAGCAGAAACAACACATGTAAACAACACAAGTAAGCAAAGTAAGTAAGGCAACACTGTTAAAGTACTAGAAACTAGAACAGAGTTAATATAAAATTCTATACCCAGCAAAATATCTTATTATCTTAGAATATGCATGAAGTGGTATACTACTACTAGAATGTAGACTGTTACAAGTTAGACTATACATATATGTAAGCCCCGACAAAGAAAGCAATGAAGGAAATAAAATTCAAGTCATGAAAAAAGATTCAATTGATTCAAAAGAAAGCAGAAAAGGAGAAAGACAGAAGACTAAAGAACACATGGAACAAATGGAAAACAAATAATAAGATGATAGATTTTTTAAAATTTATTTTTATTTTTTATTTCTTTCTTTCCAGCATAACAGAATTCATTGTTTATGCACCAAACCCAGTGCTCCATGCAATATGTGCCCTCCATAATACCCACTACCTGGCTCTCCCAACCTCCCACCCCCCGTCCCATCAAAACCCTCAGATTGTTTTTCAGAGTCCATAGTCTCTCATGGTTAAGATGATAGATTTAAACTCATGCATACAATCACATTAGTTGCAAATGGTATAAAAATATCAATTAAAAAGAGTTAGATTAGATGAAAATATATGACCAAACTATATTCTATCTGTAAGAAATAGATGACCAAGCTATATTCTATCTATAGATTCTATCTATAAGAATGGTATTAAATATAAAAACACATATAGGTAAGAAATATAAAATATACCATGCATGTATACACATACATACACATACAAACGGAAGTAGCTACATTAATATCAAAGTATGGTCAGAGAAAAAAAATTACACATTATTGCATAGTGATAAAAAGAAAGTTATCAAAAAGAAATAAACACCTTTAAAATGTATCCACTTGTTAACATGGCTTTGAAATATGTCAAACCTGAAAGTACTAAAAGGAAAAAATTTCTTTAAATCCACAATTACTGTTAGAGATTTCAAACTCTTTCTGTTGATAATTGATAGAAAGAAGGAAAGGAAGCCAAGAATGTTATAGAAAAACTGAACAATACTATCAAGCAGTTTGACTTAATTGATGCTTATAGATCATTCTACTTCCACAATCTGAAGAATATACATTCTTTTAAAACACACACACACACACACACACAACCACATGAAATAATTTCTAAGACAGACCACATTCTGGGTTACAAAATAAGCCTCAATAAATGTAAAATTTTATTATTAAAATATTACAAATATAATTGAACACAAATTGGAATGCACAACATAAATAAAGCTAAAACCAGTTATATATTTGGATACTTAATACTTCAATTACCACAAGGGAAATTAGAAAATACTGCAAACTCAATGAAAAGAAACATGAAACATTAAAAATCTGTGGAATTAAGGAAAAACAATGTTTAGAGAAAAATCCAAAGCAACAAATGCATATGTTAGAAAAGTTGTACAAAGTTGTACAAAGCTACAATGATGTAGGTTTACACATAATAAATTGGATTAAGAATAACAAATTAACCCAGTGCAGGCAGAAGGAAAGAAATAAAGATTAAGCAGAAATCAATAAAACTGTATAGGTAAAAACAACAAAGAAAATTAACAAAACTAAGACCTGTTTTGTTGTTGTTGTGTTTTAATATCAGCAAAATTGCTAAACTTCTAATCAGACTGATGAAAGAAAGAAGAGAGAGAGAGAAATAAAAAAAGAAAAAAAGAAAGAAGGAAATGCATTACTAGTATAAGAAATAAGAAAAAAAAGAACATCACCACTGATCCCACAGATATTTCAAAGATAATAAAGGATTTGCTAACAACTTTATGGCCATAAATTCCACAACATAAGTGAAATGGATCAATTCCTTGAAAAGAAAAACTACCAAACCTCACTAAAGAAGGAATAGATAACTTATATAGCCCATGAATCTGTAGTGTCTATTAAAACCATTGAACCATGTGTAGTTAAAAACATTCCATGTAAGAAAGCCTTAGAGCCAAATCTTTTCACTGGCAAATTCTACCAAACAATTAAAAGATACAATGCCAATTGTACACAGCCAGAAAATAAAGGAAAAGAACATTTCTCAACTTATTTTTTACCAGAATTACTTTAATGCCAAAACAAGACAGATACTACAAAAAAGAAGAGAAAAACTACAAATCAATAACCTACATGAGAATATTTGCAAAAATCCAAAATAAATATTAGCAAATTGATCCATCAATATATGAAAATGAACAATAAATCACAACCAAGTGAGGTACATTCCAGAAATACACAACTAATTCAACATTCAAAAATCAACCAATGCAATTTACCATATTAAGATGGAATAAATAAACCCATATAACTGGCTCTATAAATGGAAAAAAAAAATTCAACAAATTCAATATCTATCCACAGTAAAAATTATCAGTAAACTCAAAATAGAAGGAAACTTTCTCAAACTAATGTAGTGAACTTTGAAAAACCTACAATTGGGATGATACTTCATAATAAGACTTGAATGGCTTCCTCCTAAGATCATGAATAAGGCAAGTATATCTATTTGCTCTCACATTTCAATTAATCACTGCATTGTATATCCTAACCAGTGCAAAAGTCAAGAAAAACAAGTAAAAGCCATGTAACTTAAAAAGGAAGAAGAAAAAATATCTTTATTAGCATGTGACATAATTGCATAGGTAGAAATGCTTAAGGAATTCATTAAAAATAGCAAAGTTGGAGGGTATAAGGCCATTTTAAAACTCTAATTTGTTTCTATGCACTAATAAAAACTGGCAATTTAAGTTTCAAAACTAATATTATTAGGATACAAATAATAATTAAAGTATTAAGTAGTAATAGATAAATTAGTTGCCTCAGTCCCAGTGCAGCAGGACACCACTCCCAGAGGACTGGCCCAAACCCCTGCCAACACCACATCCTTCAACTCCAGACTTCTTCTTCTTAAGGCTACTATCCTCAAGAACAGACGTAACTGACTTTCCTAACATAGAGAAGCAGACATAAGACTTAGACAAAATGAGAAGACAGAGGAATTTGTCCCAAATGAAATAACGGGAAAGGCTAAGGCCAGACATCTAAATGAAACAGATATAAGTAGCATGCCTGATAGAGAATTTAAAATAATGATCATAAATATACTCACACTGGACTTAAGAAAAGAGTGGAAGACATGAGTGAGACCTTTAAGACAGAGATAAGAAATAATAAAGTAGAGAAAAAGGGGTCAATAAATGAAGTAAGAAACACACTTGATGGAATGAACAGAGGGTTGGAGAAAACAGAGGAACAAATTAATGACCTATAAAACAGAGTAATGGAAAATAATCAAAGTGAACAAACGAGAGAAAAAAGAATTATGAAAAACTAGAATAGACTTATGGAAGTCAGTGACTTCATCAAACATAATAACACTTACAGTACAGGAGACCTAGAAAAAAAAGAGAGAGGAAAAGGGACAAAATTTATTTGAAGGGATAATAGCTGAAAACTTCCCTAATCCAGGGAAGGAAACAGATATCCAGATCCAGTAGGCACAGAGAACCCCCAACAAAATCAACAAAAGCAAATCCACACCAAGACATATTATAATTAGAGTGGCAAAATATAATGAGAAAGAAAAATTTTTAAAAGCAGCAAGACTAAATAAGACAATTACATACAAGGGAAACCCAGAAGGCTATCTGGGGATTTTTCAGCAAAAACTTTCCAAGTCAGAAGTGAGTGACATGATATACTCATAGGCAAGAATAGTCTATCTAGCTAGTCAAGCTTTCAGAATAGGAGAGATAAAGAGCTTCCCAAACAAACAATAACTAAAAGAGTTCATAACCCCTAAACCAACCCAGCAAGAAATACTAAATGGGAGGCTCCTGGGTGGCTCAGTAGGTTAAAGCCTCTGCCTTTAGGTTGGGTCATGATTCCAGGGTCCTGGGATTGAGCCCCACATCAAGTTTTCTGACCAGCAGGGAGCCTGCTTCTTCCTCTCTCTCTCTGCCTGCCTCTCTGCCTACTTGTGATCTGTATTTGTCAAATAAATACATAAAATCTTTAAAAAAAAAAAAAGAAATATTAAATGGGATTCTTTGAGTGGAAAGGAAAAAACAAAATATAATATATGAAGGTTAGTAACACAAAAGCAGTAAAAATAAGTATTTTTGTAAAAGACCAGTTAAAGAACTCACAAAATAAGCAGATGTAAAATATGGGGAGGAGACGTGTAAAAAATGGGTTCAAATTTAAACAACCATCAACTTAATATAGACTGCTGTATGCAGAAGATGTTACATGCAAACCTAAAGACAACCACAAATCAAAAAATCACTAATAAATATGCAAAGAATAAACAAAAAGAATCCAAATATACCACTAAAAGAAACCAACAAATCATAAAAGAGAAAAAGACAAGTATCAGAGAAAATCTTCAGAAACAACTACAAAACAAGTAATAAAATGACAATAAATACATATCTATGATTACCTTGAATATAAGTAAACACTCCCATCAAAAGACAAAGAGTGACACAATGGATTTAAAAAATAAAAGTCATTTATATCCTGCCTACAAGAAATTCAGTTTAGATCTAAAGACACCTGAAGATTGGAAGTGACGGGATGTAGAATCATTAATCAAGCAAAGGATGTCAAACAAAAACCAGAGTAGCAATACTTACATCAAAAAATATGGACTTTAAAATAAAGACTGTAACAAGAGACAAAGAAGTGCACTATATAATAATATAGGGGGCAATGCAACAAGAAATATCACAATTGTAAATATTTATACACCCAACAAGCATCCAAATACATAATATGGTCAATAACCCAACAAGTATCCAAATACATAATATGGTCAATAACAACCATAAGGGAACTAACCAATAATAATACAATAATAGTAGGGGAGTTTAACACCCAACTTACATCAATGGATCATCTAAATAGAAAATCAACAAGGAAACAATGGCTTTAAATGACACACTGGACTAGATGGATTTAACAGATATATTCAGAACATTCCAACTTAAAGCAGCAGAATACATATTCTTTTCAAGTATACACTTAACATTCTCCAGAACAGATCATATATTAGGCTACAAAACATGCCTCAACAAATTAAAAAAGATCAAAGTCATTCTATGCATCTTTTCTGACCACAATGCTATGAAACTAGAAGTCAACCAACAGAAAAAGTCTGGAAAAAACACAAATACATGGAGATTATACAACATTTTGCTAACCAATGTACGGGTCAATCAAAAAATCAAAGAAGAAATAAAAAAGAAATGAAAATGAAGACACAATGGTCTAAAACATTTGGTATACAGCAAAAGCAGTTCCAAAAGAGAAGTTTATAGCAGTATAGGCCTCCCTCAAGAAGCAAGAAAAATCTCAAATAAACAACCTAGCCTTACACCTAAAGTGTAAGAAGAACAACACACAAGAAGAACAACACACAAAACCTAACCACCAGAAGGAAGGAAATAACAAGGATTAGAGCAGAAATAAATTATATAGAAACTAAAACAAAAACAAAAACAATAGAACAGATCAATGAAACCAGGAGATGCTTCTTTGAAAAAATGCATCAAATTGATAAACCTGTAGCCAGACTTACCAAGAAAAAAAGAAAAAAAGATTCAAATAAATAAAATTACAAATGAGAGAAGAGAAATAACAGCCTACATCACAGAAATACAAACAATTATAACAGAATATTGTGTAAAACTATACACCAACAAACTGGACAACCTAGGAGAAATGGATAAATTCCTAGAAACATATAACCTCCCAAAGCTAAAACAGGAAGAAATTGAAAATTTGAGCAAACATTACTAGCAAAGAACTTGAATCTACAACCAAAATACCTCCCCCCCAAAAAGTCCAGGACCAGATAACTTCCCAGGAAAGTTCTACCAAACACTCAAAGAAGAGTTAATACCTATTCTTCTCAAACTATTCCAAAAAATAGAAAAGAAAGGAAAACACAAATTCAGTCTATGAGGGCAAGATTACCAGAACAAGACACAGACACCACTGAAAAAGAGAACAGGCAATATCTCTCATGAACGTAGATGCAAAAGTCCTCAACAAAATATTAGCCATAAAACAAATTCAACCAAATTTCAAATTCAACCATAAAACAGAGAGGGAAATAAACTATAAGAGACTCTTAACTATAGAAAACAGGCGGAGGGTTGCTGGAGGGGTGGTTTGTGGAGAGGATGGGGTAATTGGGTGATGGGCACTAAGGAGGGCATATGATATGATGAGCACTGGGTGTTATACTCAGCTGATACATTATTGAACACTACATCTGAAATTAATGATGTACTATATGTTGGTTAATTGAACTTGAATTAAAAAAAGAGAAAAAATAAAAGTTGAGTAAATGCTTGCAATGAAAAAAAAAAAAAAACGGTGCAATGAGATATCACCTTATACCAGTCAGAATGGCTAAAATCAGCAACCCAAGAAACAAGAGTGTTGGCAAGGACATGGAGAAAAAAAGAACCTCTTGCACTGTTGGTGAGAATACAAACTGATGCAGTCACTATGGAAAACAGTATGGAGGTTCCTCAAAAAGTTAAAAATAGAATTAGCTTATGATCCGAAGTCACACTACTGGATCTTTACCCAAAGAATACAAAAACACTAATTCAAAAGGATACACGCACCCCTATTTACTGCAGCATTATTTACAACAGCCAAGATATGGAAGCAGCCTAAGTGTACATCAACTGATGAATGGATAAAGAAGATGTGGTATATATACAATGGAATATTATTCAGCCATAAAAAAGAATGATAGAGTGCCATTTGCAATGACATGGTTGGAACTAGGGAGTATAATGCTAAGCAAAATATGTCAGAGAAAGACAAATACTGTGTCATTTCACTTCTATGTGCAATTTAAGAAACAAAATTTTTTTAAAAAAGCAAAGGGAAAAGGAGAGAGAGAGACAAACCAAGAAACATATTCTTAACTATAGAGAAGAAATTAATGGTTACCAGAGTGGAGGGGAAATGGGGAGCCACATTAAATAGATGATGAGGATTAGGGAGTGTACTTGTTGTGATACGGTTGAATCACTGTATTGTACATCTGAAACTAATATAATACTGTATATTAACAAACTGGAAATAAAATAAAAACTTAATAATATAAACCATCATAAAATAGCCATTTGAATTGCTAAAATTAAAAACACCCACCATATCAAGAGTTTGTGAGGATGTAGAACAACTCTTGGTGGTAACATAAAACAGTACAACCAGTGCTCCCTTCGGCAGCACATATACTAAAAAAAAAAACAAAAAACAGTACAACCATTTTATAAAATTGTCTATCAGAATCTTGCAGATTGAAGCATAGAACTATGTTGTGATATAGCATTTCCATTTCTAGAAACATGGAAAATTAAGGAATTAAAGCCTATTTCCACACAAAGACTTGTTTATGCACAAATGTCCTTAGGAAATATATTTGTTTAAGATGTTTTATTAAAAACTAAAAGCTACAAAACAACCCAGATGAGAGCCAAGAAGTGAATTAATAAGCCATGGTATAAATGACACAATAAAATACTACTTAGTAATTTTAAAAAAGAAAACAAATGATTGATACATATAACATGAGAAATTCTCCAAATGGATATGCTAAGTGACAGAAGCCAGATCCCTTTCTCCCACGAAAGTGTATGTAATGCATGGTTCCATTTATGTTAAAGTATAAAAAAAGGCCAATTAAGATATAATGACAGTAAGTAGGTAAATGTTAGGGGATGGGGTGATGAAAGAGTTGAACTATAAAGGAGCACCAGGAAACTTTAGGATTTCATGGAAATGCTTTTTTTATTAACTGTGCTGATAGTTTTGTAAGTTTATAAACATGTTGAAAATCATCAAATTACAATATAGTTTATTAGATATTAGTTATACCTCAATCAAGCTGTTTTTTAAAAGGTACATAAGGGAATCAAAGTAGGTTAAAACAAAAACTCTTTTTAAAGTTTGAAATTCATTCCTAGGAAATTAAAGTAGAGAGAAAACCAAGCAATGAGAATGTGGCAGAGCTGTATGACTCTGCAGGTGGTCATTGCTTCTTAGTTCAGGATATTAATGGTGATTGGAAACAGCATTCTTCAAGTTTGTTCAAGTTGGTCCCTCCCATCAAAGTTTACCTTGCTCCATATTTATCCAATGGAACTAAGAAAAAAAGGTGTTTTTTAAAATTAAAGATCCTTATTAACCCTTCCAAAGACTTTTGGCCAACCTAACCTGAACCATAGTCTCTGACTAGGATCCAGTGTGTCATGGAATGGAGTCCTGTACTTATTCATGAGGGTAATTTCTTGAAGAACAGAAATAACAGACTGTAAATTATCTTAACTCATTTGTCACTGAATTACAGCTTTAAGATAAGTCTAAGATCTTTCCTACAGGTAAGTACCATGGGTCTGAGTCCAACTGGATACTTTGCTAACAATTCATTACATGTTTGTGAAAATCAGTAAAACATATAAAGCAGAGAAATAGAGTAATGTAATAGAGTAATGAAATAGAGTAATACAAATCAGGTATATGGAACCACAGCTCCCTGGACTAGAGATAATTGTTGACAAAAATGTCCTTCCTAAATCTCTAATCCAAAAGTCAACTAAGTGCTAATGTAAATTATCAGCCTTTTCAAAACAATGGAAACTACAACAGAGATAACAACTTCCAAGAATCCACTCCTACTTCTAGAGTTAGGGAAACAAAAAAGAAGCTGGTAATCTAAGGATGTGCTGAGATGGTACCCTGACATCAGTGGACTAGGAAGGGTGCAGCCAAACTGCTGAGGGTACCTCTGGAAAGTTTCATTGATGCTTGTTCTGGAAATTCCTAAAGATGCTGATGGTTGAAGCCCAGGCCTACTGCTGAGTAGATGTGCCACTACTAGGGCTACAGTCATGAGATTAGCAGAAATAAAGAAAGAGAGTCCCTTTTCCCTAGCTCTATTTAACATCTTCCTCTACTGTGTTTTATTGGCAGGAACGAACAAGTTAGCAAAAAAAGGAATAAAAGGAATGTAATTTGCTGCAACAACAATAATACTAATAGAGCATATTACAGAAGGGTAAATTTGGAGTTAAGAAATAATAGATACATAATTATCACAGAAATCTTAAGTATTGATAATGAGACTCTTATATTAAAATTTGAAGACATTTCCAAATTAATTAGCATCATGGGATCCTAGAATAGCCATAGAAGCTTCTTATTTGAGGGGGTAGATGATCTTACTCTATTAGCACCTGTTTTGCACAGTCTTATTCATCTTACTAGTGGTTCTCAAACTATGTATGACCTCTGGCTTAATGGCAGATGACAAGGGACAGTCTAGAGAGTCACAAACTAACACAAAAATACAATTTATTCCTTTGGATTTTATACTGAATGATTTACATTTCTATACCTTTTAATCTATCTATAAAATAAGGATAATTTAAATAATTTACTGAGGGAATTATTTAAAATGACCAAGAGATTGCAGACTTCAGCAAGATAGGAAAATAGGTGGTACTAACATTAGTGTCCCTCACAGAAAGAACAACTAGCAAATATCCACAGAGAAAATGCATTTATGAAGATTCTAAAACCCAGAGGTGAAGCAGAAGATTTCCATGGAACACAAAAACCAAGAAAACAAACTAAGGATGAAAAGAGAAATAGATTCACTTTGACCATATCACCCTTCTCCCAGGCCAGCACAGTACCATGCTTGATTGTTGGTACTGCTCAATTTGGGTCTCTGGCTGACAGGCCATCCTGGCCATACATAGCCCATTCTAGAGCCCCACCTGAATAGGGAAACAAATCACTGGCTCTGCTCAGTACTGAATATATCCTCCAGCTTTGCCAAACCAGGAAGCCTAGACAGAGGCAATAGGAGACACAGTCAGCAACCCCAACCAGCCACTGAAAAACCCTAGAAGACAAAACCCCTTCCTGAAGTGTGCAGATACTAAAGATACAAGGATCACAAAGAATCAAGTAAATGTGACATCACTAAAGAAAACTCAAAGCTCCAGTAACTGGGTCTATGAACTATCAGACAAAAAATAATTCTTTTAAAGAAATTCAGTGAAATACATTAAAAACAGATTTACTACTGAACAAAATTAGGAAAACAATGCATGAATAGTATGAGTTCAAAAAAGAAAGAAAAACCATTAAATAAATAAAAAAAAAAAAAAGCCAATCTCAGACCTAAGGGATACAATGACAGAACCAAAGAATTCAATAGAAAACTTTAACAAGAGATTTGAACAAACAAAAGGAAAAAAAAATCAACAAATTTAAAGATAAGTTATTTGAAATTATCCAAAGAGGAGAGGAAAAAGAAATTTTAAAAATGTGAAGAAAGCCTATATAAATTATGGATAATATTAAGAGAAATAATCTCCATAGTATCAGAGTGCCAGAAGGAAAAGAAAAGGACAAGGCAGGGGTGGGGGATGAGCTTATTTAAGTACAGAATGGCTAAGAAAGTCCCAAAGTGAGGAAAATTCTAGATATCCACGTTCATGACTCACTGACTCACAGATCCCTAAAAATTTCAACCCCAAAAGATCTTTTTCAATAAATTTTAATAAAAGTCTAAAATCAAAGACAGAGAAAGAATTTTTAAAACAGGAAGAGAAAAAAAATCCTCACATACAGGAAACCCCCATAAACTATCAGAATTCTCAGCAGAAGTCTTGCAACCGAAGAGAGATTAGAATGATATATTCAAAGTGCTTAAAAGAAACAACAACCCTACCAACCAAAAATACTTACTTCACCCAGCAAAACTGCCATTCAGAAATGAAGGAGAGATAAGGTTTTCCAAAACAAAAAGTGAGAGAGTTTAGCACCACTAGACCTGCCTTATAAGAAATGCTAAAAGGAGTTCTTCATGTTAAAATTAAAGGATGCTATAGTAACATGAGAGCATATGAAAATATGAAACAACATAATAAAGGTAAGTATGTGGTAGAATTCAGAAATTCCAATACTGTAATATGATGGCATGTTAGTCACTTAACTCTAGTATAAAGAACAAAAATATTAAAAATATTTATAGCTCTGGGCACCTGGGTGGCTTAGTCAGTTAGGTGGCTGACTCTTGGGTTCAGGTCAGGTCATGATCTCATAGTTGTGGATCGAGCCCCACATCAGTGCAGAGTCTGTTTCAGATTCTCTCCCTCTCTCTACTGCTCTCTCTCTCAAATTAACAAATAAAATATTTTTTAAAAATAGCTATAGCCTCAATAATTTGTTTATTACATGCACAATATTAAAAGATGTAAATTATTACATCAAAATAAAATGTCAATGGAGGAGTAAAAGAGTAGAATTTGGGGGCACCTGGGTGGCTCAGTGGGTTAAAGCCTCTGCCTTCAGCTCAGGTCATGATCCCAGGGGCCTGGGATCAAGCCCCGCATCGGGCTCTCTGCTCTGCAAGGAGCCTGCTTCCTCCTCTCTCTCTTTGCCTGCCTCTCTGCCTACTTGTGACTTCTGTCTGTCGAATAAATAAATAAAATCTTAAAAAAAAAGAGTAGAGTTTTTGTATGCAATCAAAGTTAAGTGGTTATCAGTTTAAAATAAACTAGTATAACTATAAATTGTTTATGTAAGTTTCATGACAACAAAGCAAAAAACCATGGTAGATTTACAAAAGGTAGAAAAAGAAATCAAAGTATATCACTGAGAAAATCAAATCAGTAAGAAAGGCAACAGGAGAGAAAGAAAGGAACAAAGAAATTATAAAACAGAAAACAATCAGTAAGAGGGTATTAATAAGTCCTTATTATCAATACTTACTTTAAATGTGAATGGATTAAGTTCTCCAGTCAAATGATATAGACTGGCTGGATAAATTTTAAAAAATTCTATATCCAGCCTACAAGAAACCCAGTTCAGCTTTTGGGGTCCACATAGTCTCAAAGGGAAGGGATGAAAAAAAGATGATCCATGCAAACAGAACTAAAAAGAAAGTAGAGGCAACTATATTTATATTAAGCAAAATAGACTTTAGGTTTAAAAAAATGCCACAAGAGACAAGATTATTATAATATAAAGAGTTATTTAATTTTAAGTTATTATAACATAATTCATTATGAAGATATAACAATTATAAATATATAAGCATCCAACGTCAGAGAACTTAAATATATTAAGCAGAAAGTAACAGATCTGCAGGGAGAAATAGACAACAATACAAAAGGAGTAGGAAACTTCAAAACCCCATTTTCAACAATGTATAGATCATCCACACAGAAAATCAATATGGAAATGAAAATCTTGAACTATACTTTAAACCAAAGGGATCTAACAGACATATGCAGAACATTCCATTCAATAGCAGCAGAATACACATCCCTCTTAGGCACATATTTCCCCAGGATAGATTATATGTTAATTCATGAAACAAGCCTTCACAAATTTAAGAAAATTGAAGTCATTCCAAGTATCTTTTAAATCACTAAAAATTAATAACAGGAAGAAAGCTGGAATTCACAAATATGTAGAGATTAACAAGCACACTCCTGAACAAGTAATGAGCCAACAAAGAAATCAAAAGGAAATTTTTTTAAAAATTACAAAACAAATGAAAATGGAAACACACATACCAAAACAAATGTGATGCAACAAGAGCAGATTTACAGGGAAGTTGGTAAGTGTAGATGCCTGCATTCAGAAAAGAAAAAAAAAAAAGTTAGAAAAAAAAATCCCTAACTTTATATCTCAAGGAAGTGGAGGGGAAAAAAAGAACAAACTGCCTAAAATTATCAGAAGAAAGGAATTAATAAAGAGCAGAGCAGAAATAAATGAAATAAAGACAAGGAAAACAATAGAAAACATCAACAAAACTAAGAGTTTGTGGGGTTTTTTTTGGTGGGGGGAATAACGAACTAGACCAATGTTTAGCTAAGACTAACCAAACTGAGAGAGAGAGAGAGAGAGAGAGGGCACACATCAGAAATGAAAGAGAAGACATTGTGACTAATACCACAGAAAAACAAAAGATCATAGGAGACACTATGATCAATTTTACACCAACAAATTGGAGAACCAGGAAGGACTGGATAAAGTCCTAGAACATAAAACCCACCAACACTGAATCAGAAAGAAACATAATACTAAACAGAACCATCATGAGAAAGGAGATTGAATCAATGATCAAAAATCTCCCAACAAAGAAAAGCCCAGAAACAGGTAATTTCCTCGGTGAACTCTACCAAGCATATAAAGAACTATAAACCTTCTCAAACTCTTCCAAAAAATTGAAAAGGAGCAATACTCCCAAACTTACTTTATGGGACCAACATTATCTTGATATCAAATCCAGATAAGGACACTACAAAAAAAAAAAAAGAAAGAAAGAAAGAAAAGAAGAAAAAGAAAAAGAAAAAGAAAAGAAAACTAAAAGCCAATAACCCTGATAAATATAAATGCAAAAATTTTCAACAAAATACTAACAAATTGAATTTAATAGCACATTAAAGAGTTCATACACCATGATCAGGCTGGATTTATCACTGGAATGCAAGGATAATTTAACATACACAGATCAATGTGATATATCACATTAATAGAAAGAAGATGAAAATCATATGATTCACAATAGTTTGCCCCTCAAATTTTATAAAATACATTTTTCATATAAAACCTCCCAAAAAATTGAGTATAGAAGGAATCACCTCTCTATAATAAAGTGTGTATATGACAAGACTACCGCTAACATCACACTCAATGATAAAATGTTGAAAGCTTTTTTTCTAAGATCAGGAACAAGGCAAGAATGTCCACTGTCACCATTCCTATTGAACATAGTATTGGAAATACTAACCTGGGCAATTAATCAAGAAAAATAACTAAAAATTTCTTTCCAAACCAGAAAGAACTAAAATCATCTTTGTTTGTAGATATGATCTTATTTATAGAAAAATACTAAAGACTCCACCAAAAAACTAAAAAATTATTAGAACTACAATAAATTAAACAAACTAGCAGTATGTAAAATCACCATACAGAAATCAGTTGCATTTCTACAGACTAACAATAAAGTATCTAAAAAAATAGAGAATAATTCTATTCACAATAATGTCAAAAAAAATAAAATAATTAGGAATAAATATACCAAGGAGGTGAAAGATCTGTATACCAAAAACTGTAAGACTTTGATGAAGAAAATAAAAGAAGATACTAGTTAATGAAGAAGTACCTCCTGTTCATGGATCAGAAGAATTAATATTTTTTACATGTCCATAACACACAAAGCCATCTATAGGTTCAAAGAAATCCCTATCAAAATTCCAATGACACTTTTTTAAAAAAATAGAAAAACAATCCTAGAGTTTCCATGGAACCCTAAAAGAGCCTGAATAAACAAAGCAATGCTAAGAAAGAAGTACAAAGCCAGAGGTGTTATACCTCCCGATTTCAAACTATACTACAAAGCTATAATAACCAATAGTGTGGTACTGACATAAAAATAGAGAGCGATTTAACAGAATCAAGATCCCAAAAATAAACCCTCACATATATACAGTCAACTAATATTTGATAAAAGAGCCAAGACTACTCAATGGTGAAAGGATAATCTCATCTACAAATGATGCTGGGATAAATGGATAATCACACACAGAAGAAAGAAAATGAAGTCTTATCTTACACCACGCACAAAAGGTAACTCAAAATAGATTAAGCTTCAACATACAACTTAGAACTATAAAACCTTTACAGGAAAATATAGGGAAGAAGCCCCTTTGTTTTTTTTTTATTTATTTTTGGGAGGGGGGAATAAGCTCCTTTAGAAAGTAGGAACAGAAGATGAATAGGAGACAATGGTATAGGACCTTTAAAAAGAAATTTTGAAAGACATTAATTTCAAGTCCTAAAACCTTTCACAAACAAGACTTCTTTCAGGTCCAGGAGTCTTAGAAACTTCAGCCTCAGCAGCAAGGGAAATTCAAGAATTCATTGTGTTCCTACTATACTGGATAGTTTCCATAGTTGTGAAAGTTTTTTCTCTTCCTTGGTTCAATGCAGCTAACTAGATTTTGGCTTTATAGTTCCTACCTGGCACTTATGATCACTGCTGAGCCTGGAGGTCTATCTTCATTTCCAGCTGGGTTGAATATTACACTTAGACTCTCTACTAAGTTCTCTTATTGGTACCTCTCGGCAGAAAGCAGGTACCTGCTTCCCAAACTTTTGGTTTCTCTCTGATGCTACTCCAAGCATTCTAAGTACCTGGAAACCAATGCTGCCATATATAGTCAAATAAAAGAATTACTAATACCATAAATGTCTTGTAGTCATATATCTACTTTTAGATTGTGCCACCTTGGATACCTACTCCAGCTAGAACAGTTGTCATGATGCTGTGTTGACTCTATATTGGACAAAGATGGATAACTTTAGAGGCCATTACTATAACCTTATAAATGTCCCTGCCCTTTCTCTACCTATTTTTTTTTCTTTTCCTTCCAGTGATCAACAGCTAGCTTCTAGAATAGCTTGAGTTTAAGATGATTTATGTATGTAATATTCTATTAACCCCTCCTTTCCCTCATCTCAGATATTCACCCACTGTCTTATAACTTCATTACAACTTTGCAATTATGATTGTGATGGGGAAGATATTCCCTGGCTATACAGTAATCATTTAGCTCCCTGGTTTAAAAAAAAAAAATCTGTCACAGGGAGCTCTGAATAGCATAATATGTTGAACACACTGCTTCCAGAGTTTAGAAATTATAAAACCAAATCTTGCAGTTCAGAGACATTTTTTAAAGATCCAACCTATTGCATGACCCTTTTACATTACCACACAGTTCTGGCTCATTATCCTAATCTTGAGGGAGCTATTTTTCTAAGTAGGGGAAAAATACAGTCCAAGAATAAAGACATGTTAGTGTACTGATTAAATACCTTTGCTGCTTACTATTAAACACCCCAAATTACTGACTGGAGGCAAACAACTTCTGATAGAGCTTGACAACAGAGCTACTAGTGTTCGAAATTTTCCATTGAGTTCCTCCCTCATTACATGAGTAACGTTATAATGCAGTACAATTTGTTGCACAAAGGTGCATATTGTAATCTAGCAACTTTCATTCATCAACACGTTAGGCATCCTGACAAAATTATTTTCAGCTCAAGAGAAAAAGAAATCTACCAAGAAAAAAAAATTTGACATTTGTGACATTTAGTCCCCTGATAATATGACTATGAAGAAGTGGACAGATGGATGAGAAAACCTCAAGATTTTCATAATCTCTCTGTCTTCCAAATGTTTCAATTGTGCTATTCAAGTTTTTTATAATTTTACAAAGGATCAGGCCATAGACCAACCAAAAACTTTGTTCACTGCATAGATTTATTCTAAGGACAACCCATATTCATCTCTTAACACTCAATTTTTAGGATAGACAGAGAATGTAAGGGAGTCCTGTGAATTCTTGATCTCATCCCCAGCCTATGTTAATCTTAACTATGATCAAGCAGATAACCCCATCATTGAGTTCAAACACTAGCTTTTAGTAAACCAAACATTTGAGTGTATGGGCATCCTCCCAGAGCCAACACATGTAAAGCGTTTGATCCTGGAGCTAAAGCTAGCATAGCAACAGCTCATTGAACAAAAATCTTCTCTGGCATAGTGTTAAAGAAAAACTACTTCCAAGCATCAAATAGTGACTGGGCTGGATTTTTTCTTCTAAGAATGCTGGTTACTTATGAAATCTCGGAAAGATAGTGACAGTATTTATATCTAAAATGATCAGGGAAGAAAGGAAACTGTTGCTTCATCACATATTACTTTAACATAGCACTTTCTGACTGAAATCAAGAATTCCAAACTGTGTTTTTTTTTCATCTGAAAGAATGGGAGCAACAGCATCATCTGTAATTGTTCTGAGGATCAAGCAAAGTAAAATATTCATAAATGTCCCTGCCCCTGCATCTAGCATCTAATGTAAGCTCCAAAACATTTCAATTAGGAGTTAGAGAGACAAAGTTTATTTCAATGAAGGTAGTAATTTTGCCTGATTTCATTCTCTACTGTTTCCCCAGTTTCTCACTGCACTGGATACGTACCTTCCACCAAAAAGTTCAGCCTCTTCCTGGTTCCCAGAGTAACCTCGGGTCCCTTGCCATTTACCATGGCAGGATGCTCCAGTTCACTTAATTAGGCTTTAGTCTTAGACATCCCTGCAATTCCCTGTTCCAATCCCCATCTATTGATCTCTTTTCTACTTGAGGACCATGGTCCTTTCTTGTTCCTACCAGGTTCTGCCCCTCTCACCTTAGGAACTTGAGTTCTCCCTCACTCTTCATGCCAGCCTAGTGGATTTACACCTTCACCTTCTGTCTATTTTACATGGTTTTTATAAAAGTGGAAGAAAAGAAAAGAGACACCTTAACGAGTTCTGGTTCTTGATTCTGGCCCCAGATCAAGGGGGTTCGTTTTTCTTCTTACCCTTATTCAGCCTCATTGATCTGAGGGCACGAAGGCCTCAGGTCAAGAAGAAAAGAGGCTCAATTTAGACCTGGGTGGGAATGATGGTAGAAAGAAAATAGATGGCTTAGAGGAAGGGAATCCCACAGATTAGAGGTTTCACTTCTGGAAAGAAGAGTGAACTGCTAGTAAGAAAGAGATGGAAGGAGATGATGAGATAGAGAAACAGTATCAATTCCCCATCCAAAATGTCCTCGGTATGTACTGATAAAGGTAAATTGAGTCATTAAACAAGAATACGGTATGTCACACTTCTGGATTCCTTATAGAGATGAATTTCCCTTGAAGTTGATGGAAAAAAGCCCCACTTGCATGGCTCTTTCCAAGACTTGCTTTCTTTTATTTCATGGACATGGGGAGGAAGCAGCAGTCATAGCTTGGCACCAAAGGCTGCTAGGGGTTACTCTCTGTGCCTGGATAGTGTTCCCAGTGGGCCAGTGCCAATTCCACATCCTCTCTACTTCCACCCACAAGCTCTCTCTGTTGGACATCAGCCAAGTGACCAGACCATCTATCTTACCCCTCAAAGAAATTGCTGAAGGAATCAGTAGGAACCACTGAACAGCAACTTCACACTATCTTGACAACAGAACAGACTTTGAACAGGCAGAGGGAAGAGAAAGGGACCTGAACAGTGTGAACCAGCTTCTGTGGCAGGAATCATGCACAGGGATACAAACAAGCTGGGCTGCTGGAGGGGAGAAGGGTAGGGGATTGGTTAACTGGGTGATGGACATTAAGGAGGGCATGTGATGTAATGAGCACTGGGTAGTACATAAGACTCATGAATCACTGAACTTTACCTCTGAAACCAATAATATATTATACGTTAATCGAATTTAAGTAAAACTAAATAATTTTTTTAAAAGCTGAAGTGATGCCAGGATTTGTCTCTAAGTAAGAAAATGTGAAGGAAGTTGCACAGGTGGCTGTGCCAATAATGAGTTATATAGCTAACGTGAACTTTTCTAAACTACCAATTATAAAAAATGAATTTTGATCAACCATGCCAGAGGAAACACTAAATGATTTTTCTTTCTTTTTTTTTAAGGCTTTATTTATTCATTCAGCAGAGAGAGAGAGAGATCACAAGTAGGCAGGCAGAGAGAGAGGGGGAAGCAGGCTCCCTGTTGAGCAGAGGGCCTGACCAGGGCTGATCCCAGGAGCCTGAGATCATGACCTGAGCCAAAGGCAGAGACTTAACCCACTAAGCCACCCAGGTGCCCCCACTAAATGATTTTTCTCTAGAAAAAAATTATAAAACCATTTTCTTCCCTTTTTAAAAGATTTTTATTTATTTTGAGAGAGAGAAAGAGCAGAGGGAAGGGCAGAGGGAAAAAGAAAATCTCAAGCAGTCTCCATGCTGAGCATAGAGCCCAACACAGGGCTCAACCTCGTGACTGAGACCATGACCTGAGCCAAAATCAAGAGTTGGATGCTTAGTTAACGGAGCCACCCAGGCACCCCCAAAACCATTTTCTAATAGCCAATGGTATTCACAGATATGGCTATAGAGGCATATAATTGAGTACAGGTAGTGCTGAAGAAATAATTCTACAGACCCCGTGAAAATTAAATTTTAAACCAATGTCAATTTAGAGTTCCTATAATCTTTCTTTAAAAGTACCAAAAGCATAAAGAGAGAGACAGAGACAGAGAGACAGAATGAGATGGAGACAGACAGAGAAACAGAAAATGAAAGGAAATATAACTGGAATAGGTTTAGGGTTAATAATCTAAGTCCTAGATTGCCTACAAGCTATATGACCTACAGCAAATATTTTGACCTCTCTGAGCCTCAATTTTAACAATTTCAAAATCAGAAAACAATCATCTCACATACAGCTTGTCATCAAAAAAATAGCCATTATTACTGTTTGGCACAGCCCATGTGATATATTAAACAAAACAATATTTTTTCCCAATTTGCTAGCTCATATGCACTGTCTACCCATGTCTACAAGGAAGGTTTAAATATGGACTTTATAAATGTCATGCTGCCCCCATGCAATAAAACTCTGATCTCTATTAATAAAGGTGAGGGTAGAAATGATATTAGGTCAGAAATTAACAGTTGCTGCCTCATATACAAACTGAGGGAAATACAAGATAAATAAATCAGTTCTGTTGTATTAGTGGAGTGAAAAAGAAAATGTTCATGAAGCTAATGCTTCTCCGTATAATTATTGTATCCATTAAACTATATGGAGACAAATTTACCTAAACAAACATGTAGAAAACATAGTGGAAAAAATAAATCTGTCCAAGAATGTGGGCATCTGGATTATCTGTCAATTACTGTGTGATCTTGGGCATCTAACTTCTGACCTATGTTTTTCTGACATATAAGATGTGAATAGGGCCATCAGCCGTACTAATTTTACACACTGGTTAGTCTATGAAATCAAGTATGTGAAAGTGATTTACAAACTGTGAAATTTGACAGACATAGTAAAGAATGTCATGGGAATTCAGAATAGGAAGATACTGCTTTAAGTATAATTACCAGGAAGAGCCAAGTTGTGGTGTTGAGCTGATAAATGACTGTGTTGATGGAAGCCATATTACACAGTGTTTAAGAACAGTTTCAGACCTCCATTTCAATTCCAGCTTTGCCATTTATCTGCTGTGATCTTGAGGAAGCTACTTAATCTCTGTAATGTGTCATTTTTTAATCTATAATATTACATAAAACAGGGACTATCTCACACTGTTCAAATTAAGTGAAATAAGACAGATAAACTTTTAGCAAAGAAACTGGCATATTGCAGGTGCTTAGAAAATGAAAGCAGTGGTGACGATGATAATGGTAATGGTGGTGATAATGATGGTGATGATGGTCATGATGGTGGTGGTATGATGGTGATGTGATGATAGAAATGATGGTGATGATAAAAGGAGGCACATATATGTAAATTCATGCAGAAGAGAAAAGGCGCACGTTTCCTGTTGTAATTCCCAGAGAAATAACAGTTCTCAGGAGTAAAATATTAATATTTAGCACCATGGACAGAAGAATATATGCTCTGACTTCGCTCAACCAAAAATCGTGCGAATTTTAATCTATACAAGGAAGAAGATATCCAGGTAACTTGTGAAAAAAATTTTTTTGCTATTAGCATCTTTAACCTTTCATATGTGGCATACATATACACACACATTTATTCCACACGTAGTTTTAAAGCAACCTCTGTGAACCAAGCACTGTGCTAGGGGCACATGATTCAGAAAGACAGACACTGTTTCTGCTCCCACAGAGCTTACAGTCTAACTGGAAAGACACACAGTGAAACAACTAATTACAATAAAATGCAATAAGCATCAGAACAGAAGTTCATGATGCTATAGGGACGTATAAAGGGGGATTTTAGCAGAGGACAAAAAACTCCCCCTAAAGTAATACAGTTTACACATATTCTTGAAATTGGTCAAGTAAGAAGACAGAGGAAGCATTTTCCTGGCAGAGAAAATAGTGTAAGTTGTCTTGAGTGAGAGAGCCGAGCATCTTGAAAGAAGTAAAGAGCATGTGGAAAAGTAGCAAAGATGAAGAATATGGAATCATCCCAGGAATGCTAAGAAGTCTTTACTTTTTCCCAAAGATCATAGAAAACCATTGAAACACATAAGAAGAAGCATTATCAGAATCATAATTATGATCTCTTGGATTGATACCTCTTCCACTTTTTAAAAGTCAAAAATTTACAAATTACAGCTCCCAACTCGATGCTCTCTTAACCAAAATTCTCCAGTAGCTAGTTCCTCACTGTATACACTGAACAAAATCTACCTCCATACTTGATGTTCAAGGCTTTTCACTATCTGGCCTCAAATACTTTGTAAGACTTATTTCCCTCTACTCCTTTTAATACATTCCATAATCCAACCAATCATTTCCGAAACTCGGCCAGGGCTTTCCTATTTTGCCTTTGATCTTATTATTTAATGAGACTAAAAGACTCTTCTACCTCTACTTTGTTTTCACTTCTTTAGCCTTTTACCTTTTCCTACAAAATACTTGTATTCTATATGTTTATGTCATATATATTTTTTTAAGATTTTATTTATTTATTTGACAGACAGAGATCACAAGTAGGCAGAGAAGCAGGCAGAGAGAGAGGATGAAGCAGGCTCCCCGCTGAGCAGAGAGCCTGATGCGGGGCTCGATCCCAGGACCCTGGGATCATGACCTGAGCTGAAGGCAGAGGCTTTAACCCACTGAGCCACCCAGGTGCCCCTGTCATATATATTTTAATCTCAAATATAAAACACTGGAAAACAAACAAGCTTTGTCAGTTTTCATGTCTTCTCCATGGTCTGTAGTCTGTTCCTGAACTATGGAAGAAATACACTTAATTAGTGAATGGTTGGATGGATGATAGCTTTACCACCGAATGTCTCTGTCTCTAAGCTATAAATGGCATTAGAATTTATGCTGTCAAGTTCTCAGAACCTTGTAATCAAGTTTCTGTATTAGGAAATGTCACAAAATACTTGAATTTATGTCTATTTTTAGAATATTTATGAGTTAATTAAATAATGAGGGAAGAATAAGCCTAAGAGTTTAGATTATTATGAGAAGTAGTTGAAAAATTGAAGTACTTTAAAAAGTACTAAGTGTTTCCAGTTATAAAATAAATAAGTCACAGAGATGAAAAGTACAGCATAGGGAATATAGTCAATAAAAAAGTACTCAGTGCTATATAACTATGAAAATTTTGATATAATATTTAAAAATTATTTTAACACTACTTCTTGAATTGATTTTTGGTTGCCTGGTAAAGGTACATATAATTAGATTTATGCAGTAAATCTGTTCCCATTAAATCACACGTACATCTTTCTATTGTTATTAATTGGATAACAGGCTAATTGAGCCATAGAAAATGAAAAGAACATGAGACCTTGAGTCAGTAAAATTGATTTAAACCTATGAATTGCTTCTTACTTATGTGATGTTGGGCAAGTAATTAAGCTCTCTGTGCTTCAGCTTTCCCATAATGAGGATGATAAACTCAATACCTCATATGGTCAAACGAACTAAGTGAATTAATGACTATAACAGTGTTTTTGTAAACAGCAACATTTTTTGAGAAATTTAAGTTTATTATTTACATTGATCCAAATAATAATGGTCATAATATAAATAAACTATGTTACAAATACTCTATTAAAAATAGAAAATATCTCTCTCTAAGTTATCTGTTGTGTAAAACAAGGTCTTCATATCCTAGCTCTGCTTATTGAAAAGCACTGCTGGCATGCCTGAAATGGTTCCTAAGTTTGGGATGGGCTGAAATGCTTCTCAGTAAGAAAGGCAGAAAGTACAATTATATCAGAGACACCAAATAAATACCACTTATAGTAGATTTCAGTCTAACCATGAAATTTCCACCAATATTACATTGGTCAAAACTCTATTATATACTCCAACTTGTATTTAACATTCTGATTTTAGAGACTTGACATAAGCAAATTAGCTGTGATATGTTTTATTCTATAAATATTAATTGAAATCCAACTTGGGTCCTCTCTACTATACTAGATACCTGAGAAACTGATAAGGTGTAGTTCTTAATCTTAAGAATCTCACAAATACAAAAATATATAATACATTCTGCCAAGTGACAATTTAAGGTCTGCATGGAGCATTATGAGTATGAAGCAAGACCAATTCTGGAGGTAAAATGAGAAGAGCTTCAAAATATGGCAAAACATTTGCTATATCTTAAAAACTAAATAGCAATTTTCTAGGCAAATGGGCAAAAAGGTAGGTGGAAGGGCTTCCGGGCCAAAGAAATAGCATGTGGCATTAAATCCCAACATAATGAAGGACACGGAAATCCTTTCCTGCTATCTTCTTCTCTAACAAGAGTGGGAAGATATTAGGTTAGTGATTATGGCATAGTAGACATAGTTCTCTTTCATCTTTCATTTTATTTAACGTACAGCTCTTAAATCTTCCCACTACCCTTAAAAAGGAGAATGACTCAGTATGACAGATGCTGACACATCTGATTTGCTTTAATAACAAGATAATTACTACAACCACTTATTAATTAACCATATTACTTGTAAACTTTACATGTGCAACAAGATATCAAATGGGCTGTTTTCCCATCATATTAATTTGGACTGCTGCCAGAAGTCTGAAACTAGATGGTGATGTTAGCAAGAGCATTTCAAGATGTTATATTTTCCTTTCCCTGACTCCATTCAAGTAAACTAGGTTTCAGAAATCTTGACACGTATCCTCCGAAGTTTGGGGGAGAATTTGGTCTGGTATCTAACCTACATCCACCACCACCCCAAAAATCTGAAGGCTAGAAGTTGGTTGAAACAGCATAGCATGACAGAGAAAAGATGACATTATGTTAAGAACATCTTGCATTCTGATAATTTCTAGCGTTTCAAGGACAAGGAAAAATGTAGGCAATTAAGAAGAGGACCCACACAAGAGTCAATCTGAATGGAATCCTGTCCAAAGGTAAACTTAGAGGGATTAAAATGCCTGCAAAACAGCTGTTTGGAGTAGACAGAAATGGGTTGAGAGAACTCCTTATGAGCCAGCTATGAAGACTCAGGGAATAGCAGATGGAAGATCTCAAGAACCAAGATCCCCCAAAAAACAACAACAACAAAAAATCCCAAAAAACAAATGGCCAATATTTTCTTCTACCACATCAGCAAGGCACCAATACCAGATAAACCATGCTAGTAAGAAAGAACTCTTCTTTCACTGTCTTCCCTCGCCCAGGCTCCACCCTGTAAGAGCAGAAGCAGTGTGGTCAATGAGGGCAAGGGGAGGAAAAGATACACACGGGACAATATTAGGCAAGTTCACCAGAACCTCCTCCTGACCATGGTCTTCTAACCTGCGGCAACCTTAAGCTGGGCACAGGAAAAAGCTCGGGATTAAATGAGAAATGCAAGTTTTGAAATTAAAATGGACTGGACTTTTTAATACCTGAATACTAAGACTATATATTAACACTTAAGAATGCTCAGAAAACCTGTGGTCGTGCCTTGAGAGTTCATCCAGGGGAAATGAAGGACTCAACAGAACAAATTTATTCTTATTTTATTTTATTTTATTAGTCGCCATACAGTACATCATTAATTTTTGATGTAGTGTTCCATAACACAATTTTAAAGGAATGGTGAAAGAAAAGAGAAATTAAGTGGCTTTCTGTTCATGCACTACTGAGCCTATGATGTTCAGTAAATCAATTACACACAAGGCATTTCATGAAATTGTCATGAAATCCCATGAGTTATGCAATATCATTCTCACTTTATAGAGGATGAAACAAAGTCTTGCATAGATAAGGTAAATTACTGAGAATCACCACCTGTAAGGGTAGATTTAAAGACAGATTCATCTACCTCCAAATCTGACACTTAACATTGACGTTATTTTGCCTTTTCATCATATACATTATAAATTTAAGCTAACAATACCAATAAGCAGACCTGTCTGTGAAGGTCCTTAACCTTTTACTTAAAACCCACATTTTAGAACAAGATGTACTAGAGGTGTGGGAAGAAAGGAGTAAGAATAGCTAAGGGGCAAATAAAACTTTTGACCAGCAGTACCCCCACAAACTCTTCCTGTTTGTTCTTTAAGATATGGATCAAGTGCATTGATTTAACAAAACATTTATTGAGTTTCTCCTATGTGCAAGGCGCTATTTTTGGCAAGAAAGACACAAAAATGAACATGCCATTAGCACACTATGAAAACGCACACACACACACGAGTTGTGTCTTTCCACAATGTCAGCTTTATTCACTCATAAAGCAAAGTTAAATCACAACTACAAAGCAGGTTCAGGATTCCAAATTCAATGACATTTCACCATGTGATTACACTTGGCTTTTTCCACAGCACACAAAGCAGGACAGAAGACAAGCCTCACAACAAAGATAACAGAAGGGGGCAGGAAGTTAAGGAAGCAAACGCAAAGTCATCCTGTGGCTCTACAGTTGAGATAAGGCCTCGGTCTGGTCCAGGTAAGCTCTGGGCACTTCTTATGTTCAGCTGTGAAAGATTTTGTTTCTGGTCAGAGATCAGTCAGGCAGAGTCTTGGGTGGTGGTTGCCTTTTTCTTTCTCTCTTTCTTTTCTTTTTTTTTTGGTGGTTGCCTTTTTTAAGTGGTCAGACATAGAGGGGGACAAGTCTGAAGCGCATAACAGATTGTTGCCAAAATAACTTCCCTTTTAAAGGGTTTTAATCAGTTTCAGGTCCCCACAGACCTCCTCTGGTTCTGTTTATTAGCAGTTCTGGGGGGTCAGCTGATGCTGCTCCCCAGGATATCACCAGCTGCAGTACCTTTAACTGCTTGCCTCATTGCTTGACACAGGCTCTTACTTGACATGAGAGATTTATTTTGCTCACTACCTACAGACAACAAATAGCAGCCCAGTCTGTTATGTTTTATAATGTAAATGTGTGCACACAGGGAAGGGGATCTGATCCTGACTTGATGGTTAGAGAAAGCTTCCTGGAGGAAGTGACTAGTAAGCTGAAGCTAGAAAGATGAGTGGACAAGGTAAACCAAGAAGGTGTAGAAATGTTTTCCCAGCAGAGGGAAGAGCATGTGCCTAGATGGGGGAGAGGATATAACAAGTTCAAAGAACTGAAAGAAGTTGAGAAGTGCCTAGTCACATGGCTCGAGGGGGAAGATGGTGAGTGATGCCACTACAAACAGAGAAGAGGCCTGATGGGCCACATTAAAAGGACTTGGACTTTCGTCTAAAAGGAGTGTGAATAAAAGGAGGCTGCAGCAAACAGCGCATGGGTTTACACAAATTCCTGAAATCATATAAACAATACAACTTCTGAAAAACCTCTCCCTCTGAACTCAATCCAACTACAGCTCTGATCCAAAAAATTGAGAAAATGGGTGGAATGCAATGAACCAAATCCAATGACCAGCTTTGCAAAAGCTGGTCTCTTTCTTTAGCCTGCACCTCATGCTAGCACGTGCTCAGAAAAAGGTTCAGTCCTATTAAAAAGGACCATGCTGTAGCTGATGCGTGCATTCAGGCACCCACATAAAGATCCACCACCACCACCATCACCATGATGACAACAAAGAACAAAAAGAAATCTGGCCTTCAAGATTCCTAAAATTATTGGGATTAAAATTGAGATGCCCTTTCCATTTAGAATCATGGAAATTTATTTTATCGTGTTGACTATGACACAAATTTACTGGTTATTACCATTGACTATTCTGGCATGCTACAAAGCTGTTTCTGTGTATTTCTGTTTGTTGGTTTGTTTGCTGTGGTCTGCTTTGTTTTGTGTAGAAACAAAAAATTGCTTAATGGAGACACAGATCCAGGATTCTCTGCCTTTTCATCAGCCTAAAGTTAAAACAGCCAGTCTCTTGTTATTCCTAAACTTTTTCCTTTCTTTTCACTTGTTTCTTCTTGTTACATTTTTGGACACTAAAGGGAAAAAAAATGGGGTAAGGGAACTTGCATTTATTAATAAATATGATAAACACAGTAAAAACTGTCATTTATTGAGCTACCACTCAGTAAATAGAACATTATTGGGTGTTTTGCTTATATTATCTCATGTAAACTTCTCAAAAATCCTAGAACCTAAGTAATATTATCTTCATTTTACAGAAGAGGAGCTAGAGCTCAGAAAGATTTACTTAGTGCTCTCCCTGACTCTAGAGGCATGATACGCCTTAGTAGAGTAGTTGAAAACAACCTTCAGCCCCTTCACAGTTTCACTCAGGGTCAGTCTTAGATAGGCTGGACAGGAGTAAAATACGGGGACTCCTTTTCAAGGCATAGAATGTGTTGGCTTCAGAGAAAACATATATGCAAACTATAGCCTTATCCTTTATCTATATCCTTAATTTTGATCAAAGGGAAAATTGAAATTTTCTTTTGTTTCACAAATCTATTTTTCATTAAAAGCAGACATCCTCTCAAGTAATATTAAGTATTGGGCAGGCAACCAAAATATATTGCCAAATTCCATTCTTAATTTGGTCTGTGAAGCTATTTTTAATTTTTTCTGACAACAAGTTTTCCAGGCTGAGCCTGGAAAAACAAAAAATGTATAATTTTATATATAAACTCTCTAACCTTAAGAGCTTTTGAAATAGCAGAATTTGAAATTTCAGAGCTGTGTGTCATGAAAGATTTCATTTTAAGGTGAGATTACATGCAAAGGACTACTGTGATGTTTGACACATGGAGAACACTCCACCACATTTGCATTTCTAGTCATGATTATCAAATATTCAGGTTCTTCTTGACAGACTGTCTCAGTGTATGTAATGGTCACAAAACACAGAACTTTTCATAAGATACATGTCAATTTGCAGGTAAGAAGACAGGCAGGATGTAGACAAACTGAAATTCACTGCTTCACTCTAATTAATACTGATGGGGCTGCTTTGTTAATTCCTAAAATTTTGAAATATACTTAAAGTATAATATTCATCAAGTAACTTGAAAAGACCCAAGCCTGGGATTTAGCTTAGGGACTGGGAGAAAAAAGAGAAGATTTAAAGATCAAGATGGGAATTGGTGCCCACAGGATTAAAAACCATCACCTACTCCATTCACTTCCTATTTTTCTACAGAAGATAAAAGGAAATATAATAATGAATAATAAATGATAATGGGAATCTATATGCTTACAGAACATAAGGAGTGTAGACCAAACAAGAGCAGAGTTGGAGGGTTAACCAACCTCAGATTAATCATGGGTGAAGTTTGAACATCTATGGGGAAAATAAATGGAATAATCTCCCAACATAATGTCTTTGCTATCCTAATTTAGAGTGCTGAATTTATAGGGTGTTGTTTGGGGGAAATGTATTTCTAAGGTCTTAAAGAAGTCTCAGGGAAATTAGAGTTTTGACAAAGCAAATTTCCTACTCTAGGGATGGCTTCTAGTTTATCCTAGATATGGGTGGGCTGCCTGCTGAATATGAGAGGGATCTAACATGGCTATCTCATCCCAAGAGCAAACCTGGCAATTAAAGGAAGTTGACATCACAAACACATTAAAGAAATACTCTTCCCCAAACACAAAATTTTTGACTTAGATATTGCTAATTATAACTCCCCCTTTATTCCATAACCATAGTTTGAAACTATATTCCAGCAAAGGCAAAGTTTATCTGACAGATTCCAATAATAAATCATATAATCTCTGACAAAACTCTCTCAATATGTGATTGGACCAACTTAGACCCCTTTGTCAGGAGTCAAGGAAAAAATGTTATATTTTCAACTAAGGGGCCACTCTAAAAAATTAGAACTACTTCTTTTACTAAATAGTTGCTTTTAAAGAAAGAGAACTTGTAGAATACCCTTAATTTTTATTTTTAATGAAATTCAAGAAAGTATTAAAGTTCTTGGTAGACAGAAAAAATGGTTAAAATAAAAAATTATGAGATCAAGAAGTATATTTTTGGGAAATTAAAAAAATTAAGAACAATTTTGAATGTATCATTGAGACAATTAAAAACTAACTATTACAGGAATTATACTGTGAATTACAGGAAAGTTTGTGATTATCTTTAACGGGAAAAGGATAAAGATAAAAATTATATGACTCACTCAAGAAAAAGGAAATCTCATCCCCCTCTTCAGTTATGTTAAGCAGTCAAAGCATTTGCTCACAGTATCGATGGTCCAATTTCAATAAGTAAAGACTTTAAAATTCATCACTCCTATTTGTACAATAAGAACACGTTGGGCAAAATAAAAACTGATGACTTTTCTTGAACCCATCTGAGATTTGAAGTTGCAGGGGAAATCATCACCTCAAAATTTTGAGAGAAAAGTGCATCAAGAGAATCATATCTGAGATCAGTTTACCTACAGAAGAAAACGCTGGAGCCGTATACTAGCAGGAACACTTAATGGTAATTTTGACAAATTGCTGGAGTCTGAATGTGGGCTAGTGTGAGAGTAGGGAAACTACTTGAGAATGAAGTATTAGGAGACCTCTCAGTATCTCATGGTTTGCACCATGAGGAAGAGCACCAGAAGGATTTCCTTGTGGCTCTAACAAGGAGAAGGGAAGACCTTTCTACATAACATAGTTTTACTCTCCACTTGAAAAGACTTTTTCAGAGCCTTTTCCCAGATGGAAGAGAGGCATTCCTCCTGCTCTAGCCCCTCTAGAATTCCTGTCTCACATAAGTGGAAAAAACAGAGTTAACCTGAAACAGGGCTTCAAGGAAATAGATCTGAATGTCGCATCTAAGAAGGGAAAATAATGGCTGAGAGTTTCCCAAAATTAATGACAGACATCAAACAACTTATCTATAGAGGAAGAGGGAGAATTAAAGTGGGCTTCTTATCAGAAAACATGCAAGAAGAAAATGGAATTTTTTTATTTAAACATTAAAAAACAAAAAACACTTCTATATCCAGCAAAATTACCCATCAAAAGTAGAAGGAAAATTTTTTTCCAGACAAACAAAACAAACAAAATCTGAGGTAATTCATCACTCTCACATCTGTCCTGCCAGAAATACTAACAAATTTGGGGCCCAGAAGGAAAAGAATAAAGGTCAAATATTGGGGCTTCAGAAAGAAAGGAAGAGCATTGCAGAAAGAATAAATGAGAGTAAAATAAAAATTTCATTTGCCTTGTTGTTAACCTATCTAAAAGATAAAGTAACAATCAGATTCTCAGCAATGTCAGCGGCATGATGGAGTAAGATATCTCTCCTTATTGTTCCCATTTGTAACAACTAATTAGGCATTCATTCATGAATAGAAGGGTCTCTGTAGGAGTTGTACAATCCAACATCATATACCAAGGGACCTGAGAAGACTCTTGCTCACCTGTGCATCCACTAATTGGCAGACAGACCTTGAATTGTCTATGTGCTATGGAACCAGCAGGAACAGACGAACCTTTCCCAACCCCTCTCAGCCATAGTTAAAGAAAACATGGAGAACAGTGACTTAGGAAGACACCCACAATAAGAGAGACTTTATATAAATCCAGCCTTCCTGAGGGAAGATTTCACCATGTTGTTGGGGGAGGGGGGGTGAGGGCGGGGAATACATACACATGCACACACGCACACACATTGGACAGGATAAGAGGAATTTTGCCATCACTGCTTCTCCCCTCAAGGTGACACAGAGAGGACGAACTGGCCAGCAGCAACCTCTCCAGAAGGGGAAAGAAGAGTGGTGAGTGAGGGTCTTGCTACCCGACCTGTGCAGGACACAGCTAAAGAAACCCACTTCTCTCCAGCAACACCCACAGTACTGAGGTGGGAACTCTGTGACTGGGCAGATGGAAGAGACTGGAAAAGAGGCAGATAAGAACATCAAAAAGTGGGGAAGAGCAAGATGGCAAAGGAGTAAGAGACTTAAATATCATTGGATCCCAGGAGTTCAGGTAGATAGTTATCAAACCATTCTGAACACAACTCAAGAAGAGATTGAAGAGAAGAAGAGCAGCAATTCTAAGAACAGAAAACTGACCACTTTCTGGAAGGTAGGACATGTGGAGAAATGAATCTAAGGCAACATACTGGAAGAGACACTGCGGGGGGAGGGGCTGGCTCCCAGCAAGTGGTAGAGCAGCAGAGCACAAAATTGGAAATTTTAGAAGTCTCCTCCACTGAGGGATGTCACTACAGAGGCAGGGTGGGGGCGGGGGGATGTGCAGTCTTCATGGGGACAGTGTAGTATCAGGACCAGTGGGGACACAGAAAGACCAGGGTGCCTAAGTGTGGCAGAGCTCCCATGCATCAGAGCAGGAAAGCCAGCTGTAGAGACAGAGCTGAGCAGTGGGCTCTCAGCTTGGTTTTACCTTAAACCCTGATCTGAGGCACAGTTGGACCACTGCTCTTTGAGCAGGGACCCCACATGTGGCAGATCCTTCCTCCTCTGGGAGGAGTGGCGGGAGCACACAGCAGGAATCTACTGGGTTTGAAGACTCCAAACAGGGTGTACACCAGAGATACAAATGCTCAGTCACAGGCCAGGTGAGCACAGAGTATGGCCTGACACCAGGGAATTGGGAGGGATTGACAGCTTTTCTCTGAGGGCACATTGAGGAGTGGGGCCCTGAGCTCTCAGCCCCTATGGATTGGAGACTGGGAGGCCGCCATTTTCATTCCCATCCTCCAAAGTTCTATGGAAAGCATTCAGGGAACAAAAGCTCCTGAGACCAAAACTGTGCAGAGTACTTACCCTGGCCCCTGGAAAGGGGGGTGCAATTCCACCTTGGGCAAAGACACTTGAGAATCACTGCAACACGCCCCAACCACAGATGATCAGCAAGAACATCTAGCCAAGACAAAGTTCACTGATCAAAAAGAACCGCAGAACTCCAAAGGTAGGGGAATACAACACATAGAATTCATGGATTTTTCCCATGATTCCTTAGTCTTTCAAAGTTAAATTTTTTAATTTTATTTTTTTCTTATTCTATTTTTTAAATTTTTCCTCTTTCCTATTTAGCATTTTTAACTATTTTATCTTATCAATACCTTTTTTAAAAATCTTTTTTTAAATTTTCATTGTTATAGTCTATCCCTTCATTGTATATAACCTTATTTTTTGTATACATATAGGTTTCTCTTTCTTTAAAATTTTGGGATATTGTTTCTTCTAACAGATCAAAATATACCCTGAATCTAGCACATGGCTTTGTTCTAGTCTCCAGCCTGATCACATTCTTTCCTTTTTTTTTTTTCTTTTTTCAATTAACTTCTTACTTTACCAATTCCTTTTTTAGACTCTTTTTAAATTTTCATCTTTACAGTCATATTCCATCCCTCCATCACGCTTACCCTTATTTATATATATATATAAGTTTTTCTTTCATTAAAATTTTGGGAGGCAGTTTCTTCTAATGGACCAAAATACACCTAAAATCAAGTGTGTGGCTCTGTTCTATTCACTAGTCTAATATAGATAGATAGATAGATAGATAGATAGACTATAGATGAAATAGATATATAGATACAGATAGAAATATAGATATATAAATATATTTTTTTCCTTCTTTCTTCTCCCCCAGTTTCAAGTCTCTTCAAATTTGGTTACTGTATATTTTTCTAGGTTTGTTGCTACCCTTTTAGCATTTTGTTCTCTCAATCATCTGTACTTAATCTGGATAAAATGATAATGTGGGAAAACTCACCTCAAAAAAAAAAGAACAAGAGACAGTACTGACAACTAGTGACCTAATCAAATCTTGTAAGATGTCAGAAGTAGAGTTCAGAAGAATTCAATGAAACTAGATGCTGGTTCTTTGAAAGAATTAATAAGATTGATAAACTCCTGGCCGGACTTACCAAAAACAAAAGAGATAGGACCCAAATTAATAAAATCATGAATGAAAGAGGAGAGATCACAACCAACACCAAAGAAATACAAACAGTTAGAAGAACATATTATGAGCAACTATACACCAGCAAATTTGACAATCTGCAAGAGATGGATGCATTCCTAGAGACTATAAACTACCAAAACTGAAACAGGAAGAAATAGAAAACCTGAACAGACTCATAATCAGTAAGGAGATTGAAGTAATCATCAAAAATCTCCCAACAAACAAGAGCCCAGGGCCAGACGGCTTCCCAGTGGAATTCTACCACACATTTAAAGAAGAATTAATACCTATTCTCCTGAAACTGTTCCCAAAAAATAGAAATGGAAGGAAAACTCATTTTATGAGGCCAGCATTACCTTGATCCTAAAACCAGACCAAGACCCCATCAAAAAGGGAATTACAGACCAATATCCTTGATGAACCTGGATGCAAAAATTCTCACCAAAATACTAGCCAATAGGACCCAACAGTACATTAAAAGGATCATTCACCACGACCAAGTGGGATTTATTCCTGGACTGCAAGGTTGGTTCAACATTTGCAAATCAATCAATATGATACAATACAGTAATGAAAGAAAGAACAAGAACCATATACTCAATAGATGTTGAAAAAATGTTTGACAAAGTACAGCACCCTGCCTTGATCAAAACTCTTCACAGTGTATGGATAGAGGGTACATACCTCAATATCATAAAAACCATCTATGAGAAACCCACAGTGAATATCATCCTCAATGGGGAAAAATTGAGAGCTTTTCCCATAAGGTCAGGAAGATGGCAGAGATGTCCACTATCACCACTACTATTCAACATAGTACTAGAAGTCCTAGCCTCAGCAATCAGAAAACAAAAAGAAATAAAAGGTATTTGAATTGGCAAAGAAGAAGTCAAACTCTCACTCATTGCAGATGATAGGATACTTTATGCAGAAAACCCACAAGACTCCACTCCAAAACTGCTAGAACTCATACAGGAATTCAGTAAAGTGTCAGGATATAAAATCAATGCACAAAAACAGATGCATTTTTATACACCATAGCAAGGCAGACGAAAGAGAAATTAAGGAGTTGATTCCCATTTTTGACTGCACCAAAACCATAAGATACCTAGGAATAAACCTAACCAAAGAGGTTAGGTTTTCTGAATATAGATTCTTTGCCTATAAAGTACTCATGAAAGAAATCGAGGAAGACACAAAGAAATGGAAAAATGTTCCATGCTCATGGATTAGAAGAACAAATATTGTGAAAATGTTTGTTCTACCTAATCTGTGCATTTAATGCCATCTCTGTCAAAGTACATAAATTTTTTTCAAAGAAATGGAACAAATAATCCTAAAATTTATATAGAATGAGAAAAGACCCCAAATAGCCAGAGGAATGTTGAAAAAGAAAACCAAAGTTGGCGGTATCACAATTCCAGACTTCAAGCTCTATTACAAAGCTGTAATCATCAAGACAGTATAGCACAGGTGCACCTGGGTAGCTCAGTAGATTAAGCCTCTGTCTTCAGCTCAGGTCATGATCTCACTGTCCTGGGGTCATGGGATCCAGCCCCATGTCAGGTTCTCTGCTCAGCAGGGATCACATAGATCAATGGAACAGAATAGAGAGCCCAGAAATAGAACCTCAACTCTATGGTCAACTAATCTTCGACAAAGCAGGAAAGAATGTCCAATGGAAAAAAGACATTCTCTTCAACAAATGGTGTTGGGAAAATTGGATAGCCACATGCAGAAGAGTGAAACTGGACCATTTTCTTACACCACACACAAAAATAGACTCAAAATGGATGAAAGAACTCAATGTGAGACAGGAATCCATCAAAATCCTTGAGGAGAGCACAGACAGCAACCTCTCCAACCTCAGCTGCAGCTACTTCTTCCTAGAAATATCGCCAAAGGCAAGGGAAACAAGGGCAAAAAATGAAATACTGGGACTTCATCAAGATAAAAAACTTTTGCACAGCAAAGGAAACAGTCAATAAAACCAAAAAACAACCGACAGAAAGGGAGAAGATATTTGCAAATGACATATCAGGTGAAGGGCTAGTATCCAAAATCTATAAAGAACTTATCAAACTCAACATCCAAATAACAAATACTCCAATGAAGAAATAGGCAGAAGACATCAACAGACATTTCTGCGAAAAAGACATCCAGATGGCCAACAGACAAATGAAAAAGTGCTCCACATCACTCGGCATCAGGGAAATACAAATCAAAACCACAATGAGATACCACCTCACACCAGTCAGAATTACTAAAATTAACCAGTCACGAAACAACAGATGTTGGCGAGAATGCAGAGAAAGGGGAACCCTCCTACACTGTTGGTGGGAAGGCAAACTGGTGCAGCCACTCTAGAAAACAGTATGGAGTTTCCTCAGAAAAGTTGAGGATAGAGCTACCCAACAACCCAGCAACTGCACTACTGGGTATTTACCCTAAAGATGAAAATGTCATGATCTGAAGGGGTACGTACACCTGAATGTTTATAACAACAATAGCCAAACTATGGAAAAAGCCTAGATGTTCAACAGATGAATGGGAAAAGAAGATGTGGTATATGTGTACAATAGAATACTATGCAGCCATCAAAAAAAAGAAATTTGCCATTTGCAATGATGTGGATGGAACTAGAGGGTATTATGCTAAGCCAAATAAGTCAGTCAGAGAAACACAATTGTCATATATCTCTCTGATATGAGGAATTTGAGAAGCAGGGTGGGAGGTGTTGGCGGGTAGGGAGGTAAAAATGAAACAAAATGGGACCAGGGAATGAGACAAAATATAAGAGACTCTTAATGTCAGGAAAGAAACTGAGGGGATGGGAGGGAGGGATGGGGTGCCTGGGTTATGGACACTGGGGAGGGTATGTACTATGGTGTGTGCTGTGAGTTGTGTAAGACTGATGATTCACAGACCTGTACCCCTGAAGCAAATAATACATTATATGTTAATTAAAAAATTAAAATTTATTAAAATTAATTTTAAAAATCATATGGTAATATGATCCAGCAATCCCACTTCCATGTATATATCACAAAAATGAAACCAGATTATCAAAAAAATCTGCACTCCCATGTTCATTGCAGATTATTCACAATAGATAAGATCATATATATATATGATCTTATATGTATATACACACACACGTGTGTGTGCATATACAGAGATAGAGATGTATATATAGATATATAAAATCACCAACCTGAGTGCCAATGAACAGAAAAATAGATAAAGAGGATATATATATATGTATACATGCAGACACACATGTACACACATGCACACATACACAATGGAATATTATTCAGCCATGAGGAAAAAAAAGAAGAAATCCTGCCATTTGCAGTAACATAGATAGAACTTGAGGCCATTATGCTCAGTGAGATAAGCCAGACAGAAAAAGACGTACTGTATCACTTATATGTTGAAGCTAAAAAAGCCAAACTCACCGAAGCAGAGAATAGAATGATGGTTAATGGGGGCTAAGAGGTGGGAGGAATTGGGGAGATTTATTTAAAGGAGATAAATTTACAACTAGAGAATGAATAAATTTTGAAGATCTAATGTTCAGCATTGTAATTATAGTCTAAAACACTGTATTATTTACTTCAAAATTGCTAGGAAACTATTTCTTAAATATTTTCACCACAAAAAAGAAATGATTATTATGTGATGTGACAGAGGTGTTATCTAAAGCTATGTTGGTAATCATACTATAATATATAAATGTATCAAATCAATATCTTGCCCACCTTAAACTTATACAATGTTATACATAAATTATATCACAAAAATTAATAAGTCAATGATTATAATAATGCACTGGGTGATTACAACATATAGATAGATGATAGATGAAATAAATGACAGTAATATCATAAAGGATGGAAGGAATTGTGACTACTCTGTTATAAGGTACCTATACTACAAATGAAATAATACAATATTTTCTAAAAAAGAAGTTAGATTAGTTAAAGATACAGATTGTAAACTCTAAAGGAAAAACATCCCTAGGGTATGGGTAAAAAAAAATTTTAAGAACTACAAATGATATACTAAGAAAAAAGATAAAATGAAATCACAAAGTATTCAATTAGTAGCAGAGAAGGCAGAAAGAAATGGGAATGAATAAAGAACAAATGCAGTAAATAAAAACATTACAAACATGGTAGATACAAAGTAAACTACATGAATGTGAATGTGAATAATCTAAAATACATCAATTAAAATACAGAGACTGCCAGAGTGGATTAAAAAGACAACTGTTGTCTACAATAAAAATTTTTTGACATAAAAACTCAGATAAGTTCAAGGTAAAGGGATTAAGAAAGATATACCAAGTAATAGTAATGAATAGAACTCTGGGGTAGCTGTATTAATTTTAGACAAAGCATGCTTCACCACAAGTAGGATTGTCAGAGACAGACAAAAGTCATATAATGATAAAAAGTTCAATTTTCAAAGACATTATAACAATCTTAAACATGTGAGCACCTAACACTAACAACTTAGCATCAAAATACATTACGCCAAACCTGAAAGAACTGAAAGACCTATCAATCAACCTGTTCTAATTTGACATTTGTAGAATATTCTATCCAACAACAACAGAATACACATTTTTATTAGGCTTCACCAGCACAAACAGACCACATTCTGGGCCAGGAAGCATACCTTCACAAAATTTAAAACAAGAATAAATAAAATAAAATCATACAGACTATGTTCTCAGACTACAGTGGATAAAACTACAAATCTCTAAGAAAACGATAGCTGGAAATTCCCCAGATATTTGGAAATTAAACCACATACTTCTTTTTTTCTTTTTGAATTTTATTTTATTTTTTTCAGTGTTCCAAGATTCATTGTTTATGCACCACACCCAGTGCTCCATGCACATACTTCTAAATAACAGATGTGTGAAATAAATCTCAAGAGAAATCTTAACATTTCAGAGCAAGATTAAAAAGCAACTAGCAAAACATGTAATGCAGTAAAGCAGTGCTTAGAGAGAAATTTGTATCATTGAATGCATATATTAACCATGAAGAAAAATCTAAAATAAATGAAATAAGCTTCCACCATAGGGAACAAGAAAAAGAAGAAAATACAAGCTAAGGCCAGCAGAATAATACAAATTAAAAAAAAAAAAAAATAGAGCAGAGACCAGTTAAATTAAAAACAGAAAGAATAGAGAAAATCAATGAAATAAAAAACCAGTTCTTTGAAAACATCAGTAAAATTGATAAACTCTACATTGATTGAAAGTAAAAAAAATTTTTTTAAAGATATTTCACAAAATTAGGAATACTAGAAATAAAAGGAATCACTACTGAACTTACATCCTATAAAAGATGATAAAGTAATATTAAGAAAAACTTTTTGCTATTTATTAAGATAAAGTGGGAAAATTCCCTGAGACAAGAAATAGAAAATATAGGGGCGCCTAGGTGGCTCAGTCGTTAAGCGTCTGTCTTTGGCTCAGGTCCTGATCCCAGGGTCCTGGGATCAGAGCCCCACATCAGGTTCCCTGTTCTGCAGAATGTCTGCTTCTCCCTCTCCCACACCCCCTACTTGTTTTCCTGCTCTCGCTGTCTCTCTCTCTATCAAATAAATAAATAAAATCTTTAAAAAATATATGAAGAGTCTTATAATCTTAAAAAAAAGAAAGAAAAGAAATAGAAAATATGAAGAATCTTATATTTATAATTAATTTGAATTTTTATTTGAAACTTTCCTATAATAAAAATCCAGGCCTAAATATCTTCACCATTGAATTGTGTTCAAGGATTTGGCGGGGGGAGGGGGTGAGTTAATACCAATTCATTTCTACACAAACTCCTTAAGAAACCCTAATTATTTTATGAAGAGTATTACCCTAATTTAATAAAATTAAACATGGAACTAGAGGGTATTATGCCAAACAAAATAAGTCAATCAGAGAAAGACAGTTACCATATGATTTCACTCATATGTGGAATTTAAGAAACAAAACTGAGAATCATAGGAAAAGGGAGGAAAGATAAAACAATACAAAATCAGAGAGGGCAACAAACTAAAAGACTTAATCATGGGAAAGAAACTGAGGCTTGCTGGAGGAGGTAGGGTAAGGAGATGGGGTAACTGAGTGATAGGCATTAAGGAGGGCATGTGATGTAATGTGCAGTGAGTGTTATATAAGACTGCTGAATCATGAACTCTACCTCTGAAATTAATAATACACTATATGTTAACTGAGGTTAAACCTAAATAAATAATTAAATAAATAAATAAAGGGTAGCAGAGAGTTTTCATAGTTAGAAGACGTTCTTAATGGGTTAATGTGGTATTAATGATAGATATAAGATTTCTTCTTCTACACTTGGAGTTAAGTTTTCTACATGTTTGACCTCTTTCAGTTTCATAATACATGAACATTATTTTAAAAAATAAATAAATACATAAAATGAAACAAACAAACCAGATAAGACAATAGACAATCTAAGAAAAAGAAAATAGACCAATAATATCACTTGTAAACATAAACATAATAATCTTTGTCAAAACATTAGCAAACTAAAGCCATAAATAGAAAGATAATACAACATGAGCAAGTGAGGCTTATCAAGAATGTAAAGTTGGTTTAACATTCAATGCTTAATCATTATAATTCATCACATAGAATTATAATACACATATGTAATCATATATGTAAGATATATAGTCATGGGGCGCCTGGGTGGCTCAGTGGGTTAAGCCTCTGCCTTCGGCTCAGGTCATGGTCCCAGGATCCTGGGATCGAGCCCCGCATCGGGCTCTCTGCTCAGCAGGGAGCCTGCTTCCTCCTCTCTCTCTGCCTGCCTCTCTGCCTACTTGTGATCTCTGCCTGTCAAATAAATAAATAAATAAATCTTTAAAAAAAAAAAAAAAAAAGATATATAGTCATATATATCAACCATTTTTAAAACAAAAAAAAAGTGTGTGATAAAGTTCAACAACCATTAATGGCTAAAACTTTCAGCAATATAGCAATAAAAGTGAACTTGCTCACCTTGATAAAGGACATATCCAAAAAAAAAAAAAAAAACAGCTAAATCAATGGTAAAATATTGATTTCCTCCTAAAACCAGTAAAGAGGAGGAATGGTCACTCTTGCTATTATTACTTAGTAATTAACTAAGAGTCTGAACCTTGCAATAAGGCAAGAAAAACTATGTGAGAGCATACAGAGGTAAAAGAAAGAAGCAAGGTGCCTTTATTTGTGGAAGACATAATTACATGCATAGGAAATCCCAAAGAATTTATTCTAAAAATTCTACTAGAATTAATAAATGAAGTTAGGAAGATCCCAGGATGTAAGATCAATGAAAATTCAGTTGTATTTCTAAGCCAACAGTGAACTGAAATTGAAAGTTTAAACAGTATCATTCACAACAGCATAAAAAGTATGAAACAGTTATAAATTTAACAAAATAAGCACAAAACCTATATACTAAAAATTATAAAATGTTTATAAAAGAAATTAAAGACCTAAATGAAAGGAGGTACACTATGCCCATGGTTCATAAAACACAGTATCTTTAAGACACAGATGTATCCAAATTAATAATCTCAATCAAAGTTCCTGCAAATTTTTTGTAGTGATAAGATTCTAAGATTCTAAGATTTACTTGGAAATGTAAAGAACTTAGAATGTATAAATAAATTTTGAAAAAGAACAAAGAGGGAAGACTTATGCTACCTGATTTTAAGACTTACTATAAAGTTAGGTGATGAAGACAGTGTGATAATAGAAAAGGATGGATACTTAAATCAAGGAAATAGGTTAGGTGGTGCAGATACAGATCCATGTATATTTGGCCACGTTATTTATGGCAAAAAAGCCAATTCAACATGGAAAGAAATGTATTTTTAACAAATGTATGCTGGAACAAATGAATATGTAAATGAAAACAAAATGGATGAAAAACTTTGACCCTTCCTTTACTCCATATCTAGAAATTAACTTGAAATGGATCACAGTGTCATATGTAAATAATAAAATTATAGAACTTCTAGGAGAAAATATAGATGAAAATCTTTGCAACACTAGAACTAGACAAAGATTTTATATAGGTTATGAAAGGGCCACATTTCAAATGAAGAAAGTGATTAAATGAATTTATCAAAATTTAAAATATCTGCATTTTTAAACATATTGTTCAGAAAATGAAACAAGCCAGAGATTGGTACAAAAATTTGGTAATGCATGTATCTGACAAAAAAAGAAAAAGAAAAATAGAAATAGAAAAAAAATAGATTTAAAAAAAAATTCTATTTTCCAGAAATAGAAAAAGGTCTTACAGCTCAATAAAAAGAAAATAAAGCCCCAATATTTTAAACAGGCAAAGATTTGAACAGGTAGTTTACAAAAGAAGGTGTATAAATTGCTAATACTCACACAAAAATTATTAGACATCAGGGAAGATTAAGTTAAAACCATAATGTGATAGAAGTTACTAAAGCTCTCATTCATTGCTGATAGGATAAAAAAAAGTATAACCACTTTGGGAAACACAGTGGTTGACAATCTCTTATCAAATTCATGATACACTTTCTATATGACCCAACATGTCTACTCCTAGATAATCGCCCAAGAATAATGAAAACACATATTCACACAAAGATTTATACATGGCTATCCATCATAGCTTTATTTAAAATGGCCTAAAACTGGAATAGATGAATGGACAAATGTTGATTTATCTATACAATGGAATCCTACCAAGCAGTGAAATGTAACCAAACCAGATGCAAAAGAGTAATACTGTATTATTCCATTTATCTTAATCTCTTAGAACAAAAAATTAGATCAATATTTTTAGAAACTGGATATTTGGTTACCTGGAGCCAGAGATGTCAAAGAACTTTCTGGGAATAGGCACAAGGACTCCTTTTGGCATGTGGGAAATGTTCTGTATGCTGATGGTGGTCGTGGTTACAGGTACCAAATTTTACAAAATATATCCATTCTTAGTATGTAATTACACATCAACAAAGCTTATTAAAAAGCCAACCAATCAACAAGTATGAAAGGCACTAGTCCCATGAATGCAACAAGTATTGCCAAAATTTCAATGAAAGCTAAGGCTTATCATATAGAAGTACTTCATAAGGATTGGTATAGGAGAATAATAGGAATTATCACCTCACTTGGTATATGATGGAACTTTCTGCACTGTGGAAGTATTCTGTACTTTAATTTGGAGGATAGTTACCAGATATACCTAAAATATCAGTTATCTGTACACTTACAAGTTTGTGTACTTTATATACTGTATGGTATGCATGTTAGACTCTAAACATAAAAGTCAATAATAAAATAATACTTCTTATTTTCACTCTAAAATGTACACAATGTAATACTTTTTAGATTATTCTTTAGAAAAATAAACTGCGGAGGAGTAGCAGACTGAGATGACATCAGGTCGCAGTTCAGCTAGATAGTATCAAACCACTCCAAACACCTACAAACCCAACAGGAGATCAAAGAGAGGAAGAGAAACAATTCTAGAAACAGAAAATCTACCACTTTCTGAAAGGTAGGACATGCGGAGATGTGAATCCGAAATGATGGGAAGATAGACCTTGGGGGGCGGGGCCAGCTCCCGGCAAGTGGTGGAGTAATGGAGCACAAAATCCGAACTTTTAGAAGTCTGCTCCACGGAGGGACATCACTCCAGAAGCTAAGCAGGGGTGGAGCCCTCACGGGGACTGTGTGGTCTCAGGTCCCGCGGGGTCACAGAAGGATCAGAGGTGTCTGAGTGTAGCAGACCTCACAGGTATCAGAGCAGGGAAGCCAGCTACAGAGACAGAGCTGAGGAATGAACGTGCGGCTCAGGGTTACCTTAAACTGTGATCTGTGGCACAATTGGACCACTGCTCTTTGAGCAGGGACCCCGCAAGTGGCAGATCTGGGGAGACTTCATCTGCCAGAAAAGCAGAGCAGCAGAAATCTGCTGGGTTTGGAGATTCCAAATGGGACTGTGTGCCAGAGACAGAAACACTAGGTCACAGGCCAGGTGAGCTCGGAGCATGGCAAGAGACCAGGGAGATGGGAGTGATTGAGCGCTTTTCTCTGAGGGTGCACTGAGGAGTGGGGCCCCAAGCTCTTGGCTGCTCTTGGCCGGAGATTTGGAGGCAGCCATTTTCATTCCCATCCTATAGAGATCTACAAAAGCTCCTGAGAGCGAACCCGAGCAGATTAGTCAGCCCGGCCCCTGGCAAGAGCAGTGCAATTTCGTCTCAGGCAAAGACATTTGAGAATCACAATAGACCCCTCCCCCAGAAGATCAGCAAGAATATCCAGCCAAGACCAAGCTCACTGAACAAGGAGAAAAGCAGAATTCCAGAGGAGGGGAAAATAAAGCATGGAATTATGAGTTTCTCCCCATGATTCTTTAGTCTGGCAGAGTTAATTAAATTTTTTTGTTTTATTTTTTTCTTATTTTAATTTGTATAACTTTTCCTCTTTCCTCTTTTAACATTTTTTAACTAGTTTATCTTAACAATACCTTTCTTAAAAAAAAAATCTTTCAAAAAAAAATAAAAATAAAAAAACAATCTTTCTAAACCTTCATTATTATAGTCATATTTTATCCTTCATTATATCTAACTTTATTTTTTGTACACATATAGGGTTTATTCTTCTAAAATAATTTTGGGATACAATTTCTTCTAATAGATCAAAATATACCCTAAATCTACACAAGGCCTGTTCTAGTCCCCAGCCTGAGCAAATTCTCTCCACTTTCTTTTTCCAATTTATCAATTCCTTTTTTAAAATTTTTTAAAATTTTTCATCTTTACAGTAATATTCCATCCCTTCATCATGTTTACCCATATATATATATGGGAAAATATGCGTGTGTATATATATATATTACCCATATATACATATAGGAAAATATGTGTGTGTGTATATATACATATATATATATATATATAGGAAATATATATATAGGAAATATATATATAGGTGTGTGTGTGTATATATATATATATATGAAAATATGTGTGTATATATACACATATTTTCCTTTCTTTAAAGTTTTGGCAGGTAGTTTCTTTAAGAGACCAAAATACACCCAAAATCAGGTGGGTGACTGTTCTATTCACCAATCTAACATATATATATATATATATATATATATATATATATATATATATATGAAAATATGTGTGTGTGTATATATATAGGAAAATATGTGTGTATATATACACATATTTTCCTTTCTTTAAAGTTTTGGCAGGTAGTTTCTTTAAGAGAAAAAAATACACCCAAAATCAGGTGGGTGACTCTGTTCTATTCACCAATCTAACATATATATATATATATTTTTTTTTTTTTTTTTTTTACTTCTTTTACCTTCTCCCCCTGATTTGTTGTCTCTTCTGATCTGGTTAGTATACATTTTTCTGGGGTCTTTACCACCCTTTTAATGTTTTATTCTCTCATTTATATATTCTTATCTGGATAAAATGACAAGATGGAAAAAATTATAAGAAAAGAACAAGATGCAGTACCAAAGGCTAGGGACCTAATCAATAGGGACATTGGTAATATGACAGATCTAGAGTTCAGAATGACGTGATTTTCAAGGTGCTAGCTGGGCTTGAAAAAGGCATGGAAGATATTAGAGAAACCTTGTTTGGAGAAATAAAAGCCCTTTCTGGAGAAATAAAGAACTAAAATCTAACCAAGCTGAAATCAAAAAAGCTATTAATGAAGTGCAATCAAAAATGGAGGCTCTTACTACTAGGATAAATGGGGCAGAAGAGAGAATTAGTGATATAGAAGACCAAATGACAGAGAATAAAGAAGCTGAGCAAAAGAGAGACAAGCAACTACTGGACCACGAGGGGAGAATTTGAGAGGTAACTGATACCATAAAATGAAACAATATTAGAATAATTGGGATTCCAGAAGAAGAAGAAAGAGAGAGGGGAGCAGAAGGTATACTGGAGTACATTATTGTAGAGAATTTCCCTAATACGGCAAAGGGAACAAGATCAAAATCCAGGAGGCACAGAGAACCCCACTCAAAATCAAGAAAAATAGGTCCAAATCCCAAAATCTAATAGTAAAATTTACAAGTCTTAGTGACAAAGAGAAAATCCTGAAAGCAGCTCGGGACAAGAAGTCTGTAACATACAATGGTAGAAATATTAGATTGGCAGCAGGCTTACCCACAAAATTTGGCAGGCCAGAAGGAACTGGCATATTATCTTCAGAGTACTAAATGAGAAAAATATGCAGCCAAGAATACTATATCCAGCTCAGCTGTCATTGAAAATAGAAGGAGAGATAAAAAGCTTCCAGGACAAACAAAAACTAAAAGAATTTGCAAACACCAAACCAGCCCTACAGGAAATATTGAAAGGGGTCCTCTAAGCAAAGAGAGAGCCTAAAAGTAGTAGACCAGAAAGGAACAGAGACAATATACAGTAACAGTCACCTTACAGGCAATACAGTGGCACTAAATTCATATCTCTCAATAGTTACCCTGAATGTAAATGGGCTAAATGCCCCAATCAAAAGACACAGGGTATCAGAATGGATAAAAAAACAAAACCCATCAATATGTTGTCTACATGAAACTCATTTTAGACCCAAAAACACCTCCAGATTTAAAGTGAGGGGGTGGAAAACAATTTGCCATGCTAATGGACATCAAAAGAAAGCTGGGGTGGCAATCCTTATATCAGATCAATTAGATTTTAAGCCAAAGACGATAAGAAGAGATGAGGAAGGACACTATATCATATTTAAATTTTCATCAAACAGGAATATCTAACAATTTTAAATATCTATGCCCGTAACATGGGAGCAGCCAACTATATAAACCAATTAATAACAAAATCAAAGAAACACAACCACAATAATACAATAGTAGGGGACTTTAACACCCCCCTCACTGAAATAGACAGATAATCCAAGCAAAAGATCAGCAAGGAAACAAAGACCTGAAATGACACACTGGACCAGATGGATGTCACAGATATATTCAGAACATTCCATTCCAAAGAAACTGAATACACATTCTTCTCTACTGCACATAGAATATTATCCAGAATAGATCACATCCTGGGTCACAAATCAGGTCTCCACCTGTACCAAAAGATTGGGATCATTCCCTGCATATTTTCAGCCACAATGCTCTGAAGCTAGAACTCAATCACAAGAGGAAAGTTGGACAGAATTCAAATACACGGAGGCTAAAGAATGAATGGGTCAACCAGGAAATTAAAGAAGAATTGAAAAAATTCATGGAAACAAATGATAATGAAAACACAAATGTTCAAAATCATTGGGGAACAGCAAAGGCAGTTCTGAGAGGAAAATATATAGTGGTACAAGCCTTTATCAAGAAACAAGAAAGGTCTCAAATACACAACCTACCCCTACACCTAAAGGAGCTGGAGAAAGAACAGCACAGAAAGCCTAAACCCAGCAGGAGAAGAGAAATCATAAAGATCAGAGCAGAAATCAATGAAATACAAACCGAAAGAATAGTAGAAGAAATCAATGAAATTAGGAACTGTTTCTTTGGAAGAATTAATAAGATTGATGAGTCCCTGGCCAGACTTATCAAAAAGAAAAGAGAGGGATGCCTGAGTGGCTCAGTTGGTTAAGCAGCTGCCTTCGGCTCAGGTCATGGTCCCAGCATCCTGGGATTGAGTCCCACATCAGGCTCCTTGCTCGGCAGGGAGCCTGCTTCTCCCTCTGCCTCTGCCTGCCACTCTGTCTGCTTGTGCTCACTCTCGCTCCTCTCTCTCTCTGACAAATAAATAAATAAAATCTTTAAAAAAAAAAAAAAGAAAAGAAAAGAGAAAGGACCCAAATAAATAAATAAATAAAATCATGAATGAAAGAGGAGAGATCACAACCAACACCAAAGAAATACAAACAGTTAGAAGAACATATTATGAGCAACTATACACCAGCAAATTTGACAATCTGCAAGGGATGGATGCATTCCTAGAGATTATAAACTACCAAAACTGAACCTGGAAGAAATAGAAAATCTGAACAGACCCATAACCAGTAAGGTGATTGAAACAGTCATCAAAAATCTCCCAACAAACAGAGCCCAGGGCCAGATGGCTTCCCAGGGGAATTCTACCAAACATTAAAGAAAAATTAATTCCTATTCTCCTGAAGGTGTTCCAAAAAATAGAAACGGAAGGAAAACTTCTAAACTCATTTTATGAGGCCAGCATTACCTTGATCCCAAAACCAGACCAAGACCCCATCAAAAAGGGAATTACAGACCAATGTCCTTGAGGAACACAGATGTGAAAATTCTCACCAAAATACTAGCCAATAGGACCCAACAGTACATTAAAAGGATCATTCACCACGACCAAGTAGGATTTATTCCAGGGCTGCAAAGTTGGTTCAACATCCTCAAATCAATCAATGTGATACAATACAGTAATAAGAGAAAGAACAAGAACTATATGTTCCTTTCAATAGATGCTAAAAAGGCATTTGACAAAGTACAACATCCCTTCTTGATCAAAACTCTTCAAAGTGTAGGGATTGAGGGTACGTACCTCAATATCATCAAAGCCATCATTGAAAACCCACAGCAAATATCATTCTCAATGGAGAAAACCAGAGAGCTTTTCTAGTAAGGTGAAGAACACTGCAAGGATGTCCATTATCACCACTGCTATTCAACATAGTACTAGAAGTCCTAGCCTCAGCAATCAGACAACAAAAGGAAATTAAAGGCATCCAAATCAGCAAAGAAGAAGTCAAACTATCACTCATTGCGGATGATGTGATACTTATGTGGAAAACCCAAAAGACTCCACTCCAAAACTGCTAGAACTCATCAGGAACTCGGTAAAGTGTCAGGATATAAAATCAATGCACATAAATCAGTTGCATTTCTTTACACCAACAACAAGACAGAAAAGAGAAATTAAGGAGTCAATCCCATTTACAATTGCACCCCAAAACATTAGATACCTAGGAATAAACATAACTAATGGGCAAAGAATCTATACTCAGAAACTCTAAAATAATCATGAAAGAAATTGAGGAAGACACAAAGAAATGGAAAAATATTCCATGCCCATGGATTGGAAGAACAAATATTGTGAAAATGTCTATACTACCTAAAGCAATCTACACGTTTAATGCAATCCCTATTAAAATACCATCAATTTTTTTCAAAGAAATGAAACAAATAACCCTAAAATTTATATGGAACCAGAAAAGACCTCGAATAGCCAGAGGAATGTTGGAAAAGAAAGCAAAAGTTGGTGGCATCACAATTCCAGACTTCAAGCTCTATTACAAAACTGTCATCATCAAGACAGTATGGTACTGGTGCAAAAACAGACATAAAGATCAATGGAGCAGAAACAGACCCTCAACTCTATGGTCAACTAATCTTTGACAAAGCAGGAAAGAATATCTAATGGAAAAAAGACAGTCTCTTTAACAAATTGTGTTGGGAAAATTGGACAGCCACATGCAGAAAAATGAGACTATACTACTTCCTTACACCACTTGCAAAAACGGACTCAAATGGACGAAACAACTCAATGTGAGAAAGGAATCCATCAAAATCCTTGAGGAGAGCACAGGCAGCAACCTCTTCAACCTCAGCTACAGCAACTTCTTCCTAAAAATATTGCCAAAGGCAAGGGAAGCAAGGGCAAAATTGAACTATTGGGACTTCATCAAGATCAAAATCTTTTGCACAGCAAAGGAAACAGTCAGCAAAACCAAAAGACAACTGACAGAATGGGAGAAGATACTTATTTGCAAATGACATATCAGATAAAGGGCTAGTATCCAAAATCTATAAAGAACTTACCAAACTCAACACCCAAAGAATGAATAATCTAATCAAGAAATGGGCAGAAGACATGAACAGACATTTCTGCAAAGAAGACATCCAAATGGCCAACAGACACTTGAAAAAGTGCTCCACATCACTCAGCATCAGGGAAATACAAATCAAAACCACAAAGAGATACCACCCCACACCAGTCAGAATGGCTAAAATTAACAAGTCAGGAATCAACAGATGCTGGTGAGGATGAGGAGAAAGGGGAACTATCCTACACTGTTGGTGGGAATGCAAGCTGGTGCAGCCACTCTGGAAAACAGCATGGAGGTTCCTCAAAAAGTTGAAAATAGAGCTACCCTATGACCCAGCAATTTCCTGCTGGGTATTGACCCTAAAGATACAAATGTAGTGATCTGAAGGGACAATTGCACCTGAATGTTTATAGCAGCAATGTCCACAATAGCCAAACTATGGGAAAAGCACAGATGTCCATCAACAGTTGAATGGATAAAGAAGATGTGGGGGGCGCCTGGGTGGCTCAGTGGGTTAAAGCCTCTGCCTTCGGCTCGGGTCATGATCCCAGGGTCCTGGGATCGAGCCCCGCATTGGGCTCTCTGCTCAGCAGGGAGCCTGCTTCCTCCCCTCTCTCTCTCTGCCTGCCTCTCTGCCTACTTGTGATCTATGTCTGTCAAATAAAGAAATAAAATCTAAAAAAAAAAAAAAAAAAAAAAAAGAAGATGTGGTATATATATACAGTGGATACTTTTTAGCCATCAAAAGAAATGAAATCTTGCCATTGCAATGACATGGATGGAACTAGAGAGTGTTATGCTGAGAAAAATAAGTCAATCATAGAAAGACAATTATCATATGATCTTCCCGATATGAGGAATTTGAGAAGCAAAGTAGGGGGCTTGGGGGGGAGGGAAGGAAAAAATGAAACAAGATGGAATTGGGAGGGAGACAAACCATAAGAGACTCTTAATCTCAAAAGCAAACTGAGGGTTGCTGGGGGGAGGGGGTAAGTAGAGGGTGGTTGGGTTATGGACATTGGGGAGGGTATGTGCTATGGTGAGTGCTGTAAAGTGTGTAAGCTTGACGATTCACAGACCTCACAGACCTGTACACCTGGGGCTAGTAATACAATATATGTTAATTTAAAAAATTTTTAAAAAAAGAAATTAGAAGAATACCATAAAAATGTATTCAAGAATAGGATAACTCATGGCCAATCTTGAGAAAATATATCAGTTAAGCTACACTTAGGTGCAAGTAACCAGTGAAAAGTTCCTGAATTAATAGAGTAACTTCTTTCAAATTAAATATATTTAAATTGGGTTTAAAAAAGGAAAGAAAAATAAACTGTACACATAGTTCCAGGAGGCAGTGGATATTACAGAAAGAAGAGCATTCATGGTCCAAAGAGATTCTACAGCTAATTCTTACTGGCCAAGTGACTTTGAGAAAACCACTCACTTTCTTTGTCTGAGTTTCTGTGTCCATGCAGTGACATAGTAAATTCTACCCTGACATTGTGCAAATCAGGCAGGATAACACACGTAGTGGTATTTTGTATATTCTAAAACCTTGTTAATGTACATTTTTGCTGTTGCATATGTTTTAAATCCATAATTGACCAAAGGAGAACTGGAGAACAGATTTTCATTTTAATCAACAAATATTATCTTAATGTTTCTTTAAATGAATTATGACAGATGATTTCTAATACTTCTCTGTAATTAAATGTTATAAAGTGGAAAATAAGTTCCACAGAAAGTTATGTTATTACCACCATAAATTCTGTCTATATTTCAATAAAGTGTGACCTATTTCAAGAAAGGAACTGTATTTTACTAATATCATGTTTCCACATAGTACCTAAGTGCCTGGAATTCACTTAGATCTTAGTAATTGTTTGATGATGAGTAAAGGAATGAAAAAAATAAATAAATAAAGGGTGTCTGGGTGGATCAGTCAGTTAAACATGAGGTTCTTGATTTCACCTCAGATCGTGATCTTAGGGTTATGAGATGGAGCTGCATTGACTCTGTGCTGGGCTTGGAGCCTGCTTGAGATTTTCACTCCCTCTGTCCCTCCCTTCTCTCTTTCTCTCAAAAGTAAATAAACAAACAAACAAATTCTTCTAAAAAATAAATGAACCACTTCAATCGCCTTTCACTCTCTTAATCTACAAGTTCTCAGGTATCTTTCTAACTCTACCTTTTTAAAAATCACTCTTCATTCTGCCTTTTTCTTTTAAGTTATTCCTGCCCTTGCCATTTTCACAATTAACTTTAACTGGTTAGAACTATTTAGGATTTTGTCTGTTTTGATTTTCTTAGGACTGCTTAGTAATATCACTAACAATTCAAGAGCTTCTTTCAAAATATCACCAAGAAAATACTGACTTAGAAAGTGAGCATCAATTTAAAAGAAAACAGACATCCTTTTGCCATAAAATATATTTCATCTATGTCATGAAGTCAAATACTGACCTTATGGACAATGAAGTCTGGTCAAGGCAGATTAGGACAAGGATTTAGCACCTGATATGTTGAGTTCATCAAAGTAGACACTTGAGGTTTACTTGAATATCTCTTGAAGTAAATACCTATGAAATTCGAACACTTGTTGATGAGCTGGTCACCTTCCAAGTAATCTTGTTGGATTCTGGGTTCCAACAAAACTAAACTGATAGCTTTGATTTCTCATTCATTCTATACACACACATACACACACACACACACACACACACACACACTCTGCCCATGCATCATCTATACATATGATGGTAAACACATGTTGGGGGACTACTTCTTGACACTTTTGCTATGTTCTCATTTAATTCTGTACAGTTCAACTTAATTTTTTATTACTTACAAAACCATCTCCTTATTAAAAATTCTTATGACTATGTGGCACATGTTTATTTTGGTAAAACGTGACTTGAGATGAAAATCTTTGCAGCTCCCGTTGACATTAACAAAAAGGTAGATATTTTCTATGCCCAAATTTTAGATGTACCCATATGAACTTAAAGTTGGAATTTTGTGGACACCTATTCGTAAATGTGTTTGGAAATGGCCCCAGTAACAAGAAACAAAAGTTGCATTTAGATAATTGTCGCACGTTAAAGGAAAAGCTTGGATTACATGATCTCCAAGCAACAATCTAGCTTCAATAATGTAGTAATCTAGATAGCCTATCTCTGAACTGATGACTTATTTTACTCTGGGAGAGGAAAGGATAGAAGGGAAGGAAATGTTTATTGATGCAAGCAAATCTTTTTACAAGCATGGGCAATGGAAAGACTAAAGATTGTCCATGTTAGATATTGTGCCAACTCATTGTATATAAAAAAAATTCAACTTTTCATTGGTTAAAAAGGAGACTTATTTTGTAACAATAGGAAATGCCTTTGAAGTATATTCTTTACTTTTGTACTAGAAAGTTGAAAATAATATTTCCAGTATTTCATAATTGAACGGATTTATTCACTTCAGTAGTTCAAGAATCATTGTGTTAGACATGAGTAACAGAAAATAAGTGTCAAACATCATTCTCTAAGTAAGAACATAACTATTCTACAGAAGGTGGAGATTTATGCGATCTTTAAGAAAGCATATCACACAATTTGCAAAATGACTAACTATATCCATAGTTATTTTATCCCATTAACAGAGAGCACCGGCTGCAAAAGAAATCAAGATGCTTTTGAGCACTGTGAAACGGTACTGATGACACTGCATCTTACAAATGAAGGTGATTAAACTTGCGAAAACTGCCATAAACTTCCTGAAGATTAATGGAAAATTAACAGCCACTTTGTCTTCCTGCTTGTGTGCTGAGCAAAATTAAACTCACGGGAACGTCTAGGATCTCTTTAAACTCCAGCTAGTAATTTTCTAGGAAGGGCTATGGATGCTTGAACCCCACCTCCACCCCAAAGCCAGCCTTTGATTTACTCCCCGCGATAAAGATTTACAAGTTCTGCGGAGGCTCCACACCACCCCTCCCCCTGAGCATCTGACTTGTTTGTGCCTTTCTTTCCCTGCGATTTCCCTGTGTGTTTAGCCCTCCCTGAGCAGCAGTTTCCTTAGCAACAGGCTTACCCTTTTAGAGGCTCAAACTATGACAGCAGTTTACTGGCATGGCTCTCCCAGGCTTCCTCGCTGCCTCTCTCCTCCGTCTCCCTCATGAATGCTCAAAGGTCAAAAAGTAAAGTCCTGTTGTTTCACTCTTTTCAAACAAAGGGCAGGAGGTTATAACAGGTTCGGGAAACATTTTAGCTGGACCAACTCGTATAAAAGTCCTAATCTAAAGTTTATATGGTAAAGAACTATTTTCCTTGACCATGAAGAAGGAGAGGTGGAAGCAGAGAGTACGAAGGATGAAATCCGGGGGACAGGCTAGGTGGGGAAACAGAGTAGAAACTCAGGATGAGTTTGTGGGAAAACAACATAATCTGTTTTCTCCTTCACTAGAGCTTATCATCACGGAAGGGATGCTGAGGACCAGTGCGAACAAGATTTGATATAAGAATCAGCTCTGCAATTTAGGGTTCTGTCCCTTAGGCTTTGAAACTTTTATTAAAATTCACTTTTTTAAACTTTTTTTATAAACATATAATGTATTATTAGTCCCAGGGGTACAGGTCTGTGAATCGCCAGGTTTACACACTTCACAGCACTCACCATAACACATACCCCCCCCCCAATGTCCATAACCCCACCACCCGCTCCCTACCCCCCTCCCCCAGCCCCCCTCAGTTTGTTTTGTGACATTAAGAGTCTCTCATGGTTTGTCTCCCTCCCGATCCCATCTTGTTTCATTTATTCTTTTCCTACCCCTCAAACCCCCCATGTTGCATCTCCACTTCCTCATATCAGGGAGATCATATGATAGTTGTCTTTCTCCCATTGACATAAAATTCATTTTTTAGATATAAATTTTAGACATTTTTAAATTATAATAAATACTCAGTAAGTTGTTTACTGAATTTTAATAACATTAAACGCCTGAAGATCATTCTGTGCTGATACAATACTGTATTTCTTTGGATAGAAACTGGAAACATTCATTTAGTCATGAAATATTCATTAAGGGCCTACTATATGCCAGGCAGTCTTCTAGTTTTGGGGAATGTCACTGGACAAAACAGATTTTTAAAATTTTTTTCTTTCCTTAACAATATACTTAGATTTATATTTTTGCAACTATGTCATGGATCGAAAGGACTGCAGCTTTGCACTTGTCTGTTAAAAATTCTCAGGTGAAATTGTTTAGGTGGGAATGCTACTAAACCAGCCGTGCTTCAGAACCAAACACACGGTTGGCAAGGCTTAGTTCCATTTGCTTGTGGTCTTTCCTGACCTCCATAGTGGATGTAATCAGTTGTACGATAACACATAACCTCAATTATTTCCATGATGCCATTCTCCACTCATACACTGCTGATTCCTGAATCTCCACTTAGGTCCTTAAGTTCAAGATCCATGCATCCTACTCTACTAGACAGCTCTACTTCATGTCCCACCATGTCAGATTCAACCTGCCCAAACTCAGCACCTTCTTCCTGGAGCGCATCACCACATCAGTAAACTGCACCATTATTCACTCATTGTCTCAATGCTGAAAATAAAGTCATCCAAAGTTTTTCCCATCTCCAGTGTGTCACCATGCTCTTTTGAATGTGTCCACTTCCCTTTATTTGGCCATGCGGAAATCCTAATAAAGTGCGTCCAGACTTGCTTCCCTTCTTGTCTTGTCACCGTGCCTCCCTTCTTGCCTTCCCTCTCCAATCTGTTCTTCAGCTGAATCTACATGAGATTTGTAAAAAGAAAATCTGATTGTGTCTTCCCCTGTGGTTAGAATCCTTCAGTGGCTCCTTACTGCCCTCAGGACAAATGTTTTATTTGACTTACAGGGTTTCATGCTCATCATCCTATCTCATCAAACCATACTCACTACCTTCAGCTTCATCATCCACTCTCTCCAAGATGTACTCACTACTTGAAGTTTTCTCTTAATACCCCAGGAGCTTTCTTATGGGGCCTTAATAGGTGATGTTTTTGTTTTTTTGTTTTTTTGTTTTTTGTCAGAATGTGCGTATCCCACTCATCATTACTCTGTCCTTCAGATTTCCAGGCAAGCTTCTCCTGAAACAAAATTCCCTAATATATTGAAACGAGATATGGGGCATCTGGGTGGTTCAGTCGGTTAAGCAGGTCATGAGCCTTCAGCTCAGGTCATGATTCCAAAGGTTGTGAGATAGAGTCCCACATCGGACTCCCTGCTCAGCGGAAAGCCTGCTTCTCCCTCTCCCTCTGCCTGCCACTCTATCTACTTGTGCTCTCTATCTCTCTGTCAAATAAATAAATAAATTTTTTTAAAAAACATAGATAAACTGTGCTTTGCATGTGTGTGTGTAAGTAACAATCACTAATTACTCGCATCACACTGATAATGTGCTGTTTGTTCCACCAGAAAGAAATTACTTGAAGGCAAGGACCATATATACCTCATTCACTCTTGAATTCCTAGCCCTGACTGATAATTTTAGCATAAAAGTCATTGACTGACTTGTTAATTGAGAGAATTAATGCATTCTAGATGTTTAAAGTTGTTAATTTGAGTTGACTGATAATGAGTTCATGGATTACTCCCATATGAGCTTTTTAGCATTTTTAGCATTGAAATCTTTATATAAAAGGCAAGCTAAACAAACTTCTACTCACTTACATTTTTTTAAAAATTGCCTCTAAGTTTTCAAAGCATGCCCTATGGTGAAAATGGTATCTTAAAAGACTTAGTTACTTGGGTGCCTGAGTGGCTCAGTGGGTTAAAACCTCTGCCTTCAGCTCAGGTCATGATCCCAGGGTTCTGGGATTGAGGTCAGCATCAGGCTCTCTGCTCCCTGGGGAACCTGCTTCCTTCTCTCTCTGCCTGCCTCTCTGCCTACTTGTGATCTTTGTCTGTCAAATAAATAAATAAAATCTTAAAAAAAAAAAAAGACTTAGTTACTGCTAATATTTGTGTCCCCCAAATTTAGTTCATTTGAGGGATGTTTGCAGATTAATCATAACAACTAAGAGTAACCTGAACCAAGTTTTTCTTAAAGAAACAGAAGGAATATTTTTTCTTAGGCTTCTAAAGGGAGAGACTTAAATATTTAGCTGTCAGATAATATAGAGCTAAATATGTTCACTTTCTGATCAAATGATATACTATACTACATGATTTCTATATCCTGAAATAGATTCCAGAAAAAAATCCATTCTAATCAATCTCCAGAAAATATCATTAGATACATAAACATTTAATTACATTCAAGAACATACTTGATAACTACTAATATGATTTATATATAATATCTTCAGCTAGTCTTCCTAAAGATATAAAAACCATTCCATAAAATATTCTTCTGCTGACATTTAATAAATGTCAACCTTAAGGAACTTAGATAAAGACATGTGATCCAAATGTACAGTAGTAGACCAAGAATAGAGTGAGGATAAGTAATTTTAACTCACTCTTTGATGGGGGTGGGTGTTATTCTCTATCTCACTCCATCTAACCTAAAATATTCTAGATGTGTCAAAGATTAAACTAAAAGAAAGCAAAAAAGAGATTAAGGGAGAGAGAAAGGAAAAAAAAACCTGTTAAATGAATATATACTCTCACTGTTTTTTTAGATTGATGACATAAAATAACATGGTTTATTTACATATTTAAAACTTTTAAAAACTTTAGAAGATCAAAAAATATGAACAAGGGATAAAAAGTCAACAACACCTTGAAAAAATATTTGCATCATATATAATGGACAAAAGATTAATATCAGGTATCACCATTTAACAAACTCTAACAATCAATGAGGAAACACTTTGAAAAACCCAAACTAGGCAAAACCACATAAAGAATTCTTCTTATTGTCTTAAATCTACTCTAATAAGGTTTTTGCTCCCAAATCAACACTGAAACAAGGTAACTATTCATGGCTTTTAATGCTACCCATGGTCCAATAGAGAAATAGAAGCCATCCTAGATATTTCAAACTGAGAGCATTTAATATGGGAAACTGGCTGCACAGTGTTGAAAAAGCTTAAAAGCCAAAGGAGGGATGATGCCTCAATCTGGACATTTTACCACAGTCAGAAGTTATACTACTTCAAGGGCTGGAGGCATTCAGGGCAGAGAAAGTGTCGTCAGAACCCATAAGCCAAGGCTGTCTGGGGAAGCTAGAACCACAAGAGAAGGGTCTAGTGGTAGTTCACACCACAGTGATAGAGAAGACATTCTCTCCCTCCTATGGCACTTATTTCAAGTCTTCAGAAGTGTTACGATCTCTCTTCTCTGGACGAATTTCTATGCCTAATAAGTCTTCTACTCTCTGATTAATTCTGGCTATCTCCTAATCAATATCCAGGAGACTGCTTAAGCTGCAATCTTTCCAAGACAACTTCCCTGTTTCTGTAGCCTAAATAAACTCTCTCTATAAATACACCATGTTAATCCTCTATTACAACACTCACCCAATTTTACTGTAATTATAATGGAATTGTCTGCCTTCCTGGACAGACTATAAGCTTCATAAGAACACCAACTTAGGGCTGTGGTTTGGCTTGTTCCCTGCTCTATGCTTAGTGCATAAAACAATCTGGCACACAGCATGGGGATTAACAAGTGATGGTTGTATGGATGAATTTCAAATAACAGAGATTTGATACATCCTAATTTTCCTTTGAAAACCCACCCTTCCCTTCAATCCACATAGATCAAGTTAGATCTGGCTCCAACGTCTCTACACTCCACCGTTGAAGCAGTGAGTACATGTTTCTGGTCTGGCCAATAAATTCCATTCATCAATACCATGACTAATATAGGAACAGTTAAATAATCACATTGGTCAGATAGACTCAATCTTGGGACTTTTTCTGAGTTCACACTTAGGTGTGCTTCTTCTGCTGCTAAGACTGCTAAGGTCTTCTTCTGCTAAGACTGCTGAGGTGAACGGTGCAAGCCTAGAGCTTCTAGTAACCATTTTGTCACCAAAAGGGTAGAATCTGTACCAAATAGGAAATTGAGCTTTAATCTGGAGTGAGAAAAGTGGATGACTGAGTTCTAATAATGACATCCTTTGAGCCTACGAATCCATTTATGCTTAAATCCAAATACACACCTGAATTTTTAGCTATGTGATCCAACAAAATCTCCAGGTTCAGCCTATTTGGTTTCTATCACTCAGAACTGAAGATCCTTCGCTGATTTCTTTATCAAGCACCACTAATAATTCTGACCCTCTTTTCATGTATCCTGATCTGATTTCTTAACCTTATTACTTAGAACAAAGCTTTACTCATCTCTATCACTTAGGTGGTACGATCAAGGAACTTATTTCTTCAATATTTATTGGCACCTACAGGCATCATAATGGGCTTTGGAGATGCACAGGGACTGTGAACTACACAGACCCTAGCACTCCAGGTGTTGCTGACTAGGGCAGAGGTTTTCCAACTTGCAAGGCATAAGCAGCACCCGGAGAGCTAGCTAAAAATGGTATTTCACCTTCTCCATTCCCAGAGATTCTGGTGGAGTACTTCTAGAACTAAGATTCCAAAATCAGGGGGCCCTGGGTGGCTCAGTGGGTTAAGCCTCTGCCTTCAGCTCAGGTCATGATCCCAGGGTCCTGGAATCGAGCCCCGAATCGGGCTCTCTGCTCAGTGGGGGTCCTGCTTCCCCCTCTCTCTCTGCCTGCTGATCTGCCTACCTGTGATCTCTCTCTCACTCTGTCAAATAAATAAATAAAAATCTTTAAAAAAAAAAAAGATTCCCAAATCGGATTTTTCTAAAATAAAAATCCCAAATGATCCAGGATGTCTTCAGATTATACCTAATGAAATTCATGAGGGAAGAACAGACACTAAATACTGATTGCAAAGAAATCACTAGTGTTATGGGAGTCTATTCTGGGAGGGAGCTTACACCAGCCCGCAGAATCCCTGAGAAAGGAACATTCAAGCTGGGGCAGAGCATGCCCAGGAAGAGAGCTCAGTAGCAAGATGGTGGGGGGGGGGGAGTGAATGGGCAGAGGGCATGTATGTGTAAAGGCTCTGAGCAAGAGTGATGAGGACACAATGATACATAGTTATACTGTCCTATCCTTCAGTCCTAAAGACATCACTCCTTTCCTACCTCTTGACCTTTCCATTTGTGGTTTCCTCTCCCAGGAATGCCTCTCTCCTAGCTCTCCTGGTGATGGCATCATTCTCATCCTTTGCCTTCTAGAAGCTTTGGCAGACTCCATCATTCCCCCCTATAGTCTCCCACCCTTGCCCCAGCCCTTCCCACCTTGTTGGCCTGACTTCCAACTGCTTACATCTACATTTCTTTACCTGAGGTTTTCTTCTCTGGTCACATGTGCAGTAGAAATGCCAAGGAATGCCCTCCTTAATGCCTCCCATCCCTAGGAACTCTCAACCAATAACTGGCTGTGTTTTATAATTACCAGAGTTCCTGCTTCCCTCAGATGAAATAACTCAGAGGCCATGTTCAACACCATTTCCAAGAGTTCCCCAGGAGGATTCACCTACAGTTGCCCAAGTGACAGCATGGTTGATAAAGCACCCTTGATTGATCTTTAACCTCCTGCCTCACTTACCCACCACTCTTCTTGTGATTCCTGGGATTCCCTTTTAAATAAATTACTGTGCTGGAATTCTTACATTAGAATATGTTTCTGGAGTAACCAATCTAAGAGAGGGACCTTTCATGGCCACTCTTTCTATGGAGGACAACACCTCAGTTACTCAAATTTATTACCTATTTTATTTCCTTCGGGAAACTTATCACAATCCCTTAAAGTTATGTTTATTTATTGTCTTTTTTATTTGTTTTTCTGGGACTTTGTCTATCCACTTAACTTTTGTGCCCCTTATCTACTAGCCCAGTTTCTGGTAGATAATAGGCACTCAATAAATAGTTGTTAAATGAATAAAATGAGTGAACCAGGATGACTACATCTTCTTTGTCATGCCACAGTTGTGCAGTGACTGTATTTTTTTATTAAAAGACAGAGTAGATTGTCTTAATGAGGATTTTTATGTTACTTCCAGCTATATAAGACAATCACAACACTGACATATTCTGAAATGTTCTAGTAATATAAGGAAAATAAGTGACAGAGGATACAATCCAAGTTTTCTAATCCAAGTCTAGTGGGATCGTTAATGCACTTTACCAGTGCTAGTTCTCTGCTGTATAAGTCCAAGTTTCCTTTTCAGGTGTTGAGATGGGTCTGCATCAAGACATTTATAGAATTTGCTGGCCTCAATTTCCTTGTGCCAGAAATTATGTGATTATTAAATGGTTGCCCAAGGTCAGAGGTGCAGCTGTGTCCAAAAAAACAAGCATTCATTATATAAGACTAGCTGGCCTGGATGACAACTGAACCCTTGACCATGGCCTTGTTAACAATATCCTCCAAACAGGCCGCAACCAGAATCTGCAATCTTTATTTTTTTACTTTCTCCTTCTATTTTGCTTAAACACACTTTGTGGTCATAGCTTAAAAAACCCTTCCCAGAATATTCTGTCCCTCTTTTAGTTGTGAGATTTATTTCCTTTCATAAATTCATATATTCTTTGTTTCCAGGACTCACAATGCACACTGATAGGTCTGTGTTTTTCATCTCTACTGGAATGGCTCCCCCCACAATCATCCATTCATCCCAAATTAAAGTATCTTTCCACATTGAATTACCTGCCTTCCCCTGCATTCCTTATGTTTCTTTTTCTATTACACTACCAGGGTGAGCACATTGTAGGCCTTCAGTAAGTACCTGCGGATTGCCTCTCAGGGTACCCTGCCTCTGAGGCTCCTTCTCTTTCTCCTTCACTTTCTCCATCCTTACTGAAACATTGTCCAAGGTCATCCCATGGCCAGAACCCTTAAAACTCCAGGTGTGATCAAAGAACCACCCACATAACATGTGCTATATGAAGGGCATTGATAGGATATGTAGATTAAATGATTGATGAGCTAATAGCCTGAAATACTAGGCCAACAAATGCAGTCTTGATTGTATAAGCAAGAGGGGCTGTGGATGCTTCTTCATGTATATAATACTCTACTGAATGTGACAGGTTTTTTTTTTTTTAAGATTTTGTTTATTTGAGAGAGAGAGAGAATGAGCAGTGGGGAGGGGCAGAAGGAGAGAGGGAGAGAGAGAGAAAGAGAGAAGCAGACTCCCCGTTGAGCAGAAAATCCTATGTGAGGCTTGATCCCAGGACCCAGAGATCATGACCTGAGCCAAAGGCAGACACTGAATCAACTGAGCCACCCAGGCACCCCTGAATGTGATAGGAGTTTAAAACCAGATACAAGCCCACATTACAACCCCGGCATGCAGACACCCTTGCCAACATCTAGTTAGAAATCTTTATTATAGAGTCTTTTTAATTTTTTTTAACTTTTTGAATCAAATTCTCGTTATGAATGTGGAAAAGAATGTGGAACAGAGAATCTAAATCATATAGGCAAGGAAAATGAAAACCTAGGTTTTTTTATTTTTTATTTTTTAAAGATTTATTTATTTATTTATTTGACAGAGAGAGATCACAAGTAGGCAGAGAGGCAGGCAAAGAGAGAGAGAGAGGGAGGCAGGCTCCCTGCTGAGCAGAGAGCCCGATGTGGGACTCATCCCAGGACCCTGATATCATGACCTGAGCCGAAGGCAGCGGCTTAACCCACTAAGCCACCCAGGTGCCCCAAACCTAGGTTTTTTTAAAATAGACTTGATTTATAATTATATCAATTTCCTTTAGTTATTAGCATAATATGTGATAGATATCAAAGGCACTTTCTAAACCATCTATGTTTTGCAACTCTGGATGAAATGATTATTTATCTCCATTAGGTAAGATCTTTCCACCTAGTAAAGATCTAGGTAGAGTTAAGAGCACAAATTCCAAAGTTAGGCAGATTTAGTCCCTAGTCTGAATCTGCCATATCCTGAATATGAAATATTGAATAAGCCATTTAATTTCACAAAGGTTCACTATACACATAAAAAGAGGAATTGAGATTCTAGGTCATTTTTTTAGGGTTTTTTTGAAATATATTTCATATACTGTAAAATTTACCCACTTAAAGTATACAGTTGAGTAGTTTTTAGTATGTTGACAGAGTTATGCAACCATAACCACATTCTTACTCTGGAACTTTTTCAGCAGTACAAAAAGAAACCACATACACATTAATACTCACACCCTATTCCTACTCCCAACCCTACTCCAACCCTAGGCAACCATATATCCACTTTCTGCCTCTATGCATTTGCCTATTCTAGACATTTTATGTTAATGAAATCATACAATAGGTGATTTTTTGTAATTGTCTTCTTTCACTTAGGAAGATGTTTTTGAGGTTCAGCATGTTGTAACATGTATCACTATTTTATTCTTTTTTATTGCTGAAAATAACTCCATTATGCAAATATGCATATTTTGTTTATCCATTCATCTGTGGATGGATATTTAGGTGTTTCTACTTTTTGGTTATCTAGAATAAACCTGCTGTGAATATTCACATATAAGGTTTTTATTAATATTTTATTTATTTAATTGACAGAGAGCAAGATTGCATAAGCAGGGGAAGTGGGAGAGGGAGAGGGAGAAGCAGTCTCCCGTTGAGCAGGGAGCCTGATGTGGGACTCTATCCCAGGACCCTGGGATCATGACCTGAGCCAAAGGCAGTTGCTTAACCAATGGAGCCACCAAGTCACCCCTCACATATAAGTTTTGGTTTTTTTTTAAAGATTTTATTTATTTACTTGACAGAGAGATATCACAAGTAGGCAGGTGGGGGTGGGGGGAAGCAGGCTCCCTGCCGAGCAGAGCGCCTGATGCGGGACTCCATCTTAGGACCCTTAGATCATGACCTGAGCTGAAGGCAGAGGCTTTACCCACTGAGCCACCCAGGCACCCCACATATAAGTTTTTACGAGCATATGCTTTCATTCCTGGAATTCCTGGATTATGTAAAAACCTTCTGCTTAGCATTTTGGAGAAGAGTAAAGTTGTTTTCCAAAGTGGCTTCACATTTTACAGTAGTGTGTGAGATTCTGATTCCTTCACTCTTATCAACACATTATTTTCCATTTTTTTAAATTTTATTTTGGAAATCATAAGTATGAAATGATATCTCATTGTGATTTGGTTTACATTCTCCTAACAATTAAAGGTGTGATTATTTTTTGACAATTTACAAAACTTCTTTGGAGAAGTGTTTATTTAAATCTTTTGTCCATTTTTTAATTTGGTGGTGTGTGTTCTTATTGTTGAGTTACAGGTTCTTTGTGCATTTGGATACAAATGCCTTAACAAATACATGATTTATACTGATTTACACATGATTTATAATGTATACATGATTTATAATGTATACAGGTATACGTGATTTATACATGTATAATGATTATACATGATTATAGATAGTTTCTCCCATTTTGTGTATTATCTCTTCACTTTCTTAATAGTATCTGAATCCCAAAAGGTTCTATCTTGATGAAGTCAAATTTGTAATTTTTTTCATATCTGCCTTCAGTATCATATCTACAAAACTATTATCAGAAAGTCACATAGATTTGTGACTTTTTTTCCTTCTAGTAGGCCTTAGCTCCTAATTTACATTTATGATATATTTTGAATAATATCTGTGAATACAATGTGAAACAGGGAACAAAAGTCATTCCTTTGTATGTACATATCCAGTTGACACTACAAAGGGCTGATATCCAAGATATCAGATATCTACAAAGAACTCCTCAAATGCAACACCCTAAAACAAATAACCAAGTCAAAAAATGAGCAGAAGACATGAACAGACACTTCTCCAAAGAACACATACAAATGCCTAACAGACTCATGAGAAAATGTTCATCATCATTAGCCATAGGGAAATTCAAATCAAAACCACATTGAGATGCCACCTTACACTAGTTAGAATGGCAAAAAAAATTGACAAGGCTTGAAACAACAAAAGTTGGAGAAGTTGTGGAGGAAGGGGAACCCTCTTACACTGTTGGTGGGAGTGCAAGTTGGTGCAGCCATTTTGGAAAACAGTGTGGAGGTTCCTCAAAAAATTAAAAATAGAGCTACTCTATGACCTAGCAATTGCCCTAGTGGGTATTTACCCCAAAGATACAGAAAAGAAGGGCAATATGCACCCCAATGTTCATAGCAGCAATGTCCACAATAGCCAAACTGTGGAAAGAGCCAAGTTGCCCTCCAACAGGTGAATGGATAAAGAAGATGTGGTCCATATACACAATGCAATACTCACTCAGCCATCAGAAAGGATGAATACCCAACTTTTGCATCAACGTGGATGGGACTGGAGGAGATTATGCTAAGTGAAATAAGTCAAGCAGAGAAAGTCAATGATGATATGGTTTCACTTATTTGTGGAACACAAGGAGGACATTAGGAGAAGGAATGGAAAAACGAAGGGGGGAAAACAGAATGGGAGATGAACCATGAGAGACTATGGACTCCAGGAAACGAACTGAGGGTTTTAGAAGGGAGGGGGATGGAGGAATAGGTGAGCCTGGGCGCATATTAAGGAGGGCACATATTACATTTGGTTTGCCAGTATTTTATTTAGGATTTTTGCATTTTGGGGTATTAAGGAGGGCACATATTGCATGGAGCACTGGGTGTTATATGTAAACGATGGATCATGGAACACTACATCAAAAACTAATGATGTACTGTATGGTAACCTAACATACCACAAAATAATAATAATAAATTAATAATAAAATGATATCTGGTGGGAAAAAAAGAGTATTCTGCCTCTCAATTTCCTGGTGCCCTTGTCAAAAACAAATTTTCTGTAAGTGTAAGGACTTATCTATGGACTCTCAATACTACTTCACTGATGAATAGGTCTATCCTTATGCTAGTACCATACTATCTTGATTACTATAAGTTTTTGTTGTAGGTTTTGAAGTAGCAAAGCATGAGTTCTCCAAATTTGTTCTTTTTCAAGATTACTTTGACTATTCTGGGTCCCTTGCATTTCCATATGAACTTTAGGATTAGCTTGTCAACTTCTGCCAAAAAAAAAAAAAAAAAAAACCCTGGGATTTTTGACAAGGTTTTGTTGAATCTACAGGTCAATTGGGGAGTGTTGTCTTAACTATGTTAAATCTTTAAGTACATGAACACAGATATCTACATTAACTTAGATCTTCCTTAATTATTGCAAACAATGTTTGTAGTTTTCAGGGTACAAGGCTTGAACTTTTTTCTATTAAATTTATTGCTAGATATTTTCTCTTTTTGACCGTCCTGTAAATGGGATTATTTTTAAATTTGTTTTTAAATTGTTCTTCATTAGTGTGTAGAAACAAATTTGTGTATATTGATCATGTATCCTGTCACATTGTTTGAAAAACTTTATTAGTTCAAGTACTTTTAGCGGATTTCTTATGAATTTCTATATATGAAACTATATAAAGAATCATTTTCCAATGCAAATCATTGTACTTCCTTTCCAAACTGGATGCTTGTTATTTCTTTTTCTTGCCTTATTGCCCGCTCAAAACATCTAGTACATGGTTTAATAAATGGCAAGAGCAGCATTTTTTTGTGTCTCTCTTTTTTAAAAATTATTATTATTATTGAGGAATAAGTTACATACAATATTGAATTCCTTTTGGGTGTGCAAAATAGTGATTCAATATTTTGTACATTACAAAATGGTGAACACAATAAGCCCAGTTATCATCTATTACCATACAAAACTGTTACAATATAATTAACTATTTTCCCCATATGGTATGTTGGATCTTGATATCTTATTTATTTTGTAACTGCAAGACTGTACCTCTTAATCTTATTTTGTCCATTTACCTATTTCATCCATCCCTCCATACCCCTCTCCTCTAGCACCATCATCTTGTTCACTGTATCTATGAGTCTGTTTCTGTTTTCGTGTTACTTTGTTCTTATTTTTTAGATTCCACAATAAGTGGAATCACATGGTATTTGTCTGTCTCTGTCTGACTTATTTCACTTGGCATAATATTCTGTAGGTCCATCCATGTTGTTGGAAATGACATTTCATTCTTTTTTATAGCTTACTTATATTCCTTAGTGTATAGTGTATATATCTTCTTTATCCATCCATCCATCAATGGAGATTTAGTTGCTTCTATATCTTGGCTACACATGCACTTATGTTCTAGGTTCTTCTCAGAGGAAATTTTGTATGTAGTTGGAGATTTGTTGTGTCTGTAGGAGGAGATGAGCTCAGGATCATCCTATACCATCATCTAGAACCCTCTCCATCTAAGCTTCCTTTGTATCTTGTTCTTGATCTTAGAAGAAAGGTATTGCATTTTTCACCAATAAGTATGTTAGTTGTGGGTCTTTTATAGATATCTATCAGGTCGAAGTTCTTCTATTCCTGGCTTTTTTTTAATATATTTTATTTATTTTGGAGAGAAAGAGAGAGAGGGGGAAAGGACAGAGGGAGAGCGAGAAGGAGAAGTTGACTCCCTGCTGAGCAGAGAGCCTAACGTAGGGCTCCATCCCAGGACACCGAGATCATGACCTGAACCAAAGGCAGACACTTAACCAACTTAGCCACCCAGGCATCCCTATTCCTAGTTTTTGTTTGTTTGTTTGTTTGTTTTTAATCATGAAAAAGTTTTGGATTGTATCAAATGCTCTTTCTGCATTTATTAAGATGACCTTTGTCCTTTTTTCTATGAATTCAGTCTATTCACTGATTGGTTTTCAAATGTTGAAACTCTCCTGCATTTCTAGAATAAATACTCTTTGGTCTTGGTATATACTTTCCATATGTTGTTGAGTTTGGTTTGTTAGTATTTTATTTAGGATTTTTGCATTGACATTCATAATGGATATTAGTATATAGTTTTAATGTGATTTCTTTGTCTAGCTCTAGTAAAACAGTAATACTGGTCTTTTAGAATGATTGAAAAGTATTACCTCCCTTTATTATTCTTATCATTTTTTGGAAATGTTTGCAAATGATTGGCATTAATTATTCTGTAAATGTTTGAGGAAATTCACAATTTAAGTCATTTGGTGCCTGGCCTTTTCTTTGTTGGAAGTGCTTTTAATTACCAAGTGAACTGTTTTTCGTTACAGGTCTACTCAGAGTTTTATTTATCCTTGAGTCAGTTTTCAACAGTTTGTGTCATTTTAAAAATTTATCCCTTTTATGGGCACCTGGGTGGCTCAGTGGGTTAAGCCTCTGCCTTCAGCTCAGGTCATGATCTCAGGGTCCTGGGATTGGGTCCTGCATCAGGCTCTCTACTCAGCAGGGAGCCTGCTTTCTCCTCTCTCTCTCTCTCTCTCTCTCTATGCCTGCCTCTCTACCTACTTGTGATCTTCGCTGTCAAATAAATAAATAAAATCTTTAAAAAATTATCTTTTACCTAAATTCTACAATTTGTTGGTGCACAGCTACTTATAGCACGTTCCTATAGTCTTTTTTATTTGTGAAAGGTCAGTAGTAATGGCTTCTCTTTCATTCCTGATTTAATAATTTCAATCTTTTCTCTCTTTTTTTGTTCAGTCTTTTTAGAAGTTTGTCGATTTTATTGGTCTTTACAAAGAACCAACTTTTGATTTCTTTGATTTTCTTTATTGTTTTTCTATTCTCTATTTCTTTTTTTTTTAAGATTTTATTTATTTATTTGATAGAGAGATAGAGAGCACAAATAGACAGAGCAGCAGGTAGAGGGAGAGGGAGAAGCAGGCTCCCCGCCAAGCAGGAAGCCCAATGTGGGGCTCAATCCCAGGACCCTGGGATCATGACCTGAACCAAAGGCAGCTGCTTAACTAACTGAGCCACCCAGGTGCCCCTCTATCTATTTCTATTCTCTATCTCTCTATTTTTGCTCTACTATTTATTATTTCTTTCTGTTTCCTTTGAGTTGGTGGTTTTGTTGTTTACTTAAGATGAATGGTTTAGTTTTTGTTTTGAGATCTTTCTTTTTTAAAAATATATTTGTTAACAACTACAAATTTTTTCCAAGCACTGTTTAACTGCTATCCATATGCTTTGGTATTTTGTTTTCATTTGTCTCAAATTGTTTTTCTAATATCCACTGGAATTTCTTCTTTGATCCATTAATTATTTAGAAGAGTGTTGTTGAATTTCCACTATTTTTAAATTTCCCAAATGCTTTTCTGTTATTTCTACTTTAATTCTATTTAGGTGGTAAAAATATTTTCTATGATTTCAAATCTTTTGAGGCTTGTTTTATGGCCTAAAATAGGATCTATCCGAAAGAATGTTCTGTGCACACTTGAAAAGAAAGTGTATTCTGCCATTGTAAGGTGACATTTTCTATAGACATCTGTTAGATCTAATTGTTCAGATCTTTGATTTCCGTGTTGACCTTCTCTCTTCTATGTTTCCCTTTAATTCTGCCAGCTTTTGCTCCCTGTATTTAGAGGCTTTTGGTGAGGGGAGGGTGCACATTTATAATCATTATCACTACATCTTCCTCAAGGATTGCACTCATCATAAAAATGTTCCTTTTTGTCTCTAATAACACTTTTTGTCTTAAAGTCTACCTTGAATGGTATTAGTATAATTGTTCCAACTCCTTTTTGACTGCTATTTACATGGCATGTCTTTTTCTATCCTTTTACTTACAGTCAATTTCTGTCTTTGAATATAAAGTGTGGTGCTTGTATACAGCATATTGTTGGATCATATTTTCTTTCTTAAATCCATTCTGGCAGTTTCTATTAACCTTTCTTGAAGTTCATTGCTTCTCTTCTGCCAGCTCAAATATATTACTCCTATAACATTTGTTATACTCCTATATTTAATTTTTCTCTTCTGTTTTTGTAGTTTTCAACTCTAGGATTTCTCTCTGTTCTTTTTTATCCTAAATCTTTAATAACATTCGCTATTTAATGAGACATTATTGTCATCATTTCATTTAATTCTTTAGACATAGTTTCCTTTAGTTCTTTGAGTTTATTTAAAATAACTCACTCAAAATCTTTGTCTAGTAAGTCAAACATCTGGTTTCCTGAGGGAGTTTCTAGAAAAAGACTTAGTTTCTTATTGTAAATTCAGCTTTCTAGATAATATAACATCTGTGAAATCAGTTTTTCTCCACCCACCCTCAAGTTTTCTTGTTATTCTTGTTTTTCTTGCCACTGAATATTTGTTTAGCAGTGTTCTGTATCCTCTGAAATATGTGGCCTCTGAATTCTCTGCTAGCCTTTTTTAAGTTATTGTTTTTATTTTAAAACCTTACTTCCTGAAAGTGATACCTGGTTCAGTATAATTTAGTGGTCAGCTAATAGTTGGTTTAAAAATTTCATTACATGCTTTGTTTTTAAAACATCCATCCTTTGCCAAGGGGGATCTGTGTAGGAAAAAAAAGCATTAAAACTTCAGGGAATTTATTAGACAGTCTTAGCTTTTGCTTTCTACTTGTTCAAGGCCTCAGCTTCACCCTGAGGTAAGCAACTCATGTATTTTCCTTTCCCAGGTCTTTCCTGGGTATTTGCACATGTGCAGTCATTTAGATCCCCAGCAATATGTCTTGAGTTTGCTCTGACTCTCCAGCTCTCCAGAATTTTCCTTTAAATTCTTCAGCCATTTTCTTGCTTGCCCAACTGAAATCACAGCCTTAGGCAACTGACATTTTGCCAGCAGTTTGCTATTATTATGTTGGTAATGCCCAGGGTATGCTTCCTCTACACACACACACAGACACACACACACACACACACACACACAGGCACACACACACACACACACACACACACACTGAGTTGGGTTCTAGTCAAATCAAATAGCTACTACACTCTGAAAATAGAGATTTCCCACAGTATTACACATTTGGGCAAAATATTGCCTGTGCTCTGGGAATAGTACTTTTAACAAATCTCAAAAAACAGTCAGATCTTTCCATTATCTGCAACACTGCCAGCTTTTGGCTACTAGGCAATCAAACTAGGGAAGGAGAAGGAAAGAAAATGGGTCCAAGTTAAAATGTCAGAGACATCACTGTCTTACTGAGTTTCAATAGTTTCTCTTCAATAGATGGTCTTCAGTTTGTTCTATGGCTTGGATTATTGACAAATTTTTCTTTTCTTTTTTTTTTTTTTTAGTTTATTGATTTTGGTTGTTTTGCCCATAATTGTGTTATTTCACAGGAAGAGGAAAGAGACTACAGGTAACTTTTCTCTTTCTCCCTCATTTTAATCCCTCACACGCTAGCTGTTAATTCTGAACCCCTCTGCTGAAGAAAAAAGAGAAAAGAAGTGAACAAAAACAGTGTTACTTGACTTGCACTGTCATAAACTATCTTTAGCTAGCAGAAAATTGAATCTGAATCTTTTTCCTGTGAGACTTCATGTTTGTTTGGGGTTTTCTGTGATATCTTCACTCCAATGCTTATACTCAATTACTGGCTATTCCTAGGACCTATTGCTAAAGACCAGATTTTTTAAAAAGCTCCCTGAGAGACCACCTTCACTTCTATAGCTGCATCATCCCAAATGCTCCTATTTGCCTAAATTTGCAAGCTGGCTATTATGGATAGACAGCTTATATTACTAACTTTCACTACTAATTGGGTATTCAGGCATCATTCCTTGACTAAATGATATCACATGATCTTTATAACCTTGAATCATCTTTACTGTTATCAACGTTGAAGTAAATATGAAATGTTAGCTGCTGTAATGATAACTAATAGTAGCTAATGTTTACTGAGCACTTTCTAGGTATTGCCTAAGCATATGCTTATTTACTTCACATATATAAATAACTTTACATACCTTATGATACATAATCACCTCACAAGGTAGATAAGGCATATATTTATTTACATCACATATACGGATAACTTTACATACATTATGATATATAATCACGTTACATGGTAGATAAAACAAACCCATGCAGTAGGTAATATCTCCATGTTATATATATGGAGGATGAGGCCCAGGGAGATTAGGCAACTTATGTAAGGACATATAGCTAGTGAGTGGCAGAACCATGGTTTTTAGCTCCAAGAGTTCAGCTCTGAAACCAACACATCTACACCCATTGGTATTTGATCTCCTTAATATCCTAGTGACTCTGACACTAAATTTTTATATGGTCTTAAACAAATCATTGCATCTTTTTCATTTTCAATTTTTCTGTCTATAAAAGGAAAAAGATAGTCCACACTCCTGCTCCGTCATGCTGTGGTTCAATGAAGATACCTCCAATAACATCTTCTCTACAAAACTCTGTTCACTCAAACTGTCATGCTAATTGGCTTGAACAGCAATAATAAGAACAGTCTCTCTCTCTCTCTCTCTCTCTCTCTCTCTTGATCTCTGTACCCCACCACCTCACATCATCTTTACAGTATTTCTAGGTGACAACTGAGTATCCAGGAATAGAGCCTCAAACACAGTACAACCACAGGTGCAAAAGTAACAACAAAGACAAAAACCCTGCACTCTGAATCTCAAGAATGTCTATATTTTAGTGTTTCCTTGACCTTGAGATACTTGAATTCAACACATGAACTTATCTGGCCTTGTACACCGAACATCAGGACCAGAATAAATAAGAAATATTAAAAAGTATAGGACATCATTATCTGCTAATATTTAAAAAGACAATTCCTCCCTCTCACTTTATGCAGGACAAATTTTCATAGTAGTTATATCTGTTCTGCCTTTCCCCTGTCTTTCATTCTGCTCTCTCTTCCTTGTTTTTCTAATTCCCCCCTTTCTTGATAAGTGAGCAGGTTTGGATTATCCTTTAAAATAGACATCCTATGGTGCTGGTCTGAACTTGACATGAAAGCTTTTGTTTGGGAGCTGTCTGAAGAAAACCAATGGAGGCTTTGTCAATCAATAATAAAAGCTTAGCACATGCAGGTTTGATTTTTATGTGAGGTGTCCAGAATACAAGTGTGACATAAAAATTTCTCAAGTGTGGCAATAGAGGCTTACTTCTCTAGAAAACATAATTTAATATCATCAAATTATCACTTGACAATGTGTTATAAATCAACTATGGAAAAGCAGGGCAAACAGCTTGGTTCTGTTGCCATCTTCAAAGTCAGCATTTAACCTAGAAAGGGCATGCAGCATGTAATCAGCTCTATAGCTCACCATCAATAGCAGATTCATTCATTAATGGTACTTATGCATTTGTTCAGTATCTTGCAACCATCTCAACAATTTCTGGCACAAATACCCATAACAAGTAGATACACAAGGCCAATAAACACAGCTGGTGGAGGTTTAGGGATAACAAGTACAATGTCATGTGTCCATGTGAGACAAAAAGATTTACTTAACTCCAGGGATCCAGACCATATCTTGATCATCTATGACGGTGTAGTATTAGCAATGAAGGTCAAGGGCCTTTACAATCTATGGTGAGAAAATAGTACCAGATTTGCACAATATGGTAGGCAAGACAAGTTTGAGTTTACAGTCAACTCTCAGTGATTCATTACTACCAGAGGACGCTGTGCTTCTCACAAAATCAGTTCAATTTGGCTTTGGGTTATGTCATTTGGAAAATGGATAAAGAAAATTTACCTAACATGTCTACATTTATCCGATTAGTCAATGCTGACCCTGAATCTAGAACCTAGATCTTCTGATTTCCATTAAGATAATCTCGTATATTTTTGTCAGATTATTTAACAAAAAGAGGAGGAAGATACAGACCCAGAGTTCCTGGGAAAGTTTGATACTGAAGACAATACTAGAGAACAAGAGGATTGGCTAGTATGTTCCCTAAAAAAGGATAAAACTTGTCTATTAATGATTTTAGTTATTGACTATTATTATCATTTAATGTCAGTTTATTTATTTCTTAAAATTCTGTAAGTCAGTGACATATATCCCATTCTTATTATCTCCAAAATAACTTCAATCTAAATGTGGAATTTTGTCACAAAGGTTTGTATAACCAATGTTTTAACTGTGCCTCTTGCAATGACTTCTTTTGAAAAAGCAGATATAGCTGAGTTGATGTGGTTAAGTTGATGTGCTTGTAGTCTAAAGTACTTCACGGAAGAAGAAAACTTTATCACCATGTTTTCCTTCTAGAAATTTCTATACTTATGAGAATGAAGACCAGAATAATTAAATCACACTCAATAGTAATGAATGCATTAGAACCTTAGCCTAGTGAGAACAACAACAAAAAAACTGCTATTTGATACTAATTACTATGAAATAATTTTTCCACCTCTTCCCATTTAAGGAACCTCTTCCTCACTTATCTACAGGTTTTTTAATCTCTGACAAGTGCTGCTATGGAAAATGAAAAAATTTTAAAAACTGACCACTTCTCAAAGTTTGGTAGCTTAATAACACCAACAAATTTCACACCTGGCATTATTATTATCTCATATTAAGTATTAAAGTTCAGCTTTGAAATTTATTACTCAGTAGCTCAAAAATGTTACTGTGGGACACCAGTTCTTCCCAGCTTGCAGCATTACATCCTTGATTTGCTTCCTCTCAGCCTTATACTTGTTCCTCATCATCACAAGATGGCTGTTCCATGCATCACAGAAGTCACCAAAATATTGGGGGTTGGAAGAAAAAGGAAGAGGTTTAGTCTGAATATTTACCAATGAGAAAAAACTTGCCAAAAAAAATCCTTCAAAGGCCTCCCCTCATGTCTCTTTAGCCAAAACTATATTCAATGTTGATGCTTAAATCATTCACTGTCATGGACAATGAAATTATCAATGATTGGTTAAAATTAACCAAGATTCATCCCCTCTCCACTGGGATAAAGTCAAGCTTGCAGCCCTGCTTATAAAAACTAACAATATCTGTTTGTTTGATGGAGGCAGAATAAAAATTTGAAATAAAAATTTCAAAAATAAGATGGAAATCCAAGAGGTTAGAAACCATGGAAAATAAATATTGTTTGAATGGATTAGGAGCCATGGTGGCAAAGCATGCAATAATTAAAGAGAGCTGCCGCAGTATTTTTTTTTAAGATTTTACTTATTTGACAGAGAAAGAGAGAGTACAAGCAGGTGGAGCGGCAGGCAGAGGGAGAATCAGGATCTCCACTGAGCAGGGAGCCTGACACAGGGCTCCATCCCAGGACTCTGGGATCATGACCTGAGCTGAAGGTAGACACTTAAGTGACTGAGCCACCCAGGTGCCCCAGCTGCAGCAGTTTTTATGTTCCATAAGGAACACAGATAAGACATAACCTGAGAGCAGATACTGTTGGGAATTTATTGGTCATGGAATGTTTCTGTCTAATTGTATTTAAAATAAATTAGCAACCTGTACTGTCATGAACCATCACCACCTCCCTTCCCACAAAAGAAAAAAAAAGTCTCAAACTAGATCTTCCAAATATCAACTTCTAAGAATATTAAGCTATTTAGATGCCAGATTTTATTATTAGAATATGATCTCACATTGAATATGGTGTTAAACAGTACCTAAAAATATTTGGGTGGGGGGATACAGAGAGAGAGGGAGAATCTCAACTAGGCTCCATGCCCAGTGTGAAGCTCAATGCAGGGCTTGATCTCATGACCCTGAGATCATGACCTGGGCCAAAACCAAGAGCCAGACACTTAACTAACTGAGCCACCCAGGCACCCTTAAAAGGCATTTTTAAAATAAAATTAATGTTCACTGGAGTGATCACCAATGGCCACAGAGGCTCCAAATCATGGATTGGAATTTAACTTGGAGTGTAAGGGAAGAAACAAAAAAAGAAAAAAGAAAGAAAGAAAGAAAGGAAAAACAGTAAAAAAAAAAAAAAAGTTAAGACATCCAGAAAGACATTTCTAAACATATCAAAAATAGGCTTTTAGGCACAGGCCTGTGGGTATCCAGTGCAGGCTCTGCAAAATGAATTATTAAATAGAGGGTGCTTGATAGACTGTTTGTGATGGTTGAAAAAACTTTAGAATCAGACAACCTAGGTTTAATTCCTGGCTTTACTGATCACTAACTTTGGACTTAATCTTTTTGATAACCAGCATAATTGTGTAGCATAAGGACAACAATGCAGGAATCTTGGATGATTGGAAACGAGCTAGAGACAACGCCTAGCCCAGGGCTGAGTGTAACAGCCAACAATGACAGTGGTAATGGTGACCACAGCAGTATCGGTGAAGGTAGTGCTTTGTGACAGCAGCTATGTACTGCCAGAGGTGGTGGTAGTAGCAGGAGGTATCACCGGGCCATGTTAGTAGTCGTAAAAAAAAATATGTTTACATATCATTAACTATAGAGAAGTAATATACTATTGACTGAAAAATAGTCCTTATGTATCAATGAGAATGATCATTTTGGTAACATGTCCTTGAGAAGTGCCACGAAACAGTGAAGGAAGACTGGAATACCTGCACAACCACTCAGGTGACCCCATCAGAGAGGGGGCAGACCACCCCCACATCTGGTTTCAGGCAACAACTCTGAAATGATGTCACTTAGTAGTTCACTGAAGTATTAATTAAGGTGTGAGAAGCAGTATAAGTTGTGACATGAGAAAATAATTAGATATACGTTTAAAAGAGAGATAAATCTCACTAACATGTGGTAAAGCAGGGGGACTGAGGGAAGAGAGAATGAACCTAAGAATTTTCTGTCCTCTGTATTCAAGCAAATTTTTCTCAAGACTTAAAGTGATGGTCTCTGCTAGACTCATTATTGCCTTCTCCACCACTCAAATTCTATGCCTCTTACTTTTCTCACTTCAGTAACTCATGGACAAACAGTTATTAGACACAAGGTTTATGAAGGTAAAGCTGCTTTTGGAAAGCTGTATAACAAACCACCATTACCAAAAAGGAGTGGGATAGAATGGCATAAAGGGACAAAGCTATAGAAATACAATTTGTAAAATGATAAAACAACATTCCACAAGAAATATTGTGCTTAACTTCACAAAATGCCATCCTCTACAAATTCATATTCTATGGTTTGCAGCTTGAATTCCTCATTCCAGTCAAGCTATTTTCACTTGACTACTTTTCCCAAATCACGGAGTCACCATCTTGTTCATTCTTGTTCAATTAATAAAATTCATCTGTTGGTAAATCCTTCTTTTGAGTTCCATCCTCTTGACGGGGCTTTTCTTGGCCACTTCAATCCATGCTGATCTTCCCTCTTTTGAGTTCCATCCTCTTGACGGGGCTTTTCTTGGCCACTTCAATCCATGCTGATCTTCCCTTAGTTCATTTTACACTAGGTAACTATTCTGGTCATTAGACTTTTACCACATGTATTTCTTTGCCCCATTGTAATTACTTTCCATTTAAATATGTTCCATATTTTCAAGTAAGTGCCTGGGGGATGGAGCCTCTGTCTTAGTATCCCTGGAATTCATCATAGTAGACCTTTCCAATTGGTGTAGTGGAAATGGCCCTGAATTAAGGAATAACGCCTGATTTAAACTTTGTAAAAGTCAAAGGAAGAATGAAGAAAATGGAAATATATGTTGAAAGAGTCTTAAATTACACATGAAAGAAAAAACAGATTGTGATAAGGTAAGGATTCATAGCGTAAACCCTAAAAAATCAATCAAAAATGAAACAAGAAATAAGACTAAAAAGTCAATATCATAAAGGAAATAAAATCATACAAAATACTGAATTAGTCCTGGGCATCTGGTGGCTCAGCCAGTTGAGTGTCCAGCTCTTGGTTTCAGCTCACATGATCTCAGCGTCATGAGATCAAGCCCCACATCAGTCTCCATGCTCAACAGAGAGTCTGCTTAAGATTCTCTTTCTCCCTCTCCCTCTGCCTCCTCCCTTGACTCACATGCATGTGCGTGCTCGCTCTCTCTCTCTCTCTCTCTCTCTCTCTCTCTCTCTTTCTCTCTTTATCTAAAATAATAAACAAATAAATAAATGAAATATTTATTTTAAAAATACTGAATCAGTCTGAAAAAAGGGAAGGAAGGAGGACCTGGGCAAGAAACAGATGAAACAAACAGAAAAAAAAGAGTAAGATGCTAAATATAAACCAAATATATCAACAATCACATTAATATAAATGTCTTCAACACTCCAACTTAAACACAGTGATATTTCAGACCAAATAAAAAAGGATAATCCAACTTTATGTTGTCTGAAAGAATCTCACTTTTTTGAAAAAGATTTATTTACTCATTTTAAAGAGAGAAAGAGCAAGAGCAGGGGTGAAGGCAAAGGGAGAGGGAAAGAATCCCAAGCAGACTCCCCACTGAGTGCAGAGCCCAACTAAGGGTTTGGTCCCAGAACCCTGAGATCATGACCTGAGCTGAAACCAAGAGTCAGATGCTCAACCAACTGAGCCACCCAGGTGCCCCAAGATTCTCACTTTAAATATAAAAATGTGACTAGATTAAGACTAAAAGAAGAGAAAAGGGATGCAAATACTAATAAAAGAAATCTGGGATCAATATATTAGTACCAGAAAAGTAGCTTTCAAACAGGATATATTATCAGATATGTCAATAATCATTAATTGAATAATTGATATGAATCTTCATAGATTCTATAATTCCCACTCAAAAATATCAACAGGTTGGTGGTGGCTGGTCAAAATTGACAGCTGATTTAAAATTTTAGATGGAAACTGCTGGATTGTGAGACATCAATCTTAGATTGGAGGAGACACAGGTTTTCAACTAAAACAAAAAGACAAGATTAGAACATATGTCTGAAAATACACTGAGGAGTGTGAAAAAAATAGTCACAAATCCCACTGGATGGCTGTGTCCCTTTGTTCAACAGGCAATGAGGTCATCAGCTCAATGAGTGTTTGGACAGTAGCCTGAAATTTTTAAAGAGGGAGGTGATATTTTTGGAATATTCTCTGAGTTTAATAGGAGAATGAGCAGGCTAGAGCCACCAAAAAAAAAAAAAAAAAAAGGTTCTGAGGGGAGGTCTGAGACCTGAGGTCAGGTTTGAAATCAGGTACTTATAGAGGCACCATTTTGGTGACTCATACTCAGCAGAGACTAGGGTATTGGATGACTTGGATGATTCCATGGCCCCAGTGAACATACTATAGTGATCAGGAAGTTGGTGCATGATGACAGCAAAGATAAAGGAGTGAGGAAGCTATGCCTGAAGGAATGGGCATCTAAAAGTATTTTCTTTTTCATGATCTTGGGGAGGACAGAAAATGTTAACTCCTATATACCACCATCATTTTCTCTCTCTCTCCTTGCTCTTCCCTCTTTCTCTCTCTTACATACTCATACACAAAGGAGACTAATTTAAAACTAATATTTGTTAGATGTAAGGAAACCATAGCCAGGAGATGTAAAGTCTTTCTTTATAGGATGTACATGCAGATGGTATCAAAAATACATGAGAACCTGGAGTCCATGCAGATTAACCCTCCATGTTTACAGAAGAGAAAATTGCATTTGAAGAAATTTTCCACATGCACATAAACCCAAGCCACCAATAATATTGGAAGTTAACTGCACCCATTTTTTTTGCATAAATAATTTGCATTATTTTCAGAATCATTTGGATCTATTCCAAACCATTGTTTATATTTGGGATTATGTTTTTTAAGTGGGCAAATAGAATTCTAGCTTGGGATTAGTTTCAGCTTGAGATGTGAAAAGCTCAAAGTTTTGATTTTACATTTAAACTAAAAACAAAAATGCCAAACAAAATGAAAATTCACAACTTTTCATGAGCCTATCAGAGAGTCGAGGTTTTAGGGTAACCCGCTAGCCAGCAATCTAAGAAAAGACAGACACTTGAAAGGCATTGGCAAGGAGAGAATGAACTGTAGCCCTACTTCCCCTGAGGCAGATGCATCCAGACATGTTTAAGATGAATTCAAAATTGTCAGTGTTAAGGTCAGGTGTAGGCTAACAAGAAAATATAGAATCTCTGGGAGCTAAAGATATAAGGAACTTTGCATTTACTTCCAGGCTTTTCTCCACTGTATAGCAATCCCACTCAAAATAAGTGAAAACTTCTATTTACTCCCAAACCTGTATGAGATTGTTCATAGCAGCTTTATTTACAATCGGCAAAAAATGAGAAACAACCTGTATGTGTTCCAAGTATAATATTAGGATGGAATCCCATCTAGCAGTAAAAAGAAACAAACTGTTCATACACACAACATGGTGAAACTCAAATGCATTTAGCTAAGAAAGAAGGAGAGATAAACCAAAAGGCTACATACTACATGATTCTATTTATATGACATCTGGAAAAGACACACCTTAAGGAACAGAGAAGAGAGCAGTGGTTGCCAGGGGTCGAGGAAGAGAGAGGAGTTCACTGCAAAAGAGCAGTGCTGAGATTGTTCTGTAATTTGATTGACCTTTTACAGAGAAGACACATTATCATTCCACTGAACTCGTGTCCCATGGAATCCTTTTGGAAAAACCTGGTGTAATAAAGAGGAAATTGGCTTTGAGGGCCCAAAATACTCAAGGCAGAATCTCTAGTCCTTGTGGAAATATGACCTTGAGTGAGTTATTAAACCTCTCTGACTCTCAGTTTCCTCATCTGTTAAATAAGAATTGTTGTCAAGATTAACTGGACAATGAATCTAAAATACTTTTTAAAATATTGATTCTTGTCCTTTCCTTCCCTTGCTCATTTGGAAAGGTCACTCTTAATGTCAGCAAATCCTGGCATTATCAGCACTCTCTCTCCTTTCAGAAATCTAATTTGCTGTTTCCATGGGGTGTGCAAAGCCAGGTGATAACGTGTTATTAGAATGTGTCTAATACATTATCACCTATGTTTTGATTGAAGATCCTATGAATAAATTATGCATTCTTTTCTGGGATTTATGTTTTGTGGAAGCTATCAATGGATTTAGCTGTGAGGAACTTCTGAAGCAAGAAGCAGGGGAAATGAGCAGGAACGGAAAAATCTTGGATATTAAAAATAACCCCCCAGAAGGCAAAATGACCTCCATTTGTTTATGCTCTCAAGCCCACGCTGAACAAGCTGCTACAGAGAGCTTTATTATACAACTGCAGAACAAGATGATTTTCCCCACATATTTAACAATGATTTGGGGATTTGAAAATGAGGAAGAAAAAGCTAAGGGCAATTTCTTGCAGTCTCCTGGTCTCTCACACAGGGAGACAGGGAAGAGGCTATTGCGGTAGCCTAGTGGAGAGGTGGGGAAAGGCTAACATAAGCAGGCAGTGAGCAAACATGGGACAAAAATGAGAGGGAACCCCCTTGGGGAATATCCCAGCATGCACACTCCTTAATTCGGCCTTCACCTGGATCCCACACATTACAGATGAGGCTAACATTCCAAGTGTGACTCTGAGGATGATGGCGCCAGGAACAGAAATGGAGAATTTGGGAGATTGTGTCCGATGGTGGAAGAAATTGAGGGGTTGGGTTCAGACAGGTGAAGTTTAAGTCACCAGCAGGATGTCCATGTGGACATTACAGTTAGAAAGAGAGGTCTGGTGCTCTGCTGAAGGCCTGTGCTCTAAAGATACATTTGGGAGAAATTCCCTTAGAAACAATAATTGGAGCCATGGAGGTGGTTGAAATAACCCAAACAAAGAGAAAAGAGGGAGAGTCCCAGACAAAAGAAGAAGGTTGTAAAAGATAGTGAGCAGAGGTCAGGGAGGAAACTAAGAGGGGAAGTTCTAAAGAGAAGGCATTAACCCACAGGTTCAAATACTGATATGTGACCAGGAAGAAAGGCTAAACCAAGCAAGAGTACTCCTCTCTCAGATTCCACACAAGACCTAGAGATTGAAGAAGGAACTAAGAGCTGCCCCATGATCCTCTTTCTTTTCTCACCCTGTGTTATTCTGTAGCTTAACAAGCAGAGGGTGCAGCTATCCCTGGACTCGAACCTGGATCTCACACAGAATAGCAGTTTAATTTAACAGCTGCTGAGGATAAGGAAAAAAGGAAAATCGGGCCAGGCAAGGAAAGGAAAAATCTGGGTTTCTTCCACTTTCCACAAGAACCTTAGACAGTATTTCACCCCGGGAGTCTGTTGCCACCTCTTGCATAGATGTGGGGGAAAAGCATCAGATATTAGCTTGATTCAACAATTGTTATTGATTACCCACTAAATGCAATGCTCCATTCTAGGAACCTACAGCAACAGTCAAACTTCAGCTGATCTCCAAATCACTCGGATGACTTGGAAAACTTGGATGACAGATGGCTGGTCTCCATCTCCACAACTTCTCTTTCAATAGGGATGGGGTAGGACGTGAGAATAAGCATTCCTAACCTATTGTCAGGTGCTACCACTGCTGTACAGGTCCACAGATGGTACTTGGAGAGTGACAGATCTAAAGGTTCATCATCAGAGAAAAATAAAGGAGTTGGGACTATTAATTCAGGAGGAAAAGCAAGGTACACAATTCTGCAATGTATTATGATCCTGAAATGGCTCATTTCAACATTCTTCAAATGAAAATCACAATTACCTTCTGTCGTCACAGGCCACACATTTCTCACCTTCACAAGCAAGTCTGGAACAAAATCCACTCATCTCACCCATGGATGAAAATCCTTTCATATAACCTATAGATGAAAAGACACTTGTATCCCCTAGAGATGATAAATAAGTAAATGCACCTAAATCTTATCTACTACTTCCCAGATTCTCAGGAAGAGAAGAAAAGACTTCTGCTTTGCCGGTTAGTTCTTTTTTTCTCAGTTCCGCATAGCCAGACCTCATTTATTGAACCCACTCCTCAAATTTGTATCAGCCTTTTTTCTAACTCACTTTGGATAATAAATTTCTTGAGAACAGGGATCTCATTTGTTTAACTTTACACGCCCAGTACCAGGCACAGAACCTAGCCCACTCTTTAACTAAGGAAGGAAGGAAGGGAGGAAGGGGGAAGGGAAGCAAGAGGGAAGGGAAGGCAGGAAAGAAGAAAAGAGGACAAGGAGGAAGGAGTCTGGTTTCATGCTGGAGATTCTCTGCGCCAGTTAACAGCCCACCAGGAAGGGCGGCCTTGGCACTATTCCTCCACTGACCAGGAGGTCTTATTATAGGGTAGCTCTCCTCCAGACTATTCTGTTTCTATGCCTCAACTTTTACTTGACCCTCCCCACCCTCCTTTCCCCAGTGTAACCCCTATTCTAACCACGGGCTCCCTCCATGTCCCGTCCCTTCCAGCTGAATTGTCCTTTAACAATCTGAGTCAAAACCAGTCCCATGGTACTGGAGGCACCCAGGTCAAACCCCAGTGGTCTCTAAGCTCCCCATTGCCTTAAGGGCATGTTCCCAGGCAGTCTCTAAGGCCTCTTACCTCTCCTTGCAGGTGGTTTCTCCTGGGCCCCTTCTTTCCCACCCTCATTAGTACCATATTTATGCCTAGATTGTTAAAACAACCTTGTAACTGGGCTCCCTATTCCACTATATCCCTCCTCCAACTAATCCCACACACTGTTGCCACATTAATCATCCTTAAACATCACTTTAATTATCAAAGCAGCAGTTACTTTTTATGAAGCACTTAATATGTGTACAATGTAATGCTAGACATCTTACATGCACTATGTCATCTCATTCTCAACCCATGAGATGTGTATTATTATCCCCATTTTAGAGATGAGGTAACGAAGGCTTACTCATCTGTAAAGACTTGCTTACAGCACAGTATTTCAGGCCCTCCACAATTTAACCTGCATTCCGAATACTTGCTCTCACCCTTCTCTTCAAAACCTCTATTCCTGTCAAACTGGTTTACTACACCTCCAGATATGTCCTCACCTCCCCACCTTTCTGTTGGATGCATCTCTCAGACCCAGCACAAATTGCCAACCACACAAGTGCAGGGCCCACTGAAGAGCTTGCAGGTCTGACTAGCAAGCCCAGTGCTACTGTGTAAAGCATATTCTGCTTCCAGTAAAGCTGTGAGTGCCACCAACCCATTGAACTTGAGCACATTAGCCATTCAAACCATTCCAGCTCAGGCTCAGAGAGTAATTTTCTCCTCTCCCTTGGATGCTGAAGCTTCTCAGGCCCTGGTTCCTGCTTCAGATCATTCCTGAGTCTCTGGAGTATGATCTAATAAATCCTAGGAATATATATGCACCATCATGTGGCTGAATGGTCATCTAGGTTACCAGGCATTCAAACAAACAGAAAACAGAAACTCAAACAAGTATGGCAATATACTTTTGGTAGAGTGATAGATGGTAGATAAATAGAGGGATAGATAAGAGAATAGAGAGGTATGTAGATGATAGATAAATACATGGATACATCTAATGGATAATAGGGAGAGAGAGAGAGAGAAAGAAAGCAATAAGTAGAGAGATAGTGACATGGATAAACTATTAGGGTTTTCCAGAGAAACAGAACATTCATATATGCATTTATAAATGTGAATTTGGTATGTATGTATGTATTGTAATACATATGTATGCATTTATACATGCACATTTAATATATATTATATACACTATGTATAATATAATATATATATGTATCATAGAGATTAATTATGAGGAACTAGCTCATGTAATTATAAAAACTGAGAAGTTCCAAGATCTGCCTTCTGTAGCTGGAGACCCAGGACAGCTGGTGGTGTACTTCATTCTGAGTCCGAAAGCCTGAATATGAGGGGAGTCAATGGTGTAAACCCCAACCCAAGGCCTGGAGAAGATAAGATATCCTGACTCAAGAGTGAGGCAGAAAGTGGAAGGAGCACTTCCTCCTTCCTCCGTATCTTGTTCTATTCAGACCCTCAACAGATTGGGTGATGTGTACCCACTTACCGCTTGGGAAAGGCTAAATCATTTACTGAATCTACCCATTCAAATGCTGTCATCTGGAAACACCCTCACAAACATCAGAAATATTTAATCTGGGCACCCCATGGCCAGTCAGGTTGACACATTAAATGAACCCTCACAGATAGATATAAAGTATATAATCTAGATATGTACTTTTACCACTTGCTTTTACTGGGCAACCATATGTATCCACACACAGATTGTAGAGTTCACTTTGTGCAATGTTCCTTCCTTAGGTGGTCTCATGGCTCACTCCCTCACAATACTCAGCTCTCCCCTAGAAGGTTCCTCTTCTGAGAGGCCATCTCTGACTAGCTGAAGCGCTCCCTTCACACTGCTTCACTCTTCTTTGTAGACCTCATTCCTACCAGCTACTCCACCTGCATGCATTTCTGCCTCAATCAAATACAAGCTCTACAAATTCAAGTACTTTGCCTGCTATTCCCTCTTGTAATTGCAGAATCTAAAATCATACTTGGCACTTAAAAGACCCTCAATAAGAGGGCCCAAGATGGTGGAGGAGTGGGAGGACTCCTTTTCATCCGGTTCCCTGAATTTAGCTAGAAATCTACCAAGCCAAAATGAACACCCATGAAATCAGCCTGAGATGTAAGATTATACACATCTGGATCTCTATGGGGGCAGAGGATCATCAGTGGAGAGGTACAAAGGATGGAGTTGCGAGTGCACACAGAGATATGGGAGGATAAACAGAAGGGGGAGTAAGCCACCAGAAGCAACCCACTGGAAGGTAATAACCCAATCCAAAAGTGCCCTGCATTTGGGGACCAGCAATAGCTTGGAGACTGGTGGCTGTAAGATGGGAAGAGACTGATAACAACGCTCAAACAGAACAAAGGGACTTAAGGAGCAAATGCTGGACCAAGCAGCTGCAGGGCCGGACCTAAGACCACAGTCCCAGTACAGCCACAGCTACTCTCTGCCCATGCCTAAGAGGACCTCGTGCGGACTTGAGTCAGTGGTCTCTGGGGCTGGAGGCTGTCACTACCAGCCCCCCATTGCTATCAGTGTCCACACCCAAGAGGACCCCACTTGGACTGGAGCCCATGGTCCCAGGAATGGCAGCCACTGGGGCCCAGGCTCACCTGTACCAGGATCACTTGTGGTTTTCATGACCCAGGGGTACAGAGACAAATGGGGGCCTGGGCTGACCATTGAGAGGAGCACTGGGGTGCACACTGCCTATGGGAGGCTATAGTTTTCAGCTGCACTTACAGAGGGGGAGTCTGAGCGTTCTGGAAGATTCAGAGAGGAGCAGACTGTGCCTTCTCTCCAAGGAGGATCTTCAGGTACAGACACTTTACTTTGCTCTGACCCTCCAGAAAGGTGCAAAAAGCCACCAGAGAAAAAAAGCCTCCGGAGAAAAAAAGCCCAAAAAGCCACTTTCCATGGAGCCCAGCCCCTTGATAGGAGGCAGGGCAACTCTATCCAAGCAAGACTGACTGGAAAACAACACGGCAGGTCCCGTCCTCAGAAGACAAGCTGAAAGAACAAGAGGACAACAACCACAAGGTCCCCATAAAACTGTAAAACCCCAACACCAGGAGAAAACAGTATATTAAGCTCCTGGTGTTGCCTCATGGTCTATATTTCTTAGATATGACTTTTCTCTTTCTTTTTTCTTTTTTTAATTCTTTCTCATATTTCTTGTTTTTTTGTTTACCTACTTATCACTTCAACTAGATGTTTAATGCAACATATTCCATAGTAACTTTTTAACTTGAGTTTTTTCATAAATATACTTTTTTCTTTTTCATTTTTTAATATATAGAGATATAAGCTTCAACATAGGCCCTTTTTCCCTATTCAATACTACCTTTATATATATACCAGTTTCAATTTCCCTGTATCTCTGGGAAATAGAAGTCTCTAACAAAGAGAACAAAATACACCAAGGAAAAACTGAAATACCCTACCTCGCCCACATCTAGGGGTTATAGCCACCTTCCCCTCACAACCCCCTTTTATTTTGGGTTCCTTTTTTGTTTTGTTTTGTTTTTGTCAGTATTTTTGTTTGTTTGTTTTTGTTTTTGTGCTTTATAAATCTTACTCTTGGGTCTCATTTTGGCTGTTGCTGTTTTTTTCTTTTCTTTTTTTTTTTTTTTTTTTGGTGTTGACTTCCCATTGCTCTGAAACTTCCCAGGGTTCACCTTGCCCAGATTGTGGTTGATATTTTTAGCTGTACATCCCCTCAACCACAACTCAACATAATGACTATGAGGACAAACTCCAACAAAGAAAAGACCCAGAAACAATGGCATCTCCTACAGATCTAATGGACATAGATCTAAGCAAGATGTCAGGAATAGGCCTCAGGGTAACAGTTATGAAGACAATAGTCAGGCTAGAGAAAAATATTAATGGCAACATAGATTTGCTAAGGACAGAAATGAGAGTGGATCTGGCAGAACTTAAAAATGCTATCAATGAGATACAATCTAATCTAGATACTCTAACAGTTAAGGTAAATGAATCAGAAGAATGAATTAGCAATCTTGAAGACAAACTGATAGAAAAGAAGGAACAGGAAGAATCTTGGTACAAACAGCTTAAAATCCATGAAAGCAGAATTAGAGAAATAAATGACACCATGAAACATTCCAATGTCAGAATTATTGGGATCCCTGAGGGGATGGAGAGAGAGAGAGGACTAGAAGTTATATTTGAGCAAATTATAGTGAGAATGTCCCTAATCCAGGGAATGAAACAAGCATTCATGTCCCAGAAGCAGAGAGGACCCCTCCCAAGATCAAGGACACCAGACCAACTCCATGGCATGTGATAGTAAAACTCAGAAATCTTAGAACAAAGGAAACCATCTTAAGGGCAGTTAAGGGGAAGAGATTCCTTATCTACAGAGGGAGGAGTATCAGAATAACGTCAGACCTGTCTACAGAGACCCGGCAAGCCAGCACGGGTGGGCAAGTCATCTTCAGAGTACTAAATGAGAAGGATATGCAGCCAAGAATTCTTTATCTGGCCAAGCTGTCACTCAGAATAAATGGAGAGATAAGGAGCTTCCAGGACTGGCAAAGACTGAAAAAATATGCTACCACTAAGCCAGCCCTGTAAGAAATATTAAGGAAGGTTCTATAAAAGGAGAAAGACCCCAAGAGTGATATAGGACAGAAATTTACATTACAGAGACAATCTATAAATGCAAGGACTTCACAGGCAACATGATGAGAATAAAATCCTATCTTTCAATAATCACTCTCCATGTGAATAGCCTAAATGCTCCTATAAAACAGCACAGGGTTACAGATTGGATAAAAAGACAGGATCCATCCATATGCTGTCTACAAGAGACTCATTTTGAACCTGAAGACACATCCAGACTAAAAGTAAAGGGATGGAGAATTATCTTTCATTCCAATGGACCACAAAAGAAAGCTGGGATAGCAATTCTCATATCAGACAAATTCAATTTTAAGCTAAAGATTATAGTTAAAGATACAGAAAGACACTATATCATTTTTTTTAATAACACATGATGTATTATTTGCTTCAGGGGTACTTTAGCACATACCCTCCCCAATGTCTATAACCCAGCTACTCCATCCCTTCCACCTGCCTCCCCTCCAATAACCTTTAGTTTGTTTCCTGAGATTAAGAGTCTCTTATGGTTTTTCTCCCTCCCCAGTCCCACATCATTTCATTTTTTCATTTCCTTCCCCCATAACTCCCTGTCCTGCCTCTCAATATCATTCTTAAAGAGTCTATCAACAAGAAGATACAACAATTGTAAATCTATGCCCCAAAATGGGAACATCCAACTACATAAGCCAACTGTTAATAAAAATAAACAGACATATTGATAACAACACATTAATAGTAGGAGAACTCAACACTCCATTATCAGCAATAGACACATCATCTAAGCAGAAAATCAAGAAAGAAAGAGCTTTGAATGACACACTGGACCAGATGGACCTCACAGATATATACAGAACATTCTACCCTAAAACAATAGATACTCATTTCTTTCAAGTGCACATGGAACTTTCTCTAGAATAGATCAGATACTGGGTCACAAATCAGGTTTCAACTGATACCAAAAGATTGAGATTATTCCCTGCGTATTCTCAGACCACAATTCTCTGAAAGTAGAACTCAATCACAAAAAAAAGTTTGGAAGAAATTCAATCACTTGGAAGCTAAAGATCATCCTGCTCAAGAATGTTTGGGTCAGGGACACCTGGGTGGCTCAGTTGGTTGAGCGGCTGCCTTCGGCTCGGGTCATGATCCCGGGGTCCTGGGATCGAGTCCCGCATCTGCCTCCTTGCTCAGCGGGGAGCCTGCTTCTCCCTCTGCCTCTGTCTGCCTGTGCTCACTCTCTCTGACAAATAAATAAATAAAATCTTAAAAAAAAAAAAAGACTGTTTGGGTCAATCATGAAATCAAAGAAGAACTTAAACAACTCATGGAAACCAGTGAGTATGAAGATACATCAATCCAAAACTTTTGGGATATGCCACGGTCCTAAGGGGGAAATACATAACCATTCAAGCCTCACTCAAAAAAAATGTAAAATCCCCAATACACAAACTATCTTTACACATTAAAGATCTGGAGAATCAACAACAAATTAAACCTAACCCATGCAAGAGAAGGGAAATAATAAAGATTAGAGCAGAGATCAATGAATTAGAAACCAGAAATACGTGGAACACATTAATGAAACTAGAAGCTCATTCTTTGAAAGGATTAATAGGATCCATAAGCCACTGGCCGGACTTATCCAAAAGAAAGGAGAAAGGACCCAAATTAATAAATTATGAATGAAAGGGGAGAGATCACAACTAACACCAAGGAAATAAATACAATTATCAGAAATTATTATCGGGGCACCTGGGTGGCTGGCTCAGTGGGTTAAGCCTCTGCCTTCAGCTTGGGTCATGATCTCAGGGTTTCTGGGATCGAACCCCGCATCCGGCTCTCTGCTCACCAGGGAGCCTGCTTCCCCCCCTCTCTCTGCCTGCCTTTCTGCTTACTTGTGATCTCTATCCATCAAATAAATAAATAAAATCTTTAAAAAAAAAAGTTATTAACAACACTATATGACAAGCAACCTGGAATAAATGGATGCATTTCTGGACATCATCAACGACCAAACTGAATCAGGAAGAAACTAACAGCCTGAATAGACCAATAACGAGTAATGAGATTGAAGCAGTGATCAAAAAACCTTCCAAAAAACAAGAGTTCAGAGCCGTATGGGTTCCCTGGGGAATTCTACCAAACATTCAAAGAAGAAACAATTCCTATTCTCCTGAAGCTGTTTCAAAAAACAGAAACAGAAGGAAAACTTCCAGACTCTTTTATCCAGCATTATCTTGGCCCCAAAACCAGGCAAAGACCCCATCAAAAAGGACAATTTCAGAGCAATATCCCTGATGAATATGGATGCCAAAATTCTCAACAAGATCCTAGCTAATAGGATCCAACAGAACATTAAAAGGATTATCCACCATGACCAGGTGGGATTTATCCCTGAGATGCAAGGGTAGTTCAGCATTCTCAAATCAATCAGTGTGATAGAACACAGAAATAAGAGAAGAGACAAGAACCACATGGTCCTCTCAATTGATACAGAAAAAGCATTTGACAAAATACAGCATCTTTTCCTAATTAAAACTCTTCAGAGTATAGGGATAGAGGGAACATTCCTCAACTTCATAAAATCCATCTATGAAAAACCCACAGAAAATATCATTCTCAGTGGGGAAAAGCTGAGAGCCTTTCCCTTGAGATCAGGAACAAGACTAGAATGCCCACACCTACCACTATTGTTCAAGATAATACTAGAAGTCCTAGCAACAGCAATCAGACAACAAAAAGAAATAAAAAGTATTCAAATTAAAGAAGAAGTCAAACTCTCTCTCTCTTCGCAGGTAACATGATACTTTATGTGGAAAACCCAAAAGACTCCATCCCCAAATTACTAGAACTCATACAGCAATTCAGTAATGTGGCAGGATACAAAATCAATGCATAGAAATCAGTTGCTTTCTTACACACTAACAATGTAACTGTAGAAAGAGAAATTAGAGAATCAATTCCATTTACAATAGCACCAAACACCATAAGATACCTTGGAATAAACCTAACCAAAGAGGTAAAAGATCTACACTCTAGGAACTATGGAACACTCATGAAAAAAATTGAAGAAGACACAAGAAGACGGAAAAAAATTCCATGCTCATGGATTGGAAGAATAAACATTGTTAATATGTCTATGCTGGGCTCCTGGTTAAGTGTCAGATGGTTAAGTGTCTGCCTTCAGCTCAGGTCATGATCCTAGGGTCCTGGGATCAACTCTCTCATTGGGGTCTCTGCTCAGTGGGGAGCCTACTTCTCCCTCTGCTTCTCTCTCTCTGTCTCTCACAAATAAATAAATAAAATCTTTTTTAAAAAATGTCTATGCTGCCCAGAGCAATCTATACTTTCTTGCAGTGCCATCCCAATGAAAATACTAATGGCATTTTTCAAAGTGCTGGAATAAACAATCCTAAAATATGTATAGAATCAAAAAAGACCCCAAATCACCAGGGAAAAGTTGAAAAAGAAAAACAAAGCTGGGGTCATCACATTACCTGATTTCGAGCTATATTATAAAGCTGTAATCACCAAGACAGCACAGTACTGACACAAAAACAGACACATAGATCAATGGAACAGAATAGAGAGCCCAGACATGGACTCTCAACTCTATGGTCAACTAATCTTCAACAAAGTAGGAAAAAATAGCCAATGGACAAAAGACAGTTTCTTCAATAAATGGCACTGGGAAAATTGAACAGCTACATACAGAAGAATGAAACTAGACCATTCTTACACCACACATAAAGATAAACTCAAAAGGGATGAAAGACAATGTGAGAAAGGAATCCATCAAAATCCTAGAGGAGAACACAGGCAGTAACTTCTCTGACATCCGCCACAGCAACTTCTTTCAAGACATGTCTCCAAAGGCAAAGGAAACAAAAGTGAAAATGAACTTTTGGGACTTCATCAAGATAAAAAGCTTCTGCACAGCAGAGAAACAGTGAACAGAACAAAGAAGCAACCCACAGAATGGAAGAAGATATTTGCAAATGACACGACAAAGGGCTGATATCCAAGCTCTATAAAGAACTCCTCAAATTCAACACCCAAAAAACAGATAACCAAATCAAAAATTGGGCAGAAGACACGAAAAGACACTTCTCCAAAGAAAACATACAAATGCCTAACAGACACATGAAAAAATGTTCATCATCATTAGCTATCAGGGATATTCAAATCAAAACCACATTGAGATACCACCTTACACCAGTTAGGATGGCAAAAATTGACAAGGCAAGAAACAACAAATGGTGGAGAAGTTGTGGAGAAAGGGGAACCCTCTTACACTGTTGGGGGGAGTGCCAGTTGGTGCAGCCACTTTGGAAAACAGTGTGGAGATTCCTCAAAAAATTAAAAATAGAGCTACCCTATGACCCAGCAATTGCACTACTGGGTATTTACCCCAAAGATACAGATGTAATGAAAAGAAGCGCCATATGCACCCCAGTGTTCATAGCAGCAATGTCCAAAATAGCCAAACTGTGGAAAGACCCAAGATGCCCTTCAACAGATGAATGGATAAAGAAGATTTGGTCCATATATACAATGGAATACTTACTCAGCCATCAGAAAGGATGAATACCCAACTTTTGCATCAACATGGATGGGACTGGAGGAGATTATGCTAAGTGAAATAAGTCAAGCAGAGAAAGTCAATTATCATATGGTTTCACTTATTTGTGGAACACAAGGAATAGCATGGAGGACATTAGAAAAAGGAAGAGAAAAATGAAGGGGGACGGGATTGGAGTGGGAGATGAACTATGAGAGACTATGGACCCTGGGGAAAAAACTGAAGATTTTAGAAGGGAAGGGGCCGGTGGGATGGGTGAGCCTGGTGATTAAGGAGGGCACAAATTGCATGGAGCATTTGGGTGTTATACACAAACAATGAAACATGCAACACTACATCAAAAACTAATGATTAAAAACTAATTATTAAAAACTAGTCATTAGTTTTTACTAATGATGCACTGTATGGTGACTAACAAAACATTTTTTAAAAAGCCCTCAATAAATATTTGTGGGGAAAATAAACATAGGGAAAATGCCTACGAAGTAATAAGGAATAAAAGCCTCATTTGAAAATAGTCTTATTTTAATTCAAATGTATATACAATATCCAGTGTTTAATTACATGGAAATGAGCGATACTAATAATAAAACTATTCCTGCCTTTTTCAATTTTCCAATCGGTGTGCATTTAACCTGATTCCAGCTCCATTCTTCCCCTGGTGGCATATAACCACAGAGTAGGTATAATTTCTTGTAACGGTGAAAAGCTTCTGTAGGATTGCCTGTTCATTTGAAACTGAACCTATAAACTGGAACAGATGTCCAGACATCAAATAATGGTGACCAGACATGTACCTGTCCTATTTTATGCCTGATGGCAGGAGACATTTTTCTAAAGGATTCCAATTGTTTATAAAGAATTAGAAGAGGAAATAGAAAGTTGAATGGGAATACAGAGTCTGAAAAGTAAACACAAATGATTCTGATTTCCTCAGAAGACAATGGTGTTTTCTTAAGGACCTGCCTGATTTCAAGATAAAGCTGAGATTTGCATGTCACCCTCTCCCCAGTCCATGACCATTAGTGTGTTTCCATATTTCCTTTATATGCCCAAGTGGCAAAATTTTACCATTTTAGGACATAATGATGACAAAATAATTGGTGATGATCCACCCTACCCCGAACGTAAGACAGCTGTGCAAACCTTCAGACAGACCCAAGGGAGACTTGGGGCTTCGGTACTTCCGAGAAAGCCAGGACAGTCTTTGATCAACCCCAGGAAGCAATCCCCCACCCTCTTCAACATCACACTCCCAGGAAAGCCACAGATATATCGATTTCAGGAATATGCTAGTCGGATACATGCTGGATAAATGCGGGAAAGCGAGAGAAAGCCCTAATGAAAGAGCAGCGGGGGGCCGGTCGCCAAATGTAACTGCACCCTTTCGAAAGGGTGTTTGCGCAGGTGTGGGGGCAGACAATTCTGAAAGGACCTTTGGCCCTTTGGCCTGGCCAGGCCATATACAGTTTGGCAATGATGTACCATAGCTTAGTCAAAGCCAGGCATAGAGGGGAAAATTATTTCCTTCCTTTAAAATTAATCTTTCTCTACAATGCGTAACATGACTCCATGATTTGTTTATTTTGACGTTGTGCTACTTGGAGAAAACATCCTGAATATTTTTGGTTTTGCTTTTTCTCTTACCTTTGTTTTTTATGGAATGAAGTCTCTGAAAATTACCAGGTAACAGAAACACAAGCCAACAGAGAATGATGTGTAGTAAAACTAACACAAATTCAATCATTTATTTTGTACCTACTATGCTCAAGACACATAGTAAATGGGCACTTTGAGCAATGGAACAGAGAACGGTAGAAATCAATAATATTTTTTTGAAATTCATTTTATTGCCTAGGAACAAATTAGTGATGACTTAAAATCTTAAAAGGACATTTCTTATTTAAAATTAGGGTTCTAATGAAAATTAGACTACCAATGTTCCCCAAAAAATGTCATTCCATACAATATTTCTATCTTCTGTTTGCCCCATCTAGATCCACTTTCTACCCTTCTCCACCCTGTTCTGTGCCCTAGGGGGCTGGTCTCTACGTGGTATAATTATATACTTTCGTCCTCTGGCTCCTGGTTGTGTTTGGCCAATGGGAGGCTCTGGCAGGAAACTGGAGAAAGGAGAAAAAAGTTGGGGTATTTATTTCTCAGAAATCTTCCTATAGTCAATTAAAACAAGTTCTGTCACTTGACCAACTCCTCTTAAGTTAGCCCTACCCACCTAACTCTTTTACTGGGCTAGAGTACCTGTTCAATTCTCTTGCCCCTCAGTCCTGCATGTCTACCAGGCTTGTAGTTTCCCTGAAGTCTGCTTAGAGCTTTGCAAATACTCTCTTTATTAAATACTCTCTTCAAATGTCCTGTGTCCTGTGAGGACCGTGGCTAATGCATATCTGTAGCCTGCTAATGGAGGATATGGACCAGAGTGAGGAAAAAGAGCCAAGGAAGATAGGGAGACAGAAAGTAGAGAAAAAAGGGCAAGAAATGGGAATGGGTGTTATGATCCTTATCTTGGACTATGTGGAAGAGTGTGAGACACAGAGTCAACGAACATAAGGATTGGTCTTGAACACAGGCATCATCTCCTTGTAGTGCAGGAAAAGAGACTAGAGTCATTGCAGATATAAAGACCTTGTCAGTGTGTGGGCTGGAAATAAAGGTACTTTATACCAGATAGTCATAATTTTCTTAGTAAGGTAGGAATCAAAGTCATTTGCTAAGAATGAATGAGATGTGAGGAAGGTTAATAAGGATGAGGATTGTGTTAAAACTTTAGACTAGCCACTGCCAGAAGGGAAAGAGTTTTCTCACCTGAGGTAGGTAAACTGGACTCAAAGAAAAGTCCAGGTGATCCTGGAAACTATGATTTGTCATGGTTCTAATCCACGTAAAGGTGGTGATTTTTCCCCAGAAGTTCTTAGAAGCCCTGATATAAAAATAGAAAAGTGGATGACAAAAATGACCCAATGGGCAATTTCAAGACAAGAAAAATGAAACTACTGAGGTACCAGTACAATGATTTAAAACAGTAAGGGTTCTGGAACTAGACAGAAACTCAGTACAACTCTTTTCAGCCACTTCACCTGAGCCAAGATATCAAAACTTTCACGGTCATATTTTCTTCATCTGTGAATTAGCAATAATAATAGTATCTAATCATGGAACTTTTTTTAGAATTAAATGTTACATATGTGAAGTGGTTAATAATATACCAAATGTCTAGAACATGCCTAATAAACATTATCTTTTGTTATTACTCATAAAGTGTTGAGAGTGGTGAGGGAAAGTAATAGTAAAATAATGCAGTGGAGTTTTAGGCTAGAATGGGGAAGAAATCAAGCCAAGAAGGAGTCTTGTAGACTGAGGGAAAGGATAGAAATGAGAGACTGGAGATCACAGTGAGATCCAAGCGGAGAGTACTGGGAACGAAAGGAAGGACAAAAGACCTAGAGAGTTGGTTACTAGAGTTTATGATTTCAGAGGCAATGCAGAGAATTGGTCTAGGCTAGTATTGTCAGACAAGTGTGATACGATGCTCTCCTCCGCGGCTCAAAGACAGCGCTCCTCCCGTCATGGCATAGAGTCCGGTTGAAGATGGAAGAGGACTGAGTCAGATGTGAATACCCTCGAGTAACGAAGGAGAGTGCTTTGAAAGTCAGACAATAATGGTCAGATTGGCGAAGGGAGGGGGGAAATTGTGGTTAGCATGTCTGTGCCCTGCGAGGTGAGAGAACAACTGTCTCTACTCAAGAAGGCTCTGAGAAGAAGAGAGAGAACTTGAGAAGACATCCCTAGGAGAAGAGCTGGCTTTTAGTTAAGATGCAAAGTGAGGTAATCTCAAACATCAGGCCATAAACTGCTTTCTTGATGAAGTAGTATACAATTAAATTTCAATTTAATTTCTTTAAAAAGTGTTTTAATTTACAGTAAAATCAAGAGTATGCTTCATTTTTTAAATGGGAAATGTTAAAATGCAATATGATAAAATGTTTAAATATGTATATGTAAGTGTAAATAATCTTTATCATATAAAAATATTTTAATTTTTCCCTTTTTTGGTTTGAGAATCCAATATAAAAGTTATATTTCAACAAAATTTGTAATACGAACTTTAATAGTATACTGACACAACCAAAACATTTTATTTGAAAGCACTTATCACATACCTCTCAAAAATAATTAAATGAGGGAAGTCTGGGTGGCTCAGCTGGCTTAGGTCATGATCCTGGGGTCCTGGGATGAGTCCCACATTGGGATCCCTCCTCTGCGGGGAGCCTGCTTCCCCTCCTGCCCACTGCTCCCCCTGCTTGTGTGTGTGCACTCGCTCTCTCTCTCTCTCTCTCTCTGTTTCTCTCTCTGTCAAATAAATAAATAAAATCTCTAAAAAAAATTATTCAGTGAATACTAAACTCCAAAAAAGTGTCAAAAGAATTACATAATATTGCAAAGGAGGGTCATAAGTCTAAAAATATGGTCAAGTGAAGTGAGGTGAAGAAAAAGCATTGGAAAAGATTCTGTGAAGAGACAAAAGATAAAGAGGAGCTTGTTGCTGGTATCCTGATGTCCATGACAGGGCTGGCGAGCAGGGGGAAGAGTGGCAGAGGAGTGAACTTAAAAAGGGACTGGCTGGACAAGGTTTCACTGCTGTCAGGCAGTCTTCCGGGGGCCAGGGGCATAACGACCTTGCAGAGTGTGACCTGGTCAATAGACCCCAAATGTTCTAAAATCCAGACAGAAGCCTGGTGAGGGGCCATTTGGGACCATGTAGAGGAGATCCCAGTAAGAGTGAGAAACCATCATGTCTGAAAGCAGACCCTTCACAGAGAGTAGAGATCGCTTCAGGGTCCATCACCTTCTAGTAGCATCCCCTGTGGCTGTAATGATATGAGGATCTGAGGTTCACATACCCCTGGGGAGTGCTGGAGGGTCTGAGGGCACTGGGCTTCTAAGAAGATGCCCGTGGCCACAGGTTAAATATGGGAGATTAAAAACAGATTATTCAACAGAGGTTGAATGCCTCTCGCATCTCAGTTGCTGAAAGGAAATCATCACAATATTCTGATCACAATAATTGTTCCCTCTTTTCTTTTCTTCTTTCTTTTCTGTTTATTGTACCTATATGGGAAGATAGATATCAGCTGAACCTATTGTGATGGTCATTTCACAACAGTATAAACAAAACTATCATGTTGCATGCCTTAAACATATACGGTGAGGTTTGTCAATAATTTCTCAATAAAACTAGAAAAATAAACAAGGTAAAGAGAGTTTGTTAAAGGCATAAATCTGTAAGAAGAAAGAATAGAGAAATACATAATTCTCCCCACTCCCCCCACCCACTAAGAGAAGACTAGACGTTTATTTCCTAGACAGTCTAGTAAGGCTGGCTTCAGGGAAGGCCAGGAGCAGCAGAGGGCCAGTCCCACACGGGGATTGCAGGAGAGTTTGTACACTGAACGGTGAGACACACAGCTCCACCCTCTTTCTGACTCCTAGAATAGAAACAGCCACGCTCAGAAGTCCCCCAACAGAAAATTAAAAGATCCTTTCTGGATAAACTGACTGGCCCAGTGAAACAACCTGGTCCAGTCACCCTACTGTGAGCCCTTCAGTCCACAAGCCTCGCACAGAGGCTACCTTTTCCAAATTCCACTCTCAAATATTAAATGCTGCCATAGATCACTAGATATCTGAGGAAAGCCTGAAAAATGATGGACAGGGACCAAAACAAATAAACAGAAAGGCCTTGAAGAAGAGAGAAGGAAAAAAATGTTTTAATTATCATTAATGTCCTCATAGAGATAAGAAAAGATATTGAATCCATGAAACAACATGAAGCTATTTTTAAAAAGGAACATTCCAAGAATAAGAAAAATTCTTGGAAATTAAAAATATGAGGGCACAAATAAAACATTCAATACAAGGAAGCTGAAAAAGGAGATAAAATATTTTAAAGAGTAAAGCAAGAGATTTAAAAATAAGAAGAAACTGAGTCCTAGAGATTTGGGGAATTAGACTAGCATGTTCAATGTCCAAAGATTTTGAAGCCCAAAAAGGAAAGTTAATTAATATAGTAGTAATACAAAAGATCTCACAAAACTGTAGATTAGTAGTTTCTAGATTGAAAGGGTGTTGAATAAATAAATAAGATTTTTTTAAATAAAAATAAATAAAAATTAAAATTTAAAAAAAGAAAGGGTCTACCAAGTCACCAATATAATACCTTTAAAAAAAAAAAAAAAAAAAACAGAACACTTTCCAAGAAAAAATACAAATCACATCAAGAAATAGAAATCAAAATAACAGTGGCCTTCTCAGTGGCAGCTCTGGAAGTTAATGAGGCAGTCAATTAATTCCTTCAAAATTCTGAGAGAAAATAATTTTACTTAGAATTCTATACCTGGCTAAAATATCAAACTAGAAACCAAAATGAAGATATCTTTAGACACATAACGTGTTACCTCCCAAGCTACTGAGCAATAAAACTCTCTGCCAAAACAAAAGAAATACCCAAAAAAGATAACTCGGGATCCAGAAAACTTGGTAGCATCAGAGACAAACAGAAGATTCTAAAGCCAACTAAAGACTTAAAACTTATCATATACAAAAAGAAATCAGGACTCAAAATATCAGCCTTTATTTTTTAGGAGATTTTATTTGTTTATTTGAGCGAGAGAGAGAAAACATGAGTCAGGGGAGGAGCAGAGGGAGAAGCAGACTCCCTGCTGAGAGGGAAGCCCCACAAGGGTCTCCATTCCAGGACCCTGGGGTCATGACCTAAGCCCAAGGCAGATGCTGAACCCACTGAGCCATCTGGGCACCTCTATATCAGCCTTTTAAATAATAATAATGCATGCTAGAAGAAAATAGAACACAGCCTTTGAAATTCTTGGAGAAAATAACTTTCAACCTTAAAACCTTTATCTAATCAAACTATCAAGTGTTGGGAGTAAGTAAATGTTGGTTTGTTCCCATGCTGTATAGGGTCAGATGTTGGGACTATTACCTCCTCCTGTGGCTATGGGGAAGCTAATTGTCTCTATCATAAGGCCACAGACCAGACATCACCTTTACCTGCTACACCATTAATAAGCAGCCTTACTATATATGGCACAGGCTGTGCACTGCACAAGTAAGAGAGGTAAAAGGGGGGATTTACATAAAGCATATCGGTGCTTTCTGGAGCTGTTTAGTTTTGGAACAGGTCACAGTCAGAGCAGGCATGAAGAGATAATCTTCTAGCAGTTTAGGTTTGAAGATTACAAACCCGTGAAATAATACTCAGTATCATGTGTTTGGGAAAAAGCCAGACAGCAATCTGCCACTTAATAAATAAGTTCGATGATCATAAAAATAATGCTGTGGAACTGTGCCTGCTAGCTATTTCAACATGTATGTGCTGATCACATTTTCTCTTTTTTACAGTCTTTCAATTCTAAATAAATGTGGAAAGAGTGCAAGCAAAGGTTTTAGGTTCTTCAAAGAATTACTCATTCTGGAGTCTGAAGCATTACCAAACCTGTTATCTATAATTCATTAGTAAAAGCACAGGCTATGATTGCTTGGGGTGGGGTAGGGATAAAAGAATGAAGTACAATGTGAGAGCTCACTGGATTGCATTTCAGTGAAACCTCTCTGTGCTTGATGTCTGCGTTAGCCAATCTGAAATTTAAAACCACAAAGCAAAGCACGCACCAATTAAATTCAAAAGAAAAGCAAATAAAAAATACTTCATCAGAAAATTTCAGACCCTCAAAAGATATTACAAACCAAATATCAGACTATTTAAAGGCCTGTAAACTAGGTAAGAATTTAGAATACGATAATTATTTCAAATAACATTAAGTACCACCACATTTATGCATTTTTCAATTGTTAAAATCTTAAATATATCTTATATATATCACCCTCTCCACATTTTTGAAAATCCTATCCTTCACCATAAGTATCTTCCCTACCATCCAGACCTTACCCAACATTCAGAACCAAGTGAAAACTTCAGTATCTCTTCCTATGCCTTTCCTGATGTTCCTATTCCATTATTTTTGCTCTCAGCTGCCACTTCATAGTACCATTATCTTGGTTCTTACCTAATGAAGTAGCAGGTCATGTTTTTTAAATTAGATTTTAAGCTTTTTGAGAGCAAAATCCTTGCTGTGGACTCCGTGTATCCAATAGCACTTAGCTGAGTGTTGGAACATAGTAGGCACTCAGTAGATCTCTCCAATTACGTTTCTATGTCATGCAACAGAAAGGGAATGTTTCCTTTTTTGAACCAGCATAAAGTGTTTCTTTAATTAGGAGCATGATGTACAACCACACATTCAAAACTTTGCATAAAATAGCCCTTGCCTAAAAAGGAAGGTAGAAACACTATACCATATTTTCACAAACATTTTCATTTTCCAGGCCATCTTTTATCTAAAAGACCATGATCTCAAATACCATGACAGTTCTAAAATGTATGCCCACAGCCTAGACATCTTTTCTGGACTCTAGAATTATATACCTACTACCTTCTCTGTTTGAACATCTCACAAACACCTCAATTTAACTTACCTAAATTAAACTCAAGATCTATTCACGTTCTCAAAATAGAAGAAATCCAATGAATGGCCTCTCACCGTCTACCCTGTCCTATGGACCAGGAACTCTGTGACTATACTTGAACCTCTCCATCATTAATCTCCCCCAACCCATCTGTTGTCAACCCCCTTTCCCAGAACAGACCTACTGTGACTCAAATATACGCACCCCTCCATCTCCTTTGCCATCATCCAGTCCATCCTACTGTTATCTGAGGCTACCTGAGTCATGCCACAGCCTCATAACAAGTCTCTCTGGAGCCAATCCTGTCAACCTTCCAATCCATCCTCCATGCAACAACCAATACAATCTTTTTACACAAATGTGATAACACTTCCAGGCTGAAAACTTTCCACTGGTTTCTTACTAGACTTAGAATATTATCTGTAGTAGATGCCATGGTGTGCACTCAGGTCTTCCCCTTCAGAACCAAGGTGCACATTCCCCCAGCAGCTGGGCATGAAGAGCTCAGCTGAATCTATCTCTCTGGCTTGGCCTCAGATAAGAGCCACCTCAACCTAGATCACACTCTTCTCCTCAAGGAAGTTCCCATTCAACCAGTAGTCAACTGGCCCTTGAAAAACAAGACTCAGCACTCTCACCTAAACTTATGATAACTCTGAAGGGCCCTCCCAGTTCCTTATAGGATGAAGTGACAAGTCTCTTGAGACTATCTTATAGTCCAACTTATCTCTCTGTCCAGGCCTACTTTATCCACTCTCCCTAGGTATTGGTCCTACAGTGCTCACCAATAAACTTTCTGCAGGCTAATCTGTGTCTCACAGTCTGCTTCTTGAGGATCTTGATCTGTGATAACATCCTTAACATGATCTAGAATGTCATACATGACCTGACCTCTGCTGACCCCATACCATGCTTCCCCAAGGCGTCAATACTCCTGCCACTCAGTTCCTTGAATATGGAATTTTTCTTTCCACCTCAAGACATATCTTGGACTCTACCTGGAACATTTAGTGCCAGCTCACCTCTACTGCCTAATTCCTTCATCGCCATCATTTCATCTCTTTGACTAATTTTCTTTAAAGATTTTGTTTATTTGTTTGAGAGAGAGAGAATGAGAGAGAAGAGCATGAGAGGAGAGAGCTGGTCAACGGGAGAAGCAGACTCCCTGCTGATCAGAGACCCTGATGTGAGACTCCACCCTGGGACTCTAGGATCATGACCCGAGCTGAAGGCAGTTGCTTAACCAATTGGGCCACCTAGGTGCCCCTCTTTCTGTCTAATTAATCCTTACCCTATATTCAAATCTTTAATCCAGCTCGAAGAAATCTTCCCTTGCCCCCAAGATTAGCTAGTTCCCTTCTATCTGTTCTTACAGACTATTATACTTCTCTTTGGAGGTACTTTAAAAGTACTATAATGAGATATTTTGTAATTAATTGTAGCATTTGCCTCCTTTGATAGAACATCTGATCCACATCTCTCTTATTTGTTACTATAGCTCTAACACAGAACTTTGCACTTAGCAGGCACTCAGAAAGTACCAAAGTACTTTATGTAACATGTTTAATGAACAGTGATTTCACTGGAGTTATACAGTCCAATCTTCTTAGGGTAACAGTAAATAAATAAAAGGATATAAAGTAATTGCCAAAGTCATATATATCTGCCAAGGAAGGATATGTCGATAGCTTTGTTCAACCCTGGTCCTCCTGATAATGAAATAACCCATCGCTCCCAGCCTTCCAACAAAGAATTCCAGAAGTTACCTGAGAAACTACAACTACTCTGCGAAATCTCCGAAGCCTATCAGGAAAGAAATCCAGTAAGAGAAATCTGCCCAGAAATATATTTGGGGCAAAAAGAGGAGGGGACAGGATCCAGTATGTGTTAGGAAGAAGACTGACTAACTCAAAATAGAACAGACTCTGAATAGTAGGGTATGTTCCAGTTTGAGGACAGCTGAGAAAACTAGGGATAGAGATGTGTCCATGTGTTGGGGTGATGTGGAAGAAAGCAATGTGGGCATATATAACCCACTTTATGTTTTTATAATATGGTACATGACCAGCTTAAATGCAGTTCTTCACCTATACTTAGAGTGTAGACACAGAAGACAATAATAAATAGGATAATTACAGCAAGTCTGATCTTAAAATTCTTGCAATCACTAACCATGCCTGTTTTTAGACTCTTTTAAAATCCAATTTTGGATATTGGGGTTGAGGAGAGAGTGATTTACATGGACAAGTCTTTCATCCACGTTCTCACACAGCACTGCTCTAGCGCACTGTGTGGCTGATTAATTCCAATGGAAGCATAATTATATCTTTGGGATTCCAGGATGAGTCAGCAAATAGATGTGTGGTGGTAACGGCTTCATCACCTGCCCTGTAGTCAAGTTTCACAGTGAATAACCTTAAAAGCTGGAGTCAGGAGCCAACTTAGGGTAGAAAATCAAGGGGGAATTCTGAATCTAACAAGAATGCCTGTGGGATAGTATATGTAAGGCAAGCATAAAATGATACATCAGTATTCAAGGAAAAAAAGGGATGGGTAAGGTTTTGAAAGTAATTAGGAAGACATTAACAAAAGATGGATGGAGAGAAATGTACGAAATCCAAAGTTTCACATTAAGGACAGAAACTAGAAATGAGCTATAGATAATTCCAGAATAGACTTTAGAGTCAGAAGTTAGGAATTCAAGAAGTAGTTTGCTGGTGCTGTACTTAGAAGCCAGTGGATTTGGGGGCCATGAAGTCTCAGAGGCATTGCTATGGGGTGCTCCTGGAACTACACTTCCAGCCCTTTCTAGCACTGTGTTTTTGTTTGTTTGTTTTGGGGTTTTTTGGGTTTTTTCCAGAGAACAATGTGGACAGCTGATAAAAGCAAATATATGTTTTCAGCGTCGATTATACCCATTCATTGAAACAGACACCTTGGCTTACTTACAACCAAAATCACCTTCTTCTTTGAAAGGGAAGCTGAGTACAAGGATTTTTTTTTTAACCCAAATAACCTGCATAATGGCCTCAACTATTCTCTCCCTCTGTGCCAAAGGCAGACTGAATGCAAGAAAAGCATCTGTGACTAATCAAAACAGGTTCACCACCACCCCCACTCCTCCAGGCCCAAACACTTAACTGGAAGTTTCCTTGGCTGTGATGGAGCCTAAACCTCATTACAGAGAGTTTATCCAAGGCCTCCAGGAAGAGAAAAATGACCCATGGCCATTTCAGGAGAGCGTAAGTGAACAAAGAGTAACCCCCAAAGAAACAGCACTCTTTCGAGGCACTCATCTTTAATGCTGTGTACAGGTACGTTGAAAAGGCAGAGAAGTTGACGGCTGAGTACACATACTTTTTGGAGAGTAAGTCCCCAGTGCATTTATTTTAAACTTAATGAAGTAAAAGTAGACTGTACAGTGATGCAGGCATAGGGATGACAGAGAGAATTAAGAAATCTAGGATTTGAAAGAAAAGACTAGATGGGAAGATAGAAGAACAAGAATGGCCTTTCTCCTTCAAAGTCTAAGGCCCTATAAACACTCTCACAGAATGTTCTCCATGCATCTTACATTTTTAACAGAGTGCCAAGCAAAGTTTACTCTCCCATCCAAATCCAAAGGCTGAGTCTGAGAGCCAAGCTTCCCCCTCAGTAACTATACCACAAGGATGGGAAGAATACCAGAAGGAACAAGTTCCTGGTTCTGTGCCAGCTGCTTTATTACTTATTAACTTATTTTATGTAGCCTTCAGCATGGCAAGAAAAGCTTCCTTTAATTATCAACAGGAATGAAGAAGCCACAAGGGGAAATCAGAGCCAGAAAACTGCAGCCACACTGATTCCAGCCAGGCTCTTATCAAAGCTGACACGGGGTGCAGGCTGGGCAGATAGGGGGCTGGAAGCCTGAGGCATGCGTGGGAGAGAACCTGGAAGGCACCACTCTGTGCTGGGGAATTCTGTTGGAATGAATTCTCAATGAGGAGGGGCTTTTTCTTCTTCTCTTTCCTCTTCTTCCAGTTCAGGGAAGTTGAAAGCCAAGGTTGCAAGAGAAAAAAACATGCAGACAAGGTACCCAAACTTTATACGCAGGTGGCCAACATGGCAGAGCATTGTGAAGCCTGGAGGGGTGCTGAGGGTAAGGGAAGACATCATTAAACAGAGGCACTGGCTCAAAGGCAGCCTTCAAGCCTGTGCATAAATACAAACATTACCATTAGACTATCTTGTGAGCAAGAAGAGAAGTTGAGAATGAACTAGAAAGGCTGGAGAACACCTGGGAGCCCCTTCCCAGCCCAAATCTACCTCCCTTTCTGGTTTCCATTGTGTCCAAGAAATCATCATTGGAAGATCAGATCCAGTACTGCCTTCTCCCTAAAGATACTAATACCTTCTCGTGACTATGTTTGTCCCAGTTTTACCAGTAAAAGCACTTTGGCGAGAGAAGGGGAAGGAGACACAACAGAATCTTGAAAAAAAGCTATTGGGAGAACTGAAAACAAACTACCCATTTCCCTAACTTCCAAAGCCTGTGGAATTTCCAGAATGTACTATCTAAGGGATCTTCTGATTTTGTGCTACAGTACAATTCTGTTGTGGAGAAATTTCTTATGTCATGCCTTTGGTTAGCATCCGAGAAGAAGACATATCTGTGCAAGACAAAGGGTAGGCAAGAATGAGCAAATGCGTGGGAATGTTTCCATGGCACACCTACGGAAAGAAAGTCTTGTCTGCAGAAAATCCTGGCACACCTGAAAAGGTCACTGGAACCTAGAAAACCCCCACCACACAAAAACTAAGATGCTCTAGTAGTAGAAAAAGCACTCTGCCAAGAGCTAAGTCAGCCTGTCCTGTCCTGAATGATGGCTATCACAATGAAATGCTAGACAGCATGCCAAGTGTCCTGTGCATCGACGGCAGATGAAAATTTGCAGCACTGTGAAGGAGGCGAAAAGTGCCTGCCTACCGTACACTTACAGGAAAGAGGTGAACTGTAGAATTTTGATGGTGAAAAGCTTGGTGGAACAGGGTAACAATGTAGGATAGAACAACTTTGTGGACAAGGTCAGAAACAAACAAACAAAAAAGTTGAATGAAAGAAAGTGGTAGACAGGTCAGGGGGATGACCCTTCATGATCTCTGGCTGGAAATGCCCAAACAAACAAGCATGTGTGGAGGGGTGGCTATAAGAGGAGAGTGTATTAAGGAAAAGCAAGCAAGCAAGAAAGAGAGAGAGAAACAGAGGGAAGGAAAAGAAGGGAGGAAGAAAATTTTTCATTTTTATAAGATGCTAAAATGTTCTTGTAAAAATGTTTGGCTTACTGGACAGAGAAAAATAACTGCAAATCTGTATGGCATGTACATGTTTTTATGACAGGAAAGATAAAGTGAGATAAAGTACTTTGACAAAATAATGTCATAGTTATTATTAATACACTGACTTTGTCCCCCTTATCCAAGACTGACTTCTCTCCCACAATTTAAGGGCAAGCATCTTGGCCAGTGTCCAGGGAAACCCTTATGTTTTTATGTTGCTGTAGTTTGCCTTAGTGTTTCTAGGATAGATATGGTTTATGATAACCCAGAATATATGTGTATTCTTGAGTATTCTCTTCTATCTCAACTTTCACTTCCCAAAATGGTGCGGCTTTGTAGATAGTGTAGCAGATGGCTAGGAGGGAGGCTTGATGCTGGGTTTTGTTTATGGCCCCTGCCCTCTATTCTCTGAACAAGCCCTGAAGTTCACTCACCATCATCAATACCAAATGCATGGCAGCCCTCAAGTATACAAGTATAAAGCAAATCGAAACCAACAAGCAAACAAAAAAACTTTCGACAGTGGGTACCTCTAGGGAGGAAAATTTGGTGGTTTAATGCAAAGGGGTGGGAGAGAGATTGACTTTTCAGTGGAGGCTTCATCCCTTAAAATGCCAACCATGTATTTAGCTCATAATTTGGCAGAGTGGCAACTTGGGCAGGGCTCAGCGGAGTGGTTCTTCTTCTAGTCTCACTTGGGCTCACTTATGTGCCTGGGGCCATCTACGTCTCTCTCAGCTAAGGTTATCTCTGCTTCTGGGCCTTAGCTGGCGATCAGCTGGAAGAGCATGGCTCTCATGTGGTCAGCCAGCCTACATTTGTTCACATGAGGGCTTGGGATTGCCAGCGTAGGAAGGGGGCCAAGTCCCAGTGAAAAAACACTTTTCTTTTTATTTTATATTATTTTATTTATTTGTTTGTTTGTTTGTTTTTAGAGGTCAGGGAGAGAGAGAATCTCCAGCAGACACTCTGCGGAGAATGGAGCCCTGTGTGGAGCTCAACCTCACGACCCTGAGATTACAACCTGAGCTGAAATCAAGACTCAGATACTTAACCAACGGTGACACCCAGGGGCCCTAAGAACATCTCTTTTCAAGTCCCATTGACAACATCAAGTCCAGGCCAGATGGAAGGAGTGGAAAAGGATACTCCAAACTATGCAGTCAATTGCAAGGTGCTATGGAAGAGAGAGAAGAAGAATCTGTGGCCATTTTTTAAATCTACCACAAGCATCTTTGTTATGCCAAGTCCTTACCTTCATGGAGCGTATATTTTTATCCTTCCTGCTACTGAGTTTCTACTGCAAGCAGATAATAGTTATGAAAATCTCGGGTGAGATGGATCGTAAGGCAAATTTCAGAAAAGAAATGATTAAGTCTATACAATTATTAACATTAGTTAAACAAAACCTTCTTCGGAGAGACTGTTCTGACCAGAGTTCCCAAAATGTTTATTCAGATTTGTGTTAAATTTTTGCCTTAAAAAAAAAAATCTATTGGCAAACCCACATGACAACATTACTGTGTTTGAATTCCTGAAGAGTTAAGAGAAGCAGTTGATTGTTAACTGATTTCCCTTATTGGGGCCTGTGAATTTTTTTTTTTTTAATTACTGCTTGCAGAGCAATAAGATATATGACCACAGGGAATGGCAGAAATCAGTCAGTTAACAATGGGTTCCAAACATATACATAGTTCCTAGCACTGGCCAGACATTGAAGGGATAAAATGAGGCCAAATACCATTGCTTCTCTCTGGAAGCTGAGCATGTCATTGGGGGATAAACAAAACAAAACAAAAACAGAAAACTAACACGTTCAAAGAGAGATAACAAACAATAATACCAGGTAGCAAACAAAATGAAGATGTTGCATCCACAGTCCCGTGCAAGTATAACATTTCTCCAGGTGTTCCAGCTGTTCTTACACTATGTACTCCCCATTTCCTGCTGTGTCAAGTGTCCTGTAGTAAATTACCCTATGGAGAGGAAATGTTACTCAGTCTGACATCACTGGACTCTATCACACCCTTTCACACACCTGCTCACAACCTCACATCCCTCACACACCTGTCATCACCAACAAAACACTCCCTTCCTCTAACCTATACATCAGCCTATAAATTCACATCTGAATTTTCCCACTTAGGTAGGCCACCCCTCCCAAACATGCAAACTCAGAATGAGGAGATGTCACTCTTTAAAAATCATGGGAAAAATGCAGCAGCAAGAAAGTTCCAACTTTTCCTCTTTTATCATAACTCTGAAGACAAATCAAAGTCCATGTAGATAATGACCCAAAGGGCAGAAGAACCTTGAGAAGGGAGAGTTACCTACTAAGAGGGCACCTTCCTGGGCATCAGAGGGCCTGAGTTTGAAACATGATGTTAATGTTTTCTCATGGTATATATTTGGGACATCTGCACTGCAACTTTGAGTTTTCTTATCTTTCCAATGAAAGCAAAGAATATTACATCTCCCTCATCTAACTTATAAGGTTATTATAATTTTGCCATATAATATATGATACTTCGAATCGTTCTATAAAATGCCAATAATCAGTGGGTTAATAGCTATATAAAGCCAGGGGTGATACTCAAAATACTTACTGACTGATGTGTGTTGGTATGGACTAATCAAATAGGACACCTGGCCCTGAAAATAAACACTGGTGCTTACCAGCAGAATGCCAGTCAGTCTCAGCAGATTTCCATACAGTCTGGGGACAAAGAGAATGGTATAACCAGCAAAGTAGGCACACAAAGTCTTCTGTGGGAACTGCCACTGCTCAAAAATAAGTACTTACTAAGGTACCCATAAATTCCTAATAGTAATATGATTTTTAAAAACTGAAACCTTAAATTTAAAGAAAGCATGATCATAATAAAACACTAGAATAATAAAACAATAGAATGACTTCAAACGTGACTGGAATAGTCCCATTTTCGCACACTCTGAAGCATTTAGAAGACTTCTGAGTACTTTCACCTCTAAACTGACTCGAGAGCAAATGACTGTCAACCACCACAAAAGTGCCCTGTCTTTGCTCATGTCAACTGAAGTTTGCTTCCTGCGAGTTAATGATCAAAGAGGCTACAGAAGAGATACTCGCACATCAAAAGATACCATTTTCTGCACGTTACAATACATCGGCTATACCACACTCTAAACCAGTGGACTTCAGTGTAACTAATGGGTCAGATGTGTTCTCAAATGATGCTTAAAAAGTGAATTTAGGTCCTGTAAATGCCTAAAAGCCCCACTGCTAGGACCGATGCATATCTAGACACGTCTGGCAAACCAGTGCACTAGATTTGCCAAATGTCTACTTGAATGAAGGATGGAGAAACCTCCCAGAGGAGAATTCATTCCAAGGGAAGAGAAGGTCAAACAGATAAGCATGGCCTATGGGGTTGGGGAAGGGACAATCCTAAGGTCTGCATGGTGTTTGCCACTAGAATTTGAATCCTGTGGATATGGTGGGGGTAGGTGGCTACAGGAGGAAGAATTTGGAGTTTTTAGCTATTAAATTTGGGGCCATAAGCTGCACTGCTCTGGTCAACCTCTAAACCCCCACTTACCCACCACCATCATTCCACACACCCCTGGGACCTCCTGCACCCAGGATATCAACAGCTCTGCAGGACACAGGACTGTGTCATCCAGAGGGTGCAGCTGTACTTAGGAGAAGCCCCATAAGTGCCCAGCAGATGGCAGTGGTGCCTGGCCCAGGTAGCCGAGATTGTGAATGTCCTGCAGAAGAAAATTGTTCAGTGCCCAGCAGACACCACATGGCAGCTCACTGGACTCCAGAGCCTGGGTTGGAGGTGCCGGGAGGGGAGGGAAGCTCAAGGTTCTGGAATACATATAGATTACGGAGAATGCTGGATTGCCTCCTTCACCCAGGGCTCCATAGCCTGGGACCTTGCCTTCTCTCTGTCTCCTCCCATTTTCTAGGTGGGTTGAAAGCCAATGACTTCAATTTTGTGTCACCATCCCTAACCTTTTTACTCCACTCCAGAGTCACATATCTAACTGTCTACTGGGTTTATTTCCATTTGAATTACAAATTCAAATGTGTCTGAAACTGAACTCCTAATCTTTTCCCCTCAAAAACAGCTTCAACCTACAGCCTTCCTTATTCCAGTTGATGGGACTTTCATCCTTCCAACTGATCAGGCAAAAATTTTTGCCATCATCTTCACCTCCTTTCTTTCCCTTACCTTCACATCCAATTCATCAGCAAATACTAAAATCCAGTAACTTCTCTACTGTCTTGGCAGCTTCTGCTTTGGTCTAAAGAACCACATCTCTTGTCTGGGTCACTTCAATACATCAAAGCATGGACTTGGAACTCAAATGCTTATCTTTCTAGTGCCAGATGCCTGGTGCGGGGTGCGGGGGGCGGGGGGGGGGGGTCCAGTAAGTTGGTTTCCATTAAAAACCCAAAATGAAAAAACTCATGAAATGACCTCTATCAGGACGTGTGTGTCAAACATCCCTCAAACAGAATTAATGTGACACAGAGTCCTTCCTTTGAAAATCCTACCATTGCTCCAAGGTTCAATAAACTTCTCCTTACACTCAGCCTTTCTCAACAACACGGTAGGGGGATCTTCTGGCCTAGAAGCCCTACAGAACTTTCAGTACATATAGTTGATCTAGCATTTGATTTCATTCTGTCTTGTATAGCCTGCTAATCTTTTCATGAGTTTTAATCTTGTTGTTCCAGCTAGATAATGAGGCAGAGTTCTTAGCTCGAGCCAAAAGTAGGATTTGGATATGTCTGAGGTCTGGCCTATGTGATTACTGAAAGGTGTGACCACCATAAGTTATTTGCATATAAAGTTTTTGCTTCAGAAGATTTTGAGCATGTGGAGGTGCCTTCCAGGATGGATGAGGGAAAGATCAGGGACTGGGGAGGGTGTGGTGTCTGACTTCAGATATTAATTCCCTGCTCAACCTGTGGATTCAGGTCTGAGCTCAATAGAGAGGATATCTGAGGAATTTGGGGGTGGGGGGCAAGTCTTAAGTCCAGGGAGCTAAGCTGTTCTGCTTTAATGTCTCCATGCTAGAAAGAAGCAAAGAACAGGTGAAACTAGCGTGTGGCCTACTCCTTAGGCTCTCAAGTCTAGCAGGGAGGCTCAGGGCAGATCAAGGTTACCAAAAGCAAATTTGGATCCCATGAAAAGAAAGTTCCAGACCCCCTTCAATGACAGACAGGCTAAACTACTTACTAGCAGTTTACATTGGCAGATTACACAGTTGAGCTGACTCCTTTCTTAATCTCCAAGTACAACCATTTGTACAACTTCTCCCCTCTGCTACTCTGGTACCTCTCAGCTTGGTAAATCAAGGACAGCATAAGGGCACCTTTGTCAAATATGGCATCTCAGGAGGACACTTAGGACAGTGGCAGTGGCCTGTGACTGCCCCTGTGTGACATCAAGTACATGGCCCTGGGTGGTAAAAAATGTGAAGATTGTTGACGACCACTCACAGAACATACCCAGCAAGGAATATTCTGGTGGGACACAGAGGAGAGTGGGGAGTTGCATGGATTTTAACTTCCTACCCTTTTCCAGGGGGTTAAACCTGATCTGGAGAAATTTCAATTATTAGTTTTTCAGTGACCTTACTAAATCCACAGACAAGAGAGGCACTGGGGATCGGAAGCTAATGCAGACATCACAAGTGGGAAGCCCAGGGTACTCACTTATCTGGAGTGTCCCAGACCATCAATATAGTGTGTTCTGGTTAATCAGATTTTTAAAAAATAGAAAAAAGCAACAAGTGTCCTTTTGAATCAAAGATATCAGAAGCCCAGATGGGGGTCAGATCCAGTTTCTAGCAGTAGAATTGGGAAAGCCGTATAACTTCACTGAATTTAATTTTCCTTAAAATAAATTTAAAAAAAAAAATCTATTACTTCTTGGCCTGACTTGTTTGAGGGTTGTCAGAGTAGTTGACTGAGATAATCTACGTGAAAGTGCTTTAAAAACTGTAATTCACCACATCATGTGTCAGGATGGCTGAGTGGCCTAAGGTACCAGACTCCAAACTAAAATCAATACCCTGTAAACTTAAAATATTGTTATTAATGTAGTAATGTACCCATACACATAACCCTAGATTGAGGATTGAGACAATCACTGGAATGATTTAAATTTTTTTCTGAATTTACCTCATTAGCTAAATATTTGTAACAAAACATGATTGATGGATTTTCCTATTCATCTTGCATCACTGAATATTTAAGTCCCGTTATTCATTATTGAGATGTCCCACACAGCATGAGCGTCTCAGCAAACACAGGAGAAAAATCACGGTGTGTAGGTTATCTCCTTACTTATGAAATAAAGATATCCCAGGTAAATCACCTTGTTCCTTATCCTCTTCAGTGTTTTAATTCCAGACAATGCTGTATATCCTATAAATATTTCCATATCACTTGATCTCTTGGTCTGCTCTCATTTGTCACTCTCCCAATTACAAAAGCTAAAGGACTTTGCTCAGTACCCTCCTTCCCTGACACTGATGTCTTTCCCGGAGCAGAGACAGCACTTCTTAGACTTTGGTTGCTTGGGGAAGAGATGGCCCAGTGGTTTTTCCTAATATTGCTGTTATCACATTTTCCCACCTTGGGAAATTAACAACATCTCACACTTTGGTCTGGCAGAATATAAGCAACAGACTAATACTCTGTTCCCACCAGGATTTTTCTGTCACTCAATTTGTGGCATAATCTCAGAGACATCACAAAGATCTGAAAAAAATCACATTCTACCTTTCATTGATGCTTTTATTTTTATTTCTTTTTTATTAATATATAATTAGCATACACTGAGACATGTACATCTTCAGAGTGCTCAGTTTGAACAATTGAATGTACCAGCTGAAGCCAGATATAAAAATATGGACCTCAGACACCCCCATCAGCAGCCCTACAGACAAAATGGTAAATCTGGGTTTTATACAGCTTCTCCCTGAGCTGGCTTTAATGGCACACGCAGTAGATTTCCTGAGTAAATGCAATTCCAGTACGATTTGTAGAGACAAGAATCTCAGTCCGGAGCCTGTCCAAGTCTAATGCTTATTTGGATGTCAAATATTTCATACATTTTTATGCATTCTTAGATATTTTCTCATTACAAAGGTAACTTATGTTTGTTGCAAAAACAAAAAATTCAGAAAACACAAAAAAATCGTAAAAAGAAAATACCAAAGGCTATTTTACAAATATAAAAACATTCTGCCTTTGTAATAAAAGGAAAAGATCACCCATAATCTCCCTACACAGACAAAATCAATACTTTTGATTGATTTGATTTGATTGATTTTTGTATCTTACAATTTTCTTCCAAATTCATGGTTGACAGATATAAATATCTGTGTACTTATCTTTTTTTTAGTGGGCTCTTACTATGCATACAGTTTTATGTTGGTGGGTAAAATAAGGAGTTTCTGACTTGAAGTTTAGCACCCACTGTGCCCACTATACATCTCTCTTTGCAGAGACTGTCGCTTCCTAGAGAAGACAGGCTTATGGTGGATGTCAAGGCCACCTGGACCCAGCCTCACCTGAGAATTCTGCCAGAAGAACCCCTCGTGAGCCTGTTCAGCATTTTGCAAACTGTCTGGAAAACTGACAGGAACCTTCCAAATGTCAAATTCAAAACTTGTAAAACGTTGCAGGAAATTTAGATATCAATATGCATAAGCCTCCATCTTCTGGCCAGTTACTGAGCTCCCTGTGTGAGCAAATGCTTCGCAGCAGCTCCTGGCATCAGCTTCTTGCTGTTGGTGCCATAATCTTTTGCCTGCGAAGATCAGGGTGGAGGTGAGCGAGTGTTTCTAATCCTGTCATCAAAACTCAGGACAGCTCTGAGATTATGCACTGAGGAATTGGATTCCCAAGACAAATGACTACAGTAGAAACCAACAAGATCAATTTCCAAGGGGAAATTTATTCAAAGTCGTTATTTTCTCAAATGCTTTGTTAGTATTTTCATAGACTTTCAAAGCCCCATGTTTCCAATTTGCAGCACCTTCAGTGAGAAATCTCTTTGTTTTTCCCAAAGAAACATTGGCTTTTTAATCTTCAAGTACCCTCCCCCAAAAATGTGTGTGTGTGTGTGTGTGTGTATACACATATATATATATGTGTGTGCATATATATATATAAATTTCCCCTCTTGAATAGATAGATCCCAAGAAGAATGAAGTAACAAGAGATCCTCTCCAGGCAATCTGTAAGACAGGGGTTGTGTTAACAAAGGGAGGGGACGGGGGAAGAGGAAAAAAAAAAGCAAGAAGAAATTGATTCCCAGTAAATTCAGCCAAAGAAAGCCTGTGATTCAGCAAAAGAAAGCCATGGACGATTTTGTTCAGCTCCCAGGCGTGCATATCACTGCCGCTGGGAAAAGGCTGCTCCCCTAATCTCAGCCTTCGCAGCCTGCCAGAAGTAAGGAACATTACTCAGAGCTATCCTTTCTTTCTTTTTAGGAAATCCAGCTCCAAGGGAAGATCCCAGGCTGTCTCAAAGAAGCTACCTATGATGAAAAATGAGAACAATTAAGCCCTAAATCTGTACACGAAACTTTAACAGCTGAGACTCGAAAACGAAAATGGAGATAATGCTAATGATTATGTTTTATAGCCTCAACACGCCTTACATCTGGAAGCGTTCCAAAGCCCTCAGCAGGTTGTCACATTGATAGAAGGGGCCCCTGCTGAGACGCAGCTGCTTCTGGGGAAGAGCCGGCATCTGGAGAACAGCTGCACAGCAATCCCAGGAACACACGGAGCAGGAAGGCAAGAGCGGCCCGCTACGAGGCCGCCCCTTCCACCTGGAGCCTCCCTCCTTGGCTCCAAGGACTCGCAAAGGCCGAGGCGTCACATTTGCTAACGAACGGTAACGCGATGAAAGCTTAACTCTCTGTAAACTTCGGGGAAGGAGACGGTCTGGACAGTCCCACTTTCTACTTAGCTGAAGGGTTTTGACACACCGAAGCACCAACTTTTGTTTAACCCTTAGGGGCGAAAACTTACCGAACACGTATCATTGGATTCTTTGACTTTCTCCATTCAAATCGGCCAGAAATTCCTAATGTTATGCTTTGAATTCATCCAGCATCCATCGACATGAAAAGATTTATAATGGATCGGTGGTCTTTTGTTATAAAGAAGCTTCCAAAGCATTCTCCATGTATATCACTGTGTGTGCACACACATGGACACACACACACACACACACACACACGCACGCACCCACTCATTCATACACAGGCTTAGGGAGAGGGAGGGGGAGAGGGAGAGAGAGAGAAAAATGACATTGTGACAGTAATTAGCAGACCGCATTGCTACTTCCACCCTTCCATTAACCAGCAGTGTGACCTTGAATTAGTCCCCTCAACTCTGTGCTAAAATGAGAGAGGATCATTAGATGTTCTTTAAGGTCAAATATCAATGTCAGTGATTAAGAATTTTATTACTCCAAATTCCTTTCTTCTCCCTCTTTTTCTTTCTTTCCTTCTTTCTTTCTCTTTCATTCTTTCTTCCTTGCCTTTCCTTTCCTTTCTCTTTCTTTTTCTCTTTCTTTTCCTTCCCTTCCCTTTTCTTTCTTTCTTTCTTTTATTTCCTTCCATCCTCCTCCATCCCTCCCTTCCTTCCCTTCTTTCTCTCCCTTTTTCTCAATCCCTAGTTGTTCATTATTTTAAGTGTTAAAACACACGAGCCAAGTAAGCCAGAAATCCAATGCAGCCCAAATGAACCCCAAGATGCACAAACTGAGCTTGACATGAGGGGTGCATTTCTAATTAGACGGCACGGTACCTGCCCTCCTGGATCTTACCTCTTCTAATAGCATTGTTAGAACACCTTCTGATGATCACATTTCCTCAGTAGCCCACCCCCATATTTGTGAATTACATGTATTGGAAAGATAGGAAAGAGAGAGGTCAGCATGGACCACAATAGCTTGAAACGGCTTCTCAAAAGCAGTGTCTAGAAATAATGTAGGATTTGGATTGAAAGTAAAGATTAAGGAAGATATGTTAGTTGGGACTACAGTATGTACAAAGGCCAGGACCTACCATACACATGGTCTGCACGGGCCCAGGAAGACTCAGAGCAAGAGTCACACACCCCAGTGGCACCCTGGGGGCAGCTGAAGAAGACCCACAGTAAGGAGTGGTGCAGACCATAGTGAACCAGGGAGCCTGGACCCAGCCTAAGGACTTTGCTGGGAATTTTATAAAATATTGAATGAGCAAAACAAAAAGATCTCCAAGCAAGATAAGCCCACAGGACCACAGTTTGTGACCTAGCATAATTATTTTAAATGGCTTGTGGTTTTATTTTTTAAAAAAGAAGTAAAAGGAATCAAAATTGCCTGGCCTTCATAAAAAAAAATAAGTCAACTTAAGGTCTTGATGAATAAAACATGATGAGGTTAATTTTAAATCCCTTTTATGCTATCTGTCTCCTGGAGAATTTTCCATTGTCCTTGTACAATAATGTAAGTTATCACACTGGGGATTTTTTTGCTCATCTATAAATAGCTCCTTCACCCATAACCCATGGATGACAGCCTACTCTTATTATTTAAACACGTCTCCAACTATGAAAAAGCTATTTCCAGGAAGTCCAAATCTCTCAGCAATATTGCTGTCAGTTAGTCTGGGATGCATATGTTGGGCAAATGTTGCAACAGAGAAAGTCTCTGTGCTGAGCCTTATTCTGATTCAGCAGAAGAAGGAAAAATGAGAAAGAAAACTGGCACCACAGGACTAGAAAGAAATCTTGGCAGCCAGGGCTAAGGGTAATTACCAAAACCAGAAGCTGGGAGAGTTCCTGTTTGTTCTTCAAAAGGTCCCCAGGACTCAAGACAGGCCAAGAGATAAACCAAACTGTATTACAAAGATCCGTATTGATAAACTGTGTTTACAGTTAAAGTTATTTGTTTCTGTTCATTCAATTATCCCTTCTATGAGAAACCTGGTCTAGGAAAGAGGAAGCTTTAGCCATAAGAACGTTAAGATTTCCATTCTGGAGGGAAGTTATGACTAAGCCGGAGCCGGAAGCAGAGCTCTGTAGGCTGAAAGGATTGTATTTCCGGTAGTTTTGGCAAGACCCAGCCCACTGCACATTCTGAGGCTGGTACACCCACGGAGCACCCCACCGCTGGCTATATACCCGAGCCACATATGACTACCCAAGACCCCAACAAATTATGTTCAAGGCTGGGCCCACCACTGAGAAAGGCTTGTGACTGACAATAAATGTGGATTTGAACAAATCCTGGCTTGAATTGTGCAGTTAGGTCAGCCTTGAGAAACTAGGTATCTGACCACCCAGGTGCTATCGGGGACTGCCTTTGCCCACAAGACCAGTGCCCTTGCCCTATCTTGGGAATCTCCTTGCCAGCAACCTCACACAGCCTCTTCCTGGGGCCTGTCCCAAAATAAAAAATAAACTAAAACCAAGAACATAATAATTAATCCAGAACAAAGTTACCACGCTCCAGAGAGACTGGTGTCCCGTCATCCTCCAGAGACAAGGAATAGCTCATAAATGGGATTCACCCGGGTCTTCGCTGGTCCTCTGCCCTAGTTTGGCTTTTGAGAACTCAGGCTCTGCAGTCACATGGCCGGTGATAAAATCCTGGTTCGGCTGCTAGTTATGACTTTATTCCCTTCTGTCTCCGTTTCCCCGTCTACAAAAAGGCGCTACAGTACCACCAACTCCTTGCAGAGCTGTTGTGAGGGTGAACTGAGATAAGGCCTGGGAAGCCCTGGGACGGGGCTGGGCGGATAGGAAGTGCTCCCAACAACTGCCTATTCCTATTCGCATCATCTTTCAGGAGGCCACTGGGACGTACTCTTTTAGTGAGATCGAGGCCCACTGCCCTCAGCTCTGTTCCCATCATCTTTGAGGACAGCACCAGAGACATCCTTGATTTCTGTCCTCTCCAGCATTTCATCCTCATAGGGCCAAGAGCTTCTGCTCCTCCGACCTCTCTGCCAAGTCTCGCTCCCCTTCCAGACCATTCCGTCCTGCCCTCTGAACCCCTCTTCTACGGGATAATTGGCCTACCCATCCTACATCTGCCTTCATCTGGGCAATTTAAGCATTTACATGAATGATGGTGCATACAAACATCAAACCTAGGATTGCAAACTTCAGTGTCAACACAAGCAAAGCAGGGAATAGGGGTGAACCAAACAAGCCAACCTCACAGTGTAATGAGACAGCACACAGCAGCAGTGGCATCGCCATTAAAGGAGAAGAGGGCAGGGAGGGGCAGGCTAGAGACTGAAGGCCCATCTCAGCACCAGCAGGATATGCCACATGAGAATGCAAATTTCTAGAGAAAATAGAAATCCAAGATTCTTCAATGTTGGCAACTATTTCAGCTTTAAAAAAAAAAAAAAAAAACAGATTGCAGGCCAAATAAATTAAGTCTATGGGCCAGATTCTGCTCCTGGGCATCCACGTTGAGAACAATGCCTCAGCTCCCTCTGTCTCCTATGCAGCATCCTTTTCTCCCGAGCTCCACATCCTCTCTGCACTGTCCTCTAGGTCTCTCTTCCAACTCCCGCTTTTATCCTGGAGGTTCTTACGCATCCCCCAGACTTAATCACAAATATCACCCCTTCAGCTCCCCATTTCCTATTGCTACAGTATAATAATTTCCTCTTTTTAACTTCCTATTGACTTATCTGGATACTCCTCTAGGCTGTAAGTATGAGAAAACCTGGCAAGTGCTTGTCCTATTCCCCACGATATCCCCCTCGCTCGGCAGAGTGCCTGGCACACTGAGGATTCTCGAAAAATCATGTTAAAAAGAATAAAAAAATAATTCATCAATCCTTGCTTTGCCCTCTAATCTCAACTATGAGATCTGTGTGCATATTTCCAAAGTTCTGTCTTCACCTGGATAGACTCTCAGAAGCTAAAATTTACCACATCTGCGGTGGTTTTAAAAATATGTCCATAAATCCTCCCTTCAAAAGAGGAGGAGCTTAATTTTCCTTCCTTTGAATAAAGGCTGGATTTAGCTGCTGCTTCTAACAACAGAATGCAGCAGGAGTGTTGGATGCCACTTCCAAGATTAGATTATGGAAAGACTGCCTTAGTGCATTTGGGCTGCTACAACAGAATCCTACAGACTGGGTAACTTACAAACAACAGAATTAATTGCTCACAGTTCTAGAGCCTCTAAGGTCAAGATCAAGGTGAAAGCATGGTCTAGTGAGGGCCCTTTCGTAGGTCACAGATTTGTATCTTCACAGAGTGGAAGGGGTGAGGGAACTCTCTGAAGCCTCTTCTATACAGGCGTTAGTTAACCCCATTCACGAGCGCTTCACCCTCGTGGCTTAATCTTACTTCCTAATCTCTTGGAGGTTAAGTTTCAATATGTGAATTTTGAGGGGACAGCTTCAGGACACACCAAAGACTATGACTTCTTATGGGCTCAATCTCTACCTCCTCCCTCCTTCCTTCTCCCTCTCTTATCTCCTCTTGCCCACCATTCCGCCTGTCTCTGGCATCGCTGGCTTCAGAGGAAGCCATGTTGTGCCAGTTCTGTGGAAAAGTCCACGTGACAAGCAACCACAACTGCCAACAGCCACGTGAGTGAGTTTGGAAGGGGATCCTCCAGACCCAGTCAAATCTCTAGATAGCAGCCCCAAGCACTGGCAGCTTGACTGAAATCCAGGAAACATCTTGTGTTGGAAACTCCCACCTAAGCCACTCCTGATTCCTCACCTAAGAAACTATGTGATATAACAAAGTTTGTTGTTTTAAAACTAAGTAAGGTTTGAGATACTTTACTACACAACAAGTGATAACTAATAAAACACCTCAAAACTGAATAATTATTATCCTTCCTTCTCCCCCTCTTTCCTCACTTCCAAACTGAATCCACCTCTGAAATACCCTGGTTCTATTAATGGCTCAAGCCTTTCAAGTCACTGAGGCTACAAACTCAGGGTCCTCTTTGGAGCTCCTCTGTGCTTCCTTGCATTCCCTATTGAGCTGATAGTCCGGACCTGAGACCAATACCCACAACATACACTGCTCATTCCCTCCTCTCCATTCCCTTTGCTGTTTTCCCACTTCACACCCTACTTACTCTGCTCCTGAGCCTCCTAACTCAGTCCTCCAGCTCTGACATTTTTCCTCATCAGCCAGACTTCTAAATTTTTATTCAAATAGGTCATTTTCAAAATCAGCAACTTTAATAGATTTCCATTATTAATGGAAAAAATCCAAATATCTTAGAATGATACAACCTGGCCTGAATCCTTTTTCCAACCTTAATTCCTAACACCATTTTTCAGATATCCCAAGCTCATGCAACAAATATTTCTGGAATAGTATTATGGTTTGCTGCTACTTGTTCCAGCTATCAACTGCCACTTAAATACTATGTCCCAAACTTAGTGACTTAAACGACCACTTTGCTTTGGGTCAGAAATTTCAGCAAGATTTGGTTGGTTTATCTCTGATCCACACAGCATCAACTGGGCTGGAGAAATCTACTTCCAAGGTGGCTTCTTCACCTATTCATCAGTCATCTTGGTGCCTCCACATGGCATGTCACCTTCCCAAGATGACTTCAGGAACTTACTGATGGCCTCAGTGGCTAGTTTCCCTCAGGGAGTTTTCCAAGACTGAACATTGTAAGTGACTCAGGCTTCTTATGACTTATTCTTGAGAGTCAAACTGCATCACTTCCCTACTGAATAAATTTCAGGGACAGCCCAGATTCAAGAACAGAAGGCTTTACAAGAGTGTGATTAAGGTTAGTTGTCATTTGGGGCACCCAGGTGGCAGAGTTGGTTAGAGTCTGACTTGGTTTCGGTACAGGTCCTGATCTCAGGGTGGTTGAGACCAAGCACTGCGTTGGGGTCCTCACTTAGCAGGAAGTCAGCCTGAGATTCTCTCCCTCCCCTCTGCCTGTCTTGCTCATGCTCACTCATGCTTTCCCTCTCAAATAAATAAATAAATCTTTAAAAAAAAAAAAAAGAGTTTCGGTGTCATTTTTTGACACCAAAGAATGGGGGATGGGTCACCTTTGAAAACTAATTGCCATTGTACTCTTTTTACCTGGGGGAACCCCTAGGATAATTTGAAGATATTGCTAAGGGGATTTCAAAAACAAGAAAGACAATGGAGAGTTATTATACATACATAAACTTTTCTTGTCCTTAGGACTCAGGAGCAAGAAGTAGTGAAATGTATAAAAAAAAAAAAAATGTGCTGCTACTCCTTTTTTAGGTAAGAGGGCAAGAAAGAAGCACAAAAAATTCAGCTAGGTTTTAGGAGAACAAATTGGGGACAGAAATATAACAAATTCATCCAAGGTGCATATCTGATGAACCCATCCACATACCACCTCTACTGACTAAAATTTCCCTCTAGATAGCAACTTCTCAATCCATTTATAGCCTCAGTAGAAATGGACCAAATTCTTCTTTTTATTGCTAATCTAAACCTAATTATTCTTCAATACCCAAGGAGTCCCCTCTCCATGAAGTCTTCCCAGGGACCCCCTTACCTCACTATGATTCTTCTTTTTCTTGCAACGTATACATATAGTCCATCTCTTAATTTCAGGGTATGTTACAGATTGTTTAGCATTGTTGTCATATGTTTTAATGGGGTCCCAAAAAAAAAAAAAAAAAAGGAGGGCAGGAATGACAATGAGGTATCTTCTAAGCCAATTCTTTTGTTTCCAGATGAGGACATGAAGGCTCAACATGAGGCTGAGTGATTCGAGCACAGTCACACTAGGGTGAAGGGCTGAGCTGATCTCCAAGCATCTTCTCTCCTTCTTCAATACTCTGTCCCCATCAGAGACCATGTGTTCATCAGTCTTGTTTCTTGTTTCTCCTGGGGAGAGGAGGGCGGGGTGGTAAAAACCTCTTTGAAAGTTAAAAATACTTTCTCTTTTTGTCTCTGACATGTCACCCAGCAGGATAAACAGTAAGAGCTCAATGTGTACTATGGTTGGGGGACTGAAAGTGAAATTCTCCTTTAGGCCAGCTATAAAATTGGTCGAAGGGAACAGTAGTAGAATTAAACCATGTTTTTAGCATTCTCCCAAAGAGTAAAGAAAGAATAAGTATCCCTGAAAATTGAATAAAATAGAATTTAAACATCTAAATGATTTGTGAGACCTACACCTAAGATGGCGGAGGGTGGGGGTCTATTGCCGGTGAAGAAAGAGCAGCAGTGCCTCTGTGGAGTCCCTGGTGGGGAGAAGTGGGGACAGTCACCAAAATACAGCTGTGCCTAGCAGACTAGGAGTCCAGAGAACAAGACCCCATGGAACTCTCAGAAGTATTTGCGGGACACTTGGGGTAAATGGGGAGCTAATTTCTCATACAAATGCTGTGGATGTTTGTCGAATTATAATTGGAGCTACAAAAGGTTTAACTTACATTGTAGATGTGGCCTCATAACCATGATTCACCTTATCACTCTTTGACTATTGATAGTGAACATGGCTTTCACACCATTTATTCAATAATATGAGGATTATTTATCAGCCCATACTCACTGGTATAGAAGGACAATTGTTTCATGTCAGACCGGTTCTGATTTATCAGCCACCTATTGTTACAATCTGGTGAATACGACCCATCCCTTAGACACCTACCCTGTTGAGTCTTACGTCTGGCTATTTGTGTTCCCTGCTTATCTTACTGGATGAAAAGTCCACGGAAGGCAGAAAGTTAGCACAGCATCTTCGATGGTGCCCTGCAAATTGAGGAATTCTCATAACAAATCTTTGTCTACTTCAGACAATACAGTCAACTATAGCCAGACATGGGTTCGAATCCTAGTTCTAACATCTCTCTAGCACTGTGTGACTTTGGGCTAGTTATGTCACATCTGTCAGCACTAGTTTTTCTCCTCTGAAAAAATGGGGTAATACCTCCCTCATAAATTTGTTGTGATGATTAATTAAGAAAAGAAATAGGGGCACCTGGGTGGCTCAGTGGTTTAAAGCCTCTGCCTTTGGCTCAGGTCATGATCCCAGAGTCCTAGTATTGAGCCCCACATCGGGCTCTCTGCTCCATGGGGAGCCTGCTTCCTCCTTTCTCTCCGCCTGCCTCTCTGCCTGTGATCTCTGTCTGTCAAATAAATAACTAAAATCTTTTAAAAAAAGAAAAGAAATACAGGCAAAACACAGTGAGTAAAGCACAGAATCCAATGAATAAACGAGATGAATAAATCAAGCTATTATTATTTTGGACGTGTTATCTCTTCACTATGAGCCAGTCACCCCCTTCCTCTTGCTCCAAGAAGTAGGCCTAATCTTAAAGAATTTTGAGGACTGAGAACACTTCTTGGCTCCCCCAACACTGAAGCCCAGGCTGGGAACCATTATGAGCTTAACAACTCATGTTAGCATTCATCTTTCAACTGGGCACACTAAGAAAGACATACCTCATTGTCCTAACATAAATCCACCACCATCATGTAATGAACGAAAACCACTCAGAATGTGTTTCCTACATGAGCCCACATGTTGGCTGAAACCTTTCAAAAGCTCTATTAGTGAGACAAATTCTACATATCCTGCCAGGAAGAAGATCAAGGAAAAGAGTCAGGGGAGGGGCACATTTGATTTTTCCATGTCTCCTGCTGGATTCTTCTTGTTCCCGCAGTTCAGGCAGAGTCTTGAAAATTCTAACTTTCCAACTCCTTCTATTCATGAAAGATTTTTTTTTCTTTTTCCCCACAGCACCAGAAAGGCCCTAAGCAAGCTTGAGCAAATTAACTTTCTCCTCAGGCTTTTTGGGACTGAACACAGAAAATTTCGTTTCTCCAGCACCTCTCTCTCGTTGAAAATAGCCGATATCTCCATGGTGTCTGCAGCAGACCTCGGGGGCACCAGGCCACAGGGCCCTTCACAAATGCCTTCCTTGGTGGCTTCACGTTCTCAGCCACTCCAACCCTGTAATTTTCCAGATGACTTGAGGTTTTGAAACCAAATGAAGCAGTGAAACTGCTTCAGCTGCTAAATTCTTTCTGGATCCATTTGGAAATGACAAAAAGCTGCCATACGTGGCAATTTCAGTTTTGCAGACACTTTTCTTTACTTTTCCTTATGAAGTCATTAGCTGATCCCAATTTCCTTGGAGATCAAGATCAGCTTGGACGCTGAGTATATACAAACAGATGTGAAGCCCATTTTTGTTGAGCCGTAACCAGATAGTAATACTTATGTGGCATTTTGTCATTTACAGGGCATCTTTACAGACATTAAACTCATTTGATTATCACAACCAGTCTGTCAGGTAGAATACATATTGTTATCCCGATATCTGGTGAGGACATGAGACTCAAGTTTTGCCCCATGTCAGAACACCGCTATGATGCAGAGCTGAAACACAACTCAAGATCATTTCCAGTGTAGTAGAACACACTTGCCCAGAAGTTAAGATTGAAATTCATATGCCTGCAGATGACATGACCATTTCACTGATAGTTCTTCATTTGTTTGGCTAGAACCCTCCATCTTCTCCACTGGTCCCAATTTTTGATAGTTAGATGCCTTGTGTTTTGTCCAAACTAATTTCCTAAGGAAGATATTAAAACAGGCGCTCCTTTAACCTTAGATATGCTCAGATCCAGCATGCTTAATAGCACACCAGTTGTGTACTTTCCTTTCGGCACAGAGAGACACTAACTATAATTCCTCCCAGACGAGAAGGGAAATAGTGCCTTCATTTATCAGGAAGACACAGAGAAAGAGGGCAGGAGACCAAGCAGCATCTAAAATGGCTGCAGAAAAAATGGATGTGATTGCGCAGGGCAGAGAAACTGTCTCTCCCCGAGGGGACAGACCACATAATGAGAGGCCACCGTTATTTTAATATAAACTCCTCTTCTCAGTCATCTCTGAGATGTCCCCTGTGAGGCGTGGGCCCTTTGGGGCTGGAGCAACTCAGCTAGGTGTACAATATCCCATGAAGAGGACACCCTTCACTGCCTCTTCCTACTTCCCCTACACAGTACCTGCACTAGGACATCTGAAAATAGCCAGTTTCCCAAAAGCCTTGAGAAAGTTCAGACACGTTAATAAGCAAATGAACCAGCCAAAACATGGCTGAAGGTGCCTCAAAAAGTGTTTTATCTCTTAAACAAATTAATAAGCCTAAGGGAGGTTTCTTCTATTTCGGATTTCAGGGTGATCCAGGCTGTGCACAAAAATACACAAATGATCATAGTAACTTAAAAAATAATAAGGATAGTTCCCAGTTATGAAGCACTTATTCTTTGCCAAGAGCTGCTTTATGTATCTTATCTCTAGTCCTTATAATAATCTTGAGAAATGGAGAGAGAGCATGATCACCATTTTACAAATGAGGAAACCGAAGCAAGAGAGTTTCGTTTACTTTCCCAAAGTGACCTCTGACAAGTAGTCATGCCACTCAGAGGCCTGTCCTGTGGTTGAAGGTGAGAATGGGCACTTCTGGCTGCTGGGAAATGGTTGGCCTATTCTTCCCGCCCACCCCAAAGATGTTATTTATTTATTTGACAGAGAGACAGACAGCAAGAGAAGGAACACAAGCAGGGGGAGTAAGAGAGGGAGAAGCTGACTTCCTGCTGAACAGGGAGCACAATGCATGGCTCAATCCCGGGACCCTGGGATCATGACCTGAGCCAAAGGCAGATGCTTAACTACTGAGCCACCTGGGTGCCCCTGGTTGGCTTATTCTTTATTCAACAGAGTGATATGGATGCTCAGGTTGTAAAACAAAAGTATGGTAGGTGGCTGACCTGGCCTGTTAACAATCCTGGGTTCTCTTCTAGAACAAATTTCATGATCAATCATATTTGGGAGAGAGAAGGGAGAGTAAGGATCATTCGGGCCTGCTTTTTTTTTTTTTTTAACTAAATTAACCTACTTTTTTCTTTCCAAATGGTCTACCCAGTAGTCCCCATGGATGAGAAAAAATGAATAGATTAAAAAGATATGTTTACCCCTAGATGTGTCCCAGGGGGCTACTGGAGGGACATTCAATCCCCTCAATAATTTCCAAGCTTCTTTGGAAACATTTTTCCTTGTGGATGTGAAACCAAGGTCATAAAATTTCGGAGTGAATGGGGAAACTGAAATACAATCTGCAATTCACCATCTGGCATCTACTTAATAACGAGGCTGGGGAAAGGAAAGAGAAGTAGAATTCTTAAAATTTTCCCAGAGAAGCCAACCTGATCAAGAAATCCTTCTTGCTGGCATCTGTGCCACTGGATTCTGTGGAATAACAGCCAGTCCATCCCTGCCTGACACAGCAGGGAGGGGAACGCAAGGACCTTTTGTTCCATCTCCACTCTGGCACTGACCAGTTATGAGATATTGGACAAACCACCAACGCTCACCTCAACTGCTGTACTAGTAGGATAAAAAAAAGTAATTACATTTACTTCTCCCAACAAGAACATTCTTACATTTCTAAGTACAACTGGAAGGGTATAGGGCTAAAATTCTCATTGATTCACACAGCCATTACCTTCTTACTAGATTTTGTCAACAAGATGAGGCCAAGGAATCACAGCTGGACCATGAGTAGCAGGTCCATGTGGTTAGGTACTAACTAGTGTTATAAGGAACTAAGACTTTTCTAGAAAATATGTTGGAAATAGCTCAAGTGGGGGAAATCAGCAGGTAAGAATGGAGAGGAAGACGACCACAGCAGCCAAGGGAAATGACTAGTACTGAGGTGTTAAGAACCAGCCAGAATAACCAGATACCAAAGTATGAGGCAAAGAAGAAGTAACCATGGGAGCTTTTGCATTGCTGATCTGTCTCATGACCAGTTCTCCCTTTGATCAGTAGCCATCAGTTTCCCAACACCAAGAGGAACACTGCATGTGATGTTTAGTAGATTCGAGCACAAAACAAGGAAATGAACAACAACACGCAGTTTCTAGAAAGCAACTCTACCGCTCTCCTTGGGCTGCCATGAAAACCCACCACAAACTGGGTGCTTTAAGGGAACAGAAAATTACGCTTTCACAGTTCTAGAGGCCACAAGTCTGAATTCAGGGCTGATTCCTTCTGGCGGCTCAGGAGGACAATTTGTTCCCTGCCTTTCTCTTAACTTCTAGTAGCTGCCAGCAGTCTCGGGTGTCCATTGGCTTGTGGACATATCATTCCCATCTCTGCTCCATCTTCACAGGGCCTTCCTCCCTGTGTGTCTCTGTGTACCCTTTCCCCTTTTCATGAGGACACCAGGCACTGGACTTAAGGCCTTCTCTAATCCCGTGTAACCTCATCTTACCCTAATTACACCTGCAAAGACCCTATTTCCATGTAATATCACATTCTGAGATTCTAGGAGAACAGGAGTTTAGGGAGGGCACTCTGCAATCCACTAGAGCAAGTAAACTGTTAAGTTCTTCTTGTTAAATTCTACTCAGTAGTAGCCAGATGAAGAACCACAGAACAAATCAGAGCAGTCTGTCCTTTAGTTTCATATTTTATAGCATTCCTTATTTGTGTCTTTTCTTATAGAGAAAGAGCTCCTTAATGGGCAGGGCAACGTCTTATCAGTTTCTGTGTCCCAGTGTTAACACGGTGCCTGGCACATCAGTAGGCATTCAGTGAACATTTGCTGAGTGAATGAATTTTCACAGGAACAGAATCTCTAAGGCCTGCATTATTTCACTGAAACTTCTGTGTGAACCTAAGATCCATGAGTTCTTACTACTTTAATGGCTGGGATTGCTCAGCTCATCAGAATGGTTTTCTTTTTTCTTCAGGAAGGAAACGAGGACCATGAGTCAGTTCGTGGGAACACCTCTCTTGATGGCAGAGACCAAAAATTCACGTGACTCAATTGTAGCAATAAAAGGTCCTGCGGGGTCCTGCAATTTTAAAGTAAGTTCTTTGTTGCCATTTCCTCTTTTCTTCCCGGATATCTATTTTGGGTCTTCCACTCCATTCCAGGAACCCCAGCACAGCCTGCTAAATTGTCTAAAATCTCCTTGCTGTTGGTACGAAAGCTCTCTTCCTCTCCTTGAAGGATGTTTGGGTGGGAGGTGGAAGGAGGAACCGCAGACGTGTCACTGGGAGGAAAACATATCCCTTATTCATGTGGGCTGAGCCTTACAAAGGCAGAGTTAAATTCAGGAAATACAATAACCTGATTCATGCCTGTTTCTTATGCTGCCAGCAAACATGAGATTCGGGTTCAAAACGGTTACCAGAGACGAAGAAAAGTTCCCACCAGCACAATCCACGGTAAGAGTACGTGCCCTAGTCCTCCCAGCACGTACCCATAAGTGCAACCCAGACCCTGTCAGAACTTTGGGCAAAGCCAAAAATTCGAGGAAAAAAGACCCAAGTGAATTTACTGATTCACTCCAGGCTCGAGTTCTGGGGAATCAGCCCTGCTTTCTGTCCCCAGAACGTGATCCTTTCTAGTGAAGCAAGGAACTAGCTCCAAGTCAACAAAGTCAGCAAAACTGGCCTTCAGCTATTCCCCACAGCGACTTTCCACCTCTCAAGCGACGTGACCTTGTGCTGACTCTCCTTCCCTGACTCTTTCACACCAGTCAAATCTGCACTCAGATTCCACAGTCAGCCCACGTACTAAATAACCACTTTAAAGCAATGGCTCTCCACCGTGGTGTGCACAGGAATCCTCCAAATTACTTGACTTTCGACGCGGATTCCCGGATGCTGCCCTCAGATACGTGCCCAGTGTGTGGTACACCTGAGCACCTGCACGTTCCCTAGGCAACCCCATGGACCCCCCAGTGAAGCTCCAGACTGGGGAAAATAAAGCTTCCCATCGTTCCTAAATGCAGGACCCCACCTATTTCAAAAAATGGGGAGTGGAGGAAACAACACAAAACAACCACAAGAAAATATGACAAAACTTCTATTTTGACAGCACCTTGACCCAGAAATCTCCATACCAGTTTCACTTTCAGACAGGTAAGGGACATTTTAAAGAGGATGTCAGAGCAGAGACACCCCAGTGAAGGCAACCCCTCCTCAGGAAAGGAACCCTATTAACTTCAAAAGTCCTGAAAGTTCGAATCACCAGCTGTGTGTCAAATGCTGGACTGGAATTGACTAAGACATTACTCCATCTAATCCTCACAAAACACTGAAATGCCAGTCCTGTGATATTGTTGTCCACATTTCAAGAGATAAAGAAACTAAGGTTCAGAGGGATTCGCTGACTTGCCCACATCTACAGCATCGGGAAGTGGCAGCATCCCATTTTACCCCAGTCTCCTGACTTGAAGTGTCCGATGTGTTGTGCTATATCCCAGAGCTGCCTCTAATCTCTGGCCTGAGCATAGCTTGAAGGCAGTGACCTAGGGACCAAATCACTGAAGTGAATTACAGTTGAAACGAAACGGCTAGATGACTGATAGGCTAATCCCCAGAGATCGTAGCTTATTTTCCAAAGTCCACCTCCCAGCACTGTTGCCTTTCACCTCCCTCCCCAGTACATAGGCATGTGACCATCCTCTCCCTCCCCCAGACATCCCACCCCACTCTACACACAAGTTGCTAAGCAAAGATTGCAGGGTTCTGAAAAAGATGGCTGAATTGTGCACTTGCAACAAGACAATAAACACTCCTTTATCCATCACTCAGGGAACATTCCAGCAGAATCCTTCAAGGATAGAATTTGGATAGTCTCTCAACCTACAACAGCCGCCCTTGAGTCATGTCAGCTTCCACCTGTATGAAAGAAAAGAACCAGGGGAGGGAAGAGCACATACTGTGATTTTTTCCCTGAACCCCACACCTTCCAGAAATAGCCCTGATCTCAAGCAATAAAAGTAAAGACAACATTTCCAAGGTCTGGGATGGGGAAATAAGCAAAAAATAGAATGTTTAATCAATGCAAACATTCTTGGAATCTGAAACATCTGGGAGAGCTGGGGTGGTGTGTGGGGAGCCCGGAAAAGGGGGGAGGGGTGGGTAGGGACTTGACATTCTTATCCCATGTTTATCTAAAGCAGGAGCTGAGTAACCTGCTTTTAACTGCCCCCAGCAAGGCCACGTGGTCTCTGTTAACTTTTGTTACTAAATACAAGGATATCTCTCACTTTGAGAAAAGTCAAGCCTCGATCATCTAACTTTACCAGATTAATATAAAGTAGGGACTGATTACTTTAATGTGTTTAGAACTGCCCAAGCATATATAACCCACAATTGTCCTAGTGGGTTTAATGAGATTTTTTTTTCTTCTTTTTCTCAATTTACACGTTACTTCTTAGGAAACCAGTGCTGTGCAAAATGAGACCTCTGTACACTGGAAGTTTCATGCAGAGATACAGACCTCCCTGAAAGCTAATGGGATCTTATAGGATATCAGGGCCAACTAAATAGATATCTACAAGCTGACACAGTAGTTATTTCCTCCCTCCCCCTTTTATACTACTCATCCCAAAAATACTCTTGATGGTGAAGAAAGATATATGATGGAATGCATAAGCCAATTTATGAGATTTGAATAGAGATAATTCTTATGGTAGCCCTTATTTTGTAATCCAACACAGATCTGACCACAGGTCATCAAGGTGGAAAGTAGCTATAACCCAAGGCCCCAGAGAGCCACACGCCACCCCCATGTATACAACAGCAGACTTGACCTTTTCTGTGCTGCAGGGGGTTGTCCCATGCTCTGCTGAATCACTGGGCCCTCACACATAGCAAGTGAAAAGAGGGAATCACTGAGTAGTTGCTTAGTAAACGGATGTAGAATTATTATTTTTTCCTCAGTTTGTTTCTTGTTTTATTATTATTATTAACATATAATGTATTATTTGTTGCAGGGATCCAGGCCTGTGATTCATCAGTTTTACACAATTCACAGCGCTTACCCCAACACATACCCTCCCCAATGTCCATCCCCAGCCACTCCATCCCTCCCATGCCCCTCAGTTTGCTTCCCAGCAACCCTCAGTTTGTTTCCTGAGATCAAGGTTCTCTTATGGTTTGTCTCCCTCTCTGGTTTTGTCTTGTTTCATTTTTCCCTCCCTTCCCCTATCATCCTCTGTCTTGTTCCTCAAATTCCTCATATCGATGAGATCATATGATAATTATCTTTCTCTGACTGACTTATTTTGTTTACCATAATAGCCTCTAGGTCCACGTCATTGCAAATGGCAAGATTTCGGGGGTTTTGATGGCTGCATAATAGAGAATCATTATTATCAGTTTTTTTCTCTCTCCTTCAGCTTGCTCATGTATTACCTCATTAATCTTCCCCTCAGTCCTGGGAAGTAGGTATTACCATCTCCATTCTCCAAAGGAAGCTCCCAAGAGTGCAGGTAATTTGTCCAAGGTCACATACTAGCAAGGTAGAGAAGCGAGATTTAAACCCTAATCGACCGGTCACACTTCTGGGATTCCCCTACGCTGTGTTTCTTCCACCACACGTTCTTTCTCCTTGACCTTTGCCCACAGAGTCATGACCCAAAGCTCTTAAGCTTGGTTCTTCCATCTCCAGCCCAACAACTGGTCTCATGAAATCGGTCATCTTCAAAGAAGATGAAAGAAGAAGGAGCAGCAATAACATGGAAGTTGCCATGTTTTTCTTAGGTCTGTGTTGCTCTATACGTAGCACAATGTCCCATGCAGAGCAAGTAGGATACCCACCAAGTGAGTGAAGAATGCATGAATATAGCTAGTGAGCTGGGTACCACTGCTGTCATCAACTTGGAGATGAGAACAGAAGTCCGGACAGATTAGGGCAATTGCTTAGCCCACACTTCGTCACTGCCTCGCTGAGAGGTAATTCTATCTCTTCAACCTGAGGGTCCTCACAGCCTCTGCTCAGAAGGAGCTCTGGCTCCCCTGCCTGTGGCTGCTTGCTCAGCCGGTCTGATGCCGCCCCAAACTCTCAGAAGCTCTGAAGACTCTCCATTTCCGTTATGGTGTCTCTCCAGCGTTGTCTTTACCATGAAAAGAAGACACTGAGAAATAAAGGAATTTGGGGAGGAAAAGATCAGTCGCTTTTCTTTCACTATAGTCATCTTCTGTATTATAGACTCAAATTGTAACCAAAGACTGGGCTGGGAAGCATATCTGTGTAAAGGAGATCTCATTTCTCTCTTCATTCTATTTTTAAAATGTGTTATGACTATGAGCATTTCCCGTTTGCCAAAACTGACAATGTTTGGTGTGGACGGGGTTCGAATTTTGCCCATTCTGTGACATGTTAAGTGTGTATTACAGCAATAGAGCCACAATGACTAAAACTACAGCCTCAGAGAATTGTGGAAATCGGGTTCCTGCTCAGCCGTTAACCTTCTTTTGTGCAATTCTTAGCAACTCCCAACTCTTTCCTGACTCCGGACATCTGCAGTTCATCCGTTTTCCCGGCCCCTCGAATTGGTTCCCAGGGTGGGAGATTCCCTGAGTCTGTACTCCAAATTCCCAGAATTTCGTTTCCTTCTTTCCTTTGTCTAGATATTTATAATGTTTGATAGAACTTCGCTGAGGCTCACACTATGTTTAAAGTTTAAGGTTATGCAAAATGAATAATTTACCACTCTATTGCAATACAGTAGGTCTGACATTTACTTGGAAATGAAGGCTGCCTGTAAGGGTATTACTATTTTATTCATATTTTTCTTTATGTGTCTTAAGATTCTCTCTGCGATTAAAAGTGTCATTCTATGATTAAAGGTGACAAAACATCTAGGTTGTTTTTCTCACACTGAGGTGTCAATTAAGTCACTCCCAAAGCCTGATCGGTAGTTCCTAACAAATTGACTCACATTCAAAAGGACAAATAAATATACCTCAATGTATTGCTAAATCCCCAGAGCAAAAAAATCATTTTAGATGGTCCTATTAATGACTAAAATTTTATTTAAGACAATATGAATACCAGATAGCTCAGGGCCCATCTCCCCAAAAGAAAAAAAACTTCTAAATAAGTTTTTTTTAACTACTTGAGAACTACACTGCATGTTTTCTATACATTGTCTCATTGAAATTTCCCAGCAATCAGTATTAATTCTTTTGGTGATAGGGTGCCTCTCAACCTTTTTTTTAATATATAATAATGTTTCAGGGGTTGAATCTAGTTAGTGATAAATAAAACAATTTTTAAGGGGTGCCTGGGTGGCTCAGTCAGTTATGCATCTGCCTTCAGATCAGGTCATGATCCCGGGGTCCTGGATTCAAGCCTCACATCGGGCTTTCACTCAGTGAGGAGCCTGCTTCTCCTCTGCCTGCTGCTCCACTACTGGTACTCTCTTTCTCTCTACCAAATAAATGAATAAAATCTTTAAAAAATAAAAATAAAAAAATAAAGCAATTTTTAAAATTAAAATAAATAAAATATAAAATAATGTATTTGGCTGTGCTTATATACCACTGGATTTCCCAGCGGGATATACAAGTAGGAATATCCTATGAGAAATATGGGACTGAATGTTGATTTATATAATAACAAGGATAAATATCTCAGATATTTTTTGAATAAAAGAAACCAGACCAAAAAAGGAATACAAACTCTATGTTTTTATATATATATATATATGTGTGTGTATATATATATTTACCCACACACATATACATACATATATATATTTAAGTATAAATATACAATATACATTATATTGTATATTATATATTTGTATTAAATTGTGTTTTATATATTTTATTTACTTAAATATTTAATATTTATTAAATATTAATTAAAATTAACATTGATAATAAATTATTTAAATATTTTATATTATATATGAATATAATATATTTTATATTTTATGAAATATATTAAAATGTATCAAATGTATAAAATGTGTTAAAATGTATTTCTATGTTTTAAAATATTTAATTTATATATATTATATATATATATATATATATATATATATATATATATATATATTCAAGGACAAACAAAACTGATCCATGGTCAAAAAGTTTAAAAAATGTTTCTGTCTAAAGAATAGTACTAAGAAGGAGTCCAGTGAGATCTTCTAGGGTGCTGGACGTGTTCTGTATCTTGACCTGGATAGAGAACATACATATGGAAATCCATTAACTGGACACTTAAGACTAGTGTCTGCTATAGACTGAACTTTTGTGTCTCCTCAAAATTCCTATGCTGGAACTCAACGATTAGTGTGATTCTATTTGGAGGTGGGGACTTCAGGAGGTGATTAGGTCATGAAGGTGGAGCCCTCATGATGGGATCAGTGCCCTCGTAGGAAGAGACATTTAAGAACTCGCTCTCCCTCTGTCTGTCTTTATCTGTGTCTCTCTGTCTCTCTCTCCCCTTCCATTCTCTGCAAGCATACAGGCAGCACTGCACATCGGCACACCACCAAATTCAAGTTGGGCAGCACTTTGATCTTGGGCTGCCAAGCTTCCAGATCTGTGAGAAGTAAATTTCTGTTGTTTAAGCCACCCAGTCAATGGTATTTTTGTTACAGCAGCCCAGAACGACTAAGAAAGCACCCTTAGCACACTTGAACATAGGGATATGTTAACTCCATTAAAAGAAGAAAAATAAATCTAGGCCTGGGGTTCAAGAGTAAAGCGGGTCTTGGAGATACAGATTCTGGGCTCACTAGCATAGAACCTGATGAGCCTTCTCGGGGAAAGCAGGATCAGTTGCTGTGGAACTCAGCCCCTTGTTGGTGTTCCCTGGAGTTGTGCAGTTCACAACATTCACAGCCAAGTGCAGCAGCCCTTAGGAGAGCATGAGGAATATGGAGAACATTCTGTGAGCAAAAGAGGAGGAAGGATGCCAGGGGATCATCAACGTGTAAGGGACAGGCAGGAAAAAAGGAATCATCAAAAGAGGCACATCTTACCTCCCAAGCCTGGTCCTCTCTCTACCAAGCAGAGGGAGGCAGATACATAAGAAATGTTGAGTTAATGAATAGATAGATACAGGAATGAACAAATGAGACAAACCACCACAGCTTTCACATCTGAGAGAAGAACATGGTGAAATTTTTACAAGTTACGAATTTTAAGAAGCTAGTTTTAAAGATGAGAGAGAGTAAAAATGAGTCCAGGACGTGGTTTGATGATAGAATGACAGGAGGGGATGAGAAGCAGGAAAAAGAGCTGGGGTGACCAGCCAGATGGCCAGGTCCTTAGGAAGAGCAACAGGCCTTGAAAAGAGAAAACAGGTGAGTATTCAAGATCGACTCCACTGTTCTCACATTTGTCCTGAAGACCAACTCAACTTGACAAAAAGAGAAAACAAAAACAAACAAACAACAAAAAACTGTATTGAAAGTGAGGCAGGTAGAATAGGAAAATATTGGGTGTCTGTAAGGAGGAAAAAGGACAGGGATCAGGGTGAAATTGACACCTGACAAGGTGTTTCTGACAACTGAGTAAGTCCTGTGATAGCTCTGGGGTTTCTCATGGCCATAAGCATCTTGTTGTTGCACAAATCCACAGCGCAAAGGCCCAGTGCCTTTGCCTAACAGTGCACAAAGGCCCAGTTAGCCTGCAAATGACAGAGAATAATGCTTGCATCCCTCCACTCAGGGAGCTTGAGGACCAATTGTACATTTAGAGTATATTTGGGGTATATACAAGAAAAGGCAGCTGGTGCTTGTCCATATAACTAGCACAGAACTTGTGCCATGATATGCAGTTCTTGGAAGTCCCGCCCATTCCCAGAAGCCTGCAAAAATATTCCACCCCTGCATTATAACTGCCCATAAAAATCAGAGACCCACATATACCCACTGCAACTCAGGTCCTCTATCTGAGTGTGCCCACACTCCCTTCCCTCAAGTGTGTACTTCGCTTTGCAATAAAGCATCTTCTGTTATACTTTACTCTGACTTGTCCTTGAATTCCTTCTCTGGGGAAAATCAAGAACCTGGCACCAGGGGCACCTGGGTGGCTCAGTGGGTTAAAGCCTCTGCTTTCGGCTCAGGTCATGATCCCAGAGTCCTGGGATTAAGGCCCGCATAGGGCTGTCTGCTCAGCAGGGAGCCTGCTTCCCCCTCTCTCTCTGCCTGCCTCTCTGCCTACTTGTGATCTCTATCAAATAAATAAATAAAATTTAAGAAAAAAAAAAAAAGAACCTGGCACCAGCCGGTAGTTGAGATCTCAGGGCCTGAGAACTCACCCAAACTCTGGTATCATATTTTTGGCAAAGCAGCCAGGAGATACTTAGGTGCTTTACTCCCCCTACTCTGATACTAACTGATCTCCCTTCCCCTTCCATTGTGTCTCCAAATGCCACCTGGCCTCTACACACAGGTTGTTCTCCTCAACAAATTGTCCTGATGGAAACCTTTGGATCTTTGCTACTGATAGCACTCCTAATTGTTCTTCTTGGAGTCCTACCTATTTTTTCCATCCTCCATAGGATTGGACATTTCTTCTGTCCCTTTCAGAAACACTTCAAACTTCTCTCCCAAGGTCCTAACACCCCAAAACCTTAAAAATTACACACTTTCTGATTCTTGACTTTGACTCTCTTATTCTTGACAGTCCTAGGGAATTGCCACTCCAAATGACAGGCACAGGTCAAGCAGTTAAAAGCCATTAGAGCAATTGCCACCCTCTAGAAGTCTCCCATGTGAGGATAAGTTGATCATGGAATGAGCTAGATGGATTTTAGATCACCCACCAACCTTAAGCATGTCTATGAACCAAGGCACACTGAAATCATGCATATCCAGCCCTGTGGCAGTCCTGAATAACCATTTCTTTGACCTCGAGGACTACTTTTTTACTCTGACTTGAGCCTAGGTTCTGGAAAATGTCTCCATTGCTATTGTGGTTAAGGGGACTATTGTTTGTATTAACAGTTTCAAGTTTTTCATCAGACTGTTGAGCAATCAATAGAGCCCTTGGCCCCTGCTACACCAGATTGTTGGGGACCACAATGTCACTCTGCCTTTAATGTCATCTCTGGAGACTCTCTTTATAATCTCCACCCTCCCCCACTTTATTGGGTCTATGAAAGCCAGTACCAGTGGCTACTGGACAGAGGTTCTTGTGCCTATCTTTCAGCCAACCACTCCAAAACTAGTCTTCTGTCTTGCTGGCCTTCACTGTCCCATCATACTGGACTGTCTCTGTGTTGTTTCCTTGATTAGTCAAGGTCCATGGACTGACACCTCATGGATCCATGGGATTCATATTGCTCTTCTCTTTGCTTCTTAAAACATGGTCTTACTTGTAATCCTTCTTTTTTCCTTAATCAGGATCACTTTGCAAAACTGGGCCTCTCCTGGCATTGGTTCCGGCAACAGGCCAACTCCTCATCCAAGGGAAAGTTTCTCTGTAGGCTTTTTAGGAGTTATGGAAGGAAGTCTCTTTTTACCCATTCCCTTCAAGGCCTAACTTTACAGACTATGCTGGGTAGCACTCTGACTACTGTCCAGCTGGATATGGCTGATATGAGGATCATCATTTTGCCTGCGCTCATAGAATTCAGCCCACAATGTGGAATCCTTAAATCTGAAAGCCATCCCCTTCTTTCCAAAGTCCCAAGGGCTGCAGACACTTGGACACACAGCTGGTTGAAGATCCACTCCCTGGAGTAGGCAGGGTGAATGCTTGGCTGTGGGCTACAGGTCTTCTGACTAGAGTGGACACCATGGGAGCCTAGAGGATCTCAGGGATGCCTAGGTGTCAGGAATTAGCCAGAGGCCAGAGATGCCTGATTGCATCAGCAGACCAGATGGGTCCTCTCCCTAAAGTGAACATGGAGTTACTTAGTCTTTTTCCTTCTCCTCTCTCTTCCAGGATGAAGGACAGAATTATGGGTAACTCTTTCTCAGTGCCCAGTGACTCTCTCCTGGGCTACATTCCTAAAAGTTGGTAAACCTTTAAACTAGATGTCCTAAAGAAAAGAAAACTGATCTTTTGCTGCAATATCACCTGGCCTCAATATAAATTGGAGGGAAGAGAATTTTGGCCTAAGAATGGGAAACCCTAAATTACAATACTATACTACAATTAGGCCGACTTTTAAACAGCAACAAAAACGGACAGAAATCCCTTCTGTATAGACATTTATGGCATTACACCAAAATCCCAACCTCTGGGGGAAATGCCATATCTACTAGGCACACATCCCTCCTGGTCCTCCTAGCCAAGAACCTGACATTGTAGACAACCCCCTATTGGGAGGTTCCCCTCCACCTAGGGTACCTACACCTCTGCCACCTGCACCTCCTCCTCCAGAGATAATATTTCTCAAAAAACCTTTATCTCTTCGGTTCCTCCAGCACCAGCTACTTGGTCTCCTGGTCAACCCCGATATCTGCCCCTCCCTGGGAAGGGCAGTCTTGCTGGGCTGACACATAGGGGAACCTTTTACCACCCAGACCCTTCTGAACTATGCCCACTGAGGGAGGTAACAAATGGAAAGGCAGGCACTTCCAGGTCCATGGTCCCTTCTCCACGAGATATCTGACTCAGTGTAAATAGCAATTGGGCAGATTTTCTAAAAATCCTGACAAGTTCACAGAAGAGTTCCATGTTCCTCATTTCTCCGGGCTTTAAGCTGGGGAGATTACATATTATTTTCTCTACCTGTTTCATCCCAGAAGAAAAACAACAAATCTGGATACAGGCTCAAGTTTATCCTGACACCATCACCATTAGGGACCCTATCTAATACCAGTAAGAGCAAATGTTGTGCCAGTTCAGGATCCCAATTAAAACTGCCAGAGGGGAAGGAAGGGAATGGGCAGACAAACCCATATGGTGACCTTCCTAACTGAAGGAATACAAAACAACATTATCAAATCTGAATTATGACAAAATCTGGAAAATTAAGCAAGGAAAAGATTAAAATTCCACCCTATTTCAGTGGTGTCTCGTAAAATCCCTTAAACAATATACTAATATAGACCCTGAGACCCCTGAAGGACAAGACATCCTGGGGACTCACCGATTCAGTCCATGCCTGACACCAGGAGCAAACTGTAAGGGTTGACTCTGGAGCCTCAAATCCCATGACCCAATTTCTGACTGGCATTTGGTTTTATAGAAATCAGGATGAAGGTGAACAGGAGGCAAAGATTCAACATGACAGGTTAAGAGTAAGAAAGGAACATAACTGATAGCTGTGGCAGTTAACAAGGCCCTGAAACCTCAGGGTTACCCTTTGAGGAGTTCAAGCCCTCTGCCAAATATTAGGGTTTGTTTATAACTGTGGTGAGCCATGCCAGTGGAAATCGGAATGTCCCCACCAGGTAATGGCCCATGGGTCAAACCTAAAGGACACTGCTACCAAAGTGGAGAAAGAGGCCACTAAAAAAGAGATTGTCCTGGGCACCTGGGTGGCTCAGTGGGTTAAGCCGCTGCCTTCGGCTCAGGTCATGATCTCAGGGTCCTGGGATCGAGTCCCACATCGGGCTCTCTGCTCAGTGGGGAGCCTGCTTCCCTCTCTCTCTCTCTCTCTGTCTGCCTCTCTGCCTACTTGTGATCTCTGTCAAATAAATAACAATTAAAAAAAATCTTTAAAAAAAAAAAAAAGAGATTGTCCTTTGATCCTAAGGGGAAAACAGGGCTTCCAAATCTATGATGACCACCTCCATTGAAAAACTGATGGGACACAAAGACACCTCCCCTGACCTTGACCATCACAACTGAGGAAGCTTGGGTAATCCTTGGCAAGGCAGGTAGAAATATTACTTTCTTAATCAACACAAAGAGCCACTTACTCTTTTGACTGACCATTTTGGGCCTTCATCCTCCAAAAGCTGTAAGATTACTGGAGTTGGCAGTAACACAAAAGTTAAATTTTTCATCCCACCACTCAATTGTAGGATTGGCAAACAAATGATTTCACATCAGTTTCTGGTCATGCCTAAATGCCCCACCCCACTATTAGGCTGGGACTTTTGGAGCTCCCTGGGAACTATTTCATATCTCCAAAGTCAGAAACATACATATTGCTGGTCCTAGTCATAGTCAAACATCAAAACACACCAACAAAAGTCCCTCCTGAAATATGGACTCAAGTCAATTCACGTGTGATCAGGGAGTTTCTGGGAAGGCCAGAGATATTAAGCCAGTAAAAGCCCCTCTTAAAGACAAAACCAAATATCCTCCTAATAAACAGTATCTGCTTAAGCTAGAAGCCAAGCAAGGGCTCCAGCCTCTTATAGATAAGTTTCTCAAACATAGACTCACAGTGCCCTGCCAATCACCCTGCAACCCCTATTCCCCCACTTAAAAACCCAATGGGGAATGCCGTATGGTACAGGATCTCAGAGGCATAAACCAGGCAATGGTTCCTGTCCACCATATTGTGGAAAATCCTTGCACCATCCTCACCCAGATCCCTGTGATACTTGCTGGACTGTTCTGGACCTGAAGATACTTTCTTCTGCATACCTCTGCATCCAGACTCACAGGTTCTGTCTGCTTTTGAATGGACAGATCACCTCTCCAGTGTTGGCCAACAATATACCTGGATTGTATCACCTCACGGTTTCAGAAACAGTTCTCGTCTATTTAACAACATCCCGGCAAAGGAACTCAGAGAACTGAAGCTAGAGACAGAGGCCCAGCTCCAAATGGCCTGCTCATTTTGTAGTCCCACCAAGGAAGTCTCCAATAAAAACACTAATCCAACCTTAAACTTCCTTGATAATAAAGGCTATTGGATCTCCCCATCAAAATTACAAATCTCTCTACGAAGAGTTGAATATGTACCAAATATTAACTCCTGAAAGGAGGATCTTGAAAGAGGCCATCCTGAAGATAGGCCCTCCACAGACAGGAAAAACAACAACTCAGGACTTTCTTAGGATAGCAGGATTTTGCTACATCTGGATCCCAGATTTTGGGCTCATAGCATAGCACCTTTATGAGGCCCTTAAAGAAAACAGAGAATGAGCTACTCAAGTGCACAGGGGAACAGCAAAAGTCTGTACAAGCCATCAAAGACCTTTTAACCACCGCTCCTGCCCTCAGGATTCCAGACCTAGAAAAGACTTTCTCCTTACATGTAGCTGAAGAATGTAATAGTCCTGGGCATCCTCACTCAAAACTAGGAGAAATCCCCAGACCTAAGACCTACTTCTCTAAACAACTAGACTCTATAGCCAGTGGATGGCCAGGCTGACTCCATGTGGTAGTTGCCATGGCTGTCCTAGTTGAGGAAGTTACTAAACTCACTCTCTCACCCCTGAAAGTCCTAATATCCTATAAGGTACAAGGAATTCCAGAAATAAAGGGAAGACACCAATGGTTGACAGAAAGATGCTTAAATAAGTACCAAGTCTTTCTGTTGGATTTCCCAGATATAACCCTTAAAGACACCAAACCCTAAAGCAAACAACTTGTTGCGGCAGGAAAAAAAAAAAAAATCTAACCCACTCTTGCACAAAAACTATTGAACAAACCTATTCTAGTAGACCTGATCGAAAGGACAAGCCCCTAGAAAATGCAGACGAGGTTTGGTTTAAGATGGGAGCAGCTTTGTAGATAATGGAATTAGGAGAGCTGGATATGTCATTGTTAGCCTCCATTAAATTATAGAGGCCATACCTCTACCACCTAACACCTCAGCTCAAAAGCTGAACTAGTGACGCTTGATGGAGCTCTCCAACTGGGCAAAGACAAAAGGATTAACATTTATACTGACTCTAAATGTCTTTCTGGTTCCACATGCCCATGTGGCCATCTGGAGAGAAGGAGGAATTTTATATGCAAAAAAAAAAAAACTCTCCTATAAAACGTGATGGCCCTGAGATAAGACGGCTCCTGAAGGCAATTCAAAAATCTCTAGAAGTGGCCACACTCCAGAGGCCACAAAAGGGAAACCCAGAAACAAAAAAAGCAGCTGCTACAAAGACCAATACCTTGGCCTTGTGACCCCAGGCCTCTCTGCCCCTAACTAACCCAAAATAAACTCCAATGGAGACAGATTGGGCTAAACAAAAAGGATTTAATGAAGACCCTAGTGGATGGTGGATAAGGGAAGACAAAGTACTACTGCCCCCACATAGTGCCAATGGAAAGTCATTAACCAAATACTTGACCCCACCCACAAAGGAAGTGACGCTGTAACATCACAGGTTACCCATCTCCTCCTCAAAAAGTGAATCCAACAGTTGAAGATATTAGTAAGGTGTGTCCTCAGGCCACCATAATAAACCAGGAAGCAGAATGAAACCACCCCCACTTCCAAAAGCAACCCAACATTGAGGAACGTATCCCAGTGAAAATTGGTAAATAGACTTTACCCAGATGCCACAGGCATGAAGTTATAAATAGCTCCTAGTACTAACTGATACTTTTACAGGATGAATAGAAGCATTCCCATGTAGGACAGAAGGGCTTCAGAGGTTTCCAAAGTAATACTTAAGGAAGTCATCCCACAATTTGGTCTTCCCTGACCCCGACAGCCAAAATCACCCAAGAATTAGCTAAAGCCCTTGGAATCAATTATCATTCTCTGCTTCCTGGAGACCTCAATCCTCTGGAAAAGGGAAAAAACTAGTCATACCTCAAAAAAACAATAGCCAAACTATGCCAAGAAACTTCTGAATCATGGGTAAAATTGCTGCCCATTGCTCTCCTTCAGGTCAAAACTGTCCCCAAATCCAATCTTCAATTTAGTCCTTATGAGATGTTGTATGAAAGAACTGTACTTATCTCAACCTATCTAATTGAAACTGAGGTTCAAGAAATAACCAGACATACCATAAACCTGAGACAAGTTTAAAAAAAAAAAAAAGCCTTACAGAATATGGAAATAAAATCCTCCTGGCTCCCAATCCCCAAAATTTAACCTCCTCATTCCTCCCAGGAGATATGATCTTTCTCAAAGACCTGGAAAGAGGGCTCCCTCATAGATCAACTCCAGTGCAAATGGATGGGCCCATAGCAGGTCATCTTGAGGACACCAACTACAGTCAAACTCCAGGAAATAGCCCCCTGAGTTCACCTATCTAGGATTAAATCCATTCCTTCTCAGTCAACACAGGACATGAAACAGAAGGACACGTGTGAGCCCCTGAAGGATCTCAAGCTATTGTTCCACATGCAAAGCTAAAAAATAAGTAATGTGACTATTCCTGCTGGGAATCCTAGCCTTCTTATTATTTCTTTCCATGTTACCGTGCTATTACAGTCTTAGTGTGCCTTGGGGAAAAGAACTCTCCTCTTTGCTGGTTATAGCCATACCCAATATGCTTACACTCCTTGTCATGCTTTCAGGGTGTCAACATCTTTGGGCTCTGAATGGGAAAATAATATTTGGGTCCAGATTACTCCAAACCTCATTTGGAACACCTCCTTAAATAACTTTTGGGTATGTCAACCTTAACTCTCCAGTGACATGGAACAAATCCCACTCATTGGACAACCAGCCCATGGGAAGCAATCCAAAATCACCCAGTTTACAGAAGACTTAAATGGGGACCAAATCCTATCTGAAAAATATCTGCCCACCTAGTTAATACACCCACCCAGAAATGTCTGAGCCCCCACACAGTTGTCTGGTACACCAATTTAGATCCTCAGATGAATATGCCACAAAATACTCTTTGTCCTTCCTATGGACTGCTCTGATGCTACTCACTGCTAGAGGAGACTGCATCTTGGGCCCTGTCCCATGCAAATATAGTTCCCCTGATTTCTGTCTACCAAGATGTGATCCCAGACAACTAAGATTGGCCTACAATAGATACTCAGGTACAGACTGGAAGAAAATTCTAAAGTTAAATCTGAAATTACAGTAGGGACATGACTACCCAGGATGTCGTCAGATGACTAGGATGACAAGGAGAATAATGACTATTGGGATTACAAGGATGGAGGTAAAGTCATACAAGAGGATCCCTTGACCTCTATAAAAAATGGATTCCTTTAGCTCATGTATGTGCAACAATCAGGGATATGCAGTTCAATGCTTGGACATAAATTTTCAATGTTCAGACATATATCACGTATCACCAAACTGCTGGACAATTTGATATGTCTGTCCCCCACATGAACACACTCAAATATCTACCAATAACCCATGGGTCATTAAATCCTCAAAAACATCTAAAACCAGAAAAAAGAGGTGGATAGTGTTAATAGTTCTGCAAGCAGTGGCACACACAGGAAGCCTCATTGCCTTGACAGGAGAAATAGTCTACAATAGTGTCACAGCCAAAAACATCACAAGATCTATGTCATTATTGCCCAACAGTCAGGACAAATTTTTAAACCTTTAGGGCAATCAATAGATTTCTTGGCAGCAATGGTGATGAACTACAGAATTGCCTCTGATTATTGGCTGCATAAAGAGGAGTATTAGCCAAATCACATAAGAGTATGTGCTTTGGCTAGTATTTCTTGCTGTTTTTACATTAATGTCTCTGGATAGGTGGAAATGGGAGCAACTAAAATCTTGGAACAAACTACCTGGCTTCACAACTTCAGCCCATCTCCACCATTTCTCAGGAAATCCTAGGCACAGCCTAATCTGCTACTAAATACCATCAGGTGTTACTTACACAGCATCTTTGCTTACATCTTACCTTTTCTAGGACCCTTGATTATCCTAATACTGATGCATATTGATGCACATTTTCCCATGCATATTTAATCAACTGTCAAAGTTTGTCCCTTCTAGATCACAACAGTTCCATGTTATGATGATGGTCATGCAAGGACGTCATCTCCACCACAGACCCTCCTGCAGACACACCAATGAAACCCTGAGAGAGATGGCCAGAAAATTTCATTCCCATACCAGGCGGGGCCAATGCCCCTAAGTCAGTATGAAGCAGCTACAGGTGACAGATCTGTTCCTTTCTATACCTCTTAAAGAATTAAGGAATGGAATTCTCAGAAGGGGGAAGATGAGGCAGGTAGAACAGAGAAAGGTAGGGTAACTGCAAGAGGAAAAAGGACAGGAACAGGGTGAACCTGACACCTGCCAGGGTATTTGGGACAACTGAGTAAATCCTGTGATAGCCCCGTGGTTTCTCATGGCTACAAGCACCCTGTTGCTCCAACCCATGCCACACATGGGCACAAAGACCCAGTTAGCCTGCAAATGACCACCCTTCCATTCAGGGATCCAGAGGACCAATTGTGCAATCAGAGTATATGCAAAAAAAAAAAAAAAAAAAAAAAAAAGACTGCTCTTGGCATAGTAACTAGCATAGAGCATGCGTAATAACACCCACAGTTCTTGGAAGACCTGCCTGTTTTCACAACCCTGCAAAAAGATTCTACCCCTTTATTATAACTGCTCATAAAGATCAGAGCCCCACACCTACCCGGGACAACTAACATCCTCTATCTGAGTGTGCCCAGACTCCCTTCTCTCAAGTGTGTACTTTCGTTTTGCAATGAAGCTTCTTCTGCTATACTTTACTCTGACTCATCCTTGAATCCTTTCTCACAGGGAAGTCAAGGACCTGGCACCAGCTGGTGATTGCGGTCTTGGGGCACAAGAACTCACCCAGTCTCCAGTATCAAGTGCAAATAAAATCACATAGCTATTTCTGACTCATCTACTACCAGAAGTGTCTTCAGCTTGAGGAGAGGCAAGCTCAATTAGGCAGTATGTGAACAATTTCAGGGAAATGGAGTCTGTTTCTTAGAATCTACAACAATGCAAAAGATCACCTGGTGGGGCCTCAACACTCCTATTACATATTTCCACAGGTGGAAGAGCTGCTAACTGCAGAAATGACGTCAGTCCGGGCTTGTAATGGTGCTGACTGGGGATGGGCATGATCAGATGTTGCTCCGGGTGATGTTTGACTCTCACTGGCCACCTTTCATCTGGAGCATCTCATAGCTCTTTACAGGAGATAGTTAATTACACTTCCTGAGGCTTCGGGCAGGAACATGCATCACAGACTGCACTTACGTCCGTGACTATGTCAGAAGAAATGCTCAAGGACTAATTACTTTGCATTTGTATGTATCATCTTCTTTCACACGGGATCTCAAAGTGATTTCCCAAGGTAAGCAGAAGAGTTAATTGCTTTGTTCCTGGGAGGTCTACAGCATCTCTGGGGCAGAAGGATCTAGTCACAAATGATTCTTCCTGTTCAGGTTGACACTGGAGTCTTCCAGAGATGAGAACCCAAAAGAAAGATGGTTTAGAAAAAGGCAAAGCAGTCCAGGGGTGGCCTGTCATGGATTCATAGAATGTTAGAACTGGATAGACCTCCAGACATCATCTAAATTCATGCTGTCCAATATGGCAACCCCTCACCATGTGGGACCACTATGCACTCAAACCATGCTGGTCCAATTGCAATCTGTCGTAAGTGTAAACTACACATCAGACTTTGAAAAGCTAATACATAATTGGATGTAAAATGTCTCACCAATAATGTTTACACTGATGATGTTGAAACAGTAATAATTTGGATATATGGGGTTAAAGTGATTATAAATTTTCTTGTTTCTTTTGATTTTTAAATTGTGCCTGCTAGAAAATTTTTAATTCCATGTTTCTCACATTATATTTCTATGTGACCGTGCTGAACCTAGATTACTTCCCTCCTTTCAAACATAACCAACCTACCACTTAAAGAGAGGACAGTCTGATTTGTCTAAGGGGGACTGTTAGCAGAGCTAGGACTGAAACCCACATCTCCTAACTTTACACTTCAACAAGCAATTGCCCCTTCTCCATCCCATCATCTTGCAACAGTTGACACCATGAGAGTGCTGACAGAGCTGTGTGCCCTCTTGCATAATCAGAAAGAATATGATCTCTAAGCCATCCCAGTGAAATACACTCTCTGAAAGCAGTGTATCTACTCAACCTAACTCACCCCAAGCCCAGTCAAGGGAAGCTTCTGTCTTACCCTAAATCATGCTTGCAAGCAGGTCGCTACCCAAGGCCTCGCCAATGTAGAAATTCTAGAGTCAAGAATGCAGTCTTCAGGTGCCCTCTTGCTCTGCCAAAATTAAAGTTCAAGAGCACACCTGCAGTGGTGAAACCAATCACTACTTCAAAAGTCAATTGTGCATCATCTCAGAAACTGAACTTTCCAGAGTAATGTTACAGAATACAACAAAACCTTTCCTTCTCGAAAACTCTGTCCAACAGCCTGATATGAAGAGAATTAACAGTTGGCCAATTCTTCTCTACTACTGGATTCTCTTCCTCTGGATGGTCCTAAAGAAGGGAAAGTGACTGCTGAACCAGAAACAGCTGTTGACCTGATATTCCTAGATGTGTCCAAAATTCTACCTGAGTAATCTCAAGGGTGACCACATTTTCCTGAGTCTGCAGTTAGGACAGTCAGGCCATGTAATCTGCCATCTTCCAGGGGCCTGGAGGGAGACCCTACATTGCCTGAAAGGAAACAGCATGGTCTTCCTGTCATTATCAGAGGGACTTTCGCAAGAAACCAGTCTTTAAGTGATTTTTCATTTGGAAAAATGAAGCATTTGTGTCATTGGAACAGCCAGTGTCATCCACGGCCATCAAGCCCACTCAACTGACAAAAGAAGAACACTAAGGAAACTAGTCCACATTGAAAATCTCCATATCTCTGAGCCCCTGGGGTTCACCCTTGAAAAATCCACCAAGTATGTGAGCGGGTCCTCAGCTGTGTGGCTTCCCTTTTCATTAGTTCCTCCCTTTCTGCCACTTCCCAACTTCTGCTCATCAGTGTCTCCAGGTTCTTTGTGCCTGGCACCATACCTAAGGCTTCCACACACTTGATCTTACCTATCTTCTCATTAAATACTATCAGACAGATTCACTTTATTCACCTCTCATCTAAATTACCCATTAACCCTGAATGCCAGACATCTCCATTTCCTGTCTTCTAGGCCACAGAGTTCTCTTACACTAAAGTACATCATGATCACCTTCCTTGGCTCCGTCCAAAGCAAAAGAGCTTGCACATCAGTTATTTTCACTCTAATCTGAGATATTATACCATCTGCATTCTATAAGACAATTGGGATTTGGGGTTTTTTTTTAAGATTTTATTTATTTATTTGAGAGAGAGATAGAGAGCACAAGTGGGGGTGATGGGAGGGACAAAGGGAGAGGGAGAAGCAGACTCCCTGCTGAGCAGGGAGCCCCACACGGGGCTCGATCCCAGGACCCCAAGATCATGACCTGAGCCGAAGGCACACACTTAACTGACTGAGCCACCAAGGCGCCCCAATAAAACAGTTGCTTTAAAGCAGCATCCCTTATTTTGAAGTAAAGAGATTCATCCCCCCATAGACAGGAAAGGGGCATAAGCAGAGCATAAAGAAAATGTTTGGCTCGGGATGGGGCTGCACTCAGAGTAGTTTAATGTGGCAAGGAGTAGGGTGTGGTGGAGAGAGGGGTATCTCCCTGAGGTGACTTTACCAGACAGGGATAGCCAACAAAGAGGAGGGGGGGCCCCTGCCTGCCAATCCAGGTGAGCTCTGCAGCGCAGGCTGGAGCACCTCAGTTCAGGCCCCAGGGTGGGCAGACACAGACAAGTTATACAAGTGTGCATAATTTTACTTTGTTTTCATTTTCCACGTGACAAAAAAAAAACTTTGTACCTTTTACAAGGTCACCAAAAGACATGACAATTTATGAGCTGAGTTCATGTGTTATGCATCGTTCTGTCACATTTCCAATAGGTATGGATTCCATTCTCTGTAAGGGAGTGGGCATGCACCCTTCTCCCAGGGCCCTCGCCTCTGCCTGATGGATGGTCATGAGCTCAGGCCTAGACCTAGTGCCCCTCTGAAACCCCAGGGCCTTGGCAAATGAGTGCTGTGCACCATCCTTGAAGAAAGTTTCTGTTTTCCCCTAGGCAACGGTATAATTGCCTTCCTGCAAGTACTCCTCCTCGCTGGAGAAAAGGGTTCTGCTCATTTTTCATTGTCAGTTACTTCCTTTGGCTTCTGTTGGATCTTAGTAATTGTACTGGCTTTGCAACGGTTCATGAACATTAAGAAGATGGTATCACTTACATGTGGAATCTAAAAAAAAAAAAAAGAAGAAGAAAGAAAATGTTCCACTCAGACACAGAGAGTAGAACAGTGGTTGCCAGGCGCTGGTGGGAGCAATAGGGAGAGATTGGTAAAAAGTTCCAGATTTCAATAATAGGATGAATAAGGCTGAGGATCTAGTGTGTAACATAGTGACTATAATTAATAACACTGTACTGTATGGTAATTGTACTTGTAATTGAAATTTACTCAGAGGGGTGCCTGGGTGACTCAGGTTGTTAAGGGACCAGCTCTTGGTTCACCTCAGGTCATGCTCTCAGCATCATGGGATCGAGCCCCGGGTCAGTCTCTAGGCTCAGCAGGGAGTCCCCTTGAGATTCTCTGTCTCCTCCTCCCTCTGTCCCTGCCCCTGCTCAACCTCACTCTCTCTCTCTCTAAAATAAATTAATAAATCCTTCAATAAAATTTACTCAGAGAGTAAAATCGAAATATTCTCACCAAAAAAATAATAAGTTAAATATGTGGGGTGATGGATGTGTTAAATAATTTAATGGGGGGATTCTGTCACAATGCACATGCACCTCATGTCATCATGTTGTACACTTTAAATGTCTTCCAATTTTATTTGTCAATGATACCTAATTATAGTTGGAGGGAGGGGCAGAGAACATTAGAAAGGATTTCATCTGACTCTAGACTTTGGCCAGAAAGAATTTAATTGGCTCAAGCTTCAGTTTGCTCATTTGTAAAGTGGGAATAATGATGACAATTTTATAAGATTATTTGGGGCATTTAGTAAGATTATATATGTGTGAAATCCTCAGATATAAACTTTTATGTATAATAAGCTTTTTAATAAATACCAACTGAACCTTAATCTGAACTACTTGAATCTTTCCAAACTTGAATCGGTTTGTCTTGTCTTATGCAAGATATGTGTGTCAGTCATTCTGATTTGTTTAAAGATGTTCCTTATTCACTTTGTTTAAAAATCCCTCCCTCACTTGTCAAAAAGGTGGCGTGTTTTGTTGGGACTTTTAGATAGCCTTACAGTATTAAAAAGGCTTTCTTAAAACTGGTCTTATTTTGTCCATATCCCTCTTCTTCCATTGTCATCTTGAATTCCATCTTTTGTTTAAAAGTAATGAAATGAAAAAAATCTTTTAAAAAAATTTTTTTTAAAAAGTAATTAAATGAAGTATGAGGAATTCATTTCCCAAACTCTGGGATGCCTCTCTAAATTCTCTCAGACTCATGTGCCCTCTCTCTCCTTCCCCTTCTCTCTAAGGAATTTGTGAAGTGCACAGATCGTCATTCTCAAATTTCAGGCAGTAGGTGTTTGGAGGAAGGGTAACGGGAATCAGTCATGCATTGCTGTGCTCACTTACCTTTAGAGCTGAAGGGATCTGCTGATATGAATAGATTTATTTGTTTGGGGATGTGTCAGAGTTACTCTGCACGAAAGGGTCAATATGTCTTCTCAACATATGAAATCCCAAAAAATATACTGTCACAGGGAAGGCTAATGGTCTAGAGTTACTCATGAGAGAGACCATCACAATGTCACTGCAAGTTACTACATGTATCTGGGTGGTGAGAATGGGGAGATAGGGCAGGTGGAGCCATAGAGCAAATTTACTGAAGGTATAAGGGGAATTTTCCATCTAAGGCAGGTGGAGCTATTGGGGTAAAAGGAATGGGGAGAGAGGGTGGAAGAACACATGCTCTGGTGGTGGTAGCATGTTATGGAGCTAGAGCCATAAGAGCATGAAGTCGATTGGAGTCCTCCATTGAGATGTCTGGGAATCAGAAAGTGTACGGGACTTCAGCCAAAGCTGCTGCATGGAAGGTTAAACTACTCAGTATGTCCCTTCTCATTCTGATATTAGAAAACTAGACCCTGTGTTTGATCCAGAGATCTTCTGCTTTCTGGGCCCTGAGAAGCACTGAATGGAAATGCTAACCAACAGAACTCATGTTTGTGAATGGAGGTCAGGTTGGTTTTGTTGGAAGGTTGTGGGAAGATGTACTGAAAGACTTACCTTTTCTGCCAGAGGGGAGTCCAGAGTCCTGCCATATCTGAGAGACTAGAGTAGGGACAGAACAGAAGGGGGACAGTAACAGAAAAGCCCTGGCATATCAGCAGAGGGCCCAGCAACTGAGCACAGAGGACAGACAGTGGCTGGAGAGGGAGACTGGGCCCCAAAGACAGGTCAGGGGGAAAGTCAGGGAAGGAAAACCCCTGGGGAGTGGGGGGAAGCAGCACATTGGGGAACCTGCCAGCAGGGGGTGCTCCAACTGGCAGACTGGAGCCCTGATGCAAAGGAAGTGTAGTATCAGGCCTGGCACAGATTGTGCTGGGGGCGGGGGGGGGGGGGGGGGACAACATGGGGGAAAGACCTGTAATCCCAGCAGGGAAGAAGAAATAGTGGGGCACAGAAGATGCTTTGGTGGTGTGTGCAGGGTTTTCTTATACTGATTTCTTCTTTACAGTTAATACTTCTTTACAGTTAGCACTTTGTTTTCCTCTAAAGGAATACCTTAGCCTCTTTCTACTCTCCTTCCAGTCTCCTGTTAAATTTAAATTTAGTCATTCTGGCATCCTGGTGTCCTTTCAATATTTCCTCCATACTAAGGATTTAAAAGATCAATAGTATCAAGCTCTCTTAAATTCAATTTAGAATCTTTCTCTTTTTTCTATCCTTGAATTTAAAATAGATTTTGCTTTATTATCAATGGTGTTTGATTCGTAATGCTATAACATGTTGGGGGGGTCCATCAGCTATGACGAAGTTTTAAAGAGACACCTACCACATGTGTCTGGGTATCTGGGGATTTTTTAATTGCAATCAACAGAAACAAACCTTGACCTAAGGAAGGAAAAAAAGGTGTTTATCATATGAACACAGTAAAATTCACAACCCATGAAGGAAGAGCTGAACAGGCCCACATCTGTGAGGATGGGTGTGTAAGAACTATAATTAACTGCTTCTCTTGAACATGAAAAATGGAAGAGGAGCTATTCCCCCAAATGAAAGGGGTACTTTTATTAGAAAATAAAGTAAAAGATGTTGGCAGACCAAAGCAACACATAGACACAACCAAGTCAAATTCAAACCCTTCCTAGTGAGTAGCAATTTTTCTCTTTAAAAGTGCCTTACCTGTCCTTCTACCTTCCTATGCTGTGTGATTTAGAAGGAAAACTCAAAGGGCCCATCTCTTATAAGCTATTTTCCAAGAAAATGTTAAATAGCCATCCCTCCTTTTCTTCCCCTTTGGGTTTTGTATTACCCTTATTCATTTTCCGGATGCACACAAATCCAGACTGGGTATTTAGACAAAAAGAAAGAAGGAAAAGAAGGAAGGGAGGGAGGAAAGAAGGAAGAAGGGAAGAGGGAAGAATGAAAGAAAGAAAGAAAGAAAGAAAGAAAGAAAGAAAGAGGGAGGGAGGGAGATGGAGAGGAGAGGAAGGAAGGGAGGGAGGGAGGGAGGGAGATGGAAAGGAAAGGAAAGGAGAGGAGAGGAAAGGAAGAAAGAAAGAGTGATAAAGGAAGGAAGGAAGGAAAGAAGGGAGGAAGGAAGGAAGGGAGGGAAGAAAGGAGGGAGGGAGAAATGAAGAAAGAGGGAAGGAGGGAGGATGGAAGGAAGATAAAGCATCCCAGTAGGAAAAGAACTAAAACTCTTTTCTATTCACATATAGCATGATCTTGTACACTAGGGAATCCACTAAAAACACGATTTGAATAAACAAGTTCAGCAAAGCTGCAGGATACAAATTAATATATACAAATCAAGTGTACTTCTGAACTAACATAAATAATCCAAAAATGAAATATTTTTAAAATTCCCTATATGATAGAATAAAAAAATAGAACAGTGGGGGGAATGTTAACAAAAGAAATGGAAGTCTTTTACACTGAAAACTATAGAATAATATTGCTGGAAAAAACTAAAAAAGATCTAAACAAGTGGAAAGGCATCCCATGTTCATGGATCAGAAGACAATATTGTTACAGTGGCAGAACTCCCCAGACTGTTGTACAGATTCAATATAAATCTATCAAAATTGCAGGTGTTTCTTTGTAGAAAGTGGCAAATTGATCCTAAAATTTATGTGGAAATACAAGGACCTAGGATAGCTAAAACCATATTAAAAAAATAAGAACAAAGTTGGAGGACTTATACTTCCTTATTTCAAAACTCACTCTAAAGTTGTAGTAATCAAAGGGCACCTGAGTGGCTCAGTAAGTTAAACATCCAGCTCTTGATTTCAGCTCAGGTCAGGATCTTAAGGGTTGTGAGACAGATCCCCATTTTGGGCTCTGTGCTCAGTGAGGAGTCTGCTTGAGATTCTCTCTCTCTCTCTCTGCCACTCCCTTCCACCCCCCACCCTGTGTGCACATACTCTTTCTTTACTTCTTTCTAAAATAAATACATAAATCTTTAAAAATAAAATAAAATTATAGTACTCAAGACAGAATGGTACTGGCATAAAGATAGGTCAACAGAATAGAAATGAGAACCCAGAAATAAATTTTCACATTAATAGTCCATTTATTTTCAATAAGCATGCCAAAATTTTTCAATGGAGAAAGAAAAGTCTTTTCAACAAATGATTCTGGGATAGCTAGATATCTAAAAGCAACAGAATGAAGTAGAACCCTTTACCTAAAACCATACAGAAATATCAACTCAAAATAAGTCATAAACCTAAATGTAAGAACTAAAACTATGAAATTCTTACGAGAAAGCATGGGAGTAAATCTTCATGATCTTGGATCAGGCAATGGTTTCTTAGAAGACAGAACACCAAAAGCAAAAAAAAAAAAAAAAAACCAGAAGAAAATAAATAAGAAAAATTTTTCTCATTAAAATTAAAAACATTTGTACTGCAAGAGATACCATTAAGAAACTAAGAAGACAATCCACAAGATGGGAAAAAACATTTGTAAATCATGTATCTGATAAGGTACTTATTTCCAGAATATACAACAAAACTTTACTACTCAATAATAAAAAGACAAACCCATTAAGATCTGAATAGACATTACCCCAAAGAAGATACAAAAATGGCCAATGAACATATGAAAAAATGTTCAAAACAAAATTAGCCATTAGGCAAATGTAAAACAAAACCCCACGAGACATCACTTCATAGCCACTAGGGCTATAGTGTCAGGGACATGGAGAAATTAGAAACCTCATTTGTGACTAATAAGAATGCAAAATAGTACAGCCACTTCAAGAAACAGTTTGGCGGTTTCTCAAAATGTTAAACATAAAGTTACCATATGACCCAGCATTTCTACCCCAAGGTATATTCAGAAGAAAAATAAAAACATATGTCCACATCTAAGAAAAAATCTGTACATGAATGTTCTATAACAGATTTATTCACAGCCAAAAAGTGGAGGTAACCCAAATGCCTATCAATTGATGAGTGGCTACATAAAATACAGTATGTGTACCTATGGAATGTCATTCAGCAACAAAAAGAAATGAATATAGACACATGCTACAACATGGATAAATAGTGAAAACGTTATGCTAAGTGATAGAAGCCAATTGTTTTAAAAACCACACATTGTATGGCTTTATTTATGTGAAATGTCCAGAATAGACAAATCTATAGGACAGAAAGTAGATCAGTGGTTACCTAGGCATAGGAGAGATAGAGAAAAGTAAGGAATGGACTACACGGGGTATGTGTTTCCTAAACTTAAATATGGTTGTATTATCCTAAACTTAATATCCTAAACTTAAATATCCTAAACTTAAATATGGTTGTATTAATCTTTTAGGGCTGCCATAACAAAATACACAGACTTGGGGCACTTAAGCAACACATATTTATTGTTTTGCAGTTCTAAAGGCTGGAAGTCCAAGATCAAGGTGTCAGCAGGTTTGGTTTATTCTGAGAACTTTCTTTGGCCTCTGTGCCTACATTTGTTGGCCCCTCAGTGTGTGGGTGGTCTGTGTCTAATTTCCTCCTCCTATAAGGGCACCAGTCATATTGGATTATGGACCATCACATGAATTCATCTTTTCTTAATTAACTATTAAAAGACCTATCTCCAAATATAATCACTAAGGTTGAGACATTAACATATGAGTTTTGGGGGCACACAGTTGAGCCCATAATGGTGATGATGGCTGCATCGAATATACTAAAAACCACTGAATTATGTAATTTAAATGGGTGAATTTTTGGCATATGAATTATATCTCGTTATAGCTTTTGTTTGAAAGGGGAAATGGGGGTGCACCTGGATTGCACAGTTGGTTAAGCATCTGACTCTTGGTTTCAGCTCAGGTCCTGATCTCAGGGTTGTGAGATCGAGCCCCATGCCAGCTCCACACTGAGCACAGAGTCCACTTGACTTTCTCTCCCTTTCCCTCTGCCCCTTCCCCACCCTGTGCTCACCCTCACTCTCTCTAAAATGAATAAGTAAATCTTTAAAAAAATAAAAAGGGAAATGGGGAGGCATTTAAGATTTCCAAGAGGGAAAGTAAAATGATCCTATCTGTTTTACAATAAATTTTCTGGAAGCACATCTAGGATAAAAGGACAAGGAGGCTGGAGACAAAATGCACAATACAGAGATTATTGGATATCCAGACTGGATGTCCTGGAAGTCGTAACTAGACCAAGGGCACTAAAACAAGAAAGAAAGGAGAAGACAAGAGTGGATTTTTGCCTGGTTAAATGCAGTCCCCTGCCAGAAAACATCTCTATGGGCAGGCCACAGGCTGACCCCATGGACAGGCCGCACAGACAGTTGGAGTGGTGTGCAGGATTCTGAGAAGTCTCCAGGAGCCTTGAAGTCCTGGCCAATATCTGCCTGAAATTTCCATATTGCCTTGTCTTAAACTGTGCATAATGCTTTGAATGAAATAAATTCTTCTCTTCTGTTACTCAGGAGTGGCTCATTAAATCATTACCATTCACTAATGTATTAGCACAGATGATTCCAAAAAGATCTGTTGGTCACTTGGTTGGCCCTGAGGGCTGTGACCGTCTGGCAGGTAGGGGTAGGCAAGAATGAGAAATGCAGAGCATGTATGAGGAGGGGCTTACAACAGGCTCCCCATGTGGGCATTGGTAGGGGAGGGACACAGACAGTTCAGGGAGGAGAATAGGGAAGGGCATGGGAAGCATGTTTCCTGGGCCTGGCCCTGTACTGCACTGGGAAATTGGTGCAGCCTTGATTTAACATGGAAGGAGCTTTTATCTGTTTATTTTCTATTATTTATTGTTTGGAACTTGATTTTTTGGTATATTTCACTGCTATGGTCAAAGCCCAATACAATCAAGTTGGGTAAAAAGGTTTCTAGGGGCGCCTGGGTGGCTCAGTGGGTTAAAGCCTCTGCCTTCAGCTCAGGTCATGACCTCAGGGTCCTGGGATCGAGCCCCGCATCGGGCTCTCTGCTTGGTGGGGAGCCTGCTTCCCCCCTCCCCCCTGCCTGCCTCTCTGTTTACTTGTGATCTCTCTCTCTCTCTGTCAAATAGATAAAATCTTAAAAAAAAAAAAAAAAAGGTTTCTACATAAGGTAATGATCATTCTGTGTTCATGGATACATATGTGACTATGCTTCTCTCTCTCTCTCTCTCTCTTTTACACACACACACACACACACACACACACACTCCAAGAACACTTGTAGAAACACATTTGTCTCTGGGCCCCTAGTCTTTCCTTATACCATCCTTTCTCTCCTCTGTCAAGAGCTTGACCCCCTCCAGCCTTCTCTTCCTTCTCCCTCTCACCATTTACTTTTTTAAAAATTTGGATTCCAATCATTTAAAGAGCGAGTTCAGTCCAGAGAAGCAGAGATTCAACACTTAAAGATATCCATTTTGTCCAGCAGCTCCATCACTAACCAAGTATATCATCTTGGGAATCTCGTCTATCTCTGACCCTTTGGTTTCCTCTTCTATAAAATGACTATAGTATCACCTGCTTCAGAGGGTTGTTGGGAAGTTCTAATGAAATCAGAGGTATGTTTGGACTAATACATCAAAATAAAAGGCTCTGCACAGCAAAGGAAACTATCAACAAAACTGAAAGGCAACCTACAGAATGAGAGAAGATATTTGCCAATGACATATCTGATAAAAGGTTAGTATCCAAAGTATGTAAAGAACTTATACAACTTGACACCTAAAAAACCACAAACAGTCCAATTAAAAATGGGCAGAAGACATGAACAGACATGTCTCCAAAAAAGACATACAGATGGCCATGAAAAGATGTTCATTATCACTGGTGATCAGGGAAATGCACATCAAAACCACAATGAGATGTCACCTCACACCTGGCAGAATGGCTAAAATCAATACCATAAGAAACAACAGTAATTACAAGGATGTGGAGAAAATGGGAATCCTCATGTACTATTGGTGGGAATGCAAACTGGTACCGCCACTGTGGAAAACAGTATGGAGATTCCTCAAAAATTTAGATTTTATTTATTTATTTGACAGACAAAGATCACAAGTAGGCAGAGAGGCAGGCAGAGAAAGAGAAGGGGAAGCAGGCTCCCCACAGAGCAGAGAAGCCCAATGTGGGGCTCTATCCCAGGATTCTGGGATCATGACCTGAGCTGAAGGCAGAGGCTTTAACCCACTGAGCCACCCAGGTGCCCCAATTCCTGAAAAATTTAAAAATAGAATTGTCATATGATCTGGTAATTCTACTACTGGGTATTTACCCAAAGAATATGAAAACATTAATTTGTAAAGATATATGCACCCCTATGTTTATTATAACATTGCTTATAATAACCAAAATATGGAGGCAACCCAACTGCCCATTGATAGATGAATGGATAAAGAAGATGTGGTATACATATACAATGGAATATTACTCAGCCATTAAAAAAATGAAATCTTGCCATTTGCAACAACACGGATGGATTTAAAGGATATAATGTTAAGCAAACTAAGTCAGTCAGAGAAAGACAAATAACATATGATTTCGCTTATATGTGAAAATTGAGAAAGAAAACAAACAAACAAAGGAAAATTTAAAATAAAAGACAGACAAACCAGAAAATAGACTCTTAACTATAGAGATCAAACAGAGGCTTACCAAAGGGGGGGGGGGGTGAGGGATGGGTGAAATAGGTGATGGGGATTAAGGAATACACTTATCATGGTAAGCATTGAGTCATATGAAAAATTACTGAATCATTATACTATATACCTGAAATGAACATAACACTGTATGTTAACAACACTGGAATTAAAATTAAAAATAAGGAAGGGAGGGAGGAAGGAAAAGGGAAAGGAAGGGAGGGTGGGATGGAGGAAGGAAGAAAGGGAGGGAAGGATGGAGAGAAATTGGAAAGTACATGCAAGACTTTAAATAATGTAAGGCAGTATTATTTCTCCCTAGGGTATTACCAGCTGAACAGTTTTATGATTTTGCAGCATTGAAGTTTAGCCCTGAGCCAGGAGGGGTAAGAATACTTGGGATGAGGACAAGAAGTTTCCTAGTCTCCTCATGTAGGGAAGTACTTTCTGCCTACATAGAAAACACACACACACACAGAGTTTTTAATCCCTAAATCTACTCTAAACTTTCTATTCAGGCCCCAAGGGTGCATTATCATACCATTCTGGATGAACTCAGGAGTGGAAAATTCCCAGAAAGTCCTCTCCACAGCTGTCCAATTTTGGGTCTGATAAGCAGAAGAGACCTCAACGACATCTGTTTCATTTGTTTTGCACCATCTGGTGGACTGTGCCTGGAGGTACACAGTCTGCTCTGGAATCGCCAAGCAGAGTGGCAGAACCTTCCAGTCATTGTCCCAGGGCACGAGGGGAAGGAACCATAAGGCCCCGGTGGCTGCGGGCTAGTCAGCGACAGTGAGAAACGTTGTTCTACAGAAAGCAACACAAGAGATTCCAGCTCATCTTTCTTGAACATGTCACTACCTACAAGTAGCTGAATTGGCCCCTTCTGCCCTTACACCCCAAACGTCTGGCTGTCAATTCCTTTATAGATGATAGTTCTCATCCTGGTTCTTCTTACCAGAGTGTAAGCCTTTTGAGGGTAGGACTATGTCTCAATTGTTTTCACACCTTCTCCTTGCCCTTCCAGTCCCGCCTACACACACACACACACACACACACACACGTGCACACATGTACACACACATGCGTGCACACATGTACACACACACACGCACACACCCCAAACTTGACTGAACTAAGACTCAGGACTCAGACAAGACACTAACTTGAGCAGACGATCGAGAGAGAATTAGATTCTCAGTGAGGCTCCCTAGCTATCTGACGCTGTACAGCCTTGGAGTGTGTCTTGATTCCCCTTCCTCCCTTTTCACCTCCAATGGAATGGGGACACCAACAGTCAGTGATGACCTAATGGAGTCACAGATATACATCTAAGCAACCAGTTTTAATCAGAATCCAGCTGGTCTACCAGCAGACACTTACGGAGCGCATACTATGCTAAACATTGTATGATATGCTGAGGGCAAACAGGTAGAAGGGAAAGGGGAAGCAGAGAATGAGATCATTTTGCTTATGCCTTCAAAGAGCTCACAGTCCCCCCCGGAAACAAGATACGCTCACTGTACTTAAGAGCAAGCTAGTAAGTGGAAATAATGAATGGGCTACTTGGGCATAACTGCCACACCAGAGAAGAGACAAGGGTGGTCACTGAGGAACTCGGGGAGACTCGGGGTATACTCAGCTCTACAGTCACCCCTATAACCTAATTAAAAACCCTGCTGAGTGTAGCACCCTTCAGAGTGGCCTGAGGCTTCCTGATGTGCTCGGTAATGCTGCCTCTAGACAAATCATGTTTCTTCCAGGCTTTTCCCCTGCATGACTGCCTTCCCCTCTCTCTCTTCTCTACCTTTTCAAGTTCTATTCATTTCTCAGGCTCTACTTCCTGCCCTGCTGGTGAAGTCTTTCCTAATTACCCCAGGCTCACTGATGTCCTCTTCTTCTCTAAATGCATAGAATAACTTAAAATCCGATCACACGACAAAGCACACAATCATAATCGGATATTTTCCGACACCTCATAAGTATATATGCCTCATGTCCTCAACCGGATTGTTTGTTGGTTTCGTAAGGGAACAGAGAAGTGGTCTCTTCGGCAGCCCCAAGGCACCTAGAAGAGTGCAGAACAGGTCGAATGGACTCAACTCCTGCAGATTCCCGCTCTCTGGGCCACCAGCGGAGAAGGGAGGCGCCCCCTCCTGGCTGAGGAAGCGGCTGCAACCACTCTCCTGCGCGGCGACTCAGGAAGTCAGCCAAGGAGAAGGGAAGAGAAGGCCCTCCAAGCTCTGCTAACGCAAGTGCAGCTCCTGCCAACAGGCCATTAGCCTAACTTTCCTCATGAACAGGCCTCCCCTCCTACTCCAAGGTGCGTGCTTTCTGGACTTTTCTCCTTGGAGGCACACAATAATATCCACTTGAGCTGGTATTCACCTGGACACCAACAAAGCAGAGGAGATACCACAGTTCAGTTTGCCTCAGTCACCAGAGGCCTATCCTGAGACCCAGGGGCTTTCTGTGGAACTCAGGGGCGCTCTCCCAAAGTATGTTTCAAAAAATAGTGGTCTTGTTGGACTATTAAGACACAAAAAGCGGTTTCCAGTCAAATATGTTTAGAAACACTGAGTTCAAAGAATTGAGACAGAATTTTGTGTTTTGCTTCATTTTCCTGCAGAAAGTTCCAGAGCTCTTAATGGGCATTACAAGCCTCCAAGAAGAGGCTGGAGCACATCACTCCAAATGTATTTGGCCGGGGAATGGTTTTTCCAAGATTGCTTCCCACAGAACACGTTGGGAAATGCTCTTTAGGGTTTTCCTTTCAATCTTCTTGAAAATTCCCCCACAAAGGTTTCAGAGCTACATCCCCCAAGAATTTTCTCTTTTAGAAATTGTGATATACATATTGATACATGCAGATAAAGTCAATTTCTCTGAATACCAAAGTAAGTCATTCATGACTGAAAATTTGGAGAATGAAGAACTATACAAATAAGAAAATCTAAAACCACAGTAAAGTGAAAAGCGTTGCTGTCCTGCAAGTTTTTTCTGTTGAAAATGAGGTAATCCTACAGACTTTCTGTTACTTAAAGGGGCCTTCCCAGATAAAATCTTGCCTTCTTGTCCCACAGGTCACAGTTGAACTTCCCCCTCTATTTCGCCTATTGAATCCTGCTGAGCAAAGATCACTTCTTCCCTGCATGGCGCCAACACGCTCTAGTCCTCACCAAAATCAACGCCTTCAGAAATAAAAGCAAATATAAGATCTGAATAGGTGTTGTCAATGTGGAGAAATCCCCAACGGACTGGAGGAGAGCTCCAGAACTCATGATAAAAGTTGTCACACTTTACCAGGAACCTCCAAGTTTTCCTATTAGTATTTAATGGAGCTGATTCACAGAAACCAAATTTCCCATCTAAGGAGACCAAGGGGACAGAGAAGGGGGATGTGAGTTTTGTTTCCCTCGTGGGCAGAATAAAGAGACTGGATTACAATATCTAAAGTCACTTCCAAGGTGAGTAGTCAATACCAGTTACCATCGCTAAATTATTAGACCAAAGCTATTATCTTGGTAAATGCCTAAGAAAAAGTAGCACCAATGGGAAAGGAGGCTGAATCTACCACAAATCTCAAGCCAGCTTAATTCTCTCTCCCCTCCAGTTTCTTATATGCTTTCCCCGGATGAAATCATATTTCCCAGGAAACCATTTTGAGGATAAAGAAGTTAGCAAAGGACAACACACAAGCAGACTGGAGAGTCTGTAAGAGGATAACACACATAGCTGCCACACTTTGCCTAGAACAAGCTCCCCGTTCCCCGTGGCCCATGTTTGCCACTGTTCCAGGCTGCCTCCCACTGGGATTTTCAACTGATCATGTGAGGACATTTAGGCCAACCAGGAATAAAAATATTAAATGAGATAATATGTAAGTGCTAAGGAAAAAAAAAAGACATTAGTCTTTTTATTTTAAGTATACGTTTTTAAGACACTAATATTCTAGGGGTGCCAGGGTGGCTCAGTGGGTTAAAGCCTCTGCCTTCGGCTCAGGTCATGATCCCAGGGTCCTGGGATCGAGCCCCACATCAGGCTCTCTGCTCAGCAGGGAGCCTGCTTCTCCCTCTCTCTCTGCCTGCCTCTCTGCCTACTTGTGATCTCTGTCTGTCAAATAAATAAATAAAATCTTAAAAAAAAAAAAAAAGACACTAATATTGTAAGGCCTGGAAATCAAGCCAAAGAGAAAATACAGCCGTGTTTGGCTTTAGTAACAGGATAAGTTTGCCACAGGCAGGATCCCCCTGCAAAGACCCCTATGGGGTGTCACTCTAGAAAGGCAGCAGCCAATATTATATACTAACAGTGCCACTATTCAGTTTCTTAAAATATCCATCCCCAAGATCAGTCCACTTTATTTGGAAATGGTTCTTAAATCAGTTATTCTTTGCCTCTTTCGTGGTCAACACAACACAGTGGGATCACTACGGTCCTAGCCGTCCCCACTGGACTCTGCCTGCCTTCAGCCCTCCTCTAGCCTGTCCAGTGCTGTCAAATTAACTGTCTTAATTTGCCACTTGGATCTGTAATCATCTTCCTCCCCCACTTAAAATCCTTCTCAGGCTCCCAGTAGGTATGGAATTCAATCCAAACTTCGGCCGAGCACATGTTGCTCTCCGCAATCCATTATTCCAAGTTCCCTTCCTCCCTTTCACTGCTGCCCACTGGCTGGATCCAACCACAACCCAGAAGCCAGCAGCCCACTATGAGCTCTTTCTGGCAGCCTCTTGTGGCCCAGCGCAGCTGTAAAAGGAGAGGGAGTGGACCTGGAGGGGAAAATAGAAGTAGAAAACACAGCCGCTAACATGTTTTTAAATGTAGAAAATCGCACCCAAAAGTCCCTGGGGGGGGTTAAAAAAAAAAAAAAGGAGTTAATATTCTTATGGTTTTGAGGTTGGCCTTTCTAAAATGGCAGAGGTTGGGCTAGACCCCAGGCAGCTTGTCTCCAGAGCTCACCCTTTATGTGTGTGTGTGTGTGTGTGTGTGTGTGTGTGTGTACAAATGAAAACAAAGGAGTTTAAAAGGTTACAAAAATGAAGGGCGCCTGGATGGCTCAGTGAGTTAAGCTTCAGCCTTCGGCTCAGGGTCCTGGAATGAAGGCTCCTGTCAGGGCTCTCTGCTCAGCAGGGAGCCTGCTTCCCCCTCTCTCTCTGCCTGCCTCTCTGCCTCTTGTGATCTCTCTCTGTGTGTCAAATAAGTAAATAAAATCTCTAAAAAAAAAAAAAAAAGTTAAAAAAAGAAGTTAAAAAAATCAATAAGTATATTGTAAAATTCCAAAAACTACTTAATTTTAGTAATAAATTTAGTTGCATATGTGACACTATTTCCATCTATCAAATTGGCAAAGTTTTTTTTTTTTAATTTTTTATTTATTTTCAGCATAACAGTATTCATTGTTTTTTCACCACACCCAGTGCTCCATGCAATCTGTGCCCTCCCTAATACCCACCACCTGGTTCCCCCACCCTCCCACCCCGCCCCTTCAAAACCCTCAGGTTGTTTTTCAGAGTCCATAGTCTCTCATGGTTCACCTCCCCGTCCAATTTCCCTCAACTCCCTTCTCCTCTCCATCTACCCTTGTCCTCTATATTATTTGTTATGCTCCACCAATAAGTGAAACCATATGATACTTGACTTTCTCTGTTTGACTTATTTCACTCAGCATAATCTCTTCCAGTCCTGTCCATGTTGCTACAAAAGTTGGGTATTCGTCCTTTCTGATGGAGGCATAATACTCCATAGTGTATATGGACCACATCTTCCTTATCCATTCATCCGTCGAAGGGCATCTTGGTTCTTTCCACAGTTTGGCGACCGTGGCCATTGCTGCTATAAACATTGGGGTACAGATGGCCCTTCTTTTCACTACATCTGTATCTTTGGGGTAAATACCCAGCAGTGCAATTGCAGGGTCATAGGGAAGATCTATTTTTAATTTCCTGAGGAATCTCCACACTGTTCTCCAAAGTGGCTGCACCAGTTTGCATTCCCACCAACAGTGTAAGAGGGTTCCCCTTTCTCCACATCCTCTCCAACACACGTTGTTTCCTGTCTTGCTAATTTTGGCCATTCTAACTGGTGTAAGGTGGTATCTCAATGTGGTTTTGATTTGAATCTCCCTGATGGCTAGTGATGATGAACATTTTTTCATGTGTCTGGTAGCCATTTGTATGTCTTCCTTGGAGAAGTGTCTGTTCATATCTTCTGCCCATTTTTTAATATGATTATCTGTTTTGTGTGTGTTGAGTTTGAGGAGTTCTTTATAGATCCTGGATATCAACCTTTTATCTGTACTGTCATTTGCAAATATCTTCTCCCATTCCGTGGGTTGCCTCTTTGTTTTGATGACTGTTTCTTTTGCTGTGCAGAAGCTTTTTATCTTGATGAAGTCCCAGAAGTTCATCTTTGCCTTTGTTTCCTTCGCCTTTGGAGACATATCTTGAAAGAAGTTGCTGTGGCTGATATCAAAGAGGTTACTCCCTATGTTCTCCTCGAGGATTCTGATGGATTCCTGTCTCACGTTGAGGTCTTTTATCCATTTCGAGTTTATCTTTGTGTACGGTGTAAGAGAATGGTCAAGTTTCATTCTTCTACATATAGCTGTCCAGTTTTCCCAGCACCATTTATTGAAGAGACTGTCTTTTTTCCACTGGATATTTTTTCCTGTTTTGTCAAAGATTATTTGACATTGAGTTGAGGGTCCATATCTGGGCTCTCTACTCTGTTCCACTGGTCCATGTGTCTGTTTTTATGCCAGTACCATGCTGTCTTGGTGATCACAGCTTTGTAGTAAAGCTTGAAATCAGGTAACGTGATGCCACCAGTTTTATTTTTGTTTTTCAACATTTCCTTAGCAATTCGGGGTCTCTTCTGATTCCATACAAATTTTAGTATTATTTGCTCCAGCTCTTTGAAAAATACTGGTGGAATTTTGATTGGAATGGCATTAAAAGTATAGATTGCTCTGGGCAGTATAGACATTTTAACAATGTTTATTCTTCCCATCCAAGAGCATGGAATGGTCTTCCATCTTTTTGTGTCTTCTTCAATTTCTTTTAGGAGTGTTCTGTAATTCCTCGAGTACAGATCTTTAACCTCTTTGGTTAGGTTTATTCCGAGGTATCTTATGGTTTTTGGTGCTATAGTAAATGGAATCGATTCTCTAATTTGCCTTTCTGTATTTTCATTGTTAGTGTATAAGAAAGCCACTGATTTCTGGACATTGACTTTGTATCCTGCTACATTACTGAATTGCTGTATGAGTTCTAGTAGTTTGGAGGTGGAGTCTTTCGGGTTTTCCATATAAAGAATCATGTCATCTGCGAAGAGAGAGAGTTTGACTTCTTCCTTGCCAATCTGGATACCTTTTATTTCTCTTTGTTGTCTGATTGCTGTTGCTAGGACTTCTAATACTATGTTGAACAAGAGTGGTGAGAGTGGGCATCCTTGTCGTGTTCCTGATCTCAATGGGAAGGCTGCAAGCTTTTTCCCATTGAGGATGATATTTGCTGTGGGTTTTTCATAGATAGATTTGATGAAGTTCAGGAATGTTCCCTCTATCCCTATACTTTGAAGCGTTTTAATCAGGAACGGATGCTGGATTTTGTCAAAAGCTTTTTCTGCATCAATGGAGAGGATCATGTGGTTCTTCTCTCTTCTCTTATTGATTTGTTCTATCACATTGATTGATTTGCGAATGTTGAACCATCCTTGTAACCCAGGGATGAATTCTACCTGGTCATGGTGGATAATCTTTTTAATGTGCTGTTGGATCCTGTTTGCTAGGATCTTGTTGAGAATCTTAGCATCCATATTCATCAGTGATATCGGTCTGAAATTCTCCTTTTTGGTAGGGTCTTTGCCTGGTTTGGGGATCAGGGTAATGCCGGCTTCATAAAAAGAGTCTGGAAGTTTTCCTTCTGCTTCAATTTTTTGAAACAGCTTCAGGAGAATAGGTATTATTTCTTCTTTGAAAGTTTGATAGAATTCCCCAGGGAATCCGTCAGGTCCTGGGCTCTTGTTTTTTGGGAGGTTTTTGATCACTGCTTCAATCTCGTTACTAGATATCGGTCTATTCAGGTTGTCAATTTCTTCCTGGTTCAATTTTGGGAGTTTATAGTTTTCCAGGAATGCATCCATTTCATCTAGGTTGCTTAGCTTATTGGCATATAACTGTTGATAATAGCTTCTGATGATTGTTTCTACTTCCTTGGTGTTAGTTGTGATCTCTCCCTTTTCATTCTTAATTTTATTAATTTGGGCTTTCTCTCTTTTCTTTTGGATTAGTGTGGCCAATGGTTTATCGATCTTATTGATTCTTTCAAAAAACCAGCTTCTAGTTTCGTTGATACGTTCTACTGTATCTCTGGTTTCTACCTCGTTGATCTCTGCTCTAATCTTGATTATTTCCCTTCTTACGTGTGGAGTTGGTTTGATTTGTTGTTGATTCTCCAGTTCTTTAAGGTGTAGAGACAGCTGGTGTATTCTGGATTTTTCCATTTTTTTGAGGGAGGCTTGGATGGCTATGAATTTCCCCCTTAGGACCGCCTTTGCTGTATCCCATAGGTTTTGGAGTGAAGTGTCTTCGTTCTCATTGGTTTCCATAAATTGTTTAAGTTCTTCTTTGATCTCCTGGTTGATCCAAGCATTCTTAAGCAAGGTGGTCTTTAGCTTCCAGGTATTTGAGTTCCTTCTGAACTTTTCCTTGTGATTGAGCTCCAGTTTCAAAGCATTGTGATCTGAGAATATGCATGGAATAATCTCAGTCTTTTGGTATCGGTTGAGCCCTGATTTGTGACCCAGTATGTGGTCTATTCTGGAGAAGGTTCCATGTGCACTTGAGAAGAATGAGTATTCTGTTGTTTTAGGGTGGAATGTTCTGTATATATCTATGAGGTCCATCTGGTCCAATGTATCATTCAATGCTCTTATTTCTTTATTGATTTTCTGCTTCGATGATCTGTCTATTTCTGAGAGAGGCGTGTTAAGATCTCCTACTATTAATGTATTCATATCAATATGACTCTTTATCTTGATTAATAGTTTTCTTATGTAATTGGCTGCTCCCATATTGGGGGCATAGATATTTACAATTGTTAGATCATCTTGGTGGATAGTCCCTTTAAGAATGATGTAGTGTCCTTCTGTATCCCTGACTACCGTCTTTAGTTTAAAATCTAATTTATCTGATATGAGAATCGTTACCCCGGCCTTCTTTTGAGGCCCATTGGCGTGAAAGATGCTTCTCCATCCCTTCACTTTCAGTCTGGGTGTATCTTTAGGTTCAAAATGGGTCTCTTGTAGACAACATATGGATGGTTCCTGTCGTTTTATCCAATCTGCAACCCTGTGTCGTTTTATGGGTGCATTTAGGCCATTCACATTGAGAGTGATTATTGAGAGATACGTTTTTATTGACATTGTGTTATCTTTGAAGTCTTTCTTTCTGTCGATTGTCTCTATATTTCTGTTCAATGCTATTCTTAGGATATTTCCTCTTTTATAGAACCCCCCTTAATATTTCCTGCAGTGTCGGCTTGGTGGTTGCATAGTCTTTCAAGCCTTGCCGGTCTTGGAAACTCTTTATCTCTCCATCCATTTTGAATGTCAGTCTTGCTGGATAAAGTATTCTTGGCTGCATGTTCTTCTCATTTAGTGCCCTGAATATATCTTGCCAGCCCTTTCTGGCTTGCCAGGTCTCTGTGGACAGGTCTGACGTTATTCTGATGGGCTTTCCTCTGTATGTAAGGAGCTTCTTTGTCCTAGCGGCTTTCAAGAGATTGTATCTACAATTATGATTCCTCAATTTTACTATGAGGTGCCTGGATGTTTTTTTTGAATTTATAATCTTGGGGGGGGACCTTTCTACTTCTAGTACATGAACACTTGTTCCATTCGCAAGATTGGGAAAATTTGCATGAAAAACTTGTTCCACTATATCTTCTAGACTTCTTTCTTTCTCCTCCCCTTCAGGGATTCCAATAATTCTGACGTTGGAACGTTTCATGGCATCATTTATTTCCCTGATTCTGTTTTCATGGCTTCTAAGCTGTTTGTTCCAGGCTTCCTCCTGATCCTTTCTCTCTATTTGTTTGTCCTCCAGATCACTAATTCTATCTTCTGTCTCAGTTACCCTAGCTTTTAGAGAATTTAGATTAGATTGGAACTCATTGAGAGCGTTGTGAACCTCATCCCTAGTGGCCTTCAGCTCTGCCCTAACATTATGAACCTCCTCTCTGGTCGCTTTCAATTCTGCCCTAATCAATTCTGTTTGGTCATCCATGGCTTTCTCCAGCCTAGCTATTGCCTGGATAATTGTTAGCCTGAATTCTCTTTCTGACATATTGTCTATGTTGATAGCCGTTAGCTCTGTTGCAGAAGGCCCATCCTCTGTATTTTTCTTCTGTTGGGGATTCCTCCTCCTAGTCATTTTGGTGAGAGATGACTGGACAGATGTAGCTGGATGTATTGACCGTGGTGCAGTCAAGGTGCACCCTGGAACGCTTCTGAGCACTCAGGATTCCCCACCCAAATGAGAGAAAAAAGAAAAGAAAAAGAAAAAAGAGGGAGAGAGAGAGACAGGAAAAAAAGGGAAGATAAAAGTGAAGGTTCAGCCCAAATGGGCCCCAGGGTAAGGTTTATGACGTATACAAACAAAAACAGACAAACAAAAAGACTGATAAAAGTATATGACGAGAGAAAATATATATATATATATATATAAGCAAAAAAAAAGGAGGAGCCTCGTCAAGAAGAACCCCAAGTATAAGATTTATATACTATCCGGACAAACATAAATACACAGAGACACTGGCAGAAGAAAAAGATGGGAGCATGGTTATAGATTCTCGGTGTGGGCGAGGAAGGTTATTTTGGTTCTTCCTGGATGTATCTTGATATCTTTGTTAAAGGACTCAACTTTCCTAAGAAAAAGGGGGATTAAAAATTGGTTCACCTATAGGGGTAGCATTGCTTGGAGAAAGGGGATTACCTTGAAGTTTAACTCTATATGAATATTAGAAAATAAAAATAAAAAAGGAATAAACTGGACTAAACTAAATTAAAAATTTTTTTAAAAATTAAGAAAATAGAAAAGCAAAAGAAAAACACATGTGTATGTATCAAAAAATTCAGGTTAGAAGTTTATCATGGAATTTGATGTACTGGACATCTCACTGTGATGGTAAATAGGTTAAAAAATTATCTATATAAAAAAAGAAAAAAAAATGAACCAGAATAGTGGGAAAGAATTAAAAATAAAAGTTGTATCTATGAAGTAGTGGTGGTTGTTCTCTTGTAGTCTTTTTTTTTTTTTTTCCTGATTTGTTTTCTGGGGGAGGGGGCTGCCACGTGGGTTTTCAGTCAATGATGTTCCCTGAGTTAAGTCCTTCCGACCCCCTCAAGGGGGTGGGCTCTGAGAAAAACGTTTTTTTTCAGGTTTTTGTTCTCTGGAGGTTTTTATGTTTGTTCACTTCTTTTCTCTCGCCTTGACAGCTTTTGATGGTTTTTGGAGGTTTAGAGGAAAGAAAACTGCACCCCAACCTCCCTCTCAGAGAGAAGCCTCAGTCTGCTTCCCTGCAGGTGCTGCAGCCGCTGGGCCGCTGGCAGAGCAGGTTCTGAGTCACGGTCCCTGGGGACGCAGGATCTCCTGCTTGTACGCAAAGCCAAGGCAGCTGTGGCTGTCTGGGCAGCTCCAGACCGCCAGAGAGGTTCCAAGCAGCAATCGCACACTGAGATTTTCCCGCTGGCTGGGGCTAAGAGCTCAGGTCTTGCGCGCACCTCTCCCAGGGGATGGTTTGGGGCGCGGCGCCTCCAGCTCTATCGGCTCTATCGCCGCGTGGGTCTATCGCCGCGTGGGTCCCAGAACACCAGGCTGGGCGTGCACCTCTCTCAGGGGAGGTTGAGGCACGCGCGCATCTCCAGTAAGGTGCGCGTTCTGCCGTCTGGTGTGGCTCCCAGCCCCTCACGGGAGCCGGACTCCACCCGTTCTCGGGCGCACTGGCGGCTCCGGGACAAAGACCAGGTTTCTCCGCCGCACTCTCCGGCTCAGCGCCAGGGGATGCTGCCCTGGGTCTGGGGACTTAAGCCCCTATCCCTATCCGCCCCGATTCCCACAATTTCCCCGCTCGAGTCTTTGCTCTTTTGAGTGCTTTCAACAAGACTCCAAGTTAATGCTGGTCCCCAGATGCCGGGCACTCTCATATTGGGGTATTATTTTCCAGTCGGTCGCCTCTGGTGGCTCCCTCCCCCTTTTGTTTATCTTCCGATATCAGTCCGACGTTCCCACTCCACTTTACCTGCCCACTGGCGTCTTCTGGCCCCCGTAGAGATCCAGACGTGTATAATTCTGATCTCAGGCTGATTTCATGGGTGATCGGAGTTCTTTGGTAGGTAATCAGCTCACTTTAGGGTGCAGGTTGAAAAGGCGCCTCCTCCTACTTCCCCGCCATCTTCTCAGTCAAATTGGCAAAGTTTTAAAATAATCTATCACCCTACTATTTGTCCCCAGTATGATTTAATGGTCAGAAGTTTACACTAATACAACTTTCTTAGAGTTGGTTGGGCAAGAAATATCAAAACCCTTAAACTTTAATCCTAAAAAATATTATGAGTATGCACAGAGACTTAGCAATAACAATGTTTAGGGCAGAAGAGTTAAAAATGACAGAATGTTGGAGATAAATTAATATCCCTAAAAAACAAAATAATTAAATAAATTATGATATGCCTTTATGACAAAATACTCTGCAACCATGAAATGTGATATTCTAGAAGATTGTTATGACTTGAAAAGATGCTTGAATATGCTGCTGAAAGAAAAAGAAATTTTAAAAAATATTGTGAAGGGCACAATACTGCTTATCTTAAAATATGCATTTATAAAGCTAAAGAGTAACATCAGATGTTATCAGTGGGTATCTTTGGGTGACAAGATTCAAGTGGTTTTTATGTATTCCTTTGTTGCTTATCTATATTTTTCAAATTTTCTGCATGAAATACTTTTATAATAAGAAAAGCACAATAAAACATTGTGAGTTAATAGAAAACTGCTTCCCTTATATGCAGAGTGATTTTGTACCTGCTTCTGAGCTGCTAAACTGTACCATCCAGGCTGTGTGCTGTATGACTCCAATAGACACATTCTCTGGGACGCTGGGACTTATTTCCAGATAAAATGTAAAATAATAATCTACTACATTGCAAAATAATTTTTCCAAGAACAGGAAAGGGACAACGTGCAATAGAAGTGACTTCATCATATCAAAAACTGTCAGCGTGATGTCAGGGACACTGACCTTCAGGGACATTCACCTTTCTGGGCTACAACCTTTAGACCAAACTGCTTTGTACTATAACTTCCAATGCCTGCAGAACCCTTTGTGAAACTAAACCACAGAAAGAAAGAACCCTTGTCTAGCAGCTAGAGGCAATCTGCCAGTTTATTTCCATCCTTCATCTAATTGTCAGTTGGCCAGCAAAGTGAAAAAGGTAACCAGAGACAGGGGGAGAAGGCTGATAACAATGATACGTAAGTAAATAAAACATTCATAAGAGCCCGTTCTCTCTGTGTCAGACCCATTTTTTTGTGCCTCTCGGTGGTTGCAGTTTAAAGAATCAGCGGTGCATGAAAAAAATGGGCAATGGGACAAAATAATAACACACGATGCAGATATGCATATCATAAAACATGGAATAGGATACGAGGAGAAAACACCTGGAGGAGGGTTGCCCCTTGGCTAGACTTGAGTCTTCCAGTCCTTCTAGAATATTGTCTACTGCTATTTGGAAATAGCTCCCAGGTGGAGCTGACCACCCTGGGGGCAGGATCCTTGCATGGTGTCCTTACTGGGACGTCTAGGGGCCACTCAATGTGTATTCGCTTTACTTTTGCCTTCAATCCGCTATTTCATAGGTTGTGGGCACGCGGCATACCTACGTTAAATAGATACCTCTCCGAAACGTGAGAAAATATCATTTGAGGCTAAGAAAGTGATTTCTTCTTTTTGATACTCAAGTGCCCTATGCTCCAGTAGAGGTCAGTCTCTCACAATTGATTCAAGACATGAAGAAGCCCCTCCCTCCCGACCTTATCACCCTCAAAATCCTCCCCTTCTACTTGATAGTACAGCGGAAAGAATCCCACAGATTAAAGTCATTACATGATAACTGAGGGCAAGTTATTTAACCTTTCTAAACTTCAGAGTCTTTATCTATAAAACGGGGGGAGCAGATAAGGGGAGAGTTTAATAAGTAAAGTTATATGATAAGATCCAGCACAATATTGGGCACAAAATGCCAGTGAATGTAGTTTCCTTGCTTTTTTCTTTTCTTCTTAAAAGTCTTCCATTCCATCTTCAGAGATAAGGCAAATACCTCTACAAAAGGTCCCGACTGGCTTGAGTTCACGCTGAGTTATCAATCACCAATCTAGATCATTTCTTGACGATCGATCGATCGGAAGAGAGAACTGGGTGCTGGTAGGAGACAGAAGACAGAGAGAGCAGAACTGTGGAGGGGCTGGGATGACCCGGAAAGAAAACAGTATGTTGAAAGCAAAGGCAACGACATCACCTACTAGTAGTTCTCACAACACCAAAATCAGGCAGAAAGATTTTAAGTTTTTAGGAACTAGACACACCTACTGAAGTCTAGTGATTTTATGAAATATCCCTAAGGTCAAAATCACAAAAGGTATTAGAGGATGGGCATTGGAAGCCCGGGGCCCTTGCCCCTGGCTACCCTCTCCATGTCCAGTGGAAGTTGAGGAACACACTCACTAAAAGCAACAAACATGGGCCCGTGGTTTTAATCACCCTGCCATGGAAGCTTCGAGACCTGAGACAAGTTGCCCAATCCCACCAGGCCTCATTTGTCTCCTCAGCAAAATGGGGATAACAATGACTTACCCATGAATTACCAAACAGATAAATAAGGTAATAAATGTAGAACATTTAGCAGGATGTCCAGCAGTTTAAGTCCTCAAAATTCTGTTCATTATCTGCACACTTCTAGAAAGGCACCTCCTCCCTGGACATCTGTTTCCCCATCTCTAGAAGGAGGAGCGAGGAATTGAGAGAGAACTTCTAGGGTCCTCCCAGAACAAAAGACTGGTCTGAGACCCGTGGAGAGGACCAGCCTCTCTCCGGTCAGCTCTTTCGTGGAGCCTGCCAGCCTGAATCCAGGGACAGGGCCACAACCTGAGCTCTGACAGCTGCTTCCGTCACACAAAGCAACAGGACACTGTGGCAAAAGAATCCGTGAGAGAAAAAGATTCAATCCAGGCCAATTTGAAGGAAAGACTTTATCAAGATCATTTTAAAAACGAAACGTGACTTCCTCTTTTTTTTTTGTTTAAGGTCAAGCAATGAGAAGGGATACCAAGCCGAGCTTAGTCTCGGGAGGCTTCCGAAGGATCACATGTCTCTTCAGAAATGCCATTTTAACTGATGTAAGTGTGAAGGAGTTAGAGCCCCAGGGATTAAATTTCTGCTGAAATACACATGTTTCTTGGGGGAAAAAAATGAGCTCTTGACCCAGGGAATGCAAAGCCTTTTGGAAAACTCTTCTAAGCCTGATATGGAGGGTATCGGATGCCACTGGCCTTTCAGGGCTCCCCCCATGTTGTAGGTTAGCATGAGATCACACCTGGCCATGGGGCCTCGGGGCCGGGGATGGGGGGAGGGACACCTGTCTTAGCTTGTCTCACATATACACACACACATTCTTAGGCCTGGGAACTTTCTTCCCCCACAAAGACATGTTTTATGACTACACTTGTATTTTTATGACAAAACAATCCCACATTCGTCTGAGAGGAAGTGGGGTCTGAGTAGCCTGGGAGACTGGACACCTGGCCTCTGCCAGGCCAGCCCTGCCACACGGCTCCGCTCACCTACAGGGTAAGTGCTGCTGGGAAGGGGAGGTAGGCAAGACCCCTCCTCTGCGAGCGGGTCTGAGTATGCGCCCCACCAGCCAGCCTGAAAGAGTCAGCTAGAGTGTGTCACTTAGAGTACCGCACTCTCATTCTCATCCCCCCGCCACCTCGTCCGTCACTCACAGATGTGTCATCACTCTGCACAAGTTTGCATTTCCAAGAATTTTATGCAAATGGAGTCCTACAGTATGAATTCTTTTTTGTTTGTTTGTTTTGGTCTGGCTTTTTGCCTTCGGCAAAATAATTTTAATATTTTAGAACTCCCACTGTATGGATGGATATAGCACAACATGCTGGTCCATTCACCTGGACGTGGATGGATATTTTGGTCACTTCCAGTCTGGATCTATTACAAATAAAGCTGCTATGAATATCTGTGTGCAAAATAAAGAATATTTGACCTTCAGCAAGTAAGCCGCAAGTCCCACGGGCTTTCTTACCTCTCTCAGCTCCGCTGCCCTCAGCTACCAAAAAGGGGCAACACAACCCCCTCCCCAACAGTCGTGAAAATTAAGTGGCATAAAGCATGTGAAGGTGTTTTATAAATTATAAAGAACCCTCTACATGCAATATTAATATTCCCATCAGTACGCATTCATCCACAATCCAAAGGTAAAGGTGAAAGGTCAGAGGTAAAGGGAGGAGCTTTGTTGGGTGTATGAGTGTCAGTGTGCATGCAAGTGTGTGTGCACAGAAAGACACTGCATGGTGCAGGGCAAAATGAACAAGTGTGATTCAGTGCCCCATCCCCACAGTACCCTTCACTTACATGGGGCAAAAGTGGTGAACACATTAAAAGATGAATAAATGACCATAGAGAACAAGGTGCAAAAATCCAGCTGGACTGCATTTAGGACCAGAAAGCGAGAGAGAATCATGCACTGCAACAGTCAGGAAGCCGTCCTGGAGGATGGAAAGTCGTCGGGCCCTTAAAGCAAGCCAGAGAGGACAAGGTAGGTAAATCATACTTGCTCGAGGATCGGGCCTGTTGTCCAGAGTAGGTGAAAAAAGGGGAGCCAGAAAGGGGCCCCTGAAGTGCTTACAGCCTAAATCCTTCACACTGCAACCACACCCCCGCCTCGCCCTCATTAACTCCCAGAAAGTGGCACCAAGGCTTACAGCCCAGGACTAACAAGCTCCTTTCTGAGGAACCTGACAGGCCCAAGGAGGGGGAGGACCAAAAATACCTACAGATACTGACGTTGTATGACCAATGAATTATCCAGATTCTTCTTTGTGTATCCTCTAGAAAGACCCAGTGATCAAAGAAATGAGCCCACACACGTCAATAGGTGGGCCGGAGGGAGCTAGGAAGTCTGCACAAAGAACAAGCACACACTCACTCCCGTTTCTTTCTAGACCTTTCCACATCATCTCTATCACAGCCCTTCCCCTAGCTGTGAGAACAGATCAATCCCCAGGCTTTGAGAATCTTATTTTTCTAGAACATTCCAGAGCCAACCTCCAGCTGCCCTTCAGAGATCTCAGCACTGGAGGGGAACAGGCCTTCCTCTGAGATCTGGCGCTCAGCAGCACGAGACTCCTCCTTGGAGTTTCTGGGTTCTCAGTCTCCTAATCCCCTTCTCTCTCTTGCTCTCGTTATGCTTCCTGAAGTTACTATCTTTGTGTTACCTCAGTGTCCGCTTTTCACTTTTTCAGCCGGCAACACCTGGATTTGGGCCCAGCAATATTGATTTTAGGCTCTTCGCCTGCCAAGGTACGGAAGAATCCATGTCTTCTGTTGTTCAAGCCGCAAACTTTGTGGTCATTTGTTACAGCAGCCCCAGGAAACTAATACAGGGGGTGCGCAGTGTAATAAAAGAGATGAAATAAGGATAAACTCCCACATCCTAGAGTCAGAAGATTTAGTCTAAATGGATTTAGTCTAAAATGGAAAAAGCAGAAATAGATATAGTTTAAAATGGAAAAATCAGAAAACTGTAATGAATGCAAGGGTGTGCATCAGAAGACAGAGTTACTAAAGTTGATTTAGGGACTGGAAACGAGAGGCAGAGAGGACTGTTTGTTAGAAGACTTACAGTACTATCTGGCTCTGTGAACTATATGAAATTTAAACTGTATTAACTTACGAAACTTAAGGAGAAGAAACTTGATCAATTCATCCCATTTTCAAGAAATTATTTTGTCAACCTCTCTTTCTGGACAGAGCAGAGAGGGATACTGTGAGGAGAGTAAAAATCAGGGAGGGGAAGAGAGAGGAAGCCATTTATCGTGCGCCATTCTAGGAGCAAATCTCTGTAGAAAGAATCACACAAAGACCCCTCTACTCCTCACGATGACCCGTGAGACAGGTATGAATTGACAGATAAAGACATTGAGTCTCGGAGAAATGAAATCACTTTCCCCAAGAGCATCCTGCTTGGTCTGTCTGCCCCAGAGCCTTTGCTCTGCTCTCTACCTATCTACACTGTGCAGACAGAACAGATCTCTTGGCAAAGAACTCAAGGGAGGAGGAGACTCTTTCTGCCTGAGGGCACATAAAAGGCTTTACGGAAGTTGTGGCAGAGTTTCATCAATATGGAGTGAATATCGGTTTCTTGGGAGTTTTCACTACTTGGTTCCTTAGGAGTCTCTTAAATACTAAAGACCAACGTGCTGGATGAACCCTTTTTTTCCTCATCTCCATTTTGCAAAAGAGAAAGGTAAGGCTGTGTGCGATCAAGTTATCCGGGTAATAAAAGCAGTTCTTGAACTCGGGTCTCCGATTACCACATCCTCTGCTCCTCCCATCTCACGGGCACCTGAGCAATAGTGGCTGAATTTACCTGCACTGAAAATAAACTTTCAGTAATGCCTGCTCTATACAGTTCTGGGGGGGAGCAGCCTAGAACAACACAGAAGGTAGTAGGTGCTGGAAAATTCAGAGTCAAACGATGAAGGCTGCCCCTATTGCCATGGCCTCTCACTTACCCGAGTTCTTACAAAATCCAGAGCTACAAACTGACAAAAAAAAAAAAAAAAGGCATTTCAAGGCAAGCAAAGTCCAGCTGGGAGCAAGACAGTCTGGCTATAAGCATTGAACCAAAGCCAAAAGAGAACAGAAAAAGTCTCCATCAGACAATCCACCCATTTAAACTTGATATGCCAAGCCAGGGCTCCTTCTCTCTCCCCCATTCCAATTAACAGCTATGCTCCCAGCAAGCGACATGCTGAATCACCCTCCAGAGCCACAGCTGACGGCTCATAAAGCTTTGTGCTCATCTCATCCTCTAATAGCCTGGAGCTGTATTGGTGTCACAGTAGCAAACTCGCTCCCAAATTGGAACTTTATTATTTGACTGTACAAAAGTCAGCGGGGTTCTAGAAGGAACTGCAAACCATCTGTTAACCCTTCCCAATCTCACCTCGCATAGCCGCCATCAGAAAACACAGCTTCACGTCAAAGAGGTACCTTTCGATCACACCCCCTGAAGTGGCCAGCTCCAACGCAAGTGTGTATTCAGAGGGGATCAGTTGGCCAGCTGGTAGGATGTCAGGTGCGGGCAAACCTCTCAGTAAGGGCAAGTTCTTTCTAAAACTCCTGCTCTAGCCCCCACTAGCTGGCCAACCTTGGACACATCTCCATGTCTCTCTGAGTCTAGTCTATCTGATTGTAAAGCAATCAAATCACACTTCTCCCTGAGAAGACTTAAGGAGACCATGTAGGTGGCCTACAGAGCGCTTTGACCCTCCCATAGGGGGCACTTGCTGGATACCTGCTTTCTTTCTTTCTTTGGTCACTTCCCTGTTCAGATGAAGCATTACCATTTCCTTTCGATTTTGTGGAAATTTGGCCTGAAAAAGAAGAAGAGAAACCTGTTAACTCCCAGATGTAAATGATCCCACCACTCAGTTCCTCTCCTTGGCCAAGATACCGTCTACCTGGAGAAGCTTAGATGAACTTGAGAATACCCACCAACATAAATGTGTGTCCTTTTAGTGACACTCAGGTATTAGAGCCTGTTCAGGAGAAATGTAGCAGGAGAGAGGAAAATTCAGACAAAGGATCTGGAAAAGGATACATACAAGCTTTATCATCTCCATAATTTTGCCTGGATACGGCTCATTGCAAAAACCCTGGGGCAGGTAGTTAAAAAACAAGTCATTCAACAGAGACATGGACTGTTTGATTTTTAAAAATGAATAGTTGTTTGCAGACTGAACATAGCATGAAGCAGCAAGGAAACGAAATCCCACTACCTCATCCAAGCGGGAGTTTATGACGGTGTGACACAGGGTAGAAACAATGCGACTTACAGCAGCGTGAGGCCATGGGGCAGGGCAGGAGAGAAAGGATCTTGCTCATTTCCTACTCAACCTGGAAAATGTCTTCTTTCTACCAAAGCAAGACGAATAAAAGAATTATCCTGCTGAGATGCCACAGAACACAACACGATATAGAAAGAAGCTTCTCCTGGATGTAGGCAGCCAGACCAGGTACTTGGCAGAGATTAGAGAAGGAATGAGCAGCTCTGAGTCTGCCATTGCCCAGAGCAGGGGAGATGCCTTAGCATGGCCACAGCGTCTACAAGTCCTATTGGCATTATTAGTGTTAAGAGCCAACATCTATTGAGATCATACTGAAGGTGAACATGGGGTGGTCTTGTTGAATCCTCCCTCTTACACCACCCTTATGGCCCTTTTAGAAATGAAGAAACTGATGTATCCAGAGAAACATGACCACTAGGGATATTTGTAAGTTTACAACACAGTAATGTTAGCTACAGGCACTGAGCTATACCGTTGAGCTATAGGACTTACTCATTGTCTATCACTAAAATTTGTACCCTTTGATTAAGACCTCCCCATTTCCCCCTCCCCCAGCCCCTGGCAGGAAGCATTCTACTAGATCATAGGTTAATGTTGGTTGGAAAACTCAAACTTCTGGGGAGCTTCCCAGGTGAAATGTGAAACTGGCCCCCATACACAAAGGACAAGGACAGACCAAAGACAGAAGCAGGCCACCTCAGATTCAGAGGTGGCAAGTTTAATAAGCAAGGGAACTCACATACAAGGCTTGTCTTAGGTGGCTACAGGACAAATGGATTTCCATACCCCCCACCAGAAACTTAAATGTTAGTACAGAGGCCTTAACTAGGCACCACTTTACGTTTTCAAGGTTATGTCCTTGAAACAGCTCCCATTGTGGGCACAATGGGCAAAGTGTACATTCCAAGGACTGGGGAGATGATGAGGAGCCTCCCATTGCCCTGTTCTAGCTCAAGGGTCAACCAGTGGTCATGTCCTCTCAATGACTGCATTCAACAGTTAAGTGTTCTTATCACCAAGAAGAAGGAGAAGGAGAAAGAGAGGAGGAAGAAGAAGAAGGAGGAGGAGGAGGAGGAGGAGGAGGAGGAGGAGGAGGAGGAGGAGAAGGACAAGGAGAAGGAGAAGGAAAAGGAGAAGAAGGAGAATAGTAGAGTGGACAGCAAGAAACTTTTGGAACTGGTGGATGTGTTTATGGGATAGACAGTGGTGATGGTTTCATGGATATATATTTATCTCAAAACTCATTAAATTGTGTACATTAAATATGTTTAGCTTTTTGTATGTCAAGATAGAATGTATCCAAGGTCATGGAGTTTGTATATGATAGAGCCCAAAATTCAAAGTCAGATTGTCTGATTTCAAAGTTGCAACTTAAATTATCTTTGCACTTAAATTCTGAATTTAGAACAATTGCATATCAGGAGGTGATCTGAATAAAAATTCCAATTTGGGGCACATGAGTGGCTCAGTCAGTTAAGTGTCTGCCTTCAGCTCAGGTCATGATCCCAGGCAGCGTTCTGGGATCAAGCCCCACATCGGGCTCCCTGCTCAGCAGGGAGTCTGCTTCTCCCTCTGTCCCTCCCCCCATGCTCTCTCTCTTTTTCTCTCTCTCTCAAATTAATAAATAAAATCTTTTTTTTAAGATTTTATTTATTTATTTGACAGACAGAGATCACAAGTAGACAGAGAGGCAGGCACAGAGAGAGGGGGAGGCAGGCTCCCCGATGAGCAGAGAGCCCGATGCGGGGCTCGATCTCAGGACCCTGGGATCATGACCTGAGCCAAAGGCAGAGGCCTTAACCCACTGAGCCACCCAGGCACCCCAAATAAAATCTTTTTTTAAAAATTCTAATTTAAAGCAACAAACATCCCCAGGTAAACCTGGGACCCAGACTATGATAGGCTCCAGAAAGGGAAAAGAGAATGTTCTAGAAGCAAAGGAAAAAAAGAAGATACACATAGAACCAGGATAAAGACCCCCTTTTTGTTTTTTGGCCACACTTAAAGAAATTTTCTTCATTCTCATGTAGTACATTATTTGTGGTCATATCTACATCTCTTTATGCTATTGTTAATATGTAAATTGTGTATGGAATGTAGGTTCAGTCCATCTCAATAAGCCCTTTTATAATGTCATAATAACAGCCATAAGTTAAAAAATAAAAAGTATTCAGGTGTCATTAAGGAAATTATTATCAAACAATATCAAATACTGTTAAAGAAGCAAAGTACCTAACCCAGAATTCTGTCAAAATCCCACTGCACTCAGGGTGCCTGGGTGGCTCAGTGGGTTAAAGCCCCTGCCTTCGGCTCAGGTCATGATCTCAGGGTCCTCGGATCGAGCCCCACATAGGGCTCTCTGCTCAGTGAGGAGCCTGCTCCCCACCCCCCACCCTTCCTGCCTCTCTGCCTACTTGTGATCTTTCTCTCTCTCAAATAAATAAATAAATATATCTTTAAAAAAAAAAAAAAAAATCCCACTGCCCTGAGTCTGCAAGCCAGATGAGCCTGGTCCCTTTTCCTATTGGGTGGCAGCTCATTACAAAAACCCATTCAGTAAATTACCCATTTTTAAATTAATTTCAGAACACATTATTTCTCTACCCTAACAAAACACCAGGTTGCTTTGGGCCATGTTCCCAATGAGATGTAATTGGAAGGTTGTATATGGGACAAAATATGACCATTGCCCCTCAGGTCTGGGATGAATCAGCATCATTTAGAATGGAGTGTTGGTGGATAAGTATTACAAAATATGGCTAGAAATCATAGGATTCATATTTCTGCCCAGCTAGAATCCCCATGAAGTCATTCTTCCTGCCAAAGACAGTGAAATAAAAGGAATGGGGAAGATCACAAATACACACCCCAATACAAAGCACAGAGTGTTCAATGTGGAGTGTGTGGAGAGAAAATTAAAGGGGTTGCCCCCCAGTAATGAACAAGCAAGCCGAGGTATACGGAGAGTGCTCTTGAAGGAGTCAATTAAAAAGACTTGGCAGTGAAAGTTAAACTTGATTGATTGTGCATATTAATTATTGATCATTTTCTTCACATTAATGAGGATTATCAAAATCTTGGCAATGCAAGATGAGAAACTGAATAGAACTAAAACAGAAACTATATTTTAGCCACTTATAATTAAAAGTTTCCTAAAGAAAGGGAACAGAACCCCATTCCCCTCATTGTTAGTATGTGTACAATACTGTGATGTTTAAGCTACTTGTATACCAGAATATTTATAGTTCTCATTTCATGGTGTGGCTTGAATCATCTTTGTTAATCACATGGCTTCCTTCATGATCTTCCAAACGAAAGCACTAGATAAAGACCTAGATGCAGCTGTAGATACAGAAATAAATGATACAGATCATGCAAATGTCTGACTCACCTCCTGTGGTCAACACCCTAACGTGGTAAACTAGAAAAGAAGAGTACCTTGTGCATTACTGACTTTAGAAGGCTTTTGGGGTCCATGTGTGCTGTGAGTTTCAAAGGTATGGATATTACTAAGCCCCATCACCTCACAGAGGACTAAGGAAGAGGCAGTGAAGTCTGTAACACTTTAACTACCCCCAGAGACCTCACAATAATCCTTTCTCTACTCCTCATTATCCACCTCCAAACATTCAAAAGTTCTCAAAAAAAAAAAAAAAAAAAAAACATGTGCAATCATACTCTTGGATTCAGATTGTTGAGTAACTCTAGTTTTCTCCATCTATGGTCACACCCATACTACTCTGACTTATGATCCCCAAACAGCATATCCAAATCACATTGTCCCAGCCTTTAAATTATGTCATGGAAGTTTTAAAAATCTATATCTTACCCTATTTGGGCCCTTTTCTAAGGTCATGGACAATCAGAAGGGAAAAAATTCAAAAAAAAAAAAGGAATTCGATCAATGATGAGCTTGCAAAGCTCAGTTAAGGGTAAATACCTTTAGATGGGCTCTATATAGCTTACTTTCTTAAAGTGCAGGTTCAACCTAAATTTACACTGCAAAGAGATCAGAGGAATTTATCCATTGATTCTTTTATAAATGTGTTAATAAAAGCAATTTGGATGCCAAATAAAAAAAAAATTCAGTAGCTATGTACAAAATGCAAAATTTTAGAAACATGTGCCATGGAACACTAGCTCAAAAAATATTCTACATACAATGTAGACTTTTGAAGATCAACAATGAATATTAGTATAGTAAAGTTCCAGAATGCCATAATAAATGAAAACTACTTGATTGTGTTTAGCCCAGTGATTCCTTAACTTATTTGACTACAGAACACAATTTATGTGTTCCTTTATTTGTTTATTGCATGATCTCATTTCCCATGACAAGCATTCTATACAATAATCTCCTGGGAAACTCTGATATAGTGACCAATATTACAGCTATTGAAATATTGATTATAAAGACTATGCACCAACTTAGATGTATTAGTCAACTAGGGCTGCCATAACAAAATACCAGTGACAAGATGGCTTAAGTAACAGACATTTATTCTCTCATGGTTCTAGAGGTTAGAAGTCCAATATCAGTTTTGGTTTATAATGAGACCTCTCTTTCTGGTTTGCGGATGATCACTATGTTCTCACACGGCCATTCCCCTGTGAACATGCTAGAAACAGAGAGAAAAAAAGATAGATATGGAGGTCTTCCTCTTCTATAAGGACACCAGGTTGATTGGATCAAGGTTCAGCCTTATAACCTCATTTAGCCTTAATTACTTCCTTTAGGGTCTTATCTCCAAATATAGTCACATTGGGGATTAGGGTTTCAACGTACAAATTTGTGGGGAACACAACTACAACTGAGTCTATATTAATGAGATGACTTTGGGAAATTTTCTAAAGATGGGGTTGCTGGTTGTCAGGGAGATCAAATGTGAATAGATGGTTAGGGCTTTCCATCCCACCCTCTGGCTTCCAGGCAGAGGAGAGGGCCTGGAGGTTGAAGCAATCACCAATGACCAACAATTTAATCAGTCATGCCTTTGTAACAAAGTCTCCATAAAAACCCAAAGGGAGGGGGTCCAGAGCTTCCAAGTTGCTGAACCAGAACTCTTCCATGTGCCACTGTCGGGTCCTCACACTCGGTGGGGAAAGAATCTCCTTTGTTTGGGACCTAGCATACGTATTTCTTCATTCAGCTGTTGATGCATATCCCTTGATATCCTTTGTAATAAACCAATAATCTAGTGAGTAAACCAATCTCCTGAGTTCTGTGAGCCACTCTAGCAGATTGGTCAAACCCAAGAGGGGGCTGTGGGGAGCTCTGATTTATACCCAAGCTGTTAGATGCGTAAGTAACAACCTGGACTTGGGATTGGAATCTGATGCAGAGGGCAGTCTTGCGAGACTGAGACCTCCACTTGCAGAATCTGATGCTCTTTCCAGAAGACAGTATCAGAATCGAGTTGAATGGTAGGACACTCAGCTGGTGTCTGAGAATTTCTTGGTGGTATAGGGAAAAAAGCAACACATCAAAAGTGTGACCAGAATTTTACTGTTATCAGTCACATTAACTACACTATGCGGTTACATGAAAAATAGAGAGAAAAGGAAGAAGGAAGGCAATACAATGAATATAATGAAAAAGGGGAAATTACAAAATAAGCTGGCTTGTTATTTTTCTCTATTTGTAATAGAAAGTAATTAAAATATCATTTATATCTTTAAAGTATTCTTAAATAATTTACTTTCTAAGATGTACCATACACGGTGGCAGTTGGTGGTACATGGGGTGGCTTTACTAGTTAGGACAGCCATCCAGTTTAACAAATTCAACGGCAGCACAAATATCAACAATGCAAACACCTGCGTGGCTTGAGGGAAGGGACAGGAAATCCTGCAAGTCTCAGGAGCCAGCACTGACCTGAGCAGAGAGAGCCAACTCTCTTCCTTCCACCCTGATTTGATAATAGGCCAGTCACTTACCTGTCTCTTGAATAAGTCCATCCCACAGAAAAAAATGGGGAAAACAGCAGAATAAATGGAGAGTTTTTACTGCCAAAGGTTCTGCTCTTCTATTGGAAGAAAACGACATAAGCTTCCTTCCTATTTTCTTAATCTCAACCATAAACTAAGAATTACAGGCATAAGGAATTGTAACGTTTTTCAGGGTGTCCCTTTGTAATTACAAAAACTTGTTGCCATAAGCCTAAGAAATAAAACAGAAACTGAAGAATTCATCAAATGCAAATTACAACGCAAAGCACATCCTTCCTTCTGTTCCCAAAGTCTCCCTAGAATAAACCTAAACAAAAGGCGTGAAAACTAAGTGCAATTTTAGAGCCAAGGTTGATTTGCATGTGAGAAGGACACATATGCAAAATCCACCTAACTTCAAGAGTCCATTCAAATACAAAAGTCAAAGTGTAAATCTTTATCCATGCAACGATGTGGACAGAGCTAGAGTGAAATTAGTGAAATAAGTCAGTCAGAGAAAGACAAATACTATATGATCCTACTCATATGGGGAATTTAGGAAAGAAAACAGATGAACATATGGGAAGGGGGAAAAGAAAAAAAGGAGAGAGGGAAACAGACCATAAGAGACTCTTAATGATAGAGAAAAAACTGAGGGTTGATAGAGGGAGGTGAGTGGGAGATGGGTTGGGTGGGTGATGGGTATTAAAGAGGGCACTTGGGGCGCCTGCATGGTTCAGTAAAGACTGAAGAAGGAAGACGTTAAGCGTCTTCCTTCGGCTCAGGTAGTGATCCCAGGGTCCTGGGGTGGAGCCCCCTTGTGCTCCTGGGATAGAGTCGCATTGGGCTCCCGGCTCAGCGGAAAGATGCTGCTCCCTCTTCCTCTGCCCTTGCTTGTGTTCCCTCTCTCTGTGTCACATAAATAAAATCTGTATAAATAAATAAATAAAGGGGTACTTGTTGTGATGAGCACTGGGTTTTGTACATAAGTGATGAATCACCGAATTCTACTCCAGAAAATAATACTGCACTGTATGTTAACTAAGTAATTTTTTTTTTAATTTAAAGTGTAACTCTTTAACATCTGAAATCTGAAAAGACAGGCAAATTCAGACTCATGGCCGAGATCTGCCTATCTGGAGCAGAAGCTGCTGGAGCCATATACTTGAAGAACACTTACATGGTAATTTTGATGACTTGTGCAAGGCAGAGTGTGCACCACCTTGAGAGTGAGAAACTCTTGGGAGTGTAACTTTAAAGGGGTCATACACTTGCATCTCTAGGGATTCCACTAGGTTCTTAATGTTAAGAGCCAAGAAAGAAAGAAAGATCCCCTTCAGTTTCCAGCGGGAAGAGAGGAAAAGTAACCATTATGAAATAGACCCTGACCAATCTTCATAACAAAGACCTACTCTCCAGGGGGAAATACTTTTTTACAGCTTTATCCCACCTGGGTAAACTGCATTTCTCAAACCTAACCCCTGCCTCACTTTCCTGTGTCACCTAAGGAGTGGAAAAAAAAAAAAAGGCTAAGAAACACCAGTGAAGGTGAAGTTCACAGCCCAGTCTCTTAGGTCCACTAAGAGACTGAAATGGAGTCATAAGATTATAGAATGCTTCTCCTCCCCCATACCTTTCCACAACACCAGTAGGACTCCATTAGAATAACAGTGGAATATAGCTGTACAAACTTTGAGATGGAGATTATCTGAGGAGTTCTTAGGGAAACCCACTGACAACTTGGCGGGGGAGGGGACCAAAAATAAGGACATTAGAGGAGTTTAACCCTCCAGAACCTAGAGCCACAGTAATGCTATATATAGCCCAACTCTTGGTGAGATTAAAACAGAATATCACACTGACGGCCAATTTACCTCAGCTTCTATTACCCAATACATCATGTCTAGATTTCAACAAAATAATTAGAAGTCATGCTAAGCAGCAAGAAAAACAGTCTGAAGAGACAAAATAAGCATCAGAATTAAACTCAGATGTGACATCAATCTCGGATTTACCAGGCAAGGACCTTAAAACAACTATGATTAATATGTGAAGGCCTCCAATGGAAAAAAAAAAAAATACAACAGCAGATGGATAATATAAACAGAGAGATGGAAACTCTAAAGTATCTAAAGAAAAATGCTAGAAATCAAAAATAACTGCAACAGAAATGAAGAATGCCTTCAGCAGGCTCATTGGTAGATGGACATGGCCAAGGAAAGAATCTATGAACCTGAAGAGAGGTCAAATAGAAACTTTTCAAACTTTCTCTTTATCCAAGAGAAAAAAGAATTAAAAACATAAGACCAGAACATCCGAAACTGTGGGACAGTATCAAAAGTATAATATACAGATAATTAGAATACCAGAGGGAGAGAATAGACTGGAGCAGAAGAAATATTTGAAATAATACTGGCTAAAAGTTTTCCAAAATGAATGATATGTATCAAACTGCAGCTCCAGAAAGCTCAGAAAACATCAAGCAGGATAAATATCTGTAATATCTATACCTAGGCATACTATATTCAAACTGCAGAAAACCAAAGACAAAACCAAAATCTTTAAAGAAGCAGAGTGAAGGAAAACACCTTACCTTGTAAAGTAACAAGGATAAGAATTACCATGGACAGAATTCTCATCAGAAACCATGCAAGCAAGAAGAAGTTGGGTAACATATTTAAGTGTTGAAAGAAAAATCCGACCAACCTGACATTCTATATTCAGGAAAATTATCCTTGAAATGTGAAGGAGAAAGACAGACCTTCTCAGATAAAAGCTGAAGAAATTTATTGCAAGCAGACTAGCACTGCAAGAAGTATTAAAGGAAGTTCTCTACATCATTTGTCATTGGGAAAATGTAAATTAAAGGAACAATAAGATGTCACCACACACCTATTAGAATGACCAAAAGCAGAACACTGACATCAAATACTGGCTAGGATGCGAGGCAACACAAATGTGTGGGAGTGCAAAATGGTACAGCAACTTGGGAAGGCAGTTTGACAGTTTGGCAATTTCTTATAAAACTAAACATACTCTTATGATCCAGCAATCACCCTCTTTGATATTTATCCAGAGAAACTCAAAAGTTATGAACACACAAAACCTTGCACACAAATTCATGTCTGCCAAAACTTGGAAGCAAACGAAATGTTCACCAGTGGGTGAACAGATAAACTGTGGTATATCCAGACAATGGAATATTATTCACTGCTGAAAAGAAATGTACTATCAAGTCATGAAAAGACATGGAGAAATTTTAAATGCACATTTCTAAGAGAAAGAAGCCCATCTGAAAAGGTTACATACTGTATGATTCCAACCAGATGACATTCTGGAAAAAGCAAAACTATGGAGACTGTGAAAAGATCAGTTGGTGCCAGAGGCTAGATGCAGGGGGAAGGATCAACAGGTAAAGAGTACAGAGGATTTTTAAGGCAGTGAAACTATTCTGTGTGATACTGTAATAAGGGACACATAACATTATACATTTGTCCAAACCCACAAAACGTCCAACACCAACAGTAAACCCTAAGCATGTAAACTATGGACTTTGTGTGATAAGGTTGTGTCAGTGTGGGTTTATCAGTTCCAAAAATGGGCCCCTCTGTTGGGGAGTGTTGATAGTGGGAGAGGCTATGCAGATGTGGGGGTGACCCTCCTTTCAATTTTGCTGTAACTCTTATCTGCTCTAAAACAAATACACTCTTTAAAAAAAAAAAAATCCTCAGAAAGACGAGAAACAACACTGGTGAGAAACTAAGACTTATGTAACTAAAAAGGAAGAGTGTGGAGAAGAAAGAAATTAAGAGTCTTCCCACCCTCGTTTGGATAATCTTTCGGTTTCGAGAAACCTGTGTCTCTATGCCGTACCACATTCATGGTAAACATTAAACTTAAGAGGGGTGTTTCCCTCTGAGTATTTAAAAGTGCAGATCCTATTTGTAGGGCTCCTGATAGAGGTCCAATTATCTCCCTTCCAGAGGTAATTATATTGGACATAGTGTAATGAAACCTATATCCAAAGAGAAGCTAGAAACAGAAAATCCCCTTATTTAAAAAAAGAAGAAACCTAGATAAACAAGAGAACCTGGACCTTATTAAGCCGAAAGGTACCTACTAGATAAACACGTGTGTTTATATCCAGTAACTACCGGATAAAGCATGTGTGATGTCACGTAACACTGACATAGTCATGATGAAAAGCAGAAACCTGTGGGGAGAAAAATGAGAAAGGACCAGAGAGATTGACTTCGCTAAGGTCGTACAGCTGACAACTGACAAAACCGCAATTCAAATTCAGATCTTGCCTCACATCACCACAAATTACAAATAAATGATAGGAATCTGTGTTTTTCCCAAGTACGCAATTAATAAAGGGACCTTTTGTAATATGCAAGAACTAGGCAGCAGAATGGCACTTTTGTGACCTTAAGGGAATTTTTGCAGCTTCCCAAAGGATCTAATTCATATCCAGGAGAAGCTAAAAAAAAAAAAAGACAATCTGTGACAGTTGTGTCAAGCTGCTGGTCATTGAATTACAATAGAGAGTCCACTTGCCAACAGTTTTCTAGAAAAGCAGCAGCCAGACTGCGACTTTTTCACTGGAGTCAGTTTCCTTATTCCTGAAATGGCTAAATCAGCAATAAAGGTCTCAGAAAACAGACCCAGCTACCATCCCCCTGGGCATCCTCATGCTGATTAATCACAACAGCTGGATCACACCAGCTGGAAAATATCCCTTGCTCCTCAGAATGGGCCCAGTACTTAATCTCTATACCGTTCCTCTGGTATTTAATGTATGCTCTAGTAGACTGGCGGCCATATTTTAAGCATGTTGTTCTTAATCAAATTCTAAGCTATTTGAGGACAAGGACCTACAGGTTATCTCCCAAAGCCCCCAACTGTTGGCAAGGTGCCCAAAAGATGCTCCGTTAAACAGCAGTTGAACGATTTTCTACTGAGGAAAAGAAAGTTCTCTCAGGATTCAGGGGTGAAATTGGTCTAGAATTAGTAGCTGGAAGCATCTTTCCGAGCTGTAATGAAGGGAGGCTCAGATTACAAAAACCAGAAGTGAAGTTCATTTGTTAAGAGGTCACCCATTCCCCTATCCAACAAATATCTCTGCACCCTCCCAGCATTGTACAAATGGTGGATTCAGATTTGGAAGGATATGCCCATTAAAAAAAAAGAACAGAATTAGACACTCATCGGCGGACTCCATGCTTTGTTCATATTAATATAGCTTTATTGTTTTATCTGGTTGCCTATGTGTTACTTCCACCATCAACAATGAGAACTTCCTGTTGGCAGAAAGTTCACTCCAGATCCATATATTTCTCCCTAGTGTATATGTGGTTTATAACTTACCCATTTTATATGTAAATACATGTAACTTACATTTACATTTTGTTTAGTTTTAGTTCACAAAGTTAGTGAGCATTGTCTGCCATCTGATAGAAACCATGCCTTTAACGCCATTCTAAGACTCCTAATCATGGGGGCGCCTGGGTGGCTCAGTCAGTTGAGCATCTGACTCTTGATTTCAGCTCAGATCTGGTCTCGGGGGTGGGGGATTAAGCCTCATGTCCGTCTCTGCGCTCAGGGCCGTCTGCTTGTCCCTCTCCCTCCGCTCCTCCTCTCCCCCACCACTCATTCGCATGCTCTCTCTCTCTTAAATAAATTAATTAATTACTTTTAATTTCCTAAACATTTAACAGAGGTACAGAAACTAGTCCGAGAAAATCCTTAGTGCCCACATTTTACCTGACAAATCTTCTCTAATTTTTGGCTCTGAATTGCTAATTCATCCAGTATCGAACTCCTTAGTCATGGCCCTAGTCATTACCATCCCTGGTGTACAGTCTCTTCCCAACGCCCTGATTTGTCAACCCACCAACTGGTTTTTGGTTCCACCTTTCACATACTGGCTTTGAATGTGCCCATGAGCCTTATCACCATGATATGAGTAATGATAGGATGAGTGTTTTTTCCCTTTTTTTTTTTAAGATTTTATTTATTTGACAGAGAGGCAGGCAGGAGGCGGGGGAAGCAGGCTCCCTGTTGAGCAGAGAGCCCAACGCCGGGCTTGATCCCAGGACCCTGAGATCATGACCTGAGCCGAAGACAGAAGAGGCTAAACACTCTGAGCCACCCAAGCGCCCATTTCTTCCCTTTTAAACAGTGAAAACCCAGTGATACAAAGATGAGTATCTCTATTTTCACTCATTGTCACTAGTACTATACTAATACTTAATGTCCCATACCATTCATCTGATATTTAACTTGTACTCTATTAATCTGGTGGTAAGTTTTTAAGTGCATTAGTATTCTTCAAATTCTAAGCTGTTTCAGGACAAAGAACTATTCATCTTTCTGCAATGATGAAATTCTATATCTGTGTTATCCAATAAGGTGGCAACATGTGGCTACCGAATACCTGGAATGGCAGGTACAATTAATTAAATGAATTCTTAATTTCATTCCATTTTAGTTAACTTAAATTTAAGTAGAAGTTTGTAGCAGCATTATCAACAACGGTCAAACTTTGGAAAAGCCCAAATGTCCATCAACTGATAAGTGAATCAAGAAGATGTGGCACCCGCCGCTTGCTTGTTTGTGCTCGCTCTCTCTCTCTCTGTCAAATAAATAAATAAATAATTTTTTTTTAAGATTTTATTTATTCGACAGAGAGAGACACAGTGAGAGAGGGAAAACAAGCAAGGGGAGTGAGAGAGGGAGAAGCAGACTTCCAGGTGAGCAGAGAGCCCAATGCAGGGCTCGATTCCAGGACCCTGGGATCATGACCTGAGCTGAAGGCAGACGCTTAACGACTGAGCCACCCAGGTGCCCCAATAAAATCTTAAGAAGAAGAAGAAAAAGGAGGAGGAGGAGAAAGAGAAGGAGAAGAGAAGGGAGGAGGAAGAGGAGAAGAGGAGGCACAGACACATAATGGAATATTATTCAGCCATCAAAAAGAATGAAATCTTTCCATTTGCAATGATATGGATGGAGCTAGAGAATATTATGCTGAGGGAAATAAGTAACTCAAAGAAAGACAAATACTCTATGATTTCACTCATATGTGGAACTTAAGAAACAAAACTGATGACCATAGAGGAAAGGAAAAAAAAAAAGAAAGAGGGAGAGAGGAAGGCAAACCATCAGAGACTCTCCCCCCCCCCATAAAAGACTCTTAACTACAGAGAACAAACAGGGTTGCTAGAGGGAAGGGGGGCGGGGGGAATGAGCTAAATGGGTGATGGGCATTATGAGGACAACTGTTGTGATGATCACTGGGTGTTATATGTAAGTGATGAATCACTAAATTCTACTGCTGAAACCAACATGACACTATATGTTAACTAACTAAAATTTAAATAAAAACTTGGAATATTAAAAAAATGTAAGTAGTCACAAGTAGCCACTAACATCTATAGTGGACTGTGTGGGAGAGAAACAAACACATTTCAACTGCAAAAAAAAAAAAAAAAAAAAAGACAACTTAGCAGGTGTTATATTGGGAGCATGAACAAAATACTTTGTGAGGACAGAGTAAGGAACAACTAATTATGTCTCAAAAGGCTGGAGAAATTTAGCAAAATATATGGCATTAAAATTGTAATCTAAGCCACAAATAAGATTTCACCAAACAAAAAAGTTCAGAAAGGCATTTCAGATGGAGGACACAAGCTGAATAAATGCTAGAGGAAATATAAGTTATTTCTAAGATTCTAACACCCAATTACAATGTTTGTTTTGGGGAATGGGTTCCCATACCGTCAAGCAATTCTGCGACACGAGCTGGGTGTCCTACGACTCAAAACAATTCTGTGACTATCTATCTGGAGAGAGATTCAGATCTCATAGGCTAGGATCTCAGTCCCTCAAGACCACCCCTTCCACCACTGTGTTTCTGATCTACCAGCTACAGATTGGAGGTTCCCACCACTTTCTCCTTGGGTCAATTAAGTTTCTAGAGTGGTCGACAGAACTCAGAAAAACATTTACCTACTAGATTACTGACTAATTATAAAAAGATATGACTCAAGAAAAACCAGATGGAAGAGATGCATAGGGCAAGGTGTGGGGAAAGGGCACAGAGCTTCCATGCCCTCTCCGAGAGCACAACTCTCCCTAAATCTCCATATGTTCACCAACCAGAAACTTCCCAAACCCAGGCCTTTGGGGTTTTTAAGGAAGCTTCATTACAAAGCCATGACTGATTAAATCATTGGCATTGAACTTAATCTCCTATCCCTCCCTCCTGGGAGGTCAGGGGTAGATGTTGGGACTGAAACTTCTACCCAATCTCTTAATAACATGGCTGGCTCTACTGACAACGAGCCCCATTCTTAGGTGCAGTCCTAAAGTCACTTCACTAACGTAACAAGACACCTTTATCACTCAGGAAATTCTATGTGTTTTAAGAGCTCTATGTCAGAAACAGGAATAAAGCCTAAATATATATTTCTTATTATTGTTTTTTTAAAAATTCAGCTGGATAAATTTGAAGATCTGATAGGCTTTATTCAACAATTCATGAATCAGACAGCATTCCGTCTAGCACACAGAAAGGATCTCCAAAGAGCTGTAGAAAACGGGAGACTTTCACAGGCAGAAGAAGGCGGAGACAAAGAGCAGATTACCTCCTCTTTCTGTGGGGTATAGAAGGGATCTGCAGGTGGATTACCTCACCACTGCTGACCAGGAAATTCCAGACTGACTGGTTTAAGATTACAATCCCAGGAGAGGCAGCTGGGTGGCTTAGTCAGGTGAAACATCTGCCTCTTGATTTCGGTTCAGGTCATGATGTTAGGGTCATAAGATCGAGCCCTGCATTCGGCTCAGCACTCAGCGGGAAGACTGCTTGAGATTCGGTCCCTCCCCCTCTTCCCCTTCCCCTATTTGCACTCTCTCTCTCTCTCTCTCTCTCTCTCAAATAAATAAATATATCTAGAAAGACAGAAAGAGAAGGAAAGAAAAGATTACAATCCTGAAAGTTGAAACTGCAATCAGGTTACGTATTAAATCGGTTTGAGGCCATGGGGCTTAGCACAAGGGACTCTATTTGGGGACTGCTGTTTCTTTTTTTAACACTGTAAACCACAATATCACAGTCGACCCCCTGGTCTTTGAACAGTCTTTTTAGAGGAAAATCTCCTAAAAAAGAAAATATTGCCACATTATGAAAATCCCATTCAGTCATTAATAATTATTTATTCCATCATCATACCCTCTAAAAATGTCTCCCAAGGCAAGATCACTCCGATTTGTAGGCTTCCATTCGGTTTTGTCAGGTTCTGAAAACAGAAGTAATATCAGCAACATACGGTTTCACCCCTTCAGGCACCTGATAGACCCAGACTAAGACAATATCATCTCTTGTTCTGAGCCTCTTTCAAGGTGTTGATATAATACTGGATTTCCCTATTCCATAAGCCATTTATCCAGCTACTGTGTTTCCTTCTCTCCGTTTACACACAAATGTTTAGGTTAGGACACTGTGCTGGTCTAGATTGTAGGCAGGAATACTAGTCTAGCAAGTCCCTCCCCCTCAGTCCATTCCTGTTCACATAGGGTAAGGTTACACAGGTACAGAACTGGTGGGATATCTTTACTTCCAGGCTATATAGCTGCATTCATTGCTAATCCCAATTTTGTCAGATGAGGTAAATGTCCATCCTGCCCCATCACACCCTTAAGGGCTACCAGCCCTTGAAGTTGCATCCCTGGTCATATGACCACTGCATCAGGTAGGGGGTGGAAAAGTGAAGATGATGTGGGGAAGAAGTAATACCATCACGTTCCTCAACCCGGTGGTAAATCACAATATCACAAAAGCCGAGAAGCTTCAAAGTACAGAGATAAGAAATAAAACTGGAAAGACTGATTGAGGCCAAAGGTTTCTAGAAATATGCTATCAGATATGTTAGGCATTCCGGACATGTGACTATTTAAGTCAAATTAAATTAAAATATTCAATTAATCAGTTGTGCTAGCCATTTCATGGATTCAATAGACACTGTGGCTAGTGGCTACCATATTGGACAGCACAGATACTGAACATTTCTGTCATGGCAAAAATTTCTTTTTTTTTCTTTTTTCTTTTTTTAAGATTTTATTTATTTATTTGACAGACAGAGATCACAAGCAGGCAGAGAGGCAGGCAGAGAGAGAGAGAGGGAAGCAGGCTCCCTACCAAACAGAGAACCGATGCGGGGCTCGATCCCAGGACTCTGAGATCATGACCTGAGCTGAGGGCAGAGACTTAACCCACTGAGCCACCCAGGTGCCCCATGGCAGAAATTTCTAATGAACTGTGCCTGCTATAGAGTTTTATTGCTGTTTGTTCATATTTTTGTTTTGTTTTTAATTCATCTTAAATCTTCCAATGGAGGGGTACCTGGGTGTCTCAGTTGGTTAAGCGTCTGCCTTCAGCTCAGGTCACGATCCTGGGATCCTGGCATCGAGCCCCAAATTGGAGTCCCTACTCATCGAGGAGCCTGCTTCTCCCTCTCCCCCGCTGCTCCCCCTGCTTGTGCTTGCTTGCTTGCTCACTCTCTCTGTCAAATAATTAAATAAAAAAATTTTTTAAATCCTCTGATGGAATGAAGGGGTGTAAAAAGAAAGAAGTAAAAAGCAGTGGAAACTGTGAAGAGGTCAGTTAGAATTTGATGGGGTAAGAATGAATCAAAAAAGCACCTGCTCTTTCTAAACAATACCATTCCTTTCTGGGCAGTATCACTGGCACTGAAGACTCAGCCTCACACCTTGCTGTGGTCTGACTGCTGCATGCCCCCCAAAATGTACATATTGAAATATATTCCTCAACACGATGGTATTAGGAGGCAGGCCCTAATATGGGATGTGATTAAGTCAGAGGGCAGAACTTTCATGATTGGAATTAATACCCTAAAGAGCTGGCTTGCCCCTCCAACCACATAAAGACACAAAGAGAAGACAATCTAAAGCCCAGAAGGGGGTCTCCACCAGAACCCAGCCATGCAGGCATTCCAGTCTTGAACTGTAGCTTCCATGACTGTGAGAAATCAGTGTTGGCTATTTATAAGCTAACCAGTGTAAGCTATAGCATTTTGTAATAGTATCTTGAAAGGACTAAGACAAAAAACTGGTGCTGAGAAATGAGGGTGCCACTGTGATAATAGTCTAAAAATTTGGAAGAGTTTTGGAACTCGCTAATGGGCATAGTCTGGAAGAGTCCGGAGGTGCACATTAGAAAAAGCCTGCATTGCCATGAACAGACCGTGGAAGGCAAATCTGGAGAACTGTAAGGAGAGCCTCAGTCTTCTTAAGGAATACCTCAGTAGTCATGAACAGAATGTTGGGAGAAGTATGGATGTTAAAAGCTATTCTGAGAGGTCTTGGATGGAAATGAGGAATGTGTTATTGGAAACTAGAGGAAAGGAGATCCTTACTATAAAGTGGCAAAGAGCTTGGCTGAATTGTGTTCATGTCCTCATGTTCTGTGGAAAGTACAACTTTTGAGCTATGAAATCGAGTCTTTGGCTGAGGAATTTTCCAAGCAAAGTATTGAAGAAGCGGCTTGGTTTCTCATGAACACTCACAGTAAAAAACAGGCGTAGAAAAGTGACTTAAAGATGTAACTGTTAACCAAAAGGGAAGTGGAATTAGAAATTGGAAAAATTCTCAGCTTATCTGTCTTGCAAAAAATGAGCAAGTTTATTTGGGAGAGAGCACAAAGGATGTGGCCAAATTTAATAAAGTAGTATAGACCGATCTCTTCAGCAGAAGCTATAAGGTATTCTCCAAGACAGTGGGGACATCGAAACAGAAACCAGGACCTAGTATTCAAGATACTAGAAGAATGACCCTGAACGCATTTTAGAGCTCTCCCGGAGCTGCTCCTCTCATCACCAGCCCAGAGTGCAAGAGCCCATGGGACAGAACAATTTCAAGGCTCTGCTCCCTGCATTCTGGTGCCTTGCTCCCAGGCTGCCCAGGGTTCAGCAAGGACTGAGGTGTCACCCTCTCTGGGGGCACACGTGGTAAACCATGGTAGCACCCCTTTGATAAACCAAAGCAGCATCCTTAAGGAGTCATCTCCGCTGCACTAAGTTGACCCAAACCAGGGGGCATGACTCGTTCCACTGAGATTTCAAAGGATGGAAATCCTGGAGGCTGGAAGGCACCATCCAGGCGGAGAGTCCCCACTAAGGCAAGGCCCAATGGAGCTGGACAGCAGGCTCCACCTCACTGGATCCTAAGTTTTTTGGACTTGCTCAGAACCTGTTACGCCTCCCTTCTTTGCATTTCCTCCTTTTGGGAATGAGAATGCCTATCATACATCTGTTCCTCTATTATATTTTGGAAGCACAGAAACATGTTAGATTTCACATGTATAGTTGGACAGCAATTTGCCTCAGGATGAGTCATCTCATCCATATCTGATTTAGATGATATGTAGGTGAGACTGTGAACTTCGGCTTTCAAGTTGATGCCAGATCGAGTTAAGACTTCAGGGGCTATTGGGATAGAATGAATGCACTTTGTATGGGAAAGGATATGGATTTGGGGGGACCAGGATGAAATGTTTTATGTCCCCAACCAAATTCATATGTTGAAATCCTAACCCCCAAAGTGATAGTATTAGGAGGTAGGGCCTTTGAGAAGGGGGTTAGATCATAAGGGTGCAGCCTCAGGAATGGAATTAGTGTCCCTATAAAGGAAACCCCAGAGAGCTAGCTTGCCTCTTCTATCATATGAGGACACAGCAAAATGATGGTTGTTTAATAAACCAGACTTCTTCACCAAACACTGAATATGCTGGCTCCATGATCCTGGACTTCCCAGTGTCCAGAACCATGAGAAATGTTTGTAAGTCACCCAATTTATGGTATTTCCTTACAACAGCCCAAATGAACTAAGATACCCCTTACTGAACTTCAGGTCAGCATGGTTTCTGTGCCACCTGCCAATCCTATTCCAAACCCTAAACAATAAAATGAATATGTGGGGATGAGAACCAGAAACTATAATGAGAGAGCACTAGTAAGGAAATAAATAGTCAATTTTTTAAAAATATTATTTCAAAAAGACAAATCAGAACTAGAGATTTAAAGGTCTTGGAGGGGGAAGACCATTCTTTTTCAAATGCAGGTTTTTTCCTATTTCTTTCTCCCCTTTTCACCTTTAACATAGGTTCTCACGCTAACTGATGACTGTCACGAGTTCCTGACACTCCACGAAACTCGTACCCTGGCCACCAATCTTCTACAAGACTCAGCTGGTAATCACACAACAAACTATATTCCAGCTGAATTATCCTCTGTTCCAGATAGGACCACTATATCCAAGTTCCTCTCTGCTTGCCAACTCGGGCCAACGATGTAGAAGTCCACATCCCTTTAGATCACAAAAATTGTCCTAAATAATTAATCTTTTCTTTCTTTTCTCTGATCCTCGATGAGTTCCCTCTTATGTAGCTGTTCTCAAACAACCAGCTGCCCCTGTTCTTTCTGGGGGTCCGTAAGGTCAATGCTCTTTTCTTTGTATCACTAAGAGGTTCTTCACCCTTTTCACTTTTATTCTGTCACGAACATATAGAGGTAACTCCTCCAGCCACATGGTGTGTCCTGATGTCACCGCTCTGATGGCTCATGAATCTGTGTTTGTGTATTCTTCGGGTTTTCAGAATTTTTTAAAGTTGTAGTTTTAAGATATAAACATCTGAGATTAGTTCAGTTGGTTCTCAAGACTTCTACTGAGATCTTCCTAGCTGCCTTCAGGTACGCCATCTAAAATCCATGTTACCTCCTTCCCATCGATTAGTCATTATCTTAAAATCCCCAACTTTTCTTCACACCTATATGGAAGCACAACAACAAAAAGAATATCATTTTTGCCTTCCTCTGCATTAACTTTTAAAAAATTGAACTTTCTGAGTTTTATCAAAATATTATTTTGGAATTTAATAAAATTTATTCTAAAATAAAAATTTTTCTGAAATGTGTTTTCCTCATATTTTAGGATCGATTGTTGGCTTAAAAAGGGAGATTGGAGAACTACTTATTAACCCACAGCTGTGCATAAGGTCTACTCCAAAATGCTAAAAAAAGATAATACTTCAAGTCAGAAACTTCTTTGACTCAAGGAAGAAAAGAAACTACTCCAAAGAAACTGGGGAAAACTGTAAATAAAAAATAAAAATATAACAACAGCTATCTTTTCCTCAGTTTGATAGATGATAGTAATTTACAACCTAAACTGTTGTGTCTTAAGCAGCAGAACATGGTGGAGTAGCATTTTGGTGTTAAATTGTGATTTCATTTTGAGATTCAGTGTCTAAAGCACTGGCTGGAGAAGGAAACATAATAACTAAGACCTTAATAAAGCTTCTACATTTGACACTTGCCGAATACCTGCTGGATAAAAAGTTGGTTAAAGAAATCATGGCACTACCACTTTCCAAAAGTGCGGCGACTTGACAAACTGCTTAGCTGTAAACATGAAAATTGAGATAGTATCTTATTTGCAAAATTGCATTTTTGTTTTGTTATTGATGAACCTATAGATGTGGCTAGATTTGTTTTGCTTGAATTCTTCTGATATTAGCATCCACTAATGATCAAAGATGTTTTGTATGAGTGGTTGGCAGCAAACACAAGGGGTACTGAAATACTCAAAGTGTTGAATAATTTTTAAATGTCTCATGTTTTATCCGGAACCAACTATGTTGACATTTTCAGTCATGGCACAATAGCAATGGTGAGGAGAGCTGCTAATGACTAACAAAAACCAAGGAAGCGGCACCGAACTCTGCTAGTAGTCTCATTCTTCAACCCCACACACAAAAATGGCAGTTTCTCCTTAGGATGTCCTTGATAAAGCATGAAAAAAAAGTAGTAATGTTACTAAATTTTGACTTCCAAGTGCCTGTCTTTTTTTTTTTTTTTTTAGACTTATCCATTTATTTTACAGGGGGAGAGAGAGAGAGAGAGAGCTGGGGGAGGGGCAGAGGGAGAGAATCCTCAAGCAGAGGCCCTACTGAATGCAGAGCCCGACGAGGGGCTCAATCCCAGGACCCTGAGATCATGGCCTGAGCTGAAACCATCAATCAACACATGTTGGTTTTTGTTGTTGTTGTTGTTGTTGTTGTTGTTGTTGTTTTGGTTAGTATTCAGTGTGACAAAATCAGGTATGTGTAAAGCACTTCTGGCACAAACCAAAATGGTTGTCTCGAGAAAAACCACTTGTGTGATTGTTTGGGCTTGAGCTGAACTACCTGCTTGTTTCACAGAAAGAATGACTAGCCACAATACTAGGGTTATTTAGATTTGCGTGTCTGGCAGACATTTTCTTGAACATGAACAAAGTGAGCCTGTCATTTGAAAAGAAACAGTCATCAGCATTTGTTGCCAATGGTAAAATTTGAACTTTCAAGAAAAACTAAGAATATTGGAAAACTTGCATCTGCTACTATCAGCTTGATAGCTTTCCAGTACTTAGAGACTTTGCTGATGAGGTTAGTGATTAATGAATGTGATTTTTTAAAATGAAACCAATCAACATTTGTAAGATTTGTATGACTCAATGAGCTCATACCTTCCAAATAGTCAATGTAGGAAAATTACAAAATCATGCCTGAATAAAGATATATTGAGAGTGCAAGTTAGACCATAGATTTCAATTTCACTAAACACAAAAAGTTCATTGATAAGGTTTCACATTCCACATTGCACTAACCTTTAAGAGACCACCACTTGTTAAGCTGTGGTGAAGTATCAAAAAATAGTAACAGTTATCTGAAACAGCTATTAAAATATCCCTTTATTTTTCCAACTACATTATCTGTATGAAGCTCCCACCAAGTGTACTTTATATACTTCAAGTGTGTGGCAACAGACTGAATACAAAAGAAAATATGAGAATGCCACTATCTTCTAAGCTATACATGACAGAGCTTTGCAAAAAGAAAAAAAAAGCCACTCTGAAAGAAGCCCCATTGTTTTTTCAAATAGTCTTTTTTTTATTACTATGTTATTTAAGTTAACATGTGTTAGGTGTACTATTGTTACTATTAAGTGAACTAGTAAATAGTGTAAACTTTTTTCTACTTTAATTTCTGCCTTAGTAAATATCAATGATGTAACATGCATAAACAAACCCACTGAGGGTTCCTTCATAATTTTTATGAAATAAGAGGACCTTGAGACCAAGAAGTTTGAGAACTACTATTCTTAGCTATCAACTGTCAAAAATGTCTTTGGAGCTGTAGGTACCCTGGGTTTAAGTCTTAATAAAAGATAAAGGAGAGAGAGCAGGACTCACTCCCTTTGACCTCCCCAGATCCTTCAGCTGTCCTTCATTTGCTTCACTTTTACTTGTGGCTGCAGACGTACCCCCTTCCACCACCTACACTCCACCTCTAATCCTGGGATAATGGAAAGACAAAATGGACAGGAAAGGAGTACCTCTCATTGCTCCTGTTCCCAGTGTTGAGCATTGTCTTTCCCAACGTTTTCACTTCTATAAGGATCTTTTATTGCAACACCAGTGTGGAGAGGTAGTGTGGTTTACTGGAAAGCACTGGCAAACCTAGGTTCAAAGTCTGGCTCCACCCCTCACTACCATTGAGCAAGCCATCCAGTATGAGAGAGACTCAGTTGCCTCTTCGACAGAGCACAGAGAATAATTACTGCTAGATTTTTACAAAGAAAGTATATTGTAGAACATAGAGGGCAATTCAACAAATTTGAGTTCCTCTCCTTCTTTCTCCCACTATCTGTGTTCCTGAATCACATTCCCACTTTCCAGGGCACCGAGAAAGTCAAAGAGATTTGGGAAAAGATAAGGACGTGGTCTACAGAAGACCCATAACCCCCATTTACAAAGGGAAGTGTAACTCTTGCCACCATCTCTAGCCTCTGCACAAGGGAGTCTGGGAAAAGATAAACTCTTTCCCTATGTCATACCTTTCATAATCATCAAGTAATTCTGGTTTTTGTTTTTTGGTTTTTTGGAGGAAGAAGATGATAAAAGTGATGCCCCAAGAGATCTTCAGTCTTCAGGTCAACATCCATGCTATGGGGAAAAAGCCTCTGGCTTTCATTCAGCCTGGGGCCCAGAGTTAAATTGGTTCCTTGTTGAACAAAATAACAATTTTGAGATGGGCATGCAGTGACTCTGGCCGACATCCAGATGTGTTTCAAAAGGACATGGATTCTCTACAAAGAACACCAAGAAAGGCATGTGCTAGTAACTTGTTTTGGTCTCTACATGTGATCTGAGTGGCCAAAACACAGTGATGGGGGTGTGATCCAAGTGCTTGGGTCCGGCAGAACACATTGGAACTAGAGCTGTGCTGGAGACAGGATTCCAAAAGCCAAGCCCATGAAGCTATAGCAATAAATGGTTTTCCAGGAGAGTCAGCTTCAAAGACTTGTGTTTATGATTTCCTCTCTAAGAGCTCCTTGAGGAGAGGGCCATGTTTTCATGCAGCATTTTCCAACCTAACAAAGCAGCCCCTTCCTTTTGCGGTCATCCTGACCCTGTACTTCTCTCCAAAGCATTAGCAAACCATGCCTTGAGGAAGCCACTCTTGCCACAGCTCAGCTAAAAAGAGTCCAAAGGCCTGAGGACCAGGGAAGCAAAAGGTATAAATGCCAGTCCAAGGGCAGAAGACTGAAATCCCAGCTTAGTCAGGCAGGTAGGAAGCAAAAGGGGTGAGTGTCTCTCTCCTTTCCCTTTTGTTTAATTCATCTCCTCAGGGGAGAGGAGGCTCCATCCACACCCAGGAGGGCCATCCATCCACCTTCTGAGTCCACCAACTCGAGGGCCACTCTCACAAACATGCCCAAATATAATATTTAATCTGGGCACCAACTCCCCCAGTTAAATTGACCCATAAAATTAACTCTCACAAGCCCCCTTGGAAGCCATGCATTGTTAGAAGAGAAACACAATTTCTGTGATTCCCCACCACCATCATGCTAGAAGGAATGGTATATAAATCATCCTAACTGAGAATATCATGTTAACAAACCTTCCTCTCATCCAGCATCCCTAACCGATCAGTCTTGAATTTGCAAGATAACGGAAAGCCGTGTCAAAATTAAGGATCAGTCTAGGCTTCTGAATGTGGGACCGCTTCAGGCACCAGAGGCTTCCAAATATTTAGACCATACTGAAAGCACTCTAAGCATCATAGGGCATCAGAGGGGTCAGATCACGTGGCTTGGAGACGCTCTGCAAACAGAGCCTGTAGCACTTAGAATGCCTCTTCGAGGAAAAACAAATGGCAAACTGGGGGCAGTGAGGAGCTCTGGGAAGGCAGGAGCACCATCGGGGAAAAAAAGAAAGGCAACTTGCATTTTGCATGCTATACATTACATTAAGCTGTTTATGAGGTTATAGGGTATGCTGTCTTCTATAAAAGAAATATGAGAAAATAGGAATACATCTACATGTTCATTTACTTTTTATGAACAGGAAAAATTGGTATGAGAAACCAGAAACTAATGAAAATGTTTACCTATAGAAGGTAGTGGGACTGGGGTAGAGGGAATACAGAATGAGATTTCTTGGAATCTGTCTTTTTATATAGCTTTGACTTTGGAACCATATTAAGGTTTACAGTGCCAAAAGATAAAGTTCACAAATGATGTATAAAGCAAACTCTAGGGGCACCTGGGTGGCTAAGTGGGTTAAAGCCTCTGTCTTCAGCTCAGGTCATGTTCCCAGGGTCCTGGGATCGAGCCCCATATGGGCCTCTCTGCTCAGCAGGGAGCCTGCTTCAGCCTGCTTCCTCCTCTCTCTCTTTGCCTGCCTCTCCATCTACTTGTGATCTCTGTCAAATAAATAAATAAAATTTAAAAAAAAGCAAACTCTAAAATACAAATAGTAACAAATGACCGTAACTATATGTCAAATCCAAAACAAATGTGTAGACAGAAAAATCATCATTTCAAGTAATTTAAACACAAGGGGATATAGTCTAAGAAGGATTGAAAAGAAAGGGGGTGAAATTTCCAATTAGACCTGCTTTTCTTAGTGGTATTGGCATTGTAGTTTTACTCTTCTTAAAGTTTAATTTTTTTAGTAATCTCTACACCCAACGTGGAGTTCCAACCCACAACCCTGAGATCCAGTTGCAGGCTCTTCCAGCTGAGCGAGCCAGGTGCCCTGCATTGTAATTTTAAAACTATTTTGTTTGTGATGTCATATAGAGTAAATGTGTCAATAAATCAATGTTGTAGGTAGCCAAGGTTTTCACTACAAGGAGAGGAAAGTTCAAATATGGAACGAGAGAAGCTGTGGAAAAATTCTGTGTCATTCTATGTGAATCAGCTATGTAAGTATGAAATGTGTATGTATTTCTAAATACTGCCCCTCCCAACTAACAGGAACCAGAATTCTTTGAGAAACACTGATTTCAGGCCTGGACAGGGAAAGAAAAAATGATGCTAAGGAGTATAAGCAAGAAAGAAAGCAAGTGTACAAAGCCTAACGAAGGCAGGTCAAAGGAACAGAGATGTCTTGAGTAGCTCTCGTTGTCCAAATCTGGGACAAAAGGGAAAAGAAAAACAATACTAGTAAATTACTATCATTCAAAAAATGCCTAAGTTCATACTGATACCTGGAAAACAAAGAAAAGGAAGGGGAAGGAAAAGAACAGGAACAAAAGTGAAATCCCTTTTTGAACAAGAATGCTAATATATGTAAAAAGACCAATAAAATTAGAAAACCTTCCAATGTAATAATTGATTCAAGCAAAGATCATCAATGTGTGTTAAAAAAAAAAAAAAATCCCAAGGTATCACCCCACAGGTGACTGATTCATTGGGAAGGTGGGGTGGAGAATAAATTTGCTTTTTTTTTAAAATTTTTAATTTTTTTATTTTAATAAACATATAATGTATTTTTATCCCCAGCGGTACAGGTCTGTGAATCGCCAGGTTTACACATTTCACAGCACTCATCATAGCACATACCCTCCCCAATGTCCATATCCCCATAAATTTGCTTTTAAATGGAGAAATATGGTGGTCACCACCTTCCGCAAATAGTCAAGCTTCACAGCCCCAGTAGTGAGACAGCTGACATCTTACGCCTCCCTATGGATACAGTGAGTACTCACACCATCATGTGTGTGATGTTCTTGCCAGAATTGTTTGACCTGAAGATTCAGGTCATGAGGAAATGGCATAACCAATCTTATACCCTTTAAAAGCTTCAGTGTTATCCAGAACAGAGAAACACTTGAAGGTTGTTCTAAAATAGACGAAACTAAAGGGACGTATCATGCAACAAATAGCGAAAAGTTAGAGAGGGCACCATTGGGACAATTAGGAATGTTTGAGTACGGACAACAGGGCGATAATATTAAGTTTATGTTAATTTCCTTAGGTTTGTTAATAATGGGATTGTGCACAAGAGTTGTCTTTTTCCTGGGAGACACGGGCTGAAGTATTAAGGAGTAAATTGAGATGATGTGTGTAGCCTAGTTATGGATGGTTTGAATGGTTTGGCACAAAGGCAGTGGGTTTATATAGAGAAAGTGACATGGAGGTGGTGATAGCAGTTGGAAAATCTAGGTAAAAAGTACACAGTGTTCATTATAGTTTTCAAAACACTATCATGGTTCTTTCCCCCACCCACTGCGGATTTCAAATTTTTCTAAAAGAAAAAAAAATCATTAAAAACAAGAGATTTGCCAAACCACCACTCAGAACTTTCCATGACTTCCCTGGACCCCCTCCTCAAAAGGCAGAATTCCTCTGCCACAATCTGAGTGTGCTTTGGGGGAGAAATCATGAAGGTCATCAAACATCCCCCGGTCTAATGTCTCCCAGGATGCTGGGCAAAGGATGCTGTCTCTGCATTCCTCGCACTTAACACTAGCCAACTATTTTACTTTACTTTAGTAAAATGTATGTGCTGAAGTGTACACCCATTGCACCCTTGTCAAGCCCACTGCTCAATCTTGCACATATGTAGGGTGTTTTGCAATAAAACCCTATTAACTAGAGCACCTGGTATATTGATTTTTCCAGGCAATTGATTTGGAACCCCTGGAAAACATTTTGAAACATTTCTCCCTCTCCCCTCTGTGTTTCTCCAAATTTTATTTTCTTGCCTTGACAAAGTCAGGCTAGATCAGCCCAGGCAAACCCAGTGCCGCAAGGCCCTAGTATCATTTTTATCATATACCAAAATTTTGCTCGTTGCTATGGGGGTCGGGTGAGGTGGGGGAATGGGAGTTTATACTGACCTCAGAAAATGGCACAATTAAATCCCTTCATGAATTCATTTTCCCTGCCACTGTTATCTTTTCTGTTAACCAAGATGATAGCCGTTGCACTTACCCAAGGATACAATTAATCCAAGTTTCAGTTCTTTAATAACGGACTTGGGGGATGCCTGGGTGGCTCAGTTGGTTAGGCGGCTACCTTCAGCTCAGGTCATGATCCTAGGGTCCTGGGATCGAGTCCTGCATCTGGCTCTTTGCTCAGCAGGAGCCTGCTTCTCCCTCTGCCTGTTGCTCCCCCTGTTTGTGCTTGCGCTCTCTCTCCCTCTCTCTGAAAAATAAATAAAATGCTTAGAAAATTTTAAAAAATAAGAGACTTGGGAGGACTGTTCTAGAACATGTTTTGTCATTTTCCTAGGATCACAGAGTCATCTTCTAGACTCTTGTAAATCTTTATTATTAAGCTTAGGATTTGGATGTCTCAAATTCTTGGAATGTATGAGGCTGATTTAATTAGATAATGGGATTGAGAAATCATTTATCTGAGGTATTTCCTACTATTTTAATATGATTTTGTCCATGCCATAACATTGTTTAAACATGTTCGTGGACTTTTATTTCTGAGAACTGGTTGTGTTTTCCTCTTGTAGCTTTATACTGTACTTTACAGCAAGACATTTTGTCCCCAAACTCAGCAGAGTCCATGGCAGAAGGAAAACAAGTACTGTCCAAGGACAGTCATCTTTAAGTGAAGGACACATGCCAGTATACTACCGGAATCCGGGGCTTCTCCACTGTGAGGGCTGCCCAGAGCACTGGAAGGGTCAACACTCCTGATCTCTAACTTCCAGATGCTAGTAGCACCTTTCAGTCCAATCAAAAAGGAGACAAAGAGACACGCCTGTAGACATTGCCATATATTCCCTAAGGAATAAAATCACCCCAGGCTGAGAAACACTGCTGCCATCCAAATGAGGGATCGAATCGGAAACAACAAAATAAAATTAAGACCCACGCCCTCCTCCCTGGTTCTGGTTCTGACATTATAGCCCCGTCATCATAGAGACAGGCAGCATGGAATCACTGAAGGACGCCGCATCAGACAGTAGAGACGTGTGCTCTAATACCGAACCAGATTCTTTCTTGTGAACATTGGGCTTCATGACTTGCCCGAGTCTTCTAGTTCCCCATCTATAAAGTAGGTATCAAGCCAACCTTACCCCCTCCCAGAATTGAAGGTTATACAAATGAAATACCATCGTGTGTGTTCATCAGGCCGGGTTGCTAGAACAAAATACCACAGACTGGGTGGTTTAAACAAGAGACATTTATTTCTTACAATTCTGGAGGCTGTGAAGTCCAAGATCGAAACACTAACTACTTTGGTCCTGGTGAGAACTCTTTCCTTGCCTTGCAGATGGCCGCCTTCTTGCTGAATACTCACAGGACAGAGAGAGCTTTGGTATCCTTTTTTTTTTTTTTTTAAGATTTTATTTATTTGACAGACAGAGATCACAAGTAGGCAGAGAGGCAGGCAGAGAGAGAGAGGGAAGCAGGCTCCCTGCTGAGCAGGGAGCCTGACATGGGGTCCGATCCCAGGACCCTGGGATCATGACCCGAGCCAAAGGCAGAGGCCCCAACCCACTGAGCCACCCAGGTGCCCCGGTATCTATTCTTGTAATGACACTAATCTCATCGTGGAGGCCCAACTCTCATGACCTCATAGAAACCTAATTATATCCCAAGGCCAAGCCTCCAAATCCCATCACATGAGGACTTAGAGCTTCCACATATGAATTCTGGGGGGACAGAAACATTCAGTTCATAATAACGTGCAAGTGCTTTATAAACAGACAGGTTTATAAGATTACCAGGGCACTAAGATTTATTGAATGCTGGCCATGTACCAAGCAATTTAATATTCTGTTTCACTCTCACAATCATCTGAGATAACAGCATTTCCCCTGATTTTACAGAGCAGGAAACTGAGGCCCATAGGAAGTAATAGTCCCAGGTTGACAGGGCTGGTAAGCAAACACTTGGTTTGAAGCCTTAGCAGGCAACCAGACTCTCGTACAGGAGGCCGGGCTTCTTCCCTGAAGCACCTGGTCATTAGAGACCAGGGATCTCTGCCATAAAATGGATATAAATTCTGCTTTATTAGCTGATATTTTAAATATGTGTATATATGTATATGTTTGTTCATATTTGTGTTAGATACAATAAATATTTTATTTAGAAAAAGATAAAAAGTCCATCATGCTACCCTAGAAAATTATAACATATATCTTTCTCCTTTACCCCCTTGCTAATACCTACTCCCCATCCTTGGCTCCTTTCTAGCATTATCTACACTCGGTAGTAGTGTAGATAGAGTGATGGATAGAGACAGAGATACAGATATAGACATAATTCTTAGCCACAATTCTGGGATTTTTTTAACATAAATATTTTATGGCTTTAAACAACTTGCAGCCTACATACTCTGTGATCCAGACCTTCAGAACCCAGATACTGCCAGACTCAGATGCCCATCCAACTATGGACAACTTCATTGTTTTACTGTGTTCACAAATAGAGATTAAAACACACACATACACCGCTGACCCAGGAACTAGTATTCTGCACATAGAGCCAAAAACAGCCAGGACTTAAGCAACAAAACACAGGCCCGCAACATAAAGTGTTTGTCGAGTACGGGGCAAGATAAAATATTATCATTTCAAGACCAGTTCAGGGGAGTACGGTGAGACAACAGTAAGCTCACAGAACGAGGGATCCATACGGTCACACAGAGAGCCTGTGCCTCCAAATCTGGTTCTCGGGCACCGTTCTCCCCCGCATCCATGGGTGTCCACACTGAGCCAGGGCCTGGGAAGAAGGAAGCATCATTCCATCAGGCAGTGTGAGCACTGAGATCCCGTACCAGCTGCGACCTTGACATTCATTTCACTTCTTAGGTCTTCTCCTGTAAACTACCAGTAACTCCCCGTCCTAGCTCCCCCTGTGAGCAACAGTGATGTCTTCCCAGCATACTGGGCTGAGCTAAGGAGGGGTTCTGACAACAGACAGGGTTCCCCACTCCACCCCCCCAACAATTTCACTGCCCCTCAAGCTAAAATGGTGTTCGGTGAGGTGTGACTAGGAGGACCCGGGTGAACTCCCCTCCCGCCTACACATATCAGTGGTAAATTCCTGAAAATCTACTATTAGCTACTCTTCCTGAGACCTTCTACTGAACGCTGTGCTCTGAGAGGTTCCAAGATGAAATCATTAACACACCTTGGAGTGTGTGAGAATATCTGATTCCTGGAGAGACCCTGACCACCAAAGCTCTGGGGGCCCACGGGAGAGCTAAGAGTCCCGGCAGAGAGTGGGGCCTGGAGACTGCCGTTGGCCTTGAATCACTGGCTCTGCAAACAGGACAGAAGAGGAAGTGGGTCCCCACCAGTACAGTTCAGTGCCTGCCATCGTATGCTAGTCCCTTCCGGAGTTTGCAGAATATTGGTGGGGAGAAGAAGTACCGCCTGGGAACTAAAAGGAGAGCTCCTCACCCCACCCCGCACTGCACCAAGAACCTAGCAGCGTGGCCTCGGGCAAGTCATCTCACCTCACAGCTGGAGGAATTTCTTTCATCTTTAAAATGAGTGGTAAGACTAAAGAAAATCTAAAGTCCCTTCAACCTGCAATATTTTACAATATTTTTGTCTTACACTTCAAATGGCCCTATGCTCAACACAGCAGAACCGTCTCCTCCCTCCTCTCTCCCCTGCAGAGAGGCAAGGTACGGTAGCATGAACAGGGTTTCATCTGTTTATATCATTGTTGCTCTCCTTCTACGAAGCCCCAAGCTCCTTGAGAGTAGGCACCTTGCTTTCTTTCTTTATTCCCCTAGCCCCTGGCCTAGCAGAGATGAGGTATACAATCAACGATTTTTGAAAAGACATTTCAAGTATAAAGCTTAACGTGACTGTAAGATATTATTTTTATCTTTTTCACCCTAAATAGCCCTTGCCAAGGCTTTTCATAGATAGTGTGGGAAACTCCGGAACCGAAAATCCAGCCCTTGTAAAACCTGTTTTGTTGTTTTCTCTTTTAAAAGAACATATTGCCCTTTTTTTTTTAAGCCAAGAATGAAATAAAAGCTTCTTCTCAAGTCCTCAACTAGAATTCATTGTAGAGAGGACTAATTTGGGATGTACTAAAATCAAACTGTCCAATCAAAGCTAGCCCAGTGATGGGGGAGGTGGGCAGTACGCCATAATCAGTTACCCTCCCCCACTGTTGCCCCGGCCATCTATCCCGTGCCTTCTAGTCCAGGGTTCTCATAAGGCTTTTGAGGCTCAGTCTGTACCGTAAACAATTGTTAGGGAAAGCTGCTCTTCAGGTGAATTGCATTTGAGTTTATACAAAGCCTGGAGATTTGGGCCCTGGTCCAGGAAAGGCTGAGCTGAACGCTATCAACCTTCTTCGTCTCACCCATCATCAGCCAGCCTCTGCCATGCAGCTGGCTTTAAACAATCCAGGGAATTTGTACAAGGTCAGTTCCCAGGCAAAAGGAAAATAACCAGGTGATTGACCAGCAGTGAACGGGAGCCATGATTAACAATAGCAGAGCCTTCAAGCATGAAGGTTTGGATCGAGTTCAGATAATCACCCACAGGTTGAAAGACATTCTCAAAACTTTGTGAGGTTCCAAATTTAGACCATCACTTGGCTGAGAACAGGTTGAATGAAGTTTGCCTGGATGGAAGCCAGAGATCTGATTCCAGGTTGGACCCAAAGAGAGGCAAAAGGTAAAGAAAAAAAAGGATAAACTCTGGCGGGTAGGAGTGGATGGATGGACTGAACAAAAGCCTGGAATGAGAGATGGAGAGGCAGATGGATGGAGGATGGACAGACAGAGAGAAGGAAACAGATATAATAGGGAGATGTGTGTCTATATTTGTGTGGCCAGCAGCCATTCTGGAGCATTCCTACTTTATGGCAATGAGTAAACTTAGCTTTTAGAGCAAAAAGAGGAATTTGGATCAAGAAACTCTGGTATGGTTTAAAAAAAGATGAGATAGACAGACAAGCGGGCAGACAGATACGGATAGATGAGAGAGAGAAAGATCAATCCACGGCCAACAGGCATTGTCCCCCTCCCTGGCCCCAGAGCCGAGTCACAGTTCTATCAGAGGCAGAGGGAACGATTGAAGGACCTACGGAGATCAGCTGCAGGTCAAGATCAGGTTGTTGAGCAAGCCCTTCCTAACCCCGGTGCTGGCCCAGTGACCCTGGAGCGGCCTCTCCCCAGGAGGAGGAGTGGAGGTTGTTCACACCTACTGTGCCTGGCAGCCCAACTCCGGAGCAAACACTTACAACTACATTTTTTTTTTAAATTGAAAGGAAGGCTTTAAAACTATTCTCATAATCTCTCGTATTTTATTGTATGATACGAGAGACAAAGCATCTTAGGATAGAGAATCTGTTTTGACCCAGCCACCCCGTGAAGCAAACAAAGAAGACTTCCGTCGCTGTGGGACTCATTGTTTCAGGGGTATTTCTTATTAGAAAGACAAAAAAATAAATAAATAAAACCCCGAAGGAAAGAAGGGCCTGGAGTAGGATCACACAGCTGGTTAGAGACAGGTGGCGCCAGAACTCAACCGCCCTGTCTGGTCCATTGCTTTACCCATCAGTATGTATACACATCTGACACCCAAAGGAAGGCTACGTTTAGAAATATCTGACCCGGAAGTCACGCACAGGAGAGTGAAAACACGTTTACGTGCATTTTGTTTGTTTGCCTGTTTTGTTTTTCATATACTGTGTAATCTTGAACAAATCATCTTCTTTGCTGTGAAAGTGAGGCTGCTTTTCCAGAGATTTCCTCAGGGCTAACACAATGACACAACACTGCAAGACTGAGGCAAGATGTCTATTTGGCCCCCAGATTCTGACTCACAACCCCTTACGTCTCGTAAGTGTCAGCTGTGCGTCTGGCAGCACTGAGTAGCTTTTGTTATTTGAACCCGACAGTGCACTTGAAATGGGGAGATTTTTTCTTCCATTTGACAGAGGAGGAAACAGAGATACAAAGTGGTGAAGTAACTTGGTCGAGGCAACACAGCTGCCAGCTGCCTCATATGGTCAAATACAAGGATGAAATGAAGGGCATTGGTAATATATCCTATAGAAACTGAGAAGGAGGTGAAACTGTGTCCCTTGGATTGCTATCCAGCCAATGTGTGCCCGATACGTCATTACAGAGCCATCTCCCAACAGCTGGAAAATAAGTGGGACAAGGATCATGTCACCATCCTTCCTTGTTTGTAGGGGGATGTGGCATGCCTGGGTGGCCTCTTGGCTGTGTGTGTGTGTGTGTGTGTGTGTGTGTGTGTGTGTGTGTGTGTGTGCAAATGAGGACAAAGCGGCTTGTGTTACAGAGCTCAGGAAACCAGGATTCCAAACAGCTTTACACTGGACATGGCCAAGGAGGAAGAGAGGCGGGACAAAAGAAAGACAGAAGGGGGAAGTAACTAGTCAGTGTGGGCTGGGTTTTGGGAAGAAGTCTGGGGCAATTTTGAGAGTGAAACTTGAGATTAAAGGCAGCTGCTCTGCCTTGTGAGACAGTTCAAGAGCGAGAAGCAAAGAAATGCCTAGTGCCTTGTGAGGTGGTACAGCATGGTGGTGTTCAGCCTCATGGCTGAAGGTTCAAATCCTGCCTCCCTCCCCACTTAATCTTCAGGAAATCATGAGCTAGTTGTATAACCTTTCTCATCCTCTGTGAATAAGTAATACGAATACAAAGAAAATGAAGGAGACAATCTGTATAAAGTGTTTGGCATTTAAGCACTTAAACTGGTGTAGGGAGCACTACCGTCACCCACCCTGAGAAGCTGTTCAAAAGAACTGAGCAAGGATTCAAACCATACTTCAATGCTTTTTTAGGTTTGGGACTTGCGTTTCCTCAGAATGTGCCATCATGCACATAAGATCATAGGAGAGTTACTGTTTTCAACAGGATGGTCTGAGAAGGGTAAAGTTAAACAAAGACACAAAGGAGGTGAAGGAGAAAGTTATGCCAATAACTCGGGGGAAAGGGTTTCAAGCAGACAGAACATCAAATCCAACGGTCCTTATTAGATGTTCAAGGAACAGCAAGAAGCCATTGGTGGCAGAGACGTGAGCAAAGAGAAAAGGGGAGGAAATCAGGGTAAGCAACAGCCGAGTACAGGATCAAGTAACACCTTGTAAGCCACGGTCAGACTCAGGTCATCACCGTAAGTGCCGTGGGGAGCAGACACTAGAAGGCTCCGAGCAGAAGGGTGCACCCATTTTATATCTTCAACTCTTCGCTCTGGCGTCTATGCCTGTAATAGACAGCCGTGTGGCAGGGGGTAGACTGTTGAGTCTGAGGGCAGAGACGAAAGGGCTTAGGACCAAGGGGTAGCCATGGAATGCAATGGAATGTTCATGGAATGAGAGGTGCATTCAGATTTGGAATTACTCTTAAGGGAGAGCAGACAAAATTTGTTGGTGGATTGGATATGGTGCATACATGAAAACTGACGCAAAGAATGATTCCAGGGATTCGAGCCTGAGAAATTAATTGGGTATCACTATGTGTGTAATTCGTACAATCATTCCCCCTCTACTGAACATTCTGGTGGTTTCCAGAATGTTTGGTAATTTTAAGACAATGGTGCAATAAGCATCCTTACTCATTTGTCTTTAAAAACTAGTAACTATTTATAAGAAATAGATTCCTAGAATAGGCTTCTGGATCAATAGGTAGGCATATTTTGTTTTTTTTTTAAGATTTTATCTTTGACAGAGAGAGAGAGAGGAGCACAAGCAGGTAGAGTAGCAGGCACAGGGAGAAGCAGGCTCCCTGCTGAGCAGAGAGCCCAGTGTAGGACTCGATCCCAGGACCCTGGGATCACGACCTGAGCCGAAGGAAGACACTTAACCGACTGAGCCACTCAGGTGTCTCCATACTTTGCATTTTTAAGGAACACTGCCAAGTACTCTCTAGAGAGGCTGTACTTGTCTATAATCCCAGCAGCTATGCGTAAGAGTACTAGTCCCTTCCCTGTCAGCAAAGAACGTTTTAATAGTTTAGGTTAAGTCTTTCAGTTTGCCCATCTGATGGCTGAAACACTATATTTCGTTATTGTTTTGTTTCTCCCTGACCCCAAGAAGGGGTATGTATCATTCAGCTTATCATTGACACATTGTCTCTCCTTTTCTCCTGTTTGCTCATAAATGCTACCTATTTTGTGACATGGTTTTTTTCTTATGCATTTTTGAGAGCCCTTGGCATACAAAGACTGGTAATTCCTTTTTTGCACATTTGCACGTATTTCCTCTTCAATTCATAGTTTACTTGGAACTTTATTCTTAGCCTGTACCCTAATAAACTTTTGGGTTTTATAAGATCAAATCTGTCATTTCTTTTTAAAATTTTATTTATTTATTTGACAGAGAGAGACACAGAGAAAGAGGGAACACAAGCAGGGGGAGCAGAAAGGGAGAAGCAGGCCTTCCATTGAGCAGGGAGCCTGATGTGAGCCTGAATTCCAGGACCCTGGGATCACGACCTGAGCCGAAGGCAGCCACTTAATTGACCGAGCCACCCAGGTGCCCCTAAATCTGTCCATTATTATTTTATAATTGCTAGGTTTCCTTAAACATTTGAAAAAAGAACATAGTTCTTTTTAGTAATAGTTTTTGATAGTTTAGTTTAATAGTTTTTAGTAATAATTCTTCAAATTTTTTTAAATTATTTTATGGCCACTGTTCTGTTCTGGTTTTGTATTTTTTCTTGAATCAACTTGGTGATGTATATATAGGTATAAGGAAATCATTCATTTATGTAGTATTTTCTGAATGACTAACAAAGTAGTCTATAATATTTCTTTGATGGTTTCACTCGCCTCTTTCTTTAGGATATAAATCCCATTCTTATTTCTCATATTAAATATTTGTATCTCTCCTACCTTTGTAACTTACATTAGCCAGAGTCTGTCCTATCTTGTTATATTTAAAGAGATATTATTAGACTTATTAATCCATTAGATTACCTTCAGGTATTCTCATTTAATAATAGCAAATTCCCGTTTTTTTCTTCGTGCTCTCCTCGGGTGGGTATTTTTCTCTAACTTCTTCATTTCTCAGTTTAATTCTTCTTTTAAGAATTCAGCGTCTTTGAGAACAACACCGGGGTGCGTGTGACAGATAGTACTTTCCCTGTTAGTGCTTTCCTCAATGGTCTATTATTGCAGTTTTGATTTCTCTGTCAATCCAAGATGTATTTCAAAGTCATATTTTAATGTAAAACTTTGGCTCATTTTAATTTACACCACATTATGGTTCACAAAACTCCTCATCTGGCTAAGTCCTGAAGAAAGAACATTAGCAGAAACCAAATATGTGAACAGCTGTGGATATTGGGGGAAAAAAAAATCCATCCATCTCTTAGAGTCTTGTCTCCCTGCAGCCGGGGAAAAGCACGGGTAAGACCGCCGAGGTGCTCTTGAAGAGGATCATTTGGGAGACTCAGAAAATTTCATCCCTTCATTATTTTTTTTTCTTTTAAGATTTTATTTATTTGAAGAGAGAGAGAGATCATAAGTAGGCAGAGAGGCAGGCAGAGAGAGAGGGGAAGCAGGCTCCCTACTGAGCAGAGAGCCCAAGGCGGGGCTCGATCCCAGGACCCTGAGATCATGACCTGAGCCGAAGGCAGAGGCTTAACCCACTAAGCCACCCAGGCGCCCTCATCCCTTCATTCTTAAAATATTTCTCTTCTTTCTTTTTCTCTCTCTCTCTCTCTTTTTTTAAAGATCTTATTTATTTATTTGAGAGAGAGAGAGAGTGAGAGCATGAGAGGGGGAGGGGCAGAAGGAGAAGCAGACTCCCCACTCAGCAGGGACCCCGATACAGGACTCCATCACAGGACTCCAGGATCATGATCTGAGCTGAAGGCAGTCACCCAACCAACTGCCCACACCCAAGTGCCCCACATTTCTCTTTCTGATCATGCAAGTAAGAAAATCAAGCAGCAGCTCTAGGCTCTAGAGACCCCTTTTCCGGTTTGCACGATCTGCTGCCAGCCTCCCTCCCCAGCTCTCCATGGAAGAGGGGGTGGTGGGGTTCAGAGTAAGGAACAGTTACCTGTGACACAAGCAAGACGAAGAGCCGCCACCTGCCTGACAGCCAGTGGTAGCTGCCACCATATACACTGAAACAGAGGGCAAGGAGGAGAATGGCAAAGGTCCGTGACTCAAAACGGCCTTCTGGTATCAACATTTTCCCCTTGAAATTCTGCCATAACCCTTTCTAAGGAAACAAAAACCCTGGCAGGATATCATTCTAAATGCATGACTTTGTGCCAGGCTTTACGTGAGTATAATCCAGAGGTCAACTGGGGGCCATCTGCCCCTTGTATTCTAGACTTCGATTACTTGGAATTCTTACACGCTATACACAGGGCATCTGACCTCCTTTTCTAAGGTCTAGAGACCACAGAGCTGTCCGGTCTTGAGGTCTGCCATCGCATCCACCCACATGCAGAACCAGCCTCCCCTTCCAGTTATTTGGGATCTGGGTAAAGGTCATGATATCAAAGAACACAGCATTCTGCCAATCATGCCCATCCTGTCTGCTAAATTCTCTCTCTCTCCCCGTTCCTCACCACCTTGCTCCTGAATACCTCGCTCTCCAGCAGAGTCTCTTCTCCCTCTGTTATATAAATGTCTTTGTCCTTCAGAAACCTCAGCACCCACAGCTCCTCCAGACCCTGGAGCCTCAATTTCTATCCCAAGTAGGCTAAGAAAGCATTCTCCTAGGAAGGGAGTCCAGAAGAATTCTGATACCTGCTGCTATGGGGAAATGTCTTTTAATTAAGAAGGAGCGTCAGGTTTAAGAAGCAGGAACCAAACAACTCTGTTGCATTTCTGCTAGATGCAAAGTGCTTTAAGGGACAGGGGGACGGCAGTGGAATCGGGGGGGGGGGCCGGGGGGCGCCCAGCTGTACAAGGCAGGCCTGGCCTAGATGCATCGAGTCTAGGTGGGCAAGGTCAAAGTAGGAAGAGCTCACTTCCTGCTGTGATCTTCAGGATGAGAAAGACTATGATTGCAAACACACCAGGAATAAAGAGCCAAGGCCCAGGGAAGCAACCCAAGCCAGGCGGCATCCAGTGATTCTCAGTTCAGCACACATTACTCCACACATAGGTAAGCAAACGGTATTCTTCTCCTTAATGAATCATCACCACCCTTCAAAACAAAGTGGGAGTGAGCTTGGCAGGGAAAGGATAAGAGACATCAGAGCTGAAAGGCAGTCACAAAAGACCAAAGGAAATGACAGGTAAGGCTTGGTAAAGAAGCCAACCCAGCCTCCCTGGGAAAGAACCAATAATCAGAATATGTGACCCCATCGGCAATTGAAAGATCTGGAAATCTGGGAGCTCAGGCCATTTCTGCTTTGAGAGTCTATTTGGATGAGTAGTGTAGTGTGTAGGTGGGAGGGAGGGGGAGAGTGGATGGCTGAGGTTAATCAGGTATAGCTCCTTACCCACCCCCAAACCCCACCTGAGGGCGGCAAAGAAGGAGTTAGCACTAACCACAGCACACGAGTGACTTTACCCGGATCATTTCATTTTCCCCATCTGCACGGCATTCACAATGGCTTCTCAATTTCCAGAGGCTTGGAGTGATGATGTCACTTGGTCAAGTTCACAGGGCTCCCAAGTGACAACACTGGATTTCAGCAGTGGGGCTGCCCACCCCCCAGAGCCCCGGGGCCTCATGAAATGACAGAGAAGGTAGCTGCAGACAGGCATGACTCAAGAGCAGAGCCGACCCACCCTCGTAGGAACCTAACCAAAGAATAAATGACATGCACGAGGACCCCAGGGCAGGGAAATGTTAATCCTGCCCTTCCTCTGCCTCTTTAAAATCTCTGCAGGTCATGTCACCGGCAGCATTAAGAGAGAACATCGACAGCCAGTAAGGAAGAAAAGCAGGGAGTGCATCGCCACTATCAAGAAGAGAAGACAGAGGGCAGAGAACTGAAACACATCCCTAACAGAACTGCCAAGGAGACCTGTCTCCCTGCTGGCGTGTGTATTACTCAAAGTCCCAAGAACAAGGACAAAGCATACTCCAGGGCTTTAAGATGTAGGGAGAGGACGCTGGACCCGAAGCTGGGAGAATTGATGTTTCAAGTTCCTTCTCCATCAACACAGAGTGTGGTCCAGGGTGAGGTCCACACGGCAGGCCGTCTCTGTAGGCCATTGTCTCTGTCTGCAGAAGGCTGGGTGATTTCCACGTGCCTTCGCCTGACACTGAGCACCCAGGGCTGGAGCCGGATGGCCTGGGCTCCAAGGACAGTCACACACAAAACAGAAGATCGCCCCTGCGCGTGTGCCCAGATAGAGGACCTTACAGACCATGAGCCTCCTCTATTTTTTTCCACCTGACCACGTCCTAATCGGCAGGGCGGTGCTATTGTCAGGCTGCCTATCAGATAGAACATTCCACCTCACAGGTCGATGCATTTCAGTGAGTCGCCAATAAACTGCAAAGAAATCCTTGCTTCCAGGATCAGATAGTCTGAAATAGCAGAAGTATTAACAGACTCTTATTTTTCACTCCCTTATGGAGCCAAAAGCAAGCCAGAATCTCCTGGCATGTTCAACTAAGAGTCCCAGGTTTGGTATTTCAACTCCAAGGTCTTCTGTGGCCCGAGTTAACGTAATTAAATCTAGGTTTTCCCCTACTAGCCTTCATTATCATTCCCTCTGTGATGCCAATAATAATACTAATAATAAGTTCTTACGTCAGTACTTTTCAGCTTTTCAAATGGCTCTGACATGCTTTATCTCACTTGAGCTTAATAATAACCATGCAGTATAAGTAGGGCAAGTATTATTACCTCCATTAATACTAATAATAGCTAACATTTAGGTAGCCCTTTGCATTTACAAAGTGCTTTCATACATATTTTCCCATTGTGCTAGAGGCTGAGTTCCTGGACACCAGAACTGTGTCTCATTCATTTCCTTACCCTGCATTGGTTCGCAGAGACCCAGGCACAGAGAAGTCACTCAATACGCGTCTAGGACATTTTAAATTAGCTTCATCCTCGTGAACACTGTATTAGGTCAGTGGACAAAATTTTTTTTAAAGATTTTATTTATTTATTTGACAGAGATCATAAATAGGCAGAGAGGCAGGCAGAGAGAGAGAGGGGGAAACAGATGCCCCGCCGAGCAGAGAGCCCCATGTGGGGCTCGATCCCAGGACCCTGAGATCACCACCCAAGCCGAAGTCAGAGGCCTAACCCACTGAGGCACCCAGGCGCCCGGCAAATATTTTTATACCCAGTTTTCAGATAGGGAGGTCGAGGCTGAGATTTTCCGTGACATGAACAAAGTCACATACAAGCGTCCAGACCAAGCAAACAATAGTTTCTTGGTAAGCCCAACATGTTATGTTCGCTCCTCCACACCAGTGCTTGCCAAACCTTAAAGTGTAAATAGATTATTTGGCAGCCTTATTAAAATGTAAACTTGATTCAGTAGGTCTAGGATAGGGCATGAGATTCTAAATTTCTAACTACCTTTCAGATGATGTGGAGGCTGCTGGGTTGAAGACTACTTTTTTTTTTTTTTGCGCTTTTGTTCCTTTTCTTTTTCACTCTTCTTTTTTTCCCCCAAGACTTATTGAGATATAATTGACATATAACATCATGCAAGTTTAAGTTTAAGGTATAAACATGATGGTGAGGTAGACACGTATGCCATGAAATGACTACTACAATAAGCCTGTTAGAAGATGAATACGTTCAGGGCATCGAACGGACAGCATGGTTACGAGAGCCAACAGCACTGTATTGTATACTAAAGAATTGCTAAGAGGACCTCTTCTTGAGAGGCAAGTGGGCATAAGAGGCCAAGAGCAATTAAATGACTTTCCCAAGTTCATCCACCACGTTAAAAGTAGAAACAGAATTAGGAACTATTCCACTGACCCCCATTCTCCCATCATCTTGGTCTCAACATGTACCCTCATGAGTCAGTAAAATGGCAACATGACACTGTTTCCCCACTTACTCTCATCCCACTCGCAGGGGGCAAACGTTTCTGAAACGTTCACACTTAAAATATCAAGTCTTAGAGTCTAAAAACAGACAAACAAACAAAAAACAAAAAAAAACATTTTATTGTCTTTTAAGAACATACACCAAGAAGTGTACCTGGGTGAAAACTGCACTTCAGAAAATCTGGTTAGGCTCCTGTTACACCTGTTGTCGTGGTTCCCTTCAAATCCTACTATTCTATTGGTTTTATCCTTACATGCCACATTGCAGGTCTTTTAGGCAAAGGCTCTCTCCACCTCTTTCATCAGAGAGACCCCCAATTCCCTAGTGGTCTAGGAAAATCCCCTTCTGGGCAACACAGAGCAGGATCCGGCCCTAAGTCAGGCCATGCTTGAGTACCAGAAATTCTGATCTTGCCAAACTGGAAACACAAGACAGGAATTAGTAACCAGGCACCAGAGAGGGCCACAAGCGCTGGTTCAATAACCTCTCTGTGACCTTTATGTCTTTATCAGTCATGCTGGCCAATTCGCAGAGCTCAGGCAGAGCTCTGGGCTATGCGGAGACCAGGTGTATCTCTCGGGGCTCTGCAGAGAAACAGAAGAAACAGGACATACATAGAGAGAGAGATTTATTGTGAGGAACTGGATCACACGATTTTGGAAGCTGGTTAAGTCCCAGAATCTGCAGGGTGAGTTGGCAAGCTGGATACCCGGGAGAGTTAATGGTTAAGTTCTAATCTGAGTTAGAAAGCCTGAGAACCAGAAAAGATGACGATGAAGTTCCGGTCAAAGGCCAGGAGGCTCAAGATCCATGAGAGTTGATGTTTCAGTTAGAGTGCAAAGGCAGGAAAAAACTGCTCTCTCAGTTTGCAAGCAGTCAGACAGAGTGGCTTCTCTCTTACTCGGAGGAAGATCAGCCGTTTTGTTCTATGTAGGCTCTCAACTGATTGGATGAGACCCACCCACATTAGGGAGGGCAAGCTCTTTTATTTCGACTACCAATTTAAATGTTACTTTAAACACTCTCACAGAAGCACCCACATCATGTTTGACCAAATATTGAGCCATCCCATGGCCTTGCCGAGTTGACAGGTAACCATCCATCAGGGGTACCAACCACATTCACACGCTGTCCCATTACAGAGAAAAAGTACCAAAATTCCAACACATTCTGACATGTGCCACAAATGCATTTTCTGTTTTGTAGGCTCCCCTCCTACCTGAAGAATTTTCTCAGCATGATCCAGTGACAGACTATGGGCCTGTTAGCTATCATTGCCCAAGGCGTATTCAGAAGATACTAGCTCTGAGTGGCTGGCAGGGAGGTGGGGTAGAATGGCACACACCCACCACCCAATGGCTGATTTCAGTGTGGGAGCCTTTCTGTGGTGTCCAAGGACTCATGCGAAGGATGAAGCTGACCTCATCTCCAATCCACTGTTATCCCTGAACACTAGCCCTTTATCCCTAAACTCAACTCTGCCCTCTTCCTGTAGCTCAGAGAATGAGGGACAATTTCTCAAAAATCAGATGTATTTTAAAAATGAATGATTGGGCTCAGGAGTAGTGGAGCAGCTTCTGAATGGGAAAGGAACTCCAGAAGCAGGCTCAACCCAGGTCAGGGGAATCTCCAATGTGGTAAGAGATCGCATGATAGCCAGTCCCTAAAGACTGATGGAAATATATGCTGGACGTTCTCCCAGTAGCCCTTCCCAACCACAGTCTGGTCTACGCTGTCATCAGGCAGAGGCCTTGAGAAAAGAATTGCCAAGTTTCCGGCAACCAACAGGTAACAATAGAGGGTTCTAGAAAATAAGGTGTATATACTAAGGTGCAAAAGGAAAAAAGGAGGTCACTGGGTTGGGTTGGTCATCAGAAGTGGAAAATATAGACTCATTGGGAGAAGAGGAAAAAAGGTGGCTCAGGTATTCTGCTTGCAAATGCTAGTCCCTGTTCAACCCTGAAGCAGGCCTGCAGGAATCCCAACCATGGCCACAAGCTGTGTACTGCATATGTGACATACGTGACATTTAAAAACTATGCCAGGTGCCTGGGTGGCTCAGTCGGTTAAGCATCCAGCTCTTGGTTTTGGCTCAGGTCATGATCTCAAGGTTGTGGGATCGAGCCCCAAGTCGGGCTCCGTACTCCGTGAGGAATCTGCTTAGGATTCTCTCTCCTTCTCCCTCTCATTCTCTCTCTCTTTAAAATACATAAATAAAATCTTGTTTAAAATTTTTAAATAAAAACTATACCTATTATATGCCAGGCATGGTCCTAGGTTATACTAGGTTACTGGGGAAAAAAAAAATACAAAATAACATGCTAATCTGTTCCATTTGCAAAGAGTTGTATCATTTCTTTTATACATGATCCCATTTCTGAGTTGTATATTGTAATCCCCGTTTATACATAAAGTGAGGCCTAAAAACTCTATATGAAATTCTGTGAGCACAACGTAGCAGAGTTGGTATAACTAAGAAAAGCCAGCACACATGTGCAAGGGGCACTGAGATCTTTCCCGCAGCGATGGTGGAGGACCACAGAGGAGTTCCTAGCATGGCTGAATGAGGCCATCTTGGAATCTTACCCAAATCATCAAGCATGCTACACCTCAGTTCCCTCACCATCATTCACCAGTCTCCTCTCTGAAGAGTTCTGGTATTAATCACACAACCATTCACAGTGAAAAAGAGTTAGTGACCTTTCCCAAGAGTAATTATATATTGTCTCCTTACAAGAGCACACTGAAGGTCATTGCACACCCTCCCCTAAAGGAAAATATGATCTTCCATCAACGAAAAAAGAATCATAGGACAGCTGGAAAAAGTATGTAGAAAATCAGAAAGACCTCCTTAAACTGTATCATGTGAAATTCCACTTTATGCCCAAGACTCCAAAAACACACATATTCAACTATTTTAACTAGCATTCATTCTACGTTCGTTCACCAAGAATTTATTATCTTTTATATGCCAAGGACTGGGAATTCAGAGATGAATAAGACACAGGTTCTGCCCTCGAGAACCTAATGTCCTACAGAGGGCTGGGACACAGAAATCCAAAGAAGCAGATAACCACAATTCAAGTTCAACAACAGAGTTATGAGCTACAAACCTCTAGAAAGAAGCAACTAACATAGCCTGAGTGAAAAGAGCCTCACAGAAGAGTGAAATTCAAGCTGAGCTTTGAAGGATATGATGCATTATGTGGACAGAGAAGAGAAAGAATAATGTTCCAGGAAAAGAAGCTATAGAAATAAAAGCATAAAGATATGAAATGGCAGAACACTGTAGCAAAGCGTGGGACATGTCCCCATACTCTTCATGCCACAGCTTGGTTGATGGAGGGCCTACTATGCATCAGACACTGCGGGGCATACTAAGTCCTTAACTCTGACACATAAACTGATGAAATATCAAAGCACAGGATAAGCAAACAACACCTCAAAACAGAATTATACCAGGAATCTTCGCAAGGCAGTAAGTGGCAATTCATTAATGGGTGACAGAGACACTAGCTGCTAGAAAGCCATTATTCACATTGAAACCACATCGGAACAGGACCATTTCTTCCTAATAGAAAGTATGTGGCAGGCTGCAGTCTAGCGTGTAGCTATGGGTCTAGAAAGCATAAGGTCAAGTTACATAACATGTAACATGTAACATGACATTGTCTCAGTCACCGATTATCAAGTACTATATGATGCCTTCGTGTGCTGAGCACTCTAGGTGGCATCACAGGATGAACAGAATGAGTAAAATACTTCTTCCCAGGATCCCAGAACTGAGTTAACACTACATACTTGAATCCAGTACTGGAGAACAAAAGGGAGGCAGACATGAGATACAAGTGGAGCTGACAGACAGAAAAGGTCAGAAGAGATTGGAATTAGAGCTGTGCTTTGAAGGAATGGAAGGATTGAAGAAGAAAGACAGAAGAACATTCCACGCATGAGAAACAGACTATGCCAGGTACAGAAAAAGAAATTCTTCTAGAAAGTACAGGTAGAGCAAGAGAAACCATGGACCTAGAGCAAAAGTTTTGTGTTGGAGGGTAATGGGTAGGATAGTAACCAGGAGGCTAGATTTTAACAGGTACTAAGTCACAGCCAGAAAAGTCTGGACTTATCTTTGTAGACAATGGGGAGTCACTCTAGGGGCTTCTCAGATTCAGGTGTGAACAACCCACATAGCCTGAGAGACATGACTGACTTAAATTGCCACTTACTGCCTTGCGATGATTCCTGGCATAATTCTCTTTTGAGGTGTTTTTGCTTATCCTGTGCTTTGATATTTCATCAATTTATGTCTCAGAGTTAAGGACTTAGTATCTTCTGTACACTTTGGTAAGCGTACTAACTAGGATTCTCCAGAGAAACAGAACCAATAGGAAAGAGATGATAGAAAGATAGATAGATAGGTTTATTTATTTTAAGGGATTGTCTCAAGCCAATTGTGGGGGCCAGCCAAGTCAGAATTCTGCAGGGCAATACAGCAGGCTGGAGACCCAGAGAAAAGCTAATGTTGCAACTATAATCCAAAGGCAATCAGGAAGGCTGAAGTCTCTCTTCCTCAGGAGACCACAATATTTTTTCCATTGAGACCTTCAACTAACTAGTCAAGGCCCACCTATGTTATGGAGGATAATCTACTTTACTCAAGGTCTGTTAATTTAAATGCTAATCTTCTCTAAAAAATACCCTTCACAGTGACATTTAGTCTGGTACCCAAGTGGGTGGCCTAACGAAGTTGACACATAAAATTAACCATCACAGTAGGGAAACCAGGAATCATTCTTATCCTTCCAACCCTGTCTTCTCTGCCTGCTGGCTCAGCTTCCTGGGGAGTCTGTAGCCCGCTCGGAGGGGATGATTGATCTCACTTGAAGAAACATCAAAAAAACAAGCAGTCAGTGGAAAGGGGGGCCAGATCTTCTGTCTCGGCAGGAAAATCTTCCATCTTCCTAAATGTATCCTTTTTTGAGGTTTGTACGGCTTCTCTTCTGTCTGGTTGAGCAGCCCCAAGGTTGACCCTGAGAATCCACCTCTTACAGATTCACGGCCAGTCTGCAGGAAACAACCTGGCAAAACATTTCACACGAAACTCACGCCGTTAGAGCTGTGTTTTGCTTTGGTTTGATTCAAAGATTTCTAAACCCGCTCTCAAAACTTCATTTAGCTTATAATTCACTGTGGTTTGACATGTCTTATGTGGGGGAGAGGGATGACTTTCATTTAATATTAACCAAGCAGTTTTCCACCACTTCCTCTTTTCCATTGTTTCACTTTAATAAACAATGGATTTAACAATTTGTTTAAAGTCGGCTGGGCTCTGAAACATTCTTCTAAGTATTCTGCCTCACACATGACCTGAAGATTTTATTCAACATCTGTTTAGAAAAAACACACACATACCAAACACACAAGACCCAAACAAACTATGCATTGTTTCCAAGTAATGGTCATAACGTACTTGATGTTTCTTGAAAGGGAAATACTAAGCAAAAAAATAAAAAATAAAAAAAATTGTTTTCTCCCAAATTATTCAAGCTGAACGGAAAAAAAAAATAAAAACATTGAAGTCAGATACATTAACCCACAGCTGGTAACTCCCTTTCTAGTTGGGGAGGGATCCGTGATGAAAAACAACCCTTAGAACTTCTTGATTAAAATGGAGCCATCTCCACCAAATTTACACTAAAACATCACGGAGGGTACAGAGAACTATAAAAACTTACTACCCCAAAGCTTCAGATATAAGGACAATGTAATATCACATTCTGTTAGTAATTTCCACTAAAGAGGGGTAGACTGGAAACACCCAGGCAAGACTTCTCCTCATGGCGAAACCAGGCTTCCCTCTTTGAAACAAGGAGGAAAAGATATCTTACAGAAATAAGTGGGCGGGAAGAAGGAAGGCAACAGTTCACTGCCTTCCAGGACTGAGCCTAAAGCACCATATACTGGGGAAACACCAAAGAAATGCTATCGACAATGTAAGCCAGGAAATGCCCTGCTTCCTCCCACCCTCTGTCAGTTTCTGGTACACACTTAAAATGGTATCCAGAAAGTTCTAAAATAAAAGAATAAAAAGATAAAATAAATAAAATAAAAGAATAAGCAAAGATGTGTCAGGGAAGGGGCAAGCAATAAACTAGGGATAGCTATGTTTATGAAAGACAAATTAGGATTTGTAGCCAAAAGCATAGAATATTGCAAAGAGGGCTATGTGACGGTGCTAAGGGCAGGGTTCACAATGAAGATGTAAATGGCATGTGAGGTGTTTGTATTAAACCGAACAGTAAAATATTTTAGCTTTTTGTCTTTAGCTTAAGAATAACGCCTACTGGACAAAAATTTCTTTAATCACTCAAAGAAATCTTCCCGGTCTTACGCTGAAAAAGGACGTCAATATTTCTCATCATTTAGTAGCAGGAAATAGGGACAAAGTGACTATCCTGAGACACCAAGAACTGTGCTTTCTGTGATCCTTAGTTTGAAAGGTTGGAGCTATGGAAAGATGAAGGGAAGACACTTTTGTCTCCGGGAGGTGCCTCAAAGAGAGGCTCCTTCGTCATGTAGATGTACTTTATTAAAGTGCTTTTTATTTAGTCAAGGAAGCTCCAGATGTTGGTGAAGTCATTGCAATTCAAATGTAGCAGAATGAGATCTCCAATATCCTCTTCAGGGCTGCAAGGAGCCCTCGTTTCCATGGGGAATGGAGAATGTGCCTCAGGAATGGGTCTGTCACCTTAGAGCAGGGGTCACACCTAAATGTAACTTACATAAATTAGTGGGTGAGAAGGGGATTGTTGAAGATGCAAAGCACAAGCCTTCAAAAGGAGCAGCTAGTACTCAACTCCAGCCTCATTACTGTGAAATGACAATGCAGTCCCACTGATGTTAGACTGTCCGTGTATAAAGAAAGCCACAAATTCAGATTTTTCCGCTAATTCACTGATTCTAAGATGCACCTTTTTTTCACATTTTACATTTGTAAAATCAAGGTATGTTTTACATCAATGGTGTCTGACAATTTTAATCAGCAGGAATTTTTTTCTTCCTTGGTGCTATATAAAGTAATGGCACATCTTAAAATCAATCTTGGCATCTTAGATTTTATAGAGTATGGGATATACAATCTGTAGGTGACTAATTCAAGCTACATCAATCAATCAATCACACTGTGGAGGCCAATCAAAAAGAATTGTGGGCTGGAAGGACGAGTTACCAGCTCACAGTCTTCTGTAGAAAGATATCTTGGTACAGTCCTGGAAGTTTTTGTAAAACGATTTGTAGAAATTTTATTTGTGCCAAATAAAATTGTTGTAATTGATAGAAATGACCCAATTTGTCAAAGACTGAGAAACGTGAAACCCAAAAGGCTAACATGACCTAAATAATATATAAATAAGATATGAGATCAAAATTTATCTCATATATAATATACCTTTATATTTATTTATATTTCTATTTAATTTATATAAATTATATTTTTATATATTTATATATGTATATGTATAAATATGTATAAATATACATACTTATATGTGTGTGTGTATATATATGTGTGTATATATATATATATAAAATAAACCTTCTTGTCAAGAGATCAGAAAACTTTGGTAAAATGTAATCTTATGGATGGCTGGGTGTCTGACTCGTGGTTTTGGCTCAGGTCATGATCTCATGGGTTGTGGGATCAAGTCCCTAGTCCAGCTCTGCACCTGCAAGGAGTCTGCTTGAGATTCTCTCTCTCTTTACCCCCACCCTGCCCAGATTTGCTCTCTCTCTCTCTCTCTAAAATAAATAAATCTTTGGGGGAAAAAAAGGTTAATTTTACATTAAGATCTTTTTAAGTTACTAAATTGCAGAAATCAAAAGCTGTCTAGATCAGGGGTCAGCAAACTATGACTGACAGGCAAAATTCAGCCCACCATCTGCCTTTATAAGTCAAGTTTTATTGGAATATAACCAATTGGAACACAGCTTTTTTTTTTTTTTTAATATATCTATCACTACTTTCCAGCTACAATGACAGTTGAGTAGACAGAGTTGAGTAGATGAAACAAATGCTATATATACCTGTAAAGCATACTACCTGGCCTTTACAGAAATTTACTGACTTCTGATCTAAACCAAAGTCTATTGTCACAATGGATTTCTAAAAAAGAAAGATAATCATACCAACCATTTTAATTCACTGAAGGAAACCAATTCACAAAGTAGAAAACAGACTTAAGCAATTTTTTAAATAATATTGGAAGTATAAACCATAGCCTTAAATTATTTGGAAAAATGATAAAATACAAGTACTATATAATGCAACAAAACTTGGGGGCCAGAGTTATTCTCAGAGGAGAACTCATACCATTAGAAGATTTTCTGTAAGGGCCCAAATCAACAAAGTTATGAATGAAAGAGGTAACATTACAACTAATACCACAGAAATACAAAGGATCATGAGAGACTACTATGAACAATTAATTATGCACCAACAAACTGGACAACCTAGAAGAAATGCATAAATTCTTAGAAACATACAACCTATCAAGACTGAATCAGGAAGAAATTGAAAATCTGAACAGACCAATTAATTGCCAGTAAGGAAACTGAATTAGTGATCAAAAATCCCCCAACAAAGAAAAGCCCACAACTAGATGGCTTCACTGGTGAATTTTACTAAACATTTAAAGGGGAATTAATGTCTATCCTTCTCAAACTCACCCAAAAAAATCAAAGAAAAGAGAATACTCCCAAACTCATTTTTCAAAGCTAGCCTTACCCTGATACAAAAGCCAGATATGGATATTATAAGATGGGGAACCTGGGTGGCTCAGTTGGTTAAGCATCAGACTGTTGATTTCGGCTCAGATCATGATCTCAAGGTCATGAGATTGAGCCCGGTGTCAGGTAAGATTCTCTTTCCCTCTCTCCCTGTCTCTCTCTGCTGCTCATGCTCACTCTCGTTCTCTCTTCTCTCTCTCTCTCTCTCTCTCTCTCTCTCTCTAAAAAAACAAAACAAAGCAAAACTACAGGCCATATCCCTGATGAATATAGATACAAACATTCTTTGTAAAATACTAGGAAACCAAATTCAACATCACATTAGAAGGATCATTCACTATGATTAAGTGAGATTCATCCCTGGGATGCAAGGATAGTTCAATACTCATTCATGCTGGTTTCAACCTATCAGTAGTGAGTAGTAGAAATGCCTAGGGGTACTCATCCGGGCCTGCAGTAAGCCCATGCAGACATTTCTTCATTTAGAACCAATGACACAATACTTACTGATTGTAAGATGCACTTTAGCAATAACCATAAGGGAAATTAGGTGGTGGGGGGGAAATAAGGTCTATTACTCACATAGCTTGGAAGACACATGGCATGGCTGGGTCCCACACAGTGAGACTACATGGAGAGAGAGAATGTGCTTGCAGTTATGCTTTTATTGGGCCCAAGGGTGGGGTGCCTAGCTCATTGCAGGTTCACTCTTTATTGTTGAATTTGAAATAGAAAAGCAGGAATTAAAGTGCAGGAAGGGAAAAACAAGGAAAAACAAAAAGCAAGTGGTGAGTTATCTAAGTCAACCAGAAGTTTGTAAAACAAAGGAAAATTCAGGGGTGGGGCAGCTAGTGCTTTATCTAGTCTGGTGGCTGGAAACAGGCTTGTTGACGGTAGCTAGCTGTCTTTGAAGAGGATGCCTCAAAGATCAAAAGCCTCACATCAGGGTGGGGGATGGGGAATCGGAGGAAGGTAGTCAAATGGGACAAACTTCTGGTTATAAGATCAGTGCTGGGGATGTAATGTACAACATGATGACTCTAGCTAACTGTGTTTTATGACATACAGATCTTCCTCCATTTGCAATGGGGTAAAATATCAACCAACCTAGCATAAATCCAAATGCGTTTAATACACCTAACCTACCAAGCATCATAGCTTAGCCTAACCTACCACACACATGCTCAGAACACATATTAGCCTACAGCTGGGCAAAAATCACGTAACACAAAGCCTATTGGCTAATAAAGTGTTGAATATCTCATGTCGCTTGTTGAATAACGTTCCAAAAGTAAGCAACAGAACGGTTGGAAGCCTATGGGTTACTCATGACTGGCTGACTGGGAGCTGCGGTTCACAGCCTTGCATCATGAGAGAGTGTCAAACTGCATATGGCCAGCCTAGAAAAAGATCAAAATTCAAAAAAGTATCATTTCTATTGAGTGTGTATTGGTTTTGCACCATTGTAAGATCAAAAATTCCGAAGTTGAATCATCATAAGGCGGGAACTGTCTGTATAGAAAAGTTGAGAGTAAATGTTAAAAGTCCTCATCCCAAGGACATTTTTTTCCTTTTTTCTCTCTTTTTCTTTATTTTTATCATAACCAAATAAGAAGATGGATGTTAGCTAAACCTATTATGGTAATCATTTCACAATATATGCAAATCAAACCATCATGCTGTCCCTTAAACTTATACAGTGCTGTTTGTCAAGTATTTTTTAATAAAACTGGGGAAAGAAAAGGCTTCATATTATGCCCTTGCTTTACAATCAAGAAAGCCAACTGTCGACACTTACACTGCACAAACACAAATTAATAAATGGGATACATCACATTAATGGAATAAAATTTAGAAATCATATTACCATCTCAATAGAACAGAAAAAGCATTTGAAAAAATTCAACATTCAGACATAAAAAAAAGTTCTCAACAAATCAGGTATAGAAAGAATATGTACCTCAATATAATTAAGGCCATATATGAGCCTACAGCTAACATCATCCTCCATGGTAAAAGGCTGAAAGCTCTTCCTGTAAGTTGAGAAACAAAACAAGGAGCCCACCCTCACCTCTCCTATTCAACAGAGTACTGAAAATCCTAACCAGCGCAGTCAAACCAGAAAAAGAAATAAAAGGCATCAGAACTGGAAAGGAAGAACTACAACAGTCTCTATGGCACATGACATGATTTTATACATTAAAAAAAAAAAAATCCTAAATAGTTCATTAGGAACTTTTCTTACTAAACAATAAAAAGCTTTCAAAATGTCAAAGATCACATCCGTACTGTTTAAAATTGACTAGACCATAGAGAACAATGAAGTGACTTGATGATTCATTTGATCATGTTACACGCACCCTCTCTAACATCTGGCCCCTCAAAAACAGGGCTGCAAAACAACCTCTTCAGCAAAATACAAAAGCAGAAATCTGGAAGAGAGTAGCAGTAAATGAATCCACCAATTATCAAGAAAAAATCTGTTTTTAATAATGTAAGTTTTATGCCACAAACTCAGGAATAATAATAATATTAGAAATCTATTAATAGGGGCGCCTGGGTGGCTCTGCTGGTTAAGCATCTGCCTTCAGCTCAGGTCATGATCTCAGAGTCCTGGGATCGAGCCCCACATCGGGGGTCTCTGCTCAGCAGGGAGCCCGCTTCTCCCTCTCCCTCTGCTGCTCCTCCTGCTTGTGTTCTCTCCCTCGCTCTCTTTCTCTCACACACACACTCTCTCTCTCTCTCCCGTCCAATACATAAATAAAATCTTTTTAAAAAAAGAAAGAAAGGCATAACTTCCTTTAAAAAAAAAAAAGAAATCTATTAATAGAATTCAGACTATCGATGGAGAAAACTAGTCTGTACATGGTGGAGTGAAGTCCACTGATTTTGGCTTGGGGTATTTCTAAATAAAGCCCTCACTCTTAGGGCAATGGATTTAGATGAGACAGTATGAAAACAAGAGTGACCTGATAAACATCTCAGAAGGGGTAGAAGGAAGAAGACTACTTTAGATATTAATAATGCGATCTCTAACCAGGTTAGGGTTGCAATCCAGGCCCTTCAGGCTCACCTTTCCAACTGCCTCGGTCACCACCTCCTGGTCACTGTATCTCCCCCTGCATCCTCATTTCCTCCATGTTGATCCAGTCCAAACTATTTGACATGCCCTGAAAGTGCCCTTGCTCTTTCTAGAGGCACTCTGGATCTTCCTTTTCAAAACCCTCTTTTACGTGGCCCCTTGGTAGTAGCCTTTACAACTGTTGAGATATCACTTCTGAGAAACCTTCCCTGCCCATCCTCCAAGGAGGTGTCAGACACCCGTTCTAATTATCTCATATGGATCCCCTACTTCTCACGGGTGTTGGAAATGTCTGTTGGCCTCTTCTTTAGCTCTTGACGGTGTATACTTACAGACTCTCCTTCCATATTGTTTCCCCAGCAGCTAGCATTGTGACTGGCCTAGAGGACTAGACAAAGTGAATCAGGTAATTTTAAGCTCTTTCTTACCCCTCTGCTTTCACTGTGACAGTTCTCTCATCAAAGCTGCTGGACGCGTCCATCCCACTCCCTACCCCAATATTCTCATCTGTGCTTAAAGGTTAAAATACACATTTCTTACAGATACTGAAGATGCTCGCAAGCCAGATCAAATTTTGGACCTTCTGCCTGTCACTCCCCAACACAAAGCAACAACCGGAAACACGCCACCAGAAACTGCTCTCCACAAGCCCCTTACACTTCCCTGACTCTTCTTCTCAGCTCATTTTTCCTTCCTCAAACTTCCTCTGGCATCACAGCGGTCAATCCAGTTCTTCCGCACCCTCTGAGGACCAGCTGAGTGCTAATCCCTAGAATGCCTTCTTGCACTATGACTTTTCTCAATTCTTTTATATCGGTACCACTTGTTCCTCACTTACACACACACACACACACACACACACACACTCATTTAAAATAAAGGCAGTATGTCTCGTCTCTATATTACAAGCTCATTCATTCATCTCATGGGATGCTAGACCTCCAGGGATACAGATTTCAAATAAGACATGGACTCTCTCCTCAAGGAATTCAACCTGGTGTTTAAAGTTAAAAAAAAAAAAAAAGTACATATAATGAGACAATTACAATACAATGTACGAAACAAGTAAACCTGCAAAAAATTTCATGGCAACCCCAAGTGTGATACTAAATGATGTATAGACGGATAGGTAGATAGCTGCATATGTAAATTCTTTGGAAATGACCTCTGTTAAACAGAGAGGAAATTATGATACACAATAAAATTAAACCAACTTCTAGTATTCAAAGAAGAAAGAAGAAGTAGTCATGGGAAAGTAAACAAGTCATGACTCCAACTTCTAGTTCTTTCTTAAGTTGCAGTCTCCGGAGATCTACTTTTTCCTTCCAGAGTATGCTTCCCCTCACCCGTCTTCTCAAGACAAGATTCACTCTGAGATATTAGGTAAACAAATAACCTCGATCCCTTGCATACATGCCTGGCATCAAATCGTGGGCACTACTGCCCACTTTCTCACATTTTCCACTACCAGCTCTCTTTTTACATAATTTGAGTCCACTTAAAACCCAAGGTTGTCACTGCCGAAAGCTGTCACTGTTACTGTGGTTCTATTTAAAGTTAATTCCACAAGTTCAAGAGAAACAAACTGCATGTAAGGAAGCTCACCAGCACCCTTTGTAACATTGTGCGCCGATTCCCAGAGGTTGGTCTCAGAAGAAAAAGCCCCACACTGGGGCTTTATCCTCCACTGCCATGCGTTGGGGAGGAGGCTGGAGTTTCACACTTCTGAGGGAGGCCATGACTATCATACAATGCAAGAGAAGAGATCTTGGTAAAGTCACTGTGAGATAAAGAGAACTCAGTTTCTAATATGAAATGACAGGACTGAACCCACTCAGTATTCCCAACATGACACTGTGAGGAATAAAAAGGAGAGAGTGACATTGATGCTCACCGTGTCCACCTGAGAATCAGGTGGGGAAGGGAGTGGATAGGAGAGATAAAAACCAGCTTCACCAGCAAAGGGCCATCTAGAGTCACAGTGAACTCTTAAGGGTCGTGAAATCTTTTTCCAATTAGGCCCATCCCGGGGCAAAATGTTGATTAAGAGAAGACTGCCCCCTGCCTTCCACTATTCTCTTAGTTCCTTCTTAAACACTGCCATGGTCTCAATGGTTTTATGTCCCCCAAAATGGAAATGTTGAATTCCTAATACCCAAAGCGATGGTATTAATAGTGGGGCCTTTGGGAGGCACTCAAGTCATGAGCGTGGAATCCTCATGAGTGGGTTTAGTGCTTCATAAAAGAGGCTCCAGATAGATGCTCAGCCCTCCCACATGTGAGGACACAGTCCGAAGGAGCCAGCTAGGAACCAGAAAGGGGGTCCTCACAAAAACATAGCCGTGCTGGCAACATGATCTTGGACTTCCAGCCTCCAGACCTGTGAGAGATAAATTTTTCTTGTTGATAAGCCACCCACTCTGTGTTACAGTAACCCAAATGGACTAAGACAAGCACCTCATCATTAGGATTAATGAACTCTAAATAAACCCTAAACTTTCTTCTCCATCACTATGCAGCTGGCTCCATATTAATCTACTCAAATACCATGATGCAGAATTACTAGCTAATCTGATACAACCTACAGATTCATTAGTGAATACTGGAGGGAATAAAATTAAACTTTGGTCCCTCCAAGGAACATATTAGCATTTTCACCAGGACTGTCCAGAGACGATGTTTTTCTTCCACCATTTCTCACACTTGAATTCTGCACAAATCCTTTTGAAAGCACTGGGGAAAGAGAGCGCCATTCCCAGTGGTGGGAGATTGTGGGGTGGCAATATGGAAGACCATAGGGTGGGATGGACTACTTGGCAGTGGCAGCAGAGAGGCTGGCCCAAGGCACATGGAGAAGATCAGTGCACCCAGACCTGCAGCAGGATGACTTCCTCCCTTCGAGGACATGAATTACTCCAGGCCCTGAACCTTCAGCCCAGGACCCACCATGTTCTCAGATCTGAAGACAAAAGGATGATAGTAATGGCATAGTAGTTAAAGAAGGTTATATCACTGATATCATTAGCTTCAGAGAGGCCAGGGGACAAGAAGCTTGCTCCCTGGAATAATATTGCCACAGCCAACCACCGTCAGTGCTTGCAGGAAAGCCTACCATCATCTCTTTTCTCTGCACCATGGACTGTATAGAGCACAGGGCCCTAGAGAATTTCCCACAAAAGAAAGGAAGCTGAGACGCTAACCCTTTTTCCTCAGTATTTCCAGAAATGCTAGCAACCAGGTCCTTAACCTTCCCTGGATAGAAATAAAAGTGGGGGAAGCCCCAGGAAACCAGACCTCAGAGGTGGGAGTGTAGGGAGCTCAGCTGTCATGGCCACTACTAAGCTGACCAGGTAGCTAGAGGAAATACGAACTATCTGGGTCCAATTCCACTGAAGAGTAGGAAAGAGAGGACAAAGGCAAATAAGCCATTTCGCAGAGATCCAGATGTAGTTATGCGATGGAAGAGATACACCCACCATTCTGGATGCCCTCCATCTGCGCTCCAGCTCTGGGCAGATCACTGTGATCTTGGTATGCTTGCTGACCTATTCAGTGACTGGAGCTCCAAATAACAGGTTCTTGGCTTGAATTCCTTGAGAGAATATTGTCCAGAAAGAAAAGGTGAAAACCAAATGACAACAATCTCATCAACTGAGAAGTTTGGAGGAAAAGCATCCACAAATTCTGTGTCAAGAGCTAAGAAGGGACTTGTAGGTGGAGGGATTACATTATGATTAATATCATGTGTTATTGTTTTGGGATTTCCTTTTAATTTTTGCAAATGTGGTATTGCTGGATTAAAAGGGTGACATCTATAACATCACCGGGAGCTGTTAAAAAGTGGTTGAAAATGAGATACCAATACCCATATTTTAAAAGGTTTCTCTTTTTTTAACTGTATTTTATTGTGGTAAGAACTCTTAACATGAGATCTACCCTCTTAACACAATTTTAATTTTTTAATGTAATATTGGTGGCTATAGGTATAATGCCGTACAGCGGGTCTCTAGAACTTACTCATATTGCTTAACTGAAACTTCATATAAGTACTGGCGAGGATATGGACAAATTGTAACCTTTGGGGACACCTGAGTGGCTCAGTGGGTTAAAGCCTCTGCCTTCGGCTCGGGTCATGATCCCGGGGTCCTGGGATCGAGCCCCGCATCAGGTTCTCTGCTCAGTGAGGAGTCTGCTTCCTCCTCTCTCTCTGCCTGCTTCTCTGCCTACCTGTGATCTCTGTCAAATAAATAAATAAAATCTTTAAAAAAAAATTGTAACCTTTGTGCATGGCTGCTGGAAATGCAAAATGGTACAGCCACCATAAAAAACAGTGAGGTTCCGCAAAAAGTTAAAAATAAAACTACCATATAATCCGGAAATCCCACTTTGGGGTATTTATCCAAAAGAATTTAAAAAATCAGGACCTCAAAGAGATATTAACACTCCCATGTTCACTGTAGCACTATTCACTATAGCCAAGATGTGCAAATAATCTAAATATTCTTCAACAGATGACTGGATAAAGAAGGTGATAGATACATACAATGGGATATTACTTAGCCAAAGGCTTTCATATACACAAACAGCAACTGATTAGAAGGTACCATGGAAAAAATGACTTATATAGAAAAGAATAACAACAGGGGAGCCTGGGTGGCTCAGTCAGTTAAGCATCTGCCCTCAGCTCAGGTCATGATTCCAGGGTCCCGGCCTGAAGCCCCACATCGGGCTCCCTGCTCAGTGGGGAGCCTGCTTCTCCTACTCTCTTTGCCACTCCCCCTGCTTATGATCTCTCGCTCTTTCTCTCCCAAATAAATAAAATCTTTGAAAACAAACAAACAAATACCAATAAAGATAAACAAACAAATTTTATTGTTAAAAGTAAAGAAACAAATACCAATAAAGATGTACCTAGACATGAATTTAACATGAAATGTCCTACTATGGGATACAAAGGAATACTTAACTAAATAAAATAGTAATATGCATTCTAGAATAAAATGACTACAAAATAACAACTGTAAATTAATTTACAAACTGAATGAACACAATGAGACTTTTCAACAAAATAAGCTGATGCTAAAGTTGATATGAAAATATAATCAAGAAGAGTTACCACAATTGTGCAAAAGAAGATTAATGAGGAGGACATAGCTTTATCATACATTAAAATGCATCATAAATTTACAATTAAACACTGATATACCAGTCTGTGAACAGAGAGTCCTATATAACAAGACCAGAAAATCAAGAAACATACTGAAAGAAGAATTAAAATACATCAATTATATAAGAAGCATTTCAAGGAAGTGGTTAAAAATTGAGGATTTTTTTAAATAATGGTTTTGAGACTATCATCTTGAGGGTAAAAATGAAATTGGCTCTATATTTCATAACATACATCATCAAAATAAATCTTAGATCAGAGATTAATATCTTTAAAAATTAAAACCATAAATAGTACTAGAAAAAAATTGACAGGATTTTTTTATTGCAATCTCAAAACACAGTTTTTCTAAATATAACTTAAAACTGAGAAGTCATAAATAACAAGATGGGTAGAACCTTTGCTTCTGGCCATGATAGAGTAACGGGTACCTCATTAGCCTCTTCACCATCAACAACTACAAACCTGAACAACACAGACAAAGCAAGTCTTTCATAAAGTCTTCAGATAACAGGCAGGACAAGGCTGCCATTTCTAAGGGAAATGGCTTCCCATTTCTAAGGGAAACTCAGAAGGTGAGCAGACTTCAGCCAGTCCTGCCAAGGTGGAGAGGCAGATATCAGTTAAGAGCAGCTGAAATGACAGATTCTTCAGGGAAAAGCACAGGAGAGAGGGGAAGATATGCAGAGGGAGGAACTCCAAAAATCTGTGTTGGGTACCTCCATGATGAGCCCTAGCCTGTACCTCCCCAGGACAATTCCATTCAAGACTTACCAGATAGCAAGTACTACAAAGTTGAGAATGGAACCAAGATTCTAGAGTTTGGGCTGTGCTCAGTTAAGAGCAGTACCAGAAAGTTCTGACCCTGATGGGGTGGAGAGTCCTCATTAATACCCCAACATCAGGCTGAATAAGCACAAAAGCTTGCCTTAGAAGTTAGAATGACACCCTAGTGTAAGACACCAGAACTTCTGGGGTGCCTGGGTGGTTCAGTGGGTTAAGCCTCTGCCTTTGGCTCGGGTCATGATCTCAGGGTCCTGGGATCGAGCCCCGCATTGGGCTCTCTGCTCAGCGGGGACCCTGCTTCCCGCCCCCCCCCCCCACCGCCTGCCTCTCTGCCTACTTGTGATCTCTGTCTGTCAAATAAATAAATAAAATCTTAAAAAAAAAAAAAAAAAAGACTGACTCCAGAACTTCTTAGAACCAACAATGCTTAAAAACACATCCTGACAAGATCTTTATGTAAGAGATATTGGGAGTGGAGATTTTTCCTGTTATAGACAAGACTTTTTGGGGCTTTGGAAATACACACCCAGATAAACTATAAAATCAAGCTAACACAAATTCAAAATGATCAGCTAATAATTTCACTGCCTGCTAAATTATGCCTTAATAATTTTCAAAGAAGCATAACAGAATGGAGTCGTTAAAGTGTGTTATTCCAAATGTCTAATATTCAGTTACAAACCACTAAACACACAAAGAAACAAGAAAATGTGGCCAAGGAAAATGGTAATCAATAGAAACGAAACCCAGGGCAGACAAAGACTCTAAAGAAGTTGTAACAGGTTGCATTTTCTAAAGATGGCTACGATAGTGTCTCCCATCCAATATGTTTTTCTTCAGAGTCACTGTCCCACTCTCCTATGGTCTGACTTTAAAACTCTGTGACCAACAGAATGCAGTAGAAGTAACATTACGGGACTTCTGGGCAAGGTTATAAGAAGCCCTACAGCTTCCATCTGTGTCTGTGGGAACACTCATGTAGCTGTGATGGTAGGAGTTCAAGATACATAGAGAGATCACATGTAGGTGCTGTGTTTGACAACTCCATGTGAGTTGCCAGCTGACAACCAGAATCAACTATTAGTCATACAAATGTGTCATATTGGAACATGGTTAGCCTAGTCTGTCTGAAGACCGAGTACTAGAAATTAGTCAATCTATGGGACTGAAGGAAAAAAAGATTGAAGAAAAGTGAACACATCCTTAGGGACTTGTGGGTAAACATAAAACGTTCTAACATATGTGTAGTAAGAATTTCAGGAGGAAAATAGAATCAGAGGAGGCAAAAACAAAATTTTTTTGAAGAAATAATGGCTGAAATTTTCCCAAATTTGATGAAGAACACTGACTTTCAGATCCAAAAAGCTCAGTAAACTCTGAACAGGTTAAGAACCAATCCTAGGAAGATCATTATAAAATTGTAGCAAAGATTGTGCCTTAAAATCAATTTAATGCAGAGGAAACTGGTTAAGAGTGAATGCTATATATGTTTAATACGTTGTTCTCCAGGGTGTTAAATGAAAGAAGGAAAAAACCATGGAACAATGTGTATAATATGTTACCTGCTGGGAGGGGGATGGAGGGGGGAACTCTGGAAGGATACACAAGATATTGATTACATCAGTTGCTTCCAGAAAAGAAAGGGGAAGATAGAAATGGAATGGAAGGGACACTTTTTACCAAATAGCCTTCGATCTCTTTTAAATTTTTACTCATGTTAATGTTTTAACTTTACAAAAAAATTAAACTCAAAATAAATCAGAAAAAAAACTGACAACTGGACAAATTTAACAAAATTTCAGATCTCTTTAAAAATGAAAAAGCTGAAATCTTGCAGAAAGTGAAAAAAAAGTAGCTTACAATCATTGGACTGAAAATCAAATAGGCATCAAAATTCTCACCTGCAACACAAGATACTAAAAAGGAGTAGCGATATATCTCCATGATCTAAGAAAAAAGTTACTTCAAATTACTTCAAATTTTGTTGAAAAAGAAAAATAAAACTGGGGACATCACATTGCCTTATTTGAAGCTTTACTAAGAAGCTGTGATCACCAAGACAGCATGGTACTGGCATAAAAAGAGACACATAGACCTGTGGAACAGAGTAGAGAGCCCAGATATGGATCCGCAACTCTATGGTCAAATAATCTTCGACAAGACAGGAAAAAATATCCAGTGCAAGTGTACTAGATGACAAAATTTTTACAATATGGTCAAAATAGCTTTCAGGAAAAATATGCATGCCTAATGTATTATCTAACAAGAAATTTTTTAAATAGATTAAACTTCCAATCCAAAAGGTGGTAAAACCAACAGCAAAATAAAAGTAGAAAGAACAAGTTGATAAAACTAAAAATGGAAATTAATTATCTAGAACAAAATACTAGAAGACTTCATAAAATGAAAAAAAAAATGGTACTTTGAAAACAATATAATAAACAAATCTTTACCAAGTCGGATTTAAAAAAAAAGAGAGAGAAAAGATATAAATAACATTAAAAGCCAACAAGAACTCTAAATCACAGGTACAGAGGAACTTTTACCAATTCAATGGGAATACCATGGAGAAATTTATACCAAAGTAATGAAAACATTGATGCATAATTTTTTTCTTGGAAAAACATAAATTGCCATATATATTCAAAAAAGAGAGAAAATCCAAATAGAGCAATAAAATGAAAATAAATGAAAAAATAGAGAAGAGGATTCACTTTGAAAGACATATTAATCTAGGAAATAAATTAAAATGACAATTTGATTTCACCAAGTATTTCCCAGTTACTGGTATTCAGCATTGGTAAGTGTATGGATGAAATACTCATTCTCATAGACTGCTCAAAAAAGTAGTATAAAAGAGGATGCTTTTCAGCTCTATAAAATGTTACATGCTTAGCTTTGGCCCAGAAATTTCACTGCAAGGAATGTATTCTACAGAAAGGCTTATATGTGCCCCAAAAGGTATTTACAAGTGATGTAGAATCATTTGTAATATTGAAAATATTGGAACAAATTCAATGTCTCCCATTATGGGGCTGCCTATCTATTTTGCACATTAATTCTATGTAACATCTTTAAAATAATGTCTATCTTTGTTACACTTCAGTGAAAGTTTCATTTAAAAATATTTTTAAAGGAAAAAGAGCAAATTTTGGAGCAATGTGCGTGACATAATCCCATTTAAATTTTAAAAGAATGAGAACATCATATAGGATGTCGTATTTAGCAGACCATTCACCAAACTGTTAAGAACAGTTCTCAGCTCTTGCTTATGTTAACGTAGTGGTCTTTTCTGGTCCCCCAACCTCCTCTTCTTTATCATTCTCTTCTTGATCATGCCCAAAAGAACTCTGGTTTTGTGCCTCAAGAGAAGATAATTCCATCCCTATTTCCTGCAGTGAGCCTCATTGGTCTATTTATCTCCATGCCCTCCGCAGTAATGGTGTCAGCAAATCACATTTAAGTCATTAAATGCAAGGTGGTTTTCAGGTCAGGGGTTAGTTCAGGAATAAGCCTGTGACTCGGCTCAGTGCAACAAGCCAGCAGGAGCGTGGTGAGGGCTTCCGTAAAATAAGTGGATCCGCTCTCAATGGAGAGCAAGAGGAAGTCAAACGATCACTTCAGAACACCAGGAAATACTGATGTGAAGCCAGAAGCAAAGGCAACCATTTTGGCTGCATGAGGGAAGTAGTCTAAAGAGAGAAGCCACAAAGGAGGGTGCACACCTAAGGGGATCCAGAGTAATGAAGGCAAAGCCATTAGACCAAGATAAACCTGAATCTTGCAAATTTCTTACATTCCAGTTACAAGAGTCAATACATACCCTGGTTGTTTAAGCAAGTTTGAGTCAGATTCTATTATTTGCAGGTGAAGATATCTTACTTTATACCCTCGATGCCTCAACAGCAGGTAACACTTCACTATTTCCTTCTTTGTGGAACATCATCTTCCCCTAATTGGGGGATTGCACCCTCTTATCTCACTGGACCTGCATTTTAGGTCTCCTTGCAACCTCCCCTTCTGCTACCCAGCCACGTAATATTTGGTTTCCATAAACCTCTTCAGTTGGGGCACTTCCTTAATTCTAACCCAATACATTCTCCTAAACAATCTCAATAATTCCATGTTTTCTAAACCCTGACAACTACCACCCAATTTGTAACCTTAGTTCTAATTCCCCTCTTGACCAACACATCCATATACCCAACCACTTACTCAAAATCTCTATGAAGCAGCTTAGCATCTTAACTCAGTTCAAAAGTGGGGTCATCATTTTGCTTTTAAACACATGAGAAACTCTCTCCTAATGGTGTTCTATAGCTCAGTAAATATTAGCCCATCCATCCTGTTCAAGAGAGAAACCCAGAAATTATCTTTGAATCTACCCTCTTTCTCTCTCTTCACTGTTCCCCATCCCATACGTTACCACCTGATCCCATCGATCCAATACCCCATGTGTCTCTTGGATTCTCTCACTTTTCTTCAACCCCACTATCCCTGCAGTCCAAACGCCATTCATCATCACTCATCTCCTGTTAGTGCACCTGCTCAACCTTAGTGCTCGACCAATCCATTCTTTATCCTGTGGTATGAAATACAAACATTTAAAACGCAAATCTTATCAATGATGATTGCTTAAACCCCTTTAATGGCCTTTCACTGCCTATAGGCAAGAGTTGACAAATCTTAACACGAACTATAAAATTGTGCTTGATCTAGCCCCATCCAGTCACTTTGGTCTCATCAGATATTACTCTTCCTCTCCCTCCATCTTTCAGGTCCTTGAATGCACCCTGAATGCATCTCAGGATGGCCATGCATCTTGTTACAAGAAACCTCTCCACCTCTCCAATGTCATACACTTCCACTTCAGGGTTGAATAACTAGAGGGCATCATATTCACAGAGTAGGTAGGCTGTAGTTGGTGATCCCTAGGATTGAGCAACCCAACCCCCTGGTCCCCACCATTGCCTAACTGCATCTTGTTATTGTCCAGATTTCAGTTCAAACACCTCCTCTTCTAGGAAACTCCCCTGACCACTCACCCAGGTTCAGTGTGATTACTGCCTCAAATGTTTGAACTAGAAGGCTCAACACATTCGTGACTATTTGTTTATGTTAGCCTGTAGCTGCCACTTAGCCAAACTAGTGATATTAATAAAGGACTGAACATAATGTCATACATAAGAAAATGGTTGGATTTTTCCCCCTCACAACACATCAAATGCCTAAGTAATATTTAACAACACATATTTTCTTCCTATTCCTGCTGATGTTCTTGGCTTAGAACTAGTGTGAAAGAAAAAGTAAAATAACACAGATAATCCTTTCTATGCCAATAACTTGCCTTTTAGATTTGTCATTTTCATACAGTTATAAAGCCTAGAGAATAGATATATACAAACATCTGTCCCCTCTATACTCCTTCCTCCCAAAGAGGCATGGACAAAAGACCTTGCCAATGGAGAATCAACTCTTTGGATGGCCTTTCTACTGAAGAGGTGCTTTAAAAAGACTTTGGGAACTTTACCAGGCGTACACCCACTATACTACATATGAATGGGGTAAGGTGTAAGCTTAGAGTTTCCCCAGCAGTTTCGAGGAGTGAGAGCTTGGAACCCCTCAAGCAGTAATGGCTGTAACTCTAAAGGTCTTTTCTTTGAGTTGAGAGCAAGCCAAGACACCACCGCCCTCTCCCAGACTCATCAAAGCAGCCATTGTGTTCCTCCTCCCCTTTTCTCAAGACAAGAAAATAACCCTCAATCAGACTGAGCCATTCCCCAGCAAGAGGCAAGAGGAATTTCGGTGGGACAGTGAAAGAAACACAGACAAGCGTAGCCCAGAGAGTTTTGTCTTGCTGCAGCATTTCCGGTAGCTAGCCGCAAACTCAGCGGTGATCACTAGAAGAAGGAGAGTAGGGAGACAGCCAGTGAGGATTGAGACCCAGCAGAGAAATTCCACAAGAAGCAGCACTCCTAAACACCTGGGTGCAGCCTGGCCCGACACCCCGGACTCACTGGTAAAAGCAGACGACTTTCTGAGATGAAAGAGAAAGATCATTCTGGAGTGCCTGTGCTCTCTCCTTCCCTGCTCTGCTCCAACAGGCGGTCGGGAAGAGTTATGTTCAGCTGCACGTACAGTGTTCAGGGCCCTGTTTTAGTTGTTTTAGTTTTAGTTTAGTTTAGTCGTTTAGTTTCCTCCTGTAGAATACCATTGGTTAGAATCGCGTACTCTCAAGTCAGACCCAATGTTGAATCAGACACCACTTCTTAACAACTGTGCTTCTTTGAGCTTCACTTTCCCTATAGGTAATGCATAATAACAACTGCGTTCTGCCATTTTTTGAAGATAAAGTGAGATCTTGAAGCCCTGTAGACCCTCAAGGAAAGGTAGGTCTAATTAAGAGTATAGCTGTAAAGGAGGAGCTTGAGGCTGCAAGGATCAAAGCTGGTCCAGAGCAGGACCAAGGGAAACTCAGAGGAGGTGAGTGGGAGCTCATTGGCTTACAACCAACATTCCCCAAAGTTGGTTCCAAGGAACACCAGTCCTGCCAGTTGTTAGTAAGTCTTATTCATTAGTAAAAAGCTTTCTGAATAATACCTTTGGGGTACATTGGACTAAACAGTGTAGAAGCTTTCTTACTGCAGGATTTCTGGGTGACCTCAACATGTTGACTCTCATGGCAAACCCCTGGTGCATTTCATAGGACCATTACCTCTGGGAACACACTCTAGAAATGTCAATTTACACTAATGAGTGTCTAGGTCCTGTCTGATAAATCCTTCTTAAACCAAAGGCTTGGAAGCAACTTTTTCATTAGGAACTAGAGGATGGTACCTGGTGTCTATGAGCTCTTCAAAGCTTACAGATCACTAACAACTGAAGAGAAAATCTGCTGGTTCCAGTGGAAAAAAAAAATACAATAAGAAAACTGAAGGCAGTGCCTGGGTGGCTCATTCGGTTAAGCACCTGCCTTCAGCTCAGGTCATGATCCCAGGGTCCTGGGACTGAGTCCCGCATCAGGCTCCCTGCTCAGTGGGGAGCCTGCTTCTCCCTCCTCCTGCTGCTCCCCTGTTGTGCATTCTTCCTCTCTCTCTCTCTCTCTCTCTCTCTGTTGAATGAATAAATAAAATCTTTAAGAAAAAAAATTTTTTAAATAAAATCTTTTAAAAAACTACAAAAATTTGAAACAGATTTTTAAATAAACATCTATAAAATACAACATCGCACCACTAGTCAGTTGCTATTTAACACATCATATGTAATATAAACCGACTTTTGATGGACTAGGGGTACATTATAGCACACATGCCATGTTGTGATTCAGGGGCTCCATTCAAACAAGAGCCTGGAGTTTAAAAGGCCATTAGTTACCTTTATAAGACCCACACCTCCAAAACATGTATTACAGTGTCTGTTGTACACACACACACACACACACACATAGGAGTTGGAGAAGTTCCAACCAATTAAGAACCAAAATTATAAGCCAAGCCCCTGGCATGACAACAGGAACTAGATTCAGTCACTTCATGGCGAGGCAGGTTGGAGGCTCCCGCCCGACACCTTCCACCAGCCCACAATGCCCAAGCATACTCAGTAGGGTTTGGGTTCTTAACTGGGGAGCAAAGCCTTTTTGGCACAAGCCACAGAACCCTGCAGCCACACACAGCTCTTTCTCAGGAAACCAGGCCCTCCCCGTGAAAAGCCCTTCGGGGCACCTATGTTACAGCGGAGGGCTTTGCACTCACGGCTTCTAAAGCAACATGGAGCTTTCCAGTGGCTCCTTCCAATTCATGGCAAAAGGCAACATTTTAAGGATTGAGTGGGGGAGGAGGTCAGAGAGGGGCTGAAAGACAAACTCGGTATCTAAAGCTTTGCTAAAGAGACTGCATTTGTTTGAAAGGAGACACACAAGGAGAGGCACAAATTCTCAGGGTCTTGGTAGCAGGAGTGATGACGTCTCCTCACAACCCGCTCAGTCAGCCTGGGTTGATATGAGGAGTTCATGCCCGAGAGAAGTCACTCCACAACCATGCACTGTGATCTGGAGAGACACCTGGAGTCAAGGGATAAATCTAAACTATCCGTCCATTCCTCTACTTTTTTTGGAGGCAAAAAAGAGAGAGAGAGAGAGAGAGAAGTAAGGACTTAAAAATCCCAAAATATTGACTTTTCCATCAGATCAATCCATTTTTCAAGGTCTGTTTAATATCATGTTGGGATATTTTCTCATTTCCAAAGTTTGTTCTAACAGTGTGGCTCATTCTCCTTATTTTCTGTATTCTAAATTCTGCTGTGAGTGGTTTAAACACCAAATGGAGGATAAAGTGCCCCCCCCACCACACACACAGGAAACTGCCCTTCCTTTGTTAATCTACAAGAGACCAATACAGACAAGAGTCACAACTATGTGAAGAAGTCGTTATAAATACAAATATGAGAACAAGCAGTGAAAATATAATTAAAATTTGCTGTATGAAAAGAACAATATTCCATTGCTCCACGCTATCTTGAGCTGAATTTCCCTGTCTTAGCGCAGGGACTCCCCTGATGACATTTTTGCCCTTAAGGATTTCACCACTTCCTCCGAAGCTGTAACTTTTTTCCTCTCTCTCTCTTCCTCCCCCCTTCCTATTATTGTCACTAGAGAGTGGGGAATGACAAGTTCAAGAAAATGCTTGCCTTGAGGCCAGAGTGTGTTTCCTTTGCACTTGGATTTCCATTTATTCCACTAAATTTCCTTACAATTAATTTTTAAATGGGCTGAGAGAGTTCATTTCCCAAACAGCTGACAAAAACCATGTTCCATGAAAGCCAACGAAATGGCACTTGGTGACCATTTTTGCTACCATTATAAAACCCTTACAGTATAAATTCTCACTCTGCATTCTGCACTTTATTACCCTGATAGAGTAGTCGGAATATGCTGATACTCCCATGACATCCACCCAGCACCAGAAACTGGTTTATCTTAATTGTGCCCTAGCCTAAAGCATATTAAATGCAACTTGATTATAAAATGCATTTGAATTGCCACAATAAATTTCTTGGCAAGGTTTCCAAACATCAAGTAAAGAAATCTATAATCTCCTAGTCTGGCCCCTTGGCTGACTTGCCAGGTAACTTTGTATAAAGGCTGCTCCCTTCCCACATCCCCTTTTTTCAGCCAATAAACTAGTAATGATAGATTTGTCTAGCACTCAGGAATGGCTGCAAGACACTTCTTTATACAAGGATGGCATTTAGCGAATGGCAAGCTGGCTTTAGGCTAAATATGTCAGAATGATGCTTCAGCACAGGTTGTGGAAGCGGATTTTTTAAAATTTATACTTCACAAACTCGTTGGCGTCCTCTAACAATCTCACTCTGGAGCTCAGGGTTTAACACTGTGTATTTACTGCCATGTGTCCAGGTCCGTGCTTCCATGCCTTGTCCCGCACTGCACTGTCTGTTCTTTCACGGTGCCAACACTGTTCCAGGCACACAGACCTTAAAGAGCATGCACTGACAGCCGGATTGGTTGGCTGGAAGTGATAAGACCTCTAACCGGAGGGGTCTGCGTGAAGCACCTAGCGGAAGGCTTTCTCGGATATGTGAGGTGGGACAGGTCTGCCCCAGTCCCTGCAGGTAACAGACTGCAGACGTCTTCTTTACCAAGGCGTCTGGGGACAGGACCAAGAAGCAGGAGAGCACTCAGACCCCCACATCAACCTCTCACAGTTCCCCTAGAAGATTTCCGCTATAGAATAGGCACCAAAAACGTGAAGTTATTCAGCCTTGACCTTTGTCTAAAGACCACTGGCAGAAAGAAGACTAAGTAGAAAAATGGGTCAAAGAAGTTACATTTTCTTCAGTGACGAGGAGCAATGCTCACTACCACCTGGAAACAGAATTCTTTTTTTTTTTTTTTTCCTTTTTTAAAGCAAAGAATTCAAAGTAACTCATGTGTGTTACCACCTGCCCTGAACAGTTAGGTACAGGCATTATCCTTTCCTTAGCACTGGGGCAGAACACTTTTTAAAAACTTCCCTGCAACCTATTTCCCTGCTAGGCAATGAAAGGGTTGTATTCAGAACGGTGTAAACTGCAGAACTTCCAAATATGTACAACCATGCCAGTCTGCAAGCTCACTAACTAAATTACAGGAGAGTGAGCTTTTCTTATTGACCAAAAAAATAAGCTATGTCCATTAAAAAGCATCCCGATGGTCTGAAACAATGGCCAATCTAACAGAACCAAGATTTACAACTTTTTTTTTTTAATAATTTTAAGAGGAATCTCATTGTTGGTTGGTTCGAGCGCCCTCGTGTGTCTCAACAGAGTAATGTCACTTTAGGCTTTCCAAAAGGCTACAGGTAATGACAGATTCAAGGGCACGTATACCCTCTCCGTCCTTGTTTCACCTTGTTTCGGGTGCCTCTTGTGAAACTGCAGATTTGCAGGTTGCCCCTAAGACTATGAACCTGTCCTCTCAGATATAAAGTGACATCGTAACTTACACCTGAAAGAATGGGGAGCCAATGTTCACAGAAGTGGAGGCTAATTTCAACTTGCCTGCTCCCGTTTAAACAGGTTAGATCATCCTGCCTATTTCTTTTTCCTCTCCCCACCCAGTCTGGGGGGCGCTCTAAGCCTGCACAACCCCCTCCTCCAAGCTGGTGCTCCCATATCTGAAGAACCCAGAGCTATCTCTACAATGAGCAAATCTCAGGAGACCTAGCTCCATCGTCCTCTCTATGACCATGGGCAAGCCATTCTTCTCTCTGGGTCCTGGGCCCTTTCTCTGGAAAGAGAGGAGAGCGAGCAGCTCTTTTCTCACAGATAAGAAGCGTCTGCAGAAATGCCTGGCAGAGAGTAGATAGGCGCCCAGTAAATGTTAATTGAATGCAAACTTATAAACTCTATTCCAACCCACTTGACGTATTACATTTCCAGAAAACAGATATTCTTCTTCAAATACAACATTCATGCGTTAAGAACTAGCTTGGGAATTCATGAAGAACAGAAAAAGGTCAAACGTTTCTCTGCATTTCCCACAGCACCTGACCTAGTGCCAGGCACTTGGTAACCCTCCATAACGGGGGGGGGGGGGGGGTGGATAGAAGGAGTTTGACCTCTTCATGTATTTTCTTTCTCTCTCTCCCTTTGGCAGAGTTTAAAGCAATCAAAGACAAATAAAGAAGCAAAGATTCACTCAGGAACTGGAGACTGTCCCCACAGAAAACCTGGCATCTTTCTATAGGACGAAAATACCCCCCCACACACCCAAACATACTTCTTCCTCCTTTTCCTTCTCCTTTTTCTTGAGGTTCCGAAGGCATAACTCAACAGGTCAACATTGAGTCAGGCCCAAAACTCCCAAAGAAGAGTAACAGTGACACTCCAACCTTGTCACTATGGCAGACCAGACTTGATGGGCCTTGTACTCTGTTAACAAAAGAAACATTTATCAAGAAACCATTCCCCCCGGGCTCCTCTCAACAAAAAGCCAAGGAGCCATTCACCGCTTAGCTTTAAGCTAGCCAAATCCAACAAAGCTCCAGAGATTTTGGCTTAATCTTCTGGCTGAACGCATGCCAGCCTTGCACGGGCATGGCCAGGGCATCATCGCCCAGCCTTAGGTGTTGGCAGATTCTCCCACCCACTTCTTTGCACTTTCCCTGCTCAGGGGCAGTGGCCAAGCCTCCCCTCCCCTCCCACCCACTATACCTGGGACACCTCCAACTCACACAGTCAGGCTGGGGAAGGTGCTTCCTCTACTGGAAGTACAGTCAAGTCCTTTGGCGAGGTAAGCCTACTACTTTCACAGAAGCCAGAAAGTGCCTGCCCAACGGACATGCCAGTTAATCTTGTCAACCGTAAAAGTCATAACCAATACATGGGGCGGGAAAAGCTCTGATATGTATTGTCTCCATTATCATTAAACTAGGACAAAGAGGTTTTTTGGTTTTTGTTGTTTTTTTCCCCAAGGTGGTTCTTAGAATACTTGATAATTTCCATTGTATTTAAAGTAGCTCTCATATTTTTCTTATCTTCCTTTCCTACTGCTACCATCATTGTCCAGGACCTTATCGTCACAAACTGATGTTACTAGTCTTAAAACCTCCATTCCTTTTTTTTTTTTTAACCTCCATTCTTTTCTTCCTCCAAAACAGCATAAGTCTGAACAAAAGATCTTCTCCAAACACTAACTTCAATGAGTCCTTTAATAATTCTTATTCAAGAATGCTTAATGACTCCCTGTTGCTTGCAGGATATAATTCAAATTTGGAAATCTGCTATTCGGACTCTCCCATATTCTCTTATACCACCCACGGGAGTTGCAAAAGAACCGGACATCACCTCCAGAGTTCCCAAGACTCCTCCATCATTGCTATATCAAAGGCCAAGCTAAGAGCACAGTGATCGTGAACATTCAGATAGCGTTGCCCTGCAGTCTAGGTAAAAGTGCCCAGTGTAAACTTTACAACTCTTCTCCTTTCGGAAGAAACGTTACATGGGGCATTTCTCCTTAGAACTCAGTTCCCTTCTTTGATGTTCCCAAGTGCACCGAGGCTCATGCTAATTATGTTCACACCAAAGTGGCCGGCCGGTGTTGGATTTCTTCAGACAACAGCTTATCTGTCCCTGTGAAACACTTTGTACACCCGGCAATGAGCCTCCAGGCACGTGATAGTCAATGAGTAAAATAAGAAGGAACAATAATAAATCAACATCAGAGGAAACGCAGAACACATCCGGGCACTTGTCGGACATTGTGTTCTGGCGGGAGCACCAGATAATGGGGGAAAGAACGTAGATGGGAGAAATCATCACTCTACACCCTACAAAGCCAGTAGGCCAACATGGGAGAAAGCCAACAAGGGAAACAAACAGCACTGCCTTTGACAGGGAGAAATGCCTAAGGAAGTAAGGAATGCTGAGGAAGAGAAGGCAAGATCTCAGGAAGGAAATACGCACATCTGTTCTCTTGTTCTCCTTCTAGAACAAAACACTGAACTATCACATTGCATTACCATCCATCTACCTCTCCTGCTTAAAGCTTCAAACAATCTCTGAGCTTCACAGATACGAGCTTTTTAAAAAAATGAACCAGTCATAGCGTTTTCCTAAATTCTTATAAAGAGGTAATAGCAGTTCACATCTTTACCAGACAGACCCTTCCTTGAAGCTCCTTTCATGAAGCCTTCCCCACATCTCTACCCAGTGTTGACCAGGCCCTTCTCTTACTGTGTAAGGTCCTGACATCCTGACCCTTCAGGAAACATGATGAGGTTGACCCCCTTTCCAACTGCAAGGTCAACAACAAGAATCCTTATTTTTCCTTCTCCTGTATCTCTTCTCTGTTACCTTCCCCCCACTCAGTCACCAGCACCCAGCCAGGAAGGGACTTGAGAAATGCCGATACTGTCAGTTAATCTAAATTGAAATGTACTTATTTCTTAATGAAAATGTGAAAATTCCCTTCCTTGCCTTTAGATATTTCCTTTATCCTTTATTTCCTCCATCCTTTTTCTAACAAACTTCATGCCTCCCAAACAATCCTTTTGTGCAAGCAGGGCAGGGCTAGACTCACTCAGCACGCCCACTCCCCTCACACATACAGAGCTGAGTCTTCGTTTGTGGTTAGTAGAGTTGGCATTCTTTCTTCAACCTTTGAAGATTTTAGGATCTAAACTCAAACCACTGGCTCTATTTCTTTGCAAGATCATCTTGATTCTGTCTCTATGACTCTCCAGGAGTCCTTTCTCATTTATGTCCTAAAATTTTGTGAAGGTTTTCTTGCTTAATCCCTTCACTTCACCCCAGCCCTTAATCCAATGCCCACGGGGGTTTTTTTGGTTTGTTTTTTTGTTTGGTTGGTTTTTTTTTTTTACCCTGATAAATCCTCTCCTGGATCATCAGCCTTCTTCACAAGTGGGGATATGTCTCAGTGTTGCTAGCTTATAAGGATATATGAGCTTCTACACTGGGCATGATTTCTGATGCCACTGTAATTTCCCCATTAAGCCTAGAGCTTATCAGTCTTCTCTCCTACACATTCTGGTCTTTTCCTACGCCTTCCCTGTCCTACCTGCCCCCATACCTGCTCCCCGCCCCCAAGAAATGAACTGGTTTACCTAACAGGTTTAGTCTTGCTTTGGCCAGCTTATTGTTTCAATGTGATTATGAAGTCCCCCAGCTTGAAAACACAGTTTGTTAATTTCCAGGCATTCCCCAGGTCTCCCTGTTGAGCCGTGGAGGTGTGCATGTGTGTCCCGAGGGTTACCAACACTCCCACTGTTTGCAGTCACGCTGGCGACTTAAAAGATGGACTCGAGGTTAATATGGGTTACTGGAGAATCATAGTTTTAGAGATGTAAGTAATGCTAGACTCCAATGTGGGGATTTCACAGATTTGAAAACAGAGGCAGAACAAAATAAAAGGACTTGACCACGGTCATAGAGCTAGCCAAGAGAGCAATTGGGACCACAGCTCAGAGTCGTCCTATCCCAGTCCATCAGGGCCCTTCCACTCACATCTGTCCCTCCTCGGGGACTCGTATATGTGAGTGAGAGCTCCGGACACCCAGATGCATCCAGAAAGCATCACAGACCCACATGTATGTACCAGCGAGATGGGGACAACTCTGTGCATGTAGCTTACAACAGAGACTGCGAGCTGGTAAAATCAGACCAAAACTGCTATCAAGAGGTTAAATTAGAATCCAAAGAGACCACATTCCCCATCCTGCTGATGATGCCCACTCCTCCCTTCCCCACCCCCACCAGTAGCTCATTAAAAAAAAAAAAAAAAAGATGGCTTTCCAAGAGCACCTTGTTGAGATTTTCATATGATTTTCCCCTAGTTCAATCAATACACAGTCATCCCTTAATTCCACAAAAATAGCTTTTCACACATCTATGCACACATTGTCACACACACACATGTACAACATTGGCAGCAGGTACTTTTAATTTGCTGGAAAATATTTCTAAGAAGTCAAACAGCTCCAGCCCAATGAGCGTGCCCTCGGATTGGCTAGCCAGACCAGTTGAGGGACCTGATTGGTCCCTGATCCTAAGGACCGATAAGAACGGCTATAAAATCCCTGGGTGCAGCTCTTGGGCCCCCAGTTTGCAAAAGCCAGAGGTGCAAGGAGCCGCCACTGCAGCAGCAGCAGCCAGCAAGCAGCAGCAGAAGCAGCAGCAGAAGCAGCAGCAGCAAAGCGTCAGCAGGAACAGCATCAGCAGGAACAAAAAATCCTCATCAAATCCTCACCTAGGCCCTCAGTGTATCCAGATCCACATCTTCACTCAAGCCGGGAGAGGGAAAGAGGAAAGGGGGGGGAGGAGAGAAGAAAAAAAAAAAAAAAAAAAACCCAGCAACTTAGCGGAAACTTCTCAGAGAATGCTCCAAAACTCAGCAGTGCTTCTGGTGCTGGTGATCAGTGCTTCTGCAACCCATGAGGTGGAGCAGAATGATTCTGTGAGCCCCAGGAAATCCCGGGTGGCAGCTCAGAACTCAGGTAAGCGGCAAACCCAGGACCGGTTTCTCCCCCAAAGAGCTGTCCTCATTTGCCTCTCGCTTTTGCAACTGTGTCTGTGACGGCTGATCTTGATAATAAATGTGCTTCATGCCTGATGGCAATAAACTGCCAGTGTAATCCAATAGCCTTAGGAAGTGGAGCTCCTTTGTTTAATAAATTGCATGCAACTAACGAAGAAGCTGGGCGCTCTGCTGAGGGTATTTCATTGCATAAGCCTAGCCTGATTGCCTGAAATCTGGCACGTACCCTCTTGGGGGAGGGGGGGAAAGGGGGCGGGGAAAGGCTTGAATGTTGGCATGCTTCAAAGCGCTCTCCATACTTTCCAGAAGCCGAAGCTGATCTTAAGGTGAGACATGATTTGTCTGATGCCCCCCACCCCTTCCTTCACCCTTAAGACCCCATAACTGGACTTCCTTGCCCCTTCAGAGAGCACACAGAAAGCTCCCTCTGCAGACAGATTTATGGAACCGTAGCCCTCAAGTCTGACAAATCCCGGGCAGATGCAGAGAAAACCCTACACTCCCACCCCTGACACTGCTCCTTCTCTTCCTCCCGGCTTTCTTGTGCTTCATTCAGCTGCCCATGCAGCCCAGGGCCAGAGGGAGAGTATTTGTGAAACATAGCAGCAGTTTCTTCACGGGAAAGGTCTCACTCTGGTTTTGACGCTCAGAGCAGTTAATTGTGTATTATCTTGGCCTCTAGAGGACAAGAGTCCTTAGGAAGCCGGTACTAACACCTTTGCCTTTTGACTTCACTTGTCCAGCTTCCTCCTCCAACGTTGCTGCCCCCTCTCCCCCAACTGTCAGCAAAGATGGGCTCGCAGGTGTCCAAATGCTGCAGACAACACTCCCCTCCGAAGAGCACAGGTCCCTGCCTAGAGGAGGGCTTTGCTTCACTTCCTTTTGTACTTAGTTGCTATAGAAATGCAGTGATTCACAATTCGAGCTTGCCTAAAACAATAGCAACCCTAATGCATATTAAAACTGCTTAAAGCAAAGTTATAATTTGAACCCGTGGAAATATATAATTAGGGAAATGACTTGTAACATCCCAGAGGCTGCGGGTGGTGGGAGGGGGAGGGGAAGCCTAACCGAACCATGCTTTTGATCTCAGAGGAGAATCCTATGGTATGAAGGCTGCAGATCATTTCTTGCCGAGCTGCTTGCCAGAACACCCCCCTTCTGTAGGAGAGAAATTACTTTTATGGGAGATCTTATCCAGAATGTAGAAAGCCTCATGCAAGTTCTTTGCGGTTTTTCTTCCAGTCTTGCACAAGGGGTGCCTTGGCCTTGTTTTTCCACACCTGTGTTTCTCTTTCAAAAAAGAAATGGCTTTTAATATGAGAGAGATTATGCATACCTCTAAGCACTGTCCTGGGGTGGGGGTTGGGATGAAACATGAATGGACCAGATCCCTTTCTGCCGACAGGAAGGTAAGTTAAAAGCCCTCGATCGGAAGGGTGTCCAGATGAACTCCTGGCAAATTCTTCTCTGCCACTTAGGCTAAAATTCCATTCTCATTCCTCTGGAGTGCATTTTTCGGGAGCCAGATGGACTCCCTGGCCCTTCCACTTTCTCACCCTGACCACCAGCCATCGCCTCCTGCCTTCCAGTGCTTTCGGGCTCTGAGGGGATGCCCGTTGACGCTGCAGAGCTCTTGAAGCACCTGCATTCCGCAGACTGTGACCTTACTTCTCCAGCTACCAAAATTGTATGTAATGATGAGACCAGGAGAGAACACTCACGCCCTCCCTCTCCTTGCACGTGGTCTTGCTCTTCTAAGCCAAAGGATCTGCGCACCCCACTCTTCCCACTCCTACCCCCCTCTGAATGGGGCCCTCCACCGGCCCCATCGCAGACGTCTAAGAGGCATTCTTCTGACCCCTCGTCCTTGAATCTTGCCACCTCGACCCCTCTGAGTCACCATCACGTTTGACCCAGATTGGGTGGATTTGTCTCTTTCAGCTGAAGTGGTTCGCTGCCTCAACAGTGCTCTGCAGGTCGGCTGTGGGGCCTTTGCCTGCCTGGAAAACTCCACCTGTGACACAGATGGGATGTATGACATCTGTAAATCCTTCTTGTACAGCGCTGCTAAATTTGACACTCAGGTAATAAGACCTTGACCCATGCCTCCCACGGGCTGCTTGTCTTTAACACCGTGTTCGACTTGCTCTGCTTCTCAGCCTCCTCAGCCTAAATTCTCAACTCCAGCGTGCGCACACACATGCACGCACACACGTGCGCACACACACACGTACGCACGTTTTTGGCCAGAAAGTCGGTTTCTGTGCACGACACTCCCCACCCACTCTAATGCACAAATGTACCGCGCTGAGAGAGGCCGTCTTATAAGGGACAGGTGACGAGCAGAAAATTCTTTGCCTCTTCAAGAGGAAATAAAAATGTTCTTCAAACAAAGAAGTTCTCCTCACTGTAGGATCTGGCATACCAGCTTGTGGATCAAAGTCTCAATCCCAAGAAGACAAAGCCATTTTATGGCTGTTGTTAAGCTGCAGGGTGGTGGATTAGGGCTCATCTCTTTTTCTCCCCTGTCTCATTATTTCTGTGGAGCTCAATTTTGTCGGTAGGCAAAGAGAATGGGGACATTTTTTTGATCCTGGTCGCGGCGTACAGTTTTCTCACTGTGAGGACATGCCGATGGCCATGAGAAGGGGCCAAGGCAAACCCCCTTAAGTTCCACATGTGTTATGCCCTGTCTTCTCTAGCCAGCTCGAGCTAAAGCTTCTCCCTCTATCCCTTGCCTGGCAGGGAAAAGCATTTGTCAAAGAGAGCTTAAAGTGCATCGCCAATGGGGTCACCTCCAAGGTCTTCCTTGCCATTCGGAGGTGCTCCACATTCCAGAGGATGATTGCTGAGGTGCAAGAGGAATGCTACAGCAAGCTGAACGTGTGCAGCGTCGCCAAGCGGAACCCCGAAGCCATCACCGAGGTTGTCCAGCTCCCCAACCACTTCTCCAATAGGTACAGAATGAGTCCGCTTTTTTGCAATGGGGCAGGGGGAGCCTGGGGGAGGGGGAGGCGGGGCGTTGGCAGAACCAGACATAGAAGGGGGTTAATTGCCACAGTCAGGATCTTATTTTAGCTTGCAGCCTTCCCAGCTTTTGCAGGAAAAAATATGTTTGCGATTGGTTGTGACAGCTTAAGCAGCCTGCATTTTTTTTTTTTTTCTCACTATTATAGGAAAAGTCTTTCCATGCAGCTAATAGAAAGCTTCATCTGCAGCCTCTCTGGGTACATATTCCTTGTCAGTTTCTCACCATAAGCAGGAAGGGATTTGGGAAGTTCATGGAAACAAGCTTGTGAGACCTCAAATTTGACTGAAATTATGGCTATGCACCGTACAATTGACCGTTATTAAGACCCTGATCAAATGTCATAATGCAGACGTTTAAATCTGCCTGTGTTCTGAGTCGGTCCCAAACCCAAGCTGGTATTTCAGCAGGTGGCCCAGAGTAAGCCATGTCACTTCACTGGGACTCAGATTTCCTTTGTGAAAAGTGAAATGGCTGGACAAGATGACTCCCATGTTCCCTCCCAGGTCTATATTATTCCTTTCTCTAGTCCAAGATTTCCTAGAATGGTGTTCGGGTGACTACTCAGTCACATTCTCATCTCAGTATTGTCCCATGACCCAAAGCCACTGAACTAGTCACATCGGAGCACCGGCCTCTCTGTGCCGCTGGCTTGCTGTCTTTACCAGCTGGGAGAAGGCTGACATCCTCATTACATGGCCTACAAGGTTTCCCGGCAAGACCCAGGCGTTCCCATCTGTGATGAAGTTGAGAGAGGTGTCCATGGGGCTGGCGTGGAGGCAGGACAAGGACAGCGAGGGCAGGACAAGTTCAGCCTGCTATGATGCCTTGCAGCCTAAAACCTGACTCCCAGTCCTGACGCGCTAGGATCCTTTGACACTCCAGGCAAATCTGCACAGACTGACAAAGATGCGTCCTCCTGAATGATACCCGGACCACCTGAGGGCTAACACAGACTTCCCCGATTGCTTTCCTACCCGGGTGTTGCCACCCTTCTTCTGACAGTGGCAACAGCCTACTCCTCCCGGGGCTGACCAGGGATTGAGTCAGGCAACTGGAGGACGGGAAAAGTAGCTCTTCCTCGGGGAAATGCTAAGGCCCCTGACATTAACACTTTGTTAAATTTCTGACCCACACTTACCTACACATGAAGTGCTCTTCAGAACCTCATGTCAATTTTTAAGTTTGTTGGTTCGGTACTTGGAAGTGACAACGGGTCCTACCTGATTTTCTCAGAACAAGAAAATCAAATCCAGCATTTATCTCAAATGGCCTATCTCTTGATATTGACCTTGGTCTTAAAATTCTCCTAAGAAGAATCTAGTTACATCTGAAGATTAAAAAAAAAAAAAAAAAACCCAAACCAACAAACAAAAAAAAAACCAACCCTGGCTAATTGTTGGAGACTCCCTTCACCATAAGGAGGAAAAAAAAAAAGAATTTTTAGTAGACAGAGGCTAGGATCGAGTATGTATTTGTGTGACAACTGGGGGGCAGGGGAATGTTGGCAATGCCACTGTGATGAGTTTAGAACTTTAAGGATCCTGTGACAATTGGTGGCTTATAATATAGCATATAATCAATTTGAAGGCATTATGAACTTCTCTGTTTCAACTGAGGTCGTATCTTCCATTATGAAGGGAGAGGTCTTACAGAAAGGATGATATAGATCTGCCCTATGTGATCCTAAATATCTGAGAAGAGGTCAGTAATAGGAGTTTTGAATCCAGGCCACTATCCCTTTTAAAAGGAGGGTCTCCTTTTTACCTCCTTGAGCAAATGGTCCCAAGGAGTCTTGTTATCGTCCTTTTCCGTCACAGGGAAGCCACACTTATTAGGAAGGTGGGGGAAAGTGGCCATCGCTTGAGGACCAGAATCTTCCATGCAGCTCTTTACTCAAGTATTTCACTTCAACTGGCTAATATTATTCCTGCTCAGAACTGTAGAGATTTCCGGTTCCCTGCTGGGCTTGATTTGCTCTATTTAAGCTCCTCACTCTTCTGAAACATCCTGCTTTCCCAGCCTCTGCCCCACCACAGATACACACTAAGTTGTGCCAGTTGGCACAGAACTGTGAAGGGAAGTAGTTACAGGTTCATTCCACCTTCCTGTGACTTATCTAGCATGAGATTTGGGCCTGGGAGAATCCAAAAGCCTGTGACCGGACCAGGAGCCAGAACAGGGATGTTTTCCGTGAGAGAAGCGCACTCGGAAGAGAAGGGCGAGCTGGAGGTCCCCCCTGGCTGGATTTGCAAACTGCTCTCTCAACCATGAGGGAGAGCAGGCAAAAATGATCAGGCAAGCGGAGCAGTGTGAGGCCTGGGAAGAAATCAGACCAATCCAGATCCAGAGTGGGAAAACTGACGAAGCTTCCAGCTCTCTAGGGCATGGATAGGGAACAGGAAACAGAAGAATAATATTGATCAAGGGAAACAAAGGACTATTTATAAACCCTCACACAGAACTTTCCTAGGCAGTATGTGTGTATTTGGGTAGGCATGGCTGAAGCAGTAGCTATGGAGAATATCTGATCGTATTCTTTACCAGGAAAAAAAAAAGTCTGTGAGGGAATTTTCATAGTGGGAAAAAGAAACGTGCTTTAAAAGGTCCTTTCAGGCTGGGTGGTCAGAACACTTAGCCCACCGAGTCCCCGCCGCACATCCCACCATCCCCTGTAAAGGTGAAGGAAAGAACCTCCTTAACTAGTCCTAAATCTTCCTCCGGAAGATGGTCCTGAAGCAACCTGCCCCATCTTTGTGAAATTAAGAGAGAAAATAGATATCAAATCCCTAGAAACGGAGAATGTCGTAGCTGGACATGATCACAGAGGTTATCTAGAGTAAATGCCTCATTGTGCTGATTTAAAGAACAGAGGCCCAGAGAGGAAAATGACCTGCTAAATAAAGGTCACGCAGCTATTGAATGACAGAGATGGGCCTAGAACACAGGCGGCCTTGAGCCAAGCCATTTGATTCCTACTTCAAAAATGGTGACAAGGAGAACCTATAGGAAATATGCACAATCCAAGCAGACTACAAATAGGAAAAAAAAAAAAAAAAAAGAATACTAAGGAGAACTGAGTAAATGTGCCCCTTGGTGATCAACAATTACATCTGTGTACGTTCTCTTCTCAAAGAGAAGGCACATCTTACCAATAGCTACAGTGACATTAACAGTTGGTACAAGATGGTACTCAATTAAATATGTGACAACTGCCAAGTCAACTTCTGCTGGAGACACAGTCTCTTAAATAATCTCACTTGGTGACTTCTAGATAGGAAAGATCTGTCTCATTAATCTACACGATCCTGGAGGTCAGCGCCCTTCCTGTGTATTCCAGCCCTTAATGGAGAGGTGGAGGATTAAACTGTCGCTCGCTCTGGCCAATGAGGCGGACATCAAGGCAGCTGGACAGGCTGACAGGTTTCCCAGACTTGGCGGAGCTGCTAATGGAGCTATGGACGTCTTCTATTCCCACAAGCACTCTTAGCCTGCCCTTGCCGGGTTCACACAGCTCCACGAGAGAAGCTAAGAGTAGATTTGGGGAGAGTCACTAGGGTGCTCAGGCTGGCAAGGCCATCATCCAGAAACACCAAGAACAGGTGTCCTATCTGGGCTAGCAGAGAAAGCAATAGGGAAGATAGAAGCCTTTAGACAGGGAGAGCAGGCACTTTGACAAAGTGGGGCCCAAGGGACACATGTGGCCTGAAAGAGGCAAGGCTTAGTTTCGTGACTGGTATTAGACGTCTTCGTCCAGGCAAGAACTTTCAATGTTGAGCGAAGGAGAGATCATCTTCTGCAGTTCACCTCGGGGAGCAGGGGTGTGTAGTCTGTTGTGGACAGTTCTCTCTAGAAGTGGAAGGGTTAACTTCTAAGTTCTAAAGTCCTGGTTGGGGTTCAGGAGGGTGAGAGATCAGAAACCTTATTCTGTAAGATCTAATCACCCTGTGAAATAGACACAGAGATCAAGGGGACCCATGTCCTCGCAGAGCCCAAGAGGAAAGAGGTGCCTGGGGATCTATGTGGGTGTGTGGATATCTGAAGCTGTTGGTACAAAGTAGTTTATTCTCAGTTTTTCCAAAACCATTTTTCTCCCCATTTGCCCATCCAAGTGAGATCTGCTTTGACTCATGTGCTTTATAATTCCAAAGGGTTGGAAAATGTGTTTCTGTGCCAGAGAATCCCAATTTTAACAACAGCTGGATATAATCCTCCCTCGTGGGAGGGGTAGGGCCAGGACTGTGTCCGAGACCCAGACAACAGTTCTTCGCTTGCGGCCCCCACCTTCCTTCTGCTCGCTCACAGGAGGGTGACCGCTCTGCCTCATTACCCGTGTTCCACTCTGTTTACCGTACATCCTTGAAAGGACCTCGCTAGGGGGTTAAGTTATTCTGGAAGGATGTTTGATCCTGGGCTCTGTGAGGTGAGTTAAAAATAAACAGGTTTCTTTTCATGGAAGAGCTTGTGGCCCCAGCGACCCGCAGGCTCCTCTGGGGAGAGAGTCTCTCCACATAAATACGTAGGTCACTGTCATCGGGAGAGTCTCTTATTAGTGAACACGGAGCTAATGGGTTTTTACAAGTGCCACCTCAAAATGGAGCAAACACATCCCAACTCAAATTGGAAAATTACCTGAACTGTCCCCGCGATGAGCAGGACACATAATGCATAAGCTGTCGGACAGTCTGTGCCCGAGCCGTAATGCTTAGCCACAGCGTTCTGTGTGCCTAAAGCACTTGCCCCTTGGATGAAGGTGACTGATACGAAACACAAGGCTTTTGGGTAAAACTTAAGCACACCTACCTCTAATTTCTCTTCCGGGAATCCTGACTTAGTAAAGAGGATTATTATTTCTCAAACTCCCCATTTCCTTCGTGGCCACAAAATAAACCATCAAATGGACAGTGAGCAGGCGACAGAGCCCTAGGACGCCGGCACATGTGGGTTACAAAGAATAAGGACACAGATCCCGCCTTCAGTAAGTTAACAGTCGAGCAGGGAATGCTAACCAATTGTCCGTAAAATGCTCAAAAGAGGAAGAGGCCAGCAAAAGCTGGAGCAGTGGAGGAAGGCTTTGGAATTATTGAAGCAGAAACCTCCCAGTCCTTCCATTTCAGGGTCCTCATTGCCTGGCATCTGGCCTTCTGACTACAGTGTCTCTTGGAAGAAAGACTGAGAATGGGATCAGTCAATGGCCATTAGCAAGGCTAACGGAGTGTATGGCAAGGAAGTTAAATCGAATAGAAAAATGCACTAGACACTGAAGGCAGAGGCCTCCTTTAAAAATAGAAGTTTAATCCAAAACCATCGTGTGCCCCTACACCTGCACACACACCACTGAGCAAAAGGCAGATTGCAAAGATCCATGAAAATACCTGCAAATGCACATGAGTGACTGCTCATCTAACAGTCTCGCCAGGGCTGCGCTCACCTCCTGGTGTGTTTAACTAAGTCCTGTTTCTACCACTAACCCTTCATGTGACCTTAGACAAGTCACTGCAGCTCTCCCACCTTCATTTCTTCTCTATAAAATGAGATGATGCAATGTAGCCACTGAGTGATCTCTGTGATCCCCTCCAGCTCTGTGACTGCGGTGTTTCTAGAACTGTTAGACATCCCCTGGCAGTCAGTTCTTCTCCAAGTGTGACCTAAGTGTCCTGAGCATTAAACGCATATGCACTCAAACTAAGAAGTCCCTGCATAGAAGTTAGAGGCGAGGGCCATCTTCAGCTGATGACCGGTCCAGATTTGCATGGTCGGGCCATTTGGGATGGGTGTTGGCTGCAGCCCGGATGAAAGGCCCGGCCTTGCCTTGCCCTGCCTGATTAACTGTGGCATGTGCTCTCCTTCCCCAATGCAGATACTATAACAGGCTTGTCCGAAGCCTCCTGGAATGTGACGAAGACACAGTCAGCACCATCAGAGACAGCCTGATGGAGAAAATTGGGCCCAACATGGCCAGCCTCTTTCACATCCTGCAGACGGATCACTGTGCCCAAACACACCCGCGAGCTGACTTCAACAGGAGGCGCACCAGTGAGCCGCAGAAGCTGAAAGTTCTCCTCCGGAACCTCCGAGGTGAGGCAGCCTCTCCCTCCCACATCAAACGCACCTCCCATGAGAGTGCATAAGCAGGGAGAGGCATTCACAGCCTCACCAGACTAGCTTCATTTGAAAGGTGTTCACACACCGACTTTGAGTGTACTGTGCCTGGTTTGATTTTTTTTTTAAGTAGTTCCTATTTTCTATTCCCCTTCCAGAAAATTGCATGAAACGAGGCTTCTGTAATCAATATCCCAACATTCTGCGATGGCAGCATTCCCACAGACAGAATATGTGTGCTCTTTCTGCCTCTCGGCAGGAGAAAGTACCCTCTTTGATCACGTTCCTTCCCCAGGCCCCCCTCAAACTCCTCTCAAACACAAAGCATTCACGTAAGGCCCAGTCATTGTCATTGGACGCTGTGGAGCCCTTTTAGGATGGTTGCCCCAGTAGAGTTAGCTGATGAGAAGCGACTTAATTTAAATGCATGTCTTAAGTGCCCATAAAGGTGTTCAATGGAATTCGTGTGATGAATCTGTGCTGGCCACGGACGAATATGAATGTCGTGTTTGAATTCTTGATCTCTCATGAGCTAGTAGTGTCTTACCGTCTTGACCCTCCGGTGTGTAATTTCCTTTCCAACACATTTACCAAATGGCTCAAGCCTGGCTCTCCAACCGGGGTGTGAGCCTGCGTCTTCTTGCATCTAATGAAAAACAAAAAGCTAACATCTTTATGTACTGTAACTGCTCAGAGCTTTAAAAGTATCTTTAACAATTGTCTTAAAAACCAGAGAATCTTAAGGTCTAACTGTGGAATATAAATAGCTGAAAACTAATGTACTGTACATAAATTCCAGAGGACTCTGCTTAAACAAAGCAGTATATAATAACTTTATTGCATATAGATTTAGTTTTGTAACTTAGCTTTATTTTTCTTTTCCTGGGAATGGAATAACTATCTCACTTCCAGATATCCACATAAATGCTCCTTGTGGCCTTTTTTATAACTAAGGGGGTAGAAGTAGTTTTATTCAACATCAAAACTTAAGATGGGCCTGTATGAGATAGGAAAAACCAACAGGTTTGTCTGAAGGACCCCAGGTAAAACGTTAATCTCCCAGCCCACCTCAACCCAGAGGCTACTCTTGACTTTGATCTCTCCTGAAACAGCTCTGTCACGTCCAACCGGGAGTTACAGGAACCCAAAAGAGCATCCCTTTGGGCTCGGACCACTTACAGTTCGATAAGGCCTTACTCTACCTTGGGAAGCGGCAGTTCCTGACTCACCCGCCATCTTTCATCAGTGAACCGATGATGGCGTGGGAGATTTTCCCTTAAATCAGTCAGGAACGAGTCAGTCAGCCTTTGGGTCTTCAGTTCCGGGGACTTGGGGCTGAGGTGGTATAAAGAACCCTGGGCTGTCCAGCCTTAATAGACTCCTCTTACATTTTCGTCCTGTAGCACACTGTCTGCCAAAGTAGTCCTGGCAGCTGGGCCATCTCTGTAGGATCGCAAAAAAAAAACAAAAAACAAAAAAAACAAAAAAAAAGCAAAAAAAATGGGGAAAAAAAAAGAAAAAAGAAAAAAAAAGAAAAAAAAAAGAAAGAAAGAGGGAAACAGAGCTGGTGGTTTGATTATTTCTGCCGTGATGTTTACAAGATGGCAACCACCAAAGCCAAATGATTAACCTATCTATGAACAACAGTAGTTTCTCAGGGTCACTGTCCTTGAACCCAACAGTCCCTTAAGAGTGTCACTGCCCACCAAAGGTCAATGTCGAGGGAGGAGGAGGGGGGAGGGGTAGGACTGTAGGGGCCACTCCAAACTCGCTTAGGTAGAAACTATTGGTGCTTGACTCTCACTAGGTTAAACTCAAGATTTGACCAAACCGAGTGATAGGGATCCTGGTGGGAGGAGGGAGGGCACATCTCCAGAAAAAATGAAAAGCAATACAACTTTACCATAAAGCCTTTAAAAGCAGTAATGTGCTGCTCAAGGACCAACAGCAATCACAGCAGACCCAGCGGCAGCACACGCGCTGCTGCCTTTGTCCCCACACAGCCTCTAAGCGTGCTGACATCAGATTGTTACGAGCATTTTTATACTCAGAACTGTCCCATCCCCAGGTCCCCAAACATATGGACACTGCCTTAGCCTCTTGGAAATCAGGTAGATCATACGCTAAGTTGACCCTCCGCCCCTCCCTCCCCTTCCCAGCCCCCCACCCCCAGGCAAGGCTGACTTCTCGAACCAGAAAAGCTATTCAAGTTTGTGTGTCGTGTCCATTTCGCAAACCCACGAAGCCAGGACCCCAATGCGACAAATAGTTCACGAGTATTCCTAGCAAAATTCTCTCTTACTTCAGTCCAGTAGAATCTCTTTTTTTGCTGTAACCTCTTCAAACCGTGGTACCCCCCTTTTTTCCCCACAATGATACTTCTAGATGTATCTATAATACATATATCTACACATATGGAAAGAAGCAGTTCTCACGATGTTGCTAGTTTTTTGCTTCTCTTTTCCCTGTCCCATCTCACTCCCTCCAACTCCCCCCTAAACTTCCAAAGCTTCGTCTTGTGTTTGCTGCACAGAGTGATTCGGGGGCTGACCTAGACCAGTTTGCATGATTCTTCTATTGTGATTTGGTTGCACTTTAGACATTTTTGTGCCATTATATTTGCATTATGTATTTATAATTTAAATGATATTTAGGTTTTTGGCTGAGTACTGGAATAAACAGTGAGCATATCTGGTATATGTCATTATTTATTGTTAAATTACATTTTTAAGCTCCATGTGCATATAAAGGTTATGAAACATATCATGGTAATGACAGATGCAAGTTATTTTATTTGCTTATTTTTATAATTAAAGATGCCATAGCATAATATGAAGCCTTTGGTGAATTCCTTCTAAGATAAAAAATAATAATAATAATAAAAATAAAGTGTTACATTTTATTGGTTTTTTTTTCTCCCCAATGTCTTTCATTGTTATTCGTTGAAAACTTTTTGAATGAGATTTTCTGAACATGAAGTTAGCGGCAGATCAATTTCTTGAATGTCACAGATTAAGTGCCGATATGCAAACAAACGTCGTTTAAGTCAACACTTTCCAAATTTCCTTTCAAGACCATTTGGTAGCTCCCGTTAGTCTCACAATAAAATCACAACCCAAACTCCTCACAAAGTTCAAAGAAGCTGTACAGTTGGGACACCACTCGGCTGTCCCGCCTCAGGACTCCCCTTTCCTTCCAAGCAGTGAACGCCATGCTCTAGAAGCGGGAGTTCTGCTAAGGCCTGCGCCCACTCCCTCACAGGCCTTTACTTCCACTGTTCTCACTTTCTAGCAGACCTTGCCCCCCACCCTAGGCTCAGACGGAAGCACCCATGTTCAGTCACCGATGTGCTCCCAGCACTGCAAAAAGCGCCCAGATGCAGGGTATCCTTAATACTTTAAATTAATGCATGATTTAGAAGGAGTTCAGGAGAGGGAAAAAAAAGCAATCAGTGTGACAAGGGAGGCAGAGGGCTCTGTGATGATGAGGACTTGGCTCCGGGGTCGGACTTCTGGGATTTGAGACCTGACTCGGCCACTTACTAAACCGCATGATGTCAGATGACTTCATCTCGCGATGCAGCCATTTCTTCCTCTGTTCAAGAGGATAGTGATAACTATCCATAGGGCTATTCCAAGAAGATGAAATAAGTGCTTACGTGTCCAGCATACTGGATTGCTCGCTAAGTGGCCCCTATTGTCACCCAGGAGACAGGATGAGGGGATGAGATCAAAAGGAAGAAACATCCCTTCTCGAAAAAACGAGGAGAGGATTCACAGCAGAGTGACGTTTATCGGAGTCTCGAAGGATGGTTACAAGTGCAATCACAGAAAAGCGGGGAAGGGCTTCGGGGTTTAGTTTTCTCAAGGAGAGTTCTTATATAGTTTTGGTTTCTATTTTAATTAGTGGATTTTTCTCTACATTGTAAATTCACATGGGGATCTTTTTCTCAATATCATTATTTCTGCCTCCAGACTGCATTTTCCCAAGTTCAGAGGGGCCCAGGACAGCTAACGAATATTTAGAAGTTGTCACTCTGAGGCCAAAACTGTATTGCATTTGCTTTTCTCTGACCAGGCCCAGGATAAAGAATACATTGAATTCATTCTGGGCCTTCGTCCTCCGTCTTCTGTCAACGTCTGTATATGCAGAGACACTGATTACTACCCATTGGTGTTTAAGAACCGAGACCTGAGGGGCGCCTCGGTGGCTCAGTGGGTTAAAGCCTCTGCCTTCGGCTCAGGTCATGATCCCAGGGTCCTAGGATGGAGCCCCTCATCGGGCTCTCTGCTCAGCGGGGAGCCTGCTTCCCCCTCTCTCTCTGCCTGCCTCTCTGCCTACTTGTGATCTTTGTCAAATAAATAAATAAAATCTTAAAAAAAAAAAAAAAAAAAGAACTGAGATCTGAGATTCCCTTAATCCGAGTGCAAACCCAAGTTCCCCGACTATCTCTGTGCCCTTGCTCTGAGTGTCTGACAGCTTCACACCTGGGTTTTTTCAGCTATGAAAATATCCCTATGAAACAGAGATAAGTAGGGGCACCTGCGTGGCTCAGTTGGTTAAGCCTCTGCCTTCAGCTCAGGTCATGATCCCAGGGTCCTGGGATCGAGCCCTGCATCGGGCTCTCTGTTCTGCGGGGAGCCTGCTACCCCCCACCCCACACGCCTCTCTGCCTACTTGTGATCTCTGTCTGTCAAATAAATAAAATCTTTAAAAAAAAAAATTAAAAATGTTAAAAAAAAAACAGGTAAGTAGTAAGCCTTACCTCCTAGAGTCATCCATGAGCATTAAATGAGTTATATATAAAGTACTTAAAGTGTCCAGCATGTAGCAAGCTCCCCCACAAACACTATTTATTGCTCACACAACAAATGGACTGTCTCTGTTTACGTGCATACTCTCACCATCATTTAGACTCTATGCCCACCCCTGACATGAGTCTTGAGGTACAACTTGGGTTTCTTACTCTTCTTCTTTTGTAGATCACTAAACATTACTGTTTAATCGAGATCTTATGAATTTGGATGATGGAATATCACAACGTACCCAAAATGGCAGATTATAATACACGAACATCTGTATCCCATCACCAAGCTTAAGAAATAGAATAGTATAGATAGGATATTCTCTTATGTGGACCCCCCTGAACCCATTCACACATGAAGAGCCCATGCGGTGCCCCGCTGCCTCGGTTGGCAGAGCAGACGACTCTTGTTCTTGGGATTGTGAGTTCGAGTCCCATGATGGACGTGGAGATTACTTTAAAAAATAAAATCTTTAAAAAGAAAAAAAATTTAAAAAAAAAAAGAAACGAGTCCATGACTAAAATGCTTTGAAAAGCCATGGCTTAAAGCAATAGAGTTTCTCCAATCATTGAAGTACACTTAAAATTTTTCTTGAATTCCAATCAGCCTTTCAAAAATGGAACTGTCTGGAAATCTGTGGAATAAGAGAACAGAGCCGGTTGTCCTCCCAGGGCACCTGCATGAGTACCGAGAGAGCCGTAAGTGTCGGTCTTCAAACAGTGTTTCTCCGACTTACGGTGCATACAAGTCACCAGGGAATCTCATTAAGATGATTCGGTCCCGCTGAGTGATGCCCTAGAGCCTGCATTTCTCACATGCTCCCAGGTGACACTGATGTTCCCAGAAGGATGCCTTGAGTGGCAAGTTTCCCAGCTGTCCCAATATACCAGAGTCGTTCCTCAATCCGAGAAACCTCCACACAGCTGCTACAAGGAAGTCACCGAAGTGCAAGTGTGATCATTTCCCATCCTTGCTTTCGCAGCTCCCCATTGCCTAGAGGACAACTGAGCATCTTGACTTCAAACGGAAGCCCCTCAAAATCTGGGCCCCTCTTTTCTACATGCACCCTAGAGTCTCCTAGTGCTAACTTCTCATTCTTCCCCCAGAGACACCATTACCTTTTCTGCCTCATCACCTTCACATATTACTTCACATGTATCATTCCCTCTAATGAATATTCTTCTCCCCAAACTCCTTTGCATCGGCCAAAGCCCGTGTCACCTGGGAAGTCTTCCCCAGCATGGCCAAACTTGTAGCCAACTGCACTGCAGAGTGCTTGCAAACGTTATCCTTAACAACCTGAGGGTTTTGAAGGGCCGGGGGGTGGGAGGGTGGGGGAACCAGGGGGTGGGTATTGGGGAGGGCACAGATTGCATGGAGCACTGGGTGTGGTGAAAAAACAATGAATACTGTTACGCTGAAAATAAATAAAAAATTTAATTAAAAAAATATATTAAAAAAAAAGTTATCCTTGTGTTCTGGTGCTTAACACAAAGCAGGCATGAGCTAAGCATCTGTGAGTAGAAGAAGGAAGGAAGGAAGGAAGAAGGGAGGGAAGGGGGGAAGGAAAGAGGGAAAGAGAGGGAGAAAGGAAGGAAAGGATCCCATTACCCACCAACTAATCTATGACTTTTCCTCCAGTAGAATGCTGTGTCTTAGCAGCAATAGTGGGATATGCTAGGGTACGCAGGGCACGTTGCCATGGTGAGTAGAGAAATTAATTCCAGGTGCCATTTGGGTATCTTTAAGTCTGCCAGCTAATAACAACACTGTGTAACCCTTCTTTCTTTCCAGCACTAACCCTGATAAAAGTTTACACTTACTGCTACTTTTTCCCAGTAACCTGGGCACCAAAAGATGCGTCAACAAACGTGTTTAGGTATTTGCTAACTTTGTGCAAGGCATCATACTGAAGAACTAGAACACAGGAGGAATATGACCGTTGGCAAGGCAAACTACACCATGTTTTCTTACATCTTTAGTTATTTTGTCATACAGTTATTCTCATCATACCCCTCAGTTCACTAATTCTTCTGCCCTATACTCAAACTCTGCCAGGAACTGAATTCCCCATGTCTCTGTGATATCTTAGCCCAAGAAGAACTTGAGTGTCAGAGTGAGACATTGGCTACGGCCACCCCACCACTCTACTATAAAGTCTGAAGAGCAGTGCACATCACTCCACTTTTCAAATAACTAACTGATGCCCAATTATTGAATAAGTAATCAGCTCCATGCTACTTGACATTGTACCTAGAGGCAGCATGCAGTGGACTAAGCTGAGAACTCACTAATTCAGACCCCTGCTTGCCAATGAAATGCATCTCTGCTCCCCACTCTATAATAAGGGGTTTGTGGCTTCCAGTTGAGGACAGAATGCTATTCTCAACTCCACCACAGATAAGTCACACTGCAAGTGTACTCTGCTTTAGTTAAGCCAGATACAGTATATGTCCCACAGAGACCATCAGGGTTTCCAACATTTGGTCAAAGTCTTGGAACCAATTCCAGTGACAATCTGCTCATTTGTCTTGGGATTTCCTAGAAACACAATCACTCCAGGCCATAGCTCACTCCCTCCACACAGGCCTGAGTTCGTCTCTTCACCATCCCCTATCCATTAGGAGACTTCTAGGACTATGTGAAAGGCCTGCATCTTGCTAATCCCTTCATGCCTTATACCTGGTCATCCAAAGTCACCACTCAAGATCTAACCTCCCCAATGTTTAGCCCCTCCTGTCCATGTGTTTTTTTTTTTCTCAAATTGCTTAATAGTATATGATACAGATGAATTTCAGTTTTAAAAAATGATCAAATCAACTTTTAAAAAACACATATAACTTGGGGCGCCTGGGTGGCTCAGTGGGTTAAAGCCTCTGCTTTCGGCTCAGGTCATGATCCCAGGGTCCTGGGATCGAGCCCCGTATCGGGCTCTCTGCTCAGCAGGGAGCCTGCTTCCTCCTCTCTCTCTGCCTGCCTCTCTGCCTACTTGTGATCTCTGTCTGTCAAATAAATAAATAAAAATCTTAAAAAAAAAAATACATATAACTTTCCCATTGAATATCTGCGTGTTTTTTAATGCTTTATTCCCCTTCTCCCTGAATCAACCTCCTACTACTGTCCTCCTTCCAAAATCTGCCCATTCCAGGGTAACTATCTTTACCTTCTCTTTTAATATCACCTTCAGTTTCTCATCTGAAACCTGGTTCCTCAAAAACCATTGTCCCTTGTCATCTTCCCAAATAGTTATTCTTCCAAATCTCAAGACAAAAGAGTAGGGCCCAAAGGCCACTTTGTCCCATTGTGGTTCCAGACTGATTTTTCCACTGTTCCATAAAACTGCTGACAGACTGCTGAATGTTTGTGTCTCCCTGGAAATTCATAGCTGAAATCCTAACCCCTAAGGTGATGGTATTAGGAGGCAGAGCCTTTGAGAGATAACTAAGGTAGAACCCTCATGAATGGGATCAGTATCCTGATAAAAGAGACCTGAAAGAGTTTGCTCAGCCCTTCCACCATGTAAGCACGCAGTGGGAAGACAGTCATCCACACACAGGAAGTGATCCCTTACCAGACATCACATCTGCCATCACCTCGATCTTGGACCTCCAGCCTCTAGAACTATGACAAATAAATTTCTGGTGTTCATAAGTCATCCAGTCCATGGGATTCTGTTATAGCAGTCCCAAAGGACTGAGATAGGCCATCTGGCTAACCCACTTTCCTCCTCTCTTTGTCACTGTTACCCAGGCCAAGTATACCCTGGAATGATATTGAGAGGAACGACCTCTGATTTATGGATGATATTGGTAACAGGCTCCTGATTGTCCTTTTCACTCTCAAGGCACATCATCAGTCTGGACAAATTCAATAGTCTTGAGAATGCTTCATCCAGTGCTCAAATTCTTAGTGCTTCCTCAGCTCCACCTCATATGCAAACTCTGGAATCAGGAGGTTCACCCCAGTATCGCTGTGGTTTACTCAGATTGGTCATTATCATACCAAAATTAATTAATTATTGAATATTACCCTTTCCTGACAATGGTATAATTCAGAAATCTTAAATCCAGATTCTCTCCCTTCTGACTGCAACATCATTCCCTTCATTCATTTGCACCGTATCAATTCTTTAACCTTGCCCTGACCTCAGGCCCTTGCCTTTTCTACATTCTCCGGATCCCTTAACCTTCATCCTATCCCCATCTTCTCCCTGCTCAGCCTTCTACACGCGGTTAATCACTTCAACCACACTATAACATTGCCCTCCAATAGCGTGCCCCACCGATCTCTGTCACACTCAACTGGAAAAATCCCAACCCTCAGCTAGAGAAGAAGATCATAAAGCCATGCACAGATTTGATGTCACTTAAAACTGATCAGCTTCCAGCTTAACAGGGCCCTCAGGGCTGCCCAGGAATCTTCTTATCCATCCTTGTTCAGCTCCCTTTTCCACTCTCCATAGCAACGATTAAAACCTTCTCCACTCCCTCCCAGCCACCTCTCTACTAATGCCCAGCAGAAAATCTTGCCTTCCACTGAACAGACAAAACAGAAACCACCACAGAAGAATCCCTCAACTTCCTGCCACCATAGCCATCCACATCTATCCTTTCATATATTTCCTGACACGAAAGGTACAGAATCTCTCTTCCGGTCTCAGAATAATGAATCCACCTGAGGTCTGGATCCCAACCCTGTTTCCCTCTTACGCAAGATCCCCCTTCAGGTACCGCTGTCCCTTTATGCCTCCTTCCACTCAGTGCTGTCTTTTCTTTCAGCTGCCTCTCTCTCTCTCTCTCCTCCTCCTCCTCCCTCTCTCTCTGTCTCTCATAACCACACCATTCATTTCCATTTCCTCACCTTCTAGTCACTCTTTGATTCTTTAGAATCTGGCATCATACTTGCCCTGAAATGACTCTAAACTAGGTCAAAATATCTCCTGTTGCTAAATCCAAAACCCTTATCTTACATGATTCATCTGCTCCTTCTGGCACTGATAAACATTCTGTCCTCCGTAAAAGGCCCTCCCTGACAACACTTCTCAGTCTCTACTTCCTCTTCCCATTTCTGAGATGATGGACCTGTTCAGACTTCTGTGCAGGCCCTTCTCTTTTCATCCTACATACTCTCCTTTGGTACTATATCTACTCATAGATTTCAGTTCCTGTTTATATGTTAATAACTCCAAAACAGTATTTCCCTTGAAAATGATCCACGTATCCAACACATATCCAACCGGATATTTCCTCTCTGACATACAATAGGCACTCAAAACATAACATATCCAAAACTGAATTCTCCAAACTTCCTTCATTGTGAGAGATTTGCTCCTTATCTATTTTCCCAAACTCACTGAATGGCATCTCCATCCACCTGAATACCATCTTGGGCTCTTGACCCCTTCCCGTTTTAGCAAATAGATTTCCCTCTAATTGTCTTTCTAATCTGTCCACTTATCCACATCCACATTGCTACTATCTTGACTTAGGCTTCATCCTCAAAAGCCTCCTAAATTCTCTCTCAGCTTTCAGGAACGCCCTGCCTTTGCCCCCAAATGCATTTCCTCCTTTGGGGACAGCAGACTCTTTGCAGGGAGTCAATCTGGGTCTGTCACTCCACTGCTTAGAAACCATCCATGACAACTCAAAAACATCAGAAAAAGATGCACACTGCACCCACTGACTGTAACATAAAATGCTACATAATTGGGCCACTTCTGGCTTTTCAGACTATCTCTTGCCACTCAGTTCAAACCCACCGTACTTTTCTCACTGTGAGTTCCAGCCATGTATGTAGTACGTGCAGTTTCATGAGCTCACCTTGATCTTTGTTAATACCGTTGTATTAACAACAGAATTTCACGTTGTCAGTACTATTCCATCTTACACATACACACAACACACACACACACACACACACACACACACACTCCCATACCAAGCTAACTGCTATTCATCCTCTGGAATTCAGTGAAATCATCCTTTACTCCAAGAAAACTTACGTATGACTACCAAGACAGAGTTAGCTACTCTTTCTGTTCCTTCCAAAGCTTCTTATGCTTACTTCCTTATTGGGGAATTTAAATTGCCTACGGACTTGTTTTTCCTCCCTCGTTAGCGATATGTTATTTGAGAACCAGGTCCGTATCTTTTTTTCAAAATTGTATGCCTACTGTCTAGCACAGTATCTGGCATATAGCAGGTACTCTTGTTGAGTTTACTGGAATGAGACTGTGGCATAATTAAATTAATTAAAAAATGATCATTCTTTTTCCAGAAGATTTTGTTCTTGGACAACAGCAAGACACATATGAGACACACAAATTGCTTTTAGCATCTATAATTATAAACACTCTGATAGGAAAAGTGGCCAAAGAATGAAAGCAAATTCCAAAAGAACAAAGACAGTTAGCCTTTAAAGATGAAAAAGTTCAAGATCTGTAACTTAGCACCTATATACCTGGAAAAGATTTTTTTAATAATAAGTTCCAACGCTGATTAGTGTTTGAAGAAAACAAAACTCTCAAATATTACTGACAGGAATGCAAAATACATTACCTTTTGGGGTATATTTTTTCAATAACTGTACAGTGTCTGAAAAAAGTTTATACCTTTAAACTAGAAACTCCACAGATAGAAATGTAGTGAAATAAAATGTATCATGAGAAAATATACATATGTAACACTTTACTATGGAGATAATAACCACAAAAACTTTTCTGTCACCAAATAAAAATAATCTCTATATGCAATAATAGACTGAGTAAGGGAACTGTAATGAAATAATATTTAGTCATTGAAAAGGATAAAAAGCATATTTACAGACATAGAAAAAGTTCAAAATATATAAATGATAAAAAGCTTAGCAAAATGTAATCCATTTGTAATCTCATGTATCCAAAATGTAATCTCATTTTTGTATGAGTATATGTATGTGTATATACACATATATACATATATATGTATATATATTATATATATGTGTATATATACATACAGCTAGAAGGTTAAATAATAAAACGTTGAAAGTAATTGTTTTTGTTTAAAGAGTTGCTTGCCATTTTGGCTTTGTCTCTTGCAGTGTGGGGTTTTTCTTTACTTATTTATTTATTTATTTTATTTCTACAATGTGTTATTTTTATAATAAGAAAAAAAATAAAATTTTAAAGAATCAAAATCGAAAAGCAGGCTTCCAATAAATCAGTCACTTACTGCTGTAAAACTAATTTATTTTGACCTTAAGGCATCCAAAATATTAACAACACGATCTCACCATATATATTTATATAAATGTCCTCTTCAAAGTAGCAAATGCCCTTGTCATATTTAACTGACAGCTGTTTGTGTATACATCCAATGATTTTGTATTTAAGAGATACATGTCTGTTCGAAGAAAACTGCTGAATCACACAACTCAAGGTCGAGGCAATTCATACATCCTGCAACATCATTACACAGCTCCTACTAAGTGCCAGGCTCTGTATTCATCATGGTCCAGGACTAATATTCCCCTTCACTCCTACAAAATAATAGCTCAAAATTTGTTCCAGTGTGGTTTTTTTTTAAGTTTATTAAAGACTTTATTTATTTGAGAGAGAGAGAAAGCAGGGGAGGGGGGCTGAGGGAGAGGACGAGCAGGTTCCCTGCTGAGCAGGGAGCCCAATTCAGGGCTCCGTCCCAAGACCCTGGGATCATGACCTTAGCCAAAAGCAGATGCTTGACCAACTGAGTCACCCAGATGCCCCATTTCCAATGTTTTTAGTGAGTAAAAAAACACTTCCTACCAGCTTACAAATTTGTGGTTCCTTCCCATACAGTGATGAAGCCATCGGGATGACATACTTTGAGCTGTTTTCCCAAGTGGAAAAATAAATTCACACCCGATCTTTGCCCCCTCCTCACCCTCTTGGCTGTGTGACCAAAGGCAACCATTTGCAACATAGCTTCCTGTACGGGAGAGCTTCTACCTGTGCTCAGGAACCAGAGCAAAATCAACTGTCTCACTTTTGATCAAACCCATACCTCAGTCCTCCTTATTCTATTGAATAACAAAATATCTTACCATTCTCATGAACTAAGATCACTTGTCCCGTTAGACTCTAGAACGTAAGTAGCCGACCAAGAAGTAAAGTTTTACAGGACGCACAGTCATTCAGTGACAGATTGTCAGAGAAACAAACATGGAGGTCTTCAACCCCCAAAGCAGAGCATATGGTTTGACAAGTGACGTAAGAGGTCCATGAAGAAAGACGTTGGGAGGTTGCAGATCTCATAAAATCTGGACTAGAAGTTCACCACACCCGAAAAGACCACTCCTACTCAAACCACCCCCACTCCATCCACCTTTTAGGAACATTTCATCTCCAACAACAAGAAATAAGAAGCCTGGGGCTCAGTGCAAAGAAATAGAATTAGAGACAGTGCCTTGCTCCAAAGCTTCTGCCCGCTGCAGTAAAGCCCGAATTCCCAGCTCCCCCTCACCTCACCTTGCTGGCGAGAGCCCAGCATTGCCAGCACATGCCCTTGGCCTCGGGCTCAATGGCTGTGACATTAGTGTATAATCCTCAGTTCAGCTTCTCTTGAACCCTCTGACCCTTCTCAGCAAGTCTCCCTGGGCTCCAAAGGAAGCCAGTCCTCACCATCTCCACTGTCTAGTCCCTTCCCTCACGTTCTGCCCCTTTCTTTGTTCTCCTGCAGATCCGCTCGTTACGTAACTTAACTGGGTCCTGAATCTTATCTGGACCATGGCAGACTCAGATAGTAGAAATGATCTCCCTGTAAAATAAATTCATGGGGCCATTTAACAGAGTAGCTTCAGGGGCCTGGCTGAGAGCTGGCATCTCCTGCTGCCAAAACCTAGTTTCCCTTTATCTTTCCTTTTGTTCCACTTTCTTTTCATTTAAGGTTAATGTGGCTGGGCTTTTCAGAACAGGTGACTCTAGCTATGTTAATAAAGCAAGGTGTGATAGCATCTTCCATGACTTCAGATGTCAAACACTGAGGAGAAGAGGGAAAAGTACTCTTAAACGACCACATCCTCTTAATAACATTCCAAAGGAGAGACCGCTTATCTTGATTTTAATTTTTCAGTCTCCTTTCATCTTGTCCTCCAAAAATATGGCTGAGAGCAAGATCACCCATGAAGCCCTTATCGGAAAGACATTAACTAACATCGGGGGGAGCCAGCTGGAGTATGGGGCAGACTGAGGGCCAGGACTAGAGGGAGGAAAGTGACAATGGTACTTGATGAGAATACATTGTCTACTTCGTAAGGCCGGGCATCATTTATAAGCACAGACTTGAAGACATTCAAATATTAAAGTTATTTGAACAAAGCGTGGCCTGAAATTCACCACTGAATTTCCTCTGAAGAAAGAGCTAATCAAGCAAAATGCTTACGACAGACAAACTTAGGGACAGAGTGTTTAACTTATTTAGAAATTTAAATTGTTTTCAGTCCCCAAAGAAGCTTTGATTTAAAAACAATTGTACCTATGTTTAAACTGTGGCTTTAAGCCTCTGTTGGCCAACACGACAATATCTCCCTTTATATGAAAGCCAGACTTCCAGAAACTTCAACATTGGCCAGTGTTGCTCAGAGTGAATGATCCATGAACCACCTGTATAGAAAAGAAACACCTGGAGTCCTAGGCAGGTCTAGGCCCCATTCTCCCTTAGTCTCCATCATTCCCACCCCTTTCCTGACTTCCAGAACCAGAATCTCTTCTAAGATTTAGTCTGGAGTCTAAAAGCCCTTCCAGGAAGGCATTTCTGGCAGCATGGATGGATAAACGTCACCAGACCAAATTTGGCCTATAAAAGGCTTCTATCCAAGGACATCCACTACTAGCTATTCATACCATCAGCACTTCCACTTCCTAAAGAGAAACTATGGAGCCCAACGAGGCTTCTAGATCAGCACTTCCACTTCCTAAAGAGAAACTATGGAGCCCAACGAGGCTTCTAGATCAAATGTAAGGGAAGAAGTTAGGAATTAAAGACCAGAGACAATGACTGCCTCTTCTTAGCAAAGGTTCAAGTCCAAAGACAGAAATCCTGAAACAAAGATCAAAACCCAGGCAAAAAAAAAATATAGAAAGAGCTGTAATTAGCGGCAAGATGGACACAGTGATGTGCTAAGGTCTTCTGAGGAAGGGGCTTGTCCGAGGCAGCTTGTCCTTGAGCTGCGTCAAGACGTGCTCACATAAGCTCACAAGCACATCTGATTAACAAGAACAGACGAATACGCGCTAAGAGCCCAAGCTACTCCCAACATCACTTCTCCCTGAACTCAGCGTCATACAGGAGTTCCATAACAAGGCTTTGTGTTCAATGTGCAATGCCACCAGTGGCCACAATTCATCATCACAGGGGAAGAGGACAGGGACACAGACATTTGAGAGGGGAAGGAGCTGACATCACATTATATCCCCAGGCCGAGTTTTAAAAAGGGCAAGGTAACTCATCATTAGCCCCGTGTGTGAAAGTTCCGGCAATCAGAATACTCAAGCCTGGGCCCAGGAGAACAGACGCATCTGTAGAGGAAGTACTCTCATGGCTCAGTGCTGAGCAAATGGCCAGGCAAGAGGTGAGAGCAGACGCCGTAGCTCTTCCCTCTCTGTGGCTTTCTCCAGCTTAAGTAAACCAGCATTGCAAGCAGCATGAAATGACATAAAATCCACATTCTCTGAGACACTAGTGGGGGCACCACACTACCATACTACTTAATAGACCCCATTACACTGGGAAATAAGTCATATTATCCCCGTTTTACAGATAAGAAAGCCAAGGTACAGAGACGATGAAGGATCTGCTCAAGAACATTTGCGGCAAGTTCGTTCTTTCTTTCTCTCTCTTTTTTTTTTTTTTTTGGCCTTTGAAAAAATATGGAACACTTCACAAATTTGTGTGTCACCCTTGCACCAGGGCCATGCTCATCTCCATATCGTTCCAGTTTTAGTATACAAGCTACCGAAGCGAGCGCTCTGACAAATTTTCATGCTCAAAACCCTCATCACACATTTTTCAGAAGCTGCTTCTTTTATAATAAAACATCACATGGTGATTCCATTACTTTGATCACAAAAAGGGGCTTTAGAAGTTGGACACATACATGCATATATAAACATGCGCCACCACAACCTCCATCTTGTATTGAGTTTGGGGAAAGAGAAAAGAATTTCCTGTGGATTTTCTTAAGTGCCCATCTCTCGTTCGACCCAAATTCTACAAGAAAACCACTGGGATTACAACATGCATAAAGCCTGCATCCGTGCTCCAGAAGCACCGGAGCCCACTCACACTTTGAACCCAGTTCTGTCCAACACCCAACAATGCTTTTTCCTGCAACACCATGCTGCATCGTTATACTCCTTGTTCCTTCTGCCCCCTCCCCAACTCTGCCCACTTATGGGGATGTGACCCAAACTTCAAGACCCAGACTGAGTTCCTACCTTCTATAGAAGACCCTGGGCCATCAGCCTGTGCTACCCCCTTTCTGGTCACTTTATGGCAAGAAGGGACAGACTAAGCAGTCAGCACCAAGACAGGTGTTTAAGGGCAAAATCAGAGATGGTACAAGGCCAGGAAACTAGAAAAAGGAAATTAAAACAGAGTGAAAGCAGCCAAAAGAGAGCTATGGCTGGTTCTAAGTTAAGTAGCAGGCAAGGCAACAAAAGTCATAAAGCTTTGCAGAAAATATTGAGGAGGAAAAGTCCATGAGTCAACCCCAAGGTTTGAGATGGCCAGTGCTAGCAGGGAGACCAAGCATGGGAGCAGTGGTGACCTGGTCATTCCAGAGTCAATCACAAAGTTGCCTTGAGGGCCAGACCTCTTTTCCCACAGTGAGGCAGAGGGGATGGTGTCCACCTTCAGACCAAGGCAACAGAAACCCAGAATCTAACACCCCAGTTTCAACCCACACCCCTCATCCAGAGATAGAGCGTTTCCCTGGCTCACAGCATGATTTTAAGGACACAGGAAATGGCACTGATGGTCTCTGTATTAACCACCACACCAATGCCTGAAATGTCATTGGTTGTGAAATAGAACTTAATGGTTTTTCTGAAGGAGGAGCCTTGAAGTGCTATCAACTGGAAGGGAGGAATTGAGAACTCCTCCCGCAGAATCAGAGTGTGAAAAAGGAAGAACTTGGCTCCAGAAAGGCAGAAAAGGAAGAACTTGGCTCCAGGAAGGCAGAAAACACAGACATCGTAGAAGGCAAAGTGGGGAAAGAGGAAGCCGGGCATTTCATCGTCTCCATTAGACCTTCACCAGCACAGCTCCAGATGCCCCCTCCTTCTCACATGAGTGAAACTGGCCCAGGGGCGGGTGGCAGGAATGGTCAGGGGCCGACATCTGATAGAGGCTCCCTATCCATCTGCACCCCCCACATGCTGCTACAGACGACGGGAGACACGCATAACTGAGAGTAAGCTGGCCCCGAGTTTGCAGCCTGGAGATGTCCACATTATTCCTGCTGTCACTGATTTTCCTCTGTGATGTTGGACAAGTGCCAAAACTTCTCTGTCCTTTCATTAATTCATGAACAATATGTCTAATCCCTGTCTCCTAAGAATGCTGTGAAAATTAATGAGCTTATAAAAAACTAAACAAAACTGATGTAAAAGTCCTTTGTATGCCCTAGAGATGCTATAAACGCCAGGTGATCTAATTTAAAATACAGATGTGTATTTCCATTTATATGAGCCAATATAAGAACATTCAACTTTACAGAGCAATGGCTAGTTGGTGATTCCAGAAAACGGTTAGGGGATGGGGGGCAGGGACTTCATGCACAGAAAATGGAATATGCTGTAAGTGGAAGAAAATTGATATTGGGTACTCAGTTTAACATTTTTAATATCAACAAACTTCACTGAAGGCTTATGATGTGCTAGGTGCCATCTTACACATATTATCTCAATTAATCCTCACAGTAATCCATTGAAAACGTTCTTAGTATCTCCCATTTCACATGGGAGATAAGAAAACAGAAATTCCTCCAGATTAAGTAACCAGCAAGCAATCACAGATCTAATCAGTGGTGAAGATAAGACTCGAACCCCAGAACTGCCTCTTTCTGCCTCTTTCTTATTTGTCTTTCCATTAAACCCGCTGCATCCCCAACAAATATAGAGACCCCTAGAGCATGTAAAGTTTTAGAATATTAACTGGCAAAAACACAAAACAAAAATGAAACCTGGCAGAGCTGCTATGTGCCAAAGCTTAGAAATCTAAATACTCATTAGTGCTAAAGACAATACCTATGATAAATTATCCCTAAAATTCAATAAATGCTGAGGAGAATAAATAACACAAAATGTAGGAAATTCTTATTTGCATTTGCCCTTCCACTCCTTCATTCTGGTAATCAGATTTACGACGGGTTTTTAGGGGTCCCGAATACCATCCCCCGTGGAAAAGGGCAACTGTTGCCTGGGAATCCAGCCTCCTTCAGCTCCGTATCCCCTACAGTCGTGGGCAGGTCAGATCCGCTCTCAGGAAAACCCAGTACAACTCAGACAACACTGACAGGGCCAGTTAAGCACCAGGCACTGGCCCGACAGCCCCTTCCAGCTAGCAGGGCCCCTCGGAAGCATGCATTCACAGTGCATTTGCCCGCAGAAATGACAGTGTTCAATCCTTTCCCATGCCTCACTGCTGGCTGGGAAGAAGTAAAAGTGGCTCTAGGCGATGCTCAATGGGCTCCTCATGGCAAACGCAGCAAGCCCGACTCTGACTTCCCTCTCTCTGCAGCCTGACGTCTCAGCCATCCGATGATTAACACGCCATCCTGTGAAGGGAGCAATCACCTCCCGGCCCCAAGGGGAGTTGGTGACCCTGGGCTTCCTCCAGCCCACGTGGTGTCCACCTGTTTCCTCTCTCTCGGTCATGCAGTTCTCAAGACACTGCCTAAAGCCCAGAAGCAGAGAAGAACGCAACCCTGAGCCCTACGAGTGGAGCTGAGTTTAGTCAGCCATTCAGGACGGCGCTGGAATCTTCCCTTTCCAGTCTCAAGAGCCAAGCCCAAGGCCACTGGGGCTCCTCCACACCACCTGCGGACTCCATTTTCCGCCTCAGCCAGGAAGCATATAATGATGGGGAGGGGATGGGAGCGGAGCCATACCATTCTCCCCAGAACGGAACTGAAGAAAAGGGAAAAGCCAAATGTGAGCATCCATGGGGCCAGGAGCACCTACATAACTCTCTGAGGCCAACCCCAAGCTGATGGAAAATAGGCAGATGCCTACCTGGTGGCAGGATTGTAGCAATGCTGAGACATCACTTCCTGAAGGAAGAAGACTGCCTTCCCCCACAAACCTGTGAATGCCTAAAACCTCTGGCTGCCAGCTCAGCTCCTGGGCTTACAAGTCTTTGGTCCCATTTTGTCTAACCACGTTGCACCCGCCGAGATAAGGCGTGGGCTGCCGGCTGAGGCTGGCGTGCTGTCCTGGGAGCCGGAGCAGACGTGGTCACTATGAGCAGAACAGGTCCGGGAGTAAGGGTCAAAGCGTGGTGAGGGGTGCCCACGCACACCCCTTCCGTAAACCACAGGACCCAGGGCCAAAACATAAAACACTTCAGGCACTCCAGCCTCACTCACTGTGATTGTCTCACTTTCTAGTTCTTTCCTCACCCTTGCTGGGTTTTTTTTTTCTGGCTGCTCTATTTCAATGCCCACTCAATGTCCTTTTAGTTTTCATCTCATTTCTAGTACCTTCCTTGCAGCCTTGGATCGACAGTGGGCTTTTGCTTCCATGACACTAGGGCAGGGAACTATCACCAAGAGGTTTTGCAGACAGAACCTGTCAGACAGACAAGGGCTGAGCTCCCGCTCTGCCTTTCACGAGCCAAATGTGCATAAGCGAGTTATTTTAAACTTCCCTAATCTTCGGTTTCTTCATCTGTCAGATGAGGTCACTAATACCAGCCACATAGGGTTATTGAGAAGATTAAATAAGATAAAGGATGTGAAGGCCAGAGGCTGGTAGGATGTCAGGAATGGTCACACTCATCCCCTGGCTGTTCCCAGTCCCGAGCAGCTGTCCAAGCCCAGCCCAGCCCAGCCCAGCCGCCTTCCCAGCCAGCCTTGTCCAGACCCAGCTGAGAGCGGGGCACAGGAGAGCAGTCAGGCAGTGCTGGTAGGAGGGCGGCGAGGAGGTAATACTGTCATCAGATCCAAAAGGAGTAGGGGCACGAAAAGAAGAGGAGAAGCCAGAGGCCAGTGCTGGTGAGGCTCCACACTAGGGCTGAGACTAAGGCAGGAGTGTTTGGGGCTTAGTGGTAGTGGTTCTTCAGGAAGGCCTCGGGCTTCAAAGGGAGCAGCTAGACAGAACAAGCTTAAAAGGACGTCCACGAAGGGTAATAGTTTATGCCCGCCCAGGCGATGGGCACACCTCAGGCTGAAAGTGTTTCCCTTTCCTGGGACGAGGGCACCAGACCCTGGAGGAGAGAAAGGAGAAAGGCATCAAGAGGCAGGGCAGACTCAGAAAGGACAGAACTGCAAGTTTCTTCAGCACCAGGCAGTAGATGTGTCTTGGGTCCCCAGTACCAGGCACAGGGCATACATGGATGAATAAATATCATAACATGAGTTGCTTTCACGCTCTCGAGAGATTGTGCCTGCCCCCACTGCCGCCAGCATCCCCACACTGGGCCACACAAAAGCCAGCCATGGGCAGCAGCTCCTGATGAAGGTATCTCTCAGTCCCCCCCACGTACACCTGCCCTTCCTCACTCTTCATTTCCGGGTGCTACACCCCAACTCTTACGAGGCAATTGTTGAGATAGTGGTTGAGATAGTGACCGGAAATGCTGACCCTGGGACAGGACTATGTCAGCTCAAATCTTCATTCTAGTTTGGGATTTGGGCACATTATGTGTCCTCTCTGAACCTTGAGTTCTTCATTTGCAAGACTGGGCACTGCAATTCCTCCCTCCCAAGGTCATGTGAAGGTTATGTAGCTTAACACATGCCAAGTGCTCTATTAATATAATAGAAAATATAGAAACTATTAATATCTGCTTTCTACCCCTCTGCATGGTCTGACAACTCATTTCGACTCTTTGCTTTGAGTTTCTCAACCCGTCTCCCCAACAGATTGCTTAAACGACACATCAGTTCCATGTAAGCTTCAGTGTTGCTATTTTGTAAGAACCACTGCTCCCACCAGCTCCCCACTCCCACCCAAACAGGAACTCCAGCCCAGCAGGCAAGCTCCCCTGGATCCCTTCAGAAGAAAAGATATAGACAGTCAATGTGGTGTCACTTACCTTCAGTCAGATTAATAATAATGGTGCCTTCAATAAGGGAACTTAGGGAACTGAGCACCTGGGTGGCTCAGTCATTAAGCGGCTGCCTTCAACTCAGGTCATGATCCTGGAGTCCTGAGGAATGGAGCCCTGCATCAGGCTCCCTGCTCATCGGGGAGTCTGTTTCTCCCTCCCCTGCCCCACGCTGGCCCCTTGTGTTTTCTCCCTCTCTCTAATAAATGAATAAAAGTCTTTAAAAAAAGAAAATAAGGGAACTTAAATTGGATAGTAAGCAGCAAACATTCCCCTGAAAACTTTTGCTTGCTGAGCATTTACATTCAACCTCACTTGGCTATAGTTTCTTGCTGTATAAATGTGAGCCTTGGTGAAAACCTTTCTGATTCCTAACCTTTCCATGTTATGTGACTGTTAAAAATCTGGTGAAAGCTATCAACTCCGTTTGAATCTAGAGTACAGGCCCTGGATTAAGAATCCCTGAACTAGATGATTTCTGACCCATATAAAGCAGGTTAAGAAAATAAGCTAATAGAGAGAGAAATGACTTTCATCTGATATGCATTGTTACGTCTATCCCGACCATTAAAATCTTGAGTTACTTCTATTCTGAGTGGTAAATGGCATCTGTCCCAAAGCCCTCCTATCTCTGTGCCACTGCTACTCAGGCCACTCTGATTGCTGTCCCAGACCCTAAAGTGTACTCATGATCTAACAATTAAAGGGACAAAAGGGAACTAAATCTTCAAAGAATGGTACAGACAAAAATGGCTTAGGAGATCAGAAAATAGCAGAAATTGGGGCGCCTGGGTGGCTCAGTGGGTTAAAGCCTCTGCCTTCGGCTCAGGTCATGATCCCAGGGTCCTGGGATCGAGCCCTGCATCAGGCTCTCCACTCCGTGGAGAGCCTGCTTTCTCCTCTCTCTCTGCCTGCCTCTCTGCCTTCTTGTGATCTCTGTCTGTCAAATAAATAAATAAAATCTTTAAAAAAAAAAAAAGAAAGAAAGAAAGAAAGAAAGAAAAAAAAGAAAATATCAGAAAAGTTTCATAGAGAAGGTGATACCTGAACTAGGCCTTGATGTGGTACAGGATATAGATAACATGGAGGGAAGAGTCCATTTCAGAAACAGGGATAGACTCAGAGGAGGCAAAGCATGGAGAGGATTCAGTGGACAAAAGGAAGCCAGTTTGGGTAAGTAAATGATGATTTATCGGGAACAAAAATGGAAAAGCAGTTAAAGACCAACTGTGGAGAACCTTAAATGGAGTGTGGACTTGGCCCTACAACATACAACCACCGCTGTCCTAGATGGGATAAAGAACTAGAGTCTTAACTAGGCTATCCCCCACTAATATAACTACACCACATTATTTTGAAACTTCTCAAGTTCATAGTGAAATGAAAAATTCAGAAAATAAAGGGAAATACATGATAACAGCAGAATATCATAAAGCCCAGAGGCTATGAATTTTGTCCTTACTCTACCTCATTCAACATCTCAGAGTTTCCAATTCCCTTGCCAACTCCAAAGTTATTTGATACTAAAATAGGGAATTTGGGCTCCTGCATATCATTTTCCCCTGAAATTTTTAGATTTGGAGGTCAACACACTGAGTTCTTTGACTAGTACACAAATGATCAACCATGATTACCCATTTGTTACATTTTTTTTTTCCCTTAGTGTTAAGGTCAATAAAATTTCCAATTTTAGCAGCCACTTCACGCCATTCTTAGCTCCAAACTGCTACTAGGGACACCCCATGGCTTGGCTTAGTACTGGTTTTTGGTACATCAACATGAACTAGAAAAGAGTAAAAGATATGACTGGATGGAGCTGTGCCTTCATATATCCCTTACTTCCATTCATTAAAGAGTTTACTTATTTATTTGAGAGAGAGTGAGAGAGAGCATGAGAGGAGAGAAGGTTAGAGGGAAAAGCAGACTATCTGCTGAGCAGGGAGCCCAATGTAGGACTCAATCCTGGGACTCAATCCTGGGATTTCGGGATCATAACCTGAGCTAAAGGCAGTCACTTAACCAACTGAGCCACCCAGGTGCCCCTTTATTTCCATTCAAATGGCTCAAGATTGGAAAGAGAGGCAAAGATAGGGAAGGAGGGTGGTTAGGGAAAGGGAGGGCAAAAAAGTATAAGAGAGAAAGAGAAGGAAAGCAAAACAAAATCAAGTGTTGAATAAACACTTGTTGGCAGCTTAAGATATAAACAGACTTTGGGGGTCTTATGTTCATGAACCTGGCTTAAGTCAACACTTAGAGCCAGTCACCATGAAGCCTCCTGCCTACAAGGGTGTGGACTGTGTCATAGCACTCCAGGCAGAGAGGTAGATGAACCAGTAGCATAGTGAAATGCAGGAGGATTGAGGGGGAGACAACCATGAGTCTCAGAAATGGCCAAGAGAACAGCATGCAAAGGATATCTAGATCATCAGCTACTGCCAAAGCACTCCCTCCATCCCCCTCCCTCAACTCACACACACAGAGTTCAAGAATACTAGGCAACTGTTTTTTCAAAAACCCTACCTTGGCTAGAACATCAGCTTACCGAGTCAACCAACAGCAGGCTGGGGTCCTGGAGGCTAGACCTCAATCAAGATGGCAGAAACAGGAAGTTCCGGAAGATAAGAGCAATTCCAGTTGCATCTACAGGATAATGAAACTCAAAAACCTGAAATCTGTCTTCGTGGATCCAGATACAGGTGATAAATCCAAGAGCTCAGAGGCGAAGAAAGGGAGAAGCTAAAAACAGAAGTGAAATATGCATCACCGAAAGAGCTGCTCCCACCAGAGCTGTGACTGTCCAGGATGCTTGTGATCCAGTTTCAGTTATGAAATGGGGGTGGGGGTGGGGGTGGGGGGGTGGGAAGAGGGGCCCGGTTCAGTTTCACAGGCTTAGGCACACAGTGAGCAAATTAACCCCTTCCTCCCTTGCTAGGAATGTCAACACACTCACAACTATTTGTCCATACACACACACACACACACACACACACACACACACAGACTCTGAACCTTGGCACCTCTATTTTAAGACTGTCAACTCCTCATCTAGAGATGACTCTGGGCTACAAGTAGGAAAAAATAAATTCTAAGTCTTAATTTAATACCAACCCATTTGGGGATTTTTTTTTTTTTTTTTTTTTAGCTAAACTTCTGGTGGTTTGGAGGATAAAGTGAGAGAATGCATTGTGAAAGTGCTTTGGAAAAGCATATGTGTTATATCAATGTAAGAGATCATATTATTAAAACAGCTTTGTGGGCTGCTTAGTTTTCAGTTTTCTTTCAAAGCCAGACTAATCCCAAGACCTAAGCCAGTGGCAACTCATTTATGATTATAGTCAAGACGTGACTTTTGATTCCTAGATCGGCTCACCCTGACTTGCTTCAGGTACTTCTCCCAATTTCACTAAGTAGTTTTATCTTAGAGTTGCCAGAAAAGAAATCAAGACAGCCAGTTAAATTTGAATTTAAGATAAACACCAAATAATTTTTTTAGTGTATCCTAAATCATGCATGGGACATACTTATACTAAAAATGTATCCCTTGTTTATCTTAAATCCAAATTTAAATGCAATCTATATTATTATTTGCTGGATCTGGCAACCCTACTTTATTCACATACTGACATCTTATCTCCTCCTGAACCTAATAGCATTCAACATAGTAATGATGTTGGCCAACCTTACAACAGAAAGTGAGGCATTAGTTGCCAATTTCATTCTTCTTGAAAACATAGAACTTTTTTTTAATTAAATTATTTATTATATAAGTGTTTCAACCTTTTTTTTCTTCATAAAAAGACTATAAATGCAAAAAGCTCAGAGATTAGAATGCCTAGCTCCCACACCCCATTCTCATCTTCATACCCATGTTCCAGCCCGGTCTCTCCAAATGACAAAGACTAATCTCAAAATAAAAGGAAAACAGAGAAAACCCTCCCCTGTCACCAGCACCAACTTCAGTCCTGGCCTCCCATTAGATCAGGGAAATATAAAGGCCAATGTACTGATTCTCAACCTCAGATGCACATCATGGAAACACTAAGAAATTCAAATGCTGAAGTCACACCTCAGATCAATTACACCAGAATCACTTGGGGCGGTACTCAGACATCAGTATTTTTTAAAGCTCCTCATATGATTCTAATGGGCATCTAGCATTGAAAACCTCTGCCTTAGCCTTTACATCTCAGTTTTATACCCAGTCCATGACCCTTAGGAAGATACAGGAATTGGGTGACTGGGGAAAGAGAATAAGGCAGCAAAAAGAAATAAGATCTGGTTACACTTTGTCTGTCATCAAGTCCTGAATCTGGACTTGGTCTTGCTTCTATTTTACTTTGGCTACAGCCATCTGTTCCGTGGAGCAAATATATCACCCAAAGCTTATTACCAAATCGCCCCAATATTAGCTAATAGATTTAAAAGATGAGATAAGAATTTGAGTAATAACTAACACTTTTAGAATTTATAATGTATTTTATCCTCACCATCAGCCCTGTAAGATCACACCCACAGTACAAACAAAAATGCTAAGAGTCACCAAGGTCACCCACTGTGTTAGAGCCAAGGTCAAGCTGTTTCTATGACACAACAACATACCACTACATATAGCTGCTTAGGGTGTGCACTAATTCCAAGGAACTTCATCATCATTCACTGTACTGTGATATGAATGGTGGCTCTGAAGTACAACTGAAGACAATCTTCACAATCTAATGTATCAGCCAGAAACTGCTGCTTCCCCTGAGTTATCAAAGACTATTGATGAAAGTACCAATGATCAGAGTTCTGCAAAAAGGAACCTGATTTGGGAACAACGTCTCCTTGAACCAGGTAGCAGATCCACATGCTTTCTGCCCCACCAAAGGTGGGGGCTGAGTCGGGGACAAGGGGAGGGAGTGAGAGCAAGGGTCAAAGACAAAGAGCATCTTCTCACCACCACCTCATGCTCAGCATTTCCCAAATTATCCCTACCCGAGAACTGTTCCTCCCCCATAATATCTCTTAACAGTTCATCTCAGCATTTTTCATGTGACAATTCTAGCCAAAGGCTTGAAACTTATTTTATATCCACACCCATTCCCTCACTCCCTCACACATAGTAAGTCAAGATGTCCTGACATTTTACATCCTAAATAATTCTCCTGTCTCTCCCTGAATGTCCAACCCTGACCACACATCATAGCTCAGGCCCCACTCTCTGTTCCTGAACTAATGTAATGATCTCCCAAATGGTTTCCCTGAAGTCAGTCTTTGCACTTGAACTTCATACTCTACGTGGCCATCACCGTAATTGCTCTAAGGTTCTAACATGACATATCCCTCCCCTGCTTAAAATTCTTCAGTGGTTCTCGCATGGCTGACAAATGCTTGCATGACATAGGAAGCTTTCTATGAGCTGCCCACCTATTTCTCCAGTCTCACTCTACTACTTCCTACCTTGCCTATTATGCTTTGGTAAAATCAAACTGCTTGTAGTTATGTGTCCTGTGATTTCACACCAATATAACCTTACTCATGGTGGACCGCTAACCTGAACTCTCCTCTCCCTCCTACCATGTCTTCAGGGCTCACTCAAGTGTCATTTCCTCCAAGAAGGCTTAATTCAATACCCAGCATGGGTGAAGAGCCTCATTTTTTAGTTCCCATAGCAACTTCTATTATGGCTCTTGTTACATTGTATAAAGTGCCATTTTTGCCTATCTATGTGATCTTCTCCTTTAGAGACCACAAACTGATAACCTAATGGCTAAATGCAATCCCAGATGTCTTCTGTTTGCCTGCAGTATATATTTTTAAATTCTGTAGTATGTGCCAATATTTAACAAATGAGCAAAATGATGTTCAACTTTAATCCAAGATAGAGTAACAAAGACCAGATTTAACCTCCTTGCCTGAAACAATCAAACTAAACAAAAAAACAAAAAAAGGCAAAATATAAGAGAAAACGTTTTTAAGAAACTGGACATCAGGTAATGAAGGACAGTGATCCCTACAAGATGGGAAATAAAGGAGGTAAGCCCTACCACTGCCTCAGTATACTGCCTTGAGAGAATTTCCAGATCATGACATATGAAAAGAAGAACTTCTGCAGATCCCAGAAAACTCCTGGAACTGAGGAAAATGAGCTCACTAGGGTACTTAGAATTCACAGGACAGAATATCAGAAAAGAGAGCTATACTGACTAAAAACCCTGGACACCTGTAGATGGTCTGTGATGGAGCATTCAGCAGAATACTGACCAACAGGGGCACCTGGGTGGCTCAGTGGGTTAAAGCCTCTGCCTTCGGCTCAGGTCATGATCCCAGGGTCCTGGGATCGAGCCCCACATCGGGCTCTCTGCTCAGCAGGAAGCCTGCTTCCCCCTCTGTCTCTCTGCCTGCCTCTCTGCCTACTTGTGATCTCTGTCTGTCAAATAAACAAATAAAATCTTAAAAAAAAAAAAAAAGAATTACCAGAGTCTTATAGAATCACTCTGTTAAAAAAAAAAAAAAAAAAAGAATACTGACCAACACATGCTTGTGAAAAGACTACCTGAGTCCAGGAAAAGAAGAGTCCAGAAAGATTAGGGGGAAAAGTTCCTGGTACTCACATAAGGCCAAGAATATTGCCTATTTTCAAAAGCCAGACTGAGAAACCTCAAATTCTCAGGGCACTGAGTAGAGTACTCAGAAAGATCTGAGCTCAGTAATGTGAAATAATAAGCTCTAGACCAAACATTGCTTTAGTGCCACTTTATAAATCTTAAAAGCAAGGCCCCCAATGAGTCAAAGTTGTTCCAAGTATCTCAACTGTGTGCACGAATAAAGGTTAAAAAGATTTGTAAGAATACAAAGATATCCGGAGTGCCTGGGTGGCTCCATGGGTTAAACACCCAACTCTTAATTTCAGCTCAGGTCATGATGTCAGGGTTGTGAGATTGAGCCCTGAGTCAAGCTGGGCATTCAGCCTGCTTAAGATTCTCTCTCTCTCCCTCTGCTCCTCCCCACCTCTAAACAAACAAACAAACAAACAAAATACAAAGATATCCAACATGATAAAAATCACAATGTCCAAATACAAAAAAATATATATATATATATCAGGCACACAAAGACACTAAAAGTATCATAGCTTGTAAGGAAGAAAAACAATCAATAAAAACCAATCCAGAGGGGCACTTGGGTGGCTCAGTGGGTTAAGCCTCAGTCTTCAGCTCAGGTCATGATCTCAGGGTTCTAGGATTGAGCCCCACATCGGGCTCTCTCTTCAGTGGGGGCCTGCTCCCCCACCTCTGCCTGCCTGTCTGCCTACTTGTAATCTCTGTCTATCAAATAAATAAACAAAATCTTAAAAAAAAAACTAATACAGATGTTTGAATCAGTAGACAAGGACATTAAACAAACATAAAATATAACAGTATTCCATATGTTCAAAAGTTAAGTAAAGATATGTAAGCTATAAGAATGACACAAATACAATGCTTAGAGATTAAAACTACAATGTCAGAGATGGTAAAATATGATATGTGGGATTAATGGCAGATCAGACATTACAAAAGAAGAAAGAATTTAAAGACATAGTAAAAGGAACTATATAAAAAGAAATACAGAGAGGAAAAGGGAAAAGATCATCAGTGAGACAAATTTAATGGGACTAATATACCTATTGTAGGAATTTCCAAAGGAGGGGGGAGATTTGAAAAAATAATAGCTGAAAAAAATGTTTTTTCATTATTTTGAGCAACAAAATAAATTAAGAAGCAATGAGTTATAATTCAAAATATAAAATAAATATGCATGAATCCATGCTGATATTAATAAACAACTGAATGACTAGACAAATGGGAGATAACAGATAAATCACAAAAAAAATTCCAGATAATTTATGGAAATACTCTGCTCTGAAGGGGTGGGGAGGCACCTAACTTTACAGTGGAGAAAACTAACAAATGCCACTCAACAAGGTGAGCAAGGTTAACATGACTGGTGAGAAGTTGTGTTGATAGTATACCCTTGACATGATGTGACTGACATGATTATCCCTGTGGTATTCCTTCCAAACACACATAACCTCAGTCTAACCACAAGAAAAACATCATACAAATCTCAACTGAGAGACATTCTACCAAATACCTCACTAGTACTCCTCAAAACTGACCAGGTCATTAAAAACAAAGAATGCCTGGGAAATTGTCACACTCAAAAGGAGACTAAGGAAACAATACAACTAAATATAAAGTGGTATCCTAAATGAGATCTTGGGAGAGAAAAACATTAGGTAAAAAGTAAGAAAATGTGAATTAAATATGGATTTTAGTTAGTAACATATCAATATTAGCTCCTTAATTATGGTAAATGTACAATTTTTTTAGTAGAAGTTAATAATAGGGAAACCTGAGTGTGGCATAAATGGGAACTTTATTTTATATGTGTGATTTTTCTGTATATCTAAAACTACTCTAAAGCAAAAAGATAGCAAATTTCACTTGGGAAAAAAACAGACAAGAAGACAGCAGAACAACCTCTTTAAAGAAATGGAGTAAGGGCACCTGGCTGGCTCAATCAACTCTTGATTATGAGATTGTAGGTTCAGGCCCTTGGGTGTAGAGATTACTTAAAATAAATAAGTATTTTTTTAAAAGTCATCTTGAGGCACCTTTGTGGGTCAGTTGGTTAAGCATCTGACTTTTAACTTTGGCTCAGGTCATGATCTCGGGGTCTTGAGATCAAGCCTCATGTCAATCCCACACGGGATTTTCTCTCTCCCTTTGCCTCTCCCCCGCAAAAAGTCCTGAAAGAAAGAAAGAAAGAAAGAAAGAAAGAAAGAAAGAAGAGAAAAGAGAAAAGAAAGACAAACAGACATGAAGTAAAGTTTGGCTTGGAAGATGGCAGAGTAGGAGGACCCTAAGCTGGCCTTATCCCATGGATGCAGCTAGATAACACTCACATCAGTGTAAATAACCCAGAAAACAACCTAAAGACTGACAGAACAAACTCCATGACTAAAGGTAGAGAAGAAATCACACAGAAGAAAGTAAGAAGGGTGAAGACATGGTCTCGGAGCAAACCAGACCAGGGACATTCACAGTGGGGAGGGAGCTGGTGGCATAAAGAAGCATGGAAAACAGACTTTCACACCAGGGAGCCCACAAACAGGGAGGAAAAATCCCCATAATATTTGCCCTTAAAAGTGAGAGGGCCCAAATTTCATGAGTTCTTATAACCAGTGGGCCTAAAAGCCTGGAATTTTAAAAATTGGCAGCTCTGGGGCACCTGGGTGGCTCAGTGGTTTAAAGCCTCTGCCTTTAGCTCAGGTCATGATCCCAGGGTCCTGGGATCAAGGCCCACGTTGGGCTCTTTGCTCAGCGGGGAGCCTGCTTCCCCCTCTCTCTCTGCCTGCCTCTCTGCCTGCTTCCCCCTCTCTCTCTGCCTGCCTCTCTGCCTACTCATGATCTCTATCTGTCAAATAAATAAATACAATCTTTAAAAAAAAAAAAATTGGCAGCTCTGCTCTGAGAGAGGGTACAAGGAGGCTGGGTCTCTGCCCTTAAAGAGACAGGATGACAAATAGCTTTTGTAGTTATAACATAGAACCAGCGGTTTGAAAAACACTGGGGACAGACAGAAGGGAGAGTGGTTTGTTCATCTCAGAGCATAACCCAGAGAGACAGGGATTACTGAGAGACAACTTCTAGGAACAAAGGAGCTAGAAGGCACCATTTCCCTCCCCCATTCACCAGTATAAATAATGGTCACCTGTGGGAACTAGCACAGCACCAACACTTCAGCTAGCTTGCTTACACCGAGCCTCACACCCCTGTGCTGAAGTGGAACCACCTTTCCCAGCCACACTCACCTGAGTCCCTGCACTACTGACCCCTCCCACAGAAAACCAGCACAAACTCTACCAACAACACATCTCCCCACCCACACAGTTTGGAGGACCTCCATTCCTTCAGCAGTGGGGGCAAAGGGCAAGTCTTGTATGGCAAGCAGACCACTGCACAACTTGTTAAAATGCACCCCAACCCTGCTGGGGACCAAACACTGCCCACAATAGGCACAGAGAGACTTTGCTCTCCAGACTGAAGAAAAAAGAGGCCAAGGCTCAACAGCAGAGCACACACAACACACATAGGAGACACTCACTGAAGCACCAGGCCCTAGGAAACAGGGTACACTGCACTTCAGGGCATTATAGGACCCCTTCTTTATAAATCTGTTATTGTTAAGAGCAAGAGAAGAGGCTGACATTTCTAATACACGGAAATACACATGGGAAGTCAAATAAAATGATGAGACAGAGAAATATCTCCACATGAAAGAACAGGACCAAACCACAGCAAGAGATCAAAGTGAAATGGATACAAGTAATATGCCTGATTGAGAATTTTAAATAATGATCATAAAGATATTCACTGGACTGGGGAAAACAGTAGAGGACATCAGTGAGACCCTCAACACAGAGATTTAAAAACAAAACAAAACAAAACCAGTCAGAGACCAAGAACAAAATGAGTGAAATTAAATATACATGTGATGGAATAAATAGCAGGCCAGACGAAGCAGAGGAATGAGTTAATGACCTGGAAGATAGAGTAATGGAAAGTAACCAAGCTGAACAAAGGAGAGGAAAGAAAATTATGCAAATTGAGAATAGTCTTAGGGAACTCAGTGATGCCATCAAGCATAATAACATTTGCAACATAGGGATCTCAGAAGAAGAGAGAGAAAAAGAGACAGAAAATTTATTTGAAAAAATTATAGCTGAAAATTTCCCTAATCTGGGGGAAGAAAGAGATATTCAGATCCAGTAGGCACAGAATCCACCCAAAAATTCAACACATGGAAGTCCACACCAAGACATAGTAATTAACATGGCAAAAGTAGTGATAAGAAAAAATTTTAAAAAGCAGCAAGAGAAAAGGAGTCAGTTACACACAAAGAAAACCCAATAAAACTAACAGAGGACATTTCAGCAGAAACTTTGCAGGGAGTGACATGGTATATTCAAAGTGCTGAAAGGGATAACTCTGCAGCCAAGACTACTTTACCCAGTAAAGCTATAATTCAGAAGAGAAAGGAAGATAAAGAGTTTCTCAAACAAAAATTACAGGAATTCATGACGAAAAAAACCTTACAAGAAATAGTAAAAGGGACTCTTTGAGTGGAAAGAAAAGACTATAAGTGAGAGTATGAAAAATAAAAAACACAAAAGAAGTAGAAATATTTCTGTAAATCAGTCAAAGGATTCATAAAAGAAAGGATGACACCATTACCTAAAATATAGAGGGGAGAGGAGTACAAAATGGGTTTAAACTTAACGATCATCAACTTAACATAGGCTGCTTTATGCAGAAGATGTTACATACAATCTAATAGTAACCACAAATTAAAAACAAATGAAAATGAAAACAGTCCAAGATCTTTGGGATGCAGCAGAACTGGTTCTAAGAAGGAAATTTATTCCTTAAGAGGCAAGAAAAGTCTTAAATAAACAACCTAACCTTACACGTAAAGTAGCTAGAAAAAAAGAACAAAGAAAATCCAAACCAAGCAAAAGGAAGGATATAATAAAGCTTAGAGCAGAAATAAATAATATAGAAACTAAAAAAACAAAAAAACAAAACAAAACAAAAAAAAAAACAGATCAATGAAACCAAGAGCTAGTTCTTTGAAAAAAATCAACACAATTTATAAAACTCCAGCAAGACTCATCAAAAATAAAAAAGGGGGTGTCCCAAAGAAACAAAATCACTAACAAAAGGGGAGAGATAAAAACCAGCACTGCAGAAATACAACCAATTGTAATAATATTATGAAAACCTATATGCCAGCAAATTGGACAACTTAGAAGAAATGGATAAATTCCTACAAACATATAATCTACCTAATCTAAAGCAAGAAGAAATGGAGCACTTGAACAGATAAATTATCCAGCAATGAAATTGAACTGTAAAAACTCCCAAAAAAAGAAAACAAAAGTCCAGAGCCAGAAGTTTTCACAGGTGAATTCTACCAACCAAGCATTTAAAGAAGAGTTAATACTTATTTTTCCTAAACTATTCCAAAAAATACAAGAGGAAGGAAAACTTTCAATTCATTTTATGAGGCCAGTATCATCCGGATAACAAAACCAGATAAAGTCACCACAAAAAAAGGAGAACTGCAGGCCATTATCTCTCATGAATATAGATTCAAAAACCCCCAATAAAATATTAGCAAACTGAAACCAAGAATACATTATAAAAAATCATACACCATAATCAAATGAAATTTAATCGTAGGAAGTAAGAGTGCTTCAGTATTGAGGAAACAATCAATGTGATATGTCACATCAACAAGAGTAAGGATAAAAACCATACAATCATCTCAACAGATTTGTCAAGCATTTGACAATGCACAATATTCATACGTGATAAAAACCCTCTGCAAAGTCGATCAAAGGGAACATACTTCAACGTAATAAAGGCCGTATATGAATAACCCACAGCCATCATCATACTAAATGATGAAAAACCATCTAGAGCTTTTCCCCTAAGGTCAGGAATAAGACAAGGATGTTTACTTTCAACACTTTTATTCAACATAGTAGTGGAAGTCTATGCCACAACAATTGGACAATATAAAGAAATAAAAGGCACTCAAATTGGTAAAGAAAAAGCAAAACTCTATTTGCACATGACTTGATACCATATATAGAAAACCCAAAAGACTCCATTAAAAAACTAATAGAACTGATCAATGAATTCAGTAAAGTCTCAGGATACAAAAACAATGTACAGAAATCAGTTACATTCCCATATGCTAGCAATGAACGAGCAGGAAGTGAAATTACGAAAATAGTCCCATTTGGTGCAATCCCTAGACGAAATATCCAGGAATAAACTTAACCAAAAAAGCGAAAGACCTGTATTCTGTAAACTACAAAACACTGATGAAAGAAACTGAAAATGACACAAAGAAAAGGAAAGACATTCCATGCTCATGGTTTAGAAGAATAAATTGTTAAAATGTGTATACTACCCTAAGCAATCTACACATTTAATGCAATCCCTATCAAAATACCAACAGCATTTTTCACAGAACTAGAAAAAACAGTCTTAAAATTTGTATGGAACCACAAAAGACCTCAAATATCTAAAGCAATCATGAAAAAGAAAAACAAAACTGCAGGTATCACAATCCCAGATTTCAAATTATATTACAAGTTGTACTAATTGAAAGAGTATGGTAATAGCATAAAAAAAATAGTTCAATAGAACAGAAAATCCAAAAATAAACCTATAAATTATATGTTCAATTAATCTTTGACAAAGGAGGAATGAATATACAATGGGAAAAAGTCTCTTCAACAAGTGGTGTTGGGAAAGCTGGACATCCACATGCAAAAAAATGAAACTGAACTTCTTCCTTATACCATATACAAAAATAAGCTCAAAATGGATTGCAGACCTTAATATGAGACCTGAAACCATAAAAATCCTTGAGGAGAGCTCGGGAAGTAATCTCTCTGACATTGGCCATAGCAGTAGTTTTCTAGGTATTTCTTATGAGGTGGGGGAAATAAAAGCAAAAATAAACTATTGGGACTACAGCAAAGTAAACAGCTTCTGCACGGTGAAGGAAACTATGAACAAACTATAAACAACTATGAACAACAATGAACAAACTATGAACAAAACTAAAAGGCAACGTACGGAATGGTAGAAGATATTTGCAAATGACTTCCAAAAAAAAGTACCCAAAACATATAAAGAACTTATACAACTCAACACCCAAAAAACAAATAAGCCAATTAAAAACTGATGGTTACCAGAGGGTAGGAGGGTGAGGGCATGGAGATAATAGGGGATGGGGATTAAAGAGTACATGTATTATGATTTAAAAAAAAGAAGAAGAAAGAAAAATCTTATTAAAACAGAAAGAACCAGAGGAAAACTATTGTCCACTTAGAATTCTACACCAAGCAAAAACTCTTTCAAAAGCAAAAGTGAACTAAAGATGTTTTCAGACACTGTAAAGTTGAAATAATTCATTAGAAGAGGAATACCACAAGAGATGTTAAAAGGTCAATATGGTGGAGGAGAGGCAGACTGAGATGAATGACATCAGGTTGCAGGAGTTCAGCTAGATAGTTATCAAACCATTCCGAACACCTACAAACCCAATAAACCATTCCGAACACCTACAAACCCAACAAGAGATCAAAGAGAAGAAGAGCAGCAATTCTAGAAACAGAAAATCTACCACTTCCTGAAAGATAGGACTTGCAGAGAAGTGAATCCAAAGTGATGGGAAGATAGACTGAGGGGGGAGGGGCTGGCTCCCGGTAAGCAGTGGAGCAATGGAGCACAAAAGTCAAACATTTAGAAGTCTGCTCCACTAAGGAACATCGCTCCAGAGGGTAAGCGGGAGTGGAGTCCACATGCGGACAGTGTGTTCTCAGGTCCCACAGGGTCACAGAAGGATCAGGGGTGTCTGAGTGTAGCAGAGCTCACAGGTATCACAGTGGGGAAGCCGGCTACAGAGACAGAGCCGAGGCATGAGCTCGCAGCTTAGGGTTAACTTAAACCATGGCACAGTCTGGCCACTGCTCTTTGAACAGGGACCCCACACGTGGCAAATCTGGGGAGACCCACCTTCCTCCACCAGAAGAGCAGAGCAGCAGGAAACTGCTGGGTTTGGAGACTCCAACTGGGGCCATGCGTGAAGACAGAAATGCTTGGTCACAGGCCGGGTGATCTTGGAGCCTGGCCGGAGACCAGGGAGATGGGAGTGATTGAACGCTTTTCTCTGAAGGCCCACTGAGGAGTGGGGCCCCAAGCTCTCGGCTCCTCCAGGCTGCAGATTGGGAGGCCACCATTTTCATTCCCATCCTCCAGAGCTCTACAGAAAGCCTTCGGGGAACAAAAAACCATAGCAGATTACTTAGCCAGGCCCCGGGCAAGGGCGGAGCAATTCCACCTCAGGGCAAAGATTTGAGAATCACTACAACCCCCAGAATATCAGCAAGAACATCCAGCCAAAGCCAAGCTCACTGGTCAAAGGAGAACAGTGGAATTCCACAGGAGGGGAAAGCAAAGCATGGAATTCTTGGCTTTCTCCCCATGATTCTTTAGTCTTGCAAAGTTAATTAAATTTTTTTAAATCTTTTTCTTATTCTAATTTTGTAACTTTTCCTCTTTTAACGTTTTTAAACAAATTTATCATAAAAATACCTTTCTAAAAAAAAAAAAACTTTTTAAACCTTCATTATTGTAGTCATATTTTCTCCTTCATTGTATCGAACTTTATTTTTTATATACATATAGGGGTTTTTCTTCCAAAAAATTTTGAGATACAATTTCTTCTAATAGATCAAAATCTAGCACAGGGCTTTGTTCTAGTCTCCAGCCTGAACAAATACTATCCACGTTCTTTTTCTTTCTTTTTCCAACCAACTTATCTTATCAATTCCTTTTTTAGAATTTTTTTAAATTTCCATCTTTACAGTCATATTCCATACTTTCATCATGTTCACTGTTATTTTTGTGAACATATATAAGTATTTCTTTCTTTAAAATTTGGATAGTAGTTTCTTCTAAGAGACCAAAATACACCCAAAATCAAGTGGGTGTCTCTGTTCTACTCACCAGTGTAATACATATATTTTTTTTTCCTTAATTTCTTCTTACCCCCTTACTTCTCCCCCTGGTTTGGGGTCTCTTTGATTTGGTTAGTGTACATTTTTCTGGGATCTTTGCCACCCTTTAGTATTTTATACCCTTATTCATATATTCTTATCTGGATAAAATGATAAGGTGGAAAACTCACCTCAAAAAAAAAGAACAAGAGGCAGTACCAAAGGCTAGGGACTTAATCAATATGGACATTGGTATTATGTCAGATCTAGAGTTCAGAATGACGATTCTCAAGGTGCTAGCTGGGCTCAAAAAGGCATGGAAGATATTAGAGACCCTGTCTGAGAAATAAAAGCCATTTCTCGAGAAATAAAAGAACTAAAATCTAGCCAAGCTGAAATAAAAAAAGATATTAATAAGATGCAATCAAAAATGGAGGCTCCTACTGCTAGGATAAATGAGGCAGAAGAGAGAATTAGTGATATAGAAGAACAAAGGATGGAGAATAAAGAAGCTGAGCAAAAGAGAGACAACTACTGGACCACAAGGGGAGAATCTGAGAGATAAATGATACCATAAGACAAAAAAATACTAGAATAATTGGGATTCCGGAAGAAGAAGAAAGAGAGAAGGGGGCAGAGGGTATCTTGGAGTGAATTATAGTAGAGAATTTCCCTAATATGGCAAAGGGAACAAGCATCAAAGTCTAGGAGGCACAGAGAACCCTCCTCAAAATCAATAAAAATAGGTCCACACCCTGTCATCTAATAGTAAAACTTACAAGTCTTAGTGACAAAGAGAAAATCCTGAAAGCCACTCAGGACAAGAAGACTGTAACATACAATGGTAAAAATATTAGATTGGCAGCAGATTTATCCACAGACACCTGGCAGGCCAGAAAGAACTGGTACGATATATTCAGAGCACTAAATGAGAAAAACATGCAGCCAAGAATACTATATCCAGCTAGACTATCATTGAAAATAGAAGGAGAGACAAAAAGCTTCCAGGACAAACAAAAACTAAAAGAACTTGCAAACACCAAACCAGCCCTACAGGAAATATTGAAAGGGGTCCTCTAAGCAAAGAGAGAACCTTAAAGTAGTAGACTAGAAAGGAACAGTCACAATATACAGTAACAGTCACCTTACAGGCAATACAATGGCAATAAATTCATATCTCTCAATAGTTACCCTGAAGGTAAATGGGCTAAATGCCCCCAATCAAAAGACACAGGGTATCAGAATGGATAAAAAAACAAAACCCATCAATATGTTGTCTACAAGAAACTCATTTTAGACCCAAAGACACCTCCAGATTTAAAGTGAGGGGGTGGAAAACAATTTACCATGCTAATGGACATCAAAGAAAGCTAGGTGGCAATCCTTATATCAGATCAGTTAGATTTTAAGCAAAGACTATAAGAAGAGATGAGGAAAGACACTACATCATACTCAAAGGGTCTGTACAACAAGAAGATCTAACAATTTTAAATTATATGCCCCTAACAGGGGAGCAGCCAACTATATAAACCAATTAATAACAAAATCAAAGAAACACATTGACAATAATACAATAACAGTAGGGGACTTTAACAACCCCCTCACTGAAATGGACAGATCATCCAAGCAAAAGATCAACAGGGAAATAAAGACCTTAAATGACACACTGGACCAGATGGACATCATGGATATACTCAGAACATTCCAGCACAAAGCAATAGAATACAGATTCTTCTCTAGTGCACATGGAACATTTCCAGAATAGATCACATCCTAGGTCACAAATCAGGTCTCAACCAGTACCAAAAGATTGGGATCATTTCCTGCATATTTTCAGACCACAATGCTCTGAACTCAATCACAAGAGGAAAGTTGGAAAGAACTCAAATACATGGAGGCTAAAGAGCATCCTACTAAAGAAAGAATGGGTCAACCAGGAAATTAAAGAATAATTGAAAAAATTCATGGAAACAAATGATAGTGAAAACACAACTGTTCAAAATCATTGGGACACAGCAAAGGTGGTCCTGAGAGGAAAGTATATAGTTATACAAGCCTTTCTCAAGAAACAAGAAAGGTCTCAAATACACAACCTAACCCTACACCTAAAGGACCTGGAGAAAGAACAGCAAAGAAAGCCTAAACTCAGCAGGAGAAGAGAAATCATGAAGATCAGAGCAGAAATCAATGAAATAGTAACCAAAAGAATAATAGAACAAATCAACAAAAGTAGGAGATGGTTCTTTGCAAGAATTAATAAGATTGATAAACCCCTGGCCAGACGTATCAAAAAGAAAAGAGAAAGGATCCAAATTAATAAAATCATGAATGAAAGAGGAGAGATCACAACCGACACCAAAGAAATACAAACGACACAAAGAAATACAAAGAAGAAAATATTATGAGCGACTATACGCCAGCAAATTTGACAATCTGGAAGAAATGGATGCATTCCTAGAGACGTATAAACTACCAAAACTGAACCTGGAAGAAATAGAAAACCTGAACAGACCCATAACCAGTAAGAAGATTGAAGCAGTAATCAAAAATCTGCCAACAAACAAGAGCCCAGGGCCAGGTGGCTTCCCAGGGGAAATCTACCAAACATTTAGTGAAAAATGAATACCTATTCTCCTGAAACTGTTCCAAAAAATAGAAATGGAAGGAAAACTTCCAAATTCATTTTATGAGGCCAGCATTACCTTGATCCCAAAACCAGACAAAGACCCCATCAAAAAAGAGAATTACAGAGCAATATCCTTGATAAACACAGATGTGAAAATTCTCACCAAAATACTGGCCAATAGGATCCAACAGTACATTAAAAGGATTATTCATCATGACCAAGTGGGATTTATTCCAGGGATGCAAGGCTGGTTCAACATCTGCAAATCAATCAATGTGATACAACACATTAATAAAAGAAAGAACAAGAACCAAATGATACTCTCAATAGATGCTGGAAAAGCATTTGACAAAGGACAGCATCCTTTCTTGATCAAAACTCTTCAAAGTGTAGGGATAGAGGGTACATACCTCAATATCATCAAAGCCATCTATGAAAAACCGACAGTGGGGGCATCTGGGGCTCAGTTGGTTAGGGCCTCTGCCTTCGGCTCAGGTCATGATCCTGGGGTCCTAGGATCAAGCCCCACATCGGGCTCTCTGCTTGGCGGGGAGCCTGCTTCCCCCTCTCTCTCTCTGCCTGCCTCTCTGCCTACTTGTGATCTCTGTCTGTCACATAAATAAATAAAATCTTTAAAAAAAAAAAAAAAAGGAAAACCCACAGCGAATATCATTCTCAATGGAGAAAAACTGAGAGCATTTCCACTAAGGTCAGGAACACGGCAGGGATGTCCATTATCACCACTACTATTCAACATAGTACTAGAAGTCCTAGCCTCAGCAGACAACAAAAAGAAATTAAATGCATCCAAATAAGCAAAGAAGAAGTCAAACTATCACTCTTTGCAGATGATAGGATACTTTATGTGGAAAACCCAAAAGACTCCACTCCAAATCTGCTAGAACTTGTACAGGAATTCAGTAAAGTGCCAGGATATAAAATCAATGCACAGAAGTCAGTTGCATTTCTATACACCAACAACAAGAGAAAATAAAGAGAAATTAAGGAGTCGATCCCATTTACAATTGCACCCAAAACCATGGGATATCTAGGAATAAACCTAACCAAAGAGGCAAAGAATCTGTACTCAGAAAACTATAAATTACTCATGAAAGAAATTGAGGAAGACAAAAAGAAATGGAAAAATGTTCCATGCTCATGGATTAGGAGAACAAATATTGTGAAAACGTCTATGCTACCTAAAGCAATCTACATGTTTAATGCAATCCCTATCAAAATACCACCAACTTTTTTTCAAAGAAATGGAACAAATAACCCTAAAATTTATATAGAACCAGAAAAGACCTCAAACAGCCAGAGAAATGTTGAAAAAGAAAGCCAAAGTTGGTGGCATCACAATTCCAGACTTCAAGCTCTATTACACAGCTGTCATCATCAAGACAGTATGGTACTGGCACAAAAACAGACATATAGATCAATGGAACAGAATAGAGAGCCCAGAAATAGACCCTCAACTCTACGGTCAACTAATCTTCGACAAAGCAGGAAAGAATGTCCAATGGGAAAAAGACAGTCTCTTCAACAAATGGTGTTGGGAAAATTGGACAGCCACATGCAGAAGAATGAAACTGGACCATTTCCTTACACCACACACAAAAATAGACTCAAAATGGATGAAAGACCTCAATGTGAGATAGGAATCCATCAAAATCCTTGAGGAGAGCACAGGCAGCAACCTCTTCAACTTCAGCCGCAGCAACTTCTTCCTACAAACATCGCCAAAGGCAAGGGAAGCAAGGGCAAAAATGAACTATTGGGACTTCATCAAGACCAAAATCTTTTGCACAGCAAAGGAAAAAGTCAATAAAACCAAAAGACAACTGACAGAATGGAAGAAGATATTTGCAAATGACATAACAGATGAAGAGCTAGGATCCAAAATCTATAAAGAACTTACCAAACTCAACACCCAAAGAACAAATAATCCAATCAAGAAATGGGCAGAAAACATGAACAGACATTTCTGCAAAGAAGACGTCCAGATGGCCAACAGACACATAAAAAAGTGCTCCACATCACCCAGCATCAGGGAAATACAAATCAAAACCATGAGATACCACTTCAAACCCATCAGAATGGCTAAAATTAACAAGTCAGGAATCGACAAATGCTGGCGAGGATGCGGAGAAAGGGGAACCCTCCTACATTGTTGGTGGGAATGCATGCTGGTGCAGCCACTCTGGAAAACAACATGGAGGTTCCTCAAAAAGGTGAAAATAGAGCTACCCTATGACCCAGCAATTGCACTACTGGGTATTAACCCTAAAGATACTAATGTAGTGATCTGAAGGGGCACATGCACCCAAATGTTTATAGCAGTAGTGTCTGTAATAGCCAGACTATGGAAAGAAATTAGATGTCCATTGACAGATGAATAGATAAAGAAGAAATGGTGTATATATATACAATGGAATACTATGCAGCCATCAAAAGAAATGAAATCTTGTCATTTGCAACAACACGGACGGAACTAGAGGGTATTATGCTGAGCAAAATAAGTCAATCAGAAAAAGACAATTATCATATGATCTCTCTGATATGAGGAATTTGAGAGGCAGGGCAGGGAGTTGTGGGGGGCAGGGAGCAAAATAATGAAACAAGATGGGATCAGGAGGGAGACAAACCATAAGAGACTCTTAATCTCAGAAAACAAACTGAGGGTTGCTGGGGTGTGGGAGAGCAGGGATAGGATGGCTGGATTATGGCCATTGGGAAGGGTATGTGCTATAGTGAGTGCTGTGAAGTGTGTACGACTGATGATTCACAGACCTGTACCCCTGAAGCAAGTAATACATTATATCTTAATTTAAAAAAAGAAAAGAAAAGAAACTGTGGTACATCTAACTGTACCAGTAATGAAAAGGGACAAACTGAAAGCTAAGTGAGCAAGATGGTGGATTATGAAGTTCCATGTCTTCATTCCCCCAGGAAATATCAATAAACAACAACCTCCAGACCAAAGTAGTTTTGTCTAGAAACAGTTAAGAAGCTCCATCAATTAAGCAAATGCCTAAGAGATGTTGAACAGCAACAAGGAAAGTGGACATTCTTGTCTTGTTTCTAACATTAAGGGAAAAGGTTTCAGTCTTTCACTTTTGAATATCATGTTAACTATGGGCTACTTATAAATATCCTTTATTATCTTGAGGAAGTTTTTGTTTTTAATTTTCTGAGAGCTTTTATCACAAAAGGGTGTTGGATTTTGTCAAATGCCTTTTCTGTGTCAGGTGAGATGGTAATGTAGATTTTTTTCTTTATCCAGTTAATTGTTTTTATGAACCACCCTTGCGTTCCTGGGATAAATCACACTTGGTCATGGTGAATAATCCCTTTGAAATGCTGTTGGAGTCAATATGCTAATACTTTCTTGATTTTTACATCTATATTCATAATGAATATGGGTCTATAATTTGTTTTCTTATGAAAAAAGTAATGTTTGCCATATAGAATGAATCAGGAAATATTCTTTCTTCAGTTTTTTGGAAGAGTTTCAGAACAAGTGATGTTAAGACTTACAATGTTTAGGCAAAGGATCATTTGGGGAAGAGACGGAAAAAATGAAACAAGATGAAACCAGAGAGGGACACGAACCATAAGACCCTCTTAATCTCCAGAAACAAACTGAAGGTTGCTGGAGCGAAGTGTGGTGGGGTGATGGGGTGGCTGATTGATGGACACTGGGGAGGGTATGTGTTGTGGTGAGCACTGTGTATTATGTAAGACTGATGAATCACAGACCTGTACCCCTGAAGGAAATAATACATTATATGTTAATAGTAAAAAAAAATAATTAAAATGTTTGGTAGAATTCACCACCAAACAGCAAAGCCAGAACTTTTCTTTCTTGAGAGGTTTTTGATTACTGCTTGAATCTCTTTAACTATTAGACATCTGATGAAATCTGCTACTTCCTCTTGAGTTGATTTACTTAATTTATGTGTCTCAAGGAATTTGTCCACGTTTCTTCCAGGTTCTCTAATTTGTTCTTACTATTCTCTTACCATTTTTTAACCTCTGTTAGATCAGTAGTAATGTTCCTAGTTTCATTTTTACTTAGGTTATTTTTGCCTTCTCTTTTTTCATGTTTATTCTAGCTGGAAGTTCACAAATTTGGTTGAACTTTTCAGAGGACCACCTTTTGATTTTATTGATTTTCTCTGTTGTCTTTCTATTTATTTCTCTGCCCTATTTTTTAAATTATCTTCTTTCTTCTGCCAGACTTACATTTAGTTTGTTCTTCTTTTTCTAGTTCTTTAAGGTATAAAGTTAGGTTACTGATTTGAGATCTTTCTTCTTCTGTAACACAGGCATTTACAGATATAACTTTCCCTGTGAGCACTGTTTTACCGCATGGCATATGTGTTTGTATGCAATGTTTTCACATTAATTCACCTTTAAGTATTTTCTAATTTCCTTTTGATTTCTTCCTTGAACCACTGGTTGCTTAAGAGTGTGTCATTTAATTTCCTCATATTGGAATTTTCCATTTCTCTTTCTGTTACTGATTTCTCACTTCATCCCACTATGATTGGAGAAGATATTTTGTATGCTATCTACCTTTTTTAAATCTGTTGAGACTTGTTTTGTGGCCTTATACATGTTCTATCCTGGAGAAAATTCCCTGTTCACTTGAGAAGAATATGCATCCTACTGTGGTTGAGTGGAGTGTTCTGTACATGTCTGTTAGGTCTAGTTGTTTCATTGCATAGTTCAAGTTCTGCTTTCTTATCTTATGTCTGGTTGATCTATCCATTATTAACAGTGGGGAATTAAAGCTTCCAAATATTATTGCAGGACTGTCTATTTCTCCTTTCAATTCTGTCAATTTTTCCCCTCCAGGAAATATTTCTGTTAAGAGGTGTGTTAATATTTATAGTTTTTATATTTATAGTTGTTATATTGTTATACTGAAACTTTTAATATATAATATCTTTCTTTGTCTCTTGAACCCTTTTGGATTTAAGATATATTTTATCTGATATTAGTATAACCACTCCAGCCCTCTTTTGGTTACTGTTTATATACAATATGTTTTCCACCCTTTCAATTTGAGCCTATTTTTTCATTTGAATATAGAGTCTTTCAAGCCATACTAATCTCTCAATCATAGGAAACAAACTGAGGGTTGCTGGAGGGGAAGGGAGTTGGAGAATGGGATAACTGGTTGATGGGTATTAAGGAGGGACATGATGTAATGAAAATTAGGTATTATATAAGATTCATGAATCACTAACTCTACCTCTGAAACTAATAAAACATTGTATGTTAATTAATTGAATTTAAATTATAAAAAGAAAATAAAGTGAATCTCTTGTAGATAGTATACAGTCAAATCATATTTTTTTATCCTTTCTGCTAGTGTATTTTGATTGGAGGATTTAATACATTTACACTTACATTACTGATAAGAAGATACTTCTGCCATTTTGCTATATGTTTTCTATATGACTTATGGCTTTTTTGTTCCTTGCTGCTTCCCACACTGCCTCCTTTTGTGTTTAACTTTTTGTAGTAAAACCAAAATTTTGTTCCCTCTTTGTTTTCTTATGTATATTCTATAGATATTTTCCTTGTAGTAACCATGGTGGTTACATTTAACATCTTAAAATTATGACAATCTAATTTAGAATTTTACCAATTTAACTTCAATACTATACAAAAACTGTGCCCTGTATACTCCTGTCTCCATCTTTCTATTACTGATGTCAGAGATTGCATCTGTATACATTATGCACCAATAACATCAATTAATAATTTTATGCATTTGTCTTTTAAATCATATTCAAAATGAAAAGTGGGGTTATGGGGTGCCTGGGTGGCTCAGTGAGTTAAATCCTCTGCCTTTGGCTCAGGTCATGATTCCTGGGTTCTGGGGTCGAGCCCCCATCAGGCTCTCTACTCAGCAGGGAGCCTGCTTCCTCCTCTCTCTCTGCCTGCCTCTCTGCCTACTTGTGATGTTTGTCTGTCAAATAAATAAATAAAATCTTAAAAAAAAAGTGGGGTTATAATACAAAATTATAATAATACTAGCTTTTATAATTTCCCACATATTTACCTTTACCATAGATCTTTATTTCTTCATATAGATTCAAGTTACTGTTTACTTTCCTTTCATTTCAGCCTGAAGAACGCCCTTTAACATTTTTTGCAAGGCAGTGTGGTGGTAATGAACTCCTTCAGATTTTGTTTACCTAGGAAAGTCTTTATCTGGGAATTTATCCCTCATTTTTTAAGGAGTCTTGCCAGATACAGATTTCTCAGTTGAGTTTTTTACTTTCAGTATTTAGAACATAAAAACACCCTGCCTTCTGGCTTCCAACATTTGGAGGAGAATTTGGCTGATAATCTTATTGAGGATCCATCGTATTTGCTGAATCACTTTCCTCTTGGTGATGTTAAGATTCTCTCTTTATCTTTGACTTTTGACAGTTTGATTATAATATCTCTAACAGTGGGTCTCTTTTAGTGTATTCTACTTGGTGTTAATGAGCTTCTTGGATTTGTAGACTATGTCTTGCATCAAATTTAGGGAATTTTCAGACATTAGTTCCTCAAATATTCTTTCTGCCACTCTCTCTCTTCTCCTCCTGGGATTCCCATAATGTGCTTCTTGATCCATTTGACGATGTTCCACAGGACCCTTAGTCTCTGTTCACTTTCCTTCATTCCCTTTTTTTCTGTTCCTCAGAACTTAGTAATTTCAATTGTTCTATATTTAAATTCAGTGATTCTTTCTTTTGCCTGCTCATCTCTCTTTTTTACCCCCTCCATTGTACTTTTCATTTCAGTTACTGTACTTTTCAGCTCCAGAACTTCTTTTGGTTCCTCTTCTATAATTTCTATCTCTTAATTAATGTTCTCATTTTATTCATTCACTGTTTTTCTATCTCTATTCATGCCTGCCTTTAGCTCTTTGAACATCTATAGGAGTTGTTTTAAAGTTTTCATCTAGTAAGTTCTGACATCTCGGCTTTTTAGGTACATTTTTTGTCAATTGTTTTGTTCCTGTGAAGGGACAATCCTTTCCTCTGTCTTTGTATGCCTTATGATTTCTTTGTATGCCTTATGATTTGAATCTTCTAATGTGGTAACTATGATAATCAGATTCTCCTCTTCCAGGATTTGCTGTTTTCTTTTTCTTATAAGATGTCTCTCTGGGCAAGGATAAGCCTGAGGTGAAAGCTTAAGTTCTTCTCAGGTCTTTTCTGAGCTCCTGTATTCCCATGGGCATGTGTGATGACTTCTAAGTTTCCCTAAATGTATAGATGTTTTTGAATGTCCAAAAGAATAGGTGGAGCCCTTTTAATATCCCAGAAGTCAATGCAACCCATGGGGTTGGAACAATGGCAGCCAGCATCCATGCTCATGCTTCAGTGATAAGAGCAGCAATCCACGGCAAGAACACAGAACTCCGGGGCACCTGGGTGGCTCAGTGGGTTAAAGCCTCTGCCTTCGGCTTGGGTCATGATCTCAGGGTCCTGGGATCGAGCCCCGCATTGGGCTCTCTGCTCAGCAGGGAGCCTGCTTCCCCCTCTCTCTCTGCCTGCCTCTCTGCCTACTTGTCCTCTCTGTCTGTCAAATAAATAAATAAAATCTTAAAAAAAAAAAAAAAAGAACACAGAACTCCAATATTTGGAAGACAAGATCCTTATTACCTACCCTCACTACAGCAAGCAGCATTATAAGCACGGCTTGCCATTCCCATAGCTACCTGCCACAGGGTTGGGGGAAAGGAATAGTAGCCACACTGTGCTGATGGCTAAAATTGACTAAAATTAACTGAAATTAACCCACCAAGCTGTTTCCTAAAAAGTTGCAAGCGTTCAAATAAATTCTAAAGTTCTGAAATATTTCCTTCAGAGAGATCCTGCCAGTGCTATCATCATTCAGGTGAAGACACAGATTCCTGGTGCTTCCTACTCTATTATCTTCCCCCACATCACTCGTAGAGGGAAATTTCTATCACTAACTGCCTAGACTAGAAAAGAAAAATATCTCAAATCAATGACCTCAGCTTCCATCTTAAGAAGAAACTAAAAAGAAAAAAAAGGGCAAATTAAATTGAAAGTAGGCAGAACAAAAGAAATCATAAAGACCAAAGCAAACAACAGTGAAAGAGAGCATTATACTAAGTCAATAAAAGTAAAAGCTGGCTCTTTGAAAGGATCAATACAAATTATAAAACTCTAGCCATACTAGGAGGAAAAAATGGAGGCAATATGAAATCACCAATATCAGGTATGAGTGGTTGATTCTACACATGTTAAATTTGACAACTTGAATGAAATGGGCATATCTTAAAAAATGAAAACTATTAAAGCTTAGTCAAGAAGAAATATTCAATCTGATTAGCTCTATGTCTAATGAAAAAAAATTAATTTTTATTTAAAAACTTTCTCAAAAAGAAAACTCTAGGCCCAAGTAACTATACTGGTTAATTATCCCAAATATTTATAAAAGAAATAATACCAATTTTACACAAACTCTACCAAAAAATGGAAGAAAAGAGAATACTTCCCAATGTCCTCTTAGAGGCCACATAATCCTAATACCAAAGCCAGACAAAAACATCACCAAAAAAAAAAAAAAAAAAAAAAGGGAAAGAAAAAGAAAGAAAGAAAAGAAAAGAAATCTACAGGAGTGCCTGGATAGCTCAGTCAGTTTAAGCACCTGTCTTCAGCCTAGGTCATGATCTCAGGCTCCTGAGATCAAGCCCTGTGTCAGGCTTCCTGCTCAGCAGGAAGTCTGCTTCTCCCTCTCCTTCTGCCCCTCCCCAACCCACTCATGCACATGCACTCTATCTCTCTCTGTGTCAAATAAATAAATCTTTAAAAAAAAAAAAAAAGAAAGAAAAGAAAGAAAGAAAAAGAAATCTACAGACCAGCATTCTTCAGGAACACAGTTGTAAAATTCTAATATAAAGTTTAACTAATCAAATTCAAAAATCAAACTACTCAATTCACTTATTTACAAAATAAAAAATAAAAATCATGTGATTTTCTCAAAGGACACAGAAAAGGCATTTGTCAAAATCTAACATCAATTCCTGAAAAAAAGAAAAAACTTCTTAAAACACTAGGTTTAGGGATGCCTGGGTGGCTCAGTGGATTAAGCCTCTGCTTTCAGCTCAGGTCATGATTCCAGGGTCCTGGGATTGAGCCCCACATCAGGCTCTCTGCTCCACGGGGAGTCTCCTTCTCCCTCTCTCTCTGCCTGCCTCTCTGCCTACTTCTGCCTACTTGCAATTTCTCTGTCAAATAAATAAATAAATAAATACACTAGGTTTAAAAGGAAACTGATAAAAAGAACCCCAAAAATCCTATAGTTGACATCTAACTTAATGATAAAAGACTTTACACTTCATACCTAAAGGTCAAAAACAAGGCAAAACAAGGCATTCTCCTAGTTTCCACTCTCACCACTTCTATTCAACATTATATAGAAGGTTCTAGCCACTGCAATCAGCAAGGAAAAAGAAATAAAAGGCATCTAGATTGAGAGAAAAAAAAAGTATAGCTGTATAAAATCCTATGGAATCTTAAAAAAAAAAAGTGACTAGAACTAATAAATGAGTTTCATAAGGAATAAGATACTTATCAATATAGAAAAATCAATTGCAAGGCACCTGGGTGGCTCTGTTGGTTAAGCGTTTGACTCTTGATTTGGGCACAGGCCATGATCTCAGGATTGAGAGACTGAGCCCCACATCAGGCTCTGTGTTGGGCGTGGAACCTGCTTAAGATTCTCTCCTCTCTCTCCATCTCCCTCTGCCCTAACTCCCCACCACGCTCCCTCTCTTAAAAAAAAAAAAAAAATTGGGATCCCTGAGTGGCTCAGTGGGTCTCAGGTCTTGGTCTCAGGGTCCTGGATCCAGCCCCACATCAGGCTCTCTGCTCAGCAGGGAGCCTGCTTCCTCCTCTCTCTCTGCCTGCCTCTCTGCCTACTTGTGATCTCTCTCTGTGTCAAATAAATAAATAAAATCTTTTTTAAAAACTAAATCAATTGTGTCTTTCTATATATAGTAAGGAACAATTAGAAATTTAAAAATATTAAATGTCACTTATAATAGCATCAAAATTATGGGGGGGCACCTGGGTGGCTCAGTCAGTACAACATGAACCTCTTGACATGGATTCTAAGCTTGAGCACCATGTTGGGTGGAGAGTTTACTTAAAAAAATAAATAAATAAAATCTTCTAAAAAATGCATCAAAATTATTAAAATACTTAGGGAAAATCTGACAAAAGATATGTAAGACCTGTACCCTAAAAACTACAAACCACTGATGAGAGATAATGAAGACCTAAATAAATGCAGAGTTACACTTTGTCCATGGGTCACAAGACTCAATATTGTTAAGATGTGATTTCTCCCCCAAATACATCTATTGAATCAATGAGATTCAAATCAAAATTTTAGTTCATTTTTGTTGAAATTTCGTGGATGACTCAAAAATTCTTATGGAAATGCAAAGGACCTAGAATAGTCAAAACAAAAGCCTGGGGTTTTCTTTTTGAAGAGGTTTTAATTACAAATTAAATTTGTTTGTTAGGCACACAGTCTTTCAAGTTAATTATTTCTTCTTGAATAACTTTGATAGTGTGTGTCTTTTAAGAAGTGTGTCCATTTCGTCTAAGTTGTCGAATTTATTACCAGTAGAACCAATTTTCTCACAACTGATATTGGTAATTTTGTACCTCCTCCATTTTTCCATCATCAGTTCCACTAAAGGTTTATCAATTTTATCCTTTTGTAGAACCAATTTTGGAAATTAAGAATAAAGTTGAAGGACTATAACCGAATAATTTCAAGACTTGGTATAAAGCAAATAAGATGATGCAAGGACAGACAAATAGATCAACAGAATAGTGTCTAGAAATAGACCCACATTATCTTCAGATAATTAAATTTTTGACAAAGGTGCAAACAACAGTTCAGTCAGGAAAGAATAGTATTTTCATCAAATGGTGCTGAAATAATTACATACCCATAAGCAAAAAAAAAAAAAAAAGAAAGAAAGAAAGAAAAGAAAAGAAGAGAAGAGAAGAGAAAAAAGAACATCAATATGTAATCTCAAACCACATACAAAAGATGAATCATAGATTTAAAAGGTAAAACCTAAAGTTATAACACTTCCAAAAGAAACCATAAGAGAATATCTTTATCACATTAAGTCAGGTTTCTTATCTACAAGATTATACATAAAAGGAAAAAAATGATAAATTATATGTAAAAAAAATTGAAAACTTCATCTAAATTTTTAAAATCCATGTATTAATACATTTTTACATTTTATAATGTTTTGACATTTTGGGGAGTTTTGCTGGCTGAGAAGAGACCGCCCCCTCCAGGGCAAGCTATATCCTAAGGCAACAGACAACCAGTCAGTGAACTTCCTTTCATATACAAACCAATCCATCCCAAACCCTATATTTAATACCAAGCCAATATTTCTCCTGCCCGACTCAACCTATAGTCAGGTACCAGATCACTAAGGACATTTCACATGCCCCAGAGCCTGCCAGAATTATTCAAACTACCCAAGTGAAAGCTGTTTGCCCTGCCTTGGCTTTCCCATAGAAACCCCAATAAAAGCTGTAGTTTGTCTCCCCCTTACTTCCTACTGCTCCCCCAACCGATACCAGTGCTTCCACATGTGGCCCTGCATGGTGTGTTGTGCCTCTCATTTCTAGGAGGACTATGACATTAAACTTCTATCTCAAGAGCATTGACTTCTCCATGTTGTCACTCTGTCTTTATAAATTGAGACCTGGGCATTAATCAATCTGCTTCTCAAAAGACCCTGTTAAGGGACACCTGGGTGGCTCAGTCATTAAGCATCTGCCTTTGGCTCAGGTTCTGGGATTGAGACCTGCATCAGGCTCCCTGCTCAACGGGAAGCCTGCTTCTCCCTCTTCCACTCCACTGCTTGTGTTCTCTCTCTCTCTGGCTCTCTTTCAAATATATAAATTTTTTTTTAATCCTGTTAAGAAAATGAAAAGAATAACGCAGACCGTGAGGAAATATTTGCAAAGCATATATCTGACAAAGAACTTGCATCTAAAACAGATAAAAAGACAAAAGAATATAAAAATATATAATATATATTACCATATTACCAAATACATACAGTCTTAAAACTCTCCAAACTCAATAAGCAAATAATTCAATAAAATAATGGACAAAAGATTTGAATAAGCATTTCACCAAAGTAGATACATAGAGGGCAAAGGGACACACGAAAAGGTGCTCAATGTCAATGATTAAGGAAGTGCAAATTAAAACTACATAAGGTATCACTATACACCCACTAGATGAGCTAAAATTAGAAAGCCAAATCATACTGAGCACTACAAAGTTCTCACAGTGAATATCCAGAAAAAAAAAATCCCCTCAAGTTTCCAGCAGGGGAAGGGGAAAAGAACCATTTTTCAACATGCCAGAACGTTCTTCCTAACAAGCTCTGCCCTCAGGAAAAATTAGTTAACTAGAACCTGAACTACTGGAGTATTATCGGAGCCTAACTGACCCAGGGGAGGGGAAATCTCCAACTCTAGCCAACTGTAGCCATCCATTCCCACCTAAGTGGGGAGAGAAAACTAAGAAACACTTGCGAAGTTCACAGGCAGGAAATAGGCTCACTAGAAAGCTGAGCCCTGATCATGGGACTAAAGACTGCTTCCCCACCTTCAGTAACTCACCACCACATTACCAAAAGCTTATCTAGAGCTGTCCCTTTGTCCTGGAATATCACAGCCAACTATCAAGAAAAATTTACAAGCAATATAAAAAGACAAAAAACACAATTTGAGGAGACAGAAAACACAATCTGAAGAGACGAAACAGGCATCAGGACCAGACATGAGAGGGATGTTGGAATTATCAGACTGGGAATTTAAACCAACCATGATGAATACGCTAAGGGTTCTAATGGAGAGTTAGACATCATGCAAGAACAGATAGGCAATGTGAGCAGAGGGACAGAAATCCTTAAAAAGAACAAAGTGTGGTATACACATGCAATGGAATACTTGACAGCTATAAAAATGGGTAAACAATTGATCTCTCACAACATGGAAATTCTCAAAATAATTACGTTGCGAGAAAGAAGGCAGACCAAAATAAGGAGTACATAATGTATGGTTCCATTAATATAAAATTCTAGAAAAGGCAAACTAATGTATAGTGACAAAAGGTAATCCATGGTTGCCTGGAGAGGTAAGGCAGGGAGGAGGAGGAAGCAGAACTTGCCAAGAGAAATGACAAAATTCTTTGGAGTGATGGTTATGTTCATTATCTGATTCATGGGGTGATGGTTTTACTGGTGCAAATGCAGGTCAAAACTTATCAAATTATATGCCATTAATATATGCAAATCTTTGTATATCCAAAAAATGGAAGAGTTTCTAGCTTCTCTTGAAAAATTAGAGTACTCAGAAACCCTGGACGCAGGTTCCTGCATGGCAACAAGTAGCTACAGCCAGAGAGCAGCTAGCCTTACACTTTGGGTCACTACAGACCAAATCACTCCTTTTCTCCCCAGATATATGCTATAGTCTTCATTTGCTATCTTCTGGGTCTCTGAAGACACTCTAGTGTTTTAACTCTGTACCATCCTTGTATTTTTAGCATTGCCGTAGTGTCCGAAACATTGTAAAAACAACTGAAGTTGTGTTTTCCCCAGCTCATGAGAGGAAACTTAACTTCCAAGAAAAATCAGAAATTTTCATTTTTAAATCTCTTCCATCAATTAAAAAGTACCATTCATCTACTTTATCGCTCATGGGAATGCAAAATGAGACAGCCACTTTGGAAGACAGTTCGGCAGTCCCTTACTCTGGGTTATAGCAACTGTGCTCCTGTGTATTTACCCAACTGATCCGAAAACATACACCCACACAAAACTTGCAAGTGAATATTTACAGCAGCTTTGTTCATAATCACCAAAAACTGGAGACAACTAAGATTTCCCTCCACAGATGAGTGAACAAACTCTTGTACATCCACATCATGGAATACTCAGTGATTTTTTTAAATGGGCTACCAAGCTACCAAAAAAAAAAAAAAAAAAAAGAGGAATCTCAAATGCTGAGCGAAAGAAGCCAGTCTGTATGATTCTAATTATATGATATTCTTGAAAAGGTAAAACGATGGAGATGGTAAAAAAAAGAAAAAAAAAATCAGTGTTTTTCAGGATCAGAGAGAAAGAGAGAAGGCTGAAGAGGGGGAGCACAGGATTTTTTAGGGGTAGAATTAGTGAATACAGAACAGTGACATATGCAAACTTTAATAAAAATCATTTAGGAATTTGGGGGATAGTAGAATGGAATGCACAATACGACAAGACACTCTAAATGCGTTACAAATGTATGAAACAACTTCATCAAAGGGACTTGGGGGAAAGATGCTGACATTAACAGACTTTGGAAGTGGAGTCTGCAATCCCAAAGACAAAAGAAACCACACCTAAGCACTGTACCCTAGTTGATAAAGTTATCTCCCATGGGATATAATTTAAAGATCTTGATGTCACTGAAAATGGATACTAGATTCAAACAAGGAAATAAATAGATGGCAAGATGGTAGGAGCCAGGTTCTCACTGCTGGTCTGGCAAGTTAAGGATAATCAAGGGGAGCTGGCTAGAATGATTCATCTGGAAATAGAAGTGGAGATGTCAGTATGAACTTATGTTTAGCTTAACATAGACACAAATGGTTATATACAAAAATATTTATAGAGATGTGTATATAATGAGTCAGCACAACACACATATACTTTCTTGCTTTGTCAGCTGGCAAGGCTTAGAAGCAGCAACACTTGAGTAGCAACAAACTCACTGGGCTCCCAGACCCATTCTCTTGATGACCCCTTCCTACTTCCTTCGGACCCTCCGTTTCTCTCCTAAAGTGGGCGTTTGAGATAATCTATTCCAATTTCTTCTGGTTTTAGAGAAGAACATAGGATCCTGGAAAGAGGAGTTTTCCAGAGTCATACAGTCAAGTAATTGGGGGGAGAACACAGAAACTCTTTCCTTCTATTCCACTGATTTTCATGTACAAGATAATTCCAAACTATGGGGGGCAAGCTTATTGCATTTTATAATAGAGGACAAGCTCTTCGGCCTAAACATTCCCCAGGACCTTCTTGGAGCTAGGAATCAGTGCTGGAGGTTAATGTGCCCCAGTTCCTTTTGTATTCATGTTAGTAAGAATCAATCACAAGAGTTTCTTCGACAGGTGTTGCATTTTCTTATAAGCATAAAAGAAGAGCAAATGGCTTCGTTGGTTAACATTAGGCTCTTTAAAACAAGCAAACAGAACAGAAAACATTTCAACTTGGCCCAAAATCAAAAGAAACTGATTGACTGATGCTCTTATCTACTTCTTTAAAAGTTTCATTACATAACAAGGGAAAAATCATCTCAAATTTTCCTGGCCCTCACCCTTCCTGCTTCTCTTTGCTTTCTTTATAGTTAAGCAAAGACACTCAAAAAGTTGGCTCTTAAAAATGTCTTTAGTAAAAGAGCCTGGTTGTGAAGTTCGTAATGCACTTTGCTTCCTGCTTTCTCTGGAGCTCTCCAGACATTAAAAGTCAAATTTCATATAAATGGGCACTGTCTCAATCATTCCCTTTTGTTTGGCTTGATTGAAAGTAATTACAATAATTCAGCGTTACCCATAAATCACCTTTTTCCAAAGGCACCACCATCCTCTCTGTTCCACATGTTCATAACGTAACCTGAGAACAATGTTTTTCCCCCAGCATCTTGCATCAGCAAGGGCTCTCTTTGACCCCATCTCATTCCCCTCTTCCCAGCACACTCTCCAGTCTCCAGTTCATCCAAGCTAAAATCTCTCTCAGTCTCTCTCAGTCTCGCTCTCTCTTCTCCCCTTCATCTCCACCACGCCTCTCTCACACATGCGTATATGTACACATAGACACACACGTCCTCCTTTGTACCATGCTCACCACTGCATTCCCAGCCTAGAAGCTTCCAACACTCGGTGTATTGCAAATTCCACCCATCCTCCAGGCCTTGCAAATTTTTCAGCTTTTCCAAAAACACTCTCTAATTTGCACAGTACTCTGCGAGGCACTGTCAATGAGAAAGATTAGTTCCACACCACCTCTATCCCCAAAAAGCTAGTAAGTTTCGTTGATCCCATCCCAAAGATTCTAGGACACTTCATCTCACCTCAAGCAACTTAAGATACAGAGAGCGTCCTGTATCATTCCAACATCAACAAATCATCGTTAGAACATAAGTTACACGTTACACTTCCATAGGCTCTGCCTCTGTACTCCAGGTTAGAGGAGGGATGGACAGATGAAGGAAGATGGGAAGACAAGAGGCCAGATAACAAGCTTGACACACTTCAGTTCTAGACCCAAACCTAAGAGAATAACTAGGACTCTGAGTCCCCGCAAATGAAAGGGCCTGGGGCAGAAGTACAAATGAACCCCCATGTACCATATGTTTAACAATATTTTAAAATTCTAAATCAAGCTAACCAACTGTTAAATAAAATATGTTCTTTCCTCTCATCTTGATGAGTATACCAGCACAATAAAAAAACTGAAAAATAGACATAAAAGTAGAGTTTAAAATATCAACAATAACTGAGTATAATTATTATTGCTCCTGCCTATGGTGTTCTGATGCTGAACTAGCACTGATCAGTAATAAAGTCATACATGATTCATAATTATTATTTATTTATTCCACAAACTTTACCTTTCTTTCCTTCGCTTCAGTAAAATCACTATTGGTATAGAGATTTTTTACATGTTTTGGATTCTATTGACAGTAATGATATTTTGAAATAAAATGTAATTGTTTTAAAGTTTACAAAATTCTAATAGACTTTCGGTAAAAGTGTAAAGTAAATGTCAAAAAGAAACTTTCAGAGGTTTATAAAATATTTTTCAAAAAGTCATTTCTTCTAAAGCATTCAAAATGATCTGTTACAATTAAGAGATGAAAATCAAATTATATAAAAATATCAAAGTTTAAATCAAAATTAGTTCAGTAAAGCTGGATTTTATTTAATTTTTTTAATGTAGTTACATCTTACTATGACATATTTTATAAAAATAAACCTATTCCCAGTTCAATGTCCCTCTAGTTGCCAATGAATAATTGGTATCACATTTCACAATGTTACGTCTAGACCCACACATACACAAATTTAAGAGTATTTTTTGTTTAAAATTGCAAAATGTTCTTCAGCTGTTATGAGCAAATGTTGCAAATATTACGCTAATCCGTGAATAACTCTAAAACCACAATTTAAACCTGAAGAGGAGCAAGAAAAGGATATGGGGTACTATTGGAAAGTGATACTGTATTATGCAAGAATCTATTGCATTCAAATTATCTGAGAAAAGGATTTGACAAATTCATTAATTCTGGTTTTTCACATTTACGTAAGTGCTCCTGTCATTCACATCCCTCCCATTCACCTAAGCAGTGTCCTTCTCTAAATCCTAGTGACACCGCCCAAAGACCCTTGCAGCATTTAAACAATTCCCGCCAGCTTTGAGACTTTAAGCAAGAGACATAAAGAAATACTTTCCTGGGGTCAGTCATGAGAACAAATATTTAAGTTACATCTCGTGCCCAACACTAAAACCAAATCTCAAGCGCGGAGGCCTTCATGTTTTCTTTAGCAAAGTTGTTTTTGTTTGTTCAAATGTCCCACCCAGGACTAAGAGCCATATTTTTTCATTGGTAGCATGCAAAAAAAAAAAAAAAAAAAGAAATTCTGGCCCCACAAAACAAGAACATGATCCTATAAAGAGGGGGGCCATTCAGAATGTAAGAAAGAGCTCTCGAAAAGTAAAAGCATGAGCATGAGAGCAAGAACTTTAAATACAGTGAAAATATTGGGAAATAATCCAGAAAGTAGAACAAATAGAAAAAGAGAGAGAAAATTGGTGAGGTAAGTAAGGAACTGAGAAGATTAATCCAGGATACACAATGGCCAACTAACAGGCGTTTTGGAAGAAGACAATAGGGAAGAGAGCAACAATCACATGGTAATATAACAACAATAGAATAATTCATTTTCAGAACTGAAAAATATTCGTTTTCAGACTGAAAGGATGACTTAACAAGCAGTGCAATGAGTGAAAATAAAACAAAACAAAAATCCCATACAGAGGTATTTCATGTGGCATTTCTGAATACCAGGAACAAGATAAGAACTGAAAATTATGCAGAGAGCAAATATATGCTCATTTACAAAAAATATTACCAATGCCATTAAAATCCTTACTAGCAACACTGGTAGCTAGAAAACAGTATAGCAATACCATCAAAAGGTGAGAGAAAATTGATGCTGATTAGAATTATGTACACAGCCAAACTATCGATCAGGTACATGGGTGAAATAAAGGTATTTTAGACTTTCAGTACACCCCAAAAACTCTCTCTAGGTACCTTTCCCAGGAAGCTACTGGCTGACCCAACTCTTCCACAGTAAAGACTTAAGGGAGAAAGAAGACGGGGATCCAAGTAACAGGGCTCCAACACAGGAGAGATGCGAAGGAAGCCATGGAAAGATGGTGCAAAGAAGCCCCAGGATGGTGATTTTGCAGGAGGCTAGAAACTAATCAGCCAAAGCAGAACAGGGGAAGGTTCCTGGAAGGAGATCCTCAAGAAGAACATCTGGCATATTCAGAGGAGATTCGATGATTTATTTCGGAGGGAAAATCTGGGAGATTTCGCGATTGCAACCAAGACAACTTAGCAAACAAAAAAGTGGCAATAATCAATTCCAGGGAGAAAAATTAAAGCTGTTTTTTAAAAAAAGAAGAATGATTTCCTTGAATTCTATGTAGCTCGGCTGCAAATATCAGTTTTATGGTAAGTACAACATAAACACTGAGGAATGACTTAACCAAGAATTTTGAGAAATCCATGTTGGAAAAACGGGAGAGTAATGGGAGAGGAAACGTGGGTGCATTATGTGTGCGTACGTGCATGTGTGTGTGTGAAGGCAATATAAAATTGAAAAAAATTAGAAATACTAATATAGTGCTATATAACCACAGTACTTGCTGAGGGAAACCAAAGAAACAGTGTAAAGAGTTGAAAGTATTACCTGAAGAATGTGAGGATTAGAAATGAAGGGAAACGTGGCAAAGAACTGTTGTATTTCCATTATATACCTAATATTATTTGTTGACTTTTTAAACTCTGTACATGTTTTACTAAGATAAGATTCAATTAAGAACTAGGTTCCATGGGAAGGAGTACGTGGGATGAGATTGTTTGTGACAGATTGTGAAATGACCAGCAGTGATGAGTAAGAATGTCTCTCAGCAATAAAAAAAATCCACTTTAGATTCAAGGTCACAATTTTTAAATGAGATTAGCCTGTGTGATGACACGTTTTCCTCCAGCTACATTTCTCTGAGCTTACAGATACTAAACAGAAAAATAGTTGGATTTAATCAGGGTTGTGATTTGGCCAAGCGAGTACGATAAAATAAGAGTGGAAAGGGAATCAAGGCTATTTGTAAGGATGATAATAATTGAACGTGGAATTTCAGACAGGTGAAGAGGGAATGAGGATTAAGGGGATGAGATTCTTGGTGTTGGGCTGCTAGAAAGAGTGAAACAGGAGAACAGCGGTGTTGGTCAGAGAGGGAGCAGGGCATGAGACTGAGATTATGAAGATGTTGTTGTTCTTGTTGATGAGGAGGAGGAGCTATAACCAGGGGAGTGAATGACTGAGGATGGGTGAGGGGCAAGATAAAGAGAAGAGCTCAAGGAAGTGAGGGGATGGGACTCACTTCGGGTAAGTGACCACAAGTAAGAGGAGGAAAACCTGAGGGGACAGTCGTTGATTCCCACAATGACAGGCGTCATCTTCGTATTTCATGTCTGTGATAGTTAGGCTCCCGAGTTTATAAATTCAGGATGAAATGAGCTATTCTACTCAGTCTACCATAAGCTCTGTACACAGCAGAGTGAAAGAGGTGGGGAATAGAGAACATCCTTGCAGATGGTAGCAACGGTGCCTTCAGTTCAGAGGTTCTTTGTTGGTTTTTAACGTCCTAAAATATAAGGTGTTTGTTAGTTTTTATTCATTTCAAGGATGTTTGTTGAGTTCTACTGTGTGTCTACTCCAATCTGTACCCAAAATGGATCAAACCCACCCAGGGCGAGTACAGGAAAGCCTTGTGCCAAGTCCTGTCTTCCATACTCAGCTCTCCTATCCCTTAACTAGATACTTTAGAACCTTGTTGCCATTTCTTGTTTCCCTACCCAGGCCACCATCTTGTAATTCTTCAGTGTACTTTATCCAGCTATCTTATTTTTGAACCTGAGCAGTGACCACTTCCTATTTTGGAACCTTCTCAGCTTCAGATAATACATTCTTATGGGCCATCCAAGTCCCACAGCGGAGCCAGGGCATTTGGCACATGAGTCGCAGTGAGGGTGCCCACACATGCTCCTCCAGACACTAGTCTCTCTTTCCATTCTCATTAAACAAGGGACAAGTGCTGAAAAAATAACAAAGGGGCATATACAGTTCCACTGGCTTTTGATCCTACAACAGTATCTTTGTTTCTGCGGATTGAGGTGAAAATGAATGGGGTCACCTGGGTGGCTCAGTTGGTTAAGCATCCGCATTCTGCTCAGGCCGTAATCTCAGGGTCTTGGGATCAAGCCTCACGTAGGGCTCCCTGCTCAGCAGGGAGTCTGCTTCTCTCACTCCCTCTGCGCCACACACCTCCCCTTCCCTCAGCTTGTGTGCTCTCTCTCTGCTTTCTCTCACAAATAAATAAATAATCTTAAAAAAAAAGATGAACAATCCAGAACTCCTGTCACCAATGTATGTATTTGTGTTCCTGTCCCCAGCTCCAAAGATAGTCCTTTGCTTTTCACCAAAAAACGTGTATCCAGCATCTAGTATGTGCCCGGCACTGTGTTAGGGAGGGGAAGAGTTACAAAAATAAACAGGACACAGTCAAGCTTCCCACTAATCCTGTAATACCTCAATATTACAAGTGAGTTTTAGTACCAATTCCCTTTGCTTTTGGAATTGCAGTTTTTGTCTACTAAAACAGAAAACGTTTTTTCTGCTCTCTACCCTGATTTGGTTAAAGTCATAAAAAATTCAAAGCAATCTAACCTTTACTGTCAATGATCTCAAAATCTTTCTACAATCTTACAATTAGCTAAGGAATTTATGCAGTTTAAAAATAAATTTTAAGACGGCACCTGGGTGGCTCAGTAGGTTAAAGCCTCTGCCCTCGGCTCAGGTCATGATCCCGGGTCCTGGGATCGAGCTCCACATCGGGCTCTCTGCTCAGCAGGGAGCCTGCTTCCTTTCCTCTCTCTCTGTCTGCCTCTCTGCCTACTTGTGATCTCTGTCAAATAAATAAATAAAATCTTTAAAAATAATAATAATAAATAAATTTTAAGCAATTATTTTAATATTGAATTTACAGTTTTTCTGATGGTTCTTCCAAGGGTATTTTAAATTATTTTCTCCAAAGAAACCGGCCTTAACCAATTAATATGTTATTTTTAAATCTGCCCTTTAGCTCTCCCCAAATTAAAATTTATGTTCAGGGGTGGCTGGGTGGCTCAGTCAGTAAAGCATCTCCCTTCAGTTTAGGTCATGATCTGAGGTTCCTGGGATCCGGCCCCACATCAGGATCCTGCTCAGTGGGGAGTCTGCTTCTCCTTCTGCCTCTGCCCTTCCCACCCCACCCCCGCTTGTGTGCTCTCTCTCTGCCAAATAAATAAAATATTTTTAAAATAAATAAATAAAAGTAAAATTTATGTTCGTGAAAAATCTATATATGAATGTTCATAGCAGTTTTTTGTATTAGCCAAAAGCTAGAAACAACCTAGATACACTTGAACTGGTGAATGGTTAAACTGTGGTACAACCAGACCATGAACACTACTTAGCAATTTAAAAAAAAAAAAAAAAAAAAAGAACTACTGATACACACAAAAACTTGGATGAATGTCTAAAGAATTATGCCAAGTGAAAAAAGCCAATCCCCGAAGGTTGTGTACTGTTTGATTCCATTTATATAACATTCCTCAAATGTCACAGTTATAGAAATATAGAACAGATTAATGGTTGCCAAGGCTTAAAGAGTGGATGTTGTAGGAGGGACACGGGTGTGGCTAAAAAAGTGCAATGTGAGAAATGCTTGTGATGATGGAAATATTGTGTGTCTTGACCATATCATCTTCAGTATCCTGTCATATGGTACTATAGATTTGCAAGACATTACCATCGGGGAAGCTGGCTAAGGGGGTCACGGCATCGCTCTGTATTCTTACAATTGTATGTCAATCAACAGTTATCTCATGATAAGAAGTTTAATTTTTTTAAAAAATCTACTTGAGAGAATATATAGAACTTCAACTTTCACCATATACTTCAGAGAGCTCTTTGTTGGGGGCAGGAGGAGCATAACACAAAAATAAAAATAATGTATTACCTTAAAAAATTAAGAATAAAAATAAATAGGGATACCTGGATGGCTCAGTTGGTTAGGTGGCTGCCTAACCAACTGCCTAACCTGGGCTCAGGTCATGATCCCAGAGTCCCGGGATCAAGTCCCACATCCGGCTCCTTGTTCGACAGAGAGCCTGCTTCTCCCTCTACCTCTGCCCGCCACTCTGCCTGCCTGTGCTCTCTCTCTTTCTCTCGCTCTAGCTCTCGCTCTCGCTCTGACAAATAAATAAATAAAATCTTTTTTAAAAAAGAATAAAAATATGGGGCACCTGGGTGGCTCAGTGGGTTAAAGCCTCTGCCTTCGGCTCAGGTCATGATCCCAGGGTCCTGGGATCGAGCCCTGCATCAGGCTCTCTGCTCAGCCAGGAGCCTGCTTCCCCCTCTCTCTCTGCCTACTTGTGATCTCTCTCTGTCAAATAAATAAATAATTTTTTTAAAAAAGAATAAAAATAAATAAATTTGCCTTCATGTTTAACTTTTCACATATCTTATATCCCCAACTAGAACAGGAACTTTTTTTTAATTCCAGTGTAGTTCATGTAGGGTGCTCTATTAGTTTCAGGTGCACAATATAGTTATTCAACAATTCTTTACATTACTCAGGGCTCATCGAGATGTGCTCTTAATCCTCCTATTCCACCCATCCCCCACCTGCCTCCCCTCTGCTAATCTGTTTGTTCTCTTTAGTTAAGAATCTGTTTTCTGGGGGTGCCTGGGTGGCTCAGTGGGTTAAAGCCTCTGCCTTCGGCTCAGGTCATGATCCCAGGGTCCTGGGATCGAGCCCCGCATCGGGCTCTCTGCTCAGCGGGGAGCCTGCTTCCCCCTCTCTCTCTACCTGCCTCTCTGCCTACTTGTGATCTTTGTCAAATAAATAAATAAAATCTTAAAAAAAAAAAAGAATCTGTTTTCTGGTTTGTCTCTCTTTTTTTTTCCTTCACTCATTCATTTTGTTTCTTAAATACCACATATGAGTGAAATTATATGGCATTTGTCTCTCTCTGACTGGCTTACACATTCTATTTTCTAGATCCATCCATGCTGTTTCAAATGGCAAGATTTCATTCTTTGTATGACTAAATAATGGTCTACTGTGTATATTTACCACAGCTTCTTTATTTACTCATTTGCGATGAAATTCACTTATCTACCGATAAACACCTGTGCGGCTTTCATAATTTGGCTATCGTATATAATATTGCAATAAACATCAGAGTGCATGAATCTCTTTGAATTAGTGTTCTTATATTCTCTGGGTAAATACCCAGTAGTGTGATTGCTGGATCATTGCGTAGTTCAATTTTTAATTTTTGGAGGAAACTCCATGCGGACAGGGACTGTTTCTCAAACTTTCCTCATATTGTTCACAATTCCCAGCATCATGATGGATACACAGCATAGCCTTAGTACATGCGTTTGTGGAGTGGAAGAGGGGTTGTTTTGCTTGCAGTAAAATACTCTTCAAGAAAGCTGTAGAGAATATATTTGTTTTCTTAAAAAGCTTTATACATTCTCTAGTAACTGCACTGGAGTTATATGTAAGAGAGCATTCTTACTCTTAGAATATACGCAGAGAGGGAGCCTGGGTGGCTCAGTGGGTTAAGCCTCTGCCTTAGGCTCAGGTCATGATCTCAGGGTCCTGGGATTGAGTCCCGCATAGGGCTCTCTGCTTGGCGGGGAGCCTGCTTCCTCCTCTCTCTCTACCTGCCTCTCTGCCTACTTGTGATCTCTGTCAAATAAATAAATAAAATATTTTTAAAAAAAGAATATATGCACTGAAATATTTAGGGGTGAAAGTCATAATTTGTCCAATTTACTCTCAAAAGCACATGAAAAAATTAGGAAGAGAAAGCAAGAAAGCAAAAAAGCAAATGGGAAAAATTTTCAACAGTTGGTGAAGTGGTAAAGATGGGTGTATAAAGGGGCATCTGGTTGGCTCAGTCGATTAAACGCCTTCCTTCGGCTCAGGTCATGATCTTGGGCTCCTGGGATTGAGCCCCGCATCAGGCTCTCTGCTCAGCAGGAAGCCTGCTTCTCCCTTTCCCACTCCCCCTGATTGTGTTCCTGTCTTGTTGTGTCTCTCTGTATCAAACAAATAAATAAAATCTTAAAAAAAAAAAAAAAAAAAAAAAGAAAGGTGTATAAAAAGTCTCTTGTACTATTTTTGGAACTTTGCTGGAGTTTTGAAATTATATAAAAATAAAAAGTAACCCCAGAAAGTCAATATCTAGAAAGAAATATACCCTAGAGTGAAAAGACCTGTACTGGTATGCACCAGAGAGCACAAGGGAAAACTTTTTTGAGTGCTGAGCTCCAGATGATGGATGAGGTGGTGAGCTATCCGTTGTTTCAGTAGGGAAAGAGTCCCGATGGTAAATGAATTTTCTCTCTGGGTAGGCTGGGTTTGGCTCTCAGACAAACTCATCAACCAGGCTTTAAGGAGCTCTGGGAAAATCTCAGTGCACATGTTTGAGCACTCTCTAGGACTGCTTCTGGAAGCCCTGCCCTGAGACAGGTCCACCCTTGAGACACTGTCCTATGGAAAAGGAAGTCAGTGGAACAATGAGTTATAATTACAAGGGAGTCGAGATGGCTGAGGGGCTGGGAAACAGCTGACATCTCTTTGCTTCTGAAAGCAATCCAAGGTTGGCTCCCAAAACCTCAGACTCTGCCTTCTCTCCCCCCAGAAGTCATCAGCAAATGCCAAAATGTATCAGCTCAGGTGCTCCAGCTCCTGTATGTTGATGGGAACGTGCAAGTCGGAGACTAGCATCTGGGCACATTCTGCAAGGATCTGGCGTTTCAGCTCCCGGCTGATGCAACCCACTGAACTCTTCCGCGGTGATCTGTGAAGCCCAGGGTGGGTTTACTGTAAGCTGGAGAGGAATTAAAGTCCAGAAGCTGCAAGGGAATGAACAGATGCTCAGAGAAAGCAGGGGAATGCCGAGGCCTGACCACAATTGAAAATGTCTGAGTCAAAAGTCAAGAAGTCATTCACATGCCAAGGGCCATTTCCTCCACCTCGCCCCCACCCCGGTACGCTGGAAGTCAATTCTCCACAGCGCATGGTGAGTCAGGCGTGAGTACTTTGATTACGGCTCAGCTGATGTCATTCAAGAAAGCAGGGGGGTCACCCACTGCATCAGAGGAAGAGACATTTGACTGAGACAGGTCCACCCTTCAACCCTCTGGGGAGCCTGACATTTCCAGGACACGGAAAACAAACTTCCTCTTAAGAAGGAATACGCTTTCAGTGTGGGAAAAAAAGAGAGCGAGAGAAGCAGGGAGGGTCAAGACACGCTCACCCTTGGCTGAAAGCCCACAATCAGGGAAATTTCTGTCCTTTCAGAAAAGGTGAAAGCATCAAAATGTCCTGTGGTTCAGCAGCAGATCCAAGACGCTGCACGTACGCAGAGAGAAACTCGGTCTTGGCTCGACAGGACGGGCCGCACCAAGTAACCTAACTCCCTTTCAACTGAGCTCTTTGTTCTCCCAAGAGTTAACGCTTCGTACACGGAACGAGTATCCGCTGAGAGGCTACCTAGTGCTTGGGAGACAGGACTCTGATAACCAAGAGGGCCAATAATACAAGCCACTGTCGTTTGTACAGATAACAACTGAGTTCTCTCTCTGTTCTGCCAATCATTTTACATGGATTATTTCTTTGAACCTCCACAGTCTCCTGAGGTCTGCACTATTATGTTTTCCACTTTATAAATGAGGAAACTGAGACACCAAAACTCTAAGTAATTTATCCAAAATCACGCAGCAAGTGAGTGGAGGAGCCAGGGTTTGAACCCAGACTGTCTAGACCAGGGCTATCCAGTAGAACTTTCTACAATGATCAAAATGTTATCACACTCATCCAAAATGGTAACCACTAGCCGTAGGTGGTAACTGAGCACTTGTGATGCGACTGGTGCAACTGAAAAACTGAATTTTGAGTTTGCGTTTAATTTTAATTAGCAAATTTAAGTAGCTCCCTGTCGCCACTATGTATAGCACCGATCTAGACTTCTCAGAACCAATGTGCTTAAACCACGTGCTAAATGACAATATGTAGGATCAACCTTCACCTTCTCTTGACTAATGGGAAGTCAAATTACAATAAACATCAACACTGTCCTTGACGGGGGAGAGGGCCATCATGTGCCCAAGAGAGTGTGTGAAGGAAAAGCATGGGTGGCAGTTGCCAGGACGAGAATGCAGGCACACCCAACACTCTCCTGCAGGCACTGAAGGCACATGTCTTTGGACATACTAGAGGCAAGGGTCTCACCTTGTCAGAGATGTCCTCCTGCCGCTCCTGCCCCCATTCAGCCCCCAGCAGCCTCCCTACAACTTGACCTCTGGTCCTGTAGCTGGGTCAGCTGGTCCTAAGAGGACAAGCCCCCAGGATGGTCCTCCTTCCGACAGGCACAATGTTCGGCACCAAGGAGGATGCCAGAGAAAGATCTGGCCCTGGCCACCTGCCCTCTAGTAGCTCACGCTCTTGAAGTCAGGGATGTGCGTGCCTCGACTCCACAAGGTACATCACAAGACAGTGTGAATGGATGCGGGATGAATCTGGGGTGGGGGACATCAGGACAATATATTTGGGCTCAGTGAACAGAGATAGTATTTTGGAGGAGAGGGACTTGTGCTGAGCGGCAAAAAAATGGATGAAATTAGAAAGAGGAGGATGAAATTAGAAAGGGACAATGACCTTGACCTTGAAGGTAGAGTGGAAAGCATGAACACAGACGGGGGTGAGTGAGCAGAGGGGTGCTGAGGGGCCCATGAAGCCAAACTGAAGACAGCAGCAGTGCGGGGTAAGCTTGCGAGGTCCGGCGGTGGTCAACATTCTGGTTAAGCCCTCCTCATTTCAACTCCGGGAGCTCTGTTCATAACAGCTTTGTTCTCAAAAAGCCAGAAAAGAACCTGAGTGATAACTTCAGCTGTCAGTGAGTCCCAACCTAAGAAATATACTTAATTGCCTAGGTTTCAGAGACCGACCCTAGGGATTCCAAGGCACAAGGATGTGGACGTGGGGTGGGTCTCCTTCGGTTTTGCCTTGTTTTGTGAACCAGGGAATGGGATCATTCTCATGCTTCTGACCCCTCACAGATGTTTGGGAACCACAGATTTCAAGGAAGGACACATTCATCTGTCAGAGGTGATGGAAAACTTACCCCATTTCCGAAGGTATCCCGGCCGGCAGAATGACCCAGACTCCCTGGGGAAGCCGTTGTGAGAGGTTACAAGCTTGCCCGAGGGGGAGAGTCATGAGAGGTACGGAAAGGAGAGTCCGTCAAAAAGCAGCAGCTACTTCAAGGGGCCACACTGGAAGTAAAGATTTCTTCACAGGAAATTTAAAATTTTCTGATTCCTTTGTTCTGCAGTTGAATAAGGGGAGGCGTAGGGAGGAGCAGTGACTGATCCAAGTTCAAACCACCCTCAGGCTACAAATAACAAATGAAAACAGGTGCCCAGCCTCCTGACCAGTGACCTTGACCCAGCATTGTCTCCTCTCTTCAGCCCCACCCGGGACAGGGCAGACCTCTTCCCTGGGCACTGACTCCAGAGTGCCACCCAAAGCAAAACACAAACCCCCACCCTTTTTTTTTTTTTTTTGAGCCTTTTTAAGCCATTCTCTTTAAACCATTTTACTTGACAGCAGTTCCTTATTAAAAAGCAGGCACTTATGTTTTGAGGGCCGTGTCCTTTGTTATATTATCCCAATATTTTCCAAGGTCTCCATGAGATCCAGGGGAAGAGAAACCTCTGCCAACAAGATAAATGTTAGCATCTATTAAAGCGGGGGGTGGGGGGGATGAAGTTTCCTTGGGGTTTGCTGCCCCTGTGGGAAGACAGTAGAAGTGAATCTTTTTTTCAATCTGAATTTCCTTCTGGTGAACACAGGTCCTGTTCATCTGTGGCCTCTGGGCCGAGTCACCATATTTCCCTCTCTCTTTTTAAACAATCCTTACTCCTGAAGACACCAATCGCTCAGCCAGCTCAGGAGTCCCAACGGTGCATCAGATTCAGAGATAGGTAAGACGCAAAGACGTTAGTTACTCTTCTTTCCGCTTGTTGTCGGCACGCCTGGCATGCTGGGCCCCTCCCCAAGGCCAAGTCCCTCGGAAAGAGAGAGAAGGCCGACCCCAGACATCTGCAGGCATGATCACCAAGGCTTCCATTCACCTGCGAGGCGCCACGTGCCGTTCCCCAGGAGTGCCCTCTGTCCCTACAAGTAGTCCCCCCTTGTGACCCCTTTATAGAGCAGAAAGAACCGTGGAGGGGTTGAAATCATAAAGGACTTTCAGCTAACCCCCTCATTGTGTGAATGAGAACTACGGGGCGAGGATTTTAAGTGCTCTGTTAAAGATCACACTCCCATGTAGTGGCAGATAAGAAATCAACCTTGGGTCTCCCAAGGTTGTACAAAGAGCTATTTGTTCCCTATTATCACTTGGGAACATTGCATCAGGTTTTGGTCCTGACTTTGAGATTGATTTCCTGTGTTCCTGAGGCTCTCTGCACTTCACTTCCTTTGTCTGGGAAATCAGGACTAAAATGTGTACTCAACACACCTCACAGAGATGCTGGGAAAATCAGACGGCATCATGAAAATGAAAGTGTCCTGAAAAGTGGAAAGCACGATTTTTTTTTTTAAATTTTTAATGATACTTTTCCCACCTAGGGCTTATCTTCTCACAACCTCCAAAAAAGAGGAGATTGATATTTTTGGCCATTTGGAGAAGGAAAAAAAAAATAGCCTCTCAGAAAAAAACTGAGACAGGAAGACACATGCAGAGCTCATCTCAGAGACAGGTTTTTTGTTTGGTTTGGTTTTTTTTTAATCTGATGGTAATCCCCCAGTTGTGAATATTTTTGACAAGTTGGCTCATGGGACAGAGGATATGGAGGGGGAAAATGGGGAGGGGTTACCCCACGTGGATCATGAGTCACAACAGGGCCTTTTATAAAATCATCCGACATACAAGAGTATGTAGAATGTGGGAAGCTCGTTCCTCCTTTCAAGCTGCTTTTAAGTTTGTGACAGAACACAACAGAAATGAAGGAAAGTGCTCTGCCGGTCACAATCTCCATCCCAGAAATTAAAGCCCAGGGTATTTCTGATGATGTTTTGTTTCCTTCCCTTTCAGTCTCGAAAATAACTGACATCAAAAGTAAAAATTCCTGGGCGCCTGGGTGGCTCAGTGGGTCAGGCCTCTGCCTTTGGCTCAGGTCATGATCTCAGGGTCCTGGGATCAAGTCCCGCATCAGATTCTCTGCTCAGCGGGGAGCCTGCTTCCTCCTCTCTCTCTCTCTCTGCCTGCCTCTCTGCCTACTTGAGATTCCTCTCTCTCTCTCTCTGTCAAATAAATAAATAAAATCTTTAAAAAAAAAAAAAAAAGTAAAGATTCCTAAGAGTCATTCTGATAGGAATGTGGGAGGGGGGGGCACTGCTAGAAGATAGCGCATAACCCCAAATGACATGCGGGGTACATAGTCCTAAACCCTGCATCCCCACTCCATCCCAGACCAACGCCAGCCTCACAGTAGTAGAGCAGTTGATGTTTTTAAATAAATTACTATTTCTCTAGGCGTTAGTAGAGCCAGAGTATGCAACCCCTTTCTTTGGAAACAGAGTTTTATGTAGTGTTTTATTATTTTTTCCCTCATAAGTTTTTCTCCCCCAGAGAAGAGGACATTAATTTCAGCCATAGCCCTTAGGTATTTTGAAATCTTGTACTCGCACTGGCTGTCACATAACCCCAGTTCAAACACCAATCTTTTTCTAAAAACAAATATCCATAAATACTAAAATTGAGTTGGTTCCTCTGTGAGGCATATTCCAACAGCATCCAAGAGACTCCGGGTCCTTGGGTGACGATGTCACAGGAAGAGGGTGGAACTCAGGGCTTTGCAGAGTTGGTCTCTGTGTAGATCAAAATAAGTTTGGTTATGCCACAATGACCAAAAAATGTCTCCAAAATCTCAGTGGCTTAACAGAACCAAAGTTTGTTTCTTGTTAACTTTTGTTCCATTCTGCTGAGAGCCCCTTGGCCAGATCTCTTATGTAGCCCCTACCTCATACTTGGTGAGCTAGGACTGTGACTGTCTCTGAGAATAGCTTTCTAAAGTCTCCAGAGACTTAGTAGGAAGAACACTGCTCTCAAGGCTGAGGTTCCACTCCCACATCTTGGGAGGGTCCCTGGAGCAATTCTTTCAAGTGCACTACCCAGAGCGCCCATATTTTCCACGCCTGTAAATTGGGATTTGTGTCACATGGCTATGCACCTAGCTGCTGGGTTGCTGGCTGGCGAGACATGACAAGTACTTTGAACAAGTTCCATCGACCCACATGTGACTTGGGCTGATGTTTCCCTTTCTGAGCGGCTTTCTGAGCGGCCGTTTCCTCACATCTCAAATGACGCGATCACACTATTGTCCATTAAGGCCACCCCAGCTTGTGTTATGAATCCACCAATGAGTGTCTCTTACCAAAGACAGGTATCAAGATGACACTGGCACCCTCGGGCGGATATGGAAACGTCTCTCAGTGTGAGACAGAGCTGCTCTGTGGCACAGGGCAAGCTCACCGTTTTGCTTGGATGGCGGGCTTTCGGAGACCGTTTGCCAACCTAACGGAATGGGGTCAGCGGTTCATGGCAACTTCCAATCGTTTGGAGATGTTGGGAGATTTTTTTGTTGGTTTTGACACCTAATAAAAAGCAATTTCCTCTTTTCAAAAGGTACCTTTTTACCCCTGTTTTGGAAGGTTAGTGAGTTTTGGTTTACATTTAGTTTCCATTTTTCAAATTAAAAGGGCATCATCTCTTAAGGCTGAAGATATGGGTAATAACACAAAGGACAGGTAGACCAGCTCACGTCACACCACAAGGCAAGAGCAAAGGAAGGGGTGAAACCCACTGCTCCGGGATGGGCCTCATCCCCAGGCAGGAAATCATTCTTGGATCAAAACTCTTGCCAAATGGTCGGTGATGAATGAGTGTTAATAGGTCCCAAACATGGATTTCATATCCTTTTGAACACATGAAGAAAAAGGAGACTTGGTAGAGTAGATTTTGGCCCAATCTAGCCCATTAAAAAAAAAAAAGGCTAGTTGAGACACAACCCAGAACCAGCCCAGGGGACAGCTCCTCTCTGGCACCTACTGGGAGGAGAACAATTTTGCCTTTTCTGGAAATGGGATTAAGGGCCGGGATACGGAGTGGGCAGTGAACACTGGCCAGCTCCCCTTTCTTAAAAACCATCTGCTACTGGCTATCTCTAGACTGGACAGAGAACATTTCATACGCCACGCCACCCCACGTCTGCATCGTGTTCTCCCCACCGCCCTATCACACAGGCCTCTAAAGAAACATTTGCACACCAACAAAGCCAGCCTGGAATGGGAGAGAGGACATCAGCAAGAGTCTCGCCCCCTTGCCTGGCAATCTGAATACCCCCCAGGTGTGTCTAAAGGGCAAGCTGCTTAAGCCACTTCCTTTTCTGTCGCCTCAAGTAACAGCTTGCCATCCAGAACAGCACAACTCCCAGAGGTTCGAAGGGACAGCCAAGCTGACACAGTTGTACCTTGACAATATCCCAAAAGTTGCACAATAGCAGTAACTGAGTGATCAGAGTTCCTCCTTTGCCCAAAGAGCCCTGATGTGGCAGTAAAGAAGAGATCTTACATTGTTCCACGCTTGGTGATTTAAAATCATTTCCTCGAACAGATCTCATTTGATCTTCACAACAAACCTTGAGGGCTAGGGACACAGAACCCCCTAAGACACAGAACCACAGCTCATAACGTTTTGAGTGGCCCAACCAGCCTTGCCCAGTGCTCCCAGCACGCTCCCAGCTGTCGAGTGCTTCATCTAGGTCTTCAGCTGGGACATTCTAGTTACAGATCCAAGTTCCTCTGCCATTTGTTTGGTATTCATAAAGACCTTGGGTGGGGGGTCATGAACCTGCCTGCCCTACTTAGAAAGTAGGGCCCCAAAATGAAGGTTTGCCCACAAGTTCCATAAATAGAGGCCAGTCCTCCGCACATCAGGGAAAGGGGCTGCCTGGAAATAATTAGGAGAGTGAAGGGAACTGAAGACAGGACAATCCAAGTCCTCAGCTCACATCCATCTCTTGGCCAGGAGGATATTCTGGCTCCTCAGTGACTCTAACCTAGTGGGAGGCCCAGCTAATTTCCAACCCACCACCTGGACCACCCTGGTTGTGGGGGACCATTTGAGTAGGGGCAACGGGGCTCCCCGTCAGGGTCAGATGTTCCAGAACTCTCCGGTCTGCAGTCTGTTTTCCCAGGTCTCCCCAATACTGAAACCCCAGGGGACATTAGCTCATGGGATTTGACTGGTGGCAACTGCCCAAGAAGCCCCCTTGGGCCTTGGAGCTCCCCTCCTAACAATGGCCCATCAGCCTCAATAGCACAAAAATACAGAACTAGCCAGAAGTGCGCAGACACCCACTTCAACTGCTCTTACATGGGAGGAAAGACCCACTTGAGGGAAAATAGGCAACTCTGCTGACTGAAAGTGAATTAGGTGGTTATCTGGAAAAAACACACAAGCTTCTATGGAAAGACACGAAGAATGCTTCTTTTTGCATGAAGCTTCAGTGCTCACAAGGACACACACAGGTATCATCACGTTGGATGCCACAATAGTCTGTCGAGTGCGGGGTCATGAGTTCCAGAAAGATGAGGGTGCTTGGTGGCTCAGTCAGTTAAGTATCTGCCTTCCACTCAGTTCCTGATCCCAGGGTCCTAAGATCAAGTCCCATATCAAGCTCCCTGCTCAGCAGGGAGTCTGCTTCTCTCTCTGCTTCTCCCCAGGCTTGTGTGCTCGCCTGCTCGCTCGCTTGCTTTCTCTCTCTCTCAAATAAATAAATAATATCTTCAAAAAAAAAAAAATGGATTTGCCCCTAGTTCCATCCCTGGCTCACCATCAAGCTAGAGCTAGAAGCTGAGAGTCATAACTCTCCCTTCAGCCTGCTTTTCTTGTTTCACTCGCTCGCATCCGTGTATCCACTCAACGGCAAGGTGTTGAGACCCATCAGAGAACTCTTCATTGGCACAAATGCCTCCTGAGGATGGCCTCTGGACTGACTGGACTCCCCCTGCTTTGCCATCAGGTGTGGACAGAGAATACGCAGTTACCCTCCTGCCTGGAATATTCTTTCTTCTTTCCCTATCTGCTCCTCTCCCTCACTCTCATCGAACTTTTTCTTAAAAAGGTCTGAAATTGAGCAAATCTTTGACCAGAATAAAAACAGGAGCTCTCGGGACGCCTGGGTGGCTCAGTTGGTTGGACGACTGCCTTCGGCTCAGGTCATGATCCTGGAGTCCCGGGATCGAGTCCGGCATCGGGCTCCCAGCTCCACAGGGAGTCTGCTTCTTCCTCTGACGTTCTCCTCGCTCATGCTCTCTCTCATTGCCTCTCTCTCAAATAAATAAATAAAATCTTATTAAAAAAAAAAAAAAAAAACAGGAGCTCTCAACCCAGGGATAAATCTCATGATTTTTTTTTTCTTGTATGATACAGACCACATCATTGAGCCTCCACGTTACCTGCTTTCAGCTAAGCAATGCAGAAAACGTACCATCAAGAACTAAAGATCAAAGAGGAGCTGATATCCAGTCAGGTCTCTCTAGTGTAGCTGCACTAGCTGCTAAGATGTTGAAATGTTTCCCTGAAGGTAGTTTCTGGTTTTGTTTTGCTTTTTCCAAAGATTTCTTGACTGATTTCAGTAATCGCTACACCCAATGTGGAGCTTGAACTCACAACCCCAAGATCAAGAGTCACACGCTCCTCCCATCAAACCATCTAGGCATGCCCCCTCCAACAAAGGTACTTTTTTAAAAGCCTGGTAAATTGGCACTTCTCCGACCTCCTCCGAAAATTCCCCCAGCATCACCCACACCTCCCAGGATCCAACCAGTCAAGGTTTAGCTGCTGAACTAGAGGAGGCTCAGGAAACCCACTCAGCACAAGGCCACGTCCTTTCTGATCGGTTGATGTGAGGACATTGGACAGGGCTGCAAAAATCATCATCACCATCATCATTACCATCAACATCATCATCATCATCACTTGATAAATCGGAAAAGTAAAAAGAAGCATCAGCACTTTGAGCCAAATCACAGCGAGCCAGAACCCAGCAAGGTAGTTGTTACATTGTTGAATTGCAGTGAAACCCTGGGTCACGAAGTCATTTCCACACAACCACAAAAGCTTTTCTTTAAACATGTCACCCCCCCATTCAGAAACATTCGACTACCCCCTATTTCCTGTTGCATTTTGTTTTTAGCTTCTTCTCCTGCTCCCTCCACCTACTCCCCCATGGGTCTTAGATTGAACCCCTGCTGTTGCTCGGTTAATTCCCACACTGGCCCCCCTCAGCCCCATCCCTGAGCCTTGCTCTGTCCTTCTTGGGTCTCCAGTGTCCTCCCAAAGCCTTCAAGGTAAAGTTCATGTGCAGCTTCTCCAAGAAGCTTTGCCCTGTCACTCAGTGTTCCCTGGGTCCTCTCTCTTTTGAGTTCCTACAGCACCTACAATTTGGCTAATTTAAGCTTACCCTCCCTTGTACGGTGTTTCTCTCATTTCATGCATGTTGATCACTTTTCCTCAATTACACCAAGAGGTCAAGAACCAATCCTTGGCCTTCTTCTAGACCCCTTGCCCCGCCTCCCCGAGCACTGGTAAAAAGCTAACAACTTAGAAATGACATGGTAACTGCTGTCGCCCGAAGCAGTGCTTAAAAATCCAGCCTCATCAGTCTCCAGAGGGCCCCTGGCTGAAATGCTTCCATGGCATTGGGGCCAATTTTTCAAGACACAGTGGGCATTTTCCACATCCAAGAACATACTCATTCACGTTGCTTAATCCCCACTCCAACATCATGAACTGCTGAAAGATCCTTTAAAACCCCAGCGGCTACAGAAACCACCAGCTCTGGTGACAGCCTTTGCCTAAAGCAGAAAAAATATGTGCATAAACTTACTGGCTGCATAACTGGTCCGGGGGAGAAAGACAAGATCTGCCTTTTCCGTTCCTGACAAAATAATTAGTACCTCATTCCCACCTTCCCATCAAGAAGGGGGAAGGGAGCAAAGGAGGCTGACATTCTTGCTTTCTTTTTTTTTAAGCCACAGAGCCTCAGAAGAGGAAAGGTTTCCCCCCTGTAGCCAAGAAAATGAGACCAAAGACTGCCTATGTGTCTCCCCTTTAGGGAAGGGCTTGTGTTTATTCTCAGCGAGTCTGAGACCATGAAAAGGATGACTGACCAGGTTAAGTTCAAGCTGATGACCTCAAAATGTCCCACAATAATAAGAAGAGCCTACCTTCAAGACAACAAATCATTAAAGGAAAGGTGGGGGAGGAGTACGGACTGCAGGAAGTAAATGCGGTCCCATTACAAGGGTCCCCTTAGAAATGGAGAAAGCCACTAGGGGAGATCCTAGCACATCTGTGAGCTGCATCTGAGGAACCTGAGAAGCTTGCTAAAAGTCAGACACCAGGCCCCACCCCAGGGATTCTGAGCCAATGGGTCTGAAGGAGGCTCAGAAACCGGCATTTTTCACAAGTTCCCCAGAACATGGCTCCCAGAAATACTATACTAACAAAAGGAAAAATACAAAGATCTGGAAGTTCGGTGTTATAGAGAACCCTGAGGTAGTCAGGGACTTTAGCCGTCCACGTGACCTGCAGGGAGGTAAGAACAAGATGATTCACATATTCACAGACACATTGGGCAGATTTCCGGCGAGGAGGCACCTGCGTGAGCACACGGCCAAACCCATCATTCCGGTGCTTTCTCTCCAGAAGCTGTCACGATCGGCAGCGGAGCCCTGCTGTGCCAGCTGCTGGACACCGCGCGTGTCACCATTGCACGGATACGTGAAACCAACCGAGTATCAGCCAAAAGAGATCTCAAAAACATTTCAGAGTCTCTCTTTGTAAAAATGACAGCTATGCGGAGCAGAACTTACATGACTTTCAAAGGAGCTTTTGTTTCTTTTCATCCTTGCTTTGGCCGAAAGAAACATTGGGTGATTTATGAGAAGTCAGAGAGAACAGCGTATGTGACAATGTTTCCGTCTGAAAACCGGGAGTAGATCTCTTGGCATACCGGCTGCTCTCCTCCGTTCTCCATGTTTGAAGTGAATCCAGCCCCCCGGGGCCGTTCTATTTCGTTCACTAAGAAATCAGAAATTGTTCTTTGACTCGCCCCACAACCTGGCCCTTCTCATGATGGAGCTGTCCCAGTGCATGCCGTCCTTCCCACACTCCTCAGTTATGTCCTCCCCCGGCTCTTCGGCCCCTACTTTGATCTGACCCACCCTTAATCACCATGGGTCTGGTTATCTAAACATCCCTAGGCTTTGGAGAAATTACACGACAGAAGCCAAATAGATAAATAAACTCTGATCTTAGACCTCAACTAGATGATGCTTACGACTCCCATGGGGATGTTTATCTTGGAGAAGTGCAACTTCAGATCTGGGTTCATTATTTGTGGAGGCGGCCAGATCAGTCCATGGTAAGGCTATGGGGAAAAGGACGAGTGGGGACAGTTCTAGTCCAGTGCTCAGGTTGGACAGGCCCAATAAATAGCATCTCCCCGACCTGCCTGCGTTCTGGTCCAACTGAGAAATGAGACAAAAACCTGTCCTTGGTGGGACACTAAATTATCACCTTGGTCACTGTTATTACAGATAACCTGATGGTAGAGGACATGACTTTTAAAGATTTTATGTATTTGTATTTATTTGTCAGAGAAAGAGAGAGCACAAGCTGGGGGAGGGGGGTAGCAGACAGAGGGAGAAGCAGGCTCCCTGCTAAGCAAAAAGCCTGATGTGGGACTCAATCCCAGGACCCGGGGATCATGGCCTGAGCCAAAGGCAGACACTTAACCAACTGATCACCCAGGCGTCCAAAGGATGTGACTCTTAAAAGGAACAAACGGGCTTCCCCGACCCAGATCCTAGAATTATCCAGGTTTGACCAGCCAGTCACTGAAAGAGACTCTCCTAGTTTTAACACTGAAAATCCCACATCCCAGGAAACCCCACAGCCTGAGCTGTGATGGGTCACCCCAGCTGGGGCAGGGTGCTGTTAGCAGACTGCTCCCAACAACATGGGGGAGAAGATCAGGTGGCACTTCCTATGGGCAGCTCCTTCTCCTGAGGAAGGAAAAAGGAAGGCCTATGCTACGGTGCCCAATTTCTCCTTCCAACCTCACCAATCAAGTTCCCAATTAAGTCACCAGAGGAAAAGAATGTTCAATGGATGGGTCCCTCAAATCATAGAAGGAAACATCTGGAGTGGGAAAAATATATACTTTCCAACACCAGATATAATAAATAAGACCAACGCAAATTAACACTTAGCATTCTAAGAAGACCTAACTGAAAGTGAACTATCGGGGTGCCTGGGTGGCTCAGTGGGTTAAGCCTCTGCCTTGGGCTCGGGTCATGATCTCAGGATCCTGGGATTGTGCCCCGCATGGGGCTCTCTGCTCAGTGGAGAGCCTGATTGCCCCTCTCTCTCTGCCTGCTCTCCTGCCTACTTGTTCTCTTCCTCTCTCTCTCTCTCTCTGTCAAATAAATAAATAAATAAATTTTTTTTAAAAAAGTGACCTATCAACTCACGTGAAGAGAAACCTAACTCTGAGTTTCATACAATTCAACTTAAGTTCTAAACGGTACTGCTGATTAATAATGGTAATGTTTAATAAAGCTTACGTGATGTAAAGATGGCCTGTGGTTGATGAGACCATGGAACTGGCTCCTGCCATTGATTTGTGAGCAGAATATACGAGATTTCCTGCGTTAGCATTCAGTGTCCACTGTGTGGCCAATCAGAGCACACTTTCCACCCTGCCGCGGTTACCAGAAATGCTCCCGCTCGTTGCGATCGCTCTGAATGAGGACAGCCACGACGTGGGGGTAGGATCCTCAACAGACCTCAGATGAAAACACCTACCTGCAGTTTTATACAATCACAGCTGGGATGTTCTTATTATTGTATCATAACCAAGCCCATCCTAACTGATACAACGTGTCCTGAAGCTACCTAAATCATGACTAGAAACAAGGCTGGAGGGGGATGTGAATGCTGATATTTTCTCTGACCGAGGATTTCAGCCTTAATTTCTGCCCTTTTATACTTTTTTTATACTTCCGAGTTTGTTTTATGGAGCTTTTTAAATTTGTGATTTAAAATTTTCAACAAAAACAGATGCCTTTAGACTACCTGCTTTTAAAAAAATACAGTGGAAAGCTTTAAAAGCATTCTATCCTTGTTTATATGCAAACCATATGTCACGATGCGACTTTGAATCTGAATTTTCATTCTTATTTAAATTCAGTTCAAAATTCTGTTCTGTGTCACACATATGAAGAAATACCTTCCAAAAAACTTCCTGAGATCTCATAAAACATAAAATGCTCTGGTTGCTAAGGAATGCTAAAGCTACTTAGCTAGGTAATGTACTGTCCAAAATATTCCCAACAATTCCCAACCTGAAAAGGAATTCAGACATGTTTTACTTTCTTTTTTTTTTTTTTTAAGATTTTAATTGTTTATTCGACAGACAGAGATCACAAGTAGGCAGAGAGGCAGGCGGGGGGTGGGGGGGGGAAGCAGGCTCCCTGCCGAGCAGAGAGCCTGATGTGGGGCTCGATCCCAGGACCCTGGGATCATGACCTGAGCCAAAGACAGAGGCCTTAACCCACTGAGCCACCCAGGTGCCCCTGTTTTACTTTCTTATAAGGGCACCAAGAAATCTACATTTTAAAAGAATAAGTGACATGAAGTACATGCTTCCCATCATCAGACACCTTATATCCACTGTTCTCTTCCTCCTTTTTTTTTGAGAGAAAGAGTGAGTGCGAGCCGTGGGGAGGAGCAGAGGGAGAAGGAAAGAGAGAATTTTAAGCAGGCTCCACACTCAGCACGGAGCCCGATTCAGAGTTTAGTCTCATGACCCTGAGCTCATGACCTGAGCCAAACCAAGAGTCAGATGCTTAACTGACTGAACCACCCAGGCACTCCATTTTTTCTTTTCTTTTTTTTTTTTTTTTTGGACTCTATATGGGAAGATTGATGTTAGCTGAACCTATCGTAATCATTTCATACCATGTAAGGTTCCCCAACTTAGGATGGCTTAACTACTTAAATTTTTTTTATTTCACGGTGTTGCATTCAGTCTAAACTGCACTTTGAATTTTGAATTTGGATCTTCTCCCAGGCTAACGATATACATGCAGTAGGACCCTCTCTCCTGATGCTGTGCAGTGGCAGCAAGCCACATCTCCCAGGCAGCCACACAATCACAACGGCCAACAACCGATATAGTGACAACCATTCGGTACCCAGACAACCACTCTGCTTCTTACTTGCAGTCCAGTATTCAATAAATTGCATGAGTTATTCAACACTGTATTCTAAAATAGACTTTGTGTGAGATGATTTTACCCAAATGTAGACTAATGTGAGTGTTCTGAGCATTTTTAAGGTGGCTTTGGCTGATCTATAACATAAGGCAGGTTAGGTGTATTGCATGGATTTCTGATTTACAATATTTTTTCAATTTACAATGGGTTCATCAGGGCATAAACCCATCATAAATCGAGGAAAATCTGTACATGTAAATCCAACCATCACGTTGAGCGTCTCCCTCTTTTTCTCGTGTGATATGTACAAGGACAGAGGAGGAGAAAGACAGGTAGCTCTTTAGAGTGGAAACTACAATTTTGGGTAGTTGCTCGAGAGCAGACTGCTCAAAAAGGTGGCGACCGGGGTCATTACAAAGATCTCAACAAAGCCACATGTGAGTAAGAGGGAAGCTGCTGAAAGTCTCCTACTACTGACCACTGTACACGTATCTTTCTTAAGAAGAATATTGAGTCTTCGATGCCCCCTGGCCATATTAATTTATTTTCTTAATTGAGCTATAACTGACATATAATACGGTATTAATTTTAGGTGTACAACCTAATGATTGCATATATATGCAAATATATCAAATGATGACCACATGATCGTAGTAAGTTAACATCTATCTTTTAAGATCTACTTTCTGAACAACTTCCAAATGTAGGATACAGCTCTGTTACTGCTGGGGCCATGCTGTCTGTTACAGCCCCAGGACTCATTCATTGGATACTAGAAGGCATTTCATTTTCTAAGTCTCAGTCGTTTCTCTCCCTCAGATCCTCTGCAGTCGCTCTCTCAAATCCACTCTACCCTCTAGAACCTGGGAGCCAACATTCCTTCCTCAAGGGTGAGAGCAGCTTTTGCTCCCAAGAGAAGATAACCAGGTGGAGGTGCAGAATTAGAAAAAGGCAACCAGAAAAAGCTTTGCTGAGGAAGTCCCCGTTCACCTTCAAGGAACCAGACAGTGCAGGCCACGAGGGATGCCCACTTTAACATCCCAGAGAACGAGATTTAGGCTCTATGGCTAATAGATGAATGTGTGACGCATTTCAGGCCAGCGAGAAACCATACTGAGGCTCAGTTTTCCCACCTATAAAAAGGACACAGTGCCCTCCCCATTTTTAGACTGTGTAGATGAAAAACAATAATCCAGGGGCGCCTGGTTGGCTGAGTCGGTTAAGCGTCTGCCTTCGGCTCCAGCCCTGATCTCAGGGTCCTGGAATCGAGCCCCACATCAGAGGCTCCCTGCTCAGCAGGGAGACTGATTCTCTCTCTGCCCTTCCCCCTGCTTGTGCTTGCGCGCACATTCCCTCTTTCTCTGACAAATAAATAAATAAAATCTTTATTTAAAAAATTAAAAATAAAAATAAAAACAATAATGCACATAAAACGCTTAGCACAGCGCCTGGAACACAGCTAAGTGTTCATTAATGTATACATTAACAGCTGTTACCTATCTTTTCAAAAGCCGTCCCATAACATTAATGTTTAACTACAGGTGTCCATGAAACATTATCTGCGAATATCGTCGTCGCCACGCCGCGCATGCCTTTTTTAAGTGACGTGAAGTACTTTGCTTGTTTGTTTGTTTACGAGGAAAAATGATTCTGCCATTTTCTCAGATAATTCTGTGACTGTTTTTCCGTTTGAATCCCATAGGTATGTCTGAGCACCACCGTTTCTGGGTGGCAGAATCCAAAACTACCACCTGCCTTCCTTCCATGCTTTCTTCCAGCCTTCCTCCTTTTTTTTTCCCTTTTGTTCTTTTGTTTGCACGGTGACAAACACCATACTTCTTGAAAGACTGAAAATGAAATCACAGTGAAAGCAAGCTTCCAAGTGTTTGAACGCATCTGAGAGCAATTTGGCGGGAGGGGGGCGGGGGCGGCTTGGATGTTGTAAGCATTCTTTTTTTCTTAAGCATTCAGTTGTTTTCATTCTATGTATCCTGATTCTTCCTAAAGAATAGATTTGCTAAAAACTAACATGGCGGCCCAGCCCTCCTCTAACTCTCACAACTTTCCAGTGATTCAGGCAGAACTGACTAGCTTGGACACACAAGGCAAACTGCCCTCACCTCGTTTATTTCAACACATTTTTATTGAGCAGTCGGGTGATCCGTGCAAAGAAGATTTGTGAATTGTTGGTCCTCCTGACAGAGACACAGCTCCCTCGAGTACATAGATGACTTAAGAAGCCTGTTGTTACCTGACAGGGAAAAGGGTAAATGTCCTGGGACAGGGTGAGCTGAGGAAGAGGTTCCACTCCTAGAACGTGGGACATGCCAATTTATCTCTGGACCAAAAAGCCTTACCACTTAAAAACATCAAATAAGGAGCAGAGAGACACTGTGTGGCTGGAGGCAAGCTTTCCTAACTTATAATTAGATAATCCATACAACCATAATCATTCGAGAAGATTCTCTTTCCAGTTTCATCTTCCTCTCTCCTACCTAGAAATTCATAGAACACCAGAGCTACAAGGCACCTCAGAGCTTGACCACCGAAACACCATTATCCGTGGCAGTAGGAGCACTGGTGATAGTGTCTTAAACCATGATAACCTGACTGATGACTTTGGTTTGACTGACCAAGTGTTCTCCAGAAAGGATGTCCTTCACAGCCAAACATGGCCTCTGGGCAGCACACAATAGGGCTACTGCATGGTTGTGACCAGATTTAGCCAACAGCAAAGAGCCTTTTGCTTTCTTTAACTTGTGTGGCCATACCAGAGGTAAATTGTGATTTCTAGGAGTCATTTTTAAATACTTAACAAATCTCATGGATCTGTGAGCATCTTAGAGCCCACAGCAAACATCGTTTACTGGTAGAAGTCTGTCATTTGATGGATAAGCCAATTACCTAAGGTCACACAGCTAGTAAGAAAGTCCGGCCCTCGTCCCTCATCTGGTGACCTTTCTGCTGTACCACATCCACACAGGAAAGAACGAATACTCAAACAAAACACCAAACTGAAGAAGCAGCCAATTTCAAATGGATGCACAGAGGTGTTCCAACACCCATCAGTCAATCCTTGGAGAATTTTCTGAATAGCAAAATAACCCTAGAGAAACAGACCATCAGTGAAGGCTTGCCTGGAGGCACGCCAGAAATTTCTGAGGAAACAGACCTAGCACAGCTCACCTTTAACTGGCCTGACCCCTGACAGTCAAGGATGGTGGACTCCGGAACTCTGCTTCGCCATTACCAAACCTAACAGAGCGTGTTGGCCAGAGCGCATACAGATGTTCCGACAACTCCAGCCACCTCTACGTTCTCTGTGTCCTTGCCCCTGTTGTGACCCTCCTCAAAGGACTGATGCTCCAATACCCAGCCAAGCCTGCAGGAAGCCGTTAGTCCAGTCCAAAACAAACTTTGTAGCAGCTCATTAACCTTTCCGTATCAGTCCAGGGTAATCTGGACTTGCCCAAAGTGAGATATGAGGGCAGACAGGGGAATACTCCATATTTTCAAACTCAATACTTTCATCTTCCGGATATGTTTTCAAAGCCTACCACCAGGCAGACCCCCTCGACAGGAAGCTCTTTAGAAAGCAGATGCAAATTTATATGTAAGCACTTCTTTTGTGTGGGGGGGGGAGGGGCATGCCTTCTGTATTTGTAGGGTTTGGGGGGTTTGGGTTTTTGATAGAAGGGAAGGGAGAGGAGCAGAAAGGAAATGGAGAAAGGCCTTGAAGGAGCCCAGAAACATAAACATGGTTGGTTGCGTCTTAAGATAAACAGGAACTGACTTCTATGATGCTTGTAAACAGTGACCCAGGCTGGGATCAGTCTGTGTCTGTGATTATGATTAAATGAGGTGTCAACTCTGGCCTCAGTCTGGATATTGAAAAGTGATTCTTCATACAACTCAGTAGCAAGAAAACAAACAATCCGATTAAAAAATGGGCAGAGGAACCGAATAGGTATTTTTCCAAAGAAGACATACACATATTTAGCTTCACTCATCAGCAGGGCAAGGAAATCAAAACACAATGAGCTATCGTCTCACACCTGTTAGAATGGCTGTCATCAAAAAGACAAGAGAAATTGTTGGCCAGGATGTGGGGAAAAGAAAGCCCTTGTGCCTTGCTGGTGGGGAGGTACAATGGTGCAGCCACGATGGAAAATACAGAAGGGCTTAAAAAATATTTAAATACAATTCCATACAATCCGATAATCCCACTTCTGGATATATATCCAAAGGAAATGAAAACAGGATATCGAAAATATATCTGCACTCCCATGTCCACTGCAGCATTAATCCCAACAGCCAAGATATAGAAACCGCCTAGGTATCCATCAACAGACAAATGAGTAAAAATGTGAAATATACATACATACACGATGGGACATATTCAGCTATGAAAAGGAGATATATAATCCATCCTATTGATTCTGTTTTTCTGAAGAACCCTCTACTCTTTCCCAAAGCAAAATCAAAAACACTACATTTCCAAGACTGCCTTGCAACACGGCTACAGGCCTGTGACCAGTCAGAGCCACACAAGACTGGGACGCAGATGGGTAGGATTATGAGCAATACTATATAAAGAGAGATGATAGATAGATATAGATATAGATATAGATATAGATATAGATATAGATATAGATACAGATATCTTTATACATTTACTTCCCCAAATGTATGCATAGTGCCTTTGTAATATGATTTTTAAGTAGTATTTAATAGTAGGTTGCTCTAAGTCTTGTTACATTCCAAGGAATTGGCTGTGAACTGCTTTGACCCAGGAAAGGGCTTTGGGATCAGTTAGCCTTACTCTGTGCAGACAGGAGCCCCCCTCCCAGGCCACACTTCCAGGACCACCCCCCACCGTCATCCACAGAAACTCTTCCTCACCCCGAATTCCCTGAGACAGAGGACAAACCGCCGCCTCCTCTCGCCAACACTCTGCTTCAGATGTCTTGAAAACAGCTTTCATTCAGGTCTGGAGATTTCTCTCCAACTTAAACATCCTTGGTTCCTTCAGCAATTTCTTAAGTGTCTTCCCACAAGCCAGTTCCCCTCAGATTCACCAAAGTCCTTCCTAAATTGTGGCACCCATGAATGGCTCAAATATTCAAGACCAGGATAGAGCATATCATTCTTGATCTTACGTTGACCATCAAACATCTTTCTTCCCTTTTCTTTTCTTCCTGCCCTTTCTGCCCTTTTCTTTCTCTTTTTTTTTAAGATTGTATTTATTTATTTGACAGAGAGAGATCACAAGTAGGCAGAGAGGCAGGCAGAGAGAGAGAGGAAGGGAAGCAGGCTCCCTGCTGAGCAGAAAGCCCGCTGCAGGGCTCAATCCCAGGACCCTGACCTGAGCCGAAGGCAGAGGCTTTAACCCACTGAGCCACCCAGGCGCCCCTGCCCTTTTCTTTCTATGAGGATCTCAAACAATCTAAAACATAAAAATACAGATGATGGATGGATGGATAGATAGGGAGATAGACAGACAGACAGACAGCTGGACAGACAAGTATAAAATTCAAGGATAAGGCACTGATCCTACCAACTGTGAGGAGGCATGACAGCAAGCTTCATTTTCCCATCCCAAACTCTAGGACTTTCTGCTTATGTGTAGCCCTTACTTCAGAACAATCTCTGGCTCGCATCCATAAAAAAACTCATCCTCTCTTCTCAACAAACATATCTACCAGGAGATGCCTTTCTTGGAGTTTGGCTCTATTTTCCAAGGTGACCGCTCTTATTAAGTAAATCCCGAATTCAACCAACATGCCTATGTCAACAATAGTTTTCTATGCCCTAATCCAAGAGTATTTGCATTTTAGCAGAGAATAATACCTTCACCCATGAGTCACACAGATCTGGCAGGCTGTGGAGGTGAAAAGGAAATTAGCAATAACTCTGAAAAAGTTGAGTATTGTAATCTTCATGTGACAGATTTTTACAAGTTAGACCATGAGAATTTTAAAGATGTTGTTGGCGGTCAAGCCACTTGTGAGTGGAGAACGGAGGTCCAGATGACTGACTCTACACTACATCGCCCTGCCCTCCTGGTCAGTCACAGGCCCAGCCTCCAGATCCTTCTGCCTCTGCCTGCCCTCATTAGCAGACTCCCCTTTCTCCAAACATACTGGCCAAGTTGCTTCCCTGCCTTCCCGCCTCCCAGACTGAAGGCTGCTCTCAATTCCTCTTTTCAGACAAAAGGGTAAATACCAGTAGATATTATCTGTCCAGGAGGGTGTCCATAAAAGAGACTGAAATGATCAATAATATGCCTCCAACGTCCATTTTGAATATCAGGCTGGCACAAGGGAGAATTCCTCTGAAATCACATCAAGTTTTCCCCCTTCCACTGAAGCGTGCTTGTCAAACTGCCTAACAATTAAGAATGGAGAACAATGTTAAGTTCTAGGAGGGCTGTCTCTCTGTCAGTTCCTGGAGTCCCAGTGCTTACCACACTGGCAAGCACATAGTAAGGCCTCACTAAACACCTGCTGAACAATAAATGAACATCCAATGCCAACCACACTGCGAAATGTTCTAGAGGCCAGCCATGGAATGTCAAAGCTCCCCTGTATCACGATGCTGAACTTCCCAAGAAGGAGAGAACTGAGGCAAAGGAAAACCCACGTAAATCTCTGCTCCAAACTTGACTTACGCCACTGATGATAGAAAAGAAAGGTTAGAAAATCCTCGTTAAACACTGGGACTCATTCACATGGTCAACACGTACTGAAAGCCTTGCACAAGGCTAGCCCTGTGAGGAGACAGAGGGTTCCAGGATGCATAACATATGGACCCTACTCCCAAGAAGCTCACACCCTACTCTGTGACACAGACATGTTAAAAGATCATAGTATGTGTCAAAGTCAAGTGGAACTCCTCCTCCCCCATTCCGTGGAGAGGGCATTCTGAAACGAAGGAAAATCTAATGAAACCCACAGCCAACTGGTCGACACTTAAGGGCACTGGTAGCTACCACGATAGAATATTGCTTAACACACTAATGGTGGGTTTTGTTGTTTGGCAGCAGAGTGGAGAAGGAAGAGACCTTCCTCAAAAAAGCCTCAACTGCGTTGCTGACCTTGGCAGGGTGAGCCCAATTGGGGCAGGGAGATCACACTGAAATGTGAACACCAGCTTCTGTTCTTATTTTGAGAATTAGAGCCTCTCTCCACTCCGACCAGAGGTAGCAATGAAAAACTGGGACAACTTCATCCCCATCCAGCCAAAGCAAGAAGCACTTAGGTGTGTGAAGCTTGGGAAGGGGGGACAACACTTCCTGTGGGGGGCAGGACCTTGAGAGAGGATGGGAACATAGCTGAGGGGACATTCATAGGGCAAAGGAGGAAAAAATTGGCTGGCAGACAAGGAGCAGCCACACGGGACATCCTCTTTGCAAAGGCCTCCATTTTTAACACCCTTCCCAGGCATGCGCAAGGAAGCATGCGAACTAGACACAGACACCATCTCCATTCAGCTTGCCCTGTCCCGTTCCTTTTGACAGCTATGCTATCCCTCAATAAAGGCTTTCTCTTCTTCTGCAGTGTCGGGCCTGAAGAAGATGGAAAAAGCTCTGGGAGGATGCGGGAAGTGCTCCCCAGGTCTGCCATTTCAATGTTTGGGTCCCCTGGAGCCTATCCGAAGGCAGAGGCTTAACCCACTGAGCTACCCAAGCGCCCCAGTTCATGGGCATTTTTGAAAGTTCCTCCCATCTGATTCTTACGCTTCCTGGTTCTCCCTCTCTCTGCCTCTCCTCATGGTGCTCCAGTCCTGACCTCGTTTGGCCCACTACATCCAACAGACTTGGCAACTGGCTCACTAACTTCTCCCCACCTTTAAGCACTGCCCTCATCCCAGAGATAACCCTCTCAGCATCCTGGCTTTGTGGATCAGGTTGATCCCCCACTGGAACTGCTCCACTGCGTGAATCTTAGCCTCTTAGACTCCGGGGCCTCCTCACTGCACTCCTTGCTCTCTTTCCCTTCTCTGGTCTCTTATGACATTTTCAAAGTGATGCGTAAGCATAGCTTTGAAGTCAAACAATGCTATTAAGGGCTTAACAAACATTTAAGCCATTTTTCTAAATAGCCCAGGTATACCCTATTTTAGCTTTTTATATCTTGACATTACCTATCTTTTATTTGGCAGAATGTCATCCACTTCTCGCCATTACCATTGGCTCCTTCTTCTTGCCCTTAGGGTAAGCTCATCCGGCAAACCCCCAACATCCCAACCAGGCACGTTCCCCAAGATTGCAGACATAACTAACAATTCACAACCAGAACATATGCCATTCCAAACGTATGGTTTCCAGTCTCAGCTGAACTGCTGGGTCTGCTCAGATACGCTGTTACCTGCCCCCCACCACCACCCATCCCCCCACCCAAAGCCAGCTTTCTGGCACCAGTCTGCCCTAAAGTTCCCAGCTTTAGCACTCTGCTCAAACTGTCTCCCCAGCTGTCTTCACTCTAACAACCTGCCTTGGCCCCTTAGTTCACAGAGAAAACAGATGTCCTCTGGTGGGAGATCTCTCAGTTTCCCAAATGTGTCTGTGCCTACACCCACCCTTCCTTCTCTGGACCTTTCTCCTCAGATGGATCCATCCATGCACCTCTGCTTTAGAACCTACCCATGCAACAATCATTCCCTCTCTTTTTTCTGGATCTTCCATCTCTCACTCCTTCACTTCAGATTTTGGCTATAAATGAGTCTCTGCCATCTTTAAAAAAAAAGTCTCTGTGACTCAAGATCCCACTTCCTGGTGATGGTCTTCACAGCCTGCTGTGTGACAAACACTCCTCGATTCCCATTCCTTTTTTTTTTTTTAATCAAAAAAAGCATAACTTTAAGGTATCAAACAAGGCTACAAAGCTTAACAAAACTTAGGGTATCAAACAAGGTTACAAAGCTTAACAAAATTTTTGAATATTTTTCTGTATTCCCCATTTTTCTTTTTTTTTTTTTAAGATTTATTTATTTGAGAAGGGATGGGCAGAAGGAGAGGGAAAGAAAGAGTTTCAAGCAGACCCCCCACTGAGAACGGAGCCTTACTCAGGGCTCGATCTCACCACCTTGAGATCATGACCTCAGCTGAAATCAAGGCTCGGATGCTTACCTGACTGAGCCACCCAGGCACCCCAGGAAATCCCCATTTTTCTAAATATCACATGTATACTCTCATTTAACTTTTTATATTTTGCTATTATCTTTGACCTTCCTACTGTGGAAGAAGAAGATTCAGTCCCCTTTACCAACCCCTCCCCCTCTCCCACCAGGCACACAAATGTCACTTCCCTTCCCTCCATGGTCCCCATATGTGACATCATAACTAGTGGGGAAATTATTATGCAACATTTACATTAATGTCTATAAGTTTTTCACACATTTGTAAACTATGATTATGTTTTTCATTTTTCTTCAACCTTTGTATGTATCTATCTCTAATTCAGACCCACGCTTCCCAAGAGAAAGTAAAACTCCTCTCAGTCCAGTGAAACACACTGGGCAATCTACACCTTGCTATTTACTCTAAGAGAATCCCGGATGGAAGGATCACACTCCAGGCTGCTGTCCTGGGCCTCCCTTCATCATCATCCCAACTAATTTCCTTGCCTTCCCTCAGTTTTATCATCCCTCACTCCTAGACTTGACGTCTTCCTATTTCTTGTTTACATCCTAGTTTGGGTGGAGCACATCCTACAGCAACTCTATCAAAAAGGCTGCAGAAAGGAACATTTTTTGAGATGTTTTTACTCTTGAGAGTGATGTTCTCAGGACTATGGTTCTAGATTCGAAATCATTTTCCCTCAGGTTGTTGACGGCACTGCTACACCATCTAAACTCTTGAGAAGTCTTATGCCCTCTGTATGAGACCGGCTTTCTTCCTCTCTGATAGCCTCTGCAAACTTCTGTTGACCCCTAGAGTCCTGACATTTCACAGTCGTGTGCCTTGGGTGACAACTGCTTTACATCAGTTGTGCTCATGGGGCCCCTTTAAACCGGAAATGCAAAACTTCAGACGCTTTAGAAATTTTGTTCCCTTTTTTTTTCCTATAATGAATCCCCTTCTATTTACTTTTTTATCACTTTCTGTAGCTCCTAATAGTCAGGTCCTGTGGACTGATCCTTAATTTCCCCCATCTCTTCTATTTTCCACAATTTTCTCCTTTAGTTCTATGTTCTGGAAGCTGTCCTCAACATTGTCTACAGACTTTTATAAGTTCTGCAATTACACTGTAATTGTCAAAGGCCTTTTTCCATTCTCTGAATGTTTATCTAACTCTCCATTCTTTTTTCATAGATCTATTTCCCCTTATCTCTTGGCAGCATTGATTACTGTACTTTGAATTTTTATTATGTCCCTTACATTGTTTCTACTTTTTTTTTTTTTCATGCTCTTGTCAGGGTCTCCATCTTATACACGTTAATCTTGCCTCAAACCATTGGTGATTCTTGTCTCCATATTAGAGGTTTTTCTACCTCTACCTTGGGCAGAGCTAACGGCCTGATTTTGAGGAGGGACTTGGATCTCTCCTGTTTGATCTATTCTGTCTGGGGCAGACCAACTTTCCCAGAACACAATCTCTGGTCTCCTCAGCTGCCTACCTGCATCGACTGGGCTCAGCGGCGGAAGGGACTATGAGAACCTCACAGTTCTGTGTGCAGTTTCACTTCGTGCCCACTTTCAGCACATTATCTAAACGCCAGAACACATCTCTGATCTTGGGGGAAGAGTGAAAGGAAGCAGGTAGAGGGGAAGTTGCCTGGCCGCCTGAAGACAGAGTGAATATGAGTGTCTACGCGTTCTTCATGCAAATTTACCCTGAGCCTTTCTGTATACCCCCTTCCTGGTGCCTCAGCTTTTAGAAGGACCCGTTGCCTCTGATTCCTAAGCTTTTCAGGACTTGCACAGCAAGAAAGGGTGTGTTCCTTTTTTATTTCAGCCCTACGGACAGTAAAGTGTTAGCTTTCTCTGAAGGAGAGGAAGGCGAGGCAGGAGAGAAGAGGGAATGGAAGGAAGAAAGAAGAGAGGGAGGGAAGGAAGGAAACGTTTACTGAACAACTACTATACACTAGAACCTGTCTGAGCTGGGCTCTTTACATAAAGAAACATACTTTAATCCCAACCACAATGATCTCAAGAGGGCGCTGGTATCATCATTCACATCATACCACTGAGGAAACAGGGTTCAGAGGTATGAGCTAACCAGGCCAAGGGCAAACCATTAGTAAACGCCTGCATTCAAACTCAAGGATCTGCGGTCCCCACGACCTGCGCTCCCTCCCCCTACCTCCTGCTAAGACATATCCAAGAACTGGGGTCTGCAGGCCACCTCCCCAGTCACACAGTGTAGGCACGTCCCTCTCTCCCTTCCATCCTCTGGGTCTCCCAAAGCCCTGTGCCTTCTAGGGCGGTGGGCAGAGTATTTTACATTCTCACTGGATGGGGCCCAAGGCGCTGTGTTCTCAGCTGCTTGGGCTGAGATCTGAAGCCCAGACCCAGCCACTGACGTCACTCAGCGTGCCCTCCACTTCCACCGGGCCGTTTATGCTGGCACGGCCCGAGAGCAAGGTTGGCGGGAAGGGGATCAGCCCAAACAGGATTAATAAGAGGCAGCTGGGCTTTAAAAGCCTTCTTGACAATGTAAAGAAACTAAGTCAGATGTTTTTGGAAAAGATTTCTGAATAACTGTGTCCAGCTCCCCATCTCTTTCTAGGGCCACTCCTCCACTTCCTCCCCTCACACCTGAACCAAGGGGCTCAGTTGCTTTTTCCAGCATCATGGGTGATAACCCCATGGTCTCAGGTCAGACGTGGGCCTACAGGAGTTGGTGTCCGAGGGCTCTGTCGCACGTTTAGGCAGACTTTCACCCAGCTCAGCCCTCAAGTGCCCTGGGTGCCTCACTCACCGTGCCCTAGTCCCGACCCTGCCCAGGAAAGAGCTGGTAAAAGGTCTGGGGGAAGCGGGCACAGACGGTGGGCAGGGATCAGCCCCTTTGTGGACTGGCCTAAAAGCCACACTGGGTACCACAGCAGAGGCGTGCATTACTGAGACAAACCGTAACCTCTGGGGACTAGGCAAATCACAACTAAAAGCTAAGATCGACCAGGCACCTACTAGGCAACATGTTAGGTTCTTCCACAATCTTTTCTCCTCATAGTTCATCAAGCCTTCCCTAGGCTGTCTTCTCCTCAAGCCCTTCCAAATCTTTCCCATCCACAAAGGAAAGGTCTTACCTACCTCCTTTGGGAAGCCTTCCCTGGCCAAGTCCTTCCTCAGGACTGGGACCTACTAGTATTTCTGCCCATCCAGTCTACCCTTAATCATTTGATTGACATTGAGGGCAATCTGCCATTTACATTAGTCCATCACTCCCATGGAAGACGCCATGAAGGAAAGTTCCTGCTGAATTCTGAGCCGAGACACCATCCCTCATGAAGAACTAGCATTTTCTTTCTTTTCTGACATGAGATCGTTGTAACTGCTCATGTTTTCTTCTTTGCCTACTGAGAAGCTCCAAGCACAAGGGTGGTTTAACTTGCGTTAGGTAATCTGGGGGAGGTCTCTGCTCTAAAAGGAAGTGTCATGTAAGCTGAGACCTACAGGATGAAAAAAAATTAGCCAGATGGAGACTGAGGGGAATGTCATTCCATTCTGAAAAAGCAGCACGTGCTAAGGTCCTGAGGCAGAAAAGAACCCAAAGTTCAGAGTGACTAGAACCTGCTAAGGAAAGAATAAGATGGTACTAGTGAAACTATAATGAGTTGTAGACCCTCCAAGACAGCTGAGCCCATTTTTGCAGGCCCGTTGGGTATGTCAAGAAGTCCAGATTTTAGTCCAACCACACTGGGAAACACTGGAAGGGTTCTATGGGCAGCCATGACACAACTAATTCATCTTTTAGAATTATTTCTGTAGCGGTGCTGTGGAAAAGTCACCGGAAAGAGACCAAAGCAGAAACAGGAACGCCAGTAAAAAAGCTACTGCAGGTTGGAGGGTAAGAGATGATGGTGCCCTGGCCTGGATGTATGAGCGGGCGTGAAAGTAGGTGCACGGAATTGGGACATTTTTTGGAGACAGAATCGACAGAATGTTTAGGGTTTATAATGCACCGTAAGGAATGGCTTTGGAGCCAGGAGCTAAGAAGCAGCTTTGCCACTTCACCACCATGTGATCTTACAGCACGCCACTGAGCCTCTCCAAGCCTCACACTACTCACCTGTAAAGTGGGCATAATACCTACCTCAAAGGACAGAAGAGACCCTAAGAAAGAAGATGTGGTAGAAGAGCTTCTGGCCTCCTCAGTGGTCTGCAGAGGCTCTGCCTCTGGATCTTGCAGTCGGCCACACCCAAGGACGGGAGGTTTGCCTCTGCTCTGAGAAAGTGGGAGCATAGGCCATCACCCCACAGGCTCAAAAGGCACGTCTCCTTGTCACTCTTCCCTTCCCCTGGTTCGTTATCTCAGAATCTCTACTGCCTGAACTTAGACTTTCAGAAGCTACAGTGCCCCCAAAAGGGCCCTGGGTGGGCGAGGAGCAGAGTAACGGTAAGGAGGGACGGTCTGGGAAGGCAGCTTGGGAGGGCGGGGGCGTCTGAAGCAGAAGAAGGCACGTACATTTGGTGACTTTTTCTTGCTCCCAACACCACCCCCCAACCCCGTTCTCCTTCCCTTTTGTTCTTTTTCCTCCTCTGCACCTCTCCTCTCTTCTTCTCTCGTCTCCCTTACAGTCAGTGGCCTCTGAAGCCCCTGCCCCCAGCACAGGGACTCAGGACGAAGAAAGTCCCGCACTGACTAGTCTCTACCACCCTACTTTCCTCATCACTGGGCTCACAGCCAAGGTCAGTCAATATATGAGTATCTGGAGAGAAGGAAGCCTCCAAGCTCTCTTTCTCTCTCCCCTCTGGGAACCTAAGAAGCTCAATTTCCCCGGCTTTCCCAGCACATTTTCCACCAGCTTAGGGCCACTGGCCGTAGGAGGCAGCGGCTTCAGTGCACCAGGCCCAAGCGGTTGCATAACTCCCGGCCAGGCTCCCAGAAGCCTCACAAAGCCATGCTTCCAAAATAACCCCAGTGAATGAGCCCAAATAATAACGTTGAAATTGTATCGGGCCTGCCGTGCCCAGAAGACTCACACAGGACGGGAGGGGAGCTCACCGGACCAGGCTGCCGACACTCGATATCTTCTCACCACCACGGGGCGATTAGAAAGGGATTAGGATTAGGCGGACAGGGGGCAACTCCAGTGCACGAGGCGGGAGCGCGACCGCGCAGCGGCCAGAGGGTCCTGCGAAGCGCTGCGCCCTGCCACGCAGCCCCGCGGCTCGCAGTCTGGACGCCTGGGGTGGCCGCCCTCTGTGTCAAACAACCCTAGGCCACAGCTCCTGCAATCGCCTCTACTTGGTGCGTGAAGACACCGAGGCTCAGAGCTGTCCCACAGCCCGTGAGTGTCCACCCGGCGCTGGGACCCGACCAGTCGTTGGTCTCCAGGCCCAAGCCGCGGGCAGGGGTGGCACTTTCCGTGCACGGATTTTCAAGTCCCTTCATTCTAGTCCGAACCATAATTTCAGAGCCGGAAGAGCAAGGAAAACACGCCAGGAAGGGAGTGGCAAGCCCCCGGGAGCACTGGAAGGAAACCACATGCTCTGGAGGGGGTCTCCCAGCGGCGCGGGAAGGTCCGCTCTGCCCTTTGCCCTGCTGACCCCAGGTGCTCTGTGCACACCCACCTCCCTTCCTGCTTCTTTTGAGAACATTGAGGGCATTGGCTAGGAACGCTCTTGGGGGTCCCTTACAAACTTACCTAGGTCATCCCAACACCACCACTGGCTTTCTTGGCTGTCCGTCAGTGCCCAGTGCACACCCCTGCTTAATCCAGGCTCATCCAGCAAAAGGGCACTCCAGAACCTGATCTCCTTTCGTTTTTCTAGTTTCCAATTCCACATCACCCTCTCAGCCTCTAGCCTTGCCTGTGAGTTATTTAAAAGACCATTTCAAGGGGCACCTAGGTGGCTCAGTGATTTAAGCATCTGCCTTCAGCTCAGGTCATGATGCCAGGGTCCTGGGATCCAGCCCAGTTGGGACTCCCTGCTCAGCGGGAAGCCTGCTTCTCCCTCTGCCTCTGCTGCTCTCTCAGGCTCTCTCTCTTTCTCAAATAAAATCTAAAACATCATTTCACAACCTCAGGGTTCATCCACAGATGAATGGATAAATAAAATGTCTCCAGTAACGGGGAGATTCCTAAAGGCCAGAAGGGTCTCTTACCAGTCTCTGAGCCTGGTGCCTAGTAGAGCTGTAGATACTCACTAGGAAAGCAATGGTCCCCCTAGTCATCTCCCTCCTGCGAAAATCAGAGAGAAAGAGGAAAAACAGAGAGCAAGTGTGGTACAGGATTTACAGAGGAAGGAGGGAAGGAAGGAAGAAGAAAGGAAGGAGGAAGGAAAGACGGAAAGGAGAGAAGGAAGAAGAAAAGGAAAGAGAGAGAGGACTAGAAAGAAAGGAAAGAGGGAAACGAGTGAAAAGGTGAGGAGACTTCAGTGAGGGCTTGTCTATGGAGCTAGCTGCTTGAAGATTTGCTTCCGTCGAGTCTAACAAATCCTGCCAGTGCCAGCCTGTGCCTCCTGGGCTATCTGATTCCAGCAGTTTGATTCATTCCTTATTTTGAGGGGCAGCCAAATACCTCCCCCCTTCTCTTAGTAGGCAAGAACTGGGACAGATCTTGTTGCAGAAAGAGAGGCACTCAAAAGTCATCTTCGTCTGTAATTAACTATCCAATTAAATCCAGGCACTCGGCCATCCATCCAAGCCGGGGCTGAAGGTTGTAATCCACCAGGCATTTTGTGAACTTGCAGCAGTTCAGACCGGCAGCTGTACTGTGTTTAGTTGTTTTTTTTTTTTTCCTTCTTCTTTTTCCTTTTTTGGGGGGGTGGGGGGTGGTGGTTGTTTTTAAAGAGGGGAGAGAAGAAGGGGAAACCGGGTAGGTAGATGCTGAGTGATCAGAGTGTCCCTGAGGATGCTAAGCATCAGGGGGAAATTACCTTCCTGATGACTCAGAAACAGGAAGTGGTGACCCAGAGGCGTCCCACGAAGGGGAGGCATGCACATATGCGATGACATCGCTTCCTATTTTTATGAGTGTGGGGTACGGGAGAGTGGAAAAAGGAGGGGGACAGAGAACAATCCAGGGCTCGGGCAGTGGGTCTCCTGCGTGTCTTTGCTCACATCCTCACATTCCCCCGTCCCCATTCCTGCACTTGGGGCACAGGGTCGGCGCCCAGGACAGCTCCCTCTCTTTCACCCTCGGGCTCTGACCGAGAAGAAAGAAGCTAACAAAATTCATTTCAAGCCGTTCTGACCAAGGAGGGAACCAGATTAGCATGCAGATACCCTCAATTTCGCAGGAGGCGCCACGCTGATGATGGAAATTGTCTTAGCAGCAGAAGGAACCATGATCTGAAACTCCATGCCCACACTCTATCACTTGGGCAAGAGGGGTGCTGCAATGAACAGCCAGCAACCTGGTGCCCATGAAGACGGGGCGGGGGGTGGGGGGACACAGGAATGTGCAGGAAAGCATTCAGAACTTCACCAGAAAGTCTAGCAGGTTTGGGGGAGGGGGGGTCAGTGAAGCAAGACTGTAGAGCTAAGTCTAATGAGACTTTGGGACTAGGAGGAAACTGAGGGCCAGAAGACCCTTCTTGGTCTTCTTTCCCCAAAGAGGGAAACAAAGATCACAGACCTGGTCCATGTAAATGGGCCAGTCCTTTCCCCCCATAAGACCAAGCAAAGGAACAGCCCTGCCTCTCAGTCTTTGCCAGGGGCCTCCCTCCTTGCTTTGCTGACACAGTGGACACTGTCCCAAGAATGCCCTCCCTCTGTGGAGAAGCTGCTCTGTTCGTGCCATCTTATCCCACATCCCAGGAAGCCCTGTGTGGGGAGCCCCAGCAGAAAGCAGATGGGCAGATGACCCAGCTGGAAGTTAGTGGAATGTAATTGACCGTCATGCGAGGCACTGGATAATCCCCCCTTCCAGTTCTTTCTGCGGGAGTTCGGGCTGCAACCTGCAGCGGGGGAGGGGAACAAGTGTAAATTTTGTGAAAGTTGATAGACCCAATAGAACAGAGCACATCAAGTCTGCCAGCACGTTCAGAGGAGCCTGACCCTGGGTTTGCCCACATCTGTCTTTCTCTCCTGCCTCTTCTAGGGAAAACCAACCCACCATAATGCTTAGCCAGCCTCCTGTGTGAGCAAATCTATGTCAACCAACTGTAATCTACAACTAAATGGCTGCCTACACGTGTGTATCCTCAAAAGCCACTGTAGAGGGAAGTGGGAAAGGAAGAGTCATAGTCCAAAGTCTTATCTTTGGAAGGGATTGAAGAAAGTCTCTCCAATGAGTCCTCTGTCTAGGAAAGTCTTGTCCTAGGGAATCATATTGTCCCCATAGTAGCTGGGGTCCAGGACTCCCTGTGCAGTGGAAAGCACTCAACAGGACAAACGTCAGAAGAAGGGAAATGATTCCGTGGGTACAATCAGAGGTGTCACCTCTTCTGGTCCCCACATTAACTCCATGCAGAAACTGAAGTTCAGAGAAGCTGGGTAACTAGCCCCAGACCTCAGAACTAGTCACCAGCAGACACAAGGCTTGACCTAAGATCCCACCATGCCCCTTCTCCAGTGTACTCTGTTATCTCTGAAGACAAAGTGACAGAGCTGAAGTTCCAGGGGAAATATCCGAGGTGCCATGGCAACCTTCCATGACAAACACCTCTCTCTGCTCCTGTCAGAGAACCTGAAATTGGAACTCTGCATAGTCATTGCTGGTGGTCTTAGAAAAAGATTTTCTAGGTTTCACTCAGTTAGTCATCACAGAGCAATTGTGCTTCGGCTACTTGACCCCCCCAAAAAAAAAATTTTTTTTTTTGTTTTAATCCTTAATCTGTAGAGACCAAAAAGTAGATTAGTGGTTGCCTTGGGCTGGGGATGGGTGGAGTGGGGAGTGACTGCTAATGGGTATAGGGTTTCTTTGGGAGTCCGGAGAGTATTCCAGACTTAGACTGTGGGAATAGTTGCTCAACTCTGCAAACATAATAAATCCCACTGACTTATATGCTTCCAATGTGAACTATATCTCAATAATGGGTATATATCTCAAAAAGATAGAACCTGTCTTTAGCAGGAGTTTAAAAGGTAATTGTAGTAAGAAGACATCTAGAGATTTTTCTAGAGAAAAATCCATTTTTCCAAGTTGGATTTCAACGTTGGGGGAACATGAGCATGGGGGCATGGAAGGTGTGAACGTGGGAAGGAAGCGTGTCTAGGAAATGGTGAGCCAACTAATGACACCCTCGTTGGCACACACACACAGTGATGACTTACAATGCTGTGTCAGCTACCTATTGCTGGGTAAGAAATACCTCTGAACTTGGTAGCTTAGGACAACAGCAACCATTTCATTGTTCACAAGTCTGCAATCTATTCCAGGTTTAGGAGGATGGCTTATCACCACTCCACAATCAGCTCATGGTTCTACCAGGTCTGGAAAATCCAAGATGGCCTCATGCCTAGTCTGTCACTTCAGCCAGGATGACAGCCGCTAGCCAGAAGCTAGATATCCCTCTCCCCCTCCTCATACTCCATACTCCAGGGTTACTCCTCACCTAGAGGAAGCTGGCCCAGGCCTTCTTGTACGGCGTTCAAGACAGCAAGAGAGTAGAAGAAAATGCTGCAAGGACTCTCCTGGCCCAGGCCCAGAACCTGCCCAACACTGCAGCCACAGAATTTTATTTGTGCAAGCAAGTCATATGGTCCATCTAGACTCAGTGAGGGAAGGGACCACACCACGTGTGCATTCACGGAAGCCCTCACTGGGTATCTATCCCAAATACCAAATAGAAAGCCATAAACTTGTTTTGGAAGAGCTTACTGTCCTAGGACCTGACAAGGCTGAAAGGTATTTAAAGGGGAAATATGTCTAGGAATGGAAGCCTGGGGACAGAGCATAGAGATCATTGAATACGAAGCTGAGGAGTCCAGATTTCATCCAAGAGTCCTTAATTAAAGTGCAAACATTCCCAAGGAGAAGTGATATTTTAAGCCTTTATGAGCCAGCATCTTAGAAGAAACTGATTCATGTGTGTGAGCTAGACAGACAAGAACCCTAGGTCTATCTAAGAAGTCGGATAAATTGCAAGGACTGTGTGCTCCCATCACCTAGGTCAGACACCACCACCACTTTAGAGAGGAATATGGTTTCCATGTAGGTGAGGTTTCCATGCCTGCATCCCGGGGCAGGACGCGCTCCACCGATGCTAAGCAAGAGTTCTATTCACCCTTCGGCTCTCTGTCCCTCTTCTGTTGTCCTACCCATCCTTCCTCAAGGTCTGTGTGCACGGCCACATCAGCGGGCTATAAAATGCTAAGGCTGGAACCACAGCTTTGAGATTGAAATAAAAACAAAGGCAGTCAGCAGAGAATTCTTTGGACTATAACACGGAAATTAACAGCAAAGAGAAAACTAAAACCACTGATGCAGCTCAACTGATTACTTGGGTGACTACTGCTCTCTTCTGCCCATCTCTCTTGACACTTCACAGTTCACCTCTCTAAACCCAGGATGATGCTCTAGCCCCACAGTTCTCCTGAGGACCGACTTCCCCTATAGATGATTACCTACAGCCCGGGGGGTTGAACAAAGCCATAAAACGCCGCCAATAACACCTGACAAATTGCACCGAGAGCTGCAGCCCACCCATTTTTCCCTCTGGGCTGCCGAACTTTGCCCCTCCAGAGATGCTGAGGTCACCCTACAGTGACTTCCTCAACGTCAAGCAATTCCTGAGGACAATTAAGGTGCCTGTAAGTTGGCTAGAGTACACATGAATGTGTATCAGCAAAGTACGGTGAGCATCTTCTCTACTAAGAGATTGCTCCCAGATCTCCATGTTGGATCAAGAGTGTCCTGTTCAGATAGGCGGCCAGCGGTCCTCAGCACTACTGACCAAGCGTGCCTTCCCTTCCCTCCCACTTCCCACCTCAGTGCTTCCCTCCACCAACTGGCATCCCCCCAAGTCTTCACCAACCCCCCAAGATGTCCATAGTTTTCCACCAGAACAGCCCCCCGTTGACATTTTCTGCCCCTATTACACAAAGTTTACCTACATTCTGAAATCATCTTCTCACCTCCACTATTAAAATTCTGATTCCCAGATCCATGTGCTCTCAGCTAGCCCTGGGTGTGAATGAACACATATGTGAGGAGAAGGCTCCCGAAAATACAAAGACATGAATATGAGCTGGGGGCACGCCAGACACTTTGGAGGACAGGCAACGGAGGCATTTGGAGGCTTGTAATGGATTGCGACCTCCAGAGACTTCTCTTATCCAAAGAAAAGTTGAAACAGGGAGAAGAAGGGGTGAGGAAGGGTTATGGACCCCTCCCAAGCCACCCCCGCCATTCCTCTGTAAATATCAACCACCTTCCGTGCACATGGGATTACCGATCATACAGTCATGCGACTAAGAATGGGAGCCACGTGCCCCACGCATAAACAAGCCGTACAGTGCATTCCTATTCTAAACCATTTTGAAATACACAGAGGTGAGGATTATTTCCAGTCGAAATCATCTCCGACGTCACTTACCAAGTCTGGCAACCGTAACTTTCCACTGAGACAACGAGTGCTAACTTGGGCCTGGGGGGTCACAGTGAACATAGAATTGAAGCCAGCAGCTTCAAAAGAAGGAAAAAAGGGGAAAGCAAAAAAAGGAAGAAAGAAAGAAAAGAAAAGTAACACTCACACTTGACAAGGAGCACCATCTAGAGGAAATTCAAGGGAAAGCTCATCTTCCAGCAAATAGAGCCCCAGGTGTTATGTAGCGGGGGCTGGCTGCTGAGCCCTCCTTGGGCCACGCTAACCAGCTCTGAAGTGCTTGTGAGCACCTGTGACCCGTGCTGGGCAGCCACCGTTGAAGTCCCACACCCAGGGGTAGGCATCCAGGCAGCAAGTTGGAACAACCCCAGAGTCCAGAAAACTGCCAATAAGACACAGTCGAAAACAGGACAAAGACTGCAGGATTCCACCTACATGAGATACCTACATAGTCAGAAGCCTAGAATCAGAGTAGAAAGGCGGCAGCCAGAGGCTAGGGAGAGCGGGGCGGGGGGTGGGGGGGGGGGGAAGAGGGTGGTTGTTCAGCGGGTATAAAGTTTCAATTATGCAAGATGACTGAGTTCTAGAGATCTGCAGTGCGACGTTGGGCCTGTAGCAAACAAGACTGGATTCTACTTAAAAATTTGTTAAGGGGCGTCTGGGGGGCTTAGTCAGTTGAGCATCTGCTTTCTGCTCAAGTCATGATGCCAGGGTCCTGGGATCAAGTCCCGTGGTGGGCTCTGTGCTCAGCCGGAAGCCTGCTTCTCCCTTTCCCTCTGCCTCTCCCCCTACTTGTGCTCTCTGGCTCTCTCTATCTCTCTGTCAAATAAATAAATAAAATCCTTAAGAAAAAATCTAAGAAGGAAGATCTCATGTTAAGTATTCTTACCAGAAAAAAAGAAAAAGAGACCAGATTTGTTCTTGGGGTTGGGGGTGTAGGTAGGAAAATGGGACAACAATGCCCCTAAGGGCACTTCTATGATCTGGGAAAGCAGAAAATTGAAAATCCGTGTTTCCAAGTCTTAACATGAAGATTTTTAATTTGGGTAATTAATATCTCCACATTTAAGCAGTTGAATTCAGTGTTTTCTTTTGAACTGTAACCTTTTAGTTTTAAGAGGATATTAATTAGCATTATCTGACCTTTAGTCAGGATTCCAGTCCCTACCTTTCAATTTGGAATTGTGAGGAAGTGTGCCCACCAGCAGTGACCCAGAAGATGGGCCCCCTGACCTGGCCTCCTTCAGCCCCCTGAGTGGCCCAGGGAGAGGGGAGGATCCCCAGGCTTGGCATCCTGAAGAAGTTAGGGAATAAGCAACAGACCCACTACCTCCCAAGCCTATCTTGTCACTAAAAGGAGACTCAAAGAAGTCCATTTAATCTAACCACTGGTTTAAATGATAAAATAAAAAACTGACTTCTTCGGGTTGTTTAAAGTAGGTTTTATTCTTCAGAAATGGTGAGGCCAACAGACCAGAGACACGTGCCGTGGAAAAGATGGTTTATTAGCCATAGTTCCCAAGAGGAGGGAGCTCGCTGTGCCCTGAGGGGGTCACACAGGGAAGCACCAGGGAAGGCAGGGGGGAAAGAGGGTAACTGCAGGCAAAAGCCTTTATTGCGGTTTCCCAAAAAAAAAAAAAAAGGACATGACAGGGTAAGCAGCTTTAGGGCTGGCATGTTTGGAAAGTTCTGGCAGGCTCTGGGGCTTGGGAGCTGCCCCTGGCCGCCAGGTACCCGGCAGTGGGGTAATTAGGGCAGGGGGAGAGTGGCCTGGATATAAGAGCCTGGCAGAGTTGGCTATGGGAAGGGTGACTCTACATCGGTTGCTTTGCATATGAACTGTGGGCTCTCCAGGGAGTCCTTTACTGTCTCTGGGATTGGCTAGCGCTAGGAGGGGCACTCACTCCAGGGCCAGCAAGCCCTCCTAAGCCTCAGGCATTCCTTCATACAAAAGCATTTAATGTGCTGTCAAAATGTAAAGGTGCATTCAAAAAGGGATCGCAGGAAGTCCATATTCGCAACCAAGAGGTCAACTTATCAGATGCCAGAGACATCAGATGCGTCAGAGACAACATCGCCCGCTCCCCAGCCTCCCGTCTCACTGCGCATGCGTGATCTTAGCTACCCAAAAGCTTTCGTTATTTTCCTGTATTAAGCAATCCGAATCCTGTTAGACCAGAACTAAACACAGGGCTGCTTCCTGCCGCTGACCGAGGGAATGAGCCTGACTCAAAAGGAAAAAGACGATAGTAAAGGTTAAAAGGGAGAATTTCTTAGAAGGCTCCTCTTTTCCTCCAAAGGTCCCAAGTGAGGCGGGGCAGGGCCTGGAAGCCCCCATGACGGCAAGCTGGCTTCGGTGGGATCTGCTTTGAAAGCCCCATCATTTATACTCCTTACAGCCTCTGTTTAACTCCTTGTGCTCTCTGTGACATAAAATCCACCCTTCCTTCAAAACCCTGGCTTCGCCCAGCTCTGGGAAGGGAGAGTTAGATGTGCAGGAGCAAATTGTTAAGGCTGAAGGTCCTACCCTAAGATGACTGGAAAAGATGAGAAGCAACATTGAGATTGCTAGCTGGGTAACCCCTCCAAACCAGGACCTTCTCCCTCCGTGTAGGAACCCTGGAGAGTCCAGATTTTGTCTTGTGGGGGAGGTGTCCTTCCTTTGCAGGTATGGGACAAAGAATGACCATGGAGGGACAGTGACTCCTTAATGGGGAAGGGGGACAAACGGAAAGGCAATGGGATGCCACTCTCCGTGAGCTTCACCAGGAAGACGGGCTTTACAAGGACCCCCAAAAGGAAAGGAGGCTGGGTGTACCAGAAGATTCACTGCCCTTTCTTTGACATTTTTTCAAGGGCCAACCACAACTCACTCTTGGTTTGTTTTTTTGTGTTTTTTTTTTCCCTAAGATTTTATTTATTTATTTGATAGAAAGAGAGAGAGAGAGCAAGAGAGGGAACACAAGCAGGGGGAGTGGGAGAGGGAGAAGCAGGCTTCCCAGGAGAGCAGGGAGCCCCAGGTAGGGCTCGATCCCAGGACCCTGGGACCATGACCTGAGCCAAAGGCAGACGCTTAACGACGGAGCCCCCCAGGTGCCCCCTCACTATTGTTTTGAGTTTAGATTCCAACAGTTCCATAGAAGTGAACAACAGAAGTCAAAGATAACTTTCGAAATTACTTCGGAGGCTAAGAAAATGAAGCTTCTTCATTAAAGTCTGAGGGTACGCCCTCGACGCCTGCCCTACCTGCCGGAATAGCAAGTCTGAACTGACTAGGAAAATCCTCTTCTGGCTTCTGGTGACCACCAGCATCCCTTGACTTAGGGCCCTATCCCTCAGCTCCCTGCCTTTGTCTCCACTTGTCTTCTGTGTGTGTCCGCTCTCCCTCCACCTCTGTCGGATGACATGTGTGGTGCATTTAGGGCCCACCTGGGTAAATGCAAGATTGCCCCCTCCCTTCAAGATCTTTAGTTTAATCACTTCCGCAATGACCTTTTTTCCAAATAACGTAAGATTTACAGGTTCTGAGGATTAGGACCAAATACCTCTGGGGACATTTTCCAGCCTCCTACAGTGGTTTGTGTATGCAGCAAAGCTGGGGAATCATTGAAATCAGCGGTCAGTCTCTGTGAGGCCCCAGCCCAGCCCTGGTACACCTGCTCTCTGCTCCTCTTACCCTCTTGTGTCTCCAGGCGCTCTCCCTGCCCTGAGTCCCTGGGCCCCTAGAACATCCAAATCCCCAGCACAGACACCTCCCCGCCTCACCCTGGGTTTCCCTGAACACTGGTTGTCCCGTAACCAATACCCCACCCCTCTCACCCAACCAGAATAAATCCCGCTCCAGCACCTGTGCATCCGAAAGTGCCCGGCTCCTAGATTTGAAATCTCCCGTGATTAGGAAGCTGTGCCGCAAAGAGGTTTGGGAAAGCACTGGAATACTTTTGATATTTTAATGCTCATTGGAGATCTAAAGTCACTTTGTTTTTTTGTTTGTTTGTTTGTTTTTATTTTTTTAAGATTTATTTATTTATTTGACAGAGAGAGAGATCACAAGTAGGCACTGAGGCAGGCAGAGAGAGAGGGGGGAAGCAGGCTCCCCACTGGGCAGAGAGCCGGACGCGGGGCTCGATCCCAGGACCCTGGGATCATGACCTGAGCCGAAGGTAGAGGCTTAACCCACTGAGCCACCCAGGGCCCCATAAAGGTACTTCGTTAATTTAGAAATGCACTGGGCACAAATTACTTCCCTCACAAAATGCTTGCAGAGGACAGGCTAATTTCTGATGTGAAGACATAGGGAAAACAGGCGAGACTTGTATAGGAAAAAAATGCTGTAACTCTGTAAATAGAAAGTAGCTTTGTTTTCTGGAATTTTGAGTGCCTTCATTCCTGGCTTCTGCAGGAAGCTTTGTCAGGATTGAATAGCCACTCACCAGAGCAACTCTGAAATGACCGGGGTCCATCTGTGGCAATGCCACCACTACTACTCAGGGCTCTAACTGTCACTATGCCTTCTAGCCACCCTCCATGCTGCCATGTCCCATTAGAAAAGGAAGAGCAGACATGTGTCAGAGGCCAGGCTCTGAGGCTAGACACCGTGCACAGCTTCTCTCATTGGATCCTTTAATCCCCATCAGAGGGACAATACCAGGACAATACCAGTGTTTCCGTTTTACAGATGGGGAAACTGAGGCTTAAAGATCGGCTGTAACCTGCCTGAGATCTCATAGCCAATGAGTAGTGGAAACTAATTCTGACCAAGCCTGACCCCAATTCTGGGGTCTGTGTTTGGGGTAAGTGGGCTATGCTTCTACCTTCTTGGCTTCAGACCTCCAGGATCTGCTTATGACTGAGCGGAAGAGAAGACTGGTGAAACGTGGTTTCCAAGCACAAAATAGGATGCTGCTGCTGTCAAGTGTCGAAGGATGTGGGGGGGCGGGGGAGAATTAAGAATGTTCTAAGTGATGTCACCAAGATGGCGACATGGGTCCCTCCTGATCTGCTCTCCTCACAAGAACAACTAACAATGATTCGAGACAAGACACCACTGAGAGAATCCTAGAGCACAGGGCTGGTGCTGAAACACCACCTTGCACCACAGAGACCAAGTCGGTGGGGAAGAGACCAGCTCAATGCCAACGGCTCGGCCCTCCCATGGCCAGCACAGCACCGTGCGGTGTCTAGAGATGTCCCCACGCCTCCAGTTCCTTCAGCGGGAAAAGAGACCCGAGGACAGCTAGCCCGCCACCCCCCCCCCAGCATTGTGGGTCGCTTCGTGGAAGTCCCTACTCTGACCTCGCACCCCAGGAATTGTGGGGAATCTGGGGGGTAAGCCACTGGGAATCTGACTGTGGCAGAGAAGAAGGAAGGGGCTTGCGACAACCAGCACGGGGATCTTGGCGGACAGAGTTCATACATGCAGTGCCCGAGTAGTGGTCCCAGCCAGCGGTTTTCCTCCTCCGCAAACCAGGTCAGGGACACACTCCGACTGGGGAACTTAGCGAGATGCGGACCTGCCTGATTCAGATCCTCACACAGAGAGTGTGCGGGCTGGAGAGCCCCGTAGGCCCACCCCCAGGCAAGAAGCAGAGTGGGGTTGTCACTACCCTGCTGTGCAGTGTCTTCTGGCCCCCTGTCCTGTCAGAAAGGCAAGTGACTCCTGGAAGCTGTGTGGCCCGACAGCACTCCAGCCTAGAGGTGAGCAGAAGGAGGTGATACCCCCTCCCCTGCCCCCTCCCCAGTGATGCCGCTGTAGGGCATGGAGGCTTCCCTGTCTACACGTGGGCAAGGGGATTAACTCATAGCCAAGGACGTCCCCAACCAGACAGCGGGTTTGGGAAACTGAGAGTACCCCGGAGTGGCCTTCCCCCTCCTGCCCAGGCACACACCACACGGACTGTACCCCAACCCCATCTGAGCATAAGGGCTGGAGACAACTCTTGGAAGCTGGGTGGCCCAGTGGTGCTTGAACTTGCCGAAGGGTTCACAGTCTGCAAAGCAAATCCAGTGGCCCTATTTGGCTGGGGAACCGGTTTGAGTAAGAGAACAAGGGCTTTTTCCAGCCGCTCTTCCCACGGCACCTGGGCGGGGAATATAATTTGTAACCCTACTCGTCACTGAATGAACCCTTCAGCCTGTCCGACCAGGGAACCTAGCCAGAGCCCCCAGGGCCACAGCCCAGTGCCCTGTGGCATCTGAACAGAGAGCACAGGCTTCCCCTGTCTCTAAAATCAGCAGCCTCCCCTGACCAGGGAATTCACTGCCCGTTCTGGCCTGAGTCAGGTCCCCAGACAAGGAGGTGTACAGGCCCTGGTTGGTATCAGGCTTCCCTGTCCTAGTAGGGAAATTCATAGCCCCCAATATTACAGAATATAATGCCCAGTCCTGCCTGACCAGAGAATCCAGACAACCCCAGAGCCCACCCTACAGCCTCACTCTGAGAGGCGGCCAAGCCAGCCGTCCTACCTGACTGTTCTCAGCCAAGGGCACACCCCCTGTCCCTCTCCTCAGAGCTTCAACGGTTGCCTCACTCAAAAATAGACAGTGATAGTAGGTCCCACGTGCCCAAAGCCAGAGCAGACACACCCAGAAACCCAAACTGAGCTGACTGGTGAAGGACGGTGTCTGCGAAATCAAACCGGCAAAGTCTGGAAGAGAAGCCAGATTATCCAAAGAGATACCAGCGTAAGGAATCAAGTAAACATGACCCCAGCAAAGGAAACTAGTAAGGCCTCAATAACTGACCTTAAAAAAAAATGGAGTTCTACCAACTGTCAGAATTGTAGGAAGTTGGTCAAAATGTACAAGCTTCCAGTTATAAGATAAATAAGTACTAGGGATGTGATGGGCCCCCATGGAGACTACAGCTAACACTGCTCTGTGATCTATGGGAAAGGTGTTAAGAGAGTAAATCCTAAGAGTTCTCATCAGAAGGAGAAATTTTTCTTTTCTTCTCCTTTTTTTGACTGTACTATATGAAAAGCTGAATGTGGAGCACCTGAGTGGCTCAGATGTTAAGCATCTGCCTTCGGCTCAGGTCATGATCGCAGGGTCCTGGGATCGAGCCCCACATCGGCTCCCCACTCAGCCCGAAGCCTGCTTCTCCCTCTCCCATTCCCCCTGCTTGTGCTCTCTCTCTCTTGCTATGTCTCTGTCAAATAAATAAATAAAATCTTTAAAAAAAATTGTTTGAAAAGATGGATGTTAGCTGACCTGAACCTACTGTAGTGGTCATTATACAATAATGTAAATCAAACCATTGTGCCATATACCTTAAATGTATACATTGATGTCTATGTTAACTAACTGGAATTTAAATTTAAATGAAAACTTAAAACATACACAGGGATGTGTGTCAATTATTTCTCAATAAAACTGGAAAAAATGAGCATATGTTAATTATTTCCATTTTTTGTGGATATGCTTTATTAGATTAAGAAATTTCTTTCTATTGTTAGTTTTCTATGAGTTTTTATTATTATTGAATGTTGAAGTTTATCCAATGCTCCTCTTATATGAACTGAGATGATCAAATAATCTTTTTTCCTTGATTGTGCTTGTATTATAAGTTTCATTATGTAATACCTTTCATTCATTGATTTAAAATAAATAATTTTCTAGACTAGGAATCAAGGGATCTGGGTCTTGGTCCTGACGATGCTAAAAATTAGATAGATAGATAGATAGATAGATAGATAAATCATAGATAGATAATAAGAATTTTTTTAAAATCCTATGTAACCCTACACAGGTAACTTCAGCATAGAAGGACAGAGACAAGAACCTGCATCTGACTTGTCAGCGCCACCTGGGAGTGGGGTTTCATGAACACAGATTCCTGGCCCCAACAACAAACCTGCTCGATTCATTTCTCTCTGTGTATAGTCCCAGAAATTCTGGAATGCAGCACAGGTTTGAAGTAACTCGGTATCTCTCCTGTTTCTTCCCTGGGGTTTCACAATGTTCTGTCCCTTCCCTCCTGGGACAAGCCGCAAACCAAGCGGGTGCATGACATGACACCATCTTCCCACCAGAGGGCAGTGTTGGCTCAAAGTTTCCCCACACACCACTCGGCTTTCAGGTTTGCATCCTGACCTAGAGCATTGCTTTAGGATATTTATACATCTATAATAGCAAATCTAAAAAGTTTCTAAAAACTACCCATATTCCCACTACTTGTTGGATTGTAAGAAGTACACAGCCACCCATCCATCCCACCTCCCAAAGTCAATAACTCTTAATATCTGTAACCTCCCTAACTTGCTCCTAAGTGTAAACACACAAATCCATGTGAATTTATACACAAGCACATACACACAAACCTCTTTTTTTCCAATTGTGGAATCATGTATCTTTTTATCTGCAGCTCACATTTTCACATCTATGTGATAGATATCACATATATATGGTATAGCATACACATCTTTCTTCTATACATACGTGTTTTAAGTGGCTTTGTACTATCCCCCCAGATGGTCATCAAAATGCCTATTAAAGAATATCTAGGCCTTCTTGGTTTTTCAGTTACAAATAGCACTCCAGTCACCATTCTGGAGGATATATCTTTATATAATCTGGGCATTCTTTCTGTAGAATACAAATGGAGGATTGCCAAGTGAAAAGATATATTCATCTGTATACCAAATACCCAGAAGCAATTGTCTTTTTTTTAACTTAACCTGATTTTATTGTTATTGTTGCTGTTGTTGTTCTAAAGTTGGCTTAACATTTTTTAAAAAAAAATGAAATCTTGCCATTTGCAACGACATAGATGGAACTAGAGGGTATTATGCTAAACGAAATAAGCCAATCAGAGAAAGACAATTATCATATGATTTCACTGATATGTGGAATTTGAGAAATAAAACAGAGGATCATGGGGAAAGGAGGAAAAAATAAAACAAGACAAAATCAGACAGGGAGACAAACTGTAAGAGACTCTTAATCATAGGAAACAAACTTAGGGTTGCTGTTGGGGAGAGGGTGGAGGATGTGGTAACTGGGTGAAGGACATTAAGGGGGGCATGTGATGTAATGAGCACTGGGGTTATGTGCAACTGATGAATCACTAAATTCTACCTCTGAAACTAATAACATACTATATGTTAACTAAATTGAATTTAAATTTAAAAAATAAAACATTTAAAAACAAAATAAAATGTACCAAAACCTCAAAAAAAATAATAAAGTTGGCTTAATTAAGTTATTTTCCCACTTCTGAGAATTTTTGAGTCAGGGATTTTCTAATGGCCACTAAACCATTCCATAAGTATGAAAAAGATCTTGTTTAAAATATACTACACATCTAAAAAAAAAAAGTGTTCGCCACTAAAAAAAAAAAAAAATTGTTCGTGTTGCTTGTTCTATGTTACCAGTGATATTTTTAAAAATTTTTAAATAACATTCCTTTTTTTAAGATTTTACTTATTTATTTGCCAGAGAGAGAAACAGGGAGAGAGGGAACACAAGCAGGGGGAGTAGGAGAGGGAGAAGCAGGCTTCCCGCTTAGCAGGGAGCCCAGTGCGGTGGTTCAATCCCAGGACCCTGGGATCATGACCTGAGCCGAAGGCAGACACTTAATGACTGAGCCACCCAGGCGCCCCAATATTTTAAAATTTTAAAAGTTTACATCTCTGTTACTCATACTCCTTATACACAAAATCAGAAAACCAAATACACAAACCCCTGGTCCCATGGTGGTGCTGGGAATTACTTCTGTTAAAAATTGCCGGATGAAGATTTCATCTTGCTTGCCAAGGGCCAGCCTTTGTGGGTTCCTCTGAGCCCTTCTGTTCTAACTGGCCAAAAAATGGGTCATTTTGTTCAATTGCACCTGCTTCTCACGGCACACATTGAAGCTGGGTCACCGCCAAATCAGAGCCAGGGTCTAGGCTCTGGTCAGGTTCCAATTTGAGACAAAAAGCTAGTTTTGAGTGCCCATAGGGAGGACCCTCTGTTTAAAGAGCTATTTGGGAGATTTTCTTAAAAAAAAAAAAAAGCCTTTGAATGTCATGCCGCTGCCTCAAAGAAAGGGCAGGTCGCTCACTCTGGAGCAAGAGCACGTAAGTCTGTGGCGAGACGAAGGGGACTCCAGCTAGCAGCATGACTGTCCCTCCGGATGAGGACAGAATGGTTGTTCGAGTGTGGATCTGAGAGATGGCTTTGCGGACCTGTCATGAAGCGGCGTGAAGAGCCAGTGTGGCTTCCGTGGCCAAGTCTGGAGAAGCAAGGTGTCTCCTAGGCAGCAGAAGATCTCCAGAAGGCCAGGGTCTCTACCGGCGGGGTGGGGTGGGGCCTGGGGGTGCTGAGAATTTATTTAAGCCAGCCCACAGCCTCCTGCCAGCAAAAGGGGTCAGTCTGGATGGCAGAGTGCCAAGACACACTTTGCAGAGAGAAGTCATCCGATGAGCAGTCTGGCACAATGCCTGGATTTTTGTTAACCAGAATTCACTCACCTCAAGGTAAAAAGGCCCATTCCCACTCCGTCCTCCAAAACATCTGAAAGTAATGGGGCTTTCCCACTTAAAATAAGAAGGAGTTTCTAAGCTACAAGATAGCAAACAGTTACAATCTGGGCACTTTCTTAGTAAATCTCACCCTTGAAAGGATCTTGCACCCACAGACTTTGCAAGACCAGGACAAACCACCGCCCCCCCACCAAGGAAGTCACGCAGAGGGGTCTGCTGTGGCCTGAAAAGGGACGAGGGAAGAAAATGTTGATGTGAGACGGGATAGATCCGTGAGGTTGTTGAGGACAAGGAGGGGAAGCAAAGAGAAACAAAAAGGGGAAAACCCTTCCCACAGCATAGAGCTGCTTGTAATTCTCTCATTTCATGCGGTCACCAAGACTTTGCCATCATTACCCTCGTGTAAGTTTGCTGTACGCGTTCATCTTTTTATCAGAGAAAATGAGTTCTCTTTGCAACATAATAATGATGAAATTTCTGGTTTTTTAGGATGAATCTTGGTACTTTGTCAAGTAGCTACTTTTCTAGGATGATGGAAGCTGGCACCATTGTTCAGTTCAGTGTTCAGCCCATTTCCGGGTAAGTCTGACCACGAGGCCTTTGTTCACCCAGGATATTCTCAGCGGGCCACCCAGAGGCTGACTGCGCATGGGCAGATATCATCTCCAGGCCAGCGTGCTGGCTTTCCAGAAGAATGGGAATCCTGTGATGTCCTCCATTTTTAAAAGGTAAAATCTTGAGGTCTTTCTAAGATCAAACACAGGATGTTGAAAAGGTGCAGGCTTGCAAATGATGAAACATTCTGGAAACTTTCATATTCTGGGTTTTTGGAACAATAAAGGGGAGAGCTTCTGTAGTCTTTAGTCAGATCCTAGTTCTCTCAGCCTTCTTGAGAAAGCAAGCACTCTCTGATGCTTAAAAGTGGTGATTTGCTGGATTTCCCGTAAAACTTTGGGCCACAACAGGTAACTCTCATGGCAACCATCTTGTGCCAGGGCATTCACTCTCTCTCTCTCTCTCTCTCTATTTCTCCCCGCCCCTTTTTTTTAAGATTTTATTTATTTATTTGACAGAGAGTGAGAGAGCACAAGCAGGGGGAGCGGCAGGAAGAGGGAAAGGGAGAAGCAGACTCCCCACCAGGCAGGGAGCCTGATGCAGGACTCGATCCCGTGACCTGGGATCATGACCCAAGCCAAAGGCAGCCATTAAACCGACTAAACCACCCAGGCGCCCCTACACAGTTTATTTTTACTTAATTTTTGTTTGTGGCTAGTAAATACAAACATAATTGGTTTTTTTTACATCGACTTTATACCCAAAAAGCTTGCAATTTCTCTTAACAATTCTAATAATTTATCTGTATAATCATTTGAATTTTTTAATGGGTGTAATCACATAATCTGTGGGTTATGAGGATTTCATTCTTCCCTTCCAGTCTTTGTATTTTGTGTGCCTTTTCTCTCCACTCCTACACAGGTTAGGACCTCTAGCATGATGGTGAAAAGAAGTACTGGCAGCAAGCCTCCTGTTTTATGCTCAATAGCAGAGGGAAAACTTCCTACATCTTATCTTTTACCTTTACATTGTAAGTTTCTCACGCATACACTTTATTGGGTTATGAAATTTTCCTCCTACATGCACTAAGGATTTTATTATGAACGTTGATTGTAATCAAATATATTTCTGATATTGAAATGATTCCATTAAATGATAAATTACATTCATAGGTATTCTTTTTTTTTTTTTTTTTTTAAGAAAGAGAGAGCGAGGATGGTGAGGGGGAAACGATGGTGAGATACGGCCAGAGAGAGAATCTCAAGCAGACTCCAAACTCAGCACAGAGCCCATTGCAGGGCTCAATTTAATGACCCTGAAATCGTGACCTGAGCCAAAATCAAGGGTCAGACGTCCGACTGAGCCACCTGGGCGCCCCCATTGAAATTCTAAAATTAAACCAAACTTGCTTTCTTTGGGTAAACGCAAGATTCAGTGTTGACTGTTTGTATGCTTTGGAATAGTTTCTATGGAATTGGAATTACTTATTCCCTAAATTTTTGGCAGAACTCAATTGTAGTCATTTGGGACTGCTGTTTTCTTGGAGGAAAGATTTTTTTAACTACTGATTAAGGATCTCTATGGATTAAGAGCATAGACCCGAAGCTGACCTGCCTCCAAGTAATTTCCAGCTTTGCCTCCTACTTGTCTTACAGCCTTAGGCAAGTGACATGATCTGTGACTTGGTACCCTCATCAATAAATAGGAATAACGATATCCCCTACCTTAGATGTTCAAATATATCTAAAATATAAAAATGTAAAGAGTACTGCCTAGACCACAGCAAGTGCATTTGCTATTATTATCACTGACTTGATATCTTTAATAATTATAAAATTACTCAAGGGTTCACTTTATTCTTTTTTTTATTTTTAAAAATTTTAGTAGAAAACACATAACAAAATCTGCCACCTAGACCATCTTTAAGTTCAATAGTATTAAGCATACTCATAGTGTGCAACCATCACCACCATCCATCTCTAGAACTTTTGTCATCTTGCAAAACTAAAACCACTGACAATAATTCCCATTCTCTCCTCCCCTCCCCCTACCCAGTGGCTGTCAACCACCATTCTACTTCCCATCTCTGTGAATTTGACTACTCTATGTTCCCCACATAAGTGACATCTTACAGTATTTATGATTTTGTGACTGGCTTATTTCAGATGGCACCGTGTCTTTATGGTCCATCCATGTTCTAGTATGTGTTGAGATCCTCCTTCCTTTTTAAGACTGAGTAATATTGCACTGTGTGTCTACATCACATTTTGTTTGCCCGTTCATTGATCCATTGATGGGCATTTGAGTTGTTTCCACCTTTTGGCTATTGTGAATAACACTCCTATGAACATGGATGTACAAATACCTCTTTAATTCTCTGCTTTCCACTCTTTGGGTTTTAAACCCAAAAGTGGGATTGCTGGATCATATGTTCTACCTTTAATGTTTTGAGGAACCACAGTACTGTTTTCCATGGTGCGCTGCACCGTTTTACATTTGTACCGATGGTGCACAAGGCTTCCAGTTTCTCTACATCCTTCCCAACAGGGTTATTGCATTTTTCCCCCATTTTTTGATAGTAGCCATTCTAATGAGTATGAGATGGTATCTCATTGTGGTTTTGACTTTGTTTCCCTAACGATGAGTGATGAGGTACCCATGTGCCTATAGGCTGTTTGTGTATCTTCTTTGGAGAGATGTCTATCAAGTCCTTAGCCCATTGTTTAATCAGGTTGTTTGTGTGCTTTGCTCTTGAGTTTGGATTTCATTCATATTCTGAAACAAAATTTTTTCTGGAACAAAAAAAATTGTCCCATTTTCACAAAGTCCAAGTTGTCCAATTTTTTTTTTTCATTTGTTGACTATGCTTTTGGTGTCATAAGTTTCCCCTTTAATTCTGAATCAGTTTGGATGCACTTTATTGTCTAGGCATTCAACCACTTTATCTGTCTCCAAATTTATGGTATCTTCTGCTTATCCGATTAATCTCTGCAGCATTTTTCATGCCCAATATTATTTCCTCTGCCTTCTCTTTTTCTCTTAGTCTATTTGGCCATGGGATTTTCAGTGGTATTAATATTTACATGTAATACCTGACTTTGCCAATGCTATCTTTGTACCTTTTTTTTCTGTTTCCTCCTGCTCAACTCTTCCATTTCTTCTCTTCTTTCTTTGGAATTGTCCTCTGTCCTTTCTCTAATTTCTTAAGATCAATGCTTAGCTCATTTATTTTCAGCCCTTCTTCTTTTCGATTATAAACCCTTAGGACCAGAGATTTTCTTCTATGTTCCACAAATTCCAAAAGTGGCATTTTATGATAGTTCAGTTGTGACTATATTCCAATTTTTATTTTGATATATTCTTCAGCCTAGGAATGTACAAGTTATTATTTATAACATTATAAATCATATGAGTGGCTGAGATTACACTAGAAATAATAGTGATAGAGAAATACATCTGTGGTCTTAATTCAGTTCTCTGTGGCTCCAGTTTTGAAAGCAAGCTACCTGGTGAATTAACAGTCGGGCAGCACTTTTTTAAATAATTAAGCCAAATCTAGTGAGGCAGCCTTATTTTGACATCAAGAATAATCATTCTTTGGTGTGTCTGGCTGGCTCAGTCAGTAGAGCATGTGACTCGATCTCAGGGTCATGAGTTTGAGCCCTATGTCAGGTGTAGAGATTAGTTAAATAAATAAATACACCTTTTTTTTAAAAAAGAATAATCTTTCTTTGAGATTATTATGATCACAATAGGGAATACTGCTATGAACAATTTCGAAAAATTTTTAAATGTGAAAAAAAGATTACTTATTATTCTGTCCAGGATATCTTTCTAGGTTCTCTGCTTTGTCTTTGAATTATTTATAGTTCCATAAGTTAAAGAAATTTGATAATAATGCAAAAGATTGGGGTGCCTGGGTGGCTCAGTGGGTTAAAGCCGCTGCCTTAAGTTCAGGTCATGATCCCAGGGTCCTGGGATGGAGCCCCTCATCGGGCTTTTGCTCGGCAGGGAGCCTGCTTCCTCCTCTCTCTCTGCCTGCCTCTCTGCCTATTTGTGATCTCTGTCAAATAAATAAATAAAATCTTTTTTAAAAAAATAAAATAATGCAAAAGATTTTATCCATAGAAATGCAAATTAGTTAGGACCATTTGGATAAAATTGCTTATTAACCCATTTCACATTTATTTTAAATTCATTTCATCCTTTCCTAACTGCTTCTGTGTGTGAGTGTGTGTATGAGTGTGTGTGTGTGTGCGTACGTGTGATAAACCACTTGGAATTGTCCTTTGAATTGACTGTAGATTCTTACTAGTTCCTTCACTAATTTAATGAGTTAAATAAGTTAAGAACATGTTCATTTAAAGAAATCAACTACTAAAAAAAATGTGTTAAAAAAATTTTTTACTCTGATCATTTATCCATCTCCCATTATAAATATGATAATTTTTGTTTCAGATGTTTTAAAACTATATTATTGGCTCTATATAAGTCTAGAATATTGTAACTTCCTGGGAGAATTTAATCTTCTCTCTTTATGAAACCCTCTTTTTCACTCATAATAGTGCTCCTTGACTCAAACTCTATTTTCTTTGTAGTAAATGATAGCTTTATTTTTTTTAAGATTTTATTTATTTATTTGACACAGAGAGAAAGAGCACAAGCAGGCAGAGTGGCAGGCAGAGGTAGAAAGAGAAGCAGGCTCCCTGCTGAGCAAGAAGCCCGATGTGGAACTCGATCCCAGGACCCTGGGATCATGACCTGAGCCAAAGGCAGAGGCTTAACCAACTGAGCCACCCAGGCTTCGCTAAATGATAGCTTTAAATTAGGATATGCTCACTTCTTCTTTTCATCCCTTTAATTTCAAGTATTTCTGTGCATTTGTTTTAGATATATCTCTTGGGGGGGAAAATACACGCACATATATATATTATAATGAGATTTTTTGTTTTCATGTAGTTTAAAAATCTGTCCTGTAACTATAGAATTTAGTCCACTTAAAATTGTAGTAATTGTGGGTATATTTGCATTTATAGCTATGATCTTATTTTAGGTTTTTTTCTTTTTTTAAAGATTTTTATTTATTTATTTATTTATTTGACACAGAGAGAGAGATCACAAGTAGGCAGAGAAGCAGGCAGAGAGAGAGAGGGGAAGCAGGCTCGCTGCTGAGCAGAGAGCCCCCATGTAGGACTCGATCCCAGGACCCTGAGATCATGACCTGATTCGAAGGCAGAGGCTTAACCCACTGAGCCACCCAGGTGCCCCTTATTTTAGGTTTTCTAACCTTCTTGACTTTTTTTTCCCCTTCTTTCCTTTCTTGCTTCTCTTGCGAAGATTTTTTTTTTGGTCTCATTCCAGTTTTCCCCCTCCACTACTTCTGTTCTCTAATTAGCTCCCTGTTATGAGCTCTACTGTGTCCCTCAAAAAAGACATGTTAAGATTCCAACCCTCAGTACCTCGGAACGTGACCTTATTTAAATAACGTCATTGTAGATTTATAATTTGTTAAGTTAAAATGAGGTCATACTAGAGTAGGGTGGGTCCTTAATCCAATATGACTGATGTCGCTATAAGACAGAGACACCCAGAAAGAACAGCATGTGAAGATGGAGGCCCGAATTGGAGTAACACATCCACAAAACAAAGAACACCGTGGATTTCTGGCTGTCATCAGAAGATAAAACAGAGGCATAAACAGAGTCTCCTGAGAGCATTCAGAAGGAACCAACCATGTGGGTACCTTCATTTTAGACTTCCAGCCTCCAGAACTCTGAGCAAATAAATTTCTGTTGTTTGTGGCACTTTATGATGGCAAATCAAGGAAACAATTATACTACTTAAGAAATTATAACATGCATACCCAGCTGAACAAAGTCAATAGTTAACCCTTGTCTTTGCCATTCTCCTGAACAACACAAGGACCATGGGATATTTTAAGAATGTTTATTCTTCCTCTTAACATAAATTACTATTCTTTCCTCTTTTCTATTTTTTTCCCAGCCCCATAACACATTATTTTTGTGATAGTTATATACATTCACGATTTGCTTCGTTTAACCACTATTGACCATTTTTTGTTATTGTTTAGATTCCTTTCTCACATCTCAAACTTCCTCTCTGGGATTACTTTCCTTGCTTCTGAAGTGCATTCGTTAGGATTTGCTGATGAAAAATGCTCTTAGTCTCCATTAGTCTGATAATGTCTTTCTTAGACACACAGTTCTCGGTTGGCAGGTGTTCACTCTTAGCACACCACACATACTACTCCGTCCTGTTCTGGCTTTCATTTTTGCGGATGAGAACCCTCTTGAGAAGTCAGCCATTGGTCAATCATTGTCCCCCTTTGGGTTAATCTATCTTTCCCATATGGCTGCTTTTAAGGTTTTCTCAAATTTTGTGTTTTTCAGCTCCCTCTGTTGTATCCAAGTGTGGACTTCTATTTATGTTTCGTGATTGGCATTCACTGAATCTCTGGAATCTGAGAATTAGTGTCTTTATCATTTGAGCAGAAGGGTCAGCCCTAGTTCCTCAAATGTTGCCATGACCTCATTCTCCCCCTCCTCTCTTTTTAGAACTTCTAGAACTTAGATAAGATGTATGTTACACCTTCCACTCTATTCTCCCTTTCATGTTTTCTCTCTGTAATTCCATGTGCAAAATCAGTCAGTTCTTAGGATGTGTCTTCCTGCTCACTACTTCTTTCACTAGTGTCCAAGCTGCTGTGTTAAACCCATCCACTGGGTTTCTTTCTTTCTTTTTTTTTTTTAAGATTTTATTTATTTATTTGAGAGAGAGAGAGAATGAGAGAGAAAGAGAGAGAGAGAGCATGAGAAGGGGGAGTGTCAGAGGGAGAAGCAGACTCCCTGCCAAGTAGGGAGCCTGATGTAGGACTCCATCCTGGGACTCCAGGATCATGACCTGAGCTGAAGGCAGCCGCTTAACCAACTGAGCCACCCAGATGCCCCTCCATCCACTGGGTTTCTATCTCTATATTTTTATTTCCACAAGTCATATTTGGTTATTTTTCAAATTGGCTTGATTTTTATATTATTCATGCTCTCCAGGACAAAACTGCCAAGAACATACCTATAGTTGAACAATTTAGGTTTATTACCCATTGCAGCAAAAGCAAATGCACACCATGGGGAACCATGAGGCATCTCAATAAAAGGGTGGTTTAAAAAAAAAAAAAAACCTAATATAAGATTTGGGCTGTGGTTGGGTGGTTTGGGATGCGGGTAAGGAGGCTGAGGATGTTATCAGGAAGTAGGATAGTTCTAGGTATCAGTAAATCTTATCCAGAATGAAGATAGATGAGAGACCAAGACTAAAGTTATAAGAGCAGTCACTCATATTAGCCAAGATGGGGGGTGTTTGGCCATTTTTCCATTAGGACAATGTCATGTTTTGTCATACTTGGTTATGGTGGGGTCTTGCTTTTGTCTGGATCGATCCTGGTCACAGATTGGCTTTATCTGATGCTGTTGTTCTGTGAAATTGTTTATGTTCAACAGGACCACATGGCCCAGCAGTGAGCGCCAGGCCAGCTCTTACATGCAGGGGCTGCTTGTCACTTTCCCTATGGTCTCTTAACTCCTTAAATTGTCATCCTTCCTTTTACATCTTTATACACGTTAAACATGTTCACTTTATATTCTGAGTCAGATCATTTCAAGATCTAAAATTTCTATAGATCTAATTTTGCTAACTGGTATTTCAACTGGCTCTTGTTTATGGTGGTGTGTGTGTTTGACTTCTGCCTGTGGTTCCATAGTTCTTGGAACTTTATCTGTGTGAATTCTGAGTCTTGACGGTGGGTTCCTCCAGGGAACATCTGTGTTTGCTTCCATCAGGAACCTGAAAGCTCTACATAGAATCTATAAATTTTTTAAAAAATTTTTTTAAAGATTTTAGTTATTTATTTGACAGAGAGAGAGCACAAGCAGGGGGAGCAGCAGGCAGAGAGAGAAGCAGGCTCCCTGCCCCAGGATTATGACCTGAGCCAAAGGCAGATGCCCAACGGACTGAGCCACCCAGGCACCCCCATAGGATCTACAAACATTTTTTCAAAATTTTTTCAAAAATTTTTAAAGGTTTTATTTATTTATTTATTTATTTATTTTATTTATTTATTTTATTTATTTTATTTATTTATTTGAGAGAGAAAGCACACATAAGCAGAGGGAGCAGCAGGCCAAGGGAGAAGCAGGCACTCTGCTGAGCAGGGAACCTAATGCAGGACTCAATCCCAAGACCCTAGGATTTTTACCACATTTGCTTTATTCTTTTCTCTACCTGTATGTGTGGGGGGGGGGGGGGAGGGGGAGGGGTGTAGAGATAAATAGAGAGGTAGGTAGGTAGGTAGATTGATATTTTTTCTAAACTGAGAAGTTGAAGACATGATTCCCTTTTCTATGTAAATACTTGAGTATATATTTTCCAAGTACATTCTTTTATAAAACCACAGTGAAACTATCAAAACCAGGAAATTACCATTGATATTTTATTCAGATTTCATCAACTTCAACTTTCCCAATAATACCTTTTATAACAAAAGAAAACCCTGGATTGTGTTTGCATTCAGTTTTCATGCCTTTTTAGTCTCTTTTTTTTTTTTTTTTTTGAAGATTGTATTTATTTTAGAAAGAGAACAAACAGGGAGAGGGGCAGAGGGATGAGCAGACTCCCCACTGAGCACGGAGCCTTTCACAGGACTCTGTCCCAGGACCCTGAGGTCATAATCTAATCTGAAGTCAGACATTTAACCAAATGAGCCACCCAGGGGCCCCTAGCCTTTTTTTTTTTTTAAGATTTTTTTATTTATTTGACAGAGAGAGAGATCACAAGTAGGCAGAGAGGCAGGCCGAGAGAGAGGGGGAAGCAGGCTCCCCACTGAGCAGAGAGCCCGAGGCGGGGCTCGATCCCAGGACCCTGAGACCATGGACCTGCCTGAGGTGAAAGCCGAGGCTTAACCCACTGAGCCACCCAGGCGCGAGCCCCCCACCCCAGCCTTCTTTAATCTAGAACAATTATCCAATCTTTCCTTGACCTTCACAATCTTGACAGTTTTGAAGATTACAGGTCTGCAGTTGATTACGTTTTCCAAAAATGATGACAACAATATTCCTAGTCCCACGTGCTCTTCCAGAACCTTCTTACTACTTTCCATAGAGAGGTGGAGTCTATTTCCCTTCTCCTTGAACTTGAATGTGGTTGTTCCTTCTTGAGTCGCTAAAGTATAGCAGAAATTATGCCGTGTAACCTCTGAGGCTAAGTCGTAAAAGGATATGGTTTTTCCCTGTTTCTCTATATATATATCTTTTTTTTTCCTTTCTATCTATCTCCCCAATTACCCTTGGAACCCAGCCAAGAGGCCGCATGGGAAGACCACATACAAGTATTTCTGCCAGCACCCCCAGTCAGAGTCTCAGCTAACAGTCAGCATCTACACCAGGCAGGAAAATGAAGGAGCCTCTAGAAATGCCCAGCCCTCAGGCTTGGAGAATTCTAACTGAGACCCGCACATCATGGAAGAAAAATAAACCATCCCTTTTGTGCCCTTTGTGAATTCCTAGCCCACAGAAACCATGAGCATAATAAAGGATTATTTTACACCACAGAGTGTTAGGGTTATTTGCAACCACTGTAACCAGAACAAAGCCTGTGATTTTAATTTTTTTAAAAAATCCTTTAATTTCTAGTTATCCAGTGTCAGATCTGTTTTTTAATATTTCTATTTTTTTAAAATATCACCTCAGAGGTGCCTAGGTGGCTCAGTTATTTAAGCCTCTGATTTCAGGTCATGAGCTCAGGGTCCTGGGATGCAGCCCACCGCCATCAGTCTGTAGGACTCTGCATTCAGTGGGGAGTCTAATTCTCCCTTTGACTCTACCCCAGCCCCCACTTGTGCATGCATGCACTTTCTCTGAAATATATAAATAAAATCTTTTTAATTAATTAATTAAATGTCTGCTCAGATTCAAACACTTTAAAATACAGTGTGGACCACACAATGACTTTTTAGATAAGACCACCGAAAACACAATCCATGAAAGAAAAACTCATTCAGTTGGAATGGACTTCATTAAAATTAAAATTGTTGTGTGAAAAACTCTGTTAGGAGAATGAGAAGACTAGCCATGGACTGGGAGAAAATATTTGCAAAAGACACATCTGATAAGGGGCTTGTATCCAAAATACACAGAGAACTCTTAAACCCCCACAACAGGAAAACAAACAACCCAAGGGAGGTGGGGGGTTGGGGTAACTGGGTGATGGACAGTGAGGAGGGCTCGGGATGCAATGAGCACTGGGTGTTACATACAACGGATGAATAATTGAACACTGCCTCTGAAACTAATGAGGCAGTATATGTTCGTTAATTGAATTTAAATAAAATACGTTAAAAAAAAACCCAACCTAAAAATGGACAAAAGATCTGATCAGATGCCTTACCAACGAGAATAAACAGATGGTAAATAAGTATATGAAAAGATGCTCCATGTCCTCTCCCATTTGTGAATTGCAATTTAAACCAATAATCATAATACCAGTAGACTGGCTAATTGACGAGAATGAGATACTATCAGAATGGGTAAAATCCAAACTATTGACAACCCCGAAGTCTGGTGAGGATGTGGAGAAAACAGGAAATCTCATTCACTGCTGGTGGGAATGCAGAATGGTACTGCCATTTTGGAAGACAGTTCAGGAGTTTCTTTTTTGTTTTTTTAAAGATTTTATTTATTTGAGAGAAAGAGTGAGAGAGAGAGAGAGAGAGAGAGCGCAGAGAGGGAAGCAGACTCCTTTGCAGTGCAGGGACCCCGGCTGGAGGCTTGATCTCTGGTCCTGGGATCATGACCTGAGCCGAAGGCAGATGCTTAACCGACTGAGCCAATTGTGCTCCTAGGTATTTACCCAGATGAGTTGAAAATTTGTGTGTGTACAAAAACCCACACAAAGATGTTTATAGGTGCTTTATTCATAACTGCCCCAAGCCAGCGGCAACCAAGGTGGACATCAATAGATGAACAGATAAACTGTGGTACCTACAGACAATGGATTAACATTCAGCAATAAAAAAAAAAAAAAAAAAAAAGAGCTATCAAGCCGTGAAAAGACATGGACGAAACTTAAGTGTATATTGCTGTAAAAGGAGCCAACTTGAGGGGCACCTGGGTGGCTCAGTTAAGCATCTGCCTTCAGCTCAGGTCATGATCCCAGGGTCCTGGGATTGAGCCCCACATGGTGAGGGGTGTCCCTGCTCAGCAAGAAGCCTGCTTCTCCCTCTTCCCCTGCTTGTGTTCCCTCTCTCACTTTCTGTCAAATAAATAAATAAAATCTTTTTTTTAAAAAAAGGGAGCCGGGGCGCCTGGGTGGCTCAATGGGTTCAAAGCCTCTGCCTTCAGCTCAGGTCATGATCCCGGGGTCCTGGGATCGAGCCTCACATCGGGCTCCCTGCTCAGCGGGGAGCCTGCTTCCTCCTCTCTCTCTGCCTACTTGTGATTTCCGTCTGTCAAATAAATAAATAAAATCTTTAAAAAAAAAAAAAAAAGGAGCCAACTTGAAAAGACTACCTACTGTATGATTCCAGCCATATGATATCCTAGGAAAGGCAAAACCGTGGAGACAGTAAAAAGATGAGTGGTTGTCAGGGATTCAGGGAAGGGAGGGATGACGGGTGAACCACAGAGATTTTTAGGGCACTAAAACTATTCCATACGATCCTATATGAGTGGATCCATGTCCTTATAAATTTGTCCCAATCTATAGAATACGCTACACAAAGATGAACTTGAATGTAAATAATATAGTTTGTTAATAATCATACATCCATATTGCTTCATGAATTATAACAAAGGTACCACACTAATGCAAGATGTTGATAACAGAGGAAACTTTTGGGGGGTAGTAATTAATATAGGAACTCTGTACTTTCTGCCCCATTTTTCTGTAAACCTAAAATTTCTCATTTAAAAGAAGTCTATTTATCTAAAACAAACAGTGTGCATCAAATATGCCATCTCTGAAGGACCAACATTTAGTAAACTTTATTTAAGAAAAAAATGAAGGGGGATGCCTGGGTGGCTCAGTTGGTTAAGCGGCTGCCTTTGGCTCTGGTCATGATCCCAGTGTCCTGGGATCGAGTCCCACAGCAGGCCCCTTGATTAGTAGGGAGCCTGCTTCGCCCTCTGCCTCTGCCTGCCACTCTGTCTGCCTGTGCTCGCTCTTTCTCTCTCTCTAATAAATAAATAAAATCTTTAAAAAAAGAAAAAAATGAAGGAACCACTATGTGCAGATGACTCCTATTTTCAGAAAAAAAAAAAAAAAAACAATATAATAAGTGGCCATTACAGTAGTTAATGGTTGAGTCAAGACTAGATTTTAGGCCTCTTTGTCCATTTCCAAGTTCTTTCCAACCCACCTTGCTGCAACATTTGGGTCCTCACCCGAAGGTAAGGCTTAAATAAAATCGGGTTTGCTCTGAGCTATATGTTATTACAGGAAAAACTCCCACCTAAAAGAATGAGCACCATCTTCAAAAATGAACTGTTACAAATTCTAATAAAGCACCAAATACAACGATCAGTATGATCAAGAATGCCTTCCCACGACCAGATCTGGGGGGTGTATCCTGGCCCCTGAGTAATCCCACCCTAATATGACATGTTCTCCTAAGGTTGGTGTGAGAAACACAGCTAGCAACGACCTCAGAAACAGTCATTTTTCTTTCTATGCCTTTCTCTAGGAATCTTGATAACTCATAAAAATGAATCATGACCCTTAAGTCATTTCAGAGGGAAGAGCGTAGCTTTTGCTTTAGGATAACAAAGCTTTGGTGCATACATATACTTTTAATATCCCTTTTATGTGTGTGTTTGACCACATCGATCTACTTTTTGAAAAATTACTGCAAATTCGTGGAGAATAAAACACCAACCCTTTATATACGGCCAGGGCTTTAAAAAAGAAAAAAATGTTCTTAAAAAAGAACATTTATGGGGGCTACCCGCCCCTCCCCATGATTTTGCATCAACCCAATGGTAAATTTCACTGTGCCCATTTACAGATGAGGAAACAGAAGTTCAAAGAAGCTGTAGGACTTAGCCAAGTCCCTACAGTAGAGTGTAATACAAATGTATGGCTTGGTCTCCAAGACTCGACTCTTCACTACCTACTTTATTGTCTTTCTAATCAATTCATTAGCAAAAGACCTGCCACGGGCCAAAGCAAGAGGTTGCCCAGCCCCAAATTTTCTGCCCCACCTCCACCCCCTCGGGAGCCAGCCTGGCAAATCAGAAATCCTTTGGACCCTTACTACTCAAGGTGTGGGTCTGAGGTTTCACAACATCAGCATCCCCCGTGAAGCTGCTGGGACGTGTAGAATTTCAGGCCCCACACCACTGAATCAGAACCTGGCATTCTGATAAGGTATTAGGTAATTCACAGGGACACTGAAGTCTGAGAAACTCTGGGACAGACACTCAACCCTTCGGGTAAGCCATGCTCTCCAGTCAGAACTGCCCTTCGTCAAGTGAGCATCGGAATTTGAGAGGCAGTTTGGGCCACACAGCTAATGCCATCAAATTAGCTTGCTGCGTTGTTTTGCGGGGAAGGGCGGGGCATCTTGTGGTAGGAAACAGAGACAGAGCGCAGGGAGGTTGGGTGCTTGAAGACCAGCTCCACTGCTCCGAAGAGTGTGGGGAAGCTTTTAATGCGCGAGGGTAGCGCTGGGACGGAGGTGAGACGCCATCGAAGGACTAGAGTCAAGACAGCAAGCAGGGGGTGCCTCGGCGGCTAAGCGTCTGCTTTTGGCTCAGATCATGATCCCAGGGTCTTGGAACCGAGACCGCATGGAGCTCCCTGCTCTCCGGGAAGCCTGGTTCTCCCTCTCTCACTCCCTCTGCTTGTATTTTCTCTCCATCAAATAAATAAAATCTTAAAAAAAAACAAAACAAAAACCAGCAAGCAGGCCAGGAACCGCTTCCTAAATTTGTCTACAAAACACTAGATTCCGTCTTTTGTGTGCGACCGGATGGCAGGTAGATGGATGGCCTCTTACATGTCCTTCCTACCCCACCCCCCGCTCCAGGGCTGGTGGAGCAGGATGCTCAGTCCGCACACCCGGACGAACTAGAACGCTAGAATGGAGCCCTTCAGCGGTCACCGCAAGATCTGAACTTCCTCGCGCGCGGGGGCGGGGCGGGGCGGGGCGGCCGGAGCGGCAGACCGTGCAGCCGGTGCGCGTTTCTATCCCTGAGAAGCTCTCTGCGCACCTCCACTGTGAAATGCAGCTGTTTTTAAATTGGGGGGCGGGATGGGTAACGTAAATGGTGTCTCTTCTAGAATGCGATGTGCAAATCTCAGATGGTGTAAAATGAGAAATCGTACAGGGACAGAGTTTTTTTTTTAATTGATTATATATTTGGCTAATACAGAGATAGCCCTTCAAACCTTGCTTTAACGGATACTACTATCTAGAATCGGGTTAAAATAAATATTTACGTTTCCGGAAAGTGGGTCTAATTAACATAAACTCTTAAGTAAATAGTAGTACCGAGGGAAACCGGATACTAGTGGGTAAAAAGGACGGGATCGGAGAAGGAAGCTTCGCCCACAGTGCCTTTAAGTGCCCCGGGAGGGAGCGCGCTACTAGCCAGCTTCTCTCCTTCTGGAGTCTGGAGAGGGCCCCCGGTGGTTTTGCGGCTCTGAGGCTCCAGTCGGAGAAACAAGGCGCGGGAGGCTGGATCGGCTCCGCGCGCCCCCCGCCCGGCTCCCCCGCCGCCGCCCCGGGGCCCGGGCGCTCGCCGCCACCCGCCCGGCGCCGGCTGCCGTCAACGGCGCGAGGTGTCGGGTTGCGGCCGGGCTCAGGGCCACAACGGGAGGCTGCTGGAGTGACAGTGACGACCCCCAGGTCGAAGGAAAACTGCCCCCCCCCCACACACACACACCAGTCCCCAACCTGCCGCGCGAGGAGCAGGAGGAGGCGGGGCGCGGCGCAGGGACGCGGACCTCAACCCGGCTGGGGACAATGGGTCCAAAAGGAAGCGGTCCCCAGGGAAAGCGGGCGCCACGGTCTCACCCTTCGAAGAAATGCCGAGTGAGGTGGCCATCATTTCAAAGCGGTCCCTGAATTTTTTTTGTACCGTTCCTGACAGTATCCTATTGGCCGCATCGCAAACTTCGCCATCAGGCCACCGGCACCCTCCCCTCTGCGGGTCTAAGGCCGAAGCCCTGGCCTCCGGCTTTTCTCCGGGCCTCCTGTTTCTAGAAATCTACAGGGTTGCGATCTGAACTGGAAGGAGGGCATGGGCGGGAGCCGGCCCATTTGTTTGGGCTTCTGTTAGGTTCCTATTTTCTCCTGGGTCGGAGGAAGCTAATTAGTGCAAGCCCTGGGAGTGGGGTGGGCGCCCCCCCGTCACGGGAGGAAAACTATAGGTGACGGGACTAGACCTCGCAAACTCCATATGCTAGAGTCGGAAGCCACCCACTCCGCGGACTTCTGGACATCATTCTGGACCGCTCCAAGGTAGTGCACTGTGGCCTTCAAGAACTCAGCTCTGGAAGTCTGGCCGACTGAAAAGGCAAAGAACTTAGGCTCTCCGGCCTTAGTTTCCCCAACTGTAACGTGGAACGTCCAGCTCAAACGGTTCGGAGTGGGATTAAAGACACCAGAACACCACCAGGCACATGTAAAAACTACTGTTAGCAGGAGTTGAAGAGCAAGTTTCTCTAAGATTTATAAAGTAAACATGTCATTTTCCTACAGAACGTTTGTCCATATTTCAGTGTGTATTTCAAGATATGTACTTTAAGGTATAGCTACTCTGTTAAAATGATAATAAATGAAATCTACATGTGAAATTGCAAGCTGTGGGCAAGTTTTATACAAATATTTTTGCTGCCACAACTACCGCTTATCTTAATTTTAAAAATCAAATCATCTAGTAAGTTCTGCCTTGCTGGGAGCCCACTTTCTACATTTTCTGATTCCCTGTCCTTTTGTAATTTTGCTACAGAATTCTCTCCTGGCAAATAGGTACATTCCTAGTAATAAGGCTGCTGTTAAGCAGTCCCCTTAGCTGAGGTTTCCCTTGGAAAGAGGGAGAAATGGTTTGGACAGTCTCCATCTAGGGTTCTCCTGGGTCAGAGGCTGGAACCCAGACAGACAGCTGGCCTCCTAACTCAAAATGCACATGAATAGGGACCCAGGGTGACTGGGTGGCTAAGTGGGTTAACCTCCTGCCTTAAGCTCAGGTCATGATCTCAGGGTAGTGGGATCGACCCCTGCATGGGGCTCTCTGCTCAGAGGGGAGCCTGCCTGCTTACCCCACCCTCACACCCCCACAACCCTCCCCCCGCCTCCCTCTCTGCCTACTTGTGATTTCTGTGTCAAATAAATAAATAAATAAAAACTTTAGAATAGGGACTTATTCAGTCAATGCAAAGGAATAATTAACTTTTTTACTCCGTGAGCTGCTTTAAAATAAAAGTGAGGTGCTGGGGCACCTGGGTGTCTCAGTCCTTAAGCGTCTGCCTTCAGCTCAGGTCATGGTCCCAGGGTCTTGGGTTGGGCTCCCTGCTCAGCAGGAAGCCTGCTTCGCCCTCTCGCCCTCTCCCACTCTCCACTGCTTATGTTCCCTCTTTTACTGTGTCTCTCTCTGTCAAATAAATAAATAAAATCTTTTTTTAAAAAATTGAGGTGCTCTTTTAGGCTAAGGCTTGATAGGTTCATTGCAATCAAATTAAATAGAAATTACTGCTCTTTCCTACAGAATTCAAGTGAGACTTAAGGAATCTCCACTAGGAAATTATGCGATGTCCACAATATGAGGATATTTTGCTTTATTGTGCCTAGCTGAAAACAGCAAGACTTTATCTTCTCACTCCCCCATCCTTTCACAGAAATTAGGGAAGCTCCTCCCCAAATCCTGCCTCAGACAGTCTCTATCATTTTTACATTGGGGGGGGTGGATATAAAAACATGCCCCCAAAAGTGTATTTAAAAACGTGTCAAGCCTAATCAATTGTAAAACAAACACTGGGATAATAGCCAGCCAGGCCAGACTCTCTCTCAGGAGCTCTTGCCAGTCACTTCCGGATCATAGACCTCTCCCACTCCCTCTCTCCTACCAGCAAACACTATCCTGACTTCTTTTTCAAGGTTCATCTCTTGGCCACATATATATTTGTATTACCCAAGGATGCGTGCCTAAACAATATACCATAGTTAAATTTGGCCTATTCTTAAAACTTTGTACAAATGAAATCACTTACGTGTGTGTTCTGTTGTATCTGGCTTCTTCTGTTCAATATCATGTCCTTAAGATTCATCACTGTTGTATCTGTGGTTCGCTGATTTTCATTGTTACGTAGTGTTCCATACCTATCATTTACTTATTACTCCATACATACTCTTCTAGACCATTCCATACTGTGACTCTAACACTGTCTTCGGATGTTTGAATTATTTCCACTTCGGACCTACTACAAACAGAATTGGTCTGAACATTGACAGGTTTCTTATGTTTACTGGCCCTTTGGATTTCTTCTTGATTAAAAGAAAGTTATTATTGATCTGGAAGAGCTTGTCCTGGGAAAATGGCTCAAGATGGCTTGCCTTTTCACTAGATCACAATTGGCTTTGAATGACCAAAACGAAGTCCAATTTCCCAGTCTTTCCTTATATAGATTGTTCATGCTATTATAAGAAACCTCTCCCCACCCCAAAGTCATCAAAATATTTTTCCATGTCATTTTTTTAAGTATTAACGCTTTGCTTTCCACGTTTAGGAACAGCGATGAGATTTCTGAGTTAGTGCTTTAAAACGGTACTTGGCTGGATGTCCTTACGTGTGGCAAGACAAATACCCTCAGGATTCTGGTTACGGCTGCTGTAACCATTGGTTTTCCTTGGCCCCAGACTGCCCTAAGTTCTGGGAAAGGCCCCGGCGGCCGAGCACATCTCATTTTCGAAACTGCAGCGGTGGCCATACAGTGCTCTGCTCTCAAAGCCAGATGAAGCTGACTCTGGAGCTCCAGGGTATCCCCTGGCATATCCCGGGCAATTCTCAGCCACGCTGGGGCCCAGGGTGCCCCACCCGCCGCGCTAGGGTTCCGGATGAACCTGGAGGGGGTGAAGGGGGTGTGGCCATCCCTGCTGCAGGCTGCGCCCTCCGTTCCCAAAGGCAGCTTTCTTCCAGCCCCAGCAGCCCGTTGTAGACCAGGGAACTCTTTGGGAACCTGAATTGTGACCCATCCAAAGCCCACCCTCCACTGTCACTTCTTCATGCCTTTGCTTCTCTCCCACGGGATCATCTCCAAAACTGAAGTCTCCCAGGAGACAAGGAGAAGGAGGAGCCCCAGGAGAGAAGGAGCCTGGTGGTGAGCGGTCCCTAGAGGCAGGCACGCACCCAGAACCTAGTGCTTTGGGACAAGCCCTAGGGGATGGGCGCGGCGGGTGGGGGTGGGGAGCGGAGGTGGGTCGCCGACTATTCTAAGGAAATCTCCTAGTGGTTTCCATTTTTCTAGCAGGATCCGCCACCACACGCCGCCTTTCTGGAAGAACTAATGCCTTCCTTCCTCCCCCGCTCTTCCGCAAACATACTTCTTTTGCCCAGAGAAGAATCTGAGAGGCATGGAGCACACTTATTAGAGGAGTATTTCTAGCAATAGCACTTAATGGGAAAACTTGGAAGAAACCTATATATCCCACAAAAGATATGCAGCTTTAAAAATTTGTCCATATCCATAGAATAAAATATACAGTCATATTACAATTATATAGTATTTACAGTCGATATACAGGATAAACAGTCACTCATATCACGTTATAGAAGTTGTTTATGATGTGCAAAGTTTTTCATAATATAACGTTAAGAAAAAAGCAAGTTAGAAAACCGCACATCCAATCCCTATTTCTTTAAAGGGAGTTTATCACACATATATGAAAAAGAGTAAATAGAGAAAAGTTTTTCTGTGAGTAGAGGAATTAGGAGATCTTAGGTTTTGTGCGTACTTCTTTATTTTCCTTTATTTTTGTTGACTGTATGCTACTTTAAGAATCTAGCTACGTTTGAAAAAAGGTGGGAGGGATTCAAGAAGTTTACAAACCTGCAGTGGCTTGTTGAGTGTGGGGAGGGGTCTGTCATCAAGGCTGGTATCCAGGTTATCAACAAGCGGAGGCCAGAGCTAGCTACATCCCTAGAAAACTAAGTTCAGGCAACTTCTGGTAAAAGCAAAACAAAACCCTGCTGCTTCCTGTTTCCAGAACATGGGAATTTGCCTTTCTCATCTTAACTGTCCAAATATCAAGCCCACATAGCACCAAGATCTGGTGCTGCCCAGAATGGTACAAACGAAGGAATCAAATAAATGTCCTCTTTATTCTAGTTATTCTGTTTTTCCTGCTCAGCTTCGTCCATCTGAATAAATGCATTCCCTACGAAATAAAAGGTAACCCCAGTATTGACTATACTCAGAGGTTGTTTGACACCCTGCCACCCTTGAGAGAAAAATACCTAATCTGCAGGACTACAGTCTAGAGCCAGGAGCCTCCCCTTTCCTGACCTTCTCCCCCTTCCTGGGGACAGCCTCCTCCCCCCAAGCCTCTCCTCCAACTCTCCAAGGCTGGTCCCGGCATCCAGATAAGCAGTCTCTCCCTCCCTTCCACCCTCCCCTTCCCCTCCTCCTCCACCTTCCTCTCTCCCTCCTCCCTCCCTCTCTCCTCTCTGTCTCTGTCTCTGTCTCTCTCTCCTTCTCCTGGAAGCCCAGTCAGAGGGCTTAGCCAGCAGAGGCAGCAGTCACCTTTGAGCTCTGCTCAGCTGTCCTGCCAAGGTCACCACTGATACCGGTTTTAGATCTAAAAGTCACTTTTGTCACTTTACCTGACAACAGAGTTGCATTTTACATCGTTTATGTTCCTTCTTGCTTCATCCACTTCCTCCAGGTGGCTTCCAGGCCAAATGCCCAGTCTGGTGTTTATGCCTTTTCTCTCTGATCTCTCCCTTCTGGTTCCTTCACTTCCTCCAATCTATTTTCCTGTGGCTTTTTTTATGTTGAAATTTTTCAAACTTACAGAAAAACTGAAAGAGTAGTACAGTGAATATACACATATCCTTCCTTTAACTATCCCACCAACCACCGGTAACCCTTACCATTCTGTCACATGTGAACCTTTGCAGGCATAAATTCATTCCAAACACTTCCAACAAAACCACTCTCCTATGATCATGTCTAAGAAACTCACCTTAATTCTGCCATAACATCAAATACCGGTGCAAATTCAAACCTTCCCCCATTGTTCCAAAAATGTCTTTTATGGCTTCTTTCTTACTCAGTATCCAGTGGAAGTGCTGAAATGTACTTGAAATGTACTTGCTGAAAAGTACTGAAATGTACACCAAATGTAATCTGGTGCTAATGTCTCTTTCTTGTCTTTTAATGGAGAACAGCCCAGCACATTCTTTTTTTTAAAATGACATTGACTTTTTGTAGTCTTGCTCTGAATTCCTGACCGCTTAACTGTTGGGTTGCCTGAGAATTTGGTTTTGGACTTCTTTTCTTCTCTATTTACATGCATGCCTTTGGCAATTTCATCCAGGACTGTGATTTTGGATAGCTTATTTATCCCAAATGTATCTTCTCAGCCTGGGCCTGTCTTCTAAACTCCTGACCCCACCTGCTTCCTACTGGTCTCACAGACATTTCAAGTTTTATAACTGAACTCCTGGTCTTCTCCTAAAAATTTCCTCTGCCTATAGTCCTCCTCTTTTGAATTGATGGCAACTCTACCTCTCCATTTATCCAAGCCGGAAAAAACTTAGTATCATCCTTGATTCTGTGTCTCACAGTGTCTTACACTCCACATCCAGTTGTCTGGAAACCCTGTTCACTCAACCTTCAGGATATACTGGGAACCTGACCAGTTTCCCCAACCTCCTTTGCTTCCACCCGGGTCCCCGGTCTCCATCCGTGGTCTAGATTTCCAGCTAACAAGTCCTCCTAACATCTCCGCCACAGCCTAGTCTGAACACAGAAACCACGCAGCTCCTTTACAAACTCAAGTCCCATTATATTACTCCTCTACTCAAAACCTTCCGATGTGCTCAATTTCTCTCAAAAATAAAAGCCAAAGTCCTTCGCTAGCCTCGAAAGTCCCCGTTACCTCTCTGACCTCATGCCTAGGGACCCCTCTGCCCCCTCCCTTTCATTCCTGCCTCTCCACCTGTTCTCAGCACACCAAGCCTGATCCTGACTCAAGGTCTTTGCACTGGTTGTGCACGCCTTCCAGATCCGCGGGACTCACTCCCTCGCCCGTCTTGGGCCCTTGCTCAAGCAGCATCTTCTCAATGAAGCCTATTCCAACCACCCTTCTCAAAATTGCAATGGCCCCCCTGTGTGTGCCAGTTTCGCACACACAGGCACACTTCTGATCCTTTTACACATTTGTTTTCTTCACACCTATTTCCTCCATATTGTATATCACCTTCTTTTTAAAAAAGATTTTATTTATTCATTTGAGAGAGAGAGAGAGAGCACAAGAGCATGTGTGCACAAGCAGGGGGCAGGAGAGGGGGAAGCAGACTCCCTGCTGAGCAGGGAGCCCAATAAGGGATTCAATCCCAGGACCCTGAGATCCTGACCTGAGCCAAAGGCAGACACCTAAGGGACTGAGCCACACAGGTGCCCCTGTATATCACCTTCTAACATGTTCTACAATTTACCAATGTATTATATTTCTTTATCTTCTCCACCCTTCCCTGAATGTTAGCTCCCTAGGAGTGGGAGTGGAGGTGACCTGAGGACCTGAGCAAAGACCTAAAGGAGCCATGAAGACATCTAGAAGAGGACAAGGGGTGGGGGTAAGAAACTGTACACATATATAAGAAAAGCCCATATCAGGAAAAGTACTGGCAAGCACTGAGTATTTAGCTATTATTAATATTTGTCCATCCTTCATTCAAAGTAGAAAAAATGATACTGAGAATATAGTGAATGGTTTATCATTAAGCCAGCTATAGTTCTTAAAGGCTACTTGGCAAGGAGGCACTGGATAAGGGGGTAAAGATCACAGGCTGAGAGTCCACAGACATCGAATCATATCGAGTGGATTCAGTCAGGTCTCTGGCTCTCCCAGGCTGAGCAGAAGTCCTGCCCTCTTGCTTCTAATACGTGTTTGCAGCCACAGTTTTCCTGGGTTTATCTATAAAAATGAGGGAGGTGGTTGATAAAAAGAACAGCCTAGAGTTTACTAAATTAATGGTCAGTTAGCTTTGGATGCAGGGACCCTCCTGGGAATTGGACAGAAAATAGCAATGACTGTTAGGACTGGCAGCTTCATTCTCTTTGTCAACTCAGTTTGACACTGTCTGCTTTGTATTATAACAAGCACAATTTTGGCACCTTCCTCCTGTCTCTGATGCTGGACTCCCAGAGAGATCAAAAGGAAATACAAAGCAAAACTTTTCAAAGATTTGGATATCTAACAGTCTCATTTTAAACATTTTTTTAAAATATTTTATTTATTAATGAGGGAGAGAGAGAGAGACAGAGGGAGAAGCAGGCTCCCCGCGGAGCAGGGAGCCTGATGCGGGACTCAATCCCAGGAACCTGGAATCATGACCTGAGCTGAAGGCAGACACTCAACCAACTGAATCACCCAGGCACCCAACAGTCACATTTTATATCCTTTTTTAAAAAAAATCTCTTGTTCTTCAATCTCTCCAAATTGCCTGGACTTGGAAAAGGAGAATGTATTACCAGCTTCTCATGGGATAAATTTATTTCCCACACATCCTCTACTTTATTCCAAATAAGCCCAGAACCCTCTGGCTACAAATATACTCCAGCCCTGCTCCAAGCAGGCAAGGAAGCCCACAGTATCCAGGTCCTGGAGAAAAACCCAAACGACAGCAGAGGGCAAAAGGAACCCTGCCAAAGGACACTGGGTGAAGGGCTCTGGGCACAGTGACAGCCTTCTGGGCATATTCTCCTATGTAAAGTAGACCTGCTTAAAACATGAGACCTCTCCAAAGTCAGCTTTAAATGAGCCATCCTACTCTCTAATGCATCGACCCAGCGTCAGACTGTCTGGGGGAGAGGCGGAAGGGGAAGACGCACTTGGTTATCGGGATAATTTATCTACGTGGCACCAAATTTCAACATGCTGGCTGTGCCTGTGTGCTCTGTCTTTGTCCAGGCAGCTGTCCCTTAGCTGCCACGTATGTATGGAGAATGCCCACTGGGGAAAGGGTGATGGGCTGTGCTCCTGCAGCCCCAAAGATCCTTGAGCTCTCCCCCCAGCACGTGTACCCTTCTCCTAGGTTCTGAGGGAAGTATCCACAAGTTTCCTTGGGGGAGATCTCAAAATATTTTGCATTTTCTTTAGCATCCACCCTGGGCTAAGAAGCATGGAAATCTGTAACTGTATTACAAATCAAGTTCCTTATATGCAAGGCACCCCGCAGGAGCAGGCGGCCCTACAGATATCTGCGGACATGGCCCTTGCCTCAGGGGGAGACAGATGATGAATGTCTTAGGACTCAATTCTAGAGAGGCAAAACATTCTGAATGACAGCATGGTGCCCATTCACATTTCCATTCCAGCAGAAGCCGGAGAATCTGGGACTGATGGTTTTTGTTTTTTTTTTTAAAGATTTTATCTATTTGACATACAGAGATCACAGGTAGGCAGAGAGGCAGGCAGAGAGAGAGAGAGAGAGAACGAGAGTGGAGGAAGCAGGCTCGCCGCTGAGCAGAGAGCCCGACGGGGGGCTCGATTCCAGGACCCCGGGATCATGACCTGAGCCGAAGGCAGAGGCCTTAACCCACTGAGCCACCCAGGCACCCCCTGATGGTATTTAACTATAGGCTCACACCACAACTATTTCCTTCTGGTCTAGTCCTTACCCGTCAACACCTTAGCAGGTTGCTAGTTTTTCCTAAAGGAAGTAGTCCTTCAGGGTGCCTGGGTGGCTCATTTGGTTGAGATACTGACTTTTGGTTTGGGCTCAGGTCCTGATCTCAGGGTGGTGAGATGGAGCCCTCCTCCAGCTCTGTGCTCTGTGGGGAGTGTGCTTCTCTCCCTCTGCCCCTCCCCCAGCTCTCTTTCTCCTTCTAAAATAAATAATTCTTTAAAAAGGATGTGCTTAAATTGTCTTTTAAAAATTGTACTCATAAACCTAATTCATTTATCTGGGCTGGCTCTTGCAGGCAATAGAACACTCCTGGAATAGGGTTGAGCAACCTGCAATTACTTTAAGGAAATAACAGGTTTAGGCGTTTTGTGAAGGTAACTTTTTCGTAGAAAGATTCTGCTTGGAATATTTACCACTTTGGACACCCCACATACATACCTTCAGAGAACAGGTGGCCCTATATTCTGTCTGTGCACATAGAAATGTTGACATCTTTCACGTTTGCAGAGAATAACAATAATGAGTAGAACATCATTTATGGTTAATTTGCACGTTGGCAACCTCCTAAGTAAGATACGACATGGAACCCTGGCCTCGGCCCCCAGAGTACTGAGTGCCAGGTCTGTCACTGCCCCCTCACTAGACGAATGACTATAAACAATTAGGGGGACCCCTCCGCATCTCAACATCCCATCCCTGGAACTGAGATAATGACATCTGCTTACTTATCTCAAAGGGACATCAGTGAGATCATGGATCCCCAAGCTGAGCAAGACACCAGACACTAAAAACTGCCGAAACGGGTCTGTCTGACCCCCAGGGTCAGTGTGCGTGAAACTCCTCTGGGCAGGCTCTGGGGACGCTACGATGCATCTGATCCCAGCCCAGGTTGGAGGCTATCGCGAGGGCTCATCGAGACGACGGGCTGCCCGTTTATGACAGAACAGCTGCGGTCTGGCGGTGCGCGTCTGGGCCGCCTGGGCTGCTCCCGGGCTATCCGGCTTCGCAGTACCCGGCCCCGAGCCGGCAGGAGCGGTCGCCCCACCGCGCCACGGCGCAGCCCCGGAAGACCCCCTCCCGGGCGCGGTATTTCTTTGAGTCTGATCCCGGCAGGCCCTACGCACACCCGCATGCACAGACGCGCGCACGCACGCAGAGTTGCCGGGGCCGAGCGCGTATTTTTCCGGCGGCGGGGGGTGGGGTGGGGCGCTGTCAGTCTGCGGGCGAAGGGGCTGTGCTGGGTGAAGGGGGCGCGCCGGCGGCGGGCGCCGGAATGTTGATTGAAACGGAGCTGGCAGCGCGGCGCTGATAAGTGTCGCCGAGCAGCGCCGCGGCCCCGGAATCTGTGCGCCCGCCGCCCGGCCCCGCGAGGCCCGTACAGAGGAGCCCCCCCGACCCCGGCCCCAGCATTCGCCGCTTTACTCCGGACGTGTGGCCGGCGTACGGCGGCGGCTCTCGGGCCCCCGCGGTCTGGCGGGGAGACTAAACTGCCTCCGCCGCGGAAAGGCGGAGACGGGCGTGGTGGGGAGACCACCCGGAGAAATCGAGAAGCTGGCTGTTTTGTGTATGATCAGCAAAAGACAGCTCTTCGCCCTCTCCCCTCTCCGCTCCACGCAGGCTCTTCCCCTAACTCAGATTTTCGCGCGGGTGTTCGGGGGTTCGCGGAAAGCGTCTCTGAAAGTGATCTCGGGCGGACCGTTAACGTCGCCCCAGGATAGCCGTTTGGGAAAAGATAGCGTTCGATCCTTAGCTCACGCTGTACACTCGAAATACACACTCCAACTAGATCGAAATGTAAATGAAATTGTGCAAGTACTAGAAGAAAATATGGGTGAATTCCTCTTTAATCTTGGTGCAGGGAAAGGTTATCTCACTTTGTCTCAGATCCAGAGACAACAAGAGATAAATCGCAAACGATTACACATTAAAATGCATGACAAAAAGCACTATAGAAGGAGTCAGAAGACCGCTGGCAAACAAGAATAAAATATTTGCAGTATGTAGCACAGATAACCCAGATCCATGACACATAGAAAACTCTCAAAAATTGATAGAATAGGGGCGCCAGGGTGGCTCAGTAGGTTAAAAAGCCTTGGCCTTCGGCTCAGGTCATGATCCCAGGATCCTGGGATCGAGCCTCACATCAGGCTCTCTGCTCCACGAAGAGCTTGCTTCCTCCTCTCTCGCTGCCTGCCTCTCTGCCTGCTTGTGATCTGTCTGTCAAATAAATAAATAAAATCTTTTTTAAAAATTGATAGAATATGGAAGAAAGATACAATTTAAATAGGGGTGTGTTTTTTATATTTGTATATCGTTCATGCATATATATATCTACATACATAGACATGTAAATATCTTTTAAAAGATAAATAGATGTTCTGTCTCATATTTAGAGAAATGCAAATTAAAACAACACTGAGGGGCTCCTGGGTGGCTCAGTGGGTTAAAAAGCCTTGGCCTTCGGCTCAGGTCATGATCCCAGGGTCCTGGGACCGAGCTCCCCATCGGGCTCTCTGCTCAGCAGGGAGCCTGCTTCCCTTCTTCTCTCTCTGCCTGCCTCTCTGCCTACTTGTGATCTCTGTCAAATCAATAAATAAAATCTTTAAAAAAAAACACTGAGATATCATTTCTCACCTATCAGATTGGTGAAAATTAAAAGGTATAATACATTCAGTTGTCCAGGCTGGTACCAGAGAGGTAGGCACTCTCATACACTGCTTGGGGAAGACGAGCCTGTGCAACCATTCTGGAGAGGAATTTGACAATGCCTAAATAAATTATATATGCATTTACTTTCGACCCATAATCTACTTCTAGATATATCTCAGAAGATATACTTCTAGCAATATCAAAACGCATAGCAACAACTATTACATCATTCATAATGTAAACTATTGAGAAAATCTAAATATTCACAGGAAATTGGTTAAATAAACTAAGGCACATTCACATACAATGAATGACTGTAAAAAAGAATAAGGACAATCTCTCTGAACCAGTAGGTTCAGGAGTGTGGTCTCCAGGATATACTGTTAAGCGAAAGGAGCAAATTCTAAGAGTATCTCTAAGAGGAGATGGAAGCTGGGAGCACCCCTGGTTCTGGGGAGGAGTCTGTGCTAAGAGGGATCTTCAGGTGTGTGGCTGCAGGTGAGGCTGTGGAAAAAAGGATGCACCCATCATCAACCAGCCTCTTAAATATGACAATCGGATTCACATCATAGATCTTGAGGATGACACTAGAATTAAAGTAAAAAATGTCTTCCTTCATCAGGCAGGTGAAATTAAGCCCATTAATGTCAGTCCACCAGATAAAATTGTGCTGGCAACATTCTATTATAAAAGTTCACTTGTCTTCTCCCCTACTGGACCGGATACTCCTGGAGGATTCTGGAATGTGTGCTATGTATCTTTGTGTCCTAAGACGTTGCTAACTGCCTTATATATAGGGTGACCAAATGTTGTGGTTTGTTTGGAACAATTGTGGTTTGTGCCTGACATCCCATCCCATGAGTGTTTCCTTCTTTTTACAAATGTCCTTGGTTTGGAAGATTGATTTTATGATTACCTTCCCTTATGTAATAGGCACTCAAAGAATATCTACTGAATCGAATAAAAAGGATTCAGAAAAAACTGAAGTAACAGCTTCAGTGAAATTTTAAAATGTGTAGTGAATTTTTCTTAGAAACAAGGGTGCTAAGAAGACCTGAGTGAAGAAGTAGGGAGACACATAAGAAAAGACGATTACCAAACAACTGCGTCCGTCTTAGCACGTGTGCTCTAAGGGAAAAAGCTCCCTGCTGAAAATGAGATATGTGTGGCCCCAAACAGATCTCTTAACCTTTCTTTGTCTTGGCTTTCTCTTTTACAACCTGGAAATAATAACTGCTTTACACACCTCTCAGAGTTATTTTCAGAATAATCTGAGTTATTTTTCAAATCTTCATTCTACTCCGGGGGAATCCGAGTGTGCGCAAGGAGAGAAGAGGTAAAGGGCAATAGTTTATGTTTGTGGCGTGGCTGGCCCTGTGGTAAAAAGACCCAGGATCTCCCTCCAGAGAAATCTGGATCCTGCCCAGCTGTTCGGTAGCTGTGTGGTTTGGCACCATAGGTAACCTCGGTGTTCTTTACCTTGTAAAATAGAGACTATTAAGTTAAAAGAAAAAAATGAGAAACAGTCATTTTTTTTTTTTATGAGAAAATTTAGGAGTTCCTGGGTGGCTCAGTGGGTTAAGCCTCTGCATTCGGCTCGGGTCATGGTCTCAGGGTCCTGCGATCAAGGGGAGCCTGGGGCCCTCTGCTCAGCAGGGAGCCTGCTTCCCCTCCCCCTGCCTGCCTGTCTGCCTACTTGTGATCTCCCTCTGTTTCAAATAAATAAATAAAACATTTTTAAAAATAATAATAAAAATGAGGAAATTCAATGAGTTGTTTTGAAAGGATTTGCCTTAAGACCATAGTTATGCAATCTGTTGGCGGGGGGGGGGGGGGGGGGGGTAGGCTATGAAGATTTGCACCAACAGTCAGGAATAGTGTGAGATTTTCAGTGTCATGGGAATATTGTAGACATGGAACAGCTTATTTTGAGCAAAAGAAAGCAGGTAGAAATGGCACAGACACTGATATTACAACAAAGACATCCTGTGTATAGAGCAACAGCCACCCACGGGTAGCAATGAGAAGCATAATATCAATACAAAAATCTTGTTAAGTGCCACTACCTCATAGCAACAAGAAGGACTACCCATATTATGCTACCTTGTCAGGTAAAGAAGGGAAAATTTTTTTTGAAAGAAATACATGTATCTGATCATTTATGGGGGGGTGGGGAGCACAAAAAAAAATATAGTGATGAGATCGCAAGTGTGTAGGAACCGGGGAAGGATGGTGAGTGGTCATGAGAATAAGACTAGAAAGGGTAAAGGTGTAGTGGTCACATCCTGGAATACACATTTTTGCATAACTCTGGCTTTTAGAATTATGTTAATGTTTCACATATTCAAAAAATAAAAAGTACTACAATATTTTAAAATGCATCCCAGCGAAAGAGACAGTGGCAAAGCAGAAATTGTAACAGTGGGCAACTCAGTTTCCCCAGCCCTGGGTGGGCCTGATACCTCTGGACCAGTCCCCAGAGTATGCTAGAGACTATCCCCTGCAAACAGGGCAGATTTCTTTATCCAACAAATGTTTTTTGAAGACCTATTAAGTATACAGTTACTAGCCTAAGCCCTGGAGGCACACTGTGGAACAGACCTAGACCAGAGCCCCAGTCTAGTCTAGTCTAGTCTAGTGGGGATCCAGCTCCCCTTGAGAAACCTCAGTTGATTTCCTGCAGGCCTTCAAGGCCCCCAGCACCTGACTTCACTTGGAGTTGCCTGTTGTATATAGGATTTTAAAGATAGAATCCCTTCATTTTAGGAAGGTCTGAAAGAAACTGGTGGTGGAGGGCGGGGCGGGAGGACTCTTTAACTGTGGATGGAAAGAGGTTCAATATACATCATACACAAATGTTCTATGATTGTGCTGAGGATCACACTCCATGGAAATAATTTAAAAGTCTGGCTCCTGTGCAAGACTGGGATGAGAGAAAAGGGCTGAGGCTGCTCATTTCCTTAGTGTGCTCACAGCTTGGACTGAGCTGGCCCAGGATATGCACTTCACACATGTTTATGGACCTAGTTTGGTTTGCTAGCATTTTATTTATTGTGCAACCTAAGTGTACTAAGGCAGATCCTCTCACACCCCTGGCATGGCTGGCCCCATTTCATCTTATTTTATTTTATTTAAGATTTTACTTATTGGGGCGCTTGGGTGGCTCAGTGTGTTAAAGCCTCTGCCTTCGGCTCAGGTCGTGATCTCAGGGTCCTGGGCTCGAGTCTCTCTGCTCAGCGGGGAGCCTGCTTCCCCCCTCTCTCTGCCTGACTCTGCCTATTTGTGATCTCTCTGTCAAATAAATAAATAAAATCTTTTTAAAAAAAGATTTTACTTATTTATTTGACAGAGAGAGAGTACAAGCAGAGGGAGTAGCAGTGGGAGGGCGAAAGCTGGCTTTCCGCTGAGCAGGGAGCCCAACTTGGGGCTCCACCCCAGGACCCCCTCCCATCATGACCAGGCCAAATGTAGACCCTCAATCTCATTTCAAGAATAGAGATGAGGTGAGGCGCCTCGGTGGCTCAGTCAGTTAAGCATCAGACAGACACTTGATTTTAGCTCAGGTCTTAATCTCAGGATCTGGAGTTCAAGCCCCTACTCCTCCTCCCTGGGAGGCCTGAAGCCTACTTAAAACAAACAAACAAATAAAAAAAAGAATAGAGATGACGACTTCTCTGCTCTTGAGCTAGGAACGGGGACACACACACACACACACACACACACACACCACCCCCAGCGCACTGTCAGGACTGTGCCCGGCCCAGTCTAAGAGGCTGGGAACTCCCCACATTTTCTGCTCCTGACGCCCGTCCTAGCTACTCCTTGCCCCTCCCGGATGCCCTCGCTTCGGCCTGTGGCCAGATCGCTCGCGTTCCCCTTTCGCCGCGGGGCAGTGGTTATTGAGGCTGCAAAGGACCGAGCAGGTAACATGAACGTTACGAGTTCCACTCTCCCGAGGGGACGCTCCCAGTGCGCTGTAGCGGTAGAGGAGGACGAAGGGGTGACGCCGAGGCCCGGGCTGTTTACCGCAGCGTCCCGGTCCCGGGGCGGGGCCGTGGGGTGTCCTGGAGGTGACTTGGGGAGAGCGAGACCCGGGCGAGCCGAGAGCAAGAAAAGCGGAGACCAGTACGTTTGCTCCGGCCGGGCTGCGCGGCGGGGACAGGCGAGGCAGAAGGACAGCCTCTCTCCCCACCGCAGTTGGGCAAGAGCCGTCCGCACACCTCGGTCCGGGTTTGCTTTGAGTGTGAGGGAGCCTGAGCCCAAGCCGCTCTTTCCCTAACGCAGACTCGAGTCTGCACGAACTGCCAGGGATCAGAAAGACTGTTCGTGCCCCAGATCTCTAACAAACCAGGAGGGGAAAACAAAGCTGGAACCCGAGAGTAGGATTTGAACTCAGGGCTTTTGATGCCAAGACCCTCTCAAGGTGTCTTTTTTTTTCCCCTCCAATGTCCTAGAGCGTGATAGTCCACCGGGAGAATTCCACCCTGGAACAATGTGCTGGCCGGCGGTCTACGCTTGATGTCTTTATCCCAGGTCACCCCCAGCCCTAGCTTGAGAGGACACCACTGAGCAAAGCTGCTGGAGCCGAGGGGGCGGTGAAATGTTGTGAACATGGAAATGTTCTAAATTCACCCACTTTCGGGTGTCTGGGAAGTCCCAGTAAATAGCTGCAGAGAGGAGGATGCGATCATACTATTTTTTTAGGAAGTCGTGGGATATGTTTCATGAGCATTAAAACATTTGATTCATTAATATTTGTTCTAGGTATTTATCCTGAGGAGATAATCCAAAGCGTTGACAAAGTTGAAGGCATGAAGTCCTTCTCTGAAGCTTTAATGAGTGACAGAAAAACAGCAGATACAATCTAAAACTATAAGCACAGTCTATTATGAATCATCCATAACATGGACTATTATATTGTAATTTTAAAACACATTTGTAAAAAACTCTTTAATGAAGTCCTGGACATGCTTACGATGTAAATTTAAAATATACAAATTCGCATATAGCCTATGCAAAGATATAGAAAGAAGGAAGAAGGTCACCTCTGGATGACTCTTGTTTTCTTTTCAACTTTTCTTATTTTATTTTCCCCCCAAAGGGTGAATAATGACTTTTATAATCAGAAAAAACAATTAAAGAAACATATGTGTTATCACAAGATTTCGAGGTCTCTGGGGGGTAAAGCCATATCTCCTTCAGACAAAAAGTTGGGGGGTATACTGTTTCCGCAAAACCAGATTCCTGGTGCGCCCTGCTGTTGGAGAGCTGGGCCACCTCAGAGCTGCTTAACCTCTCTGATGGTGACTCCTCACTGAAGATGACAAGAAGGAAGAAAGGAAGAAGGGAGGAAGGAGAAACTGGGAACACTTGGCGTATAGCTTTGATGTAAAGACTAAATGAAATGATGTATAAGAAACCATTAGCTGGTTGTGCTGCAATTTCGTGAGAAATTTTGTGCCCATAGCCTAGGGAGATGAGTTCAACTTATCTGAAATTTCAGGTAGTAATAAAGCCCAGACCGTTCTTGTAATATTGAATTCTCTCAAGAAGATCTATTTAAGAAATAGTTGATCTGAAATCCCAAAGAAGAACTCTAGTGAGATCTCATTTTGATTAAAAGATATTTTTAAACTCCCTAGAGTCTGTGCTAAGACTGCCGACCTCAAATCATGTTTTCTTAACTGAACCAAGGTAGCATGAGCAATAGCAGTGGACAGCAATAGCAGTGGACAGCCATTGGATAATGTGGTCTCATACACATTATCTCCGTTCTCACAATCATCCTATGATGGGCTTATTCTTATCTCCATTTTAAAATTAAACCCAAGTTGACAGAGGTAAACTTTGGCGGAATCCCACAGCTGATGTGTTCCAGAGCAAGGGCTAGACATTTTGACTCCACCCCCACGTTCATAGCCACTGTACACAGTTTCTCCCTTTCTCTCTCTTTTGAAAGATTTTATTAATTTATTTATTTGACAGAGAGATAGAGAGCCAGAGCACAAGCAGGGGAGCGGGGAAATGGCAAAGGGAGAGGGAGAAGCAGGCTCCCTACTGAGCAGGGAGCCCCAAGCCAGCTGGACCCTAGGACCTGAGGTCATGTTTGGAGCCAAAGGCTGATGCTTAGCCCACTGACCCACCAAGGCGCCCCCACACTCTCTCTTCACTGGGTGCCAGCCTTGTGAGAGGAGGTTTTCTGAAGATCTAATGCTGGTCAAAACTTCCCACCCCTTGGGGGTGGGGGAAAGGGGACACGAGGACACACACATGCTCGCTGAAAACAATCAACTTCAGGGAGAATAAAGAGGAGGGAGAGAAGGAACTGAGGACAAGAAGGGCAAGGTGAGCCCCTGTCTGGCACCTTCCAGAGGGCTGGGGCTATTACCTTTCCGCATCCAGCCGTAGAGCTGGCAAAGAGGCGCCCCCCCCCCGCCAGTATAGCTTCCTAGCCCTTTCTTCACCCCCCAAGCTGAGAAGCTCCTCCTATGAAATGGCTGATCTGGGATCCCCAGACCCAGATTCTGCTCTAAGTGAGACGTTTCCCGCTTAATATAGGCATCGACGGTGAAGACTAGCTTGTCCGCCGCCCAGCCTCGGCTGCCTGGACCCGGCTTCCCGCCGCGGGGGGGCCCCCACCATGCGCCCAGTAAGACTCCAGCATGTTCCTTCAATCCCATGGGTGCCCAACTGTCTCCACCTCAGTTTTCCTCCATGGAAGATTGGAGAATTGAGTTAACGCCGGGCCGATGGGTAGGTTTCGGTTGTAGAGCAAAAGTTCCACCCCCCAAGCCCTTAAGTCCTCTAGGAGAGCCCCCTTGGGCAGGGGATTGACCACGGCCGCTCCCACCTGAACCGTGTTCACCTAGAGTTGGGCCGCGCACAGCACTCTCTCCTGTTTCCCCTGCTTTTGAGAGCCGTCAACACAAATCAAACCTTTCCGAGGGTGGCTGGGGGTTGGAGTGGAATTAGTAGGGCTCGGGAAGAAAGCTCCTGGGGGAGGAGGGTGCGGGCTTGCACGTGGTTTCTGCCCGGACCAATGAGAGTCGGCAATCTCGTCACTTGGCCTCGGTCACCCCGTCTGCAGGGATGGCCCAGAGAAAGGCGCAGTGCTGGATACTTGGCGTCTGCCCCAGACCTCGGGTCTGCGGTGCCTGCAGCGACAAGACGGGGTGCTCCGGGCGCTGCGCTCCTGGGGGACGGGGGCCACCTCACCCCCACCTCCTCCGCCTTTGGAATGCTGCCGAACCCTGTCGCCTCCACCCCCTTCTCGGTCGATGACATCCTGAGGCTGGAGCGAGAGCAGATTGATTCCGAGTCCTTGCAACTCCGGGGGACACGGAGGATCCCTGAAAGCTTTCAGTGTCGGCGATTGGTTCCAGAACCGCGAAAGGCAGAGGTTCCCAGCACCTGCAGGGCAGGCGGCGGCGGCAGCGGCAGAAGGCAGGACGAGTCGGGGTCTCCTGGTGGTCCCTGTGAGACAGTCACGGACATGGACGCAGAACGGGTTGGGGAGCCAGGTGAGTACGTGTGCTCAGGTCTTGGCTCCTACAAGGAGATCATGGCTGTTAGGGGCATCAGCACCACCAGCTGACGCCTGCGGGTTACACGCATCTCCGGGTCTCTTCTGCTCCAAAGGCCTAGCCCCATTTTCTCTTATTAGAGGATTCCAAATGGCAGATCTCTCAGACCCCTCTTCCCATCTCCTCCAGACACCCAGTATGCTTTCCGCGTCCCTAACAAAATAAGTCCCGCATCTTAGGGGTTCATAATTTCCACAGCCTGTCCACTGATTCCCAAAAAGGCATCATGTCCTTTCGCAGCCAGCCACACTCCCCAGAAACTCCAGCTCCTCTTTCTTACAGCGAAGCCCTCTACAGTATCTTAGCTGTGCTCCACCACCACCAGACTTCCCTGCCACGTCCGCGTCTCTCTACCCTAAAGCGTCTGCCAGAACTGTAGCCATCACAGCAGCCGACCGCCTGGGAGTGGAAACTCCACCGGCTCCGCTGGGTCAATCGCAGCCCTTTCTTGGGGCTTGCTAAGTGGCCTGGCCAGCGCAGTCAATCCTCCGCCCGGATTCCTGGTCCGGACAACGAGAGTGGCGACCAGATCAGTTAATATCTGAGTCCCTAGGCCTGGAAGGCCAATCCTCTGCGTCTGGGAGCATAGAAGGGGAGCTCCGGTTTCGCTGCTCTGGGAGAGTACTCCGGGGACTCTGGGCACCCCCTCTCCGAAAGCACAACCCCGGGGGCACGGACAGCGAGCTCCAGGCCCCTGCGTCCATCCGCAGGAAGGGAAGGAGCAGGCAGTGAGTTGTGTTGCCTTGTGTCCTGCGACCCAAGAAACTTCCGCAGGGGAGTCTCGACATTCGGAGGGATGAAAAAGCTACTCTACCTCTGGACAAACCTCTGCACCTCGGTCTACAGTCTCCTGGTGCCGGTTGGGGAGCCCCACGGAGGCCTCGCAGATCGGCCTTCCCCTGCCAGGCTGTGCCACCGCCCATCCATTCAAGGCGCAACAAATAAGTAAAGGGGTTAGTTTGCAGTTGTTCCTCAACTAGTAGCCTCGTTATTCATCAACTGCAGGAGCCTGGAGAACATTGGACTTTGCTGTGTTCGCAGAGAAGTCTGGGGGTGCTCTGCCATGGACTGTAAACATTAATGCCTTCGGAGATGCTCATCCAGATCCGCATTCACTCTGGCCTTGCTGAGAAAGGGTCACAGTCCTCGGCCCACAGCTGTCACCTAGCAGCTGAAGGCTCACACAGCGCCTTCCTCCTCTGGCGAACTTTGGGCAGCAATTCTTAAGCGGATGCCCGCCCTGGACACCTAGAAGGGACCCACGCCCAGCTCCAGAAACCAAGCCCAGGGCCACCGCAATGATCGAACCTTCCTGGTAAGCAATGCACTCATCTGTTCCCAGCCAAACCACCTTGCTTTCAAGGACACAGGGCGAGAGGGGCTCCAGACAGTGATCAGGAGGGCGCCCCATGGCCTGCCTGGTCAGCGACTCTCAAATGGGATCCTGCTAGTTCCAAAGACTTGCTGAAGGTCAGCTGTTACTTTTCCATTTGCTAAGAATAAAACCCCAGTGCGTATTTTTCTTCTTTGAGAAAAGAGATGGCCTCAGTTTCTCTGAGCACTGGCTTGTCTGAAGAAAGTTTTCATTTCCTCAAACTTCAAATACCAAAGAGCCCCATCACCTGCTCATAGGAAATTGTGCCACTGGGGTTGGGGATTTGAAGTCAGGTTCCAACCCACACCTTCTCTAATTAGGTGCTTCACCTGACCATGAACTTACAGCCACTCCACGTTCCTGGTTTCTCCTGGCGTGCCTTCCCATGAAAACTCAGCGTTTCCTCTCTACCCACCCTTGGGTTAAAACACAGCTTAGCTAAGACAGAAGAGAGGTGGGAAGAAGGGAAGGAAAGGTTGTATTTCGGTGGGCTTCAGACACAGCCACCTCGGGGTGACCAGGTAGGACACCACCTCAGGGAAGAGGAAGTCAGCGAAACCAACGCCACCTGCTTACCAAAGACAACCCAAAGGAGAAAGAGGCTGCTTTTTCAAAAGCCAAATGTGGATCTAAACTTTATATATGCCTCCAAGGGACACTCAGTTTCTGAGCCAAGAATTAGGAGTCAGAAAAATATTTCGTTCACCTTTATTTTATTTTGCTAATTTGGTTTACAGAGCATCACGTGCAAGAAAGATGGGACGGGTCCCTGGTGACGGTGCACTTGATAACCAGAAAGACAAGGGTGTGTGCAAAGGTGGGGTGAAGGTGGAAGATACTCAGGACACCCACTCCTGAGCTTGGATGGGAATACCTGGTGATGCGTGTGGGACCACCACAGATAACCAGGCAGACAGGAACCCACGGGCAAGGGCGTCGCCAAGTTTTAGCGCTTTCTCTTTCTATCTCGATCTCTCCCCCTTTCTACACCCCTTCTTTCCACCAAGGGCAGTCCAAGGTCAATTTCCATCTAAAAGTCCCCCACATTTGCACTCGGTCCTTGCGGCAAAAGCTCTCCCAAACTCGGCCACACTTTAGAATCGAATCACGGCGAATCAACCCCACCCCACCTATACACATAGATTCTAAGAAGAAAATGAAGTTGTTTTAGATCAACTACCTTTTGGGAAACGGCTGCACACCGGAGACCCTAGAATGTCACAATTTACGTATGTGCCTGCAGGGACAATCGTGACAGGGCTTGGGGGAAAGGAACCTACAGACCCTCCTGGGACGGGGGGAGGGGTCAGCAGAGACGACCAAAGGGGACGCGACGCGAAGGCTACCAGGGGAGAGGGGAGTCCCTGAAAAACGACGCAACACTTGCTCAGGTAAGCCTGAGGCTGGGCGCTGACGCTGTTCCTTCCTGTGCTTTTAGAGCCGGGCCTCAGCGCAGTCCCGCCCCTCCACGGCGGGACCAGGGGGCCGGAGCGCTGCGTTGGCGACGTTGGCATCGGCACGCCCGGGGACAGCACCGAGCAGCCCAAGGCGCGGCAGCGGCGGAAGCCGCGCGTGCTTTTTTCGCAGGCGCAGGTGCTGGCGCTGGAGCGGCGCTTCAAGCAGCAGCGGTACCTGTCGGCGCCCGAGCGCGAGCACCTGGCCGGCGCGCTGCAGCTCACGCCTACGCAGGTCAAGATCTGGTTCCAGAACCGGCGCTACAAGTGCAAGAGACAGCGCCAGGACAAGTCCCTAGAACTGGCGGGCCACCCCCTAGCGCCGCGCCGGGTGGCGGTGCCCGTGCTTGTGCGGGACGGCAAGCCCTGCCTGGGCCCCGGCGCGCCGGCCTTTTCCGGCCCCTACAGCGCGGCCGCGGCGCCCTATTCCTGTTACGGCGGCTACGCGGGCGCTGCTTTCGGCGCCGGCTACGGTGGTGGCTACGCGGGTGCGCCCCCGGGTCCCGTGCCGCCCGCACCTCTGGCCCGCGCCGGCTTCGCTGGGGGTGGCCCCAGCGCCAGCCCGCAGAGCCCTCTGCCCGCCCCGCTGCAGGGTGTCAGGGCCTGGTGAGGCGCCTGCGCTCCGTCCGCCCACCGTGTCCTGGGGCTCCGTCCCAGCCTCTCCGCACACCGGCTTCGGCCTGGATGAGCGGCGGCGGCGGAGGGAATAGGCGACCCGATGGTACTTCTCCCTGAGCAATCCCTGAACTGAGAATTGCCCCCAACAGGCCATCCCGCTGAGGCACTGGGGACATTCCTCTCTCCGGGGACCTAAAGTGCGCGGGGCAGCAGGGGGAGGAAGGAAAGTCTATAGGATGGTTGGCAGTTTCGGGCGTCGGAGCAGTAGCGAGGCAAGTGACTGTCGGGCCTCAAACCCAGGGTTTGCTAATAGGCTCTTTAATTTGTGTGCAGCAGCCTGGGGGCCTGGCCCGGGGGAGGGGGGCTGTGAGTGGGGGTGGGGCTCCCTAGAGGCCCACGATCCTCCATTAGAGGCAAGAGGTTGGGGAATGAATGTAAAAAGTAGCGGAGTGAGGTGTGGGAGCTGGAGTGAAGAGCGGGCGTGGGGCGGGGGGAGAGGATCCTAGAGGTCTGGGAGAGAGACTATTGTGTGAGCCGAGCCCTCCCGGGAGAGTAAGCCGCCCCTCCCCCCTCCTCCCCTTTCCTCTCCCCCTCCCGCCTTCCCCTTTTTCTCCCCCACCCCTCGCCCCGGGGCCCCCAGGCTGCTCTCCGAGAACTCCGCCTTCTTTCTCCCGGGACGCCGTTGCTCTCTGGGAAGGCATCCTGTACATTCTGGTCCTCCCCTTCAAGGTCACTGCATTTTACCCCGTGTACACACCTCAGCACCTTGGGTAAATATCCTACATGTATTTGTGTGTGTCCATGTGTGTAGGCCACTATAATTTCTCCACCTCTACTTACCTCCTACACGACGGCGAATTAAAATAAAAAATGAAGCCCAGAAGTTCTGACTCCTCGGGACACATCGGATTCCCTAGGGAAACGAAATGGCTGGAGCCCTGGAGATCCGTTAGCTGATTTCTTCTCTCACAGCCCCCTCTCCCTCTGTAGGGTTTCTTTCAAAACATAATCCTTGTCTTAATTGCGCATCAGGAAAGGAGGCCTCCCTGTGTCCATATGTCAAACACCAGGGGTAGGAAGCCTGAATTTTAGGGGAAATTATGACTTCCCTCCCCAAATATGTTTGAAGTTATGCAAATTGAAGACCGAAAACAAGCTCATTTTATTAAGGGAAACAAGGGATCAAATACATTAATCTTTGGCAGGCACTAGTAGGGAAACCAGGCTTTTTTTTCCTCCTGGATAATATTTTTAGATGATGAAAACTCTGGTTCTTCACCCCTCCACCACTAACTCACCAAAAGGTAAATTCTATTTAATAAATTTGAATATTTAATCAAAATGTACTCGTCCCGCATTTGCTCATTTCTGAATATGTCCTGGTTGTTTTCACCAATGTGGGAAAACAGACTCCTTGGTTCTTTGTAAACTACACCTAACTATGGAAAGCTTTCATCTCTTAAATCTACCATTCTTCTTCCTTAACTACCATTTCCTTACATTTCCTCTCCTTTTCATTCTCACCCTTTTCTCTATTATTTCTCTGTCTTTGCTGTTAATAAAAATATGGTTAGAAATACCCCTACAGTGTCTTGCAATTATAGTTAGTGCTATGCTCCTGAGGTTTAAAAGGGCAGTATGTAGACTTTATTATTTTTTAAAAAGATTTTATTTATTTATTTGACACAGAGAGAGAGACAGTGAGAGAGGGAACACAAGCAGGGGGAGTGGGAGAAGGAGAAGCAGGCTTCCGGCAGAGCAGGGAGCCTGATGCAGGGCTCAATCCCAGGACCCTGGGATCATGACTTGAGCCGAAGGCAGACGCCCAACGACTGAGCCACCCAGGCGCCCCAGTATGTAGACTTTAAATCTGGAACTCTCAATAAATATTCCTTCGTCAATTAAGATAAGATTTTTTTAAAAAATAGTGGTTATAGTTAAAATCTCCATCACGAGGGAAAGACCATCCCTCTTTCGCTTTGAGATGGCATTCCTTTTTTTTTTTTTAAAGATTTTATTTATTTGTGAGACAGAGAGTGAGCAAGTGAGAGAGACAGTACAAGCTGGAAGAGGGGCAGAGAGAGGGAGAAGCAGGCTCCCCACTGAGCAGGGAGCCAGATGCGGGGCTCACAATTCCAAGACACTGGGATCACGACCTGAGCCCAATGCAAAGGCTTAAGGACTGAGCCACCCAGGCGCCCTGGTGTGTGTGGGGGGATATTCTTTACAAAAGGAAGGTGTCTGTGACCACCAGGCTTACATTTATGACAGGTGACTCTATGTTCAGTGCTTCTACTAAGTAACCATCTGCCTAGCTCTCAGTTGTTAAGTGAGTTGTGTTACATTTTTCCGAGATCAGATTTTTTTTTAAAGATTTTATTTATTGATTTATTTGACAGAGACAGAGACAGGGAGAGAGGGAACACAAGCAGGGGGAGTGGGAAAGGGAGAAGCAGGCTCCCCACCAAGCAGGGGGCCCGATGTGGGGCTCGATCCCAGGACCCCAGGATCATGACCCGAGGCGAAGGCAGAGGCTTAACTGACTGAGCCACCCAGGCGTCCCAGATTCTTTTTTTTTTTTTAAGATTTTATTTTTATTTATTTGACAGAGAGACACAGCGAGAGAGGGAACACAAGCTGGGGGAGTGGGGGAGGGAAAAGCAGGCTCCCCATTGAGCAAGGAACCCAACGTGGGGCTCCATCCGAGGACCCTGGGACTATGGCCTGAGCCGAAGGCAGATGCTTAACAACTGATCGACCCAGACGCCCCCAAGATCAGATTCTAAAGTACTACATGGTAATTTTAAAAAATCCTTTGTTGCTGTTCTTTGGGTAAGGTCCTTACCCCCGAAGTGTAGCTCATCACCCACAGATCTGGCCAAGTCCCGGGTACAGAAGTAGAAAACTAATAAGTGTTAGTTTCTTTACCCGTTTGCTCCTTTTAACATAGGAAAGTAACCCAAGAGGCAGTTGGCAGACATGTGATGTTCTGAATAGGCCTTAGTTCCCACACTCCCCTCGCACTTTGTACAGCATGGAAAAACACAGGAGGAAGAGCCAGGGCTTGGTTTTAGGCTGTGAGTGAAGGGGAAGGGGACTTGGCTCAATCGTCAGGTCAGTAACTCAGTCATCGCCAAACATTTCTGGAAGGGCTACAAGAGGAAGTAAGATTTGCTGTTGCCCTTAAAAACCGTATTATCTAATTGGATACCGGAGACTCACATGAGAAATGTATCTAAAAATACACGGTGGTAGTTGCTGCGTGTCAACTAGGACAGAAAATATGCCCCTCTAGAAAGATGGAGAAGTGGTGGCGGGGCGGGGGTGTACTGGGTGCCCGCAGGAGGTGATTAGGCCTGGCGATTAGTTTGGGAATGACACTGTTTCCTGGGAGAGTTTCCAGGAAAGGTCTAAGATTTAGGAACGGAGAAAAGTGAAGTGAGCACGTGCCAAAGCCACGTTCCTATTTTACAGGAGTCTCGGAGACAATTCAAGGCTCGCTTCTGGGAATTTGTAAACTGCATCCAGTTGGCTGAAGGCATGTGGGCGGCGGCCGGAGGGTTCCTCTCATTTATGCCAAGATCCTTCAGAGGTTCCGTTGATTTGTGACATTTTCTGTTCTGTTCTCCAGATATTTGTAGCATCCACACTTGCTGGTCTAAACGAATAAACAAACAAACAAACAAACCCAGAAAACTAAACTAACAAAACCTTGTGCATATGCATGGCTTTCTCTTCAGAGGAGAGCCTGGACGTTTGAGATTCTCCGGGCACCGAAGATTTCTTTCCAAAAGGAGAGGGGAGGGGAGGGAAATGCTCTCCTCCCACCTCTCCACTTTCTGCCTGTCAAGATCACTTTAAAACAATCCCTCTCTCAGCTCATCACACCCACCCCACCCCCCAAGCTGCCCATCTTCCATCGTGTAATCTCTCCTGCGCTCTGAAAGCTGCCCCTTTGTGTGTGCGTTTTAGGGTCCCCGGCTTATCCCAGGCCCGGCTTTCACCCGGGAGGCGCTCAGTAAGCAATCAGCTCTTATCTCCATCATTCAGGCCCGTCACTCCAGTCACCTCTTAATGTTCACAAATTTCCCAAATGGGAAGTAATTGACCTCTAAACAAAACAAAAAAGCTCTCAGAGAGATAGCAGAGGTCCCTTTCCCGACTGTCCCAGGGCTAGGGGTCTCACCTAGCCCAGGTGGATAAGTCAATAAAATTGCAGACTTCCTGGCTCCCTGTCCTTCCTGTTCCCCCCTCCCCAGCCCCTTCAAGCCCTTCATCCTGATACCATCTGTAAATCAGATGGAGCCGGAGTGCAACTCTACATTTCAGAGTGGCCAGAGTTCTCTGGTATTTGTTTTTTTGCAATGTTATCGCCACAATGATGTGCCTTTGGAAGGACATATTGAAATCTTTTAAAATTCCATTTGGAAAAGTGTCTGCAACTGCCGAGTTTATATCAGCTCTTCATTATATCAGCCTACTAACTCACCTTTTTTTTTTTTTCTTTTTCCCAAAACAAGGGAACTTCCAGGCTTAAAAAGCCGTCCCACAGAGAAGACTCTTGAGAGAAGCAGAAGGCAGTGCAGGAACACTGAGTTAAAAGTTGTTGGACCTCATTCTAGTCCCGCTTCGTCGAGTGACACATTCTGTGACCTAGACCAAGCCTGTAAGTCTTCCGGGCTTCGGTCTCCTTACTTATAAAATTGAGGCAGTGGATCTCCGAAGCTACAGTTTTAATTTTGGGTGGCTTCCTGTGGATCTCAGAGACATTTACATTTTTTAAATTGTGGGATGGATCATATCCAGAAGACTACATGAAACGTATATGTACAATTTAAGGGAAAATTGTAAAGTGAACACAGATGGAACCCCCTCTCTAGGCAAGAAACAGGGGGTGCCGGTTCCCCAGCAGCCCTTCCCGCAGGCCCCTCCCAGAACGCAGACCCCTCTCCTCCCTCTTTCCCCAAAGATGGTACCAGCTATTCCTACTTTTGTGAAGCTAATTTACAGGCTTCTTTTTGTGGATTTACCCACAGGGACTCATCCCTCAAGGATATGGTTTCGTTTTGCCCCACTTTGAATGTCGCATAAATAGAATCAGACCGAGTGTATTCTTTTCTGACTTGTATTTAACTTGATGCTTGGGAGATTTATCTATGCTGTTGTGTGGAGCTTTAGTTTGCTCATTTTCTTCTCCTCCTTCTAGTATTTTAAATTTAATTTTATTATTATTTTTTTAAGTAACCTCTACACCCAACTGGGGCTTGAACTCCTGAGTCCTAGATTCAGAGTCCCAGGCTCTACCAAGCCAGCCAGTCCTCTGAGCTTTCATTGCTACATCGTATTTCATTGAACGCATATACTTTGGTGCATGTATTTACTAAAAAAATAAATGGTTTCCAGCTGGGGATTGTAATGAATGCTGCTGATCGCATCTTTCCCACAGGTACGGCTGGTTTCCCTAGCTGGAGCTTGACCTGATCTCTCTGGACTGGCTTGCAGGGCAAGGATCTGTCCTCTGACAGATTGCCGTGTAGGTTTCATAAGTCTACCAGCCTCGCCCGGATGGACCCCCTTTCATTTTCGTATAATTCCATTGCCTATTCATTTGGGGCAAAGCGCATTCCTGTGCCCATTCCACAGAAAGGCTCCAAGGGCCAGAAACTCAGACGGGACCCCAGACCTCCTGCCCTCTGCTCCTGGGTGATTCCTACTGAATATTCATCAGGAGTTCAGGTCCTTACACAAATCAAAAAACTATTGAGGGACACTGCTTTCTTTATCCCCTAAGGGGAAAATGCGGAGGAGGGATGGAAGCCCTTTAGAAAGCTTCCTAAGGGGATAAAGAGGAAGCAAAATGCCAGAGAGAGTGGGAAGTGGACATGAGAGATACAACCTCTCAGTCACTTGTGGGCAGATATTATAAAGACTCTGGCTGTGACAGCCCCTTGGCCCTTTTTTTTTTTTTTTCGACATCTCTCCCCTACACTTTGAACCCCCAGAGATGCGGATTCACACTTTCAGGCGGCCAGCGCTGGAGAGTGAGAATAATTCAGTCCTGAGCTATTATTATTCCTTAGGTCCACTTCCCTCACTAAGGGGAGAGCTTTCTGGAAAGTCACTCTGCCTTTCTCTCTGACTCTCTGTTTAGACTCCAGCAAGTCTCCCCGGCCTCGGCCCAAGAGAAGGATGCGGTCTCAGTGACACAGTCCAGATTCCACTAAAAGAAAAGCAGATATACCCAGCAGCCTCGGCTGCAAATCTCAGAGAGCTTGCTAGTCCCTCTGGGGCTTTCCTTATAAACTGTTCTCAGCCAGACCTGCTTGCTTCCTGTCCATGCCTCAATGACTCCACTTCCTCCTGTCACCAGCCCAGCTTAATCGCTTGAAACTCTAGGGCCCAGGAAATTGGAATCTGAAGTTAAGACTTCAGTGGGCCAGAGGTGAACCTTTCCTTTGATGGCTCCTGTCTTCCGTCCTACTCTGGCCCCCTGCTGTCTCCCCTGGGCATTACCTGTGAGTCAGGCCCCCAGGTACCTGCTCCTGGGGCATCGAGGACTTCCCCATCCTGATACAGGTACTCTCTGAGTGTCTTGTCACACTCAGACAAGACACAGACATGAAACTCTGGGCCAGACAAGCACCTATAAAACCAAATATGCTGGGGTGCCTGGGTTTCTCAGGGGGTTAAGCCTCTGCCTTTGGCTTAGGTCCTGATCTCAGGGTCCTCATAGGGCTCTCTGCTCAGCAGGGAGCCTACTTCCCTCTCTCTCTGCCTACCTCTCTGCCTACTTGTAATCTCTCCCTCTGTGTCAAATAAATAAATAAAATCTTCAAAAAAAAAATACACTACAGGAGAAACTTAGAGTGGGTGCATTATACACATAAATTATTCATTGAAATATTGGACATTTACCCTTAAAATTCCTACCCAAAGGATGCTGATAGTGGGGAGACATGTGGCAGAGACTTCTAGCTATCATCCAATATCCATTTTCCCCTCTTTTCTTTATTCTTGCAGATAAAGATTCTATTTCCCAGACTCCTTTGCAGCTAGGAATGGCCAAGTAAGTAAGTTGTGGCTAAAGGGATGTAAGAAGTGACGTGTGCCACTTCCAGGACACAGCCTCGCAGGGAAGGGACCTTCTCTTCTCTTCCCTTCTCTTTCTGCCTGTGGCTTATGCAGATGGAATGGTGGGCACAACAGCATGTATCTTAGATTATGACACAGCAACAAGATGGAAGAAGCGTGGGGCCCCAGCATCTTATTGGCTCTGCTCTGCTTACACACCGGCTATTATAGAAAAGAAAATTCAGCACTGGTCTTGTTTAAGCCATTTTGTTGGCTTCTTATTTGGCTGCTGTTATCTGTAGCAACTCAGTGGGCATCCCGTGTAGCAGAGGACACAGGACATGAGAAAGCTAGCTGACACAGTTACAAGAGATGTCTAGGAGAGAAATAAACCAAGCTAAAGTCATTGAAGAAAAATTGAGGAAAGAGAAGGAGCTTGCAATAAGCCCCCTGAAAGGGTGAACAAATTTGGATGGGGTGGGTGTGGGGGTGGGAGGGGGCGGGGCGCGGGGAGCCTGGGGAATGTAGAAAGGAATGTACAACACAGAGTGTGTGGAAACCAAGGGCCCTGTGAGGTGATGTGAAAGGCTCTCCTCTGGGTTGCCCACAGTCACAGGGTTAAACTCACCTGCCCTCTCCCCAGCTGCTAGCATCGACTTATGATGGCTTAGCTGCCATTCCTGTGCAGGGAACTTCCAAATCTCACTTATACATCTCCAGCTCTACCCTTATCCAGAATTCCAGATCCAGATCTCCTGTCCCTTCTTGGGCATCTCTAGCTGAGCATTTCCCTTCAGCTCAGGTCATGATCCCAGGATCCTGGGATCGAGCCCCACATCAGGCTCCCTGCTCAGTGGAGAGCCTGCTTTTCCCTCTGCCTGCCACTCCCTCTGCTTGTGCTCTCTCTATCAAATAAATAAATGAAATCTTTAAAAAAAATACTGTGTATTCCTTGATGAAAAATTCACTTTTGAAACACAATCTACACTCTATAACCTGATACATGAGAACCTCCAGAATTTAGCTTTTACCTACATTTCCAGCCCTATTTCCTGCTGGGTTCTTCCACACACCTTCTGTTGCACTCAGCCAACTAATCTAGCGTTCCTAGGTATACTAGGCATGGGTCCCCTTTTGGTCTCTGAGGTCTAGCTCGAAAGCCACCTCCTAGAGGAAGTCAGGGCCCCTGGTCAGGATTTCCTAGCTCTCACAGCTCATGGTGTATTCTGTTGAGTAACACTCAATTTGCAGCTGGTTGTTTCTTTAATTGTTCCCTGATGAGAGCATAAGGCTCTTGATTGAAGAAATAAATTTTACCCGGTTTATTTTATTTTTACAAATTTTTATTGAAGCATAACACATATAGAGAAAAGTGCATGAATGCCATACATACACCTTAATGAAGTTTCACAAAGTGAATTTCCCATGTAATTGGTGCCCAGATCATCAAACAGAACATTAACATTCCCCATCTCTTGCCCGAAGCTCTCTTGTATCCCCTTGGTGTCACTGATCCCAAAGGAAACTACTAATTTTACTTCTAACTTCATGTATTAATTTTGCCAGTTCCTGAACTTAATCTAAATGGAATCATACGGTGTATATTGTTTTGCCTGCTTTTCTTCACTCAACGGTATGCTTGTGAGATGCGTTCGTGTTGCTGTGGGTAGTGGCAGTTTGCACATTCATATTGTTTGGTTTTCGATGGTCTGGGGATTTCTTTAGTCTATTTTTCATGGACATTTGGGCTATTTCCAGTTTGGAACTACAGTTGACCCTTGAACAATGTGGGCGTTAGAGGCACTGACCCCTCTGCATAGTCAAAAATCTGTGTGTAACTTTTAAAAAATGGTTTATTTATTTATTTTAGAGAGGGAGAGATGGGGCGCGGAGCGGAGAGAGAGAATCCTAAGCATGCTTCATGCCCAGCGCAGAGCCGGATATATGGTCTGATTCCACAACCCCAGGATCATGACTTGAGAAGAAACCAATAGTTTCTGTCTAACTTTTGACTCTCCCCAAAAGTTAACTACTAATCAGAAGCCTTACCATTAACGCACATAGTCAATTAACATGTATTTTGTATGTTATATGTATTATACACTCTATTCTTACAATAAAGTAAGCTAGAGAAAAGAAAATGTTATAAAGAAAATCCTAAGGCAGGGTGGGGGGAGGGGAGAAGTAGGTGAAGGGGATTAAGAACACACTAATCTTGATGAGCGCTGAGTGATGTAGAGAACTGTTGAATCACTGTCATCCATCTGAAACTAGCATAATGCTGTGTGTTAACTATACTGGATTTAAAATGAGAATTTAGAAAACAGAATCATAAGGCAGCAAAAGCACACTTGCATTACTCTACCGTAAAGAACCCATGTATTAGTGGACTCCCCCATTCAAACCCAGGTTGTTCAAGGGTCAGCTGTTTCATAATTCCAGCTGCTTGTCTTGTACATGTCGTGTACATGTCTTTTGGTGAATATGCAGCACATTTCTGTTGGGTATGTTCCAGATGTGGGCATTCTAGACCAGGAAGTGTGGATATGGGCACGTTTAGTAGAGTGTGCTATTTATCCAAAGTGGCTACGTTAATTTACATTTCCACTAGGAGCGTTTGAACCTTCTGGTTCCTCCATCTCCTCAACACCTCTTGTCAGTTTTCCTCTTATGCTACTTTTTTCCTCTTGTCCTCTACTTCCTTGTCCAGAACATGGCTGTAGAAGCCGGGAAGCTGTGTTCTATGAATATTTATGTGGTGGTATGCTTGTGTGGAGCCACTGGGGAAGTGGAAGGCAAGTTGAAGAGGTGCGTGGTCACTGGGCAGAGAAGCATAAAGATCGCCTATTAAGCCCACACTAAGTGCTCACCCTAAATGCTTGGCAAGCATTATATCATTGAACCACCATAATCGCTCCCTGAATTCTGGCTTTCTAGGAGTCCTGTAAGCTCCCAAATTAGTAAACTTACAAATTAGGCTCAAAGTGATTTTAAAAACTTTATCCAAAACACCACCACTAAAGAGAGCGGTAGAACTTGAAAACCTCCGAAGGTCATTTAATTTCTCTTTTATGTTGTTGCCATTTCAGCTGCATTTCTGGCCCCTGTGCCTCACTGTGACTGAACTATCTAAACAGACTGAGCGTCTAGGACATGCTCTCTGACCCATCATGGTGTCTCTCTGAGCCTGATACTTCCATCCCAACCTCACCCAGCGTCCCCGGAGGGAAGAGCACCTTCAGATGTTGGAGATGTAAGAGATCACAGAGATTCCTTCCCATGGGGTCTTGCTTTCCACCGAGGGACCTTTGCATTTCGGAATCAGTCCCATAAACACATTACATAGAAGCATTACCTACAACCCAAGAACATCTGGAGCCAAGGGCCCCGTGGAGGAATCCACCGCATTTGCTTGCAGCACTCAAACTGTCCACCAGAGGACACCATTGCCTCCAGTTTCCCCATCATGGGGGAAAAAGCGAATTCCCCAAATTCCTTGGGCCTCCACCCAAAGCCTTTGCTTTCGGCTCTAAGCAGTGTTTCAGATTTCTTTTTCAGGTCCAGCCCTTTGCTTTCTTGTTTGGATATTGGCAATTGGGAGTGGACAGGAGACCGAATCAGGAGACTGAGGGCTCCAGAGACACTGACTGTTGGCCATGGCTTCAGTGTGACAAATACGAACGCTAGTGACGCTGGTGGTTGTGAGACGTGTGGAGTGGTTTCCACGCACACGTCCTTCAGACGAGCCTGCCACCCTGCCTTCCTTTCCTCCTCCCTGGGCTCTTATTCAGAGCACCCAGAGGGAAAGTGGTCTGATTGGTTCCTTCAAAGTGAGCGGTTCTGATTCCCGAGCAGAGGTTCTTAACTCTTCCTGAGTTGAGAACTGCTTCCAGAAGGCACGCAATTGAGCTACTAGATGCTGGTTTCGCTCTGCCCCCGACCCACTCAGCAATGGAGGGCGAGGTGCCTTCATCTCTCCCGGCTTCAACCTCATCTAGTGTAAAATGGAGTTCTGTGACTTTCTGGCGTGTAAGTGATAGGAACCTAACTCATATGAGCATGAACAACAACAACAACAACAAAACACCAGATCAATGCAGTTTCTTGGCCCACGTTGCCAAATGGCAGGAAAGCTTAAGGTGAAGCTGGCCAAACCCAGGCCCTTGAGCTCATCCACCACCCGCCCCCCCAACCCCCCAACCCCTGCCCTCCCCCTCTCATCTCTGCTTCCGTTGGAAGCATGTTGGACTTACGTGGGTTTCATGAAACAACTTGGGTTGTCTTCTTGGGCTGGCTGAAACCATGTCTGGCCACCCAGCCACCGGCACCTGAGAATGAGAGAGCACAAGAAGGGGGAATGGCAGAGGGAGAAGAAGCAGGCTTCCTACTGAGCAGGGAGCCTGATGCGGGGATCGATCCCAGGACCCTGGGATCATGACCTGAGCCGAAGGCAGACACTTAACCCACTGAGCCACCCAGGTGCCCCACGAACATTTTCTTGAGGGTCATCCTACCCTAGGGCAATTCCCTTGCTGGTAAGCCTCAAGGGCAGATGTCAACCGTTCCTCATGACAGTAGGGTCTGCAGGGAGAGGGGAGACTGGCCGAGCAATGTGTTTGCCTCTCTCTTCCTAGGCCTCAGCCTGCAGCATGAGGAGTGTGCCTCCGTGGGTCCCTAAACACACTCCAGAAATCTAAAGAAAGTGACCCAGATGGATCCCTCTGCAAGGTGGGTATCGCTTTGCCTCATTTCCTCCTGTCCTTCAGGGTCGCATTATCACCTCTGAGGCAGCAAATGCAAAGCAGAGGAATAGGGACACCCCCCACCGCAGCCAGCTCACCACTAACGCCACCTTGGTGTTGTGTGACCTCTGCTGGAGAAGGAGACTCACCTCTCCTCAACATCCTTGCAGACTATGGATCTCGTAACCTGTCACCCTCTCACGGGATCCTATTCACCACAGCCCTTTAAAGCAGTGGCTTTTATCCCCGGGGGCAAAGAAATGGGGCAAAGCAGCTCTTGGCACTTTTCTGCTTTCCCACCTAATAGGGAAAGAGCGGCCTGACCTGGAAATAGACTTATCCATGCGGCAGGGCTGAAGCTCCCCAGTGGGCCAGGCTGTGGTGCACCTGTAGTCTTGTCCCCCAGGCTGCAGGCAGTGGGAACCGAGCAGTGACATGGAGGGGTCCTAAGACCCTCTAGGAAAAGGACATGCCTCCACCCAGGAAGATCAAAACTGTCAGTTCAAGTGCATAAAGACCAGTAACTCACTCCTGGCCTGGGCAAGTGCACACGCCCGCTGTCCCTGGGGCATGGCGGAAGACTTCCTGATACCAGCTACACCTCCGGGCCTGCAGTGGTCCTCTGCTGGCGACTGTAGCCTCTGTTTGACCTGACCACCCCTCTGTATCCAAGTGGCGGGGGAAGCACACACGCCAGCACTAACTTCGGTCCATACCGCCTGGCCAAAGCTGCTCCTGGGCTGCCGGCTTCTCTTCCCCTTGGCAGCCCCTCCGAGCCCCAAAGGCTAAGTAAGCAACAGACCCCCCACCCCAACAGAGTCAGGATGACTGTGCATCCAGAGGCCGTATGTTCGGTACTCATGCAATGATGCTATCCGGATAGAAATTGACTTCTTCACACAGATTCCTTCTTGCTCCTTAACACTCTTGGCTTCAGGGTCAGATAACGGAACTGTTGACCAAGTTTTTCTTTTCCAGGCTGAGCTGGTAGAAGACCTAGCCTGCTGTCTCCTTTCTCTGTCCTGATGGGAAATGTGACACGACTCACTAGAGCGTCAGGGATGTTGCCTGGTGCTCTCCTTGATCTGGATGCTGACCTGACTGCTTCATGTACATATCTGCATGTAATATCATGTAAATATCATGTAAATATCTGCAAGATATTTCTGCATGATACCCAGCTGGTAACCACTCCTATTTGCCAGAAGAAGTAACTTAGGCCAGGAGAGGCTAAGAACCTGCACCTCACAGGGGCGGAACTGGGATTTATACTGGGCTTCTTGGAGCCCAGATCCCACCCTGCAGCCTCCTACCCGCCGTTTCTTCGCAGTTATCTCCTACGTGGACCCCCTTCTCTTGCTTCCCTCTCGCTGGGTCAGCCCTGGAACTGGCTTCCTGACTCCCTTCTTGCACCTGTCACTGTTTCCACGAGCACTTTTTTTTTTTAAATTTTATTTAAATTCCTGTTAGTTAACATACAGTGTAGTATTAGTTTCAGACGTACAATACAGTGATTCAGCATTTCCACACGCCACCCAGCGCTCATCACAGCAAGGGCACTCCTTAATCCCCATTATCTATCTCACCCATCCCCCACCCACCTCCACTCCGATAACCATCAGTTCATTCTCTGGAGTTAGTGTATTTCTTGGTTGCCTCCCTCTCTCCTTTTTCCCCCTTTGCTAGTTTGTTTTCTTTCTCAAATTCCACGTGAGTGAAATCATATGGCATTTATCTTTCTCTGATGGACTTACTTCCTTTAGCGTTACGATCTCTAGCTCCATCCATGTTGTTGCAAATGGCACGATTTCATTCTTTTTGATGGCTAAGTAAATATATATATCTACTTAGCCATCAAAAAGAATATATGTGTGTGTGTATGTGTATATATATGTGTGTGTGTGTATATATATATACATATATATATATCTCTCTCACATTTTCTTTACCCATTCATCAGTTGATGGACTCTTGGTCTATTTTCATAGTTTGGCTATTGTAGATAATGCTGCTATAAACATTGGGATGCATGTATCCCTTTGAATTAGTATTTTTGTATTCTTTGGATAAATACCTAGTAGGAAATGGCTGGGTCGTAGTGCAGTTCTATTTTTAACTTTTTGAGGAACCTCCATACTGTTCTCCAGAATGGCTGCACCAGCTTGCATTCCCCCCAACAGTGCACGAGGGCTCCCCTTTCTCTGAAGCCTGGCCAACATCTGTTGTTTCCGGTGTTGTTGATTTGAGCCATTCTGACAAGTGTGAGGTGATATCTCATGGTAGTTTTGAGTTGCATTTCCCTGGTGATCAGTGATGTTGAGCACCTATTCACGTGTCCGCTGGCCAACTGAATGGCTTCTTTGAAGAAATGACTACGCAGGTCTTCTGCCCATTTTTAATTAGCTTATTTGCTTTTTGGGTGTTGAGTTCGATAAGTTCTTTGTATATTTTGCATACTAACCCTCTATCAGACACGTCATTTGCAATTATCCTTCTCCCATTCTGTAGGTTGTCTTTTGGTTTTGTTGATAGCGCTGTCTTTCTGAAACACGGATTCGAAAATAATGACTTCCCTCGACTTTAACACCCTCTGCAGCTGCCAAGTGCCTTGTTGTGTACAGACCCTCCTGTGTGGTGGTCAAGGGTGCTTCCCTTACCAGCCAGACCCTTACTCCTCTGGTCCGCTTACCTCTGGATGTGTCCAGGCCCTTTTAAAGGCCTGCCTTCTCCATGAAGCCTTCCATCCTGAAGCTGCCAGTCTTCGAAAGAGAGTTGAAGAGGCCTAGTGGTGTAGAAGCCAGGTTCTGAAACACTACAGGGGTTCTCAGGACAGCACTGAGACAAACGCATGCTGGGCCTGGGCTGGGGAGGGGTCATCGGCTCCCTGCCTCTGCCCAGCTGCTAGAGGTTCACTTTTATCTGTCAGGTATCTGGGATCCTCGGGAAATGTCATTTGTAAAGGGTCCTACTGCTAATATACTAACATATACGTTACAATGATACAGCAGTAAGAGCATAATAAATACTATCCAGCCCAATTTTCTAATTTTACAGATATGGAATTCCTACTGTACCTGATGGCCACTGTTGGTCTGACACCTGGTATGTACTATCCCTTGTGAGTGTAACTGTCCTTTCCTGTAGGCATCTGTTTCTTCAACTAGCACATAAACTCCTCACGAGCCGGGAGCAGGTCTTATATTTGGTTATTTCCAGGGACTAACATGGTTTAAGAAATGTTTATTTGTGGGCTCCTGGGTGGCTCAGTGGATTAAGCCTCTGCCTTCGGCTCAGGTCATGATCTCAGGGTCCTGGGATGGAGCCCCGTGTTGGGTTCTCTGCTCAGCAGGGAGCCTGCTTCCTCCTCTCTCTCTCTCTGCCGGTTCCTCTGCCTGCTTGTGATCTCTGTCAAATAAATAAATAAAATCTTAAAAAAAAAAAAGAAATGTCTATTTATTATGACTGTTTTCTGCTTAAGATATTTCCCTAAAAACATAAAACTAAAGCCCCCCCATACCTCCCTCTTACTCCCTCCCCAGAGGTAACCACTCCCCAAGTTAGTGTGAATCATTTCTCTGAGTTTTTAAAATCGCAGATAAAAGCATTCTCATGCTATATGACCTATCCTTTCCTGAGTCTCAAGGGTAATCTCAGAGACACGGGGGAGATGAAGGCTGTTTTCCCACGCTTACCCTGTTTCCCAGTTGGATTAGAAGTTTCTAGAGGGCACACAGCATGTTCTATAACTCCCTCCGACACACACTCCTCTCTTCCCAATTCACGGCACAGGCTAACTCCAAGGACAATTCCGACTCATCCCTGTGGAAGTGGCATTGTCTCCTCCGCAGGGACCCTGGCTGGGAATGCTGCCAGCCAGAGTTAGTGTCCCCTATTGGTTCACCACCCAAGATCCCAGGCCAGCCCACCTGGTATGTATCTTGGCTTTGTCACTTTTTAGCTGAGCGTCTGCGGTGAAGTTAGTCAATTTCACTGTGCCTTGACTTCTTCTTCTGAAAAGGGGGGAGAGGAGGGTATAATAGTATCTGTTCAGAAAACTAAGTGAGTTAGTATAAGAAAAGTACTTCAAACAGCACACCTTAAGCGTCCAGTAAGTGTTAGCTACTATTGTTTTGGTGCCAAGCCAAAGATTTCTGTATTGCTGAATGCCACTTGTTTAGAAAGATCTACCTCACTCGGTCCCCTATGCAGTGCCAGGTCCCATTAAAATGGCTGGACATTGAATGGGCCGACCTCCCGCCTTAGCACTGAGCCCTCACTGGAGGGACTGGGTATGTCTGTCTATCAAGACCAGGTATCACCTGGCCTCCTTCCTCTCTTGTTTTCTTTCCACACTTTGTCTCCTGCTTGGAACTCAGACGGCACCAAACAGCTTCCATCCCGGTATGAGGAGATGGCCATCAGGAATGTGCTGGACCCCCACCGGGCCAGAGAGCCTAATTTCTCAGGGGCCTTCAGACAGACTGCAAGCCCCCTAAACCCAGCCTCATCTCTTAGAACTCCTGGTTGGACGGGCTCCTTTGCCACCCCACTCTGCCCGCTGCCTTCCCATGCCTCCTCACGCCCCGCCCTCCCTGCGCCTCGGCCAGCTGGGGTCAGTCCCATCCAGAGGTCTCTAAGGAAGAAGCAGCGTCATGCTTGATTTGACCCATCAGTTTTTCTACTTACCAATCAGCTACCTTCCAGCTCCCACAAGAGGATACATGAGCAGGTTTTCTTTAAAGGCTTTAACCTATCCATTAACACGTCACAGAATTAAAACACTGGCAAGGGGGCTTGGGTTATACCTGTAATGTTTTATTCCTTTTTACAAAATATATGAAATAAGTTAAGTTATAGCAAGTCTCTCTGCATTTTTTTGACTGTTTAAAATATTACATAGTTTTTAAAAAATCACGTGTTTTAGGAGACAGAAATAAAACTGACCTACACATTGAGAGACAACCAAGTTCTGACTTGGTCACTAATGTAGAATTTTAGATGAAATTCAGATGAAAGCCATTTACATTCTCCACAACTCAGTTTCCCCACTTATAAAATGCTGGTTAATGTCTCTTAACACCCAATTCTGTGAATTTTTAAATAGGAATGCCACAGTGCCTCCTGGTTCTGGACGTTTCTCTCTCTAGCATACTTGTTTCCTTGCCTTCCAGATTGTTCTCATTTTGTCTCTTTCCTCTCCCTGTGCCTCTTCAGAGGAGATGGAAACCAGGATAAATACATAAATGGAAGAACAGCTTTGTGGATGCCTATAGAGGCACAGTGGGGTGGTCTGGAAGATTCTGCCTTCCTTCCCAGCAAGACCCAGGTGGTCATTTCCCTTACGAACTGTGAAAACACCAGGACGGCCTTGCCTTCCCTGGGGGCAGGACTTGCCTCAGGCCAAACTGGAATGCCTGGTTGAGTGATTTAATCTCTGCTCAGTGATCCTGGCTTAATTGTCCCAAATAATCTTCAAGAAGAATTTTCAAGAGAAGCTCTGGTCAGCAGGTCTGGAAGAAATCAGACCCACCCTTTATGGGTCCCCAGGCCCTGTCCAGTCATGGGGGTCAGGAGACCCCTCTGGACAGCTGAACAGAGTCTCATTCCCAGAAATCGGCTCTGCCTCCTTCTCCTTCCATCATTGGCCCAGGATACCATCACTTTGGGGCACCATCTGACAACCCACTCGGTTTTATGGGGGGCACGGAGAGCTGAGGGAGTGCGAGAGAAGAGGTCTCAAATTGCTTCCGGCAGTGAGGGGTATGGGAAGGTCAGAGCCTCCCTCCCTAGACAAACAGCCCCCCGCGTGTCTCCCCGTGAGGGCCTCTGTTGAGCTGTTGAGCAGACCAGGCACAGAGGGACCCCGGCCACCCAGTGAGTGGAAAGGGAAACTTCTGCAGACGCTGCCGGGCAGCCCCCGACTCTCCAGAATCAGGCCACCACGCGGGGGGCACAGGGAAGGTGACCAGGGTCACCGTTAGCAAAATACTCCTGGCTTCCCATTGCCCAATAAATCTTCCCCGATGGCTTTGCTTGGGCGATAAGCCCTGATGAGGGGCCTAACAAGGTTGAGTTATTAGCTGCTAGCTGCGTTTCCCTGAACCCTAATCCCTTTTGCCATACAGAAAAGCCTGGGGGGAACACTGCCATACCTAGCCACAGAGTTGGGGGAACAGACCTTAAAAGGCCTGAGGATAGCCAGAGAGAGCCCTTTTGCAGGTCTGGGATTTGCAACCTGAGTGGGCTTGAGAGTGGGATAAAGGGCACAGGCATATGCAAGGTTTAGAGTCCCTCAAAGGAAAATGGAGCAGATCACCTGGGTTCATAGTGGCTCCCACCTCTCAGAGAATCTCCCCCTCTCCTGCATGGAGCTGCTCAGAGACCCCCCAGCTCTTTGCTACTCAGGGGATGACGATGGGGTTTGGATCAGTAGTGGCATGACTTGGGAGTTTGTTAGAAATCCATTGTTGGGGCGCCTGGGTGGCTCAGTGGGTTAAAGCCTCTGCCTTTGGCTCAGATCATGATCCCAGGGTCCTGGGCTCTCTGCTCAGCAGGGAGCCTGCTTCCCTTCCTCTCTCTCTGCCTGCCTCTTTGCCTACTTGTGATCTCTGTCTGTCAAATAAATAAATAAAAATCTTAAATAGAAAGAAAGAAAGAAAGGAAGAAAGAAAGAAATCCATTGTTACGGGACACCCAGACCTACAGGGGCATACCTTGCATTTTAACAAGAGCCCAGGCTAATTTGTGTGCACTTCACAACCTGAGGAGCACTGGTCTGTCCGCTCAGAGGACCGGCCCCTCCCCCCACCCATCACCTCAGGGCGAGTTTTCCTGGGCTCCACACTGCTCTCCTTACCTCTTCCCTCACGCCACCTCTCTCACACCCTGAAGCTCTAGCTCTGTACACTGACAGCCACCATTTGGAAAATTAGAGTCTGACCCATTCATGCCACAGTGTAACCTAGAGTAGCTTAGTGTCTCACCAAACTCACCTAGCATTTTCACATTAACACTTGAAATTCATCTTTTTTAGGGCACCTGGGTGGCTCAGTAGGTTAAAACCTCTGCCTTTGGCTCAGGTCATGACCCTGGGGTCCTGGGATCGAGCCCCGCATCAGGCTCTCTGCTCAGTGGGGAGCCTGCTTCCTCCTCTCTCTCTGCCTGCCTCTCTGCCTACTTGTGATCTCTGTCTAATAAATAAATAAAATCTTAAAAAAAAAAGAAAATCACCTTTAAAAAAAAAGATTTATTTACTTATTTATTTGAGAGAGAGAATGAGAGAGAGAGAGAGAGCAGAAGAAGAGGAGGGCCGGGGGAGAGGGGAGCAGACTCCTTGCTGAGCAGGGAGCCTGATGCCGGACTCGATCCTGGGACTCGATCCTGGACTCCAGGATCATGGATCATGACTTGAGCCAAAGGCAGTCACTTAACCGACTGAGCCATCCAGGCATTCCGCCATGAAAATAATCTTAATGCAAACACTACATAGAAAAATGTAGGGTGCCGAGTGGTATCAGTGGGGTGTCAATGCCTTTGACTCTGGGGGCAGGTTCCCACGTCCAGGCTCACCTTATAGAGGGTGGTTTAATTCATCCCTTTGCCCCTCTTTTCAGTGCCTCGGCCTATAATGCTCCCGCAAGAGCAGAGAGAGAGAGAAGCTGGGGAATAGGGTAGGAGGGTAAAGATTCTGGAAGAGGCCAAAGAAGATGCTGGAACCAGGGGCTACATGGTTATTAACACCTGCTATGTGCCTAAGGCATGGGCTGCTGGGGAAGGCCCTGGCTTTGGAACTGGACGAAGCTGGGTTAGCTCTGAGAACCTGGGCATATTACCTTCAGTCTCTGAGCTTCAGTATCCTTATCCGTAAAAAATGACCCCTGGGGGGTTTAGTGCAGATTAAATATCTATAGTGAGCTAGCCCAGAGTGAGCAGTCAGTGTCTGCCCATTTGCTCCCCATTTTCCCCACTGTGTGCAGGAAAAGGAGGAGCTGAGACATGGCCTTGACCTTCAATAAGGCTAAGATAAAACCCGTACACATGCAATGATAAAATACTTCAAGGCAACAGAGGGTTAAATGCTCAACCGAGCAGCAGAGCCACCGGGGCGAAGACTGGAGAGTCCTACACAAACTTTTGGGTGGAAATTGAGCCAGTGAAGTTAAACAAGAGACGAAAAACGTACACAGAGCATGCATAGGTGCTTGGAAACAGGGCTGGGCCGGACGTGAGTGGAAACCCTGCCAGGAGGAGTCAGTAGAAGCGGAAGAGTGTCGGGGAGGAGGAGGGGCAAGACGAGGCAAGGAAGCTGGGCCTCCGTGGAAGGCTCTGGAAAGCCGGGATAAAGAGCTGGGGGGTTGCGTTTGTGTGATGCAGAAGGTGAGGTGGAGGAGAAGTGCCCCAGGACTGGACGTGAAGCCGGATCATTGATTCAACACACTCTCCTGCACCTCTCTTCCTCAGCGTTATTAGCGACTCCTAGGTCCAGGGTGCCCCTGTGTTCAGCCTCTTTGCAGTGTGCCCGGAAAAAGCAAATTTGATATATCACAGAGGTGGGTCTAGAACTGAACACAACTAGTAGAAATGAGCTATTCCTGGGCACTCTGCGCATGTCAACCTCTGAGTTCTTCATTAGGAAAGGCCATCTTGGGGCAGATGAGTGGCTCAGTCGGGTCGTGATCCCGGGGTCCTGGGGGGTCCTGGGATCGAGCCCCGTGTCAGGCTCCCTGCTCAGCGGAAAGCTGCTTCTCCCTCTCCCACGCTCCCTGCTTGTATTCGGTCTCTCACTGTCTTGTTCTGTCAAATAAATAAATAAACAAAATCTTAAAAAAAAAGAAAAAGAGAAGAAAGGCCATCTTACTCCTCTCACTAATCCTTAAGGGGGATGCTGTTTTTGCACCCAGTTTGCAAGACAAAACGAAGGCATGCTCTGAGAGGTTAGGAGACTTGCCTCAGGCCCCACAGCTGGAGCCTACTCCATTAGCCACTGACCTCCTTCCAAAAAAGGCAGCCCCCCCCAAGCTGTTCTAGGGTCCTAAGACACACTGGAAGCTGCTTCTAAACAATTCCTGTCCCCCACAAGGGCAAACAAGTCTTTAGTTATACTGCAGGGAGGACATGAGGATGGGGAAACAAACAGGACCCCGCCCAGTAAAGATATGGACCCAGCATTTTCATGTTCCCTTCCAACCCGGAAGTATACTGAAGGCAAAAGTCTGAAACCAACTTCACTGAACTTCCAAGAACATGGAGGAAATTGTTCTCCCACCCCCCCACCCCCACTTAGAGCCTATGGAAGAATGGCTGGTGCTGTACCAGGAAGGCCTGTTTTTTTTTTTTTTTTCGTTTTTTAAGATTTTATTTATTTGACAGAGATCACCAGTAGGCAGAGAGGCAGGCAGAGAGAGAGAGGGGGGAAGCAGGCTCCCTGCTGAGCAGAGAGCCCGATGCGGGGCTCGATCCCAGGACCCTGGGATCATGACCTGAGCCGAAGGCAGAGGCTTAACAACTGAGCCCTCCAGGTGCCCTGAAACATATATATTTTTTAAGATTTTGTTTATTTATTTGAGAGGGGAGAGAGAGAGAGCACGAGCAGGGGTGAGGGGCAGATGTAGGAGGACAGCCTCTCTCAGGGTTAGCTAATTCCTAGGAACTGCAAACAACTTGCCCATGAGCATGAAATGCAAACCAGCCAATCCTGAGCCCATACCCACAGTCACCTCTGTAGTCCTGCTGTCACTCACCAAGCCAATATTCCCCCTGCCCAAATCACTCCAGGGCCAGGCACCAGACAATTCAAGACCACCCTTATAGCCCAGAGCCTGCTGAATTTATCCAACCCTAAGCCTTTTCCATTGCTTCCCACAATAAGCACATAGAGGCTGGATTCCAGACTTTGCCCTTGCCCATCCTGCCCCCAGATGCTGGTGCTTCCCCAGGTGTCTTGCCTCTGCTTCTAGGGATCCATGAGTATCAACTTGCTCCTTCACGACAGTCATTTCTGTGTCTGTGTGTGTTCCCATCCATACTCGCTTGAAACAAATCCTGGGTGCATTTTTTAAAAAGATTTTATTTATTTATTTGACAGAGAGAGATCACAAGCAGGCAGAGAGGCAGGCAGAGAGAGAGAGAGGGGGAAGCAGGCTCCCTGCTGAGCAGAGAGCCCGATGCAGGGTTTGATCCCAGGACCCTGGGATCATGATCTGAGCCGAAGGCAGAGGCTTCACCCACTGAGCCACCCAGGTGTACCCTGGGTGCATTTTAAAACACATTTTGTGCAGGACAATTCTATAAACCCTGCTCCCACTTTGCACTCAGGAGGGTAGGCACAGTGGCAGGTTGGGGTGGGCAGAGGGATGGGAGGTGACACAACAGAAGTGTTTGCGCCAGAACTTTGTGAGCCTGGACCCCCAGGTATAGTCCCATCGTCTCTGGAAACCTCAGCTTCTTGCTGAGATCACCACAAAATTATGTTAGGTGATTCTAAACTCTCAACGTCTTTAGCTCTAAAAGGCTCTTAAATTAAAGGAGCAACATATGAATGCTTATGCTGTAAGAAGAAGTTGGAAAGAAGAAACAGGATACAAAATTATACTTATCCTACAATAGACTATGGATGAAAACTGGAAGAAGTTTTTTGTTGTTTTTTAAAAATTTATTTTCCTGTCAGAGAGAGAGAGAGAGAGAGCGAGAGCGCACACACACAGGGGGAGCAGCAGGCAGAGGCAGAGGGAGAAGCAGCCTACTCGCTGAGCAGGGAGCCTGATGCAGGGCTCGATCCCATGGGATCATGTCCTGAGCAGAAGGCAGATGCTTGACTGACTGAGCTGCCCAGGCTTCCCTGGAAGAAGAAAATTTTAATAAAGGGATGGAATTATGGGTCTAAATGTATGTTTCAATTTTAAAAAATGTCTCAAAGTTCATATTAAAGCAGAGCTGGTAATCCTCTCTCCATTTCTGGATCCTTTCATAAATGCCTTTGGATTCATTTCTAGGTGGTAGAAGTCCAGAATGAGTCTAATGGGGCTAAAATCAAGGTGTCAGCAGAGCTGTTTCTCTCCTAGATGCTTTAGGGGAGAATCTGCTTTGTGACCTTTTCCAGCTTCTAGAGGCTGCCTGTGTTCCTTGGCTCAGGCCCGCCCACTTCCATCTTCAAAGTCAACAAAGGTCAGGTGAGTCTTTCTCACTTCCCATCGCTTCTCTGGCTCTGTCTCTTCCCTCCTTCTTGAAGTTGTAAGAACTCTGAGATTACACTCGGCCCACCTGGATGATGCACAGTAACCTTGCCCTCTCAAGGTCAGCTGATTAGCAACTTTAATTCCATCTGTGACCTTCACTCCCTTTTGTTATCCATCTAGCATGCTCGTAAGTTCCAAGGATCTGGAGGGGGACATCTGGGGAAGGGGTGTTATTTTTCTCTGAAATTCTGTTTCATCAAAAGAGGCCTCCTGCCTTTCCTTTGGGTCTTCCCGATTGCCTTTGCTCCTTGTCACCCAGTTTAAGCTGCACAGACATGGTGAAGAAGGGTAGACCTTGCACCGTGATTTGCCTTGGGACCTTATGGTCCCTTATAATGCTGCCAGCCTGGGAGATGTCTCTGGTGCCTAAAGCTGGACTTCCAGCCAGCTGACATTTATCGAGCACCTTCCGTGTGTCAAAATCTAAGCCATCTTTTAGGGACAGTATAAATACGAGGATGACGTAGTCGCCGCACAGGGAGCTCACAGTCTAAGAAAGGAGAGTCCCCGTCCACATAAACATCCCAGATACAAAGCATGAAAGGAAGACCACGTGAAGCGAGGTGAGGAGAAGTGCTGTGAGCCGTGTCCCCATTAGGAAGGGACATCTGAGATCTGAGGTCCTACTGGTGGAAGAGGTGAGCCCAAGCTCAGCTTCCGCTCTACATTTTTAATTTTTTGAAATTATAACTTAGCACAAGAAATTGCTCCCCTGTTCCACTCCCCTGTCCTCTGGATCTGCTGTTTCCTCCTCACTGATCACAGGTAACTGCTCTAGTGAGATACTTATATCCTTTTAGATATATTCTATATGTGAACATGCTCACCAGTAAAATATAGATAACTTGTCACTATTTTTATTCCATAACATTATTTTGCACCTTGAATCAGTCTCTGACCAAAGTGAGGATATTTTCCCAAGTAGTACAACATATATTTGTATATATCTAGGGTAAGTCTCTAAGCATGAAGTAGCTGTGTCAAAAGACAGGCCCAGTTTTCATCTTGACAAGTTGTCCTCCCAATATATGAAGCCGATTTCCTCTCTCTCCCACTTGGTATGGAAACCACTGTTCCTTCACACCTTTCACTGATGCTGGATGTCATCCCTTTTCTTAACTTCCGCTAGTCTGATAGGTGGAAAAGGGGCATCTCAATCTGGCTTTAATTTGCATTTCTCTAATGATGAATGTAGGCAAAACTTACTTTAAGATTTTATTTATTTACCTGACAGAGAGAGACACAGTGAGAGAGAGAGAACACAAGCAGGGGGAGTGGGAGAGGGAGAAGCAGGCTTCCCGCTGAGCAGGGAGCCCGATGCGGGCTCGATCCCAGGACCCTGGGATCATGACCTGAGCCAAAGGCAGCTGCTTAACGACTGAACCACCCAGGCGCCCCCTCCTTTTTTTTAATGCCTGATCATGCTTTAAATCTTTGAGCCATCTGGGATTTATTTTGTTATAAGAATAGAACTTTATTTTTTCCAAATAACAATACTAGTTATTAAATAATTCACATTTCCTCCACTGATTTGAAATCCCACCAAGCTCTAGATTTTAAAAAGTGAAAGGAGGCCACCTCCACCTCCACTTCATACCATATGCAAAAAATAAATTCAAAAGGGATCCTGCATCACCCCAGTGGGTTGAGCCTCTGCCTTCGGCTGGGGTCGTGGGCTCAGGGTCCTGGGATTGGGCAGTCCGCATCAGGCTCTCTGCTCAGTAGGGAGCCTGCTTCCCCCTCTCTCTCTGTCTGCCTCTCTGCCTGCTTGTGATCTCTCTCTCTGTCAAATAAATGGATAAAATCTTTTAAAAATAATTTTTAAAAAAGTAACATATAAAACTTCTAGAAAACAACACAGGAGAGCCTCTTCAGGTAGTAGGGAGAAGCAAAGAATTTTCAGGCCTGACACCAAGAGCAAAATATGTAAAAATAAAAATTAATTGGACTCTACCAAAATTAAAAAGTTTGTGCTGTGAAATACTGTTTAAAAGATGACAAGACAGGGCGCCTGGGTGGCTCAGTGGGTTAGAGCCTCTGCCTTCGGCTCAGGTCATGATCCCAGGGTCCTGGGATCGAGCCCTGCCTGGGGCTCTCTGCTCAACAGAGAGCCTGCTTCCTCCTCTCTCTCTGCCTGCCTCTCTGCCTACTTGTGATCTCTGCCTGTCAAATAAGTAAATAAAATCTTAAAAAAAAAAAAGATGACAAGACAAGTTGGGAGAAAAATCTATGCAAACCACACATTAAACAAAGGCCCACATAGAGAATATATGAAGAATTATTAAAACCCTAAAGAACTGAACAGATATTTCACCAAAGAGGACATGCGGATGGTGAAGAAGCACATGAGATGTTCAATATCATTAGCCATTTGGGAAGTGCAAACTGAAAATATAAGACGGCAGTGAGATATCACTATACACCTCCTACAATAACTAAAATGAAAGACAAGGATAATTCTAGATGCTAATGAGGATATGGACAAACTGAAACCCTCAAATATTGCTGATGGAAATATAAAATGGCACAATCACTCTGGAAAACAGGTTAGCAGTCTCTTAAAAAACTAAACATTCAATGACCATATGGCCCAGTGATTGCACTCCTGGATATTTACCACAGAGAAATGAAAACTCATGTTCACACAAAAACTTGTATGTGAATATTCACAGCACTTTCTTTCTTTCTTTCTTTTTTTTAAGATCTTATTTATTTATTTGAGAGAGAGAGAGTGAGAGAGGGCACACAAGCAGGGGGGAGCTGCAGAGGGAAAGAGAGAAGCAGGCTCTCCGCTGAGCAGGGAGCATGACAGGGGGCTCCATCCCAGGACTCTGGGATCATGACCTGAGCTGAAGGCAGATGCTTAACTTCTGAGCCACCCAGGAGCCCCAGCACTTTCATTCATAATAGCAAAAAGCTGGAAACAGATCAACTGTCCTTCAGTAGGTAGATAGTTGAACACACTCTAGTGGGTCCATACAGTAGAATACTATTTGGCAATTAAAAGTATAAGTATCAATACAATCTCAGTGGAACTCAGGGGCATCGTGCTTAATGATGAAAGCCAATTCCAAAAGGTTACATACCATATGATGTTTGATTTCATTCTCTGAAATGGTAACATTCTCTGAATGATAAACCTATAGAGATAAAGAACAGATTAGTGGTTGGCAGGGGTCAGAGATGGAGAGAAGGGGCTTGGATACACAAATACAAAGAGGTAGCTCAGGAAGTTCTTTTTTTTTTTTTAAGATTTTGTTTATTTATTTGACAGAGAGAGACACAGCGAAAGAGGGAACAGAAGCAGAGGGAGAGGGAAAAGGATGCTTCCTGCTGAGCAGGGAGCCCGATGCGGGGCTCGATCCCAGGAGCCTGGGATCGTGACCTGAGCAGAAGGCAGACGCTCATGGACTGAGCCACCCAGGTGCCCCGGAGGAAGTTCTTTTGTGGTGATAGACCAATTTTGTATCTTGATGGTGGCATTACAAGAATCTATGCCTGTGATAAAATTGCATAGAACTATAAACACACATATAAATGAATGCAGGTTTTGAAAATGAAAATAAACTCTGTAGTATAGTTAACAGTATTGTACTGAGGTCGATGTCCTGGTTTTTACATTGTACTGCAGTTAGATAATATGTCATCATTGGGCGAAATTGGGGGTACTAATTCCACAAACTCCCGATAATCTAAAAAATGTTTAAAATATGTTTTGAAATGAAAAAAAAAATGAAAGAAGAAAATCACCTTTGCCAAAGATCTTCCCACCGTACATGGCACGTCTCTTTGGTTGCTTTATCCACAAGAACCTACTCCCTCTCTCTCCTCCCCAGACACACAACATGACATCCTTTTGAAGTTTCCAGTGGAATGCAAGTTGCCTTAGACTAGGAGGTACAGGAAAGTTGCATATATGAAAATAGTTCAAAAGAACACCAGCATATCAGATTCACCAAGTTAATATTTAACCAGTTCATTTTATCACATGGGATCTATCTCTCCATCTCTATCACTGTTTCAGAATCATGTGATGGTAAGTTTCATCCATCCTGAGCCTCTGCCCCTAAGTACTTTAATGTTTATTTCCTAAGAACATTCTCTTACACACTCACAGTACTGTTAACTTCAGTAAATTTAAACACTGAGTCAATACTTTAATCCATGGTTCCTATTCCACTTTTATCAATGGCCCCAGTGACATCGCGCACATAATGGAGCCTGTCGACCGTGTCTTTGAAAGCCTTGGTAGATCCCGTCTGCTACCAATCTCTCCTCCTCACGAGGACCTCGGAATTCGCATCTGTAAACTGGGATCTAGTCATCCCCCCACCCTTTGTGAGCAAAGGCGCTGTTAACAGTCTACGCGAGCTAAACGGAGTATCTCTCTTCTGCATCATTATTCCCCAGAGGGTCTAAACTTTCGTCGTGGGTCGGAGCTGGAATTTAGGGAGGAATCCTTCAAAGAGGTGACGGAGACCGTGCGAGGGACTCCCCTTTCCACCCCCCTCACCTGGAGCGCGGGCGGCCAATCGGCGGCGCGCCCCGGACCCGGCGGCCAATGGGAGGGCGGCGCGGCGCGCTCCCCCAGGGCTATAAGTGCGCCGGGGCGGCGGAAAGTGAAAGTGGTGCGGACGCCGAGGACGCCGCTGACGCCGCCGGCCTGCAGCCGAGCCGAGGGGATGCTCAGGGCTCCCGCGCCGCGGCCCGGGGAGGCGGGGGCGGCCACCCAGTCCAAGCCGCTCACCTCCTTCCTCATCCAGGACATCCTGCGGGACGGCTCGGAGAGGCGCGGCGGCCACACGAGCAGCCCGCAGCCCCCGCGCCAGCCGGACCCGCCGCGAAACCAGGAGCCGGAGCCGGAGCGAGGAAGAGGCGGCGCCGGGGCGCCCGAGGATGAGTGGAGCGCCCGGCCCGGCGCCGCGCAGGAGGCCGACGCGCCCGCGGAGGGCGAGCCAGGTGAGCCGGCGGCGAGGCTGCGGCGGCCGGGCTGGGCCAGGGTGCGGTCCCAGAGGAGGGGCGGGCCGGCCTGCGGGCTGCACCGGCGCGAGGCCTCGGAGCTCCGGCTGCAGGGATGCGGGGCCCCGCGGCGACAGGCCAAGGGACCTCACCTCCTCCCGCCGCGGGCGCGCCTCGGAAATCAACCCTGAGCCCCACCGTCAGGGTGGCGCAGGATTTGTACCTGGGCTGGACTCGCCGGGCACCGAGCTCTCTGCTCCGCGGGCGCTGGCTCCCGGGGCTCCAGAGCGAGCGCACACGCGGCGCCCCGAACCCCAGCGTCCCAGGTTAAGACACCGCCACGCGCTGCCAGCCCCCGCGGGACCCTCGATCCGCGCCCGCCCCGCGCAACCTCTTCGCTGTTACAGTTATATGTAACAAGTAACTGATGAGGGTTTGACAAGCGAAGACTCCCTCGGCTTCCCAACTCCACGGGCAGTAAAGCTGCATTCTGAAGGTCCCTGCGGCCTTCAGGAAATAGAACACCGTTAGAACGTTTAGAGCAGATTTCTTTCCTTGTCCTGTCACTTCGGATGAGGTGCCCTAACAGCTTGTTTAGAAAAAAAAAAGGGGGCCTAAAGCCAGAGAAGGAACTTGCCCTTTGCCTGCACCGCCTTTCCTATAACACAAACCCTCTCCCGACACCCAAAAGTTGATGCTCATGCCTTTGGGTCCTGCTTTACCAGCAGCCTGATTTCTGTGTCTTCCCTGTCTGGCTTCTCCTCTGGCTTCACTACTCCCACCTCTTCTCAGCGCACACACATCCAGGACCCTAGTGAATTCTCCTGGACGATATGGCAGGAAGCTCTACCCCGAGAAGCTTCTAACTTTGGGTTCTTGATGACTGTTAGAAAACTAATACATAATATACATATTCACTCACTCCCCACTCAGGAGAGTTCCTTAGTCATGTGAAAAAAGTGAAATGTATCCAAGATGACAGTGGGCTGTTTGTTCACTCACTGAAGAGATAAGGGCGGCTTGAATCCTGCTCTCTTCCCTCGAACATGTATAACCTTTCCCTTCCCATCCCTCCTCCTTCTCCTTTCCAGATAGACACTTGGAGACTTACCTGTTGGACTGTGAAAACAGCGCAGACTCCTCACCAAGCCTTCCGCAAACCTCGAAACAGCCGCAGAAACGCTCCCGTGCTGCCTTCTCCCACACTCAGGTCATCGAGTTAGAGAGGAAGTTCAGCCACCAGAAGTATCTGTCAGCCCCTGAAAGGGCTCATCTTGCCAAGAACCTCAAGCTCACGGAGACCCAAGTGAAAATATGGTTCCAGAACAGACGCTATAAGACCAAGCGAAAGCAGCTCACCTCAGACCTGGGAGACCTGGAGAAGCACTCCTCCCTGCCGGCCCTGAAAGAGGAGGGCTCACCCCAGGCCTCCCTCATCTCCATGCATAACAGCTACCCTTACTACCCCTACCTGTACTGCTTGGGGGGCTGGAACCCACCTTTCTGGTAACGCCAGCGCAGATGACAATCCCAAGTGGTCAGACACTGCCTTCCCTGGGTTGCGTCTCTGGAAAGCAAAAGGCCAGGCTCAGGGAGGCCTGAGGAGCAAGAGGCGTGCGCACTGACCCCGCCGGAGACTTGCATGGACACCCCCGATTCTTCCTTGGTGAGCCAGTGAAAGATCTGCGATAGCGAATAATACCCAAATAGATCCCCGCAACACGTGATACGGCACTTTGTTTGCTCTTAGAGACCTCCGCCTAGTGGGGAGGGATAAAATCAAGCACTGTTTCTAGCACTTCCTATGATTTTGTGTGAGTTGTCCCCATCGCCCTTAAGGATGCTGATTCCACTCCACCCTCTTGCGTCACTGAACATCGACCCTGAAAGTGCAAACCTGAAGGGGAAAAGGATGGCCAAGACAAGGGTGTTCCCTCCCGAATTACACTTCACTTCACAAACCTCTCACGGGCCTTGGAATGCGGTCAGGGTTCCTCTCTGTCCCCATAAGAGAGAAGAAGGCAGAGGCTGTCCCAGGGAAGCCTGTCTGCGAGGCACAGACTGGCATGGGAGATGGGGATGGGTCAGAGATGAAAACGTGAGCTGCTTCTTCCTTTTTAAATAACACACCAACCTAAGTATTTACAGGGTGGCCCAAGCAGAACGAGAAGCACTCACTGTGGTTCTGGGACAAGCTATATAAACAGAAGTTGTACTGCATTCGGTGGGCCCGGGACAGAAGACTCTCCGGGTGTCCGAGAACGGCCTGAGGAACCTCTGCATTGCGGCTGGGCGGTTGGGGGGCGGCACATGATTTTTGTTAATAAAGGTAAAAAAGCTTCCTCTGGACCTTTTTGCCCTGGGTCTGAGAATTGGAATGAGTAGTTTGCTGGAGTTTTCAGGCTGTAATTCATACTAAACCGTGACAGATCACATACTTCTCTCATGTAAGCTCCTGCCTTCCATCCTTTTATTTTTTTGTCCCTTTTCCACAACAGTCACCCGCCGAAGGGCTTCTTTTCAACCCAGACTTTTAGTCTGGCTGCACCTAACATACGCCTTCCTTATTTAGCCTGAGATCTGTTTCTCACCCCCCCCTCCCCGAAGCTTTATCTCTCCTGGGTTTAAGAAAAAAAAAAAGTAGGGTAGCGGGAAGATTCTGAATTGGCTAAAAGACTTTTTTTTTTCTTCAAACTAGCAATTCTTATATTTTTTTCCTTTAAAAACGTACATTAAATCCCAAATCCTATTTAAAGATTTGACAGCTCAAAAAGGTCACTGCTGCTTTTATAAGACTTTCGGTGTCTCTGTTGTTACAGTTCAAAGTCAGACAACCCTCTGGGATCCCTGCAGGCCGAGGAGTTTAAGAGGTATCGGGCTTTCACACACGGAGAACACAGGGCAAAAAAAGAGTCGGGCACCACGAGCTGTCCAGTGGAAATGCGGGGTTCGTGGTCAGGGCGGAAAGAAAAGGCAGCCGGGGCCTCGGGGGGCTGGGTCCCTGGCTGCAACCTGAGGGGGGCTGATAGCCCTTGGCCAGCAGGGGTTAGGGAAAAGGAAACCCTTTTCAAAACACATTACTGTGGCATCCATCACCAAACCAATGAAAACACTTCGGGAGCTGTATTTAATGCTCATTAACAATGAGTCCCCTCGTGACTTCAACGGCAATGAGAGGAGACCAAAGGAGAAATCCGGCCACACTTCGCTTTCTACCCGACTGTCTAAGGTGACCCAGCGGAGGGCAGACATCAGAGCAGAAGAAGCCAGTTACTAATGAGGGTACCCCAAAGCCTGGAAATCTCTTGATCCCACTACTTAATTCTGTTTAGTGAGAAACCTTTCAATTTCCTCCTATTAAAAGGGGTGATTTACTGTTGGTGGCAGAACTGCCAGAGTTGATAGAAAGTTGGCCCGTTTCACCCCATTTTCTCCTGCTTGGGCTCCCCATGGAAATACTGTTAGACACTCAGCTGCTGACACCACCAGGGGCGCTGACGGCAGACTGGCCTAGATCTCTTGCTCCTGTCACAAGGCTTTGAAGAGAAGCATTCCGTGCCCACTCCCCGCTCAGTACCCTTTCTCACCCACCCTCTCAATTTAAGTCTTTTCACCTGCCATTCTGCAAGTATTAAACATTTTACCGTGATGTGTGTGTTGTGTTGCCAAAAAAAAAAAAAAAAAAAAAAAAGTCTTTGTTTAAAACTGCTTGGTCTATGAATCCATCTCGCTCTTCCTCCATTGGAGCTCGTTACTCCCCCATCTCCAAACGGGTAGAACAGCACTGGAAGAACTGGTGTCTGGGTATCTGATAGGCGAACTAGAGGGTGCCCCGACCGCCTCACCCCGGACAGCCTCTTTCCATTCCATAATTCAGTCTGGGTTCTCCACCTGCCTAGCAAACTCTGCTCCAGTCTGTAACGTGAAAACCTGTGACTTGAAGTTTAGTAATGAACTCCAACCAAACTTTATTTTTCTAAGTATTTTTGGCAATGTATGAGTGTTTTAAAAATAAAGCACTGTGACTTTATTAGACATCTTTGCGTATGGTTTTTTGTTTCCTAAAAGCTGCGTGCTTTTGAGCTTACCTATTTCTGGTTACCATGTTCTCCCTCCCTCAGCCTGCCTGACTTGAATCTAAGGAAACCAGATAGTCAAAAGCAGTAGCTTACCCAGTGCCCAATGTTGGTTATTCTTTTGTAAAAGCACCGTCCCCCCCCCCCCATTCCTGGTAAATCTGTGCAAGGGAAAGAACTTTCTGCCTTCATTTTAAAAATCATCTCCAGCTCCTGCCCTTTTGTTTTTAAATAGAGAACATCAGGTATTTTCCTATATTTCTGGAAGATCCTGATGGGAACATGGAGAGCACAGCAATACTTCTAAGATTCCCCTTTCTGGGGCACCTGGGTGGCTCAGTCGGCTAAGCTTCTGACTCTTGCTTTCTGCCCAGGTCGTGATTTTGTGGGGGTTGTGAAATTGAGCCCCACGTGGGGCTCCGCACTCAGCAGGGAGTCTGCTTGAAGATTCTCTCCCTCTGCCCTGCCCCCCACTTATAAGCGCTCTCTCTTTCTCTCAAATCTTTAAAAATATTTGAAAAAATAAAATTTTGTTCCATCTCCCACCAGCCCCTCCCACTGCAACCCTCCCCTGGTCCTCTGGTGTGTGCAACTCCCTGGAAATGTCACCTTCATTCAGGGCGGAAAGACCTTTTGGAAGCAACACCTTTGAACTGGGTTCACCAAATATTGAAAATGGGTTTAAAATAAAATATATAGGGGTCCCTCAGTGACTCAGTCGGTTAACCGTCTGCCTTCAGCTCAGGTTGTTAACCCCGGGGGGCTTGGGATCAGGCCCCACATTGGGCTCCCTGCTCAGCAGAGAGTCTGTTCCTCCCTTTCTCTCTCCTTCTGCCTCTCCCCTGGCTTATGCTCACACACTCTCTCTCAAATAAATAAAATCTTTAAAAAAGAAAAAAATATATATATATAACACATCCTTCATCTGCCTGCACTTAAACCCTCATTAAATCCCACAAGCAGGGTGTCTCATGCACCTGATTACCTGAGAGAATTGGTGCCCCCCTCAATCCTTCAAGGAAATAGAAGCTTAAAGAGTAAGGTGCTTACTCAAGGTAAAACATATCATAATTTCAAAGTTTGCTCTAATCCTTTAAGTACATTGTACACACAGGTGGGGCCTCCCCTAGCATGTTCACATCATGAGATTTAACTCTTTGCACAAATCCATAACCATCCTCCCCTCCCCTGGAAGGCCATTAGCTCTCAAATTACAAAGGGCTCTTGCAGTAAATTAACAGATGTGGATTTCTTTTTTTAACCTTTAAAAGTAACTAATCCAGGAAATTACACAAAAATGTCTCATCTCTAGAGACACTTCCCTGCCTCCTCTTCTTTGTCGGTTTTCCAACTTTCCCTCAGTATCCCTACTAATCTCACACCCGTGGGCTTCCAGCAACTCTCCTGAGCATGCCACATGTTTGTGGTAGCAGGAATTCCTGGGCCATCTCCCTCTCAAGTTCCTTCAGGTGCAGACTGCTAGCGTCACTAGCTTTGTCCCTGGTGGTCCCTTTGGTCCTCCAGGGGCCTCCTTAGGAAGGCCAGAACTGCCAGAAGGGGAAATGAACGTCAGAGATCTACACCTGACAAAAGCGTGTTCCTTTAACGACAGAGCACGTCGTCTTTCCAGGGTGCTGCTCGGATCACACATCCTAAAGCTGGCCTCTGAGGGGCCAGTGAAGAGAAAGTCATTTAGCTGGGATCCCCGTGACGGAGAGTTGCAAGCAGAAAGTTCACTGAGAATGCACTCAGATTCCCGACCCAAGAGGAAGCGAGGATGGCGGAGAGAGGAAGCTGACCCTCAATGCAGGTGCGACTGAGGCCTCAGCCAATATATATATTTTTTAATTTTAAAGAGTTTATTTATTTGAGAGAGATCGAGAGAGAGTGTGTGAGAGCACGCACTGGCGCACGTGTGAGACGAGGGAGGGGCAGTGAGGGAGGGAAAGAATCCCGGACAGAATTGTTGCTGAGCTCAGAGCCCCATGCCTGGCTAGATCTCATGATCCTGAGATCATGACTTGGGCCACACCAAGAGTCAGCAGCTCAACCAACTGAGCCACCCAGGTGCCCCTCACCCTTAAGCAGCTCCAAGGTCAATGTGTCCCGGATTGAGGCGAGAGCATGGGCCCGTGTATCCCAGCATCAGCCACTTCCTGAACGTGGAGTAATCCTGGACAGTGCAGTTCTTTGCCGGGTATCGCACTGGCCGCTGAGAGACACAGTGTGTGTCACTGGCATCGATATTCCCAGCAGCTATGGGGGTGCATCTCTTGGAAACTGGGGGCTCGGCGGAGCACTCCGGAATTCACCGTGAGACACGGGAACCTTTTTTCGGTCACTCTCGGGGCCAGAGTCACCACCACTCTTTGCAATGAGGAAATCCCGGTCGAAAGGTTCAGACAAGGCTGAGAAGCACCGAGTTCTCCACGGAGACATCCGGACTCTGCTTCTCCCACAGCCATCACCAGTGTGTCACCAGGGCTTGTTTTTCAAAGCCGAGGGTTATTTACTGCCCAAGAAGGGGGCAGGAACGATAGTCCCCGGACATGAAGAGCTCCTAGTTTAGTCACAGACTTGGCCTTCGGGCAAACTCCCAGACAGACGACCCCATCAAAAGTCTGCAAGGAAAAGCAGAAGAATCTGTTTCCATACCGTGTCCTCCTCTCACCTCTGCAAAGGCTCCAGATGCCGCCTTGACTTATTTCCTGAGCTTGCTCTGGGCCTGAGTTGGGGTTCAGGAGAGATTTGGGATAGATCCCTCCATGTCCCCTTCTAACTGCACAGGTACCACCTGTTCCCAGCCAATCCAGGGACAGGCATAGCCCTTACTGGGGAGATCATGGGGTACAGAGGAGGGATGACACAGAGGAAAGTCCCGTTTTCTCCTTGGAATAACTAAAGAAACTTCTAAAAGTTTTTTTAAAGGCGTAGAGATCCTTGGCAGCGCCTGAGAGGTAAACGCTGATTTTGCTCTCCTGAAGGCAGCACTGAGTCTCAAACAGCAACATCCTCTCGGTCTCAGTCGCACCTGCTCCTGGGCCTGTGGTTGTCAGCATCGGCTGCATGGTAGAACATCCTGGGAGTCTTTATAAAAATACCAATGGCCCAGCCCTACTTCACCCTAATTGCACTGTAATCTCGGGAAGTAGGGCTCGGCATCAGTGGTTCTGAGCACCAATGTCCGAGGTTACAAACCACTTACTTAGCTTCTTTTCAGCCGGATCTCCTCCTCAGCCTCACAGGTGCCGGGGTGACAGAAAGCTGACTGAAGGAGGCAGCCAGGAGGGGAAGAGTGGTTTGGTTGATTGGTTGGTTTGTTTTCTTGTTTTTTCTTTTTACAGAGAACAGATGTTCAGCTTTTTCTTACTTTCTTCTGAAACCTCCTCCTCTTGGAATTTCTGACATCATCAAAAGACCCTCCATAATCTGAGAAAGCCCAGCTCATTCCAGTTAATCCTTCACTCAAAGCCGAAAGTGTTTGGCTCACCTGGCAATCTGCGAGCACTTATTACCCATCTCAGCCCAGGTCCACCCAGCATGACAGCACGCTCTGACCGCGCATGGAAGACAGGAAAGAAAAAATTCCAGCCTCACCTCTTGCCAAGGAGACTTCCCCTGTCCTGGAAGCACACAGCCTTATTTGTGCGCCGTGGGGAACTCTGGGTGTCATGTAACATCTGTCAGCTCGCGTCACACTTCCCTGACAACCCATCTATTAGGATTAAGTCGTGCCTTAACCCTGACATAACATTTACACTTCCTTCTGCCAAACTGGTAATATTAAGCTTTTTTTTAAAAAAGTGTGTGTGCCGAGATGGATAAGGTGGAGGATTGTTCGAGGATGAGGGAAGGAACATGCCTTGCGACAACACGGCTTTTGACTTTGTGTGCCATAAATGCACAGCTGGCGTCAGAACTCCAGCTCCAAGCCAGGAGAGCTTAAACTTGACCTAAACAACATCTGAAAATGAGAGTTGGGAAATGAGTTCACCCTGCCGAGTTCTTTTATGGAGAAGAATGCAGGGAATATGCAGAACATGAACTTGGGGGGATGGGGAAGAGATGTCACTCCCATGGAAAAGTTTGGAATCTCTCCCTTACTCCATGCCGAGGGTTTGTTTATACTTAGATCCTTGATGATTTTTTTTCCCTTTCGAGGAAGATCTGACTCATCAAAGGCTCATCCGTGCGGTTCCGTGACTTGCAAAATGAGGTATGGAGTGGGTCCGGACGATTGCTATGGGCAAAGGAGAGGCCCTCATTTGGCTGTCACAGAGCTGTAGTTGCAGGGACCACAGCTTCCTGCCACAAGACCTGGCATCACCGAGATGGCAGCAGGAGAGGCTTCTGAGTGGGATGAAAGAAGTGAGACACTCACGGAGGCCACAGACTTGACTTTTGTCGCTCCTTCGACAATAAAATTGGTTAAATTTTTTTAATAGGTAGGTGAGACTTGTTGTCAGTGTGCAAAATGCATCAAGAAATTCCACCGGAAGGAACCCTTCGGATAGAGAAGGGAACAGGAGCCGGGAAGGGCTGATGGCGAGCATGAGCAAAGACACAAGACAGACTCCAGTGGTTCCGCTGTCAAAGCGCTGCAGCCTCTTATGTCCAGAATCCCAACTCCAGAAATGTCTTTTAGACCTTGACTTAAATTGTGTGCCCTGTTGCTGAGCTGTTGCCTTTTCTCCTTCTGAGCCAGGTCAATGGCGAGTGAAAAGCAAAGGCGAAGCGGGGAGGGAGGGATGGCAAAGAGTGGGAGGCCGCGGCAGGGGGAGGGGGTGGCTGGGCGGGTAGTTTTCCATGGCCTGTGGAAGCAACATCCTGCATGCGTGAGCTCCTCACCCCTCTCGTTGGCTCCCAATTGACCCCAGAGTGCAGAGATGGCTCCATGTGCTAGAGATGAGATTTTATTGCAGAGACAGACTGGGAGCATGTCAACTTTGGCATCACAAAGGAACAAACCTGGACCCAGATCTGAAGAAAGATGTTCTCATTATGACCCAAATAGGTTTTATAAAAGCTTGTGCAAGCACACACCCCAGAGTAACAGCACGGGTTTCCACACAAATAGGGCCAGCTTCCCACACGGAGGAGCAGCTTGATGGAGAACGAGGCGCATGCTACAACAGGACACCATGGGAAAGCACTTGAGAAAACTAGCTGACCGTAAGCCCTAAAAGCCAGAATGAATTGGATTTTGGGCAGCAACCAAAAATATATTGTGTCCAGGGCAATGGAGCTCAGCATACCTCCCTACTCTGTCCTGAGCTGAGAGAATTTGACATTGATCAAGGATATGTCTGCTGAGTGGAGGAGCGAATGAATGAGTCCAGACTTCACCCCGAGTGCTAGGTGTGGTTCTGAGCCCCCTACTTTGAGGTAAACTGTAGCCAGTTCCGAAAAGCATAATTGAGATGATGGAAGGGTTTGAAATGTCACAGAAAGTGGAGTTAAGGAAACTAAGAATATCTAACCCGGAAGAGGGAAGTCAGGTCCAGGGTGGTCAGAGAAGAGGAGAGAAGGATTAGACGTCTTCTGTATTGTCCTAGGTGGAATCTTCAAAGCGACACAGAGCTCAGATCAGCGATTTCTGAAAGATCCCTGGGCTGACGTGGACTGTCCGTCACTGGGGAGGTGACAACCGTTTGGCAAGGAGGTCATAAGGAACATGGATGTATGTGATGCAACGCTAAGATCCTTGCCAGCCCTCTGGTTCCACAATTCTAGGGAGAAGTACTGGGTTCTAGACAGTCCATCACCTACTAACTGTGAGGTAAGGGCCAATCTCCCAGCTCTTCTGGGTTTCAGCTGCTCCTTTATCGGATGGAGAAAATTAGTCACATCAGGCCCCATCTCATAAGGGAGAAAAAACACTTGTGTGATTTCAGGGGCAGTGGAAATCTATTGACTGATGCTTGAAATTGATATCTGAAATTCCACCCTCCAAGATTCATCCCTGAACCTCAAGAACCCACCTCCAGCTAAAATATGAATCTTCCTGGGGCATCTGAGGGGCTCAGTCAGTAAAGCGTCCAACTCTTGATTTCAGGTCAGGTCATGATCTCAGGGTCATGAGATCGAGCCCCGCATCAAGCTCCGGGCTGGGCGTGGAGTCTGCTTAAGTACCTCTCTCCCTCTGCCCTTCACCCACCCCTCAAAAAAAAAAAATATGAATCTTCCTGAGAAAACTAATGAATTAAACCTGATGAATTCTTAACCCTCACATCTGAATATGTTTATTAATTTCAACCAAAAGAACTTGTGACACTGAAAAAGAGAGGAGAAAGCATAAGAGAATGCTAGAGGCTTGAAGAGAAAAAAATAAATCCTATTACTAAATTTCATCTAAGTTTAGCCTTGCCCACACTGATTGCTTTATTGCTCTGTCCTACATCCAGGACTTAAACCACTGCATTCCTTTCATGGAAACCTTCTGACTTTGGACCTCAGAGAGTGTATATTGTTTCCTGGGAAGTGAATGTCCAGAGAAAGGTAACAGTGTTCTAGAAGCAAAAGGACAGAGGAGAGATGAGTTGTCTCTGTCATAATATTCATGTTTCTCCTTCCCTGAAACTCAGCCATCAGTAATCCAGTGAATATGGAGGGAAACGAAAACATCTCCATATTTATTTCAATTTTAATTTTTAACCAAAAATGTCATAGCCTTAAGCCCTTTACCTAAATCAATAATTGTTTATATTTCTCTAAATGCAGCGTGGTATAATAAATGTAGCATATATTTTAGCCTTAGGACTGACCTGTAACTCTGGTTGTATCTTTGTATTAGCTGTATGACCTTAGGCAAGTTATTTGATATTGGTATGACTCAGATTCTTCATCTTTAAATGGAGGTAATAATGCCTCATTGACAGGGCAGTTCTAGGATTAAGTAGAATAAATTCACCATACATTAGGTCATCAAGAACTGTCAGCTTTCCTCTTTTTGGGAATACATCTAGACTCTGATCGAATGTATGCATAAAATTTGCATACTATAACTAAGTATATGCAATGGTCACTTAACATATTTCTTTTTTTTATTTTTAAGGATTTTTATTTATTTATGAGACAGAGAGAGAGAGAGAGAAAGAGCATTGAGTGGGGGAGGAGAGAAGGAGAGGGAGAAGCCAACCCCCTACTGAGTAGGGACCCTGGGATCATGACCATGATTCTCCAAGGTGTAGTCATTTCTCCTAAACTGAGCTACAACTCCAGGGATTCCACCAGAGTTCCTGGGCTTATATCATTAGAGGTGGAGAACTAGTGACCAGGGCTGTTCTCTTCCATGCCCAAAGCTGGATTGCACAAATACAGACAAAGAAAATAAATCAACAAAAATAGCTAAGAGGCATTTTTAAACATGTCCAGTTGCAAAAATTTATGGCTATTAGCTCTTGGAAAAGGTCATTTCAGATAAGCCAACTATTTATACAGAAAACAAAAATGAAACTTATATTGATTGGTTTTCAGTTGACTCTCCCTGGGCCTGGGAGAAGCACCGAGTGGGGAAAAAGCCAACCTCACCACCTTGCTCTTAGCCAGTGCCTCATTCACAAAAGCCTCCCCAAATCTGGACAAGAGAGAGAACCTCTGAGAAAGCTGAAGTTCAGTGTTTTATGGCCATGAAGGCTTTCCCTCACCCCATTTCTTTTCATTTCTTTTGAAAAAGAGAGAAAAGAGCTAGGTAAGTTCTCTTGCATGCCAAAGTAGATCTCTGAGTACTGAAGGGGAGGTGGCCCACGGTAGTAACTCCGTTAGCAAGGAACATAAGACTTCCTCTTTGAATAGACCCAATGAATGAATTTACTTCTCAAAGGCTGGGTGCCCTTAGGAAAGTCATTCTCTTCCATTTACTTTGATGTCCTCCTCTGTACAGTGCTCTTTGAGGTCTGTCTACATTTAATGATTTCGCTTCCATTTTTGAAGCTATCGGACCCTTCCCATGACCGTAAGTTCAAATAAATTAAGGTGTCAAAATTAAGTTTGCATATAAGATGTCATCCAAGCAGATTCCCAGCAATATGTCATAATGTCCAGCTTCATGTACGTTGTGTTAAATTCTCACAAACAAACAAAAAAATTGTTTCACATGACTGTCGATAGAACCAAAGAAAACAATGCTGCTAGGGTCATTTGAGAACTATAAAGGAATCCTTCCTGTAATATGTGTAATGCAGATGTTAGCGTACCTGGGATCTCCTGGCCCCTTGAGAGCCGGATAAGCTGAGCTCAAAGTCCCATTCATGCCCTGTCAAAACCCAAACCTTCAGCAAGATGGTCGCTAATTCCTAGTGGGTTCATTTCATTCTCAGTTTCCACAGGTGCTATGTCTATTCACTACAGACATGAAACGCAAGTTCTTTCTTGAATCCCTAAACAAAGCACAATTTTCACACAAAGCATTTCTAAGTGTGGTAGGATGCACTGAAAATGAGTCGAGGTGATGGGGGACCAAATGTGAGTGTTATTCCATAACAAATGAAGATTTTTCAACTAAACATCTGAAATCCCTCCAAAATTGTGGAATTTCTACTAGTTGTGTTATCAAATGTGGACAGCAACCTCATTTCACCTACTAATTCCTCCTCTCTTTCTCTTTCCTTCCCTCTCTCTGGATCCTCCCTCTTGGAAACAGAGAGAATCTTCTTGTTTCAACGAGGACATACTGCCACAATTTTTGTTGCCTTGTCTCATGCCTTCATGTATTTTTTTTTTAATGGCGTATTTTTCCCTAAGAAGAATTTTGGTGCCCAATAATGATAACTATCCATTTGCATTACATATATAATTCACAATGTTAGAAAAGTCTCAGACAGAAAAGTTTAGACAACTTAAAAGTAGAATCTTTTCAAGCAGTCTTAAAATGGCTTTAGCTGTACCTAGGGGTAGACAAACAAGGAACAATTAATTTAGAACCTCTGATTATATAAGGCTCTGAGCTAGGCTTTATTAGTCAAAAGTTTGAAATACAGTATGAAGGCAAAAGACCCAGAATAGCCAACACAATCCTGAACAAGAACAAAATGGAAGGACTGATACTATCTGACCTCAAGATTTACCATAAATCTGCAAATAATCGAGATAGTGTGGCACTGGCAAAAGAATAGAGACCTAGATCAGTGGGACAGTATAGACATCATAGACCTAGACATATACAAACATAGTCAGCTGATCTGTGATGAAGGAGCAGCAAAGGAAAGCCAGTGGAGAGAGAACAGTCTTTTCAACAAGTGATACTGAAAAGATTAGATGCTCATATGCAGATAAGATAAAATAAAATAAAAGAAAGGAATCTAGTCACAGACCTTACACTTTTCACAAAACCTAACTCAAAACTGATCATAGATCTAAATACAAACTGCAATACTGTAAAACTTCTGAAAGAAACCATAGGAGAAAATCCATTTGACCTTGGGGTTGAGATAAGATTTTAGATACAACACCAAAAGAATGACCCCTAACAGAAAAAGTTGATTAGTTAGATTTTATTTAAAAATGTGTGCTCTGTGAAAAATATTGCTAAGAGACTGAAAAGACAAGCTACAGACCTGGAGAAAATATTTGCAATCATATATTTGATAATGGACTTGTATCCAAAATACACAAAGAATCCTTAGAACTTACCAATAAGGAAACAATTTAAAAACGGACAAAATATTTGAACAGGCACTTCACCAAAGATATACAGATGGTAAATAAACATACAAAAAATGTAAACATCATTTGTCATTAAGGAATTGCAAATTAAGATGAGATACCACTACACACCTATTAGAATTGCTAGAATCCAAAAAACAAGACAATACCACATGCTGCCAGGGATTTGAAACAGTAGGTAGGAACTCTCATCCACTCTTGGTGGCAATGCAGAATGGCGCAGTTACTTTGGGAAACAGTACGGTAGTTTTCTTGCAAAGATAAATGCAGTCTTACTCTGTGATCCAGCAACTGCACTCCTCGGTATTTACCCAATTGGTCTGAAAATGTATGTTCAAACACCTGCACATTTACAGCAGCTTGATTCCTAATTGTCAAAAAATGGCAGTAACCAAGTTGTCCTTGAGAAGGTGCATAAGGAAACTGTATCATACTCATACTATACAATGGAATATTATTTAATGATAAAAAGAAACAAGCTGGGGCGCCTGGGTGTCTCAGTGGGCTAAGGCCTCTGCCTTCGGCTCAGGTCATGATCCCAGGGTCCTGGCAGAGAGCCCTGCATCGGGCTCTCTGCTCGGTGGGGAGCCTGCTTCCTCCTCTCTCTCTCTGCCTGCCTCTCTGCCTACTTGTGATCTCTGTCTGTCAAATAGATAAAATCTTAAAAAAAAAAAAAAAAGAAAGAAACAAGCTATCAAGCCACAAAAAGATATGGAAGAAACTTAAATACATATTGCAAGTGAAAGAGACCAGTAGGAAAAAACTACACTTGGTATGATTCCAATAATATGACATTCTGGAAAAGGCGAAATTGTAGAAATATCAAAAAGTTCAGTCGTTTCAAGGTAATCAAAGGAAAGAAAGAAGAATGAATAGGTGGGAATTTTTAGGGCAGTGAGAGTTCTGTATGATACTATACTGATGGGGTATGACAGGGATTTATCAAAACCCATAGAACTTCACATTACGGAGAGAGATCCTTAATGCGTATGGGTAAAAAAAAAAATTTCTTAGGAGGTCAGAGGACCCCAGGAAGGAATGCAGACTGCGGTGAGAGACTCTAACTGTATTTTTTTTAGAAGGGAGTTGGGGGAAATTGGAGGGGGAGACGAACCATGAGGGACTATGGACTCTGAAAAACAATCTGAGGCTTTTGAAGGGGCGGGCGGTGGGAAGTTGGTGAGCCTGGTGGTGAGTATTATGGAGGGCACGAATTGCATGGAACACTGGGTGTGGTGCACAAACGATGAATTCTGGTACACTGAAAAGAAATTAAAAAAAAAAAAAGAGGGGGCGCCTGGGTGGCTCAGTGGGTTAAAGCCTCTGCCTTCGGCTCAGGTCATGATCCCAGGGTCCTGGGATCGAGCCCCGCATCAGGCTCTCTGCTCAGCGGGGAGCCTGCTTCCTCCTCTCTCTCTCGCTGCCTGCCTCTCTGCCTACTTGTGATCTCTGTCTGTCAAATAAATAAATAAATCTTTAAAAAAAAAAAAAAAAAAAAGAGTTTATTTATTTACCTGACAGAGAGAGAGATCACAAGTAGGCAAAGAGGCAGGCAGAGGGGGAGGGGGAAGCAGGTTCCCTGCTGAGCAGAGAGCCCTATGTGGGGCACGATCCCAGGATCCCGAGATCATGAAGTGAGCCAAAGGTAGAGGCTTAACCCACTGAGCTACCCAGGCACCCGAAGACTCTAACTGTATTACAGATGTATGAAACAACTCACTGAAGGAGGAGGGGTGGGGAAGGTGCTGACCTAAGTAGCTTGGAAATGAGCGGAGACTGCAACGTTAAAGGCAGGGTGCAGACGACGTTGTAAAGGACCAGAGTTTTGTTTTGTTGTTTTTAAAAAAGATTTTATTTATTTATTTAAGAGAGAGAGAGAGAGAGAGCATGAGAGGGGAAAGGTGAGAGGGAGAAGCAAACTCCCCACCGAGTAGGGAGCCCGAAGCGGGACTTGATCCCAGGACTCCAGGATCATAACCTAAGCCAAAGGGAGTTGCCCAACCAACTGAACCACCCAGGTGCCCAGGACCAGAGTTTTTGTATGTCACTGAAGTTAAGCTAGTATAAATTCAAATTAGAATGTATAACTTTAGGTTGTTAAATGTAATTCCTCTGGTAAGCCACATAAAAATATTTATAAAATACACACAAAAGGAAATAAGGGAATCATTTCACTACCCACACAAAAAAATCAACTAAACTCAGAAGAAGCAAGGCATAAAGCTATAAGGCATATAGAAAAGAAATAGGAAAATGACAATGGGAAGTTGCTCTCTATTAGTAATTATTTTAAATTAAATTATTCAATTCTCCAATCAAAAGTGGAGATTGGCAGAATGGATTAAAAGACATAATTCAAGTCTATGTTCTTCATAGGAAATTCGCTTTACAGCCAAAGGCACAATGGATTGAAAGTGAAGATATTCCATGTAAATAGTAACCATAAGATAGGAGCGTGGCTAAACTAATATCAGACAAATACACAATAAATCCAAAAAGCAAACAAAAGACAAAGGACATTATATATTAATAAAGGTTTCAATAGAGCAAGAAGAAAAGGTATAACAATTATAAATATTTACACACCTAATGACATACATGAAACAAAAATGGACAGAACTGAAAGGAGAAATATGCAGTTCTACAGTAATAGTTAGAGATTTTGATACTCCCCACTCAATGATGGATGGAACAACTCAGACAGAGGATAAGTAAGGTCACACAGGACTAAATACAATAAGCCAACTAGATTTAACGGACATACAGAGAACAATCCATCCAACAAGGATAAAGAGTCTTCTCAAATGCACATGGGACATTATCCAGAAGAGGCCACGTGCAGATCATAAATCAGTCTCAACAGATTTTTTTTTTAAGATTTCTTTATTTTAGAGACCCACAGAGAGAGAGACTACAAGCAGAGGGAGGGGCAGAGAGAGAGGGAGAGAAACAGACCCCCTGCTGAGCACAGAGACAAAGGCAAGGCTCAGTCCCATGAGCCTGAGATCATGACCTGAGCAGAAAACAAAAGTCGGACTTTCAACCTACAGAGCCACCTAGGTGCCTCCCAACAGATTTTAAAAGATAGATAACACACAAAGTATATTCTCCGATCACAACTGGATGGAGTTGAAACTCAATAACAGAAAAACACTGGAAAATTTACAAATTTTTGGAAGTTAAGCAAAACACTCTTGAACAACCAGTGGATCACAAGAGAAATTAGAAAGTCTTTAGAGACTAATGAAAACAAGACAGAACATACCAAAGCTCATGGAATACAGTGAAAGCAGGTGCAAAGGAACTGTAGCTATAAATGCTTATATTTTTGATGTAAAAATCTCCAGTCAACAACCTTAAAGAACTAGAAAAAGAAGAACAAAATAAACTCAAACTTAGCAGAGGAGAGGAAATAATCAAGATCAAAACAGAAATAAATAAAAAGAGAATAGAAAAACAAGCAGAAAAAATCAATGAAATCAAAAGTCGGTTCCTCAAAAAGATCAACAAAATTGACAAATCTTTACCTGAATTGACCAGAAGAGAGGAGACTTAAATTATTAAAGTCACAAATGAGAACAGGAATGCAACTACTGATTCTACAGAAATAAAAAGGATTATGAGTTCTATAAACAATTGTATACTAACAAATCAGATAACCTAGATGAACAAATACACAGAAACACAAAACTTAACAAGACAAATCGTGAAGAAATAGAAAATCTGAAAAGACCTATAACTAGGAAGGAGATTGAATCAGTAAACATAAATCTGACAAAGAAAAGCTATGGACCTGATGGCTTCACTTGTGAATTCCACCAAACATCTCAGTAAGGATTAATACTAATCCTTCTCAAAATTTCCCCAAAAACTGAAGAGGAGGGACACTTCATAACATTATTCTATGAGGCCATTATTGCATTAATATCAAAGCCAAAGACACCATAAGAAAAGAAAATTATAGACCAATATCCCTCATGAACCCTGTTGCAAAAACCCTCACAAAATATCAGCCAACTGAATTCAGCAACATATTAAAAGGATTATACATCATGACCAAGTAGGATTTATTCCTAGAATGCAAGAACCATGCAACATACAAAAATCAACCAATTGTTACAGAGTGAAGGGGCAAAACCCACACATGATGATCTCAATTAATGCAGAAAAAGCATTTGACAAAATTCAATACCCTTTCATGATCCAAACATTCAAAAAACTAGAAATAGAAGGGCCATCTCAACATAATAAAGGCCATATAAGAAAAATTCACAGTGAACATTATACTCAGTGGAAAAAGACTGAAAGCTTTTCCTCTAATATCAGGGACAAGACAAGAATGCCTGCTTTTACCAATTGTATTCAACATAGTAGTGGAAGTCTGAGCCAGAGCAATTAAGCAAGAAAAAGGGAAAGAAAGCATCCACACTGAAGGAGAAGAAGTAAAATGATCTCTCCTCAAATATGTTGAAAACCTTTATATGTAGAAAACCCTAAAAATTACACACTCACATACACAACCTTTTAGAACTAATGAATGAATTCAGCAAAGTAGCAGGATATAAAACCAATATACAAAAAGTTATATTTCTACACACTAACAAAAAGCAACCTGAAAGAGGAATCAAGAAAACCATCAATTTACAACAGCATCAAGAAGAAGAAAATACTTAGGAATTCATTTAATCAAGGAAGAAAAAGACTTGTAAATGAAAGCAACAAAATGTTGAAAGAAATTAAAACAGACAGAGATAAATGGAAAGACATCTCCTGTTCATGAACTGGAGGACTTCATATTGTCAAAATGTATTTCATACTACTCAAACTGATCTATAGATTCAGTGCAATGCCAATCAAAATCCAAACAGAGATTTCTTCAAAAATAAAAAAAATTAACCCCAAATTCCTGTGGAATCTCAAGGGATGCATAGCCAAAACAATCTTGAAAAAGAATAACAAAGTTGGAGGACACACACTTCCTGATTTCAAAATTTACTACAAAATTGAGTAATCAAAGCAATGTGGTACTGTCATAAAAACAGACACACAAAGCAATGTAATACAATAGAGAACTCAGAAATGAGCCCTTGCATATAAGGTCATATTATTTTTGACAAGAGTTCCAATACTATTCAATAGGGAAAGGGCAGTCTTTTCAACAAATGATGCTGGGAGAACTAAATATCCATAGGGAAAATAATGAAGCTGGCCCTCACCTAACGCTAAATACAAAAACCAACTCAATATGAATCAAAGACCTATATAGAAGAGCTAAAACTATAAAACTCTAAGAAGAAAACATAGGGCAAAATCTTCATGACATTGGATTTTGCCAGGATTTCTTGCATATTAACCCTTCAGATTGAGCCACAAAAGAAAAAAGAGACAAATCAGACTTCATGAAAATTAGTGCATTGAAGAATACTACAAACAGAGTGAAAAGGAAATCCACAAAATGGAAGAAAATATTTGTAAATGACCTATCTAGAGTATGTTAAAAAAAAAAACAACCAACCTCCTAAAACTCAACAACAAAAATCAAACAACCCAACCAAAAAATGGGCAAAGGACTTGAATAAACATTTTTCCAAATAAAATATGCAAATGGCCAGCAAGCACATCCTCAAGATCACTAATTATTATGGAAATATAAATCAAAACCATAATGAGCACTGCCCATTAGAATGGCTACTATCAAAATAGCACTATTCTCCGTAGCTAAAATATGGAAGCAACACAAGTGTCCAGCAATCGGTGAATAAATAAGCAAAATGTAGTATATACATACAATGGAATATTATCCTGCCTTAAAAATGGAAGGACGTTCTGGTACATGCTATAGGAGAGATAAACCTTGAGAACACAATGCTAAGTGAGATAAGCCAGTCACAAAAAGACAAATGCTGTATGGTTCCACCTATACGAGGTACGAGGATGGTTAAAATCACAGAAACAGAAAATAGAACGGCGGTTTCCAGGGGCTGGGGAAGGGAGGAATGGAGAGTTATTGTTTAAGGGTATAGAGTTTCAGTTTTACAAGTTAACAAGGGTTATGGAGATGGATAGTTGTGATAGTTGCCCAACAGTGTGAATACACTTCATACCACTGAACTGACTGCTTAAAAATTATTAAGAAGAAGGGAGCCTGGGTGGCTCAGTCATTAAGCGTCTGCCTTCGGCTCAGGTTCATGATCCCAGGGTGCTGGGATCAAGCCCTGCATCGGGGAAGCCTGCTTCTCCTACTCTCCCTGCTTGTGTTCCCTCTCTCGCTGTGTTTCTGTCAAATAAATAAAAAAAATTTTTAATTATTAAGGTAGTAAATACATTATCCATATTTTACCACCATAAAGATGTTGAAAAAAATACATTTAAAAATACTTAAATGAACTGCACATAGACACTACATTCGTATTGATAAAGTTGCTTCCATGGGGGTATAGTTCAAAAATTCTGATACTGCTCTATATGTGGGCAGGAACTGAACAATTAAGTGAATTAAGTAAGTGAATGGCACGTGGTGGGAGCCAGGTTTCTCACTGTTGGAATTAGGAATTCCCCATGGAAGAGCACCTGGATGGCTCAGTTGTTAAGCGTCTGCCTTCGGTTCAGGTCACGATACCTGGGTCCTGGGATTGAGTTCTGCATCAGGCTCCTTGCTCAGCGGGGAGCCTGCTTCTCCCTCTCCCACTCCCTCTGCTTGTGTTCCCTCTCTCTATGTGTCTCTGTGAAATAAATAAATAAATAACTAAAAAGAATTTCCCATGGACAGAGAGAAGCACAGGGAAGAGGCTGAAATGCTTCAGGCGCTAATTCATTGGATTTGAAAATGTCAGTAAGATCCGTGTTTAGCTTCCTGCACATACACAGGGGTCTATATGGAAATATTTCTAGATATGTATGGGTTTGTATACATTTTTTTTTTTTGCTATGTCAGTTGAGAGGGCCTGAAGAAAATGACACTGCAGTAACGATGAGCACACCTCCATCCAGATCTTGGTTTCTAATGCCATTCTTCAATAAAAAGAGACCAGGGCCCTTGGAGAAATGGCTAATTCTAGGACAGGAACAGGAAAGATACCAGATGAGCCTGGAGCCTCCTGTAGTTCCAGAAAGTAAAGAAGCCCTAAAACAAAAAGAAAACCCCCCACGATGATAGGGGCACCTCAGTAGAACACAGGATCCGACTGAAAGAACTCCCAGTGGCCAAAGCGGGACCAATAAAGTAGTAGCGTATTAGTGACTCAAAGTATGAAATAAATATATAGGAGTTCATACCAATAACAATAACTGATTGAATAAATACATAAATTGAGCCCTGGGTGGCTCAATCAGCTAGGCGTCTACCTTTGGCTCAGGTCATGATCCCAGGGTCCTGGGATCGAGGCCTGCATCAGGCTCCTTGCTCAGCAGGAAGCCTGCTTCTCCTTCTGCCTGCCTCTCTCTCTCCCTTTATCACTGACAAATAAATAAAATAATAAATAAATAAACTGGGGAGAAGAAAGAAATCTCCTGTGCAGAAGAATTCCACGCAGGGGCGCCTGGGTGGCTCAGTGGGTTAAGCCTCTGCCTTCAGCTCGGGTCATGATCCCAGGGTTCTGGGATTGAGCCCCGCATTGGGCTCTCTGCTCAGCGGGGAGCCTGCTTCCCTCTCTCTCTCTCTGCGTGCCTCTCTGCCTACTTGTGATCTCTGTCTGTCAAATAAATAAATAAAATCTTAAAAAAAAAAAAAAAGAATTCCACTCAGATATTTGGCCCTCAAGGGGTGGGGGTGGAGCCTCTGTCCTCCTTAAGTATGAGCTGCAAATACTGACTTCTTTCCAAAAAACGTGCAGTTTGAAAAGGAGCAGGGGGTCACTCTGAACTGGAGAGATGTGACAGACACTACCTCACGCACACGACAGTTCTAAGTCATGTTGACAGTGGATACCCTGAGTATGAAATGAAGAAAATGGTACTTTACCACCTCCCTAAAACCCATCATCCCACTCTCACGAGAACAAACAGCAGACAAATTTCCCTAGAAGGGCATCCTACAATATACCTGGTCAGTTAACCTCCGAACTGGCAAGTTCATCAAAAATAGGGAAAGTCTGAGAAACTCATGGCCAAGAGGAGTCTAAGGAGACATGGGGACTAAATGTAATGTATTATCCTGGATGGATCTGGAACAGAGAAAAGACAGTAGGTAAATACTAAGGAAATCTGAAAAAAATAGATAGGCTTCAGTTAGTGATACATCAATGTTGATACACTGATGGACTAAAGTAATATAAGATATTGGTAATAGGGGGACATAGCACCTCTACTATCTTCTCCATTTTCCCAAAATATAACACCGTTTCAAAAATTAAAGTCTATTTTAAAATATAGTGTGAAACACACCAAACATTTATTGAATGAATGAACGAATGACAGAATACTCGACATCAAGGAAATTATACTCTCTGGAAGGACAAGACATCACACATGAAATATCCGTCTGTGTGGCCTGAGTTTCACGTAATTGGTAATAAAAAGTAATCCTTGTAAACTGCTCATTATGTGTTTAATAACAGTTCGCATGTATCGTCCTATTTAATGCTCACAATACCCTCCTGAGGAGGTTTATTATTGCCATTATAATTATTTGTTTTACACAGAAGGAAGCCGAGACTCAGAGCTTAAGTGATTTCTCAAGTCATGCAGATAACAGCAGAGCCCGGATATGAACTCACCCATTCTGATGACGAAGTTGGGTACGTACCTGCTTTGAGCCGCAAGGAGCAGAGATGGTTAGAAGCTCTCTTCTGCAGTCTTTGCGGCGGCGTAGGGATGGGAGCTGAAATAAGCCAGGAGGTAGAAGGAGATCATTTAAAGCGGACAGAAATCTGGGAGCAAACGCCAGCGGGCGGATACCGCCAAGCCTCCAGAATGCAGAGGCTGGCCTCCTGGATAATGGGCTTCTCCTCCACTCTGCTAGGTCTCCTCCCAAATGCCGAGCAGGGTGGCCTTGGCCACAGCGATGTCCAGCTGCTCCGGGAGTGAGACTCACATTTTTCTATCGTACCAGTGGGGAAAGATATGCATCCTACCCGCAAACCCACAAATCCTTCCAAGAAATCAAGATCATGCGCACGCGCCCTCCTCTCCCCCGCCCCCCACGCGGTGACTGGAATTCCTAAAAGGGCTGTTGTAAAGAAAGGAGAACAACAAGTTTGGGCTGTCCTGGCTAGGGGCTTCCTGAGCAAGGTTCCTGCTAAGCAGGTAGACTCTTACTCAGCCTGGTCGATTAGAGTCCGGCTGGCCCTTTCCATAGGACTGTGTCCTCCATCCCCAGCCTTCCCAGAACTTGCCTCTTCCTCTTCTGCATTAGAGCCAACAGGTTTTCCCCCTCTGACCCCAGTCTGTGCCACTAGGACTCTGTCCCTTTTCCAAAGAAACAATCTGCTCTCTGTGTCCTGGAGACCACAGCCCTGTAGTCTAGTCTAGTGCTCTCTCGTGAGAGCAGTGCCAAGGAACTGGAAACATTCTGGAAACATTCTCGGTTTAGTTTGTATTGCCCTATAAAGTCAACGTTTCCATGAAATCAGATGGCTTTTCCCCCACAATTCGCCCCAAGGAGTGCCATTCTACTATGCATCAGTTACTGTCCCTCAGTCCCAAGCCTCAACAAAATCAGAAAAGTTGATCTTCAGTTCTGCCCTCCGGTAACTAACACCTTGGAAAGATCAATGCTCTCATGTCACCTGGTTGCCCCAGGACGCTCACTGGCAGGGACCTTCTCAAGCCACAGGCCTCTTCTGAGCTCCAAAACGGCCACAGTGCTATCTGGGAGCTCAATTTCCCGGGGAGGAGGGACCGCTGTGGGTGAATTCTTTCTTAGATTATAGGGTTCTCTACTCAATACCCTGTAATCTTGATAGCCTTTGTACCCAGTGCAGCAGCTGCACAGGGAAACCATCGGGAAGGGCCACTCAGGGAGGAAGGTCACTGCGCACCACCCCTGAAGCTGCTGGGCCAGGCATGGAGAGCAGAGAAGGACAAGACCAAGAAGATGGTCATCCCTGCCCTCCAACTGCCAAGTCCAACATTAACTATAAATCATCAAATGAGACTCCGCATTGTGTTTTTCTTTGACAAATAATATTGTAAAGGGATGCCACAGGTGGTCTTTAAAGTCATTCTTATCATTAACATTCTATGATTCTCTGATGGATCTGCGTTCCTTCACTGACCCAACATGGATTAGATACCTGCTATAAATTAAGTACTATGTGAGGCATTTAACGTGCATTCATTTATCCGTGACAATTTACCAGATTGGAGCTAGATGTGCTGCCCGTGGCCATGAAACAGAGCAAAGCCAACTGGCTCACATGGAAAAGGACCCACACTTGTACTTTATAAATGAATACTTCCCACCAGCCAAGCCACCCAGGCAGAGCCAGAAGATTCTGGAACCACTTTGAATATATGCACTATTCCAAGAATCTTTACAGGATCCTGAATGTTTGGAAAAGAAAATCAAGCAACCATCTCCAGTCTGGTCTGTAAATCATGACAACCCAGAAATAGAAGCTAGGAGCCTTGGGCTCCCCAGAAACGTTACATTTGCAAGGTTCCACACCCCCTATGACCCAGAGACTGCCAACTCTCCCATCAGAGGGAAGTAGCAAAGTGCAGACAATGCAATCTCTCATCCCTGGCAAAGGACCCTGGCAGGGATGTGTTTGGCTTTCAACACACTTGTGCTCCCTTTTAATTACAGTGCCTGTGAAGAGCTCTCAGCTCCCACGTGCCAGGGTCCTTATAATACTGGACTGTTCTGCAGCTAGCTGGACAGCAACAGAGTAACAAACAAAACTGCTAACCTCAGCCCCTCAGGGGAGCAAGGGTTCCAGCTGATAGAACCAGTCCAGCAACTGTTACTGTCTTGCTATTTTCAAACCCAGGTCTGTCAAGAAGAAGGGCTCTCTGCTGCCCTCTTCTCCCCAGAAAAGTGATTTGCCAGGACAGGAAGCAGCTGCCCTAAAACTCCTCAGATCTCTGGGAGGGAAGAGTGGTTCTCAGCTCTTCAAGTTTGTCGGCCTCTGCTATTACCACTGAAATCTAGTATCTGGAAGAGGAAACCAAGTGAAGTCTAACAATGGTTTTGATCTTCCTGGAAGATTTTAGCTCACATATTTCCAGGCCTCTTCAGATAAATGCCCAAGGTCTGAATGGGATGGGAGTATATGGGCCCTTAGATTTGGGATTCTTTCAAACAGAGGGAAAAGATGGTCGGAGAAAGAAACGTCCTGGAGGTTTACGGTCTTGTTTACTGATTTACAAGTATTTCGAAAACTCTCACTTTTCCTTCAGAGCAGATGTCAACACTGCAGCCCTCTAACCTACAGGAACGGGAGACCCAAAGCCTCTGGCGCTAGGAGGCTTCTTGGGAAGGTCAGTGCAGAAATAATTTCTCAGGCAAGAAACTACAAAGCTGGTCTTCAAAACCACTCTCTGTTTGTGTCCGATTGTTATTTACAATCTTCCTTCAAGACTTTAAATGTGGCAGCCAAAGTAATGTTGCCAATGTGAGTGTTTTGTGGAGATGGTTTCTTTGTACTGATATTGACATATGCTGAGAGTGGGGGCTGCATGATGCCAATTTGAGCCTCTGCCCTGGAATAGAGTTGGGGGCTCTGTTCTACCACTCCTGTCTTACCCTTTCACTCCACAGCTAACACCTTCTCACGCGGCTCAGTCAGGTTTCAACTCCAACCGTAGTATCTCCTGAACTTTTCATATATGCCCACAGAAACTAAATCCCTCAGCTCTGCTCTTCTGGAACTAATATAAATAATGAGTGCCTACTCTGTTCAGGCATTAATTCCTGTTCCTTGAATTCGAAATAACAACATGGTAGTCTGCTATTAATAATTGGAATGGGGGGTGCGTGGGTGGCTCAGTCATTAGGCTGCCTTTGGCTCTGGTCATGAGCCCAGCGTCCTGGGATCCAGCTCTGCATCAGGCTCCCTGCTCAGCCGGAAGCCTGCTTCTCCCTCTCCCACTTCCCCTGCTTGTATTCCCTTTCCATTGTGTCTCTCTGTCAAATAAATTAAATCTTTAAAAAAATTTAAAAAATGAATAATAAACCTTACTTCTAAAAAAGTAATAATTGGAATGGTTTAAGATAATTTTATATTTTTTAGCTGTCTTCATATAAATTATTTTTGAGCTCCTCAATATCTGTGAAGAAGCTAGGACAGATACAATTAACATCATTAAAATAAGATGTTATTACCATCATTATTATTATTTTTGCCATTTAACAGAGGGGGCAAACTGAGGCACAGTGGAGCTGGAACCTGGCTAGGATTACATAGTAAATTAAGTCTGAGGTCAGGACTGAAACTCTGTCCTGACTCAGTCTAACCAGTAACTAGATATAGAAAAACAAGTCTGCATCTGAAAGTTTATAATAGAGTGACTCTGCTCCTTTTGCAGAAGGTCTGCTTTAATTCCAAAGAATGGGTTCCAAGCTGATGACCACCTGTTGGGATACTGTGGAGGAGGTTCCTGCATTGGACAGAAGACCAGATAACTTCAACAATTAAGTCTCTTCCAACTCTAGGATTCTGTAATACCATGTAAAGAGACATAGAACCCATTTCACAAAGTAAAACAGTGACCACTCTACATTGTCAGGTAGACAGCCAGTTGCTAGACCCATGGTTCTGAACTTGTAGTTACAAAAATTAGGGGTTTATGTCGCGATTTCAAACTATCCGAGAATCTCATTGTGAACCACCCAGTATGCACACTGAAGAAATAATGTTTCCTGAGCGTGTAAATGCCCTTGTAATTAGTAACAGAAATTCACTGAAAATTTCAGAGTGAAAAACAAAAATCACATGATAGTCTTAATAGACGCAGAGATTAGACATCTCTTTTCTAGAACTCGATATAAATAGAAATAAATAGCATGTACTGTTTTGTGTCTGGCTTCTTTGGCTCAGCTTGATGTTTTCAAGATTCACCTATGTTGTTTCCTGAATCACCAATAGTTGTTTCCTTTCTAATGTTGAATGCCCTTCCACTGGATGTCTATACTGCATTTCTTTACCTATCGACCTGTTGATGGACTTCTGGGTTCTTCCTCGTTTTTTTCCCTTATTATGAATATAGTTGCTATGAACTTTCATATACATGTTATCATATGTCTTGAGACAATGCCTAAGATTGAAACTACTACATCATATACTAAGTATACATTTGACTTGATAGGAAACTGCCAAATTTTCTGAAGTGGTTATACCATTTTATACTCTCACCAGTGGTGTGTCTAATCCCTTAAGTGCCAAAACTTAGACAATTTCTTGTCTGAGGCTAGGGGTGGGGTTGGGACTGATGAAGAAGGGGTACAAGGGAATTTTACAGGGTGATGGAATATCTTCGTTGTGGCAGTGGTCATATGAGTTTATTAACTGTCAGTACTTATGGAACTATACCTTGAAAATAGGTATACTTAGGGGGAAGGAGAGAAGAACAGGTGGGGCACAGAGGATTTTAGAGCAGTAAAACAATTCTGTATGATACTATCATGATGGATACATGGCAATTATATATTTGCCCAAACCCATAGACTATATAACATCAAGAGTAAACTTGAACATGAACTATGGACTTTGGATGATTATGATGTGTCAGTTTAGGTTCATCAGTTGTAGCAAATGTGCCCCTCTGGTGGGGGATGTTGACAGTGGCAGGGGCTGTGCACGTGTGAGGACAGGGATATTTGTGAAATGTCTATACTTTCTACACAATTTTGTTGTGAACTTCAAACTGTTCTGAAAATTAGTCTATAAAAATGTTGAATGCGTACATTTTATTGTATATAAAGTATACCTCAATACAGTTGACTTTAAAGTGTTTTTTTCTTACTCAAAAATATTTACTTTCAGGGCAGCTGGGTGGCTCAGTGGGTTAAGCCTCTGCCTTGGGCTCAGGTCATGATCCCAGGGTCCTGGATCGAGCTCCGCATCAGGTTCTCTGCTCAGCAGGAAGCCTGCTTCCCCCCGACCCCTGCCTGCCTCTCTGCCTGCTTGTGATCTCTGTCTGTCAAATAAATATTTAAAAAATCTTTAAAAAAGTATTTACTTTCCATAGATTGGAAGAACAAATATTGTTAAAATGTCTATAATACCCAAAACAATCTACACATTTAATGCAATCCCTATAAAAAACCACCAGCATTTTTTCACAGGCTAGGACAAACATTCCTAAAATTTGTATGGCACCACAAAAGAACCTGAATAGCTAAAGCAATCCTGGAAAAAAAAAAAAAACCAAAAACAACAACAAAGTGGGAGACATCACAATTCCAGACCTCAAGTTATATTATAAAACTGTAGTAATCAAGACAGTATGGTACTGGTACAAAAACAGACACATAGATCAATGGAGCAGAAAAGAAAACCCGGAAATGGACCCAAAACTATATGGTCAATGAATCTTCAACAAAGCAGGAATGACTATCCAATAGAAAAAAGTCTCTTCAACAAATGGTATCAGAAAAACTGTACAGCAACATACAGAAAAATGAAACTGGACCACCTTCTCACATCATATGCACAAACAAATTCAAAATAGATGAGAGACTTAAATGTGAGACAGAAATCTATCAAAATCCTAGAGGAAAACACAGGCAGTAACCTCTGACATTGGCCATAGCAACTTCTTACTAGACATGTCTCTGGAGGCCAGGGAAACGAAAGCAAAACTGAACTACTGGGACTTCATCAAGATAAAAAGCTTCTGCACAGTGAAGGAAGCAATCAACAAGACTAAAAGACAACCTACAGAATGGGAGAAGACATTTGCAAATGACATATCTGATAAAGGGTCAGTATCTGAAATCTATAAAGAACTTATCAAACACCCAACAAATAAATAACCCAGTTTTTTAAAAAATGGACAGAAGACATGAATAGATATTTTTCCAAGGAAGCCATACAGATGGCCAACAGACACATGAAATGATGCTCAACATCACTTATCATCAGGGAAATGCAAATCAAAACCACAATGAGATACCACTTCATACCTGTCAGAGTGGCTCACATCAACAATGCGAGAAACAACAGATGTTGGTGAGGATGCAGAGAAAGGGGAGGCCTCTTGCACTGCTGGTTGGGAATGCAGCCACTCTGGAAAACAATATAGAGTTTCCCCAAAAAGTTAAAAATAGAACTGCCCTATGACCCAGCAATTGCACTACTAGATATTTACCCAAAGAATACAGAAGTGCTGATCTGAAGGGACACATGCACCCCAATGTTTATAGCAGCATTATCAACAGTAGCCAAATTATGGAGAAAGCGTGAATGTCCATATCCATCAACTGATGAATGGATAAAGAAGTTGTGAGGAATAATGAAATATTACTCTGCCATAAAAAAGAATGAAATCTTGCCATTTGGAAAGACATGGATGGAGTTAGAGTGTATTATGCAAAGCAAAATAGTCTTTCAGAGAAAGATAAATACCATATGATTCCACTCCTATGTGGAATTTAAGAAACAAAACAAGAAAGAGACAAATCATAAAACAGACTCAACTATAAAGAACAAACTGAGTGTTGCTGGAGGGGAGGTGGGTGGGGGGAATGGGCTAAATGGGTGATGGGAATTAAGGAGGCACTGACTGTGATGAACACTGGGTGTTGTGTGTAAGCGATGAATCACTATATTCTATACCTGAAACTAATATTACACTGTATGTTAACTAACTGGAATTTCAATAAAAACTTAAAACAAACAAACAAATATATAAAATATATATAATATAAAAATATATATAATATATAATATGTAAATAAAATATAGAAAATATATAATACATATAAATATATAATATACATTATATAATACAATATAATATGAAATATAATTTCAATAAAAACTTGAAACAAAATATATATGTAATATAAAATATATAATATACTATATATAATATGTAAATAAAATATAGAAAATATATAATATATAATACATATAAATATATATAATACACACACACACACACACACACACACACACACACACACACATATATATATAGACTTCCATTACCCTAGACCAGAAGTCAACAAGCTATGTAAGGACCATGGGACAAATCCAGACCACCATCTGTACGTGTATGGTCTTTTAGCTAAGAATGGTTTTTCTACCTTTTTTTTTTTAAAGATTTATTTATTTATTTGAGTGGGGAGGGGCAGAGGGAGAGGGAGAAAAAGAATCTCCGTGCTGAGCACAGAACTCTACCTGGAGCTCGATTCCATGACCCCAAGATCAGGACCCGAGCTAAAACCTGGTGTTGGGTGCTCAACCAACTGGGCCACCCAGGTGCCCCTGGTTTTTCTTATTTTAAATGGCTAAAAATAGTAAAAGAATATAATTTCATTACATACAAAACTGGTATGAAGTTCAAATAATAGTGTTTTACTGGAACACAGCCAGACTCATTGCTTTCTCACTACGAGTTGAAGGAGTTGAGTAGTTTCAAGTCACCATATGACCCACAAAGCCTGAAATATTTACTGTCTGGACCTTTCCAGAGAAAGTCTGCTGACCTCCTGTCTGAACAATAATTTCCTCCCAATGACACCACTAGGCTACAAGGAAGAAAGGATTGCTCCTGTATACACTTTTGCAACAAAAAAGAGGCAACATTACTGAGGAAAAAAGTAAGGTAAACCGATAACAAAATTTATCTGCCGAAGGGCTTAGCTATTAGAAATTATGGCTGTTCTTTGGAGTTCTTTCACCTTTATGAGAAATTGTGGTCAGGCTTTGAGTTCATACTCCAGACTGCAAAGTGAGCCTGAAGGGCAGCCAGCTGGCTGGGCCTGGGAGGGGACAAGGACCCCGGAAGTGACTACAGTTCCTCTCATGTCCTTTGCTTTCTGCCACTTTTTCTCTCAGACCACCGTTCTTTGGACTCTCAGAGCACTTCCAAAACATAATCAGCCACAAGACGTCTTGATACGAGATGTCTGTGTCAGCAACTACGACGGAAGAGACTCCATTTTTCCCGTCGCTCTCCTGTCTCGTGGGCGGGGAGCCAGAGCAGGACGACCTTCTTTCCCCTTTTCCCCATTCCACCTAGTCCCATGGCCCCAGGGCCCAAGCGCCCGAGAGGTTTCAAGGGTCAGAAGCAAATTACGTCATGTTGCTATCTGATTCTTCACCTCCACAGTACGTTTGCTTCAGGGTAACATATCAAATGAGCTTCCAGAGAAGCTGGAAAGGGAAAAATAATCAAAACACACAGCCTGAGAGGACGCCCAACTTTACCTCTGACGTATTCAGGTGCTTACGAGTTCACATCGGAGTCTGAGATCTTTCCTCTTTTTTTTCCCCCCCTGACGATGACTTTCTCACTTCAGTGGCCTCCTCTCCGAATCAGGCCTGAGGGCACTGATCGGGTTTTTCATCCCCTGAGGACCACGTCCGTAAATTTACCCAGTTTTACAGTCTGAGAAGTGCTACCTGTCCCAGCCTGGGAAGGTAAAACCAGAAGACTCCACTCGGAGTTGTCTTTGTAAGCGAAGGACCCGTCTCCGCCCCGCCCCCTGCCTTGGGCTCAGGACGACTTGCCTCCCACGAACCCACAGGAGGAAGAATTCAGGGAGGTGAGTGGATCGTTTCCATTGGCAAAGGAGGAGAAAACCAAAGGTCAGACGTCCTCGTGTGTATTCTGATGAAAAGGTGACTTACTGTTGTGTTTACCTAATAAAACCTCTCTCCGGGTGAACACACTGAGATGCACTATCTTCTTCAGAGCTCAGCCCTGGGGCATTGAAAACAGAAGCCACTGTACACAGAGGCCCCATTTCAGAGACGCGCGGGAAAGGAGGACTTGAAGTGGGATAGAGCCAAACCCAAACACTGAACGGTAGGCGATGGGCTAAACTGCGAATTTGAACCCATAAACTGCACAGAAAATGCTCTTGTTTCTTTAGGGATATACTTCCCTCCGAGTACTTCATTTCCAATAAGACAGGATGAGAATGGGACTGTCTGTGGCCCCCGGAAGCCCTACCAGACAGGCCAACTGAAGAAAGCCCCACCTCCCTCCTATAATTGCAAGTCGGACTGCGGGCTACATAGGGTGCAGGAAATACACCGATGAAAGATCGATGTACATAAATCATTGCCATCTTCTTGACTTTCTTCTGACATGCTGAAGGGCAGGTGTTCGAGAAGGCCACGCCCGTATTGCCATATGAATTTGCTTACCTCAGAGGCTTCCTGCAGACTTTTGGCTGATGCCCTATTGGGGTCAACATCAGTTCAGGTTTTATGACTTGCTCTAGTCATCCCAGCAGAGGGGAAAGCCTTTGGAAAATAGAGAACCACACCCTACTTGCTTTGACTGGTGGCATGGCTGGGGCCTCAGGGACTGGGGGACTCCCTGAGCCACCCCACCGGCTGTGGATGAGCTGAGTGGCAGCTGGGCTCCAGGCACACAAGTGGGGCCCTTTCCTCCATGCTAAGGCTACCCCTCTCCCATGCTGGCATTCCGTGCCAAGGCAAGTCTGAGCAAGACTCTGCACAGTTTCTTTCGGAAGACCAGTTCTACTCCTGTCCCCTTCAAAAGCACTGGCAAGTTGACTAGATGGCGAGTCTTATCAAACATCCCTCTTGGTCAAAATCCCATGCCTGTTGACCACAGTGCAGGGATTCTTGTAAGTGGTTTCCCAACATGAAACAATTCATCCAACACTGGCGGGCTTTTCTGGAAGCGGGGAAGTGTGCACATTAATTGGGTGCCGTGTATTTATGCTGTGCCTGGTTAGTGAAACAGTCATATGAGGTCTGAACTGCTTTTTTCACTCTGTTGCGTTGGCATGAGATTTCTACTCACCTTTCTCATTAGGCTCCTGGACAGAAACAAGGACACATGATCCACTGTGATTCATACTGATGGACAGATCCAGGCTGGTCAGCGCATTCTCTGTTCTAGTTTCCTGTCTGCATATCGCAACGACTCCTTTCCAGAACCATCTTTAAAAATGATGATTATAGCAGCTTTATTCACAATTGCCAAAACTTGGAAGCAACCAAGTTGTCCTTCAGTAGGTAAATGGATAAACAGGTACTTCCAGACAATGGAATATTATTCAGCACTTAAAAGAAACCATCAATGGGGCGCCTGGGTGGCTCAGTGGGTTAAAGCCTCTGCCTTCGGCTCAGGTCATGATCCCGGGGTCCTCTGATCGAGCCCCAGATCGGGCTCTCTGCTCGGCAGGGACCCTGCTTCCCCCTCTCTCTTTGCCTGCCTCTCTGCCTACTTGTGATCTCTGTCTGTCAAATAAATAAATAGATAAAATCTTAAAAAAAACAAAAAAAAGAAACTATCAAGATCTATCAAGCCATGAAAAAGCAGAGAGAAACCTAAATGCATATTTCTAAAGGAAAGAAGCCCATCTGAAAAGGCTACTGAGATTCTAGCCATGGGTTCCAGTATGTGGGGCTTTTTCTACATACACTTCTCCAGAAGCAATTCTCCAGTACCAGCTGGGTGTTTCACAATTCAATTTTGACACTACTATCCTCCTGGAGATAGCGTCAGAGTCTACGGGTGGAGGGCTCAGTCCCACAAAGGGCCCTCTGCTTCAGATGCCAATCACAAGTCTAGATTGTTACCTGTTCTTCTGAACGATCAGCTATACATCAGACCTGAAGCTCTCCATCGCCCCTTCCTTAGGTTTGATTCATTGGCTAGCGCCACTTACAGGACTCAGGAAGCCAGTTTACTCACTAGATTACCTATTTATCATAAAGGATATTATTAAAGGACACAAATCGACAGCCAGATGAAAAGATGGGCAGGGTGAGGTTCTAAACCAAAGGAGCTTCTGTCCCCGTGGAGCTCAAAGCCAGGCACAGTGGTGTGTGGAAGGGTTGTGGATCACCAGCCTGGAAACTCTTTGAATCCTCACCTTAAGGGTTTTCATGGAGGCTTTACCACATAGTCATGGTTGATTAAATCAATGTCTATTGGTGCCTGATTCACCCTCCAGCCCTCTGTTCTCCCCCGAAGTCTAGGGAGTAGGACTGAGAGGTCTAACGTTCTGGTCCAGGTTGGTTCCCCGGCCATCAGACCCCACCCTTAGGCGCTTTGCCAAAATTCGCCTCATTAACATAACAAAAGATACCATCCCTGCTCTTAGCACTTAGAAAATTCCAAGGATTTTAGGAGCTCTGTGACAGAAATAAGACAAAGACCCAATACATATTTCTTACTGTAAACCACATCACCACTAAACACTGTAGGATTCCAACAACACAACATCCCAGAAAAGACAAAATTTTGGAGATGGTAAGATCAGTGGTTGCCAGCACGGAGCAGGGAGGGGGAATAAAAAAACAGCACAAAGGATTTTTAGTTCAGTGAAACTATTCTGTAAGCTACTGTGATGGGGGGGTGCATGATATTATTACCCATTTGCCCAAAACTATTGATAATCTAGCACCAAGAATAAAACCTTAATGTAAATTGTGGACTTGGAGTGGTTATAATGTGTCAGTGTAGGTTCATCAGTTGTAACGACAGTGTCATTCTGGTTGGGGTGTTGATAGTTGGGGAGGTTATGACATGTGTGTGGGGAGGGGCGGTATATTGGAAATTTCTATACTTTTCGCTCAATTTTGTTGTGAATCTAAAACTGTTACAAAAAATAGTCTGTTTTTTGAGAATGGTCAGAAGGGAAAATTTGTATACTTTGACTGGGCTGCCCCCTCCAACCCCAACCTCTTCTCTTCTTTTCTTCCTCCCATAGCCAATTCCCTTAGCTGCCCAAGTCAGAAGATCATGCTGTCTTTTGTTCTGCAAATGAATAATAGTACGGTGTCAGGACTTAATAGGTAAGTCTGCACACTTCTAAGGCATTTTTTTAAAAATTGCAGCTTGGTGAAGGCAATGGTAGACCAAAAGAATGAATCTTCAGTGTGGAATTCCAGGCATTGATGGAGGAGATAGGCTGAGAACAAAAGTAAGGAGGAGCGTTCCCATGTCCCATAAGTCACTCCTGGTACTTATCTAGGAGATAAATCGATAAACTTCCTGGACTGTGCAGTTCAACTCAAATTCAAACACTGTTTATTGAATGCCTACTATGTGCTAGACACCTTCTAGTATCCTATGTGGCTTCATTAGCAATAGACACTTTAATTCAAATTTTACAGACATAAAGGTCAAGTAATTTGCCCAAAGTCATCTACCAAAAAAAAAAAAAAAAAAAAAAGGAAACACCATGAATGGTCATGAAGTGAAAAGACCAGTGTTTGAAGGATATTTCCACCTTACTGTTTCTACTATTCTCTATTCCACTATACAGAGCTCCAAATTCCATGGATAGAATATGAATCTGTGCTGAGATATTGGTTGTAATGGCCATTGTCAAAGACTAAGTTGTAGGTGAGTGCCTTTAATACAGAAAATCAGTGCTTCTAGTACTGAAAATTCTGAGTTGATATTAATGCCTCAAATAAAAGGAAATTAACTCGTTTCCTATATCTGCGGATCAAACAGAGCTTCATGCATAGTCCCTAAACTCAGAACACAGCCCTCTCTGAGTCTCAAGAAGGGTGACAAACACTGATGGGACTCACTTTCAATCAACCAATATTTATATTTGTTTTTATATTTATATAAATTAAATTTATATACATTTATATAAATATAAAATATATTTATATAATATAACATATATGTATTTATATTTATATTTACTAGGCAACTAGAATCTACTAAGTACTGGAAAGATTGTAACAAACCTAAGACTCAGTTTGTGTTTAGAGCCTGACACCTACACTCAAAGAAGTAACGAGAAGGTAAGGCGGAATATGATAAGCATTAACACGGTGGAAGGTTGGGTGTATGTGAAAATAAACACCATAACAGTCCGAAAGAAACACGAATCTCTTAAAGTTGGAGCCTTTGGGAAAGTCTTTGGGGACACATTTTAGGGCTAGATGATAAGCAGATAAAAGGACAGAGGGACTAAAAATAACTCTGTTGGGAGGATAGGCAATGATCTCAGCTGGACACAGTGAGGCTGGGAGTGGGGAAGGGGATGAAAGAAGGCGGAATACCAGTGAAAAAGCGACCCCCAAAAGTTGTCTCATTGGATGTGGGCAACAGAGCAAAAGGCTCTAGACTGAAAAGTAGCATCAGGGTTTCTCCTAAAATAAAGGAGAAGCTGGGAAGAGTTAGAAGATTGATTTGGGATACAGAAGTCCCCCTTCTCTGTGGTTCTGGTTCTCTGGTTTCAGTGACGCGTGGCCGACCACAGATAAGCCTCCCTGCGGTGTGTCATTAGAAAGCTAATAGTAGCCTAACATTCCATCACAACACCTGTGGCAGTCCCCTACTTCATCTCCTCACAGAGGCATTTTATCATCTCACATCATCGCAAGAAGAAAGGTGAGTATAGTACAGTAAGATATTTTTGAGAAAGAGAGAGAGAGACCACATTCATGTAACGTTTATTATAGCATATTATGATAATTGTTCTATTTTATTATTAGTTATTGTTGTTAATCTCTTACTGGGCTTAACTTAGAAATTAAACTGTATTATAGGTATGTACGCATCAGAAAATACCTAGTGTGTTCGGGTTTGGTCCTGTCCATGGTTTCAGGTATTCACTGGGGATCTTGGAACGTATCCCCCACAGATACGGGGGGACTACTGCATACTGAGTTAGAAGTTGGATTGGAATAGCCTACATGTCTAATGGGCGGTTAGGAGAATAAAGTTTTCTGAAGGAAGGCTGCAGTCAGAGTTAAAGTCTTGGTGTCCTGTATCTAGACACATGGGAATAGATAAGTCTGCAGAGGAACAAAACAATCTTAACTAACACAAGATATATTCTACGTTCTAAGCATGTGCTTAGAAACATTTAATTTAATCATCACGACTCCATCTATATACAGAATGCCCTAGTACCATTATTATTCATATTTTATAGATCAAGAAACTGACTCCGAGAGTTTTTCTAATTTTTCCATATTGCTCAGCAGATAAGCCAATGGTGAAGCCAGGATTAGAACTCCAAACTCATAGTCTTAAATGCAAAAGAAGGTAAGCTGGCTGACTGGTAACCACCAAGGAAGTGACAGAGTTTAGGTGGGTTTGTTTGTTTGTCTTGGCACAAGACCTGGGAGACTGGCAAGGCCAGATGAGATGGAAGGGGAGGGGAGAAGCAGAGCCTTCCAACACCTGGCTAGAGCCTCCCTCCTGAGCTGAGCACCAGCAAGCCTTCTTTTGCTAAGAATGAGTGTCCAAGAGTGGGTTGTACCCACTGAATCAAAGTCATCTTGATCACTTCTTTTTATCCTCTCTCTTAGCCACTTCCTGACCAAACTGGCTGAACTTACCCAATCCAGCCAGTGCACTTTTGAGCCAAACTCCTCCCTGCAAATACCAAGATGCTTCCTTCCTACACTCCCAGATTGGTTCTGCTGATGAACTGGGCTCGTGGTTTCTATTCTAAACCTTGTTCTTCCATGAGTAAACTGAGGCAGCAGAGTTTAACATGCAAGACAAGAAGATAGGTGTCTTGGACAAAACCCAACTCAAGCTTAACAAAATTGTGAGGTGGGGAAAATGTGCCTTTCTTCATCTCCCCTTTATGGCTTTTTTACAAAATTGGATCAAAATGCTTTTGATCCAATTTATGGGGTGAAGACACTTTTTTCAGAGTCCTATGCCCACTTGTTCCTTCATAATCCTTTTTAGCAAAAGTCTCCTTCATGAAAAGATATGATAAACTCATTTACTATCATATATACAAGACTGATAATGGCTTTATGTATTATCTCTACCAACTATTTAACTCAACACAGAGCCATTTGATTTGTGCCCTGCCCTAAATGTCAAGTCAAAAGGATTATTAAAGAAGGAAAATCAAGCAACTTTCAAATCACTATGTCCCTGAATAGTTTCTACTTAATAGGCTGATCATAACCATTTAAAATTTTTGCTTTAGAAAAAAAATACACTGAAATGTAAAAATCTAATTATCCCGTTAGTCAACACAGTTTTACTATGTGCGTGATTTCCATCCATTGAAAAATATTAAGCAGAGAATGGACTCAGTAAAGCATTGTTTTGAGAATATGCTGGCAAAAACCATGATCCTTAACTTCAACTAACTTACCATCAAGTTAGGAAGGTAAGACTGATGTGAAAGGCAATTAGCACCCAATGAAGATGCTAGAAATGTTAAGTATAATAGAATTTTTTTTAAAGATTTTATTTATTTATTTTGACAGACAGAGATCACAAGTAAGCAGAGACGCAGGTAGAGAGAGAGAGGAGGAAGCAGGATCCCTGCTGAGCAGAGAGCCCCGATGCAGGGCTCGATCCCAGGACCCTGAGATCATGACCTAAGCCGAAGGCAGAGGCTTAACCCACTGAGCCACCCAGGTGCCCCAAATATAACAGACTTTTAAGTAAAAGAGAAATCTCTAGAGTCTGCAGTGGGCCTTCACTTAGGAGCAGGACCTCACGTGGCCCTTCTCATTGGACTTTCCCATCCTCACAGCCTCTCCCTGTGAACATAAATAAAAAGCCTTGATAAAATATTTTAAAACCTCCCCCTAAACTAACATAACATTATATGTGAAGTGTACTTCAATTAAAATGAATAAAATTTAAGAAATATTTTAAAATCTTTTCCTATAAAGCTCTAGTGTATTATGTTGAGTGAAAGAAGCCAGACTCAAGACTACATTTTGTCTGATTCCATTTATATGACATTCTGGAACCAGCAAAACTGTAGGGACAGAAAACAGCTCAGTCAGGGGTGGGGCTGACTATGAAGGACCAACATGAGGAAATTCTGGAAGGTGCTAGAAATCTTCTTTATACTCATTGTGGTGGTTTCTCAACTTTACATATTTGTCAAAACCCAGAATTGCACATCAAGAGAGGTAAATTTTACTGTAAATAAATTATATCTCAGCAGAAAAAAAAATTAAAACTAAACCTAAAAAACCTTTTTACCGAAGTATATGGATGAGTTGTCAAGTGAGTAAGGAATACTCAGGTACTAAACGAGAGTAGGGATCTGGTGAGTCAGGGATGCATTGAACCTGGACTCTGACATTTTCTGATCCTGGTTTGGTTGACTTTTGGTTGACAGGGCCCTGAGTCTATGCAAGACAGAAAAGAAAGCCCAATTCGGAAACTCTAAAAGGGTAAACCTTGATAAAACTAAGACCCTGATGAATTTCACTTTCAGTTAAGAGTGAGTTAGAAATAAACCTGTTGGGGCACCGGGGTGGCTCAGTGGGTTAGAGCCTCTGCCTTCAGCTCAGGTCATGATCCCAGGGTCCTGGGATCGAGCCCCGTGTCCGGCTCTCTGCTCAGCAGGGAGCCTGCTTCCCCCCATCTCTCTCTCTCTGCCTGCCTCTCTGCCTACTTGTGATCTCTGTCTGTCAAATAAATAAATACAAATTAAAAAAAAAAAAAAAAAGAAATAAACCTGTTTTTCCTAGCCCTCCCAGAGGGGACTACTTAAAAAGTTGTTTGTCTCAAAATCTGACATTGAGTGGAGGAAAAAAGAAAATTCCCCTTGGGAATTAGTAGCCACAAGAAAGATTTTGTTTGTTTGTTTGTTTGTTTGTTTTGCACCCTAAATGCACACTATGAGGACAGACTAATATATCTCAAGTCAAACATTTCTTTTAGAATGTTTTTGAGCTGGTAGAGCTACTCAAATGCCTAGAAGAAACTAATTTTAATTTTCTCCTTGAAGGAATTTACCTTATACCCAATTCTCAAAGAATTCCCTAAGTTAAAGTTCCAAGGAATAAGACTCAGTCAAAAAAAAAAAATCATGAAATACACAGGAAAGCAAGGCACCATGAGTGAAATCAAGCACAAATGACAGCTAAATCATATCTGAAAGCATTAATCGATTTTGACAAAGAACCAAATACAACTTTGAGGAATGAAAACACTAATGATTTAAAATGAAAATTTAATGAATGAGTTGTAGGATAGTAAAGACCACTGGAAAAAAAAAAAGCCACTGAACAGAGATATGGTGAACTTAGATCTTAAAAATTATCCAAATGCATCACAAACAGATAAAAGGACATGACGTCCAAAAGAGAGATTAAGAGACATGGAGAATGAGGTGTGAAGATCTAACAGATGTGTAATCAGAGTTCCAAAAGAAGAGGAGACAATATCTGAGGGAATAAATTCTGAGAACTTTCCAGAGCTTATAAAAGGACCCTAGCCCAAAGACTTTAGGAAGAAAAAAAAAAGACACAAAATACAAAAAAAAAAAAAAAAAAAAATCTACACCCACATGCAACATGAAGAAACTGCAGATACCAACGACAAAAGATCATAAAAAAAATCCAGAAAGAAAACAAAATTTAATAAATAAAGAAAACTAGAAAATAGATCACTATGATCTGAATATTTCTGTCTACCTAGATTCCTGTGTTGAAACCAATTGCCCAGTACAATGGTATTAGAAGGTGAGGTCTTAAGAGATGATTAGGTCATGAGGGCAGAACTCTTATGAGTGGGATTAGAGTCCTTATAAAACACCCTAGACAACTCCCTTATTCCTTCCACCACGTGAGGACACAGTGAGAAAGCACCATCTATGAACAAAAAATGGGATCTCATCGGACACTGAATCTGCCAGCACCTGATCTTGGACTTCCCGCCTCCAGGATTGTGACACATAAATTTCTGTTTCTTAAGCCACCCTGTCCACAGTATTTTGTTACAGCAGCTTGAACAGACTAAGACCCTAGTCCAGAGAATTCAGGAGTATTACCTTCAAAGGAATAACAATATAGTTGACAGCTAACTTTCTTAACATGAGCCAAAAAGCCAATGAAGTAATATTTTTAATACGCCAAAGGGAAAACAACACTTAGAATGCAAATTCTAAAGAGTGTGATTTGGAAAAAAGAAATCATAAGCAAAGTTTTGAGATTCCAAAAAAAAGATGAGCAAAGAAAGCGATATGCAAGTAAATCTTAACATCAATTGAAACGATCATAACCATGCCAGTGAGCTAACAAAGAAAATAGCTTGTAAGTCAAGAGAGAAGTTTGTTAAATTAGTGTTCTAAGGTTTTTATATAGATCTAGAATATGGTTAATATTGATTAACTTTGGTTTTGCAAGTTAGGTTATACATCTTAATCTTATAGGGTTACATCTAAACAAATAGAAATAGAGCATAACTTCCAAACAACTACAATAGTGGGACATACTAACACACATCAGTAAAGAGATCAAGCAAAGAATAATCTACTGGATGAAAAAACAACACTGCAGAAGGCATATTGATTTTAATCACATATAGAGTATTTATGAAAATTGCCCACAGACAGACTGTGATGGTTATTTTCATGTGTCAATTTGATTGGTCAGTAGGATGCCTCGATATTGGCCAAACATTACTCCAGATGCTTCTGTGAGTGTATTTTTGGATAGATTAACATTTGAATTGGTAGGCTGAGAGGACGCCTGTATGGTTAAGCGACTACCTTAGGCTCAGGTCATGATCTCAGGATCTTGGGATGGAGCCCCGCATCAGGCTTGCTCAGACAACTCTGTTTCTCCCTCTCCCTCTGTGATCTCTTGGGCTTTCATTTCCTCTCAAATAAATAAATAAAATATTTAAAAATGAACAAACAAACAAACAAATAAATAAATAAATAAATTGGAAGACTGAGTAAAGCAGATTGTCTTCCCTAATGTGGATGGGCCTCATGCAATCAGTTGAAGGCTTGGATAGAATAAAGGGGCTGATCTCCCCCACGTAGATAGAATCTTCCTGCCTGATAACCTTTGAACTAAAACATTGGCTTTTTTTCCTGCCTTTGGATTTGAACTGAAATATTGGCTTTCCCTAGATCTGAAGCTTGTTGTTCTTTGAACTGAAACTGACCATGAACTCTCCTGGTTCTCAGGTCTTCGGACTCAGACTAGAACTAATCATTGGCTCTCCTGGGTCTCCAGCCATCCCACCCTGCAGATCTGGGGACTTGCCGGCCTTCATAATTGCATGAATCATTCCATATAATAAATCTCAATCTCTCTCTCAATGTGGATGTAGATGTACATAAAAGTAAGTCTCAACAAATTTCAAAAGATTTCCATCTTTGACAATAGTGCAATTAAGTGGAAAAACTTATAGAAGAAAACAACTAGCAACATATGACAGACTTGAAAATTAGAAAATATGCTTTTAAATATTTCATGTATCAAAGAAGAAATAAGAAGAGAAATTAGAAAATATTGGAATTGTATTAATCAGCTGTGGACTGCCATCACGAAATGCCACAGATCAAATGGCTTGAGCCACAGAAATGTATTGTCTTACAATTCTGGAAACTGGAAAGTCTAAGATGAAGGTGTGGCAGTATTGGGTTTCTGATGAGAGCTCTCTTCCTGGCTTGCTGATGGCCGCCTTCTTGCTGTGTCCTCACATGGCCAGGAGTGGAGGGGTGGTGAGGAAGGGAGCTTGATCTGGTGTCTCTCCCTTATAAGGACACTAATGCTACCAGATCAGAGCCCCAATCTTAGGACTTCACTTAACCTTAACTACCTCCATGTAAGCCTTGTCTCAAAATACAGTCTCTTTGGGGGTGCACAATTCAGTCTACAGCAAGAAATGAACAATAAAAAATATTGAACATCAGACCTTATGAGTGAGCTATTGACTGATAATTGAAGTGTGTAGTTTTATTTTATTTTATTTTATTTTATTGTTTTTTAAATTTTTATTTAAATTCAAGTTAGTTAACAGTATTGGCAGTATTGGTTTCAGGAGTAGAATGTAGTGATTCATCACTTACGTACAACACCCAACGCTCATCCCAACAGTGTCCTCCTTAATGCCCATCACCCATTTACCCCAAGTCCCCAACCTCTCTTCCAGCAACCCTCAGTTTGTTCTCTATAGTTAAGAGTTTCTTACGGTTTGCCTCTCTCTCTGTTTTTACCTTTTTTTACTTTTCCCTCCCTTCCCCTATGTTCATCTGTTTGGTTTCTTAATTTCCACATATAAGTGAAATCCTATGATACTTGTCTTTCTCTGATGGACTTATTTTGCTTAGCATAATGCACTCTTGTCACATCCATGTTATTGCAAATGGCAAGATTTCATTAGTTTTGATTGCCAAGTAATATTCCATTATATGCACACCCCCCCACACACACATCTTTATCTATTCATTAGTCAATGGGCATTTGGGCTCTCTCCATAATTTGGCTATTGTTGATAATGTTGTTATAAACATCAGGGTGCATGTATGCCTTCGAATCAGAATTTTTGGATCCTTTGGGTAAATATCTACTAGTGTAATTGCTGGGTTGTGTTGTGGGACACGTATAGCTTTAAAAGTAAGTATTAGGAAGGAGAAAAGGTTGAAATTGATTATCTAAGATTCCATCTCTAGTCTAGAATATAGAAAAAGTAAAACAAAATACACCCAAAGGAAGTAGAAGAAAGATATATTCTCATAAAAATTAATGAGTACAAACATATTATAGAGAAGATCAACAATGCCAGAAGTTGCTTCCTTGAAAAAACTAATGAAGTTGACAAACCACTGGCAGGATTAATCACCAAAAGAGAGAAAAAGGAAAAAAAATTAAGGTTAAAAAGGGAGATGTAACTATAGAAACTACAAAAATCTAAAGAGACATTAAGGGAATATTAACAAGTTAATTATGAATTATTAACTAATTATACTTAATCAATTATTCCATCTGCACAAAAACCTGCATACAGGTGACCATTTGTAGCAGTTTTACTCATAATTGCCAAAACTTCAAGGCAACCAAGATGTCCTTCAGGAGGTGACTATGTAAATAAACCATGGCACATCCAGACAATGGGATATTGTTCAGTGCTAAAAAAAAAAATGAGCTATCACATCATAAAAAGACACAGAGGAAATTTAAATACTTGCTACTATTTTAAACAAGTCAATCTCAAAAGGCTACATATGGTATGATTCCAACTATATGACATTCTGGAAAAGGCAAAATTATAAAGATAAGAAAATGGTCAGTGGGTGTCAGAGATTAGGGTGTGCAGCCGAGGAGGGTGGGAGGAGAGATGAACAAACAGAGAAAAATGGACTTAAGAGCAGTAAAACTACCCTGTATGATACTAGAATAATGAGCACATGTCATTTTACATTGGTCAAAACCCATAGAATGTACAACACCAAGAGTGAACTCTCATGTAAACTATGGACCCTGATAGTTATAATGGGTCAATGTTGGTTCATCAGTTGTAACCAATGTACCCCTCTGGTGGGGGAGGTTGGCAGTGAGGGAGGCCATGCACATGGCGGGCAGTTGTGTGGGAACTCTGTACCTTCCAGTAATTTTTGCTGTGAACCTAACACTGCTCTAAAAACCAGTCGATTTAAAAAAGCAATTGGAACTCCAAAATCTTTGAGTTGAATTGTGACTCCAAGAAACAAGTTGTTTTATACGTAAGCCAATCAGATAAAAAATAACAAATTTATAATACCCTAAAAAATATGAAGACATACCTAAAAGTAAATCTGCAAGTGATGTCTATCCCTTTGTAAATATAAAAATCTTATTGAAAGACACTAAAGGATATTCACAGAGAGGCATACTATGTTTGTGGAAAGAAAGAATTCATACATTAGAAGTATTATCAAGTTTGACAAAATGATCCTAAAAGTTATCGGAAGAGCAAAGGACCCATAGTAGCCAGTCGTTTGAAAGACAAACTACAAGGACTGGCCTATGAATATCAAGAATTAATATAAACCCATAATAATTAAGGCAATGGCTAGACAAACTGACTGAGAGAACAGAAGATTGGAAACTTGACTCATGATGGAGCCAGCTCTGCAGATTGATGGGAATAGATGGTACTGGGAAAATTGGATCTCCGTATAGAAACATTGACATTGGACCCTATCTCACACCATTCACAAAAATCAATTCCAGGTAGATTCAGGACTGAAATGTGAAGGACAAAACTAGAACTCTTCCAGAAGTCCATGTAGGAGAATAGATTTAATACATAGGGGTAGGAGAGGATTTCTTTCTCCAGAAAACCCAAACTGCAAGCTATAAAAGTCTATAATAAAACTAAGAATTTCCATTTATCAAAAAAAATCATTAAAAGACTGAAAAAGCAAATATAAACTGAGAATATATGTCAGTTTCAGCATCCACGTCATGAATAAAGAATTCATTCAAATTAAAAAGAAAATTATAAATAATCCCCCCAAAATGGGCAAAAGACTCACACAGACACCTCATGGAAGAGAAAAGCCAAGGAGCCAATAAAAGAGAGAAAAACAGATAATCAACCTCATTAGTAATCAGAGAAATGAACATTTAAACTGTAGCGAGGGGGCGCCTAGGTGGCTCAGTTGGTTATGTGTCAGACTCTTGATTTTTCGCTCAGGTCATGATCTCAGGGTTGTGAGACGAAGCCACACATCAGGCTCCACGGCCAGCACAGTCTGCTTGTCCTTCTCCCCCTTCCTCTGCTCCCCCCACCCAAATAAATAAATAAATAGTTCTTTAAAAGATTTGATTTATTCACTCGTCAGAGAGGGAGAGAGAGAGAGCACAAGCGGGGGGAATAGCAGGGAGAAGGAGAAGCAAGCTCCCCACTGAGTAGGGAGCCCGCTGCAGGGCTCAATCCTAGGACCCCAAGATCATGACCTGAGCCGCAGGCAGACGCTCAACCAACTGAGCCACCCAGATACCCCAATAAAATCTTTTTTTTTTTTTTTTTTAACTGCAGTGAGAGACACTTCTCACCTACAAGACTGGCAAAAATTTAAAATTCTTTCAACATCAAGTTTCTACAAAGGCGTGAGCAACCAGAACACTGGGAGGCAAGCAAATGGGTACAGATACTTTGGGAAACAAATTGTCATCTTAGCGAGGCTAAAGACACACGCACAAACCAGGGGCACCTGAATGGCTCAGTCGCTTGAGTGTTGGACTCTTGATCTCAGAGTTATGAGTTCAAGCCCCACCTTGGACTCCACCAGCATGGAACCTACTTTAAAAACAACAACAAAAAAAACCCTTAAAAGATAACAAACCTTGTGACCCAAAAGTTTCACTCCTGATCTGTACCCTAGAGAAACTGTCACAGACCCAGGGGAGACAGATACACGAAAGAATGACTAGTGGTGTTTCTGCAACAGCGACAAAGTAGAAATAACTCAGGTCTTCATCAACAACATTAATATTAAAACATTAGGGCATTCTCTTACAGTGATCCTCTGTATAGCAAAGTAAATGAACTACAGTTTACATGCTACGACAAGGTTGAACTTTTAACATGATAGTAAGCAAGAACGCAAGTCAGGAGTGAAATCGTTATTACCAGGGCTTGAGGGAGGAAGAAATGGGGAGTTGCTTATCAATGGGCATAAAGTTGCTGTTAGCCAAGTTGAGTAAGTTCTAGAGATCGGCTGTACAACATTGTGCTTGTGGTTAACAATACTGCTTGAAACACTTAAAGATCTGTTAAAAGGGTAGATCTCATGTTAAATGTTCTTACCACAATTTAAAAAAAAAAGAATAATGTAATAAATGTTAATGGAAAAAAAAGCAAGTCAAAAGAGTGCTTACAGTCTCATGTAATAATACATAGTATATATAATTATATATATAATGATTACATATATATAAATATAAATATATTTATATAAAATAAATAAAGATAAACCTGAACAATGTACTGCTTTGGAATGCTATCATATTTGGTAAAACTATAAAGATAAGTCAAGGAATAATGAAATAAAAATGCCAAGATTTCCTTCTGAGTGTAAGAAAACAGGATATGATTCCAGGATGTGTATAGGAGAATTTCAAATGTAAGGATTATATAACTTTTATTACACTGGATGATGGGTCATATTTATTGTATCTATATACTATTTTGCATCTACTTTATGTTCAATTATAAGATTTTTTTTTTAAAGATTTTATTTATCTGACAGACAGAGATCACAATCAGGCAGAGAGAGAGGAAGAGAAGAAGGCTTCCTGCTGAGCAGAGAGCCCGATGTGGGCCTCGATCCCAGGACCCTGAGATCATGACCTGAGCTGAAGACAGAGGCTTTAACCCACTGAGCCACCCAGGTGCCCCAATTATAAGACTTTTAAAAATAAGTATTCATTCATTCAGCAAATACTATTGAATCACTACCGCATCTCAAGCACTGTTCTAGGTGCTTAGAATACCTCCGTGAATAAAACATCTCTCCCTGCCTACCTATGCTTGCAAGGGGTCAGTCATAGCGCAAATAATAAATAATAAACATTATGAATAAGTAAACAAGGTGGCATGTTCCAAGATGTTCCAAGATGAGAAGTTCCAAGAAGAGAAGTAAACAAGGTGACATGTTCCAAGATGTTCCAAGATGAGAAGTGTTATGAAAAAAAAATGCTGAGTAAGATAAATAAGAATGGGGTGTTGGACGGGAAGTTTTGCCAAATCTGGGTGTAATCTGGGTGAAAGGAAGAACCACATGAAGGCTCTAAGGCAGGAAAGCGTCCAGCAGTTTGAAGAATAGCTGGGAGGCCCCTGTGGCTGAAGTAAAGTGAGCATAGAGGGGAAACAGTAGAACATGGGATCAGGGAGGTACTGGTTAGGGGTGAAAGTGAGGGGTGAATGATGACTACAGCGTATGTAGGGATTTTGAGCAAAAGAATGATGTATTAGCTTCCTGTTGCTGCTGTAACAAATTGCCACCCATTTAGTGCCCCCCCCCCAACACAAACTTAGTATCTTACAATTCTATAGTTCCTCTGGGATAAAGTCAGGGTTGGCTGTTTTTGGAGGCTGGAGGGAAGAATCTGTTTCTTTGCCTTTTTCATCTTCTAGAGGCGGTCCTCATTCCTTGGCTCCTTCCTCCATCTCTAAGGCCAGTGATTTAGCAGCACCCAAGCTCCCACCATCAAACTGCTTTCTCTCCGACTCTAACTCTACTGCCCCCCTCTTCTAAGTATCATTGTGATTGCACTGGACCCACCCTGATAATCTCTCCATCTTGACAGCCCAATCACAACTGCAAAAGTTTCCTGCCATACAAGGTAATACATTCACAGGTCCCAGGGATGAGGATGTGGATACGGTTGGGACGACAAAGAGACCACAAGAAACATGATTGAACGTATTTTAAAGGGGATTTTGCAAGAGTCAAGGTAAGCAATTAGGAAGTTACTCTAATCATCCAATTGAGAGTTGATGGTGGCTCACACCAATCTGGTTGGGGAGGGATGTGGGATCAGATACTGGATATATTTCTAACAAAATGCAAACATTATCTCATTAAGATAGGATGTGGGATGTGAAAGAAAGGGAAAAGTCAAGAGTGAATCCAATTGTTTTTTTCACTTGAGCAACCAGAAAACTCAAATTACCACCAGTGTATGTAGAGAAGACCATGGACCAGTACATTTTGTGGGGGAAGATCCCATGTTCCATGTGTACACTGAGGGAGACCACAAAAAATAGACACATCCTTATATATAATCCTCCTTGGTGATGTGACTCTGCCACTTGTGCTTTTGAGGGGTGAAAGTTACTTCTCCATCCCTTGAAACTGGAATGGCTTTGTAACCAACAGAATGGGGCAGAAGTGACACCATGTGACTTCCAATTCTAGCTTCAGGAGCCTTGGGGCTTTTCACTCCCACTCCCTTGGAAAGCTGCCCTGAGACTGCCAAGAGACTCTCTCTCTCTGAGAGGGAGAAGCAGGCTCCCCACTGAGCAGGGAGCTCCATTCAGAACTTGACCCCAGGACCCCGGGATCATGACTGGAGCAAGGAGTCTGGTCTAGCTTGCATGAGGATGGCCAACCAAGGAGAGCAGGGACGATTACTCCTGTGAGGCCCTCCAGAGCAGCCAGCCACCCACAGGCACCAACCACCAGATATGTGATTGAGACATCTTACACCACACTGGCCAGTTGAGTTTTTAATGGTATCACAGTGTCTTTTTCCTTTGTCATTCTTTTTGTTCTCATTCAATATTGCTTCTGGGTATGGCAGTATGCAGAGATTGGATTCCCCTGCCTCCTGGTTTCTGATTAAGGCCGATGGAGTGCACTGGCTGGAGATCCAAGGCCATTTTTTTTTTAATATATTGCAGGATCATAGACTTAGGATGCTTTAACTCCTCACAGTGCCACTCAATCTTACACATGATTGTTGTTTAATATTTTAGTTTCTGATTGTTTTTATAGCCACTGTATTAATTGCATGTATTCTAATGAAGTCAGTTCTTACAGATGTATACAATGTGTCCTGTCATTTTTCACCATTTCTTCTTAAAGAACACTTCTTATCTCTCAGTTACATTTAATTTTTCCTGAGTTCGCTCCTTAATAATTCTTTCAGAGCGTTCTGTGAGGGGTAGACATTTTCGCTTTATTTTTCTGAAAATATCTTCATTTTACTCCGACCTTTGAACATAGTTTAAATATAGAATTCTATGTTCACATGTATTTTCCTTTGGCACTTTATTATTTATTTGTCTTTGACCTTTATTGTTGAAAAGTCACACATTTAGTGGCTCTAAAAAAACTCAAATTTATTATCTTCCAGTTCTATAGTTCCTCTGGGATAAAGTCAGTCTGTCAGTATTGGTTGTTTTTGGAGGCTGGAGGGGAAAATCGGTTTCTTGTCTCTCGGTCTAATTGTCATTTCTTGGTAAAGGACATATCTTTTTCTCTGGATGCTTTTAAGATATTATCTCCATCAACCCTTTGCCTATGGTATGTCTTCGTGTGGCTTTATTTGCATTTATCCCACTCAAGACTAATTATACCACCTGAATCTGATATACTTGTTTTTTTCATAATTCTGTAAAAATTCTCATCAGTACCTCTTCTTATGTAAACTGTTAAGAGCAAACAGGGCGTTGTGGGTCTCTCTTCTACCTTCGAAGCATCCTAAACCACCCCTGTGTTACTCAAACAAGACTATTTCTAATGGCCTATTCACATGGCTTGTGTTCTTTTGTAACCTCCAAAGGTTCAAAGTCATGTGTCAGTTTAGTTTCATAGTTGGACCACAACAACCTTGGATAGTTTTGGTTTGGTTTTAGTTAGTTTTTCTAAAGTTTTTAAATCCTTTTCTATTTCTTAGCTGGGAGAGCAAGCCCACACCTTCTTCACTATGTGGCCAGATTTTTTTTTAAGGTTTTATGGGAACCAGGGTCAGGATTAGAATGAGACAGGCTCATGCAAGGGCAGGGTTGGATCCTGCCTTTATTTAAAATTTTAAACTTCTGTTCATCAAGATTTTTTCATGTTGATTTTTACAGCATATTGAATTAAATGTGATTTATCTTGATGACCAAGGTTTTTGGTAAAGTTTGCACCCAAACTTTGCTCCACTTGCCTCACCCTAGTCCCAGCTCCACCTGGAATCCTTACAGCCCTTCAAGAAAAAATTTGCTGACCCCCTGCTGTTATCTACTGCTTAGATTCCATTCGTCTGGAAGACTTTCTTTTTATAAAAGGTCACTGACTTTGGTTCTAATTTGACTGATTTAATTTTAGACTACTGCCCAGATACCATCCTGGAATCTCTTTATTGAGCTCCTGAGTAAGAGACACCATTTCTCAGATTCCATATCATCTCTTGACAGAAATTATCTCTGAAAATCCTCTTATGTCTGAAAACGATTTTAGCTTTACCCCTGCATTTACTGATAGTTTGACTAGGTATAAAATTCTAACAGCAAACTTATTTTCCCCCTGAACTTTAAACACTTCATCCCACCATTTTCTAGAATCTATTATTACTAACAGGAAGTTGCAGATAAGAATTCTGATACTAGTCTGATTTTTCACTGACTTTTTTTCTCATGAGCAATATGTTGCCATCTTTGCGTCATCCTTTGTGCTCTGAAATTGCCTAGTGATGCATCAGGTGAGGGTCTCTAGTCAAATGTCCTATTGAGCTCTGGGCAGGCTCTTGCATTTTGAGGCTCATACTTCATTTTTCCTCTGGAAATGTTTCCTCTCTAAATACTTTGATTAAATTCCTCTTAATCTGATGTTGAACATTCTTACTTGATCCTCTTTGTTCCATCTCTTTCCACTGATATTTTCATTTCCAAAACCATATTTTTTAGTTCCCAAGAGCATGTTCTTTTTTTAATCTGTTCATGTTCCATGGCACATTCTATGTCCTTATCTTATGGATAAGCATCATGATTTAATCACTGATATCTCCAAGATTCTACTTGATGTAGTAGTTTCTACATCGATTTCTATTTCTATTTCTATTTGATGTATATTTGATGTATATTTCTATTTGATGTATATTTTTTAGTAGGAATTTATAGTGTATATTTGTGACCAACAGAGAAACAGGAATTGCTGGGTTTACTTTTATAGGATACATATTCTAGGGATGCCTGGCTGGCTCAGTCAGTAGAGCATGTGACTCTTGATCTCCGGGTTGTGAATTCGAGCCCCACAGTGGGTGTAGACATCACTTAAAGATAAAATCCTTTTTTAAAAAAAAATAAGATACATATTTTAAATTTTAAAGCAGTCATTTCTTTTTTATTTACTTTTTAAAGATTTTATTTATTTATTTAAATGAGAGAAGGGAGCAGGGAGCCCCATTCAGCACTTGGATCCCAGGACCCTGGGATCATGACCTGAGCAAAAGGCAGACACTTAACTATCTGAGCCACCCAGGTATCCAACCATTTATTTTTTAAAAAAATTAAATGGGAATTGATTTTCATCCTCCTGTTTGAGGTAAACATTGCAGAATGTCAAGATGACCAGTTAAGTTGGAGGCATCGTTTTTGGGGCCATAACCAAAGTAAGGCATCTGGGTTGGGTGGGGCATTGAATCCAGAATGTTAGCCTCAATAATTCCGTATTCATCTCTTCATATTCTCTTCTCCCTCAATATTCAAATCTCTCTTCTAGAGAGTTCTTATCTGCCATGCCTGCTACTGTAAAGACAGCTGCTCGCTGTCTCTCTCTTTCTCTCCATCTGCCCCCTTTTTAATGCTCATGTACCTATTTGGGGGGGATGGGAGGAACCCCGAGTTCTGCCCCATGAGGGAAAGATCACATAGAATGAGAGTCAGGAAATGTGGTGTTGGCCCTATTTCTGGCCACTTCTTTGCCTCATGAGGGAAATACAGCCTCTTGCTAATCAAAGAGTGGGTCTTGACCAGCAGCCTGGGCATTATCTGAGGACTTGTTAGAAACGAAGATTCTCAGGCCCTGACTCAGACTTAATGAATCAGATTCTGCAACCTAACAAATCTGCAGGTGAGTTGTGTGCATCCTAAAATTTGGTTGACATTGATTTAGCCTCTCTGAGCCTAAATTTTCTGTGAAATGAAGTTTTTTTTTTTTTTTTAAAGATCTTATTTACTTATTTATTTGTCAGAGAGAGAAAGGGAGAACACAAGCAGGCAGGGCGGCAGGCAGAGGCAGAGGGAGAAGCAGGCTTCCCGTTGAGCAAGGAGCCCAATGTGGGACTCGATCCCAGGACCCTGGAATCATGACCCGAGCTGAAGGCAGCGGCTTAACCAACTGAGCCACCCAGGCGTCCCTGTGAAATGAAGTTTTAACCCCTACATAATCTTACTGCTCTAAAATCGTACAGTTTTATCAGTGAAAGAAAGGAAAGAGATAGCCCCTCTTTCAGAAGGACCCAGTAACTATCTTTTCAGTCGTGTCTCACAATTAGATCCTGTGAGTGAAGCCATGAGGTGTCTTGTGGAGGTAATGGAGAATGGCGAAAGCTGTCCACACGTGGATTCAGGGACATAGGTGTAGTCAGAGAATGTTCTCTAAGAATTGAGTGTCATCGGTTCCACTGGTGCCAGCCACATCTGGAGCCATTTGGGATCTCTGAACGCCACTTTCATCCTGGATGTTGTCTTTGAGGTTGTTACATCTGAAAGGCCAAGAGTCTTTGGAAAGTCTTTGCAGAAATGACAGGAGCTCTCTGAAGATCTGAGAAGAGCTGCATCAGAAGAGAATAAATGGGATTCTAATTAGAAAGACCACCACAAAGAAACATGGGCATTCAGCCTTGACTGTGACCTTCAGGGAGGCCTCTGTCCTTCTCACTTCTGCTCTCTAGCTCTCTTAACTAGTCCTGAGAGACACAGAGATTTCTGAAGCCCCCACGCGGGACAGAAAGGGCCCCTCCATGACATATCGACACAGAGTGGTTGTAGTTCCGAGGGCATGGCAAGATCTATGACCACCAGCAGTCCCCAGGGATGTCCCACTGGAGCCAGAAAAAGGTCTGCCCCATGCAGGAGCTCCTGCAGAGGGATTTTCTAGGGCAGCAAATGATCAACCCCCTCTTTGTGGTTCCCGAACCACCCATTACACTGTACATATATCACCCCTGTGATTACAAAGTAATTTGGTGGCTATTTTGTTAGAACAACACAGAAAGCTATTATGATTCAAATGCATAGGAGTTCTTGTGTATTTATTAACAGTTTCAATCAGCCACAATCCTGTCTTAGATAAATACGATAGATACGATGCAGATCCCACCAGTGTAAACGGAAGGTATGTTATAGGGGAAGCCATGTAGGGTAGATAAGCAGAGCCAGTCTGGAATACCCAGACATAAGTTCAGGCCTTGGTTCTGATTAGAGCCCTGGACTCCTCTGTAGATAGGAAAACCAAACTAGATGATTCCTCTCACTTCTCTGTGCGAGAATTTTTCACAAGTCAGCTTTGTAACTACACTTCATGAACTGCCTTGTGTTCTTTCTTTTGTGAGTGTGTTGATTACACCGATAGTTTGAAAACACATTGTGAGGCACCTGGGTGGCTCAGTGGGTTAACCTCTGCCTTTGGCTCAGGTCATGATCCCAGGGTCCTGGAATCGAGCCCCGCATTGGGCTCTCTGCTCAGCGGGGAGCCTGCTTCCCCCTCTCTCTCTGCCTGCCTCTCTTCCTACATGTGATCTCTGTCAAATAAATAAAATCTTTAAAAAAGAAAAGAAAAGAAAACATATTGTGGGCAGAGATCCTGTATGTTACTCCCTTTATATCCCCATTGAGATCTAATCAGAGCTCAGGGTACGACAGGGACCATGTAAGTCTTTTCGCAGAACAGATGTGTGAATGAATGGCCTTGTTTCTGTCTAATCTCTACCCCATCGTTCCGGACAAAAACAAAACATTTTCTTCAACTCTGTGGCATCTGGGTCATATAACTGACTTTGCTTCAGAAAGCTGTTTGCACTTGTCTCTTTCTCTTTCCCTCTAAAATGAATAAATAAGTAGTTAGTAAGGGAGGCCACCTGGGTGGTGCAGTCGGTTAAGCATCCAACTCTTAGTTTTGGCTCAGGTCATGATCTCGGTGTCACAGGATCGAGCCCCGCACTGGGCTCCACACTCAGCATGGAGTCTGCTGGAGATTCTCTCTCCCTCTGCCTCCCCCAATTGTGCTCTCTTTCTCTCTTAAAAAAAAAAAAAGAAAGAAGGAAGGAAAGAAAGAAAGAAAGAAACCTTGAAAAAAAGAAAACTATTTGCACCAAAAATCTTACAAACATTGGCTGCCATCAGTGGTTCTTTGCCTTATAAGCAGGTTTTTGTATCTGCCAGAGGCCAGGCAGGCAACCTGAGGCACTCTCAGAACTAGTAATTTGAGAGTTTTGTAAAGGAACTGTTTTACAAGGGTGTGAGCAAGGTTTAGGAAAAGCCTGAGGGATGATGCACTAGGAGCCTGCCCTGAGGGGGAGCAGCAGGGTGGCCCTCACCAGGCAGAGGCCTAAAGGGAAGGTGGAGGGAGCAGGTCCCGGCTGCAGGGAGAGCTGAAAGGAGAGGCCCCCGAGGGGGCAATGAAAGGGATGAGCAATGGGATGCTGCCTGGAGGCTTGGGACAGGATGGGGGTGTGTGCTGAGACAGAGCCAGGAAAAGCAGCCCCAGAACCTCCTGTCCCTCTGGCCACCTGTCTGGTGAAGCCTGGAGGTACGCAATTATTCCAGAAAAAATTCTGCAGTAATAACCCTCTTCCCTCCCAAGGCTCCCGGAAAGGTCAGAAAATTTATTTTTGGAAGACGAATGACAGTGCTGGAAACAATTTTGTTTTCAATGAGATTGCGTGATCAGAAAAAGTGAAGCAAGGAAGTCACAGACCAAACCACTGGAAGCAAAAGCAATCCTTTCCAGGAGCATCTCAGAGAACCTCCAGGCTTGGGGCACGTGGGAAGAGAAATGCTGGCCCAGGGGGACAGTTACCAGGGTTCATCACGAAAGGGAATTAACTCTTTTCTCCATGGCAGCTGACCCCCCAAAGTTAAGCATTTTGGCTCGCAGTTTCCTTGAAATATATTCCCCGTATTTCTATCAATAAGTAATGTTCTCATTAGACCTCTGTTCCTCTTGGACTAGCAAATCTAGCTCTGGAATAATCTAGCTCTGGACCTCTTTCTGGACTAATGAGACCATTTAGGTCCTTCCCATCCCCACACCCACTTCCTCTCTGGGCATCCTTCTCGCTGGGGTAGAGCTGTAGTCCAACACAGCAAGGGCAGTGCCTGCATGGAGGGTGGGGATGGAGGTGGGGGGGTGGGGTGGGAGTAGGGGTGTGGGGGCTGTGTGTGGGGGGGGTGGAGGGGGTGAACCGGGGGTGGCGGTGGGATGGGGGTGGTGGTGGGGTAGGGGGTTAAGGGGTTTGGGAGTGCTTCTAAGTGTGCGTGGGAGAGACTAAGGGAGCAACGGATACACGTTTAAAAGGCTTCGGTCTAAACCACCTGCAGCAGACTCGGAGGGAGACACATTGTGCTGCACCCCAGAGCCTTCCACACCCCAGGGTCGCATCCACACACCCTGAAGAAAAAACCTGACAACGGTCACGCGACCGCCCCCTGACCCCCATCCCCAGCAAGAAGCTCAAAGGGAAATAAGAACCTGAGAGTTTCAAAGGGGCGGGGGGTGGGAGGTTGGGGGAACCAGGTGGTGGGTACTAGGGAGGGCACGGATTGCATGGAGCACTGGGTGTGGTGAAAAAACAATGAATACTGTTATGCTGAAAAGAAATAAAACATTAAAAAAAAAAAAGAATTTGACCGAAGAAAAAATCTATGCCAACTGTTTATGCAAACCAAACCATGGTAACGTGCTTGCACGAACAATTCTGAACCTTGCTGTTTCTCCCTATATGTTTTTTTTTATTTCTTTTCAGTGTAACAGTATTCATTGTTTTTGCACCACACCCAGTGCTCCATGCAATCCGTGCCCTCCTTAATACCCACCACCTGGCTCCCCCAATCTCCCACCCCCTGACCCTTCAAAACCCTCAGGTTGTTTTTCAGAGTCCATAGTCTCTCATGGTTCAGCTCCCCTTCCAATTTCCCTCAACTCCCTTCTCCTCTCCATCTCCCCATGTCCTCCATGTTATTTCTTATGCTCCACAAATAAGTGAAACCACATGATAATTGACTCTCTCTGCTTGACTTATTTCACTCAGCATAATCTCTTCCAGTCCCGCCCATGTTGCTACAAAACTTCAGTATTCATCCTTTCTGATGGAGGCATAATACTCCATAGTGTATATGGACCACATCTTCCTTATCCATTCGTCCGTTGAAGGGCATCTTGGTTCTTTCCACATTTTGGTGACCGTGGCCATTGCTGCTATGAGCATTGGGGTACAGATGGCCCTTCTTTTCACTACATCTGTTATCTTTGGGGTAAATACCCAGTAGTGCAATTGCATGGTCATAGGGAAGCTCTATTTTTAATTTCTTGAGGACTCTCCACACTGTTCTCCAAAGTGGCTGCACCAACTTGCATTCCCACCAACAGTGGAAGAGGGTTCCCCTTTCTCCACATCCTCTCCAACACACGTTGTTTCCTGTCTTGCAAATTTTGGCCATTCTAACTGGTGTAAGGTGGTATCTCAATGTGGTTTTAATTTGAATCTCCCTAATGGCTAGTGATGATGAACATTTTTTCATGTGTCGGATAGCCATTTGTATGTCTTCATTGGAGAAGTGTCTGTTCTCCCTATATTTTAACCACAAATTATAAGATACTGGAAAATTCTCCCTGTTAGCCCAGAGAGAGGCTTCCTTATTCTTTATTTTGTTTGTTTACAGCTCTATATTACTTCACAGTACTGATGTATGTTATTTAAACAATTTAAAAACAATTATTTAAACAATTGTTAAACATTATTTAAACAATTTAAAAATGATTTAAAAATGATTTAAAAACAATTTTAAAAATTATTATTAAACATTTATTTCTGATAGTTTAGGTTGCATTGTCAAACTTTCTGATCTTTGTCAATTGGATAGGAGATAAATGATAATTTGGAGTACTTTTAGTTGCCTATACCTAATTATGAGGGAAATTGAACAGCTTTTCCTGTATTTAAGAGACATCTGCATTTTCCCTTCTGTAAGCAGCCTGTTTACATCCTTTCCCTTTCTTTCCATTAGCTGTTGGTCTTTTATTAAAATAGAAACCAATGTCCAAATTTGGGGGCTGAAAAACAATGGAATTAAAACTTGTTTAACATTTCTGAAGTAAAAAAAAAAAAAGCAATGTAATTATATTTAGATGGCAAATCAATTTCACTGTCTTAACATGCAGCATTTTTTTAACTTCACAAATTTAGCTTAACAGAAAAGAAATACACGACTAAAGCCACTAAACTCTTATAATCTGAAGACTAGAAAGAATCTTCCACATTATTTAGTGCTATTGCTTCATTGTATGGGTATAACTGAGAGAAGTCAAGGCAAGCAGCCTTAGTTAATAGAACTAGTTAATAGACTAGAACACCTCCCAGATTGCTAGCCTGGGGATCTTTGCACTCTATTTTGTTGCTCCTTTTAATCTGCTATTTAGAGAAACCAAAAATTTCTGTCCTTGACTCAAAGTTTCTTTTCAAAAAGATATGGGAACAGCCAGCACCAAACCCTTTGAAGAAACCGGGGACATCTGAGCTCAATTTTGCTGGGGTTCTTTGCCTAACTGCTTCCCTGGCTCTCCCAACCTTGACCTTAAACTTCTATAAAGGAAAGTGTTCAGCAACACTGGGTAAATGAACAAATATTTTGGGTTTCTCTCCTGCGACAGACAGGACAGACCAAGGCGGCCGGGGCAGAGGTGCGGCCCGGAAAACTTGAGAGTCCAGCATTGTGCTGAATCCTGCCATCCAAGGTAAACATGCAGCTGAGTAAAATTTCAGGCCCTTGGCTCTTTGCCTCTATGTCTGATCCCTTATAAAAGGACATAATATTTGATGAGAAACAAAAGATGTGAGCGAACCAGGTAATAATCACGTACTGAGAATAGATACAGGAGCTTAATTGTTTAGGTCCTGGATTAATAAATGACATGAGGTAGAAACTCCAAATGAAAGGACTGGGCAGAAGCAGTGTGTTGGGAACAATATAGCCCCTTCTTAGAGCTGCAGGGTGAGGAAGGATACTTTGGAGGGTGAAGAACCAGAGGGCAAGCTCTCTTCTTTGAGTACGGAAGAAATCAGTTCATGCCCACATGTTGTTTTGGCAGTCTCTGAGGAAAAAAGGCACTCCTATGCGAGAATGAGAGGATGGGCTGGGCTGAGTTGCACCATGAGGGGGAGAGAGTAGCAGACTATCTCTGATGGATCACACAGAGGACTGTCTTAGCAGTAGTCCCGGAGAAAACTGCCTACACAGTCAGGACTGCCCTGTACAGTTGGGCAGCTTGGGCACTGATCAAAGATACCATTTGAAAGAATGCCTGGGCTGAAGTCCAGCCTGCCTATCACTACCCAAATTACATGGGGGAAAAAGAGTCTTCTTGTAAACATAGCTTCAGGGCTGCATCTGCCTGGAGGGGAGCACTTTTTCCTAATTCAGGCAAAGGTGTCCCATAGACTCCTGGCAGCCTGAGCTATTTTGATAAATGCAGACTCTTAAGTCCTTGCCCCACCCCAACGGCTCAATCAGAATCTTCCCCTTAACAATATCCCAGGTGACTTGTACACTCATTAGTCTGAAAAGCACTGCCCTAAAGCCCAGGAGAACATATCTCACTTTGCAGAAGGGCAAACAAACACACAGGAAAGTATTTCCTTAAGAGAAGAGATGGGATTCCATTTAGGCCTCTTGACTTCCAGCCCATTACTGACTTTTCCAGTAACCTTTTATTAACTCTCATCTGTTTTATCCTAGCAGCACAGCCCAAGGACACATGGCCTGAGTCCCTCATGACTTTTAGGGCTGTAAGCCTCCCGGAATCCTCAAGACTTGGGATTTTTTTTTTTTTTTCCAAGTCTCCCTGTTCACTTTGGAATGGGGATCATCAGATTATACCCAACCCAGCGCCGTGGAGCTGCTCCTGCCCTCTCCTGCTCAGAGCGCCAGTCCTCAGATTCCAGCCAGGCTCCAGGTCTGAGAGCGTGGGAGAAGGCTGCAGCACACGCATGCGTGTTGAGGTGCGTGGCGCGCGCAAGCAGGAGGAGGGTGTGCGGAAACGCGGCGGACAGAACCACTCTGCATGCACATCTTACTCTTCGACCTGTCTCTTTATTTAGGATTTTCGTACTTTTCTGAGGGCCTCAGCCATCCCCTTAGCTGGTCATACAGTCCTGAAGAACCTGCGCTCAGTGTTCTTTGCACTTCTCATATGTGCAAACAGATCGTATTTCTGCACTTGGGGTGTCTTTCAACTGAAGTTATTCCATCATTGTTGGTATAATTGCTCTTTCAGTTACTCCCTCCCTCTCTGTGTCTCCCTCTGCTAAATTCAATCACCTTACTAGTACTGCTAGCCTATAGAAATAGGGAAGGAGTGCCTGGGTGGCTCAGTTAAGCGTCTGCCTTCGGGTCAGGTCATGATCCTGGGGTCCTGGAATAGAGCCCTACATTGGGCTCCTTGCTCAGCAGGGAGCCTGCTTCTCCCTCTCCCTTTGCCATTCCCCCTGCTTGTGCTCTCCCCTCCCTGCCTGTGAAATAAATAAAATCTTAAGAAGAAAAAAAAAAGGAATAGGGGAAAAGTCTTGAGGCAAAGGTATTGAGGAAGGAATTCAGAGTTCTTAAAAAAATTCAGGTGCCTTGTAAAATTCAATGCAAATTGAATTCTGCTTCCAAATTATTTATTTGGAGTAGGGAGCATCATTCCCAGTTAAATATCAGCTTGCCACTTCTCAGAGAAAAGCTGTTATGTTTTTCTCCTTAGCATGTTCTCATTATCTTTCTTTACCATCTCTTTCCCCTTTCCCCTCTCCCCTTGCCCACTCTCTCCTTTCCCTCTCTTTCTCTCCCCTCCTCCTCCCACCCTGAAGGGACCACTTCCATTTCCTCTCAGCTGATTATCATTTCCCAAGCTCTCCGTTGTGAGTCCCTGGGAAAGAAAGGAAGACAGCGGAAACAGGTGTCTGCAGCGGGCTTTCCCAGTGTGAGAGCCTGTTCCCAAACAGGGGCTCCTCCCCTGCCTCCTCCATCCCTCCATTCCTCTTGGCTCCCGGGGCTGGAGCCTGGGGACCCAAGGCGCTGGTGCTCACAGAGGCCGCCAGGTGTCTCCAGCTGATGTACCTCCTTGCTGAGGAAACCACTGGCTTCTGTCCCTGTTCACAGACCCTCCCCCACTCTTCCCCCCCACCCACTTCCATCCATTTGTCAGGCAGGCCAAAAATTGCTGAAGGAGTTTCCACCAATACTTTCTATCAAAACAAAAGCCAGAGGAAGAAACTTTGTCTTAGCTTGAGAGAGCAGGGGTTGGGGTCCGAAGTTTAAGAAAAGTGGAGGCTTGACATTTTTGGTCACCACTGGTCAAGGACACAGCAGGAGGGCTGGGTGGCTTTGTGACCTCCTCCAGGCTGCTCATGCTCTTGAGAGGAGGCTTTGGACTCATACCCATTTTCTTCTCTCTCTTCTCACCTGCTTGGCCTTCAAAGCAAGAGGATGTTTCTTCCAGAGGGAGTCTCAGCTCACTGATAATCAAGTTATAGGGGATGTAGTGAGGAAGGAGACATTTTTTCATCAAAGGTGCCAGGCCTGGCCCACGCCACGTATTTCCTTGATTTGGTCTGTCCCTTCACCTCTGTGAATCTGAATTCTATGGGACACCAAATTAGGATCATGCTGGTGACCTAATCCACAATTTTGAAAGAATCATGTTAGGTAATGTATGTGAAAGAATTTTGGAAAATATAAATTGCTCTAAGAGCAGAAGGAACTGTTAATATCAAGTTATTGCTTAAGGGCTATGTGGATATAAGTTTGGGTGCGAATTCCTTACCAATCCAAGCATTTGCAATAAAATCAGGGAGTTAAGACCAGAGCAGTCAATAACAGCTAATAATACAAGGAACAGTGGCATAAGGGACAGTACAAATGAGTAGCTATATACCTATGAGGTGTAAAAAAAAAAAAAAAAATACACCATAGATGGAAGAGTGATTTGGGAAGTTCCCATTGAAGAGATGGGAGCTTACAGGGGTTGAATTGTGTCCCCCCAAAAGATATGGTGAAGTCCTAACACCCCAGACATCACATGTGATCTTATTTGGAAAGAGAAGCCTTGCAGATGTGTTCGTTAAAATGAGGTCACACTGGATAAGGATGGGCCACTTAATCCAACCTGACCAATGTCCCTGTAAGAAGGCAGACACAGACCCAAAGAGAACACTATGCAAACACACACACATACACACACACACGCACGCGCACGCACACACACTCACACCCCAGCAGGGACACCACGTGACAACAGAGGCAGAGCTTGGAGAAATGCAGTCACAAGCCAAGGAAGGCCGAGGGCTGCTGGCCACCACCAGAAGCTAGGAAGAGGCGAGGAAGGATTGTTCCCTACAGATTTCAGAGGGGGCACAGCCCCCCTGACACCTTAACTTCAGACTTCTGGCCTCCAGAACCACGAGACCAATTTCCGTTGTTTCAGTGCACCCCGTTTGAGCCCAGTGTTCAAGCAGACTTCGGAACCAGGAGCTACCCAGGGTCTCATGAGCGAGGCTCTATCCCCACAGGCAAAGCAGAGAAGGAAGAGATTCTCCGTATAACATTAGACCACAGAGAAATGGTCCCCAGTCAAGTTAATCATTTCTCAATATGCTCTAATATCCTGGAAAAATATCTGTCTTCCATCTGGATAGGATCAGCAATTTCTATTTTACTATCTAGTAATCAGTATTATCTTAACTTTGCTACCCTGTGTATTTGATTTGGCTGTACAGACACTTTTTAAACTCCTTCTCCTTGCCCATTACCTATTTATTGTCCCTGAAGAATCACACTGACCCTGTTCTCATTTTTTTTTTTTTTAAATCAGGGTTTGGCTTTCACATGTGTTGGTGTTCAGATATTAGTGGTACTCAATTTCCTGGTAAATTTTGACATTTAGCTCTGAGGAAAGCAGCATGAACACTGTAATAAGAAACTCCTGAAGCTCTATGAGCACTGTTGGACCCTCAACCGATTTTGCTTCCAGGAAATCCTGTTCTCTGAAGAAGCTGTTATGGTCTATTGGACCATTATCCTACCTTGAGAAAGATCTAAGAGCCGTATTTACACGTTCAGCTGTCATAGATCCAAAGTAGCCATTAGTAATGATTAGGTAAATAGAACAACTTCAAATGTCCCTAAATACATATTTGCAGGATAATAGGCTATTGGGTGAGGTGTTCCTCTTTTAAATAAACCCAGTTTTTGGAGGAAATTCTGGCTAGGCCACAAGCACACTGGGTAAGGTTGCCTTCGGTTGTGTGTCTTACCAGTTAACATATCATGGCTTTATCTGATCATATCGTGGCATTCTTCGGGTTCACAAACGATGATGTGGAGTATGCAAGATGGACTTAAGGCAAATCTCAGGATACAAACCAGTATTCTAAGTGTTAGAGCAGGGGCTTTTGCTGACATGCCCCCAGAGTTAGTAATGGATGTCTGTTAGACATGTTAGTCTGTTAGACTAACATGTTGTTAGTTTCCTTGTTTCATAAAGTCTAACAGAAATCAGTCGTTTACGCTCAAGTAACAAACGGTCTTGTTCAGGCCTCACCTATGCGTTATAAAGATGAAGACTTTACAGTCTGCAGCCAGACTGCCTGAAATTTAACATGTTAAATATGAAACCTCGTCCAATGTCTTCATTCTTTATCAGTAAAATAAGGATGACAACAGTATCCAATCGTATGATTGTTGCAAGGCTTACCTGAGTGGAAGCAAGGTAGGCATTTAAGGCAGGGCTGGACATACAGTAAGTTCTCAGTAAGGACTTCTTATGACTTTTTGCTTCTAGCTAAATTATATGAAGTCCAATCAAGTATTTTACACTCATCAGAAACTCTACTTGTCAAAGGTATATATCTCAAATTAATTGTTATGAATTATTAAATAATGTATTTCCAAGATGCCTCTTAAAACCTGTTTTATGCAAAGGAAAAAAAACGAAAGGGGTCATTGGTGAAAAAAATATTGGAAATCACCATGCTTGGGAGATTTTTTAAGACTCTTTTGTTTACATTGTGTTGACATAGCATCCAAAACCAGAAGGGGAACCATAGAGCGAACACCTCCTCAAAAGAACCCAGTCCTTAGAAGCACTATAATCTTAATATAATAATAATAATTGTAACTTGGCCATTGGACACGGTGTCTCATCCCGGCTCTCTCGATTTCCCATTAAAATATCCAAGGACACTCAAAAAAACACAAAATGAAAATGGAAATTGATTAACACTCTAATACAAAAATCCAGGAGGGATCTCCTCTGGATAAGGAGCCAAAGAGAAGGAAAAAACTGCTCAGGATCATATGAAACTTAAAACACAATACACCAACATTAAAGCCCACGTTGGAGGGAGTAGCTACACGACAGTTGTCACCATCATCGAAGACTAGAAAGCCTTCCTGTCCACCCCCGAGCCAAGCCAGGTAGCTGCCTCTTTGTTCATTGTCTGAATTCCCTGGACGGCTTCTGCATTCCTCTACCATATCACTTGCCACATCACGTTGATACTATCTGTTTGTAGGTCCAAATCTGAATCTAAATTGTAGGAACCGTGTACTAGTCGTATCTGCATCTCCAGTAACCGAAGGGACCTGAACTAAGAGAGAGAAAAGTAGCTCTGGGATATGCAGAGGTGTTGACCGGAGCTGTTGGCTGAACACCTAGCTGCCCATGTGTGAAGTGAGATTCCACGTGGATAGAAAAAGAATCACCAGAAAGCCGTGGATGAAACAATTTCTGGAGCTCATGCAAAGCTGAAGATCATTCCTGCTTCAACCAGTCAGAGTCAAGAGCCCTCCTGATACGTGGATATGGGCGGGGGTGTGCTGATGGTGAGCAGGCTTGTACGAACTTGACATAGCTGATTGTTAACTTTCGGGGATTGTTTGATGTCACATTGGTAGATTGAAACTGGCCAGACTAGGAAGTAAACAGACACTGTAAATTGGATTTTATTTTTTTCGTTGAGAACCAGTTGTTAAATAGGCAGCGGCACACCGCTGAGCATGGTGTAGGGTCTTTAGAAAGAACGGTCCTTTAGTAGGTCAGTAGTTTCATCCGAGGACAAAATCTACCCTGAAAAGAAATAAAAACAAAAACTAAAAAAGCAAGCCTCAAAGGATCAAGCTGATCTACAAGGAACTTAACCTTAACTACCCTCAGTTAAGATCAGACATTCTTGAAGGTAATGCAACAAAATCCAGCTCTTAACACTATACCCACGTTCATAATCATATGAGTAGTCTTACATCCATTAAATCAATTTAATTCTTCTCACAAAGAAAACTCCAGGCCCAGAGGATCTCACTGAATTCTATGAAACATTTAAAGAAGAAATAAGACCAAGTCTATACAGACTTTTCTCGAAAATGGAAGAGGAGGAAACACTTCCTAATTCAAAATGCTATGAGGCCAACATCACCCTGCTATCAAGACAAGGCAAGAACATTCCAAGACATTACATTACATTACATTACAAGGAAACTGCAGACCAATATTCCTCATGAATATAGATTTAAAATACTTAACAAAATATTAACAGACCAAAACCATCAATAAGATACTAATAAATGATGAGCCAGTGTTGTTTACCCCAGGAGTGGGATGTCAGTTTAACATCTGAAAAATTAATGCATGTAAGTCACCGTATTAACACATTAGTGAAAGAAGTCAGACATGAGACTGTACTGTATGATTCTGTGTATATGAAATTCTAGAAAAGGCAAAACTGGAGTGGCAAGAAACCGATCAGCGATTGTCTGGGGCTGGGATGGAAGGAGGGGATGCACTGAAAATTGGCAGAAAGAAACTTTGGGGTCTAATGGAAATGTTACTTTTTTAAAAAATTGAAGTATAATGAATATACAGTATTATATTAGTTTCTGGTGCACAAAATAATGATTGGTCAAATGTTACATTTCTTTTTTTTTTTTTTTTTTTTAAAGATTTTATTTATTTATTTGTCAGAGAGATAGAGAGAGAGTGTGAGCACAGGCAGACAGAGTGGCAGAGGGAGAAGCAGGCTCCCCGCGGAGCAAGGAGCCCGATGTGGGACTCGATCCCAGGACCCTGGGATCATGACCTGAGCCGAAGGCAGCCGCTCAACCAACTGAGCCACCCAGGCGTCCCAAATGTTACATTTCTTAATAGTGGAAGTAGCTGTGTGATGTTTATCAAAATTGATCAAATGGTCCACTTAAAATGGGGGATCTCATTTAATGTAAGTCATACCTCAGTGAAGCTAATTTAAACATTTTTTCAGCCCAAATCAGCAAATACCCTCACGACAAAAGCAGCTTCTATAATCCTCTCCTTTCTCTAGGTCTCCTCTTTCCCTTCCTTGTTGAGCCTAGTAACACCTTAGCACAATGTCAACTCTGGGTGGCTGGTCCAAATGCCCTGGCCTGCCACCACCAGAAATGGGAGTCAGTCATGGATTTGCTCTGTGGAGAGTCTCTGAGAAAAGGTGAAGCATGGACTTCCATGCTCCTCCTTCCTTTCCTGCTTTTGTCAGGTGAGTGAAGCTTTAAGGCTGGGCCTCCTGATAAACTGTCTTCGGTTCAGTCAGAAACATTTACTCATTTATTGGGGACCATAAATATGTCAAGGACTGGACTTAGGAGTCAAGTGACCAGATTTTAGAACTGGTTCTTGTGTGAGCTTGAAGAAGTGAACAAGTTGCTTAACATTCTTGGCTTTAATATCATCCTTCAAAAAAAGTGAAGATCGAGAATTCCTAAAGTATTTCCAATAAAATCTACAGAATTACTACTCTTTTCTCACAGCATTGCTTCGACCTGTTCATCTGCTTTCTATGTATAGCTTCCAAAATCATGTCTGTAATATTTTAATGCCCAATCACATTCAGTTAAGTAGATTTAATATACAATAACACCTCATCAATCTAGCACTCAGCTCTCTAGATTTCTCAATTCTCCTGAATAGAATCAAGGATCAGATAAAAAGCTTTGAAACAGGGAGGAAGAGGGGGCTCTGAGTCGTCTAATGAAAGATTGGGGAATTTTTCTGAAACAAGAACCCCATTGGCTTCCTTAGGGTTAACTCCCTGGGAACTTTACATCCAAGCCCAAGTTAATTGGTTCTCAAAGCCATACTAGGTAATCATCAGCAGATTAAAAGGTCCTGACAAACCAATGACAAGGGAAGAGCTAGAAAAACCATAGAATATGGGTGTACCCATATCATACCCATTCATATCATTTGTAATAAAAACAAATGATTCTATTGTAGAAAATAAACTGTTCTGTACACATACTTCCAATATGTCCTGAGGGAACTGGTATTTTGAAGCTAAATACGATTGGGGATTACTAATCCCATTAATACTACTTTCTTGTGTTCTAAGGGACAGCTCCCAGATTTCCAGAAAACTGGATGGATCCTCCAGAATGACTCAACCTTTGAGTTTTGGAAAGATGTCGGCTGTAGTGTATCTTATTTAGCAGCTGTTTCATATGTGTAAATGTTGTGATCTTTACCGTCCTGAAGCTCCCTGAGGGGAAGGCCAGGTCATATACGTCTCTGTGCCTCCCATACAACCATTTTTGTCTCTGTTGTGGGACCACTGACACCACCTTCACACAGGTGTAGTTTGGCGAAGGGACCCAAGTGCCTAGACAGAGGCTGGCACATAACTGCTCCTCAATGAATGTTGGCAGAATGAATGACGTTAGTGTGTTGTGGAGTTCCAGAAGTGCTTGAATGGTTTATTGATTTAGGGATACTTGTGCTCTCTTCAAAGCTGTATCACATGCTTGGAGTGCCATCTTCTCTCTCTTCAAAATTTACTAATCTTCCCCCCACAATGTCTGAAATCCCACAAATTTCCAAAGATTTTCCTGAGAAGGTCTGATGGTTACTTTTCAATCCCACGAAGAATAGACCACAGACTCCCATGGCCCTTGTCCCTATGCTCTTCCCAAAATGTTCTTGCTCGGGGGAAGAACTCAAAATTTCTCTGATCTCTACTCATATGTAACAGAAATAGTTTACAGATTGGGCTTAAGATTTGTATTTTGACTTCTCTTTTCTCTTTCTATGTTCATTCACATCACGTGGTTTTATTACATGTTTTCAGCATCTTGGCAAAACATGCCTTTGTAATGATTTTTTTTTTTTTTACAGTTTCCTGTAGGAATTTAGGTGCTTTAAAAAATACCTTAAGAAATACAATTGAGGGAAAAAAAGAGAAATATGATTGAGGGAGTCAAGGATTCAAGCACTTCCAAAAGAGTATGTTCATTGGATGCTTTCTGACAGCAAAATAATTTAGAATGAAAAAGAAGAGTATTCACTTGTGAACGACACTTCTGCTAAATTCTGGGACAGGTCAAAAAGTCTGCTATGTAGCTCTTATACAGCTAATGCAGGGCTATGTGAGGGAGGGGATGCCAAAATGATCTAATCCAATGGAACAATTCTACATGAATATTTAATACATTTAATTTGTCTTTGTATAAATATAAAAATAAAACACATTTTAATCTTGGAAAATTCAAGAAAAAGAAAAAATGCCCCACATTCCCACCCTGACAAGACTACTTGTATACAAGTAGTATATGAGAAAGGCTATGGGTACAGTACCTAGTAGAAAACCCAGTTCCTGACCTGGAGGAGTTGTAGATCTCAGTGGAAGGAGACAAGAGCTACACAGCTGATGTAGCTTCAAACTAGATGAAACTCTGTATAGTTTCCAAGCGCTAAATGGACTTTTTAGAGTATTTACAAAGGAGAAAAAAATAGAGCCTCTAGTATCGTGGCCTCCAAAAGTGCTTCAAGGTACTATACCCCAAGTATGAGAAACTACCCAAAAAACAAGACCCTCTCTTCCAGGGACCCAATGACTGAGTAACAAGCATCGGGGAAATGTTCCTGCCACCAGTAACTCCCACTGAACATGTGGGAGACAAGGATTCTTGGCCCATCAGCTGTGATGTGATGTGATGTGATGTGATTCTTGGCCCATCAGCTGTGACCTTCAAATAGGTTGGGTAATGAGAGGTTTTGCAAAGCTTTATCCCTATTTACACCCCTACTTCGGTACAGCTTGACACCTCTGTAGAGTCCTGGCCAAAACAAATTCCAAGTTAAGCCTGAACATTTGGGCACATACTAAAACACTCCGCAGCTAGAGGATACTAAGTCCGCCATTCTCCCGGAACAAATGGCCGCCTGAGATAAGCAAGCAGTAATGAATGTTTGTACTGGAAAATTCTTAAAATGTGGACTTAGATGTGCATATATGTGCCAAATTTCCCCACTCGATGAAAAGCACGGCCTCCTTGATCCTGGGTGGGTGGCATTCTCTTTCCATGAAGTGGTGTCAGAGCTGCTCTCCATTCGAGGCATAAGAATTTGCTTTAGTTAGGATCTTTTGATTTATAACTGCAGTGTCTAGTTTGAAATTCAAATTCCATGCAGCTGAAATATCATTTGCTTCTCTCAAATCAAGTTTTAAAAAAACAATAAACAAGGTAATAAATGTCCACTCGAATATTGTTAATTCCCTGGCCAGCTAATATTTCTAAGATTCTTTCCAAATCACAAACATTATGACTTAACCCGGAGATTCCAGAAAATTGGGTAAACAGTGATTTAGGATAAGACAGAACAGGATCAGGAACTATCAGAGCTGTACGTGAGTCTTGGTAAGACAATGTCATAGCTAATTAGCTGGAGAAACACTATGCATGCTCCCACCTTCATGAAAATTAAATGAACCATTTGTTGAATGTCTTGCCTATGTTAAGAACTTGTATGTTCTTGCCTCTGGATTTATCGAGATGGAAACATTTCTCAAGGAGTTTACATTCAAATTTACATTCAAGATCGCTTATCATTTGATCTTAGAAAAATGTTAAATAGTTAATATTTAATACTTTCTTTGGTTAAAAAAATCTTTCTTAACCATCTCCATTTAAGGAGGATGGCAGTACGGCGCTTCAAATCCTAAAATCTAAAGGAGATCCTCATTATCCTAATATAAATGATCCAGGTGTCTAAGCTCTGATACCGTGTAAGGAAGAGAGAGAGCTGTTTTAATAAGAAAATGTTCACTAAATGAATTTCCACTTAAAAACTAGTGACCAAACATCCATCCCTTCTCATTCGGCACAGTGTTTATCTTATCCTTTGAGTCAACATTTTTGTTGGTCATTAAAAACATCCACATAATGCCAACTGGTTGCAAAATAGAATTGAGTCCCTTACCCAAAGAATTCACAAAGTAAATCAAGTTTACGTGGAAGAACTGTTCAACCTCATGCAAGGCCATTGGTAAACAAAAACTGCTAGAAATAAAATGGTTAATAGAAGAGAAAATCGTAAGAATGGTGACTAAAAATTTGCTCCAGAAAAGAATGGTCCAGGAGCACCTGGGTGGCTCAGTGGGTTAAACCACAGACTCTTGATTTCTGCTCAGGACATGATCTCATGGGTGTTGAGATCAAGCCCTGCCTCGGGCTCCACACTGGGCGCCGGGTGTGGACCCTGCTTAGGATTCTCCCTCTCCCTCTACCCCCCACGCCTACCCCACCCCCGCACTCACGTGCATGCAAGCTCTCTCTCTCTTAAAAAAAAAAAAAAAAAAAGTCTGAGTATCCTTGAATTAAGCCCTAGAAAAAAATTTATAAAGTTCTTGGATATTTTTGCAAAAATGTTCTGGTTTATAGGGTGAAACTCAAACAAGAACTAGAGGCCATTGTATTCTGCCAGCCTATACATTTTTCAGAAAAATCACACACTCCAAGAGAGAATGAATACTTAGGTCATTCTTTTTGTTCATGCTCAGAATACAACACAGTTTTAACTTAAATAAATGTGTTTTATATTCAAAATAAACTTATTTTTAAGATTTTTAGTTTGATTCTTAAAGATCTAGTTCCTGCCACTTGTTAATTTGAACATCTGTTCTCAATTTCAAGTGTACTTTATAGCCATGATTTTCAGTAACAGAGACGACCCGTAACTGGAGATATGAAGGAGTAGAAAGTGTAGCAACTTTTCTAGGGTCTCGCATCTAGTACTGGCTGCACTGAGTCACCGAAAGCTCCCGTCTCCCAGAGACTGCTAATCTCTGAGCAAAGACGTAAAGAATTCGCCTTGTGTTTAACAGTGTCTTTTCCCAATCATGGTAAGAATTTGATGGCAGGAGAAGTAAAAAGGTGCTGAGGAAAGATCTTAAGGAAGATCAAATAAAATTTGTTTTCCCTTCACTTTAGCGAAAGAAATGACATGTCTAAAATTGATCCTAATCCTAAACGTACATTCCAGGGATAAGACTTGCCCATTTTAAAGTGTGTTCTGGTGCAATTAAGAGACACACTTAAGATAGGGATTAATCTTGATTATACTGTTTGGGGTTCTTTTTTTTTTTAAAGAGAAACTACACAGAGGAAATGCTGAAACTCCCCAGCACCATCACCACTGCTGTCTCGCAGAGCAGAAGAGTTCCAAGTTGTTATGGACTCAATGTTTATGTCCTCCCAAAATCATAAGCTGAAGCCCTAACCTCCAGTGTGATAGTAGCTGGAGGTGGGACCTTTGGAAGGTAACGAGGGTTCAACGATGTCATGAGAGTGGAGCCCGTGATCGGATCAGTACCCTTGTAAGAAAAGGAAGACCAGCAGACTATCGTGTGCTAGCACTCTTTCTCCTACTCTCTCCTCTGCCACATGAGGACACAGAGGGAAGGTGGTCATCTGCAAGCCAAGAAGTGGGTCACTCCAGGAACCGAATCGGCTACCACCTTGATCTTGGACTTCCCAGCCTCCAGAACTGGGGGGAAATAAGTATTTAACTGTTTAAGCCACTTGTCTATGGTATTTGGTTATGACAGCCTGAGCTAAGACACAAGGTCTCCAGGCCAGGTTTTGGTTCTAACTTGGTGGTTTTCTAGGAGGCCACAGTCTCCTCTCATGTAGACATGAAGGAGACATCATCATCTGGAGCCAGTAGGTTAGAGATGTGCTGTCTCACTCGGAAGGACAGGGACCCACTTACCTGTGCATGTCAGAGAACAAAACATCCACTGTATGACCTCTGAGCTGTGCCCTTGGCCCTAGACTCGACTAGTGATGTTACTTCACCCGCCCAATAGACCTTGGTCCAACTCAGAGACAGTTAAGTCTACACAGCAAATATTGAGGCCTCTGCCTCGAATTTGGGAAACACCGGGGTCTCACCTTTCATCATTTCAGGGACAAGCTGGGTCTGGGAGAGGAGGGCATCCCTAGGCTCTCCCGCCAGACTCAGGACTACATACTGCCCAGGCCTCCAATCCACCAGATTTACTTGATTCTTGGCACAGAGCATGAAGTAAGTCCAAGAATTTCTGCCCTTGATGCTGATGCCCGTGGTGACCCTGTCTTGGTGACGGAAGGAGCCCAGATGGGGGTGGATGGAGAGTGAGTTGCCTCAGCAGCCCCCAGTGGCTGCTCCACAAGGAGTCGGGTCAGCGGCAGCCTGTCCATCACAGTGGTCACAGTGGCCCCGCCTCCTCTCTGCGCAGCCGCAGTGCCCAGGGCCCGCAGTAACTCCCAGCAGTGGGACGTGTCCTCGCGTTCGTCTTTCCCTCTCACCCTCACACTGCTGGTTTCTGGAACCCCGGAAGGAAGGCTCTGGGGCTGGGGTGCAGCGCTCTCTCTCGGCATGCCGCTAGAGGGTGGCTCCCAGCAGGGCCCCTGTCCACCCCAGGAAGGCAGTGGGGCAGGTGGTCTGTCTCTGCACAGACACCACCTGCGCCCCGAGGTTCAGCGTACCCAACCCAAGGCACAAGGTCACCCCTCCGCCCGCCTCTACACCCGGCTCCTCCAACGCTCACCGCCTCAACTAACGGCAGCACGAAGCTGATCTGGCAGTCCGGGGACCTCTCCCCTCCTTCCTCACAGTCAGCTGAGCCAAGGCTCCTGGTCTGGGCCGGAATTCCACCCTCTTCCCATTCCCGGCCGTACACAACGGATGCTATAAGAGGCGTCCCAACTGGCTTCTCGGGCTCCAGGCTCCAGCTTCTCTAACTGATTTCTGACCCAACCTTTCCGATCCGTTCCTGCTCGTGCTCAATTATCTCTGGCAGTTGCCTGGTATTGACGATTTTAAATCCTGCAGGACTAGGCCCCCAGGAACTGGTTCGGTTTTCCTGAGCCACCTGTCGTGTGCTCTACCTTACACCCTGCACTCAGGCCTCTGCGATATTCATTAGACGTGTTCCGGGAATTCACCCCAAATGTCCCTGCTGTGCCCCCTCCCTGGGAAAGGCCCAAGCTTGCTGCCAATTTTTTAGCCCAATTCCAGTATAAATATTACAGTTCTTTAGTTGGCTTTCCTGCCATCTTCTTAATCTAAATTTATGCTCTGTTTCCCAAGTTCATGTGTCACTTTGTTAATTAATAGGGTGACCCTGTGTTCCTGTTTGCTTGGGACAGTCCTGGTTTATGTCTGATGTTCCTGTTTGTTTGTTTATGGGGAGTAGGGGACAGGGAGAGAGAGAATATTAAGCAGGCTCCACACCCAGCAAGGAGGCAGACACAGGGCTCGATCTCCCGCCCCTGAGACCTGGGCTGAAACCGAGGGTTGGACACTTAACTGACTGAGTCACCCAGATGCCCCCCTCCCCGGCAATTTATTAATAATTTCCCTTTTTGTTCCCCAAAAATGCCCAGATTAGGACAATACATGATATGGCCACTATATATATCTCATTTTTGTATTCTAAAACATTATATTCTAATTCTTTATGTACTTCTTTACATCCCTCCTGCCCTATCCCTAGGTTTGAGGTCAGGAATGGCTACCTCTCTCCAGGTTGCCTTTCCCCAGGTCCAGCCAGTGCCACAGAGTAGATGTTCAGTATTATTTCTTCTAAGTACACTTTGGTTGGGCCCCGAGGGATGACTGTGACTTGAAAAAGCAGAGAGTAGAGACATTTGTAAGATTATTATGTTACAGTGATACCAGGGATAATACTGAGATATTCCATTGCAGAAAATATACTTAATTCCAAGCACATCCCAGCCTTGACATGACGATTTCCTGATCTGCTGAGCAAGAGCACACATGAGGCTTTAGAACATGAATTTAGGGCTGTAAATACAGGTTAAACATTTAAAGAATAATGGTTTAAAGGGATGTCAATTCACTGGCCTGCTTTGGATGCTCTAAATCTAAAGATAAGCAGTGAGGAGGCAAAAATGAGATATTCTAGATGTTCATGATATGTCATGTATTAATGCATGTAAATGCTATCGGAAACTGTGCGCATTTTTGTAAATACGTAAGTGAGTATATAACTGTATATAACTAGTACATTCATGCGTGTGTTTGTGTCTGTGCATGCACGCACGCTCACTGGGCACATGGAGGGACGGTCTAAGTCATGCTGTCGCTGTAAATCCGGTGATCTCCAGACACCCATAGGCAGCTGGCAAATGACTCCCGAGTCTGATCCCAGCCCCCAGGACAAAGACTCTTAAACCTATAAGAAGAACTGCCCTGTGACTCACCTAGAAGGCAAATCATCAGAGCAGGGGCATGGTGAGGCAAAGATTAGAGCACTGTCCGGGGGAAGTGGCTGGTACCAGGGGAGGGCATAGTTAAGTACAGCAAGGCATGCGTTAGGATTGTTCTCTTGATCATCTCTGGTGGTTGACGCTGGGGTCCTAGGGTTGTCTGTCTTAGCGCCCCGTGGAGCACAGAGCTTTGTAGTCCCGTCAAGTTCGAGGTTGTAAAGGTACGAGGCAGCTTCCACACTTGAATTCACCTGTTGGGGCACAGAATGCAACTGCAGCAAGGCTACAAGAACGCAGAGACAATCGGTATCCCCTCAGGGTTTGGGGACCCGGAATCATCATGGGACTCTGGAGAGGGGGTACTCTTGCAGAGACAAGACAAGGGAAGCTGCTTGATGAGGTCAGGGCCACTGAGGAGGAGGACAAGACGAGCAAGGCCAGATTGGCCATTCTTGAGCTGTATAATGTCCCAGGAACTCTGAAGGACTAAACACAGGCATGAGGGGTTAGGAGAGTCACGGCTTTGAAGAGATTAAGTCAAAGACATACTGATTCGTTACAAATAGCATGACTCTGCTGGACACTCTCAGCACCAGCTGGTAGTTCTTGTGATACACTGGTGTGTGTGTGTATGACTGGATTTACTGAGTTTACAAAGAGGATATGTTCACATCTGGACAGCTGGAAATCCCACTCCTGGCTGCTTACATCGTGAGAGGTTTCTTAGACAGTGGAGAGAGAAGTAGACAGCTTGCTCATCGTGGGAGCACTCATCTGCTACATTTTGGAGAGGAATTTCATTGATATTCGTCCTGATAGCATCTGGAATGATCAGCCTGATGCAGAAGTGAAAACAGAACCTTCTGGAAGGCAGAGTAAATGGGTGTTGATGTGATCAGAGGTTCTGAGTTCTAAGGGACCGTCCCAGGACTTAAAAACCTTTCTTTCATGTATGCCCCTGACAGAGGCACCGGAGGAGGTCTAAACCCTATCATTAGGGTCATACTTTGGGTGTTTAATGCTGTTCGTAGCCTTTTGGTGTATTTTTCTGGCTGGAGGTTGTTTCTAATAGATACTGCATCCACATGGTTGGGATACTATAGATGTAACTTCTTAGTTGATATACGTTAGAGTCCCCCCACCTCCTTCCCCACCTGGCCCCCAGTTGTTGCCCATTCACACCACCCTCGTCCTTGGTATTCTGTGTATCCTTCTAGCATCTTTTTTTACATAGACAAGCAATAGAAATACATATTCTCACCTCCCTCCTGTATTCAAAAGTAACATGTTATATAATTGTTTTGTGTTTGTTTATTTTACTTCTGCGTTTTTTTTTTAATTAAAAAATTTTTTACTTAAAAAGTGGGTGTCTGGGGCACCTGGGTGGCTCAGTGGGTTAAGCCTCTGCCTTCAGCTGAGGTCATGATCTCAGGGTCCTGGGATTGAGCCCCACATCGGGGGGGTCTCTGCTCAGCAGGGAGCCTGCTTCCCCCTCTCTCTCGGCCTGCCCTCTGCCTGCTTGTGATCTCTCTCTCTCTCTCTGTGTCAAATAAATAAAATCTTAAAAAAAAAATGGGTGTCTGACACCCTTCCATATCAGAAGTTTACTTATTATTTTAAAATGGTTTCTTGTAATTGTCATGTAAGTTGTATTAAATATCTTGCTATTACACATAACTTGGCAAGAATGGGTCCAGGAGAAGCTTGTCAGAATGGTCACTTTGCACAGGTGCAAGTGTATCTGGAGAACAAATTCCCAGAGGTGGAAAAGGATATATGGGTTTGTAATTCTGATAGATGTCGTGTGAGTCTGTGTGTGACTTTTTATTTTGGAATCATTTTAGATTTATAGAAAAGTTGCAAAGATAACATACAGTTCCCAGACACCTAACAACATCAATTCTATCCATCTTTTGCTTATTTCAACTTTTGTAAAAAAAAAAAAAAAATCCATGGTGTTTGTTATGCCCTTTGTTTAGTTGTTTTTTGGTTTCATCTTTTACATTAAATTATTTAATTCATCTGATTTTATTTTGGTATATGATATGGAGAGTGATGCCTTGCAATTTAAGAATTTGTTTTTTCCCTTTCTATGAAAATTTCTAAGTATCCTAGGATGTCTCATTAGCTAATACTTCCCTTATGTCCTGGTGTGCAATTCTGCTATTATTATATATGAAGTTTTTATTCAGACTTGGGTTTATTTGTGGGCTCCCTATTCTGTTATGTTGATCTGGCTTTTAAGAATTGGTGTTTTGGGAACAATTTCATATTTTAATTGACTCATTTCTTCCATTGTTTTTTTAGCTGATTTTCTTGAATTCATAGGGAAGCCATTATGTTTGTATTGTTTTTGTTAATGTGGTAATTTTGTCTTCTTTTAAAAGAATATTTATTGTTTTTGCTTTCACCCCCTGTTTTATTCCATTGGCTAGAAATGAGGAGGTAGAAAAAAGATGGAATCAAGTGCACAGACAACGGAGCCTCACCTTAGAAGGAGAGAAGTCCTCTTCCCATTGGGCAATAGGGAAAGACAAATGGGTTCCGAGAAGTGGGAAATGAGAAGGCAGAGAGTTGAGGGCCTTCTCCTGTGATGGTTCATGTGTCTGTGGAGGGGGAGGCAAGATTGTCTTCTTAGAGACTGTAGGTGGAGAGGTAGAGGAAGGAAATGAATGAATGAGCAACTTCCTCTGGGGAGGATGGCAGGGGCATAAGGCTCTCAGGTTCTCAGGTTAAGAACCGGCGCCTGGGTGGCCCAGTGGGTTAAGCCTCTGTCTTCGGCTCAGGTCATGATCCTAGCGTCCTGGGATCGAGCCCCGCATCGGGCTCTCTGCTCAGCAGGGAGTCTGCTTCCTCCTCTCTCTCTGTCTCTCTCTTTCTCTGCCTACTTGTGATCTCTGTCAAATAAATAAATAAAATCTTAAAAAAAAAAAAAAAGATGAGAAGGTAAAGGAACATTGTGAGAAGAGACTGGGGATGTAGAAACATGTGTTCTAGAGGGGCACTGTGGAAATCTACAGGAGTGAGAGAAGCAGTAGAAGTTTGGGATGGAGATGAAGCTCCAAACACTATAGGCATGAGAGCACTGGAGCAGAGAGGTGGTCAGGGAAGCCTCCAGCTGGGATCTGACCAAGCAAGACAAGGCTGTGAGACAAGGATGCGTTAGTTAGTGTGCAAAGTTTCTAAAAGGAGCAAGGTCGGAGTCCCATGGTTTACAGGCAGGTATGGAACTGGAGAGGAGTTGCCACAACAGGAATTGGATAACCTTCGAAGGGGGTCCCAATCCAAGAGAGCAGAAAACAACGGAACCAAGAAATGCTCAAAAAGAATTGTCAACCAAGCTTGATATCCATTGAATATAGTCCTCAAGGCAAAACAGAGACATTCTCAAAGGAAGGAAAACTAAGTTTGTCACCAGAGGATCTGCTCTAGAAGAAATGTTAAAGGAAGTTCTCCGGCTGAAAGGAAGCAAGATTGAAGGGAAATCTAGAACTTTGGGAATGAAAAAAGATGAAGAGCAGCAGATAAACTCTAGATGAAAATAATAGACTATTTTTCTTGTCATAAGTTCTTAAAACTATGTATGATTATTGGTAGCAAAAATCATTTTATATCATTCAGTGCGAATGGAGTTAGTGGGGATAGAAATGACGCAGCTCCTTGGGAGAACTAGTCAACAGTTTCTTATAAAGTCAAACACACATATACTGTATAACCCAGCAATCCTGCTCCTAAATATTTACCCTAGGAAATGAAAACTCATGACTGTATAGAAATTAGGTTTTGAGTGGTTTTATTCATAATCATCAAAAACTAGAAGGCATCCAAATGTCCTTCAACTGGTGAGTGGATACATGAACTGTGCTACATCCGTACAATAAACACTAGTTTACAGTTTAAACGACATTCTGGGAAAGGCAAAAACTATAGAGATGAAGAACAGTGTGTCAAAGGTTAGGGGTGGAGGAAGAAGTTGATGACAAAAGGGCAGCACAAGGGAGTCTGGGGGGAGCAATGGAACGATTCTGTACCTTGATCGTGATGGCTATTGCATGACTCTGCACATCTCAAAACTCAGAACTGAACACCAAGACATTTCACCATTCTTTTTTTTCCTTAAAGATTTTATTTATTTATTTGTCATAGAGAGAGAAAGAGAGAGAGAGATCACAAGCAGGGGGAGCAGCAGGCAGAGGGAGAAGCAGGCTTCCTACTGAGCAGGGAGCCTGATTCTGGGCTTGATCCCAGGACCCTGGGATCATGACCTGAACTGAAGGCAGACGCTTAACTAATTGAGGCACGAAGGTGTCCGCATTTCATCATTCTATATGTAAATTTATAAGCACATTTTAAAAAATTTAGCGGTCTGTTAATATCTTCGATTTCTAATGTCCCTCCCTTAAGTCAACACACATATTCCTAAAAGCTAAATGCAGACTGGACTCTTGTACATTTAAATATTTAAAAATTCACTAAGGAAGCTTGCTTTGAAAGAGAATCTTACTGTGAATTCTTTTGCAAAGTAAACTTGGTGCCTCCGATAGGCATTATGATCTATGTGAACCAGAGATTTGAATTTCATCATCTACTTCAAGGGAGGTGAATGTGTAACACAAGATTTTTCAGGCTTTTCTTTCTTTTTCCATAGCTCTGACCAAGAGTGGGCTGGGTGAGTTATTCTCACAGCCTTTCCCAATGTCACAGCTGGAAGAAAGAGTTGGAACAGTCCCAGGCAGTTCAAGTCCCCCAGGACTTGCTACTGGAGAAAGCCATGTTGCCTAACTTAGGGAAGAGGACACTAGAAGGCGGGGCTGGGGGAGCCCAGGGCACCAGGACTCACCCTTTGTTAGACGGTGCTTCCAGCCGAAGGTCTCTGGGGCCTGAGCCCTGTTGAGCCGGATCATGGCCACATCCCTCCTCTCACCGTGCCAGCTTCCGAGCGCTCTGATGTCGAGAGCAAACATCAGTGCCGCGAGAAGGAGGAAGTTGCCTTTGTCTCAGCTTGGTGCTTAGTGATGTATGTCAGAGATGACACCTGTTCAACAAAGCAGGTAAACTTTGTGCACGTTGTTCTGGCTGCCTCCGAGCCCCACAGTTAGCTCAGCTGCTCTGCCCCACCGGTTTGCACATCCTGGTCACGTTTCCTCGGCTCTCACTTTCCCAAGCTGTGTTTCAGGTTCAGCGGTCTTTCAAAAAATCGGACAACTCTGCCTTTGCCCCCACAAGGAAAGTGTTCCTCTCCGGGCTCAACAACTTCCTGAAAAAACAACGGATGACAACGTCATGATTCTCAATCATGGAGCATAATAAAGGCCTAGGGCAGTTGCCTCCAGAGCTAGCCCAGTGTGGCTCCTTCTGCAAACTGAAGTCTCCTTTTGGAAAGGAGCTGATCCACTCCTCTGCACACAGACACTCACACACAGACACACACACAGACACACAGACACACACACTCACACCAATTTCTCTAGTTCCAAGCTCCTGACAGCAGTGTTTCCTCTACAGTTTGCCGCATGGAACTGCTTCTGCTTCTCTCCTGGTCCCATCCGGCAGTCCCCACCTTTACGAAAGAAGGCAGTGGCATGACTAGGGAGGATATACTTACGTAAAACATGCAGTTAGCAAATACGAGGAAAGACTGTACTATAAATGACCTCTCACCGAACCAAAATATGCCTGGAGTTTATTTTCCTTTTTTGGGATTCTCACTCCAACTGGAAGGGTAAGTGGATATTGCTAAAGGTTTAAAATAAAGTTCAGTGTGAGTCAAATTTAAATTGCTCGTCACTTTATTATTAAGAAGCCAAAGAGTATCCACTAAGAAGGAAGTCCACAGACCCCTGGTCCAGTCTAGCCGATCCACTCCTCATCCTGGGCCGGGCTCCCCCTGTGGTACCTGATCTACCTGTCGCAGGAGGGTAGCCAGTCAGGAGGACTGGTGAATCCCTCCAGACCCTGCGTCGCCCGGCTGCCAAGCCAGGTTCACCCTGAAGGGCTCCATGGCTGGACCAACCACAGGAGCAGAACTGTTTAAATGACTTTAGAGGCCTGACTTCCTACGTCCTCAAGCCACATCAAATCAAACATTTTAAATTTACCCACATCCCACATTAAATAGGATTTCCACATGGCTACATAAGAGCTAGAAGCAGTTGACTCATTGATATAATGTTTTATAGACATTTAATTAAATGTTCATTTAATTTTGATTTTGTGGCTTTCTTTTCATGTTTTGAAATTAACACATTTCTTTTTGGGTTCCAAATATTCCTGCTGTCCCCTGTAAAGCTGGTCCTCCTAAGGCACCATATCTATAGTGTGGAATGCATACAATGGTCTTGCATAAAAGAACCCAGAAATGGCACTTTCGGACCAAATCTGTGGTACGTCCAGCTCAAAATGTTTTCTTTCTTTCCTTCTTTAAGGATTTTATCTATTTACTTGTCAGAAAGAGAGAAAGCAAGAGCGTTCGCACACGCAGCGGTAGAGGAAGGCAGAGGGAGAAGCAGGCTCCCCACTGAGCCAGGAGCCGGATGTGGGACTTGAGCCCAGGATCCCAGGATCATGACCTGAGCCGAAGGCAGCCGCCTAACCAACTGAGCCACTCAGGCATCCCTCGAAATGTTTTCATCAACCGGGGGGCCGATATGTTTGAATAGAGGAAGAACTCAGATTTCTAACCCCTCGTGGCAGTCAGTTTAACTTACATTATCCATTCAGTCTTCACAGCACTCTTTTGTGCTTGGAATTATCATCCCCATGTAAAGAGGGAAAATAAAGCACAAGATTCTTAGTGACTCGTCCAAGATCCCCCGGCCAAAAAGCAGGCTCTTGAACCCAGGTCTCATGGCCCCCAAATCCAGAGTTTTCAACTGAGTCTTGTGTCCTGCAAGGATAGAAGAAAGTCACAACTGTCCTTCCTGACGTTTACAATTAAACAAATTTTGCTACTTTCAGTGATTACTTGAAACTCTGTAATTCATAGGTTGCTTATATTGTTTAGAAGCTATTCATTTTTTTTCTCTTTATCTTTTTGTCCAAAGTGACCACGTTAAGTTGTAAAAGGTAATCCTGACATAAGTATTTGTTTTGTTGTTTTGTTGTTTTGAGGGGCTGGATTCCAATCACCTTCTCCTCTCTCTCTCAGCCTTACGTCTCATGAGGAATTTTTCCTCTGGACGCCGACATCACACACCGTCTGTCAAACTCACTTGACACTTGGAACCCAGAGGCAATTGTTGATTCCTGCTTATCAAGGCTCTCTTAAATTATACTCTGGGATTCTCTAGGGAAAGATGGGATCTTACGCTTTTTGCTCTCTCCTTTAGCAGTGGGGTTGAGTGGTAAATGATTCCTGGTTTCCAATTCTGCTGTGAAGCTACCCAATTATGTCAACTTGGGCAAGTCACCCAACTTCTAAGTCTCTCCACTTATAACATGGAAACTATAGTTACCTCGCTTAGCTAAAGATAAGAAAGCAAGCTGAGGGGTGCCTGGGTGGCTCAGTCAGTTAAGCGTCTGACTCTTGATTTTGATTCAGGTCATAATCTCAGGGTCGTGGGATCAAGTTCAACATCTGGTTCTGTACTGGGTGTGGAGCCAGCTTAAGATTCTCTCTCTCCCTCTCCCTCTGCCCCTCCCCACCCATCTCTGCCCTCCCCCATCTCCCCACCAGCTTGTGCTCACTCACTTCCATGTAAGCACGCTCTCTCTCTCTCTCTCAAAAAAAAAAAAAAAAAAAAAAAAAAAAAAAGGAAGGCATCTGCGTGGCTCCATCGTTAAGCATCTGTCTTTGGTTCAGGTCATGAACAACCAGGGCTCCTTGCTCGAGGGAAGTCTGCTTCTCCCTCTACCTTTCCCTCCCTCTGCTTGTGATCTCACTCTCTTTCCCTCTCAAACAAATAAAATGTAAAGAAAGGAAGAGAGAGAGAGAGAAAGAAAGAAAGAGGGACAGAGGGAGGGAGGAAGGAAGGAAGGGGGAGGGAGGGAGGAAGGGAAGGAGGAAATCTGATGTATATGTACGTGCTTTGCAATCTAGAAAATACTATGCACATTTGCAGGGTGATTAGCCAACAGCATTGCTGACTGACATTGACAGGAGAAGCAGGTTCCTGGAGTCTTTTGCCAAACTGAGAAAGCTCATAGACAGTAACGGTTTTACTGCTATGGCGTTGGCTTCCCAAGACCAGGGCAAGTGAGTGAGCCAATGGATCAGCTACAATGTGACAGCCAGGTCAGCAACTGAGTCCCAGGAGAACAAGGAAAAATTGTCAGGCGATGGCACTCTTGTGAGACCCTGGTGAGCCTCCTGGCCTTCTCCAGAACTGAGACTGAAACTCAACCCCTGACTGGTACCATCTAATTGCTGAGCACCTGAAATGTTCTGAGAGGTACAGAGGTATAGGTGCGAGCGCAGACACCAGTACGTGAGGAGGGCGCTTTGTCAAACCGTTTTCTTAAAGCCCTGAGTTGTCAGAGTGAAGACACTCTCTGTCGTGGTAGGACGAACTAACATACAATGAAAACTGGAGGAAGCCGAGACAGGAGAGCATGACTGGGACGGAGGCTCCTGGCCAGCAGGATGTGAAAAATCAGATTTTTTGAGTCGGTCTGGACTTACCAATCCACCAGGAAGATGCCCGCCATAGAAAAATAATTCCCTCCACTCCTGACCCCAAATGAAAGCAGAGCCACCACTTGTGATAGAATCCCGAGCAAAGAAAGCCACCCGGGCTCAAGGCCCAACACAGCCACACCTCAGTCTGCCCCTCAATCTAAAACCCATCTCCTTCCCTCGCCAAGCAGTCGTCTGCGATCATCTGGCTCTTTTCCAAACCTGCAGCTCCTGCTCAGCATAATCCCAAGTCTCCTAGAATGGCCTTCCCTTGACACTCCCCACTCAAAGCTGGTGTGCTCCCAGCTGTATGCCCAGCACACACAGCCAGCCAAGTCTCCTCACTCACAGCCTACTGCACCCACCCCAGCATCTGTAGCGCCGGGTCCTCTGAGCTCCTAGAAGACATGATGCAGGCGTGGCCTGGCTGCGCTTTCCTGCCTTGTAGAGCGAGCTTTTCTAGAAACACGTGTAACCCCCTGGGCATGTTTTTTGTTTAGCAGAGCCTTAGTCAAGGACCTTCGTGCAGCTTGTTTATTTGGAAGATGATACCAGAAAACAGAAGTAAGAGAGTGGGGCGCCTGGGTGGCTCAGTTGTTAAGTGTCTGCCTTCAGCTCAGGTCATGATTCCGGGATCCTGGGATCAAGCCCCACATGAGCTCCCTGCTCAGAGGGAAGCCTGTTTCTCCCTCTCCCACTCCGCCTGCTTGTGTTCCCTCTCTCACTGTGTCTCTCAGTCAAATAAATAAACAAAATCTTAAAAAAAAAAAAAAAGTAAGAGCATTCACAAAGTGAAAGGGGAAGAATGAAAACCAGCCAAGGATGCATTCTAAACCGGCTGCCGCCTTCATCAATGGGGCCTCACACCCACCAGGATCCCCCGCAGAACCATGGAGTGTGTGCTGGGCATTGTCCTAAGCAGAGAGGGGAGGCTGGGGCCCATGGCCAAGGAGTCCTGTCTCCTTGCAGGCTTCGACTATCCCACCCTTCGTCCTTCAAGTCCTGCCTAGCACAACGAGTGAGTGACCTTCTTCAGCTTCAGAGGAGGCCCTGAGGTAGCAAAGGGCTGCCTCCTTTTTGGTACGATGCTCCACAGGTCACAAGATCTGCTACACTGAGCATGGGTGTGCTTTCTCCATGCAACTAGATTGCAAGCTCCTTGAGTACAAAGATCCTAAAAGGGGAATGAAAATGATGCAAATGGTTTCAGTCGTAAATGAATACGATCTTGGCTAAAAAACTTTGAGATCGTTTGCTTTTTGTTGTTTTTGCTTGATGGCATTTTACCAATGCATTTCCCCTATGCTCTCATCAAAATATAAGACCCTCTGGCCCTTTATATGGCAGAGACATCAGATCAAGAAACAGTAGAAGAAAAGCAACCGTTTCCTTTTGTTCGGTGAGGCAACGGCTGTGTTTGTAATAATACAGAAAGAGAAGTGGGGAAATCTTAATTCGGTCTATCAGATCCTTGTTAACTCTCACTCTGCCCATCCTTCAATAAGCAGGGTCAGACCAGAGGGCCAGGTGACCTTGGACAAGTCACTTCACCTCGCTGAGCCTCAACTTCCCCACCTGTAAGGCAGAGACAGTAACTGTGCTGACATCACAGGGATAGCATTGGCATTACACACGCTGGTGTTTGAAAAGATGCTTGGTAAACTGTGAAAAGGTAATTCAAATACCAGGCCTGGTTAAGGGTAACCTCTCCCTGTAACAAGCCCTCCTGTACTCGGCCAGGGGGAGCACGTCCTGCTCTGAAAGAGCCAACTCAGATTTTATACCACCTAAGGCTAGGTGTCCCATACTGCCTGCTATTATTAGCTACATAGGCACCATGTGTCTTTCTTGGGGTCCCGTGCTGTCCTCCGGTATACTTTGCACTTTGACAGTCCATTGAAAGGGTTTTCAACATCCCCCTGGAGAAAGCTCAGCCGCTCAGCAGGCCCCACTCCTGAGGTTGCAACATGCCTCCCCACCTTGACTTTCTCCCTCTGACTCACACCCTAGTCCAGAGTCAGCTTCGATCCACTCTTCCATGAAACACTTCTCAGTCTTCCGCATCCATGCATTTCATAAGGTTTGTTGTTGTTGTACCTACTACGTGCCAGGGCCGTGTAAGGTACTAGGAGCACAGTGGCAAACCTATCAGACTTGGTCTGTCCCGTCGTGGATCCAGAGACCTTACTCATGATAATGGTCTGGAACTTAGACAATTTGCCTTATGAGTTTTTCCTTTATGGTTATTTCATGCACGTACCTTGTACAGATTCAGCGTGAAAGCCGTGAAAGCCAGATGGGAGTAAGGCTTTTTTTGGTACCTTCCCACTCAAGCAAAACAGTATGTGTGTAGCATATCTGTCAAAATACTTTGTGCCTCCTCTCTTGGCTGTAAGACAAAGAAGGACATGGGGAAAGTCCCCAAACTATGGTACGTGTTCAACACAATGATCAATTACAAAAATTTTAAAAGCACGAACATACCTTGATACAGATATCACTACCAGACCGAAAAAAAAAAAAAAGTTTGGTTCAAAGCTCCTAGACAAACATAAGTTAATGCAATTTCCTTTAGAGATGTTCCCTTTTGAAAAATATTCCGGTACAATAAGCTTCCAGAAGCTGAGACAGATGTGGGTTTCCAGTTTGAGGGGTGAGAAGTGTGTGATTCTTGTATTAATGAAAATCAGATGCCACCTTGTGGCCAGAAATAAAAATTCAAGAATTCAGTTGGGCAAAAGAATTGATTGCTCTGGGAATCAAATATAGAATTGCCTTCCCCAAGTAATCTGCTCCATCGCCATAGGGATAGTGTTTTCTCACATTAAACTTCTTTGCTGTAATCTATGAGGTCTTACATCCACAATTCTTCATTCATACACACCTGACAATTACAATCGTCCTCAAGCCACCCTGTTCTAATCTATCGGGTTGGCTGTCACCTCACCCAAAATCCAATGTTGATCAACCCTTGATAAACTCCCAGGGAAATTTTGGTATCTGAAAAGTAAAAATAACATAGAAGTTATTTGCAAGGACAAAAAGAGTTTCCTTTTGTGAGAAAATAAAATTTCAGTTACAAGGAATGGATGCTTTGCTAAAAGTTGTCTACAAAGGAAGTAAATGTTTAAGATATTTTATCATTTGTAACACTTATATTTTGCATTATTTTATAAATCCAATATTTTTATTTTGTGGTACTATTTTAAATTGTTTTTCTTTTATAAAATTGATAATTGGTGATGTTTTTTAGTCATGTATTAAGTGGCCAATTTTGACAGCATCGCAAAGTTCAGAATTCCCCTCAAACCAAGAGTTACTCAATAGAAAAAAAAAATCAAGATAAACATAATCATGTCTCATTGCAGATATTACCATTTGGATGATTTTTTTTTTTAAGTTTAGAAATGCATCAATTATAAGACAGAGACTGTCAGAGTAGATAAAAAAATAAGCCTCTGTGATATTTTGTCTACAAGAAACCCACTTTAACATATAAAGACACATATAGATTAAAAGTAAATGGATTGAGGGGCACCTGGGTGGCTCAGTTGTTTAAGCATCTGCCTTCAGCTTAGGTCATGTTCCCGGGGTTCTGAGATCAAGCCCTGCATGGAGCTTGCTTCTCCCTCTCCCTCTGTCTTGCTTCTCCCACTCCCCCTGCTTATGCTTGCACACTTTCACTCTCTCCTTCTCTCTCTCTGTCAAATAAACAAATAAAATCTTTTTAAAAAAGTAAATGGATGGAGGGGCGCCTGGGTGGCTCAGTGGGTTAAAGCCTCTGCCTTCGGCTCAGGTCATGATCCCAGGGTTCTGGGATTGAGCCCCGCATCAGGCTCTCTGTTAAACAGGGAGCCTGCTTCCTCCTCTCTCTCTGCCTGCCTCTCTGCCTACTTGTGATCTCTGCCTGTCAAATAAATAAATAAAATCTTTAAAAACAAAAAAAAAGTAAATGGATGGAGAAAATATTCCGCGCAAAGTTAATCAAAAGAATAAAGAAGTAGCTATATTAATCTCAGACAGGACTTCAGAACAAAGAAAGTTTTCAGGCATAAAGAGAGGCATTACATAATGATTAAGGGATCAATTTTCAAGAAGAAAGAATCTTTAATGTATATGTACCTAACAACAGGACATCGAAGTACATAAGGCAGAAACTGATACACTGCAAGGACAGATAGATGAATCCCCTATTATAGTTGAAGACTTCAATGCCCCTAGATCCAGCGTGGCGCCTGGGTGGCTTGGTTGGTTAAGCCTCTGCCTTCGCCTTGGGTCATGATCTCAGGGTCCTGGGATTGAGTCCCTCAGGGGGCTCTCTGCTTGGCAGGGAGCCTGCTTCCTCCTCTCTCTCTCTGCCTGCCTCTCTCTCTGCCTACTTGTGATCTCTCTCTGTCAAATAAATAAATAGAATCTTTAAAAAAAGAAAGAAAGAAAGAAATAGATCCAGTAAGGAGAAAACCAGTAAGGACATAGTTGAACTCAAAAGCACCATCAATCAACTGGATATAATGGACATCTATAGACTATTTCATCCAACAACAATAGAATACACATTCTTCTCAAGTTCACAGAGAACATTTACCTAAGATAGAACACATTCTGGGCCATAAAGTACACTTTCACAGAATTGTAAGAATAGAAATTATACAATGTCTGCTTTTAGACAACAGTGGAATTACACTAGAAATCAATGTCAGAAAGATAGCTGGGAAAGACTTGGTGGCTAGACACACACTTCTAAATAACATATGGGCCAAAGAAGAAATCCAAGAGAAATTTTAAAATATTTGAACTAAATGAAAATTAAAACGAAAATAATTTATCAAAATTTGTGATATGGAGTTAAAAGAGATCCCTAATGGGATCCAGCAAAAGAACTGTTTAGAGGGAAATTTATAGCACTGAATGCATCTATTAGAAATGAAGAAAAATCTGAAATCAATCATCAAAGTTTCTACCTTAGGAAACTAGAAAAGTAAAAGGAAATTAAATCCAAAATAAGCAAAAGAAAATAAATAATAAACATTAGAGCAGAATTCAATAAAATTGAGAACAAATTGAGAGATAAAAATCAAATTAAAGGCTAGTTTTTTGGAAATTGTTAAATCCCTAATCAGGCTAAGAAAAAACAGAGAGGACATAAATTACTAATATTATAAATGAAAGATGGGACATCACTACAGATTCCATGGATATTAAAAGAACAATAAAGCATTACTATGAGAAACTAATGTCCATAAATTTGATAACCTAGATAAAATAGGCCATTTCCTTGAAAAACACAATCTGCCAAAACTCATGCAAGAAGAAATAGACAATTTGAATAGGCCTATATCTATCAAAGAAATTAAATCAATAATTAATAACCTTCTAAAACAGAAGACACCAGATCCAGATGGGTTTACTGGTGAATTCTATCAAATATTTAGGGAGAAATTATACCAGTTCTCTATAATCTCTCCTAGAAGATAGAAGCTGAGGGAATTCTCCCTAATTCATTCTGTGAGGCCAGTGTTACCCTAATACTAAAACCAGACAAAGATATCACAAGAAAAGGAAAACTACAAACTAACGTCTCTCATGAACGTAGATGCAAAATCCTCAACAAAAGATTAGCAAATAAAATCCAACAATTTATAAAAGAATTATAAACCATGACAAGTTGGGATTTATCCCATGTATGCAAAGCTGGTCAACATTTGAAAATCAATTAACATAATGCATCACATCATCAGGCTAAAAAAGAAAAATCACATGATCACATCAATAGATGCAGAAAAACCATTTGACAAAATCCAGTACCTTTCATAATAATAACTCTCAGTAAAAAAGGAATAGAGAGGAATTTCCTCCACTTGATAAAGAATATCTACAAAAAACCTATGGCTAACATCATAATTAATGGTGAGAAATTTGAAGCTTTCCCAGTGAGGTAAGGATCAAAGCAAAGATATCCCCTACCATCACTCTTTTTCAACATTGTGTTGGTAGTTCTAGCTAATGCAATAAAACAAGAAAAATAAATAAAAACTACACTGATGGGGAAGGAAGGAATAAAACTGTCTCCCTTGGGGTGCCTGGGTGGCTCAGTGGGTTAAAGCCTCTGCCTTTGGGTCCTGGGATCGAGCCCCACATCGGGTTCTCTGCTCAGCAGAGAGCCTGCTTCCCTTCCTCTCTCTCTGCCTTCCTCTCTGCCTACTTGTGATCTGTCTGTCAAATAAATAAATTCATTAAAAAAAAAAACTGTTTCCCTTCACAGATGATATTATTGTCTTTGCAAAAAATCTGACAGAATTTATTTTTTTAAATTCCTGGAACTAATAAGTGATAGCAAGTTTTCAGGATATACGGTTAGTATACAAAAACCAACCGCCCTCTTATATCACCAGCAATGAGCAAATGGAATTTGAAATTCAAAATACAATATCATTTATGCTAACAACTCCAAAAATGAAATACTTGGGTCTAAATCTAATAAAATATGTACAAAATCTATATGAGGAAAACTGCAAAACTCTGATGAAAGATATCAGAGAAGAACCAAATAAACGGAAGGAGATTCTATGGGCGCAGATAGGGTGATTCAATGCTGTCAAGATGCCAGCTCTTAAACCTGATCTATAGATTCAATACAATTTCACTCAAAATCCCAAGAAGTTATTTTGTGATATCAACAAACTTATTCTGAAGTTTATATGGAGAGGCAAAAACCCAGAAGAGCCAATTCAATATTGAAGGAGAAGAAAGAACAGAGTCAGGTAACTGACACTACTTGACCTCAAGATTTACTATAAAGCTCTAGTAAACAAGACGGTGTGGTATTGATGAAAGAAGAGACAAATAGAAGAATGGAATGGAATAGAGAGCCCAGAAATAGACCCACATAAATATGGCCAACTTATCTTTGACCAAAGAGCAAAGACAACACAATGAAGAAAAGATAGTCTTTTCAACAATAGTACTGGAACAACCAGACATCCCTATGTTAAAAAAATTTCATCGAGACACAGACTCTACACTCTTCACAAAAACTAACTCAAAATGGATCACAGGTCTAAATGTAATATGCAGGAGAAAACCTACATGACCTTGGGTTTGATGATGACTTTTTAGACAGGACACCAAAGGCATGATCCATGAAAGAAATAACTGATAAGCTGGACTTTATTAAAATTTAAAATGTCTGCTCTGTAAAGGATGCTGTCATGGGAATGAAAAAACTAGTCATTGACTAGGAGAAAATATTCCAAAAAACATCTGATACAGAACTGCTATTCAAAATATACAAAACACTCTTAAACTCAACAATAAGAGAACAAACAACCCAATTAACAAGTGGGTCAAACACCTTAACAGACACCTCACCAAAAAAGATATACAGATGACAAATAAGCATATGAAGGCATGCTCCATATTATGTCATCAGAGAAATGCAAATTAGAACAATGATGAGATACAAATACTCACTTACTAAAACGGCCTGAATCCAGAACACTCATAAGGATGTAAAGCAGCAGGAACTCTCCTTCGTCAGTGGGAATGCAAAATGGTACAGCCACTTTGGAAGACAGTTTGGCAGTTTCTTACAAAAAGAAACACACTCTTACCAAACCACCCAGCAATCATGTTCTTTTCAAACCAAAGGACTTAAAAACTTTCAGTGCAAAAACCTGCACACGGGTATTTATAACGGCTTTATTCTAGTTGCCAAAATGTGGAAGCAAACAAGATGTCCTTTAGTAGGTGAATGGATAAATAAACTGTGGTACATCCAGGCGATTGAATATTATGCGGCACTAAAAAGAATGAGCCAACAAGCCATGAAAAGACACAGAGGAACTTTAAATGTGTATTACCTAAGCAAAAGAAGCCTCTCTGAAAAGATTACATAATACATGATTCCAAGTATAGATGTTCTATAAAGGGTAAACTATGGAAATAGTAAACAGACCAGTAGTTGCCCAGGGTTGGCGGAAGGGAAGATAAATAGGCAGAGCACATTGGATTTTTAGGCTAACAAAACTACCTGGTCTGATCCTAATAATAATGGACACATGTCATTATACATCTGTCCAAACCCATAGAATGTACACCAAGAATGAACCCTAATGTAAACTACAGTCTTTGGGAGAAATAGATGTGTCAGTGCAGGTTCATCAACTGTAACAAATGCACCACTCTGGTAGGATGTTAATAATGAGGGATGCTTGGGGCATCTGAGTGGCTCGGATCGAGCGGTACATCGGGCTCCCTGCTCAACAGGGAGTCTGCTTCTCCCTTTGCTCCTCAACCCACCTCCACTTGTGCACTCTCTCTCTCCCTCTCTCTCAAATAAAGAAAATACGTAAAAAAAAAATTATGAAGGGGGGCCATGCATATGTGGGGGAAGGAGGTATATGGGAACTTTCTACCTTCTTCACAATTTTACTGTGAGCCCAAAAATATTCTAAAAAAATCAAGTGTATGTACATGTGTGGGTGGGTGTGTATATATGTATATGCATCTATAATTTTATGTTCAAACATATAGTCTCTACAATTTAAAAAAAAGCCACGAAAAAACCACATTGTGTCTTCCTATAGTCACATACTAGGTGAAAATAAAGGCATTACTACTGTCACATGCCCTAAGCTGCAGGCACGAGATACATTATGACCTGTTTTGTTTCAGGCGTTGTGGGAGCCTCGAGTTCAACACAGACAAACAGTCTGCACTCGGAATTTAGATAGTCATATAGGCAAACCAATTATTGAATTACAGTGGCACAGAGTTGTAACAGTTAAAAGCATATTAAAGAGAAGGATATGAAATGCACTTATATCCATCATTTTCCTATTCCAATTTCCTGGATGTTTGTGTTTTACGGTATAGGAAATGAAAAGTGAATAGTAGTAAAGAAAATAGATAGTGAATGATTCTTTATGGCAGGTAGGCTAAAAGGTCTGTAAATATTCTCTTTCCAATCTCTTATTTTAAAAAAAGAATTACACTGTAATTATAGACATAGAGAGGGGATAGAGCCTATATTATATATGTAATATATAATATATGTGTAATATATAACATAGATACACACTATATAAAGAGGTTACTGCAGCTGAAGGAATTGTTATAGGACATCTGGCCCACCCCTTTCATTCTGCAGATGAGGACACTGTAGACTAGATAGATTAAATGATATGCCCAAGACCATTCAAAATTTCTCAACTAGTTAATGAGCTCCAGGATTAGTGTCCAGGTCTTTGGACATGCTGACCCATCTGCTATGCACTCAATGGTTAAAATGGACCAGAGCAAATAAATTACTTCATTATAGCAACAAATAAAAGTATTCATACATTAGTATTCACTATAAGATAATTGTATGCCTTTCAAACCTGGTTTTTAGAAACTTGCTGATCTTAAAAACAAAAGACTTGTAGAGGCCAAGGTGGACATTCAAGATAGCATCAAGAAACAAAGATTTTGATCTGAGTCAAACCAACAAAAACAATCTCCTCAAAATAAGAAGGTCGTTCAGATGAAGCCCAACAGTAAGAATCCAAGAACACCTGCATCCGCGTGCTCTTGGTGCCCCAGCTCATCAGAGCATCGTGAGGCTCAGAACCTCAGGTTCCACTCTACGTGAAGGGGGTTTTTCTACCATGATGAATAATGGGCTTGGGGTCTGGTGCCGTCTTTCCACCTAGAACATTCTTTTTTCCTGGCTGCTCCTCTCAGTATGTTGCCCTCTCAGTACCACTAACCATGACCCCCATATAATTTACCCAGATTTCAGTCATGTCATGAGCCTGAGGGGAGGCCAGCAAAGGGGTCATATACTACACTTGGCTGTCAGACCCAGGATCCTGCCTGAAGGCGGTGAACTGACCATAAAGTTTCACTATTGTGGACATAAACTGAACCATGAATAAGATCACTGGAAATGCTGGAGAATCAGGCAAGAACCCAAGGCAACTGTTAACACTTGGGTCTTACCAGCTTCTAGACCAATGTTTTTTTCAGTCTTGGACCCAAGGCAGGTGAAATTTGGACATTGCCTTGAATCTTCGAGTACTATTTTTTTTTTTTTTTTTTTTTGCCTAGGACTCTTGTTATTGAAAGTACTTACCCATTAACCTCATGAAGCCCAGTGCTCCAGAAAAAGGGTTTTATGGGTTTTTCATTGAAGTTTGTGCATTCTTACTCCAGACTTTACACAGATACAATTAGGGAAAGGGGGAATGTTACTGAAATATTTCACTCACATGTTTGCACTATGCTCAAAATATGACTCTTAGAATATGTATTTGTCATCTGTCAAGCCCAAGGCATCCACCAAGAGGATGTTCTCATCATTCAGCAGAAAGCCAGAATCTACTTCCACAAGTCCACAACTCGAGAGCAAATGTTCCCAGTACTACTCTTCATTTCTTCGTTTTAAGCTCCCTCTTCCTTAAAGGCGGCCACCACAAGGGCCAGCGTGACACTAATGGGGAACCCAGATGTGCACCATGCCTCCTTCTGTCGCTGTGGGCTTCATGAAGCTTCCATTGGGTTCTGCTTTTTAGTCAGAGCGGTCGTCCGTGAGTCCTTCACAACTGCAGAAATTCACGGGGACTCCAAAGCAAGGACAAGCTCCAATGGCCATGGGTCAAAGACAAAAACATTGCCAGTATCATCTGGAGCTGTATGTTTTCTTCCCATGGAGGAGTTTCAGATAACAGTGACCATGGGTTGAGCTGTCCCTCTTAAGATGGCACTTTGTCCTCCCACCGGAGCTCCAGTGGTTCTCCCTAGGTGCCCCAGCTACAGTAGAAAATGAAAGATCATGGCTACCATGGGTAAATAACATAAGCAAAGAGCTTCCTAATGAGTCCGTATCAATAGAAAACTGGAATTCTAAAGTGTCCTCTCGTAGCCACACATTCACCAAAGAAAGCTCGCATGTTCCCCCAAATAATATTATTTTCAGGAGGCAAGGCTAGAGAAGTAACTTTGGAAGTATTCTCAAATTGTATAAATGTAAAGGAGATTCTAAATTTTAAATATGGTATCCAGCTGAAGACCCCTCTTGAAATTTCTTCCCTCCCCACTAAAATACTGGGATAGCCGGGATATTCTACAAATCCTTTACTTCTGGATAGATCTCCAGTTCGTTTCCAGCTTTTGGCTTTCATGAACAATCCTGGGATGCACATTTCCGAGTACTTTTCTAATTATCACCTTAGGAGGCTATGGGAATATTACCTCCCATATACTAATAATGGCGCTGGGAGGGAAAGCTGCTGAATGTGGCAAAGGTGGGATTTAGAAGGGACCTAGAAAAGACAAAAATCAGGGGTGGGTTGGGAGACAAGCCAGGGACAAAGAGGACAAGAGCAAGGAGAAAAATCTGGGAATTTAAAAAATGGCTTATTTGTTTTTCCACTATGCATAAGCAGGTCGAACTGATGATGCCTCCTCCTTCAGAAAAGCCTCAGCTCTTGGCAACTTTCATGGTTTTCCGACCACTCCAGTGTCTCCCAGGTCCTATTTCTCTCATTATTAAATATGAGCAGTCCACAAGGTTCCTATTGTCTCTTGGGGCTCTCATCTGTGTGCACAACTTGTGCCATCATACCCCTTCAGATAATGGTCAAATCCTGAGCCCCAGTTCCAGCTTTGCTCCAGCACCAACTGTGATTCCTTCTGGGTAGATCTCTCCCCCTTGGATATCCCACAGGCATTCCAAACTCAACGGGACTTCAGAAGTTTGCAAAATACAATTAACAAGGATCGTTGCTCTTATGCAGATGGAGAAACTGTTAGGTGGGTGGATGGGGGGCTGCGAAGAAAGAGTGAATGAACAGCAGTTTCTGTTCTCATGAGGCACAGATCCTGGACAGATGGCATCAAAATGCAAACTGAGGTAGGCTCCAGTGGCTCTAGACCAGGCACTGATGAGGAGAGAGAGAGATCACATGTAATATGAGAGTTGGGAAGAACTTTGCAATGAAGTAGTAGATGCCATCTTCAGGTCACCTGGCAGATGGGACTTTGGGGGTGCCTGGGTGGTTCAGTCAGTTAAGCAACTGCCTTTGGCTCAGGCCATGATCCCGGGGTCCTGGCACGGAGCCCCACATCAGGCTCCCTGCTCGGTGGGGATCCTGCTTCTCCCTCTCTCTCTCTGCCTCTCCCCCTGCTTGTGCATGTGTTTTTTCTCTCTCTCTCAAATAAATAAATAAATAAATAAAATCTTAAAAAAAAAAAAAAAAGATGGGACTTTGATGGGCAGAGAGGGGAGGTGGGGCAGAAGCAGGAGAGGGAGGAGGACATTCCAGTGGGAACAAAGATCTGGATAGCCAAACTAATGGAAAGAGCCCAGATGGCCATTGACAGATGACTGGATCAAGAAAATGTGGTGTATATATACAATGGAATATTACTCAGCCATCAAAAACATGAAATCTGGGGCGCCTGGGTGGCTCAGTGGATTAAAGCCTCTGCCTTCGGCTCAGGTCATGATCCCAGGGTCCTGGGATCGAGCCCCGCATCGGGCTCTCTGCTCAGCAGGGAGCCTGCTTCCCTTCCTCTCTCTCTCTGGCTACTTGTGATATCTGTCAAATAAATAAATAAAATCTTAAAAAAAAACCATGAAATCTTACCATTTTCAATCATGTGGATGGAAGTAGAGGGTATTATGCTAAATGAAATAAGTCAATCAGAGAAAGACAATTATATGATTTCATTCATATGTGAAATTTAAGAAACAAAACAGAGGATCATAGGGGAAGGGAAGGAAAAATAAAACAAGACAAAATCAGAGAGGGAGACAAACGTAAGAGACTCTAAACTGTAAGGAATAAACTGAGGGTTGTAGAGGGGAGAGGGTGAGGGTCTGAGGTAACTGGGTGATGGCCGTCAAGGAGGACACCTGATGTAATGAGCACTGAGGGTTCTATACAATTGATGAATCACTGAACTCTACCTCTGAAAGTAATGATACATTGTATGTTAATTAATTTAATTTAAATAAAATAAAGTAAAAATTTTAAAAAGACCTGGAAAGAAGACAGCACTGCTATCCTAGTTCTCTTCATTCCTTCACACAGGAAGCTAAATCGGGCACTGGCCTATGTAGGAGAGGCTATTAAGTTAAATGGGCAATGAGGCGGCCTTGAAGGTTTTGAGCAAGTGAGTAGCAAGGTAGGCCTCTGACAGCAGGGGGCAGGAGTCTCTTGGGACTAGGGTACAAGTGTTATTAAGATCTGGGGGGATCTCCAGCAGGCACCTGGACATTTGGATCTGGAGCTCAGGAGACAAGTCGGGATGCTTTATCCCACATGTGGGAACCACCTTTCCGGAGAGGCCAACTGAAGCTGTGAAGGCCGACCAGCCCCAAAAGCGGGTGTAGAGACAGGAAGTCCAAAGGCAGAAGCTTCCGGAGCAGCCATCCCTAGGGGAGCCAGAAAGAAACTGAAGCTGGTTGGGGGGAGCCAGGGATGGTAGTCGAGGTCGGCAGCCTGGAGGACGGCAGGGAAATGGAAGCCAAGAGAGGGGAGCCAAGGAGGCAGCTCTTAGCCAAAAGCTCAAAGTTCTGGTGGTGTGCATGCCCAAGGAGAATCCGGACTAGAAGAGATGGGTGGATGTAGAGACAAGGTTCCTTCTCGGCCACCAGCTGCTGTTCCTCCCAGCCGGGTCTCCCCCTTGACACCGCCCCTGCTCTCACCTTGTCCTACACTCATGAACCCCCCAATCCCTGTGGATGCCAATTTTAAGCTCTCCTCAGCTGCACACCTTCTGTTCTGTCACCCTTCCATCTGCCTCATTATCCCTCTTCTGGGCAGTTTCACCAGGACACCAAAGCAACCATCTCCTGACTCCTTGGTATTCCTTCTCTCCATCCAGTCCACTCCTGCCAGACGACTCTTCCTAAAGCCGAGCTCCCAGTGTCCTCTGCTCCAAGACCCTTGATGGCTCCCCACTACCTGCTGACTAAAGTAAAGGTCACACTCCTCCTGATGGCGGTCAAACTCTGATTTGCTGCTTACCACTAGGGCACCTCCTACAATGCTCAGAAAGCTGCAAACCGAGCTTTTCTCCCCAGTTGCACTCCTCACTCCTAGGCGCACCCCTGCCTTCTGCCTTAGACCACAGACAATGCTTTATTCCCCCATGAGCTGTACTAGCCCACCCACAGTCCCTCCCCGTGCTGGGGTCTCCTCTTGTACAGCTCTGGGCTTGTTACATTCTTCTCTGAGATGTTTGTTCCTTAAGGCCACCCTTGCGGGGAGGATTGGAGTCTTGGGGAATTCAGACAGAAAGAAGAGCTGGGCCCCACAGGAAAGGGAGCCCCTGCCCTTCATAGCTTTCCTGGGGCTGGCATCTCAGGAGCGCGGTATGCCGGAGAGGGCCGTCAGTGATGAAGATGGCCCCTGCCCCAGGAGGAACTGGGAGGGCCAGCACTCACTCGAAGAGGTACAGGTTGAAGCTTCTTTTAAGCCCTTCTCTCAGCACACGTGTTCCAAACACCTGCTGCGTACCAAGCACAGGGCTGTGTGTCTGCACAGGTGGACTGAAGAGCTGGTAAGTCAGAGCCCTGACTTGCAGCCCTTGTCTGTTTCTGTGCCGTGAAGATTCCGACCATTGCTGATTTCCAGCTAGCCACGGGACAGTCCCAAACACGGAGCCGGGAAGAAACGCACCCAGTCTGCTCCAGGGAGTGGGGCGCAGGCCGGCTCCAGCGCACTGCGGCTAGGGACGGAGCTGGGAGTAAGGGGGCCAAGTCAGTCATGGTCACAGAGTTTGGTCTGATGGCATTATAACGGTTACTGTTTTACTTCCATGTCCTCTTTTTTTTTTTTTTTTTAAGATTTATTTATTTGACAGAGAGAGACCCAGCGAGAGAGGGAACACAAGCAGGGGTAGTGGGAGAGGGAGAAGCAGGCTCCCCGCTGTGTGGGCCTCGATCCCAAGACCCCAAGGAACATGACCTGAGCCAAAGGCAGACGCTTAACGACTGAGCCACCCGGCCGCCCCTCCAAGTCCTCTCTTGTATTCCCCTAGTGGGCTAAGGCCAGACAGGGCAGGAACCGCAGCTTATACCTGGCTCTCTTCCCCCTCTCCAACCCCCACACCAGGCACGGTGCTCTGCTCACGGGATGCCCTCCAGCCTGCGGGGCAGGGAGAGGACGATTGTCTGCCAAATGGCTATATAGGCACTGCAATCAGGCCCTCCCATACATGCCACCCACCCCAGAACAGTGGAAGCAGCCACCAGCCACAGGTCAGCTTTGCAAAGCATGGGGTTGGCCTTTGGTAAAATGACACAGCTGAGAGTTTACCTCAAGCCTTCCGTGCTCTCTCATCTCTCTACCCACTTCCCGCACCCTTGCTGGTGGCTGGTTCTCAGACCGGGCCTCAAGTCCGACTCTCCAGCCTCGCTGAAGCTTTCTGTGGTGATGCTGCCAGTAGGTGCAATGACCTCCAAGCTGTGTGAAGCGTCAAGACCTGTCCCTGGTTTTTCAAAGGGGTCTGGGACCTTCCTCCCTCCACCTCTCTCCTACCTCCAGAAAAGGCTTAGTTATCTGGGAACCACGTGAGGATTCTGGTCACTCTTGGGCCTTCCATGAAGGACCCTGATTGAACCTCTGCAAAGAGTTGTGCATGTGTGTGTGTGTGTAACACGCATATGCCAGGTACCAGGGCTGCTCACACCACACACTTGCAGCCTGTCACGCTCACACTCAAAGAAGAGAAACTGCCACCTTCCTTCTCTGGAGAACAAAGCCAGAGGTGGCCCTCGGCCCTCACCCGGGGCACGATAACGTGACCGTCCCAGTTGCCCGACATGATGATCTGCTCCCATCTCTAAGAGAGTTGACCTGGCACTTTCTACCACAGCCCTGGACCTGGTTCTTTGTGAGCGAGGCTGGACGAGGCACCAGCGCCCCCACCCCCCGCCCCGCCCCGCCCCAGATCAGGCTCCTTCTCTCCATCCACTCTTCTCTTTTTTTCAATATTCTCGCCACAGAGCCCACAACACTTCAAAGATCAAGGCTTTATTTTCTCTAACTCCAGTGTCATGACTGAAGCAGCCTATCTGAAATACCCCGCACATAAACACACAGTTGTCCCTGTTCCAAAGAGCCAGCAACAACTGGAGGCAGCCACCATGCGATTTGTTCCACGCACCTAGGAAACACACGCTCACCCTGAAAGACACTGCGCGTCTTACAGGCAGGAAGCCCCGGCACATTTGCATTTAACAGACACAATCATCTTTAAATATAAAGTTAAATAAGACCTTATGGGCGTAACAATGTGTTGGAGATGCAGCTTTAGGGGGACTTTGGAGGACGGCACTTGGAATAAGACATCATCATTTAAAAAAAAAAAAAAAAAAACAGAAATAGAAAACACACACGGAAGGACCGTAGGCCAGTCAACAGCTAGATTCAACCCAAAGTTAAGAAAAAAACCAGTCGTGGATTGAAGCTGTATCACAGCTGAGAAAAATTCATTTTTTATGCTAAAATAAAACTCTGACCTATAAGGGACTCCGTCTCCCATCTTGGTCTGGGCATAAGAGTTCATGCCTGCATACACATGCTCTGTTTACTGAGCACTGTACTCGAGAGGCATGCCTGACTGCAGAGGTCGCCACAAACATACGGAAGACCAAGCACGTGCCATGATTATGTCAAGCTGGTCATCACTGGGGGTGGTGAGAACGTTTGCTTATTCAGTTACTTCTCAATGTCAAAGTCACCATTGACAAATGGACTATAGTCTGCACAGAGCAACACAGATCAAGGGGGAAAATCAGTTCCCAAAACATTGAGGCCACTTACATTGGTTTAGTGCTTCACAGCTTTCAAAACCCTGTTGGATACATGGCTCATCCAGCCTCATAAAGGTCCAGTGGGGAAGGCAGGACAGGGGGGGTCACCCCATTTACCGACCAATTCTATCCACACAGTGAGGAAAGCCATGGGCAGACCTTCTGGCTCAGTCCAGAGAGCTCTCAAACTGCCTTCCTGCCTCTCTTTCTTGGGTCCCTCACCCAGAGGAGTTTTCCCAGAGAAGTTAACAGTTTGTTTTCTGAATACCATCGAAAACAAAATCCTGCAAGAAAGAATACTTTGTAGCAGCAGAGTGGAACTTTTTTTTTTTTTTAAGATTTTATTTTATTCATTTGACAGAGATCACAAGTAGGCACAGAGGCAGGCAGAGAGAGAGTGGAGGAAGCAGGCTCCCGGCTGAGCAGAGAGCCCGATGTGGGGCTCAATCCCAGGACCCTGGGATCATGACCTGAGCTGAAGGCAGAGGCTTTAACCCACCGAGCCACCCAGGTGCCCCAGAGTGGCACTTTTTTTTTTTTTTAAAAGATTTTATTTATTTATTTGACAGACAGATATCACAAGTAGGCAGAGAGGCAGGCAGAGAGAGGAGAAGCAGGCTCCCCACTGAGCAGAGAGCCCGATGTGGGGCTCGATCCCAGGACCCTGGGATCATGACCCGAGCCAAAGGCAGAGGCTTTAACCCACTGAGCCACCCAGGTGCCCCCAGAGTGGCACATTTTAAGAGGACGAGAAAGGGTGGTTGGGTAACTATTTCAGAATTCTCTCTAGTTTTCTTCCTTTTGCGGAACTTAACAGTAATGGACAGAGTATTTGAGTAGCGGATCTAAATACTTCCCAGAGCACCATGGTTTCCACTGGCTTTTTGCACCCCCACATGGGACAGAGACTTGCTGCACCTGGTTTCCAACTGGCAGCGGGCAGGGAGTAGTTAACTCCAAAGGAAGCCAGCAGCGCAGCCTTCCCAGCCCAGGAGCAAGGTCCTGCTTGTGGGGCACACGTGGGAGCTGCTTGATTGAGCATCCTTCTGTCTCTGACCTCAAAATGACTCCTGAAGGCAGCGTGCAGGGTCCCAAGATGAAAACTGTCCCAGTGCCACCTGGAGTTCTTGGCTCCTCCAAAGGAGCGTGGGTCTGAGCCTCAGTCAGGGGCGCTACATCAACCATGGGGCAGGTCAGGGGCAAAGGGCAAAGGCTAAAGGTCAGGGCCAGGCCCACCAGATTGAATATACATGTTCTTCCTGCTCCTTTTTAAAGGGCTCCAGAAGGAAACCATGAAGCCATTTAGGCTTCCCTTGGAGATGCCTGGCGGCCAATCAAAGGACATGGCCAGGGAAAACAATCTTTTCTTAGTGATCGTCTGGCTCAGATGCACCTTTTCAGAAAACAAGGCAGTTAGGCCTCGAGTTCTGAGCTGATGCAGACAAATGAGGCTGAAGACAGCTCTGGAGAGGCGCCCTGACTTGGGCACGTGGGTCCGGGTCTCACTTCAGCAGCTGGGCTTGGTCGAAGGGCTTGGCCTCTGTCCCTGCGAGGTGAGGCGCTCAGTGCCCGGTGAACTAATGGTGGGCAGAGGGATGGACACACGCCAGAGGCATACTTGCTCTGTTTTTTAAAAATCCCTGAAACCGCACAGGGAAACAGATTTAGTCCACACACACACACACACACACACACACACGAACAGCTGGGGTGCCAGAGTTAAAGGTTGAAGCAGAAATAAGTCCTAGGGAGGCCTTATCCCAACCGCCTGCCCAACAAGTCATAAAACCTTGGCATTTCAAGAGCTAAGTGCTGGCCCAGGGAGGCAGACATCACACCATTCACAGCACGGAAGTGTCAGCAGGAGTGGGGCTAGTCCTCCCAGTCCTGCTGGGGGCCACTGTCCTCCAGTGTGACTGATCCTGCCACCATTAGGTGTGACCGCATTTGTGCCTATGGCAAGAGAAAATACCCCAGGGCCGGATTTTTGGCCCTGGAATCTTCAGGAAAGACAGGAGGCAAAAGCACACACAGGTGACTGATTGAATAAAAGGAGAAAAAAAAGTAGCTGGGAGTAATATATCATTATTTTGATTTTGTTTGCAACATACCTCCCCACCCCCCACGAAAAGAGAAATTCAAAATATAAACTTTATTATTTTACATTCAAGTGAAACTTCCATCTGGGGGCTCCACACAATTTCAGGCCACATTCAGCAATTTATCACTTTGGTGCCTTTTCACTTAACCCGACGGAAGAAATCAGCCCTCCTTTTTTTTTTTTTAAAAAACAGCTTGATATTCCCAGCTGTACCACTTATTTACACGCGCGCACGCGCACACACACACACAAACACCCCAAAAACTTCTACATAGAAAAATAAAGGATAAACATTATCCATCTATTTTGTACTGTGTACTAGAACTTTTATATACAGAATTCTCTTTTTTTCTTTAATGTTTTCAGTCACTGCACATTTTTCTCCCCTCCCGTGTGAGCTGCGATCCTAGGGCAGGCAACGGCTACAGGGAGGCGGAAAAGCTACATCCCTGTCAGGGGAGGGAAAGCAAAAGCCACCCCTTGCTCCCCATCCGAAGTCTTTCCCCACCTACCACCTCGGACATCCCTGTGGACGGCCTTCTGGTAAGCGGCTGTCCCATCGCCTCCCCCCTCACTCCCCCTGCTCTCTCAGGCGTCAGGGAGCAGAGGGCCCACTCTGCCAACACCCAAAATGACCTTGGTGTGAGGACAAGGGAATGGAAGCAGGCAGGCAAAGCCTTTGACAAATAAAAGATTCTGGAATCACTGCCCACGCCTGTTCCTTTAGTACGGAGTTCGACTCTCCAGCTTGTGCTTGGTGAGAAAGTACTTGAAGAACTCATAGACGGACCAGGAAATGGCAGTGGAGGGCATCTGGTAGATGACGCGGGCCTGCATGCCCTTGAAGTAGCCGGGGAGACCGTTGAGCTGGTACACCATCCTGAAGGCATTGGCCATGCCCGACAGCCGGCCGCTGATGTTGGCCAGGTTGAGGGCCATGTTCTCCTGAGTGTTGAGGAGGGTCTTACAGACGTCCAGGGGGGTGGTGGCGGCGGCGGCGAGGGCCCCAGCCAGCCCGCCCGAGATGATGTGGGACTGCGGGTTGTAGCCCCGGTGGGGGTTGACCTGCTCCTGCAGGAACTCGTAGGTGATAAAGTGGATGGACTGGAAGGGAATGTTCATGGTCAGCTGCGTGGTGTAGCTCCGGTAGAAGGCCCCCAAACCCTCGGTCCTCCAAACTGTCCAGACGCAGCGAAGGGCGGACCGGTGTGGCGAGTCGTACATCTGTAGGCGCTGCTTCACCACTGCGGTCAGGGCCGCCGGCAGGCAGGGGGGTGGTAGGTTGGGTTTGGCACCACCCCGGGTCGGAGTGAAACGGGGCGGCCAAGCCATAAAGAGAAACAAGCAAGTTTAGACACAGTGGCAACACAGGTCCCAGAGAACTAGCACACGCGCGGCCCCAGCCCGAGGAACCGGAGCCCGCTCCGGGCTCTCCCATTTACAGATGTGACCCCAGGACCTGTGCTCAGCTTCTCCTGCCTGCAGCCCACATAAGGCAGTGGGGGGAATCCCCAAACCAGGCAGCCACTTCAGACTAGATTCAAGGATCTGATCCCCCGGATCCCGGAGGCTTTCAGCATCACACCTGTAGCCAAATTCAATCCCGCCCCTTGGTCTCTCTGCCCTCCCAGCTGCACGTGGGTCCCGCCTTTTGTTCCCTGTATGTGGACGGTACACGGGGCTGTTAGCTTCTGTATGTCACAGCACTTTTAGAAGACATACAGGAATCATGTGAGCCTAAATTCAGGGACAAACTCCAATGAAGACCCTGGCTTAAAAAGCAGAACTGCTGGTTCAAAGGCTATGAGGCAACGGGAGGGGCTCAGGCTTGAGTCCTCATAGCCCCCGTGCACCACCAAATGAACACATGCAGTGTGCTCGCCTTTAGAGAAACGAAGTCTTTAAATCAATATGTCAAAGAGAAGAGAGGGAGCTGAACCTCACTTGTTTCTCTCTGAAAAGGAAAAAAACTCTCGCCTGCTTGACATGGGGTAATTAACTGGTCACTGACCAGGTTCCTGAATGCACTGCCCTCCACACAAACACAAAGCCCACCTCTCCCAGTCTGACCCACCAGACCCCTGAAGGTCAGAGCAGATCCCCTGTCTGCCAGGGAATGGGAGGCAGCTGAGCACAAGTGAGAAATGTTCGCAGTAAAAGACAAAACCAGACAAACTTGTAACACCAGACTTGAAATGCTGACATTTTACCTCTGATTTTCCCTTCTGGCAAGGGATGATTTTTCAGATGGGGAGAAAGGTTGAGAGAATCCTACATGTCACACTGAGAATAACCCAGCTGGGAGGACACCCAGGACCAGGCCCCAGAGTTCCTTGCTTTGCGGACCCGGGTTGGCTAAGCACTCACATCTGCACGGCTGACAACTGTTTTCCAGTGCTCCCGAAATTCCAAATAATAATAAAAAAAAATAATGTGGGAGGAGCTGGCTAAGCCAAGATGGCCCCAGGTTAAATCACGAGTAGAGTGAGGCACACATGGGCATTCCTAACCCTCTTCTCTCTGCATATGTTCGAGATGGTCCATGCTAATTTCAGATTTTTTTAAAAAGCCAATTGAACCCAAGCCCTAGTGAATGGCCTTTGATGGCTTCCCCCTAAATTTGTCTAGGACTGATAAAGGATAACAAGGGCCTGTGCATGTGTGAGAGTGTGTGTACGTGCCCGTGCGCACACGTACACGTACACACAGGTTTTACAGGAGTGCCAAGGACTAGCCAAGGGAGCTTGTTAAGACAGACTCCCTGTCTCTACCCTCAGAGACTCCAATTTAGCAGGTCTGGGGTGGGACTTGAATTAGTATTCCTAACATGGTCCCAGGAGACGCTGATGCTACTGCTGGCCCAGGGATCACAGCCCCACTCTCTGTCCAAGAGAACGGGAGCACCGTAAGCTCCAATGCCCAGCCCCTTTTCGAGGCCTTTGCTAACGTGGTAAAGAATTCTGCTTATTCTGACCGGGGGCCGGAAGACCCCTTCCCCGACCTTCTGCCTCCCCACTCCCCCACACCATTTTTCCTGCCCCTTCGCACATCCCCTCCTGCCATTCCCTGGGGACCATGAAGCATTACCTTCTGCTGGATTCATTACCGCATCGTGGAGCAGAGTGGCCATACTTCCAGCTATCCCTGCAAAACAAACTCCAGAAAATTACCCTCTGCGACCGGGTGTTCTGAGGAAGTTCCTGGAACTTAAAATCAGACGCAACCCTGCACAGAGCTTTCTGAGAAGCCAAATCTATGCCCAGCTGCTCCCAGGTGAGCACGGACTCTTCAAAACGTAAGGTGATGATTGAATTGTTGGGGGAGAACGGCACCACTGGCCACATTTTCATCCTGCGGATGTGAAGTCAATGCTGAGAAAGGTTAGACCTGCCGATGGCCGAGGATACCCAGAGACCACACTTCGTGGCTTTTCCCAGTGGAAAACTGTCCAGATTTCCATTCTCTCCCGTCCCTCACCTTTGTCTACAAACCAACTTACTCTGCCCTGGAGCTGGGGCAAACAAAGGGGATGATATTATATATACAGCTAAGGGGAGAAAAAGAAAAGAAATTAAAAAAGAAATATCCTTAATAAAATCCAGGCATTTTCAAGAACACAGGCAGGAGAAGCAGACGTCAGGAAGCTCTGCGTAGGGCAGATTTCCAGGGTTGGTTTGCCAATCAATGACCTGTCTCTGTGGAGATGGCAGACTCCATCTTGAGGCTCTCATCTAGCCTGGCCTCAAGAACCAGGAACTTCTAAAGGCTAATTCAGACCTGGAATTTTGCTTTCGGCTTTGGTTTCCCTCCCTGGGCAGGTGACACTGCCCAGCAATTAAGATTAGCACCAGAAGGTGGGAGGAATGAGCAACACCAGGGTAACGCTTCAGAAATGCGGATAAAGCCCCCTCCCCTTTGGCACACAATCACGATTACCACCAGAAAGGTCAAACAAAATGCAACCAGAGCATAAAAATCATGGCGAAGCAGGAACAGCACCGGGCAGAACTGTGTTCCCTCCAACCGCCTCCAAGGGCGTCAGTGACCAAGGGACTAAACCATTACAAACGGCAGTTTCAGCAAGAGGCAAACCCCAAGGCCACGGACTCGGGGGACAGCATCAGAGTGTTGATCCTTAGGGACTGTCTTTATAAATGCAACCAGGGGCCCATTTTTTTTTTTTAAGCGGAAGAAATGTCTGCAAACCAGCCAGGGTTTGTGGATGGAAGGGATGCTTTTGGGTTCTCTCTTAGTAGCACAAAAGGAAGGAGCGGGGGTGGGGGGGAAGCTGCCGCCGGTCACTCTATGCCTTCGGTGTTGAAAAATGAGTTTTGTTAAAATAAGGACACCTTATTCCATGCCCACACAAAAACCATCAAAAGCAAAACCCACAGGAGAAGAGAAAGAAAGAGCCACCGCTGAGCCTGCTGAGCCAGACGCAGGAGCCGTTCACCTGCCCGCTGCCCGCCGCCCAACCCAAGCCCCCTCCCCACCACTCCCCCTCAAAACAACAAAGGAAAACTACTCCAGCCCTTGCTCGCAGACAGATGCAATCGAGACCAACAGAAGAGAATGGGGGTGAAATCCCCAGATCCCCAGAGGCTTAAGGTGGGAAAGATGGCCTGTGCTGCAGCAAATCCTTTGTCAGCCATAAAACTTCTTGACCTTTTAAAGCTTAGTTAGATCTTGACGTTGCAGAGACCTGTTGAACCAGTTTTTAAATAGTCTCAGAGAAGCTGTCCAGATAATTTTTTTTTTGAATCCAGCATTGTAAAGTTTTGTTTCTATTCAGGGTTTTGGTTTTTTTCCTAGATCTGATCATTAATTGCTTTTCAATGTCTTAAAAAAAAAAAAGAAAAAACCCACGCAACAATGTAAACTGAAACACCTCTGTCACCGACTTCCCCCAGGCTTTAGAAAGCGAAGGAGGGGAAGAGAAAAAGCGCATGTGTGTGTGCACGTGTGTGTGCGCGTGCGCGTGTGTTTGGGTGTGTGTGCACACACGACTCGAGAGTTCTTTATTCGTAAGCAAGCGCAGCGGAGATGAGGCGTCAGGCTGCTGGGTCACAGGGAGGAGAACCCTGGGGAAGGGTCTGTTGAAGGAGAGAGCTCTCTAACTCCAGACAAACGCTTTCAAAATACCGTTGGCTAGGTGGCTGTTTCCTTGGTGGTGGAAAACGGCATTTAAAGTCCTTTTCATGTTTTCATAGCAGGCAAAATACAAGGCGTGGGCCGGCCCTGCACCCAGCATCATCACGTTGAGGCCTCGCAGGGGCCTCCAGAAGCCTTCAGTCCGAATGATTTTCTTGAGGGCTCCGTAGACACTCGTGTACTGCGCTTTGGGATCTGGATTCAAACTCTGCATTCGTGTCTGGGGGAAGTCAAGGAAACAAAAAAGGTGGAAGTTAACAAGGATGGTAAAGAGGATAAACACACACACACACACACAACCCAGGGAGACAGTGAGAGCCAACTGTCTATTTTCATTTTCACGGGATTTCTCGGTGAGGAAAACATTGATTCCCTCCTTCCTGGAGTACTCTCCCTGCCGCCCACCGCCCTCCCTCCACCCCCCACCAAGTAAGCATGTTCGCAAGGATTCCATTATGGCCAGCAGGAGGGAAGAAGGTTGGGGGCAGGATATGAAACAGGAAGATGGACCCTGCCACCATCAAGCTGTGTGACCCCTGAGGAATCCCTTAACCTCTCTGGACCATGGGACCACCACCCCCTCAATTAAAAAAACAGGATGGTCACAAACGTCACATGAAACGGTATGTGAAACCCTTCATGAACTCAGAGGCCCAGTCAATGGGGAGTGTTCTTATCCTGTGGTTGCCCCTCTAGTCCTAAAGTCTATGTCCTCACTCATCAAAGACCCCCGTGCCTATTTAGCCGCCACCAGGAATCTCCCAGGGGTCCTCCAGACCTCATCCCACAGCTCCTCTAAATGCATTTTACATTTTGTCTTTAGAAGTTAACACTTACAAATAAACAGTCCTGTTCTTAATCTCTTCCTGTGTGCAGCCTTGTCTCCTTGAGGCAGAAGCCTGGTTTTCCCCATCTCTGTTACCTCTATCCGATGACCAAGGCTCTTAAGTGGGTATACGGTTAATCTGTGTGTCAACATAGCAAGACCATGGTACCCACAATGGCTCCAACTACGGCCAAGCACTAGTCTAAATGTTGCTATGGAGGTATTTTCGTAGAGGAGATTAACACTTAAATCGTTAAATCAGACTTTGAGTGAAACAGATTATCTCTTTCTGTCTCTCTCTGTCTCCTGGTTTGGTGTCTCTGAAGAACCCTGATTGGTCCAGGAGATAATATCTGCCCCGTGAAAGACCCACCCAAGCCCAGTCCTGTAACATCATGCCTTCCTACACTCCCCTCAACACACACAGTCTAGAGGAGAGGGTCTCCTACCGTAAGCAGGGATATCCTTTTACCACCAAACAAAATCGTACTCAAAGCTAATATGTAAAATGGAAGAAGAATTTCTCTAATTGAGAAGGGGGCGGGGCTGGGCTCTCTTCACTTCCCGTCCCTGTCCCCCACCCCACCAGCAACGCAGCAACTCTGGGGCTCTGAGGAACAGTGTGAAAACCAATGATCTAAATTAACACTCATATGTGGAATTTCAGAAACAAAGGAAAAAAAACAAAGGAAAAAAGAGACAAACAAAAGGACAGCCTCTTAACTATGGAGAGTGAACTGGTGTTTGCCAGAGGGGAGGGGGTGGGGGATGGGGGAACTCGGTGACAGGGATTAAGAGCCCACTTATTCTGATGGGCACTAGGTGATGTATGGAAGTGCTGAATCACTATATTGTACTCTCGAAACCAATATAACACTCCATGTTAACTACACTTGAGTTCTAAAAAATAAATAAATTTTTAAAATTAATGGTCATTTTCAGAAGTCACCGGCTAGTAAAAACCACAGAGAAAATGGGCACATCATTGGCAACTTGTCATTTTACAAAAAAAGGGCATAAAAACTGTCCTTTAAATTAAATTTAGCTTTATTAAAGAACTCATCACTTGCGGCGCCTGGGTGGCTCAGTTGGTTAAGTGTCTAACTATTGGTTTCGGCTCAGGTCATGATCTCAGGGTCCTGAGACAGAGCCCCACATGGGTCCCGTGCTGGGAGTGGAGCCCTCTCCTCCCTCTCCCTCTGCCCCTCCCCCCCCAAAACACCCCACAACAAAACAACTCACCACCTTACCCCTTGTTTTCTGGTGAAAATGCCCCCTGTCCAGCCCTTGGCAGCTGCCCCATACCTGGGCCCACTTCTGGGGAGTGCAGCGTGGGAATGGATGGGGTCAGTGTCCCTGTGCCTTTCTGTTGAACTGTTTTCTACTCTAACATGATTCCAAAAGTATTCGAGATGGCTTCATAATGGGGAACACATTATAAGCAAACCAGAGCAAGGGAAGGAGAAGGTGGGAATCTGTCAACCTAGAGGGGCCTGACTTTGCTCTGTGGGTGCTCCTGGCGGGGGTGAACCAAGAACGGGAGCACAAAGTGTCCACAAGCGCAGCCTCAGGACGGCTGAGACTACCCAGGGCACTAAATCCTCAAAGACACTTGAAATCGCTCACATTTTACAGCAAAGAAAGCTCCATAGTCCCCCTACCCCCCAGCCCCACAGGGCTTTTTCCCTTAATCGCCCCTGATGAAAAGCAGGAGCACCAGGCAGGAGGCGGCAGAGGGACCAGGGATGGAATCCAGATCCCATCACTTCCACTGTGCCCCTGGGCTAGACCGTGACCCCCTCCCCGCTTCGTCTCCTCCTGTGACAGAATGGTTGAGAAAATTAAATGTCTGTGACCATCGTCACACGTTACACGTTAATGACAATAAAGGATGTGGTTCTAGTTATCCAGCCCTGCAGAGGTCTAAGCATCTTGGGGGGCTGGGGGGGGGCAGGGACTGTCTTATTTACAATGTATCTATCACGCCTATTACAGTGTCTAACTCACACCAGGGGGCCCATAAATGTCTGTCCAGCGAATGGATGGACAAACAAATGTGCGCGACTTAGGGTACCAACAGGGGTGAGGGGGTACTAGATCTCTTATTTCACTCCTCCCTAAAATAGGAATAGCTTTCCTGGAGTTACCCGTTCCTCCCACCACCCGTTCCCTATTGATTAAAAAAAAGTCCCCCTTTTGCTGCAATGCAAGCCCAGCAGTGATCCGCTGAGCCACACACAGAGCTGAGGCAGCCTGTCCCTGGGGTTGGCTTCTGCCAGTCCTGTGCCCAGGGGAGAGACCCCTGGGGATGGACGCAGAAGCTAGCTGGCTGCCTTTTCCACCCCTACGGCCCCAGTTTCTGGCTTCTGGCAGCAAGACCGGCCTGTGGTGAAGGCCTCCCTTGGGTCCCAGGGGGGGAAACAAAGGAGCCCCTTACAAGCAGTGTGAGAAGACACGGGATGTGGAATGAGGAGCTGAGAGGCTGGTTTCTGGACCTGACCCCAGCACCTACAGGGCCAGTGGCCTTGGCCATGGCATCTCATCTCTCTGGTCCTCAGTGTCCTCAATAGGAAAACGAAGGAGAGGACTGGAACAGTGGCTGATTACCAGAATCACAGGGAAATGCTTAAAAATGTCCCTCCGGGCACCACTCCAACACATGTTGATTCTAAATTTTTTTTTAATTCCCCAGATGATTCTGATCATCACTCCCTTTGGAGAACCTCTAAAAAAGGGGGGCGCTCTAGCCCTAGCACTTTCTTTCTTTTTTTTTTTTTTTAAGATTTTATTTGACAGACAGAAATCACAAGTAAGCAGAGAGGCAGACAGAGAGAGAGGAGGAAGCGGGCTCCCTGCTGAGCAGAGAGCCTGATGTGGGGCTCAATCCCAGGACCCTGGAATCCTGACCTGAGCGGAAGGCAGAGGCTTTAACCCACTGAGCCAACCAGGCACCCCGCCCTAGCACTTTCAAGTAACATTCTGCATCCAGCCTTGGCAGAAGGGGGGGGCACCTGGGTTAAGTGACAATGGGTGGTTGGGGAGGCAGTAAATACAGAAGGGGGTCAGACACAGGAAGCTTTAGAGCCAGCCATTCTGACCCTGTTGGTCTGAATTCCAGCGCTGGGACCTCGAGCAGATTCCTCAATGTTGGGTTGTGGAATAATTGCCCCAGGGAGCTCCCAGAGAGCTGGCAGCATTCGGGATTGAGGTAACCCTGAGAAAGGCCCGACTCGAGCTGGGAGGCAACGATGGCCGATGACCGTCTCTTCTCCTACCTACCCACTCTTTCCCTGACAAAGCTGTTCACACTGGCCGGCTCTCAGACTTACAAGGGGAAGCTGGGATTGATTCTCACCTCTTCCTTTTTATTTTTTAATTTTTTTTTTATTTTTAAAGATTTTTTTAAAATTTGTTTGACAGGGAGAGACACCGTGAAAGAAGGGACACAAGCAGAGGAAGTGGGAGACGGATAAGCACGTCTGCCGAGGAGGAGGCAGCCCGATGTGGGGCTCGATCCCAGGACCCTAAGATCATGATCTTAACGACTGAGCCACCAAGGAGCCCCTCACCGCTTTCTTTATAAATTAGGGGTGAGAGCGCTGGAGTAAATTTTACCGAACAAAAATGCGCCACCCCCTGTGGCCAAGAAAAGGACAACTGGGTATCTCTCTGTCCCGGGGTCTACTCAAGGGAGGCTACATTTAATGACACAGGCTTGGGACAGAGGCCAGCGGCCCCTGAGCACAAAGGAGGAGTCAGTCAAGGCCCCTTTGGGCCCACCGTGGCCAAGTTTGGGGCCAGAGCCGCTCTGGTGAGACCTTCATTTCCCAACCTGCCCACAGAGAGCTCCCACCCTCGATCAGGCACCAGGATGCAGAAGGGAGAGAGTCACTGGGGAAGTAAGTGACAAGGAACGTGGGAGATAAGGGGAGAAGGACAGAATGTCCACGTGCCTCAAAGGAGCTCGGAGGGAAGACAGGTGAGGCCAATCTACGAGCATGGTCGTGGGACAGGCTGAGAGAAGCTGAGGGGCCACACAGTGGCCACAGCGGAGAGACACCTCCCCCCCCCCACCAGTTTAGCCTCTCTTTTCTTTTTCAGTGACTCTACTTGTAAAAGGTACAATTCAGGGCCAGGCATTTCTTAGTGACCTGTGGACCAGAGAAGAAGCTGGGGTTGAGTGGAAACCACCCAAGGGGCCTGTCCCTGGCTGGATGAATGAATAAACAAAAAGGGATCCATACAAACTACGGAATATTCTTTGGCCTGAGAAAGGAATGACATTCTGGCACAGGCTACAGCTCGGGGGAACCTGGAGGCCATGACACGGAGTGAAATAAGCTAGGCTCTCTCTCCCTCACACACACACACACACTGATTCCACGTAATATGAGGTACTGGAGTCACCAAAAAACTCACAGAAACAGAAAGCAGAACGGTGGTTGCCAGGGGCTGGGGGAGGGGAACGGGGTTGCTCTCTGGGCACGGGGAGTTTCGCTTTTGCAAGATGAACAGTGCTATACATGTGCTTGGGACCACAGAGCCGGGCGCCTACACATGGTTAGGAAGGCAAGTTCGACGTTCCTATATTTTACCACGATGTTTTTTTTTTAAAAAGCCCGGTGTGAGGGTAGACAGAAGGAAAAAGACACAGAGAAAGGGCAGAGATTAAAAAGCACAACCAAAACAAACCAAGAAGACGGAGATGAAGAATTTCACAAACCGCCTTTCCTGTCCTGGGTTTCAGTTCCTGCTCAGGCCTAGAAAAGGCCTGCCCGCCTTTTCTTTATAATAAATTCCCATTCTTTGCCTTTTAATGCTCCACTCTTGGAAATCTGGAATGTCCATTAGCATATTAAAGGCTCTGGGAAGTCCTTCAGGAGAGCAGGCCCGAGAGAATTCTGGTTAACAAGGCGCTTGTTACCTGTTTGTTTTGGGCAACAGAAACCTGGTCTCACGGATCCACCTCGCAGGACACACTTTGAGAAAGCAGGAAGCGCAGAGAGCAGCTCCGGGCGTCAGGAGGACCCCGGCCCCCCAAGCCGGGGCAGCCCAGGCCCGGAGCGGCAGACAGGAGGAGCCTGGAAGACAGGCCCGAGAAGCAGCACGGCCACGGACCTGCATGAGCCTTGGGGCGGGTTACCCAAGCACTCTGGCACAGAAATCGAGAGACCTGGGTCTCGGGCCTGGTTCTGCCACTCCCTGTGTGACTGAGCAAATCTCCAGCTCCAGAAGGGCAGTTCTACAGGAGGGCTCCAGGCCCATGATACAAACGCTTTATTTGCGCTAAACGGGCTCCCTAAGCTCTCAGCAAGGCTGGAAGGGAGTGAGGGGTAAGCCCCTTGGCGCAAACGTCCCCTTAAGAAGACAAATCAGGGTAAGCCTGCCTCGTTGCTGTGTGGTTCTCCTCACAGAAGAGGAGAGTGGAAAATGTGGTTCTCCTCACAGGGGAGGAGGGTGGCCGGAGAGTGGAAAATGCCCACACTGCCTCCGGTGAGCTCGCGGGATCAAATGACAGGAGGGCAGGGGCCCTGCGCGGAGGGCACACGGAGCTCGGAGCTCGGCGCCTCTCTTTTCAGACAGGAAACTGGGGCGCCCCGCAAGAAAAGCAAAGGGAGCCAGCGGAGGCGGGCGGGGAGACCTCTGACCTCCCTGCGTGGCCTGCCCAGCCCAAGGACCTGCAGCATCACGGGGCCGCCGGCCTTCCACCTGACCCGGATCCCAAGTCCTCCTTTCTCAGTATTTCTCATAAACAAAGAACAAGTGGCTGGCTCCGCCGGTAGAGTACACGTGACTCCTGATCTCAGGGTCGTGAGTTCAAGCCCCCTGTTGGGCACAGAGCTTACCTTAAAAATAAACAAGTAAAGAAAAAAACAAATTCTTCCCGTGTCAAAAATACATCCACTTTACAGAACAGGAGAAGATAAAGTGAAATCTACTGATTCGTCCACTCAAAAGCATTTTGCCAAGCTCCCCTTTGAGGCAGGTGCAATGCGGGGACAGGGCAGCAATGGGTATGTGCGGGGCTCCCGGGTCATGGTGTGGACAAACATCCCAGCACAACAGGTGGGCACAACGCCCATCCACCGAGGGGACCCCAAAAGGCTACCCAGGAGTCTCTCCCAGAGCAAGGAAATTCAGTTCAGGCACCCGCAGAGTGCTGGGAAAATATCGTATCCTATCAGTGTCTGCTGCCCAGTGTCCGTTGCAGAATTAGCAATCAAATCCGTATGTTTAATTCTATTCCATCTGCCAACTGTTCCCAAGAGACGCTGACAGTCAGTAAATGGAACCCCAGCCTAAACCAGACTGCAGGTCCCAACCCCGGCCCCCTCCCTATTTTCCAAGGCCATGGCCAGCCGCCCACGGGCACACAGCCTCACCCTTCAGCCCTGTGGTCCGAACCCTTCCACTTGCATCCACAGCCCATCCACGGCCCTGTGGGTCCCCAGTGCTGGGGTCCGCTGGTGACACTCCAGCTCTCCCCCACCACCACGCAGCACAGACAGCGTCAGGCCAAGGAGCCTGTTTCCACGCAGGGCTTGCTGGCGGAGACACGGGCGCACGGACCCCTGTCGGCAGCCGGGGGAGAGAGGCATTTTGGCACAGGGCTTTGTGAGGAAAGAACTGTCTTCCGGAATGAAGCTGCAACCCTCACCAAGGGCTTAGAAAGTACTATCCTCGCCTTCCAGAATCCTTAGGAGGCACACGGCACAGCAGAGAAGAAACCCAAACCACATCAAGGAGAACCACGCACACACAGTAAAGCCTTCAGCTCTCCCAAGTCTGGGACTGCCAGCATTCTGCCAGAATGTGCGTTCCAGCCTGGAACCTCGGCCTGACTACGTATGATACGGAAGATGGGCTGTCACCCCCTGGCTGCTGAAAACACTTGCTGAAATCACCAAAATCGAGGCATGAGGATACAGCCCAGCAGCAACCCCCCCCCCCCATATTAACCAGGAACAGAGCACTGCAGGAAATGCTTTAAGGAGAACCACACTGTTCACGGCAAGCAGAGGCACATCGAAGTTTATTCCCAAGTTCAAAATTCCCGATCGCATTTTCTTAAATCTCCCAAATTGGCAAAAGTATAGGCACATCTTTATGTCTTTGTCTTTCTTTTTTAATCAAAAGGAAAACTTGATCCTCTTAAAGTTTGGAAACCAGCAAGAGAAAAAGGACTCCTTAAAAGAAGTCCCGCCTCCCCGCACCCCTCCAATCAATGGGGGCACAAGGTAGGGGAATGAAGTGGTGGGTGGAGAGTTCCTGGCACACACATTCTGAAAGGCCCTGGTGAGAACGACTGTTTCAGAGCAGGGCAGGAGGGCCGGTTCACTGTACCATCAGTGAGAGGAGCTGTGCCAATGCAAAACAGAGAGATGAGAGTTGGTGGGAACACGCCTCCGGCTAAATCATGTCTGTGCCCATTTCCCTGCCTCACCTATCAGAAGGACCGGACTTCCCTCCGTCTCCGGTCACCCGGTGCTCAGGGAGGGTGGGAGGCAGTGAGAGCAAACCAGCAAGGTCCCTCTGTCTTTCCACTCACGTCCCACAGGAGGCCTGATTTTCATGTGAACAGACCAGCCACGCTCCAACACTCCTGGTTATTCGCTACCTCTAAAGTGTGGGGCCGGGCCTGCGAAGCGTCCGCACCATCTCTGACTCTTACTCTCCAGACGGTGTCCCAAAACCTCCAGGGCCCATTAGGGGTGTCCTTCAGGGCACTGCTGTTTCTAAGGATAAAATGCCTAAGTATTCAGTAGAAAATACGAATCCCACCAAGACAGCCAAAACCAAGTGTCTCAGCCTCCCAGGGAAGAAGCCATAGCCCCAGACACGATTGTCCTGGGAACAGGTCACAGCGCGGGGAGTCAGACAGACCCCAGGTCGAAAAAGGAACAGTACTGCGATTGCTAAGAAACGGAGCTCTCCTTACGATCCCCTCACCCGATGTGATTTCGTGACTATGTGCATGGGTTACCTTGATTGAAGAAAAAAAAAAGGCCAACAGGGCAGGGAGAGGAAATAAATGATTCTGCCAAGGGGGAACGTGAATGTGCAGGTGGGTCTGGGAACCAGAGGAAGGTATGGCTGAAGGGTATGCTCCAGGGGAAATGCGGAGGTAAGGTGCAACGGAGAGGGAGTCCTGGGCTCAGGAGAGTGCCTGAGCATTAGATAATCAATAAATGTTTGCTGAGAGAAGGGCAAGTTGGGGCTGGACGATGGGAGGCCCTGACCAGCTCATTCAGGCATTTGGAATTTCCTTTACAGTCCAGTGTCTTCCGTGGTTACGTACGGGCCATGACAGGAGCTATGAAGCCATACGTAAGCAGCACGGAGGGGACCTCCAGCGTCTTGGAGAAGGGATCATGCCCAGGCAACAGAAGTCCCCCCTGCCGGGACTGGTTACAGGCTGGCCACACTCTGCTCTCTCCAAAGCCGTGGCCACGACTAGGGCCACTGTGCCACCAACCCACACCCATGGGTAGCAGCTCCCTGCCCTGCTATGGCTCAAAGCACATTCCCACTTACCTTTATCCTAGGAGCTAAGCCTGGTCACTCCTCCCCTTCTCTGGAAGATTCTCCGGCTGACGGAGGCAGGGATGAAAGAATCCGTGCCTGGCTCAGACCCAATGTACCCAGGACATACTTAGAACATCCAGCTTGTGGTCGGCCCAAAGGATTAAATTATTGCTGCTCTATAGGTGGGAAAATTCCCAAGATGCCAGGTAACAGGGCTCGGAGTGCACAGATGGGATTGGTGACCCCACCGGGAGATGGCAGAGCAGAAGAACAACACTGGGCTGGAGGAGAAGCCTGAACCACCAGTCACTCCTACCCACCTTGTCTGGCTCTAGCAAGGGTCCCGCGTTCTAGTCCCACATCTGGTATTAAGGATTGTGTGCCCTGAAGCAAGTCAGCTTGCTTCTCTGAGCCCCCAGGGCCACTTTCACAAAATAATTATAATAATAATTATAATTGGGCAACAAAATTATAAATAATAATTATAAATATATATAACTGGGCAACCAATGATCCCCATCTTACAAACAGGGAAACTGAGGCACAGAACGGCTAAGGAACTAGCTCCCCAGGTCACAGAGTACACGCAGAATGGAAGCCAGGCAGACTGGCTCCAGAGCCCTGCTCTGAACCAGGAGGCCCCCCCAAACTCTCGCCAGGGGGTGGACAGTTAGGGATCACAGGTTATCTCCAACTTCCTTCCTATCTCTGAGGTCCTCTGCTTCTCCTACCAAGCTAAGCGATCACCCTGTGTGTGTCCGACCTTTTTGAAGAGGGAGTAGCCCCGACTACGTTCAAGTCACCAAAATCGCCACCGATTGAGACCACAAAGCTCCTGAGGGTCCTACATCAGGCCACAAGCTGGGTACTTGCAGAGTCATGAGCCCTGGCCCATGGAGGTCACAGAGCTTCACTGTTTCGCACTAGTGGCCATTAGCCTGGCCAACGGGCCCCAAGCAGAAATGGGTAACCGCGCCTCGTTCAGTAAGAACCCATTCTCTCCCCTCCAAAGGAGCATGAGCCATTTGTTCACTCAGGTCATGGGCAGGAGGGGCATGCCGACGGATGAAAGTCCGGCACTCCTACCGTATTCAAAGGCGAAGACTGAATATTCCAAAGTTCAGGCCGCTTTCGGGGAAGAATTTAATTCACTTCGAGATCCTGGCCTGCCCAGGGCCTCCCCTGACTCAGCAGCCTTGCCTATGTCATTGGCTTATAAGACGCCCCACCTACGAGTAAGGACAAGGTGTCAGGGGCAGAAGTGAAGAGATACTTGCTCTCCAAAGTGCTTTCTTCTCCCTACACGTCGGTAAACTCGCTGAGGCATCAGCACGCCACATCAAAGAACAAATTTAATGCAAGAATCCACACGGAAATACCCTTAAAAGCACATGACGCTACACCAGAACTGCCTGAGTGCAGAAGAGCAGAGTCCAAGCACCAAGTCTCCATACGACCATTCCGGGCCCTGTCCCCACCTTCGGCCCTGGTGGCTCTGCCATCACAGCTCGGCACGGTGGGGCTCCTGACGGGCTTCTGTTTGACTTCCGAGTTCTGCCACCCGTGGAGCGCCCCAACCTCCACTTTGTCTTCTCTAATGAGGAACTAGTATGTGACCTGCCCAAGCTCCCAGGGCTGGTCACCACGGTGCCAGCACTGGTCAGCACTCCAGCTCCCAGATCCTGCCCTGCTGACCCTCCTTCAACCTTTTGTTGAAAATCCCAGCTGTGGAATCTCAGACACACCTTGTTCAACCACCACCTGCCTGATGCTCAGACGGTCCCCAGGGTTTGAAGTGTGTGTGTTCAACAGAAAATTACATGTTGGGCTTCGGCTCTAGGCCTGACTCTGTGATCGGGACCCAAGGACGCCAAGACGTCCCCTGTCCTCAACCACCTCGAAGCTGAAGGCCTTTCTATTTTGCAGCTGTATGTGCTTGAGGGAAGTTACTCAACTTCTCTGAACGGCGGTTCCCTCATCTGCGAAAACCCCTCCCTCACGTGTGTCCTTGCCACGAAGACACAAGGAACCTTTTCAGCACAGGGTCACCTGGCACAGAACACGAGGTGCTCAACACATGCTTATCGTCTGTGTCATTATTTTCGTAAAGGCTCCAGCATGTTCCCTAAACCACCGCCGATGTTAATAAAACGGCTTTGAAATCTTAGTAAGAACCACCAGCAAAAAACTAGCTTCATCTTGCCAGAAGGTGTGGGGCTTTCCCTCCTGCTTGCTGACGACTGGCTGTTCAGCACAAAGGATCTCACTGCGTGTCTGAGCGGAACATCAGATTACAGAGTAGGACAGGCCGTAAACCACACACGCAATAGACCCCCAGATCCCAGAAGGAAGTGGCCAGCCATGGGGTCCAATTCCTGTAGCCTCCCAAGGTAGGGAGAGGCATGAAACCCAGCCCCCACCCACTCTGGTCAGAAAGAGGCTGGAAGGGACGCCTGGGTGGCGCAGTTGGTTAAGCAGCTGCCTTCGGCTCGGGTCATGATCCCAGCGTCCTGGGATCGAGTCCCACATCGGGCTCCTTGCTCCGCGGGGAGCCTGCTTCTCCCTCTGCCTCTGCCTACCACTCTGTCTGCCTGTGCTCGCTCGCTCTCTCTCTAACAAATGAATAAATTTAAAAAAAAAAGAAAGAGGCTGGAAAAGCGAGGTGGCCTCCTCGTTTCCACTGGATTCCAGAACCACAAGGGCCAGCACTGCTGGCCCGAGGGCCCTGCCTGAGTCGAAACACCACCACTCCCTGCTTCCGCCTCAGACCTCTGCACCTTTGGCAGGTTATTCAATCTCTTTGAGCCTGTTCTTTTATCTGTGAATGGGGGATCATAACAGCACCTACCTCCTCTGGGTTCTGTGAGGATTAAAGGAAATAATGAATGACAAGCCCTTTGCCTGGGGTCTGGCATGGGGGGGGGGTGTTTGTTTGTTTTTTGGATAAACTGCAAATTCCTAGGAAGATGTAACTTTTACTCTAATTCCTTCATAAAACTCATTCCCTCAGGAGGAGATCAGCCCCAGTCGGGAGCAACACCCTGCCCCCAACCATTACCACACACTGAGACCAGACTACCTGAGTCACCCTCACGACAGGCTGAGCAGCTTGTAGTTCCGCTGTCTCCTCACAGAAGAGAAACTAAGGCCCAAAAAAGCCAGGGGACTTAACCAGAGCACCCACAAGGGCCTCTGTCCCTCTCACCGGCCCCACTCCCGCATTCACCTCTCCTGGCTCTCAATTTCTAAACGAATGGACCTGGCTGCTTACATTAATCCTGATTATGTAACAAAGGGAACTTGGGTAGGCTGAAAGGTGGAGGGAAAATCACCAGTGTCAGTTTACACAGGCGCAGAGGGTCCAAGATGACAGTGCCTCACTCAGGAAGCTGGCTCGCCAGGCCTGGCTGCCGGCGGCAAGGGCGGTTCTGGAAACCTTTCACCAGTGCTAAAGTCCCAAGGTAAGGTTCCCTGACACTGCTGACTGCAGCCCATTCCCTCGAGGTCACCACCATGGAGAGGGCCCTCCCCGTGCTCAAGAACTGGTTCCTCTCTGAACTGTAGAGAAATAGCCAGATGGGGCCAAGAGGAGCTACAGCACTGGGCACGGGGAGTCCTCTATGGGTTCTGCCCCCTGTCCTGTGTTCCACGGTCACCCTGCAGCACCTGGGCTCTCACCGCGGGCGTGGGCGTGGGCAGGCTCGCAGGTCCCTCGGATTCTGGGGGATCGATCCACACAGTGCTGCAGGATGTTTCCACCAAGTATGTCTCACTTCCCCAAACAGCGGCAATCCCCCCAAAATGTGCACTTAAACCTGAGTATGATCGAACAGACAGAGCCCTGTTCCAAGAGAAAGAAGACCCAGACTCCAAGCCAGCTCTGCCCTCAAATCCCTGAGGACCTCGAAGCAAGCCAGCCTAGCTAGGCACCAACATGGCTTTCCACCGGGAGGTAAATACCGGAAAAGATTTCTACTGTTTTGTTCACGATCTATTATAATTGCAAATATCTGTCCAGTGGATCAATGGAGTTAATATGTCTCTAAGGAGGTCCTTTTTGGCCTCGTACAGTCTAGACCTATGAAACCGGCAAAAAATCCTTTGAAAAACAAATGTGTGTGCCATGAGGCACCTAGAATAGCCAAATTTAGGGGCAGAAAGCAGAATGGGGGTAGCCATGGGGTTGCAGGAGGTGGGGGAAGGGAGAGTGGTTGTTTAATGGGGACAGTTTCACTCTGAGAAGATGAAGAAGTTCTGGAAGGTGGCTTCACAACGTGAATGTACTCAGCACTACTGATCTACATGCTCTAAAATGTTAAGATGGGGGCGGGGGGCTCCTGGGTGGCTCAGTTAAGCAGCTCCATTCGGCTCAGGTCATGATCCCAGGGTCCAGGGCTCCCTGCTCAGCGGGGAGCCTGTTTCTCTCTCTCACTCTTCCTCTGCGTTCTCCCTCTCTCTCTCAAAATAAATAACATCTTTTTAAAAAGTGTTAACATGGTCCTGTTCACCTGAAATGAACACACACTGTATGTTAACTATCCTGGAATTAAAATTAAAAACTTAAGGAAAATGAGAAAAAAGAAAAAACAAAATAGTCATGATGGTAAATTTTATGTGTATTTTAACACACGGTTTTAAAATCCTAAATTTAATCCATAGCTCGTTCCACAGGCTTTTCATCATCTGAAATCCTGTTACAATCAGATAATTCCCTAGACTTCCTTTAACACCAGAGAGAGTAGTTTTTTTATTCGTTTGTTTGTTTCTGGTGAAGGTTACCAGGGGTCTCGAACACAGCAGGATCCCCTAGACACAGCAGTATTCCTGGCTCCAGGGCCACCCTTGGAAGGAAGCCCCTGGAAGGTCAGCCCAGGGGTCCTCGGACAGCAGGCAAACGTTCCCCAGGAGGCAGAAATGGCGAAGATGCTGTTTGAATCTCCGCCCTTTCCCACAGGCTGTCCCCCAGCCTCGATGAGGCCGTGCTTCCCTGTCCAGTGCACGCTGGCCTGGGCCACCCCAAAAAGACATCATCCCAGGGATCAGTACCCCAGCTGCTAAGGCACGGAGGGAGCTGTCAAAAGCCAGCCAAGTGTTTGTATGTGACAGACTGGGTGACGACATGGGTGACAGGCCATCAGTGCCAGGGAGCGCCGTGAGGGACGGCCCTGCTGGAATCCGTCCCAGACAGGCCCAGCGAGCCGGGCACCTCCGAAGCCCTGCGTATGCTTCTCGAGTCAAGTGTGGTCCTGTCAGCCTCTGCAGCAGCGGCTTCCACACCCTTCTCGGAGGCCAGGCTGTCTAACTGCACGCCCCACCGTGAGCCCATTATCCACAGGAAGAAAAGGCTTTTGAGAGCAGCCCTGTTGCCAGCCTGCTCTTGCTCCTCTCTCTACTTGTAATTATTAGCAGATGACGCGTCTGCATGCCTGTCTTCCAATAAAGTCTGAGGACACGAAGGAGGAGATGGCCTCATGCATTGGTGATCTCAGTGCCCCAGCATCGTGCTTTATAAGGTGGACACGATAACCAGCGGTCAAGGTCTCGGAGGTGCACAAAATTCCACCCACAGGCATACACAAAGGAGGTCCTTAAAACCCCGCGTGCACGCCCCTTGCCGAACAGCTGTCTCCTTGCTGCCTGCTCCCCCAAAAGGCTACCCACTAGCTGTGTCCCCCAGCACCATGCATCTCTCTGTTTTCTGGGACCTCCTACACAGCAGAGTAGCCAGGGATGGAAGCCCCAATCAGAGCTGGGCTCTGGGGCTCAGTGTGTACTAGAGGTCTGAGGAGGGGTGTGGGGTAAATTTCCCAGGTGTTACTGAAGCCAGATTTCCCCAAAAATGCTCAGATCCCATTATCTCCATAATGCTGGCTGATTTATGTGCCAGTGGGGGCAGGTCACAACTGGAGGGGATGTTCCCCTGCTTTCTTCACACACCTCGCACACCAGCCAGAAACAGAGAAAGAAGCCAAAAATACCAGAAACAGCACGCTTGATGTTCTCAGGGTCTCTCTCAGGTGGGCGGGGGGGCGGGGGGCAGGGAGGTGGGGGGCAGAGACCAAAGGAAACATCCCAGAGACTCCCCTCTCGGGCTCTGGAATCTACTTACACGTGTGAATGTCTGCATGTATAAATTGTCTCATAAGCTTTTGGGGGAGTCATGTCTAAGTTTTACCGGATGCCCAAGGGTATGGCGGGGACCTACAACCATGGGTGAGCTTTGATGCTGACTAAAAACCCTCGTGGTGGAAACAGGAGCTTTAAAGGATTTGAAGGATTTCCAGAAGTGAGAGCAGGAGACCCTCATGGTCAAACAACGGGGTTTTTCGCCCCACTGCGCAAACATCATCAGTGTGCCCACGGGGGTGCTGCGGCCGAGTCCTTGCCTTCGAGGGGTCTGTCGTCTTAGTAAGGACAGCAAGAGTAAACCAAAAGCCATACAAATAATAAAACGACAGAGTCTAAGGGCCCTGAAGCAAAGCGGAAGGGGAAGGTGCAAGGAGAGCAAAGGCAGGAAGCCTCATTTCCATGTGGGGGGGGGGTCCCGGAAGGGGGAGTCAGGCAAGTGGACCCCAGGATGCAGGGGCTAGCTGGGGCACAGGTAGTGGCAGGTGGGAAGGAGCCAGCCATCCCGAGAAGGGTATCACTGGGAGCTGAGCCCACGGTGAGCCCTGAAATCCACGGCAGGAGCAAGGATCGGTTCACCCTTCAGTCTGTGCTGTTCTGACCTCCGGCCTTGGACGTGGGAACAGAGGAGGAGGAAGGGGGTAAGAAAGGAGGTAAAGGACACGGGAGAAGACACATTTCTCACTGTGAAATCTAGACAGGAATGCAAGCCATGAGGAGAGGTGGTGCTCCCGTTACCGTGAGGGGACACCCCCGAAAGACTCTAAAGGGAGGAGCCCCACCCACCCTGCCATTCCCAACAACGCTCCCCCCAAACCCTTGGGTCGTCCGGGCTAACCCATCTGTGCTGCTGGCAATGCTGCCTGACCCTGGCCGTGCCAGCTGACCCCTCAATGACTCAGCTTCCTGGTAGTGAACTTGTAAAAGGTCCCCGGCAGGAAGGAGTCAGAGTTATAAACAGGGCCTTCCAGAAGCATCTGCTACACGGCTCCCCTTGATTCCAGGATGGGGCTGTGGCCATTCAGCATTTCTGGAATTGCCTGAATGAATGGTCTGCCGTCTTAAAGCATTGTAGTTGGAGGTTGAAGGAAATTAAACAGACTCTAATCTCTAGTAGTCTACTTAGGACTAGCAGGCACTCTGGGATGCAGGGATCCCAAACGGTACTTGGGCAGCCGCTCCTCTCCCTGCTCCTTATCCCCCTGGTACAAATTCCAGGACCGGGGTCTTCCAGCGTCCCACTCCAAACACAAGTGCCTCTAAGTCTATATATTCAAAGTCAGAAGAGGATGTCCCAAAGTTACCATGCTCCATGGAAATAAAGGGTGGAAATTTTAAAACTAGAAACTTCCAAAGAGATCATTTAGTTGGGGTTCACTCTTGCCATTTCGCAGATGAAGAAACTGAGACTTGCACAAGTGAAGTGCTTCTCTCAGAGTCATTGGTTGGTGGGCCTCCGGTCGTCTTAAGCTAATTACAATTCACTCTAGAGGGCGACTGCTAAAAAACAATACAATAAAATAAAGTAAAAGGCGAATGTGAACGTTACGTGCGCAGATGTACAGAAAGAATCTGCTTTCGCCTTGCTTTTCTTTAGTTTGTTCCCTGACCGCCATGCTCAAGTTCTGGGTTGACGAAGGATCTCCCTGTCCCTTAAACTGGCTGCTCAGGGATCAGAAATCTGTTTCCAATTTAAAGCAGTTTCTGGTAAAAGTCCAGCTTTGCAGTGACTTTCGGTTCTTAGGGTCCGAAAGAGAATTTCAGAAACTTTCTTGTGCCTGCATTATCAGAGAATACAAACGACCCTTGAAAGAGACACTCGAGGGAAGTTCAAAACAAGACTCCTCAGCCAAGGTCAGGCAGAGCACCAGCCGCCGGCCTCAGAAGCCTGTGGAGGAACAGGGCCGAGTCCAGGGAGAACGGAAACTCGCTTCTCCTGAAACTGCCCCGACGTGCACACCCAAGAGGACAGATGCCAGCACCAGCAACTTCTCTGCTTCCTTCGAACACTCGAAAGATTCTTTTCGAAGCACGGAAGGCGCTGGGCGTCCTACCAACTTGTCAATATATTTCTTATTGCTATTACCTTCCTTTTATGAGGAAAAGTCACTTCTGAAGCGGACATTCTTAAAGCTCTCGGTGCAAACTATAAATAACGCAGTAATTTGCAAAGAAAGTTCACTGGACGCCATCCTTCCTGGACTGCGTAATACATGTACGTTAATTCAGTTTATTATCTGAGAAGCTGAGATTCAAGGGGGAAAAAAAAAACACTGAAACACAATCACATTAAAAGCGAGCTCTCAAGTCTCACATACTACAATAGGATTTTAACCATTTCGCTGGCCGCTTCTTGTCTGGGCACTTTCTGTGGCAGAACTTCAACGAGATCAAATCTTGGCTTCTCCCCTGACCGTTTCTTCTGGGTAACAGCTCAGCATTGTCTAATGACACTGAAAAGGCCCACACATGTCCTCCTTCAAAACACTCAGCAAACAGACTTGGTAACAAAGACCTCCTGTGCCAGGGGAATCCGCAGACACAGAAAGAAAGGGCTGGCCTTAGGGTCAGCCGATTCTTGCCCATGTCACCGGACTGGCCTTGTAGAGAAACAGGACTTGGCTTCCAAAAGCGGTGAGGTCCAGGAACTTCTGTCTAAACCCTGGACGAACACAGACACTAGGGGGAACATTCCTCAAGAGCCCGGTTTCAGGCTCTTTATCAAAACTGCCACAGGCGGATGGGACAAGCCCGGGAAACTGTGCTCTCTGCATTTTCTAGAAGGCTCCACCAGAGCCAGATAGGCTAAAAGGGAAGAGGGGACGGGGAAACACGTTCGGCTCCACAGTGGCCTTTAAAAAGCGAGAAGGAATGACATTCGCATCTGAGTGTCAGGAAGGAGTCCAGGCGCTATGGACTCTAGATAGGTCTCCACCCTCTGGAAAGCACACTGGTCACCTACACTGTTTGTCAGGTCTCTCCTCATAACCCTACAAACTGTGACCTGTGCTAGTAAAGGTCACTCAGGCAAACAAACCCTAAACCTCTGTAAGTCACATGACAGTATTTAATTTTTAGCCACTTCTCTGGCCGCTGCTGCAGCTGCATTTGCTACTAATGCCACCCATTAATTATGAGCCAATTAGGAGCAGAAATGCCTTTGAGATGACAGCTTCATCCCTCCCTCCTTGTTTCCGCCTTCCTCTGGTCTTTGGCACTGCGGTAAAAAGTCCCACTCGGAAGGAAAGCCATCAGGCCGTCGTTTGGTAGCTGGACAGGGAATTAAAATCCCAGAACATGAGGGAGAAAAAGAAGAAATTTCAGAAAAGGGCGGGGTGGGGGCAGAAAATTTCAGAACAGGGGGCAGGTCCCACGTGGAAGACCCGGTGTGGTGACCTCAAACCATGAAAACGGTCTCTGCGGATTCCGCAATCAGAAGGCTCAGAGCAGAACCCCAAAACCAGAGTGTCAGAGGGGTGTAGGTGTCCTGCTTATGGCCAGGCACCTTGGGGAACAAGACGGGACAGTCTAGCGGACAGAGAGAATGGCATGGCTTTGTTCTAACATCTGTATCCCCTTTGGTCTACATATAGATACTGAGCTAATTCCTGGAGGTGCCTTTTCCTGACCCCCTGGATGAGGTGCAGGTTCCCTGAGGACAGGCTCAACACCCACTACAGGAAGGAGTCATCAATCTATCTGTCCTCCCCGCCGGACGGGGACTTCTGTCAGGAGAGACCTCCCAGGTGTCGAGCCTTCAGCTCCCCCGGGGCCCGGCACACATCGTCACTCTCCATACGTCCTCACTCCTCACTTAACTTAGTCATTCAGTGAAATCCAGCAGATGAAGTTGCATTGTTGCAAAGGCTTTTCAACTCTTCCACCGTTCTATGAATCAGGCTAACACAAGCCCCCGTTTAGCAAATAAGCCATGGAGACAGTGACTAAGGAAAGAGACTGACACGCCCTGGGCCCGCCCCTTCCAGCCTCACACACATGGACACACACACACCAACATCTCTCCTTTGGAAAGGCTTCCCGGCTCCAGTCTGACTTCTCTGAGTGGCTCATCAGCTAACCCACCCTGCTCCTTTAATCCAGGCTCGTGACAGCCCCGGGACGTCCTTGGGACATCCCGTCTTCCAGGGGAGAGGTGGGCACTGCGAGTCAGAGGCAGTGCCCGGCGCGTTCCTGTCCCGAGCAGGCCTGGCTGGCAAGCTTCCTGCGGGCTGCCCGCGTCCACCCACCACTTTCCGCACCTACTGCCAGGCCGAGGGCAAGCCAGGCACCAGCAAGCAAAACCCTCAAAGCGGGCAGCATGCGGAAACAAGGACCGGAGGACCTGGAGACAAAGGCGTCTGCGTCCTACCTCCTTCCCCTCCTGCTTCTCTGTGACAGCAGTCACTGAGAAAACACGGAAAACAGACACAGGAGGGACCACTGTGGGAAAATCCCAGCCCCAGCTGCCTGGCATTCGAGGGGCAGGCTCACTTAAAAAGTAAAAGTGAGGCTATAAAAGCTGACCCACAGAGAAGAACAGGACCCTCACGGCCCCGGGCACCCCACTCTCCTCCCTGCATGCAGCCCCGTCATTCACAAGCCTTCATCTCCGTAGCCACACGCAGCTCCTCTCAACATCAGCCCTCTGTGATCAATTTTAAATGTGTTTCAGAGCATGCCCTGAGTACAACCCAGCGAAGGCGGCGGGAGCAGGGGGGCCACCCCGGTCTTTACTCAACAGATGGGAGACACTGTGTAAGGAGAGAGGTGAAGTGCCCGAGGCCACGCCGCGAATCCCACAGTGGCTGGAAATAGAGCCTGGATTTTCCATTCCAATGAGCTAACCTTACCCCTTTAACAGGATCCCCGTTGGATAATAAATACCGTGACCTGGCACCTGCGGAGAGCTTTAGACTTTTTCAACAGTAGAAAGGTTTGTTTGCTGCAAGCCCGGCTCTATTTTCTTCCTAGAGGCAGTGAGCAGATGGGAAAGGGAGGCAAGACGGTCATTGCTACTCTTCCCTGTGGAAGGGAAGGAAACAGCTACCCTAGCAGACCGAGGAACGATGACGCAGTGCTCTTCCCAACAACAGGCCGTCCTGATCCTGGGATTCAGAAAAGGATTCTCAGGCCAGTCCAAAGTCAAATCACAATACTGAGCTCCACGTTTCAACTCCCTGCTGACATGAGAAGAGGCCACAGCGGCTGCAAGTCGATCCAGAGAGAGAAGCCAGACAGACCCAGAGATTACCCACAGCCATAACCATATGTCATCATCCCCTTGCCCTCTGTGCTGGAGTATCTGACCGAAGAACTCCTACTTATACGTTAGAGCCCTGCATTCCCTGCTGGACTTCTGAGTTGCTGCTGGTGCTCCCTTCACTCCGGTTTCTCCCTCCCAAGAATGCAGCTGGGGCCGTGTCACTTGTCTCAGAACCCAGCTCAGGGGCCCCTGCTGCCATTAACATGTGAGTCTACTCCCCAGTACCTCCTTAGCTTTCTCCTGCCTTTTCCCTTCCTCTTTGTCCCCGCTCCACTCTTGAGTAGCAGGAAATGCCCGACTTCCAGATCGTCTTATTTTTCTGAAGTTCGGTTTCCTCAAAATGAGAAACAGCACATGTCTTGTCCCACCTTCACAGGAGAGCTAAGAGAATCCAGTGACAGAATGCAGGTGAGAACAATAAAAGACAGTGCAACATACAAGTGCAAAAGCAACATACAAGCATCAACAGGCGTTCAAGCAATAACACCTTTAGAAACGACACAGGAACTAAAATTAACTGAACGCTTACCAAGTACCTGATGCTATTCTTAACACTCGCGGTATATCGTAATTAATTCTCATAGCAACACTCTGAGGTGGGCAGTGATTACCCTGTCTTACGGATGAGGAAAATGGGGCACGGAGAGGTCAGTAGCTTGTGTAGGCACCGTCCCAATGCAGTCTGGCCCCAGAGCCTGCTCTGTGAACCTGAACCACTCTCCTCTTCATCATGAAGCATATTGCCTCCCATAATATCTAGGATTATCTGGGCATGTCCGGGTTTACAAAAGCCGCCCACAAATGTGATCCTGCCTGAGCTTCTCAAAGGCCCCGTCAAGTGGGGAAGCAGATGATGTTAGTCTAGGAGACTAGGATTAGCCTGTGAGACCAGGAGACACCAGCCTTGCCTAGAGAAGTACCATGGTCAAGGTTTCAAAGCTGGTCCATGGCAGGCCCAGAAGTTAACGTCACAGAGCCTACTGGGGCCTTCTAGGGTCTTCCACACCAGCACATACGGCTCTCTCCAGCCCCTGCCCACGGAAGGATCTCAGATGGCGCCTTTATGGCCATGCTAGGGAACCAAAGCTGTCACCCCAATGAGCGACCGCGGCAAGGGCATTTGCCAATCAGACCTCGGCATGCCGCTGCTTTCTGGGTCTCTTGCTGGACACATCTGATGGATCCAGAGGCCCCAGAGGATGTCCTCTCAGCGATACGAAGCTGCAGCCCCCCCACTTGACCCAACAATGGCCAGACGTTTCTTAAAGCTGTTATGCAACTCTCGCTTCAGCCAAGCTGCTGCTGGGATTTCCATTTCAACACGTTTTGTTTTCTCTTCAGAGAGAAAGCATGAATGTGAAACCGTAACACCTCTTAGTGACCAGACAACGTCCCTTCCCAACTGTCTGGGGTTACTGGTAGGGTGGAGAATGTTTTCAGAGGCACCTTCTGGGAGCCAAGTTCAGCTTCCAGAATGACTAACAATCTCAGGGGTGAGGGAGAGGATTGCGGGGTGGGGGCCACACAGGACAACTAAGGGCCACTGTTTTCTCCAGGGCAAGGAGCCAACTCAAGATTACATGGCAAAGAAGTCCAGAATGATGCTCCCCGGGCAGCCTTGGGACCTGCAAGATGGCAGAGCCTGGACACCTCAGACCTTCTGCCCCTTTGAAAGCAAACACCAAGTTGGGCCCCTCTTCGCCTCAAAGGGAGCCCATCCTGCCACGTTAGCTCAGGATCTAATTATAGCGAGCAATGCTCTGGGGCCAGGGGCCAGCACTTATTTTTGCTGTCTGGTGTCTATAGCACAGAGACCAGCAGGGAAGGCGGTCAGGAAGTGTGGAATGAAGTGGGTGGCCAGAAGAATTAGTAGCCTCATCGGGATAGAACCGTGGCTTGCGAATTCTACTGCAAAACAAAGGACAAACAAAAGGGCTGAGCATGTTTCAAAGAACTTTTCCCCCCCACATCTCTTCTTTTGTTTTAGAGATTTATGTATTTTAGAAAGCGAGAACGCACTAGGGGGGCATGGGGGGGGACAGGGGGAGAGAAACTCAAGCAGACTCCCTGCTGAGCACAGAGCCTGATAGATGGCTTGATCCCACAACCCTGAGGTCACCACCCAAGCCGAAGTCAAGAGTCAGACGCCCAACCAAACGAGCCACCCAGCTGCCCCCTCTTCCTCCTACGCCTCTTTAAAACAACAACTGTTCCTACGTTCATTCAACCGATATTCACAGAATACCTTTCTCTGTCTTGCTCTGGCGGACAAGTCAGAGGGGAGAAGGTCTAGGCGTCTGCACACTGCTCAAGGTCCGGGCTTTGTTCTGCAGGCAATGGGGACAGCTAGGGGCCTATGAAGCAGAGAGAGGGACCATCTGATACAAGATGCAGAAGACGGGGCTGGTCCTCAGCTCCTGGCATGGGTTCTGCCGCACGTGCAGAACAGGCTGGATTTTCCATTCCAATCAGCTAACCCTACCTTTTAGCAAGTTCCCAGTTTGATAAAACCATGACCTGGCACCTGCAGAGAGCTATTTTATACTTCTTAGACTGCATTCACTGTTCAGAGTTCATTGCAAACCCGGCTGCATTTTCTTTCTAGACGTAGTAACAAGACCTGAAAGGCGGGCAGAGTGGGCATTGCGACTCTTCCCTATTTAAGAAGAGAAAGTTTCTGGGGGAGGGGGCCCAGGCTGGAGGGGAGGCGGGGATGTCTACATGGCACATCCTGGACACCGAGGCAGCCACGTCTAAGACATGTCTGTGAGGCCACAGATGCCCAGCTTCCAGAAAGGCTGGACCAGAGACACCAGTCTTCCAACTATGAGTGAGCAGGACGCAGGCAGAAACTGTGGGAAGCAGAGAGCGTGGCAGGCTGACCTCTAAGGAAGACCAGGCAGCTGCCCCCTCATCAGGGAGGCCAGGAAAATGATGACTGATTTTATTAGCCAGGAGATCACTAGCAGCCTCCGTGAGGTTTCCAGCAGAGCGGTGGGCACAAAGCCAAAGGCCTGGCCGGTGAGAAGTCGGGGGGAGGGGGGGGAGGACGAGGTGAGGAAGCAGAAACTAAGTGTCAAGGATCCTTTCCTAACATTGGTTATTTTGAGGAGAAGAACCCCTGGGGCGCATGGGGTCAAGGTGAGATGTCCGGTGTTTGTTATTTAAGATGGGACGAGTCTGGACTTCATAAATGCTTGTAAGAAGGAATCACAGGTCGGGGGAAGGCTAAAGATACTGAAACCAAGTTGCTCATGAGAGAGATGACCAAAATAACTACCACCATGAGCATTTATAGCACACGGGCAGCAGACGCTACAGCAACAGCTTTCTGAGAGAAGCCTTGTTCAATTCTTCCAATAGCCCTATAAGGGAGGGCTCGGTATGAACATCCCCACTCTGCAGACAAGGACACTGAGGTGACAGAGGTCCCTCCCACGGCCCAGGGTAGAGGCAAGACTGAAACGCAGGTGTATGTAAGCAGTTCCCACGCACTGCCTTTCCCAGGCCTGCTGATTCCCCTCTGACAGAGGGAGGACCCTCCTACCTTATGACAGGAGGAAGGCAGGGAACAGCAGGCTGGTTGGAAGGGCGGTGAGAGGAAGCTGAGCTTCACTGGGGTCCTGGTTTCCCTATGAGCTACGGAGCAAGAGGCCACACAAGGGGCTGAGAAAGCAGAGGGATGGGAGTGTGAGGAGCTGCTGAGAAGGAAGGAAACAGGCTGGCCAGAACACACAAAAAGACAGGCTGAGGGCCCCAGAGGCACGTGCACAGAGTACCAGTGGAGGCAAACGTGCGATTTTTTTCCAGAAGGGCTCGACCACCCGATGGGGCAAGGGGTCATCCAGGACTGGGGTTTGGGCAGACCGGTGAGGCAGGGAAAGGGAGGTCCTGGGAGTGGCTGCAGTGGCCGGCCACAGGCTCTAGGCTGGAGGAGGAAAACAGGGCCAGGCGGAGGCCCAGGCCGGTGGGGCCAGGCTAACACAGCTAAATTTGGGATCTCAGAGGTGGAAAAGTTCTGGGTTAGGACGAGGCCCCGTGGAGTTACAGGCCTTCAACCTGAGGGGCATAAAGAACACAGGAGTTTGGATGTTAGTCGGGTGGCGACCAGGAGGGGATGTTCTCAAGAGTGACAGCGGGATTCCTTCGGGGTGGAAGCAGTCTGCGAGCCAGAGGCCAACGTCCAGAGAGATCGGGGAAAGTAGGGGCGCAACTATGTTGTTGACCGTGACAGAGATGAAGATGAGCACTGAGCTCCAGAGAGCACTCAGAGCACAGCAGGCTCCGTCATCCACTGCTTGAAGGACTTCACCCCCACTGCCACTCTCCCCTTTTCACCGACAGGAGACAGGGCACCCGGAGAAGAGGTCCAAGGTCACGCTAAGCAGGGCCTGGACGCACTCCACGCTCTGGTGCTCCTCACTGCTCCCCCTCCTGCCCCGAGGTGAGCAGATGAGAGAGAGAGAGAGAAAAGAGGAAGGACAGGAGCCTCAAAGGAAGAGCGAGACTAAGAGGCTGGTGGGTCACGGTGAGAGGCCAGGAGCCCCAGATGTGCCTGGGCTTGAGCTGACAGGAATCTTAACACTCGAGAGGCTTCCGGGAAGGAGTGACCTCAGGGGAAGAGCTGTCTCCCTATCAGGACAGGAATATGGAAGGAACATTGGGTGAAGATACAAGCGAGCTTGTTCCAAGCAACTTCCGCGGGGTGTGATGAAAAATAAAGGAAGAAAGCAGTGGGAAGCTCAGTCGGGAGAGAAAACCAGAAAGAAAATTAGTATCTGCGTTTTACGGACAAAGCAATTACGACTCAGAAAAGCTAAGCCGGCTCTGCCCCAACCAGTACGTCAATGACTAGGGATCTGAATCTCCCCAAGATAGTTCTCGGAGGGTGAGACACGTGGCTCAGAAAGAGCTTGAGGGGAGGTTTAGAGTTAAAGACAAAGTGATCAGATACGTCCGCTCTATGGAAAATGTCAGCCAGAACATTCTAGGTGGAGGCGGGGAGGGGAAGGGCAGGCTCGGGGCTCACGACGCCTGCCGAAGAGCTCGTGCAAACAGCCAGCCCGTACAGATGCCTCTGCAGCCGGCGCTGAGGAGGCCAGAGGGCTCACTGAGGGTTAGAGAAAGAAAAGGAAAACTCTGAGCAGGAAATGCTGGGTCCTGGGAGAAATATGAAGACAGCCAGAATGTTCCGGGGCTTGAGAGGGGCTACGTTCAACACAGAAGCTAACTCATCCAGTGGGCTGGGGCAAGGCAGCCCCCCTGAAGTTGGAAGGGGGTCAAAAACAGACGCCCCTTGAAAAGGGACAGTGGCCGCAGTCGGTCGCTGCGCCCGAGAGTAGATGGGACGAAAGCTCTCACGAATGAGATGGCCAAAGGTAGCTAAGACATGCCCAAAAGAAAACCAGGAAGGGATAAGGGACACACACACTCCACGGGCAATGCCCTCTCCCGTGTGCCAGGCACACACCCCTGTGTGCTTTAAAGACCCAGTCAGGTAAATCCCCCATTCGGGCACAACTGCCTCTCCCTACTGAGGAGGTGAGGGTGCCTTCCTTGCCCTATACTCCTAGGGGCACCCCCTCAAGCCCTGACCCAGCCTGCTCCTCCCCCACTTCCAGGCGGAGGGGGGCTGGGTAAGGTCTGCCCCCTCCTCCAGCAGCAGGCCTGCAAGGTACAGATCCAGGCTGTGGGCATCCACACGGGCCCTCAGGAGGCAAAGAAAAGGACACAAGTTCAAGAACACGCCTTTCTTGACTCCATGCCCCTTCCAAATGCACCTTTTAAAAAAGCATCACCCACTTAAGGACAGGAAAAAAGGGGGGGAGGAACCTGAAGAAGACAAGACAGGAGAAGAGAGACAGAGAAATCACTATAATTTTCTTGCAAGAACTCGAGCAATTTGGGATTTCACGCCCTTTTGAAGCCGAGTGGCATCTACTGAACTGTACTTGGCTTTGAAAACACTGCAGTGGGCTGGGGAGGGGGCTCTGGCTGCGGCCTTCCCCTTCCGGCTGAGCACCCTTCCTACCAGCCGGCCTGCACCGCTGGGACCCGGAGGAGCAAACTCAGAAGCGGAGGAATGCTGAGCTGTCCTGGCACCTGCCTGGCTCGCTGTGGCTCAGAGCTCAGCAAGACCAACTGCAGAAACCCCGGAGGCCAACCGACGTTTCCAACTGGCTCAGCACCCACCAGCTCCTCGAGAGAAGGCTGAGCCTCACCCCCTGGCTGCCCGCTCCTCCCCGTGGACTGCACCCGGCCTGGGGAAGGAGGGCTTCTCCCCGCACAGTTACAGACAGCGCTTCCTCGAGAAGCCAAGGGAAGGGCCGAGAGAGGGTCAGCGGAAGTTCCCTCGCTTCAAATCTTTCCTGTTTCCTTTTGCCCCCGCTTTCACCACCGTGGGATTCAGCATGGTCTAGAGTGGTGTGCCTAATCTGGTTGGAATTTCCTCCTCCACCCACCTGGCATTCTCCCCATGGTCTTGAGCACTCTCCCGACCGGGGCTTCCTACAGCCACCCCACGTGCTGGCCTCGGGGACCATGCCACTTGCACACTCTGGGGCACCGGCTACAGAATCACGGAAAACCCACTGCAAAGCCCCAGTTGGGAAGGAACAAGTAATCACTACCGGTTGGCGAAAGGGCTGTGGAGTCCCCATGCTCCGGTCCGTGGTACCAGGCAGACCGTACAGTTACTGGGAACTGACAGGAGATCCGGGTGGCCTGGCCCTTTAGGGACTCATTAAGTACTCACACTCCACCCCCGGGGACTAAGTGAGAGAAGGAGGCACAGGAAGGAGCAGAAATGTTGCTGAAGGTCTTCCAAATAACCCTTTAGTAATCACAGACTGCTGCAGCTTCAGAGACATTACCCATCATCAGGTTCAGTGCTCCTCATACTTTTTTGGCCATAACTGCCCGTCAGAATGGGGTTGTACACAGCCATCCAGGGGATGCGCGCGCGCGCACACACACACACACACACACACATACACACACAACCCAAACAATTTCACCAAGCAACACGTCTTACTGCAGGCCACACCACACTCACTTGTATTTTGTACTTTCACCATTAGAGAGACTGATCTTTTTTTTAAAGATTTTATTTATTTATTTCACAGAGAGAGAGAAAGCGAGAGTGAGAGAGGGAACACAAGCAGGAGGAGTGGGAGAGGGAGAAGCAGATTCCCCACTGAGCAGAGAGCCCGAAGCAGGGCTCCATCCCAGGACCCTGGGGTCCTGACCGGAGCAGAAGGCAGATGCTTAACCCACTGAGCCACCCAGGTGCCCCTAGAGAAACTAATCTTTCTTAAAATGTTGATGCCATTAATGGGTCACAACCCACAGTCTGAAAAAACACAGGTAATTAAAGTGACATTGTGGGGTGTTGGTTAGGATAGGACTTCATGGGAAAGCATATTTAACATAATAACTTTAAGCATTAATAAGGTTGGCTTTCTGCCCCTATGACCATAAAAGGAAGCAGCTTGTCTGGCTCTGTGGTCAAAGTGACCAGGACTGAGTTCCATGGTGCACACCACCTACGACAGAAAAACTGGGAAAAGCGGGCCCACCTGCTACTCTCACTTAATCTCACGTACTCAAAGTTCAAAATGTGTGCCTTATAAAATCAGAGATGAATTTTTTTCCAACACACAATTCCCACTGCCATGGCTTCGACTGTCATAATTCTTTGGAATTTCAAGTATCATAAAAGAGGACAGTGGGTGTTCTGTGTATGTAGAAAGGGGGACAGGTTAAGAATGGGGAGAAATACTGAACTGGCCCGCAGGCCCCATTTTACAGCCACAAAACTACGGCGCAGAACAGTGCCTAAGGCATGAAGCAAGTTACAGGCAGGGCTGGAAACCTGATCCAGGCTCCTGACACCATTACTCATGGTCTCCATCACCCAAAATATTTAAGAAAAATACAGTCGAGGTTTCCCCAAGTGATGCATGGATGTGTCCCTGATATGTCATGCTGGGCACAGACAACCATGCCGATCTTGGCAGACCTTGGCACTTGGCTGCAGCCTCCCTGGGATCATGCAATGGGGCTCACACCACTTAACCCTCTCTCTGTGCCTTTTGTCTCAGCTGAAAAATGAAAAGAAGAATCCTTGCTACCCCCTCCCGAGAAACTGTAGTGAGAAACGAGTGCTTTAAAACCAAACCTGCATGCTTAGAAATAGAAGCTCTTACTAATTACCTAACCAGGGCCTTCATTTTATAGTCAAGCCCTATAAGGTGGGTGACTCGTCTGGGACGGCCCTGTTTCCTATCCACAGGTGATTACTTCACTGCTATGTGCTAAGTACACAGTGACATCTGGATTAAAACATGTGATGTTTACGGGGCAGAAAAGAAACTAAACACCAAACACACAATTTAAACATATGAGACAAATACCTCTTAGGCTGACACAGGGAGTTGAAGAGGCATGACTAATTACATCTAATCCTAAAGATAACGGATAGTGATGCTCTAAGCCACACTCAGCAAAACCTCACATGTGGCATCGTTCCCCAATGGAATGTTCATCTCTGCCACCCTGTGAGTCAGGTGCCTGCTCGAATAACACCTTCCTGCCCCTAACTTTCCCCATAGTCTGTCCAGGGCATTGGACACAACACCTTCGAATATGGGAAAATTTATTACATGTGACGGATTCTTTCCTATACAAATGCCACCGGGTATCTGTCCAGGGTCTTTCCTGGAGAAGCTGTGAAAACCTACGAGGCAAGAATCTCTCCCATGCCCTCCATAACCCTGGCAGCAAAGACCATTCATTCCCTTAATCCCCCCTGGGGATGCTGGAGGGTCCAAAGAGATGATGCCTCTCGCAGGGTGGCATCATCAAAGGCTTGGGCCTCACCTTACTGCAAATGCTCATGCTTTCTCTCACTGGATTCGTGTCTGTCCACTGACTGCCAGCTCCCAGAGAGCTGCCCAGGGCAGAGAAAACCCTGACTTTGACATTCTGGTCTTCACGTCTCACATGTGGGGCGATCATCAACAAGAGACAGCTGCCAGTGGGGGAGCTCTGTGGGCCCTGCCTTTCAAGATAACTGCCACCCAGAGCCGTCCCCAAGTCTCAGAAGGCACTCTGGGGCTGGAGTCAGAGGAGACAGGTGGAGTATGAGCCTGGGCAGGTGAATCAGTTCATAGCCCTTTGCCCCTGTTTCTTCATCGGTTAATCCCTGGGTTTGCTGGATGAATTCGATGAGTTATGCCTACAGAAGGGCAAAACGTCAATACCAGCATTACCTTCCTGAACAGTACGACAGAAGGCAGCTCTCAGTCTAACAGGGTAACAGGGAAAATCCGCCCGGCTAACGCTGCCTCCTTGCACAAATGCTCGTAAAACTACCTGGGGAGGTGACAGGCAAAGCGAGTGCCTATTACACAACCCACAGCAAGAGTTGTATAGCCCACGCTCTTCTTGCCTGCCCTCCTCCCTGCAACAAAAAGAGAAGGCAAATGTCACTGCAGGGCTCCCTGCCTCTAGGCTGCTCGGCCGCCCGAACTTCTGGGGGAAGCGGTGCAGAAACCCTGAGAAAAGGGGATCACGTCGGGCGTCGCTGAACCGGTATTCCCAAGAGAGCTGCCAAGAACCAGCAGAACCCCCGCCACTCCTCCGCCTCCCCAGAGACCCGGGAAGCAGAAACCACACACACCCGGGCCGGAGGGCGCGCGGCCGAGCCGGGGCCACGTTTCTCGGCGCCAGCTAGCGCGGTTAGCGCTTCCCGGCAGCACGCTCCCTCGGAAACTGCGCACATGTGGCCACCCCGCACACACCGCAGGACGCCTCTCGCCGCCGCTCGGACACCGGGCGCGCCAGCGGGAGCAGCGAAGAGCTGGAAGCCCGAAGCCCTCTGATCGCGTGGGCAGGCGTGGTAAGACTGTGCGGAGCTGCACCGATCGCCTCCCTCGGGCACCCCGCCGCCACCACCGAGACCGGGGGCGCTCGCCAATTCTTCTCCCCCGCCGCAGCGCCGCCAGCAGCCCGGGTCGAGAAGGCGGTGGGAGCGGCGGTGCGTGGCGCCGGCCGAAGCACCCTCGTGGGCTTAGGGGCGCCCCCGGGGCCCAGGCGCGCGGCGGAAGGAGCGGCGCGGCGCGGCACGCTCGCGGCAAGAGCCGGGGTGCCGCGCCCCACGCCCGCCGCAGCCGGGAGGAGAGGCGCTTTGGGGGCGCTCCCCCAGGCTGCTCTTGCGCGGGATGCAAACGCACGCGCGCGCGCGCTCCCCGGTCCGCTCGCTCCGTCCCGCAAGTCTCCTCGCGCCTCACCTTCACCGAGTCTACCGGGTACATGACCGAGTGCTCCAGGATCCCGGCCATCGCTCCGGCTGTCATGTGGGTGGATAAGGAGGCGCTGGTCGGCAGGTTCTCATAGTCCTCCGACCCGGCGTCCTTGCAGCCGCCGCCGCCGCCATCTCGGCTGTCCCCATCCATCCTGCGCCCCACAGCCTGGCTCCCTACGCCGCCGCAGCGCAGCTCCATCCGCCAGCTCCGCGGGGCGCGGGAGGCTGCAGGAGGTGGGCAGGGAGGGGGAGGGGGCGAAAAACTTCACTTCTTAAAGTGGGAACCACCTCCCCGGTTTTGCGGCGCCTGACGCCATGGCGGGCTGGGGTGGAGCGAAGGGGCCCGACTCGCCAATCGCTGGAAAAGAAGAGGCCGACCGCGGCCCCACCATTGGTGTGCGGGACACTGGGGACCCGCCTTCCTATGTGACGTCACTGTCCAGTGCAAATTTCCAAGCAACCGGACGGGGGCGAGAGGAGACGTTGGGGTGTCCCGGGAAGTTGTACAACCTCCAGGGTGCTGCTGCGGCGCTTGGGGCTGACTGGGCGGAGGAGGGGGTCTGGTGGTAACTGGAGAGGGTCGTCCAGGCAGCCCCGGGGCGGGGGGGACATGCCCATGCCCGGGGGTGGAGGGAGATCAGGAACCACGCATAATCCTTTCCCAGAGCCCGGGTTTTGCAAACAGTGCTGCTCAGCAAGCGTTGGCATTCCTAAGGCCTGGAGAGGGGACAGTTACTGCTAATGCCATTTATGGAGCAGTTATGATAGCCGGGTAGGGGGTGAGGGCGCACGTGCGGGTGGAGAGGGGTTCTAGAATTGGAGACTCACTGCGTGGTATCAGTGGTTCATACCTCCTTATGTGCAACACAAGGGCATGTACCGTGGAGGAGACAGAGTCAAGGTCCTGTGCTAGGCTGCTTTGCTGGGGAGTACACTCGTTTAGCTGAAATTTTTTCCCCTCGCTGGAAACACACAGAGCTAAATGCGTTCCTCCTCTTATTCTCACAAAGAAGCTTAAAGCCACCCTGTCCTGGACTGAGCAAGACATGACTAGTCATCAGAATGGAGCCTTTCAGCACCTTCAGCACATTTTTCTCAGGACTAATAAGCCTGGGAGGTCTTTAGAGGCCGGTCTCTCACTCAGGTGCTAAGTGGCTCCCAGTAAAATCTTAGAGCATTGCATCTCCCTGCCTTCTAAGACTCTGGTCTCCTGGTTGTTAAACTCATCCCAAGCTGACTTCTTAAAGTGTAACCCAGGTTGCTTTATTTCAACCTAAACAATATTGTCTTGCTGTATCTCGGGGAGGGAGGAGAAATCAGAAAGCAGGGGAATGACCTGTCTATGGAAGTCTTCTCTGGGAAAGTAGGGCACCTGCACATCTAAATGTCCGTGTTCTGGGGCTTAAGACTTGGCACTTCTGAGATAGTAGACACCTTATCCAGAGAAGCCTTCTGGTCAGGAGAGCTGGGCCTTGAGATAGGAAAGGGTGGGGGAGATCCCCAAGATGCTGCGCCCACTCTACCCTCACCCTGCTCCCAAGCTTCAGGTCACAGCAACCCAGGCACCTTCCAGGGATTCGAGATACAGTGATGTGAGCATTGTCCTTCAAGGCCAAGGGCACCAATTCCCCATATTTAGTAGCAGCCAGTAGTCAGTAGCTCCCAGAGGAAGTGCTGAGGTTGTTACAGGTAGAAGCAAGCTCTTTGTTTAGTGGTTGGCAGAGAAAATTTCCCCTGCTTTTACCATAGGTGATTTTTAAGAAACATTCATCAAAAGCCGCTGATACCCACTTGAAAATGGATACTTTTTAACCAGTACATATTCTTAAAACAGTTATCCCACTTCTGGAAATGTGCCACAAAAGTGTAAATATGCGTAAGCCCCTCATCAAAGCACTATTTATGGTACTAAATAATTGGAAACAACTTAAATGTTCAACTAGAAGGGGATGGCTGAGTACATGATGACATGTACATTGATGAACTATTATGGGGTCATTAAAAATTGTGGTTGTGTTATGCAATAAGATGAGAAATGATAGTGATACAATGTTGGGTGAAGAAACAACACAAAACTCTATGACATTTACAAAGATGTAAACATTAGGCACACAGGAAGAGGGAAGTGGTCATTTTGATAGTGATGTAGGATTAAAGGTATTTTTACTATATTTTTCAGACCTAAATAATACCTGTGTCATTTCTATAACTAAGTTCTTTTTTAGGATGTAGTCTCCTAATGGATGAGGAGCCTTCTGGACTTTGCAGTGGTGATATTGGTGGAGAGAAGCCATCCTCTGGATGATTAAGGGGACTCCTGGCAAATGTAAACAGGCCCACAAACTTCAGAGACATCAGACTTTTTAAAAACTTCATTAAGGGGGTGCCTGGGTGGCTCAGTGGGTTAAAGCCTCTGCCTTCAGCTCAGGTCATGATCCCAGGGTCCTGGGATCGAGCCCCGCATCGGGCTCTCTGCTCAGCGGGGAGCCTGCTTCCTCCTCTCTCTCTCTCTCTCTCTCTCTCTCTGCCTGCCCCTCCTCCTACTTGTGATCTTTCTCTCTGTCTCTGTCAAATAAATAAATAAAATTTTAAAAAACTTCATTAAGTAAATATTAAGCCAGAGCAATTTAGAAAATATTTGGAATATTTATTATAAGCATTCAATATTTTTTTCTCATCCTATAAGGTAGATATGGTGGGTTGGCACTCAGCATCTATCTTAAACTCCTTCTTGTACTGCGGTGGCCAGAAATTTGTAAACCTCATTAATCAAATCCTTGCAGCTCATAGTCCAGATGTGAATTATATTGTGCCAGTTGGATGAATTGGAGAGATCTGGGAGGCAGAAAAGAGAAGGAGGTCACCTTCCTGCTGCTTTGATGTTTTCTGCTGCCTAGCAAAGCCATAGATACTTGGATAAGGGTGGGCAATGGCTTTCCTCTTGCAACAGCCCTGCAGTGTCTGGTCACCAGATTAATGGATGTCAAGAAGCAATATGGCAGCAGGAACGGTAGCAACCTCCTGATCCCTGCACAGTAGCTTCAGCAGATGGTCTTCTTCGCCTTCCAGGACATGCCAGAGGACCCTTGGGATGCCAGTTTGGCAATGTGGAACTGAGAGTTTTTCCTGGAGGCCCAGCCTAGGTTTCACCTCTAACAGTAATGTATATGGTAGCAGTAGGGCATAATAAGGAAGGAGCCATTCCTGGACATCAGAATACAGCCGCTAGCCCTGGTCCTAGACTTCTGTGCAAGGCTACCAGCTACCATCACCCAGTGCTTTGGCCACACTGTCAACAAAGAGGGCATAGGGACTCAGGAGCAGAGCAGTGATCCTTTCCTATAGGGTGAACCTGGAGACTCAGGATGAGTTGGCTCGGTTCCACTGGGGTCTCTATGTAAAGTTCCTGAATGCTGAAGTTCTGAAGATGTCATCATACTGCCCTAGGCCATCTGGGAGCCACCCTTCATTTTGAAAGGGGAGTGGGGAGCCGAAGAGGGTAGAGGGTGAAGAGCACTTGACTTGGAGTTACGGACCTGTTCGAACCCTGGTTCCGCCATTTACTCGCTATGTGGTTCCTGACCATTGGTTGGCATACTTCCTCATTTGTTGGTGAAGGAAGCACAGAAAATGAGAAAATAAAAATCTCGTGGTGAAGCACATATGATTTGGGATTACTGAAAGGAAAGAAAACGGGAAGGAGTTAACAGTACAGAGGTAAGGGGTCTAAACTTTCTCCAAAATCTTACTTTTTTCCCCACAGTCATTGCTCCAACCCTGGCATCCACCTGCCCACCTCTGCAACACACATAGTAACACCCTGCCCAGATCTCAGCCAATGCTGTGGTTCCCACGGGGACACGCTTGTCTGCCAGAGAGGAGACTCTGTGCCTTGGAGCGAGGGCAGCTGGTATGATGTCTCCTAGATCAAATACGATGTGGTGTGGTTACCGCGGGGGGTGCATTTTGTCTTTGTTTTTCTCAATGTGCTCTCATCCACATATCCATTAATTTTAAGCGAGGTTTATCTGTTGGGAGGGCTGCAAGTTCCTCTCGATATGCTGGATCCCTCCCATTTATATATCTGGCCGTGTATTCCCAGAATCTCTCACTCTCCCAACGACAACACTGTGTTTCCTAAAAGCTCTGTGATTCATACTTTGGAATGAGTTTCTCCACAAGACAGGCAGAAGAAGAAATGGAGGCAAAAAGCTAGTCTTACTCCAGAACCCCATGTCAAATAAGGAAGTCGTGGGTGAAAGCCATCAGGCCCAGGGAACACAGAGCTGATTCACTTTACCATCTTTTCAAAGGATGCTGATGAGCGAGGATCAGAGCTGGGGGTTTGATCAGCAGGTTGGGGGTCGAGTGTTGACCTACTGTGTCTCCTGAGAGACTGACCTTGTTCACACTACTGCAGACTGTACTGTTTGAGTCCGCTGGTAATCGTCCATGTGACATGGCTGGGACCCACTGCTCGGGGACAGTCCCCTGACTCCTATTCTGTGGATGCCTGTCCCAACAGCCTTAGCAGCTGCCCCATGCACGTTCACTGATGAGACACGTTGATGTCAGCTGCCCTCTCCCCACATTGGGGACCACGCTGTCCCGGCACTGCTGCCATGGCCACTGTACTCAAGAGCCCATCCCCTAGTGAATGGCTCAAGGCTCCAGAATTGGTCGGGGGTGTGGCAGAGGAATGCCAAGGTCCCAGTGGAGGCAAAGCATTGGCTAAATTCTGAGTGAGAGGCACCATGTCTGTGTGTTTGCATGGGTGGACCTGGGCCCGTCCAACTGCTCACACCCATAGTTCTTCCCTCTCCTCCCCCTTTTCCACAAATATACTCAATTCTCCAAAATCCCTCCTCCCTGCTCCACACTTTAAGCTGTTGCCCTGTTTCTCCATCCATCCTGAAGTCCTTTGAAAGAGTATCTCCCCTTATCTTTCCATACTCACAATGCAGAGTCACTCCTGAAGCCTCTGCACGCCAGTTTCTCAGCCCTGTGCTTTTCTCTTTTTTCTTTTCTTTTCTTTTTTTTTTTTTTAAAGATTTTATTTGTTTATTTGACAGACAGAGATCACAAGTAGGCAGAGAGGCAGGCAGAGAGAGAGGAGGAAGCAGGCTCCCTGCTGAGCAGAGAGAGAGCCCGATGCGGGGCTGGGATCATGACCTGAGCCGAAAGCAGAGGCTTTAACCCACTGAGCCACCCAGGCGCCCCTAAGCCCTGTGCTTTTCTAAAGGAGCTCTGGGAAAGGTCATCAAGGGCCTCAGTGCCAAATCAGCATGGTTCAGTCCTGACCTCTTGACTGCCGCGCCTCTGGAATTCCTCCCTCACTTCCGGTCTCTTCTTGCACTTCCGGCTGTGCCCTCTGCCTCCTCCGCCTTGTCTCTCCACACCCTGTCCTCGGAGCTCCTTTCTTTCCCTCCCTTTGGTCCTTTATTCCGTCCTTTATTCCGTCCTTTGGTCCTTTATTTGGTCCTTTATTCCGTCCCCACATTCCCATCACCAGTCCTGGCTCTGTCTTACTCCCGACTGCTCCCCCACATTCAAGCCCCACATTTCCCTGTGCATCACAGACAGTGCCATCTCACCCCTCCACCTGAACTGAAAGCTCAGAAGATGCATCCGTGTCCCAGGACAGCCATAACTGAATACCGCACACGGGGTGGCCTAAAATAACGGAGTGATGCTCTCATGGTTCTGGAGGCGACAAGTCCAAGATCAAGATGTTGGCAAAGCCAGGCTCCCCCCAGGGCCACTAAGGGAGGACCCTCCTCATCTCTTCCTAGCTTCTGGTCGCTCTGGGTTATGCTTGATGGTCTTTGGCTTGTAGATGTATCACTCCAATCTCTGCCTCCACTTCTCATCTTAGCTTCTCCCTGTGTGTCTCCATGTCTACCGTCCAGATTTTCCTTTTCTTCTTTTTTTTTTTTCCTCTTCTTATAAAGATACCCGTCATGTTGGATTAGGGGCCCATACCACATCAGCATGCCATCATCTTAACTTGATTATATCTGGCAAAGACCCTATTTCCAAATAAAGTCACATTTTCAGGTTTTCAGCAGACGTGAATTTAGGAGGGACTCTATTCAACTCAGTACAGTGAGGTAGAGAGGCAAGAGGTACAAGGGGCGGGGGGCAGGTGACCTGGGTTTCTGTCCTGAATAAGGTCCTTGATGCCATTTCCTTTACCTGTGAAAGGAAGGCTTGGAATCAGTGGTGGGCAGGGCCCCCTCTAGCTCTATCTTTCTGATAAAAAACTGAATTCATAGGGCACCTGGGCAGCTCAGTCACTTAAGCACCTGTCTTCGGCTCAGGTCATAATCCCCGAATCCTGGGATAGAGTCCCACATCGGGGCTCCCTGCTCAGCGGGGAGTCTGCTTCTCCCTCTCCCTCTGCTCCTTCCCCAGTTCTCGCTCCTCACTCTCAAATAAATTGAAAAAAAATTTTTTTCAGTTAAAAAAAGCTGAATTCGTAATCTTTCCTTCTAAATGGCAACTCCTTCTAATGCCATTTTTACCTGTGTTTTGCCAGGCAACCAAATGGCAAGCCTGGAGTCTTTCCTGACTCCTCTCTTTTTCCTCCTTGTTTTAGTTGAAGTCAAATTAACATATTAGCTAATTTCAGGTGTATGTTATAGTGATTTGATAATTTTATAATTTATGAAATATCCTATTAGTTTCCTATTAGTTTCATGTGTATGTTATAGTGATTTGATCACTTTGTACTTTATGAAATAATCCCCTCAATGTCTAGCTATCATCGATCACCATATAAATTTATTACAATATTATTGAGTATATTCCAAATGCTGTACATTATACCCCCATAACTTACTTATTTTATAACTGCAAGTTTGGACCTCTAATCCCCTTCACCAATTTTGCCTTCTCCCCACCCCCTTCCCACTCTGGTAGCTAGCAGTTTGTTTTTTGTATCTTTGAGTCTGTGTCTGTTTCTGTTTCTATTTTGTTTGTTTATTTTGCTTTTTATATTCCACATATAAGTGGCCTTCATTGTGTGGAGGTACATTCCTTCTCGACCCACTTTTTTGAGTTTGTAATCATCGTAAAAGGATGTTGAATTTTGTCACACTTTTTTTTGCATCTATTGAGATGATCGTTTGATGTTTATCCTTTGTTTTGCTAACGTGGTGTATCCCCTTGACAGATTTGTGGATGTTGAACCATCCTTGCATCCCTAGAATAAATTCCACTTGATCATGGTTATGCTCTTTTGATGTATTGTTGAATTCAGTTTGCTAATATTTTCTTGAGGATTTTTACATCTGTGTTCACCAAGAATATTGGCCTGTAATTTTCTTTTTTTTGTGTTATCTTTGGTTTTGGTATCAGAGTAATACTTGCCTTGAAAAATGAGTTTGGGAGCATTCCCTCCTCTTTAATTTCTTGGAATAATTTGAGAAGGATATGTGCCAGCTCTTCTGTAAATGTTTGGTAAAATTCACCTGGGAAGCCATCTGGTTTTGGATTTTTGTTTTGGTGGAGTTTTTAAATTCCTGATTCAATTTTATTACTTGTAATCAGTCTATTAAGATTTTCCATTTCTTTGTGATGCAGTATAAGAAAGTTGTATGTTTCCAGGAATTTATCCATTTTTTCAGGTTTTCTAATTAGTCAGCATATCATGGTTCATAGCAGGCTATTATTTTTTGTATTTTTGTGGATTTCTTTGGGCCTTCTCTGTTTCTTGATGAGTCTGGCTAAACGTTTATCAATTTCTTTTTATCTTTTCAAAGAACCAGGTTTTAGTTTCATTGCTCTTTTTTATTTTTTTTGTCCATATTTCGTTTATTTCCTCTATAATCTTTATTATTTCCTTTCTTTTAATTTTGGGTTCTGTTTGTTCCTCTTTTTCTATCCTTTAGGTGTAAAATTAGTTTCCTTATTTGGAATTGTTCTTTCTTGAGGTAGGCCTGTATAACTATGAATTTTCCTCCTAGAACTGGTTTTGCTGAATCCCAAAGATTTTGGAAAGTTGTGTTTCCATTTTCGTTCATCTCAAGGTATTTTCTGGTTTCTTCTTTGCTTTCTTCACTGACCCACGGGTTGTTTAGTAACACTCCTCTCCTTTTCTCCCTCAAAGATCCTGTTAACCCTGTGGAGTTTTGGCCTCTTAGAGAGCATCTCTTATAGCTATGGTGACTATATAGTTTTTCATCCAAATTGGGACAATTTTTTAAAAGATTTTATTTATATGATAGAGAGAGAGAGAGAGAGTCCAAGCAGGGGGAGTAGGAGAAGCAAACTCCTTGCTGAGCAGGGAGCCTCATGAGGGACTCAATCCCAGGACCTTGGGATCATGACATGAGCCTAAGGCAGACACTTAACAGACTGAGCCACCCAGGTGACCCCAAATTGGGTTGATTTTTGAGAGTAAAAAGGGGGTGCTGTTAACAATCACACCAGGACAGAAAATATAAACTGAGACTGTCCTAGGAAAATTCGGACATATGGTCACCCTACATATGGTCAGCCCTTGCTTTCCATCCCCAAACCTTCATTGACCTATAGCCCTATCCCTTCCTTATATCCTCTTGTAAGGGAGGGCTCTCCATGTCTCCACTTGCTGAAATGGTACTCATTTCTCGCTCAGATAGCTTTGCTTTCATGAAGTCTTATCTGACCCGGAAGAAGGGAGCTGAACCCTGTCACACTTTCATGCTTCCTCCATGGCTTTTGCTACCTCTCACTTTGCAATACAGTTCCAGTAGCCATGTCGTAGCTCTCCCACTAAAATCTAAGTTCCTTGAAGACATAAGCTGAGTAAGCAATCCATATTTGTTAAAGGAGTCAGAGTTTCTTTCAAAAGAGCGCCATATTCTCACACAACATTAAAATACTGCAGACTCATGATCTCCAGGAAATTAAAGCATGTCGCTCTTTAGATCCCAAGGCTCTGAATATAGTTTGTCAAAAAGAGAAAAAAGTGGCACTTTCTTTTCTTCCGAAGGACATGTCACAAATGCTAACTTAGGTTGCTACTTTTCTTAGGAGCTCGGAGTTGCTATGCCCAGGAACTGAAGAGACCTAGAAAGTGATATAGTCTGTAAGTCTCATCTCACATGTCACAAAAGAGATCCAAAAATTAGGGGCGCCTGGGTGGCTCAGTGGGTTAAGGCCTCTGCCTTCAGCTCGGGTCATGATCCCGGGGTCCTGGGATCAAGCCCCACGTCGGGCTCTCTGCTCGGCAGGGAGCCTGCTTCCTCCTCTCTCTCTGCCTGCCTCTCTGCCTACTTCTGATCTCTGTCTGCCAAATAAATAAATAAAATCTTAAAAAAAAAAAAGAGATCCAAAAATTAAAGCAACTTGTCCAAGGACACAAAGTTGTTAATGGCAGAACTGAGTTCAAACCCCAGGTGTTTCATTCAGTACTCTTTCTCTCCACACCTTTGAAATAAACGCGGAGGTTGATAAGACTCCTTTATTGCTGCCATTAGTCATATCTCAGATGGCTGCTGTATAAAAATCAATAGTCATCAATCCTCCATTCTGGCCAGGTTTGCCTGACACAGCATATTAGCACATGGCCACACTTGCCAAATTCCACATGGGAGTTTTTTGGGTTTTTTAAATATTTATTTATTTATTTATTTACTTGAGAGAGAGAGAGAGAGAGAGAGCACAGGTAGGCAGAGCAGCAGGCAGAGGGAAAGGGAGAAGCAGGCACTCCACTGAACAGGAAGCCCGATGCGGGGCTCGACCCCAGGACCCTGGGATCATGACCTGAGCCGAAGGCAAATGCTTAAGGACTGAACCACCCAGGCACCCCTTCACATGGGAGCTTTACACTGGGCTCTGGTCCTCATGAATGAGGGATGGTGATTCTTCAGGTAATATAGTGAGCATTTTCAAACATCTCAGATAGACTATAGTGAGCATAAAAGAAGTGCTCCTTAAGGGAATATAGGAGAAATAGAAAGCATGTGCTTTGTGGGGTGCCTGGGTGGTTCAGTCGGTTAGGCGTCTGCCTTCAGCTCAGGTCATGATCCCAGGGTCCTGGAATCGAGTCCCACATCTGGCTCCCTGCTCATTGGGGAGTCTGCTTCTCCCTCTCCCTCTGCTGCTCCCCCCACTCATGCTTCTCTCTCTCTCTCTCTCTCTCAAAAATGAATTTTAAAAATCTTTAAAAAAAAAAAAAGAAAAGAAAAGAAGAAATCATGTTCTTTGGAGACAGACCAGGATTAATTAAGCAAATACCTGCTGCTTCCAAGAATTGTGCTTGAGCAGAGCAGCTCATTTGCACATTGGAGCACCAACACTGTGATCTTTCATTTGGGTTTCATATTTGTTTTCTCTGTCCATAGTACCCTTTTATGCATGGCGTGTCTCTCCGGACCTCTGGTCGCATGTCTTTTGGGTACGGGCTCAGCTTCAGCTGCTGTTGAGGAATGATTGCAGAGCAATTGTGAATTAACCGGTGAAAGACACCCAAAGATGTCTTGGTCACTAGTGAACAAAGCAGAGGTTGGGTTAGCGCTTGCCAGTCTCTCCAGTCAAGAAGTATTAACCAAGGATCACCACTGTATTATATAACTCCGTAGTCCCCTTCAGAAATGGAGAGAAGGAAGTGCCCCATGAGTGCCCTCAGAGAATAGCCAGTCCAAACCCCTCAGCTACTATGTTGGAAGGTGAACACCAATATCCAAGGCTCCCGACTTGGCTTCCCCAGAATGGGCTAGAAGGCACCTTTCCCTCAAATACAGCTCCAGGCTATGGGAAAATTCCATCACACACAAACTGTGAATTCCATAATTCCAGGGGCGCCTAGGCGGCTCAGTCAGTTAAGCATCTGTCCTTTGCTCAAGTCCTGACCCCCAGGTCCTGGGATAGAGCCCCACGTCGGGCTCCCTGCTCAGCAGGGGAGTCGGTTTCTCCCTCTCCCTCTGCTCCTGTGCTCTCTCGATCATTCTCTCTCTCTCTCAAATAAATAAAATCTATTTTTAAAAATTCCTTAATTCTGTTTGTTAATGACCTCTCCCTTGCTAACATCCTTCTCAAGTTAGCCCAAATGTAGTAATCCACAAAATTTGTCTTGGTAGTTTTTCCCAAGAAATCTGCCTAACCAGGACAGGTTATCAAAAGTCAAGGTATTTGGTCAACATAATCGGAAGGAGCATTTTTAGTCTGGTTTTTAAAACTAGCTACACTGATACAACCAACCTGGAAAACTGTCTGACAGCGTGTGCTAAACCTGAACACACATATGCATAACTTGTGACCCAGCAATTGTCGTCGTAATATATTCTCAGCAAAAACAAATACTCGGTTCCCAAAATACCAACATACCCTTGGTTACAGGTACCATGTATATTTTGTACATTTACAAAAATGCTCATGGCAGCACAATTCACAACAGTCCCCAAATGGAAAAAACCCAGATGTCCATCAGTAGCAGAATGGGTAGATCAACTGTAGTATGTTCACACAAGAGACTGTGAGCAGCGGTTCGAATGGATGATGCCCAGCTCGAGGGGACAACATGGACAAACCTCAGACAGGTAATACTGAACAAAAGAAGCCAGACACAAAATATGGACAAAGTAGAAATCTTTTTAGATAAAGCTCAAAGCAGTCAAAGCCAATTGTGAATGTCAGCAATCAGCACAGTGGGGCGCCTGGGTGGCTCAGTCCGTTAGCTTTCTGTTCAGGTCATGATCCCAGGGTCCTGGGATCGAGCCCCACATTGGGCTCCCTGCTCAGTGGGGAGACTGCTCCCTCTCCCTCCGTCGCTCCCCCTGCTTGTGTTTGCTCTCTCCCTCCTCCCTGACTATCTCCAGGTCAAATAAATAAATAAAACCTTTTTTTAAAAAGCAAGAAAGAAAAGAAATCAGCACAGTGTTACCCTTCCAAGATTCTCGTGTTCTGTTTCTCTAACTGGGGCTGGTACACAGGTGTGTTCACTCTGTGGAAATTCGCTGAGCCGGGCTCTTGTGACTTCTGCACTCTTCCACCTGTGTAAGTCCATACGTAATTATAAATATGGAAATATTTCTATATTTTGGAGGAAAAACATAACCTCTCCTCTTGCATTGACAAAACTTGTAGAAGATAGATCCAGAATGGAAATATCCTACTAATCCTCCTTCCGGCCCTCCATGCAGAGAAGTGTGAGGTAAATGGAGAACCAGGAGTGTAGAAAATTCAGTGAAGGGCTCCTCCTCCCACAACCCTTTAGAACTGAATCTAGGGTGACCACCGTTCTTGTCCCTCCATTGTTACTGCCCAGTTAGGAACAGGAACCCTCGAGTTTCCAACACGCCTCAGTACTCCTTTTTGTTCTTGCCAGCTATTCGTTCCTCAGGGAGCACGCCACCCCCTGGGAGTTCCCCACTGCCCTAGGACTGAAGCCAGACCCAAATCTGCTTCTCCAGGGCCTTCCCCACTCTCTGAGCCTCTGGCACACCAGGTTCCAGCCACGTATCTTGTCTGGCTCCGTCCTCAGAGCTCTGTACTTGCTGTTCCCGCCGCCAGCTCTTCCCATGGGCGGCTTCTCATCTTTCAGTATTAATGTCTCATCCTCAGAGAAAAGCATCTAACCCAGTCCCCAGTCACTTTTTTTTTAAAGTTTATTTTTTTAAGTTATCTCTCCATCCAACATGGGGCTTGAACTCAAGACCCCAAGATCAAAATTCACACACTGTTCTGACTGAGCCAGACAGGCACCCTGCCCGCCCCCCAAATGTATAATACCCGTTGCTCTCTCAAATGATCTTATTTATTTATTCTCTCTCTCCCTCCCCCGAATCACTCCCTCTCCCTCTCTCTCATTCACACGCACACACACAACACCAGAAGCTTCAAGAAAACAGACAGTGCGTGTCACATCTTCATAACTGTGTCCCCAGTGCCTGAAAGTATGACTGGCACAGAGTCAGCTATCACGACATACAGCTGACTATATGTGAATGACTATTGTGAATGAATAAATATATAGAATGACTATATGTCAGATAGGATGACACTCTATGTCACATACAGAATGACTATATGTGAATGAAGAAGTGCAATGTCACTTCCTCTAGGAAGCCTTCCCTGACCCAACAGCCCACACACATCCCTCTCCACTGGACTTCTCTAGGATTTGTTTGCTACATCACCCACATGACATTCATCATTCACTACTTTGTAATGTGGCTCATTTCAGTACTTGCCTTGGTCCCCCTTGCAAGTCCCTAGAAGGCAGAATTCCTGGTCTAAACTTTCTATCCCCCAAACCTGGCTCGTAGCAGGCTCTAAACCTCCTGCTCATAACAGGAAAGCAATAAAAATGTGCTCAGTCCACTGAGGAGGAAGCAGAGCCTAGTAGAAAAGGTGGACTTTGTAGTCTGAAGTCCTGACTTACCACTTATTACCTAGCTGCATGTCCTTGGAAAATTTACTCAGCATCTCTGGGTCTGGATCCTCGGTTATAAAATGGGTGCTGGAATTCCTACAGCATAGGACTTAAAAAGAAATTACATTAAGCAACGTGTGTGTGTGTGTGTGTTTAAAAATGTTAATTTCCCTTTAATGTTTGACAAAAGTTTGTCATCTCTGACTGTAACCATGGACATATTTCATAGCATGCTTATGTTCACCAAAGATTTCCTCTTAGGCAGCAGTTAATTCTGTGGGTTTTTTTTTTTTAAGATTTTATTTATTTGATAGAGACACAATGAGAGAGGGAACACAAGCAGAGGGAGTGAGAGATGGAGAAGGAAGCTTCCTGCCAAGCAGAGAATCCGATGCTGGGCTCAATTCAGGACCCTGGGATCATGACCTGAGCCAAAGGCAGATGCTTAATGACTGAGCCACCCAGGTGCCCCTAATTCTGTTTCTTAAGTGTTCTCCTTTCTCCCCCCAAAGAGGCAAGTATATAAAATGTTGATCAGAGTGTTTTTGATAAATGCAAGTATATAAAATCAGGGCATGAACACAACTTGCTCAATTTAATAGGCTTCATATCAGTGTTCCAATAAACAGAACCCATTCAAATTCTCACCATTGATTTCAAACCCACAAACGTGACTTCAGAGCCATAGCAATCTCTTGAAACTGATCAGCTTGGTGCAAGTAAGGGATCCTTACTGTACACATTTGTGCAGGTAGGAATCCTTCCCTCATTGGCTGTGTGAGAGCTTCATGTTTACTCAGCTCCTGTGCATCTCCATTCCCAGAAGCTGGCAGCCGAGTCGTAGTAAACAATGACCACTGGTGTCCCTCTGGAGAACTTTCCAGCCACTTACATGTCTTATATAATTTGATTCTGAGGGCTGTTATTAGGGAGTAAGATGGAGAAGGGCAGGCTGTGTAATATTATCCTATGGTTGGGTCCATCTGTCGTCGTCCCCCGAGGGTTGGTTAATGGGACCTGTATGAGCACGGAGGCAGGCATGACTCACGACTCTGACCTTGACCAGGTTCAATTCAACTTTTTTTTTTTTATTCCACTACCAGGAAAAGTCATGGAATACAGACTTATCAACCTCTTGGAAGACATAATACCAGGAGGAGTAGCTTCCCGGAATGCTGAAAGTCAAGGTTGTTTTTAAAATCTCTAAAAACAGAAAATTGTACACTTGAACCCTACCCAGCATGGACATGCTATAAGGCCGGAATGCTCCAGGACTACTGAGTCTTCACATGACTGTGGTTTCCTGTAAGGTTAGCATAAGCTCCAGCTTTTAGAGCATTTTTCCTGGATCTCCTCACTTGGGAGGAAGCATTTACATGTCCCCTCCTCTGGGAATCCATCCTGATCCCACACCCTGACAGCTAGTTGCTCAGGCCAAAAACCCTGAAGTCATCCCGAAGTCCTCATTGTTATTTAAACAGAACACCCTGCCTATCAAGAATCATGCCAGCCCTGCCTGCCAATGGACAAGATAAAGTTGTATCTGTCATTTATTAATGCATAAACTGACTTTTACTATTTATAGTTTTATTCATTATGCTTTTGTCTATCTCCCTCCACTACCACCTAGGCTTCTCAAGAGAGAGGTCTTTGTTTTGTTCCACTGATAATTCTCAGAGTCTACAACTGTACATTACACATGATAGGAACCTAGTAAGTATTTACTTTTAAGAAATGTGTGAGAGGGGCACCTGGGTGGCTCAGCGGGTTAAAGCCTCTGCCTTCGGCTCAGGTCATGGTCCCAGGGTCCTGGGATCGAGCCCCGCATCGGGCTCTCTGCTAGTGGGGAGCCTGCTTCCTCCTCTCTCTCTCTGCCTGCCTCTCTTCCTACTTGTGATCTCTCTCTCTCTCTCTGTCAAATAAATAAATAAAATTAAAAAAAAAAAAAAAAAAGAAATGTGTGAGAATCAGGGTACCTGGGTGGGTTGGTCAGTTGGGTATCCAACTCTTGATTTTAGCTCAGGTCACGATCTTAGGGTCCTGGGATTGAGACCCATGTTGGGCTCTGTGTTCATTGGAGAGTCTGCTTGGGATTCTCTCTGTCCCTCTCCCTCTGCCCCTCCCCTACTGCTAGCTCATACTCTCTCTCTCTCTCAGAAAGAAAAAAAGAAAGAAAGAAAGAGGAAGGAAGAAGGAAGGAAGGGAGAAAGAGAAAGGGAGGGAGGGAAGGAGAGAGGAAGGAAGAAGGAAGGAGGGAAGGAAGGAAGGAAGGAAGGAAGAAAAAAAAAGAAACGAGTGAGTGTGAATGGAGGTGAGTTAGGTACCCCACTTTGGGGCTCCCATATCACCCTGTAATTTTCTCATCAGAAGACTTATTACACTGTGGGGCAATTGGGGTTTATTTCTACTTAAAAAAACATATCTTTTAATTATACGTTGGCCCATGAATAAATCCTAGTTGTCATGTAATGGTTTACTTGTCTGGCCATTTCACTAGGCTGCAAACCACAAAAAGCCCAGAGCTGGTCTGCCTGGGCCACTACTGTGCCCCCAGCCCCGGGCACGGTGCCCCAGCAGAGAAATAGCACATTTATTGAGCGTCGGGCACACATCTAATGTTTTCCATGTGCTAATTCATCTCATCCACACAACAATCCAATGAGGTGCATTCTGTTGTTACTCCTATTTTACAGATAAGGAAACAGAGGCTCTCAAGAGTTAAGAAACATGCCCAATGGCGTCTAGTAAGGGGTGGATCTCAGAATCTGACCTACAAAGTCTGGCTCTGGAGCTCAAGCTCCAAATGACTGCCCTGAGTTGCCTCACCTTCACAAGGTGCCCAATAAAACTCGTTCAATAAATGAATCAAGGAAATATGGCTGCCAAAAAGGGCTGTGTTAGTAAAGTGTTGAGATAAGAGAAGCTGTAGTCCCAGAAAAGAGTACAGTCAACTCAGTTTAGGATAATTCCTGGTGATTTTTTTTTTTAAGATTTATTTATTTATATGACACAGAGTGAGTGAGCACAAGCAGGCAGAGCAGGGAGAGGAAGAAGCAGGCTCCCGGCTGGGCAAGGAGCACGGCGCGGGACTCGATCCTAGGACCCTGGGATCATGATCTGAGGTGAAAGTAGACGCTTAACAGACTGAGCCACCCAGGCACCTCTAGGATAATTCCTACTGAGAAGGAGATCAGAAAATTGAAGTGGGTCTAACGACCTACCCCACAGTGGCAAAGCATCGGGAAATTATGAAATAGTCAGAAACAACTTGGCCTTTGAGGAGTTTGCAGTGAGGGCTCAGGACCGCTCTTCAAATCCAGGGATTCCTGTGGGAAGGGAACCAGTCTGAGGCTGTGGGTCCCAAAGGAAGAGCTGGGCAGACGGGTGTGAGTCATAGAAAGGCAGTTCCCAGATCACTGTGTGGGGGAATTGATAATAACGTCCGAAACCGGAGGGCCCATCAACACAGGAGTGGATAAACAAAGTGTGGTGTGTACATACAGCAGAATATTATCAGCCTTAAAAAGGAAGGACGTTCTGATACAGGCCACAGCATGGATGAATCTAGAAGACATGCTGAGTGAAATAAGCCAGTCACAAAAGGTCACATACTGGAGGATTCCACTTATTTGAGATACCTAAGGTAGTCAAAATCATACAGAGAGAAAGAACAGGGGTTACCAGGGCCTGGGGGGACGAGAATAGGGAAGTATTCTTGAAAGAGTATCTGGGACGATGAAAAATTCCGGAGATGGACAGTGGGAAGTTTGCACAAGAGTGTGAATATGCTGATTGCATTTAAAATATACTTATCGGAAATGTTTATGTTCTGTATATTTTACCACAACAACAGAAAATAAATTAACAAACAAGGAGACAGTGAGGCAATAAGCCTCCACCATGGGCAGTGAACAAGCTGTGGCTCCATACTGGGGACAATCCCACGGCATTCTTGAGTTTGGGTGGGAGTTGGATGGCGTGGCCCTCCCAGCCCACCCCATAAGGCATGACTACCATAGCCCACATTTCTCAGGGGAGACAACTGAGGCCTGGAGACATCCAGGAACTTGCCCAAGGTCTCGTGGGTGCTAAGTGTGAGAAAGAAGGGCGGGAACTCCCAAGTGGGCGCTCTGCATCTGTGTGTTGACTGCACTGCATCAGGGAGGACACCTAGAGAGTTCTGTGACCACACAAGGTCACGCCAAGCCAGCGATAGGGCTCACGTCTTCCCACGCTCTGTTGCCCTCCTCCAGTAACTCCATGCTGCCTCCTGCTCTTTCCTGGTGTGCTCTGGGCATCAAATGCCTGACATGGGCGTTTCTGGTCAGTCACTGAGGGCACTAAGCTGCCCCCTGGAAGGCACACCCTCACACAGCTTCTGAGGGGGCTGCCATGGCCAGGATGTCCTATGACGCACAGAAAGCGTGGCCCAGCACTGGCTTGACCATTACTGCTGTTTGAGGGTCAAGATTTCTGGGCAATAAGCAAGTTTCCTTGTTATTTTCCTCACCATTTCTCATGTCACACCTTCTGTGTTCCCTTACTTAAAAGCTGACTGGAAATGATGACTTGCAAATAAAAGCTCTTGCATAGACTCAAGGCCCATTTTAATTTTATGAGCATTGTGCTTTATATTTGCCACAGTCTTTAAATGCTTTGAAGCAGAGTCTAGACCAGCACGGCCCAATAAAAATACAACGCATGCTGCATATGTAATTTAAAATTTTCTGGTAGCCACATTAGGAATGTAAAAAGAGGAGCACCAGGGCGGCTCAGCTGGTGGAGCGTCTGACTCTTGGTTTCGGCTCAGGTCATGATCTCAGGGTCATGGGATCGAGCCCCACATCAGGCTCCGTACTCAGCCTGGAGTCTGCTTGGGATTCTGTCTCTCCCTCCGACCCTCCCCCTCTGCCCTCCCTCTGCTTGCGTGGTTGCTGGCTCTCTGTCTCTTAAATAAATAAATCTTTTTTAAAAAGACTATAAAAGGAAAGAGATGAAATTAATGTTAGTGATATGTTTTATTCCTCTCAGTTGGTCCAAAGTAATTCTTGGTGAGGTATTTTACATTCTTTTCCATATTGTCTTTGAAATCAGTGCATGTATTATAATATACTCAGAGCACATCTCGATTCAGACCAGACACCTTTCAAATGCTTACAGGCTGGTGGAACTGGTGACGACCAATGAACGGGGCAGGTCCAGTCTCTGCTTTTCAAGGAGTTTGAGGGTGAAGAGGAAAGAGAAATAAGGCATGTTTAAAGGGGAGCCAGGTCTAGTGAGAGTTTTACTTAGTACAGAATGAGTGATTACACATTGACTGTGGGGACCAGGGGAAGATGATTCTCACAGCTTTGGCACTGAAAAACATTTGGCTTTGTTCTGAGGGCTAAACTTGAAAATCTATACACAATACACTGGAGGTAGGCAGTTTTCTGCAAGAGAGAAGAAAATGCCCAGGTCCCTAAACTCTGACTGATAATTGGTTGAAAATTGCAATATTTCAGTTATAGGAAAAAAAAAAAAAAAGAATGGACCTTGAAGTTGAGGCCATTAAGCTAAGTGAAGTAAGTCAGGCAGAGGAAGACAAATCCTGTTGATCTCACTTATGGCAGAATTCATAGAAAAAGAGATCAGATTTGTAGTTTACCAGAGGCTGGGGTTGGGGAAGGAGGGATTGAAGCAAGATGGTCTGATGGTATAGACTTTGGGTTCTAAGAGAAATAAATACCCGGGATGGAATGTATGACGTGATGACCACAGGAACACCACTGAATGGTATGTTTGAAAGATATTGGTAGAGTAAATCCTGAAAGTTCTCATGGCAAGGAAAACAAAAACTTTTCATAACTGTATGAAGTGATCAATGTTACTTTATTGTGGTACACATTTCATAATATATGTATACCAAGTCATCACGCTGTATACACTAAACTTTTACAATTATAACTCAATAAAGCTGGGGGAAAAAAAAGAACAGGTTAATCAGAAAGGGTTTTAAAGTCTAGAAGTCAGAGGAGAGTCACAGATAGAAACCTCAGAAGTACCTGTCTGGGCAGAGATGAGGAAAGAGGCAAACTTTCATGTCCCATTCTTCAACAGCCTCTCTACCAGGACACATGGGGACGTGAGTGTTGACGGCATGTTGGGATTCTGTCCTTTGGCTTGATGATTACAGAAAGGCCTGATACTTAGGACGTCAAGAAACGTCTAATTTAGGCCGTCTGTATCCCAATGTTCACAGCAGCAATGGTCACGGTCGCCAAACTGGAAAGAACCAAGATGCTCTTCAACGGACGAATGGATAAGGAAGATGTGGTCCATATACACTATGGAGTATTATGCCTCCATCAGAAAGGATGAATACCCAACTTTTATATCAACATGGATGGGACAGGAAGAGATAATGCTGAGTGAAATAAGTCAAGCAGAGAGAGTCAATTATCATATGGTTTCACTTATTTGTGGAGCATAAGAAATAACATGGAGGACATGGGGAGATGGAGAGAAGGGAGTTGAGGGAAATTGGAGGGGGAGATGAACCATGGGAGACTATGGACTCTGAAAAACAATCTGAGGGTTTTGAAGGGGTGGGGGGTGGGAAGTTGGGTCAGCCTGGTGGCGGGTATTATGGAGGGCGCATATTGCATGGGGCACGGGGTGTGATGCATAAACAATGAATTCTGGTACACTGAAAAGAAATTTAAAAAATTAAAAATAAAAAAAATAAATTAAAAAAAAAAAGAAACATCTAATTTATCCAAATGCCCTGGTTCTGGCTCTATGCTCACCCTGTCACCATTTGGGTCACCCTTTGGTTTCCATGAAGCTTGCCCACGGAGAGGGAATGCACCAAGGCCCCCACTCATTTATGTTCCACGATAAATGTCTGGGTAACCTGGCATCCCAGTCCCACATATTATTAATCTTCTGCGTTTGATAGATACAAACAGCCACTTGAGGAATCACAATACCCTTAGGGTACCAACAAATGGTTTCTGAGTCTGGAAGCCTGTGCCCCTTATCCCAGAATGTGAGGTCAGTTGCAACCACGTTAATGAATAGCACCCAGGAAGTGGCTGTGGCTTATTTATTTGACACATCATCTTTGAGCCCCTTCTTAATGCTAGACACAAGTTGGATGTTGGGAACACCAAGCCCCGGCCCTCTTGGAGCCTCTAGTGTGGCTTCTACTGCGACTTTCAGAGAAATGAAAATAACAGCCTTTTCCTACAGTTCTCAGGCAAAAAAACTAACTTTGAAAAAAAAAGATAAAATTAATGCAGACTGAAGGAAACTTCTCTAGACCTGTCCTACCATGCCCTCGAGTTTTGCTGACATGAAGTTTGTCTTTTAATGAGTGGTTTCCCATTATGGGCTCCTTCTTGAAACCTGGCTCCATGGTCCTGTGTGCTACCTGGACAGGCGAGCAGGGAAGAGAAGCCAAGGCCATCTGGAGTCAGGGGAGGACTGATGGGAGGCAGGGAGGGAGGGCAATCAGGTGTGTGGACACCCAAGAGACAAATCCTCCATAAGCCGTCACAGAGTACCCAGGGATCCAGCTGGGTCCTGCTGTTTTTCCATTTAATTGTGTTTGGAAGTGTCGGTTCAGCTACGAAGTTGTACAAAGGGCCCTTAGAGGGCACTAAGTGGAAGTTGCTGGCCTGTCTGTCACTTGTTCCCATTCCATATTTAGTCTACAAGGGGCTCCGAGAGGGGAGATCTCAGCTGTATTTATCACCCATGAACTTGCCAGGTCCTTTTCAGTTGATTAGGAGAGGGGTGGGTTGGGTCCTGTATCAGAAACCATCTGCTCTCAGGCCAGAGACACATGTATGAAGGGAGATGTCTCCCAGCAGTGGTGGGGAAGCTAAGATAAGCTGGGAGTGACCGACCAAGCAAGCACACCCATCCCAGAACCCGGGAGAAGAAAGGCTCTTAAAGATGCCACATGAGGGATGTGTGTTCCCCAAGCTGCTTTGATTGTCCAGAACATTCAACTGTATGATTATGACTACAGGACACGTAGCTGCCATACGTTGTAGCTAACTGAGGACACAGCAATGTCCTGTGACGTCTAGTAGCATATGTCCTTTTTATGTTCTCCAGGAGGCAGTTTATAAATGGTAGCTACTCTACTGAGATCATTTAGAAGCAACACGTCAAGATGTTGTTGGAACAAAGCCGGACTGCCTAAGAATTGCTTGATGCTGAAATACAGTTTCCCAGGTCCCACTCCCAGAGATACCATTTAGGAGGTCTGGGGTAAGACTCAGGAATCTGCGTTGTAGCAACCATCCTCTCTCCTGTTCCCTCATTTACACACTGGGTAATTTGGAAAAGAAATATCCAAGGACCTCACTTGGAGAAGGTCTGTGAAAAGGACACTGGGCCTATTAATTGAAGGCCTGGACTTGGCAGTAGCTGTGTGACCTTGGAGAAGTCCCTTCACCTCTCTGTGCTTCCATTTCTGGCTATAGAATGAGAGCACTGCTCTTTCAGGCGCTTTCCAGAACCGATATTCCAGAAGTTTGGGCCGACTCGCAATGGGTTTCCAAAGCTGTGGGTGTTCCAGATTTCCTGGAATGGGACCCTACTCTCAGACTGAGCTAGACTTTAGGCGGGGCAATGGGCAAAGCTCCCCAATGATGGAAGAAAGACGGAGACAGAGGGACAGGAAGAAGCCAAGAGACATAGGCAGCCCATCTAACCCAGATATGCATGCTTTGTCCTGGGGTCTCCATCCTCATCATGCCCTTGGTGCAACAGCATGGACCCTCTGCATGGGCCTGAGAGGAGGGTCACGGCTCCTGGATGAGACTTCCAAATCGGCCATCAAAGTAAGTACTCTTTCTGGAAGGCATGGGGCACTTTCTTCTACCTGTTTTTACTAGATCAGCTCACCACCACCGCAGTTAACATCTAATGAGCCATAACTTCCTGCAGTCAGAGGCTTGGGATCTAGCTGTGTGTCACCAGGCCTTTGGGTCCCAGCAGCATGAAGAAAGAGAACAGTGACATACGAATAAGAAAAGTCTGTATCTGTGACCCTTGAGCATGGCAGCCCTGTTTTATACTCCCTTGCCTTCCCACCTCTGATGTTGCCAAGAGGAGGCCTGAGATTCTAGGCCTGGCTCTACAAAGCCCCCACCCTCCCAGTTTTCTCAGCGGGATGGGTGGTGTCTGACAAAGACATCATTAGTGATCTCTTGCTGTATCTCGGAGATTCTCGTATAAACCACGAAATCGTGCAGCAGGTACTGTATGCCTCCAGTTTCTGTCTCAGTTTAGGGTTATTCAGACATCTGTTGGCATCTCATTTTTTTTTTTAAGATTTTATTTTTTATTTATTTATTTGACAGACAGAGATCACAAGTAGGCAGAGAGGCAGAGAGAGGGGGGAAGCGGGCTCCCTGCTGAGCAGAGAGCCCGATGCGGGGCTCGATCCTAGGACCCTGAGATCATGACCTGAGCTGAAGGCAGAGGCTTTAACCCACTGAGCCACCCAGGCGCCCCAGCATCTCATTTCTGTGGCAAGAACCCTGCACCGAGAGCCAAACCTTTGACCTTGATGGAGATCGCACTGGCAATAAATAATGCCCTTCTTTCCTCTCTCCCTGTTCTACCTTCCAGACTTGAAGCTGGGACTTCAGAACACCACCAGCAACCAGAAGGAAGTAAAAAATAAAATCATGAAGTTTGTGTGTTCTTTTCTTTTAGGGAAGCCTCCCAGGGTGAGCCTCTTACGCTGAAGACTTTACAAACCCCTCCCAGAAGTTAACTTCTAAATCCCTGGTGGAATAGAAGGAAAGAGGGTGTTCTAGACAAATAATGGACAGTGTAACTTGGGGCAGCCTTCCAAATGGTAAAGCAGGGAAAGGTGTAACTAGGTGTTCTGTGTTCTGTTTAAAAAGGCAGAGAAGGGGCGCCTGAGTGGCTCAGAGGTTTAAAGCCTCTGCCTTCGGCTCAGGTCATGATCCCAGAGTCCTGGGATCGAGCCCCACATCGGGCTCTCTGCTCACTGGGGAGCCTGCTTCCTCCTCTCTCTCTCTCTGCCTGCCTCTCTGCCTACTTGTGATCTCTGTCAAGTAAATAAATAAAATCTTAAAAAATAAATAAATAAATAAAAAGGCAGAGAAGTAAATAAAAAAATTATAGAAATAGTTCTACTCCAAATCATTATAATGAGCAAAAATGTAAAAGACATTAAAAGGATAAGCAAGTCCTCAGCCCTCTGAGAAGACTGATTCCCGGAAAGTAGCTACATTTAAGTCTAGTTAAATATTTATTGTCAGTAAGTTGTAAGTCAAGTCCTTGGGGTGTGCTGGGTAATAGAATGTTGATGAGTAGACAGCAAGAGCCATTTTCTTAGAACCTCTTGACCCAGTCTTGGCTAAATGAATCCTGGAACCTTCTTCAATACTTCCAAACTTTGGGGAATTACCTAATTTTCCAAAAACCTGCCACTCTTCCCAAACTCAGTTCTGTGTGTGTATCTAAGTTGGGGGGAAGGAGTTTATATTTAAAGGTAACCTAAAACTAACTTTTTCAGAATTTTTAAAACTTCCATCAGTCCTTGAAAAAACTGTGTTGGGAGTACCTGGCTGACTCAGTCGGGGAAGTGTGAGACTCTTGATTTTGGGGTCATGGGCTCAAACCCCATGTTGGGTGTAGAGATTACTTTTAAAAACTTTTTTCTTAGGGAAACGCTCCTACACTGTTGGTGGGAACGCAAGCTGGTGCAGCCACTCTGGAAAACAGTATGGAGGTTCCTTAAAAAGTTGAAAATAGAGCTACCTTATATGACCCAGCAATTGCACTACCAGGTATTTACCCCGAAGATACAAATGCAGTGATCCGAAGGGGCACCTGCACCCCAATGTTTATAGCAGCAATGTCCGCAATAGCCAAACTATGGAAGGAGCCCAAATGTCCATCAACAGATGAATAAATAAAGAAGCTGTCATGTACAATGGAGTACTATGCAGCCATCAAAACATGAAATCTTGCCATTTCCAACGATGTGGACAGAATTAGAAGGTACTATGCTAAGCAAAATAAGTCAATCAGAGAAAGACAATTATCATATGATCTCACTGATATGAGGAATTTGAGAAACAAGACAGAGGATCATAGGGGATGGGAAGGAAAAATGAAACGAGATGAAATGAGAGAGGGGGACAAACCATAAGAAGGTTAATCTCAAGAAACAAACTGAGGGTTGCTGGAGAGGTGCTGGAGAGGTTGCTGGCTGGGTGATGGACACTGGGGAGGGTGTGTGCTACAGTGAGCGCTGTGAATTGTGTAATACTGATGATTCACAGACCTGTACCCCTGCAACAAATAATATATTATATGTTAATAAAAAGAAAACTTTTTTCCTTAATTATAAAAAGAAAAAATGACTAAAATGACTGTCTTCTTATCACAAATGTGATGGACCAACATTGTGGAAATTTTAGGAAATGTAGATAAGAAGAAAAAAAAAACAAAGTAAAAATCACTTATAATTATATTCTAAGAGTTAGGACTGCAAACGTATATCCTTCCAATCCTGTATCTTTTATTTTTAATTAAACAAGAGATACATAAATCCATGCACCTTTTAAAGAAAATCAGAACATCATATATAAAACCAAACTATCCATTGACCACTTCCCATAATCCCATGCCTTTCCCTCTACCCAAGTGACCAACTGCTCTTGGGAGTTTGATGTGTTTCCTTCCAGAGTTTTATAATTATATATAACATATTTTGTGGTTTGTGTTTTACATAAGAGGCATCATACTACAGATGTGGTTTTGCAATTAGTGATGTTTTAGAAATCTAATCACATTAATATATAGACCAACTAATTTCTTTCAACTGCTGAATAGTATTCCATTGTATAAATATACCACATTGTTTTTGTCCTCTCCACTTTTAGAGGACACTTATGATTGTTAACAATTATTCTACCTCAAACAATGTTGTAGTAAATAGCTTACATAAATTTTTCCACGTCTCTCTATTTTAAATTCCTCCAAGAAGAAACTATGGGTCCCAGGCTCTGCCCCAGGTTCCCCTCAAGTTGCTCTGCAGAGTCTGAACATTCTTGTTTCCCGGCAGTCTCCATGACCCTTTAACTTCCAGACCTTTCACTGTGGCCAGTGTAATAGGTATAAGCTGCTATCCCCTCATTCTTTTAATTAGTATTTGCCTAATAAAAACTATTTGAGTGTCTTCTTACAGGTTTGTGGCCATTCGTATTTTTCCTTCTGTAAATTGCATATTCATATCCTTTGCTCATTTTTGTAAAGGGTGGCCTTTTTTCCCCCCTTGTCTATCTGTTACACTCATTCTTTGTTACATGTGTTGCAAAATTTGCTCAGTCTCTGGCTTACCTTTAATATAGTTTGGGGTATCTTTCGCTATGTAGTTGACCTTTGAATGATTCAGGGCTTAGGAGTGTGACCTTCTCCCATCCTCAGTGGGAAACATGCATATAATCTGAATTCCCCAAAACCTAACTACTAATAGCCTGTGGTTGACCAGAAGTCTTACCAATAACATAAACAGTAGATTAACACACATTTTATATGTTATATTGTTACATACTATATTCTTAAACTAGAGAAAAGAAAAGTTTAAGAAAATCAGAAGAAAACGAAAATACACTTACAACTGCACCGTAAGACATCCACATATAAGCAGACCCATGCAGTTCATAGGACCAACTGTACAGCTCTTTTTCTTATTTATAATTAAGATAACATTCATTCATGAACTTAATTTAAATTAAATTAAATTTAATTGGACTTTTACTATTTGAGTTTTGCATTCCATGACTTACTCATGGTCTCCTTTTCTCTTTGATCATACTGATATTTCCCCATACTTTTTTCCCCTAATACTTTGAAATTTTTGTTTTGAAGGTTTAGGTTTTTAATTCATTTAGAGTATAATTTTGTGTATCGTGTAAGGTAGGAGACTTGCTTTCATTTATTTTGTCTGCATATAAATACTGATTCTCTCCAGGTGCCTGGGCAGTTAGGTAAGCATCCTACTTGATTTTGGCTCAGGTCATGATCTCAGGTCATGAGATCAAGCCCCTGGGGGGCTCCATGCTCAGCACAGAGCCTACTTGTCCCTCTCCCCCTGCTCAGGCTTGATCTCTCTTTCTCCGTCTCAAATAAATAAATAAAATCTGGGAAAAAAAAGATAAAATAAGATAAAATATTGGTATTCTCTTAATACCGTTAATTAAATAGCCCATTTCCCCCCACTGATTTGAAATGTACATATATTAGTTTCCCTAGTATTGTTTCTGGATTCTTCTTGAAATCATGTTTTATTGACCTCATTCTATTCCAGTCTTACAAAAAAAAAAAAAGACACCAATTTACTTACTCTGCAGTGTGTGTTTATTTTGTTTTATGCCCTGTTTTTTTCCCCCACAACCTACTTTTGTTTTACAACCTACTATTTTGTTGAAAAAAATGCAACAAGAGAATGGATAAGTTCTGATAATCACTGTATAGCAATTAATAGAAACTAAAGCCATATATATCAACATGGATACATTTCCCCAATATGATGTTAAATTAAAAAAATAAAATAGGCAAAACAATTTCCATACAGGGACGCCGGGGTGGCTCAGTCAGTTAAGCATCTGCCTTCAGCTCAGGTCATGATCCCAGGTCTTGGGATCGAGTCTGGCATGGGGCTCCTGGCTAAGCATGGAGCCTGCTTTTCCCTCTGCCTATCACTCCCCCTGCTTTTGCTCTCTCTCTCTCTCTCTTTCTCTGACAAATAAATAAATCTTTTTTTTTTAAAGTTTCCAGGGGCTCCTGGGTGGCTCAGTGGGTTAAAGTCTCTGCCTTCAGCTCAGGTCATGATCCCAGGGTCCTGGGATGGAGCCCCGCATTGGGCTCTCTGCTCAGCAGGGAGCCTGCTTCCTCCTCTCTCTCTCTCTCTCTCTCTGCCTGCTTCTCTGCCTACTTGGGATGTCTGTCTGTCAAATAAGTAAAATCTAAAAAAAAAAAAAAAAAAACTTAAAAAAAAAGTTTCCATACAAATATCACAGAGAATCTCATTTACAGAAAGCTTAAAAATACATAAAACAACACTTAATATCATTAAAGAATATCTATGTAAAAAAAGAAAAAGGAAATTCATGAGGATAATGGCAACCAAAATGAAGATTAAAGGTGGATCTACCATGAAGCTTATGGAACTTTGGGGAACTTACGCTTCTCATTCACATGAACCCCTTATGAGGTCCTATACTGAAATTTTATTTCCTAGATCTGTACTTCTTTTTTTTCCTTAAAGAGACTGTTGTTTCCCAGATTGTATTAACTTTAAGCTTATCCATGGAGTAGGGTAGGGAAGAGAGAGGGGGAGAGGCGGGAGGGGAGGGAAGAGGAAACCAAGGGTCTCTCCCGAAAGACTGCTGGCCCCTCAGGGCCTGCCCTGCCACCACTAGGCTGGCTTTGGGGCACTTGGGCCTGGCTAGGCAGCATCTGGATAGGACTTGATCTGCGGTTCAACCCCTTGCAGGACTCTGGGCAGGGAGGAGACCTTGAAGAAGCCAAGATGGCGAGGAGTTCCTTGGAGCACTGCCCACAGCTCACAGCGGGGATCAGTTCATTTTTCCAGGGACAAGTTCTCCAGGCCAGTGGCTGAGTGCCTTGGGGTTTGTCCAGGAGGACGGTTTGAGGCACCAAAGCCCCCTAGAGTGGCAATCTTGCTCTAATTCTTTAAGCTTCTTTAAGCAAGACTAAATCTTGCTTCTTTCACTCAAAGTCTATACCATTTTAGAAAACAAACCAACTGGAACAGAATAAATGGCAGTTCTTGCACCAACGGAAATCCACCCTATGAACATCTTTTCATGTGGTGAAATAGTCTTCTGTAACATCTTTCGTGGCTATGGAGGAAATGTCAAAATTGACTTAACCAATCACCTATTGTTAGATGTTTAGATTGGTTCCAGGTTCTGCTCCACGCCAGAACAAACATTCCTACTGCTCGCCCCCGGCCTACGGCCTTATTATGTAATTATGTCTTCAGAAAAAAAATTCCCAGAAGTCAACTCCTTGTTTCAAGGCTTTTGAGATGGATTGCCAAATAGACCTCCAAAAAGCTTGTATCGATTCACCCACACGTCAGTATAGGAGAGATTCCCATTGTCATCTGAAACCAACACTAAATACTTACGTTAAAAAATCATTGTTCAGGGGCACTTGGGTGGCTCAGTGGGTTAAGCCTCTGCCTTCAGCTCAGGTCATGGTCTCAGGGTTCTGGGATCGAGCCCCGCATCGGGCTCTCTGCTCACCAGGGAGTCTTCTTCCCCTTCTTTCTCTGCCTGCCTCTCTGCCTACTTGTGATCTCTCTCTCTCTCTATCTCTCTGTCAAATAAATAAATAAATAATCTTTTTAAAAAAATCATTGTTCATTGGACTGACAAAAAATGAAATCTCATAGCTTTAATTTGCCATCAGTCACAAGGCTCAACTGCCTTATGACTATCACTGTTTCTTCTGGGTCGATTTAGTATTCATGTGCCTTGTTCTGTCCTCTGTTAAGACGTTCCCCTTTTCTGTACTGATGACTCAGAACTTCTTATTCATTATGATATTAACTCCTTTTCATGTATGTTATCAACACTTTCCTTTTTGTTCTCTCACTTGTTTTTATATTTTATATTTTGTGTCTTTTGACGGATATTTGTTAAATATATTAATGTTTTACTTCTGATTCTTTGTTGTTTTTTGGTAAATATATTCCCCCCCAATTATGTAAATATTCACCTTTATTTCCCCCAATCCTTCCCTGGCTTTATTTTTGGAATTTTTTTTCTAGGCTGAGATGGAACTCCCTTTTTACCCCAAAGAGTTAATCATTTCATTAATAAGTCATCTTTCTCTTCCTGATTTTAAATGAGATTTTAATTATATAGTGAATTGAGTCTGTTTCTGGACTTTCTTCTGTTTCAATTGATGTGTATGCTTTTGCCAGCATTATTTTAATTATTGTAATTATGGTATATGTCATTTCTAGTATTATGGAAACTCCTCATTTCTTTCTTTGTTTCAACATTAGTTTCTTTATACTTGCATGTATATTCTTCTAGAATCATTCTGGAAATTCTGCTTTTTTCCCCTTTACTTGTCATACAAAGAGTATTAATGATTTTTTCTTAAACTCAGTCAAGGTCACAACTAGATGTAGTTGGAAAAGAGAGGGAACATTTAAAGAGACACTTACAAATCTACGTGAGACATGAAAGACTTTTTTTGCTCTGATCATTTCATAAAGAACCAGACCTTAAACTCCTCCAGCATGTCCCAGAGCCCTACCACTCATGGCATAAATGAAAACCCTCTGTTGTAAAAGAGAACGAAAGAGAAACTATGATGACATAAGGGTAGAAGTAAAAGAAAGGAAACAAGATCTGAAATTAAGATGAACACAAAGCCCCATGAAACCAAAATGCTGAAAGTAACCTTAAAGAAATGATGCGTGGTTTCCATTCATTCCCCTTCGTTCATTTTCCATTTTGGGAAAAGAAAAAAATAAAATAAAATAAAAGTCTAGATGTTTCTAGGAAGCTACAGAAAAATGTTTCCTATATCCCCCCATTGAATTTATGAAGTATAGAACTTGCATTTCAAACAGCTAAGAAATAGCAGCATCTTTGCGTGAAAGTCCTGCCCAAGGCCCGCATTCCCCTCCAGCACTTGCCAGGAATGGCCGTCCAGCCTCCACTTGGCTACCGCCTGACTAGGCCCTGACTCACTGCCTCCGTGAGCTCCTTCCATGTTTAAAAAACCTATTATTAGAAGGTTCTCGCTGCTATGAAGTCAAAGCCTGCCTTCCAGTATTCCCTCCCCCTTAGCCCCTGGTTCTGCCGTTTCGAGTCAACAGAGGCCTCCCTTCTTTGAAGGTGATTCTCACGTCTCCTTCTGTTTTCTCTTTCCTGCTCTGGTCGTTCCTGATTCCTCAAACTAGTGCTTTTAGGACATAGTTCTAGATCTCTCAACATCTTTGTCTCTCCTCTGGCCATGTTGTAAGACAGCCAGCCTTTCTTTTAAAGATGAAGCATAGAACTTACCTTCATCCTGCAGATTCGATCTGATGGTGCAGGAAACTGGGAGAAGCTCATTCCTTACTTAGCTTTTAATTTTAAAAGGAATGTACCTGTGCTTACATTCATGCCTAAGCGAACAGACGCAGGCCTTCTGACTGTGTCATCAAGAAAAGAGCTTGGGCCCTTTTCACATCAGCAAGTGAGCCAATTTCACAGGGCAAGATGACCAAGAATTTGGTCTTTGGTGAAATGTGGGAAAGCCAAGAATGAGCCAAGGAAAGGCCTTGCCATGGAAAAACCGAAAAGTCCAGGTGGTGCAATTAGGGGTGCTGTGAACGCTTGTGAGCGCAGGAGAGATGGAAGCCTGCCCGCCAACGAAGACACCCCCGGAGGAGTCACCTGTAGAGTGCCTTGTTCCAGGCGCCGGCCTCTGCACCAGCAGATGGAGGATTAAAGGAACAAGGCTTTGCCACATCTCTGTCTTGCTCCCTGCTTCTTGGGATCCCTTGGGAGCAGGGAGGGCTTACATTTACATCTTGTCGGTAGCAGGGTGTGTGCCCAACCATGCGAAATGGAAATGAATACTCAGGACCCCAGTTACTGTATCTAGTCCCCTTGGGGTCCCAGGAACTTCAGTCGAGTCTCCTGGCAGCTTCTCACTAATCTACCTTGGGCTGGCCCTTCTTCAGGGCCATGCCATCAGCCCTCCCTCCCCTGAGGGCGAGCTTGAGGGCCTGGACAGGCAGGCAGGCGGCAGCGGGTGACTCTGCCAGGAACTGTGCCCTGGAACTGGGGGAGGGGGATGGTAACACACCACACCGGCCGAGGCAGATCAAGAAACCCGGGGACCACTCTCTGCTGTTGCCACCAGATGGGAAAAATCAAATATTCACAAACGGGCCCTGCCTGAAATCCAGGAGGAGGTCTAATTACAGAGCTACGGATCTATGTTTTCTGTTACCCTAAATCCTGGCACAGACCATAGTGAGTAAGTCAGGAACTGAACACTGGCTTTCAAGGGGGGGAGGAGGCCGGACGGGGAGGGTGGGGGAGGGAGGAAGTTTACTGCGCTTCCATTGGTAGGAGAGGAGCACATGATTCCAGGAGCACTAGGCTCTTTCCGAGCCCACAGAAATTTCTTCAGCTAGTTCGTGGTCAGTGGGCCTGGCCTACCTCACCTTTTGGGGGCTTTGTTTGCTTATTAATCTGTCTCTTATAATGTAAAATCCATTCGGGAGTCCCTTAGGATTACATATATCCTCTTACACTGCTATTCTTCCTGGCAAATTAAGTCATTGAGGAAATACAAAGCAGCCTGGTGAGTCTTAGCTTTTGCCACCATATAAGGCTGAGAGAAAGGTGTTGAAGGAGAGGTGTTTCCTCTCTCTTGGGTTCAGCCAGCTGGAAAGCAGGTCTCTCCTTGCAAAGTGTCCAGCGGAGCCTAGGGCCAGCGGTTATAAAATAGAGGGGGAAGAGAAAAGGTGGCAGTATCCTGCGCGTCCCCTCTGTCCCAGGCTCCACCCTGAGCCCCGGTCATCTTAGACGTGAAGAGAGTGACCAGGGACAAAGAGCCCCCCCACCCCACGCTCCCCACTCCCTGCACCCCCTCCCTCCCTCCCTGGGGAACTTTAAGCCCTAGGCAGAGGGATCCCACGCATGTCCTCCTCCCGTACCCACTGAGCTTCCTATAAGGTTTTTGGGGTATTTGCTGAACCGTTCGCTTGTGTTGTTAACTTTCATTTGTATATCATGTCTCCCAAACTCAGCCATGCCCCTCACAGCTCATTGCTGGGCACAAGATGAAAAATAACACCTCTTGAATGAATGAAGAGACCTGCACTGCTCGCTCCCCTGGCCCACAAGAAGGAGAGGACCCTTAGGGAGTGTTTCCACATACTGGGCAACACTGGCGAAGCTTTTCAGAAAGCTACAATACAGAGCTGAGTTTATCTTTGTGTACTACTCTGAATCTTTACGCTCTGGGTTGGGATATCCCTGCAGAGGTCATTTGTGAATGGTCCAATGATTCGAGATTTTAAAAAAAAAAAAAGTTATCTCATGGCAAACTGCCAGCAAATACAGGAGCGTTCCCCTAGTCCACCGCTCAGCCTTAATGAACTCAACTCATGACTGATTTCATATCACTTCTATTCTGTCCATTCATTACGCACCCTCCCCAATCAGGATTATAAACAAAAGACATCAAACAAACAACACACATCATGTCTTTTTGTTCCTAAGTATACAGTGCCTATCTCTGAAAGATAACTTTCATTTTAAATAATCACTTCTGTGCTATCATCAAAGCGCTCTGGTCTTTGAGGCAGAGACTGAAGGCTGATGAGCCCCTTATGATCAGCCTCTGTTCGGGCCTCTATTATTATCACACGCCATGGGCATTATTATCGGGAAGCCATGGGCGTACCGAAGTCTTCCTTTCCGTCCACCCTGCCACTCCCCCTCCTTCTCCAGTCACCTGCCGTCAGGACCCGCTTCTTAAGGTTTACGCGTATACCCTTGGAAGCAAATCTGGCTTAGAATCCCAGCTCTACCATTTCCCAGCTCCGTGACCTTTGACAAAATACTTAACCTTTCTGTGCCCCAACTTCCTCATCTAAAAGCTGAGTCAATTCATAGTCCCTACCTCATAGAGCTGTAAAAATTAAATATATTAAAAATAATATGAAGCTGGGACGCCTGGGTGGCTCGGTCGGTTAAGCCTCTGCCTTCAGCTCAGGTCATGATCTCCGGGTCCTGGGATCCAGTCCTCCATCAGGCTCCCTGCTCAGTGGGGAGTCTAGCTTCTCCCTCTCCCTTTGCTCCTCCCCCACTCATGCTCACACAAGCATGAACGCTCTCTCTTTCTCTCTTTTTAAAACAAATAAATAAAATCTTTAAGAAATAAAAAAATTCCAAGGAGCTCTTGGAACAGTACCTGGCACATAGAAAGTACCATGTGTTTGCTCTTACCATTTATTCTTTGCTTAGGACATGCACCATTTCCACCAGCACCACCACCTCCCTGAGTTCACTGACGACAGCAATAACCCCATCACATCTGCGCAGAGACATGTGTATTTCTCAAAGCATTTTCATACCTTTCATCAGGTACAATCTTGCCATAATCTGTGATGGTGCTGGGAATTTGGAGGTGTTAATACAGAACAGGGGAGTGCAAAAATTCAGCTACAAATAGTCCCATTCGTGATGAGGAAAAATTAGAACCAAAACAAAGGGCTAATAGTAGAAAATTGGTTAAATAAAATTTGGCATATTTGTTATGTTCTACCATCATAAATGAAAAAGAGCATTTAATGACATAAAAATGATTCATGCTAAATAAAATGGAAAAAGAAAGTTAAAAAAAGCATGTGAAGTATGAATCTATTATGCTTTTTTTCCCCTTTTGCTATGTTATGCTTGTTAAAGACTGAAAAGACTGGGTGTTATACATAACTAATTGAATACTATGTCAAAAACTAACGAGTACTATACAGTGGCTAACTGAACACAAAGAAAAGACTGAAAAGATACACATCAACATATTAACATTATTTCTCAATGGAACAACAAAAAGTCACTTTTCTTGTGCTTTGAATTGCTTTTTTTAAAATAAGCAGATTTTTAAAAAATTATTTATTATTTGGGGGAAGAGAGAGAGAGAATGAGCAGGGGAGAGGAGCAGAGGCAGAGGGAGCCCGACACAGGGCTCAATCCCAGGACTACGGGATCATGACCTGAGCCACCCAGGCACCCTTAATAAACAAATTAACATTGTTTTATTATATTGGTAGTGCTCACATTGCTTCATGGCATAGATTAATAATAATAGGTTGTGTCTGAAATTTCTGAGCGCAACATAATGAACACCTATTACATTTACAATAAGGGAAGGTTACTGTTTAAAAACAAGATACAGAATTGTATTTGGTTACATAAAAGATAAATGAAAACAGCAAGATGTTAATGGGAAACTTGTAGCTGATTTTTGTCTTTATATTTTTCAGGCTTTTCCAAAGCTTTTATTCTGAGAGCACAATGTTGTTTTTAGGTAGATGGTTCAGATAGGGAAACTGAGGCACAGTAGGTGGGCAGGAAGGCTCTCTGGCTCCAAACCAGAGCAGGTGTGTTCCTTCCTCCCCACAGATGCCCCCTTTTGGGTCCATTCTTGACATGTGACTTAAAGTCCAGGCTATGGTGGTGACAGACGGCTGACTTTAAGCCTCTCATCTCAGCAGAAACGGCTGCAGGGCCGTGTGTGTTTGGGGTGAGGCTGGGGATGCTCGGCACCCCAGAGGCATCAGCCTGACTCTCCATAGGGCCAGCAAGCCTGCCCTCGGCTGCGCCACCCCACAGCTGTGCGTCTCCAGATTCTGAAGCAGCAGCCATCTCCCCGCTCCAGACGCCAGGTGTGAGGGAGGAGTGAGCCCAGCCTGCAGATGTGTTCGTCCGTGATAGCAGTCCACCCAGGCCAACCACCGTGGGTGTGTTTCTAGGACAAAATAAAATAGGAATAAAAGCAAGTAGAGGTGGGGAAAGAAGAAGAAATGGGAGAACAAGAGAAAAGCAGTTAGATCTGTTAGCAACCCGGGAAGCAGGGAGAAGGGGGGTAGGGTGGCCCAGTGGGTGAAGCCGTGGGTTGGAAGTCACGGACCAAGGGGCTCTCTTGCACCCACTGCCCACAACTATGTGATCCAAAGCATGTCTCCTTCCTGGGCCAGGGCCTCTTCTGCAAGAGGCAAATGTCACTAAAGGGGAAGACGGGCTCCTGGCTTCTAGAAGAGAAGCTGAAAATGCACATTTGCCCCGATACCCACAGGAAGAGTGCTTGGTTCACAGCCTTCCCGCACACACCTGTTTGGATCGGATGGGCAGGACAGCTTGCTGACATTGTCAGACTTAGGCTTCCAGATCTGCGGGTGAGGAAATAGCTCCATCTTGGTGATACCACACTGAGAGGCTCGGGTTTGGGCTGGGCACCCCCGCCTGGCCCAGACTGGTGTATGAGAGAGTGGCAGGCCTGGACTGTCTTCAGGGCTGTCAGCTCTCAGTGTCTCGGTAGCCTACGGCGGCCCTCCAGCAGGCCCACGCTGCCCAGGAGGACCTTCACCCCTCTGTCCATTGGCCCCAGAGTAAAGTAGTTTTGGGGAATATTTTCCCCCCAGGTGGAATCAAAGCAAAGAAAAAGTAGCAGTGGTCTATTGCCATTAAAATGTCATGTATGGTTCTGGCAATTCTAGAGATGCTCCCCAGTTACCTGTCTTTGGACAAGGGGAGACTCCAGCAGTGATTTCAAGGCAAGAATATATGGGAGGGAGCAACACTGGAAATTGGCACAGTAGGAAAGAATCATTCTTCCTTACTCCCTAGCTTCCTAAGTTTTTATTTAAAATCCCACCAAACCATCCCACTGGCACCCATCTGGCTTTGCAGCTTGATTCAGGTTCTAGCCCTGGGTAAGAAGTGGAGGGGGCTACAACAGAAGAACAAGGCTTGGTCCTGGTGACTTCATTCCAGAGGGGGTGACAGAAGCCACACCGGAATCTCTTGGCTAGCACGGGTCAGACAGCAGGTTTCAAACCAAATTACACGGATAGGGTCCCTGATCACACTCGTTCTGAACTAATACCAACCCCAAACAAAACCCAGAGACAGGGGGCACCTGGGTGGCTCAGTGGGTTGGGGCCTTTGCCTTCGGCTCAAGTCATGATCTCAGAGTCCTGGGATCGAGCCCCGCATCGGGCTCTCTGCTCAGCGGGGAGCCTGCTTCCTCCTCTCTCTCTGCCTGCCTCTCTGCCTGGTTGTGGTTTCTCTCTGTCAAATAAATAAAATATTTAAAAAAAAAAAAAAAAAACCCAGAGACAGAATCAGGAAATTCACCCCTGTTAGTACCAGCCCGTGCCGTCAGTGAAGATGCTACAGGGGTGGTCCTCTGACTTAGGAGGCAGAGGCTATAGGATGGTGACTCAGTATCATACCTGGACACTCTGAGTGTATATGAACGTCCGTCTCCAAGCCACGGCAGCTAGGCTGTTAAGAAATGTATCTGGCAGTGTTTATGCATGTCCTACCCCAAGGATAACACAGAGGAGAGAAGATCTTTACTGGGATCCAAAATTTACTTCCATAGCACGCAAGCCGCCCATGTCAGGGTGCACTTGCAGGCTTCAGATAAACCCCACGGTCCACCTCTCCCTGGCTGGGTGTATCCTTTTAATCGACTACTATTTCTCTCGTGCACTTAAAGGTACAGTTTGAGCCTCACATCCTCTCAGCCTCAGTGACCTCTCCTGCTGCCCGTGCAATTCCAAGTCAGTATTATTCAAATAAGACTAGTTCATGAGTGATTTCTATTCTGTGTTTCATATTCATGTTTCTATTGAAGTTCCAGAGCCCGTAGCAGATGACCCTCGTGAGCCCCACCCTGGTTTACCCAAAGCCGGCAATTCTGTCACCAGGAAAATCATGGCAGACACCATGCCAAATACCTAGTGTTTGTCCCTGTTCTGCTGTTTAACCTGCCACAAGTGAACCCCAGCGTACATCTGCCTAGCTGCTCCAGAAAGCAGGGGGGCTAATACCTAAGGATAACCGTGACTCACACCATAGCCACACCAAATAGATTGTTGAATTATATTGTTCAGACCCAAGCTCATCAGCCAAAGGGTTACAATTAAAACGGTCATTATTACAAATAGTCATATGTATAGTCAGTGGTAATTCCACAAGATATGTGTGATTAACATCATCTTTGTGAATAACAATTATACAAAAACACAAGCACATCCACAAATGTAAGGCTGAGTTCCACAGGCTAGCTCCTTCTAGGAGGAGAGTAAAAAGCAAACTGCATTTTCTTTATATTTACACACTGGTTCTAAAGCTAATGGTTAATATGTTTACCTTGTTAAAAGGTTTAGAATTATAAGCTCTTTATATCATGCAGACGATGTTGATAAATTACATCGTCCAGCAAGAAGATGCATCTTTCTACGTAGATACCTCTATTTCAGACAGAAATTTATAACTGAACAAGAACTTCTTCACCAGCATGGAAGTGAGCACAAAGGCAAGGGCAATTAAGTTGCTAATTCTTTCCTCCCAGCTAAGTGTATTAGTCTCTGTGTCCTGTGTACTTAGTATACTTCCTTCCTGGATACAGAGGGGAGGTCCGTCCAAATTGGAAGTCTGATACAGAGATTTTAAAACTTAGTTTCAAATACATAAATGGAAGTTCCATACCACCACTATAAAATTAGGCCTCGCCAAGCCTGGCCCAGCACAGTTTTGGCTTTAACCACTGATTTAAAATGACGTTTGATTCGAATATCCAAGAGCCAACCAAGAGACGCAATCATGGCTTCTGCTTACAATGAACTACTGTAGATCACTTACATATAAAAGGACACTTTTTAAAGGCTTTAGTTTATTTCTCTAACTAGGTAAATAGTACTTGTATCAGTTTCCTCTGGCAGCTCTAACAAATGACCACAAATTGGCAGCTTAAAATAACAAATACATATTGTCTTCCTGGAAGTCTGGAGACCAGAAGTCTGAAATCGATTTCACTGGACAAGGCGTCACCCTGGAGGGGTCCTTCTGGAGGTTTTCGGGGGGAGGGCATCCTTGTTTCTTCTAGCTTCTGCAGCTGACCCGCGTTCCTTGGTCTCCTGACCCCTTCCTCCCACTCCACCCCCTTGCCTCCATCCCCCCCTTGCCTCCTTCCTCCTCTACCTTCTCGCCTCCTCCTTTAAAATCCTTGTGATTACAAGGGCCCATCTGGAGAACCCAGGTGAATCTCCCCACCTCAGGGTGCATCATTCATCACACCTGCCAGTCCTTGTCACCATATAAAATCCCAGAGATTAGGACCTAGATAGCTTTGGGGGGGACTTGTTTACACCACATTTACAGTGAGATGGACCAAGGATAAAGTTCAGATGGTGGAGTCATAATGACATCTGAGTCCCATGCCCTGGGATGGAAGTTGCGGCTGGATGGTCAGTGAGAAGACCTGAGTTTCTATGGCCCTCCGCCACCGCCACGGAAGGATGGCTGGAGCAGACAGGTCTGCTCCGAAATCCGGAATCTGACTCATTAACTGAGTGACCTTGGGTAAGTTGTGTAACCATCTGGGGAGGAACCATGACTCCCAGGCAGGGCTGTCTCCGAGAAGAATTGAGTAATTGTATGTAAGGTACCTGGCAGAGCAGGTGTTTAGGAAATAGTTTCAAACCCATTTGCCCTTCCTACCCGCACCACTGCCGGCATGAAATGATGCCTGTGATTTCTTTTTTAGTTTCTAAAAATTAAAAGCATCTCACATATACAGATGCATATGACTATAATGGACAAAGGGAGTTAGGCTTGCCCTCTGGTCATTTTTCTCCTAAACTGAGAGCCCAGATGAGGGTATAGAAAGCGGTGGCTCTCCATGGCATTCATCGGAGGGTTACATGAAGTCCATGTATATAAGAGCTTTGGGTAGAAAGGGAGCAAAGATGGGGTGCTAGGGTGGCCAAGTCAGTTAAGCGTCCGACTCTTGATTTCGGCTCAGGTCATGATCTCAGGGTTGTGGAATTGAGCCCTGCATCAGGGCTCAACACTCAACACAGAGTCAACTGCAGATTTTCTCTCCCTCTCCTTCTGACCCTCCTCTCATTTGTGCACGTACACACTCTCTTTCTCTTTCTCTCTCTCGTGTGCACAAGCGCTCAAAGAAATAAATAAAATCTTTAAAAAATAATAAAAATAAATAAAAGGATGAACAAGAAGGCAAGAAAAGAAATATGAGAGAATGTGGGCTTTTAGAAGATCAGAAGGAGCATTTGAGCTCACCTTACCTTGGCTATCATGCTAGATGATTTAAACTAATCAGCTCCTTGAATTTCTGTGACCCTACTTGTAAAATGGACTTTATGTAGACTACCCCACCTCACTCTAATTACATACAAATAATAATTTACATACAAATCAAGAGAATGTGTGTGCAGTGTGGTGTAAATGGTATTTTGCTCCACAAATCTAAGGCGACATCATAACCCATGGTTACAAGACAGGATCAGGAGGGGTAATGACTGCCACCCAACGTCAAAACGTGCCTTCTGTGTCTGCATGGGTAAAACAGGCACACCATTAAGAAAAAACTTTGCCAAAAAAATACATTAACAAGCCACTCATTCCCTTCCTCCAGAACCAATGCCAACATTTCCTTCTTTTTTTTTATTATGTTCAATTAGCCACCAAATAGTGCATCATTAGTTTTTTTTTTAATATTTTATTTATTTGACAGACAGAAATCACAACTAGGCAGAGAGGCAAGCAGAGAGAGAGAAGGAAGCAGGCTCCCCACAGAGCAGAGAGCCCGATGCGGGGCTCGATCCCAGGCCACTGGGATCACGACCGGAGCCGAAGGCAGAGGCTTTAACCCACTGAGCCACCCAGGCACCCCGCATCGTTAGTTTTTGATGTTGTGTTCAACAATTCATTAGCTGTGTATAACACCCAGTGCTCATCACAACACATGCCCTCCTTAATGCCCGTCACCCGACTACCCCATCTTCCCACCCCCTCCCTTCTGTAACCCTCAGTCTTCTTTAGGACACGGCATGAGCTGTGAGCATTTGTACCCAGATGCCTTGCAGGGAAGGCAGCCTGTCAGCTGGGACCGTCCTCATCTCTAGACCTCCAGGTGCCTCACTGCGCTCACTCCTCCAAACTCAAACCCCATGTCTTGTTTCTAAGGAAAACAGCTTCAAAATGACACCTCTGGGTGCTTACCGCTCTTGGGGCACCCTGCTGTACCGCAGAAGGGAAAGGATCTGAAGCAAGCAACTGACTTTTCCCTCGAGAGCACCCAAGAACTCGGGGGAAGTCCACACCCAGATGCTCTCTGGGCTTTGTGGGCTACAAAAGGATTGGGAGGCAGTGAGCCTTCTCCCCGCTCAACTGGGGGCATTCATTCTTGGGAGTTAGTCCTCTTCTTGATAAAAAGTTTTCTTCCAAGGGTCTGAATCTCATGGTTTTCTTTTCTGGCTTGGCTCCAGCTATGCCCTGGGACAGTCCTAATCCCCGGGCCTCAGGATCCCCAACTTCTCATTAGGTGGGTCTTGCTCAGTTGATCACAGATAAGCAGGAGTCTGTATTAGCGATCTCCCAGTACAGCCCTCTCATTTAGCAGATCAGGAAACTGAGGCCCAGAGAGGGGAAGTGACTTGGCAGAGGTGGGAAAGAATTTGGGTGTCAATTTCTGTCTTTGTCTTGTCTCCTTAGCCAACTCCTCAGTAACTCAGGGGCAGCGGCTATGGCTTCCTGCCTTTTGAATCCCTCCAGGTGCAGGCCCATGGGTGGTGAGGTGGGGGGTGTAGACATGTATTGACTGGGGGGGCTTGTTAGTGGAACACAGGATTGGTGGATTCGGGTTGGGGAGAAACTGTCAAGAGCGATCCAGACCGTAGCAGGCCCACAGGAGCAAGTGCGGGGCGGGGGGCAGGGGGGCAGCCCCTTACTGTCTTGTCTGGGTGACCTTGGTCAAGTTTCTTGACTTCTCTACATCTCCATTTCTTCAACTATAAAATGGGGGTTTGCAAATATCTACTCCACATCGTTTGAAGATTTACTCAGATTCACTAAGCCTAATAGGCTCTGTAGTTACCGGCTTATTTTTGTCGTAGTTCCCATTATGGTGTAATTCCACAGGAGCGAGTGCAGGGTCCCTAGGGGAGGTGGAGAAACAGTGAAAATATCAGGGAAAGATGTGGGAAAGCACAAGGTAGTTCTGCCGAGTCTGCTGGAGGTGAGGGGAGTGGGGGGGAAATGAAGCTACTCTCCTTCCTGGTGAGCAGAAGACCGGGGGCTCCTGTGGGCAGCCCAGAGCCAGCAGCACCAGGTCCCCACAATGGGTGGGGCCGCCCCTCCCTGTTTGCACTCATGGCCTCAGGGTAGAGGACCCTTTGAGACAATTCGAATACAGTGCTCCCTGTTGTCGAGAACCTGGCTTCCCCTGGGAACAGAGGGGCCTAATCCAGGGCACCACCTCCCCCTTGGTGTGACTTCTCCACCTGGACATGCATGCTCCCGCAGACAGCGTGGGACGCACAGCCACCTCCTGCAAAGTGCTCAGGACAATGTCAGGCCACGGAGACAAGATGGGCCAAGCTCCAGTTGGGTGGACCACTCAGCCAAAGGATGCAGACACAGCTGTGAGGGCAGAATTGCCCTGTCACCCTGGAAGAAATGGTGGCAGAGAGACAGACGGCTTGCTAAGGAACTGGAGCAATCTTACTTGGTGGGAGTAGGAGATGGGGGAGGCAAAACATAGATATTCATGGCTAGGTTGGCTCATGTCTGGCAGTGTGGCCCCTGGCGGACAGGTGGGGTTTGGCCTGGGTTCAGGGGGAGCTCTTCCAACTCCTCAGGTGCAGCCTTTCCCAGGAGTCACAATGTGATCATGTCCTCAATGAACCCCTGCTTATCACTGCAAAAGTGTCAGCTAATAATTCAGCAGTGAGATAACTGCCAAACCAGAGGGAGGGATCCGATTCGATCTTAAAGAGGGCAGAGTGAAAGGGAAACCCAGTAAGAGCAAAGAGATTGGCTCTGGAATCCAGAAGACTTGGGTTTGAGTTCCAGCTGTACCCCTGCCTTGTATAAGCTGCGCTTCTTGGCTAAACCTCAGTTTTCTCATCTGTGAAATGGGAATGACTACCTTTCTTGGCCCCAATGAGATATCTGTCTGTAAAGGTACTTGGGAAAATCTGAATGCTCCGTACTTATAGTGGAATTTGATGGCCAGCTGTCCCTCTCGCAGTTCATTTCAAGGAGCTTTAAAGTTGGGAAGGGAATTCTCGGCTGTACCTCAGATGATAGAGCTTGGGACACTCCCACACTGCCATGCTGCTTTTGGAGAGGAGCTGTGCCCTCCAGTCTCCAGCCAGAGCAGCACTTCTTAACCGAACAGTCCTACGCTTGGTTGAATCCTTTCCCCCAACCTGATGGGAATGAAGCCTCTCCATTGAGTCAGAGCAGGCCTGCTAAAAATGACCCCTTTAAGAAGGCAGTAATGGTTGGGTCCTGTGTTAGCCACCAGGTGACTGAGTCCTTCCCAGGGTTTGGAGGGCTTTGCCCACCTAGGTGATCCAGAGCCTTCAGGATTCCCTGACTGTGAGAGGAAAATAAGATAAAGACTCTACTAGCTCTCCAGGCTGCTGTGTTGGTGGTGAGCATGGCTGAAGGGGAGTGTGTGTGTGTGTGTGTGTGTGTGTGTGTGTGTGCCTGAACAGGGGATGTGAGAGAGGGGAGGCAAGCGAAGGGGAGGGGGTGGATGAGGCTCATTCAGTCTTCCACTCCAAAATGCTCTGTTTGAGAGTTGACTGTATGTAGGTCCTGTGGTGGGTAAGGAAGACGGGAAGAGAGGAACACGAGAAGGGGGGGAAGCAAATGAGCGCAAAAGGAGACTGCTAGAATATTCTGAGCTGTACATTTCCAGGCAGGTGGGCGGGCAGGAGAGGCTTCTCCCAGAGAAAACCTGTCAGTGGAGGCATGGGAAACCTCTTCTGCAGGGTCATCTTACCCTCCTGGGTTTCCTTAACCCCCGACATGCATTCAAAGCAAGGGAAAGGGCTCAGTGGGTGGGTGCTCAGCAAACAGTGATGGAAGGCTAGTGGATGCTCAGCAAATAGTGATGGAAGGCCAGCGTGGTTCCAGGCCTCAGTTCTCCAAAGGAAGCTGCAAGTTTTAGAATCTTGAAGTCTGATGAAGAGCCATGGGGCCAGCTCTCAGTGGGAACCTCTCTTGGAGATTCAGGAATGCATTTTGTATGTGGCCTCGGCATGAAGGAGGCAGACAGCATAATCCACTTCAGGAACTTAACAGCAGAATGTCCTTCCCTGAGACCTGGGCAGGGCATGCACCGGAACTTACTTTGTCCATTCTCAGACCCCTACCAGGAGCCCAGGGGAATTCACTCTAGCCTGCTGATGGTTACTGACAGTACATTGTCTATGGACAATGCAGCCAGGGCTTGAGACGCACGATGAATGCAGTCCATTCCCTGCCCTCCGGCAGCTCCCAACTCAAAGGAGAGAGAGAACATCAGATCTATTTTACAGATGAAGAAACTGAAACCGTATGTGATAGCATTGAGACACTCATGCGTTCTTCCTCTCATTCATTCATTCAGAAAAATTTCCTTGAATCCACATGAGGTGTCGGCCCGTGCTAAGTGCTGTAGGCTGATAGAAAAGTCAGGCGCGTTCCGCCCAGCGATGGGACATCAACGCAGACAGGGACAAATAAATGGAACACTCTGGAATTTATATTTTGGTTGCACATTGGGGCCTTGTGATTTTATCTGTGTAGCTTCAGTTTGATCATATAAACGCCATTCAGAGGGGTAAATGAGAAAAATGCCATGGGGTGTGTATGTGTGTGTGTGTGTGTGTGTGTTTGTCTGGGGACACACAAAGGCTGCTGAAATTGCTGACTCAGATCTCAGGGAGTTGAGGGGAGAGGGATGACTGGAGAATGATATGGGAAAAGACAGCCCTAGCCAGTTTAAGTGGTGGGGTGGTACCTGCGAGAGGAGGGGGAGACAGTATAGCTCAGAGCCTGGGCTGGGGGTTCAACCTGCACCAGGATGGTCCAGAGCACGGACCAGGGATGGTCAAGTAGATCTGCCACTTACTAGCCACGGGATCTTGAGGAAATGGCCTAATCTCTCTAAATCTCAGCTTCCTGATCTGCAAAATGAGGAGAAATCTGCGTATCTCTCAAGGGTGTAGAGGCTTCACTGTGACAATTCACTTAAATATCGCTGGCACATTCTAGGAGCTCTGTAAACTACTGTCATTCGTCAGCATCAGCATTGATATCAAAAGCGTCCCATGGGGAAGCAGTTAGGAGAAAGCGACAATGAGTGAACGAAGGGATTTTTCTGGTCAGGGCAGGCCTGATCGGATAGAGGGACCCTCCCTATCTCCCTTGGGGTTTCAAGCACGGGGCGGGGGGGGGGGGGGCGGCGGAGACCTGCATCGTGGACCGGACCTTGGGGGCCCATGGGGCTGGGACGGAGAAGGCCGCATCTGACAACAAGTGAGTGGCTGGGGCCCCGGAGGCCCCCCATCTGGGGTGGGGCCCTGGGGCCCTTGAATAGTCAAAGACAGCAGTTATCAGTCCTGTCTCCCCACAACCCCACAAGGAGGTTCCTCAGAAGGAGATAAGCTCAACCCACCCGTCTCCCTCCCAAAGAGCAGGTACTTTTTAGTTTTAAGTAATTGTATGTTTCTTTTCTATTTACACAAATGCTTGTCTTTGGAAAGTGTAGAAAAGTCAAAGTAACATTTTACAACGATCCAGAGCCTCACCACTGAAACAGTCACTCTTCTGCAGTCCAGATTACTTTCAGTGCTTTATTTTTTGCCTTTTTAAAAAAACAATAGAGTTGCAATCAGCATATAATTCTATTCTGTTTTCCCACTTAACATTACTTCCGAAGCTTTTGTTACTACAGACTTTATATAGACAATTTCAAAAGTCTGCCTTTGGTTTTAAGTAGATGATGTGTTTTTGTCTAATCACGCCTGCATTGTTAGACTGTTTCCAATGTTATACTTTTATAAATAACATTCACATCTTTGTAGGCATCATATTCTGTAACTTGAATTATTTCCTCAGATTAAGTCCTCCAAATAGCATTCATATAGTTAAAGGGCATAAACATTTCAAAAGCCTTTAATGTTTTAGGTATCTCCCAGTGTTTTCCAGGTTTTTTTTTTAAGTTTCTTCAAACTTTTTTTTTTTAAGATTTTATTTATTTATTTGACAGATAGAGATGACAAGTAGGCAGAGAGGCAGGCAGAGAGAGAGGAGGAAGCAGGCTCCCTGCTGAGCAGAGAGCCCAATGCGGGGCTCGATCCCAGGACCCTGGGATCATGACCTGAGCTGAAGGCAGAGGCTTTAACCCACTGAGCCACCCAGGCGCCCCGTGTTTTCCAGTTTTTTTTTTTAAAAAACACGAGTATGTAGTACATACTCGTGTAAAAATGTTAAAACATAGAGCTAAATAAAATGAGTGGGGAAAAAATCATAAATAGTCCTACTGCCCCCAAAATAACCCTTCTGACACTTTCATATATTTCCTTCCATGTTGCTCAGGGATTTTTTTTTTTAAATAAAATCATTATTTTCATGTATTTCTCCACATCATCAGGAATCTGTCTACCACACGAATTGTAATTACTGCAAAAGGCCCCTTAGGTATCTATGTCATAATTTATATCTTATTGGTGGTTAACAAGAACACTCAAGTGGATGAAAACAGACCACTGCCTTCCTGAGAAGGACCCTACCCGGTGGGAGCCTCAAGCACTTGTGTATTTCAAGAGATTCACTCATCCAACGCCCTGAAGCTAGACTCAAGACCATGATACCCTTGCCTTACAGATCAAAGATACTGCACACAGAGCATTGGAGTGGACTTCACAAGTTCATAGATCTAGGAAGCAGCAGAGATGAGAATGGAAACCTAATGTGTTGGGTCCAACGCTCCTTCTGCACATGGATCAATTTGCTTATTTTCATTATTCTGAAACCTTCTTGTTTTTTGAGCAACTTGAGAGCAAGGTGTGCGTCAGACGATCATGTGCTAAGGGAAGTCTAATGAGGATTGACTTTTGTTCCCGGGAGCCTGAGGGATGGTCTCTACTGGTGTGTCACGGATGTCTATCCTTGACTTTATCCTATTCAGCACTTTTTAAAGATTTTATTTATTTTTGGAGAAAGAGAGAGAGTACAAGCAGGTGGAGGGGCAGAGGGAGAGGGAGAAGCAGACTCCCCACTGAACAGGGAGCCCAATGTGGGGCTTGATCCCAGGACTTTGGGATCATGATCTGAGCCAAAGGCAGACGTCCAATCGACTGAGCCACCCTAGTGCCCTATCCTATTCAGCATTTTAACGAAAATGGAGAAAGCAGGCTTATCCAAATTTCAGGTAACCTATAACTAAGATGCTGAGTGACAAAAGCAAGATTCCAAACTCAGTGGTCCCGAAGGATGGACCCAAACTCTTCCTATGAGGAAGAAGTATAAAGATTTTTTTTTTCTATCAAGAAAGGGAGGGTCAGGATGGGGAAGAGGAAACTACACAGAGAAAGGAGGAAAACTGACTTAATAGCATGTCTATTGAGAATGTTTGAAAATGCATTTAACTCCCCCAGCTTAGCGCCAACCAAGGAGCAACTGTGGGAGCTGCCATGTTGCACAACTCCAGGGGGCCCCATTTACATATACTTCAGTGAGGTGGCCTTGGATATGGATCCCAAAAAGCAGCAATGGATTTAGCCTGTCCTAACAGAACTATAGGGTCATTAAAGAAATTTTCATGATACTTGTTAAAGACTATAAGGTCAGACTTTCTTCAGTGGGAACTTCTACAAGGGAGTGTTGTAGTAGCGTTGAGAGCTGGGGCTCAACTCCAAATACAACAAGGACAAGTGAAGATTTATAGCCAAGGAGCAGAGGCAGTGGATGGAAAGTTACTAAGATGAAGCATGAGGGGTAGAGGGTATTCGGGCTAAACCAACTTGACAGGATTATTGCAGAAGCCAGGCCAGAGCGGTAAGATATTGGGGTGAGAAGGGGCTAAGGGGGTAAGGAGTTTGCCCAGAAATCAAGGGTGGGAGTTTTTGCTCAAATGACCCAGAATTCTTGCTAAAACTTGACTAGGCACAAACAAACACAGGAGCCCAAGATTCAGGGCCTCGTTGAGAAGGGAGTTCAGAGTTGGTGATAAAAGGTCTGAGAAACATGTCATGCTTATCTTTCAAAAGACATTGATTGAGTACCTACTATGTGCCAGTTGAACAGTACAGACCACAAACTAAATTCCTGTCCCAAAGAATTTTACATTCTGGTGTGAAAATAGGGAGAGACTAAAAATAAGCTAGTATATGAAAACAAGAAGCAAGATAATTATAGTATGACAAGTACTGTGAAAGAAATAAAGGAGGGGAAATGGTAGAGTTGGATATCATCTCTAGAGCAATTAGTGAGGCAGAGGACAATGGAGTATGGGGTGTCAGAGAGACAGAGGAATCTCAGAAAATGGGGGAGGGGCTGATTGTGTTAAGTGCTGTGGGGATCACATAAGAGCAGAACAGAGAAGCAGCCACAGAATTTGGCAATGTGGAAGTCATTTGTGGCCATAATCCCAGAGCAGCTTTGGCTGGGATATTGAGAATGGAAACCCAGTTGGAGTGAGTTGATGAAATAATGGGAAGTGAGAAAGCAGACACAACCTTTCCTAGAAGTTTTGCTGTGATGGGGAGCAGAGAATGGGATGTAGCCAGTGGAGGATGTAGAGTGAAGGAAGGATGTCCTTGAGAAGACGGAAGGTATGAGAACATAACGGTGTGCAGATGGGAAGGATCCAGTAGAGGAAGGGCAGGTGACAGTCAGGAGAGAGGGAGGAGAGCCACATAATCTTTGAGATGGCAAGTGGAGATGGGTCCAGGACACGGGCAGAGGAGTCTACCTTTGATAGGAGCAGGGAGACAGAATGCTTACAAGGGAAGCACTGTAGCTGGAAAGAAAATTTCCATATTTTCCATATTTTGGAAAATGGAAAATATGAGGTCAGCTGCCAGTAGGTTTGTAGGCTTGGTGGTAAGATGTTCAACGCTTCCATTTTCTTAACGAAGAACGAGCCTGAAGTTGGGTGGAGCAGAATGCAGGTATAAGCAGGGAAAGTTATGAAAGAAGTGCCTTGCAACTGATGGGGTAGGCACAGCAGGGTGCTGGACGGAACAGAGTGCCCATGTGAGGTTCGTGCAAGTCTCAGATACCGACTCTGGCTAAGTTAGGCAACAAATCTATTGGAAGAATGGAGAGAATTCACATGATCATAGGAAAAGTTGAAGGACCAGAGTACCAGGGACTCCATAGCAAAAACTCATGGACAGCAGCTGTTGGGATGAGCGGGTTCCATCCCCCCACATTCAGATTCCAAGGAGAGAGCATGTAGTTGGCCAGATTGAGGCAAAGGACACTGATTTTATTGCAAGTATCACCAAGACTGTGCTCGGTGGGAGGAGAATACTTCATCCAGCAAAACTGTGGTGTTATTAACTGAAGAAGAGGGAATTCTGGACAGACAAACTCAAATGACTGCTATGCAGTCATGAATCAAAGGATAACTAGTTAGTAGGATTGTGTGCTTTCTCCAGCAATATTTTTCTCTGGGGCAAGCTCAAAGAAAGTGTGTCATTGGGCTTGAACTAAGTAAGCTTTCTGGAATAAGGAACTTATTATAGTAATTAGAGCTTACACAACCGTGGGAGGAGCTGGGGAAGTAAAAATCCAAATTTGGAGCTGAAGAATCAGAGAAAAGCCATGAACCAGCTCTGGCTTTGGGATATGAGTGGGCCTCTGTGGGAATTCTGGAAGCTAGCCACCTCTAGCTGCTGTAGTGGGACCACAAAGGGGGCTGGTGTAGAAGTCCAAGGATGATTGTTGGTTCTCCTCGGCTACTGTGTCTGTGAGTTCATAACAAAGTGTCTGGAGTGGGACTGGTGTTCCCTGGTCAACAATGCTAGTAGGTGGGAAAAGAGAGCCTGACAGAGGAAGAGTAAGTACAAACTGGAAACTATGGTCCTTCTGTGTCTGCCTCTTACCAACAACAAGCTTCAGTGCATGGTGGCTGCTGTCTGACTTTGCCTCCCAAATCTTGCACAACCTCACTTTTGACCAACTCTAACCCTGAACCATTCAGCAAAAGGGATTCCGGGAAACATCTCCCAGAAGTAAGTCATTAATTAAAAAATACAACATGGTGAGTGTGCTCAAAGGAAAGGCAGACAAGGAATTTAGGATTTTTTCAGGGGAGTGATTATAATGATGGACAGTAGGATCCAGAATATGGGGGTCTTGGGAACTGGCAGCCTTAAGGTCAAAGAATTTTGTACCAGGGTCTGCTGGTTGGGTGAGCTGTAAGGATGAAAGATGATAAGAAGTGGGGTGTGAATTTGAGATTTTGGACGTGTTGTGGTTATGGTGATAAGAAGGTCTAAGGTGGGCCAAGGTGATGAAGGCCCACATATTGGAGGACTCATTCCTGTGGCTGTTGAAGTTGCTGGGAATGGCTGGGAGAGGGCCAGAGGGAAGGTCAATGAGACCAGAGGTGAAGTCATCAGTGAGCAGTAAGGACAGGTGGACCCTGGGCTTGAACGAAGGTGGAGAGTTTGGAGTAGAAGGAAAAGAAGTGGTTTTTAAACAGCACGATAGAGAGAGCAAGAAGAGCTCCTATCCACTCCCTGGCCCTGAGTACCTACCTGAAGGTGAAGGGAAAAAAATCCACCCGTCTTCTGAGAGTGCTGCAGGGGAAGGAGTGTCCTGAAGGGGGGACCAGATCTCACCTTCTGAAAGGAGGTGACTGGCGCATTCAGGGAAGAGGTGAGAATATGTAGGGGAACGAGGCAAGCTCTCAGCCTGTCTTCCAGAGGGCGCAGTGAAATGGCCTCCCAGAGCGGAGGGGTGGGAGGGTGAGTCAGGTTAGGAATTATATTATGACTTTGCAGTTTCAAGTGTCAGAGATCCAACTCAAATATAATTAAGCAGAAGAAAAGAGAAGTTAATTGCTCACCTACCCGAAGTCCTGTGGGACTGCTGGCTTTAGTTGCCGATGCCTCAGGGACCCCAAACGTGGGCTCAGGGTGCTTCCTCTGCGTTGGCTACATTCTCAGGCAGCTTCTCGCCGCAGAGCAGTGAATGGCTTCCCTACAGGCAGACATGGTCTTCAGCCACTGTGTCTCCCCTTAGCTCACCAGTGACCCAACCCCAACCATCCGCTGGGGATAGTGGGGAGGAGTTCTGATCGGCCAGGCCCGCATCCCCTGCCCGCTTAATGGTGCACAGCACTCACCAGAACCACATGTTGGCAAGTAAGGAAATGGTTCTTCAAAGGCAAGCTGCAACGTTGTCACCAAGAGGAGGAGGGTCCGGCACCCGACCGGCAGAACAGGCGATGTCCATGTCAGGTGCACGCAGAGCAGGATGGGAATGAGAGGGTGATACTGGATCCGTGCAGAGGCTGGGATTTGGACATCTGGTGGTCACCGAGGAAAGCGGGTGTGATGCAACATGGGGTTGGCAGTGGGGCATAGGGGCATAGGGCAATCTTGAGAGCAGTCCGAGAGCACCAGAGTGGGGCGTTGGCCATCGCGCCATCTAGCGGCGCGCCGTGGCATAACCGGGAGGCCCCCGAGCAAGATGGCCGCCCGGTGGTTGTTCCCTCGCTCTGCGCCAGGTAGTGCGTGGTCTAGGAGAGCCAACAGTCCTCCGGAAAAGTCGGAAAGCAGAGGGCAAGTTGGGGGAGAAAAAGCTGAGAAAGATGTGATTGACAGCAGCTCTTTTCAATCTGAAGAACTGACCCCTGGAAGAGGGAGGAGACTTAATTTAAGGGGTCCCAGAGCCGAATCAGCACCAAGGTGTACAGATGAGGGAGAAGTTTTGATCTAATAATTACAATTAGAACTGTCTAATGAAGACAGGGCTTTCTTCTGAGGGGTGAATTCCCGGCCCCTAGACGTTTAAGCAATGATTTGAATGCCTCTAGCCAGAGATATTCTGTAAAGCCTTCTATTTTGGGTACGAGATGAAACCAGAACACTTTTAAAGTAGCTTCCAGATTTAAATTCTGTGACTTTATTCACACGAAGGAAGAGGAGGAAATCATCAGCCAAATGGTGCGTTGGCTAAATGTTGTCTTCAATATCCTCTCACTTCCTTTTTTTTTTTTCTAATTCCTTTTTTCTGTCTACAGGCACCTCCATCCCATCCCTAGAAGCTTGATGCTCTCCTGCTGTCTGTTGGATTCCCATCCAGCCTGCCTTGTGGACACAATGTCTCTGCTGTAAAATCAGTCCTCCTTTCTCATCAAAATGTCCAGCCTACTACCAACAATACAAATGTAAACTAACACTGTGAAGGTCAGACTTTGAAAAGCTGAGCCTGTTGGGGGAACTATAAACTTAATTATAAAGTCTGTACCATGAATTGATAATCATTTTTTATATATTGGCTTCTGTGCTCACTCTTTTTTTTTTTTTTTTTTAAGGTAGGCTCCATGCCCAGTGAGGAGCCCAACATGGGGCTTGAACTCCCAACCCTGAGATCAAGACCTGAGCTGAGATCAAGAGTCAGATGCTTCACCAAATGAGCCACCCAGTTGCCCCTGTGCTTACTCTCAACTGTGCCTTGATTAATCTTGTCTGGTCCAATCAGTCTGCTAGAAACTTCAGGCAGGAGATACAGTCTTCTGAATGCTCCACAAAACTTGGCATTTCAGTAATAGCAGATTAGTCTCTTAAGATGAGTGAGTTCTGGGGTGCCTGGGTGACTCAGTTGGTTAAGTGACTGCCTTTGGCTCAGATCATGATCCTAGAGTCCTGGGATCCAGCCTTGCATTGGGCTCCCTGCTCCTCGGGGAGCCTGCTACTTCTCCCTCTGCCTGCCACTCGTCCTGCTTGTGCTCTTTCCCTATGATTGGATCCAGAGAATGAAGCAAAAACTGCCTCGTGTGGATAGGAGTGGCTTTGTCTTACTAAGTAGAACTCGGTGAGCCATCCTGTCCAGTCCTGTGATGAGCCCAGCTCCACAGAGGTGCCTCCGAACACAAGTTTCTGGCCTCCTTGCTGCACAGGGAGAGCAGTGACTCGGCTGCCATCTAGTGGTGAGTCTGCAGCCTTGCTGCAGGGCTTTGAGAAAGGATCTGGCGCCAATATTTCTTTCACAGGCAAGGAGCTAAGTAAGGCTCAGTCCGTTGTTTTGGCTGAGTCTTGAATCTCAGGCCCAGAGCCCATCATAGCATCGCCAAAGAAATTTCACCGGCTGCCCACGTTGCCATCAGATCTATATCCTTGAACTCAGTGGACTCTCTCAGCCCACACCTTCACCTTCTTGGCTTTCCAGAAAGAAATTTGAATGCCCCTCTATACTCTCTTTTGTACTTCCATTGATGTTAGTGACAGGTGAAAAAAACAGGACTCAGTTAATCTCTCCTTGCAGCTCCAAACATGCCCCTCTCCACACACACACACTCAGGGTCATTCACCAGAAAGCCTCTCTAAGGGAAATTTCCTAAACACGAGATTCAGGTTGAAAAAAGTCAGCAGCAGGAGAAAGCCAAGTGATGAAGACCACCAAGGAGGAAAATGCTGTTCTTGCAAAAGGAACCCCCATAAACAGAACCTAGCAAACAGGGGACTCCTCAGCTCTCTCTCCCGTCCTGGCTACCTTTGGGTCCTCCCTCCAATTCTCCCGTCCTCTCTCTTTGCCTGGATGGTGCATTCCAGCTCTGTCCCCACCTTCCATAGGACAGACAGTTGCTTGGAGCCTGGACCTGGACCGGTGGGGAGACTGGCGGTTTCAATGGTCCAGAGCCGTGGATTTGGCCTCGGTGTGAGAGATGCTGGAAGAATCTACACGGCATCCTAGAGGATTTTCTTGACTACACCTGGGTGAGGAAGAGCTCTCCCTGCTCATTCTGACTTTTGTCCTGATTCACCCACTGTAATCATTCATGAATAATGTGATATGTTCTGTGAATACATATACTTTAATTTAAAAATATATTTCCATTTGAGGTCTTCTGGTAGGCAGAATAACCCTCCCTCCAAAAATGTTCATCATCTTCATTCCCAGGACATATGAATACATTACTTTGCGTGGCTAAGGAGACTTTGCATATGTAATTAAGATTAAGGACCTTGAGATGGGGAGATTATCTTGGATTACCGAGGTGGGTCCAATCTAATCACATCAGCCCTTTAAAAGCAGAAAACCTTTCTAGGCTATGGTCAGAGAGAGAGAGAGAGAGAGAGAACAACATGAGGTAAGTTTGAGAGATTTGACACACAAGCTTTGAAGGCAGATAAAGAGGGCCACTATGAACCAAAGAGTGTGGGTGGCCTCTAGAACCTGGAGAAGGCAAGGGCGTGGATCCTTCCCTAGAGCCTCCTCCAGAAAAGAATGCAGCTCTGTAGACATCTCGCTCTTAGCCCAGTGAGACCACGTCAGTTCGCCTTCTAGACTTCGGAAGCTGGAAGGTAGTTTGCATTGTTGTCAGGCGCTACATTTGTGGTAACTTGTTTGAGGAGACATACAAGCTAACACAGGTCTCCTTGGGATTTGAGATCTAGAGTCTCATTCAGCATCAAAGCAAGAGCCGCCTGAAGCCAGCTGTCTCTCGGAGACTGTGCTCTGATACGGGCCAGGGTTTTGGGATTTTATTTCAGGACCTGGGAGAAAGGCTACATTTCTGTTAATAACCTATTCTGTTATTCAAAAACCAAAAGATCTACTCAGCCACACCTAGTGGGCCTCCAACAAACGTTTTCAGACTCTTCAAAGACTTTTGAATTAGGGAGTTCTTGGGGATAGCTTCTGTGCCCCTCATCATTGACTTGGACACACTCAAGAAATAGATACGTGAATATATACTGGAGAGCATGCATAAATGGATTGTCTCTCCCAGAAGCAATGGCTGCTTAAGAAGTCTTTATTGAGGGGCGCCTGGTGGCTCAGTCAGTTAAGCGTCTGCCTTCAGCTCAGGTCATGATCCCAGGGTCCTGGGATTGAGCCTCACTTTAGGCTCCCTGCTCAGCAGGAAGCCTGCTTCTTTCTCTCCTACTGCCCCTGCTTGTGTTCCTGCTCTCGTTGTCTGTCTCTCTGTCAAATAAATAAATAAATAAATAAATTCTTTTTTAGATTTTATTTGTTTATTTGACAGAGATCACAAGCAGGCAGAGGCAGGCAGAGAGAGAGGAAGGGAAGCAGGCTCCCTGCCGAGGAGAGAGCCCGATTCGGGGCTCGATCTCAGAACCCTGGGATCATGACCCGGGCCGAAGGCAGAGGCTTTAACCCACTGAGTCACCCAGGTGCCCTATAAATAAATTCTTTTTAAAAAGGAGATCTTTATTGAACCATAAAGTTGTCCAAAGCTCCTAAACACACAGTAATTCCATTCTTGGGAATTTTTTTATTTGAAACTGATTCCAAAAAAGCTAAATAAAATGTGCATTAAAAATTTCATGATAAGGGGCGCCTGCATGTCTCAGTGGGTTAAGCCTCTGCCTTCGGCTCAGGTCATGATCTCAAGGTCCTGGGATCGAGGCCCTCATAGGGCTCTCTGTTCCGCAGGGAGCCTGCTTCCCCCCTCTCTCTCTGCCTGCCTCTCTGCCTACTTGTGATCTCTCTCTGTCAAATAAATAAATAAAATCTTAAAAAAAAATTTATGATAAGATTATAAGAGTAAAAACATTGACAACTGAGGAAACATGAAAATTCCAACATAAGGAAAGCTTTTATGAATTACTATCCCATGCTATTGTGGAAGCATTAAAGATTGCCATTAGTCATGCTTTGGAAATACAGGGGAACGTTCTTATGACACTAAATGGAAGCAGCATATTATGAAATAGTATTCATTCAATAACCTCTTATTGGCCCCAGGCTATATATCAGGGATTGTACCCAGCGCTAAGCAATTAAGTGGAACTAAAGTAGGTAATACTCATGACCCTTGTGGACTGAGGTATGCCAATATTGCAAAAATGTAAAATGATTGATACACATGGAAGGAGATGTGTCAAAAAAATGAAGCAAGGTGTCACGCTAGGGCACGTATATATGTTTATTAACCTTCTCAAATTATCTTTCCAGCTATAATCATTCTATTAAAGGATGGGACAGGACGAAATGTATGCCACTGGACTTAAGTCCCGATGCAGAACAAGAATGACAGCAGGCTCCTCAAGGAGGAAGTAGGGTCTGGATCTACTGTTTAAAAATACAATAAACGGGGGCACCTGAGTGGCTCAGTGGCTTAAGCATCTGCCTTCGGCTCAGGTCACGATCCCAGGGTCCTGGGATCGAGTCCCACACCGGGCTCCCAGCTTAGCTGAGTCTCCTTCTCCCCCTGCCTCTGCCCCTCCCCCTGCTGGTACTCTCTTCATCTCTCTCTCAAATAAATAAATAAAAATCTTAAAAAAAAAAATACAGCAAACAACAACCTGGCAGGTCAGGAGGCCAGGCTCTTTCCCACCAGGGGAGTAGGAATTCAGCTGTACACACACGTCCTTCCCAAAGGGGTCATCTGAGCCTGACCTAATCCCTCAGTTCTGTGTATTTGGGAAACTTTCACTATACCAGGTGCAGCTCCGAGGGACACCACCTGTCTCTACCTGTCTCCCCGGAGGCTGAGATGTTAACTGTGAAAGAAGATGCTGCATTACGCATCATTTTTATGCCATTGTTTGTATCTGGCAGGCCACCTACACTGGGCTGAATGAGGAAAGTCAGGGTTGTTCATTTCTAAAGTGCCTTCTGAAGGCTGGGGTGGTGGGAGCTGTTCTGGGCTCTAGACCAAGCGAGATGGATCCTAAGTAAGCACAGCTCTGACCATGACTATAATCTGAAGATGCTTTTCTGATGGCACATGTCGGAAGACCACTTAGATGACTGAACAAGCGCAGAACTCATGACAAAAGTGAAAGAGAGACTTGTTAGTGATGAACGTTAATTGCACAACATGGATGTGTAGGGTAGGGTGTGGTTAGGAAAGGCATTCATAGAGGTCTCATCTTCTCTTTGGACTTACCTTCTCCTATTAAGCCCAAAGTTGCTTTTAAGTAAAATGAAAATGACAAGTGTTGGTGAGGATGTGGAGAAAATGGGACGCTTGTGCACTGTTAGTGGGAATGTTTCCTTATGGAAAACAGTAAGGAGGGTCCTCAAAAAATTAACGATAGAATTACTGTATGATCCAGCAATCCCGCTTCTGAGTATATATCTAAAAGAACTGAAAGCAGTATCAAAGCGGTATCTGTATACTTGTGTTTGTAGCAGAATTATTCACAATAGCTAAAACGTGGTAGCATCCCAAGTGTCCATCAGCAGATGAGTGGATAAACAAAATACGGTCCATCCATACAAAGGATATTACTCAGCCTGAGAAAGGAAGGACATTCTGACACAGGCTACGACGTGGATGAATTCTGAGGACATTACACTAAGTGAAATAGACCACTTGCCAAAGAAAAATACCATGGGACTCCCCTTATGTGAAGTATCTAGTGTAGTCAAATTCACAGAAACAGGAAGTAAGGTGGTGGTTGCCAAGGGCTGGTGGGACTAGGCAGTTGTTACTTAATGGGTATAGAGTTTCAGTTTTGCAAAACAAAAATGTTCTGGCTATTGGTTACACAACAATGTGAAGATGTTTAACACTACTGAACTGTACACTAAAAAATGGTTAAGGTGGTAAATCTTTTTTTTTTTTTTTAAGATTTTATTTATTTATTTGACAGGCAGAGATCACAAGTAGGCAGAGAGGCAGGCAGAGAGAGAGGACAAAGCAGGCTCCCTGTTGAGCAGAGAGCCCGATGCGGAGCTCGATCCCAGGACCCTGGGATCATGACCTGAGCCGAAGGCAGAGGCTTTAACCCACTGAGCCACCCAGGCGCCCCTAAGGTGGTAAATCTTACATTGTATATATTTTACCACAATAAAAAAGGGGGAAAAAAGTCTTTCCTGTTCCTCACTTTGATTGCTCCCTTTATGTCCTCCAACCTATTTCATGCCACTTTTTTTAGGAGACGATTCCTTCTGTGTTTGCCCTTCCAGAATGGAACAAGCATCTGTAGGACGGGCAGTCAGAGTTCACACACCTATTCAGAGATGCGGAAGATTACAAATCCAGATACCACACGAGTAAACAGCATGCTTGATCGCCCTAACTTGAAAGATAGATCTTTGTAACATCAAAATGGGAAAGTACATAAAGCTGTGGTTTCTAGAACACTGGAAGTGGGCCAACTATCTGTCCTCCAGCCAGGCTCTCCCCCACTCCTCCAGCCATTTCCTTGCAATGGGGCAGCCCGGGCCAGCGCACACTCTCGGGCCACAGCAGGGCCAGACGGCACCTTCTGGCAGTTTCTTTGCCACCAACAGGCTATGGGTTCCTGCAAGTGGCCACAGAGCTGCACAGACTTAATGGAGTCAGGCCCATGGGCCTGCGTTGGAAAAGCCCTGCGTTTGCTTTCACGTTCTGCCATCACTGACATAAAATTCTTGATAATTCATGAATTTTGAAATTCCTGCACTTTCACTTTGTCCTGAGTGACAAACCCTCCTGGAAGAGCGCTAAGCTTCAGCCTTAGGATGGGGACACAAGGAGGTCCTCGGTTCCTTTCTGTCCACTCCCCACCCCAAAGCCTAGAGGTAGTAGATGTTTTGCTGCATTTGCTTCTTCTGCACCATTCTGTGAAATCTCTCTCTCTCTCTCTCTTTTTTAAACTTTCTTTTAGTAGTTAAGCATGTTCTATTAGGTAGCAGTTCTTCATAGCATAGCAATTTTCCTTTGGCATAACATATATGGTTTCTGCCTCCTGTCTGATATAGGGAGACAAACAGTAAACTGACAAAATAAGAAAATGGATGGTAATTCAGAGAGTGATACGGGCTACAGAGAGAGAGGAAATCGGGGATGAGCAAAGAGTGCAGGGTCGAAGGGTGACAGCTGGAGGGCAGAGAAGTCTTCACAGAGAAAGATGCTGTAAATTCGGCCCCAATTACAGCTGAAGTGATGAGACAATGTAAAAATTGGGTTTGACCTGCATCAATCAAGTGGAAAATTTTCTACCCAAGTCCAAAAACTCTAATGAATTTTCTGCTAGGCACACAAGGCGAGTAGGATCCGAATGTTGTGAGGAAAGATATCCAGCTTATCTCTGGGTCACCCAATGCTTTCTCTCCCTTTTCTGTCCCCTCACTTCAGGGACTTTGAAGGGTAGTAAGCAGAGAAGTGACCTGTTTTGCCGAACTCCGTGTATAAGGAAAGTAATATCATTCATTCATTCATTCATCCCTTAGCAAGTGTGTTTTGAGCACCTCCTATCTGCCTAGCACTGTACTAAACACTCTGGAGGGTATGAAGAAGAAGACGTGGTACCTGTCTTCAAAGGGGTTACAGTCTAGTGGGAGAGGATATGAGGACTAAGACATGTATGCAAATAAGAATGATTCCAAGATAAGAAGGACAAGGAGCAAGTTGGATAACAAAACATGAGTTCCAAAGACTCTGACAGATGGAAATGTTGGTTTGACTTGAACAAGATGAAATATCCACTTCAGTTCGGGTAGACATTATTGGGCAGCTACCCTAAAAAATAACGTGTGGATCTGAGACAGGGATGAACTTGGAGATCAGGCAAAAGCAGGGCCATGGCAGCAAGAGATGGGCGGAATCGATTTCTGCTGTGGAAGGCAAGGTAGCCAGAAGTTTAGTTCTGCAGGCACGGGAGGAACGTATCACGGACACACAAAATGTATTTGTTGAAATGACCTCATATTTGCTCCAGGCTAGGAATACACAGAGGAATAAGATAGTAGCAAAGACCAAAACAGTTGTACCAAATGATGGTGCCGAGCAATAAAGGAGAGAGACTTTCTTGCCTGCGAGGTTAAGAACAACTTGATAATAACACAGCTGCAGAGGGGCAAGCTGAAGGATGAACAGATTTTTTTTCTAGGCAATCAAGAAAGAGGAAATTATTCCAGTCCTAGGAAATGTGTGTAAAGACACAGAGGCATGGAAATAAGGAAGACTGGGAGCAATCAAGCAGTTAAGCGTGTTAGAACCAGGGGTTATGGAGAGAAGTTTTCGGACTTGAGGCTTAAAAGCTGGAGGGAACTCAGTCATGACCTTGGGGAGTCATGCTCAGGAGGTAGGCATAAGGCCAACCAATAACATCCAATCACCCACTGATTCCCAGAGCTGATGGGCTCTGAATTGCAACTCTAACCTCAAGGTGATAAGGAATGAATGAAGGATGCTAAGAAAAGTGGTAGGTTAGCTGGAGTAAGGAACGAACACAGAAGTGGCAAGATTCAAGGGGCCCAATGAATAACCTGCTACTTCCTGGCCAAGTCTGAATGGTTTGCGAAATGGAACAAAAACCCTATGAAAACCCAAATCTCATCCTTTCAGCAAATGAAGCTGATATCGAAGAAGGTGGCTTACACTGATTGGAGTAGAATGATGCACGTGCCAGTCACAGTGATCAGGGGATGAAATTACTCTACTCCTCCAGGCCAGGGTCAATGTTTGAACCCAAATGGACCAAGTGTGAGACAGGTATATTGTTTTAGAAATTTGAGGTACTCTTACCAGAAACAGAAGAGTGGGTCCTGAGCAGCAACCAAGTCCATTCCCCACGTGTGTGTGTGTGTGTGTGTGTGTGTGTGTGTTTGTATGTAATGACCCACATCCCACATGATCCCTTTACATACAGTTGATCATGTTGTTGTGATGAGACAAAGTTAAAGGAAACCCTGAATTTTGATGTTGCTTTAAACAAGTCCCTTGTTCCTTCTGGATCGCAAGCACTTTTCCTCCAGAACAAAACACCATAAAAATAAGAATTTTCTTGGCCCATTCCTCGCCTTAGGAATGCTGAGCTTATAAATGAGGTCATGTCTGTCAAGTACTATGATCTCCTCGAAGACAAATTCTGTACAGGTATATAGGATTATTAGCCAAGTTGCTCAAAACTAGTCTGTGCATGAACGCAGTAGAAGACAAACAGGACTGGAGGAGAACAATATGACTCAGCATTTCCAAGGGCCTCTTGATTCTTTTGTTTCTGTGACATCCAAAGCCACACATCCACACTGCCAGGAGGGACAGCTTAGCCAACTTAGGCTCCCTGGAATGGTGGGTTAAACCATTTGAAGAGCAAAGCCAGCAGGATGCCAAATAGTTGTCCTGTTAGGGGTTTGTTTGTTTTTTTTCCAAGAAGATAATTTAAAAGAAATCCTGTTTGCGTTTGAAAGATTAATGGTTAAATACTGAGCCATTCGTCAAGGTTCCCATAGGCATAAACTGAGAGCAATCCAGAGTTCAATGAAAAAAGGAAAGAGCTCTTTTATGTTTGATTACATGAGGAGGAAGAAGAGGACCTTGTTCCAGTCTTCCCTAGTGCCTCTAAGAAATTATGGGTTTGAGAACTGAAAAGGACCTCAGAGGTCAGCCTAGCCACTTCCCCTCTCCCTTTTTAAAATAACATATTGATGGTGAGGTAAACTAAATTTTCTGAGCTTACATGATAGATGGGCAACATAGCAGGGGCTAGAACTCAAGTGTCCGCCTTCCAGCTTGGTATTCCTCATATTCAATTATCCTGTCTCCCACTCTTAGGAACTTGTACAAGCCGATCTGTCTCTGAAAGCCCACCTGTATCATCTATAAAATGTAAATAAATCCTACAGTAACCAAAAAAAAAAGGCAGCTGGGAAATGAGACCCTTGAGGAAACTTCTAGTTTTCAATCAACCAGTCCAAAGACCTGACAGCAAATAATGGAATATCCAGCCAAAACTAATTTATACAAACAAAGGCTTTATTTTCCTCCCATTATGGGAAGTCAAGAAGTAGACCCAGTAGCTGGTGGTGTTCAGTGGTGTCTTGATGCCACGATGGACCCAAGCAACTCTTCGTTTCTATTTCATCATATTTAGTATTGCCTTCCTATTCACATTACTATTGCCTCACGGTTGCAAGATGGCTTCTGCAGACCAGATGTCACATTCTTTTTCAAACTATCATTTAATACTTTTAAAATACCAAACAGGTAGTGAGGTATTTTGTTCTCACAGCCATATTAGCTATAGTTCTGTAGATGTATAATTCTATAGACCTTGTATCAAACTGAGGAATATAATTCCCTTTATAGTAGATAAGACCTTTTTGGCTTAAATCATGAATGACTGTTGAGTTTTGCCAAATGTTTTTTCTACGTTGACTGAGATCATGTGAAGCATATGAATTGTCTCCTTTACACGGTTTATGTAATGAATGACGCTGACTGATTTTAAAGGGTTGAACCAGCCTTGCATTTCTTGAGGAAATTCCACTTGGTTAAGCTATCTTACTCTTTCTAGATATTGCTGAATTTGATTGGCCAATATTTTATTAGAATTTTTGCATCTATGTTGCTAAAGGAACACAATATCCTAAAGGATATTGAGGTGTAATTTTCTTTCCTTTTTGTTTCTTGGTATCAGGAACATTTTGACCTTATATTAAGAGTTAGGAATTGTCCCCTCCTCTTCTATTTCTCTGAATTTATATAAGATTGGCATAACTCCTTTTTTAAAAGGTTGATAAAATTTGCTTTTCTTATTCTAACTTCTCTCTTTTTTGAAGATTTTATTTATTTATTTGAGAGAGAGAGCACATGAGCTGGGGGAGAAGCAGACAGGATTGGGGGGAAAAATCTTAAAATATTTTATTTATTTGACAGACAGAAATCACAACTAGGCAGAGAGGCAGGCAGAGAGAGAGGACGAAGCAGGCTCCCCACAGAGCAGAGAGCCCGATGCGGGGCTCCATCCCAGGACACTGGGATCACGACTGGAGCCGAAGGCAGAGGCTTTAACCCACTGAGCCACCCAGGCGCCCCTGGGGGGAAGAATCTTAAGCAGACTCCTCGCTGAGCATGGAACCCTTTGCAGGAACTGATGCCATGACCCTGAGATCATGATCTGAGCTGAAACCAGGTGTCGGACACTTAACTGACTGAGCCACCCCGGCACTCCTCTTATCTTAACTTCTTAAGATGGAAACTTAGATAACTGATTTCAAACATTTATTTTCATTGCCAAAATAAGCTTTTCAAACTATACATTTCTCCCAGGCTGCTACTTCAGCTGCATTCAATGAACGTTGATGTATTTTCATTGTCATTTGATTTGAGAAATGTTTTCTAATGCTCTAGAACTGTGCCTAAAATAAAGTACTCAGTAAATGTTATCTCCATTAGCTTAGTTTTTTATTTCTTTTGTTAACAAGTGAGAATAAATTGATGAATCGTTCTGACCATTGTGTTCCTTCCCCCTTCAAAGCATCTTCATTGTTTCTACTGCATTGCACTGCTTCCTCATATATAGGCCCAGAATTCATCCTTCTTCTAGTTAATTCTAGCTCACCTGGCAGGTGTGACCTCAAACACCACTTCCTCAAAGAGGTCCTCTCTGACAGCTTAGACTGGGATGATCCTCTCATGTACTGGTTGAATAGTGTCCCCCAAAAGTTTACATCCACATGTGAACCTTTGAATTTGACCTTATTTGGGAATAGAGTCTCTGTGGACATAATTACATTAAGAAGACATCAAATTGCATTATGTTGGGCCCTAAATCCATTATGACTGGTGTCCTCATAAGAAGAGGGAAATCTGAACACGGAGACACAGGAGAACAGCACACAACAACAGAGACGAAGACTGGAGAGATGCCTCTACTAACTGAGAAATGCCAAAGAGAGCTGGGAACTACTAGGAACTAAGAAGAGCCAAGGAAAGATCCTCCCCTAGAGTCTTCAGAGAGAGCATGGCCCTGCCAATACCTTGATTTCAGACCTCTGGCCTCTCGAAATGTGAAAGGAGAAATTGCTGTCATTTTAAGCACCCAGTTTGGGGTGATTTGTTAGGGCAGTTCTAGGAAATGAGTACACCATATTACATGTTTTCATACTTCCTTTATACTTTTCTTTCCTAGCTTTGGTCAGATAATTACTATATATGCATTATAAGAAATGCTGGTGGACTAATAACACTAGTCTGTCATTTTAGTGGGGGCCTCCTTAAGACAGCCCATCATAATCCAAACCAATATCTCAAATGGTAAGGGCTTTGAAGGGCACGTCATTTTGAGGGAGAATGATCCTTAAATCACAACATGTTGGTAGCTAACTACGTCAGCTTCTAAAAACTAGGCTTAAGTGTCATAGAGGTGCTTAATGTGTTAGCTATCCAAACTGGGCATTTAAAAAATAGAAACAGATTGCCACCAAAGGGCACTGACACAGGAGTCAGAACCATCGGTACAGCTTCCCCCCCCATTGTGTCCAGGGATCCTGGGCAAGTCACTCTATGTCTCTGGGTCCATGTTCCTCAACAGCAAAAGTGGGTAATTTAGACCAGAAAGTCTGTACATTCCCTCTGGCTTGAACATTCTGTGGCTTTATGATTTTAATGTGGAGCAGTAGTAAAAAGACAGTATGTATTTTCTTTTTTTTAAAGATTTACTTATTTATTTGAAAGCGAGAAATCAGGAGGAGGGGCAGAAGTGGAGGGAGAGAGAATCCCAAGCAGACTCCCTGTTGAGCACAGAGCCAGACTCAGGGCTCAATCCCAAGACCTGAGATCATGACCTAAGCTGAAATCAAGAGTCAGATGCTCAACTGACTGAGCCACCCAGGTGCCCCAAGACAGTATTTACCAGGCTTCCTGGTCACTACTAGCTTGCTTCCATGAACAGTATCAGAGTCTGGGGATGAGTAGATGACCCAGGCTGGTGCTGGACCAAGAAGGATTCTGCTTGAAATATGTAACTACTAGTTCTGTCCAAGTTTATTTAATTTGATGGAAGTAATGATGTAAAAATTTTCAGAGCTCTCATTTAAAAAAAAAATTAAGTGGCTAAGCTAGTTGGTCACTTCCTATCTTTGGACAGCAATGTATTCACCTGTAGAAAAAGGGAAGGGGATGAAAGCTGTGGTTCTCAATGTCTCTTCCAGCGCTGTGACTTCAAGGCAGGTTTTTGTCAAGCTAGAGAGAATGTCCTTGAACCAAGTACCGGGTCATCAGGTCAACCTCAGAAACTGGTGTTCACCCTACTATTTCTTCTCAGAACCATTATGTGTATGTTGGGGTGGGGGGAGGCAGTCTGTCTCCTCCAGAACATGCTTTTGGCAAGGATGAAATCCTAGCTCTTACTAAGTATGTGGACCTTGACGGAGTCACTGGATGGTTTGAGCCTAAGGCTCCCCATATGTAAAACAGGGATAGCTACTTATTTTGCTTACCATAATACTCTCTAGTTCCATCCAACTCAGTGCAAGTGGCAAGATTTCATTCTTTTTTATGGTTGAGTAATATTCCATTATATATATATGATATATATATAATGTGATTGTGATGTATATGTGTGTGTGTATATATATACATATATATGTGTGTATATATCTGTGTATATATACACATATATGTGTATGTGTGGTGTGTGTGTATATATATATGTGTGTATATATATACACACACACACACACATACACATATATATATACACATACCACATCTTCTTTATCCATTTATTTGGGCTGTTTCCATAGTTCAGCTATTGTAAACATTGTCCCTATAAACATTGGGGTGGGTGTATCCCCTGGAATTCATATTTTTTAATTAATTTAATTTTAATTAAAAATTATTTATTTTTAAAATTTTAATTTAATTTGATTTAATTAATTTTAAAATTAATTAATTTTAATTTTTTTAATTTTTTTTTAATTCTTTGGGTAAATACCTTCTAATGTGATTGCTGGATCAGGACAGTTCTATTTTTAAGTTTTAAAGAAACCTCCACACTGTTTTCCAGAGTGGCTGCCCCACTTTGCATTCCCACCAACGGTGCATGAAGGTTTCCCCACATTCTCGCCAACACCTGTTGTTTCTTGTGCTGTTGATTTTAGTCATCCTGACAGGTGTGAGGTGGTATCTCATTGTAGTTTTGACTTATATTTCCCAGATGATGAGTGAAATGTTGAGCATCTTTTCATGTGTCTGTTAGCTAGCTGTATGTCTTCTTCAGAAAAAAATGTCTATTCATTTCTTCTGCCTTTTTTTAACTGGGTTATTCGTTTTTTGGGTGTCGAGCTTTGTAAGTACTTAATATATTTCGGATACTGACCCTTTATCAAATACGTCATTTGCAAATATCTTCTCTCATTCTGCAGGTCGCCCTTTAGTTTTGTTGATTGTTTCCATCACTGTGAAGAAGCTTTTTATCTCGATGAAGTCCAAATAGTTCATTTTTGCTTTTGTTTCCCTTGCCTCAGGAGACATATCTAGTAACAAGTAGATATGACTGATGTCAAAGACGTTACTGCTGTGTTCTCTTTTGTAATTTTAATGGTTGAATCACTAAATTGTACACCTGAAACATACTACACTGCGTGTTAACTAGAATTTAAATAAAAACTTTAAAAAACCAACACGGATAGCTAGAGGTAAAATTGTAAACGTGCCCAGAGTTGAGCGAAAATGCCTAGGTTTTCAAGCATTATTTTCCATAATCCTTGGGGGCACAAGGAAAGATAACCGCGGTGTCGCAACACATTGAGACAGACCAGCGGCGACTGGCGGTAACCAAGCCACACCACCCGTTACTTCTGTAATACCACTGTCACTTTCCGCACTCACCCACAGCTCGGCACTCCACGCCACTCATCCCGGCTCAGGCCCCGCCCCCAGAGCCGCGCTCCACCCGCCCCCCCCCCAGCGTGCGCGCTCCCTGCGCCGGCGGTGACGCGCACGGGCCGGGGCCGGGGCGGCGGCGCGGCTCCCGGAAAGGAGCGGAGCCTCCAGGAAGCCGGTACCGTGTCGCCGCTGCCACCACCGCGCTGCGGTGGCCGGGATGCCCTCCGCTCACAGTTTCCCGCTGCCGGGAGCGCCGGACGCCGAATGGGGTGCTGCCGAGCAGGTGAGGCGGCCTTCCAGGCGCGGACGAGAGGAGGGTGGGGAAGCGGCCGGCAGAGCTGGGACGGTTGAAGTGTGGGGCCCGGCGGGGCGGCGAGGGCCGCGGACGAACCCCTCTGTCCGGGGAGCCCTCCCTGCGCCTGCTGGCGGTCACCCCGGCGTCCGCGCCGACCCCCGCCGCCCGGGCCGCGCGGCCACATCCGGGCGCCCGGGCGGTCAGCCCCCGTGACCCCGGGTGGCAGGTGCTCTCCCCCAGCCCCTAGCGAGAGAAACTGGCCTGGTGCTGTCGCGCCTGCTCCAGTGACCACGCTGGATTTTCTCTCTCTCACACGCAGTGTGGGCGGATCTGGCCCCTACTGGGGAGGACCTGGCCGCGGAGAGGGGATGCTGCACCGACTGCTTCTTGCCTGCCGCCTTGTCCCTAACATTGGTACTTTTCAGCCTTGGTTTTGCTTTGCTCTGTTTTTACTAAGTTTTATGCTTTAGACTGCTCCTTGGAAGAACGGAACTATTCGGGCAATAAAGTGATAGAGCAGTTTCTCAAACTTGAATAATGCGTGGACATCTTTTAAGGACACAGTTCTCTTTGTGTAGAGTATGTCCCAGAACTTACAAGGGTCCCCAGACCCTAGTTAGGTAAACACTGGTGCAGAGCATTTTCAGAGAGCATTTATCACTATTAGGGAAGAAAAGAGGTGCTTTACAGTTCTGGAACTTCAATGCTAGAGGATAAACTAGGAATTACTAAAGAATTCTAAATTAGAGATCCCTAGTTTGATTTCACAGGGCAGCATTTAACCTGTCTTGCTTTGTGTAATGAAATTTTTCCAGCCTTGGAGGCTTAAAAGAATTATATTCTTTGTGTTATTTTGTATTTGATATTACAATTACAATTACAATATTACAATTACAATTACTTGTCTTTGTGTTAGGTTTATTCAGTTGGACACATTAGTGCATTTTTAGAATGGGGTACATAAGGGGTTTACTGTTTACCTTGACATTGATCACTTGTGTCTGTTACATATTGTAATCTATGATTTACATTCTTCCAGGTATAATAGGAAGGCCTGACCTCAACTCCTGTGTCTGTAGTCTAGAAAGAAAGGGGAAAAAAGGTGATCTAAGGATTTATATTCTGTACATATTTATTTAGCATGTTTATTTAAAATAAACTACACTTGGGGCACCTGGCTGACTCAGTCAATAGAGCATGAGACTCTTGATTTCTGGGTCAGCAGTTTAAGCCCCATGCTGGGCACAAAACCTACTAAAATAAATAAAATAAAACAAATTACACTTGAATAAAGAGAAGATTCAGAATGTGGGAAAACATTAGAAAGTAAAACAGGTTAAATCTTGTCAAAGAAAAATATTGGACCAGTGCTTTGAAAGAAGTGTAATATTGAGAGTAGGACATGCTGGGAGAAGTAATATTAGTAAAGGCCAGAGGCAAGAATTAAAAGAGTGTATGTGGGCAACAAGAGACCCACCTCACTACAGCAGGGAGATGTTATCTGGGGCTAAGGAGAGAAGTTGATAAAATTAGATGGGGCCATTTTATGGATGTTAAGTTTTCAGATGCCACACAGGGAAGTTGGTGTTGACCCATAGGCTCCAGAAGTTTCTTAAGCTGATGATATTTTGAAGGCAGCATTTTACACAGGTGTTTCTGAAATGTGGCTTTCAGAGTTAAGGCAAAAGCTAGATGATCTGCCTAGAGTCTGTCTTGAGGTAGTGATGTCTGCTGTGGTGATTTTAGATGTGTGAACTGATACAGATGTGTGTTTGAAAAAGACTTGACAGGACCTAATGAATGATATAATATGTAGACACACGGATAAGTAGGATTCAAGGTTAAGAACCAGGTGACCCTGGTCAGTAGTGATATCCCTCTTAGGCCTAGAAAATTTGGAAAGTGGTCTTAGTTTCTGCCAAAAGATTGTGACCCCCAGATTTGGACTAAAGAAGTTGTAGTAACAGGATGTCAGTAAGCTAGGATGTAGAATAGGAACTTGAGGAAATTCCAGATTTCAGAAATTGCAGAGGTGATTTAAAATAGAGACCAGAATTTTGCAAATGAATAGTGAGAGGTAGAAAGAGGTTTGATTAAGACTTGTTATTGAAAAATAGAATTTTTTAAAATAAATATTGGAGAAAATGTAGATCATAAATGCAACTATGTGCATTCTTCTCAAAACAAAGAATGAATTAGTTATTTTGATGTCTTTCCCCACAACCTAGTGAGACACAACATCCTGGACTCACTCTTCCAAGGCATTTGTTTCTTTTTCTTTTTCTTTTTAAGATTTATTTATGAGTGAGCGAGAGGGAGAGAAACACATGTGCTCGTGAATAGGGGAGGGGCAGAGTGAGAGAATCTCCAGCAGACCCCGCCAAGCACGAAGCCCGCTGCAGGGCTCCATCCCGCCATCCATGAGATCATGACCTTAGCCCAAACCAAGACTTGGACACTCAAACTACTGAGCCACCCAGGCACCCTGACAGGGTTCAGAAAAAGAACCCATTCTTTTTCTTGTTTTTTAAGATTTTGTGTTATTTATTTGACAGAGAACAGAAGTGGGGGGAGCAGCAGGGAGAGGGAGAAGCAGGCTCCCCGCTGAGCAGAGATCCTGGATCATAACTTGAGCCAAAGGCAGACACTTAACCAACTGAACCATCCGGGTTCCCCCCACCCCACAGTTGTTTCTTTACAAAGTTCTGCCCAAGTATTTGTGGGCTCCTTTGATTGTTAAAGGTTCTCTTGTAATCCTGTGATATTTATATCATTCTTTTCTTCGTGTCATCTTACCTTTTCTTACTCAGAGGTCTAGCTCTCCTAGAGTCTGGTTTGTCTATGATTGTGTTTTCTTGTGACTTGAGAATATGCTAATGTCTCTCTCATTGTATGCTGCATTTTTCACCAGAAGAGCCCTTTCACTTTGCAATTGATTGATATTGTTTTCACTGTTTTCTTTAGGACTAACAGTGAGAAACTGACAGACATTTAACCATGACCCTATGGACTTCTCGGTACTACAGAATGTTCAGCTAAGGAGGGCCTCCCCACTAGCTGAAATCATGAGTCTGTGCATCTCGCTGGTGGTAGGTCAAACACAGTTTAGGCCTTTTAAAAACATGGCAGTTTTATGTAACACTAGAGTTTGCCTAAACTCTAAAACAGAGTTTCCTAAACTCTGGTGCCAAGATTCTTAGCCACAAATCCAATTGGAGTTTACATTTTGAGATCAAATTACCATATTGCTGACTGCTGGGTAATAGTCATACTTTTTGTCCTAAATAAAAGTAATTACTTCAGCAGTTTATAAGCTGTCCTATTTTCCTCTCTCTTTAAACATAGATTGTGTCACATACAAAAATATCTATTTATCCTTTTTGTTAAAATCCTCACGTATCTCAAAAAAAGTTCTAAGACAAACACCAGATTAAATAACGTTTACCAAGTTTGCTGTGATCATTAGAAACAGTGCAACTTCCCTGAAATATGTTCTCTTTTCCCTTCTCCCACTGAAAGTGTACCTCTCACCCCCAAGAATCTTTTCCTGTTCTCCAGCCTTCATTGTGCTCTTCTCTGAACTGTTACAGCAGGAGTCAGGATAATTTAACATTGCCTTCTGTTATCTTTGTGATTATTTTATGGGTATTAGAATTTTCTCTGTAACCAGTCTGCACAGTCCTTGAAATCTGGAGTCAGGTTTGTTAATCCTCTGCACCCTTCGTATCCCCTCCAAATTCACATCGTTGAATCATTAAAGGTCTTTTTCCCCCCTAGTACCTTGACTTTAAGCTGTTAACCAAAACGTTCTTTTCTTTTGTTCTTAGTTCAGCTATCACGTGATTATCGATTTTTTTAAATGTTCAGATTCGAATTCCCATGTCATGGTTTTTAAGTTAGACTTTCTTGATACATCCAGAAGAGGATTTGATGCTGGAAACTGGAGCGATCGGTTGAAGGTTATTTGCTTATTTGGTTAATTTCCAATTATCCTTGTGCATTTTTCTATTTCAGTCTTTCTCTTATTTATTTACAAGAACATTTTATATGTCAGGGATGTTTATCTTTTGTTATGTGTTTCAAGTAATTTTCCCAAGCCTTGTATTTGGGAAAGGATTTTCTTAAAAACGCACAGAAGTTTTAAACTCATATGGTCTGTTTTCTTGCATTTATGGATTGAGACATTGATGTCAGTTGTAGAAAAACCTTACTCATTCTGAGTTGGGTACATTTTCATTTTATATTTTTATGTGTATTTTTAACATTTAAAATTTTGAACCATTGGAATTCTCATAAAAGTTGTGATGTAGTAATCTCACCATATTCAAATGCTAAAAGATAGCTGCTTTATAAAAACACATTAAAATTCATTTAAACAGCTCAGGAACTGACATTTTTTTTCTTTTTTGTGTAAACTTTTAAGTCACAAATATTGTTTGTCCCAAGTTTTGGGTACATGGTATGATATGGTTACCATATTGAAACCTGAACAAATTAAAGTGATTTTTCCTGTTTTGTCAAGTGGGCATTATTAGTACTTTTTACTCTAATATCTGTGTGTGTGTGTGTGTGTGTGTGTGTGTGTGTGTGTGTATTTTATCCCCTCTACTGCGTTATAAATTAATTTCAGGGCTGGGTCCATACCTGGTTCATCTTTACTTCTCCCATTCCCAGCCATCCAGGAAGCAGACAACACTTGTGTGACAGGCACTGGTCACTGGGAAAACAGAAGAATAAGAGGCTGCCGCTGCCAATGAGAGGCTTGCCATGTAATGAGAAAGTCAACCTCAAGTATACTACAATAGCCCACTAATGTGCTGGGCAAATGCTCTGGGGGATGTGAGGACTGGGGACGCCTTCACAGAGGAATCAGGCCTGACTTGTGTCGCAGGGAATACATGGGAACACCAACAGACGGACCTGAAAGAGAGAGGCATTCTAAAAAGGCGGAGGAATGTGGGGCATTTCAGCGACTCGCTGCTTGTGTTTAGTATGGCTAAAGCAGAGGGTACATACCTGTCTAGTCTGTCAGGATAGGACTAGAAAGACAGGGGCAAGATCAGTGCTGTCTGATGCAGAAGCTGCATGTGCCTCTTGAGCACTTGAAATGTGGCCGTTGCAGCTCAGGAACCACATTTTTCATCTTAATTACTGTAAATAGCCACACATGGCAGTGGCTACCCTATTGAAAGGCACAAGACTAGACTGGGAGAGCCCTCCTTTACCATCCTAAGGAGTTAGGACTTCTTCCTGAGTGGGAGAGAAAAGAGGTGGGGAAGAAAATGGGGTACCTGGGTGGCTCAGTTAGTTAAGCATCTGACTTTTGATTACAGCCCAAGTTATGATCTCAGGGTTGTGAGATCGAGCCCCACGTCAGTGCATTCTGCTAGTCCCTCTCCGTCTGCACCTCCCCCTGTTCATGCGTGCTCTCTCTTTCTCTCTCTCTCTCTTCCAAATAAATAAATAAAATCTTTAAAAAAAAAGGAAGGAAGGAAAAAAGTATGGGAGGTGGGGAGGTGTCAGGATTCCCAGTTGTTTTGGAAAGATCACTCTGGTGTATAAGTTCTTAACCTTTTTGGGTCCCAGCCAACTTTTTGACAGGCACTTTCCTGGGGTTTTTTGGTACTGGGAATGCAGCAGTCAATCAAGCCAACAAAAATCCAGCCTGTTGTGGAACTTGACCCATGAGCAAGAAAAATGGAAACAAATGTGCACACACTATGTTAGAGGCAAGGACGAGAGTGGGGTTCTCATGCTGGAATCTTAGCTTTTTTGTATGTAATCATCTTCTGTTAGCTGCATGACCTTGGGCAAGTTACTTAACCTCTCTGCCTCTCCTGTAAAGTGTTATACAAATAGTGCCTACCTTGTGGGTCATTAAGAGGAATAAATTAATATTTGTAAGTAAGCAGGGCCTGGCACATAATAAACTCTATATAACTATTTAATGAATAAGTAAAAGCTGAGGGAAAAAATAAAAGAGGTGGGTGAAGAGGACAGCTTGATAGATGGATTGGGTGATCAGGAAAGGCCTCACTGAGAAAGTGACACTGAGTGAAGACATGGGGGCAGTGAGAAAGTGAGTCACCCGGATGATTTCTAAGCAGAGGGAGCAGCACGTTCAGAGGCCAGGACACCAGAATGGCTGGTGTGGAGTGAAAAGGGAGAGCAGACGATGAGATCAGAGCAGTGACAGGTGACGAAGTCGTATGGAGTCAGAGTAAAGCCTTCAGCACCTACTCTAAGAGCAGTGGGAGCCACTGGAGGTTCAAGCACGAGAGTAACGGGATCATAGGCCTGAGCAGGGACGGGGTGAGTGTCAACTTCAGCTGAAGAATCTGTGCCTAGGGGTCTTGGATGAAGGATTGGAGAGCCACTGGGTTGACACTATAGGTAGGAGACTAACTTGTTAGTCTGGGCAAGAGATGAGAAAAGGAACAGATTTTAGATGAAGTGAGGTTTTAAAAAAAGGAAGGAGGAAAAATAAATAAATAAACAAACAAATGGAAGGTGGAATCTGCTAGAAACTGGCTGTGGAAGGTGAAGGAGAACAAGGGGTCAGGCCTGACTCCCTTGTTTCTGGTGTAAGCAGCTTGGAGGAATTGAGACTGCGACTGCAGGGCGGGCAGGTTAAGGGAGAAGGGAGTGAGGATTGCAGCACAAGCGGTGGTTTTAGAACTGTTTTTCATGGGCAGGTGCCGTGTTCAGCTGGAGGTATCAGTAAGTGCTTGAAGATCTCTGTAGCTGTAGCTCGGAAGAGAAGCCAGGGATGGAAAAAGAAGTTTTTGAGCAATCTGCAGACTGAAGCTGTCAATGAGGTTGAGCAGGAGCAGAGCTCAGAGTTGGGGGAGAATGGAGCCAAGCCAGGAGGAAATCTGGGACACGGCGAAGCAGCCAGGCCTTTAGGAAGGAGACCTGGGAAGTGTCCTGAGAAGTCGCTGCTCAAGGGCTAGGAAGCCGGCAAGGGGAGATGGCTGTCTTGAGAGGCCTGGAAGAGATAAAGCCACAAAACCAAGGAATGGATCCAGTAGGTCAGAAGGAGGCCCTGGCTGCCAGCCCCTGCTAGCCCTTGTTTTCCCTGCAAGTTGGAGCCTAGGGGCTGGAGGAGTACGAGGCCTGGGGAAGCACCAGAGTGGATTAGGAGCATGGGACCTTGTGTGGTACCTTGTGCATAAGCTGATCTCTCTTCTAGGAGTCCCTATTTCAGATTCCCTTTCAGTGAAGCATTCTACTTACCACCTACTGTCTGGCGCCACCCCGAGTCTTCCTTAATTCAGTACCTATTTGATGAGCTGGTATTTTGGGGTCACTGATTGGCTTTTAGGTAGAGAGCACTAACTAGTGCCAGACTGTTGCCGTCTCTTGACTTAGGCCTACATCCCTGACAGCATGAAATCGACTTAGAAGTAGGGTGCTCAGGGGCGCCTGGGTGGCTCAGTGGGTTAAGCCGCTGCCTTCGGCTCAGGTCATGATCTCGGGGTCCTGGGATCGAGTCCCACATCGGGCTCTCTGCTCAGCAGGGAGCCTGCTTCCCTCTCTCTCTCTCTGCCTGCCTCTCTGTCTACTGTGATCTCTCTCTGTCAAATAAATAAATAAAATCTTTAAAAAAAAAAAAAAAAAAAAAAGAAGTAGGGTGCTCAGAATAGGCCCTTCCAACAGCTTCAGTGCAAGGTTCATGTACCAGATTATGTGTGGTTGGATTTAAACCCATACTTGATAAAAGAACGTAGATGTCTTCTTGGATTGTGCCATCTTTGTGACTTTTCTCACTTTCTGGAACAGGAGGTCTCTAACTCCGGGAGTACCCCATTATTTCTGTAATGGTATGTGAGGACTGACTCCTAGAACGTCACCTGGCCTCGGACCCGTCAGCATGGGGAGGTAAGTGATGGTGTCTCATCACCAGTACTTGTAAAACCTGAGGCTCTGGTGCCACAGAGACAGATCTTGAAAGGAAAAAAAGCAAAACAAAAAACTAAATTGCAAGTGAGAAGTGTTCAAAGTTATGCTACGCTTATGTTTCACAGCTCTGTTCTTCCAGGCCGCCCTGGGGCGCCTATTATAGAGAGTGGTCATGCCAGGTGGATTCTGCAGGGGTTGGGGTAGCTTACTGTGAAGGGCAGGTGTTGGAATCTGTGAGGGGTTGTACTAAGCACGGGATAACTGTCCGGAAGCCTCGGAGGAGTGGGCAGGGGATGGCGCACTCTGTGGAGTGGCCCAAGGACCCTCATGGAGACTAGACACTGCAGGTGGAGGACCTTTGGGTTAGCAGGATGGCTCCCCCTTCTGCGACTTATTTTAGTCTAGGAAGCACTCTTTAAAGGGAAGAGTATAGAAATTAACCACAAAACATTTATTCTAAAAGTAGCAAGCTTTTCTTCAGCCTAATAATGATCTCTTATTCCTGACATACATGGAGAAGAGAAGTGTTTATTTGCAAAAATGGCTCAGAAATAATTTTTAAAACACAGGACATACAAAACTCATTTATTGACTGTATTATGCAGATATTGTTAAAGATACTGTTTTTTCTCCCATTTTGTCACTCAGTCATCAGGGAGAAATTTGCCTTGGGATTCAGTGTTAAGAAAATCTTCCTCCTCCTGATCTGTTTATATGTTTCTAATCTAATGGACAAGGTTTTGGCTCCTAGGCCACCTTTATAGGTCTGTCTTATTACATGCATTTCCTTGTTCTGAATTGTTTTTTTGGTTTCATTATCCTTAAACCTGCGTTCATTGTAGATTTATATATTTATGGTATTGAACTTCTACTTGTCTCTGATTTTTTTGTTTGTTTTTGAAACAAAGCAGGGAACAAATAATCTACACAATATTGTCAAGAAAGGTGGAAAAACACAGAAATGTGATAACCATCAGGGTGTAATTTTCATTCATGTAGTTTTATAATAATGAGTAAAATAGCAAAATAGCAACAGGGAAGGTGCTGGCGTACAGATACCTCCCAGCGGGAAAACGGGTGGCTTGACTCAAATGTTAACCATGAGATCAGTTTAGGCAAGCTGAGGCCTCTTTGGAGCAGATTGCTTTAAAATCTGGTTGTTGGTTGTTTTTTGTTTTTCGTTTTTTTGAATTTTAGGATCGGCATCTCCTGTCTTTTTCCTGCTTCCTGGCATTTTAGCATCTCTCCAGTGGGGTGCCCTCGAATTCTGAATACCAATTTACGCCAGATTATTGTTATTAGCATCCTAGCTGCTGCTGTTTCGCTTTTATACTTTTCTGTTGTTATAATCCGAAATAAGTATGGGCGACTATCCAGAGACAAGAAGTTTCACAGGTAAGAGAAGAAAACATTTCTAGATGGGATGCTTCATGTTACAGCTTCAGGACTTTGGGGATTAGGTTGGAATTGAAGGAGCATGTGGCTGCAGGAAACAGAATCTGTATAGAATACAGTGTGGCAGGAAAAATTAAACTGTCAGAAGCTGTTTAATCATTAACCACCAAATCCACATAGTAAGAGGATTTAAACATAAGCTTCTCCTGTGATATCTTCTAAGCTGATTTTTCAGTTAATGTCAATAGTTTAGGAATAGTTTTGGTTCTCAGAACTTGTTTGAACTTCTTAAAAGGAGTAATGACTGTGTATCTGGTTTAGATTATCTTTATCACCATCACTCGGTTCTGTTTTAACTCTTTAATCATTTGGCCATTGTAAAAATGCAGTTATGGATCAGCTCAGAATTCATAGACTTGGTGTTTGTTTATTGCATTTGTTGTGTTCAGATTCAGGATGATAGTCTCTGTTTCAGTAAAAGCATATGTTCGTTTTTCTGAACAAGGTACTTGGCACGAGTTACTGACATTGAAGCTACAGACACCAATAACCCCAATGTGAACTATGGTATCGTGGTGGACTGTGGTAGCAGTGGGTCTCGAATATTCGTCTATTGCTGGCCAAGGCACAATGGCAATCCTCATGATCTGTTGGATATCAGACAAATGAGGGATAAAAACCGAAAGCCAGTGGTTATGAAAATAAAACCCGGTATGTAAAAGATAAATATCTGATTGGTAACCAGGTTCTGTCCTTTATTCTCTGTGAGGTCTTTCATGTCCTTCTCTGCCTCTCCCCGTAGTCATCACCCTGGTCCAGAGCTCACTCCAGGGCATGATTGTTTCACTTTCTTTCCCCTCTTCTGTCTGTCCCACGTGAGGCGACTACTCCTTGATAAAATATACAAAACCATGTCTTTCTTGTGTCTCCTGCAGCATTTATCACAGTGCCTTACTCATGTCTCTACTCAGGTGTTTGCTAGTTGACATTAATTATGGAGGGATTTTTTTTTCCTATTTGTTAGCCATCGGTCACTATCCCTAAAAACAGGGTAATTTCCGATAACTCATGGATATCGGTAGTCTAATACATTGGTACATATTTCTCTTTTTTCCCCTCATTTTTAAAAAGTGCCCCAATGTATTTCTTTTTTTTTTTTTTTAAGATTGTATTGTATTTATTTATTTATTAGAGAGAGAGGGGGAGAGAGAGAGCGCGCGCAGGTGGAGGGAGGGGCAGAGGGCGAGAGAAAATCTCAAGCAGATTCTGTGCTGAGTGCAGAGGAGCCCTGAGATCATGACCTGACCAAGAGTCATACGCTTAACCGACTGACCCACGTGCCCCAGTGCCCCCCCAATGTATTTCTGATCATCTAGATTATTTAATAAGAGTGACTGTAGAACTTAGAAGAGCCAATGTTGTTATGTCCAGTTTTTAAAGGTATCACTAAGTCAGTGTGTTGTGTAAAAATTGGCATTTGCCTTTTCCATTAAATAATTTAAAGCCGTAGTTCTCAACTTTTTTCTGTATGTACAGTTTCCATAGGCATCGCCCTTCTGTCAGAAGTATTAGGAATGAAAGGTGTCCAGGAGTACCTTGCAATAGGCATTTTATGTCGTGATAGTTGATAATCACTGATTTAAACAGTGTACCACAGGGGTTCCTGGCTGGCTTATTTGGAAGAGCATGTGACTCTTAATCTCAGCTCACCCCACGTTGGATGTAGAGATTACTAAAACAATAAAATAAACTTAAAAAAATAAAACACTGGACCACAGATCTTAATAGAGATTCAGCACTTTTATATCATCTTGCTAGTGTGTTAAATAGTAAAATATTAAACCCAAACAATCCCAGGAATTTGTCTTGTAAAATATTAGAGAATGTTGATAAAAATTAATTATCTTAGCTTATTCTCTTCTACTTCAAATACATAAATGTAAAGGAATTTCAGTTTTAATGATAAAATACCTTTCCTCATAAATGACATTGACTCATAAATTTACTCAAATGACATTCCTCATAATGGCATTGACTGTGGGTTCTTTGAGCCCCCCCCCATTCTTCATTGAATAATTTAGGCCCCACTTCCTTCTTCAGGAAACCCTTAACAAGGTGAGTGGTCACCAGCATATTGCCTCAAAATCCAAAACCTCTACCTTGTTTCTTAGGTTAAAGAGAGGGAATTTAATCTGAGTCTCTCATATAAGCGTTATTTTAATATCAAAGTAAATTTCCATGAACAATGATCATTTTTTTTCTCTAAGTCTTAATGAATGATTGTGAATTTTTAGTTTTCTGTTATCCCATTCCTTGAATTTTGATGTATTCCTAATCTAGAAACATTTTCAGGGTTAAAGTAATGCTGATCAAATAAAAAATTCACCAGAAGATTGAAAAATAAAGCTCTATAAAGCACATTGCATTTCAGCTAGCTTCACATATTAGGTTCCATCAGCGATTAAACTGCTCACATGAAATAAGATAAAACCTGTCATGCCTTGCAGTTGTCCTTTGGGACATCATAGGCTTAACATGGTTCTTTCTGATGCTACAGAAAGTATTTGAAGTAGAAATTCGAGTACCTTTTTATAGCTCTTCTTGGTCCTGAAGCAGGGACTCTCATGTATAGCATTTCAGCAAAGCTCTAGAAATTTCCTTACTTAATAGATTCTGGATCAGTTGGGGCTTGGTGTCTGTTGAAACAGCATTGTAGGAGGAGTTAAAAAAAAAAAAAAAAAAGATCTGTCTTTTAGTCTGTTTTCTGCTGACTGCTCTGACATATCACTTAAATCTTTCTGGATCCAGAGTTTCCTAATCTGTGAAATGAGAAATTTGGGGACTTCTAAAATTTGAAGTCAGGAAGTTACTCTTTGCATAGGGAATGATCGAGGGATCGCCAAGACTGGAGCAGAGCCTGTGTTGCATCAGGCTGCCAGAAGAGTTGAGGAGAAATGAAATAATGTGAGAGGAACCAGGGAGATGCGATCAGGGACACCCAGAACTCATATTGAGGGAGGGAGAGGGATTTATCCAGAATCCTGGCTTGGGCTGCTGGCTGGTTAGTGATGGTGGTCACTGAGGTAGGTAACAAGCAGTAAGTGGAAGTTCGATTCAGGTTTGTACATGTGTGTGTGTTGAGTTTGGGGTCTGTAAGGACCAGCATCTGGCCATGTCTAGGGGACAGTTCCCACATGCTGATCTGGAGGTTGGGAACATGATCTGGTGGCTACTGGTGAGATTTGGAGAACTGAGACACAAAGGTGATGGTGGCAGCCAAAGAGAGTGAGTGAACTTGCCTGAACAAAGTGGAAACATGTTCTGGAGGGCAGGCTCGTGAGCTCATGTGCTATTGATCCCAGGGTCTGACACATAGTAGTTGTGCAATCAGGTCTCAGTTTCTTGGAGACTGAGAAGAGAGGGTAAGACTGAACATTTAGTACCACGTAAGGAAGAGAGGCTGTGAAGGTTGTTGCTAGAGGGATAGGGAAAAACTAGGGGAGTGTGGTGTAGAGCCAGAATTTCTCTCAAATATGCCCCGTTTAAGAAACATAACATATTAATTAACTACTTATTAACAGAAGCGCTCTTTTTTCTGTAGGCATTTCAGAATTTGCTACCTCTCCAGAGAAAGTCAGTGATTACATTTCTCCACTCTTGAACTTTGCTGCAGAGCATGTACCACGGGCAAAACACAAAGAGACGCCTCTCTACATTCTCTGCACAGCTGGAATGAGAATTCTTCCTGAAAGGTGATCTTCCACGTGGGGCCAGGGCAGGGCAGGCCCTAAGGGTGGGGGAGGTGGGGGGTGGGGGAGAGAGTGGGGTGGGCCATGGTGGTGGTGTATTCCCCACCTCCCCTCCTGTCCTTTTTCCTTCTCTTCCTCCTCGTCCATTATCATCACCAAAAGGAAGACAGTAAAAATTCTTTGTTCAAATTTGGTATAGAGCCTGAACTATTCCATTAGCCAGAATGCACCAAAAATCTTCTCATGTATTTGATTATAATTATAGTGAACTACGAAGTAAACAGTAAACTGTAACCTATAAAGTGGTCATATTAAAAAAAACCTGATTTTCTATGTTATTAATTTAAGGATTACAGTTGTAGTTTCACATCTGGGAATCACAGAATTCACTCAACTCATGAGATTCCTTCCTAAAATAGTTTTAGTCAGTGAATTACTTTGGCTTTAAAATTTACTGTTTTCGTACAGGACATACCAGAGCCATAGTTTTTGTTTTGTTGTGGTTTTTTTTCTCTTTTTAAAACAGAAATGTAGGGGCGCCTGGGTGGCTCAGTGGGTTAAGCCTCTGCCTTCGGCTCAGGTCACGGTCTCAGGGTCCTGGGATCAAGCCCCACATCGGGCTGTCTGCTCAGCAGGGAGCCTGCTTCCCTTCCTCTCTGCCTGCTGCTCTGCCTATTTGTGATATGTCTGTCTGTCTGTCTGTCTGTCTCTCTCTGTTAAATAAATAAATAAAATCTTAAAAAAAAAAAAAAAAAAACCAGAAATGTAGGCTCCATTTTGATGTGTCAATTTTGGGGTTGTCTTCCAGCCAGCAGAAAGCCATCCTGGAGGACCTCCTGACTGATATCCCGGTGCACTTTGACTTCTTGTTTTCTGACTCTCATGCAGAAGTCATTTCAGGGAAACAAGAAGGTTGGTATATTGGTCTTCAACTTGAAATTTGGGAAGTTATTCCTTTAAATCCTCCCCATTTTTTCCCCCAGTGTACGCTTTATTAAATTACTTTTACTATCTTAAAATTCAGGAAATCATAGCTTGAAATATTATTTTTAAATGGCAAAGTTAGTTTGTTATATGAGTGGCCTTTATTCTCCAAACATTAAGCCATTAAAAAAATAACTTAGTTTGTCTTTACCACACTTAGGAAACATACATTGGATTCATTTGGATAGGAAAGGTTTGTGTTCCTTGCTTAAGGTATACACCTTTTTGTAATTATGATAATTACTGTGTTATTGGCACTTCTGTCAATTTATTTGCTACAAAGGGGAAATTCTTGACTTTGATACACTGGGAAAATATTAGTTCTGCTTTCAAGTAAGTGATTCTACTTGAGAATGAAGTGACAGATCAGTGGGATATTATTTGGGGGCGAGTTTGCTAGAAAGGAAGACCAAAAGCACCTATTTCAAAATCATCTATCATTTGGGCAAATACCTCCTCTGGGAAGGACATTGTAGAAAATACAAACTGGGTGAAATTCAAATACTGCCACTGAGCTGTTCACAGACAAGTGAGGTACACAGTTAGCAGCCACATGAGATAAGAGTGTTAGGTGCCATAAGGAAGGTAAGCAAGAAGTACCATGGGAGTTTGCAAAAGGGAGTTTTGCTTTGTTTTTTCCTTGCTAGGGACATCGTAGAGCAAGTGACAGTTTAAACTGTGCCCCAGGAGATAACTAGCTATAAGCGTGCCAGAGCCTGGTAAGGGTAGGGCTCTGAGAGAAGGATAGGAAGTACATTCCAAGCAGAAGAAATTATTTGAGTCAGCATAGGTTAGAAAAGCTGCACTGTGGACAGAGGAACAAAAATAGTTTGAGTGGCATATGGCCCTTTTGAAAAGTGGTAGTAAGATGAAAAGTTGGACAGGTCTTGGTGATGTCCATGTCGTGGCAGCGTGAGTTGTTCCTTTTTTCCCTCCCTTTTGATTTAAAACTAATCAGACAACTATAACCCAGAGAAAGCAACTCTGCATAGGACACTCAACAGATCCACCCATCTGAAAATGGGTGGCTTGAACCTCAGAGGAGGCCATGGAGCCAGGCAAGTGGCGGCAGGGGCAGCAGGGGACCAACACGATTTTTCTAGCTGAGGAGGCAGAGGGTGAAGGTGGTGAGTGAGGGGTTTACCCAACAGTGCGTGCCAGCTGATCTCTCTGAGCAGAGATCGCGGTGACTGAGAGGGAAAGGAAAAGGGAAGAAGGCTCAGAGAATTGAAGGGATGTGTTTCCTGCTCTCTGCCCCAGGGTTCTGGCAAGAGGTTCACCCATGGACCTCTGGGTCCCCCACCCTCACTTAAGGATCCCCTACCAGGCTGTGGTAGCCCCAAGTACTAAACAGTTCACGAACTCTGTGATCATCCTTTTTTTTTTTTTTTTAAGTTATCAACCTTGTTAGAACCAAAGTAAATTGTTAGAACCAAAGTTAAAAAAGCCTTCCCTAATAAGAAAGGTGTCCATGACTTGAAATGCAGCAGAAAGAGCACTTTTTATCAAACACTGAAAAATCATATTAATATGGTATCACAAAAAGAACATGGCAGTTTTCCAGTAATTGAGCCCAAAGACAGAATATTTAAATCTAACTGATAAAGAATTTAAAATACTATTATAAAGAAATTCAGTGAGCTAATACAGTGATCTCCAGAATAAAATTAATGAAAAGAAGGAGTACTTTACCAAAGAGATTAAACTTCTAAAAAAACCAAACATTCTGGAGCTGAGGAAGTCAATACATGAGATGAGGAATGCACTAGAATGCATTGGAAATAGAGCAGATGGAGGAAAGAATAAGCAAGCTTGAGGATAGGAATATAAAAATGGTTCCCGTAAAAGAGGAGCAAGAACTAAGGTTTTTAAAAAGTGAAGAAACCCTGTGAAAACTATCAGACTCCTTTAGCAGAACCAACATAAGATTAGAGGGTATCCCAGAAGGAGAAGAGAGCATATTTAAAGAGGTAATAGAGAACTTCCCAAATCCAGGGAAGGAACTGGGTTCTTTCTGGTCTATGAAGCTAACAGACCACTTTATTTATCTCAGTGCAAAAAGACCTTCTCTGAGACACATTACATTAAAACTGTCAAAAGTCAGTGATAAATTATTTTGAAGGAAACTAGGAGGAAAAAAGACAGTAACCTACAAAAGAAGTTCCGTCAGTATCAGTGTATTTCTCAGTGGAAGCTCTACAGGTCGGGAGAGAGTGGAATGATACTTTAAAGTATTGAAAAATACAAATTGCCAGCTGAGAATACTCTATCTGACAAAGTTATCCTTTGGATATAAAGGTGAAATAAAGGCTTTCCCAGACAAACAGAAGCTAAGGGAGTTCACCACCCCCAAACAACTTACAAGAAATGTTGAAAGGAGCTTTTCAAGCTGGAATGAAAAGAGGAAGGTACACAAAATCTGATTAAGGTGATAAATAGAAAAACTAACGTTTTTAGAATAGTATATTAGGGGCACCTGGGTGGCTCAATGGGTTAAGCCTCTGCCTTCGGCTCAGGTCATGATCTCAGGGTCCTGGGATCGAGCCCCGTATCAGGCTCTCTGCTCAGCAGGGAGCCTGCTTCCCCCCTCTCTGCCTGCCTCTCTGCCTACTTGTGATCTCTGTCTGTCAAATAAATAAATAAAATCTTAAAAAAATAGTATATTAAACAAGTATAAAGGTTAAAGGAAAAAGAGCATTAAAAGTAAATATAGCTACTATAACTTGGTCACAACATCACAACATAAAAAGATAACTTGTGACATCAAAAATATAAAAGGGGAAGAGTAAAAGGGGATAGAAACTTTATAGGTGAACAAAGATAAATTGCTATCAGTAGAAAAATGATTTCTACCTATGAGATGTTTTATGTCAACCACAAAGCAAACATCAGAGCAGAGAGACACAAAACATTAAAAAAAGGGGAACACTAAGCAAACTGTGGAAACCTTGGAGGACCACAAACTTACAAGGGTAAAGGAAGGAAGAAAACAAGGGAGAGACAAAATAACCAGAAGGCAAAACATAAAATGGCAGTAGTAAATCCTTACAGATCAGTAATCACTCTAAATGTAAACAAATTGAATTTACCAATCAAAAGTCACAGAATGGCTGGATAGATTTAAAAAAACAAGACCCAACTATATGCCACCTATAGGAGACTCGTTTCAGCTCTAAGACACAGATAGACTTTTCCAAGCAAATGGAAACCAAAAGAAGGCAAGCATAGCCATATATATATACCAGACAAAATAGACTGGAAAGCTAAAAGGGTAATGAGATAAAGCAGGTCATTTTATGATGATAAACAGGCCAGTACATCAAGAAGAACATAAGTATATATGCTCCCAACACCCAAACATTGAGATATATTAAGCAAATACTAACAGGTCTTAAAGGAGAAATAGAGAACAATACAATAATAGCTGGGAACTTCGGAATACCGCTATCACAATGGATGAATCACCCAAACAAAATCAGCAAGGCAAAATATTGGAATTGAACCACATGTTAGCGCAAATGTACTTAACAGATGTATACAGGACATCCCATCCAATAGCAGCAGAATATACATCTTTTCAAGTCTACATGGAACATTCTCCAGGTTAGATCATATGACGAGATACAGAGGAAGGCTTAGCAAGTTTAGGAAGATTGAAGTCATGGCAGCCATCATTTCTGAAAACAATGGCATGAAACTAGAAACTAACAAGAGGAAGGTGAGAAAATCTACAAATACGTGGAAAAGAAACAGCATACTTCTAAACCAGTGGGTCAAAGAAGAATTCAAAAGGAAATAATTATTTCAAAACAAATGAAAATGGAAATAGAACATAGCAAATATTGCAGAATGTAGCAAGAGCAGTTCTGAGGAGAAAATTTACAGCAATAGAAGCATATATTGAGAAATTAGATCTCAAATAAACAGTACAACATTACATCTCAAGTAACTAGAAGAACAAATGAGGCCCAAAGTTAGCAGAAGGAAGGAAATAATAAAGAGCAGAGTGGAAATAAAATAATCATGTGATCATCACAAAAAAGCATTGTAGAAAAAGCACTTGACAAAATATAACATCTTTTCGTGACAAAAATTCTTAACACTGGGTATAGAAGAAACAACATAATAAAAACCACATATAACAAACGCACAGCTAACAGTAGACTCAGCGGAGAGAAATTGAAAGCATTTCCTTTAAGATCGGGAATAAGACAAGGATACCTGCTCTCATCGCCCCTGTTCAATATGGTACTGGAAGTCTTAGCTAGAGTAACTAGGCAAGACAAAGAAAAGACATCCAGATCAGAAAGGAAAAAGTAAAACTGTCATTTTCTACTGATAATATGATCTTATTTATAGAAAAACCTAAAGAGTCCATCAAAGAGCTGTCAGTCATTGAATTAATCAACAGTTTTAGTAAAGAGGCAAGATAGAAAACCAACATACAGAAATCAGTTGCATTCCTTTACCCTAAGGATGAAGCATCTGAAAAAGAAATAAAACTATCTCATTCACAATGGTATCAAGTTTTTAGTATATGTGCTGCCGAAGCGAGCACCACAATGGTATCAAGTTTTTGATAAGAATAAAATAAGAATAAACTTAAGCAAGGAAGTGGAAGATCTTTACAATAAAAACTGCAAGACTTGACTGAAAGAAATGGAAGAAGACAAATTGAAAGACAACCCATGTTCCTGGACTGGAAGAATTAATTTTGTTAAAATTGGCATACTAGTCAAAGCCATCTACAGATTTTTTTTAAGGACTTTATTCATTTATTTGACAGAGAGAGATCACAAGTAGGCAGAGAGGCAGGCAGAGAGAGAGGAGGAAACAGGCTCCCTGCTGAGCAGAGAGCCCGACTTGGGGCTTGATCCCAGGACCCTGGGATCAGGACCTGAGCAGAAGGCAGAGGCTTTAACACACTGAGCCACCCAGGCGCCCCGCCATCTACAGATTTAATGCAGCCCCCATCGAAATACCAAAAGCATTTTTCACAGAAACAGAAGAAACAATCCTAAAATTTGTGTGGATCACAAAAGACCCCAATAGCCAAAACAATCATGAGAAAAAAGAGCAAAGCTGGAGGTATCATGCTTCAGTTTCAAACCATTCTACAAAGCAATGTTAATAGAAACAATATGGTACCGGCATAAAAAAAAAGGACACATCAATCAGTGGAACAGAATAGAGAACCCAGGACTAAATCCCAGCATATATTGCCAACTAATACCCAGTAAGGGATCCAAGAACACCCAGTGGGGGAAGGGTAGTCTCTTCAACAAATGGTGCTGGGAAAACTGAGGAAACACATGCTAAACAATGAAATTAGACCCTTGTCTCCTACCACTTGCAAAACTTAATTCAAAAAGGATCAGAGTTAAACATGAAACCTGATATCATAAACTCTTAGAAGAAAACATAGGGAGGAAGCTCATCAGTATTAGTCATGGCAATGATTTTTTGGACATGACACCCAACAGCACAAATAACAAAAGCAAAAACCAACAAATAGGACTAAATCAAACTCAAAAGCATCTACACAGTAAAACAAACAATTAACAAAATGAAAAACAACCTACAGAATAGGAGAAAATTTTTGTAAGCTGTATATTGGCCAAGGGGTTAGTATCCAAAATATATAAAGATCTCATATGACTTATTAAATTAAGACACAATTTGATTAAAAACTAAACGGACATGGGGCGCCTGGGTGGCTCAGTCAGTTGAGCATCAGACTCTTGGTTTCAGCTCAGGTCATGATCTTAGGTCGTGATCTCGGAATGTGAGATGGAGCCCCACATCGGGCTCTGTGCTCAGCAGGGAGTCTGCTTGAGAGTCTCCCTCTCCCTCTCTTCCTCCCCCCATGCTTGCTCACTCACTCTCAAATAAATAAATCTTTAAAACAAAAAAAAACTAAATAGACATTTTCCAAAAAGGACAGCAAAATGGCCAACGGCACATAAAAAGATGCTCAGCATCTTTAATCGTCAAGGAAATGCAAAGCAAAACCATAGTGAGATTTTATCTCATACCTGTTAGAATGGCTGTCATTGAGAAGACAAGGTAGCAGGTGCTGGCAAGAATGTGGTGAAAAGACCTTATACGTTGTAAGTGGGAGTGTAAATTGGTCCAGGCACTACAGAGAACAATATGGAGGTTCCTCAAAAAATTGGTTGGGTGTACCATACAATCCGGTAATTACATTTCCAGGTATATACCCAAAGAAAATGAAAACAGGATTTCAACAGGATGTCTGCACTCCCATATTTATCGCAGTGTAGTTACAAGAACCAAGATAGAGAAACAACCCAAGGGTCCATCAATGGATGAACGGTTAAAAAAGATGTAGTACATATACACAATGGAATATTATTCAGCCATGAGAAAGGAGGCTATCCTGCCATTGGTGACAAGACAGATGGACCTTGAGCACATGATCCTAAGTGAGATAAGTCCTATGGAGAAAGACAGTACCGTTTGATGTTGCTTACTTGTGGAATCTGAAAAAGTCAAACCTATGAAAAAAATGGAATAAAATGGTGGTCACCAGGGAATGGGGGTTGATAAGATGGATGGTGTTTAAAGGTGCAAACTTGGAATGAGTAAGAAGCCATAGAGTTCTAGTGGACAGTACAATGAGTATAGGCAGTAATACTGTATGTAATGTGGCAAGGGCAATCATAACAGGGTGTATAGACCTATCAAAGTAATACAATGTACACCTTAAAGTTACACAATGTTACATGTCTGATTTATTCAAGAAAAACAAAAAGTTTTTATCCAAGAGGTCTTGGGTTGTCAGGCTTTGGGGTTTGGCCTTTGTTCTGGAGGTCAGGCCAATAGCAGAGAATAGCATGGGTTGGAGTGGGGGAGGAGGACAGGAAGATTGACTAGGTCTCTGTAACAGCTTAAATCAAGGTGGAAATGAAGTTGGTAAAGACTGGATAGAGGAAAAGTAGAAGGGGAATGAGGCTTGGCAACTGAGTGAAAGCAAGGGATGAAGGAACTGGAAGAGTCAGAGTTAATTTGTTTTTTCAAGCTTGCAGTTGATAGGCTTAACTTCTTGAAGTAAAAACTCCATTATTTCAAAAAAGTTCCAAATGAAAGCTGGCATTGAGGGAATTCTATTTTTACCCATGTAAATGATAGGAATTATACATTTTAAAGTTGAGAGTTCTTGGAAAGCCAGTAGGAGAATACAAAATACACTATCGGGGATGCTTTATTTCAGATAATGTGTTCACAGGTTGTCAGGGAGTAAAGTAAATGAGTTGTTTGTGCTAATTGCATGGATAAGAGTTATAAAAAGTATCTTAGAACTTTATCCTTCTTATCTTCCCCCTGTGAAATGTCTGTAGGTGTGTATGCTTGGATTGGCATTAATTTTGTCCTTGGACGATTCGAGCATATTGAGGATGGTAAGTATCATGTTTCCAACCAACTTGTCTGACTGGAAATGAGGCTGTTCTGTCTAATCCCAAAGGATAAAAAGGGGGCTAGGTTTTGTTTTTTAAAGATTTTATTTACTTGAGGGCACCTGGGTAGTTCAGTGGGTTAAAGCCTCTGCCTTCGGCTCGGGTCATGATTTCAGGGTCCTGGGATCGAGTCCCGCATCGGGCTCTCTGCTCAGCGGGGAGCCTGCTTCCCACCCCCACTGCCTGCCTCTCTGCCTACTTGTGATCTCTCTCTGTCAAATAAATAAATAAATAATCTTTAAAAAAAAACAAAACGATTTTATTTATTTGAGACAGCATGAGTGGGGGACAGAGGGAGTGGAAGGAGCAGACTTCCTGCTGAGCAGGGAGCCTGATGTGGGACTCTATCCCAGGACCCTGGTATCATGACCTGAGCTGAAGGCAGACACGCTTAACCGACTGAGCCACCCAGGCACCCCCAGGAGCCAAGTTTTGTGACACAGCTAAGTGGGTAGGAGTAGAGAGAGGAGCTGCTCTTTCCTACTATGAACTTGACTATAGGTGGGAGGAGTAGACTGAGTTTGCTAAGAGTACCATGGAAACAAGGGGACTCATGAGAGGATCCCCATTTTCCAGGTTGGTTCTGTTCCAACGGATATTTCTTGTTATTTGCAGATGAGGAGGCAGTTGTGGAGGTTAACATTCCTGGTAGTGAAAGCAAGGAAGCTATTCTCCGTAAAAGGACAGCCGGTATTCTGGACATGGGCGGCGTGTCGACTCAGATAGCGTACGAAGTTCCCAAAACTGTAAGCTTTGCCTCCTCACAGCAGGTTACTATCCGTACAAATTTTCTTCTGTTTGGTTTGGTTTTCCTTTAACATGTCTCCATCCATTTTTGTCTTGTTTTCTGAGTCTGAACACATCTTTACTATGCTTGCTGAGGCCCTACCTTCCCAACCCAGGAGAACGGAGTCAGGAGAAAGCCACGCAAACCTCCGCTAAGCCGTTTGTGTTTGTTCATTGAAGTCAGCTGGTTTGTTTTCTGAACTGGGCGTTTTTGTTTGGTATAAATTTTAGTCACATGCTTGAATTTTTGTTTATATTTTCTCTTCAGTCACTTCTTTTCTCAACAGATACTGTAAAACTTAATGTAATAGCATCACATTTCTTAAATTATAGTTGTGGATTGTATTGGGGTTTCTTTCAAGGCTCAGACAGCTTTTAACTTTTCTAGAAAGAATTGAGGTTTGTATGCAGTGTTTGCACATTTCTGAACTTAGGGTTTCCACTGTTTTCTCCCATACCCCTCAAGGCCTGCAGTCACTGCCTATAGTTTCCCAATAGGCGGGGCAGCCTTGTCTAGAGAGCACCAGGAAGGTTTCCGGATGTGTTCCTGAACTGCTACACGTCTTTAGGACTTTCTTTCCACTCAGCTGTAAATTCCTACTAAAGCCTGGTTTCCTGCACGTCCCCCTAGCGTGGTGTAGTGGTTAAAAAAGCCTGGCCTCCTTCGTCATGTGAGCCTCACTAGATGCGACCTTAAGCACATCGCTTAACTCCTGGGAGGCAGGTTCTTCATCTGTAGAGGTCCATGCAGGCAGCTCTCACATGGGGATTTTATAAGGCTGAGATGAGATAATGCATATAACATAGCTGATGTACTGCCAGCCGCCTAGCGTTCACTGTTCCTGGCGTATTTATTAAGCTCTTTACAGAAATGCTTTGTAAATTCAAATACAACAATTTGTGTGTCCTGCTTCTCGTCCCAGCATGCCTTTAGAAACTATTATACCTTTTGTTAAGAATCGTGTTTTCCCCCTCAAGACAAAGTAAAAAATACATAGAAAGCGAGTTTCGAAAAAATACTGAAAAATCAGGGTTAAAACTTTTCTATGGGTGTGTCATCCAAAAAAAATCATTGTTAGCATTTTGGTGTATTTCTTTTCATTCATTTTTCCGTATTTATAGTTTTTTTTTCAAATATGGTTGTTGTAATCTTAACTGTTTACACAGTTTTGTGTCCCTCGTTTAATAGTGCATAAGCATGTTCCTCCACATACTATTGATTACCATAATTAACTAAGCCCTCCTTGGAGTTGTAGATTTTTTATCATCTTAAAAAAAATTTTTTTTTAAGATTTTATTATTTATTTGAGAAAGAGAGCGAGAGAGAGAGCGCAGGGGCAGAGGGACAGGGAGAAGCAGACCCCGTGCTGAACAGGGAGCCTGATGCAGGCTCAGTCCCAAGATCCCAAAGTCATGATCTGAGCCAAAGGTAGACACTTAACCAGCTGAGCCACCCAGGCGCCCCAGAGCTGTAGATTTAGATGACACTTGGTTTTTTCTCTCACAGAACACAGAGGTCATCTTTGTATGTAGAGACTTTTCGATGTTTAGAATTATTTCTAAAACACAGGCTTCCATAAGTACATATTCTACATTGGAGGGTATGAACTATGTCTCTAACTTCCCTTTCCAAAAAGCAACAGTATCACAGATGTGCAGCATATCTGCGATTTCTTAAGTCAGAATTGTCATATTGAATTCAGAAGGATGCTTGGAAGGGTCCTTGGGAAATGCAGAAGCAGGCATTTTTGCTGCTTTTAGATGGGAATCTTTTTAGATCCTTTTTCACAGGAGGTTATTGTTTTTGTATTGCTTTAAATATTGAAGTCTTTTATCCTTGCACCTGCAGGAAGAAGTAGCTAAGAACTTGTTAGCTGAATTTAACTTGGGATGTGATGTTCACCAAACTGAGCATGTGTACCGAGTCTATGTGGCCACATTTCTTGGGTTTGGTGGCAATGCTGCTCGACAGAGGTATGAAGACCGAATATTTGCCAGCACCGTTCAAAAGAACAGGTAAAGCACCTTCCTCTTCCCAGCATTCACTTTCAAACCTCGGTATCTCCTCATAGAAAACATAGCCAGACAAAGCAGGGAGATCTCAAGCAACAGAAGTATATCAGCACTGTCAGCTTTTGACTCCCCTGGCAGCTGAGAAATGAAGGGACAGCAGATATCTTTGGCTCTGAACCCTTCCAGCGTCCGAAGGAAGATCTCTTTCTCAGACCCACACCTCTGTAGATTAGAGATTTCACTGTTAATGTATTGAGGCAGTTTTGAGCCCTGGGTATTGTATTTCACATTGCAGAGCCCTTGGGAAACTCAGCACCTGGGTCTCTGCAGATGTCCCAGAGGCCTGCAGTAAGTGATGATCAAATTGTCATTGATGATGGAAGGGGATTACCTGATGTTCTGGTGGTGGTCTGGAAAACCAGCCTGTGCAGTCATTTAGTGGATAAGACCATAGAGAAAGAAGTTATTCAAGAGAAAGAAGTGATTTACAAGTCTAAGTTAGTGATTTTAAACATTTTTAGCCCTGAAACTTTTAAAAAATGAGTTTATGAGGGGCCTAAAATGGTGACCAGCTGCTATGAGCATTTCCTTAAGCTCTGTGAGGACTGGCCAGTGGATAAGAGCAATTGGGGCTGGGACTTGGGCACTTACCTGTGGCACAGGGTAAGACAGGCCTTTCAGGAGGGAGAGAACACCCAGATTCCAGAGCCTAAGGCCTGTGGTCAGATGTATGAGAGCTTAGCACAACTCCGTTCAAACTATTACAAACACAAGTACCTCGTCCCAGAGACACAAGCTTCAGCAGCCTGTTCATGAAAGAACAAGCTGATCCTGTCCGCAGACAACTTGAGAGAGTTTAAGGAAATGAATAAAGACATATGGAAGGGGCGCCTGGGTGGCTCAGTGGGTTAAAGCCTCTGCTTTCGGCTCAGGTCATGATCCCAAGGTCCTGGGATCGAGCCCCGCATCGGGCTCTCTGCTCAGCAGGGAGCCTGCTTCCTCCTCTCTCTCTCTCTCTGCCTGCCTCTCTGCCTACTTGTGATCTCTGTCTGTCAAATAAATAAATAAAAACAAAAACAAAAACAAAAACAAACAAAAAAAAAAGACATATGGAAGGCACTGCAAGAGAAGTTTGCCCCCAGGAATCCCAAGGAGAAGCAGAAGGCCTGGGCTCGGTCCTTATCTCACCCATGCATCTAAACGTGGAGTCTTTCGTATTTATGTCATCATAAATTTATGTCATCATAAATAAAACTGCCCTGATTTTTACTGGAAGAGAAAAACCCCAAAAAAACAAAAAACTGAGTTTATAAAAAATTCTGCTATAGAAAATATATAAAACAAATAAAAGCAACACTATTTTATTGTTTTGTATTGTATTGTATTTATTTGTCAGAGAGAGAGTAAAGGCAGGGGGAGCAGCAGGCAGAGGGAGAGGAGAAGCAGGCTCCCCACCAAGCAAGGAGCCTGAGGCAGGACTCAATCCCAGCATCCTGGGATCATGACCTGAGCTGAAGGCAGACGCTTCACTGACTGAGCCACTCAGGTGTTAAATCAGCACTTTAATTTGTTTAAATTTATAAGTTTAAGTATATAGCAAGTATTTATTTTAAATTGGGGCATAAGAAAAGCAAAGCTGTTTGGATGAATAAAAATACCTGAAATGTGGAGTTATATAAAATATCCTGTTAATTGCTGTGTTTAGTTTTCCTTGTTTTGATGATTGGTTTTGAAGGGAAAAAAATCCCAATTTGTAGAGATAAATGGTAGTATGTAGTTCCTTGATCAGTTTAATCTTAACAAACCTGTGGAGGCCTGAACTTTAAGAAAGACCAGGACACAGCCATTCAGTACATTTTCCAGAAATTCACATATGTGAATAGGAAGAGCCGTAAAAACTTGTTCTTTTTCTGCTCCAGACATTAATTGAATGGTGTTAGTTAAGAGATTGGTAGTCTCATAGTTTCTTTTAAATGTAGTACACTATATACTACATTTTGGTATAATTATTTTTTATAATAGTCTTATATAGGAATACTTCTTTAGTGATGTTTGAGTTAGAACTTCAGAGAAACACCTGCAATGCTAATTTTTAGTAATTGACTTTAACGTCAAACTTGTATGACAGTTCAGTGGCCCTTCTTAATTTAGTTGTAGGGCAGCTAAAAACAGTAGTGTTGAAGTATATTTGACTAGTCTTGGACTTATTTTTTTAAGATTTTATTTATGTATTTAGAGCGAGTGTGTGTGAGCAGGGGGAGGGACAGAGGGAGAGAGAATCTCAAGCAGACTCTGCACGGAGTGTGGAGGCTGATGAGGAGCTCGATCTCACAACCCCAAGATCATGACCTGAGCTGAAATCAGGAGTCAGACACTTAGCTGACTGAGCCATCTTGGACTTTTATAATGATTATAAACATTAGTCGTCATTTTTTACATATGTGAGGAATTGAGCCTTGAAATGCAGTTATCTCTTCGCCATCAGTAGCAACTGAGTTTTTAAAATAAGACATTTTTAATTAATGGCAAAGACCTTAATTTATTACATTCAAGTGCATTTTGAGTTGCCTTGATCTTAGGAATAAACAACTTGTCATTCGAGTGATGGATAGTAAAATTTAAACACCTTTTTAGGCCCACGTGATGTCACAGTATCAAACACTAAAGTAAGCCCAATGGTTGTGAGCTCTTTCCGGTTCTTCAGTGGTTTAGCAGTGAGTATGTACAGGGGACGACAGATCTTAGTGCAGGGAAATCACATCAGGAAGTCAGTCCTAAGCGCAGTGCATTTCAGGGGACAGTTAAGATATCTTGTCCGTGGAATGTCTCAGAACCTTGAATTAACAATAGAAACTCTTACCTGTAGCAATTGGGATCAATAGTTGATTAATTTTTAAAAATCAGTTAAAATAGAATCCAAAGTGGAATGTAACTGTAGGCACTTTATTTTAACTTAGGTATTCATGGGCCAGTCTTTTGTTCCGGACTGAGGTCTTTTCTTAGGCTACTGCCGTCATAGCTCTGGCCTGCCCTGCATCTGCTCATCTCAGTGTCATTTGGCTTCTTTAAAGACTACCAAGGGCTTAACAAACATTTGTGAAGCAACTTGATACCAGTTCTTCTAGATTTTCCCAATTTTTTTCAACTTTGCTAGTACTGAGTTTGACAGTAGTTTCAAGTAAGCACCTTGCCTCCAAGGCATGGAGCCTGGGGCCAATGACCTTTTTCCACAGTCACATTTCATCTCTATACACTGAAACCCACAGGCTCTAGTGGCAGAACAGGACTGGGAATGACACAGTTGGTAGGCATTCAGCTGCAATGAACTTGAAACCAAGAGGAGCATAGGCACCCAAACACTCAGGCTGAGAGCACCAGGCCACGTTCCTGGGTACTGAAAGCACTGGTCATCTCACCAGGTAGCTGCTTCACTGGACCCTGTTACAGTGTCTGCCCTACACGCATGTGCATGGATGGTGAATCTCCAAGAGGGATTCAAGAACCTGTTTCCCTAACCTCATGACCCCAGAACCCATTTTCATTCCCACAGAACACCTTGCTAAGCTCACCGTCCACAGAATGTCTTGAGAAACACTGACCTGCAGCTGCTTCTTCAAAAAACGGCTTTCTGTCAGTCTCAAATCAAGTTTCTCTTTGTCCTGTAGGCTCCTGGGGAAACAGACCGGTCTGGCTCCTGATACTCCATACCTGGACCCCTGTTTACCCCTAGACATTAAAGATGAAATCCAGCAAAATGGACAGACCATGTACCTCCGGGGAACAGGAGACTTTGACCTTTGTCGAGAGACCATCCAGCCTTTCATGAATAAAACGAATGAGACACAGACTTCCCTCAACGGTGTCTACCAGCCCCCGATTCACTTCCAAAACAGTGAATTCTATGGCTTTTCGGAGTTCTACTATTGCACTGAAGATGTGTTACGAATGGGGGGGGATTACAATGCTGCTACATTTACTAAAGCTGCAAAGGTAACCTTCAAAGACATCCTCTTTCTCTGCATGCTTTTGAGAGACTCATGTGGACAGTGGCAGCTTATGTCCCTCCTGCACTTTGAGAGGCCTGGGTCAAGAGAAGGGGAAGGTGGAAGATGGAAGGATGTAGTGCAGCCTGCTGGGGACCCTGTTCTCTTGGTTGAACAAGAGATGCAGTCCCAATAGGAGTGAGAAGTCCACTGACTTCTGCCCACCACTCCATGAGCCGCTCTGAGCATCAGTGGCCTCCAGGTGACAGACTTGTGTACTTCGGGGTGATAATGTAGCCATGATCTGGCCACACCCGCCAGCCTTCCTGTTGCTTAGCTGCCAGGACCCCTGTTCTCTTGCTGGCTCCTCCCTTTCTGATTGTTGCTTAGGCTCTTTCAAGGGTTCCCCACCTTTATACCCCTTAACCCTGGGTGACCCCCGACAGCCACCTTTGGCCCTTGGACCTTCAGGCTCTTTGATGGTCTCATCCATGCTCATGAGTTGCTGCCACTGCCTGTCAAGAAGAGGCTCCAGGCCTGACCCCTGCCTACTAGATTTCATGACCCAAAACAGACCCACCATTTTCTCTCTGTTCCCTCATTCTGTGATGTTGTCTGGGTTAATGGCATCCCTGACCATCCAGTCCACCTCCCAAAACTCAAGTTCTAGGCTTCTCCCTGCCATTCATTCCGGCCTCGCCGCACACACCCCATAATCAGTCAACAAGCACATTACTTCATGCATGTCATCTCTCAAAGCCTTCCCTACTTTGCGTCCTGCTCTCGCTGCCCTATTGAGGCCTGCGACTGTCACCTGCAGGAACCTCCCAGTCAGTCTTCTTGCCTCTGGTCTCCCTCCATCGTTCATGCCTCATGCCACTCCCAGAGAGTTCTGTCCAAGACACAAGTGCTGTCCCCTCTCCTTTTTACAGTCTTTAGCAGCTTCCTTTCGTACCAGGATAAATTGCAGATGCTTTCAGATGTCTTCCCCTCCCGGGGGCCTCCCCACCCAGCACGCCCTTACTCTCGTCACTGCAGACAGCTCTTAGTTTCCCTGGCATCTAAGCTACTTGCCCTCTTGTCTTCGTTCACGGTGTTTGCTCTGCCCTAAATGCCTGTCCTTGCCTCTCACTCCAGACCGAGTGTTGTTCTGTGTCCCCTTTCGCACGTTTCACCATCTCTCAGAGCCTCCGTTTCTTCGTCCTTGAAATAGAGGTTGGAGTTCTAGCCATGCCAAGGAATGGTTTTAAGTATTGCATTCAGAAAAGGCACTTAGTGCTCTGTAACCGTTAGCTATCAGTATTATTATAAATAACTTCAGGAAAAGATGGCACATCTTTCCCTTCTAAAGGCAGGCCTTTTGGAATCCTGTTGGTGTTCCCAGAGCCTTGCACTGTGGCGCCACAGAAACAGGTACCCACTCTGACCTAGCTAAAGTACCACTTCACTATTCCAAAAGTTTATGCCTGTCACAGGCAGTCACACAGGGGGAAACGTAAGCAGTTTTGAAGAGGTTGTTTATGGGCAGTGAAATTCTCTGTCACAATAACTTCAGCAGCATTTTAAGACAGAACAAGCACTCTCCGCTAATCAGTATCTGCTGGAAGCTTGTGCATCTTGTCTTCCCGTTACATATAGAAATTAAGCTTGTGTTGCCTGAGTGGAAGTATCTGTTGGTTAGGAATATGAATTTGGTAAACACTTTTGAAAATGAAGAAACTGTTACACCTTTACCAATGATTTATTTGGGGTGAAATTTCTTCCAGGATTACTGTGCAACAAAGTGGTCGATCTTGCGGGAACGCTTTGACCGCGGACTCTACGCTTCCCATGCCGACCTCCACAGGCTGAAGTAAGCAGTGGGTGGCTGAGCCACGCACTTTCCAGAAACCATGCTTCAGTGTTGGCCCCTGGCTTGCCACACCCTGGCCCCAACCTACTTTTGCGTCTTCGCTGATCCCGGTTTCTCCTCATCTACCCTGGGCTCCTTTCAAACGGGACAGCAGATACTTGTGTCCAAACGTATCTGACAGTTTTTATTCAGTTTTGCTATTCCTTCCACCTAGAATTCCCCTGTTTAACCCCTGCTTTGTCGAAGTCCTGGCCAGACCTCAGAGTCAGGTCAGACGCTGTCCTCGTCGAGTCTCCCTCTGCCCATTCAAGCAGACTCCATCTCTCTCTCAGTGTCCAGAGGACACAGTATGTCTCCCTAGTGGCATTTATCAGGTTCTGCCTTATTTCATAATTGTTTGTTGCTTTTTAATATCCTGTCATCATAAGTCACTTAAGTGACATGGGCTATCTTATTATTTGCTGTTATATCTTATTATAACTTAGCCCAGCACTTTGCAATAAGTAAGCCTCTGATAAATATTTAGAATCCTACACTATCAGAGCTGAAAAGGACCCTTCTCCCTTCTCATTTTATAATAAAGAAACTGAGGTCCAAAGAAATTGGAACTTGCTCAGTATTTATCAGAGAGTAAATGAGGGAATGCCTGAGGAGAAAAAATCTGTCATGGCAAGGTGTGAAATCCTACTGAGACCAAGTTCCATGCACTAAGTGATTCTGGCAGGTGAACTGTTTCGGGTTGTGGGACAAGGGGTACAAACCAAATCCGTCAGCTAGAAGTGCACACAGTTGGTTTGTCTGCTCAGAGCGCCAGCCTAGTGAGGCCCCTGCACCCACCGTGGTCGCGGGGGAAGGCCGTCCCAGCGAACGGGTCATGTTGACAAGTAAGTGAATCCCACTTAGGTTTGTGCTTGGTGTTTCTAGGTATCAGTGCTTCAAGTCGGCCTGGATGTTTGAGGTGTTTCACAGGGGCTTTTCGTTTCCTGTCAACTATAAAAATTTAAAGACAGCCTTACAAGTTTATGACAAGGAGGTTCAGTGGACGCTCGGAGCAATCCTTTACAGGACCCGTTTTTTACCATTAAGGTATGGCTGCGAATCTGGTAACAAGAATCAAACAAAACAGGCTTTTCTGCATTATGATAGCGCATGACAGCTGGGGTTGGCGGGTGTTTGGGGAGCATGCTGGCCGCGGGCAGGACCGCAGACCAGAGTTTGACTTTGGTCTTCCACACCCGTGCTTCCTTCCCACCCCGCCCATCCCATCGCATGCAGCACAGAAGTGTTTGGTTATGTCAAGCATCTTTCCCCAACCCCTGCACAGAAGGGCTAATGCTAGGGCTCTTCATCTTTATGGCTTCGGACTCCTCCTCAAAATATTGTTCCTAAGGTATGTAAATAAATAACAGGGTATAGAGGAAACCGCCGTATTGAAATATATTTATCAAAATATTACAGAAGACATATCTGTGGTACAGTAATATGTGTTCTGGCAGCAGAGCTAGTACTTTCCGTAATTCCCGTACAGTGACGTGTGTCAATATTTTGAGGTGTTTGCAAACCACCACAGTGTGGTATAAGAGCTCTCCGAGCGTCCCCACGATCCAAGTCGCAGGTACTACAGACACTGCCGTAGGTTGTTGTCTGCATTCATGGCCAGTGGAAATGCCAGTCCGAGACCGGCAAGTGAAGACGGACATTTTCCTGCGCCCGTTCACAGATCTGCTGCCCGCTGACCCCGGGGCACTGATAAACGAGAATTGCGCTTCTTGGGGGATCGCCCCCCTTCTTCCAGTGGAGCGTGTGCTGGCAGTCCGTTTCGCTGGGCTGCCTGCAGACATTGTGGGTGGTGGGTATTACTGCTCAGAGACAGGGGCCCTCATTCCACAGTGGCTCCTATGTGTCAGGGAAACTGTCACCGTTCATTTAAAATTCTGGGTTTTATTTCCCAAATGACAGTGACGGTAACTGCTGCGGACGTACAAATGCGCTCTCACGCGTTCTCTTGTTACTGTTTACAACTGCCCTCTGTTAGGCCACGTTAGCGTACCTTTCGGAGGTGAGGAAACTGAGTCCCAGAGACCCCGCACCTGTTCCACCGCGTGGCTTGGCCTGGTCAGTCCCGGTCTCGCTTACGTGTGGTGTTTGCTTTTGTTTCCACGCGGGCAGGGACATCCAGCAGGAGACCTTCCGGGCCAGTCACGCTCACTGGCGGGGCTTCTCCTTCGTCTACAATCACTACCTGTTCTCGGGCTGCTTCCTGGTGGTCGTGCTCTCCATCCTCCTGTACCTGCTGCGGCTGCGGCGCATCCACCGGCGGACGCCCCGCAGCGCCTCGGCCGCCGCCCTCTGGCTGGAGGAAGGCCTCCCGTCCCAGAAGATTGCCGGCACCCTGTGAAGGGGGTTCGAGAGCCCCGGAAGACTTTCTGAAGGAAAAGCCATTTTTGCCTCAGGGTTTCTCCTCTTCTCACTTGGTTTTGTTTCTCCTTTGCCCTTTTGTTCCTTGAAACAGAAACGAAATCCATTGTTTGTAAGCTCCACTGTTTTGTCTCCAGCTTTACACTGAGGAGCAGGGAAAAGGGAAAATCACTTCATTCTTGCTGCACAGGATAGCAACCTGAGACGGCCTGGTTTTCTTTGAGGTGTGTTACATTTGGAACAGAGGCGCTTGGATAGTGAAGGGAATGGCAAAGCTGTTCTCCGTCAGAGAAGGTAGCGCTGACGGCTGATGCCTTCTCCGAACCAGAACCCAGCGGGCTGAATCATAGTCCTCTTTTTGTCTATCTCAAAAGCTCTGACCTACACAGGGTGATGCATTGTTTTTATTGTTCAGGTCTGTCCCTATATAGTTTCTTCATAGACTTAAAAAATCAAAACCATTTATATCCAAGATAGAAATATAGGCACCAGGAGGTACTATTTTTAAAACTGATAGTCCTGGAAGATGTGAAGTAATGACTAGAGCAGTGTGTGTGTGTGTGTGTGTGTGTGTGTGTGTAAGAGAGAATGTGTGTGAGAGAATATGAGAGTATGTGAGAGAGAAATGATAAAGAGGATGCGAGAATGCAGTATTCTTTCTTTTAAAAACACACACTTTAGAATTTATTGCTTCAATTCTTTTTATGTAGAAAAATCCCCATTACCATTGTCTTTCCTGACACAGATAATGACTTTCTCAGTCCCACCTTTCAGCAGCCCTAGAATAGTATGTCTTTGAGTGAGTTGGAAAATTCATCAAGTTTCACCAGTTTTGAGATCATTAGAACTGGAGCCAGTGTCTACTGACAGGCAGACACATCACTGTTTCTTAGTGGTACACTTTTGCTGATTTAATCGCACTCCAGTTTCTTCCAACTCGAGTTGGTGTCCCCCTCCTTCATGAAAAATGGTCTCAGTGGTTTTATCTTGGAGACCCCATACTTAGCTTGACTGATTTCTTTATTACTGTCATGGTTGAGGCTATGGTGGTAGTTCCACTGTAAATCCAGACTAAGAGAAGGCTCTGGCTTTAATACAAGAAATAAACTCACATTTTGAGAAAACAGGTTCAACATCTTAAACAAAAACTGAAAGAGAGCAACTAGATTGGCTTATATGAGATCAGTTGTTTTTCACCTGTTCATTTAGTTTAGAGGCTTTGGGAATTCTCATACCTATTTTTTTCAGACGAAGTTCTTTTTGTGAGTTTGTGTGTATGTACGTATGCTATTTCTTAATCCCAGAACAGTTAAACTGGCCTGGTTGGTGGCAAATGTGTATTTTGAGAACCAAGAGCTTCTTCTCCAGACATCATTTGTTAGAGAAAGGTTTCAGATCCTGAAGCCTTTATTTAACTTAAAAAAAAAATTGGACTTTATCTTGTTTATTAACTATTTAAAACAGGGCATATATCATAATTATATTGATGGCTTGAAAAGATCACAAATACGGAAAAGAGAGCAAATTTTCTTACTGTGCTCTTCAAAATGAATATTCTAACAGTGAGAAAGTTATTGTTAGAATCTTTGTCTTGCAAATACCCAGAAGGCTGGAGGAGCTCCATGGTGGTACAGCCTCTTGTGCCAGAGAGGAGGGAGGTAAATGTCCCTGTGGGAGATCTGGCTTCCGAAACACTGGTCTGCAGCTCTTGAAGTGCTTGCTCCCTGGTAAACACTGTTGTTCCTTATCAAGACCTAGCCTCAGACAAGCTGTGTTTTAGATACCCGCAGAAGTAGAGTGAGCTGGCGTGCTTCCCTTTGACTCATCGAATGGGGTTTGTTCTGTAGGCTATGGGTGGCATCCGTGGTGAAGAGGAAGTGTGTTCACACTTGAGCTTTTCTACCACCAACCATTAGCGGTAGTAAGTAACCTAGAAATGAAACTCTTCAGACACCTGGAGTATGTGATCTTGCCTTTAAAACAAGGCAAGAATTAGCCAGCCCAGGCCCAGATTTAAATGGACCTTAATTAAAACTTTCCACCATAAGTTGCCACCTTTTAAATAAAGGGTGCCAATTTGGGCCCAGTCAGTACCATTCAGGGAGCAGAATTAAGACAAATGGGAGTTTTGCTTTATGCATGCTCTAAGGATCCCTCAGCAAGGACCTACCTCACTGTCTAAAAGAAATCCCCAAATCAGGGTTCTGAGGCCCAAACAGCCTTATGCTTTACATAGTGAAGTGCCCGTGTTCCCCTGCCAAAGAACTCCCTGGAGCCAGGACTTGGCAAGCTTATTGGCCACAGGGAAAATCTAGAAGAGCCTTGAGCTGCGAATGGTTTTTCAGTTTTGAAAGGGTTGTTAAAGGAAAAAAGGGGGGGAGGGGGATAGAATAATGCAACAGAGACTGTATGTGACCTGTAGAGCCTAAATATTTACTAAATGTCCCTTTATGGACAGATGTCCCTTTAAAATGTTCACTGACCTCTGCACGAACAACCCCATTCAAGAAAGGATATGCATTGGCATTCTCTCTTAATTCAGGAAGCTAGTTGCCATTTGTGGACATGGAAAGATGGGCAAGAGAAGAGACCAAACTTCAATCTTAAAATATTGGAGTATGCACCAGAATTCCACTTCTTCACCTTTCCCTCTAGATTATTTTCAAGATCGTTTTCTCATAAGCCAGCAAACAGGCCCTTCCCCACAGACTGAAAAAGTGCTGTTCCAGCGGGCTCACCGCGTGGTGCTGAGAAACCTGCGGTCTCGGGAGGATTGCACAGGGGTCTTTCTGATGCCAGGGAGGGCCAGGCTGCGAGGCAGGCCCGGGAGGAGCTTAATTCAGGAGAGTAATTCGTATCAGTTAAGGGCTGGCTGAGAAGGCAGGGAACTCGGAATACTTGGAATAGGAAGCAAAAGAAGCTGGACCAGTGGAAACGTGCTAAGAGCCTTGTGGAAGAAAAATGCTCTGTGTTGAGCTTTGTTGGAAGCACTATGGGAAATGCTGTTGTCCCCTCCTCATACCGTGCAATGCTTCTCTCTAAACCTTCCGAGGATGCTAGTAAAGATTTTATAGTCCATTGAAGGGCATCACAGCAAAAGTACAAGCATACCCATTTGGACCAGTGCTTTTTGCATATTTTCACCCTAAACTGTTGGCCATAGGCCTGGGGGTAAGCTGGAGAGGCTGCAGGCTGCTAGGCCTGGGCCCCCAGGAGGCTGGGAAGGCCGCTTGTTCACCACCCATTGTCCACACATGCGTGCCCAGGTAGGCAAGCTCTAGACTGACAGGTATTTAAATTTTAAATATCAGCCCTGTGTAGTTTTCCTTAGAAGAAGCATGCATCACTTAGCAAGAAACTCGGAAAGGCAAATGTGTTTTCTGAGCTTTAAAAAAAAAAAAATCAGCTTTAGGATTTTGTGTGGTTATGTGCAATGCAGCAAAACTACGTACACGTAAATTATTTCGTTATTTATTTCTACTTCCGTGTTTCATTTTTTATGATACTGATTTTCCTGTTCAGTAATGAATGATGTGACCAACCCAGGAGAATTCTTTGTTCGGTTACTGAGATGATACTTTACAGTTAGGAATTACAAACACCGAGGGAGGACTTTTAAATGTTTTTTTTGTTTTTTAATTTAAGTGGTGTTTTCTGTTCAAGGTAAGAATAATCATCTTTGGGGTGTTGTGGTGTCATATCATTTTCCGTGTTCGGCCACCTCACGTTGCCACACTTAACACACAGATGGGTGTTGAGAGCCAATGAGATGAAAGCTCAGCCACTGGCCCATAGACTCTTGGTTTCTTATGACTGACATGGATTTTTCTCCGATGTTCAAATCTTGTTACCTGTTAGAAAGCTTAGTTGAACTTGAATCTAAATTCAGTAAAATAAATCGTCTGAGTCTGACTGAACACCTCGCATTTGCCGTATTTATGTGCGTGTAGCGAAGCCCTGCTGTCTGGGTTCTGGAGGGAGGGTTCTGTGCGTCCTGCAGCCCCAAAGCCGAGCAGTTCCTAAGGAGAAGCATTTCCCGCCGTGTCATATCCACCCAGGCATCAACAATAAAGGCCATTCTGAGGCAACTCTTGACAGGGTTACCATTTTAAGATACCCGTGAGCTATGAACATAGCCAGGAAAACTGGAATTAACCAATTTTTTATGCATGTTTTCTCACAAATAGTAATTACAAAGCTAACTTGATATTACATGATTCTGCAGTTAGATCTAGCCTTAAAGTCATCGGCTCATTTCCAGAGAAATGTGAATCTCACTATCGTTACTAGTAACTATTAGAAACTGCAGCTTTTTTTCAGCAACTTGAGAATATATAAAATAGAGGTTTTCCCTGGGATGGGGGCGAGGTGGGCCTGAGACATAAGCCAAAAAACGGATGATAGAGACAGATGGAGAAGGAAGGCACCAGCTGTCACAACAAAAAGAAGAGCCTAGGATAGACGTCCGGGAAGGGCTGAGGGATTAACAGAGCAAAACGGGAGTGCGGGTGAGCACAGAGGCCCGGGGCTTGGAGGGCCAGAGGAATGGGATGACAATGTTGAGAGAGACCTGACCTCAGTGATTTCTGAGGTAGTGTGGTGAATGCAGTTCTTTGAGCCTGAGGGTAAATACATGAAATACTTAAGGCATCTAAACATGTCCAAATTTTACTCCACTTGATTGAAGAGAAGTAAGTACATTTCCGATGGCTGCCCATGTTACCGGGGCGAAAAGGCAGTGGCTTGGGATTTTTGTTCCTTATCTCTTTTGCATTTGTCCCATGAGTCTGGAATGCACTGGTGGCTCCTTTTTTTTTTTTTTTTTTCCAAGATCCTAAAATGCTAATGGTTTGCACAGGTTTTGGCGCTCACACTGGTCTGGAAGCAGAGACACAAACGTCATCTCTATCAGAATCAGGCTGTCTTCTTACGGAAGGGTCACCAGAGGACAAAGGAGTGTCCTTTTCTCCCAGAGGCCTACACGGCAGATTGGGCTGTTTGCCTGGAGCACCAGTGCCTACATGAAACCAAATACCTTGAGGTGTCCCCCTGGCCCCACCTTGTCTGGGAGCCCGATGGCTCCTGTAACAAAAGGAGAGTTGACCTGTCAAGGCATTTTCCTTTGTTCTTAACAAGCTGTTTGTTCCTCCTGCCCGGTGCAGTGTTGCCTCTGTCTCTGAATGCGTCCATTAAGTGGGACTAAGCCATGCCACAGCCCAGACGGGGCCGCTCTGGCTTCCTACCTTTGCCCTTCGAGCTTGATCCTGGTTGGCAGGTGAATTACCTCTGGGCTCCAGACTTCATGGCCACTTGACCGTTTCTGTCAACAGCCCACTGCGTGTGAGAGACCCAACGAAGCAGCCCAAACAAGAAAACCCAGCCTTCAGAGGGATCTCTGCCCTGAGAAAAATACCGAAGTCTCCTCACAGAACATAATGGTGATGGCCACAAAAGACAGGCATCTTGTCTAAATACATATAAACAACTAAATGGAGGGGAAAGGGAGCTTTTTTTTTTTCTCCTCCTGAAAAAAAGGAGAAGGGGGAAGAGTTGGTCTGTGGCCAGGTCATCGGAAGACAAAGAGTGCCCTCCTCCTTCCAGGTGTGGGACTAACTCTGTCCCCGTATTATTTCTGGAAAGTACCCAGGCCAGCCCTTCTCGCCGTTCTCACAGGCTTTTAATTGGTAGTTTTGATTCCACCTTTCACCTTTTTTCGGCCTGCATGGTAATCAGCATTTGGCGTGGGCAATTTTGGAAAGAGGAATCATGCCTTTTTTGCCAGTGATTTCACAGCTTCCAATCCAGGAACTACACCCGCACCTTCTCCTAAAATTCCAGCTTTTCCACCCAGCACAAGCTTTATTACCTACATCTGAGATTCAAAAAGACAGACACGTAAATATTTAATGGGTTCTACTTAGCCTTGTGAAGTTTTTTATTCTGGTCATGGCAGCATAAGAGGACTTTCTGGAATTTCCTGGCCTTTCTCTCTTCTGTTCCAATTACATGCTTAAATCACTTTCAGCCTTCGGGGACCCTGTGGCACATCAGTGTGGCTGTCCGCCCTGAAGCTCCTTGCACGTGGGTCATGATGTGCTCACTTCCTGTGTTTGTATATTTATAACTAAGCTGGTGAAGGAATACTTTGTAGCATATAGTTCTTCCTAAATATGTGCCCTAATCAAAATCTGGTTTCTTTGTCACATCACCACTTTAGGTTCCTAGGGTTTCCGAAGCAGATCTTTTTACACATCTCTCATTCTCCGTCATCGGCTTTCTTCTTTGGGGATTGCCAAGTTTTGTGCCCTTTTAGCGTGATAAGCAGGGGGACACAGTCTCTAGGCCCCTCAGCAGCCCCCCCGCCCGCCCCCACTTCCTCCTCCCACTGAGCGAAGTTCACTCAGGGAGGGAGCAGTGCGTTTTAGAGCTCTGTTTAGAAAAACTTAGGAAAATCAAGTGGCTTCCTTTCTTCTTAACCCACTCAGTCCTGAGAAAAGGAGAAAGAAACCCGAAATGAGGTAGAAACGAGCAGCGGCAAAGTAGGATGGGCGTTTCCCAAAGCCAGCTTAGATGAAATGATTTCTGTGTATTGATTTTTTTTTTCCTGATTCAAAGTATTTTTTTATTAAATTTTTTATTTATTTTCAGCATAATAGTATTCATTGTTTTTTCACCACACCCAGTGCTCCATGCAATCTGTGCCCTCCCTAATACCCACCACCTGGTTCCCCCAACCTCCCACCCCACGCCCCTTCAAAACCCTCAGGTTGTTTTTCAGAGTCCATAGTCTCTCACGGTTCACCTCCCCTTCCAATTTCCCTCAACTCCCTTCTCCTCTCCATCTCCCCTTGTCCTCTATATTATTTGTTATGCTCCACAAATAAGTGAAACCATATGATACTTGACTCTCTTCTGTGTATTGATTTTATTCTAAACATAACTTCAGAATTTTTTTTTTTACTCTAAATTATCCTTAAAATCCAGTCACTTTTTAACCGCCGCCCCTCCCCCCCACACACACATCCTAAAGCACCAAATGTAAGGGAGAAAGGATGAATAAGGCAATACCAGAAGACCGTGCCTGGGTGGTTCAGCCGGTTAAGCCGCAAGTCATGATCTCGGGGTCCTGGGGTCGAGCCTGCTCAGCGGGGAGTCTGCTCTCCCTCTGCCTGCTGCTCCCCTGCCCATGGTCTCCCTCTCAGGCGCTCTCTCTCAAATAAAAATCTTTAAAGAAAAGAAAGAAAGAAACAGCGGAAGTAAGGATTTCTGTTCAACAGCCACCATAGTCAAAGTGAACAGACAGACCGAGCAGGTATTTGCGGTGACTACAATGGACAAGGGACTAATACATATTTACAAGGTTTCTTGCAAATCAACAAGGAAAAGGAAGTCAGAAGAAAAATGGGTTATGCTCCAGCCCCCCTGGCCTTAGGACCATCAATGACTTGCTGCCCCAAGAAAGCTCACCAGCTACCTACTTAAAACTGACCTTTCTTCCTCTCCCCAGGACTTTCCAGCCTCCTTACCCTGCTTTCCTTTTCCCCCCATGGTACCACCTTCTGGCGTACTCTACGTTATGTTCATTGTGAAGCTCTCTACTGGAATGTAATCCATGGGGACAGCGGGCTTCTGTGGTCATTTCACTGTTCTATCCTAGCGCCTGGCCCAGGATCTGATACACCGTAAAGGCTCAATAAATATTTGTGGAAAGAAAAAAAAAAAAAGATCCTTGTGGGAGGGGGGAACTGTGGTTTGAGAACTGAGGAATATACTTTCCTCCACCTTCTGCCACTTGGACATGAGGCAGGAAGCAGGGCTCAGTCTCCTTCCTTTACTGGGAGGGAAAGAAACTGCTTGTTGTACAGAATCATCCCAATGGCATAAGAGTGGTTTACGACGTGCCCAGCAGGCTGCTTAGACACCTTATTAATTTATGTGATCCTGAAGACAACATCATGAGAAGGGGCATTTACGATGCTCATTGTATGGCGGAGAAACTGACATGGGGGAGTTATGTAACTTGCCCACAGCTACACAGCTAGTAAGATGGGGGGCTGGGATTGGCCACCGGGCAGCCTGGCTACCCCAGAGCTACACTGGCCAGTATGGCGCATGAAATGTGACCAGTCCTAATTGAGTCCTAATTGAGATGGGCTATACATGCAAAATATACACCAGATTTCAAAGACTTAGCACACAGAATTCCATAAAATATCTCAATTTGTTTATATTGGTTACCTAAGACATGACAATATTTTGGCTGTATCAAGTTAAATAAGAGATTACTGCCACCTATTTTTACTTTTTTCATGGGGACAACTAGAAACTTAAATGAATTGTGTTTCTATTGGTTGCCTAAAACATGATAATATTTTGGCCATATCAAGTTAATAAGAGATTACTGCCACCTATTTTTACTTTTTTCATGGGGACAACTAGAAACTTTAGTGACTTGTGTTTCTATTGGACAGCACTGGTCTAGGCACTTTTCAAAGCACGGTCCCAGGACCAGTGGTGTCAAAATCACGGAAGCCTGGTAGATGGGCTGGTCTCAGATCTCCTGAACCAGTTTCTCTATTTGCAAGGTCCCCAGGTCATTTGTAATGCACAGCGAAGGTGGAGAAATACTGCTCTAGACCAGGAGTCAGCAAAATTTTTCACCAAAGGGCCAGGTAGTAAATACTTCAGCTTTGCAGACCATCTGATTTCTGGCCAAAAATTATTTCACTGCTTTTGTAGTGTGGAATGTTTCATAGACCATACCTAAATGAGTGGGTGTGGCTTTCTGCCAATAGAACTTCTTTTCCTTCAGAAAAAGCAGGAGTGGGCCAATTCTTCCCACCGGCAGTAGCTTTCCAGCCCCTACTCTAGACCCTACACTATGCTGGGGCTAATTTGAAGAAAACACATCCCGCCTCCAAGGTCCCATTCTCTGCCTTTCACTTCCTTCCAGACTTCTCTCGGAAGTTAGAGACCCTGATTTCTGTTTCCTACTGGACGTTACTTAGGTGTCCCACAGGATCCTGAAACTCACGTTGAAATAGGCACCCCTCCTCCCGCCATACCTCCTCTCTACGCACCACCTGGCAACTCAGACCAGAAACCTGGAAACATTCTAGACGATTTCTTACCACTCTGTCTCTCCATCAAATCAGTATCAAGTATCAAGTATCTCCACCAATCAAGTATCAGATACACCATTTTCCTGGGATATGTTTCAAGGTGCAGCTTCAGCCAGCCTATCTGGAAAGTCTTCCCTGAGAACCGGATCAGGGCCCTGAGGGGCGGAGCAGCACTGGGTCAGGGACCGACTCTGCCCACAGACTAACTACGGAGAGAAATGTCGCCACCTAGTGGCTGCTCTAACTCCCATGCTCTTGCTCCCTGTGAGAACCTGAAGCGCCCTACTGATGAAGCAATGTGTCCTTTGCAAAATAATCCCAACCTAGGAATTACTCATGTTATCGGTGGAAACCCAGAAATGCTGTGTAAATTGTACAAGGTGATAGAGATAGTGAATATGATAGCTTCCAGGCCCCCATCGTCACATGGCCTTCTTCTTTGGATCTCTTCTGTGTCTTCTATCTCTCCTTACAAGGACACTCATCATTCAGGACCTGTCCTAATCCAGTACAGTCTCATTTTTAGTCCGTTCCATCAGCCGATCCTGATTTCCAAACAAGATCAGATTCACAGGTCCTGGTGTTAGGACGTTATCCAATCTTTTCGGGGGACAGAACTTAACCCACAGCAATGCGGGGGGGGGATCATTTACTAAGCATCTTCTAGAAGGAAATGGTTCTTGAGATGACATGGTTAATCGGACAAATATAGGGAATCCAGTGAGAGAAATGAGCAAATTCACTATGGCAGAAGGTTTTAACATTTTTCCTAGTTATTAATAGATCGAGCAGCAAAAATCAGTTTATCACCCTTGAATAACATGCCAAGCAAACCTAATACATGAACGTTTATAGAACACACACTTTTCAAGCCCATATGGAACATTTACAGAATTTAAGCTTAGCAAATTTTGTGCAATTCATTTCACACCAGCCACGTTTTCTGACCACGATATCTTTGTGTCAGAAATTACTAACAAAAGATAATTTTTAAACTCTTAATATTTGAAAAATTAAAACATTTCTAGGCAATCTGTGTACCCAAGAAGAAACCATACTGAGAATTAGAGAATAATTAGAACTAACCATTAATGAAATACATCTGAAAACTTGCTGGGTGGAGCTAATGTTCTGCTTAGTAAGAACATTTGTAGCCTTAAAATGTATACATTAGAAAGATATAATAATAAAATTTAATAAACTAAGTAGAAAAAAGGATAACAATGAAAAAATAGGATAAAACAAACAATAAGCGTGGAAATAGATCAGGAAAGCCCAAAGTTCATGCTTTGAAAAGACTGATACAATGAACAAATTTACGGCAAAATTGTTCAAGAAAAAAAGAGAAGGCACAAATAAACAATTTTATGATAAACAAGAGCTATAACTACAAATAAAACAGATTAAAATGAAAAGAGAAAATTATGACTATATTAATGCCACTACATTTAAAAACTGGGATGAAACGAACAAAATCCCATACAATTACAACTTCTCCAAAACTGATTCAAGAAGAAATAAGGAATCTGAATAGTCCTACATTCATAAAAGAATGGATTAGTAATTTGAAATCTTCTCACTGGGCCCTGTGCTTTCATAGGAAAATTCTACCAATATTCAAAGAACAGGTCATTCCTGTCTTTTGCAAACTTTTCCAGATAATATGAAATAGAGGGAACACTCCCCAGTTCCTTCTGTGAGGCTAGCCTAACGCTGAAACTAGAAGAGGACAGGAGGAAAAGGGAAAACTAAGAAGTGTGGTTCTGTAATTCCAATACCTTAATTAAAGACAAAGATCACATCAATATGTGATAAAATTCAATGTATCTGTAATAAAAAAATCTTCGGACAAACAGGGAACAGAAGGGAACTCCCTGACCCTGTTAAAAGTTATGTGCCCCAGCCTGCAGGCAGCCTGATTTGTAATGGTGAAAAGTTACACGTTCTCTCTACAATCAGAAATAAAACTAGGATTCCCACTACAGCCACCCCTATTCAGCCTCTTACTGAATGGCCAGGTCTGTTCATGAGGCCAAAGAAAACAAACAAAATTATAAGAACTGGAAAGGAAGAAACAAAAGCATCATTTTTCACAAATAATATGCTTGCCTGCATGGCTTCTAATAAAAGAGGATTTATTAGAATTAATAAGAGAGCTAGCAAGGTTTTAATATCCAAAGAGCAATTGTATTTCTATACATTGGCAACAGAATTGGGAAATATAATTTAGAGGCTCCTGGGTGGCTCAGTCGGTTAAGTGTCTGCCTTTGAGTCAGGTCATGATCTCGGGGTCCTGGGATTGAGTCCCACATCGGGCTCCCTGGTCCTTGGGGATCCTACTTCTCCCTCTGTGCTCTCCTTCTCCCTTTCTCTCCCTCAAATAAATAAATAAAATATTTTTTAAAAAAGACTCTCCCTTTGCTCCTCCCCTCTGTGTGTTCACATGCGTGCAAGCATGCGTTCCCTCTCACTCGCTCTCTCTCTTTAATAAATAAACCTTTTTAAAAATGTGTGTACATTGCAGGATATATAGCTGACATTCCTGAGCTTTTATGATGTAAGCAGACATGCTTCTATCCTCCTCGTTATGTGCATAACCTCATTTAATCCCTACAACAATCCCACAAAGCGAGAGTTCTTACTCTCTCCTCTTATTTCACATAAGGAATGAAAGTCAAGTCTAGCAGCTTGGTAAAGCACACAGCTAGGGTGAAACTAGGATTCCAACCTAGGCAATCTGTCTCCCTAGCAAACAATCCTAAACACAGAATTGCTTGTGATCACAAAAATGGAGTCATCTGAATGTCCTTCCCTAGTGGAATGAATGGTCGAATAAGTCATGACACCTACGTGCTACAAAATATTACAGTTCTTAAAAGGAGTGAGTTGGGTCTAAATGTATTATTTAGACCTTAGAAAGCTGTCTTTGATACACTTTTTAAGTAGATGAGCAATTTTCTGGTAATTCGTATGTTATTAAATGATTTCAAAAATATATTATCTATTTTTATGTATTTGTATAACAGATTAAACAGTGAAGTTATTAATACCAATATTTGGGGCTATATTTGTTACAAGTATCTTCTGGTTTGTGACTTATATTCTCACTTTCTTAAAGTTGTATTTTGATGGACAGGAGTTCTTAATTTTAACACAACGAAAACTATCAATTATTTTTGTGGTTTCTGCTTGCGTTTTCAGTTTAAGAAATTCTTTCTCACCCCAAGGTTAGAAGGGTACTCCCCTTTACTGTCTTCTAAATTTTTTAAACTTTGACTTTGACATTTATGTTATTAATACCCTAGGATTGCTTTTGTGTATGGTGATAACTGGGAATCTGATTCCATTCCTTTCACATATATAGATAACTACATTTTCCAGCTACACTCGTTCAATAGTTCCCTTTCCCTCAGTCATCTGCCTCGACTCTTGTCGCAAATCAAAAGTCTATACATGAGTGGGATTGTCTGCAGCCTCTCCATTCTGTTTCCTTGTCAACTGGCCTACCCCATGTCAATACCGCCAATTCCTTAATAAATGTCCTTTACGTTACAGTACACTTTTCAATCTGGTGAGACAATTCTCCCCACTTCATTCATTTTGTTTAGCGGTATCTGTGCTATGCCTAATCTGTTGCTTTTCCATGTCATCTTGTAAAATTCCTGGTAGAATATTTTACTCAATTTGAAATAAACTTCCAGAGCAACTTGGGGGGAGAATTGGCATCTTTATGAGATTATCCTCTTAATTTATGAACATAGAATGTCTCAAAAATGACATATAGCTCAGAAAAAATATGGGCCCAGCAGCCCAAAGGGAAAAATGAACAGGCACAGGAGAAAAACCCGTCTGGCCACTAAGCATACAGAGAAACACTCAGCCTCACTAGCAGTCAGGGAAATGCAAATCAAGGTCACAATGAGATACCATTCTACCCTCGTTCAAATGACATTTAAGACACCTGATAGATTTTGGTGAAGTGGATTATGTCTAACTTGCTGGTGGGAGGGAAATTGGTAAACATCCTGATATTATTATAGAAAGTTGATATTCCCACAATCTAGGATCCAGAAAGGGCAGTCTAGTTCTCCATACACACTAGAAATAGGCACAAGAATGTTCCCGATAGCACTGTTTTTTCATTGTATTAAACTAAAAACAATTCAGACCCATTGAAAGTCTAGAAAAATAAATTGTGATGTAGTCACATAATTGAATATTATACTACAGTGAGAATAAATATACTTCAACGACGCTCAACAGGATCAATGTTAGTAACATAAAACCAAACGAATAAAGAAAGTTCCAGAAGATTGCATACAGTAGTGTACACTATGGAGAAACACAAAAATCAACGAAAACGAAAGAGAGACAGATAGATATTGAACAAGCAGAACAAAAGTTATAAGCTGACAAATACAGACTTCAGGAGAGAGGTTGCTTCTGTGGAGTTCTAGAGCATGACATATGAGAGGGGTGTGTAGGTAAATGTGATTTATCGATAATGCTCCAGTTTTTTGGCCAGATGTTGTACTCATGAGTGTTCTTTTATTAATAAATAAACAAATGAAACAAAAATACATCTGGCCATGCACAATGGATCAAGGATGTATGTCATGGTATGACATGGTATGACCAAGGCATGTCATGAACCGGGGCTGAGGAAGAGTTTGACTCCAGGCCCCTGGATTCCAGATTAAAGTACATACATGGAAGGATGCACTCCTTTTACACTGTTTACTTCAGGGTGTAGGATTTTTGGGGAAGAGGACTAATCTCGTTATCTACCTTCATAAAGTTCAGACTGTTATAATGAGCTCCATGTACCAATAAAATGCAGCACAAGGGTCCATTCAGGTTCCTCCTGTCCCTTTGGGGGAAACTAAGTGGTGAGGGTCTCTCACATCTGTCCTTTCTGGAGTGCCTTTCTATGGTCTTTTGTAGAGCTTCGGATCCATTCCATACCCTATCCAGACGCCAAGGCATGACCTGTGAAGTTCTTATCAAGAAATCCGTGTCCCGGGGCGCCTGGGTGGCTCAGTGGGTTAAGCCTCTGCCTTCGGCTCGGGTCGTGATCCCAGGGTCCTGGGATCGAGCCCCGCATCGGGCTCTCTGCTCTGTGGGGAGCCTGCTTCCTCCTCTCTCTCTCTGCCTGCCTCTCCGCCTACTTGTGATCTCTGTCTGTCAAATAAATAGGTGAAATCTTTAAAAAAAAAAAAAAAAAGAAAGAAAGAAAGAAAGAAATCCGTGTCCCCTAGCATTTTCACGGATCAGAGCTTCTCCCAGACCCATTGGGTTACCCCCAGGGAGAGAGCCTACAGCTCTTTGCCCTTGCCACAAAACCACCCTCTCACACTGTACGGGCTCCAAAGCCTGCACTGGAAGCACACCCCTCCCCGCCTCAGGGGGCCTCTGGGGAACTGCCACCCCAGCTCCCCCTCCCCCTGCCGCTGCTCCTCTGATATGAGGATCTAATGGACCTCATGAGTTAATTGGCTGTATGTCTCCAAGAAGAAGCAAGAATAGATCTGAGATTCTCTTCTTTCCAGTCAAGATCTGAGTGAGTTTATGTCTTCAGTGGCACACCATTAACAGCCGCCAATTAAGATACAAATAAATAGAGGCACATGGGTGGCTTGGTCGGGTAGATCTTGGGATTGAACCCCCACATTGGGCTTCCTGCTCGGTGGGGAGTCTGCCTCTCCCTCTCCACCTGCCTCTCCCCCAGCTTGTGTTCTCTCTTGCTCTCTCTCTCTCAAATAAATAAACAAAATCTCTAAAAATAAATAAGTAAATAAAGAGGCACCTGGGTGGCTCAATCGGTTAAGTATCTGCCTTCAGCTCAGGTCATGATCCCAGGGTTCTGGGATCGAGCCCCACATCAGGCTCCTTGCTCAGCAGGGAGCCTGCTTCTCCCTCTGCCTGCCACTCTGCCTGCTTGTGCTCTCTCTCTGTCAAATAAATAAATAAAAGCCTTAAAATAAATAAATAAAATACAGTGTTTCCCTGAGCAAAACTGGGAAGTGACCCCATGGGCCCAGGGAAAGGGCCCACCCAGAAAAGATCCGAGAAGACCTTCAGTTTATACCTCAGGAGGATCAGTGCCACAGAGGCAGCCTACAACAATCAACAAACCAGTAAACAATAACAATAATAAAAATCCCCAGCAAACACAAGGGAAAGGTGAAGACCTGATTCCCAGAGTTTCCTGAGTTCCAGACATGATCGGATTGAAATGTCCAGTTTTCAACAAAAAATCAGAAGGAATACAAAGAAACAGGAAAGTATGACCCATTCAAAGGGAAATTTTCCCTAAAAAGGATCTGATGTCAGACCTACTAGACAAATACTTTAAAACAGCTGTCTTGAAGATGTTCAAAGAACTAAAGGAAGCTGTGGAGGAGGTCTTGAAAACAATGTATGAACAAAGTGGAAATATTAAGAAAGAGAGAGAAAAACTAAAACACAAAAGAAAAGAAAATTCTAGAGCCAAAAATTACAGTAACCGAAATAAAAAATGTACCATCTTCCCTAGACTGACAAAGAATTTTTTGCCGTGGAAGAAATGAAACCAACACAGAGGGGAGAAGAGCTGTTAGAGAGTAAGCCTCTAAGCCTTTGGGATTTCCCCTAGGTGCCACGGATCCAGGGGCGCTCCAAAGTTGTTGGAGGCTTACTCCCCAGAACCAAGGACAAAGACCAGACAAATTCTTTCTTGTAAAACAACTGCCAACCCAACACACACACACACACACACACACACACACACACACACACTCGCGCGTGCGCACTCTGAAGAAATCCGCAGCTACTGCAACACGGCCAAACTCTGAACAGCATGCTCACGCTCTGGTACCTCAGTTTTCCCTCAGCCAAAAGGACATAACTTTCTCCAACTTTGTAAGGAGATGTGAATATGTCTGTAAAATCATCATGAAAACCTAGAGAGGTGTGAACTTCTGATTTTCTGAGAGACGTCAGGAGGTGATCGTGACTGAACACGCTGAGGTGAGGTGCTAAGGGAGACATGATGCGCTTGGCATCGGCTCTCCTCCGGCTCCCCTGGCCTCAGAGAAACCCGTTCATTCATTCCACAAGTACTGTTTAAGGTACTCGAAATAGCAGTGAGAGGAGAAAACAAATAAAGAAAAAAAAAAAAAAAAAAGCAAGGTCTGCTCCTGTGTAGTTCACACACTAGTGGGAAAGGAAATGAATGAATAATGTATATGGTATGCCTAGAAAGTTCGAGGGCTACATGGAAAAATATAAAGCTGAGATGGTAACCAGGAAATGCCAAAGTCGGGGGGAGGGGTTGGAAGTTAAACTATCACCAACAAGAATGTTCTTCCAGAACATGGCACTAGAGCTATATCTTGAAGGAGGCAAGAGAAGAAGTCCAAGGAGACCCTGGGAAAGAGAGTTTCAGTGTGACAGGAACCTGTGCAAATGCCCTGGGGCAGGAACAGACCTGGGGCATTTGAAGAACAGCAGAGAAGGCAGCTGGAGCAGAGATAGCAAAAGGAAGATAAGGTCGGAGAGGCACGCAGTCGGGGGCAGAGCATCCAGGAGTTCATGGACTAGTTGTAAGAACTTTGGCTTTCACTCTTGGTGTGATGGGAGATTATCACAAGGTGATGTCAGAGCAGAGACGGAATTTGACTGATGGGTTTGAAACCAACTGTTGAGGCAAAGATAGAAGCGAGGGATCAGTTGAGCTGTGTTAGTTATCTAAATGAGAGATGATGAGTACAGGAGGTGAGGAGTCGGGATTCTGGGGATCCAGTGATTTGAAATGAATCTGGGGGGTTAGAAGTGAATGAGTCAGCAGGAACGATGGCTTTACCCTTTCTGATATGGGCAGATTTGGGGGAGAAGATCAGAAGTGGAGTTTGAGGTATCACTCAGATACCCAGGGAAGACATGAAGCACAGAGTCAGACACCAGGAATCTGAAGGGCTTTGGAGAGGAGCAGGCTAGAGGTCCGTGTTTGCGAATTGGCAGCTTCTAGAAGCAGTTAAAGCCAGGGGCCTAGAGGGCAAAACCCACCCTGATCCTGGGAGCCTCTGACAATAAGAGACCTGGGAGAGACTACAGGAAAGTCATTACCATTAAAAAAGAGAGAGAGTTTGGGGGAGGGGCTTGTGTTGTGGGGATGTTTCTGGAACGCCAATAATATTCTAATTATTGAGCTGGACAATAATTAGATGTTTACTTTATATTAGCTCATTATGCTCATATTTATACATTATACGTTTGTGTGTATGTAGGTTATATTCCATCGTTTAAAAAGTTTTGAGGTGATCAACAGACAGATAGATAATGAGACTGAAGGGCCAGAAGTGATATACACCGAACCGCAGAGAACGAGGTTTTGTTCTGTTTTGTTTCTTACTACAGCTCCAGAGCTCCAGGGATCCTTTAAGGAAAAATGATTCCAATTCCTAAAGTAGAAGCTGTTGGAGAGACGGGCTGCTTTGGCTTGAGCCTCCCCGCCATGGTCTCCTAGCAACCAAGGAGGCTGGTAGCTGGGGACCGGCCTCTGGCTTCCCTGATGTTTATTGGGTTACCCCACTCACCATAATCACACCTGATAATTGGGAAGCTACTTTCCCCATCTATACCACATGCATGTTTAATCTCCTTTGTCTTCCCAAGAGCTCTACCACGTAGGTGGGAGAAGACACAATTATATCCCAATCTACAGGAAAAACACCAAGATTCCCCCCTCCCAAAAATAGAGTGATGCCATTTTTATAGATAGAAAGATCCTTCATTATCTAATTCAACCTATTGTTTCCTGAAGAGAAAACCTGAAACCGGAATCCAAGTTGCCTGACATTCCCGGAATATTCCAGAACACGTTTATCAGTCTGGAGGAAGGGGTGCCCATGGCTCCTGGCCTATGGCCAGCTCCAGAAAAATGAGAATAAAAAGGAAAATAAGGTTTTAGTTTTATAAAAATCGTTTGACCTCATGGACTCCTTGCAAGGGTCTTGGTAACCCCCAGTGGTCCCTGGAGCACACTTTGAGAAGCCCTGCTGACCTAGAGCATCAGGGGCCAAGTCGGTGAGTAGCTGTCACCTAGAGGAGAGTTAGGGTAGTAGCCGGGGGAAGGGGCAGATACGCTCACATATTTGGGGCATCTTAACTTACGCTGCGCTTGAGCATTGGAGGGGAGGTGACGGGGGTCAGGGAGTGAGCCTGTGTGCAGGAGGGGAGTAACTGTGAAGTCTGAGGACAGAGAAGCCAAAGCCGCAGGCTGACCACGCTGCCAGCCGTCCTCGGTGGCAGAGGTCTGGGAAGAAGAGCCACAGGTGTGTTTGTGCAAGTTGGCTCGGGCTTCTGCAACAAAAACCACACCTGGGCAGCTTCAACAGCAGGCATTTACCTCACACAGTTCTAGAGCCTGCAAGCCAAGATCAAGGTGCCCGCCTTTCTAGGCAGGAGCCTGCTTCCTGCCCACCTGCAGCCAGCTGTGTCCTCATCTGATGGGAGGAGAGAGAGAGAGCACATGCTTTGATCTCTCTCTCTCTTTTTACAAAGCCACAAACCCCATCGTGAGGGCCCCACCCTCATGACCTCATCTAACCTCATGACCTCCCAAAGCCCTGTCCAACTGCCATCACACTGGGGTGGGGGTTGGGAGGGCTTCAGCATGTGAATTCAGGGGGACACAGTTCAATCCACAGCCGTGATCCTGCCATTTTGGTCACTGGCCCTGTTGAGGCTTGGAGACCTTCTCCTGAACCGTGCCTTCCTCGGAACCTCCCAACCTCTCCAGATATTTAGGACAGCTGCCAGGAAGGGCTGGTGCTGGGACTTCTCCCCCGGGAGCAAGGGGCTGGTGGGCAGAGTAGAATTCATACCTCCTCTCCCTACCCTAGGGTGCCGAGCTGGGTCTGGGCACACAGGAGCTTTGTAAATGCCAGCGGCTAGAATGGACTGGAGTCAGGCTGTGTCCTCAGCCAACCCCGAGTGACCTGGCCGGGCTGCTCAAATGCTTTCTGGGAGGTGGCAAGGCTTTGCTGGGCTGCGGGCGGGAGCAAGGGTCCTGCCAGGTGCCAGCCCATCGCTCTGCAGAAAAGCTCCCATTTTTCTCTGGTGCTCCCTCTCCCTGTTTTAGCAGCAACTTTGAGACAAGGTGGTCAGACTGGCAGAAGCCAGGTGTCTGGGAATGAGATTTGGAATTTTTTTCTTTTTTTTCCCTCCAAATGACTGTGCTAGGTAAGAGTCTCCCTCTTCTCCCAGCTGGAGACTTTCCTGGAGGAGTGGTCAACTGGGAAGTGAGGAGAGCAGAAATATCACAATGGGGGTGAAGCCTGTCTTTAGAACCTGTCACCCCATGTTCTGGGCCTTTGCCAAATCTCCGGGGTCCACTCTGTGCCCAGCCACATCCAACCTGCTCCAAGATGTCCCAGAGCTCTTCCTGAGCAAGGATTAAGCTGCTTTCCCAGGTGTGTGTCTTCCTCCTGCCACTCCCACCCGGCCCAGCCTGGCAGGCATTGCCTCTTCTTCCCTGCCTGTCTAGTCCCTACCCTCGTCTTATCTCCCACCCCCACCTAACATGCTCCCCAGACACCATGAAGCCCCCGGGACTCTCTGGTCCCTCTGATTCTTGTTATTTAATTTCTATGTGATCTTCTCTACTAAATCACAATATAAGCCTCTTGAGGACAGCATCAAGTTTTGTTTAATCCTAGTCCCCACCCCCTTCCAATCCTATCTGCTATACACATCCCCCCCACCCCCCGACCACACACACACACACACAGAAGAAGTATGATGAAACTCCAGGTGCTTGGTGAAAACTCCCAACCACAGACTGGGAGAAAATCTTTGCAAAACACATGAAGGACTATATAAAATATACAAAGAATTCAAAACTCAACAATAAGGAAATGAATAACCCCATCAAAACATGGAGAAAGTATCTGAAAAGATAGTTCAGCAAAAAGAAAAAAAAAAAAAGTGAGCAGATGCAAATAAGCCTAAGAAGAGATACTCCACATCACATGTCATCAGGCAAATGCAAATTAAAACAACAGTGAGACACCACTACAGACCTACTGGAATGGACAAGGTCAAGTGCTGGTGAGGATGCAAGCCACGGGGACTCATTCATCACTGGCGGAAATGCACTGTGGAACAGCCACTTGGAAAGATAGTTTGACAGTTTCTTAGAAAACAAAGCATACTCTCCCCCCCCCAACAATTTCTCTGCTTTATATGGCCTTTTCCCCTATAGTTTTTTTTTAAATTTTTTTTTAAATTTATTTATTTGTTAGAGAGAGAGAGCGAGCGAGCACAGGCAGACAGAGTGGCAGGCAGAGGCAGAGGGAGAAGCAGGCTCCCCGCCGAGCAAGGAGCCCGATGTGGGGCTCGATCCCAGGACACTGGGATCATGACCTGAGCCGAAGGCAGCCGCTTAACCAACTGAGCCACCCAGGCGTCCCCCCTATAGTTTTTATTATGGTAAAATACACATAAAATTTTCCATCTTAACCATTTTTAAGTGTACATCAGTGGTATTAAATACATTCATAATGTTGTGCAACCATAAGCACCAACCATCTCCAGAACTCTCTATACCATCTTGTAACTCCGTCTCCTTCATTATGTGAAACTGAAACTCTGTCTCCACTGAACAACACATTTCCACTCCCCTTCTCCCCAGTTCCTGGCAACCAGCATTCTACATTCCATCTCTAGGATTTCGACTACTGTAAAAGTACCTCATATAAGCGGAATCACACAGCATTTGTCCTTTTGTGTCTGGCTTATTTCAGTTAGCATCAAGTCCTCAGGGTTTACCTACATTTTAGCATCTGTCCGAATTTCCTTCTTTTTTAGGGCTGCATAATATTCCATTGTAGGGCTCTATCATTTAAACTAAACAGTCTCACCATATGATCCAGCAGTTGTGCCCCTTGGCACTTGCCCAGATGAGTTGAAAACTTATGACCATACACAAATGTTTATAGCAGCTTTATGCATAACTGCCAAAACTTGGAAGCAACCAAGACGTTCTTCAGGAAGTGAATGGATTAGAAAAACTGTGGTACAGCCAGACAACGGAATACGATTCAGCAATAAAAAGAAATGGGCTATTTAGCCATGAAAAGACATGGGAGAAACATAAACACAGATCACCACGTGAAAGAGGCCAATCTGAAAAGTTGACATGCTATAGGATTCCAACTATATGACATTCTGAAGAAGATAAAACTATGTGGGGAGAGTGTAAGGAGCAGCGGTTGCTGGGGGTTGGGCGGGGGTGGGGTGGGGAGGAAGAACGGACAGAGCAGGGAGGAGTTTTAGGGCAATGAAACTCTTCTGTCTATTATAATGGTTAATACATGTCATTATACATTTGTCAAAATCCACAGGATGTACAACACAAAGACCCTAATGTAAACTATGGACCTTAGTTAATAATAAGGTGTCATATGGTTCATCAGTTGTAACAAATGTACCACCCTAATCAAGATGATGGTAAGAGGGGAAATTCACTGTGGGAAGGCTGGATATGTGGGAGCTCTCTGTATTGGCTGCTCAATTCTGTAAACCTCACACTATGCTCAAAAACACAGTAACTAGAAAAAAGAAGACAACTTGAAGTGACATTTACACCTCTGTGTGAATTGCTTTAAAACTGGCTGGTGGTGCCCATGCACCAGACACTTTATTCCAGGTACTTCACGTTCATGAACTCATTCCAGCTGTACAAGGAGTCTGCGCAGGAAAATGCAGGACATTTGACACGTCAAGAAACCGAGGCCCAGAGATGTTAAATGACATGATCAGTTCACAGGACTCCGTAAGCAGGGGAGATAGGAATCAAACCCCTTCTCCAAACTGCTTGCAATTTAAAAGAGAACATCAGAATGGGGACGAGCCCCAGAAGAGAGGACAAAGTTTCAAACAACACTCGTTCTGGAATAATTTCTCTAAAATAAAATTCAACCATTTTAACTGTTCGGTTTCACGACTTTGGGAAGAAGGCATATACCGATGTAAACACCACCACAATCGAGAAGTAGATCATTTCTATCACCCCAAAAAGTTCATCCTCTCTTGCTCCTTTCCAGGCAAATGCCATGCCCGCCTCCATGCCTCAGGCCACCACCGATCTGCTTTCTGTCACAGTAGTTAAGTGCTGACTGTCCCAGAGTTTTCTATGAATGGGATCATATGGTATCCTACTCTTTGGTGGCTGGCTTGTTTAGAAAGGGGCTCGAAGGAAAAAAAATTTTTTTTTAATTTTTAAAAGATTTTATTTATTTGACAGAGACACAGTGTTGAGAGGGAACACAAGCAGGGGGAGCGGGAGAGGGAGAAGCAGGCTTCCCGCCGAGCAGGGAGTCCGATGCGGGGCTCGATCCCAGGATCTTGGGATCACGACCTGAGCTGAAGGCAGATGCCCAACAACTCAGCCTCCCAGGTACCCCTCAATGGGAAAAATTTGAGACTCAACCATACTGTTGCATGTATCAGGACTTTATTCATAAGAGACTAATTTCTAATGACAGCATTTCAGACACAGCAACCCCCAGAAGAGGAACGCATGCTCTTATGTAAACTAGAGCTACCCTGGTCAGTCTGCAAGGGAGGGGAGGACTGGGCCACATCAGGCCAAACGGGATCCCAAATGGGCTACAAGCACCAGACGTTATCCAAGGAACCAAGTAGTTGCCCAGTCGAATTCTGGGAAGAAATGGCCGGGAGTCGTGGAAAAATGGAACTTCCCTTTTCTAGACTTAATTTTCCTCTTTGAAGAATGTAAAGGATTGCCTTGCTCTGCTTTCATCATTGGAGAAGGCTTTGAAAAGACTTGGGGTCCCAAATAAATTGTTTTGCACCTTCAAACATGTTGTTATAATGATTAATAATAAAAGGAAAAGGGGAGAAAGGGAGGAAGCTTGGCCCTAGGTGTGCGACAAAGAATGATTACACATCCTAGAAAATAGGTTATACGGGTGAAATTATACTTTTGCCATATGAAAACACGCGTCCTCTGGAGAAAAGGCGGAGGCAGCCTAAGGGCTCTTGACTTTCACACACGTGCAGTTTACAGTTGTGCCAAGAAGATCGTGGTTCTCCTCGATCTGGATCAGCTCGCGGCTCTGCAGCTAAGCTGCTCACGCACTGCGGTCGGATCCAGGGTTCTTCCGGGTTTCAGACAGCGCAGCTATATAGACGTTAGGTCCTCTCCAAATCCCCGTGGTTCGCAACTCGGCCTGAAGAGTGCAGGCGCTCAACGCCGTGCGAGACATGGACACTAGGGGGCGCTGCCGGCCAGGAGGAAGAGACTTTCCCCAAGCTCGTCCTACGAAGCACCCACACCCGGTAAAGGTGATTGTGATAACACTACAGATCGCTGAATCTGAGAAAGCCAGCCAGTTGGGTCTGATATCTGGCCAACATGGGACACTGGAATAGATGAACTATCTGACCAGCCTGACTTCTTTAACTGCAATCCCTGTGCGAGCACAAGAGCAGACCACCACCCTGGCCGTGACTGTGCATTTCCAAATCACTTTCCCAAAGGAACCAATGTTTGTTTGGTTGCTAGGTTCCCCTTTTAACTTAACAAGCAGGCGAGCTGGAGTCTCTTCGTGGATGGCATAGATTTAAACTACTGTTTTTTTTCATTCTTCTTACTGCAATCATGAATAATGCGGACTACAATGATGTGTTAGACATATAGGCTTTCAAATGTTTCAGTTCAATCTATTCACTTCAACAAACACGGATGCTGGTGACATGTGAAGGGTCCAATGCTGGCTCCCCAGGTGGCTACAGAGGCAAAGTCTGCTCTAGACCCATGGTTTCTGCACAAGGGAGCCTGTGATAGTCCTATAAGAAAGAGAAATTGGATACATAACCACCACGAGGGGGGCGCGGTGGGACCCAAAGGAAGGTGAGTCTTTCCAGCCCAAAATGCCACCTCGCCAGACAAGGTCTTCCCGGCCACTCTGGTGAAATAACACCCTATACCTCCCTCCACCTTGGTCTTCTCCGTAGTACTTGTCACTGGCTTCTCCCCCACTGCGTTGTTCCTCCTTGTCCGTTTGGGTCTTGTCTGTCTCCCCACATGGGTGTGTCCGCCCCCTGAGGGCTAAGATTGGTAAGGAGATCAGCTGGGCCTCCACTGAGACTCTGGTTGTCCTTCCTGGGGCATACCCAGACTTAGGAAGGTGATTTGACCACCGAGCTCAAGCCAAGGAAAAAGAGAGAGAACAGTCCATACCCTTGGACTCAGCCATCACATCGCGGGAGTGTGTCCTGGGGTCCTGGGGATGCCATCCCTGTGGCTCCTGCAAGGTGGCAGGCAGCTGTAGGCTTCCTTCCCTCTCACTGCTGGGGGTCTGCAGGTCTGGCTCCCGCAGGGTCCACGGCAGCACCCTGCCCTCCTCTCTGCCGCCCTCCTCCCCACAGCCCTGCCGGATCAGAGGCCAAACAGCAACTTGGGCGCCATCCCACGTGGCAAGGACTGTTCTACGCCCCCTCAGGTATGGCCCCTCTCACTCCTCTAGAAGCGGTTTGAGTGACATGCTTTTTACAGATGAGGCCAGCCAGGCAAGAGTTCAGGCAGGAAGTGATGGAGTCGGGATGCGATCCCAGGTATTCTGACTGCAGATGTGGGCTCTGAATCCATTGCGTGGCTCTGCCTCTGCCTGGGAGATGGGGGTCGGGGGAGGTCACAAGTGGACTGTATGGATGACATATGGACATAAAGCATTTTGTTTCATCTAGAACAGAGGTCTACTGCCTTCCTGAAAGTGCATTCATGCTTCTGCATCCACTCCATGCAAGCTTCAAATACTCATTTTCTCCTGGAAGTCGGGGCATGGTGAGGCACAGGTGGGCTTGTAGAGACCTTGCGTGTGAGGCCACTGAGTACTTGTAGAAGGAGCTAAGTATGCTTCAATGATCACAGCTTGACCACTTATCAGTACTGCGAGTCTGCGGAAATTACACGGTCTCTCCGAACCTCCACTTTCTCATCTGCAACAATTAGCAAGAACCACATAGTAGCTGCCCAATAAATATTCCTTTCCCAAGGATGACTGTCCTGGTATAATTTAACCTAATGAAAAGTTATAAATAACTTGGCGTCTAACAATAGAGAAATGCTGCCACCGAACATAGTAGTTTTAGATGCTGGCAGAGCCTGAAACCATTAAAAAGTATATTGAGAAGTGCACACACACACACACACACACACACACACACAACCACAGTAAAAAAAAAATGCTGAGTACAGAAACTTTATCTAGGTTTGATTTTTAAAGTATCCTGAAGGAAATACTCCCCAGTGTTAGGTGTTTATCTATGGGTAATAGGACGTGACGGTGACAAGTTTCTTTTTTATACTTTTTCATATTTTCTAATGGTCCACAAGGAGTTTGCCTTTTTTCACAATCAGACAACACACTGTTTACAAAGATAGCTTCCTTTCATTTTGTACCATATGAGTTAGTGCTTTAGCACGAAGAGTAGGATCAGAAGTGGAGGGGTCAGAGAAGGAGGTGAGGGGAGAGGAGAGACCTCCGTTTCACTGGCATTTACTGAACATCCGCTATGTGCAAGCACTGTGTAGGGTGTCAACTCTGCAGACTGAGTGAGATCTTGTCTTGCTGGGCAGACAAGGCCAGGGAATGGCACGTGTAAAGGTCCTGGGGCATGAAAGAGGAGGCATGCTGAACAGCAAGTAGGGCCCCTGGGGGAGAGGAAAGAGTGTGGCTGAGAGACGGGCAGGCTGGAAATGCCTTTGAGGGGGGCTCCTCAGCAGCTGTCAAGGGGATCAGACTGCATCCCTGAGCTCCTGTGGGTGGATGTTTTTTTGTTTTTGTCAATTAAAAATTTTATTGAGATAATTGTAGATTCACATGCAGTTGTAAGAAATAATACAGAGAGATGCCTGGTACACTTAGCCAGTTTTCCCCAACAGTGACCTTTTGTAAAACCATAGGACAATATCACAACCAGGATATTGACCTTGATATACTCCACTGATCTTATTCAGATTCTCCTGGTTTTGCTTGTACGCGCTTATTACGTTCTATGCAATTTTTATTCCCAGTGGTTTCCACCACCACAGTCCAGATACTCAACAGTTCCCGCCCAGCAAGACTCCAGCTGCTGTTTGAGAGCCACACCCATCTCCCTCCTGCCCCTCTCCCTCCATGCCTGCCAGACCAGAGGATGGATTCAAGGGGAGGGTAAGGAGGAGGAGCGGGAGGAGCCCCCTTTTCTGCCTGGCAGAGCTCAAAGGGGTTGGGATGGGCTGTGAGTTAGGGACCAAGTTTGGTGTAGCATGCTAAGTCAGCCCCGGCCACGGGAAACATCCAGAGGGCCAAGGGAGGATGTGCCGGAGGCCAGTGGGTTTACGAATCCACAGTGAAGAGAGAGGTCTGAGCTGAAGGTGAGTCTGGGAGTCGCCACCTGTCGCTGCTGGTGCTGTGGGTTTGCTAGGGAGGGAGTGGCTGGGTGGAGGGGACTAAGGAAGGAGCGGGAGGAGGGTCGCCCCCTTTCATGTTGACTGTCCTCTTCTGGATACTGCCCACCCAGAGGCCCACAGACTGGGGCCTTGTTTTCCAGCTGGCTGCCTCCTGCCTTGCTCTTGCGTAAGGAACCCTAGGAATCAGCACAGAGGGCTCCTCCAACTCATAAGGCGCCCTTTACTTTGGCCCCCGTGGGAGCTTCTGAGCTGGCAATGAAGTGTCCCTATTCCCAAACGCACCCGTTAGCTGCATCTTGTTCGGTTCCCTGAGCACAAGGCGTGTGAATCCTGGCCCTGCCAAGCAGGGAAGGACCATAGAGGTCACTGAATCCAAAGCCTTGAATTACAAAGGAGAAAACCAGTCCTTGGAGAGGGAGGCTTGTCAAAGGCCATAGACGTGACCCGCTCGAAGAAAAGGGGGCTATTTGTTTTCAAGTTCAGAATCTGCTTTCCTCATACAGGAGAAAGCCAGGCGAGATGGATGAAAGTTTCTGATCTCCTTCACTGATCAGTTTTTACTGAGCATCTATTATGCGCGGGGCAGCGTCGAGTTCTCTGGAGACCAAGACCCATCAGGCGTGGACCCTAATGCTGGTGCATAAGGGCATCGAAGAGTTAAGTTCTGGGAGCTATTGAGAGTAGGGGTGGGTAGAGGAATCTCCCCAGAGGAAAGGTCCCCTCCCTAGCATCTCGGGCTCCGGAAACCTGGGCGCGAGGAGCCTGGGAAGGGCTGCCCCTCCGGCGCGCAGCCTCCCCCGCGCCGCCCGCTCTGGCTCGGGGAAGGGCAGCTCTCGAATTACAACAAAAGGGGCTGGAGGCCGGGCCTGCCGCGGCGGCCGCCTCCCGGGAAGGGGGTGGGCCCGGGGAGGGGTTTGCCTTCCGACTCGCGTTAAAAGTACCGGGAAAAGCGTAAAGGAGCGACTCCAGTCCGCGGCGTCCGCAACTTGCAGCGTCCTTTCTCCAGCAGCCTGAGAAGTCGGCTCGCCCCCTCTGCTCGGGAAAGGGGGTCGGCGGCGACCGGCACGGAGAGGGGCTACCGTGGGAAGTGTCGGCCCGGCTGCCAAGTAAGAGCGCTCGTCGCCCCTCCCCTCCCCAACGCGGTAGGCAAGGAAGCGGGAGCGTCCGGGTGGAATCTCCGGGCTCCACTCCCTGCGGAGCTGCGCCTTGGCGGTGGTCCGGATCCCCCGTAACCTGCGCGGAGGGCACTCCGAGCGAAGGCTCTTGCTCGGAGAGATGCTAGGACCCGCAGGCTAACGGGGTGCCCTTTCGGACTCGGGCGGACCCGCCCAGCCTCACCTCTCCTGAGCCGGACGGGGCGATGCTGCGGGCGCGCCCGGGAGAGCAGGGCGCTCGGTTCCTTGCTTGCTGCGGGACGCCCGCAACCTGGCAGGACGGAGCTAGTTGAGGCTCTTGCGCTCTAGGTGCCCAGGAGTGTGCGGCGTGGGGACAGGGATACGCGGAGTTAATGACTTTTGAGGAGGTGGAGCGCGCGCGCGCGGAGCAGGGGGCGCCCTGGGGTGTCCCCGGTGCAGCGGCTTTGGAGACACGGAGCGCACTGGGCTGGCTAGGGCAGAGTGGGTGGGGGCCATTGGGACTGCGCCTGGGTGCTCTGGTGCGCACTGCCTAGGAATTGGGCTTTCTCCCCAGCCTCCTGGAAAGGCTGGGCTGAGCGCCCGAGCGTCCTGAGTCCTGTGCGAGGACAGGCGCGATCTGCACGCAGGGTATGCCCTCCCACGGCTCCTTGGCTTGGCCGGGGACCGGGGAACCTCTCCCGCCGTTATCACAGAGAGGCCCTGGAGTAGGAAAGAACCGGCACAGGCTACCCGGCGAATCGTGCAAGCAGGGTCGTCCCAGCGGGTAGAGCAAATCTTAGTCTAGTACTAGACTAGGCTAGTACGCAGACCTCCGTATCCGGCGGTCTTCGGTGCCTGCAGATTTTACGCAGGCGCTTTGGCCACTGCGCGCTACACACCCTCCCCCCAAGCCCAAATTTGGGAGCCTTCTAACGTAGCAGCCTGCTGGAGGTGTCGCCATAAATCAGCGCCGGAACAGAAATGATTGGAAGGAAGAAGCAAAGACCACCCAAAAAACAGCGCGGGTGGGGTGAGAGGACGCGGCAGAACTGGCCGGGTGGGGGCGGGGGGGGCACTGAACTATTCAGTTTGCTTGGAAACCTCAGGTCCAGGTGAGAAGAACGATGCATGAAGTCAGAAACATGCTCCCAATTAATTTCGCCCCCTAAAATCTTTGAACTGCGGGGTTCTTAAAATCAGTCTAATTGTTCCATTTCGAAGAGGAGGAAAAGCACGAAGCTCAAGGCCCCTGAGTTGGTCAGTGTGGGGCCTCCAACCCCCTTCCCTTAATCCAGCTCCTCCCTTATGCCACCGCGGGCCTGTCTGTCCAGGAATCCCCAAAGCCCATTTGTTACCCTTCCTGGAATTATTTATTTATGGTGTATTCTGTACTTAAAATGGTCAGGGATGGGGCTTAAGAGGAGGGCGAAGCCTTCATTTCCCTCGTCACTGCCCAGATGAATGACAGACTCACTGGACCCTGCCTCAGCTAAATCATTCATTTCCCTCTCCCTTTTGTCCTGTTCTCCTTCCTGGTCCCTAGTATCTGCCTGGGGAAGGACCATCAAATCCATGGCAAAGTGCATGTCCTCATGGACCCCCGGGGCTTTGGGGAACCCAAAAGCTCCAGTCTCAGTGGTGTGCAAATGCACGAATCTGTTTGTCTCCCTGTAACTTTGTGTTAAAAAGTGACTTGGCCTAAAGACAGTATGAAACTTAGGTCTGAAGACAAAGTATGCACTTGACATTATAGGTTGGCTGACATTTTGATGCATGGCAGACAGGAAAATTCTGCAAAAAGGCTTCCATCCGTCTCCTTTCCAGCTGGGTTCCTGGCCTTGCTTCTCCTGGCCTTTTGCCCTGTCCTTGTTCTCTCTGACCTCTGGATGACCAGTGTGGAAGGGTCTTTCTTGGGAGGGAAACAGATTTTCTGTGCTCTGGGGATGACCATTGGTGAAGCTTTGTGATGTTTCCCCCCACCTCCAGGTTCTGCAATGTGTATTTTAAAATTATATTCTGAAAAATTTCAAATATGCACACGAGTAGAGAGAAGGCCCCCATAGCTTCTCACCCAGCTTCATGTTCTCAATATTTTGCCACAGTGGCTTCTATCTCTTTGCTCTTTCTTTTCTCAGTGAAGTATTTTAGAGCAAATGCCAGATTTCAGACTCGATAATCATTCCACTCCTATGTATTTATTTCAGCGTGATCTTGAAAAATATTAAATAACCATGATGCCGTTATTACACCTAAGAAAATTAGCCATGATTCCTTACTCTCATCTCATACCCAACCCTATGCAGAAATTTCCCAGTTTCCCCCCAAATGTCTTTGTAAAGTTGATCTGAGTTCTGTTGGTTTTTATAGTCTATGTTCATGTCATATTTTATTCCTTCCAAACTACTCTTCTATCTGCTATGTCATTTGATTATTATGATGCCCCACTAAAGAGTGAGATGTGTCCTGAATTCATTTTAAGGCTGAGTAAACTGGCAAAGAGATAAGCTGTCCAGATGGCACAGCCCGTGACTGGCGGAACCAGGACCGGACCCAGCCTCCTCCTTCCTGGGCCACAGTGGTTCTGTTTCTCAGTGCTGCTCCTGGACTATCAGCTGTCCTCCCAAGCGTTCATCTTGGCTCTGGCTTCATCCTGAGCTTATCACTTTTATACACCTGCTATCAGAAATCCCTGTGTAAATATTTAGTAATTGGCCATTTGGCGCTTGAGGTATCAGCTACAAAGTCAGGAAGCCTGGGTTTATTTCCCAGCTTATTACAAAATTGTAGGAAAGCAGTGTCCCTCTTGAGGGCTCGGGGTGACCCTCTCTGAACTAGGAAGCAGCATTTCCCCCCATTCTCAGGTTCGTGGGTCTGGGAGTGGGATGAGTGAAACCAGTGGGACAAGACCAAGGCCCCAGAAAGAAATCTCATTGCAAACAGTTGCCCCATCGGCTGAGCATTCTGGCAGCTGGTATCTTTCGTGGGAGATTCCTAAATCCGATGACAGAGAAGAGGCTTCCCTCTGAAGTCCTTCATTCACGAACAACTTTGTTTATTCTGCTGCTCTCCGGTGAGGATACAGAACACCAGAATTTTGTACTTGTGGCCTTTTCATTACTTGTGTTTATTTGCTTTGAAGTGGGGTGATACATCATGTTTACATCTTATTAGTGAGACTCAGGAATTGGAATTCTCCTTCCTTGGCTGGCTGTGTGGGAAAATGAAATCTCTTATGTCTTCGCTCCTGGATTTTCTGCTGCTGTGTTCATTGCCCTGAAATAGACATTGGGTGAGCAGACCTTCCGTAGGACAGCCAATCAGGGCCAGAGAAAGTGGCGGCTTCAATGCCAATATTCAACTGTAGGGACTCCTCAGGGAACAGCGTTAACCTGGAGTCACACTGTCCTCTGACAACCATCAGTTCTCTTCCCTCACAGCTGATAGACGGGCTCCGTGGGTGTAGAATTTCTCGGTGATCTTATGTCAGCGGTGGCAAGTGGCTAACTTCCTTTTACAGTCGCGGGAGCGTTGGGAGGTGTAGTGGTCCGCCCCCAGGGCGGCCTGGATTCCGAACAGCTTGTGATGACTATTGTTCATTTCCCTCTGGGGAGGGGTCTTCGCGGTCAGTCTGCATGGCCGCGTCACACACGTCCACCTGCGTTGCGGACCCTGCTGGGCCAGGAGGGCTCAGATGAAGTGGCCGCAGCCTGCCCTGCTCCAGGTCCACAAAAGCAGAGGAACTAGCCACTGTGAGCCAGAAAAGGAAGGGCCAAGCAGATTCCACAGACGCACAACCACAGCGTTGCGCTGATTAGCTTCTGTCCCGCAGCCTCGTCCACGTCTGAAGTGAGCCTTCAGACCTCCTTCTGTTAGTCATTCCAGCTGTGCTCCTGCGGTCAGGCATGGTGCATGCTTGGTGGGGAGCACAAGCTGGCCAGGTGTGCTAGCTGGTCTTCCCCTCGCTGCCTGTGTCTGAGAAGCCTTCAGGCACCAGGACCATCCTTTCAAGGGACATAAAGCACAAGGGTGACCATTTCGATAAGATTTCCGTCCAGAGTTCAGAAAAGTCTTTCGCACTTCTCTTGGCAAAAACGGCATACCCAGGCAAGTTTCGTGTGGCAAGCGTGGGTGTAGAGCAAGAACGAACTCAGCAGAGAATGAAGGTGTAATTAGGGTCACAGTTAATTTCTTCTTGCCCAGGGCTTTTGATCCCTTTATTTGGAATATCTTAAACTTTGTACTGTAGTATCATGGGCGAATGATGACACATTTTTTTAGTTTTTTAATTGTCGGACTCTGTTACACAAGCAGACACAGCTGGCCCCATGGAGGTTTTGTGCAAACTAACATATGTCCTCCTCGATGTGTCCCCAACACAGGCTTTAACTATCTTACGGGAAAATAATGCTGCTTGCCTGTAAAGAACACAATTTATGAGAACAGAACTTAACGTCGATGATTTTTGAACAACATACTTCGCTCAGTTTTTTTACACCGTCCTTGAACTTGGATCCATGAACTCCCCCACCCCCAGCCTTTGTTGTGGGGTACCCTGCCGTGGTGGGATAGATATCTTCCCAGAGTGCCAGCATGACCCAAAGATGTAGTAAAATCTTTGCCTAAATATCTTTCTAAATCAAATACAAATATAAAATGGAGTACATTTTTAAAGTCAACTCTCCCTTCCCCGAGAACGCATATATAGGTAAAATGGCACCCATCCTAAGCATACACATGTGTAAACTTTTGTTTTTGTCTTTATTGTGGTGAAACAGACATAACTAAAAACTCACCATTTTAACCATTTTTAAGTGGACAATTCAGTGGCAGTAAGTACATTCAACTTTTTCATCTTCCCAAACTGAAACTCTGTCCCTATTAAACACTCACTCCCTATTCCCACACCTCCCAGCCTCTGAAAACCATCATTCTACTTTCTGTCTTTCTAAATTTGGCATATAGGTAGCTCATGTAAGTGGAATCATATGGTACTTTGTCTTCTGGTGACTAGCTTATTTCACTTAACATGTGTAGCCTCAAGATGCATCCACATTGTAACACGTGTCAGAATTTCCTTCCTTTTCCTTCCTTTATAAGAGAATAGTATTCCATTGTGTGGACAGACCATATTTTCTTTCTCCTTTCATCCATCAATGGACGCTTGAGTTACTTCTACCTTTTGATTATTGGGAATAAGGCTGCTCTGAACCTGGGTGTGCAAATACCTGTTCTGGATGAATTTTTACAAAATGAACATGCCCTTGTAACTAACTCCTAGATCAAGAGTAGAAGGTTACCCAGAGTGCAGGGATTCACAGGGAGGCAGGGGATGTCAGTGACATGTCAGTAACAAGTCAGTTCTGTGTCCCTGGTGCTGGCTTCATTCACACCCCGGGGGCTGGGGACCGGATGCTCATTTCCTCTACCATGAGGCAGTTTGGAAGAGATGTTTGGAAAATGCAGTTTATAATGTGAAAGGCCCCAAGATGAGTTGTGAGATTTAAGCAACTTCTTTCCTTAGGGGAAGATAGTACTGCATGCTTGGGGTTTGCAGCTACAGCTGTGTGAGCACATGACGCCGAAGGATAGCCTGCCCAGGCCCTCCTTGGAAGAAGGGGGCTCACCCGCCTGGAGAACGGCCCTTTTATTGGCTGCGGCTGGAGCCTGCGTTTTAAGCCTCGAGGGAAAATTGTGCAGCCGTGTTCTGCCTTCCTTTCTTCCTTTCCTTCCTTCCTCCTTCCCTCCCCACCCGGTGCTCTCTCCCTTCTTAACTAAAGTGATTTATTAGTGGCCTTCTGTGTACCAGACACTCTGCCAGTCACCGTAGGAGACACCAAGATGAATAAGGCATGATATTTGACATGTGTATTTAAAATGAAATCGCCGGTCAAGAAGAATATTCTGATGGCCAGCAGCCAACCCCTTGGTGCCCACCGAGTGCCAACGGCAGCCTTAGAGCACAGCCAAAGAATTTGTGGAGTTTGGGCTTGGTGCAATACATGAAAAGAGGAAGACTATCCATCCAGTTACCTGGAATTACGCTGGCATGTTTATAACATGTAAGAATAATTTTTAAAAGACTTTTAAGCTGGGGGTACCCGGCTGGCTCAGTTAATAGAACATTGACCCTTGATAGCGGGGTCATGAGTTTGAGCCCCACGTTGGGTGTAGAGATTACTTTAAAAAAATTAAATAAAATACTTTTAAGCTGTGTTGAATTCGGGTGCTTTGTTCAAGAGCATTCTGCTAAAAATCATGTTTAGAGACCATTTTAATGATGAAGGAAAAAAAAACCCCTAAAATTTACACATTGGTCTCTAATCCTTTTCAGAAAATCAAGCACTCTTGATTTTCTTGAATTGATACTCTCCAGGTGTTTTTCCTTCCCCACAAAGCCATGGCCATCTCTCTACCCCACACCCAACCCCTATACCATCTGTTACATCATCATAACGTTACCCAGCGTCAGGAGAGGGGCTGGTCTCCTCACTGGCCTCCTTTCCCTTGGTCTTAGCCCGTGCAAAACTACCTTTCATGCAATAGCCCCAGGAACCTTTCCAGAGCAGGGGGTGGTAAACTTTTTCTCTAGGGATGGATAGCAAATATTTTAGACTTTACAGTCCTTATGTGCTATGTTGCTGTTGGTCAACCCTACTGTTTTAGTGGGAAAGCAGCCACAGATAACAAGTAAAGAAATCATTATGGCTGTGTGCCAATAACATTTTATTTCCAAAAGCTGTATTTATAGATTTGGCCCATGGGCTACAATGTGCTCACTCCTGCTCTAGGTCACAAATCTGCTCCCATCACCCTCCCGCTTACCGCTCATTGGCTCCTCATCCCCGAAAGGAAAACAGCATTCCCTAGCGTGACATTCAAGTTCCCTCTCTTCTGGGAGAAGAGTTCCCTCTTCCCTCTTCCACTTCTCACCACACCCAGCGCTTCTACTTTTCATCTGGCAATTGGTACCACACACGGCTCCCCAAATACCTTGCATTATTTCAGACCTGCCCTGCCTGCTGCCTAGAATGATCTCTCCAGCCCCAGTCCTGTCAAACAAACTTCCCTCCAAAACCTGCTCAGTGTCAGCTGTCTGCGGCTTTCCCTGCTCCTCATCCCCATGTGTTACGCCACCTCCCTGTTCATTTCTGTACCTATTTCTGTACTCTTATTGCTCCTGTAAGTATAGTGTGAACTCCTTGAGAGCAAAACCCACGGCAGATAACATCTTTGAATTCCCAGCACCTAACAGTGTTTGTCATGTAACAGATACTTCATAAACATATACTACTAACATGAAGTGCCACTTAAGTTGATTTGTTTAACGGCGTAATTGAGATGTAATTCACATACCATACCCTTCACCCATTTAAAGTGTTCAAGTCAGCAGATGTTAGTGTTTTTCACAGATATGTGTACCCATCACCATGATCAATTTTAGAGCATCTCATTGCCAGAAAGAAGACCTGTGCCCTTCACCTATCACCTGCTTCTCCTCCCACTCCCCTTCCCTACTCCCCTCCCCCACTCCTGCTAGTCTACTTCCTGCCTGTATGTGCCAATTCTGGATATTTCATGTAAATGGAATCATATATATGACTTCTTTTACTTCACCTAATGTTTTCAAGCCTTGTTGATGTTGTGGCACGTGTGCATACTTCATGCCTTTTTACCGACCCTTGCAGGGATAGACCCCATTCTGTTTCTCTGTTCACTGTTGATGGACATTTGGGTTGTTTCCACCTTTTGGCTCTTATGAATAGCGCTGCTATGAACATTTGCATGCAGGTTTTTGTTTGCACATCTGTTTCCAGTTCTCTTGGCTGTATAAATAGGAGCGGAATTGCTGGGTCATGTGACAATTCTATGTTTATCTTTTTGAGGAATTGCCCAACTGTTTTCCATAACAGCTGCACCATTTTACGTTCCCACCAGCAACATATGGAGGTTCCTGTTTCTCCACATCTTCACCAACACCTACCTTTTCCCCACTTAAAAAAAATCCTAGCCATCCTAATGTGTGCCAGGTGGTATTTGGTTAAAGTTTTGATTTGTGTTTTTCCTGGTGACTAATGATGCTGAGCATCTTTTCAGATGTCATTGAGCATTTGCGTATCTTCTTTAGGGAAATGTCTGTTCAAGTCCTGTGCCCATTTTTAAATTGGACTGCTTATCTTATTCTTACTGAATTACAGGAATTTTTACATGTTCTGAATACTAGAGCCCTTTCAGATACATGATTTACAAATGTTTTCTCCCAACTGTGCGTTGTCTTTTCACCTTCTTGATAGTGTCTCTGTGTTTCTCAGTTCACATCACATTTACTCAGCATCTATTCTAGAATGGACCCAGGAGATCGAGATTATGTGCCCTCTAGGGGGTTCACTGTCTTGAAAGAAAGACAGACAAGCAAACAGTACAACAAATGCTTAATCAATATGCCTTTCTCTACCCCTACCATTACTGCCCTGGTTCATGAAACATCTTAATAGTGCCTTCTGATGCACAAAAGTTTTAAATTTTCATGAAGTGCAGTATATATTTTTTTACTTTGTTGCTGTGCTTTTAAGGTCATATTTAAGAAACCATTGCTGGGGCGCCTGGGTGGCTCAGTGGGTTAAAGCCTCTGCCTTCGGCTCAGGTCATGATCCCAGGATCCTGGGATCGAGCCCCGCATCGGGCTCTCTGCTCCATGGAGAGCCTACTTTCTCCTCTCTCTCTGCCTGCCTCTCTGCCTACTTGTGATCTCTGTCTATCAAATGGATAAATAAAATCTTTAAAAAAAAAAAAAGAAAGAAACCATTGCCAAATCCAAAGTCATTAAGATTTACCCCTATGTTTTCTTCTACTAGGTTTATAGTTCAGCTTATACATATAGGTGTTTGACCCATTTTAAATTAATTTTTGTGAATAGCGTGAAGGAGGAGTCCAACTTCTTTCTCTCTTTCTTTTTTTTTAAGATTTTATTTTTTATTTAGTTGACAGAGAGAGGGGGAGAGAGAGAGAGAGAGAGTGCACAAGCAGGGGGAGGTGCAGAGGGAGAAGCAGGCTCCCTGATGAACAAGGAGCCTGATGCTGGACCCAATCCCAGGACCCTGGGATCATGACCTGAGCCTGAGGCAGATGCTTAACGACTGAGCCACCCAGGCACTCCCCAACTTCTTTCTCTTACATGTGGCTATCCAGTAGTTCCAACATCATTTCTTCTTTTATAAAGACTATTCTTTCCACATTGAATGGTCTTTGTACCCTTTTCCAAATGAAGTAATCATAAATATATGAGTTTATTACTAGACTCTCAGTTCTATTCCGTTGATCTATAGGTCTGTCCTTGTGCTAGTACCACACTGTCTTGATAACTATTACTTTGTGTTACCTTTTGAAATGGGGAAGTGCGAGACTTCTCACTGTGTTCTCCTTTCTCAGAATTGTCTTGGTTATTCTGGATCCCTTAAAAACCCACATAAATTTTATTTTTTAAGATTTTATTTATTTATTTGACAGAGAGAGACAAGAGCAAGAGAGGGATCACAAGCAGGGGAAATGGGAGAGGGAGAAGCAGGCTTCCCGCCTAGTAGGGAACCCGATGAGGGGCTCTATCCCAGGACTCTGGGATCATGACCTGAGCCCAAGGCAGATGCTTAACGACTAAGCCATCCAGGCGCCCCTAAAATTCCACGTAAGTTTTAGAATCACCTTTTCAATTTCCATGAAAAAGTCATTTGGGATACTAATAGGGATTTTGATAAATCTGTAGATCAATTTGTATTCTCATCTTAATGACAGACATTAAGTTTTCCAATCCATGAACATGGGATATTTTTCCATTTATTTAGATCTTCAATTTCTTTCAACAATGTTTGGTAGTCTTCCGAGGATATTGCATGTCTTTTGTTAAGTTTATTTCTAAATATTTTATTCTTTTTGATGCTAGTGTAAATGGGATTAGTTTTGTAATTACATGTTTGGATTGTTCTTTGAATGTGAATAGAAACAGTTAACTTTTGTAAATTGATCTTGTATCCTGTAACCTTGTTGAACTCTAAGCAGTTCCAATAGTCTTTTAGTAGGTTCCTTAATATATATATGTGTATATATATGTACATATATATACACATACACACATATATATACACATACATACACATGTGGATAGATTCCTAAACTAAGAGTAATAGGTGTTCAGGAGGTGGATATGTGGAATTCTAGAACAGGGAACAGCAAGGGGCAGGGAAGTGTGGAACCAGGTGTCTTCTGGGAACCACGTGCCCTCAGTCAGTGTGGCCAAAACTCAGGGTTGTGGGTGCACGTCCTGCTAAAGAGAGTGGAGGCATCTTGTAACTGCCAGTGGGAGCCATGCCAAGCTTGGAAATGCAGTGAGAATATTAGAATCATTCCCAGAAGGAGGCCCAGAAAAGACTTATGATCAGCACCACTGACACTGTTCCAGTCCAAAGGTAGCAGAGAAAGTCTGCCTTCGTCAGTAAGGGCAAGAACCTGTAGGCCTGTGTGTTTATGCCACGACTCTGCGGATGCCATTCTCTCCAGGAATGATCATCAGTGACACAGGACCAGCTGGAAGGGTACAGCTGGGCCCGGCCAGCTTTGGTGATGTGGCGGCCGGTGCCTGCTCTTATTCCCTGGGCTTCTGGAAGGGAGCCAGTGCTTCTGTGGACAGCAGAATCCCAGATCACAGGCCCTTAACAGACTTGAGAACAGTACTCCTATCCCCTCCTCGGTGTATCCAGACATTTCCAGACAAGCCAAAGATGCCGCCGTGCTTTCTGCGCCAGCTGCTCCTTCCTTTGCTGACCCCGAGGGGTCTAAGTCTCATCTGAGGGGCACAGGCCTGAACAGCTGACTGTTGGCTGAGGGTGAATCACGTGGATGAGAGCTTGGTCTGGCAGCCAGGGGAGACCACAGAAAGTGGACAAAGCCAAGAATGAGTTCTGCTGGGACTCGCCCTACCTGAGGCATGAGGGAAGCTAAGTAGGGGGTGCCCCCTTGGCCACTTTCGAGGGGCCATCTCTTTGAAAAACTGGTTTGTATTTGGCCCTCTAGACCAGAACTCCCTCCACCTCCAGCCCAGTAGACTCTTCTCACGGGCCCTGCAGAGCCCCGCCCTGCCGATCTGGGCCTGGACCAACCCTCCAGGAATTTGCCTGTAGCAGGTCGCATCCCCAATGACACTTCCTGCCCTAAAAACACAACAATTAAATTTTCAAGTTTGCTGGAAAAAAGAAGAAGAAGAAGAAGAATTAAAACTACCTTGGTTTGCAAACATTATCTTATACGTAGAAAATTCTGAAGTGTCTACAAAAATATGTTAGAACTAATAAACAAATTTAGTAAAACAAAACAAAACACAAAAACACAATGTGTTTGTAGTGATTGGATTGCTGACCAAGTCTGCACACCATTCTGGCCCTGGCGTCTGTTCTCCTCCCCTTCTAGAGGGTGCAGAAACTCAGACCAGTTTGGCTACTGATCGTTAGCTCTGGGAAACAGTGTGTGTGTAGAGTTGGGGGAGGGGGGAGGATAGTTAAAAGCTGTTATCCACGTGTTGGGTGATGGGTGAAGTGACCTCCCTCCTGGGATTTTTTTCCAGGTTCTTGGTGATTTTATGTAATTATAATAGTTACCACTCACGGAGCATTGCCATGAGCCCGTCACCGTACTGGGCCCTCATTACCTCCTGTGCAGCTCGCTAAGATGGTAGGGCCCTTCCCTATTCGCAGAAGCCAGATCTGAATTTGAGACCACACTCAGAGGCCAACACCCTGTTCTTTCAATTATTGTATGTTCTTCCATATCGAACTAGGTCTTTTTTTTAGGGGCTAGGGATGGGTTCCTTTGGACGCGAGGGGCCTCTTGGCCTCACACGGTTCCTGCCACCATTATAACAATACTGCCTTCAAGCAGCGGCCCTGAGTTGGATGGTTTTGGCCTCTCTCTGTGGGCTATGTGCTGTAAAGATAAAATGACGTCTCTTACAGACGCTATGTATACTTGGCCTTCCGTTTCTGGTCTGGTCCGACAGCCTCCATTAGGAACTAGAAATCGTAGCTTCAGCCTCCCCAGGAAAGAGCCTGGTTAAAATGAGAGTCCACCCAGAGCCAGAGGTGGGCTGTGGGGAACCCCAGGTGATCACAACACATCCTGCCTGACAGAGGCCTCTTTCTGGGGGATGCAAAGAAAAATTCAGCTTTATATGCTTCCCTTCTCACCATTTCCCTGTGCCCTGAACACTCCTGCTCCATGGCCAGAAATAGACAGGACAGAGGTGGAATCGTTGGCCCGGGGCCAAACAGAGACCAGCCCTGGTCTGGCCTGGTGGCAAAGTCTGCATTCTTGTCTGAGGTGGTTCAGAAAGGCCCCACCGTCCCCCACCACTTCCCTTATTCTCGGAGCACACCCCATTCACCAAAGGCAGCCTTCTTCCACAAAGGAATGTGTTCCGTGTGGGGCCAGAAGCAGCTCCGGACCGCAGCTGGGGTCGCCTCCCCGCAGTGCGCCCTGGGCCGTGAATGGGGACCATTCATCGCTCCTGCTGATCCAGCAGGAATCCCAAGCGGTGAGGGTCTGATGAAGGAGACAGCCCCCACCCAACCCCTTGACCCCCTATCTGAATGCCGACATCTGGCAGCGATGTTCAGTGGAGCATTCTGTCTGGGCGAAAGAATTCTGCTGAGTTCTGTGCTCCCCTGTGCCCTCTGCATCGTGGGCCACTGCTCCTGGCTGGGGACTGGTAGCCTTGTTTATGGGACGCTTTCCGTGTGGAGGGGGAAGACCTCTTCCTGAGAGCTGCGGAGGACAAGATGAGAAGCCAGGGCTCGGAGTAATGATTCATTTCCTTTGCCTACTCAGGAAGGGCCTAGAAACCCCAGGGCCAGTCATGTGAGCCCTAGACAGTCCTGTTGGTGGGCAGGCGGAGGGGGCAGGTGGAGGGGGCACCATTGAGAGGATCAGCTTGTGTAAGAGCGGTGCTTTCTGCTAAATGTACTCCATACACATGGTGAATAGTGTTTACAGTGTGCCCCCCCTGCCCCCCAATCTGTGCATGCCTTTGTTACTGACTGGGACTCAGTTGGTCCCATGGGGCATTTCTTCACCGGGTGCCACAAAGCCAGGCAACCGTGGTAAGAGGCCATGGTTCGTCATATTGTTTAAGGCTGCCCTAGGGAAGTCAATAGCCACTTGACTTTTCAGAAAATATTTTTTAGGCAGGCAAGTTCTGTAGCACAGAGTACCCTTGTCAGGTAGGTGACGGAGTGATTCCGATGGGATTGCTTCCAGGGGAAGGAAAACATTGGAGTGGCCCCAAGCCTCCTTGAGACTCAGAGATTTCTTTGGGGTACGCCTTTCATCTGGTCTTTGCCAGGCAGAGTGATCGAGCTGTCAAAATAGTAGCCTAAGAAATGCACCCTGGAAATTCCAGTTGTACATTTTCTCCTTCGTCTTTTGGAGCCCTGCTTGGTTAAAATTAAGTAAAAGATTTTCAAATATTTATCCATTACAAGAATAATGCCACTCTTGGAATCCTAGAAATCAGTGTCTCTAGAATGTACTGGAAAGTTCCTCAGGTGACATATGCTTTGAAGCTAAAGATATCCTCAAAGAATGATGTTTATCAGACCACTGAAGAAGTTCTGTTCATGATCAGATGAGAAACTTAACAAGATCCAGGTTTAGAAACCTTTCTCTCCCCCTGACCATGCCCTTGGCCCCAACAAGACCAAGAAGCATTGGATGACTTAGACCCCACTTAAAAGTCTTCCTTGCAGACACTGCAGACTCCCTGGAGCCCACCTTCCCATTGAACTTCACACAAGGTAGCACCTCCCTAGCTTATACAGCACGTGTGAAGAGCCCTACAGATTTTTGGTAATTAAGCTTTTCTCCAGTATCATAGATTCTTTGGAGAAAATGTACATTTCTGGTTTTCAGCTGAGTTGTTCCAAGAGCTGGATCCAGGAGGAACTACCTAAGCTCATCCTTGGGAGTTACCAGTTCCCCCAAATTTGAAGATCAAAATTAAATACAACCATTTCCAAAATGCAGCTTAGCTGTGGTTGGTACTTAACACCACATGGCCCAAATCTAGCAGGCGGCACCTGTTTGGACCAAAATACTCTACCTGGTATTTTTGTCCACCTACTGTGGATCAGGAACTTAAGAAATAGGATCTTTGCTTTTATAACAATCCTGAAAAGTAGGCGTTTCCTGTTTTCCCTTTAAATAGTTGCTTTTAGGTACACATCACTTCCGTTTTATGGATGAAACGCAGAGACTTGGAAAATCTCAGTGTGCCTGAGGTCACAGAGCTAGGAGGGGTAAGTGAGATTTGAAGCCTGTTCTGCATACCTCTAACCTCTTACTCCATGCTGTGTACTGACCACAGAGAGGTGGGAATCCATCCAGCCTGTTCTTCATGGGGAAAGAACGAGCAGGCTGTCTGAGTGGCCCACTGCGTTCAGGGACTGCCCAAGGCGAGCGGAGTCTGGCTGACGTTTGTCAGGGATGCCTGGGACCTTCAATCCCAGCGATGTGAAGGAATTCTTTCAGATACCCCCTGGCAGCCTAGAGTCTCTTTTTGGCCAAGTTTATGCTAGTTAGTACCCATTGTGTGAAAGTTGTATCCTCCGGCGGATTGAATTCAACGTAAGACTGTCCTCAGCTGCTTTGCTGAGAGCCAAGTGAGAACCTATTAGGAGAGATAATTTACCACTGTCTGATAAGCCATGGCCACCGCCAACTTTTTTTCTGTCACGCGCTGGCTCTCATTCCTGTTAGTCACAGACTGCTGTCCATGGGCATCTTGCCTTGAACCCTCTGCAGATGGCCCACTCCCGAGCTAAACTGTGTGAATAATGAAGACCATCTGCTACATTAGCTTCTGGACGTCAGTCAGATGAGGTTTTAACAGAATACTCTCCAAGGTGAGCTTCCCCCTTGTGAGCTTTCCTCAGCTTGCCTGGAGAGGGTTGCTGAAACCTGCTTGAGCTCGCTTTTTGGTATGTGTGAGCAAGCTGTGGAAATGTTCCGCAGACCCAGCTGGCCTGTGTTCTGGGTCGAGGATGCTACTGGAATTTCCATACTGGGTGGTGATGTGACCCTTATTGGGCCAACGATGACCTGGGAGATCTTCAAAGGTGAATGCTGAAAATAGTTCTTCCTGTTGCCAAAAACTACCCCAGCTGGGATGGCAGATACCACATTTGATCAGGGGTCTCCACCATTTTTTTTTTTTTGACGTCTTTAGCAGAATAAAATTTCTGACCAGGACTGATAGAGCAGGTGTGAGGAGGAAGAACGTGTCTTCCATCCATCCAGATGTCATCAAATGTCCAGAAAGGTAGGGAAGCCTGGGTGGCTCAGCTGGTTAGGTGTCTGCCTTCCACTCAGGTCTCGATCCTAGGGTCCTGGGATGGATCCCTGTGTCCGGCTCCCCTTCTGCTCTGCAGGAAGCCTGCTTCTCCTTCTCCCTCTGCCTGCCACTCCCCCTGCTTGTGCTTGCTTTCTCTCTCTCTCTCTGTGTCAAATAAATAAGTAAAATCCTTTAAAAAAAAAAAAAAGAAGAAGTCCAGAAAGGTAAAAGAAAAATTTACCATATTTGTTTATGATTAGGCGCCAGTAAAGGTAAGAGACGTAGTGCTCTTCTCTTTGTTTTTCTGGAATTAAAATTCAAGATTTCCTTTGCTTTTGTTTGTCATCACTTGGAGCCTACTACATTTCTTGGCGAAACTCAAATCCTTTGGCCCAAAAGCAGTCTTATCAAGCAAATTGGTCCCTGGGCAAGGCCGGGTATACCAGTATACCGTAGGTATACTGGAATGTGCCTGTCTCAGCCACAGAGATAAGAACGATTAGTGACTAAACCTATCAGCTCTGGTATCTGGATGCCTGGATGCAAATCCCAGCTTGATCACCTTTTAGCTTTGTGACCTTAGGAAAATCACGTAGCCTTTCTGACTTGAAGCGGGGATGCTGATCATAGTGTCTCAAAGAGCTTCCTGGAGCTGAGCCATCCAATATGGCGGCCACCACCAAGTGGGGCCACCAAGCACCTGAAATGTGCTTGACCCAACTGAGATGTGCTATGAATGTAAAGTACTCACCAGATTTACAACACTTAGTACAGAAAAAGAATGTAAAGTATCTTACTAATAATTTACATTGGTTCCATACTGGAATGATGATATTTGGGGTATATTTGAGTTAAATAGAATATATCATTAACATTAGTTTCACCTATTTAATTGTACTTTTTTAATGTGACTACCAGAAAATTTTTCATCACATATGAGGCTCACGTTATGTTTTTACTGGGAAGCTCTGGTCCAGAAAATTAAATTGGTCTATACCTGTAAGGCACTTTTCACACAGTAATTGATACAGAATGAGTAATCAATAAACACAGGGTTTGTTTATTATTATTATTTTTTAATCCAGCTTTTTCTGTAACAGGATCCCGCCTTGAACGCCAACCCGTGTAGTGTCTAGGTTTCTGTATAAAAGCAGAGGTCATGCTTTTAGAAGAAGGTGGGGAGGAGAGCAAATGGGCACATAAAACAGAGAATAAGAAAGTTTTACATGTCCCTGGGTGGGGGGACGAGTGTGGAATTGCTCACCACAATTTTTGCACAGCAAAATGACCAGACCCCCAAAGGTGAAGCACGTGTACCTCTGTGTCATGTTCTGCTGAAGGGTGGAGCCTGTTGAGCTGTCCCGCAAGCTATCCTTCTGCCTTCCTTCCTGAGGTTGCCACCTATTTGGAAATGGCCTCAGAAAGGGACTGGCATATGCTTGGCTTGAGATGATGCCCACCCCTGTTGGCTTCCCGAGCGCAGCTCACCGTGTTCTTGGAGGTTAGCTGGGAAAGCAGACGTGGCTGGAGCTGGCTTCTTCGAGGAAGTGGGTTTTGAAGAGTCACCACTGCCCGTGGGGCTGACATGGGTACCCTGTTCTCCCCTCTGAGTGTCAGCAGGGTTCACTGCCTCAGACCTTCATGGGCCCTTAGGGTGTCGAGTTCAGCAGGTGCTTGGGGCTCCTGCTTTGAGGGCTAACACATGTGGACAGTGAGTCAGCACACGGCCCTGGAAATCAGCTGTGATGATTGGGATTGTGCCCTTCCTGGGCCTCGCCTAGATCCCACTTTACAGCCTGTGACTCTCATCTAGGTATCAGCACTTGATGATCTGGGACGGTGAGATTTTAGGATCCCTGGGAGTCTTCATCTCCCAGAAATCACCCCAACGCCTGCCTACCACCTTCGTTACATGTGAATTTCAGACGTAAGCAGGCACCTCTGGCGGCTGTTCTGAAGGGCACGGGAAAGTCCACCCACTCGGGAAACACCCTGTTGCCCTTCCTTCCAACATTGTACAATATGTAAAATTCGACTATTGGAATTCACATCTAGGAGTTCCTGTTACAAGTGCCCTGTCCTCCGAAGAGTAATTAACTTATTCTTTAACGTGTTACATTCCTAAAGACGATAATTTCATAAGGTATGAATTTATCACCTTGCTTTCCAGTGCAATTAGATCAGAAGAAAAAGGCAACGTGGGTAGGGCGTGAAGATATGAATAAGAATTTTACCTACTCACTCAATGAATATTTGCTGAGTACCCACAATCGGGGGTTCTGAGAGGGCAGGAAGAAGAAAACTAATGTGAATGAGTCTGTGTTGTATGCTGGGAATTTTTACATTGTTTCATTTACTCTACACACACACACACACACACACACTGGGAAGTTATTTCCATAATCCAAAGAGGAAATTCAGGCTCTAAAAGTAAATTGTCCCCAAATTAAGGGCGTGGTGAAGTCAGAATTCAGACATTTGTGTTCTTATTCCAAGATGCCCAACAGACCTCTCCAGGGAACGAGTGCTGCCAACAGATACCAGAGGAATGGTTGCCGAGAGGCAAGACGACCCACACATTGCAAGATGAGGGAGGCAAAGGCCCCCCTCGCATCCACTTTACTTGAATAGCTCTTTGACCTATGATCATAGAAGAGAGCTTGTAAAACCACCGTGGAGAGGCGTATCAAGTGTCCGACAGCAATCTGATCCCACCAGTGGATGTGGAGAGAGCACCGTGGAACAGAGTAGACGTGCACACAGAGGGGGGGTGGGGCATGTGTTTGGGGTGGGCTCAGCAGCAGAGCACTGGCTGGACTAGTGAGAAATCCAGGGGGGAAGCAATACTGAGGTCTAGCCGCGGAATCAGGACCAGGGTTCTGAGAAGGAGGGGATCAGCTCTAGAAAGACTGACCAGAGCAAGGCGGGAACACAAGTCAACCCATAACAACAGTAGTCTCACCCAAGACATTTACGACCTCGGTGGGTTCATAAAATCTGAGAACCAGGAAGTTCTTAAGATCGTTTGTTCCATGCCTGGGATGGCAAATGCCCAGCAGGCAGGCTGCCGCCCTCCCGCCCCGCTCTGTGTTGGTCCTCACGAACCCATGCCTACCCTCCTGCCTCTTACTCGGTCATGATGCCTCTTAGCTCCCACTTAGCACCCTCTTTGTGGCACAGATGAGGGACTGGAGGCTCGGTGTGGCAGGGACTCAGACAACAGAAGAGACTGAGAGCCCGAGCTCTTGTCATGGTGCCTGGCTGCATCTTGGGGTCCAGCAGGATGGTTCCAGGTCCTCTGCAAGCTGGCCTCAACCAGGAGCTTAGTACCTAGCCAGGAAATGAAACGGGGACAGACAGGGACAGAAAAGAGGCATCCCAGTATAGGAGACAGAATTGGAAGCCAAGATACCCAAGGTCAAGAAAAGGCTCTGCCAATTACTAACCGTTGGCCGTGGGCCAATCCAGTAAACCCTTGGTCCTTGTTTCTTTCATCTATAAAGTGAAATGAGATGGACTTGCTGACTTGATGGACTGGCTCTGAATTCCCCTCCTGCTCTGAAGTTCTGCCCATCCATCCTTTTTTTCCAGTGCCTTCTAAACACTATGTTCCAAATGCCACCTCCTTCTGTCCCTGCAGGGATTGCTGATTTCCACACCTATTGCTTGAATTACGTAGTTTGCTCTAGTCCAGACTACCCCAGGTTTTCTTTCCCTAATTCTTCTTCCCAGCCCTGCTCAAGGCTGTCGTCCTCCCAGAACCTCTCCCGACCTTTGTACTCAAGTGGGAGGAGTCCTGGATGAAGGAAGCAGGAGCTGCACATTATTCCCTGCTCTTGCTCCCTTAGCCAAGTGACCCCTGACCAGGCCTTTCCTTTTCAAATGGCCCTGCATGGTCTCTTCTGGCAAAAACCTTCTCTGATTTTGTTCTAACTCACACAGACTTCTTACACCCATAACTCTCAACACTCCCCTAATCTGGGCCCACTTATTTAAAACTTGAGTAAATTCTCATCTTATAGTTCTCCCATTCCAGAGAGATAGGACTGGCCCAAGAGACAATGGGAGGAAAATGAGGGCAGAATGGACAGTCCAGATGAGGAGATAAGACCCACCCCACAAGAATGTGAGCACCTCCCATTTCTTAGCTTTCTCCCGCAGCAGCTAGCCCCACACTGAGTACATAATAGGTGCTCAGTTAAATACTCATCAGGTGTAATGATACTACTTTTCATTAACATAGCACCATTTATAAAGATTCCCTGTGCTAAAAGGAGCTGAGTAAGGACATGGAGCGCAGGACCCAGGAAGCCATCAGGCTGTCCCTCCATTCTTTTCTTTTTGGAAGATTATTTATTTATTTATTTATTTGACAGAGAGAGATCACAAGCAGGCAGAGAGGCAGGCAGAGGGGCGGTGGGGAAGCAGGGTCCCTGCTGAGCAGCGAGCCCGATGTAGGGCTTGATCCCAGGACCCTGAGATCATGACCTGAGTTGAAGGTAGAGGCTTAATCCACTGAGCCACCCAGGCGCCCCCCGTCCCTCCATTCTTTCCTTTTTCTTTTTCTTTCTTTTTTTTTTTTCCCCATTTCATTCTTGCAGGAAAAGAAGGGAGGGCTCATTTTCTGTACCTGAACTCTTATCTGTCACCTCCTCTGAGAGGAAGAAGCCACAGAGGGAGCCATAGTGTAGATGCTACCAAAATTCAGTCCCAAACCCTACAATTGTTCAATAAGAAAATGACATTTTGCACCCCGCTCTAATAATCCTTTCTGGAAGAAGCATGTGTGCCCTATGAGACATTATTTACATCAATGGCTGAAAGCAGAGGGAGCCTTTCCTGTTTGAGGTTTGACTGCTGTCTGTCACCCCGTCCTCTGATTTCTCACAACTGGGAATTAACACAAGGCACTTAGAGCAGAGGAAAGTAATGGCTTTGTAGGAGAGAGCTGGGTTTGGGGAAGACAGCTCTGGCCGTGATGGGGCTCCTGCCTCCCAGAGAAAAGTGAGGATAAGGTAATCAGGTTTTTCCTCTGCTTGTACCGTTCTTCTCATTGGCTGAATACATTTCTCTCACAGGTCCCGATGATGTATCTATTTTACAGAGAAAAAACACTCAAGAAGGGGAAATGGTGTTCTAGGCATAGCAGAGCTCTGCCAACCTAACTATAATCTCAGAACTTCTGGCGGGTGCTCTGTTCCAGCCCCTCTGTGAGGTCTGTTGTTTATGTAAGTGAAACTGTGACTCTCACCCACCATCTGGAAGGCCTGTGGTCGGCCTGGTTTCTGCCCTCCCCCTCCCCTCTTCCAGGAATGAGGACAGGTCTACTCTGAGCCAGCTGTACCCTGTCATTACCCAAATCTTCTAAAATAAGGATTTGTAACGTGCACCAGGCACCGTGCTAAACCTGGTGTCCGTGTCCAGTGCCCGATCACCAACGGCAGCACCCCCCACCCCGACACACAACGTGGGCAATGCGAGCAGAGAGAGGACACCCACTCCCACGGAACCCAGCACTGCCCAGCCCACCCGGGCCTCACCCGGCCCTGGTGCCCGGAGAGGCCCTCAGGAAGCAGAGGGGCCCCAGAGGGTCCAGGCCTCGGGGTCAGCGCGCAGTGCGCACCCCTCCCTGCCCTCCGGGGACCTTGGTCACCCGAACGCCGCGCCCCGCGCTCCCGCGGGCTCACGTGTGCGCCCCTTACCGGGCTGCGTGCGGCGGCAGCCGCCTGCCCCCAAGGACTTAGGTAGCCCAGGCCCCTGATGGGCTGGGAGGGCGGCCCGACCGAGTGCCCCGCCCGCCCTGGGCAAGAGCGCTGAGTGTGACCCCGAGCGCAGAGCCCGCAGGCCCCGCCCGCTGTCCCCAGCTGGGACCCGAATTTCCCGGAGGCGTCCGGCCCCTCTATGCCCTCCCCGCACGCTGCTCCTTTCCACCCAGGGCATCAGGGGCGCGGGGCACCGCAGGCTGACGGCGGTGGCCAGAAACAGGGGGACCGCCCTGGACGGATTCCCTGCGGGCCGCCTTACGCCAGGCAGCTGGGCTCTCATGCCGAGGAGGGGCTGAACCCAAGCTCAAGTACAGGGCGCTTGGGAAGAGCAGGCCAGGGGCCTCGAAGAGGGGCAGCGTGGGGGAAGACCGCAGGGCTTTTTGCTCTGCGCCCACCCAGGCTTTGCTGTGAGGCTGTTCGGATGACAATGAGAAAAATGGATTTTACAAAGCCATAAGGGAAAGATGAGCATTCAGAGAAAAGAGGATAAAAACCATGGTGAGATAATTTTTTAAAAAAAGGGAGGAAAGGAGGGAGGGAGGAAGAAAAGAAGAGAAAAGAAAAAAAAAGAAAGAAAGAAAGAAAGAAAAGCAGGTGGCCAAAAAGAACGGGGACGGGGGCACTCAACCTCCCCAGTAACAAAACAAAACAAACAAAAAAAAAAGCTAGTTAAAACGAGATACCCTTTTCTGCTTATCAGATGGAGAAAGGTTTGAAAACATGGTCACAGCTAAAATTTTGAATTTGTGAGGAAATCTCCATACTACTGGCTGACATCAGCTGACAGGCAGGGAGGGTGGTTAATAGAGTTTTGCTAAAGTGTTGACTTTTTGCCAGCTCTTTGACACAGCAATTTTATTCTTGGAATTTATCTCTAGGCTCTGCAAAGTTTTAGCTACAAGGATATTCATTTCATCAACGTTTATAGCAGTAGAAAAATCTGTGATAAGATTATCTAATTTTATGGTAAGTGGATAAAAATCTTGTAAAAGAATACTCAAAGTGGCGTAGTATTTGGAATATACTGATAAATGTGAAAGTCAGTTTTACACAGCAAGTATGTAGAAAATTATTCCAGTGTTTTTTTTTTAAGATTTTATTTATTTGTTTGACAGACAGAGATCACAAGTAGGCAGAGAGACAGGCAGAGAGAGAGGAGAAAGCAGGCTCTCCATGGAGAAGAGAGCCCGATGTGGAGCTTGATCCCAGGACCCTGGGATCATGACTTGAGCCGAAGGCAGAGGCTTTAACCCACTGAGCCACCCAGGCGCCCCTTATTCCAGTGTTTTAAAGGATATATGTATGTCCAAAAAAAGGCCAGAGGGGTACATAACACAGTGTTGGTAATCATTCCCTCCATCAGTGATATTGTGAATTATTTTCTTCCTCTTATTTGCTTGCATTATCTAGATTTTTATCACCAGTTTGCATAAGTTTTGCAGAAGAAAAAAGCATAAAAGTTATTTTTGAAAGCGGAGGGAAGCATCTGGGTCTAATACTTTACAATCCCCCAGAGTAGGAAGCAGGAGGCCCCACAAAAGAAGCAAAAAATTCAGGAGCATTTTTCTAGGAAAGATTTAGGAGTTGAACTCTGGCCATTCCCACAGATGGGAGAATCCAAGAAGACGGGTAGAACAGTGTGGAGATAGGCACATCCAGAGTAAGATTTCTTTTAAAGAATAAACCGTTCAGGGGTGCCTGAGTGGCTCAGAGGTTTAAGCCTCTGCCTTCGGCTCAGGTCATGATCTCAGGGTCCTGGGATCGAGCCCCGCATCAGGCTCTCTGCTCAGCGGGGAGCCTGCTTCCCCCTCTCTCTCTGCCTGCCTCTCTGCCTACTTGTGATCTCTCTCTCTCTGTCAATTAAATAAATAAAATCTTAAAAAAAAAAAAAGAATAAACCGTTCAGAAGGAAAAAGTTTATACTCACTGATTCCTAGAAATGGAAGGCAAGGCACACGGTGAGGGGAAGCACCAGTGTTGGTCACAGGCAGAGGGAGCAAGGGGAACCCGTGGGCAGAGCCTTTCTTGTGACTGTCACAGGAAAGAATGGGTGAGGCCTAAGAAGCAGGTTAAGCAGGTTTAAGATACCCTGGTAGAATAATTTTGGCTCACTCTGGGGCTGAGGGGCTGTCTCTAGTTGTCTGGTCCCTGGCCCTGGGGTGATCAGGGCAGAGGGCTAGTGGCCCAGAGTATGAGATTTTGGTAAGGAGATAGTTGGGAGGATAGGGTTCTGGGTTGGTTAGTTCCCATATGAAAAGTACGCTTGTGAGTTCTTTATCATCTCCAGGAATTAACTAGCCCTGGGAAGGTTCATTGTGTACAGCACAGACAAAATTCTATTTTAAAGGAAATCAGAGAAGACACTCATTCTGATTACAGAAGAATTTCCTCTGCCCTACAGGGCCCTTCTAGCTGGGCTAAGAGTCCTCTTGACACAAGACAGATTAACAGGAGGAAAATCAAATTTCATTTCATACATACAGGGACATGGAAATTCCAAAGACAGGCAAAATGCGGTACGTATGTCTTCCTGAACTAAGGAAAGGGGGTAGGTGTCTGGGACTTCAAAAGAAGGAATGCAATTCACAGGAAGATGAGAAAGAGTAAATGTTTGATAAACAAATGCCAGGGGGGCCACTCAGACCCCTTAGAAACAATGGGACACACAGGACTTTGGTCAGACAGGTCTTGCTAAGGTTCTTCTCTGTGCACACACCCAGTTCATGTCCTACTGTCGTTCTCTATGGTGACAGCTCTCTTCCTGGAGCAGGTCTCTATCTGAATTCTTTTCAGGCAGTTGAGGGGGAAGTGAAGAGCTTTTCCGGATTCTGCAGGGTTTTGATTGCTTTTCACTCAAAATAATCCTCATGCTAAAGCGGCCCGTCTTGGAGCGTCCCACCTTTCGCCCCTGCAGGTCCATCGGAGAATGAGAATCTCCTTAAAGAATGGGAGGGCCTGTGGCATATACTATTTGGAGGGAAGCTGGGCTTGGTGGAGGGGGAGAGGGTTGGGATAGGGACGCACTGATCTAGGTGTAAAGCTTCAGCCGAGTAGAGGCTCGTATGACTGGACAGGTGACATGTGAAGGTCTAGAGTGATAGTGGGGAGAGAAGGGTGGTTGGAACTGAAGCCAAGAGAGTAGGTACAGGCCGAAGTGTAGAGGCTTCTATGCCCCGGGCAGAATTTGGGCCTTTCTTCCATGTGCTGGTGGATGGTTGATGCCCTGGTAGCTTGGGATTTCTAGTTCTGGCTTTGCCTGCACAAATGCGCAATTTCAGTGGAGTCCTTAATCCTCTCGGGTTCTTGAGTTTCTCCCTTGTAGAAGAATCATGATCCCTGCCTCCTTCACAATGCCTCGAGGTTTTAGTGAGCATAGTTGAGCCTGTGGGTGCAAAGGGGCTCTGATGGGAGTGAAGTGAGGGCAGGGGAGACAAGCCACCCTGCTCATTCGCCAGGCTGTGTCCGATGGGGGCTATTGCAGGAACCCCCGTGACTTTCTGACCTTGCTTGTGAGTCACAGGATGACGATGTGTGGATCTCCAGTGGAACTGGGGGGCCTTCCACACTCCTTGGGCCTCTTCACCCGGCACCCACGAGGGGGAACTGGGCACTGTCCGGCCATCCTGACAGCTTGGGGGCAGTTTTCTGGTCCTTCCTTGATAAAGAGGTGCCTTGAACTGAATATGCTTAGCCTAACCCTTTATACCTGGTTCAGATAGAAAGTAGTATCCTTTTAGCTTCCCCCTGCTGGTCCCGGTTTTGCTTCTGGGGCCCCACATCCCCAGGCCGCTTCCTCTGCTGGGAAACACCTGCAGTCCTTGGAAGTTAGTAGTCCCTCTCTCTGGACTATGGAAAGACCAGGACCCATGACCTAAGTATTTGTCTCTTGCTATAATCCTCACTGTGGAATTCTTAGAGGTAGTCTCCACCTGGGAATGGAGACTACAATCTTGAGAATTTAAATTTTTCTTTGGCAAATGTTCCTGTAGTGCTTGCGATGTGCCATTCATTCGATCTTCATGACACTTCTGTGAGCTCGGTAGTATTATCTCCATTCCTCACCAGTGGCTCAGTCCCTGGAACCAGACCTACCTTCTCGTTCAGTAAATATGTCCATGAACCTGTAGGGTTTACTCGGGGAAGCCAGAGAAGAATGAGCTACAAGTCCTGCCCTTGAGAAGTTTGTAACCTACATGGGGACACAGAAGTGTCTGGAAAGGTTGAGAAGTGTGTCTGGATGATGAGCCCAACTCGGAAGGAGAGAAGCCTGGAGGCTGCTTCAGTATGGCATGAAGGAGGCGGGAAGCCCTGGGGAACCAGCTATACAGAGGTGGGGAGGAAGGGAATGTGCTGGTGCCCTCTGCTTGCCCTTTCTACCTGCTGCCCTCCTTCCCCACCAGCCCCTGTGCCCCAGGAGGCCTACCCGTACAGACTGCACCAACATGCTTGACTTCGGGCAGGACGGGGGGCTTGCTCAGTAGGAGACCCCAGGAAGAGAGCAGGAGACCAGAAGAGAGAGAGGTCTGGTGTTTATCCCTCCTGCTCCTGTGGCTGTGGTTTGGCTTTAAGACCCTTCCCTTGAGCCAGAGTTCCAAACACGTGACCCTCTCAGCTTGGCCATTCTCTCTGGTGCTGGCAAGCACTCCCTCCCCGGCCTCTCAGGCTGGAGTGGGAACAGCTCACCTCTATTGCCAGCCCTGGGTATCATGCTCTTTCCTTCGTTCCCCTGAACCTCGCTCACATCACTATAGATCATCTTTTTAAAAATTCTGCTCAAGGGGAACCTGGGTGGCCCAGTCGGCTGGGCATCTGCCTTCGGCTCAGGTCACAATCCCAGGGTCCTGGGATCGAGCCCTGCATCAAGCTCCCTGCTCAGCGGGGAGCCTGCTTCTCCCTCTCCCACTCCCCCTGCTTGTGCTCACTGTCTCTCTCTGTGTGTCAAATCAATAAATAAAATCTTTAAAAAGAAAAAAAAAAAGAACCCTGCTCAAATGAAGTGTGGATGGGCTCCTGTGCCTGCGAGGAGCCCTAGTGAAAGAGACATTTCAGAGATAGGGAAAGGTGCATAGAATGAAGAGGTAGAAATTCACACATCTGTCGGCTAGAGTCTTAGGCAGGAGAAGGGAGGAGATTGGGGTCCAGAAGGTGAAGAGCTTTCAGCACCAAGCTGGACGTTTTGCAGACCCCTGTAATGTGCTTCCGTCCCTGTCTTCCAGGACGCGCCTGCCTGTCACCCCTCACCGCCCAGCACCCCCTCGTGCAGGTCCTCTGTTCGGAAGACGGGGATGGAGAGGCGTGGAGGCTGGGGCCTCGGCGGGTGTCTGGCCTTGCTGTCGCTGCTCCCGTCCCTGAGCCTGGCACAGTACGAGGGCTGGCCCTACCCCGAGTACTTCCAGCAGCCGGCCCCCGAGTACCACCGGCCCCAGGCGCCCTCGGACACAGTGAAGATCCAGCTGCGCCTGGCCGGCCAGAAGAGGAAGCACAGCGAGGGCCGGGTGGAGGTGTACTACAACGGTCAGTGGGGCACCGTGTGCGACGACGACTTCTCCATCCACGCGGCCCACGTCGTCTGCCGGGAGCTGGGATACGTGGAGGCCAAGGCCTGGACCGCCAGCTCCTCCTACGGCAAGGGGGAAGGTAAAAGAACTGGAATTGAGTGCTCGTGTTGCTGGAAACCCCAGGAACAGTCCTGCGCGCGGTTGTGAGCCTGGTAAAGGAAGCTGCAGTTGCTGTCCAGTGTGAATTCCCCAGAATCCTGCATCTGGTCAGCCTCCTGGGTCTGGGCTGGAGGTGGGAACAGATGCATGCCCGGCACGGCGGGGGTACGGGATCCAACCGTCCCGCTTGGCCTGGTGCTTCCCGTGTGTTAGGGCAGGAAGTCTTGCGTCCTGGAAATGCCTCCTGGCTCGAGCGGACGGGTTGGTGACCCTAACTAAAGGCTGAAGTCCGTCTGTGCCCGTGGCCCCCTGCGCCCTACCTGGGGGCCACGTGAGCCAGGGGACGGGGTGCCTTTCTTCCAGTCCCCCCTTTCTTGAAGGGGTGCCTTTTGCTCTTTCTCACAAAGGTTCCCCATAGGCCAATGTTCCCTGACTCTCCCAACCACGCTCCTCGTGTAACCTTCACACTGTTAACAGCAAGACGCTCTTTTGGGCTCGTCCGTGACAGGAACAGAGTTGATCTGGGTTTTTCACTTTGGTTGGGCTACTCTTTCTTCCCTTGTCAAGTTCAAGTCAATATATTTTGCGAGGGGGAAAAAAAGGTGTTTTGGTAAAAGCTTTGAGGGAGGGCTGGTATTCGTGCTCTGAACCAGTTCTTGTCGGGGGGTATGGGGGGCAGGGCTAACCCATAGTATTTTGGGTTAAGGTCTGGGCTAGAGTCTAGGACTCTAACCTTGGGAAGCCTCCCAAGTGATCATATATGTAGGCAGGTTTGGGAGTCATTGACATAGATTGTTGTTAAGGTCCTTTCTAACTCTTGCTTTCTGTTATTCTGCAAATTATAGGAAAAAATCTATATGTAGATTTCTACATATCGAAATCTACATCTCCTATATGTCTTACCTCCATGCAGTTGAATGTGCTCTGTGGGAGTAACCAGACCAAGAGACCACACTTAGAGTGAAATGTTCTTTGAAGCTGACTAGCAGTGGCGAGATTAAAGCAGCAAAAGTGAGTTAGCAAGTGCTGGGCTTTTTTTTTTAGAGAGAGAGGGGGAGGCAGGGAGAGGCAGAGGGAAAGGAAGAGGGAGAAGCCCAAGCAGGTTCTACACCCAGGGTGGAACCCAACACCAGACTCTATCCCACAACCCCGAGATCACGACCTGAACTGAAGTCAAGAGTCAGACCTCAACTGACCGAGCCACCCAGGTGCCCTGCCAATGCTGGGCTTTTAAAGCCCACTTCCTGTGTTCTCTACAAAACTCTGGGCATGCTGAAGGCCTGGGTGACTTAATCCGTTGAGCATCTGACTCTTGAACTCAGCTCAGGTCTTGATCGCAGGTTGTGAGGTCAAACCCTGCGTTGAGCTCCACGCCCAGCATGGAGCCTACTTCAAAATGAAATGAAATGAAAATGAAAAACAAAAACCTCCAGACATGTCTCCACACTTGTACAGCTTCATGTATTCTGCTGGCTGAGTGACCCACGGGTAACGTCAGGTTTATGTTTTCAATCCCAGACTCTCAAGTCTTGGTATTTTATCATACTTTCCAATGATTATGGGTTTTTTCCAGGGACCCCTTTATTTTATTTCTACTATTTTATTTATTTTATTTCTACTCAGACTTAAAGTTTACCTGTCATTAGATTAGATGGGTGTGGTTTTCTCCCCATCCCAGTTCACCTGCCCAAGTGTGGGCATGGGGTGTCCAGGGAGGTAGGTTAACCTGGCTCAGACCTTGCCCCCCAGGGAGGATGGCGGGAGAAGAGTTCGAGAGAGTAGAGGGAGTGTGTGAGGGAGCAGCTGAAACTGTGGACCCTGGAGTCTGGGCTGGATTAAGTAGGACGGTACTACATGGGGACTTGTGGGGAAGGCTGTTGGGGTCACAGGTCAGAGTGGAAATTGCAATACAAGAAGGAGTGTGCTAGAAACATTTTGGGGCTTGGGTGGAGATGCAGATACACAGCAGAAGGGTTGAAATGGACACTGGGGAGGGGTGCCATTGTTGGTAATGATAAGGTCTAAGCCACAACCGTGGGAGAGTGGCTGATGTAGGGCCAGGGAAAGACACTGCAGAGAGAAGCTAACAAAAGGCCAGAGAATCCTAGAACGGTCATCTCGGTGGATACTGAAACCAACAGGACTTAAGAAGGAGAAATATCAGGGGCGCCTGGGTGGCTCAGTGGGTTAAGGCCTCTGCCTTCGGCTCGGGTCATGATCCCAGGGTCCTGGGATCGAGCCCCGCATCGGGCTCTCTGCTCAGCAGGGAGCCTGCTTCCTCCTCTCTCTCTGCCTGCCTCTCTGCCTACTTGTGATCTCTGTCTGTCCAATAAATAAATAGAATCTTTAAAAAAAAAAAAAAAGAAGGAGAAATATCAAAGTTGAAGGGAGAAACAGAGGTAAAAAAAATTGTGAACTGTCCTGTCTCCTGATCTTTGAGGATTATGTTGTCTGTAAAAAGTGATACTTGGTTTTTGCATCAGGAGAGGTCTGTTAGATATAAAGGTATTTGAATTCTTCAGCATCAGGTTAGGATTCTTAGCACTGGGTACATGTTGGGCACTCGGTAAATATTAGCTGATTAATTCATTTTGATTGAGGACAGTACTGAAAACTGTCGGCAAGCAGTTGTTGGCATAGGGAGCAGAGAATGTGACTGGTGCCCTGGGCTGTGCTCCCGGGAAAGGAGTTTAACCTGCAGGTTGGCTCCATGCGTGCACTGGGACCACCAGAGCCAAGCTCTTACTATCTCCTTCTCCTCTGACATACAGGGGGTAGTAAGGAAGCCCCAGGAGAGCATCCAGGCCCTCCCAGGCTTTCCAGCCTGGACTGTCAAGAGTTCTTCTCCCATAAAGCGTCTCTAAGCTCAGGGAACTCATGGACTCTTCCAGAGGGTTCTAGAAGGGACAGCTGTTCTGTTTCTCACCCTGGGTCTCACAGCAGCCTGAACTAGAGATGATTGCTCTCCTTGGCTTGTCTTCAGACCTAAGCTCAGATCGGATCCCTCCCCAGCCCCACCACCAGTGCTGCCCCTCACCCCCCATTGTTCAGATCAGAGTGACCAAGCCAACAGATGACCACAGTGGGGCCCCAGAGCTTCCAACTTGAACAACTGTCCTGACAACGCAGGGAACACTTGGGCTTTCAGAGTTTCCTTTGTGATCTCTTCCAAATGGTTTGTGGATTGGTTGATACGTCTCTTCTCTTGTCAGGAGAAGCATTTCTTAGAGTGAATGAACGGACCGTGTAGAATGAGGTTTGGTTTCTGATTGGCTGGCTCTTTGTGTCCAAAGTTAGAGCCACGTCTACAATCCAAGTGCCACTTTCCTAGCAGCTCTGAAATGACATCTCCTGAGCTGTGCCTGGCCCACTGTGCATCCCAGCAGGAGAGAGCCAGAGCAAGGTCAGGACAGTGTCTGTGATAGGCAGGAAGCATACACGGAAATATATTGTCATGGAATCAAGCCAAATTAGTGTATCATGCCTGGTGATGCCCTCTCGGGCTGTGTCGAAATTTACACTTCCATTGTCTACGAAAAATAACCTGGTGAGGGGCGTCTGGGTGACTCGGTCGGTTAAGCATCTGCCTTCGGCTCGGGTCATGATTCCAGGGTCCTGGGTTCAAGTCCCACTTTGGGCTCCCTGCTCAGGAGGGGAGTCTGCTTCTCCCTCTCCCTCTGCCACTGCTTGTGTGCAATCTCCCTCACTCACTGTCTCCTTCAAATAAATAAATACAATCTTTAAAAAAAAAAACACCTAGTGAGAATATGTCCTAAGTGGGATCATTGGCAGTGAGTTAACGCTACTTAAGAAAGCAGCTCTGTGGGGGAAGTTCGTTCCCTTAGCACCCCAGGGAGCTCCTTTCAAATGTTCCTATCAAAGAATAAAGAAGAACAGAGAGCGTCTGCTTTGCAGGCTGGAGAGCGTCCGCTTTGCTGCTCGTGGTTCCTTCAGCTGCACGCTGTCCCTCCCCTTAGCCAGCGTGGTTTCTCTCATTGCAGACGGAATAAGGGCCCTGCTTCTTTTCACCATCTCTGTCCCTTCAGCAGCTTTGCCACAGAATGTTCCAAAGAGGCCCCCCTGCAAATGTGGAGGGTCTTTTCCGTTGCTAGTACTTAGTAAGACAAACATTTTGTTGTCCAAGCAGCAACTGATTAGGGAGCATATGTTTCCGAGGAGCCTGATGGCTGGGAAGTGAGGCCAAATTGAGAAACCGGTTGGAAACCCTCAGCCCAGATGTTTTCAATCAGCTTGTTGTTCCCCACAACGCATCTGAGGCGCTCTGGTTCGAGCCCTAACTGGCCATCTGTCACAGCAGACGCGTCTCAGCAGGGCCCCAGAGTCAGGGATTAACCCCACGTCCACCCTGACCTCGAAGAACCTCAGATCCTCCTCGGTTTTCTCGTCTCTGCAATGGGAGCGTTTGTATCTGCTTTTCTGTATCTGTTTTCCTTGCATCTGGAAACAACGGGATTCCCTGTTTTTCTGATTAGCAGGAAGGAGGAAGGGAAAGGGGCTTGAACATGTACTAGGCACATACATTATCTCATCGAATCTCCATGGTGACCTGTTTGTTGGGGATCCTTGTTTTCACTTCAGAAATGGGAAACAGGCTTGGGTAAGTAGCTGGCCAATTTGGTGGTGCCCAGGCCCGAGGCAGAGAGTCTGAGCCCTGGGTATCTGGCTCCATCATCCTGTTGAGGCCTGCCTGGAGCTTTGAGAAAAAGGAGACATTTGAGTTTGTTTCTCATTTTGTAGGGGCACTTACAAAAATCACCCTTTGGAAACCCTTTAGCACATTAAAAAAATTGTGGTGAGGTACACCTAATGTAAAATACTCTGTCTTCACCGTTTTTTCAATGCGCAGTTCAGTAGTGTTCGTACATTCCTGTTGTTACACAACCAGTCTCCAGAACACCTCTTGTGTTGAGGAACTGGAACTCAGTCCCCATTAAACAACCACTCCTCATGCCCCCCTCTCCCGGCCCCTGGCCACCTCCATTCCACTTTCCGTCTTTATGAACTCAACTATTCCAAGTACCTCATCTACGCAGAATTATGCGGTTTTGTCATTTTGTGACTGGCTTATTTCACTGAGCGTGATGCCCTGAAGGTCCACTGTTGTTGAAGCCTGTGTTAGAATTTCCTTCCTTTTTAAGGCTGAGCACTAGACTCAGTGTATGCGTATGCCAGAGTTTGTCCAACTTTTGACTATTGTGAAGAATGCCGTAACGCACGTGGGTGTGCCGATAGCTCTCAGACACCCTGCTTTCAGATCTTCTGGGTAAATACACAGAAGCAGGGATTGCTGGATGGTATGGGAATCCCATTTTTATTTTTTAAATATTTATTTATTTATTGACATACAGCCATCACACGTCACATTAGTTTCAGGCGTCCAACGTAGTGATTCGAAAAGTCTGTGCATTATGCTGTGCTCAGCATGAGCATGGCTACCATCTGTCTCCACACAACGCTATTACAATGCCACCGACTGTGTTCCCTGTGCTGTGCCTCTCATGCCGGTGACTTCTTCACTCCACAACTGGAAGCCGATATCTCCCAGTTTTCGTTTCTTGACGAACCGCCATACTGTTTTCCGTAGTGGCTGCACCATCTTGCATTCCTGCTGACCGTCAGCGCATAAGGGTTCCAGTTTCTTTCAACTTTCTCAACATTTGGTGTTTTCTGCCCTTTTGACGGTAGACATTCTAATGGTATGAGGGAGCATCTCATTGTGACAAACCCTCTAGCACTTGGCATGCTGAATTTTCTATGGAGTGCAAGTCAGATGGACACACAGGAGGCAAGCAGAATTGCCTCCCAGCCCTGCCTTCACCAGACTTTTAGAACGTGAGGGGGTGGCTCTGTGTGTTAGTGTAGCAGGGCCAAATCAGTGGCTGGGAAGCATCAGGCAGAGAAGAGCACTGAATGGCCCAACCTCTGGGCTCAGGCTGTGACCTTGAGGATGAACTGTCCCCTTGAGCCAGAGCTCTGTGTCTGGAAGGTGGGAATGACCATCCCTGAGGCGTAGGGAAGTCAGGGGAACTGATACCTATGAAAATGCCTGAAAAACTCCAAACCCTCAGTTGCAGGATGGCTTACATTTTCGCTGAGGGGTCAGAGTTCAGCCTCTGCTGCAGATGGAAGGTGAGTCTAGCCTGCATCATGGTCGGTCTAATGAAAATTGCCATCGTCATCCTTGTTACCTTGTTTGAGTAACGATGGGCCAATAACAAACTAGACACAGGCCACATATTCTCTCTAACCTCTATGTAGCCCTGCAGTTGAGGGCTCTGATGAGAAAGAAGGGCTTTGACCAAGGTGCCAAGGCTAAGTGGCTCTCTCAGAATGAAACCCAGCTTGGCATCCAAAATCTCTGCCCGTTCTACTAACCACGTGACATCTGGGCTCAAATCTGGTTTCTGTCCAAATCACATTCAGTCTAGCACATCCCCAAATCTCATCAGCTGCCTACTCTGGAAAGGGGACCCAGATGCCCTAGAATGATATCCAGTATCTTGAACATACCAACAATCAATTGATGACCACAATAACTGCCAAAATTAGAGAAAAATTCTCTCTGGATGACGTCGGTGCCCCCAAAGATGCAAACCAACTTTGATGCAGCCCTTGGTCTCTTCTTTGCTTCCTTCAGGGCCCATCTGGTTGGACAATGTCTACTGCACGGGCAGGGAGGCCACCCTCGCGGCCTGCTCCTCCAACGGCTGGGGCGTCACCGACTGCAAGCACACAGAAGACGTGGGTGTGGTGTGCAGTGACAAAAGGATTCCTGGTTTCAAATTCGACAATTCGTTGGTCAACCACATAGAGGCAAGTCTTGTGTTTTTGACGGCGCCCACACGTCAGTATTTTCCGTCTTTCGTGTAACTCGGTTCTCATCTACTGATTCCAAGAAGAGTGTGTGAGTGCTAGAGAGGGGGCCCAAGCCAACCTGATTTGGTGTGGGGGCGCTGCAGGAGAAGGGGAGACCACCAGTGGGTGGAGAAAGGGTACTTATTCCAGATGCGAAGAATGGCTTGGGTGAGGCACAGAGGCCCTGAGGCATGAACTGGGGTAAGTAGGTCAATACAGGCCAAGAGACACGGTGAATGTAGGAATGGTGTCAAAGGAAGCTACAGAGGGCGCCTAGGAAAGCCTCTCTGGGCTCTGTCCGGAGCCTGCTGTTTGGGCTGGGAAAATGTACTAGTTATCAAATGCCGTGTAACAAATTACCCCCCAAATTTTGCAGCTTCGAACAATAGCCTTTATGATCTCACTTAGTTTCCAAGGGAATCCAGGAGCGGCTTAGCTGGTTGACTCTGATCACATTCAGGCAGGGGGCCCTGTCCCAAGCTGACTCACGTGGCTGTTGGCCAGCCTTCGCTGCTGGCTGTCAGCTGGATCTTTCTGGTCCTCTGCCTCTCTATAGCCTGCCTGGGTGTCCTTAAGACATGACCATTGTCCTTCTCCAGAGTGAGTGATTCAAAAGAGAGAGAACAGGAGCAAAACATGGAGGCCACAGCCTTTCATAACCCAATCTCGGAAGTGATAGACCATCATTTCTGCTATATTCTGTTGGTCACAGAGACCAACTGTATACAGTGTGGGAAGAGATTACCCAAGGGTGTGAATGCAGAAGGTGGAGACCATTGGGGGCCGTCTCGGAGGCTAGCTACCAAAGGACCATTGTTTCCAAATCTAGCTGGGGATCAGAATTGCTTCTTTTTTTTCTTTTTAAGATTTTATTTATTTATTTGGAGAGGGAACACAAGCAGGGGGAGTGGGAGGGGGAGAACCAGGCTTCCCACTGAGCAGGGAGCCTGATGCGGGGCTCGATCCCAGGACCCTGGGATCACAACCAGGGCCTAAGGCAGACGCTGAATGACCGAGCTACCCAGGCGCCCCCAGAATCACTTTTAAAATGCGCATACTAGGGCCTCACCCCAGACCTCCTGAAGCAGAATTCCCACTAGGGAACAAGACTAGTTTTGAAAGTTCTCTCAGATGATTCCGATGCTGCCAGCCTGCCCCAAGTCAGCATTTGGAAATGGCCAAGGGCTTGTGACCCTTCTACATTTATGGCTACGTTTCAGAGTTAGCTCGTCAATAAGTTCTCCACGCAAACAACAAAACCAACAAACATTTTTGGCACTGCTCTCATGGACAAGGTACATGAGGCTTAGGGCAAACGGAGTAGACAGCCTCCTCAAAGACATGTTGGATGTCACCCCCGAAGCACCGGGAGATCTGCCGTGAAGCCACGCCAAAGGGCCTTCACTGCGCTTTACCCCCCAGCTGACCTCAGAACCAACTTGAAATTGCCCTATTTGGGCTTCAGAGGAAGTTCTCCCCAGACTGTGGCCTTTACATTTTCCTCCCATGACTCACACTGTCCCACTCTTTTCTCCTATGTTCCTAGAGCACACTGAGTACGCTGGGAACTGGTCCAAGCCTGCCTTAAAGCAGGGAAGAGGATTTCTAGCTTTCTCTCAGCTGGCAGGATCAGACAGCTTCTAGCTGACACTCTTCACATGCTGCTGTTTTATCTGGGAGGAGTAGAAGGGATTGGCAAAGATCTGATGTGCGTTAGTGCTCTAGATATCGACGACAACTTGGCTTTACCATAAAGTCTGTGATTTGGAGGATGGGCTTGTCCAGTCCAGTTTCACATGTTCTATCTCTGCTCCTTATCACCTCATACGGGATCATTAGCACCCAATTTCCAAGGAGATTGGAAGCTTCTGCGGGGGAGGGGTCTGTCTAAATCACCATCGTATCCAGTACAAATAGCGTTGGGTACCTGATAAGAACAGTGTCTCCAACCCCTAAATTTTCTTCTTAGGAATGCATATCAGAGATCGTCTTCCCCATAGGTGAAGAATCTCCCCGGGTCAAATATCAAATTAAACAGTGATAAGAAGCACATAGAAGCAAGTTACTCCTTCGTAGCATCACCCTGCTTAGTCGAAAAACGAGCTTATTTGTAACATCTTTTTTTTTTTTTTTAAAGATTTTATTTATTTGTTTGACAGGCAGAGATTACAAGTAGGCAGAGAGGCAGGCAGAGAAAGAGAGAGGAGGAAGCAGGCTCCCTGCTGAGCAGAGAGCCCGATGCAGGGCTCGATCCCAGGACCCTGGGATCATGACCTGCGCTGAAGGCAGAGGCTTTAACCCACTGAGCCACCCAGGCGCCCCTATTTGTAACATCTTTAATGGGCCTCTCTTCAGCCTAGAACCTCGGGATAATATAGTTGGATTGTCATGTGAGGATCCAGGCTTCCAGGCATAAGAAAGTCACTGATGGTTTGAATAGAAAGAAGGTGGGCTAACATGTCAGTGGGCTTGGGGGCGGGGGGGGGGGGATGAAAAGACTCACCCGCCATTAGAAAAAAATGATTCTGGAAAAAGGACTCTGGGCATGACACGTCAACAGAGAAGTGTCTGTTGAATCTGGTCCTAGGAAAAGCAGACCCTAGATTGGGTAGAATAGGCAGAGAAATGACCCCCCAAAATAGAGGGAAAAGTACTTCTTTTTATTCTGGAAATGCTAAGAGTCCACTGCAAAAGCTTAGTACCTGTCTTTATTATTTTTTTAAAGATTTTATTTATTTATTTGACAGAGAGAGAGAGAGAGGCCCCAAGTAGGGGGAGCAGCAGGCAGAGGGAGAAGAAGCAGGCTCCCCACTGAGCAGGGAGCCCGATGCGGGGCTCCATCCCAGGACCCCGGAATCGTGACCTGAGCCAAAGGGCAGATGCGTAACTGATGGAGCCCCCCAGGCACTCCAGTACCTGTCTTTTTTCTGGACATTTGTTGGGTGCATGCTGTAAATACAGCATGGTCGGGGACCCCATTAGGGAAAAAAAAGACCCTATGACCTGTGAAGACAAGATGCATGCCTTTGGGAAGCTGGGGGATCATTCCAAGGCGAGGAGCCTAGACCCTAAATGAACTTACGGTAACCCAGAGAGGACTGCCAGGGTGGGATGGGGATGACTGGTTGGAAGGGTGGCATGACTCCCACCTCCTTCACCCTTTGCAGGCTCCTCGAAGTCCTCCCTCTTCTTCATACAGTTACTGTGAGCCACAATGGGAGCTTTCTTGCCCAGCCACAGACACTGAGGAAACTTTCAGCTGATAAGCCGTCCTCTGGAATCTTCTTCCCTTTGGTGTCAGCTGAACGGAGGTCATGAAAGGGCCCACATCTCCAGATGTCTGAGGAGAAACTTAGAGAGTTGCCAGTCCATCTAGGACTTTGTGGCTAAAGCTCACGCTTCCTGTCAGAGCTGGCCTGATGGTTAGGGAGCCGCCCAGACCACTTACAGGGATATTTGTGGGATGTTGAGAAGTTTCTCCAAAATACCTCACGTAATAGCCTGTGTCATGGAATCTTTCCTCTTGGCTACAGAAATGTCCCCTTTTAGACGTTTGTGGGTGAGAGCAAGAGATATATGCCAGTGGACATGCGGTTCGGCGGGTGACTGTGGGATGACTAACGGTGCCGGAAAAGCCTGCAGGTGAATCAGTGAACACAGCGGATGGTCTCGAACCATCATTCCTGGGGCCCGGCTGCTGCCTCTCTAACAGCAGATGTTTATGTGGAGATTAAAATGTGCCCTGGAAAAAGTTATAGGGGACACAAAACTAGAAGGGATTGCTGGAATATAACATTATTAAACGAGATTCAGAAAAACCTCAGGATGTTGAAAGAATAGGCCCAAACTGTAATAGAGTGGGATGAATAGAAGGTCCTATATCGAGGTTCATTGGAAGAAAAAAATCAGCCATAGAGTGAAAGCCCAGGATAGTGACTGAAGAGCATTGACCGTATCTTTAAAATCCCTGCAAGGGATTGGCTGACTAAAAGCTCTGTATAAGCCAAAGCTATGATATGGTGGTAAAAACAAAACAAACAAACAACATCCCAAAATGTGAATATGCACTGATGCACTGATAGAAAGATTCTTCCTCTAAACTGTTTGTTTTTTAGATCGAGGGCAGGATTCAGATCTGGGGCCATCTCTTAGCTAGGTCACCCCGAGGATGGACCAGCAGGATGGAGACAGGTCTGGAAACCATATCAAAGGAGGAGAGGAAGATTTGGTGACGAGAAGAGAGAAAGGAGGGGCGTCATGTGGGTTCTCTAAGTTTCAGCAGTGCTATCATGGAGAAGATGTGTGATTGATTCTAACCCAGAACCAAGATGGGTAAGAAGGTAATGGGACGTAGACTTCGGCTCCGCCTGAAAACTGTTAATACTTAGGGCTGCCCCACAGCGCATGCGGCTACCCTGTAAGGAGCAAGCTCCCGTCACAAGAGTTGTTCCAGCAGGAACGGGATGACCTCCTGCCAGGAACGTGCAGCCAGATTCCTACACTGGGAAGGAAGCCGGGTGAGGCGATTGCCAAATTCTAAGATCCCTCATTACTCTGTATTTACGAAAGTACACCAAGCCCACACAGGGGGTGCCCATAGCTGGCAGTCGGCAGTGCACACCATTGTGGGAATCAGCATCTCGCTCTCTCTCATGCACATGGAAGGGCTGCCCGCTGGTGTGTGTGCTGTGTGCTCTGGCTCTCTCCCTGCCTCTTCTCTGGTCCTGCCCAACCTTGGCCTTGAAAGCAGGAACAGACTTTTGGCCCTTATTCTTCCACATCAAAGTGTGAGCACTAAGGCCCTCCCGCGACTTTCCCAACTTGGGGTCCATAAATTCAAAAGTGGCCAAGAGTGGAGTGTGGTCAAAAAGAGATGTCAGTTAATGCTTTCTCTGTGGCTTATGACTCCAGGGGCAAACGACTGGCACAACGAAGGAGATGAGGACACTTCCCCCCCCGCCCCCCCTTCTCTTCCCACCCTACTCTGAACGGTACAGCCAGGATCTCTAATATCCATCCTCATCGACTCCTGGAGATTGGGGGCAGATCACAGACCATTAGAGGTGACCCTCCCAGGTTTGTGCCTTCTCCAGAGCGCACTGGAATTCCCCAAGCAGAGAGTGGAAGAAAACTGAGCATCAGTCTAGACCAAGTTCATCCCACTTTGGAATGCCAGAGACGTGAGTCACTAAGCCCTGGGGCCCGGCTGATGAATCTCACTCAATGAGCTAACTGTGTTTCCAGTGGACTCCTCCATCTGCTTGGGGCATCCCCGGGGGCTCTTTGACACTTCGCGGATTCTGTTCCAAAGAAGGGAGGAAGCCCATCTCCTTCATAGGAATGACCCCACCAAGGGAGAGTTCACAGGTTTGGCCCCTGAGCTACCTGTTGGCGGGCAGCCAGAACCCTGGGCAGGTCCATTCTCTTTATGAAGATGAGCTGCTTGGATTCCGTCCCTTCCGGCTACGACCGTCTGTAATCCAGAGTGGCGATGGTTTCTCCATCAAAACGACACAGCATGCACTCATCATTTACAAGGGAGTTTTAAGTGTTCTGGAGAGGAAGAAACTCAGATGATTTCTGTCAAAGCGCTTAGCAGGCTATAAAGTGCTTCGTTGGGTTAGCGCCCCACCCCTGCCCCACCCCGGTCCACCTCCGTCCCGGCATCCAGAAAATTCGCCAGGGGGAGTTGCAGTTCTCCGGTCTTCAGACACAGACTGTATGCAGTCGCGTCTTGCTAGGGAGCCTGTCTTAGACTCCAGAGCGGAAGGCAGGACGCCTGAGTTCTGATCTGGTGGAGCCTGAGACTTGCAGCTCTGCGTCTGGAGTGCCTGACCCTTCCTGGGTCTCTGGACTGCAAAAGCGGCGTTCTCATAAGGCAAACGAGTTAGAGGCCAGTCCTCAAAAACTTCTCAAAAAGAGGCAAGTAGGACCAAGGTCTGCCGTGCAGAATACTATTGCTTCTGAGCAAACGGATCCTTTTTAAACCTAGGAAACAGAGCCCCAGCTAAACTTCCCAGGGTTTCAGAGGCTCTTAACTCGAGAGGCTTTGTTTCCTGTCTGTGGCAGTGGACAAGCTGGAAAAAGCATTAGATAAGAAGAGATTGCAAATCCAGATGCCCTCCTGAGTCAACCTCTTCACACTGGCTGTTGTGCACGTTGCGAACTCATGTGTCCTAGAAGGGCTCAGGGCTGGAGCCGTGTGTTGTGAGATCAGGGAACATACAGATCTTTTCCGTTTCTTCACCCCCTCACGCCGCCTTCTTCCGTACCCATTTTTTAAAGGCTCTCTTGCAAAGGCAGTTAGGTTACCAGGACTGATTAGAAAGCCCCGGGCTGTGAGATTTGGGGGGCCCATCCCTCGAGTGGCCCCCAAGCCTCAGTTTCTCCTTGTGACAGCAGGGAGCCCCAAGGTCTGGAGAGGCCCCTGGAGGGACAAGGAGGCCAGAGCTGGGAGAGTCTGGTACCCCTACCCTCTACGCTCTCATATTCTTCCGGAAGGGCACGGAGACCTGAAAAAGCTCTTTCTTCTCTTAACCACGGGAACTGAGGCTGGTGTGAATTCTTAAAATTCCAGGAGCCCAGGTTTGTTATTAGTCACCCTCAGCTGCCAGAATGCTTCAAGGTTTCCCTCGCAGCAGCAGCCTTATCTCACCAGCATCTGGGGCCTCTAGGAAGGTCTGAGAACTTCCCAGCCGAGAGTTTGCCCTGTCCCCGCTTCCCCCGCTTCCACCAGAGCGTGGGTGCACTGGGTTACACTGGGTGGTTTAGGAAGGAAAGGGGGTCTGTCCACATCTCTGTCCAATTTCGAGGGTGGGAGCCCCTCCAAGCTTCAGTATAGTCCGGTTTCCCCTGACGGCTGCAGGATAGCTGGATGGCCTCCCTCTGCGGCAGGAGGAGAAGTGGGAGCAAGCGGGCAGTTTGTGTCAGACACTCCCAACGAGGGAGTGAGAAGCTACAGTGGAAGCCCACGGCCTCTGAATCCCTAGTCTCGCTGCCCCGTGGAGCAGGACCGTTCAGATATAGCTGGGCGGGGTTTGCCTCGTAGTTCACGGGGAGTTTGGGCAAAAGGATGTACATATAAGATCCTGTCTGGTGCCAACATTCCGTGATTCTATTTACTGAGTCTCTATGTGGTCGGGGTTTGCCAGCCACCACAAGGAGCACAAGAGCAGTAGTTCCAGGGTGACCTATTTTCCCAACTGAAAAATAGGTCAGAGCCTCCGAAAAGCAAAAGGGCATGTGTGCGGATAACAAAACAAAATACTTGAAATTGCGCCCATCCCGACAGACCTGGGAACCTGATCCCTGGCCGGGGCGTTGTCCACACAACTCTTCGAAGAGGACAAATATGATTATAATTTGTGTGTGAAGCGAAATAAGCAAATAAGCAACATTGTGCTTACCTGTTAGATGAAAGAAACAAGCCATGTGATAACTTATCTGAGATGAAATCAACGAGCGGACAGCAGGGACTCGAAGTTCGAACGTGTGACTGGGATGGGGAGTTTGTGGCCGTTTGGAAAGGGAGACAAGAGAGGATATGGAAGGGTAGATACAGAAGGGATGCAAAATGGGAGAAGTGGGCAGGAGACTGTCACCCCCCAGGCGGGGGGATCCATTCTGTGGGGCGATCCCACTCATGTGGCTCAGGTGGGGCTGCCCTGGACCGGAGCCGTTCAAATGAGTCACTTCAGCCATGCCGGAGGGGTCAGTGTCAAGGAACCACCCCCCCGCCCGCCCCACTCCACCCCTCTGAGGCTGGTGCTAAGTTAGCTGGATGCTGGATCTGGTCCTGCATTTCATTTGATACGTTTTAATCAAGCACCAGGCAGATGCCGGGCACTGGGAATAAAGAGATTGATGAAGCGGAGAGCCTTGCCTTCCTGGAGATTACTGTCTAGTCATGAAGGACAGTTCCACCGATCGTGACTTAGTTACCATGGTGATAATTACCCCGAGAGGCAGTAGGTACCCCCAGCTGGGAGTCTGGCCCAGGACTTGGCTGGGCTGTGGCCTCAGCCCCCCTGCTGGCTCAGAGGGACTGGCTGCTGGAGCAGGTGTCCTGCCAGCTTCCTGCAGACTGGAGGGCTTGCTTGTTCCCCAAAGAAGCAGTCTCTGTTACCTACCCCAGCGCTTTCAGGTTGGAAAATGAAATACAGAGCATTCGGTTTTCCAGCAGCCCTGTAAGGCTCTTGATTTATAGGAGGAGGGCCCAGACAGAGTGCTGGTTTTTTCCTCTGGTGGCTCAGAATGACCTCAGCTCCCCACACCACCCCCACCCGACTGGTGGCCATCCCGCAGAGCTGAGCCATCACAGCAATGCCTTCTCTCTTCCCCTGCATCCATCTGACCCGGCGGAAGTCCCTGGATAGAGAATGTGTCTTCTTACTTGGCTCCTTACTCTGTGAATTCCTGATTCGATCATCAAAAGGAGATAATTACAGGGGCGCCTGGGTGGCTCAGCCCGTTAAGCGTCTGCCTTCGGCTCAGGTCATGACCCCGGGGTTCTGGGATCGAGCCCTGCATTGTGCTCCCTGCTCAGCGGGGAGCCTGCCTCTCGCTCTCCCTCTGCCTGCTGCTCCCCCTGCTTGTACTCTTTCTCTCTCTGTGTCAATAAATAATAGGATCTTTAAAAAAAAAAAAAAAGGGTATCTACAGTGTGGCCAGATTCTTCAACTACAGCATGCCTCATGCTGTTTACAGAGAATACCCACTTAGCTAAAACATCTAGATGTGTGCTGAGGGTCAGATCAGCTTTTAATTCAGCCCAGAAACTTCCTTAGCATCAGATTTTGAGAGGCGAGGGAGGGTGTTAATAGCCAGGATGACAAGGGTGCGCATGGGGAGAGTAGAGACGTCCTCCTTGTCCATCCATAGGTCACACATGTAGTGTTTATCTCTTCATAAAGAGAAACAAGTGCTGCCTGGTTGTTTATTTTGCATTAAACAAAGAATAAAGGGAGTCTTCATTACACTTTTAGCTTGGGAGCTCAATGGTCGGCTAAGACGAATTCCTGTGATCGGAGTTTTAAAAACCATTATTGGTTCCTTCCAAAAATGTTTGAGGACCCACTATGTGTCGTGTCTGGGATTAGGGGCCATGGGTAAGACAGAAATGAATAAGACACCATCCTGCCCTCAGGAACTCACAGTTCTGAGCTGGCAAAAACACACTGGAAAGATAAATAATCAAGAGTGCAAGATGGTCAGGCTAAGTCAAGGACTAACTGAGCGACTCAGAAAGCAAATGTGCAGGGCGCCTGCGTGGCTCAGTGGGTTAAGCCTTTGGCTCAGGTCATGGTCTCAGGGTCCTGGGATCGAGCCCCGCATCGGACTCTGCTCAGCGGGGGAGCCTGCTTCCCCCTTTCCCTCTGCCTGCCTCTCTGCTTGCTTGTGATCTCTCTGTCAATTAAATAAATAAAATCTTAAAAAAAGAAAAAAAAGCAAATGTGCGGGGAATAAAGAAATCCAGTCTCTGTGGACCAGATATTGGGGGAGGGGGGGAGCTTCATGGGGCAGATGGTGCTGTCTGTATCCTGTCAGGAGTGACAGCAAGAGACTGGTGTGTCAGCTTGGCCTGTGCATCCCAGGGCCTCATACAGTGCCTGGAGCATTCAGCAGACATGTTCAAATGCATGAAAGAGATTGTCCCTGAGGTCAGTAGGACTCAGAGAGAAGGAAGAGAGAATTCCAGTGAGGTTCAATGCTGGGCTTTAAGGAGTGATGTCTGTGGCAGTGAGAGAAGGTCGCTGGCTGGAAAAAGGGAAGGGAGGGTGTGGTATGGATCAGACCTGGGAGCCCAAGGCCTGGGGAGCCATGGGAAGGTTTGGAGAAAGACATGACTACGCAGTGGGCAAGCTGGCATGAGAGGTGGACTGGGTCAGCAAATCCTTCACACCAGGGAGACACTCAGCCTGTGTGAAATGACAGAGTTCCAGTCATTTCATTCCCGCGGTTCCCCCGTTGCCACCTGCCTGGCAGATGCAGATGGGATTGGGGCAGTGATGGGAGGCTTGAGGAGTGGAAGGTGGAAACAGCTGAATAAAGGCAGCTGAGGGCTTAGAGAGCAAGATTCAGAGAGCTGTTAGCAGGAGGGGGATGGGGTTGGTAAGCCAGCAGAGGTTGAACCAGCCCTGCATTCTCACTGGAATGACTGCGTGCTTGAGTATCTCACCAATGCCGTCCTCCCTCCTCCACACCTCTCCTGGGATGCCTTCTCAGGTGGGAAGGCCTGGGCTGATGTTCAAGGACAGCTTCTAAAGCAGAGGGAAGGAAGATAATTGGGCTAAGATGGGGCCCTTACCAACATGCCTCCCAGGACGGGGCTGCTTCATACTCAAACTACGATGTCCTTATAGGCTGGCTTTCTTGCTGGCCTTGCCTTGCCTCCCCCTGTATCTTTACCTGATGCAATCTTCAACTAGGCTTTCAAAATTGGTGATTTTTCCTCCTTGGCGACAGCCCCAGACTGTCACATTGTGGAATTTTTGCAAGTCATTCGCAGACGCTGCAAATGTGAAATGTCGTGCAGACACAAGCCTGGGAGTCCAGGCGTGGTGCTCCTGTGTCAGCCTTTCTTTCCACCAGCCCCTCTGGCCGAAGCAAGGCAGGGCCTCACCTCCCTGCACCTTGATTTGCCCTTTTGGAAGAGGCTGGTCCTCACTCCCAGGGCTCGAGCCGTGCCAGGGACAAGATGAGTTCTGAGTAGGACGAGTCTAGAAGGTTCTGTGAATTCCTTGGAGGAAGGCCTTGTTGGAGATCTGGGTGAACTCTTATCTCTGGCAAGAGAGATAGCATTCAGACTTTAATTTTAATCTGAAAAATGTGCCAGGTGCATTACGAACTTCTAGGCTATTGGTCTTAATATATAACCAGCAAGTCTAGAGAGCCCTCTGTTAGAAAAGAAAGAAAAATATGTCTGTGTTTCAGTGTTTCACATCTTCTCGTCTCTTTTGGAGTTGAACTTCTGAGAAAAAAAATATCTAACCCTTGTGGTTATGGAAGAGATTCCACTGTGGTGAAGTAAGGAGGGAAGTTCTGTGTGTCTGTGTGTGTTTTCCTGCACATAGCGGCCTAAGGGAGCTCATTAGCTAGCAGGGAGCTCTGAATGTGCACCAGGATGGGTTTCCCTGCTGCCCCCTGGCCCAAGTCCAAGAGCAGCTGGGAGGCAGGTCTCCCCTCACGTACGCTCTGGTCTGACTCAGGGCTTCTCCCACCAGAGCACAAGATGGGCTTCGAACATGCAGGCCCCAAGGGGACCATCCAGAAGGCTGAACCCCTGACCCTGCCCTGTGTGGGTCAACTCAGTGCCTCGCACTGGACAGGGCGTGAGTGGGAGGGTAGAGACCAGCAGTCCAAGGCTGGAGCACAGGCTTGGAGTCCGAACTCAGTGTTCACCCTTGTTTACCTACTTACTGGCTGTGTGCATTTGGAGAAGTTGTGAAACCTCACCAAATTTTCTCATTTTTCGTCTGGAACATGGGCGTACCATCTGCCTGCTCATGGGCTGTCATGGGAATGAAGCGAGCCCAGAACCCGCCCTGTAATGAATCTGTTGGTGTTTGATAAGTGAGGGCCCTTGCGGGTTTTGTTATTCAGAGAAGAGACAGGGCCCTGTGGTTGGGGCCAGAGGGAGGAAGCCTTCAAGGTCCGTCGAGTGGGGAGAGAGTGTGTTTTGTTGAATGAATGAATAAAGGAAGGACTGAGGTGAATTTGAGCCTGACGGAATGAGAAGGCATTGCTCCCATGGAAGGAGAGAAAGACATTCCATGTTGAAGGAACGACCCTGACCACTTTTCTAAGGCTTTGGAGAGAACAAGTCCCTCTCTGGACCTCTCCTGCACTGCACAGGTGCACAGACAGACTCACATCCCCACGTACAGACACACAGACCCACACAGTCACCATCACACACACACACACACACACACACACACACACAGAGGCAGTGAGTCGGTGGAAGGACAAGGACAAGGACACCTTGCTCTAGCACTTTCTCTTCTCTAAACCTCATTTCCCACATCCTTGAGCCCACTTGGCTCCCCCACGTCACTGTCATATTTCTGCGGAAGAGATGCCATCTTGCTATCCGAGACAAGGGTACGTGGGTGGGTCTGCTGCATCCCCTGTCCCACGCTGGTAGCTGGGGTGCCGAGGGTCACTTTTACATCCCTGCTCAGGGAGCCTGCACTGCTGCCCCATGGCGGCTGGCGGGGGAGGGGGGCGGGGGGTGGGGAGTTGCGTGGCGGGGGAGGATCGGAATTTAATAAAGGGGAGAAGGATCGGAATTTAATAAAGGTGGCCCCAGCTGCCTGCCCCATGGAGTCCCAGGGCGGGTGCCTCAGCAGGAACTTTCCTTCTGGCCATTATGCGTTACCCGCTGGAATTCTAGCCCCGCCTCCCGAGGTGGGAAGAGACAGGAGGGGGCTGGTGCACAGGCCGGTCTGGAGCTCAGACCCTTTCTTGGCTCGCCCCTGTCCACGTGTCTTGGTGGCACAGGTCCCGTGGCCTGAATGGAGGCTGTAAATGATCCAGGGTCTAAGTTGGCAAACACTGCCCTGCCCCTGGCGCTTTCCTTCTTCTCTGCGTGGAAGGGGCCCAGTGCCAAATGCCATCACTCCCAGCCCACATACTTTCCACTGCCTTGCAGGGCTGCTGAAGCGGGGCCTGGCTTTACACCCTGAAGCTGGAGTGAGGAGACACGAATCCCTGGGCACCCAAATAATGGTTCTGTTCAAGCTCGTGGTTCATTTGCATCCTGGCTGGACAGGGGCTCAGGCACTTGGGTTGCCAGGATCCTGTGCTCGGAGGCCCCCTGCCTCTCTCCCTGGCCTGGCTCAGAGGGCTCCTCACCCTGTGCTCCCTGCCTCCAGGTGGTTCTCGGGAGTAATTAGAGTCAGGCAGTTCTCTTACCTGGAAGACGGGATGGCAATAGCTCCGAACCACCCTGTTCTGTTCGTTGAGGATTAAGTAAGAGAATGCACATAGAACACTCCTTGTGGGCCTCACGCGTGGACACAGATGCATTATATTGCAGTTAACCAGACCTGAGTATAGTTTTGGCACTGGGGACTGTGAGGGGACTGGAGGCACAGGGGGCGTCAGTCATGACCGGCTGTGGCCACCTCCCTAAGTAATCTGGGCTTTATTATACAGTCAAGGGACAAGATCACTCTGTTTTATTTTATTTTTTTAAAGATTTTATTTATTTACCTGACAGAGAGAGATCACAAGTAGGCAGAGAGACAGGCAGAAAGAGAGGAGGAAGCAGGCTCCCTCCTGAGCAGAGAGCCCGATGCGGGGCTCGATCCCAGGACCCTGGGATCATGACCTGAGCCGAAGGCAGAGGCTTTAACCCACTGAGCCACCCAGGTGCCCCGATCACTCTGTTTTAGAAAGACCTCTGGTGGCTGGCCCTGTAGCCAATGGGTGGAAGAAGGAGATGGAGGCAGGGACCCAGGGAGCCTTGCAAGAACTGGTGGTGGTCCCATAGGATAGGGGCAGAAAGCAGAAGGGCTGGAACAGAGAGATTCAGGAGGGAGCTCCTGTAGTGTTTGTGGACAGATTGGGTGAGCATAGGAACAACTCACTCCGGGTAGCCCCCTATTCCTCTCATCCAGCTTGGCCCCCTGTCCTTCTATCAAATCCTTGGGCCTCTGGGGTAGGCATGAGGCAGGGACATTGCTGCTCAGTGTCAGAGGTGCGAGGAGGAGAGCCCACAATGCACTGCAGCAAGAGCCCCTGCCCCCCCCATGCCCAGCCTCTTCCGGTTCCTCCTGTCAAAGCCCTGCCTCCTTCGTCACTGCCTCAGAAAGATGGATGGGGGTGGGGTGGAAGCAGGGGTGAGGGGCGGGCTTCCCAAGGCCCTCAAGTCATTTGGAATCTTTCCTTCTCTTGCCACAGCCCGTTGACCATGTCCATCCCTTCCTCCCTGCTGGGCAGGCCTGAGTCCCTGCACACAGCTCCTCCCTCCCCTTTTCTCTCCAAGCCCTTCCCCTTGTCTCCTGGAGAACGCCAACGCCAGGGGATAACGCAGAATGCAAGATGGCACCACCAGCCCTAAGACGGCTGAGGCTCAACAATTTTACTGAAAGCTTAGTGGGGAGACCCACACGTACAGGCACACATGCGCGCACAGACATGCTTTGGAGTAAAATACAAAATCCCAATTGTTTTTAATATAGAACTTCAAAATTCAAAGAGAACACATTCTCTGTTCCGCATTTATTTTGAGAACCCACGGATGGAGGCTGCCGCACTGTGCTCTCTGGGCTTTTTGGAGGCTGTAGGAGAAGCCGCTGGGGTCCTGGGGGGCCTCTTCTCTGACTGCTCCTGGGCCCCTCCTGCCATCCCTCCACCCTGCCCCCCCCCACCGCCCTGCAGGACCTGAGGCCAGAGGGCCCTGCCGGCCGCCACCTCTCCGTGGCCACACCAGGCAAGTAACTCCTCTGCTTCTGTGCCTTGTCCCTTCCAGAACTTGAACATCCAGGTGGAGGACATCCGGATCCGAGCCATCCTGTCGGCCTACCGCAGGCGCATGCCCGTGACAGAGGGCTATGTGGAGGTGAAGGACGGAAAGACCTGGAAGCAGATCTGCGACAAGCACTGGACAGCCAAGAATTCCCGAGTGGTCTGCGGCATGTTCGGCTTCCCTGGGGAGAAGACGTACAACACCAAAGTGTACAAGTAAGGGCACCGCCCCCCAACAAAGGAGAGTCCTTCCTGCCCCATGTCGTGGCAGGCCCACCTGTGACCCTCCGCCAAGCCTGCCCTTGAGAAACTCCCGTCCTGTGGGAGACACACCGCCCCCCGCAAAGTGTAATGAAGGTCGGGTGAGAACACAGATGAAGTTCAAGGTGCTCCAACCTGGAAAAATCCCGCCTGTCGGGATAGACGGTCCTCACGGTGACAACAGGGGTCGAACGAGGACAGTACTAGCCAGGCCAGGAGGGGGGCAACGCCAATTTCAGGAGACATGTCTACTTTTCCTCAGCAAGTGATTATTCAGAGAATAATCTGGGCCTTTCAGCAACTGTCAGGAAATTAAAAAATGGTTGATTTGACTCAGTTACACCCATTCTGGTAAAACCTTACAGTGCTGGTATGGTTTCCAAAGTCAGCATCTCCCTGGGGGGCAGAGGGGTGAGATACCAAGGAGACTCGGAGTAACCTGCCCCGAGGGGTGTCCCGTGAAGGGATTCGACCCCCTGACAGGCTGGCTGCTGGAGTACCTTGGTTGACAGTGGGGTTTTCCTCATTATTAATGAGGTCTGTTTATTACTAATGGTAACGATGGTCTGTTTCTGACCGTCTGTGGTTTGGGCTCTGCTCTTAGCCCCAAACCCTCACAGTGCCAGGAAGTAGGGGGCTGTTTCAGGGTCAAAGAAAGAAAGTCGGAACTAGGGTCCGAACACAGGTCTCCAGCTTCTGGGTCTACACTCCTAGAGAGTGTAGACTCACAACACTGTCTCTCTCCTTTCATACCAAGGACAGGGAATTTCGAAGTCAGGAGACATGGGTTCCAAGCCAGGTTCTACTACCAGATCCCTGGGGTCAGGGCGGACTGCATCCCTCCGTGGGCTTGGCCTGGCGCCTTTGATTAGAGCCCCAGTCAGCGGCAGGGGTGAGCATGGGCAGCCAGGAAGGCTCACAACACCCCTGTGGATGATTGCAGTGTCGATTCCCACCCTCCCCCCGCCCCCACCAAGATACGGCTCAGAGCTTCCTGGTAGCCCAGGGCAGCTGGGAGGCGGAGTGGTCTCAGGCCTCTGAGTCTCTGGTCAGCTCCCGCCAGCTGGTCGGCTCCTTCCCGGGACACCTTCTCAGCTTTTCCGACCCACTGGAGCCAAGAAAAGCAAACCCCTCCCCTGGCTGGCCCCACCACAGCCCCCAGCCCAGTGCTAGGAGTGGGAAGGCTGCCATCAGACCAAGGCCAGGCCACACATGCCTTGTACAGAGAGCATTTGAAAGCCATCTCCCCAGCTGAGGACCGTCCTGAGTTCCCTTCCTGCTTTCGAGGAGGGGTCTCAGATCTGTGTTTGGCGGCTGTGCCCTGGGCGATCCTCTCAAGGGCCGCGTTGGAAGCGGTCTCCTTGCTCCTCCCACCCCTGTGTTGGGCTTCCCTGTTCAAACTGGGACAGGAAGAGGCCCCAAGGGCTGGGAGGCATCCAAGGCCAAGGCAGAGGGTGGTGTTCTCAGCCAAGTTGGGAGATGATTAAGGACGCTGCTGATTCCCGACCTCTAGCCGGAGAGGGCAGGAAGGCGGGCGCTAAAGCTTGTAGGCGTGTTTCCTGTTAGCCTCTGAGACTCAGCTGACAGCTGGGTCCCCAGAGAGAAAGGCACACTGGGAAGTTTCTGTCTCAGTGGTGCTGTTGGGACTGTGATGGCAGCTGGCTGGAGGAAGCTGTTAGTGACGAACAGGGACTCCCAGCCTCAGACAGCAGCCTCAGACATCACCCGGTCTGAGTCCTCAGTCCACAGAGGAGATGCAGGCCTGCAGGTCAGGGCACTGGGGGTCACAGAGTCCAGGACACTGCGGAGTCCAGGTGTGTTCTCCACACTGCTGCTGCCCCCTTCAGCCCCGGGCTCCTGCTCTGCTCGACCCCAGAGGCAGGGTCTGGCTACAGGGCACAGGCCCCCACCACGGGGGGCGGCTGTTAAGTCTGGGAGCTGGGCAGGGCTGGCCTGGGGACAGGGGTCTGGGAGCTGTGCTGAGAGGCTATGGACAGCAGAGGCCTGGGAGCCGAGTGAGGGCCACCCTGCATGGTCCCCGAGTCCGTGCCTTCCAGCAGCCTCCTTCCCCAGCCTTTGCCGCAGCCTGTCCCTGCTGGTGCTGACATCCGTCAGTCCCAGGGAGGCCCTTCACCCTGGGAAGGAGATTGTTTTCAAACTGATTCTGTCTAGAGTGGGGTTAGCCATCTCCACTAGGTCCGAAGGAGCTTTGCAGCCTTAGACATTTACCTCGGTGGTATCTGAGGCCTCTCCCGCTTTGCTGTGTCTGCTAACTGGTGTGTTTGGTGGCCACTGAGGGGCTTCGGTCATCCCCAGGGCCAGGGCCACAGCTCTTCATCAGAGCCTCCCAGCTCTCCCCCCTCTGCCCTCCAGGTGGTTCCTGCATGTCCCTCAGAGTCCTTGTGCCCTCTGGGTCATCGGGAGTGGAGTCTGCTGCTTTGCCATGAGCGGACTTCTGCTCTGGCCCTGGGGAACCGTGAATGTTCCTTGAAGCTAATCAGACTGAAGCTTCGGGCCCTTTCTTGGAGCCAGGAGCATTTTATGGTCTTTTTTTTTTTTTTTTTTCTTAGAGCAGAACCCCAGTGTTGACGCTGATTTATTGATACGGGCTCACGAAGCTGAGATTCTGCCTCTAATGTTGCCCTTCGGGAGTTAGGAAGAGCTTTAACGATATGGTTGGTTGGCTGAGACGGGGACCAAAATGTGGCCCACGGTGAGCGAAATGGACATGCCAGCTCTCCTTGGTTTCACATAGAAGAAGGGATTCAAAAACTTACGGAGACTGGAACATTGGAGTGCACTTGTCATCTGAGCCTTCACCCACCCTGGGAGGGTCCAGAAGACACACTTTCCCGAGGACTGAGGAATAAATCTGTGTGGGAAACCCTGGCGTTCTTAAGAACTCCTGGGGAGCTCTTCTCTACAGGCCATACCTCCCTGTAACTGCGGAGCGGGGGGTGGGGGGTTGGGGTGTGTGTGTGACTGGATCCCAGGGCCGAAGGGCCAGGTGACAGCACCCAGCCTCCCAAGGCCAGGTGAGCGTGGTTCCCAAATGACAGCATCTTGACTCCTACACACCCATGGTGTGGGCTGGTTGGTCATGGTGTTCCTAGAAGCAATGGAGAGAAAGCCTACCGAATTCTTACTCATTCTAGATGACAGAAACTCTAGGAGAGAGAAGAAAAATCAAACATGAGTCATAAAAACAGAGAGTCGCACCCTTCCCCCAAGTCCTAGACCTGAGCCAGCTTACAGACCCAGGACCCCTTGAGTGAAGGGGAGGCTGGGTTCCCTTGAAGAAGGACCCCAGTTAATCGATTACCCAGCCTTCCCCAAAGGGACCAATGGCCTCTTACCAAAGGGTGCAACAGAAGAGGAAATAGGAAGGGAAGAGGAAGAGGAAATAACCAGAATTTTAGCACGACTGGACACAGGCTCTGAACGACACTGCTTCCAGGAGACCCACGGGTCACTTTGGCTCTCCAGTCAGAGGAGGGGCTCCCGGAGGTCAGGTGATCAATGGAGTTTTAGCTCGGGCCCGTCTCACAGTGGGCCAGTGGGTCCCTGGACCCATCTTGTGGTTAATTCCCGAATTCTGGAATTCATCCTTGGAACAGGCATACACAGTAGCTGGCAGGATCCCTAACAAAATCTGGCTTTCCCCTTGTCTGGGGAAGAGCCAGGAGGACTTTTCATTTTCAGGTCAACAGCCCTGCCGAGGGTTCATAGGCCTAGACACCCCTTTCTCTAGCAGGCTGCCCCCGGGCCCAAAGCTGCCCCTCACTCCAGTTGCCCTCCAAACAGGAGACCTGGCGCGGGTTGTCCACCCATCCTCCCCAGGACTTGCCTCGTGTCTGCACCCCACCCCCCACCCGGGGCCTGGCCCTGGCGCTGGTGACTCACTGAGTGACTGAGTGGGGGAGGGGGAACCGCTGCCTGAGTAGTGGAGGCCTGTGGAGGGCCCCGGTGCATTCCTGTGAGCTGATGTGAGAGGGAAGCAGGGCTGTCTGGGAAAGGCGGGAGCAGATCTGTGTTTGCTGTGGGCCCTGCAGTCTACACTGAGCTCAGTACATCTCTTGCTGGGTGAGGGCGCTGTTCACTGAACTCTGGCAGCAAGAGGATGTTTTAGGCTTTGCGCAGCTGGTCTCCCCCGAGTGGGTTCGCTCACCTAACATGGAGGTGGCCAGAGGAACAAGCGGGAGACAGCCCTCAAGGGTGGTCTCCAGTCCGAGGTAGGGGTGTCATGGGGAACAAGCTGGAAGTTGTGATTCCAAAGGCAGCAGCCTCGTATGCAGGAAGTGGGGAGGGGCCGCAGTGCTTGGAAATTTCCCAGGAGAGTCCTTTTTTCAAAGATTCTCTGTCCTTGGGCACACAGGTACACTAGAACTATTACCCGTCGAAATTTTGGGTTAAGAAGAAATATCGGCGGTGTCTGTAGGGTTTCACCTTCCTCCGTATTCACATCCCTTCACTCCTTAACGAAGTGGAAACTCCCAGGCCTCCCCTACCAGCAGAAACAGGACCCCCTCTTCTGCCCCGCCCTGAGCCAGCCTGCCCCAGGAGGTCCCTCCCGTGGGCAGCTGGCAGCAATGCTGTGGGTCTGCCTGGCTGTGTGTGGTTCTGCCAAGCAGGGACAAGCACACAGACCCCCAGAGAGCTGGGACAGCGTTGAGAGGACAGAGGACACCCTGTGACACCCTCCTTTGCAAATCCCACCATCATTCAGAGCCTAGCTCAAATCCTGCTCCTCCCTGAGAACGTGTCTCGGGACGGCAACCCTGGGGAGCCCTACCTTCTCGTATCCCCGTTGTTTCTCCTTTAACAAGATAGTTGCCGGTGCTTTTACAGACACAGACGAAGCCCTTCCTGTGTGTGGTTTTAATTGCTTCACAGGTGGTACAAGCAGTCTTATCAAGGAGATCCCATTCACTTCTCATTTGGAGAGGGGGAAACTGAGGCACAGTTACCTTTCTGTTGACCAGTTCCTTATTTATCGGTTGGTTATTGTTTTAGAAAACACTTTGGCTCACCTTGACCTTTATTCTGCCCTCCAAAAACACATAACAAGGAATACTTTACTCATAATACAGGCTAAGACCTTCCCTTAGGCAATGCTCCGGGGACACCATCAGCCTCACTGGCTCCCATGTGAAGATTTGATAAGGTCCATGGCTGAGTTTCATGACCATTTTCATTTCCAACAAGTTATGCTTTGATTCAGCCCATGGGGTGATTTAAGACTGTTCTCGTTGGTTGCTTCTTATCGGATCCACATCTTTGATCTTGTGTGTCACTGGGAGAGAGTTTAACATTCAGCTCGTTCTGCTCGTTGACACAAGCAAGAAACCCCAACCAACTGTGTGGAAATTTTCTGAAGAGTTTAGGTGAGCAACCATTCTGGTTTGCCTGGGACTGAGGGTTTCCTGGGACCGGGGATCTTACCTCATTTAAATCCCTGCGTTTTGTGTTTATAGGCTTAAGTGTTATCTCGCTCCTGAGTTCCTCTTCTCCTAGCACCCAGGCTGCCTGGGGGAAGGAGACCACGTCCGCCCTTCCAGGTCCTGCTCCCCAGTGCCCAGCATGGTGCCCCACATGGCTGAGGTGTTCAGCAAGTGCTCAACCACTCAGCGAGGCTGAGGTCCAGGTGCATGGACTGTGCCCATTTCATTCCCCCACCAGATCCCCAGAAGCCAGCACAGCAGCTGGCCCCTTGCCCACTCCCCGGTCGTGGAAGGAACGAGGAGGGGTGGGTGCCATGATGCCCTGGTCAGCAGGCCCGTCTCGCCCCCCGCAGGATGTTTGCTGCCCGGAAGAAACAGCGCTACTGGCCGTTCTCCATGGACTGCACGGGCACGGAGGCCCACATCTCCAGCTGCAAGCTTGGCCCACAGGTGTTGCTGGACCCCGTGAAGAATGTCACCTGTGAGAATGGGCTGCCGGCTGTGGTGAGCTGTGTGCCTGGCCAGGTCTTCAGCCCTGACGGGCCCTCGAGATTCCGGAAAGCCTACAAGCCAGAGGTGAGGACACCGCCAGAGGTCTGGCTCCTTGGCGGGTGTGTGTGTGTGTGTGTGCAGGCCAGGGAGTGGTTGGGGGCACCCCCCCAGGAAAGAATGAGGGGAGCTGGCCCCAGCTCAGAACTCTTGCCTACAGGGCAGGAACGTGGTGGGACCCCTATCCGGGCCGGCCCCACCCATAGATGCCACCTTTAGAGTGTGACGCGCCGCAGGGCCCCCGCCCCAAATGCTCAGCACCCCTACCTGGCCTTCCACCGTTGCTCCTCCACAGAGACCAGAGTCCTCTACTTGCAGGACAGATACCAAGGAGAGGAAAGCACTTCCTACCCACTGTCACAGGCTCTGTGCGCTGCCTGCTGGCCAGGCGCAAAAAGCACGGGTGGGGGAGTCCTGCTCTATTCCCAGAGGACAGGAGTGTTTGGTGGGGGGGAAGTCAGCATAATTCTCAAAAGCACCTGAACTCCGCTACAAGTGTTTCCCAGCGTGTTTTGTCCTGCAACAGAAAGGGTAAAGATTTTTAAAAGCATTCACCAAGACAGACAAGGAAAACCTGCCATTCCCATGTCTGTGTCACTCGTAGCCCTCAGTCACGTTCTGAGTGTGCAAGCAGCACCTATGTGTGCACACGCATGTTCACATATGTGTGTTCATGTGTACGTGTGTTCTCGCATGTGCGTGTGCACACACATGTTCACTGTGTGCATATGAGTGTGCTCAAGATATGTCAATGTACATCTGCTCACATAAATGACACCCCCGTTTCGAGTGTCTGGTTTCTTAGGACAGGTGAACTGTCCCGACCACAGCAGTCTTGACGCAGCCTCTCAAACAGGGGACGTGCGCTCCTCTATTTTCCCTTGAAAATCATACCCTTCCTTTTTTTCTACATCCACCAAAGATTCTCTGGGATGTGCATGTTCTGGAAACTGCTCACAGGGAACTGGGGGGTGGCAATAGCACAGGAGGAGGAGAAGGAAGTGTAGGAAGGGTGGCCGCTCATTTATTAGGGAGTGATACCCCGTGCCAAATAAAACCTCCACACTCACACGGGCAGGTGAGCTCTGACCATGTCACGGGTAAGAGGAAGGGGAAAGGCCATGATGGGGATAGACGGTGTGTCAGCTGGATCCAGGCCATGGGACAGGAGGAGCAGCCCCTTCCTAGACTCAAACAGCCTCATTCTGTGTCTCTTTCCCCTCTCCCTGTCTCTCCCATCTTTCCTCTCTGCCACCTCCTCTCCCCGTCAACATCTAAGGGCCTGCTCTTGGGAAGGGGTGGTAACACTCATCCAAAGGAAAAGGGAAGCCTGGGCGGGAGGCAGATAAACCAGTTGGGTGCCCCTTCCCAGGTGGGGGGCAGTGTGTTCGCGCAAAAGAAAAAGTCTTCAATGAAAAGAGCGAAACGAATGCTGTGAGCCCAGCCATCAACCATTTGGAGTGCCTTCCTGACGCTTCCAGCGGCCAGCCGTCCCCGCCCCCTCAGTCTCCTGGGGGCCTCCAAAATACACAGGCCCCCCACACAGCATGCACATGCAGCCAGGCGACGTAGACACCCCCCCACCGACAGTGCCACACCCCTGCCCGCATCCCCCGCACACCCTCGCTTGCCCCCTGCCCCTGCCACACCATGTGACCGCCACATCCTTCTACAGCCTCAGCCTGAGCCTCCAAGCTTTTCTCATGGGTCATCCAGAATTCCAGACCCTACTGTTTTGGAATTCCTTTTGCTGTGTGGTTTAAAGCAAAGGAATCAAGTTCATGCCAAAGGAATTTAGAAAAAAAAGGGGGAGTGAGTCTTACATCACATTTTCCCTTGGTTTCTTTCTTTCCTCCAGGCCCAGCTGACTCTGCGTGGTCACTGCCAGGCTGGGGCGAGGTTCTTGGGCAGTCTGCCTCCATCAGGCTAGAGGAATACAGGGTCTGCCCCCCCATAAATGAGCAGCCACCTCCTGTCCTCCCCCTCCTCTTCCCATGTGCTGTTCCCACCCACCAGCCCATATGAGCAGTTTCCAGAACATGGGAGCTACAGCTGCCCGAGCTAGACAGCTTGGGCCGGGCGGTGGGGGAAGGGAGAGGGCACTTCTCTATGGCAAACAGGCTGCAGCCAGCAGAATCTGGTTTGTTCTCTAAAGCTCGAAGGTTACGCGTGTTTTGCACACACCCCTGTGCCTGTTCTCTGGCTAGTGCCTGGCTAAGAGCAGTCCCCGTGGTCTGTAAGCCTGGGGGCTATCACTGCACCCTGCCTTGCCACGGCAGCCACAAGGCACCGCTAGTGGGAGAGAGCCACGTAGCCGAGCGGAAACCTCGGCTAGAGGATGGACACGCGGGTTCTGGTCTGAGCACTGGTGGAGAATGGCTCTTATGCCCGTATGATTAAATAAACCCTGTGTTCCACCGGGTTTCCAAGCTGTCAGTGAGCACTTAGGGGCGTTTAAACCGTAAGCACCCAGGAAAAAAGACAGTCTCTTCAACAAATGGTGTTGGGAAAATTGGACAGCCACATGCAGAAGAATGAAACTGGACCATTTCCTTACACCACACACAAAAATAGACTCAAAAATAGACTCAAAATGGATGAAAGACCTGATGTGAGACAGGAATCCATCAAAATCCTTGAGGAGAACACAGGCAGCAACCTCTTCAACCTCAGCCGCAGCAACTTCTTCCTAGAAACATCGCCAAAGGCAAGGCAAGCAAGGGCAAAAATGAACTATTGGGATTTCATCAAGATCAAAAGCTTTTGCACAGCAAAGGAAACAGTCAATAAAACCAAAAGACAACTGACAGAATGGGAGAAGATATTTGCAAATGACCTATCAGATAAAGGGCTAGTATCCAAAATCTATAAAGAATTTATCCAACTCAACACCCAAAGAACAAATAATCCAATCAAGAAATGGGCAGAAGACATGAACAGACATTTCTGCAAAGAAGACATCCAGATGGCCAACAGACACATGAAAAAGTGCTCCACATCACTCGGCATCAGGGAGATACAAATCAAAACCACAGTGAGATACCATCTCACACCAGTCAGAATGGCTAAAATTAACAAGACAGGAAACGACAGGTGTTGGCGAGGATACGGAGAAAGGGGAACCCTCATACACCGTTGGTGGGAATGCAAGCTGGTGCAGCCACTCTGGAAAACAGTATGGAGGTTCCTCAAAAAGTTGAAAATAGAGCTACCCTATGACCCAGCAATTGCACTCCTGGGTATTTACCCTAAAGATATAAATGTAGGGATCCGAGGGGCACGTGCACCCGAATGTTTATAGCAGCAATGCCCACAATAGCCAAACTATGGAAAGAACCTAGATGTCCATCAACAGATGAATGGATAAAGAAGATTGGTATGTGTGCGTATACATATACATATATATGTATACGCACACACACAATGGAATACTATGCAGCCATCAAAAGAAACAAAATCTTGCCATTTGCGACGTGGATGGAAATAGAGGGTATTATGCTAAGCGAAATAAGTCAATCAGAGAAAGACAACTATCATATGATCTCTCTGATATGAGGAATTTGAGAGGCAGGGCGGGGGGTTGTGGGGTGTAGGGAGGGAAAAAATAAAACAAGATAGGACTGGGGAGGGAGTCAAACCATAAAGACTCTTAATCTTAGGAAACAAACTGAGGGTTGCTGAGGGGGGTGTGGTAGGGATAGGATAGGGTGGCTGGGGGATGGACATTGGGGAGTTTATGTGCTATGGTGAGTGCTATGAATTGTGTAAGCCTGATGATTCACGGACCTGTACCCCTGGGGCAAATAATATATTCTATGTTAATAAAAAAAAAAATAAGCTGTAAGCACCCACCCTCTCTGCACACCTCGGGGGCTGCCTCTTCTGAAGAGCCGGGCTGATTTGGACCTGGGGTAGAATCAGAGGTAGCGGTAGCAGGAAGTGCAGCGCGAGGACATGCGGCAGGCTCCCCACCCCCGCACAGTGTCCACTGTCTCAGTCCCCCACCTTCTTGGTTAGGTGCCCGCACAGGCTCGGCTCCTAGCCCAGGCACCTCGCTGCGGAGGGGGGCGGCGGGGAAGGGAGGGGAGTGGGCAGTGCCTGCCTGCAGAACGTGCTTCGGCTTTTGCACTCAGCAGGACCGTGTGTCTCTCCAGCAACCCCTGGTGCGGTTGAGAGGTGGTGCCAACATCGGGGAGGGCCGAGTGGAGGTGCTCAAGAACGGAGAATGGGGCACCGTCTGTGACGACAAGTGGGACCTGGTGTCTGCCAGCGTCGTCTGCAGAGAACTGGGCTTCGGGAGTGCCAAAGAGGCCATCACTGGCTCCCAGCTGGGGCAAGGTAAGGACTGGGGAGGCGTTCTGGGGTCTCTCTATGGGGAGCACGGCACAGGGAGCCCAGCCCCAGCAGGCTGGCTTCAGGCTTTTCAGGGTCTTCCCGCATGGCCTCCTCCCTCCTGCAGCTGCCGCTCTGTTCGAGAATGTCAGACCTCTCCCAATAGTCAGAGCTGGAAGGGAACTTAGAGCCCCGAACCCCCATTTTATGAATTTGGAAGCTGAGACCCAGAGAAAGAAGTGAGTAACCAAGATCAGACAACATTATTAGCAGCCCATGAAGACTTTAATGGAGGTCTCCCAGCTCGCAACCCAGTGCTCCCCACTGTCCCACCGAGAAAGGCCCTTCCTCTAGAACAGGATCTCCGAATTCCTCTGGCCGTGGCCCACCCCAGGCACACAAGAATCTCGAAAGTCATCTCACTTTCCCACTCTAGCGTAGCACCACACACATGCTCTCCCTGCCACCAGAGCCTGGGAACAGGATGCCCTCTCTGGATGTCACGTGATGCTAACGAGAAGGGGCCTGGTTCTTATTAAGTGTCCCGAACAAATCTTTCATCTAAGCAGAGAACAAATGTATAAGAGGCTTTCAAGCAGGTCATTTTGTTGAGAACAGTGATGCAAACGTGACAGGAGGACATGACAGATAGCTTCCCTCTCTGACGAGGGTGGGGCATCCTGTCCTGTGGGGAGATGTTTCCATACTGCCGGACAAGGGCCATCGCCCCACAGAGAGGAATGTGGTGAGGTCATTGATCACAGGCTGGAGGAAGGAACAGCCCAGTGGACTGGAGAGAGAGTCCTGGAGTCAGAGATGCCCTGCTGGGGAGGACCTCAGTTCATCTGATCCAGCAGCCGAGGCCTGGAGGCGTGGGAGGACAAGCCTGTGGTCACCCTCATAATGAATGGTGGAGAAAATCTGAAACCCAAGTCATTAGCTCTCAGATTTGGGCTTCTCCTGGTATGCCCACCATGGCCCAGTCCTGTGCACATTCAGAATGCCTCTCTATCCCCATTCTGCAATCCCACAAGCTTCCTGGGCATGTACAGAAGGTTAGGGATCTAGGCTGGCCTCTGACGTTGCATTGTGCCACCTAGAAGCCTCAGTTATACTGCAGGCCAGTCCTCTTCTCCCTGGTCATGGTGAGCTCTTTGGAGCTCCCCTGGATGGCAAATACCCCCACAGTCCGGGTCCCCGATTGGCTGATGTGTTGGTCTGTGCTTTCCCAAGGCCTGTGGGACAAAGCCCACTCATTCTGAGAAACAAATAAGCACTGGGTGACGTAAGCATTCCATCTATCGTGGGCGTGTGCTATTTGACCTAGTTACTTCACTGCCCGGAGCAGCCGCAGGTTTCCAGGGACCTACCGAATTCTGGAAGAGACCGCTAGCATTTTCGATGCTGTCCTTGAAAGAACCACTGGGTGATTCGTGATCTGCCGCCACTCTGGGCAGGTCAACTCTGGTAGGCAGGAAGGGAAAAGTCCACAGTCAATGTCAAGTCACAGAGCAGATGGGGTCAGTTCAGTCCCGGCTCTGGCTGGGGGACCGAGCAACCGCTCCCATAGTTTGGGTGTGAAAGGCAAGGACTAAGAGGCCAGCAGTCTGAGCCCCAGTCCCAGCCCTGCCACCTCCCTGCTTGGTGAACTTGAGCAAAACCTGGGGTTTCAGATTCTACACTGGAGTCATGGCTCCAGCCTCCTGTGATTCTCCGAGACCTGCTCTTATCACCAGGTTGGAGGTCAGGTCGAAGTCAGGCACTGTGCTTTGCGCCCTGGGACCCCCCTGCACACATCTGGACTCCAGCTTGCTGTTTCCACGACCACCTCCTCCCAAGACCCAGCGCTGCACGAGGAGAGGGCCTGTGTCCTTCACCTCTGTATCCCTAATGCTGAGTCTGTACCCGACTCACAGTGCTCTAGGCTGTTCATTTTATGAAGAACACATGAATGAATGAATGAATGAATGAATTCCAGTTGCATAAGTAGGATCAGCAGAGTGAATGGTTGGTAAAGAGGTTTGAGCACTCTGCACCTTAGCTGTCCAACAGAAATACAGCAGGAGCCACAGAAGTAATTTTAAATTATAATTTTATATTTATATTTATGTATAAGATTATAATTTTATATTTAAATTAAATTAAATTAACATTTTAAATTAAATTTAAATAAAAAGAAACAGGAAAAATAATTTTTTAATTTTTTTGTTTTTAATTTTTTTTAATTTCTTTTATTTTAATAAACATAGAATGTATTTTTATCCCCAGGGGTACAGGTCTGTGAATCGCCAGCTTTACACATTTCACAGCACTCATCATAGCACATACCCTCCCCAATGTCCATTTCCCCACCACCCTCAGGAAAAAATAATTTTAATAATATATTCCCCTTAGTCCACTATATCCCAAATATTATGATTTCGATGTGTACTCACCATCAGTGCTATTAACGAAATAGTGTACATTTTGCATACCAAGCCTTTGAACTCTAAGCTGTGCGTTACACTTAGCATCTAGGTGTGGACCGGCCATGGTCCATGTGCTCTGTGTGGTCAGTGGCTGTGTGGGTCAGGGCAGCTTTAGAACAGTGGCTTCAAAAGCCCTTTGCCTGACATCCCCCAGCGGAAATACACATGATGGGACAGGCCATGCACATAAAACTGAAACAGAAGTTTCCGGAAACAGTGCTTACCTCTACGGCATGCAAAATGTCGTACTGTATTCTGCTGGGCTCTTAAAAATGTGACTGTGACCCGAAGAGTTGATTGTGGGTCTAGAGTCTGTGATATCCCTCCAGGGGATTAGGCTTGTTCCCCAGTGCTCTGCTTCGGCCCCGGCCTGTGGTACCCACCACCCCCCCGCCCCCGAGCCCGAGGCCAATGCTTGATACTTGGGGGAAGAACAGGGCCAAAGTGCAGGTGGGGAAGCCATCGTGAGGAGGAGCAACCCAGGGGTCTGTCCAGAACCAGGAGCAGGCGAATGCTGGGAGTCAGGATGCCCACAGGCGCTGCCGGCCATGGTCCGCAGTACACCCAGGCCAGCGGCCTACAGGGACGCCTTCCGCCCTCCGGAACTGGGAGTTGTAGGAAGACAGTGAGAAACACTGGTGTTCCCATCTCTGTGCCGGGAGTGTGTCTACCTCAGGAACGTGGGGCCCGCCCTCTGGAGCCCCATCCGCATGTGTCTGAGAACCCAGTGGGCATTTGTACAAGTGGGGCTGGAAGGAGACAACCAGTTGTTAGTTGGAGTCTAAAGCACGTTAGGCTCTTGTACAAACCTTTCCTCCCCCGGCCAGTCCCGTAGGCCAGTGATTCATAAGCGTTCACTGAGGACTGTTTGGGCTGGGCCCTGGAATGGAGAATTCATTTATTCCACAAACATTTACGGTAATGGTTTCTGCTTCCCTGGAGCTCGTGTCAAAGAGGGGGAAACTAGAAATAGCCTCCCTCAAAGAGAACCTGCATTCAGAGGGGCCACGGGATATGAGATGGGACCCGGATACTCTACCCTTTCCTGAGCGCCTGGTAACTGACCATCCTTGGAGTCTGTCATTCCTCCTCAACCCCACCCTGCCAGAGAGATGTCATTATGGCCTTTGACAGATGAGGGAGGTGGGGCTCCGAAAGCGCCCATCCCTCCCCAAGGAGACGCAGGCTCCCTCTAGTCTCTCCTCGCCTCCCAGGGAGAGGTGTGGACAGAAGAAGCTACAGGTGGGGGTGAGCTGGTGTCTGGCAGAGTGGGGGCCGGAGGAAGGCTTTGATATCCTTGGAGGCGGGCTTCTAGCTAGGTCAGCAAAAGGAGGTGATGCAGGGGCCGAGAGAGCACCCCCAGATGAAGAATGCAGGTGCTCCCAAATGCTCCGTGCTTTTGCACAGCAACCTTCCGCTCCCGTCCAGCACACGGGGGTTTTCTCGTCAGGAGAGAATCCCATCGTGGAGCCAGACTTCCTGGTTTGCCTCCTGGCTCCTCCATCAGGCCCGTTACTTCATTGTCAGCTCCCCGTTTCCTCATTGTACTTACTAGCGATGACTTGATGAGTTCATGTACACGATGTGTGTAGGACAGGAACCAGCACGTAGTAAGCGCTCAAGAAATATACACCATCCTTCTGACAGTCGTCAAGCAAGCCCCACGTCGGACACTCAGGTCCAAGGGTGCTGCCCGTCTCTGTGTCCACCTGATTCCCGGAGCTGGGGCCCCTGCTTGCCTCGAGGACCCTATTCGGGGTCTGTGCTGTCACAGCCTCTGTGCTCTGAGACCTTGGATGCTTCCAGCTGTAGTCACTATGTTTTAATCGATTGAATTGGAAGGCTTATTGTTTGTGAATTAAATTTGTGAATTTGTGAATTTCCAAGGGAAGGGAAACTTGGCTCTCACTTGCTAACATAGGTTGCTCCTGGATGTTAATTTTGGCCTTGGTGAGCCTAGATACCAAGTGTCTCTGGAAACCTCTGCAATGGGGATCACAGAAGGAACACAGACATGACGTCTGCCCTTGTGGGGCCTCCAGCCCAGTAGGGAAGCAGACATGGAACAGGGGGGGCTCAGCTCAGACAGGAATCAGAAAGGCTTCTCGAAGAAAGTGGTCAAAGCCGAGCCCTGAAGGCTGAGTGAGAGTCAGCTGGTGAGGGGGCGAGGAAGGTGGGCTGGACAGAGGGTACAGGCAGAGGAAAAGCTCAGCTCAGTCAAGCAGCCAAAGGAGAGGTGGTACAGTGGAGGTGGGAGGAGCAGGCCGAGCCAGAAGGCTAAGTGAGAGGCCACATTGTGCCAAACAGGCCACCTGGGGACTGTGGATTTTACCCTTTGATGCAGTGAGAAGCCGTTCCAGGGACTTTAGATGGGGAATGGCTTGATTCAACGGACATTAACAGCACTCTTGGGATGCCCTGCAGCGAATATTTTGGTATGAACAGGCAGGACAGAGCCTAGAGGCTGTTGCATTTGTCCAAATGGGAGAAGACAGGGTGGGATGAGTGTTGTGATGGCAGAAACGCAGAGCACCCAGATTTAGGGGAGTACACAGGTGTGGTGATGGATTCCTTGTCAACCACAGAGAAAGAGGGAGTACCGGAGATGAGCTCAGGGTTCTGGTGAGAACATCGAGCCGGACTTCCCAGGATGGAGAGGGCTGGTGGAGAAGCAGGTGGGAGGTGGTCATTCTGCTGGCCGGGGAAGTAAAGGGTATTTCCAAGAAGTTCACTCTGATGGGGATGAAAGTGACAGGCCGGGGTGTGGAGGGGAGTGGTGCTTAGGGGAGGGCAGCTGTCAGATGGGGGGTGAATCTCTGAGTGTTGAGGGGCAGGACCCGAGCGAGAGGAGGGTGGTGGGTGAGGGTCAGGAGAGAGAGGTGATCCCAGGCAGGGCGGGGACCAAAGAGGGAGTCAGTGCAGCCCAGAGATCCCGGAGAGAAGTGGGCTTCCATCCACGTTGATGGGCTAGACAGAGGGGAGGTAACCTTGTGAGCTGAGCTGAGTCGATGCTGGTCAGGTTGGGAATTCTCTCTCCCTAGCAGTGGGGGGCTCCCCGTGGTTATATGGGTGCATATGAGAGCAGTTTCCCTGCATGTTCACCGTTGGTCACTTGCCAAATGATTTGCTGTCTCTGCCCCAGCAGCTCTCCTGTCCACACTGCCAGTGCCCAGAGGGCACACTCAGGTGTGTGCAGCAGGGAGCACTGGCAGGAGACAGGCTGGGGAGAGGAGGGAGGCCAGGTGTCTCTTCTCCCTGCAGGGTCCCTGCGGGCCACTGTGTCCCTCTTGGACCAGGGGTAACGGCTCTTAACAGGTGGCCTTTCCACACAGCCTCTTTGCTCTCCTGGGTCGGACACCTATCTTCCCCTCACTCCTGCAGGCCTAGGAGCCATTTCTGTGTCCCATTGTTATTAGCCTCTGAATGTTGGACTGCCCATTGTGATTTTGTGATTTCCCTACACTCTGTGCATACCTTTATTATCTTCTCTTTTTTAAAAGATTTATTTATTTAGTTTAGAGAGCATGAGAGTATGCGTGCACACGAGCGGGGTAGGGGCAGAGAGAGAGAGAGAGGGAGAGAATCCTCAAGCAGGCTCCCTACTGAGTGTGGCACCTGGTGCAGGGCTCGATTCTGGGACCCTGAGATCTAGACCTGAGCTGAAATCAAGAGTCAGACACACTTAAAAAAAAAAAAATCAGACACAACTGAATGAACCACCCAGGCCCCCCTTACCTTTATTTTCAAAATCCCTTTTTCTAACTCTGCTCAAATCATCCAGTTTGATTGTGCTGTCACTTTCCTGCAGGGACTCCAATTCTGTAGGGCTAGTCACCCCTTCAGGTTCAAAACACACAGAGTATTAAAGTTGAAGAGGGACCCTAGGTGTCTTCTCATCCAACGCTTTATCCCAGAAGAAAACCAATATTCAGAGAGGCTGAGTGCGTTGGCCAAGGTCGCGCAGGAAGTTAGTGGCACATTTGATTTGCTTTCAGGGGAGAAGTGAATCCCAAGACAAGAAGCAATTCTCTCCACAGAGAGGAGGCCTGGAGCCTGAGCTGATTATGGGATGCAGCTGGAAGAGTTTGAGGATGGGACAAACACGTCCTTCCTGTCTAGGACTTTCTTGCACATTCCAGAAACTTTCCTTTGGAAGCTGTCACTAGCACATGCTTGTTTTCCTCCCACAGGGATAGGACCCATCCACCTCAACGAAATCGAGTGCACCGGGAATGAGAAGTCCATCATAGACTGCAAATTTAATGCCGAGTCTCAGGGCTGCAACCACGAGGAAGATGCCGGCGTGAGATGTAACATCCCTGCCATGGGCTTCCAGAAGAAGGTGAGGGGCTGTGCTCTGTTTTGGTCACTGAGCCCCAGAAAGTCTGAGCCAGGTGGCCTCACACTCAGGGGTTCTCACAGGTGGAATTTGAGTGCTCTGAGGATGAGCTCAGAAAGGGCCGGGCTCCGCTGCTCTCACTATTAACGACTTTGTTGCCTTGCACTCGGTAAGTGTGCTGAGGGAGAAAATGTATGGATAAGCACGCTGTTCCTCAGGGGCAGATATAGGGCCCCTACTGCATGCCACCCCCTGCACGGGGACTGGACATATGGCGTGATTGCTAGTTCTTTCTGTAAAGGTCTCAAGGTCCATAGCACCTGTGACACCCTTGGCATGGTCCCTGTGCAAGGACCCAGGGCAACCACATCAACAGCAGGTCTATAAGTTACACAAGGGTAAGCACCATATAGACAGTATTTTGGGACAGAAGAGTATAGTTTGGTAACCAGAGGGAAAGACAGGAAACCTTAACAACATTATACCGGAGACACACCTTTCTTCTCCTGAAGTAAGTCTCTAAAATCCTACATCAGCGTGTCTCCTGGCTTGGGTGGCTTTTCCCACAAGGCTAGCCAACAAGATGATTTCCTCTCGGTCTCCCCCATCCTCAGGAAAGGTCCAGTACGTTCTATTCATTGCTCTTCACTGTCCCACGTATTTGGTTGGGTCCTGGGCGTCACCTGTTACCCGGCTGGTCCGTTGGAGGAGTTTCTTAAGTGCTTATTTTAAAAACGAGCAAATGCAGACACATCAGGGCGCAAGATGGCGCCCCCGTTGGGTTCTTGCTTTGACCGTGATTCTTGACCTTGGCACAACACCGGCATGCCAAACCGGTCAGCCACGACATGCGTTTGGATCCAAAATGGGACCCCCACAGCCCTCAGCCAAGCCGTGCATTTGCCTGTGGGTGAGTGGGAGCACGGGCCGCAAGCCCATGGCTACGGGAAATGCTTGCCGTCTCCAGTCGTCTGGCAGCCTTGCAAGATAGCCGTACGGAGCTGTGGAAGGTGACGTGCCCCGGTCCTGGTATGCCATGGCAGCCTGCCCTTTAGGCGGATTGGAGGTGGGTGGGTAGAGTGGGGTCTCCAACCCGAGTGAAAGACCTAGGCCAGAGAAAGTGATGTTTTCCAGATGCACTTTGTGGTTGGGGTGGCTGAGCCAGGCTGTGCGCTCGGGGATGCCAGCGGGGACACTGCACTCCCAGCACCAATGGCCTCACCCTTGCACGGGCCCTCCAGGCTCTGGCAGGTGCTCCCTGAGCTCAAGCAGGAGGTGTGGGAGACTTTTACCCTGGCCTCCCATCCCCCAGAAAGGAAATGGGCAAGGTCATCGGTGAAAGAAAGTCCCACAGGCCGTATGGGTTGTCTCGGCCCCGCAGCAGGCCAGCCCGTCACGTGATGTGGCTCGGGGCTGCCAAGGGCACCGGCAGGTATGCCAGGCAGAACCGCCAAGACTTTCAGCTGTTATCACGTTTTGGTTTGCTGGGACCGCCATAACTAAACACCATAGACTGGGAGGCTTCGATGCTAAAAATGTTGGTCCTCACAACTGGAGGGGCTAGAAATCCAAGATCAAAGTGCTGGCTGGGCTGGTTTCTGCCGAGGCCTCTCTCCCTGGCTTGCAGATGGCCGCCTCCTCGTGTGTCCACATGCGGCCTCTGTGTGTGCATCCCCCATGTCTCTTCCTTGTCTTATAGGGGGGCCCATCGTATTGCACTAGGGCCCATCCTTATGACCTCATTCAATGTAATTACCTCTTGAAACACCCTTTCTCCAAATACAGCCGTATTAACGGGTTGGGGCTGCAGCATGGGAATTCCATGGGCACACGAGTCAGTTCACCGTCACTCACTGGCCGATTCCTTCCATAATTTCTTTGAGGCTTGAGTTTACTCGTCTGGAAAGAAGGACATTGAGAGAGATGATTTCCCTGGCTTCTCTGCCACCCCTGTTCGGTAGGAAATTGACTTTTCTCTTGAATGGCTACTAGAGACCGCACACTTGGAAGCCAGCAGCTTTGGTCATCCGGCCCCTGCAAAGCCTCATTCATCTTGCTGCTGGGAGTGGGGAGCCGAGCCCAGGAGGCTCTGGGAAGGGCAGGTGGGCTTCCCGGGTGACCACCCTTGCTGACCTCCGGTTTACCTCTGAGCTGCGGGCCTCCCCTGGCCCGGCCTGGTTAGCAAGACCAAGCCCGTGTGAGGAATGTTGAGTGGGCAAGTGCCCGTGCTTCCTTTCAGGCTGACATCCGGGTTGTGTTCCCTTGCCTCCTACCCCCTCACGTCCCCAAATAGGTGTGGGACTGGTTAACCACAACCTTATCAAAACATGAGGCAGCCTTGCCGGACGGGAAGTGTTTTGCTTTCCCTGTGGGTGCTCAGGAGAACGTCGCTGCCTGTGCTCCACGCCCTTCTTTCAGACCCCAGACTGCTGCCATCGAGAATCAAAGGAATAAGGAAAGGGGAGTGCCAGGGTTATTTTCAGAAACTTTGAGGACGCTGGACCTTCCCTGGCATCCTCGCTGGCTGACCCGAGGCCTCTCGGGGTTCCTCCCATGCTGGTGAGGGCAGAACACCTCTAGCTGGCACATCCGGCTGTTTCCGGAATGCTGGTGCCTCAGTGTCCTGGGCCATGTTAGAGCTTTATGGCTGGCCTCTTGCTCCCTCTGTTCTCCTCTAGAAAATGAGAAAAGGCCCCCAGTGCATCTTGAAACTCCCAGAGCTGTGAAACCCTGGTGCCTGTCACTGACTGTTACAATAGTCCATAAGGCAAGGCACTGTCCACAAGGAACTCTAAAATAGTAACAAACCCGATTAAAAGTCATTCTGCTCTTAGCCTCACTGCCCACTGGCATTAGCCTCAGTGCTCACCTGGCCCACCGGACGGGTCCACTCCCATAGCCTCCACCTCCCCAGGGTGCACGGGCTTGGCAGGGGCAGCTGGAAACCACACCAGGGGAGGGGGATGGCCTGTGGTGACCTAGAGATGCCCCCGATGGGTTTAAACACAAGCCCTGCCCAAGGTGCCGCCCTTTCCTTGGCATGTTGAAGCCCGGTAGCCTGCCTTCTGCCATTCTGGGATTTTCTCAGTGGCTCTGCTCATCTTACTTGTCTGTGTTTTTACATAGACCCAAAGATACGTTAGTCGTGGGTGAAGTACGATCCAGATCTAAGACCATGCCCACCTTCACCCCGGGCTCTCAGCCCAGAAACGCTCAGAAGACAAACGTTGGCCTCCCAAAGGCCAGCCCTCTTCTTGCCTGCTCTGACCCCTTCTAGTTCTTCTGAAGGGAGTTTTGATTTCTGAAGGGACTCCACCGTAATAAAGATCATTACTAGGATGCTGACCCATATTTCTTGAGCACTTAACGATGTGAGGATTTTCCATGAATTATCTCATTTAAATCTTCCTCTCCACAAGCCTGGGAGGTAGATCCGGCATCATGGCTGCCCTTGGTTTGTCTCTTTGCCAGCTGATCTCATTGACCTTTGAAGCCCCTAAATCCATAATAAGATTTGAGACGTATGTCCCAGGAGTTATGCTGTTTCTAAGAACTGGCAAGCCAGCAGCCCAGTATGTGAGGGTTCCTGGAGGCGTCATGCCTTGTCCCAAAGGAATGAATTGCTAGGCGTATAAAGGAAGCAGCGTAAGGTGTTTAGATGAAGGGGAGCATCTTTAGAGCCCTTCCCCAATCTCCAGATCTCTCTGCTTGAGCTCACCTAAGCTGGTCCATGCTTTCAGTCCATAAGACTGATCATTCATTCATTCTTTCCAAATGTATTGTTGGAGAACCTGACATTTGTGAAGTACCGTCTTAATTTTCGATCACACAGGAAACTGCACAAATACAGCTCTGCCCTTAGGAGCTTATACTCGAGCGGGGGAGACAGATGTTAAACAAATCGTGAGTTAGCTTAATTATAACTGTTGGAAGTGCTTAGAGGGAGATGTGTAGGGAGCGACGGAGTGTGTCCATGGCCACGGACCCCAATGAGAGGGAAGTGGCTCAGGGTACGGAATCGGAAGGGTGAACAACAATCAGCCAGGCAAAAGGGCACCTATATGTAGTGGGCTTACACGTGGCTTACTGCGTGGAAACCGGAGGAAGGCCTGCGTGCCTGGAGGTCACAGAACAGGATGGAAGCCTGAGTAGCAGAGCAAGGGGAAGCCGCTGCCATGTTGCGAGCCGGGAAGCGATACGAGCAGGGGTCTTTCAAAGCTGGCTTCTGACCAGACAAGCGGGTGATGAAGTCCAGAGCGGAGGCAGGGAGAGAAGGAGGGGTTCTGGCTCAGGCAGGGGGTGATGGCGCTGGGACAAGAGGGTCCATGCAGAGCTAAGGGAAGCGATGAATTGGAAAGAGACTTTGGAGATAAAATCCACCGAGGAAGATTTTGACCGGATGTTGCGGGAGAGAGAGAGAGGATGGTGTGGAGGACGGCTGCGGGATTGCTGGCTTGTATAACAGAGTCAGCTGGGGATCAGCAAAGGACAGCTTGCAGGCCAGACCTATCCCTCTGCCTGTTTTTGTCATTATAGTTTTACTGGGAACACAGCCACGCTTGGCCATTGACCCATTAGCCCGGGCCGCTCTTAAGCTGTGCGGCAGAGCTGAGCTTATGACACGGAGCGCATGACCCATGAACCTCCCAGCCCTTTGCAGAAAGTGTGCTGTCCCTGGTGTAGACGGGAGTGCCTTTTGCTGCAATAGGGGAGCAAGGAGGAGATAGAACACAGGTTTAGATGGAGATGGAGAAGACGCCACGTTCAGATTTGGGGTCTCCCTGAAACTGACACATGGAACTGTGACGGTATTTGAACTGTCAAATAGGCGGCTGGTTATGGGGTCTCAGAAGGGAATTCTGGTGGAGAGGACAGTGGGGGCAGGGGCAGATGATATTGGGAGCTGGAACCAGCCAACTAGAGGGTGTGCTGAGGACCAAAGGGCCCAGGAAGAAGTCTCAGGGAGTTCTAACATTTTTAAGGTCCCTAGGCGCATCCTCCCGGGTGTCTGATTCTAAGGGCAGCTCTCCCCAGGCGTCTCAGGGATGGCAGCAGGGAACAGGGGCTGGTGCAGTGGTGGGGGTCAGTGCCCAGTCCTCTAAGGCCTTGGGCTGCCTGCATGTGGGAACCTGATACACAAGCCAGGCAGCAGGCTCTCAGTGATGCTGTTGACACTGACTCTGTCCCAGGCAGGAACCCCTGGCTTGGGGGGAGTTGAGACTGATGGCAATAGGGTGGGGCAACTCCCCTCTATTCCCATCTGGTGACTTTGCCTTTCTTTCTGTTCACAGCTGCGCCTGAACGGGGGCCGGAACCCCTATGAGGGCCGCGTGGAGGTGCTAGTGGAGAGGAATGGGTCCCTCGTATGGGGGACGGTGTGTGGCGAGAACTGGGGCATTGTGGAGGCCATGGTGGTCTGTCGGCAGCTGGGCCTGGGGTTTGCCAGCAACGCCTTCCAGGTGAGAAGCCCCCACCTTGGCCCGTTCCATCCAGTGTGACCCTGATCCTCGTAGTCAGGACCTGCTTTCCATGCACCTTCCCCAGCTGCCCGGGAGGTAGACGGCAAAGTGCCCTGAGCTGGGGGGAGAGGGACCAGGAACCTCATCCTGGCCTCGGCTCTGCAGCTCACTGCCCTGAGTCCTTGGGGGGCTCATGTTCTGCTCTGGAATCCTTTTCTCCACTACAGAATACGGGGCTGGACTCTGGTTTCCAGGGTCTACTCTGCTTAGAGTGCTGGGATTCACCCTGGGCTGGGGGCTCATTCTGGGGTGTTCTGATGTGCCTATGCAGAGGGAAACAACTCAGTCCTATGGGGCAGTGAAGACCACCTAGCCCAAAGGCCTGGCACCCCAGAGGCCTTGTCCATGTCCATGTCCATGTCCTCCTCCAGCCAGCCCCTTCCTGAAAGAGAGGGACTCGGCTGAAGGCCGCTAAGCCCCTGCCCGTATCGAAAGGCAGCAGAGGAGAGGCAAGAAGCACTTTGGCTTCAAAAATCATTGACTTCTGCAAGCTATATTGTGAGGACACATTGTAAGAAGGAGGCTGTGGGGGGAAGAGAAGCCAGAGATGGGAGGCTTGAGGTCTGTTCCCATCTCTACCCCCATCGGCCTTCTGTGTAATGATCTGGGCCAATGCAGCTGCCCTCCCAGGCATCCCTTCTCCTCCCTCTGACATGGAAGGAACCCCTCAGGTCCTCAGTGTCCGGGCTCTAGACACTTTCTCGGTGTTTGGAGAAAAGAAAAATGTCTGGAGGCCCCACATTGCTTTGCTAACCCTGCCCCTAGCTCTTGTGCAGGGAGGCGGGGTGGGGGTGGGGGGTCCTGCCTCCCGAACAGGATTTCTTAGGGAGGGACTTGGGTCAGCTCCGAAGCCTTGCAGAGCCTGACTGCCTGCCACGGGCTGGCTGGGTCCAGGGTAGGAGCTGAGTCCTGAGCTGTCCTGTGGCTCCTCATTCTAGCATTCAGAAGGGCCCGGCCTCTGAGAGCCCTGCCCACTCCCTCCGGGGTCCTGGCTTCCCACAGTGTCTCTGCTAATGCTGCTTCTACAAGCCAGGGCCCTTCCTGGGGCACCAAAGCGAGAGGAGAAAACAGTGCTCTTTCGAAGAGCGCTTGTCCCGCTATTTTCACTCCTAGTCAGCTCATTCTTAACACACCTGGGCCTCAGCAGGGTTGTGACGTGGGCCCGGATCTCTGCCACCGATTACGCACCCCGTCCTTCTCGAGGCCCCAGTCCTCTCTCCAGAGGACGACCATAAGGAGAACCAGTAGGATGTACGCATGATGAGCTATCACGTGTGAACAGGTGTCTTCTCTCCTGCCAGTTCTGATGGATCGGCAGTGTCTCCGGGAGCACTGTGCCAAGGACTCCGAGAGCACGTGCAGGTTTAGAGGAGACAGGACCCTGACAGGCAAGTCCTGTCTGCCCCTGGGCTCAGGGCTGGGGAGTGAGCAGCCTGAGTTACCGGCGCCTGCCGTTCCTGACACACAACACTGGACAGCCGTTTGACCAAAACCTTAGCCACACTTTCCCCGCGGGGACCAGAGGCAGAGCCAGAGCGTGGGGCTCTCCCCCACTCCACCGCCAGCAAACTGCGTGACTTGGGGCCATGGCTGTGTGTGCCGCCGCTGTCCCCATTAGAAAAAGTGGGCTTACATTTAGCGTCAGCCTTGGGATCTTCCTGAGGCTGAAAGTTGACTGAAAACGAGAAAGTGACGGCTCACGGTGACACGCTTCCCATGTCTTTTGATTCCTCCAGGAGACCTGGTATTGGCACGGAAATATCTACGCCAACAAGGTGGTCATGAGCGGGGTGAAGTGCTCGGGAACCGAGCTGTCCCTGGCACACTGCCGCCAGGACGAGGATGTGGCCTGCCCCCAGGGCGCGGTGCAGTATGGGGCTGGAGTCGCCTGCTCAGAAAGTGAGAGTCCCTGGGGGTCACATGCTCCCTCCCCCGCACGGACACCCCAACACTTGCCTGCTGACAGTGGAAAGAGAAGCGGGAGGGAGGGACTGGGGAGTCTGGGAGCCTTGGGTTCAAATGGCGGGGCCGCCGGAGACCAGGGGACCTTCCGTGAGTTCTGTCCCTGAGAACTCCCAGCTCTTACCAGTTACCGAGGAAGACAGCACCTTCCTCAGGGCCGTTTCTGAGGCCAGGGAAGCAGATGAAGTGTTGGCTTCCTTCCTCCCACCCCGCTCCAAAAAGCATTGCTTGTTTTCATACCTTGGAGACAACTTAGCTTCCTGGTGAGTCCCTGGGAATCCTAAAGAGATTGAAAACATAGAGGGGGAACCCCTGCGGGGACTCAGAATGGCCCAGCTCATGAAGGCTCCCTTCTGTGCTGAGAGAGAGAGAGAGAGAGAGGACTAGCTCTGCAGCCTTGTGGGCATGCCGCTCTCCTGAGCCTCGTGACAGTGCTGCTCTCCCACCTTGACCTTCTAAAACCACACTTAGCCTTTTCCCTCGTGAATCTGGGAGGTGCAAGAGGCCCCGGATCTGGCCAGAGAACCTGAGAGCAGACCCCACCTGCCCGTTTATTAGCTAATCTTGGCAGAGTTAACCACTCTGATCTCTAGTTACAGTTTTTTCTAAACGATGGGAATTAAATGTGACAGGAAACACGCGTGCGTGCCCAGAAGACAGTGGTGCACCATCTTTTACTGTCATGGAAAGCCAGGGGGGCCAGATCTGAGCTAGTGAAATTTGTGCACTATTGACCCCTTTAGACTCACCCCGCATTTTTTAAGCCTTCCTTGTAAGGCAGGACTGCCCTCCTCCCAACCCCCCAGGCATGAGCTTCTCTAGGCAGACCACCCTGTCCAAGGAAGAGCTCATTACTCTTTTTTTTTCTTTTTAAAGATTTCATTTATTTATTTGACAGACAAAGATCACAAGTAGGCAGAGAGGAAGGCAGAGAGAGGGGGAAGCAGGCTCCCCGCTGAGCAGAAAGCCTGATGTGGGGCTCCATCCCAGGACCCTGGGATCATGGCCTGGAGCTCATCACTCTTAACCGGCCTCCCCAGGAGGAACATCCAAACAGACAGAAGCAGTCAGGGGCCTTTTCTTGGCTTCTTAATTTATTTATATTTGTAATATACCATCATTTCCAAGAGGAAAATAACATAAACCTAAATAAAATTCAAGGTAGCCTAGGAGAAGATCAGATGTGAAAAGTAGGGATTGGCAAAAAGGTACTGGCTCGAAATGGAACCGAGAGAGAGGTTAAAAAAAATACGTGCTATAGAGTCCTATTCATTTACTGTTGGGAGGTCATAAAATTCACCAGGAGCTTCCTAACAGCCGAAGGAAGGAGGGAAACCTGGTCGTTAATGTCATCCACAGTGTCCATGAAGTAGAAATATACCCATGAGATGAGAGATGCCCACTGTTCTAGATTCTGAGATGGAAGGGAATTTCTCATGCAGACAGACAGTTGTGAGATCAATAGTACCCTTGACATCCTCATGGCAGGTGAAAAATGAGTTTCATGGGGCTCTGAGAACTCAAGTTAGGCCAAAGGCATCACTCAGAGTGAATCCTGGGGTAGGCAGGGGAACAGTGGCCATTTGGGCCAGGAACACAGCTCTTAGTGGATCTGGCTGAATGCATGTTACAGTATTGGGAGATGAGGAATGTTCTGCATAATTACTATTTCTCATCCGACCAGTTCCACCCTGTATCTGCAAGTCTTCCTTTTCTCTCCGTCTTCCTGCTGACCCACCCCCCACCCCGCCATATACACTCGGTCTTCACTGTTACCTCTTGTGTCTTCTCAACTCCCTCTACGTCCTTCCCCCCGGCTGTCTCGGCCTGTGTCCAGGTGCCATTCCTCCAGACTGTATCAGTGCAGAGGCTCCTGGGCAGGACCCCCATAGTGAGGGGTGCCCCTCCGATGGCTCCCCCACCCCGGGCCGGAATCCATGCTGGTCTCCCACACATGCTTCTGTCCTGTTCAAACCCATCCAGGCTTCCCCACAGCACTTAGGTGAATTCGGGAACTTGCACAAGGCACATGTTGTCCAACCTCATTTGGAGCCACCTTCCACCTCCCACCCCTCCTTGGTGACCCAGCCACAGAGGTGCCCCTTTATGCCTCAGGGACCTGACACATGCTACTTAGCATTGTAGGGTGACTCCTTGTAATCCCTGTTCATCCTCCAGGGAGCAACTAAACCCTAATTGCCTCCAATGAAATCCTTCCCGACCTCCTCCCCCGCCCTGGGTCCCCTGGTTATAATTTCCAACACCCTCCATATGTCTCCTTCTGGCTCTGGTCACAACTGTAATTAAGTAGCTAATACGGGCTTCCATCTGCCTCTCCTGCGACAACGTAAGGTCAGCCTTTGCAGCACTGTCCGGAGAGCCTAGCACAGGGTTCACTGGAATGCTTGGTGGAAAGACAGAGAGAAAGAGAGAAAGAGCAAGGGAGACCCGTTCGCTCAGCTCAGATGTAAGCAGAAGTGCTGTCCATGGAGTACCGACTGTGGTACAGACAGTGAATAAGAGACTCATTACTCCCTCCAATGAAAGTGTGACCAGGACACTCAGCACCAGCCAAGCTGCCTCCTGGTGTGTGTCCTCCACGAGGAAGTATTTCTCAACAAATGAGAGCCCTCTACTTGCTGCCTTCTACTCCTTACCCCACATCTCATCTGTGTGCCACCCTCCAGACCCTTCAGCTCCACATCCATCCCCTGCAGGTGGATTTGCTCTGGAGAGGCTGCCAGCCCCAGGGGGTCCCCGTGTGTCTTGAGAGCTCCATGCGCAGCCTGGGGGCCACGGGGAGCGCTCCAGGCTCTGGTGAACTTGAGGGAAGCAAAGCTCAGACGCACACCTGCTCCAGTTACAAGCAACTTGTCAGAAAATGAAGGATGGATCCCGTTACAAGTAATTCACAGACAATACTTTTGTGAATTCAGATGTACTACAAATAGTCGGTAGAATCTGACTTTTAAAGGGAAAGCTATGGTTAATCCTTTTGTAAAAAAGATAAACCTTCTATAGGCTTGTTTAGGAAATACAGAGTGTAGCCATTGGTAATTTTTTTTAAACACCTGTAGTGTGCAGTGTGCTCGCTGATTACATCAAGCTTTGTTTTAAAAAATGCACCTGGGGGCACTTGGGTGGCACAGTCAACCCGTTAAGTGTCGGACTCAGTTGGCTCAGGTCATGATCTCAGCGTCATGGGATCGAGCCCTGAGGTGTGAGGAGCCACGCTCAGCCGGGTATTTGCTTCTCTCTCTCTCTCTCTCTGCCTCTCCCCCTTTGCCCCTCCCCGAGCTTGCACTTTCTCTTTCTAAAATAAATACATAAATCTTAAAAAAAAAAAATGCACCTGGTGGAAACTCTCGTGCAGAGCAACGGTGTGCATGGAAACTAGAAGAATCCATCATTGAGCAACACGCATCAGAGCCTTGAAAACATGCAGCCCTTCTGTCCAGCAATGTCACTTCTAGAAATACACTCTAAAGAAATAAGTTATATACGCAGACTTACTCCCGGAAGTTTATCACAGCTTTATCTTGAACGATGAGAAACGGCAAGCAACCGGTATATTGAGAAATAGGAGATAGGGTTATGAATCCAATATTATGCAGCCATAAAATGCATGTGTAATGGGTATTTATTAACAAGGAAATATGTAAGATCTATTTTAAGGGAAACGGTATTAGCAGACTGTAAATCTACATACACTATCACATGTGTTGTAAACTGTGCATCCCTCCCAGAAGGATCAGACCGAGGTGTTCACGGGGCTCTCTCTGGGAAGCATAGTATCATTGCTATTGTTCGTATTTTACGATGGAAAATCTGCAGCCACCCAAAAGGAGAGATAACAATATAATGGACGCTCGTGTTTTACCCATCATGTTGCATTGATAGCTGCAGAGATGTCCGAGAGGACTGTCAGAGGAGGGGAAGAGGAACTTGGGGTAGCATTCCTCCAGGAGGGGACCTGGAGAGACCATGAGCCCATCCCAGGTGGTGATGCTAGGCAGGGATGGGGTTGGTCCCAGCTCAGGAGTCCAAAGCAGAAGACTTGGAGGGGTGAGGGGGGTCGCTCATCTTGCTTGAACACTGTGTCTGTGCTCCCCAGCTGCCCCCGACCTGGTCCTCAATGCGGAGATCGTCCAGCAGAGCACCTACCTAGAGGACCGCCCCATGTTCATGCTCCAGTGTGCCATGGAGGAGAACTGCCTCTCAGCCTCGGCCGCCCAGACCAACCCCACCACAGGCTACCGCCGCCTTCTGCGCTTCTCCTCCCAGATCCACAACAACGGGCAGTCTGACTTCCGACCCAAGAATGGCCGCCATGCGTGGATCTGGCATGATTGCCACAGGTGAGCCCTCCTGCATCATCAGCAGCCTGACACGGTGCAGGGCCCGCATAGGAATCAGAATCGCAGGGTCGCTCCAGAGAGAGCCGAGAGGCCACACATCCAGGAGGCGGGGTCCGCCCACATTAGAGGGGGTCCAGGTCGCCACAGTGGCCTTCCACATTTACTGAGCCATTCTCCACCGCCAGCTGCCCCGGCCCCCCTCATCTTCCCCTAGCCTGGTCTCTTTCTTGCCTCCAGTGCCTAATGTTAGGGAACAAACATCTTGTTTGTCTCATCTCCACTGACACTTTGGTTCATGGTTTTCACGTCCATCTATGGCAAGTTCACGCTCTGCACAGTGCTTGGGGATTCTGCAATTTTTGGATTTTTATAAATATATGTGAGGGGCGCCTGGGTGGCTCAGTGTGTTAAGCATCTGCCTTCAGCTCAGATCATGATCCCGGGGTCCTGGGATCGGGCCCCATGTCAGGTCCCTGCTCAGCGAGGAGTCTGCTTCTCCCTCTGCCTGCCACTTCCCGTGTTTGTGCTGTCTCTCTGTCAAATAAATAAATAAAATATTTTTTAAAATATCCTCAAAAAAATATATATATATATTTGAAATATCTCCAGGAAGGTAGTGGGTATGGAGGCAAGGGTTCTGGGCCCAGCAGTCATGAGACCCAGTCTCTCAACCCAGCCTTGCCTCCTACCAGCTGCGTGATGTCAGACCATCTGGGCCACATCAGCCGGGACCTCCAGTGTCCCTGCCAGCCCTCAGCCTGTGGACTTGGCCCCAGTGCTATGAATCCTGCACCAGAACAGAAATCCTAGAGCTGGCCCTTGCTGAAGCCAACAGAAACCACCCATTCATCTCCTTGCCTTTTCTTTCTCTTTGCCTTTGATGTTCATTCTAATCCAGAGCCCACTGCCCTAGCTTGTTCAGATTTTCCTGCGGGGACCTGACTTGGGCAGGGAGAGGGAACAGAAGAGAACACACTTTTGAAGACGAAGGGTGGGGAGCCCTGCCGTGCAACAGGGCAGCAAGCCCCCGAGGGGTCCACAGTGAGCACCCCCTCTCCCCGGATGCCCTCCTTCTCTGCGGCAGAGCTCCCTGCTTCTCACAGGGAGGCCCGTGGGTGGGCAGAGTCAGCCCATGGCAGACCTTCGCCCCAGAATCTGCATTTTGTCAGGATCACCAGGCAATGGTGTATATGTCATGTCTTAAGTCTGAGGAGCCCCAGCCCAGCCAGGACTAGGCATCCTTCCAACTGGAAAACATAGCAACCTCCATGAGGGGCACAAGAACTGACTTTTCTTGACCCCCTTCTCAGTGCCAGGCACATTCTCAAGGGTAACAGAGTGGGGGCTCGGTGTTTATAGGGCTTGTCCAGGAAATCCAATGGGAAGTTGCCGGGCGGGGTCCCCGGGTTGCGTCTGTCTGACTCCAGAGTGTATGCTCTTTCTGTTACCTCTGCTGAATGTTCATCCGAAACCTGTCCTCGCCTGCTTCTCCGTGTCCCAATGGATGCTCCTGTCACAGTCAAACCAGTTTAGGGATTGAACAGTTCAATCTGTTTAAAAAAAAAAAAAAAAGCCTAGGGATAGAACTTAGAACTTGTTGATTTTCCTTCATAATTATTATCTGTATGTTTTGAATGTCCTAATTAGCCAGGGAATTTTCGGTCTCCATACAGAAGTATGTCAGCCTTCAGCAGGGTGGACGTCAGAGAGTAAAACTGAAGTCATGAGCAGATTGGTGCCTGATGGCCTCTAGAAAGCATATGGGTGGGAGCCCTGGGCCGGCGGGGGCTGACGCTGCCCGCTGTAAGTTGGACATGATTGCATCTCTGTCCCACACGTGGTGGTCTGCCCAGACATTACATGGGGGGAGTCTCCGCGGGACATCTGCTAGCTCTCCAAGCAGTGGTTTGTCCTCTAAGAATACACATGGTGACACCACGGACGTGTTCCTTCTGATCTGGAGCTCCAGCGTCCTGGTCTCTACCCCACCCCACCCCATGCTTTTCCTGTCGTTCTGTTTCATTTCTGTGCTTACAGATGTTCTAATCAGTGGTTTGGGAGTAATGCGTGGAAAAAAACATGCTGGCCAAGCATATGTCCCTTCAAGCCACCCCTTCCTCGTCTGTAACTGAGAACCTACAGCCATGAGATCTGAGGGAGCATAAGAGTGTTGCCCTCCCCCCAGCCCCCAGCCTCCAAAGCTCCAGGGGACATGTCCAGGCTCTGTAGGAGGACCTTTCAATAGGACTTCTGGCCCCAAACCTCAGTTGGGTCCCTTTGGGAGTATGATGAAAGCAGGCCCTTCTTCACCCAAAAACAAAAAATTATTTCTAGAAGATTCAACATCCTCTTTCAGCAGATTTACTGACTGTGGAGCCAAAGTTGAGAACCCTGGCTCAAATCAGTGTGCATGAGGAAAATGATCACTCCCAATGTGATTAATGCTACAGTGAGGAACAGAACTATGTTCTTTGAAAGCTTTCAAATGAAACCTAAAGACTGACCCCCTTAGCACCTTCCTTGCCCACCAGAGGTAGAAGAAAAATGCCCTGAGATGTCCTCTCTTATATGCACCGTGCCATGGGTCAATGACCCTGCCTGTGCCCCAGGGAGCGGGGCCACACCTACTTCACTGGCACGTCACGTCCCAGGTCCGGCAGGGTCCATGCAGAGCTGGACACAGAGCCGCTCTGCCCCTGCTGTGGCCCGGGGATGAGTCCTCACTCTGCAGGCAGCCCCAGGAGAGACGCTGGGAGCTGGCAAGCAGGGCAGTGGAGGCAGAGCCCAGGGCCCAGCCCAGCGACCCAGGGACAGCCCTGCTCCAAAGAGGAGACTTTCCTTTACTCTGCCCAGCTCCCACCATGTGCAGAGCAGGCCCCATCTTGGATCAAAGCCCCACAGATGCAATGTGGGGAGCCAATGTTTGGCCCTTGTCCCATCTGTAGGGCTTTGTTCTGGCCAGAGGGCTCCCAGCACATGGGGATGGCGGGTGGAGTGAGCAGAAGGCCCTCACCCTTCATGACAGCACCTCATGAGCCGGGAACACCCGCCACCATCCTCCCCTCCTCCATATTCTCTGCAGTGGGGACAGGATCATTGTCCCAGCTGCAGCTGAGCCCCAGCTAGGACTGTCCATTCTGGAGGCACCAGGGGACACGTGGCAGGGGTTGGACAAGGTGAAGGGTGACAGCATTTCTGCAGTGCACACAAACTTTCTGATTCAGAGTTTTATGTGGGTCCCCAGGGACCTAGGAAAACAAAGCTGCCATCTTCCTCTGGACTGGCGTGGTCCGTCTTCCACATCTCCATCATCTCCTTCTTCCACTGACATCATGTCTTAGCATACTGAGCTCCGGAGTCTTAAGGTGGAAGGCCATCCTTCCTTTTCTCCAGATCACAATGACCTCCACCAAGTGTCAGGTTATTCTCTCTCTCCGGAGGTTCTGGAATTTCTTTCCAAGTTGTAATTTCCCTAGCTGCCCCCCCCCCACCACCACCATGGATCTCCAACCCCCTCTTAAACTTCCAAGGGTCAGGACACCTTAGTGTGGAAAGCGGAGATATACCCATCACCAACACGTGCCCTCCTGCCCTCCAGGGGGCTCCATCTGCATTTCCTGGGCAGGGGTGTGGGGTGGGGGGCGGGGGCAGGGGGTGCCCCGGTCTCTACAGCCAGCCGGCAGAGAGGGAGACGTGGCCCCAGGGAGTGATGTCCACACCTGCCCCAGAGGTGAAACACAGGAGCCCCAGGACTACAGCTAGCTGGAATCAAGAGGCTCCAAACCAGCTGTTTCCATCCTCGTGTCGGCAGGGGAAAAACTGAAGAGCTAGGGAAGACTCTTAAATCAGGTCTGCAGGAAGCAGGAGGAGCGGGAGAAGGTCAGCCTTACAAGAGTCCATCTGTGGACTGCGTCTGAATTTTGTTTAGACAACGGAACATAAACCCATTTCTCTTCAGTCTTTCCAGCCGGTAAACATGGTAACATAAACCCCTCTCTGAAAGATGCAGACATGTTTTAGGCAATGAGTCAGACCTCATGTCTCATCCTGCTCCTTCGAGAAGCCAAAATAGACTCGTTCAGAGTCATCGCTCCGACTTGCCACAAAACGTGTCCTTGTGAGTGTTCTCAGGGGGCCCCTGGCTCAGCATCACTTTACCCAGAAACATGAGCGACCTGAGAAAAGCCCAAGTTAGGAACTCCTGGCAGTATTTTTAGCACAAGCAAACATAGGAGGAAGGGGGAAAGAGCCTCTAATTTCCTCTCCGAAAACCTATCGTTTTAATTCCCCTCTTGCCGCTGTCCTGACTGCCCCTGCTCCCATGGAGGGAGCCTGAGGCCAGCCCCGTAGGCCTTGGGCGGGTGAGGAAGGCTGGGAAGGGTAGCAGGACCTTTAGCGACGGCAGTGGTTACAAAAACACTACTCGTGGTACTTCTGGGAGCAGGAGTGACGACAAGAGAGTTGACAGGTGCTGAGAACCCCTCTGTTACAAGCCCCCTGGGAGGTCTTTCTCTATGGTTTCTCTGATTCAGTCCTTCTGGGCCCCCTAAGAATGGGTCCTGTGATCATCCCCTCTTTCCTGAGGAAGAAGCTCAGGTAGTTTTGCTCCCCGTGCCTTGGGCGCCTTGTATCTCTGTTTCCCCATTTGCCCCGTGTCCCTGTGATGCCAGAGACAAGCACGTTCGCATAGTTGCACGTGCCTGTGAGGCACACGTGGCGCAGCTCAGGCTGGGCCTCAGGGAGGCCCTTGGCCACACGCGGCAGCCATCTTCCCCTTATTTTTTCTGCACCAAAGGCACTACTTTCCAAGAATCTGCATCTGTTCTCAATTCCTCCGGAGCCAAGAGATGGGACACTGTTATGTAAACAACTCGCAGGAGCAAGAGACACGGGGACACACGAGCTCTCCCTCCTCTGCTCTCATCCCGAGCCCACAGGGACGTGCCTGCCACGCTCTGCTCCTTCCCAAGGGCCTGCGAGCCCCTCTCGGCCCCTTTTTACGTGTCCCAGGCGAGGGGCACAGACTCCTGCCGCCCACTTCGAGCTGGTGGGGTGACCTGGGGGCCCTCCTGCCTTGAGTTCGGAGACCCCCCGACTCGCCAGTGTCTGCTCTTCCTGCCTTTCCTCTCCCGCACATGCCCTCCCCCTTCTGTCCTTTCCCTCCCCGCCATATCCCCACTTCAGAAAGTTTCCCAGAGATCTCAGAAAGTCACTTTTATCAGTCTGCAGTAAGTGTGCAACACAGAAATGGGCTGGGCCAAACACTGTCGTGCCCAGGAGGGTTATAAACAGCACTGAGTAAAGAGCTCTTCACGTATGAAGCGGACAGCGTGGCAGGCCCCCTGCCTCCCCGGGCACCTTGCTAATCCCCACAAGGCCGCCTGCGTCCGGGCAGGGTTGTCCCCGTTCAGCTGGTGAGAGAGCCGAGGCCCGGACGGGCGAGCCTTCCCTCGTGGGGGAGCACCACGGATACCAGCTTCTGCTTCTGTCCTCCCTTTCCTCAGGCCCTGTCACCCACTCCTCTTCCACAGGCCACCCCTCAGGACCCCACTGCTCACAGGCGGCAGCTCTAGCCACTGACCTGTAGCCTGCCCCCCCCGCTTCTCTCTCTCACTCACTCTCTCTCTGCAGGCACTACCACAGCATGGAAGTGTTCACCCACTATGACCTCTTGAACCTCAACGGTACCAAGGTGGCAGAGGGCCACAAAGCCAGCTTCTGCTTGGAGGACACAGAATGTGAAGGAGGTATCTTTGTGGGGTGGCTCCAGAGGGACTCCAGTGCTCCCACCTGTCCTGGAACCCAGGACTGACGCCACACACTGTCACCCTGGCTGCTGCTAACTCTCCCCGTGACCCCTTCTCCCCTCAGGCCTTCCTTTGGCTATAGCTTGGGGCTGGGGCTTGTGGGCAGGGCCCGGCTGTGAAGGTGCTGGGTCCCCCCAGAGTTCTGCCAGTGGGCATTGGTGGGTCCACGTGGTCCCCTGGTGAGGCCCAAACCTGGCACGTGATCCCCCTCCACCTCTGGCTGCCACGGCCTCTCTCCCTGGGTCCCAGCACCAAACCCCTGCCCCACAGGCTCATGGCCTCCCAAATCCAAGCCCAAAAGACCCACTCTGAGGTTCCCAGGTCTCTCGACTCCCCCAGAGAGAGGTGGCACTCAGCTCCCACCTCTGATCACCGGTGGGCACACCCACCACCTGACCTGACTGGGACTCAGGGGAGACACAGTGCTGCTTCAGCATATGCCCAGGGCTTCCAGCAGTGCCCAGGCAGGGTAGCCTCTCGACAATGCGTGTTCGTTACTCAGCCGTGGATTTGCCATGCCATGAAATCACCCAAACGAATGAGTTTTGAGCACGTCCTATGTGCCACACAACCAGCCGACCCAGTGAAAGGTCAGATACACAAACCAGACCTGAGCCCACATCCAAGTGCCAACCCTCCAGAGGGCGGCAAGATGACCCCCACATTAAGCTAAATCACCACCACCAGAGCTTTCCCAGATCAGCACTCACTTCATTCCCAAGCTAATGCAAATGCCAGAGGGGCCCGGGGGGGCTTTGTGGAAGAGGGGCCCTTGGATGGCCCTAAGAGGACGGACGGGATGTGGGTAGAGAATCAGGCAAGGGTTCCAGGGACGGGAGAACGGATGGGAGACCCACACCGTTGGGATGGGACGCCAAGCCCTGACAAAGCAGAGGTTTGAGGGCTTGGGGGAAGAAAGAGATTTGCCAAACGTGGGCTCTGGGAACAGCACCCAGCCAGTGGGGCTTCTTGGGGCGCACTGGGGGAAGGGGAGCGCAGAGGGCGAGCACTAGAGGCAATAGGGCCCAGGTGCAAGGGGACCGGGCTTCTCTCTGCCCCTGCCTGCAGACATCCAGAAGAATTACGAGTGTGCCAACTTCGGTGAGCAGGGCATCACCATGGGCTGCTGGGATGTCTATCGCCATGACATCGACTGCCAATGGGTCGACATCACCGACGTCCCCCCAGGAGACTACCTATTCCAGGTAGGAGGGGGTCCAGCCCCAGTGGATGGGAGGAGGGCCCTTTCCTCCAGTGATGGGGAAGGCAGCCCCCTTCCTGCTGGTGTCTGAACAGGAAACGAGGGCAGGGAGGCCAGTCTGAAGGACAGGAGTCCTATGCCCAGGGGCCGGCACATCAGGGCCAACACATCAGGGCCAACCAGGTGACCTAAGCATGGGAGGCATGCACGCCTCCCGAGACACCCGCACTCAGCTGACACCTGGAACTTGCAAATCAAAATACACGGGCAGCCAGATCTGGTCCTCTGGCCGAGGAGCTCTTCCATGAACTCAGAGGTGCCCACACCTGCGGTATCCTTCGACACAGGCTCTGTCCTCCACGCATCCTCTCCCGGTGCCCTCACTCTGCCTCGTCTGTGCTGTCAGAGCTGAAAGTAATCTCATGAAGAGCAATTCACTCACCAGTGTTTGTGACCTGGGTCTCCCAGAAAAGTTGGCCTCGGGCAAGGGTCTAGGGGGCACGGTTCTCCTGCCTCCCTGCAGACACAGCGGCCTGTTCCAGCCTGCTCCAGCCAGGGCCCTGGCCGGCGTGGGAGCGGGGCTGCCCCCCACCCCCAGCCTCCCCCTGTCTAGGGTGCAGGTGTGCTCCGGCCCTCGGGGGCTCCCTGGCGTCCTGTCACATTCCTGTACAGCCATCCGGCTTGCTCTTGGGCTGGCCCCACCGGGCGGCAAAGTGGGTGACCAGAAATGTGTCATCCTGCCTTGAAAACTTGCCCAAGGGGACACTCTGCCAGCCCAGAGCCTGGCCCAGGGTCCCCACCCTGCAGACGGCCCTGGGAAGAAGCAACACCTGCAGAGAAGTGACCACAGAGCGGCTTTGGGAGTCTTCCTGGGCAGTTTCAGAGGCTGGAAATCAGACAGCCAAACACTTTTCCACCCACAAACCCCAAACCGCAGACTTGGAGAGGCCCAGCCAAAGTGCTCTTTATTCTAAAAACTGGCTATCCATGTCTCTGTGCACGTACACGGTGCATGGGGGCTTCCATGTGGGGTCTGCTATCGCTCTGCTGGGGGAAGGGGTGGCATCACATGTCCTGACCAATGCCATCTATTTAATAACGATGGCTCGTTGGAAGCCTGATGCTGGGCCTGGCCTGGCTGTGCCTGAGCCCCGTGAATGCATGGAGCCCTCCAAGGAAGGGCTCCACTAGCACGCCCATTTCACAGCCCAGCAAACCCGGATCACGTCTGCGTTCCTGACGCCTGAACTTTACAATTAGCTACTTAACTCAACAGGAGCATGTTAGTGCCTCTGATTCAAGGAAAAGAATTGTTTCCCTTAGGACAGACACGGAGCTTCCCCTGGCCTGGGATTCACTGACCCTCTCCATTACCCCCTGGCCCTGCATGCAGACCGCGGTAATGCTGCCAAGGCCGGGAGAGAGCCAGCCGGGGTTTACTGGGGGGTGAGGAGCGGAGAGGAAGTGGCCTTCCAGGCAGAGGGGCCTGCGGGCAAGGGCTTAGAGGCAGGGGCTTGTGTGAAGGCACACCTCCAGGAGCACACAGCCTGGTCCTCGTCTGCACCCCATCTCAGCGTGTCCTCCTCCAGCTTCCTCCTGGGTCCTATCAGCAGCCTCTTCTTTGGCTTCCCTCGGCCCCAGTTCCTGCCTCTACTATCCTCAAGCCTCCCAGGGCCCCCAGGACAGGGTAACCCCTTTATGAAGGCCTTTCTGTGGGAGGGGGTATGTGTGTGAATGGCACAGAGGCAGGCAGCCAGGGGCGCATACCCTCACTCCTCTGGACCTCGCTCCCTCACCCCTCGGGCCCATCCTGCCCCCAGCACTGGCCATGCTCCTTCCCATGAGGTCACCCCAGCTCTGGAGGCAGGGCTGGTGTGGGTGGGCTCCGAGCCTGTAGTGGGCGCTGGGGGGTGGCCAAGGCGGGTCTCAGCAGCTTGCTCTGCTCTGCCCTGCTCCCAGGTCGTCATCAACCCCAACTACGAGGTCGCCGAGTCTGACTACAGCAACAATATCATGAAGTGCAGGACCCGCTATGACGGCCACCGCATCTGGATGTACAACTGCCACATAGGTAAGGGCCCCAGGCACTCGGCGGGGAGCCCCTCAGCCGAGGGGACCCAGGGTCCCCCCCTGCAGCCCAGCCTCCGGGAGATGGAGGCAAGAACTGCCCTGCTTTGTCGAGGAATCCGAGCGGCTTCCCAATCTGGGTAACGAGCGTGGGGAACGGAGCCAGCCTCCTGCTTCCATGCACAGGAAGGAAGCTGTAGACACATGAGGCCTGGACAGAGGCTGGGTTTTCGCAGCCAGCTCCGGCCAAGGAGGCGGGCGGCACCGAACCGGGCTGGAGCGGAGGCCATCTCCTCGTTCCTCATGTGACCTCAAACATGTGGGCGTCAGCATTTTGTGGGTTCTGTGTATCGTTTTCCTCTGCCGAGAGCTAGAAGCTTAGTGAACCACTGTGGCTTCGGGTCTCCAATAAAGCAACTTTTCCTTGCACTCCACACACTGGGGAATAAAAGGGGAAGCAGAGCTTCCTTTCCTGCAGGAGGAGCGATGGCCCCCCACTCCCTTGATGGCAAAAACTAAACTCGCTAGTGTTGGCCATGCCTTCGCTCAGCTTTGACAGAGCACCTGACCTGTGCCTGGCCCTGGGGACGACCCACACCTGGTGGCCGCCCTGGGGCTGTCACACAGAGGTGACCCCAGCGCGGCCACCTGGTGGAGGGCAGTGGCTCCAGGCCCCTGAGGCCGACAGCTGCGGTGTGGGAGGAGGCTGAGCGTCTGGTTTGCCAAATTCTGTCTCCCCAATGCCCATCCTTCAGGTGGTTCCTTCAGTGAAGAGACAGAAAAAAAGTTTGAACACTTCAGTGGACTCATAAATAACCAGCTCTCCACACGGTAAAGCGCCAGGGCACCTCCTGTCTTCAGGCCGCCACGCATCTTCCCAAGAACTGCAGTCTGACTGATGGCCACGCTCCCCCCGCCTCGTGCAGCCCAGCCCCTGCCCTGTCCCGACCCCCTGCGGCCACATCCGAGGCTCGGGGGGGCAGGGAGACGGGGTGTGCTTGTCACCCGCTGGGGGCTGCTTACTGACCTCTGGAGCCTGGGATGACCTCTGGGGTGGGGCCTGACGACAGGGTTGTGGGCACCAAGAGCCAGCTCGGCTGGGACCCTAGGAGCACAGGTTAGCAACAGCTTGTCCCACCCCAAGTATGATGCCACCCCACTCAACTCATGACAGATAATTTCACCATGCTGCTGGTGTGAGCGGTCAACCACAGGCGGTCAGGCTGAATTCCATTTTTCCCCCCTCTTGGGTCATTTCCAGCCAACCTCAGTACCTAGACCTCTCTTCCCATTAAACAGGCTGCCTTTACTCTATGATATTCACATATACAAATAATGCTGCCATCTGTTTTCTAATGAGCTCAGAGTTGGTGCTTCTCCCCCCTCCACTCCTAAATCCTCTTACGAGATACATTATACTTTCACAGACTTTGAAACACAAACTAATTTCACAGCATATACTATTGGGCATCTGGGCCTCTGAAAGTATAGCTCAAAAGGAAAACCAGCCCACCTGTGTAAGTGACTCGTCTTTCTGTTGTTCCAATTCTGTGGGTAACTGATTTAACGGTGCTATAACCAGGGTCTTGGGTGGTGAGGACACCCACCGAGCGCCATGTGTCATCACAGACACTTACACATACTTGAAACTTTGAATAAAAGGTTTATGACATGTATTTGTGTCTCATTTGGGACCCTGCCCCCACCTCTGAGCAGCAGAACTCCCACGGACAGTCAGCAGGGCGGGAGCCTTGCATGTGCTCTCAGGTTCACGCTAGAGATGGGTCCCTGGGGCTGCCTTCAGCACCCACCACACAGACCAGCCCAGCCTTCTGAAAGCAGAGGTTAAGGATCACAAAAATCACAAAAATGCCAAGTCTTGTCCTTTCCTGAACTCGTGTTTTTAGTGAGTTTGTCGGGGGCACGGCAGCTGTGAGGATGGGATGGGACATCCAGATTTAAATCGTCTTAGGAGGTGTCCACAAGGCCGGTGCCCTGGCCGGCTCTGGGGGTGGGGGTGGGGAGGCCCGCCCTGCCCCCTCAGGTGATGGGGATGTGGACCACGCCCACCAGCATCAGCACCAGCAGGGGGCGGGCTCTTCCCAGCAAATCGGAAGGGTCCACCGTGACCCCAGAGCACCAAGTAGGGCTGCCTTGGCACCCATCCACCCAAACCAGAAACAGGAGTGACCTGAGACCTCGTCCCCAAAGATGCCCTTGTCCTGGGAGGGAGTCAAATTCAGCGACCATTTCAGGTGCTGCCTCTTGTCTTTGTTCATGGCTACAGAAGTGCGGCAAGCCCTTCTGTGACCCACACCTGCAGGTGACACTAGGACCAGGTCCAAGGGCTAGTGCCCTGCAGCCCAGGGCAGCAGGTTAGGATGCTGGAAGTGTTGGGAGACTGGGCAGGTGTCACACAACAGATGGAAACCCCCCCTCCTCGCCGCCCCCAAAACTGGGTAAACACTGGGCAAAAATGCCTTTGAGGCCCTGCTGGGATCCTCCCAGCCTACGGAAAGGACCCATTTCTTTAGCAGCCCCAGGTCTAAAATGGGAGGGAAACAGCACCCCCTAGTGTTCCCTGGCAGGCCATTCCGTTTTGAAGCAACGTTCAAGCTTTTATTTTTTTCTCAACTTCTGGAACTAGACCAAACGAAAGCCCACCCCACCCCACAGGGACACCCTAACAAGCTGCACAGGGCTATTCTGGTGTCTGTAAAGGCTTGTGGTGTTGGGGCACCAGCCCAGTCCTGCGGGCGCCAATCCAGGCTTGCTGGGCCTCTCAGGGCCTCAGGGAGGTAGGAGACTCAACGGCAGGCCGCTCCTTCTTCCTGTGTTGGAGCCCCAGCGCCCGGGCCACCAGCCTCCTGGCCACCGTTGTATTTGTCTGTGGTCTTGCCTTCGCCAGACGTAGGAGCTCTAAAAGGAAAGCCCCATGGCATGAGGACCTGAGTTCAAGGCTACGGCCACCACTCTTCCCAGTGACACAGCAGCCAAGAGGCCATCTGAGCCAACCTCTAAGGCCCAGCTGTCCCCACAGCATGGCTAGATGCCCGTGGGGTCCTAGCCTAATCCTGCCACCTCTGCCTCCTCTCTGGGCCACCGGGAAGGGAAGTCAAGTCAAGATGGGACACCTGGAACTCTTGGACTGACAGGATATTTACTGTCCCCAAGTCTGGGGCAAAGGTTACACGGGACACAAGAGCATCAGGTGGCCTCAGGAGACCTCTTCCGGGCCAGTCTTGCCAGCCACTTTGCAGCCACAGAAAACTGGCCTCCCAACATCCTCCATCATGCATTTGGGAAGGACAAGAGGAAAAAGGAGGAGTGATCATTTATCTGGCACCTTCTGTGTACCCCTCACTGCCCCAGGCAGGTCTGTCAGGCTGTTCTCTTTTTTTTTTTTTAAAGTATCTTATTTACTTATTTGACAGAGAGAGATCACAAGTAGGCAGAGAGGCAGGCAGAGAGAGGGGGAAAGCAGGCTCCCCACTGAGCAGGGAGCCCAATGCAGGTCTCAATCCCAGGACCCTGAGACCATGACCTGAGCTAAAGGCAGAGGCTTAACCCATTGAGCCACCCAGGTGTCCCCTGTCAGGCTGTTCTATTCACTCCTCCAGGCTACCCAGTACAATCTGCTTACTCTAGAGAGAAAGGAATCAGCTCACAGACATTAGGTGACTTGCTCAAGGTCAACTTCAAGAGGTGCCAGAAGCAGGACCACACACAGGGCTGACCCCAAAATCCGAGCTCTTCTTACCCCACTGTAAAATATGGTTTCCAGGGCCCCATAGAAAAGACCAAGCTTTTCCCTGAGCAACACCTAGAAGGGCAAACCCAGAACAGAGCAGCTAGCAAAGAGCTCTCCGTAATGGGACCCTTTTTCCCTAGGCACCCCTGAGTCCCGGGGTGCGGGAGGAGCACCCCTTTGGCCACTGTAGCCCAGTGATCCTAAGGCAAAGAGCTCAATAACAGGAATGAATCCCAGGGAAGGCCCCACCCTGCCCAACCACTCGTACGCTCACGCGGCTTTCCCATCAGGACACAACCAGCTTCCTTACTTGGCCTCTGCAAGGCTTTCAGCTTTGACTGCTTGGTTCCCTGAGTGAGGGGCCGGATCTTGAGCACAGAAAAATCCTTGGTCAGGGCTTCAGCGGCTATGGAAAGAAAACAGATCTGGAGCCATCCCTGTTCCTCCTGGTGAGGCCCCATCAGGGCCAGGGAGCGCATGTACCACCCCAAACTGTTGGAGCTTCTCTGTGCACCCCCTTGAAGCTCAGGGACTGGGCTGCCCTGACACCACTCCGAATGGGCAAGAGATGGCCGCCATCTGTTCACCTCATCCCCCTAGAGCTCCACAGGCCTGCAGAGACCACCTGTGCTCTCAGATGGGGAGCCGGTGCAGAGCCCAGCCTCCACGCTCTCCCCTGGGCCAGTCTGGAGCCACACCAGCGAGGCTGCAACTGCTGACATCAGGGAAGGCAGGCTCCCACCTCCCACCTTCTAAAGCCCAGGAGCTTCGAATAAACCCTCCCCCTTCCCCACTCAAGACTCTCCCGGTGCATGCCCTCACTGCCCAGAGCTATGCTGGAGCCACAGGGTACCTGGGGCTATGGCACGTCACACACGTCACACACAGCACGAGAGCTGTGTAAGCTGTGTAAGCCAAGGCCAGGACGGGACCTGCTCCTCACACACAGCTTGGCAGAGCTCAGGAGGCGGCCACGGCCATGCCGCATCCAGCACTCTTTCTTTCCATGGCACCCTGTGGCCACCCTCCCTGCCTGCCCTCAGTCGCCTCCTTCCCTGGTGCTGCAGCAGCCATCACGGCCCAGTCCTCCTGAGCCCCCAACACCCCCAGCTCTCCTGATAACTCGGTCTGAGTCAACTATGGCCTCTCCCAGCTCTGCTGCTGTTCAGAAGCTCATGGTTATGAAAAGCCCAGCCAAGGGAGTCAGGGGTCTCCATAAATACACCCAAAGTGAGCCGTGGTGTGGCAGGGGTGGCTTGGGAGTGTGGCCGAGTGAGGGAAGGAGCACTGCGGTCACAGCCAGGGGACTGGCTGACGTCCCCAGGTTCGACCCTGGGAGGCCTTGTAACCTGGGACAGACCACTGTCTGGGAACCTCGGTCTCCCCATCTGTAAAATAGAAGTAACCTGACCTACTTCTTGAGGCTGCAATGAAAGCTGAGAAAAAACGCATCTGCTTGAACCATATGAAATCCCCAGTATTTAAAAGGCTTTTTTCACTTATAAAAAGAGCATGTTCCTACGATTTCATTTCCCATGCGGAAGCAGCCAGAGCTCAGCCTGTGACATGGCTCGGTAAACATCACAGGACTCTGAAACCTCTGACCTGAAGGCACCACCACAAGCTGCCCGGCCCAGCACCCCCTCCACTGCCTCTGAACTCCCAGACTGGGAGGGCTGCAGGGCCACTTGCCCAGGTGAGCCTGCACCCGACACAGGTGATCCTTCCCTTGAAAATGGCAGTCAGAGAAAGGGCCGAGTACACCACGAAGCTGCATTACCTGAGGCCAGGCAGGGAAAGACACCGAGCGCGTGCGTGTCATCTACCCACTGAATCTTGAGCCCCTTCTCTCTGTGCCAGGGAAGAGGAGACAGTAAGCACAAAAGCAAAACCCTTTCTGCAGGAGTCCCCTCCCACCTCTGATCCTCCAACACTACGAGCCCAAGACAAGTTCCTATCTCCCCTGCAAGGAGACAACGCTTTGCAGCCAACTTTCTCAAAGGCCACACGGTTGGCCTCAGAAGGACAAGTATCAGCCCTGTGGATTGGTGGGTCCCAGATTCCTAGAGCTGAGGAAGCCAGGACTCAAAGAGCTCGAAGAGCACGGTGCCAAGGGTGAAGAAGTCTCCACGCACGCACCGCCAAGGTGAGGCCAAGGCCATGGGAGACAAAAGGGTTTACATGCCGGGGACAGGGGGCAGAACCTAAAATAAGCATGCCCGTGTTATTGCTCCTGGTCAGCTTTCTTCCTACTGCCCAAGAAAGCCACACTGAGTCTGAGGCTGATGAGAGGCCAAAAGCAGTTTGAGGCCCGTTTCTCTGTGGGTACTGCCCACGCTGGCTGAAGGAGTCACAGAAAGCCCCCGTTTGGCCGCACCTTTACAAAGCGAGAGCAGATGAGTCCCTCCTGCCCTACCAAGCTGCCCCTTTGGCATTCCTCAGGCTCAGGCTCAGGGAGGCAAGGGAGGGCAGTCTGGGAAGCAGTCATAAAAGGGGGCCATGAAAAAAGACATCTTTATTCATTTTTTTTTTTCAAAGATTTTCATTTTATTTGAGAGAGAGGGCAAGGAGGAGGGGCAGAAGAGAGGGAAAAAGAGTCCCAAGCATACCCCACTGGTGAGTGCGGAGCCTAACACAGGGCTCAATCTCAACACCCTGAGATCATGACCTGTGCTGAAACCAAGAGTCAGGCATTTAACCGACTTTGCCACTCAGGAGCCCCAAGAAAGGGATTTTTAAAAAACTAAGCTGGAGGAGCATTTGGCTGACTGTCAGTGGAGCATGTGACTCTTGATCTCAGGGCTGTGGGTTCAAGCCCCATGTTGGATGTAGAGATTACTTAAAAATAAAAATCTTTGGAAAAAAAAAAGACTAAGCAGAAAAAGAGAAAGGAGACTGAAAAAGGAAAATGGACATTAAAAAAAGAAAGGGGGAGGGAAGGAGAGGTGGAAGGAGGAAGGAAGGAAAAAAAGGAGGAAAGACTGGAGTTAGATCAAGAAATTTTGAGGCAACAGGGGCGCCTGGGTGGTTCAGTGGGTTAAAGCCTCTGCCTTCAGCTCAGGCCATGGTCCCAGGGTCCTGGGATCGAGCCCCGCATCGGCCTCTCTGCTCTGCGGGGAGCCTGCTGCCTCCTCTCTCTCTGCCTGCCTGTCTGCCTACTTGTGATCTCTGTCTGTCAAATAAATAAATAAAATCTTTAAAAAACAAAAAAAAAAAGAAATTTGAGGCAACAGAAATCTTGCAGTACACCCCCTTGGTGCCCATCTCCACCCTGACTCTGCCCCAGGGCATTCAGACCCAGCTCACCCCAGAAACAGTTCTGGCACAGAAATGGCCCTCAGTCTGTAGACTGACTGACGGGGTGGCCAGGATGTGGAGCAAGAGGAGGCAGTAGGCTGCCTGCGTCCTGCACCTGACAGGGAACCCAGCTCCCAGCAGGCGTGCGGGTGCGCAGGAGGCGGCAGGGGAGGGGGGGCAGGATGGATGCCAGCAGGACCAGATCTAGAGCCCCTGAATATGTCCCCCACTAAAAAACCAGCTCTCCCCTTCTGTACTGTCATGGCCAGCAAGGGTACAGAGCCCAGAGCAACCACATTCACTTTCTGCCCTTCTTTCCAGACAGCTAGACCCTGGGGGAGGGGCAGCAAGGGTCCCCGACAACACAGTGACGTCCCAGCGCCCACCTCCCCTGCTTCCCTGAAGTCTTGTGAGCACTCACTGGAAGTCAGAAAACGCAGCCAGCAGATCCTCAGTCTTGAGTGTTGGGTCAAAGTCATAGATCTCCACCACATGGGCAAAATCCTTCTCTCCGGGCAGTTCCTCCACGAAGGAGGACGTGTCCACATGGATCTTCTCTACCTGAATGTCCTTCTCCGTCAGGTTGTCTGTTATCTGGGAGAGATCACACCCTTCAGCAAGGGGAGCTCTGACACGCAGGGCTCCACACATATGCTTTCAAAACCACACACCGAGTCCTGCAGGCAGAAGCGGGACTCACATGGCAGGGAGCAGACCACTGCAAGCGGCTTCCCACGGGAGCCACACCTGGCAGGAGTCTGGGAAAGGCAGCATGATGGCAGAATAGGCTAGAAGGTGGGGAGGCGGGAGTTTTTCGGAAGGTACCTCACTTTTATGGAGTCCCCATTAGGGAACTGACATTTACGTGCATTATGTTTCACAGTATCCCCTCTTTATGGACAAGAGCACTATAAATCAAAGAGTTAAGAAATTCTGCCCAGGAGTGCCCTGGGTGGCTCAGTCGTTAAGCGTCTGCCTTTGGCTCAGGTCAGGATCCCGGGGTCCTGGGATGGAGTTCCGCATCAAGCTCCCTGCTGGGGGCAGGGGAAGCCTGCTTCTCCCTCTCCCACTCCCCCTGCTTGTGTCTCCTCTCTTGCTATCAAATATATAAATTTTTTTTAAAAATCTTTAAAAAAAAGTAATTCTCCCCAAAGATACATAGTAAGAGACAGAACTGGGCAAGTCCAGGATCCTTCCTCCCCTTATTAACAATGTGATATTAAGCAAGTCTACCTGGTCTCTAGCCTTCATGCATAACACAGTAGTAAAAGATGCCCACCCTCTCAACCCAGGAGCCAGACTCAGGGGCAGACACTCAGTTCCAAGGAAAGGAGATTTGTAACACAAAGCCTCAGGCAGAAGAACCAGTCTCATGACCAAGGCCTGTAGTCCCTTACAAAGCAATTCTTCACATCCTGTTAACTCATGAGACAAAATATTATTATCCGCCTCTCAGATGAGGCGGATAATATATAATATATATAAAATAATATATAAACAAAATGACTTGCCCGTGGTTGCAGGGGACTGCACGGGAACCCAAATCCACACCGCTGACCCCGTATCCTGAACCCATCCTCCCAACTGTGTCAGTCCCAACTCCTTCGGTCAAGTCCCAGCGTTCCACCCCTATGTCTCCTAAGGGACCCCTATCACCCAACACCCAGCCCCTCCTCGCCAGGACCCTTGTTCACTGTCCGCCCACGACCACACCCACCTCACTTCCGCCCTCCCTTTTCTGGGCTTAAGAGCCTCATCACCTCCTGTAGCAGCTCACTGTAATCGTCCCAGGAGCAGCTGCCGGGCCCCTCCTCTTCCGCCTCTTCCTCTTCCTCCTCTGCCGCCAGGCTCTTCTCCACCTCATTCCCATTCCCCTCTTCCAAGTCCAGCCGCAGACTGGACCCCAGCCGTGTGGCCATCTCCAACCCATCTCCCATCCCTGAGTGGCTCTCGGGCCTTGGGGACTCAACACCAAGTGGGTCCAGTAGCTGCTCATTGTCACAGTGTTGGTCTGGGCCCTCTGGGTCCTCAGGAGCCTGAGTCATCAACACAGGGAAGTCCTGCTCAGAGCTGAGGTCCCCAGCACCAACATTTCCAGGTTCTTCTGGGAGCCCGCCAGCTGGAGGGTCTCCCTTGAGCCCTAGGGTAGAGGGTGGCACCCCTTTTTCTTGCCTGCGCAGCACTCGAGGCACATACAAAGCCTGGTCCGGTTTGCGTCCACGATGCCACCGGCCAGCCCGCGCCCCTCGAGGACCCACAGGTGCTCCTTGGTTTGAGGTGGGCCGGGGACCTCGGTACTTGCTAAGCTGGGAGGCAGGAGGGTGGCCAGGGCCAGAGAGTCCATCTGAACTGGGTAACCTGGAGCAGGAACAGGAAGTATGATCAGAGCAGTGTTTAGGACAACGGTTTACTGGCGCTACCTGCCATTCAGGCATGAGGCTTTCGAGTCAGCATTAGGGCAAAACCAACGCCACAATGACCCCTGGAAATACCACAGGGAAGGCACTGGAGAGGAAGCTGAATGCCACATTTGAAGAAGAAACACCAGCCTTCCCCTCCGGTGTCATAAACTATGCTGGAGATACCGGAATCTTCAGGTATACACTAGATAAAAGTAAGTACTTGCATTTAGGAACTTGGTTATTAGAAAATACATAATGTTGGGGGCATCTAGGTGGCGCAGTTGGTTAACTGTCCAACTCCTGACTTCTGCTCAGTGATCTCAGGGTCATGATCTCAGGGTTGTGGGATCAAGCCTGACATCGGGCTCTGTGCTGAGCATGGAACCTGCTTAAGATTCTCTCCCTCTCTCACTACCTCCCCTCTCTAATTAAAAAAAAAAATACATAACTTTAAATACTAGGATCATAGTGGTTATAAGATCCTGTGAGATGCACACATAATAGAAATGCGTGAGGCTCGAGTGTGCTTCTCACACTCCACGGCCTCTCAGAGCAAATGCTCTCACTGCTTCAACTGCTCTATTTTTCTCTCTTTTGGCCCAAGCATATAGCTGAATTTTCTGAATGAATCCCACAAACCTGCCCCGCTGCTGAAACAGAAGGCGGGCACTGACCTGAAGCAGCTGAGGTGGGGACAGGAGCAGCAGCCTGGAGACTGCGGGCCCTCGTTCCTGACCAGCTTACCCGCCAACCCACAGGGAGCTGCCGAGGGCCCCCCACGGCACTAAGATACACACCTGATATCCAAGTGACAGATGACTGTCCTTCTCCTCCAGCCCTCCCCAACAGAAAAGCTGCTCAGAAGATCAAAATTCTCTGCTGTCCTGTGGATCAGGTACCGCAGGCGACTGGAGAGTGGGGGGAAAAGAAGCACCCTGGGAAGGGATGGGAATGAGTGCTCAGCGGGCTGAGGGCCTGACCCCCACCAGGTCCATGCCCAGCTCACAGGAGGCTTGACACTAGGCCCCTCTGCCCCCCTGCGTCCCTGGCCAGCTGCAAAGAGGTTATCACAGGGAGTTACTGGTACCATTCCATTCTTGGGCTGACACCCTTAGATCTCTGGGTGATGCTCAGAATTACACAGGAAAGATGTGGCTGGGAGAGGCTAGCGAGGAGGTTATTAAACCCAAAGGCCAAGGCCAGACGCAGGGAGGAACGAGCTACTTGGGAAGGGGGCACAGGCGGCTCCCCGTGAACCCACTCTTCCCAAACAGGCAGCCGTCCACCCTCCACCCCACTCCCCGCCCCAGCTTACTTTGACAGCTGCTTCTGCAGCAGAAAGCGGTCCAGCTCCTCCTGGATGCGGTGCACAAAGTCATTCTCGGCGGAGGAGAGGAAGACACCGTCCAAGCAGAGAAGGGCCAGGGTGACAGGTGGGAGAGCCTGCGGGGCAGACGGGACCCGGCGGGATCAGAGCACAGACCCCGGGCCCACCCACAACCCCGAGTGGTGGTGCCGACGGGTCTTAGAGGCACCGCGGTCAAGGTCTCTCCTCCGACAAAAAAGCAGTCAGGAGGCGGGGGGAAGGAAGTGCCCAGGGTCCCCGGACAAGCCGGTAGCGGGGTCAGGGCAGCGAACGACTCCTTGCCCTGCCGGAGCGCGCACCCCTGCACGGCGAGCCCCACGCTGCCTCGCCCTCCCCGGGCCGGGCCAGGGAAACGGCGCGGCGCCTCGGGGGCCTGTTCAGCGGGCGCGGCGGGCCCTCCCCAGTCCCCGAGCGGGAGGCCTAGGGGGCTCGGGGCTGGCGACCCAACCCCAGGCCCGCACGCCGCACTCACAGCCGCTACCCCGCGCGTTGCCGCCGCCGCTCTGAGGGTTCCCGGAAGCCCGCGCGCCCCGACGCGCCCGGCATCTCCCGGCCTCTGCGGAGCCACAGCGCCACCGCGCGGCCCGGGGGAAGCATCGCAGAAATGGCAGAGGGGCGTGTTCGGGATTTTTTTTTTTTTTCCCCCGTGAGAGCACACTGTCTCCTAGTATTAAGTTCAGCAAACACTTTTGCGTGGCTCCTACGTGCAAGGTCGTGGAGTACCAGATTTCCCGGTTCAATGCTCCCCTTCCGAGGCACCTAACAGAGGAATAAGGAGGAAGGAAGTTTCTGGGCACCAAATATTTCACCACCTCTCGCCCCTCCATCCCTTCCCTTCTTTTGCCCTCATTGAGGGAATCTTCACAGAAGTCCAGCTGGACGCCAAGGGGTCACTGACAAGGTATACCAGCCTTGTGGGTAACTGGGCGAAGTAGGCACTAGCATGGTGACTTGACGGCCATCAAATTATACTACCCTTCTACATCCACATCTACATCCAGCACCCACCTTAACTGGGGCTTGAAATTCTCGCCATCAGACAGCTCCTCCTGGCTATTATCATCTAGAGCTGAAATCCTCCTGTGTCCTGAGAGGTGCTGAAATGTAAGCCCATGATCATCCTGAATGTAGAAGCTCAGAGCAAAGCAAGGCCCTGAGCTAAAAACACCAAAGACCCAGGTTTCCTACAGAGATGGCACCATCTGAACATGCCCTGCAGTCAGATATGGGCAAGGTTATGGGGACAGCATAGCTCAAAGGTGGGCTGGGAGGAGAGGCCTGGAACAGAAAAATGGAGAAAAATTAAGACGCATTTTGCTTTCTCACAGTTTTTCTCCGAGTATTTCTTAAGAAGATGGTGGTATTATATCACATTTACAAATACAATGTTTCTAGGGGGTGCCTGGGTGGTTCAGTGGGTTAAGCCTCTGCCTTCAGCTCAGGTCATGATCTCAGGGTGGGGATCAAGCCCCGCATCGGGATCTCTGCTCAGTGGGGAGCCTGCTTCCCTTCTCTCTCTGCCTGCCTCTCTGCCTACTTGTGATCTCTCTCTCTGTCAAGTAAACAAATACAATCTTTTTTAAAAAAATGATGTTTCTAGATAGTTGGGAGAATAAAAAGGGCCTAGAATAAAGACATAACACAGTGCAGGGAGAACTCAAGGGAGCCAAGTCATGAGTCTCTTTTCTGGGTATGGTCGTGAGGAGCTTCTGAAGACCTGACAGATCCTCGAGCCCAGCCTGGAGGGGCTTGCAGTTCCTGAGAGGGCAGAGGATGGGAGGCTGGCAGGAAGAATGAGAGACACCCTTTGGGTTTCTGACCCCACCAGGCGTACCCACACTCCACACGGGCTTGAATGAAGCCGGAGCAGGCCGGGAGAGAACGCTGAGTGGCCACACGATGGCACTGTTTCTCTGACCAGGCTCCCTCGACTGGGCGGCGTGAGGCCGGGAGGCCAGCCCGTTTAGCCACAGCTAGGGACCAGAACTTACCTGGGAGGAATATGCCTGGGGACTCAGAAAACAAAGGCCCAACTTTCTCAACAAAGTGGCCATCTCTCCCCAAAACAGAAGGGCAAATCAAAAATCCCGGAAACAAGCCATGCCCCCACCTCTTTAAAGCTGGTCTGCAGGACAGATGTTCAACACATTCAGAGACAGAAAAACAAATCTCCTAAAGGAGGGCTGCCCCCCAACCACTTCTACCACACCTTCTTCAGGTGGCTCAGAAGCTAAACAGAAAAAAAGGTGTCAGCACGCGGGCCTCCACCATGGGTGGACCTCCTGAAAGGATGCTTCCAGAAATGCGGAAGGGAGTCAAAGTGCTTCTACACACACGATTTTGGGACAGTATCAGGTGAGGATAAAATGGGCCCTATTACTCAGAGGGGAGTGAACAGAACAAAAAGCACAAAGGATAAACAGAATTTCTACAGAAAAAAAAAAGGATGAGCATGTAGCAGGAAAAAGAGCAGAGCAGGGCATAGGCGGTAAGAGGATACTGGATGATTCTCTTGAGAAAAGAGAATACAATTTCAGTTAATAACTGCTTCACATTCCCAAGGAAATCAAAGAAAGACTGATTTCCATGCCACGGTGGATAAACCAACAGATTGAGATGAAAGAGAACTGTCAGAGCCTTGGAAAGATGTAAAATAGGCAATCACGTTCATCGCAGAAGCAGCGAAAACTAGAGGCAACACGGCAGCGCCGCGGAGTAAACGCTGGTGGGAAAGAAGATGACTATTTACAGAAAGCTTGCCGTAAGTCCTCACAGCAGCTCTTTCAGATGGAGATTGGGAGCCTATTGTACTGGAGGAAACTCAGGTTTAGCCAAGGACACGCAACTACAAAGCTCGGAGTTGGAACCCACTCAAATCTAGTTCTAGCCTGACTGCCACACCCATGCTCCCAAACACCACGGGATTAAGATTCTCCATCTTGAGAATGTCATCAGACTCATCTTGGTGGCCTGGAGCCAGATGCAGAAATCAGGAATGAAATAAGTTCGATGAATCCATCAGTTGAAGAAGCATGCTTGTATATGCTATAGAACGTTTCCCATAACAGGAGGCGTGATTGGAAGATTTTGAAAGATTATGAAGGCAGGGGACGCGGGGTCCCAAACAGTCCTATATGGAGAGATGGACCCAGAGTTCCCTGCTGCAGTAGTGTGCTCTTTGTGTTTAAGGTGAAGTTTAAGAATATCCAGTTTATGGGCACCTGGGTGACTCAGTTGGTTAAGCACTGCCTTCAGCTCAGGTCGTGATCCCCGAGTCCCAGGATCGAGTCCCACATACAGCTCCCAGCTCCACGGAGAGTCTGCTTCTCCCTCTGACCTACTCCCTTCTTGCACTCTCTCTCACTCTCTCTCTCTCAAATAAATAAAATCTTAAAAAAAAAAAAAAAAAGAATATCCAGTTTATGACTGTTCTCGAAAGTCCTTGTAATGTTGGTATACATAGTTCGGCATATTGGAGAATCTAACACATGACGTGGTGATTCCAATTTAAAAAGTGAAATGGATCTCAGACTTACAATTTTAAAATGGGTAGATGTAATGATGTGGAGAACAAAGGCCAAAGAAATGTAGATAAATTTAAATTTCCATGCAACTTGCAGCCCATTGACAAATACTTGAGACAGGCAGAGTAAGATATTCGTCCAGGAGCTCATAACTGTCTTAATGCTCTGCTAGAGGCTTGACAGCATCTCAGGCCTCCAGGATCCTAGAAGTCTTATTTAGCCTATGAAAATCCTTTCGGAAACTTCTTCTGTCTTTACTTCTCACCCTTAACTTAGAAGTATAATCAGAGCACCTGGGCAGTTCAGTGAGTTAAGCGGCTGCCTTCAACTTAGGTCATGATCCTAGGGTCCTGGGGTCAAGTCTGGCATCAGGCTCCATGCTCAGTGGGGAGCCTGTTTCTCCCTCTGCCTCTGCCTGCTCCTCCCCCTCCTTGTGCTCTTGCTCTCTGTCAAATAAATAAATAAAATCTTTTTTTTAAAGTATATAATCAACAGCTCCTCATAATCCCAATATAGCTCTTCCTGCCCACAGGTCCTGTCCTGGTGCTTTAATAAAAACACCTTTTGCACCAAAAACATCTCAAAAATTCTTTCTTGACCATTTGCTCCAGGCCCACATCACATCAGTTAAGAGTATTTGACTAAGTTGGTAAACAGTATTATAATATTAAAGAGAGCTAGATTTACAATATTTTAAGATCAACAAGAGTTAAGTACAACACAGAGAAATATTTTGCTTTATAGCCCACAAGGTCATCAATTTTATATGCATAAAAAAGTGAGGACTTCTGGAATATAGAGTAAACATACTTTTCCCTATTCCTCCTACTAAATATAACTAAAAACCCTGGACATTATATATAAAACAAACATAAGGAGACTGAAAGGCAGAGAGAAGAAGGCAGACCAGCTAGGGATCTCAGGATTCAAGGAAAAACAAAATGGTATATTTCCTGGGTTTTCTTTATGCCTCAAATTCCCAGACTTCGACCTTGAAGCCAGCAATCCAGAAACATCAAAAGACACAGACAAACAAAACAAAAACCTAACAAAAGCCTTTTTTCACTCAGCCAAAGGGGCAGGCTAGCCAGAAAGAAAACTTTAGGACAATAATTGTTCTACCACAGCCAAACATTGTTCTCACTCAAAACAGCAAAACATAATAGGAGCCTAGATTGCCAGCTTCATTAGCTTGTAATAAAGCGCCACAACCTTCCTACCAAGACAATGTCAGAGAAGGTCCAGTAGGGAATTGGGACTTTCATGCTCTCCAGGCAGTAATGAGCCCTGGCCCCTGCCTACAGCGTCAGTAGACACCACTAGAGAACCTAACTTCCATCCCCAACCAACAGTAATGAGAAGCCTTCACCTCGGGTGTCAATGGCAGATGTGTGGGAAGGCTGGATTTTAGAACCCGTCTGGCAGTAAAAAGATGCCCCCCCCCATGCCTCTGATAGAATGGTATCAGAAAGAGACAGCTAAAACAGAGATATCACTAAGATCCAGAATCTTATAATATAACGTAACACCCAAGATGTCCAGAATTCAATCAGAAATAACTCATGATACCAAATACTAGGAAGACCTCAGACTCCACGGGAAAAAGGCAATTGATACAAATACTAAGATGCCAGAAATGTTACACTATCGGACAAAGATTTTAAAGTAGCCAAGATAGAAGTACTTCAACAGGGGCACCTGGGTAGCTCAGTCAGTTAAGCATCTGCCTTTGGCTTAGGTCCTGATCCCAGAGTCCTGGGATTGACTCCCATATCAGGCTCCCTGCTCAGAAGGGAGTCTGCTTCTCCCTCTCTCTCTGCCCCTCCTCACTCCCCACTTGTGCTCTCTTTCTCTCTCTCAAAAAAATAAATAAATAAATAAATAAATAAAATCTTTAAAAAAATTAAAAAGAAAGAAAGAAATGATTCAAGAAGCAATTGTGAATGCACTTGGACAAATGAAAAAAGAAGTCTCAGCTAAGGCATAGAACATGTAACAAAGCACCAAAAGGAAATTTTAGAATTGAAAAATACAATAATGAAAATTAAAAACTCAGTGTAGAATGGAAGTGGAAAAGAAAAGAACCTATGAACTAGAAGATAAAACAATAGAAATGACCCAATCTGAACAACAGAGAGTAAGAAGACCTGGGATTGAGCCCCATACCAGGCTCCCTGCTTGGCAGGGAGCCTGCTTCTTCCTCTCCAGCTCTCCCATGTTTATGTTCCCTTTCTCACTATCTCTCGCTGTAATAAATAAATAAATAAAATCTAAAAAAAAAAAAAAAGACTGAAAACAAAAATGAACAGAGACTAGGGATCTGTGAGATGTTAACAAAACAATTTTACATTCATTTTATCAGAGTCCCAGGGAGGAAAAAGAGGGTGAGGTGGAAAAAGTGGTCAAAACAATTGCTGAAAACTTCTGAAATTTGGGGAAAAATCCACTTGGAAATTCATGAAGGGTCAATTTACCAAGAAAACAGCAATCAAATTTGAAGAAGAAATTAAGACAATCTCAGATAAAGGAAGAGTAAGAGAATTTGTTTCCAGGAGACCTAGTCTAAAAGAACAACTAAAAGAAGTTCTCTAAATAGAAAAGAAACAATAAAAGAAAGAATCTTAGAACATTAAGATGGAGAAAAGGACAAAGTAAGCGTAAATATAAGTAATACAATAGACTTGGTTTCTCTTCTTAAATCTTCTAAATTGTAGGGGCGCCTGGGTGGCTCAGTGGGTTAAATCCTCTGCTTTCGGCTCGGGTCATGATCCCAGGGTCCTGGAATCGAGCCCCACATTGGGCTCTCTGCTCAGCGGGAGGCCTGCTTCCTCCTCTCCCTCTGCCTGCCTCTCTGCCTACTTGTGATCTATCTCTCTCTGTCAAATAAATAAATAAAATCTTTAAAAAAAAAAAAATCTTCTAAATTGTGCTTGATGGCTAAAGCAAAAATTATAACTATCTAGTGCAAATATTTAAGACAATTTATTGTAATTTATTATAATTTATTATAAGTGGAAGAGTTTAAAAGGACATAAAGGGAGGTAAGATTTCTACATTTTACTCTAGTTGGTAAACTGAGAACACCAGAAGACTCTGATACCTAAAGCAACCATTTAAAAAAGCTATATAAAGAGACATTTAAAAAATACTATGGGTAAATCAAAATGGAATTCTAAAAAATGTTCAAGTAACCCACAGAAAGGCAGGAAAAAGAAAACAGAAATGAAAAACAAAGAAAGCAGGATGCCTGGGTGGCTCAGTCGGTTAAGTATCCAATCTTGATTTTTGGCTCAGGTCATTATCTCAGGGTTGTGAGATTGAGTCCCACATTAGGCTCCACACTGGGCATGGAACCTGCTTAAGATTCTTTCTGCCCATTTCCCTCTGCTCCCCATCCCCTAAACACACACACACACACACACACACACACACACACACAAGCAGACTTAGACTCTAAAATATTACTAATTACACTAAATACAAATGTTCTAAAAACACCAATTGAAAAGACAGATTGTCAAAGTCAATTTAGAACCATAGATATATGCTATCTGCAAGAAGCTTACTTCAAATAGAAAAAATATAGGCAGGTTGAAAGTAAAAGGATGGAAAAAGATCTGTCATGCAAACAGTAATCGAAGGAAAGCAGGTGTGGCTATATTAATTTCAGATAAGGTAGAATTCAGAGCAAAGAAATTAGCTGAGAGAGAGACGGACATCGTATAATGACAAAAGCATCAATTTACCAAGAAGACATAGCAATCCTAATGTGTAAGTGCAAAAGAAAAGAACTGCAAAATATGTAAAGCAAAAACTCATAGAACTGAAAGGACAAATGACAAGGCCCACAATTATAATTAGAGATTTTGACATCTCTCTTTCAACAACTGATAGAATAACTAGACAGAAAAGCAGCAAAAATATAGATTAATTCAACAATACCAATAATCAACAGGATCTAATCAACATGTGTGGCACCTGGCTGGCTCAGTTGATAGAACATGTGACTCTTGATCTCAGGGTTGTGGGTTCAAGCCCCACGTTGGGTATAGAGTCTACTTAAAAAACAAATGAATGAAATAAAATAAAATAAATAAAACAGGATCTAATCAACATGTGTAGAATACTCTACCCAACAACAGCAGAATACACCTTCATTTTAAGTACCCATGGAACATAGTCAAAGATAGACAATTTCCTAGACCACAAAACAAACCTCAACAAATTTAAAAGAATTTAAGTCATACGTTATCTGTTTTCTGACCACAATGAACTCAAACTAGAAATAAGTAACAGAAAGATAGCAGGAAAATCTCCAACCATTTGGAAACTAAAAAAACATGCTGGGTCAAAAAGGAAATTAAAAAACACATGGGTCAAAAAGGAAATTAAAAAACACATGGGTCAAAAAGGAAATTCTGTACAAATTCTGTAAAAATACATTGAATGGAATGAAAATGAATAGAACATATCAATATTTGTGGAAAACAAAAAATTAAATGCAACCATTAATTAAAAAAATTAAAATGCAACCATATTTTGTTAAAACAAAGGAAAACATGAAGCTATAAAGTGGCTTGCCATTTTATAGACAGACAGACAGACAGACAGACAAATGGCAGATACAGATCATGGCAAGATTCTTTTCTCTGGGCATTAAAAGAAGACAAATATAAGATTGAGGTGGAATACAAAGGGGAAAAATCAAGTGGCTGCAGATTTCCCTAGCAACTCAAATGCCACAGGAAAAGGGAACACTATCTGTGGATGTTTAAAGGGGAAATGTTAAGAGCACAAAAATCTATAAACCGCGATGGCAGCTGGAAGATGTTTCCAAACTTGCAATGACTTCGTAAGTCTTTCTCACAGAAATTCCGCTGGGGGAAATGGAGTGGTCCTGGCCTGTCTATGGTGGAGATGCCAGGACATTGGCAGACACTGTTTATAGATACCCTGTCTGTGTCCTGCATAGCTTAAGTCTCAAGACTTCTGGAAAATCCACAAATAACTGAAATTGCTTTCTCTAATGACCTAGTCAATCTATTCCAGAAGAGATGGCCTGACCAATCTCTTTGGTAGCTGTGAGCTAAATTACCCTAATTAGAAAAACAAAATTCACTCTTTGTAGACTAGCACCTTGCCGCCCCCCCCCCCCCCCGCCTTGCCTTCTTCCTTGCCTTTTCCTTATGTAAGTCCTTTTTTTGGTTTTCTTCTCTTTTTTTTTCTTTTTTTTTGGTCTTTGTTCACCGATAAGAATCTAATGCCTGTCCTTGGTGTTCTTGTGAGTTAGTTACACAACCCACTAAAGGATGTTTCTTTTCTTTTTCCTTTTTAAATTTATTTATTAATCATTTTTATTAACATATAATGTATCATTTGCCCCAGGGATACAGGTCTGTGAATCGTCAGGCTTACGCACTTCATGGCACTCACCATTTCACATACCCTTACCAATGTCCATAACTAAATGATGTTTCTAAGCTTTGCCTTGACATTACCCTGGGAAGCGACTATAAGACATAATGCAGGGGGTGCCTGGATGGCTCAGTGGGTTAAGCCTCTGCCTTCAGCTCAGTTCATGATCTCAGGGTCCTGGGATCGAGCCCCACATCAGGCTCTCTGCTCACTAGGGAGCCTGCTTCCCCCCCTCTCTCTACGTGCCTCTCTGCGTACTGGTGATCTCTCTCTGTCAAATAAATAAATAAAATCTTTAATTAAAAAAAAAAGACATAATGCAGACAACTAAGGGATGAATAAAAATAAATGACTTACAAACTGGGATGTCATGAGAGAGAATGCTTTCAGTTAAGTGAAATAATCACAGCAAGAAAATGGTATACAGATATCATAATTCTTGAAAGAAGAGTTACAGAATGTAAAAAACAAACCGTTTTTTATCACAACAGATTAGGACAGGAACCCCCAAATGCATTCTAAAGTGTGGAGGAAGAAGGAAGGGCGTATTACTGAAGGGCATTCAGTAAGTAATATTTTTTCCAAGTAACTGGCAGAGACTGGGGACACTAGTTAATAAAGAAGACTGAACTTATAGCAAAATACCGCCAAAAATATAATACAAGGGGAGGGGGGAAGAAAGCTTAAAGAATGGACAAAAAAGAGGTGATGGAAGTAACATTAAATAAAGCCTTGGCAAAAAAAAACCAACAACAACCCATATATGGTGGTCTCCCTGATATGAGGAAATTGAGAGGCAACGTAGGGGGTTTGGGGGGTAGGAAAGGAATAAATGAAACAAGATGGGATTGAGGGATACAAACTATAAGAGACTCTTAATCTCACAAAACAAACTGAGGGTTGTGGGGGTGGGGGACCGTGGGGGGGGTGGTGGTGGTAGGGAGAGGGTGGTTGGGTTATGGACATTGGGGAAGGTATGTACTATGGTGATTGTTGTGAAATGTGTAAACCTGGCGATTCACAGACCTGTACCCCTGGGGTTAATAATACATTATATGTCAATTAAAAAAATAAAAAATTTTAAAAAAACCATATATGGGATAGATTCTATTATATAATGCACATTAAAATTGATTCAAAGAGCAAAATATCATTCTATGTTCTTTACCAAACTCACACCTAGGACAACTCTATGCAAATTTATTTAAGGATCTCAATAAAATAGTCAAAACACCACATGGAACTTAATGGGAAACACTAGGAATACCACATTAATTTCAGAGCAAGCCAGGGATATTCACCAATGCCTTTTGTTGTTGTTCCTGCTGTTGTTGTTAAGATTTTATTTATTATTGGGGCGCCTGGGTGGCTCAGTGGGTTAAAGCCTCTGCCTTCAGCTCAGGTCATGATTCCAGGGTCCTGGGATTGAGCCCCGCATCGGGCTCTCTGCTAGCGAGGAGCCTGCTTCCCCATCTCTCTCTGCCTGCCTCTCCGCCTACTTGTGATCTCTGTCTGTCAGATAAATAAATAAATCTTAAAACAAACAAACAAAAAAGATTTTATTTATTTTTAAGTAATCTCCACACCCAACATGGGGTTTGAACTCACAACCCCGAAAGAGCAAGAGTCCCATGCTCTACAGATTAAGCCAGCCAGGCACCCTTCCGCAACGCCTTTTTTACCATTTTTTTCTAGAGGTCCTAGCAAAAGCAATTTGGACATAAGAAAGAAAACTGGAAAGGTTGGAAATTTGATGAGATCCAACAAAGTATCATCATTTGCAGAATATTTTTTTCCCACAGAAAATTTCAAGATCCACTAAGAAAGTCTTAATAAGCAGGAACTGTCTCCAGAAATGAAGATCATTTGGAGCAGAGGAAGTGGGAATGCTAACAGAAGGGCAGAGGAAGGCAGGGGTGGGGAGGCTGGAGAGAAAGGACAGAGAGACCCACCCTTAGACCCTGCTCTACCTGATAGGTCTCCATGTACACCATCCCCTGCTGTGGAGGGTCCCCACCCCAGCCCCAAACTCTGAAGCTGTTTGTTGTCCTTCAGTAGCTAGGAGAACACTTGTCTGGCTAGCCCAAGTTCTAGCTCCCTTCTTAAAGGGCCAGGGTAACAGGAACCTCAATGGGGAATGGGGGGGAGGGGTGTGTCTCACTGGTGGGCTGCGGGGCTCAGGCCCGTCATCATCTCAGCCTCCAAGCTCCTGCCAGGGACTCCTTAGGAAGACTGAATGCTAGTGTTTGCACAGCCCCCCAAACCCAGATCCGTTTTCCCCAGTTCAAATGCTACTTCACAACAGCCCCTATAGCAGCCATGGGCCTTAAAGGACGGGAGGAAAGAATGGATGTTAAGTCTTTGGAATGGCACAGGAAGTGCCCATGCTTAAAAGTTCAATGAAAGAACAGGGCACAAAGTTGATGTCCTCGATTTAGAAAAAGACAACAGGAAAAAAAAAAAAAAGGAAAGAAAATATACTAAAATGTGGGAAGTGGTTGTCCCTGAGCGGTTTTATTATGAGTTGTTTTCTTCTCTAGACTCCTAAACCTTTCATGCAAATTTTCTAAAATATATCTGTAGAATATGTGTATTTCCACAGTATATGTATAAACATATGCTATTTTTATAAGCAGAGAAAAGACACTTATTTCTCGATCTTCCCAACCATTCAAAGTAACACTAAGCAAAATTTCTTAAAACTTAACTGAGCAAACATTTTTAAAACGACCTTCCCTTAATTGCAAAATCCACAGACTTCCAGCTCTCCCCAATGTAGTCAGCTTGGGCAGGATCTCACTTACATGAGCTAAGGCAGCGGGAAAGCCTTTGGCTCAGCAGCCTCATTTACTCGGCTCCCACAGTGGGTTTCGCACTTTCCATACGTTATCCCGTGTCATCCCTGCTGAAATACCGAGTAGTGGTTATCACTTCCACACTACAGACATAAAACTGGGCCCCCAGCATTCAGTCCATGGCCCATCCCATTGCTCTGCTACAAGAAAGCAAAGCCGGGATTCAAACCCAGAGGAATGGTCTGAGTCTGCACTCTCTCCCCTATTCTAGTAATTTCCCAACACTTTCAGCTGGGGAGCCCTCAGTTCAAACAAATGCCTTATGTGTTAGTTTGCTACGGCACAAAACACTTCAGACTGTGTGGCTTTAACACACTTTTGTTTTTTTCCCCCTGCAGTTCCAGGAGCTGGAATTCCAAGATCAAGGTGCTAGCCGGGATGGTTTCCTCTGGGACCTCTCTCTTTGGCTTGCAATGTGGCTGGTCTCTGGCTTCTTCACCTGGTTGTCCCTCTGTGCACGTGGGCCCCCGGTGTCTCTTTGTATGTCCAGATCTCATCTTAGAAGGACATCAGCCACACTGGATTAGGGCCTCCCCCAAGAGCCTCATTTTCATTTACTCACCACTTTAAAGGCCCTACATCCAAATACAGCCACATTCTGAGATCCTGCTGGTTAGGCCTTCAACACGGGAATTTTGAGCAAACACAATTCAGCCCATAAGGCCTGGACTCTAAGATGTAGGTGTGACCTGTCTGGGCTCAAGCTGGGCTGGGAGGCCTGGAGCCCAGCTCCGCCATTCACTCCCTAATACCCCTTTATGGGCTCAAGAAAGAATAATTAGGAAGTCACTCCTTTCTACGACTTTGGAAAAAGAAAATATTCAAAGAAACTCAGTAAAATGAAACTCTACATGTGAGCCATTTCTGTGAAAATACAGACGGAGCCATCAGCTGACTGACTGTGAAGACTGCCATATTTCATCTGGTATGTTCCTCATTGTCCCTCTGTACTGGCCAGAAAAAAATGGATTATTTTTTTCCTTACCCAGTTCACAAACTGCAAGGATAGAAAGCACCCCAGGAGGTACTAAACTTTGTCCTTATATATATATATATTCAAAGATGAAATATTAAGCATTCTGGCTTCATAATCAGCATATTGGATACCTGGGGAGTGGATCATTTATAAGTATCTTCCTCCTCTAGACAACAAAATTATTTTTGTTAACACTCACATAGTAATCGGTAATAATCATTATTGTCTTGATTCGTTCGTTAGCTTAGCAACAATTCCCATTTAAAAAAGAATAAACTTGGGGCGCCTGGGTGGCTCAGTGGGTTAAGCCTCTCTGCCTTTGGCTCAGGTCATGATCTCAGGGTCCTGGGATCGAGCCCCACATCGGGCTCTCTGCTCAGCGGGGAGCCTGCTTCTCCTGCTCTCTGCCTACTTGTGATTTGTCTGTCAAATAAATAAATAAAATCTTTAAAAAAAAACACTTAAAAAAAAAAGAATAAACTTCAATTTAGGGATATTCAAATCTGGTAAAATATATCGTGCATGAACTAAAATTTGCACTTACCAAACAAAAATACACCAAACACTTTGTATTCTTTCAGTGTTTTAAATTCTAGACACAAGTAAAACTCCAAGTGGTCATAATTAAAATGACATAATTACTGTAACTCATACTCTTTCTTTTGTATTTACAATTGCTATGCTATCCTGGTCAATTTTGAACCTACCGTTTAAACACAGGAATTTGTAATATCATAATGATTGAAGACATGAACTGTACCTAAAATGAGTTTTAAAGATTCTAAGCTATTAAAAACTTACTTTTAAAAAAAAGATTTATTTGGGACGCCTGGGTGGCTCAGTTGGTTAAGCAGCTGCCTTCGGCTCGGGTCATGATCCCGGCGTCCTGGGATCGAGTCCCGCATCGGGCTCCTTGCTCAGCAGGGAGCCTGCTTCTCCCTCTGCCTCTGCCTGCCACTCTGCCTGCCTGTGCTCGTTCGTTCTCTCTCCCTCTCTCTCTCTCTGACAAATAAATAAATAAAATCTTAAAAAAAAAATAAAAATAAAAAAAAGATTTATTTATTGTAGAAAGTGCTTGTGTGCGTGTGCCCACGGGGGCTGGGGCGGGGGCGGGGGAGGGGTGCAGGAGGCGAGAGCTGAGGGAGAGGGAGAGAGAGAATCCTTGCTGAGCACTGAGGTCACTCTCAGGACCCTGAGATCATGACCTGAGTGGAAGAGTCAGTCGCTCACCTGACTGGGCCATCCAGACACCCCCAAGAACTTACTTTCAAAACAAATGTGTAGCAGCTCACTATATCACTGTGAACTCCCTAAATTAGCTTCCAAGTATAAGGTTTACTAAAGGTAATAATAAATATGTTCCCTTTGAAGCTTACATAACCACAGTCATTATTCCGAACTTAGACCAATACATTATTTTTTCAGGAAAGTATTTATTACCCACTAGAATGGCCAGCACATGGTGATAATAAAAACAGACTGGGTTTTATTGTTTCGATCCTATCTGTTGAAAATGCATCCTCTTGGGCCCACACCTGGAGTGGGAAGCTCCCTCTGCTGGTGGAATCAGGGTAGAGGTCAAGTTGGAGTAGAAGTCAGGAGTTCACCAGAAGGCAAAGCGTAGGGGCACTCTGGGTGGCTCAGGCGGTTAGGCGTCTGCCTTCCGCTGAGGTCGTGATCCCAGGGTCCTGGAATGGAGCCCCACATCGGGCCCCCCGCTCAGCGGGAAGCCTGCTTCTCTCTCTCTCTCTCTGCCTCAAATGAGAAAGACATGAAAGGGCAGAATCAATAGAACTTGCTGGTTCTCTTTCGGTTTCCAAGACAGTACAGGTTTCTGGCTTCCTCCTTCTTCTGGGCTCCACTTCTCCTAGTCTCTGGAAGCTAGAACGCCTCAGGGCTCCGTCTGGGACCAAGCCTCGAGTTTATTCCTCCCCTGGTTTCCACATCAGAGCAGCAGCTGCCCTCTTGTTCAAGGCCAGTCATCTCTTACCCTCCCTTTCCTTCCCACCTGACCCCAAGCCCTTGGGAACCTGCGGGCACTGTCTCCCACGTACCTCTGCAAACTGGCCTCTTCTGACACCCACGTCCTATCCCTATTGTGTCCCTCCAAATTCCATGTCGAAGTCCTAGTCCTTGAAACCTCAGTATGTGACTGCATTTGGAGCTGGGGCTCTTTTTCTTTTTTAAGATTTTATTTATTTGACAGAGAGAGACACAGCAAGAGAGGGAACACAAGCAGGGAGAGCAGGAGAGGGAGAAGCAGGCTTCCCGCTGAGCAGGGAGCCCGATGCGATGCGGGGCTTGGTCCCAGGACCCCGGGATCAAGACCCAAGCCGAAGGCAGATGCCCAACCAACTGAGCCACCCAGGTGCCCCACGGAGCTAGGGTTTTTAAAGATGTGCTTCAGTTAAAATCTGTAGGCTCGGCCCTAATCTAACATGCTGGTACCCTTAGAAGAGGACATTTGGACACAGACACTTCACTAGGTTAAGGAAATTTCCTGCTAGTCTCTAGTTTATTCACTTTAATAAATCATAGATGAGTGTGGAATTTTATCACATGCCTCTTCTGTGGCTATTGAAGACGTGATGAGATCTACTTTAATCTGTTCATGTGGGTGGGGCTGTCAGGAGCCCATATGGTAGCTTTGCGTATCTTCCTTCAGGTAGACACAGCCCCATGCCAGGGCCCACAGCTTGGCAGCAAAGCTGGAACTGAATTTCAGCCCCCTTCAGCCCACACAGAGGCTATACCCTATGAGGAGTCTGGCTCCAGGCCAAAGCCTATGTGTGATGCTTCAGGCCTGACGGCTGGCAAGTGTGAAGGCTTTGCCTGGCAGCCCTCAGGGGGTGCGGGTGGGAGTGGGGAAGCTGCCTTCCTAAGAGACTTTGATGCCCAGCCTGTACATTGCCACCTGGAGGCAGCCACCATTGAGGGCTCAGCTCCCTAGCCCAGCCATGCTCTCACATACACCGGCAGTACCTGCATTCCTAGCCCAGGAGTTTTTGCTGGGGGAGCAGCGGGGTCAGCTCAGACACTGGCAGATGCCACTGCCTCTAGCCCTTCCCCCTACACTCCCCCTTGTTTCCAGCTCCATCAAACAGTGAGAGCTTTTGTTGGTGGCTCCCTGAGCCATGAGACAATTCCCTTCCCCACTTCACTGATTCAGCTAACCTTCACTCGCTGCTGTTTCGTGGAGGGAAAACAAGACTTCGTGGAAGCCAACATCCTTTCCTGTCGCCTCCTGCTTACACGAAGTAAATAAAGGCCTGCCCGTGACTTCTGGTTTGGCTCCTGGTCTTACTAGATACTTGGACTGCTGGCAGCTCTGGGACAACGTACCCAACCGTATCTGGTGGCTTGGTGGCAAATGATATTAGATTTTCTGATATTCAATCACCCTTGAAAAATGACGATAAAGCAAAGTTGGTAATGCAGGAAATTTTTTAGAAGATATTTTGCTAGTAGGTTCGCTGAGATTTTTAGTGGCTCATTGATTTTCAGTTTTTTCTCTTCGTTTTTCAATACTAGCATGTACAAATATAAATTGTCCCCTAAGTATCTCTTTAGCCCCATTACATGCATCTTAGTATGTCGAGAGGAGAGCGTGGACAAAGACACTGATGTGGGAGCATTTTTGGCAGGTTCAGGGTCAGTGAGGGAGGCCGATGTGGCTACCCATTTTCTACTTTTTTATTTTTTTAAGATTTTATTTACTTATTTGACAGAGAGAGAGACAGCGAGAGCAGGAACACAAGCAGGGGTGTGGGAGAGGAAGAAGCAGTCTTCCCGCGGAGCAGGGAACCCGATGTGGGGCACAATCTTAGGACCCTGGGATCATGACCCAAGCCGAAGACAGAGGCTTAATGACTGAGCCACCCAGGTGCCCTCATTTTCTACTTTCTAATATAATTTATTCTCTGAGACTGGGGTTATTCAGGAATATTTCATAATGGCCAAATGTATGTCTTCTTTAAATTAACCCATTTCTTTTGCCTTGTTGCAGCAGACAGAGCATTTTAAATTTTGTTTATTTATTTAAGATTTTATTTATTTGTTTGACACAGAGAGAGCACAAGTAGGCAGAGAGTCAGGCAGGCAGAGAGAGGAAGCAGGCTCCCTGCCAAGCAGAGAGCCTGATGTGGGACTCGATCCCAGGACCCCGAGATCATGACCGAGCCGAAGACAAAAGTTTAACCCACTGAGCCACCCAGGCACCCGGCTTCTTGTTTTTTTGCCATGTCTGCTCAAAATAGCACGGTCTGATCCAGAATTATGGCCTCAGTATGTGCTGCCAATATTTCTGTCAGTACGCAGAAGACAGAGGCTTCATTACGTTGGATTAAGTGAACCTCCTTTAGTGCATCATCCAAGACACCTACCTTAATGCCAACCCATTGCACATAAAATAAAAATATTCCCACTAAAAAAAAGAAATAACCCATTTCTGTACATATCTAACTTAATTGTATCGTGATCGGAGAATATAAATATGATTCTGATCTTTTGGTCTTTTTTGTGACTTGTTTTGTGTCCTAGTACACAGTCAGCTTTTGTAAATATTCTGTGTATACGTAAAAAAGGAATAGCCTCAGAGTTCCTGACTGGCTCTGTCAGAGGCGTGCAGGACTCTTGATCTCAAGGTCATGAGTTCAAGCCCTACCACTGGGTGTAGAGATTACTTAAATAAATAAAACTTTAAAAAAATGAATAGTTTCTTTTTTAAAAAATTTTTATTTATTTATTTGAGAGAGAGACTATGAACGAGGAGAAGGGGCAGAGGGAAAGGAAGCAGGCTCCCTGCTGAGCAGGAGCCAGACACAGGGCTGGGATCCCAGGACCGTGGGACCACGACCTGAGCTGAAGGCAGCTGCTTAACTGAGTCACCCAGGCACCCCAAAAATGAATAGTTTCTGATCATTGTATACAGAGTTGAAGATACTGCCATTGGATCAAGCATGCTGTGTGCTTCAAATCTTCCACGGCCTCTTAATTTTTGGTCTACTTGATATCTGAGTTGATCCCACTCTGTTAGAATTGTTGGGTCCCCCCAAAACAGGGTACCCCCAATAATGGGTGCGTGATTAAAGGAGTGAGACGGATACAAAGCAAAGGTCAGGCAAAGCTTTATTTCACACCAAGCTTGCATCAAGAATCAGACCAGCCATCAAACAGACCAGTCCGGGTCGCCCCTTACTGAGGACAACCCCTCCCTGCTTTCCAGACTAACTTTTTGTTTGTTTGTTTGTTTTCTGTATCTTTATTATTTTTTTAAATTTTTTTATTTTAATAAACATATAATGTATTTTTATCCCAGACTAACTTTTATAGAGCAAAGGCCATGTGGTTGGGCGTGGCCACACACAGGTGGCTAATTGAATTGCAATTTACCCCACAATAGCCATAGAAACTAGCCCATCACCTTGGTAGCTAGGAGACAGTGTGCTTCCCCACTGACTGAATACCTCTACTTGGCCCCACCCACACTCGTATTTGGACTTTGTTACCTGGGACTGGTTTCCTGGGCTTGCTTTTAAGTAAGTTCCCGGGGAGGGGGGGGGGAGCAAAAGCAAGTTAAGTTTTACAACAAAATGGCAGTTCAACCAGGGTGGGGCCGCTCTGGCTGAATAGGCCCTTACATTCCCCCCTTTTCTTTGGAGATTAGTCAAATCTTTGACTTTTCAGCCAGTTCTATGTCCCTTTAACAGCTGCCAGACTGTTTTAATGATTCCAGAGTGATTTACCCAGAGACAGCTTTTCTCTCCTAGGGGTACGCAGAGCCCCATCTTTTCTAGAAATAACATATCAAGCCCTTATTGTCTATATTTCCCACCTATACTTTAACAATAGAAGCAATAATGAATGCAATGAACTCATTTGTCTTTTGAGTCTTAGCTTCAGTCCACGATCGTTGGGGTCCACTGGTAGCAGCATCCACCTCTGGGGGGCGTCCTCATCCTTGGCTCGTTTGACATGACCTGCGTGAATCCAGGCCCCGATGCCTTCTACTTTCACAGCCGTGGGGGTGGTCGGGATGACAGCAAACGGTCCCTTCCAGTGAGGCTCCAAGCCTCCCACTTAGCGGCAGCGCATCCAAACCAAGTCCCTGGGTTGGCGAGGATGCGGCTCCTTCCAAGACAGACTGCAATGCCTGCAGTGACTGGAGTACCGACTGATCAGTCATTACTGCTAGGCCAACCTCTTGTAGCCGAGGACAGAGCAGGGGGTGGGGTCTCCTTGTTTAAGCTGGGTGTACATCACACCCTGAGGAGAGCGAAGGGAAGGAGATTCCACCCATCCACCATCAGTGTCCAGAATTAGCTCTGCCAAAGTCTCTTTGAGAGTCCGGTTCATTCTCTCTCCTTGCCCAGAGCTCTGGGGCCCGTAGGCACAATGTAGTTTCCAATTAGCGCCCACGGCCTTGGCCAATGCCTGTGAGACTGAACTCACAAATGCAGGGCCATTGTCTGACCCAATCACAAGAGGTAACCCAAACCTCTAGTAGCCTTTTTGGCTACTCTAAGGACCTTTTTTATATTTTTATATTTTAGGAAGAGGCTTTCATTGAGGTTAAACAAAAACCTTGTTGTTTAACCCTTAAACTGTCCCTGCTCCCCTTCCCCCAGGGGATTCACTTAAAAACAAGTCCCGGAAACGAGCTCCAGGTACCAAAGCCCAGATACAAAGGTGGGTCAGGCCAGGTGGAGACATCTGATCAGTAGGGGGTTGCATACTGTCTCCCTAGCTACCAAGAAGTATGGGCCCCCGCCCTTTGGGAACCCTTTTGGCACCAATCCTAATCAAGGTGTAATAGGCTGATTCAAATGTCTACTAGGGTAAATTGTAATTCAATTGGTCACCTGTGCGTGGCCAGGCCCAACCGCATGGCCTTTGCCCTTAAAAGCTAGACTGTGAAACAGAGAAGGGTCACCCTCTCTTGTAAGAGGTGCGGCCCCGAACGTTCGGTCTGATTCTTGATGCTTGGCATGAAATAAAGCTTTGCTTGACCTTCGCTTTATATCAGTCTCGCTCCTTTAATCATGGACCCATTATTGGGGCATAACAGCTACCACTCCTGCCATCTCATGTTTAGCAAAAAAAAAGCCTCTACCCAGCCTACCATCCATATAGATGTTGGCGGTCTTACCCTTGGCTATCTGTAGTGCCTTGGTGAGTGCAATCAGCTCCGCTTTTTGCACCGAGGTTCTGTGTGGCAGGGCTGTTGTCTGGAGTTCCTGCTCAGGGGAAACCACGGCAGCCCCCACATACCTCTTTCCATCGACCATGTAGCTACTCCCGTCTGTGAACAGAATCATTTCTGCATCCGGGAGGGAAATGTCTCTAAGATCCGGCCTTATTCCTGTGACCTGGGTTAGGACCTCTCCACAGTCATGTGGGTGGTCAGCCAGCACCTCTGGTAGCAATGTGGCTGGATTTAGCACCGCCTGAAGCTGGAAGGTCACCTTTGGTTCATTGAGGAGGAGGGCCTGATATCCCGTCACTCAGGCGTTTGTCATCCACCGGTCTGGTGGAGTCCGGAGAAGGCCCTCGACAGTGTGGGTGGTGGTCAAGATGAGATTTTGACTCAAAGTCAATTTGCTTCCATCCTTGCCAGGAGGGCCATGGCAGCAATTATGCAGAGGCAAGGGGGGAACCCAGCCACTACTGGATCTAGCTTTTTTGCTAAGATAGGCAACTGGCCTTTACCAAGGCCCCAGAGTCTGAGTCAAAACTCCTTTAGTCGGTTTGTAGAGAGGTCGTGCCATCTCCGTGAACCGCGGTATCCACAGCCTGCAGTAGCCCACCGTCCCAAGAAACTCCCTCTTGGAGATCAAAGCCTAAATAAGTGGCGTGGCTCTGACAAAGCTGTGCTATCATTGCTGACACCTGATGCCCTTTTCCTGCAGTCTGTAAGACAGCTCTTGTCCCCCACAAGCATGACTCAGTGCTCAGCGGCTATTTCCACTACTCCCATTAACTCAGTCAGATTCTTCCTTTCAAATCCTTCAGTTTTCTGAAGTTTCCTCCTTATCTCTGGGGCTGACTGACTGAAAAAAGCAAGATCATTTACACGAGTTATCGTGAAACTTCTCTGAAGTTTACCTCAAGTTGCCTATCTTAGGCAAACAAACTTTAAAAGACAACCAAATCTAGAATTTAACACCCATAAAGGTGTGTTATTAAAACTACCTTTTCTCTCTAAAATAACCCTCATTTCCAGAGAGAGCCAAATCAGGACTGAGTCACTTGAAAAACAAGTCCAGTTTCAACAAACTTGGCCTAATTATTTACATAAGCTCAGCAAGAACAGTGAGTGATTATATAGATCTTTTAGAATCTGCTTTGCTGGAACTTTTTTTTTTTAATTTTTTATTTCTTTTCAGAGTAACAGTATTGTTTTTGCACCACACCCAGTGCTCCATGCAATCCGTGCCCTCCCTAATACCCACCACCTGGTTCCCCCAACCTCCCACCCCCCACCCCTTCAAAACCCTCAGGTTGTTTTTCAGAGTCCATAGTCTCTCATGGTTCACCTCCCCTTCCAAGGAACTTCTTATAAGGAATCTCTAGGTTGAACTTTTAGTAGCATCTCCGGGCCAGAAGCCAAGCCACATACTTGCCATCAGACATGCCTGCAATACCTGTTGATTTGGGCGAATTACTGTTCCTGAGGTCCTGCCCCTGCCAGGGGGTGACATTCTTTACTCGCCTGATAAGGCTGCTGGGAACTCTGTAAGCAAGGTATCAGGCCAACAGTTCCAAAGGGCTTCACGGCTCCAGGTTTCATAAAGTCAACCTTAGTTCCTTTAAACTGTCTGGTCATATCTGAGTCTTTTCAAATATGACATCCCAGTCAAAGCCTTGGTAAAATAACCAGTGTTTCCAATGCTGTCCTGTTACAAGGAGAATAGATTCTTTTTGAACTTATGCAAATGACTGACTGCCACGGAAGAAAGCACTTACTAAGACCTTTTGGTTTCAGAGGGTTCAGATAGAGAGAAAAGTTGAATGCCTTGATTCGTTTACAAATGAGTACTTTTACATCTCTAAGTTACAGATAACTTAAGAAAAAGTTTCCCTAGTCTAGAGGAGCAAACATTACAGAACCAGTCAAGTTTAAAATAAGACAACACATTAACAAACACAACATTACAATTTCCTTAGGTTCATCTAGTTCCATGTTACTAATTCTGGTTTAGTCCGAATGCAGCTTTTACTTCTGGAAATTCTTACCCATTTCAGTTCCCAGATTTTAACATATCAAAGACCTGTATTTGTCCTGAGGTCTTCCATACGAATTTCCTTTAGGGCGGTTACCCAAATGTAAGGAAAGATTTATCCTTGGTTTAGCAGTACTCCCTGAGTAGCTTAGCATATCAAGGAAAAGCCTTATGAGTCAAAGAGACCTCGTTTACAACTCTGGGCAGGCAAAGAGAAAACCATTTACAGATCAACTAACCTAAACAGGGAGAAAACCAGATTTTTTATACCAGTGTTTTTCCTCTTTTTTCCTAAGTTTTCTGGGTTTCCCTCCCATCGGAAATGATGTCGCAGACAAAGGGAGGGGGATCTTTCAGATACTGTCCTGCTCGCATCCCTCGTGGGAACTTAGGAGCGTCTTAGCTAAAGTCTGTCTGTGTAAACCCCAGACCAGGCTACTCCATGGAGTAGATGACGGTAATGCCATATGATGCCCCGCGAGACTCAGGGTGCAGCCCACTCGGACTCCGTAGCCGAAGCGGTGGAGCCATACAGACACATTCACACAGTCAGGCACTCTTCAGATTCAAACAGGTTGGATACCCTCCCCTTCCATTTTTTACGAATGGATCTAGCTCAGACAAATTTCAACAGATTTCAAAAGCACAAACCTAGTTCCAGCAACCAGCGCTCTAGCATTTTATCCCATGTGGTTTAAAGTTTCAGGTTAGCAAAGACCTTGAAAGCTACTTTTTTAACAATTACCCATTAAAACTTTGAGACAATTAACCATCAGTTTAGTCATCTCTTTGCTAACAGATTTTAACAGATTTTAACAAATAACATGAGCTTATTTGACTTTAAGTAAAAACTCTTTAGTCTCACATTTACTACTGTTAACTAAAAAGACACGTTCATCCTAATTAACACAACAAACTTAACTTAGTTCAAATACTGGTTTCCATTCCACCTGGGCCCACTCCTCTTCCAATGTTTACCTGAGACCCGGGTAGGAAGATCCGGAGAAGGGGGGTATTAGGTCTTAGGTCCAGGGGGCGCTCTTCTTGTTTCCCAACAGTGAAGAACAGAACAAAGGGCCACCACAAGGCAGAGAAAGGGTTCCCAGTTCTAGAGCTCATCAGCTCCAAGAGAGAAGCACACGCCATGCTTTCCTGCCAGCAAGGGGGAGGGGCTAGGCAGTCCACGTCAGGCCAGAGAAGGCGAGGAATGTCCCCGAAACAAAGTTTGTTTCGGCAGCTGCTTGGAATATTCCTTAAAGTCTCTGTCTAGAGTTAGACTAACCCCAGTTGGCTCCAGTTATAGCCCTTAACACGCGAAATGCGTGAGGGAAAAGCCCCACATCTATCAGGAGAAACGGAGAGACGAAAGTCAGAGTCCCCTTACTCTACTTGCCCCATTCCTTCAAACACAACAAACAACACAGCAGACAACAAAAAGACAAGACAAAGACAACCGCAAACCCAGCAGCCCTCATCCAGAGCCTGCCGCGGGTGGGGGTTTCCCCGGCCCCTACAGGCAGGGGTTATCCGGCCCCCTACAGACGCTCGCCGGGACGAGCCACAGAACAGAACCAGACCCAGCGGCCCTCACCCGCTGGTGGGGGTTTTCCTGGCCCCCTAGAGACCCAGATGACCGCCTAGCGGGGGCTTGGACCCGTAGACGATCTACCAGAAGAGGGGATGGGGCGTCCCCGCATCCACTCCAGCCCTGGGGAGCATGGCTGTGTCCAGCTTCACCCTGGTGGGCCATACCTGGAGCTCCGCAACCAGACAGACAAATTCAGACCCAGAAATTCCAATGCAGGCTCAGTTCTCATCGTTTAATCCCGGACGAGCCCCCAATGTTGGATCCCCCAAAACAGGGTACCCCAATAATGGGTCCGTGATTAAAGGAGCGAGACTGATACAAAGCGAAGGTCAAGCAAAGCTTTATTACAAGCCAAGGATCAAGAATCAGACCGGCCATCAAACAGACCAGTCGGGATAGCCCCTTACTGAGGACAACCCCTCCCTGCTTTCCAGACTAACTTTTATAGAGCAAAGGCCCTGTGGTTGGGCGTGGCCACACACAGGTAGCTAATTGAATTACAATTCACCCCACAGTAGCCATGGAAACTAGCCCATCACCTTGGTAGCTAGGAGACAGCATGCGTCCCCACGGACTGAAAACCTCCACCTGGCCTGACCCACCCTTGTATTTGGACTTTGTTATGTGGGACTGGTTTCCTGGGCTTGCTTTTAAATAAGTTCCCCTGCGGGGGGGGGGGGCAAGGGCAACTTAAGTTTTACAACAAAATGGCAGTTCAACCAGGGTGGGGCCGCTCTGGCTGAATAGGCCCTTATGATGAGGGAGCAGGAGGCTGGCTGAGGACAAAGCAAAAGCTGGCACCTTGCACCCCCTCTCCACCCACTCCCCTGGGAAATGTGTGTGACATTCCTCAGGCACCCTTGACTGCCATAAATGAGAAACAAATCGTTAACTTGCAGGGATCACAATCCTGCAAGGCAGGAGTCTCCCTTGGTTTACAAATGTCCTTGAGATTTACAATAAAGAAGTTACCTTATCAATAGCACAACTTCCAGAGGCAGATAACTCAGTTCCTCAGGCCCTAAATAAAGTTAAATTTCTTCTAAATCCAAATCTCACTAACAAGGACACTTGATAGGAGAAATGTGAAACCTTATCTCTAGGTCTCAAGACAGTGTCGAATCATTTCCAAGCATATGGCCCACTGATATACATCTAAAGGGTCTCACAAGACTAGTAATAGATAACCTTTCTCCCAACAATAGCTAGCCCCTCAAGGTCCTGGAGACCTTGCTTCCAAAATTCCTTAGAGACTAACATCATCCCCTTTGTCCTCACCTACCTAACTCCTGTGTATATAACCAACCACTCCTCACATCCCCAGGGCAGCTGCAGCTCTTCCTGCCCACGGGTCCTGTCCCCGTGCTTTAATAAACCACCATTTTGCACCAAAGATGTCTCAAGAATTCTTTCTTGGTCATCGGCTCCGGACCGCAGCCCACCGAACCTCACCCAGGTTCTAGAACTTCATCATATGGCGCCCGAACGTGGGGCTGTGAGTCTTTACATTTGGACTCTGAGCTTCGGTGCAAAATTGGTGAGTACCTTCTCTCTCTCTTTTCCTTTAGTCTCATTTCAGGGATTTTTCAAGGAGTATGGTCTTATTGGAACACTTGCATGTCAGTTGGTCAGGCTGTAATCCTCTAGCCCGTGGCTGCTCTACGGGGAGGAGAGCGTCTGCCTTTTGGCTGCAAGTTAGTACCCCGGCCGGAATGGCAATAAGACCCAGAAACTTGATGCCCTCTCTTTATTCCTGTTCTTATATAAAGTTGTCTCTCTTGGGCACGGGACAGCCACCTAAGTCACCAGGACGGCTGCCAATCTTAAGACTCCCGTGTGAGGTTTCCTCCTGATTGATCTAATGTGATCCCCTCCACATCCCTGGTTTAGCCACTTCTGGCCGAGAGACCTCCACTGGGAGCCGGCCGAAACCAGTACCCGATTGAATTAAAATGCAACCGGGGACCGTTTCCTGGGGAAGTTGGCTGCAAGGACCACATGTGTTGGAATGTCGCATAGACCATGATGGATTTCAGTCTTTACTATTTCTTGTCAGTGTCTTCTACAGACTACTTAAAGCTACGGAATTGGGTAATTTCCCCTTGCCAAACTTTTCTAGTATTTCCATGGGTTAAAATGGCAAAACAGTATGCAGTTTTCAGTACAGACAATGGCATGGCATGGCACAGTATTTTGGTTCATTCACCAGGCACCCATCAGCAGCCTAGGATGTGATGGGGAAGAGGAGGGACGCCGGCAACCCTCCAGGGCCTTTAACGGCAGGAATGCCTTCCCGGGGAAGGCAGGATGGTGATCAATAGCGATATCTTGAGGGACGCCTCTGGTCGCTTTTGACACACGAGAACCTCTGACATACCCTGTGTGGGACGCCACCCAGGAGTCAGGGGGGATTTGGTAATGGACCTTCTTTACGTTTCTGGGAGCATGGCCTCAGTAGGCTTCTTCAGTTCCCAAGGACTCTACCTTGGGGTGCCTTTTAACCCACTGGAAATAATTTGGATTGCAAAACTTGGAAAAGGACTGAGCTCCTGTAACACTGCATGGCCTCAGTGGAAACTATCAGATCTCCTCTGCAGGAGGAGATGGACCTAGGATACCTTCATTGCTCATACCTAGGCCTTTATTGCTCTGCACCAGGACCCCTAACTAAGGGGCTTTTGCTGAATGTGTTTGCCTGAATGAGTCAGCTAGTAAACTTCCTCCTGACATACTGGATGATAATTCTGTTAATAAGCCTCCTTCTAGTAAACCCAGGTTGCTGGGTCATCCCTAGCAAAGGGGACTCTGACTTTCTCTCTCTCTGTTTCTCCTAATAGATGTGGGGGCTTCTCCCTCACTCATTTCCCGTGTTAATGGCTATAACTGGAGCCAACTGGGGTTAGTCTCAACTCGAGACAGACCTTAAGGAATATTCCCAAGCAGCTGCCGAAACTCCCTTTGTTTCGGGGAAATTCCCTGTTTTCTCTGGCCTGACTTGGACTGCTTAACCCCTCCCCCCTGCTGGTGGGAAAACATGGCGTCTGCTCCTCTGTTGGGGCTGATGAGCTCTAAAACCGGGAATCCTTTCTCTGCCTCCTGGCAGCACTTTATTTCCTCTGTTTCCCCCTTCTCATGTTTGTGCACCAATGTGCGTGCAGCCTGCATGACTAGCCTCTAGATCATGCACCACGGCTCCTTCTCTCCTCACTGTCAAGGAGCAAGAAGAGCACCCCCTGGACCTAACACCCCCACTCCAGATCTTCCCACCCGTGTCTCAGGTAAACATTCAAAGTGGAGTGGGCCCAGGTGGAACGTAAATCAGTATTGGAACTAAGTTAAGTTTGTTGGTTTAATTAAGATAGACATGTCTTTTAAGTTATCAGCAGTAAATATGAAACTTCCGAAGTTTACTGAAGATCAAATGAGCTTGTGTTATTTGTTTAAATTTGTTAGCAAAGAAATGACTAAACTGATGGTTAATCGTCTGTCTCAAAGTTTTAATGGGTAATTGCTGAAGTAGCTTTCAAAGTCTTTGGTAACCTGAAACTTTAAAGTTTTGGTTGAATGACAAATGGAATTAAATTATGGACATCTAGGTCTTAACCAAACAGGAAAAAATGCTAAGTCATTAATTACTGGATGTAGGTTTGTGCTTTTGACTTCTTACTGCAAAGAAACTAGAGTATTTAAATCTGTTGGTAAACATGTTTTGTGCTTAACTGATAAATTTGCCATCTAAAGAATTCTGTTACAACAGTTCACAATTGGTTAATAACTGATTAAGGTGTTTTGAAGAGTACAAAATGCTAAGTGTAACTAAGACCGATGGAAAATAAGGGAAACAACTCTGTGGAAAAGTAGATGATATGTAAGAAAGATTTAAGGAATGAAAATGCATTTTATTAAAGGTAAAAGGTAAACTTGTCCTAAATAAGATGGTTGTTTGGAAGGAAATGACTTGGGACAAAACCTGAATGCAAAGGAAAGTTGTAGAAGGTTTGTGAAGGGAAATCTTCAGAAAAGGAATTTTAGTTATGGTCAGGACGGACTAAGATTGAAATGAATGGGTTTTAAAGGTACATTGGTATAAGACTGAAATTCTCTCTGTTCAAAAGGACAAAGTTTTCTTAGATTAATTGATCTGCTGTTAAGAAAATGTAAATGGTTTTCTCTTTGCCTGCCCAGAAAACCCAGTTTCTATGTTTTGTCTTATCAGGTGTTTAACATCCCTAATTATATTTAGGCATGTGCTTTAAAACTTTATAAGATTTTAGCAAATGTTGACAAGATTTAAGTTGTAAATCTCTTTAACTCAGGCTTTCCCTTGGTATGCTAAGTTACTCATGAAGTACTGCTAAACCAATGATAAACCCTGGGTCACATTTGGGAAAATGCTATAACTATCCTAGAGATTCTATGCATTTCCTAAAGTTTTTAATGTTTTGAGAAATCATCACTTGATATTGTAATTATGGAAATGTTATGTGTCACAGAAATAACCTGATTTCCTTGCCAGCTAAAGTGTAAACTCTAGTCTCATCAGCTCTAACCATATCCATTCTGAGTTTTTGTCATTTATAATTGTTTTATTTCTCTTGTAAAATGAGTTTTATCTTAAAGGAGTTTCATATAAAGGACTTTCAGGACAAATACAGATATTTGATATACTTGAAAATCCTAAAACTGAAATGGGTAAGGTTTTCCAAAACTAACTAAAGCTGCATTCACCAGATTTAGTAACATGGGCGCATTACTAAAACCATCACCACTCTAGCTAATCTCCTCAATTTAAAGCAAAGATCCACACGATCTGTTTTTAAATGGTATGATCACTTGGCATCCATTTTTGTTCCATCTGTGGGACTAGAGGATGTCATGTACCATATAGACACCCTTAATAAATATACTACAAAGGCACTCAACGATTCACTAAATAGCATCTCCCTACTTAATACTGAAGTCTCACAGATACGCAAGGCAGTCCTACAAAATAGGATGGCCTTAGATGTCCTGACAGCAGCACAGGGTGGCACTTGTGCAATTATCAAAACAGAATGTTGTGTATACATCCCAGACTACCACAAAAATGTCTCAGGACTAATAAAAGATATGAATGCCCAGATTAAGGCTCTACAAGATCCCTCTCTCTCTCTTGGTGATTGGTTAGCTTCCTGGTTTGAGGGACGGCTATGGCCAACATTTAAAAATCTCCTTTTTGGACTTCTCATTCTTACCACCTTATTAATCTTAATGTGTTGCTTTGTTCAATGTTTCTCTACTTGGTGCCGAGACTCCATTACTGCAATAACTTCACGACGACAGATGATCCTTACCACACGCAAAGACACTTCTTCACTGTCAGCGCTGGATTCAGCTGCCTCCGCCTTTCGTGACTCCCTTCTACGTTCCTCCACCGATCAATATTGACCCGAGTAGGTAGGGACAGCTCTACGCCCCTATTCAGCAGGAAGAAGTTACAGAAGATGAGACCTTCCACCTTCAACTACCTTAAAGATTTAAGGGTCAAAATTGTTCAGGGGGGAATGATGAGGGAGCAGGAGGCTGGCTGAGGACAAAGCAAAAGCTGGCACCTTGCACCCCCTCTCCACCCACTCCCCTGGGAAATGTGTGTGACATTCCTCAGGCACCCTTGACTGCCATAAATGAGAAACAAATCGTTAACTTGCAGGGATCACAATCCTGCAAGGCAGGAGTCTCCCTTGGTTTACAAATGTCCTTGAGATTTACAATAAAGAAGTTACCTTATCAATAGCACAACTTCCAGAGGCAGATAACTCAGTTCCTCAGGCCCTAAATAAAGTTAAATTTCTTCTAAATCCAAATCTCACTAACAAGGACACTTGATAGGAGAAATGTGAAACCTTATCTCTAGGTCTCAAGACAGTGTCGAATCATTTCCAAGCATATGGCCCACTGATATACATCTAAAGGGTCTCACAAGACTAGTAATAGATAACCTTTCTCCCAACAATAGCTAGCCCCTCAAGGTCCTGGAGACCTTGCTTCCAAAATTCCTTAGAGACTAACATCATCCCCTTTGTCCTCACCTACCTAACTCCTGTGTATATAACCAACCACTCCTCACATCCCCAGGGCAGCTGCAGCTCTTCCTGCCCACGGGTCCTGTCCCCGTGCTTTAATAAACCACCATTTTGCACCAAAGATATCTCAAGAATTCTTTCTTGGTCATCGGCTCCGGACCGCAGCCCACCGAACCTCACCCAGGTTCTAGAACTTCATCACTTACAAGAATACAAGTGTTAAAATTTACCACCATAATTGTTAATTTGGCAATTTCTCTTTTTAATTTCAACTTCAATTTACATGCTCTGAAACTATATTATTGGGTTCATATAAATGTAGAAAAGATAGACCTTCCTGGTAAATTGTTCTTATTATTTAACTATGACCATCTTTAACCCTAATATATTTTTGCCCTAAAGTCTATTTTGTTTGGTATTAAAATAGATGCACCACTTCTCTATCTTTTAATACAAAAATTTGTGTGTCATTTTTTAAGTCTATCTCTTGCAAACAGTTCAGAAGTAGCTTTTATTATTTTAAAAAATCGGACAGTTTCTTTTATCTGGCAGGTTCAATTCATTTACATTTATGATTACTGATGTCTTTTTTTCTTTTAAACCACCTAATTTGGTACTTTTTAAAAACAGATTTTATTTATTTATTTATTTGTCAGAGAGAGAGAGTGTACAAGCAGGGGAATGGCAGGCAGAGAAAGAAGCAGACTCCCTGAACCCAGAACCCTGGGATCATGACCTCAGCCAAAGGCAGATGCTTAAGGGACTGAGCCACCCAGGCGCCCCTGTACTTTCTATTAACCAGGACTTTTTGTGCTTCTGTTTTTACTTTTTCCTATCTTCCACTGGGTTTTCCCTATTACCCTTTTTTTATTCTAATAGCTTAAAACTTATTCATTCAGGGCACCAGGCTGACTCAGTGACTTGTCACTCTTGATTTCAGTGTTGTGAGTTCCAGTCCCACACTGGGTGTAGAGATTACTTAAAAATAAAATTGTAAAAAAAAAAAAAAAGTTATTCATTCAATATTTATTCTTTTAGTAGTTTTAAAAAATGGAGTTGCAACGGGCACATAGAAACATGTATTCTCCAAGTTTATTCATCTTCAAGATTACCTTGGCTACTCTTAAAACTTTGCATTTCTGTATCATTTGGTTTTTAATTTTCACATGCATGCACATATGTGCACACACACACACCCTGTTGAGATTTTGATTGGGTTTTCACTGAATCTAGAAGAATGAACAGGCATTTTTACCCTTTTAAATCTTCTAATCAAAGAACGTGCATATTTTTTCATTTACTTAAGGGCTTTAAATTTTTTCTCTACTTTAGAGTTTTCACTGTAAAACAGTGGTTCTTAACTAGAAATAATTTTGCACCTTTTTAAAAAATTTTTATTTATTTATTTGACAGAGAGAGAGAGCGAGAGCGAGCACAAGTAGGCAGAGTAGCAGGCAGAGGGAGAGGGAGAAGCAGGCTCCCTGCTGAGCAAGGAGCCCGACACGGGACTCGATCCCAGGACCCTGGGATCATGACCTGAGCTGAAGGCAGTTGCCTAACCAAATGAGCCACCCAGGTGCCCCTTTGCACCTTTTTTAAAATTTTTTATTTTTTTTATTTATTTTTTTTTAAAGATTTTATTTATTTATTTGACAGGGAGAAACACAGCGAGAGAGGGAACACAAGCAGTGGGAGTGGGAGAGGGAGAAGCAGGCTTCCCGCCAAGCTGGGAGCCTGATGTGGGGCTCGATCCCAGGACCCTGGGATCATGACCTGAGCCGAAGGCAGACGCTTAGCGACTGAGCCACCCAGGCGCCCTGCACCTTTTACTTTAATAGCAGCCCAAGCTGACTAATTTACCTCCACAACAAATACTTACCCATTCCGAAGTGTCAACAGTGCCAAGGTTGAGAAACTCTGGTGAAGCGGTATTCAACTTATTTGATTAGATTTTTTTTTAGATTTTTTTAATTAGATTTTTTTCCCAGAAATTTGGTATTTCAGGGGCTACTGTAGACAATATCTTCAAATTTTTTTATCTTCTATTTGTTGCTAATACATAAAAATATAACTGACTTTTCATATATTGAGCTTGTGTCTGCTAAAATTAACCTTTCTTTCAGGTAGTTTATCTATAGATTCTTTAGATTTGCCATATACACAATTGTGTATCACCTGTGAATAAAGACAGCTTTATTTCATTTTTTTCCAGTCCTTATACTTTTTCTTTTCCTCATCCTAACAAACTGGCTAGAACTTCCAGTACTATGTTGAGTAAGTATAATATCCACAGGAGAGCTTTCAATATTTCACCACTACAGATGATATTCTTGGTAGGTTTATAGTTGAAAATTAGCAGATTTTAAAAATTATCCTCTATTTGGGGCACCTGGGTGGCTCAGTGGGTTGAAGCCTCTGCCTTTGGCTTGGGTCATGGTCCTGGGGTTCTGGGATCGAGCCCCTCATCGGGCTCTCTGCTCAGCGGGGAGCCTGCTTCCTCCTCTCTCTCTGCCTGCCTCTCTGTCTGCTTGAGATCTCTGTCTGTCAAATAGATAAAGTCTTTGAAAAAAAATTATCCTCTATTCTTGCCTTGCTAAAGAGTCCCCCCACTTTAATCATGAATAGGTACTGAGTTTTATCAAGTGCCTTTCCTAATTTGTCAAGATAATTGTTTTTTTCTCTTCTTGTTTCTTCCTTTTATGTGATGAACTGATTGATTTTCTTTTTTTTTTTTTAAAGATTTTATTTATTTATTTGACAGAGAAACGGGGGGGGGGGCGGGTTGGGGAGCAGGCTCCCTGCTTCGCAGAGAGCCAGATGTGGGGCTCGATCCCAGGACTCTGAGATCATGACCTGAGCTGAAGGCAGATGCTCAACCAACTAAGCCACCCAGGGACCCCTGACTGATTTTCAACTATTAAACTTCCCTTCTATTCTTGGAATAAACAGCCCTTAATGTTGATGTATTACTTTTTTTTTTTTTTTGTAACATACTTGTCAGACTTGTGTGACTAGAAGGTGTTGACCTCATAAATGAGTTGGCAGGTATTCCCTAAGTTTCTATTGCTCAACAAGAATTTGTGCAAAACTATTATTTCTTCTTTAAATGCTTGGGAGAAAAGTGAAGCTGTTTTGGCCTGGGGCTTTCTTTGTGAGCTTTTTAACAATGGATTCAGTCTCTAGCTATCAAACTGTTCAGCTTTTCTATTTCTTGTTCTGTCAGTCTGGTAAGCTGTGTTTTAAAAGTGTAGATACTCCTAACATCTGAGGCATAACTGTATGATCCGTAATGATGCTCTATAACAGCACTCCTACCAGTCTTAAAGGTTGACTTGCTTTAAGCTAGCACACTCCTTACTTGCTGACCTATGGCCCTTGATAGGTAAAAGAACTAATTTACTTTCTTTGAGATCTGCAGGCCACTAGCCTTGAGGAATGAAGGACCAAACTTTCCCAGGCCACGGGGCCAGGAAGTCTGAAAATGTCTCGGCTTTCTGACTAGCCCCGCAATTTCTTAGCAACATGTTTTTCTTTTTTTTAGGTCACACAAATGATTTTACTGACCTGGCTTTGTGCATCTGTAGACCTTGCCCTCCTCTGCAGAAAAAAACAGAGTATCCCTGCACATCGTGAACCAAGAACCAGACCCCCTCACTGCACAACCTTGAAGCACTGAGATAACATTTGTAGCTGACATCAGCGAGTCTGCATGAAATAAAGAAATGTTGCAGGCTACTGTACTCCCTTTGCTGATTAACTACCCAAAACCCCTTCAAAAAAAAATGAGCCATGAGCCAGGCAGAAACCTCAGAGTTGGCTTTTGATCAAGAGTCTGTCTTCTCCCTGGGCTGCTGGTCTTCTGAATAAAGCTCAAATTTTTTTCCAATCAAAAACTCATCAGGGTACCTGGGTGGTTCATCCAGTTAAGTGTCTGCCTTCAGCTCAGGTCATGATCCCAGGGTCCTGGGATCAAGCCCCACATCAAGCCCCACATCAGCCTCCTTGCTCAGAGGGGAACCTGCTTCTCCCTCTCTCTCTGCCTACTTGTGCTCTCTCTGTCAAATAAATAAAATCTTTAAAACAAAAAAACAAAAAAAATTCATCTCTCAAGTAATGGCCTTTCAAGTGACAGGCAGCCAAATCTGGATTCAGTAACATGTTATCTTCTTTTTTTCTTCATCAGTCTTGCTAAAGATTTCTCAATATTATTCATCTCGTCAAAGAACTAGATTTGGGGTTTGATAAATTTCTTTGCCATACATTTGTTTTCTATTTCACTAATACCTGCTATGTTTATTTTCTCCTTCTAGATTTTTAGGTTTGATTTTTTTTTTTTAAGATTTTATTTATTTATTTGAGAGAGATCACAAGTAGGCAGAGAGGCAGGCAGAGAGAGGGGGAAAAGCAGGCTCCCCACCGAGCAGAGAGCCCGATGCAGGGCTCTATCCCAGGACCCTGAGATCATGACCGGAGCAGAAGACAGAGGCTTAACCCACTGAGCCACCCAGGTGCCCCTTGATTTGTTATTTTTGTCTAGATTCTTGAGATGGAAGCTCAGACCACTGATTTTCCATTTTTCCTTTGTTTCTGGTATATGCATTTAAGGCTAAGCACTCCTGTGCTGGTACCCCACAACTTTTAATATATTGTATTGTTCATAATACTTGTACTAACTCTGTGATGTCTACAGGATCTAGATCTAGGTATGAACTATTTTTTACTTAATCTGGAGTCTATTTCCTGAATTCCTATCTCTCATCAGTTCTGGAAAACACTCACTGATTTTTTTTTTTAAATATTTTATTTATTTATTTGAGAGAGAGAGAGAGAGAGAGATCACAAGTAGGAAGAGAGGCAGGCAGGGCGGGGCAGGGAGCAGGCTCCTTGCTGAGCTGAGAGCCTGATGCTGGCCTGGATCCCAGGACCCTGAGATCATGACCTGAGCTGAAGGCAGGGGCTTAACCCACTGAGCCACCCAGGAGCCCAACACTCACTGATTTCTCTTTGAATGTGGTTGCTCTTCCACGTGTAAACTCTCCTCTGGACATTGAGTTAGATACATGACAGACCTTTTCACTGTGGTCTCTAGACCACCTAGCAGAAGATCTAGAGAACACTGGAAACCTAGGATTTCCCTCATCTTTTCCTCATTCAATTCTGCATTAGGGTAATTTTCTCAGTTCCTTGTACAGTTCACTTATTCTTTTCTAAGGTATATCAGATGTGCTCTTTTAACCCATGCATTGAGATTTGGTGAATAAACAAACATATACTTTTGTTTTTAGAAACTCTATTTCCTTTTTTAAAAATCTGCCTAGTCATTTTCACAACGTATTATTTTCTTTTGTTTTGATTCCTTCTTATGCTTTTAAATTATTTAGTATATTTTCACTTTTACAGTCATAAGCTGTGAATCACTTTAGTTGAAGTTCTGGGGTCTAACCCAGCAGCTGCTCTCCGGGCTAGCTTTCTCTCATAGTGGATTGTTTCCTTGTATATTTTACAATTTGGAACCATTAGCCCACCTTCAGCAGTTCTATCTGTGCAGATTTTATACAGAGTTGTCTTGCCTTTGTCCCTTCCAGATAGTCATGGTGGCAATAATCTTGGACCATATTTTTTAATTGTGCTATACAGAGGACCACTTTTTATTTCTCATCTTGGCAATTGTAATATCACATGAAAAATGAAAAAATTAAACCCCAAACCGGTGAGAGTAGACCTGTGGGTCTAATTTCTCAGATGCTACTTTTTTTTTTTTTTTCCACCCAAGTCCAAGCTGAGATGGACAGGCTTCCTTGTCATCTCCTTGTGGCAGAGGACAGCTTTTCTTCCTACCCCCCCCCCCTTTGAGGGAGGGTGCTGTACTTTAAGGATCACATTTTAATACAGGACTTTTGCTCCCAGCCTGTTTGCACGGACTTTTGGGCTCATCTTTATCTCTGGGTGACTGTGACACTCTGTGCCCTATGTTTTCAACACACCCCATCTGAATGCAGCCACAGTGAGAGCTTGTCTTAGTTTTAAGTTCTCTTTCTGTTCTTATCCCTTAGGACTTTTTTCTTGTGACCTCAGTTATGCACCACTTCCCCCCCTCTATTTATCTTGAAATATTTCAAACCCACAGAAAAATCTCACGAAGAACTAGACACCCACACATTTACTTTTTAAATTTTTGTTAAACCATTTGAGAGTTAGTCACAGATATCATGACACTTTACCTCTAAATACTGCTGCATACATCTCCTATATAATCATGATACAATTATCATATTCAGAAAATTTAATAATGGTATAGTACTTTAATATACAGTCCAATTTCCCCATTTGTCCCAATGTCTTTTATGAGTCTTTTTGTCTAATCCAGTTAAAGGCGACACACATCATTTACATGTCTTATGTCTTTCATGTCTTTTTTTTTTTTTAAGGTTTTATTTATTTATTTGACAGACAGATCACAAGTAGGCAGAGAGGCAGGCAGAGAGAGAAGGGAGGAAGCAGGCTCCCTGCTGAGCAGAGAGCCCTATGCGAGGCTCGATTCCAGGACGTTGGAATCATGACCTGAGCCGAAGGCAGCGGCTTTAACCCACTGAGCCACCCAGGTGCCCCTGTCTTTCATGTCTTTTAATCTAAGAATAGTGTACCTGCCTGTTGTCTTTCATGACATTGACATCTGAAAAGTCTAGACCACTTGTTTTGCAGAATAACTCCGAATTTGGATTTGTCTGAATATTTTACTTTTAGTTTCAGAGTAAACTTTTTTTTTGGTCAAGAATTGTACAGAGCTAATATTGTGTCTTTCTCTGTCCATCTTATAAGGAGGAACATGATGCCTTTTTCTACATTTGTAGTAATGCTAAGTTTGATTATTTGATTGATATCTACCTGGTTTTTCCATTAAAAAGACACTTTCCCTCATTTGTTATTAATAAGCTAAGGGGTGGTACTTTCAGACTGTGTGAATGTCCTATTTTGCTCAACAGTGCCTAAATTAGCTATTACTGCTTGAATTAGTTTTGGTGTGATGGTTGTAAAACGGTAATTGCTTTAATTCTATTCTTCTTTTGATGTTTATTAGTTCTTCTCTAAGGAGAGCTTTCCTTTCTCCCTCCCCCAGCACCCCTCCACCCCAACTCAATTATCATCACGTAAGTTAGTATAAAAATAAACTCATTAATTTTTAAATATGGTGTGTTAGGGATGCCTGGGTGGCTCAGTCAGCTGAGTGACTGCCTTCGGCTTGGTCATATTCCTGGGGTCCTGGGATTGAGTCCCGCATCAGGCTCCTCGCGCAGCGGGGAGCCTGCTTCTCCCTCTGCCTGCCTCTCCCCTTGCTTGTGCTCTCTCTCTCTCTGACAAATAAATAAATGAAATCTTAAAAAAAAATATGGTGTGTTAAAAACCATTTCTCTCATTATTCATTTTGATTCTGATTATTCTTGCATTCCTTCAAGCTGCCTCCTGTGTCCTTTTGACATGTTTCCACTGCTTTTTAAACACTTCCTTTCTGACTAGCAAAACATTCTAGGTTCACCTTAAATTTTCCCTGACCCTGATCTCAGACTCATTTATCCAAGGAACTCTGATTCCGTTCACTGGAAAATGATATTTTAAAATTAAGATCAGAATTTCCATGTGCTCATTGCTCCTGGGATCCCAGTGTGCCTAGGCCCCTGATGATTAATTTTATGTATCAACTTGACTGGGTCACAGGATCCCCCGATATCTGGTTACACATTATTTCTGGCTGTGTCTGTGAAAGTGTTTCTTAACGCTTCATTAAGTGAATATTTGAATCAGTGGACTAAGTTAATTAAGTAGGTTGCCCTTTCCAATGTGGATGGGTATCATCCAATCCATTGAGAGCCTGCATAGATCAAAAGTGGAATAGAACTTTTGTTGTTGAAAAGTGGAATAGAGGGATGCCTGGGTGGCTCAGCGGGTTAAAGCCTCTGCCTTCGGCTTGGGTCACGGTCCCAGGGTCCTGGGATTGAGCCCCACATTGGGCTCTCTGCTCCGCGGGGAGCCTGCTTCCTCCTCTCTCTCTGCCTGCCTCTCTGCCTACTTGTGATCTCTGTCTGTCAAACGAATAAATAAAATCTTAAAAAAAAAAAAGTGAAATAGAACAAAAAAGTGGAATTTGCTCTCAGCTTGCTGACTCCTGGCACATCAATCTTTTCTTGACCTCGGTGCTCCTGTTCTCAGGCTTTCAGGTCCAGACTGACAACTGCATCACTGGCTCTCTGATTCTCATGGCTTACATATGGCAATCTTGGGACATTATGTGAGCCAATAGTTTACAATAAATCGAGAGAGAGAGAGATAGGTATCTTCCGCTGATTCTGTTTCTCTGAAGAACAATGACTAATACAAGGTCCTTACAATGGACAGAGCTAAGAGTTTCTTGATTTTGTCAAAATGCGTCTATACTGATTTCTTAATTCCAGGCCAGCACCAGCAAACCAACAAATTCTCGCCCTTTTCCTCCCATCCCTTCCTTATTTATATACACTTTCTTTTATAGTGAGAATCCTGGTTTGTGTTTTTTGTTTTTTGGGGTTTTTTTTTACAGAGACACAGCAAGAGAGGGAACACAAGCATGGGGAGCTGCAGAGAAAGAGAGGGAGAAGCAGGCTTCCCGCCAAGCAGGGAGCCCGATGCAGGGCTCGATCCCAGGACCCTGAGATCATGACCTGAGCTGAAGGCAGACGCTTAATGACTGAGCCACCCAGGCGCCCCCAGAATCCTGTTTTCCAACAATATCAGAATATTTTTTATTTACCCAATCCTATAACCAGATATACAGTTAAATTTGTACTTATTTACTGAGTACTCATAAGCATTTTTGTGGTAAGAAACATGTAGGACAATTCTACTTACTCTGTTGCTGGCAATGTTGAGACTCTGTGTGGGTGAATAATGGCTGTGGCACAGAGCTGACACTATTCACTCACTCACTGAGGGGGAGAGCGTCTTCACTGCAGTCTCCAGCCAAGTGTCTGTAGGGATTATTTAGCCACGATCCATCAACAGACTGGGAGGTTTTGCCTTTTTAAATTTTCTATTCCTCAGGCATCATGAGGGAGGAAAAAATGGTACCATGGGCCTCAGGCTTGTTTTAAAGATCTCCCATAACAAGTTACGATAGCAGTCTTTTAAATGTCAATCAAATCATATCATCCTCTCCCCTACATGAAATCCTTTAGAGGCACCCAGTGCATTCCAATAACTTACTGCCAGGCTCTAAATATTCTGGCTTTCTGCGCTGGGGCCTGGACTAGGGTGAGACAAGCCAGGCACACACCAGACATGGGAGGGAGTCTACCTTCATAAGCCTTGTGCCCTAGGTGCTTGAATTGCCTCCCCATAGTAAGGCTCTAGCTTCCAGACCACCACCCTCCTTCCTGTCCATTACTTCCCAGCCACACCAACCTCCTATTTCTCCATGACAAGTTCTTTCTTGATGCAAGAGCTTTGCAATGGCTGTTCCTTCTGCCTGTGATGCTCTTCCCTCGGGCTGCTCTGTCTTGTCTGTGTTTAAGAACTACAGTCACACGAGAGCTTTCACTGTGGTGATTTTTATATGGACCCCATTGGAAGTGGCTGCCTCTAAAAGCCTGTCTAAGACCACAACGGTCCTACAGATTCTGGGTGGCTCTCCGTGTCTGTGCCACAGACGCGCGGTGTGACTCTACCCTGGGACTGAAACCCGGGGGCCCTGCATCCAATCCCCCGGGTGAAACATGCAAACCACTTCCTCCGAAGGCTTCCCAATGACTTGGGGAGTGAACCCTCACCAATGCTAGGACCCACAGACCCCTCTCTTTGTATTTCCCTACATTTCCTCTATTCTTTCCCCCCAAAATATGATTCCCTCTCTTCTCTAGAACCCCTAGTAGTGTCTCCTAAATGGACTCACACTTTACGAGAACAAAAGTCAAGATGGTCGGTGATCACCGGGTATCTTCTGCTCAGGCTTTTTAAGACAAACCTCTCAGAGGTTAAGGAGCACAAAAGGGCCTTGTTCACTGCACTGTATGAAAAAGATCAAAACCACGGTCGACGTCTCTGGCAAACACCGGGAAGTGAGGGTGGCTGAAGCTGCAAGCCAGCTGGGCTGCAAGTCTGAACACCAGCAGAGCCACTGGGATTTCAGTCCCTGTCGCTAAAAGGGAAGAAAAGGGCCCTAGAAAAGGAGATCGAAGCCACCTAATCACACAACACCTGGGATGGAGGGAGAGCTTCCCATTTATGCATTCATACAGAATAAAACTACATTTGACCACTTCTTCTAGGAGTATGGTTTACTCTGGAAGGGGAAAGACAAAAGACGTTGTCTTGTGAGGGGCTCCTGGGCCAAGCTAACCACCAGCCAACCGGGCCAGCAGCATCCCCACATCCACAGGGCTCTCAGCTGCCAAGAAGAAACCTGGTTCTTAACCCAATGCCCTGTGGCAGGGGTGGAAGCAAATACAAAGTCACCATCCAAGGATGAGCGAGCTCAGAGAGAGAAAAAGGCAACCCGCAAAAGAAGAACTTGGCAAACTCAAAACGCTCAAACGCCTGCAAACAACAAATGGTAAGAAAAGACACAACCAAATGCAAAAGGTCAGCCCTTGTAGATCCAAATTCAAACTAATGGTGAAAAAGGACGCATTTGGTAAAGCCAAGGAAGTAGGAATACAGATTGGCTACTAGATGGTATGAGGGGTTGTTGTTCTTACGTTTCAGGGGGTGTTTATGGTTGCTGTTGTTAAAAAGAAAACCACGGGCCCAAAATAGCATCGCTTGGGTTAAGGCCCCAGGTCAGTAAACCCAGATTTAATACCTACTCCAACTGCAGCCTCAAATCACGCCCCTCCCAGGAATATAAACTTCACCAGGATTATGGTTTACGGGCAGGATTTCCTGGCCAACACTTCCCTCCTGTTTCCCTTGGGAGGGCAACCTTGCCTAAACCTCGCATTCCTTCCTAACAAATTCTTCTCCTCTTTTTAAGAGACTCTTTTTTTTTTTTTAAGATTTTTTTTATTTATTTATTTGACAGACAGAGATCACAAGTAGGCAGAGAGGCAGGCAGAGGGAGAGGAGGAAGCAGGCTCCCTGCCGAGCAGAGAGCCCGATGTGGGACTCGATCCCAGGACCCTGGGATCATGACCTGAGCCGAAAGCAGAGGCTTTAACCCACTGAGCCACCCAGGTTCCCTCTTCTCCTCTTTTTTAATGCTCTCCCTCTGCCTTTAAAAGCCTTTCTTTTGTTTAGCTCAGCACAGCTCTCCTTTACTTGCTAGATGGGATGCTGCTCAATTCATGAATTGTTGAATTGTTGAAGGCACATTAATCTTCAAATGTACTTGGATGAATTTTGTTTTTTTAACAGATTTGGTAGCAGTTGTCGGGATCCAAAGTATACTTCCACGGCATTCGGGGACAATGAGGAACAGATGTGGCATCTTGAGAGCTCTTCTGATTTCACGGTTCCAGGGCCCTTGGTGAGTTCTGCAGACATCATCACTTTCCAGTCCGGGGTTAATAGTTCATGTACACCGACAAGAACCTCTAACCGAGAACCAGTCCATTGACAAATATTTGAGACAAGCAGAGTATGACATTCCTCCAGAAACTCCCAACTGTCTTTTTAAAAAAGATTTTATTTATTACTGGGGCACCTGAGTGGCTCAGTCATTAAGCGTCTGTCTTCGGCTCAGGTCACAATCCCAGGGTCCTGGGGTCGAGCCCCGAATCGGGCTCCCTGCTCAATGGGGGAGGCCTGCTTTTCCTTCTCCCACTCCCCCTGCTGTGTTCTCTCTCTCGCTGTCGTCTCTCTCTCTCTCCGTGTCAAATAAATAAATAAAATCTAAAAAAAGAAAAAAGATTTTATTTATTATCTATTTGAAAGAGTGTGCAAGACAGAGGAGGAGAGAGAGAAGCAGATTCCCTGCGGAGCAGGGAGCCCGATGTGGGATTCGAACCCCAGACCCCAGGATCATGACCCAGCCAAAGACAGACAATTAACAGGCTGAGCCACTCAGGTAACCACTCCCCCACCCCACCTGGCGCCGAACTTTCCTAATGTTAATGCTTTTGATGAGGGAGCGGGAGGCTGGCTGAGGACAAAGCAAAAGCTGGCACCTTGCACCCCCTCTCCATCCGCTCCCCTCAGTGATGTGTGTGGCATTCCTCAGGTACCCCTGACTGCCAAAACAAATAGTTAACTTGCTGAGATCACAATCCCGCAAGACCGGAGTCTCCCTTGGTTTAACAAAGAAGTTACATTATCAATAGCACAATTTCCAGAGGCAAATGACTCAGTTCCTCAAGCCTTAATGTCACCCTCCCCTCCATAAACAAAACTGAAGGAGGCTGGGGTAGAAGGAAATGTAAGTGAAGATAAGTTTCTCACTAACAAAGACAGCTTGATAGCAGGATTGTGACATTTCACCAGGAATCTCCCAACCATCTTGATGTTAATGGCTCGCCAAAAGACAGCATTGATCAAGCCTCCGGTATCCCTGCACCTCGGAGGCCTCCTTTAACATATGAAAGCTCCGTTCAAACCTCCATTTCCCTCACCTTCCCCCAAACGCAGGGTACATAACCTGCCATCCCTCACAACCCGGGGCAGCAGCTCTTCCTGCCCACGGGTCCTGTCCCTGTGCTTTAATAAACCACTATTTTGCACCAAAGATGTCTCAAGAATTCTTTCTTGGTCATCGGCTCCGGACCTCAGCCCACCGAACCTCACCCAGGTTCTAGAACTTCATCACTTTGATAGAAGCAAAAAACAACATTAGCTAGGATCCTGTAAGTCTTCTTTAACACATGAAAATCCTGACGGAGGGGCTCCGGCTGGCTCAGTCAGTTAAGTTGTCTGACTCCTTTTTCTTTTTTTCCATTATGTTCAGTTAGCCACCATACAGTACATCGTAAGTTTTTGTTGGGTGATTTTAGTTCAACTTTTGATTTCAGCTCAGGTCATGATCTCAGGGTTGTGGGATGAGCCCTGAGTCCTGCCTTGGGCTCCGTGCTTGGTGGGAAGTCTGCTTGATATTCTCCCTCACCCTCTGCCCCTCCCCCAACTTGTGTGTGTGTGTGCACGCGTGCGCGCGCGACATAGTGTAATGCCCAAGTTTTCGTGTCTGAGAGACCACCAAGGAGCCAACACTGATGCAATCATATGAGGGTTTATTCGACAAGCTTAAGCTTGGGCCCAAGTATACCCGACACAGCGGAGTAGGGACTTGGACCCCGAGTCTAGTTAAAGCAGGGGTATTTATGTGTCATTACAAGAGGCTTGGGGAGGGTAGAGGGGAAATTTCAGACTTTCCTGCAGTAAGCTCATTAGCTGTTGCCCGGGTGTTGCAGGGTGGGGTATAGCGGTTTTTCCTATAACTAAAGTAGGGTGAGGTTCAGCCCCTGGTCACAGGGGCCTGAGATGGCTGCCAAAGCTAAGATGGCTGTACTTGTGCCAACGCTAAACTTGAGGTGGGATGGCCTTAATTTTCTCGGCCTCCACATTTCCCCCTCTCAGAGGAACCTAAGGAAGGACCCAATCATGGGTCCAGGCTGGTCTCAGCAACAAGGTCCAGTGGTTGGTATTGCTGTCTGAGTACCATGAGCTGAACTGTATTGACTCTGTCTTTGACAAAAGTAACTAATCTATTGATAATGCAGGGCCCGAAGGTAAGGAGGAGAAGGAGGATAATGAGGAGTCCGGCTAGGGTGGACAGCACGGTGGTTAACCACAGGGAATGACTGAGCCACGATTCAAACCAACCTTGCTGCTGTTCCGGTTCCCGTTCGCGTCTAGCCAAACCTTCTCTGACTTTTGCCATAGATTCTCGGACTATTCCTGAGTGGTCAGTGAACAAGCAACATTCCTCATTTAAGGCAACACATAACCCCCCTTGTTGTAAGAAGACTAAGTCTAATCCTCTTCTGTTTTGAAGGACAACCTGAGACAAAGATGTTAGGGAGTCTTGGAGGTGGGAAATAGAGGTCTCCATCCGTTCTATGTCTAGATCGATTGCTGCTCTGGGCTGTTATAGTGGGAGTTCTGTAAGGCTAGTGAAGCAATACCTGTCCCTGCACCTGCTAACCCAAATCCCAACAGCGTGGCGATGGTGATAGCCGAGATGGGCTCTCTTCTATCCCGTCTGTGGGTACCTGCATCGAATCACTGAAGTACCTGCTCATCTGAGTGGTAGATTTTAGGAAGTAGCTGAACTAGCACACAGAAACCCTTTGTCTGATTCAGAACCTGACCATGAAAACAGGGGGTTAGGCCTGTAGAACATGCCCACCAACCGTCTTGAGGAGGTAGGTGGTAGTCTAGGCTAGATATAGATCTTGTATCATTACATAGGGACTGGTTTGGGGTGAGAGGGTGCCTATACAGAGTCCCTGACCTGACGCTGATTGTAAAGTGAGTCCTTGAGTCTTTTGATGCCATCTACAGGCATTAGGGTTGGAGGTTGTGTTGTACTGACCCAACACCGCGATTCCCTCATAGAAGGGAGGCTGGATGACATAGCAGAGCCAGCAAGATTGGGTACAACTGGGCTTGGTTGCATTGAGGAACCTGTAAGCTTGGAACATCAGGTCCCAAAGTGCATGCTGAGAGGGGCTGAGGGAGGGAGGATCTTGTGGGAAGGGGGTCGGGATGGGAGTGATCATATCTTGGACGCAGATGGTATGGTGGGTACAGGGGAGGGCGGCAGAGGGGGGATAGGAGTTATCTGAGTTTTGGGCGATGCTAATACAGGGTTTGGGCCTAGGTTAACCTGGTTATTCTGGGCCAAGAGTCTCAAGGTGAACATTGCACCCGGGTCCTGGTAGCCGAGTCTTACTTTGTCATAGATTCTTAAGCCCCAAGTAAGTCCCATCTGCCATCTTGTATCTAGTTTGCCGGCCTCTGTGAATTTTAGGGTGACCAGATTACTGGTTTCAGAGCTCTGTAACGTGTGGTTTCTTTTAAGAGTAATTAAATCATCCTTGTAGGGGGCCGTCCACCAAATTTCGCCAGTGGAGACACAGCTCCAGCTGGCACAGTAAAAGTGGGTAGGGCCCCCACACTGTTTTGCCTGGTATCCTGTAAGGTGTCCCGGGCAAACATAAAAATGCCGTTTGTATAGTTGGCTTCTCAACCCGTGGAGATGGGTGTCCCCAAGTATTTTTGTTAGGTCAAGAGTAAGGTCAGGGAACCAAGCCTGTAGTGGGGCAATTTTCGAGAGGGAATATACAACCTCTGCTGTAGAAACACTTATTACCTGCCATGTTAGGTTAAGTGGTTGGTGGTGGGGATTGGCCCTGGCGTGAGGGGGACATAACATAAGCAACATTAGTGGGGTAAGTGAGAATGGCGCAGTCTTAGCTTTAGGGGATTGTCCTTGTCGGGCTGACTTTTCCATTCTGGAACGAAGTCCTTGAGAACAGCGTGTGGGTCAGCTGGCCGGACGTGGGTGTAGTGGACCCAGGGAGTAATCCCGTTGACCTTGAGAGCGGTGGGAGTGGTCAGGATCACGATGAAGGGTCCCTTCCAGCGTGGTTGAAGTCTCTGGGGTTGGTAGCTCCGGACGTACACCCAGTCACCTGGCCAATATCGATGGGGTTCCGGGGGTGGCCCAGTCTCGTAGAGGGCCCTCAGCTTAGGCCACACCTGTTCATGGGTTCGTTGTAACATTTGGAGGGAGAAAAGGAGTTGGTGATCATCAAACTCAGCAAGCACCTCAGGTTTTAAATTGGGAATAATAGGTGGAGGGATACCGAACATGATCTTGTAAGGGGTAAGTCCCATCTTATATGGGGAGTTTCGTACCCTATATAGGGCGAAGGGGAGGAGAGCCACCCAATCCCCGCCAGTCTCCAAGGCTAATGTAGTCAAGGTCTCTTTTAACGTCCTGTTCATCCTCTCTACCTGTCCTGAGCTCTGGGGCCTATATGCACAATGTAATTTCCAATCTGCCCCAAGTGCTAGTGCCACTCCCTGTGTTACCTTAGAGACGAATTCCGGTCCGTTGTCTGACCCAATCTTAACAGGAAAACCATACCTCGGTAAGATGTCTTCCAGCAGCTTCTTGGTAACGGTCTGTGCTGTTTCATGTTTGGTGGGAAATGCTTCTGTCCATCCTGAAAACGTATCTACAAACACTAGCAAAAACCTATATCCGTATTTTCTAGGTTCTACCTCAGTGAAGTCCACTTCCCAGTAGGCTCCTGGGTGGTCCCCCCGGGAGCCGGGTGCCCAGGTTAGATCCATGGGCGGTGGCATTAGTTAACTGACATGCGTGGCAGCTTGCCACAATCTGTTCGATCTTTGATTGGGAGTCTTTGATGGTGATCCCTGCATATCGCACCAAGTCTTCCATTTTTCTTGTTCCCACTCTTGTGCATTTTGGATAGGACTCGCCATCCCAATTCCTCTGGTAGGATTATGCTGGAATCTGCAGCTCTCCACCAGCCATGTAAGCACTGTGTCATGGGCAGACGCCTAATCCATTGTTAAGTCTACATCAGTGTAGTTGGGGTTGTCTGGCAAGCTCAGTGCTCCTGGGTCAGGCAGTGTGGTCACTAAGACATGGTTCACTGAAAGAGCTGCCTCTTTTGCCTTTAAGTCAGCCAGCCTGTTTCCCCTGGCCACTGGTGTGTCTGCTTTTTGGTGTCCCGGACAATGGATAATGGCCAGTGCCTTAGGCAGCCAGAGGGCCCTTAGGAGCTCAAGGATTTCTGCCTTGTTTTTAATAGTCTTTCCTTCTGCTGTTAAGAGTCCTCTTTCTCTATAAATGGCTCCGTGGATGTGGGTTGTGGCAAAGGCGTACCTGCTATCAGTATAGATGTTTACCCGCTTGCCTGCTCCCATGGTTAGCGCCTTGGTTAGCGCAATCAGTTCTGCACGTTGGGCAGATGTCCCAGCCGCTAATGGTTCCGCCCAGACAGTCTCTGTCTCTGTGGTCACAGCTGCCCCCGCATACCTGATTCCTTCTTGGACAAAGCTGCTGCCGTCTGTATACCAGGTGTCATCCGCATTCAGCAGTGGTCGGTCCTGGAGATCGGCTCTGACTCTGTGCACCTGAGCCAGGATTTCTTGACAGTCATGTAGGGGGTGTTCCCAGTCAGGGTTAGGGAGCAGTGTCGCTGGGTTTAGGGCTGTTGGTGCCTGGAACAAAATTCTGGTAGGGTTCAAAAGCAAGCTCTGGTAATGGGTCAAGCGGGCATTGCTGATCCATCGGTCCGGGGGTGTTTGAGCACCCCTTCAATGGCAGGCGGGGTAGTGATGTATAGTTCCTGCCCCATAGCCAGCTTATCTGCATCCTTGACCATGGTGGCTACTGCAGCAATGATTTTTAAGCATGGGGGCCATCCGGCGGCCACGGCATCTAATTTCTTCCAGGGGCCTATGTAATGAATTAGGACTCCCTTCGCCACCCCTTCCTTTTCATCCACGTTTCATCCTGGCTTAGTCAGATCAGGCAGCCTGAGTGCCAGGGCCGAAAGCAAGGCCTGCTTAAGGTCATTGAAGGCTTTGTTCATGGCCTCAGTCCATACAAAGTCCTGTTTTTGTTTCGTGGCCTCATAGAGGGGCTTAGCCATGTCAGTGAAACCAGGGATCCACAATCGGCAGAACCCAGCCGTCTCCAGGAATTCACGTACCTGGCGGACGTTTCGAGGCTGTGGGATTCTCATGACGGTCTCCTTCCGTGGATCCATTAACCATCTTTGTCCATCTTTTAATCTGTACCCCAGGTAGCTCACCTCCATTCTGCAGATCTGGGCCTTCCTAGCTGAAGCCCAATATCCTGGAGTTGCTATCACTTGGAGCAAATCCTTGGTGCCTTGTAGGCATGTTTCCTGGTCCTCTGCTGCCAACAGGATATCATCTATATATTGTAATAGGGTCGGATTAGTGTGCTTGGCATGGAACTCACCTAAGTCTTAGTGCAGTGCCTCGTCGAAGATGGTGAGCGAATTCTTGAATCCTTGCGGCAGTCGAGTCCAGGTTTGTTGGCCATTGATGCCCTTCTCCGGGTCCGCCCATTCAAAAGCGAAGAGGTCTTGGCTCTTTGGGGCCAAGGGCAAGCTGAAAAAGGCATCCTTTAGGTCTAGCACTGTGTACCAAGTCTTGTCTGGGGGCAAGGTGGAGAGGAGAGTGTAGGGGTTTGGGACTGTAGGGTGCATGTCCATCACCCATGGGTTAACTTCCCTCAAGTCCTGGACCGGTCTATAATCATCAGAGTGTGGCTTTCGCACCGGCAGCAGGGGAGTGTTCCATGCTGACTGACAAGGCCGCGGTATGCCCGAGTCTAGCAGTTGCCGGATGTGTGGGGTGATCCCTGTCCGTGCTGTGAGAGGCATGGGGTACTGGCGGACCCTGACTGGATCTGCTCCTGGCTTCAGTTCAATGTATATGGCTGGCCGATGTTGGGCCAGTCCCATTCCCCCAGTTTCTGCCCACGCTTGGGGAAACTCCTGCAATCAGTGGTCAATGTCGGTCATTGGTGCTGGGGGTATTTGGTGAAGACGATATTCGTCCTCGAGGTTCATGACAAGCACCTGGATCAGGTGTCCCTCTTCATCCAGAACCTTTGCCCCTTCAGGGTGGAAACTAATTTGGGCTCCCATCTTGGTGAGTAGGTCCCGGCCTAACAAGGGGTAGGGGCACTCAGGGATGACCATGAAGGAGTACGATACCTGGCCCATGCCGAGATCCACTGTTCTTCGGTTAGTCCATGAATATTGTTTAGTGCCTGTGGCCCCCTGTACCCATGAGGTCTTATTTGTCAACTTCCCTTGAGGTTGTAGCAAGACAGAGTGCTGTGGCCCGGTGTCTACTAGGAATTTAATCGGTTGCCCCTCCACTTTAAGGGTTACCCTGGGCTCGGGGAGGGGTGCTAAACCCTGACCCCCTAGTCATCTAAATCTTCGACCTCCAAGATAATAGTGGAGGCCTTTGGTCTTTTGTTGGGGCAATCCTTTACCCAGTGGCCTTCTTCCTTCCAAAAAGCACACTGGTTTTTATTCAGTTTGGGGCATTCTTGACGGGGGCCATCCTCCTTACCTGCTCCTGAAGCTAACTTCTTGAGACGTCTCTGTTTTTCATGTGGGTCATCCGTGGTTGTGGCCAGTAGGATCTTAGCCAGGTTCCGGGTCTGACAGTCACTTATCTTAGCCTGTTGTTCTTCCAGGCTCTCTCTGTTATTGTAGACTCTTTCTGCCACCACTATCAGATCCTGTGGGCTCTTTTCTCCTAGTCTTTCTACCCTCTGCAATTTCCTTTTAATGTCCGGAGCTGCTTGGTTAACAAAAGCCATAACAATGGCAGCTCTGGTTTCTGGGGCCTCTGGAGTCATAGGGGTGTACTGTCTGAACGCCTCTATGATCCTTTCTAGGAATGCCGCCGGGCTCTCATCTTTACCCTTTCTTACATCATATACCCTGGCCAGATTGGTAGGCTTGCGTGCTGCAGCCTTGAGACCTGCCATTAGAGTCTGGCGGTAGACCTGGAGCCTCTCCTTACCTTCTGCTGAGTTGTAGTCCCAAGCGGGGCGAGACAAGGGGAAAGCTGCATTTATGGGATCGGGGTTCTGAGTTGTCTGTCTGTCGTCACCCAGGACGGACTTCCGGACTTCCACCTGGATTCGCTCTCTTTCCTCAGTGGTAAAGAGAACCTGCAAGAGCTGCTGACCGTCATCCCAGGTGGGCTGATGGGTGAAAAGAACAGTATCCAAAAGACCAATCAGATCTTTTGGGTTATCAGAGAACTTTGCATGTTGGGTTCTCCAGTTGTATAAATCACTAGTAGAGAATGGCCAATATAACATCGGCTGTCCCCCCGTTTCATTGGGGGGTCCCATGGCGCAGAGGGGAAGGACAGTGGAATCAGCCAGTCCCAGGTTTGGGGTTGGGCTGCCCGATGGGTCCGTCCACGTGTCCCTGCCGCCGGCCCATGCATGGGGGCCCCTCCATCTGGGAGGGGGAGTGGACTCCCTTGGCAGCCCCTGATGCTTCTGCTGGAGGGGCAGACGGGGGTGGGCGGAGACCTGGTAGGGTGGTGAAAAAATCAGGTCCTCTGTGGAAATGTCCTGAAGGACTGGGTAAAGCGGAGTCTTTGGTTTGGACTCCGTTTTCTCATCATACTTAGGAGTTGGGTTCCGCAGGGCTAGGATCTTGGATGTAGGTCCTGCTTTGGGAGGGAGAAAAGGTTTAAGCCAGGAGGGAGGGTTCTCAGTCATGTCTTGCTAGACCGGGATATAAGGCACTTGGTCAGGGTGGCCGTGTGGTTTTTCTCTGAAGATGACGGCCTTAACCTGTAAGACAATAGGTAGTTGAAAAATTCCCTCCCGGGGCCATCCAACATTAAAGGCTGGCCATTCAGACATGCAGAAAATCTGAAACTTTCCCTTTCGTATGTCCATGCTCAGGTTATGAGCTCTTTCCCTCACGTCTGAGAAGTGGTCAACCATCAGAGACAGAGGGGTTGTCTGCGTCCGTCCCATCACGTCCTCAGTCCATAGCAAGACAAATACACTTACGACAATTAACAAGAAGACACTCACACAGACAAGCGATCTGGCGCGGCCGCGAAGACAAAACTGAAAGGAAGTTAAGGGAGAATCCGACCGCAACGGCAGCTGACTCTCCTCACAGATGAAGACTTCGTCCTCCAGGCAGGGGTAAGGGACGTCTCCCAAGACCCCGGGTCAACGGCCCGCCAGCGCGTCCGCTTAAGCCAATGTCGACCCAGATACAGGTTGGAATTCCTACAGGTAAAAATGCAGATTGGAGCTCCCAAAGTATGCGCACAAATAGGTAAAAACGAGTGCACTCACCAGCCGGCGCAGGACCCTCTGGGTCGGGGTCCTGGGGGGGGTCTCTCAGAACTCAGTGGGACCTCCAAATGTAATGCTCAAGTTTTCGTGTCCGAGAGACCACCAAGGAGCCAACACCTATGCAATCAATCACACGAGGGTTTTATTCGACAAGCTTAAGCTTGGGCCCAGGTATACCCAACACAGCGGAGTAGGGACTTGGACCCAGAGTCTAGTTAAGGCAGGGGTATCTATGTGTCATTACAAGAGGCTTGGCGCTGGGTGGGGGGAGGGGTAGAAGGGAAATTTCAGACTTTACTGCAGTAAGCTGATTAGCTGTTGCCGGGGTGTTGCAGGGTGGGGTATAGCGGTTTTTCCTGTAATTAAAGTAGGGTAAAGTTCACCCCTGGTCACAGGGGCCTGAGATGGCTGCCGAAGCTAAGATGGCTGTACTCTGCTAACACTAAACTTGAGGTGGATGGCCTTAATTTTCTCGGCCTCCACAACAGGTGCACCCTCTCTCTCTCTCTCTTTCCCTTTCTCAAATCTTAGGAAAGAAAAAAAGAAAAGAAAAGAAGAGAAAAAAGAAAATCCTTCTGGAAGCTTCTTTTATCTCTGGCCCTCCCAACTTAAAAGCATATAATCAATTGCTCCTCACAATCCCAGGGCAGCTCTTTCTGCCCCCATGCTTTCATAATTCCAACTTTTTTGCATCAAAAATGTCTCAATAATTCTTTCCTGACCATTTGTTCCCAGGCCCCACTTCACATCCAATCTCATAACTTAGCCCTTGGTACAGCCAGCAGTTCCAGGCTGGAATCCCCAGTTCCCACCCTCAGTCTGTGGATTTAGTCCTTTCCTCATTTCCAGTCCCCAGTCTCCATATGGAGTCCGCCGACTTAATCCACGTTAGGCATTCCTGGTGGTACGCATGGCTTCTCTTGGCCAGGCCATAATGACATCTTTTTGTTATTGCTGGTGTATTAACATACACATTTGTTTGTCTCATTTTATGTAAAAAGTCTTAGCTACTGGGATCCTTAAAATCCAAAGAATCAAGTACACCATCTTCCAGCACTCTTGCTTATTTCGTGCCTAAAAACTAAGGTTCCAGGAGCTGTGAATATCTACAGAAGGGGCAGAATTTTACTAACAACAACCTAGAATTACAAGAGGCATGGTGGGGAATATTCCAACAAGATAAGACCATTTAAGCACCTGAAAGCCAGGGTTCCCAAACCCAGCTGTTTTAACTGGCAAGCAGAAACTTCCAAAAAATGTTCAAAGTTCCAAAATAGTTTCATGGAAAGATTCACTGCAAAAGGCTAAAGAAAGATTAATGGAAGAGATGCTTGAAACAAGACGAAACAATGATGTCATGCTTACTGCTCCTCTCTTTTCTCTTTTGGGAACTCATTCTACTCATCCTGAGTCGTTTTTTCACTTAGAAATGTAAGGGCCTATTTAGCCAGAGAATTCCATCTTGGATTAAACAGTCATTTTGTTGTTTATGCTGTAAAACTTAAACTGTCCCTGCTCCCCTTCCCCCAGGGGACTTACTTAAAAACAAGTCCCGGAAACCAGTCCCAGGTAACAAAGCCCAAATACAAGGGTGGGTCAGGCCAGATGGAGACATCAGATCAGTGGGGGGTTGCATACTGTCTCCCTAGTTACCAAGGAGTATGGGCCCCGCCCTTTGGGTACCTTTTGGGCGCCAATTCTGACCAAGGTGATACGCTGGTTCAAATATCTACTAGGGTAAACTGTAATTCAACTGGTCACTTATGTGTGACCTAGCATGACTGTGCAGCTTTCTCCGTGTGTTACAATTTCATTGGCCACCTGTGCATGGCCAGGCCCAACCACATGGCCTTTGCCCTTAAAAGCTAGTCTGTGAAGCAGAGAGAGGTCGTCCTCTCTGTAAGAGGCATGGCCCTGAATGGTCAGTTTGATTCTCGATGCTTGGTGCGAAATAAAGCTTTGCTTGACCTTTGCTTTGTATCAGTCTCACTCGCTTAGTCACAGACCCATTATTGGGGGACGCAACAGAAAGACTACACGGCCATAGGAAAAGGCTGCGAAGTTAACGGTCTTACAGACACCCACCATATCTACCTTGAAAGGAGGTCCCTCACATGGGCCCCTGCCAGAGGTGATAAAACCTGGGCATTTTCTGATAAACTGCTACATTATTCCCTTTAATGGCCAAGGGAAACGTCTGATAGATACCAGAACCTGCAGAGACGGTCCTGGAAAAGTTGGTAAAAGCCAGTGAAGGGTGAAAAAGCCCACTAGATTCCGTTCTTCTGAATGTCTCTAGTGCCCAGGCAAGACAGAAAAAATAGTTGCACTTTGTCCTTCCTTTCCAAATGCAACCCATTGTTGAGGGATCCTTGCCTTCTCAGGATCTCACTTTGCATAACTGAAAGCTTGGCTTTCCACCTTCCTAAGACAAGCAGGTTGTTGGTTCTTTCCTTGGCGATCTTTGGGAGCGACTCTGGGTTTAGGGAAGGTAATATCCTTTGCACCCTCTTTGGGGACCCATCTTACACCCAAGGGGGGGCCAGTATTCAATACTGCCAGAAATATTTAAAATTAAAACTGTGTAGCCAGAGGAAAAGAAACAAATCGAAGATAATGTAGGTGGGTATGTTGGATCAACCCAGGATGTCATTCAAATTACAACTCAATTCCCTGAGGAAAGGAGAACAATTATCCTGATTTTACAAATCTTGGAGGGCAGGGAAGGATCAGCTTTAAAGGCAGTGCGAAATTCACCTATCCATTACCAATCCCAAAGTTCCCTTTATCTCAAAAAGACTTGTAAACTATTGACCTAAATTACATTTTTTTTTCTGTCCCTTAAAGTTGTACACCTTCTCATTCTTTTGAAATGTAAACACAAGCCCACAATCATCTGAGACTTAAGGGGAGAGACAAGGAGGAGGCCTTTTTGAAATACAAACTGCTAAAAGGGCGCCTGTGTCCAAAGTCTAGCACAACCTCAAGATTAAGACCAGGTACAAAATACAAATCTTAAAAATCTTCTCCACAAATATTAGAAATTATGAGGTCCTTGCATCTGTTTTTGTGTGTATGTCCATACATATATATATATTGTAAATGAGAGATATTTTTCTACCTCCAGATGGTATTGCTAAAATTAATTTGTAAAAGAGCTCTGTGTAGCTGGTTTGAAGGCAAGCGCTGTTAAGGACTGGGCATTCTACAACTCTCAGAAAGACAGAAACTAAGCCAAATGGTTTTCCAGTTCACACGATCTGGGAAAATATTCAATATAAAAGCTAGCTGAAGGTTGATGGTTTGATTAAAACAGACATATCTTTAGAGTTAACATCAAATAGAAGACTCTTATTCTACATGAGTTTACCCAGCCGAATGAATTCATATTGTGTCTTATAAGATCTCCCAACAACAACAAAAAATAAGAGCTTAGGATAATGGCTAACTTTGGCTAATGTTTAATGAAGTCCACATGGGTAATCTAAACATAGTTATTAAGAACAAATAAATTGAATAAATGTAAACAAGATAAAAGTTTACTTAAACTTTTCAGCAGTATTTAGATCTACTTCAATTGTTTCCCCAAATCTTTCTCGTAACCTAAAGCCTTAAAGTTTTTGCCAAGTGAGTTTAAATGATGAATTAAGTTAAATTCATTAAATGTCTAGATCATTTCCAAATAAGACAAAATACTACAGCATTAAATACTGAACATAGGTTTGATGGAAGAAGGGCACTGAGGTTCAAAGCCAATTGCCAAGGAAGAATTCTGGAGATGTCTTTGGTGCAAAAAGGTGGTTTTATTAAAGTGCGGGGCCAGGACCTGAGGGCAGGAAGAGCTACACCGGGGTCCTGAGGAGCTACCCATTATATACTTTCAAGTTGGGAGGGTTTAGGGATAGTGCAGATCTCTGGAATTTTGGAAGCAAGGTTTCCAGGACCTTTAAGGGGCTAGCTATTGTTAGGAAAAGGTAATTTTTTCTGTCTAATAAAACCTTTGGCATGAGACCCTTCAGATATATATCAGTGGGTCATATGCTTGGGGAATGATTGCCAACATGTGTCTTGGGGTATAAATAAAAGAAGTTTCAAAAGGATTTTTTTTTTTATAAAGATTTTATTTATTTATTTGTCAGAGAGAGTGAACGCAGGCAGACAGAGAGGCATGCAGAGGCAGAGGGAGAAGCAGGCTCCCCGCTGAGCAAGGAGCCCGATGTGGGACTCGATCCCAGGACCCTGGGACCATGACCTGAGCTGAAGGCAGCCGCTCAACCAACTGAGCCACCCAGGCGTCCCTCAAAAGGAATTTTTATATGTTAAAGTAGATTCATAGGATCGTGGGGGGTCAGGATAGTGTTAAACTAAAATTGCCTTTTGCCCTTAGCAAGGTATTAGCACTGAGGCAGCTGAGCTCCTTGAGGAATGTCCTCTGCCTGTTTCAAGAATTTGTGAATGGGCTGTAAATAGTGAGGAAATTCAATTTTTCTTTTACCTTTGTTTCCCACGTCAAGGTTTATCTACTGTTGGCTTCTCATTATAAAAAACTAAAAGATAATTGAATGCGTTAATGCTATATTAGAAAACTTAAAAAGGCATATGCTTCTAGAAATTATAGAATAAATTTGTAAATTTACAAATCAAAAATGCTGGTATTGGGGTGCCTGGGTGGCTCAGGTGGTTGGGCATCTGCCTTTGGCTTGGGTCATGATCCTGGCGTCCTGGGATTGAGCCCCACATCGGGCTCCCTGCTCAGTTCGGAGTCTGCTTCTCCCTCTCCCTCTGCCTCTCCCCCTCCCTCTGCCTCTCCCTCTGCTTGTGTTTTCTGTCTCTGTATCTCTGTCAAATGAATAAAAAAAAATCATAAAAAAATGCTGGTATTACAGTTCATAATTAGTATTAGTTATTTTTGACAAAAACTTAAGATTTCTAAGAGTTAAAAATTCTAGTAAGTATATTTGAGACTACTGGAAATAATAAGGGGAAACAACTTTATGCAAGGAAAGTAAGATACATGTTTTTGGTAAGAAAAGATATGAGAAATAAAAACACATTCTTGTTGAGGAAAAGAAAGTAATTTGGTCCTAAAGTGAGTTTGGTTCTTTAAAGAGAAAAAACTTAGAACAAAATCTAAATGTTTAAAAAAAAAAAAAAAAAGCTGTAGAAGGTTTGTGGAAAAAGTCTCTTTGGAAAGAAATTTCAATATATCACTGGTGTTGATGCAAAGGCTGCGACAGGATCTATGAACACTGTGGCATATGCAGAAAAGTCTGTTCTGCTTCTGCAAAAATGGCCCCCCATGGCCATGGCCAGGCCTTTGTCATAACATGGGAAGTGTCTGTTCTTGAGTCAGAGAAATTAAGGTGAGTAAACAATGGCTATAAACAGACAGTTGAGGTATGGGTACCCAAGACAGCGACTTGGTTCTTCCTGGCTCCCTGATAATTTCCATTTTTTGGTTTTTGCATTCCTTCACTCTCCACAGCGCACTTAAGATGATTCAAACTGGGGTGCCTGGGTGGCTCAGTGGGTTAAAGCCTCTGCCTTCAGCTCAGGTCATGATCCCAGGGTCCTGGGATCGAGCCCCACATCGGGCTCTCTGCTCCACGGGGAGCCTGCTTCCTCCTCTCTCTCTGCCTGCCTCTCTGCCTACTTGTGATCTCTGTCAAATAAATAAATAAAATATATATATAAAAAAAAAGATGATTCAAACTATGAGTAGATATTCTTGCAAAGACTTCTGTAAAACAGCAAAAACCATCTACTGCCAATGTCTGAATTGTCAGGTCCTTAATCCTGAAAAAAATTGTTTTTATTCCCACAGGGCTTAGACCTCCTCCCTCTGAAACCTTTAAACACCTACAATGGGACTTCACTCAATGGCCTCTTGGTATAGATTATTATTTTTTTAACAGGGGGGAGTGAGTGTGTGGGAGGAAGATGGGGGTGTTAAACAGGAGGGGTAAGGGCGGGTAACGGGAGAGAATCTTAGGCAGGTCCCACACCCACTGTGGAGCCCGACATGGAGCTTGATCCCACGATCCTGAGATCATGACCTGAGCTGAAATCAAGAGTCAGACGCTCAACTGTCTGAATCACCCAGGTGCCCTTGGTATATATTATTGAACGAGGACTCTGACAATTTTCATATTGACCTCAAATTTTCTAATTGATTAAGTTCTTCTGTCTAGCTTATGTCATAACTCAGGCAAACGACCCTGAGGGCAAGGGATCCCCAGATGGGAACCAAGACTACTCCCTCAAGCAATGACTTATCTTCACTGCCGAAGCTGCACGTACCCACCAACCTTTCTCCTGTATTTTTTTTTTTTTTAAGATTTCATTTATTTATTTGACAGACAGAGATCACAAGCAGGCAGCGAGGCAGGCAGAGAGAGAGGGAGCCCGACATGGGGTCCGATCCCAGGACCCTGGGATCATGACCCGAGCCGAAGGCAGAGGCTTTAACCCACTGAGCCACCCAGGCGCCCCTCTCCTGTATTTTTCTTACATAAACCTGTAAGTATTTTCTATCTGCTGTCTTCCTAGTGTTGGCCACACCGAAAGAAATCCCTTTCTTATTTCGCCACCACTCATTTCCTTGGCCTTTGCATTCTGTCAGTGGTGAGTGGCTGAACTGGTCTGTTTGGGATCCTTCCCCTGGAGCCAGGTGCTCTTGCACCCCTGTACCCCAGCTACATTATCAGTACGTACTTGTTACTGTGTGTTTTCTAGATGGGATAAAGCTTTCCCCTGCTATAAGGCTGATGATCCCCATAATAGCAAAAAACTGTTAAAAGGGCATCTCTCACTTGGGGTAGAGCCTCATGACCTCCAGTGACTGAGGCACCCACTTCACTGGACAAATGGTATGAACTTCAAGGAAAAACTCTGCAAACTTCTTGGGATTCTATCAGTATACAACCCTCTGCCGATCCCCTGTTGTCTCAAGCTAGTATGACTGGCTACTGAAAGTCTCTAATGTCTTCTGCTCAAGTCCACCATCAACAAGTTCCAAGGATCCTTCTGGTCACATTTTAGAGCCTGGTGACTGAGTATGCTGAAAATGTCATCAGAAAAAGACTGCCCGTGAGCCTCACTGGAAAGGACTTTACCAAGCACTCCTCACCTCTTAACACTGCTGATATGCGGCTGCAAGCAAATGGCCCAGATAGAATTCCTGGGGCGCCTGGGTGGCTTAATTGGGTTAAGCGTCTGCCTTCAGCTCATGTCATGATCTCAGGGTCTTGGGATCAAGCCCCACGTGGGGCTCCCTGCTCAGCCAGGAGTCTGCTTCTCCCTCTCCCCCTGCCCCCTGCTCATGTTTTCTCTTTCTCTCTCTCATATAAATAAATCTTAAAAAAAAAAAAAAAAGAATTCTTTTTGGTGCAAAAAGGTGCTTTTATTACAGCACAGGGACAGGACCCATGGACAGGAAGAACTGTCCTGGGATTGTGAGGTATAACTGGTTATGTACTTTATAGTTAGTGGGGGTTAGGGATGGCGTAAGTCTCTAAGGAATTTGGAAGCAAGGTTCCCAGGACCTTGAGGGGCTCGCTGCTATTCAGATAAGGTTACTGGCTACTGTCTAGTAAAACAGTCATGAGGCCCTTCAGATGTACGTCAGTGGGCCATGTGTTTGAAAGATGATTGCTAACATGTATCTCGGTTGGGGGAATTGTTTATGATTATCAGAGGAAGGCAACACTAACGAGAGCAAAGGTATAGTAGTAAAACATTAAAGGAAGTCCTTGAGGGAGCTGTAGGAATGTCACAATCTGTGTGTCTCAGGGATTTATCAGCAAGTTAATAAGGCTACATTTCTCTTGCCTTTGTTCTCATCACTGCTATAAAGTTAAAAGTTAGTAAGCCTTGGGTACACATCACCCAGCTAAGCAAGTTTCCACTGGATACCCAGTAGTGTACAGATGGTGGGAGACTTCTAAATCAAATTCACGTAGCTGACCTCAAAGAATATGGCTTCTGCCCAAGATGACAGATCACACGTCATACTTTAAACATGGAACCCGGGTCTTCTCTTTCCTTTTCTCTGCCATTGGCCTGGAAAGATAATATCCTCATCTCTAGCTCCCAGGCCACTACCAAGAGGGGTATAACCTCTGGGATCTAAAATAATCTTTTAGGGGCACCCGGGTGGCTCAGGTGGTTAAGCATCTGCCTTTGGCTCAGGTCATGATCCTGGAGTCCTGTGATCGAGCCCCAAACAGGGCTCCCTGCTCAAAGGAGAGTCTGCTTCTCCCTCTGCCCTTCACCCCACTCTTGCTCTCTCTATCAAAAAAATAAAATCTTTTAAAAGTCATCTTTTATTTCAGGCTAAAAGAAAAATCTAACTGTATCTCTAACTTTTCCCAAGCAAAATAAGACATCTCATTGGTCACAAAGACCTAGTGGGAGACTTTCATGATTTAGGATTCACCCCTTTTGGTGGGTCCCTACTTCCCTGGCTAGGGATAAACGTGAACAAGGCTAACTTCTTAATTCTTAAAATTATTGCAGAACCTGCTGCTAAAGCAAAAGCTACCCAGCAAAGAGCGTTAGATTCTCTGGCCTAAGTTGTTCTGGATGATAGGCTAAACCCTTGGCTACCTCTTGGCTGAGCAGGGAGGCATCTGTGCGTGGCCAACACCATTTTGTGGACCTGAATGAGCACTTCTGGGGGAAACGGAAAGTCAATTACATAAGATCACAAAACAAGGCACTTGGCTTAAAAAGATGACTCGTTCCTTGGGGTCTTTCTTTGACTTATTCCATTTTGATTGCCTTGGGTCTCGGGGACCATGGCTTCAAAGTGCCCTCCAAATATTGGGAATTAGCCTGCTCATCGTAATCACAATCCCCTCCCTGGTGTGCTGTATTCTCTCCAAAGCTTTAAATGCATGTTCCTAGCCACTAACCACCCAGCAAATGATCTCCGTGCTTGGAAGTGTCAGGAAAGGAACAGAGGGAAGGCTGGCGTGACGAATGTGAACCTGAAGTGACACTGTGTAGGTATCACAGAGGTGAAACACGAACATCATGACCTGTGGGTACCACACAAAGGAACAAGAAAAGCTACAAGAACTTCATAAGGCAGTAGATGAGAGTGGTGCTGAAGACTCAAATTCTGATCACATCTTTTGGTTAAGCTGAGAGTCTGATCAAAAGGGAGGAATTGTTAAGAAGAAAACCGTGGGGCGCCTGGGTGGGTCAGTGGGTTAAAGCCTCTGCCTTCAGCTCAGGTCATGATCCCGGGGTCTTGGGATGGAGCCCCGCATCGGGCTCTCTGCTCGGCAGGGAGCCTGCTTCCTCCTCTCTCTCTGCCTGCCTCTCTGCCTACTTGTGATCTCTGTCTGTCAAATAAATAAATAAAATCTTTAAAAAAAAAAGAAGAAGAAAAAAAAAAAAAGAAGAAAACCATAACACCCAAAATGGCATCCCTTAAGTTAAGGGTGCAAGCTAGTAAACCAAGACTTAATACCTAACCAAACTGCAGTTTCAGCCCCCAGGAATGTAACCTTTAACCAGGGAACATGGAATTTTCTAGTCAATACTAGGAAATTGACTGCTAAGACTCCCTCCACTCCCCTTAGGAGGGCAACCCAGCTATACAATGCATTCCCTGCTAATAAATTCCTTTCTTCTTTTTTATCCCCTCTTTCTGTCTTTATTCTTTTTGTAAGTAAACTCTAAGCACTCTAAACTCTATTTACTTTTGTAAGTAAACATGGGGCTCAAATTTAGGACCCCGAGATCAAGAGTCGCATGATCTACGAACTGAGCCAGCCAGGCACCCCTCTTTCAGTCCTTAAAAATCTTTCCTTTGTTGGGGCACCTGGGTGGCTCAGTGGGTTAAGCCGCTGCCTTCGGCTCCGGTCATGATCCCAGGGTCCTGGGATCGAGTCCCGCATCGGGCTCTCTGCTCATCGGGGAGCCTGCTTTCCTCTCTCTCTCTCTGCCTGCCTCTCTGTCTACTGTGATCTCTCTCTGTCAAATAAATAAATAAAATCTTAAAAAAAAAAAAAATCTTTCCTTTGTTTAGCTCAGCAGAACGCCCCTCTACTTGCTAGACGGAATGCTGTCTGATTCATTAATCAGTTAATAAAGTCAATTAAATCTTCACATTTACTTGGCTGAATTTTCTTTTTCAACCTAGTAGTTTTGCTTTTCCACCTGGTAAAGATCCATACTAAAGTGTATGTAGAGAAAATGGTAGGATGTCTTAGAATCTTTGTTTTTTTATTTTTTTAAGATTTTATTTAAAGACTTTAAATATTTTATTAAATATTACATTTTAATTTTAAAGTTTTTTTTTAAAAGATTTTATTTAGAGAGAGACAGACAGACAGACACAGCACAAGCAGGGGGAGCAGCAAGGAGAGGGAGAAACAGGCCCCCCACTGAGCAAGGAGCCCAAATTCAGGACTCAATCCCAGGACCCTGGGGTCATGACCTGAGTCAAAGGCAGATGCTTAAGGGACTGAGCCACCCAGGCGTCCCTGCCTTAGAATCTTTAAATATGTTGGGAAAAAGATAAGGAAGAAATTATAGATAAAACAAGACCAACAAAGTATTGATCTGTACTGAACTGGGTTATTAAACATTATTTTCCCTAATGTTATGTATAGTTAAAACTTTCCAGAATAAGAAGTTGATTTCTTTTTTTTTTTAAGACTTTATTTATTTATTTGACAGAGATCACAAGTAGGCAGAGAGGCAGGCGGGGGCGGGGGGTGGGGGGGGAGCAGGCTCCCCGCTGAGCAGGGAGCCCGATGCAGGGCTGGATCCCAGGACCCTCAGATCATGACCTGAGCCAACCAGGCACCCCAAGAAGTTCCTTTCTTCAAGACAAATGGAAGTTCTTGAAAACAATAAAAAGCTGGGCAAGGATGGCAATCACTTCGGAGCTAGAACATCTTTAAGTTCTTGAATGGGAAAAGACAGAGAGACGGAAGAACTTTAGAATTTGGTAGAAAGTGTATCGTTAAATTAATAAGTTAAAAATTCAAGGGTAAAAAAAAAAAAATAAAAAAAAAATAAAAATAAAAATTCAAGGGTACCCACTGAAAGGGCAGAAATATAATCCAAATCATCACAGAAAAATAATAATGATATAAAAACTTTATCCAACATACAGCACAAATGAAAAAAAATTGCTAAAGGATGGCAAAGGGAAAATTGTATCTGTTTTGCTTTATTGACGATATAAAGCAAAACAAAATAAAAAAAAAAGACAGGGGAAAAATGTATAATTAAAAAAGAGAGACGATCATGTGATCCAGCCCACCCCAGCCTTGGGAGTGAATCTGCAACAGACTACAGATGTTTGTCTAAGAACTGCTCAAAATTATGAATTTTTAATGAAAATCCAGGCTCTCATTTGCTTAATTCTTTAAAATGTCTTTACATTCTTCATTAGTCAACACCTGACTGTGTAGATCTTAATATTATTTTTAATCGGAAGTTTATCAGCAAAACACCGAAGAGGGACACGGAGACAAAGAGGTCAAGAAAAGCATGTGACAGTTCATGCCCCTACAAGCACTATTTAGAACAAACCATGGGGGCCTGGGTGGCTCGGCAGGCTAAGCTAGTCTGACTGTTGGCTCTGGCTCAGGCCGCGACCTCGGGGTCACGGGATCAGGCCCCACATCAAGCCCGCAGCGGCCCTACGCTGGCCTGCATCTCGCTCCACTCGGTGCCGAGTCTGCTTGAGATTCTTTACCCTTCACTCTCCCCACCCCCTGCTCTCTCTCAAATAAATAAATAAATAAAATCTTAAAAAAAAAATGCACACTCTACATATCTGTTAGGACATCCAACGTAATCACTCACCAGCAAGAAAGAATTCCACAAGTGAGCAAAGAAAGCACGAGGTCCAGGATGGCCCCAGGAGGCAACAAGGCTGCCACAAGGGTCTGGGAGCATGCTTACATGTGTGGCACTGGCTGACTGCATGCCAGGCACCCTCTGTGCCCTTCACGTAGCTCATTTCATCCTCACAACATTAGGATGGTAGTACTATCATCATTCCCGTTTTATAGACATAACCATTAAAACACAGAGAAGTGATTTTCCCAAGGTCACACAGTTGATAAATGGCAGAGCCAGCTCTCAAACCCCATGGGCTCTGGCTCCAGAAGCCCCAGTTCAATGCCCCTGAAAAGGACAGGAGGCAAGAGAGCGGAAAAGAAAGATACGTGGGGCTCCTCTGAGGGCTGAGTGACTCTGGTGACCCTGTCGGGTCTCTGCTGACAGCTCGACGGCCATTTTTCTCATTTCCAGCACCTAGCCTGGCCCCCACCACGCTCTCAAACCAAATTTCTAGTGCTTTCTGAATAGAAACATTAAGTTTCATATAAGAGAAAGATAAAGCAAAATGCCAGCTTCAAGGGGCTTCTCACCCAGGCAAGAGACAAGGCATTAAACTGTTTCCAGAGTCTGTTAAGAAACCGGGTCCTAAAACAACCTGAGGGTTTTGAAGGGGCGGGGGGTGGGAGGTTGGGGGAACCAGGTGGTGGGTATTAGGGAGGGCACAGATTGTATGGAGCACTGGGTGTGGTGAAAAAACAATGAATACTGTTACGCTGAAAATAAATAAAACATTTAATTAAAAAAAAAAAAAAGAAAAGAAACCGGGTCCTGAGCCCAACACAGGCAGATGGGAAACCGGAGAATTGGGGCAGGGTACTGAAGGTGAGTTCTGGGTCGAGACAGCTAGCTTCACAGAGAGGCATCCAGAGCCAGAGTTCAAGCCCTTGGAGGACTTGAACTCAAAGCTGCCAGCTGCCCTCCTGGTGTCGCTCTGTGTTGGGCCCCAAGCCCAGTTCTCCACGGGCTCCTCCTCACCACTCAGTTTCCTTCTGGGTCAGCGTGCCTGCTTCGAGGAGAAGCAGGGGGTCTAGGAGACAGGGAAGGCCCTCCCGAAGTCACCAAGCCTCCTGCAGTCTGGGGACAGCCCTTGGCAATCTCCACCCACCAGGCTCTTTCTCAACACCAGCTGCATTGCGCCCACGCCAGCTGCCTGGACTGATGACTGCTGTGACCAAGCCAGAGGCCCCAGAAAGTCAAGTGGCCGGAGCATTCCCAAGAACAACCTTGTCCCCTTCTCACTCCGGGCAGCTTTCTACCAGGTCCCCGTTCAACCTGCCCCTAACCCCTACAAGGCCCAACTCACCAGGGAAGGGGACAGGCCAGCAGGACAGATGCCTGCGCAGGGCCAGGAGGCCTGATGTGCATTTAACCCAGGTTTCACAAACAACGGCCCCACCCGGAAAGATTCTGCAAAGGCAGGTACCTTGCCTTACATCACACTTTCAGGTAATGATGGAGCCAGAGCTTGGATGCCTTGTCTCCTGACCGCATGGGGTCATGCCGGCCCATCTCTATACACTTGGAAAGCGGCCCACGGTTGCCCAGAGTGAGAATATGAGCAGCTCCAACCACCCACCCACCGCAGTGACAACCAACACGCACCTCTGCCCCCAGAACAACATAAAAGCCAGGCTGGGGCCACACACGTCTGTACTTTGCACAGGAAGGGGAGATCCCTACATCAATATAAGAAGGAAGCAGGTCCTAAGTAATTTACTAAATAGCCAAAAAATATATACATATTCCATCCCCAAACTCCCCTTTGTCCCATTATCCCAGCAGAGTAGTTACAATGGCACGAATTGGGATCAGTCTATACTGGTGCGGCTACTTGTTAGTTGTGTGATCTTGGGCAAAAGACTTTAACCATCTCTCACATCAGGCTCCCTGCTCAGCAGGAGGCCTGCATCTCCCTCTCCCACTCTCTCTGCTTGTGTTCCCTCTCTTGCTGTCTCTCAATTGAATAAATACACTCTTAAATTTAAAAAAAAAAAAAAAGGACTTTATCTCTATTTAGTGATTTCTTTATCTGTGACCTGGGGATAGTAATACTTTGGGCCTCGGTTAGCAATGGACACTGAATAATGAGAAACCCACATAACACATCTAGCACAGTGTGTGGCACATAAAGACTAGTCAAGATGGGACCCCCCCCCCCACGGCCCCCTCAGCTCTATGATGTGCAGGTGAGGTATCTGGGAGCTCCAGCTCTGAAAGGGTCAGATCAAAGGCTTTACTGACCTCCTCTGGCTAAGGACCCAGAGTCCAAGGCCACAAAATCACCGGTCTGGCTGCTAGCCCTAGATCTTACCATCTTTCCTCCACCATTCCAAATAAATTCTAGACAAAAGTAGAAGGGGCCATTGCACCCTGCCTGCCCAGCCTCTACCCTATGAGGGAGGGGAAGGATGTCACAGTGTTAACTTAGTGGTCATGGTCCTGGCTAAGCATGGGAACAAGTTGTCCCCGGAGAAGCTGGCTCTGGGGGCTCTCAGCCTGTTCCTTGCCTGGCACTGGGAAAAGTTAATCCACATACAGAGCTGGTCTCAGAAATGTGACTTCCGCCCATCTCTCAGGTCCTAAGCTTACCAGCTCTCCCTCTAAGACCTCCTGCCATAGCATCCCTGTGTACCATGGTCCTCTTCTCTCACCTCAAAATTTTACTGCTTATTGATTCAGCCCCTCAAGTCCCCCCAGATACTAGTTGGCCAACTAAACTGTATGCTACTGAGTAAATAAGGAATTACGGCTTGGCCAAGTATGCTTTAAGACTAGCCTCTGCAGCTCCATGCCTGTGGGGGGAGGATGCCAGCAGTTGCATGGCAACCATGCCCACTGGCCAGGGATAGACCTCAGGGCATTGGAGCTGCCTTTAGTCCAGATGTCCCCAATACAATTATGAGTCATGGCACTGGGTTCCTGGTTTGTTCTTGGTCCCCCAGTCACAGGGTGACCTCAGTAAACTGACTCCCCAACTTGGAACTATGGACTATGACACTGATTCACTCTAAAGTTCTGATTCTCGCCCCTACTTTTTGGTGGTTCTACCCCTATATCTACCCAATCATCCTTCCGCCATCACCACTGCCCTCTTCATCATGGCCACCACCATCATCACCACCTCCGCCACAACTCCAACTATCATCATTACCACCATTATCACCATCCCCACTACAACAACCATCACCATTATTACTACCATCACCAGTCACCACCAATACCACAATAACTACCACCAATCACTACCAATACTATCCTCATCATCACTACCACCATCCCCCACTACCAAATCTATCAACACCACCCAGTGGTGGTAAACTCAGTTTGCAGACTCCACCCCAGCAGCAAGGAAGGAAAGAGGCTGTGAGGCAGAGCCCGCTCCTGGCCAAATGATAACACTTTCTATCAATGTTATCAATTCACCCACTTCTCCACCCTGTCCCCTTACACACCTAGACCCTCCCCTCCAAGTTATCCTGTCCACTTTCTCTGTCTTCAGTCACTGACCCTGTATATCTCCAAAGCATATTTGTATATAAAGCATATGCTTTAGCTGTGGCATCAATGACTTCAATTCCCTTCAAGGATTTGAGGAATTAGAAAAGTTATTTTTGATCAAGGACTACATGCCTTGTCCAGCAAGACTTTGGGTTGAGGACTGCCTTGATGCCATGAGGACTAGTTACAGCGATTAAAGAGAAAACCCAGAGAGGGTCTTGGGATTCAGAGTCGAGAAACATGATACCAAAATGCCCTTTAGATCCCACAGGGCATCCCCGACACCGCAGAGGTGACCATAACTTAAGACTCAATTCCTCAGCTTCTAGCCTCCCCAACTCCACGTGCTAGTTCCATGGCTCACCTTATAACATTCTGCGTGGCGGCCACCACAGAGGTGTGGCTGAGGCTGGGGCTGCATCTTTGAATATACCTAGGGGGCTCTGTACAGATGGGCAAGGCTCCACCCTGTGCCACCGGCCCCATCTGCTGAGGCCAGAGTCCAGCTGGACATGGATGAGGGAGACGAGAACTGACAGCAGCCAGGCTAACCAATGGTCACTAGAGAAGCCATGGGCAGGTCTCGTGCTGCAGGTGGTAGGAGGCGCCAGCCATGGCCAGAGAGTGCTTCAGGCAAATGAGGCTCAGGTGCAAGATGGAGGCAGTGAAACACAGGATGTCAAAGGCCACCCAGATGTCACGGAAGTCCCCAAAGGGCTAGTAGCCGGCTGCCTGGGCTGCCACTTCCCAAGGCATTGCCAGTGAAGCCACCAGATGGTCCAAGATGACCAGAAAGAATATGAGAACAAAGGTGATCTTGGAACGCAGGTGGCAAAAGTTCAGGGTGGCGGGACACATAAGGAATATTCATCAGCAAAATGCAAGCAGTGAGGACCCCCAAGTGCCCTCCTCACCTCCTTGCCTCAACTCTGCCCTCTGCGGGACCCGGGACCTCTGTCACCCGCATAAAAACGAATTGCTGGGACTTCTAGACACTCTGGAACAGGCCTGAGATGAGGGGCAAGGGTCAAGTAGTGAGGCCCGACAGACGACAGACGCACCAGCCTCCTACCTAAAATCAGTCAAATACCCCCTGGCTTCCTGCGGCGGTCTTTCCCCCTGCACCGAAGAGTTGCCAGGGGCAGGATCCCGCCACTGGAAGAGGGGACGGGTCGCTACATAGGACAAAGATTGGAGGTCCCATATTTTATCTTGTGAAAGGAGCAGGGAGGTTTCGGTCAGTGGCTCCCGGGCTCCTCCCAGCGTCGGAAGAGGGCGACAGGCCACAAACAGTGACTAGGGCCAGCGTCTGTCCGAGTGGACGGACGTGAAGACACGAAGGATCTGGACGCAAGAAACCCTTTGGAAAGGAAAGCGTTATCTGGGAAGCATGGAGGCAGGGACCGAGCCAGGGGGCCCAGAGATCCCCTACGCGAGCGGACTCGGCGTTCTTCCCGGACTTTATCGCCCGACGGCTCTCCGCGCCCGACACCCCGCGCTCCTGGCTCGGAAGCCCTGCAGCCCGGCGTCCACCCGCCGGCTTCCCTGGAGCGCGGTGGTCCCTCTCACCTCCTTCCCCCGGGGCGCCGACCCTTTGTTCCCAGAGCCCCCGGCTCCGCTCCCTGCCTGCGCCGAGACGGTCCCAGATGTAGCGCCAGCAAGGTCCTGAACCCGATCTCCCCAAGGTCCAGAGGCGCGCCCAGCCGCTCTCTGCAAGCCCGCGCCCCGCCCCCCTGAGCCCCGCCCCCTGAGCCCCGCCCCGGAGTACCGCCCCCTCCGAGCCTCTGGTGCTACCGAGACTTCCGGGGCCCGCAGTTCCGACTTTCCATGAGATCTCTGAGCTGCGGCTCTGGAGCCTTTCCTTCTAGAAGGGTCTCCTTTTCCCTCGGCAGCCCCTCGCTGGACTCGGAAGGACCAGAAGAAATGCACTGTTGCTACAGTGGTAGTTGTGAGGTGACGGAGGCATCTGCGGGGTCTGCCGCTAGTGGGGTCTGCTGTGTTAGTAGCAGAGAATGAGAGCAAGGAGGACTCTCCCCTCAGCTGCTGTCCTCGCGTCAGTGGCCAGATGATGCCTGCCCCTTTCTTCCAATCCTGGAAACTGGTAAAGACAGCTTCGATTTGGGTGCATCTTAAAAAGTACCTTCCCCCACCCCGCTCCCCCCACACACACCCCAAGCTCTGGTGGGTGCTTATGGTAAATAGAAAACAAAAGCAAATTCAGTTCTGGTTTCTGGACGTTTCTCTTCCAGGGCTGTCATAATCAAAGGGACTTACTCCTATGAAAGATGAAGAATCAAGACTATGTGTTTGAGTTTCATAAATGGGTAGGATGATCAGAGTGAGAGCCAACTTTTACCCTAGTTGGGATAAGAGCAGACGAAGAGAGGAAAAGTAAAAGAGAAATGCAAAAATTGGATTCACTAGCTGAAACCTCTTTCCATCATTAAAAGGGGCTCTACACCCAATTTCCACCGTGCAGGCTTTAGGAGAAGGTTCCTCACACCATCAAGCGATTCTTGGCCACCAGTGGGTATCCTACAATTCAACTCAGTTCTGACTGTAGCTACCTGGAGGCAAAATCAGATTCCTCAGTCCAGCAAGAGAGACCTCCCCCTACTGCCACCCTGCTTCAGTCGCAATCACAAATCCAGGTTGTTTCCTGTGCTTCTAAATCAGAGGTTTCTATGATATCCATCTTGGGTTTGATTAATTTCCTAGGGTAGCTCACAGAACCCAGGAAACCCTTTTACTCACTATATTATTGGTTTTTCCAAAGGATAGTAAAGGACACAAATCAACAGTCAGATGAGATACATAGGGTAAGATCCTGAACAAACGAGCTTCTAGCCTTGCAGTGTTTAAGGCCCAGACTGGTGACATGTGGAAGCATTCTGGCTCCCTAACCTGCAAGCTCTCTGAACCCTATCCTTTTGGGCTTTTGCAGAGGCTTCATTACTTAGGTATGATTGATTAAAGCATTGGCCCTTGGTGATCACACTCAGTCTTCAGGTCAGCTCCCTTCTCTAGAGGTTTGGGGGAGGGGGGGTGGGGGCTGAAAGTTTCAACCCTCTAATCACAAGGCTGGTTCCTCTGGCATCCAGACCCCATTCTTAGGTGTTTTCCAAAAGTCATCTCATTAACATCAACTTGGGTGTGGATGAAAGGGGCCGGTTAGGATTATCAACATTCCTTTACTACTCTTATCACTTGGGAAATTTCAAGGGTTTTAGGATCTCTGCCAAAAACTGGATGAAGACTTACTATGTATTTGTCTTCTTATCAATCGCAATATCACAATCATCCACTGCTAACCTTGGACAAATTATTTACCATTTCCAAGCCTCCATTAACTCATTTGTGAAATGATAGTTCCCGTCTCATTGGAAGATTAAGTACATTCAAAGAGTTTAGCACAACATGGTAACCATGGAGATGCCCTGCCCTGGCCTCCCTTCAAGGATTTGCTGCCCAGCGGCAGGGAGTGTGGTCAGCCACCAGCCGGCCCGTTGTTGGCTTCTTCAGGGGCTGCCCCAGCTGCAGAAAGCAGCCCCAGCTGAGGTCATCCCCTTTTCCAGGGGACTCTGATAACTGAGGAAAAAGGTAATGGATAAAGGCACGGCCAGTTCTGCCTGACATAGATACTAATGGGCAAAGTCATTTTAGAATTTCTTGCCAGAGCGGCCAAGGCTTTTGGGGGCCTGCATCGTGGACTGACTTCTTCCTCTCCCTTTTCGCTTCACAGGTGGGGAACCCTGATACCCCAAACTCTGTCTCCGGATCTGCTTCTGGAGAGCCCAGTCTGTAACATGCAGTGTCTGGAAGACGGTAAGTATGCAATAAATGTTAGCTATTGCTTTTTGTTACTGTTGTTGTGTTAAAATAGGAGCTCGAGTCTGAGATTGGACACTCTGTTCCTAACCCATCCCCCCCTGCTTTGCAGGTGCTTAGTGCTATACTAATCACCCTTCATTATGCTAATATCGTGGAATTACTCTTTGTTATAGACTAAACATTTGTGTCCTTCCCAAAATTCATAAGTTGGAATCCTAACCCCCAGTATACTGGTACTACGAGGTGGGGCCTTTAGCAGGTAATCAGGTCATAAGGGCAGAGCCCTCGTGAATGGGATTAGTGCCCTTATAAAAAGAGACACCAGGCAGCTCCCTTGCCCTCTTTCCACCAAGTGAGGATCTAAGGAGGTGGCTAGCGGCAGCTAAAAGAAGGCCCTCACTAGAACCAGACCATTTCGGCGCTTAGATCTCGGTCTTCTAGCTTCCAGAACTGCAAGATAATTTTTGTGGTTTCTTAGCCATCTGGTCTGTGGTATGTTGTTATACAATCTGAACTACGATATTCGTCTTGAAGTACCTGCAGGGCAGGGATCCTATCTAAAACTTCCTTCCTTCCCTCCACTGATTTGTTAGCTCACACAAACTGGGCATACCATGTGAATCTGTTGATTAATTTTTAACTTTCCTGGGTTAAGGACTAAAGCGTGTTATTTTTGAACAGCTAAATTTTACTCTTCCCACATGCATAAGGAAGTTTCTAGGCTACCTCGTTACATGATACGCCGGGAGGCCAGCCTGCATTCATTACACTGTTCGCAGGGATAGAAATCTATTAGCTAAGGTTCCATCTGCATTGCAGTTCACGGTATGCTTTTGGGGATACCAAGTCATCTAATCACACCATTGGTTATCTTGCAAGGATTCGGAGTCTGGCTCCTTTAGAAAGGGCTGTGCAGCCCACAGCTGGGACTTGTTTTCTATACAGTTGATGGGCTTTGTTCCAAAATACAAGTCAAAAGAGTTACCCTCATGGGTAATATCAGCAAAGGAGCAATGCCAAGACTGTCCTCGAGTTCACTAAGAATTGGCCCCTGGCCAGCTGGTATCTCTTGGGAGGGGATTTTGGATCCACAGAAGTCTGTGTCATTGTAGCACTGAGAACTGGGGGAAGCCCGTCTGCCGAGCCACAGCGCTAGCACACACCACCCACCAACCACAGGAAGTGCTCTGGGAGTTAGATCGTTTTTGAAAGTCTGCTTCAAGAGTAGCCTGTTCTAACAGAGAGAGTGCGGAGTTGGAAGTCAACAGCCTAACTTCTCCTTGCCAGCTCTGTGACCTTGGGCAGGTCATCTATACTTTGGTGTCCTCAGCCGGAAAATGAAGGCTTTGCCTCGGTTTGCTGAGGCTCCTCCGGCTCTCCTGTCCGAGGTGTCTGTGATGACGCGTTGTTTCTGTGCAGCAGGTGGACAGGAACCACACTTTTCCCAGAGGGGCTGCAGCTTGAATAAAAATGAGATGTCGGTGGTAGGAATGAGACATTGGCGGGGAAAACAAAATCCCTCAAAAGGAAAGGAGGTTGTCAAACTCACCCACAAACCTCAAAGCAAAGCTTTGGTTGGATTCCCTGTGAGTCAGGAGCTTTCCCAGTTGCCTCATCTTTCTTACAACTTTGTTCTTTCTCCTTGCAATTGCTTTGATGACATTTCCAGCAAGTTGGACCAGAATATCGTGACCTCTTTGGGGGTGGGTGGGGACGGGGACAGGGTTGGCTGCTCAGCCTTGGACTCTCAGCCCTTCAGGCAGTGATAAGACACCCCTCTCACAATAGGTATCTGACTGGAGAGCCCACCCAGCTCCGGGACGCCCACCCCCCTTCCTCCCACCTTCCCACACCTGCTCTCTGCATGCTGCCACACTGTCGCCCGGCAGGCAGTGACTGCAGACCCTCTAGCCACGTTTTCTGTCTCGTCACAAGGCAGCAGGTGTTCACGAGAAAGGAGAAGCAGACCATCTGCGGGGAGACTAAGACAGTCAGAATCTCAGGAGTCCTCTTGTCTGTCTTGTTTGCTTTGCTGATGAGAAATGAGAGGCTCGCGGGCCCAGAGCCACACAACTCGTTAGTGGCTGAGGCAAGAACGGGAGCTAGGTTTCCCTTAGCCAGGACCTATCACTCCCTAGTTTGTATTTTCTCTCCCTACTTGTTCTTAGCAGAATGATGGATAGATATCTTAACACTTAGATTGCTTTACAAGATTCTGAACACCCAAGAAAATACTCAAGAAAAGTGAAAGCTTGGGTGTCATCTCTTCCGTGAAGCCCTCCCCGAGCCCACCAACTTGAAGTATTTATTCTGGGAACTTCCTTAGGTCTTCAGCTGTATGCTGAAGGGTCCTCCACCTTCAACAGGGCAATATTCGAGCCTGATTCTTCTGGGCCCAGCATAGCTCCACACACAAGAAAATTCACCAGTTCCCTTAATAAACCAAGTCCATTCCTTCCAGAGGAGCATCCTGACACAGGACTCAGGCCCTCATGGGGATCACGTGCAGAAACGCAGCCGTCGCCAGCCAGCGGCTCCTTCTCTCTGAGCCACCCCAGACAACATCTTCTCGTTTCTTCCAGCACGGCGAGGCCCCAGGCTAAAACATTTTAACAAGGACTTCTCAGCAGCTTTGGCCAGTGTAAGAAAGAGTTTAACATGAGACCACAACGTCCAGGTCATCCAGCTTGACCAGTGGTCCCTGCAACACGCCTCCCTTAGAGCACTTGGCCTGTTTCATGGGGTTCTGTGTCCAAGCTGTTTCTGCTCTGGGCTCGGTGACTCCCCTAGAGCTACAAACCCAGTGCTGTGGTCGACCTAGCTCTGCACTCAGCCTCCCCACCAGCTGTGGCAAACACTGGGCCAGTAACAGGTGCTGAGTGAACACTGCACCAGACTAGAATATGGTATTATCACACAGGTAGAGGAATGGGGCCATTGAAAGAGAACAGGCCGTGGAAAATAATCAAGACGATGGCACCCTCCTGGAACCCAGGCCCTTCAAAGAAAGCCTCCTCACCTAGAATAGGAACCGTGCAGTATGAGAGTGAGCGGTCGGCGCTGCCCACCTCAGCCCTCACACTCTGCAGTTCCTTCCTTCTCCTGTGGCCTTCAAGCCAAACACCTGGAGTGTGTCTATGCTGCGGGTGTGGGTGCAGGGGGCATGAAGGCACAAGAATATACAACCTGAGAAGAGACCAGGACCAGCACTCGGATTTTTTCTTTTAATTATTTATCAGATAAAAAAGAAAAAATAGTGATTGTTTCTCTTCACCCCCAACATTTCAGTTTACCAAGGTCAAGTAGGAGAGAAATTGAACAGTAATTCATGCTCCTTGCCTGGAGCAAATTCTTTCCCTGGGCTCTGCAGCACCTCGTGGAGGAGGGCCAGGGCAAAGGGCTCCAGGCAGAAATACTTGTTACTGTGGCAGCAGAGTGGCAGTGCAGCTGTCCTCCTTTCTTCTCCCTGTTGCCAGAACATTCAGACCCTCCTGTCTGCCGCCCCTCCCCCCAGTACCATCCTCCCCAGTCCATCAAAGGAAGCAGGAAGACAGCACGTGAGGAGGCAGGACAGGTATGGCGCAGGACCGGGGAAGTACACAGCAGACGTGGCAGAAGGCCACATCTTCTGCTTCTATTGCACATCCTGGCTCAGATCCCCTGCCCTGAGCAACGGGCTCCAAAGCGAAATGCTTCTGAAGTTCAAACCAAGAACCTGCTGTTGTGTGCCAGGCTCAAGAAGGGGAGGTGTGTGGTTGTGTGGCTTGTTCTGATACGCATATTTAAGTTGTATGTTAAGTTATTCTGTGATGGGGGCAAGGCAGAGATTGTGCCTCGTTAAAAAAAAAATATGGAGTTTGGACACCCGGGGCCCTAATAGTCGCCTGGGCTTCTCCCCGTCAAGTTCAAAACACTAAGAATAACTCTCCAGTCCGCAGATCTTCTGCATAAGACGGAAAAGACAGCAGCATCCCCCCAACTACACAAGCCCCCTTGCCAGGTGTCATGACTCTGACACTCAGGGGTGACCTCTTTTTCTGAACACCTGGAGAATCTGGCCAGCGGCCCCACAGAACACCCTTTCACACCGTATGTTCCTCCACCAAGTGGCAGCTGTTTGATTCTCCTTCCTCGCATTACCAGTGAAAACAGAGTAGGACCGGAACAAGTCGTTTACCTGACCTTACAGAATAAAGTCCGGGGTGGGGGGGCGCCGGGGGGGGAACAGTGGGGGTGGGGAGAAGGGACTGGTTTTGATTTGGCAAAGCTGCAACTCTTTCGCCTTCATGGGCTGGAACAAAGCTGGCGGGTAAAGACAAACCTAACTGAGCCAACGGCAAGGACTGCAGGCTATGAGAGACGACAGGTCAAACACAGAACTGTATAAATTGTGGCACTATAAAGATGAGAAGGCAGGTCCATGATACCAGTCGGGAGCACGCCTCGCGAGCACGCTTCCAGAAATTACATCTGTCCTGTAGTGAGTGGTGGCATCCAGATACATCAAAGCAGTTCTCCTTCCTCCTCTTCCCAACAAATGCTGAGAGTTTCTCATTTAAATAACTATGTACACACACACAAGCCTGGTCTCTCTTTTACACGAGGGTCCTTCACTTGAAGGTCCTAGAATGGCTTTAGAGAGTCGGTTCCAATTGCCTTTTTGGAGATTTACTGCTTGGGACCAAACCTGTAGGGAGAAAAAATGACTGAGTTCTACACCAGGCAGACCTTTAGGGTGAAAGCATCCTAGTGTTTAAGGGGTCGAGTCTTCACATAAATAACGAGCCCGCAACTCCCTTCCTCCCACAAACCCCTTGGGGTTTGGCACCCTGACAGAGTACTGGGGCTGGGACTCACCAGCCCTGTGCCTGGCTACTGTCAACCAGAGGGACCCAAGCCCACCGGCAACCCGGGGAGTACAGCTCCATACCTCCCTCTGATAAGGACAGTTTCTCAAGTTCAGCTTCAAGTTCAGCGTCCGAGATCCTAGGGTTAGGCACACTGTTGGTATAAAATGTCTCAGGGGGGTTTTCAGGCAGATCCAAAGGTTCTTTGGTGGTATCCTGAAGAAGGATGTCCAATTCCTTCTCCAGTTCCTCACTGTCAAAATCTGGAAAGAAAAGATGGCATGAGGACATACAAAGTCCAGGGAGCAAATGCATTCATGAGTCAAGGATTGGGGATGGCATCACTCAGCTCAGCTCTACAAAAGATGTCCAGGCCTCCTTGCAGGTCCGAAAAATTGTATGAATCAGGAGGTAGAGGGCACCTCCGAGCAAATACACCCCCCTGCTCCCCCCCCCCCCCGAGCTAAGTCATCGAGGGTATATATTTGCTAACACCACAGAACTGACCCTACTTCCCCTTGCCCATAAAGGAGGATCCTCCAGTAGGAAGTCTAGTGAGGCAAGATCACTGCAGCCCAGAGAGGTTAACGGTAGTCTACCAAGAGGATAGGACAGATCCTTCTAACTACTGCTGGGGGTGAACCCCAGAGAGAGTCCTGCCTGCACCAGGAAAAGCAGATCTATGACCCAAGCCATCACAGCACAAGGAAGCGAAGGCCTCTTAGAAAGGAAGGAACAAAAGAACCGCCCTGTCAACTCACCTAAGCCATTGGTTACCCCACTGGCCAGAGTCTGAGAAACTTCATCCTGGGTGTCACACAGCTGGAAGAGAAAAGCACAAGGCCTTGAAGGTGGAGTGGCACTTCTGGGGGTCTTGGTCTTTTGGGATCAAGGTTCAGGGTTACCAAGTAATGCTGCCCCGCCTGAGAATCAAGACAATCTTCCTCAAGTGCACAAGGGAAGGAGTCCAGTTTGGGAAAAGAGGAAGCACAGCAAAGTCACACCTGCCCTCACTAACTTCCTTCTGTAGCTGTTCCTCCCTGGACCCCTCCTGTACCTCTTGGATCTGATCCACAAGGCTCTCTGCCTTCTCCACTGTGACATCCTTCATGGAGAGTTTTAGTGCTCCTACCCCAGCCTGATAGGCATTGAAAACCTAAAGAGGAAACAAAGTTATCAGTGCAAATAAAGAACACTGGGCAAAATACGTACCAGTATCGTTTCATCTCCGAATGATGACTTTGGGTTTTTTTTTAACCACCCGCCCTTGATTCAGCCCATGTTCACCGAGGCCAAAAGTTCCCAAAAGAAGCGAACTCCCAGCCCTACCCTGAAAACACCCAGGCCTCCTCCAAACAGCGCAGCCACAGTGGAGGGAATGAGGAGTGTTTGCTGGAGAGACCACCCAGATCCCGGAACTAGAGGGGCAGTGGTTACCATCTGATCTGTCTGGGAGGCGTAGATCCGGTCCAGGATGCCTTGAACAGTGTCCAGCTTGGCATGCAGGGCCTCGATGCGCTTCTCTGTCCGCTGCTTGGCCTTGAGAGACCTCAGAGCCTGGCGGGGGTGGGGGGAGGGGCATGGAGACTTGGTCAGGAAGGCCAGAGGGTCAGAGGAAGCAAGGCTTTCTCTGATGGTAAGACCATCTCAGGCCTCCTCCTCCTCCCTCATTTGTAAAGCAAGCTGTGGTGCCTGGACCACCTGCAGATGCTTCCCATCGTGCCCCAAGCTCGTCTCTGAACTGCTGGGGTACCACCGCCCACTGCCGGACCCAGGCACAGGTACACAACTAGAGGGGAAGAGCGGAAACTCACCAGCTGCTTCTTTCCTGCTCGGCATGCCCGGCGGGCTTCTTCTTTACACCTACCAAACACAGGGGACAGATCAAGATGACTGTGGCGCAGGATGAGGGTGGTAGTGTCCTGAATAGTCCCCGAGAGTCCCACTTAATGAAGGTACTTTCAAATCTGAAAATCAAATCAATTCCATCCAATGGCCAGAAAACCGACGCCCAAGAGCCCGCTGGCAAACTCCCGCAGCAAGCTGAGATATAAAATGGAACATATATGCAGGCGAGAAAGCCAAACCGACCAAGGATAAGCGGTTTCAGCCGCCAGGGAAGGAGAATGTGCCAACAAGGCACCTTAACAGCACAGTCCCATTTCAGTAGCCGGTAGACAAGGAATCAGTTCTGAACACCAACAGTGGCCTTGGACGTAGTCCCTGGCTTTCCCGCACTGCTGGGTCTCTCTCACTGTTAAGGAGGAGCAAGCATTTTCATTCGGTGTCCATACAGGCTACAGTTTGGAGAAGGGTTCGTGTGCCTTTAGCAAGGGTGCCTTCCCCATCTGAGGGGAAGAGCAGGGATCCCTCAGAAAGAACCTGGAAGGCGGACACTCGCCTCGTTCACTACGGTATTCCGAAGTATTCCTAAGAGCCTAAGACAAGACCCTGCTCGACAGACACTGTTAAAAAGATCCTGGCACGGAGGAGCAGAAACGTTAACACCAACAGACGTAATCTTGTCGGGGGAAGAATTAAAATTCCTTTTTTTCTCCTTTGTGATAGTCCGTGTTTTTGCATGACCGCTGCACTGAGCAGCGAGGACTTTGCTATTAGTAAAATAACTTTTCTTTTTTTTTTTTTTTAAGAGTTTATTTATTTGACAGACAGAGATCACAAGTAGGCAGAGAGGCAGGCAGAGAGAGAGAAAGAGGAGGAAGCAGGCTCCTCGCTGAGCAGAGAGCCCAATGCGGGGCTCAATCCCAGGACCCTGGGATCATGACCTGAGTTGAAAGCAGAGGCTTAACCCACTGAGCCACCCAGGTGCTCCCTTTATTTTTTCTTTTTTTTGAGACGAGCCCACAGACACCAGTGCTTTGCCGGGTGGGGGGCTGGGGCTGCTAAGCTCCGGGGTAGTTACCTCTCTGCTTCCTGGGACAAGGACTCCACCTTGCGCGACAGCAGCTGTTCACTCTGCATCAGCTGGTACACCCCGACATCTACGTCGTTGACCGGAGAGACCTTGGCATGTGGCCCTCGGGCAAACTTCACAATCTGAGGGACAGGGACAAATTACTGGGGCCCCTACCGCAAACGCTCAGAAATCCCTCCGGCAGGAAGGGCAGTGGGCGCATGCAGCAGGCGCTCAATAAGCCGTCGCTGAGTCACTGAACGAACAGCTGGACTTCCGTACCTTTTCCCCATTCTGCTCCAGAACCGTGACTCTCTTCTCTTTCTGCAGCTGCAGCAACACTAGGTAGAAGGTCCTCTCGTCCGGACAGGAGCCCACACAGAGGGTGCTCAGCTCTGACAAGGCCACCACGGGGTGGGAGGAGAGGGGGGAGTTCTGATACAGACGGTACACCTCCTCGGCCTTCTCCTGCAGTGGGGGAGGCAAACGTGCTTACAAGCCTGGCTGCTGCCCTTAGAGCCCCAGAAGCCCTGGCCCCATGTTCCCAACCAGGATTATGCAAGACCAGAGCAGGGGGCGCTGGCCTTGTCTCCCCTGAAGTAGCAGCTTTGGAAAGGAAAAAGAACTTGAGTTTTTTTAAACCTCGGAGGGAAGTCTGGTATATACAGATGAAAGAAAGTACGTGGTATGTGTATCAGGAGCTGGCTCCGTGCTCACCTATCCGTGTGGGACTTTGTGTTGCTGGGTCTCCCGGCCCAGGGGAAGGAGGAGGAGCCCAAGGTGGTGTGGTGGCACGGCCATGACCAAGAGCTGCGGCCTGCTTTTCAGCTCTGCCTGTGGAGCCCGGGACCAGTCAGTCTCACCGGTCCTCAGCATCCCTCTCACAGACTGAAGAAGGGGGAGAGATGACTTCCATATTCCCTTCCAAAGCTGGTCTTCCCAGTCTTAAGCCAACTGGTGATACGGCAAGCAAGAGCGTTACTAAGTCTCTAAGGAGTCTCAGGAGAGAAGGATGTGACAATGAGGTGGGACAGGGTTTGTGTTGGGAGCCTAAGAAATAGAAGTTTCAAGAAACAATGTCACTGTGTTCCTCTTACATGGACAGCACTCTCTCAGACTTCTGCAAATAAGAAATACTTACTGAGGTATGAACAGAGCGCTATGAAAATCTAAGGAAGGAACGCCTAGGAGTTCAGAGATGGCTTGAGGGGGACAAACGGTTGTTGAGAAGAATTCCAAAGGGTAAGTTCCTAGGTGAAGTGGGTGGGAAGGCTATCTCAGGAAGGGGGAAGGTCATGAGCAACGGCATAGAGTATGAGTCAATATGGTGTTTACGGATGTGGACAGGAAGGGGAGGGAGAACAGAAGCCCTTCTCTCTTACACAAGCTGTAGTCTCTTCTTTGCTGTCCTTGCCCTGCAGATGGTGGACAGTCTTGGAAGGGAAATGCCAAGGCTGGATTAACAGAATCTAGCTGGCAAGCGGGAAAGATGGATTCAAGGAGCAAGGCTTAGAGGCAGGGCGACCATTTATGCCAGAGACTGGGAGGGCCTGAATGGGGCAGTGGTGACAGGGACAGAGAAGGGATGGGTTCACGAAAAATTCAGAAGATAGAACAGGCAGTCCTCAGTAACTGGGCATGGGGTGGAAGGAGACAGAAGAGTCCAGGATGATGCTTCAGTTCTGGCTTGAGTGACCTGGTAGATATGATGGTTTTAATTAACAGCAAGAACACAGAAGGAAGAGCGTATTCTTTTTTTTTTTTTAATTTTTTTTTAGAAGATTTTATTTATTCATTTGACAGACAGAGATCACAAGTAGGCAGAGAAGCAGGCAGAGAGAGGAGGAAGCAGGCTCCCTGCTGAGCAGAGAGCCCGATGTGGGGCTCAATCCCAGGACCCTGGGATCATGACCCGAGCTGAAGGCAGAGGCTTTAACCCACTGAGCCACCCAGGCGCCCCGGAAGAGCGTATTCTATAGGAAAGATAAAACATACCATTTTGGACACGTTGTTTGGGATGCCTGAAGTATATCCAAGAAAATACATCCAGCAGATAACTAGATACACAAACCTGAAGCTCAAAGGAGACACCAGGACAGGATATATAACTCTGAAACTCCTCAAGCACACAGAAGGTAATTCAATTCCCAAGTGCAAATGAGTTACTCAAGGAAACTCAGAGAAAAGTAATAAGCTGAAGGAAGACCCAGGTTTAAGAGACGAAGGAACTCACAAAAGAGACCCAGAGCAACACTTAAAAGAGACCCAGAGCAACACTTAAGGAGAACCCTCAGTGTAATGACAACAAAATCAAAGAAATGGAAAATTTTAAGAAGTGAGGGGGCCACAGTGTCAAAGGCAACAGAAGAGTCTAGTAAGACAGAGACTCCACTTTTCATGTGATTTACCTGCCTTGTCAGATAATAACGCTTACTATAAAGCTTCTGTAGTGGGAATAGTGCAGTGTCCAGGCCAACACATGAATGGCAAGCAACAGTAAATGATGTTGGGGCAGCCGGGAGGCTTAGCTGGTTGAGTGTGCGACTTTGGATTTCTGCTCAGATCATGATCTCAGGGTTGTGAGACAAGTACCACATCAGGCTCTGTGCTCAAAAAGGAGGCTGCTTGAGTTTCTCTCCCTCTGTCCGTCCCGCTGCTTGTGCGGGCTCTCTCAAATAAAAAAATAAATCTTTTTTACTGAGCAGGGAGCCTGATGTGGGGCTCGATCCCAGGACCCTGGGATCATGACCTGAGCCAAAGGCAGACGCCCAACACCTAAAACACTGAGGTGCCCCAAAAATAAATTAAAAAAAAAAAACAAAAAACAAAAAATGATGTTAAGACAATTGACTATCTGTTTGGAAGAAAATCAGTTTTCCTTACCAGGTATACAGAAACAAATGCCAAATTACTGAAATTTATTTTTTTTATTTTTTATTAGCATATAGTGTATTATTTGTTTCAGGGGTACAGGTCTGTGAATCATCAGTCTTACATAATTCACAGCACTCACCATAGCACATACCCTCCCCAGTGTCCATCACCCAGCCACCCTCAAATTACTGGAATTTAAACTGAGAAAATGTTTTGTTTTTGTTTTTTTTAAAAGATTATTTATTTATTTATTTTTGAGATTGAAAGAAAGAGAGAGAGAGAGTATGAGCACAAGCGCACAAGCCGGGCGGGGGTAGTGCTGGCCAGAGGGAGAGGGAGAAGCAGACTCCTCACTGAGCAGGGAGCCTGATGTGAGGCTAGATCCCAAGATCTGGGATCATGACCTGATCCGAAGGCAGATGCTTAACCTACTGGGCCACCCAGGCACCCAAGAAAATATTTTTTAACATTTTTTTTGAAGATTCTATTTATTTATTTGAGAGAAAGAGAAAGACAGACAGGGTGGGGGGAGGGGCAGAGGGAAAGGGAGAATCTTAAGCAGACTCCCCGCTGAGCACAGAGCCCAATGCAGGGCTTGCTCTCTTGACTCTGAGATCCCGACCTGAGTTAAAATCAAGAGTCTGATGCTTAACCAACTGAACCACCCAGACACTCCTGAGGAAATATTTTAAAAAACTAATTAACCTTGTGGAGGAAGCCTTTGTAAGCAAGACCAGAAATTCAAGAGCCATAAAGGAAAATTTTTAGAGACCTGACCATAGAAACGTAAACTTTTATATGGTAAAAGACATCATAAATAAAAATGAAAAGCAAAAGAAAGACCAGAAAACAATATTTATATCCCTAACACTAAATATATTCTATCTATCTACCCCTAATATGCAAAAATACCCCTCCTAAATATAAAGGACAAATAAACCAATATAAAAATAAGCAAAAAATATAAACAGGCAACACACAGAAGGGGATTTGTAAATGGTCAGCAGACAGGGGAAAAGCCACTCAAACCCCAAATAGGAAGCATCATTTTTGTTCGTCATACTGGCAAAATTTAAAAGACTCATGTTATCCAGTGCTGGCAAGGATGTGGGGAGACCGAATACGTTAATGTGTGAATTAGAACAAACTTCTGAAAAGTAATTTGGCAATTTCTGTACATATGCATTTCTAGAAATCAACTCCATAAAAATAAAAACAGAAGTATACAGATGTATACACAAAGCTATCAAAGAAGTATTTTTTTGTTTTTTTGTAACAGAGAAATTGGAATGACTTCAATGTCCAACTGTGTGGTTACTACTGGTTAAATTGTGGCATATCAATAGATTATCATGGAGCTATCCGAAAGAATGTTATGTAGGGGTCTGGAAAGACGCTCATAACATACTGAAGTGTAAAGAAAAAAAGGCAGGTTGCAGATCAATAAGTAAAATAAGATTCTATTTCTGGAAAAAATGCATGTGTGCATGTATATTTTCGTATGTATGTGTACATTCATGTATTTATTCAACAAATGTTTACTGACTCTCTATTATGAAGCAGGTGCTGTTCCCAGAGTCCCAGCGCCAATGGAACTTCTCCCTTCTGGTAGGAGAGACAGATTATAAATAAGTCAACAAGTAAATAATATTTTTAGGAAGGATTAAATGCTAACTAAAATAAATAAAATAAAAATATAAATATAAAAAAATATATTTTACCTGTACAAAACATAAAAATATATATAAAAATAAGATAAAATAAAATAAAACAAAACAGAAAATAATACAATGGTGTGGGACAAGGTCAATAAGAAAATATAGGAACACCCGAGCACGCATGTGTGTGCACACACAAACAGAAAGGAACACACCTAAAGAGATGGAAATGGCATAAACAGAAAGGAAATGTTTGTTTCTTTGTATAATTATTTTAAACAGCAAACCTTACGGGCAATTTTTACTTTTCTGCATTTTTTCAAATAAAAAGTTACTGGCTTTCTGTGTATGGACTTAGGAAAATCACTTAACCTCAGAAGTAGGCTTTATTTTATAACAATATCTAGAGAAGACTCTTCAGTTTCATATAAGGAAACAAGGTTCCCTCTCAGGAGAAAAGAGCAAAGTCACCATATATTTGAAAGCAGATGTCACGGAATGAGCTCAAGTGTTAAGCACTCTGTTTCGTGATGTAAACTGGGTAAAGGTTTAACGGTACCATGCCACTGTAGAGTGAGATTTATTTTTCGACTTAAATAAGAGTAAACTACACTGCAGTTAAAAGTTACTGTTGGAGGGCGCCTGGGTGGCTCAGTGGGTTAAGCCTCTGCCTTCGGCTCAGGTCATGATCTCAGGGTCCTGGGATCGAGCCCCGCATCGGGCTCTCTGCTCGGCAGGGAGCCTGCTTCCTCCTCTCTCTCTCTGCCTGCCTCTCTGCCTGCTTGTGATCTCTGTCAAGTAAATAAATAAAATCTTTAAAAAAAAAATTACTGTTGGTTCTTGGAAGATCTATGTTATTAATTCCACTTCCTCCCCCATCTCTGCCTTTGCTCTCAAAAGCCTATGAATCCAAAACCACATCTGTGGGGACAAATGAGTCTACCTCCCTTTGTTCCAGGTTGGAAAACCTTGCGGTAAAAGACTGCGAAGAGGAATGGAGCTTGGCCCCCAGCCACACAAACTATCCTGTAGTTTCTGCGGGTCCCCGGCTAAGTCCTGGAGGTCAGGGTGCTGGGTGGGAGGAAAGCCATGTGGGTGAAGGGAAAGAAAGAGCCCTTCCCTTGAAGCAGATGCACACTGCTCAGTCAAATCGTGAGGGACAGGGAGAGGGGGTAGATTTTGGAGCTCTCCACCTCAGTCTGAGTTAGAGAGGGTGGGGTGTCTGTCAAGGTGAAGAGAAACTGGAGCTTCTGTGGGGACAAGGGATGAAGATGCTGAGCTGGCTCCAGCTGTGTGGAAGCCTCTGGGGCTATGCAAAGGTCCTGAGGTTGGGCTTAGTCTGTGAGTTTCAAAAAATAAGTACTGTCTACGCTGTACTTCTGCTACCTGGTGTTCAGTCAATCTGTAAACAAGCACACACAGATCAGTTCTGGCGGAGGGGTGGGGCTGAAGTGGGTGTGCACTGGGTTAAAGCGCACTGACAACAAAGCTTGGTCAAGGAGAGAAACAGAGCACTAACGAGACAGTGGCCAGGCCCCACAAAGGAGTCATTCTGTGATGGGAAAAACTTGGGAGGGTTTAGAGGCTGAGGAAGGAGAGCACCAAGCAAGGGAGACAGAATGTATAGATCAAGAGGGACTGATGAAATGAGGGGAAAGCTGGGTAGACACAGACTCAAGAGCCCATGTGGAAGAGAAGACGGACCCTTCATCCTCTGAGCCTGGGAAGAAATGAAGGCTCAAACGGGATGTTGAAGGACAGAAAACCGAAGGCTTGACTTAGAAGATTCTACCTTCTCAACGAAATGTCAGCAGAGTCATGTGGGTGGCGTATGGAAGGCAAGTGTGAGGGGGCTGGGAAAGGACAAGAAGCTGGGCTGAGGAATGGGTACGAGGGCCCTCCTAGAGCTGGGCCCCAAGAAAGGGACCCCAATCTTGGTGATAGGGTGATTTTCTCTAGCAGGGATGGCAGACCGTGGGGCTGGTCTACAGCAGTGGCTGTGCTGGGTGTCTCGGGGGGCCTGAGAGAGCAGCAAAGCAGCTGGGTGCATGCTCTAGGCTGGCTAGGGAAGGCAGGCCAGGAGGAAGCTGACTGACCAGGACAGCATGAAGGGACCAAGGGCGTGCTGGCCTCTTCAGTGAAACTAAGACCATCAGTAAGCTGAAGGGGAGAGGGTTACAGTCACAGGGGAGGAACTCTGAACCTGGTCTGCTGATTTAAGAGAAGGCCTAGCTAAAGTCACAAGGTCTTTAGAAATCCTCAGAAATGCATAACCAGTAAACTACAGAAGGCAAAGAATTTTCTAAACTTTAGCTTATCACTAATATCTACAAATACAGAAAGTAATCAACTGTATGTTATGGACAATTCCTGGACAGCCATCGCCTTTGAAATGTACAATCCAACTAACAACTCCATATAAAAGGTCAGATAAACTCCATTATCAACTCCGTCACCATGCAAAAAAAGATGTTGTTTCTCTAAGGATACACACAGGAACAGGAACGTGGAGGATCCTGTCATCACGGCGGATGCCATCCAGACCCGACCTCTCCCTTCTGAGCACCCACCTTAAGCAGCTCCATGGCTACGAGCACCTCCTCCGCAGGAACTTTATTATCGCCTAGCATGTTGGAAAGAGTCCACTTGAGGGGCTTCAGCAGGAAGACTCCAACCCCCCAGGAGATCCAGCTGCTGTCTACACTGGCCATGAAGTCTGACTCCCGCTGCAGCTCCCCTCGACTGCAGGCAAAGAAAGAAAAGGGCGTAGAGTAGGCTTAATGCAATGTCCCATTCCAATATGAATCCTCCCCTAAGAGACAAATTTGATCATCACCATCATCATAAACACCATTTCTTAGGTACCTACTCTGTGCCAGTGATTATGAGCAGCACTGTTTATGCTCCAGCTGAAAACCTCACGACAACTCTGTGAGATGGACATTGTTGCTAGCATTTTGGTCAATGAGAAAACTGGAGGACTGGGGTGAGAGAGGCCAATATAACTTGGCTCCAAAATGCAAGCTCTCCACTAAGGCTACATGAGCCTACCTTGGGACTTCCTTGTACAAAAGAAGCTCCATATGATAAAATGAAAATAACCATAATGTTAATTACTGTCAATGCAAGACCTAAGGAAATATACAAAGACGGTCAGAGAAAAGATTTTCTGCTATTCCTAAGCTAAGGTGGAGACAGGACATAAGCACTTTATGGTACTGGTACTAAGTAGCTACATTTAATGAATGCTTACCATCGACCAATCACTATACTAAGGGCTACGTAAGGAATATGTTTCAAATCCTCACGATAAACCTAACGACAATTATCATCATCATTTTATACTTGGTCTAGCTGAAGCTTAAAGAGGGGCACATAATTTTAGCGAGTGGCAGAGCCAGGATTTGAGCCCAGACCGTTTGGCCCTCAACTTGGTACAGTTCACTTTCTCAGACACAGTAAGTTTCAGAAATGGCTTGTCCCATCAGAGTCAGCCTATGGAAAGGTACTGGGGAGAAGGGAGACCCCTCAAAGGAACATAACAAACATGACTTTCTTCATTCACTGAAGCAGGTACTATGCTAGCTAGGCTGCTCTCAGTGTAGGTACAAATGTGATCTGCAAATGATTTAGAATCAGGAGACTACGGGGTCCAGGCCATTAGCTCTCACTAGCTGAGTGACCTCGAGTAAGTAGCTTCATCTAAGTCTCAGTCCCCTCTTCTGTCTGTTGAGGATAATTCTATCATCTCGCCCTCAGGACTGCTGAGGAGGTCAGATGATGGTGTATGCAAAGTATCTGCATACTGTTAAGTGCAGTACATCTATTAGACAGATATCCATGCTGCCGCCGCAGGTACCTCCAAAACCCTGCACCGGTCGCAGAGGGGACACCTACAGACCCTTCTCAGAGCACCGAGGTACCCAGTAAAGCCCTCAGCCTGCTTCATGTCCTCTGCTTCAACCAGCCTGTGCCAAGGACAAGCCAAGACAGTCCAGACACATGACCTGTGCCGGGGGGCTGCTGGCAAGATCCCCACAGGCCTCTTCCCCACGACTGCCCTCTCGTTAGTCCTGACCTTAGTTCAATAAATCTGTCTCACACACCTTCTGTGCCGGGGTAATTCAAATTTGGAAGCCCCTACGAAATAACTGCACAACGGGATTCCAAGCCAGACAAGTCATTGTCACCTCTGCCAGACGGGTTTCTCCTCTTACCGTCTGAATCTAATCTCATCGGACAATCGCGGCCCCCCAATTTGCCCGACGCCCAGTCTCCCTCTCCCTCCACACCCCTAACCCAGCCTCCTTTCTGGTCCTCCTGTGCGTACTGAACAAACAGATCCGCCCCTGCGCTCCAGACCCTGGGCTGGGCGCGGTACCCTCAGGGAGCCACCCCCGCCCCCTGGCCCGGACCCGCCCTCACCGTAGCAGGTCCTGCAGCACGGTGGCCAGCCCCAGCGGGACACTGCCCTTGCGCTGAAAGGCCTCCTGCAAGTCCCGCAGACGCAGGCGCACCACCCCCTGGCGGCGGCTGTGGCTCAGCACCAACGGAGCCCAGAAGCCCATCTTGCTGTCCCAGTCGGTGCTGTTCACCTCGCGACTCCTTTTGAAGGCGGAGAACAGGAAAGACATGCGTTCCTCATCCTCCTCCCACTCGGGGGGCAGTAGGCCCGCCGGGTCTCCCCCGGCCGGGGCCTCGGCCTCCCGCTCCGGGGACCACATCGGAACCCCAGCCCCGCCAAGGCGCCGAACACAACCCCGGCCCTGGTCCCCTTCCGCCCTGGTTCCTTCCCGGCTTCCGTTCCTTGACCGCCTCCTCCTCTGTCATTACGTCATCGCCACCCCCAGCGTGAAATAAGTCCCGCGCCTTCTTAAGCGCATGCTTCTCTCTGCCCTCCCTGCGCCAGGAGGCGGGATGATGACCCTATTTTCTGACAGACTCAAGGCGCTTGCGCCGACACCTCCTCCCGCAGTCTTTGTGCGGCAAGTGGGGCTTCGCGCGTGCGCGGCGGGTAGGCGAGCGTCCCGCCCCCCTGGCGGATCATAGAGTTTAACGACGCGTTATAGAGAGCCTAACGCTTCTGCGCCTGGGTTGTGGAGGTTTCAGATAGTGGGACTGTAGAGTCCCGCTAAGAGGCGCCAGAGGAGCCCGGATAGCTGGTGCGTCACTATGCGGTTCTTCCAGCAGCCTTTACTTCAGACACTTAAACTTCCAAGATACCTTCCTTTTACAGTGATGTCAGCGGATGGACAACCGTCGGCCACTCAAGCTCTGTGACAGTATCCACATTACTTTTGAAAGATATATAAGCTTCTACTGTTATGACTTCTCACCTTCTTCCCTGGAGCGCCCTGCGTTTCTTTCTCAGTGTCAGTATCTTGCTGACCCTCAAGCTGGAGCTCAATTCTAATCTTCGTTGAAACTTACCCCAACTGACCTGACCCACTGTTGATCTCTTTCCCGGACTGCACAGTTAGCATTTACTATTCTGTGTCCTGTTCCCTAGTTCCCTCGGGACAGGTGCAATGGCTTAAATGTGATGCTGTGATACATAGTGGCGCTGAAGAAATTATGATAAACTGAAAGGTGTTCGGCTTGACCCCTGCCCTTCTAATAACTTAGAATCTTGCTGGAATGAATGAGAGCTCACATACATAAGATTCTTACAAAAAATTCTTTTGAGCAATGAACATGTCCGGTGTGTTAAGAATAAATTGGTTTTCTTTTTAATTGAACGATTTAAAAGATGAAAGGAGTTTCTTGTTTAATGGAACTGGGTAACAATCCCCAGAGTTGAGTATGAATCTGACCTCTGCCATTCACTGGCTGTATGACCTTGGTCAAGTATTTAACCTTTCTATTTGAAGGAAATACTATGATATATGTAAAATATCTAGTATAGTATTATAGGTGTTGTTGATGTACAGAAGATGTTAGTGTTTGAGGCCAAGGGCCAAGAAAGAATTCTTGAGATGTCTTTGGTGCAAAAAGGTGATTTTATTAAAACACGGAGACAGGATCTGTTGGCAGAAAGAAGTGCACTGGGTCAGGAAGAGTGGGCAATTATGTACTTGCAAATTGGAAAGGGGGTTAGGGACAGAACAAACCTCCAAGGTGTTTTGGAAACAAGGTTTCTAAGGCCCCGAGGGGGCTAGCAATTGTTAGGAAAGGTGTTTATTACTGTTTAGTAAACCCTCAGTCATGAGACCCTTCAGATGTGTATCGGTGGACCATATGCTTGGAAGATGATTCCTAACCTATATCTTGGAGGGGGGAGGGGTTAGAGATAAAGGGAGCTTCCAAAGGAATTTTTGTATGTTAAAGAACACCAACAGGGTCCTAGGGCTCGGGCTAAGATTGAATTTTGCCCTTAGCAAAGTGTCAATATTGAGGCAGTTGAGTCCCTAAAGGAATGTCACTCTCCTCGTTTCAAGGACTTGTCAATGGGCTGTAAGTAGTAAGGAAATTTAATAATTTTTCTTCTGACTTTGTTTTCCGTATTATCACCGTGTGGCAGAATGTTTAGTAGTTGGAACTCAGTTATAAGGAAGAATTTTAATGAGGATTTTGAAATACGAAAAGGGATATGCTTGGCTATATAAATGAATGTGTCAACTGATATTGATGTGTTGCATTCCTTCAAGCATTTTCAGGTCAATATCCCACATGATATTTATGACAACTGACAAAAGGTCTCTCCTTGACCACACTCTAGATAGGTTTCTCTGAACCCTGTTCTTGACTAGGCCTGCCAACCTTGGCCTATAAAGACCTGAGCAAATGCTACCATAGTTTCTAACAGCTCAAGACCACATCTCTAGGAAGACCCTAGGCCCTCCCAAAGTGCTGCTGTCTCAGAAAACTCAAGGTTGCCAAAAAATTTTCTGTCTGTTCCAGGCAACACCTGAAGATGGGGCCCCTGTCTCCCAGCCTCTGTGGGAGAGGAAAACTCTAATTTTCACAAGTCAGTTGGCAAACCCAGATGCATTTCACAGGGACCACCTCCCCTTCCTGCTTTTTGTAATTTATCTCTGGCCAGGCTCTACTGAGACCCCCTCACTCTCATGCCTATTCCTGTATTAGCCCTTTGAAAAGCCTAGTCACCTCTATAAAGAGGTTGAGTTAAATTTGCACTGGATGCTTTCCCTATTGTAATAGTAAATTACTGATTAAAATCTATCCTTACCACTTTAACTAGTGCCCAGGGTTACCCTAAGAAGCACGTTTCTGCCACGCTAGCATACTCAATAAAATGGCCAGTTGGTGTGTGTCATGGGAGAGACCAGCTTGTTTTCTCAGCTAGGTCTCTGAGTCCAAGTCAAAATAGTCCTTCTCCTAAGCATTTTTTTAAAGATTTTATTCATTTATTTGACAGACAGTGATCACAAGTAGGCAGAGAGGCAGGCAGAGAGAGAAGGGAGGAAGCAGGCTCCCTGCTGAGCAGAGAGTCTGACGCGGGGCTGGATCCCAGGACCCTGGGATCATGACCTGAGCCAGAGGAAGAGGCTTAATCCATTGAACTACCCAGGCGCCCCATCCTAAACAGTTTCAGGAGAGCAAAGTTAAGTATCTGTAGCCACCTGTACTGAAAGCGCCACTGGGTTCCTGAACCCTCTAAGCAGAGGGTTCTCCACCTCCACCTTTTGGAAATTGGGGGAGTTACTGGGAGTAATGGAGAACAGAAAGAAAAGCTCCAATGATCCTCAAAGGAGCGACTGGGAATATGTCAAGCTCTTTCTCATCTCAGGGCCTCCACTGCTACACTCTTCCTCTGCTCTGCACGACTGGCTCCTTTTCATCCTTTAGGCCACAGCTTAAAATTCACTTCTTCAGAAAGGCCTTGTCTGAACATTCTGTGTAACATAGCGCCCTTGGCATTTTAGAATGCATGGATCAGTTTGACAACACCTGCTGATTCATCTGAACATCACAGAAAGACAAGCAGACATACCTGTCTCCTGAAGTCATGTGATAGCAAGTACACAGAGCCACGGGGAAGTATTTGTTAAAAAAATTGAACCTGAAAGTTATCAAGCTACTAGATCTAAATCCTAGCTCATGGAAGTTAAAAAATCAGAAGGTAGAGGTACCTGTTAAATGAACACTGAGATTGCAATTAGCAAAATCCAGACTGGGGAGTTCTACTTAGAACTTAGAATTAGATCTATTCATCTAATTTGGATCCAATTTTCTTGAATAATCAGAAAAACTCATGAATGGTAACCAGATACTTTCAATATTAACTGGACATTTGATATTTAGCAAATTACTTCGAGTGAAATAATATGGGGGTTATGTTTTCTTGAAAGTATATTTTGAAGATATATCTGAAGTATTTATGACTGAAACCATAAGAAATTTGTGGTAGGAAGTTGGGTGGGAGAGAGTAGGGATGTATCAATGAGTCTAAATTTCATACTCTGTACCTGCACAGAGCCAGGCGTTTAGATATCATTTAATTTTTTTAATAGATCTTATTTATTTAAGAAAGAGAGAACATGAGTGGGAGGAGGGGCAGAGAGAAAAGCAGACTCCCCACTGAGCAGGGACCCCAGGATCATGACCAGAGCCGAAGGCAGGCGCTTAACTGACTGAGACACCCATTTAATTTTTAAATTAAATTTAATTTTTAATTTTTATTTAATTTTTAATTTAATTTAATTTTTTAAATTTAAATTTAATTTTAATTTTAATTTTTTTATTTAATTTTTTTAAATGAATAAATGACCATGACCTGCATCCTGGTTTCATTTCAGTAAATACCTGCATGACCTCAGGCAAGCAGGCTTTCTCTCCCGATTCCTTCTCTGCCAATTAAATGTTCTACACTATGATCTTGAGGATTTTTTTTTCTAGTGCCCACTTTCTGATTCTAAATGTAATATCTATTGTAGGTGTGAGTGATTGCAGGAGCCCTTCGGTAGTGGGGAGTCTGAAGACCAAGAACAACCATATCATCTCATGGCGTGATATTTATTTACCAATACCCCAGTATGTATTTGATCAGATGCCTGAGAAGCCTCACTTCTGGGATAATGTGCAAACATCGCAGAGCCTTCAAACCCTGCATCACCTCTATAAAGCCGCGCAGTGCTCCACGTCACCTCTCCAACTAGTTTGGGGATGCCTCATTATTTTGTAGAAATATGCATGCCCTCTTATGTTTTCCAGTTATTTCTAGTTCTTATCTCTTGGATTCACAGCCTTTAGGACTTGGCTAAAGGAGGAATAAAAAATACATTATTCATGATCTATGAAATTTATGGAGGGAGAAGCCAGGCTTGTTAATATTCTGTTCAAGCACCACTATGTTCTAGAAGTCTTTCTTGATCTCTTTCTTTCCTCTTCCTTCCTTCCTGCTCCACGCTGGGTTGGGTGTCTTGTCTTATCTTTCTATACCTGTTTACTTCTCTATCATTTCATGTCCTACATTGTTGTCTGCATTTCCATTTATGTGCCTGTCTCTCTAAGTAGGTTAAGTGCCTTTCTGGCAGGGACGATGTCCTTAATTTTGTTTTTTCCTAGCACAATGTGTGCACATCTATAAGGACTCAGTTTGCTGTATAAATAAATGAATGAATTTAGTCAAACCGTGAGCTTGAAGAAAGAATGAAGAAACAATATCATCATTGTCTATGCTTTATATCATAAGAACATTTATGGGAAGCGGGGAGGAGGGTTGGATGAGCCTGGTGGTGGGTATTATGGAGGGCACATATTGCATGAAGCACTGGGTGTGGTGCATAAACAATGGATCTTGGAACACTGAAAAAATAAAATTCAATAAAAAATTAGAACATTGATCACAATAAATGTACAAGTACAATAATTAAACCTTTTATTTATTTGGATGACTTACTGTTTCTTAACTGCTTTGAGCTGAAATGCCTCTAAATTTAATTGCTTACATAGTCAGACAGACTGGTTAGAGCAATTACAGCTGTGGGAACTCCCTTGGCTTCTCTTTTCAAAGAATGCAAATCACAGGAGGTTGTTGCTATCTACCCATTCATAACTACGATCTTCTAGAATGCCTCAGTAACAATTTATGAAGTTGTTTAATTTTACGCCAAATAACTTATCCCTTTTTAAGCTCACTGTCTTCTCTTCCACTCTTCCCTTTTATTTTAATTAAAAATATTTTAAGATTTTATATTAATTCCAATTAATGTACAGTGTTATATTAGTTTCAGGTGTATAATATAGTGATTCAACACTTACATACAACACCCAGTGCTCATCACAAGTGCACTTCTATTTTTTAAATCATTTTATTTATTTATTTGACAGACAGAGACCACAAGTAGGCAGAGAGGCAGGCAGAGAGAGCGAAAGGAGGAAGCAGGCTCCCCACTAAGCAGAGAGCCCAATGCAGGGCTCGATCCCAGGACCCTGGGATCATGACCGGAGCTGAAGGCAGAGGCTTTAACCCACTGAGCCACCCAGGCGCCCCACAAGTGCACTTCTTAATACCCATTCTCTATTTCACTCATCCCCTCACCCACCTCCTCTCTGGTAACCATCACTTTTTTCTCTGCAGTTAGAGTCCATTTCTTGGTTTCTCTCTCTCTTTTTTTTCTTTGCTCCTTTGTTTTGTTTCTTAAGTTCCACATATGGTTGAAATCATATAGTATTTCTCTTTCTCCGACTGGCTTATTTTGCTTAGCAATATATTCTCTAGTTCCATCCATGTCGTTGCAAATTGCAAGATTTCAGGGGCGCCTGGGTGGCTCAGTGGGTTAAAGCCTCTGCCTTCGGCTCAGGTCATGATCCCGGGGTCCTGGGATCCCCACAACCGGCTCTCTGCTCGGCAGGGAGCCTGCTTCCCTTCCCCCTCTCTCTGCCTGCCTCTCTGCCTACTTGTGATCTCTGTCTGTCAAATAAATAAATTTAAAAAAAAAACAAATTGCAAGATTTCATTCTTTTTTATGGCTAATATTTCATTGTCTCTATATAACACGTCTTCTTTTTTAAATTTAATTTTATTTTTTCAGTGTTCCAAGATCCATTGTTTATGCACCACACCCAGTGCTCCATGCAATACGTGCCCTCCTTAATACCCACCACCAGGCTCACCCAACCCCTCATCCCCCTCCCCTCCAAAATCCTCAGTTCATTTCTCAGAGTCTACAGTCTCTCATGATTCATCTCCCCCTCCAATTTCCCCCAATTCACCTTTCCTTTCCTTTTCCTAATGTCCTCCATGTAATTCCTTATGCTCCACAAGTAAGCGAAACCGTATGATAATTGACTCTCTCTGCTTGACTTATTTCATTCAGATTATTTCATAATCTCCAGTCCCATCCATGTTGATACAAAAGTTGGGTATTCATCCTTTCTGATGGAGGCATAATATTCCATTGTATGTATGGACCATGTCTTCTTTATCCATCGTCTGTTGAAGGGCATCTTGGTTCCTTCCACAGTTTGGCAATTGTGGCCATTACTGCTATGAACATTGGGGTACAGATGGCCCTTCTTTTCATTACATCTGTATCTTTGGGGTAAATACCCAGTAGTGCAACTTCAGGGTCATTGGGAAGCTCTATTTTTAATTTCTTAAGGAATCTCCACACTGTTTTCCAAAGTGGCTGCGCTAACTTGCATTCCAAGTTAGCGCAGTGTAAGAGGGTTCCCCTTTCTCCACAGCCTCTCCAGTTGTTTCCTGTCTTGTTAATTTTGGCCATTCTAACTGGTGTAAGGTGGTATCTCAATGTGGTTTTGATTTTAATCTCCATGATGACTAGTTATGATTAACATTTTTTCATGTGTCTGTTAGCCATTTGTATGTCTTCTTTGGAGAAGTGTCTGTTCATGTCTTCTGCCCATTTTTTGACATGATTATCTGTTTTTTGAGTGTTGAGTTTGAGGAGTTCTTCATAGATGTTGGATATCAGCCCTTTGTCTGTAGTGTTATTTGTGAATATCTTCCCCCATTCTGTGGGTGGTCTCTTTGTTTTGTCGACTGTTTCCTTCACTGTGTAGCTTTTGATCTTGATGAAGTCCCAAAAGTTCATTTTTGCTTTTGTTTCCTTTTCCTTTGGAGACATGTCTTGAAAGAAGTTGCTGTGGCCAGTGTTGAAGGGGTTACTGCCTATGTTCTCCTCTAGTATTTTGATAGATTCCTGCCTCACATTGAGGTCTTTTATCCATTTCGAGTTTTCTTTGTGTATGGTGTAAGAGAATGGTCAAGTTTCATTCTTCTATACATAGTTGCCCAATCTTCTTCATCCATCATCAACTGATGGACACTTGGGCTGCTTCTATATCTTAGCTATTGCAAATAATATTGCCATAAACATAGCAGTACATATGTCCCTTCAGTGTTTTTATAATCTTTGGGTAAATACTTGGTAGTGTGATTGCTGGGTCATAGGGTAGTTCTCTTTTTAACTTTTAGGAAATGTCCATACTGTTTTCCACAGTGGCTGCATCAGTTTGCATTCCCACCAATAGTGCACAAGGGTTCCTTTTCCTCCACATCATCGCCAACACTTATTGTTTCTTATGTTGTTGATTTTAGCCATTCTGACAGGTGTGAGGTGATATCACCTTGTGGTTTTGATTTGCATTTCTCTGATGATGAATGACATTGGGCTTCTTTTCATGTGTCTGTTGGCCACCTGTATGTCTTCTTTGGAGAAATGTCTGTCCATGTCTTCTGTCCATTTTTAATTGGATTATTTGTTTTTTGGGTGTTGAGTTATATAAGTTCTTTGTATATTTTGGATACTAACCCTCTATCAGATATGTCATTGGCAAATATCTTATCCCATTCCTAGACTACCTTTTAGTTTTGTTGATTGTTTTTGTTGCTGTGCAGAATTTTTTTATTTTGATGTAGTCCCATGAGTTTATTTTTGCTTTTGTTTCCCTTGCCTCAGGAAATGTGTCTAGTAAGAAGTTACTATGGTCAGTATCTGAAGTTACTGCTTGTGCTTTCTTCTAGGATTTTTATGGTTTCGGGTCTCACATTGAGGTCCTTAATCCATTTTGAATTTACTTCTGTGTATAATGTAAGAAAGTTGTCCAGTTTCATTCTTCTGCTTGGTGCTGGGCAGCTTTCCCAAAACCATTTGTTGAAGAGACTGTCTTATGCCCAATTGCATATTCTTTCCTGCTTTGTCAAAGATTAATTGACCATATAATTATGGGTTGGTTTTGGAGCTTGCTTCCTTCCTTCTTTCCTTCCTTCCTTCCTTCCTTCCTTCCTTCCTTCCTTCCTTCGTTTGTTTCTTTCTTTCTTTCAAGATCGATTTATTTACTTGAGGAGCAGTAGGGGCAGAAGAAGAGAATCTTCAAGCAGAATCCTTGCTGAGCATGGAGTTGGACATGGGTTCAATCCCATGACCCATGAGATCATGACCTGAGCTGAAACCACGAGTCAGATGCTTAACTGACTAAGCTACCAAGGTGCCCTTATTTTTTTTTATTCTATTCTATTGATCTATTTTTATTCTTGTGCCTCTTTTTATTACTCTAGTTTGTAATATAACTTGAAATCCAGAATTGTGATGCCTCCAGGTTTGTTTTTCATTTTTCAAAACGGTTTTGACTATTTGGGGTCTTTCATGTTTCCCCCCAAATTTTAGGATTATTTGTTCTCGATCTGTGAAAAATGTTGGTGGCATTTTGATAAGGATTGCATTAAATGTGTCGATTGCTTTGGGGAGTATAGATATTTTAACAATATTTGTTCTCCCAATCCATGAGCATGGAATGTGATTTCTGTCATGGAATTTCCATTTCTTTGTGTCATTTTCAATTTCTTTCACTGATGTTTTATAGTTTTCAGAGTACAGGTCTTTCACCTCTTTGGTTATGTTTATTTCTAGGTATCTTATTTTTGGTGCAATTGTAAATGGGATTGTTTGCTAGTTTCTCTTTCTGCTACTTCATTATTGATGTATAGAAATGCAACAAAAGAATTCTGTGCATTGATTTTGTATCTTGCGACTTTACTGAATTTATCAGTTCTAGCAGTTTCTTTCTTTTTTTTTTTTTTGGTAGTCTTTTGGGTTTTCTATATATAGTAGTATCATGTTATCTGCAAATAGTGAGCGTTTTACTTTTTTTCTTACTGATTTGGATGCCTTTTGTTTCTTTTTGACGTCTGATTGCTATGGCTAGGACTTCCAGTACTGTGTTGAATAAAAGTGAGAATGGATATCCTTGTCTTGTTCCTGTTGTACAGGAAAAGCTGTCAGTTTTTCCTCATTGAGGATGAGGTTAGCTGTGGGTTTTTCATATACAGCCTTTATTATGATGGGGTATGTTCCCTCTAAACCCACGTTATTGAGGGTTTTTACTATGAATGCATGTTGTACTTTGTCAAATGCTTTCTCTGTGTCTATTGAAATAGTCATATGGCTTTTATCCTTTCTCTTACTGATGTGATGTATCATGGTGATTAATTTGTGAATATTCTTGCAACCCATGAATAAATCTTACTTGATCATGGTGAATGATTTTTTTTAATGTATTGTTGGATTCAGTTTGCTAGTATTTTATTGAGGATTTTTGCACCCATTCATCAGAGATTTTGGCCTATGATTCTCTCTCTCTCTCTCTCTTTTGTAATGTTCTCATCTTTTTTGATATTAGGGTAATGCTAGTCCCACTAAATGAATTTGGAAGTTTTCCTTCCTTTTCTATTTTTTTTTTTTTTTGGAATAGTTTGGAAGAATGGGTATTAACTCTTCTTCCAATGTTAGAATTTGTGTGTGAAGCCATCTGGCCCTGGCTCTTTTTTGGGGGGGAGGGGAGGAGTTTTTTGATTACTGATTCAATCTTTTTGCTATTTGTTGGTCTGTTCAAATTTTCTATTTCTTCCTATTTCAGTTTTGGTAGTTTATATGTTTCTAAGAATTTATCCACTTCCAGGTTTTTCATATTTTTTCATAATATTCTTTTATAATTGTTTGTATTTCTATATATTTTTTAAAAAATTTTATTTATTTATTTGACAGACAGAGATCACAAGCAGGCAGAGAGGCAGGCAGAGAGAGCGGAGGAAGCAGGCTCCCCACTGAGCAGAGAGCCCGATGCGGGACTCGATCCCAGGACGCTGGGATCATGACCTGAGCCGAAAGCAGAGGCTTTAACCCACTGAGCCACCCAGGTTCCCTGTATTTCTATATTTTTAAAAATTCTCCTCTATCATTTTGTGACTTTATTTATTTTGAGTTCTTTCTGTTTTTTTTTCTTGATAAGTCTGGCTAGAGGTCTATCAAATTTATTGATTTTTCAAAGAACCAGTTTCTGGCTTTATTGATCTCTCTCTCTCTCTCTCTTTTTTAGTTTGTATATCATTTATTGTGTTCTGATCTTTATTATTTCCTTCATTCTACTGGTTTTAGGTTTTGGTTGTGTGTGTGTGTGTGTGTGTGTGTACGTGTGTGTGTGTTTTCTTTTAATAGCTCTTTTAGGTTTAGGGCTTGGTTGTTTATTTGAGATTTTTCTTGCTTCTTTGAGGTAGGCCTATATTGCTATAAACTTCCCACTTAGAATCACCTTTGCTGCACCCCCAAAGTTTTGGACCATTGTGTTTTCATTTTCATTTGTTTCCATGTGCTTTTTTATTTCTTCTTTGCATTCTTGGCTGACCCATTCATTGTTTAGCAGCATGTTATTTAACCTTCATGTATTTGTGGTCTTTCTGGATTTTTTTCTTATGGTTGACTCTTAGTTTCATAACCTTGTGGTCAGAAAAGATGTATGGTATGACTTTGATCTTAAATTTGTTAAGGCTTGGTTTGTGGCCTAATATGTCATCTATTCTGGAGAATGTTCCGTGTACACTTGAAAAGAATGTGTATTCTGCTATTTGGGGATGGAATGTTCTCAGTATATCTGTTAATTCCATCTGGTCCAGTGTGTCTTCAAAGCCTTTGTGTCCTTCTTGATTTTCTCTTTAAATAATCTGTCCGTTGTCGTAAGTGGGGTATTAAAGTCCTCCACTGTTATTGTATTATTACCAATTAGTTCCTTTATGTTTGTAATTAACTATTCTATGAAATTGATTGCTCCCTTTTTGGGTGTCTTACCTACAATTGTTATATTTTCTTATTGGATTGTCCCCTTTATAGTGTCCCCCTTATATAGTGTCCTTTTTGTCTTTTTGTTTTATTTTATTTTTTAAAAGATTTATTTATTTATTTTGAGAGAGAAGGATTGAGAGAGAGAGAGAGAGAGAGAGAACATTAATAGGGGAGAGGGACAGGAGGAGAAGGATAAGCAGAATCCCTGCTGAGCAGGGAACCTGATGTTGGACTTGATCCCAAGGCTCTGGGATCAGACCTGAGCTGAAGGCAGATGCTTAACAACTGAGCCACCCAGGCACCCTGATATATGCTGTCATATTTTACATCCTTTTATTCTGTGAGTTCCTTGACTGATTTTCTACAGAAATATTCATTTTTATATATTCGTATTTTATTGCTTTTGTGTTTCCTACCTTGATACTGTCACTTGGGTCTTTCTACTCAAAGAGTCTCCCTTAATATTTCTTGCGGGGCTGGCTTAGTGGTCATGAACTCCTTTAAGTTTTTGTTTGTCTATAGGAAATTCTTTATCTTTACTTCTATTTTGAATGATGGACTTGCTGGATAGAGTACTCTTGTCTGCAGATTTTCCCCATTCAGCACATTGAATATGTCATGGCACTTTCTTCTGTCTTGGAATATTTCTGCTGAAAAACCACTGATAGCCTGCAGGAGTTTTCCTTGCATGTTACTGTTTTCTTTTGTCTTGCTACTTTTAATTTTTTTCTTTTATTACTGTATTTTGCCAATTTAATTACAATATGTTATGGTGTGGATCTGCTTTTGTTGATTTTGTTTGGGGTCCTCTGGGCTTCCTGGATCTGGATATCTGTTTCCTTCCCCAGATTAGGGAAGTTTTCAGCTATTATTTCTTAAATAATTCTTAAAACAATAGTAATAATAATAATAATAATTTCTCATCTTTCTCTGGGACTCCTATAATACCAGTGTTATTACATTTTATAGAGTCACTGAGTTCCCTAAGTCTATTATCCTTTTGCATTTTTTTTCCATCTCTTTTGTTCAGTTGGATCACTTTCCATTACTCTGTCTTCTAGATTATTAATTTATTCTTCTGCTTCTTCCAGCCTGCTGTCTATTGCATGAAGTGTGCTTCTAATCTTGTTTATTGCACTCTTCATTTCTTTTCTTAATTTTTATTAACATATAATGTATTATTTGTTTCAGGGGTACAGGTCTGTGAATCATCAGTCTTACACAATTCACAACACTCACCATAGCATATACTCTCCCCAATGTCTATAACCCAGCCACCCTTCCCCCCTCCACTCCAGCAGCCCTCAGTTTGTTTCCTGATATTTTTTTTAAATTTATTTATTTGTTAGAGGGAGAGAGAGCGAGCAAGCACAGGCAGACAGAGTGGTAGGCATAGGCAGAGGGAGAAGCAGTCTCCCCGCCGAGCAAGGAGCCTGATGTGGGGCTCGATCCCAGGATGCTGGGATCATGACCTGAGCCAAAGGCAGCTGCTTAACCAACTGAGCCACCCAGGCGTCCCATTGTTTCCTGATATTAAGAGTCTCTTATGGTTTGTCTCCCTTCCCAGCCCCATGTTGTTTCATTTTCCCCTTGCTTCCCCCCAACCCCCCACCTTGCCTCTCAAATTCCTCATATAAGAGAGATCATATGATAATTGTCTTTCTCTGATTGACTTAATTCACTTAGCACAATACCTTCTAGTTACATCTACATCATTGCAATTTTGGTTTTTTTGATGGCTGCCATATATATATATATACGCATATATACATATACATATATATACATATATATATACACATATATATACGTATATATATAATCTTCTTTATCCATTCATCCGTTGATGGATATCTAGGCTCTTTCCATAGTTTGGCTTTTGTGGACATTGCTGCTAGAAACTTTTGGGTGCATGTGCCCCTTCAGATCACATTTGTATCTTTAGGGTAAATACCTAGTGTGATTGGTGGGTTGTAGGGTAGCTCTATTTTCAACTTTTGAGAAGCGTCCATACTATTTTCCAGAGTGGCTGTACTAGCTTGCATTTCTACCAACAGTGTAGGTGGGTTCCTCTTTCTCCACATCCTCACCAACATCTGTCATTTCCTGACTTGTTAATTTTAGCCATTCTGACTGGTGTGAGGTGGTATCTCACTGTGGTTTTGATTTGTATTTCCCTGATGCCAAGTGATGTGGAGCACTTTCTCATTGGTCTGTTGGTCATTTGGATATCTTCTTTGTAGAAATGTCTGTTCATGTCTTCTGCCCATTTCTTGATTGGATTATTTGTTCTTTGGGTGTTGAGTTTGATAAATTCTTTATAGATTTTGGATACCCGCCCTTTATCTGATATGTCATTTGCAAATGTCTTCTCCCATTCTGTCAGTTGTCTTTGGTTTTGTTGACTGTTTCCTTTACTGTGCAAAAGCTTTTGATCTTGATGAAGTCCCAATAGTTCATTTTTGCCCTTGCTTCCCTTGCCTTTGGTGATGTTTCTACAAAGAAGTTGCTGCAGCTGAGGTTGAAGAGGTTGCTGCCTGTGTTCTCCTCAAAGATTTTGATAGATTACTGTCTCACATTGAGGTCTTTCATCTATTTTGAGTCTATTTTTGTGTGTGGTCTAATGAAATGGTCCAGTTTCATTCTTCTGCATGTGGCTGTCCATTTTTCCCAACATCATTTGTTGAAGAGACTGTCTTTTTTTCATTGGACATTCTTTACTGTTTTGTCGAAGATTAGTTGACCATAGAGTTGAGGGTCCATTTCTGGGCTCTCTATTCTGTTCCATTGATCTATGTATCTGTTTTTGTGCTGATACCCTACTGTCTTGCTGATTACAGCTTTGTAATAGAGCTTGAAGTCTTGAATTGTGATGCCACCAACTTTAGCTTTCTTTTTCAACATTCCTCTGGCTATTCGGGGTCTTTTCTGGTTCCACATAAGTTTTAGGATTATTTGTTCCATTTCTTTGAAAAAAGCTGATAGGGATTGCATTAAGTGTGTAAATTACTTCAGGTAGCATAGACATTTTCACAATATTTGTTCTTCCAATTCATGAGCATGGAATATTTTTTCATTTCTTTGTGTCTTCCTCAGTTTCTTTCATGAGTACTTTATAGTTTTCGGAGTACAGATTCTTTGCCTCTTTGGTTAGGTTTATTACTAGGTATCTTATGGTTTTGGGTGCAATTGTAAATGGGATCAACTCCTTAATTTCTCTTTCTTCTGTCATGCTGTTGGTGTATAGAAATGCAACCAATTTCTGTGCATTGATTTTATATCCTGACACTTTACTGAATTCTTGAATGAGTTCTAGCAGTTTTGGAGTGGAGTCTTTTGGGTTTTCTACATAAAGTATCGTATCATCTGCAAAGAGTGAGAGTTTGACTTCTTCTTTGCTGATTCAGATGCCTTTTATTTCTTTTTGTTTTCGGATTGTTGAGGCTAGGACTTCTAGTACTATGTTGAATAGCAGTGGTGAAAGTAGACAGCACTGCCATGTTCCTGACCCTAGGGGAAAAGCTCTCATTTTTTCCCCATTGAGAATGATATTCGCTGTGGGGTTTTCTAGATGGCTTTTATGATGTTGAGGTATGTACCCCTAACCCTATACTGTGAAGTTTGGATCAAGAAAGGATGCTGTACTTTGTCAAATGCTTTTTCAGCATCTATTGAGAGTATCATATGGTTCTGATTCTTTCTTTTTTAATGTATCGTATCACACTGATTGATTTGCAGATGTTGAACTGAGCCTGCAGCCCAGAAATAAATCTCACTTGGTCATGGTGAATAATCCTTTTAATGAACTGTCAGATCCTACTGGCTAGTATTTTGGTGAAAATTTTTGCATCCATGTTAATCAGGGATATTGGTCTGTAATTCTCCTTTTTAGTGGGGTCTTTGTCTGGTCTGGGGATCGGGGTAATGCTGACCTCACAAAATGGTTTTGGAAGTTTTCTTTCCATTTCTATTTTTTGGAACAGTTTCAGAAGAATAAGTATTAATTCTTCTTTAAATGTTTGGTAGAATCCCCCTGGGAAGCTTTCTGGCCCTGGGCTCTTGTTTCTTGGGAGATTTTTGATGACTGCTTCAATTTCCTTACTGGTTATAGGTCTGTTCAGGTTTTCTATTTCTTCCTGGTTCAGTTTTGGTAGTTTATATGTCTCTAGGGATTCATTCATTTCTTCCAGATTGTCAAATTTGCTGGTGTATAGTTGCTCATAATATCTTCTTATAATTGTTTGTATTTCTTAGGTGTTGGTTGTGATCTCTCCTCTTTTACTCATGATTCTATTAATTTCCATCCTTTCTCTCTCTCTCTCTTTTTTAAAGGCTTTATTTATTTATTTGACAGACAGAGATCACAAGTAGGCAGAGAGGCAGACAGAGAGAGAGAGGAGGAAGCAGGCTCCTTGCCGAGCAGAGAACCTGATGTGGGGCTCGATCTCAGGACCCTGGGATCATGACCTGAGCCAAAGGCAGAGGCTTTAACCCACTGAGCCACCCAGGTGCCCCATCTCTTTTCTTTTTGATAAGTCTGGCCAAGGGTTTATCAATCTTATTCTTTCAAAGAGCCAGCTCCTAGTTTCATTGATCTGTTCTACTGTTCTTTTGGTTTCTATTTCACTGATTTCTGCTCTGATCTTTATTATTTCTCTTCTCCATCTGGGTTTAGGCTTTATTTGCTGCTCCTTCTCCAGCTCCTTTAGGTGTAGGGTTAGGTTGTGTATTTGAGACCTTTCTTGTCTCTTGAGAAAGGCTTGTATTGCTATATACTTTCCTCTCAGGACTGCCTTTGCTGTGTCCCACATATTTTGAACAGTTGTGTTTTCATTTTCATTTGTTTCCATGAATTTTTTCAATTTTTCTTTAATTTCCTGGTTGACCCATTCATTCTTTAGTAGGATGCTCTTTAGCCTCCATGTATTTGAGTTCTTTCAAAGTTTTCACTTGTGGTTGAGTTCTAGTTTCAAAGCATTGTGGTCTGAAAATATATAGGGAATGAGCCCAGTCTTTTGGTACCAGTTGACCTGATTTGTGACCCAGGATGTAATCTATTCTGGAGAATGTTCTAGAGAAGAATGCACTAGAGAAGAATGTGTATTCTGTTGCTTTGGGATGGAATGTTCTGAATATATCTGTGATGTCCATCTGGTCCAGTGTGTCATTTAAAGCCTTTATTTCCTTTTTGATCTTTTGCTTAGATGATCTGTCCACTTCACTAAGCAGGGGGTGTTAAAGTCCCCTACTATTATTGTATTATTGTCAATGTGTTTCTTTGATTTTGTTATTAATTGGTCTATATAATTGGCTGCTCCCATGTTAGGGGCATGGATATTTTAAATTGTTAGATCTTTTTGTTGGACAGACCCTTTAAGTATGATATAGTGTCCTTCCTCCTTTCTTACTATAGTCTTTGGCCTAAAATCTAATTTACCTAATATAAGAATTGCCAGTCCAGCTTTCTTTTGATGTCCATTAGCATGGTAAATTGTTTTCCACACCCTCATTTTAAATCTGGAGGTGTCTTTGGGTCTAAAATGAGTTTCTTGTAGACAGTATATCAATGGCTCTTGATTTTTTTATCCATTCTGATACCCTTTTTGTCTTTTGATTGGGGCATGTAGCCCATTTACATTCAGGGTAACTAATGAAAGATATGAATTTAGTGCCATTGTAGTGCCTGTAAGGTGACTGTTACTGTATATTGTTTCTGTTCCTTTCTGGTCTGTTACTTTTAGGCTCTCTCTTTGCTTAGAGGACCTCTTTAAACACTTACAGTAGGCTTCTTGGTGTTTGCAAATTCTTTTAGTTTTTGTTTGTCCTGGAAGATTTTTATCTCTCCATCTATTTTCAGTGACAGCCTAGCTGGATATAGTATTCTTGGCTGGATATTTTTCTCATTTAGTGCTCTGAATATATCATGCCAGTCCTTCTGGCCTGCCAGATCTCTGTGGAGAGGTCTGCTGATAGTCTAATATTTCTACTGTTGTATGTTATAGACCTCTTGTCCTGAGCGGCTTTCAGGATTTTCTCTTTGTCACCAAGACTTGTAAGTTTTAATATTAGATGATGGGGTGTGGGTTTATTTTTATGGATTTTGAGGGGGGTTCTCTCTGCCTCCTGGATTTTGATGATTGTTCCCTTCACCAAATTAGGGAAATTCTCTGCTATAATTTGCTCCAATATACTTTCTGCTCCTTTCTCTCTTCCTTCTTCTTCCGGGATCCCAATCATTCTAATATTGTTTTATCTTATGGTATCACTTATCTCTCAAATTCTCCCTTCATGGTCCAGTAGTTGTTTATCTCTCTTTTTCTCAGCTTCTTTATTCTCCATCATTTGTTCTTCTATATCACTAACTGTCTCTTCTTCCTCATTTATCCTAGCAGTAAGACACTCCATTTTTTTATTGCACCTCATTAGTAGCTTTTTAAATTTCAACTTGGTTAGATTTTGGTTCTTTTATTTCTCTAGAGAGGGGTTTTATTTCTCCAGAAAGGGATTCTCTAATGTCTTCCATGCTTTTTTCAAGCCCCATTATCATCTTGATAATCGTCATTCTGAGCTCTAGTTCTGACATCTTACTAATGTCCATATTGATTAGGTCCCTAGCCATCAGTACTGCCTCTTGTTCTTTTTTTTTTTTTTTTTGAGGTGAGTTTTCTGCCTTTTCATTTTATCCAGATAAGAATAGATGAATGAGGAACAAAATACTAAAAGCATAGCAACAACCCCAGAAAAATATACACTAACCAAATTGGAAGAGTCCCAAAAGTGGGGGGCGGGGGAGAAGAAAGGAGAAAAAAAATACATATATATATATATATATATACACATACATACACACACACATATATATAATGTAATACTGTACATTAAACTGGTGAATAGAACAGAGACACAAACTTGATTTGGGGTGTATTTTGATCTGTTAGAAGAAACTGCTTACCAAAATTAAAAAAAAAAAAAAGAAAAACATATATGTATAAAAATAAGGGTAAACACGATGAAGGGATGGAATATGACTGTGAAGATGAAAATGAAAAAAGGTTTTAAAAAAGGAATTGATAAGATAAGAAGTTGGTTGAAAAAAGAAAAAAAAGAAAAACAAAGAGGAAAGAATGTGATCAAGCAGGAGACTAGAACAAAGCCATGCACTGGATTTAGGGTATATTTTGATCTGTATAGAAGAAACTGTATCCCAAAATTTTAAAGAAAGAAAAACCTATATGTATACAAAAAAAAAAAGAGGTTAAGTACAATGAAGGGATAGAATATGACTATAAAAATGAGAATTAAAAAAGATTTTTAAAAATGTATTGATAAGATAAAACAGTTAAAAATGTTAAAATAGGAAAGAGAAAAAATTTAAAAAATAGAATAGTAAAAAAATAAAATTAAAAAAATTTAACTTTGAAAGACTAAAGAATCATGGGGGAAAAAAGCCATGAATTCTATGTGCTGTATTCCCATAGCTCTGAAGTTTTGCAGTTCTCATTGATCAGTGAACTTGGTCTTGGCTGGATGTTCTTGCTGATCTTCTGGAGTAGTGGCCTGTTTCCGTGATTCTCAAATGTCTTTGCCTGAGGTGGAATTGCACTGCCCTTGCCAGGAGCCAGGCTAAGCAATTTGCTTGGGTTCCTTCTCAGGAGCTTTTGTTCCCTGAATGCTTTCTGTAGAGCCTTGGAGGGTGGGAATGAAAATGGCGGCCTTCCAATCTATGGCCCCAGAGGAGCTGAGAGCTCTGGGGCCCACTCCTCAGTGTGCCCTCAGAGAAAAGCAGTAAGTCCCTCCCATCTCCCTGGTCTCTGGCTGCACTCCGTGCTCAGCAGTCTGTGACCAAGCATTTCTATCTCTGGTGCATGGTCCTGTTTGGAGTCTCCAAACCCAGCAGATTACTGCAGTGCACTCCCATGATGCTCCTCCTGGAGGAGGAAGGAGAGGGTCTCCCTGGATCTGGTGCTTGTGGGGTCCCTTCTTTTCTTTTTTCTTTTAAAGATTTTATTTATTTATTTGATAGAGAGAGAGATCACAAGTAGACAGAGAGGCAGGCAGAGAGAGAGGGGAAAGTAGGCTCCCTGCCAAGCAGAGAGCCCAATGTGGGCCTCTATCCCAGGAACCTGAGACCATGACCTGAGCTGAAGGCAGAGGCTTAACCCACTGAGCCACCCAGATGCCCTGTAGGGTCCCTTATTGAAGAGCAGTGGCCCACCTGTGCCTCGGATCCTGTGGTAACACTGAGCTGAGAGCCCCTCCTCAGCTCCATCTCTGTTGGTGGCTTCCCCACTCTGATACCCGAGCGCTCTGCCACACTCAGACACCCCTGGTCTTTCTGTGAAGCAGCGGGTCCTGAGACCACACTGTCCCTGCGAGGGCTCCCCCCACCCCACTAGCCTCTGAAGTGACATCTCTCAGTGGAGCAGACTTCTCAAAGTTCTGATTTTGTGCGCTGCTGCTTTACCACTTGCCGGGAGCCGGCCCCTCTCCCTGCAGTCTCTCTTTCCATGTATTGCCTCGGATTCACTTCTCCATCCTACCTTCCAGAAAGTGGCTGCTTTTATATTCCTAGAATTGCTGTGCTTCTCTTCATTCTCCTGTTCAGTTTTTAAGTGTTCAGAATGGTTTGATAACTATCTAGCTGAACTCCTGGGACCTGATGATATTTAGGTCTCCTACTTCTCCACCATCTTGAGCTTCCCCTAGGGGTTTTTCTGTTGCTGAGAATGTGGTCTATCATGGTGAATATCCCATGTGATCTTGATAAAAATGTGTGTTGTGCTGTTGTTGGATCAAGTAGTCCATAGATACCAGTTAGATGCAATTCAATGATGTTGAGTTCAACTGTGTTCTTACTGATTTTTGCCTGATGGATCTATCCATTACTGAGAGAGGGCTGATGAAGATTTCAGCTGTAATATTGGATTCATCTCTTTCTCCTAGCATTTCTATTAGTTTTTGCCTCACATATATTATGACACTTTTGTTAGGTTCATATACATCAAGGATTGTTATGCCTTCTTGGAGAATCAACTTAAAAAAAAAAAAGAAAACATATATTGCCCCTTTGTAACACTCATAATTTCCCTTACCCTAGAGTCTATTTTGTCTGAAATTAATATAGGTATGCCATCCTTCTAGTGTTAATGTTAGCATGGTGTATTTTTCTTTTTGCCTGTACTTTTTTCTACCTGTATCTAAATTGCCTCTCTCTCTCGTCTGAAGACATCTTATAGTTGAGTGTTGTTTGTATTTACCCACTATAGGAGTCTCTGTCTTTTAGCTGGTGTATTCAGACCATTAACCTTTTAAATTATTGTTCATATAGTTGAATAAATATGCCATATTTGTTACTCTTCTCTATCCATTGCCTTTGTTCTTTGTTTTTTGTTTCTTTATTTCCATTCTTTTTCTGGCTTCTATGAGTTTATCTGAGCATTTTATGTGATTCCATTTTTGTTCTCTGTTAGCATAAGTGTTATTTATTTATTTTTTACATTCTTTAGTAGTTGCACTTGAGTTTATAATATTCATTTAAAACTAGTCACATGTCCTTTTTCAAATAATACTTTGTCATTTCACAAGTAGTGCAAGTACATTATAGCAGTGTAGTAACATTTCCTCCCTTCCATTATTTCATTGCCTTCCTTTATATTACCCATCAAAAATTTATCATCACTGAATACTTTGTTGCTATTATTATTTGAACAAACTATCTTTTATTAAATAAGAATAAGTAAAATAAAGCATTTAATCTGCCTTCATTTATTCTTCTCTAATGCTCTTCCTTTCTTTATACAGATCTGAATCTCTGACCTAAACCATTTTCCTTCTTTTTGAAGAATTTTTAGAAATGTATCTTGCAATCCAGGACTTCTGGCAACAAGTTCTTTCAATTTTTGTTTATCTGAAAATGTCTTATTTCTCTTTTCTTTTGAAGGTTAATTTTGCTGGATACAGAATTCTAGGTTGATGGGCTTTTTTCTTTCACACTTTAAATATTATACTCCACTTTCTTTTGCATGCATGGTTGCTGAAGAAAAGCTCATTATAATTCTTATGCTTCCTCCTTTATTGGTTAGGCACTTCCCCCTCAGGCTTCTTTTAATAGTTTTTCTTTCATATTCTGAATCTTGAGTATGATATGCCTATGCATAGATTTTTTAAAAATTTAATCCTGCTTGGTATTCTCTGAGTTTCCTAGATAAGTGGGTTGTTGTTTATCATTAATTGGGGAAATCTGCAATTATTATTGATTCAAATATTTCTTCTGTCCCTTCTCTTTTTCTTCTACTTCTGGTATTTCCATTATGTGTATGTTACTCTGTTTCTAATTGTCCCACAATTCTTGAATAATCTGTTCTGCACTTTTCAGTCTGCACCACCCCCCATTTTATGCTTTGTTTTTAAAAGTTTCTATTGACATTTCTATTGACATTACTGATTTTTTCCTTGGTTATGTGCAGTGAATATTCATTAGCCCCTGGATGGCATTCTTCCCTTCTGTTATAGTATTTTTTTTTTTTATTTCTAGCATTTCCTTTTGATTTTTTTCTGAAAGTTTCCATCTCCCTGCTTACATTTCCCACCTGTTCTTGCAGTTTGTCCACTTTTATTCTAGAATCACTAGCATATTATTTATAGCTGTTTTAAATTCCTGTTGTGGTAATTCCAACATCTCTCTCATATTGGTCTCTCATGCTGGTTCTGTCTCTATCTCTTCAAACTCTTGGGTTTTGTTTTTGTTTTTGTTTTGTCTTTTAGTATGCTATCTTGGTTTTTTTTGGTTGTTGAAAACTGCACACGATGGACTGGTAAAAGGACCTGAGCTATGTAGGTCTTTAGTGTGAGGTTTTATTTTTATCTGCCTAGGAGTTAGAATGTGTTTATATATATACAATGCAATATATAGCAAATGCTATAGTTTTTAATGTCAGAGGCTAAAATTTCCTCTCTTGCCCTTATCTTTCTATTCTTTGCTGTCTTATGGTTTCCCTTAAGACTTCTTTATAAATAAAGTTTGAAACATTCTTCTGTTATTTTTCTTTCCTTCTCCTTTGCTACATTCTTTTCCCTATTATCCTACTCTTTTTTTCCTCCAAAGAAAATAAAAGTCCTTAGTGATACTAATATTTTAAATATGTCATATTAATACCACATTTTATTATAGTTGTTTTACTGCCTCCCTACTAGATTGCAAGTCCCTTGGAGTGGGTACTGTATATTTTCATCTTTGTATGTATTATACCTGGTACATAATCAATGTTCAATATATACTTATGAAATTATTATATGCAGCTGCTAATAAACATTTTAACATTACTGCTACAGATATTCCCCATTATATATCTCTTACTTCCAGTGCCTGTCCAGTGGTTCTTAACTCTGACTCATAATAGAATCCCTTTTAGGGAGAAATTTTAAATATTTTTTAGATTTTATTTATTTATCTGACAGACAGAAATCATAAGTAGGCAGAGAGGCAGACAGAGAGAGGAGGAAGCAGGCTCCCTGCTGAGCAGAGAGCCCAATGCAGGGCTCAATCCCAGGACCCTGGGACCATGACCTGAGCCAAAGGCAGAGGCTTTAACCCACTGAGCCACCCAGGTGCCCCTAGGGAGAAATTTTAAAATATACAGTTGGTCTGTAGGAAAGATTGTCAAAATGATTAGAAAATAGGCTAGCTCAGCAAAGAAATGATAACTATAAAACAACCAAAAGGAAGTTTTAGAACTGAAAATTCCATTATCTGAAATGAAAAATTCACTTGAATGTCATTAACAGTTTAAACATGCATAAGAAAGAATGACTGAACTTGGAAAGAGTACAATAGAAACCATTCAATCTGAAGAACAGAGGCAAAAAGAATTAAAAGATAATAGGAAACAGAGTCTTGGTGGTCTGTGGGGTAATATCATGCAATATATGTGAAGTTAGAGAATCAGAGAAAATGGCTAAACAAATGAGAAAAATTGGCTGCAATTTTATCAAATGTAGTACAAAAAATCAATTTACATATTCAAAAAGCTGAGAAATCTCCAAAGAAAGACAAATATAAATAAAATACCACCTGTGCACATCATAGCCAATGAGAAAGAAAATTTTGTGAATGAAAAAGTTTTTTTGCACTCAAAAGAACAGTGAATGATGGGGCGCCTGGGTGGCTCAGTGGGTTAAAGCTGCTGCCTTCGGCTCAGGTCATGATCCCAGCATCCTGAGATCAAGCCCCGCATCGGGGTCTCTGCTCAGCAGGGAGCCTGCTTCCTCCCTTCTCTCTCTGCCTGCCTCTCTGCCTACTTGTGATCTGTCTGTCAAATAAATAAATAAAATCTTTAAAAAAAAAAAAAGAACAGTGAATGAAAATAGACAAAAAAAATTGAACCCCATAATCTTCAAAGTGGTGAAGAAAACCTATTATTCCATTATTGATTTATGTCCAGTGAAAATATCCTTTAATAAAAAGACAAAATGAAGAGAAATTGTGGTAGATTATATTTTCCAAATATGGCCATAACAATAAATGTAACTAGAATAAACAATCTAATTACAAGACTGAGATTCTCTGGGGGAAAAAAAAGTAAGCTGAAATTATAAGCTGTCTAAAACATATGCACTTTAAATACAAAATCCTAAATATTGTAAAAAATGAGAAAAGATACACAATGCAATCAATAAGCATAAGAAAGCTTGGTGTCGGGACGCCTGGGTGGCTCAGTTGGTTAAGCAGCTGCCTTGGCTCGGGTCATGATCATGATCCCATCATCCTGGGATCGGGTCCCACACCAGGCTCTTTGCTCAGCAGGGAGCCTGCTTTTCCCTCTGCCACTCTGTCTGTGCACTCGCTCTCTCTCTCTCTGACAAATAAATAAAATTAAAAAAAAAAAAAGAAAGCTTGGTGTAGCTCTCTTAAAGTCAAACAGAGTAGTTTCAATATTATTGGCACATATTACCAAAGATAAAGAGGGTACCTAATGATAAAATGGTTAATTCATCAGAATGACATAGTCCTCAATATGCATGTACTTAATAACAGAGCTTTAAAACTTGAAGAAGCAACTGATCGAATTATTGATAGAACTGATAGAATTAGTGGGAGAAATAGACAAATCTACAATCATAGAGGATTTTTAACACCTCTTACACAACAAGTCATAGAACAACTCATCAGGAAAAAAAATCAACAGAGTCATAGATCTGAGGAATTCTTTTCCTTGACCTTATTAACATTTGTGGAGCACTGTGCCCAACAATTGTTGAATGTTTATTCTTTTTGAGTGCACATAGTATGTTCACTAAGGTAAACCACATTTAGATTATAACACAAGTCTCAGTAAATTTAAAAGATTTGAAATTGTACCAGAGTATGTTCTCTGGTTGCCAACGGAATTGAATTAGAAATCAAAAACACTAAGATATAAATAAAAGATTAGCATATTTGGAATTTAAGGAGCATACTTTTAAAAACCCATGGGTCAGAGAAGAAACTACATGGAAATTAGAAAGTATTTACAACTGAATGATAATGATAATGCAATATATTAAAATTTATGGGAGGAAGCTGGAGCAAGTCTTGAGAGAGTGTAAATGTTTACATTAGTAAAGAAGACATGATTAAAATCAATGATCTAGTTTGCTACTTAAAAATCTAGAAAAAGAAGAGCAAAATAAGCCTAAAATAAGTAGAAGAAAAATAATAATAAAGAGAAGAAATCTGTAAAGTAGAAAACAGGATAAAGTAAAAAACAGAAAATTAACATAGATAGAGCAGCTATTTGAAAAGATTAATAAAACTTAAAAATCTCTGGCAAAATTCATCAAGAAAAAGAAAAACAAAAATTACAAAATTAGAATAAAAGAGAGGATATCACTATGATCATTAAGGATCGTAACGGAGCAGTGTGAGTAACTTTATGTCAATATATTTGATAACCTAGATAAGAGACAAATTCCTTTAAAAACTTGACTTGTCAGGGGCACCTGGGTGACTCAGTCAGTTAACCATCTGCCAGGGTCTTGGGATGGAGCCCTGTGTCAGTCTCCCTGCTCAGTGGGGAGTCTGCTTCTCCTTCTCCCTTTGCTGCTCCCCCTGTTCTTCTCATTCTCTCTCTCTCAAATAAATAAAATATTTTTTAAAAAAACATTCACGGAGGATGTGGGGAGGTGGAGAGGAGAAGGGAGTTGGGGGAAATTGGAGGAGGAGATGAACCATGAGAGACTATGGACTCTGAAAAACAATCTGAGGGCTTTGAAGGGGTGGGGGGTAGGAAGTTGGGTGAGTCTGGTGGTAGGTATTAAGGAGGGCACATATTGCATGGAGCACTGTGTGATGCATAAACAATGAATTCTGGTACACTGAAAAGAAATTAAAAAAATTAAAAATTAAAAAAAAACAAAAAAAATTCACTTGTCAATATAGACACATAAAGAAATAGAAGATCTCAATAGCACCACATCTATTAAGGTATTTGAATTATCAAACACACTCTCTTTCTCTCTCTCTCTCAGACACACACACACACACACACACACACACACACACAACTCCAAACAAAAGCAACAATAAATAACTTCTAGGTCCAGGTGGTGGGATTGGTGAATGCTATGAAACATTTAAAGAAGAAGGAAAAAAGGAAGAAATAATACCAAAGTTACACAACTCTCAAGGAAATTGAGCTTATTTTATAAGACCAACATAACCCTGATAGCTAAACCTTACAAAGACATTACAGAAAGAGAAAATTATAGACCAATATTCCTCACAATAGGTGCACACACACACAAAGATATCCTTGAGAAAATGTCAGCAAATCAAATCTAGCAATACTTAAAAGTATACTACATCATGACAAGTGAACTTTAGCCCAGGAATTCAAGGTAGGTTTAACATTGTAAAGTCCATCAGTTTGTTATTTTATCTTAGTTTATTATGTTTTTTTCATTCCGGTATAATTAACATACAGTGTTACATTAGTTTCAAGTGTACAATATAGTATTTCAACAATTCCATACATCACCCAGTGCTTATCACAGCAAGTGCACTCCTTAATCCCCATCACCTATCTCTCCCATCCCCCCACTTATCTCCCCTCTGGTAACCATCAGTTTGTTCTCTATAGTTAAGAGTCTGTTTCTTGGTTTCTCTCTCTCTCTCTGTCTTTTTCCCTTTGCTCATTTTTTTTTTCTCTTAAATTTCACATGAGTACAAACATGGTATTTGTCTTTCTCTGACTGACTTATTTCACTTAGCATTATACTCTCTAGATCCATCCATGTCATTGCAAATAACAAGATTTTATTCTTTTTTATGGCAGAATAATATTTCATTGTGTTTCTATAGTATATCTTCTTTATCCACTCATTTATTGATGTAAAGTCCACCAATTTCATCTACCACTTTAGTAAAGGAGAAAATCCATATAATTATCTCAATAGATTAAAAAAAATTTGAAGGTAATCAAGACAATGCTATATTGACACACATAATACATCAGTAGAAGAGAATGCAGAGTCCAGAAATGGACCATATAGATGGTCAATTGAATTTCAACAAAGGTGGTAAGACTATTCAATGAGGAAAAATGTTTTTTCAATAAATGATGTTGGAACCACTGGATCGATGTATGAAGAAAAATAAACTTGAACTCCTTACTACCCTTGTACATACAAAACTGATGTAAGAGGTGGAGCTGGAAGCTCCCTTGGGTTCCCTTCTCTCCTACACACTGTCCAGCCCTTAAATCGCTCTGCAAGCACTACCAAAGAAGGATCTAGACTTTTGTGACTTATGGAATAGTGGACCCCACCATCCCCACCAACTTGGGCCCACCAGCACCCTGAGTGTGTGGATACAGCTAGAAGAGCCTGAACCACAACAGGACTCCTCTTCTTGGCCCATTGAGTTTCATATGCTAATTAGTCACCAGGAGTTCTGCATCCTAAGAACTTTAAAGAATCTAACAGGGAAGGAAAATCCAGAAGAAAGGCTGAAGTGGGTTCCTCTGGCTTGTTGAAGCAGGAGCTGTAGGGTTGAGATGAGAGTGTGAAAACCTGAGATGGAAAAATGGATAATGGACATGGAATCACCTGAATTTGCAAAGAGGTGATGGGTGAAGATGTGGAAGCCTACTGACTATCTGAATTCAAAGCCACTAGTCACGGCCTCTGTGTCCATTCCAACCATCCACCTGCTTCCTGCCAGGCAGTGGCTACTGAGATGCTAAAAAACCTCTGACTGAGAAGCCTCACACTGGGACAGAAGAGCAAAGTGACTCTGGATGAGTGACATCCATGCACATGTTTGACAAGGAGCAGAAGCTGAGAGTGGGCAGAAAATGGTAGTCAGATGAAGGGAGGAAGTTCAAGGTTTATGAAGAGGTAGGTTATTGGTCCTAGGAAGGACCTAGATCAGGAAGGGCCTTGAGTGCTGAAACTGAGCCTAATTTTCCTGCTTGAGCAGAAAGCACAGTGTTTTCAATTGAAAACAGCTCTGTACTGATTGGGTAATACCAGCTGATATGGAAGTAGGTGACGCTCCTGGCATTCACACAGAACCTACACAGAGCAGTGTATAGGGACAGAGGCAGACCTTGACTGCCAGGAGCCTGGTGGCCAGGTGGGTGGGATGAGGAGCACTCCCTAATGGCTTGGGGCAGTGGGGAGAGAGCAGCTTCTGGTGCCAGGGGAAAGGCAAGCTGCAGACTCCATGCCAGCGAGGGGGGCCAGGCCTCCATTTTGGGGTCCCAGGACCTTTTTCTTCCTTGTCTTTGGTGTCCTGTTGCTGGTGAGTCCCTGCTGTGGTTCCTGGCTCAGGAAGGAGGGCTTCATGGCCAGGAGCAGGGAACAGTGGTAGTGCTTTCCTGGTCACCAGAGGCAGGGGTGAGTTGGGGAAGGACCAACAGTGGGTGGAGCCAGGGAAGAGCCTTCTAGCAACAGCACCTGCCCAGACCCAGAGGGAGCAGAGACCCCCACCCTGGTCCCAAGCAGGTCTGGCTGCCCTGGAAATGAATTCCAGAATCAAGGAAGACTCTCCTGTGTGAAAGATGAAACAAAATAGACTCCCTTATGTCAAAGGATTTTTAAGTGGAGTCAGAAGGACATTCAGGAGATGTAGGTCTTCTTCATCCTTACTAGGTAGAACCATAAATAGAGCTACCCTATGACCCTGCAATTGCACTACTGAGTATTTACCCCAAAGATACAGACGGAATGAAAAGAAGGGCCATCCGTACCCTCATGTTCTTAGCTGCAATGGCCACAGTCGCCAAACTGTGGAAAGAACCATGAATTTTTGAATTGGAGCAAATTACAAAAATTCTAAGAATTCTCTGCAAGAACACCTACAACGTGTTACAGTAATGGGGCTTTTGCTTAGTAATGGCCTTAGCAACCAATTACATTTAGCCAAGATTAGCTTTCTGCCACCAACAGGATAACTTTTGTCTAAGGGTGCAAGAGCATGGCTCAGGTGTCCCAAACACCAGGTTCAGCCACTCCCTGCTGATAAAATCCAAAGGCAGAGAGACCAGAGGTGGTGAAACAAGAAAGGAATTTATTCAGTGGGGCCAACACCAGGAAGACAGTGGAATAGTGTCCTCAAAACAGTTCTACAAAGTGCTGAAACTACTTCTAGGTTTATGTAAGGAAGATGTGGGACAAAAGTTGGTGGGTATGTTCAGTTGGGCGGTAAAGCTCAGGACCATTATTGTCTTGGAGTCAGTCAAATGGAGGCTTTATGGCTTGAATGTTTAGTCCATGAGGTCTTTTGCCTGAGTTATCCAATAAGTTGGGGGAAGAAAGACAAGCTGGAAAGAAGAACGTCATCAATTAGAAAGTTGTTACTAGAAGTCCTCTTTCAACATCGATCAAAATTCTTGTAAGCAACATATACAAGCTTTTTCTCTTTGTCTCTAGAAATCCCTGACTCTTTCTCCCTAGGGGAACACTATTTGGGTTGTTATCCAAATCTATGTGCCCCCAATTCCAACTCTTTTATCCTGAATAAATGGTTTTACTTAAATTATTGCTTCCTGACAATTTTAGGTTGACGCTAGCAAGCCTTTATGTGGCCTTTCTCTTCCCCTTCTTTTAAAGACTTATTTGTTTGTTTGTTTTAGAGATAGAACACGCTAGTGGGAGAAGGAGCAGAGGGGGAAGGAGAGGGAGGAGAGGAAAGAATCTCAAGCAGACTCTGTGCTGAGCATGGAGCCTGACACGGGGCTTGATCTTACAACCCTGAGATCATGACCTAAGCCAAAATTATGCTTAACTAACTGAGCCACCCAGGCACCCCCTTCCCTTTCTTTTTTATGGCCTCTATTTTATGAAAATTAATAAAGGGAAACCTCACTAAAATAGAGCAAAGAGGTTCATCCAGGAGAGCTCTCATGCCCTACCACCTTCTCAACTGCAGACCCAACAGAAACACACAGATCTTGCAGGGGATACTAGTTTATTATTCCAGCAGGAGGAAGGACCAGTGCCCTCCAGCCCTGCCAATGATAGACAGTCACAATGTAGCCAATGAGAAGCCACTATACTTCTAGCTTCCAGTTTACTCCAATAGACTTTTTGTTTATTTTTTATTTGTCTCGTTTGTTTTTAATTATGTTATGTTAGTCATTATACGGTACATCATTTGTTTTTGAGGTAGTGTTCCATAATTCATTGTTTGTGTATAACACCTAGTGCTCCATGCAATACATGCCCCCCTTAATACCCATCACTGGGCTAACCCATCCCCCCACCTCCCACACCTCTAAAAACCTTGGTTTGTTTCTTGGCATCCATAATCTCTCATGGTTCATCTCCCCCTCTGATTTCTAGCCCTTCATTTTTCCCTTCCTTATCCTAATGTCCTCCACGCTATTCCTTGTGTTCCACAAATAAATGAAACCATATGATAATTGACCTTCTCTGCTTGACTTACTTCACATAGCATAATCTCCTCCAATTCCAACCATGTTGATGCTAAAGTTGGTATTCATTCTTTCTGATGGTTGAGTAATATTCCATTATATATATGGACAAATCTTCTTTATCTATTCATCTATTGAAAGGCATCTTGGCTCTTTCCATAGTTTGGCTATTGTGGATATTGCTGCTATGAACATTGGGGTCCATGTGGCCCTTCTTTTTACTCCCTCTGTATCTTTGGGGTAAATACCCAGTAGTGCAATTACTGGGTCATAGGGTAGCTCTATTTTTAACTTTTTGAGGAACCTCTACACTGTTTTCCAAAGTAGCTATACCAACTTGCATTTCTACCAACAGTGTAAGAGGGTTTCCCTTTCTCCACATCCTTTCCAACATTTGTTGCTTCTTGCCTTGTCAATTTTTGCCATTCTAACTGGTGAAAGGTGGTATATTAATGTGGTTTTGATTTGAATTTCCCTGATGGCTAATGAAGCTGAACATTTTTTCATGTGTCTGTTAGCCATTTGTATTTCTTTGGAGAAGTGTCTGTTCATGTCTGCCCATTTTTTTTACTTGATTGTTTGTTTGTTGGGTGTTGGGTTTGAGAAGCTCTTTATAGATCTTGGATACCAGACCTTTATCTGTAGTGTCATTTGCAAATATCTTCTCCCATTCTGTGGGTTGTCTCTTTGTTTTGTTGACTGTTTCCTCTGCTGTGCAAAAGGTTTTTATCTTGATGAAGTCCCAAAAGTTCATTTTCACCTTTGTTTCCCTTGCCTTTGGAGACGTGTCATGAAAGAAATTACAGTGGCCAGTGTTGAAGAGGTTACTGCCTATGTTCTCCTCTAGGATTTTGATGGATTTCTGTCTTACATTGAGGTCTTTAATCCATTTTGAGTAAGAGAATGGTTGAGTTCATTCTTCTGCATATAGCTGTCCCATTTTTGCAACACCATTTAATGAAAAGACTTTCTTTTTTCCACTGGATATTTTTTCCTACTTTGTCAAAGTGTATTTGACCATAGAGTTGAGGGTCCATATCTGGGTTCTCTATTCTATTCCATTGATCTATGTGTCTGTTTTTGTGCCAGTACCTTGTTGCCTTGGTGATCGCAGCTTTGTAATATAGCTTGAAATTAGGCAATGTGATGCTCCAGCTTTGTTTTTCTTTTCCAAAATTTCCTTGGTGATTTGGAGTCTTTGCTCATTCCATACAAATTTTAGGATTGTTTCAGCACTTTGAAAAAATGCCTGTTGTAAAGATTTAATTTATTTATTAATGAGAGAGAGAGAGAAAAGAGAAGCTGATGGAGAGAGACAAGCAAACTCAGCACTGAGAGTGGTGCCTGAGGCAGGGCTCAATCACATCACCCTGAGATCATGACCTGAGTGAAATCAAGTAGACTTTTTATTTATAAGAGCTTCCCCAACTTCCTGCTTTCCTCTGGGGGAAGTTGCCTATGGTTTTGCCCTGGCTTGCTTATTCTGGATTACAATTCTCTTCTGCTCTCAAATAAACCCAGATTTTGGTGGTAAAATAACTAGGAGTTTTATTGTTTTTTTATTTTAAAGGTTTTATTTATTTGACAGACAGACATCACAATCAGGCAGAGAGAGAGGAAGAGAAGCAGTCTCCCTGCCGAGCAGAGATCCCAAGCAGCGCTCGATCCCAGGACCCTGGGATCATGACCTGAGCCGAAGGCAGAGGCTTTAACCCACTGAGCCACCCAGGCACCTAGGAGTTTTATTGTTAAGGTTAAAGTTTAAATTCTAAAATATGCCCACGGTGTCTATTTTTCCCATTGATTTTTACAGAAAAGCAAACTTCTCACCTCCCTTTGATTCAGTAATCCTGAGTGGCCACTGTGAGCAATTTACCAAATTTTTTCTAGTCACTTACATCCATAGAAACACATACAGGGCTCACAAGGTAAACCACCAATAATCACACAGCAGGACACCAGATCTATCTTTAGTTTAGGAGGCTGGTGTGAAGCTCCTGTTCTGATTTTGATTTTGAGATTGAAACATAAGTGTGTGCATCCTGAAAACACTTACAAAAATATACACTCACTTATAGAATTACTTTCCAGGTTAATGGAAACTCCAGTCAATAACCCTTTTCAAGGTTACTTATATGTTATAAAAACAAAAACACCCAAATTGAGGTTGTAGGAATCACAAAATTGTAAATATTTTCATTGAATAAATTAGCAATAAATTAAGAAAATTCATAATATTTCAGAATTTACTTTTAAAATATCTGTTTAAGGGATGCCTGGGTGGCTCAGTTGGTTGGGCAGCTGCCTTTGGCTTGGGTCATGATCCCAGTGTTCTGGGATTGAGTCCCACATCGGACTCCCTGCACAGTGGGGAGCCTGCTTCTCCCTCTGCTTCTGCCTGCCACTCTGCCTGCCTGTGTGCTCTCTCTCTGACAAATAAATAAAAGTAAAATCTTTAAAATATCTGTTTAAGGGTGCTCAGGTGGCTAAGTTGGTTAAGCATCTGCTGTTGGCCTGAGGCATGATCTCAGGGTCTTGGAATTGAGCCCTGCATTGGGCTTTCTGCTCACTGGGGAAATCTGTTGCTCCCTCTCCCTCTCCCCCTTCCTATCCCCACTTGTGCTCTCTCTCTCACAAATAAATAAATAAAATCTTTTAAAAAATGCTAGTTAAGAATTTTAAAAGATTAAATAAATAAAATATCAGTCTATATTAGACAGGGCCTATGTTTATACTGCTTGATGAATGGCTTATTTCGAATGGCTTGTATGAGTGGCTTGTATGTCTCCAGGATAAATGTAAGGATGATCTGTGTAGATAAGGTCAAATCTGGATTTGATGGTTTGGGGAATGTAAGCCTAAGCTTTCTGGTATTACAAATACCCCCATCAGCCTCCCATAAGTCTGTCTTTTTCTATGTATTTAACATGCATAGAAATTTATTTTTCTAAATAATTTTTCTAAAATTATTTTCTAAAATTATAGAGCTAATAACAAATTAAGTTAGGTATTTTATTTCAGTGCATTGAGATTTATCTTAATTTTTAAAATAATGATATAGTATTTTATTGCATGAGAGAGCGACATTTATTTTACATTTCCCTCCTATGCATAGTTGCTTAGGTTATATACTCGTTTTGTTTTTTCTAATTCAAACATCATAGTAGTAATTTGCTTGTATCAATGTGATAAATGATTTTAGGATGTTTTTATATCAATAAATTCCTTCTCCAAAAGAAGTTTGTGCCAATTTTATATGCACATCACAAATGCGTAAGTGTGGACATCCAGATCCAGGAAATACAGAGATCCCCCAGTAAAATTAACCCAAGGGGGTCCACACCAAGACGCACAATTAAAATGGCAAAAGTAGTGATAAAGAGAGAATTTTAAAGCAGCTCCCAGAAAGCAGTTACATACAAGGGAAACCCCATAAGGCTATTAACTGATTTTTCCGCAGAAACTTTACAAGCCAGAAGAAAGTGGTATCATATATTCATAGTACTCAAAGGAAGAACCCCTACAATGAAGAATATTCTCTCTACCCAGCAAGATTATCATTAAGAGTGGAAGGAGAGACAACAGTTTCCCAGACAAACGAAAGTTAAAGGAGTTTGTCACCACTAAGCCAACCTTACAAGAAATGCTAAAAGGACTATTTGAGTGAAAAGAAAAGTTCATAATCAGGAGTAAGAAAATTATGAAAGGAAAAAAATACACAGGTAAAACCAAAAATATAATACAAGTAGTAGATTAATCACTTAAATAAACTAGTATGGAGGTCAAAGTGCAAGAGCAGAAAAATCAATTATGTCTACAAAAATCAGTCCAAGGAATCCACAAAATAAGAGGAAGTGAAGTGTGACATCATACACATAAAATGTGGGGGTAGTAAAATTTAGTGCTGTTTGAATTGGTTCAAACTAGGGTGGCCAACAACTTAATACAGACTGCTATACCTCTAAGATGTTACATATGAACCTAATGGTAACTACGAATCCAAAACCTATAATAGATATGCAGAAAACAAAGAGAAATGAATCCAAGGACACAACACTAAAGAAAGCCATCAAACCACAAAGGAAGAGAGCAAGAGAAGAACTACAAAAACAACAATAACACAAGTATCAAAATGGCAATATATACAGACCTATCAATAATCACTTTAAATATAAATGGATTAAATGCTTCAATCAAAAGGCATAGGGTAACTGAAATGGGTAGAAAATCCAGACCCATCTATATGCTGCCTACAAGAGATTTATTTCAGACCTAAAGACACAGGCAGATTGAAAGTGAAGAGCTAGAAAAACATTTGCTGTGAAAAGAAAGCCAGGGTAGCAAAACAGACATTAAAACAAAGATTGTGGGGCACCTGGGTGGCTCAGTGGGTTATAGCCTCTGCCTTCGGCTCAGGTCATGGTCCCAGGGTCCTGGGATCGAGCCCTAGCCCATCGGGCTTTCTGCTCAGCAGGGAGCCTGCTTCCCCTCCTCTCTCTGCCTGCTTCTCTGCCTACTTGTGATCTCTGTCTGTAAAATAAATAAATAAAATACTAAAACAAAGATTGTGATGAGACAAAGAAGGACACGCTGTAATGATAAAGGGAACAACCCAACACGAGGTTATAACATTTTTAAATACTTATGCGCCCAACTTGAGAGCACCCAAATACATATAGCAACTATTAACAGACATAAAGGAAGAAATTGACAGTAACACAACAATTGTAGGGGACTTTAACATCCCACTTAACATCAGTGAATAGATCATACAGGCAGAAAATCAACAAGGATACAGTGGCTTTGAGTGACACATTGGGCTCGATGGACCTAACAGCTATATTCAGAACATTTTGTCTAAAAAATGTGGAATACACATTCTTTTCAAGTGCATGTGGAACATTATCCAGAATAGATCATGTTAGGCCACAGAATAAGACTCAATTTAAAAAAAAAAGGAATGCATAAGTATGCCTATTTTCTTTTACTCTTGTTACACTAAACTTTCATTCTTTGCTAATCTAGAAGGTAAAAAATGATGCTCCACAGTGTTACGGTTTTGATTCCTTGGAGCTATGAGAGATTTTTCTGGGGCCCATGAGATTTCTGGGAATAGATGACCAGGAAACCTTGATTAGGTGGCAGGAAGACTGGAATCCCAGCTGTTCACTTGAAACTACGTTACCTGGGACCAGTTACTGGCCCCAGCTCCACTTATATTGAGATGTCACCTGTATCCTCAGGCTGTTGGAAGGATTACATCAGATGCTGAGCTCTTTCCTAACCCCAGATTCTTACTCTGTATGTGCTGGAAGGGTCCACTTCTCTTCTAGGTCTTTCCCTTCCAGGTCCCTGTCTCTGTGACAGTAGAAACTGTGAGGTTCAGAGGCTTGGAAGCTTGTTGGGCTGTATGGGTCCTCATCCTGGAGCTGGACACAGTGGCCCTGCCCTGCTTCTTTCCAGTGTTGTGCCCCTGGTATGGCCCTGCTTCTTCATGTGTAAAGTGGAGAGGAGAAAAAAACAGTAAGACCCTTCGTAAACTGCTGAGAGCTGTGTGAGCACCTGTGTGAGGCCGTGTGGGAGGACACATCACATTCTTAGGGATGTGGGAGGATCAGAGGGCGCATGGTTTCCACCCCAGCAGTGGCTGCCACCTGCTTGTGTTGGCACCTTAGTATGGGCTCCCTGAGGGGGAAGCAGGAGCTTCTGAAAATCCAGGTGCAGAGCTCTGCTCAAGGGGTCATGGAGGAAAACAGAGGAGCCCAAACATCAAGTGATGGCAGTGATGGCATAGCAGGGCCACAGGTCTGGTGGGTCCTGATGCTTTCGGGTGTCCCACTGGTGAGTGCTTTGCAGAGGGACAGTTTGAAGAGTGAGCAGCAGATGAGGATCCAGATGGTTGGTCACCAATGTTGTGGCTGAAAAGTCTCACAATCTGATGCCTAGAGAACTAGCTAGAGAACCAGGAAAGTGAGTTTAATTTAGTTTAGAGTTTCATTCAGTCAGAATTTGATGCCCTGCAAACCAGAGGAGCCAATACATAGATTCTCGTTTAGGTTAAAGGCCTGAGGACCAGGAGCTCCAAGGGCAGGAGAAGATGGATGTGACAGCGTTAGTGATTATGCAGGAAGGGCTGAGCACTCCCTTCCTTCCCTTTTCTGTTCTATTCAGACCCTCAAAAGATTAAATGATGCCCTCCCCCTTTAAGAGAGGGCAAACTGCTTTCCTGAGCCCTCCAATTCAAATGTCAGTTCCCTATGGAAACACCCTCACAGACACACAGAGAAATAATTCATAGCTAGATATCTGGGCACACTGACCTGGTCAAGATGACATAAAATTAACCATCACAGTGTGGTTTTCTTTATACATATATTGCGGTTGATTGCATTTCTTAGACCTTTGGCTTTATAGTTTATATCCAATTTGGAAAATTTCTTTAAAAATATTTTGTTTCTTTAATTGAGAGAGAGAGAGAGAGCACAAGCAGGAGGAGCAGCAGGTAGATGCAGAGGGAGAAGCAGGCTCCCCACTGAGCAAGGAGCCCGATGCAGGACTCCATTCGAGGACCCTGGGATTGGGACCTGAACCAAAGACAACGGTTTAACCCACTGAGCAACAAAGGTAATTTAGAAGATTTTTTTTTTAGATTTATTTATTTATTTATCTATTTGACAGACAGAGATCACAAGTAGGCAGAGAGGCAGGCAGAGAGAGAGGAGGAAGCAGGCTCCCTGCTGGGCAGAGAGCCTGATGCGGGGCTCGATCCCAGGACCCTGAGATCATGACCTGAGCCAAAGGCAGAGGCTTAACCCACTGAGCCACCCAGGCGCCCCCCCAATTTGGAAGATTTTTGACCATTATTTCTTCACATATTTTGGTAGTCTGTTCTCTTTAATGGGCCTCCAGTTGCATTTATGTTAGAATCTTTGATACTATTTCAGAACCAATTTTGGATCTGTTCATTTTTCCCTTCTTGTTTGCTTTGTTTCATTTTGGACAGCTCCTGTTGCTCTGTCTACAGGTTCATTGATATTATGCAGTACTTCATTTGCTGAAACCCATCCAGTGTATTTTTCATTACAGACGTTGTACTTTCTTAATATCTAGAAGTTTTATTGGATATGTTTAATATCATCCATTTCTCTCCTGATAGTGTTCATATTTTTTGTACATTCTTCAGGGCATTTGGAAGATCTAGATTAGCCTCCGATGTTTGAAGTTCTTTGCCTAAATTCCATTATTTTGCTCACGTTCTTGACTGTTTCTATTGATTGAATTTTTTCCTGTTTATGGAGATATTTTCCCAATTTTTTTCATGTCTGGTAAGTTTTTGTTAGATGATAAATAATAATCTAATCTAAATAATATAATCTACAAAATAATTTTTTATTAGGTGGCTATCAATTTTACTTTTTTGGGAATTGAACTTTGTAGTATTCATTTAAAGAATGTTGGGTATTGTTCTCATCAAAGTTAAGAAAACTGAATATCAGTTTGATCATCTGATACTACATTTTAAACTTTATGCCTGGGCTGCAGTCAACTTACTTGGACTAATATTAACTACTAAGACTAATAATAAACTTGTAATAACCAGCCAGTAACCTTATTATGCAGTTCATCCATTTTAATGAATGGGAGCAAAACAATTCCCAGCCCTGGGCGAACCTCAACCCTTGTCCAGTCCACTGAATTTTTTTTTTTTTTTAAGTAAGCTCCACACCCAGCATGGAGCCCAGTGCAGGGCTTGAACTCAGGACCCTGAGTTCAAGACCTGAGCTGAGATCAAGATTCAGACACTTAAGTGTCTGATCCACCCAAGCACCCCAGCCTACTGATTTCTGATGATCTCTCCTCAGTCTGGGGGTGGGTCGCTCTCATGCATGCACAGGTCAGCACACACCCACGTGCTGGATGGGCTCCTCTGCACATCTCCAGAACAGTCTCTGTGTAACTTCTTTTCTAGCTCACTCTCCTGTATTCAGCCTCTTGGAACTCTTGCCTGTGTCTCCTCAAGAGAAGTCACAGGGCTCCTTTTGGGTCCTCTCCTTTTGCTGCCCCTTGGAAACTGTCCTTAGGCACTGCGATGAGGTCATCCCTAGGCTCACCTTCTTTGTGTCCTAAGGGAGGGTGTTCTTATTAACCCACCAAGCAGTTGATGAGCCCTTCACTCAGGAAAAGTCCAGGGTCTTGGGGAGGGGAAAAAATGACCCATGTTTATCCAAATGACCCATGTTTATCCTGGTCGTGGGAGCAGGATAAACATGGGTTTATTATTAACTCCTGGGAGCTCAGAGTCTAATAGAAGAGATGAGGCCAGGAACCTACATACCTAAAGGAAAATGGAATGGAGTCTCATCACCCTCCACTTATCTCACCTCCAGAGAGGCTGTGATGGTGACGGGGAATGTTATTCACCTGTATTTGGACTTGACAGAGTGTTGCAAGGCCCAGAGCGCTGATATCGCTGGCCTGGAGGATGTGGTTTTAGTTAAAGTCAACCTCAAGGCTGATGTTTATGTGTCACAATGTGTACTTACAAACAGCACTTAACATGCGCCAAGCTCCGTTCTCTTCATGCATTCCTTTGTTTTTCTGTCTCTCTCTTTTACACACACACTTACCCCTGAGTCCAAGTCTATAGGTTAGCACAGTCTAGATCTCCAGCCATGTCTCTGGTCTCCTCAAGCAGAGATGACTACAAACTAGAATGTCTCATCCTCTGCCCTGCCCATTACTTTGACCTCTCTTATCTGATCTTGTCTGAGTGGACTTTCCCCTCTATGTCCACCAGTGTCCCTGCCACCCATGGTATTGTCACCTTAGCCTGGGCAGCCCCTCCAAGCCCTTTTCACTTCTGTCAACTGTGAGGTGATCTGTGACTCTGCCTCTCCCTGTGACCCACATCTGTCCTAAAGAAAGGAAGGGCCATGTCATGTCACTGATGCTCTTTGTCCCGTATGACTGACCAGGCTCCAGACATGCCTTCCCTGGGTGAGTGGGTTCTAATTCCCTGTACTGATGCTGATGTGATTTTGTCCTGTTCTACAGTATGTTTAATGTGGGTGGTGGGAAACAGGACAGGCAGGCTGAGGACAGAACATAAGTCAGGGAATATCATACCAAGGATCTGCCCAAGTCCATGGGCTCCATCCAGGAGCCAGCTGTCAACTTTTCAGTGGGTCATCCCCGATCAAACTAGCTCTTGTAAATATATTTGTTTATAAAGAGAAAATCATTTGCCCTTTGGGTGGTGGACTAGAGGTATGAACTCATATGTGACCTGAAGAGCATTTGGCACAGGTCCTAGTGGTTAAGGTAAGTGGTTAGGTTGTATCAGCCTGAAGAGGAAAGTGGCAGCAGACACAGGTGTGAGGGAAACAATGGTAGCACTGGCAGAGGATGACTTGGGTTTGGTAAGAGGAGGGAAGGGACTCAAGGTGGATTCTAGGTTTTGTAACCTGAGTGCTGGCAGAGGTCATCAACAAAATCAAAGAGTAAATGGGTGGAAAAGGGCTTAAGAATTAGGCATATGGGTGTGATTTTGGAGACAGAGGCAACATTTCATTGCCAGCAGACTGAATGAAGGTTCCAGGTCCTGCAGATGACAACGAATGGAAACCTGCATATTAAGGAAGGAAGGAAGGAAGATCACCAGAAAGAGGAAAGATGGGGCCAAATGACAAAGACTACTATGTTCTCTTAATTTCTTAAAAGTACGCACGATCAAATATTGTTTGTGTGGTTTATAACATGTATATGAGCAACTCCCAGGATAGCTATTGCAAAAAGAATGGAGAGTGGTGATGAATTGATCCATCTTGTTATAAATCTCTTACTTTCTATACTAATGCTACACCATTCATTCACAATACAACTCAGCAGTGAAAAGGAATGAGGTATTGATGCACAGAACAACATGGGTGAATTTCAAAATAATAATTCGGAGCAAAATAAAACTGAGAGAAAGAGATAAATATTCTCTGTCTCCGTTTTTGTGAAAATCCAGAAAGTTCAAATTAATCTGTTGTGACAGGAAGGAGATTAATAGTTCCCCAGGGCCAAAAGGGACAGGGTGGGTGGTGGGGGAGGATTATCAAGGGGCAAAAGAAAACTTTGAGGGTGATGACCCGGCCATTAGCCTGACTGTGGTGGTGGTTTCACAGTTGCAGACATATGTTAAAATCTATCAAATTGTGTGATTAATTAGGTGCAGCTCATGGCATGTCAATTCTTCCTCAATAAATTGCTTTTTAAGAACCTTTCAATAGACCGAAACCTTTTCAATAGACACAAAGATTGTGTATTTTACTGCCTGTACCAATTGCATATTGCTAATGGAAATATGTATAAGGGCACCTGGCTGGCTCCGTCAGTGGAGCGTGGCTTTCTTAATCTCAGGGTTGTGAATTCAAACTCCACATTGAGCATGAGACCTACTTAAAATTTTTTTAAAGGTAGAGATGGGGACACCTGAGTGGCACAGTCAGTTAAGCGTCTGACTCTTGATTTTGGCTCAGGTTGTGATCTCAGGGTTGTGAGATCAAGCCCCACACTGGGCTCCACACTCAGCCCAGAGTCTGCTTGAGATTCTCTCTCTCTCTCCCTCTGCCCCCCAAGTTTGTGCTCTCTTTTTCTTTCTCAAATAAATAAATAAATAAATAAATCTTTAAACAAAATAGAGCTGACGGAAATACGAGTAGATGAAAAGCCAATACACATATAAAACGCAATTTTAAAAAGTAATTAACATCAAAGTATGCAGGGAAGGAGGGATGAGGGGGAAAGACTGGGCAAAGGAAATGGTTAACTTAGAGATCTACTTCAACCATATTAATTTTTGTAATAAAACACCACAATTCAAAAGTAAAAAAGATTAGTGGAATGAGAGAGTGAGACCAGCCACATACTGTCGATTAGAGATGAAATATAAAAGCACGACACAGATATTGAAAGTAAAAGGATAGAAGAAGATATACCATGCAAATAGCAGGGCCAAGAAATCTGCTGGGGCCATCGTAATGTCGGAAGATGACTTCCAAAGTATATCATGAAAAAAGAGGGAACTTTATTTGTTCTAATGGGAGGGGAGGCAGAAGTTGTGGGCACTGAAGCAGGCCCATGGGGGGATTCCCTGAATGGAGCATATGGAAGTATTCTACCCAGTTTCTACTTTTTACCCAAGGTTAAGAAGCAAGGTCATTGGCCAAGAGTGAAAAGCAGTCAGGAAGTGCTAGAGGAGAAGAGAAATTGGGAAATAGTTTTTACAAAGCAGGAGAGTGTCGGGTAGGGTCGAGGGACTCAGTGGCCCCAGAGCAGTGTGGTTGCTGGATATGTGGTGGGGTTTTCTTTTTTTTTTATTGAACTATAACTGACACATGACATTATATTAGGTTCAGGTGTACAACATAATGATTTTCCATTTGGATAATTGTAAAGTGATGACCATAATAAGTCTACATAACATCCGTCACTACACATAGTTACAAATTTTGTTTCCTGTGATGAGAACTTTCAAGGTCTACTCTCTCAGCAACTTTCAAATAGGCAAAATAGTATTATTAACTACCATCTGCATATTGTACTTTATATCCCAGAACTTACTTGTTTGATAACTGGAAGTTTGTCCTTTTGACCACATTCAGCCATTTCATCCATCTGCCTTCCCACCTCTGGGAACCACAAATCTGTTTGTTGTGTCCATAAGTTTTGTTTTTGAAGATTCCACATATAAGTGAGATTTTGAAGATTGCACATATTAAGTGAGATAATATGGTGTTTGTCTTTCTGTCTGATTTATTTCCTTTATCATAATGCCCTCAAGGTCCAGCCATGTTGCCACTAGTGGCAAGATTTATATGTATACATGATATGTACACAAAGTAATATAGATATCACAATTTTGTATTCATTCCTCCATCGAATGCTTCTGTGTCTTGGCTATTGTGAATAATGCTGCAGCAAACGGAGTGGGGGGGTAAGAGATATGTCTTTTCAAATTAGTATTTTCCATTTCTCTGGGCTAAGTATCCAGAGGTGGAATTGCTGGATTATATGGTACTTTTATTTTTAAATTTTAAAGAAATTTCCAGACGGTTTTCCATAGAGACTATACCACTGCATAGTCCTACCAGCAGCACACAAGGGTTTTCTTTTCTCTACTTCCTTGTCAATAGTTATTATTTCTTGGGTTGGTTTTTTTTGTTTTGTTTTGGTTTGGTTTTTTTTTTTGACAGAGAGATCACAAGTAGGCAGAGAGTGTGGGAAGCAGGCTCTCCGCAGAGCAGAGAGCCCGATGCGGGGCTCAATCCCAGGACCCTGGAATTATGACCTGAGCTGAAGGCAGAGGCTTTAACCCACTGAGCCACCCAGGAGTCCCTGCCCTGTCTACTTTTTAATTGGATTGTTTATATTTTTGCTATTGAGTTGGATGTGTGATTGATATATTGATATATATATATATATATATATATATGATTTATAGGTAGCTTTTCTCATTTTGTAGGTTGCCTTTTCATTTGGTTAATCACTTCCTTTGCTGCAAAGAAGCTTTTTAGTTTGATGTAATCTCACCTTTGGTTTTGTTGTTTTTGTTTTTGGCGTCAGATTAAAAAAAATAATTACCAAGAGTGATGTCAAGAATCTTACCTCCTATGTTTTCTTTAGGAGTTTTATGGCTTTGGGTATCATGGTCAAGGTCTTTAATCCGCATGGAGTTAATTTTTGTGTATGGTGTAAGATGGTGATCAAATTTCATTCTTTTGCATGTAGTTGTCCAGCTTTCTCAATATTGTTTATTAAAGAGACTGTCCTTTCCCCATTGTATATTCTTGGCTCCTTTGTAGTAAATTAATTGATCGTATATGTATGGGTTTATTTCTGAGTTTTCTATTCTGTTCCATTGATCCATGTTTTATGCCGTGTCTGTTTTTATGCCAATACTATACAGTTTTGACTTCTGTAGCTTTGTAAGAGTAAATTTTTGTAACATTAAGAAGATTAATTCATCAGGGAGTCACTAATCATACACGTGCATGTGACTAATACAGTTTCAAACTACCTGAAGCAAAAATCTACAGGAAAGAGAGGTTATGACACCCCTTTATAAACCGTTGTTGGAATGATTAGAGGAAAACTCATTAAAGTCACAAGAGATCTGAACACCATAAACCACCTTGATTAAACTGAATGCTTGAAAGTGCTCATAATAAAATATTGAGGGAAAGAGTCTGAGGAAGAGAAATGGGGAAGACAGGAGGGGAGCATTACGGGAGAAGAGAAAGGGCACCCGCATTGCCTGGACTCAGAGGAGGCCCAGCCTGGAACAGGGAGGACACGAGAGACACACGGGAGCTTCGCTGTCACCAAATGCTTGGCAGGTTTTATGCGGGAGTGCGCTGCATTTTATCTTGTTTAGATACAGTCGATTGAACTGGGCTCCAAATAAGCTGTTTTTATTGCAAATTTTCCTTTTCTTTTCTTTCTTCCTTCTCTCCTTCCTTCCTTCTGCTTAATTTAACTTTCTAATTTAAAACACTTCCATGTTAAAGAAAAGTTGCAAAAACTCTGCAAAAATCCTTTTTCTGAACCATTTGCAAAAAAGCTGCTGTCATGATAGATGGCTGAATGCTTTAGGGTACGTTTTCCACACATGAGGACGTTCTCTCTAGTTACCGCAGCACGACCTTCAAAATGAGTAGTTGACAGTGACATGTAGTACTACTAGCTAACCCTATCACGTTTCTTTGGCTGTCCTCATGATGTCGTTTTGAGCAGAAAGAGGGTCCTGGCCCAGTTTCTGTATTGCTACTTCCTCTTTTTCTGTGTGACTCTTTGGTATTTTGTGAGACATTGGCAGGCTCCCTTTGGGGGTAGAGCTTGTCAAGTTAAAGTTAGAAGTTCATTATTTTATTTATATTTAACGTGTGATCCCATATCCTGATATTTATTTATTTATTTATCCCAGAGATGAACCCTTTAGTTAAAAAATTAGATGTCCAGTTATAGCTTTCAAAAAATTGGTTTTCTTTTTCTTTAAATTTTATTTTTTATTATTATTTTTTGTAATAGGCTCCATGCCCAATGTGGGGCTTGAGCTCACGACCTGAGATCGAGTCTCTTGCTCTACTGACTGAGCCAGCCAGGGGCCCCTCCATATCCTGATTTTTTAAAAGGGTGCTCATAATTTAACCTTCATTTGTAAAAAGTGTATGAGTGTGTGTGTGTGTGTGTGTGTGAGAGAGAGAGAGAGAGAGAAAGAGAAAATGAGTTCACACATACAGTCAAATGAAACAACAAACAAGAACAAAATAAATGCTGTCTCTAATTGAGGACATCACATGTGGTCTTATATTCTTATAAAAACTTTCCATGCCCATATTTTGTGGAATAAGTATGCTTTATTGTACTATAAGAGAAAAGAATACTGGAAAACTTTTCTAGTGTCAGTCACTTGCTAGCACCAAAGGCCAAGGGATAAACACGAATGCAAAAGCAAGAGAGTGCAGAGCTGGAGGAAAGGTCCCAGTCTGGTTGCTTTTGTTGGCTGGGCTGGAGGGAATGTGAGAGGCAGCCTGGTGAGGGAGGAGAAACTGGCTGCCACTCACACCTGTCCTCTCTTTGTCCCCACAGGTCCCAGCTTCCTCAGTCACCACTGGCCTCCGGGCAAGACAGAGTTCAGCAGCATTTAGCTGACCCACAGGGCTGAGAGCCCAGTACCTGGGAGGGGTCATGTCCAGCAGGTACGTTTGAAGACGAATCTCCAGGCCTTACCCCACCTGTGTCTGCACGTCCTTCCAGTCTTCTGATGCCTGCAGATCCGGATCTATTCCACATGTGTTTATTGGTTGTCTTCTGTGTGCTGGGCACAGTGTCAGTGGACAGCAAGGAGCCACTGCCTTTTAGAGCTCATGGCATCCGGACAGACAGATGAACGTGTCCTTTAGTCGGAGACACGTAATAAGAGCCTCAAGGGTAATTGGGTGACAGATGGGGCAGAGACAGGGTGCTGAGGTCCCCGGGGAATCGTGACTTTGATGCAGAGAGTCACTCCTGGTGCAGGGAACCAGGTAGAGGTCCTGAGCACCCCCGCCCCACCCCTTGCCCCAGTCCCTGGCACCACTGCCCTGGGGGTGGGGGTGAGGGGTTGGGCAGGGACTGGGCTTCTCTGAGCCAGGACAGGAGGTTCTGGGCTGAGTGGGTAGGGGGTGAAGAAGTCAGAGGGACAAGTGCGGGCAGATCACACACCCTGGACACTGTGGAGAAAGCATGGGTTTTAGTTTTTGAGTGAAGTATTCGAGAAAATATCCCAATGTTTCGTATTGATTCCATGGGGAAATAATATGTTGGTTATTTCAGGTTAAAAAATATATTGTTCAAATTAATTTGACCTCTTTATTTGTACTCTTCTAAGGTGGTAACTATGAATTCGAATTTCATGTGTGGCTTGTAATATATTTCTGTTAGCAGTGCTCGGGTCTAATGGACGACGTAGTTGCGGGACTGAAAAGACCAAGGTCAGGTGGAAGATTAGATTTAGATTTAGATTCTGTTTCAGTTCTGCTGATGACTGAAAGCGGAGTGTCCGGCCTCCACTGCCAGCCCCTGGGCATCCTGCGAGCATTCATTCCCCAGCTTTCTACCTCCTTCCAGAAACCAATGAGGCAGAAGAGAAGAGAGATTACAAGCCATGCCCATAAGGAGTGGATGCCACCAATCATTTGAACACCCCCTTTTCAGCTTACTCTGCAAAATATGTGACTCAGGTACAGAACCTGTGGAGCCCCCAGAGGTGGCTGCAAGGTGACGATTACATGGCAGTCACAGCCAATGTGCAGTCGGAAAGCTGGATTTCAGACCCACTTGGTCTTCATCACACCCTGTCATACAATTATGTATTAGGTCAGTAAAATAAAATAAAAACAAAAATTGCTTTTATAATGCATGCCACCTGGTCAGAGAACCTTCTAGAACATCCACTGGAAGAAGGGTAAAAATCTGTTCCTCTTTGTGAGGGGTGTATAGGTAGAGCATGGGAGAGGCCTGCCTGAGTGGAAGTTTGGAGTCGTGAGGTGGATATGGGCCTGGGCCGGGCCCCACTTAGCCCTGGGCTCTGGGCTTTTGGCAGGTGCCAGGCTCTCGCGGCCCTCACAGCCCAGGGCTCTGTCTTTCCATCAGGTTTGGAGAACCCACCCAAGAGCTCTTCTTCATCCGGGGTCTCTCAGATTACACCCCACCTCTTGCTACTTATCCTGTGATCTAATGGATACTTCCTCCCGATCCGGAAGTAATAAGTAATGAACAGTCAACCTTTTCGTAAATCTGTTAGTGACTGGTGAATCATGGCCATCCTTTGTGGGCTCGATGTATGTTGCTGCAGGAAGTGGCCCCCCAAACTACTTGGTCAACTGAGTTAAGCTAGTGCAAGGGGGTTTGAGTGGTGAAGGATTGAGGGTCGTGAGGGAAACACCTCACCAAATCTTTATCCTTTGTCTCCAGATCAGGACGAGGAGGTAATCCCACACACCAGGACCAGAGACAAGGAGCATCAGTGCAAACCGGGTTCTGCCCTCAGAAAAGGTTCTCCTGAGTTGTGCCAGAGTGCTTTCCTAACTCCTCACCCACATAAGACCCGACTTTCCTTCTACCCCTTTCTCCATTCTGCTTTCATGCAGCCCTGCCATCCTGTCAGCACTTCCCTGTGCCCATGGGGTCTTTGGAGCCCACAGTGGCTCTTCCTCATCTGTCTACATATCCGCACTCTGCTCCCTACAGAGGCCCCTTCCCACACCTCAGTGCCTTTTCCTCCCAGCCACATTGAGTTTTCCACTGGGCACAAGTAGCCACTTCTTAGGGTGCTTAATACTTTTAGAGACCCACAGAAATTATTCCTTTTGAAATCTGAAGAGATAAAATGGAATAGAGTATGACCTGGGTTGTATTATTTCCTTTCCGTCATAAAATGCATTTTAAACACTTCATTCCTCAGGAAAAGGCCAGTGAAGCCAAAAGTGGCCACAGCCTACAAAGTCCTAATAGGACCTAGCCTGTAGCTCCTAAAGCTTCCTCACCCCAGACCCCTGTTACCTCTCTAAGATGCCTCTTTTCCCTACTTTTTGGATTTGGGGGCCAACTGTAGTTGTTCTCTGACATTCCAGTGCTGGCTGTGGTAGTAGGAACAGTCAACAGGTGGAGGACAAGAAGTTCCTTGTGCCTGAAGGCTGATGCGTGGAGGAGGCTCAGCTTGGGGACAAATGCACTTCTGATGCTTGGTCTGGAGAGATTTCCCCTCACAGGGTTCCCCTGCAGCCCCGGGAAGTTCAGTACAGGTCTTGAGAGAAGACCCATCTCCCAAAGGTGCGACTCTGAACACATAGCAGGGCCCTACAGATGGAAGCACGCAGCCTCAGATCCTTCCCCACCCAACAAGGGGGAATGAGGGGACCTGGCCCTACAGACAGGAGAAGCCTGTGCTTCCTCTATTCTTGTCAGGGCACTGCGTCAGAGTTGGCTCCCTCTTTCTCCTCATCTTGCCAGCTTTTCCTCACTGGTCCCCTCCATGTCCTCCCTGTGTGGATTTCTAGGCTAGTCCCTGCACCCTCGGGGGTGACCTCAAGTGTGTCAAGCAAGAGGCATGTCCCCCAGGCTGGTGGGGAGGCTCCGGTTCCTGGAGAGCCAATGACTACTGGCTCGAGGCTGCCCACCACTCCTTCTCCTCCTCAGGCACTCTATGCTGGTGACCCTGAATGGAGCAGGGTGTGCTGTGTTCTCCTGCACTGGGGCTGACTGCGTATCTTCACAGGAGGGCCATCCTTCGGGGTCAGGACAGGGGAAAGGAGTAGCCTCTGTCACTCTCCACCACCTCCCGCACTCCCTGTTTGGCTTCTCCAATCTGGCTCTGGTCTTGGGCTCTGTGATTGCTATCCATGTCTCACCTCATCTGTGTCTCTCGAGGGCCAGGTCCTCATCAGCCCCTATCTTGGGCTGAGGGTCATCTTATATCCTTGACCACTTCCAAGAGGGCAGGCCAGTTCTTCAGGTCTTCAGAGCCCCCAACTGGGGCAGAGAGGTGGTCAGCATCTGGAATGAGTGACAAGAGTCAGGAGGAGAGGGTCGGGAGGTTATACAGCTTTGGTCAGAGCAGAGAGCAACAGAGATTTGATGTGTTTATTTTTACTTCATTTCCACCCTTCTCTACCCCCTCCCTAAGGGTTCCCCAGAGTTGGAATGGCTCCCTCCCAGTTGCCAGGCCCTGGGACACATTGCTCAGTGTCTGAGCCCCCAGGCCATGCCCTGCTCTGATGCCATCCTTGTGGAGGGAGGTGAGGCAGAGAGGGGTCCATCCATGTCATTGCAAATGGCAAGATTTCATTCCTTTTTATGATCGAGGAATGTTCCATTCTTCATCCATTCATCATCTGATGGACACTTGGGCTGCTTCCATATCTTGGCTATTTTAAATAATGTTGCCATGAACATAGAGGTGCATGTATTCCTTTGAATTAGTGTTTTCATATTCTTTGGGTAAAGAGCCAGTAGGGTGATTGTTGAATCATAGGGTAGTTCTCTTTTTAAATTTTTGAGGAACGTCCATACTGTTTTCCACAGTGGCTGTACCAGTTTGCATTCCCACCAACAGTGCACAAGGGTTCCTTTCTCTCCACATCCTTGCCAATACTTGTTTCTTGGGTTGTTGATTTTAGCCATTCTGACAGGTGTGAGGTGATATCACCTTGTAGTTTTGATTTGCATTTCCCTAATGATGAATGATGTTGGGCATCTTCTCATGGGTCTATTGTCCATCTGTATGTCTTCTTTGGAAAAATGTCTATTCATGTCTTCTGCCCATTTTTAATTGGATTATTTGTTTTTCAGTTGTTGAGTTATATAAGTTCTTTGTATATTTTGAATACTAATCCTTTATCAGATATGTCATTGGCAAATATCATATCCCATTCCGTAGACTACTTTTTAGTTTTGTTGATTGTTTCCATTGCTGTGCAGAAATTTTTTATTTTGATGTAATCCTACAACTTTATTTTTGCTTTTGTTTCCTTTGCCTTAGGAGATGTGTCTAGTAAGAAGTTACTATGGCCAGTATCTGAAGTTACTGCTTGTGCTCTCTTCTAGGATTTTTGTGGTTTCAGGTCTCACATTGAGGTCTTTAATCCATTTTGAATTTATTTCTGTGTATGGTGTAAGAAAGTGGTCTAGTTTCAATCTTCTCCTTGTTGCTGTGCAGTTTTCCCAAAACTGTTTGTTGAAGAGATTGTCTTTTTTTTAAAGATGTTATTTATTTATTTGACACAGAGAGAGAGAGAGAGAGAGAGAGCGCACAAGCAGGGGGAGCTACAGAGGGAGAGAGAGAGAAGCAGTCTTCCCGCTGAGCAGGGAGACCCATGCTGGACTTGGTCCCAGGACCCCGGGATCATGACCTGAGGTGAAGACAAATGCTTAACTGACTGAGCCACCCAGACATCCTGAAGATACTGTCTTATGCCTGTTGCATATTCTTTTCTGTTTTCTCAAAGATTAATTGACCATATAATTGTGGGCTTATTTCTGGGTTTTCTTCTCTGCTGTATTCATCTATGTATCTATTTTTGTGCTAGTACCTTACTCCTTTGATGACTATAGCTTTATAATATAACTTGTAGTTTGAAATTGTGATGCCTCCAGCTTTGCTTTTCTTTTTCAAGATTGCTTTGGTTATTCAGGGTCCTTTGTGGTTCCATACAAATTTTAGGACTGTTTGTTCTGGCTCTGTGAAAAATTCTTTTGGTACTTTGATAGGGATTGCATTAAATGTGTAGATTGCTTTGAGTACTATGGACATTTTAACAATATTTGTTCTTCCAATCCATGAACATGGAATGTCTTTCTATTTCTTTGTGTCATCTTCAATTTCTTTCATCAGTGTTTTATAGTTTTCAGGGTACAGATCTTTCACCTCTTTGGTTAGGTTTACTCCTAGGTATCTTGCTATTTTTGGTATAATTGTAAATGGTATCAATTCCTTGATTTCTTTTTCAGCTGTTTCATTATTGGTGTATAGATATGCAACAAAAGATTTCTGTACATTGATTTTGTATCTTGCAACTTTACTGAATTTATCAGTTCTAGCAATTTTTTGGTGGAGTCTTTTCTCCTAAAAGATTTCACTTATTTATTTCAGAGAGAGAGAGGAGAAAGAGGAGCAGAGGGAGATGGATAAGCAAACTCTACACTGAGTGCAGAGCCTGACTTGGGGCTCGACCCCAGGACCCTGAGATCATGACCTGATCTGAAATCAAGTCACATGCTTAACCAACTGAGCCACCCAGGCACCTCTGGTGGTCTTTCGGATTTTCTATATATAGTATCATGTCATCTGCAAATATTAAGGGTTTTACTTCTTCTTTACTGATTTGGTTGTATTTTGTTTCTTTTTCTTGTCTGACTGCTGTGGCTAGGACTTCCAGTACTATATTGAATAAAAATGGTGAGAGTGGACATCTTTGTCTTGTTCCTGACTGTAGAGGAAAAGCTCTTAGTTTTTCTCCATTGAGGATGATGTTAGCTGTGAGTTTTCATATACAGCCTTTATTATGATGAGGTACGTTCCCTCTAAATCTACATTGATGAGAGTCTTTATCATAAAGAGATGTTGTACTTCATCAAATGTTTTTTCTGTGTCTGTTGAATGACCATATGGTTCTTATCTTTTCTCTCATTGATATGATATATTGAACCACCCTTGCAACCCAGCAATAAATTTCACTCAATCATGGTGAATGATTTTATTAATGTATTGTTGAATTCGGTTTGCTAGTATTTTGTTGAGGATATTTGGATCTATGTTCATTAAAGATATTGGCCTATAGTTCTCTTTTTTTTTTGTAGTGTCTTTATCTGGACTTTGTATCAGAGTAATGCTGACCTCATGGAATTAATTTGGAAGTTTTCTTTCCCTTTCTATGTTTTGGAATAGTTAGAGAAGAATAGGTATTAACTTTTCTCTCAACTTTTTTTTTTCAGTGTTCCAAGATTCATTGTTTATGCATCACACCCAGTGCTCCATGCCACCAGGCTTGCCCATCCACCACCACCCCCTCCAAAACCCTTGGTTTGTTTCCCATCGTCCACAGTCTCTCATGCTTCGTCTCTCCCTCCAATTTACCCCACTTCATTTCTCCTTTCCTTTTCCTAATGTACTCCATTTTATTCCTTATGCTCCACAAGTAAGTGAAACCATATGATAATTGGCTTTCTCTGCTTGACTTACTTCACTCAACATAATCTCTTCCAGTCCTGTCCATTTTGATACAAAAGTTGGGTATTTATCCTTTCCAATGGCTGCATAATATTCCATTGTATATATGGATCATATCTTCTTTATCTATTCATCTGTTGAAGGGCATATTGGCTCTTTCCACAGAAGACATTTGCAAATTAAACCACAGAAAAAGGGCTGATATCCAAGATCTATAAAGAACTCCTCAAACTCAACACCCAAAGAACAGATAATCATGTCGAAAAAATGGGCAGAAGACATGAACAGACACTACTCCAAAGAAGATATACAAATGGCTAACAGACATATGAAAAAATGTTCATCATCATTAGCCATCAGGGAAATTCAAGTCAAAACCACACTGAGATACCACCTTACACCAGTTAGAATGGCCAAAATTAACAGGACAGGAAACAAGTGTTGGAGAGGCTGTGGAGAAAGGGGAACCCTCTTCACTGTTGGTGGGAGTGCAAGCTGGTACAACCACTTTGGAAAATAGTGGAGAGATTCCTCAAAAAAATTAAAAATAGAGCTACCCTATGACCCTGCAATTGCACTACTGGGTATTTACCCCAAAGATACAGATGTAGTGAAAAGAAGGGCCATCTGTACCCCAATGTTCTTTGAATGCTTGTTAGAATTTGCCTGTGAAGCCATCTGGGCCTGGACTTTGTTTGTTGGGAGTTTTTGTGTTTTTTGTTTTGTTTTGTTTTGTTTTTTATTACTGAATCAATTTCTTTGCTATTTGTTGGTCTGTTCAACTTTTCTATTTCTTCCTGTTTCGGTCTTGGTAGTTTATGTGTTTCTAGGAATTTATCCATTTCTCCTGGGTTGTCCAATTAATTGGCATATAGTTTTTCATAATATGTTCTTATAATTCTTTGTATTTCTGTGGTGTTGGTTGCTATTTTAGCTCTGTCATTTATGACTTTATTTATTTGAATCCTTTCTCTTTTTTTCTTGATAAGTCTGGCTAGAAGTTTGTCAAACTTATTGATTTTTTTCTGAAGAGCCAGCTCCTATTTCATTGATTTGTTCTATTATTTTTTGTTTCTATATGATTTATTTCTGCTCTAATTGTTATTTCCTTCCTTCTGCTGGTTTTAGGTTTTGTGGTTCTTTCTGTAGCTCCTTTAGGTGTAAAGTTAGGTTGTTTATTTGAGATTTTTCTTGCTTCTTTTTTTTTCTTCCAAATTTTTATGTAAACTCAAGTTAGTTAATATATAGTGTAGTACAGTGGCTAACTGAACATAATAAAAAACAAAACAAAACATATAGCGTAGTATTAGTTTCAGGATAGAACGCAGTGATTCATCACTTACATGCAACACTCAGTGCTCACCACAACAGGTGCCCTCCTTAATCCCCATCACCCATTTAGCTCATCTCCCAGTCCACATCTCTCCAGCAACCTTCAGTTTGTTCTCTACAATTACGAGTCTCTTATGGCTGCCTCTCTCTCTGTTTTTATCTTATTTTATTTTTCCTTTCCTTCCCAGATTTTTCTTAAGGTAGGCCTGTGTTGCTCTATACTTCCCTCTTAGAACCACTTTTGCTGCACCCCAGAGGTTTTAGACGTTGAATTTTCATGCAATTTTTTATTTCCTCTTTTGTTCCCCAGTTGACTCATTCATTCTTTAATATCATGTTATCTAGCCTCCATGTGTTTGCAGTCTTTCTAGGTTTTTTTTTTATGGATGACTTTTAGTTTCATAGTGATGTGGTCAGAAAAGATGCCTCCATGTGTTTGCAGTCTTTCTAGGTTTTTTTTTTATGGATGACTTTTAGTTTCATAGTGATGTGGTCAGAAAAGATGCATGGTCTGACTTCGATCTTTTTGAATTTGCTGATGTTGATTTTGTGGCCTAATATGTGATCTACTCTGGAAATGTTCCATGTTGTTTCTGCTATGTGTGTGTATATATATACATATATACACATATATATACACATATATATGTATATATATACACACACATAGCAGAAACAACATGGAACATTTCCAGAGTAGATCACATATTAGGCCACAAAATCAACATCAGCAAATTCAAAAAGATCGAAGTGTGTATATATACACATATAGCAGAAACAACATGGAACATTTCCAGAGTGTGTGTATATATATATATATATATATATATATATTTCCAGAGTGTGTATATATATATATACACATATATACATATATATATATATTTATAATTTTTAAAATTAACATATAATGTATTATTTGCTTCAGGGGTACAGGTCTATGAATCATCAGTCTTACACAATTTGCAGCACTCACCATAGCACATACCCTCCCCAGTGTCCAACATCCAGCCACCCTATCCCTCCCCCCACCCTCCAGCAGCCCTTAGTTTGTTTCCTGAGTTTAAGAGTCTCCTATAGTTTGTCTCCCTCCTAGAGAGATCATACATCCACGTCATTGAAAACGGCAAGATTTCATTTTTTGATGACTGCATAGTATTCCATTGCATATATATATCACCTCTTTTTTTTTTTTTTTAAGATTTTATTTATTTATTTGACAGACAGAGATCACAAGTAAGCAGAGAGTCAGGCAGAGAGAGGTGGGGGAAGCAGGCTCCCCGCTGAGCAGGGAGCCGGATGCGGGGCTCGATCCCATGACCCTGAGATCATGACCCGAGCCGAAAGCAGAGGCCTTAACCCACTGAGCCACCCAGGTGCCCCTATCACCTCTTTTTTAAATTAACATATAATATATTATTTACCCCAGGGGTACAGGTCTGTGAATCGTCAGGTTTACACACTTCATAGCATTCACCATAGCACATACCCTCCCCAATGTCCATAACCCAACCACCTCTCCATACCACCCCACCCCCGGCAACCATCAGTTTGTTTTGTGAGATTAAGAGTCTCTTATGGTTTGTCTCCCTCTTGATTTCATCTGGTTTCATTTTTTCCTTCCTTATCCCCCAAACCCTCCACTTTGCCTATCAAATTCCTCATATCACGGAGATCATATGATAATTGTCTTTCTCTGATTGACTTATTGCATTCAGCATAATACCCTCTAGTTCCATCCACATCGTTGCAAATGGCAAGATTTCGTTTCTTTTGATGGCTGCATAGTATTCCATTGTATATATATACCACCTCTTCTTTATCCATTCATCTGTTGATGGATATCTAGGTTCTTTCCATAGTTTGGCTATTGTTGCTATAAACATTCGGGTGCATGTGCCCCTTTCAATCACTACATTTGTATCCAGTAGTGCAACTGCTGGGTCATAGGGTAGTTCTATTTTCAACTTTTGGAGGAACCTCCATACTGTTTTCCAGAGCGGCTGCACCAGCTTGCATTCTCACCAACAGTGTAGGAGGGCTCCCCTTTCTCCACTTTCTCGCCAACATCTGTCATTTCCTGACTTGTTAATTTTAGCCATTCTGACTGGTGTGAGGTGGTATCTCACTGTGGTTTTGATTTGTATTTCCTTGATGCTGAGTGATGTGGAGCACTTTTTCATGTGTCTGTTGGCCATTTGGATGTCTTCTTTGTAAAAGTGTCTGTTTGTGTCTTCTGCCCATTTCTTGATTGGATTTTTTATTCTTTGGGTGTTGAGTTTGATAAGTTCTTTGTAGTTTTTGGATACTAGCCCTTTAACTAATACAGCATTTGCAAATATCTCCTCTCATTCAGTCAGTTGTCTTATGGTTTTGTTAACTGTTTCCTTTACTGTGCAAAAGCTTTTGATCTTGATGAAGTCCCAACAGTTCATTTTTGCCCTTGCTCCCCATGCTTTTGGCAATATTTCTAGAAAGAAGTTCCTGTGGCTGAGGTCAAAGAGGTTCCTGCTATGTTTTTAACATTTATCAAGACATATATTCACTTTTAGGTATTATAGTTTAAACCTTAGGGATGTTTTATTTATTTTTATTTTTAAAGATTTTTATTTATTTATTTATTTGAGAGAGAATGAGTGTGGGGAGGGGCAGAGAGAGAGGGAGAAGCAGACTCCCCGCTGAGCAGGGAGCCTGATGCAGGACTCCATCCCAGGACCCTGGGATCATGACCTGAGCTGAAGGCAGATGTTTAACTGACTGAGCCACCCAGATGTCCACCTTAGGGTGTTTTAAATTTATGGTCGTATCTACAGTAAGGATGATTTCTACCCCCTTGCACTGGTCTTACCTCACTTCTGTTTCAAGCAGTGTTGCTTCATCCAGAAATAAAAGAATGGTGCTCAGTGTGCTTAGAAAAGGCAGATGTTCTGGTCTTGACTTGATTTCACTGGGAAGATCTCTAATATTTCATGATTAGGAATGATGTTGACTCTTGTTTTCATATAGAAAATCTTATTACGGATACACTTTTCTATTTTGAGGGTTTTTTTTAAAGATTTTATTTATTTATTGGAGACAGAGAGCAGGGGGAGGGACAGAGGGAGAGGGAGAGAGAGAATGTCAAGCAGACTCCCCACTGAGCACAGAGTCCCATGTGGGGCTTGATTCTCAACCCTGAGATCATGACCTGAGCCTAATTCAAGCGTCAGATGCTCAACTGACTGAGCCACCCAGATGTCCCTTTGAGGTATTTTTTTATAAATTAGAATTTTGTTTAATTTAATTTAATTTAATTTTTTAAAAAGATTTTATTTATTTATTGACAGAGAGAGATCACAAGTAGGCAGAAAGGCAGGCAGAGAGGAGGAAGCAGGCTCCCTGCCAAGCAGAGAGCCCGATGCGGGGCTCGATCCCAGGACCCTGGGATCATGACCTGAGCTGAAGGCAGAGGCTTCAACCCACTGAGCCACCCAGGCGCCCCTAGAATTTTGTTTAATTTTAAGCCAAATGCCTTTCACCCTCCATGGAAGCTACCAGATACCTTCATTCCCTTATTTAGACAGTCAGTGTGGTACATGGTTCCTGATCGTTGCGTGCTCACATTTGTGCACTTTAGATTTTCCAAAGTTCCCCCCTGTATATGTATTCTTCATCTGAGTCCCATAAAGCCTGGAAGAAAGAGCAGATACTTGATGAATACTTGAAGGACTGGGTTTTAGGCTGACTGTCATGGCACCATCTGGAAATAAAACCCCCCTCTCCTGCCTCTTTTTCTCTCCCCACTGCACCCCTCTATCTCTTAACCATTCCCTGTCCTTCCCTCCTACATCAGCCTCCCTCCTCCTCCCTTGTTGATCAGGGCCACGTTCACTCGCACTGAGGGCACCTGAGGTGCTGTGCCAGCCAATAGGGCACCCTGGCTAGACCAAATTTGAGAGCTATGATTGTAAACTACAAACTATTCCAAATCAAAAAAGGGATATAAATAACCCTATTAATAATTTTTGCTTCTTGATTGCATGTTAAAATGATCATATTTTCTATATACTGGATTTGTACAATATATTATTAGAATTAATAATGGAGATTGGGGTACCTGGAGGACTTAGTCAGTTAAATGTCAGATTCTTGATTTTGGCTCAGGTCATGATGTCAGGGTCATGAGATTAAGCCCCCCTCCTCGCCTTGGGCTCTGCATGTTGAGCGTGGAGACTGCTTAAGATTCTCTTTCTCTCTAAATCCTTGAGGAGAACACAGGCAGCAACCTCTTCGACCTCATCTGCAGCAACTTCTTCCTAGGAACATCACCAAAGGCAAGGGAAGCAAGGGCAAAAATGAACTATTGGGACTTCATCAAGATCAAAAGCTTTTGCACAGTAAAGGAAACAGTCAACAAAACCAAAAGACAACTGACAGAATGGGAGAAGATATTTGCAAAGGACATATCAGATAAAGGGCGGGTATCCAAAATCTATAAAGAGCTTAGCAAACTCAACACCCAAAGAACAAAAAATCTAATCAAGAAATGGGCGGAGGACATGAACAGACATTTCTGCAAAGAAGACATCCAGATGGCCAACAGACACATGAAAAAGTGCTCCACATCACTCGGCATCAGGGAAATACAAATCAAAACCACAGTGAGATACCACCTCACACCAGTCAGAATGGCTAAAATTAACAAGTCAGGAAATGACAGATGTTGGCAAGGATGAAGAGAAAGGGGAACCCTCCTACACTGTTGGTGAGAATGCAAGCTGGTGCAACCACTCTGGAAAACAGTATGGAGGTTCCTCAAAAGGTTGAAAATAGAGCTACCCTATGACCCAGCAGTTGCACTACTGGATATTTACCCTAAAGATACAAACGTAGTGATCCAAAGGGGCATGTGCACCCGAATGTTTATAGCAGCAATGTCCACAATAGCCAAACTATGGAAAGAACCTAGATATCCATCAACAGATGAATGGATAAAGAAGAGGTGGTATATATATATAATGGAATACTATGCAGCCATCAAAAGAAATGAAATCTTGCCATTTGCAACAACGTGGATGGAACTAGAGGGTTATTATGCTTAGGGACATAAGTCAGTCAGAGAAAGACAACTATTATATGATCTCCCTGATATGAGGAAGTGGAGATGCAACATGGGGGGCTTGGGGGGTAGGAAAAGAATAAATGAAACAAGATGGGATCAGGAGGGAGACAAACCATAAGTGACTCTTTTTTTTTTTTTTTAAAGAGGTTAGCAGGATTTTGTTTTTTTTAAAGATTTCTTTTATTTATTTGACAGACAGAGATCACAAGTAGGCAGAGAGGCAAGCAGAGAGAGAAGGGGAAGCAGGCTCCCTGCTGAGCAGAGAGCCCGACGCGGGGCTTGATCCAGGACCCTGGGATCATGACCTAAGCCGAAGGCAGAGGCTTTAACCCACTGAGCCACCCAGGCACCCCCCATAAGTGACTCTTAATCTCACAAAACAAACTGAGAGGGGCTGGGGGAGGGGGGTATGGAGAGGGTGGCTGGGTTATGGACATTGGGGAGGGTATGTGCTATGGTGAGTGCTGTGAAGTGTGTAAACCTGGCGATTCACAGACCTGTACCCCTGGGGCTAATAATACATTATATGTTTATTAAAAAATGCAAAAATTAAGAAAAAAAGATTTTCTTTCTCCCTCCCTCTGTCCACCCTTCCCTTCACCCCACCCTTCCCACTCACCCGTGTGCACACACCGTCTCTCTCTAAAAAAGAATATCGCCTGTTTTTTTCAAGGCAACAACTAGAAAATATATGTACTTTTCTTCAGTACTCACCTAATATATCTGTGGATGGCGGTGTGCAATGCATTTCACACACATCTCGTTCACAGGTGCAGGCGTGGGCAGCCCTGGGACCCCCCTCTCATGATCAGTGCAGTTCCTCTCCTCTGAGGACCTGTTGTTCCCACAGTCTGTCCCACCCTCTATCTCCTACCTCATATGCGTTCACCCTCCATAATCTGTCTATCCTCCCAGATGGGCTATCAGCCCTGCCTTTGGGGCAGGATTCCCTGCTGACCTTGACTCCCCCAGTGCTTCTGGCTCAAGCGAGGCCCAGGCTTTTCCACCTGATTTTCTGGGGATGGGAAACAGACAAGGGCTACAGAACAGCGAGTTCACCAGCAGGGGGAGCTCATCAGGGTCCACTCTAAGGTCAAGGCCTGATTGCACACCCTCTGCCCTTTCGGAAGTGGCTCCCAACTCACTATGGATTTCCCCCAACCTGGGCTGAGGCTGTTCTTTTATTACTTTCCAGACATTGTGGTCTTTAAGTCCTGGAACCTACTTATCCGGCAGATGGGCCTCACGGACCGTGAGATCCATGAGATCCCTGTGGCCAGAGCTCATGCTCTGGGCATGCAGGACGTCTTGTATGAAATGCTTGTGTCTGGGCTCAACAAGACAGGGTGGAGTACCTCAGTCAACACCCCACTGGATGCCTTGGAAATATGAGGGGAAAGAAATGGAAAGGAGTGACTTCAAGACCACCTTGTGGGCTCTGGAAAGTGCATCTAAGAAGGTGGGACCGGCTCTCCTGTATCCTGAATGGAAATAATCTTTTTAGGGGTCTGAGCTTCTCTTGTTTACCTTTCTTCTTTAAGGGGAAGCATGGGTGGACACCAACCTGGAAGAAAGAGCAGACACTTGACAGATACTTGAAGAAATTCGAATTCAAAAACCTACAGCTCCTGGAAAGTTCTAGAACCTTTTCAATGCTTTTTGAATTATTTTTTGCAAAATGTTGGGTGTGATAAGTGAACTGTGGAAAGATTCTATGTGGATTATAGTTACAGGAATACCTCATTTCATTGTGTTTCACTTTGTTGCACTTCAAAGATATGGCATTTTTTATAAATTGAAGGTTTGTGGCTACCCAGAGTTGAACAAGTCTGTTGGTGCCATTTTTCCAACAGCATTTCCTGACTTCGTATCTCCGTGGCTCACCTTAGTAATTCTTGCAATAGTTCAAACCTTTTCATTACTATTATATTATGTTGTTCTGTGATCAGTGATATTATCGTAATTGTTTTGAGTTACCACAAATTGTGCCCACATAAGATTGTGAATTTATTTTTATTTTTATTTTTTTTAAAAGATTTTATTTATTTATTTGACAGAGAGAGAGAGATCACAAGCAGGCAGACAGGCAAGCAGAGGCAGGGAGGAGCAGGGTCCCCGCTGAGCAGAGAGCCCGATGCAGGGCTCCATCCCATGACCTGGGTCGAAGGCAGAGACTTAACACACTGAGCCACCCAGGCGCCCCAAGATTGTGAATTTAATTGATAAATGGTGTGTGTCATCTGGTCCACTAGCCAACTGATAATCCCAAAATGGCCACTAAGTGTTCAAGTGAAAGGAAGAGTCACATGTCTGTCACTTTAAATCAAAAGCTAGAAATGATTAAACTTAGTGAGAAAGTCATGTCAAAAGCTAAGATAGGCCAAAAGCTGGGCCACACAACGAACAGCCAGGTTGAGAATGCAAAGGAAAAGTTGTTGAAGGAAATTCAAAGTGCCTTCCGGTGGACACATGAACGATAAGAAAGCAAAACAGCCTTATGGCTGAGGTGGAGAAAGTCTGAGTGGTCTGCATAGACGAGCACACCAGCCTCGACATTCTGTTAAGCCAAAGCCTGATCCTGAGCAAGGCCCCGAGTCTCTCCGGTTCTGCGAAGGCTGAGAGCGGTGCGGAAGCTTCAGGAGAAAAGGCGGAAGCTATGGGAAGTGGGTCGGTGGGGTGTAAGGGAGGAAGCCGTCTCTGTGACGTCAGAGTGCAAGGTGAGCAGCCAGTGCTGGTGTAGACGCTGCCGCAAGTTCTCCGGGAGATCCAGCGGGGATAGGTGCTGAAGGAGGCTGCGCTGAGCGACGGATTTCCAGTGCGGATAAAACGGCCTCTCTTGGAGGGAGACGCCAGCTAGGACTCTCACAGCTGGAGGGGGAGTCCACGCCCGGCTTCGAAGTTTCAAAGGACAGGCTGACTCTCTAGTTAGGGGCTCATGCCGCTGGTGACTTGAAGTCGGAGCCAGTGCTCGTCGACCATTCTGGAAATCCAGAGTCCCGAAGAATGGCGCTAAGCCCACTCTGCCCGTGCTCTGCAAACGGGACAACGAAGCCTGGGCGAAAGCACTTTAGATTACGACATGGTTTCTGGAACATTTTAAGTCCACTGTTGAGACCTACCACTCAGAAAAACGTCTCCCTTTCCCGACACGACTGCTCCCTGACAAGGCGCCTGGTCGGGCACCATCTCTGAGGGAGCTGTGGAACGAGGTGACCGTTTTCTGCCGACACAGCCTCCATTCTGCAGCCCGTGGATCGAGGATCATTGGACTCTCAAGTCTTACTATTTAAGAACCAGCTTCTGTAAGGCTGTGGCTGCCACGGGTGGTGACTCTTCGGATGGATTTGGGCAAAGTAGATTGAAAGCCTCTTGGCGAGGATTCGCCGTTCCAGGTGCCATTAAGAACCTTTGTGATTCCCGGGAAGAGGTCAAAATATCAGCATGAACAGGAATTTGGAAGAATTTGATCGCAACCTTCACGGATGACTGTGGCGGGTTCACAACTTCAGGGAGGAAGTGTGGGGGAAAGGGCGAGAGAACTAGAATGGGAAGTGGAGCCCGAAGACGGAACGGAGTGGCCGCCCTCTCATGATCACATAACCGATGAGGAGTTGCTGCTTGTGGATGAGCAGGGAACGAGGTTTCCTGAGAGGGAATCTGCTCCTGGGGAGGTCGCTGGAAGACTGTTGAGCGGACAACCAAAGATTGAGAGCGTTGTGTGAACATAGTCGAGAGAGCAGCGGCTGCAGGTTGGAGAGCACCAGCTCTAGTTTCGAAAGAAGTTCTACTGCGAGTAAAATGTATTGAACAGTTTGGGGTGCTACAGAGAAGTCATTCATGAAAGCAAGAGTCCATCCATGTGGCCAACTTCACGGTGGTCTTATTTTAAGAAATTGCCACAGCCATTCCCACCTTCAGCAACGACCACCCTGATCAGTCAGCGCCACCAACACGGAGGCAAGAGCCTCCACCAGCAAAAAGACTACGACTCGCTGAAGGCTCAGATGATGGTTAGCAGTTTGTAGCAATAAAGTGTATTTTAATTCAGTACAAGGTTTTAAAAAACATATGCGATTGCACATTTAATAGACCACAGTGTGGTGTAGGCATAACTTGTATGCACTGGGAAACCAAAGGATTCCTTTGACTTGCTTGATTGTGGTATTTGCTTTGTTGGGGCGGTCTAGAAGCAGACCTGCTGTGTCAGGTTTGAGGTGCCTGTATGTGTTCATATGTGCACTGAGAATTGTTTTAGGGGGTTATTCTTTTCAGTTCATGAGACTTCTTCATCCTAACAGAATTGCACTTTTTACTTGTATTTGTTATATTGTAAGACACACTCAAGTTGGTGTGTGTGTTTTACTTATATCTAACCATTAATGCTACAAGATGTGCATCTTCCTACTTCTCTATTTTTGTATATATTTCTATGAGCATGTAGAACCTTTTGAAATGTGTTTTTTAGTTCGATTGCATGGGTTACCTGGATGGGAGCTAGAAACCGTAGAATGAGTAGGAACACAAAGGGGGAAGAGGAAAACACCTGCCTCTAGGAATGGCCTAGGTGGCTTGTGGTTCTCCCTCATACACATCTTGAGCTTTCCAGCACCCAATGGCCAGAAGCTTCTAAAGTGCCCACTCTTTCCAACATGGTAATTTTATGGGTGTATGAATATTTATATTACTTATAAGCAGATGTTTCCGAGTAGGGAGAGTGAAGAGAAGGGGTGTCCTTGTGCAGCCCTGTGTTTGGGCAGGTGCCCCTGAACGGGGCAGTCACACGATGGACTTGGGTGGGGGTGGGATATGGGTCAGAGCTGAGGAGGCAGATAGGGTCTATGTCACGTGCCATTGCATTGCGGGTCACGTGCATGCACCTCTGGCCCCATCATCATCTGCAGCTCTCCTCCCACACCTGTGTTCCAGTTCTGGCGGGATAATGGCATAGAGCTTATTCTCAGGGTTTTTGGGCTTCCCCAGTGCAAGGGTCTGTGTGTGCCCAGACTGGTGGGGCTCAGTTCAAATGCCTGGACACTTAGGTATGTTCAGGGAGTTGATGTTCTAGCGGAGTCTGGTGGGGGCACATCCCTCATGGCCTCGCTGTTTCCCTCCCTCTCCCACTTGCTTCCAGAGGTCCCCCCCACCCCCAACCTTCCCATTTCTGGAAGACTCCGTGTTTCCTGCCTCTGCCACACCTTGCATGTGGGGCACTTGCATCTTCATAAGGAGCCGTGAATTTTTGCCAGTCGGCCTTCAGCGCACCTGCAGTCCTTCTCAGAGGGCCTGAGTGCCCGTCCGCAGTATTAGCCTTATTGGGCCTGGTCAGGCTTTCTCATTTAAGGTCAACTGCATCAGAGGACGGACCCGATCCAGTCCGGACTGCACTTGGCCCCCAGCAGGCACTTAGCGTTGCGCTGGCAATCGGTGCCCTGTCATGCTTCTCTCCAGGGGAAGATGCCTCCTCTGGAGAGGTTGTGGGACATATCAAACAACACGAGGCAGGCCATTAGGTACAAAATACTCATGTATTTATGAATTCATGACCAAATTAAATATGAAACCTTATATAAAAAGAGGTGTGTGTGTTTTTTCTCCCCCACCCTCCCACTCTCCTCTGAAGCAGCTTGAGTGACACGAGTACAGGGGTGTGTGTTCTTGTGACTTGTCCTTCCTATCACCCTGCCTTTCCAAATGACAGCTTCTTGGGGGACTGGAATTCAGCCCTCCTCCTTCCCTCTCTCCTGGGAGGTCACCAGCTCTGGCCTGGCTGCCACACAGCCTCTCCAGGTGGTCTCTCTGGCTTGCACAGGGGCTGGCTGGGCCCCCAGAGTGCAGCTAGGAAGGGGCAGTGGGTCCCTGAGGGGTGAGCCCACCCTGGTCACCGGGATGGTCCTGTGGGTCCTCTCCCATGGGCCCCCTGCACCTCCTAGACCACCCTGACTCTCCCCTTGGCCTTTCTGCATCCTCATCAGTGGGCCACACTGCCCAGCCCCCCAGTTCCCCCTCCCCCTGGACTGTAGGTTTCTGCTCTCCCTCCCTCTCACCAGGAGTTCCCAGGAGACACCATGGTCCCACCTTTGGCTCCCTTCCCCAGAACGAGGGTGCTGGGTGCAGAGCTGCACCCCCTTGCAAGCGGCCTCCTGCCCTTGCCTGTTGGTTCCTCAGCCTCGCCCTGAAGCCAAGGATGAGAACTCAGTGGGCAGGAGCACATGTCTGGCCTGCCAGCCGGCCAGGAGAAACACTTCCTGCCTTGGACAAGTCCGTGGCTCAAACATCAGGGGGTGCAGCCACCCCAGACCTGCCCAGCCTGTCACCTCCTGCTCCTTCTCTTGCTGGGGACTTACCATCGAATCTCTTGATCTCTGTACTGCAAAACTGTTGCAGACTTTTTCTGTTTCCGAGTTTGCCTGACCCCAGACCCGAAGCCTGGGTCTTGCTGGTGGAGCCCAGCCTGGGGTTCCACCCGTCATCTGTGGGACTCTGACTTTTAAGTCGACACAACAGTGTGGGGGGTGAAATATGGGTCAGGATCACAAAACCGGGAGAGGTAAAACGTGGCCCAGCTTTTCCCCATGGGGTCACAAGCTGCTGTCTTACCCCCCACAATCCTCTAGTCTGGTCCCCCTCTTCCTGGGGCTGACTTTGCTTTGCCCCTGCTCACGTCTCTCCTTTCCACCCCCCACCCCCACCCCCTGCCCGCCAACCAGCACTAAGGGAGCTCATGTTCTGTGATCCTTCATTACAGGGACCTCTGTCTTCCTAGTCGTTGCCCTTTCCCCTGACCTTTGACTCCCTCCCCCCATTCTGGGAATGGCAAGTCACTCTCTGAAGTGCAGAACTGATTGTCGTGATGGGCAAAGCTGGGGTCCAATGCCACGTTCAAGCCCTGAGAAGCCCCGGCCCCTGCCCCTGAAGCCTCAATCCCAGCGTGCTAACTCAGAACTCGTGCCATCCTCAGAGCCGGCCAGCAAGGCCTGTGCATCCCCAGCTGCACTGGGTGACGAGTCCTTTCCCGAAGGCTCTGGAATTATTTTAGTCTCTACTGTTGTCTCCTCAACATGGAAGCCCCTGTTTGTAAGCTCTACAGGGTCTTTTTCTGTTGTTGTTTTTCTTTGAGGGGATAGAAGCCAACATGTTTTTGTTGGGGTGATTTTGCTGCTGTTCGGGATTTCGGTTTTTCTGTTTTGTTTTGTTTTTTGCTAATTTTGCCCCACCGTGCTAAGAAGCCGTGCTAACCAGAGGCAGGGGGAGCAGCCCAGAAGAGCATGGGGTTGCTGCACCCAGAAACCACCCCCCCCCAACTTTCTCCTCTCCTCCTGTTCCAGCTGTTTCCTTCGGTTCCCATCTCTGGATCTGAGTGGTGTGAGGACGGGGATGGAGAAGTTTCTCACTGCTCCGAGACCGAAAGCTCAGACCAGGCTGTGCCATCCTTGATCAGGCCTGGACACTTACCACCTGGGGAGGGAGGGCTGACCGCCGAGCGCAAGCCTTCCCACCCATGGCCTCGGCAGCTTCACCCCAGGATGTGGAAGCCTCGAGTTGGGTCTGAAAGTTTCATTTCTACCCTGAGCTCTCCAGTGAGGATCTGGGTAGGCGCCCCGCAAAACATCTGCCACTCTCAGGTCTGTGGATGGAAAAATGTGGCCAAGAGACAGGACCCTCCCTGTGCACAGCCACTCCCTGGGAGGGGGCCGCCTCCACAGACCGAGCCACACAGCCTCCAGGCTGGGAGAGTCTCCCATGGACGCCAGTGTTCTCCATGCCAGAGTCAGAAGCCAGAGCTCTCTGCGCTTTCCCTGCCCCCCACCTCCCTGCGGCTGTCAGCCTCCCACCCCGCTCTGGAACTGGGGTCACCTGCAGGGGGTCCCTGCACTGATCCACAAGGTCCCCCTCCTCTCTCGCTGAGCTACGTCAGCTGGTGAGAACAGCTCTGCCCTTGGGGTCCTGGTTATGTGGGTCCCCTTGTCCCCGGAAGGTGGAGGGGCGGTGCAGAAGAGCAGAGGGGCAAAGGCGAGTGGGGGAAGAGCAGCAGGGTCAGAAGAAGGTGGCAGCGCCTCAGACCACAGCCGAGGAGGAAGATGGGGATGACGAGGAGGCTGCAGAAGAGGACGGAGAGGAGGGACTGTTCCAGAACAGCCACCGCCTCTTGGGCTGCCGTTTCAGGTGGAGATAGTCCTCCTTCTCGCGCTCCTTCCGTGCCCGCTGGTAGTGATCCTCTTCCTTCAGGTACCAGACGGGCGGCCACCGGTGCTTCTCGAAGTACTCCTGGTTTTCTGGGGCACAATGCCGGAGGGCTTGGTTAGAAGGCAGGCAGGAGGTGGGTGCAAGGAGCTCCGGGACACGGAGGGTGTCCGGGGGCCATCCCCACCCCCACGCCCCTGCCCTGGGGACCTGCTGGGGGCCTCCATCCAGGGCATGCCCAGTCCCAGGGCCAGAGTATCAGCCCTGCTGTCAGAGCCCTCCGTGTAGCCACAGAGCTTCTTCCAGAAAGTCTGTACCAGCGCCGGGGAAAGGCACTTCCACTCTGCTGGGCTCCATGATGGAGGGACAGCCTGGATGGGCCTCACTGTGCTGGGAATGAACTGGGCTGCGGCCGGGCGTGAGGAGAGAGAAGGACAGCGAGGGGCTGAGCTGGCTTCTGCGGGAAGGGGAGGGAGGGTTGCAGGAGGACAAAGAAGGTCAGCCTGGACAGAATGGCTAGGCAGAGGGTTCAGACTGATTCTAGAAGGCGAGGCAGGTGTGGAAGGTTCGGACCAGGGCAGTGATGCGCTTGGAGCTGTGGTTTGGAAAGAAAATGCCCGCAGGGGGTAAAGGAGACAGCGGGGGGCCCAGTGAAGATGTGAGGGACACAGAGTAGCAGGAACTCGGGCAGCTACCACACCGCTCCCAGGAGTCTGTGCGGTTCCTGCTGGGCCCCAGGACTGGAGACATTAATTAAGCAGAAGTGGAACCATAGGGACCTCAGAGGATACCTGGACCTGGGTGGGCCAAGCTGTGCCCATTTCTAGGTTGTGAAATCCATGTGTTGGGTCATGAGCAGCATTAAAAACAACAGACATGGTTTTTATATGTGCACTGACTCACAACAAATATATTTCTTATTGTGGAGTCCTGTCTGAAAGATGCCAACTCTGAAAAAAAAAATACCAAGTCTGAAATACCAAAATACACCCCCACCCCTGTAAAAAAACAAAAAAAACCAAAAAACCAGAAGTCCAACACCTTCTTTGTACCTGTGAGAAACAGACACCCAGAGAGGTAAAGTGGATCACCTGGGGTCCCCAGCTGCCCTGCTGTTTTCCCGGGCTCCCCTTCATTTGGCCTGATACACCTTTGCCAGCTGCTCGCCCCACCCAAGAGCTCAAGTGCAGCCCCAGGATCTCTGGCCGCTTCTGGACGCCCTGTGGCATGGGAGGGCAGGGGGGTGGTGGGGAGCACGGGCAGGTCTTGCAGGAGATGCTCACCTGGGGACATGGCCTTCATGTCTCGGGGGAACTTGCGGCACACGTTGTTGTAGTTGGTGCAGATGTGGTGAAGACACCAGTCAGCCAACTGGTATGCGCAGTGGAACTGGGGAACAGAGAGAAAAGCACCTCTGCTGGAGCCCTGGGGTGTGGGATCCGCATGGAAACCCACAGCTGTCCGCAGAGCCAAAGCTTTCGTGCAGAGGGGCAAAGCCCCGCAGCTGTAATGAGCCCATCTCGGGAGGCAAACCCACACAAAAGCGTGAGAAAACCCTGAATTTGCTCCTTGCCCCACCAATGCCACTGTCACGTCACTGCGGTCCTGTCCGTCCCCAGCACCCACAGAAATCCACAGATGTGTGTGGTGCCTTCCATCTGTGTCTGTCCTCCTTAGATCCCCCCCACCAGATGTCCTCCTCCACCCGCCAGGCGGCCTGCACGGAGGGGCAGACAGCCAGGCTTAGAGCCCACTTCCCCAGCCGCGTCTGCGTGCCTCAAAGCCACAACGTCTGCTTCAGAAGCTGGCTTCTGGGGGCAGAATTCTGCACTTGGAGGGCCGTGTGGGACACGTTGCTTGTCTCCTTGGGAATAAGGAAGTGGGCAGCTCCTTTTAGATGAAGAGTCCTCAGTGACCTCAGGCATGCTGCAACCACGTTTACATACAAGACTGGGCTTCTGTCCTCTGCCCTACGGTCATATGATGCCTCAGGACCTTCCCACCATGGCCAGCCTCTCCTCTCAGCGTGAGACAGGCCCTGCTCAATCCGGGAACCAAGTCTAACAGCAGGCTCCCTTCCTACCCACCACCTGCCAGCCTTCCTCAGTCACTACCAGTGGGCAGACAGGGCCCAGAGTCAAGAATGCTAGAGAGGGCAGTGCCTGGGTGGCTCAGATGGTTAAGCATCTGCCTTCAGCTCAGGTCATGATCCAGGTCCTGGGATCAAGCCCCACATCGGGCTCCCAGCTCAGTGGGGAGTCTGCTTCTCCCTCTCCCTCTGCCTGTGCTCTTTCTGTCTCTCTCCCTTTCTCAAATGAATAAATAAAAATATTAAAAAAAAAAAAAAAGAATGCTGTCAAGAGGCATTCCCTTGCCATCATACCTGAGCCAGTTCTAGGAACACGAGGACGTCCCCATCAATGTCCACCATCATCTGGGTTGCTTCCATCAGCCCGGTCACTGTGTACTGCTCTGTGACACATGAAGAGCCACATGAATGGACATGCCCTCACCTATCCCTCCGGCTGGGCTCCACTGCAGGGCAGAGAGAGAGAGGAGGGCCAGTGGCAAGTCCCAGCAGGCCAGGAAAGCCCACACGTGACTGAAGTCTGCTCCACCAGCGGGGAAACCGGGATTACAGCAAGACTTTCCCAGTAGAGTGGGGATGGGAAGTGGAGGTACATATTAGTTAGAACCACGTAGGAGAACTGCTCTGTGCATTCGCTGTGCCCAGTGGCCTGGTATATGGGGGGTGAAAGCCCCAGGCAGAACCAGCCGTTGGTACTGACGGGAGAGGGTGTAACTCTCGGGATTGCTGAGAACTGTGAATTACAACTATGGAGTGAGTCCAGTTATTTGTGTTCATTGACATTTGACCACAAATCATAAACAAACCTTACATTTTATTTTATTTTTTTTTTAAGATTTTTTTTATTTTTATTTTTTTATTGTTTATTTGACAGACAGAGATCACAAGTAGGCAGTGAGGCAGGCAGAGAGAGAGACAGAGAGGAGGAAGCAGGCTCCCTGCTGAGCAGAGAGCCTGATGTGGGGCTCAATCCCAGGACCCTGGGATCATGACCTGAGCCGAAGGCAGAGGCTTTAACCCACTGAGCCACCCAGGTGCCCCTTACATTTTATTTTAAAACATTTATATTAAAGAAGTAAATACTTATAATCCTTAAGTTTGACTGTATCAGTATAAACTCATGAGGCATTTTATCTTCATGGGGGCACCCTGGTGGCTCAGTCGGTTAAGCATCCGACTCTTGATTTCGGCTCAGGTCATGATCTCAGGGTCATGAGATAGAGCTCTGCATCAGTCTCTGCACTGGGGATGGAGCCTGCTTAAGATTCTCTCTCTTCCTCTTCTTCTGCTCCCCGACTCATGTGTGCGCTCTCTCTCTCCCTCTCAAATAAACAAACTTTAAAATCTATTTCCCAGCTCCAGAAACAATACAGTAGTAATGTGCATCCCTAGTGCTCAGATTATAGCCTTGAAATACCATGCCCAACTATAAGAAACAGACTTCTTAGAGAAGTGGCTGATTCAAGGTTTGGGGCAGGAGATGTATAAAATGAACCAGGAAATAAAAGAAAAAAAAATGAACCAGGAACATCTTGTTATACCACATAACCAGAAAGCTCACTCTGGTGCCAGCTTGAAGAGACTCCTGCTGGCAAAAGGTGCAGTGTGGTATTTGTTTCACCAAAGAAGACTGTGACTATTTGAAACCAATTGAGTATGTTTGTAATAATACTTGAAAGCAAAAACTAATCGGGCACCCTCAAAGGGTGAAGGGAAAAAAAATGAATCTTGAAAACCAGTAAATGAAAGGATACAACCAAGCATTCATCCGCTCTGCCTATGCGAACCATACCACTGGGTAAGCAAAGCGCAGGTGAGGGGAAGCTGCTCTTTTTCAGAGTCATCCAAAAGATAAAGAAGGAATGACTGAATTGGAATATTATCACTTTATGCCTCATAAATCAATGGATCCAGGCAATGATGCTCAGTGACTGCTAACATCACAAAAAGATCACAAAAAGAGACAAGGCTTCTGGATGAAAACCAGAAATGGGGCTCCTGGCTGGTTCAGTTGGTGGAGCATACGACCCCTGATCTCGGGGTTGCGAGTTCAAGACCCACATTGGGTATAGAGATTACTTAAAAATAAAATCTTAAAACAAAACAGAACTGGAATAACATAAGAAGTAGTTTGAGCAAAAGAAAATTGAATATGAATCTGATCTAGCCCCTAGATCCAACGGCCAATCAGAGAAAAATCTAGATTTTTCTGGAACATCAGTGGGTTTTTTCCAATAGATAAATTGCAAGGGGAAAAAAATTTTAATGGACAAGCCTTTTAGATTAGAAGAAATTTAAAAGGCTTTTAAGAAATAAGACCATGTTATAGTGTTTAAGGATTCACACATGGAAGATAAAACTATAAGGAGCACAAAGTGAGGCCAATAAAAAGTCTACTTGACAAAGGAGTAATAGGCAAAGTGTTCCTCCTGAGGACAGGGAAGGACCTGTGACTGGTGGGGACAGGCAGAGGACGTCTGCTATGGCTGGCAAGGTGCCAGCTCCTGATCTGGGACTTTGACTCTGTAATAATTCGTAAAGCTGAACATAGGCTTCCTACGCTGGCACTCTATTGAACAATGAACAAGTTTTAAGCTTGAATCAATAACTTCATAGAAAGCCTATCTCCCAAAACCTAGAGCATCACCAATTATACCATGCTCAGCATTTCCTGCTGATCCTTAACAAGGTACGTGCATGACCTACGTCTGCGTGCTTCGTAGTATGGACAGACAGTTGCCCAGGAAAAGTCCTTTAGTGGGTATTTTCTATAAGCCTCTCCACACAGCGGCGCAGCTGAACATTTGTGACAGCTGACTTGTTTCTGATCGCCCACCATGATGAAGCAAACTTACAGAAACATCTTTATACGTATTTTGCCTTTGGGTCATTTCTTTGGAGATAGCCTTTCAAAAGTTGAACTAGTCGGTCCAAGAGTTTGGAAGTTGTCTGTGCTCTGTGAAGACCACACCACCTTCCAGAGGCAGCTCTGGTGGACATACTATTTCAGCTGTGATCTCTAGAAGCCTCTCTCTTGCTCCCTACCCTAAAGCCCTCTGTGTCTCCAACTAGGGCCCCTGGACTCTCTCTGTAGGCTCAGCTCTTCACATTCAAATTCTGATCAATGATTTCTTCCTTCTTCCTATGACCAAGCACCATCTTAAAACTAATTTCTAGGGGTGCCTAGGTGGCTCTGTTGTTAAGTGTCTGCCTTCGGCTCAGGTCGTGATCTCAGGGTTCTGGGGTCGAGCCCTGCGTCGGGCTCTCTGCTTGACGGAAAGCCTGCTTCCTCCTCTCTCTCTGCCTGCCTCTGCCTACTTGTGATATCTCTCTGCCAAATAAATAAATAAATAAATCCTTAAAAAAAAAACCAAAAAACCCAATTTCTCATCATGGTATTGCTGTTTTCCTCCTACGTGAGTCCCAGTCTTGATCATTGGTCCAGAGCCCCAGCAGCTCTGAGGCTAGGTCCTTCCCTGAATCCCAACTCAGTAGCTAAGGCCCTGCTCTCTGTGCCCTGACCTGCCCAAGAACACAGACCCCGGTATCAACAGCAGCACAGGGACCAACACCAACACCAACACCATACAAATACCAATTCCAACATCAACGGGAGTCTTCTGCCTGCCCGCGTCGCTGGCCCCAGACTCCCTTCATCTGGATGGCACCACTCCTCTTCTCCAGCCCCTTGGGCCCCTGACCTGCCCCTCCTTGCCTGCGGCTTGGTTTCCCTGTGGCTTCGGGTCCTGCTCCTTCCCAGGGCCGCTGCAGGTGGCCCGATCTAAAAGCTGCCTTCCGCCTCTCACCCTCTCCCGGGCTTTTCAAGGAACTAGGGGTGGCGGGTCAATGTTTATTGTCTGCTTTTGGAAGAAGAAAGAAGCAGAGCAGGAGGAAGAGCAGAAGGGAGAGAAGGAAGAAGGAAGGAAGACAGAGGAGGAGGAGAAGAAGCAAAGGGGAGCGATGAGAACGGCATTCAATTCCTCGACTTCAGCTCGCCCCACTGCGGCCAAGCAGACAGAACACCAGCGCTGTCGTCTACTGGAGACCACTCTTTTGGCTCAGAGCCCTTTGCGGAGAGCCTATCACGTGACACCATCCTGCCTCTCACATGCGCTTCTTTACATCTCTGTCCTCACCCAAACCCCAATGCTCATCGACATATTTCCCTTTATGTCGACACCATCCCCTGCTTGCTGCTTGCAGCCTATCCCCTGGAGGGAGGCAGGTGAGAGGAGACATCAGGACCTGGGGGGGGGGGGGTTCCCGGGATTCTCCCCCAGAGGGGTCCCCGTGTACCTGTGAGGGCAACCAGGTGCGGCAGGCAGAGGCGATTGGCCAGGATGATGAGCTTCATGTCATCCAGATCGGGGCTGGAGGTGAACATGCCCGTGTAGAGGTACTCCAGCACGGCCCTCATGCAGCTCTTGCTCGTGTACGGGAACACCACCTGCGGGGAAGGGAGACACAAGGCTCCAGGAAGGCCCAGCTGCATGGAAGGACGAGCTCAGGCTGGGGAAACTCAAAAGGCCCCCCGGCCTCTCGCTGGCTCCCCCGGACGGGCAGCTGTCCCTGAACTGCCCTTGTACCAGTTCCAAAGGCCCCCCGAGGCCTGTCTCCCAAGGCAAAACCTGCACCAATCCCGTGTCAGTGGCACTCTGACATTTCTAATGTTTTTCAGGGCACCTGGGTGGCTCAGTCCGTGGAGCGTCAGACTCTCAAGTTCGGCTGAGGTCATGATCTCAGGGTCATGAGATTGAGCCCTGCATGGGGCTCCACGCTCGCTCCGTGGGGAGTTTGCTGGAGACTCTCTCCTTCTCCCTCTGCTCCTCCCCAGGTTCACTGTGTGCACTCCCTCTCCCTCTCTCTCTCTAAATAAATACATCTTTAATAAATAAATCAAAGGACCTGGATTCTCACTGGCATGCTTCCAAAGCCTTGCTGGCTTGCAAGGTGTCTGAAGGAGTGCTTCCTGCCCCCTGAACCCACCCTGGGGCCCCCTCCTGGCCTTGCAGAGGGCAGTGCAAGAGGGGGATGAAGGAGCAAACCAACCCCAGCTGGCTTCTCCCTGGCTGCCTGCAGCTGCTGCTTTGGGCCCCTGGGATCTCTTCCGAGCAGCACTGCAACAGAAACTGCTTTCTCATCAGACATGAGTCTCTCCGGGCTGCCCGGGAGTCATCTGGAGCTTGCAGGCTGCTTCTATGGTACCAAGAAGTGCCTAGGGCAGGCCGGCCCCTCGGGCTCCGGGGAGCGCCTCGTCTCACACTCACAGGAGCCAAATCCACTCATGCTTTCAGGATCAGAGACCAGCTCATAGCTCAACCCTCCACTGAGCCTTCCGGAAGGACTTTGTTCCCAGAAATCTTAAGAAACTGTTATTCTAAGGGCACCTGGGTGACTCAGTGGGTTAAGCCTCTGCCTCAGGCTCAGGTTATGATCTCAGGGTCCCGGGATCGAGCCCCGCATGGGGCGGTGGAGGGTCTCTGCTCAGCAGGAAGCCTACTTCCCCCCTCTCTGCCTGCCTACTTGTGATCTCTGTCAAATAAATAAAAATCTAAAAAAAAAAAGAAAAAAGAAACTGTTATTCTATGTCACAGGATGCTGTCCTGTGTTGTTTGTCCTACCATCTTTCCTTCAAGTGTTTGGTGAGCTCTTACTAAGGGACCAGCACGGAGTGGGGCTGGGGAGAGGCGGGGAGGAGAGAAATCCCAGACCAGGTGACAAAACAGCGTGCGGACCCTCAGAACCTCAGGCAGCTGCACAAAGTTGGACCTTGGGAACTGTGAGGCTGACTGCGACAACCAACAGTACAGGAGTTCAAGGAAAAGAGACAAAACAAGGGCCTCAGCCTGAGCTACCCTGCCCGGCCGCGAGAAGGGAAAGGACAGAACAGAGTGAAAGAATATTTCGAAGGACGCACTGACATGCCCCTTCCAGCTCCGAGTTTCCAGTCTCAGTGCCTGAGAAAGTGGCTGAAACAGTGATAGAACAGTCGGGTTGGAGCAGCGCTGATTAGAGGGAAAGGTGAATGAAGCATTTTTTTTTAAATTGTCTGTCTTCTGCAGCTTTGACATCTGGGGCCATGCTGACCCCATGAGGGGCTACCCCTCCCAGCGTTAGCCAATCTTAGCATTAGGAAAGGGGGCAGTCAGCATGCCTTTCACGTGCAAACAAACCAAACCCAGTCCACACCCCAGCCATCTTCTTTATCAGGCTCCCTCTCTCAGCCACTCTCCCCTGCCCTAGTCACCCCAAGGCCAGGTACCAGACCATTTGGGACAGCCCCAAAGCCTCCTGAAATTATTCAGACTAGCCAATCCTCAGCCTGCTCACCCTGCCTCACTCATCCCTTCACACAGAAAATGCAGTGACGGCTCCTGTTCGCTGTTCCCTTTGTTCCCTCTGCCTCCAGACTGACCCTGGTGCTTCCCTGTTTGGCCCCCTATGCCTGAGAGCACAAAAATCTCTCTGCCCAATGGCAATTTTCTCCTGATCTGTGGGCTTCACCGTACCTAAGTAATAGACCTACATTTAAAACAGTGATGGATTCATCCTTCCTCATAAAGTGGGAATATGAAGCCATGTGTAGAAGTTGTGTGTGAGGTGAGATATGAGACAATATATCAAAAGTGCTTTCTACACCATGAAGTGAAGATGTCACTATGATCCCCCTGTCGTAAGATCCTTGGCTATGGGACCTAGCTCATAAACTTGTCTTGAGTCTGGCACTCCGCGGTGCACAAGCACGCAGTGCTGAAAGAAGTACCAATAAAAATGGCAGATGCCTCAGACGGGAAGGGTGAAGATCTCTTTCTCCTTCCCACCTGTTTCCCTCCTAGCCTTACCTCCCTGGTGGAACTCTCCACGAATGGTCCCCCAAACATGGCGGCCATCCAGTCACAGCTGGAAATCAACAGGGGCTTATGGGCGCTGATGGTGCCATCGTCCAGGATGAAGGTCACATCTGTCGGGAAGAAGAGGCATCCTGTGAGGATGTGGTGAAAGAATGAGGGAGAACCCACCCCAAAGACCAACACTGTGCCCAGACAGCCCACTTCCTTCTGAAGCCGCTCATGGAGAGTGCAACATGACCACGCTCTTGGGCTTGGGGACGAGGCTTCAGGAGCAGGGCCACCATATCTCCAGGCCATCAGCAGCTGAGATGACTCAGAATGCTGAGGGGACCGACCTGGACTCTTCCGAAGGTTAATGGGAGGGAAGGCCCCTGCCCTCCGGCAGTCAGTTCCTGAGCACAGTCCATACCTGAAAAGGTGCCTTTTGCCAAGCACTCCTTCACCCGGTTGGTCCGGCGGACATGGAAGGCCTTAGTGATCTCTTGGTTCATGAAGGCCTCGTTGTTGAGAATGTTGGCCACCATCATGCGCAGATCAAAGACCTCAAGCAGTTCGGCAATGTGGGCGATGTGCATGAGGTCACGCTCATTCTCGTCCAGCTCCCCGGTGTACAGGTACTTCAGAACAGCCCGGAAGGGCCCCGGCTGGATGGAATTGTCCATCTTTACCACCACCATCAGCCGGGACTTGTAGGTCAGAGGATCTTCTGCCATTTCCTCCTGGATGCTCACAAAAGCTCGGCTCCAGGAAGAGAGTACTCGGCCCCTCCCAGGCAGATAACCTGTTCCATTGCCCCGTAAGATCCCATCGCTGGTGGAGGCACGGAGCCCAGCAGGCCCCGAGCCCCCGCCCTCCTCCACACTCTCGCATACGTCAAAGCTGGCCGCTCGCAGCAGGAAGTCCCGGCCATGGTGGTGGTGGTGATGGTGGTGGTGGTGATCGGGGTGACCCCGGTGGTCCTCTGGGCGGGGGCCCCCGGGCCCCGAGGGGCCCCCCAGCTCCCCCTCACTCAGGTCCATGAGGAATAGGTCGTAGAACTTGGAGGAGGAGGTGGAGAGGTAGATCTTGTGGGCAAAGATGCGCACCCGCTCCTGCAGCACCAGTATGACATCCGCACACAGCGGGTCCTCCAGGAGGTGGGCGGGGCACTCCTCGCTGCTGGAGGGGGGGTCGGGCACCACAATGATGGGGGGAGGCGGCTTGGGAGGCAAGAAGGGCGCCTGCAGCAGAGGACGCTGCACGTTACGGAGGTGGGATTTCCAGAACTGCAGGTGGCGGCGGGAGATGAGCGCGGCGCGGATGGCATTGTCAAAGACGTCCTTGATGCCAAACTGGGCCACCACGCTGGTCTCATAGTAGGGGATACCCAGCTCCTTGGCCACCTCCCGACCCTTCTCTGGGGGAAGGATCTCATTGGGCTTGATGGGCCTGGCAGGTTCAAGAAGGAAAACCAAACATGTTGCGGGGGAAGAGGAGAAGAGGGGAGAGGCAGGGAGAGGCAGCTCTCTAGAGCCTGCCTGTTCTTCAGGGGATGGCTCAGGATCTGTCTCTGTCTGATTCCTGCCCTTTCTCCTCTGTTTAGTCAAATCTTACCAGTCCTTTAAGGCCCACTTCCAATCCCTCCTCTTGCAGGAAGCCTTCCGTATTTATGCCAGCCACCCGCCCTCCCCAGCTCAAAGCAGTGGCAGCACTACCTCCCTCTCTGGCAATTAGCATGCAGTGTTCCACGCTGGTTTTTAACACAGCCATATATGGAGTTCATCTTCCAGCGTGTTCATAAGCCCCTTTCATGCAAAGACTACCACCTTTTCTCCTTCCCTCCCATGGTACTCAGCCCAGGATTGCCCACAAAGGGTACAACAGATGCATGGATGCGCGGATGGATGGGTGAATTAATGAATGAGTGGACAATCTTTGGGCCCCCACATGGCTTGCTTCAAATCAAGGGTGAGGTGTGAGGCTGAGCAGACTCCCTCAGGGCTGAACAGGGAGCCATGGAGATGCACCCCCTCCCTCTGTCTTCCTCCTTCCCCCTCCCTTAGCAATGGCACCCCCTACCTAGCCAAGGGTCGCCTGGCCCTATTGACAGCCTCCAGGTCCGCATAGCGCAGGTCCAGCTGGCACCCCACCAAGATGACAGGTGCTCGGGGGCAGAAGTGCTTGATTTCTGGGTACCACATGGTCTTGACATGGTGGAGGGAATTGGGGTTGGCAATAGAGAAGCACAGAACCACCACATCGGATCTGGGGGTGGGAGAGGGGGTTACAGGCAGGGAAAGCTGGTGGTCAGCTGCCTGCCCTGGGAACAAGGGCGGACACACATACCCACCCCACCCTACACTACATCCCACATCGGTCATAGGCACCCGCTCACAGAATGTATACTAATAGGACCCCTAATTTACAGACCTCTAATTCAGCATTTTAGAGCTTTCGAAAACCCTCCCTTTGACCTCATGGCTATCTTATGGGTTCGAAATCACCACTTTACAATCCATGGCTGAGGAAAATCAATTCAGAACAGTTCCCCTAATTGTGCCTAGTCACAGAGCTGACAGGTAGCAAGGCTGAGAGTCCAACCAGGCCTCCTGACTTCAAAGCTGCCTCCTTCCACGGCCCCGGGCTGCCTCCCCGTGAGGTCTGCCGAGCTGCCTTCTCTGCTCCCTCCACCCAGCTGAAATCTCCCAGCCTTGCCCTTCCCTGGGAAAGCAGGGGAGACCCATCTGCCTGGCTCCCCGGAGGCATTACCCACCTCCCATAAGCAAAGCGACGGTCTTTGTGGTGGTCTCCAAAGGTGTCCCAGAGGCGGAGGGAGACGCTGACATCATCTACCACATCTCTGGAGCGTTCCAGCACCTGTGGGGTGTGGCGGGGAGGGAGAGGAGCTGGAATCAGGAGCAACGGTTCTAGGGGCCTCTGCATGTCAGCTCAGGGTAGCTAGCGCCGGCTCATCCCTGGGGGTCCCAGACAGCATGGGGGTGGAGGGACAGAGCTGGCTAGGGTCCGGGCAGCTCCCTCTGTGTGCCATGACCAGCACGTCCCTGTCCGGTGCCATCTCTGCAGACCCAACAGCAGGAGTGGGCTCGAAGCTGGCCAGAAGCGAAGAGCCTCAGAGAGGGCAGACTGTCCTGGGGTGGAAGGGATCTCAGGGGGCCTGCCCTGTTCCCCGCTTCACCTGCCTCTGGTTTTGGTACTGGCCAACAGCTTCTTTCTTCCTCTCTGCCCTCATCTCTCCAACACCTCCCCATTACCGGGGGCTGTGATTGCACAAGATGCCCGCCCTAAGCAAAGCCTGGGTCTCAGGCACCAGCTCAGCCATGCAAAACACAAATGGTTAAGGATCCCTCCCCTGGGGTGGGCTCCCCTCAGTCCTCTCTCCTGGGGCTCCTTCCTCTTCAGCTGCCCCCACCCCACCCCCAGGGGCCTCCGTGAGTGAGCTCGTGAGCTCGTGAGCTCAGCACAGGCGGGCCGGCCGTGTTTGCACACACTGAGCTGTAGCTTGGGAAGAAGCCCAAACACACGGGGCGGACCCCCAGCCGAGCGCCCTTGCAGCCTTACCTCCTGGCACACCCGATACTGGTCGATGGCCCAAACCGTGGGCACATGGGTGGCGAGCAGCTGGTACTGGGTGAGGGTAGCATTGCAGGCCCGGGCGCAGATGAGCCTGGTCTTGCCCACCGCGTTGTCTCCCACCACAACGCACTTGATGGTCTCTACGTTTGGCCTTTCATAATCCATGTCAGAATCCATTAATTGGGACCTGAGGGAGAGGAGCGTCGTGGTCAGGACAGCTCCGCTCACCAGCTCCCCGAGGGCCAGGGCCAGCGGCTCTCCTCAGCCAGCATCTGAGTGGAGAGGGGGCGAAGGGAGTGGGTAGTTTTCCGGGCGCTCGTTCTGCGGGGCCTGAGAAGCTGGGGGCCCATTCAGGCTGCAAGGAGTGGCTGCACCACGTGAACCGCTCGTGGGCCTTCTGTTGCCACCATCCTCCCACTGGACTTCTGGCTGGGGGAGGCCTGTTAGAGATCCCGAAGCAGAACCTGCCCCAGGCCTGTCCCTACTCTCCCAGGAAAAGGACAGCCCGCCTGGGAGGCTCACTCCTCACCCACACTCTCCTCCTCTGGGCAGCAGAACAACAAACAGCTGAGAGATGCAGAGTCCCAGCCAGGTCCCCACCCCTTCCCAGCATGCCGGAGGGCAGGGCCACTTTAAAATTTAATGGACTTGTCAGAGCTGGGGGGCAGCTCTCCTGCCCTCTACCTTTGCCTCCCTCCCTCCCTGGTGGTGGATTTTCAAGCCCTAGCTTGCCTCCGGCTACTCTTCAATGCAAGTGTCCTCTCCCCACCCCGACCCCCAGCCTCCTTCAGGGAGATGCCAGAATTTTTCCTCCCAGTCCCTCTGGAGGCACCTGAGCAGCCCAGGGGCATCCCCTCCCCTCCTCTGAGCCTGTCATGCTGCCTGGAGGGCTCACTCAGCTGCAGGCCCAGTTTTGAGATGGCAGTAGAGATAAACAGGCCTGTGACTTATTCACTCATGGTCAATGGGCCTTCCCGCCCCTACTCAGGCATGCCCTCTAACCATCCTGCATGCAGCCCCCCTTCAGAACTTCCCATTCCTAGGGACTAGGATTCTCAGGCTGAAACCCCCAGATCCCTGACATTCCTGGAAGGCTGCTCACTCAGTTGGCTGCACGGGTAATGGGGCTGCTGGGGGAAGCAGAGGGTCAGAAGCTGGGGCCTGAATTTCTGGGCAAATGCTTGCCTCAGTTTCCCTCTGTGCTGAGCAGAGAGGGAGTGCCCTGTCCACCCACAGAGGGGGATGGCTCAAATGAACAGAGAGCCCTTCTGTAGTTGAAATGTCATGTCAGTGCTTAAAAAGCTGTCATCAGGAAGGGACCCTCAGCTGGAGGGCCAAGGGACTTTCGGGAGCAGTCCCCCGGTGGCATCCTGAAGGGGTTGAGGGGAAGAGGTAGGGGTAGGTGCAAGGCAGACACTGGTAGCGAACTTGGTTTCACCTAGGTCATGGGCCTGCTCCTGCTCTCACTCCCTGTGTGCATTAAGTCAGCGGGGGACTGGAGCGGCCCGGAGGACCCCTTCCTAGGCCCAGGAAGGCTGAGCTCCTAAGGGTGCTGGAGGCGCCCTCACTGCTGAGCCATCCAGCCAGAGAGCCAGGGCCACCAGCAGTGCAGAGCAGCTCCATTCCTGCTGGGCTGTAACTGGATGCCAGCATGCAGGAATGCAGAACTGAAATACCCAAGTAACATGGCAACTGGGATTTGCCGAGTAGGTACATCTTAGCAACCTAAGCAAAAAGTGCAGCAAGGGCTTTTCAATGAGACAAGCACCTCCTTCTTTTTGGAATTTTACAGGATCTGAACTCCAAACAACAAGGGGATCTCCTTGCAACTCCTCCCCGGTCTCCAGAGCAATTGTCTGCAGGATTCCGGGGCTGTAGTCTCCTATGTATGCTGAAGAACAAAACAGACTCCCCAGTACGAATATGGAGAGCTGGAGGAGAAAGACTATACCCACTGGCCAGCAGAACTTCCTTCCCAAATTCAGATTTGAATGGCCTGTGAGTGTGGAAGCAGAAGGGGCAATGAGGAGACGGAGGAGGAGGGGCGTCAGTTTGTAAATCCAGGAGCATGTGGACCGTGAAGAGGATGCCAGAACACTAGTAGATCAATGCTGCTTCAAAATCAGAGAGTTTATGATTAAAACACCCCTGCACAGCTCATGCGCCTCTGTGTTGAAGGAAGAGAGAGCCAACCAACAAGTAGAAAGGTAACAAACACTGCCAGTTGTTCAGACAGCAGCCCTGCTGGGGGCTCCTCTGGCTGAGCCGCCCCTTCTCATCCACTCTTCAGTCCTCCATAGCCCTCCCCTGCTTGTCCTTGGACTTCTCTCCCTATTTTTATCATTCTCGCCCACTCCACCCCATCCCAACCGCCTGACTTCAGATCTAGGAAACTTCAGATCTAGGAAAGGGCAAGTCAATTTGCTTCTCTGGGCATCAGTCTGCCCTTCTGGAAAATGGGTTTGAGGGCTTTGGAAGAAAGTTTCCCAAATCTTGGTAAATTTGTGCCAAGAGAGCCTGGGCAGAAAGGAGGTATTTGTCTTCTTATGCAATCCGGTATTATATAATGCTAGATTACATATCTATATATGTAATTCTATCTCTCTTTAAGATACAGCCTGGCCCAATTAAGCCAGCAGGCAAAACTCTTTAGTCGAGACAGGCCTGTCTTACACAAGGATCCTGGACTGGAGATAGCGTGCCAAAGCCAGCAGTAATATAATTTTTGCTCTAGAATATTGCTACTTTACTGTATCCTTGTTGATGTATGGTGATACAACCCACTCAATGAGCTTCTCAACTTCCCCTTCCCTTCTGGCACTCTCTCCCTTCAATGACTCTAGACTTTTCCACACAATTGCCTCATCCTCATTCGTTCTGAGCCTCTAGACAAACCTCCATACACTATGGCTTCCTGGCCATCCTGCCCCGGGAATCACAATCTCCAATTCATTCCTCTCCCTCAGTGATCCCAGAGTCACAAAGATGCTCCCTCCCCACCCTGTCCCATGATCCCTGTCCCCCTGTCCACAATCAGCCTCCGGCCCACTGCTCTCCCAGCTCTGTGTACTCAGGCCAGGCCAAAAAGCCAGGTGTACTCAAATTAGCTACAACCCTCAATGGGTACCATTCCCACCCCCACACCCCTACACACACTCTTTGCAGAGCCCAGAAAAGCCCCCCTTTCCCTCCCACAGCTGATAGGAGGTTGTTCATCTGTGGCTGCCCTAGTCTGGTTGTCAAGGAAACGACAGAATCTCCCTGGGAGCCTGCTTTGTCTCCTAGCAACCAATATCCCACATCCTGCATCTCACAAAATGCAAAAGAGAGGAATATCCTCAAAATGAAGGTAAAAATCGAGGAGGATGGAGAGGAAGGGAGAATTGGGAAGAGAAGACCAGAGAGGGTGGCTTTTCGCAGGGCTGGCTGACATTGTAATATTGTGGAAGGCGGAGAGATGAATCCCTCCTGCAGATCCAGTGGGCCGCAAGGCTCAAAGGGATCTTGAATGATCATATGAACAAAAAATGCAAACCCAAACACACAAAAAGAACCTTCTCAAACATCAAACAACACTAAGCATCTCTCCCATAGTTTGCCAGAACTCTGATGCACACACTGCAAGGAGTTGGTTGAAAGAAATCTCTCCGGAACGGCGAGCAAAACATCCAAATTCCATTGGTTTTCAACAGAAACATTTCCACCACTCTGGACCTTTATTCCTGACACGCTGCTCTGCACACGCACACGCGCGCGCACACACACACACACACACACGAAATAAAAAATATATTTTTTTTAAAATGAGGAAACAGGAGGGCCACGACACGCCAAGGCAATCAAGTCATCTTCCTTTCCCTAGAGAAACCCAGAAAAGATTAGTCCCCCGCCCCCTGAGACCCCAGCAGCCAAAGCCATAGCCAAGGGGAGAGGAGGTGCAGGGGTGTTGGTGGCTGGGGAAGTCTTCAGAAGGGGCGCAGATAGGGCCGGGGAGGGCACAGGAGGGCGAAGCGGCGCGTCTCCGGGCAGCTTGCAACCCGGCCATAATAGAAATTAATCATTTACTTACACCACTACATGTGACGGGGTAATTTCTAGTGTAAGGAACACATCTCTTCCTGCTAAGCACGCTCATTTTAGTGAAATGTCTGGGGTCACTCCGCGCGTGCAAGTTAGGTCGATGCCGGCGTCGACGCCGCCGCTGCTGCCGCCGCCGCCGCCGCCGCTGCCGCTGCTGCTGCTGCCGCCGCCGCTGCTACAGGCTCCGGGCCCGGGTCGCGCTAGATCAGAGACTCTGACAGAGCAGCCCAGGCCGGACGGCGGGCCGGGAGCGGCCGCGCGCGCGGCACTGCAGCCATTGCCTCTTCCGGATCAGCATCTCCCCGCGCCCCGGGCGCCCAATGTCATGGAGGCGCGCTGGAGTGGGCTGCGCGCGGCCGCCGACCTCGGGCGGCTGGGCCGCGCCGCCGCCGCGGGTCCTCTGGCTGCGGAGGCTGGAGGCTACGCGCAGTTGGGGGGGAGAGGGGCGAGGCCGCCGCCGCTACGCGCCCGGCCCGCTCCGAAGGCGCGGCCGCGAAGACGCCTAGCGCTGCAGTCCCGGGGACCGCTCGCGACCTCCCGTTTTCATTCACAAAAAAAGGAAAGGGAAAAAAAAAAAAAAAAGAAAGAAAGAAAGGGAGGAAGAACAGGGGGCAAAAATCGCACCCAGGCCGGCGGCCCCGACAGGCTCCGCCCACCGCGGAGCTCCGTTGGTGGAAAGGGGTCTGGGGGCGGGGAAGGGGCGGGGAAATAAGGGGATTGGGCGACCGGCAGGCCCGGCCCCGGCCCCGCCCCGCGGCGCCGCTCACTACCTTCCGCCCGCCCTCCCTTCCCCCAGCCCGGAGGGACGAGGCTGGGAGGGTCTCGGTTCACCACCGCTGGGGGGTCTCCTCCCTCTACCTGGCAAGGCGCAAGACCTCGCTGGACTCACACGGGGTTTCCCCCTTTCCTCCGGGAGGCTGAGTAAGAACTCCGAGACGCATCTTAGCCCTGGAAGGGATGCGAGTTAGGGGAGGAGAAGGGACATAGTTTCCTTCCCCCGTACACCCAGGCCTCCACCCCTGGCCCCCCGGGGAGAGGAATACAGCCTTTTCACCCAGGCCCTCCTCTGGCTTGAGAGTTTTCCTGGCACCTGCGGGCCTTCCTTCCTTGATCACCAGCCCTTCGGCTACAACCTGTGCCAGGAGTTTTAGAGTGGGTCAGTCTGTCACCTGTACCTTCGCCCATCTAGGCCTTCTCCCCCTCCCTCCCTCTTCAGCAGTCTCTGCTTCCATCCCACACCCATCCTATTGCCACCTGGAGTTTACCAGCATCTTCCGGCCTCTTAAAAGAAATACCATGAAGACACTAGCCCTGGAGACGGTGTCTAAGACACTTTGGGGCTCCCTGTCTCGATTTACTCCCCTGTAAAACAAAGAGGTTATAAGGGATGATATCTGTAAATGAGCAGTCCTCAAAAGAAGTTTCCATGTTCAAGGCTACTTTGATTCTAATGATCTTGACTACTGGTAATTGCAGTAGCCAGCTCAGTCTGGTTTTATCCATCTTGTCAATTACTTCTGGACAATTTTTTAAGCCCAGACCGACATGCGTTCCACCTAACCCCCTCAAGCTTGCGCTCTGAGGAAGCAAACCCAGCTTAATGCTAGTTTATGCAAACATATAATTAGGAAGAGAAATGCATTGCCCCCCAAAAGCCAAATAAAAATGAATTTTATATTCTCTGAAGTATGCTTTCCATCTATGAATGCATGTAATTGGAAGTTGCCCATTAAGGTGCTCCTGATAAATGTGCTTTCTGGCCTGGTCCATGTTCAAGAAGTGCCTGATTAGTGGAGAATGCTTCCCCCACCTCCTTCTGAACCTACTTTGAGCTGGAAAAGAGGTTAGGGATGAGGGAGTGTGCTGCTTCACCCTTCTGGTTAGGAATCGGTCTCCATAAGAACAGAATGTATTGGTTTGAATACATGCATGGGGGAAAAAGGGACAGGTGTGTCCTTCCCACATATTTGGTATTGAAGAGCCTCAGCCTATCTTCTGTGTGCCACAGGTCACTGCCCCAGAGAGAACCATAGCATGACATCTCTGCATGGGTGCCCAGGAGGCCATAGCCACTCCCACTGATACCCAGTTGCCCCCAGCCAGCTCCAGAGCTCCCGACTGTTGGCTTCAACTTTCACACAACCCAGCAGCAGGGATGGCCCCAGGACAGCACAAAGCAGGAAAACAGAACTGCCCCAAATCGTGAGGCTTCCAGGTCTATTTCTATGGAGTCTCTGGGGAAAGAGCCAGCTCAGCCTGCGAACCTCACTGCCCAACCAGGCTGCACTGTTGGGGTTCAAAGGCGTAAGTTTGGCAAAATGAAGTTGCACCCCCTGTTCACATTGGGTAAACTGTCTCAGGTAGAGAGAGCCAGCTGCTCTGCTGGGAGACAACACCTTAATTCCCAGTATCGTTTTTGGCACACAATCCTTTTTCAGCTTTTCTTCAAACCAGAGTTCTTCCTGATCACATCACCTCTCAGGCATTCCCAGTCAGAGCCTCTCTTCCCTCAGAAAAGCCTTCTCGTGATTCCTCTTTCCCAGTGATGTAAACCCCTTGAGCCTCTTCCCAAAAGGCACCCATTCCAATGATGCCCATAACCACTCTCGTCAAGGATATCATGAGCTGCCACTTTCCTGAAGAATGTGAGCAGGAGGCCTCGTCTGGGGAGAAAACTCTCCAACCCGGTCCTCAACAGAGCACCTATGTGGCAGGTTCGTGCAGCCAGCACCACAAGCCCTCCTCTCCCTGATCTCGAAGGCTCCTGCCCAGTGCCGCCCAAGCTATGCAGACCTTTCTCAGTGTGTCCGCCTCCAACCTGCACGTTCCATTTGTTTCACACACGGTTCCAGCTTATCTCCTCTTGGCAGGTTCCTTATCTCTCTTTTCTCTACCCTCGACCAAGCCCACCCCACAGGCCTTCCGACACAAAACCCTGCCCCTCTCCCCAGCAGCATGTGGTCTGGAACACGTGGCATTGCCACCCTGTGCCTGGTACCAGCTGAGAGCAGAAGCAGAGGTATCTCAAAATGCAGAGCCCTGTCAGGGTGAAGGAGCCAAATCTGGAAAGTCTAGAATCTCTCAGCCTCCAGGTCTAGGACTCAAGGGGCACCACCAGGTCTTCATAAGAGACAGAACCCTTCTGGGCCTTTTCTCAAATGGTTCTGTCAGAACATTGTTCTTCCCACCCCTTCACCTGGGGTGAAGATAATGCTTACTCATCCTTCAAGTCTCAGTCTAGATGTCACTTCTTCCAGGAAGCCCACCAGGAATACCCCGTACAAAGTTGGCAAGGTTCCCTGCCCTTCTTTTGTGCGCCCCTAATAATAACAATCACCCTGCTCTGTCATTGGGTCTCTCTCTTCTTCACAGTCCTGAGAACTGTTTAGGGAAGGGACCATGCTTAGTTGACTTTCCTTCTTCCAGGTCTGGCAACCAGTACTCAACGGGAGCTCAATAAACGCTCGATGGATGAATGAATGTTTGGGTGGGGATCTTGGGGAGGAGGGAGTTGACACCACCCAGTGGCTACTCACATGCTGTCCAGAGAGGTCTTCCACAGGCTGTTCCGGCCTTGTCTTTGGCTTGCCATGGCTCTGTGTTCCCTCCAGGTTCCCATGGGGCTGGACAGAAGTGATTGGGGCAGGGCAGGGGAAGACAGTGAGAGAAGGAATAAACACACTGTGAGTTACCCAAAGATATGCCACCAGCTTAGTCAGCCCAAACAGAGGGTCTACTCAGGGCAAGAGTATGGCTCCTGCTGCCCAGGCCCACAGGGCTGAAATGCTCAGCCTGGAGGCCAAGACAGAGTCTACCTTAGGGAGTCAAGGGGCTCCTTAAGGGTCAAGAACCATGCTGCAGGCATTTGCACCTTTCTGAACTTGGTAATTTGAAAAGAGCAGTCATTGTTCCATCAGGAGGCTTGGATTCTGTCCTCACCAAGGTGGGTGACAGTGGGCAATTCTGTCTCCTCCCTGGGCCTGTTTTCTCCTGTACAAGGGTGGGGTCCAGCTTATCCAGCACGGATATCTACTCTGGGTTTCTAGCATGGAAGGCCTATATTTTATTGGCCATCCTTTTCACTGAAGAAGCTCCTGATCCAAGCTAGACTCAGCAGAAGATGAGCGGATGGCCACCAAGGCTGAGAATGGAAGAAGGAAATATCTGGGGGCAGAGTGGGAAGGGATTAGAAACATAGTAAGAGGCAGAGATCCCCATCTTTAGCTTCCTTAAAAGGTTAATCACAGGGGCACCTGGGTGGCTCAGTGGGTTGGGCCTCTGCCTTCGGCTCGGGTCGTGATCCCGGAGTCCTGGGATCAAGCCCCGCATCGGGCTCTCTGTTCGGCGGGGAGCCTGCTTCCCCCACCCCCTTCTTCCTGCCTCTCTGCCTACTTGTGATTTCTGTCAGATAAATAAATAAAATCTTAAAAAAAAAAAAGGTTAATCACAGTCTTGGGACCAGTTCAACCAAAGAAAATTCTAGAACTTCAGGAGAGAGAGGGAATGATGAAGGAAGGGCTTGAAGAGGCCTGGTGGATTCCTCTGGAATCAGTTGATACTAGGTAGTGAAAGGGTAATGGAGGGGCATCTCTGTGACAAGCCTCCAGGGGCAGGGGACAATGAGGCAGAAGAAAGCTAAGGCAAGAGCAGCCCCGCACCACTCCCCCAAGCCCAGTGGGCAGGGATGTGGACAACAAGAGCCCCGAGAGCCCGGAGTAAAAAGAAACCAAAACAGAGGAGCAGCCATTGCAGTAATTGGCACCAACCTCAGTTCTAGTCTCTCCTCCACCAGGAACTGGCTGTGTGACTTCGGGCAAGGAACCTAATCTTTCGGGTCTTCCATTGGGATAACAACACTACTTGCCTGAAGACAGGGGATGACTGGATGATCCTCTCATGCCTGCTTCCTGGGCCGAGACCAGAGGCGGTGTGATCCCTCTCACTCTTCCTTCTTTTCTGCCTTTCTCCCCCTTGTGGCCTTATGCCCACTGGGTCAAGGGGGACCATCTCCCATCTGTGCCCCGGCCACCTGGGCTGCCTATGGCGAGCAGTCAGCACAGAGGGTGCGGAGTTCTGACAGTCTGACCTACCAGGGTTGGAAAACCCCATGCCCACCTTGGCCCTGGCGCCCCGTGAGTAAATGAACAAGCCGGTGAGACCATGAAAGGAGAGCAAATGAGAATTCTGCCTGGGATCTTCAAAGCCCAGCCGGCCCCCTTGCAGCCTTCCTACACCACACTGTGGGGGCTGGCAGGGCAGCTCAAAACAGAAGCTGAAGATGCCACTCCTGGTCTGGCCTGGCCAGGCTGTAGCCGGCCCCTGCTGGCAGAGATCTGAGCATGCAGACCCCTCTGCCCAATCACCCAAGCCTCCTGACCCTGCCTCCTCGGGAGCCACAGTGAACTGGGGCCTCCATGCAGAGGCCCTGGGGCCTCTCTTCGCTCAGCAGAGATACTGGAGCGCTTTTTGGCTTGTATCTTTTAAGAGCTGCAGGTACCACCACCATTAATTCCACAGGGGAGATGCATGATCCCCCACCCCAAGTCTCCTGGGCTGTTACTTCCCAGGACAGTATACTAGAAGCCCCCATGAGGGAGGCCTCCTGCAGAAAGAAGCTACACAGTATTACTTCTGCCGGGCTTTGTAGACAGAAACATTACAAGCTGGGGGCAAAAATGCACCCCCTTGGCCAGTGCATCCAAGGCCCAAGATCCTTCACTTCAAGCAAGCTGCAGACCTTCTGAGAGAGGACAAGCTCGTTCCTGGAGCCCCGCAGAGCTGCAAGTGAGAAGCTCAGAGGAGGCTGATCACCCCAAAATAGACTTGTTTTTTTTCACAACTTTTTCATGAGGCCTTGGCATCTCTTGCAAGCACGGAAAAAAAATAGCCTGAACTGTTAACAAATAAAGATTATAAAAAGCCCCAACTGTTCCCCATGGCTTTCCATGTGGCTGCGGTGTTCTAGAGGGGGCAGGGAGGAGGCTGAGAGGGAGGCCTGGAGAGATGTGTGTCCAGGAGTCCCGAGTCCCCTTTCCTCTGACCCACTGTTCCCCCTTGGTAGCTGGTCCTGCTAGAGTTCGTAGGGGTAATAATCCATGTTAGGGATGGGAAAGATTTTTGCTGACCCTCAGAGGTGGTCCACTGTTGAGTGTGTATTACTGTTTACTGCTTCCAGATAAAGGAATGCACTGCATGGAACGGGGAATCTTAAAAACCGAGACCCGGACAGGGTTTGTTTAGTAAACACTTAGCAGCCTCAGTGTTCTTGTCAAGGTCAGCTTAGTCTGAACTTGAATCCTGCCTTCAGCATTGCCGCATGTCAGTAACCAGACACGAGTTTCGGGCTGTAGCTGCTTTCGGGCCCAGGTTAAAGGATTGTGTGGGGCTTCCCAGGAAGGGGCCTGGCCCTCACTTGCATTCCGGCCTCCCCTTGCAGGGCTCTAGGCCAGACCCTGCAGAGCGCCCCGCACCCCTTTGCTCTAGCCCCGGAGCCTTTTTGGTACTCGGACCTCCAACAACACGATAACGGAAGGGATACAAAAGGCGCTGGAGTGCATTCTGGAACTGAGTTCCCATCCCCTCGGGGTTCTCAGGAAAATCAGGGTGTTGACCTGGATGATATCTAAGGAGCGTCGGGCCCTGACTTCTTATAACCAGAGGAAGAGGGCTCCCGCAGCTCCTGCAGCTCCCGAAGCTCCACGTCCTCCACAAAGTCTGGGATCATCCACAGACCTGCTCCATCCACCATTAAGGCCCCCTTTCTCTTCTCCTTCTTTCTTCCTTACCTCTCGTTCTCCCTTTCCTTAGCCACTCCCCCTCCCCCGATTGATTCTTCCCTCTCCTTTCCTCTACCTCCTGGGCAGAGAGATCTAGAAAAATATCTGCACACGGCTCTGGCTTTGTCCAAGGGAGGGGGGCGGCTGGCTGGCAGAACTTTCCTGAAGTGGTGAGGGACCAGCAGGACGAGTCTGTGGACGTGTCTGGACCTGAAACTCCTCCCTTAGGCTCCAACCAGCGCCAGTCAGTAGCCAGCTCCTGGGGAGATTCGGCCCCTCTCAGGGTCAGGGTACTACACACAGAATCCAGGGCCCACCGTCTCAGGAGGCGAGGCCATTCCCAGATTACTGGACCCCCAGGGCAAGGCACAAAGTGAGGCAGACAGAGGGTAGAGGAGCTGGTCGCTCAGGGTTGGAAGCTTCTCCACAGAACAGGTCAGTCCTTTAGCAAGTCAGCCTGTGGCACTGGCCCCCGGGCACAGTGGCTGGGACGGTGGGGTGCTGTTACTCAGGCTCTTAGGAACCCAGTCTGGGCACCTCAAAGGCCACACAATGCACACCTCCAGTTCGTCAGGTGGTTTGAGGCTTACCACATGCCCGGAGAAGCTCACCCCTGTTCATCCCACCTTCCTCCCAACCCATCCTCTTCTTTCTCCTAGGCGACACGTGCTGAGCTGCCTGGGAGCTTGAGCCCGTGTGTGCAATCCTGGGGCTGGAGGAACGCTCCCCAAAAGGAGACCATCCTTGCACCACCGTCTCCACAGCCCGAGAGGGAAGCCTGGGGGTGGCAGAGCAGTTTTGGCAGACCTTGGTTCACAGCTGTCTCAACCACCATCCTGTACAGGCGGCACTGGGACCACGCACGGGGCCAGAGGCCTGAGAGGACTCGGAGCATGGACCACATTCCGCCTCTCCGGGACCTGAGTCCCCAGCAGCCTGGCCGGGCCAAAGGCATGCAACCGGTCAATGCGATCCCAGGCACATCGCTTACTTGCCCCATGAGACCCTGGGGAAGAAATGAAGCTTGTTTCCTCAGTCATTCATTTCCCTTGTGTTTTACGTATCACAGACATGTGAAACTCCTACTAGCGCCCAACACTGTGCTAGAGATGACGGCGATTCTTAAAATACTGATGCCATCCCCATCATCCAGAAGCTTTAACCTCATCATCATAATCATCATTTATCAGAAGCCTGTTATATGTCTGGTATTGGGCTAATGTCCTGCTTCATTTACACTTCAGAGCGATCCTCTGAAGAGGGGCTCTGATGCCCGCTGGGCAGGTGGGGAAACTTCAAGAACTTCAAGAACTTCAAGAAGCCACGTCACACAAAGTGTGCAGGCCTGAGCCTCTCAGAGGAGATGGTACTGTCCCTGAGCCACCTCCAACCTTGGGCCCTGATTTTAGAACTTTAATGTATTGTTCTGAATTCATACCAAAATGACTCTTTATCTGGGAAACCCGAGTCGGAGCAGAAAACGGCATGTGCCAAGTCACACGGGGAGTCTGTGGCTGTGTGGGCTCCAGGGCTGGGGCCTCCCCAGCCTCAGTCTCTGTGGGCTTGTTTACTTGTGCATGAGACCAGGTAGTGCTGGTGATCCCTGCAGGTTTTGAAATTCTGACCATGTGAGGTTATCATGGGACATGGTTTCTGCCATCAGGGAGGGTCGCTATAGGGAGACAGATGGCAGAGAAGCAGGGATGGCTCGGATCCCTCCCAGCCCCCACTAACCCTGCAACCCTGGTCCCAGAAGAAGTGGAGAATATGGGAAAGTTTTCATGCCTCGAGGAACAGGCTTTTAACTCAGTTGATGGGATATATATATATATATATATACACACACACACATATATATATATGTATACACACACACACACATCCCATCTATGTCAGAGAAATGGACAGGTCTTAACAGCTGGAGAAAAAGAAGTATGCCCTGGAAGTGGAGGCACAAGGAGGAGACAGAATTAGAGCCCAGGGCAAAGGTCACCCAGAAATAGGGACAGCTAAAGCCTTAAACGGTCACTTCACAGAGCCCCTCAGCTGGTCTGACTCCCTGTGCAGGGCTGTGCCTTTCACCTTTGCTACGACCCACAGCCACCCACCTCTCAGCATCTGCCCCTTGTCTGAGTAACCTAGCAGGACATCCTCCGGCCCCAAGAAACCTCAGTGTCAGCCTCGTCCCTTCCAAAAGGAGGTGACAGCAGGCGGGCTGGGGGCTCTCTGCTGCCCTGAAAGGCATTTTGCTTCTGCTAGCCTGAGTTCTTGGCCAGGTGCGACTAGAAAGAAGTGCCCAGTTGGGTGGGCGGGAGCAAGAGAGGGTGAGGATTAGAGTTAGGGATGCTGATCCATTTCTTTTTGGAGAAACAGATCTTCCTGCCACCAGGATCAGGCGGCTCCTGGAGTGGGGAGGGACATTGAGGGGCTGCGCAGGGTCCCGGAGTGAGGGGTAAGGAAAAGCCAAGTGCAGGAAAACAGGCAGAGCTGAGCTATCTGCAGAACTGGCAGGGGCCACTGCGGCTGGAGAAGGGCAGAGGCAGAACTGGCACGGGGGCTGAGCTGGTCCCAGAAGCACAGGGTGCCGCCGCACTCCACCCTGGTCCCTGTCCGCTGATTGGGTAGGATGAAAAGAGTTCTTGGAGGAGAGAACCCCGCTCCCCTTCCCTCCTGGCGAGGTTCCAAGGAGAGAGTGGAATCCAGGCCTGCCCTGGCTCTTGGTTCCTGTAGATGCTGCCCCTTGACACTCCCTTTGCATATGGAACTGCCCCCCACTCCCACCGCAATACACACACAGTTTCTGCCTTGGGACTGGCTGCTTTGTGTTGCTGGTCCACAGTCAAGGGGCTGCTGCGCCCTGACGGATAAGACCCCTGATTCCTTAATGCGCCTTCCCCCTGTCTTCACATCTCCCTTCTTCTCAGGAGATCACATTCTGGGAACTGCTCATTGTCCTGAGTGCTGGAAGGGACCAGGTCCTTGAGGACGGGTAGAGCAGCCAAAGCTGGAGCTCCTCATTTTTCCCCTAGGCACAGAGAAAGGGTCCCAGGGGGTGGTCTCAGGATGGCAGGGCCTGGGTCATAGACTTACCTGCTGTCTTCCCTCTGGGGCCCAGCTGGCCTGTCACTGCTCCCTGTCCGGAAGCAATGTCCTAGGCCAGGTTAAGGGGAGGGAATGCGTGAGGAACAATACACAGATTTAAGGGCCGGGATCCCAAGCCCTGGCCTATGGGGAGCCAGGTAAGGGTCATGGTTACTGTATCCAGGGGTGGGACTAGCAGGCCAGCCTCCTGGTCAGTTGCCTCCCCGTCCAGTTCTGGGCAGAGCTCAGAGATAAGCCACTTGGGCCCGAGGCCCCACTCCCAGCTTTGGACAGGTGAGCATTCTTGGTATCTGGGCCCAGCCCCTGGCCCCCAGGGCCTTTTTTGGTCTGCCCTCGGGCTCTCATTCTGACTTCTGTCTTGGCCTCTCCTCCTCCCTGGTGACTCACATTGCTTTGGAATTTCACTCACTGGCTCTTTCTGACGCACATCCTGGGAGCCTGGCCTAGAGCCAGGGAACAGCGGGGTGGCTCCAGCCCCACCCGTGATTAATTTTGGCAACCTGAGCTGGAGGCTCCATAGAGGCAAGCAAGGCTGGAGAAGCGAGATGGGAGTTGGGGAGTGTTGCTGGACAGGAAGCCTTTCTTCCTGCTTCTGCTCCTTTGCACTCAGGTAGGAAATAAACAAGGGGAAAGCTATAAGCTTGTAGCGGTCAGACGTTACCTGTCTGGCCAGCCAGGACACTCGAGAAGACTGAGCAACTGAGTTCAAAACCTAGCCTGGCCACTGTGCTCCTTGGAATTGATTTCTGGACCTCAGTTTACCCTTTTGTGAGTCTTAAAAGTTTGAGATCCCTCCGTGTGAACACCAACAACAATGGCCTTGAACTCGGTTGATGTAGCCTACATATCTCTTGCAATGGCTTGGACTCTGTTATGTCCCTATTTTGAGTATGATGGAGGGGCTGGTGCGGGCTGGGGCTGAGGAGAGGGACAGGGGGAGTTGACATGACAGTGCGCCAGGCTGGGATGTGTTCTGCCCTCACCCCGACTTGTCCCCATCAGATGCTTCAGCAGGGAAGGGAGAGGATCCCCACGGCCTTCCGCCTTCGCAGCACTTAACTCCCTTGCGACCCTGGTGCGTGCTTCCGGAGCGCTCAGGAGCCCCCTGGGTTTTGCATGCTATCCTCACTCTTCCAGAAGCAGCTTGCTTTTCCCATCTCTTCCCCAGACTGTTCTCCACCTCTCATCTTCCCCAGCTGCCCAGGGCTCAAGGATTCACAGTCCCAGCCCTGCCCCTTCCAGCTCCTCTGCTAAGTAAATGGCTCTGTGCCAGTCTGATCGGCTGACCCCTGGGAGCACCTGCACGGGGCAGGGCTGGGGGACACCCTCAGTGTATTCAGGAAACAAAGCCCTCAGCCCCATTGTCTAGCCCTGAAGAGTGACTGTGAAGAGTGACTGCGGTGAAATGAACCGTGGGCCAGTTTCAGGGGAGTTGGCCTCCCACGGTGGAGATTTCCTCACTCCTCCCCCGCTGGGGTCTGGTGGATGCCCTACTTGCTGCTAGGATAAATCTGGTCTGTAGGGGGCGCTAGAGAAGCATACTTAGGGCACTCCTCCCCTTCTCCCTCTTAGCCACACTGGGGGGACCATGATCATTTGGGAAGAGGTAGAGAAGTAAAGGGTATAGTCAAGTAGATGAGTCTGTGCCTTGATACCCATACCAATGATTATAATCAGGGCTCTTTTTTTCTTTCAAATTAAAAAAGCACTGTTAATAAGGCAATACATCATGGCCAGGTAGGTTTAAGAGTTTGGAAACTTGAGTCAGATTGAGTTCAAAGCAAAGGAGTTCCACTTACAGGTTTTGGATATCCCACATATTTCCTTCTGTCGTCATTAATATTTTTAGGTGGTATAATATATGGTCCACGAAAGTATTACACATACCCAAGTCATAAAACATTAATAATAAGGGCCCAAAGAACGGTGAACGCCTCACTTGACTTAAAAAGTATGACACAAGCAACACACAGCATGGCTGAAGCCACGAGTGTGGGACTCCTCTTTCCCATCTCTAACCTCTCGACGCAGGGACCCTAGTTGGCATCGGGCGTTTTTCATTTCCCTGAAGATTTAAAGTATTTTCTATCATGTTGTGTGGACCTCCCTAAATTATATACTGTTTAGGTTTGCTTGTTTTTAAGCTTCGAGAAATGACATTATACTGTATGTGCATCGTCTTGCTAGACCTGTCTCTTCTCAGCTTTGTGCTACTAAGATCGGGCCACTGTGCTGTGTGTGGCTGGGGTGCCCTATCTGCAGAGCTGTGGGGTTCCCAGAGCCACAGTGGGTTATTCTGCCTGCCAGTCTCCGCTAGCGTGAAAATCGCCCCTTTGAATGTTCTCGTGCTTGTCCAAGGACACATGTTCAAACATTTCTCACTGGGTAAACACCCAGAAATGGAATTGCTGGGTTACAGGGTAAGTGCCTGCTCCAATTTGACAAGATTGCACTGAAGGATTTTCCGAAGTGGCTGGAGCCCCCCGCCCCCGCCGCAGTGAAGGAGGGTTCCAGCTGCTCCTGATTCTAATCTCCACCCGGGTCCCTCTGCTGATTGCCTCCTGGCATCTCAGCAGTAATGGTCCGGGTTTCTCTGATGACTCACAGGGTCGAGCGGGTATCTTCCAGTGTTTTGGTACTTTTTGTTTCTTCTTCTGTGAGGTGCCTGTTCATGTCCTTCGCCCATTTTCTGGACACCATCATTCTCTTATCATCAGTGATTTGTAAGAGTTACGGACTTATTCTGAAATGAATATTTTTCAATTATATGAAAATTATGATTATATGAAAAATATATGAAAATTTATATGAAAAATATGAATTATATTTCAATTATATGAAAAAACACAATAGATATTAATACATATCTTAATACATAATACATTAATACATATTTAATACATAATACATTAATACATATTTTAATACATGATACATATTTTAAGTATTAATGTATTTAATATGCAAAAAGCATTTCTAACTTTTCAGCTATGCCTGTGACAAATATTTTTCCAGGAGTGTGGCTTGTCCTATGTCTTTCTTTTTTTTTTTTTTTTTAAATTTTTTTTTTTTAATTTATTTATTTGTTAGAGAGAGAGAGAGCGAGCGAGCACAGGCAGACAGAGTGGTAGGCAGAGGCAGAGGGAGAAGCAGGCTCCCCGCCGAGCAAGGAGCCCGATGTGGGACTCGATCCCAGGACGCTGGGATCATGACCTGAGCCGAAGGCAGCTGCTCAACCAACTGAGCCACCCAGGCGTCCCGTCCTATGTCTTTCTTTATGGTGGTTTTTGATGAACGTACGTTCTTAATTATATTGCAGTAGAATTTACCCAGGTTTCTTTCATGGATAGAGTATTTTGTATCTTAAGAAATCCTTCCTTAGCCTAAGGTGATAAATATAATTTTCTATATTTTTCTCAAACTTCTTAAGCTTGCCCTTCCTGTTTAGAACGTTCTCTGTAATTGATATTTATCAACTGAGGTTTTGGCTAAGAAAAAAGTTCCAGTACTTTATTTTAAAAATTCTCTGGTTCAGGGGCGCCTGGGTGCCTCAGTGGGTTGGGCCCCTGCCTTCGGCTTGGGTCATGATTTCAGGGTCCTGGGATCGAGTCCCGCGTCGGGCTCTCTGCTCAGCAGGGAGCCTGCTTCCCCCTCTCTCTCACCTGCCTCTGTCTACTTGTGATCTCTCTCTGTTGAATAAGTAAATAAAATCTTTAAAAAAAAATTCTCTGGTTCTATAATTAACAAACGTTCATTAACAAATATTGATGATTACAGAAAAATAGGAAAAATTAAGAACCACTAAAATTTTTACCACCAATCAATATTTAGATATCTAAAATACAGAATTGACATATATCATGTCATGTATCATTATCTTCTTTTTTATGTCTTTCTTCTCTGATTTTACAGGTTCATAGTAGACCATTTAGAAGTAGAAGATAAATTTTAAAAAGTGTGTGTTTCGCACTACTCTGAAATTGTTCTGTGTGCCTACCGAACACCCAAACCAGTTACTCAGGAGCAGAGTTCTCTCCTAAAGATCACGGCCATCACCTGCCTGTAGAGATTCTCTAGGTGTATCCTTGGCCCGGAAAAGACTCATGTGCACCCCTGAAAAAGTATATCATGAGGGGGTCCCTAACAACCCGACAAAATTCCAAAAGGGCCCACTCAAATACCAGAAAAAAATTGTGAAATGAGTTACTTCATGCCTTTACCAAAAACCTTTTTTCCGTAGGGCAGAAAATAAAAATATAGGTTAAGATTGCTCTGGCCAAAACGAAGTATTTTCCCCCCACATTTTACTTCAGCTTTACTATGGCCAAATTATCAATCTCAACATGTCAGCCTTTTAACAGAGAAACTATTTGAACTCTACTTCACTGGGTTGCTATAAACATAGTCTACATGTTGGTACAAACATGTCTACATGGTTGTCTATGTGCCCAGTCATGGATGAGGCAGGGAGAGCTAAACAATTGAGCTAAGCATGGTACTCACTATCTCTTTCTTTTTTTTTTTTTTTTAATTTAACATGTTCTTTTTTTTTTTTAAAGATTTTATTTATTTATTTGACAGAGAGAGAGCACAAGTCGGCAGAGCAGCAGGCAGAGGGAGAGGGAGAAGCAGTCTCTCCACTGAGCAGGGAGCCTGATGTGGGGCTCTATCGCAGGACCCCAGGATCATGACCTGAGCTGAAGGCAGATGCTCAACCGACCGAGCCACCCAAGCGCCCCAGGTACTCACTATTTCTAAACAGAGACCAGAAGGTGCCTCACAAGAGAGATGGTGCCTATTCCAATGGATTGGAGTTTGCACAGAATCTAAAGTCTAGTTCATGAGGTATTTCTACCTTGCTCCATCAAAAAGACTTGAGAATGAGGGAGTGGCAGGAAGGGGCCATGGACAGCTGGGAAGGAGCTCCTGGAGCAGAGCCTTCCACCAAGAGCTAGAAAGGCCAGGAGGCTGGGGAGAGGTTTCAAAGCAAGTATTGCCATCTTGCCCAGGCCCCCTTTGGCTTGCATGATGGTAACAGAGGTAAGAACCCTAAACCAGTAGCCTCTAAGTTTTCCTGTACGTGGGTTTGGGGAAATGGTGAGAACACAGATTCAGGGATCTCTTGGAGCAAGGGAAGGCTTCTCTCTTCTAGTTCTGCTGCACAAATGCCTGGGCAGGCCTCAGTGCTTAGCCTCTGACATCACTATTTCTAGACTGGGGCTACTGAGAGCCCCATGGGCAGGACTGGGGTTGGGAGAGTGGGCAGAAGGGCCAGCCATACCTGAGCATGAAGTGGTCCAGATCTTGGGCTGCGTGGGGCTGCTGCAGCTGGAGCTGAGTTGCCTGGGCTCAGGGCCAAGTTTAGGCTTCTTTGGAGCCCTAAACGTCTCTGGAGGGTCCGAAATTTCCCGTAAGACATGGCAGCCAGAGGACACTTACTGCTCATTCTGCAACCCCAGGAGAGCAGATGAGAGTTGCTTCAGAGGCAGGTAGTAGGAGAAAGGGGCTGCACAGACGCTACCTACCTTTTGTCCCTTTTCAACCTACCCATCCTTCCCCCCCTTGGTGCCCCCCACCCAACAGAAGGAGACTGCATCAGCTCTGGCTGTGAATTCCTGGCAGGGACAGTGGCTAATTCAAATGAACCTGGTTGGCAAAACACCCAGCTCTGAAAACCAGCCTACTTGGAACAATCTCGAAGGGCCTGCCCTAATGAGGAGAGCATCTCAAGACTCCATGGAAGCCAAGCAGAGAGTGGGGGTGAGGAGGTCACTGCGGGTCCCGCTGGGGAATGAGGTCTCTTTCTTTCAGTCAGCCATCCAGCTCAGCCTAGGTTTAAAAATCATTGTCATGGGGTGCCTGGGTGGCTCAGCGGTTAAGCATCTGCCTTCCACTCAGGTCATGATCCCAGGGTTCTGGGACTGAGCCCTGCATCAGGCTCCCTACTCAGCAGGAAGCCTGCTTCTCCCTCTGCCCCTCCCCCTGCTTGTGTGCCCTCTCTTGTTGTCTCTGTCTCTATCAAATAATAAATAAAATCTTTAAAACAAAATCATTGTCAGCACAACCAGAGTTGAAAAGATGATTTGCTTTTACCAGTTGAATCAGCTCCAGTCAACATTTATTGAACTAGTTATGCCAGGCACGGACAATTAGCTTTAACAATAGGAAATGAGATCAGAGGGGAAAAATGCATTTCCACAAGCAGATCTTTTGTACATGCTGCAGTCAAATTCCGAAAAAGACAGTTCTGAATCTCCAAGGAAAATCAGTAGGTAGTTTAAACTCGGAAAAGTTGTGAACAAATTTTTTTGCTTCACTTGAAAGAAGCAGCTTAGAGCAATTTAAGTGTTTTAATTACCTGTGGCTAAAAGGGAAAGTTAAAAATAGGCGATTGAGACGAATGCTGGGTGTTGTTTTGGGGTCATAGCTAAGGGACGAGATGCACTTCATGTAATCAAGCAGAAACACAGCGTTGTAATTTGGGATTTCGAAAGTATTTGGGACGTCACACAAAGCTGTGAGAAGATTGGATTCCTTGGAATTTGGAGCTCTAATTGTAAATATCCACAGAGTTTGTTTTTTAAAAAAACTTGGTATTGGACATTAGTTCAGACTTTCACTTTGAAGACAGCTAGGATAACAATCAAAATTGTCCTGATGAAATGAACTGACCCTTCTGTTTTTCAGAATTATTAAGGAATTTGACGATTAAATGAATTCTCATTTCTCTTCACACTGGTAAGAAAAATACACAATTTTTTTCATTGTTTGGCCTCATAAATATTCTAATGTAACAATTGGGCATTTAAAACCTGAAGGATTTTAATTTACCAGTAAGTTTTTTTAGCAAATAAAATAGGCAAAGAACACTCGGATACAATTCATTTTTAAAAAGGAAATAAATATGGGAACATTTTTAAAAGGCTTAACCTCTATTATTTTTAAAAACTGACAATTAGATCAATTTTTAATCTATCGAATGAGTAAGAATTTTTTTAAATGATGATACTCAACTCCTGCTGCTTGATGGAAATATAAATTAGTACAACATTTCTGAAAAATGATCTGATGGTGTATGTGAGGACCCATGCTGAGCCCCCGAGTTGGTATAAAGATTATTGTAAATAAAAGATTATTTAATCTATAAAGACATCTGAGAGTCAATGGTTACAGAAAGAAGGCTTTTCAGAGCTTCCCTTATCTGACTAAAAGCAGCAAGTTCTGGGAAGTAAGTCTGCCACAAAGTCTTTCTTCAGGGCGGCTCAATTCCCAGAATAGATCAAATAAAACCTACCCCAAATCTCTTCTCTGGGGGATTTGTATCACCCTGAAGGAGATAGAAAGACAACTCATACTTGACAGACATCATCACAAACTTTTTATCTCTGAAAGAGATTGTTCTGAAAATCCATTGTCTTTCCTTAAAAAAATCCCTTTCCTCTTCCTATAGAATCCTTCCCCCCCCACCCTTTTCCCTAATAAGTTAGGTAGATAAGCCTTTAACTTGAACCATTTTAACAAGCCAGCTGCTTCACTCGTTGGCTCCCTTGTGTACCCCCAGAAAACCTTTTCCCCCTGTTACTCTCTCTTTTGTTGGTTTAATTTGCAGGCCTCATGCACTGAACATAAAAGGCAAAGGCAAAATTTCTTTCCCCTCTTTTGCATATGTATGAAGAGGCTTAAAAGAACACATACATTTTGACCCAAGAAAATACTAAGAACAAAATCTAAGGAAATAATCAGAGGTCAGGAAAAGATTTATGTGAAGGATGATCACAACAGTAGTAATTTGGGGGGAAGGGAGAGATGAAGAAAAAAAAAACTGTCTTAGTCCATTTGGCTGTTAGAACAGAATACCACAGAATACTTCTCACAGTTCTAGAAGCTGGGAAGTTCAAGATCAACATGCTGGGATATTCAGTATCTAGTAAAAGTCCACTTTTTGGTTTATAAACACAAGTCTTCTCTCTGTAGCCTCACATGGTCAAAGTCGGAATGGATCTCTCCGGGGTCTCTTTTATAAGGACACTCATTCCATTCATGAGGGCCTCACCCTCATGACCTAATCACCTTCCAAAGGCTTCACCTCCAAATATTACCATATTAAGAATAAAGTTTCAACATATGCATTTGGGGCGGGTTGGGGAGAAAAACATGCCGTCTAGAGCCCTAAGGGCCCTACAACAGGGGAAGTTTTAAATAAATGATGGTATATTCGTAAGATAGAATGTGTTATTGCCCTTGCACACAGGCACACATGCTTGCGTGCATGCGTGTGCACGCGCGCACACACACACACCCCTCACACAGACACGTGATTGTTTATCAGCCTGATCTCAATTAATCAAGAACAATCCATATAGGAGAAAAGGGGTGGAAAGAAATATCACCAAATGTAAACTGGTTATTTCTGGATGTTGAAAATAAGGGTCTTAAATTTTTCTATTTTAATATTTTCCAGATTTTTGAAATAAGTATGTTAATATTTTTTGACAGGGGATGAGGGAAGAGAAGCCAAAAACATAATTGTTTTTTGAAAGATTTTATGTACTCATTTGATACAGAGAGAGAGCACAAGTCGGTGTAGGAGTGCGTGGTGGAGGCAGAGGGAGAAACAGACACCCGACTGAGCAGGGAACCCAACACCGGGCTTGATCCCAGGACCCCAAGATCATGACCTGAGCCAAAGTCAGACGCTTAACAGACTGAGCCACCCAGGTGCCCTGCCAAAAAAGTAATTATTAATCAAAATAAGAAACAAATTAATTAATGTTGTGGGAAGAAAGGTAGGACAGAAGGAAGGAAACGTTTTGCTGGGTCTTTTCCTTCAGTTGTAAATGTCGCTAAAGCAATAAAGGTGGGTAGTTTTTTTCTTAAGGTACAAACAGTATTTTAATTATTTTATTGCATCCCAAAGGTCAGTGATAAAAGCAAATGCAAAGTAGCAACTTGGTACGTTAAATAACTTGGTGCGTAAAAGACTAATAAAGTAGGTATGCATGTATATGGATATATCATGACAATATATAAAGACTATAAGAAGTTAGGCAGTGACTGACATTGCAAAGAGCTTTTACACATGCTTTTCAAAGACAACAAAACATAACAGGTAGTTAAGTAAAAGAAATCTTCCATAAATTCAACATCAGAGCAGCAGTTCTTTTCAGTTCTATTAGCTCGACGTTATACGCTTTTTATACCTTTTTTGCTTATTTATCAATCTTAGATTTTTTTGATTCTAGCCTCATGTTGTGTGATATACATATTTTTAAATTTTTTACAGTACATGTTTGCAAACATCCAGAAAAACTGAAAAGAAATAATCGAATAAATACTCACTCATTCCTGTTACGTAGACTTTACAATTTGTTAACATTTTCCACGCTTTTTTTTTTTTTGGTCAAAATTTTTCAAAATAACTTGGAGGTGTTGGAGAGCAACAATTTCAAGGTCCTTCTAGTTGGACTAAGAATTAAATCAACGGGGTGCCTGGGTGGTTCAGTTGGCTAAGTGTCTGACTTCTGAATTCAGTGCAGGTCAGGATTTCAGGGGTAGCGATCTCAGGGCCTTGAGATCCAGCCCCGCATGGGGCTCCGTGTTGGGTGTGGAGCCTGCTAAAGTTTTCTTTCTCACCCTTTGCCCCTCCCTCACCCCACATGGGGGCACTCTCTCTCTCTCTCTCTCAAGAAAGGGAATCCACCGAGACATGGAATTCCAATGATGGGCAGACAAAAAGAGGAACAGATGTCACCTGAACTTAGAAGAAGGGGTAGGGGTCTGGGATGTCAAAGGAGAGGAATGCAATTTATAGGAAGATGAAAAAGAGCAAATATTCGGCCGACAAGTGTTTGCTGGGCCCCTCGGAAATAATGGGACCACAGGACTTGGATCGAACAGGCCTTGCTAGGTTCCTTTCTGTCTACCACACCCAGCTCGCATCAGAATGGAATTCTCTATGGTGACAGCTCTCTTCTTGGAGCAGGTCCTCTAAATTCTTTTTAGGCAGTTGAGGGGGAGGTGAAGAGCTTTTCCTGAATCTGCTGGGTTTTGATTGCTTTTAACTCAAAATAATCTTCATGCAAAAGCAGCCCATCTTAGATGGCAGGGTGTCCCCAACCCCTACGTAGACATTATGACACTTACTCCAAAATACTTCAACATCCATGTCCTCCAAAAGGACACTCTCCTACATAAATAACCACAAAACCAGCAACACCCTTGAAGCAAATTAACAAAAATTCTCTATTATCAGGGCACCTGGATGGCTCAGTAGGTTAAGCATCCGACTCTTGATCTCAGCTGGATCTTGATCAGGGTTGTAAGTTCAAGCCCTGCACTGGTGTGGAGCCTACTTTTTTTTTTTTTTAAATATTTTATTTATTTATTTGTCAGAGAAAGAGAGAGAGAGAGAGAGTAAAGCAGTGAGAGCAGCAGGCAGAAGGAGAAGCAGTCTCCCCGCTGAGCAAGGAGCCTGACTCGGGACTTGATCCCAGTACCCTGGGATCACAACCGGAACCAAAGGCAGACACCTAACTGTCTGATCCACCCAGGCGTCCTGGTGTAGAGCCTACTTAAAAAACAAAAACAAAAACCAAAATTTTCTAATATCATCTACTACCCAGTTGGTACTCATAGTTCCTGAATTGTCCCCAAATATCTTTTATAGCTTGTCTTTTTATCCATACCTTTTTAACAGCTGCCTAATATTATCATCAATGGCTAACACCATGATGGTATTAACTGGTTCTTCTAGAGGTGAACTCTAATTGTCAAGGAGTTTCTTTCTTTGAAAATTTGGTCTTCCAGCAAATGTTTATTGAGCAAAGTGTTGAGTGCTAAGTGTTATGAAGTGAAAGTCATTTCCCTGCCTTTGAGTAGCATGTGCTCAGTGCACAAGGAGCCTTTATTTCTTCACTGGGACATTTCTAAATTAGCTGAAAGAGGGGAAACTGAGTCAAAGAGTGAGTGCTTGCATTTGATATGTATTTTATCTATGAGAAAAGTGTATTCTACTGATTATGCCATATCAACAGAAACAATGCTTCTGGCGTTGACCCCAACTGAAAATGACAATATCGCCTCTGGGGATTTCATCCATCCTTACCCTCTGTTATTTTTCTTCTTAGTATTTGAGTAGAGAATGATATTGCCTTCTCTTTATTCCTTAATGAAGCAAAATGGATTTTTCTTCTCAAATCCCTCCATGACTTGTATTTGACCATGCTTTCAGGGTCCTTTCCTTTGGTCCTTTTGTCCTGGCTTCCCCAGCTCCCAAGTATTCCTGTACTTGGAGAGAGAGGCCTTGCCCTGGGAGACCTGTTGGGTGGTCTGCAGTCCTCCGTCTGCCTCTGTCTCTGCCTCAGCCCACAGAAGAATGTTTACTGCTTCCATACTCCCACCCCAAGTCCCCCCTGGGCTGATGGGGTGGCCAGGACTTGGGACCAGGAAGAGAGACCAGAAGAAGGGTCTCTGGCCAGGATTTGGGATTAGGAAGAGAGATCAGAGGAAGGGGCCTCCCAGCTGGAAGGACACCTCTGAATTCAAGCCTCCTCAGCCTGGTTCCCCTTTTCTTCTATCCCCTCTTCACTGTGTTCTCGGAGCATCTCATAAGCCCAGTGTGAGGGATGTACTTTGCCTTATCCTACCTGTGTCCCCGCCTAGAATGAACTACCCATTCTCTCCGCCATCCTCCATCCCTCAAGACCCAGAACTCAAGTTTTCCAAGTTCCTTTTACTTGTGCACATAGCTCACACTTCAGCTCCCCTCAGCTGTCATGGTCTCTCTCGGTTCCTCCCCCTCCTCCCAATGCCATCCACCAGCTTGCCCAGGGCAATGGCTTCCCCACTTCCTTCACTGCTTCCAGCCAACTCTGATGGGGATCATGCAGTCACTTTGGTGTGCACGATACACTCAGCCTCTCAATGAGAGCTGTTCACTCCCTGGGTCACAAAGGGTAGGAGTGGGAGCCCTGAGGTCTGTGGCACAGTACAAAGCCAGGATTCTCTTCCAGCAGCTCTGAGGGGATGCGCCATCACACCTCCCCAGCTGGCCCGAGAAGTCATCATCCGTGTCCATCCTGCTCTTCAAAGGCAGACACGGTGTGGGGCACGTGGAAGACTAGGCCGACAGCCATGTCCTCCCCAGGGGGGTGGGGGGCTGCTGATCCCAGCGCAGAGGGGGCCTGCAGGTCTGCTTTGAATTTTTGCATGTGACTGATCAGCGGAACCACCGTTTGGAGACGTGGGCCTGACCCTCAGGAGAGTCAAGGTGCCAGAGATGCAGCTTTTGGGGTCAACCGTGTGGGGCAGAGCTTTAGACCCTGGAACTGGGCCTCTGCTTCTAGGGAAACTAAGAAGAGCCCCAAGGGAGAAAACAGTGGTGCAGGAGATGCCCCCACTGAAAAGGGGCCAATGGGACACTTAGTGGGTTGTCATTTTCCCCACAGGCCCTCATAGTGGTGGGGACCCCAAGGAGCACATGTTTGCGCACATGACCTGGGCCTCCTGGCTCCCAGCAGCCCTTTCTCTCCCCCTGCTGGTCATGTGATTTAATTATTAACCCAGGAAAGACAGGGGCTCAATGGCCAATCAAAAGTCTACCAGCCGCACTTTGCAGGCCCGGGCTCTTCCCGGCCTGGTAAATTCTGGGCCTGCTGGGAACGTCAACGTTTCCCTGACCAGTGCTGCAGTGAGTACAGTGCCGTCTTCAGGGGGGCCTCAGGGGCCATGAACCAGAACTGTGGAATTGGGGAGGGGGGGCAGCCTGGGCCTGCGCTGTTACAGGTGGGCTGTCGCTGCCTAGAGCATTCTGTGGCTGGACGCTGTGGGGAGTTCCAGGGGCCCCTCACGGCTCAGGTCCCAAGCTGTAGGCACCGGCATGTCTGGTTTTCTCACCCGTGACACCAAAAAAGCACAAAGAGCAAGCAGGCCACCCTGCACCCTGCAACTTGCCTCTGCCTTGTGACTGTGCTTAATATAGGTCAAATGAAAACAGCTCCCAAAATAGACCTTCTCTGAGAAGCAGCTGCGCCTGTGAAATGCTCCACGAAAGGGAAAAGGTGTGGGTGACCGGGGAGTGTAGTTCTCCTCAGGTGTTACATAAGCCGGACCTGAAAATTGGGGCCAGATATCTGTGGAGGAAAAGTGAGTGTGTCCCTGCCCCCACCCCTGCCCCCCACCCCCAAGCCCAGAGAGTAGCCCAACCCTTACAGACATCAGCAGGCTCGCAGGGAGCTCGTTCTGTCCTGGACAACAAGGTCACTCCTCAAAGCATCACTCCGGGGAGCTTGTCATGCACACCAGAGCAATCACATGACTCCCGCCAGAGTTGGCTGGAGGCCCCAGACCGGGTGTGGGGGGGTTGGGGGGGTGACTCCCCTGGGAGAGGTGGTGCAGGGGGTAGGTTTCATCTGCCCCGGGTGGTGGGTGGGCAGAGGGGGACTGAGGAGAGCAGGACAAGCCTGTGTTTATCAGTTCAAGGATAGAAGAAGGTTAAGCAAGAGGAGAACACCTGCTGTGTTGCCCCTCCCCCTGGGGTTGATGCCCCTTCCATCCCCTCCTGCCCTCCTGGGGAGCACCTTTGTGGCCCAGCACTCTCCACCCGACTCTTCCTTGGCCGTTTCCATCTTTGCCTCAGCCAAGAGAAGGGGTTTCTATAATGAAAGAGCAGCGCTTCTGTCATTATTCATTTTCCAATCACTGGGTGGTAATTCAGTGAGGGCTGCCTCTGAAGGGGGGCACCAGAGGATCAAGACTTCCCTGAAGAAGTGACCGGAAAAGAGACAGGAAGCTGAAAGGAGACTTGCTACGCAGGGAAAGAAGTAAGGGGTATTGAGGGAGCACCTGACACAGCAAACAAGACATGTGCAAAGGCCCAGAGGCATGAGGGCGAGCACATCTCCAGCAGAAAGCACAACTATGGCAGGGAGTGGACGACAGTGAGAAAGGCCTGGTGAGAGCTGAGGCAGACAGAATAAATGGCTGCCTGAAGAGCCTTAGGAAGTACGGACCTCCTCCTGACTGAACTGGGACATGCTGCGGAGTGGTGGGAACGGGGCGAGGGGGTGGCTTCTCCAACATGGCGGCATGTTAGAGGCGCAGCCGCCTCTGGTCCACTCCCTCAGAAGCTCTGGAGGTGCCGCCCAGCAGTGGATGCATTAACAAGTCCTCCCCGTGACTCTGATTCAGGCTGAAGTTTGAGAACCATGGAGCAGAAGGTGTGCCTGGGGATTTGTACGCATGGCGACTGTGAGCAGAGGTTATATCTCCAGGAAGTTTGGCTGTGAAGGGAAGAGAGAGGTGGGGGACGGGTAGGGGGCTGTGGGGGTGCGAGAGACTGTCTTGGGTTAGTTCCCTGGCAGGGAGAGGCAGAGATGAAGGTTAAGGGGCGGCGGTTCCCTGGGCGGTGCGGCCCGAGGAGCAGAGGTGGGAGCTGGAGTCAGTGACCCAAAGGCCTGGGCCTGAGGCCCCCACCTCTGAGCTGTGGAGCTAGGGTGGGCCTTCAGAGATGTTCCAGAATCAGGGCAAGGGGTTTGAGTCTTTACCCCCTGTATTAACCGTGCCCTTTTAATTTGCTGTATTTGCTGTATCCAATGTTTTAACATCTTGCTGATCCCCGAGGGACTGCCCCTGGCAGGGCTGACTAATTCCTAGAGATAGCAAATGAGTCCCCTGGGAGCATGACTTTCACAAGCAAACCAACCAATCCACAGCCCAGACCCTTAACCGCCACTTGACGGGACTCTTAGAGGATTCTTACACTCAGGACCAGAGTCCCCGGCCCTACTCACCTCAGTGTAGGGCGCCAGATGATAAGGGACAGCCCCTATGTCCTAGAGTCCATAAAATGATTCAAACTAGCCAATTTTTTTTTTAAGATTTTATTTATTTATTTGACAGAGAGAGAGACAGCGAGAGACGGAACACAAGCAGGGGCATTGGGGAGGGAGAAGCAGACTCCCTGCTGAGCAGGGAGCTCAGTGTGGGGCTTGATCCCAGGACCTTGGGATCCTGACCTGAGCCAAAGGCAAACGCTTAAAGACTGAGCCACCCAGGCGCTCCCAAACTAGCCGCTCTTAAACCTGCTTACACTGCCTTGCCTTGCCTTTCCCATGGAAGCCATCATAAAGGGGACTGCCCACATTTCCTCCCATTTCCCCTTGTGCCCTCTGCTTCCTGAAAGAAACTTGCACTTCCCCGAGTGACCCTCTGGGTGCGCGGCATGCCTTGCCTCCTGTTCCTAGGGATCTGTGAGGATAAACTTCTTCTTTGTGACAGTCATCTGCATGTCAGTATGTCGGCTTAAAACAATTCCAGAGGACCCTTCAAATATCCCAGCACCAGTCATGGGGAGCAGGGCCTGCCCTGGGCAGTGGGGCCAGGAAGCTCCCTCTACCAATTCCCAGAGGGGGCCTCAGCCAGCGGCCATATTTCTAGCAGCTGGGAGATTGGACGCCTCAGTCCAGAGGGAGTATCTGGGTTATGCATTAGGGCATTCACTACTGAAAGAGATGTTTTATAGGTGGAAGAAGCTTAAGAATGTTTAAGTGCTGGGCTGCCTGGATGGCTCAGCCAGTTGAGCATTGGACTCTTGGGTTCTGATGAGATTATGACCTCAGGGTCGTGAGATCGGCCCCAGCCGGACTCCACACTGCAGGATTCTGCTTAAGTTTCTCTCCCACTCCCTCAGCCCCTCCCCTTGCCCGCACACACTCTCTCTATCTCAAATAAATAAATACATCTCTTAAAAAAATAAGTACATCTCTTGAAAAAAAAAAAAAAAAAGATGGCGCTGAGCTGGTGGCTACGGATTGAGGAGCCTGGGCTGGAAGGAGGGACACGAGAATGGCAGAAAGCAAGCCATGCGCAGGACCGATGGCTGGCATGCATTGGGAAGAAGTGGCTGAGTGGGAGAGCCAGAAGGATGGGCTGAACAGCAGTGCGAGGGGGGAGAGTGCAGAAATGCAACAGTTTTGTGAATGCTGACTCACACATATAAAGTACGATACAGACTTGGGGAGAAATGGCCCCCTGCACTCTATGGGCTATTATACTTAGGTGACCGACTGACCTTGTTCAGTGAAAATACCTCTAACACAAAGTCGAGGATGTCAAGACCTGAGTTTTTGCTTTTAAGTATTTGTTAAATTTGATGGAATGAATGTCATAAAAAGAAAAAAAAGAAATATTCTGGAAAAAATCGTATGTAGGTTATGGCCTTAAGAAGATGAAATAAAAAGCCTGGATGAAAAAAGTCAGAATATTTACAAGGGTTGCTTTTGGGTGATGAGTGTTTATTGGGTTATGAATGGTTATTTCTGGGGGGTAAGTGTTGTAGTTTTATTTTTATTTAAAGATTTTGTTTATTTATGTATTTGTCAGAGAGAGAGAGAGAGAGAGCACACAAGCAGGGGGGGCAGCAGGCAGAGGGAGAAGCAGAATCCCCATTGAGCAGGGAGCCCAATGCCGGGCTCAATTCTAGGACTCCGGGATCATGATGGATGTGGGACTTCATCCCTTGACCCTGGGATCATGACCTGAGCTGAAGGCAGACACCTAATGACTGAGCCACCTAGGCATTCCAAGCGTTGTAGTTTTAGAAGACGGGACACTGTAGGAGACAATGAGCTGGATTTCAAAGTGGTCAGTGAAGGAAGAGGAGGACAACATACTGCCTCTGCAAGAAGGCATGTAGAAGGCAGCCTGTACTGAAGCCTGGGAAAGGACCCTTAGCAGTCAGCTGTAATGCCCAGGTCTGCCGGGAGGTGGCGCTCCCAGGTCCTCCTCCAAGTCCATACTCTACTTACTTAAGCCATGCATTGGTCTGCCTTGTCTCAGGACCATGACTCCAGGTTGGTGGGGGGAGGGGGGTGGAGGGAGTGGTGGTGTCTGTTAGGTGAGAGTTGTTTCCTTCTTTAAAAGGAATTTTGTAGCAAAAGAAGCTAAAAGAAATCATATCATTTTACACATGAGAGCTTGGGGTATCAGCTCACAGAAAGGACAGGTGGCTGCTTATGGAGGTTCTTTTCGCTCTCCTCTCCGTCTTACACCATCCATTCGCCTCTCTCCAAACTATATTGAATAGCTTCTGGATTTATGATCTGAAGACATACATTCATTTTAGGACATTTTCAAAGAAAGAAGAGGATTAAGATGCACACAAAAACAGAACTATGCTTGCCCCCCAGACATAACCACTCTATAAACATTAACCACCCAAAAGCAACCCCTGTAAATACTTTGACTTTTTTCATCTAGGCTTTTTACTTCATCTTCTTAAGGCCACAACGTATATAGCATTTTTGAAAGGTTTCTTTCTTTTTTTTTTTTTCTTTTTATGACACTCACTCCATTAAATTTAGCGAATACATATAAAAGTAAAAACTATTTAAAAATAAACCATAATGTAATGTTACACCCCAGTATACCACTAAATAAAACTTATGTAAAGATAGGCATCAGTTTTTAGATATTGCTTTGGAAACTGCTTGTTTTGCTTAACTTTGTGTCGTTCTGTGGAAGTCTCCGTGCCCCTTGGATCCATTCTTGTCCTGCGGTCTGTCCCAGAGGCTGACTGTAAAGCGCCTTGCCCTCTGGCTTCCAGAGGAGCCTGATGAAAGAAAGCCCTGCAGGAAATAAGAGGATGGGAGGAAAGTGAGAGCAGGTATTTCTCTTAGGCAGCCTCTCTATGGGGTCACCTTGAACTGCCTCTGGCCCCCTGTAAAAGGTCACACATCCTGTCCACGCAGTCTTTTCTGCAGAATCTTCCTTCTAGGTGCCTTTAATAGCATGGCGTGAGGCAGATGCCTCTGGCGCAAACATGTAAGGAGGCACTCACTGTGCCTTGCACAACCCTGAGGGTGAAGGTGTCCTCAAATCTGGCATCATAAGTGCCTCAGTGAGCTTTGCTGTGTCCCCGCCCTCCCGACCCGAAGCCCCTGAGGTCTAGTGACAGTTTGTTGTTACTAGCCCCTAGTTACATCGCTAACCCTCAGATGTCCCCCTATCCTGCCCTTACCTTTGTAAGCACCCCTTTATTCATCCCTCCTCCATTTATCCCAATGTGAGTGTATCATCAATTTCCTCTTGGAACCCTTCTATTGCTGTGTGCATCTTTCTATAGCACTCGGTAATTTTTCAAAGAAGATTTTATTTATTTATTTGAGAGAAAGCACTAGCTGTGGGGAGCGCAGAGGGAAGGGGAGAAGCAGGCTCTCTGCTGAGCAGGGGACTCCCCCTCCACCACCAATGCGGGGCTCAATCCCAGGACCCTGAGATCATGACCTGAGCCGAAGGCAGATGCTTAACAGAATGAGCCACCCAGGCGTCCCACACTGAGTAATTTTTTTTACATTACTTCTAAAGGTTTATTTTCTATATGAAATAAAATCATTAAAAAAATCTCATTCCCTCTTGTTAGACTTCTACGGTTTCCAAACTATTGCTATTACAAATAATGCTGCAAATGCATGGGCATTTCCTTAGGTAAATTCCTAGTAGAATTTCAGGGTTGAAGTGTATATTTATGGCTTTTGATATTTATTATGTATCAAAATGTACCTAGTTTCAACTTGCATTCTTTGTGGCTTGCGAGCAGTAACACCTTTTCAGTCATGTGCTCATACTTCTTTTTCTAATTGTTTGTGAGCTTTACTCATTTTTCAGAGCAATGATACTTTTTTCATATTGATTTATAATGCCTCTTTATGTATTGAGAATATTAATCTTTTGTCATTTGTCGTAAATACTTTGCAGTTTGTTGCTTGACTTTCATCTTGTTTATTGGCATTTAATAATTTTATGCTTGTGTATGGGCATTCAAAAATTTCCCTTTTCTCTCTTAAGAGACATCTATTTTGGGGAGCCTGGGTGGCTCAGTTGTTAAGCGTCTGCCTTTGGCCTACGTAATGATCCCAGGATCCTAGGATCAAGCCCCACATCAGGCTCCCTGCTCCGCAGAAAGCCTGCTTCTCCCTCTCCCGCTTCCCCTGCTTGTGTTCCCTCTCTTGCTGTCTCGCTCTCTCTCTCTGTCAAATAAATAAATAAATAAAATCTTAAAAAGAAAAAAAGGAGATATTCATTTCTTGCTTTTGTTTTTTTCCTTGCTTTAAATCTTAGCAAAGTGTTTCCTTCCCCATTATTATATAAATAATCTGTTTGATTTTTCTCATTCTTTTATAGTTTCATATTTCATGCTATACTATTTGAACTGTCTGGAATTAATGTTTTTCTGAATAGTCAGTTGTCCTAGCTTCTGTACTTACCTAATTTATTTCTCAATTTTATCATATATTAAATATCCACTCATTCTTAGGTTTGCTTCTAGACTTTCAATTCTGTCTCACTGAGCTATTTATCCTTGTGACAGAACCATAATGTTTTAATTATTCTAGCTTTCCAGGAAAAAACAAGACATGCTTTTCTCTCTTCCATACCCCATTAACTTTCTTTTTCAAAAAATTTCTTGACAATTCTGCTATATTAAGTTTTCCAAAAGAAATTTAGACTTATTTTCTTTCTTTCTTTCTTTTTTTTTAAAAGATTTTATTTATTTATTTGACAGACAGAGATCACAGGTAGGCAGAGAGGCAGGAAGAGGGTGGCGGGGGGAAGCAGGCTCCCTGCTGAGCAGAGAGCCCGATGCAGGGCTCGATCCCAGGACTCTGGGATCATGACCTGAGCCGAAGGCAGAGGCTTTAACCCACTGAGCCACCCAGGCACCCCTAGACTTATTTTCTAAACGTGCACTAAAACCACAAATTTTGTTGGAATTACTTTGTATCTATAAATCCATTTAAAAATAACTGATATTTTTAAAATATTAAACTACTTTTATTAGATTACATAAGTACCTCTCCTTTAATTCAGTTTTCTTTAAAAAAACTAAACTTCTTTTATATTAAATTTTTATAATTCTACTCATATATGTTTTGATTTAACGTAGATCTTAATTTAATATTTTTTTCTTTTTAAATTTTTATTTAAATTCTATTTAGTTAACATACTGTGCAATATTGGTTTCAGGAGTAGAATCTAATGATTCATCACTTACATACAACACCCAGTGCTCATCACAAGTGCTCTCCTTAATACCATCCCCCACCCAGCCCATCCCCCACCCACCTCCTGCCATCGGCCCTCAGTTTGTTCTCTATCATTAAGAGTCTCTTACGGTTTGTTCCCTCTCTGTTCCCCCTCCCCATATATTCATCTGTTTTGTTTCCTAAGTTCCACATATGAGTGAAATCATATGGTATTTGTCTTTCTCTGACTGACTTATTTCACTTAGTCTAATATCCTCTAGTTCCACCCACATCATTGCAAATGGCAAGATTTCATTCTTTTTGATGACTGAGTAATATTCCATTATGTATTTATATATTTACACAAATATATAAGTAAATATAAATATAATAAATAAATACAAATATATATATGTATATATATACATATATAAAACTTCTTCTTTATCCATTCATCAGTTGATGGACATTTGGGAGCTCTCCATAATTTGGTTATTGTTGATAATGCTGCTAGAAACACCAGGGTGCATGCACCCTTTCAAATCTGTATTTTTGTATCCTTTCGGTAAATACCTAGTAATGCAATTGCTGGATCATGGGGTAGTTCTATTTATAATTTCTTGAGGAGTCTCCATACTGTTTTCCAGAGTGGCTGCACCAGCTTACATTCCCACCAACAATGCACAAGCGTTCCCCTTTCTCTACATCCTCGCCAATACCTGGTGTTTCTTGTGTTGTTAATTTTAGCCATTCTGACAGGTGGGAGGTGATATCTCATCATGGTTTTGATTTGCATTTCCCTGATGACGAGTGTGTGATGTTGAGCATCTTTTCATGTATCTGTTAGCCATCTGGAAGCCTTCTTTGGAAAAATGTCTATTTAATGCCATCTGCCCATTTTTTAAGTGGATTATTTGTTTTTTGGGTGTTGAGTTTGGTAATTTCTTTATAGATTTTGGATACTAACCCTTTATCAGATATGTCATTTACAAATATCTTCTCCCAGTCCATAGGCTGCCTTTTAGTTTTGTTGATTGTTTCCTTGGTGTGTAGAAGTTTTTTTTTTTTTTAAGATTTTATTTAAAATCTTAAGATTTTAAATCTTAATTAAGAGAGAGAAAGTATGCGCACAAGCAGGCAGAGTGGCAGGCAGAGGAAGAGGGAGAAGCAGGCTCCCCAGTGAGTGGGAAGCCCAATGCAGGACTAGATCCCAGGACCCTGGGATCATGACCTGAGGCGAAGGCAGATGCTTAACTGACTGAACTACCCAGGTGCCCTCTGTAGAAGCTTTTCATCTTGATGAAATCCCAATAGTTCATTTTTATTTTTGTTTCCCTTGCCTCCTGCAACATGTCGAGTAAGAGGCTGCTACAGCCAAGGTCAAAGAGGTTGCTCCCTGTGTGCTTCTCTAGACTTTTTACGGTTTCAGGTCTCACATTTATGTCTTTCCTCCATTTTGAATTTATTTTGGTGTTTGGTATAAGGAAATGGTGCAGTTTCATTCTTCTGCATGTTGTTGTCCAGTTTTCCCAACACCATTTGTTGAAGAGACTGTCTTATTCCCACTGGATGACTTTTCCTGCTTTGTTGAAGATTAGTTGACCATAGTTGTAGGTCCATTTATGGGTTTCCAGTTCTGTTCCATTGATCTATGTGTCTGTTTTTGTGCCAGGACCATGCTGTCTTGATGATTATGGCTTTGCAATACAGTCTGAAGTATGGAATCGTGATGCCTCCACCTTTGCTTTTTTTTCAAGATTGCTTTGGCTATCCGGAGTCTTCTGTGGTTCCATACAAATTTTAGGATTATTGGTCCTAGTTCTGTAAATAATGCTGGTCGTATTTTGATAGGGATTACATTAAATGTGTATATTGCTTTGGGTAGTATGGACATTTTTAACAAAGTTTGTTAAAATATCTAATCCATGGGGGCGCCTGGGTGGCTCAGTGGGTTAAGCCGCTGCCTTCAGCTCAGGTCATGATCTCAGGGTCCTGGGATCGAGTCCCACGTCGGGCTCTCTGCTCAGCAGGGAGCCTGCTTCCCTCTCTCCCTTTCTCTCTGCCTGCCTCTCTATCTACTCTGATCTCTCTCTGTCAAATAAATAAATAAAATCTTTAAAAAAAAAAAAAATATCTAATCCATGAGCATGGAATGTTTTTCCATTTCTTTGCATCTTTTCAATTTCTTTCATAAGTATTCTATAGTTTTTAGAGTATAGATCTTTTACCTCTTTGGTTAAGTTTATTCCTATGTGCCTTATGGTTTTTGGTGTAATTGTAGATGGCATTAATTCCTTGATTTCTTTTTCAGTTGCTTCATTATTAGTGTATACAAATACAACAGATTTCTGTGTGTTGATTTTCTATCCTGCAACTTTGCTAAATTCATGTATTCTAGCACTTTTTGCTGGAATCTTTTGGGTTTTCTACATAGAGTATCATGTTGTCTGCAAATCGTGAAAGTTTGACTTCTCCCTTTTTTTTTGTATGCCTTTTCTTTCTTTTTGTTTTCTGATTGCTTAGGCTAAGACTTCCAGTACTATGTTAAATAGTAATGGCAATAGTGGACATCCCTGTGTTGCTCCTGACCGCAGAGGAAAAGCTCTCAGTTTTTCCCAATTGAGAATGATATTAGGGGAGGATCTTTTATAAATGGCCTTTATGATGCTGAGGTATGTTCTATCCCAACTTTTTTGAGGTTTTTTTTAAAATAAAAAATGAATGCTAATTTTGTAAAATGCTTTTTCTGCATCTATTGAGAGGATCAAATGGTTCTTATCCTTTCTTTTATTAGTATGGTATATCATGCTGATTGATTTGTGATTATTGAACCACGCTGCAGCCCAGGAATAAACACCACTTGTTTGTGCTCAATGATTCCTTTAATGTACTGTTGAATCCGATTTGCCAGTATCTTGTTGAGAATTTTTGCATCCATGTTCATCAGAGATATTGGCCTGCAATTCTCCTTTTTAGTGCGGTTTTTGTCTGGTTTTGGAATCAAGGTAATGCTGGCTTTGTAGAAAGAGTTTGGAGTTTCTGTTTCATTTCTATTTTTTGGAACAATTTGAGAAGAATAGGTATTAATTCTCCTTTAAATATCTGATAGAATTCTCCTGGGAAAAATTCTGGCCCTGGACATTTGTCAGTCGGGAGATTTTTTTTTTTTAAAGATTTTATTTATTTATTTGACAGAGAGAGATCACAAGTAGGCAGAGAGGCAGGCAGAGAGAGAGAGAGAGGGAAGCAGGCTCCCCGCTGAGCAGAGAGCCCGATGTGGGGCTCGATCCCAGGACCCTGAGATTGTGACCTGAGCCGAAGGCAGAGGCTTTAACCCACTGAGCCACCCAGGCGCCCCGTCGGGAGATTTTTGATTACTGATTCAATTTCTTGACTGGTTATAGGTCTGTTCAAATTTTCTGTTTCTTCCTGTTTCAGCTTTGGTGGTTTGTGTGTTTCTAGGAATGTTTCCTTTTCTTCCAGACTGCCTCATTTGTTGGCATATAATTTTTCATAATACTCTCTTATTGTTTGTATTCTTGTGGTGTTGGTTATTTTTATATGTTTAGAAAGAGCTTCCTGCTGAAGATTGACTTAGACATAATTATAGTTTTTATAGATGTTGTGGGTTTTTAATTTTTTAAGAATTATTTATTTAAATCCTGGTTTTAAAATATATACATATCATTAAATGTGCCATTTTAACCATTTTGAGATATACAGTTCTGTGACATGAGGTACATTCCCACTGCCGTGCAGCCATCACAATCATCCACTTCAGAACATGCTTCATCTTGTAAAACTGAAAGTCCATATCCATTAAACACTGTCTAGTCTTCCCTCCCCTCAGCCCCTGGCAACCATCTTTCTACTTTCTGTCTCAATGAATTTGAATACTTGTTTTGAGTACCTCCTATGAGGGGAATCATAAAAGTATGTCTCCTTTTGTTACTGGTTTATTTCACTTTGCAGAGTGTCTTCAGAGTTCATTCATTTTATAGCAGGTGTCTGAATTTCCTTCCTTTTAAAGGCTGAATAATATCCCATCATAGATACATAACGTATCATATGTATTTTTTTCTATCCATTCCTCTGTTGATGGACACTTGGGTTGCTTCCTCTTTGGGGCTGTTGTGAATAATGCTGTTGTGGAACATGAGTGTGCAAATATCTCTTCAGGGTCCTGCTTTCAAGTCTTTTGGGTATTGTTGGTTTGCAACGTCCTCTGAAGCTTTCTGGGTATAATCTGAAACTGGCTCTAGTACAGGGAGGGCAAGGAGAGACCCAAAAAAGAGGCAGACTGCTCTAGATACTCTAGGTTGTTAGGTGACAGGTTTGATAAGCAAGGGACCTTACTTACGAGGCTGATCTTGGGCAGTGCAAGTGAATGCCTGCCAGAATTTTTAAATGTTTGTATAGAGGACTTCACTGGGTTTAGTCATGTACCCAGTCCAGGTAGTCTCAACACCACATGTCTATCTTGAGGCTGTATCCTTGGAGCTGTTTCTGGCAGCAGAGAAGGCAAGTGGAACACACATTCCAAAGACAGGGAGAGGGGTGAGAGCCTCCAATTGCCCTCGTCCAGTTTACAGGTCAACTTGACTTCTCTCTCTTTCACTCTCTTTTAACATACAGTGTTATACCAGTTTCAGGTGTACAACACAATGATTCAACAATTCCATACATCACCTGGTGCTCATCATGGCAAGTGCCCCCCTTAATCTCCATCACTTATTTAACCCAACCCGCCACCCAGTCATGTCTTCTCACTACCTTCCTCGAACAGATATAGACCCAGAAGTGGAATTGTTGAATCATATGGTAGTTCTATTTTTAATTTTTTGAAGACCCTCCATACTGTTTCCCATAATGGCTGCACCACTTTGCATTCCCACCAGGAGTGCACAGGGGTTCCAATTTCTCCACATCCTCACCAACTTGCTACTTTCTGGGTTTTTGGTGGTATCCTACTAATGGGTATGAGATGGTATCTCATTGTAGTTTTGATCTGCATATCTCTAATGAACTAGTGATGTTGAACATCTTTTCATGGGCTTATTGACTACTTATATATCTGGAGAAATGTCTATTCAAGTTTTTGAGCATTTTTTTATTGGGTTGCTTGTTTTTGTTGTTGTTGAGTCTTGGGAGTTCTTTATATTTTCTGGATACTAATCCTTTATCAGATAAGTGATTTACAAATAATTTCTCCCCTTTCGTGAGTGCTTTCTAGTCTGTTGATAGTTTCCTTTGATGCACAAAAGCTTTTTAAAAAAGATTTTATTTATTTATTTGACACAGAAATAGAAAGAGAGAGAAAGCACAAGAGAGGGGAAGGTCAGAGGAAGAACCAGACTCGCTCGACCCTGGGATCGTGACCTAAGCCAAAGGCGGTTGCTTAACTGACTGAGCCGCCTAGGCGCCCCAAGTTTTTAATTTTTTTTTTAAAGATTTCATTTATTTATTTGACAGACAGATATCACAAGTAGGCAGAGAGACAGGCAGAGAGAGGGGGGGAAGCAGGCTCCCCACCAAGCAGAGGGCCCGATGCAGGGCTTGATCCCAGGGCCCTGAGACCAGGGCCCAAGCCAAAGGCAGAGGTTTCAAACCCCTGAGCCACTCAGGTGCCCCCCGAGTTTTTAATTTCTAAGAAGTCATCTTAGCAATATTAAGTCTTCTAATCCATGAACAAAGGATATAATTCCCTTAAGATATGTTTTTAATGTTAAGAATAGACACTGGGGGCACCTGGGTGGCTCAGTGGGTTAAGCATCTGCCTTTGGCTCAGGTCATGATCCCAGGGTCCTGGGATCAAGCCCCGCATTGGGCTCCCTGCTCTGTGGGAAGCCTGCTTCTCCCTCTTCCACTCCCCTCTCTTTCTTGCCTTGTCTCTCTCTGTCAAATGAATAAACAAAATCTTAAAAAAAAAAAAAAGAATAGACACTGGACATTTTCAAATTTTTTTTGAAATTGAGATGATAATTTTTAAAGAGATAATTCCATTCATAGATGTATTAATATTCAATCATGCCACATTTCCAGGATAAAGCCAACCCAATTATGGTCAACTATTCTTTGTATTGCTGGATTTGGCTTGCTAGCATGCTTGGCATTTTTGCTTTTCTAGTCCTAAGAAAGATTGGCAATTACTCTCTTTTGGACTTTGTTAGGTTTTACTGTCACATTTGTGCTGATTTTGTAAAATGTACTGGGAAACTTCCTATACATTTCCCTAACGCTGAACATTTTTTTTTTCTTAACTTGGGAAATATCCGTAGTCATTCAGTTTTCATAGCGGGTACAAATTTTACACGGGTTCAGAGATACAGATACGTAACTTGTCATTTCTCAAGACAGATCCTTAGTTGAAGACACTCCATTTCTGCTGATGGGAGAAAATTTACTCATAAATTTAAGACACTTTGTTTCTTGTGGTTTTTTTCTTTAAGATTTACTTATTTATTTGATAGAAAGAAAGAGGGAGCGTGCACAAGCGGGAGGAGCAGAGGGAAAGGGAGAATCTCAAGCAGACTCTGCACTGAGCACAGGGCGCAACTCAGGCTCCATCTCACAACCCTGAGATCATGCCCTCAGTAGAAACCGAGAGTCAGACACTCAACCAACTGCACCACTCAAGTGCCTCATTTTTAACCACTCTTTAACATTGAAAGATGTTAATTTAGAGTATAAACTGAAAGCCACCCCCCCTTCTTCTCCCTTCCCCATGGTGATCTGATTCTAGGACGCTTACTTCTCTTTCTAGCATGAGATGAGTTATCTGGTGCTGGTGCCCCTCCTGTCTTTGGTTCCTGTTGCTGTGGGCAGGCACCTACTGCACGTGGGCCCTGCTCAGGTCCAGCATCTGCTTGACCATGAGCCCACCAACGCTGCATCCCCATGTCCCGACGCCACTCTCCAGGTTTCTTTACCTGTTCACTCACTACGCCCATGGGTCCCTAGGTCTCGTCTGCGTTCCCTCAACTGTCCAGGGTTTAGGGAACAAATCCCCCCCTGCCATCAGCCTAGATGGCTCTCTCAATCATTCTGAGTTTACTACATTACTTCCGTGACCTCCAAAGCTTGCTGGGCCATGGAAAGCTAGCCTGTAGGCCTCTTTGCTCTTGTACTTTCAGGGTTTCTCTTAGCCTGGCCCTCCATTTCAACTGGGAGAAAGCCAGGGTGCCGAGCACTCTTCAGAGACTCTTTACTGGGTGTTTATGAACATCACCTTCAAATCTCTGGGGAGAAGTCTGTCCTTTTGTGATCCCAAACTTTGTGCCCTCCATGATTTTGTCTATAGCCACTGGTTTGTAAAGTTTCTTTTTAATACAAAACAAAATAAAAATAACTTCTTTCTCAAAAATCTGGCTCTTGAAAATTGTGTTTTTGGCATTCAGGCTCTGTCTCTCCAATATGGCAAAACGTGCCTTGAAACTCAAAACTGAGGGACCGCTTTCTTGTTGCATCCTCCTTACCCTATCCGTAAAGCGGAGAAACGCCTTTGAGTTAAGGATGAATGATGAGCTCCGGGACAGTAGGAGAAACCAGGAGTTACTTTCAATTAAAGAAAAAAACCCAATCAATTGATGTTAAATAAAATATCCTGCTATTTTAGAAACCATTTTCTCATAAAATCACCTGGGTTTAATATGTGTCCAGAATGTAATTCTTTGATAATATTTTCAATTTTCCATTATTATTTGTTTCTTTGCATTTTTTTGTAAATTTGAATATCTTTGTATATTCTGAAAAGTGATCAGTTTTATCAGTGCTTTCAAATTGATTAGCATAGTGTTATTATACATGTTCTCATAATTTAAAATACTTTAATATCCATGATTATGTCCCTTTCTTTCCTTTTTTTTTTTTTTTTTTTTTAGAGAGGGAGGGAGGAAGAGTGAGAGTGTGCCTGTGGGGTGGGTAAGGGGCAGAGGAAGAGGGAGAGAGAGAATCTTTTTTTTTTTTTTTAAGATTTTATTTATTTATTTGTCAGAGAGAGAGAGAGAGAGAGAGAGCAAGCAAGCACTGGCAGAGGGAGGCAGAGGGAGAAGCAGGCTCCCCGCCGAGCAAGGAGCCCGATGCGGGACTCGATCCCAGAACGCTGGGATCATGACCTGAGCCGAAGGCAGCTGCTTAACCAACTGAGCCACCCAGGCGACCCGGAGAGAGAGAATCTTAAGCAGGCTCCACGCCCAGCAAAGAGTTGGACATGGAGCTCAATCTAATGACCTTGAGATCATGACCTGAGCCAAAATCAAGAGCTAGAAACTTAACCAACTGAGCCACCCAGGTGTCCCTACCTTTCCTTGCATTATTGGTCATTTCTCGTTGACCTGCATCTGTCAGGGTTCAGTTGCAGAAATATAGTCCTTCTAACTGGGGTAAGCAGAAAGGAAACCATGTCAGTGTGGAAAATAACTTATAGAATCACTGGGGAGACTGAAGAAGCAGGCTTAAGGTTGAACTCTCAAGGGCGACTTCCAAAGACACAGGTGCACCTTAGGGAATCCCTACTATGTACCCTATTTCCCTGCATGCCATCTTTGAGCACTTTGTAAGAATTATCTCAGTAATATCTCACAAAACCCCACAAGGAAAGACAAAAACAAAACATTGAGTCCCCGGTCTCCATGGCCACAAATGGGCCAAAAGCCAGGGAGCCAAGACCTGACATTACCTTCCAACTGCGAGGTTACCATGGGTCAAGACAGAGTTGGGATGGGCTACCCACTCTTGGTAGCCCCTGAAGGCAAGTACCTAAGACCTGAAGAGTCAGGAACAGCCAGTATCTAATAACCAGAATTCTGGACTAATCTGATTGTGAGATCGAATTATTTTCTTGGTAGGAGATCCTTGATTTAATTCTGCCCTAGAAAGATGATATATGGTCCCAGGATATGGTCGATTGATGCTGTGCCTGGAGTGAGAAGTGGAGGGAGAATTTGTTAGGGCAGGATGCAACCAGGGAGGAGAAAAAGGAAGCATTTGTCAGTGGCCCTGACATCCTTTCTCTCATCTCCACCTCCCCCCCAAGTAGTTCAGAGGGTGAACAATGGATTCCTAAACTAGAAGCCTGGCAGAGTCCCCATCATCTTCATACGGAGACCTGGGAATGGATGGCCTAGCTTGGATCCTCCATCCAAACCACACACAAAGGTTTACCATGCCCCACTAGCTGCTAGACACTGGGGCTACCAGGTGTGTGTGGTGCTGGCCTCCCCCACTCCAGGCCTGTCCAGAAATGCATCCTTAGCCTTACAGCACTGGCGCATTTCAAACTTGTAGCCTCTTGAGTAACAGAGTCAAGTTTCCTTGCTTTAATTCCTAAAATGAACTCCTCATCTCTCAAGCTGTCCTTACCCCACATTGTGCATCAGTTCACCAGGTTTTTAAGGAAACAAACAAGTTCATGTTTATGCCCTCTTCCTCCCAGTCTTCACCTGTCCAGTTTGCTAAAGAAAGGTAATTTCTTTGGCCTGTCTTCGTTTGCTTTCATTTCATTTCATTTCATTTTTTTAAGATTTTATTTACTTGAGAGAGAGAGGGTAAGCAAGCACAAGCAGGTGAGGAGTAGAGAGAGAGGGAGAAACAGACTCCCTGCTGAGCAGGGAGCTGGATGTGGGACTCGATCCTAGGACTCCAGGACCATGAGCTGAGCTGAAGGCAGGCACTTAACCGACTGAGCCCTCTAGGCACCCCCATTTGCTTTTTTAAAAGATATTTATTTATTTATTTATTTGAGAGAGAGCTCATGAGCAGGGGGAGAGGCAGAGGGGAGGGAAAGAGAGAGAATCTAAAGCAGATTCCGTGCTGAGTGTGGAGCCTAATGCAGGCTCAATCCCACAACCCCGAGATCATGACCTGAGCCAAAATCAAGGTTGGACACTTAATCAATGGAGACACCCAGGCGCCCCGATTTTTTAATTAAAATAAAATACAGTACTCGGGGCCCCTGGGTGGCTCAGTCGTTGGGCGTCTGCCTTCGGCTCAGGTCCTGATCCCAAGGTCCTGGGATGGAGCCCCACATCGGGCTCCCTGCTCAGCGGGGAGCCTTCTTCTCCCTCTCTCACTCGCCCTGCTTGTGTTCCCTCTCTCACTGTGTGTCTCTCTGCCAAATAAATAAACAAAAATCTTTAAAAACAAAAACAAAAACAGGGGCACCTGGGTGGCTCAGTGGGTTAAAGCCTCTGCCTTTGGCTCAGGTCATGATCTCAGGGTCCTGGGATGGAGCCCCACATCGGGCTCTCTGCTCAGTGGGGAGCCTGCCTCCTCCTCTCTCTCTCTCTGCCTGTCTCTCTGCCTACTTGTGATCTCTGTCTGTCAAATAAATAAGTAAACTCTTTAAAAAAAACAAAAACAGCACTCTACCGGGTTCATTTTATTTATTTATTTATTTATTTTAATGCTTTTTTAAATGAATCTCTGCACCTAATGGGGTCTCAAACTCACAACCCTGAGATCAAGAGTCTATGCTCCACCAACTGAGCCAGCCAGGTGCCCCCAGCTTGTCTTCATATCTAAAGTTCTTTCCAGGTTCTTATCATCTTTCCTATATTTCCAGCTGCCTTTTTTTCCTAGACCTTTCCAGGCTCCTCCTGTCCTTGGTGAGGGATGAACCCCCACACGATGCCCCAGGTGGGAACAACGTGGCTTCTTTGTGCCTCTGCGCAGCAGACAAAAGGAAAGGGCAGTGAGTGTACTTTCTCAGCTGAGCAGCCCAGCGGGGCTGATGCTGACTGTCAGGGGTAATCAGTCTTCTGAAGCCTAGTGCAAGGATGAGTTTAAAAAAACAAGCCACAGCAAAACTAAGGCCCATGCAGTGTATTTGCATCATCTCAGAGTACTTCCCCCCAAACGTTTAGGAATTACAAAGAGGAAAATAGCAAGGTTGCAGTGGAGAATCCTAGACCCAGTGACCAAGGTCAATATCACCTGTAATAGATCAGCAACATGATGCACTGAGAAGAGCAGGCCACCTCCGGGGTCTCCTTCCCAAGAATGTGTGACCTCTACTGAACAATGAGAGAGCACTCTCCAAAGTATCTGACTAGTATGCTTCAAAAATGTCAAAGTCATGAAAGACCAGGAGAGAGTGCGTGTCTCAGTCCTTTGCAACTGCTCTAACAGAATACCGAAACTTACAAACAAGCTTGCTCGTGAACAGCAGACCCGTATTTCTCACAGTCCCGGAGGCAGGGAAGTCTGAGATCAAGTTGCCAGCAGATTGGGTGTTTGGTGAGAGCCACTTTCTGCTTCATAATGGACCCCATCTCTCTGGTGTTCACGTGGTGGAAGGGGTGAGAAAGCTCTTCCAGGGCCTCTCCCAAGGACACTAACCTCATTTAGAGGATTCCATCCCCCAGGCCTAAGCGTCTCCCAAAAGCCCCAGCTCCAAATACATTGGAGATTAAGCTTCAACGCATGGATTTTGGGGAGAGACCAATATTTAGTCTATAGCACGGAGGAGCTGTAAGAGACTGGTCCTAACTAAGGAGACACGACAGCTAAATACAGTGTGGGACCCTGGAGTGGATCCTGGAAGAGAAAAGGGGCGTTAGTGGAAAAATTCTGTAGTTTAATGAGTAGTACAGTAGTAAGACGAATTTCTTCGTTTTGATCATTGTTCTTTGGCCACACAAGATATTAGTCAATGTAAGGGGAAGCTGGACGCAAGGTGTACAGAAGAGTCTCTGTGTTATTTTTGTAACTTCTAAGTATAAAATTAACTAGCAACAAACAAACAAACAAAATCCTACAAACTCACAGGAGTGAGTTGAGCAGCAGGATCCCAGAGCTTTCCTCTCCTTGGTATTTTTCTCCATCTGGGAGGGCACCCTGATTGGTGAGTAGGGCTTGACTCCTTCATCAGCCATGGAGGACAAAGCTCCAGGAGGTGTCATCCCTTCATATCCTCAGTTCCTGACACAAATAGGCACTCCAAGATTTGTTGAATGAATGAATGAATGAATGAATGAATGAACGAGGTCCTGGTTTCCATAATGGAAAAGGACTTGGCCTTCGCTATGAGAATCTTCAGAGTAACTGTTAATTGTTAACATCTCTAACCAGTCTGGTGCCTGAGGAATCTGGGCGAGGGCTGGAGTGGGATACAGATGGTTTTGAGTAAATCTCCAGGTGGTGCCATATCTCTGGTCTCCTTTGGACGGTTTGAGGTGCTTGTGCTCATCTGAAGGGCATTGGAGAGGCAGTCAAAGTACAACTCCCAAGAAATTTGTATTCGCAATCTCTTCCTGTGGTAGGCACCTGCCCCCACCTGTTTCTGCTGGCTTACTGGTCTTTTTCTGATTTGATTTGTAAGACCTCTTCATGAATTTTGCATGCTGAGCCTTTATTGGCTATCTGCAACACAAGATTTTATATATCTGGGGTCTCTTGATGAAAAAAAGGTTTTTTTCTTTAAAATGTAGTCAATCTATCACTTTTTTCCTATAATTCAGGTCTCTTCTATTGTATTTCCTTCCCCACCTAAGGTCATAAAGTTACTCTCTTATATAGTCTTCCAAAGGCTTAAAAATTTCTATTTTGATATTTCTTTTTTTAAATCTCCCTGAAATTTGTTCTGTGTAAAGTGTGGTGTCATGTCTCATTTTCTTTTGTCACATGGAAATTCAGTTACCCTGTCACCACTTATTGGATGCTTGTCCTTTCTCCATTGACATCAAACGTCACTTCTGCCATGTAAAGATCTTTGTGTAAGCTAATGAGATTACTGAGTGTCTGTAATGGAAAACTGTTTGCAGCACACTCTTCTAGGCTTTCTGTGATTCTGCCTCTTTCATTGACCCATGCTATTTTACAACTCCATAAATTGTAGATAACTACAAACAATGCAGAATAATTCTTGTCTCTAGGTGGATAAATCAGTTCGGTGTGATGAAGGTTCAACTGACTTCCTTCTCCTTCTGTGGAAGAAGCAAGTTTTGCTGTCATTTGCATATTCATGCCAACATTCTTGATCTATCAGTGTGTTTGTCCATTCTTTGGATTGCCCTTTGAACTGGTTGTAAGATCTTACCAGTTCCCTCATTAACGATGAGTTCAATAAAATTGTAAGATGTGTGTACTTTACGTCTGCTTGAAAGTGATAATTTTACCTGATTTGGAATTTATCCCGGGACCCCTGTGTGGCTCAGTTGGTTAAGCATCTGCCTTTGGCACAGGGCATGATCCCAGGGTCCTGGGATCAAGCCCCGCATTAGGCTCTCTGCTCAGCAGAGACGTCTGCTTCTCCCTCTCCCTCTGCCCTGCTTTTGCTCTCTCTGTCTTTCTCTCAAATAAATAAAGAAAATATTTAAAAAAAAATTTATCCCTTAGCAGTCATATACCAAGGACATACAGCTTTAAGCAAACCCAAAGGGAAAGGATTACTAGGTAGCAATTATTCACTTATGTAAGCTCTTCCCATGTGAGCATAAGCAGTTACAGTGGGCTCCAACTCACAAGTGTTTAGAGCCTTTCTCAGGAACACAGCCCTGCGTACAGAGGCAGACTTGTGCATGTGACCGTGCTCTGGCGGGCCAGGGGAAAACCAAACAGGACACATTCTCGGAAATGGATCCTCTGTAGTGCAAGGAAACTTTCCAATACCATAATGGTGGTATAATCAACACTGAGCATCTGGAAATGAGGGCCCCTGACTCAGTAGAGCAAAAGACATGAGCTTTCCAGAAGCTTCCATGTGTCTGCTGATTCTTCAACAAATGTTCAGAGTGCCTACAAAGGGTGACCCTCAGTGCTGAAATGCAATAAAGAAAGAAATAAAAGTCTCTTTGATCTTCTTGAAACTAATCACCTAACTCCAAAGGTGGAGTTTACCCCATAGGCCCTCCATGAGATCTCCATGAGATATACAATATGATAGACTATCTATGTATCTTTAGATCTATAGGTAAAGATACATTCATATGTTCTTATGATATCTATCTATCTACCATCTATCTACCTATCTTCTAGCTATCATCTCTCTATCTTAAGCAGAGTCTTAATGTAGAAAATATATATCTGTATCTATCTATCTATCTATATAAGAAATAGAAAATATCTATCTATCTATCTACTGATATCTATTGATATCTATCTATTGATAGATAGATACAGATATATACCCTAAGCAGAGTCCTAATGTAGAAAATAGATCAATACTCCTGGTTGGAACTCCCTACCACCCCTCCAATTCCCCAAATTTCCTGAAGACCTCCAAAAAACACAAGTTAAAAACCACTGATCCAAATTCATCCTTGTGTTGAGAATGGAATCCCTTCTACAGTGGCCCTGGTAGGGCATCGTGGGTCCTGTCTAAGCATTTTGCTGATAGGTCCCTATGGTTTTCTGGTGGCCTAGTAGGGGCCCGGTCATCCCATCCCTGAGAGCCATAGGCTAGAAACCTGCATCTGGCTGGCCTGATCCATTTCTCCTGTGGAGCCACGGAGGACAAGTCTTTCCCTAACCCTTCTACCTGAATCCACGTGGGCTTGCTTTGGGAAATAATCACACACAGAGGTGCCACCTATGAAATGGGGCAGTTCGCCTGAGTTACCAAAAGATCCACCTTGATCTTTTCCTTACAAAGCCCCCTCCCCAGATAAGCATCGTGGACAAGACCCAGGAGAAGAGGAAGGTAAGAAGGCCCAGGAGGGCCACTCTGATTTTTTCCCCCAGGGGTCTCCAATGACGTTCCCAGTGAAGAGCTAGAGCCTGGCCTTACCCCAGGCCTGCTCCTTATTCCTTGGCTGATGTTTGCAAACGCTGAAATGCAGGCCAGGCGTCTGGCAGTTCCCTGGACTCACTTGCAGTCAGTGGTTTGGGGTTTAACGACTTGGCTGCCTTCACTCCTCCGCAGGGCTGGGCTATAGCATTCAGCCCTCCAACCAAGCGGCCACTCGGAAGTGATGGATTGGTGCAAGGCTTGCTGGAGAGGCGCCTTGGAGGCCCCGGCCATGAGCACTGAGCCAAGGACAGGTGTGAGGCCTGTAGGGAGGCTGATCTGACGAGACTCTACAGGGAAATGATCAGATGTCAGCGGCTGGGGCCCAGGCAGGCTAGAAGGACATGAGGCATGAATTCCAGTCCCCCTCAAAGAAAAAAAAGGATGAGCTAAGTAAGCAGCCCTGGAGATTCGTTGAATTACCCTCTCTACTGTGCACTCGTCCTCAGTCCTGTTCTTATTTCCTCTCAGTGTCCTTACTATTTAGACTATTTTCTTTTTTTTTTTAAAGATTTTATTTATTTATTTGGCAGACAGATCACAAGTAGGCAGAGAGGCAGGCAGAGAGAGAAGGGAGGAAGCAGGATCCCTGCTGAGCAGAGAGCCCGATGCGGGGCTCGATCCCAGGACGCTGGGATCATGACCTGAGCTGAAGGCAGTGGCTTTAACCCACTGAGCCACCCAGGCGCCCCTAGACTATTTTCTTATAGCTCTTATCACTGGCTGGTTTCACTGTTGGTTAAGTAAATACCTATTTTCCCCATTAAATTGTGGGGGCCAACATTGTATTGTATCTCTCCTAGCAGAAATCCCCAGAGCTCAAACACTTTTTTGTACATGGTTGGGCCCAGTGGATGTCCCACAGGGACCTAATAAAATCATCTCCAAACCCAACGTAGACCACTTTATCTCCCCTAACTGCACGCTGGTAGAGAGGCAAAGATGATCTAACCTCAGGACCCCAGTGAAGGTCTATCCACTGAATGGCTTAGTGAATGGGATGACACATGGACCAAAGTGTCAAAGACAGAGGGTCCAAAATGTCCTGTGACCACTACAGTTTGGGTGAACTGAGAAGAGAGAAGAGCTCGTTGCTGTACGGGGACATTTGCATCAACAAGCCTTTGGACTGACATTGGGAGATGTAAACGGCCCAGGACATCCTAGTGAGGATAATAAGAACACGGAATTTGGAATCAGACGGGTTTGGGTTGGGATCCGGCTCGTCCACTTACTACGTGACACCAGGCTCCGGCTGTAAAGTGGGAATAATAGAGCCCACCTCATAGGGCTATGGGGAGGATTAAATGAGATAGTGCTGGTTATAAGCTCATATGCTGCTTGGTACACAGTCAGCGCTCAATGTCATCGGAATGGGCACGGTCACCCAAGGCATCCGAGGTTGCAGGCAGAGGTGAAAAAGACCATCCATGTCCATTTCTGCCTTTCTGCCGAGTGGTGCAGGAGAGAGCGGGGACATCTGAACTCATGTGACATTTTACAACATCGGCTTGCCCTGCAGCTTCTTCTTAAAGCTTTCCTGGGATGTGGAACCAAGAAAGTTCTAAAGCCTCAGTTTAGAACAGCAAGATGAAGGAGGCTGACCCTGGCTAAGCCAACAGATCTCGTGGCCCCTCTGTGGACCTTGAAGGACTGCCTTATGGGGATTGTCTGGAAGAGACACTCTTACCGAAATGTTACTGATTGGACTCTCATTAGCTGCCATCTTGCAGTTTTGATGAAACGTGTTTCTGTTTGTTCTCATCAGATTTACAATGTTTCCTGGTTGAAGAGGGGAACGATAGAAATAAATATACTAAGAGTCAAGAACTGTGCTTCCCCTTCCCCCCTCATCTGTGTGACAACCATGACACATGTATTATTGTGTCTACTCCAGCGAAAAAGGCTGAGAGGGTGAGAAGCTTGACCAAGATGGTAGGCCCACACTTCAGGCCCAATGCCCACGCTCTGCCTCAGGAAGAGGAGCCCCCTCCGCCTTGCTCTGCAGTCAGTTCTCTCCTCCCACAGGCTCTTCGGGCCAGAAATGTTGATGCCAGTGTGTAGGGTCTCTACCATGACCTTGTTAATCTCACAGAAGCCCAAACTGAGAAATGGGTTAGTTAATGGGGCCTGTTGGAGAGCCAATAAGTGTAGAAATCATGTCTTCTTTAAGCAAAAGAACCCCCCTCCCCCAAGCATGCCCTGTTTTCCCCACCTGCATGCTCTCCCCAACCCCACCCCGTTTGGTCACTTGTGCTCAGAGCTCTGGCAATTCCATCCTGCTCTAGTCCCCAACCACTGGGGCCCTTCCACACCTCCGTGCCTTTGCTTGTGGAATGCCCTCCTCCTGTTTCTTTCTAAGACTTCCCTGGTTTCACTCCTGTAAGATGACTTCTGTCTTGATGGCACCATGGGATTCTACTTTACACAGGTGACCGAGTGATGACACAGAAAGGTCAATGTCATTGAAAGAATTTATTACTTAATGTTTCCCAGAGAAAGGGGCATACCATATACATCCCAGGAAAGCACTGAAGTCAATCAGGAGGCAGAGGGATGCAGAGGGTTGAGGGAAATGCCCATCCCAGAGCATTTATTGTGTTTTCCATGGAAAGGAAGGGGTGAAGCAGGGAAACAGCTTAGGATGGGCTAGTTGGAATAAAGTCAGCATGCTCTGGGTGGTGTAGGGCAGGGGTGTACAGGTTCAGTGGGTGACGGCTGGATAAAAATGTTGTTGGGGAGTATGGACTCAAGGTTGTTGGTTTTCATATGAAAGGAGCATTCCAAGGTGAGTTGTTCATGATCCCTAAGAAGCAGCTAGCCCTGGGAGGGTAGGGGGCATCTCTCCCCAGCCAGCAAGGCCCTCAAGACATCAAACCATCATAAAACGAATAAAATGAAATAAAACACACAATTAAAACACTTTCCTCTTCGCCCCGGGGATGCTTCCACCGCTGACCTCCGCACATTGTGGGCAATTTTGTCATTGTAGTTTGTTTTGATGCCTATGTCCGTTGCTCAGCTGTGGGCTCATCGGAAACAGGGTCTGAGCCTTGTTCATGTATGTACCTTCAGCATCTGGCAAATGCCTGTCACCAATCTATGTTTAAAACAGTGATTCTCAGGTCTGGCTGATCATTGGAATCCCATGAGAAGCACGTTTAAAATACTGATGTCGGGGCTTCTGGGTGGCTCAGTCGGTTGGGCATCTAAGTCTTGATCTCAACTCAGGTCTTGATCTCAGGGTTGTGAGCTCAGCTCCACACTGAGCTCCACACAGGGCATGGAACCTACTATAAATAGATAAATAAATAAAATAAATAAATAAATAAATAAATAAATAAATAAGTTTTAAAAACTGATCTCTAGACCTTACCCTCAGAGATTCTGACTTAATTTATCTGGGATGTCTGGATTTCCACTGACTCCTTGAATTTCCTGGGATGAATTTTCCAAAAGAAAATCAGGGTTGTGATCCCAGATGTGGTCATTTAAAACAGCAGGAAATCCAAGTCCAGAAAACCAGGGACTTGCCCTGGGCCGGATCAACTGTTACAGGAACTTCAACTGCCCATTTTGGTAGAACATCAGCTGCTGAAAACAGTCTTCCCAGTCTTGGCAGATCCTGGGCTTGAACAAATGTTGCTCCTCTGCATTCTTCTCAGGCTCCAGGCCACACTCATTGGAGAAGGGGCTCTTGCTTCACCCCAGGTTAGCTTCCCAATCCTACCTCTCTCCTCTCGGTGTCGACGTCGATGTGAGTTTTGCTCTACGCTGTTTATCTCTTTCTGGGACTCTGGTCTCAATGGTTTCTCTCTTCATTCTTCCACAGCCTTCTCTTTGTGTATCCTTGGTGCCTCTTCTCCCTGTCTCAAAGTCTATCTTGAAAGGTAGGAAGAATGGTAAGAGAACCGTCTCCGTGATTTCTGCTCTTCACCTTAGAATCCTTGGAAGAGGGAATGTCAGAAAACCCACCCATTCTTCTTCACCTATTCTTACCCACGCTGCATCTTAGCTCCTCCCTGGAACTTCCTGGAACTTTCTCCAACTGCCTCCCCAACGGCCAACTGCTGCCTCCTCTCCTGGCACTCCAGGAACCTCCCTTAAAACTCCCATACTCTCAACACTGGCAGACCCTGATTGCCTTAAGGGCCCAAACTGTGGGGCACCCTGGAGGGAACTTGCTCCCCACCTTGTCCAGCCCAGAAAACTGCCAAGATTTCTCACCTTCCTGCAGCCGCCACCCAACAGCTCCCACAGTGCTCTGGGTAAGTGATAAGGGCTCTTCTCCCTGGTTGGTGGGAGGCAGGAGCTTTCCCTCAGGACCAGCCAGACAGAGAGACAGAGGAAATAAGTTCTCAGGGACAAGAACTGTGGCCTGGAGAATTTAAGAGAATTTGTGCTTAGGGTATGTTTCTGATTTCTTAACCCTCATTTGATTTGAAGCCATTACTCATGGCATTTCTACATGCTTGTGTCTGAGCATCATGCACCTCTCTAACTTTCCTAGAAAGGGCTCCTTGACACATTTCTCACTAGTGGAGTCCTGGACTGGGATTACCATTACTGATTTCAGTTCAGAGTGGCCTTACTTCTAACAAACTTAAGAAGTTTCCTTCCTTTGTTGGGGCCCTGATTTCTCCCTCCAAGGAAGAAGAATTCTTATTTCCTCCCATGTGTAGACCTGTGGACAGAACCAGAGATTAGATCTGTGAATGAAAGGAGTGGAGGAGGAAGGCAATGTGCAGCTCTCATGGGCTCTACATTCAATGCTCACCTCCATGAGGACAGACAGAATAGTCAACCATCTGAGGATGACAGGGCAGCAATGAACCTGGGAAACACCCCTGTTTCATAGCTTATCTGGGCCTTTCCACTCTGTGGATGAAGTGAGTCAGTAAATACATCATCTGGCTAAGGCAGTGAGTTGATTAGGTTAATAATTGGTTGCTGAGACCAATAAGCTGGACTGCCAGAAAGAAGACCTTGTGTCCTTGGAGCAAAGTGGCGCGAGCCCCCAGCTTCCAGCTGGAGGTCTAGCAGAACCCTTGGATAAAATGAGTGGTTGGCTCAGGGGTCAGGGCTGGGCTTATCTCATAGACACTTTCCTGGTCTCCTCACTCTTGGGAAATGTTATTGCTAGAAAATTCAGCTCTGCAGCTCTCTCTACCACTGCCCCCACACCCCACCCCCTGTCAACACCACCAGTTCCTGAACTTCTGTTTGATAATTTAAAGATCTACAATTCAAAACGTGATAGAAGCATTTCTTAAAATAACAATGAAAGAAACTACACTCTGATAGCTTTACATTCCAAGACAGTTTCCAAATCGGTCACTTGAAATGAAACGTGCATAAAAGCAACATCTTTTAGTTGAGAACTAAAGGATGGCTCAGGTGCATTTGGGGAGGCTTTGCAATCCTTTCCCACCCTTTGCATGTGAAGGACAACAAAAAGTCAGACTATTATTTTTGAATGTGGGTACTCGTTTAGTTATTAAGTGTCTCCTATATTCAAAGTACTGTGGGGGACACAGAAACAAATGGGGCCCTCACAGGATGAAATATGTGCACAGAAAACTAGAACAGAAGAAAGATAGCAGTGAAAGCTCTTGAGGGATGAGCAAATACTGCCCCTGGAACCCAAGGGAGACACCGATTAAATTAGTGGAGGTGGAGATGTGGTCTTCAGGAGGTCAATGTCCACTCCTCCTTCCTTTATTTCCTTCTTTCTTTAAAGGGTAATTGATCACTGCTGTTTCTCAGGCAGTGTGCTAGGTGCCAGACGCAGCAATTCACAGCACACATGTGGTTCTTCCCCCATGGTAACACTCCAGTGATAGATAAGCACAAGTAACTGGCAAATAAAAATGGCCCGATATATACTATTATGGTGGAAGTATTGCAGAGACCATATGTGGATATAAGAGGATATCGAAGAAGATTCGCTGAAGGAAGGTTTACTGATGTTTAAATAACATCTGAAGGATAAGCAAAAGTTAGCCATAGGGGTCATGGATCAGGAGACAACTGGCTCTCCTTGCAGAGAGAACAGCTTGTACAAAGGCCTTAGGGTGAAGAAAGCACAGCCAATGGGGAGTATTTTCAAAATCGGCTAGAGTCTGATCAAGTGATCTATACAGTAAGGAGAATAGATTAGGTCAGTGCTTCCAAAGTTGGCTCTATAGACCACCAGTTCCTTGGATGTCTATGGTATGTGTATGTACTAAAATATACATAAAATTTATCCTTTTAACTCTTTTTTTAAGATTTTATTTATTTATTTGTCAGAGAGAGAGAGAGAGAGCACAAGCAGACTCCCCATTGAGCAAGGAGCCTGACACGGGACTCGATCCTAGGATCCCAGGATCATGACCTGAGCCAAAGGCAGATGCTTAACCAACTGAGCCACCCAGGTGTCCCCCGTTCTAACTCTTTTTAAGAGTACAATCCAGTGGCACTGATTACATTCACAATGTTGAACATTTATTACCCTATGTATTTCCAGAACATTTGTTACCCCAACATAAAATCTGTAACCATTAAGTAATCACTCCTCATGGTGAGGAAATAAGTTTTTACTGCTTAAGCCCCCCAATCTATGCCATGGCAGCTCTGAGAAACTAATCATTTGTCTTACTCTTGATCTCTGGGAAAATTTTTTTGAATCTTTCACCATTGAGTATGATGTTAGCTATGGGTATTCCACACATGGCCATTATCATATTGAAGACATTTCCTTCTCTGCCTGGTTTGTTGAGTGCTCTGTTTTTGGTTTTGGTTTTGGTTTTGATTTTTTAACAAGAAAGCTGTTGGTGCCTGGGTGATGCAGTCAGTTAAGCATCTGACTCTTGGTTTCAGTTCAGGTCGTGATCTCAGGGTTGTGAGATCAAGCTCAGCATTGGGTTCCGTGCTCAATGTGGAGTCTGTTTGGATTCTCTCTCCCTCTGCTCCTGCCCACTACCTGCTTGCTTTCTCTCTCTCTCTCTCTCAAGTAAATCTTAAAAACAAACAAACAAACAAACAAAAAAAAACCCAAAAAACTGGGTGCCTGGGTGGCTCAGTCGGTTAAAGTTCTGCCTATAACTTGGGTCATGATCCCAGGGGCCTGGGATCAAGTCCCACTTTCCCACTTTGGGCTCCCACAGCAGGGAGTCTGCTTCTCCTTCTGCCCCTCCCTGCCCACGTATGCACATTCTCTCTCTCTTATAAAAATATGTAAATAAAATCTTAAAAAAGGTCACGAATTACTATATTGTATATACTATATTACATATAGTAAACTTGTTGAATTTTGTCAAATGCTTTTTCTGCCTCCAGTGAGACAATCGTGGAATTTTTCCTTCATTCTGTCAATGTGGTGTATTATATTGGTTGATGTTCATATGTTGAACCATTCTTACGTTCTAGGAACAAATCTTACTTGGTCATGTTGTGAAATCCTGTTAATATGCTTCTAAATGCAGTTTGCTAGCATTTTACATCAATATTCATAAAGAATATTGGTCTTTAGTTTTCCTTTCTTGTAGTGTCTTTGTCTGGTTTTGGTATCAGGATAATGTTAGCCTCACAAAATGACTTAGGAAGTGTTCCTTCCACTTTAATGTTCTGGAAGAATTTGTATTTATTCCCCTCTTACTTCTTTCTGTGTATATTATGTAGGTATATTTTGTTGGTATCATGAGCACCACATAAAACATCCTGAAATTATTACAATCTAATTTGAATTGATACCAATTAATCTCAATCACATGTAAAAACTCTATTCCTATAGAGCTACACTCTTCTATTTTATGTAACTGATGTCACAAATTATGTCTTTATATATCTGTACACTGGCAAAGGTTATAATTACTTTTAAATCCAATTTTTTTTAAAGTGGAGTTTCAAAGAAAAAATAAAATAACACTATCTTTTATGTTTGCCCATATATTTACCTCTACCTGAGATCTTTCTATTTTTACCTAATATCAAGTTACTGTCTACTGTCCTTTTATGTCAACCTGAAAGACTCTTATTAGCATTTCTTGCAGGGAATATCTAATGGCAATGAACCCCCTCAGTTTCTGTTTATCTGGGAATGTCTTAATTCTCCCTGATTTTTGAAAGACCATTTTTTCTGGATATAGAATTCTTGGTTGGCGGTTTTTTCTTTAAATAATTTAAATAGAGTTGACCCTTGAACAGTAAGTTTGACCTGCATGTGCCCACTTATTTGTGGATTTTTTTTCCCTCTTCCTTATGATTTTCTTAATGACATTTTCTTTTCTCTATTTTATTTATTTGTGAGAATACAGTATGTAATATAGAGACCATACAAATTATGTGTTAGCCAACTGTTTATGTTATCAGTAAGGACTCCAGTCAACAGTAGGTTATTAGTACTCAAGTTTTGGGAGAGTCTAAAGCTATACACAGATTTTTGACTTCATGGGGGTCAGTGCACCTAACCTCCCTGTTGTTTATAGGTCAACTGTATATCATCCCAATGCCTTCAGGCATCCAAGGTTTCTTCTGTTAAATCAACTGTCAGTTTTAGGGAGGATATCTTGTACTTGTCAAGTCCCTTTTCTCTTGCTCCTTTCGAGATTCATTTTTTGGTCTTTCAACACTTTATGTGTCTTGGTGTGCATGTCTTTGAGTTTATTCTACTTGGCATTTCTTGAGCTTCTTGCATTTGCAGATTCATGTGCTTCATCCAATTTGGGAAGTTTTTGGCCCTTATTTTCTCAAATGATCTTTCTGCCTTCTTCTCTTTTTCCTCCTTCTGGAACTAGTAATACATGTATTGGTTTACTTGATGGTATCCTATGGATCTCTTAAGCTCTGTTCACTTTTCTTCATGCTTTTTTCTTTTTGCCCCTGCTCCTAGAATCAATAATTTCAGTGTTCCTATCTTCAAATTCTGGGATTCTTTTTTTTCTCCTTGCTCAAATATGCTATTGAATCCCTCTAGTAAATTTATCATTTCAGTTATTTTGTTTTTCAGCTCCAGAATTAATTTTGTTCCTTTTCATCATTTTTATACTTTGTTGATATTCTGATTTTGTTCATATATTGTTTTCTTGATTTCCTTTAGTTCTTGTGTTTATTTAAGACAATTATTTTAAGGTCTTTAATGGGTCTTATGTGTGAGCTTCCTCAGGGATAGTTTATATCGACTTATTTTATTCCTTTGATGGCTATATTTTCTTGTTCTATGTGCTTTTTTGTTGTTGAAATTTGTGTATTTGAAAGAAACAACCACTTTTCCTAGTCTTTGCAGACTGACTGTGTGCCAAAGAAGACCTTTATTAGTTAGCTGGGTATGCTCTGGGCCCAGGGATCAGCCCCAGATGAGAACTTAAGATCCTCACTGGTCTTTTCTGAGCATGTGTCTCGCCTGAACCTGAATGTGGCTTTCTCAGTTCCCCCATATACACAACTTCTTTTAAATGTCTTAATTTCCCCAAGAATCTCACCCTAGCTTCTCTTTGGAACCATATTATCTTTCATATGTCTCCATCCATAATCTCTTGCCCTAAATATCTGCAGGTCTGTAGTCTTCCCGCAGCTTTCATAAACAATACCCACTCCTTATCCTCCCTGAGACTTGAGTTGGACCAGACAGAAACCAGTCCTTCAGGCAATCCTTAGATTATAACACTGTAGTAAGGTCTGCTTTGCTGCCTCTGATTTGAGAGAGGAAACTGGTAACTGGGCTTCAGTATCCTCCAAACCAAGAATGAACCATGCTGGGGAGGGTGTGGGGGCAAAGACATGTGAAAATGCCATGAAATTTCTTATCACTTTGAAGGCAATTTTTTCTTGATTGAGCATTCATTTGGTTGCTCACAATCTTTGACAGTTTACCAAAGCTCCTAGCTCTGTTTTTTTGTGTGTTTGTTTTGTTGGTTGGTTGGTTGGTTGGTTTGGTTTTGGAGTATGTGTACATGTGTGTATTTTGAAGTTTCCATGAAAGAATGAGAGCTTGGAGCTTCCTAGTCCCATAATTTTGCTGATGTCACCTGGACTTTTTTTTTTTTTTAGTTGTTTTATTGAGATATGTTTCACATACCACACAGTTCACCAAATTATATGGTAAATTTAAATATGTACAATTTAATGACTTTGAAAGTTTAAAAGTCAATGGTTTTTAGTATATTTACAGATATGTGCAACCATCACGACAACGATAGAACACTTTCATCACCTCTAAAAGAAACCCCGTACCTTTTTGCTATCACCCTCATCTCCCCTATTCACTCATCCACCCACCTCCAGCCCTAAGCAACCATGAATCAATTTTCTGTCCCTATATATTTTCCTGTTCTGGATGTTTCATATAAAAGGACTCATACAATATGTGGTCTTTTGTGACAGGCTTCCTTCACTTAACACAATATTTTTCCCCATCCCCTGCTCCAAGGTCTGTAGAGGGCACAAGGTACTGAGAAGGTAGGTGGGAGTGCGGAACAACAAGGGTGCATAGTGGATCAGGCAGGCGGATTCAAAATTGAAAAAGGAATTGAGGGTGGTGGCAAGTGAATAGTAGAAGCAAAGATTCCCAGGAAACTGGGCACCAGAGAGAAGGAAGTCAGAATAGGTAAGGAGAAAGGACAGTGGTCAATGGATTGGAGATCAGAATCAGATGGGAGAGTAGATGCAGTGAGAGTAACAAAGTGAGAGCAAAGGAACAAGAGGTTATTATCAGTATGGCTGCTTGAATTTAAGATTTTAGGCATGGAATGGTTTTTAGAGGTGACAGTGTCCAAGAAGTTGCCATCAGAAAAGAGGCTGGAGAGGAGGGAGAGGTGTTGGAAGAGGTATCTCCATGGATATGGATGTCACTCAGGGTTAATATCAAGTCTTGGAGCAAGGAAAAGTTTCCATGCCAAGTAGCAATGTGTTCAGTGAGCAAGGAGTGATAGGAAGGCAGGTAACACCAATTAGGATTGATTCAGATGGAGTAAGCCTCAAGAAGTATAGATTTTGACAAGAGGGTTGAGGAGTCATGGTATAGAAACAGTAATGTGGAATGAGGTGCTAGTCGACCTTACCACCCAGCCCTGAGTCATGTTGGGGGTGGGAGACTGAGCATTCCACACTTTGAAGAACTTCAGGAAAAGTAGCTTTCTGGTTATGGCAAGAGGTAGAGTTGAAGTGGGAAAAGCAAAGCCTACAGCAAATGGTGTTAGAACAACTCGATAGTTACATGCAAAAGAGGAATAAAAAGGAAACTTTACCTAACACAACATACAAAAACTGACTCACAAAGGGCGGGGGGTGCACCTGGGTGGCTCATTTGGTTAAACCCCTGACTCTTGGTTTCTGCTTAGGTCATGATCTCATGGATGGTGAGATCCAGCCCCATCTCAGCCTCCCCACTCAGTGGGGAATCTGCTTGGAGATGCTCTTCCTCTGCCTCACCCCCTGTTCATGTTCTCTTTTTCTCCCTCTTTAAAATAAATAAATAAATCTTTAAAAAATTAACTCATAATGGATCAATGATGGAAATGTAAGAGTTAAGTTTGGAAAACTCTTGGAAGAAAACATAGAGGAAAAGCTTCATGACATTGGATTTAGCACTAATTTCTTGAATATGACACCAAAAGCATAGACAACAAAAGAAGAAATAGATAAATTGGACTTGATTGAAATTCAGTCAAGTCCATTGAAATTATAACTTTTTATGCATCAAAGTACACCACCAAAAAAATAAAGACTGGAGCAGTTTCTCAGAATGTTAAACATGGAATTGTCATACAACCCAACAATTCTATTCCTGGGCATAACGCAAGAAAGTTCACAGTATATTTTCACAAAAGTGTATACAAATGTTTATAACAGCATTGTTCATAATTGCCCCAAAGAAGAAACAACCCAAATGTCCATCAAGTGATGAATGGTTAAATAAAATGTGGTGTGTTCATACAATGGAAAATTATTCAGCCATAAAAAGGAATGAAGTACTGACACATGGATTACCTTGAAAACATGCTAAGCAAAAGAAGCTTGTCACAAGAGAACACATACAATTGATCCTTGATCAACGTGGCTTTGAACTGCATGAGTTTACCTATATGCAATTTTTCGAAAGTCCACACTATATTTTCTCTTTCTTAAAATTTTCTTTTCTTTTCTTTTTTAAATTTTATTTATTTATTTATTTAACAGAGAGAGAGATCACAAGTAGGCAGAGAGGCAGGCAGAGAGAGAGGGGAAGGGAAGCAGGCTCCCCGCCGAGCAGAGAGCCCAATGTGGGGTTCGATCCCAGAACTCTGGGATCATGACCTGAGCCAAAGGCAGAGGCTTTAATCCACTGAGCCACCCAGGCACCCCTCTTACAATTTTCTTAATAATGTTTTCTTTTCTCTAGCTTACTTTATCATAAGAAAACAGAATATAACACATTGAAATATGTGTTAAAATATGGATTAATTGACTGTTTATGTTATCAGTAAGGCTTCCCCATCAGTAGTGAGCTATTAGTAGTTAAATCTGGGGGCAGTCAAGAGTTATACACAGATTTTCAACTGCATGGGGAATTGGCCTCCCTAACCCCCTTTTGTTCAAGGGTCAACTGTAGTATGATTCCATTTATAGGAAACACCCAGAATAAGCAAATCTACAAAGGTAGAGAGTAGAGTAGTGGCTCCCCAGGTCTGGGAAAGGAAGGAAGGAGGAGTAACTGCTAATGAGTTGTACTTTGGGGCTTCTTTTGAGGGTGATGAAAATGTTCTGGAATTAGGTAGTGATGACGGTTGCATAATTTTGTGAGGGTTGCACAACCCTTAGTGATTTCTATACTAAAAACCACTGAATTGTACATGTTAAAAGGGTGAATTTTATGGCATATAAATCTAATTTTTATATGTAGAGTGACGGAAAGGAGGCAGGGGGATGTAGTCACTGTAGATTCGGAGATTCCAGAGGGCATAGGTGAAAAAGCTTAGGAGAGAGGGAAAACACGAGCATCTGTCTGGATGGAGAAGGAAGGTACACCTGGGCAGTGATGAGGGCAGAGAAGAGGCCTGCAGGGATAGGAGGGGGTCAAGTGTTCCGGGAGCCGTGGCCCAGCAGATTCCGGGGTTTAGAGGGACCGAGGCATCTTGGGAAGCTAACAGGCTCAGCTTCCCTGTTAGTACTGGGATGTGGTCACAGTCCAGATGACTGGAGGAAAAGAAGGGGGCTCCCAGGGTGGCTACCTTGGGATCTAGAGATGGAAGTTTCCAGAAATAAGGCAGTGGAGCAAAGCAGGCTGGCAGCGGGAAGGGGACACTGTGCCTTCCTGGGCTTGAATGTGGTTCCCAGATCTTGGACTCCCTGTAGAAAGTGAAGTCCTGTGAATCCCCAAGAGAAAGATCAGATTCGAAAATGCCAAGAACCACTGCACTCTGTCGGAGCTCTCTGTACGGAAAACAAGCCAGAGAAGGTTAGATAAATAAGCAAAAGGGATCCAGGGCCAGGGGCCAACCTGAGCGGTTACTTCCTGCTGTTGTTTATTGAGTTAGGAGCTGTTACATGAAAATTGAACTATCAGAAACAGAGGCGGCCGGTTTGTCAGGCATTCACGCGGTCACTTATTAAGCATCTAGAAATGCCAGGGACTGTGCTTGGAATGCTGGATGCAGACTAAGTACTGCCTCCCAAGAAGCTTGTGGAAACAGGGCAGGGAACGATAAACTAATCTCTAAGTAAGTCACTACAAAATAATCCATTACAAGCATTTAAGAACCAGGAAAAGAATAAGGAGCTACAATTCTGTGTAACAGGAATTGAATGGAACCTGGGGGTCAGGGCATTTCTCTGAAGACAGGACATTTTAACTATTCACCAAAAGGGAGTGGGAAGTGAGGGCGGTGCATAGGAAGGCCTTGGGGCAGGAAGGAGCTTGAGGCCTGAGCTGGAGTTAAACCTTGAGCCGCAGCTGTGGAGAGTAGAGAGTCACAGCTAGAGAAGCAGAAAGAGCCAGATCAGGCAGGCATTATGGGCTAAGTGGGAGATTCCGGGCTTCATTCCAAGAACAAAGGGAATGGAGGGGGACGATAGAGGGGAAAGACAGGGGACGGCATAGCTCCAAGAGGGGGCAGTAGAGGAGAGTGGTTAAGGAGCAGGGAGTCTGGAGGCAGATGGCATGGGTTCAAATCCCAGGTCTGCCACTACAACCCATGTGACCAAGGTCCAGGTCAGCAAACCTCTCTGTACCTCAGTCTCCTCCTCTGTAAAATGGGATAACAACAGTACTTACTTCAGAGGATCCTATCAAGAGGATTCAATGATAAAAGCTTGGCTCATACTGAGTGAGGAAGAATTGCTGACACGGGTAGGCTTGGCAGGAGCAACTCTATCCCGGGGATTCTCCCCCACCTCCAGACAGCCATTTTTTGGTGCTAAGAGCTATTGGCATTAAGGAAAGTTCTGGCTTTTCTAGTGGCTGCCACTTTGAAGGCAAGAGGCTCTTGGCCTTGGAAGACCAATGCTGGCAGCATCGTCCCTGTGGCTCTGGATATCCAGTGAGCTCCGCCAGAACAGGGACCGAGCTGACACTCTTGTCTTATCAGGGCCTGGAACGTGGGAGTGCTCAGTACTCGCTGGAATGAATGAATGAATGAATGAACACGTGGATGGAGCTGTGAAGAGTACTTACACTCTGCGTAAATGATGAGCATTCCCTAGGTGAGGGCCATTCCCGCCCCAAGGCCCTTCCATCCATAGCTTGTCCCATTCCATTCTCCGCCATCTTGTGAGGCGGGGGCTACCAGGAGACACTTCCAGTAAGGGAATGACCTTGGGAAGGTGTCCTCTTTGGGGAGCCCTGGCCATACATCAGGGACTCTAATTATTGAGAAGCGCCTCTAAGTTGTTGCCCCAAAGAAGGGCTTTTGGCTAGAAGTTGGGCTCCTGGAGGCAGGAATTCAGCTGGAAAGCAAGCGACGCTCGAAATAGTTTCTCTAAAGCTCGAGCTGCATGCACTTCATGGCTATGATCTCATCTTCCTTAGCAAGGCACGGGAGTGACGGGGTATTTCACTTGTTTTTGAGAGGGAGAAGTGGTGCATCCTAGTGAGGCATAGACCCCCCCACCCCGGCTCCCACCCCAGCAACCTGGTGGGGGGCTCAGAGCAGAACCCAGGCATCCTTGGTTCCCGGATGGTAGAACATCCCCCCAGCACACCCCCACACCCCATCTCAGAGAAGACAGGGAGCAGATCAGCTGGAAAGGCAGTGGGAGAACTGCCTTTGATCTTCCCCCTGCCCTCTCCTGTTCCAATGGGAGCCCCACACGCAACTTCCTGCAGGCTGCTGCCCCCCTTCCTCCCAGCCAGCACCGGCAACCCGCACCGCAAGCTGCCCCCTTCCCCAGCAGCCCTGCTGGCTTCTTCTCCAGAGACTATTATTTTGGGAGAGTGCTGAGTTCAGCACTGCGGCAAGGTGCAGTCAGAGGAGCCCTTCTGTCCTTAGCTGGCCCTCTGGAGCTGTCCTCGGGGCCAGGGCGGCCCCAAGAACCGTGGCCCCTTCTGCATAGGGTCACTGTGTCCTGGGTCCACCTACCATCCATCAGCCCCAAGGCTGTCAAGGCAGGTGGCACAGAACTGTGGGCAGGGGACGCAGAGCTGTCCAAGGGCTCAGCCCAGCCAGACCGCAGCTCCTAGAGAGACGATCAAGGTCTTGCTCCCGCAAGCACCGCGGGACCTGTGCCCCTGCTGCCCCAGCCCAAAGCCAGGGGTCACTGGCTTCCCAGGGTTTGCCTTAAAGCCAAAGGAGAAGGTTGCCTGGCTTAGAGCCAGCTGATTGCACACGGGGCAAGCAGCAGGGACAGGACGCATTGCTGGGAAGAGAGGCTTATGTAAGCCCTTCTGCCCCAGCCGCCGCGATTAGTGGCCAGCAAAGCCCTGCTCCAGCAGGGGCGGGGCCCCAGCCAGGACTGCAAACTGAGTCCGGCTTGGAGTAGGCCCAGGTCCTCCCAGAGTATCCGTGTCCTGGTGGCAGATTGGCCTCTGGAGCCCAGGCAGCTGCCTGCCCTTCTCCTTCTGCTTACCAGTGGTCTCTGTTCCTCCAAGTGGGCCCCCCGGGGTGGGGATACGCAGGGTGAGAAGGGCGCCCCCTCCAGAGGGCCCCCCAGCTCTAAAAGCTCCTTTCGTTCCAGGTGTCCACGGACTGGACAATGAGGCTGGCCGTGGCAGCCCTGTTTCTGGGTCTCACGATGGTGGTCTCCAGAGATGTGGAGGAAGGCGACTTGTGCTTGTACGAGCCCCTGTCTGACGCCGATGCTGTCCTCTGCAAGTAAGGCCGGGCGGGACTCCGGAAAGCGAGCAGGCAGGTCAAAATGGGGCTTGAGATCGCGGGGAGGCGTGCCTGCTGAACCAGGGAGCACTGTCTCCTCAGGCAGCCCCTGAGGACTGGCAAAGAGTAAGTGAGGGTGGGAGAACACCTGGATGGAGGACGGCATAAGGAAAGCACTTCCAGAAGGCGGGCTCCCAGCCCCAGAGGGTATACGGATCCGGTCAGCTCCCTCTCGTACCCCAGGACCTCCAGACCCGAGAGGCTGGCCTCACCCTCTCTGCTGGGACCCTGAGGGACCATCCCTCTCCATGGCCCAGACTGCTCCCTTCCCCCCCAGCAAAGTGGCATTTTAAAGAACAGTGGCAGTTGACAGAGGGTGTGAAATTGGACCCTCCCGTGTGAGAGGCCGTCGTTAGCTTTCCAGGGATGAAGCCCCAGGAGTGTGTGGCAGGTGGGTCTTTTAGGGAGCGGGGCCTCTAGGTGCTGTCTAGAGAAGAGGCCGGGCGTCAGGGGTGGGCTTCTTCCTGAAGCTTCTCCCTGCCTGAGTCAAATTTCAGCTCTCTCCTCATGGACCGCCGGTTAGAAAAGCCAGTCCTGATTGGCCTGGACTCGTGGCTCATCCTGAGGGCGGCCCCGGGCCACTTTGCAGCCAACCCTCTCTGCCCATTTGGTAGCCGAGGGGGCTGGCATCCCACTGAAGCCATTAGAAGTGAGAGAGTAGGAAAGAACCCTCCTCTCTACTCGGTCTCCTTGTGTACATTTGAATTCCTGCTAATGTGACTTCTAGAAAGATAAATACATGTTTTCCCTAGAAAAGTTAGGTAGCTGAAACTGCCCCCCCCACAAAGATGGTACACATTCTTATCAGTACCTTTTTAAAACTCTGGTGAAACAATTGTGGGTGAAGTTTTGTGTGGGAGGAGGACGGAACAGTGGCTGCCTCTCACATGTGAGCTCCAGGCCTCTAGGTGCTCCGAGGAATGGAACCTTCTTGGGGGCGGCAGCCATTTCACTCGGGTAGGCAGGAGATGGAGTTCCCATGAGCTGGGGAGGTGGGCTGGGCCAGCCACGATCAGGCCCCCTTACAGAGTGCCTCTGTGCTTCCCACGTTCAACACTTGGAAAGTGATTGTGTATATACGGTCCCTGGCGGTGACCAGCCTTGGCCCCAGCTGCCCTAGGCTCAGCCCTGCAGGCCTCCCTCCACATACACCCTGGTGCCCTGGTGGCCTGAGAGCTCTGGGGCACGGGGAGAGCCCCGACATGTGTATCAGCATCCTCACAGCCAAAGAGGGGGCTCCAGAGATTAAATAACCAGTCCACAGCACTCCCACACCCTGCAAGTGTCAGAGCCGGGGTTCAGCCCCTCCTGTCTGACTCTGCACTCAACACTCTTTCTCCATCCACCTCCGGCCACTGACCCTTCATCCAGGGGCCAGAGCTTCTCAAACTCAAGGGAAGGGGAGCTTTCTTAGTCGCCTTCCCGCAGCTCTAACAAAATGCCAGCTCAGGGCGCCTTCCAAACAGCAGAAATGTACTTCTCATCTTTCTTACAAGTGCCAGCACATCTGGTGAGAACCCGCTTCCTGATTCAGAGATGGCTGGCCTCTCGCTATGCCCTTGCCTAGCGGAAGCACCCCCTGAGGCCCCTGCTTCATGATGCCCTCACACTGGGGGCTGGGGTTCAGCTTATGAGTTTGGGGGGAGGGGCAACTGCAATTAAATCCTTCGCAGGAGCTGTTCCAAGGACTGCCTAGAATACACCAGCAGACCCCCAGTCTGAGAAACACGAACTTACCTTACCGCACTCCGGTTGCGTAGTAGGAAATGTCCCATTATAAGCCATCACTGCAAAAGGTTTGTCTTTATTGCTGCTGAAGATTTTCGTTGGTAAAAGGCCATCACTAACGGACAGCACATTGTGGACATGCCAGACCTCTGGGGTCAGTACCTCCTATGCTAAGACCCGCCCCCCCAAGAACCCTGCTCAGCTCAGCCTCCTCCCCTCACCAAGACAGCCCCCAGGGAAGCCGTTCCCCTCGTGGTATTTGGAGTCTAAAAGGGAATTTGTAAATTTAGGGCTTAATACCTGAGAGTATAAATCTACAAGAGGAATTTTATGTATCAGGAGAAGCAGTAGGAAAACACTGTTAAGAGAAAAGCTCTTCCACAGTGATATCTTACCTACCCCGAGACAAGCCTGAGTAGACCGACAAAAACACTGAGATTGAGGGGTGCACGGGTGGCTCAGTCAGTTAAGCATATGACTCTGGATTTCAGCGCAGGTCATGATCTCAGGGTCGTGAGATCGAGCCCAGCCTTGGGATCTGTGCTAGGCATGGAGCCTGCTTTACATTCTCTCTCCCTCGCTCTGCCCCTGTGCCCCACCTCGTGCGTACTCTTTCTCACTCTTAAAACAAAGGACTTTTGTGCAGTCTCTGCAACAAAAAAACCCAGAGCCTCCGGCCTGTGTTGGAAGCTCTGTCCTTGACAGGGTGCGTCCCCTCCCGTCTCAAGGTGGGGGTCGCCTCTCTTTAAGTCACCGCACTCCTAGTTTTGTCCCCGGACCCTGCGTGGGAGGAGTCCGGTTTCTCTGGCCCCTGCTGCTTCCTCAGGCGGTGGGACGTCACACTCCACCTTTACCTGAAGCTCTTCTAAGCTGGGCACCCTCCTCTGTCCCTGGTTCTTCCCTGGGGGCCTGGCTCCTGGACCCCGCATCTGGGAGTGTTGGTTGGAGACAGACCTTTTGCTCTTTTCCAATGCTGGCGTCCCGCCCTTGGACCCTGAGAACCGTGCGGGAGGCTGGGGTGCCCAGCGAGCCCCCTCAGACCTCTGTGAAGCCGGCCTCCCCTCCACGGCCCTCTTGTCCTCCTTGCTTTCAGGCCACTGGAATTCTGAGCCCTTTCTGCAGGGACAGGCGAGGAGCCGTTTCCCTCTGATCCGGTTCTTACGGTGACCATCCCGTCGGACAGAAGCCCGGAGAAGCGCATCAGCTCCCTGGGGAGGCTGTCAGACAGGCCACTGGAGCAGTTCTCCACTGCACAGATCCCCCACACGGAGCGGCTGCCCGCCTTTGTTGTGTCCTGGTTTCTCCGGGTGGGGTTCCACTGAGCAGCGGGGGCTTGGAGCCTCTCCGGAGGCTGCCCTCAAGCTGCGGCCTCATCTGAGCGGGCGGACTGGCCGGGGTGGGGGGCTCAGCTCCCCAGGAGCTTGCCCATGTGGCTGTTGACAGGCCTTGGTCCCCTGCCTGCCGGGTGGCCTCTCCGTGGGGCTGTTCACCACACCGCAGATGCTTTCCCCAGAGCCTGGCTGAGCGGGAGGGCACGGGAGAGGAGCCACAGTCTTCTTTTAACAATCTCGGAAGTGACGTCCCACCGCTGCTGCTAACCCAAACCCCCACCTTCTCCCTTCCAAGCGAGTCACCACATCCAGCCCCCACTCGAGGAGGGGTCACACTCAGGTGGCAGGACCAGGAGCTGGGGATCTCGGGGTGGGGGGCGTCACGGACTCTGTGTGCCACACCCATGTCCCCGTCCCCTCAGTTCGCCAACGATGACACCCTGTGCTGGTTGCTTCACTTTCTTTGGGTCTCCACTTATTCATCTGGGGGAGGGGAGTAATAGCCACAGCTGCTCTGAGGAATTGTACGGAATGAAATACTACGTGTGCCGTGCTCCTGATCCATTCCCTTTCCCCCGGCCTCTGATGCCATGCGAGATAGTGACCACGCTGGGACCAGAGCCCCCTGGCCCTCCCCTCGGCACTCCCAGGTCCTTGTGAAGTTGACCAGGAAGTGCCCCACCTCTGGGGGGTGGAGAGGGAACGTGCCCCGTGTGAGGCACCCCATGAGCTGGAAGAGGGCACAGGTGCTAAAGTGTGTTCTTACTCAATTCAGTTTTCAATTCATTCACCTCAGGCTTGTCCAGATCTTTTTTGAGGCTGATTGGATCATCTCTTTTAATCAATGACCCACTTGTTCATTGTTATTAATCAACTTTGTGCCTCTCACAAATCAAACAGATTTGCTTTCTGTGTCCTGATCCAAGCCTTTGGCAAAACTGCTGAACAGGACAGAGGCCCGCACGTGCCCCCGTGGCCTGGCCTGCCGTGTGGGGCGACGGGAGGTTTTTCAGACACTGGGCTGGCAGCGCCCCATGGTGTGACCAGAGCCAGGAGCACGGACTCAATCCCTGGTCTCCTGGCGCCTACATTTCCAGGGCGCGCTCTGCGGCTTGAGGCCCACTCATGGGACGTCAGCTGGCTGCTTTTGCTGTTTTAAACTGTTTTAACATTTGTAGCAATTCCACTAGGATAAAAGGAGGAGACCTTTCGTCCCCTGGGGAAGGCCCCTGTGGTCCTCCGTTTCCCTCCTTCCTGGCCCTTGGCCCTTCCCAGTTCCGGGCTGTGTGCTGACTCTCCAGCAGAGGGTCCCCTCTATCGGCCTTAGACCTTGCTAGGTGCAATGTCAGACAGTCATGGCTGAACCAAACCAAACGGTCTTGAAAATGTTACTGTTGGGGCGCTTGGGGGGCTTAGTTAGGGAAGCGTCCGACTCTTGGTTTCGGCGCAGGTCATGATCTCAGGGTCAGGAGATGGAGCCCCATGTCGGGCTCCGTGCTGGGTGTGGAACCTGCTTAGGATTCTCTCTCTCCCGCCCTCTCTGCCCCTCCTGTGACGCAGGGGCACTCTCTCTTGAAAAATAATGATAATAATAAGTAATAATAAATAAAATGTTGCTGTGAGGAAAAATGAAAACCCATCCCTAAAACTTGTTCAAAAGCAATCAAAACCATGGCCTCCGAAAGGAATTACTGTAACCTCACCAAGAGGTAAAAGAAACAAGTGAGCTGAGCAAACCGGAAGTTGAGCTAACCGGCCCGAGGCTCCTCGGGGGCTGGCCCACTGAAGCGTCCTGCACCTGCTGGGGGTTTAGGCTCTGGCTGCCAGCGCCCAAGGTGGGACATCAGGAGCCACTGAACGGGTAGGATGGGAGCGGAATGTGGGGCTCCCCACCAGAAGGCTATCCTTGCCTTCCTCCCAGATCCAGAACTTGGGAGCCCCTGCTCTCCTCAGTATCTCCTCACTGGGCCTTCTCCCAGCCTCACCCCCAGCAAGGGAATCGCGGCCAGCTCTGGGTGACCCCTGGCAGGCTGTGGAGCTGCTCAGCCACGTTGGGCTTTTCGGGGAAGGCTGAGGACCCACCCTTTCTCTGTCTGTGAATCATCTTAACCAAATGCACCCTGCAGAGACCTTGGGTCTTGGTGATTAAAAAAAATATGGTGGAACAGAGAGGAAGGGAAAATTTAAAAAAAAAAAAAAAAGTTGGTTCAAAGATTTTGGGTTTTGTTTTGTTTTGTTTTTGTTTTTTAATATCAATTAGACAGCCTGGTTTACATCCCCGAGTTTTGGTTACAGGTGAGCCCTTAAGGCTAATCCTGGTGGAGTTTTGGGAACAGTCCTCCAGGGGAACAGGATTCTTAGAGCATTCGGCTGTTCAGCTCTTTCAGGGAAAAAGTAGACAAATGGATTCATCCTACTGTCTTAGGGACCAGAGAGTTTACCCCCTAGGAGACATTTGCATTCTGAAAGTGCAGGGAGTAGTAGGTCGAGGGCCCAGGTTATCAGGCAACACATGACCCAGAGAGGTGGGTTAGGAAACTACCAGGGACGATTGCCGGACATAGAGAGGATCTGGATTGTTTAGGGTCGACAAAGGCTGGACCCGTGAAGAAGGCTGTGCTCACTTGCTAAACCTTTCTTGATGTAAAGAAAACATTCCTGGAAAGCACTGTGTAAATAATGTTCTTATAAACCCAATCCTACTTTAAAGACACTGACCAGGTTTGCCTAAAGATGTATGTTCTTCTTGAGGAGTAAATACAGATGACCGTTAATATCTTCTGACCACTGGTGGCTTGTTGTAAACATCGATCGCCTTCTTCGCTCCTCACGCCAGCGCTATCAGTACGTACTGTCCATGTTCCCATTTTACAGGTGAACAAACTGAGGCACCAAGAGGTCAAGTAACTCTTAACCCACACTGGTCACACTAGTTAGTGACCACAACTAGTTGGTAGCAGGCCTAGGATTCAATCCCACTTGACTCCACATTCTCCACAGCACTAGACTGAAGGGTGTGAGCTCTCAGCCTCCCCCAGAACAGACATGGGCTGACCATCTATCTCCCTCTCTCCATAGGGGCCTTGAAGTTTTCTACCCAGAGCTGGGGAACATCGGCTGCATGATTATTCCTGACTGCAACAACTACAGACTAAAGATCACCCACTGGGCTGAGCCCATAGTCAAGTTCCCTAGGGCCTTGGAGGTAAGTGAGCAAGCCTGGCCTGGAGGGGGAGGGCCATGGGTCTTGGTTTCCCTCTGAGCGTGTTCATCTGGGTGACTTGAAGCCATGGGCAGGGCCATCTGGGTTGGGTCTGGGGGTCCCAGGTGACCACGGATGCCATAAGCATGTGCCCTCCTGAGAGAAGCTCTATGGCCTTGGAGGAAGTTGGGATGGGGGAACGGGGCTACAGACTGGGCGCTGTAGTGGGACTCCGGGGCCGCTCTGCTGGGGTCTTTGCCTGCTCCCAGAGAAGCCTGGCTCCTCAGTGAATGCGGAGACCAGCTGGTGTGTGCTTTGGGGTTGGCAGAGAAAAGGAGGAGAGAGGGAGTCCTTTCTCCAGGCACAAGGTGGCTCGGCTTTCAGATCGATCTTCCGAACGCGGAGGAGCTAGTTTGTAATGGGCTAAACAAGAGGAGTAGTGCATCCTGACTCCGTCCTTACAATATGAAACACACCTGAGAGTTTGCTCGCGCTTGTCTGAAACAGAAGATTGAAGCATTTTAGGAATTGTAAATAAGTGTTCTTTCTACCAGGAAATGACTAGTACTATCTTGTTCTGGAAGCTTCCCTTAGATTGGGGATGCAGTAAGCCTGGGGAAGAGCCATAGAAGTAGGAAGTGGGACTGTGGCTCCTGCTTGCAGTGGCCAGGCCAGGTCCTGGGGGCGCTGCTCCAGTGTTCTGGTCACTGTCTCTTGACTCCTGGGTCACACTGAGCCCCCAAAGTGTCAGCAGTGGAGGGCGACTTTGCCTCCATCTTTGTGGTGTTTGACTAGGAGGTGCCCATGTCAACCTACATACAAGGACTGTGATGTGGCCGGGAATCAGGCCACAAATGGGTGGAGATGAAAGGGCCACGGTCAGGATGTGACCCCACACACACCATGCGCACGCGCACAGCCTTCTGGTCCCCTCCGTGTGCAGCGGCAGGGAGAGGCCACTGACAGCTCTTCCTCTCTGTCCATCCAGCCTGGGGACTCTCAGTGCTGCTGTTGATCAGGCCTGATGGTGGTCAGGACAAACACAACAAAACAGCAAGTTCTAGGGTGGGGGATCACAGCGTCCTCAGATGGAGAGGGTAGATTTTTCTCTCTCTCTGGAACTGTTTTCACTATCGGGGAACTAATAGACTGTGATGTGTCCCACAATTTATGAGACTGGGAACACAAAGCTTTGACTGGCTATCGTGTTTGCAATCGTGACAAATGTCCTTTCCTCCGGGAGACTAAGCAAGCAAGTAATAAGGGTGCCTTCTGGGTCTCCTCTCCCTCAACCCTCCCAAGCCTCATGCTCATGACCATGCATGAGCACACACACGTGCACACCCGCACATCAGCCCTCCTCCCTGGAGACCCTTGGCCTGGGTTGCACCAGTGGACACGTGGGAGAAGCAGAGGAAACATAGGACCCTGAGATTCTAACACTCGGAACAGGATGTGGAGGGCTGCAGAAGCAGTGCAGGAGCCCAGGCCTTTAGGGAAGAGTATAATGCCGCACCTGGGACAAGATGCTCGACTTTGCCATTAATTCACTTGTCCTTGGCTCTGCCACTGAAGGAGTAAGGAGGTGGATCCAAAACGCTTTCGCAGCCCACTGACGGTCCCAGGAGGGATTCTCAAACGGCTCCACTCTGCGTGATATTATAGCAGATGTCCACTAGATGGCAGTGCAGACTTTTCTGAGTACCTGGTGTACTTGGTTTGAAGCAAGCTTGGGAAGTCTGCCTTTGATTTGGCTTGGTTCATACTGATTGTCCTGGGGTGTGGGTATGGAATGCAGAGAAGACATCACTCCCACCAGGTCTTGAAATTTCCCACCCTGTCTCTGTCCAGAGGCGGGATGGTGAAGAAAACCTGGAGACTTATGAGGGACACAGAGCTGTGGTTAAGAAAGCCAAGGAGGTCAGAAGTTTCACAAAGAAAAAATTGGTCAAAGTGATGGAAACAAAGGAAGAAAAAGTAATATTCTACTACTATAGAACTTGACTTTTTTTTGGAAATATAACTGATGTTTGACAAGGCAGATTCAGTTCGAGTTCCCGAAAAACACCATTAATCGAATGATACCCACTTTATGCTGGATATTGTTCATGTGTCATTTCATTTAAAGTTTTCATCAAGTCTGCAAGTGAAGTGTTTCTTTAGTTGAGACTGTCAGTAGCAAGTAACAAAAGCCAGTTCAACTGGTTTTTGGTTCACAAACCGAAAACCACAGGGATAGCTTCAGGCATGGCTGGATCCAGGAGCCCAAACAACATCACCAGAAATCTGTTTTTCCCTTTTCTCTGCTTTTTTCTGTGCTGGTTTTATGTGTAAATAGACTCTTTCCTTGTGGTGGCAACAACAACCCCATCAGCTTCAGATTTGTATTACTAGTTTATCAACCCTAGTGGGAATAGGTTGAAACTTTACAACCATTAAAAATCCCAGGATTTGTCCTGCTTAGATCACATACTTATCCTTGAACTAATGACCCTGGGTAGGCCCGTTAAATCTACAAAAGCTGAGAGCAGAAGAGGATGGTTCCTTCAAAGGAGAATCAAGGTGCTGGTTGTTAGAAGCGAGAAAAGATATTGGGTCAGAAAAACAAGAGAAGTTCCTGCGGAAGGATTTAATCAAAGCAAGTGCAGAGCTGGAAAGTGGCAGAGCCAGGGTTTAAACCCAGGTCCGCCCAGCTCCAAAGGCTTGACCACGGGACCACTGACAATGGCTCTCAGGGGAGACATCAGGGTGCTGGTACCATTGGAGAGGGCTTGCTGCACGGAAGCCTTCCTGGGACAGAAAGGAGTGGTTGCTAAGAAGGATGGTGGTGAAGAGGGGGGAGACAGGCCAGGGGCAAAGGGAAATGAGAGGATGGGCAGAGATTCCCTGGAGTGGTGGAGGGAGCAAACACCTCTAGAAAGAAAGCAACTGGGAAAGCTGGATAGGAAGTGGATGCTATCTGGGAATAGGGTCCCTCAAAAGTGCAGGCAGGGGAACACTTAGTGACAGAGAAGAGGATTGTAAGCATTTCCTCTGGGCCCAGGGCCTGATGAGAAAGGACAAGCAGGTAGCAAAGGGCTATGTGGGGATAGTGTCTCGTTTCAAAGGGGATTAAAGCAAAAGCCACCAAAGCAGCGGGTGCCCTTGGGCATGCCTTGGGAGCTCCCACCACCACTACCACCAAGCAAGCCCCGAGGCCCTGGAAGGAGCGGTGCAGTGGGCCTGGGACGGTGTCTCTGCGCCTCCTAGAGGTCTTCCCTTCTGCACACCTTTGCTCAGGCCACTTTCCATATCTGGACCTTGCATTCTGGGACACCTTGATCATACCAAAATGCTTCTTCTAAGAAGCCTTCCCTGATTGCCTCCCTCTTAGCCCTCTCCTCATCCCTGGCTGGTCTCTTCCTTCTCTGAGCTTTTTATTTTTTATTATTTTTTTAAAGATTTTATTTATTTCCTTGACAAAGAGAGACATAGTGAGAGAGGGAACTCAAGCAGGGAGAGCGGGAAAGGGAGAAGCAGGCTCCCCGTTGAGCAGGGAGCCCAATGCAGGGCTGGATCCCAGGACTCTGGGATCATGACCTGAGCTGAAGGCAGACGCTTAATGACTGAACTACTGAGGGGCCCCTCTCTGAGCTTTTTAAATGTCCCCTACCCACCAGACCTAGCATTTATTTCCTCTGGCTTGTATTGTGGTTGCTTGTTTCTATCTCCCAGAACGCTGACCTGTGTATAAGCTCTAGGAAAGTAAGACCGCCCACAACCCCTTACCACCTTTGCAGACCCCATGTTGGCTGACCAGGGGAGTGAGTAGAGAATGAATGACTGGCAGGGGGAAGGACACCTCCTGGAGGGTGAACCGTGAGATGTGTGAGTCCCACGGTTTGCCTTTTAAGCTGCTGGGTGCCCAGGTGAGCCAGGTGGGGGCGGGGCTCGGGCCTGGGAAGGGGAAAGCCAGGAGATGAATCCAGCGGGTTTCCCAAAAGGCAAAGTTGTGCGGGGAAATGTGGACAGTCCCTGTGCCAACAGCCCTGAGAGCTGAGAGAGGTGTCGGAATAAGAAGGAGCTTTCTCCCTGGGTGCTCTGACAAACATTAAGAGGCAAACGTCTTAAAATGCATCCTTTCTCAAAACGATGCAAACTGAAAGGCCCCTGAGAAGCTTCTTGACTGAGGCTTATTCTTCACCTTGAATTTCACCAGCTGGAAACCTTTTGAAGTGAAGAAATTGCCTTTAAGTGGGGAACGTACATTGCATTAAAGAGAAGGAACAAGGAGTCCTGCTGTCCCTTGGGTTTCCAGGCGGGCTCGGCTGTTTTCTCCTTCCCAGAAAGCAGGTGACTCTGAGCAGCCTCACCCTGGGTGGGACGGGCATAGCCCCACGCCACCCTGGACTCACAGTGTCTGTGTTGCTGCTTCCTGGGGGCCACCTCCTTGCCCTCGCGGGCCCAGAGTGGGGACAAAGTTGGGACACAGGCGGTGGCATCACAGACTCTCCGTGCTGAAAGAGACCTCGGAGCTAACTAGCCTGCTTCCCATCCTTCTCTTTATGTACAGAGCAGCACAGGGCTGCTGCGGTCACAGATGATGAGTGGAGGCGGGACACAGGGCTCCTGACACCCAGGGTAGGGCTGGTTAGAGCAGCCCCCCACCCTCACCGATGGACGGGGCAGATTCTCTTATCCCCGGCAAGAAAGGACAGAGGAGGGGTGTGCATACCTGCAGGGGCAGCCAAGTACGTTGGCTCCCAGGGCGGCAGCCCAGGAGGATTTAGTGTCAGTGATAGGAAGTGATTCACTTAACACACACACACTGAATACACGGGCACCATATTAGTGCCTCCAAGCCCCAAACCGAAGGCGCCACAGCATGGCTCCCAGTCTAGGTGGGAATACGGATGGGTGGCCGGCAAATGTGGGGTCGTGTGGCGTCAGGTCTGTGATAGAGGAACTGCAGGTACCACGAGGACCGTGGTAGGGCAGCAGGGCAGCCAAGCTGAGTGGCAGTCAGGGAAGGCCTCGGGAAGAGGTGACCAGAGCTGACCAGCAGACAGTGAATAGGCAGGGCGTGAAGGGGAGGCCCCAGGTCGCTGGGTTACGGAAGAGGCTCAGGAGAGGACAGGGTCACAATGCAAGGGACCACAAAAGCTGCCTGGCCTGGTGGGGAGTCCGGATTTGATATTGAAGGCAGGCTGGGGAGGGGCTGGTGAAGACGATTGGATTAGCAGTTCAGGAAGGTGCCCTCCGTCCCTGGCATTCCAGGTGGAAGAATGGAAGAAAGAAGAGGTTGGAGGCAGGGAGAACACCCCGTTGAAACAGTCAGCATAGGTGAGGACATGAGCCATGGCACGGATTTGAGAGCTATATAGAAGTGGCATCTGCGGGGTGCCTGGGTGGCTCAGTGGGTTAAAGCCTCTGCCTTCGGCTCAGGTCATGATCCCAGGGTCCTGGGATCAAGCCCCGCATTAGGCTCTCTGCTCAGTGGGGAGCCTGCTTCCCTTCCTCTCTCTCTGGCTGCCTCTCTGTCTACCTGTGATCTCTGTCTGTCAAATAAATAAATAAAATCTTAAAAAAAAAAAAAAGAAGTGGCATCTATAGGGCTTGGTGACTGCAGAGGCACAGGGATGGTGGGGTGGGGAGTGGTATGACACTTGGGTTTCTGGGACGGTCAGCCAGGGGAGTAGGGGTGAAGCTGAGCATCTAACTTGTCCTCTAAAACAAGGCGCTTTGGAGAGTGAAGGGACGGGCTGTCAATAACTATCAGGATGGCAGGGGTGACAGGGCACACTGTCCCATTATCAGGGCTTCCAGCAAGGGACACACTAGATCTACAGGGACAAAGGCCAGTGGCAGTGACTCTGCAGACGCTGAGTTTGAGGACCGAGTGTGCGTGCAGAGGCAGGTGCTTCATGAGCCCTCTGAGCAGAGCAGGCAGGGCTGGAGGCCTAGATTGGGGTCCTCGGAGTCAGGGGGTGGGAAGTGGAAGTTTGAGGTGGCGGGACTCCCTCGGAGGGAGGTTATGGAGGGGTCTCCTGTGGCCTGCCTGCAGAGGTCAGTCAGGCACGGGAAAAAGTATAACTGACCTAATCCAGCCAGCTACTGGCAAGCCCCGTCAGGCACAGAAGTGAATGAGAAAGGGACACGATGGGCTGGGCACACACACCGGAAGTGTGCAGGGAGACAAGGGGCACCCGAGCTATTGAAATGCTGGCAGGAAAGAGCCAGTGCTAAGGGCTAAGCCCCATGCAGCAGAAATTGGAGATAATGGGCCCAGTGGAGAAGTTCACATCTGAGAAGAAGAACCACGGGGGTGGTGGAGGTCACACAAAGGGCAGGAGATTTCCCCAAGGGTTAGGAACCGCAGAAGACTCGGGGGGGGGGGGCGGGCAGCTGCAGGAGCCAGGCTGGGGAGAGCCGTTAGATTTGGCAAATTCCCGGGCACTGCTCTTGAGGATGGAGAGAGGAGTTCCAGAACGAGGGGCTTGGAGCAGATGGCAAATCCAGGACAGGGTGGGGGCTTCCGCAATACCCCGAGTGGTAGAGGGAACTCGTGACCTGCAACCCTAACCCAGGGCCTAACCCATGACACAAGCTTAGTAAATGCTCTCAGCTGTCATTGTAAGGACAGGCCTGGAGTCTGAGGAGTACACGGCACAGAAGGATTTGGGCTTCTGGAGGGTTGGAAGGGCAATGCTTATCACCGTTTCTAACCCTTGCAGCCAGGTTTTGAAGTTGCAGAGAAACTTCTCGTGTAGGGTTTCACACAATCCTCCTAATAATGTTGGGAGCTGGGCAGAGTAGGTGAAGGCCCTCCCAATGTCACACTTGCCAAAGCTGGGAAGTAGGAGAACCAGCCTCAGATCCCCTCCAGTCCACTGTCTTCCAGCTGCATAATTTCGCCTCTTGACTCCAACCTGGTTACTTGAAAATGGATGGGGTTCCGGGTAGCTTCATGCCGAAGCATCTTTGCCGCCTGCATGTTTGCTGCACAGCTCGTGGGCTATCAGGCAATTTTGCTGCAAAAACAAAAATTGTGAAAAACAAAAGAGGGACATCCATTAAAAATGACATAATGAAACGGAAAGAACAAATTACAAAATTAATAAGACTCTCTTGTGAAGTATGAAAATATCTGAACATACCAAAAATGCCTAGTGTGGATTCCTGGCAACTGTACACGTATCATTGATTTTGTAGATTATACGTAGCTAGGTACTTGTCTTCAAAGTCTTTCCTTCGTGGCAGCATACACTTTTTTTTTTCTTATTGATTCGCCTCCTTTTGCGGCCTCGCACTTTCTCTCTTTTCACTGAGGTTTCCTTCTTCATCGAGACAGGTATCAGTTTCCAAATACCGGGCTGTGCACCTGCAGCTGAGTTTTGTATGGTATGGCGACAGCCTTCTACACTGTTGTTTGTCTCTGGCCTCTGGTCCCCTGTTCACTGATGGGCGTTCCAAAGTTCTACAGGAAATGTGGGTTGGAAACTCTGGGTCACTGTAGAGACGGCCACGAGGGCTGAGATTGTAGAGGGTAAAGCTCCGCGGTGAAACCAACCAGTCAGCTGGTTACTTTTCGTCTTTTATGGCAAAGTTGCCTTACGGCCCGTTACTTCTGCAGCAAAGGTGTGTGCCGCCCAGATGCTCACGGCCAAAGAGCCAGACGTGGTCACCTGGTTTCTGCACTGGGCTCGGGGGGGCCACTCCTGTGTCAAGATCCCAGTGGAGGCCTCCTGTGTGCCCCTCGGCCCGTCACCGTTGCACGAGCAGGGGACCCCAGCCAACACGAGCCCCAGCCCTGCCCGCCACCAGCAGCACCTTGTGAAGGTGCGAACGGGCATGGTTGTCATTGTAAAAAGGCTGAACTCAGAAGTGCTTTGTGTGGCTGATGTTTTGCTTGTAAGGAAGCTTCTTGGCCTTGATCTTTATTTCCAGTACTTTCTCCCCACCCCACCACCCCACCACCTTTCCTGTCGCTACACTCACTGCTCCAGGGTTTGCAAAACCTCTGGTCAGACCGGAGCCTGACCTTCCTGGAGCTTTTTAATCAAGCCGCCTGTCCCCCGTGCACAGGGGTGCTCCTCTAAGCGCAGGCAAACAGGGTGTTTGCTCAGTGGTTGGGCATCCGATGTCGGCCAAAAGCTCTCAGTCAAGTGTGGGGAAACAGGTTCCAGATGTTTTTCAGATCAAATAATGTTCCTTTGAAAAAAACAAAACAAAACAAAACAAAACTGTGTGGGCCGCTCCTTGGAGGGGGCATGTGGGATCTGAAATGAGAGTTCACTAGGTTTGCAGCCTGGGTTTTTGTTGGCTTTTTTTTTTTTAAATAAAAGGTCATTCAGCAAGTGTCTGTGTGGGGCACGTCTCATGTGTGGGATCTGTTCAGAGCCGACTGTTGGGGGTGTGAGCAGAGGCTTCTTGGATTTTAAAATAGCTGCCCAGCCCTTGTGGGAGCCATTTGGAGAGACGAATATTCGAATTTTGAATGTACAGTGGCTTGTTGCCTGTTCTCACTGGAAAGAAAAGACGGTGGCCTCAAGAGCAGTTCAGAGAAGGGTTTTGAAGCTGTTTGAGTGATGATGTTATTTGTTAGCACTTGCAGTCTTGGGGTGGGGGGGGAGGGGAAGAAGGAAGTGGAAGGTCCTCTGCTGGGTGGAGCAGCTGCCAGGACACAGTCCCATGGACCTTGAGGTATCTCGCTCTCTTACCAGTGCACCCCCGATGCCAGCATGCATGTTGTTCTGTGTTAGAGCCCATCTGACCCTAACGGTGGCAATGTGGAGACTGTTTTACAGATGAGGAAACAGCAGCCTGTGGGAAATTATCTATTTAGTTTTTTTTTTTAAGATATTATTTATTTATTTAACAGAGAACGAGCACAAGTAGGGGGAGCAGCAGGCAGAGGGAGAAGCAGGCTCCCCACTGAGCAGGGAGCCCGATGCAGGGCTCGATCCCAGGACCCGGAGATCATGACCTCAGCCAGAGGCAGATGCTAATGAATTAGCCACCCAGACCTGCTCTATGTAATTTTTTTTAAAAGATTTTATTTATTTATTTGACAGAGAGAGATCACAAGTAGGCAGAGAAGCAGGCAGAGAGAGGGGGAAGCAGGCCCCCCGCTGAGCAGAGAGCCCGATGTGGGGCTTGATCCCAGAACCCCGGGATCATGACCTCAGCTGAAGGCAGCAGCTTAACCCACTGAGCCACCCAGGCGCCCCCCTCTATGTAATTTTTAATAGACTTTATTTTTTTTTAGAGAAGTTTTACGTTCACAGAAACATTGAGTGGAAAGTACAGAGATTTCCTATATGCCCTTTGACCCATGCACAGTCATCCCACACTATTAACAGACCCCACCAGAGTGGTATATTTGTTACAATTGGTGATGCTGCACTGACACATTGTTATCACCCACAGTGCATGGTTTGCAGGAGGGTTCCCTCTTGGTGTTGTACATTGTATAGGCTTGGACGGATGCATGTGACATGTATCCATCATTATAGTATCAGACAGAGTAGTTTCACTGTTCTAAAAATCCTCTGTGCTCCACCTACTCGTTCCCCAACTCCTGGCAACTACTGATCTTTCTGCTCTCTACATGGTTTTTGCCTTTTCTAGAATGTCATAGTTGGATTCCTACCGTGTATAGCTTTTTTTGGATTAATAGCGTAGACTACCAGCTGGGCCTCCACAGAAGGGTCTGGTACCTGCCCATCTTGGCCCAAGCTAGTGGCCAGTCATCCTGTAGCTTAGCTTCCCTTTTGGGGACTCGCGCTTCCCTCGACTGGAGGTTTCTGGTGAGGCTTTGGAGTGGTTCTCCTGCACCTGCTGTCAATGTGGGCGTTGCCCCCATTTGGGTTCCTGGCTGTCTCTCCAAAGAGAATGTAAACTCCCTGAGATGTGGAGCTAAGTGCGGGATGCTGGTGGGGCGGGGGGGGGGGGGTGGTTATCTCTTGGTAACTAGAGTGTAAGTGTTGTAGTTTCAAAGCACTTTCCCTTGTCAAGACAGATCTTATCTCCCATCAGTCCCGAGAGGTGGGCCAGACAGCTGTCTCTGCTACACCGAGGATCCTCGGCCCAGGGATGGCCAGAGAAGGCAGAAGCTCCCCCTCAGAACCCAGCACCCATCTCCTTGTTGCCTCACACCCCATTTAGGCCTCCTTGCAGCTTTGTGGACGCTGGCTTGCCCTAAATGCACAGACGTGCTAAGTGGAGTGATGAAGCCCGGGCTCGAATCCCTGGCTCCTGTACCATGCTTTTCTTTCCTGTACCCCCTGCAACCCTGTCGTCCCCAAGCATTTACTACATGGCCACACTTACTGACTGTTTCCCATGCAGTCAGGCTCTGTGCTAAGTGCCCCAGGAGATATGATTACCTTCATTTTTCAGGCCAGGAAACTGAGGCACAGAAAGGTTCCAGAGCTCATGAGTGAGAGTCAGGATTTGAACCTAGCACTGTATGGGCTCATCCCCCGAGAGTAGAAGGCCACCTTCAGGGTGCCTCAAATGACCTGAGCTGTTTCCCAGCTGCGGCCTCAGCTACCCAGCCCCAGGTCCAGGGAAGAAGCTAGCCCCTAAGGCAAACAGAGAAGGAGTAAGTAGGAGATCTCCTCTTGTTCCATTGCCTGCCTTTACAAATGGGCCTCATGATAGCAAATAACTTAGCAAAGGGAGAGATAAAGAGCGGGCCCTGGGGGTGTGCAGGGGTGTGCACATATCAGAGACCCTTGGTTTCTTCCCCATCTCTAGGTCTGCCCTGCTACCCCAAGGGACAACCAGAGTGAGCCATCAGACATTCTAATTTTCATGTCTGAATTCTTTCCATTGCAGTCGGGAATGCAGAGGGTCCATCTCCATGGCCTAGAGTTCTAGAGATGCCCTGAGCAGAGGCAGACAAGGCCTAGAGGGGACGAGAAGGGAAGAGGGCCCGGCCTGGCTCCTAGGCGTGGCTCTCCAGGCCCTGGATCCAGGAAGGCGGAGAGAGCCTCCTGCGGTCTCCTGGGGCTGCAATTGCAAGAGGGAACACCAGAGGGAGACAGGTGATTGTCGTCCTGCCCAAACAAGGAGAGCCCGCATACCGGCTAAGAAGGCATTGCCCAGGGCGGGCAGACCGTGGAAACCTACCTAGTAACGGAGAACCGGAGGGTCCTGGATTTGGGTCGGGTGTGCACGCCTCAACACCCCTCTCCCCATCTCTCCCTTTGCCGGTTGGTTGTGGAAATGCCCTTCTACTCAAATACAAATATCCTTGGACTGGAATTCCTTAAATCGGGGGCCACTAACTGGAAATGCCCTTAGGGGCCAGGACCTAATAGGTGGATGAAATACACAGTTGGAAGGAAAGTGGGGCCAGCCAGACCAGCTTGCTCTGAGAATCTCCTCACATCCCACCTGGCATTAAAAGCATGTTTATAGGATTTTACAGTCTGCTCATGCCCAGTTTTCCCTGAGCTGCAGAAACTATTCAACTTCCTAAGGATGAACAGTCCAGCAGGAATGAGAACTGCTGGGTATCAGAGCTACTCCCTTGGTTTAGAGAGCATCGGAGCCTGAGAGGTTATTATGAGAAGCAGCCAGGCTGGGCTTTGCACAGACCTTGTCTTACATCCTAGCTCTGTTGCTTATAACCCTGTGACCTTGGATCTTCTCACTAAGATTCTTTTTCTTCACCTTAAAAGAGGTATTACACCTATCTCCATTTCTGGGGAAGACCCAGTGGTCATTTCTCAATCCTTATCCTTCTGGTCTCCCCAGCAGCATGTGACCCGGTTGGTCACTTTCTCCTCCTAGACACCCCTGGTCCTCTGTGGTCAGGACCCACAGTCTCTGAATTTGCCTTCATCCTCTGTGGTTCTTCACTTCTCAGTCTCCTTGGCTGGCTGCTGCTCCTCTCGCCAACCTCTGGGCATAGGATATCCCAGGCCTTAGGGTTGGGTCTTCTCATTTTTTCTATACTTTCTCCCTTGTGGTCTCATCCAAGGTCATGACTTTAAATGTCTTCTCTATGATATACTAGTTACAGGGTCACTGGGGTATCTCACAGACATGTCCAACCCCAGGTGCCCGCTCTCCAGCCTCCCCCCAAACCTGCTCCAACTGCTGTCTTTGCCAACTCAGCAAAAAACAACCCCAGCCTTCCAGCTTGTTGCCTAAACCATCTTGGAGTCATTGATAATTGCTCTGGTTTTCCTGTTATCCATCCAGTCCACCAGGAAAACATCTTGGCTTCGCTTCCAGAATATATCCAGAATCTGACCACTTCTCTCCTCCACCATGAAGACTCTGGCCAGGGCCACACCCTCTCTACCCGGGTTATTACAATAACCACCTAACTGGTCTCCCGGACACCGTGTCTGCTCCAAACCCCCAGCTTATTCTCAACACAGCAGCCAGGATGAGCCTTGAAATCTGCAGGTCCCATCAGTTTTCTCCTCTGCTCAAAATCCTTCCATTTCTCCCCCATATCACATGAGTAAGAGGCACAGTGCTCACACCGGCTTACAGAACCCTAGAGCCTGGCCCGCTTCACCTCTCCGACCTCAGTGCCTACCATTTTTTGCCTTGTTCCCTTGACCTCCCTTTTGCTTCTTGACCACACCGGCCACACCTCAGGCCCTTTCCCCCCATATCTCCGTGGCGCGCATCCTCACCTCCTCCAGATCTCTGCTTCAAGGGCATCTTCTCCAGGAGGCCTTCCCATCTGCCAGACCTGGTACTCCTGAGCCCCCGGTCCCTCCCCACTTCTTGCCATCGTATTTACGTCTTCTAACCCGCATGTAACTTCTTCATTTACCTTGTTTGTTCGTCTGTTTTACCTACTCCCACCACTACCCCGCAGCTAGGGTGTAAGCTTCATGAGGGCAGGAATCTTTGGTTGACTCACTGGTGTAGCCCACGTACCAGAAGAGTCTCGGTCACGTGGTAGGCACTTAATATTTGTTGAATGAAAGTTATTGGATAAAGATTATGAGAGACCATGTATGGGTAGCCCTCGGTGCCGACACAGGGAGCATTCAGTAAATGCTGGTAGTTATAATCTTCTCCGACGCCCAGGCGACTGGTACGACCTGCAACATGATGGCCGAGGCAGGGGATGGCTGGAGGACGTGGGATTCAAGATAGAGGGTTGTAGTGGGTGTGTGTGTGTGTGTGTGTGTGTGTGTGTGTGTGTGTGTGTGTGTTTTCTTTTAAGGGTTTAAGGAGAGAAATGGAGGGGGCAGAGATAGAAGGGAAATATTTATGGCTGGTTGAAAAGCAATAGATCTACAAGGCTGGACACAGGGCTCTGCAGATAGGCGACACCCAGGAAACATGAGGGATGGATGAACACACCTCTTGAGTTGTTAGTACATGCAGAGTTGACTTTGGAAACTGAGTAAAGACCCTCAGTAAAAAGTTTTAGGGGCTGGATTGAAATAAAGACGACAGAAGGCAGGAATTGCCTTTGGCTGGATGGGGCGGGCAGGCTGCAGCAGCCCCTTCCAGGATGCTGGCCGGAGCTAACCACCCCGTGCTCAGGAGGCCACCATCCCACCTGGCACTAACTGACTCTCAGGCCCTTTGGGGGCTAGACTGTCTCCCCAGAGATTGTCCACATCTCTGGGGAGCTGAAGTCCCAGGCTCCTCCCTCCCTCAGTGCCTCTTCAAGAGAACTTGGTATTCAAGGAGACCCAATGCCAGCAGAACTGCCTCTAGCTCTTCATCTTGCAAATAGAGTGGTGGTTAATTTCAGGTTTGGAATCCAATCCCCCAATTCTTACCGTGCTAAGACTGGAGCTGCTCACCAGCTCTCCATACATCTGGCACTCCCCGGCCTCCACCTCCCCCATCTCAGATGGGAAACAGAGCCACGTGAGGTGCCCCTTTCCCAGTGTGCAGTCGCAGAGCAGCTATTCATTTCTTCCATTCACTAGCAGAACCTCAGGCCCCGCGGAAAGCTGCCTGCCAGGCTGAGCGCTCCCAGAAGGCAGGAGCGTCAGACAGGTCAATTCCCGCCTCTCCCTGGCAACTGTCTCTGACCTGACTCCAGCCTTAGGACCATTGGAGGAGAAAATTCAGAGCCCACCTCCAGGTGAAACCCAGGAGGGTTAGAGCAGTCCATGTAAAACCCCAACCACACAGCCATAACATAACTGGAAAAGCCACATACAGGTGAATATGCCCCTGATCTCAGGGTGGAGAAGGTCTGTCTAAGCGTAAAATTCAAAGGACAAAATCATAAAGGAAAAGAAGGATGGATGTGAGTTACAACAATATTTGAAACTTCTACACTATAAAAATGCCGTAAACAAAATAAAAATCCAATGACAAACTGAGAGAACATATGTGCCACAAATATGGCAAAGGATTATTATCTTTATGCATAAGGAGCTCTTATAAATCAATAAGGAAAAGAGGAACACCCCATAGAAATAGAGAGCAAAGGATGTAGTAGGTGATTGTAGAAATAGGGAAATTCATTAAAAATATGGGGGACAATGCTTCAGTGAAAGGAAATGTAATTTTTGTAAGTAGTACAGACTTCGTTTAAAACCAACCAAATTTGAGGTTTGGGTTTTTTGTTGTTGTCGTTTTTTTTTTTTTTTCTTTTTTTAAAGAAGAGTATACGTTACGGGTAGAAGTACAGATTGCTTCAACCTTTCCAGAGGGTGATTTGATAATGCGTATTAAAATCATTAGCATGTTCATTGTGTTTGAACAGTAATTTTAGTTCTACGAATTTATTCTAATCTGATTACTTAATCAGATACATACACACAAATTTATGTAAAAGGCTGTTCATTGTAGTATTATTTAAAATAGCGAAGGAAAAAAGGAAAACCATGTAAATGTTCAACAATAGATCAGTTAAATAGAATATGTTCTATCCCTATGAAAAAGTACCAGCTAGCCATTGAAAATCTTATTCTCAAAGAATATTTAAGGCTATCAGGAAGTCATACAATATATTTTTAAGTGGAAAAAATCAAATGATAAAACAGTAATTTCACTACAGTCTCAATTTTCAAAAATTATATCTTTTTATGCATGAAAAAAACCCTAGACGAATGGAGAATACATCAAAATGTTGACATTGGATCACCTCAAGTGGTGGGATTAAGGGTGATTTTTATTTTCTCCTTTACACTTGTCTGTAATTTCCATATGTTCTCCAATGAACATGTATTACTTTAATAATAAGAAAAAAAATGCTATTTGGGGAGAAAAAGAGTGAATGCTAAGAGGGAAAGCTTCAGCTACCCAAATGGTCTGAGTGCTGGTTGCTGTGGAAACCGTAACTTTGAATTGCCCAACTTTTTGTGAATTACTTCCCTGCTCTGCAGGGTTAGTGCTAGGGCTGGATTCAGCGTTCCCGGGGTGTGGGCATGTGGCCAGGGCAGTGGTGAAAATGGAAGGACCCTGCCGCAGGCCAAGGTCCCCAAAGAGGGTCCCGGGTTTCATTCTGGCTCCCTCTTCCCTTCCAGGTGTCCTGCAGGGGATGCTGGGGCCCAAGCCGCCCTGTGTGCATGTGGGCTGGGAGCCAGCAAGAAGCCCGCTGCTTCCCTGCATAGGGTTCCCCAGTGCCTCTGTGGAGTACTTGGTGGTTCTCCTGAATCAGCTTTGCCCCACTCCCAGCCTAGTATCTAAAGATGGGGTCCCGGCCGTGGTGTGGGGAGGGAGGGAAAGTGGCTTTCTTTTCCTTTTTGTGTCAATGATAAAGACGGGGATGTCACCGAGTCCCAGGGACATTTGCCCTAAGTGGAGCCTTTAACGAAAATCCTAATCCTGGCTTGAGCCCTGACCACTTGCCATCTTGCCTTCCTTCTTTCTGCCCCCTGAGGAACGATTCCCTGCACTGGAGGGGAGCCGGGCTGAAGCACTAGCCCCAGGGCCTTTCAGGAAGCTGAAAGGCTGGGTACCCTGAGTGCAAAGTCACTTTCATATGCCTATTCTCGGAATGAATGTCTCGCTGCCATTTGTGAATCCTGTTCCGAGCTCTAGGGTGTGGAGAACTGGTTGATTTATAGATCGAGGCAGCCACAAGTTGGAATTTTAAAAAGCAATGTGTCCTTTGAGCAGGAGCCCGGGCTGGGGGCTTTGCAGGCTGTCGCTTTGTCCCAGGGACCAGATGGAACTTGTTTTTCTGTTCACTTGGGGGTTTAACCCTTCATGCTCTCCCTCCCCTACAGCCCCATTCAGGAGCCACTGCCTTTGAGGCCAGGAGTCAGCCAGGAGTGAGAATCCGCGTACCTGAGCCTCAGTGATGTTTATTGAAAATGCCTCATCTTTTCAATCCCCTGTCTTTGCCGGATCATTTTGTTTCATTTAGCGTTTGCTGGTGGATGCCAGGCTCTGTTTGAAGCACGTTAGAAATATTAACCCATTTAGTCTTCCCAACTATGATTATCCTTGTTTTACAGATAAGTAAACTGAGGCACACATAGGTTAAGCAACTTGCCCAGAGTCACACAGTTGGTGGGTGATGAGGCCAGGATTTGAAGCCCAGCTGTTTGGTCCTCAAATCTATGTATTTAATGACAAAATCTTGGCTGCCTCTCAGAGAGCAGGTCAATTAATCCTGTTCTTAACAGTTCAGATTTCTTGGGGGTGATTCTCCCCACTTAAGCTATGGGAGCACAAGGGACCATCGGAGCGAGACGGAGTCCACTGGTTTGTGCCGGAAACATCACTGCCATCCTGGGTTTGCCCGATCTGCTACCCTGCTGTTGCTTTTAGGCAGTTAGGCTGCAAAACCCCTATTTATAAGGTCTGTGCCATGTAACAAGCAGAGTTCAGGGTTTGATGCCCACCTCCACTCCACCCACAGCATGTGCCAACCCCGTGCTACCTGGTGGAAGCCGGAGTCCTTGAGCTTAGATCCCTGTCTTCTCCAGGGAAACCTGTGTGTCACCTACAGCTTCCTTCCCTCAGAGGTCCTCGGGTTGACCTTTAGCAAACCCCCTTTCTCCTTTACGGAGCAGAACCCACATGGCTCTTTGAACTTTGGGGAACATTGGAACCCTAGCACTTCCCAGGCAGAAAGCTGTCCCTTACCCTAGGGAAGTCAGCCTGGTTCTCTGTCCCCTTTCTTCAGAGGTAGCATTGGACAGAGGCCTGAGTTGGGCACTCCCTAGGGCTTGGGGCTGGGGACAGTGCCGGGTGTCCAGGACATACCGTCTTAGTGGGGAGAGAGGCTATAGCCTGGGGAGAAGCTAATAATACATCAGACCCTAAACAAAACAAGTGCTTCGGGGACACTGCCTCCTGCCGTGAGGTTATGGTCCGGAGAGGGCAGGGAACTTGTGATGGTCTATTAAGGAAGGGTGGAGGGCCTGGAGTCAGGAAGGAGGTGTTTGAACAAAATGGCAAACAATAACAGCACCGGTGAGAGGGAGCTGATCTTCCTAGCTCGCCTTCCAGACGATCACACCTCGCTCCTTTACATACTCAGACTTCTTCTTTTAATCATGTTGTGTACTGCAGTCTTTCTAAAATTGGTTACATATGACCCTGCCTCCCTCAACGTCTAATCAACATAATTTAACCTCTGTTAAGTGACTCATGTCATCCTTGCGAACACCTGTTGCGGAGAGCGCCCTTGCCACGGGGCATTTCCTTGCTGTGGCGGCAGGAGCTGCTGAGAACCATCTAGTGGGCTCGTTCAGCGCACTCCTCCACGGCTAAGGCCAGTCCCCTGTGGGCAAGGGGGGCCGCGCCCTGAAGGGGAGGTTGCCCCTGCCCCCGTGATCAGTCATCTACGAAAGGAAGTCAGAACTCCCATGGCTGCCTCAGTCACTCCACAGTGTTTTCTCCCCACAACACTTCTAGCACCAGACGTATGGGTTTTTTCCACACCAACAACCCGTTCTCCAGCTCTCCGTCTGCCAGTGCGGAGCCCCACATTTCAGTTCAATCCTCACGCTAACTCTCTAGACTTAGTATCAGACTCTGCCAGCCAAGGACTTGGTCTCAGACCATCCCCTGCTTCAAACCCCAGTCACAAGTATTGGGTGCCCAGAGTACCCACGCTTCTCTCTGACTTGGCTAAATAATCAGGAGTCCCCACTACACCCCCACTTTCCGGTTCCATAATTTGCTAGGACGGCTCACAGAACTCAGGTGAACAGTTGACTTACAATTACCAGTTTATTACAAAGGATACAACTCAAGGAACAACCACATGGAAGAGATTCCCAGGGCAAGTCGTGAGGGAGGCTGCGTGGACCTGGCCCTGCCCTTTCTGGGAGCCCCAACCCGTCAGCACCTTGACATGCTCACCAATGGGGACGCTCTCCGGGCCCATCATTTGGGGGTTTTCATGGAGGTTTCATTTACCAAGGCGTGAACAGATGAAATCTTTGGCCACTGGTGATTAACCAGATCTCCAGCCCCTCCTCCCAAGGTCAGGGGTGGGACCGAAATTTCCCACCCTCTAATCACGTGGTGGTCTTTCTGGGACCAGCCCCATCTTAATGCTGTCTAGGGGCCCCCAACCACCAGTCATCCCATTAGCATACAAAAGACACACAACACTGAGGAGATAACTAGTGTCCTGGAGCTGGGTGCCAGGAACTGAGGACAAAGACCCGGTTCGTGTCTCTGACCACACCACAGACATGGCGGACAGCATAGAGAGCAGCTGGGTGGTATCGCAGATGACTTCAGCTACATGCAGGCAGGCTGGACCGCAAGGGGACACATGCCTTTTCCAGGGGTCACCAGCTGCAGACTGACATGACTCACTTCCTGTTGTTGGTCAACTTCACAGCTGACAGCCCGGCTCTGGGACTCTGCCGCCACGTGGCAGAGGCCAGATCAAGGCTTCTCGATCATGCAAATGATGAGCCAATGGCTGTGGTTCTCGATCAGCTTGCTTTTTGCTGTCCTGGGGTCTTCCGTGAATTTGGGATGGGTCTCTCATTTCACAGTGGTGCTGAGGATGGGTGCCTTGCTGTGTGTGTGTGTGCTCTGCCCTGGCTGGAAAGGTGGGACAGTGCCCAGGACAGGGGCTCAGAAAGGGGTGAAGGGATCTTGGGGAGCCAGAGTCAGCGCTGCTGGAGGTCCAATGGCCACGCCCAGTGTGGAGATTCTTTTTCTGGAGCTAGGTCTGCCTTGGGAATACACGTTTTCTTTTGTTTTCAGAGGGAAGGCTGAGGGGTTTTTGTGGTGTGTGTGTGTGTGTGTGTTTCATTTTTTGTGGTTTTTTTTTTTTTTTAGCTTACTCACAAGTGATATCTAAGGAATCAAAGAAATTTGTAGGGTTATGGTTTCTTCATAAAACTGTCCAACACTGTTAAAATTATTTTAAAAATTTATTTTCCACCTGTCATCTGTCATTTTTTGCTGCTATTAAAGCTGATAAGTAGCCATGTATCCCTTCTGGTCTGTGGTGATATGGGAAAGCTGATAGTCAACGATGTCAGAATTCTTTCTAAACTAAGAGTCGATAGGCTCAAGACAAGGATATGAGCCAAGCTCCTGCAGTGTGGCGTATGAGCCCTGTGACGCGTAGGACGCCTTTGCGTGTAGTTTCCAGACGTGTGGATCAGAAAAGCAGCATGGAAGAGTGGCTGTGAGGGCCGTGGAGGTCTAGAAAGACAGGTTTGTGTTCAGATTCCTGTTCTGTATCCAACCAGAGGGTTTCTCGGCCTCTTAGCCTCACTTCCCTCATAGTGAACGTGGAGAGACTTAGAGGGGAAAATGTTCCTAAAGCGACCAGTCTGGGTGCAGAGAGCTTTTCTGTGAGTAGGTGCTCACTAAATGTCTGTTCTCTTCTCTCCTACTCTCTCGGATGCCCGGCTGCGTGCTGGAACCTGAGGCCGTGGGCGAAGTGACCTCCAAATCGGTCATTTCAGCGGGCCCTCACGGTTAGAGAGCGTGTTGTATGTTTCAGATCCCTCACCCTTGTCTCAGGTGGGATCATGATCTTCCGTTTGCAGATGAGAAAGCCAACGCAAAGAGAGGTGAAGGGTCTTGTCCAAGGTCACACAGGCAGGTGGCGATAGAGCCCAGACTAGAAGCCGGGTCTCTTGCTTCTCTGTGCCCTGCTTCTCGCCTTTGCTAGTCGCCTGGTAACCACAGGTGAGAAGGCGAACCTCTTACCCTTCTGGATGCCCCCAGGTGGCAGCCCTGCTGTCCCAGGGTTGTTAGGTGGTTCAAGAAACCGAAAGCCCATGAAAGCTCTTTGAAAAATTAAGAGCGGTACACACATGAGTTCTGCCATTTTTCTGCAATATTTTAATCCCTTTCTAATAATACCAGGTAGATGAGATGCCTGACACCCCTCCTCCCTCCATCCCCAGCCCTGCGAGGGAGAAAGGAACCAGGACCAGAGCTGCTTTTCCCAGTGGCTGCTCAGCACACACCATAGTAACAGGGTGAGTCTCTGGTGCCAGGAACTCGGCATCCGGCCCTGACCTGCAGGGGTGCATACAAAGAGCCTTCCAGAATGGAAACCTAACATTTTTTTTTCTTACCACTTCCTTATCCACGCTCTGGCTTTTCAGAATGAATGATTTGGAAGGCCCAGCTGCCTCCGCTAAGCCCTTCAGGCAGCTCAGACAGAGAAACAGGCTCCCCACTTTCCCTGCCACCCCAGGGTCAGCGCTCCCAGGACAGCCTCACGCTGGGGAACAGCAAGGAAGGGGGAACGATGGCCAAATGCCCGGCAGCCCTCGGCTCCCTGGGTCTGGCTCCCGCTTGCTCGGGGTAGCTTGCCCACCTCCAGAGAGCGGGGCGTGATAAAGCCTCCCTATATGTGTCAGGCGCTGTCTTCAGTTCTTGTGTACTGTCTTGGTTTTTGTTTGCTTGTTTGTTTAAAGATTATTCATTTATTTGACAGACAGAGATCACAAGTAGGCAAAGAGGTGGGGGGGGGGCAGCAGGCTCCCTGCTGAGCAGAGAGCCAGATGTGGGACTCGATCCCAGGACCCTGAGACCATGACCCGAGCTGAAAGCAGAGGCTTAACCCACTGAGCCACCCAGGTGCCCCAGTTCTTGTGTACTGTCAACCTTTCATCTGCACAGCAATGCTCTGTGGTCAGTGCAATGATTACCCCCATTTTCCAGATGAGGAAACAGGTGTGTAGCTTGCCCCAGCTGGTAAGCTTCAGAGCTAGCCGGCAGACCCAGGCGATCTGGCTCTGATGGCCGGGTATTACCCACCCCGCTCTACTGCTTGTCCAAAACAATGGAGTTGAATTCATCAAGCCACATTTCCTTGGAAACATTCACAGTAGGGACTAGCAAAGGGAGATTTGGGTTCAGTTTCCCTGTCTAGTCTCGTTTCCATGGTGAGGCCCGGCCCTCTTTGCCTTCTTGAGATCCTCCCCTCTGGGGACTAAGGGAGCGTCTTCAGGGCCCAGCCCCTCCAAATTTACCTTATTACCCCACAGAGCTTCCTAGCCTGTCCTGCCCTCCGTTCTGGATGGTATATTTCAACCACAAATTTGCTCTGATGAGAGGAGTCTCATATATACGAGACCCTTGAAAAAGACTGAATAACTACAGAAGAGAAACACATGCCAGGGGCCAATTCTAGCTTCCTTCTGGGCAGGCAGAGCATGAGGGAAATGCCTCACTCCTTTGGGCAAAGCATCCATGGTTGTCTCTGGAAAGTTACCCTAAACCAAAGGTTAGAGCACTTTGTTTGAGACCCTTTCTAACAGATTGAACGATTTGATGGCTGGGAGGACAGAGTTCCCATTTTCTGCTCAGGCTGCCATAACGAAACACCATCGACTGGGTGACTTAAACAACAGAAGTTTATTCTCGCCGTCCTGGAAATTAGAAAATCCAAGATCAAGGTGCTAGCCAAGTTAGTTTCTGGTGAGAGCTCTCTTGTCTTCTCTGGCAGAGAGCTGCCTTTTCTCCGTGTCTTCATGTGGAAGAGAGAGGCACAGAGAGAGCGCTCCCTGGGGTCTCTTCTTATAAGGGCACCAATGACATCATGAGGTCCCCACCCTCACGGCCTTATCTAAGCTGTATTAACTCCTGCAGCCCCCATCTCCAAATACTATCACATTAGGGTTAGGGCTTCCAACATATGAACAGGGCGGGGAATGCCAACATTCAGTCCATAGCAGATGGCAGAGACTGAGGGAAGGTACGTTTGAGGGGTGCACGCAAGAACTCAGGCGATCCGATCTGGACATGCTGAGTGTAGGCTGTTACCAGACATCCAGGGAAAGGTGCTGAGGGACTGTTTCTATAGGAGTTTGGTGTTCAAGGCAGAGGTCTAGGCTGGAGACAGAAGCATATCTGAAGGTCTGCTTCTCCAAGCCACAGTCTTCTCAACTATTGAATAAGATTAATAATACCTATCTCGTAAGGTTGTTGGAAGCTTTGAATAAGAAAAACAAAGTACTTGGTGATATGTTTATGCGTATTAAAACTTGAGAGCTAATTGTTGAGAGTTAGGTGGCCAAGATACACCTGGCTAAAATTATGGCATAGATGGCTTGTCTTTGGTACCTCGACTGTCCACATACCGTGTCCTTCCCCCTTGGACATGGCAGCATCCTCTTCCCTCTTTGTTCCCACCTCCTCCCCCACTCCTATTCTCATCTGTGTCTGTCCTTCTCAGCACATCACATCCCAGTGTGGTGACTGATAGCAGCTTAAAATGTTATCTGCCCCCAAGGGACTTTGCATGCTGAGAGACTGAACAGTCTTAAATTAAAAGAAGAAAGAGATAGAAAAGGGAAGGAGGAAGAGGAGGGGTGAGGGGGAAAAAAGCTATATTTTTTCAATTAGCAGAAAAAAATATGGAATTTACTCAATTTTTAGTTTTTTCCCCCCATACTTTTCTTAAGTCCTTTCTAAAAAAAACATTTTATTTATTTATTTGAGTGGGAGAGAGAGAGAGAGAAAGAGAGAGAGCGCAAGAGTGGGGAGGATCAGAGGGAGAAGCAGACTTCCTGCTGGGCAGGGAGCCCAATGCAGGACTCGATCCTGGGACTCGGGGACCATGACCTGAGCCCAAGGCAGTCGCTTAACCAACTGAGCCACTCGGGTGCCTATATATAGAGATAAAAAGTATGTGTGTGTGTGTGTGTGTGTGTGTGTGTGTGTGTATAAAATTTAGTACATTGGGATATTTGATTTAGTTATGTATATATTTATATCTATAAAGATCTCTCTATATACATATATAATTTTGCATATACATGATACTACATACATGTGTATGTGTGTATGTGTATTTATACGTATACATATGTATGTAGAGAAAAAAGAGAAAAAACGATCATATACTATGCATCAATTTAAGTTTAGAGCTACTATGCTAGAGAAGAGACACTAATTATGGTTTGGGGGGCTTCGTATATGTGATGGCAAGATAGTTGAGGCATTTTGCCCTTCTGAAATACTGCCCCATCATAAATTGTCACTTCCTAACTTTTGTGTAATGCTACTTCTACCAGTGAACACGGTAGGTTGGGAGAGTCTTATTAATTTCTGAGCTTCAGCCTGAACAGGAATAGAGGGGGCCAAGGACAGGTGCGGGGGATGAGAAATGACATGGGTGATGTGGCTCTCAGGTATCCAGAGCTAGAAAAATCTCCCCGGACAAAATGTCAGGGAAGTTAGTGTAGGAGTGGACCTGAGTCAGCCCCAAGAAACCATGGCAGGAGGGGTGGAAGGAAACTGATCATTCGATGACGGAGGGAGATCAGGGGAGACTCAGCTTGGACTGAAGGTCCTCCCAGCGAGCAGGATGGACCCCTGATAACATCCCCCTGACGCTGCAGCCCTCAGGTCATTAAACCATTGGGTGTGAATTGATAGGTAAGCAGGGGCAAAATTCTCTTAATGGGTGTTAGCTCTGACCTGTGCTTTGCGCTAATTCAGGCCTTCATTATACCACACTTGGGCTATGACTGTGGTTTTCGAAAATTCTACTTCCTGTCTTTTTCCCCAGATTAACACATCTTCCTCCTCTGGGCTCCCACATCACCCTGCATTCTGAGGGCACTGATCTCACTCTATGGCAGGTTATGATGTTTTGCAAACATGTCTTATCTCCCCATATACATTACTAGCAACTTTAAAGCAGCTCTTACGCCACATGTCAAACCTGCCCAGGGCAGGGGGAGCACTCAATGGGCAGTAACCAGGGGCTCAGGCAAGCAGACGGGCATGACAAAATCTGTCCATGGGGAGCCAGGCTTGTGCCCCTAGGTTGGGCTGAGGACGAGGTCTCAAGCTCTAGGAGGCAATCTCACGAAAAAGGCAGAACCCCCATCCAGGAAAACTGGACAGATTTCTGTAATGGCACTTTGGATGAGCTTATCCAAAAAATGGACATAATTGGTGAAAGAATCCATGAACTTGAAGATGGATAGATAGAAATTATCTAAACGCACATAAAGAGAGAAAAGAAGGGTAAGGGACACAACAGAGCATCCGAGAATTGTGGGACGATAGCAAATGGTTTAACTTTAACTCTGTATAGTTGGGGTCCCAGAAATAAAATACAGAAAGAACAGAGCAGAAGAAGTATTCAGAGAGATGATGGCCAAGAATTTTTCGAAACTAATAGACCCAAGAAGCTCAGAGAGCTGTAATCAGGATTAACAACAACAACAACAAAGCAACATCTCGATATATCATGATCAAACTGGTGAAAACCGGCAGTAAAGGGAAACTCTGAAGACAACCAAAGAAAAAAATAATGCTGATATCCCCTCACCAAAGTATTCCTAAATACTCACGAAGGAAATACGTTCTCGGGACAGAGTTAGAGAATACACAGCGGGGCCAATGTGTTAGCCTACCCCAACATTTCTGTAGTTCTCTAGGTATTTGGGTTCTTTGCTTTATGTTATATCAAGGAATTTCCATCACCTCTATTTTAGTTGGTATAGGATACCATGGAGTTCAGCAGTCAGCAGGGAACACGCTGAGGAAACAGACCCACACCCGGATGATCTAGCTAGCACTTTGAATCTAGAATCCATGTTGATCAAGCTGGTACCATCTCGGTTTCTCTTCTGTCCTCTGATCTAGCTCCTTACATATATATATATATATATATATATATATATATATATATATATCTCCTGAGACACGTACTATATATATAGTATGTGTCTCAGGTTTCTGAGATAACATCTTAGATCTCTGCCAATAAATCTAAGAAAACAAATGCCAGTTGTTTGGGTGTGGAAGTCTGCTGTTTTGGGATCAGACTTTATACTTGTCACTGTGAGGTATGCTGAGATCGGCGGACTCCAGGATAGTTCCAGAGCCATGAGGGGTGGTCAGTATGGGCATCAGGAACAGCTAATCTCGGGATGCCTGGGTGGCTCAGTCAATTAAGCGTCTGCCTTTGGCTCAGGTCATGATCCCAGGCTCCTGGGATCAAGTCCTGCATCGGGCTCCTTGCTCGGCAAGGACCTGCTTCTCTCTCTTCCTCTGCCTGCTGCTCTGCCTGCTTGTGCTCTGTGTGTGTGTGTGTGTGTGTGTGTCAAATAAATACATAAAATCTTTAAAAAAAAAAAAAAAAGAACAGCTGATCTCTTGCAAGGTAAGATCAGTTTTACCAGGCACAGAAGAAGGGGCAGCTTCTGTCAGAAAGGGAGGCTCACTGGGTCTGAGCTTCAGCCGTCTGAACCATGCATCCCAAACCACAGGGTCCCAATTTTTCCTCGTCAGGTCTCTCTCCCTGAAGAGACCTGGCGAGTCTATGACCTTAGCTTGTAACTCAGCAACCTGCAGCATCAGAGTTCATGTGCGATTTTTTCCACTGGCACTGAAGCTGCAGGCTACGATTTCCCACAGCTCATTGAGCTACCATTCGGGTGTGGAGTTTTGGGTTTTTTTCCCCAAGAAGTCATAAATGTTCCCTGGTCTTCTGATCATGCCTTGAGTCGAGAGTTTAAACCCCAAGTTTGTTGGTCTGTTTGTGTTTTAATCTTTCCAACCGGAAGAAGCCGTCTTACTCCACTTTGGTTTTCATCATTCCCAACGTGATCAACTCCCACGCAGCTCTGCCAATCAGCCACTTGTCTTTAATGGGCATTTTGTTCTAGGCCACCACACCTGATAATTAAGAGCCTTTTGCTACTGCATGTCATGGGCCACCAGCGTCACATTTTATAATGTAACCCGTTTCACATCACTGGTTTCAAGTGATTGATATGCATGTTGATAGTCGATATATCAAATTGAGCAGTTTGATATGATGTGCCTTTGGGGTGGCTTCCCCCATTTTTCTCCTGCTTGGCATTTCTTTTGTTGGGCTTCTTGGATCTGCGGTTTATAGTTCACATCAAATTTGGAAGTTTTCAACCATGCTTTCTTCTTTTTCCTGCCTCCCCCACTCCCTTCAAAGGACTCTAGTTACCCCTATATTTAGCTACTTGAAGAGTCCCACACTCATTGCCATGCAGTTCTGGGTTCTTCCCCCAGTCTTTTTACTCCCTGTATTTCATTTTGGGTGATTTCTCTTGCCGTATCTTACAGTTCACTAATATGTCATTCTGTACAATAGTCTTCTGTTGACCTCATCAAATGCATTTTTCATCACAGACATTACACTTTTTTAGCCCTTCCATTTAAAAATTCACATTGAATTTTTAAAAAAGAGATTCCATCTCTCTTGGGATATTTAAACATCCCTACCTTCTTGAACATATGGAATATAGTTATAATAACTGCTTTAATGTCTTTGTCTACTACTTCTATCATCTGTGTCATTTCTGGTCTGTTTCTATTGATTAATTCTTGTCCTCATTACGGTTTCTATTTTTTGCTTCTTTGCATACCTGGTAATTTTTTTTTAGTTGCCAGACATTGTGAATTTTTACTTTGTTGCGTGTGAGATATTTCATCTTATAAATATTCTTGAGCTTTGTTCTGGGAAGTAGTTAGGTTCGTTGGAAACATTCTGATCCTTCTAAGGCTTGTTTTTAAGCTTAGTTAGGTGGGGCCAGAGCAACCATTTTCTAGAGCTAATTTGCCCCACTGCTGAGTGTTCTGTCTGCTCCCTTGTGAATTACGAGGTTATTGGGGGTGGGGGATGCCGTTGTTGTTGCCTGTAGCTTGTAGGAATACAAACCGTTCCTAGGTCTGTGTGATCCCTGGAGATGTTTCCCTCTGTTTCTTTCGGGAGTTCCTTTCCTGGTATCATTTCTTCACATGTGTGTGCTCATCAGCACGCAACTAATCAAGGGCGATGCTCTGTGATTTCCAGAGGTTTCTCTCTGCACAGCGCTCTCTCTCTCTCTCTCTCTCTCCTGTGAATTCCAGGCAACTTGACCTCCTTGGACCTCCCAGCTCGGTATCCTCAGCTCAGAGTGACCATCAGGCTCCAGCTGGTCCCCCTCCCTGCACTGCAGCCTGGAAACTCAGTCTAGGCAGAAGTGGGGGTAATCGTAGGTGTTCCTCATTTGTTTTCCCTCTCTCGCTGACCACTGCCCTGCACTGCCCAGTGTCCAAAGTCTGAAAACCACCTTTTCACATGCTTTGCTCAGTTGTTTCATTGTCTCAGGTCATAGGGTGAATCTGTTCCTGTGCTTTACCTGTCTTCAAAGTGGACCAGGCAGTGACCAGCCCCAAATGTGAGGGTCTGCTGCGGGCAACCTCTTTCGTCCCAAAGCTCTGTCAGTCAGCGTGTACTTGCGGAAAACTGGAACTCCACTCCAGCTATTTTTAAGCAGGAAAGCACCGGATACAGAAAATTTACTACTTACAAAATTGTTAGCTGGGCTAGAGGAGTCGGCTCTAGTTTGGGTCTCCAGGAATGAATCTCCCGGGAATAAAACCATCCAACTGGCCTACCAAGAAGAGCTGCTTTTCTGCGTAATCCGGAAGCTGCCCTAGAGCTCTTGGCTTCAGAAGCACACCACCAGGAAGCTGTCGCCACCTCTTAGGAGCCTCTGAGCTCCCATGAATCAGTGACTAGACTTGAGAACGGGAACTCTGAATGTCTCTGTCACGGCCTCTCTCTCCTGAGACCTATGGAGCTGCTTCTCTACACTGGATCACCATGGGTGACCCCCAAGTCCTCAGCCGGTGACGGCACAAGCAGAGACCACCATACAGCCACATCCTTCGGGGTGACAGTTTTATTGATAATTTCCTAGTCTCATATTCAAACAGAGACCGTGGGAGTCAGCAACCTGGTGTAAGTACCACGCTTCACTGAATAGGGATTGGCAAGGAAAAAAAGCAAACCCTAAGGCAGGAGGAACACACACCAGGTATTTTATTGCTGGTGTGCTCAGTTGTACAGAGCAGAGCTCTTATCCGGGGGTTTGCCTATAGTCTGGACACCCTGGATAGGCTTTAGGGAAGCTATAAAGGCCCTAAATTATTTGCAAATTTATTTCTGCAAAGTGTTTTCTGGAGTCTGGTTTTTTTTTTTTTCCATTCTCTTTAGGGCTTTGTGATTTGAAAAAGTTAAGAACTCCTGAGGTGATCACAATTTTAAATTATTATTTATTATTATTATTTGCCTCTGCAAAGCAAATTGGGTCAGTGGTTTTTGAAACTCTTGTTTTCATTAATGTCACAATGGTGTATTATGACGCCCGTTTTCAAGCTATAAAAACTGAAGCCCGAGAAATTTGAATTTGCTTTAATTCCACATTAAACTGGCATTTAGCCATCACTCAGCCTGGAATCTTCTGGGGTCCTCCGCCTTCTCTTAACCCACTGAAGCATACTGCCTGCCAGCATACAGTCTCTAGTTTGATCACCCACTGCCTGTCAAGACCAATTTTATTTATTTATTTATTTTTCAAATTTAAATTCAATTAGCCAACGTATAGTACATCATCAGTTTTAGATGTCAGGACTGATTTTCAAAGCAGAACACAGGCTTCCTCTTTCGGTTTGGTTTATTATAAGTCAAGGAAAACAAAAGGGTCACCCTGTGTTTCAAGGACAAAGGAAAGGACGCCTGAAGGGAAGAGCCTGAGTCAAGGAAGCATTTGTGGAAGAGATGAGCCTTTAAGCCACTTGATGTTTGCGTGGTACTGTCATGAATCAGTAAGGGCAGAATGTGCCAGGTGAAAGCACTGAGTGTAGCAGAAACCAACGTTATTTGAGCACACATTCTATACCTGAATCTCATCTTGTCACCACAGCCCTGGGAGGCTTGAGATACTATTATCTCCAGTTTATTTTTTTTTATTTTTTATTTAAAAAAAATTTTTTTTTAATTTATTTATTTGTTAGAGAGAGAGAGCGAGCGAGCACAGGCAGACAGAGTGGTAGGCAGAGGCAGAGGGAGAAGCAGGCTCCCTGCAGAGCAAGGAGCCCGATGTGGGACTCGATCCCAGGACGCTGGGATCATGACCTGAGCCGAAGGCAGCCGCTTAACCAACTGAGCCACCCAGGCATCCCTCCAGTTTATTTTTTAGGAAACTGAAGCTCAAAGAGATATGTGGCTTATCCAAAGTAATACACTTGTGAGTCATAATAAACACAAACTCCTGTAATGGAGAAAAAAGAAACATCCAAAACTTCAGAAACTTAGTCTAGGAAATGTAGACCTGGTCACGTGTACCTATTTTATTCATGTTAAAGTTCCTACAACCCTTTGGCAAAATGTTAACTCCTAAATTTTGGAATTTGAGATGGCTATTTTGTTACTATAGTCATAGTGATAGTAAGGGAAAAAATCTTCATTAAAATGTAACCTAGGACCCTTACATCGCACCATATACAAAAATTAACTCAAATGGACCAAAAACCTAAACATACGAGCTAAACCTACAAAACTCATAGAAGTAAACATAGGGGGAAATTTCATGACGTTGGAACTGGCGATGATTTCTTGGATATGACATTAATAGCATAGGCAACAAAAGAAAAAATGGACAAATTCAACTATGTCAAAAAATTTTAATTACATCAGAGTACACAATCAACAGACTAAGAAGGCAACCTACAGAATGAGTAAATATTTGCAGATTGCATATCTGATGGAAGAGTAATATCCAGCATATATAAAGGACTCCTACATCTCAAGAGCAACAAAAAACAATTCAATTTTAAAAACGGAAATAGGGCCTAAATAAATACTCTCCCAAAGATATGCAAATGTCCAAAAGCACATGAAAAGTTGCTCAACATCACTAATCATTAGGTAAACGAAATTAAAACCATGATGTGATGTCACCACAAATTCACTGGAATGGCTACTATTTTTTTAAAAAAGGAAAGAAAAGAACAAGTGTTGGCAAGGATGTGGAAAAATTGTAAGTCTTGCACATTGTCGGTGGGAATGTAAAATGGTGCAGCTGCGACGGAAAACAGTATGGTGAGTTCCTCAAAAACTCAAAAATAAAATTACCATGTGACCCAGGAGTTCCATTTCTGAATATGTATCCAAAAGAACTGAAAGCAGGTAGTTTAGAGATATTCGTATACCCAGTGTGAACAGTAATATGTACAACAGCCAGAAGGCAGAAAAGACCCAAGTATCCACTGACTGCTGAATGGGTGAAGAAAATGTGGTGTACACATACAGAAGAATGTATGCATCCTTGAAAAGGAAGGAAATTCTGACCCAGGCTACAACATGGATGAACCTGGAGGGCACTATACTATAGGAAATAAGCCAGACACAAAAAGACAAATACTGTGTGACCCCACTTATATGAAGTACTTGGAGTAGTCAAATTCATATGACAGGAAGTAGAATGATGGTTGCGGGGGGCTAGGGGAGGGGAGAACGGGCAGTGGTTAATTGGCAAGGAGTTGCCATTTTGCAAAATGAAGACTTTTGAAAGTTGGTTGCACAACAACGTGTATGAACTAATACTACTGAACTGTGTACTTAGAAAGGGTTAAGACGATAGGGAAGGATGCCTGGGTGGCTCAGTCAGTTAAGCGTCCGACTTTTGATTTCAGCTCAGGTCGTGATCTCAGGGACGTGAGGTCGAGCCCCATGTGGGGCTCTGTGCTGAGCATGGCATCTGCTTAAGAATCCTTCTGTCCCTCTCCCTCTGCCCCTCTTTTTCCCCCCATCCCTGCCCCTGCTCACACGTGTTCTCAAGTACTCACTTGCTCTCTAAAAAAAAAAAAAAGTTAAGATGGTAAGTTTTATGTTGGGTGCATTTTACCACAGCTTAAAAAAACATAACCAAGTACGAGATATTACTTGGAAAATTATTTCATATATTTTAGCACTAAATAGGCTGACTACTGAATTTTTATTTCTTATAATTTGGTTTAATTAAGTATGACTCTTAGCCCCTCTACTTTCTCTTTTGTTGGTTTCTTAATATATGAAGGATCTTGTGATGTGTGGGAGAAGAGTGGTGGATTGGGTTCAAAAGACCTAATCGTAACCCAGCCTTACCCCTTCCCAGCCCTGTGAAGCAGGTCCACCGAACTGTACTTTACAAAGGGCCTTAGTTATCTCTCTGACACCACTCTCAGAATAACTCCAACACTCACCTCCATAACCCTGAACTCTACATAAGGAATATCCCACGATATGCTAGAGCCGATACCATGCCTAACCATATCATCACCCCCACAGCCAGACTCCTCATTTCCCAAGCCACATTCCCCTCTGGGTGGTCAACAACTGATGCCAGATCAAGAGGCCAAAATGAGTATTTCATGCATTTGTGACTTGAGTTTCATTGGAGGGAGGTGAGGATATTGGAACCAACAGGTGGGGTATCATAGAAAGCAGGGGAACAAGGCTACATCCCTCCTACCCAGCCTTTTGCCCTGGCTTCTTTCTACTCTATGATCTAGTATGAGCCACTTATACTTTGTTTGTCTCGGCTGCCTCCAAAGCATTCATTCATTCATCTATTTGGCGACTGCGTACTGAATAAATACAAAGGGATCTTGTCCTTCTTAAACATCTGGCGGTATCAAGCTCTCGGTGTATGTTATCTCATTTAATGAGAAGGTAGATTTCGAGGAAAGAACTTGAATCCTAAGTCACCGATTAAGAGGTGGGGCTCCAGGAGATAAAGTCATTTGCCTAAGATGAAGCCTGTTTTTCAGTAAATGACGGAACCGGAATCCAAACTCATCCCATCTAATGCCATACTCGCCCTTTCCACCACACTGCACCGCTCCTTGGCATCTGCCCAGTGGTCTCCAGATGCAAGTGGTCTCTAGGCACTCTCACTCACCAGGCAGTCACTGTGAGACGGTGAGTGGAGCCACAAGGGCACACAGTGTACCAAAGCACAGAGGAGGGCAACAGGGAGTTGGAAAGTTGGAAAGATGACATTGTCCCCATAAGAAAATCAGGGAATCGACCAGATTACTTCTTGGGTCTTTGTCTGAAGGTCTTTTCCGGTGCTAAGATTTGTGACTCTCTGTCTCGAGGATGCTCCTGGTCTGGAGACATGCTACCCAAAGTGTGGCCCGTGGACTAGCCACATTGGCAGCCCCTGGTAGCTGGTTAGAAAGGTAGTCTCTGGCCTCATCCAGACCTACGAAATCAGCATTTACGTCTTAGTACAATTTCCTGGACTCTAGAGCACTCACTGCTACAGATTCTCTGCTAGATGTCCTCTTGCCCTCCACCCTTCAGCCTCTGGGTGCTCTAGAGCACAGCTGTCATCGGGTGCCCCAGGCCGGGAGGCCTCATCTCCATGCACATCTACCTCCACGGCCTTCCGTCCTTCCGTCTCCCTGTCTGTGAAGGGTGGTGAGTGCTGGCTGACGTCTCCTCACTCCTCCCGAGGAGCGTGAGGTCTTCCAGGGAACATCTGGTAGCGCTCAGTGGCTTGCTCGGAGACCTCAATATTGCTTGGCTCAACCAAAAATAAATTGGAAAAGAAAATTGAACATTGCATCAATTTGAAGCAAGTTGATAAATTCTGCAGCTAAGCAATACCAATAGAAAATGATAGATCGCCGCAGAGCAGAGCGTCCCTGCAGTGATGTATAGTCACATTACCTGAAATACCGTATTACATGATTCTGCTTTATTACCAGTGTTGGTGGCAGACAGAAAAACAGATTACACTTGAGTTCAAATCGATAGGAACTTTATTTACTGGCCTTTTAAAAACATATTTCTGCACTTTATAAAAACATACGGTAGATGCTATTGATAGAGCTTGTCTGCTTGTTAAAAAGCAATTTGCCCAAAACGAGGCTTTTAAGCTGTAATTTACGGCATTACCTTTTACCTCCTTTTTTCAGGGTTCTGTTTGCCTGGCTGTGCTTTGACGACTTCCTTAGACTTTTCTTGCCTTTAATTTTCTCTCCCACTTATCATCTCCCTAAACTCTGAACTCCCCGGGGCCTTAGAGCAAGAGGGAGAAAGGAGCAGCACCTTCTCTTGATGAATGCTGGGGTCTCTCCCTAAAGCCCACCCTCCTACCCTCAGCTTCCTTACTGCTTTTCTGGGGTTTGAGGTGGCTTCTGTGGGTTCAGATGGTCTAGTCTCTCCCTCCTTTGATCCCCATGGACCCTCCTTTGCTCTCCCTCCTCCCTTGGAGAAAGACATTTCTCCCCCCAAAGCCCCGATTGCAATCATTCTGAGTGGTAGGAATATCTATGCAAACTCACCCAAAGAAATCAGACGAAGATCTTGGGACTCCCAGGTCAAATCAAGTCATTCTTGAGGCTAGAATATGAGTGTCCTGTTTCCCCCAGGTTCTTAACCAGGAGCACCACTCACCACTCCCGTCTCAGATTTCTGTCACTGTCCCTGTTGCTGTTGCTGCCAGGTGAGGAGTGGGGGATTTGGACCACTAGAGCAGAGTGGTCAGTGCCCCTTGATTCTGGCTGTGGTCCTGGGTCGTGGTTCTGGGGCAGGCATACTGTATGGGGGCTGCAACCTTGCCCAACGGCTGCCAAGCATCAGGGCCCTTGTATGGGTCAGAAGGGAAAGGGGTCACATCCTTCCTCACCCTGCACCTTGGCCTTGACCTGACATCCCAGACTTCAGATGTGCTCAGTTTGTACACATGATTTCCAATCCCTTACAATTCCGTGATGAGAAAGTCTCGGGTCGGCAGACTTAAGAGTCCCTCACTGTCCCCAGCTACCAACCGAAAGAGTGATCAGATGCAGATTGAGGGCCAGATTCAAAAAGCGATGGGCTACGTTAAGTGGCCTCCTGATAGCCAGCCTGGATTTAGGAGTTGTCTTTCACCTATTGCAGAAACGTGGCAACTTGCAGTCAGAGAAGGGGAAAATGTAGCCAGATGTTTGGTCAGGAATCCTTGCTGCCTCACACCCAAGTGGCCGGGCGCTGTGTCGAAGCCCACCGCAAGGGCCACTGCTGACCAGGTCGCCCGTCTCTCTGTAGAGTGCGGAAGCACCCTGTGCCGGCTCCTGACCCAGAGCCCGTGGACAGCAGAGTCTGTATTTGTCTAGAAAGGGCTTTCTTATTAAAGAAGTGATTGACACATAAGTGGACGAGTGAGTGGATCAACAAATAAATACAACTTCCCTCCTTAACCTGTAGTTCCCCGCTAATGATGCTTAAAGGTCACAGAAGGGAAGCAAGTCTGACTCCTAAGAAGGGAGGATAAACCAAGTCCTCACATGATACGCGCCTCGGAAGCAAGAGGGAGATTCCTGGAGTGACCCGTCAGCAGGTGTAAAAAAAGCAACTCCCAGACACAGGTGTTCCCACACTCGGGTGTCCTGCTCATGTGCCTGGGATACCGGGCTCGCTTCTCCCAGGGCTTCCAGGTGAACAGCACCGAGGAGTGTTCATTAGGCTGTGGGAGTCCTGGCTTCATTCCAAAAGTCATAGTGACCTTGGCCAGAACAGCTTCCCCAGCAGCAGTGTGAGGGTTGGAAACGCCCGTGGATGGCCAGGCCCGTGGCCTGCCCTATGGCCTTCGGAGAGAGGCATCTTTAGAGTTTTTGTTTGTTTGTTTGTTTAGCCCTAGGACTAACAGCTGGGCTGTTGGCTTCCGTGAAAAGGCAGATGTCAGCTTCCTGGAAGAGCAGAGAGGAGTCAGAGTTGGGCCCCAAGCCTACAGCTGCGGAGATGGACCCACAGGCTGGCAGCTAGAGGAGCTGAGCTCGGCACTCAGCTTGTGGAAATGACCAGTCAGGGCCTGATGTTTGCGTTTGACCACAAAGGAAAAGGGAGTCAGCTGCTGGAGTCGGCCAGACCCAGACTAGGTTTGAATTCTAGTTCAGTCCTGTACCTCTGCGGACCCTGAGAAGGTCACCGAACCTCACCGAGCCTCGATTTCCTCCAGGAAATTAAATGAGATGATTCGCTTAAAGTACTCCTCCCACAAGCTCTCGATCAGTAAGGGCTAGCTTACTGATTAGCATTAAGCAAGACCCCCGCACCTATCCTAGGGGCAGGTAATATCTGGTTCCACTCGCTTTGCCGGATGTGCCACCATGTGCAAAGACATAGAATATTCCAGTCTCTCTTCTAAGAAATGAGAAGGGAAGAAGTGTCTGCTTCATTTGGGAGAGTGCAGTGAGTTCTGTGTTAGAGGCAAGATGCGACCTGAGAATTAGCGAACAGTAGATGTTGCTGTGACTCAGGACAGAGATAGCACTGCAGGGTAGGGCTTTCTGGAACAGGTAAACCTAGCTACACTTTGAAGGATGGGTAGAACTTGCGTGAGCGGAGGGAAAAGGACAAGGCTTTTCAGGCGTGGCAGGGGAAGGCTAGGATGAGACTAGACACGGAGACGAAAATCCACATTGAAGGATTCAGCAAAATTAAGGAAAGACATCGGGAAAACATGGAGGTGGTGTGGATCTGAACCGGTTATGTGAAGGCTGAGGACAGTGAGAAACGTGCTCAGAAGAGTAAAAAGGAGGTCAGAAAGCACTTGGGACTTTGTGGGGAAGTCTTAAGTCAAGGGGACAGATGGTACCCTTGGAAAGGATGCTGACCATCTCCCTCTTCCCTCTCCTGATGTCCTCAGAGCCGTGAACCGAGTGAGTCTCATCTGTTGGCTCTTCCTCGATTAACCTCCTAGCTGGAGCCTTGGCCGTGATCTGCACTTGCTTCCCCGTAATAGCCAGTGCACTCCCCATCCCGCTGGAACGCACATCCTGACATTCTATTAGGCTCTGCAGAGAAGGAAAGGCTATCATCCATGGTGGTGACAGCGGGCTCCAAGCCCTGCCAGGTAGCTTTAGCAACTTTCTAGTCTTCCTTGTCTTGTTAATTAGGAGGGCCTAGCTCACAGATTTGGGCTATGAATCTCAGATAACAGCTCCTCCACCTTCATAACTGCTCTTAAGTAGGTGGTGGAACCAAGTGCCTTCCTTGCGAGCTTTAGAGGCCTTGTGTTTAAGATCTGTGTGTGCGCTCTCTCTGCCAGGGATGGGAAACAGAGGGGAAGCTTTCCACATGCCTCTTCCGTTGCCTCCAAACTCGTTATCCCTTCAGCCCCTGAGCCAAGATCCGTCTCCTCAGTCCGCTTCCCCGGCTCCCTTCTCAGATCCAAGGGTATATATCCAGGTGTCAGGGAACCTTTGCACTTCAGCACGAACATTTGTGAACACCAGAGCTGGGAACTGGTGATGAATCGGCTGATGGCAGAGTTTTCCCCCTCTTTTTGCATTCCCCGTAAATAGTATACAGTAATCAAAATTTAAGTGGCCTGAGATGAAATAATTGCTTAACAATCATATAAGACGAACTGATTCAACAAATGACAATGCGGGCCCGTGATATACAGAACAGATGCAGGCAGTGTACCATATTATAATGTGCTAATACAAGATTGACAGCACAATAATAGGAGTGAGCAGCAATTCAGCCTATAATTCCAAACCAAATGTGAGGCTGTCCGCAGAACTCAAATCCTAGCAGGCTGCAAAATTAGAGGTAACACCGCGCAAGGTTCAAGACGACTCATTAGCAGGTTGGCAGTGTGTTTCAGGAGCAAATTTGTCTGTCGAAGGAACTAATTTTGTGCCATCTTCAGCTCAACTTTTTTTTTTTTTCCCCAAGTCTGCAGATACAATCTTCCCTGGAGAGAAATGCGGGGCTGGGGTTGTGAGATCTGGTCGTAGCCCACAGGGCACAGTCATGGTGAGGTTGCTGGTGTCGGCTTTTGAGCTGTCGGTACTGGACAAGGAGTCTGGGTGTGTTCGGGGGGCTGTGCATGGGACGGTCAGGGGCAATGGTGACAAACACTGTTCAGAATAATTTCAACATGAAAGAGTGAAGAGACTCTCAGGGGCTGATCCCACATCAGAAAGGGTTTAGATCAAGGATATCATTAAGATGTGGTAAGGAACTTTCTAAATCTTGAGTTTCGAACCTCTAAGTAAGCATCTTAATCCCTGCTTGGTACGGATGCCCTCATTGCTTTAAGGGTGCCCAGGATTTGCTTTTAGCAGGTGGAGTAAGACACAGACACAGAAATGACTGTCATGAAGGAAGGAGTTTTTGCACTTACACATCCCTAGAGACAGAAGGCATGGCAGGCCATGCAGGGCCGCACAGGAAGGCACCAGAGTCTGTCAGGAGGCAAAGGGCAAGAGTGAGGGGTTAATGTGGACAAGAAGCCTTTGTGGCGGCTTCCACAGAAGGGTTGGGTGAGGAGGAGTAAATAGTAAATTATTCAAACTGACTGGCTTGGATCATTTTAGCAGGCTCTGGGGCATAGAGCCCCGAGTCCTCTCTATAGCCCTGGAGAGATTAGGGCAGGGGATAGTGGCCCTGTGTGTGATAGAGGAGGTGGTTGAGGAGTAATGGCTCCAGTTGGGTTGGTTAGGATATGAAAGAGATGCTTGCTCTCAGGAATTAGCTAGCCCTGGGAGGGGCAGTCCCCCCAGGGTCTGTGAGACCCCAAGATGTCAAAGCATCAGAATATAGAATGAAAGGATATGACTGGTACACTTCCATAGCCCCAACACCATCAGGTGCCTTCCATTTCCTACCATCTCCTCCTCCTGTCCCTCACCCCAGAGCCCCAAGGAAAAGCCAGGCATGGTGACATCACCATCCTCACAGATGAAAAGCCATGGCATATTCCCCAACACCACCCCAGCCCTGGATCTGCGAGGCCAGGAAGGAGAGACTTCTACTACACTGCAACCGGTGGAGCTCTTGCCAGGCTTCTCCTGCTCTCTCATCCCTCGGGGGCTGCCTGGGTGTGGATAACACCAGCCACATTGCCACGGCTGACTCAGAAGTCCTCTCGATTCCACCAGGAACATGCTGTGTGGCTGTTGGCGAGGCAGCTTCACATTTCTGGGCTTCAGTTTCCTGCCCTTCAAAGAAACAGGCTTGATCATAGTTCTAAATGCTTCGTTTCCGTGAAAGATTGAGGGAAAGGATAGAAGCAGCAGGAAAGTTAAGGATATGGGGGTGGTGTCTATTCCTCCCATAAAACCAGTGACATCCACAAAACCAGAGAAGCTAGCCAAGTCTCCTGAGCCCCTGTCCTCCATCCATCCCATGGGGCTGAGACTATCCTAGTGATGGTGGTGGTGGTAGAGATGATGGTGGTGGTAATGAGATGGTGGTGGTGGTGGTGATGGTGATGGTGATGATGGTGATGGTGGTGGTGGTGATGGTGGTGATGGTGATAATGGTGGTGTTGATGGTGGTGATGATGGTGATGGTGGTAGTGATGATGGTTGTGGTGATGGTGGTGGTGGTGGTGGTGATGATGGTGGTAGTGATGGTGGTAGTGATGATGGTGGTAGTGATGGTGGTGATGATGTTGCTGGTGGTGGTGATAATAGTGGTGGTGGTGGTGGTGGTGGTGATGATGGTGGTGGTGATGATGGTTATGGTGACGATGGTGCTGATGGTGGTGGTGGTGACGATGGTGATCATCACGATCATCACGATGGTTATGGTGACGATGGTGATGATGGTGGTGGTGGTAGTGATGGTGATGATGGTAATGGTGGTGGTGGTGATGATGATGACAGGAATTCAGCACCTGTGGTGTGGCCAGGCTACTAAAGTATTACCTTATTTAGTTCTTAAAACCTCAATTTTGGGTAGCCGCTCTCAGTTTAGAAAGAGGAGGTCACTTACTGGCGGCCACACAGACAGTAAGTGACAGAGCCAGGTCTCAAGCCCAAAGCCACATTCCTAGTCCCTGTGATCTGCTGCCTCCCTCTGTCATGGGCAGGATCATCCCAAGAGGATTTGATGAAGTGTGTCCCAAGTAGCAATAAGTCATACTTCTAGAAGAGGTGACCCCAGAGAGGGAGAATGAACCCCAAAGGAATGTCACTGCCCCATGGGGAGAACTCTGCTTGGAACTCAGGGGGGTTCCCTTATTCCCTGTTTCTGCAAACATGGTGTATCCCTAAGCTGCTTGGCATGGGTCGGCAGTGAGGACATGCAGTCATGAGTGCCCCTGCACTTGGGGTCCCTGCACTGCAGCCTGGTAGCAGGGAACAGACAGGAGCAAAGGGAGCAAATAAACACAGTCACTGTAGAGAGCGCCAGTCTGACGGGCTCTGGGCCTCCCTGTAGCCAGGCCTGCGAGTTGGAAAACGCTGGACCCCAGAGAAAGCACAAGTCCTCCATCAGGCCGGAGGGCTATCCCTGCCTTTGGTGACCAGGCCAGCCCTCAGGACTCAGGGAGCCACTGACTGGGTTCCACCCGGTCAGCAGGAAACTACTCTCCATGAAAACAGAGGGAATTTAACGCTGGGAATTGGTTATGCAGGTGACAGGGGTCTGAGAAGCTGAAGGGAGGAAGGGAAGTAACAGCAGGAAGTCAGGGGCGCCCCAGGCTGAGGGACAAGGGAGGCTGTGGCGTCACCAGTCCAGGCCTTGGGGTATCCCTGGGAATGCTGGAGCCCTGTAGGGCCAGAGGCACTGTCCAGAGCCAAACAGGGGGAACAATATCCTGGCCTTCCTCTTGCCCTCTGTCAGTGACTCTCAGTGACCCAACCAGACTAATCCCTGATGGCGTGGGAAGTCTGGGAGCTTCTGCCTGCGGACGCCCGGTCCGCAGCCCCCCACCCCATGTGGAGCAGAGCCTGAAGGGCGAGCAGTGGGCCTGAGTGCAAGCTAGCAGGCCCGGGCCTCATGCTTTCCCTTCTGTCCCCTCTGTGTGGGACACGGCTCCATCTCAGAGCTGACGAAATCCCTCGGTGGGGCAGGGGAACCACTTGCTTTAAGCAGCGCCTGGGGCTGGGACTCCCCACCAGAGTCCCATCGGGTTTATGCCCTCTCACTGCTCCACCTTGGAGTGCACACCCCATCTCTGCAGTGCCCACTGCAGACTGCAGAATGGAGAGAAAGGCCTCTTCCAGCCCCTGTCTCACTGAGACACGAGGAGCGGGGAGGGCAGGTGGGGAGAGCCCCTGGCCCTGAGTGTGAAAAGCAGGGATGGGGACAAGGGCACAGGCCATCCTGAGATGTCTCTAGAGCTGGCAGGCACCTACCTGCCCAGTGAAGGCATGTAGACTCTGCTCTTAAAGGGCCTCAGGTAGTATCAGGAGCGAAGCAATGCTCAGATAGCCAGTGAAAGAGAGGTCAGCCCAAGTGTAAAACAGAATACAGTCAACCTGGGAGCAGTTTGAAGAATTTTTCCTTTCAAACTCGGAGGTGGCTATACATAGCTCCTGTCAGCATGCTTCTTACAGAATAATAACACCTCACGTTTATGTCACCACCGGAGCCTCTTGAAATAAGTTCACATGTCATTTGACTGTCACAAAACCCCTGCAAGGTAGATGGACAGGGACCGTGACCAAGTGGCTAAGGGGACGCTGGCGCTCACAGACAGTGGAGCCAGACTGGGGCTTCGGGCTCCTAAGCCCATGCCCCTTGCTCCGTCCTCCCCTCCCCATTATCTGCTGTCTTCGGTCCCAGAGCCCAGAGTCTGAGGGCGGAACGCAGCCCCGTACCAGCTGCCACACTCTCCTTCTCAGTGCCTTCCTCAGGCCGAGTGTGAGGGCAGCAATCTCACCCTGCAGCCAAACTTAAGTGCATGCAGCGGTCTGAACAATATTTTCAGCGGCAGGGACCGGAGAATGGTGTTCAGCACCCCCTTTTATGCAAATGCCGCGTGCCTCTTCGCGCCGCATAGAATGTTACTGCATTTTATGAAATGCACATAATGGGAGATATTTGTTTCTTTTCCTCTATGGGGGAGGGTGAAGAGATTTTGGTAATTAAAACTTGCATCGATCAGTGCTTAGATCTGAGATAATTGCATTGCCGCTGCAGATGTGCGTTGCATCACAGAGTTTTGTTTTCAAGTGTCTGTGTACCCCAAGGCCTGGAGTCACACCTCACCCCACAAGAAGCACCTCAGTGCCACCTTCAGCATCCTCCCCAGTCAGCATGGTGCTGTATAAGAACACTGGGGTGGTAGTCCTGGGCCTGCCCCCGATCCAATGTGTGGGATTGAAGATGTGGCTTAACCTCTCTGGACCTCAGGTTTTCCTTTGTCAGCTGAAGAGCTGGACCCGACCATCTACATTTCCTCCACCTCTTTTGACACTACCCTTGAGAGCTGGTCATCTCTGATACGTGGGTCCATGACATATTGATGGAGTACCTGGTGTGTATGCCAGGCTCAGTGCGAGGCTTGGAAGTACAGGGATGTCTAAGGTCGAGTCCCACCTCTGGGGGGCTCCCAGTGTGCTGGGCTCGACCGTCCAGAAGAGACATCTCACAAGAAGACATGTGGGGTACCTTCCAGAGATAGGAACGCTCCTTGTAGGGCCTGCCTGTCTTTCCACACCTTCAGCTGTAGTGAGACCACGAGGTGAGCATGTAGTGAGCATTCATGGATAGCAAAGCCTTTCCCCCAGGGAAAGGCCCATCCTCTTTCTGCCCCAAGAAACCAAGTAACAGAGAAGACGCCATGGATGGGGACGAGAGTCGTCATTTGTAGCTCTTGCTCTCACCCTTCATGCTCTGGTAGGAAGTCAGACCAGTAGCATGCTAAAGCGTCCCTTCCAGCCTCTAGGGTCTGTCTGCCCATGGTGGGCAGACCGTAATGACTGTAGGGAAAGAGCAGGGGTACTCGGAGGAGGAGGGATATTTTTCCCTGGCCTTCCAGTGTGGCCTGGGCGTTCACGCGGCTGTTCTATTCCAGAAACTCCGAGGTTCCTGCGGTGAAGCTAGGGAATGCATCCCCGGTAGCTGATGCACTCCACTCAGGAGCAGCCCAGAGGAGGGAGGCGGAGACCCTCTTCCCAACGGGCTCTGCCTCCAGGAGCGCCATGAGCCCTCCTGTCTACTTTGCGATCAGACTTGAGCAAACAGATGACTCAGGGCCTCCACTGGTAGTGATCTCACTAACGTGGCGTGTCAGGTAAACTGAGCCAGAAAGTAAGCAAGTATGCCCCAGAGATGGGTGCCTTCTGAGGTACCACCCCGTTCCGCCCCGTCTCAGAGCCCTCTGAACATCCCTGGCCTCCAGCCCCTCCCACAGTATCCATACACATTTCTCCTGCAGTGTAGGTTTTGAGCAGAGGCCCCCCAATGCCGTCTTACCATCATACTCTCTAACCTTCCATTCCGAGGACTGGAGCCCCTTCCTTCCTTGTCACACTCACCCCCGCTCCACCGTCCCAGGAGCCTGTGATGGCCTCACCCCGTCCACAGTAGCACTGGGGACCCCAACAGTCTTCTTCAGCCAGATCTCACTTAGAGGGGAGTCCAGGAGGAGCTAGGGGTGCTGGGGACGGAGGTTGAGCATAGGCCCTTTGATCATGCTGCCTTCTTCCCTGCCTCCCCGTTACAGCGGAGCCCCACACAGCGACTGGCTGGCTGGATGCATGGGTGGATGGACAGATGGGCAAATGTGTGGTGGGGGGGAGCTGTCCTCTCACCCCGTGTCTTTCTGCCCCTCCCCCACTGAGCATCCCACACTGCAGGTGTCTCTGAGCCACTGTTCATGTAAGCAGCTCATCTCCTCAGAGTTCCAGCAAGAAGCTGTTGTCAGTCTGAGGAAAGCCCCCCAGCTGCCCACATGCGTGGTTGTCCCCAGCAGGATTTTTAACAGGACAGCGAGGTGCGGCAGGACTCCCCAAACTTGAGTGCACTGGGTTGGACGGGGCTGGGGAGCCCCAGGCTTCTCAGGCACTGCATCTGGAATCAGCACCCCTTTTCTGTCCTCCCTGTCTGGCTTCCTGGCCATTTGGCTGTGGAGACTGTAGAAGGGGCCGCCCACCTCTGGCCAGCCATGTGCAAGAATGCAGTACCTGAGCTGTGTTGGGTTATTTAAGGGCAAAGAAACCCGACCTCTTGAAGACATGAAAGTTGCAAGGATTACCATCCAACCCAGCAGGCTCAGACGAATTCATATTGTCCCTCAGGTTTGAGTCTTAGTCCAGAAAAGTAGGGATGTGATTGTTATACACTAATGGTCCCTTTATTCCAAAGTCCCCTGACCTCATCAGTATATACATCCAAGGAAGTGAAAAAGTCTTTGAGCCCCCAGAATGGTTGAAATGGCTCACAAGCTTATCCCTGATGCTGAGGGGCTCAGTTTAAGGATTCCCGCCCAGCCCAGAGGAATCACTGTTTTCCGTTAGAAGAGACTGGTTTGGGGCGGGAGTTCAGGAGGGAGTCCAAAACATGATTTAACGTATCTATAAGGGCAGAATAAAATCCCAGAAATCCAAGCCATAATCAAAATAGGTCATGTTGGGGTTCCTGGCTGGCTCAGTTCGTTAAGTGTCTGCCTTCAGCTCGGGTCATGATCCCAGGGTCCTGGGATCGAGCCCCGACCTTGGGCTCCCGGCTCAGCGGGCGAATTTGCTACTCCTTCTTCCTCCTACCCTCTACCTCCACCTCTCTTTCTCTCTCAAACGAATACATAAATCTTTAAAAAAATAAAAATTTAAAAAATAAAATAAAATAGGTCATGTTTATGGGGGGCTTCTCTGTTCCAGACACATACTATGTAATTTACCCTTAGATCCTCAACAAAGACTGCATGAAGGAGGTACCCCATTTTAAAGACAAGCGAGGTCACGTGACCAGGCCAGGGTCACACAGTGAGGGAAGGAGAGCATCCACTGAAACTTGAAGTCTTCCTTTCTACCCTTAATGTCACAGAAATTTGCTTACATTTTTTTGCCGACTGAACCAGGTGTTGGCTTTGCTCCCTGGAAGCCGATGTCTCACCTGAGACATCACGTTTAGGCGGCAGACGAAACAATTCCTAGCTCATTCATTAACTTCCAACTGACATACTTTATGCGCTGCTTATTGACCCAGTCCAAGCACTGGTGAGCATACACTGTCATCAGTTCCTTGAGAGCCCCCGGGCTGTGAGCTAAGGTAGAGATGGGACAGGTCCCCACTGCATCATTGGAAAGTGACCTTCTTCCTGAGTTTCTGGCTTCTCAAGTGCTCCCAAGTAATCTCATGTAAATCCTTTCCTGGAATGGGGCCTAAAGACAAATCCTAAGAAGCCTGAAGAATGAGCTGGATCCCGTCTGTTCTGAGTAATTCATTCATTCAATCCTTCAACAAACACCGGCTGCACTTCACTACGGACGCTCTGTACCGATGACGCGGAAAGTCATGAAGACACCATCCCTGCCCGGGGGGGACTCAGTCAAGTCCGCAGACACAAGACTGTAGCGTGTATGGGATACACAGGAGCTACCTCATTATAAAAGCAGTGGTGACAGAGGAGAGGACATTCGAGCTGAGTGTGGACAGCCAGGAAGACCCCATTTAGAGAGGTCGTGGGAACGAGCATGTCAGGTGGAGAGAGCGGCAAATGGATCAAGAAGGTCTGGAAAGGCTGGGCTGTGGTTTGAAAGCTGGCCTGGGACTGTGGCCGGCGTTGAGGACCGGGTGAATGGAGGCGGGCTGTGGGCAGCCTGTGCGGGGCCCCGAACCCCCAGCATGGCTGGCCTCAGCGCTCTCAGACAGCCAAGGAGCAAGTCCAGATCAACTGTGAGCGAGGTTCTAAGTATTGTGCAAAAGGCAAGAAAATGCTGGGAGTCTATGAGCAATTTCCTTTTTTTTTTTTTTTAAAGGGCTTGTGTTTAAGATTATTACTAAAATGATATCCCACTTAATTTCCCCACTCTGGAGAGGAGGGGTGGAGTTACCTTTTGTGGGCAGGGAGCAGGCAGGACAACCAGCCCCCAGCTCCCAGCTCAAGAGCTATAGAATCATCTCGCACTCGAGCCTCACTGGTGAAAAGGCTGCACACAGCCCCCTCCAGGGGATAAATTCATTATTCCACCAACAGGAGTGACTCCCAATGTGCTGAAGGGTAAAGATGTAGAGACTGTGGGTGTATGGCCCATAGGAGGAAGCAGGGAAGCCGCCAGAGACCCCGCCTAGAAAACCAAACGGGGAGGTAGACCACCAACCCTCCATTTCTGAAAGCCCTGATGAACAACTGAAAATTACTTGCCCCTGGAAAGAAATAATAAATTCCACATTATCATTTCAATAGTTCATCCCATAAATACCAAAGAATCAGAAAAGCTGGTGCCTCATGTTGCTCCCAGAACCTAAGAAATGGTATCTTTCGGTTATCGGATTTTATTTCTTTGCCGCGTTACATTTTATACATATTTATTCATGCAGAACAGAAGCGCAGCGTTATTGAGGCTGCCATGGGAGCGGAAGGAAAAGCTGTTATACATAAGAATGCACTGCATTTACATCGTCGCACTTTGCAACAATTGAACTATATGCAACTGGTTTTTTTTTTTTAATAAAAAAAAAAAACTCCGGTTTGCATTTAATTTGCTGGGTTTTTTTTCTTTCTAACTCTTGAATTTTCATATGCTGTAGAAATGTGAAAGGGGGAGGGGTCAAGATCCTTGCAGATACAGAGGGCTGGGGGCTAGCCAGAGACAGCTTTCATGGAGAGGGGTTGGGGATCCAGAGCAAGTTTCTAACTATTTCTTTTTTAACAGAGGCAGTTAACTGAACTGCAAAACATTCATCTTCCGATTTAATAACTCATTCTGCCTGCATGGAGACGGGGGTATTATTGTGCTGGATATTGCTTTTCAGGCTTTTGAGTGTCAATGATGAATCCCCATCTTCTAATAAAATACATTTTCCTAGTAATTGAAATAATAATTTTTTGCCTCTTCATTTTCTCAGGTACTTAAAAAGGGGCTTTTGACTTCTTTCCCTTTCCCCTGTCCTGACCTTATTTTCTTTTAACTGAAATTCCTTCAGCTGTTGAGATACAGAATCCGTCCTTCCGGTGTCTGTGTTCAGGTGGCTGCATGCAACCCCCTTCCCCCGTCCCAGCCACAGGATGGAACCTCCCCATGAGAGCACAGGGCTAATTAGGGGGGCTGAGACATCAAGACCTGGAATTCTGGGCTGCGTTTTGCTCCTTGCTTAGCAAACTGAGCTGTCCCTAGGGAGGGACGAATGTGATAACCGGGCATCTGGGAGGAGCACAGAGAGAAGCAAGGAAGGGTCCCAACCCTCCCGAAGCTCACAGGCTAGTCAGACCCCTAAATCTCCCCAACATCCCCAAGGTCAAGATCGAGGACGGCCCCTCCCCATTCCACATGCAGCCCTCAGGCTGCAGGGGACTCATCCCTGAGAATTAAAATGAGTTTCAGTGTGTTAAGGACAGCATTACTTTCTCAAGAACAAAATTTGGGAGGGGATCATGTGGGCAAGAATGATGTCGCATTGGGCGTAACATACTTAATCTGCAGCTCTCTACGCCACGTTACTTTAAATGCTGTATCGGTGAATTGAACTTGAATGGGAAAATGTGAAGTCGTGTCCTACAACATCCTTTCCTCTTCATCCTTTCCTCCATGGCTGACAGTGACAAGAAAGGAAAAACTAACCAGGACTGTAGAGGGTTTAGAAGAGCGGTCGAGGTACGGCCTCCCTGGTAACAGTACCAGCTTTGGAAGATTGTCCTGGCTCTTTCTCTTCATATCCACCCAGGGAAGGATGATTTTTTGGCAAAAACTTGCTCAGTTTAAGCTATAGTTTAACTTTGCCTATAGGAATTCTCCCCTTTCTGTGTCTAATCTTTCCTGATTCTAGTGAAAAGAATTTGGACGCCAGGAGTCAGGATTTGGAGCCAGTCTGGATCAGGAAATCAAAGTAGCTGTTGGGTAAAATGGTCAGGGAGACTGAAAGTATTTAGAGGCAATGCCTTCCTTCATAGCAATAGAAATGATACTCTTCTGCCTGTTTGTTTTCCAAGGCATTTAGAAAAAGGCTTTTGACTTCTTTCTGTTTACCCTATTCCCACGGAAAACTCACACGTGACCCTGGCATGTCTGGAGGGTGTATGTAGGTTTCACCGGCTCCTTGCAAATATGTAGGCGGTGGCCAGCATACTCAGCATCTTTGTGCAAACTACAGAAAGGAGTCCTGTCTTTTGGCCTGATTCCTCTCTAGTCCAGGAAGCATGGTTTGGCAAGGGGAGCCAGGCTGGATTTGAGCCCCCAGTCATGTCCTTGCCTGGAGGGCCTTTGTGCCATGCATGCATTGCTTAACTCTACTGGCAGGAGATGGTTTTTTGTTGTTTGTTTGTTTTTTTTTAAGATTTTATTTATTTGAGAGAGAAAGAACACAAGTGGAGGGGAGGGACAGAGGGAGAGGGAGAAGCAGACACCCCGCTGAGCAGGGAGCCCGATGCAGGGCTCTACCCCAGAACCCCGAGATCATGACCCGAGCCGAAGGCAGATGCTTAACTGACTGAGCCATCCAGGCATTCCAGAGATGGTAGCTTTTGAGTTAGAAAGACTCAGGTTCAAATCCTGACTCTACCACTTTCTAGCAGTGTTACCTTTTGGCAAGTAGTTTGATTTTGTACGTAATAGTACCTATATTATGAGAACCTTGCAAGGGCTAAATGAGATAATATATGTAAATCTCTTAGTGCTAAATCTGTGGTGCCTATTATTATTCCAGAGAGGCCTTTTTTGATCCTTCAGTATCCACGAGAGGCAGGAGTGAAAATACATCTCCTGTAACGGGGATGGGGAGGTGACAACACGTGGGCCCAAGCCTCGATGTGAATTGTCCTTTGGAGAGAAGCACTGGGCTGCGAGATCTGACCTGCTAAACACTGGAGGCTCAAGAAAGGAGAGAAATCCAGTGGCTTGTGTGACATCAGCTTCCAGACAGAGGCTGGACTCCTGTTCCTGCATTGGGGGTCATCTGTCCCGGCTACTCTTGATTCTGTTTTTCTACTCCTCACCCCCAGGGACCAGCAGCATTTCAGGGGATTAAGGGGACCTGCTTCTCCTGGGACTTTGGGACTGGGGGTGTGGGATCAGCAACAGAAAATCTTTCTTTTATGTCCCTGTCCTCGTTCTCTAGTGAAGCAGGAAAGGAACAAGTCCAGGCATCTACAGAGCCTCTTCCCGGGTCTGCACCTCCCTACATGCCCCCATCTAGGGCTATCCTGGATGCTGAGATTGTGAGATGATGGGTTGTTCCAGAACAAAGCTCCTTCTCTGGTAGTGACCAGGGACTTCTTTGGGTAGGTGAGAAGTAGCCATTCAGAGCCTGATAATGTACTGCTTGGAAAGACCTGTGGGCCACTCAGTTTTTCTCGCAGACTGTTTTTTTAGAATAGTTCTAGGCTCACAGCAAAAGTGAGTGGAAAGGACAGAAAGTTCACCTATACCTCATCTCTCACCATCAACATCCTGGACCAGAGTGTTGCGTTTATGACAATCAGTCAGTGTATGCTGAGTCATCATTACCACCCAGAGTCCATTGTTTACATTAGAATTCATTCTTGGTATTGTACAGTCTGTGGGTTTAGACAGATGTATAATGACACATACCCGTCATTACAATATCATATAGAAAAGTTTCACTGCCCTAAATTTCCTGAGCTCCACTATTCATTTCCCCCTCCCCCAGTCCTTGGCAACCACTCCTCTTTTTAGCCGTCTCCCACTTTTTTGCCTTTTCCAGAATGTCATATTGTTGGGTTCATACAATATGGAGCCTTTCCATATTGGCTTCTTTCACTTAGTTATAGGCACTTGGGGTTTCTCTGTGTCTTTCTATAACTTGATAGCTCATTTCTTTTTAGCCCTGAATAATAGCCCGTTGTCTGCATGTGCCACAGTTTATTCATATATTCATGTACTGAAAGATACCTCGTTTGCCTCCAAGTTTTGGCAGTCATGAATACAGCTGCTGTAAATATCCGCGTGCCGGTTTCTGTGTGGACGTAAGTTTTCAACTCCTTTTAGTATATATCAATGAGCACAATTATTGGAGTATATGGAAAAGATACATTTAGTTTTAAAAGAAACTGTCAAACTGTCTTTCAAAGTTGGCTGTACCATTTTGCATTCCTACCAGCAAGGAGCAAGAGTTCCTCTTGTTCCACCTCCCCACTTGCCTTTGATGTTGTGGGAATTCTAGATTGTGGCCATTCTAATAGGTGTGTGGTTGTACCCCACTGCTGTTTCAAATTGCAATTTTGTAATGATATGATGTTGAGCATCTTTTTGTATACTTTTTTTTTTTTGGCCACGTATATCTTTTTTGGTGTCTGTTCAGGTCTTTTGCACGTTTTTAAATTGGGTTGTTTGTTTTCTTATGGTTAAGTTTTCAGAGTTCCTGTGTATTTTGGATACCGGTCCTTCATCAGCTACATGTTTGCCAAGATTTTCTCCTAGTCTGTGACTTGTCTTCTCATTCTCTTGACCGCATTCAATTTCACGCCCTCTCTGTATCCAGCAGACCCAAAGCTCCCTATCTCCCTGCAAGAGCTGCAGAGAAGCCAGACAAGCTGTGGAGGGGCATGGCTTCCAAGGGAAATGGGTGGGTCTGTGGTCACCCTTCACTTCTAACCAACACATGTTTATTCATTCCTTAAACACTTCAATTTTTTTTTTTTTTAAGTCCTGGGATGCATCAGTGAACAAAAGAGACAAAACTATGAATCTTGTAGAGCTTACTTTCTGATAGAGAAGACATAATACTAAAAAATAAACATAGAGACATATACTGAAAAATCTACATAAGCATCTTTTGTAGCTTTCTAGACTTAAGTCCCATGTGAAAAAAAATGGAGCAGAATAAGGGTGATAGGAGGTGCTGGCATGGGGGAGGTTTGCCAACTAAATAAAGTGGCAGGGTGGGCTTCATCGAGAAAGGGATGTTTAAGCAAAGAGGATGCCAAGACAGCATAGGAACCAGGCAGAGGGACCAGTCAGTGCAAAGGCCACAAGGCAAGAGTGTGCCTGGTGTGCCTGAGGATCAGCAAGCCGTCTGATGCGGCCGGAGTGGATTAGAGGGAGCACTGGGAGAGGATTTCCTGATGGATTCGATGTGGGGGTGAGAGGAGGGAGCATCATAAACGACACCAGGACTGGAAGGATGGCATTAACTGAGACAGGGAAGAGGCGATTCCAGGTGGTGGGGGGTGAAGGCGGAGATGAGTTTTGGACGTGTTGAGTTAGCACTATTAGCTTGGTGGAGATGTCAGGTAGGCTGTTGGACAGAGGGGTTTGGAGTTCAGGGGAGTTTGTGTTTAAGACCCTGGGCTGAGTGCTGTGGGAACTAGGGAGAAGAATAAAACCCAATTCTTCCACCCCTACCTCTGTCCAGGGTTCCCTGGAGGGTAACACTTAAAATAGGCACCCCAACCAGAAGGCAGCTCCTTCTAGCCCCCCTTGAGGCCTGAGGGCAGATGAACAAATCCAAGTTACCAAAAATTACACTAAGGAGACAACCAGATGAAAGACCACCCCCAAACACCTTGACTGCTCATTAGCAAGAAGTCAGCAAGGAGGGGAAAGCAGAGTGGTGTTTTCCTTTCGCTAGCAGCAGTAAGACGGACCCTTCTGAGTTTTGAAGATTATCGCAAGGGCTCCTCACAGTCCATTTGCTTTCCCATTCACCTGCCAAGCATTTCAAGGAAGAGAGGGAAGGCTGATGGGGTGGGAGTTGGAGGGTGCTGGCCACAGGGACAGCCACCTGGGCTCTCCCTGCTCCTTTGGCTGTGTCCCCCAACCCCTGCCACTTGCAAGCAGCCAAATCCACACTAGATGGGGCCGGGCTGAGCTGGGTCCTGCTCTCTGTGGTCTGTGTGTGCACAGGCCTAGCTGTTTAAAGAGAGCGAAGCTATTACTACCAATTCACCAGACCCATATTAGGTCGAATCCCTCCTATGGGTAACCCAGGTCCCAGGGTTAGCATGCCAGCTGTGGTCCTCACTCGGAAGTACAGTCAGTTGCCCAAGGAAGAGCCGCGTTTTCACATTAAACATCCCTGAGTCTCTCTTGTTCAAGTGGCAGATGGTGAATTTCATGCAATGACGTGAGTAGAGGGCCCTCTATTTCCAGCCTGGAACTCGGAATCTGTAGAAAAGCAGCATCTCTGTATATCCTGTGCACTGCGTGCCGCAGCTCTTGGGGTCAGGACACATCGGAGAGAGCTGGGGCCAGGTGGGGGAAGAGCAAGGAACTGGCCTTTGCCCAGGGTTGTCCAGCAGGGAAAGGGAGACCAGGGCACTTCGGGAGGCCTGGGCTGGATATGGAGGACAGGACCTGCCACACAACCTGAAAATCTAGTGCTTTAATAAGCCGAGGCTGATATTGGAACTGGTGCGCCCAGGGACCTCAGAGAGATGGGCAGCATGGCGCAAGTGGGGGTTATTGATGCAATGTCTTTGCAGGCTAGGCGCTGAGCAAAAGTAAAACTGAGTTATGACACGAAGGTCAGACTAATGAAAATGGGCATGGGAACAGCCCATCCTTGGTGATTTCTACCCACTACATGGGTACTTTCTGATCCAAATATGTTGATAGAGACTAACGTCCTACATCCAGCTGTTTCACTGGCCAAGACAGAAAAAGATTTATAACCCAGTAATAACCTTCAGGAATTTCGGCCCACTCCTGGACTGCTGCCTTAGCTCCTCAAGGGAACTGACCTCTCAGGGAAGGTTCTAGGACAGTATTCAGGGTTTGGGATTCTCTGTTTGAGGGGCTTCCCAAGAAATGTGATTGAGGCCTCATCTCCCACTCTTTCCCATCCTCACGCCTGCTGCACAGACTCCCTTGCAGCTTTCTCCCACCAGTCTCTAGCCTCCTGCCACGCCTTTGCAGCCTTGGGGTGCACAGCTCTCTCCCCTGGGGTGCCCTTCCCAGTCTTCCCATTTGATGAACAAGTCTGCTTCTGTTAGGGATAACTCAAGCCACACCAGCTTTCAGAAGCTTTGCATTCAAGCTGTACTTTAGTAACATTCATTGCTTTCCTCTTATTATAAAATTCATGTTCCGCATAGGAAATATGGAGCTTGTAAAAAAGATGAAGAAAACAAAAATCACCCATCATTTTGACATGTACTATCCTCGTCTTTTTTTTCCCCCTGAGCGTTTATCTGTATTCTAATTGGGAGCATACCATAATAGGTCTTTGTGATCTGCTTCCCCCCACCCCCAACTTAAGGCTATATAGTTAAGGGAAAGGGGGGCAGTTTACCCTAGTGGTTTGTGTGGGTAGGCTCTGGAGTCAGACTGTCTGGGTTCAAATCCTGGCGGGGCCACCACAGTCCTGACACCTGAACAGGTTACTGAAACTGTTTCCGTGTTTAGAACAGCGTGGTTTACGCCGAATTTTAATCTCTCATTTTGTTTTCTCCTTTTCTCACTCAACTGTGAGTTCCTTGAGGTCATAGAGCGGCTCCTGTTCATCTTTCTGCCCTCCACATTGTGCTCGTACATGATAAGCATCCCCAACAGGTTAAATGCACGGAAGACCCCAAAGAATAAGGCCTGGCCCCTAGCAGTCAGATCCAAGTCCCTGATACAGGATCGGAGATCTGTGTCACGGGCCTGGCTTCTTACCCGGATCTGCTAAAGCGGGACAATAAACAACGTTTTCCGAGGCTCCCATTTCACCATTTGTCAAATGGAGACGCCAGCCTGAGTGTGAGACAAGCGAGACGACTCGAGGCCCTGCTCTGCAAGACGGTAGAACTTTGCGAGTGAAGTTACTATTTCTTGATTTCACGGGGCCCCTCTCCGGCTCTCAGTGGCGACAGGCGCCCAGCCGCTGCCCTCAGTTCGCGAGAGAATCGAGCCTGACGGCAGGCCGTGCGCGGCTGCGGCTCTGCGCTTCGTGCGGCGCGGGGAGCGTCAGGGGTGTGCCAGGGGTGCGCCGGCCACCGCGCAGGGTGCGCCCCCCCAACCCCGAGTATCCGCCCGGCTGCGAGCCCAGGAGGCCACCCTGGGCGCCGCCGCCACCCGTGTCCCCGTTATCACCCTCGCTCTCCTTCCCCCAGGGCCCAGTGTTGCGCCCACCAGATCCGGTGGGGAGGGGGGGAATCCTATCCCCTTTTCTCGGGGATCCGGGAGGGGAGGGGAAGGTGGCGGTGGCTAGAATTGAGGCTTCCTTTGCCTCCTACTCTCCGGCAAAATCCGATCTTTTCTGAGCAGGATGGGGCGGGGGCGGGGGGCCGCGTGTGCGCCCGGGCGGAGGGAATTCCTTCCCCGGCGGGCGGCGGCACCCGCTGCAGCGCCTTCCCTTTTTTTAGCTCTTCCCCGAGGCTCCTTCTCGGCGCGGCCGGGGGTGGCGGCGCGCTCCACCTCGCGCCGGGGAGACGGTCGCCCCGCGCCCCGCCAGGCGCCCGGGCAGCTGCAGGTGGGAAGGGCTGCGAGGCCAGGGTCCCTTCGCTGCCGCCGCCGCCTCCCGTGGGTGGGCAGCCAAGAGCCTTGCTGGAGGGAGACCCGGGGTGATTCCCATCCGCCCGCAGCTCTTCCAGGGCTGCCCTGAGCAAGGAGCTGTTTTGTCATTTTGAAAAAAAAAAAAAAAAAAAAAAAAAACCACCTTCCCCCCGCCCCCCAGGCTGTTTCAGAAATGGCTTTGAGTCAGATCTGAGTCACAGGAGGACGTGGGCCCCTTCCCCCTCCCCCTGCGGTTCTTCCCCATCCGGCCCCCAGCCCCAGGGTCGGCCCCTGCCCGGCTACGCAACCCAGCGCTGCGGCCTCATACACCTCGGGCGCCCCTGCCTCCCCCGCTCTGTCGCGGATCAACCTGCCCCCCGCCCGGGGCGCGAGCCCTGCCGCGCTGCCCACCCTTGCTGTGAAGACAGCTCGTCCGGGGACAGCAGTCCCGTCCCCAGATCGTGAGAAGGCCACAGTCTGTCCCCTGCCTCCGGGCACGGCGGGCCACCTGCCCCTGACCTTCCCAGACAGATGGTGCGTGCTGGGGGGGGGGGGGGGGTCACAGGCTGAGACGGAGCTCGGCGGCGGCCACAGTGTCTCCCACGTAGTCTCCTGTGGTGTGCACGTCCCTCAAGGACCTGGTCAGCCTCTTCCACCTCTGGCTACCTATTTTCTCACCCCTTCCACCCTTTCCTGAGCTCTCTGCCGAGAAGGTGCTACACAACTCTATTTTTAGTCCTAACAAGCTGCCTGCCGGAGCGGCTTCCATCTGCGGCACTCAGAGCCCTTTACAAATGCTAATGAATGGAAGCGCTGCCTCCAGAGCCCCTTAGATTCATCTTGCTCCCTCTTCCCCATCCCCCACGCTTGCCCAGTGGGGAAACTGAGGCACTGGACTAAAGCATAGAGAGGTGACAAGAGCAGGGTCAGAACCCCAAGCTTCCTACGGCTCGTTGGTAGCTCTGCCTTTGCCAGTGCCTCCTGCCTCCTCTTACTTCGCGGTGCTAGGTCCTGGACTGAGTTCAGGGGTCAGACAGTCCGCGTCCTCAGCAAGCTGAGGTCCGGTGAGAGGGTGATAGAAGTGAGTGTAGAAGTCGATCCTTAGGATACAAATAGGTGGCCCCACAGAGCCCTTCCTGCAGAGAACATTATATGAGCACCCAACCAGGGAGCAAGGGGCAGGGGTTGTGCTATTAGTGTCCTGTTTTGCAATCAGATAAGGCTTCCTGGAGGAGGTGACACATGAGCTGAGTGTGTAATTGAGAATTGGAGTTAATCAAGCAAAAGGCAGGGGCATTCTGTGACCGAAACACAGGGTGGAGAAAGACACAGTTGAGAGTTGCTAGAGGTGAAAATGTTTAAGGTGCTGAGGTGGGAGGCGAGGCTGTAGAGGTTCTCAGTGTAAGCAGGGAAAGGACCTGGTTAGGTGACCGTTTGAAATGCAACCTTCTAGGGCACCTGGGTGGCTCAGTGGGTTGAACCGCTGCCTTCGGCTCAGGTCGTGATCTCAGGGTCCTGGGATCGAGTCCCGCAACGGGATCTCTGCTCAGCGGGGAGCCTGCTTCTCTCTCTCCCTCTCTCTCTGCCTGCCTCTCTGACTACTGTGATCTGTCTCTGTCAAATAAATAAATAAATAAAAATCTTTAAAAAAAAAAAAAAAAGAAATGCAACCTTCTAGTGGCCAGGAGGAAGAATTTGATGGGTTAAGAGTGGAAGCCAGGAGACCAGTTAGAGATGATAAAGGCTTGGGTCAGGAGCCAGGGGGAGTGCTGGGAGGAGGACAGGGCACTTTGGAGAAACAGTTTGACAGTTACTTAACTGGAAATCCAGGGCGACACTATCTTTTGCTCCCCCCTGTGGCAAGGCAAACATCTCCCGAGGACTTCAACTAGACATCATCAGGCAGGTGGCAATCGTCACTTTTGAGCTGGAGGCCCAGAACTCCTCGGGGTCAGGACCTACCCTCTGTCTCTGCTGCAGCAACAGGCAGCAAGGCAGACAGCCGTTGTTTCTGGGTGTTGGCTGAATGAATGGTGCTTTCATCACCTAAGGGTCATAAAAAGAGACGGGAAATACTCGGCGGCGGCTGCAGGTGGGGGATGTAGGCACGCAGGACCCTTACCAGTGCTCACTCTCCTTAAAGTTAAAGCCCCACACGCACTTCAAGGAGAAGCCCGCTGTCCCTCTGTGGCTCGCACTGTGAATCAGAAAGTACTGCCAACTGCAGCGAACGCGGCTTCAGAAGATGTAGGAAGCCTCCTCACCACTTTCAGGGCCCTACTTTCCAACCAAAAAATCAGGGGCCGTTTCTGGAACACCTCCAGTGTGTTCCAATCAGAGCAGACTGTAGAGAAGATGGGTGTCTGCCGTGGCCCTGGGGATGCCTAGAGAGGAGGGGGCGCCTGGAGGGCCTCACATTTGGCAGTTTTGTATGTTAGAGTGGCAGTAATTTGAGGAGAGGCCTTTGCTCATTTAATTCTCCATGTTGTCTGTGTCACATCAGGAAATTTCCACGGCTGCCTTTGGCTGCAGATAGCTTCCTCTAGTCATCCTCCCAATACCAAATCCCAGGAGGTCTGCCATGGCCATAGAAAGTCAGGAGGGTGGGCTGTGGTCTAGGCTCAAACCCCCCATCTCCTCCACTCCTATAAGCTATGGGACCTTAGAGATGTTAAGTGACTCATTCTGTCCTTTGAAACCTCAGTTTCTCATCCGTAGATCCGGTATATACTAGAGTTATTGTGAAGTTTAGAAGAGTTCATGCCTATTTAAGCACTTAGAACAGTATCTAATACAAGGTAAGCCCTCAATAAATATCAGTTGTTATGAATATTGACAGAATCCTCTGTCCTTTGTTTGGTAGCACCTCTACCAGCTGGTCAACCCCCATTGCTGTTTGGGGATCCAATGAAGTCTTCCCTTGATCTCCTTCTTTTAAGTCTTGGATACTTAGGAAAACAACCATTGGCCCTATAATCTCTGAAATACTCTTCTGGGGGCAAGAAAATGTACTTCATCTAGAAGAAAGTTCCATTTTTTATTGAAGATGAGATTGTCCTGTAGAGAATTGATTTGGACAGAGTCATAGAACATTAGAGCTGGAAGATACCTTAGGGGTATGATTTCAAGGTGGCGTTTTTCAGAGATCCAGAGAGATTGGGTTATTTGGGTGACTGGTGGTGGGGGGCGGGGGGCAGGAACCCAGGTCTGCTCTTGGTGCTCCCTGGTCACCACAGGTGCTTCTCTCACCCCGTACCTGTGTGCCACTCCAGATCCTATCGGTCTTTGCGTCTCCCTGTCCCATCTTAAGTCTGGGCAAGTCTCCTTTGCCTAGTCCAAAAGCACCCTAGTGTTCTGTCGCTGTGTCAGTCAGGGTTCAACTGGAGAGATAAACCCACTTGGAGATACACAGTAGGGGACCGATTGCAAGGAGCTGGCTTGCGACCTTGCAGAGGTTAGCTAGGCAAGCCCACAGCCCACAGTGCAGGTGGCCAGGCAGGACAGGCCAGAAACTTCTGGGCAGGAACTGATGCTCTAGTCCACGGGTAGAACCTTTCCTTCTAGGAAAATCCAACTGACTGAATCAGACCTACTCAGGTCATCTGTGAGGATCTCCTTTTCTCAAAGTCAGGTGACTGTGGACATTAATTCCAATGACAGAATACCTTCAGAACAACACCAGTGTGTTGACTGGATCCTGTAGCCTAGCCTTGCTGGTGCCATAAAACTGAACACCACAGTCCCCTTGTGGTCTTGCTGTCTGTCCTCCTTCCGGCCCGTCTGACAGACTGCACCTGTATTCATCTTCCAGAAACTCTGCTTTGCCCTCTTTTTCAGCTTCTGCAGTGGTCCCTGGGTTATAAGAGAAAGCTGAGCTTGCCAGCTGTCAACTCTCCATTCTAGTCCAGCCAGTCTTCTGGTGTCTGAGTAATAACCACTTCTGTGGCTTTCCATCCTCCGGCGGCTTCCCTGCCCAGACCCCACCCCTTCCTCCAAGGCCACTCCGTTTGGCTCCTGAGGAGTTCCACCCCTCCTCCCTGCGCCCCAGGTACTCCTTCTCTGCCTCACGCACATGCTGCCCAGGCCAACAAGAGATGAACTCAGGATGGGTGGGAGAGGGGAGAGAATCAGCTTGTCGCCCCCCCCTCCCTTCCCCAAACCAGCCAGTGTGCTGGTCCAATCCTAACAAATTGCTCCTAAGATCTTATTACTAAAGTGAAAGATTGGGTCGAGGTTATTATAAATGACAACTGAAACAATTTTCTCTCCATTTCGTTTCATTTCCCCTGCCCACCTTCCCCACCCCACAGCTTTCTGTCAAGAGAAGTTCCTAGTTCTTGCTGTCTCTTTTTAATCAAGTTGGCATCCCTTGGACCTAAGGAAATTCAGAGTCCAGATGGGCTGCACAACACTGAAGGAACCCAAACAGAAAACAGGTCCTTGACGTCAGAGGGGCCCCCTTTTAACGTTTTAAAGAGATTCTCAAACGGGTTCTGCTAAATGTAATCTGCATCAGATCTTGCCAAAGCAAGATGTTCAGACCAGAACAGCAGAGCACGAGGAGTTTGCCTGCCTGGGTTTGCAGGCAAGTTTCTGGCAAATCTGGTATCACTTCGTTTCCCTTCTGGATGCAGGGCTAAGGTATTTAGCCTTTCTGTGCCTCGGTTTCCTCATTTGTCAAATGGGGATAATAAATAGAGATTTGTTTATCCCAGAGGAAAATTATCTCTGGGGGTTGTTGTGAGGATTCAGTTAGCCTGTGGGAAGTACTGAGAAAGCCCAGTACATGGAAAGAACCTTCCCATGTAGGTCCCATAAGGCGTAGTAATACCTCAGCTACTACAGTTATTAGCTATTACAGGGCTAATCAAATGTATCCTTCCACACATGCTGACATCAGCAGGCCAAGGTAAGATACTTTTACAAAGTCCCCCCACTCCACCATCAGGGGTGGGAATCTCAGCCTGTGGCTGGGCCCCCAGATGAGGAAAGCTGTGTCGCTGATCCGTCACTTAGGAGTCAAGAAAGCCTGCATTCCAAATTTAACTCTGTTGGAACAAATTATGTCTTGATTATTTTTTATGTGGGATCTGTTGTGCTGGGGCCTGGGGATGCTGAGAGAAGACGAGGGCCAGGTCCTTCAGGAGCTTCCAAGGCAGATGGCTTATGGGAAGTCCATCAAGGAGACCTCAGGGCAGCATGATGGGCTGTGAGCGTGCCCAGGGAGGGCCGTCTTGGAGTCGTTCCTGAAGCCCAGGAAGCTGGGCTTGGACACACGAGAGCGGGAGACACCCCAGTGCTCTTGTTGCCAGCACAGGGCCTGGTAGAGAGCAGATGCTCTGAAGATCTTTTGTGAATGACCAGCTGTGAATGAGGATCTTGAAGATTTCTTCAAGTAGGTACCCTGGATTTTAAGCTTTGTAGACAGAGTCAGCTTTTGAAAGGGCAGAATAGAGAGAAATGGATCAACAAAATGCAGTATGTACTTACAATGGAATATTATTTTTTTAAATTTTTATTTATTTATTTGACGGAGAGAGAGAGAGATATCACAAGTAGGCAGAGCAGCAGGCAGAGAGAGGGGGGAAGCAGGCTCCCCGCTGAGCAGAGAGCCCGATATGGGGCTCGATCCCAGGGCCCTGAGATCATGACCTGAGCTGAAGGCAGAGGCTTAACCCACTGAGCCACCCAGGTGCCCCACAATGGAATATTATTCAGCATGAAAAAGGGAGGAACTCTTACCCGTGCTACAACGTGGATGAACCTTAGGGCCACTATGCCAGTCACAGAACAACAAATCATGTATGATTCCACTGACAGGAGGCACCTCAAGTAGTCAGATCCTTAGAGACAGGCAGTAGAATGGTGGTTGCCAGGGGCTGGGGGAATAGAGAGTTGTTTAGTGGGTACAGAGCTTCAGTTTCCACCAGATGAGAAAAGTTCTAGAAATCAGTTGCACATCAATGTGAATGTACTTCATACGGAACTGCGCTCTTAAAAATGGTTAAGATAGCACATCTTTATGTAATGAGTATTCTAGCACAATTTTTAAAAAAAGATGGGGAAGGAAGCAGCAAGAACAAAGGAGTTAAGGAAGGTAAAGAGGCAGAGTGTAGGATGTGTTCAAGGAAAGGACGCTTAACCGATAGGGTCGGAACTTAAAGTACAAGGAGGGAGGGACATGGTAAGAGATAAGGCCAAAGGGAGGTCAAGTGGGCCTTGAATGCCGTGCCAAAAAAGATTGGAATTTAAAATTTTGTCTTTGACTTCATATGTGGCTGAAAGTGGGTCTTCTACTATTCTCTTCAACCTTGGCTACTATGCCATTGTCATTCAGTCTGGGCCAGCGTGGCAAGCTGCTCTATGCTAACCCAGACTCTTCTGCAAAGCAGACCCCAACCTCACCTCACTGGGACAGCGAGGGCCTATTGCAGTTGGGTGCCTCTGGCTGCTTCCTCTGCTGCCTTTGGTTTGAGCAGATCCCCTGTGGAGTGTTTCAGCTCCCAATGCACTAATGGACACTAAGGAGATCTCAGCCTGATCAGCCCGACTCCTTTCAAATTGAGTATTCGTAAGCAACCTCAGGGCTACAAGCTCAGCACTTGGCAAATTACAGTCTCTGCGTCACGGACTCCTGGGATTTACCACCGCTGACTTCATCCCAGGGTGCGGTCTCCAGGGGCCCGTCTGACGAACCCCGCGATAGGGCTCCCTGGTAGGGGCTGCCTTATTTTGCTTCGCAGGCTGGGCTCCTCTCAGCGTAAGATAGACGGCTTACTTGTTGAAAGTAGAAGTGAGGTGACCTATGACATTTTGGAGTTTGTTTTCCTTTTTAAGTTCTGGGTGTCATGGGGACACCCATGCAGCTCTGCCTTCTAGATGGGAGAGGTGAACCAGATGGCCAAAGACACACCTCTTTGTGTAGCTGTTATTTATTTAATATGAAATTTTAAGGCTCCAGTTATCTTCTCTAGTCTCCATTTTTCACATCTAAAATGAATGTAATAATTTCTTTCTTGCTTTCTAAGGATATCAAGAAGATGAATGGGGTAGAGTTGATGATCTCCTTGGAAATCTGAGTAACAGATGAATGTTATTGAATGTCAACATAATTCTGTGCATTCTCTAAGGATGCTGGAACTAAACATTTGCCTGGGCAGGTGTGTTTTGTATGCCCCTTATCACTACATTTCCCAAGATGAGAATGGAAGATCTGAGATTGGTGATAGACCTTAAGCTGAGTGGTCATTCATTAGAGCCTGGCTGACTCCCTTCTTGGGTAACAATGCTAAAAACAGTGAGACTCCTTTGACATCTTAGCTATTTTGCCGCCCAAGCTCTGAGAAAGGAACTTGATAAGAAGAGATGCGGGAATCTTGACTGTTCCTTTCACCGTTTCTATACCCACATCATCCTGCTTTGACACTACACCTTCTCACTGGAGAGGACCCCTCCTTTGTTATAACATCAGCGAGAACAAAATGCCTCAACCCGGTCACCTCAAAGGATTCTGCCACATGAGCCCCGGGATCTAGAAAATGGTGCCAGAGATGGAGCGGATAATGACAAGGAGCTTTCCCCATCCTTAGTCCACTAAACATGGACTGTGCCCCAGGCACCATGTACCACGGGACATCTCAAGTCAAGTCCCTATTTCAGGTAGTTCTCACAGGGAGCTCTTTTCTTGAATGGTGTTCCCTGTTCCCCTCCATGGCTCACTGCTCCCTGACTCAATGCGCTGCCCTAAATGTGTACAAAATGAGACAGACTGAGAGGGAAGCTCATTAGGAATACTTCAGTATTTGACCTCAGCTTCTGGCTTTTCAGTTCAGTAACCCACTTCCACCTCCCTCTTTGGTTCTGGACTCTGCATCCCACTAGAATCTAGTCTAAGTTCCCCCAACTTGGGGTTCTCTTGTGGCTTCAGATGAAAGATTCATCCCATGAGTCCTGAGTTCAAAGACCCTACCAAACAGGCTCACTCCTGATCTACTATCTCGGCTTCTAATTCTGGTTCTAGTATTTACTTGTGAATTTTCTCACTGCACGTAGACCAAAATACCCTGTGCATCTACCCTTCCGTTCCCGGTGGATCTTCAAGAACTTGACCCTGGCCATGAGTGTTTCTGTGATGAGTGATTGGGAGCCAGAGGCAAAGAGAAGAGTATAGCTTTTGGTATGCAGTGGGAGCCCCAAGTGATACAAATAGCCATATCAGGGCACTAGACCAAAGTGTGTGTGTGTGTGTGTGTGTGTGTGTGTGTGTGTGTGTGTGTGTGTATACGCATAGGCTTACACCATTTAGTGTACTTTAAAAGCAATCCAAATGTTTCAGATTTTGGACTATCCTGATTTTTTAAAGAGGAAGAGAGGGAGGGAGGTGTTAAATACCCTTACTATAACACTAAAAGATGACAGGTAGTAATAATATCTTGTGTAAATTCCTCCAAAACTTTTCTATCTATAAATTGTATCTTTCAAAATGGTTTACAATTTAATTTTTCACACAATTATGTATCTATTCATGTCACCACACACTCATCTTTCATTTTTAATGGCTGAATGGTATTCCGGGGGGCTTATGATTCTACCTGACTTCGTTTCACCAGTTCTCCTTTATTAGTCATTGTATTGTTTCCAGGGACGTATCCCCTTCACTGTTATAAAAAAATTTGCTGTCAGGAAACTTTGACCTCAGTCTTTGACTCTATTTTTAATTCCTTAGGATAAAATCCTACAAGAAGAATTAATAGGTCAAAGGGTATGCTCCTTTTCAAGGTTTTTGATATTCAGTGCCAAATCGGCCCCAAGAAAGTTAAACTAGTTTCTATTCCCATACCTTCAACCCTTCACTTACACCGGGTATTATAATCTGTTAAAATAATTGACAGTTGATAGTTGAAAAATAGTATCTCCCTCTCTGATTATACAAGTTAGGTCAGATTTTTTTCCTCTGCTTTTTGGTCATTTATATTTATTTTGTGATTTTTTTTCTGTCCATTATTGCCCATATTTCCTATTCAGGTGTTTTTCTTTCATTTTTTTCAAAAGATTTTACTTATTTGTTTGAGAGAGAGCAAGAGTGTGCCAGGGAGCATGAGTCAGGGGAGGGGCTGGGGAGACGGAGAAGCAGGTTTCCCACTGGATGTGGGGCTCGATCCCAGGACCCTGGGGTCGTGACCTGAGCCAAAGGCAGACACTTAACCGACTGAGCCACCCAGGTACCCCTATTCAGATGTTTTTCTTACCAATTGGTCAGAGCTTTTTAACACATTAATGATATTATCCCCTATGTCATATATATATTGCAAATATTTCCTTGGTCTTTTGTCTGCATTTTACAATATTTATGGTGTTTTTGTTATTGTTGTTCTGGGGGACTTATAGACAGACTGTACGTTTTGGCCTAGTCAAATCTATCAGCCTTTTTCCTTTATGATTTCTATTTTGATATCATTGTTGGGAAGACCTTTCCCTCCCATTAAAGTGTTCTTTCCCTCTTAATTTAATGTAATACATCAAGAACCCTGGACTTTAGGGAGACGCTGCTTCCAGAAGACCCGGCGGGTAAAAGGGAGGACTAAGAAAAGTGCAGATCTGAACACAGACCCCGCGCCTACTCGACGACTCTTGGAGAGCTGGGAAAGGAATTTAATTAAACCTCTCTTCCAGTGACAAGTCTAGACTCTGCATGAACATTGCACCCCAGGGATTTTGCTTCCTGTTCACGTCTTCAGAAAAGGTCCCTGGGTTCAGAATAGTGTCAGCATCCTTCCAAGCATCTCCCTCTTAGGGGCTGTCCGTGCCACCAAACCATGTGGGCTGCACCCTGATGTGTCCACCCTGTGCAAGGGTGGAGGGAGAGGAGAGGGGCTGGCCGCCCCGCCAAGACCAAAATGACCAAAATGACGGTTGCCCCATGTCAGCAATGGGAGCACTCCCTGCAGGGCCTTGTGCTACTCGCATCTAGGCTCTGACCCCCCTGCTGGGCTGGGAAGATGCCTTTTCTTCCCGTGCGTGTGTGTGTGTGTGTGTGTGTGCAAGCATCATATATACGCTCCCTTGCACGAGCCTGTACACACATTCTCTGCTAGTTAATCCTAAGTGGGAAAAACTGCCCCCGTCATTTTGAAGAGGGGGTGGGGGTGGAGCAAATAAAACCTTCAGTAGACATAGTAAGAAAAAGATGTGCACTGAGCATGTGCAGAGTAATTTTTCTTCTGCATGCTTTATTAAAGAATTATATGACATAATTACATGTTATAATGTCTTTACACATATTTATGGTAATTACGTCAATGCACATTTGATGTTCTATAATTACAGTAAATACACAACAATCCTGACAAATCGCTTGATCAAGAATTCAAATTCCCCAAGTGAAGATGGGGAGAAAAGACATTAACTCTTCCGCTCCCTGATTGTCCCAGCGCCTGATTTACTCCTCTGCCCTTCCTGGAGGTTTCGGAGGGGCTCTTTACGTCTCTGGGTATCATCAAGGTGCAATTACATTCATTTCCCCTAGGGATGTTCCTGAGACCGGTCCTTACAGCAACACCACTGATTTTTATTATAGTTTCCTCCCCAGACTGCTGTGTGTGTGGATTGTGTAGGAGGAGAGGGTGCCCGGCCCTGATAGAGCCCCAGAGGCAGGTAGGGGGTGAACGTGTGTTTGGTGCCCTCAGTGAAGGGCATTGTCCTGGCAGATGTGGGGAAATACAGAGAAAGTGCCAGTCAGGATTCATCTCCTGTTTATGGACAGAAACAGCAGCGAGCGGGAATACTGCAGAAGCAGGGCCCTGTCCCAGAGCCTGTAGTTAACCTCTAGGCCACTTCTTCACTCAGTAGACTCCTAAAGGGTGGGACCATGTCCAATTCCTTAGCACCTGGGATCAGGCCTTGAATTTTTCATGGTGAGGCTCTGATATCACCTATCTGTATAGAGCATTGCATGCATTAATTATCTTCTCTCATATGAATATTTTTTTTGTCCCATCATCTCCAGATTCTGGTGTTGGGGTGGGAGTGTGGGTAAGGGATTATCAGAAACCGTCAGCAATTGGCATAATTTTTGTCCCTACCAAGATGCATCTCCTGCGATCTGTCTGGTCCCTCCAAAGGTCTGGAGGAAGTGTTTCTTTACCTTTGCCCTGATGCAATCAGAACCATCCAGATAAGAACCATCCATGGATTCAGACCATCATGTATGTAGCCCAGAGAAGGAGTGTTGGGTCTCCAGGATTTGGGCTCCAAATCCCCAAAGGGACACAAAAATATCTCACCTTGGTGGAAGGAACTTACTGTGAGACAAGTTACAGAATTGAAAGAACGCAGGACTAGAGGTTTGTGACCCTCTCTCTGGGGAGAAGGGCACCTGCCTCCCAGGAGCCTTGAGCTAATAGATGGTAAGGAGTTTGGAAAGTTAAAAGCGGGCGCCTGGGTGGCTCAGTGGGTTAAAGCCTCTGCCTTCAGCTCAGGTCATGATCCCAGAGTCCTGGGACCGAGCTCCCCATCGGGCTCTCTGCTCAGGGGGCAGCCGGCTTCCCCCCCAACCTCTCTGACTGCCGCTCTGCTTAGTTGGGATCTATGTCAAATAAAGAAATAAAAATCTTAAAAAAAAAAAAAAAGAAAGTTAAAAGCTGTCAGTAAATGTGAGGAATTTTTGGGAAACTCCTTCTGCTGCCCAGCACTGACTGCCTTTAGTATGGAAGCAAGAATAACACTCCTTTTTGCGCTCACCTATTTCATCCCACCTCTGTGACCCAGAGAAACTAATTATCCCTGGAACAGGTGGTCTTGAAGGGAAATTGCACTGATCCCCACAGGTGGAAGAAAGAAATCTGTTACACTGGTTCAGACCAGTGTGGGAAAGGACTGAATTGAGGGCTAATGATTCATAAAAGTCACAAACTTATTGACTAATATAATTCTTAGTCATGAAGTCTCCATGTTCCATGCATTCTGAAATCAAAGCAATTACGGATTTAAATGAAGCTGGAATCCTTAGGGCGGAAAATGCTTGTTTTAGCCCCAGATGGGGGCTAGAGGTGAGTGACCTGTTACTCCCCCCAGTAATGAAAGCGCCTGGCAGCCTGCAGGCTTCTCGGGATGGTAATTGCTGCGGGCTGAGATAGGGATCTCACTGTGCTAATGATGCCTTGCTCCTTTTTTGAGGCCTCATTCCACTTCTCCAGTAGCACCAGGATTGCAAAGGAATGCAGCACAGTAGAAATGAACACATTAACACACGCATCCTAGTGTTTTGCATTTTTCAAAAACGTTGCTATCATGTTTGAGTCTTTTTTTTTTAATTGTTAATTGCTTAGGACCTGGTAAATTTAGAGGGATGCCTCATCTGTGTATTTCAACATGTGAGCAAGTGAAATGGAAACAGATGTAGCATTTTCTTTCTTTCTTATATATTTTTTTTCTTTTTAGTGAGGACTTTGCACGGCCAGGAACCATAATTCATATTTTCTTCACACTCACAAAAGACTCTGCTGGAACCAAGTTTGTGTTGGGAAACAGATTTTTCCAGGCTCTTTCTGGTTGGGCGTTGTTGTGGTGTGTTTTTCACTGCTGTTCATTTACTCACTATAAGAAAAGGTGGGCTCAGAGGGAAAGTAGACCAAGGCTGGCTCCTTTTTACATGGGCTCGGAAAGAAACGGGGAAGTCTGTGCTCCTTTGAAAGTCTTTGAAAGTGAGGAGGAGGAGCCCACGAGATTCGTTCATGTAATCAGAGCAAGGCCATTCATTTCACAAAAGCAATTTCTTGCCTCAAAACAACAGGTTGAGGTGGGGGGGAGAAGAAAGAAACTCGGCTCTTCTACTGTCTAAGGGTTGATGCTTTGGAGGTGGAGGGCAGGAGTTTGAAATTAAATATTCGGAAGAGAAATCAGCAAGAGGCAAAATCTCCAGCAAGAGATGTCCATTAAGTCACAGTGATGGGATTGCCAATAAAGTCTGTTTCAGCAGCACCCCGCACCCCCTCCCTCCCTCGAATCGTCCCACCGGTGGCATTTGGGAGTTCAATAACTCCCCCAGAGGGACTGTGCTATATTCTCTACAGGTCTGTATAATCCTTGGCTGCTGAGCTACCAACAGCAGTCCCCGGGGATTGAAAATTAATTTCTTTCCCTGCCCCACACGGCTGATCCCAGCTGGCCCATGGCTCAGCTGGGAGCTGGGGTCAGATGCACGAGACCACCAGGTGCTTGGAGTAAATGATCAGAGCCTTGGGCTGAGAAGGCCTCTAACAATACGGAAATGGCATTTTCCACTTAACTCAATTGCCGTGCACCTGGCTGTCTCTGCACACCAAGATTCAATTATCAAGGCCGCGCGCTTTCCCCCTTCCCCCTAGTCTTCGCCTGCGCTTGCTGGGGAGCTGTGTCGTGTGCTCTCTTTCTGGTAGCTATGGGTGATGGGATTCCAACAAGCAAGAAAGAGAAAGGAATTTTTCTGCTCATGTTCAGCTTCACAACTAACTCTGATGTGCCATGGGGGCACCGTGGAAAAGCACTGGAGTGTTCTAGCTATGTGGCCTTGGACAAGTCACTATGCCTTCCTGAGCATCAGTTTCCTCTTTTGTACAATAGTAAAGGTATACCAGATGATCTCCCATGTCAGCATCCAGTTCTAAAATCCCAAGGGGTTTATCTTCCCACATTTCACCGAGGGTTAGAAAGTACTTCCTTGATAGGAATGCATACAGTGTCAAAAATTAATTCAAAAGAAACTGGAATAATGGGCATTGGGTGAGCCAGCAATTGGTGTGGCAGGAACTCAAGCCAGATGTTTGAGTTCCGGCCCGGGGTCTTCTGCACCCCCTTTCTCAGGAAGCCCAGAGGTCTCTCCATGTTGGCACTTACTAGAGGCACCTTGCAAGCCAGACATGGATGGGAGGGAGGAAGTAGAGACTATCACCCAGGGCAAGATGTGTTTGGCATTGTCCCCAGAAAGTTGCCAGGTCCCCAGCCTCTCGATCTTCAGTTTGTGAAGCTGTCAAAGGAAACCGGATCCAAGTATTGCTGATTCAGTGATGTTTGCCCAAATGCTGTTTCCTAAGAACTGTTGGATGCCCAAGATGCCTTCTGAGTCTGTTTTCTTTTTCCAACAAGCCCGTTTCTTTTCCTGGAAGTGGGACATGGCATGGAGCCGGCGGAATCTGAACCCAAGTCTATTCCAATTCCTTTCTAAACTTGGATCCCACTGCAATGAGAGGGCTTGGGAACCCAGCAGAGGCCCCTTCCTCCCACCCCTCCCCAAGGGTCCTGGAGGCCGTGGCTCTTAGGAAGCTCCGTTGGCATGCAGCAGACTTCGTGTGTAGGAGCTGCGTGTGGCTCCGTAGATCTGTGCCACAGAGGTATCCATGACTCCATAATTCAAATGAAGAACTAAGACAAGAAGTAGTAAATGGCAGACTCCACAGTTAGACGGGGGCCCATAGGCCTTGTTCTTTTTAACATCACACACACACACACACACACACATGCTATAAAGATATGTTCTTTTTCACACCAAGGAGAACCCTTCCTAGGTAGCACAGCTTCCAGCCACTTTGTTAAAAAGACAGCCACAACCCCTGGGCCAGACTGTAGCTTCTGACTCACCATGGCTTATCTTCCTGGCTATTTGAAGACGACTTTTGGTCTGGCTTCCCAGCTCTGCCAGCAGACAGGTACACTGCCGTGAGGAGGCCATGGCTTTGTTCTCTCCCAGATCCACTCCAGTCCCTTCCTCCCACCAGGCCATCCCTTCTGTCCCGTTACTCTAGTTTTAAATGCTGGCCACTGGATACCAGCCTCTCCTCTCCTCCCCATCCATGATCACCCCCATCTACCCTGACCCTAGTCAAAGCAGGGGAGGCCCTCTCACTTACCGACCCATGTCCTAGGCCCACCGCTTCTCCTTGCTGAGCCACAGATCTCGTAGTCTTTAGAAGGGGACGATAATAACAATGCCTTCTTCTCCCACGAGGTTTCTGGGTACCCCATGAGTCAATACGTGTTGGTGCCCCCCCCAATCCACTCTCTGTTACCTGCCACCCAGCACTTAGCAAATGGCCACACGTGCCCTCTGCTTCCTAGATCATGCTCAGGACCTTTCTCCCAGTCCCACCCACAAGCTGGTCACATTCCACAGCAACAGAAGACAGACCAAAGCCATGGACACATGAACGTCTCAGCTGGGCTCCATGGGAAAGAAATGTTGGATTTTGACATCTTCTATTTTTTTTTAATTTTTATTTATTTATTTTTGCGTAAAGAGTGAAGCATTGTAGTAACACCCCAGGCCAAGTAACACGTTCAACACAGCATGGCAGGTGACACACAGGATGTCAGAGAGTGTGACAGCAGCATTAGGGACGTGAATAGCATAAAGCCGCACATCAGCATTGCCGGCAGACCCAGTGTAACTTGGCAGTGGGCATGGGAAGACCGTCTGGGTCAGAAGATGCCAAGAGGAGCTGGTGTGTTATCATTAGCACAGACAGCCCTAGATTCAGCCAAGCCTGCTAAGACCGAGTTGCCCGTCTTCTACCCTATCTCGTTGCCCTCTAGTTGACCTCCGGTGGGTGGCTTCTCTTTCCCCTGCCCATGTGGTAGGATTTCCACCTTCACAGCTAGACTGTGAAGCCTCTTGAGAGCAAGGACCATGTCCTCAATGCCTTTGGCCTTCACCAGGCCAGAAATACATCTTGCCAGTAGAAGGCACAGAATGTCTATTCATCAAGCCATAGCCATAATCTCTTTTGACTCAGTCCCTCCACTCCTCCACTTGTCCAGTGGGAGAATAAGTCCATTCCTCTTGTAAGGGATGGACAACAAGAAGCACAGTGTCCTGGAGAATGTTGAAGTCATCTGTTAGAACTGCTTTTGTCTTCATTTCAGAGTATGAGCTTCCCCATCCAGCCCTGCCTGAAGTCAGCGTTGTTCCCAGCACTGGCTGGGAATTAAGCTCCCCGGTGCTCTCCAGACTTCTGCGGGTGGACTACAGTAGGGCCAAGGGGGGTGAGATACCCTGACTCTGGAGTGGCAGGGCCGTGTGCTTCTACAAAGAGATCAGAGACCAGACAGTGCACTGTCTTTAAGGGACACTTCTTCAATGGGAAACTATTCTAACCCTTCAGTGGCCCCATCTTTTTGCCAATCCCTTTCCTTCTTGGTGACACTCATCTGTTTTCTTCTCCAAAAACACCTCCGAAGAAAGGACATTTCTCCTTCCTTCCTCCGTGCCATTGCTATGACCAAAAATCCAGTGTCTCCTCCTTTGGGACTCCCCCTCCTCCTTTCCACCTGCCTATTTTTCTCCGGCTACCAGGCGTTCAAGATTGATCTGTTTCTTATGGCTCCAAGTGGAATTTGACTCTGTGCAGGGAAACAGCCAGGCAGACCTGACAATGCTGTCAGACGGTGAGCACAGCCCCGATGTACGTGCCTGGGAGAGAGGGCGCACATGTGCGCATGCGTGTGCGCGTGTATATGTGTGCGCGCGTGCACACACACACACCTTTATCTGAGCACCCCCTCAGGGTTCCCCATTCCCATTACCTTCAGCGGGTCCCACCTGCTCATCCACCCCTGGTCCAGCCCACCCCGCCGTCATGCGGCCCGTCTCCACTCCCGGCCTTGCCTTCCCGCTCCTCACGGATCCAGGATGGGGCACCGGGAGAGCTGCACTCCCCTGGATAATGAGTTGAGAACTCACAGCCCCTCGTCTCTCTCTGGCTGGTGACTGACACAAATGGAATTCATCTTTAATCATCTGTTAACTCGTTGTCTATTATAGCTCTTTAATAGCACCATAGATATTCTTAATGAAGCATGATTTAAGGTATTTACAGCACATGGACCGACAGACATCACTCACAGTGTGCAGGTAATGAGGCATAAAACGGCTTTTGAATTCCCCCCAAAAGAGAAAGCGACAGAGAGAGAGAGAGAGAGAAAGAGCTTTAGCACTGGGATAAAAAAAAAAAAAAAATTAAAAGCCTTGTGTTGTAAGGTTTGTTTTAAAATGTTTAGGCATTTAAAGTCATTTTAGCTCTTTCAAGGTGTTTGGCTCACAGAGTTCAGTGATTACCCCTGCTGAGAGTGGAAGGCTCTAGAACCCAAGTGTTCTCTGGCAGCCACCTCCAACCTCGGTGGCACATTTCAGGATCTGGTGGTGGTGCCGAGCCAGCTGCTTGGGTGGGGGGGGCTGACATCCTCAGCATGGAATGCAGGCCTTCCTCTGGTTTCCCACACTTGTAGTGTTCCCTGATGCTGTTCTAGGGCACCCCATGTTAGAAAGAACAGTAGTGGAATGGGTGTCCCCCACAGGGAAGGAGACGAGACTGGGGTTGCCTTCCCACCCACGGACATGGTGCCTGGAGCTGGGGTCTCTGAACTTGCACCTACTTAAGATAAAGCCTGAGATGAGCAGAGGACCTAGTCTACCATCCCATCCTACCCTTCCTTTCACCCATGAGGAGACCCGAAGTTGCCCAGCTAGTTCATGACCAAAGCAGAGCCAAGCCCAGGTCTCCCTCTCACCACACAGCAGTGCTCTTGGTTCCTGCCTGGCTGGCCCCATGAAACCTTTAAGGTAGTCAGGATTTAAAGGGACCAGAGAGATGGAGTGCATGGCCCTTCCCCAAGGATATACGTTAAAAATCGAGATCTCCAAAGCAAAAGAGCCCCTTCAAGGCTTATGCGCCAGGGCATGAGAGTGTAGAGCTGCATGAGCCATCTTCCAGCTCTGAGCCCTGCTTGTTGACTGGGCCTGGAACAGACTCAGATCCCCACTTCCTTCTCTCTGCCCCAGAAGAATGGTTCAGCCTTCCCTGTTGTCACAGGACACTGGAAGGGAAAGTAAGTGGTTTGGGGGATAGGGTGGAGATGAACATCACTCACAGGGATAGAGGCAATGTGCTTCTTTCTGTCTGGGGGCATGGTTCCCCAAGATCCCCTTCTTTATGTGGCTTTTGCAACTGTCCATTATCGCCAGCATATGCCATCCGTACTTGGTCTGAGCCCAAGGCAAGGGCTGAGCAAACACTACACACCCCCACCGTATGTGTTATTTGCATCAAATCTCCTTTCTGCAATGGCCCAGTCTTGGCCACTCATGGGTCGTAGTGGATACAGAGACTGGGAGCCCCGAGCCGGCATGTTTCTTCTCAGGAAGGACTGGAGTTGGGATGTTCTGGAATTGGTGCCATGCCTCATATCTGGCTTTGGTGGGTCTAAGCTCTCTGCCACTCTAGCCTTCTCCTTTCCAAGAAAGAGGTCTGAGAATCACAGTGAGGTATCTTCTATTACCCCTGGGTTACAACCAAATGAGGGGGTCTAGGATGAGGTGGGAAGAGGACCAGATCTCTCAGGACAGGGTGACAAGGACGCCTGTGTTGGGTTAACTAAGGTTACCAGATCTTCTCCCAAACTGGGATTCAGTATTTTTAAAAGCTGGAGCCCCTACCTTCTAAGAGCCCCCATTTCACCTTTCCACCCAAGAGCAGGAGGTGTAGAGAGGAGGAGGGATTGGCCTAGGTCACGTGGAATCAGAATTCTTGGTCCAGAATTCTTTCCAGGCTGTTGTCCTTTGCTAAACCAATCTGCTGAAAGCGCATGCGGCCTCTTCCTATGTCTGTGAGGGGCTGACAACCACGGGAGGATGACATTCTGAGGACATGGAGAAAGGGGGTCCCCTGGACCCAACCAAAGATGGAGGTCTGCATTGGAGAAGGGCATTGAGCTCAACTTAAAGGGCATTTCTCCTGGCCTTTTTTGCCCCTTTTGCTATGTTCTTCCCTACCCCAGTCTCTGCAGTGCAAGCCAGTATGTCCCAGCTCGTGCTGACCATGGCACTCATACCTGTGTTGATACCTGTATTTGTTCCACACCTGGCCAGATGTCATGCCAGGTCCTGAGGATAACCAGGTATCTTGCCCAGAGGAGCCCGTGGTTTGGTCAGAAGGTAGAATCCTAAAGAAATGATGTCTAAGGTAGGAAAGGGCAGTGAGTGGGGCCTTGAGGTGGGGTATGAGGGCAGAATGAATCTGGGTGGAATAATATTTAGGATGGATTCTAACCTTAAGTTTGGCAAAGCACTTCCCCCAGAAGATAGCTAGATACAGAACGGACCAGCCCCCTGATACATGTAGATGCATAGAATGGCAGGACTGGAAGAAGCCCTACAGTTTCCCCTGCAACTTCCCCACCAAGTGATGGTAAACTTACTCTTCTCCCCAGCCCTACCCTTAATCCCCAGCAGCCCATTCCACATCTGCTCAGCTCTGATTCTCGAGAGGTCCTCGTCTGGGCCCAGTTGAAATCTGTCCCGCCACCCCTTCCACCAAGAAGCCTGCTTCTACCCTTCAAGACAGAGAAGGCTTGTGTGGGGCATTCGTGAGGACCAGACAGGGAGAAGATGACAGACAAGCCCCAGGGAGTCCCAGGGTTGGAATTCCCTCCCCACCGCTGTCCTCATCCCTGGACACTGGTCATCCCAGCTTCTCATGACTCTTACCTACATACGACCCCTGATGTCTAACCCTCCCTGTTAAAGAACCCAGGTCAGAGTGCCGAGGGCAAATAGGATTGGCCCAGCCTAGTTTTTCTCATGCTAGGTAGACTGTAGCTGGTTTATGGACTGCCTGCCCAGACCAAGTGCCCACCTTGGTCAGTCAAGAACAAGGGTTGAATGCAGAGAAGGAATCGAGGTCAGATTTCAGATATGCCGGCCTCCTACTGTGGGCAAGGCCGCAGCTCTGCCACTGGGTTAGGGGCAGACCCATAGAACCCTCTTTGCTGGAAAGGACTTCTCCCTCTCTGAACACCCAGAGCCAGCATCATCCCCCGTCAGAGCTAATTTTCTAAATAGAGAAGGTAGAATGCGGTTAAGTGAAAGAGGAGAAAAACGCACAGCAGGACTTTATTGGGATACTTGAAATTCTCTCACCAGACAAAGCCTCGTGATTTGAGATTTCCTTGTGGCATGGCCCCATCGTGGTTTACATTAACTTCCTTTTTTCTAAGCTGAAAAATGCCTACTTACGGCATCAGTGTCTGTGGGGCATTTTGGGGCCTCATCTTGGTTTTCCTTCTGTAATTATGTCTGGGACAACATGAGCACTAGAGTCAATGATTTCTGTAGTATTGTTTGTCCTTTCCTACCCGCCTCAGCAAGGACTCGGCCAAGAATCAGCACCTTTGTAGCTCCAAATGAGGGGGATTTGAGATAACTTGTTGTGAAGATGGAGCAGCCAAGGCCTGAGCGTGAAGGGGTTGCTAGAAAGGTCGCTTCGAAGCGGCCCTGGGAGAGGCAAGAGAGGTGGGGAGGCGCAGCCCCGGCTGGGGCTCCTGTGAGTGTCTTTTCTTTTTCCTTCACAATATCGTCCTCACCTTGATTCAGCGTCCAGGCTCTTCAGGCTTCCCAGACAACTCAGGAGTGGCCCTTGTCAGAAGCTAAAGTCATTGCTTAAGAATGTTTCCAGTAAACACGTATGTTTGAGGGCGAAGCTAGGGAAAGAGGAGGGCCGCCATTCAGCCACAAAACATCCACTTGAGACCAGGCCCAACAAGGCCCATTTTTTTTTCCTCTTTTCCAGATGGTTCTGTTCGTGGATTGACCATACAGCAGGTCATTGAGAACTCAGGTGTGCCCCAGGCTCCCCTGGGCTTTATTTCTCTTGTTTTAATTCCTGCCATTAAGAAACGTTTTTAGCAAAGCATGTGCCTGACACTTAGATGGGGCCACTAGTTGCCTAGGAAACTGTCCATTCTACACATGTGCCCCTTCCTGGCATCATTTGGATCCAGCTGCCTCGACTGGCCTTCTCCCTTGGTCCTCCTCTGACCCACTCCCCCACTATTATTATGCCAGCCGAGTAGCTCCTAACGAGGACTGGCTGTGTAATTTGTGGGGCCCAGGGCAGAACGAAATCACAGGACCCCTAGAAGAAAAATCACTGAGAATTTCAAGATGGCAGCAACAGAGCATTAAAGCAAGCATTGCCCGTCCAAGGGCCGCACAGGCTCCGGGCCCTGCACGCACTGGCTGTGACTCTCAGGGCTGTTGCCATCCTGGCTGGTGACAGAGGCAAGCTCTTTCTGCTTTATCGGCCTAGCTTTCCAAAGCTCCACGGGCTCAACCCTGAGATTCTTGAAGTCCCCCCTGTGGAACTTTACTTACGTGGGCTCATAATCATGGGAATCACGAAATGACTTTTTGTTAACCATTTTCACTCTTTTCGGAACATATGCATAATATTTCTTACCTCCTTCAGAATCGGCACCTTGGGTCAAAATGAACCACTGTCCGCCCGGCTGGGAATGCCAGCCACTCTGGCCACGGCATCTAGAGACTTCTAACGGCCCTATTCTCCTCTCTGCTATCAGGCCTTAAGGATCTCGTCCCAAAAGTCACCATCTACCCAAGGAGCCACTGTGAATTGATAGCCCACCGGTTTGTCCAAAACTTTTATGTTTTATTTATGTTTTCAGACCTGTCTCACCTCTTGAGTAATGACATAGCTGAGTTTCTGGCTCACTGTGTAAGTTGGCACTTCCTCTTATCTCTACGAGCTGCTTCTTTTTCAAGTATCAAGGGTTGCCTCCTGGGGTGCCTGGGTGTCTCAGTCCGTTAAGTCCGACTCTTGATTTTAGCTGATAGCAGGGTTGTGAGATTGAGCCCCATGTGGCACTGGGTGTAGAGCCTGCTTAGGATTCTCTCTGTCCCTCGGGGTGCCTGGGTGGCTCAGTCAGTTAAGCGTCTGCCTTTGGCTCAGATCAAGATCCCGGGGGCCTGGGATCGAGCCCCTCATCTGTCTCCCTGCTCCATGGGGAACCTACTTCTCCCTCTCCTCCCACTCCTGTTCTCTCTCACTACCTGTCTCTTTCTCACTCTTTCTCTCAAATAAAATCTTAAAAAAAAAAAAAAAGATTCTCTCTGTCCCTCACCTTCTGCCCCTACTCTACACTCCATCCCCAAGCGCACGCTCTCTCACCAAAAACAACAACAACACCGCCAGTGCTCCCTCTAATCCTGCCTTCCAGGATTTGATGACCAAGACTGTGTTTTAACATTCGTATGCTAAGTGACTTGAAATACTTTGATCACGCAGCATCTCCTCCTGGCTTCATCCTGCCCCCTGTATTTGACTATTTTAGTCTTTCTGCAGCACTGTGAAAGTGAAGACATTGCCTCCAAGCATACAGGAGGGCTCTACACAAAGGCAGTGCATTAATTTATTCGTATTTCCTTCCGGTTGAGTCCAACCTTCTGTTGTCCTTCCAGGTCACAGCAGCCTCTTGGTGTCTGTAGGGAATGATCTGTAGCGACTGTGAGATCCTTTCCTGAGTTGTCTTCCCAGAAGTACCCAGAATTCTTTCTGCCAGGGTCCAGCCTGGCTTCAGCCAGCCCAGGAGCTGATCTGCCCGCATCTCTGCCCTCCCGCATCGCATCGCATCTCGGGGCCAGCCTGGATCTAGCCCCATCACGTGGCCATTTCACCTGCCAAAGGATTCCCTGATCACCCGATTACCTGGGAGTTTCCTTGTAAACTTCCTCTCCCACAGGATTTACATAGAGGTATAGAATAGAAGTCCTAGAACTGAGCCCCCAAAGAATGTAATCTGTAAGTGAATGGAGAGAGAGAGAGCATTTTGTTGCTTGTTTGTGGCTCTCTCTAAGTTTATTCCTGTCAATGGCAAACTATTTGGCCCCAAAGGGTCTTAATTTTGAAAATAGACTTGTCACAAGCTTTTGAAAGACTAAATAGTTTCCTTTCCTGCCGTTTTTTTTTTTTTTAGGCCCTTAGAAAACTATAACAGATTAACAAAGAACTTAAGAGCCCCAGTTCTGAAATCGGAACTGGATTTGATTTTTGCCTTTGCCACTTAGGAATCAGGTGCCTTGGGGCACGTTAGTCAATTATCCTCGGTCTCAGTGTTTTCATCTTTAAAATGGAAATAATAATGCTGACCTTGTATGTTGACTCTGGAATTAAATGAGGCAAGAGATTTAAAATGGTTGGCATATAATAAGGCTCAATTAATGGTAGCTATTATTTGCTTGTTAATCTTTTATTACTAATTGCATCAGTTTGTGTATACATCTAGGGTTCACTTTTTATGGACAGACCACTTTTTATTTGCTTAAAGGTGAAGTCCTTGGCTATTAGTACCACTAGTTATATATTTCATTTCATTTCAATATATTTCATTTCATTTCATTTCATTTCAATATATTTCAGAATACATATTTATGGTACACCTCATAGATTTAGAGGACACTAAGAGCCCGCCACCATACCCTGACCTGGGGGGGCTCACAGGGAGGTAGTGGAAGCAAACACACCAACAATCAATATAATTTCATTCATCTTTTACACAGACATTCTCTCAAGGAACAGATTCATGTTCTTTCCCCTCAAGTCTTTAGCTGAAGGAGAAAATGTGGATTTTCCTAAGGTAAGTCTAGAATCTTCTGAATAGGTAGGAATAGTTCAACACCCTCCCCTTTTCCAATTTCTAAATAGGAGAACCCAGGTTTTAGGGGGAACCCCTCCAGCCAACAGTGCCACATTTTCATTCATGCTTACTTATTTCAAAAATTCTTAGATAAAGGCCCATCCGTGTCTATGATTCAGTGAGTCTGGTTTTAAAGCAGCTCTAGAACTTTCCAACCAGTTTAGAGGGTAATTTGAAAGTGGAAAGGCAGGGGAAAACCTACTCAGTACCTGAGAATTGTTTTGCACTGTGATCATCATCACAGGATGTTTCCCTGATTCTCCACCTGAGCTTTTCCAGAATCTTTTAAAAATCATTTAATGGGTTTCAAGAAAAGAATAGAGTCCACACACACACATACACATACACACACACAGTTTTCCCCAACAAATGTCTTCTTTGCAGCTGACCAGTCCTGTTCTGTAGGTTTCTTTCAAATCAAAACACTTCCTTGAAATAGGAAGAAGCCCTAGAAATCACATGGCTGTGTTCCCTTCCTTGTTTCTCCGTCAAATTCACTTCTAAAAACTCCACAGTGCCTTTTTCCTTGGCCATTCCCATGGGGGCTCAGACAAGGTCGAGGGGTAGGTCTATTCTTTAGTTCCAGAGGATGAATCTGGACACTTGGTGCTGGGCCGCACTCATGGACAAGCTGGGTGCTGGGAAGGCAGGCACCAGAACAAAGACCCAGCAGGTTGTTGTACTCATCGTGATGTCTTGTTCAACATCCCCCAAAGAGAAGGATCCTCCACACGCTGTGCTTACAAATCGGAGTGCTTGGAACCCGCAAGTGTTTGTCTGGGGGCTTTTAATGGTGCCCGTGTTTCACAGTCCACATCTCAGTTGCCTTTTATACTTCTAACCCTGCAGCACACGAATTCTTAATATTTTGTAGGATCCCCTCATTCTCCTAATGGCCCTTCCAACCAGAGATTGTGATGATCCCCTCCCATTTTGTTTGCGGAGAGAGGCCCAGACAGATCCAGTTGCCCACCTCACAACCTCCACCTCCCACCAGCCCTTCGTGATTCCCCAGCATTTCCTCTAGGCCTGGACCCCCTCTCGCTCCTTGGAGCAGGACATGCCCGGCCCTTCTACAATGTCTCTGTCTCTTCCTCAGGGCTCCACTTCCTCCCAGCTCCTATTCTTTGGGTAGCCCGACCAGAGGTCCACCCGTCTCCACTGGGGCCGGATCCCCCAGTGGCCACCACCAGTTCCAAAAGCCTGAGCCACCAGCCCAGCCACTCACCCCCATCTGGCTGGGCTTGGTCACCCCAAACAAGTGTGAAAATGCCACCTTTGCAGGCCGGAATCCGAAAGAAATTGGAAACCTGCTGTTAGCTTCATTCCCACTCTCTTCTCATGTTTGCTGTTATTTTTTAACACTTTTTTTTTTCTCATAAAAGCACTATCCTCTTCCCCAGAGCTTGCCTGTAGCGAAGGCATGGTCTGTACAACTGTAATTATTTCAGAGAACAGATGGAGTGAGGAGCAGAAAGTCTGTTAATAGTAATAGAAATGCTACATGTTAACCTGGACAGCACATGATGACAGTCCCATGACTACCCGTTCTGTTCCCACCAGCTGGGCCACCAAAGTAGGAATGAGATATTCACAAACACAGCCATCAGCCACGTAGCCACCTAAAGTTAGAACTCAAATTCCTTCACACTAGGGGCCTTGGCGACTGCTTAGGCCGAGAGCAGAGGAGGCCAAGCCACAGCGCGGCGCCAGGCCTGGCAGAATGGCCCCAGCTCTGTTTCCGCTGCCAAGGCTTCCTAGGTCAACTGAGGCCCAGGCCTGACTTTCAGGCAAATGTTGCCTTCGCCGACCCTAGCCAGGGGCCGACACAGCCAGCTCTTGGGAGGAAGCACTAGGTCTGGCTGAGCTGATCTTACGTCCTGGCAGGTATGGGTGAGTGAGAGGACGGCTCGGGAACCAGAGGCATCAGCTTCCCCAGGCTGAGGCTGGGAGACAAAGGCGAAAGCTCCACAGGAAGTAACACAGTGTCAGCGCCAGTACAAAGGGCTGATGGAGAAATCTTTTCAGAAATCTTTTCCTCCTTCTAGCTCATGAAGAATGAACAGTGTCCCATCCTGGCACAGGAAATGGGTCCATGCATTTCAACAAATCTTTCTTGACCACCTACTATGTGCAAGAAACTATGCTAGACACTTCAGGAACAACCAAAACACACTAGTCCCTACCTTCGAGAAAATCCTAATCTAGTAAGAGGGGCCAAGAGAAGCCCACCTAGAGCCAGCTACATAGCAGACCGTGATAAACATCCCTCACAAAGGTACAAACAAAATGTTCCTGGAGTTCAGATACTATAAGGACATCTTGTCTGGTTCCAGGGGCTCAGAAGAAGTCTTCCTAGAGGAGATGGGTAGCACTTGAGAAGTGTCTTGAAGAATGGGAAGAATTTTCCGATAGGCAGAGAGACCAATATAAATAAAGACACCGAAGCCGGGAAGCAAGAGCCACAGGGCGATCGGAAGCATCCCCAGGCTTCATGGGCACATGGGGTGCTGTGGTGGGCTGGGCCAGGCAGGTGACTCGAGAGCAAGCTGTAGGAGGCCTCAAGCGCCAGGTTACACGCTTCATATTGAAGTCACGACCCTGTGGCACGCTGTTCCTTAGATTATCGCTCGGTCCTGTGCTTGCCAGAGCCAATTCCAGGCTGCTCTTTCCAACTCTGCGTTCTGCGGCCTCCCGTTGGTAACCGGGATGCTTGGATGGACTGTGGTGGGAATATTTACCCACGGAAATGCGGGAGAATTACCAACCAGGCTTTGTCTTCAGTTGTTAGTTTTCCCAACAACTGGTTTACCAAGTCAGACGCAAAGGAGTAGAGGGGTAAAAAGGCCAGTGAGGAGACTGTTGGAATATTAGAAGCAGGAGCAAGTCTAGACGCACTCTCGGGTGCCAGAGAGAATGAGGAGAGGGGAGGGTGGGGTCTCGAGAGACCCTGAACTTGGGAATCAAAAAGAACTGGGCATGGCTGGAGAGGGAAGAGCCAAAAGATGATTCATGGTTTGAATTTGCTGGCTGACAAAATGACAGTCCATTCGCAGAAATAGGTAAGTGAGAGGAGGAGCTGGTGAGCGGGGTAGACGTGAGTGTAGCTTTGGAGGTGGGGATACCCACCTGACAACTGATTAGATTGAAGAAATGGCCCACACTCATCGCCCGATTTGAGCTCTGCTCTCCCATTCCCTTCCTTCCGTCTCCTCTCCTCCCTCCCCTCCTCCCTCCCATGCCGTGTGGATTGTACCTCAATTCATCACTTGATATACTGTGATTTCTCTGCCTGCTTGGCTGCGTATGAGACTTTGAAATTTAAAGAAGTCCCTCAGCTTTATTAAGACAGAAGAGTTGCAGTAGATCAGAGCGCAGGCTTTGGCAGGTGGAGAGAGTACAGTGAACTCACGAGGACTTGAACCCACCGCTCGGCCGCCGGTGCCCCTGTGGCACACAGCCAGAATCCTGGGAGCCAGGCGAACTTCCCTCCCCCAGCCATCTTGAGCAGGCAGATGCTGTGGAGGGACCGTCATCCCCAGAGGACTGGGCAGCACAGTGGCAGAAGGCATTGATTCAGAGAGGCTGGGACATGTTGCCAACAAGTACATCTTTGTAGTATGTGTGTTCTAGATTGTACGAGTGTCCAGAGACCTGGGCGGGGAGGCATCTGCAACGCACAGAAAATACCGTCTTGGTATAGATAGGAGTCAACCCTAAATCTGTCCCTCTGCCTTCTGACCTGTGCCTGCCCTTCTGTGAAGGGAGGAGAGGGTAGAACTGAGAGATTAGGGTCATGGTTCGCATCCCAGAGAAGCCATTCACTTGTTTGCAGTGCCTGGCATTTCTTGATCCCTCGACATGTGTAGGACACTATTCTGAGCCATTTATTAGCTTGCTCAATGTGTGTAACAATCCAAGAGAAAAGCACTATTATTATTATTCTCTCTACTTTATCGATAACGAACTTGAGGCCCAGAGATTTTAGGCAACATGCCCAGGGTCACACAGCTACCAAGTAGGATTCACATCACTGGAGTATATTGCCTCAGACAGATCCTTGAATACTTCTGAGCCTTGGGTTTCTTGTTATTTGTTTCATTTTGTTTCTCCAACGGTACACTCGGAATGCTAATCTCTAGAGGAGTTTCACCTGCAGTGGTCCCACTTCTAGTAATGTGATTCTGGTCACACCAAATTATGGTCATCACTGACTGGGACCCAAGTCCCCTGCAACCTCTGGCCCCAGCACTCAGCCCTTGACAAATCATCCTTTATTCCTCCTCCCCAACCCCCACCCCCAGAAGGAAGCCTTTCCCTCACCCTGGCCCCATTGTACGTGGAAGTATTTTGTCCCTCACCTGTGTTCCCATAGCCGGCATGTCACATTGTGCTGTAGTTTGTTTACATGTCTGTCTCCTTGTCACTTCGTGAACCATTCAAGGGCATCTTTGCACAGACAGTGTAGGATGTAGATCCAGGCAGCTGAACCAGTTGAAGGAAAGGACCTTTAGCCTGAACAAGAGGTATTTGTGAAGCTGCGATCACTGCCTTCAAAGGTCTGAAATGCTGCCATGTGCAAGGACAGGACTCGTTCTGTGCAGTTCTCGAAGAAAGAACAGGATCAAGCATGAGTTTTAAGGGGCAACTTGGGGGCTCCTTGAAATATAGCCCTCTCTGACAAGCTGAGCCATACTTGCATGAGTCACATCCCCAGGGAGTGAGGGACACCCATCCCTGGGAGCACCACGGAGATCCTGGGCGGTTGCTGGCTACGTTTGCTGTGAGGGAAACTCTGCCCCCATTTCCTCCCAACAGTTCAAGGTTCTGGAATCAGTCCCGTTCCCATCTCCGGGGCCGTAGAGAGAGTGAGAGTTAGAGAGAAGGAGGGCTGCGTCTGTGCATGCCCCAGTGACCCCCAGAGTAGACTAGAGATGCCAAGTGGCTCTGTCTCGCTGGTTCCAGGCAGCTGGAGATGGGCCTTTTGGAGGAAGTCTTCTGCCTGCCAAGGTAACTGCTCCTCCAGGATCCACACGGAGCAAACACTGAGGCCGCTTGTTCACAGTAACAAAACCTGACCCAGGGACCTTGCTTCACAGTCTTAAAAACACTTCCACGTTTTGAACTCACTTTATTTGTAGAATACCCCCGTTGTGCGACACACATATTATTGCCATTTCGCAGGTTGATAAACTGCACGTGGGTAAGAGTGAATAACTTGCCCCAAACACATACACGGAGCAGCTGGGGCTAGAACCCAGGTCCTGTGTCATTGACTTGAGTTATCGTGCACAACATCAAGATGACTTTCTGAAGATCAGCCGCTGACACTCTTAAAACCAGCATAGAAAACAGATGTGTGTGTCAGGTAGGAATGTGTTTGGGTCCGAGGAAAAAAATTCCCTACCACAGGAACTTAGTGGGTATATTTGTTTAATGCAACACGTTGAGGGGCTGGCAGTCCTAGGCAGATTCAACAGGTCAAGGATCCAGATTCTTTCCATCTTTGTTTCACCATCCTTACCATACAGGATTTCAGCCTCATGCTTGTCCCCTCTTTGTCACAGGATGGCTGCTACCCATCCAACATCACATCCTCATTCCAGGCAGGAAGGAAGGGGAATGGGTGGAGACCAAAGGTGACAAGGGTTTTCTTCTAGTGAGCCTGTGCCTTTTATTCAGGAAGATATCCCTTCCCAGGGACTTTCTCTTACGCCTTCTTGGTCAGAGCATAGCCCCCACTTGGTGAAAGAAACACTGGGAAGTCCAGTGTTGTAGCTTTCCAGCCTCTACAGGAGAGGAAGGCAGGCAGGGACAGCTGATCCATAGTGAAGACACAACATCTTTTCCAAATGGTGTCAAAGCATGACATAAGCTCCAGTTCCCAGGCTGAGGTGCCTCTGTGCACAAAGCTCAGGAAGTGTCTTTGTCAGCAGCAATGGAGAGAAAGCTTGTCCCTCTGGACACCGGCATGAAATGTGAGCCGGTCCCGAGGGATGAAAGGCTTTAGGCTCAAGGGGCAACACCCAGACTGCATCCTGGCGGGGCCATCAGCCCTGGTGAGGAACAGCTGTTACACTCAGCCTCCCCCAGGAAGAAGGCTCTTAACTAGATTTCCCATACAGAACTTTGTGGGGGAGGTTCAAACACAACCAACCCACCATGGGCTAAATTTGTATTCCAACCAACATCATAATGAATAGTGGGAGCAGAGGGTGACTGGTATTTGTGACTTCAGCTTCTCCATTTGGTGCTTGAGCCCCTTAATCTGCAGGGTCCCGGGCACAAGGGACTCCAGCAGGTCAGGGGAAGCTGTCCTCTTTATGTAGAGGGCACACACTCTTCTCTGAGAGTGCACTAAAGTAAGAGACCAGAAGCCGGGCTTTTAGTCAGTGGCAGATTTGGTCAGGGACACCAGACTTGAGGGCTGGAGTTCTTGCCTCTAACTCTACTGTAGTGTCACCTGGGAAACTTCCAAATCGACGCCAGTGCCTTGGCCCCACTCCAGACCCCTTGGGTCAAGAGTCCAGCCTTGGTTGGTAGCTTTAAAAAGCTCCCCTAGTGATTCTACCATTCCCTCGGGTAAGAACTCCTGCCTTGGAGAATATGGCCCTCCACTCAACTTGACCATGAAACTTCATCGTATCAGGTCAGCTCAATCTCCTGTTCAAGGACAAGTGAGTGCTGTAGGCAGCTAGCCACGTCCATAATCATATCTGGGAATGAGAGAGATGCAGTGCTGGTTAGTCCCCAGTGTGCTTTAGGCTCCTGTGGGCTTGCTAGATATTTGAGTCAAGGAGTCAAAGGCCCTGCTGTAAGATTTACCTGGGATTTGTTTTAATCAGGTGTGGTAAGGCACGGAAATGATGGTCATGAAGGAAGGAGTTTGTACTCAAGGATCCCTACAGACAGGAGTCGGCAGGCCACAGAGATGTGCCTGGTTCTCGCATTATTTGCACAAGCATCCAGCTCCCCATTAGACCACTATCTCCTCAGAGGCAGAGGCCATGTCTCTCTTACCTCTTATCCTCTGCCCCTCTCATGGTGCTTAGTACATAAAGCCTTAGTCAATGGTTTCCAAATGAATGAATGAATGAACCAACCAGCCAACCAACCAACCAACCTGAACCGTTGAACCACAGAGGCCAGGTATAATATTTGTTTCATTTCTTCATTCAAAAATATCTTTTGCCTGTCTTCTGTGCACCGCATGCTGTAATCGACAGGGTATATAATGGTGAGAAGAAGCAGACACCATTCCTGCTGCCAGGGAGGGTAGAATCTGGTGGGGGACGCACACATAAATCAAAACTCATGCCAACGAATGGATTATTGACTGTAAGCTGAGATGAATGTGTGAGGGGAAGAAACGTGAGCGTGTTTAACAAAGGAACTTAATGTGAAACGGGGGGACAGGGGACCCTTCTCTAGAGAAGTCACCCTGAACTGAGCTCTGAAGAATGACTAGGAGTTCACTGGATTAAAGGGGATGGGCTGGGAGTGAGGAACCTTCCAGACACCAAGAGAACATATGCAAAGGCTGTGAGCGGCAGGGAGCAGGGCAGACCCTAGCAATGGGAAGGCCTGTAAGTGCAAGGGACACGTGCACACAGTGACAAGGAGAGGTGGGCAGGGGGCAGATTATTCAAGGCCTTAGAGAACCCCATGAGGAGGCATGGAAAGCCAGTGAAGGATTTTAAGCACCAGGATAACATGATCTTACTTGTGATTTGAAAAGATATTCTGGATCCAGGTGGAAAGTTGATTAGGGAGTCAAAGTGAATATGAGGAAACAAGTCAGGAGTCTGTTATAATAGACAAAACGAAAGATGAGGGCATCCAGGGTGGACATGGCAGGCGCGGCGGGGCGTGGGAATGGGAGGACTTGAGAGATGCTTGGGAGGCAGAATTGACAAGACTGCTGTGGACTGGAACTTGACTCCTGGGCTTCTGGTTTGCAAGAGCTGATGGGGCTGCCTTCATTCATGGAAACAGAATACTCCGGAAGCCCAGGCAGTGTTGCTGGGCAGGGCTAACACGAGGTGTTCCTCTCCTTTCCATGGGGAGAGGAGAAGTGGGTTGTGGGGCACAGGGTCTGGAGCTCAGAGGAGAGCTGGGGGCAGGAGGATAAAGGTGCCTGTGCTTGGAGGCTCCTGAGAAGGCAGGAGGAGTAACATGAAGAGAGCCTAGGCTCCAGCCATGAGCAAAACCAGCCATGAGGAAGAGAATGGCCTGGAATCCCAGAAGGCATTTTAATAAAGAAGAGGTGACCCGCCTTGGGAAGCGCAGAGGGGAGAGACACCAGGTCTGATGACGACTGGAAAGTACCGGTCAGAGTTGGTGACACTAGCAAAGGCCTGTAGCAGAACTGAGGGCACAGAGCGGGTTAAAAAGTCAATGGGAAGTCCCGGGGATGAAAGTACAGCACAGGGAATACAGTCAACACTGTCGTAATGTCGCTGTATGGGGACAGATGGTGACAACACTTCCCGTGGCAAACACTGAGTAACGTATAGAACTGTTGAATCACTATGTTGTATACCTGAAAACTACAGCTCTGTGTGTCAACTACACTTCCATATTTTTTTTTTTATAAAGAGTAAACGGGGGCGCCTGGGTGGCTCCATCGGTTAAGCGTCTGCCTTCAGCTCAGGTTACGATCTCAGGGTCCTTGGATCGAGCCCCGCCTCAGGCTCCTTGCTCAGCAGGAAGCCTGCTTCTCCCTCTCACTCTGCCTGCTACTCCCCCTGCTTGTGCTTTCTCTCTCTGTCAAATAAAATAAACAAAATCTTAAAAAAAAAATAAGAAGAGTAAACAGGAAGTAAGGAAAAGGAGATGGTGTGTGTAGTTTACCTGTGAAGCCGGGAGCAGGTAAGTGCAGGGGCCCTAGCCGGTGGACAGGGAGGGGGGGACCATCCCCCGTGGTCAGGAGGCCCCTTGAGGTCAAAGACTAGTCCTGAGAGTTGAAGAAGCAAGCTGAACAGAGAGGAGGTTGTGGCCAGAATTCGTGCAAATTTTGGAGATGGAGCAATTTCGGATGACAAGAGTCGGGGTGTGACTGTTGACGGTTGAGGTGGAGAAAGAGAAGATTGCCTGAGAGGTGGGGGTGCAGGCACCAGAGCGGCCTGTGGTGCCCAATGGGTATCCCGCATGTTTGCCGAAGTCACTGGGATGACGGCAGGGCGGAGGGAAGAAGAGAAGACTGAGCAAGTGCAACCGTGAGATCTTAGGGGACAGCGAACAGGCCAGAGAGAGGACATAGGATCGCATTGCCTGAGCCACAAAGAAAAACATGGCAACAGGGAGCAATGCCACCTCCTGGCCTGCTGACCCTGGGGTTTGTGGGGCATGAGAGAACACACACCAGCTCTGGGGAGGGCTCAAGGGATGGGGCCCTTCAGGGGAGATCCAGGCAAAGGCGGAGAAGTAGAGAGATTCCTAGAGAAACAGAGGACAGAGAGGAGACGCGTGTTCCTCAGTGGCATTTCTGCAGGGCAGAGTGGACGTGTCTGGAGGTGGAGAGGGATGAGGACGGGCTCTGAGGCAATGAAAAGAGCATTTGGGGCCTGATGTGGTGGCAGAGGACCAGTGGCTGGGAAAGAGGGTGGTGGAGGAGGCTTGGCTGAAACAAACCACGGTGGGAGGCAGGGGAGTTTGGGGCTCAGTCTCTCTGAGGGTGGCCAGTGGGACAGTGGACAGAAGACTTGGCTCACTAGGCCTGGGGAAGTCAATGTCACTTGGTGCTTTCTGCCCACTTGGACTGTGGTGGCTACCCGTGAGGCTGACATTTCACTGCAGCAGAGTCAGTGTCACGGTGAACTGCATTAAGTAGACAGCACCACGGACACACGGTAGCTGCGGGCAGAACTCAGAGGTTCAAGGATGAGGGCTTTCTGGCTCGGACAAGCCTTCAGAGCAGAGTTCAAAATTAATAGCCTCCTCTTCCCACTTTCCCTCCTTTTTTTCCGACTCTCTCCACGGCGCCCATTTCCCCAACCTCCAGCTGGGACACACCTATTAAAATTCCTTCTGGAATAATAAGAAGAAAAGTTAAAAAGGGACAAAGATTTACACAGACATTTCACCAAAGATATATGAGTAATCAGTAAGAACATGAAAAGGTGCTCAGCATCACTGGTCATTAGGGAAACAAATCAGAAACTTGGCAAGAGGCCACTTGGTACCTACTAGAACAGCCACAGTCTAAAAGCTAGACAGTAACAAGTATTGGGGGGTAGTGGACAAATTGGACCCCTCATGCACTGCTGGTGGGGTTGAACAATGGTGCGGCCACTTTGGAAAACAGTCGGGCAATTTTTAAAAATGCTAACCACAAATTTACTATATGACCAAAAACAAACAAACAAAATTTACTATATGACCTTGAAATTCCACTTCAGATATTTTCCCAAGACGATTGAAAACAAATATCCAGACAAAGAGTTGTAGCAAATGTCCATAGCAGTGGGCTTCCTAATAGCCAAAAAGCAGGAGAACCCAAATGTCCACCAACTGGACAAATGAAATGCATACCAATATCCATACAATGGAATACTATTTGGCAACAAAAAGGGCTAAAGCAACAACATAGTTGAACCTCAAAAATGTTATGCTGAGCGCAAGAAGCCAGGCACAAAAGACCACATTTTATACAATTCCATTTACACAAAATGTTCCGAAAAGGCAAAAAAGGAGATTATTGAGACAGAAAGTAGATTAGTGGTTGCTTGGAGCTGGTTGGAGAGAACAGGGAGTAACTGTAAATGGCACAAGGTTTCTTTTTGGGGTGATAAAAATGTTCTAAATTTAAATTGTGATGGTTGCACAGCTTTGTTAATTTACTAGAAATTGTTGGAATGTATGCCTAAAAGGAGTGAAGTTTGTACTATGGAAATTATACTTCAGTATAGCTGCTTTAAAAAATTTACCTGGACAAGTCCAGATCTAACTCTGCGTCTGTGTTGTCACCATCGTCTGGATGTACCGTGATTTGTTTTGTTTTGTTTCGTTTTAAGATTTTATTGATTGATTTGTTAGAGAGAGAGAGAGAAAGAGAGCACACAAGCAGAGGGAGCGGCAGGCAGAGGGAGAGGGAGAAAAAAGCTCCCACGGAGCAAGGGGCCCTATGAGGGCCTTGAACCCAGATCCCAGGACCCTGGGATCCAAAAGCAGACACTTAACCAACTGAGCCACCCAGGCATCCCAGCACTGTGATTTGTTAACATGGGTTCCCGCATCTTGCTCACACCCTGTGCTGGGGAGCCCAAGCTCTCGTCCCTCCACTGCCCTTCACCTAACTGCCCCCCACAAATAGAATGAGGATTCCCAGAGCTCTGCCTGTTGCAAAGGGACAAGGCCATCCCTCTTTACCTCTCAGCCAGCGAGAGAGAGACTGGAGGCTGACATCTCCAAGATAATACTATGTGATTACTATACATTTCTCTTTATTTTACCGTTTTAGTTGATTTTTAACAGGTCACCTAGTTGACCCTTGAGCCATAGGAGTTTGAACTGTGTAGGTCTGCTAATCCACAGATTTTTTCCCCATCAATACAGTACATTACCTCAAATGTATTTTCTGTCATGATTTTCTTCACTCCACTTTCTTTCCACTGGCTTACGTTACTGTGAGAATACAGTACATAAAACACATAATGTATAAAATACACGTCCATCGGCTGTTTATGTCAGCAGTAAGACTTCTAGTCAACAGGAGGCTGCTAAGGTTTGGGGGAGTCCAACGTTATACATGGATATTCAACTGCTCAAGGGGGTCACCACCCCACCCAGGTTTTTTAAGGGTCAACTGTATGTTCGCATGGCTCAAAAACCAAAATGGTAGAACAGGCATGTACAAGAGATGGCCGGCCCATCTCTCCATCCCATCTCCCCCTGTTACCACCCCTGCTTGCATCCTCTATTGGCTTTTTTAAAGTATCCCCCCAGAGTTAGTTTGTGCAAATACCAGCCCCTGGAAAGGAATCTCTTATTTTCCCTTTCTTCTATAAGAGTGAGCTCCTAGATACACTGTTCTGCATCTTGCCTTTTTGCATGTAGTTTGTCTTGGAGAGCTTTTCATAACAGATCTTAGAGAGCTTCGTTGTTTTTAACAGCTATCAAGTATTCCATCGTGAGTATGCACCAGTGTTTATCAACCAATCCCCAACTGATGGACATTTGAGTTATTTCTGACTTGGGCTATTATTATTCAGCTCTGTCTAGAGCTGAAATGAATACCTTCCATACATATTGTTCTCATAAATGCACAGGTATCTTTAGAAGGAGAAAAATCACAGAAATGGGGTTACGGAGCCTAGAGATAGATTGCCCCCACTTTGCCTCCCTACGGCAATGCGGGAAGGTTCTGCACAGCCTCACCAGCCGAGCATACAATTAAACTCTTGAGATTTGCAGGATGTTTGACAGACATTGATTCCGTCCTGTTCCTTCAAGTAGAATTACTTTCTTTTTTTTATTTTTAAACTTTGTTGTGGTTAAGAACATGAGATCTACCCTTTACCAGATTTTAAAGTGTATAATACAGTATTATTAACTGCAGGCACAATGTTGTTCAGCAGATCTCTAGAACATACTCAGCTTGTGTAACTCAAACTCTGTACCCATTGACAAGCTGCTCCCCCCTCCCCCCTCCCCAACCCTAGCAACCACTATTCTCTGCTCTACTTATATGAGTTTGCCAATTTTAGATACCTCATATATACTGAATCATACAATATTGGTCTTTGTGTGATTGTCCCATTTCAATTAGCGTAATGTCCTCATGGTTCATTCCTTTTGTTACAAATGACAGGAATTCCTTCTTTTTTAGGGCTAAATAATACTCCGCTGTGTGTATAGACTACATTGTGTCTAGTCATTCATCCATTGAAGGACATGTCGGGTTTTTTTCACATCTTGGCTATTGTGAAAAATGCTGGGATGAGCACGGGAGTGCAGACATCTCTTGGAGGTCCTGATTTCAGTTCTTTTGGATCAATACCCTGCTGAGGAACTGTTGGCTCATTTAAGCAGGATTAGTTTCATATGGTATCTAGATGCCTCAGAATCCCCTGAATGGATGTTGGAATCTGAAGGTAAGTAGACCATCTATCAGCTCATTTGCTAGAAAAAGCCAGAGAGGAGAAGGATGTAGCCGAGATCCCCAGCCCACAGCACAACAAGCCTTCGTGAGTACCTATCATGTACCTGGCATTTACTAGGTCGGTGTGATACCCTCAGTGAAGTGCAAAACAGTTTTGTCTCAGGCAAGGAGACATGTGGCAAGTGCCATCTCTGGCACTTCTCTGGAACAAATCTCTGGAGACAAATCCATTGTTGAAAGTATTGATTACACTTTCTCCTTAGGCTGTGCCTAGAGGATGGCCCGCCATGATCAGACATTAATGTCATGTGCCCAGAGGCTGGCTCATCTCCTTCACCCCACCCTATGCCAGCCTGTCTGCCCCAAGGACCAGCAGAGAACAAGCAGGGGCTTGGGTCAGACTTCAGGGGGTCTAGCTATGAGCCAAGCTCTTGAATAGCCTGTTTCCCAATTTGTCTGCTGAACATCACCCCACCTCTGCTAAATATTTGCCAGGGAGCTTCTGTTGGCAATTGGGGTCTTTGAAAGGGCCGAAAACCAGCTCCCTGATTGCACTGAGAGAGAAGGCTAAAGACCATCGCCACAGAAGCCCTCTCTTTCCTGCTGAGTTTTAGAAGAGGTCTGCTATGGGTTTGCTTAGCAGGGAGGTTGTCTAGGATAAACCTCAGGATGCAACCACCTCAGAGAGCACCATGCAACAAGGACACACCCACCAGTCTCCCAGTCCACCACTTATAGAAGCAGACGCCAGTGTGGGAGAGCTGCAGGTGGGGGCTGGGAGGGCAGTGAACAAGGGAAATGGAAAGGCAAAGAAGCCTGCCGTAGAGAAGAATTCCTCTGAGCATTGTTTGACCAGGAGAAAAATGAGGGTTTGGGGATGTCTTACAGAAGCTTTTTTTAAAGTACAAATCCTATTGTTTCTATGTGTAAAAGCAGTGCATTTTATTCCACAAACATTGGAAAATGGAGAAAAACACAAAGAAGAATATAGTTCCTAATTATCCCATCACTTAGAGATGGTCAACATTTCAGCTCTGATTTTCCTGGTCCTCTTTCCGTGGAAGGGTATATATCTGTATGATGTACACTTTTGGTCTTCTCTTCTGGTTAACAAAGACAATGAAGTCATATCTTATATAAGATTTTGTAACCTACCCCTTGATTATACATACCTTAAAAAAAGTCTGGGAATAGACATAAAAAATATATATGTCAATTTCATAGGCATGATAGGATTTTATTTTATAAAATTTGCATATCTTTGATTATTAATGAAATTGAATGTTCATATGTTTGTTGATCATTTATACTTCTTATATTATGAATTTATGCCTATTCATGTAGCTTATCTATTTTTCTATTGGGTTATTACTCCTTTTCTTATTGATTTAAAAAGTACTTTACATATTAAGGTTAACCCTCTATCATAGATCTTGTAAATATTTTCTCTCGGCATTATCTTCGAATTTTATTTTGCTTTCTTTTCTTTGTCATAAAAGTTTCAAAATTATATCTAGTTAAATATATCAATCTTTTCCTTCATGCCATTTACTGTTAACAGTTTGGTGTGTACTTTTCCAGACATTTTCTATGCATATGCAAATATATCTATAAATATATATATAGTTAGATATATAAAGTTTTCCTGCACATTTTAGATGGTATCGTTCACACTATTCAGCAGCTTATTTCACTTACTAGTGTATTTTAGATATTTTTCCATATTAAAATATAAAGATCTAATTCTAACAGAGTATTCCATTATATGAATTCACTAAATTTCATTAAATCACTTTTTTAAGATTTTTTTTCATTTTCATATGTAAATCTGGAAATTTTTTGGCATATGAAAGAAATGGAGACTGAAGTTTATTCCACATGGTGGGCCAATTGTCTCAGTAACACTTAAAAAAATCATCTGTCTTTTCCCTCCTTGTTTGAAATAACATTATTTTGTTATATTAAATATCCCATATTTCATGAGAACTTGATCATCTATTAAATACACATATGTTAAGAACATGGGTTTCTCTCTAGATTTTCTACTTTGCTTCCTCTAGTTACTTGTTATTTAACCAATGCCAAATTGTTTGAATTATTGTAGCTTTATATTATGTTTTAATATCTTCAAAATCAATACCATTTCCCTATTTTTCCATACTGCTTCGGCTAATTTATTTTTTTCTCCTATTCTGAGCTTTAGAATTACTCCATGAAGTTTCCAAAACATCTGTTTAGGATTTTGAGTGGATTTGTGTTACATTAACTAATTAATTAAAGGATATCAACATATCTGTAAATGAATCTTTCAGTTTAAAAGCATAGAGTGTCTCCACGTCTATTCAAGTTTTCTTTTCATTTACATCAGTAGTGTTTTGGCTTCTTTGTCTAACTAAGTCTTGGATTTTTCATCAAGTCTATTCCTAGATATTTTATATTTTGTGTTATAATTATAAATGGGATTTTTAAAGTGTGTTTTCTGGCCATTATTAATAAGTACTGATATTGTGTGCATTTCATAACAGCTCACTTTACAATATTAGTCTAGCTGTTTCCTGCTGAGTCTTTGCTTTTCTTATGTAGGCAGAGAAAAAAATAATTAATTAATTAAAAGACAGAAAGAGGATGGTTTTATTTCTTTTACAGTATCTATACTTTGTTTCTTTTTACTTTCTAATTACTTTGGCTAGAACCTATTCTAGGGAGTATCAGTTATACAGTTTTTCCTTCTGGGATTCCACTGGAATTGCGCACGCGCGCGCGCACACACACACACACACACACACACAACCATACACCCTGGCTCTTTGGGATATGATCCCACATTCCCCCTCATATTTTCTCTCTTTGTTTTAAAATTTTTATTTATTTACTTGAAAAAGAGAGAGAGCACAAGGAGAGGGAGGGACAGAAGGAGAGAGAATCCCAAGCAGATGCCCCGTGAAGCATGGAGCCCAATGTGGGACTCGATCCCAGAACCTTGAGATCATGACCTGAGCCAAAATCCAGAGTCGGACGCTTAACTGACTAAGCCACTGAGGCACCCCCTGCCTGCACATTTTAACACCAAACTCAAGGTCTCCCAAATTTGTTACTCCTAATACTCATGGCGCTGTCGTTGACCCAGTTGCCCAAGAAAGAATGTCAGGGTCATCCTAGACATCTCCCTCTCCCTCATCGGCCCTACCCAGTCATTCCATGCTATTGACTGGACTGTTCAAATGCCTCTTTCTGTCTTCATTACTCCTACTTGCGTTTTCAAGCCCTGCGATCCCTCTTCAGGATATCCCAGTTGACTTTTTTTTTTTCCTCTTCTTTTAGGTTTTCACTCAACATTTATCAGGTGCCTTCCCAAAGCACACACTTACTCATGTCAGTGGTCCATTCAAACAATTTCGGTGGGTCCTGTTGCAAAACAAATTCTAAATAGATGCTCTCTATCATCTAGTCCCTGTAACCCACCATTCCTTTCTAGCTGCCCCTTGTCCCAGCACACCAAGATTCTTGCCATTCCCTGAACATCCCCGTTCCTTTGCACAGACCCTTCCCTTTGCCTACAGAGTCGCTTTCCTGACCCTGCTCATTCCTCAAGATTAAGTTCAAAAGCAACTCTGTGCAGGATGCCTGGATTCCTAAGGCAGAGAGGTTTGGGCTCTGTCTTCTGCGTCCCCTGAGCACGGTCAATGTTCAGGCTCTCCCGCACTGTTCTACAGTCACGTCCCCTTCGGATGAAGAGGAGCCCCGGCTCTTCTCTATTTACCTTACTCACGTCTTACTCTCCCGCTCCCTTCTCATCCTGTGTCCTGACCCGTCTGGGGCCCTGTCCACATGAAACCCTGCCACCATTCCTTTCACAACCGCACCACAACACTTGAAAGCGCACGGATGTGCGATGTCATATTACTTAGGAACCTTACCACAAACCCATGGTATATTCAGTTTCTCACTTTCCAAAATGACTATTTCACCCCTTCTTCTTGTCCCCGACTCCCTATAATCCATCTTCTCCTAATGACCTTGCTTCTAATTCACTGAGGAAACAGAAGTCCTCAGAAGACAGTTTCCTCACTCCTCACCATTGCCTTCTGCAATTCCCTTGCATCTGAGCCTGTATCCTCTGCATCTCCCAGGGGCCGGTCCCTCCACTTTTGCTCTGGATCCTGTCCCCATCCAGCGTTCCAGAATCTTGGCTCTTGCAACGATCCCTTTTCTCCTCTGTCACCTCTCTCTCCCTTTCTACTGGATCATTTCCACTGACCTGAAGACGTGCCTTACTGTCACCTTTTTCTTAAAAGAATAATTTTTTTAAAAACTTTGAAGATCTCTTGACTCTTCCATCTAGTAACAGCCACTCCAGGCCTCTGACCTCACACTAAGATTTCTTTGATCATCTTTACTGACTATCTCCAATTCCACATCTCCCGTCTCCTCTCCACCTATCCCAAGCAAACCTCAGTCCTTTCTACTCCACTGAAACTGGTCTCGCCAAGTTAGCAGTGTCCCCATCTTGTCCGATCACAGCCATATCTGTGTCCTCATCTCGCTCTCCCCTTCAGCAGCATTCAGCATAGTTGACCCCCTCCCCCTTTCCAAAACTCTTTTAGGTTCGCCTTTCATGATACCTACTCTTCTGGTGTTGCCCCCACTTTCCTGGCTTCACAGTCTCCTTTGCTAGGTTCTCTTCTCTTCTGAACATTAGCTGTTCTAGAAAAGTCTTTTCTGTTCCGGAATCCTCTTTTCTGCTCCATGTCTAATCCAGCCAAGAAGCATCTCATTAGCCTATGGGTTTAAGGACCATCTCTATGTCAGTGTCTCCAAAACTTAGATGCCCAGTCCTGATCTCTCCTCCAGACTCCAGACTCTGACTTGTGTACTTTTAGAAGCATTTCTAACTTAATATTGCCCTAAACAGAACTCCTAATATCCGCTTTCAAACAGTCTCCTCACCAAGTCTTCTGTGTCTGTAAATGGCACCATTCACCCAGTTGCTCAAGCCAGAAACTCAGGAGACATCCTCAAATTCTCTTTTCCCACCCCTCAATGCCCTAATGCCGCATCCATCAGCAAATCCCATTGATTCTACCTAAAAATACTTCCCCAGTCCACTACTTCCTTCTCTCTCTGTTGCTACCATTCGAGTCCAATATGCCACCATCCTTCCCTTTGCTGCCGCAGCTGCCTCCTGACTGGCCTCCCAGCTCCCTCTCTCACCACCTGCTAACCATGCAGTCTCCACCCAACCACCAAAACAGTTTTTGAGAAACAAATCACAGCATCTCACTCTGCTGGCTAAAACCCTCCATTGGTTCTCCACTGCACTTAGAGTAAAACCCTCCTCCGCACCGTACCGAGGCCTACAAAGCCTTCTGTGGCCCGGTCCCCCCCGCCCCCGTCTCTCGAACTTGGCCTTGTCCATTCTCCCCCTTGCTTGCCCCTAGCCACATGGTATTCTTGCTGTTCCCCAAACCCTTGTTCTTTCCCACCCGCAGGCCTTTGGAGTGGCTGTTTCCTCTTCCCAGAATGCTTGCTCCCTCTCTCCCCACCCTATTTTGTTTTCTTTTGGAGTATTGGTCCCAAGTGGACATTTCCCTGTGGCTGGGGTTTGCTTTTTGAGTTTTCCTTTAAAATCTGTGCCTCTTCCCTAGAATGAAAGCTTCCTGAAAGTAAGGTTCACACTTTCTTGTTCTCTGATGGATGCCTAGCTCCTGGAACGCTTTCCGGCACACAGTAGGTGTGCACTCAGTGCTTGCCGAAGGGATGAATGGATCCTGGTTTTCCCTGCCACTGGGACCGTCCCCGACACAGACTAAATTCTCCTGGGTTTGCCGAATTTATGGATAAGTTGCTCCAACCATACTGTAAACTTCCTGAGAGCAGAAGCCCTGTTTTAACTTTCTGTTTTCCATCACGGCACCCAGCATGATGCTAGGAACTTCCAGATGCTTAGTAAATATGCTTGTTTGATTTCCTCTTCTTCATAAAGGGAAAGCCAGGCTTTTCAGCTGTCTACTTAATAGACTTCATTTCTCTGAGAGTAAACACGTGACCCAAGAGGAATGTCACGAGAACAAAGATGGACTGGGTAGGAAGCTACAGGGGTCGGCCAGCCATTGTCGGCTGCAGTAGAGATCAAAGGAGAGAATGCACCTTGCGGGTTTCCCGTCAGAATTCTAGCCACAACGCTACATTTCTTTCTGGTGAATGTGTTTCAGGACGCAAACTACATCCTGGTGATGGTAGATCCAGATGCCCCGAGCAGGTCTTCACCCAAAGCTCAATTCTGGAGACACTGGCTGGTAACCGATATAAAGGTAAGCAGGCCAGCAGGCACTTTCTGATTCATTTGGGGTTATAGCTAGAGGATGACTGTTCTGTGCGGTTCTCAGCTTTGACTCAGGAGGGCTGGGGACCCTGAAGGGCAAGGACTTGCGTGTCAGGTTGTCCTCTGCACCCAGGTGTCACAGCCCCTTCCTAGTTTTCTAACAATTTCGGAAAACATCCGGCATCAGTGGTGCACAGGTAAATGGGCTCTCAGGATAAACCAGGTGGGAAGAGCCCCGATTTGTCATGTTTGCTGATTTCTATAATGTAAATTCTTCCACTGTCACCAGTTTTGAGTTCCTGATGATTTAACGATTAACTCACGAATTTTCTGAAAATTTAACAATTGACTCCATCGTAACACCTCCGGGGGCCTGGATTCAGAGGCACGGGGGTGATTCTGTGCAGTCTGGAGTGTGGGGGCAGAGCTGGCCAGGGGGTTCCTGCAGGAGCTCCCCCCTCCTAATGGGCTGAGGGACTTGGGGGAGGCATGGCGATGTCCTTTCCTTTGTACAGAAACAAGTGGCCTCCCCTCCTCTGTGTCCCTCTGCCATCACATAATTGTAAGGAAACCTCACTCACCCATTCTGGAGTAGGTCTGAGGAACACAAATCAGGTTGCAGTGTTAACAGGCATTATGTGGAGGAAGAAAAAGGTTCTATTCCCAAACAAGTTTTGGAGACTCCTGGTTGTGCTGTATTAATCCCATTCCTCACTAAAGGGTTTTTTAGAGCTTTTAATATTCTAACGTGCACTATGTAGTATGCGTTTATTTCCCAACCTCATTTGACTGTTGAATCTGGAGTTCACGAGCACCTGGCCGCACACTCTGGAAAATCCATGCCATCCAGGCACCTGCTCCCAGAGAGCTCGCGGATGGCCTTCGCGAGGTGTGCGAAGGCATCAAGCCGTAAGATGGTGAGCATCTGGGACTAGAAAGACTAAGTCTGCATCTAGGTCTGGCTGGTCCCCAAATCAGTGATCACCGTCAAGTTGCCTGGAGTCCCTGTGGGCGTTTCATGTTTATCTGTAAGATAGGAACCATGTTACCTCCCCTGTGTGGTTATCATGATACTCCAATGAGAAGACGTCCTGAAAGTGCTTTAGAAACCATAGTACCACGAGTGTAAGGAGTTCGTGTTTTTCCTCCCACCTCTGTGGGGCTGAGGAAGGGGTATCAGTGTGAACTGGCCATTGGTGCTCCTGAGCAAAGCAGGGGCTCTCACAGCCCCTAGAGTGGGGGGCTTAGAGAGGAAGCTACCCTGTCAACCAGCCCCTGCCCAGGGACCACAGGCCCTTCAAAGGATGCTCAGGTCAACAGCCCATCCTCGGAGGCAATGCTGGCTATGGACGGCCTTGGAAGGGGCCCCCTCCCAGGAGGCTTCCAGCAGCGGCTTCTTGGACGGTGCCCGAGGGAAAGCAGGGGCATCTCTTCAATGCGCCTCCCTGGGGCCAAGCCCTTCTCAGCCCTGTGAAGAGCCTTGGAAACACCATAAACATGCAAAGGGGCAGAGCTGGGGGATTTTCATACCATCAGGGCAGGGAGAGGAGCCGAGGACAGAAAAGGGAAAGATACTGGATCCTGCCCCAGTCTAGAGCCTGGCTCTTTTCTGTACCTGGGATCCCCTGGCAGTCACAAGGGGGTGAAGCACTCAAGAGAGGAGTATTGCTCGGGATGTCCCACACCAGGCTGTCTGTGAGAGGGTTCTACGGGCGAGTTCTGAGGCAGATTTCAGAAACTGTGGTGGATGGAGTAATTGCAGCATCGAGGGCAGCTTGGGGCCGTGAGGCTGCCTCTCTTCCAAGCCTGAACCCCCCAACCCCGCCCATCCCCCTCCCCTCAGCATGCATTTGGGACAGTTCTGTCACAGGCACTTTGTGGCACAGACGTGGGTTCTCAGCAGCCCAGCTGAGAAGTGGAGCAGGTGACAGGTGGCAGGTGACAGCTGTCCGGCAAGACTGCTAAGCCTCAGAGCTTAGCAGGGCCACCTGCCGGGGCATGGCCCTCTGCCTTCCCTCTCAGACAGGAGGCGGCTTGGGTTTCAGGCACATTTTCACCCACTTTCCCTGATCCAAGGGTCCAGCAGGAAGCAGCAGCTCCCCTCATCCCCATCCACTCAGCCCGCCCACCAGATCCCAAATTCCTCCAGCCACGTGGCCAGTATAAAAACCAGGCTCGTTCCGGTCTCAGGCTGTGGACCTCGGCCAAAAGAAAAAGGGAAGGTTCTAATCAACCCCAGAAGCACTTCCTATCAGACCTTAGAGCGAGTTCAAATCCGCTGGGAAACGTGTTAGAATGCAGATTCCCAGGCACCGCTCTGTCAGTGTGGGGAGCATGAGTCCCCAGAAAGGAGTTTAACCAGCTGAAGGAAGACCACGGAGCTCAGTGTCAGAATGCCTTGGTCACTGCCGTCGTCACCCACCTGTGGAGCAATTTTCAAGTGACAATCGCTTTTGGCACTTCCATGATGGCTTTGTGAACTAGGCATTTTGCCCATTTCGTAGGTGGGCGAGCTAAGCTTAGAGGGGTTGGCTGATGCAGTCTCTCGGCTAGAGGGTCATAGAGCTGGGTCTTCAGTCCAACCCCCCCCCCCAGCTCCAAATTGCAGACCCTTCCTGCCATACCACGTGGTTTGTACGACATCTCTGCCAGGCACTCTGCTGTGGCAAGAGACATCCTACTGTGCCCTCTCTGCCAGATGGGAAACAGAGTCTCTGTGGTTTGCCTGCCTTTCCAGGACTCTCTTTCTGGTTCCCTCTTACAGATGGGTGCTGTGAGGGAACCTCCCCAGGGGATGCTATCTTGGGCAATGAAATACACCTGGGAGGCATTTTGAACCCTTCGGTAATTTTAACCCTTGATATGTTAGGTTAAAAGTAAAGCCTACCTAGTATCATTACCTTCAGCGGTCAGTGGCCTCAACAGTAAGGCACACCGTAAAGTCACAGCCGATGTAGAGTGACGGCAGCCCTGTGATTCACAGTGGCCACAACAGGTGGAACCCCGGCTGGCCTTGACATTAGGGACCCAGGTCTAATTGGGTAGTGGGTGCAGCCACGGCCATGGGAGCCCCTCAGTAGGGGCAATTTGGGGGCCGTCTGCCCAGGTTGAAACAGCAGGCAGTTCTGAGGGATACAGGGAACATCTGCAGCCCCCTGCCCCAAAGAGAGGCCAACAGCAGTCTACCGCAGAATGGGATAAAGCTCTGGAGAGAGGAAACTTGTACAAAAACTAGAGAGAAGTTCACAGTAGGAGCCAGGCATTCTTGGTGCACTTTGTTCACCGAATTCAACAAATAACGGATTCACTGCCATTTGCAAGTGTAAACGCAAGGACTCTGGAGCCCGACAACATACCCACCAGTATGGCTATGTGATCTTGGGGGGCCAGATAGCTGAACCTGCATCGCAATACGCTCCCTCGAAAAGTGGGGCCAATCAGTAGTCCCTGCCTCACGCGCCCTTCTTAGGAAGTGCAAATGCGTTCTTTTTAGTAGAGCGCTTGGACCGGTACCCAGAACGCATAGTGAGCTGCGCACAATTGCTGGTCGTAACATTATCCTTGTTCCTAAGTCAGGCACCGCTCTGGCCCCGGGGCTGCAAATGTGCACACAACAGGGCAAATCTTTGCCTTCCAAGGGCTTCTGCTCTAGTGAAGCAGGGGAAGGAGGCTGCAGTGTGGGGCTGGGCTCCCGGGGCAGAACTTCCCACAGCGGTGGGTTCCCATTAGCTCATGGGCAGGACAAAGCTTCAGTCCCCAAAGCTGGCCAGACCACGGTAGGCAGGGACTCCAGGGTAAAGCATGCCGTCCTTCTCCACCCCCTCTTTGAAAAATCTCTCGTTGAACAAAAGAGATTTCGAACAGAGCATTGACAACATCTCTCTCCCCTCAGTGCCCTGTCCTCGGCTTTTTCTTTAAGACGTTTTTCAGTTCTGATTCAATCTAACTAATAATCTTCGTGCTGAAGCCTAATTAAGATATCAATTAATTTGCATCATTCATTTCAGAAGAAAAGCTTATTGGTTCGTCTTCTATTTGTCTCTGAAATTAGTGCTCAGAGCTTTTCATGCAGGTATTTTCATTAGACTTTTTATTGTTAATGGGAATATTGAACACAGGAAGATGGTATATTAATACCTTCCACAAAGAATATCATGATTGGTGACAAAGAACACTAAGAACAATTAAGGAGACAAGAGTACCTTTTTTCTTCCAAAAAAGAAAATCTTCCTAGAAACCGTCAATGATTCTAAAATTTGCCCTGAATATCTTTTTTGTTTTAAGAAAGAAAGCGAAACGGCAAGTTCATGTTTCCCTTTCATTCAGTGCCCTCAACCTTTGGCAGCTGTAAGCGCAACCAATTCTGGGTGGAATTAAAAGGACCTCTGAGAGCCCATTATTCTGTCTACTTTTCTTACAAGGGTTGAATTTTTCCATAATGAGAGGTTGTTTTTGAAAGGACCCCTCAGTGCGTTAGGTGAATAAGATAAATGGGAAACCAAATAAACAGATCAAGGATCTTAGCCCCTTGCTTTCCAGTGATGCAGTTAGCACACATCAGGACCCTTTTGCTTGAATGATCGATCCGTCCTGCTCCTGAGTGATCTCAGGAAAGTCACTTGGCCTCTCTGAGCCTGCGGCTTCTCCTCTGTAAAAATGACACAAATCCTTATCCTTCAGGGTTGTGACAGGAGAAGGAAATTACATATGCAAAGAGGGGAAGCCTCCCTAGAGAGAGGCTCTATAGAGAATGGCAAATTTATCCTGTTCCTAACCAGTTGAGCAGCAGATACTGTAGAAATTTAAATATACTGTGTGCGTGCACACGCGCGCGTGTGCGTGTGTGTGTGTGTGTGTAATACTGGAATATTATAAACATTCTAATATTATGTATATTATGCAATATATATATATATATTCCAATTTCAATGTCTGTGTTCAGAAGCAAGCAAATGATAACAAACAGAAGAATAAACAATCTTTATCAGGATCACGAGTTCAGATGAAGAGATCAAACCAAGGAAATGGGATTGATTAATTAATTTATGTATTTAGACCTGTATTTTTAGTTTTTCTGCTCTTTGCTCACTTGTCCATACATGCTTTGCCCTGTACTGTGAGGGTCCGTTAATTTAAGTAATGAACACCAGGAGGGCATGGCTTCTGCTCTCTAAAGAGCTAAGGGCCACAGTGGGCTTTAGGTGATAGGGACAGTGCAGGGGGGCTCTGGGTGTAAAGCAGACTGGTACAAGGCCACCCTGAATGGGCAGGGACTAGGCCTGTACTTTTGGGTCAGATGAACTAGGGGAGGATCCAGGCTCTGGCACTTTCACATGGGAATTCTGAGCCTCAGGTTCTTTGTCATGAAAATGGGCATGATAATAATATCTCTTTCCCAGTGTTCAAGGAGATTAAGGCTCCTGACTCTGAACGGAATAGTAGGACCTCAGGAAATGTGATTCTCTCCCCTACGACCCCCAGCTTGGAGATCTGACCAGCTTGGAGTAGCCACTTAGAATTGAACAGCTTCCCTGAGGCTCTCAGACTTACGCTTTGCAAAGTAAGAATTCTAGGTAATGAGGCAAGCCTGCCAGTAAAAACAGCTCATCCTTTTTGCCTTTCAAGTCCAGGTAGGTTCAGGCCCAGCCCAGAGAACCCCACCTGACCAGGACCTGCTTTCATAGCGGCACTAGTAGTTGGGACAAGGGGATGGGTCCCCTCAGTCAGCCTTTGGGAATTGCCCTGTGCCCCCTTGGACCAGACCACAGCCAGGGCAGGGGGCCGGGCTGCCAGGGCCGGTCAGGCCTACAGTGTGCTCCCTGTGAGGACTACACATCTTCCCGGACACTCGCCATCTGTCTTTTTAGTGCAAGCCAGCACCCGCTCGCCATTTCCTTATCACTCACAGTCCCCACCTTGCTGTCATTGTCCCACTGCAGAGATGCTTTCGTTCCCATTCAAAATAATTTAAATAAAATGTTGCTACAAAGTGGAATATTATCTTTTGATGAATGTTTTTAAAGCCCTTTAGGTTTTCATGGTAATTTGCCGTGTAAAACTATTTGGAGATAAGAGCCAAATTAGCTCTCGTATGCTGAGGTCGCTGTGTCCTGTTATCCATGTGAGCACTGTTTAAATATAATCAGCCCTCAGACTAATGCAGCATAATTGTTCATTTGAAATAGCTTTTTTTACTCCATTCAATGAGTCATTAAAATATTCAAGGGATAATGCAGTGAATTGGAAATGAATTTATCATATTATCCCATACATACTGTAGTGCTTCAGGTAACTAAGGAGAGAGAGAGAGAGAGAGAGAGAGAATATGATGTGTACAAGCAGGAAAGGGGCCAGGATAGACCGGACTATGGTCAACAAAGCTTTTTAGCTGGTTTATGGAAACTATGTATAGAGAGGCTGACCAGGAGGGTGGGGGGAAAAGGAAAGAACTGTTCTTCGAAGAGCTTGTGCGCTCTCTCTCTCTCTCTCTCCCTCATTCTCTCTCCCTCCCTCTCTCTCAGCACTCTGAGAGTCTGTGCTCCACCACAGCTCCGCTGTTAACTTATTTTTATCAAATATGTTTATATCAGAAAGTCGTTATGGAAACCAATTCTGCCATCCAGGAGAGTTCCTGGATCAGGCAGAAAATTCTCTCTCTCTCTCTCTCTCTGTCTCTGTCTCTCTCTCTCTCTCTCCATATCCTCTCTTGCTCCCCCAACACTGTCTCTCTCACACACACACACTCACACAGTCACACACACACACCTTCCTCACACACACCCATGGATGCCCCCAAAAGGAACAGCACAGTCTTACCCCCCAATTCTGAACTCAGCTCTGATGGGGACAGAGGGTGGCTCCCCTCCATGGCCATGCTGTAAAGTAGGTAAGACCGAGACAGACACCCTGCCCTGACACAAGGAACCTGGGCTCGTCACTGTCCCCTGGCCTCAGGCCCCCAACCCTGAACACATGCGCTTTGGAAGAGACAAAGGAGGGGCTGATGGCAGCATATTGGAGGGATCCTTCCTTGATTTCAGGAGATTTCTATTCGTGTGCACTCTTCATACCACACCTGGAAGAGTGTCTTCTGCTCTGGCCACAGTATTTTATGAAAGATCGTGAGCAGCATGAGGAAAGCAACCAGAACAGCGAGGCTGTGTAAATTTACGCTTATGTCAAGTGAGCAGGACCTGAACGAGGTAGGGATGGCTAGCCTTCTGGAACAGGACAGGAAGACGTAACAGCTGTCTTTAAAAATTCTTTGAAGATTTCCTTAAGAATGTGAAGACATCTAATTGGAAGACGAGGGTGATCCAGCTGTGTTCCACTGGGCAGAATCCGAACCAATGGGTGACATTTAGAGGGAAGTAAATTTGGCTCCCTAGAAGAAAGAAATTTCTAAGAATTCGAACTGCCTGAGAACGGAGCACATACTCCACAGAGGAGAGAACTTCTTATCACGGAAAGTACTTATTCACGGGTGACCCAGGGACCCCCCCCCAGTGCGTGAAAGACTGGAGCGGGTGACTCCTTGGGTGTTTCCATCTGCGTCTGTCCTCTCCTGGCTGGAAACCCTCTTCTTACAGCTTAGATTCGTGTAACATATTAACAACAGCAGTGATAGTTAAAGAAGGAAGGGAGTGCCTGGGTGGCTCAGTCAATTAGCATCGGACTCTGGGTTTGGGCTCAGGTCATGACCCTGAGGTCATGGAATGGAGCCCCACGTCGAGCTCTGTGCTGGCCATGGATTCTCCCTCTCCCTCTGCCCCTCCCCACCGTGCTCACTCACTCTCTCTCCAAAAAAAAGGAAAAAAAAGAAAGAAGGAAGGAAGGAAGAATAGAGAGGAAAGAAGAAGATCAGGAAAAACACTCGCTCACTTAGCATGTGGTTTGGGGCACTGTGCTTTACGTGAATGTCTCGCTTAGTCTTAACGAAAGCCCTAAGAGGAAGGTAATAGAGACAAGAGAAAGAAGGCCTGGAGGCCTGAGCTACTTGCCCGGGATTTCATGGCTGCCGTGTGGCTGGCTGGGATTTGAATCCAGAGCCTAGACATGGGATCGTGATGCAGTAGGACATCTCCCTTGTTGGGGGAGGGCGAGGAGTGTCCTGGAACATGTGACAGCTTCCGCCGGGGCCAGGTGTGGCAGCTAAGAGGGCCGGGGTGAGTGGAGCAGTTTGCCCTTCCTGGCCCTCTACCCTTGGCCTCTGCCCTTGGCCGCCCCCACCTCCGCCAGAGCGCATGGCCTTGACTCTGGACCTTGAAACGCAGCACATGCCCCCGGAGGTCCATCCTCCGACTTACCGGGAAGCACATGATTTACGTGCCCAAGTCTGTCCCCCCAGCTGTAAAAGGACACTAGCATCCCCCTTGCAGGAACGCCGTGAAGACTCAGTGAGATCAAATGTGGAGCGCACCAGCAACACGGCGCTGGGGCGTGGGGCCATGTGGGAGGTCCTGCTTACGTCCAGGCTCGGCCCTGCTTCCACCGGCCAGCACCCCCAGCCCCCCGCAGGAAGTTTAGAAAGTCAGAGGTGAACGGCACTCTCCATACTTCGGGATGAGCTGTCCACTGGTGACAGTTTTTAAAAAGGCAAGGCAGGCATAGGACTTGACGGTGAAGTGTTGGGACCAGCTCCTTAACCAGCACTGTCCTCAGCAGTGTGGCCATTAACAACAATAAATGATAGACAGACAGAGAGGTTTTTGATAAATAAATGTTAGAAGAATTTAAAATGTGATTTTTTTTTTCTGCTACTGAGTTGGAAGGACAAAGCTCACGTATAGGAAAGAGTAGAACTCAAGGGGTGTGGTGTCAGCTCTAACTGGGCTCTTGAGGCTCAGAGAGCAGTGAAAGGGCAGAGCACTGTCCCCTTGGCAGTGGGGCAACCACTCCTCCTTCAAGGCTCAGCTCCTGGTACCTCTAGCTTTGTCCTTCTTCGCTTTGTTATTATTCATGGGTCTCTTCTCCTGACTAGACCATGAGTTCCCGGAGAGTAGAATTGTATCTTACTCTATCGCCAGCACTTAGCAAGGGGGCCCTGAACATAGAAGGCCCTTAAGTAAGTGTTGGTTCAATCAGTTAATGAAGGCATGAGGGAGAATAAAGGAAGGAAGGCTGGACAGGTGGGTGGATGGATAGTGGTTGGGTAGGAGGAGGATAGATATGATAACTTCACAGGAGAGATAAAAGTCGAGCTGGGCCTCCGATTATGAGCAGGCCTGGAAAAGTCAGGATACCAGAGCCTCCGTTCCAGGAATGGAGCAGAACAACGAAACACAGGATGCCTGGGTGGCTCAGCCAGTTAAGCATCTGCCTTTGGCTCAGGTCATGATCCCAGGGTCCTGGGGCCTGCGACTGGCTCCCTGCTCAGTGGGGAGCCTGCTTCTCCCTCTGCGTGCTGCTCCCCCTGCTTGTGCATTCTCTCTCTCTCTCTCTCTCTCTCTCTCTCAGACAAATAAATAAATAAAATCTTTTAAAAAGCAACAACTGCAACAAAACAAAACTAAATGCTCAGACATTTGAATGGCATAGGAAAAAAAAAATCATAAACATAAAAGCCGAGATGGCTGAGTTAATTAAAGCCCTTATCACTTCTCTCTTGATTATTTTTTTTAAAGATTTTATTTATTTATTTGACAGGCAGAGATCACAAGTAGGCAGAGAGGTGGGCAGAGAGAGAGAGAGAGGAAGGGAAGCAGGCTCCCTGCTGAGCAGAGAGCCCGATGCGGGGCTCGATCCCAGGACCCTGAGATCATGACCTGAGCCGAAGGCAGAGGCTTTAACCCACTGAGCCACCCAGGCGCCCCTTCTCTCTTGATTATTATTGCAAAAGTCTAACTGGTCCCCCTCCTACAACCCCAACCCCTCCGAAATTATCTGTTTTTCTAAAATTGAAATATGATCACGTTGGTTCCCTAGTTGAAGCCCCGCAGTGACTCCTCAGTAGCTCAGGACAGAGTCCTATCTGCCTAGCATGGTATTCACGACTTCTGAGGCTCTGGCCTCTGCCTCCCCCGCCAGCCCGCAAGGTGCTCCTGCTGAACAGCTTGAGGTATCTCACACCTTCTGTGTGTCCCAGGCCTTTAGGGGCCACGCTTGCTGTGACCTGTCTCCCTAGGAAGCCTTTCTGCAATCTGCAAACGCTTACTGGCCTTTCATGAATTAATGTCTCATGAGCTAAGACCTTCAAAGTCCAGAAAGGACTTAGATTTACAATCACAAAGTCATTTCCAGAAATAGGATAAGAAAATATAAATTCCCAAATTGAGGCTGGCGAGTGTGATATCAATCCATATCAAAGCTCAATACCAATTTAATAAACAGATGGTCTGAGACAACATAGAAAACAGTGAACACTGGGAGTCAGCATAGGTTCACTAAAAACAAGTCACACCTCCCCACTCAGATTTCTTCGTTGATAAAAAGCACTGATCCAGTGAGCCAGGAGAAGGTCCACAGTATAGCTTGACCGACCAAGGCATTAGACTAAGTCAGTCTTGGTGAACTTGTTGGCAAGGAAGAGAAATACAGCTTCAGTGACTATTGTGCTAGGTGGGTTTGTGGCTTGTTAACAATTCCCAAAGAGTGTTGACTAATCACGTGTCACCCATAGGGGTGACACACCATGGGACTCTTGCATGGGTCCCACCTTGTTTGATATGTTTATAGATAGCATGCTCACCAGATTGGTAGATCCCACAAAGTTTCAAGGAATTGCTGGTATGATGGTTAATTTTAGCAAATTGGAAGGATAGGCCTGCCTTGAAAGACTTCAATTTAACAGGGGTTCATCTGAAGGTTCTATATTTAGGTTCTAAATCAATTGCACAAGTACAAAACGTGGAAGATCTGGCATGGCAGGAGTTCATGAGGAAAAAGGAGCAAAGGAGTTTTAGTTAATTTTTAAGCTAATCTTAAGCTAATAATAGAATTGTCAAACCATAAAGCAGGAAGAACACTAATGTAATCTTAGATCACGTCGAGGGAAGTAAAGGCTTTTAGATCATTGAAGATTATAATTTCCCTTTACTGCATCAGTCAGACCACCTCTGTTCACTCATTCATTCATTCACTCATTCATTCATTCAGCCTATGTTCAACATATCTTAGGCAATAGTTTTCATTCAGGTGCTGCAGATCATAAAATCCCCTCCACCAGGGAAGAGCAGCCTATCTGGTGAGAGAAGCAGAGGAGTAAATCAGTGACGACATACCGTACAGAGTGGGAGTGTCAGGGTGGAGTTAGGTTCCAAGAACCTGGGAGGAAAGAAGGTGGGCTCCACAGAGGAGGTGATCCTTTTAGCAGAGTAAAAATTGGGCGGGTGAACAGTGAGGAAAGGGCACACAGGCAGAGGAAGTAGCGGAAGCACAGGTCCCGGGACAGGAACCAAGGTCCTGGGTCAGGAACAGCCTGGCTGGGTTCCAGGAACAGAGAGAAGGCCAGTGCAGCTGGAGCAGAGTGATCAAAGGGAAATGCACAGGAGATGAGCAGTGAGGGAGGCTGTAAAGGACGGAGGGTCTTAACCTTGGCCACTCCCCGGTTAGAATCACCTGGGAGGCTGTGCTCCAGCTAGATCCAGACCAGCTAGATCAGATCCCCCGGAAGCAGAGCCCAGGCACCATTTCTGTTGAGAATTCCCAGGTGATACCAATGTGCTTCTGGTAGGGGAGGGAGACTGTGAGTCACTAGTCAGAGTAGAAAGTTTCAGTGACACGAAATGAGTAAGTTCTAGAGATTAATACTGTACATGTACAATTTTGTTAAAAGGGCAAATCTCATGTTGAGAGTTCTCAACACAATTTTTTAAAAAAGGGAAAGAGAAAATTGGAGGAGAAACAATATGATTCTGGGATTGAGAATTATTGCGTCCTGGCCCAGGCAGAGAGTTTGGCACATGGTTATTGGACGGCTTTAAAAACTGCTTTGGATGAAAACTGCTTTGTGTCTTTTTAATTCTTATTTATTGAAGTAATCTCTACACCCAACATGGGGCTCAAACCCACAACCCCACACCAAGTGTTACATGCTCTTCCAGCTGAGCCAGCCAGACACTCCCACTCTGGGTCTTTATTATTTTTTTAAGATCTTACTTATTTGAGAGACAGAGGGTGAGAGCACAAAGGGAGAGGCAGAAGCAGACTCCCGGCTGAGTGGGAAACCTGATGCGGGGCTCGATCCCAGGACTCCAGGATCATGACCTGAGCCGAAGGCAGAGGCTTAACTGACTGAGCCGCCCGGGCACTCTCTGCTTGGTGTCTTTAAAAGAACACTCTAACTGCCGTGTAGAGTGGCAGCATGGTAGCCACAAGAGGCCATTCCACTCCTTTGGGAGGGATGAGGGTGGCTTGCACCAAGGTGACAGCAGTAGGCATGGAGAGGATAGCTCTGGGGTCTATTTGAGGTTAAGAGCCGACTGGACTTGCCAGTGGATTAGACATGGTAGGAAAGGAGGATCCAAGAATGCCGCCTAGATTTGGGGCCTGAGCAAATGGCAGTGCCATTTACTGAGATGGAAAACACTGGAAGACGGGCAGGTTGGAGTGCAAGGCAGTGGGGAGAGGATGTGGGGGGGACCGGAAGTTCTGTCTCAGACAGTTAATTCTGAGATGCTCTTTAGATCTTCACTGGAGATTTCAAGTAGGAGACTGAGGCTGAGGCAGGAAGTCAGGGAAGGTGGCAAGAGAGGAGGCCTGACTCTGGGGCTCCTCTGGGTGTTTGTAACCACGAGGCCTTTAAGGCTGCCTCTTGAGGACAGGGATGAGTAAATTGTCTTTGGAGATGTTCAAGAAGAAGCCATCGGCCAGGAAATGGGGCAAAAGGTCGAGCCAGGTGGTCCTAGGAGGCTGCCTGTAGCTCTCAGCTGCTGGGATTTTATGAAAGAGCCTGACACCAGCCTGCCTAGACCTGAGGGCAGAGAGGCCGTGAGGCCAGGGCTATGGAGGTGCCTTGCAGGCCACGAGAAGTTGGTTCTGATTAGGAGGAAACTGTGTGCCTCTTTGAGAGGAGCTTGGGACTCGGAGACATGTGTGCTGGGCCCCTTGTTAGCTGGACGCCACTGCTCCGTCTGCCCCTCCATGGTTCTCTGTCGTCTCGCCTGCAAATGAGCAGGTTAGGTAGGTGTGAGCCATCACATCCAACTCTGAGAGTCTGATTCCATCCTTGATCCTCTCATCGGCGGTCCTCGCCCAGTTCCCTGTGCACCTGCTCTCCCGTCCGCAGAGCACTTCGGAGTGCCGAGAGGGTGGCGTTGGAGGGGGGCATGGAAGCTGCTCCGATTTATTGTTCAATAAATCGTTTGCTGCAGCTCTATGATTAGCATCGTCTGCCTTGGAACCTTCTTCCCCAGGGATTTTCAACCCACAACTGGGACTGGTGTCAGTCTGGACAGTGTTGCAAACCTCAGCGATGACAGACCTTAGAGGACCAGAGTGGGCCAGGGAGAAGGGCGAGGCCCGCCCGGGTCTGGTGTAGGAGAGAGGGAGCTGCAGGCTGCTGCAGCTACTGGAGGAAGGCAAGCCTGTGGCGGGAGGCCTGCTGCGGGCGGCTGCAGGAACCCGGTCGTGCCAGGGTGAGCGATAGGCCTTGAGTAGTGGGCAGCAGGAGGGAGGGACGGGGGGACGTCCCAGTGTTCCCTGTGCTCTCCTGCCAGCACTCAGCCCAGAGAGACATGGTGGAGTTGGTGTGGGGAGACCAGAGCCCTAGGGGCAGGAGACAGCAACCCCGCCACCACTACCCCCTGCCACCCCGCTCCCACCACCTCCTGCCACCTCCAGCAGTGGGCTGTGTTGCTTCCCAGGAAGATGAGGAGGAGAAAACCACAGTCCAGAGCACTCTGGAAAGAATCGGGGACTCCGCTTGCGTCTGAGGTGGGGGGTGCTGCAGGGAAGGACTTTAGCAGGCTGGAAGGACAGACCCCCAGAGCTCCTTGGGCCGCTGCCCTGTCAAGCCCTTGGCTAAGAATTAGCTCTTTCCTTTCAAAGAGGGTGGAAGTCACTGTTTTCTTGTCTCAGTTGATGAACAGATTCTGGGTGGCAGGAGTCACCATAGAAACAGGTGCTATCTTAAGCAAATGAGCCTTATTAACCTTAAGAGTGGTGGAGTTTTCACAAGATTGCACATATAGGGTAGGAGGAGAGATGGGTTTGATTGGGGGAGGGCCCCAGTGCTGGGGAGCCGTGCTGCGGTGGCTCTGGGTGTGTGTGTGTGCGCGCGCGTGTGCATGTGTGTATATGTGTGGATGCACGTGTGTGGATGCATGTCTGTGTGTGCTTTTGTAAAACCATTTCTCAGGCGGTGAGCTCACATTCAGCCTTTTTCCTAAGAAATGCACACATCCCCCAAAGAAACTTTGATCTCCTTGGGAACTGGCCTCCAGGTAGCAGAGGTCAAGAGCCTAGCCTCCACCCCTAATTCTTTCTCCCGCTGCTGTTTCTAGTCCCTGCATCTGCTGTGTGTCAGGAACAGGTGCCCTTCCCGAGGACCTGGCCACCTGGTAGCAGGGACCTCTGCTCCAGGCAGTGTGGCGCAGTAGGAGAAGCAGGTGGACCTGGGTCCCTTCGGCTCCCTAATCTGCCTCCATGAGCCCCAGTCTGTAAAAGGCAGAAACACAGGACTTATGGGAGGCTCCAATGAGATGGTATATCTCGATGTGAGTGTCCCGCAGCCCTCCCCCTGTGAGGAAGGAGGTCTTTCCCCTCAAGCACAGCTGTGACCTCACACAGATTTTCCAAACCAAGGTATCTTTCCGCAGCATTATCCCATCGTACAGGTTTCCGTGCTCGTACCTGCTGTGCTAGGTCCTGGGGAGGACAAAGAGCCTCCCCCCAGAGGGTTGCCAGCACTGGGGGGCAGGAGAAAGATTTAAAAACTAAGGACCACCACCAGGAAGCACTGAATCAGGTAGAGAGAAGAGCTACAGCAGCTCAAAGGGCATGGGCAGAAGAGGGTAGGTAAGGGAGGTGACCCTCGCTCTGACAGCCAGGTAGGGCTGGGGTGGCGGGAGGAGATGGTCAAGAAGGGGGGCCATATAGTCATCTCTTGAGGCAAATGCAGCCAAATTCTGGACTGCTCCCACGTTGTGAAGGGTAAACAATGAGCTGGCACTCTCCCACAGAATCTGGGAGTTGCGCATCTTGGCTCCAAGAAGTAAGTCTGCTGCCCTCTGCAGCCCCGCCTTGGGCAGGACAGTCAGCCCTCCCCAGCCTGGCTCCGATTCTGGGAAATAACCTTCAACTCTCAGCCCAGGGGGCTCTGAGGACTCGTCCCATGTGGCCCTGGCATGTATACCCTGCAGCCTGAGGTGCTGTTTATCCCAGGAGGAAAGATGGAACCAGCCTGGCCTGAGAGGGCACAGCACTGGAGTACCTTTATTTGCCATTGCTATGAGGAGTAAAGGGTCCCAAAATATGCCTGCAGCTGGGACAGGCCTGGCCTCATGGCTGAAGGACCGTTCCTCCCCTCAGAGATTCCAGATCTCCAGAGCTGGGAGGGCCCTCGGATATATATGGTCCTAGTCCTCCATTTTACAGATGAGGAAACTGAGGCCCAAAGTCATCTGAGCTTATGGTGCAGGCTGTGGACCAGAATTGAGTCCTACTGCTCTTTCCTCACACTTTCCCAAGCAAGCTGAATGAGAGAGGCCACTGGTTGGCATGTACCTTGTGGGTCTGGGGCACTCACTGGGTGACTGACCACGTCCCCAGGGAAGGAGAAAGGGACCATCTTCCCTGGGCTGCTCAGGGGTCACTTCCTCTCCCTCTCCAAATCAAAATTTGGCATTTCATGACCTTCACCTGGCACCAGCCAAGGACTGCCATTACAGAGGTTCTGGGAAAGTTCCTCCAGTCTGCCTATCTCTATTTCCCAGACGCTCTCTCCACTGGCTTTAGAGATGCTCAAAATTGCTTAATGGCAGGGAGAGCATTGGGCCAGAGCTGAAAGCAAGGCTGGAAGGGCTCCTTAGGAGGAGAGAGGTCATGGGCTGGTTTAAGCCCCAAACCCGAAATGGCAACAGGCAGTGCTGGAGTCTTGACCCGGCCTCTTGGAGCAAACCAGAGCAGAAGGGCACTGGGCAGTGAAGCAAAGTGAGATATGGGGGAGGAGGAGCAGGGGGCAGGAGTCCAGGGAAGGGAGTATGACGTGAACCTAGCCGTGTCCCCCCAGAAGTTTCTCCCACACCAGCTGCCTCCAAATATGACAGCTGTTCCCCTTCCTATGGGAGATGACGCAGAGATCAATGCCATTGAAAGGAGTTTTATCCCCCAGAGTTCCTCGGAGAAGGAACACACCATGTGTGCCACGCCGTGCAGGGCCACGTGGGGAAGCACCGGGGTCACTCAGGAGGCAGAAGGAGCAAGCGGCCAGACCGGCCTGGAGTCTTTTATCTTTGTTTTCAGCTGGAATGAATGGGCATGGGCAAGGCAGGGGAGGCAAGTCTGAGCAGTGTTAGACTGAGAGCTGGGATAATCTCCATGGGCCCTGGGCTATCGGGGGGGGTCTCTAGTCGCCGGGTACCTGGCCCCAGGGTGAGCAGGACAGGGGAACATTGGTTTAGCGCGTGGAAGTTAGATGTAGGATGTGGTTGGCAGTATGGATGGTCTGTGTAGTGAGTTGTTTGCTCTCTCTAGGGATTAGCTGGCCCCGAGAAGGACACGCTCTCCAGCATTAACAAACCCTCGGGAACCAAAGCATCATAAAGCACAAAAAGTGAAAAACCTGATTAGTAACACCACCTCTCTCCAAAAGCTGCTCTTTTCAAAAGTTCTGTTCAAAATCCGCCCTCCTTATGACTCCAAGACCCTTCTCCTCGTCTGGCCTCCCACTTAGCACTTAGTCTGTGCCACACAATTTAGCACTGGATTCCACGCTGTCTTGTTTCCTAGATGTCCCAGGGCACTTGCCCTAGTTTCCCAGCCCCGTGGGAAGACTCTGCTCGCCTCCGTCCCACCCTGGTACCCATCTGGCCCTCCACCCGAAACACAGCCATTGGTCTTGGCATGGGCCCTTCCCGGCCACCGTCCCCACCAAAGTACTCACCCTGACCACCTCACCTTTCATGCTTTCAGCTCCTGGCCAGGCTGTCACAGCACGCTGCATTGTCCCGCCCACAGACAGCAGCAAGACACCCTTCTCCCACTCCTCTGACCCCATGTCTGCCAGCGGCCTCCTCCGGCAAACAGACACCCTCCACCAACCAAGCACCCACCACTGATCATTTACTCCCACCTACAGACCTCTTCTTCTGCCACCCCCTGTCTGAAGTACCACTCTCCCTGTTCTCTCCCAAATCCATGTCCACTCAGTTTCCAAACTCTGCTTAAAACCCATCCCGTCCCCTTGCGAATCACACTGAACTCCTGCCAACGGGTTCGCTAACTTGGAGTCGGATCATTCATGGTCCTGGGCCTCAGTGCCCTCCCGGGGGAGATGAAGAGCTGGCCCCCAGGGCCCACTAAACCCCTTTCAGGACTAACCATCTGGGACACTGGCATTCTCCACAGAATGACTCCTTGGTATGTGGCAAGTATTTCTTCTTAGGCAGCGTGTAGGCAAAGAATAGGGCTTTTATGCTTTGCTTGTCCTCTCCAAAGAGCCAGCTCAGAGCGCTGCCCAGAGGAAGCCTCCGAAGCTGCTCATTATTGACCAGACTCCCTAGTTATGATAGCAAGAGACGATCCTTTTCAACTCAAATACAACTCGAATACTCAACACCCCCTGCCCCGTGTCAGACCCAGCACTCTGCTGGGCATTGTGGGGGCTCTAAAAGGATAGAATTGAACTCCTACCCTCAAGGAACTCAGACTCAGTGGGGAAATGAGTTACACACATACACACGGGCACATATATCTCTCTCTCATTTGAGAAGTGCCAGGGGAGTTGGGTGAATCTATGGGTTAAAGAGCCAACTTGAGCCACTGCTTTCAATCCTTACTTTGGCTTTGCCAGCACTCAACTCTGAGTATCTCACAATATGTCAGTGTGAAGCCATTCTGTAAATACCGAGTGTCCACCGTGGTGCGGGCCCTGTCCTGGGCACCTTGGCCTTGGGGACCCGTCACACCTTTGGGATTTAGCCAATATTCTTTCAATTTTAAATATTTCCCCTTGTCCCCTTAACCATAGAAATGCTCAGAAATTCCACATTTCAGCATACAAACTATACCTGCTAAAATGTCTTTGATACATAGAAAGACCAAATACGTATATATACTTTTTTTTCAACATGTGTGTTGATTGGGGGCTTAGAAAACACGATAAATCCATAAATATTTCATACTAATAAACAGTAGAAAATATTAAGAAATAAACTACCCAATAAGTGTAAAGAATTTCAATTTAAAAAAAAAACTTTCAAGGAGAGTATGAAAGACTTTAGTATATGGAGAGATAACATAAGTTTGCAAATCAATATTTTCCAAATTAATTTTCTGTGTGCTCTTTGTCAATAAGAAAGGGATTTTTACTGGAACTTGACAAAATGATTTTTACTGGAACTTAAGTTCACTTTTAGATATTAATGCAGGATATAAAACTGTATTAAAAAGATGGTATGGGTGAGTGTAAACACATACAGCATTGAGACCAAAGAAAAAGGAGGAAAACAAAACAGCATCTGATAAAGGAGTCATCTCAAAATCAAAGATAAGGGGTGCCTGGGTGGCTCAGATGGTTGGGCATCTGCCTTTGGCTCAGGTCGTGATCCCAGGGCCCTGGGATCGAGCCCCGCATCGGGCTCCCTGTTCGAGCAGGGAGTCTGCTTCTCCCTCTCTCTCCCCATTGTCCCCCCTGCTAGTGCTCTCTCGATCTCTCTGTCAGATAAGTAAGTAAAATCTTTTTTAAAAAATCAAAGATAAAGGATTGATTATTTCATAAATGGTTTGGAGATGATTGACTCATCATTTGGGGGGAAAATAATGTCAAAGCTCTTTCTCATACCATGATCAAAATACATTCTAAATTAATCAAATATTTAAATGTTTAAAACTAGACCATAAAAGAACCAAAAGAAAATATAGCTTAATATTCCTCTGATCTAAAGATAGGAAAAGACCTTTTATAACCTGTATTTGCAAAGGCAGAAGTGAAATGGTTGACCAATTTGACCTCATAAAACCTTCAAACTTCTGCAGATCAAAAGCTTGATAGACAAAACCAAAAAACAATGAACACATTTTTAAAAATGTGATAAAAAGGACAGAGTATTACTATCCTCTATATATAAGGTACTTACAAATTAATAATATCAGAATTGTCCATAACCCGTGAGGCTGTTGGATGGAGGAACAGAAATAAAGCAGTATATAAAGTGCTTAGGGCTAAGCCTGACATACAGAAGGCACTCAGTAAGTATTAGCTGTTCACTTACTTTTTAATAAATAGAAAAATGAACAAAGGACAGTAATAGGATAGTGATAAGACATCCTTTAAAAAGAAATACAACATAAATATATGAAAAATGAAAATGTATACTGGTACAGAAGTCCAAATGAACACAAGAAATCATTGCTACCTCTCCATCCCCCCACCAGCTGTGGCCATTAAGATGGCAATGTTTGGAGTTGTGTCTTTAAAAACTGGTAATAAAGGGCGCCTGGGTGGCTCAGTGGGTTGAAGCCCCTGCCTTCAGCTCAGGTCATGATCCCAGGGTGCTGGGATCCAGCCCCGAATCGGGCTCTCTGCTCAGCAGGGAGCCTGCTTCCCCCTCTCTCTGCCTGCCTCTCTGCCTACTTGTGATCTCTGTCTGTCAAATAAATAAATAAATAATCTTTTAAAAAATTTAAATTGCAGAGAAAGAAAATATGATTATCACAACTATGGGGAATATAAAGAGACTTAGGTAAGGTCCCTGTTCCCAGGAGTCTGGTTTCTTTGGGGAGCCTCTAAGCATCACCCCTGCGGTGGAGCCCTGAGAGTCAGCCCACCCTCAGCCCCGTCCACTGCCTTACGCCCCATAGCACCCCGCGCACACCTGTCATGCATCTGGCCCAGTCAGTACAGGTTTGCCTGCCTTTCCCCCTACCAAGCTGGGAGTTCCTTACAGGCAAAGCCAGTGCCCTTCATCTGTGTCCCCCCAGAATGCGGGGCCAGGCACTGAGCAGAAATTCCCTGAGTGTTCGTTGTAAGAGTGACCTAAGGCCTAGAACAAAAATAACACGTCCCCACGTAAGGTTAAGTGGCCGCTGAAGTGGCGCAGGCGTAGGATAAGCTCGTAAAAGGAGATATCGGTATGACTGGGATGACAGGGAAGGCATCATTGAGAAGGAGGGTGTTGAAAACCTCCTGGACGCAAGGCTAGGATATGCTGGTCCCACCCATCCCTGCCCCCAGCTCTTTCATCTCCACCTTAAAAGCACCCAGAAGTACTCTGCGCTGAGACTGAAAGCTGCCCTATGCAGGGAACCTCATCGCCACTATTTCACACAAATGGGCTGTCTCTCCCATATTAAGGAAACACTGATCTCTTGACATATCCTACTAGCTCACTTGATGGCTGTCAATACAGATTTCTGCACATTTGTTGCAAACCTTGTGTTAAGACTCCAGTGGATTTCAATGTTAGCCCCCCTAAGGCAGGAGCTTTATCTGACTTGTTCATTGCATTACTGCCAAGACCCAGGACAGTGTTTAATGAATAGGAAGTGCTAATTAAATGTTTGTTGAATAAATTAAATATGATAACTTAAATATTGGCTTACAGGAGTCTGTGCTGTATTACACATATATGTGATGAATATATACATATACACTTCTGTAACTGTCTTGTGAATATGTATTATGTGTTTGTACATAAGTAGAGAACCCTAAAACAAATGTGCATGTGTGTGCATGAGCACACACACACACACACACACACACACACACACACACACACGCAGTTTGGGAAAATATCAAAAGGAGAAGCCCACAGCTTTCTCAGGAGTCAAATGCATCCTTTGAGAATAGGATTCCAATAAAATAGAATTTGGATGGTGTCACAGATAAATTTGCCTTTCTAAAAGCTCCCAAGTTACAATTTGAGAAAGGCTTGAGCATGAAGACAGGATGGCAATGACTAGATATGAATTTGCTTTATTTGTGTGGCTCAGAAATCCTCCCAGTACCACTGGGTTGAGGCAAGGGGACAAGATGGGAAGTGCTGAGGCTCGCCTGTACCTTGGCGCCTCCAGCCTCCTCTCCTTCCTCTTCCACCCCTGAAAGCCCATGGAATTCAGCTTGGGGTGGGGGGCGGTTCTGCTTGAAGGCAGCATTTAGATTAATGGTGCCTGTGAAGTCACCCAGCTTAGCTTTTTATTCTTCTGGGCCACCGGCCAATCAAAGGGCACTGGCTGCAGCCTCCCCCACTTGCCCCCCAGTAAAAAAGTTACTGCTGTCATATTGTTCCAACATCTTAAGCCCTGGGGGATCTTTGGTTGTCCCAGTCACTCACAGATCCCAGGGCCTCATGCTAAAGACTGTATTTAAGGGTAATATAAACAGTTTGATCTTTAAAGTACCCTGGATGCATAATATCTATACATAGTTCTTGAATTTTTATTCTAAAAACAATTAGCCAAAAAGCCCTTTTTATATGATATTTGCAACTACACTGACAGTAACAGCAATTAAACCCCGTCTGTTTGCTGAGGAAGGAGCCAACTCTCCATTTCTCCAGAAGCCTGTAAAATGTACAAATTCAGAGCTAGAAAACGAAGCCTCCAAAGGTAGCCCCAAGACCCTTCAAGGTCAGGCCCTAGCCCAGCTTGTCTAGCCCCCATCCACCCCCCATGAGCCCATCACTCCAACCAGCTGCAGCAACCCCGAAATATTCCTGGTGTTTTTCCCACTGCTAAGCCTTTGCCATGTCTGCCTGCCAGGATGCCTGCCTCCCTCTTCCCTCTCTTACCCCATTCATACTTCAAGGCACCCTTGGAACTCGCCCGCTATGAAGGCTCCCTGGGCAGGTTCTTCCATGTGTCTCATCGGGTGGTCCATTCCGTAGGCATCTGCTCCCCTTCCTCGCTGTGATCTCCTGAAGGGCAGAACTGCCCCTGGCTCTGTGCCTCCTCTGTGCTGAATAAATGAATGAGTGAAGGAAGGAATGAACGAATGAATCGTCCCACAGCCTGCACAGTTGAAGGCTTGGTTGGAGGCCAACACGAGGGGGCTTCCGGGATCCGGAAGGGCTCAGAGTCAGAAATCGGGGTGAGGGGAAGGCGGACTTTCATTTAGACTTAAACCACCGTTGTTACTTCTGCACATTGAGCTGCCTCTCCTTGGAGCACTGTCCTCAATTTCCTGCATGTGTTTTCCTGGTAACAGAAATAGTTCTAAGTTCTGAACTTCTCCCCGTGTTTTGCTTTCATTCAACAAATGCTTTTTTGAGTGGCTCCCCTGTGCTCCGTCCTCTATTCTAGGTACTCTGGGTGCATCAGGGCACAAAACAAAGTTCCTTCCCCTCAGGGAGCTTACTTCTAGAAGAAGGAGACAGACAAGCACCAATAAAACTTAACATATAAGTGATCTGGTGCTGTTAGGAGGCTTAGTTTATTGGGGAAAATGCAGAGCAGGATTGTGGAGCCGGAGTGCTCAGGGAGGGGCTCACGGAGAAAATGAGATTCAAATGAAGACTAAGAGGTAAGCGAGCATGGCCGGCAGAAATGGGGGGGTCAGGGGCGAGCCCTCAGGGAGAGGGACCAGCTAGTGCAAAGAACCTGGGGCAGGTGCTGCTGTGTCCCAGGAAGAGCTGGGAGGCCGATGTGACTGCAGGGGTGTCGGGGACAAGTAAGGACTTGGGGAAGAGGAGGGCCAGGAGGTGAGGTGACCGGATGCAGCAGGGCCTGGTGAGGGCTCAGGCTCATTCTGTGTGTGTGCATCAGGAGGCCCCGGAGCATGTGAGCAGAAGAGGGGTCTGTTTTACTCGGGTTTTAGGAGGCTTCCACCTGGCTGCTTCGGGTCAGGGGCAGGAGCAGCAGGGAGACCTGGCAGGAGGCCATTGTAGTAATCCAGGCCAGAGATAATGGAGTGACCGTGGTGGTCAGCAGGCCATAGGGCCCCAGAAGGGGCCAGGCCCAGCACCCTCCCCCCTGCATTTGGAAGAGAACTGCAGGGTTAGTACATGAGCACACACCACGGGACATTTGCAAGGTCTCCCCAAAGTTCAGCGTAGTAGAAATGAAGTGATGCAGTCCGCCCAGGAACAACCCTACAGCCCCCAAGCAGCCTTAAGCTACACAGGCCTCCTGGGCTTGCAAGGAAGGGAGGAGCCCAAGGCCTCACCTCAGAGCACTCAGGAATGCGGTCACCTTGTAAGTAGCAGCAGGGGCTCCCTACAGGCCCACCACCCCAGCCTGTTGGCACAAACTGAAGGTCCCTCGTTCTAGGCCTGGCTCCCCAGCACAGTCCCCAATCAGTCACTGTCCTAGACATCCCGCCAAGCTTGAATTTCTTCATCGGAAAAGTGAGGAAGGTGGGCCCCCTGTTCTCTAGGGGAAATTTGACTTCCAAATTTCAGAAATTCTCCACTGCCTTGACTCAGTAACAGCCTCCTCTCAATTCTTCTAATGACTCCAAAATTTACAGGAACGCCCTTAGTGTATAGCTCCGTCTTTCTGTTTCGTTTTTCAGTTACATTATTCCAGATAATACTCTGCTTGCTTGCCAAGAGAAGAAAAAAATGACATTAATTAAAGATTTGGTCTGTGTCCTAATCAAAAATTTTAAAAATGAATGTATCATACTGTACATTCTGTAATGTAGCCTGCTTTTTTACTTAGCAATATATCATTAACATTTTCCCATGTCAACACATATTCTTCTAAACCATGATTTTTAGTGCAGAAGTAGTTTACCATATGGATGTACTATAATTTACTCAGCCCATCCCCTACTATTGGACATTAGGTTGTATCTTTTATATATATATATATATATATATATATATATATATATATATAATTACCGATGCTACAATGAGCAAAGTTGTGAATACCCACTCTTCATTCACCTCTTTATTGACTTTCTTAGGATAAATTCCTGGAGGTCAAAGGTGTTGCACATTCGAGGACTCTCTGGTAGATAATACGAAAATGCTATCAGTTTAGAATCCTTCCAGTGGCGTGCGAGTAACCATCAGGACTGTCCAACTTTAGAGTTTAAAGGAGACCCCCCTCCAGGGCCGTGGTGCAGACCCTTCCTCTCCCAGGTGAGGCCCAGGATGGTGTGGGATGAGGCAGGGGTCCTGGGCACTCCCCACAAGCCTGTGAGAGACTGCCTGCCCCCAGCCCGGTGGGGTCACAGCCACGCCCCTCTCAGCTGTCTTCCCCAGCCAGGCTGCTTCCCAGGGCCCGTGGCCCTGTGCAGTTTCTCCTTCTTCACTTCCAGTTCATCTCTCCCACACTGACTGTTCCTTCTTTGGCCCTCTCCCTACCACATTTGGTGGAGGCCTGGCCTTCTCGGCCAGTGATATCTCTGTGACCATGAGGCAACATCTCCCATTCTGAAACATGCTTCTCCCGGGCAACCACGATTTGCCACCCTGCGTCCCTCCGCCTGACTTCCAGTGCCTGGGCACCGTTTTCCCATCAGACTTTCCCCAGGATGGGTTCATCTGTTCCCACCGTTCGGCGGCACAACCCACATTGCCTCTTCATGAGCTCCAGAGCCAGGGGTCTATTGCCCACATGTGTCTCTTTATGCTCTGCAAGACCATTCTCAATAAGTCCAAAATGAAATGGGTTATGTCCCCACTTCTAGTCCACCACCCTGCCCCTGCCGCCCCCCTCCCACCACCGCCATTCTCGACAGCATCACAGCCACCCCAGGCTGTGAGCTGCAGCTCACCCTGGAGCCTCCCTTCTCCCTGCTTCTCCCATCCTCCCGTCCAGCCACTGCCTTGTGCCTCCCTCCTGAGTCTCTGGAGCCCACACTGTCCTTTGAAAGCCCTCCTCCAGCTCCATTCTAGAGCAAGGCAGTCACTTCCCAACTGGTCACCTGCTTCTAGTCTCCAAGCTCCTCAGCCTGTCCTCCAGCCCATCCCTGGAGAATCTCCCTAAGCCTGGCTACCCTTTCCAGAATATTCCCCTACTTAACCCTGACTGCTTCCCACATAGGGTTAAAGCCACACGCTGTGGCATGGCACATAGGGCCCTCCCTGAGCAGCCGGGCCTCCTCACCAGCGTCGTGTCTCACCAGCCTCCATGTGGTACCCCCATTCCCATCCCAGCAGTAACTTCCTAGGCTCCTCCTGGACCTGTGGTCAGTTAAGCTCTTCCCTGCCCTGTCCCCAGCTCAACCCTCTCGTCTGCCTAGATCATCTTTTAAGGCGAAGCTTAGACATCTCACCCTTCACAAGGTTTTCTGTGGCCTCCCTTAATTTAGGCAGCATTAAACCCCCCTCCTCTGGGAAACCACCATGGCTCATACACTCCTCCATTACAGAACTGAGCGCAGAAGTGCGGGTACTAGTATTAGTACTTGTAGTAGTTTATTTCTCTGACTCCCCAGTGAGACTCAAATACTTGGGGGTAGAGACCACATTTAGTCCTTCTCATCTCAGTGCGTGTTTATTGACTGAAGAGAAGTGACAGAGAAGAATGAAGGTTGCCATGACTAGTTCATTCCTCTTTTCTCTTTGCCATCATCAGCCACCCGGGAATCTGTGCAGAGAATCACTTTTGACCGGAAGGAGAGGATATGAGCACTATAGAAACAAAAATGACCTGACAGAATGCTAGTATCCCCTCTTCTTCCACTTCTGCCAATTCCCAGGCCTGGAGAATGTCTGCCGGGCAAATCATATTGAGCTTGTAAGACCCTGTGTAATTCTTGCCTTTCTGACCATGTCCCCAGTACAAACTCTTCCCCCTAACTTAACCAAGGTGTCTAGAATCAGACCCCAACTCTTCAGCTTCCCTCACTGTGTTCCATTCAAGAGTACTGCCCGTCTGCCCACCTATGCACGTCCTGCCCCCCTGCCAAAGATAGGTATCTGGGAGTTGTTCCTGGAGGAACCCACCCCTAAATCAAAGGGAACCAGCCCTCTTCCCTTGCTATGACTTCCCAGGCACTAATGACCTGCTTTCCCTACGAGCTACCTTACCCACAGCCAGAGAGCATTGTACAGAGTGTGTGCGCTGATGAATTTCCCTTGATCCGTCAGTCGAAATCTGACTGTTGGAGGAACTGAACAGAAAGAGATCGTTTCTGCTCTGCACCCTCAGACTGCATGGCAACTTTTTTAAAGCTGCGAAGAGACAAGCCTTCCAATTCCAGAAGTATACCTAACCTCTTTCCATAGGTCCCATCCTAATTCTAAGGAAAGCATGTCCCAGAATACCATGACGTATCAGAGTCCTCCTTCCCCGGTATCACTAGTCCAGACCCCTTCACGGGGGGACAGCTTAGCAGTCCTCTTGCTGGGAAACAAAAGGAAGACGGAGGAAGCAGGTAGAGGGGAGAGGGGAAGGGAAGCGAGCATTTTGTCCATCTCTGCTCTGTGTTGGGCACTTCCTACACCTGTGTTACGTCATTCCATTCTCCCTACGGCACTGTGAGATAACACGAATGCTGTGACACAGAAGGAGGCCGGGGTACAGTGAAGTCTGGATCTTAATCAGGGTCATGGAGCTAGTAAAGAGCAGAGCCCAAATTTAAAGGCAACTAACTCCAGGCTCAACTCTGAGCCCCAAGGATCCCAGGAAACTGCACACTGTTAGCCCATGGGTCCTGCCACTTCCTCCTTTATTAGTGCTCATTAAGGACTTACTGAATGCCAGATGCCATTTGTAGACATTCTCTCATTGACTCCTCGCGGGACCCTGTGTGATAGCTATTGTTCCCTTTTTATTTATTTAATTTTTTTTAAAGATTTATTTATTGGGGGGTGGTGGGTGCAGAGGGAGAGGGAGAAACCAAGCAGACTCTATGCTTAGCATGGAGCCTGATGTGGGGCTTGATCCCACGACCTTGAGATCACAACCTGAGTTGAAACCAAGAGTTAGATGCTTAACCAACTGAGCCATCCAGAAACTCCCTAGTGTTCCTTTTTTAAATCAGGAGGCAGTCTCAAAGAATTTTTGTAGCTTTCCCAAGTCACATGGCTAATCAGTGGCCCAGCGGGGTCCTGATGAGTCTAAGCACCACGGAGCAGCCCTGCCTCCCTGACTGGGCCTCCCTCTTCTGTGCTTCTCCCTGATACCAGGAGCAGCACCTGTGGTCAGGCATCATACCAGGCTTGTCCCAAACCAGAGCTACCTTGATATTCTTCAACCCACATCCTTGCCTTTTACTGTCTTACCCCATCCCAGAGATGTGGTCTTCCCCAAAATTGAAGATTGTTCAGGACCCACGCTGGAGGATGCCTGTGATCTTGATATGGCCATAGTTCCAAGTTCTGGGCACTGGGTAGCAGGTACCGAGGTGAGGTCTGGTCAGGTTCCCTCAGGTGCCCCGGAAGGTCAGGGAACGTAACTTGAGGACGTGGCCACTCCCAGTTCCACTGCCTAAGGCCTGCTGTCCTTGGCGAGCGGTCAGAGAGACGTCCCCTGAGTACAGTCAATGCCGCAGAGAGTTCGGGCCCCCATGGGTCTGTGCTAAGCTGTTCTGTTGTCCAAAGGCAGAACCCAAGTGGTGACAAGTGTGTTCTAGACACACTGGAGCCCCAAAGAAGCAGGCCAAGCCACAGCTTTCAAGCCCACAGCACATGTTCGTGGTCACGGGTAGGTGCCGCATGGCCCACTGCAGCAGCCCCCTTGTCCAGGCTGTGTCTCCAGCACCCCCAAAAGGTGGCCAAGCCCCTGATGGAGCTCAGAGCATCTCCGATGGTCCTCCCGTCCTGCTCCCTGCCTTTCTCCGGGTGTCATCCCTGTTGACAGAGGATTATGTAACCTCCAAGGAAGGGAGGCCTGGAGTTCTCTCCAAAGCTGCAAGTGAATCCTGAATCCGTTTTTGCTGCCGTCACTTTCTCAGCAGGGATCTGCTTTATGCAGACTGGATTTAGGGGTTTTTCCTGGATGCTTCTGTTTCATTTAACATGCAAGGGCTAATAACTTGTCACAATTCAATAAGGCGGTGGTTACAAACACCCGGGCTGCTGCTTATTTAAATGCAGGTTTGTTAATTAGCTTCTCTTAACAAGGCGTGCGCTAAATCAGGCACCCGGCTGGCAGCACCCAAGCCTGGCACATCTCCCGGGATGGGAGCTTGGCTCTAGGGTCACGTCCAGTGGCTGGCATCAGGGCCAGAATTCAAGGCCAGGAGGCTTGTCCCGGCCACCCTAGTGCCTCAGTTTCCTTAAAAACAAGGTCTCTGGGACAAGTCTTAACAACTGCAAGATAGCCACAGTCTGTCTCTTCCTGCCCGTCCTGGTCCTCTTTCCTGCCCTTGAGTCCTGAGCCCATCCTGCCCTCCAGATGTGTTGTTTCTGTTTATTCTTGTTGCTCCTCCCTGGTCCCCGCCTCTTCCCCAGGCTTTCCTTCATCTGTTCCTTCGGCCCTTTCCAGCACATGTCTTCCCTGACATAGCACTCGGTGCTCAGTTTTGGTGGTGGGAGTGCCGGTGAGGGGACAGAAGACGAGAATGCCTGCCGCATGCTGGGGTCCAGGCAGGCACTCATCGTGACCCATTTCTGTAGTCCTCTGCACAGCCTATCGCTGACATGCCTGTGGCCTCCTGGGCCCGGCAATGTTATGTAGCTTTCCCAAGTTCGCTGGCAGTGGCAGTCACTCCCAGCCTCACCGTCAGGCCTGGCTCCGGGGCTCGTGCCGTCTCCACTCCTGGTGTGCAAGAAGGGCCTGGACACCGGGCATGTTAAGTGAGGCTGCTCACGCCCACTGTGGTCGTGATCTCTTCTGGGAGATCTCCTGGAGCGCAATGACCCTAGCTGAATGCTGGTTGAATCCTGGCCTCTGATTCCACCAGAGCCCGAGCACCTGACAAGCAGCTTTAAGAAAGCAGCCGAGACACCCCCACCCCGAGGGGTGGGGAGAGGCCAGCAAGTCAGCCACTCTTGGAGGGCCTGGCCCTTTGCGAGTCTCTCCAGAGCAGCCCCGGCACCACAGGCTAGTGAGGGTCCTCAGGAAGAGGGCCATGCAGAAACCCCCAGAGGCAGGCTTTTGCAGCCCCTCACCCTCCCTGCTTGGCTGGCGCACCTACCCCTTCACAGAGTGAAAGAGTATTGAGAGCATTTAGAGAATGGCTAGGCATCGTTCCTTATGCTCAAGAAAGGACTGAGAAAAGATCTAAATATAGAAAGGAAGGCACAGTGAGGTTGGAATAGGGGAGATGGAGCCCTGAGGAACCCCACGTTGCCCACCTCTTCCCCACCAAAGCAGGAGCCCCAGCCGGTGCATCTGGACCCAAACCTCAGTGGGCTGAGCTCAGTGGGGAGGCTGGATCTGCCTGTGCATGCCTGTCCTGTACCCTCTGGCATGGAGGAAACCTGAGGTCTGAGCAAGAAGGCTGCGCAGTCCAGGGGGTCTTCCCTGGGATCCTGGGAAGATGATCACTGGGTTCTGGGCACTGCAAAGCTGCCTCCATCCGAGACATGTGGCAGGTGTGGGCTCTCCACCAAGAGTATCTGAAGACAACCTACTGCCAAAGCCAGGCCAGCCTCTCCTATCAGGAAGGGTCTTTAAGCCTTGGAGGTCACCCTCCCCAATCTGAAGAAAGAGAGAGGCCTCTCACTAAGGAAGTACATACACAGGGGTGCGCGAATGTATACAATTGTATAATTTCTGGTCATTCATAACCCCCTGAAGCCTGTTCACACAGCCTCGGTTAAGAGCTCCTGCTTGAAGAAGGCATTCTAAGAGACTTTTCTCTTAACGAGAACCCCTGTGTGCCCCCATAAGATCTTCTGTAGTCATCCGCGGACCCTGTGTAAAAAGTGGAGCTCTCTGATGGGTGGTTTGAAGGCTGGGGTCCGGATCCGGAGATCTGTTTTGAATGAATGAGTGGTGGTTTCCTGCCTGCTCTGGGGTTTTGTGCCATGCCTTGTCACAGCTCACCCGATCGCCCTGAATTTTTGGCTTTGAGCCCGCAGGTCAGGCACATTTTGTCATCAGGGCCTCCGAAGGGGGAGTGTGGGAGGGCGCGCCGGGCCTGGGCTTCTGGGCCCTCTACACAGTGTCTCCGGCACCCACCTCAAGAGAACTCCCCCTCTCACTCCCGCTCCTTTACCAAGTCTATTTCACAAGCAATCCCCATCCAGTCAAGACCGGCAAGGGAGCCAGAGAGGGACTGAGAAGACCTCACTCCGAATCCCAGCACTACGGGAGGATGTTGAGAGTAGGAGGGGACCAAGGCCTGCAGGCCCAGTTCCCAAAGTGTGGGTACCTCCAGCCAGGTTTCCTGGGCCTCGCTGAAACAGGCCCACCTCTGCCACCTCTCTGCCAACAGAGGACTGAGGGGAGCCTGCCATGCCTGAAGTCCAGCATGGGGGCCTTCAGATAGGAGCTGGGAGCCCTGAGTCTGAGCCAAACTCCAGGTCTGAAAATCTGAGGGTCTAGAATGGGGGTCGATGCCAGGCAGGGCATTTGGGCTCCCAGATTTCTCCTGGTGACTGGGCCACATGACATGAAGTGGGGAGTGGCTGTGTGGGAGGCCGGGTACAGGGGGAGGGAACTCCTACCCCCGCCCAGGCCTTGGATCATTTGAAAGGCAAATGTGCTGGGTTGCCTAGGGAACGGAAGAAAAGGGACTTCCCTAGCACCGGTGACTAGTAAGGGATGGAGACGGGAGCTGTGATGCTGAGAAAATTGTTTCCAAAAAAAAAGTAAAAAGCGGTGACTAAGCAGCCCTGGTTATGTAAAGCGATCCCTGAGGAAGTGTGGGGAAAAGCCTGGAACCCACCCCCGTGTCCCTCCTCCCCACTCTCAGCCTGGTTCCTGCCGCCTCGGGGAGTTTCCAACAGCCCCTTCCCCTCCCCCTTCTCCCGGACTCCCTACTCCTCCACGAGGCTCTCACTGCCAAGTGAAACCAACGTGGTGGGCAGGGCACGGAAGAGGGGATGCCTTCACGGTCCCCAAGAGAACCCGTTGGGTCAGTTCTGAGACGTCTGCTCAGTACAGTGCACCCAGGGTCAGCCCCACAGGAGGCAGGGGGTCATCTGCCCTCCCTCAATCAGGGCGTTGTTCCACTCCAAAGACAGAGTTCTAGATTGGCACCCAGCACAGCCGATTGCTGATTGTGAGCTTCAGTAAGCCGCAGGGCCTCTTCGAGGCCGTTTTCACAGCTATAGATGGAAGACGCCATCTAGTCCACAAGGCTGTGCAGTTCTAGGCTGAAGCGTGCAGGCACTCAGCACGTGTCCATCTCCTTTCCCCTTAGCGAGCAACCCGAGAGACCCTCTGAGCCTTTTCTGGAAGGAAAAGTCTGGGGCTGATCATTAGGCTCAAGTGGGATCCAAGGAATCTGACCATCACTTTGGTGCCTTTGTCCATGTGGGTCGGGCAGGCGTAGGGCTACTGATCAGCGCACGCCGTCTGCCTTCCAGCCTCCTAATTCTCACCCCAGGTAGTGGCCAGGACCTGAAGGGCATCCTCTCGAGGGCAGCCCAGAAGAGCAGTTGATGTTGTCGCCCCCGTAACCGCCATGTGTGGCCTCTGGCTTCTCAATTTTCCTCACTCCACAGCCTCCAGGAAGGAGGAAGAACACGTTGGTCTGGACAAAAAGATTTCCAGGCATGAGCTGCTCTGAGCCTCAAAAAGCTATAGAAGGGGCCTGGGAAACAAGGGCCTCGGTCACCAGTGAAGACGGCCAGGCCCGAGTGAGGAAGGACATTTGTCATCTGTCACCTACAGCAAGATGCCTGGAAAGCAGGCCCACTTTTAACCACACCCAGCAGACTCCTGTGCCATCCTCGCTCTCAGGAGGGTTGACAACGGCCAGTCCAACCCCCCGAGGCTGGAGTTGAAGCCTGTTTCCTCTCATTTGCCTTCCTTGAAAAAGAAAAATAGCTACTTCTCTTCTCTGTGCTTATACTTCATGAGCCCCAAACACGAAGAAAAACGTTTAGAGATCAAGGCCTGATACCTAACATTTTCCTGGAGGTCCGAGGGGTTGGGAAAGGCCTTCGTTCCCATTTAAGTGCTGCTCCTACTTCTCTCGGATGAACCCTTGAAAGGGTCCCCTGGGTCAAGGGGACAGACTTGCCACTGTCTCTGGAGCAGCTGGGCTGACTCTGCGACAGAAGACCAAGGAGAGGAGCGGAGCCCCCTGTGCCCTCTTGCCTCTCTGCCTCCCCGCGGCCCCCTGGAAGACCCCATTCCACTCTGCCCTGTGCTGTGCTCATGCCCTAGACTCCAGTGAAGATCTGCGCCCCCAACCAGGCCTTCTGTGAGGCAGGCTGTAGGGGTTTTCCTGGGATCCTCAACACCTCTTCTTTTTGCTAGTGAATCCCAGCGAACTCTGTCCTCTTGGAGACTGGCCTTCCACACTCTTCCCAGTGCTAAGCACCATGCTGCGCCTGCAGTTGGTAACGGATAGGCATTTACTGGGGGGGAATGAACGTACCCAGCAGAGGTACTGCTCAGTTTCCTAAAAGAAAATTCTTCTGTTCTGTGAGGAGGTAGTCGGTGGGCGGGGGGAAGGGTACAGCCCCAGCCCTTGCCCCCTGGGCTTTTCAGTGCCCCCATATAATGGAGGGTGGAAGTACTTGTGGCCTGCACACTAGATGATCTGAGACCCTTAGGGCTCTTTGTCTGGTACTCCTGTAACAATATAAAAACCCCACTGGTCCAGAGTCAGAGACCTCTATGCATCTCGCCTGGTCACCTCTTAGCTGGCTGACCTCTGACAAGTCACTTACTTCTTTGTGCCTCCAATTCTCTATCCCTACCTTGAAGCCAATCTCAGTGACTCAGGGTTGTAGGGAGAAAGCCTGGAATAGCCAGCGTCCTCAGAACACGTTGGGTAAGTCCAAATATGGGGCACCTTGGACCCCACAGGAATGCAGGGTTCTCCTGTGGGTAGTGGAGCCCTCGAGGGTTTCCTTTCTTGGGATCTCCGACTCTCATCTGGCCTGCAGGGCCTGCACAGAGAGCCAGGCAGCTGACAAGATGAGGAAACCCCGGCCCCCGCCTCCCCCGCCTCCCCCGCCTACCTTCCCACCACCTCCTCAGAGGCTCATAATTGGTATTGCAAAGATTAGTCACCGCGCCAGCACAAGGCTGCCTCCCCCACAGCCCAGGCCCCCCACACAGGCAGACTGGCTGAATGCTTAATTGGAGTTCCTCACACCTCCGAGGACAGCTTCTGACAAGATGACAAGACTCAGAGCCCCGTGGCAGGCCCGACTGAGGGAGGGTATGGACGGCGGGCAGAGGACTTTGCTTTCCCCAAAAAGGCACCCTTCACATGGCCTCAGCTGAGAAGGAGGAAGGCTGGGAACTTGTCTTGGTGCCCAGCACCCCGTCAAGACAGGAGTTCCAGAACCTTCTCCTAAGATGCTTGCTGGGAAGGCCTGTAGCCCCAGCCACTTGACCCTCCCAGGATCACAAGAGAGGGGAATGGGGACAACAGGAGGCAGGAAGAAGTCACTGGGGAGGAGCCACTCCTACCCTCTGTGGGGCACTGGGAGAAGGCTAGAGGAGGCCACAGGACCTGTCCACATCCACACCATGTCCACCCTCCTGTACGCATGCTTTTATGTGCCCCCATAAGAGCCTCTAGGAAAGACTGAGAGAGACATCTTAGAGGAAGGAGGCCCCGGGCTCACTGATTTGGCTGCCCCAGGGGCCACTGAGGTTGGTGGGTTGAGGGAGTGAGGTCACATGTCACCTTATCTGTACTGAACTGGAGCACAGTTGGGTGAGAAGGACGATCACTATAGAGCCCAGGAGAGCCCAGCTTCAGAGGGGGACCCAGCTCCAAGGGTTCAGGAGGCAGTCCTCCCAACCCCCCCACCCCGCCCTGCTCCATTCCAGAGGCAGGAGGCAACCACCAAGAGGGAGGGAACAGTGGTGGCTGCTGCCTGGGTCTGCTGCTGTCAGAGGTGCCCCCCCCAACTGTGAGCCTCTGTCACCCTTAGTGAGAAGGGGATGAATGACAAGAGGAATCAGGGTGTGATGGTGGCCCTGAAAAGGGGAGCTGGGGGCTGGAATGAGGGAGCTGGCTATACTTTCTCTTTTAGGGCCTGGGGAAGCCAGAAAGTGAAAAGAAACCTCCCACATGCCCTCAGCCTCCCCAGCCTTGCCCATCTAATTGGATTCCCTCTGCCTCCTACAAGGTTATCCTTAGCGCCAGGAAAATGCCTCATGGTTGGTTGCTTCCCGCCACCCCCCCGCCCTTGAGAGGAAGGCTGGGACTCAGAGCAGCTCTGCCATTCACAACATTTCCCTGCGCCCCAGTCACCGCCCCCAGCTCTGGGGGAGACAGGAGTGCCATGCCGGGTGAGTGAGGAGAGGAGTCTGACAACCACAGAGCAGGAAGAGGCAGGCTGGGAGCCAAGAAGTGAGCTTCCCAGCCTTCTTCTGGCTGTTACCTGGAGACCTCGCCAGCCGTGGCCTCCTCAGCTGAAGCCTGTCCATCCCTTTCCGGGCCCTGCCTGTCCCCTGAAGGTCCGGGGGCTGTGCCCTCATCCTCCTCCTGCCTCTCTTACTTCCCAGGCCAAGCCCAGCTGGGCCCTGGCTCAGGCAGTGCTCACAGATGCCACCCATAGTCTCATCCTTCCCAGTCCCAAAGCAACCCCACCTGTCTCTTCGGGCTCCGTCCTCCCGGGGTCCACAGAACATGACCACAGCTGTCCTTCAGCACCTGTGCTTCTCCGGCTGCTGCAGGTCCCTGCAGCCGGAAAGTTCCCCTGAGGACAGGGCGCTGCCCTGCACCTCTCTCAAATCCCTCACGGGGTCAGGCTCAGGGAAACACTCCAGTGATTGATTCTGCACAGTCTTCTAGACCCAAGGCCCAAACATCTGCCCAAAGGGCCTGCCAAACCCGTGACTCAGTGAGCAAAAAAATACAAAGAGGAATGTCTTCTTTCCAAGAAGCATCTTCTCTAGTCTGTGAGTTCCTGGAGGGCGTCCACACACCCGACCTCACCCGTCACAGGTGCCCAGCAAAGGGAAGTGGGCTGATAAGAAGGCACTGCGGCAGTGCCCTTCCGGCTCGTGGTCTGCACAGTGCTGCTGAGGACAGCCAGCCTCGGCCAAGCCTTCTGTCCCCAAATATAGCCTGGTGCTATCTCTCCACCAATCCCAGACGGCCTTTTGGACCTAGTGGGGAGCAGACTCCAATGTTTTCTGGAAACATCATCTGCAGTCCCAGAGGAAAGGATCCCAGACCCTGAAGAAAGGGTCCAGGGAAGGCGGGGGCTGCTGCCAGAGCCATACTGAGCTCCTCTGTCCCTGCGCCTGTGGCCGCCAGCAGGCCAACCACATGACTCTAGCAAGGCACCCACCGCGAGTGCTTCCAAGGTTCAATCCTGTGTCAAAAGATTGGCTTTATGCCCTGGTCATTCAGAAGTGCCCTTTGGGCAGTGTTTGCCACACAACTCAGTCTTCCCCTTCCTTGCCCTATACCTACTTTAAGGAAATATCATAAAAAACCGAGTACACAAACATTTACGTATGCCTGACTTTACCATTAGAATATTCCCCAGGCAGATACACCTCGCTACCCCCCATAGTCTCTCCTCAGTTCCTGTTCCCGACCCCCTCACCTCCTGGCCTCCCTCCTACCTCTAGCCCTTTCCTCTGAGCCACTCTGTCTCTGTTCCAGTGTCTGTAGAGGGAGATGAAACAGGAGAGAGGGGGGAGGGGGAGGCAGCAGCTAGCAGGGAAGACCACCAGGCTTCCTGTACATGTCAGACATGGCATTCTGAAAGAGCTTCTCCAGCGCTATCGAGATAGGTCTTGTCCCCTCCATTCCTGCTGGGAGGCTCTTCAGGAGCCGCCACACCCTCTCTTCATTCAGAAGCTCCCATAGCTGGGAGAGTGGGGAGGATGGAGGAAGGAGACTGAGACAGAAGGGAAGCTGAAGGAATGAAAAAAATGATGGAGCATGAGGAAGGGGGCGCACCCGCCCTCCTGAACCTCTTTCCCAGCCTTTGTAGTGTCTAGTGTCCTCTCTGGCCCCCACTGCTTGCCTGCTCAGTTGCCTTACGTGTAGCCCCCTCCCCTGCAGACCTCGGCTGGTGCCGCCCCTGCTCTGCTCTTTCCTTCAGCCAAGCAAGCCCTCCCTGGGACCCATCACAAGCCATCCCGGTTTCCCCCAGCCACCTGCGCCGTGCCTGTGTGCCACCCTGCAGCCACGCCTGGTGGCTGACCCTCCCGGCCCTGTAGGTCAGGTAATCTGGGGAGTTCGCTGGCTGGAGCTACTGAGTGCTTGGATCAGGAAAAGGCCCTTCTTGGTCTCCCGTTCAGAACTGTTAGTAAGCTTCTTCTATCAATAAGTGATGGTGTTTTAACCAGTCGGGAGGTAGATGGGGGGATCAGAGTTAAAGAGGAGTCTGTGTTTGCAGATAGGGAGAGAAACAGAAAAAACACAGAGAGGACTGGCCCCGGGGAGAAAGCAGTGGTGGACCATAGTGGAAGAGGCTACAGTGGCCTCCCAGTGGTCTGAAGGCCCAGCGCAAGGCAGCTGGCCCACCAGGAAGGCCAGTGGACCCTGCAGCGAGCCCAGCTGCTGTTCAGAGGGTCTCGCAGTGGGGGGCACCACGGAGAACCCCCAAAACCATACAGAGTTGCTGCTGAAAGACTGTATCGGCCAGCTTAACATGGATTATTCTTTGTGCCTTGGAGAACTCTGATGTCTTCTTCCAAATCCCACCTACGAGTAAAAAGAGGGATGAAGGGATGGCAGAGGTCTACGATGGCTTCTGGAGGCCCATGAATCCCCAGATCTCCTTGGTGGGATTCTTCCCCCCACTCGATGAGTCCCAGCATCAGCACTGCAGGATTCTGTTCTTCAGAGAGATTGCTGCCCCAAACAGAGGCTTTCTCAGTGCTGATCCGGCATGAGGGTGAAGGAGGGGAGGGTCAGGTGGCCCCGGGGCCCCCCACAGAGCTTATGGTGTCCACCCTAGGCCGCCCTGGCCACAGACCCACCTGCCATCCCCGTCGGAGATGCCCCTGTATGTGCATACAGAGCCCTGTTGTTTCAGAGGTGAGCCCGGACGACCCTAGCCCGCCCCGGTGGGGACAGATGGGCCAGAGAAGCTCCCTGCCAGCGCCTCCAGAATGGGAAACCCCCCCAAGAGCCAAGGAGTCGGGCAATCCTTCCTGCCCACTCAGAGATTCCGGAAGCCCTTCGAGTCTGGAGAACCCGCCTCCCCAACCTCTCTCTCACTTCCTCTGTCTGTCTCCTCGCGACTCCTGTGAGTGCACAGGAGGGCTGAGGGAAGCCCCGTGTGCCTGTGATGAACGGAGCTAATTTCTGGTTTGCTGGTATGCCGCAGAGACGCTGCCTCCGTTCCCCTCCTTCCCAGCAAACCCTCTCCCACACACAGACAAATAGGCTGCATATTTAATTGGAATTCCTCACACCTACAGGGTAAAGCCTTGTCAGTAGAAATAGAGCCCACAGCCAGCTGGCTTCCCCCATTCCACCCACCTTGTCTCTTAAAAAGAAATCCCCCCCCCATACGTGAACACCCACCCACGGGCCCTTCCACGTCCCTCTCAGCATGGTTGTAAAGGAGGGATTCGTTGGCAGTGACGCTCCTTTCCTGGCTGCAACAGCTGGGCCCACCCCGCAGAGACCACCCAGAGCCTTCTCCCTGGCAGATGGGCCCTTCTCATGGCCCTTCCCCTTCTCATGGCCCACCTCCGGAGAGGTGGCCCAGCCAAAGCTCTTGGCCCTCCAGGGTCCCCGAAGGGTGCTGAGAGGCGCCGGCTGCCTGGATATCAGAGATCAAGTGATATGGAGAAGGAAGAAAAGGAGAGCCATAAAATCCTAGAACATTACCCCCAGAGAGACCTGGGAGCCCCCGTCAGGGTACAAGTGGGGAAAACCTCTATTACACAGCTAACTTAGGGCCGTGCAAGGCCGAACCTGGTTCCTGATTCCAAGCACGCCACTTTGCCCCTTACCCTGCGGCAGCTCTCCCCCCAAGGGGAAGGGGGGTGGGCCACAGAGCCTGCCAGGACAGAGGGAGAGGGGCTCCTGGCGAGAAGCCGGTGAGAGACTGGGGCCGTGGAAGGGCAGGGGACCAAGAAGGGGTTAGAGAGGTCAAGGAGTCCTGACTGGGGGAAGTCAGCTGGGTCTATTTCCCATATGGCAAAAGAGAAAGAGGTCTGGGGGGAGGAGCTGGGGCAACACAAGTTAAAGGTGGCGGCAGGCGTGGGGAGGCCGCATTCCTCAGGACAGCCTCGGCACGCCCAGCTCAAACTCTGCCCAGGACCCATAGCTGGCTGTCCTCCTGGGGACAGACGGGCCAGAGAAGCTCACTGCCAGCACCTCCAGAAAGGAACCCCCCCTTACACCCACTCCTCGTGTTGTGACCTCGGCATTCAGGATCAGCAGCCTTGGCTGAGTTTTGGGGGCCTCGGGCTCCCATCAGTGATTTCTCTCTTGCCTCTTTCCTCTCTGGCAAAATGATTCCCGTCACATTGAGCCTGGCACAGGGCCACACCGAACCTGTGTGTCAGTGAGTAGACAGCTGCCTATGGGGCTCTGAGGAGCACTGTGACATCCTCGTTCTCCCCCACAAAATATCATCTCAGTTTGCCTGAAAGTTCACCATTAGTGACTCATTTCTTTGGGTTAAACATAGCCCTCCCTTTTGAAACGCAGCTGCTCTAGGAAAGGGTAACTCATTGAGTTGTTAACACCCTAGCATGAATGGGGAGATGGATGAGATCTGGGGGGCTGAGAGGAGATGGGAAAGGGAAGCCACGGAAAGGGAAGAAGAGAGCAGAGAAGGGAGCAGCAGGAAGCAGCCTCGGCTCCATCTTGAGAGCCCCCTTCCACAAGCCACCGACGCTCCACGGTGAAGGAAAGACCCCCTGGTTTAGGAGCTGCCCTCTGGTCTACAAAGCATGCTCACAGCATTCTCACCTGGTCCTCATGGCTCTGTGAAGCCAGAAAGCGGGAAGATGCTGCGCCCATTGCACAGTTGAAGAGACTAAGGCTCCTGGAGTCGGAAGGACTTGCCACCAAGCCAGTGAGCTGGAGAGCCAGGACTCTGCCCTTCGTACAGACACCCGTTGAGGCGCCCTCCGGGCTCGCCTCCTCCCCAGCTCACCCACCGTTCTCTGGCCAGAACAGGAAGGACCCCGCTAGAGGAACAAGAATGAAAACAATGCCAGGACGGGTGCAAAGGGCATATATAACGCAAGGCGATCCCCGGTGGGAGCAGCAAGCACACCTCACCCTGTGTCCTAAAGCCCCCGACTGAGACTTGGCCTGGAGAGATGTGAACGTGGAGGGCACAGCCCCCACTCAATCACTAGTAAAAGTCTGAGGCCAACACCGGAAACATCCCACGGGTCCTTCTGTGGGCAGCCTCACTCCCCGGGCATCCACGCAGGGGCCAGGAAGGCCTGCAGAGGGTTTTGCTGGCCTTGGATGGGAGGCGGAGCTGGTTCTGGATGGAGTAGGGTTGGCTGGACCCAGGAGGGTTCCCCAGGGAGACAGTCAGGGAAGTCGGACTCCAGGAACCCTGCTGAGAAACCCTATAGACTTTCAGACTTTCGGGCCCAGCTTTCCCTGCCTCTGGGCTGTCTCTTCTTCTGTTCCCGCCTTTTTCTTCCCCCGAGTCACAGTTCTGTCTTCAAGCTTCCACCCTGCAGGAAGTGGCCTGTCCGCCATTTTGAAACTGTCCCCCGTGTCTCCCTCTTAACGAGCCAGGTTAAATATGCTGTAATCAAAGTAATAATACACCTGGGCTGGTTCTCGGGAGAACTGCCTTTTGTACTGCGATAGGACATTAATAGCAATTATTCTGCTTTGTAATTGGAGCTTTAAATACTAATTCAAACAGCCAGAGGAAAACCAATTAGTGCTAATTTATCTCTATGTGTTTTCCAGAGCTGGTGTCTGTCACACTGTGAAGAAATAGGTTGGTAATTAGTACAGTTGGGTGGTAGATAGAAGTAATTATCAGATTCTTTCATTTTTCTTTGGGAAAAAAATTGGGTAGGGGGTGGGGAAGGCCAAGATACGTTCTGTAAGTCTTTGTTCCCTGAAGTTTTAAAGGGAGGGCCCACATTTTCCCAGGCCTCGGCATCCCAACCGTACAGGTACTTCTGAGAGAGAGGTGGGCTCTGGTGGAGGCCACTCTGAAGGCCTTAACAAGGGCCCTCCAGCTACCAGGCTCGCGGAAGTACCACCAGCAAATGTGAGAGGAAGCAGAGCGTTTCCTCTTTGTCTGGGGGAAGCTTGGTGAGCCCCCAGCGACTGACCTCAGGGTAAAGGGGGTATTGGGCTCTGGGTCCCAGGCCAGCTTCTCAGTTATCCGGCTGTGGGTGTGGTCTGGCGGAGGCTCTGAACCTCTCTGAATGTCGGTTTCCCCTTTTGTAAAATGGGCAGGATGATACTTCACAGGATTGCTGTAAGGACTGAATCAAATCAAATAATGTGCGTAACGGGCCTAGAGCTCAGTAATAATAGGTATGAGCCGTTGTGAGCTTACGGTCTGCCTGGCACTCTCTGAGATGACCTTGTACGTGTTATTACCACTAACCCCCCAAAGCCATGGGCTGACTCACTGTGCTCGTTTTACTTCCGTGTTTCCTCTCCTGTCCATACCTCTCACCAGCGACATGACTCAGGGACATTATTCATTTCACTAGGCATCAGTTTCCTCTACTGCGTGATGGTGGTAATATAGTACCTTCCTGAGAAGAGTTATTGTGAAGGTCAAAGGAGATGATGATTGTGAAACCTCTTATGCCAATGGCAAGCACAGAGCAGGGGCTCCGTTGTCGTTCCCAGTATTGTAATATTATCGTTCCGTGACAATGGTTTTGTCGCCGTCTGTACACATCCTCTCCCGAAAGAGGTAGAGATGGTACGTTTCATTAACTCATCCACAAGGATTTATCAGATGCCCGATCTGTACTCACTGCTATAGAGAGGCTGCTCACACCATTTAGACATTTGGACATGTAGGCACATGCCTGAACAATAGCAGACAGGCTAATAATGGCATTCCACAGAGCCTCGCCGTTTACAAAATGCCTTCACGTATGATTTCAAACGCCTTGGTGAGATTGAGTAGGTTGAGAATTACTGAAGTCCGCATTTTACAGGTGGGCAATGAGGCTTAGAGAACTTAAGTGACTTGCTCAAAAGAGTGTTAGAATCAGAACCCAAGCCCGGGCTCTTTCCTACAAAGCCTGGGTAGGCACTCACTAAATGCTTGTTGAATGGGTGAATAATTGCACTTTCCATGAAACTTTATAAGCCTAAACTGCCAGCAGGTATCTCGTGCTCCTATATGAGGAGCCAGGCTGATCAAGGAGAGGCGGGGCAGAGACACAAAATTCTTAGGAGAGAGACGGACGGTGGCGGAGCTGGACAACTTTGCCCCACTTGGGCAAAGCTTCTTAACGCGTTGATTTAGTGCCGACATTGGAACACTGGAGAACTGCCTTTAATAATCTGGGTGAAGACCTGACAGCCCAGGTCACGTCCTGTTCTCACAGACCCCACCCCCTTGCACACACTGGGGACCTGCCCGGACCCTGAGAGCCTATGAGGTGTGACCCCTGCGCCAGGCCTGCAAGGATGAGCAGGAGCATGAGTGTAGGGAAGGGGAGGTGAGTGTAGACAATGTAGAGAGGGTATAAATTTGGCAAAGACTGGTGGAGGGGCGGAAAATTCAGTGTTCCAGAAGCAGGGAGCAAAAGGGTCTGGCAGCTCTGGAGACTACGCTGGGAAGGGAGGGGCCCTGGTTAATAAGGCCAGGAAGGCTGGCCAGCAGGTGGCCTAGGGCAATTTTGCTGGGGCCCTGGTTCTGCACTCTGCCCACCAGCCACTCGCCCAGTCTGGGAGCTTCCTCTACCCCGACGAAGGGGAGCCTTCCTTCTAATCACACAAAGGCGTCCACCATATGCTTGCCAAGCTGTGGGCTTCTACCCGGAGGGACTGTTTCCTGTGGACTAGCGGCTGCCCTAGATTTGACATGTTTTAGAGGCAGTGTCTAAGAGAAGGTTAGACTGGCCCAGGAGGCTGGAGGAGAGGGGAGTCAGAGACCCTGAGGGGCGGAGAGCTCTGACAAGTGTGGCAGCGGGAATGGGAGTGGTGGCGGGGGAGAGAAAAGGGTGTAGGTATGTGGCGTACTGACTGGGTCTATATCAAAACAATGACAGTCCGCTGTGCCTGGAGGAATTATGGGTAATTCTAATGTTCTTCTTTTTGGCTATCCATATTTCCTACCCCGAGTATATTTCTCTTTTATACCAAAAAACAATGAAACTTATTTTTAAAAAAAGAAGGGACATATGCTAGAGACATTTTGAAGGAAAAACTGACAGCATTTGATAAGTGACTAGATAAAGGTGATAAAGGAGAAAGATGAACCAGAAATAACTCTGCGGCTTTGAGACTGGGTGGCGGGGAAGCTGGCAGAGAAAAGGGAGCTAGGTGGGGGAGTGACGAAGCAGGAAAGTGACCCGCTCAGTTCCAGGCCCCGCTGCCAGCCAGACATGGGAGGTATTCCTGCAGCAGGAGAGGCAAACCCCCTTCCTCTCTCCCCCCACTCCTCCCCCACTCCTCCCCACACACAGAAAGGAGAACTGAGGCATGGAGGGGAGGGGAGGGGCCACACTCACCAGGCTGCAGGGCTCAGTCCAGAGTGGCAGACCTGCCTGTTTGGGCAGGGCCTTCAAAAGAGAGAGCCCCCCACCCCACAAGACCCTGGGTGGCCCACCCTACGGACCAGCCGGACTTCCTGGCCTCGGAACTGCGCTACTTGGTCGTGTGAGGAACACGTGCCTGAGAGAGGCTTTGTGCCTGATAGAGAGCCCGGCCGGGAGGAGGCTGTTGGGCCTGAGGCCCTGCAGGCTGAGGCTGCAGAAGACAGAACGCGGTGGCTGAGAAGTCCTGAGGGTCCCCGTGTCACTGGTGACAGCAGTGGAGGCATGGAAAGTGAGGGAAGTTACCTCTGGAGGAACAGAAGCCATTTCTCCCAAGAAGAGGGGTCCGCCTGAATTCTAGTTCCCAGCCAGTAGTCCCAAAATGCATTATCAGTGGCCAGAAACCCATTCTGCCTGCTCCCACCTTGCCTGGCCTGCACAGGCTTTGGACCTGCCGGAGCCTCAGAGATCGACAGTCCCAGGCCACACAAACCCCGAGCGTGGGGACGGGCTGTTCCATCTGGCCTCCAGAACCATCTGCCTGTGTCTGCTGGTGACCCGGCCACGGGTGGGTCTCCTACAGGCTCTGAATTAAAAGTGGCATCCTGACTAGCATCGTCCAGTGGGCTAGCAGCAAAGCTTCTTTCTCCCCCCTCCCCACATGGCCCCTTCCCCTGCCCCCCTGTGCCAGCCCACCAACCCTCCGGCACCAGCGACACACTGAACCACCATTGCCTTAAAAGACTCTGCATTGACTGAGCCTGAGGCCCCACCCGAGGCTGCGTCACTGTTTCCTTGGCAACCAAAGGGGTGGGTGAAAAGTAACACACAAAGCAAACAAAATGAGCTCCACATGGGTGGCCGGGGAAAGTCACCTCAGCATCATGGGGCCACCGATGGGGGTGGAGTGCCCAGCTCCTTTCGCCGAGGTTGCTCTGAGGGGCTAAGGGCAGGGCCCGGGCCAGGGGCACCTGACGGCATTCTGCAGGAGCCGAGCTGCCTTGCCAGGGGACACGAAATCGTCTGGGGAGGGTTCTGCCTCCGCATGCACTGGGCGCTAATGCGGCTGAGATGTCAGCCCCAAAAAGTCATCAGCCGGGTGAGAGCCCTGAGGGGTACAGAGCCCCTGAGGACAGCTCATGGCCAATCATTGGCCACTGGAACGGACCCGATGTGACCCCAGTGCTCCCAAGGCTCCTACGCTAACTGTCCGCACCTGGGGCCCTGGAACATTAGGGAAACTTCCAGCGGGCACCGTCGGGAAAACCCTGACAGGTGTGTGCCTGCGATTCCAAAGTGCTTCTCAAAAAAAAATGCTTAATTAAGTTATAAATGCATACATCAAGCACACAGATCTTAAGTGTAAAACTTCAGTGTTTTGTTTTACCCTTTGTCTTAGCCCGGCTGGGCCGCTCTTACAAAGAACAGTAGACAGGGTGGGGCGGGGGGGTGGGAGTGGGTGTCTGTAAATGACAGACATTGATTTCTCACCATCCTGGAGGCTGGAAGTCCCGTTTCAGGGTGCAGCATGGCCAGGTTCTGGCGAGATCCTCCTGGGTTGTGAACAGCCGACATCTCAAGTGTGCTCACAAGGAAGAGAGTAAGTTGGAAGAGAAGAAAGCTCTCTTGTGCCTCCCCTAGGGGCACGAATCCCACTCATGGGGGTCCCATCCTCATGACCTCATCTGATCCTGATTACCTCCCAAGTCCCCACCTCCTAATATACAGGGGCGTAGGGTTTCAACATACACAGTTTTTTAAAAAGATTTTATTTATTTATTAGAGAGAGAGGAAGAGCACAAGCAGGGGGAGGGGGAGAGGGAGACACAGACTCCCAACTGAGCAGGGAGCCCAATGTGGGGCTCAATCCCAGGACCTTGGGATCATGACCTGAGCTGAAGGCAGACGCTTAACCATCTGAGCCACCCAGGTGCCCAACATACACATTTTTTAAAAAGATTTTATTTGTTCGAGAGAGAGAAAGAGAGATAGAGAGAGCAGGGGGAGGGCCAGAGAAAGAAGTGGACTCCCAGCTGATCAGGAAGCCTGATGCGGGGCTCGATCCCAGGACCCTGGGATCATGACCTGAGAGGAGGCAGACGCTTAACCGACCAAGCGACCCAGACACCCCTCAACATACGCATTTTGAGGGACACAAACATTCGCTCTGTAATACCACGTAACCACTACCAAGATCAAGACATGGAATATTTCTAGTACCCCGAAAGTCTCCTACAAGCTTCTTCCCAATCCTAAGCCAACATTATTCTGACTGCTGCCCCCATCAACTAAGCGGGTTGTTGAGCTTCACATAAACGGAACCATCTAGTAAGTGCTTCTTTGTGTCTGGAGGCTTGCATGAAATTCGGCCGTGAGAGGTGACCACACTGGGGCAGAAGGCAGTGGTCCCTTCTTCTCTTCCACTATGCAGTGTATCTAATGTCTCTAAATTTCTCAGAGCCTTTCACATATCTGTTCCTCTCCGAGTCCGTGGCTGGCCATGGCGCAACTGTGGACGCCCATGGCCGGCCACGCCCGGGTTGTCAATGCCGGGATGCACTCTTTTCCATCCTGTTCTAGAAATCACAGAGCAATGTGAGTGGCTATGACGGTGTTATGGGGATAACCTTGAATTCCCTCTACTTTACAAAACAAGCTGGGGGGATTATTCGAAAACTGCAGCATTTTATTATTAGTAACATATTTGTTTGTGATATATCTCACAACTGCTGGTACCACACCAGCATGTCACAGCTTTTAGGCTGAGAACTGCTAGTCTAAGTGGTGTGATTCCAGAAGTAAAGGAAGGCCATTTCCTGCCCCCAAAATATCTCTTTCCTCTACCCCACTGCTTCCCCAGAAGTCTTCACCCCAGTCAATTTATTGTGCTTTATCAAGCAGCCCCCGGTGTCCTCTTTTAAAATGCAGGAACTCCTGAGGGGAGAGAATCCATTAAACCCACAGCACCTCAGTGTGACTCTCAGGGGAACTAGAAACTCACACGTGCTGAGGGCTGACTGTGCCTTGCACTGTGTGGGACGATTTTCCTGCCCTTCATTCCCACAATGAGGTTGTGAGGATGGCACTATTATCCCCATTCTGCAAATAAGGAAACTGAGGCAAGAGGTGATTAAAGACCTTGCCTAAAAATAAATAAATAAATAAATAAATAAAGACCTTGCCTAAGGCCACACAACTAGCAGCTTGTGGAAGCAATAATTCAGACCTAGTTTCGTCTCCCTCTGGAGCCCCTGTGGAGACCCAGCTGGGCGGGCCTAAAGTGCTGGGCATTTGTTGAGCCAGGAGAGAGAATGGCCTAGAAAGGAGAAGCGCAACAGTCTGTGCTGAGGAGAAAATGGACACCCTGGCCACAAAGGAAGGTGTTAGAGAACAACACAGGACCTGCTCTCGGATCCCACATTCCCCCAGGCTCTGCCACCCCGGAGCCAGTAACCCATGTAACCAGTAGGGCCATCTAGCCCAGCGCCCATAGGAATACCTCCTCTGTTCCTGGCGACCAAGGCCAGGAGCAGAGATACGTCCCAGACACCAGGTCACATGCCTGCAGACAGGTGCACAGGTGTTCCTGTCCCTAAAGTGTCAGCTCCTCACGCACTCTTGAGGCGCGGCAGAATGCCTACTTGGAAACTTGATAGAGCCTTACCTCCACGCCAGCCACCCTAAATGCATTATTTCAGTCTCTGCAGCAACTGTGGGGAAGGTATTCCGAGGCCCCTTTTGTAAATGAGAAAGCCGGTGCTTAGAGGGTTCCATAGATCACCATGAGTCTGCCAGCTCTACGACGGCAGAGGCCATATCCCTACTCCGTGCCCCCTAATGCTAGCGTCTGCCACGACGCCTGACAAATACCAGGTGCTGTCACCTGTCAGTCACTCAGAGTTATACAATGAGTCTGTACGACCCTGAAGAGCATATGCTCTTCAGCAGGTGGGCTCACAGCAGAGTCCCAGCGTGTGGGTGAAGAAGACCACTCTTGGGAGGGAGTGTGGGCTGTAAAGGAAGAGGCATGTTGCAGTCAGGACAAGGAGCTAGCCGCCTATTGTATGTCTTAGCATGAGGCCAGCACTCTTTCTCAAAAAGAGGCCCTGCACTAGTCATAATTCGACACAGTTCAGCAAGCCCACTGTGTACCAGGCACTGTGAGAGGACAGAATGGGGACAGTGCAGTGTTGTCCTCGGGCTCTAGAAAAGGAGGGGTGCAAAACCCATAATTGCGCCAGGCCACAGAGAGAGCCCACCCTAGGCTAGCCTCTAGGAGGCATTTAGAACAGTGCCAGGCTTGGAGCTTTTGGGTGAGACACCCCAGGGGGCTTGTACAGGATCCTAAGCTGGGGGATCCTAGGGAGGGGGTTTAGGCAGAAGAGTGACAACGTCTAAGTCATGTTCTGTTATGCTAACTTTGGCAGCATCGGTGATGGGAGGGATGGACATACGGAGGGAAAGTGGGCCTGGCAACTAACTTAGTGCGTTCCAGAAGATTCACAGATCATCACCTAGCATATCTCAGCAAGAAGGACCTGGCCTTGAGGAGAGAGAGCCCAGTAGAAGGTGGGTTCAGCACTAGAGGGGAAAAGTGTGTCCCCGAGAAGTGGACAGATACAAAGGCAGCCTTCTCGATTTCCCCGGGATGGAGGCGCCACAGCTGTGTGGCAGTTTGGGAGCACATGTGCACACACGAATAATATACACACGCAGACACATGCACGCGTGAGCACACACGAGTTGGATTTGAGAATGGGGAACTTTAAAAGAAAACTTCATACTTGGGCTCCCTCCACCCAGTGGAATCCCAGTCTCAAGCAGCAAGCGTGACCGGTGTGCCTGGGGACATGGACACAAGGCGTGCCTAGGACTGAAGTTCAGCTTTGCTGCCACGTTGAATTCATCCCGGTCTATTTCTTTGAATGATTTCACCCAAGGAGGACGGGCCGGGAAAAAAAGTTAAGTGAGGAACACGCACAGAAACTGATGAGCGTTTCCCCTGGGAAGGGAAGCTCTGAAGATACAAACTGTTAGTTCTTCTGGAGTATAAACTCTGCGAGACCAGGGAGCAGGTCTTCCCCGCGTGGCTCTCCGCTCCTGGCCATCGCCATGTACCCGGCAGCAGGGGCATGTAGCGAACGCTGAGCATCGAATGAATGAAACGTTTGCAAGCAGTCCTGTAGGAGAAAAATTAATCCTGTCCTGTGGGGCCCCAGGGGGAACTTTGAGCGTGGCAGTGATGCCCAGGAAAGAGATGAGCTTCTGAACAACAATAAAACTCATTCAGTGGCTTATACTTAGGAGGTTAGCCTTAGCTCCCTTAGTAGGCTCCACCTCACAAACCCTGGAAGGTGGGCACTCGCTCCCATTTTACAGAGGAGGAGGAGACAGAAGCAAAGAAATGTGAATCACTCCTCCATGCTCGCATGGCTGGGACGCGGTGGCACGGGATTTGAACCCAGGCGCTCCCGCTGCCGCGGCGTGAGCTGCTCTCCAGCGAACACCAAACACCGGCTTCTCACCGCAAGAGCCACACAGTGATGACCCGGCTGCTGTGGGAGGGGGTCGCTCACCGTTTCATCCTCGGAGGAGCCAGAGCCGAGAACAAGTCTTCATGGGGACGTTGGGAAGGGGACTCAGGCAGCACATTGGGTGGGGGGGGGGGGGGGAAGGGATTAGATGACTCTCCAGACTTCTAGCTCTCAGAGAGGATAACTCTGTGTTTCGGTCTGTTCAGGCTACTATAGCAAGTGCAGAGACTGAATGACTTTAAAAAAAAAAAAAAATCCTGAACATTTATTTCTTAGATTCCTAGAGTTTGGGAAGTCCAAGTTCAAGGTGTTGGCAGGTCTAGTGTCTGGCAACAGTCACCCTCTTCTCTTGTCCTCACAGGGCTGAGAGAGCAGAGAGCAAACTCTGATACGGCCTGTCTTAAAAGGACACAATCCTATGTGAGGGCTCTACCCTTATGACCTAATCACCTCCCAGAGGCCTCACCTCCAAATACCATCACACCGGGGGTAGGGTTTCAACATCAGAATTTGAGGAGCGCCTGGGTGGCTCAGTTGGTAGAGCAACCGCCTTCAGCTCAGATCATGATCCTGGAGTTCCAGGATCAAGCCCCACCTCCCTCCTCAGCAGGGGTCCTGCTTCTCCCTCTGCCCTTCCGTGCCTCATGCTCCCTCTCTCTCTCTCAAATAAATAGTTAAAATCTTTAAAAAAAAAAAAAAAGAGTCAACATCCGAATTTGAGAGGGACACAAACATTCAGTCCATAGCACTCTGTCATTTAACTCCTTTGCCCTTTGTCATTCTTGGGAGGGAAGTGCTACTTGGAGTTAGTCTGTTTAAATGGTGGGGGGGGAGTGCAGAGCTGGGAGTCAGGACCCCAGGGTCCGCCTTCGACTGCAGGAAGCTCTGTGATACTAGGTAAATTCGGAAGCCCCGTGGGGAGGTTCCTCAGCATAAAACAAAGAGGATAGGAAAGGTCTAACCCTTTCAAACGCAAGATCCCATCATTCTTTGATTTGCTGTGGGGAGGAAAAGGAAGAAGACAGTAGAGACATGGTCCCCACTTTGGACCCTGCAATCCCTTTTTTCTTTAAAGGCATCATACCTGGAGGCCTGACCGAAAAGATACCAGTTGGGTCAATATTGAGCCATCCGTCCCCATAGAACTTGGCCTTTTCCTCCCTTTGGGACTGAGACTCTGACAATCTAGGGCATCTCAAAATTGATCTTGCTTTTTCTCAACCATGGACAAGGGCTGATGTCAGAAATACCCAGAAAAACTGATGGAGCAGAATTCTGGCTTCATCTGGAGATAGGCATTCTGAAGGGCCGCCCTGCATTTTTTTCTGGAATGATCCCTGCCACATGGTTTTCCACCCCTGTGTTGCTTTTATAGATGTATATTTATATACATATAAATATCTCTTTCCCTGAGGGACAATGAAGCTCAGCCAAGTGGGAATTCAGTGTGATCCAGTAGAATTTGTTACAAAGGAATTTCACTGGGCTGGGGAGGAGACCTTGTACGTTCAGGGCATCACCTGCCTGATAAAAAATTGCACAGCTCCCAAGGACACATGAGATTTCTTTTTTTTTTTTTTTTACCTTTAAATTAATGTAATGAAGGGTGTGCTGTTTCCTCCATTTTTGCCCATTTAATTTGCTATTTTTTTGAGACAATAAGCAAACTAACAGGAGGAGTTAAATAATTTGTTAAAGGGTGGGGACTAGAGAGGAGTTGGTATTTGGAAAGGGGGTTGGGGGGATTAGAATCTGCCAGTAGCAGCAATAAATGCGGAGTTATGCCTCAGGCATAATATATCAAAGAAAATATAATGCATCCAGCTTAAAACTAATGATTGCCATATAATTAGATGAGAAGCATTGTGCTATAAATGTGTATTCTTTAGCGTGCTGTGATTTTACTGTAAAAAAAAGAGAGCGAGAGAGAGAGAGCAAGAGAGAGAGCGAGAAAGGAGACAGAAAAACACAGAGCCCAGCAACATACTATAAAAAGAACCTTCTGTTGACTTCTCTACTGTTTAGTATTCCTTGGCTGTTCTCCCTTGGGAGTGTGTAATTAGTACTTTATGAAGAGTACATTTAAAGCAGTTTAATATTCACCTCATTCAATCTGAAACAATGTGATCCATGCTTAGACAAATCAGTGCTCCTTGCTGACATAATCTGTCAGAACATTACCTCTGAAAAGACCTTTCAAGAGGTTTGGATGTTAATTAGTTGTCTATCATGTATAAACAGAGCACTGAGCAGAAGGGGCTCCGACAGGCCAGAGGGATACGTTGGGAAATGCATTTTGTATGAACACGGCTTGCAGGGGGGTCTTCTGGCTCTCCCCGCCTCTCCCCACACCCCCGCCTCCCCGTGTGTCAGCAGCCACATCGGCTTTGGACCTCTTCCGGGCGAGAAAAGAGCTTTCCAGTTGGCTTCAAGGGGCACAGCTGGCCCCCAGAGGGGACTGTGAATGCTAAAGGGGTTCCCCCACACACCATCCAGCCACCCCTGCCCCTGAGGCCCTGTAGCTCCCCAGGACAGGGCCACCTGCAAGGAAGGGGTGGCAGGAAGCGTGACCTCCCTGGCCCACCTGGGCTTGCTGGGAGCCTCCAGGCTTTGGGGCCTGGCAGGGTCCCGCCTCCCATGAGATGGAGAGGGCCACGAGGAGGAGAAGCCTAGCATCCTGATGCACGTGTCTTCATTCACCTGAGAGCTCTCCTCCCCCGGGAAGCCAGTGGGCTGTAAACAGACCTTCGGGGACCAAGAGAGGACTCATTCGCACAGGAACTCACGCATGTGCTACTTCCTCTAACACCTGGGACTCACAGAATGCCGGCAAGGTTCAGAACCTATGGGGCTCGGAGTTCAGGCCCTGCCTCCAGGGTGAGACTCGGCCCAAGTGCGTCCTGCAAGGACCAGGGTTGAGGCTCTGCCCCTGTGGGATGTCTAGGGATGGGAACTAGCCATCCTCTATTCCAGACTCTGCATGCCCCAATGTGAAGCACTTCCGAGCGCAGCGAAGATGCTAACGCGTCAGGACACCATTCTGTTGCTCCTGCCAGGCTTATGGTTCCAAAATGGTATGGCCACTGGCAGCAGGAACCACCTCACCCCCAACTGGAGTCAGGTGCTCCGCACCCACCCAGCTGTCTCCCTGCCAGTCTCCCTTTCCCTGCTCCCAGGAACTCCACCTACCCATGGGGGCCTCAGCCCCCACAGATTATTTATTCAATGTTCATTCCATAAGCATCCACGGAGCACCTACTATGAGCTGTGTTATGTAGTCTAGGGCAACAAAGATGAGTTCTTGGCACAGGAGGCATTTACAGACCCATAAACTTATCATTACAGTTTGGGGTAATTATAAGTAATGTAAGGGAGACAATATAATTTAGTGGTTAGGAGGGAGGGCACTGGAGTCCAGCTGCCTGGATACAGATCCCAGCCTTACCACTTAACAGCTAGGTGACCTGGGGCAGGTTATGTAGCTGCTCTAAGCCTCAGTTTCCTTATCTGCAAGATGGGGGTAAAAAAGGCCACCTCATGGGGCACCTGGGTGGCTAGTGGGTTAAAGCTTCTGCCTTCAGCTCAGGTCATGATCTCAGGGTCCTGGGATCGAGCCCCACATGGGGCTCTCTGCTCAGCAGGGAGCCTGCTTCCCTTCCTCTCTCTCTACCTGCCTCTCTGCCTACTTGTGATCTCTGTCTGTCAAATAAATAAAAAAATAAATAAATAATTTTTTTAAAAAGCCACCTCATGAGTTTGTGAGTGTTAAATGAGATAATGCAGTAAAGCACTTGTGGAAGGCATAGGCTGTTATAAGTGTTCAACTAATGTTTACCCTCAAACAGTACAATAGGAACACAAAGTGCCTGAAGGTAGAAGAGGGAGATACTAACTGTGCCTAGGTAGTCTTGGAAGGCTTCCTAGAGGAGGTGACATTTACGCTATGTTTTAAAGGACTCAGTAGAGGGACACCTGGGTGACTCAGTCTGTTAAGCGTCCAACTCTTGATTTCAGGTCAGATCACGATCTCAAAGTCGTGAAATGGAGCCCCGCATCGGGCTCCATGCTGGGCGTGCAACCTACTTAAGATTCTCTCTCTGCCCCTCCCCCCTCAAAATAATGTAAATAATAAAAATAATAATAGAGGACTCAGTAGAGGTTTACCAGATAAAGAAGTGATAGAAGGACTTTCCTAGCTAGAGAACTGTGCATCACAGGTGGAAGGGGCACAGAAATGAGCAGGGCAATTAGGGATATGAAGACAAGAGACTGTACTTCATGTCACACTGCTGAGTGATAGCCTGGGAGCCTGGTCCCAGGTGAGGCCTTCAGAATCAGCCCCGGGATGGCACAGGTACACAAAAGGGAGTGCTCCGGGTTCCGTGGCTGGGTGACAGTGGGATTCTTCTGACAGCCGAGGAACCTATCACTTCTCCCTGTATTTCAAACAAAGAAGAGCCAAGATCTCAAACACCCATGGCCTGGTATCCAATCCAAGCCTGAATGCACAGACAGAATTAGGACATAACATCAGAGGCAACAGGAGCACTGGCTCTGGTCTGTTGTCACCTCACTCCTGTCCCTACAGCCAAGCCCCATAACCCTCTGCAGGGTCCAGGCTTGCTGGGAGGGTGGACATAGCCTGCAGCAGGGCTCCTGGAAGGCAGAAGACACTCAGCAGGTGTCAATGAAAAGAGCTTGCTTGGGTCCAGGCTTGTTTCAGAGCTACTGTCCCCTAGTGTTTTACTTGACCAGAACTCTGGACTCAAGAGGACCAGGTAGTCCCCAGAGTTCTCCCAGCAAAGCCCTGGGCCTTCTTGGCCCTTGCTCAGTCTTTGTGGGGTCTCTTGCAGTCTGGCAGACTCCCAGATCCACTCCTGCCCCTCGATGGAACCCCGAAACCCGTCTTCTGAGACACGACCTCCATTGCCCTGTAAAATTCTTCAGGCACTAGGAGAGCTCTGTCCCCACTACCACACTGAGGACAGGGCGGGCCAGCTTGGGTTGCATGTTCCTTCCCTCTAGGGTGCTCTCAGCTCCCATCCAGGGGATCTCTGCTATAGGGGAGCAATGCATAGACAGCCCCCTGCATAGACAACGGCCCTCTGAAACAGGCAAGGCAATAGACAAAGCCTCAGGAGGCCAAATGAGTGGTCCAAAGGCATACGGCTAAATGGGTTCTAGGCTTTTCTATTTCCAAACTCCCCTCCACCCACCTTTACACCAGACTAGGGGCAGCACACTACTTCCCACAGGCCAAACTGGCCTGTTTTTGCAGGACCTGTGAGCTAAGGATGGATCTTCCAGTTTTAAAGAGTTGGAAGGAAAGAACCTGTGACCAAAACCCACGGAGCCTCACACGCCTACTCCCTGGGCCTTTGCAGAAAGTTCGCCGCCCCTTCCCAGAGTGCACGGGGCCACTCGGGCAGCTTGTGGTTCAGTGCCAGACCTTGGGGACTAGAGATACCAAGTGAAAACAGCCCCAGTCGTTCCGTTAGACATTTGACCCGGACAGTCCTACGGGGTGAGCCACCACTCCAAAACCATTTTTAAAAGGCGCTTCCTAGAAAGGAAATCGAGCTGAAGGGAACACCAGTGGTTTCTCTCTGGGCAAGCATTGTAATGTATGAGGAAACATTTCACACACAATATCTGTGGCATGTAGTCAGTCTCCCCACATTTTGTGTGAAAAATGGAAAAGCTCAGTGGTGAGGTGACTAATTTGGGGGCCTCTGGTGAATATGTTCCCTGGCCCGATGACCTCGAGGCCAGTCTTCTTTCTGTCATGCCACAGCCGCCTCCAAGTCCCAGGGCATCCGGGAAGGGAAGCCCAGGGGGAAGGAGCCTGGCCACGAAGGGAGCTACTAGAGCAGCCGCCAGGCCCAGCCGCATCCCTCCCAGCCTCCCTCGTGCAGATTGAATTTATATGCTTCTCAGATGTCCTTTCTCAATACAAGCCCAACTCCCTTGGAGCTGTTTCAGCCACTGAGTCACCCATCAAGAAGAGCACCCCAATCTGCCATATCTCCGGGGTGACTCTAGCCCACATCCATCGAGCCAGGTAACTACCCTGGAGGGCAAGAGGGCCTGGTGTCCAGTCCCAGCTGTCCTGCCAGCGCGCTGTGTGATCTAGGGTAGGACAACCTCCCTCTCTGTGCCTGCCTTTCCTCCCCAGGAAGTGGAGTCAACCCTACCCACCCCCTCCTTAGCCCACAGGGGACTCTGTGAGAGTGAATGAGATCATGTCTGTGTACTGCTTGGTGGAAGGAGTACAAGGTAGTATTATTTTCTGGATCTGCTTGAACAGTTGCCGCGAAGTTGCGGAGATGTGTAAGCATTTCATTTCAAGGCCTCGGGAACACGTCCCGGGAACACCCTGGGAAGGCAGTGTGTCAGGACCAGCTTGGGTTTCCGGGTCACTGGGGGTGTGAGTTCAAAGGCCAGCTCAGCCACTTACCAGCTTTGACAAACATCCTGGTCACTTTGGGCCTCAGTCTCCTCACCTATAAGATAAGAATCATCCCAACCACAGGGGATTGTTTGGTTGAGTAGATAAAATAATCCCGGCACTTATTGTTCTGAATGTTCTGGACCTTGTCAGGACACCTCTTGGAGTCTCCCCAAACTCCCTCACCTCCACCCAGGTGCCCTCAGGACAGCCTTCTGCAGCAGGGATGGGCTGAGTTTACCAAGCCCCTCCTTTGAGAAAGGAAAGGGAGAGCCCGGGTCATGGGCACAGGACTTTCCCAGGATCCCCCAGCAGCCTGTGACCCGCGGAGCCAGGGCCCCAAGTCCAGGGCGCTGGGTGAGGCCAGATGTGGCCTGGAGCACCACTCCCCACCCAACCGAGTGGTGCAGAGAGGCTCCCGAGCTTGCACCCATGGTCCTAAGCCCACAAGCTTGGGACCCAAACTCCCAGCCTGGCCAGCTGTCCAAGGGCAGCAGGCCCTAACTCCCTTCTCTCTCTCACCTGGTACAAAATAAAGGGCCTCAGCGAGACCCCAAGCAGATGGTTCTTGGGGACAGTCGTCCTAGGCTGTTTTTGCTAGGGCAGGAAGGGACATGAAGGTCGGGGGAGTGGGTGAACACGGAGAAGGTCTAAACCGGTGGGAGGAGTGCTGATGAGGCGGTGGTCGGGGCTGGTGAGGCCAAGGCCAGCCAGGAAGCTGCCATCCATCCAGCAGAGGGTGTGAGAACCGGCCACAAACTGGCCCAGGCCTCATGCGGCTAACAGCAAAGCTGCTGAGCCAATCTGGCCGAGACAGTTGGAATTAGTCACCAGTTTTGACAAGGAGTTAAATCGGTTACATAACAGCCTCCCTCGCCCTCCATTGGCTCTCCTGAGCTGGGCTCTGTCGGGTGAAGGGTCTAGGGCGGGGAGGGTCACGTTCTGGGAGCCGAGGGGCGAAGGCTCCCTCCCGAGCCCTCCCCAGGCCTGCTCCAGTCCTGCAGGGCCAGAAGGAGGCGCCAGCTGATCACCTCCTGGGTGAGCTTTTGCCAGCCCGCCTCCAAAACAATCCCAGGCTAGTCTTGCAACCTTCGGACTGGGGTGTCGGCAGGGAGAATGCCCCAGACAAGGAGTTAAATATGTTTCTCCGCTCCTGGCAGCTCAGGGGCTCTCTGAGCACCGAGGCCTGCTTCCCCTACTGAATGTATTGTAAGACCTCATTATGACAGTTATGATCAGGAAACATTTAGGGAGCACCTTGTGTCACGGCCCTGTACAACACCCCGTAGGGGCCACAGAGATGCATAAGACACACGTGGCCGGCAGCAGAAGCAGCTTGGAATTAGAATGCCTTTCCTACAGCTTTCACAAAGAAGGGCACTAAGCAGCCGGCCCCGCAGCCTGCGGAGGGTCAGAGTTAACCTCTAAGTAAGGGCAGGAGAAACCAGCCTGGACCCGAGAGACGCCCAGAACAGTGCAGGCTCTGGAAACCAGGTTTCCTTGCCGATTTACTCATCCACTGTCCGTGGCTGAGGGAAGAACAGTAAATGTTTAACAATATTAATAATAGGTGGTAGTGATGATGAGGACAAGAACGAGACTATTGGAGTGTGTGTCTCCTCGGGCCCCAAGCCCTTGGGACTCCAGCCCTTCCTTCCTCCCAATGGGCACTTCTGTTACACTCACTCAGAGATGAAAACAGGAGTAGCAGTCTGAGAAACATGTAAGAATCATCCATGCAGACCTTCTGACTCCAAGTAGGACTCAACTAATTCATCCAGAAAGAGTCATCATTGCAGCAAAAGGGTGAACACAGGAGCCAGTGAGTGCAACAGGGGCTTCGGGGGCCCTCCACCCTCTCCCAGTCCAAGTGCAGGGCAAGTTCCCAGCCCAGGCTCTTGGGGGACGGTGATAACGCAAGGGCCACATTCCCTACTCATCATCCTACCGGATTTGTGACCAAGAGCTGGAGGAGATCCCAGAGATCATCCAGTGCAGCCCTCCCATTGTACAGATGAGCATACTGAGGACCAGAGAGGAGAAATGCCTCACTCACAGCCACACAGCCAAGCTGGGACTCAAATGCCCATCTCCTGTCATTAGCCTGTAAAAACCAGACAGAGAGGGGTGATGGACAGAGTGGATGTGGGGAAACTACCAGCCTCCCCCACCTGCAGAGATCCATGTGACCCTTAATTCCTGCCTCTCAGGCTTGATACCAGGCAGCTCACAGCTTTGCACAGAGGGAGAAGCAGCTGCCCCAAGGAGGACGTGCAAACAGCCATGATGCCAAGTCAGTCTGTCCAGTTTCTAGAACAATGAGCCTTTCCCCTCTGCTCAGCTCCCTAGAAAAGAGCTAAAAGGGTAAACCACCCTCAGGCCTACAGGCAAATTCCTGCTGAGAAGTCTGATCCAGCTTCTATCTCTCAAGGATCTCTCTGGGTGTCTACTTGGGATAAGCTTTCCCAGCAGTATCTGAAGCCAATTAGAGAAAATTAAGGGATTAAATAGGAAACCTCGTGTCAGTTTAGGCTACAAAACCATTCACTCATTCAACAAACTTCTACAGCGTGTCTACTCTACCAGGATTCCATGATGAAGGAGATAGGGTCTCTGCCCTTAGTACACCCGCAGCGCAGCAGGTCAGAAAAAGGAGGGACTTTAATCGGTACAGTGCAAGACACCCGGGGAACCCCAAGGAGGGAAGACCATCTGGAGTGGGGCAGCTGCACAGAGGAGGAGACGCCAGACCAGACCCTGGGCACTCGGGAGCCCCTGCAAAGCCAGAAGCCCATCCCGAGCAGATACAAACTGATCCGTTTGCTTTCATTTTTTGCTTTGTCCTTTGCCCCTCCTCTTCCCCAGAGTTCAGAAACATTCTGTTTTCTTGTGACTGTACCCCTTTCAGCCACCCCTAGCTCAGCCTCTGTCTTCCGACTTTACATCATCCTCCCCATTTGGAACCCAAACCCCGCCGATACCCTATGGATGAATAGGTAGATGTGGCATAGAGGTTGTGGGGCGGGGCCCCACCAGACTCACCCCGGACAGATGTGCTCTGTTCCCCACACAGCTGTCTGGGCAACCCATCTGTGCTCACTTCCTGCCTCGGGGCTCCAGCCCCTCACACCTCCCACGCCGGGGCGGGGAAGTCTGGTCCAAAAGCCAATGCTGAGGCCAGGCTGCCGGCCAGCACAGCAAAGCCCGTAGCCCAGGATCCTGGCTCCTGCCCACCCCCACAAAGAATGGTGGCCTAGGGAGGACTTCAGCAAGGTGGCCACTCTGGTGGGCTCTGCCTTGGAGTTTGACCTCAGCCTCTTGGCAGCTGCTGGAGCTGTCTGGCTCTCAAGTTCTCCCAGCACCATTTGTCCACGTGAAACATACCAATGTGGTCACTGATCTCATGTCACTACTTCGTCCAAACTAAGAAGTCTGCTTTGCTCTGGTCAGGTGTCTCCAAAGGAAGAAACAATTATTTGCAAAAAGAGTTTAATGAAAAAGAAGTCCCAGTGAAACATCCATCCCAGTGTTCTTGAATCATTGACTCCTCGTTGGAAGTCTCTGTGGCACCTCCATTTTCAGTGCTGGGGCGGGGGGAGGAAATGGGAAATGGCTGGAGGAAGCCACTTCTCTGGAAGCCTACATATTTCCGGGATGCTCCCAGCTCCCTCCTGCCTCCTGAGCTGGGTGGGTGTTTCTCTGGGACTCCAGTGACGGTGCAGGCAGCTCTGGGGGGGTCCCATCAGCTGAACTCTACTCTTAACGGCCGGAACTGTAGCCCTGTGGCCCCCAGCCTGGCTCTAAGCATAGGAGTCACTGAAGGGGAGTGTGCTAAACTAGCTGTGCAGTGTGCTCTTAGGAAACTCAAATTGGGCAATCAGGAAAGGAGAGGCATTGCAGTGCTATGTCTCCATGATGGAGAACGGGGATGGAGAATGCTAGAAGAATGGGAAATTTCAATGTAACTTAACAAGTATCCCCTACTCAACCCAGAGTTTTCCCTTAATCCTGGGTCCTGGTGCCTTGGGAGTTAGGCAGAAACCTGATAAATTGTTCCTTTCTCCTGGAAATGAAAATGTCTTAGGAGTGTGTGTGAACCCCAGAATTCTGCCACTCCTGAACGGTGGAATTGACCTGGGTGGCAATTGGCTTCTCCAGACAGAAATGGGCCCCAGAACAAGAGCTGGTGCCAAGAACTAGAGCACAGAGCTAACCCAGCCTTTCCAGTTGCAAGAGGCGATTGCCTTCCTGACCACCATTTTTAAGTAAGGGGAAGTTCCAGTTCACCCACTGTTTCCCAGCACATCCGCAGACAATGTGTATGACTTGAGGTGAGGGGCAGTGCTGGTCTTTCTGCCAGGCTGGAAACCCATGAGCTACAGGTGTTGAATCAGGTCTTTCTCATTATTCCCTTAAGATGAGCTTCCTCGGGGTTGACCAGACAACCGTAGACTTGGGTTACTACATTTTCAAAGTGTTTTGCTAAATATCTAAAATAGAAGATTTCTTTCACAAAGACATCCTTGCCACTCTAACTTTGGAGTCCCTGAGATTCAGATCCCAGCCTGAAAGCTCTGATCACTCGAAAAGTCTGAGCCTAATGTAACACAAAGAGAAGACTGAGTAAAGGGCTGATGATGGGAAGGCTGGGTGACAGCTGGGCAGGCAGGCAGGCAGGCAAAGAGGCCAGAAGCCTCGTGCTTATTTGGGGCCTTTGAGGCGAGCTCTCGGCCAAAGGAGGCACTCTTTTGTTTTAAGAATGGCAATTTATGCTCCTGTGGTTTCAAACAAGAGAAACCCCAAGTTTTCTTTAAATACAAACACACACACACAAATACACACACCACTATTCTGAGGCAAGCCTCCTTCCCAACAGGCCACCAGTGATTTGGGGCCTCTCTCCCTACCAAAGATTTAAGAGAACGGGAAAAAATCCATATTCACCTGGATCCTTACATTAGTTCATCAGGATAAGGAAGCCCTCGGATCACACAGATGTTCCCGGGTCTCATACATAAGTTCCCCAAGGGGCTTGGAGGGAAAGGACGGGGCTTCATTCTGATGACCCCAAAGGACTTGCAAGTTGTCTACGGGTCCTCAGAGATTCACAGGCCTCATATGGCATAATAGCATCTCTAGGCTTCTGAGTTGGGGACCCCAGCCTTTGCCCTTCCTAATCTTGGGAACTTAGCTCAGGGCGGCCACCTTGGCCCACCTGAAGCCTATCTAGCAGCAAGTGACTTGACCCTGGAGCCCCCGCAGCACGGATTCCCTGGGACAGATTTCACAACCCAGAGCTGAGTTTTACTACAAGTTTCAGACAAAGAAGGTGTGTCGGAGTTGAGAGCATGCTTCTGCCCGCTGCGTGGGCGTCAAGTTCAATACCTTCTTGTCAACACTTGAATGTGTTGAACATCACTCACAAGGGCATTCTTTAAGAAACCTATTAACTTAATTACCCAGGCCTTTTTTTTTTTTGTCCCCCCTCCCTCATCCATGCATCTCATATAAAAGTTTGGCTTTCTTCCTTTCTGAGATATTTTTGATGTAACTTCTCTCCCCTTGGCACAATACCATCTTGTTTATTTTTCTAACAGTTAGGGTGGCTGCTGCTGTACAGACTGACTCCTTTATTCAGGTCTTAGCAGTGAGAGAAGCTAAGAGAGCAAGGTGTGACCCTGATGAGGGAGGGGGAGGCTGGGTCATCTGACATCCTCCTTTCTGACTGCCCAGCGGTGGTAGAAATCTAGAGAGTGACAGCAGAGAAGGGTAAACCACTAAACCACGCTCCTACAAGGAACGCCCCTCCTTCCTACTAAAGGTGAGGGAGGCATCACCTCCAGACGCAGGTCAAACAGCAAGCATTTATTAAACACCAGCCATGTGCCCAGAACCATCTACCCGGATTTTAGAAAAGAAAATGCTGCCCCGATGCATTTTTCCAAATGCCAGCCCCATGCACATCCAAGCCCCTGGGACAATGAGAGAATTAATTTGTTATAAATTATCTCACACTGGGAATTCAGAGAACTAGGTCCCAGATCCACACTGCCTATAAGGACCCTAGATTGGCTTTTCAGTAAAATGCAGAGGGGGGACCCCCTGAAGGATCTCTCTTTAGAAGGACCCCCCCTTTAGAACTCACCCATGGCTTATCTGTGCTTCCACAGCCCCCCTGTAGCTGACCAACCGTACAGGGAACCTGCTCACAGGCAGGGAAGGAGGGGCAATGTTCAGACAGAGGCAAATGGGGACCATAGGCTGCGTTTGGCCATGCCCTGGATGGCAACACCCCTCTCCAGGAGGAGATGGAGAGAAGCAGGGGCTGGGGCAGGCACGGCTGCCAGCTCGAACAGGACAGGTGGAGGTCATGAGTCAGGGGAAAGGAGCTGTGCTCCGAGGGCTGACATTACCTAAGAGGGGCCCTCTTGCCCACAGACCTAAAGCAAGGAGACCTAGTGGAGGCCCACAGGGACGTCTGGGGGAGGTGCCAACCAGCCAGACCTCATCGTATTGTGGGAAGTCTGGACTGCCAGCTATGATAAAGGAGGAACACACCCCACAGCTTTCTTGCCAAAACCATGCATAACCAAAAAGCAATTTGCAGATCTTTCTAACCATCCTCACTCTCTTTCCTATTTCCGGGAAGTAAAAACCCTGGAGCAGATTCAGAAACGCCGGCAGGACTCTGTGGGAATCCCCCCTTCTGTACCCACACCTTTCTCAGTTCCCTGACCACAGACTGACATCTCCCCACAACTGGCACAAACACACACAAACTCTCAGTGGACCAGTGTAGGTCCACAGAGCCAAGAGGCACTGATGTGGTGAGTGCCCTGTGTGGAATTACAGAGTTAGAAGGGATCCAGCGGGTCAGCTGGTCCCAGTTGCAGTCACTTGTCGTGGCCTCCCTGTTCTCTCCTAGAGTATAAGTGATGGCAAAGAAAGGTTTGGTCTGCAGTCAGAGCCTCACAGCTGCCCCATCAGGGAGGGTTCTCTTTTCCCAGGAAGCTCTTGCTTATTGGGAGCCCCAAGACTACCTGAAGTTGTTCCCACCCACCTCTCTGACTCAGGGCTGATTAAAGTCTGGTGACCTCTGATTCAACCCCACGTGTCTTCACTCACCCCCAGCGACCACCTCCATCTGTCTAGCACAGACCAATGGTCAGAGAGGGGAGATATAGCAGAGAATGAGGATTTGACCCCAAGCACCTAAAGGTTGGAAACTTTGAATCACAAGCCCTCAGTGCCCTCTCCCGCAAGGCATCCAGCATGAAGTTTCGCTCTGATGCAACTCTCCACCAGGCGGGTCTGTGACCCAGGATCCCCGAGGCTTAAGTACCTTCGGGAGCAAAAGAGAATTCATCCTCTTCTCTTTACACTGTGGCCACGTCCCATCTCATCCTGGCTGGTGGGCTTCTCTCCCCTGCCCTCAGAGGGCTCCTCTCTGTGGTCCCTCCGACCTCAGCTATGGGCTCGGAGCCTCCATCACCCCCGAGAAGCCTGAGAACAGCCCTGTCTCGAGGGATTCCCGCAGCCTCCATTCTCTCCAGATGTGGGGAGGTCGACCAGAAGCTTGGAGAGAGGGCAAAGCAGCAAAGGCTAATTTATCTTCCTTCCACACACCTCCCTACACAGTGTATCCATGTGTGTGCATGTGTGTGTGTGTGTGCATGAGTGTCCAAGTCCTTCGAGCTGACTAAGAGTCCCAGCATTGCATAAGCCAGGGCCTGGGTCCAGGAGAAGCCCCACCCCCCCTCCCCCCAGGCCGGGACAGACACCCCCTCCAATGCCAGGGCCAGCAGCGCCGTGGGAGAGCGTGCACGCGGCCTGGGGCTCCTGCTCCACAGTGCCTGTGTGCACACACACTCACACATTCCCTGAGAAAGCCCCCGGGGCCTCTGTGGGAAGACTTTCCGGGAGACTTTTATGGCAGAAGAGGAAGTCTGGGGCATCACTGGAGCACCCGGGCCAGGGAGCAGGCAAAAACGCCTCCCAGGAGTGGAGTCAGGCTGCAAACTTCCCCTCATCGTGGAGCCTTTAACCCCTTTCCTAGTCCCAGGCCGTTCAATCAGGCAGGGTCAGACTGAGAAGCAGGATCCCAGGGTCTCACTGCTGTCCCTCACAGCCCCTCTTCCATGTATGCACACATGTATGTGTATGCGTGTGCACACACATGCACGCGCACACACACACACACCCCCCACCTGCCGTGCTGCTCATGCTGACTCACCCAGATCTGATGGTAGGAGGTTCCTGCCCAAAAGCAGCATCGAACTTAGAGCTGGAAGGGAAACTTGGGGCTTGGGCACCTTCCCCAAGAAATTATCTTCATTATTTTACAGAAGAGGCGACTGAGGCTCACAGATCCAGTGCCCACATTTACCCAACTCCAAGCCCAGAACCCAGGCCTCTGTGGCCTCTCACAGGTCAGGAAACAGCATGGGCAGGAAGCTACGTCCACACAGAGGCATTTAGGGGATGGGGCAAGGCCCGGATGGGGGTAGGTGGTGCCCCCAGGGACCTCCCCCCCGGGACCCAAGCAACTGGTATCACTTAGAGCTCTGGTGTCCAGTTCACTAGCCACTAGACACATACTTATTTAAATTAAAATTTATTAAAATGTATTTATGTGTTTATTTATTTTTAAGATTTCATTTATTATTCAGAGAGAGCACAAGCAGCAGGAGTGGCAGGTGGAGGGAGAAACAGGCTCTCCGCTGAGCAAGGACTCTCCCCCCACCACCCCATGTGGGACTTGATCCTAGGACCCTGGGATCATGACCTGAGCTGAAGGCAGACACTTAGCTAACTGAACCACCCAAGCATCCTGAAATTAAAATTTAATAAAATGTTTAAAAATTCCACTTCTCTGCGGCACTAGCTGTATTTGAAGTGTTCAGGAGCCACGTGCGGCTGGAGCTACAGTATAGGGGCAGTGCAGATCTAGAACATTTCCGCCGTCGCAGCATGTTGTAATGGATGGACAGGGCTGATCGGGAGAGGCAGACTGTGAGACCAGATGGTCTGAAGAAATCTGTTTCCTGGTGGAGGGCTGAGGTCCCCTTGGAAGGAAGGAGAGGAGAAGGGACAGGAGGAGGGAGGAGAAGAGGCAGAACAGAGGACGCAAGAGAGAGAGGCTGGAGAGAGGAGAGAGAACAGAGGAGGAGGAGGAGGCTGGCATGAGAGAGGGGGGCAAGAAGGGAAGGGAAATCCTGTGACTGTCCCTGGGGCTGAGGTCTGGCTAACTGTCCTAGTCCAGGGGGACTGACACACACCTCCCCCTGCCCTACTCCAGAAGGGCCAGAGGACAGAGTCATAGGCCCCACACCCAGGGGCCACAGACATGGCATCTGATAGCTCTCCAGACCTAAACAGCCCAACCTGTCCCCAAACTGATGAGTCCTTGTGCCCAGGACTCTCTCCGTGCCCCAGGGTGGCTTCTGCACCCCATGCAGAAAACAGACTGGCAGAGAGAAACCCCTGCCCCAGGCGCTGGGAAGACACACCCCAAGGCCTTTTCGTGGTTCACCGCAGCAGAAATGTCTCTTGGAGAAAAGAAGGAAGGAAGGTGAAGCTAGTGAAATAAAAATGCTTCTCTTGCCACAGACTGAGGGCATTTTTCAAACCAGGAGACAACACCTTCGACCAGGATTCAATTCTGTAGATAATCCGATGTGTCACTTTCTCTGGCATCCTTCTAAGCGAACGTTTGAGAGACCGTAGTGAGCCAGGCAAAGAGCATCGTGTTTGAAATAAATACCTGGGTTCACTTCCCATTCTGCCACCTAATGACCAGGACAAGTGGCTGCGCTCCCCTAGACTCGGTTTCCTGCTGAGCCATTGGGATGGGTGTGGAGCCCATGGACAAGGCAGGCACTCATGTGTCAGTCCCTCCCCTCCTGCCCCAGGTACTTTGCATGTCTTCCCCTTGCCACCACAGCAGGGGAGGTTGTAGAGGACAAGATCCCCTGGCGGAGCTCAGAGCTCGTGGCCAGGGAAGAGGCAGCAGCTGCAGGCCTCGGCTGAAGAGGGCACCACCACAGAGCCAAGCACGGTGTAAGGGAGGAAGCACTGGGGGAGATGCCTTTGAGGAAGGCTTCACAGAGGAAGAGAAGGCTGAACCGGGCTGCAACGAGAAAGAGAATCCGAGGAGGAGAACGTCTGAGACAGAAACCACATGAGCCACACTCCTAAGGAACCTCAACTCTCCCTGAGGAGAGGCCCCAGCCTCAGATGGGAGAAGCCTCTAGCCACAGAGCCCAGGCCTTGCCCACATCACATGGCCACCCCCATCCTCCCTGCCCGCACTCCCTCTCCGTGGCACCTGGGGTCCCAAAGTCAGGAGGGGGCTAGTGCAAGTGGCCTGTCCCTGTCTGAACAGCTTTCCGCCCGCAGGCCCGGGTGTGATTCAGGAGAGATCTGGGGAGATCTAGACTGGTCTTTCAGCCAAACTGAAGCACATCTGGGGCCACCAGAGAAATTCCAGCGACGGGGAAAGAAATTATCTCTTCTCCTCACAACTGATGTCCTTAACACAGACCCCTTTGTTATGAGGTGTAGGCAAAAGAACAGTGGACTATGAGTCAGGAGTCTTGGAGCACAGGCCAGGACACCTGGACTCCTTTCCCAGCTCTGCCGCTGGCTGTAATCCCGGGCAAGTCACTTAACCTCTCATAGGCTTGCATTCCCCACCTGCAAATTGGGGGTGATCATCTTGGCCCCTTCTGCCTCCTTGTAAAGGAGGATGAGATGATACAGGGGAGCAGAAGTGCCTGAAATGCCTCAGGATGGGAGATTGCCTGACACAGGGCCAGGATGGCCCTGTTACTCTAACAACCAGAGACACCACCTCTGAGTGACTCACAGCTGTTTGCTCCCCCACTCTCCCAGACCGAGCACTTGAGACCTGGGCCTCTGTATGTTCCTTCTCTACCATGGTGCCCCTAGCTGAGAGGCCAAGTGGGACCTGGGAGCAGTGCTTTTTCTGCCCAACCTCGGAAAGGACCGATTGTCTCCCAGGGAAGGGAACATGAACGTGGGATTCTGGCAAGGGGCACAGGAACCTGCATTCTTGGGATCCTCTGCCCTCCACTGACCCCAATTATCTACAGATGCCCTGGAGGCAGGGCTGGGCCAGCTCCCAGATGGGAACACTGAGGCTGCAGGCTGACTCACTCATGAGTGTCTTGCCACAGGCAGACCATGTCACGGTGGCCTGTGGCTTCTGTGCAGGCTCAAAAAAACCATGGTGTGAGATAGTCCCATAGCTCTGGGGAAAGCAAATCGGGCTTTCCCATCCTCACCCACCCGACCTCCCTCCAATGCCACCAACTACCAGGCCCCCCTGAGGCCCACCCTCCCCTGGGAGGCGGGGAGAGGGGGCTTATCCCTGGCAAGTGGACCAGATTATTTATTTCCACTTGCCCATTCCATTCCAAGCGATGTCATGTACCCCTGTCCAATTTCTACAACCAAATTTGGGAGACCTGGGGGACTCGGAGCTGATCCTGGGAACACAGGGGCAAGTGTCTCTTTAAAAATACTCCCTGCATAGCAGGTCACACTGGCCTGCAGCCACATCACCCCAGGCTGGGATCTCACCAAGCTCCAGGAAGCCAAACAGGGTCAGGCTTGGCTAGTCCCGGAGCAGGAGACCTCCCAAGCAAAACACAGGTGTTGCTGGTGATTCAGCAGGCCGAGCCCCTCCCTCCACGAGTCTCGCTCTTCTCAGGTGTTGGATGATGCTGGGAGCTCCTATCAGTACCCAGGCGGGAGGGGGCGTGGCGCCGGCGCCCGGTGCTCAGTGCTCAGTGCTCTTTCTCTGCGCCACGTGTCACAAGTGTCGACAGGGCTCTGAAGAATCAGGGCATACATGCTCCCTCCCTCACCAACCCCTGCCCACTTCCTAAGGTTGGTCAGCCATCGACCTAAATTCCCGCAGCGCAGCTGTTTCAAACAGATAAGGGATGGAGGAGGGGAAGGCAGCCTCTGAGGGGCCTCAGGCTCAGGAACCAACAGGACCCCATTCCCAAACAGCTGGGGTCTGTGGCTACCACCAGGCCCTGGGCCTCAGCCCTCAGGATGGTCCTTTCTGGTTTGGGAATGGGTGAGGATGAAAGGGGTCCGTGAAATGAGGGCAGTCATTAGCCTGCTTTATGAGTACATAGTATTCATTACACCCCAACCCCGTCATTAGAGGCGGTGGCAGGAGAGAGCTCGGGGCCCCTTCTTTATTGCAGTAAAAACTGAGGGGTTTCTCCCCCAAAGGGAGCTCTGCTTCTGCTTCCCAGCAAGGGCTCCTGCCCAGGAGAAGGTGCGGAGCCTCCATGATGCCAGGCCCGACTCTGTCCCTGTCCTGCTCCTCCAGCCTTTCAGGGAAGGGTCTAGCAACTCAAGGAGGTGACAGGGGCCTGGGGATGAGGAGGGCTGGAAATCGGGGCTGTTCCAACCCAGTGCACCGTTCTCCCTCCCCTCTACCCATCAAGCACCACTATCAGGGGGACAATCTATCTGCTTCTTCCAGGAAGCCCTCCCTGCTCTAAGTCCTCTTCTTAGCATGTATCCCATCTGTAATTACTCGCTTCATTCCGCCTTCCTGCCAGACTAAATCACCCGCACACCGGCACCACACTTGGCACCTAGCAGGACCTCAATAAATGTGGGCTGCATTGACATCAGCCAGGAGCCAGGGCAGGTGACCTAGCAGAGAAGGAGGCATTCTCCATAGGCGCATCCTTCTCTCTCTCTGCCTTTTGCCACAGTGAGAATGATCTGGGAACCCACTGCTTTCTTAAGGCCGCAGTCAGCGAGTAACTAAAAAACCATTGTCTAGACAGTGCCCCCGCTTACCTCCTAAATGTAACCCCTTTCCCCAAATCCCACTGAGCACCTGCTCACATCTCTCCTTGCCATCTGCCCCCTTCTTCCGGGGGAGCACCCAGGGAGAGAGTCCAGAGGGGCCAAGCCCTCTCCTGTGGGGCCAGCCCTTCGTGCATGACAGTCCCGCAGGCTGGGAGCTGGCGCTGGTGAGGACTGGGGGCTTGCCCTCTTCCCCATTAGGGCTGGAAGTGCAGCGGTAATAGGTTGGAGCCCACCCTGCTGGCGCGGGCCGTGGAGGCGGAATGGAGCGTGGCCAGACCCCACAGAGAGGAGGCAGATTAATCAGCTGTCATTTGCGTTCATTAAAGACCCCTTGCTCTGCGCCGCAGCCACAGATGCCGGGGCGATTGACTGCTCACAACAAAAAGTTCTGGGGACAAGTTTGTCTAGGCTCCCTGTGGCATGGCCTGGGGACAGTTCTGGCAGCCTAGAAGCCCGGATTCCTTGGGTAGAAGGCCTCTGAGGTCCAGCTACACGGGTGGGGGATTGGAAGGAGACACTCAGCCCCCGATCGGGAAGCTTGGGGCATCAGCAGCTGGGGAGGCCCCTTGACCCTCTTTGGGATTCTTCCCTGATGTCACCCTGTCCCCTTTCCTCCCATCTCCTCATGGCCCTGGGCACTGTCACCTGGAACTGCTGGGCCCTCCTTGGGGTTGTGCAAAGGCTCATTTCAACATACTTGGAGACTGATGATGATGCCCATGGGGCGGGAGGCCAAGCACGGGATCTGCCCCAAGCCCGGCTTGCCACCCATCTTCCCACCCTCCTGTGGGGCTCAGCCCAGAGGCCCTCCATGCGTGAGCTCCACTAGAGGGGCAGCATGGGGAGCCAGGGGCCGCGGACCCTGCGGGAAAGGGGCCCACAGACTCCCACTCCCTGAGGTTATGTCCATCCCCACACGTTCCAGAGACAGACCAACTGTGAGGTCACGGTGTTTACTGAGCTCAGTCTCGGTTGTTTTTTCATTGTAATTGCCAAGCTCCCCAGATTGGCATTTGCCCGCCGGGCTCTGTAAAAGGTGACACAAGAGAATGAGAGCCAGCCCTGGGCCTGGCAGGCCCCCAGTGGGCCCCATGTGCTGATCCCTTGGCCCAGATGTCCAAGCCTGGCCTGAGCCGGGCAGGCAGGGGCACAAAAGCGCACCGCATGGCCCAGGCATGGCTGAGGAGGGAGAGGGCAGACTGGCAGCTCACCAGTGATGACAGCTTTACCTGGCCATCTCTGTGGGGAAGGAGCTGACAGAGACCCCTAGTACCAGGCCTCCTGCTAGGACCAGGGCCCTAGAGCAGACCCTGACCCACAGACATGGGCAGCCCCACATAGCGCCCTCCTCTGGTCTACAGGCTACAAGGAAGAGCAACGCTCTTGTCTCTTCTGTTTCTCCCTCTCCCCCCACGGAGGTCCCTGAAAACCTGGGGAATAAAGGTTCCCGGAACAGGGTCAGGAGTGAGGAGCATGATCAGCGGAAGGGGGCACCCATAGGCTTGTCAACAACCCCCGACAGTACCCATCAGACTATCCCCAGGTGTGGCCACACAGGTCCCCCACCAGTGAAAGGGCCTGCCCTGCCCAACACCAGAAACCCAAAGGCTCCGAACAGCAAGTGACACTGAGGGTCACTGATCTGGGGCTGCTTGTGCAGCTCCAGGCCTTTTTCCAGGGGAGGAGATGTGCCTGGTGTCTCCCGGTCCCTGCCCCTCCAGTGCGCCCAATCTCCTCTGATCGCCCAGGAGCCTGACCGGTCCAAAGAATCTGACTTGAGAGCTGGGGCCACTTCAGGGCCAATCAGTCGTGCCCAGGAAGGGGGATTGCAAGGGCTCCAGAACCTGAGAGAGACCTGTGAAAGACCAGACCTTGGACCACTGCTGCGCCCACAGGTCTGAGGCGACGTCCCCCGCCCAGTTCAGAGAGCCCAGGGAAAGTGGCCTGGCAGGTCTGAGAGCAGGACTCTGGGGTAGGGCTTCTCAAACGAATCAGAATCACCAGCAGGTTCTTGTTAAAAGGAAGATTCTGATTCCCAGCTCTGGGGTGGAGCCGGAGATTTTGCATTTCTGACAAGCTCCCGGGTGATAGGTGACGGCTGCTGTTCTGAGTAGCCAGGGGCTAGGGGACCAGGGCCAAGTTCACCATTGGCCCCTGTGAAAAGAACAAGATGAGATTTGAATGAGATTTAACCGTTTCTACCTATTGCCACATTTCCTCATGAGGACATGGTTTCCCAGAACTGCCCAGATCTCACCAGCATCTTTTCTTCTTTCATCTCAAAATCCTGCTTTCTTCCAGGAAGTCCATCTGTCTATCCCCCGCTCCCTTCCTTCCTTCCTTCCCTCCTTTCTTCTTTCTCACACGGTAGCCCCAGGCCTGAGCTCTCCGGTAAGGAACAGAGAGGCCCAAAAGCACGGGCTGTGTTTCATCTTCCCACTAGAGCTGAGCACGGAAGCCTGAAGTAGGGCAGAGGAGGAAGAAAAAGCGGAGAACAGAGCCCAGGAGCCTGACTCCCACCACTGCTACCCGCGTTTCCCCAGGAGGCTGGAGGGCTCGTGATGGCTGGGCAGGCCCCCACAGCCACCCCCACGCCCGACCCCATGCTCCCAAGCCCCCAGCCTTGTGGCTGCTTCTCTAGAACTACCAGCATGTCTTAGGTGGCACATTGGGAGCACAGCGAGGCCCAGAGGCTGCTGGCTGGTGCCTGGTTGATAGCTGCGGAACAGGACAGGACAGGATTGGGGTGGTGAGAAACCTCTTAAGCAGAAAGAGAGGAGACGGAGGGACTAGTAGAACCAGAAGCAGGTGAAGAGGCTGAGCCAGGCGCTGTGAACAGCGTCCCAGCCGTTGGTGAAGGTGGTCCCCACTCCACAGAACCTGGGGGAGGGGGGTGTCATGAAGCTCTCACAGCCACCCCGGAGAGGTCCAGACGCCAGTGCCACCAATGGTCCACAAGCCCTGGGGTACCCTCCCTAGGCCAGGTGGGCCCAGGGGCTGCTGGGCCCCCTCGGTCCAGCTGGAGCTGGGAAGAGAGGTCTGGCCCGCCCCCCACCCCCAAGATTTTCGGCCCTCCCCAGTGCCTCCTGTCCCCCTCCTGGGGTTGCAGCCACCCAGCCAGAAAGACTGGCTGCCAGAGATGAGAGATGGGAGCCTAGATAAACGCCAGTCCTAAGGAGGTAGCCTTGCAGCTCCCTCCCTCTGGAGGCTGCAGTTTCCCAAGCCCTGTTTGTTTGGGGGATTAACTATGGTCATTTCCCAATTCTGCCTCCATGCTGCAGGGAGAGGGGAGCAGGCCAACCCCAGCTCTACACTCCTGAGGCAGGGGGAGGGGCAGGGCTGGGTGCCCCCACCCAGTTGATCACCTCTCCCGCCAGGGCTCCCCTTCCCTCCCCCATCCCCACCCCAGGGGCTCTCACAGGGGAGCAGAACAGCTCCGTTCTTACTCACAAACAACAGTCCTAATCAGTCATCTCTGTGTCCTGGACTCCTGCCAGGGGCCTGGAGATTCCCACACCCCCTGGTCCTAATCCCGCAGTCCAAGTTAGCTTCCTCCTAACCACCCCCACCCCCACCACCGCTGCCCCTTCCCAACGCCCCATCACCCTGGTCTTCCTAGTATGCTCAGCCCCTGACACACCCACATGCACAGGGTGGCCTGGGGGAGGGAGTGTGTGTGAGCATCTGTTTGTGAGTGTGTGTGTGTGTGCTTTGTGAGTATGTACGTGAGACCATGTACAACTGCATATAATGTGAGTACATGTGTGTGTATGAGTGTGCATCTGTATAATTGTGAGTATTGTGAGCAAATATGCGAGTATATTGGTGTGTATGCATGTATATATATATGTGAGGATGTATTGTATGAGCGTATCATGTTATGTGAGGATGTATCGTATGAGCATATCATGTTGGTGCGTGAGTGTGCATGTGTGAGATGCGTGTATGCGTACAAGCATGTTGTATATATGAGTGTGAACATACACATACGTGAGTGTATGACTTAAGTGCACTTAAGACTGAGCTTAAGTGCACAAGTGCAGTGAGCTGTGTATCAGCATGCATGCTGAGCGTGTGAGTGTGTGTGTACATGTGTGTGTGGCTGTGGACACGTGTACGTGCGTGTGGGGGGGGTGCATATGCGTAAGTAGGCGTGACAACTGTGTGTGTGTAAGCATGTTGTGTTTATATTAGGGCACGTGTGTGGCTGTGAACATGTATGTGTGCAAGGGTGTGTGTGAGCACGTGCACTTAAGTGTGTGAGTGTGGGGGCTGTGTGAGAACACATTGAGTATGCATGTGAGTGATGTGTGTGCACAAACGGGGGGCCATGAGTATGCAAACGTGGGTGAGGGTGTGTGAATGAGTGTGACCTGCTGTCCTCCCCTTCTCCAACTTCCGCCATGCCCCCCCTGGACTCCCCCAGACCCTGCAAGTAACCTGCAGGCATTCTCTTCTTCACTTCTCTTCTTCCCCTCCTGCTCCCAGGCTTCTGGGCCTCTGTCTCACCCCTCTGCCACTCCCCTTCCCCCCCCCAACCAGTTTTGGAAAAGTCTTGCCCACTGTTTTGTTTCCCTTGCTGGTTTCTGGCCCGGTTTCCACCCGACAGCAGAGCCCTGGCATCCTCCTGCCTCCCCCACCCAGGATCCTCGGTCTGCCCATCGGAGCCGGGACCCCTGTCGGAGCCCCCATCGGGGGCTGGGGACCCCCATCGGAGCCGCTCCTCCCCAACAGCTCTCTCTCCTGTCCGTGGCTTTCTCTGTCTGTGAGTGTGTATGTCGCTGTGGGTCGGGGAAGAGACAGGAGCAGGGAGTGAGAGAAGGAAGGAGGCTGGGCTCAGATGGTGTCATTAAGAGATATTAATGCCCCTCATCAAGGCATATTAATAAACATTATGTACCATGCGCTCGGCACACCCCGGGTGAGTGCAGACCCAGCAGGAGGGGCCCACGTTCACAGCTGAGTAAACTCCAAGCCCACGGCACCACCATTAGCCTCATGAGCTTGACCTGCCAGCAGACTCGTGGGGACTGCCACGGCAAGAGGGGGCAGTCGGGACGGGTTCCCTGCCTCCTCCCCACCCCACCGCCACCACACCCTTCCCCCCACTGCGCAGCCCAGGGAAGGGAAACCACAATGACCCTTGCACTGGGACAGCACTGTGGGACTTGAGAATATTCCTAATTTCATCTTTATAGCAGACCCATGGGGAAACCAGGCAGACATCAACCCCGTTTCCACTTCACAGGTATGGAAGCAGAGACTCTGAGGAAGTTAAGTGTCTTGCTCACAGTCATGCAGCTGATTGGTAATGACATTGGACTGAAGCCCAGTTTGCCCTTTTGGACGGCTGTGTGAACAGCTCAGTCACTAATACAGTGGGGCTGCTTCTCACTGGACGACACTGCTTCCCCGGTTCCGCAGCCGCCAAAAATCAGACCATGAAGGCACAACTCCTTCAGCAGGGCAGGCGGCTTCTGTCCTCCAAGGCGGGGGCGGGGGGGGGGCGGTCTCCTGAGGGTCCTGCTCCTTAGCAGGAAATGTCCGGGAAGGTGGGGACCAGAGGGAGCCAACTTGTATAAAGATGCTGGCGAAATGCCTGGGCCTTTTCGGCACCGGGCAAGAGGTGTTTCCCTTTCTTTATGTGGTGACCATGACCACATAAATATTAAATTATTGGCTCCTAGGGAAGTTTGAGCAGGCAGAAGGCCAAAGGGCCCGTTCGTTTTATTTGTTTTTCAGCATTTACAGTCTGGCGCTGTAGCAGGGCGCGAAATGGGTTATTCACCGAGCCAACCGCAGTGGTGTTTAAAATTACATAAGGTAGTCTCCATGTGTATGTTTAAGAAGATAAGAACCAGTGTTGAATAAGATCAGTAGCCAAAATCGTTAAGATGAAAGGAGCTGGGCAGAACTACAAGGATAAGAGTGACGAGATCAGGGAAGCGCACTGACAAAGAACAGCCAATTCGCCCCGCAATTCCAGACAACTGAGGCGCTCCGCAGACCTGCCGATGCTGAACGCCTCAGCCTTTGGTCCATTATCTAGAAATGGCAGTCTTAGTCCCAAGTCACATTGAGGCATGATAATTATATTTAGCTGTTAACTCATGATACTTGCTCTCCAAACTATCTTAATGTATTTGTCTGTTTCTAAGTGGACTGGGTTCAATAAGACCGCACGTTGTGTCCTTTATTCTGTTTTCTTTCCCACTCCCACTCTGTCACCCTGCCCCGGAGATGCAGCCAGAGGGTGCATGACCTGTGACAGGCAAGTGTCAAAGAGCAATGGCTCCGCCTTCTCCTGAGGTCCAGACCAGTCTGTGAGCTTCGGAAATGGAAAGCAACTCAGGGCAAGTTTCCCCGAGCAGGGTGTCAGACGGGAGTTCACCTAATGCAGGCCCCAGAGGGGACTGGGGCTCAGAGCTGGCACCTGTGTGACAAGCTGCTTTGGGACCCAGATGCAAAGAATGGAGCCGTGGTGTTCTCAGAGCACTTATCACTACACAGAATGATCTAGAGGTTTCTTTTTCTTTCTGGTTGGGGTGTGTGTGTGTGTGTGTGTGTGTGGTTTTTTTTTCCCTGTGTTTTCAAACTTTTCTACAATGAGCATATAGTACTTTAATGATCTGAAACGAAGTTATCATTTGTACGGGGAGGTGTTTGAGGGCCCCAGACTCACCCGCTCGGAATGAGGTCATGGTGATGAAGTTTAGCTCCACGCAGCTCTGACCTGCCCCCTGGGCCGTGCTCCAAGGCCTGGCTCTGTCCAGATACTTTCTTGACCAGAGGCAGCTCCCCCGACCCCCTCTGATGACTCTCCTGGGTACACGCTGCTGAGCTTGGGGAAGAAGTCTTGCCTACAGTCTGTGGACCCACAGTTCAGGCTGCTGGCGGCTTTAATTCTCAGAAGCATGGCTTACATTTCCAGCCTTACCTTGAGCTTTCTTCCAGACCCACTGCTGTTCTCTCATCTTGTTTGCATATTTATACATTGTTCGTGCAGCTCCCTCAAGTTACACTGCCCCTCCCCTATCTGGTCCACTGGAAAACTAAGAAACTCCTACACATCCTTCAAGGCCCAGATAGAGTACAGCCCCCTCTCGACAGCCTTTCCCGATCACTGCCCCCAAACAGGTACAACTTCTGTTCTCGGAGCTCCCCCAGCACTTCCTGTAGATTTCCAGTTATTTAGGCCTGGAATAGAGTTATTTCTTTGTTGACTGATCTACCGCACTGGCCATGAAATGTGCCTCATTCATATCTCTGTGTCCAGCCCAGGGCTCCTTGTTCATTGACTCATTCATCTCATCTCCGCAGCCCTCATTCCTCAGGGCCAGCTCTACGCTAGATATTATCACACACACACACACAGGTGCAAGACAGCGTGACTTATCTGGAAACCACACGCCCTTCCATGCCGCCTGGAACAAAGGTCCTGGACAGCCTGTACTTTTTAAGCTGCAGACAGCCTTGACCTTGGCCTTGGGAAATCTTGCCTCCTCACCCAGTGTCAGGAAGAACGGGGAAGCCCTGGGTGAAGCTCTTCTTTCTCCTCTGGGTAACTGCTTAGTTACAAGAAGCAGACAATTCCCCCTCGGCTATATCCCACCTCTCCCCATTTTTGGCGTCTGGAGACCCAGGAGGTAACTGACCCCAGATCTGAAGCCAAACTGGGAGTCAAAAGCCAGGGGTCTGTTACCAGTCCCTGCCAAGACACCAAATCTTCAGGTTGCCCACTGGCACTTTCTAAGGACTATTCACCCCACCCCACTGCCCATGAAGGTGCCAGGAAGAAGCTTCTTGGGTCTTTGATGTTAACCCTTCTTGAGGGAAACCAGGACACAGAATAATTGGCTGCCCTACACCCTGGAGTCCAGAGCCCTCAGCTCCCTGGAGAGCTCAGGTGCATGACTCCTTCTCACCAAGGACTCACCGACCTCGGTGGCCGGCCCTCCTTTCCCTGGCCTCAAGGCAAAAAAAACAGGCCACAGGATTAATTGATCACAGCCTCTCCCTTGAAGCAGGCACCAGTCTCCAGGGCTGGGCCCTCTCCAAGTCGGTGTTTGGTGGCCTGGCAGTCGTGGCCCCTGGAGACCTCAGGGCCTGGGAGCTGTCAGTGCGTTCCACTTACTTACCCCTTCTTAATTGCAGAATACACAGATTGCTCAGGAGCACTTCTGCAATCTTGTGCCTTTTCCTGGATCCCTTGCCACTTGGCAGCTAGCAGGCCCCTGTGCAAAACAGCAAGGAGCCTTCTCATTTGGTGCCAGTATCAGAGAGCCTGAAATTCTGCTTCTGTGTTCCCTATTTTTCCCTCCCACCTCCCCCCACCCAGTGCTGTTTCATTCATGTCTCCCTTCACTGTCCCTCATCCCCACAACATCTTTCAAGTCCAGGACTCTTCTGACAGCCCCTCCACTCCCCCTTGCCCCCCCTACCCCGGAGATCAAAAAGTGAAACTTCCCCACTCCGGCCAGGTTGGCAGTCAGGCAGGGGAAGTGATTGAATCCTCCTAAGATGGGAAGAAGTGGGTGAAGAGATTAAATCATCTCCCGCAGACTCTAGGAAATGTGCTGCTGACCCTCTACTCCAGGGGTCAGTGAGCCTGAGCACCTGGGGCCTTCGCAAACGCCCAGGTGGGCGGACAGTTGCCTGTAGGTAATTGAAGGGGAATGAGGACACCAGGCTGGCCGTCTCTGCTGGGCCCAGCGCTGAGCCAGGCCCTTTCCTATCCACCAGATCTCACAACCTAAATCTGGCCCCCGAGTCGCAAGTAGGCTTGACCTAAGGCTTCTCCAGGCTGGGGAAGGGGAGCCCCGGGACCCATGATTCTCCAGAAGCTGATACCATGCACAAGAAACAAAGGATAGAGGTGTCTTTCATCTAACTGGCTCATCTGTTTGTGCTACTCCAAAAGCTTAACGTATCAGGGACCTCTGGGACCCAGCCTGGGAGGACGGAAGGATCGGGGTCCCGACAGTGGCAGTGTGTCCCATCAGAAAAGAATGGGACAGAGAGCCAGGAGGAGGGGCTTCTTCTAGTCTTGGCCTCTAGGCCAGCTACCTGTGACACCTTGAACAAAGCCTTCATTCCTCTCTCCACTCCTTCCACAGATATGTGTTAGACCCATAGTGTTCTAGCTTGGGTTGCCCCAAAGCAGAGCTCGAGACAAGGAGTCTCGTGCAAGTAATGAATTTTCAAAGGGATGCGAGGAAGCCCCAGTAAGGGACCGGGTGAGACAGGAAAAAGGAGGGCACTCAGTCGAGGCTCATGGGCAAACAAATTCTACTCTGGGTGCCCAGAGCCGGTATGAAATCGCAGCCCCATCACTTCCCCAAGAGAGGAGGAGCTGGAGTATTTATGCACCATTTCCCATCAGCCCTTGGTTAGAAGCTGTTGCCAGGGGACAGTAACACCCTAGCATGTCTGCCCTATTGTGCAGGTGGTGAAGCAGGCCCTAGAGGCCAGAGAAGGCCCTGGGACCAGGAAGGAGAGCTGGAGAGCACCAAAGTGGCAAGGGCTGGGGAGTGAGCCTGGGCGCTGACAACATCCATGGCTCTGTGCCAAGCATCTTAAGGGCTACAGAGATGGGCAGGATGCTATCTCTGCCCTTGAGAGACTAAGCTCCTCTGGGTTTCCTTCCACTGAATTGGGAGACTGAGCTCTGCCCTTCCCCAGGAAGGGCTGCCAGGAGATGGATGCTTCAGTTAGAGCCCTGGAGGAGAAGAACTGAAAGCTCATTGCCAATGTCAGATAACAGTAGTGGGGAGCAGAACCCAACCTCCAGCACTGTGCCCTCTACTTGATCGGAGCAAGTCTGGTGGGGCAGTCCGTATCTACCCTGGGCCAAGACTGGAGTGGCCATGACTCTAGGTCGAGTTTCAACTCCTCCTAAGCATCTGATGTGCCAGGTCCAAACTGAGTTGGCAGAGAAGCCGTGAGCTCTGAGGTCGGAGGGGTGGAAAGGAAATCTCACGTCTGTAAACCCAGAAATTCCTCCGAACTGTCCATAGAGTCAAGCTTCTTCTCTGCAATTAGAATAACGTGTGACTCTTTCTATGCCAGTCATGTGCATCTCTGCCGTGCACACACACACACGTGTGTGCACACACACACCGGGGACCAACCTCTAAGAAAAAGAAGAGACTTTTTTTAAATATCCTGAGCGTTTAAGGGTCCTACTGAACAACCTCTCACCCCTTCCTCTCTTCCCCTTGACAGAGGATGCTGATTAGGAGAAGAGTTGCCTCCCCAAGGTCATCTAGTCTTGGACACTTAGAAGGGCCCTGGACATCCTCCCGAGCACATTGCCCTCACACCTCAGGGGTTCCTGTCCCGCTATCCTCAAAAAGCCACCCTGGTCTTTTCCGTGTTCCTGAGGATCAGAAACCCGACAATTTCTACACTGTTTATAATTTCTATAATTATTTCCTTTTTTTAACCTTAGCATTTAGACAAGCTCCTTTTGAAAATGTCAATCTGTCTTAGAGTATAGTAAGGGAAAGAAGGTTTTGTCTGGGCTGGGCCTGTCTTAAAGAGAAGAAGTGTACCTGGAGGAGGGGGGAAGGCCAGGGAGGAAGCCAAGGTTGGGGGAGCTCTCAGCAGCCCCTCCCCCGCTGCATGCCCTCTTTCCAAAACTCTTGTCTGCTCAGACTGCTCTGTCCCTCAAATGCTGGGTTCATTGCCCACCCTCAAGACCCTTTCCTCAGTCCTGTCTTCCTAGGAAGTGCTCAGAATCAGAGATTCCCCCCCACTCCACTAGAATGTTCCAGAATCTCATCCATCCCCAGAAATTTCTGGGTTTCTAAGGTCACCTCAGGCTAAATGAGGTACCCTGATCCATGAAGACTCTTCGGGAGAGCTTAGGATTTCATATGGGGGTGGGGGGCTGGGGGCAGGGAACTATGTAGCCATTTCCACTGTGGCCCCAGGCCTCTAGGTAATATCTATGTATTTTAATAACAGTCTTCCTAAAGCCGTGCTGCCTGGAGGAGTGATGGGATTGTCGTAGAAAAAAAGCATAAGATGGCACTATGGGTTAAAAGACATGAGATCCTGAGCTAGTGGGTCTCAAAGGTCAAAGGGTCTAGGCTTCTTCCTCCTGGAATATTCTGGGATTCTCCCACTCACTACTCTGTGGCTCTGGACAAGCAGTTTGAGCCCCTTGGAGAGTCAACTTTCTTACCCTTTGAGTTTGGTTTCCTAAGACCCTATCACGTATTGATCGTGTGGTAGAAATTTTAGCAACCCCCCCCCCTCCCCAGAACAGACCAATGAGGGAAGGTTTATGGCCAAAGGGAGTTTAGCCAATCTTCAACCCAGCTTGAATAAATACCAGCCACACTGACCACAGGCTCTTCGGGGAAGGCCCCTCTGCAGCCTGGTCCTTCCTTGGAGCCTTTCTTCCCTGCTCATCCTTCCAAGGACCAGCACCTGTCCATAGGACAAGCTCCAGAGAGACCCTAAGAACTCAAGCCGCCGATGCCCTCTGCTTCCAGGTCCCCTAGCAGCTGCCTCAGCCGAGCTCAAGGGCAGCTCCACCAGGGAAGGCGGGCAGGAAGGGCCACTGGCTTTACTCACTGGATCCACGGGTGTGTGTCTGTCTTTGCCAAGCTGGCCCCAGTAGATGAGAAAAGACTCCCCGGAGTGAAAGGGAGGGGAAAGAGAGCCTTTCCATCCTGATCAAGGCTACGATCAGACTTTCCACCCCGTTCTGCACAAACTCATTGACCTTACGGGCCCCAGCAACCACCCCCAGCCCGCCCCCCCCCCCAGCCCTCCCTGCACTCACTCAGAGGAGAGAGGCCTGTTTATCACTCTGGGTGGGACCCAAGCCTGTGGGGAATTGAAAAGAAAGAGCCAGCTTAGGTTGCTATTGTTTTGTTTAAACAAACCGCTGGCTGGGCTGACTTGGAGACAAGTGAGGGGGAGGCTGGGCGCTAGCAGCAGGCTGGGCTGGGCCGCCCTGGGGCTTAGCCCCCATCTCTCTCCGTCGTGCTAGAGCCACCGGAGAGCCAGACAGCTATTTCGGGAGAGGGGCTGCTAGGGCTTGGGCCCTCACATTGTCTCCTGAGAGAGACGGGTATCAAGGAAAGGGGCCTCTGTTCCCCAACCCCTTTCCCCTACCCTGGTGACCCCTGGCTTCTCAACCCGCAGGTCACAGCGGGGGCCCCATGCCAGCCCGGGTAAGACAGGGACTGAATCTGGGGGAGTGGGGGGACCCTGCTGAAAGCAGGCCAAGGCAGAGCTGGCATGCCTGGATGTTCCTGAGCAGAGAAGACGGCATGAGGGGAGCTGGCGGGGTGCCAGGGGACAGAGATCTCGAATGCTCAGGCTGAGGACAACCAAGTGGGAAGGGAGCCCGAGGTGGAGGGGCCTATTCTGCAGTCTCAGTCTCCCCCACGCCCCAACACTCTCTCCCAACCAGAGGTAACAAAGACAGGGATGAGCCTCGGGGAGGGGATGTTCTGGCCAAGGAGGCCCAAAATAAGAACAGTTGGCAGGGTACAGCCCAAAGTGGAAGAGATGGGGGGAGGGTACTTCAAGAAGAGGGGTGGGTGGGGCTTTAATTCTGTAGAAGGTAAACCACACTAGGAGTTGGGTCACCCAGCTGACCCTGAGAGCCTCTGCAGAGAAATGAGAGGGAATCTCACAACTCCCCCCTCCCAAAGCCTTATCCCGAGGACCTCTGCCAGGGGAAGGAGCCAAGGCTGGACCAGGAGGGCTCGGTGGAAAGGTGGCCAGGGCACAGTTAGGTGTTGGCAGAAGCAATGAAGAGCCATGCTAATCACCATCATTAAGGCCATAAAACCCCACACCTAGGGGCCCCCGAGCTGTGGCACAGACCCAGGGGCCCAGCTCCAGTCCCTTTCATCTGAGCATCTCCCGGTCCTGCACAAACAATAATTAGCACCCGCCCCCGGGATCACCTCATTATCCCACAGACGCAGAGCAGAGGGGAGAAGGGAGGGGAAGGAAGAAGAGGGAAACTGAGGCCAAACAATCTGCCCAGGGGGTGTGGGCTGAGTCCAGTCGAGGCTGGGGAAGAAGCTGCCTCAGAACCAGCAGTCCAGCCTCCTTCTGCCATTGCTGCCCTTCTGGTTCCTCAGGCAGCCACTGGCCTAATGTTCTGAAGGCCCCAAAGAGAGCCTCACAAGGCTGTGAGCATTGTCAGCCCCTGCGTTAGAGCTCACCAGGCCCCATAGGCAGACACTGTGTCCCGTGCCCAGTCTGGGGACGCAGATGATGGGAGTGGAGCTGCCCTTCCAGTGAGCAGAGGAGGAGTGGAGCTCGCCCTCTCCAGGGGCCAGGGGGGGTCCATCTTTCACCCCCAGGCCGCCCTCAGCAATGCCTGTGTCTGTCCTCTCTCCCTGGACCCCCTAAGGCACCACTCTAAGCCCCAGAGCCCATTCTGGAATGTGTCCCAGGAGCAGTCATACCCGTGCCTACTCTTCTATCTTACTGCCTCAGGGAGAGAAAGAAGTCAGCTAAACCCGCTTGGACTGAGGTGTGGCCGTGTGGCCTTCTGCTGCCCCAGGAGTAACCCACACCTGTGCCTGTCTCTGATTGCAGGGCATTGATATAAAGAAAGGGAAGGTCCAGGGCCAGGAGTTGTCACGTGAGTATGACCCTCCCCCACCCTTTGCCCCAGCTGGGGCAACGACATGACCACAAGAACCATAACAATGCAACTTAATGTTGAGACTTGGTGGTGTGAAAGTGCCCACTGACCCAGGAGTTGACTCTTCCTCGCTCCTTGAGTTCATTTAATGGCCTCTAAAGGCTGCTGTCTTCATTTGAAAGAGAATGAAAGGCAGGCATGACCCCCCAGTCCCTCAGCTCACAAGGATTAAGGGGTGAGGCCAGCATTAAATGCAGGGGGCTGCTCTCCTGGAGGGACTGCAGTCCTTCCCTCCCCTGGGTCTGCTTCCCTGTGTTCCCTTGTATCCAGTGCCATGATGTGCTTGCATGGGACCCCATAGACCTCCCTTTTTTCTGATGCCCTACCCTTCCCACCCCTTCTCCACCCTCCAGCTCCATTCCTCCCCTCCCCCTCGCTCCCCCGCCTTCAAGAGCATGCCTGCCACTCAACTTGAACGGGAAGCTGAGGTGCAGACCGGGCCTCCGAGGAGGGCTGAGCAAAAAGACAAATGAGCCCCATAGTTCCATGATGCAACGTGGGGTCAGACATCAGATAGGCCTGGACTCAGATCCCAGCTTCACCCATCCTGTCGGCCTGACTTCACCTCTCAGAACCTCATTTCCTCATCCAGAAAATGGGGATAACACTGCATTCGACCAGGTTGTGGTGAGGATTAAGGCGATGTCACCAGGGAAAGCGCGGAGCCAGGGCCCAGCCCTAAGACGTGGGATACATGTGTGTATCCCTTCCCCTCCTCCTCAGCACCCCTCATCTCTACTTTCGGAGGGAGAGATTCTTTAGGAAAACCCTAGTGAAGGGGGCTGGGTCTTCATCACCCGTGGGGATAAATTCCCAAGCTGCACAGAGCGGGAGGGTTCTTCTGCGCACACGTTCACGAACACCATGCTCTTTGGCAGTGCAGACGCCAAGACATACAAACTCACACGACTCCCGGCACACGCTGTGCAGTGCTCACTCTGAGCACACGCGTGTGTGGGTGCACACGTGTGCGCACGCGCGCGCGCACACACACACATGGATATCAGGTCTGCAATCACAAAGGCGGGAGAGATGAATGGTCGGGAATTCCCCTGGCCGTGAGCATGCTGGGGGCCCCGGTGGCCGGAAGTGCACCCTGAGGAACACTTCCAACAGCTCCGAAGAGAAGAGCCAAGAGCAAGTGGCTCTTGTCTGACAACCCGGAGAGGGAGGGGGCTGGAGAGTACCAACGTTCCCTCCCACCAGCATCCTCCCGGCAAACGCTCCAACCCCACCCACCCCCAGGAAGATTCCAGGCTCTTCAGAAGGGGCAAGGAGGAGAGTAAAGGGGAGGAGGCAGAGGCCCACAGTTTGGAAGCAGGCCCAACTGGAACCAACCGCAAAAGTCTGGCCCACAAAACCCCTGCATAGACTTGGCGAAAGAGGGAGAGATGTCCCCACCCTGGCTCCCCCCTACCCCAGGAAAAGATCTGGCTCCTGCATTGAGGGCAAGAGGGAGGGAGACCGGCCTTCTACTCCGGAAGAGCCTGAGTGGGCTCCCAGTGCCCCGAGCACCCAGATCCTACACTTCCATGATCAAACCTTTGAACCGAGTCCCACCCACCCCCGTAACCACTTCCAGATCCTCCGGATCCAGCCAAGAAATTGGCTTCTTTGGGAATTGAGTTCATAAGGAAATGCTGAAAAAATAAATAAAAATCCACTGCCAAACACTCTCACAGAGGAAGATGAGTTTCTCTTGAGGCAGGAAATCCATCAGGATAGACCAAAGCAGCAAAGGGATAGCACCAATGCCTGCTGCCCAAGAGAGGCCCGGGGAGTCCCACCAGCCCCCAAGACCCCCAAGCAGCCCACACCTCCTCTTCCCTGCTCTGCCCAAACTAAGGCACTTCCTAAAGGCAGCTTCGAAGCTGAGACCCTGCCAAAGAAAAACCCTAATGGTTTGCCATGGGTAAGCCCCCAGCTGGGACCCCCGGTGGGGGGAGGGGGGCAGGGAGGGGGAGGGGCCATGAAAGGCACAAAGAATTCTCTTTTCCTCTGGCCCAGGGCAGCCAGGAGGTTGTGGGTACTATGGGTTGGGGGCCCACGCGCTGTCTTTCTCTGCCCCACCCCCAGCCTACCAGCCTCCGTCCCCACCAGCACAAAGTGGCTTTCACCGCTACCAGTTCTTCGTCTATCTTCAGGAGAGACAGAACATCTCTCTCCATTCCAAAGAAAACAAAACTCGAGGTAAGGCCTTCCCATCTGCCAAAGCCAGTGCGACTTCTGGGGCGGAAGTGGATGCTTGTGCATTCATGGCAAAGCTGGGACCTTGACCCACCCCCTACCCATGAGCCTTAGAGGCCAGAGTCAGGGGGGTGGCCTTCCTTGGCAGTGGACTGGAATGAGTGTCCTAAGGGAGATGTTGGCATCAGATATAGTCTCTCCCGAGAAGTGAGTCCCACAGACCAAGATGGCGGCTTCCACTGGCTGGACGGGTCTGGGAGGCCAGGTCCCAAAGGGAATAAGTGGAGCCAGGGAGAGAAGCATTTCCCCAACTCAGCCTCGAATGGCGTGTGCAGGCAGCTACCCCGCAGCACCCCTGCAGGTAATTGTACCCTATAATTGAGTCCAATCTGGGCAAGAGGGCCCTGGAATGCCACCCTGCCAGTCTGCCTTCATTGGTCGTTAATTGCTCTGTCTGCCCCGCACCAACTGAGTGGTGGGGCGAAAACTTCCCCAGCCATGCCGCTTCCACTAGCTTCTCTGAGCAGCCCTTCTGGCATCCTGGAGAGGATCCACTCCCTAGGGCTTCCTAATGCTAACTGACGGTGGCCTTGCTCCCACTCCCACCAGGGCTGGGGAGCAGGAAGAGACGCGGGGACATCAGGCCACCGCAGTGCCTCAGGCGACTCACATGCTCCTGTGTGAGCCATGCCCCCTCTCTGAGCCTTGGCGTTCTCTCCAGAAAAATGGGAAATTAAGTAATCCCTGTGTACTCTAGCATCTCCCCCATTTGGGGGAAGGGAAGAGAACGTGGAACGTACACATGCCATCTGGAGGGTGCAGAGAGCACATCCCCCAGGCCGGCCGGAGGATGAGTGGGTGGGTGGGTGTCATCAGCCGTTTGCTCTCACCCAGTGACTCTGACCAACTTCCACCCACTGGGAAGCCAGAGAAGGTATTGTTACAAGCCCATTGCCCGAGGCCCCAGAGGAGAGGAACACGGAGCCGGCAAAGGCACTGGCTGAGCGAAGGAGGCCTTCAGGTGTGCCGACTGGGAGCCACCAATCACAGAAGGCTCTGGGTTGCCCTGAAAGTCGAGCTGGTGCAACCTTTCCACTGGTGAACCCTCCCCAGGTGCCCTCAGCACCTTGCCAATCTGTAAATCTGTTTAAACCACTTTCCCAAGACACACTTTCAAATCTGGATGCGAGGAGAGAAGGAAAAGAAAAATGTATCTCATCCAGGCCAAGACGAATTTCTCCGGTTCCCTGGATCCCTCTCACCTCAGACTTCATGAACCTTCTTCCACCAGTCCAGGCACCGCGCTTCTGGGGGCTGGGAACTAGCACCTCAGCCCACCACATTCCCCCACAAAGTCAGGCAGTGCCTCTGAGTCCCACGTTAGACATCAGAGTCACAGAGCCCATACCCGGAGCGGGAAGGGGCGCAGGGTCATGCTCAGACTGTCCCCTGAAAGAGCCTCCCGCGGGATCGAGTGCCTTGTGAGGGGTGGGGTGGCCGGGAAAGGAGAGAGCAGTGGATGAAGCCAGGAGGAGCATAAAGGGGGCGAAGGAAGAAGGGAGGTGCCTGGGGCAAAGATGCTTGCCCCTGCCTTGGTTGCGGTCCTCGCATTTGATCCTCACCTGTCCTCCAGAAAACACAGTGGCTTGTGCGCCCACCAGTGATGATGGCAGCCGGTGAGGAAGCTCAAAACCTATCCAGCCTGACACCCATTATTAGTCCCTTTGAATCTGCCCAAGCCACAGTTTGTAACGCACCCCCCCAAACACACACACACACACACACACACACACACACACACACACGCCCTTCATCTATGTGAAAACTTAGGAACCAGACTTGCATCTGGGCAGGGACCTTTGACTTCCATGCCATTTTGCTCGCTACCAGAAACAGAGGTGGGAGAATTAGCCTCCCAGATGAGCTCTCCAGCCAGGCCAGGGGACCGGTCCCACTCTATGACATCTTCTGGTGCCTGGCACTCTTAGCTAGGGGCTTAGAAGAGGGCACAAGCCCACAGCACAGGGAATGTTACCTGCCCTCAGGGGGCTTACAGTCTACTTTGAAAACACTTAAATAACAATGCAAAGCAGCTTATAATTAAGCACTTAATTGTGTGTTTAGGGCTGTAAGGACAACTGACAGACCAGTAGGATTTAGGGATTGTCTGTAAGGTTCTAGGATTCCCTTCGCTCCAAGAAAACACACCCTCTTTAGCGGGGAAGATTGCAAAGGTATTTTACTGCAGGGTAAGGAAATCTGTTCCAGTCTCCAGCTAGTGATTTGATGTTTGGGCAAATCAGCTACCCTCTCTGAGCCTTGGTTTCCCCATCTAGAAAATGAGGGGTTGGATCTAGATGATCTACAGGTCTGTATGGCCTGAGGCTATGTGGAAGAGGCATGGCCTGGGCTGGGCCTGGGAGGAGGAGAACATTTGAATTTTTGAGTGAAAGAGAGAGGAACCTCTGTCTGGGCTGGAGAAACCACAGATGCAAAGATTATTTTGTTTAAAAAGTGAGAAGGAGCACCCCTTGTGAGGAGCAGTGAGGCCATGAAAGGAGAGAGGGGGGAAGGTCATGGAAGGTTCATGAAAGCCCAGCAGAGGCACAACCTTGGCGGGTGCTGTGAAGCACCGTTAGACGCTGCCTGTGGGAGAGGCAACACAAAAGCCACTCTTGAGCGATGACTAAGCTGGAGCGGTGGGCAGGACCGAGAGGAGCCAGAGCACAGCAGGCCGCTGGGGGCCTGGAGATGTGTGCCCGAATGAAGCCAGAGGGCGTGGCAAAAGCAGGAGATGCCCTTGCCCATTGTTAGAACCTCTGAGGTGCCCACACCGTGCTTGGGGACCCATGGAGCCCCAGGCTGGCCCAGCCCTCGGGAGGCCAGGACCTGGAGCCAAGGAACACGGGCCGGGGGCCTTACGGTTGTCTAGTTTTCGTTCCATGGTAAGGTATCATTGGAGAAGCAGGGGTGTCCTAGAGTAAGCGTGGTCTAACCAGCCCCCTGTGTTTCCTGAATGCGCAGGCAGGAACAGACTCCAGAAACTGGAGGGGAAGTCACCATGAGAGAGCCGGGTAGAGAGGCATCCGTGAAGGATAGTCGACGGGAGCCCTCCCTGTTGGGTCCTTGCCTCCCTAGGACTTAGGTGTGAATGACAATTTAGGATGAGAAGCAAGGGTGACATTATTCTAGTAGAACTTTTATGATCTTGGGGGCTGGGGAACATTGCTCCGAGCCAGGGACTGAAAGCCTCTCCAGGGCCTCCCTTTATTCTCTGACCTCAAGACAACATGGTCGGCAGATGGGAGATTTTGACCTATCCACTGTGTGACCTTGGACCAGCCACTTCACATCTCTGGGCCTTGATTTCTACATCATCAAGATAAGGGGTTGGACTAGTTGATCTACCATGGAATGACCCTTAACCAGTTTGCTCCCAGCTTACGGAGCCGCCCCCAACTTCGAGTCCTGTGAGACGAGTGCAGGGAGCAAGTGATCAGACTTGACCAGCCCAGCCCGCTCCACGCACATCTGGGTGGAGGCCTTCCGTCAGACACCAGGCTGCCAGGACCATAGGGAGGGCCCTAGAAGGGGCTTTGGAGCCCCCTTGCTTCTCGTTTATGAAACCCTCCCTTCCCCACTCCTCCTGCCTTTACACTGAGGCTGAAAGAGCCGGAACGGGTGTCCTCTGATCTGAGCTGGCCCAGTTTCACTGACATTTGTCCCCAAGGCTACACCTCACCTTCCCAAATGCCACACATTGGACATGCCCCTCCCGGCCCCCAGCTTTAATATCCTCCCCCCACACCCTCCACCTTCTATGCCCAAGGCCCCGAATCCGGTCTCTGGGCTTATGTGTAATTGATGATGGCTTGCCCCTGCGTCCTCTTGGAGTCGGCATCTAGACTTCTACACTGTAGAGGAACCAACCAGATGGGCCGAGGGGACGTGTCTGAAGAGGCCCACACACACAGGGCTGGCTCCTGCCTCATCCTGTGGGCCCTTCTGGACACCCACGAACTCCCACCAACCTCGTTCATGGCACCACCCCCCACACTCCCCACGCAACTGGTGTGCCTCTGCCTGCTGACCTAGGAAGACCCTTTCTCCCCTTCCCCAAACCGAGGGCTCTGGCTACCTGCAGAGCACCGGTCCTGCTGACACCCCGGGGCGGGGAGGGGGGGCTTTCCCACACTTGATCCCGCCCCTGTCCCTCTTGACGGGCTCAGTGACACTTTGCTGTGCCTCCTTAGTCACCCACTTTCATCTGTTTGTATTACTCAGTCATTTTTCACTTGCACGGGTCCCACTTCCACCGTGAGACTCCATTCCTTGAGGGAGAAGCTCACCTCTGCTGTGGATTTCCTCTTTACCCCCATCCCTGTGCTCAGCCCACTGTGAGCTTTCAGTCAATGAGGATGTTTGTGTATGGGACACACCCACATACGCACATTCACAAGCCACACACACACACACACACACACACAGCTGCATATTCTCACGCCCCCATATTCAGCTCATCATCAACTTCCTTTAACACCTGAAAAGACAGCCACCTCTGTGAGCGCCGTGCCCACAAATGACAATTTTGGCATCCACATCCTCCCTGTCCCAATGTCGAGCAGACGGGCAGGACCACTTATGCCCAGCCTCTCTGCCAGCCTGCCCTGCCCCTCCCTGGCCTTCCCCTCACCCAGCTGCTGGACCCTGTGGAGTGCGTAGGACCATGGCCATTGCTCCCACTGGGGGAATAAGGAGACTGAAGCCTGGAACAGTGATGTCTTGGCCGACCCAGGTTCCGCAGTTAAGAGCAAATTACCTTTCTTCTGACTTCTGGAACAAGGCTCTGTGCTCCTGTTGCCTACTTACCTACATTCCCTCTCCCCTCACCCAGACCATCTGACTTCTGGGCCCTGGTGTGGGGACAGAGAAGGAGCAAGTCCATCCTGAAGCCCTGGGTGCCCTTGGCTTACAGCAGCAGCCACCCGAGACAGACCCCCCAGGCCCCTTCCCTGGAGAAGGCTATAGCCCAGCCCTGTGTAGAGCCTAGAACTCCGGGGAGCTGTCGTCTGCATCACACCACACCTCAGCCACCTGGCCCAAGGGTGTCACGAGCCGGCCTCACGGCCCCAAACTCCTCTCAAGAGTGAGCTGGGGAAATCCCCTCTCTGCCCCACAAGAGGACGTGCTGCAGCTTGTTCCAGAAGCCTCTCAGCAGTGGTGAGCCCAGGATGGTGCCACAGCGCCAGGGGAGCTAACGAATGGGCCACACCAGCCTCCACCATGGCCTTGCTGGGGCAGCCTGAGGTGTGCAGAGAGACCGATCCTTGCAAAATGGGATGGGAGGGGCTGAGAAGGGTCCTTGGGTTCTGCACCAGGCAGCCATAACCCACTCCCCCCAGCACCGCAGACACCTGAATTGAGCAGCTCCTGGGTAAGCCATCCCCCTTGCCCTCCCGCCACAGGGTCAGAGAGGAGAGACAGGCTAAGACTCTGCCATTTGCCACACAATGGCATTTAAAGGCTTGCTTGTGGCCTCTAGAGGCCTGGGGGGCATCATGGGTGATTGAGACAATGGGGGTCCAGGGGAAAGGTTTGAAAGCCTGGGCCAAGGTCAGAAAGGCAGCAGAACTCCCGACAATATCAAAAGGAGGGGACACTGATGTGGAGGGACAGAAGCTGGGAGAAAATCCTGCTGGGCCTGGTGGCAGTGAGGGAAAAATACACAGTGGAGGCAAAGATGGAGGGAAGGGGGCCCCCGCCTGCAGACCAGCCCCAGACACACACAGACACACACAAACACAGCCCACTGCAAAACAGCCCCTACCCCCTGCCATGACCTCCCAAGGCGGTTCACCTGGCCCGGCCCCAGAACGGCCCCTGGGCCCAGCCCCTGAGTCACTGTGTGGGCTTGTGTGAGGCAGCCCTCTTCTGCCTCCGAAGGGCCCCACCCACCTGGCAGAGCGGGAAGGACTGGGGGCCTGGCAGCAGACCAGATGGGGCCATCCTGGGCAACTCGCAGACAGGCACCCTGGCTAAGAACCGCCTGGGAGCTCCCAGTCAAGCCAAGCATCAACTGTCCAAAGCAGTAGTGACCAGATCATCCCCCAGATTTCACCCAGAATGCCAGCCTGCCACCACCAGGAGACCTTGGAACTGCTGCCAGGAAGCTCAAGTCCACAGCTCAAGGCCTCCTCTCTTGTGCCCTCCCCCGCCCCCACCTGCATCCCCGCCCCCAGGAGAGAGTGGAGGCATCCTGGGCCATCCATTCACTGGGTAATTAGGAATTGTTCTTCCACTCTCCAGTCCTGGGGAGGGCTCCAGAGGAGCCAGGTAACCCCTGCCCACCTCGAAACCACCCCCCCACCCCCAGCATCCCCACCCTCTCCCTCCTGCCAAAGTCAGAGTGGTCCCCTCTGCCCCAAGCCTCTCAAGCCAGCAGGATCAGCCACTCAGCAAATATTCTCCAGGAGTAATTGGATGTGATGGAACGAGGGCTTTTCAGCTCTTGAGTGGAAGTCTCTGGATGTCATTTAATGGCACAAAAAATAAGAGGCCCAGGCCTCCCGCCTACCACCGCCAGGACATCATTAATCTCAGTGGAAAGGCACGAGTGCTTCTATCACTGCAGATGGCCCTGCAAAGAGTCAGACAAATTACAGACCTGAGCCGGGCGCTCGATGGGGCGGTTATGAGGCTGGCATTCAATTTTTGTTTTTTTCTTCAGGGCCACTGTCCCCTGACAAGAAGCTACGGTGCCCTGGGGGGGGGGGGGCAGGGAGACAGGAATGAGGACCCTGCCCCCTTGTCCTCCAGCCCACCTGAATGGAGGCCTCCCTCTCCGCCCCAACTTCCTGGGCTGAGAGGGAAACACTTGACCGCCCACCGAGGACTAAATGGCAAGTCAGGTGGGAACTGTCCCGAAGACCTAGCTTGTTACTAGCCCAGTGTTCATTATCTTATATTATAAACCCACTGAGGGCAGGAGTAAGGCCGCAGGGCATGCAAACCCCAACCCCGCCCCAGCCCCGTAGACACGAGGAAGCGGCTGTCAGCTGGGCTGTCAGAATGCCTTCAGCCCAGAGCTTGCCCATTCTCGCCCAGGAGCTGTCCACCCCATCCTCACGAGTCCTCCGAGGGGGATTATTTCTCAGTCCTGGGGTGCCTGTTGAACCCAATAGACCCAACAGGGCTGTCCAGTCCCATGCTATGAACCACTTCCGAATGATGCTAAGCCAACCCCACAGACTGGGGAAGCTGGGGGCAGAGAGTGACTGGCAAGACCTGCCCCAGGCTGTCCTGAACATTCTGGCCATAGCAGCCCCTAGGACTCAAGCTGGGGGGATGAGTAGCTGAAATCTCGGAGCCCCTCTCCCAGTTGTTGAAGTCACGGTCTAGGAGAAATCAGGCATCCACAGTAGGAGCTCAGAAACCCCTGATGGCTTTAGGTTAGCTTACCCAGCTCTCCCCTTGGCCTGTTTCTGGAACATCTCTCCCATCTAAAATCTTTTGTCTCCAACATCTTCCCCATCGGCACCAGCCAGTAGGTGAGAGACTGGCCTCTTGGCACGGCCACAGCATAAGGATTTGCGGGATGGGAAGAGTGCCCCCTAGGGTTGTGCAGGGAACAAGCAGCCCATCCTATCCGGTGACCGCACCCAGAGGAGAGCCGGCCTCCCTGTTCCAGCCACTGGGTGGCTCAGGAAACAGGCCGCAGACGCCCTCCTCCTTTCTCCCTCCGGCTTTCACTACCCTTGGCCTGGGCCAAGGAAGAGCCTGTCCTGGTTGGGCCCACGGGGACAGGGGGAGTGGCTGGAGCACAGACAGCAGCCTCTTCCCACGTGGCGGCTGTCTCTCTGCAGCTCCAGGCCAGGACAGAGCAGTGCCATGCAGGATGGGACTTTCCTCCCCAGGGTGACCACGAAGCCACAGTCTCCCAGCTCCCCATCTCTCCCCACACACGCACCCCTGAGGGTCTGACTCACCCCTCTTCCTTCTAGAACTTGCACAGGGTCAGTTCCTCTTGCCCTTTGTGGCAGGAAACGGGGGGTGTGAAGAGTCACGGCCAAGCCAGGGGAGGAGGCAGCGGGAGACTAGCAGCCAGCGGCACGGTACCCACTCTCCTGAGGGACACAGGGCTGGCTTGACGAGCTGCCCGAGAACCACAGTGTTGTTGTCGGAAATGTGACCGGGGGTTGCTGGGAGGCTCCAAGGGCACTCCAAGTTCCATTGGGAGAAGCCCTCCGAGCTAGGGGAGGGCAAAGTCTGCAGGAGGGAGGCAAGCTCTCCCTCAGGGTACAGGGGATTTCTTTCCACCAACTTGCCCTGATCTCGTGATGAGAGTTTCAATTCCCTCCTGGCCACCAAGGTCTCTTCCTGCCCTACTCGGTGGGGAAGGCCCCCTCGTCCCCATGCCTGTCACACACCGGTTCACCCATGAGCCCTTTTCCTGGCTTGTACCCGCGCACATGTACAAGCATACACATGTGAACACACTTTCCCAGGATTATAACACAGCTCTTCACCAGCCGGCCAGGCTTCCTGGGCGTGAAGACCACACCAGGCCAGCGCCTCCCTGCCTCCCCTCCCAGCGGAAGACCCCACCGCATGCAGTCACCCACCTGTCCCCCAGCAGCATTCTCCCCCCAGGAGAGGCTCTCCCAGGGCCCAGCGCCTCTCTCCTTAATTAGAGCGCGCAGCCAGCGACCAGACTGGACCTGCGGGAACCTGAAGGGGCCCTTTCCTCACCGGAACCCTGTCTTGTGCCCCATCCTCCTGTCTGTGCACTGGGGATAAAAATAGTCTGCCCTGGTGAGGATTAAGTGTATGAATATGCATGGAGTTTCTGGCACATAGGAAGCACTATATAGAAGTGTTATTACTATTATTATTACCTGCATTAGCATTATTATTGTCTTGTTTCTTTGGATTAAAACATTTTTGTTTTCCTTGAAAACATCTTTGAAGAGCTAACAGCCCCTGGGAGGGGGAAGGATGATAAGTGGAGTAACAGCCCTTCAAGGGACCTGCTGTCTTCCTTGTTGAAAAGGCTCACGGGTGCAGACAGAGGCCTTGAGCACTACCTCCCTCCCCTCCCTGGGGGGGATGTTGGTAGACGTAGCCAAAAAGAAAAAAATAATACAGGATGCCCAGTTAAATCTGAATTTCAGATAAACAAGGGAGAAATTTTTAAGTATGCTTCATGCAATACGGGTGACAGACTTACACATTATTTGTTGTTTTATCTCAAATTCAAGCTAAGCTGGGCATCCTGGATTGTAGCCGGCCGTCATGCGCAGAGGGTGCCTGAGGCCCAGGGTTTGGGAAGCCAGAGCGTGGGAATATGCTTGTGACCACTTCCCTCGGCTTCTCCCCAGTGCCCGGGGCTGCGCCCTCCTTGCCCTGCTGCTGGGCCTGTCCACACTTGCCCCAGAAGAGGCACCTCCCCCAACACCCCTGTGCTCTCTCCCCTTGAGGAGCGCCTGGGCACAACAGGGACTTTTCCCGCATACTCTGCTCCCACAGGACCCGGGTGCTCAGGCGTAGGGAGAAGCCCAGGGGTAGGCTCCGCCCCTCAGCCGCTGCCCCAGCTGGGGTTCTAGGGAGGAGCCTGCAGGAAGGCCAAGGTCACTTGGGCCAGCCTCAGCCCCAGCAGCCAGGGTGACCAGGTGTGAAGGAAAGAAACAGTAAGACTTCAGTCGTGGGGTCAGGAGAGCCTGTGGGGAAAGAGGGGTGGGTGGAGGAAGTGGGGAGCCCACCTGACAGGGCACCTCGTTTCTGCATGTGAGTGAGGCGGCAGAGTTAGACCCAATAAGGGGCTCTGGGGAAGGAGACCAAAGGAAAGCCTTGACCCAGTCCAGCCTTGGTGCCCGTTGTTACCTGTAGAGCAGCCTCTTCCCAGACACTCTGCTAGCATCCATCGGGGACCCAGAAGGCGCCCCCAGGCACCCTGACACCCTCAGCCCAAGGGTCAAGGTCCTCACTTGCTGTCTCCACTTCCCCAGAGCCGGCCTCCCTGTCGGGTCCCACCAGCTCCCAGTCCATGGTTCTCCCACACTGCCTTCCTCTGGTCTGTCTGTCCTTCCAGGCTCTTGGAAAATGGACAAATTCCTGAACCGCTTCCACCTGAGCGAACCGGAAGCAAGCACCCAATTCATGACCCAAAACTACCAGGACTCGCCCAATTACCAGGCCCCCGGAACCGGAAGCAGTGAGCTAAAGGACAAACCCACGTAGAGATAACTGCCTGCCAGACATCAGGCTTCACGCCACGGGTGTGTGTGTCCACGGTGCCCACCAGCGACGGTCTGGGTACAGCACCCCCGCTGGGTATGGAACCCCTGCTGGGTACGGAACCCTTTCTCTTCCAGATTAAAAAAAAAATCATCCAGGGCTTACTGGTTGGATGTGTTCTTTCCCAACTGGTCATCTTTCCAAAACTAGGAAGAAGAAATCCATCACTGCCCAGCACTGGGACCTGGGGCTTTCCCATAAATGCGAGTGTGTGTATGGGGGTGGGGAGGAGCAGTGCTGAGAGAGATGGATAGGCAGGAGGTGGGGGGTTCCTAGGCCTCAACTGTCACTGAGGCACTGTGGCCTTGTCCTCTCTACAGTCTGCTCCCTCATTTGGGAAATCAAGGTAGGAAGGAGAGTTGGGCCAGTTGGGTTATTGCCACGGTCCCTTCCAACTGTGACATTCAGCATTCATTCAACAAATATTGTGGGCCCCTGGTACATGCCTGACCTTCCGCTAGGTGCTGGGGATACATGTGTGAACAGGGCCAGACAAAACCTAGGGCTCACTTCACAGAGCTTACAGTCCAGGATGGGAGGGAAAGGTTCATCAGATGACCACAGGCCAATGACAACAAACATGGTGTGTGCTGTGAGGGTGTGGGGGTCCCACTCTGTGGTGGAGGGGCACAGTAGAGGCCCAAGCGAGGCCTCTCTGAGGAAGTGCTGTCTAACTTCAGGGCTAAAAAGCGTGGTAGAGGTTAACTGTGAGCTGGGATGGGGGTTGGAGCCAAAGCCAAAGAGAGGAAACACCACCTCCCAGCCCCTGGGCCTGGCAGCTTTCAGGCCAATAGCGTGGCCTCCTGGACAGAGGGGCAGAGACCAGAACCCTCCGGACCTTGCAGCCATGCTGAAATTTTGCATCATACCCTGAAAGCAATGGGAAACCATTGAATAATAGATAGAGGGGAAGAAGGGGTACAATCTGATTTACACTTTTAGAAACTATGAAGAAACTCCTCGGTGTCTATGAAGCAAGGATTTTTGGCGCCAAACTCTCCTGGATGTCTTCTGAAGGCCACTTGGCTTTTCCACCCAAGGCCCCCTTGGAGGTACCTCTTTGGCTGCGGTCTCCTTCAAGCATGAAACTCCGGTCCCCTGTCACCGTCACCCCCAACTCCAGTAGCACCCACACCCCCTCCTCAGCAGCCCCCACCTCAGTTTCCCTCCCAGAGTTAATAACCCCCCTCTCCTTGGCCAGAATACAGTAGTGTTGGTGACTCATGTGTGCAGAGTGCCTTGAGATCCCCAGATGAAAGAACAGGCTGCAGCTGGGCACAAGGTTATTACCTTCTCAGAGCCATGCCCCCCTACTAGCTGGAAGGCACAGGTGCCCTGAACCAACCCTCAGCCCAGCTGAGCCTATCTTCACTGGTTGGAAGGTCTCAGTGGTGGGAATCTGAAGAGCACAGCAAGATGGGTGACTGAGTCTATGAAGGGAATTGGACCACACTCCCCCACCCCCCCCAACACTGACAGACTTAGCTCCCCACCTGGGTGGTGGACCCTAAGGTCTCCCTCTGTGGAAGGGCCTTCGATGCCCGCCTAGGCCTTGGGAACTCCCCACTGTCTTCTACCCCACCAGGAAAGCTTGTCAGCAGGGCGAAAAAAGCAGCAAAAGGAAGTGTCCGTTTGCAGGGTCATGGAAGGCAGTCTCAGAAGGGACATTCTGGGTGTGTGTGAACCTCACATCCCTGGGCCCTTCTCCCTGCAGCCCCCGTCCCACCAGGCCCGGAGTGTAATTGGCAGCTCCGGTTGGTGCCCAAGGCTGGGATAAATAGCAGGTCAGCTTACTAGAGCAGCCCCAAATCGAGACACATCCTCCCCTCTTCTGCTTTTAATTCCTTGTGGCTAGCATGTTTATTTTGGGTGAGGAAAAAAATCGGATGTTTATCCTTCGAGGAAATTATCGGCTTGCTTTCCTTCCTCCCCCCCCAATCCCCTTTTCTTTTCTCTCCGTGTTTTGGGCTTTGAGTTCAGCTGCAGGAGAGACCCCCACCCTCCCATCCCCAAGATGTGAAAAAAGAACAAAGCTGGCCCCAGGCTCGAGGCTGAAGCCAGCCCTGCCAGACGGTTCCTCAAAGCCACAGAGAAGGAGGTCCAGTGCCAGGAAAGGGAAACATGAGGGCCAGGGACACCTTGGGAATCCCGCCCTTGACTCTGCTCTCTGCCCGCACAAGACCCTAGGCCTGTTGCCCCTTTTCCTTTAAGGGCCTTCTCCAGGAAGAAACCAGATGAGCACATAGATTGCTTCGAGATCTCTAATGAAGCAGCTAAGAAAGATGTAGGGAGCCCGTTGCAGGGATAGGAGAACAGACATTATCGTATCATCATGCTCAGATAGTGTTTGCTGAGCCTTTTCTGTAGGCCGGGCCCTGTGCCAGATGCCTAACTGGTGTTACCTCACGGACCACACCCCTGCCCCGCTTCCTGGCCCCCACGAACATTCAGTCCATCCACCATCACAGTGAGCCAGTAACATTGGTGCTGCCTGTCTCATTCTATAGACGAGGAGATGGACATTTCCCCGGGAGTTAAGGAACCTCCTCCTTGTTTCATGGTAACCATTCATGGTGGCATCTGCTGGTACCTCGAGCCTGCGGCTCTCAATACTCAGGGAGAGACAGTGCTCTCGTTTTACTCTCCACGTTCCGCAAAATAAAGGCCAGAACTTCTATCTGTTCGGAAGCCAGGTGGGCCGAGAAGGAAGGCTCCAAGTCCCAGAATTTAGAGGGAGGCTCACCCAGCATCTGCCCTTCCCCCAGCTTCAGCTATTCTAGACCAAGTATGGTCCATGGGGGAGGGCCTGCTCCTGGACCCTCATGGCAGCGGCCCGGCCCGGCCCCCTGCCCCACCTGCCCCAGGCAGCTACCCCAACAGTTTACCACCCTCAGCCCATGGAATCACCCCTCTCCCCCAGAAGCTCCCCTGTGTGACAACTGCTCTCAGGGAAGGGAGAGAGGTGGGAAAGGAGGGGGAGAAAGCCATATGGGAAAACTGCCTGATGCCCATGACAGTGACCGTGGTGGTGGTGGTGGTGGTGGTGGGTCCAGGTCACAGCTAAGCAGTCATGGGCTAGAAAGCAAGCCTGGTAGATGCCTTAAATTGTACAGCTTAAAAAGTACAACTTTTCTTACTGAGCAGACCCAAATTCACATAGACTTTCTACCATTGATAGCCCTGTGACCTCGGGCAACTTCCTCAACTGTTCTGGACGTATGTTTCAACTGAAGAAAAAAAAGACAAACAAAACCAGTATAATGAGAAAAGCATGGAAATAAGTGCCTTCCTTAAAGATCTGTTGCACCAGTTAGATGAGAGAGCAGCCAAGGCACCCAGGCCCCAGGCTTGGCATACAGGCTGTTCAGGGAATGTGTGTTTTCCTCTCCTTCCCTGCCTCCACCTCACCTGCTCTGCTCCCCACCTGGGCTGGGCAAGCAGTGTGGCTTACAGGAGTGGGAAAGAGCTACACTCCCTACCTCAGATGAGAGTCCTTCTGGGGAGACCCATCAGAATCTCAGCAGCCCCAAGGCAGTGGGGGTGGGGGCGGGGGGGAAGGGCTGTCGGCCAAGGGATCCTCAGGCCCCAGACCGGCATCCCCCTCCCAAGCTCAGCAAAACACTGGGAGGCTTGGATCAGGGAAGAGAGCCCAGTTCCTTAGCAACTAACAAGCATTTCTCTGTAAAGACAAAGACCCTTCACTCAGATTGCTCCTTCCCCCCCACCCAGCCCCCGCCTCTCCAGGTGTCTGGTGCACTTCGCAGGAGCAGGGCTAGAATCTGACTCCCCCCCTACCCCCTGAGATATGGGGGCCTATTGCCCCACCCTCCCGGCCATCCTGATATTACCTGTAATTATCCCGCAGCACCTTTCATCCTGGTGCTAATTAACTTCCCCATTCCCCCCCCCACCCCCCCAGAGCTGCTGAGGGACACGTGAGGCATACACACACACACACACACACACACACACACGCCCGCATGCACACACATACACAGATGCTCATGTTTCTCCCCTCAGAGACCCTCGCTCCATTTTCGAGACCAGGAAACTAAGGTTACAGAGGGGAGCTGATTCCTTGAGGGTTCCCATCTGGTCTCCTGGGGGCTTAGAAGGAGGAACTGGAGCTGAATAGTCTGGCTCAGGGAGAGGGAAGGACAAGATCCCTCTGAGCATCCTGGGAAGAGGGACCAGGAAAGAGAAAAACCTTTGGAAAAGACTGAGGAGAACTGTGCCAGGACAGAGGTTTGGCTCCAAATGCCACTTTGGTTCCCACCAAATGCCGGCCGTCCTGCATCACACAAGAGGACATTTCAAAGGGAAAAAAGGAAATAGTTCCCAAAAAAAGGAAAGGAAGAGAAAGAGGCAGAGAGGGAAGGAAATAGAGAAGAAAGGCATGGCCATCTGGTCTTACATAGCTAGAAGGATGGCTGGCTGGGAGGGGAGGCCCGATTTGAGTACCATTCGCTGCTGTGTAAGCCTGGACAAGTCGGCTGCCTTCTCCGAGCCTCTCTAAAATAGCGCAGGTCTGGTGTTCTGTGAGGCCCCCTTTAGCTGAATATTCTGCAACTCTATGTGCTTGTTTCGGGGAAAGGTAGAGGAAGCCACCACCACAGTCCCTTTGGTTAGGCAGGAGTGGGAGTAAATGAGAAAAAGCCACCAGCACAGTGTAGAACCTTGGGATTGAGAATCAAAAGAGCCAAGTGCATTTGGCTGCAGAAAACCCTACCAGGAGGGCCAAACTAAAAAGAGGTTTGCCGACGGAGGAGCTGAAGACCTTGGGGTTTCAGGAGAACCTGTTCCCAGAAGCAACAACCAGCAACAGAGCTCATCCTCCCCAGATCCAGGCTGGAGGAAACCCATTCAGGGAGCCTAGTGGAGGGAAAGTGGAGGACCACACAGGCCCCGTGTCTGCACCCAGGGATGGAGGGTAGAAATGTGACAGCAGAGCCTCCCGACATTGCCTGGAATGACGGCAGGACTCAGAAGCACCCCCTTGACCCCTCATGAGCTGGGGTCTCCCCACTGGCGAAAGTCACGTGGGCGGAGAGTGGACAGTTCAAAGGAAAGGGGCTGAGCTTTTCAGAAAGGCAGGCTGAGTGGGCTTCCTCCAGGGCCTGGACAGACAGGCGGGCGTGAGCAGCACCCCCAAAGGAGTCCAGACACCCTCTACCCATACCCACACCCACACCCCTACACATTCACCCTCTCACACGCTCACAACCCTCACTACTCACTTTCACTCACCCACACACGCTCACACACTCACAGTCACATATGTACTCCTAATACTTACCGTCACTCACAGACACTCACATATTCACATGCTTGCACGCTCATTCACACACACACACACACACACACAAACTGGCCTGAAGTCCACAAGGAAGCTATACGTACACTTTGAAGTCATCACAAAGCAGCACAGCCTTCACGGACACGCTGAAGCCAGCACAGTCAGCCGGCCTCCAGCATGGATGGAGGCTCTGTGGTGTGCAAAGAATGGGAGAAACTACAAAAGAAACCTAGCAGGTCCCTGCTCTCCGGAAGTTGTCCCTCAGGAGTCCTGCGATTGGGAGACCTAAGGCTCTCAGCGGACGGGGGAGGTGCCGGAGCAGGGGGGAGATGAGGCAGCCTCTGGAGGGGCGGGGGGGCTTGAGGAGAGAGGCCTGGCAGGGTCCTGAAGTAAAACATAAAGGCTTACATGAGGACAAACTGGCCGGTCCCCAGCCAGCATCCCCCAGACACACAAACACACCTGCAGTTCACTAACCTGCCCTCAGAGCCTGGTCCACAGACAGACCTTGTATGCATTTGCCCCCAAGGACACGGGTCACCCTTGTGCAGAGCTCTACTGTCTTCCTCCCGCCTCTCGCCCCCGAGAACCAGGCCAGCCCACCCGTCCATATACAAATGTGCGTGCGCACACTTCCACACACCTCTACACACCCTGCACACGCACACTGTAAATACAGCAGCCCACACAAAATCACATGGTGTATGCACCCGCTAGACACGGCTGGGTTTCAACTCTGCCAGGCTCTGTCTAGACATCCATGCAAGCTGTGTGTACATGCATTGTGTGGCCCGGGGGGACTGTGAACATACGGTTTGGATGTCCATGCCGTCTCCACATATGCATGCCCACTCTGTTCACAACCTACATACACACCGGTCCACCGGTGACACAGACACACCATCCTTTGGCATAGAGTTAGGACCAGACAGGGCCTAATCCCAGATCTCACTTTGCAGTCTTCTGATGTAGCAAATGGATTTAAAGCAATAGCTCTCGGAAGGGTGTGTGTGTGTGTGTGCGCGCGCACGCACATGGGCACACAAGCATGTTTAGGAGTGTTGGAGAGAGGTAAGAGAGAGGTTCTGGCAGAAGAGGGGAACCAGGCCTTCCCCTGAAGTCCAGAAGGAAGACACCCAGACACACACCCATCCTCCCTGTGGCCCTACCTCTGGGCCCTTGCCTGCTGCCAGGCCAAGGAAAGGAGAAGCTAAAAGTGGCCAGTCTGAATTGCTAAATTGGTCCTCAGCAGAGAAGGGGAAACGCGTCAGTTCCCTGGGGAAGTGGCCGAGCCCAGGGTGGCCACAGGCCCCTGGGCTTCTACTCCAATGGAAAAAAAAGTTGCTCAAATAGATCTGACGCTTTGTTTTCGAACCTAAAATACCCTGTGGTGGCTGCCGGAAGTGTGACCGCGGGAGGGAAGTGGGGCAAGGAAGGAGGGTTCGTTCGAGTTTCCATTGCAGCAACTTTTTCTTTCGTTTGGGGTCTAGAAGAAGCTCTCTCGCCAATCTGAGAGATGGTTTCTGCAAGAGGGGAGTGCAGCTCTGAGATTCGGGGCTGGGGTACCCACAGCCACAGTCACCCTTGGCCCGCTGCCATCCCTTCCTTCAAGGCTTCTGAACCAGCTGCGTCCTCCAGAGCTGTCAGAATTTTATCTCAGGCCACCTGGTGGCAGGCGGCAAAGCTGACCCAGGGGAGAGTGGCTGATACCAGGGACAAGGGGCCAAGTCGTCCAGAGACCTGGCCTTCCTTAGTGGACTTTGATGTAATTTTTTAAAATTTATTTAACTAATCTCTACACCCAACACGGGGCTCAAACTCACAACCCCGAGATCAAGAGTTGCATGCTCCTCCCACTGAGCCAGCCAGGGTGTCCTGCTGTAATTTGTTTGAAACCAAGATCAAACTCTCTACAGAATTTTTCAGGGAGCACACAATAAATTAGCTGAACCGTACAGCATAGACCGACATATTCCGATTCTCAATTTTGATGTCAGCTGCACTAAAGCAAGCCCCAAAATGCAAAGAAGGGGAAGAATGACTACCTAAAACCAAATCCCTACATGCACGCCCCATCACTCTCCCTTTCTCCTTCCCCCCACACCCCATATCCCCACCTCCTATAGATTTACGTCTTGCCGGCCCCCACCCTGAACACTCACTTGGCCTTGAGGCTCCTCACAGCAAGGACTTCCAAGTTCTCCTCCCTGCTGCATTCCCCATGCCTGACACACTGTAGGCGCACAAGACGCCACTGTCCCATGTCAACAACAACTGGGCGAGGGGCGGGAACCATCAAACAGTTCTGTTGCCTTGTGGGGACTCATTCATTCAAAGGAAGGAGGCCTGCTAGACACCAGACTCTGGGGATAGGTGGCGGGAGAGTGGGGTGGGGGCGGGGAGGGACAACACCAAGGGTAAACGATACAAAATCAGTAGTTGTTCCTGCCCTTCTGGAACCTCTGGGAGGTGGGAGGAGACATTTGTCAAAGGATTACACAAACAAATGTAAAAAGGTACTGGGGATGGTGGTAATCTGGAGGTAGTGTCTGATCATCACCTGGAAGGGGTGTATCCCAGGAGAGGAGGCTTTCCTGAGTGAATGGGGGCTGAACTGGGGGATGGACGGACCCAACCTTCCTCAAAGAAAATGCAACATGGTGTGAGAGGTACGAAGAAACAGGATGGCATGGGGGCCTTTGGGAACGCAGAGGCCAGGGGCTCCTGGGCCCTGGGTACTGGATACCGAGGATTCGAACTGGTGGCCACGAGGCCCGGCGGCACTACTTGCGGTGGCAGTGTGGGGAGAGGCGGGGTCGCCTGTGAACCCAGGCTGCAGTTCACAGGCAGCCGCGCGCCCTCCGTCCCTGGGTGATATTTAACGCCCTTTAATGATGGCAGGGTAATCACCTTAATGAAAAACTCCCTCGGGGCTCAGGGCAGCCAGACTGTGATGAGGAAACTGGGAGGCATTTCGGAGTCGCTGGTGACTCATGCTGAGTATGCCACAAGCAGGTCTGCCATTGGGCGCCAAGGACTCCTGGGTCCCCTTCCCCTGCTCCGCCTGACACTCCAGGGCCGCCTCTGGGCTCAACCTGGGCCTGGGCTGGCTCTCGTGGGCCAGGCCACCAGCACAGCGGATGGCCCTTGGCCAGGCCGGAGGCTGAGACTTCTTTCTCTGACCCTTGAGGATGTCCAGTGCCCCCTCTTCATTCATGATCTCAGCTCCTGAGCTGCCTGGGATTGGGAAGGGGCCACCCCGTGATGTGCTCAAGGCACCCCAGAAGATTCTGGGCTCCTCTCCTGGGCTTTGTATCCACTCTCCTAGCCAGTTTCACTGCCAGTGCCTCAGTTTCCCGGACTGAGTAGCAGCAGCTTCAGATTCTCCACACCACCCCCCACCCTGCCCCCGGGTGGCTGGAGTATTAATTACAGTTTGTTCCTCACTTTGAAGATGAAAAATGCCAAGGATCATTACCACTCAATTAACGGGGCTATTACCACTTGAGTTTATGTATGATTAATCCTACCCTGCCCCCAGCCTGGGACCCATGTTGCCTTGGACTCCCCAGGCTCCTTTTTCCTCCTGGTTTCACACCTGGGGTTAGCCCCCTTTCCTATTGATGCTAATACCATCACGAATGGAGCCTGAAAGAGTGTCTGGCACATTCATTCTTCAACAAATATGTATGGAGCACCCCTATAAGCCCGCTTCTCGCTGGCCATATAGCAGTGAGGGTCATGGAACTTTCTGGAGCTATATTCTAGTAGGTGCCGAATGTCTCATGGGATCTAGCAGATTCGGGCTCAGTACTGTCTCCCTTCTCTCCCTCCAGGGTTCTTCACTCACCTACACAAGAAACCATAATCAGGCCTAGGCTAGGCACTCTGAGAAGTTCTGGAAGGACAATACTAATGGGTTCTAGTTCCAGAGATGAAAAATATAAAGTTGACATGAAAATGGGGGGGGATCATAGATCTTGGCACAGAATCCCCCCTCCCCTTCTCTCCCCTCCTGTCCACTCCCCTCCTCACTATGGGTCTCAGCACCCCCCCACCCCCGCTCCGCATAGGGCCTTCCCCTCTTCCTGCACAAATCTCTCCTGCCAGGCCACAGAGGTCCTTCTGCCTCTGAACCCCCGTCTGTGCTCCTTTGACTTGGCATGTCTTATGCATGATCGCTCCTAACAGCCTCCTTCCTCATTCCCTAGAAGCCGCTTGCTCCCTGAAAAACAGCAGGAGCCCAGGCGCAAGTTTGCTTCCCTCCAAAAACAGTACACAGGAAGGGCTTCCTAGATGTTTGCCTCATTGAAGCAAGAGAGCTAAGTCCCAGACCTAGGAGCTCCCCTGACAAAATGGAATTTTGCTGGACAAGAGGTACTCTGTCCTGGACAGGGGTGGGAGGGGGTTCAGGTGGGAAGGTTTGAGTGGATCAGGCTGTTCCTCAAATAGACCAGGTTTCAGAATCACCAAGGTGGGCCCCTGAATTGGGTCGATAAGCTTGTATGGCGCCCCCACTGGGGCAGGCCTGGGACCAGTGCTAGGGAGACAGATGAGTAAGATTCCGTCCCTGCCCTCTGGGAGCTTAGATACCATCTCTTGTCTTCCGGTAACTTTCTGAGTGATCTTGGTGCAAATAATTCTGAACAGCCCAAATAATGCTACAGTGGCTGAGAGAGAGAGAGAGAGAGAGAGAAAGAAATCATGCCCCTTTTCCTTTTGTCCATCTGCCCTAAGCCCTGTCAGGGAAACTCACGCCATCAGTCAAGCTGATGGGCAGACTTCCAGTGAGCTCCACTTGGCCAGTATTGTTCCCCTAGCCCTCAAGGTGACGGGAAAGGTCCTGGGGCAGCATCAGTCCTTTGCCCCAGTGTTGTAAAAACAGTTTCATTTCCTAGGATAGCTAAGGCATGACAAAGGTCAGGAAGCCCTGCCTAAGCCATCTTGGTGAAAGAGGGTGATAACACAACTGAGGAGCTCAAACTCTGGGCCCAGAAGAGTCATTAACTGCTTTTTCCCAGACCCCAGAGTTTTGACTGCCCAGAAATGCCAAAAAGAATGCAAGTCTGTCTCCAACTCCTCACCTTCATGGAGGAGGCAAAGGGCCCCCTTGTTTGAGGCTGGCGAGGGTCCTGGGCCAAGGACCTGGTAAGGGGCAAGGATCTCAACCCCAGCTCTCTGGTTTCCCAAGGCATATCTTACAGGGCTGGGAGGAGAGGAACCTCCCAGCCTCTGGAATCCAGCACCTGCCCCATGGGTAAAGCCCGCAGCCCAGCAAGAAAGTGGGAGAGAACCTGCTCTTCATCTCTCTCTCTCCGTTTCTCTCTCTCTCTCTCTTTGCCTCCCCTGACTGCCTCCCCCACTGTCCCCTCACACTCACACATTTTCTGGTTCATTTCAGATGACAAAGTTCCTCTTTTCAAAAAGCCCCATCCCCCAAGAGTCCTTTCCACAGAGATACCATCCCTCCCAGTTGAGAAGGGGGCTGTCCCACCATGGCCCCCAGGGGCAATGACAGGCCTTCTGAGCACATGACTCCACTTACCTTCCATGAAGCCCTAAGCCACCACAGCAAAGTTCCCATCCTAAGGCCTCACGCCCTGACCCATGCTTCATCCTCCACAGGGATCCCGGACCAAGCCTTACAGAACTCCAAACTCAATTAGGAACGCTAACATGTATCCCCCTAACCTTTTGTACAGTGGAATCCTAAAACAGTGGATTAACAGGACCGGGAAGACTTTAGGGTTGGGTTGTCTGGTCCACTTCCTACCAGAAGCCCAGGAACAAGAGAGCCTGGCTCAAAGTCACACAGGTAATTCACGGCGGAATCCAGAACTCCTGTTTCCACCTTCCACTTAACCATCCAGCAAACTCTTTGCAAGTCTCACCTTCTGCATGAGACCTGCCTTCCCTCCTCACCTCTACCTGGCCCTGCCCTAGACACTCATCCTCTCCACCCCTGTGGCTGCTACTCGAAGCCTTGGACTGATCTCTAAGAAGGGGGTTCCAGGACCAACTGGGGGCTCCTTCCCAGCAAATGTTACTTTGAAACAAGACTTTCTCCCTTTTGGTCACCAGACTTACCCCCAAATTCCTGGAAGTGTGATCAAAAACCATCCTGATTCAACATAATTATAAGGAGTTACTTTGAAATGGGGCACAGGCAGGTGTTCAAAATGGAAGCGCTGGACTGACGTGGAGAGGCCCCTGTGGCCTGAAACAACCTTGGGTCACAGGATGTGGGCAGAGAGGGGCACGGTGGCCATCCCACCTCCTGAGAGCCCTGCGGAAAGGCTGCTCATGCTCACCCACCCCCAACCTCCCTGAGTGCTTAGCCCCAGACTCTCCCCTGGGCAGGGGCTCCTCCCCCACCCCATGCTGGGTCCAAGTTGGTGCAGGGAGGCAACTTTCCAAAGAACCTTTCTTCTACCCATCACCTTCTCCACAAGTTGTATACCTATCCATCCTTTACCCACTTCTGCTATCTCATTTCTTTCTCTGACGGGCATGATGGAGGCAAAGGCTGGGATGAAGAGCGGTAGGTAGCTTGGAGTCACAAGGCCCTCAGTTCACATCTTAGCTCGGCCACTTCTTGGCCCAACATCTTCCAATGAACAACTTGGACTCTATTTTTTTTTTTTTTTTTTTTAGGCCGAATGTTAAGGGGGCAGCCCTAAAAGAGTTTTCACTGGATTGCTGTAAAGAATGAAGACAATGAATTATGTCCACAGGGCTCCCATGGCCCCAACTTTTGTGGCTTCAGAAGGAGCACACCCTCAAAAGTTTTCATGGCTGTCTACAGTATTTGCCCTCCAAAAGCTTCTAGGCAAAACTCACCTAGCCTCAGCTGGCTGTCATGATCAAACAAATAGCAATGACCTCGAGAATACCCAGCTGGCCAGGCAGAGTCCACCAGTAACCTGTCTGTCTCCTGTGCACATCCTGAGGGGCACTCCAAAGTAGAAAGCAATGGAACACCCTTGAGGCAAGGGTCAGTCCAGAGCAATCCCACCAGAGTGGGCCCTGTACACAGGTGTCTGGAATGATGTGAGGAACCCCAGACACTCTGTAGTAGGCCACACATGCGCTGCTTGTCACTGGGCCTGCTACCACAGTCAGACCTCAGTCCTCCAGCAGTGAGCGCCTACCATTTCCAGGGATCATGCAAAGCAAAGGGCTTCATTCCTTTGGGTTATTTCTTACCCTTCCTAAACATTTTCTTTTAAAATGCAAATGGCCTCTGGGAAGAGCAAAATAATAGTTGCTAACACCCCAGATTGGGTTAATTGGCGGTGGGGGGAGGGTCTGTTCTTGTAAGACTGCTGAGGACTGGATATCTGTAGCAAAAAGAGGAGCTCAAGTTCAGAGGTGACTGCAGAACTAAGGAGCAAGACAGAGCAACAACCTGGCCTTTCTCGGGGGTGAATTCCTAGGGCCACATTGACTCGTCCCTTTATCCTTCCACCAAGACAAGCATCCCGATGGCCCCCATAAACAGCAGCAGTCCCCAGAATGCAGCTGGCGAGGAGAGCCAGTTCCGTGGGAGAGAGCAGCCAGGGGCTGGGCGGCCTTGGCCCCAGCGCAGAGGGGCTGGGCCTGCCTTTCACCATCTCCAGGCTGAGGACGCCCTGAACCAGTGTCTACTCGCTCCCCAACAAGTCCGGGGCTTGGAGTTCAGGTAATTAGGCCCTTGGCATTCTCACCTGAGCCCGCCAATAAAACGGAGACAATCACCCTCAGCCCCTGTTCCGGAGAGAGAGGGGAATGAAGGGGGGAGGGAAGAAGGAAAGCTTTTTTTCATGCCGAATTCAAGGCTTGGCAACCAGATGGGAGAGGATTATTAGTCTATAAGCAACCACTCCAAACACTGCATACCTGCTTCATACCCAGGGCTGTCCCTGCCTTATGTCACCCCCAGCTACCCAGGCCTGGTGCTCCCACAGAATGAAGACCTTTCTTTAACCATCTCTACAGTGCCCAGCAGGTACCTGGCATGCAAACCAGACTTTCTTTTTCCCTAAATAATAAACTTTCATGCTTCTTGTATATGATCACACGGATGTGGAATACCTGGCCCTTTTTAATCCCTTGGTCACTTATGCTCACACATAAGATGCATGGTAGACGGGGGAGAATATAATATACCAATAGTAATTGCCATTTATGGAGTGCTTGCCAGGGGGCTAGCTTAAGTATGAAGATTATCTCATTTAAAGTTTCCTAAACCATAGGTACTATTATTACCCCAATTTACAAACAAGGAAACTGAGGCTAAGAAAGAAATTCCGAAATTTGCCCCAGGTCACACCGAAGTTTTAATGAATACTTATTCAATTGAACTGATGGTTCCCATTCTTTGTCAAGAACTAGTAGGAAGAAGTGGAGGGAGGGGATCTGCCCCCAAAAGACTCCTATCAGAGCTCACCAACAGGTAAGCAGAAGGTGGAGCAGGGGGGAAAGCTCTGCTCCTCCCTCCTCTCCTTTCTTGAGTGCAACAGGTGCAAAATGTTTCGGGGCCATCTCTCCAGTGGCTCACTCCTCCACAGTCTCTGGGGTCCTGGAAGCTCTCAAGGATCTCAAATTCTCCCCCTACCTCTGTTTTCCCTAACGTGGGCCCCTATCGGCCACAACTAGGGTTTCCAGCTCCTCCACTCTCCTCTCCTGGGGAGAGGTCTGGCCGGATAGGGAGGGGGTGCATCGCGGCAGCGTCCTCAGGAGTGGGGGTGGACAGCCCGCAGGTCTCCCGCCGCCTTCCCACCACCCCCGCAGGCTGAGCTGTGCCTCGCGCGGGGAAACAAGGGCACTGCAGTCGATACGGTGGCCTGCCTCTCGCCCAAGGCCGCGGCCCCGGCGGCGTCTGCTGGCCCCTGTCAGGAACCCGCGGAGACCCCTGCCACCTCCCGGCGCCCGCGCAGCAGGAAGCGCCGCCGAGGGGCCAGGTGCAGGCGACACTCGCCAGTCACCGCCGCTCCCCGGTTCTCCCTCGCCGCCAGGCTCTGCGGCCAGAGGCCGGAGCAGCCGGCTCATTTTTCACGCCCCCCAGACCGCCTCTCTAGGTGACGCTAGAGTCTGTGCGGTTCCTTTAAAGGCTGCGGGTTCCGTTCTTCTTTCCTTTTCCACTGGATGCCAAAATATGCAAATCCGGGGACCGGAATCAGCAGCCAAATCGAGGAGAAGGGGCGCGGCCGGCGCGTCACCGGATCCGCTCCTTGTATGGCTCTTCCCGGCTTGGCCCGCCGCCCCGCGACCCTCCCTGCAGCCGCCAGGGCCCCTCCCGCGCTCGGCCGGGCTCACACTGCCGCCCACGCCCCCGGGCCGGCCGCTCGCCCCCCTAGGGAGGGAGCCGGGGGCGGGAGGCGCTGCATGCCCTGATTCCGGCCGGAGCCGGGGACCGCCTCAGAGCGCTCCCTCCCCGCGCCGCGCAGGCGGAGGAGAGCCCGGGGGCGCAGCGCCTCCCCTGTATAGGTGTGGGGAGCCTGGCGCGCGCGGCGGCCGGGGTGGGGTGGGGTGAGGGGGCTCGCGGGCGGCGGGAATCCCTCCTTTCCCAAGAACCAGAGAAGATCCGGGGGAGGCCGGGCCCTCCCACCCCCGGTTCTTCGCCGAGCCCAGGGGAGGGGAGCGAGGTTGTCATCCACCCCCACCACGATGAGCAGCTCGGGAGTTCCTCCCACACGTCCCCGGCCCGCGTGGCCCTCCCACGGAGTGAGGCCCGGGGATCCTCTCTTCCTCCTTGTCAACACTCCCACTCCCCCTGAGAAATGCACGTTCCCCCAACCCCGACTCCCCAGCCCGCGGGGGGGGGGGCCGTTGGGGGGGAGGAAGGAGGGGACGCGGGATTCACCGCGCCCACACGGCCACCGAGGAGGGAATCCTCCCACGCCAAGCCGGTGCCGGTGTGATTCGGGGTCGCTCCCCCACGCTCCCTTTCTCTCCTCCCGCTCTCCCGCGGCCCGGCCGCGCGCGCTCCCGGAGCAGGCCTCGGGGAACGTAGCAGCCGCCCCCGGGATCTGCTGCTGCTCCGGGAGGTGACAGCGTTCCGGTCGGCAAACAGGAGGCCCTTGACTGCAGGGCGCCGGCAGGCAGCGATGGGGACAGCCCTGTGGAAGGCGAGGGGGAGGGCAGAGACTAGAGGAGGTGGCTCAGAGACCGTGGGTTCGGCTTGCTCCTGCTGCAACTCAGTGGCGGGCCCTTCGCAGGCAGCAACAGACAGTGACAGCGCCCGGGCCTGCCGGGCCTTCCTGCCATCCCGTGGCCAAAGGGGTGCTTTGGAACCGTTAGGGAATCATCAGGGATTTGGTGCACATGTTTCCTATCCCCTCAACTTCATTCCTACTTCTTTGCCACCCAAACCGCACACCCCCGACCCCAAAAGCGCGGGACTCTTGTCTCCGACGCAGCCAGGCTTTAGCCACCAAGGTCTCCAGCGGCTGCGCTCGGCGGGGAGTCAGCGCAGGGTCAGGGCCCCAGGGAGCAGCAAGGGTGTGGGCGGAGAATCGGAGCGAGAGCCGCCAGAAAGTGGTGCGGATACTGGATCTGCGACCCCTGGCCCGCTGGAATCCTCCTCGAAGGGACGCGCTCCCTGTCCGTCAGTCTCAGGCAGGGTCCTAGATGCGAGAGGAGCGGCGGGAGCGGGGTCGGAGCGCACACCTTCCGGGCTCCCCAGAAGTTCCCAGGCTGCAAAGGGACCTCACCGGGTGGATCCAATTCCCCTACTCCCTGCTCGGGGTGTTGGAGGCCACTTGCAAACAACTCAGCCCCCTCCCCCGCGGTACCAGCGCGCTCCCAGAGTGCAGACCTCCTATAAACACACAGGCGGTTATTGCTTTTTCAACTCCGCGCCGAGCGCTTTACTCTTTGCGATCGGATGCTTCCCCCTTTCCTCTCTCGTCTCGAATTTTCCTTCATTCTTCTATTTTATTTTTCTCTTTCTCTCATTTTCTTAAGGTGCGCGAGCGTTGCGGGCGCCGCATGTTGGCTGCGGCCCGCTTCCTGCTTTCTAATGTTCCATTGTGAGGAGCTTCCATTGTGACGTCGCGCCCCTTCGGCTGGGCTTTGTCTGTCCATATATGGGCAGCTACGTCACGGAGCTTTCCCGGGGCTCAGATAAATAGGCTGGTGGAGTTCCCTGGCTGGGAGCTTTTGGGCAGCAGTGAGCTTGCTAGGAAGCGGCGGGGCTTGTGGTGGTGGTAGCAGCGGCAGCGGCAGCGGCAGAGGCGGCGGCGGCGGCAGTGGCGGCGGTGGCGGTGGCGGCTCGGGGGGCGGGGGGGCCGCCGGCGCGCATCTGTTTGTGAGATCAATACTGAGGCCGCGTCCAACCCCCTCGGGCCGAGATTCCCCCAGCCCAGGCCGCCCCCCCACCCCCCCGCACACGCCCCCCCCCCCAGCCTCTTACGGCACCATCTGAGGCACCCAAGAGGATTACCCCCTTTTGCCCTATCTCCCACCCACCCCAAAAAGAGAAGATCCCCTCCCCTGGCCCACCCCTTCCCCTCTTCCCTCCCCCTCCCCCCGAACTTTCCCTCTCGCATGCTTTTCCCCTGCACCACGGATCGCCTCTCGGATGCCGCTTGCCTGGAAGCTGCGTTAGGAGCGAGCGGCGGCGGTGGCGGCGGTGGCGGCGGCGGCAGCTCGGGAGTGCTATGACCGGCAAACTCGCCGAGAAGCTGCCGGTGACCATGAGCAGTTTGCTAAACCAACTGCCTGACAATCTGTACCCCGAGGAGATCCCCAGCGCGCTCAACCTCTTCTCTGGCAGCAGCGACTCGGTAGCCCATTATAATCAGATGGCTACAGGTAAGGGCGGCGGGGAGGCGGCAAGGCAGCGAGGAAGGAGAGGGGAAGAGAGGAAGAGGATGAGGGAACGAGCTGGCGATCTATGGATGGATGGATGGATGGATAGATGGGTGGATGGATGGATGGATGGATGGAGAGGTGGGGGGCGCGCTGGGAATTTTCCGGGGGGCGAGTTGCTTTTCCCACCCACTCCTCCAGCCCTCCCCGATCGGGAAGGCTCCGTTGGCGACGCCACGGTAGAGGCTTCGGTTCTCCCGGGTGGGGGCAGCCGCCGACCAGAGGGAGGTAGGTGCGAGCGGCTCTGGGGTTCTCCACTTAGGGGGCGCGATCGCCAGGCTGCGCGCAAGGCGTGGTGCTGTCGCCCCCTTTCCCGGGAGGAGCCCAGCGTCCCTTTCACCCGCGCTCTCCCCCCCTTACTCCCTCAGCCTCCCACCCGGGATGGAGCCATGTGCGGCGTGGAGTCCCCGCGGTGGGAGAGGTACTGCGACGCTGCCTTTCCGGGGCGTTCAGCAAAGCCGTGGGGGTGTGGGGACGGCGGGGAGAGGGAGGGGGTCCACCCGCGCGGGGGCCATCACGGGGGGCGATCCCCCAGCCACGGGGCTTGGGAAGAGCGGCCACTCCCGCCATGGAGACGCGGGCCGCTTTTCGGCCGCCCTCCACCCTCGCTAGCTGGGGCTGGGCTTTCCCCCCTCCAGCAAGAGCCGAAATCTCCTCCAGGCCTGGCGAAGGCTGGGGCACGGGAAGGCGGCGGGAGAGCTCCTTTTGCGGGCAGAACCCCTCTACGCGCCGAGGACAAAGCGTCGGAGCGCTCCGGGTCGGCGACCCGGGCGTGGTGCGCACGGGGGGCTTCGTCGGGGCAGGAAAGGCGCGGCGTCCCGGCAGGGACAGGGCTAGGGGAAGAGGCCGAGTTCCGTGCGCTAGAGAGCGAGAGCCCCGGCGCGCTCCGGGTCTCAAACTACCTGTAGCTGCAGCTACCTGCCCGCCCCACCTCGGAAACAACAACAATGCTTCTCGCGTGCGCGCGTGTGTGTGTGCGCGTGTGATACGTGAGTGTGTGCGCGGCGTGTGCGGTGTGTGTGTGCAGCCGCCACTCCACACCCCGATCCGTAGTATTTTGCTGTATCCAGGTTGCGCCCGGGAGCGCGGCACCGCCCGCTTTGCGCTCGGGCGCAGCTTTCCTCCTACCCCGCGCGCTCTTCGCTCCACCCGGCCGCACCCTCCACACCTGGGCAAGGACCTGGGCGCCCCGGCCCGGGAGCCGGCTCGGCTTCACTCACCCCTCCCCTCTCTTCCCCGCTCTCCGCAGAGAATGTGATGGACATCGGTCTGACCAACGAGAAGCCCAACCCGGAACTCTCTTATTCGGGCTCCTTCCAGCCAGCCCCCGGCAACAAGACCGTGACCTACTTGGGAAAGTTCGCCTTCGACTCCCCTTCCAACTGGTGTCAGGACAACATCATTAGCCTCATGAGCGCCGGCATCTTGGGGGTGCCCCCGGCCTCAGGGGCACTCAGCACGCAGACCTCCACGGCCAGCATGGTGCAGCCGCCGCAGGGCGACGTGGAGGCCATGTACCCGGCGTTGCCCCCCTATTCTAACTGCAGTGATCTCTACTCGGAGCCTGTGTCTTTCCACGACCCCCAAGGCAACCCCGGGCTCGCCTATTCCCCCCAGGATTACCAATCGGCCAAGCCGGCCTTGGACAGCAATCTCTTCCCCATGATTCCTGACTACAACCTATACCACCACCCCAACGACATGGGCTCCATTCCGGAGCACAAGCCCTTCCAGGGCATGGACCCCATCCGGGTCAACCCGCCCCCCATTACTCCCCTGGAGACCATCAAGGCGTTCAAAGACAAGCAGATCCACCCGGGCTTTGGCAGCCTGCCCCAGCCGCCGCTCACGCTCAAGCCCATCCGGCCCCGCAAGTATCCCAACCGACCCAGCAAGACCCCGCTCCACGAGCGGCCCCACGCGTGCCCGGCGGAGGGCTGCGACCGCCGTTTCAGTCGCTCGGACGAGCTGACCCGGCATCTGCGCATCCACACGGGCCACAAGCCCTTCCAGTGTCGGATCTGCATGCGGAGCTTCAGTCGCAGCGACCACCTTACCACTCACATCCGCACGCATACGGGCGAGAAGCCCTTTGCCTGCGAGTTCTGCGGGCGCAAGTTTGCGCGCAGCGACGAGCGCAAGCGCCACGCCAAGATCCACCTCAAGCAAAAGGAGAAGAAGGCGGAGAAGGGGGGTACGCCCTCTGCGTCCTCGGCGCCCCCCGTGTCCCTGGCCCCTGTGGTCACCACCTGCGCCTGAGGCTCGGGCCCCCAGATCCCCACTTTTCCCCTGCAGTGTCTCCCAGCTGCTCGCCTGAAAGCAGCGGGGAAAGCTAGCCACGGAGGCGCAGGGGCCGCGCCCTGGCCTCTCCATGGACGTAAGGTCCCTTGTTTCCCTTCGATGTCCCCCGTTTCCACCCTTTCACACCGGCCAACGGTCGGGGGCCAGGGCAGGAGGCGCCCTCCCTTCGCTGCCCCCCCTTAACCAAGGCGTGGGGGCGGAAAGGTGGCGTCTAGCCCGCTTTGTTCAATGCGGATCGTCTTGATCCAGGGGCCGCTGGGCCGCGCCAAGGACCTGCGGGGGACTGAAGGCGGGGCCCGCCCAAGCCTCGCCCGACCCAAGCACCTCACGGTTCCCCCCACGTCTCCCTCGGTTCCCCCTCGAAGACCCGAGAGGGGGAGGGGGTAAGGAGCGCACCAAAGCGCAGAGCTTGCTGCCCGCCGCACGCACGCGCGCCTGCGTGCGGGGATGCGCGCGAGTGTGCGTGCTCGCGTGAGTGTTATGTGTGTGGGTGTGTGGGTGTGCGCGCGCGCGCACGCGTGTGTGTGTATGTGTGTGTGAGACTCTTGAGCTGAACTGGGCTGTGTCCACCCCAAACTCTTCCCTACATCGGGTCCCCAGGCCGCTGGGGGAATGTCCCAGGTTGGGGGCCTGCACGTGGCCGGAGGAGACGGTCTTCCATCTGCTCGGAAATCATGTTTCTTACAGAAATGCCTCAGATGCCGCCGTGGGGCTTCTACCGCCGAATAGGGGTCGGCCCCTCAGCACCCCTCCTTTTCCGAGCGCTTCCCTCTCAGGCCTCAGGGCAGTTTGATCTGCGGGGAGGAGAAGCAGCCATCACTAAACCTGCCTTGTAACAGATCTATGTCCTCAAGCCCCACTTTCCAAAAGCTGTGTTGCTGAGTTCGCTCCTCTGCCCTTTTTCCCCCTCCTCTCCCTTCTCTCTAAAGCCTTCTCCCATCTCTTTCAAAATCTTCTTCCAGAAAGGCAGGCCTCAACCAGCCACCTCATTTCACCATCTTTCTGTTTTCGCTCACTCATACCCATTTTTCCTTCGCCCCAGTGATGGGAAAGCAGGCTCATTTTTTCGTCCTTTGTCACTGCCTACACAACAGGTAGAATTCAAAGCTGTGTATATGGTGTGTGTGTGTGTGTGTGTGTATGCATGTGTGTGTATATACACATAGTACATACATACATACATATACATATATATATAACACACAACATGTACTGTCAGCAAAATAAAATCTCCAAGGCACTTGGCGATCCAGTGCAGCGCACTGGAGTAAAGAGAATTTGTAGGTATATAAGCTTTAAATGACTTATTTTTTATGAAAAATTTAACCGATGAGATTATATCTACATAGGTGTGTGTGTATATATACACATATATATGTATGTACATGTACGTGCATATACACACATACACACATCTCTGTCCAAATTTTCCTTAAAGATATGGGTATTTTTGCATTCATCCCTGTTGCTGAAATGAGGCATTATCTTTTCCGCACCCAGCTCTCACTTTCTCCCCGCCCTACCTCACCTCTTCTCAGGCACCCCCTCCTCCCTAGCACTTCCTCCCCCCACACACAGGGGTGACTCTTTTGAAATGGAGTAGTAGGGAAGGTTGCTCTCTGACACAGCTTCCAGCAGTCTTGACTGAATGTACTGTTCCCTCTTAGCGTTATTTCTCCTGCGGTCACTAAGCTGCCCAGAGAGAAGGAACAAAGGTCTGGAGTTTACAGAATGTCTGTTTTTAAAGTCACTTTATGCGTTTCCCACTTTTTTTTTTTTTTAAGAAAAAAAAGCATCGGGGGAGGGGGGTTTTTGTTTGTTTGTTTTTTTGTTCTTTGGGTTTGTTTTTTGTTTCATTTGGTGGTGGATAAATAATACTAAAAAGAGTCTAGTGAAAGGGGAAAAAAAATCAAAGAGCAGGGGGATTGTGAATTTCCAGGTACTTGGACTTTTTTGTAGAAGGAGAGAGAAGAGGATGAAGTTTGCCAGGAGGGCCCATATTTTTTCAGCTGAAGGGTAAAATCTTTCTTTGCAGAGACAGTATTTTGCTGAATACTTTTTATAATGTGATGATTATTAAAAACAAAAATTTTGGTCACTTCAAAGCTGGAAGGAGGAATCAAATATCCTTTAATATTTTTTCCTTGCTCCTTCTGGTTTATGCATGTCACTGCATGATAATCTGAGTTTTCCTTTGTTTTAATAAAACTGTTCTCAGACATTTAAGCTTAAACTAAGAGAAAAATAACTTTGTTGCCAAAAGGTTGTGCTATCCAGATTTTTTTATATGTCTGCATGTTTTAAAAAAACAACAACAAAAGAAAATGCACTCTAACTTATGTGAACTGAGAGAAAAAAAATCAGGTTTTAAACAGGAAAACCTATGGGGAATGATATTTTTTGAAAGACTTTTGTATAAAGTTGAGTACTTAGAAAAAGACAAACCAGATGTAATATATTTTGTGGATGTTTTTATTTCTTGGATTTATAGTACCTTATACTAAGGTTAAAAAAATATGCTTGATATTGTGAAAAGGTGAAATTCTTCACCAACATTTCATTTGCTCCTTTGTCACATTGTTATGCCAATATAATATAGTTAATGAAAACAGCATTTTTAAAAACCGAAATATTGAAATGGTGTAATGTTGTACCATTTGCACTGTGAGCAAATGCTAATACAGTAAAGATATTGTGTTTGCTGACAATCAGCCGGCCTATTAATCTCCTTATTTTATTTCTTGTTTTCATAGTATAAAGTTTTGGTTTGGCCTGTTTTTTTGTCTTGTTTTGTTTTTGGCTGAGGGTTGGTTTGATAGGTTCTTGTGCCAGGCTTTGTTGTTCTTGCTCTGAAAACTCAATGTGAGACCTGGAATTTGGCATCATGAGAAGCTGGTCAGAATTTGGCGCGCGTTCTGCTGTTTCAAACCCAGTGTCAAGTGTTTACAGTGGTTCTGAGAGAAAAGGATTCTTCCTCCACGATGCTGGGAGTCTCCGACTGCCAGAGAGATGAGGCTGGCAGATAAGATAAACCCGTGGGAATCGGAACTGGTGACTGGAAGCTTCTAGAACCCTTCTTCTTGGTTTCTAATGGCTATTGAGGGTAGAGAGGCAGAGATCTTCTAGTGGCTGAACTATAGCTCTGGTGCTAACAGGGAGCACCAGAGCAGGACCCTGTGGAATCCCTAGAGCCACACTGAGTAGTGCTCTTGCTACAGCTTTTGAAGCCTGAAAAACAGGTGGAGACTTGAGAGAGGGTTCTTCAAGGTTGGCAAGATAACCAGAGAGATTGGAAGCTCTATTGTGGTCAGATAATTGGGAAAAATCAGATTTAAAAATTATGCAACTTTAGCCCCACTTGGGCAGGACTCTCCAGGCCTCACTATTTGTAGCTGCCTGAGAAAGAGGGTTTTGGCTGAAAAAAAGCAGCTTTTACGAACTCCCCGGGATCCAATGCTTCTGGGATTTGGAGGACATACAAGAAATATTTTATATAGCATTAACCCCTCACATCTTATGACTTCTATCTCCCATAGAGGTGATGCCACCCCCCAACTCTTTGAGCTTTCTTCCCCCAGAATCTTGCCCTTTCTTAACTGAGTTCATTGGCCAGCCCTAGAGCTTTCTCCTGGTTCTTTTAAAGAGATACCCTCCACTTTCTTTGTGCGTCCCCAGCTCCACTCAGCTCCCTTCACCTTATTTACAACTCTTTATCCTCCTGCAGCTTGTTCTAGAATGATCCTTGGACAGATCAGTCCTTTCTCTCTCTTTCTTCCTGCCTGCCCTCTAAAACACTCAGTTGGGCTTTTCTGTTATATATTTTGTGTATCATCTGAAGCTTGGGGGCAGGGGCTTGGTGTCTGCGCCCTGCATAGACATAGACGTAGACACGGCAACTGGGGGACCATGTCTTGCCGCCTGAAGCAACCATACAGTTACAGAAATGGAGTACAGCATCCCTGCTCAGAAACTGCTCTTGCTGCCCCAGTCAGGCCCATCACCCTGAAAAATGTGGGTGGTATTTCTGGTTGGCCTCTGTTACCGAGAAGTTGAGGGCAGACTCGGGTGTAGGTGGTGGGCCGTGGCCTTAGAAAAGAATGTTTTTTGAAGTGTGAGATCAATAAAGAGAATGCTGTATGGAATCTTACATTTTCTCACCCACACAATTCTAGGTCACGGGCTGCCATCTTGAATTCCCTTCTCTCACCTCATGAAACTTTCGAAATTCCAAACTGCAACTATAGCCACAAGGAAGTATCCTTTTTTTAACAAAGGGAATCCAAGATGGCTGAAAAGCCCTAAAGATTGAGGATATAACCCACCTCTTTGCTAAACTAGATATTTGCTTCCAGATTTCCATGTGTTTTTCAAGGGCATATTTATCAGAGAAGGATAGCGTCACTGGGTGTCTTCATAGTTAGCATCCGGCCCCACCTGCACCTTCTCCAATCAAATCAGGCCCTCAAAGTTACACTTTCGTCAACAGTGTACTATGCTGCATGATTAATAAACTCACTTCCCATTGGTGCATATTACTCAACCCAACCTGGTTCAACCACTGGGTTACTTGACAATATGGCAGCCCGCCTGGCTGGCACCAGCCCTGTGTGGTGTAATCTCTGATTCATACTTTGTAGCTAGATAAAGCTGTCCCAGATAGCATCATACCAGCAACCCAACCTGCCTGGGTTTTGTAAGTATGGGGAGAGGAAACTCAACCCTCACACTTAAGGATAAAGTGGAGAGATGGTAGAGGAAAGGGCTGGGTAGAGCTATCAGGAGAAGGAAACAATGGAAGCTTGGCTGGGAGGAAAATCAGGTATAGAAATATGGAAGGAGCTTAACTATGTCCAAAGCAAGCTGTAAGGTGTTTAGGGTGAATGAAAGGATTTCTCTCTATCTTCCTCTCTCTCTCTCGTCTTGGGAGTGGCTTTACCGGAGGTGATGACTCTTTGCAAAATTGGACTCCATGAACTAGGGCTGGGTACAAAGGAGGAGATACTTCATGAGAAGTGGGGGGGCAAGGAGTGGCTTATTTTCTAATGGTGGGGGTAGTAGTGATGTAAGTGTGGGTCTATGTATTCTTCTCAACTACATAAAAAGGAATAGCGAGGTAGATCCCAACGATAGCGAGGTAATGGCTAATGGCCAGTGGCTACGGTTCCTCTTTTACTAATCCAGAACTTGCCTGCCATAGATGAGGGGTTGTGAGCTACCTTTTCCTGGCTTCAGTTGGTTGGCCCTCCTGGGGCCTAAGGAAAGTAGAAGGCCTCTGCGTGTCCCAGAGACCAGAAGTCATACTGGCAAAGAATTAACAACTGGGGGGAAATGGCTTTCTAAAAGGTGCCATGTGGTTTTCAAAAGAGGTCATAATCCTTAATCTATCCCAAGTGGTTATTTTTAGAAAACCCACTCTTTATATGGATGGGAATGAGGTTTCCAGAGGAAGAAAAAAGATCTAAGGGACTCTCGGAGCCCCTCGGCCACCGCAGTCCCTGGGACAAGGCTGCAAGCAGTCAGGTCCCTGTCGGTCATCCACAGTGGCCAGGGACATGTCTGGCCTGGTCAGCTTCTCCCAACATCAAAGCTCTGGAAACTTCACCCCTCTTTTTGCTTGAAGGTTCCTTTCTATCCCATCTCTCATTATTGAAACAATTGGTCATTTTCAAGGAAGAGAGGTCACTGTTCATAAGTCACTGACTTGTCCATGACGGGGGAAGGAAGGGACCAGACCCTGACTCACTTGCGTAGGATCCTCATCCCCCATTCTCGTCTTGGTTGCCTTGTCTGGCATCTGAAATTGGGACAGTCCCTGCCTCCACCTCTGCTGGCCACCAGGAGCCCAGTGCTCCGCGGCCCTCTGACCTGGGCGTGAGAACAGTATTTCTTCCCTTCTGGCAAACACGCAGATGGCTGGAAGAAAGGTTTCTGAGGAATCTTACGAAGGAGCTGAAGCACACAGAACATGGCCAAAAGCTGCAAACAAGAATGAGAGAATCCAAGCTTCTAGATGGTACTGGCTGCTCACCTAGAAGGCTCTCATGTTGAGGCTGGGTGGGAGTTTGGCTGCGGTGTGGTTTCTTTAATGTTGCCTCCCCTGCTTCTTGGCCTTGTCTCCAGGAAGGCCCTTTTGCGTTCTCTTAGGACGAAGACATGGGACTTCGCTGGGTTACTGATATCTTCCTCTCCTCTCAAGGTCCCAGGACAGGGGACAAAGAAGGCGCTCTCCTGGACCTCAGGCAGCCCACCCAGCACCTATGGCCTCTCCTTCACCCATTCCTGGGAGCCTCTGTGATTCCACAACCCTCCCATCCTCTCCCTGCCCAGCTGTGTTCTTTGGGCCCCGCTCATTTTGCTTGGAACACAAATGCAAGTCCTTCGGGCTGGCTCTCCCGGTGAGGCCTGCCCAGGGCTGGCAGCCATCTTTACCTCAGGCCTTCACAGCGGCGTCATGGCCCACACAGAAACAGACTGCTCTGTTCTGACCTGGCCGACAGCTGACTTGAGTCCCTGTTTGAGTTCCCCACTGAGTTCCTAGTTATAGTCTTAGGAATGCTTCCACCTCTCGGCTCCCTGGGGGATAAGAGATGTCAGACGCCACAGAGGCTGGGGACACCCCAACCCTCCAGAGGGGAAGTTACCTTTGTCTCTACACCTGTCTTGTTTGGGGTGGCTGCCACCCCCACCAAGAATCAGGTCCCTGTCTCCAGCACAGTGAGAGAGAGAGAGAGAGAGAGAGAGAGATTAGTGACCAGAACAGACTGGGGCTTCCAGGCACATTGGCTTCTTCTCAAGCACAGGCTGCAAGAGCTCTAGCACTTTCTATTCCTTAGCGTTTTGCTCTCCCCCCACCAGGGGGTCTGTGCCCCTGAAGGTCTTCCATTCTTCCTTGTCCCCTTTTCCTCCCCGCTTAGGCTTAGGAAGGGCAGGCCCTCCAAGCAGGAAGGCAGAAAATTTCTAGTGCCTGTGTGTCCCCAGGGTCCTAAGGAAAGTCTCCTTTGGGGCACTGGTTCATTGCTCAAGCCTCCGTCTTAAAACCTGGGAGGTTGTTTGATAAGCCAGCTCCCTGGCTTTTCCCTTGGGGCCCTTAGCCTGCTCTGGAGTCACCATCTCCATCTCCATCGGCATCTCAGCTCCTCCACTTGCTTACGGCGTGACCACTGACAGATCTCTTAGTCTTTCCCAACCTGAGTTAACTCCTCCGGTCTTAGCCCGCCATCATGGAGTTCCGACCACGCAAAGGATATGGTGCCTGGTTCACAGTGGATGCTCTGTACATGTTACTTCCTTTCTTCGTCCCTTGCCCTGTCCCCTTTCCCACACCCTCCAAACACAGAGGCAAGAAAGCAAGCTCTATGTCTGCCAGAGATCCGCACACCAGTTCAAATGGAACGGCGGCAACCTCCAGTCCTCACCACCCGCCCCCCTGGCTCCAGCCCTCCGTGGGACATCTGTATTCTGAAAATGGATCCTCTCCACCGCGCCCACCCCCCCCCCCACTCCTGCAAGTCCACCCAGAGGACACAGTCCGTCCCATCCGCTCCCAGCTGCAGCTGCTGTTCATTGTTGCCGTTTCCTGGCTGGCTCCTGACCCCATCCCAGGTCCTTTCGTCTCTCTCACTTCGATGGGTGGATATGACACCTTCCCGATACGGTATCATCTGCAAAGTTAATTAATGTGTCATTGGGCTGTTGCCTGCTTCCTGATCCTTATCGGGGATTTCAATAAAACGCAGCAGCCCCAGTTCCTCCCCGTCTGTCCCTCTCCCTGGATCTGAGGCTTGTTCTTAGTCATCCATCCTTGACCTCTGCCTTCTGGCCAGTTCTCAGCTTCCAGCCTCAGGGCTGATGGAACTGCCCCGGCCCAAGCCTAGTTTGGGAACAGAAGCACCATCCAGGGCTGTCCTGGCTGTGATGATCTAGGAGAGAATCGTGGATAACCCGGGCCCTTAGCTCACCCCATTGCCTTGAGAGTTTCCCCTGCATTCGAGGCGTCTTAAGGGACCCTAAGAGTCCAACACCCTCTTTTCCAGGTTAAAAAAAAAAAAAAAAGAGGCCCCCAGAGGTTCTGTGACTTTTCCAAGATCACATCCAATAAAGGAAGAGCTAGGACTTCAGATCCAGGCTTTCAGTGGAGGGCCCCATGGAAAGTGCTGGTTACTTCATTTCCTCAGTACTATGTGCCGAGGGACACAGCATCCTTCCATTCATAAAGCTTCCCTTCTCCAGGGCAGAAGCAGGTAACAAATACGTATGTTGGATTGTGATATGTGTTAACAGAAAAATACAGCAGGGTGACTGGAATGAGAGGTGCTGGGTGGGCGTTACAATCACGTGGTGGGTAGCATAGGGAGCAGTCCCGTGGCCTCACCGGAGAGGGGCCTTCGTACAGACGCAGGAAGTGCTAGAGGCAGTCCTGTGGACATCTGGGCAAGAAGGGACAGCAAGTGTAAGGCCCTGCTGGTGGCCTTCTGGAACTATTCAAGGAGCCACATGAAGCCAGAGTGGCCAGGGACAAGCTCAGAAGGGGGCCAGGAAAGAGCTGGACTCATGCTGGGCTGCTAGTCCATCTCCCTCTTTGCCCCCAATGATCCCCCTTCCCCACTTGGCTTCCTAACCACCCCCTACCCAGCTGCAGTCTTCTTAACCTTGCTCTCATGTCCTCTCAGAAGCCACTGATGATTCCTAAACCCCAGCTTGGCCAAGGACAGAAAGAACTGCCTCCTTCAAGAACCACAGCCCAAGAACTCTGTCCCTTCCTGTGGACATTTGTCTCGGTATCAAGTCCCTCATAAGACGGATGACTCTTCCTACTGCCCTACTGTCTCACAATGGGAATCTCCCTTGGCCTCCTGTCACAGAAATCGCTCCTTGCAAGCCAGCTTCCTCCTCCATCTGTGGCCGGACTGGCCATGTTTCCTGCCTTGGCTAAGAGCTGGTGGGTGGCCAGGTTCCTCCAATACAGTTATATTCTCACCCGGACCCCAAGCCCTGAATGTGCCCGATGGGACATTCCTGAAATCACTTGATCTACTATAGTCCTCTCTGTGAGCTGGTGCCCCAGGATTGTTGCAAATGTTGGTGCTGTGGCATTATCTCTATAGATTTCTCTAAGCAATTGCATCTGGAAAAGAGAAATTTCTTCCCTCTGCCTTTCTTTGTCCTCCATGTCATGTCTTTCCAAAAGCCTCCCCTTCCCCCACTTCCCCCCATCTCTGTCTTTCCCTGGCAACTTGACATCATCATGAGAGCTTCTTCCCATTTCATTCATTCATCCATTAATTCAGCAAACCTTTACAAAGTCAGGTATAGTGCCTGTCCGTGGGAGCACAGGGAGTGGTTGGCGGTACAAAGAGGAACACCACCAGGACACCATTCCTGCCCTGGAGGGTCTTCCGTTCTGTTGGGGGAGAGGCAGACCCATAAACGGGTGATTTCAACATGCTGGGCCCGGTGTCATGGAATGGTGGTCCCTGATAGAAAAACACCTAAATCAGAGTCTGGTGGGAGGTGGGGGAGTCAAGGGTCAAGGGGAGGGAAACTTCCTGGAGGATCTCAGAAAGTCCTCTTCCATGTCTCTCCATAATAATGAAACCAAGGTACTGAGAACTCACTACATGCCAAGTGCTAAGCTAAGGTCTCTGTGTAAATGATCCCATGGGACTCTAGGTAGAGGGGATCCACCCAGGGTGCCCTCCTGGAGCCCCTTGGGGCTGCTCGCTCTCTTGTCCTTCTCCTCAAGGAGGAAAAGAAAGTCCCCAGTGGCCCCTGGGCCCCAGGAAACAACACAGCAGCTTGGCATCTCTGAAGCACACCCAGCTGGCTTGGTGGAGGTTGTCCAACCCAGATGACACTTCTCTGTGCTGCATTCTGGTTGCTTTTTCTTGCTACAGGGCAGACTTCTCCAGGGCTGGGGGAGGGGTTATGTCAGGGGATCCATCTTCGGATTCTCCTTGGCCCTCACAGAGCATCCCTCAGGCTGACCTCCCTGCCTGTTTCTCGGTCCAGGCCCTGAGATGGTGAGCTGGAAGGGAAAGCTGTCCCCATCTCCTCTTCTCTTGGAGCACTTGGAGTTCTGTTTCCACAATTCCAAACAGAGACCACCGTCTGCCTTCCTCCCCTCTACCTACCCGCCTACTTCTCCTTTTCTGCTGGTTGAAGAGCTCAGGCCTCTTGACCAAAAAGGCCCAAGCTGTATCTTTGGCCCCAGTGTCAGACCAGACCAGACCAAAAGATGTGAGACAGACCCAGTCCACCTCATACCTTGGCCAAGCGGTAGGAGGTGTGAACCCCTCGGTATCACCCATCTGTAGGGGGTACGAACCTCTGCTCCACAGGGCTGTTGAGAGGTCCACAGCAATGCAAAATTGTGAAGGAGAGCTATCCTGTCCCAGGATCCTGAAGAAGACTGTTGGGGAACACTATCCTCCTTCTACAAGTGGATATACCAGGCAGATGTTCTAGGCAGAGCTGGGAGCCGGGTCTGAACTCAAGTCACTCTTCTTAGTAGGTCAGACGGGAAAACCACACAGGGTCTGGATGGTTCAGAGGTGAAAGGTCCGGGAATGACCCCTGCTTCCCCTTCTGGGTCTAAGGGTGCTGAAATCTACAACCGGTGAGGACATATGTATCATCAAACAGCTGTACATGTCTGGGCTACCTAGACAGCATTTCTGTACTACCCCAGGAGTTAGGAGCCTGGGTCCTGACCTTGACTTTGACATGAGGACAAAGCTGTATGCTGTTTGCAAAGCTGTAGCCCCTCTGTGTCTTAAAGTCCCCATCAGGAAAGTGGGCAGTGCTACCGGTGGATCCACACTGAAGCTTGGGTGTGAAAGGGTCCCAGTACCACCGTCCTGTGCACCAAAGCCCCACCCTCCCCTTCTGAGCCAGAGGGCTGAGCAGGGGCCCAGCAGGGGCAGGAAGTGGAAAAGGCCTGTGCTTTTGTCCTTCCTGGGCCCAAACCTGATCTTCCTTGCTGATGCTCAGAAGGGCTGGCCTCTTCCCACCCGTGTTGACTGCCTGGGGCCTCTGATTCTCTGGCCAAGCCAAATGTGTATAAGAAGATATGTCATGAGGTCCTCTGATTTGGGGTCTCGGCAGTGGCCTGTGGTGCATGGATCAGCCCCAGGCCCATGGACTGGAAGCACCAGGGGGTGGCTGGCTTCTGAACACAGCCACTGTCCTGGGGTGGGGAGGAGAAGGGAGTCGCATGGAGGGCTCAGAGCTCTGCCTTTGGGCCTCTGGCCTGAGAATTCCTACTACCAGGAATCCTCTGGGGATATGAGCCCCAAAGAGCCTCTGCCTCCCTACGGGGGCATGATCTCAGGAGAGGCCGCTCAAGAGGTCCTGGAGCTTCATTCCTTCTCCCCATCCCCAAAGACCAAGTGCGCTTCTCCCCATCCTCTTCCCAAACAGGGTGCCCAGAACCATCAGCCCCTCCCTCCCGGCCTGCCTTTTCTCCCTTATCTGGAGCATCACCCATTTCTTCCATCCTTCCCCGCACTGGAGCGTCTGCTGGGTTACCCAACCAACCACCCCTAGGTCAAGCCTGTGTCGGATGGGTTGAGTCATTACCTCCATCTCCTCCCCAACCCTCCCAGGTCCCAGGGCTCGGTCTGGTTTAGCAAGCTGGGAGGGGAGGCTCCATCGCTTCCATGTGGGTAGCCTCCAAGGCCCCACAGGCCTCTTGGGACAGGGATTTTCCTGGTATTTGACGGGACTTTGTCTTCCCTGGAACAGTGCCTCATGGGCACTCCTCTCTCCCCAGCATTATAGACCCCCCATCACCAACTAGACCACCCAACAGAGGGCCTGAGTTTGCTTCCTGCCCATCTCTCCACCCCAACCCCCTCTCTGACTAGTCATGGAAACTTGGACATAGGAGCTAACATCTCCAGGCCTCAGCAGATGCTTCTATAAGACAGAGGTAATAACACTGCTCCTGCCTTGGGCAGGACACCAGTCCAGCTGCCTCCTCAAGGCCCTCTGCCAGTTCCCCGAGGCCTGCTTGTCCTCTGCTCTCTCTCACCCGTGCTCTAGAACAACTGGCCGGCCACCACAGGGGTTCCTAGTTCACTGTACCCCTCTTCCCCATGCACCGGCTGGCCTTGGCTCCTGCCTCTCCCCCATCCACACCCTCTAGCCCCTGTGGGCTGGCCTATAAAAGTCTCCAGACAAGTCCGACCAAACCCCTAAGAACAGGCCTCCAGACAAACCTCCCAGGGTTCGGGTCCCCACTTTCCTCTGTGCTCTCCCCACATTATCCAGGGAACCCAGAGGTGATGGAGCACTGCTCCGTTTCCCCCCAAGACAGGAAGGTGGGCTCTGTCTTCCTATTAGCCTTCGGCCCTGGTGGGGCCCTAGGCCGTCCCCTCTGTGTGTGGCACTGCTCCCATGACTCCCATCTTGGTGCCAGCCCCACACACGCACACGCACACGCAAGCAAGGCCGCAGCAGCCCCGCTCTGCTCTCCCACAGCCCAGGCTCCTCTGCTTTCCCTCCCCCTCTCGTTCTCTTTCTGTGCTGTGCTCCTAGAACACACCCTCCCAGCCCACCAATCCTACACAAGCCACTGTGCCTTACAAGCCTCAGCTCCACAGTTTCCCAGCCTGCCTCTGTGGAAAGGGTCTTTGCGATCCACTCCCTAAGCCCCTCGCCCCTCTCCCTAGGAGGAAAAGCGGCCGGAGCCCCCCCAGCAGCCCAGGCAGCCCCTCCCCAGCATCGGGTGAAGGGACCAGAAGAAGGAAGCACTGTCGGTTCTTTTCCCTGAGACTCCTAGATTTTGCACCAAAATGCAGGGTGTGCTCCTGTTTGCATTTTTTTTTGTTTCCTTTCTGAAAATAACCATGAAACTATCATTTCCTCCCACTGCCTTTTCCCTATCTTATTTGGATTAGCAGAGTTGCTGGGAGAGGTGGTTTAGAGCCCCTGGCAGCCTCCTTCTCCGACCTGGGTCCCGAGAGAACTCACAGGTGGCTTTCAAGCAGGTGCAGACAGAGGGGCGCCCCCCTCCCCCCGCTGTGGGAAGAAGAGGATCCCAGACACTGGGCACCGTGGAGCCCCATGACCCCCTCAATCAGAGACCTCTGGGAAACCAGTTTCCTGCCCCGCCTTGTCCCCAAGTTGGCAAATCCTGGAAACAGCCCTGCCCTGGTTTCCCCTCAGGGGAAGCTTCTGGGTGTGGGGGAGGGGCCTGCAGCTCAGCCCCCTCCCTTGGCTGACCACAGGGGAAGCCATGATGGTGGCACACTCTCAGAGTGAGGGGCGGCGGGGGGGGGGTGGTCAACATAGGAGAATCTGTCCGTATATAAGGAGGGACATGGGGTACACGCCAGGGGCTGTATTTCTCTCTTTCCATTTTGTTTCCATCCAGTGCCTCCTCCTGGTCAGCCATTCTGGCCTTCGTGCCTGTCCTCCAAGAAGCAAGCCTCTAAAGATGTCAGATCCAGGCTGAGGTGGTGGATCCAAGACACCCCCAAAGGAACCTGCCACACCCTCCCCTCCGAGGGCCTTCGGGTCCAGCCCACTTCCAGTGACTTGCCTGAGAAACTGGGTTCTCACTACCTCCCCCAGCCCATGCTGTGGAGGCTTTGGCTCCTCAGGTCTAACACCTCAGGCAGTGGGGAGAGCAGTTAGAAATGACAGTGGGGTGAGAAGCCAGCGTTCCTCGCCCTGACGCCTTTTGAAAGGTACCCCAGCCCAAAGGCTCGGGGCTCCAGGTCCAGGATCCCAGTCTCCCAAGTCCACAGCTGCCTGCCTTTGTGTCTGGTTGAAGACCACCCGATGGAGGGTCCCTGGGGTACAGGAAGTGACAATGCCATCCAAGGCAAGGGATTCTTAAGGTTCGAAGAGGGGCTCCTCCCACAGGGCATGAGAACCTTTCTACATGCTGCTCCATGCTCGCTGCCCAGATTCGCCCTGGGGAAGCCTGGGGGAGTGGTGTCTGCCCCATCCACTGACCCCCTTCTCTGGGTTGGCCTGCCATGGTGGAGACCTCATCCCTTTCTTTGAGGGTCCTTGACTGCCCCCAAAGGCAAAACCTTGACATGATGTCGTCCCTATCCCCCACGGACCTTCCAAACACATCAACCCCACCCACCCCCTTGGTCCTGCCCTGTCTTCTCCAGCGGGATGGGACGGAATGCTTCTCCTCCCCCACTCCCTGTGCCGGCTGAGCTGCTGGGCTATTTGGGGCTTCGGCCGGCCCGGCAGTGTAATCAGTGCCTCGGGATAATTGCCACCTGCCCCACCGGTGTCTGGGGGCTGTCTCGGCCACAATGGCAGGGGGCGGACACTGGGCAGCCAGGCCCACAGCGAGGTCAGGCTAGGGCAGTCCTCCCTGCGCCCAAGATCTGCTCTCCCCATGTGTGTGTGGAACCTGTGAGGATTCCTTAGGGAAGCCATGCCCTCCTGGGGGCTGCACTCATCTGGGGTACCCTGTGGCTTCAGTGGAGAGTGGAGGGCTATCCCAGCCAAGGAACAAAAGTCCTGAAGCCACCCTATCATGCACAATCACCGCAAAGCCTGTCTTCCCCATCCTGCCACCTGAAATCAGTGGGTACCCCTTCTGTCTGCAAGCTGGCCTCTGGGCGGCACCACAGCTAGGGCACAGGCTTTGCCGCAAGAATGACTTCTGTTGGACCATCCCAGGCTCTCCTGGGGCCAAGCCCACCAAGCCTCCTTGTCCTCCTTTGGGGAGGTGGCGAGAGTTAACGAGATGGCACATGAGTGAGATCCCACAAAAGCTAGCTCCCTCCCCTTTGGCTACTTTCTTTTCTACTCCAAGGTGGTTTAGATAAACCTGGTTTTAAACACCTGTCATTGTCACTTGGCCAACTCTATGATGCTTGGGCAATTGGTTCAGCCTTGGTTTCCTCATCTATAAAAAGGGTCCTCAGAGAAGCTGCCCTATCAAGTTACTGTGAAGAACACATGGTCTTGGGGTGCCCGGTGGACTGAATCGGTAGAGCGTGTGTCTCTTTCCACCGCAGGGTTGTGAGTTCGAGCCCAATGTTCCGTGTAGAGATCACTTAAAAATAAAATATTTTTTTTTAAAAAGAGAATACATGATTGAATGCATGTCAAATGCTTCGCCAGGCACCAGTAGTACTCAGCACTGATGGAGGTTATCATGGACAACTGCAAAGACCAAAGAATGGGCATGGGAAGCTTCAGGAAACCAACCGTGCCACACTCAGAAGAGCAAAGGCTGAAGAGACACGCCAGGGCTGATGGGAACAACCGCACGGCAACCCCAGTGCCTGGACATCCTCTGTGGCAACTAGGGCCCCGAGGCTGAGAGGGACTTCTCCCAGGATTTCTCCCTCTTGCAACCTTGGTTGCTCTAAGGTGGTGTCGCAGAAGCTCCTCACAGTCAGAGAACACCAGACACTTGTGGGTATTTTCTTTTTTAAAAAGAATCAGAAGCAGCAACATCAAGATGAAGTAGCTTTGATCTTGGGAAATGTAGAAATAAAATTGTTTCTTTTTCTTTACTGACATAATCCAAAGGTTATTTGTCCTAATATTTGGGATTCTTTACATATCCATGAGCGGTTAGCCAATGGAAGGGCCATTCTTCCCAGGGTGGAGCACCATGGTGGGGGTTGGGCAGGGGTGGGGTGGGGGGCGTGGGCCAAAGGGCTGACCTGAAAGAACAGGATTCACAGGGCCAGCCTGTCCCCAATACAGCCCAGCTCCAGCCTTCCCCAGGAAGGTACCAAGTTCCCATCACCAGCACCCAGGCCAACAGGACAGACCAGGAGAGCGCCCTAGCTCTCTTGCCCCATCAGCACCAAAGCAGGAGCAAAGGCCACCCAAAGTGCCAGATACTGCCCCCTTGAGGATGCAGAGGAATGCCAGAGCATGCCAGAGCATAGGGCAGGGAAAGTGGGACACGTCCCCATCTGCAGGAGCTGCCCAACCCCAGGCAGAGCCCTGAGAGACCCAGCCCGAGGCAGCAATTCCTTAGCCCCTCCACAGCCTGGGCATCGGCCCCCAGTCACGGCCATCGTGGGCTCCGTCATCCTCTTTAATGCCCCACCTCGGGGGCTGCGTCTTCAGTGACTTCCCTCTGCCTTCCCCTTTCCAGGTGTACCCTGGACCCACCTGGAGGAACAGGCCACTTGGAGCCAACTCAGATCCCAGGGGGTTGGGGCATGGGCTCGGTGCTCCTCCTGCCGGTTCTCTTTCCAGCGGGCATCTCCTATTACAGGTCAAGCTATCGGGGGGCTGCCCAGCCTGGAGGAGCAGCCCTTGGACACATGCCCGGGACCCATGCTGTCCAGAGGGATTGTTTTCCCTCCTGGGTGCGCTCTTTCTCACTCTTGTCTCCTCCTTGGCTTCTGCGAGCTAATCAGGGAGAAGGAGGGGGAGGTGGGGGATGCTGCTTGCCTTCCCCGTTATCTGCAGCAATCCACGGTGACTAATGCTCCCAGTTGGTAAAAAGGCAGTGTAATCAAAACACTTTTTTTTTAGTCCTTAAAGTTAGTCATTCTCCCAGAGTGGAGGAAAAAAAAAGCCCACAGCAGGCACCATGAAATGCAAGCTGAGAGGCTCACACTGTGGGGGGAACTAAAGCATTGGCCATGGGAGCTCCCTGTGGGTCTGAGGCTTGGGCCTCATTCCTCCCGGCCCTTGACTAGCCCTCCTGCACACCCTTCTTTGTCCTTGCTTTCCTCAACATCTGGGCTGGCGGATCCCTGAAGGATCCCTGAAGGATCAATGCCAAGTCCAGAATCTGCCCTTTTCTCTCACCCTGCCAGGTGCTGCCACCTGCTGGTCCCTAGCTCGCTGAGCGGGAGGAAGCATATAAAAGTTCCCAGGACGAGGCCAAGCCCTGAATCCCTTTAGGTGTCTGGTCTCAGGCTGGCCTGCCCCTCCAAGGTTCGTGCTTCGCCTATTCCCCAGCTGTCTGCTGCTCCTTTCCACTTTGCCTTGACAGAGTTGTAGGTGTCTACAGAAGTAGGAACTTCAGCGGTGAGAGGTCGTATAACCACAGCATCAAAAAGCATAACGTTCAGGGCCAGGAGGCCCAGGTGGGAATTCTTTCTCCCTACTTACCAGCTGTGCTTTGTGCCGATCACAGTAATAGGATCGACTTCACAGAGTCATGGGAAACAGCGAAAACAGAACCACTTAAAACAGTGCTTGGCATATCATGAATGCTCAGTTATTAACTGGTAATAAAAATAAGAACAACGGCTAAATAATAAAATAGACTGCACCGCCTTAGTTATCCAAGGCAGGCATCGCTAATCAGTCACAGAACTTCCCCAACAAGGATAGATTCCCCAGAATCCTATGTGGCTGGCGCTGCAGGCAGCCAGGAACAAGACATTCGAGATGGCAAGTGGGATGGCACCCATTTGCCATCCCAGATCTAACCCAGACTCTTTATGTTACAGTCAAGGAAAATGAGGCCCCGAGGAGGGGAGAGACTCCCTCAAGCTACTTGGGGACAGAGCCAGGGTCCAGACAGCTATTCCTGGCCCTGACTGCTTAGCTAACCCAGCCTCTGACTTGCCACTTTACTCTGACATTTGAGCCCTTGAGGTATGCTTCCCACCACTGGAAACTTTCACCCACATATCCTGCATCTTCTCCCACCCTTGCTCGTCTCCCATGTCCTTGGCCCATGGCTCCTCAGGGAACTCTTGTTCTGGGCCACCTTGTTGAGCGGATGCAGAGCAGAGGGAAGTGGGTAGCGAACCGTAGAGAAACCTAAGGGTCTCTGTCTGAATTTATGCTCTGGGAGCCTCCCAGGACACAAAGACCTTCAGGGCTGCAAAGGGAACTTGGCCCATCAGTTCAGCCCCCTAACAGTCAGTCCTTTCAGTCTCAGCCCTTACGCTGGTGAGGAAGTTCCTCATGACCCAGCTCCAGTTCAGGAAACCTTGCTCCTAGCTGACTAGAGGCCCGCCTGGTGAAAGAATCGAACCTCTGTGTGGGGAGGGCATATAGGACAAGCCCAGAGAGGAGGGTCAGTGGGGAGCACCTGCTCACCAGTTTCTGAGTAGAGGGGAGGGGTGTGGTGGCTTAACTTTTTCTTTGGCTCTTTTCCCTCTGGTATAGAACTCTGTCCACCCAAACAGATCTCTGCCCCCTGAACACTCCCTGAACTTCAGGCTCAGACTTTGGGGGAGGAAGCAGTATTCACCAGGCTGGCATCCAGGAGCATCCCACCTCTGTCAGAAGCTCCTCCACTCTCAGCTTCCACAGAGAAGCTGAATTTGCTCCTTTTCCAGCCCCCCTCCCCTCCCCAAAGGGGCAGGATCAACCTGACCCTCATGGTGCCATCCTTTGGTTCCCAGAAGAAAGATGGAGCTTCCCACCCGGGGTCTGGAGACCCGCAGCTGAGTTTTCTGTGACAGTGGGAGGTGTTTATGTTTCCTCATGCTCAGCTCCCCAGGGATCAATGCAACATGCCATGTCATGCTCATGGAGGGAAGCTTGGGGGTCCACAGGACAGCAGGGGGACCAGCCGTCCATCTTCAGCCTGGCACATCTCAGGCTGAGCAAAGGAGCCACAGGGAAGGAGTCCAAGCAGGCACTTTCCAGACAGAATCCTAGAAGGCCAGCATTCTTTCCAGGACCCTTAGTGGTCCTGCTGGCCCCATTAAAGACCCAGGGCTGTAGGTAAGCCGCATGGCCCTAGTTGGGCCTCAGGCTGAATCCTTCCCTCTCCCCTCCTTCCCATCCTCCCCCTCCCCACCCTGAGATGTAACTCTCAGGTGCAGGACCTCTTCAATCAATAAGACAGTCAACTTAAAACCTCATAGTGTTGGCAACTTTGGTGATATTACCCATCCACTCATCTTCTGGACAATGGGGCCAAGGCTCAGAGACAGGATGTGACTTCCTGAGGTCAGTCTTAGTGTCAAAGATGGAACCAGAGCCCACGACTCCTCCAGACTCTTAATCCAGAATCCATTATTCTTGTCCTATGGGATGTGTCTGCTACCCCCCAACCATGAAACACACTTCCTCTGGGATAAGGTGGTTGCCTAGGCTGATACTTCTGGAAATTCTTTAGCACTTTGGGGCAATAATTAAGGGACACAGGGCACGGGGAAAGGAAGAAGCAGGTGGGAGAGCCATCCACAAGTGTTAAAATACCAGAATGTTCATCAACCACAGCACCCCTCATCCATCCATCACACCTTGTACAAAGCAGCAAGGACTGTCCCTCCCTTTGCCTACCCTCTCTCCAGGCTGCCTTTTGGTGACTTCTCCTCCTCTTTATTCTTCAGGCTTCTCTAGTGTTCACTTTGGCTTGTTTCCTGAGGAATAACATGGTGACGAAGCTGATCTGTGGAAGGCACTCGGGGGCCCACCCTCTATTGGAAAACCCCTGTTGAGTCAAACTCTAGACTCTCAACAATAGAAACAGAAAACACAAATGAAAGACCATCTGCTGTGGACGAGCCTCTGAGTACCCCAGCTCCTCCTGACCAAGCCGTCCACTCTCCCCTGGGAACTCAAAACAAGTGAGGCACATCTTCTGTTCAGTGGCTTAACTTGAGATCCATTTGAAGTAGGAGAATTCCCAGAGAGAGGGCCCTTGTGAGCCCAGCAGTTACTTGCACAGGCCTCACTGCCTGCTTTTCTCTTCTGAGGTAGGGAGGTTCTTGGGGGTGAGGAGGCCAACACGGCTCAAGACCCCAGGCAGCTTATGAGGGACTAAGGCCCTGAATTCTGACTTTGGGAGACCCAGAGTGAGCTGCTTGCCTGGAACTCAGTCCCCTTCTCAGGTAAGACAGGTTTCCTCTGCCTGGACTCCCTCCAGCCCTCGTCTCGGATTAATTTGGCTAGCCTGACCTGCCTTTAGGACTTGGCTTACACATCGGCTCCTCAGGGAAGCCATCACTAAAACGCATGTGCAGCTTGCAGGAGCCCCTTATAGGCAGCCCCACCGCCCTGTCCTTTCCCATCATATATGATTACTTAGTTGCCGGTTATCTCTCCCTCTAGGTATGTAGCTCAGGGAGAGAACTAGGGCAGGATCCATATTTCTTCAGGGTTGCGGCCTTAGGGTTAGCACAGTGCCTGGCACATGGCAGGAACTCCGCGAATATTTGTCAAATGACTGAGTAAAAACAATGGGACCATTCACATCATCTGGGTTCTGTAAAGCGGAGCAGAGGGAAGGACTAGGAGACAAGGCGCAACCCTTACTCTTTGTTCTCTTTCGTTGGGTGAATCGACAGAACATTGCCAACCCGAAAAGCCCCTGTTATATTCAGAGCCTTGTGCCATCTTGAAGGGGACAGATCCATCGGTGTTTTTGTTTGTAGCAGGTAAGGCATGTACAGGGTACACAATTTAAAAGACACAAAAGACCACAAGGGGAACGTAAGCCCCCCCCCCGCTAGCTCCCCCACTGGCCCCTTCCCCTATGGACTAGGACTGCTTAGAAATCTCTTTGCAGACAGAAAAACTGGGGCCATAACAAGGTTAAGAGGCAAGTGTAGTAAGCGAATGAGAATTTTACAAGTCAGTATCTCTGGCAGAAAACGCACCCGGGGGAGTCCCCACGCCGCCGCTACAAGCTGAGCCCCGAACCTCCAACGCAAAGCGCGAGGTCTCCGGGCTGGGAAACTGCGCGGGACGCCCGCCGCCGCGGAAGGGTTAACGCCCCGGGCCCCGCCCACCCCCGCCTCTTCCGGGCACGGGGGGGTGGGGGTTACGTCACTTCCTGGAGACTGGCTGAATCCGGAAGTGATCCCTGAGGACCCAGTTGCAGCGGAGGACCCCGGCGGCAGGGCCAATTTCGGGACCATGAGCTGGTGAGTGAGGCCGGGGCGGCAGAACCGCTGGAGACCTGGGCCAGCCATGCGCCTTGACCGCGCCCTCCTGAGTCTCCTCGCCCGCGCTGCCCGCCCTGCCAGCACGGACCCTCCGCCCTTGGTCGTTCGAGGGCCCTTGCTCCGGTGCATTCCCGGAGGCTCCGTCTCTCGGCAGGACTCACCGGGAGCGGGGGCGGGGGAATCCCCTTGGCCTGGGATTCCCGCGTCCGTTTCCTGACTCTTTCTGTTACGTGGAACCGGTCCCCTCTTCTCCCAGCTGCTTGGAGTGAGGAAGTTTCCTGTTTCCTCCTCTTGTAAACGTTCGTTGAAGTGGAGTAAAATGCCTTCTTTCTCCCCTGTGGGCATCTCTCCACGGCTCCCGTAGGCTCCCGTAGACTCTGGCAGTCTGGGCCCAGCTCACTGATCAAAAACCCACTCGCTTTCAGATGACTAGTCTTTGAACCACTTAACAGTTTTTGAAAGACAGAACTTGCTGCTCTTTTGGAAGGGTCCAGAATCAAAAACCCACACCCACACTCCCAGTGTGGGATTGAACTAGTTTTAATCATTGGCAGGGCCAGTACCCACTCACTGCTTTCTCCGGAACATAGACGTAGGTAAGCTTAAATATTACGGGAACCAGCAGGCCATGAGGAAAGACGCTAAGGAGTCTCAGAGTACGAGAGTCACAGCTCCAGCGTTGGAAAGTATGTTGCTGTATGATGGCCGTAGTAGATGAAGGCTCATAGTAGAGACTTCATAATATTTAATGGTTGATTTGTTTTGACTCGGTTTGCCCAAAGGGCCTTCCTTACCTTCAGACCCAAGGACTTGAATATCCACAACCTCAGACCTCAGGGGGTCTAGCTGTATAGTTTGCTTGTATGAATACACTGACCTTTAGAGATGTATGAGATGAATCAAATCTCTTGGATTCCAAGGTCCATTTAGCATAGGGAATGTGTTTGTCGCTCTGTCCTCATAGTCTAGTCTGTTTCTTTACACAAAGTGAACGTATGATAACTGGTCATGAATGAATGAAGATAGGAGAATATCCTTCAGGAAGGCCCTTGCAGTCTCACATTTGACCATTAGTGGAAACTACGCACTGGCCACAAGTTGCAAATGTCAGCCAGTGTTAAGGACAATTCTCTAATGTAAAATTTAGACCATTTCTGTCCCCTCCTCTCTCCTGCTTCTTAGACAAAGATTGATGGACAAACGTCAGACAGTTGGTACCAGCACGAGAGGAAGCCCGGAGCAATGCCCTAATAAGCCCCGGCAGGAGCTGCTCTTTTTCCCTCCACCTTTGCTCCAGGAGGCCGATAGGGGGCTAGAGCCTTAAAAAGCTAACTTTCCCATCTTGTTATAACCTAGTTAGTGATTAGCAAAGTGGCAATCCTTCAGTTCCCTTTCCTAAAGAAATTATTTCCTTAAAGTGTCATCCTGGGTTCTCCAACCTTGTGATATAGATATCCTCTTGCTAGCTGCGTCTGGAAGCTTTGGAATTCTCTTGCTTAATTTTTCAGGGTAAAAACCAGAGAGTACAAATGTTTTGTATTGCTTAGATTGGCACTTGCAATTTTAAAAGTCAATCTTTGCTTCACAAATCAGGGGAAGAACAGAGCAGAGACCAGGGTAAAGGATTCTCCTGGTGATCTGATGCATGCTGTTTCCACCTGTCTTAAAGAAGGCTTTCTTTCCAAGAACGCAATAGCCTGTTTCCTAAGGCCTGTCAGGTTGCAGAGAATTGAAATTGACAACTGACGGTTCAGCGAAAGCTGAGATTTTTATTCTGCAGAGTTAATTTACTAGTGGAGCTTGTGCAGCTTGGCATCTTCTTGGACCGTGGGTCAGAACCAAAAGGGTGGCTTTGTCCCTCAAAGCTGAGATTCCTTTTTCTTCCTCTATAGAGGGTCTCTACGTCATCTCTTACGTGGACCCTGACCCTATCTCCCTGAGAGGGGAACAGCACCGGCGCCTGGGCACACAATCACACTCAGTTCATGGCTCAATGGCTGGCAAAGGGAGCAGGGCTGGGTCCTTCTGATTCACTCCTGGAGTGGTTTTCCTGCTCCCAGAATGAATCCATCCATTCATCCAAGACTGGAATTCTCAGTGGGGGAAGAGACCAGAGTGACGTAGGGCCATCATAGGAGGCCGATGCCCAGGGTCAAGTTCACCAAGCACATGGGGTATGCCAGGCATCATTGAATAAGTCCTAGGGGCATGCAGCCCATGGTCCCCAGAGGGTAGCCATTGTTCTGTACTAGGCTGGGCTTTCAAAATGTCACAGTGAGAAATGTCCAATATTGATGCCCTTTGCACACTGTGGACTTTGCATGAAGAGTGAGAGGTCTTTGTTCCCTGCTTCCTCTGTGCATGCAGCCCGCCCACCCCGTTTGTTTAGTGGTTACCTGCTGCCTTCCTGTACCATCTACCCATCCATTCATCCACTGACCACCCACGTGTCTTCTCGCCAGGTGGTCCAGTGGTGTGCCCTGCTAGGAAGAAGGCATTTGATATTCAGGTCAAACATCTCAGGTCACTGATTCGCCATTTGGGCCTAAGTCAAGCACTTCCCTCTCCTCTCCTGCTTGTCTCCCCCTCTCTCTTCTCGTGTCTGTGTCTTTATTATTGTATGGGGGGAGAGTTCAGAAGAATTAAGAATATAATCTGCCTTATCGATCTGGCTTCGCTGTCTCCAGGGAGCATAGCCTTCCCTGGAACCACACACCTTGATGCTCTTAGGCTTAAGTGACAAGGAAAAAGAAGGCCTGCAGTAAATCTTCCTCTATTAGAGGTCTGGAAGTTTGACTCAGAATGAAGGAAATTAGCGTCCGTGCAGAGAAATGTGGCTGGGAGTTAGAGGGGTGGGTTCAGGTTCTGCTCCCCCCCTTGCTTTGGGCCCTGACATAAGACATCTCACTCTTGTTTCAGCTGTTTGTAATGAGAGGGGAAGGGGCTTTTTCCAACATTTGGAGAGAGCCGAGGATCCTGAATCCCACAGCTTCTTTGTCAAAGATGTTTTCTTCTGTTATGCTCGTCATGTCCATGTGTTGGAGTAGCTTCAGAATTGGCAATTCAGCTGTTAGAGTCAATTCCCCGAACCCATTATGTCAGTGGCTAACGCATTAAGTAGGGCCCGCGGCGACTTGTTGCATACAGATCGTGCTCCATAACTGTTGATTTCCTGCTCAGTGAACATTTCTACTGTACAAGGGGCCTGTGCTGCATGTTGGGGACACAGAAAAGGCTCTCAGAACCAATGCCTGTCTTAAGCCAGTGTATGGAAAGCGCTAGGGCTTCATAGGAGTGACAGCCAATCACCAAATGTTGGTACGGCATCGTCAAGAAAAATTTCAACCAGAGGATGTGGTTTTAGCTGAATCTTGACTAGCGAGTATGCAGCATTACAGTGGGCAGCGGGAGAGGGGCCCAGGGTAGAGGGATGGCGTGGAAAAGGCTTGTGAAGACAATGCATCAAGAGTATTTGGTAGGGTCAGTCAGGAGACTGGCTGGGTTTAGCGCATAGGGCTTTGGGGAGAGGCTGCGTGGATGACAGCGGGCATGAAAGTTGGGCCACTGGTCAGTGCTTGCAGGGCCTCCCTGAGGAGCCAAAACTGAGTTTCGGTTTTTGAAAATGGAAGGGTTTTGAGCATGGAAGTGACATGGGGAAATCAGCCGTTTCATGGGATTCATTTGGCAGTGCTCTGTACGAGAACTCAGAGAAGGGGAAGAATGGAGCCTGGGGTAGGGGGGAGAGTGGGCGGGGAAGGTGGGGCGCAAACTTGGACAGTGGCCTCCTCTAAATTTTTTGACCACAACTTGCAGTCAGAAATAGCTGTGATATCACATCGCAGCACACCTACATTTATACTTCAGACACATATGTGATGCATTCCAGTATTTTCTGTTATGTTCTAGTTCATGTTTAAAAGAATGGTGTACTTCCATTGGTCTCACGACTGATTTTGATAGGTTTGCAGTGGGATAAGGTGTAGCAGCGTACATGATTGATGTGGGACCCCAGGTAGACAAACACTGATTTGGGCGTGTATTGCAGGGATTCAGGCTACGAGCCAACACCTGTGACTCCAGCCAGCTGAAGACAGTGTTGCCGGTTTATCTGGTGGGTTTTCTGGGGTCATAACAAGAAACGTAGAGGGGGCAACTCTGAAGAGCCCCAGCCACGTGCTGTGTAAGAATTTAATCCATGGATGGGAAAAGTGTCAATCACTTTAAGGAAAAGAGAACCGAAAAAAAGACAGACAAAAGCCTATACCAAGATGTTGGTTTATTAGTAATCAGGGAAAAGCAGATTAAGCCAACAGTGAGATGCCATCGCACAGCCATCCGACTGGCAACAGTTTGGGGTTTTTTTGTTTTTTTAAGATTTTATTTATTTATTTTTGACAGAGATCACAAGTAGGCAGAGAGGCAGGCAGAGGGGGGTGGGGAAGCAGGCTCCCCACTGAACAGAGAGCCCGATGTGATGTGGGGCTGATCCCAGGACCCTGGGATTATGACTTGAGCCAAAGGCAGAAGCTTAACCCACTCAGCCACCCAGGCACCCTGGCAACAGTTTTAAAGTCTGGCAACACCAAGTATCTAAGAACGAGGAGCAGGGGGAACACGTGCCCACTGGCATCCCGGGTGCGAGGTGGCGTGGAGAGGGGTGGTATGAATTGATCCAGCCACTTTGGAGGTTTCTACAGCACCTGTGGCATTGGAAACGTTTGCACCCCCCGGCCCAGAGCAACTCGGCTGGGGAGCAGGTCACTTCATTGTGTGTGGGTGTCCATCCTCTCCAGTGTGGTGTCTTTACGTAATGAGACAGGTGGTCGTTATAGTGGATGAAGCAGGGCTGTGTATATGAATGTGGACAGATCTCAGACGCATAGTGCTGGACAGAAAAAGTTAGTTTCAAAGTGATGCATTCAATACTGTACTATTTACGTACAGTTCGGGCCTATAAAACAGTACTGTATTGTGCTTACGGATTTAAATATATTTAGTGAAAGTCTGGGAATGATACCTACTAAAGGCAGAGCCGTGGCTCCCCGCCAGGGTGAGGAGGAGCGAGGAGGAGCGAGGGGGGGCGAGACGGAATCGGGCTGTAGCCCTCAGGGGGCTCAACAGCAGTGCCTGAGGGGCTGTGCTGCTTCAAGAGTGAGGTCAGAGGCAAGTGTGGCTTCATGGTAGAGCATGATGATGCTCGGTGGACGCCCGAGTATTTCCTGTCATTTTCTGAGTGCTTACAATATTGATAATCCTCTTAACTCTTGTCATGCCTGGCCTGAGGGGCATCATGGCCAGAGCTTATGTCACCGTTCAGCGCAGGAGAATTCCCCCCTCCCACGTTCGGTAGGCAAGGATGACCTGGGGAGGTAGGCCTAGGAGTGAGTTTCCCTCTCAGGCCCCCTCCTCCTGCTCCATGCTGCTTTCAGACCTTCGGCAGAGAAGGGAAAAGGTCGAATGAAAGCTCTTTGTAGAATTCCTGGTTGGATAGAGACAGAAGTGAAAATGAGATTGGAGATAGTGCCTCAGAAGCAAAGCGGCTGGGCTGTTGCCTCTCAGAGTCTGTCGCCATCGGAGCCACGGTTTGCCCGCCAGAATGGAAAGCAGGCGCTGGAGGCTTCTCTCAGGCTTGTTGAGTAAGCAGGAGAACCCTTTCACCTCACAATGCCTTCTGTTTTGCGTTTATAAAATGGAGAAACCCATTTTCTAAGGAACTGCAGAACAAACAAACAAACAAACAGACTACCTCCCCGAATTGCCTTCCTTCCTCTTGTTTCTAGGCCTTTAGCAGCGTGGTCAGCCTCCAGACTTCAGTCACAAATCCTTTCACTACACAAGAGGAAGTCCTCGTTCATTGTAGGCAAGTGGACCCACTTGGGACTGCTGCTTGCCCCCAAAACAGAACAAATCACTTCAGCTTTCCTAATCATACTGACCTCTGTGTAACCGTGTCGAGCCACCCCCTCGGGCCTCAGTTCGTTCATCATCATCGAAAACACCACCACTGTCTTTACTGCAAATCCGTACAGGCCGCTGACTGTATAGTCAGGAACTATTTTAGGAACTAAACTCGTTTGGCCCTCCCAGTGACCCTATAAGATACGTATATTATTGTCCGATTCTGTAGGCAAGGAAACTGAGAGACAGGAAGGTTAGGTAACTTGTCCAAAGCCTCACCATTGGCAGTTGGCAAAGCAAGGACTCAAAAGCCAAGCAGTGCGGCTCCAGAGTCTGTCCCCCCATTCAGCGCACTGTCTCTAGTGGGGAGTACAAGAGGGGACCGCTTTAAATGAACTGTGGTCTGTGAAGCACCTGGCGCCGACCAGCACTAAGGAGATGCTTGGTAAATGGCCACTTGAACTGGAAGATTTCTAAGATCTCACAAATTATGTGATTCATTCCTTCTCAACTGCTCAGAGGTCAGCCTGGGGAGCTATGGGGAAGGAGGGATCACAGCTGAGCTGGGGGATTGTTTCAGTCCGAATGACAAATCGGCCAAGTCACAGAGTCATGCCTTTTATTTTTAAACACACACATACCTCCTCGGACTGGTGGCGAGTCAGGGCAGTATTTTGTATGTGCCCTGGTTTTAGATCTGGCTAATTCGGGGGAAAGACTGACGGGGGCCAGGGTGGTGTGGAGAGGCTGTGGTCAGAGGTGCTGAAAATGGCCATTTTACAGCTCAGTCCATGTCCCCTTCTGATGGGATCTCTCCTGCCCTTGCTCAGGCTGAACTCTCCGTGGCCGGGTGGCACTGTGGCCAGCTGGCCCTGCGGAGAGAATGACCTCCAGCACGCAGCTGCTCTGCAGGAGCCAGCTGCCTCTCCCTAAGCCCTGCCCTGGCCCCAGCCCTCTGTTTCCCTCCCAGTGTCAAGGTGGCGGTAGCCTTGGTCGGGCCTCAGACCAGAGAAGGCAACGACCCAAGGATCGGGTGACAGAAGGATGGGGGAGGAGGGGCTTGTCCTTCCAGCCTGCAGAAGCTGCTGCCTTTCGCCCACCTTCCTGCTCTCCCCGAGACAGTGACTCAGGCCCAGACCACTCCCCGGGGAGCCAGGATTTCAGCCACTATCAACTGCCGCCTACTTTCTTTGCTCAGCCCTCCCTTCTTTCTCACCTCCCTCACCTTCTCCCTCCCCCCAAAACTGTGATCCCTCAGAAAGATGTGGGGTGGGGTAGACTGAATCATTTCAGGGTTCTCTCCACCCCCGAGCCAGGCCTAGGCTCATTCACATTTGGTAGGAACCATTTCCAGAGGCCAAGGTGAAGACCAGGGAGGAACGTGTAGGTTTCGGCTTCTTTCCACTCTTCTTTTTTATTTTTTTATTTAATTTAATTTATTTATTTGACAGATAGAGATCACAAGTAGGCAGAGAAGCAGGCAGAGAGGGGGGGAAGCAGGCTCCCCGCTAAGCAGAGGGCCCGATGCAGGGCTGGATCCCAGGACCCTGAGATCATGACCTGAGCTGGAGGCAGAGGCTTAACCCACTGAGCCACCAGGCGCCCCTCTTTCCACTCTTCTTTGTCATGGAAGCAGAGGACTCTCCAGAGAAGGCGGGCCTTGAGGGATCTGCTGGGGTGACCAGGGGATCCCCACCCAACTGCCATCTGGGCCTGCCTCTTGTCTCTGCCTCTGCAGTAGAGGGGGTGGGGAAACAAAAGATTGAGAAACCCAGCAAATTGAAAATGCAAAAGAGCTGTTTTTGTAAATAGACATTACACAAGAGCAGGAGTTTTTTTGGAAAGGTTTTACTGAGACAGACAGAATTAGCCAACTGGCATCGTGCTGCTAATAGAGATATTTACTGTTTGAAAAAGTATATTTGTAGCTTCGGAGAACATCCTGTTGACTTTTCTTTATTGTGAAAGTGAACCCCCCCCCCCCCCCCCCCGTGCACATAGAACTTTTTTTCTTTTTTGAGGTGGGGCACGTTGAGGGCTGGAGAAGGGTTAGGCTCGAGAGAATTGTTTTCTCCGTTTTGTTGCTGAGACCAAAATAGCCCTTCTCCTGCCCTCTGGTGCTCATATTTACGGACTGGCAAGTAGAAGCAACTAAGGAATCCTAGTCCGGAGGCCAGGAGAGCTGCGGGCCCTCACGATTTCTTCCAGAGCAGAGAGATTCTGTGGGAAGCAGGCCCTGTCTTCTCTCTGGACCTCTGCTTCCTCATCCAAAGCCAAGGGAAGAACCCGGGGGGAGGTCCTGAGGCCCACTGAGCCTCACCGAGTCCCCCAGGACTGCCAGCCTGGGCCCCAGCACCCCCTCGGGGCCGGGCAGCCCTGCTCTCGGAGCTGCCGCCATGCTGATGCTCTTGCCGTGGGCGCCTTCCAAAGCAGCTGTTTCTCCCCAGGAAGTCCCTGTGTCCCAGCGGGGTTCTAGAACCACAGGGAAGAGATCAGGGAGGCAGTGACAAGAAGAGGCAGAAGAGCTGCTTGAAGCGTAGTCCTTCTGCTCGGTCTTCGCGCCCTCCCCCCCCCCCACCGCCACCTTCCACCGCTTGGGTGGCCCAGAAGCTGTTCAGGGTACCTGCCCCAGTTTTCAGGCTCTTGCTCCGGCAGAGGGGAGCACATCTGCCATTTGGCAGCCTTGGAATAAACCCAGGAGACTCTTCTCCCATCATAATTCCTCTTAAGCTCGTTAAATTATTAGTTTGGGGGGCGCCCGGGTGGCTCAGTCGGTTAAGTGACTGACTCTTGATTTCGAATCAGGTTGGCATCTCAGGGTCAGGAGATCAAGCCCCGAGTTGGGCTCTGTGCTCAGCGGGAAGTTCGCTGGAGACTGTCCCTCTCCCTCGGCCCCTGCTTATGGGCATGCTCTCTCTCAAATAAATAAATAAATATTTTAAAATAAAATAGTTGTCCCTCAGCCCATATTCTGAGACCATGTCCAGCCAGGCTTCACTGCCAGTGCTAAAGGGCAGCTCTGGTGAGACCGGTTTTGTTTTGTTTTAGCTTTGGTTTAGTCAGATAAAGATTGGGAAGCCGAAAACAATGATCTTACCTTTCTTTGTTTATAAAGACTTATCTGAGAGTAACTTTTTTCAGGAACCTCAAATGAGAGTATAGTGTAGTACAGGGCCTTGGGACAACGTACTGATTTTCTCCTTCATTTACCCACTTACCCAGTGCCTTACCGTGTGCATCAGACTGGGCTCTACGCTCCCTGAGATGATAGAACAAGTCAGTCTTGTTCATCCCGATAGTCCTAGAACCTAGAGTAGTTCTAGGTTAAAGGAGGCCCCCAATAAATACTTGCTGAAATTCATTCAATGAAATGTTGAACGTAGCACTGTACCTACAGTACTTACAGGAGTTGCAAAGAAGCAGAACATGCAGTCCCTGCGCCAGAGGGCTTATGTGTCAGAATGAGAAAGCAAGATTTATATATGGCAAAGTTGGTTAGCCTGACCCTTTACCAAGAAGAATGTAACAGTGAATCACAGCACTGGGTCTAAGAGAGCAAGCTGATCATCTAGATGCCTAAAGAAGAAGGCTCTGGGACAGAACTCAAAGATCCGATCTATGTACCTTTTAGGAAACTAGGAACAAAAAGATATTTCCTGGGGTGTCTGGTTGGCTCAGTCGGTTAAGCGTCTGCCATTGGCTCAGGTCATGATCTCAGGGTCCTGGGATCAAGCCCCATGTCGGGCTCCCTGCTCAGTGGGGAGCCTGTTTCTCCCTGGGCCTCTCCCCTAGCTTATGTGCTCTCTCTCTCTCTCTCAAATAAATAAAATCTTTAAAAAAAAAAAAAAAAAGAAAGAAAGAAAGAAACCAAAAAATAATTTCCTTACTAATTGGAGTCTTTCTCTCTGAAACCAGTGTCCTTTTTCATATTTAATGGTGAAAGGTCAGCCTTGAAACATTCTTAGTACTAAGTCAGAAACATTTCTCTACAGTTTCTGGCCAATACTATATAACACAATACAAGAAGTGGGTACAAAATATTGGGAAAGGAAAGGGAAGTTTTGTCATTATTTTCAAGTGATATGACTGTCTATTTGGAAAACCCAATTCTTTTTTTTTCCTCGCTGAATTTCTCGGGCTATGTAGGTTAAGTATGTAGGTGTGATGACTGGTTTCAGGGTAAATACTTAATACCCAGTAGCTTTCCTGTGTACTAGGACAATAAAATGAAAAAGAGAATTCCATTTGAGTATAATCAAGTGGAATTGGTTCCATGTGTGGGGCTAAAACTTCCATATGTCAGTGTTACTTTGGGATCTTGATATTCAACAGAATAAAAGTACAGGACCTATATGAAAAAACTCATAAGACTAAAGCATATAATAAAAAGAGTTGAGTGAATGGAAGGAAATATTATGGCCCTGGATGAGCAAACCTAGTATTTGTAAAAAATGTAGGATCTTTAAATGTTAATCTATCTATAAATGTAATGCATTTTCAGAAATAAGTATCCTGATTTGGGGAGGTGGGGTACACAGCATATGACTTTGAAGTTTATCTTAAATATAAAGACAAATTAAAATAGCCAGTTACCTGAAATAAAATGTAATGAGAAGGATCTGTTTGGGTAGATATTAAGAACTGTTATAAACCTGAATAATTAAATCTATGTTATTGGCAAAAGAGTAGACAGGTCTGTGGTATGGAAGAGAAGTATTTCATACTAATGAAATGATTTCTCAAAGACAGTTTATTTTTTAAATTATTTTAAAACAACTGGCTAACCATATACTCAAACTCTAAATGGAGTAATGATTTAAATATGAAAAATAAACCACTAAAATTCATATGAAATGCAAGGGACACAGATAACCAAAACAGTCTTGGCAAAGTTGGACGGCTCAATACTTCTCAATCTCAAAACTTACAACAGAGGTCCAGTAAGTGGAACATTGTGGTACTAGCATAAAGATAGACATGTAGATCAGTGGAATCGAATCAAGAGTTCAGAAATAAAGCCTTGCATTTATGGTCGGTTGACTTTTTTTGTAAGGAGGCCAGGACAGTTCAACAGGGAAGGAGTAGTCTTTTCAACAGCGCTAGGATAACTGGATATCCATGTGTGAAAGAATGAAGTAGGACCCTGACCTCACACCATTCACAAAAATCGACTCAAAATGGATCAAAGTCCTAAATGTAAAAGCTAAAACTACAAAATCCTAAGAAGAAAACATAGGGGTGGGTCTTCATGACCTCGAATTTGGCAAAGAATTCTTAGACATGATGCCAAAAAGCACAAACAACAAAAGAAAAAATAGATGAGACTTCAAAACCTAAAACTTCTGTGCTTCAAAGGACACCATGAAAAGAGTGAAAAAAAAAACAATTCACAAATGAGAGAAAATGTTTGTAAATCATATATCTGATCAGGAATTTCTACCCAGAATAGATCAAGAACTCTTACAACTCAACAATTTAAAAAGGCAACCCATTTTTAAAACAGGCAAAGGATTTGAATGGATATTTCTTCAAAGAAGACATACAGATGCCTGGTAAGCACATGAAAAGGTGTTCAACATCATTAGTCATTAGAGATGTGTCAGTCAAACAACAATGAAATAACCGTCATACCCACTGGAATGGTTAAAGTAAAAAAGGCAATGACAAGTGTTGGTGAGGATATGAAGAAACAGGAACCCTCACCCACTGCTGGTGGTTGTAAAATGGCACAGCCGCTTGGAAAAGTCTGACAGCTCCTCAGAAGTGTAAGCATAGACTTAACCGTATGGTCCAGCAGTTTCACTCCTAGGTGTAACCTCAATAGAAATGAAAATGTATGTCCACATACAAACACGTGCACAGACGTTCATAGCAGCAGCATTCGTAATGGCCAGAAAGTAGAACAACCCAAGTGTCCATCACCTAGTGAGTGAATGGATAGATGGAGAGCGGGTGAGTGGATCCAGATGGTATATCCCTGCAGTGGAATATTATTCCGCAATGAAAGACAAATGAAGTCCTGATATATGCCACAAAGTGGGTGATCCTTGAAAACATTTTGCCACTTGAAAGAAGCTAACACAAAAGGCTACTTCCTATATAATTCCATTTACATGAACTGTGCATACTAGGGAAAGCCATAGACACAGTGGACTAGTGCTTTGCCAGTGGGCTGGAGGGAGGGGAGAAGTGGGGGTGATTGCTAATAACCTGGAGTTTCTCTTGGGGTGACGAAAATGTTCTGAACTTAGATGGTGGTGATGGTTACACAACTTCCGAATGTACTAAAAACAACCAGACTGTACACTGGGTGAATGTTATGGTATATGAATTATATCTCAATAAAACTGTTATTTAAAACTTAATAAATCAGCGGTGCCTGGGTGGCTCAGTCAGTTAAGCATCTGCCTTCGGCTCAGGTCATGATCCCGGGGTTCTGGGATCGAGACCTGCATCGGGCTCCCTGCTCAGTGGAGAATCTGCTTCTCCCTCTCCCTCTGCCTGCCGTTCTGCTTACTTGTGCTATCTCTCTGTCAAATAAATAAATAAAATCTTTTTTTAAAAAAAGTTAATAAATCATGGGGCGCCTGGGTGGCTCAGTGGGTTAAGCCACTGCCTTCAGCTCAGGTCATGATCTCAGGGTCCTGGGATCGAGTCCTGCATCGGGCTCTCTGCTCAGTGGGGAGCCTGCTTTCCTCCCTCTCTCTGCCTGCCTCTCTGTCTACTTGTGCTCTCTCTCTATCAAATAAATAAATAAAAATCTTTAACAAAAAAAAAAGTTAATAAATCAGCTTCCAAGTAAAGATGACAGATTGAATACATTCATCTAATTCATCTCCCTTACAAATCCTACCAAAACCTAAAGAGGTTTTTTTGTTTGTTTGTTTTAAGGCACAGATCTACAGATTCAGGGAGAATAGAGACATAGACCACATTTGGGATTTGGAATGCAGTTACATGCAGTAACTGTCTTAAGTTCCGAGAAAGCCAAATCCTAAACTGGCATTTAGGAAAACCAAGAGCCATCGCAACTTACATTATGGAATCCTCAAAAGTTCAGGAATTGGTGGCAGTAGGTGCTTCTAGAAGTGGGGTGAAGCTGAGCGCTCAGATCAGAAGGACGGGTTGAAAGCTGTTTCTGAGTAAGTTTAGAGCCTTGCCGTCTCCTCCCCAACTCCAGTGTCCCTGGGAGACTGTCCCTGCCTCACCCTAGCAAAGAACGAAGGGGCCCCACCCCTTGGAGAGTATGAGACAGGGAGTTCCTATACTGGGCATACAAAGGTGGATTTACTATGTGAAAACTATTTAATAAAGTTAAGCTTCAGGGCCCCTGGCTTGCGTGGACCTCGTCCGGGGCCCTGGAAGGAACCCTCACCATGTGTTCACGTGATCCTGTATTTTTCATGAACATCAAAAATGTAGTTATAATGCGCTCAGTTAAAAAGACCTCTGCCTTCACTTCCTCCTTTTTCTGCTTTATACTAACTCTTGTGTCAGGCAGCTGTGGAGTAGCGTAGGCCTTTTTTTGGGATGTGACTGGAGGATTGAATTGGGAGTATGCTGTTTTAGCTGCAATTTGTAGACATTTTTTGAAAACTTTGCTAAAACCACGAGAAAGTGCAGATTCCTGAGTGCAAATATACAAAGGGTACCTTTGGTCCTCTTTAAGTGTACTTAAAAACGGGAAAGGGGCATGGCTCAGTCAGTAGAAAAGGCAATGCAATCTCGAGGTTGTGAGTTCAAGCCCCACGTTGGGCATACTTTAAAAAAAAAAAAGTATACCTTAAACTTTCACAGTGTTACATATATCCATTGTATCTCAGTAAAGCTGGAAAACATTTTGAAAAAGAAAAAAAAAGCTGAGGGGAAAAATTGGGTCAAAACAAAAGTGACAAAGGTGAGCAATTAAATAGAGATATTCTTGAAATCAAAGTACAACAAAACATTTTCAAATCGTACTAAAAGCTAGTAATTCATTACTAGAACAAGATCAATTTTCATTAGGAGTGATCGTTCATGTTTGATGATCTAGTTAATAAAGAGGAGCAAATCATATGAACACACTGATAAATCATTTAAATTTATTAACACGAAAGATAACAAAGATGACAAAACCCATGGTGTGTGCTCCTCCTGGGACAAGCTGGTTACCTCCATTAATTCAGAGAGCAGTTAAGATTAGTCATTATACAAGAAAACCTGATAAATGTCTTGAAATCTTAGTTTATTTATGAGAGAAACATGAGATTTTCCTAAATTTTACAATAGTCCTAAAATTTGTGTTGTATTTATATATTACTGGTAAGTTGGAAAAAAGCTTTTTCTAAACAGTAATAGAAAACAAATTTCAGTCGACCATACGAGAGGAAAGGCTGAATTACCTTTCTTTTCTCTCAAAGAAAATGATGTTAACCCACTCTGTGTCACATGAAAAGGCAATCATAGACTACGCAGCTGAAAAATGTAGGGAAATGAATACAGAGGTGTGTCAGGCAGATGATTAATAAAAATATTAGGTTATTCTTGATTTTCTGATGTTTGTGTTGTCAGCTTCTATAACTTGTAATTTGTTATGTTCTTTTCTCTAAATAAACACTCCATTTCATGACTATTTTTATATTTGGGGTTTTTTTAAGTTGTGTGTTTTTTTTTTTTAAGATTTTATTTTTAAGTAATCTCTACACCCAACATGGGGCTCAAACTCACAACCCTGAGATCAAGAGTCACATGCTCCACTGACTGAGCCAGCCAGGGGCCCTGTCCTATTCTTATATTTGTAAATTTGCATTCTTTTTCTTTAAAAGGGCCTGCAAAATCATATGTGCTTGAGGCCCACAAAACTCAGATCCACTGTAAGCCCAGTTGAGGACAGGACTGCCATCCTGAAGGCAGGAGGATGAAGTGAAGGAATGTGTGGGGAGTGCTGAGGCAACCCTTCACCTCTTCATGGTACCTGCAGGACACACACACACACACACACACACGACCTCTTCTGCTCACTGAGCTCGCAGAACAGTCCTGTGACGAGACAGCAGAAGAATCTTCTCTGCCCAGAGAAGTAAATACTACATACTGACATCAGGGGTTCCCCACAAAACTGCTCAGCCAGGCCACTGTACACAGTAGATCTCATCAGAGCACTCTCGGCTTCTGATCAGCTGTTTTGTCTCCTGTCACGCATGTGAGCAGACACCCAAGAATTACCACAACCCGAGGGGAATGTTGAGTATTTTTGAAAAATGGAGAAACAGAAGCAGAAGACGACTTAAGAGGAAACAGACTACAGGAAGAAGAAACATTTTCTAAAGCTATCACTAAGGTTGTCAGAGAGAGAAGGCATCCATGAAATTAAAAAACACAGGATACCATGAAAAATAAAACTAAATTTAAAGAAAACACAGGACATCCTGAAAATTAAAAAGAGATCTCAGAAATTTAAAATATGATAGAAATGGGGCACCTGGCTGCCTCAGTCGGAGAGCTTGCAACTCTTGATCTCGGGGTCATGAGTTCGAGCCCCACATTGGGCATAGAGATTACTTACGTAAATGAATAAATAAAATTTTTTAAAAAGTGTGCGATAGCAGAAATGGAAAACTTGACAAGATAAGGAAATGTTGAAAAGTAGAAATTAGAGAAGCAACCACGGAGGGTCAGCATCAGAATCACAAGAATTTCAGAAATAAGAGGCAGAGAAAATGGAAAGAAACCAACTAAAACATTAAAAAAAAAAAAATCCCAGAACGAAAGATTATAAACTGCCTAACTGAAAGAGTTTGGCACATACCCCAGCCAAATGAGCAAAATCAGACCCGCAAGGTACATCATTGTGACATTTCACACCACTGGGGACAAACATGATCCAATGGGCTTGTGTGAAGAAGTGGGTCCCTTACAAAGGGTAGAAATCAGCATGCTTTCGACTTCACCACCACAGTAGCACTGGGAAAGGAGAAGCCAGTGCCTTAGAGATTCTGAAAGAAATTAAGTGCCGCCCACATTCTATACCCAGTCAAACTAACTGGTGTGAGGCAGAGTAAAATGGGTTTTGGTCTTGTGGAAGTCTTAAGAAAGTACCTCACACACACTTTAACTCCACCCAAACGAGGAGTAAACCAACAAGGAGGAAGACACAGATTCCAGGTGGCAGAATTCCTGGGAGAGGTGAAAGGAATCCATGTGAGGGAAGAGAAGGGGAGAGCCTGGGCCGCCCACTGTGCCCCTGGAGCCGAGCTGCCCAGAGGCCACCGAGGATGCTGCTTCCAGAAGTGAACCCCTGATGCGAATAAATGTATTGACTGCGGATTGACAACGGAGATAAGAGTGAGGGATAAATCCGTAGAAAATTTCAGCACCTGCAAGAAAGATGACAATCTCAGGGAAAGCAAAAACAGTGTTACCAGTTTTGTATTGCTGTGTAACAAATTACCCCACAACACAGTGTCTCCAAACAACAGTACTGGTTTCTGCAGGTCAGGAATTCGGGAGTGGCTTCGCTGTGGGGGTTGGCTCGGATCACGGCAGTCTTCTGAAGGTTTGGCCTAGGTGGAAAAATCTGTTGGCTGCCGCCGCGTGTAGGAAGGAAGAGAAATCACATTATTCTCCTAATAGTTTACTTAGTATTGATCTAACCAAATCTCATAACTGTGTCTGGGAGAAGAGGAGATACAGGTAGGCTTTTTTGGCAGGGGGGACCTGGAAAAGGTTGCTTGGTTTCTTAAATCTTCCCCTTCCAAAACAAAAAGGAGCTAGTGCCTAAAACCTAACAAGAGCTAGCAACAGAAGCATTTTTAGAGCTGCAAAGGTAGATGCCAGTAAAACCAGTGGAGTCAAAAGCACTGGTCTTGGGCAAGTGAGACGAGGGCGGGAGAGGGAGGGCAGAACCTAATGTCTCACTTAACAGACCTTGTTGTCTTATTAAACTATGCCCACGTAGAATTCAGATGAAAGCAAACTCTGATTAATAAAAGGAAACCAGTAAAATAAATTCAGGTGAATTTTTATATGTCGGGGTGGAGAGGGCAGTTCTTTCACAGTGAGACACCAAAAGAAGACATCGTAAAGGGAAAAGATCTCGTAGATTTGACTTGCGACTGATCAGAAGCTACTGTACATTAAACACACGTACACAAAAGGGAAAGGCAAACACTATGCCAGAAAAAAGTCCTGATAAACAGGCCAAAGGGCTAGTGGTAAGATGGAAACCATTTCAGTCTTTTAAAAAATACTAACTGTCTCAATCTGCCTCTAGGGCAATTTGGCAAATGTATCAAAGTCTTGGACGTGTCTGTATCCTTTGACCCAGCGATTCTGACGCTAAGAATTTATCCTATGTGACTAATCTTTGATGTACGCAAAGATTTCACTATTAAGAGTTTTTTTTTTTTAATATGTAATAGAGGAAAAAATTGAAACAGTTGAAATGACCACCAGTAAGTGATGAGGGGCACAAAAATAAAATGGTGAATGAAATACTAGGTAGCGCTTATAAATCAGCCTGATGGCAACTGCATCCTGGCATAGGAAAGTCTTCATGATATGTTTCTTTTGTTCTTTAAAAGTTATGTAAATGTGCATATATACCCATGTACGTGTGTGTACACAGATTCAGGGTGTTATTGTTTATTCTTCTGTGTCTGTGTGTTCTTTGTGTCTTCCATGTTTTCCAAGTATTTGACACTGATCAGGTGTTATTTTTGTAGTCAAGGAAAAAACAAGGGTTTTTGTTTTTTTTAGTTTATTTGAAAAATATGGAAAGTGCAAAGAAGAAAACAGTAATCACACTCACACCACCCCACATTAACCACTACTAACATTTGGCATATTTGCTTCAGATTTTTTTTTCTTTCTGCAAACTTTTAAAATATAATTAACACCAAAACATTAGCCTTGGTTATCTTTAGATATGAGACTGTGAGCTGTGTTTTGGGTTTTTTTCCTGCTTTTTTTTTTTTCTCTCTCTCTCTGTCTCACTCTTTCCCCTTCTCTGCCTCCTTCTCTCCCTCTCATACTTTCCTGTATTTCCCAGGTTTTCTCTGATTATTGTATTTTACTTTTAAAGGTATAAACTTCAATTAACCATAAAAGGTCAACTATTTTTAAATGCCAAATAAAGTCTTAGACATTTAGAAGAAGGCACGCAAGGTTTTGGACTTGAGAACAGCTTTGATGCAGCCGGGAGAAGGGAAGGCATCTCGTATGTGGCGGGTGAGGGGGGGTGGCCATATGTCCCAATTGCCTTGGACAGTCCAAGTCTTATACCTGTTGTCCTGACGACGTTATTGGTGACATTTTGCACGCAGTTGACGTGGTACACATAACCTGTCATTTGTGCAGAAGGAGCCGATCAGCACAGCCTCCTTCCTCCCGGCAACACTGCTCTCTTCATTTCTTGTGTTTCCAGTCTTCTAAAAACCAAGGAGCCCCTTTGAAATTCCATAGTATGTTAGGGTTAGGTAGTTTAAGCAGATGATTTTTCTTAGTTCCTTCAAAGAAATCTAACAAATTCACGTGAAAGTGTAGTAAACCATGAGTAGCGGAGCAAGAGAAGGGGATTGTTTACTCCTGGCTCAGTTGTGAGCCAGCAGCATGACCCTGGGCGAGTCACTGGACCTCTCCATATTGGCTCTCCCATCTACAAAATGAGAGGGTTGAACTGGAACAATTTCTATGGTAACTTGCAATTCTAAAAATACTGTGATTCCAAATTAAGATTTAGAGAGGCTGTGGCACCACAAGTAATAACATCTAAGTTTCTAATTTCTTTGTAGCTGGTCTGTAGTACTAGACTCCCAGTTAGCATCATTTCGAAGACAACTGTGCGAATTCTGGAGAATTCTCATCCAGCTCCCATGTTCCTGCAACAAAGATTCAGTTTAGAATTCAAGTTTGTTTGGTGTTTTTTTTAAAAGATTTTCTATTTATTTGACAGAGAGAGAGAGAGAGATCACAAGTAGGCAGAGAAGCAGGCAGAGAGAGAAGGGGAAGCAGACTCCCTGCTGAGCAGAGAGCCTGACGTGGGGCCCTGAGATCACGACCTGAGCCGAAGGCAGAGGCTTAACCCACTGAGCCACCCAGGTGCCCCTAGAATTCAAGTTTTAGATGGGCTGAAGGGACCCTCTAGTCCATCTCCTTGGTTTTAGAGTTTAAGAAACTGAGCTCTGGAGGTCTCATGATTTGTCCACAAAATGAATCAGGCAGAGAGCAGGCTCTCTGATTCCCGGTCTAGAGCTTGTTAGACCACAGCGTCCTTCGTGCAGAACAGAGTCAATCTTTTCTCAATGCCACCAGGACCTCATTTGCACTGTCACCAAAATGGCTCTCAAGGGCAGTTGTTCGCTGGCCAAAACCATTGTGTCGGTCAACTCTGATCCCTAATTTTGGGGAGAGTCACCAGGGGGCAAGAGGAGGGGACTCCGGAGCTGTGCTCCCCTAACCTCTGTTCTTTAGAGCTATAAGACAGGAAAGAGCAATTCTTTACTCTCCTTTTCAGTTCCAGCACTTACCTTCCCTCCGCTAATTATATAGCCGCCCCGATTATTTGTTTACAGAAGCCACGTGAGTCAGCCAGCCCCCAAAGGGTTAACGCTCCCAAATTACCGGGCTGGGTTAACAATAAACAGGATGTCCTCCAGAAATTAAATTTAAACCACTGTGACTCAGGCCAGCCCATCCTCTCAACTGGCTCGTTGTCCGGGGTTATTATCGGTGGTTAATTATACCATTGGGTTTAGCAACAGTGTTGGTCAGTTTGGGCCAAGAGAAAGCAGGCTTGGGCAGAAGGGGGTGCGGAGGGAAGGGGCGGATGAATGGGTGGAAGCGAGAGGTTTGAAAGGGAGCACTGAAAGGAGTGGGAGTGGCATGGTCCCCTCAGGGCTCTCCTGCTGTGGCCCTGTACCCTGAGCTGATCGCAGGGGCACTTAACTCCTTGTTAGCTGAGGGGGGAGAAGTGGGTTCGGGGACTTTCCGTTTCTCCAGCCATGGACACTGGCTGTGTTTGCATCTGGCCTGGGCACGCTTCTCAGAATCGGAGAATCAAAATTCTCAGCACCTCAAGGCAGCTTCTGAATTATCCTGTTTGACCCTGGCCTTTCACAGAGCAGGAAGTGAATCGCTGGGCCCTCCTTACCTGCGGGAGGGTGGCCGGCTCCTCGGAGGCGAGGCAGCAGTGGTGGGTTGCTTTAGACCCTAGACCTTGACCTTCCTTCTGTTAGGCCAAACTGTCCTCGGTTTCCAAGTGGGGAACCTGCAGTGCAGAGCTTCCCAGCAGGGTCAGCACAGACTTGGGCTAGGCTCAGAGTCCTCTCCCAGTTAGCCAGGCTCACTTTTGTCAGTTCTTACCGGGAATGACCCAGCCTGGCTGGTCCTTCATGCCCCTGTAGCTTGTCGTCCCTCTCCAGCCACAGCAGCCGCTCTGCAGGGCTACTGTTTGCCCCTTGTAGCGAAGTAGTGAAGCCCCTCATGCAGATGAAAAGTGCTGCTCGTGGTGTTTTTTTAAAACGCTGGTTTTCAAGGCTGATCGCTACCCCGGCGAACCTGTAATTTCTGACTTTGCAGCTCCTCAGGACGCAGATATACAGTGACTGTGAGCAGAGCGGTGTCTCCCCTTTCCCGCCCTCACCCCTGCAATGCAGCTGCACACCGGACTCTTGCTAGGAGAGATGCTCTGGGGCAGAAGGTGGTGCCCATGACTCCCAGCTGACGCTCTGGAGCCCTGTGCTCCGGAGACCAGCCTGGCTACCGCCAGCCCTAGACCCACAGGGCGTGCGGCACAGGGGCTGGGAGCAAGCCGCTGCAGGAGGACAGCAGCTTACACTTCATCAGTGCTTTTCAACCACATCCCTCCCCATCTCTCCTAAAAGCCCCCTTTGTCTCTTTCTCTCATAGGATTCCTTTCAAGATTGGGCAGCCCAAGAAACAGATTGTCCCCAAAACAGTGAGTAACCCGATTCTTTCATTCTGAAGCTCAGTCTGTCTCACGTGGCCTTTGCAGAGAACCAGAACTTTGACTCAGCTCATCGTGGGCCTGAGAGGGCTGCACCCAGGCTGCCTTCCTCTCAGCTATCTTACTCCAGAACCTCACCTAGACTGGGGCTTGTGGGGGCCTCCTAGCCTGGGACATTTTCCTTCCGCAGATCAGCCTGGGCTCCTCCCCATCATCCTCGGGTGGTTCGAGGAGGTAGGTGACAGGTGAGGAGGAATCTGTGGCTCCTGTAGGGCCCATCTCTCTGATCTAGCTTGCAGTCTGTGCTTCCCTAAGAGGGCTCCTGAAATGTAGGCCCCCGCCGAGGACATGTCCGAAACCTTTATCTCCAGCCAGTCAAGCTGTGTGAGGATCGGGAAACTTCTCTGGGGAGGTCCCTTTCTCTCCACTGCTAAAGGCATCTTGGCAAGGACCCAGAGTCTGCGGGAGGGCATGAGTGAATCCTACCCCCTTGAGAGTCTGCAGGTTTTTTTTTTTTTTTTTAAGATTTTATTTATTTATTTGACAGAGAGAGAGAGATCACAAGTAGGCAGAGAGGCAGGCAGAGAGAGAGGGGGAAGCAGGCTCCCTGCAGAGCAGGTAGCCCGATGCAGGGCTCGATCCCAGGATCCTGAGATCATGACCTGAGCTGAAGGCAGAGGCTTAACCCACTGAGCCACCCAGGTGCCCCGAGAGCCTGCGATTTTTATCCCTATTTTATCCCCAGAATGGGAGAGGAATCACAGATTCTTAGAAAGTTAGAGATGATCGGAGAAATATAACTATCATATGATCTCTTTGATATGAGGAAGGGGAGATGCAAGGTGGGGGGGTTTGGGGGGAGGTAGGAAAAGAAAAAATGAAAAGATGGGATTGGGAGGGAGACAAACCATAAAAGACTCAATCTCAAGAAACAGACTGAGGGTTGTGGGGGGGAAGGGGGACGGGAGAGGGTGGTGGGGAAATGGACATTGGGGAGGGTATGGGCTATGATGAGTGCTGTGAAATGTGTAAACCAGATGATTCACAGACCTGTACCCCTGGGGATAAAAATACATTATATGTTTATTAAAATAAAAAATTAAAAAAAAAATTAGAGATGGAAGCCCTTAGTGATCATCCTGTCCAACCTGATTTTTCTGATGAGAAAACCAAGGCCCACGAAGTCACAGTGACTTGGAGCCTCTGTTCCATACACATTCCATTCCTTTGGGCTGCCTTCCTCAGGCTGCGAAGGTCTTCCAAGGTTGGGGAATTCTGGGAAAGAATGGCCTCTTGAACCCCCTATCCCACAAATTGGAGCAGGCTCTGGGTCTCACTGTGGGAAAGCATTACTATACACCGCCTCTCCTTGTGCCCAGCACCGTTGGCCTGCTGGAGCGCCTGACGGGCCTCCTTGGCTTCACAGCCTCGGCCCTGCTTGGCTCAGGACTCAGGACTACAGGAAAGCTACCGTGGCAGTTTGGCAAGAAGGGAAGTTCAGCACACATCTGACCAATGGCTCAGTCTTTGGAAAATACAAAGTCAGGCCACTTAAAAGGAAGTGCACTGCATTTCTCTTTCAAGGGAAGGCAGGCCGAGGACAGACGGCACTTTACCTCCCATGCAGAGGCTGGCCATCTGCGGAGGCCCTCAGCTGAAGCGCAGAGAATCTGGGTGTGCAAGTGTTGGGCTCCAGCCGGCTACAGGAAGTGGGAAGGTGTGGTTTTGAGTCTCCAGAGTTTAATCCAGGGCAGATCTGAAAGGGAAGTAGTTTTTGAGAAGGGTCCTTTATTCCCCACACTCACTACCAAAACACAAACAGACAAACAGAAAACTCTCCCAACACCCTTACCTCTATGGAGATAGCCATTGTTCTCCATAGAAAAATACAGGCTACAGTTCGCTTTCTAGCTTCTTTACCAGAGGCTCTTTTTTTTTTTTTTAAGATTTTATTTATTTATTTGACAGACAGAGATCACAAGTAGGCAGAGAGGCAGGCAGAGAGAGGAGGAAGCGGGCCCCCCGCTGAGCAGAGAGCCAGATGCGGGACCCTGGGATCATGACCTGAGCTGAAGGCAGAGGCTTTAACCCACTGAGCCACCCAGGTGCCCCCAGAGGCTCTTTTTTGACAGATCTCTGGGTCTTTTAATCTGAGGAGTGGCGAGGTCTCCCCAAAGGAAGGACAGGTACAATCCCAGTGCCAGCAGATGGCCCTACAGACAAGCTGGCAGATGGGCCCCTGGCCTGCTTCTCCTGCTCTTCACGGGAGTCTTGTTTGAGATAGAACCCTGGTCCTTTGACTTTGGGAATCTGCTCCCCCAGACAGACTGGGCTTCAACTAGTGATTAAGAATCTGGATTTGGGAGGTTTCCTGCCTGGATTCCCACCGCTCTGCCATGTGCTGTGTGATGACCGTAGACAAGGCCGTTACCCTCTCTGAGCCTTGCTTTCCTCCTTCGTGAGTGCAGACGATCCTGGTACCCATGCCGTTGACGTATTCGGAGTCTTATGTAAGGTCACGCGTATGAAGCACTGAACACAGCGTCTGACACATAACGAGCCCTCAAGAAATGTCAACTCCATGATGGGAAGAGAGTTTCTAAACTCCTGGGGATGCAGCCTATCTCCCCAGAGCAGCCAGATCCCCTAGTGGGGCAGGGAGGGAATAGTCGGCCAGGCCTTTGATTTCTCCCAAGGAACCAGAGCCATGTTAGGGCTTGGAAGAGAGTTCTATGCTCCCTCAACTCCCCAGAGGCACTGAAGTATGAAGAGTGAGAATCTGCCCCTTTGGGTCTCGTTCTCCGCCACACAGGCCCCCTCCAGGCCCCCGCAACAGGCCGGGCCCAGGCCGCTATGGTGGCTGCCCACACACAGAACGCCCTGCTGGTCTTACCCAGGCGCTGTCAGAGAGCGGCAGACGTGGCTGCCTGCTGACGGGAAGTCCCGGTGCCCCTGTCATGGGCAGAAACGCTGTTATCTTCAGGGAGTTTCAGGAGGTTTTTGGCTCAAGGCACCCAGCTGCCGACACAAAGGAAGCATTGTGCGGGTGCTCGTGCTCTTCTCCTGTGCCCAGGTCATTAACCCGAGTTCTCTCTTTTTTTTTTTTTTAATATTTTATTTATTTACTTGACAGACAGAGATCACAAGTAGGCAGAGAGGCAGGAAGAGAGAGAGGGGGAAGCAGGCTCCCTGCTGAGCAGAGAGCCCGATGTGGGGCTCGATCCCAGGACCCTGGGATCATGACCTGAGCCGAAGGCAGCGGCTTTAACCCACTGAGCCACCCAGGTGCCCCTAACCCGAGTTCTTTTATTGTCAGGGCTCAGGCTGGGGTAGCGTGTTCTCGGCAGGGGCTGGCCACGGCCCTTGAAGGGGCAGGACGGGCGCCCCCACGCCCCCCAGTACCAGCCTTCGGCTTAGCCCCCTCCTGCCCCTCCACCCCGGAAGGCAGCTGGAGCAGCTTGGCGTGGGGGAAGGAAGCAGCTCCTCCCTCCGCAACCCGGCAGGATGGACGCCCTCTCTGAAGCAGTTAGCCTGGGTCTCCACGGGCAGGAAGGCGCCCTCTCCGACTCTCAGCTGGGGCGGCGCTCCACAGCCTCAAGGCAGAACACCGGCCACGTTGCCATGTCGAGCCTTCCCTGGAGGGAGATTGTCCCTTGCCAAGCAGAGAGTCTCTCAGCCTCATTTAATCGTGTTGCGACATCCCCGGGGAAGCTGCTTCCCCCGCCCCCAGCCCCCCTCAGAGAGAGGCTTCTTAGAACTCCCGCATGCCCTCCGCCTCAGCTCTGACCTGGCACAGCGCAGCTCAGGTGCCGGAGGCCCGGCCCTGCCTACCCATCTCCCTTTTCCCTTCACAAATGGCAGTTTGGATGGGAGCTCAGCCCCCTTATTCCCTTCACAAATCCTGACTCTTGCTCTGTGTTAACCCTGACCCCAGGCCAGTGGCGGGGAGAGTAGGGAACAGCACCCGAAGCCGTGGAGCATGCGGGGAGCAGCCTACGGCGGGGTGCTCGGTCCCCCTGCGCTAACCTCGCCGGCCCGGCCCACCCCGACCCTCTGACAGTCTGCACATGTGTTTATACTCGCGTTGTTGACTTGGGGCCAGTCGCCTCTTTGGCAGAAGCATCAAGCATTCAAAGATGTTCAGATCTCTTGTGTTTGGCTCTTCCCTCGGAGTGGATAGACCTTGGACTGAGACTCCATTGTGTCTCTCTATTCCCTTAGCCATTGTCTGAGGGGCCAGACTCCTGCGGTGTTGCCTTGGCTCTTTCCCCCAGTGGAGGAGAGGGATCTTGAGACCAGCGAGCTGTAGGAGCAAGCCACACCTGGCTACCAGAAGCAGAGGAGGGAAACATTCATGGACATCGCAGGTGGCCACATGGCCTTGAGCAGAGGCCAAAGGAGCCAGCCCTACCCCAACATGCTTGTCAGCTGCTAGCATGAGACGTCGTTTCTCAGCAACCAGAGTGATCCAGCCCAGCCGGAACCCCACCATCGCTCACTCTCTGTGCAAGTCCAAGCAGTCCTGGCCAGGGGGACCAGGTGCTCTTCGCCATCCCACACATGCATCAGCACACGTGGGGATTGCAAAAGAGGGTGCTGGGAGCCAAAGCCATAGCTCCAGTGGGTCGGCAGGCCTTCTCCGTACCCGCCTCCCCTCCAGGAGCACCGACTCCGTGTTCTTGATCTTCAGGAGGGCTGGATTCTGACCAAGACCTCCTTCATTTAATTGCTTTCTTTTGGGGCAAAAAGCCTTTTTGTATGTGAAGGCTCTGCTTAGTGGTCACATCCTACAGAATAAGAGAGGGGATGTGTCCCGTGAAGGAAGGCCTCGGTACAACCCCCAGGCACAGGATCCAGGCTTAGCTGAAGGTCTGGCTATCAGCCAACCCCATGCTACGTGCTGCCTGTCCTCCCCACTGAGGGGTTAGGGTCCAGTCTGCACCCCCAGACTGCTCTGGGCATCCCAGCGCCCCTGCATGTAGGAGAGGAGCAAGGAGACACCGTCAGCAGGCCAAGCACCGGGCTCGGCGCAGACTGCTAGGGGATCCTTCAAGCCAGCCGACGGGCCCAACGCAGCTAAAATGCAGCAGCCACTGGCAGTGTTCACAGGGAAAACCTAACCAGAGCGATCCCGTTCCACTAGGAAAGAAACCAAGACTCAGAACGTTAGGTAGTATTTTTCATGCTGCACAGCTGGTATCAGAGTTCAGGTCTCCTCCGTCTTTGCTCACTCCTGTCCCCCGCCGTCCTTGGTGGCACTGCCGGAGAAAGGGCTGGACTGCCTCAGTGCGGACTTGCTGGGCCAGGGCCAGGCCCCCCACCCCAGAACAAAGCCCCCGCCTGCCATCTCGCCAGATGCTCTTCAGGCTTTGGCTGAGACTTTGATTCCTGCCCCGCTACACATCCCCCGGGATAGGTGGCACGTGAAGCTTTTGTCAGGAATATATGCTTTCGTGGGTCCGAATATTGAATTTTTCTAGAGCAGCTTTTGTTGGATCATAAGGAAGGCGATGATGAAGATGTCAGGTTCCTGGGTGGAGAGACGGCAGGGCGGGGGGGTCTGCTGAAATGAGAGCAAAGACTTACCGGAGAGAGGGAAACCTTTGGTGAATTTTACTTCACAGTTTTGTGTCAGGTCCCAGATGCTGGGCGCATAAAGTAAGAAGAGACCCCGAGCTCCTACCTCACAATTTGACAGTTCAGATGAGGAAAGTGAGGTATGTCCATGCAAGGGCAGCGACACGTTGTCATGGCGTGGGACCCTGGCTAGGCAGGTTCTCCAGTGTGTGGCCCTGCCCCCAGTTGGGGCTACACATGTACACTTGTGTATTGAATCTGTGTCATCTCTCCCACCAGTTCCCACATCTGGTCTGTTCACCAGCGGAGCCCTCACACCTGGCAGAATGTGTTGCACTTAATAGTTGCTCAGTAAATGTTTGTGGGATTAACGAATGCTATTTTCAAACCGGAGGAGAGTGCTGAGCTCAGAGTCTGAATTCCACCTTCCTTTGCCACCGACCAGACCTGCATCCTCCCGAAAATCACCCCCCCCCCACCTCTGGGCTTCGTTCCCCTCACTCGTAACAGGACATAATTGGCCCAAATACTGTTCTGCCGTTCTGGGACTATGTTGAGTTTACCCAAATGCACAGGAGGAGTATGGGGTCTGTGGGACTCCCAAATGCTTTGCAGGGCACTGTGACAGAAGGGTGTGTTGATGAAGAATGGTGGGCCCTTGACACTTTGCACAATTTCCCTCTCCGTGAGCTTCAGCCGGCCTGTCGGGAGATTGAGAAGGAGGGTTCAGGGCTCACACTGGCAGGAGTCTCTGGGAGCAGCCAAGAAGGCATCTTTCTTAGGTCATGACTTTAATTCATCAGCAAATAACTTTTCCCCCATTCTCAGAATGCCAGGTAAGAGCCCAGGCCTTGGAGCCAGGCTGCCCATGTCCCCATCCCAGCTCTGCCACTCTCTAGTGGTGTGATCATGCGTGGTTTGCTTTGCCTCTGTCTGAGGGAGCTCCTGAGTACAGGGGGGTAATGAGTACCTCTGCCTCCTCCAGCTGTGGAGGAGCGGCTGTGGCCAGGAGCACGAGGTGAGCACCCTGAGAGCATGAGCTGGTTTTCCTGGAGTACCTCAGCCCAGAGGCTCAGCAAGCTGTCCAAGGAGCCAGTCCTGCCCATGTGGAAGGGAAGGAGGAGTGGCCTGGGTCCCCTCCTTGTGGCTCACAGATGTCATCTGCATCACAGGCCACTCTCCTAGGGGACCATGGCCAGGGCCCCTGTGGTTGGATGAGGACATTCAGGTGCTAGGTGTGCAGGTGGCTTTCTTGACCTCCCTGACGTGGAAGCAGCAGAATTGGGACCAGGACTCACGCTCACCTGATATAACTATTGGCATTGGGGAAATTGGTTAACTTACGAGGAGTTTTAAGAGAGCATTGCCTGAGCCAGGAGTAACAATTTGCCCTGGGAACATTCCAGCACACAGAATGGAGACAGGAGCTTTCTGGATCCACCCTGAAACACCTTGAACTTTGAAGGTCACAGGAGATAGGCCCTGTAAGGAAACCAGGGCGTGGAGTGGCAGGGGACCGCCTGCTTCCCCGCTGGGCTGCCTGAGTCTCAGTCACATTCTGAGCACCTCGCCTGCCCCACGAGGGGTGGGGGGGTGGGGAGAGGGAACACAGCCCGGTGCCTCGCGCCCTGTGGTGGCAGAACAGAGCCACAATCCGCTGCTACTTGCCGGGCTGGCCTATGTGGGAGGGGAGTCTTTTGCCCTAAATCAAACACTTAATTAATTCGGGAACACAGGGATACTGTGTCGTTAACGATCTGCCGGTGCTTGTGTGAACTGGACGGGGTGGTTCTCTGCAGCCCCGGGGAGGGCGTGCGGGGAGTTTCAGTAGGCTGGCAGATTTTTTCCAGCATGTTGTCATTTCTCCGATGATTGAGTTATCTCTTTGGTTACAGGTGGAGAGAGATTTTGAGAGGGAGTATGGAAAACTCCAGCAGTGAGTGTCAAATCCCAGAAGGTTGGGGGGGTTGGGGGGTGAGAAGGGCAGGAGCCTCCCGCCAGGTCTCAGCTCCCGCAGGGCCCCTCCTGGCACTGCCAGCAGAGGGGCCGCTCCTCTGTCCCGCCAGCAGCCCAGGAGCCGAGGGCAGCTCAGTTCACAGCCTGCCAGAAATTCTCCCCCAGCTGATAGCTGTGTGAGAGTCGTTAACTCTTAGCCTTTGGGTTCTTGGCCTCGCACAGGGCTGGCAATGGCCCTCCCATTGGTAGGACAGATCCCTGGGGTGCAGGGACCCCTGCTTCTCCCGGCAGGCGGTCCAGAGCGTCAGGTTGGGCTTAGCTCAGGTAGATGGGAAGGAAGGGGCTGAAGCAAGCTGGCGGTGCCAGGTGCCCAGGACCATGCCCTTGCCTTGCAGGCTGGAGGAGCAGACCAGGAGGCTGCAGAAGGACATGAAGAAGAGCACCGATGCTGACCTGGGTAGGTGGCGTATCCCTAAGCCAGGCCTAGCCTGGGGGTACAGGTGGACCTCCGGCCCTCTGTCACGTGCGGCTTGGCTCCCGAGGTCTGTGCACAGGGCCACATGCCGCTGCTCATCCCCAGGACGCGGGTGGGTCTGGACACGACTGCCCCCACACCTCCAGGCTGTGTGTGCAGTGGGCCGAGGGTCTGCCCCGTCTGTTTCTTTTGTGGGTAGCTCCAGGTTGCCTGGGTAGAATCTTTCTTCATTGTTCGCCACTGCCTTTCCAGTACAGGAGAGGCTGTGATAGGGCATCTGGGTGGCTTAGTTGGTTAAGTGTCTGCCTTCAGTTCAGGTCATGATCCCTGGGGTCCTGGGATTGAGTCCCGCATTGGGCTCCCTGCTCAGTGGGGAGTCTGCTTCTCCCTGTGCCTCTGCCTGTCGCTCCCCCTACTTGTACTCTCTCTATATATCAAGTAAATAAATAAAATCCGTATTTTTTTTAAGAATTTTATTTATTTGACAGAGAGTACAAGCAAGCAGAGTAGCAGGGAGAGGGAGAGGGAGAAGCAGGCTCCCCACTGAGCAAGGAGCCAGATGTGGGGCTCAATCCCAGGACTTTGGGAATATGACCCAAGCCGAAGATAGCGGCTTAACCAACTGAGCCACTCAGGCACCCTAGGAAATAAAATCTTAAAAAAAAAAAAAAAAAGGAGAGGCTGTGACTTACTGCTTCCTTTCCTGGGTGCTTCTCCCGACGACCATAGGGTCGGAGCACAGATGAAGGGAAGGTAGTGTTTTCATAGTGAGCGGCTCTGGAAGCAGTGGAATGTCAGAGACCCACGAAGTGGATAGCATGGTTTTCTAATAAAGAAATCAGGATAAACGGGGGACCCCTGGAGCCCGGAGTCGAGAGCAGAGTCTGGACGGAGAAGGCCCTCCTGAAATAGCAGCGGCCCAGCCCCGCCCAAGGCCTGCATCCCACAGCCGGTGCATCAGAGTCCCTGGAAGGCCCACCCTCAGGCAGTGCTGCTGCAGCTGGTCTGGGGACCCCATTTTTAGAACTGCTGCTCCAGATGGTTGAGGGGAATCAAATTTCCTGATCTCAGGGTCTCCTCAACTGCCTGGACAAGAACCAAAATCCCATCCCGTGTGCCCAGGCAAGTTCACCCGCATGTGACCAGTCTTTGTTGACCGTTACATTCTGAGGGTGCATCGGGGCTCCAGAGACCTATGTGGCGTCCAAGACCCCCCCCTTTAAGGTTCAAAGGCCACCAGGCTCCCAGTTTGCGCTGGGCTGGCCACACCCTCCCAGTCCCTGAGAGTGGGGGCCCAGCGGTGCTCACAGAGGCCGGTGAGGACTCCCGAGGGGCCGGGGTAATTCCATGCTGTTAATTGACTTCAGAAGGTTTGGATGATTCAGACGGAGACAAAGGCAGGAAGTGTGAACGCTTCAGGAGAGAAAAGGAAAATTGGGAAGCAAGTCTTCCCCCATTCCGACTTTTCAGGGTTTTTTCTTCAAATATTAAAAAAAAAATTAGTGGAAGAAATTTTTCAAATACGTTTTCAGTTTTGTCTGAGGCTTTATCCTTTCATTATACTGTCTGAGGTCATCTCATAATCCAGGCGGGTCCCACATGATGTTCGCTCCTAAGCCTGCAAAGTCACTTCACAGCTTTGAAAGAGGGTTTTTTGCTCCGTTGCTTCAACATTTCTGGGAGGTCTGCTTTCCCGGGCTTCTCCCATACTTTGCCCCTTTGCTGGGTGAGGGCAGCAAGCTCCCAGGTTCAAGAAAAAACCCGGACATGGCGGGACGGTCATCCACCGGGGGCCTCTTCGTAGGCATGTGAAGGTGCCCGAGGGAAGAGGGGTGCCCCGGGTGGGCTTCTCTTTCTCCCCTTCCTCGAGGCGGGCTGGGGCTGGCCTTGGGGATGCTCCCTCCTTGGATGCAGGGGCCAGGCGAGGCCACATCTGTCACGAACTGGAGTGACCCTTATTTCATCCATGCAAAGATGTTTTTTCACATTTAATTACATCTCTGAAATCAAGACACTGTGGCACTTGATAGCGTTTAGTTGGCACTTTTGTCCTTTCCTAATGGTCTGTGTGGTAACGATGTGTCTTGCAGTTCATGGCATGAAATAGTAATATATTCAGAAACTTGTTTTCCCCTGAGACCTTGAAACTGGCACAGACAGTATGGAGCAGGCAGGGCCCTTCTCCGGTCTCTCCTCCTGCCTCTCTAGAGTTTTTTTTTTTTAACAAGTACTGGAGACCTAAAAACTTGTCTGGGACCAAGAACCCCAGAGCTGCTGATAGAGCTCCCTCCTGCCTCGGAGCTGCCCTGTGATCTCTGGGCTCCCCATATGTCACACAGGGTGTCAGAACATATGGACAAGGCTACAGCAGGGCAATGTTCTTTGTCCATGGGGAAATTACCTTGGACAGCATAAGCAGAAGCAGACACCCTGGCAGAGCCCGTGGGGCCCAACCACAGTGTCTCCAGGCCTGGTCGCCGGGAGAGCAGCGGACGGGGAGGCAGGTGCCCAGAGGCTGGGCCTGGCTTGGCACTTGGAGCTCTCTGACCCATAGGTCATTACGAGCTCTTCTGAGCCTCACCTGCCTCATCTGGGAAATGGAGCCAAAATACACCACCCCAGATGTCTCCTGGGTTGTTGGAGCCCTGAATGAAATGGGGGTGGGGGGAGTAGGGGAGTGGGAACCATTGGCAGCTTTGGAGTTCTTGGTCTGGTACAGGTTTTTAAGGATCCATTGTTGGGAGACACAGCGAGAGAGGGAACACAAGCAGGGGGAGTGGGAGAGGGAGAAGTAGGGCGCCCGATGCAGGACCCGATCCCAGGGCTCCAGGATCATGACCTGAACCGAAGGCAGATGCTTAACGACTGAACCACCCAGGCACCCCTAAGAGTTTCTTTAAAATGCACGTTCCTGGATTCCAGACTTACTGAATGAGAATCTGTAGAGCTAGAAATAAGTATTTTTTTATAGCTTCCCACCCAAATGATTCTGTTAAAATCTAGAGTTCAGAAAATTAAGTCGTTGCAAAAGGTAAAGCCGCTCAAAAGAATTACCCAGAGCAGCATCCGATGGTCAGGAACAGTCACCGGACAGTAAGGACTCATGACTCATGCTCTGTGGTACTCCGAAGCTTTTATGGTGTGCGGCCTGGGGGAGGTCAAGGTACGGCCCCTGGACTGCAGGAGGATGGGGGTCCTGGCAACAAGACCTTGAAGCCTGTCCCTTCCCAGGTTCACTGAGCTTTGACCTCTTACAGCCATGTCCAAGTCTGCCGTGAAGATATCCTTGGACTTGCTCTCCAATCCCCTCTGCGAGCAAGACCAGGACTTCCTGAACATGGTGACAGCTCTGGACACAGCCATGAAGCGGATGGATGCCTTCAACCAGGAAAAGGTAAGTGGAGGTCTTGCTCTCCTGCCTTCTCACTGCTTCTGTGTGGGTGGAGTGCCTATGTGGAGTCCTTAATGGGCTTGGTCTTCTCTTGGGCCACCTTCAAGCCCTCTGAGGCCCGAGTGTTGCAAGCCCTGGGAGCTCTTTCCCAGCCTTGCCTCAGCCCTGGTTGCTTCCCATGGCGCACTCACCGTGAGACCATGAGGGAGACAGGGTAGCTGTGCACGCCCGCAGCCCCTTTCCCTCACTCTCGTTGCCCACCCGGCCTCCCCACGGAGCAGGGCTGCAGTGGGCGGGCGGGAGGACACCTGACCTGGAACCAGAACCAGAACAGTACTCCCTGCTGCCCTCGGGCATCCCAGGCGTCAGCTCTGCCTCACTGCAGTGGCAGAGTTGGGGTGCCCCACCTGCCATTCCCGCCCCAGTCCCCCCAGCCCGGGTCTCGTCCCTGCCCAGGGTTCTCAGCAGAGCCCCAAGGCTGCTTTTCTCTTCTCAGGAACCTGGAGCCTCCCATTTGAGGAAGAGTCTGACTTCCCCTCGGTGTTGATGTCTTTGGGTTTTTTGCTCTTAACAGGTGAACCAGATTCAAAAGACCGTGATTGAACCCTTAAAAAAGTAAGTAAAGGTCGTCTGGGGACCACAGGCCTCAGAGACCTGGGCTCAGGGCACTTATTGGGAAGGCAGGCCCACTGGCCAGTTGGCGGCCAGATAGCGACTCTAGCAGCCTGTTTCCAGACGCACGCGGGGCTGACCAGAATCGCAACAGGGACACCAGCCTCAAGCCCCGTGGTCCTCGGGGTGGTTCCTGTGGTGACTCCAGAGCGCGCGTGCCTGGCCCGGGTACGCCCAGTGACCACGAGGCACTTCCGATCTGCCGCGCCAGACGGCCTCTGCTCCGGTGGTCACTTGGCCATTTTCCCCTTTGTTCCTGGTGGAGAAGCAGAGGGCCCGGAGCTTGCTGTGTTGGGCAAGCAGAGATCTCGGCCAGCCCTCCGCGGGGATGGGCAGGGCCTTTCATCTCCCCGCCGCACTGGGAGAGCAGCTGCCTGGAGCGCTCGGCTTTTGAAATGTGGGGGTGGTTGCACATGGGGAAGGGCGCAGCAGCGGGGTCCTGCCTGGGAAGGTCCCCTAACTCGTGACCTGTCAGGGTCAGAAGTTCTTCTGTAAGACTCATTTTCTCTCCGGCAGGCCCTGGGCAGTGATCAGACGGGCCTATTCCCTGAGTCCCCAGAGGGGGTGGGCCGGGGGGTGGGCAGGAGGAGCATTGCCTTGAAGCTCCTGGATCACTTCATCTTCTTCCCCAGCCTCTCCCAAACTGCCTCTGACCTAGAAAGGCTCCTACTCCAGCCCGGCAGCTGCACTTTATTACCTCTTCTGTGGTGGTCCCTGGCAGCTGCCTCACCAGGCCCGGGTAATGAGGCTCTGCTAATTACCATTAGGCCTGGACCGGGGCCCGGAGGGAGACGAAGAGAGCAGGTTTTGGTCCTCCAGCCCCTGGCGTTGGGGCTCTGGAGCTCTTCTCTCCCTGTTCTTCGGGTCCAAGGGGTGGGGTTAGGGAAAGCTGTTTCTAAGCCTGGGCTGTCTGGAGGCTCGGCCTGCGTGGGAAGGGATTTTTCCCTGCATCCCCCACTCCTTCCCTGAACCCCGGTCCCCTATCCCCTGCTTGGCCCCGGGCTTGCAGGGTCCCAGAGGAACTGGGTGCCGAGGAGGCTGGTGGCTTGGGAGGGAGGTGTCAGCAGGAGCTCCATTGCTGGTGGCCTTCTGACCGGGTCTCCGGGTCCGAGGGTTGGCAACTGGATGGGAAGGACCAGCAGCCGCCACTGAGACCGCCATGGACACCCACGGCTGGCAGAGCTAGGCAGGGGACACCAGCTCAGAGAACAAGGGGACTGACTCCCATCTCGATTTCACAATCAAGGAGGCGGCCTTGAAATCTGATGCCTGGCTTCTAGAGCCAAATGGAGAGAAATCCCGGCTGCTTCCCACCGCCCCAGCAGCCCACCACCTGCCAGGAAGGTGGGTGAGCAGCACAGGGGGCGGGCACCATCTCCGCAGCGGATCCGCTGACCTCTGCCTGAGCCTCCCAGGCCTGCCTGCCTGCCTCCCTGGCGGGCTCCTCCATCCCAGCGCCGACATGCGATCTCCCCTAACCACATAAAACCAGCACTGCCTGTTGCTGCCTCTTGCCAGCAGAGACGCTCCCAGGGACCCCGGTACCGGAAACAGGAAACTGCAGCTTTCCTGTCCTCTGATGAAGAACATCACCACATGGCCACCCAGCCGCCCCCAGCCTCCCCCCAGGGGGCTCGGCCTCTAATCCCCCAGTCTCTGGGCTGCGTTCACATGGTCGGATGGGGATGCTTTCAATTTCCCTTTCCTGGTGGGTGGAAGATCCCGGCTGTGTGGGCACGGATTGAGGAATGGCAGGCATTCCCCACCAGGGCCGGCTGCTCCCAGCCTACCTCCCAGCCGGCCTCTTTCTCCTTCCTCCTTTCCCTCCTCCCTCTCTCTGCCTCCTCACCCCATCGCTTGGGGCGTGCGGGGGGGCAGTTTGGTTGAACCTTAGGACAGTCATAGTCACTTGGGCAGAGCTTCAGCGACGGTGTGGTGTGGGCCCAGCCCATTTCGCCCTTCTTGGAAGCGTAGACACAGCAGATTTTAGGACCTTGTGACCTAGGCGGACGCCACAGTGGCACCCTCAGGAAGAAGGACCCGGATGGTCTGTAATCGCCGCGGTGGTGCTGTGCGGTGGGCGGGCCAGCATGCCCCAGCCAGCCCGCAGCCCTGGCCAGGTCCCTGCTCCTCTGAGTCGGTTTTCCCGTCTATAGAAGGGGAGGCCTGAAGTCCATCCCTGTGGTGGCTCGAGTCCGGGCTCAGGAGGAAGGGGACAGAGGTGGCCATGGGCTGAAGTGGTGGCCCGTGGTGGGTTGGGCTGCCTATGGAAGGTAGAGTCTGCCTGCGGGCCCTGGCCCAGGGCCTTCCATGTTTGCAGTGTTCCCCGTGATCCCCGTCACTGCTAGTTATCAGGGAAAGTGGGACACTGAGCAGAGGGGGTCCAACTTCCCAGCCTTGTTTCTTAGTGGCAGCCTGGTGAAAGTGTGAACTTCTGGCCTCGGGGAGAGCCGGGTCCCCCACCTTTCCTGGTCAGCTGAAGTCAGCAGGTACCCCTGTGCGGTCCTGGGAGCAAGTCTGGGAAGGCCCAGGGACCAGCCTCTGCCTATCCCCACTTCCCTGCCCCCTTTCCTCCCTGACCTGAGGGTGGAGGAGAGCACCGGACACTCCACACCTGGGGCCCCGGACCGCTGCCATCAGGGCTCCTGGCCTTGCTCCCCAGCCTGGTGCCCACACTGCCCAGCGCGGGGAGCAGGCAGAGTCCCACGTGTCGTGTCCACGTAGTTAATGGGGAGGTGGGGCCTCACTGGGGCAGTAACCGGAACCAGGATTACAGAGCCCCGGGCCGCCACGCTTTTGTCCGCCACCTCAAATGCGCTGTCTGGTCTCCCTGCCTGCCCTCAGTTTACCCACTTTAATGTAAGTAGGGCATGACACCTGCCTCTCCCTGCAAGGGAGTCCCGGAGCCCAGGGCCCAAAGCCACCCAGGTGGTAAGTGACTCCTGACCCACCTGCGGTGACCTAAGCCAGCTAAGCCTCTTGAAGCCTCTTGGTGTGACGGAGGGGCACCATCTTGGGTGGCAGAAGTTACCGTGGTAAAGAGATGTTTGGCTCTAACAGAGCAGCTGGGGCCAGTGTGCGCCGGGGCCACTTCCTCCCCACAGGGGACGGGTGGTCTTGCTTCCAGAGAGCCCCATCACGGAGGCACACCCAGTCTTACACTTGGTGGGCCCTGAGGTTGCCCGGCATCGTGTGGACATCTGTAGTCCTGGCTCCATGCCTTGCTCCCTCCTTGGGGCCCGGGACTTGGCCCTCGGGTGGGAGTCCTGTCTCCTTTATAAGCTGATCCAGTCCTTGCATGTAGTCAGCGTCTCTGGTGCCTTTGACCCAGGAAGGCCCTGGGAACCGACCCCCAGTGAAAACCGAGGACGAGCAGAAAGACAGATGCTGCTGGGGTCAGAGGGTATCCAGAACTGCACCATCAACCAGTGTGGTGGTCGTCCCACCCGCCCCCCTGGAGCATGCCCCGCGTGCTGTGTCCATGCTGCTGCCCTCTTTCTAATAGAAAACGCTTCACCTGCTGCTTCCTGCCTCCTCATCGTCCTGTCTGTGCCCACTCCCCGCAAGGCCACCTGCAGCACGGACAGCAGAGGCCCTGGCCCTGGGGCCACCTAGTTAGATCAGTTCTAATGAGAGAATGAGGGTGCCCAGCAGTGGCCCCTGGTCTGGCTGGGGTGGAGGGGGAGGTGATGGTGGCTTCCATCAGGCTCCATTGCATCTGCTGCCTTGAGCCCCCATCAGAGCCCCTACCAGAGGCACAAATGGCGAGGCCAGTCCTTGCTGGTGATCTCACCTCTGCAGACCTACCATGGACTGGGGGAAGAAGGGGGACACCTTTGTCCTGGAGGTAGCCAGTCCCCACACCCAGTTCGCACAGCACCGAGGAGACCTCTTCTGCGGGCAGATCTGTCATTCAGTGTTGATTTGATGACTGATTGGTCTAAGGGCATGTCTTAGCCACTTCTAGCCTTTCCAGTGGGGTAGTGAGCCCATCAGCACTCCCCATCCGTTAGAGGGATGTGTTTTAGTGCCCTTTCTTGGGGATAAGCCTTTTGTTCCACCAGAATCCCCTGCCAGCATCCCTTGCCTTGGCTGGAAAATTCAGTGCTTTGGTCAAATTTATATTCTGTTTTCTGGCAAAAAAAAACATTATTCTGTGTCATAGGCACTCTTGACTTGTTGAGGGTTTTAAAAACCAAATTCATCTGGGGCGCCTGGGTGGCTCAGTTGGTTAAGTGACTGCCTTCAGCTCGGGTCATGATCCTGGAGTCCCGGGATCGAGTCCCACATCGGGCTCCCTGCTCAGCAGGAAGTCTGCTTCTCCCGCTGACCTCTCTTCTCTCATGCTCTCTCTCTTTCATTGTCTTTCTCTGCCTCTCGAATAAATAAATAAAATACTAAAAAAAAACAAAAACCAAAAAACAAATTCATCTAACTAGAATTTTAAATAAAAAAGTGAAAAGAAAGAACCCCAAATTCGTGGGCATACCCCTTTGAGAGGCAGACTTGGAGAATTGTTCCTGATGTGGCATCCAGGCTACCTGATCGTGGCCCGGGAGCTACTGGGCACCCATGAAGGGGGGGTCCCCGCCACGTGCTCCTGCCTCTGCATCACCCCCTCTGGGGCTAGCAGCCTCAAATAACCCCAGGGCTGCCACCACCCTTTACCTCGGTTGCGGGGCCAGATCTGCTGGGGCTGCAGGCACCCCCGGTTTACAGGGCAGACACCTGCCGCATCCCGCAGCAGCGACAGCTCCCCCTGCCCTGCAGGCTTTGCATTCAGGGAAGCTGGCCCATCCCCTCCTGTCCAGAACACCTGCTTGCAGGTTTCTTGGTCTTCAACACTTATTAATCAAGGGAAGGGCAGCATCTTTGCCTGGGATGTGGTCCTTCCCTCTGTCTATCTCACGATCTCCTTGCCCTTCCTGATTAAAGATGACACCTGTCACAGAGATGATGCCCACAGGGGCCAAAGTGTCCACTGCCACTCTGTGTGAATGGCATGCTCCTCAGCATTTCCCTGTGGTCCTTTGGAATGGTGGGTGGGGTGGGGGAGGCAGGCAGATGCCCTTAAGTTTTCCCCAAACATCTGGTTGGACAGTGTCACCATTTCAGTAGGAGAACCAGAGGATTCCTGCTTGTGCCATGGTCTGCTGATAGAAATAGGCTCAGACTAGGTTTTTTGTTTTTTGTTTGTTTGTTTTTAAGACTCCACTTATTTATTTGATAGAGACATAGCGAGAGAGGGAACACAAGTAGGGGGAGCAGGAGAGGGAGAAGCAGACTTCCTGTCAAGCAGGGAGCCTGATGTGGGGCTCCATCCCAGGACTCTGGGATCATGACCTGAGCTGAAGACAGACACTTAACAACTGAGCCTCCCAGGTACCCCCCAGACTAGGTTTTGACTGCAGGTGTCACCTGCTGGCGTCAGGATGAGGTGGTGGGGAGGTGCTGGAGAACTGGGATCCCTGAGCTCTCTGCTGCATGGTCACTACCTCATGGCGACCTTGGACATGTCGTGTTGTGTCTCTCTGGCCTCAGTTTTGATTGTTGTATGAAAGGAAGATGTCGGGCCGAGCGGTGCGAGGAGTCTTCAGCTCTGCCATGTTCCATTCTGGGTCTCTGCCATGGCCAGGGCCATGGGAGGCGGGCAGGGAAGGAGCAGTGGCCGTGACAGTGGCTCCCCAGCATTCCCACCCCCGTGGCTCATCCCGGGTCAGCAGGCTGACCCTCGGCCCTGCCTTTTTTCTCTCGGCCTGACCCCAGAGAGCACCCTCAGTGGCGGGAGCTCATCCAGCGCCGGGGCCTCAGCTGGTGTGCTCGCGAGAAACCCCCAAGTGCCACTTAGCGGGCACACGGGCTGTGCGCTTGACAGCGCCCCAAGCCGCTAGGCCGCAGCTCGCAGAATGGCCCGTGTCCGACAGGTTTGGCAGTGTCTTCCCAAGCCTCAACATGGCGGTGAAGCGGCGGGAGCAGGCCTTGCAGGACTACCGGAGGCTGCAGGCCAAGGTGGAGAAGTACGAGGAGAAGGAGAAGACGGGGCCCGTGCTGGCCAAACTCCACCAGGTACCAAGAGAAGGGAGCAGTGGATATGGACAGCGGGCCCCACGGGACCCCGCAGCCAGGCCTCCTTTACCTGGGGACCGACTCTGGGGCTGTGGGAGCAAGGCACAGATGTCCCAATGCCCCCCTCTCAACCACCCCCAGCACACGTATCGTGCCCCCAGCGTGGACGCCAGGTCAGCCACCAGGAGCCCTGACCCCGACGTCTTGCTTTCCAGGCCCGAGAAGAGCTGCGGCCTGTGCGGGATGACTTCGAGGCCAAGAACAAGCAGCTCCTGGATGAGATGCCGCGGTTCTACCACAGCCGGCTCGACTATTTCCAGCCCAGCTTTGAGGCCCTGATCCGAGCCCAGGTGAGGATGCTGCGGGACTCTTGCTCCACAGGGAGCCAGTGCCAGGCTTTGTAGCGCCTCCCGGGCCGCCACCTGCAGCTGTAAGGGTGCTCGGCCGCTCTCCTCTCTGCCAAGACGGTGGCTCTGCCACCCTGCCCCAGGCACGGCCTCTGGGGACCCCGACTGCCAGTGTTTGCTCCACTTCCTGTCTTGGCTCCTCCGTTGCTCTCTGGTTCGTCCCAGCCCTGGGATGAGGTTCCTTTTTGTTGAACGGCTTTTCCCCCCGCGTCCTCTCCCTCCTGTCCCCCGGAGAAAGCAGGCCGCACTGTCAGTGCCCCCCTTTGGCAGGCAGGTTCTCGGCATGGCGTGCTCAGCCAGGCACAGAGGCCTACAGAGGGAAGGCACCTTGCTCAGCACCCCATGTCTGCACTTCCCCACTCATTACTCCCCTTCTTTAGGCAGGTATTGCAGGGTGGCCTGACATCTAGCTGCCCCTGGAGGGGTGTCTGAACACTAGGGAGGGCTGTGCTCCAGGCCCCTGCCTGGGCGCCCGGCCACGGTGCGCCCTCCAGAACGGCAAGCTGGCCCCAGGCTGGTTGTGCGTGACGGAGCGGGAATAGCACCCTGGTCGGGCTGCTAGAGGATTGGCCACAGACTAAGACCTTGTCTCCCACTCCTCGGGTGTAAGGACACAGAATGTAGCACAGAGCTCCTGTCCTCCACGCCTGCCATTTTTCAAGCCATTAGCAAGGATTTTTCTCCCCATTTGTAAGAGAAAATGTCAAGATGCCAAAGCCAAGAGGTCTGCGCCAGGTGGGACCCCCAGCCCGCGGCAGGTGCTCAGCATGCTGCTGCTTTTCCCTCAGTTCCCCATCACTAGCAAAGCTCAAGGCTCAGCCACCTCCAGGCCACTTTTGCTCTTGGCCTGGGTGTCTGGCGCCCTCCAGTGGACACATTCATTCCTTGCAGTCAACAGGCACAGGCGCACGGAGGAAAAGACGGATTCCGCCTCCCCAGCTTACCATCTTTGGATGCTACCCAAACGCATGGGGCTGCCCACCTGGGCTCAGGAACCCTGAGCAGGATTGATGGTGGAGCTGGACCTTGTTAGTGACAATGTTCTGGGTCGCTAGGGAGAAATGAGGCAGAACATGAACTTACACAAGTGAGGAGGGGCTCTGCACCTGCCCCCAGAGCATTGCCCCTAGAGGTGAGGGCTTCCTTCCAGCAGCTCAGCCCGGCCCCCTGGAGGAAATGTGTTTAAGGAGACCCCTGCCTTCCCCGTCCTGCGCCACCACTGCTCCTGCTCCCCACACCCCCACCCCACCACGTGCTGCCTGCCCCCTCCATTCTGTTCACAGTAGGATGCTCCAGGGTGCCCAGAAGGGCAAGGTCAGCCCTGTAACCAGGCAGCGGGGTGGCTGGGGGCTGTTTACTGGCTCCTCAGCACCAGCCTCCCCCTCCCGAGGCTGTTGCTGCCATTAGTCACTAGAGAAGTGAGCATTCCCAGTGACTCAGCCTGCGCAGTGCGGCTCTGGGGCAGGGAGTGGGGGGCAGGGCGGGCCAGCCCCCGCCTTCCCCCAGCATGCGTTCAGGCCCCTGGCCACTTGGGTGACCAGCCCATGGGCAGACCTTCATTTAGCTCCCCCCTCCACGCAGTGGACATCCAGCTGTGGGAGTGCGGGAGACACTGCCTCAGAAGCACCTGAGCCATGGCCCTGTCCTTGAACCTGTCGCTCGGCCTTGCCTTGTGGTACTAGCACTCTGGGCTCTTCCCAGAGACAGCTTGAAGCTGGAGATGACATGACTTAGGGGTGTCCAAGTAGTGTTTTGAAGAGCATGGATCGCTTTCATGAAAGTAGGTGTTTGCCTTTGATCATGAGGTGGAGACTGAGGCAGAAGTGGTCCCTGGAAAAGGCGCTGGGTCTGAGCAGCTGGCGGCTGGCTGCGACCTGCTGGTGGGTGGCCCCTATGTCTCAGCTCGCCCGCACCCCCCTGCCATGCGGCTCTCCCGTCAGCCCCGATGCCGCACGCTCAGGCACGGGCCAACGCACTGGGCTCTGAGCCCTGCCTTCCAAGCCACACAGCCGAGGCGACGCTGAGTACATGGTGCCACCCGTCGACAGTGGGCCAGCTCAGGAAGTAACAGATGGCTAGGGAGGGTCCCCTTCCTCACCTTTCCTTCTTAGATGGACTCCCGGGGCTCCTCTGGTTGAAGGTGTCCGGCTTCTAGCTCGGCTAAAGCAGCCTCTAGTCAGTGCCTGCCTCCCTGGCTTTCCCAGGACCCGCCTAGGTGTCCTAGGGGCTAATGCCCCCACCCTGGCCTTGGGCCTCCTCCACCTCCCTGCACGGGGCCCTCCGCCCCTCAGCTGCCTGGAGGGCTTGGAGGCAGAACCCCCTCCTTCACCTCACCAAGGACCCGCTGCTTCCCGCCTCCTTTGACTTACTACTATCCTGGCCGCAGCAGTGGGTGTTCCAGAGGGGCTGGGGATGACAGCTTCAGTCTCCCTGCTGGCCACGCAGTTTTGGGAGATGGACTGAGGGCAGGGGCAGCGACGGAGGGAGAAGTGGAAACCGGCCCCCTTCACTCAGCCTGGGTACTCTGCTTGAGGGAACAGCAGTGTGCGGGCCTCTGGGATGTTCTCTGGCCCCTCCTGTCCTGCTGTGCCTAGGGGGGTGCAAGGCTGCGGGTCCTGGTACCCCAGGAGCCCAGCACCTGCCAACCTCGTCCTCCGCAGGTTGGGTACTACTCTGAAATGCAGAAGATCTTCGGAGACCTGACTCAGCAGCTTGACCAGCCCGGCCACCCTGACGAGCAGCGGGAGAGGGAGAATGAGGCCAGACTGAGCGAGCTCAGAGCCCTCTCCATTGTGGCCGATGACTGAGTCCCTGCCACCCTTTGGAAGACTCCTGGGACACAAGTCAACCTGTCTGGTCTTTGCCCTTGTCAAGCTTAGGCTCAGGTGTCAGCCAGCAGAAGGCCCTCCCGAGAGACATACAGGGACAGCAGTGGCCCCCACTCTACCTCACTAGCCCTCTGCAGTGAGCCTGGCACCAGGAGCCCCAAGCAGGCTGCCAGACCCCCACCCATAGCAAGAGCCCCAGACAGTAAGCAGGGCAGAGAAAGCCCGCCTTCTCATTTCCAAAAGAACCGTCCAGAGGGCATCCTGGCTTAGGGCCTGAGCCAGCTCCCAGCCTTCAAAGGCACAGACTCTGTCTGCTCACCTGAGGTCTTAGCCTTGCTTGCGTGGGCGTGATCACATCTACCTCCAAAGATCCATTCTGGGGAGTCCACCTGCCCTCACCGCCTCTCTGCTTCAGACTCCTCTTTTCCGAAGAGGCCCGAGACTCTGCCACGGGGAACGGAAGAGCTACAGTTCCCCCAGCCCAGACAGACCCCTCACTCCAGCCTCCCAGCACCACAAAAACTGACTTAGCCCTCCTCTGTCCAAGTGCAGAGCAGGCCTTAGGCCAAGTGCAGAGAAGAGCCCCAAGCCTGGTAGATTCCTTAGGAAACACAACTCAGCTTGTGTCAATCGGCTACCAACTGCACAAAATGTCACAGCCTGACTCACAGGTCTCAGAGCCAGAACAGTGGGTTTGTCTCCCTGAAATACTTGTAATTTTATTTTTTCAAGTCAAGTTTTCAATAAAATCGCCAGCTGTTAACTGTGCTGGGACTGAGAGCAGCTCTGGGTTTGTCAGGCTTGTGCTGCCCCATTGAGAGGGCCGCACCCCTGCCGCATTGCCTCTCTCCACCAGCAGGCGGCGGGGCCCAGAGCACCAGGGGGCAGTCCTTCCCACTGCCCCGCCCCACCATCTGGACCGAGGGCTGGGAGAAAGGGGGCAGCACAGGACCACCTAGAAGAGGAAAAAGGGAAGAGCTATGGAGGACGCGTGGCTTGTTTTTGACTTTGGTTTATTTAAAAAACAAAAAGCCAAAAAAAAAAAAACCAACTTTATATACAAAGTCAAACTGAAACCACGGATTATGGAAAGAGGCGAGACTTATGGGGGAATAGGGAAAAAGGCTGGGCCAGAGCCAATACCACATTCTGAACATGGGGAGGTGCTGGTTTCTTCTGGCAAGTCTGGGGTGGCTGGAACACAGTGCTGTCTGGCAGACACAGCCCAATACCAAGAGTTCGCTAGCACGGACTCCATTCCTGCGACAGCCAAGGGGAGACCCTTCCCCCAAGAACTTGCTCCTGCACCTAGCAGGACCTGTGCCATCCAGAGGGAGGGCTCAACCCCGACCAGATTCCACGGCTATTTCTTCAGTTTATTGGCATCAGACCGTAACGACATATCTGAAAAGCCTTTTCCTCCCCTGTCTTATTCTAAACTGGAAGAGGACAGGAGAAAGCACAAGACTAAAGGGCCCCAGGAGAAATCCCAAGGTGGAGGGCAAAATGACATTCGAGGGGTGCAGAAGGTGTTGGATTTAGTTGTTAAGTGGAACCGGGGTTCCCCACGCATCCGTCCCACATAGCACAGACCCCACCCTGACAGCCTGAGCTCCTCTACGGAGGCTGAGCACAGGGGTCAGCCACCCCTGCCTATGGCTCCCAGGTCCTGCTCCAGCTTCTTTCTGGAACCAAAAGGGCTCTAACGTCAGCAGGCTCCGTCGCCGACCTCCCGGGAGGGCAGCTCCTGCGCCAGGCCCCTCAGTTGCTAGGTGCTGGCTCCTCCTTCTCTACCCAGCTGTCCGCCTGGAATGAGAGACAGGACTCGAGGAGGAAGGGCCCAGACGGGAGGCCCACCGACACTCTGCGCTGAGACCAGGCTGCAGCAGCAACGCACCCAGGCAGGACACCGTGGCCGGCTGCCGCCCCAGCCGAGCCTCCCAACAGGGCACCCAGCCATCCAGCTCTCCCGGGGGAGGCTCACCTTCTCAACCATCCGCTGCATCTCCAGCTGCAGGGGGGTCAGGCGCCTCCGGAACTCCTGGAGCAGTCGCTGCAGCTGGTTCTTCTGGCGCTCAGCCGTCCGGGCCGTCTCCTCAGCCTCGGCCAGCCGGCCCCGCAGCTCCTGCATTTCCGCTGCCAGTGTCTTGTTTGTGACCTCCGTGGCCGAGAACCGGTTATGGCTCTCCTCTGGTGGGGGGAAATGGCAGACAGACTGCTGCTAAGTTAAGCACCACAGCCCAGGGCAAGAGGCCCGAAGTGTGAGCAGCGGGACCCCTCCTGGTCTCCAGACACATGCATCTGCGAATCCCCTCCAGGCCGGGCCCCTGTGGCCGTAGGCCACTCACCCAGCTTCAGTTCCAGTGTGTGAATCTTATTCTCCAGATAGAGCCGTCCACTGTCCTGCTGCTCTGCACGCTGCAGCAGGTTCCCCACGTTGATCAGGCTGCCGTTGTGGGACACCAGGCCTTTGTGTTCCGTGGGGGTGGCACCCGGCTTCGTGCTTTTCCCCGAAGGAGGCAGCAGGTCCAAGTTTCCTAGAAGGGGCCACGAGAAGAGTGAAGGCTCGGTTCTGTAGAGGAGAGAGCAGCCGGCCCCGCCCCTCCTCCCTGGAAGGCACAGGGCAGCAGGACGCACCCAAGAGCACCTCCTCGGGCAGCCCGCCGTCTGGGCCCTCCTGCCGGCTGTACTGAAGGCTCCGGTACTGGCAGACGTTCTGGGTCACCACCCTGCTGACCAGCTGTTTGGCCTAGAGAACACCCACAGCCAAGACAGCCCCTGATGAGAGCGCACGAGCCCGTGGCCCCACAGCACCCCAAGCCCCCCGCAGCAGGCCAGAATGCACCCGGCTGTCAGGGGAGGCCGGCTCAGAGGGACTTGGGGGACGGGAGGGGCGGGTACCTGCTCTGCACTGAGCCGGAGCCCAAGGGTGAGCAGGATCCTCTCCAAGTCTCGCCGGTGCAAGTAGCCACACCAGTTGGCATCAAAGAAGACAAAAGCAAGAAGACAGTCCAAAGGGAGCACAGCAGAGGGGTCCAGCTCCTTGGGCTGCAAAAGAGACAAGAACGAACAAGATTTTCAGAGTGCCCTCAAAATGGCGAAATCGCCCAGGACGTAGCCCTCCGAAAAATGAGCGGACATGATCACAAACGGGCGCCCCTTCCAGCTGGAGACAGGACCACTGGTATGACCTCCGTGCAACCTCTGCCGCACCAGGGGCTGTCCTGCATACGGAGGAGCGGCGTGTGCGCCGGCATCGGGTACCTCGCTCAGACACACCCAGGCGGAGACACGGAGGTGTCCTGGATCCCATGGAAGCCCTGCTCCACGAGCCAAGAACCACATTTTGTCTTGTGTCAGTCAGAAGGTGCCAGAAGTTCTACGGTAAAGTCTCCCTCTCCCAGCGCTGAGTCCCAGGCCTTGCTCAGCTTCACTGTCAGTGGGGCAGGGGGAGCAAGAAAGAGGTCTCACCATGTCCTGAAGAGAAGAGAACTCCATCTCTGATTGGTTCGAGGCAACCGACCGGACCTCCGAATCCTCCAGCTTGGCTCCTGCTACAGGAAGCCTGAGATAAGCATGGAGCAGGGGGGCTCCCCCACCCCCACCCTTGGGCCCAGATGCACAGCTGGAACAGGCGAGCATGAGCTGCAGAGCTGGGCGGCCGCTGCGCAAGGCGGGCACTTACCAAACTCCTCTTCGCCGTCATCCCTCAGGAGGAGCAGCTCTGGGTCGAGGGCCATCTCACAGAGGTCCTCGGATGCCTCACCCCGGGGTTTCTCTTCTTCCTCTCCCCCAGAAGACGGAGGTTTGGGCAAAAGCCCATCTTCCTTCTGGAAGCAAAGCAAGAGATGAGAACGGTCACCTGGAACTGCTAACAAGGATAAGAGCTGGCATCTGCTCACCGACCGTGTCTGGAAGGGTTCTGTCTACGTGGTCTCGTTTACGGCATTCTGTGACAAGGGATTCAGAGCGAACTAAGGCAATTCCCAGGAACCTGGGATTCTCTGTAGGACTCAGTCTCAGTCCTGTCAGAAATTACATTTACTCAACAGGATTTAGGCAAGAGACAGACCCATCTGCTTTTGTAAAGCGTTAAGAAAATGCAGCATTCTATGGGACGCCTGGGTGGCTCAGCCGTTAAGCGTCTGCCTTCAGTTCAGGTCATGATCCTAGGGTCCTGGGATCGAGTCCCGAATTTGGGCTCCCTGCTCAGCAGGAAGCAGGAAGCCTGCTTCTCCCCCTGCCTGCCGCTCCCCCTGCTTGTGCTCTCTCTCTCTGACAAATAAATAAAACCTTTAAAAAGAAAATGCAGCATTCCACTTAACCATCGAGCAGCCAAAACACCTGTCCTCACGGCACAATTAGTGGAGGCTTCTGTGCCACCGTGGCATATCGGCCCCGCTTCCAGCCCCACTGCCCTTCTAGTGGGGCACATCTCTAGCCGCATACCGGCTCCTAGCCAAGCAGCCATGCGGTGGGGGGGACAAGGTGCACGCAGGCAGTGAGAGGAACCCCACGGGGCCCTGGCGGCACCCGCATCCACACGGCATTCCCATGTGCAGCCCCAGTGCCCGCGCGGGCAGCAGAGGTACTCACCGGGGGGGCGTCTGACTCAGCAGCCGTGCCCTCACTCTGTACCTCATCCTTGGCCTCCTTGGCAGCCTCTTCCTTGACTGTTTCTTCTTCCTTGGCTGCCTCCTCCTTCTCAGGTTCAGGCGGGGCCACCACCTTTTCAGGAAGGCTCAGCAGCATCTTATAAATCCTATACCCAAAATCCCTCTGCAACATCTCCAGAAACAGCTCAGCCAACACCATCACCTTAGGGAAGAGGCAGCACAGGTCCGTGAGCATCAGAAAGAAGGGAATGTTCCAAGCCCTGCCATCCCATACGCTCTCCTGCATAGCCTCCCCAGACTCCTACACCTACTTCAAAGGAGATCCTTTCTTTTGGCCTCCGGTCCTCCACAATACTATGAAGGGACAGGTTGACACAGCCAGGACGTGCCATGACGGCAGGTTCTAGAGGAGGTGGGGGCGCCTCTGGGAGATCGGTGTCCACTTCCTGCTGTGCGGTGGCCTCCGGATTCTCTGCGTTTTGTTTAGAGGTGTCGGCTACTGGCTCTGATGCGTCAGCTGCCTGCTCCACAGGCTCTGTGTCCTGTGACAAAAGCCGAGAGCTGTGACCGCCTGGGTCCGGAGGTCAGGGCACCTACTCTGCCCAATGGTCCGTAGGGCTCAGCCTTACCCCGGACACCTCTTGGGGCGGGGCAGCTGCCTCTGCGGCTTTCTGCTGGCAAAGGGCCTCCCACTCTTCCAAGGTAGGCATGATGGTCCAGACGTCAGGCAGGTACACCACCACAGTCTGGAGCCGCCTCGGGGGACCCGGCTGCAGGTACTGAAACTCCGCAAAGCGCCACCTGCTCACAGTGAAAGGAAAAAGGAAGTACTGACCCACAACCTTCGCAAGCAGTTGCTTCAGTTTCCAATCAACATCTACTGAACACATACTGCACGCGCAGCTTTAAAAATACGAAAACAAGAGACCAAGTCCTCAGAAAATGGTTCATCAACGGGCCGCCATGAGTAAACAGACAGTGCCTCTCCAGGGTGCTCCCAGCATGAAGGACCACTAAATGTGGCTGAGCGATCGCATGGGATGAGCCTTGGAGGGTCGGCTGGCCCTCGACACCCATACACATCCCTACTCGTGCTCATGATTGGGATAACCATCTGCAAGTGCTGGACAGAGGGATGAGGTAGGACCGGGGAAGAGAAGAGCACTCACAGGTCAGAAAGGCACAGGAACTCGGCCTCCTAAAGTCTCGCCTATACAATGGACCACACACAGACAAGCCTGGGGCAGCCACTCACCATTTCGTGCAGGCGCTCAAGTCAATGCCAGTCTGGGCTTGCGCACAGCGGATGGCCGTGCGGACTAGCACCTGCGGGTCGCCCTTGGGGTCGAGGCCATCCAGAGAGGGAGACCACTCACCCCCAACCAGCACTGCTTCTTCTTCTTTCCGGCTCAGCAAAAACTGCAAAAATGGATGCAAGATAAAAAAAACAAAAGCCCATGGGGCGCCTGGGTGGCTCAATTGGTTAAGCAACTGCCTTCAGCTCAGGTCATGATCCTGGAGTCCCAGGATTGAGTCCCGCATCGGGCTCCCTACTCAGCGAGGAGTCTGCTTCTCCCTCTGACCCTCTGCCCTCTCGTGCTCGCTTGCTCTCTCATTCTCTCAAATAAATAAATAAAATCTTTAAAAAACAAAACAAAACAAAAAAACAGATCTCTCCCCATGAGGCAGCTACCACCCCTGGGGAATGAAAGCAGCAGGATGTGGTGAGGAGTGGGGTGGGAAGCAGGGGAGGCTGGATCTCTCTACCCATGCACCAGCCATGTAACTTTTTCTGACAAGAACATCCCAAGCCATGCTGTCCTTCTGATGAAATAGCAATATTCTGGCTCAGGGCTCCCTGTTTCTATGAGCTCGTGAATAGGAGCCGAGCAGCTGCAAATCTGACAGGGCCTGGCCGTCCACCACCCACGACTGCCTCCTGCCTCAGGGACTCTAGCTCTCACCTTAATCTGCTTTAGAGGGTGTTCTGGCGTCTCCCTCGGCTCAGCCAGGTCATCCACAAAGAGCATGCAACAACGATAGAACTCCTCCAGTCCCGGGGACGAGAGCAGCAGTACCTGTGCACAGGCGGTGTGAGGGGCACGCTCAAGAGCTTTCTCCACCCACCATGGTACAAAACGGCAGGAGGCCAGCCTACTCACCTTGGAACTATAAGCGGGGTCACTGTCTGCAGGGATGGGCTCAGCACCAGCATCTGGAGCCGGCTCCTTCTCAGAAGATACCTGGATTCGGCTTGGAGGATGGAGGGAAAAGGGCTGGCTCAGAGGGAAGGCTGACAGCCAGCTCAGACACACGGCCAGGAGGTCAGAGGGGACCAGGAGGCTGCGGTAGCGGCGCTGGAGCTCTAAGAAGTCACAGCTGGGGCTGGAGGAGGAAAGCAAGGGTATCCAGACTGAGCAAAGACTAAATTATTTTAAAAAATGGAACTATGAAGACTTGGGGGGAAAAGGGCAAATTATTTTCTAATCTGGGAAGGAAGACATCTCTGAAAAGAAAAAGATGGATGAGATTTGACCACCAAAATGTTTCAGCCCCTAATGGCAAAGTCAAGTTGAACTGGGAAAGAAAAAAACAGAAAAGCATTTGCAATATATGACAGCCTAAGGCTCACTGTTTTGATCGAAGAGGAGCCCACAAATTATTAACATGTTCACGAGAAGGTTCCCAAGTCAGAGAAAACTGGGAAAACAGACATCAACAGGTACCAGAAAAAGAAAGGAGACTTAAAAGCCTGCGAACGTATGCTCACTCTCACTTTGAATTAAATAAATGCAAATCGGACTATCACTTTTCACCTAAGGGACTGACAAGAATCAAAAAGTTGGGTAACATAACGCTGCCAGTGGGGAAACAAGCACTTCAGGCCCCATGTGCGAGAAGGGACACCGACGCAGCCTCTTGAGAGAACTGGCAGTGGGTGTCCAAGTTTAAAATCAGACCCTTGGAGCCACCTAGTTCATCTCTAGGAACTGACCTCAGTACACTACTAGCACCTGTCCACACAGACGTCTGCAGAAGAACGTTTACGAGAGCAAGACTCAGGATGATTGAAACGTGGGAAGAGAGAACCAGTGACATCAACAGTCTATCCATGCAGTGGAAGATTGCACAGGCGCCGAAAAGGATGAGGTCCCTCTAACCAGCGTTAGCATAGAACAAATTCTAAGACACACTGAGCAAAAAAGCAAAATACCAGTGTGTACAAGAGGCTTCCGCAGATGTTCCGCACAACAGCTATGTGTGTGGGTGACCAGCAGCAGTCACGTTCTGGCTGACAGGAGGAGGCCCTACATGCACCCCTCTCTGTGCTGTGAGGACCATGCTGTCCTGCAAGGAGACGAACCTCAGGAGGCAGGCGGGTCAGGGTGGAACACAGGAGAGGCCCTGCCCGGCCCCGCGGAGAGGAACCTGTGATGCCAGCAAGGACAGTGACAGCCCTCTTTCCTTTCCACCTCGAGGAAGAGGTGCTGAGAGGCTGCCCCTCACCTCAGCTTGGGCTTAGGTGAACTTTGCTGCCAGGGCAGTGGCGAGAGCCCCGCCTCCGCACTGCTGGATGGCATCCAGAATCACTCGTCGGCCTCTTAGTCAGTCAGTTCCTAAGTGCGCTAGGTAAGCCTGTGGGCCAGAGTCCTTGCACGCACTGGAGAGCTCAAGAAATCATTCTGGGGTCCCCTGAAAAATGAGTCCCAAGGTGCCTATGATCTATACTTTCTGCCTGAATTAGAAATGGTATTAGGTACCCGGATTTTAATGTATGCCTTAGTGACAGCCTGGCATCATTATTTCTGCTGATCAAATCACAGAAGTTCTATCAGGGCACCCATGTCACTGGCGCTATGCTGGTCAAAATTTGAGATTTAGAAATTAAAAAACTGTCCCATTAAGAAACAAACAAAAAGGTCCTAGGCAGGTGACACACACTCCTACTCTTGCACAGACTGTACCTCATTTCCACAAGAAACTGTTACCAGCTGCAAACCTCACACACACACCCATCCCCCACCCCCACCCCGCCACACCACTCACCTGTCCACAGTATAGGGAGTGAGATGGACCCGGTAAGGAGGCAAGTCATGCCTTGGTTTCTTAGCACCCCAAGGCTCTCCACCAGCCCGCTGTTTGCGTTTCTTGGAGTCATAGTCATCGCTGGAGGTTGGTCCATCACCAGAAGGAAGAAACCACACTGTTACATTTAGATTTAATACAAAGTGGCCTAAAAGAACTGCAAACAATCTGAATCCCCAGCATCAGAGAAATGGATGAAGAAACCACTGCTAGCAGCCACATAACACATTGTTATAAAGTTATTAAAATGAGATGTAAATCCTTGTAACAGAAGACCACCCACGGTGAGCAAAAAGACGTACACGGTAGTACAGATACAGTAATGATAGTACCAGTAATGATAGTACGGATACAGTAATGCCTCAACCGTGTTAAAAAAGTTTCAAAAGACTAAAAACAAATAAAGTGTTGGGGCGTCTGGCTGGCTCAGTCAGTGGAGCATGTGACTCGATCTCAGGGTTGTGAGTTCAAGCCCCACATTGGGTGCAGATAACACTTTAAAAAAAAAAAAGAAATCTTAAAAAAAAAAAGAATTAATGATAGACGCCTCTGACTAGTAAGGCTTATGAATAATTTTCTTTTTTGTGTTTTTCTGAACTTTAAAATTTATAGCTAACGTAATTTTTTGAAGTGAGAAAAGATTTTAGCTGATAATTTTAACATGAAACACATATATGGTACCATGCGAAGGATTCTATAAAGGAAATTTTATTAAGAGACAGCTCTCGTAACAAACCCTTGGCAATACACATTAAAGTCATAAAAACACTCAAACCCTTTGATCCAATAATTCCACTCTTGAAGATATTATCCCAAGAAAGTTAATTCAAAAGAAAAACAGATTATAAATAGTTGAAAAATTCAAGCCGAGAGTAAAAAAAATCACATTCATATCCAGTAATACCTAAACTTTTCTAGTAAACAAATACAATAATCATACAGCCATTAAAACAATCAACAAGGATTACACTGCAATATGGAAAAAAATGTTTAATCACTTTAATCACAATGCATAAAAATAATCTGGACTCTAAAGTTAAAATTTTAAAAAATCAAAATTAAATAAAATTATAAAAAGTGTACATAAAAAGACCACAAAAAAACACAGACCAAAAAAAAGTAGAAGTAATTTCTCTTTTCAAAATTATTTTCTAAAGGTCTTTAAGAATGGTTACCTTTAAAGGGAAAGGAGTAACACATTTTCATAGTATTTTAACATTACATAATAGCATATACTACTTTATATGTTCTATAATGATTTACTTATGATAGTATCACCATGTTATGAGTTCAAGAAGTAAAAACAGAAAAGAAAAATCTTTAGACCATTATAAAATGCCAGACTGTTAAAGGAAAACCCCTATGTCTCATAAGAGAAATAAAATCACTTGTGAGTTCTTCCCGCCCGGGTACAGCACTGACCACAGTCTATTCTGCTCTTCCCTTCAGACCCACCTGCCTCTCTTCCCTTGTCATTCCAGCTCTGGGCATCTAAGCTCATTACATTTAACAGAGAGTTTTTCATCTTTTCTCTATCTGCCTGGCCCATTTCCCGGTTTATGAGCATCTCCATCCAAAAGCTGCCTTCCACTCTCGCCTTTATGGGGTGTCGGCACTTCCAGGCTTCTAACAGTCATTCGGACAGCTCTCTTCAGCTCGCCCACGACTGGAGCAAACTCTTCAGTAAATGCTGTCCACCGCTAGTGACAGTGGATGTCCCACTGAATCCTGGAATTCAATGGCCAGTTTTCTCTCCTTATTGTGAATCGTCAGGAACACATTAGAAAGCAGTACCAGTGGGAGACAGCTCAGGAGCCTCAGCAGGATACTGAGATGGCATCCCACTGGATACGCCTGTCCAAAGACCTCAGTAGTTCAGTATTGACAGTCCAACGGGGACATTGTTATCTCCGTCCCAAAACCTGAAATTTAAAATAAAACTTGGCTTCCAGCCAAAACGCTCGAATAGCTTGACTCCTTTGTAAATTGCTGTTCTCCCAGAGTGACCTAACTCCTACTGCCCCCTTTCCTACTTCGCAGATTCTCTGTCCTGACTACCGGTGGTATCTCCCTGCCAGCGGTAATGTCTTTCTCTAGAAGCCATGACACTGAAGCATGATGGCAAATGTCATGTGACGCAGGCCTTGCACAGGGCTTGGTATGTTCAGGACAATCAAATACACGTGACTGTACAGGAAGACTGAATATGAACCTAAAGCAGAAAGTCAATAGCAACCATTGATTTCCACCCAGGCTACATTATCCCTCAGGGCACTTGCTGTGATTGGGTGATGAGGCCCTTAATAAACTCACAGGATGTGAGTCGTGGAAAGCCCTTGGAAGATGAAGACCAGGAAGATGTACAGGACAAGGGGTGTAGGTGTTTGCAAAATATATACCAGTGACTTGAGAAGAGGACAAACAGTGTTTCAAGTAGTGGAGGCAGGGTGGGAAACAATCCTAGACTGCAGGACCATCCTCCTAGTTAGCATTCATAATGACCTAGCCCAAGGGAACAAACACTAGCTTCAGCAGACTAGCTGCGTCCCTTGTCGAAACTTTTTCTCCACGTTCCTCCATGCCCTTTTAAGAGTTCACATTGGGTTGCATTCTCAGCCCTTATCATGTAATAATCTACTGGCACCTGGAGAAAGGGGTTTTTTTCCTTATCAGCACAGTTCTTACTTCAAAAAAGAACTTGAATGTGAGAGGATTTTCTGGAGTGATGGAAAATGTTTTAGATCTTAATTGGGGTGAGGGTTATGTGGAATTTCTCATGTCAAAATTGTCCAGTTGAAATTTGTGCATTTCAATCTATACAATATTTGAAATAAAATTTTTAATCTTTAAAAAGAAAACAAAAACAAAAAACCAGCAAGTACACGGCAGGGAGCAGATGGAGGTAGAGATGAAAAAGAATGGAAGATGTTGATACTTATTGAAGCTGGGGGGTGAGTATATGAGAGTTCATCATCCTTTTCTGTTTGCTTTGCTTATCTTTGCAATTTTCCCTAATAAAAAATTAAAATGAGGACCGACAGAAGAACTAAAACAGGTCTTAAGCAAACTAATCCAGAGCTTAACTCCTAGGGATAAAAGCAAAACCTTTTTGGGACAGAGTAAGGCGAGAGAAGGAACTGGAGAGTGAGCTGGAGAGAATAGGCAGCCTGCTCCCAGCAGTCCCCAGAGCTCACAGGTGACACAGGACGGCCTAGAACACCCCCCAAAGTCCCAAATCCACCATGTCGGCTACATATGGGCCATGAAGCTACCAACATGTTCTAGGCACAGGCCTGGACTTCCGGGCAGCCTGCAACCTACGGATTCTCACGCTACACTGGTACATATAGTGTGTATAAAAAACATCTTACACTAGAAATTAATACATACACTAAAAAGTTACATTTTTTTGGACAATTACTATTTCTGGATAGTTTTGATTTTTGGCATCTCCATCTTAAGGACTAGAAATAAAAAGGAAAATTATAAAATTCAATATGGTATTTTGCAAGATGAACTAAATCAAATCCCTGCTTGCTGAACAGGTTTATAAAGTTCTAATATTTGCATATACATCTCAATGCATCAGCCTATTTCAGAGGAAAGGGCCCAGGATCTAGTTGCAGAAAGAGAATGTTAGTGTAACAGGTGGCAAAGAGACACTGCTCCTATAGACAAATAAATAAAATATCTTCCCTGTTTGATCATTCTCTTACCTTCGGCCTTGATCCAATCGTCCGTGAGGGCCCCGAGCAGGAAATCTGTTCAGGTGGCTCAGATGAAGTGTGTGGGATGTTTGGAAGAGACTCAGAGCTACAGAGAAGAAATGACTGGTGACTCAAAAACCCTACTTATCTGCCCAACTTCCCTGTCCCTTTCCTCCAGTGACAGCAGTACCCACTTCTATTCTGAGAGCAACAACTGGAGAGTTACAGCCCCATTCAACCAGAGTACCCCCATAAAGCCACATCCCAACATCCATGCCACTGGTACGCACGCTTCTGAGGAAAGAGCGGGGGAATCCGGTGAGGCTGGAAGATCAGCTGGGGCTGAGCTCCCAGAATCCCTTGCTTCTGGCCCAGGGCTGCCACATGGAGAAGGGGAGGTGCTGGGGACTTCAGCAGGGGCTGCAGGACAGTAACCAGGAAATTCAGGGCATCCCATGGTTGATCTGCTCACCACCACGCAGCCGCACCCCTTGACAAAAGTAAGGTTCTCACCCTGCTTTCAGGGCACTGGGACTTCTCTCCCACCCCTTTCCAATGCACATGCCGGAAAGACGCATACCTGGTTGGAGAGCGTTTGCACCTTGACAGCATTCCAGGGCACTGCCTGGCCTGGGTTGTATGCAGCCTTCACCAGCACCTTCTCACCCAGCTGGGGCAGCCGGCCCTTCACCACACTGCCAGCACACAAGCCAGGAGACCCAGTCAGGACAGAGACCCTGGCCAAGCCACCTTGACTGCCCCTAGGAGGCCCTGCCCATCAAGATTTTGCACACCTTGCATAAAAACAGCAAAGCAATGGCTTCAGAGGGGCCCCACCAGCACAGTGACAGAATTGAATTCAATAAGCATTGAGGGGACTAACCTCAAGCCTACCTTAGCTGAAAAAAGACCTCTTCATCTACTACCCCGAAGTAGTCATGCAAGCTGGTAACAATGCCAGTGAAGACCCGCTGCTTCTCCCCACCCTGTAAGAGAATAACGCAGTTTGAAAGTAACAGAGAGCATCTGTCCACACTCCTTCGTTAGCATCTCCAAACCCCATCCAGCTTCAACAAAATATGGTATCAAGAGTCACATGAAGGAGACACACACGTATAACAGTCATAATCTACTGCAAGGAGGAGGAAGAGATCAGACTGATTCTTAGGTCAGAAGCTTCTTCTAGGATTTCCAGCTCTTTAATTCCAAGAATCACCCAAAAGATTTCCCTAAGGCCAGGACTTAGGACTCCCCAGTCAGAAGGGGGTCTAGACACGTGCATCCTGGCCCAGGCCAGGAGCACCAGGGAGGATGAACACGGGATGCAAGAATGAAAGCACCAGGCACCCAAGCATGCTGTGGTAGTCTCAGGTGCCGAAACTCACTAGAAAAAATGCCCAACCTACCTGAAGGTGCCTGGCATTTTGGGACAGGTCTGTGGCCACAGGAGGAGTGAGCAAACCAGGAGGAGGACCCAAAAGAGATGTTGAAGCTGCGCCTATGTGGACAGAGAAGCAATCTCCAGGAGCTGCATCTACCATTTCCAACACTAGAGTCAGAGAGAAGGTATGGTAGACCCAAAGGGCAAAGTGACTCCAAGCAACTCCTCCACAGGGTCTCACTTGCCACCACGGTGCTCATCTCCTATTTTCCTATGAAACGCTGGCAGCAAATTGCACTCCACTAGGGAAACCCCAAGAGGCACATTTTAAAAGACGAACTCCAAAGCACGTAATACCCAGTATGCAGCCAAACAGGGATAAAGGTGATCACCTGAGAAGTTGCGTCCCCCTGGAAGCGGGTTGATCCGCTGGCGCTTAAACTGGGACATTGGGAATGCTGTCCTCTTTCAGAGTCTTAGAAAAAACCTTTAATTGGAAAAGAAAGAAGTTAACAGCTCAGAGAATTTTCCATGGACCCCCAAAAAGTAACTGAGGATCTTAATGAAGGTGAGGAGGGGGGATGAATGGAGAAGATGGAGGGAACATAAAGAGCAGGAAATGTAAAACTTACATTGTTCCAGTTTGCCCTCACAATAAATTAGTGGTGGGTGATACTGTCAAGCTATTTTAAAGAAAAGGAAACTGAAGCTCACAGAGATTGAGACTTGCCCAGGGTCACATCACCTATTAGTGACAAAACTGAGACTCGCACCCAGGTCGCCAACAACTTAGCGCTCCTCTCACGATGCCACGCCACCCGCAGATGCTTGGGGAGAGTGGGGGATTGGAAAGGGCCCCAGTGACATTCATTCATTCAAATACATCCGCCAAAATGCTCCACGCAAGGCCGCGAAAAATGGAGGAGGCTGGTGCCGGAGAGGAGAAGGTGTGGGCCCTCTCCCCGGAAGCCCGGCCCGTTGTTCTCCGGACTGGCTGGTGGGAAGGTAGCCCGGTGGCCCGGCCGAACGCGAATCCGGCAGCGCGCCCGCCCGCCCTCCTGCTCCGGTACTCCCTGGGCCTTCGCTCCCGCCTCAGCAGCCGCCGGCACCGGGCCTCCCGGGCCGGGCCGCGGCGGGGCCACCGTGGGAGGACGAAGGCGCGCGGTTTCTCCTCCTCCCGCCCGCCCCCAGGGCCGAGGCCGTTGCCAGGGAGACGGGACTTGCAGTCCGGAGGGGGGCTCGGCCCCTTCCGCGCCCCGTGCATCTTTGCTGCCCGGCCCTCGCAGGCCCTCGGCCGGGGGAGGGGCGAAGGGGCAGAGGGGCGGCGGGGGGCCCCCCAACCCACCTGCGGGCCAGGGCCGCGACACCGGGGGGACAAAGACACCCGGAACCACCACAGCCGCTGCTGCCGCCACCACCGGAAGCGCCTCTCCGGAAGCGCGACCACTGGTCGGAAGCTGCCACTCTCCCGGATATGGTCCCTCCCTCCTCTCCACCGACTTCTCCCTTCCCCCACGCCGGCCGGCCATCCCGCTCCAACTGTGAAGCGGAAGTGCGCCTTCCCCGATCGGATGCGCGTTAGGAAGCCTGGCCTCGGTGGTGTCCCCGCTTTACTGTCCCATTAGAAAAGTAGGCTTTAGAGCATTGGTTCCTGCTCCAAAGACAGCAGGAGCTGGACCCCTAAATAGAAGAGAGCACCTACCACCCGACACCTGGCCTTGTTCTGGCAGACCCCCGGGCTGCAGTTGCAAGAGAAGCAGCCCCTCCTGACTGAAAGAGATGGGTGCCTGATCAGTGGCCACTTCTAGGAGACATTACTGTCCGACCCAAGCCAATGATTTCATCTCTAGCCTGTCCCTTCCACTGACAGCCCCTCCCCCATACCCTCCCCTCCAGTTGACAGCTACAAGGAGACCGAACTTTTCCCCTTTCCCAATCAGCAAAGAGCTAGGAACCTAACATGCTGTAATAAATAAACCTCCACAATATTTTGGTAGACATTTACAAAGTTCTCAGAAACATTTCCTTTAGTCCTCACAACCCTGGAAGATAAGGTCAGGAATTAATGCCCTAATTCTCAGATAGGAGACCTAAGACTTGAGTGAAATGACATGCTTCAAGCCACGCCGCTAATCACTGGTCATTTTAGTCTCCATTAGCAACCCCAGGCCTGCTTTATCCTCTGGCCTTCCCATCATCCCTCCAGTTCCCATCATCCCTCCAGATTGGCCTCCTTCCAACCCCATGCCCTCCCCCTCCTGTTCATGTAACAGTCACAATGCACTTTGAGAGTTGGATCTCATTTTATCTTCATAGTAAGACTGTGAGGTAGGTAGGGCAGGTATCATTAAACCATTTGGGACATTAAGTAGGAAGCTATGGCTCAGAAAAGTTAAGGGATTTTTATCAAGGTCTAAAAGCTAGTATGAGTGTCTGGTTTCAGCTCTGATGTGTAAAGGTTATTAGGGACCAAAGTGGCTGAAGACAGACCTTGAAGTTTACTCTGCTATTCTCCGTGTTGTCCCTGACCCTTCCATTCCAGGTTGTCTTCGGGGGCTCTGCTTCACAGGCAAGACTCCATGCAGAGGCTCCCAAAATAGTAGTTCATCCGTCCCCCCCCCCAACACCCCGCGCCACCCTGTCCTGGGGCTACCCATGAAGGTATGAGAAAGAAAGTAGGACTCCGAATCAGTAACTGCCCACTGAGGAATGGAGGTCGCTTCCATCCTTCTACAGTTACCTCACCCAGAAGATCAACCCTCTGGGTGTATGATTCAGAAGAGACGGTTGGATCCAGCCAGTTCACAACAGTGACTGACTCACGGAGATACAGGGATCATTTTGCACAAATATGCATCTGTGACACACTAGGCCCCAGTAGATCACCATGCCAAACACACTCCATGGACTCCTGATAAATAAGTTAGTTCACATTGACGAGGCCCAGGGATTTCTGGCAACCAGCAAGGAGCCTGGGGACTGCCACACCTTGGGGCCTCTCAGGGAGCTAGGGCTCCTCTGCCAGGCTGCCCAGAGGAGAAAGATCCAGCCCTCTCCTCAGAGAGAAGGGTGAGCATCAGCAGCTTTTCCTGGCAGTGCCCAGAAGCAGCAACAGGGCAAAGGGCAAGGAAGAAGACTTCACTGTGCACCCCCCAACCCAGGGTCACGTCCCTGCACCAGAAGGTCTCAGCATACAGAAAGGTTTTTTGCTCGTTGCTTCTTAACCACAAATGATGGCATAAAGGTCTTCCTGAGGGGCTGGCATGGAGGTCTTTCAGGGACGCCCCTTGACTCAATCCTGTGGAAAAGAAAGGTAGCTTTAGGCTAGGAGGAGGAAACAAAGGCAGCAATGGCCCCAGAGTTGATGGAATCTACCGTGGGAAGCTAGGGACAATGACACAGTGCTTCCTATCCCCACATGATCCCCATCATCTACTGTGGAATCCTTTGTGTCCCAACCTTGCTCTCCCAGCAAATCCGGGAGGTGGCCTAAGGTTCAGCTGTGAGAGCCGAGGGCTTGCTGAACCGGCATGAGGGGGTCTCCCAGGCTCTGGTCCTGGCTCTGCCACAGACTCACCACACAGGTAGCCTCGGGAAAGCAACTTCCTTCCCCGGCCCAGTCCCCAGCCTTCTCCTCTGTAAAAGGGATGCTTTAACTACCTTCCGTTTCTCCCAGCACCCTCTCTGAGACTATCTCGGTCTCTGAGATTTCAAAGGGACCCAAAAAACACGACTGGCATTACAATCTCAGCATCCCGGTTCATCAGGCTCCTCCTCACACCCCCACCCCCTGCCCGGCTGGGCCCCAGGACTCACCTAGGGGCTGGGCCATCAGGAAGGGCAGCGGACTCAGGGTGTTTCGGGCTCCTCCAACGGATCCGGTTGAGCAGGACCTTGACCTTGTTCCAGTGGGAGAGATCCCGCTGAGCGGAGGGCGAGGGGATCAGAGCTCCTCCCCACGACTAACCCCACGACTAACCAAGCTCCCATAGACAGCAGGCGGTACAGCCAGGACAAGTCACCCACTCCAGTCAGGAATTCCGTCCCTTTCCCAGCGTTCCTGGCCTTCACGCTGTGCACACATCGCAACCAGCCCACACCCCCACCTCCCCACCCCCCACTCCCTCACCCCCTCTCCATCCTATCCCATGCCTCCGCACACACACATCACCTACCTTGTGTCCCTGGGAGGGGGCAAAGATCTGAGCTGGTTCTGCTGCGGCCTCTAACAGCCTGGGAGGGTTGGCACTGGGCAGCCCAACCTTTAGGGGTGCAGCTGTTTCTGTCCCTTCAGAAAGAGAATCAGCTTATCCAGGGCCAGAAGCAGTAAGCCACCCATGAAGCCCCGGGCTCACGGGGTCTCCTGGGGTGGGGGCGGGGTCTCCCGGGTGGGGGCGGGGCCTGGGCAGGCAAGACACAGGGAAACGCGATTGATTGCCTCTCACCTGCCTCCCGCGTCTGGCTAAGCAGTTCATACACCTCACAGCCTGGGTCACGAGAGGGTGGCGGTGAAGGGGCCAGGGTTGGCTTCCCCCCTGCCCCCTCTATCTCCTCTTCCTCCGCTTCAGGATCCTGTGCACAGGACAGACAGGCACTCAAGACCCGACTCAAGGGCTGCTTCCAGGGCTCCCGCCGTGGAGCCGCCCTCCTCCACATCCCCCACTCACCTGCCCCGCGCTGGCCTGCCGGCCCTGCAGCTCACTCACCGGTGGGGGCCTCTGGGTCTGCAGCTGCAAGTAGAGCTGCTGGAGCCTTGCCATCTGCTCCAGCACGAGGCACAGGTGTTCCAGGTAGCGGAGCCCTTGCCCTGGGAGACAGGCCCAGGCTTCAGGCCCCAGGCCCCCCGCCTGTGGGACAGAGTGAGGTCGGGGAGACTTCTGAACTCAACCAGACCCCCATGCTAGGCAGACCAGCAGATGGGAGCAGAGGGGCTGGGGAGAGGAGGCACACGCCCCCAGCTGGCCTCCCAACACCCACCCAGGCATGCTGCCAGGCCGGCCCCCATTCTGCCCACCTCCACCGGGCTGGGAGTGGGCCGAGGAGAGAACAAGCCGTCAATGAGAGGCAAGGAATGCCCCACCCCAAGAGAGCTCCAAGGAGAACAAGTCAGTGAGGCCCCCCCAGCCAGCAGCAGCCCCCTCCATGTGAGAAGGCCATTTCTGTCCCACTCTTACCCAGCCTGAGACCTGGCACTCACCACCTCTGCTTCGTCCAGGCCTGCCTCTAGGTCAGTTTCCGCCTCTGTGGCCTCCTGTTCCCCGGCTCCAAAAAGGGGCACTTGACATTCTGGCTCGCAGGGGGGATTCAGGGAGCTGCGGTGTCGTGACATGCTGGCCAGGGAGGTGGGGAGCTGGCGGGAGCGCTCCAGCACCTGCTCCAGCTTACGGTTGGCGAGAAGCCGGCCAAGATGGGCAGGAGGCTCCACGGGAGCAAGGGCCAGGGGCTCAGGGCTCCCTGTAGGCTCAAAGTCCAGACAGACCTGAGAAAGGCCCGGTGAGGTGGCCAGGGGCCCGTCTCCAACCACCATCTCCACTCCTGAGTCCCTGGAAGCCAGTTTGAGAAGTGGTTGCTGCCTCCTGGGACCTCTCAGCTGGCCATCCCTCTTCCAGGAGTCCAGTGAGCAACCTTGAGCCACGTCTGGGATCCGTCGGTAGGTGCTGCTGACTCCAGGTACTACACAACCGTGTGCCAAGTCCTCACCAACCCCATCTGCAAGGAGAGTCTGCATCAGGCTGGGCAGGCTGCCCCTAACGCCTCCAGCATTCCTGGCAACTGGCAGCATTCCCCGGGGAGGAGTGTCCTGGGCCAGAGGTGAAGGGAGGGGACAGGACTGGACAGTCACAGCCCGGGACAGGACTGGACAGCCACAGCCCCGCCCAGATCTCTCCCCATCCCTGGCTGGAAGAAGTTAACACGGGTTCCCTTCACAAGTATTTGTTGGTGATCACAGACCCCCCGGATTTGGGCTATACGGCAGGCAAAGCCCTGTGGGATGTGTTCACCAGCTCCTTGCATGGCCGATCCTCCTTTGAGGGGGTAGCTGCTTTCTTCTTGTGCCCTGGAGCCCAGGGTCAGCCTAAGACTTCCAAGTCGTGAATGGGGAGCCTCAGTCTCTTCAACTACTCCCCGCGGGGACAGTAGGACTGCGACCCCCACCCCCACCCCCACCCTCCGGCCTCAGGGAGACGGAGAAGGACACAAAGAAGGAAGCTTGGGGTCCCAAACTAGCATCAGGATGCAGGATGAAGTCTCTCCAGAAGCTCCTGGGGGAGGGCAATAAAAGTAACAATAGCTATAACCACTGCGGGCTTCTGCTCTCTTAAATGAGAAATAGTGAAGATTTGGTGGGGAGTCGGGATGGGGGTGGGGTGGGACTTAAACGGGAACTGGAGGCAGGGGGTGTCGGAGGAGAAGCAGCGCAAGCGCCCCAGGACTGTCCCCTCTGCGACAGGCCCTACCCACGCGCTGGGTCCCCAACTGCAATACCGATGCACAAACTAGCGCGGGAGAGGATGGAGGGCCGCCTCGGTCTCACCGCCGGCCGCGCGGGAGAGCTGGGGGCACGCCGGGCCCCTCCACCCCGGCCCAGGAAGCCAGCCAGGAAGTCTCCTTCGGGAAGGAGAGGGCTTCTCCTTCTCCGCGACCGCGGAGGGGGCTTTTGGACCAGCCGGCAGGGCAAGGGCTGGTCGAAGGTCCACACCGCGAATTAGAGGGAAGTGGAGCCGTTGGGAGTGGAATGGAAGGTGGTGGCTGGTTTAGCGACCGAACCCAGAGGGTCTCCAAAGCGCACGGCGCCATCACTCAGCCCGTCCGAAGGGCGGCGGCGAGGTCGGGCGCCCCGGGCGGGGTGTACCGGCTGGGACGGGGAGCGCAGAGCGGTGTCCGGGCGCGGGAGTCGGCTCCAGGACAGGAGGCCCCGGCCGACCTGGGGAGCGGGCGACTCACCCCGGCCGCGGAGCGGCTCCACGGCGAAGACGCGCCGCCGACCCAGCATGGCCCCGCTCCCGGCCCCGACGCGGCGCCCCGGCCGCCAGCAGCCAGCCGGCGATCCCAGCCAGCGTCCCCCCGCCGCTCTCTGGCGGGAGGTTTCGCACGCGCGTCCGGACCCGGCTGGGCGCGGCCCCCGGACCCTCCCCGCGGGGGGCGGGGGGGGAGGGGCGCGCAGGTGTGCGGACTGCCGGGGGTGGGGTGGGCGCGCCCGGAGGGGCCGCGGGGGGCGGAGGGTGGGAGCCGGGCCGCGCGGGGCGCTCCGGGGAGCCGGGAGAAGGCCTGGATCCTCTGTCCTTCGGGCTCCGGGCAGCCCCGCGCTCCCGCACCCGGCCGAGGAGCGGAGACCTCCGCCTGAGGACGCTGTCTGGCTGGAGGTGCGGGGTTACCCGACACCCCCTCACTCCCGGTTCACATGCTGGTCTGTCTTCCTGCCGCCGAAATGCAGCTGGGGCTGGGGGTGGAGGGTCGGCGGGGACTGGACGGTAGCGCGGAAGGAAATGGAGCCCCACGTGCTGGCTGCGGGAAGAGCGCTGACCGGGACAAGGTTGTCCCTGCGCTCCCAGCTGTGTGCCTGGGGCAAGTCACTCAGCCACTCAGAAACCTGACGCGACAGAAGGGGGAAATGATCCCTGTGCAGATGGAAATCCTTTCCGACAACTGTAGAGCGCCTTGAGTCCTAAGCTAGATCTGAATCCCCTCCTCCGTCCCATACCTCTCCCTCACCCCCAGCACCCTAAAGCTGGGGCCTGGGGAGGGGGTCTTCAGCATCTGGGGAAGTGAGCCAGAGGGACAATGAGGCAGCCTGGGGGCGGTGGAAGTGTAAATACTTCCCTGTCCCCACCCCAACCCTGGTTTGGTCCTGGGATTCCACCACTCCTCACCCCCAAAGGCTCCCAGCCTGAAAGGAAGCTAGGAGCCCAGGCAGCTGCCCAAGGTGACACAGCACCATGAGCAGGGGGGCTGCTGGCCTGTAGGGAAACCTCATCCTCTTGAGTAAGGTGACAGGACTGGAAAAATCCCAGCAGGACCCAAATCCCTCGGAGGCAGATAAGGGAGCTGGTGGACGTGCAAACTTGCACCTGAGCCTCAGGGGGAGGGGCTGGAGCCAGAGCCCTTGGAAGGAAGTGGCCGTTAACTAGGAGGGGAAGAAAGTCTGTCACCCTCTTCTGCTCCTTGCTCCTTCGTACCCTTCCTCAAACAGCTTACACTGGAGCCTTATCAGAAAGTTGGAAACTATAAGATTCTAGCTGTATAAGATGGGGAAACTGAGGCCAGTAGCCAAGTCTGGAGAAAGAATGAGAGCCTAGTGCCTGAATTGCCTGCCACCTCGTAACACCTTGATTTTCAGGCCAAGCCCTTCCCTGCTAAGCATAAGTCCTCTGGGTTTTCCCCACCTAACCCTATTCCCTAGACAGTAACCCCACTCCATTCCTCTTCCCCAGATACAGACAGGGAACAGAATGCAGGGCCTGGCAGGAACTGCTTTATGCTCGCCCAACAGGATGTGTGGCACCAAACCCCACAGGCAGTGTCAGACCCCACCCCAACGCTCCTAGGTAGGAGGGTTAGAGGGCTGGCCTATCAGGTGGCTTCCTTCCTCTGTAGTGAGAGGCTGGGGAGGTAAAGGGAGGGAACCTCTGCCAGATCTCGCCCTGAATCTGGAGAATGTGGGGCCAGATTCCAAGCAGTCTCCCTGGCGACTCTGGGGCAAGAATGCTTCTGGAACAGGAAGCCCAGCCAGCAGGAATGCAGTGTCTCAGCACAAGGCTTTGTGTGGGCTCAAAAGAACCCACACCCCCACCAACACACACGCAAGCACACGCCCTTCCAGGCCACGCACCTATGCCTCCCCCGCAACCATGCAGATACACCTGAGCCCTTGTGGTGCTGGGGATCCATCATAGGGGGCCACACACTTCCCACCCCTCTGCCTTCTGAAGCCCTGACTGGAGCAGCCCTGTGACCAGAACTAGGTCAGGCCTTCTCCACACCAAGGGCTCTGTACCCCTGCATGACCACCTCCCACCCTGCGTCCTATCAGAGAAGACCCCTTTCCCTTTGAGGCTTGAAGGAAGAGCAGGGCAGCTCTGCCGCCCCCTTCCTGCCTGCCTGACAGGTGAGCAGCTTCCCTGAGTTCCTGAGACACACGGTGGCTGAGCGGCATCCTTCTTCGGGCTGAGGCCAGGGATGCCCAGCGGCCCCTCATCCTCCATGGGGAAGTCCCAGTTTCAGGAAGCACATTTCCTGCCAGCTCAGCACTGAGCTAGGCCCCGTGGGAGGAAAGGCCAAGCCAAGAGGCTACGGGCATCTCCGGCCAGAGTAGAGATGGCTGGGAGCCATGGTGACCTCCCTTGTGGCCTGGAAGGCAACCTCTGGTGACGGAGGGGCAAAATCTCCCCACCCCAAACCAGATATGCGGGATTCAGACTCCAGGGTCCACTCCCAATCCCCTCCCCTTACCAGCTCGGAGTCCTTGGACCTGCTACTCATCCTCCCTGTCCACTGTCCAGGGATTCTTCATTTACAGAACGAGGAGGACAACAATACCAACCTCAGAATTGTGAGGAGTAAAGCACTCAACACGTTTGTGTGTTAGAATTCCCTAGTGAAACTTTGGGAATGTCCCCTTCCCATTTCTAACTGAAGGGGGCTATATTAGATGCTCTCTTGGGGAACTTCTAACTCGAATCTCTCATTTCTGAAGTTATTCCCCCAAATGCAGAAAAAAGTAAAGAGCGCACAGCACTGGACAAACTGAGGTCTTATAATTAGGTGGTGTCCCCTCCCAAATGTGTCTGGGTTGCAGGGGGTGGGCGTTCACAGCTGGCTTGGGGTGGGTTTGAGGGCAGGGAGGAAAAATATCAAAGACTGCCCCCAACCTTCTCCTCTGACCAAAGAAGAAGTTTGCTCCCAAGTTGAGGCTGGCTGTGTAGCTGCTGAGCACTCTGAAGCTACTACCCCCTGCCCCCGCCCTGGGCCGCTGGAAGGAGAGCTGCGTGCCCCAGTTAAACAGGTGGATTTCAGCGTGGACCCACCCAGCCTTCGGAGGCATTCAGCAACTCACCGACATACCCCTTCACCAGGGTCTCCACTCCCCATCTGTTCTCCTCTACTCCTTAGAACACTGCTGGCCCACCACACTTTGTTACAGGTGGGGATCTGACCATGTTAATATTCCCACCCACTTTTTCCAATGCATCACTTCCCTGCTTAAAATTTTCAAAATGATCCCAGAATCTCAAGGTGAAGTCCAAACCATTTCTTCTGGCATTCAAGGGTCCCCTCTCCCTTTCCAGTCTTCTCTTGGTACGTCCTTCGGCCACTGCCCTAAACCGAGCAACCACCTGCCCTCACCCCCATCCTTCAGCATTTGCCCATTGCACCTGTCTAGGTTCTGTTGATCCTAACACAGAGATGCCCTCTGCTCTGTACTCACAGGCCACGCCTGTGTGTCCCACATTAGCTCTTAGCACTGATTGCCATGTACTATGATTTCATTCGTGCCAGCTCAGCGGCTGCCACTTGACCACTACCTTCAAGAGAGCATGAAGAAGGGCTACCTTTTTCTGGATGCCCCTTTTGCAGGCATTCTCCCCTGTCGTCGGCTACACCTAACAGCAGGTGGCGCCCAGGAGGCCATCCCATTGCCTACCAGGCATTCTGGCCTGGGGTCCTCCTCCTGAGCCACAGAGAGCCTTGATCTTTTCTATGAAAATAAAGGCAGCCATCCAGGCAAAAGGTGAGACGATTATGTCAAGGGGTAAATTGTATCAACAGATGCCCAAGGAGCCCACACAAACATTCTCCACCAAGATTCGCTCCAAAAAGAGCCAGATAGCACCGTCTCTGAAGCCCAGCTTTGATCCTTTCTGTGAAAATAAAGTTGAGGCTGTGGCCCATTCCTCAGGCTAACTGGGGGACAGGGTGGGTCTGGAGCACCCAGCAGCGCCCATGCACCTTTCTGAAACGTCCTCCAGGATGAGGACTGGGGGTCGGTGGGTGAATCCAGCCCTAAATCTGGTAGGGAACCCCTGTCCCGGCCTCAAGTCAAACACACCTGAGGGCAGACATGCCTGGCACTGGTCACCCATCCTCTTTTGGTTTCGGTTGGGGTTTTCAAATCAACTAGAAGTGAAGCCAGCAGGGTCTCCCATGGAAGGGGCACACAGAAAACCCTGGCTTGGAGGTGAGGACCTTGGTGGGTGGTGGTTCCTCAGGGTGGAGGTTCCACTGGCGTGTCCCTCCCAGGCAAGGCTAACCTGCAGCCTGTCCAGGGTTCTTTCTGGTGAATCTCTTTCTCAGATGGGTGCAGACAGCCTTGACCAAGTGCAGGAAGTACTTGAGATGTTGCCCCCTCTCCTGCCCACCCGGCTCATCCAGGTAAGTCAGCTGAGCTGGCAGCACTGGCCCCAAGTATGGCAAGGAGCACAGAGTGCCAGGCCAGCCAGGGCCAGGGGAACATGAGACTGTGTCCCTGAGCCGAGGCCTGGACAGAATAGACGTCTGGGCCTGCCTCCTGCATCCCTGCTCCTCTCCAGGCTCCCAGTGAGACACTCTGGCCTCTAAAGTACCAGGGGTTATCCCAGTAAAACTGGCATCTTTATAAAAGGGTCCAGGAGGTGGGGTGCCTGGGAGGCTCAGTTGTTTAAGCACCTGCCTTTGGCTCAGGTCATGATCCCGGGGTCCTGGGATGGAGCCCCGCATGGAACCCCACATTGAGTCTCACATCTGGCTCCCTGCTCAGTGGGGAGCCTGCTTCTCTCTCTGCCTCTGCCCCTCCCCCATCTACGTCCCCCTGTGCTTATGCTTTACCTCTCTCAAATAAATAAATACAATACTTAAAATAAATAAATAAAAGGGTCCAGGAGAGGCGCCTGGTTCCCTCAGTTAATGGAGCATGCAACTCTTAATCTCGAGGTTGTAAGTTCAAGCCCCACATCAGATGGAAAGATTAAAAATTAAAATTTAAAAAAAAAAAAAAGAGGAGGGCGCCTGGGTGGCTCAGTGGGTTAAGCCTCTGCCTTTGGCTCAGGTCATGATCTCGGGGTCCTGGGATTGAGCCCCACATTGGGCTCTCTGCTCAGCAGTGAGCCTGCTTCCTCCTCTCTCTCTCTGCCTGCCTCTCTGCCTACTTGTGATCTCTGTCAAATAAATAAATAAAATCTTAAAAAAAAAAAAAAGAGTGGAGAGTACTACAAAGAGCACAAACTTCCACTAAAAGAAACAGGCCTCAGGGTGCCTGGGTGGCTCAGTCAGTTAAGTGTCTGTCTTTGGCTCAGGGCATGAATCCAGGGTCCTGGGATCAAGCACCACCCCCCCCAAATCAGGCTCCTTGCTCAGCGGGGAGCCTGCTTCTCCCTCTTCATCTACCTGCCACTCTGCAGACTTGTGTTCTTTCCCTATGTCTCTTTTAAAATAAATAAATAAAATCTGAAAGAAAGAAAGAAAGAGAGAGAGAAAGAAAGAAAGGGAGGAAGGAAGGAAGGAAGGAAAGGAAGAAAGAAGCTTCTTCAGTAGGTTTGGGGGGGGGCAGATAAAGTGGAAAAAAATATGTAAATAAAGACTTCCGCCCCCGGGGGCCAAGAGAAGCTCATCCCCAAGGGCTGGAGCAGGGAAGGAGAGGGGAGATCTACTTTGTTTTGTCCATGTATATATATTTATAGAGTTCATATGTTGAAAACTTTACAGAGTGAATTCCTTTTGCCTCTGACCACCCCTCTCTTTCTACATACTTCTCTCTGTGTCCCAACCTGCTTAACCCCTGTTGCACAAGGATATTCAGTGCGGTGCCCACCTCAGCCATTGGTGCACAGCCTGTCCTGCAGGGGGACGTGAGAGTTTCTAGCACAGGCCTGGGACAGCGAGGCTATCCTCATGCACAGCCCAGGATAGGCCCCAGGACCTAGCTGCACCTAGCATGGAGGAAGGGGCCCGCCCACCACCCACCAACCGCCCTTCCATGCCAACTTGTTGTTGGCACGGCCCTGGCACAGAGGTGCCCACAAAGTTGAGGACGGGCTGAGAGCACAGCCAGGTGCTCAGGCCTAGGAGCTGAGGGTGGGGGGTGAGGAGTAGCGCTGGCGGGCATGCTTCTCACAGTACAGCTCATCCCCCACCCAGAAGTGCCCGCGCATCTTCAGGTTCAGCCCGCAGTCTGCGCAGGTGTAACAGCTGGGATGGCGGTAGCGCCCCTCCTGGATGCGGATAGCGTGGTTCCTGCAGGGGGCGATGGAGAGGGCAGAGCCGTTAGCCTGGGGGCTTGGGTGGAGGTGGGGGCCCCAGGCAGGACCGCTGCCCTTCTCATTCGCAGGGAGCCTAGCTCCGAGACAGGACTCAGGGAAGATCCCCAAAATTCAAAGGCTGACTCCCCGAGCCTTCCTTCAGGACTCTCGCCTCAATAACCCCACAACCCCCCACCCTCAACACCTCTAGTTAAAAAAAAGAGGTGGGTTCCCCCTTTAAACAAACGCAGATAAATTGCATCCTGAATTTTCTGGGTTGATAATGGAGCAGTGGTTCTCAAAACGTGGTCCCAGGTATGAGGACCCACAGCATCGCATTCCTTGCGGACAAGCTGGAAAAGTGGAAGCTCTGGGGCGCCCTGAGCTTCTGAACCCTCTGACAATTCCTCTGCAGCTGCTCTTTGAGAACCACTTTCCTTGTGTCTACACAGCGGCATGGGTAATATCCCATTCCGCAGGTGGAACAGCGGAGCCCACAGAGGCTAAGGGGTTTGCCTAAACTGAGTCATCTGGCCGTTAACACCGCGTGCAAGACATTTATGGCGGGGGCGGGGGGGGGGAGTGGGGTTTCATCAATTTGCCCGAGAACACCGCTGCATTATAATGCCACCCACTGAGAAAAACAAACCTGCGTCTGGAAAACCCATCCCTTTCCAAAGTAGGTGGGGAAGGGGGATGGGGGGAGGGGGGTGGGGGGCAGAGCAACATTTTCCAGGAGGAGGCACCCCGTCTGGAGGTAGATCTCCAGAGGCTTTTAGATTACTGTAGAGAAATCAGAAGCAATAACATTTCCTCCTCCTCTGGAGAGGGCGAAAGAAATCAGAAAGGAGGCGATGCAGCAGAAGAAGGCAGCAAGGCTTTGTAAGAAGCCTGAGAACAAGCTGCATTACCCCCTCGCACAGACTCACCGCGGAGACCCCCGCCCGGGACCCGGACTGGTTGTTCAGTGCAGAGCCCTCCCGAGGGCGTTCCCGGCCCTGCTCCGCCCCCTACCGCCCTGCCAGGGAATGCCCGCCCCCCACCCCCACCCCAGTACTCACACGATGCTGGTGCTGCACTTCTCGCACGTGTGGAGCTTGGGTGGGGTGGCCAGCGCCCTGGAGGTGGGCAGAGAGGACTGGGGGCTCAGCTGACTGGGCAGGAAGGCAGGTGTGCCACCTGGGGGTGGGCAGACAGACACATTAGAGCTCTTCTCCCCCAGGCGGCAGCCAGGCTCTATTTACCCATGCACGCTCCTCCAGCACAGCTCCGAGGAGGCTCCTAAAAGGTGTGCTTACACACGCTCGGCTAAGGGAACACCGGGGGTGTGGCTGGTATGTGATGGACGAAGGGAGTGATGACAGCCGCTCCTTGGCTGGGGCGGAGTTAGCCCAAGCTGAGGCAGCCCAAGGAATGTCTGAGCTGTGTCTACACATCCCACCAAGCAGGCGTGATCCAGGCATGATGCTATTAATTAAAAGATGGTAATGATAGATAATAGCAGCACCACAATACCTTTATACAGCTTTCAAAGGGCTTCTATGGGCCCGGCTGCCTGTGAGCCTTGGAACAACACTGAGGTGAAGCACCGGGGGTACGGGGCGGGTATGGTCCCCGTTGGCCCAAGGACCCCAAGGCTCCAGAAGTGGCCATCTGCGCTCCCCCACCTCCAACCACCTCTCTCCGGGCCCTGCCCACGGGCCCACCAAGGCCTCGGGGTCCTGATAGACAAGCTTCGCTCGCTACCCCCTGACCCCAGTGAGCACCCCAGGAGCTAACTGTCGGAATTGAAGCTGAGCACCAGATATTATGCCAGTGAGGCTGTTGATCCAGAGCTCCGGACTGTCCCATCATCTGCCTCCCTGCGGCCTCTGTCGGGCTAGGCCCCCTCGTCTCTCCCCTGCACTAGGCAGTGCCCCCCAACACACACACACACAGTACCACTGTACCCCGACCACCATCTCACCCCAATAAACTGTTCTTCAAGGGCAGACGGGTGCCTGGCCACTCTCGGCCACCACACTTGGCACCCCATAGGCCCATCAGACAGGCACAGTAAATGTCTGTGGAAGGAACAACGGAATGGCTGGCGAGAGCCCATATCTCTCTTAGTTCTCACTCCAGCATTTGCCTGGCATTATTTAATGGGCCCTCCTGGGTTAGGGCACTCCTCTGCCTGGCACCTGAGACCCCCCAGCCAGGACTCAACCTCTAAGACCAGGCCCCTGCTACTCTCTCGCTACTCTCTCGCTGCCAGCCACCACAGGCCTCGCACTCACCACCACCACCCCCCCCCGCCCTCTCTGAGGCTCAAACTCCCTGCTGCCATCTTAAGGCCCTTTGTTAAAGTCTTAATCTTTCTTCAAGGGTCAAGTCAACGTCATTTTCCTCCATGAAGCCCTCCCTGGAGACCCAGTCCCCATGGGCCCTATTCCCCATCTTTGTCATTCCCTTGACATTTTCCTGATCCCAGCCAGCACCTCTGGGTGCACCCCTGGAACTCCTACCAGACTGAAAGCCCCTTTAGTGCAGGGACTTGCCCTTGGTGCCTACTCCTGTGATGAGTACTTAAGACATACCTGTCCAATATCATGCCCAGTTAGGGTCTGGGAACCCTGTCGGAACCTACTTCCAACACGAAAACCCCCCAGGGGCTCACCTCTCTCCTCAGCCTCCAGGGCTTCCTGCAAGAGCCGAAAGGAGCTGGACTGCCGGGGGGCGAGCCGCGCCTCACGATTCTCCTGCAGCATCTTGTAGACTTCTGAGTCCTCTTCCAGAAGGCGGCTTCCCCCTTCTGAGTCCACACTGCAGGGGCAGGAGGCAGCCAGGAGTGAGGGTCCCTTCCTGGGTATGAGGACAAGCATGGGGGCAGGGAAAGAGCACCCTAGGGCAAAGGATTCTGGGAGTGGGTATTCAGAGGACAGCCAACTGGGTTTAAAACCATCGGGACCCCTCCCCAACCACTCCCCGCCACCCCCATCCCTCCTCTCTTGTCTCCTAGCTTCCCAGGCCCTCCAGGATTCCCCCCCACCCTCCAGGGCCCGCTGCTACCTGAGCCTGGGGCTGGAGGAGCGGGGACCGGGGGAAGGCGGCAGCACCAGCACAGCTGAGTCGCCAGCGCGGGTGAGGCTGGCCTGTGGGACAGAGAGGCACCAGGGGAGGAGTCAGCGGCTGGAACCTTGGCCAACACAGCCGTCAGGGCCGCCAAGCCAAGTCCGGCTGTTCCCCAGGCCCAACACCAGAGGGCTCCCAGCGCTCACTGACCAGCAGGCCGGCCACAAGGGCCCATCGCCCCAACCCTGCCCTCTGGGAACTAGGGACTCCTCCTGCTCCGTCCCAGAAGGGGAGAGTGGTCAGCCCCTGACTGTGGAAGTAAAATGGTTCTGCAAGGAGACTGAGCAAGGGGCAGAACAGCAGAGAGGAAGTAAGCAGATCCTTTCGCTGTGAGGAGAAGGAAACCCAGGGATGGAGCGAGGGGCCCAGGACCCCTCTTAGAGTCAGGGCTGGGGTTGCAAGAGAGACCCCTCTCCTGCACACACTTCCTCTCCTGAGAGGGCTGTCCTGGAGGTCTGGTTCTGTCCCAGGGAGTCTGGGGGGGCCAGGCCCATTTTGGACCCACACCCCAGCAGCAGCGCCCCCCTCTCCAGGTGGAGAGGAGCCCAGCTCCCTGACTAGGAGCAGCTCTGCCTTTCTCCTCCCTCCCTCCTATTCAGCTAGGGACACCTGCCTTCCCAGAAGGAACCTTGGATCCCCAAGTCCAGAGAAGCTGCTCACCTCCCCCCGCCAAGAGCTCATCTGTAGCCAGCACCTCTCAAACTGTGTTCTGGTGAACACAGGGATGTTAATAAGTGAGTGGCAGGTATGTGGGGGGAGAGGGGATGCCAAGAGAAATTCTGTAGTTAAATTTAAGTTTAGGAAATTATTAAAATTAAATGTATTTCTCATGGGACTTCTCAGAGCCTTTAAGGTGCTAAAAGTACACAGTGGTAGGGGCACCTGGGTGGCTCAGTGGGTTAAAGCCTCTGCCTTCAGCTCAGGTCATGATCCCAGGGTCCTGGGATCGAGCCCCACATCGGGCTCTCTGCTCAGCAGGGAGCCTGCTTCCCCCTCTCTTTCTCTGCCTGCCACTCTGCCTACTTGTGATCTCTGTCAAAAAATTAATAAAATCTTTAAAAAAAAAAAAAGTACACAGTGGCTCCCAAGAGGGAGGTGTGGGACCCTGTGATTCCCACACCATCTGATCACAGCCTCATTTATAGACCAGAATGCAAGCTTCATTGGGTTCGGAATTTCTGTTGGTCCACCAACACATCCCCAGAGACTAGAAGGACACCTGACACAAAGCAGCTCAACAAAAGCTTATTGAAGGGGGACGCCTGGGTGGCTCAAACGGTTAAGCATCTGCCTTCGGCTCAGGTTGTGATCCCAGCGTTCTGGGATCAAGTCCCACATCAGGCTCCCTGCTCAGCGGGGAGCCTGCCTCTCCCTCTGCCTCTGCCTGCTGCTCTGCCTGCTTGGGCGCTCTCTCTCTCTCTCTCTCTCTCTGACAAATAAATAAAACCTTTTTTAAAACAAAAATCAAATAAGTTTGTTGAAGGAATGACCATGGTCCTCAGGCCAAAGGAGGGAACTCGGAGCACGGGAACTGAATATCAGGTCCAGAGAGAGAAAGAGGGGCTGATCCAAGGTTAGATGTTAGAGATGGGACTACCCCAAGTCTCCCTGCCCACCCAGCCCAGGGCTCCTGGTTACACTACATGGGTGGTCCTCAGATCTTCTCATCAGGACCCCGAGGGCTCCTTAAAACACAGATTGGTGCCCTGCTCTACACCTTCACCCCTGCATCTAACCCAGCAGGTCCAGGCTGGGACCTGAGAATGTGCATTTCTAACAGGTTCCAAGGTGCTGCTGCAGGCTTGGGAGCCACTCCCTGTACCTCCAGCGTCTCCCCGGCGTCTCCCCTTTGCCCAAGTTTGGGAACCACAAGGAAGAAGGCCAGGATGGATGGACCCTTTCCAGCCATGCCCTGTGCCAAGCGCAGTCCCAGCTGGTGTCAGCCCCAAGATCTCCCAGAGAAGGCCCTCCCCACTTCCACCCAGGCCCAGACACGCCAGGTCCTGCTTATACACTGCTCTGCCATCCCCCTGGCTTATCATCCTCTAATCTAAACCCTATCCAGTCCTACCTCTGACGTCCAGCAAAATTCCTGACAAAGCCTTCTCAGGCCACCCAGCCCACACTCCTCTCTTCCCTCCCAGGATGCCTCCTGCTTTTATAATTAAGACCACACTGTTTAGTTCTTAATTGTTCCCAAACTGCTTTACATGCTTGCCTTATCTCTCCAACTACACTTTAAATTCTTTAAAGACGGGGATCTTATCGAAGGCATCTCTGTGCCCCCCCTTGCCTGGCAGTCCACTGAGTGGGCCCACAAGGAGTCACTGGCGAGACCCTCCCACGCAGCCCCCACAGGAGCCCTCTCCTTCCTTCCCCAGAGTCCCCCAGTTTGTAATGCCCTCCCCCGGCCATCTCCAAAGATTCTGCTTTCTGGAATGCAGAATCACCCGGAGGTAGGATTCCAGCAGCTGGGCCTCATCCCCTTCACCCCAAAGGCTGGATATGCCCCCCCCACCCAATTCTGCCCCCAACAGCTGTGGCCCAGGACTGTTGGCAGCCTTGCTCCCTCACTTCCTCACCCCTGCCCTTAGAGAGGAGAAATACCACCAAGACAGGGTGTGGGGGGGCTGTCACTAGTTCACAGTAGGACCCGACGGTGGGTTGGGGGGGTGGGGTTTGTCCAGAGTAGAAGGGCAGGGAGGAGGGCAGACAGAAAGTAAGCCAAGTGCAACTTGAGGCAGAACCACAGTCCCACTGGTGGTTCTCTGGGCTGAGTCAGAGGAGGAGGAAGGGGGATGGGGTGATGGGAGTTGGGGGCGGGCATGGGGCTTGGAATGGGGAGGAATGTGTTCAAGAGATGCAGCCAGAGCCAAAGGGAACCATCCCAACAACAGCAGCAAAACTATTTCAGCCCTGGCCCAAGAGAAACACTCAGGAAGGGAGGATGCTAGCAGGAAGGGGGAGGCAGCGAGTGGGAGGACAGGAGGTAGAAGGCCACCTGGGACCGGCCAGGCAGGGCTGGGAACCAGCGAGTGCAGCCCACCAGCAGACACAGTTTCCTCCCGGCTCAGGAGAGGGGCATGCTTGTTGCTGGGCAATGGAGGCGCCGGCTGCCCAAGGGGGACCCGCCATCTGCAGCCCCAAGGGTGCCACTGGCAATTAGCCGGGATAGGACGCTCTCTCCTCCCCACTCCCCAGGCATCCTCACCTGGCGGTTTCCGGGGCGGCCCCCGTAGGAGAAGCGGTCAGCAGCGGTGGGTCCCGGGGAGTGTGCCAGACTCTGAAAACTGAAATGCGGGAAATGGATGGTGTGTGTGCCCCCCATCCCAACCAGTCTGCCTCAGGGACACAGAGGGTGCCCTCAGGCTCCCGTAAACCCAGCTGCTGAGACTGACAGGCCTGTTCATGACCCTGTGGTCATCGTGCCCTCCCCTGCGCTCACCTGCGGCTGACCACAGCCTCTCCAGGGAGGGCGTGCGGACTGCTGAGGGGCAGGGTAGAGAAGGGGCTGCCTGGCTGGGGGCTGGAGGACACGGGGCTGGAGCAGGAAGACCGCAGGGAGGACTGGCTGTCCGTGTGCGTCCTCATGGAGCCCTGTGGAGAGAAGGGCCGGGAAGGGAAGCACCCATCCCCTAACCGGCCCTGCCCCTCAGGGCTCCCCTCATCTCAGGGTGCTGGAATTCCCAGCAGAAGTCACCTTCCTACCTGGAAGCGAGTCGCCAGCACTTCCACAGAGCCTTCCCCATTGGTCTGCCCAGGGGAAGCAGCCCGGGACCTGAGGAGAGGCCAGAGGGAAGCAGGTCACAGGAGTCCAGGAGCCCCGCTCACCTGATTGGGCTGCAGATTGCAGCTGTTCCCCCTACAGATTCTCAAGACTCATAAATGTTCAAAACATGTGGAAGTCAGGTTGTCAAATTTCAACTTTGCCAAGTTCAAAACAACTCTTATTAACAACCACTGTCATCTCTCAAAGGAATGGACAGTTTAGCATCAATATGAAAAACAGACGTAATTTCATCAATTCCGTTTTAATAAAACCTCACAGTACTCCCTGTCTTTCTCTTTCTGTCTCTCTCTTTTACAATTTTTCATTTATTTACTTGAAAGAGAGGAAGAGAACATGAGCAGGGAGAAGGACAGAGGGAAAGGGAGAAGCAGACTCCCTGCTGAGCACGGAGCCCGGACACAGGACTCCACGCGGGGCTCGATCCCAGGACCCCCAGATTATGACCTGAGCCAAAGCCAGACACTTAACTGACTGAGCCACCCAGGCGTCTCTCTCCTTTTTTTTTTTTTTTTTAAGTAGTCTTTACACTTAATACCAGGCTCAAACTCAAGACCCAGAGAGGAAGAGTTCTATGCCCCACCAACCGAGCCAGCCAGGCACCCCTCTTTTTATTTCTTTTTCTTTTCTTTTCTTTTCTTAGCATTTCGTCTAGACTTTGTCATTGGTCAGCACCAGTTTGTAGATTGATTCTGGAGGCGATTGCTGATTTCATATAAATAATCCTTTATCTTTCACCCATGGAGACACAGAAGCCCAGAGAGAGAAAGTGAGTTCCTTAAAACCCAGCAATGGCCAGGCTAGCTGCCCACTCTCCCCTGCCCAGCCAGAGGCTGTCTCCCACCAGCTTTGCTGCTAATGGCTGGAACACCTTTGAGAGGGTCATTCCTAGCCCCTTCTGAAGGATTCTCCTCCACAAAACAAAGTGTGGAGCCTGTCTCCCCCACAACCCCCCCAACTCCCAGACCCCGCCATCTTGCAGGGCCGAGACAGCCAGGGTAACAAGCAGGCCCAGCTCCCCACCAATCACCAAGGCAGCCAGCAAAAAGAGGTGCCCCACCTCAGCTCCCTGGGAACCCCCCTGAAGGCCCTTCCCGCTGGAGTCTTGAACAGGAGGCCATTGGAGGGCTGCGAAGAAAGAGCCTGCCATGCCCCAACCCCACTACACCATTCCTGGATGTCTGGCCACTTCTAGAGAGGTCTGCAAGAACTGCAGTCACCACACGCCACACCAGCCTCGGCCTCCCCAGGCAGGGGTGTGGGGCCAGAGTAAAGGGAGCTGGGGCTTTTGGCTCCAGCCCAGCACACTGCTTCCTGCCACAGAGCTTCTGGGTGCTCCCGTGGAGGAGACTGGGAGGGTTTAGGAGTGGACCGAACAAAAGAAAGAAGATGCCGGGAGTCTTGACCTGCCCATCATGGAGCTGGAGGCCTGGAGGGACTTGGTCAGGCCCCCCTCGCTAATGGCACTGCGTACAAGAGGAACCTATGGGAAGTGATGGTGTCAGCAGCTCCCTGCCCCTCTGCCACCCCACTCTGCAGTCCCTTGTAGACTTTGGTTCCCTTCCCAGATGCCGTGAGGTACTCTCCACCCTCCTCCTTGGGTCGCAGTCCTGCAAACACTCACGAGCCTGAGTGGTATGAGGGAGTCACTGAAGGGGCCGGGGTCATGACAGCATCGTGGGAGCCAGCGTCTATGGCACTGTGGGACAGTGGGGGTGAGGAGAAGGCATGGACTCAGGGCCCAGAGAGAGCCTGGGAGGGGAGGGGAAGGCAGAGAGGCAGGAGGTAACTGACTCAAGTTCAAGGCCCGCCCAGAGGGTTCTCCTGACTGGGGGATCTCCCAGCATTCCTGTCCTGTGATTCACTCTGATGCCCCACCTCAGGGAGCCACCTGTTCCCTCCACCCCACCCCCCTGCCAACCCAGGCCTCGTGGCTGAAAACCCAAGCCTGGGACTCTGCCTTCACCTGCACAGCCCAGAGAAGCCATGGGGACTGACAGAGGGGGTTCTTTGGGGAGTGAGCCCCAAACTCCTCAAACCAACCCCACCAGGATCTGAACAAAGGCCATCCCCTCTTGGAGGCTCTGGGAGACTCAGCCTAAGGCACCCGTTTCCCCTCTTCAACCCACTTCATGCCCACACCCTCTACCCTGCACACTTGGGAACCAGTCAAACCCGGGCATCCAGATGCTTGATGCCAGCCGGCCCTGCCCATGGCTGCATGCCCAGCTGGGCTCGGGGACACCCTTCAGCCCACCCTGAGGCAGCTCCAGAGCCTGGACCTTCTCAAAGATGAGCCAAAAGATCCCAGGAAGACCAGGCTGGGGCTGAGAGGGCAGCCACCATGCAGCAGGCCAGCAGAGGGGTGAAGAAATGCTGGCCGGCCTAGCAGAGGGGAGGGCCTACCGGTCTAGCCGCAGCCGCAGGGGTGAGGGGCTCTGGCGGATCTTGCTTTGCGCCTCCGCGTGAAGCATACCCTCAGCACTCTCCCCGTTGATGGCCAGGATAATGTCACCGGGCCGGAGGTCAGCAGCCTCAGCCTTTCCCCTCTCAGTTACCTGTAGGGGATGAGGGACAAGCGGTCTGAGATACCCCCCGCTCAGACAGCGAGGACATTCCCGCAGGGATGGAGGAGAGGGGATGTCTCTCTGTCCTGCCCAAGAAATACAGAAGCAGGCTTGAACCAGGCTGGCCAGTGTCCCCCTTTTTCTCCCTGCCCCGCAGTGTCTGCCCAGTTATTCAGTTAACCCCCTCCCAAAGCTGGAGGGGAACCACCCCCTCACCCCATCCCTGGCATTCTCACAGAGCCTCCCAAAGAAAGGACAGAATTTCAGGGGCTGTGCTTGGAAATACTTCTGGATAGAGAGCCCTGCCCACGCAAACACACCACATAGGTAGTTGCCCCGCGAATGCTCCCTGGCCTGGGCCTGGGTCAGGACACTGCCAAGGACTTGGGGCTCCTGTTCTAGTAACTTCCCCAGGTGGCTGCCAGCAGGTGCAGGGTGGGTGACCAAGGAGAAAAGAGCAGGCCTCTACTTGGCCCAGCTCCCTGTCAATCCCCAGATGTCTGTTCCCGAAGTGGTCACCACAGCCCCATGGCAATGGGGCCCCAGTCCTCCCCAGACTAACACTCTCAGAAGCAGGCCTTCTGACTCCAGAATAAAAAAAAGAAAGGTGGCTGTGGAGAGCCGGTAGACAGGGTAGATCGTAACTCCTGGAACTAGCCCTTACCTTGGTCACCATGATGGGCGTGTGGAAATCCCTGCCCCCAGTGATCCGGAAGCCCCAGGGCCCGGGCCCCGCCACATCCACAGTCAGGGCCATATCACAGGAAGGTGGGCTGGAGACCCTGTAGAAGCAAAAGAGAGGGGATGACAGGTCCAGAGAGAAGCCAGTTAGGGACTGGGGAAGGGTGAGAGGGGGAGTGTAGAGGAAGTGACTAACTCCCTCCTTCACCCCCCTGGTTTCACTTCCCCCCACCCTGGGAAGCCATGACTCTGAGTTCCCCCTTCACCGCCACCGTCTTCAGCAGCGCAGCTCCCAGAAGGCAGGCCGTTCGGGTGCTTCACAGGCCCTTGCTGGATGGAGACCAGGCGGGCAGGGGCTGGCAGGTGGTAGGCGATGTCGCCGTTTCCTGCCTCTCCCCCTCCTCCACCAGCAAGGCTAAGTCCCAACAGTGCTTGCTTCCTGTCCCCAAAACTGACTGCACAAGGTACTTCCTCCCCACTCTGGGGGAGGGCAGCACTCTGGAAACAAGAGTGACAGCAAACAAGGGGGTGAGGCCACCACAGACTGTTCAAGTAGTTGGCTGGGTGGGGACTGGCCCCGGGTCTTCAGAGAGGCCTCCTGGCAGCCGGTCTGGCCCCTGGCAATGTGGTCCAGGTAGGCAAGATGAGGCTTCCCACCTCCTCCAGGGGCCTGCTGCCCTCTGAACAGCCCCAGCCAGAAGGACGGGCTCACCTGCCAAGCTGGGCACACCCACCCCCTGGCAATGGCTGTAGCAGGGCGAGCTGACTGATGCTGCCTGCTAGCTGGGGCCACAGGCGTCCCATCCACGGCCCCCTCCGCTGGGCAAGGGAGTGTCCTTACAGACCCAGCCCTGGTAGGATTTCCTGAGCCTCTAGTTATGGAGCCAGGAGCCAACCCAGGCAGGAAGCTGTAATGCCAGCCCTGGGCCACCACCCTGCCCAGCACCCCCCTGGAGGTGCCCCTGGGGAGGCCCAGAGGCTGCAAGTGCTGTCAGAATCCATCAAGGACACTAGGGCCACTTCCCGTGCTTAAGAGCCTGGGGAGACGGCAGCCAAGCAAGCAAGAAGGGCTCTCGGCCCCCTCTACGGTCCCTGGCTTCGCCTTTTGCCCAGGCCTAGCCCCTGTCCCTGCCCCAGGTCTCCAGGTCCCCAGGCCGACGCTCGCGGTTCACAGAGGCTTTGGATTCTCAGACCTTTGAGCCGGCTGATGGACTCCGCGCCCCGGGCCGCGGAGATGTGCCCAGCCCGTTGGCCCAGCTCTCCCAATCCGGGTGCCTTCTGCGCTCCGAGGCCAAAGTACCCGCGGGCCCGGTGCTGGAGGAGGAGCGCCCGGGATCGGGAAAGCCCAGCACGCTGGGGGCACCGGCCTCCAGGCGAGGCTACAGGGAGAGGAGCCGTGGGCGGAGTAAAGGGCCGGGACTCGGAGAGCGGCTCGGGGGGCGCGGGCGCGCAGAGCTGCGAGGTCCCCGGAGCCGGGAAGGTCGCCGGCCGTGCTGACGGTGCGCAGGTGGGCGCGCTCACCTAGCTCCCGCTCACCTGGCTCCCGCTCACCCGTCGGGCTGGACGGCCAGAGCCGGGAGGGAAGGGAAGGGAAGGAGGGAGGGTGAGGAGACACCGCCACTGCCGCCGCCGCCACCGCCGCTGCCGCGGTCTGCCCGACTCTGGGGAGAGCCCGCCCGGGGCTCCAAGACCTGCCTCCGCCCATGTGATCCCGGGGCCGCCCCTGCCACCGCCCCTGGCCCGGGAGGCCGCCTCCTCCGCGCAGCCCAGCCCCGGAGCTGCCACCTGGCCCGCGCCCTGCTGGGGTGCGCGGAGGGGGGGCGGGGGGTGTCTCTCTCTAGGGCCCCCTAGAGGCTGTGGCCGTCCTCCCCGAGGTGCCCTTCTCCCGAATGCTCGGAGAGGGCCGGGAGGCGTTCCGGTGACGGGTCGCGAGCCCCACTGCGCGGACAGCCGAGGCTGCGCCCCTGAAGCTCTCCCAGGCCGGCCGCGCCCACCCGCCTTCTCAGGGGCCCTCGAGCACCTCCCCCCCCTCCCCCGCCTTCACCACAGCCCGGGCCGGGGCGGGGGTGGGCCGGCTGGGTCTGTCTGCGGTCCGCCTGGCTCCTCCGCCCACTCCCGGCTCGAACTCCGACGCTGGCTCGGACGGAGCCCCGACACCCACAGATCCCAAGCCGGGGCTGCCCTCGCGCCCTCCTCAACTCGGTTCCCCAACGGCGCGCGAGCTCCCCGGTGGCTGAGGGCTGCTGGGTTCGGAGATGCCCCGCAAGCCTGCTCGGCTCCGGGCGACCTTCGAGGCCCAGGAGCTGGAGGGAATCCTGGCTGGCGGTCGCGGGGCGCTCTCCTGGGCTGACGCTCTTCCATTCCTGGCTTCCCTCTCCTCACCCTCTCTGCTGCCCTGCCTGGGGTGGGCCAGCCCCAACAATCACCATGGGCCCTCGCTGTCCATGTGGCTAGCCTTCTGCCAACCACCTGGAACCCAGGCTCTGGGGCTAGGGAGCGGGTAGCCGAGGAAGGCCCCAGGCACCAGCTCAGAACCATCTGGCAAATGGTTCCTTGGAACCGAACCTGGCAACCCTCAACCTGGAGACCTCAGGGCGCACCAAGAGCCGGCTGCGGCATCTCCCATCGGTATCCACTTTGCATTCTCTCTGTCAGACTGGTGTGTTTTCAGGGAAGCACACCTGTGGGCACAGCTGTAACTTGCCTGCCTCAGGTGTGAGTCATTCCCTCCAAGTTCCCTCTGCAAGGAGTGCCCTCGCCACTCTTCCCGCCTACCTGTGTCCTGTCTCATCCTCCCCACACGGACTGACAGGTGGACTGCCACCAACCTCCCCTGTTCTAGCCTTCCTGTGGCCTCTGTTCTCAGTGCAGGTAAGCCACTCTCCCACCAACCAGCTCTGGGCCTCCTAGAGTGGCCCCTTTGCCTGACACAAGTGCTCTACCGCTCCAACTAGACCCCCAACTAGACTGGAAGCCCTTGAGGGAGCAGGAAACTGCAGGACCGGCAAGCACAGCCCTGGAGTCCCACAGACCTAGCCTCAGATGCCAGATCTGTCTCTTACCGTGTGACCTTGGGTCATTTCCTCACTTTCCCCATGGGTAAAATGAGTATAGTGCCTACCTTAGCCTCCTTTGTGAAGACCGTCCTCCTGGATAAAGCTGCTGGCACACAGATTCCTGTTAGGGTGGTCGTGGGGGATCAGTTCACTGCTCCATTCCCAGAGCCTAGCACAGTGCCTGGCACACAGTAGGCATTCAATAAATGTCGAATGAATATTGTTTGAATGATTGAAGGGATTAATTTCTCTTCCTTCACCCCCGCTTTCTGGCAGGGCCTCCGGTTTACATCTCTGTGTCCTGATCTTCCCTAGTCTCTAGTATGTACGGGCTAACCTGCAGGATTTATGTTCCATGGGTTGTGCATTCACAAAACTCATGGTCAAGACAAAATTGACTCATCCAAGGGCAAGACCCTGTGGACCAGAAGGGAGGAGTGTCCTGCTCTAAGCAACTCTGCAGCCCTGGGCAAGTCCCTCAGCTCCCCTCTCTAGCGGGAGGAGCATCCCCAGTGGCCTACCGCACTTTCTGACCCTGACCCTGCAGGTCCCCCTTGCCCCTCAGGCCTGTGACTGTCCCCTCCCCTCCTCCCTCCTGGCCAGGTCAAGGCACAGAAGCGGTCACGGTCACAGCGCAGGCGAGGCTGGCAGGGCAGCAGCCAAAGGGCGTTGGGTTGGTTTGCTGCAGAGGTTTCAGGGCCCCATCAAAGAGGGTGTGGATTCGGTTTCTGTCCCAGGGAAAGGAAGTCTGTCAACCCTGGTATCTTTTCTAAGAGCATTGGGGAATGCGAAGAAGCTGGGACAGGGGATCTGGAATAGGCCAGTGGGTTCCCGAAGAATGGTCATCTCCACACGATGGGCCGGACCAGACAACTTAGAAGCAGATGGTGGTGAGGCCTGGGGTGGACGGAGCAGACGGAACGTACATAAGTCCTGTTCTTCCAGCCGCTGTTTAACCCCCACTGGGACCCAGGCCACACCCAGGCTCAAGGAAATTGCCGGGGCCAGGCTGTGGCCCTGTCATTCACAGGCAGAACTAGGCACCACCACCTCTTCCCACCCACCTGGGGTGGGGGTGCCTTACGTGACAGGCCTAGCAGACAGGACTGCCAGGAAGAACATAAAAGGGGCCCAACCCGGGGCAGTCCTTGGCCTCACACATGACCTTCCTTGTCCAGGACAAGGACTGCCTGGGCGCTTGGTCCACTTTGTGCAGGGAGGTGGCAAGAGTCATTGGACCTGACTTCACATTTTAGAATGATGCAACCCCTAAGAAACAACTTAGTTTCTCAGCCTCAGTCTCTCATTACGAAAAATGGAATCCTACCCATCATCGGGAAGCTTCTGTCAGATAGCACACGTGCATACGTGCAGCACCTTTTGCCCCGTTCAACTGCCACCAGCTGCCAAGGAACAGTTTTCTTTCTTGGCAGAGCAGCCAGGCCCGGGCTGTGGCACTGCCGTCGCTGTGCAGGGACCACCGAGTCGCAGGACTGGGAAACCTCAGGCGAGAAGAGTTGCTTTGGCTAAGCTGTGCCCCACCACTCCCAGCTTCCCGCAATCGATGGCTCAAAACCCCGAGCCCGAAGAAGAAAGTAAACAAACACACGAGAGCTTCGGTGTGGAAATGGAGAGCACAGAAGGAAAACATTAGGAGCAGAACAGCTAGAAATGTCATCTCGCCCAGCAACCCCATGACGGCTCCGGAATCAAAACAGGCTGCACACAAGGCCGCATTCAGCTCCCATCTCTGGTTTCTCCCCACGGTCGGGCTCGCCCCAGGCCCTGTGACGTCGGCTTTCTTGGAGCTGCCTGTCGGACAGCTGCCTGATCCTGGAGGCTGCCCCATTCTGCCCGAGACCTGAGGGCTGAGATCTTCAGACAATGAGGGTGCTTTTCCACCCTCCCCTTTCACACACAGCCTCACGTCCCACCTGGTTCCCAGCACAGCCAACTGCAGAAAGAATTCCCTAGTCCTAGGCAGGAGGAGCCTTCTCCTGGCCAGAAGGAAACGGATAGGCAAGGTCCCTGGTATCCAGGTTTATTTTACATCCTCTTCCAGAGGGGACGTGGGGGTTGGAGGAGCTGGGGAGGCGGGAGGGCAGTGCGCCTCAGTCTCCCGGGAGAACACCGGGGGCAGGCGAGTCCTTCTGGGTATTACAGCAGCGCAATGACACACACAGCCCAGGGCTTGGCAGCCTTGGGGAAGAGGGGGCCTTTGAGCAAGACCTCCTGCCAGGCTTCGGGCACGAAAGAGGGGCTGCGTCCCTCTCCCACCTCACTCCCAAACCCAGCTGGAAGCAGGAAGGCAAAGGGGGCAGCGGGCAAACTGGAGTGAAAGGGGACGAATCCCCTCCAGGCAGAGGCGGCCTTTGGTCTCTGTTAGGTTAGGAAGCTGGTCCTTGGTAGAGGAACCCCATGGGGGTGAAGTTGGGAGCCAGTCCCTGTTAGAGGAAACGCCATAGCAGGGCGGGGAAGGGGGAGGGGGTCCAGGGTCTGGTCTCAATAAGGCCTGGAAACAGTCTCCACTTCAAAGCAGACCTCTATATTTGGGAAGTGGGGTAGGGAGGAAATATAAAGGCGGCTGGAGGAATGTTTGTGAGCTGTGGGTAGGAAGCAGTCCAGGGGGCTTTGAGGGGGGCTCTGCTGGGGTTGTCTGCAGATGCCAGCAGCTCAGGTCTTGGGGAAGGAGGATGGAGGGGGGCTCCTCTCTCTCTCCAATAGGTGCTACTGCTCCCCACCTCATCCTGGCTGAGATCTGAGTTGTCACGGAGACCACTCACACTGGAGCTACGTAATTTCCTGGGAATGTCCCAAATTTCTGGGTCCGTCGGGAGACACCTGAAAGGGAAAAAGAGAAAAGGTGTCAAAGGCATTCCCCAGACTTCTTTAGTAAGAATGTTTGGGGGTGGGGAGGGCGGGGAAACCTTTCCCCTACTGGCAGTGCCCGGAACTGCAGGTGCAGTCCCGGCCCGGGAGGGAGGCTTTGTTTTACTCACTTGTGCCCCCTAGTGGGAAGATGGGCAAAGCTACACTTTCTAAATTGAAGGACTAGGAATTTGAGTCCTCTATAACTTGGGACACACCACTGAATTATCCCACCTTCCTCAGGAAAGCAAAGAAGCAGGAGGCTGAATCCAGAACTTAATTATGGAGGAAACTCACTGATCTCACCTTCAATTTAGAGATGGGATAGGCAGGCAAGGCCTAAAGAGAGAGCCAAGTGAAATCCCCAAAAGCACTCTATTGCTTAGGGGTAGACGTGGGAGAAAATCTAGGCCTCTGGTCTGCTACAACCCCAAAGAAACCCGTGTTCTGGGGTGGAGAAGGGAGAGTGCTAGAAGATATAGGAATGTAAAATCAAATTAAAGTCCTAAACCTTTCCTTCCTGGCAGGCTGGCATCCTGACTTCCTAACAAGCAGCCCATGCTCCCCTGGCCCCTAGGCCTTCCCATCCTGTTCCACTGCCTGGAATGCCTCAGCTGCCCTTCAAGACCTAGCTCCCCCACTTCCTCCAGGAAGCCTTCCCTGATCTGCACTGTCTGAAATGGTAACCACTAGCCACATGCAGCTACCGAGCACTTGAAAGGTGTTAGTGTGCGGCGCCTGGGTGGCTCTGTTGGTTAAGCATCTGCCTCAGGCTCCCTGCTCCACGCAAAGTCTGCTTCTCCTCCCTCCGCCTGCCGCTCCCCCTGCTTGTGCTCTCTGTCAAATAATAAAATCTTTTTTAAAAGGGGCACCTGGGTGGCTCACTGGGTTAAGGTCTCTGCCTTTGGCTCAGGTCGTGATCCCGGGGTCCTGGGATCAAGCCCCGAATCGAGCTCTCTGCTCAGCGGGGAGCCTGCTTCCCCCTCTCTCTCTGCCTGCCTCTCTGACTACTTGTAACCTCTCTCTCTCTGTGTGTCAAATTAAAAAAAAAAAAAAAATCTTTAAAATCTTAAAAAAAAAAAAAAAAGAAATGCACTTGTGTGACTAAGACATTAAACTTTCTAAGCCTTTCCTCTAGAAGCACTTGTGGCTTTAATACCACAAAAGTGGTGCTTTTTCTTCTTTCTTTTTTAAAGATGTATTTATTTATTTGTTTGATAGAGAGAAAGAGACAGTGAGAGAGGGAACACAAGCAGGGGGAGTGGGAAAGGGAGAAGCAGGCTTCCTGCTGAGCAGGGAGCTCGATGCAGGGCTGGATCCTAGGACCCTGGGATCATGACCTGAGCCGAAGGCAGAGGCTTAACGACTGAGCCACCCAGGCGCCCCAAGTGCTTTTACTTCTTGTCTATATTTGCAAAACTTTATGAGTGGTAAAAAAAAAAAAAATTCAAAGGCAGAGGTGTACAGAGTAAAATGAGAATGTGTCCTCCAGCCTCCCCTCCCAGGCGAGAACCATTAACAAGTTAGTACTCCAGAATCACTGCTGTGTCCGAAACGTGGTCAGCAATGAGGTGCTAGGATTCAGATGAGAAAGGATGGGTTGCTAGGTCAAGAGACAGCCATTGGGGTCACCTCTGCCCAAGCAGCCTTGCCACCCTTTAAGCTCTGCATTCTGCTGTGGGAGGGGGCTTCTGGCTGCTCACCACTCTTTGAGGACAACCCCTTCCTCTGAAGCCAAGGCCTATACCGCCCTGCCAGCTCTGAGGAAAAAGGCCATGTGAAGCCTGCTGGGTTGGGTACCTTGAACCAGGCCAAGGCCAACTTGAGGCTTCCTGCTTTAGTACTTTGCCTGAGCTGCCCTAGGGCCAGCCCTGAGGACTGGGGAGCCAGCTGCTAAGTGGGAGCAGGGGTGGGTGACACATGGGTGTGAGACTTGATCCTTTCCATCAGGAACACAGTGTCTCAGGAGACAGGCACCTCCTCCACCTAAAACTGCTCCAAAGAAAGATGTGTGGTGGGAAGGAGCAGGGGTGTGAGGGTCGGAGCCTTGCTGCCCCGAGTCTGCAATGACTCCATCAGGTACCTTGGCCTCAACTGTCAGACCACAAATCTTTGCTGAACCAGCACTGGCAGGCAGTGGCAGCCCACTCAAATCTCCCCAGCAACCCCCAAGATGCCCCCTTCTGACTTGTCCCCCAGGTCATCTCCCCCAGGATATCCCCCCCAGGTACCCACTCTGGTCTATCCCCCAGCTATCCCACCCAGGGACTCACACATGCCCCCTTCCACTCTGCCCCCAGCTATCCTGCCCAGGAAACCCACTTACCCCCTCTGGTCTGCCCCGGCTATTCTGCCCAGGGACTCACACATACCCCCTTCCAGTCTGCCTCGCTGCCCACCCACCAGGCCCACATACCCACAAACCAGCCGTCGTCACACTGCTGCATGACATCCACCCGGTCCCCCTCCCGCAGCTCCAGCTCATCCTCGTTCTGGGGCCTGTACTGGTACACCGCCCGGTACCTGTGGGAGACAGCATCATGGCAACCACTGGAGCCTGGCCCCCTCCTCGGAACAGGTCCAGAGAGTCTAACCCAAGTCTTGCTACATCCCATGAATTTATCCCACCAGCCACTGGCCCAGCTCCTAGAACGGTGTCTCTGTCTGGCTTCAGTGCATTCTTCTCTGGGCCCGCTCCCTGCGCTCTGAGCCCTACCTACCTCTACCCCTCCTCCTCCTCGGAGCCCGCCCCCCACCTCCAGGTCTGTCCTACTAGTTCCCACACTTCACACATAAACGCGCTGACCTTGGGGCTGGAAACCCAGCGAGGAGACTGAGGCTGGGTGCAGAGAGTGGGAGGCCTGCTTTAAGCTCTAGGGCTGGCAGGGACAGGTCAGGACCATCACAGACAAGGGGCCCCCCACCAAATCACCCATAAGTACCAGAGGTAGGAGTTGACCAACTCCATCTTTGGGGGGGAAGGGGCAGGAAGGGTCATTGCACTCAGTACCGCCTGCCGAGCAACACTCCACCCTGACCAAGCATCCCCAGATGGTACTCACGGGGTCCAGTGTATCTGAGTGCTGTTGGGGGGCATCCCCCCCACGTCCAGGGGACGGCTGGAGCCTCCAGGATGAGACAGAGCTGACCCGGGGGTGCTGAGACCCTGGGGGTCCACAGGAGAAAAGGGAGGCACACACAAGCATGAGGGAGGGGAGTGCCACGGGCCCGCCCACCTTCCCTGCAGCAGGCTTCTCATCCTGTCCTCATCTTATCCTCCCAACCCCCAAGACACAAAGCCTCTGTTCGACCATTTCACCTCACAGGCTCTTGGAAGCTGGGGCCCAGGGAGGGTAGGGGGCTGATTCTAAAGGCCAACACAGGGAGGGGATGGGAGGTGTCCACTCACTGGCTGTGCCCACTCACAGTGGTTTGCTGCGTGGACGGATGAGTGCAGGAGCAAAGGCACGTGTTTACGGGCTACCTCAGTGTGAGCACCAATGCAATCTTTCACCCCTCGGCTACTATAAAGTTTTAGGTCAAGCCTGCCCAAGTACCCTCTCTAGGGGGAACTACTACCCCATTCCACAGCTGAGAAAACCCAATCCAGAGAGGGTAAGTCATGTGTCCAAGGTCACACAACAGGCGAATGGCAGACTTCTGACTCCCACACGACCATGTCCCAGCTCTGCCCAGCTCTCCCACTGCTCTGTCCCGGGACAGACCAGGAGGGATTCCAAAGTACAAACCCACCAAAGGAAAGGAGGATATAGTGTGGGTGGCAGGGGTCAGCTCTCCCCAGTACGAGGCAGGTCACCCTACCTGGTTCTGGGCTCTGGGCTCCTGGCTGGGGAAGGAGAAGCCGGTACGGCGGGGGGATGTCCGGCTCCCCCAGTCGGTGGGATCCACAGGGCTGTGCGGCGTTACCGGGGAGCCGGAGTGACGAGCCAGACGGGCAGCAGTCAGGCGGGGAGACGCAGGGAGCTGGGAGCTGTCGTCACAGATACGGAGCCGGGGCTCGCGGTGCACCTGCACGTAGCTGGCAGGGAAGATGCCCTGGCGCCCCGTGCCAGAGATGCGGCCCTCGTACCAGTTCTCGTTCACCTTGCGGATCAGGCAGATGCGCTCCCCCTGGGGTGTAGGAGGGCATGAGCATCTGCACGGCCCTCCTGGGCACCATGTCCCCCAGGAAACCCGGGGGAGGGGGCGCAGGGGGCAGCGCGTCTCATGTAGATCTAGCACCTTGCATGGAGTGAGCCGGCTCAGAGCAGGTGAGCAGGAAGTCATAGTCACACCACGAGGCAGTGGTAGAGTCAAGAGCCGAGCCCAGGCTGCCCGCAGGAGCCCAGAGGTCTGGGCTTTTCGCACAACATGCCCCACTGGGTGCGGATCAGAGCCTGCCAGACTCCTACCCCTGGGACTTCACAGCATCCTCTCCCCAGTGTTCTGGTGGCTATTTAACAAAATGGGCTTGGCCAGTTCCAAGCTGTGCGGTCTTGGACCAGTTACTTTGCCTCTCTGAGCCTAGTTTCCTCACATGTTTAGTGGGGATAACAATCTGTTGCTGTGAAAAGCAAAGGAGATCAGTGGCGGACTGGTAAGAAGCACCGGACAGGCATGAGCCACCACTGCCATGACAGGGGCCTGTCCCTGCCTCCTCGCAGGGGTGTCCCTTACCAGGGCATCAAAACACAAGCTCCTGGAGGGAGGCCTGGCCACCCTCCAGCCCGCATGCTCACTGACACAAGATGAGGCAGCCCTGGGGAGGGTGGTCGCCAGCCCTCTCCTGCCCCCCACCTCTCTCCACCCAGCCACCTCCTTCCCCCTCTCCCCTGGGGCCAGCTCTTCCGGAGGACATTCACAAGGGGCGTGCACAGCCTCTGCCCCAAAAGTTAACCAAAGGGAGACCAGCACCCTGTTTTCTAGGGCAACATGTCTCAAATTTACCTTGACTATGATCTATAGTAAAAAATATGTCTGAATAACAACTTAGTACAGACACACACGTGCATGGGTATATATATAACTGCTTAAAAGTTTGATCAACTACCCTTTTTACACACAAGACATTCTAACATTTCCAATCTGTTCTTCTAAAAATGCTGACTGTGATCCTCACAGCCTATAAACCTGCAACCAGGAAAAACAAAACAAAACAAACAAAAAAAACACACACACAACTACTCTAGAAGTTTCCAAATTTTTTTAAAAAATGGGCTAAAAGAAGGAAAACCTACCCAAAGAGATTAGGAAAAATTTTAAATACTGGGCAAAGATGGGTACACTTGACTCTCCACATATTTACTTATGCCTTCACCGGCCCCCCGAACCCCCACTTCCTGCTGGGCCGCACCTTGCGGAAGGACAGCTCCACCTCCAGATCCCCCTTGAAATTGTACTGGGCCACAGCTTCTCCATACTCCAGCACCTGGTAGCTTGGGGGCTTGATGGGCTTTGGGATCTCATCTGCAGGCAGCACCTACAGAAGGAAAGGTCACGAGGAAGACCCAGCCCGGGTATCAACCGGGCACAGACCTGGGGCTCCTGGGAGGGTAAGATAACAAACAGAAGATGGACGGGTGCAATCTGTCTGTCCACAAGGCCAGCGAGGACACAGACACCAGACATAAGCTTGGGGGTGGTTGATGTGAGCACAGCCAAGGGGTGGTGAGTCCCAGAAGGCTACTGGAGGAGGAATCTCTCCAGAGGTGTGGAGTAGGCAATGTTAGAGCAAAGATGGAAGCTTAAGCTAAGAGCTTAAATTGGAACCCAGAAGTAAATGAGGAGTTCCCAAAAGCAGCGCACACCTGGTAACCTAATCTGAAAGTGGGGATCTAACATTTTACCACTGCTGAGAACCAAGTGTCCCTCCTTCCCCTCCCCCTTCTACCCCGCCCGGTACCCAGAATCCCCATGTTCTCTTTGCTTCACCCTACTCATAAAAAAAAAAATCAAGAAGCTAGTAAACTAGTTCATACTAAGATGTAAAGTACTGATACCATGGAATGCTGTTCTCTACTTTGTGGAATTTCAGAGTCAGAGAGACTGTTCTGAAGGTGGTGGAGGCCTGCTGATGCTTATCAAATAGAGAGCCTGAATTAAACAGCAACTCAATCCATGGGTCAAAGAGGAAGTCGCAAAGAAAATAAGAAAATAGTTTGGGTGGAATGAAAAAAATATATGTATCAAAATCTGTGGGTGTAGGTAAAGCAGTGCTTAGAAGGAAATTTATATCATTAAATGCTGATATATTTTTAAATAAACTCTACCCCTAATGCAAGGCTCGAACTCACAACCCCAAGATCAAGAGTTGCATGTTCTACCGACTGAGCCAGCCATACACTTCTGGATCTTGTACTTAACCACTTATCCCTGAACCTTAGCAAGCACATCTGTAAAATGGGGATGACCGATCACTTCTCAGGAACAAGGGAAGCAATGCACACGAAGGAAGTGATGAATGTCTATGTGGATTGGTAAGCTGTCACACACTTCCTGCTCTTGCCACTTGCCCTCAGGATCCTTCCCACAGACAGCGTAAGAGAGAAGGATGCTGATGGTGAAAGTCTGGACTGGTGGCCTCTGGGGCAGGAGCGGGCTCATGTGGTTCTCCATGGGCTGGGCTCCACCTTTGGTGGTCATTTAAGAAACATGTCCTGAGGGCAGACAAAGCACTGGGCCCCAGCGGTGCTGGGGCCAAGGGCATGAATAAGGCTGACTTGGCACCTGCCCCCTGGAGTTCACAGTTTTACCTATTAGGAAGCCGGTAAGATGTGGGGGAGCAATCAGCTCCACAGAGGGGCTGTGCAGGGATATGCATGCTAAGTCTCTGCAAACCCACGCACCCTCCCAGCTGGGCTCCCACTTGTTCCTCTGCTTACCTCCACGTAATTAGCAGGGAAGATGCCCAGCCGGCCATGGTGCTCCCCCTCCAGCCAGTTCTTGTCCACCTCCTTGTGGATGTAGACAATATCACCCTTCTTCAGGGTCAGCTCCCTGCAGGCCAGAGCAAAGGACATCCACAAGGTGAGGTCCTCCCAGTCCTCCTCCCCTTCAGACCCTATCTAGTGCACCCAGAGTCTCCCTCACCCGCCCCCCCCGGGGGTGGGGGTGCACCACAGCCCTGTCCTCCCACTCCTCCCATAGGGTACACAGAGGTTTGGGGGGCGAGTTGGAGAGAAGGGCACTTACTTAGGGGATTGTGCCTGGAAGTCAAACTTGAGTCTGGCAGCCTTCCTCTGGGCAGGGGGAGAGGACAGGGGGAGTCACCTTAGTCAAGCAGGTGGCAGGTCTAGAACAGCCATCATGAGAACCACCCCAGATCCACCATGCACCCTGACCCTAGTGCTCCCACCCCTCCTTACCTTCTTCTCTTCCTTCCTGGCTGGGCTGCCCCCTCTTTCAGAGGCACTAGGGTCTGTGAAAAAGCACTACCTCAGCTTGGGAAGGCCATGTCTGGGGGAGTGGTGTTGGGATGGGGTTCTGCTCCCCCCACCCCAGGACAGGGCCAGTGTTAGCAGGGGGCTCTGGGACCGTCCTCCCCCCACCCCACCCCCACGGGGCACCATCGTATGTTGTAGGATGGGGGGCGGGCGTCTGGGTGAGAAAAAGAGCAGGTTCTGGTCCTTACCTCGGGCGGAGGAAGGGTAGACAAAGTCCCTACGACCTAGGAAGGGGCTTGCTCCATCCGCCATCCTGTGGGGGCTCAGGGGCCGAGAGGAACCCCGGTAAAGTGCATTCGGGGAACTGGAGCTCCAGGCGGGGGCCGGGCTGCGCGGGGACACGGTGCGTGAGCCACCTGTCTGGGGCCTCACACCCTACGCCACTCACCCCTGCTTCCCGAATGTCTCCCCCTGTCTCCCGCTGCCTCCTCCCGAGGCGTCTCCCACGTCCCGGGCTCTCAACAGGATGTCCTACTTCCCCAGCAGTCCCGGCCGGGAAAGGGTGCGGCCTGGGGCCGCGCGCGGCGGGAGGGCGCGTGGGAAGCGCGAGGCTCCCCCGGCCTCGTTCTGCCGCCGGCCGCGGGCACCTAGTCCTCGGACGGGGACAGTTTCCCTCCGCGGCCCCTCGCCGGCCTCCAGGCCCCTCCCCGTGCGGCCGCCACCGCCCCGCGCCACGTCCCCCTCGGCCGGCCTGGCCACTCACCGCGCGGAGGGCCGCGGTTCCCGGGACCGTCGGGGCACTTGGGAGCTCTGTGCGGAGAGACGGGGCGCGGTCAGGGCCGGGGACGCCGGGTCCCCGCGGCAGCCGAGGCCGCCGCCTCCGGAAAAGTTTGCGGCTCGGAAGGGCGGGAGGGGTGGGAAGGGGCGGGAGGGACGCGGGGTCCTAGAGTCGTCCGCGCAGGCGGGCGGGCCGGGAACCCGGGAGGAGCCGAGGAACTTGCGGGGGGGGGGTAGGGAAGGAACCGTGGGGTGGCGGAAGAGGGGAGGCCGGCCCAGGAAACGGGGCCGGGTAGGGGCTGGGGTCCCTGAGGACTGAGGTCCGGGATGGGGGGGAGGGGTGGGGTGGGGGCGGGGAGGCCCCGGCACCCGGACGTCAGGCTGACGTGGAATGGGCCTGGAAGGGTTCTTAGGGGTCACTTGGAAAAGTCAACGCCCTGCATTTTATAAAGGAGACAGCAGTCAGGGATGAAGTCTGTTCAAGGTCGCGCCGAGTGCGGCTGGTAAGATACCTCGGCTCTGCCTGCCCCTCCCACCCACGCTCCGACGCCGCTCCGGGGTCTCCGGGTCCCATGGTCACCCAGGAGGGGACTGGGAGGCCGGTACCTTGGGGGACGGCTGCCGGGTCTCAATTGCCCGCAGGTCCTTGTCCAGCTCCGCGCTCAGCTTGGCCAGTTCTCTCTCCAGCAAGACCTGGGGGCGGATTATGCGGAGAGACTTGGGCAGTCGGGGCGGTGGGGGTGGAGGGGGCTGGGTGGAGGGCACAGTGGGGGAGCACTGATCGAAGGTCAGATGTGAGAAACTTAGCGGGCAGCAGGACAAAGCAAAGCACACTGTGCTTGGGTAAAGGGCAGGCTCAGGGCACAGGGCCAGGACAGGCTCCCTGCCTGTGGGCCTGCCCAGAGCTGTGTCTCAAGGTGTCAGGATGGCCCTTCCACAGCTTCGCACTGGCCCTCTCATCGGACCTGTCTCTTCCATCTCTATGTCCGAAATAGTACCTTAGTACTTCTTGATAGTGCCTTTTGTCCTGTTACTTCCCTGTTCAAGAGCCTATAAAGCTCCTTATTTCCTCTCTCATCAAGTCTTCTACGGCTTTCCACAGCCTGTGCTCCACCTGCTTTCCCTCCCACTGCCCCACCAGCCTTTGTCTCTGCACTCCCCCTACGCTGAGCATTCTCTCTGCCTGGCCAGGCCCTCCAGCTCCACCTCTGAGAATACTTCCTAACAAATCCACACTGACCACTCCCTTCTCTGCTCCGGCTCTGGGCAACAGACATGTATTCAACACATATTTGAGTGCCTACTGTATGCCTGGCACTGTCCCAGGTGCTGGGGATACAGAGGTAAACTGTATGGGACTGGGCAGGGTCAGAACTTTGGGTCTCTGGCCTTTGCCCATGGTCACTGGGGCCAACACCACCCAGAAGTCTCCCTCATTTATCCCCCAGCATAGCTGTCTCCCTCCCCTTCCAACCTATTCCGCAGCACTCACCTCAATGCGCTGGGAGGGCTTCTCAACAGGGTCATCCACTAGTGGTTTCTTGGGCTAAGGGTGGGAAGGGTGAGTCAGAGGGGGTGAACTCGCTTTCCAAAATGCACTAGCTAAGGAGTATGTCCACTCTCAGAGGGCCAGCAGGACACTCACCTTCTGTCCAGTCTCTAGTTCTTGCAGAAACTGGTTCCAAGAATCTTCCGTCCAGACATTGTCTGCTCTCTCTTGGCATCTGGGCACCTGCACGGAAGTAGGTGGGCATCAGTCTGAGCAGAGGCGTACTGGAACACTGTCCAGGCCCAAAAAGTAGGCTTGTAGGCCACTGCCTCACCCCTCTGCCTGCCAGTGCCTTCCTAAGGATTCTGGGCTCTCGGGGCTGCACAGGGCAGGCCCCAAACTGAACGGGCAGTATCTGTGCTCTTCAGCAGAGGGGCCTGGCCAAAGAGTACAGCGCCGGGGGCAGTGAGGGGAGGATGCTGGGCGGGCTACCTGATTTGGGGTCTGGTGTAGGGAGGGTGCTCCAGGATTAGAGTTGAAACTGCTTCTAGGAAACTCTTCGGAGGGGTCCCAGCTTCTTCTAAAGAAAGGGGAGGACATCTCTTCAGTTTCCTTTTAGGGAGACTGAGGCACAAGTGAGAACACAGCCCTGCATGTGCTCCCACAGCCCCCTGCCCTCTGCTCCCAGCTCCAGCCTGTGAAAGCAGTGTTACACATTGGAAAGTTACGGGCTTGGAGGTCAAATGCCAGCTCTGCCACTTAGCTGTGACCTTTTGGCGAGTTACTGAGCTCTCAGAGCCTCAGACTGGACACCTGGCATGTGGGTGTCACGAAGGGATCCCACCTCCATGAGGGTGCAGTGAAGCTGTGAGGGAACGTATGTGAGCCGCCCAGGAGAAGGCCTAATACACTCATCTACTCCCTGAGTGGTCAGGATTCCCTTCCTGCTGGCCTTAGTGAAATAATCTGTGTGTGTGTTCAGTCTGGCCCCACGGCTGTGGCTATGTATGTGTCTGCAGCTTGATGAAGCTTCTCTTCCTGGCTCTCACAGCCCAGTGGGCTTGTACACGTGCCCAAGGGTGTGGGTGGGACTACAGCCTAGTCCCAGGAGAACCCTGGGCAGGCCAGAGGGCCCGCAGCCCTGACTCCCGGGCGCTGGGCAAGCTATTTCTGCTCCCTGCGCCTCTGCTCCCTGGGGGTGCAGCATTCAGTGATGTCATCTGTGAAACCACTCCAGCCACCAAGGCTCCACACTGTCACATTTGCCTTCGTCCCCCTCCAGGGCTCCTTTCTTGGCTGGCTTATGTGTTCCAGACAATGTTTGGGTCTGAATGTTTCCACCACTGTACCAAGTTTATCAAAGGATGGAATGTCTGACCGGAGAGTCAGGATTTATTGGTTGTAACTATGACTCTATTCTTTATTTTAGGAATAATAATATTAGTAATACCACCGATAATGAGAATAGAATACATCATTCCTTTTTTTTTTTTAAAGATTTTATTTATTTGACAGAGAGAGAGAGAGAGATCACAAGTAGGCAGAGAGGCAGGCAGAGAGAGAGGGGGAAGTAGGCTCCCCGCTGAGCAGAGAGCCAGACGTGGGGCTCGATCCCAGGACCCTGAGATCATGACCCGAGCCAAAGGCACAGGCTCAACCCACTGAGCCACCCAGGCGCCCCATAGAATACATCATTCGTAATTTAGGAAGGCTCTAGTCATAACTGAGCCTGTATATTAATAATATTTGTGGAGGGGCACCTGGGTGGCTCAGTGGGTTAAGGATCTGCCTTCGGCTCAGGTCATGACCCTGGAGTCCTGAGATTAAGCCCCATGTTGCTCCTTGCTCAATGGGGAATCTGCTTCTCCCTCTCCCTCTGCTCCTCTCCCCACTCATGCTCTCACGTTCTGTGTCTCTCTCTTTTAAATAAATAAAATCTTTAAAAAAGAATAACACATGTGAAGACTTGCTATGTGCCTAAACCCTCACAACCACTGTGTGGTCCCCACTCAGCAGATGGCTGGCACTGGTTAAGTTCCCCAAAGTCACATGGCTAGTGGCAGCAACCCAGCTTGAATCTGAATCCTGGGTTCAAATCTTGGGCTCTTAGCCTCTATCTTATTGATGATGCCAAGAGCCACAGGCCAGGTATGGCCGTGCTCATGAGGTTAACCCCTTCCTGTAAAGGAATAAGAAACTCATTGATTTCACTTTGGGGCAAAGCTGCTGATTCTCAAGGTCTGTTTGAGCACCTCCGACTTCCCCCCAGGAGCCTGGCAGCCTGGGCTGGGCTTATGTGGTTTGTGCCGAGCAAAGGAAGTATATCCTTCACTTATGTGGAAGGGTTCCTCTCTCATCCTCATCTCCCCCCACTTGGGAGGAAAGTTAGGATCCTCTTCCCCCCCTTGTTTTCTCTCAGGCTTTGGAGTGAATGGCCACAGGTCCACACCTAGTCTCGGGCTACCCCACTCTCCACCCCATTGTGACCTGTGGATCTTCGGAGTGATGAGTTCCTGCCACCAATCACAAAAGCAGCATAGGCATTCCTGACCAGGAATGGGTACAAAGTCCACCCCTGCCCATCACGCCCCTTTGGCCCGAGGCAGGGAGAAGAAAGAGCATCTGGAATGGTCGGGACCCTAAGAAGGAGCAGAGCTGTGAGATGGGGTCGGGGGGAGAGGCTGTACCGGCTGTGACCACCAGGGGGCGCAGCCCTGGGACCCTTTTCCCAGGATGGCTCACCCACTCAGAGAAGAGGCCTGGCCTGGCCTGGCAGCTGGTCTTTGCTGGGGCCCTGGATGCCTTGAGTCTGTAGAGGCGGCACAGGAGGAAGCCACTGAAGGTGGGAGAAGACAGGCCAGAGGAGGTGAGAGTTGGGTTTAGGGGTACCTGGGTGAGCACTGTGGATTCTGGCACCCGCTCCCACACATGCTTGTGGGTGTCTTGTGGGAACAGGGTTGGGGGTACTCTGGACCACTATATGGGGGCCTTGCACCAAGGCCCTCTTCATTCTTCACTATATCTTCACAACTGTGGGGCAAGTAGTGTCCCCATTTTACAGATGAAGAGACAGAAGCCCAGAGAAATCACAGCCAGGGCAGAGACACTCACTGGACAGTGAAGCTGAGGCTCTTCATTGCCACCTGCCAGGAAATGGGGAGCTCCCTGGAAATGGGCTACATGAACTTCTCAAGTTGAACTAAGCCAACGGGGGCGCCTCAAAGCCAGGCATGGTTTATAAGACGGGCAAACGCAGGCACTGAGCTGGGGCGGGCCTCGCCTCTCACCTTTGGGTGATTCCTCCAAGGTCCAGTCCAGCTGCAGGTCTGCGGGAGCAGAAAGGACCAGATCAGGGGTGGGGCAGCGAGGATGGCGAGCCCCGAGAGGCTGCCTCAGCTGCTCCCAGCCGTCCTCCTGCCTAGGGCAGGGGCTGAGGGGCTGAGTCAGGGCCTGAAGAATGTCCCGAGGGAGGGAAGGAATTAGGAGGGCAGTTCTCTGGAGGGTTTGAAATGCCTCTGGCAGACTCAGGGCCTGAGTGAGCCAACCCCGGCAGTGGACTTGCCCAAACCCTCCTGCTCCTCCCTCCCCGAGTTCCCACACACATCCTTTCCCTGACCTTTGTAAACCTGCCCTCACCAAGACAGGTTGGGGAAAATTCCACTTCCTCTTCTCCCTCTTTCCCTTTCTGCACCCCCTTTGCCCAGACCCACTCCTCATGGCGCTCATGACTTTCCGGGGCTTCCTAGGAAAAGCGACTGACCCGTCAGCCGACTTGGTCCCCTTGGCATGCAGACGTGCCACAAGAGCACTTGCCTTAAAGGCAGACCAGAATGCCTCCCTCCAGATCCCACACCTCCAGCTCCTGGACTGCTTTGTCTTCCTTTGCCGCAGTTAGCCGTAACTAATTCGCTGTCTCCGATTCCCCTTCTCTGTAAGTAGATTTCCAGCCCCACCAAGATTGCCCCAACCGCCCTCAAGAAAGACCCCAGTGACCTCCATGTTACCAATCCAAAATACTTCCTTGACCCATCAGCAACATCTGTCACGTGGACGACACTTGAAATTCCTTTTTCACTGGGCTTCAGGAAGACAACTCTGTTTTCCTCTCCGCTGTACCCTCTTAGTTGGCTTGCTGACCCTGCTCGTCTCTCAAACCTCTACACACCCAAGGGCCTCAGGGTTCAGTGCTTGGGCCTCTGTCTGTCTCCCCAGGTGATCCTATCTAGTCTTCTGGCTTAAAAAAAAACCCCACCTATGGCAGGATTTGCATGAGAATTAGTTGGGGAGCTTTCAATCATAATCTTTTCAGGTAAATCCCCCCTATTTCCACCTGCAGCTTAAGCCTCAGCCCTGAACCACAGAGTTGCATATTAACTGCCTACTTGACATCACCAACTAGATGATGGACCTCATCAAAAACCTCCATCTTCTCTGAGTTTGGAAGCAACATCCGTCGACTGGCTCAGGTTCTAAGTCGTCCTTGACGTCTTTTACTCTTGCCACATTCAATCTACCGGCAAATTCTCATGACTGTCTCTAGAATCCCACCAGGCCTGCTGCTGCTGCCCTGGTCTGAGACACTGCTGGCTTCTAGCCTGGATGAAAGCCGGGCCCCCTAAGTGGTCCGCTGTGTCCTTCACTGCCTCGTCTCCCCCCTGAGCTGGCAGCCAGAGTGAGCCATCGGAGTATGACACTCCTCTATTCACAACTGTCCCTTGACTCCTCAGCTCTTGCAGAGTAAAAGCCAAAGCCTTGATCAGGGCCCCCAAAGGCCCTCTGTGACCAGATCTCATCACTCTGACTCCATCTCCCATCAGTGCCCCCCTCACTCCAGTCCAGCCTCTCCTCGCTGCTCCAGGACCAGCCAGGTCTGTTTCTGCCTCTGGGTGTCTGCTGCTCCCCCTGCGGCCAGGCTCCTCCCTTGGCTCCTTCCCTCCCTTGGCTCTGCTCACGCTCTCGGCTCAAATGCCACCTACCAGGGCCTTCCCTGACTGCACTGGGCACTGACATTTCCTTTTTCTCACTTACCCTTACCACCAGCTGCCATATTAAATACATATCTGTTTATTCTCCCTCTGTCTTAAGCTTCACTGGGGCAGGGACATTCTTTTTTATTCCCTCTTTCATTTTCAGCACCTAGAGTAGTGCTTGGCACACAGGAAGTGCTCAGTAGATGGTCGGGGGCTGATTGAACAAATGAGGGACTGCATGACTTCCCAGGACTCTCAGAGGAGACCAGGGACAGTGTGTAGTCATTGTCCTCCCAAGGACAGAAAGGAGTTTGGAGGCTCATCCCCTTCGGCCTCTATGAGGGACGACCCACCACACAGCCTGGGGTACACAGAAGTTCCCTTTTCTGCCCCTCCGTCCCACAGCCCCAGGGGCTGGAGCCCACTCAGCAGAGAGAGGGCCCTAGAAGGATGTCTTACCTGGCATTTTCCGGTGAATCTGCTGGAACATTCTCCGGTACCAGTCCCTGGGGCTATCAACACTCTGGGATCAGAAAAGACAAAATCAGGCCACCCTCTTAATAGGAAGCCACAGAAGTTTTTCCTTCCTGAGTCCTTTCTCTGGCCACCCTTGAAGTGGGCAGGCTGTCGTGAAAAATCTAATAAAGGAACTTTATACAGCACATTACATATGAATAAGGTTTAGAGAAGGATCTCCCCAGTGATGATCCATGCCGAGGCTGTGAGATTTGGGGTGGTTTCTGTTTTTTTTTCTCTTTGCTTTCCTATATCTCTGATGTTTCTACAACAAACATGTATTTCTTCTTCTTCTTCTTCTTCTTTTTTTTTTTTTAATTTTATTTATTTATTTGAGAGAGAGAGCATGAGAAAGCATGAGAAGTAGACAACCCATGGAGCCGGGAGCCTGACGTGGGACTGGGTCCCAGGACTCCGGGATCCTGACCTGAATTGAAGGCAGCAGCCCAACCAACTGAGCCACCCAGGTGCCCACAAACATGTATTTCTATGTAATGAAAAATAAATGCGATAATATAGGGTTAGAATGGCATTTCACAGCTCCTGCCCCACTGAGACCGAAACAGCCCTGAGAGGTATGTGGCCAACTTCAGTTTCAGATGCAGAACTGAAGGCAGGTGGCCGGCGTGAGATAGGGAGTGGAAGAAGGGCAGGGCGCTCAGAGCCTGGGCCCTGGATCCTTCCATGCCTGCCGCAGTGTGAGGGCGACTCACTCAGGACTCTGCCGGCTCTCTCCACCCAGCCATTCACCCAGGGGCTGTGCCAGGTCCTGGGGCTAGGAACAGAGGGGGTCCCTGCCCCACGGAGCATTCTAGATCTTCCTTTCCCCCCACAAGCCACTTGTGCAACTCAAGACCACAAGAGCACCTGTAATTTTTGTGGCTGATGACCACCCCCAAGCCCCTCGTGGGGGAACCCCCGCTGTAGTCCGAGATGGTTTGGTGCACTCTTGGTGGCTCCCACTTTAATTCACAGAAGTGGAGCTCAGCATGGGTCCCTGAGCCCCATCGTCAGTGGCCCCCAGCCCAGGACTCACAGATCGGGGGGCGATAGGCATGCCGCTCTCATCCACCGGCCCGATTCCCTCATACTTGACCCAGCGCTTGTCCCGACGCTTGCTGTCCTTGGTCCACGTGGCTGACCAGTTCTGGGGATGCTGGGAGGCAGGGGTCTTCTGGCTCCCCGAGGGCCGGCTCCCAGGGCTGGGCCAGGTCTGATACCAGGCAGGGTCTGTGGGGAAATGAGCAACAGAGCATTAGCACCGGGCAGGGGCCCCCACCTGGATTTGTTTGTCTCTTAGCCCTTCAGAACATTGATCCCGTGGGTTCAAAAGTTTCAACATCTCCTTGTTTGTTTGACTTGCTGAGACAGACTTTCCAGCCTTCCCCATCCCCTGCAGGACCACGGGCCTTTGTTTATTTTTTAGTTAAAGTGAATGAAAATGGATTTTGTCTTGAGAAATCTGTGCCCATGTCCACCCTATCCTTTCGGAAGGCTGTCCTTAAAGCCTTCGGAATGAGGGCTGGGAATCCTTACTTACAGCAAATGCTGGGGACCATCCTGGCTGGGAAGGCAGCAGGGTGTGGCAGAAAAGGCCCTGAGCTTGAAATGGGGACAAAGAATTCAGACGCCAGCTCTGCCACCTGCTGGTTTTGTGACCTGTGGCACAGCAAGAAACCACTTGGTGCCTCGGTTTCTATTTCTGTAACACGAGGGTAATCATGGCAAACATCCTGAGAGAGCTAGTGTGTGTGACCATGCCCAGCACGGTGCCTGACACATAGTCACAAGGCTCTTGGACAGAAACTCATTCACCAGACATGGCAACTGAGTCCTCAGCTTCCTCAAGAACATTTAGCCCCCAAGTCACCAGAGTAGCAGCATAAGGGCATCAGGGCTGGAAGGACCAGGGTTTGAGTCTCAGCTCAGACTCTGTGACTGAGCATCTCTGAGACTCAGGTTACTCATTGGGAAGAGGTTGCTAATGGTATCTTATCTTTCCAGGACATCAAGGGATTAAGTGAGAGAAGGCTTAGTGTGTCTTTTCAGTGTCCCACATGTTCTAAGCATTCCACAATTATTTGTTAAATGAATAAATTACTTGACACAGTGCCTGCCTCAGTGGGAAGCTCAATAAAGGATCTCTCCCTCCTCAGGAAAGGGGTTCACGGGGGTAGACCTGCACCCAGGAGGTCCTGGGATCTTCTCGACCCCATGGCTCAGGCTGGGATGACTTGTAGAGGCCCAGGGGCTGATGAGCTCTCAGAGCTGCCTCTCCCATCTTCTGCTTGGCTGCTGAGTACACACTTGTGGGGTTTGGCCCCCTGTCCCCTGCCTCCCAAGGCTGTGTCCCCTACACACTTACTTCCCCTGGCGGGGGTGGGGTGGGGTGGGGGTGCAAAGGGGCGTGCGGGGGGGTGGGGTGGGGAATGCATCAGCCTGCTCTCTCCCACAGGCCATGCTCACACTCATGCGCCATCAGTGCTCACACGGAGAAGGGCAGCTAGATGAGCTCAGAGGCCCAGGACCTTGAGAGCCCTCCATGCTCCTCCCCACAGGGTAGCACCAGATGGCTGGGCCTGGGAGCCTCTGATCCCCCACCCCCGACACAAGGCTCCTGGAGCAGGTTTTCCTGAGTAGACTCACCTGGGTGCCGGGAAGCATCTCTCCTCTGGGGGAAGTGCCCATTGCACACGGTCCTGGGCGCAGGGTCATGAAACTGGAAATTAAGGGTGTTGGAACCACCATTCCGGATCACAGGCACCTGTGGGGAGGGGCCGGGAGCAGCAGCTCAGGCCCGAAGGTTCCGCAGAAGGGTGGGAAGCACAGACACAGTTTACCCCATGGTGAGGACTGGAGCACCAGCCTGACCCCTTTGCACATAGCCAACAAGGCTCTCTAGAGCGATCTCCGGCCCCTTCCCTCCATCCCGTTAATCCTCCTGCTCCCCAACATGTCCTAGGAGGTCCCCATCAACTCTGGGCCCACAGGAACCCTCTCCTCACTGTCTCACTCACCCGTGCCCCCCGGGAGGATGACCCTCCGTGGGCCCGGAGATTGCTGGGGATGAAGTCGTCCAGGCTGAGCCCAGCAGGGAGGCTGCAGGGTGGGGCCTGCATGCTTGGGTCAAGGTTGGAGGGCTCCGGGTGTGCCAGCTGCTCCTCTGTGTGTCCTCTGTGGGGAAGGAAGGAGGAAGGGAAAGCCCTGCTGGGCTCAGGCCGCCTGTGCCCTCTGGGCTCAACCTTGGGGTGGGGGGAGGAAGGGACAGCTGTGGGAGGGGGTCGGGCTAGTTGGGTGGGAGCTCAAGGACCCAGGAAACAGGCCTCTGCGGGCACTGGCCTGCAGGCTGCCCGTGCTGGCTCCCAGAGGCACAATGGGCTGCTTGTTAGGCCCTGGGCAGGAGCTCTGGGTGGGAGTGGGGGAGGGGGAAGCTAGGCTAGGAAGAGGGAGGCTGGCCAGGAGTGGGCCTGCTGGACAAAGACTTGGGCACACGGGCCCGCTGGCCAGCCCCTCTGGGGCTCTCACTGCACAGTGCGGCCTGCTCCCCTAGAGGGAAGGCAGAGGGAACTGGGGCAGTTGGCAGAGGAGGGGCTGGGCATTCAGGACTTTGTTTCAGTTCCTTGACTCCTCCAGTCCCTCTGTGAGCATCTGCTTGCCAACAGGCACAAGGGGTTACTCGGGCTGCCGGAGAGGCCCCAAAACAACAGCAAGGCCACCCGCCTACTGCCCAGCGGGGCCAAGGTTATGGGAGGGGGAGTGTGGAGGGGGCATTTCCAGGCAGCAGGAACTACTCCTTCTGAGCACAAAGGAGTATCAGCTCCCTTCCTCCGCCTTCTTCCCTGGGACTAAAGCCTCAGAGGGCTCAGGGTGCCAGTGAGGGGTGGGATGGAAGGCAAAGCAGTGGATAGGAGCCAAGCTGGACTTGCTCATGGAGATGTGGTGCTGCTGAGTGCCCTCCCCCTGCCACTTTCTTTTATACCTCCAGGCTGGTTTTGTTTTTTATGTTTTGTTTTGAGTAATCCCTACACCTAACAAGGGACTTAAACTCACAACCTCCAGGTCAAGAGTTGCACACTGTACCAGCTGAGCCAGCCAGGTGCTCCTATTTTCCAGAGGTTTTTTGGACAGAGGGTCTTCCTGGCAGCACCATGCCCGCCTGCCCAGCCTGGTTCTGCTGTCCCATGCAAAGGTTACTCCAGGCACCCGGGAGATGGAGGAGGTCAGGCTGTCTAACAGGGCTTGTCTGAGCCTGGGCCTCCCCACCTGTGCAGCTGGACTGGACCAGAGCTGAGCCAACCTCCCCTGCTGGGGCCAGACCCATTCTGGCTGGCGTTGTGTTCAGAGCTAGGCTTGTGTGCCCGAGGGGTGTGGGGGCTCACGGGAAGGCCCAGGGGGCCTGGCGAGGTGCTGTGTGAGTGTGCAGTGGGAATGAGAGTGCAGTGCTCTGAATGGGACTTGGGGGAGGTACTACGGGGCTGGGAGCTCTGATAGGGGCTGTGATTACTCCTGTACCCAGTTCCTCTTCGGGCCTTGGGGGCTGGAGGGTGTGAACAAGGCTGGTGGCAGTCCCTGTCTCTGTTCTGACTGGGGATCTCTTCTAACATCTGAAAGACCTACTGGGGACATAGCTTTCCCATGCCTTTCGGGCTGTGGGGGGAGTGAGAGCTGGAGCTGGAGGAGGGGCAGCTCCCCAGCTGGATCCAATTAGGACTCCGACCAAAAGCAAAACATGCAGACACACCCCAGTTCGCCGCTGTTCTCCCTCCCCTTGAGGGGGAAATTGAGGCAGGGGAGAGCAGAAGATCCAGAGGCCTGGGGCCGCCTGGCTCCTAGCAGCAACCCCTCCCTTCCCAGCTGACTGCTTGAAGCCAAGTTGCGAGGTCAGCATCAGCAGTCCCAGCCATCAGCTGACCCCGGCCGCCCTCCCTCTCCTCCCATCTTCCCACCCTTTCCTGTTCAGTGAAAACTGTCCTCTAGCAGTCTGGGCAGGACAGGACGTCCCCCCATACCATCCAACTTTTCAGGGGTTACTGATCCTTGGTGACCCTTCCCCAACATTGATGCCTGTGGCAGGCACACTCCAGACATAGACAGGGGTGCATGGGGAAGAGTGGGCTGACTTGTTCTCAGTGGCTGTGCCAGGAAAAGCTAAAAGCCACTTCTCACAGAGAGATGGGGGCATGGAGGCATTGGTCTTGCATCTGGCAGAGGACAGACAGGTGCCAGAAAGTCTCCGGGGTCGTCCCAGAATTCTGGCAGTCCTTCACCCAAAGGGCTGGAAGATGTGAAGTCGCTCCGCTGTTTGTAGTTGGCAGACTCCTTTCCACCTCCAAGTATGGCCCTGACCTTGGGGGCTTGGCCCTAGGAGACTTTCCGGGTATTTTCCAGTTACAAGCCCACGTGAACAAAGCCACGTTTTCTTGAATTTCGCCTTTTCCAGATCGAGAGGGGACTTCTTCACCTCTTTCCAACCCAGAGCTGGGGACGAGGACCCCAGGGGGAGGGGCACTTTGCCTTCCCTGCGGGTTGGGCACGGGTCCCTCCCCGCCCGCGGCCCCCGCCTCCTCTCCGCCCCCTCCCCTTCCCGGCACCTACCTTCCCCAGCAAGCAGGTGGCCCCGACTGAGGACGCCGGGGAGGGCAGGAGCATCTCTGCCCGGCTCCCGCCTGGTGCAGCCGCGGCGGGCTCTCGAGAAGGGAGGGCAGGGAGAAGTCCGGGCTGTGCAGCTCGCCCTCGTGACCGGGTCAGGACGGGCTCCGCGAGGCAGAGCGCCCGAGGAGGAAGAGTGGGATCGACGGGGCCGAGGGCACGCGCAGGGAGGGAGGACCGCGAGAGGCGCGCGGGCGGGCAGCGCAGTTTGTCTCCTTCCAATCTGCGCTGTGGGCCGCGCGGACAGGGTGGAGGGGCCGGCGACTCCCTCTCCAGCCTGCGGGGCGGGGGCTCGGGCCAGCCGGCTGGAGCGTGCGAGTGCCCTCCGTCGGGGCGCACAGCGGGGACGAAGTGGCCCCCTGCCTAGGGGGCCGGGCCGACCGCGGGCGGCGCCGGGAGGGGCAGCCGAGGGTCCCCGGGGAGCCCGCTCTGGTTTCCCAGCTGCCTTCCCCGGCCCCCACCGCAGGCCTGGCGTCCGGGCTGGGGGTGTGTGTGTTTAGGGGGGGTGGGGTGGCGAGCGCCACTCAGAGTTTCCAGTGACATTTCCAGCGTGTGGGAAGGGAGCCCTGCACGGCGGAGCCAGGACAGAGGGCAGGAATGATTAAAGATCCCGGGTCAAGCCAGCAACTGATACTGCGCGGGCAGCCTCGGAGACAGGACCGAGATGCAGACAGGCTGGGGCTGAGATAACCCCCCCACCCCCTCAACAAGTGGAGTGGCTTAGCGGACCGAGTTAAGGCCCCGCCGCCTCCTCCCCCACTTGGGGAGATTTTGTGCTTTCGTAAGCGCGCGTCCGGGCGTGTGCAAAGAAACACACGCACATAGATGCGCGAACACCAGCAAATGGGCGGACGCTCACACACGTGCTCGCACCGCGGAGGGCAGCCTGGGGAGGAAATCGGCCTTAGGGAGCAGCCCCCTGGGCGTGCCGCGCCCCTGAAGAGGATAAGGGCGGGGTCCCTTTGGCGGGGATGGGGTTACCAGGGTCTTGGTGTTCCCATACACCGTAGTTGTTTTGATCTTGCTGCTTTTCCGCTGTTCCCGCTGCTCTGACACCAGTCCCAAGAGCCTGCGCCCATTGGCTCCCAACCCTCTGGCCATCCCGTCTTTCCCTTCTCCAAGCCTCTGTGCCCGCACGGAGCATGTTACAGAATGCGAAGGTGCTTAATGAATGTTTACTGGTCATGGAAAAACTGAAGTACTTCTTAGCCCTTGGCTTGGTTCCGGCACCCAAGACCCAAACCAACCAAATTGGGCAATTTCACATCCACTGGGGGAGTGATCAGTGATAGATTATAAAAATATGAAAACATTTATTGCATGCCTACTGGGTGTAAAACTGGTGTCCTGAGGCCACCATGCACTTTACAGTGTTTTCCAACCACATCATTCACCTCAACAGTGGAGAAGGCAGGGACTGGAGAAAATATGAAAAAAAAATTTAATTCCACCATTATTGATGCTATTAGCTTTATCTTTTCTCAATTCAGTTAAAAGAGCTCTCCCCGGGGGCGCCTGGGTGGCTCAGTGGGTTAAAGCCTCTGCCTTCGGCTCAGGTCATGATCCCAGGGTCCTGGGATCTAGCCCCGCATCGGGCTCTCTGCTCAGCGGGGAGCCTGCTTCCTCCTCTCTCTCTGCCTGCCTCTCTGCCTACTTGTGATCTCTGTCTGTCAAATAAATAAATAAAATCTTTAAAAAAAAAAAAAAAAAAAAAAAAAAAGAGCTCTCCCCGTGCAGTGAACCAGCTTGAAACGGTATCACATGTGAAAGAGGAAGGAGGCATGTTTAGGTTGTGCAGAAGCTTGAGAGAGACAGGCATGCTGGCCAGCGTCCAGTGTCTGCGGGGCTGCCATGTGGAAATAGACCGGCTGCACTAGTAGAAGTGGGACCCTTGGGTGCATACTTGGAAGAAGATCCAAGGTTTCCAAGGAAGAACTTCTAGAAGGATTACAGGGGCTCCAAGCCTACCGACCATGGGCATCTTTCTAAAAGTAATGACTGCACTGAACAGGTTCTTGAATGAGGTCACCTTTAAGGCCCCTTCCAACAGTCTGTGATTCTCCAGGAAAGCTGAAGGATGGGATGGAATGGGTAGCCCCGGGCCACAGAAGACATCTGCAGAAAGGAGGGTAGGCATTCTGGGACTTCTTGAAGACAGGCAGCCATGCATTGTCCTACCCCTAAAGCTAGATACTTACCTACCCACCCTAGGCACCATCCTCCTCCCTCCCTCAGGGATTAAAATATGTGCCCATTTCCCTGTTTTTTTCCCCACCTGTCAGAATCCTTGCGACTAAGAAGGGCCACATCTCTTTCATGTTCTTCCTTGCTCTCCAAAGATGGTGAAGCTGAAGATCTTCCAATTCCAGGAATCCTGGCCATACCCTCTCTCATGGGCAGCGAGCGTCTCTTATTCTCTAGGGCTCTGACCTGGACTCCAAGATAAATATTTAATGTAGAGGGTGCAGCTGAGCTGACAAAGGTCCTCACTTCCTGTTTCTCACAAAGGGAGGTAGCAGCCAGGGACAAGGAGCTGGGGACTGGCTACCAGTTTCATCTCTATGGGAATAGGGAGCCCAGTAAACAGCTCTGTAGGAGGTGGCGGGTAGGCCCCACTGGAGACCTGAACCTTTCTCCTGAGCTGCTCTATACTTAATGTTCCCTGGTGGCCACTGGGCCTCATAGCAAAGAGGATGAGAGATTGGCAGGAGCATAGAGCATAAGGAATCTTGACTAGTTGATTCCTCTCTTTCCGCACATATTTGGGGAGAAGAATCCCTCCTCTGAAAAGTGGGAGATTAAAGGAGGGAGGGGGAAGTAGCAAAGTCCAAAGATGTAGCCAAGAAACAGGTATCTGCTTTCTCACCTCCTCCCTCCAGCCTCAGTTCTACTAGCTGTGGGCCTAAGCCCGAAGACAGCTGGCATGGTTTAGGGAGAGGCTGTCCGAGGTGACCTGGCTGTTGTCAACAACAAAGAGATTCTTTTCATCCTCCGGTGACTCCCTTAATCTAACAGGGACCTCCTTCCCTGTGACTCTTTCCCTGTCCCTGGCATTGCCTTCCGTCAGGGGGCTGCCTCTGCCTTCTCAGAGTCACCTGAGCCATAGTAAACACAGTTACATAACTGCTCTGTTTTTCCTAGCTATCTGATCCTGGTCAGCAGTATGCCCCACCCCCACCCCCACCCCTGCTCCTCAAGCCTGCCACCTTTTGTTCTGCGAATTCTCCCCAGGTGGCACCCATGTCAACACACATCTGTCCATGCCCTCCACCCCAGGGGATATTAGCCAAGAGACTCCCAAGAGATGTGGCTCTTCATATGGAGCCGGAGAAGGTGGTGGTTGTTCATACAGGAATACAGGTCACTCTGAAAATCAACCTCTGTCACCAAGAAAAGGGATGAACGGAAAGAGCCCTTAAGTGGCTTTTTATTGTAAGTGAGCAGAGAATTCAGTTTTATTTCTCAAATGGAAAAACAGAAGCCAGGGATCCCAGAAGACATACACCTGAACTCTCAATTTCTGGAGCATTATCTTTTTCTAGTACCGGGAGTCTGGCATTTGAATGTCACACTCTTGAGCTGTGCCCCTGAGCAGCTGAGTGGCTTCCTGGCCCTGCGCTTCAGTCCTCCCACAGGAGGCAAAGAAAGGGCATCTGCTATTCGTTCCCTTTCCTCCACAGGGATGAACTCTGGCATATTCTTTAGTTAGGCTTTGAGCAGGTTTTTAATTTGTGCTCTCAGAAGAGTGTTCTCTTTCTGCCAGGGGGACTGAGCAAGCAGATGGAATGGAGTGAAAAACTATCCACTGCAGGTCAGATACGGTCTGTGCCTGGCGGCCAGGGTGTGAGTGGACCCTCACCGGAGTGGAGGAAGAGGCTTTCAGGCCTGCCTTGCTCTAGTCTCTCCACAGCACACATGTGATATAACAGGAACCATCTATGCGGGTTCTCAAAGTCAGTTACATCCCAACCCCGGAAGCTGCGACAGAACTCAGCCTTTTGTCCAACTGTCTAGGCTATCTTCAAGGAAGCCTTGACACTGACATCACATCAGCAACTGTTCTGTCTCCTTTTATGGATGAGCAAACGAGCATCATGGGCACATGGCGTGTCTTTGAGAAGAACTGAACTGGATGAACCTCTTTCAGTTCTCAGGAAAGAGCAAGTGGCTGTCAGCTCTTTAGAAAGCAGATTTTATGAGGGAAGAATAAATAAGTGATGACCTCAGAGGGAAAATCCAGCCAAGTCAACTCAGCCACAAAGAAGGACACAGAGCAGGGGCTGGAAAACTAGGTCTGTATCAACCTTCTTTCCTAGCGCAGGTAAACTGAGATAAGGAAGATAAGAGGGTTGATTTGTTGATCGGAGCCCGACTTCACGGTGTCCACTGGCCTCCAAACAAAGAATAACCTTGTCTTCCCACTCCCTGAAGTCTATGACCAACCTTCTCCTGAACTGCACCAACATCAAAAAGACTGTCTAATTTACCATTACATTATTAATCTACTGGACCAAATTTGGTTAGTTTCTTTCTAAAACCTGCAAGTCATGATAAAAAACCCAGGAAGACCATGTGATTACATACAGCAGACAAGAAGGTAGGGAGTCAGTCTACATGTGGTGGCAGGTAAACAGGAGTTTGCATTTTAGTTCTTAATTTCCAGGATTTTAAGTAACCTTTTTCACAACTCTGGAAACAAGGGCAACATTGCCTCATTTTCCTGAAGGTTTAGCTGAGGTATAAGGACATTGCTAAGTCAGGACCCTATTTGGATAACAAAGATTCCAAAATGCATACCCAGCTTATCTGAAACTAAAAATCGGGGCTTGTTTTCTGGCCTGTAAACTGCACTTGCGGCCCTTGATGGGGCTGTGCTTACAGTAGAGTTGGCCTTACTCAGGCCGGGCAGGGATTCCTGCCAGAATTGGTAAAATGCCTTCATGGATACATTTATCCACTCCAAGGGCCCTGGGTGCTTCCCCTTCCCTCAATCCTCCAATTATTTTCCCTTGTGAATCCACAGTGCCTCGTGGTATTTCTACTTTGGGGAGGAATCAAAAGGCTGCTCTTACACTTCCTTTTCTTGTTAGTCCAGCTCCACATTCAATGTCTCTCTGGCTCCTTTTACTTTTCCCAAGATGGAACTCATGCCTGTCTATTATTAGGATCATAAGCAGAGTTATTAAATTACTACAATAAAAATTATCTTTATCTTTTATAAAGACTATACGTTTTCTGGGATGTCTTTCTTCCTTTTCTACAAGTAGTGGCCTCTGCTTAAGAGAAGCCACAGCAGGAGCTGGGACTTGAGCAGGATTTAGTGGTGGGCGGAGGGCTGGGAAGGAGGGTTGGGACAAGGCAGTATGGGAGAGGCAACACTGCAGCCCCCAAAGCCTATTTAAAACTAAAGAAAGAGCTGAAGAGGTAAGGGAAAGAGGTCTTTTTTTGTTGTGATGAGATTCCTTTATCAAAGACCAGACCAGACATCAAACAGCAGGCTTTCCCTTGATTTCTGGAATTATTATTAAATGGGTAAGAGCCAAATATAAGTGCCTCTACCAGGAAATAAAGGAAATAAAGACACAGGAAGCCAATTAAGTTATCATTTAATTTTAACAGTTTTTTTTAAGGTGACTTCCAATTTACAATAAGAAAGTTTTAACAAGTTAATTTCTTGATCACAAAAGACTTGTTAATTTCTGCCAATAAATAACATTTCCACCATTTTCTTTAACCTAACCAAAAACAAGAAAAAGCAAGTAATCTCTCAGCACAAGCAAATAATCCATCACTCAGAAAAGCCTTTTAAAAAATGACATCATGACCACTTCATTTAGGAAGCAAAGCCAGAATCCTTTCTTGGAAAATGCCTGCTAACATTTCCACTGGGAAAAAAGTACTATTGGTCACAGCGCATTGAGAAAGGAAAAGTAAGGCGTTCATGACGGCATCTTCGAAAAGTTTCTCTAACAGACCAAAAAACTTGTCTTTCTTGCTGAAAATCAAACTGTGGTAAGCTTCCTTCTTATTACAAGCACTTTCAGTTTAACATGCCAAAAAAAAAAAAAAAAAAGCCCAAAACAAAACCCACAAAACATTATTTGGAGACAGCTATGTCAAGGAAGTGAAGGGGATCTGGGCAAGAACTTACAGGAAGGCAGTATGCATTGCCCTACTTTAGAGCTGCTCAGAGGGATGGTCCACAGCCATGTCCTTGCTTCTTGATCTTAAACCACCTTGACTTGTCATGAGGGTGTAGAAGAGAAGATGCATAACCCTGTCTCAGACAAAGGTGTTATTTAGCAAGTCTTGCCAAGGTTGCTGGGGCGTGAGGCCAAGGCCTCTCCGGGAGGGAATATCCTCGCCAGTATCATCTTTACCTTTGTGACTGCATAGATGAAGGCAGCTAAGCCTGGCCCCATTCACTTCGGCTGGCTAGACATATGCAGGGCAGGCCATGAGTCTCAGAGTAATACAGGTCCCCTCTTTCACACTGTGGCAATGGCACAAAGCTCTATTGTCAACACAGTTCTCTGTACAACTCAAGAGTAACAACCCTTTCTTTCCGACTACACAATTTTCTCTAGACACATCTGCTCTTTCCTGGGAGCATTTCATCCCAACCGTGCTGAAGAGGGACTGCTTGCAACTACCCTTCAGGTCATCCAGACCCTTCTCGGGCTCCTGTTGGGGCCCCACAGGCTGCCCTTTACTCCCTCTTATAGCAGACTTCAGGAAAGATGTGGACCAGGTGCCAGGCAAGATGGACCCATCATTATAACCACAAATGATTTAGGAAATTGGAGACTCATTCCCATAACTGGGGCTTTGGGTTTACCTTCCCTCTGAAATTGTTTCTGCTAGGTATGAAAAGCTGAATAATGCTCTGAAAAAAACTTGGGTTCCACTGTTACTATAACAACCATAGCAAATATTGGGGATTCTAGAATGATATGGGTTCAGAAATAATTTTCAATATAAAAATTGGAGGAAAAAATCTGATAATTAATAGAAAGAAAAACTACAAATTAGGTCATCTGGGATAAGCTCTCCCTAAAATGTAAGCTGTTTTATTTACATACAACAAAGGAGGTAGAGGGAAATGAATTTAGCCTTACTTCTTCTGAGAGGCTGGAGACTCTTGAGTAATGACCATGTAAACCCAGCTGCATGTCACTGATTTATAATATTTTCTTATGAAGACCAGCTACCTCAAATTTTGTGTTTTAATATTATTTAGAAGAGGATCTATGGGACAAAGACAAGGCTGAAAAGCCCCAAAGTTATCTAATTTCAGAAATCTCACCCTTGCTCCTTAATGACATTAAATAATAATATTCTGTTGGCAAAACAAATAAAAGGATTTTTCTTTTCCTATTTTGAACAGTGTCAGGAAGTCATACCTAAGTTATTAGGATAAGATATCAAATCTCTGCTCTTGACAGGAATTTGCCTCACTGAACCACAACTGTTTGTGTAGGAACAGAAAAGGCAATGTAAATATAGACAGAAGGATATGAGAAATACTGATATTCCTGGAGAGTCTGACTTTCCTATCCCTAGGCAAGAAGCCAGATCAAGCCCATCAGAGTGTGATACACAATTTTCACTTTGCCCGTTAGTACCCAGTCACAAAAGGGCAGCCAAGCCAATCAGCAATGTCTGTCCCATAACCAAGTGTTTGCCTTGAAGTTTTAAAGAAAACTAAGGCTGCTTTTGTTTAAGCATTCCATTAAACACACACACACAAACACACACACACATACACCCTTGGCTTCTTGAGTTGTTTCTGCTCTAAATATTCAGAACACAGAAATTTTTAAAGTATGTATGTTTTAAGTTTGTGTTAGATGAGTTTTCAAATTTTTATTAAAAAAACAAAACAAAACCAGTCATCCTGGGCGCCTGGGTGGCTCAGTGGGTTAAACCTCTGCCTTCAGCTCCAGTCATGATCCCAGGGTCCCGGATCCAGCCCCTGCATCAGGCTCTCTGCTCAGCAGGGAGCCTGCTTCTCTTCCTCCCTCTCTCTCTCTGCCTGCCTCTCTGCCTACTTGTGATCTCTGTCTGTCAAATAAGTAAATAAAATCTTAAAAAAAATAGTCATCCAATCAATTTGAAATTCCATATGATGTAGATGTAAAACAAAATGAGAAAAACTAGTCCTTGGGAAGTTTCATTTTTTAAAATGATATTTCAGTAAAGTATACAAAAGGGTCCTAGAAGTGTTTTTCTCCCCCTAGATGGGAGGAGTTGAAGAAAATAAGGTCCCTATGGACCTTAAAGTGAAGGGGAATAAGAGAAAAGCATTTTTAGTATCTTTAAAACATGCAGGGGGAAGATTTAATAAAACAGAGGAGACTTTGAAAATGGGGATACTGCAGAGCTCTGACATCAGCTAAAATGTTTGAAATGATGGCCTTAGACAAACCTGGAACAGGCAATCAACCATCCTGGGAGCTATTGCTTAGATTAAAACATTCAAAAACATGCTGAAAACCCTCCAATGAAGTCTAAAGTGAAAAACAAGTACTGTTGTCACAATATGTATATCCATATACGGATATATCCACATATCCCCAAGGCTCACACCTTCTAAACTGTCTTGAGTCACAGGTGCAAATACAGATGAAAGTACAGACTGATGGTCTCACTTTCAGAAGCTACATGTACCACATGGAGACACATGTATACACAACTTTCCAAACTCTTGAAACACATACCTTAACTTTCTGTAGAACATAAGAAATACCTTTACCTTTAGAATTCAATAGAATTTGAATTTTCAAACCTAACTTCCTTGTTGCTTTATTATAAACTCACTCTGATTTTCTTGCATGACTTCTTACCTCTCTGGCTGATCTTTCCACAGCTCACAGGGCACCTGTAAAATACTTCTTCTTTTTTTTTTTTTTTAAGTATAGTTGACACATGTTACATTTCAGATGTACGACTTAGTGATTTGACAAGTTTATATATCATGCTGTTTACCACAAGTGTAGTTACCATCTGTCCCCACCTTACTTCCCTATTATGGTATCATTGACTGTATTTCTTGTGCTGTTTCTTTTATTTCCATGACTTATTCACTCATAACTGGAGGCCTGGATTTCCCTCTCACCTTCACCCATTTTGCCCATCCCCCTCCATCTGTCAACCCTCAGATTGTTCTCTGTATTTATAGGTCTTTTGCCACACCTCTGTCAAGGAACATTGCTTTACTGTACAACTTGTTTTTGAGAAGATAATGAAGACATTCATAAATAATAATCCCTTTTACTAGAACAGCATTTTTTTGCTTGTAGGATTTTCAGTAACTATTTCACTGCTTGTCTGATGACTGAAGCCCTTAAGAGTGGTTTCTACCTGCAGACTATGTAAGTGTAACAGCCTCAGCTAGGAGAAAAGGAGAAAGAGAGGAGACTCGCATCCATCAAATCTGTCATGTGGACTGACCTTCATCTTAGGTGAGATTTCCAAAACAGTGGTCCTTTCTAGACTGGTGCTGGGAGAAGGAGGACTGTGAGGCTATCCAGGTGAAGAATTCCCTCTTTGAATATAACAAAATGATGATCAGTAAAGATAACTACTCAAGACTTTGTGTCCCTCCTTTCATAGGTTTTATTCATGACCCAGTAAGAGGTCTGTTATCTCCTTCCCCCATACCCTCCCTACCATTTTTTAGTGACAGAGCAATCCATGCCACCAGATTCCAAGCCCTAAAATACTTTGATCTGTCATAAATTGGGAACTGTTAGCAAAAGGTATAGGAAAACAGAGATAGATAGGCTAAATCCTCATTCTTCTAGTGAAATTATATGGTTTTTTTTGGAAAAAGGTTTCTGGTGTCCTTAAAGCTTACTTAACATAAAGCACTATTGTCAAGATGCTTGCTTCAATTTGCTGGACTCCTACCTCCCAAATGATATTAAGGATTCTGTAAATAAGCACTTTGGTGTAGTATTACCCAGACATGCACAGTCACTGCAAAGTTGACCAATGAGTATTATGACATGTCACCTGTCACCAGACTAAACTAAAAACAGGAGCCCAAGGACCACCAAAATTTCTTTCCCTTGCTGGTTGTTACTTGAAAAACTAAGAGACTATTCAAACACTGTATCTGAACACTTGTTTTTGTATTCCAAAATATGCTGACAGAGACTGACATACAGTTTCAACCTAATGAGTGTTTAAAGATGGAGAAACATCACAGGAATTGATATAATACAGGAAATCCTCGTCATCCAATGCCCTTTAGCAAGACTTCCAAATCATAAGGGGATCATTCTACCCTAGTCAGTTTCCATGGGGAGAACAGACACAAGAGCTGATGCAATTGCACAGAAGGACATAAATACCTCTTACTACCAGGAGTTCTACAGAGGGCATTTATACAATATTTAGAAATGTAGCTTCCTTTGCAGTTGGGTACATCACCTGGGCTTCAAAAATGAAAGCAAACTGTTCCAAATGTCCGAAGCTCTAAGGGAAGTTTAAACCCATCATGTCCATGGCTGGAAGAAGAAATTTTGAGTAACTCTAAGAAAATCCCTCACTGCTTTTTATTCTGCCTTACTAGAACACAGAACCTATTAAAAAGAACTGAGAGTTCAGAAGAAAGTAGGTTATATGGAAAACATTCTCCTTGGCCCTCAAATCACTGGGTTTGGGTTATTCATTTAGAAGTTCTACTCTAATCAAGTTTTCCGTAAGAAGAGAAGTTTCAGCCGTTGAAATCTGAGCAATCTTCTTAACGGCACCCTGTAGACGGGGAACAGGAAAACACCCTCTTATGTCTGAAACACTATTATTAGTCTGAAATGAAAGATTTTACCTTCCAAAAGAACAGGAGAAAAGGCTGGCTAGTTCAAAACCAGGGTGGAGGTGCCCAAGGCCCTTTTATTAGGGGAAGGTCCCCTTTGCAGCACAGAACTTCACATATGTATCAGACAATCAGATCAGTTCTTCAAAAGTAAGAAAAAAAGGGAAAAACAAAACAGATGCACTTTTTCTATATATTAAACATAAATTAAAAACAATTTATAAAATGGTCACCTTTCTTACAGCATAAATGCAGAGTGAATTATGAATGCACCTCCAGGTTTAAGTTGTTAAAGTTGTTTTTGTTTTGTTTTCCAATAAGAAATAAATAAAATTTGTTCCTAAGTTTTGGATCCACCTGTGCCACAGCAGGGCTCTGCGTCATTATTGGCTCTTCTCCCCCTGTCACTCCTGTGCGCAGCATTGGGCTGTGCAGGGCCCACCAATTTCACTGGCCCATCGGGGTACTGGCTGTCTTTTCGGGGTGGCATCCGCTCATTAATTCGGTCCAGACCTCGGGCTTCTTCAAAACTCCGGATCCTGTGCTGAAGTGAAAACCCTCTGATGGCTACAGGAAACAGGAAAGGGAGGAGCTCGATTAGACAGCAAAGCAACAAGCTTGAAGTTTTTTAGCATACAGCAACTTCCTAGAGAAAACCATAGAAGGGTCGGAGCACATGTCTGGTGAAGGTAACAGGCAACATTTGACTTGAATCAGCCTCACCTGAATCTACTGTTTCTTATGGCAAATAGGGCAGTTGAAACTGTGAAAGTAATTTTCACAGAAGCTCAGTACAATTAATCATGGCATAAGTAAACCTGACAAATGGCTAACAAGTTCATTCTGAACCTCAATACATTTGAGTAAGGGTTTCTTATGGGACTGAAACATGCTTAATGTAAGAGAAAAGGCAACACTGGAATAACAGAACAAGTTGAACAGAGTAGTCAACTTTAGCACGAACACTGTACTGATGACCAAAAAAAGTAATAAAAGAGCTCATCTTTTCATTTAGAAGGACAGCTTTTTCTCATGCACAACCAGGAGCTGAATATAAGTTAAAAGGCATCTAGATAATGGCTTCTGGATATCTTCCTTCTGACTGAACTTTTGTATCACCAAGGAAAGGCATTCCCATTTTGAGCCACCTTACATAACAACACAATTAAATTAATAACACAAGTTTATAAGTTCTAATGATTTTCTTCGTCAGATTCCTAGATGACCTGTTACTCAAAATTTGTTTTCAGAGAAACAGAGATAATTTAGCTTGACTGCCTTAGGGCAACCTCAGAAACAAATCAAACTAAATCCTAGTCCACTTTTGCCTCTGCTCTTGATATCCTTTAGAATCATTAGATAAAGAGGCTGACCTGTTTGAGTTTCTAGTAATCACACAGAAGTCACTTCTATATGGAAGGGCTACAGAATTAAACCACCTGATTCCTCATGACCAGTTGCTTAAGCTTCAGCCGTTGCATTAAAACTGACAGAGCCCACAGAGGACTTTAGCTGTGGAGAGTGTCATTTACATTAACACAAATACGAAACACAAAGGAAACACTTTGTGAGCATGCCTAGAAATATTTATTCCTTTCCTCACGGTTACAGTTCTGGAGATGCAATAATAGACGATTTCAAATGCTGATACGGCTCTTTAAAACTAGTAGACAGACACAAGATCACATCTATCATAGGAATATGGCCATACCTTCCCGGGCCTCTACCGCTTCTACTGTGGCTGTAAGAGGCAGGAGCAGTGGCATGCAAAAATGAAGACAGAAAAAGAGTGAGTAAACCAACAGTATTGCTGCCAGCACAGACAACCCAGGCTCCCACCTCAGCCTATTCCCATCCATAATAAAGGTCAACTAGTTAGAGAAGCGAGGATTCCTGTGAAATACTAAATTGGGGGGAAATGTGATGTGGGAGAGTTTCTAATACTTTTAACATTTCGGGTAGTATGAGAACCCTTTTAGCTAATAGCATTTATAGCTAAGACAATGGGTCAGTCAAGCTGACTATAAGAAACCAAAAGTTATGTTACTTTCCTCATTTTTAAATAGCCAGCTGCTAATTTACGTTTTGACATTCATGTATCAAAATAACTTGAGTCAAATAATTTAACATTACAACTGTTCTTTAGTTTCTAACAGCTCAGATGGTATTAAATGCGCTGTTGCTAGGTCCTACTCAAAATAGTTACTTGAAACTACTTATTGTTCTTAAGGAATTTATGTGGGGTCCAACTGTCCTTTTTAATTACTTAATAAAAAAAGAATGGCCTTTGAATAACAGATTAGCATTTGGAAGGAGAGAAACATGGGTTTTAAGTGAGTGGTCATTTCTTGCCCAGGGGTGGAGTACTAAACTGGCAAAGACATAAAAGTACTCAATACTGGATACAAATTCCTGTACCATCTGGGATTAGAGATCTATCTAGTAGAAGCTGCCATTTCCAACCCATATGGTTTCCATTCACTGTGCAGGAGAGAGCAGGCCAATTACTAAGAGGGCCTTCTCCTTTGGTGATGGAAAAGGAAGTAATTTAAAAATTAGTGTCAACAGGTAAACTTCCTTGCATCATCTTTTTAAAGCAGTAAAAACCCTAATACATGAAAAGGTTACAGGTCGTAGCAAGAAAGATCTTATTAGAAGAACCCTCTCAGTTCCTCCAGTGCTGATTTTTACAAGTCAGGGAAAAATAATGAACGGGACAGTTGCTGCTCCTGAGGTTTTGATACCAGTAAGAGAGGAGAAGCTGGAAGAACTGACGGTTAACTTCCTATCACAATGTGAAAACTGGAAACGTGGAATCAATTTATCGAGTGCTGAAATTTGTCAACCACATGTAGGCCTGTGGTAAAGCAATGTCACACCCTCTCTAATCTCCTCAAATGGAACAAATAAAGGTAGTGCCTTCAAACAGTACATCACTCCTGCTGTTACAAAGTTGAAGAACAAAGCATAGCCTGAAATTTGTATATAGGTTTTTGGTCTAATTAGAGTTTAAGTGTTATGTGGTGAAATGTGTACTAGTATTACACTGTCTTGAGTCCTTCTAGAATGCTTTTTTGCACTGGGTATAAAGATACCAGCCTGCATTAAGGGGCATTATATATAAGAAAAAGTCACCAAAACCCCTGAGAAATTGGTTTATTTATTTACATTTAATTTATATTTATATATATTTTTATTTTATTTCTTTAATGAAACATAATTCACATACTATAAAATTCACTTATTTAAACTGTACAGTTAAAAAAAAATAAAGTGTACAGTTCAATGATCTAATATATTTAGAATTGTATAACCATCACCACAATCTATAGTTAGAACATTTTCATCACCCTCAAAAGAATGCTATTTACCTCCCTAATCCCTTTCCGTTAATCCTAGAGCCAACCAATAATCAACTTTGTCTCTACACATTTGCCTGTTTTGGACATTTCAAATAAATGGAATCGTACTGTATGTGATCTTAGTGACTGGCTTCTTTCACTTAGCATGTTTTTGTTTTTGTTTTTTAAAATATTTTATTTATTTATTTGACAGAGAGTGAGAGGGGGAGCACAAGCAGGGCGAGGGGCAGAGGGAGAATTGGGGTTCTTGCTGAGCAGGGAGCCTGACACAGGGCTCTATCCCAGGACCCTGGAATCATGACCTGAGCCAAAGGCAAACCCTTAATGACTGAGCCACCCAGGCGCCCCTCACTTAGCATGTTTTTAAGGTTTAGTCACGTTGAAGCGTGTACCAGTACTTCATAGTACGCTACTGTGTGAAGAGCCACCTCATCACGTGATGGATAAGCCATTTCCAATTCTCGGCTCTAAAGAAAAATGTTGCTGTGAATATCTGCGTACAAGTCTTTGTGTGGATATGTTCTCAGTTTTCTGGGGGTATGTAGCTACAAGCTACAAGCTATAAGTCATAAGGTCAACTGCATGTTTAAGCATCTAAGGAACTGTCAGATTGGTTTCCAAAGTACTGCACCATTTCACATCTCCATCAGCAGGGTGTGAGGGTCCTAATTTCTCTACATTCTCATTAGTACTTGCTACTATCTGTCTTTGTGATCACACCCATCCTAGCGGGTGTGAAGTGGTATCTCGTTGTGGTTTGGATATGTATTTCCCTAACATCTAATGATGTCGAGCAACTTTTCCCATGCTTGTTGGCCACTTGTATATTTTTGGAAATGCTTATCCAACTTTTTTACCCATTTTTTAATTGGGTTGTCTTTTTATTATTCAATTATAAGGGTTCTATTTTCTAGATACCAGTTCCTTATCAAACGTATGATTTGTAAATATTTCCACCCATCTATGGGCGGCATTGTCTTTTCACTTTCTTGATGATGGTTCCATTTCCAGCACAAATGTTAATTTTGATGTAGTCCAATTTATAACTTATTTGTTTTTTATTTTATGGCCTTTGTGAATTTTATTCAGTTCCTGGCAATCTTCTTTATTTCAGTGCTAGGAAGCTTGGGAGTAAAATTTGTGGCTATCTATTGGCTTTTTGTTTGTTTGTTTTCCTTTGTGCTCCAAATTCTAAGCATATTTATTTTTACTACAATGTGTTATATGTATACTGTAACTTACTCAAATCCCTCTAGAAACAAGGTAAGGCATAAATGAATATATGCTATAAAGCCATATGGGATATTGTTGGTGGAAAGCTCTCCAAGTAAAGTTATAGGAACAATAAAAGGTCTTTTTTAGCTAATGCTCCAGTTTGCCAATGAACTTGTAGAACTAAAACTCTGGAAAATGACAAACGTACTTTCTGTCAGTCGATAAGAGACATAAAAAGCTCTATAAAAAGTTAGCTCCAGCTTAGTTTTATTCTTACGCATTCCTGAAGACGTCTATCAATTTCAAAAGCATCAATAAAAAATTGCATATGTTTGTAACACTCATATTCCAATTAGGAATGAAGAGAAACTATATACTTGGGACTGAAAACAAAAGGCAGACCAAAGACTATAAACAAACAAATCTCCAAATAGCATATCCATATAATTCTCCTCCTAATTCATCCTAGATTTGCTCTTACAATGTCCAGACTGAAACAACTTTGTGGATGAGCAAGTTTCCAAAACTTTTCAAGTAAGGATGTAGAAGACATTCCCTTTTTCTTCACCCATAGTGTTTCCTACTAATTCCAACCTGCCTTGTCAGAAGTGCTTTCATGGTAACTCACATGACTAATTACCAAGGTAATGGGGGAAGTATTTTGCTCACAAGAAACTGTACATTCATTTGGGAGAAAAAAATTCATCCTGAAATAGTTTACTAATCCTTTCCATGAAACAAAAGAAATTAATTAGTCATGTACTAGATGCCTCAGCATAATAGGCAGTGCATCAGTCTCATAACTAGTTATGTACTTCCAAGGAGAAAAATGTTCATTCCTCCTTCTAAATAGTTAAACTCCAATATTTCAGTATTTAATTTGAAAGAGAAGGAGGAATTCAATCCCATAAACAGAAAGGGTAAAAAGGGCTTATTTCTATTAATCAGTATCAGCAGACTTACCACAAAAAGCAAAGGATTCCTATAAGTAATGAAATGACAAGAAAAAAGAAAAACTTAAATAGAAACAATTTAATAAACCAGGGGCAAAAAGGCAGTGAAACTCTAGTTTAAGTTGCTAATGTTTCAACTGCAGTTTTTGTGCCTAGAATTAGTCGTCTTGGTTGACCAGATCTACGTCTATCCTGACAAACATCAATATTTTCACCCAGGGTTCCATAAAGCCCTCTCCTTATAAGACAGTGTCCACACGCTTTTTAGAACTGGCACTCTGACCGGACAGGTGACTGGCACTTGAGTAGGATATGGCTCACAGGCAGAGGCAAACACCCTCTCTGAGAAATTCTAACACCCCAAAATAAAACAAGCGTAAGTGGGGTGCTTGGGTGGCTCAGTCAGTTAAGTGACCAATTCTTGATTTCAGCTCGGGTCATCATCTCAGGGTTGTGAGATTGAGCCCCTTGAGGGCTCCATGCTCAGCAGGGTCTGCTTGAGATTCTCTCTCTCCCTTGCCCCCAACTTGAGCGCTCTTTCTCTCTAAAATAAATAAATCTTTTTAAGAAACAATACGTAAGTGAGACATTAATCATGTGCACATATCTAACGTGCACACTGCCGTTATTCCAGAAAGCCCCTCTCTCCTTATAGGTCAATATTCTCCCACCAGAGGAAGTGCCATTCTGACTTCTATTATTGTTTGGCTAGTTTGCCTATTCTTGAATATATAAATCAGACAGTCTGTGCCCTTTTGTTGCCTAGTTTTAGTTTACCATAATATTTGTGAGATTCAACCATGTTTTTGCATGAATTCGTAATGTTATTTTTCATTGATGTATAGTATTCCATTGTATAAACAGAGCACATTTATCTATTCTACTACTGATGAACATTTGGATTTTTTCCTGTTTTGGGCTATTATGAATAAAGCTTTAGTGAACATTCTTATGCAATCCTTTGGTGGATAGATGTACTTATTCCTCTTCAATATACCAGGTCTGGGATTGCTGGGTTATGGGGTAGGATATACATTTTGCTGAACTGCCCAAGAGTTTCCCAAAGTGGTTGAACCAATTCACATGACCACCAGCAATGTATCCAGTTCTATCCACCACAAATTTACCAACACTCGGTATTATTAGACTTTTTAATTTTAGCCATTCTGGCAAATATGTAGTGGTATCTCACTGTGGTCTTAATGTCTATTTCCCAGATAAATAACTATATTAAGCATCTTTTCATATGCTTATTGGACACTTTGATACCGTCTTCTGTGAAGTGCCTGTTAAAATCTTTTGACCATTAAAAAAATTGGTTGTTTGTGTTTTTTTATTGAGTCTATAGTTCTTTACAGATTCTGAATTTAAGCCCTTTGTCAGACATATGTACTGCAAAAAATCTTCTCTCAGTTAATGGCTTGCCATTTCCTTTCCTAAACATGTATTTTTAGAAATTCTTGGTTTTAATGAAATTTAATTAATTGATTTTTTTTCTTTTAAGGTTAACACTTTTTGTGTCCTATCTAAGGACTCTACCTACTCCAACACTCTCCATATTTTGTTTGTAAGTTTTAGTTTTTCTTTTACATTTAAGTTATAATTAATTTTGAATTATTTTTTGTGTATATAGAGAAGAGTTTAAGATTCACTTTCCCCCCATGTGGATATCCAATTGCTCTAGTACAATTTATTGAAAGAAGCCCTGATTTTCAATTTTATGTTGATTGCTGGGCTTCCACGAAAGGAGCATTTCTCATACTCACCCGTCTCAATAGTCTGTTTTCCTCCTGAGAGGACACCTAGAGGGAGTGTCCCTGTTGGAGTCAGGCCCTTAAGAGTCAGCACACTCTCACTCTCTTCTCTGCAAAGGAAGTTGAAAGCCCCGTGTTAATGTCAGGGTGGCTACTACTCAACAGTTCAAAGATACTAGAAGGGAAGTTAAGAAAAGATGCACAGAGATGGAGGAAAGGTTCTTCTTCCTATCCCCCCTCCCCGACCCAAAGAAAGAGATGTTTTCTCTAAGTATTCCAATTTTAAGCAACGAGCAGTTTCTTGTTTTTCAATTAGAGGTACTTAATAGCCAGGTACTATTTTAATGCTTCTATTATATCATGCCATTTAACTCTCCTAATAACTGTGTAAGATAGGTCTTGTTATTATCACACTTTTACAGACAAGAAAACTGAGGCTCAAAATCATACAGTAAGAAGAGGCTGAGCTAGAATGTGAACACAGGCAACCTGGCTCCAGAAGCCACACTAAATCACTCCATTCACTACATTTAAGCTCATACCAAAGGAATGTTTGCCAAAACATTTCTAGTCACTTTAACACAGAGGTCAGATTCAATGTGCACTTAGCTCTGACTCTGAAGACCTATCTAATTATATAAACTCCAATTCTAAAAAACCTGTTCTGAAATCAACTTCTAATCTTCTGTCAAAATGCTTTGCTCCCACACTGTAATGACAGATTTATCCTTACCGCAGAATTGAGAAGACCCGTGCCATCTTCCCAATGGCTCTAATTTTATTCTTGATGACCTCCTTTCGAACTGTAGTGCCTCCTTCAGGAATACAAAGAATCAGTGAGTTAAAAGATCTGTTAACAGGTTAGTTGTTAAAAATGCAGAATGAAGTATCTTTCTAAGTTAAAGAAATTGTTGTTTTAAAAAAGAAATCAAGGCCTAAGCTTGTTTAGACAAACAAAAATCCCAGGAAGTTCTAAGGAGCAAGAGAAAAAACAACCCAGAAGAGGGGAAAAGCAAGATGAAATAAATGGAGGGGGTCACAACACAGACAGACTGGATGGACCTACAAGAGGTGGGAACTCATCTGTGGTTCTGAAATACAGAGCACAGCAAAGAATGAAACATACACGAGTCGACAAAGACAGCTGCTACAGCAAAGATCTCTTCTGAGAATGCTGTGGGCCACCTCAGGATGCGGGGGTTTGGCCTGCCAAATGGCAAGTGATGATTCATACAGTTGTCTTCTGCGGGCAAACACAACACAGAGCTAGCTCTCCTCAACTTAATGAGGGCTGCTTTCATTCTATAATCCTCACTTACTCACACGCCAGTGAGTTATTTCCTACCATAGACAACTGTGCAATATAAATTATGATGGTGGGCAAAGTCTTTATAAAGCAACACCAAAAAAGTTACAACAACATCGTATGGCCTTTTCTCATCTAAGATTCAGGGAACAGCTCACACATGAGAAGCCAAGGTCCAGGCATGCACCAGGTGACCGCACTCAAAAGTCAGAAAGAGAAACATAGTCTCTCCTTCCTCACCTCTCCAGCTCTCAATATCCTGCAGAATTATACAGCAGGTGCAAAGAAAACATTTACACTAAAACAGAAAAGGGAGGATGGAGAGCCTGTCTGAATCACTCAACTATAACTAAAAAGGTCTAATAAAATTAACAGGTTGTGGTGGGACAGACAGCGAGTATTAAGCTCTTAGCACATTTTAGTCGGATACCTTTCCGATAGCTTGAAATGTAGTGATCTTCAGGGAGAAGAGACACCAAGAAACAAGGAGATGAAGATAGAAATATGGGAAGAGAAATTTAAGTTGACATGGAAGAGAGAAAAAAAAAATCAAAGTGAAATGCAATGAGAGAGGCTGGCTACTATCTTTATCGGCTCAGAAAAGACATCCTTGGTAGCATGATAGGGTAGTAAATTACAGATTTTTTGTCAGCAGCTTTTCCATTTCTTAAAAGTTTATAGTTTTACATTAATTCACACCTGTTGTCATCCAAAATACCCTATCCCCACAAGTCATGCAAATAAAATTGGACAAAAAAAGAGATACTATCTGGGAAACAAATGATGCTGAAAACGGAACAAAAACAAAGGGCAAAATGAACAGCCTACAAATCTCTTAATAAAGCCGTATGTTTTTGTTTAATGGAGTCACTATCTTCCTGTTCCTTTTTAGAGATATTATGTATTACAATCTTTCCCCTTTTCAGTTTCATATTTTCTTCAGAATATCAAGTTCATTCACATTGCTTTTTGCTGTTAGTGTTGCTGATTTTCTACAAGACTTTCCTGAGGTGGCTGGTAATCCTTGGTGTCTGCCTGTGATTGAGAATCGGGGCCTAAAAGGTTCTCCGAGTTGCTAGATGGACCACTGACTGGCAGGTTTATAGGTAGTCATCAGCTTGGGCCTTTGTGAGGGAGTTCTTTTGATCAATATTGAGGATGCACATGGCCACTCAATTCACCACTCAATTCACCTGTTTTGGGCAAGGTACTGATGCCCTCAGTTGTATCCCTAACCCAAGAATTCTTTCAGTTCACACTTTTTTTGGAGATTAGCCTCCAGACCTGGAGAACAGGCAGTTGCCCAGTAGCAACTAGGACTGTAACTGCTTTTCATACAGCTTCTGCCTAGACTTATTATAGTTCAGTGACCATCTCAGTCCTCCCACCAACCCACAGTTCCCAATTCTAGAAACTGCTACTACCAATTCCTTTGCTTTCTGAGAATTCTGTGCTGGAACTCAGCATTCCCCCTTACTTTAGCTTTCTTGAATCAGCCATGTGAGCAACATTAATTTGTTTTCTGGCTTCTAAAAATTCCTGCAAAAATCTTGTTCGTGTAGGTAACTTTTAAATCTTTTTATTGTCAAGTATGTGAAACATAAAACTACGCAATACAAATGTATAATGTCTCTCACTTCCCAAAGAAAATCATCCTCTTGACCTTTACTGAAATCACTTCCTTACTGCTCTTTATAGTTTTACCATGTAAGCATGTGTTGGATCCACAAGCACTATGGTTTTCATTGTTTTTGAATGTTAGGTAATTGGAACAATCAAACATATATTTTTGTGTCTGGCTTCTTTTGCTCAAGATTATGTTTGTGTTTTGCCTATTGTAGTTCACTGTCATTATTGTATACAATTCTGCTATGTATACATATACCATAATTTATCCTTTTTACTGTGAGTGGTCATTTGATCGGATTCCAATTTTTGGCTACTGTGAATTTGACAGCTATGACTATTCCTATGCATTTTCTTTGCTGACATTTCTGTGAAGTATATTCCTAGAATTAGAATGCTCAGTTATGGGGTGCCTGGGTGGCTCAGTCAGTTAAGCGTCTGCCTTCACTTAACTTGATCATGATCCCAGGGTTCTAGGATTGAGCCCCGTGTCAGGCTCTCTGCTCAGCAAGGAGCCTGGTTCTCCCTCTCCCTGCCTGTGCTCTCTTTCTTTAATGAATGAATGAATAAATAAATAAATAATTAAATCTTTAAAAACAATGATTGCTCAGTTATTACGTAGATGTTCAACTCTGGACAACAGTTTGGAATTATCTATTAAAGTGGACATACTAATTTATACTTCCTGTTGCTACATATCCAGGCCAGCATTTGGTGTTCTCGCTAATTCATCTTCAATTTTAGCCAATCTGGTGGGTGTATAGAATCATTCATTGTGGTTTTAATTGCATTTTCACAATTACTAATGTGAATGAATATCCTGTCATAGCTTTACAGGCCATTTTGATATTCTCTTTTGTGAAGTGCTTGTTCAAGTCTCATCTAACTGACCAGTTCTTTATACATTCTGCAAGTGAGCCCTTTGTTGACTGTGTTGCAAATACGCTCCCCCACTCTGTACTCTGTCTTTTCACATTCTTAAAAGGGTCTTTTGATAAATATAAGTTCTTGTTTAACATAGTCCAACTTATTAATAATTTCCTGTATGGTAAGTGCTTTTTGTATCCTGGCTAAGAAATTGTTCTCTACCCCAAGATCATGAAGATATTCTATATTATAAATCCTATAAGTTTTTACTGTTTTACCTTTCATATTTGAATGTATTAATCCATCTGGAAATTATTTGGGCGTTTGATATATGATATAGCTAAGGTTTAATTTTTTTCTCCGATATCCCCAAATCAGTTATTAAAAATAACATCATTTTCCTACTACTCCTGGCAGCGCCACCTCTGATGTAAATCAAGTGTCCACATACATTGTAATGTTTTGGGATTCTCTGTTCTGTTCCAGTGCTCATCTGTTCTTGCAATAATAATTCTGGTTACTCTAGCTCTATAGCTAATCTTGATATAAAGAACAAGCCCTCCCACCCTGTTTCTCTTCAAGACTTAAGCTATTTACATATTAATTTTGGAACCTATCCTTAGCATTTTCATACAAATTTTAGAATCTATCCTCAGCATTTCCATATGGGAATTTTAGAATCGAATGGCTGTTAATACTTGACTTTGTACTGAATCCACAGATCAGTTTGGGAATGACTGAGATCTTTACAATATTGAGTTTTCCAAAAATCAATGAACATTTCATTTCTTTCCATTTATGTAATCTCCTTTAATTTCTCTAATAATGCTTTATAGTTTGTTGCTTAGAGGCACCACACACCTCTTGTTAGATTTATTGTTAGGGATGATATTGTAAATGGCATCTTTCTTAAGATTTCATTTTGTTTGTTGCTGGTAATAGAAATAAAAATGATTTTTGCTTATTGACTTTGTATGCAGCCATTCAGCTACATGCACTTGTTGATTTTAACAATCTAGAGATTCTTTCAAATTTTATCTGTATACAACCATATCACTTATAAATAATGATAGTTGAGTTTCTCTCTTTCCAATCTTTATACCCTATGTAGCTTTTTTCCTGCCTTATCGTATTGGGTGCAACTTCTAATACAATATTCTATAGAGGTATTGATTTTTTTAAAAAAGATTTTATTTATTTATTTGAGAGGGTAAGAGAGTGAGAGACAGCATGAGAGGGGAGAAGAGAAGGTCAGAGGGAGAAGCAGACTCCCCACGGAGCTGGGAGCTCTATGTGGAACTCGATCCAGGGACTTGATCCAGGGACTCCAGGATCATGACCTGAGCTGAAGGCAGTTGCTTAACCAACTGAGCCACCCAGGCACCCTATAGAGGCATTGATAACTGGTATCCTTGTCTGTTCCAAATCACTAAGGAAAGCTTTCAACATTTTGCCATATGATGCCATATGATAGCTACATTTGTTAAAGAATTCCTTTCTAAGCTGAATTTAAGGGATCTCTTGCAAAAGGATGAATTTTACCTAATGTTGCTTCTATATCTCCTAAGATATGATTTTTCATCTTTTTAATGCAATGAATTACTTTTTTTTAAAAATATTTTATTTGTTTATTCGACAGACAGAGATCTCAAGTAGGGGGAGAGAGAGGCAGAGAGAGAGAGGAGGAAGCAGGCTCCCCGCCGAGCGGAGAGCCCAACGCGGGGCTCGATCCCAGGACCCTGGGATCATGACCCGAGCCGAAGGCAGAGGCCCTAACACAGTGAGCCACCCAGGTGCCCCATGAATTACACTTTTAAATAAAATTTTATTTTAGAATAGTTTTAACCCACTGAGCCACCCAGGCGCCCCTAGAATAGTTTTAGATATTCAGCAAAGTTGTTTGTATACACCCTTCACCCAGTTCCTGCTATTACTAAGATTTTAGGGGCTCCTGGGTGGCTCAGTAGTTAAGTGGCTGCCTTCAGCTCAAATCATGATCCCAGTGTCCTGGGACTGAGCCCCGCGTCATTCTCCCCCCCCCCCCGCCCCCTGCTGCTTTCCCTACTTGTACTCTCTGTCAAATAAATTTTTAAAATCTCAAAAAAAAAAATCTTATATTACTATATACTGTTTGAATTTTGAATGCCAAATCTTCTAAAATTCCTGGAATAAATCAACTTGGTAGGGAGATCTAATTCTTTTATGTATATTGCTAGTTTCAATTTGTTGATGTTTTGTTTAGGATTATTGTATCTATATTGTATCTATATTATCCTATAAAGGATAATCTATATCCTTTCACATTTTAGTATCATAGTTATACCAGCCTCATTTAATGAGCTGGGGAGCATTTCTTCTTTTTTATTCTTAGGAGGAGTTTGTGTAAGATTAGTCTTGTTTCTTTTTTAAAATTTTTCAAACACTTTACTATTTATTTATTTATTTATTTGACAGGGGGAGAGAGAGCACATGTAGGCAGACTAGCAGGTGCAGGGAGAGGGAGAAGCAGGCTCCTGACACGGGTCTCAATCCCAGGACCCTGGGATCATGATAGCAGCCGAAGGCAGACACTTAACCAACTGAGCCACCCAGGTGTCTCTGTTGTTTCTTTCTTAAGTGTTTGGTAAATCTGCTGGTGAAGTTATTTTCACCTGGCATTTTCTTCATAGAAAGATTTTAAATTACATAACCTATTTCTTGGTAGGCGTGTAATTATTAAGATTTTCTATACTGTCAGTTTGAGTAAGTTACATTTTTCAGGAATCTGTCCATTTCACCTAAGTTTTAAAATTCATTGGTAGAAATTAATTCTCATTATTTTCTTAATATCTATAGGGTCTGATGTCTCCATTTTTGGGTACTACCATTGGTTATTTTTGTCTTATCTTATTTGTTAAATCTTACCAGGGATTTATCGATTTTATTAGTCTTTTAAAAGAGCACATTTTGGTATTACTACATCTGTATTTTTTTCCTATTTTGTAACTAATATTCTCAATTTTTTATTTCATTTCATCTATTTTCTTTAGGTCTAAAGTACTATCTATCCTTTTGTCAACTTTTTGAGATGGATGCCAATTTTCTGCCTTTCTTCTTTTCCAGAATATTTAAAGCTATAAATTTTCCTCTAAGCATAGCTTTAGATACATCCCCCAACTTTTGTTGTTTTTTTTCCCCCAAGTTTAAATCAATTGGTATTTAAGAACTGATTTTATAACACAAGATGTGGTATAAAGGTGAACTAAATTTACAATTTAATTTGTTCATGGAAATTGCCTTCAAAATACATTGCAACTAAGCTGTATATAAGATTTTACATGCATTTTGGAAGACATCACACAGGAGCAGCTGTTTTGTCAATAAATTTGACCACTTTCACATTGCTATTAGTCAGTCCACCACAGGTATGCAAGGTGAGAGAGTTATCTGGACCTTACTGTGCACACTGAACCATTCTGGGTGATGATTCATCTTCTCTGCTTGTAGAGTGACTCAGAACATGAAGCCAAATGCCTGATTATAATTTTTGAAGTACTCTTTGTAGACGGCATCTCTTTTACTTAGTTCTGACCGTCCTGTTACTTTAAGGTCAAGTATGACTTAATTATTCTCAGAAGACAGTAGAAGCTGTCAACCACTAAGCATCTGCTAATATGGCCACAAGGTTCAGGCTCCAGCCCCAGGCCCAGGCCTGCCTGCTTGCTGCCTGTTCTCAAACTTTAATATGTACTACTTTTTGTTTTCACTCAGCTCAAAATATTTTCAGATTTTCAAAGTGTTTTGTTATTTGACCCATGGGCTATCAAGTATGTGTGTGTGTGTGTGTGTGTGTGTGTGTGTGTACATACACTTTCTTTTTTTTAAGGTAAGCTCTAGCCCCAATGTGGGGCTTGAACTCATGACCCTGAGAACAAGAGCCATGTGTTCTACCAACCGAGTCAGCCTGCTACTCCTATCAAGTGTGTGTGTGTGTGTATATACATGTGAAATTTTATTTTATTCTTTTCTTAAAAAATTTTAAAAAGATTTTATTCATTCATTTGACAGAGAGAGACACAGCAAGAGAGAGAACACAAGCAGGGGGAGTGGGAGAGGGAGCAGCAGGCCTCCCACGGAAAAAGAAGCCTGACATGGGGCTCGATCCCAGGGCCCTGGGATCATGACCCGAGCCGAAGGCAGACACTCCAACTGAGCCATCCAGGCACTTCTGAAATTTTATTTTTTAAATTTACTTATTTTAGAGAGAAAGGGAGGGAGAGAGTGTGAGTGGGGAGAGGGACAGAGGGAGAGAATCTCAAGTAGACTACTTGCTGAGTGTGGAGCCTGACTGGAGCTTGTTCTCAAAACCCATGAAATCATGACCTGAGCCAAAATCACGAGTCAGAGGCTTAACTGACTGAGCTACCTGGCTGCCCCAAGTCTCCTAAAAATATGGGGATGTTCTAGATTATCTTTTTGTTACTGATTTATGTATTAACTGTATATGGTCAAAGAACGTACTCATTATGATTTTAAATACTTTGACATCTGAAACTTGCTTTTAGCTCAGTATGTGGCCAATTTTTGTAAATGTTATGTGTGTTTAAAAAGGTGTATTCAGCACCTGTTGGATGCAGCATTCTTTGTATGTACATTAGGTCAAGTTCATTAATTATAGTGTAATTTTCTACAGTCTTCCTAATTGTCTTTGTCTGTTTGATCCATCAATACTGAGAGATATTTGTTAAATTCTCCCACCATCATTGTGAATATTTTTACTTTCCATTGTACGTCCGTTATTTTTTGCTTGATATATTATGAAGCCGTCTTATTAACTGCATACACACATAAAATTGTTACATTTTATTTTTTAGTTTCCACTTCATGTAATATTTATCGAAAACAAATTTTCTCTGGTTGGTGTTTGCATTATCTATTTATTCTTCTCCTTTTATTTACAAACTTTCTGTATCCTTATGCTGTGATCTGTCTCTTATAAAACATAAAGTTAAAAAATCCTACTTGACAATTTATCTTTTAAACATTAACATTTAATAAAATTTCTGAAATATTCTTAACGATAATTTATTCTATTTGTCTTATTGTTATATGTACCTTCCTTCCTTTCTTGCCTTCTTGTGGGTTATTTTTTATCATTCCATTTTTTTCTATAATTTAAAAGTCACAAACTTAAAAAACTCTCTTTTCTTGAAGGAAACTCTAGATTACAACATATATCTCTTACTTACCAAAATTTAATTTTTTTAAAAGATTTTTTAATTTTTAATTTTTATTTATTTGACAGAGGTCACCTGAGCCACCTAGGTGCCCCCAAATTCAATTTCTTTTTCAATTTATTTTTTAGGTTTATTTACTTAAGTAATCACTACACCTAGCCTGGGGCTTGAACTTAGAACCCCAAGATCAATATCACATGCTCTTCCATCTGAGCTGGTGAGGATTGCCCCCTCCCCACCCAGTGTAATGTTAACAATTACTTTCCTCTTCTTTCCAGATAATGCAGCCCTCACATACTTTATTTATCCCACTGCCAATTATTATTGTCTTATGTTTTAATTCTTTCTTTAAAACCTAATAAAACATTATTATTGTTGTGTAATACAATTTACATTCATTTGACTTACCCACATATTTTCTACTACTTTTACTCTTTATTTCTTCTTGAAACTCTAAGCTTCCATTTAGTATATTCCTTCCTCCTGAATAATATTTTTTAAAATTTCACTTAGAGGGCACCTGGGTGGCTCAGTCAGTTAAGTGTCTGCCTTTGGCTCGGCTCATCCTGAGATCAAGCCTCACATCAGGCTCCCTGCTCAGTGGGGAGCCAGCATCTCCCTCTCCCTCTGCCCGCTGCTCCCCCCACTTGTGTGCTCTGTCAAATAAATAAGTAAAAATTTTTAAAATAAAATAAAATTTCACTTAGTGTGGTTCTCTTGGTAATTCTCTAAGTAAATTTTTTAAGGGAGGGTTATCTGAAAAATGCTTATTTTCTCCTCACTCTTGAAAGATAGTCCTGCTAGGTATGAAACTCTAGGTTACCAATTATTATTTTCCAGTGCTCTGAATATGTTATTCCATTTTTCTTGCTTCTACTGTCAGTTTAATTGGTCTCTTTTGAAAGTAATCTCTTTTTTTCTGGTTGCTTTAAGATTGTTTTTTGTCATCTGAAGCACTTTTACTATGATGTACTCAGGATTTTTCTTTGTATTCATTCTGCATTGGTTTACAGGGTTTACATTGGTTTACTTCTTGGTTTACATTGGTTTACTTCTTCAATCTGTGGCTTAATGTCTTGCCAATTTTAGAAATTTTTTTTTATTTTAATAAACATATAATGTATTTTTCAATTTTAGAAAATTTTTAACCATTATCTCCTCAAACAATTATTCTATCCCATTCTATCTGTGGGACTCCACGCACACAGATGATAAGCCTACTCACTGTATCCTCTGTCTCTTAGGCCTTTTTCAGTATTTTATTTTTTTCTTTTCATGATTTGTTCTAGATTGTTTTTTTTCTGACCTATTGTGTAGTTCATTTATTCTCTGTTTAGCATTACTGAATCTGTTAGTTCATCTTTCACAATTTAAAATTTTATTTTACTTTTCATTTCTAGCATTTTCTTTTGATGCTTTATCAACTCTGTTTTTATAATTCACAATTTTCTGCCAAAATTATCAACCTAGTTTTTTATGTTCTCAAACACAGTAAGCATTGTTTTGGTTTGGTTTTTAGCATAGATATTTTAAAGTTCAGTCTGATAAAGCCAATGTCTGGAGAACCTGGCATCAGTTTTTATTTTTTGCTACTTCTGCTGGTTCTCATTCATGTTGTTGAATCTCCTCATCTGCCTAGTTATTTTTGGTTGTGAGTCACATATTATATTTGAAAGACTATATGTAGTAACTTAAAGTCCTACATGATGTTATCTTAATATAGAGAGGTTTGCTTTTGCTAGGTGCCCAGGGCTACTTTATTTAAATTTCATGGATTGCAATGATTTAAAGGTAGGTTGTAGTGCTTTTAGGGCCATTTTATTTCCAGTTTACCTTTACTCTTACATAGATGAAACCTTCTGCAGTCCCCAACCAAGAAGCAGAAACTTACCAGCCCTTACATCAGCCTTGGCAAACCAGGAGCCCTAACTTTTTAAGTAGGCTCCATGCCCAGCATGGAGCCCAACACATGCCTTGAACTCACAACCCTGAGATCAAGACCTGAGCTGAGATCCAGAGTTGGATGCCCAACTGAGCCATCCAGGAACCCCAAGCCCTAACTTTTTAGCTTCTATCAAGAGGGCTGCTCAGCCTCTTAGTCCCTTTGAAATTCATGAATATCTCTAGGAGAGAAATAGTCGCAAATTTTGAGTTTACCTCTCTAGATTTTTTTCCAGATCTCAACTTGGTAATTATTTTGTTAGCTTTCTGAATGCCTCTAAACCAAATTTTAGAATATTGTGTCTAGCCTTTACAATTATCTTAAGTCAGGGTTGATTCAAACTATCTAGTGCGGCATTACTAAAGTGGAAATCCTTAGTTTATATCACTGAAACCAAAATTGTATTGTGGTTTTAGTGTAGTTTCAGAATGGAATGGAATTAGAAGTATGTTCAATTCACCATCATAACCTAAAAAGTTATTCTTCATTTCTGTTCAGAAAAGAAAATTAAAAAGCATGTATCGGCTGATATCTACACACCCTGTAAAAAATGGGAATGAAAGGATTCTATTTGTTTACTTTTGTACTTAACAGAGTACCTAGTACATTTTCCATATTAGCACTGAAAGCTCTACTCCATTCTTTTTTTTTTTTTTTTTTAAAGATTCTATTTATTTGACAGACAGAGATCACAAGTAGGCAGAGAGGCAGGCAGAGAGAGAGAGAGAGGAGGAAGCAGGCTCCCCGCTGGGCAGAGAGCCCGATGTGGGGCTTGATCCCAGGACCCTGGGATCATGACCTGAGCTGAAGGCAGAGGCTTAAACCCACTGAGCCACCCAGGAGCCCCATACTCCATTCTTTTTTTAAGAGTTGCACGTAATAACACTCAATCTAACTCAACAAATATTTACTTATCATGCCTACTATACTATACTTAGCTTTAGGGCTATTTTGGTAAGCAAAAAACAATGTGTCCTAGCACCTGGAGAGTTTACAGTTGAGTGGGAGTAAAATATATTACTCTTATAATAATACAAATAAGTGCAAAATTACAATTCTATCAAATGCTAAGGAGAGGTACACGATGATATGAGATAGCACGATAGGGGTACTGGATCTAGTCAGGGGGGTCAGAAATGTTACATGAGGATGTTACAATAAGCTGAATGAAAGCGAACCAGAAAAGAAAGGGGGAAAGGAGGCTTGCATAAGAAAAATAATATTCTATGTAGAGAATCTATCATATGGATATGTCCTAATTGATTTACCCCCTCTTTGCTGAGGGACATTTAGACTGTTTTGACATTATGACAATACTTTAATATATATTCCTATATACAATTTTTGGCACAATTTTGTAAGCATATCTTTATGGTAATTAAGAATCCTTTCTTAGTATATACATTAAGAGTTGACAATAATTTCCATATCTACCTAGATTTGAATATAAATTCTACTAGATCTATTTCTTACATATTCCATCTTTCCCTAACTTAAATTCTTTATTTTGTTTGAATTTTCTCTTGTCTGCATTATTTCCTCAAGAAGAACTGGTTCAGGGGTGCCTGGGTGGCTCAGTGGGTTAAAACCTCTGCCTTCAGCTCAGGTCATGATCCCAGGGTCCTGGGATTGAGCTCCGCATGAGACTCTCTGCTTGGCGGGGAGCCTGCTTCCTCTCTCTCTCTCTGTCTGCCTCTCTGCCTACTTGTGATCTCTGTCTGTCAAATAAATAAATAAAATCTTAAAAAAAAAAAAAACTGGTTCATTATTATCTCCTATCTCATACATAAAGATACTTATAAGTTATGCTCCACCTGCTCTTCATCTTCAATGCAGAATCTAAAACAACTATGTTCAGGAACCCCTCTATCTGCCCAGTAAGCTAGACTTTTTCCACTATGTAGATGGTTTATCCTAACAGTTGAGTGAATCACTTTAGCACAGAGCTTGGAAAACGAGATAGCCAGAGGTTGAACTCAGGTGCTACCATCTTCCCAGAACCTTCTGCATTCTCAGTTAAGTTAGGACCTACCTTTAAAATCAAACTGCCCACAACACACTTGGAAAAAAATATGGACTACATATATAACAAAATGTTACTATATAAAGATCCCTCACAGGCTATAAGAAGAAAAGCAAAAAATAAAGAGACATGTACATAACCCAGTAGGAAAATGGGCAAAAGGTATGAATTGACAATTCACAAAAGAAAAATACATGTGGTCAATTAAAAAAATGTTCATTAGTCATCATAAAAGTACAAATTAAAATTTTAAAAATACTAGACTATAAAAATGATAATAAACAGTATTGGAGAGTGCACTGTGAACTATACACCACATACACAAAATGGAATCTAGTACAGCCTTTCTAGAGGTTATCTGTATCTGATTTAAAATTGTAAGTATTAAATGACACAGATATTCAATTTCTAGAAATTTATCCTATGAAAATAATCAAGAAAATGTTGTTCTTAAATTCCTAATACTGCTTTCCTTTCTTTCATACCATATATCAACATCTGACTTGCATTTATTGTTTGTCTTCCCTCCCCTAGAATATAAGCTTATTGCATGCAAGGATCTAAATAGTACTTCCCATATATTAGGCATGTCATAAATACTGGTTGTTGACAGAATGTATAAAGATTTATCTATAAGGATTTTTAAATCTGTAGGGTTTTAAAACAAAAAATTCGGAAAAAATCCAAAATCCAACAGCAGGGATTGATTATAACAAAAATTATCAATAAAGACAACTAGATAACTGTTAAAAATTAGTCTATTAAAAAACTATAACTGTTATGATACTAATACATGATTTCACTTTTGTTAAAAAGGAAAAAGAGGGGAAAATATATGCAAAGATATAAGACAGGTAACAATACTAGATCAAGATGTGAACAGTTGTTATCTATGAGGTGGTAGGATTACAGCTAACTTTTTTGTTCTTATTTATGGTTTCTTGTACTTTTCAAATTTTATTTTTCTGTAATGAACACAATTCTTTTTTAATAAGACAAAGAAAATTATTCAAAACAAACTAAAACCAAAACCAATACTTCATATCTAGTTCAAACGAGAAAAGGCAAGTTTACCTTCAATTTCATCATCGGAAATCAATTCATCATCAGAGCATATGTTGAGAATGTTAACCAGCATCTCTGTGACTATATGATAAGACAAAATAACCCAAAATGTATACAATTAATAAGGCATTTTCTCTAAAATGATAAGAATGTCTAAATAAACACACATGTTAAATAAATATAGACAAAAATGATTTGTCATTATGCTATTAAGAGTAATTATAAAGAGTAGCATTAAATCTAGACCTTCAGGTTTATATAGAATTTGGGGAAATTACTTGCTTCAGTAAAGTCTGGTCTTTGAAGATTCTATTGTATAATTACTTGATTTCATGAGACTGCTGTCCAGAGCCTTTTCCTCACTGATAGGTACATGAAAAGATTTTCTCCCATTCTACAAGGAAGTTAAACCACCAGGTCTATGTCCAACAGATTTATTTTATATTTGCATAGTTTATTTATACAGGTGCACAAATAAAATTCTACAGGACACTATTTCCTATTTAAATCTCTTTATCACTGAAGAAATCACTGAAGGAATGCTATAGTGACTTATGTTACTTTAACATCCTGATCATAGTAGGATAGCTACTTTAATATTTACAACAAGAAGACCACAATTAACTAGAACTATAATTTAAAAACCAAGTTAAAAAATTAAATAAATAAAATAAAAAATCAAGTAAGTGCCATTTAAAAATCTTTGTACTCTCTGAGAAGTGCCTGATGATGCTGATGTATTTACAGACACAAAAACAATCTTTATTATTATTGTATAAAGCCATCAGAGCACACACACACACAAAAATCTTTGTAGAGAACAAAGACTTCAGAAAATACTTCTGATAACTTTATTATTTATTTATTTATTTAGCTTCTGTAAGTTTAGGAAAAACATTTCTGAACCATCAGGAAGCTCATGCAAATACAAGTGTGCTCTATCACTAATTAAGACAACTGATCATCCAGTTCTCTTACCTTTTTCCCCAACAAACGGCAAAGACCATGTGAAAACATCCATAAAGTTTGGAAGCCAATAGGGGTGTGGAGAACAGTTAAACTGCCTGATATTCATGACATTGTTTTCATATTTTAGCACAGCAGCTAAAAAGGAAAAAGCAGGAAAATCTGGTACAGAGGAACATGACATGGCAAATGGTATGCTTTGTATAGCTGTGCACCTACTAAACAGAATTCATAAACTTACTTTCCATTTGTAAGTTCAGGACTCGTTATCTAAGAGCAGATGGAAAATCTTAGAGCATTTTATACTGTTCATTCTTTTAAGAATTATCACAAGGAACAAAGTTACCTAAAGATCTCATATAATAAAAGTACAAAAGAAACTGAGCTCTGAAACTTCAAAGGGTCACTACTACACAGTAACCATCTATAGAAATCTCACATTCCACATTAGAAAAATTTTGTCATAATTTCCCTTTATAGGCCAAATGGTTACAATTACAGCTCTCTTTTGAAGGCAAACATTTTTCACTAAGCAAACACAGCCTGTTTTGCTAGTCATTACCCAGAGCCAAAGATTTTATAAACTCTCTGGGAGTTTATAACATAGCAATTATCAATTCATAGTTGGGGATACAGATGGCAAACTTGGAGCAATTTTTATGGCTCAAAAGCAGATTGTATCATCTCTGCATATTACATAGAGGATTAAAAAATATCCATCTCTCCCATACAGAGTCAGTATACTGCTAACACCATATAAATCATATAAATGTTGAACTTAACCAGTTACCATGAGCATAAGCACTCATCACCATGAGCATGGGCCCTGAAATGCTGTTTGCATTATTGTCTTTAGTCTTTTTTTTTTTTTTAAGATTTTATTTACTTATTTGACAGACAGAGATCACAAGTAGGCAGAGAGGCAGGCAGAGAGAGAGGGGGAAGCAGGCTCCCTGCTGAGCAAAGAGCCCAATGTGGGGCTCGATCCCAGGACCCTGGGATCATGACCTGAGCTGAAGGCAGAGGCTTTAACCCACTGAGCCACCCAGGTGCCCCTATTGTCTTTATCATCTTACTGTGATGATAAATAGAATCAGCTATGAAGCACTTCAGAAATGACAGATATAGGTCATTTCCTGGTTCCTGTTTCTCTGCTTATTAAAGGATAGCCTCATGTGCTCAAAATTTAAGTTACTGAGCATCTAAAATGTGTACCATGGGGATTGTAAATACATGAAAGGAGGATCTCCTACTCTTAAAAATCTAACACTGGATATAATATACATGTCCCATTATTTTCATGTACTTATTTTTTATTTAGGTTCGATGAATATATAATTATTCAATAATTCCCTCAATATACACAGGAAAAAGAAGTGAGAGGTGGGTCTTCACAGTGGATTATTAGAAATGAGAGCATAACAAATTGCTTTTGGGTATGTTCTCAGTGGACACAAAAACAGGAAAAGAAATCTTTAAAAATCATGACTTAAGGATCTTTCACATAATCACTGGAAATAAGAAATAATTGTTGGTAACAACATGCAAGAAAGAAAAGCAACAGAAGAAGAAAGAGAAAAAGGAAAGGGGGAAAGGGTTGTCATTTTCAAGAAAGAGCTACTTGGATGGGGAATAACTGAGGACCAGGAGACACTCTTTCATATACCACTCTCCTTCCTAAAAAAGAAAAGTCTGAGGAACAACCAAGGAAAATAAGAATGTTTCAAGATAAAGTTACCAATTGTGTCAAAGTCTGGTAGACGGGACTGTGACTTAAAAGTTCACTAAAGGAATAATCAGTATCCAAACCAGGTTAGAGTGGGGCAGAAAACAAGCTGGCACTTAGTGAGTGAGTGAAGTGACTGCTGTGCTGGTGGCCGGTGTCAGCTGAGCACACTGATAAATCCACTGTGCAGGCAACAGACACTCTTCCTAGTGAGCTTGCTCTTCGTCCCAAATATGAGGACTAGGGCCACGAAGTGTCCTTGAAGAAGTTGCCAATACAAGCAGCACATACCATTGATCATGGAAGAAATAAGAAAACTAAGTCTCTAACATACTGGGAATATTAGGAAGAAGAAAATAAGAAATAATGGAGTTAGGGAGAAGCAGAGTATTGTGGGATAGCTAAGACTCAGAAAAGAATGACGAGATCTAAAAAACTAGATGGCTGGGAGAGAACTGAAGTCAAAGAATGTTTTTTAAAATGGATAGTAAGGGGGCACCTGGGTGGCTCAGTGGGTTAAAGCCTCTGCCTTCGGCTCAGGTCATGATCCCGGAGTCCTGGGATCAAGCCCCGCATAGGGCTCTCTGCTCAGCAGGGAGCCTGCTTCCTCCTCTCTCTGCCTGCCTCTCTGCCTATCTCTGTCCGTGAAATAAATAAATAAAATCTTTAAAAAAAATAAAAAAAAAAAAAAAAAAAAAAAAAAAATAAAATGGATAGTAAGCCACTGAGATGACTGATTCAAATCAGATTGAAGTGAGATGTGCCACTCCTTGGTGTCCCTTTAAACAGGCTACGCAGTAAGTATATTGTGGACCTCTTTTAAACTCAACTCCCCAGCTGCATTTACAAGGTATGACTATAAAGTAATGAGACTTAAAAACCACCAACTACAAACACACCAGACGTTATATGTGAGATGAGTGTTGTCCTCTGATATAATCACACTAGGCACAATAACAGTAAAATGTTAGACATTTTAGCAACTTCGAGTTTGACAGACACTTTTAACGTTTATTTTTAGCATTCCAACTTATCTTCAACAACCTTCTATGACAGGTATTTTAAAGATACACTGAGGCTCAGAGAAGTTAATTTTAAGTGTCATGTTAGCTGTGAATTTAAAAGTGAAGCAGGACTAGACTAAAATTTTTGACTCCTAGCTTAGTGCTCTTTTTAATAACCTTGCTGCCTTACCGTATATTTAATCCAAAGATGCTGCCACTACTCAAAACATTTTTGGAACTCCTCTTTTGGAATCGCCTCCAGACCCATTTTATAAGCAACACAAGAAAAACCAGTCTCATTACCCTATAATCATACCTTGTTTCGGACCCCAACCGGTATCATCTAGCTTGATCACTCACCTTATTCACCAGTCTTGACTCCAAATGACTTTTGGCTGTTCCAAAAATCAAATCCACCCTCAAAGGACGAAGATTTCCCATCACTGAGGATAATCAAAAGAATGTGTCGCAGATTCTGAAGGCAATGCCAAAAGAGGAGTTCCGAAAACGCTTTGAACAATGGCAGCATTGTTGGAATAAGCATATAGCTTCCCAAGGTAACTACTGTGAAGGGACAATACTCACTTGGATATGTATGTTCTGGCATGTTTGTACAGAAGTTCTATTATTTTATAGTCATACTTTATAAACAACAAAATAGTTACAGAGGATATTACAGAGGAAGTCTGCCCTGATACAAAACTTAGAAACTATGAATCATAAAAAATTAAAAAAAAAAAAAAGATTTTGGGGTACCCAGATGGCTTAGTCAGTAGAGTGCAGCTCTTGATCTCAGGGTCGTAAGTTCAAGCCCCATATTGGGCATATATAAAAATAAAAATTTCAATAGGATAAGGTCTTAGAATTTCTGGATTGAAGGCATGTTTATATTTAATCCTCTCTGTTTAAACCTCTCTGAGGTTTAGAAAAATAATATGACTTACCTAAAGTCACACTATTACTTTCTGGCAGGGCTTGGACTAAAATGATTTTTCTGACTTTTTGTACAGTATTCATCTACTTGTACCATTCCTCAAGAAAAGCAAAAACAGCTTAATAATTTACAAACAGTAAAACTCCAAGTAGTGATACTTTATTAAGGTACTGTTACAAATAAATTCACCAAAGGTAATAATTTATGATGACTATCTAACTTGAAACTGAAATAATTTCTTCTTCTTATGTATTTTTTAAAAGATTTATTTATTTATTTCGGGGGGGGGGTTGGGGGGAGGAGCAGAGGGAGAAAATCTTCAAACAGTCCCCAATGAGCACAGAGCCCGACTCAGGGGGCTCAGTCCCATGACCCAGAAAATCATGACTGGAGCTGAAACCAAGAGCCAGAGGCTCAACTGACTGAGCCACCCAGGTGCCCCTGTTCTTTTTATATTCTGATTTAGGAGTACACATCAGACCTATTATGATCCTTATTTATATTTACAAAGAGCCTAGTAATCCTTAGGAGACGAAAACCAAGCAGTAGCCTAAATTCTAAGTTTCTTGGCCTTTGTTTCAATTAAGGCCTCTTATATATACACATACGTATGATTATATTAGAGCTCAGAATTACTCACAAATTCAAATTCAAATATCACTGGGCTCCTTTACCTTTATTATTATAGACATCTAGGTAATTGGGGGCAGAGAAAATTGTAATGAGTGATGGAAAGCCTGTTGTTTGGCTCTTCCTGTACATTCGATACCTGGAAGAGAGATAACAGTCTGTCTGTCTTGGTATAAAAGGCAAAAACTCTGCAGTGATAATTGGTACAGTTTTAATATAACTTACCCAGCATCCTGGGCTTCGTGGGCTCTGATTATTGATAACAAATTATTGTTCTGCAAAAATTCACAAACTGCAGGGTAGCTGAAAAAGAAAATTAGAAAACATAAGCCCAGAACTAAAACAACTGGTTTTTATTTTTTTATTTTATTTTTTAAAGATTTTATTTATTTATTTGACACAGAGAGACACAGTGAGAGAGGGAACGCAAGCAGTGGGAAGTGGGAGAAGGAGAAGCAGGCTTCCCACCGTGCAGGGAGCCTGACGCGGGGCTCAATCCCAGAACCGTGGAATCATGACCTGAGCCGAAGGCAGACGCCCAATGACTGAGTCACCCAGATGCCCCTAAAACAACTGGTTTTTAATAGGAGGAAGGGGAAAAGTAAAGATCCTATTAGTTGAATTTGTTTCCAGATTATAGGTTTGACATACCACTGAACTTTTATTAATGGCTTAGCAATAATCACTTTCCACTTCACTAATACACCTCATTCCAGATCAAATATGCAGATAACAGACCTTAGAACAGGAAAAGAGCTCCCCTACCTTTTAATCTTTTTATCTTAACCCTTAACATAACAACACCAAAACTTTTCTTGTCTTGATATAAAAAAAAAGTACCAGGGTAGTGTGTACATGTGTGAGACAGTGAGAGAGAAAGAGAGATTAGGTGCTAAGAACTGAACACACAATTTTCAGATTATCAAATTGTTAGAAAAGCTAAAGAATCTACTTACAGCTTCGCAGGTAATATCAATGCCAAGTTGATATTATGCAGGAATATTTCAGGAGTAAATGCAAATATATATATATATATATTTTAAAGATTTTATTTATTTATTTGTCAGAGAGAGAGAGCGCGCGCAAGCACAGGCAGACACAGAAGCAGGCTTCCTGTGGAGCAAGGAGCCCGATGCGGGACTCGATCCCAGGACGCTGGGATCATGACCTGAGCGGAAGGCAGCCGCTTAACCAACTGAGCCACCCAGGCGTCCCAGTAAATGCAAATATTACACCCAACTGTATTCTAATGAAAATACTAACCATCATCTGAGGTTTCACCGATCGTAATCACAGATCACAATTCACCATAATAAATATAATGAAAAAATTTGTAATACCGGGAGAATTACCAAAATGTGTCACAGAGACATGAAGTGAGCAAATACTGTTGGAAAAATAATACCCAAGAGACTTGTTCAACACAGGATTGCTGCAAACCTTGAATTTGTAAAAAACTCAATATCTATGAAGCGTGATACAACGAACTGCAATAAAATATGGTATGCCTGTATTTTATATCCACATATAAAGGTTTTGTTTTGTTTTCTTTTTTTTTAATTAAAAAAATAGTCTGACATATTCCATTATCTGAATATACCACAAGGTATTTAACTAACTAGTCTTCTATTGAACATTTAGGTTGTTTTAAATCTCTTATCATAAGGGTACCTGAGTGGTTCAGTTGGTTAAGTATCTCACTCTAAATCTTAGGGTCTCAGGGTTGTGAGTTCATGCCCCATGTTAGGCTCCTTGCTGCGTGTGGAGCCTACTTAAAAAAACAAATTTATCATAAATAGTACAGCAGTAAATAACCTTGTACCATTGACCCTTGGACAATGTGGGGAGTGCAGACTCCCATGCTGTCAAAAATCTGTGTATAACTTTTTTCTTGGATGTAGAACTTTTTTTTTTGGATGTAGAACTTTTTAAAGTAGTCTCCATGCCCAACATGGGGTCTGAACTCACGACCCTGAGATCAAGAGTCACATGCTCCACAGACTGGGCCAGCCAGGCACCCCTCATGTATGTAACTTTTGACTCTCCCAAAAGCTGGCCTGTTGAGTAGAAGCCTTACCCATAACATTCAATTGACACATACTTCGTATGTTTTATGTATCATATGCTGTATTCTTACACTAAAGTAAGCTAGAGAAAAGAAAATGTTAAGCAAGAAAAAATAAGCAAGAAAAATACTTTCCTATACTGTATTATATTTATATCAAAAAATCCAGTGTTTAAGTGGACCTGTGCAGTTCAAACACATGTTGTTTAAGGGTCAATTGTCATTTTATACATCTGCACATTTACATAGTTGATTCTTGATATTTGCACTAGCTATTTTGTAAATATTACATTAGTCAAATCTGAACCACTGCTCCTAAAGAAAATACACAGTTAGGGTCCTGTGAGCCTCTGGTCACATTTTCATTAACCAATCAATACATAACTTTGTTTTATGTGTGTTTCTGTGTAAGGACACCTTATTTAACATATTTAACTGTTAATTAATTAACATGGAACTCATGGACAGCAGTGCCTTAAGTCATACCCGAATGAAGCTTATATAACATATACGTATTTTCTCTCTAAGACACATCATAGCCTTCTTACATGTAGAAATACTTAGTAGCACTTAAGCACTATGTTGGGGGCCATTTTACATAGCAAAATCACCAACAAAAAATGTGAAAAATATTGCACTAAATGGACCACAAAAAGAATGGTGTAATAATAACTTAAAGCATGAAAGCTGAAACAAGACAGCAAAGCAGCTCCTTTTTAACCTCAGTTACGGACACACATGGAGTGACAAATTTTTCATCATTCTGAACATGTGCATGTCTGAATGACCGTGATTGTGCTATGAGTGGTGACTTTGCAGCTGCGAGTAATTTTTAGCTGGTAGGCAAATTTGAAGATCAGAATTCGTAAATAACAAGCATCAATTGTATAGACACAGGAATACACTTTAGAAGAATACACTTTAGAAGAACTCTTGGGGCGCCTGGGTGGCTTAGTGGGTTAAAGCCTCTGCCTTCGGCTCAGGTCATGTTCTCAGGGTCCTGGGATCGAGGCCCACATCAGGCTCTCTGCTCAGCAGGGAGCCTGCTTCCCCCCTCTTTCTCTCTGCCTGCCTCTCTGTCTACTTGTGATCTCTGTCTGTCAAATAAATAAATAAAATCTTTAGGGGAAAAAAAAAAAAAGAACTACTTCTGGATCAAAGGCCCTTGGCATTTATAATAGAGAGATGTTGTTAAGCTTATCTCCAAAGAAATCATACCAGTTTATGTTGTACAAATAATAAAAAAGTATTATGCTCTTTATTTTAAGCAATGTAAAGAGAAGTTTTTCAAGGGTTTAGTCAGTTGAGCATCTGACTCTTGGTTTTGGCTCAGGTCATGATCTCAGGGTTGTGGGATCCAGCCCTGTGTCAGGCTCCATGCTCAGTACAGAGTCTGCTTGAGATCCTCCCTATGCCCCTCCCCCCACCCACAGCGTGTGCATATACTCTCTCTCCCTCTCAAAATAAATAAATAAAATCTTCAAAAAAAATTTTAGAAGGGAGTAAAATTTAAATGACTCAGAAAGTAATACAACAAGGTTGCTTAGAAGAATGTTACAACTATGACAGTATTAAGGCTTTTCACTTATTTTATGTGCATTTCATTTAGTAAGTGTTTTAACTAGGCAATTAACAGAGACTTGAACTAAATGTATGCATTACTTGTCACACTAAAACACTGGCATTAAAAAAATTTAGACCTCAAACCTCTCTCTATCTCCCTATTTTTGAACAGCAGAACAAAATAAAAGCTCACATACAAGATTTAAGACAACAGCCAACTTCCAGGAAATGTCCTGGGCTTAGTTCACAATGTCCTGTTCTTTTTATATCTTTGCCTATAGCAGTGGTTCCAAACGCTAGAGAGCTTTTTAAAAAAATAACAGGATTTTCCTGTCTCAGACTCATTGAATCAGAATCTCTGGGGAAAGAGCCAACAAATCTTTATTTTTAAAAAAAGCTCAAAGATGATGTTGGGAAGAAATAATCAAGGTTGTTTTGAGTCAGAAAATAACATTTAAGCACTGTAAGATGTTCTGTTCAATCATGTTCAGTATATTACATTTAGGTCCTAATGAAGGTACTCATATATGAGGGTACATAATACCTACTAAAATGTAACAAAATAAACAAGGATTTTCTGCCTTCTAGTCATCAAAAAATAAAAAAGGTTTTATAGTACGCAAATTAGGGATATAAAGTACTTATAAATAATTTGATGAAACATATTACAACTGCTTTTCCTAATTTTATAACTTTGAGGATTGGCTTACCTGTAAAAATAAGAGCACCCTCGGACAGTGTTGTGAGTATAGTGCTCCAAGGTCTTTTCATTGCCATAATCCTCTGAAGGATCAGACCAAAGCAGGTCACACACTGGCCCAAAGGCTGGAGGTTCTTTAAACCTGTCTAACTAGAAAACACACAAAAGCCAAAAGAAGCAAAATCATGAAGGCAAAAGAGCTTTTGCAAACTGGTATGGGTCAAAAATAAAACAAAACAAAACAAAAAACAAAACCCTCCCACCCACAAGAACATGTTAGGAGAAAAAGCAGCAAGCCCCAATAAAGAATTTTTCCTTTAGGAAGAAAATGAGCATTTAATAAATTTGGATACACAATTTTTATTATTTTTTTTGAAATAAACTTGTATAACTATCCCTGTCATCTAGCCATACTGTAGAAAAGGACTCCTTTACGTCCTAGTCTTAAAAGCAGTACCCACCTAATTCAAATGTGAAATCAACCACTATGGAGATACACTATTATTAAGAAAGACTATGTAACGGCTCAACTGCCTAGGTGAGCTAACATTACCATCAGAGCAAGAAAGGTTTTACAACTGTTCTGTTCATTGTTTACTTCATTCCTATGGAGATTTCTAGTTTTATTTTGTGAAGGACTTTCATCCTTTCCATTCTATGCAGTGCAGGCATTTCAATGTAAGTCATTAATGTAAGACTTGAGTCACTGCTGCTTTGGTTGTTAGTAGCATAAACACCAAGACAAAACCAGTAACTAAAATAGCTGAAGACTTCTACTAAATGAAAGGGGAAGTTTTTAATACAATTGATTCAGAACTGCAAAATTCAAGACTTATACTGTAAAAGAGAAATTCTGGTTATTTAAAGACCATAAGGCAGCAGAAATATAGGCATATCTTCTTACCCTGAGGAGAGTAAACTTTAATTCAGAGAAAATTCTTATAAACAGAAAAATCTTTAATTTCAGTACCTACATGAGACAGGTAGAAAAATACAAAGGTAGAGAAAAGATATAATGTAGAACAAGAAAAGTGAAAAAAGGATGGATCATCCTTATAGAAAATCCCAAAAATAATAACCACCAATTCACACAGTGTAGCAATTAAATTCTATCATCTAAAATGTCAAAGTTAATGAAATTTCAGAGCTGGAAGTCCTCAGACCATCTCTTCTAACTTTTTCATTTCTCAGAGAAGAAAATGTGACTTAGAGTTAAGTTGTTTGGTCAAGGTTACACAATTAACTGCAGGACAGGGATTAGAACCCTGATTTCCTTCCTTTCGTATTGCTACAAAATTTAAAGTTTCAGGGCTATACTCAAAATAGGTTATGTTTCCAGTGGGTGAAAATACAGATTTCATTAAACTTTACAGATATTTTCTGGAAGATGTTTAGCAAAATGTTAACAGTGGTTGTCTGCCAATAAGGAGATCACAGGTGATTTCCACTTTCTTACTTTTGATTATCTGTATTCAAAAATTTTCAGCAATAGAGGCATATTAGACTACAGTAAAAAATAAAACCAAAAATATATATACTCCATGAGACTAATGAAAGATTACTTACTTTCTTAATGTCATCTAAACTAGTAATTTCAGGTGACATTCCTCCATGTACACACAGAAACTGCTGGTTTAAGAGGGCGGCAAGAGGAAGACAGTCAAATGTCTCCATACATGCATCATACACCTGTTCAGAATATTTGATTCGACCTATCAAAAAAAGAAAAACAGTCAAAGTAAGAAAAGCTAAAATTTATCATATGTGAAAAAGGATACTGGACAGAAAATTATGAAGCTACTTCAAAGCGAATTATTTCAGGCCAATTTGAAAAAAATCATCTTTATAAAAATATTCTTGAAAAGTTGTAGATGAAAGGTAAAGAAAATCTCCTCTGTAGACAAGTGTGACCTTGGGTAACTTTCCAGCTCTGTTGCCTTGGAAACCTGGTAAGGTGAATGTCAGCTGTGTTATAAGGCAACATGGCTTATGGTAAAAATTACTCAATTACCTGGTAGGTAGCTATAGCTTTGGACTTCTGAGTGGATGACTCAAGCTAGGTCCCTGTGGGCTCTATGGGCAATATCGGGAATCGTGCTACATGAGGCTTCTAAGCCACAGGGACTCCCTGATCTACCCAATGTGGATATTGTTTCCCTAAACCTGAACTGTGACTTGGAGGGGGAGGCAAAAGGCAGAAAATCTTTGGACTGCTATATTCACTCCTATGAGGACTACTCCACTGAAAAGGGATGCTAGGATCCCCATTTCTAAGCAGATAAATGCCAATATGGCCCACAGTAGTCTTGTAAACCTGAATATTTTGGGGGAACTAAAAAAAAGACTCCCTGTGGGTACTGAAGATATATAATTGGAAACTGAAGTTTTAAGAGTAATCAATAAAATGTCAGTAATCTTTTGCTATGATTTTTCAGATCTTTAAGAACATTTCATCCCAATTCTATTTTATGTAAAAAAGTTCATCTTTGGGGTGCCTAGGTGGCTCTCAACTGGTTAAACAATCTGCCTTTGGCTCAGGTCATGAGATCGAGTCCCTCATCAGGCTCCCTCTCCGTCTCTTTCAAATAGATAAAAAAAATAAAAATAAAAATAAATGTTCACCTTTATGAACTGTATTTTGGAGTTAAAGAACAAGGAAACACTCCAGTGGGCCAAGGGTGGGGTCTCCACAATTACCCAGAAAGAATCTGTCATGAAGTAAGAGGTGGAAAGCTACAAGATGATTTTAGTTTAAAGAGAAAGGGAATATTTTCTTCTTCCTTGGCCTTGGATTTCAGAAAGTCAAGTGTGGAGGTGCCTGTTGGTAGAGAAGGCAAGAGGCTGCATAGGCAGGCAGCCTTACAGAACTGTGAGCTCCTTCTCTTCCAAAATTCTGTGAAGATGAGACAAGCCTACAGGACCTAGTGAACAAAGCTTTAGCAAGTGAGTCAGATTATCTAGCTGATCATTATTTCTGTGTTTACTTACTTATAATTTCCAAGCTTTTAGAAAAGATGTGTTTAAGGATCAGAGCCTGGTCTTAGCAAGGCTTTGGAGACTAAAGTGAAGGGTAATGGTCCAGATTTGGGCCAGAGTACAGAACATGGATGGCAAAAATGTCTGGAGAGACATTTCTAAAGGGGAGGTATAAATGAAAGGACCATATTTGAGGTTAAAAGACCTTCTATTCCTGAATGTGAGGTTCTTCTCCTTATTGCCAAGGTTTGAGAGCATTAAGGGAGTTTGTGGGTTCCTTTAAAAAGTTCAGAGCACTTTATATTACCATGACCACAATTAAGATCATCTTATTTCAGAACATATGCTAACTCTAATAGGACAACCAAGTTAATAAGAGCCATGCCTTATGAATCTTTGCATCTCCTTAAAATTACATCCTTATATTCTGCTTTTTATCTGAACGCTATAAATTTTGACTATTGCAAAAGTAGATCCATACTGGCCACAAAGTTTATGTGAGGAAAAAAGTTAAAACAAAAAAACCAACTCCTTTTGTCTGTGGCCAGTGATTAAAAAACCCTTGGAGCCAGAGTTCCCTCTGTTGCCAATGTCAATAAAAAATTCCCCTGTAAGAGTCTTAAGCTTGGATATAGGCAGAAGTTCTGTGTTTTTGTTTTTGTTTTTAATTCAAGTATAATTGACATGCAATGTCATATTAGTTTCAGTACAACACAGTAATTCAATTCTATACATTATGTAATGCTCACCATGATAAGAGTAGTTACCATCCTTATCATATAGTTATTACAATATTATTGACTATATATCCTATGTCATACTTTTCATTCCTGTGACTTATTTATTCTCTAACTGGAAGTTTGTGCCTCTTAATCACCTTAACCCATTTAGTCCATTCTCCCACTGGTTTCCCCTCTGGAAACATATTTGTTCTACATATTTACGAGTCTGTTTATGCTTTTGTTTTGTTTTTCAGATTCCACATCTAAGTGAAATCATAAGGTATTTGTCTTTCTCTGACTTATCTCACTTAATATAATACCCCCTGGGTCATTCCATGTTATCACAAAGAACAAGAGTTTTCATTCATTTTATGGCTGAGTAACACTGTTGTGTGTAGGGGCACCTAGGCGGCTCAGTCAGTTAAGAGGTCGACTCTTGATTTCGGCTTAGTTCCCGATCCCAGTTTCCTGGTGTCCTAGGATGGAGCCCTGCATCACGCTCCCTGCTTGGCCGGGTGGTCTGCTTCTCCCTCTGACCCTCCCCCTGCTCCTGCTTTCTCTCTCTCTCTCTCAAATAAATAAATAAAATCTTTTTTAAAAAAGAAAAAAATATTACTCTGTGTAATACACACCACATCTTTATCTTTTTTCCTATCAAAGAATACTATGTTGCTTTCATATCTTGGCTACTGTAATTAATGTTACAATAAACATAAGGGTGCATATATCTTTCAAATTACTGTTTTCATTTTCTTTGGTTAAATCCCTAAGTGATGGAATTATACGGTACTTCTATTTTTTTTCCCCTATTTTTAATTTTGTAAGGAAACTCCATACTGTTTTCCATAATGGCTGCACCAACTTACATCCTTCTCCCCACCTTTACTTGTTATTTCTTGTCTTTTTGATACTAACCATTCTGACTAGTATGAGGTGATAGCTCACTGTGGTTTTGATATGCATTTCCCTGATGATTAGTGATACTGAACAACTTTTCATATGTCTGTTGGTCATCTGGATGTCTTCTTTGGAGAAAGGTCTATGAATGACTCAAAAGAATTCCTTAGCCTACTACCAAAAGGATATCAAGTCTGGAGAAAGATGGCAAGCAATACAGTGTCTTAACCCCATTTGTACATTAAAACAGGAGGTTACACAGAAAACAAGTGTTGGCGAGAATGTGCAGAAAAAATGGAACCCTTGTGCACTGCTGGTAGGAATGCAAACTGGTGCAGCTACTGTGGAAAACAATTCCTCAAGAAATTAGAAGTAGAACTACCCTATAGTCGAGTAATCACACTACTGCTTATTTACCCAAAGAATACAAAAACACTAATTCAAAAGGATATCTGCACCCCTATGTTTACTGCAGCATTATTTACAATAGACAAATTATGGAAACAGCTCATATGTTCATTGATACATGAATGGATAAAGAAAATGTTATAAGTATAGGTACAATGGAATATTTATTATTTAACCACAAAAATAAAGAAATCTTGCTGTTTGCAATGACATGGATGGAGCTAGAATATAATGCTAAATGAAGGCAGCCAGAGAAAGAAAAATACCACATGATTTCACTCATGTGGAATTTAAGAAACAAAACAAAACAAAACCAAAAAAAAAAAAAAGAGAGAGAGAGAGAGAGGGGAGCCGGGGTGGCTCAACTGGTTAAGCTTCAGCTCAGGTCATGATCCCAGGGTTCTGGAATCGAGCCCCATGTCGGGCTCTGCTCAGTGGAAAGCCTGTTTCTCCTTCTCCCACTGTTCCTCCCTGCCCACCCCCCCAACCCCTGTCTGTGCTCGCTCTTTCTCTCAATCTCAAATAAAAATTTTTTTAAAAAGAGAGAGAGAGAGAGAGAGAGAGAAACCAAGAAACAGACTCTTAACTACTAGTTACCAGAGGAGAGGTGAGTGGGGAGATGGGCCAAATAGGTGATGGGGATTAAGAGTACACTTATCATTATGAGCACTGAGTAATGTACAGAATTGTTGAACCACTATATTGTATATCTGAAACTAACATAACACTAATTATTAACCATACTGGAATTAAAATTAAAAAATTCATATTTTTAAAAACCAGGAGATTATGAATCAAATTAAGCCAAAAGAAGTTAATGTTACATTAACATGTGACCGAAATAGTTTACAAAATGTTATTTACTTAAAGTATATGAACAGGTATATAAATACCAACATATTTATTTTCTGAGGAGTTAGACTGAAGATATTTATATTCTTGTTTATAGTTTATCTATGTTTTCTCTGATGAATTATATGAATTTGTATAGTAATATTCATTATTATATTACCTTTATTATTGAAATTTGTTGAAGGATAACAATGTATCTGTGCCTCAGTGAGTTAAGTGTTCCCCACAGCATGGTGGTCAAGAGAATGGAGTCTGGAACCTGACTGCCCAGATCTGACGCTTGGCTTACTAGTTGTGATACTCAGCACAAATTACTTAGTTCCCTGTGCTTTGATTTCTTCATCTATAAAATGGGCATAATAACAATACATACCTATATTACAAGGTTGCTGAGAAGATTAAATGAACTCATATATATAAAATGCTCTGAATAACATCTGGCACAGGGTAGATATTATGTAAGTATTAACTAATGAAATCACCTTATTTTATCTTCACAGAAACCCTATGAAACAAGTACTATTACTATCTTCATTAAAGAGCTGAAGAAATTGGGCCTACTTGCCCGAAGTCACAAGCTAGTAAGTGGTAGAACTGGAAATTGAACCTGTTCATGCTCCTAATACCATGCAATTCTCCTCCCAATCATTATTTCAAATTAAATATTTAATAGGGAAATAGCCAAATATGTAATTCCCAAAGGTTAAATAAGCTGGCTCAGTGTTTTATTTTCAGGACAAATTTGAAGCTTCATCCATAAAACAGTAATTTCCATATCAAAGGGAAAATTACCTCAATCACAGGATCACAGTGGTGATACAAGTTCTTTTTTTTTTTTGCCCCACAAGTTCTAACCAGTATCCAAATTGCGACATTATGGGATGCCTGGGTGGCTGTGGGTTAAGCCTCTGCCTTCAGCTCAGGTCATGATCTCAGGGTCGGGATCAAACCCCACATCGGGATCTCTGCTCAGTGGGGAGCCTGCTTCCCCCTCTCTCTCTGCCTGCCTCTCTGCCTACTTGTGATCTCTCTCTCTGTCAAATAAATAAATAAAATTTTTTAAAAAAGAGAGAGAGAGAGCTCAGCTTATTAGTGAAAACATCCATACAAAGCAGCACATGCTCTTTGCTCATAAGAATAAAATGTGAAATTGTATTTGTGTGCTTGTTCCAAGATTTATTCACATTTCAGATGCAGCATTAGAATGAAACATGAGTATCTCTGAAGATAAGAATAAAAGAAACCTGGTTTGACTAATTAAAGCATGTGAAAAGTAAATAAAAACCTAAGATAAGAAATTCTGCGCAAAATGAAACACTTAAAATGTTTCCTCATACCTATTGTTCCATCTTCTAAAAATAGTCTGAACCAATTTATACTAGTCAAAAAAGAAACTCTGAGATAACAGAGGAAGAATTGGATAAAAATGTTACCTAAAAAAACCTGACCCTTAATTCAGAACAGAGGCATCCACAGGCAGATTTCTTATGACTTTTTTTTTTTTAAAGATATATATTTTTTCTATTTATTTGACAGAGAGAGAGAGAGAGGTCACAACTAGGCAGAGAGGCAGGCAGGGAGAGAGGGGGGAAAGCAGGCTCCCTGCTGAGCAGAGAGCCCGATGCGGGGCTCGATCCCAGGACCCTGGGATCTTTAACCCACTGAGCCACCCAGGTGCCCCCTTATGACTTATTTACTGTTAAATGCTAATTGTTCCAGGTCCTTGATATGTGTTATTTAATTTTCCCAGGTAAAGAAAAGGAAATTTAATGAGTGATATCCCCGCATTTGCCTTATAAAAACAATGCAAAATATTTCCAATTTTTAAACTATTTGGTGAAGTGGTTCTCAAATGACAGCAGACACTTTCCAGGCCTCTGGAGCAGGTGTTCTAAACCAGCAGCATGCTGCACAATTATTTGTTGTGCTTTAAAAAGCCTTTTAAATGCTTGGGGCCCATTCAGGTGATTTTGAAGTTACCAACTTAAAAATATATTACAGGAGCGCCTGGGTGGCTCAGTAGTTAAGCTCCTGCTTCCAGCTCAGGTCATGAACCCAGGGTCCTGGGATCCAGACCCGCATTGGGCTCCCTGCATGGTGGGAAGTCTGCTTCTCCCTCTCCCACTCCCCCTGCTTGTGTTCCCTCTCTCTCTCTGTCTCTCTCTGTCAAATAAATAAATAAAAGCTTAAAAAAATAAAATAAAAATAAAAATTTATTATAATAGGAGTACATGGTGGTGATAAAAGATAATTCCAGCAGTACCACAGGAAGATATAAAATTAAAAGTACAAGTCCTGCTGACCCAACTCCCTACAAGTAATTACGGTTTTTTATTTTTTGCACATTATATATTTTTAATTTACAAAGGAGATCACATTATACATGTTCTGCAAATGGCTTCTGTCACTGAACAAAGTATTTTAACATGTGTCTACATTAGTACATCTAAGTCCACCTTGGTCTTTCAACAGCTGCCTACTATTCTATTTTTGAAGATGTATTAATACATCTTTCAAATGTATTATTTAAGCAGTCCCTTTCTGATATTTAAATTATCTTTTTTTAAAAGACTTGTTTTATTTTATTTATTTGAGACAGAGAGAGACAGCATGAGAAGGGAGAGGTCAGATGGAGAAGCAGACTCCCCGCTGAGCAGGGAGCCTGATGTGGGACTCGATCCCAGGACTCCAGGATCATGACCTAAGCCAAAGGCAGTTGCTTAATCAACTGAGCCACCCAGGCGCCCATAAATTATCTTTTTTTTTTTTTTTTGCTATTACAATTAACACTATAATTGTTATCATACATCCTTATACATCCATATCCTATTATTTTTTCCAAGTATACAGTATGGTAAGCAGAATTCTAAAATGACCAGCAATGACCTATAGCATTGTATAATCTATGGTCACTTTCAATGGCTGGAATTTGTGAATATGTTGAGACTCCTATGATTACATATCCTTAGGACAAAAGGAAGATTCTTCTAGGTAAGCCTGACCTAATCAGGTGAAAACCTAAAAGGTTTTCCCTAGCTGGCTGATCACAGAAGAGGAAGGCAGAGAGGTGCATTTGGGCTGCCTGGAAAAAAGTAAACATCGACACTGACACCGTGAACTGCCTAGGGGGCCACACGGCAACGAAATACAAGCAATCTCTGGAAGCTGAGGGCAGTCCCTAGCCAACAGCTAGCAGGAAAACAATGAACATTAACCCTAACAGTCATACGGGCTGCCAAAAACTGGTGAGCTTAGAAAAGACCCCAAGCTCCAGATGAGAACTGCAGCCCTGGTGACACTTGGATTTCAGTTCAGGGAGACCCTGAGCAGAGAATTCAGCCACACTCTGCCTGGACTTCTGACCTACACTAACTGTGAGGTAATAAATGTGTTGTTTCAAACTGCTAAATTTGTGGTGATTTGTTGCACAGCATTAAAAAACGTATATAGGGACGCCTGGGTGGCTCAGTTGGTTAAGCGGCTGCCTTCGGCTCAGGTCATGATCCCAGCGTCCTGGGATCGAGTTCCACATCGGGCTTCTTGCTTGGCGGGGAGCCTGCTTCTCTCTCTGCCTCTGCCTACCACTCTGTCTGCCTGTGCTTGCTCGCACTCTCTCTAACAAATAAATAAATTTTTTAAAAAATTTAAAAAACGTATATAATCTGCAGGAAAACTCCTATAAGCCAAACGGCTGGGTATATTCCAAATATACCAAATATATACCAAATATATACCAAATATATTCCAAAATTACTCTTCAAATATCTTATACTAATTTAAACACACCAACAGATCTAATTTTTTAAAATTTCCTAGGTGTTACCTACTGATTTGAACTGTTTATTCTAAGTCCCAAGGTCTGAAATGATCTGTATCTTGCCCACTTATAGCTCACTGTTCTGTCAGTGGAACTTTTTTTAAGCGTTCATACTCTAAAAATTTTTGTAATAAGAACAACCTTTCCTTTCATCATCTACTAGGAGAAAGGCTGTTTATTACAACTGCCAACTCCAGTGTAGGAAGCTACAATAACAAGAGTTACTGTGAGCATATGGAACACTAGCAAGTTGTTATCTACCTATAAGTAAAGGGATTTGGGGAGAAGGACTGGATAAACTCTTGAGCCTCAGAAAACAAATTTCAAAGTTGTTTTTTTCAACCTTGGATATCCTTTTGGGAATAAAGCTTTAAATATTCTATGATATATTCCTCCAAGATAATAATCTGAGGAGAAATCTGAATAGGACACAAAATAAAATCCATGCTCAAACCATCATTATGACATTAAAGCATTTGTATATATTCAGTATTATGTGGGGAAAGAGGTAGATTTTAGAGTCAAACAATACTCAAGACTTCATTTATTTACTTATTTTTTAAAAAGATTTTATTTATTTATTTGCTAGAGAACAGGGGAGAGCAAGAGAAAGCATAAGCACAGGGAACAGAAAAGGGAGAAGGAGAAGCAGGCTCCCCACTGAGCAGAGAGCCCAACACTGGACTCGATCCCAGGACCCTGGGATCATGACCTGAGCCAAAGGCAGACTCTTAACTGACTGAGTCACCCAGGAATTTTGTTCAGCTTCCTTATTTTACAAAGAATATGCTACAGGCAGGACGCCTGGGTGGTTCAGTCTACTAAGTGTCTGCCTTCAATTCGGGTCATGATTCTAGGGTTCTGGGATCAAGTCACACATCAATCTCCCTACTCAGCAGGAAGTCTGCTTCTCCCTCTGCCTGCCACTCTCCCTGCTTGTGCTCTCTCTCTCTCCGACAAATAAATAAATAAAATCTTTAAAAAAAAAAATATGCTAGGGGTGCCTGGGCGGCTCAGGTCATTAAGCATCTGCCTTTGGCTTAGGTCGTGATCCCAGGGTCCGGGGATCGAGCCCTGCATCAGGCTCCATGCTCAGCGGGAGGCCTGATTCTCCCTCTCCCACTCACCCTGCTTGTGTTCCCTCTCTCACTGTGTCTCTCTCTGTCAAATAAATTTTAAAAAACTTAAAAAAAAAAAGGGAATATGCTAACATTTTAGAAATTAAAAGGGTTAAAATTTTGTGGGTTTTAATTCAATACTTTCCTTTCACTTCATATAAAAATACAAAAATTCCTTAAAGTATGAATTGATACATAATATTTTTAGAGGGCTAGTTAGAGTATGTAACCAAAGTCTTTAAAATGTTCATGCCCTCTAGTCTAATAATTGTCTTCTGAGAATTTGTGCCAAAGTACAAATCCTAGATGATTATTCATTCAACCAATATTTTTAAGCTATCTCCTATGAGTTATTAGATACTGTTCTAGAAAAACAACAGTGGATAAAACAAGTCCCTGCTGTCATGGAACTTAAATTATGGGAGGAGAGAAAAATAATAAATGTATTTTTTTTTAAAGATTTTATTTATTTGACAAGGATCACAAGTAGGCAGAGGGGCAGGCAGAGAGAGAGAGGAAGGGAAGCAGGCTCCCTGCTGAGCAGAGAGCCTGATGTGGGGCTCGATCCCAGGACCCTGAGATCATGACCCGAGCCAAAGGCAGAGGCTTAACCCACTGAGCCACCCAGGCGCCCCAATAAATGTATTTTTAAAATATAAATTTTAGGGTGCCTGGGTGGCTCAGTCAGTTAAGCATTGGCTCAGGTCATGATCCCAGGGTCCTGAAATCTAGTCCCGCATCGGGCTCCCTGCTCAGAGAGCCTCCTTCTCCCTCTGCCTCTCCCCCTGCTTGTGCTCTCTCTGTCGCTCTCAAATAAATAAATAAAAATCTTAAAAAAATAAAATGAAATAAAATATAAATTTTATATAAAAATATATAAAAATTTCAGGTATTGATAGATACTAGTTTTTTTAAAAAGCAGGGCATGAGAGTAAAGTGATGCTTAGAAAAAGCAACCAGGGAAGAAAGTCTCTTAGATGACATGAATGAACAGAGAGCTATCTGGGAAACAGTAACTGCAAATGCCCTGGGTAAGTTCTCTCAAACCAGCCCAATACATTACCATCACATTGAATGTTAAGTAAAAGCCAATTGTGAGTACCTACATTCTGGTCAAAGAAATCTGTGAGGTATTTTGTTTGTTTTTTTTTCAAACAGCTAGCAACATTTTGACTTTCAAAAATTCTACCTTTAATAATAAACATTTTTACTATTACAGTATTATTTATAGTTGGAAATGATAGAAATGTCATACAGTTATTACTAAATTGGCTACATGATAAGTGCATTCATAAGATGGAATACCTTAAAAATATTAAAATAACATTTTAAAATCATGTTCAAAAATAGTGAGTGGTACAGAAAATTTTTCTTACATAAAGTGAAAAGAGCAATTTATTAATCAGTACATATAGTAGCCCAATTTTATTTTGAAAATATGTACATATATATGCATTTGAACTATTTCATGATAGGCTTTTATATATGCAGAAAAGAAGACTATCTCTCAAATAGTGAGATGATAGTTATTATATTTAAGTGGTATAACTATGCACAATTTTTATCTTTTTGGGACTTTTCTATGTTTTCCAAATACCTCAAATGTATTACTTTAATATACATAGGGTGAAACTACAAGTTATTTTCAAAATAAACATTTTAAAAGGTAGAATCTTGGTTCTGACCAGAAAATGAAAACCAGGAAGCGTTTGAGTTCCATTAGTTTCTTTTCTGCATGTTTGGTTCATTTTGGGACTGAGAACAGGGGAACTAAAAAAGTTATGGAAGTGCCTGGCTGGCTTAGTCAGCAGAGCAAGTGACTCTTGATCTCGGAGCTGTGAGTTCAAGCCCCACATTAGGAATAGAGTTTACTTCAAGAAAAAAAAAAGTTCTGGAAAAGTGATTATACTTACATTCCTGTTTGAAGGTGAAATACTCTGTAAGATGCCTGCATTCATGATTTCCTCGAAGCAGAAACACTGTTTTGGGATGATTAATTTTTAAACTCCATAAAAACAGCACACACTGTAAGACAAATATAAGGATAAATTTTTATACATGACCATGATAACACATAAAGACAATTTATAGGAATTCAAATGACTTGCTATAATGGCATAGCTCATTGCTATTCCCAAACTGAAACATGAAAACTTCCAGCTTTTTGAATGTGACATGCTATTGCCCTAGTCTAGTAAGTAGGCTCCATACATACTTCTCCTTAATTTCTATTCCAATGTTCTATCCAAATATCTAGAACTCTGTGACAAAGCCATTCACATACACAGACACACCCCTACATCCTAAAATCTATATTTTATTTAATGAAGAAACACCAGAGACATTTCCACTAAAATAAGGAATGAGGCAAGGATATCCACTATCTTCTGCTACTATTCAACACTATACTAGAGGTATTAGCTAATTGAATTAGACAAGAGAAATTAATTAGAGGTTTAAGAATGGGTAAAAAAAAATCTATTTGAAGATGATATAATAATAGTATATCTGACAATGGAATACTATGCAGCCATCAAAAGAAATGAAATCTTGCCATTTGCAACGACATGGATGGAACTAGAGGGTATTATGCTTAGCGAAATAAGTCAAGTGGAGAAAGACAACTATCATATGATCTCCCTGATGTGAGGAAGTGGAGATGCAACATGGGGGGTTTGGGGGGTAGGAAAAGAATAAATGAAACAAGATGGGACTGGGAGGGAGACAAACCATAAGAGACTCTTAATCTCACAAAACAAACCAAGAGTTGCCAGGGGGAGGGGGGTAGGGAGAGGGTGGTGGGGTTATGGACATTGAGGAGGGTATGTGTTATGGTGAGTGCTGTGAAGTGTGTAAATCTGGTGATTCACAGACCTGTACCACTAGGGCTAATAATACATTATATGTTTATAAAAAAATTAAAAAATTATTTAAAATTTTGAAAAAAAATATATCTGAAAAACCCTAGGAAACGATCAATGATAAAACTAACTCAAATAGGGCACCTGGGTAGCTCAGTGGGTTAAGCAACTGCCTTCAGCTCAGGTCATGGTCCCAGAGTCCTGGGATCAAGTCCCACATCAGGCTCCCAGCTCCATGGGGAGTGTGCTTCTCCCTCTGACTTCCCCTCTCATGCTCTTTCTCACTCTGTCTCTCTCTCTCTCAAAATAAATAAATAAAAATCTTAAAAAAAAAAAAACAACCTAACTCAAATAATAAAAGAACTCAGCAATAAGGCAGGATATAAATTAATATACAAAATCAATAGCCTTCATATACACAATAAATAGGACACATGGTAGAGAAAACTCCATCTACAATACAGCAAAGAAGATTAAGCATATAGGAATGCAAGATCAAGCATATAGGAATAAATTTAGTAAGAAACGTGCAAAATTAATACCAAGAAAAACTTAAAATCCTCCTGAAAGACACAAAAATAGGCAAGAATAAATGGAAAAATACTCCTTGTTCTTGGATAGGATGATTCAGCATTAGGTCCTCCTAATTTATAAAATTATTGCAATTCCAATAAAAATACCAACAAGCTATTTTATGGAGTTAGACAAGGTGATACTAAAATTTCTATGGAAAAATAAACATGCAAGAACAGCCAGGAAACAGCCAAGAAAAAAACATCGAAAAAAGAGAACTACATGGGAAGGGGAACTAGTCCTATTTGACATCAAAAGATATTATAAAGCTTCTATAATTAAAACAGTGGTACTGGAACATATATAGGTAAATAAAATGGAATAAAATAGTCCAGAAATTAATTCAAGTACGTACAGAATTTTGGTATAATCCTAGATCACTAGGAGTAATGATGGACTTTTTTTTTTTTTTAAGATTTTATTTATTTATTTGAGAGAGAAAAAGTACACACGTGCACACAAGCAGAAAGTCCAGTGTGGGGCTCCTCACAGAACTTGATCCTACGATCCCATGACCCTGAGATCATGACCAGAGCTGAAGTCAGATGTTTAACTGACTAAGCCACTAGGTGCCCCTAATGATGGACTTCTTAATAAATGTCTCTGGGACAACTGGTGCCATTTCAAAAAAATTAGATCCATAACCTACATAATATATAATAAATGAAAAATGAACAAGGGAGCTAATGGTATCAATATGAAACCATTTAAGTTCTATAAGAAAAAATAGTGAGGAGTGCATGGGTGGCTCAAGTCAGTTAAGTGTGTCTGCCTTCAACTCAGGTCATGATCTCCAGGTCCTGGAATCAAGCCCCACATCAGGCTTCCTGCTCAGCAGGGAGTCTGCTTGTCCCTCTCCCTCTGCCTCTCCTCCTGCTTGTGCTTTCTCTCCCACTCTCAAATAAATAATTGGCAAAAACTGATAAAACTAAATATTCATTTAACTTTTGACCTACCCTGAAGATACACCTCCAACAATAAGAAAATACATATGCACAAAGTTGCAGTATTGCTTATAATAAAGCAAAATTTTGGAAACAACCTAAATGACCATACATAGGGCAGACAGCTGAGCAAATTATGACACGCTCACATAAGAAAGTACCATGAAGCTACGGAAAAAAAAGAAACAAAAAACAAAACAAAACAAAAACAGACAGAAAGATCTCTATAACCTGATTTGGAACAATTTCCAAAATATACTGTGAAGTGAAAAAAGCAAAGTGCAAAAGAGTATGCTACTGTTTCTGTAATAAAGAAGAAATATAAGAAATACACATGTATTGGGGTGCCTGGGTGGCTTAGGCGTTAAGCATCTGCCTTCGGCCTAGGTCATAATCCCAGGATCCTGGGATCAAGTCCCAAATCAGGCTCCCTGCTCAGCGGGAAGCCTGCTTCTCCCTCTCCCACTTCCCCTGCCCCTGCTTGTGTTCCCCCTCTCTGTGTGTCTATCAAATAAATACATAAAATCTTAAAAAAAAAAACAAAAACAAAACTGGTTTGTTTTTTTTTTTAAGAAATACACATGTATTTACTCATCTGTGCAGAAGAAATACAAGAAGGATAAATCAGAAACTGAAGTTACCTATAGAGGGCACAGAGGAAAGGGGTGGAAAAAAGGGGGCACTGGGAAGAGTTTAAGAGCACTGAGGAGGGAGCAATACTTCTCAAAGGATAATATTTTGGATAGCTTTGACTTCTAGAACAACAGTAATGTTTTATACATGCCCCCCCAAAATAAGTAATTAAATCAACCAGCATGTGAAAGAAACCCCAAACAGAATACAAACAGTAATAAACCTAACTTTATTATAAATAGATAAAGCAACAAAGAAGAGTATGGGAAAAAAAGAACTGACCAAAGTAACTTTGGAAAATAGCATTTTGTCTGCATACTACAAGGCTAAAGATGTACAGAAATATACACCAACACTGTATTTCTAGTTAGTAAATCTGTTTTCACAGCATGAATTGGTTTTATATACTTATTTCATGGGTATACTAGAATTGAACAGACAAGTGAATATATTGTAGGTAATGGGAATAGGAAAGGAAGAAGACTAGACTGAATCTTGTGATGTTGGACTGGAATCAAAACTTACTCTTTATAGGGTATATACAGATAGATACAGAAACAAATAAAAATGTGGGTATATGTGCAGGTTAGTTTGTTTATATCTATTTCCTAGCTCCTCCTGAGAGGGCCTAGGACCTCAAAATCACTATGTGTATTGATTTGGGGACTACAAATAAATTTTAGCGAGAAGGCATATACGCAAACACAGAACCTGAAAATAATGATCAATCATATATACTCATCATGAAATATACATTATCTCACACACAGTCTCCAAACACAAGCAACAACTGACAGGACTATGGTAAGAATCAGATAATCAATAACTGGAGTTGGCAATTTTGATACTCAAAAGCAACTCCTAGTTCAAGCAGACAAAAATAATGAAAGTTACAAGGAACAATTCAATGCAAACAGAATTTTTCAATTGCAATTTCAAACAACTGCAATGCAAACAATGCATTATTTTCAAGTATATACAAGACAGCCACAAAGGGGCACCTGGCTGGCTCACTTGGTAGAACATGGCAACTCTTGATCTTGGAGCTGTGCGTTCAAGCCCATGTTGGGTATAGAGAGTACTTAAAAAAAAAAATGGTCACAAAAATCTACTAGGCACCTCATCACAAAGGGAGTCTCAAAAAAAATTCCAAAGTATGAGTATTATTCAGGTTATGTTCTCTAATTAAATTACATTCATTAGAATCAGTAACAAAATACTAACTCTAATAAAAAATCCTGCATGACTGAAAACAAAAAAATATTACTTCATTATCCTAGGGTTAAAGAGAATTCTTAAAATATAAAACACTAAATGATAATAGGGGCACCTGGGTGGCTCAGTGGGTTAAAGCCTCTGCCTTCAGCTCAGGTCATGATCCCAGGGTCCTGGGATAGAGCCCCTCATCAGGCTCTCTGCTCAGCGGGGAGCCTGCTTCCTCCTCTCTCTCTCTCTCTCTCTGCCTGCCTCTCCCCCAACTTGAGATTTCTGTCTGCCAAATAAATAAAATCTTTAAAAAATAATAATAAATGATAATAAAAACCATACATATCAAAATCTGTGGGACCCGGATAGAGCAGCACTTAAAGGGCAATATACACTGACAAGTACATTTATTTTTTTAAAAACAGATATGGAAATATGTTTGTAAATGTCTAATCTGTATCTTAAAGGTCAAACAAGAAACTCCTAACAGTGATTGTAAGACTGGAATGGCTAACATATGAGGAGATGCTCAACTTCATCAGTAATTAGAGAAATACTAATTGAAACAATAACATACTATTTTAGACTCATCATTTATACTCAAAAATATTAGAAAATGAGACAAAACCAAATTCTGGAGAGAAGGCTGTAAGGAAATATGAACTCTTAGGTGTTACAGGCAGGCACATAGATCAGTACAGCTATTCTGAAGAGGAATCTGTGATTGTCAGTTCAAGAATGAAAGTATATACCCTTTTCCCTGACAATTCCACTCTTGTTGATAAACCACAGAGAAACTACAACATGGGAACATCAGTGGATTTATATAAGAATATCCATCACAGCAACGTTCACTGTAGAAAGAAACTGCAGGCGACATAGGTGTCCACCATCAAGAATAAATGACTACAAAAAAAAAAAAAAAAGAATAAATGACTACAATGTCAGAGGTGTAAACTATGGAATACTATGCAGCAGGCAGAAAGCAATGACCCAGAGAACCTGGATGAATCTAAAAACATCACAGTAAGTGAAAAACATCCAAATTAACAGAAACAAAGCTACAGCAGTGGTTCTCAGTGAGCTCACATTCATCTCAAGTGTGGTACATTGGCATCACATGGCAACTTTTTAGAAATAGAGATTTTCAGACTTTATCTCAGATCTAATGAATCAGAAATTCCAAGTGGGGCCCAGCAATCTGTTTTGAAGCAACTGCTCCAGGAAATTATGATGCATGCTAACATGTGGGGACCACTGAATAAGCACCATAATACTAATGTAAAATTAAAATACTTTATCCACCAAAATGTTACATATTAAAAAATTAATGTAATGTATTCTATGTATTCTCTGGTATATACTAAACGTAACAGAAACATATATAATGGCAAGAGGGAGGAAAAAAAAAGGAGTTCACAGATAAGAAAAAAAGTAAAATAGCAGAGAGGGACTTTGCAATGACTAGTAATAAATGTGTCATGACTTGAAGAGCTTGATTAATTCAACTGGGATTTTCCCACCTCCCAAAAAAGAAATACTTTAAAATTCTAAATCCAGGTACTTCTCAATAAACCTAATATAAGTCACCGACATCTCTTGCCCATGCTTACTGGATTCAATTCCTAAATGGCCTCCCTGTACCCACTCTTGGGCTTCCATTCAGTTTACCACGAAACAGCCGGAATAACTGTTTTGTTTTGTTTGTTTGTTTTAGAGAGAGGGAAGGGAGAGAGGCAGAGGGAGACTGAGAATCTTAAGCAGGCTCCATGCCCAAGAGGAGCCTGACATGGGGCTCAGCTCAATCTCACAACCCTGAGATCATGACCTGAGCCAAATTCAAGAGTCAGATGCTTAACCAACGGAGCCACCCAGGTGCCCTCAGAGAAACTGTTTTAAAACATAAATACAAATATATCATTCCCTAGCTCCAATCTCCAATGGCTTCCTACCACATTCAGAATCAAACCCAAACTCCTTACTACAGTTTGCGAGGCCTGACATCATCTAACCCCTGCCTATCTCTCTGATACATTGCCTACAACTTCCCCTTACTCATTATTCCATCTAGCCGAACTGGCCTTGTTACTATTCGTGGACTGCATTAGGCTGGCTCCAACCTCAGTACCTTTACACTTCATAGGTCCTCTGCAGGAATGTACTCACCCCTCCCCCGACCCCCCACCACAAAGGCATGGCTCATTCCCTCAGGTCTTTCAAGTTTCTACTCAGGGGTTACCACCTCCTCAAATAGGCCTTCCTAATCTCCATCTAAATTAGCTATCCTTGACGATCTTTTAGCCCCTTACCCTGACTTTTCACAGGCATAAACAAATACACGATGCTGTCCCTTCAACAGAAAACACAGTACAGGACTTGGCTTTGCTTGTTCATCTCCATCCCCAGAATTTAACAGTGTTTCTCAACAGAAGCACTACTGACAATTTGAAAAGCATGGTTCTTTGTTGTTTAGGAGGTTCCTGCATATTGGATGATGTGTGTTTCCCTGGACCCAGCTCATTAAATACCAGTAGGACCTCTCAAGTATTGTGACAAACTATTCATTCATATGTCTGTACATAATTATGTGTACATCTGCAGTATTTCTCAAAAATGGAACTGTTGGATCAAAATATGTGTACATTTTGAGAGAGACACTGCAAAACAAACATGAAACTTAAATACGTAGACACATACAAATACACTTAGATGACTTTTTTCTTTTTTTTGGTTGACTTTTGTTTTTGACATATCAACCTACACAGAATATTCCAAAGAAAAAGTACATTAAATTCTAAATGAAATAAATCAGGCTGAGAAAAACAAAGACCATATGATTTCACTTCTGTGTGGAATCCAACACAAAGCAATGGAATAAATAAACAAACATACAAAAAGCAGAATCATACCTATAAATACAAAGAACATACTGATGGCTGCCAGAGGGGAACACACAGATGGTTGTGGGGGGACTCACAAAATGGGTGAAAGGAAGTAGGAGGTATACGCTTCTAGTTATTGAATGTCATAGAAACAACAGATACAGTATAGAGAACAGTCAAGATTATGGTAAAACATTGTATGGTAGCTACACTTGTGGTGAGCATAGAATTATAAACTTGTTGAATCACTACGTTGTACACTTGAAACTAATACAACATTGTGTGTTAACTACACTCAAAAAAGGACATTAAATTCATATATAAACTTAAAAAGCACATTCTCTTTTTCTCTATTTCCCAGCCAAGAACATGATATATCTTTTTATTTAACAAGGTCTTTGTTTCTGACTCCTGAAAAGACCAAGTCACCTTTTTGAAGTAATGAGATATATAAAAGCACAATTCATATCCATATTTCAGTGTAATTTGGTTGATGCACTTCTCGGCCTCTAATCTGAAGTTTTATTTCCTTATATATGCAATTGCACAATTACCTTGTAAAATTCAATTATAGGCTCATGATTTTTTAAAAAATATTTTCTTTATTTGAGAGAACAAGCATGAACGGCGTGGAGGATCAGAGGAAGAGAGAGAAGAGGACTCCCCGCTGAGCAGGGAGCCCAATGTGGGGGGTTGATCCCAGGACCCTGGGATCATGACCCGAGCTGAAGGCAGCCGGTTAACCAACTGAGCCACCCAGGCCCCCCTACAGGCTCATGATTATCAGATTTGTTCAGACACTCAAAAACCACTTGTTTATTTCAGTGTGAACAGAATTTGTACTCCACTTCAACAATCCTTTCTGTATGTCAACAATTATTCATTAGTTGTCAACATGTCAACTGATCATCAAATAACATTTATATCACCTAGACATCTAAGAACATTTTCTCTTTGGTGACGCCTGTACATTTAGTATAACATATCCTATGCTGTATTATTGACTATATTTTCTGTGATATACATTTCATCCCTGTGACTTACTTATCTTACAACTGGAATTCTGTATCTCTTAATCCCCTCTACCTATTTTACCCAACTCCCTACATCCCACCCACTCTGACAACCACCAGTTTGTTCTCTGTGTTTATAAGTCTGCTTCTGTTTTGTTTGTTCATTTGTTTTGTAGATTCCACATATAGGTGAAATCATATACCATTTGTCTTTGTCTTGTTTCACTTAGCATAATACCCTCTAGGTCCATCCATGTTGTTGCAAATGGCCACATTTCATTCTCTTTTATGTTGTAGTAATATTCTATTATATCCGGTATATATATATACAGACTATATTTTCTTTATCCATTCATCTACTGATGGACACTTAGGTTACTTGGAATAGAGAAACATTTCAATGATACAGTCTGCAGGTATCATCTCCACCCATCCCAGATACATACTTAAGAGAACCTTGGAAATTTACTGAGCAGCAGGGAAACAATTATTTTCTTAGCTTCTACCACTAATTTGTGTCCTCATAGATGACACTAAATTAATCTGAGGCACTGGCAGGTAACACTGAACTCTTCTGATTCATGAATTTAGACCACCCATCTAACAGAAGAGGACAATCTACTTCTCCTGTATATTTTTCCGGCAGCTTTAGAGTAACTGCTGCTTCTTTGAATGAGCACTAGGTAAGATAGCTGATTTGGATCTAGGAGTGATGCTGCACATACAATAAGTCTTTAGCCACCAGAAACTAAGTACAGTGAGACTATCACACTATGAGGGAGAAGCAGAACTAAAGACTACAAGAACAGCAAGCAGACTCAATTTCTCATCTCAAACTTATTCTGGCTACATTATAAATTTAGTTACTTGCACTATTCAAAAGTTACTTCTCTTTTATTTGCCAAGCACATATAGCTGAATCAATGGACATTAAATATGAATGTGTTTTGGTTCCACTGTACTCAAGTCTTTACATTAGGTTCTAAAATAGTTTTATCTTTTATGCACAATAGCTTGACCTGAATTCTTTTTTTTTTTTATTTTATTTATTTATTTGACAGAGAGATAGAGATCACAAGTAGGCAGAGAGGCAGGCAGAGAGAGAGGGGGAAGCAGGCTCCCCACTGAGCAGGGAGCCCGATGTGGGGCTCGATCCCAGGACCCTGAGATCATGACCTGAGCCGAAGGCAGAGGTTTAACCCACTGAGCCACCCAGGTGCCCCGAATTCTTTTTTCTTAAAAAAAAATTTTTATTTATTTATTTGAAAGAGAGAAAGAGAAAGAGCAGGGGGAGGAGCAAAGGGAGAGGGAAAGAGAGAATTCCAAGCAGGGCTCCAGAGTGGAGCCCGACATGGGGTTTGACCTCACAACGCTGAGATCATGACCTGAGTTGAAATCAACAGTCGGACGCTTAACAAACGGAGCCACCCAGGTGCCCCTACTTTATTTTAATTCTAATCATTTTTTCTCATCATTCAATTTTCCGAATATATTTAAGTAAATTGTGTGGGAGGCCGCGCAGTAGCTTGAGAGTGAACCAAACCAGGCCCTGACTTGCGCCTCCTTGAAACCTAAGGGTTAAAGCAATCCTGTGGTTAATAAGTTGAGGTGCTTTTGAGAATGGGCCTGTGCTATGGGTCTCACGCTCTCCTACGCGACCACCCTCTGGGACTTATCTGGAACAGGACATGCAGGCCTAAAGCCGTGAATCAGTAACTTGACTTGCTGTTCCTGCAGGGGCCATAAACCGCACCGGATGCCCTTTTGGCCCTTCTCTGTCTACTTATCTATAGGGAACTCATCTTTAAGCAGCCCTCTTGGCATCAGGATGTTTGCACATGAGCCTTAAGAAACTTTCTAAGGGGAACCTGTAGAAACTATTCTAAGAATGCAATGGATCACTGCTTCCTTGTGATTGTCTCTGTACGATATATATATCAGAGCACTCTTCTGAATAAACTGGCATTGCTTGGACATCATCCACTTTGCCCCTCCTGTCCTCATCACTTTGCGACTTCGTTCTTCACCATCCTCTTATCCTCTCGAACCTGGTCGTGTTGTCGTGCCGGCCGCGACAAAATTGTGAGTTTCCATTAACTTCATTAACTTTAATCATTTTTTCCTTTAATAAACAATGATTAACTGCTTACTATGTGCAACAATATAAAAAATTATTCCTATGATAAGCTAAGTGCCTGCTTATTTAGCATCGGGTGTTAATCTAAAAGTAAATGGTAGCCCAGAAGCTTATGGTTTTATAATTAAGATCTGCTAATTCAAACCCTGTTTAGGGTGAATAGCCGTTTATGTCATTTATACACAGCCTATACACTATCTTCAAGAGGAAAGGTTGGTAAGCATTTAACTGATTTGCAAAGCTGGGTTAATACAGCTTTCTATATGTCTACTACATACAGAAGCTACAAGAAGGAATAGATCTTTCTTCTATAAATGAATACATTTCTCTAACACTTTAATACTGGAATTCTGCCATTGTTCTCATTTTAATTTCTTCTACTGAAGAAAGCAAATTTCTAAAAAAAGACAATATGATTGTTCCAACATATCCAGTTTAATTTTTACCTCTATACTGAAATAGCCTCTGTCCACATAATCACCCAGAAAGAGGTAGCGTGTGTTACTAGGTGATCCTCCAACTTCAAACAACTTCATCAGGTCAAAGAATTGTCCATGAATGTCACCACACACTAGGGAAAAAAGGACACAAAGTGAGATGAAAAATTATGTCTTATAAGAGAAATGGCAATACACCAATAAATTCACAGTTTAGCTTTTAAATCACATAAGCTTTTGACTGGAATGTTCTATAATTGTGGTCAATCTATCAATACTGAATACTCCTACTGAAAATATTAGGTATTTTAAATTTTATTTCTTTGATGAATAACAAACATACTGAATAATCCGAAGGCTATCTCATAATTCCTAGAAAAATTATCACATACCTTAGTTGGTTATTTGTATTCATTTTTCAAATTAGCTCAAATCTAAGTGCCACCATGCAATTACTTCTCATACCCGTGATTGGAGCCTCTACTTCTATCATGGTCTTCTCTTGTCTCAGGATGGCAGCCCCATCATTGATTATCTTTAAGGCTACTTCCTCTTCCAGTCGCCCTTCCTTCACCAAATGGTTTTTCAAAATATCAATTTTAGGTTTCCCATTCTCAAATACTTCCTTCAAAGTAAGCCGCTGGGTTGGAGGAAAGGGAACAGCTAGGAGGAGAGAAAAAGTAATTTAAAATACTTAAATGTACAGAGAACCATGACCCCATTTCTTTATGCAACAAATTAAACCTAATACATCACTATGATCTCACATCCACAACACCAGAAGTATATGGGGAAAGAAATCTGAGATACTATCATACTATAGATGACAGATTCTAACTTTTAAAAAGGCCACAGTTAAAGTCAAAGTTATTTAGGAGATGTGTGCGTATCTGTGTATGTATGAATTATGTTTTTACATATAAACATGAAAGACTTGAAGATGATTCAGAAAATAAACTAAAAGACCAGGGACTAGATGATATGAGTATCTTTTCTCTATGGAAAAGGTGTTAAAAATGAAACTGTGGTTAAAATGAGGGGAAAGAAATCACAGCACTGAAGGGCATTTATTTTTCCATAGAACTGACATAATGGAACCATGTTTTAGAAGTCTGATTTCAGCTCCTCATCAGAGGAATCACAGTTGTATACTTTATTATTAAAAGGTAGTTGACTAAAATATTACTGATAACAAGCACACTGCTAACTGAATAGAGCTGTTCCTGAGAATTACTTGCTACGGTAAGACAGCATAAAGTTGACGAGAACAGATAAGGAAGGTCTAGTTGTGTTTTCTAATCTGTAAATGCTAAAAACTAACTTCAGTTTATTCTTGATATAAAGTTCATCTAATATCATGGTGAACTATCAACTTTAACAGAAAAATTTTTTTGACGTTTTTAAAATTGGCCATCATCTCATTGTATGATGGAAGTCTACTTAAGATTATAATGTAGTCTACTTTAGATTATCTATGATCTAACATCTACAGGCCTATAAATTATGCATTTAAAAGGTGAGCTCATTTTAATTTGTAATTTATGCCTGGTGGTTCTACTTCTAGCTTTATGGTGAGTGGCTCCTGGCTAGCTCAGTCAGAGGAGCGAGCAACTCTTGATCTTGGGGTCGTGAGTTCAAGCACCATGTTGAGATTATTTAAATAAATAAATAAACTTTAAAGGTGGGGGGCACCAAAATGAACAAGACAGTAAACAACACGTGTTGGAAGGCTGTGGAGAAAGGGCAACCCTCTTACACTGTTGATGGGAATGCAAGTTGGTGCAGCCACTTTGGAAAACAGTGTGGAGATTCCTTAAGAAATTAAAAATAGAGCTACCCTATGACCCTGCAATTGCGCTACTGGATATTTACCCCAAAGATACAGATGGAGTGAAAAGAAGGGCCATCTGTACCCCAATGTTCATAGCAGCAATGGCCACAGTTGCCAAAATGTGGAAAAAGCCAAGATGCCCTTCAACAGATGAATGGATAAAGACATGGTCCATATATACAATGGAGTTTTATGCCTCCATCAGAAAGGATGAATACCCAACTTTTGTATCAACATGGATGGGATTGGAGGAGATTATGCTGAGTGAAATAAGTCAAGCAGAGAGAGTCAATTATCATATGGTTTCACTTACTCGTGGAGCATAGGAATAATACGAAGGACATTAGAAGGAAAGGAAAAGTAAATTGGGGGAAATCGGAGAGGAAGACAAACCATGAGAGACTGTGGACTCAGAAACAAACTGAGGGTTTTGGAGGCGGGGGGGTTGGATGAGCCTGGTGGTGGGTATTACAGAGGGCACATATTGCATGGGGCACTGGGTGTGGTGCATAAACAATGAATCTTGGAACACTGAAAAAAAATAAAATAAAAATTTAAAAAATACAACCTGAAGAAAAGGGGTGGGGGGCACCTGGGTAGCCCAGCTGGTTAAGCGTCCAACTCTTGATTTCGGCTCAGGTCATGATCTCAGGGTTCTGAGATCTAGCCCCATGTTGGGCTCTGAGCTGGGTGTGGAGCCTGCTTGGGATTCTTTTCCTCCCCCTCCCTCTCCCCCCAGCCTGCACACACATGGTGTGTGCCTTCACTCTTACTCTCTCTCAAAAAAAAAAAAAAAGAAAGAAAGAAAGAAAGAAAAAGAAAAAAGAGAGAATCAAGCTGAAATCTACAGGCACTATAAAAATTTTAGACTTAAAAATCCTATGGTAAGTTCACCATGCTCTTAGCTACAACTTGACTCATTTGGGTTATTCAAAGCTTACTGAAAAAATTATAGTACCAGGGCACCTGGGTGGCTCAGCTGGTTAAGCAACTGCCTTCAGCTCACGTCATGATCCTGGAGTCCCGGGATCAAGCCACACATGAGCTCCCTGCTCAGCAGGGATCCTGATTCTCCATCTCTTCCCAGCTCAGTGCTCTCTCTCTCAAATAAATAAAATCTTTTTTTTTTAAGTGGAAAAAACTAAGAATATAAGTCTTAGAAAAGTTCTCTTTAAAGACATTTACACGAGGTTCAATCAAGAGCCTATGTAGGTGACTTCAGAGAACACCAAGATCTTTGAAATCTTGATCCAGAAAAATAAATGGAAGGTTCCACATTTAATCATTCCCCTTTTCATACTTAATTTACCTTTTTTTTATTTTCAAACTCTTACTCTCAATTTCTGGCTAACCAATCTGCCCTTCTCAATATTGAAATGAACCCCACAGAAAGCCTGGTTGTTTTTATCCCCACTATGTAAATAAAAGAAATTGGCCAACAAACTAAAAACGAAATGAAACGATATAAAATCAAATATATTAGAGTTGACAAAAAAGGTATTATAATAGAGGTAGTTTCAGAGACAAGAGATCCACAGATATTATTTGATTTCTAACAGCAATATTATTACTACTAATGAAAATAATTTCCCTTCAATACTCAGTTGTAATCAGGTAACAGTTTACAAAATAGGAAAATCATTTTTTCTATATATCATAAAAGTTATGTAAGGAGAGGTGACAACCTAAAGAACTCTTGAGAAAGAAATTTAGAAAGGTATCTTTTCTTTCTTTCAAATTCTTCCATCGCAATTTACTCAAAACAAGTAAACAAGTCACTTAGTTAAATGAAAACAAAAGCAAGGCTGAAATGGATCAAGGGGATTATGCCCAGCTAAAAGAAATGGGACACAGCTGAACCAGGAACACTAAGAGGAATTAAGATGGGCTTGAGACAACATGCTTAACAGAAAGTTCCAGAAGAGTCCTAAATTTTTAGCTAAGGGCAAATAAAATCAATTTCCTTCAAATCAGAAGAAAAGAATCTTTAACCTTAAAGGAGTGGGTCCTCTCCTCAAGTTACTCCTAGCTAGGTTTAGAAGCCCTGAATTCCATCTTCCTTATTAGAAAGTTGTATACACACTATAGTTGAGATTGATTCATACAAGAGTGGGAACAGCCACCCATCCTGAGAAGACTAAAGGAAATCTAGCTAAGTTTAGTCATGAAAGGAAATAGCAGGAGCTTTCCAATTAAACTTTAAACCTATATTTTTAAAAAAATATGCCCCAAGTACAGTGACCATATGTCTGAGTATGCCTATTTGGATATTCTCAGATTATTTATCTTGTCCTAATGTGATTTAATAGCATCCTCTTTTACTCCCAAGTATCCTGATTTAAATCACCTATGCAGAAACAATATTCTCCAGAATCAGCTGGGATGTTTGTTTAGAATGTAGATTCTTGGGCCTCAGTCTGGTAGAATCAAAACTTTTGGGGACTCTGCACAGTCATCTGCTTTGTTAACAGGTGTCCCAGGCAACAGCTGTGCACACTAAAATTGGTTAGAGTGCACCAGGAAAATGGTTTAAGGGAATTCTAAGTAAAGACACAACTAATCTCGGGGCATCTGGATGGCTCAGTTGGTTAAGCATCTGCCTTCAGCTCAGGTCATGATCTCAGGGTCTCAGGATCAAGCCCCGCATTGGGCTCCTTGCTCAGCAGGGAGTGTACATCTCTCTCTCCCTCTGCCTGCCACTACCTCTGCTTGTGCCCTCCCTCTTTCTCTATCAAATAAACAAATAAAATCTTAAAAATTAAAAAAAAGATACAACTAATCTCAAATAATCAGCACCTTCATTCCTAGTCATCACAAAGTAAGAGTTTACAGGTCTTTATGTCCTTTTCCCAGTCTCTACTGTGACCACATGGAAACAGGAGTTTGGAATTTCTGAATGAAAAAAAGAGGATCTAGAGTAGTGCTTTGCAAACTATTTGTGGGAACTGCCCCACTCCAACCTCTAACCTGTCAAAACCTGTACTTTGTAAAATGCAGTAAAAATAAATCACTAGAAAAATGATCACATGCTTAGATGCTGCGCCAATGTCAAACTGCTATTTAAGTTTTTAAATGCTCAATTTCTGTACTTATTGAAGCTAATAACAGGTTATAAACTGACAGGGATCCATGGACCACACTTTGCGTTAATACTAGTTTAGATAAACATGGAGTCAGGGGAACATGAATAGGACTAGAATTCAAATTTGAATATTATGTATGTACACATCTTCAAGCCAGAGTTTATTTTATTTCATCTAATGTACACATAAGAGGATTTTCAGCTGACTTCACTATTCACTTCACAGTGAATAACCTTTTCTAAGAACCCAAGTCTCCATCGCATTCATTTCCAACTGTTTTTAAGGGCACACAGGATTTCACTAACAAGAAATACAACAAAACACTATATGCAGGCAAATGAACAAGCTGAAGTTTCAGCTTCTAACATCTTATACTTGCTTTAAACTATGAAGTATATGAATTCTAACAGAGTTTCAGTTCTTGCATCCTTTCAAATTATAAACCAACTACTCAACACCAAGCACTGAAGTTTCTCTTCTTTGTTTCTGAGGCTGTGTGTCACCTCTTTAAACACTCCATTTATGGTCATACTTCTAAAACAATGTCTTAGCACAACTTTTCAAATTCCAAAGAAAATGTATTTAAGTTATTCCAGACATGTTATTTCTTCAAAAAATTAAATTAGGCATTTTAAATGAAAGAATCAAATGTCAACAGTGTCAGCACTCAATTTATTGCTTTATTGGTTATATCATAATTTGGGAGGGGGGAGTGATCCCTTCATTTTTAATATAGGTCTGTTATTTTATAAACTACAAACCCTACCAATGAGAAAGAAGAGTTAACAGAGGGATTGAAGGATCTCAAAACACCAGCATAGAGTTAAAAAAAAAACAAAAACAAAAAAAACTATGAACCAAAATGTGACTTATCCAGAAATGTGACAATTCAGGGAATATAAAATTACGGTACTTTTTTTCCCCCGAAGAGTAGAAGAGGTCTTGTAATTCAAGGATGACTGGCATTTTAAAAAGCCACTTGAAGTGTATCCACATAAAAAATAAACATTCACGGGACGCTTGGGTGGCTCGGTTGGTTGGGCGGCTGCCTTCGGCTCAGGTCATGATCCCAGTGTCCTGGGATCGAGTCCCGCATCGGGCTCCTTGCTTGGCGGGGAGCCTGCTTCTCCCTCTGCCTCTGTTGCCGCTCTGCCTGCCTGTTCTCGCTCTCTCTCTCTCTCTCTCTCTCTGGCAAATAAATAAATAAAATCTTTTAATAAAATAAATAAATAAATAAATAAACATTCACAATAAATAATGGGGGAAAATGATTTGGCATAAATAATAAAACTAAAGAATTGTGAAAATGGTTTTATTTCATAATTAACATAATTTGCAGCATAATCAAATATAACCAAGGGTTTTATCACAAACCTTGTATAAACTGATTAGCCTAAAGGCTCCTTTGAACTCCAGGCTCTTAAGTTCAACCACCCAATTAATATCTACTTGGATGTTTAATACATATTTAAAATTTAACATGTCATGGAAACAACCTAAGAGTTGACTAATGGATGAATGGATATAGAAATGATGGTATTTTCATACAAAGGAATATTATTCAGCCATAAAATATGAGAAAGTTCCACTATTGGTGACGTTATGGATGGTACTGGAGGGTATTATCCTAAGTGAAATAAGTCAGAGAAAGACAAACACTATATGATCTCACTTACATGTAGATTCAAACCAAAATAAAACTCACAGAAAAAGAGATGGGACTTGTGGTTACCAGAGGCAGAGGTGGAGGGAAGGTGGAAATGGGAGCACTGTAGTCAAAAGATACAAATTTCTGGGGCACCTGGGTAGCTCAGTTGATTGAACGTCCGACTCTTGGTTCTGGCTCAGGTCATGATCTCAGGGTCGTGAGATCAAACCCCATGTCGGGCTCCGAACTCAGTGGGGAGTCTGCTTGGGATATACTCTCTCCCTCTCTCTCTGCCCCCTGACCCACACACTCTCTCCCTAAAACAAATCTTTTTTAAAAAGATATAAACTTCCAGTGATAAGGTAAATAAATACTAGGGATATAATATACAACACGATGACTACAACTAACACTGCTGTATGATCTATAAGACAGTTGTTAAGAGCAAATCCTAAGGGGAAAAAAAAGAGCAAATCCTAAGAGTTCTCATCACAAGGAGAAAATTCTTTTTCTTTTCTTCTTTCTTTTCTTTTTATTGTATCTATATGAAAAGATGGATGTTAGCTAAACTTACTGTGGTAATCATTTCAAACTATATGTAAATCAAACCATGATGCTGCATGCTTTAAACTTACACGGTGAGAAAAAATTAACATATGTCCAAAACTAAACTTATTATTTCCCATACCACCTCTAGTTTTTTCCATCTAAATATATGGAACCACACTCAACCCAGCTGCTCAGGCCAAAAAGCTAGGCAGTCCTCCCTTAATCACAATTTCCCCAATACTCCCCAAATCCCAATTTATCAGCAAGTCTGGCTGATTCCATCTTTTATTTTTTTTATTTTATTATTTTTTTTTTAAGTAAGCTCTGGGGATACCTGGGTGGTTGTTGGTTAAGCATCTGCCTTCAGCTCAGGTCATGATCCCAGGTCCTAGGATCAAGTCTCAAATCCAGCTCCTTGCTTAGTGGGGAGCCTGCTTTTCCCTCTGCCTGTTGCTCCTACTGCTTGTGCTCTCTCTCTCTCTCTGACAAATAAATAATAAAATCTCACAAAATTAAATAAATAAATAAATAAATAAATAAAAAATAAGGTAAGCTCTGTGTCCAACGTGGGATTTGAACTCATGACCCAGAGGTCAAGAGTCACACACAGTCACATGCTCTGCCTAATCTCTATAAAATATACCTCAAATTCAGACAGTCTGGGGTGCCTGGGTGGCTCAGTCGTTGGGTGTCTGCCTTTGGCTCAGGTCATGATTCCAGGGTCCTGGGATGGAGCCCCACCTCGGGCTCCCTGCTGGGTGGGAGGCCTGCTTTTCCCTCTCCCACTCCCCCTGCTTGTGTTCCTTCTCTTGCTGTGTCTCAGTCAAACAAATAAATAAAATCTTAAAAAAAAAAAAATTCAGACAGTCTCCAGCTGGCCCTCATTTGTGTTGGGAGCACAATGCAACCATTCTAACAGGTGTGAGATGATGTCTTCACTGTGGATTCAATATGCGTTTTCTTGATAATTAGTGAGTGATATCAAGCAGCTTTTCATGTACCTGTTGACCTTCTGTATGTCTTCTTTGGAAAAATGTCTATTCAGTTCCTTTTCCCCTTTTGTTAATCAGACTGTTTGCTTGTTTTTGCTATTAAGCTGTACAAGTTCAGGGGCACCTGGGTGGCTCAGAGGGTTAAAGCCTCTGCCTTCAGCTCAGGTCACGATCCCAGAGTCCTGGGATCGAGTCCCACATCGAGTTCTCTGCTCAGCATAGAGCCTGCTTCCTCCTCTCTCTGCCTGCCTCTCTGTCTGCCAAATAAATAAATAAAATCTTAAAAAGAAAAAAAAAACTAATTTAAAACTAGCCTAGGGACATCTGGGAGGCTCAGCCAGTTAAGCATCTGCCTTCAGCTCAGGTCATGATCCCTGGGTCAGCAGACTGAGTCCCACATCTGGCTCCTTGCTAGGCCAGGAGCCTGCTTCTCCCTCTGCGTGCTGCTCTCCCTGCTCATGCCATCTCTCTCTGACAAATAAGTAAATAAACTCTTGAAAAAAACTAATCAAACTAAAGAATGATCCAAGAGTAAGGGAATATTGGAGTTGAATATAGAGAAAAAGTTGGCATTTTTATAATGTGTTCTAGGCAAACTATAAGTTGTTTCTTTTAGTCCTCCAAATTCAAAATCACAGGATTTTAAGAAATTTCAAAACAGTTTTAGAAGTTAGAAAATTGGGTGCTCACTTCAGCAGCACATGTACTAAAATTAAAACAATACAGAGATTAGCATGGCCCCTGCACAACGATGATACATAAATTTGTGAAGTGTTCCACAGTTTTCAGATGCAGTGAAAAGAAGGAGCAAACACACTCCAGTGTTCACAGCAGCAATGTCCACAACAGGCAGACTGTGGAAGGAGTGGAGATGTCCTTCAACAGATGAATGGATAAAGAAGCGGTTCATATATAATGGAATATTCCTCAGCCGTCGGAAAGGATGAATACCTACTATTTGCACTGACATGGATGGAACTGGAGAGGATGATGCTGAGTGAAATAAGTCAAGCAGAGAAAGACAATTATCATACGGTTCCACCCATATGTGGAACATAAGGAATAGAATGGAGGACCACAGGGGAAGGGAGGGAAAACTGAATGGGAAGAAATCAGAGAGGGAGACAAACCATGAGAGACTCTGGACTCCAAAAAACAAACTAAGGGTTACAGAAGGGAGGGAGGTGGAGGGATGGGGTAACCGGATGATGGGTATTAAGGAGGGCACGTATTGTGATGAGCACTGGGTGTTATATCCAACTAATGAATCACTGAACACTACAACAAAAACTAATGATGTACTATACGTTGACTAACTGAACATAATAAAAAAAGGTTAGAAAATTGGGGACTGGGATGCCCTACATTAATTTTCATTAATATCACATATTAAACTAAAAACAGTTACATGCTAAGCCTTAGGCTAGAAACAGCAAAATGTGTTCCTAGATTAGCTTCCTAATTTTGACCTATTATGAATAAAGTTGCTATGGGAGCACCTGGCTGGCTCAGTCAGTGAAGCACGTGATCCTTGATCCTGGGGTCATGAGTTCAAGCCCCATGCTGGGTGTGGGGATTACTTTAAAAAATAAAATAAAATGAATAAAAGTTGCTATGAACATTTTCCTATCTATCTTACAGTGGACATAAATACTCCTCTCAAAATAAATAAATAAATAAATACATACATACATACATACTCCTCTCTCTTGGGTATATATTCAGGGGTGGGACTGCAAGATAGAGGGTAGACATAAGTTTTGTCAAACAGTTCACCAAAGGCGAACTATTTTATTCACACCAGTGAGTTGTGAGGGTTCTGGTTTCTCCATAGCCTTGCCAACATTTGGTATTGGTAAGCTTTTAAATTTTATTCAGTAATAGTGAGTGTCTACAGGTACCTCTTTGGGGTTCTAATTTACATATCTGTGATGAAAAGTGATGCTGAGCACATTTCCATCAGTTTATTGGCCATTTAGCTATCTTTGGGACACGCCTAATTAATCTTTTTATCCATTTAAAAATTTACTTAATATATTATTTCCATTAACTAATAAAAGTTCTTACATATTCTGAGTAGGTCTCCTCCATTAGATATATACTTTTTTCCTTAATCATCTTTACTTATATAAGCATACAATTTAATGAGTTTTGACAGTCATTATAACAGAATAGACTATGTAGAAATTCTTTAAACTTTCTTTTTTGAAAATATAGAAACAATTTCTTTGAGGAAATAATGGATGTATCACAAATTTAATGATTTTCTTACTGATAGCCTTTTTCAGAAAAAAAATTATGTACTACTATAAATTATATTATAGTGAAAATTCTTTTATATATATATATTATATATATATATATGTGTCCTTGTCCACATCTGATTATTCCCCTATAATAGATGTCTAAAACTTGCACATAATTATTTACCGTTGTATAACAAATAACCCTAAAACTTACGACTTTCTTTTTTCTTTTTTCTTCTCTTTTTAGAGAGGGGCGGAGGAGCAGAGGGAGAGAGAAAATCTTAAGCAGGCCAATCCAAGGGCTTGATCTCACAACCCTGAGATCATGACCTGAGCCAAAACCAGGGGTCAGACACTGAGCCACCCAGGCACCCCAAAACTTAGTGGCTTTAAAACAACAATAATTATTGTTACCTCCCACAGATTCTGTGGACCATGAATTCAGACACTGGAAACAGGGGGGCTGACTTGTTTCTCTTCCATGATATCTAGAGCTCCACCAGATACTCGATAGCCAGGGGCTGGAATCATCTGAAAGCTCACTCACTCACTCATCCAGTGGTTAACATGGGCTGTTGGCTGAGGCTTAGCTCAGCTTTCGGATGAGAATATCTACACGTGGCCTGCTCATGTGACTGAGTTCCAAGAACATGGATCTCAAGAAAAAGAAAAAGCCAAGAGGAACTTGTATCCTTTTTATATTCTAGCCTCAGAAATCACATCCTACCACTCCCACCACAACCAGCTGGTTGGAACAGTAGCAAGCCTGACCAAATTCAAGGGGAGAGGAAACGGATTCCACCTATTAATGGAGAGTGGCAAAATCCTTTGAGTATCTGGACTAGAAATATAGCTGTGGCCATTTCTTAAAAAGGAGAATCTGTCATATTTTCTCTATTTCAAAGTAAAAAAAAATAATAAGTTACCAATGCCTCTAACAATACCTCTAAATCAGAGCTCTTTTTAAATTGTCCATCCTGTATTTTCTTTTTTTTTTTTTTTTATTTTTATTTTTATTTTTTTTAAAGATTTTATTTATTTATTTGACAGAGATCACAAGTAGGCAGAGAGGCAGACAGAGAGAGAGGAGGAAGCAGGCCCCCGGCCGAGCAGAGAGCCCGATGCGGGGCTCGATCCCAGGACCCTGGGATCATGACCTGAGCCGAAGGCAGAGGCTTTAACCCACTGCGCCACCCAGGCGCCCCCATCCTGTATTTTCTAAGCTATTACCAAATGAGAATATTTATTCCTTTATTATAAGGAAAACATTAGATACATTCTCAAATGTTTCAAAAGTAATTTAGGGTGCTATATTAGAAGTTGCATAAACTAAATATTTTCTGATCTGCTAGTTGTTAAAAAAAAAAAATCAGCATTTTTTTTCTTCCAAATGAACAGAAGGGATAAAAGTGCAAAAATAAACTATTGATATAAAGCAAAATTTTAAAAATACTTGGTTCAAAATAAAATGTCAGATTCCCAGTTTAAAATGAAGATATCATGGTACTAATAAAGATTTTCAAGTCAAGCTTTATTCACTTTGAACCCTAGACTCAGAAGTTCAGCTGAAGGTACAGACTGGTATCAGACCTCAGTGCAGTGTCTTTCTTGTGAAACACTGATAGGGCTCTCTTGCTATGTAAATTTTTGTAAAGATATTATTTATTTATTTACTTGAGAGAAGAGAGAGAGCATGTAAGCAGTGGGAGGAGCTTGCTCTGAGATCAAACCTTGCCTTGTGTGCACATCTTCGTTTCAGTTCCTTCCCAATCCCAGGAAAGGTGTTTCTGGAATGATATTCTTTTTTTCACCTCACTGTTCAAACAGAAACTCTCTTGATATGGTCGATAACTACATCCAAATTACATTTTGGACACTCTGCAAGGAAAACAACATAATAAAATATCTGTCTTTACCTCTCCTCTCTCCTCAAAACTAAAAGTATAGTAAGTAATAAACTATTTTCATTGTCAAGCAACTCAAATAATGATTTTCTATATTCTTTAAAAATTCACATAGCAAAAAAAAAAAAAAAAAAAAAATTCACATAGCAAGGGGTGCCTGGGTGGCTTAGTCAGTAAAGTGTCTGCCTTTAGCTCGGGTCATGATCTCATGGGTCCGGGAATAGAGCCCTATGTCAGGCTCCCTGCTTAGCAGGGAGTCGGGTTCTCCTTCTCCCTCTGCCCCTCCCTCTGCCCCTCCCTACCATTCATGTTCTTTCTCAAATAAGTAAACAAATAAATAAAAAATTTAAAAAAAAAGATTCACATCAAGAAGGGCACTTGGGTGGTTCAGTCAGTTATGTGGCCAACTCTTGATTTTGGCTCAGGTCATGATCTCAGGGTCATGGGACTGAGCCCTGGATCATGCTCCACACTCAGCTTGGAGTCTGCTTGTTCCTCTTCCTCTGCTCCTCCCACTGCTTGCATGCTCTCTCTCTTCTCTCAAGTAAATAAATAAATAATATCTTTACAAAAATTTACATAGCAAGAGAGCCCTATCAGTGTTTCATAAGAAAGACACTGCACTGAGGTCTGATACCAGTCTGTACCTTCAGCTGAAACATTTTGGCATGATGGTATAAGAAACCAGGAGAAGATGTAAGAGGAGGCACAGAATGCTGTTTTATTAAGTCTAAAATGTTCTTTTAAGACCTCTTTTGGTGGGCAGGGGGCGCCTGGGTGGCTCAGTCAGTTAAGTGTAGAACTGGTTTTTGATTCAGGTCTCACGATCTTGGGTCATGGATCCAGCCACATCAGGGGTCCACCCTCAAGAGTCTGCTTAAGATTCTCTCCCTCCCTCTCCCTTTTGGCCCCTCCCCCTACTAGCACACATGCGCTCTCTCTCTAAAAGATTATTAAAAAAAAAAAAAAAGACCTCTTTTTGGGGTACCTGGCTGACTCAGTTGGAAGAGCATGTGACTTGTTCTCAAGATCAAGTTCACGCCCACATTGGGCGTAGAGATTATTTAATAAAACTTAAAAAAAAAAAAGAAAGAAAAAGAAAAAAACTCTTTTCAGAGCATTTTCTTCTCTTGAGCTGCTGTCCCACATAGGGATGCCAGAGCCAGGGTATCCTATCCCAAGCAAGAAGATGGAAGAGCCAGTGGAAATGCTGGTATCCTCGATCCACTGATGATAATAATAAACAGTGAAAACTCAACTGTCAGGGACCCTTAGGGAGTGAGTCAATTTGGACAGACGATGGCGTGCTGTTGTTTTTTTTTAACTATTCATTAAATATTGATTATGAACCTGTACCAATACACATATACACACAAATAATATACACATACATACACATGTACAACTTTGAAAATAAAAGAAACATTTATGAATCTAAAACTCCTACAGAGTGAACCCATTTTTTTTTTTAAGATTTATTTTATTTTAGAGAGAGAGTGTGTGCATGCCAGGATGGGAGCAGAGGGAAAAGGGGAAAGAGAATCTTAAGCAGGCTCCCCTCCAAGCATGGGGTTCAATCCCACAACCGTGAGATCATAACCCGAGCCGATATAAAGAATTGGATGCCCTAACAACTAAGCCAACCCAGTGCCCCAGTAAAGTCATTTTTAAAGGTTAAGACACAAAAAACTACTTAGCAATATATAATATATCGAATGCCTCTTACTTAAAATCTACAAGTGTTCCAGTGGTAATTCTACTGAAAATAAATCCATACAATAGGATCTAAACTGTGACTGAAGAATACATTACAAAAGGCACTAGGGAAATATACCCAAGAATTAGTGCTGGTAGTGCTAGTACCAGTGCATTAATTTTTTTATTCTTACTTTCTTATTTTTTTAACTTTTTCAATGACTGTATTACTTTTATAATCAAAGAAAAATATATACTTAAGAAGTCAGCATATGTAATTATTTCATATACTATATGATTATAATGATATTTTAACTGAACAAAAAAACTGTAAGAAAGTGATGAAAAGTATAAGGAAGAGTGCACTACAGATGGGTTTGGTTTTTTCCTATCTGCTTTGCCCTACATTCCATTTTTTCCAAGTTTTATAGACTTTATTGAAAGAAAAGTAACAGGGCGCCTGGGTGGCTCGGTTGGTTAAGCCACTTGCCTTCAGCTTGGGTCATGATCCTGGAGTCCCAGGGTGGAGTCCCACGGTGGAGTCCCACATCAGTCTCCCTGCTCAGCAAGGAGTCTGCTTCTTCCTCTGACCCTCCCCCTTCTCATCCTGCTCTCATGCTCTCTCTCTCATTCTCTCTCAAATAAAGAAAGAAAATCTTGAAAAAAAAAAAAGAAAAGTAACAGATGCCAAGGCCAAACAACAACAACAACAAAAAAAACACAAAGCAATACCATTGGCAATAGCTTTCCCAATGGTAATCAGTTTTATACATACATAAGACTTTTCTCAGATCAGCAGAGCTGTATCCCAAACTGACTCTTATCCGGAAATAATGAAAAATTCAACCTCAAACTTAAGTTACACCTAAAACCACCAAGAGTTACTAAGATGACACAGAGGCTTATGCTTCAGAGCATTAAAAAGACATTATGGTAGGCAGGGGATAGGCCCAAGATTTCTGGCCCATGATATACACACATTTTCTCCCAGTTATTCCATCAAACAATAATGTAGGTACTGCTGTGAAACGAGTCTGCAAACATAATTAAGGTCCCAAATCAGGTGACCTTTAAATAAGATTATCCAGGTGGGCCTGATCTAATCATATGAGACCTTTAAATCTGGATCTAGAGGTAACATACATAAGATTTCAGAGAGTTGAAGTGTAAGACAGATTTCATTTGCAAGTTCTGCATTGTTGGCTTCAAGACAGAAGGGACCATGTAGCAAGGAATGCAGGCAGCCTCTAGAAGTGACCCCTGGTTGAAAGCCAGCAAAAAATAGGGACTTCATTCCTACTACCACAAGAATTGCCAACAACTTCAATAAGCTTAAAAACAGATTCTCCCCCAGAGGCTCCACATGAAAACTCCATCTGTTGGGCACTTTGATTTTAGCCTTTGAGATCTTGAACAGAGAAGTCCATGCTATGATTGGACTTTTGACCCACAGAGCTTTGAGCTAAAAATTGGTTGCTCTTTTCAACCACTGACTTTGTCGTAATTTGTTACACAGCAATAGAAAACTAATGCAAAATTCTTAGAGTCAAAATTCTTTTCTATAACCTTCCAACAATTATAAATACAGCTTTAAATACACAAGAAACTAACACAGGCTGTCTCTTAGAATTGCAACAAAAGCCATAACATTTTAACTGTGCTATGACTCATAAAACAGATAAATTGAACCAAACCAAACCACAACATGCATCACAGACCATCTAAACTCAAACTCCTTTTTTTTTTTTTTTCATTTTTCTCCTATCTATTTCACCCACCCCACCCCACCCCCACATACCTCCTCTCTGGCAATCACCAGTTTATTCTCTATTTTTTTGTTTGTTCATTTGTTTTGTTTTTTAGTTTCCACATACAAGTAAAATCATATGGTATTTGTCTTTCACTGTCTGGCTTATTTCACTTAGCATAATACCCTCTAGGTCCATCCATGTTGTCTCAAATGGCAAAATCTAATTTCTTTTTTATGGCCAAGTAATATTCCTGAGTGTGTGTATGTGTGTACATGTGTGTGTGTGAGTGCGTGTGTACCCCACTTCTTTATCCATTCATCTACTGATGGACACTTAGGATTAGACTGCTTACATAACCTGGCTATTAAAAATATGCTGCAATAAACACATGGATACATGTATCTTTTCAAATTGGTGTTTTCATTTTCTCTGGGTAAACACCCAGTAGTGGAATGACTGGATCATATGGTATTTCTATTTTTAACCTTTTGAGGAACCTCCATACTGTTTCCATAGTGGTTATATCAATTCACATTTCCTCCAACAGTGCACAATTACTCCCTTTTCTCCACATCCTTGCTGACACTGGTTATTTCTTATGTTTTTTATTTGAGCCATTTGACAGGTGTGAGGTGATACTTCATTGTGGTTTTCTGATTTGCATTTCCCTGATGATCAGGGATGTTGAAGCATTTTTTCATGTGTCTGTTGGCCATGTCTTCTTTGGAAAAATGTCTATTCAGCTCCTCTGTCCATTTTTTAATCAGATTTTTTTTTTTTTGGTGTTGAGTTCAAACTCTTTTTCACATCAGACTTCAAATCTGTATGTTCCAAGATAAGACCTCACACAAACTAATTTAATAGTAATTGCACAGACACTAGATATGACCTTATACTGGAACTTAATGAGTTCTAGCAACTCATCTAGTGAACAAATTCTAACTAATCCATGCTCAGATTACAAACTTCCACCCTAAAATCTAACAACAGTCCCTAATCTAACAACAGTCCTCAGTGAGCAGGTTTTCCTAACTGTCCCCCTCTTTTGAGATGGTTCCTCATTCCTCTGGTTCACTCTGTTTGTTGCAGCAAGTTAAATAAACCTAAGTCTTTTTTTCTTAACTACAAATAAATCCTTGATGATCTTTGGTTTATGGGTGTCCGACTATTTAACAACTGGCATTTCCACTAAGATTCAACTGACCTCCTTGTTTCTGGGAAGACCTATGGCTTTGTCATAGTGTGCACATAAGTGACCACTTGATTTCCACTTGCTTAAGGCCACCCTGCCTGTAACAGTGAGGTATCTGAGCTCCAATAATTTTGTTGAGCGCCTCAGGATCAAGGTAAAAGTTGGGTTCTCTGACTGTAAGTCTTATCAGATTATACTGTTCATGAGTGAAATTTGACTTCTACCTAATTAACAGTATTCCTATCATCTGTATGCTTGTTGAGTATCCTTTTTGTTGTTGTTGTTTAAGCTCTACACCCAGCATGGGGCTTGAACTCACGACCATGAGATTAAGAGTCACATGCTCTACAGACTGAGCCAGGCAGGCACTCCTTGTTCAGTATCTTGAGTGTCATTCATCTATAAGAGGAAGTCCATAGCACAGAACAGACATAGGCCTAATAAGTCTTTCTTCCCACCAGCTCCAAAAACTGACAAGTTCAGAAGGTCTGATCAGACCAGCATCTTTATGTGAACTTTGTCTTGGGTCATGTTTTCTAAAGCCTCCTAAGGACTTTCCTTAGTCCTTATAATCTTGAGATATCTTTTGCTTAGTTTTGTCTGCCTGGAGCAGAGGCTCTGACAAGTCCTCAGTTGATGACAGCTGATCTTTGGTGTCACTTCCTGTCTTGTGGAGACAGGTGGTTGCAAAGCACCATCCTCACCATACTTACTGCACGTAATTTAAGAGTTTTCTCAGTCTATATCGATGTCCACTCTGTGCCTCCTCTATCTACTTCTTTCATGCTTTCAGATTATGAATATAACTCAACAAATGGCATAATTTCAGCAAGAAAAAGATCTAAATTCTAAATGTCCTCTTGGAGAACTACTGACATGAACAAGATTACCTGAGAGGCACCTTAAAAGAAAAGAGGCACTGTGCTTGAATGGCACTTGAGTTGGTTAAGTGACCGACCCTTGATTTCAGCTCAGGTCATGATCTCAGGGTCATGAGATGGAGCCCCGAAACGGCTTCGTGCTCAGGAGGGAGTCTGCTTGAGATTCTCCCTCTCCATCTCCCTCTGCCCCTCCCCTCCCACATTCTCTCTATTTCTCCCTAAAAATAAATAAATCTTAGGATATTTGGGTGGCTCAGGTCATGATCCCAAGGTCCTGGGATCAAGTCCCACATTGGGCTCCCTGCTCAGCGGAGAGGCTGCTGCTTCTTTTGCCCACCACTCCCCCTGCTTGTGATCTCTTTCTCTCTGGCCAATAAATAAATAAAATCTTAAAAAAAAAAATCTTTTTTAAAAAAAGAAAAGAAAAAAGTAAACAGAATTCTGACTATCCAATGGTCTATATTCCTTAACATGAAGAAATTTCTAAATGCAATTCAAATTCTAAAACTGCCTCCCTGAAAGAATCCCCAAACCCCAAGATAAGAAGGAGAAAGTTTAGGGTCATCTGTGTGGTTCAGTTGGTTGGGTGTCCAACTCTTGATTTCAGCTTAGGTCCCTATCCCTCTGCCCGGTCCCCCATTCATGTGCTCTCTCACTCTCTCCTTCTAAGATAAATAAATAAATCTTTTTTCTTTTTAAAGGAGAAAATTCATTGAAAAAAAAAAAAATCAGCCTTGTATGGCCTCCCTAGCAAGTAGGCCATATTTTGATGTGTCCTAGAGGTGCAAAACCTGGGAAAGGCTAACTGGCATCACCCTAAAAAGAATTTAGAAATTAATCCTTAAGAAATAATGAAAAGAGGGCACCTGGTGGCTTAGTTGGTTGAGTGCCTTCAGCTCAAATCATAATCTCGGGGTCCTGGGATCCAGTCCCACATCAGGCTCTTTGCTCAGGGGCCCTCTCCCTCTGCCACTCTTCTGCCTGTGCTCTTTTTCTCAAATAAATAAATAAAATCTTAAAAAAAAAAAAAAAGAAGGGACGCCTGGGTGGCTCAGTTGGTTGAGCCGCTGCCTTCGGCTCAGGTCATGATCCCAGGGTCCTGGGATCGAGTCCCGCATCGGGCTCCTTGCTCAGCAGGGAGCCTGCTTCTCTCGCTGCCTCCGCCTGCCTCTCTGCCTGCTTGTGTGTACTCTCTCTCTGACAAATAAATAAATAAAATCTTTAAAAAAAAAGAAGAAGAAGAAGAAGAAGAAGACGAAAAGAAATAATGAAAAGTCCTTATAATTTTTAACTCTCTGGAAGTTATGAGATTATTCAGGTGGTAGAAATACCACTTTCACGGGATGCCTGTGTGGCTCAGTGGGTTAAAGCCTCTACCTTCGGTTCAGGTCATGATCCCAGAGTCCTGGGATCGAGCCCCGCATCGGGCTCTCTGCTCGATGGGGAGCCTGCTTCCCTTCCTCTCTCTCTGCCTGCTTTTCTGCCTACTTGTGATCTCTGTCTGCCAAATAAATAAATAAAATCTTTAAAAAAAAAAAAAAAGAAATACCACTTTCAGAAAATCCTTTTCACTTGGCCCTTAACTGTAACATTGTCTTACAGTTATACTGATTTCAAAGAATATAAAAGAATATGTATAAAGACAAGGGAATGAGAATGTGTAGTATCAGACGTGTTTTTGTTTATCTAGAAATAAAGAGAATAATTTTGTCTTAAATAATAAATGTTGTGTTTCACCACAAAAAAGAAATGGTAATTATATGGTGTTATACATTGTTAGCTAATCCTATGGCGGTAAATCATTTTGCAAAATATATAGGTGTATCAAATCACACATTGTACACCTTAAGTTACATGTGATATATCAATTATATCTCAGTAAATCTGGAAAAAAAAAAAAAAGAGAGAAATTCCTGGTTGCACCAAGATGTGAAAGAATAGAGTGAAAAAAAATTTTTTGACAGTATAGGGGCACCTGGGTGGCTCGGTGGGTTAAAGCCTCTGCCTTCGGCTCAGGTCATGATCCCAGGGTCCTAGGATTGAGCCCCACATCGGGCTCCCTGCTCAGTGGGGACCCTGCTTCCCCACTCTCTGCCTGCCTCTCTGCCTACTTGTGATCTCTGTCTGTCAAATAAATAAATAAATAAATAAAATCTTTAAAAAAAAATTTGACAGTATACTATAAAGATACAAGGTCTGAGAGTAAGTACACTTTATTTGTCAGGGTCCTTAACAGGTATAAAAAAGAATTTGAAGGGAGAAATAAAATATGTTAAAATTTTTGATAAAATTGGTCAAATGTGAGAGGTTTATCATAAAAAATAAACAAAATAGGGGCGCCTAGTTGGCTCAGTTGGTTAAGGGTCTGCCTTTGGCTCAGGTCATGATCTCAGGGTTCTGGGATAGAGCCCTACATCAGGCTCTCTGCTCAGTACGGAGTCTGTCTCTGCCCCTCCCCTTCTTGTGCACGTGTCCTCTTTCCTTCTCAAATAAAATCTTTAAAAAAAACAATTACATTAAAAAAATTGCTTAAAAATAAGGGTTTATAAATCTTTTTAATGTAAATTCTCCATGAATAAAAAATGGAGTAAAACTAGAATTTAATTTCCTTTTTGCGAAAAAAAGCAAAGCTATTTTGTGCCTGGATAACACATCCCTTAAATCATCAAAATATTCTGTTAACTCTCTGTGCTTTTTTTTTTAAAGATTTTATTTATTTATTTGAGAGAGAGAGAGAGAGAGCCCAAGCAGGGGGAGCAGCAGGCAGAGGCAGAGGGAGAAGCAGGCTCTCAGCTGAACAGAGAGCCTAATGTGGGGATCAATCCCACGACCCTGGGATCATGACCTGAGCTAAACCGCTTAACCGACTGAGCCACCCAGGTGCCCCTCTCTCTGCTTTTTGAAACACTCATAAATCTTTTGTATTTTAAGTTCTTTACTTTTGGGGAAAAGTTAACATTCCTAATAATCACTATTTTTAAAGATACTGCCTGGGAACCCCTGGCTGGCTCAGTCAGTGAGCATTCGACTCTTGATCTTGGGGATTCGAGTTTGAGCACCAGTTGGAGGTAGAGATTACTTAAAATTTTTAAAAAATATAATCTAAAAAAATTAAATAAAGATACTGCCTGTAACTATTTCTTTGGATAGTTATGACTTACATTTTGTCAAATGACAATTCCTTTTGAATTTGTTCTTCTCTAAATTCAGAATAATAAAACTATTAAGATATTTCTCATACCTACAATATTTTTGGGTTTATAAATGATCATTAGGCAACATAAAGATTATTAAAAATGTTTCTAAAAACAAGCCTGGGTGGCTCAGTTGGTTAAGCATGTGCCTTTTGCTCAGGTCATGATCCCAAGGTCCTGGGATGGAGCCCCACATCGGGCTTCCTGCTCAGTGGGAAGCCTGCTTCTCCTTCTTCCTCTGCCACTCTCCCTGCTTGTGTTCTCTCTCTTCTCTCAAATAAATAAAATCTTTAAAATAAATAAATTAATTAATAAAATGTTTTTAAAGGATTACAGAAATAGCAGCTTTGTTTGGCATCCTCCAACTTTTCACTAATTCAAAAGTATTGTGAGTTTTCTGCTTTATTAAAATTGGGTTAAAAGAAAAAAAAACTACCTGATAAAAAAAGTTCAGTCTTCGTAAATTAATCATGTGTCAGTTAAATATGTTAAAAGTAAATATGCTACAATGTTTGTGTATCTTTCAGGTTAAAGGAAACAAATATTCATATACAAAGACTAACACAACAGCTGTCTACAAAAAGATTTTTCCTCTAGGCTTAAATAAGCTTGTACTGGTGAAATTCGTAATACATTTTACAGAATAAACCCATGGCCTGATGATTTGTCAATTTCTCTTGGTCACGGCATGTTCTTACTTTCAGGATAATCAGTGACTAACTCTTTATAAAACTGATTATGTACTTTAGTACATAATCTTCCATTCTGACAATGCTGGTTAATATAACAAATAAACTGAAGCCCAGACTCAGCATCCACAAGAAATTTCTGTTTCTTCCTTACATTCACCTGAAGTGGCCAACTGTAATCTAAAGATCAGCAACTGAACTTTGTGGAGACCTATCAAAAGAACTTCTGTGAAGGTATCATGACTATTGATACTACAGAGAATAAATTATGTGTATTGCTGACATCATTGCCATGGTCAGACATTGTGGCTGAGTCTGAATTTCCAAAACTGTTTTGGTCCAAAAGCAGAAGACAATGTAAATAGACTATTTCCTTTTTTTTTTTTTTTAAGATTTCATTTATTTATTTGACAGAGAGAGACAGTAAGACAGGGAACACAACAGGGGAAGTGGAAGAGGGAGAAGCAGGCTTCCTGCAGAGCCCGGAGCCCAACGCTGGGCTTGATCCCAGGACCCTAGGATCATAACCTGAGCCAAACACAGACGTTTAAACGACTGAGCCACCCAGACGCCCCTAGACTACTTACTTTTAAGATCATCAGAACACAACCTCTGAGATGCTAGAAGCCACAGATTACCATGTACTTTGCATGATTTTGCCCTTTATTCTCTCGGCTCTTTTCTTCTCTCTCTGCTAGTTCAAGATTCCAGATGTCAATAAACACCCCGTCCATTATTCTTAGTATTACCAAGACCTTTATCTCTGACAATCATCACATACAGGACTAATTCTTCAGACACTGACAAGGTGAACAATCCATATCCAAAATTAAAGGGGAAAAAATGACTTGGTTAATAAAGGAAGATCCAAATAGATATGGAATACATAGAACATTATTTCAAACTTTAATAGTAACTCTTGTTTGAAGTTTTGTTTGTTGTAAATGCCATGCGTGTATGATCTCCAGGTTTTAAATGCTACAGTCACATATTATCATGTTAGATGATTTAACAAATCTAAGAAACAGAACAAAGTGGCCTGGTGCTTATAAAGGTCAAAATTACTACCATCAAAAGCTTGATAAACATTCACAACCTATCTAACAATGATACAGATCTTGACTGATCACTTCCCCTAAATGTTAAGTCTGTCAACGTCATTAACAAATGATCAAAAGCAGAAACTGAGGATTGAAAGAGAAACCACAAATTGCTCACAAACACTCAGAAATAACCCTATGATTTATAAAACAGATAAACTGAACCAAACCAAACCACAATGTGCATTACATACTATCCGAGCTCAAATCTTTTTAAATATTAGCTCATTATATTCCAATATCAAGACACACTGATATAACTGTAACTCCTGAGGGATCATGTGTTCTAAAGATAAAGCCACTGACTATTCCATCAACTCACCTAAATTACAGATTCTAGCCAATCCCCACCCAAACTACTAATTTCTACCCTAAAATCACTCCGTGACTAACTCCAGCTCCTAAAACCTTGTATATCTTCTTTGCTAACTCCCTCCTTCTGAAATGCCCCACAGTTATTCTGGTGTGTGCTATTCCCTGCTGTAGCAAGCTAAATCAAGAACTTATTTTCTGACCATAGATATGTTCCTGGTGGCCTTTCATGGTAGGCTTTAACATCCTCATGGCAGGCAACTAGCGGCCCAGAATTAGGAATAGGAAGAAGACTTTATGATATATACCTTTTAAAACTCTATACCATGTTATTTTATTACCTATTTAAAAGAATAAATAAAATAAAATCTACAAATGTATGTAATTCTATTATAAATGAATCAACCAACAGTAGTACTACCAATATCCAATCAGCTACAACTCATCCAGGAATCAGAGTATTGCTGGCTGTCGGCAGACAGAATTCATTACCTGTTTCAAAAAGGCTAAAAAGACGCCAAACCATTAATGGATCATCAATGGGTTACCAACAGATCTTTGTGTCAAAATTCAAAATCTCTTCCTGTTTGGAAGGTAAATCTAAATCAGCCAGCAGTTACAAGTGATAATTAGCTTTGCATCTTTTGTGGACAAATTTTTATTATACAGTGTGGAACAGCATAATGAATACCCACATAGCAACAATTATCAACCTTCAGCTAATCTTCAAACTGTTCTTAAAGATTTCTCTAAATCAAAGATACTATGTTATAATTCAATGCAAAAGATTTTTTTAAAAACTAAAGAGCACAAGTGCACCTTGATTTGGGGATCATGAGTCCAAGCCCCATGCTGGGCATGAAGCCTACTTAAAATTTAAAAAAATAATAATCTCGGGGCACCTGGGTGGCTCAGTGGGTTAAGCCTCCGTCTTTGGCTCAGGTCATGGTCTCAGGGTCCTGGGATCGAGCCCTACATCGGGCTCTCTGCTCAGCAGGGAGCCTGCTTCTCCCTTTCTCTCTGCCTGCCTCTCTGCCTACTTGTGATCTCTCTGTCAAATAAATAAATAAAATCTTAAAAATAAATAAATAAATAAAAATAAATAAATAAAAAAATAATAATCTTAAAAAGACTACAAAACATAAAATAAAAAAATAAAAAATAAATAAAATAAAAAATAAAAAACCAATAACTACCACAAAATAAAAACAAATCTCTTAGAGTGCCAAAAACAACTATTTAAAATTTTGGTATGTATCTTAACATCTTAATATTTAAACAAACTATTTTTTTTTAATATTTTATTTATTTATTTACTAGACAGAGATCACAAGCAGGCAGAAAGGCAGGCGGAGAGAGAGGAGGAAGCAGGCTTCCCGCTGAGCAGAGAGCCCGATGCGGGGCTCGATCCCAGGACCCTGGGATCATGACCTGAGCCGAAGGCAGAGGCTTAACCCACTGAGCCACCCAGGCCCCCTAAACAAACTATTTTATAATTACTTGTATTATACAACCCTGTAATCTTTTGAATTTTGTAACAAACTACTAAATTTTTCTCATACCAACAAATATTCTTCTGTAATTTTCAGACTCTCCATCATAGAGATAATATAATTCACCTACCCTGTTATTAAACATTGCAGTTATTTTTTCTTTGCTATCAGGAAAAACATAGCAACAAGTTACCTTTGTTCATACAAGTTCACATGTTTATCAACCATTTAAATGTATTTACTTATAAATTATCTATAAACATCATATCCTTTGCTCACTTTTCTTTCTTTTTCTGTGATTTGCAGTTAAATAAAATGATAACTAAAAACACACCCACATATTAAAGCTAGCAGTAAAGTGCAAATATTTCTTTCCCTACAGCACACTTTTAAAAGGCATTTCAACTCCAGGCAATGTTTTATTTTATTTACTTATTTATTTATTTATTTGTCAGAGAGAGAGCGAGCACACGCACAAGCAGGGGAAGCAGCAGCCAGAGGGAGAAGCAGGCTCCCCTCGAAGCAAGGAGCCTGATGCGGAACTTGATTTCAGGACTCTGAAATCATGACCGGAGCAAAAGGCAGATGCTTAACCAACTGAGCCACTCACGTGTCCCTGTTTTTCTTCTTTTTAGGCAATCTCTACACCCAATGTGGGACTTGAACTCACAACCCCAGTCGGTGGTATTCTCCACCGACTGAGCCAGCTAGGTGCCCTCACGCAGTATTTTTAAGTAAACTTTATCCTCCTAAAGTGAACTACTAATCCCTAGTACACAGGGAGTCTCAATTTATTTCCTTCTTTCAGGCTTTCAGTGCAACTTCATAATAGTCTATTAACTTAAGATCTCATTTTAACAAAAATAAGTCGTTTGCACCAATCCTGCAATCCTAATTTTAGGGTATAGTTTTCATATCTTCTTTTTTTAAAAAATAAACTTTATTGAGGTTTATTTAGGTACAATAAACTATATCCATTAAAGTGTAAAACTTGGTAAATTTTGACATATGTATATGTTTGTCAAAACCACAATCTTGATCAAATACAGAACATCTCCATTACTACCAAAAGATCTTCTCATCTGCCCCCAGTACCTCAACCACTCATCTGCTTTCTGTCACTAGACAAATCTGGATTTTTCTAGTTTTATATAAATGGCACTGTCCAGTATACAGTCATTTATGTCTGGCTTTTTTCACTAAGCATGTTTCTGTGATTCACCTATGTTATTGCATGTATCAGAAGTTTGTATGTTTTTATTGCCAAGTAGTACTCCATGGTGAGGATGTAACATATTATAGTTATCCATTTACCTGTTGGGTATTTCCTGGATTTTGCTATTATGACCAAAGCTGTTATAAACATATACACATAGATCTTTTGCTTTCATTTCTCTTGGGTAAATACTGAAGGGCAGAATGCCAGGGTAAAATGGAAGGTGCATAATTAACATATTAAGGAAATGTCAAATAATTTTGCCAAACAGTTATACAACTTTACAGTCCCACCAGCAGTGTATGAAAGTTCCACTTACTCCCTATCTTGTCAAAACTAGAAATGTTTAGTTTCAGACATTCTAATCCGTGGTGGTGGTATTTCATTGTAGTTTTAATTTTCATTTCCCCAGTAGCTAATGATGCTGAATATCTCCTTGGACACTACTGGCCAGTTGTATACTTTTGTTTATGATTTATCTGTTCAAATCTTTAGTCCATTTTTAAAACTCTGATTGTCTTATCAGTGAATTGTAAGTTCTTCACAAAGCTTTTTAAGATTTTATTTATTTATTTGAGAGCAAGCATTAGTGGGGGGGGCAGAGGAAGAGGGAGAAGCAGACTCCCCACTGAACGCAGAGTCTGACAATGACCCCCAGGACCCTGAGATCAAGACCTAAGCCAAAGGCAGATGCTTAACCCAACTAAGCCACCCAGGTGCCCCCTCCCACCTTTTTTTCCAATGTGGAGCCCAACAAGGGGCTTGAACTCAGGACCCTGAGATAGAGACCCGAGCCAAGATCAAGAGTTGGACACTTAGCCAACCAAGCTTCCCAGGTACCCCCTGCCTTTTCATTTTCTTAATGAAACATACTTAGAAGAACAAAAAATCTTAATTTCGATATAGTCCAATTATCAGTTTTTATAGTTCATTTTCTTTGTGACCTAAGAAAACTGTCTACTCCAAAGTCACAAAGATTTCTCCTATGTCTTGATTATTGCAGCTTTGTAGTAAGTCTTTAAATCAGGTAGTCTGAGTTTCTCAACTTTGTTCTGCCTTTTGAAAATTGGTTTGCTTATTCTCAGTCTTAGTCATTTCCATATAAACTTTATTTTTTCTAAAGTTTATTTATTTGTAATCTCTACAGCCAACATGGGGCCTGAAGTCATGACCTCAAAATCAAGAGTCTCCTGCTCTACCGACTGAGCCAGCCAGGTGCCCCTCTAAATAAATTTTAGAATCAGCTTACCAATTTCTATTTAAAAATCCCAGGATTTTGGGGCTGCCTGGGTGGCTAAGTTAGTTAAGCAACTGCCTTTGGCTCAGTTCATGATTCCGGAGTCCCGGGATCGAGTCTCACCTCGGGCTCCCAGCTCCATGGGGAGTCTGCTTCTCCCTCTGACCTTCTCCCTTCTCATTCTCTCTCTCAAATAAACAAATAAAATCTTAAAAAATTAAAAAGTAAAAATCCCAGGATTTTGATTGATATTGCATTTATTTATAAATCAGTTTGGGGAACTGACATCTTAACAATTTTGCATTGTCTGATCAAGGACATGATATTACTCTCCTTATAGTTAGGTCTTTAATTTCCCTCAGGAATATCCTGTAGTTTTCAGTAAAAAGATTTTATGCATTTTGTCACATTTACTCCCAAGTATTTCGTGGGTTTTAGAAATATTCTAAGTAAAAGTAAAAAAATTCATTTCCCAATTGTTTGCTGATAGTATATAAAAATACAATTGATTTTGGGGTGCCTGGGTGGCTCAGTGGGTTAAAGCCTCTGCCTTCGGCTCAGGTCATGATCCCAGGGTCCTGGGATCGAGCCCCATATCGGGTTCTCTGCTTAGCAGGGAGCCTGCTTCCTCCTCTCTTTCTCTGCCTGCCTCTCTGCCTACTTGTGATCTGTCAAATAAATAAATAAATAAAATCTTTTAAAAAATACAATTGATTTTTATATATTCACCTGTATCCTTTGACTTTGCTAAATTCTGTTACTAATGGTTATTTGGCAGATTACCTAAGACTTTTTACATAGTCTTGCAATTTGTAAATAGAAACATTTTTATTCCTTCCCTTCCAATCTATATGCCTTTTTGTTCTACTTCTTGCCCTATTTCAATGGAAACAACTAGTTACAATGCTGACCAGAAGTAGCAAGCAAGGGCATTGCTGCCTTATTCCTAATCTTAGGGGTAAAGCACTCAATATTTTACCATTAGGTATGAATTTGTTGTGGGTTTTTCTTAAACGATCATCAGTTGAAGAAGCTCCCCTATCCTATTCCTAGTTTTCTGAGGTTTGTTTAAATCATGAATGGGTACAGAATTTTTGTCAATTGGTTTTTCTGAATTTACTGAAGTAATCATATGAGTTTTCTCATATGGTTACCATGGTAGATTATACTGACTGATTTTCAAACCAACTCTGCATTCCTGGGATATACCCTACTTGGCAATTGTGTTGTTATTATCAGTACATTCAAGTTGCTGATACAAGTAGGTTAAAAATCTCTGACACAGAAGTAATTACTTATGTTGTACAAAATTGTCAAAACTATGGTATCCACAAAACCTTAGGTTTCAATATACGTTTTAGATTTTAATTTTCTTAACTGGAATTGCAATAATAAATACAGTGATCATGATATTTACTAGTTGTATGCTAACTACACAACAGGCATTATGCTAATGACTTCATATATATTCTCATTTAATCTAATAACACTTTATTAAGTTTTATTTTTTAAAATATGTTATTTATTTGTGAGAGAGAGAGAGGCAGACAGACCACAAGCAGGGGGAGCAGCAGGCAGAAGGAGAAGCAGGCTCTCCACTGAGCAAGGAACCCAATGTAGGACTCAACCCTAGACCCTGGGATCATGACCTGGGCTGAAGGCATATGCTTAACGAACTGAGCCACCCAGGCGTCTCTCTATTAAGTATTATTATCTCTATTTGACAGATGTGGCAACCAATGTTAGGGAAGTTAGAAAATTTGTCAAAAATCTCACAACTCAACGGGAGGAGGTGGAGTGTGATTCCAGGTCAGTTGATTCCAGAAACTAACCTCTTATCTCTTTTTTGCTATACTGCTTTAACAAACAATCTCAAACGCTTTTTCTTAATACATAATTCAAAGTAATATAACATGGGTTAGAATGAAAATAAGTTCCCTGAGAGCCCACTAAAGTTTAAATCCAAATGAGAACTATGTAGGCATAACACACAACAAATATGCAAGATATACTCTCATGGAAACTAATGAATTTTACACAATTCCAGACAAATTAGCTATAACTATCTCTTTTACATGCAACCCCCACCACCACCTAACAAAGTAAGTGACAGTGATTATTAGTGGTCATCTTGAATCCACTCTAATTCTTATGGAAGTACACAAAATCACTCAAAAACTTCATAACCAGGGGCACCTAAATGGCTTAATCTGTTAAGCATCTGCCAACATGGGGTGTCTTGTTCAGCAGGGAGTCTGCTTCTCGCTCTCCCTCTGCCCCTCCCCCCACTCACATGCGAGCTCCTCACACTCTCTCTCACTCGCTCGCTCTTTCTCTCAAATAAATAAATAAAACCTTAAAAAAAAAAAAAACTTCACACCTGGATTACATAAGGAATAGTGAGCAACTTGTGGCTCTATCATAAAAGAGAACAAAGATTTTAAAAAATAATAAATTACTAAATTTACCTTTCTAATGTCAACTTCAATATGTGAAACACATAATGCCACATGCTAAGACTTCACCATTCTTCTTCATAATGATGAAGTATTTTATTCTTTTATTATTCTACTTACTATTGCTGACCTCCTTAATTTAAAAGCAATAAACGTAAAGAAATTCAAAGACCACAGTTAAAACTACGTTTCTCTCTTCCTAATAACAAAAGCTAAGAAAGTTTGGGTACAATCACCAACTCTCCTGTTTCTCTATGAAACTCTGACATTTTAGCTTCATCTCCAACAATACCATTGGAGGAAGTTAACAATTCAAGTGTAATCATCCAGTGTCATCCTTTTAAAAGCTAAAAGACTAGGATAGTAACTGAAAAACAAAACATTTAATAATAATTCTATTTAGGGGGCGCCTGGGTGGCTCAGTGGGTTAAAGCCGCTGCCTTCGGCTCAGGTCATGATCCCAGCGTCCTGGGATCGAGCCCCGCATCGGGCTCTCTGCTTGGCGGGGAGCCTGCTTCCTCCCTCTCTCTCTGCCTGCCTCTCTGCCTACTTGTGATCTGTCTGTCAAATAAATAAATAAAATCTTTAAAAAAAAAAAAAAAAAAAAAATAATTCTATTTAGAATTGATCAAAGTTTCTATGCATAGACTTTATGGAACAGGATAATAATTATATTTGTTAAAGTCCAAAGTTCTGAAATACATAGGAGAAATAGAGCTGGAAGGGTTCTTTAAGTAAAATTCAAAAATACTAGGGAAGTAGTTAAATTATCCAATATTTATTTGGCCTTATTACATGTTCAACTTGTGTAAGTCATTTACAGATTATACAATTTTAACACATGGACTCTACCTAGAAGAACTTTATGTTCTTTTTTTTTTTTTTTTAAGAATTTATTTTTAAGGGGCACCTTGGTGGCTCAGTCAGTTAACATCTGCCTTCGGCTCAGGTCATGATCCCAGGGTCCTCATCAGGCTCTCCTCAGCAAGGAGCTTGCTTCTGCTTCTCCCTCTCCCTCTGCCTGCTGCTCCCCCTGCTTGTGCTGTCAAATAAATAGTCTTTAAAAAATAAATTTAAAAAAGGTTTTATTTTTAAGGAATCTCTACACTCAACGTGGGACTCAACCCTTGAAGATCAAGAGTTGCATGCTCCAATGACTGAGTATGCCAGGCTCCCCTATGTTCTATTTAAGTAGAAAAAATAACTCATATTCAAATCACAAGATTTAATATGAACATAGAACAGTTAAACAATACACTGTATGGTACAGACTCTAAGTAGGGAAGACTATAAAGGGGTATAAGTGGTGGCTACAGAAATTAAGGAAGGACATCAGAAAATTGGGACTTGAGGGGCACATTGCTGGCCCAGTTGGTTAAGCATCTGCCTTCGTTTCGGGTCGTAATCCCAGGGCCCTGGGATGGGCCCCGCATCAGGCTCCCTCCTCAGCAGGGATCTGCTTCTCCCTCTCCCTCTGTGCTCTCTCTCTCTCTCTCTCTCTCTCTCAAGTAAATAAATAAAATACCTAAAACACAAAACAAAATAAACAAACAAAAAAAGCTGAGACTTGAGCTGTGTCTTCTCAAAGTTCCAAAGCCACTTCCACATTTTCAGATAATTGTTATAGCAGTATTTTGCCCTTGGCACCAAAATAAAATAAATAAAAGGTATACTAAAAGAGAAAAAAGAAGAAATTCCAGACATACACATAATATACTGTATGTATGGATATTTTTTTTTTGAAAGATTTTATTTATTTATTTGACAGACAGAGATCACAAGTAGGCAGAGAGGCAGGCAGACACAGAGGAGGAAGCAGGCTCCCCGCTGAGCAGAGAGCCCGATGCGGGGCTCGATCCCAGGACCCTGGGATCATGACCTGAGCTGAAGGCAGAGGCTTAACCCACTGAGCCACCCAGGCGTCCCATGTATGGATATTTTTTAAAAAAGATTTTATTTATTTGACAGAGAGAGAGAAATATCACAAGTAGGTAGAGAAGCCGGCAAAGAGAGAGAGCGAGCGAGCAAGCTTGGGCTTCCCGCCAAGCAGAGAGCGGGGCTCAATCCCAGGACCCCAAGATCATGACCTGAGCCAAAGGCAGAGGCCCAACCCACTGAGCCACCCAGGTGCCCCTGTATGGATATTTTTAATGAAATATTTCAAAAATAATTTTATATAAAATGGTATAGGAAACAAATACTACAAATGTTGCTACCTACCCATGAACCTACCATGTAGATTTAACATACTAAGTTTGCCATATCTGTTTCAAATATATTTTTTTAAGATTTTATTTATTTACTTGTCAGAGAGAGAGAACACAAGCAGAGGAAGCCTCAGACAGGGAGCAGAGCAGGGAGCCTAATGCAGGACTCAATCCAAGACTCTGCGATTATGACCTGAGGGGAAGACAGGAGCTCTACCGGCTGAACCACCCATGTGTTCTGAGTTTCAAAAAAAATTTTTTTTTATTCATTTGAGAGAGATACAGAGACACAGACAGAGCACAAGCAGGAGGAAAGACAGAGGGGGAGGGAGAAGCAGACTCCCCACTGAGCAGAAAGCCCGATATGGGGCTCCATCCCAGGACCTGAAGATCATGACCCAAGGTAAAGGCAGACACTTAACTGTCTGAGCCACCCAGGCGCCCCTTGAGTTTCAAATATTTTTAAGAACTAAAAAAAATATTGCAGTTATAACTGAGCAACTTCCATCTGAGTCCTTCCTCTCCAGAGGTAATTACTACATTTAAGTAGTTGTATATCCTTCTGACATGTATATAATTTGTTACAAATATATCTACACATAACATAGTACATTTTAAATTTTATATACATGGTATCATACTGTGTATCCTTTTGTAACTTGCATTTTTATACTCAACACTACTTTCCAGATATATTTAAAATGGGGCCACAGTATCCATTTTTTCTCCCATATTTTTTTTAAGTTCCATAGCTGATTCTGATTAGTGACCAGAGTTGAAAGTTATCATTCTAAGCCTATATATATTATCCAAGAAAGCTTTTAGTGCTCCAAAATTGCTAACACATTTTATTATTATTTTCAAGTAAGCTCTATGTCCAACATGGGGCTTGAACAACACCCCGAGATCAAGAGTTAACAGGCTCTACTGATTTAGCCAGCCAGGTTCCTCTGGTAACACATTTTAACTTGGCTTTTTACCACAAGTCAGTTGCTGCTACATTACCTTATTTCAATAAAAAATTATTTAACAGTGCTTCCAACGCAGAAGCAAAAAAACTAATCAAACCAGGTGTACACATGATTCAAAATAATAAACAAACAATAAAATTGGTTTCTTGAAGGGAATGGGTGTGGCTACAAAGGGGCAATAACACAGGCATCTCGTGGTGATGTTTCTTTTTAAACATCTTCATTGTGCTGGTAGTTATACAAGTCTACACATGTAGAACTGCATAGAGCTACAGACACATGCATGTGCACACAAATTCACATATAACTGGTGAAACCTGAATAAACTCTATGGACTGTGCCAATGTCAGCTTCTTGGTTTGGTATAATTTTGGTAGTGTGGGATGTTGACACTATGGAGGACAGAGACCTAGGAGAGGAAGTATAGGACCTCCCTGTACATTTCTTCACAACATCCTGTGAATCTAAAAGTAAAAGCTTAATACATTTTTGAAACTAAGTTTCTAAACCTGAAGAAATTCTGCAGCCTTTCACAGGCAGTATCAGTATCCTGCTACAATATACACCTACTACATAAGTGATTATTTTTAGGTAAATATACTTAACATCGGATGCAAATCTGCATAAAAGAGAAAGAAAACATTGGTGATGACCACTTTAATCCTACAGTAAGTGTGAAAGATAAACCTTAAAAGTTACTGACCTATAAGTTATTATTTTTAGATTATTGTGTGGTCTTACCCTCACAGGACACTAGGATTTACCTAAATAGCTATCTCTGTTCACTACAAATAACCCTGCTTTCATTCCTATTTTAAGCCAGCAAGCCTGCCCTACTTTTGCAGACTTATTTCCTAATCTACTCACCTGCTTTTCCAATCATGAACCAGTTAAACACCGCTGAAGAGGTTATGTTAAATATTATTACTGAAAGTCGTAAGTAGCTTTCAGATCCTCTCGTAACCTATTAGAACAAGTAATTTTATTTCACGGTCTGACACAGATCTTCGAGATATTCCCTCTCTTCTTTGACAGTCATAGAGCATACTTTCATAGTACTGGGAACTAGCTCTCCCAGAACTAATTAAGTAATAACCACTATCAGTGATAGTCTGACAGAAACAATAAGTTTACAGTGACATCATATGTTTTCAATAAAACAGTGTCCAAAAGTAAAAATAAGTAGCCTCCCTTCATGGATAAATCCACCAATTACCTTTATTACTCTGGCCATTCATTAAAACTATCCTACTTTACTTATGTTTTTAAAAATTTTTATTTAGTTCTTTATTTTATCCTATTTTATTTTTAAACCTCCACAAAGCCTTAGGTCACCAGAACAAAATGTACCTATGGATACACACAAAAACTCACAAGTTAAGTCTTATCTCTTTAGACTACTGATCAACAAAGCTCAAACTTGAAACGATTATCAATTTGTAAAGTGAGGGAGCAAACCCTTCATACCATATATAGTCTGCCATTTAGTCATCTGCTCTTCTTGGTGCTATTAGTCATAGGAAGCTCCATAGTTCTGATTTTCTATCACACTTTTGGGAGGCCATTATATGCTATACTGAGTACTTTCCAAGACAGTATTTAAGCTTCTAAGTATAAAGAGAAACATGTTGCTTCTAATAGGGATTCATTGGATATTTGTTTATGCATGTTTATGATTTCTAAAATTCTATTTATACTATAGACAAGGAAATTTTCACCATTTTTCTTTTCTTTTCTTTTTTTTTAAGATTTTATTTGTTCAGGGGCGCCCGGGTGGCTCAGTGGGTTAAAGCCTCTGCCTTCGGCTCGGGTCATGATCCCGGGGTCCTGGGATCGAGCCCCGCATTGGGCTCTCTGCTCAGTGGAGAGCCTGCTTCCCCCCAACTCTCTCTCTCTCTCTGCCTGCCTCTCTGCCTACTCGTGATCTCTGTCAAATAAATAAATAAAAATCTTAAAAAAAAAAAAAAAGATTTTATTTGTTCATTTGACAGAAATCACAAGTAGGCAGAGGCTGGCAGAGAGTTGGGGAGTTGCTGAGCAGGGAGCCCGATGAGGGGCTCGATACCAGGACCCTGAGATCATGACCTGACCGGAAGGCAGAGGCCTAACCCACTGAGCCACCCAGGCGACCCTTTCTTTTCTTTTAAAGATTTTATTTACTTATTTGACAGAGAAAGACAGCAAGAGAGGGAACACAAGCAGGGGAAGTGGGAGAGGGAGAAAGAGGCTTCCCACTAAGCGGGAAGCCCGATGTGGGGCTCCATCCCAGGCCCCTGGGATCACGACCTGAATGGAAGGCAGATGTTTAACGATCAAGCCACCCAGGCACCCCACCATTTTCTTATTAAGCATTTTAGGTTTAAATCCTTTAAAAACCTCATAAGGAGACTACAGTTGGAAAGTATAAAACAACACTCTTAGGGTATCTGGGTGGCTCAGAAACTAAGCATCTGACTCTTTGTTTCGGCTCAGGTCTAATTTCATGGGTCCTGAGATGGAGGCCTACATTGGGCTCCCCACTCAGGAGCAAGTCTGGTTGAAGATTCCCTCCCTCTGTCAGTCAATCAGAAATTGCTAAACAAAATAAGTCAACCAGAAAAAGACAATTATCATATGATCTCACTGATAGGTGGAATTTGAGAAACAAGGCAGAGGATCATAGGGGAAGAGAGGAAAAAATGAAACAAGACAAAACCAGAGAGGGAGACAAATCACAAGAGACTCTTAACCTCAGGAACAAACTGAGGACTGCTGGAGTGGAGGAGAGTGGGAGGGATGGGGTGGCTGGGTGATAGACATTGGGAAGAGTATGTACTATGGTAAGCACCGTGAATTATGTAAGACTGATGAATCACAGACCTGTACCCCTGAAACAAATAATACAGTATATGCTAATAAAAAAAAAAGGTTCTGGGGCGCCTGGGTGGCTCAGCCAGTTAAACTACTGCCTTCGGCTCAGGTCGTGATCCCAGGGTCCTGGGATGGAGCCCCTTGTAGGGCTCCCTGCTCAGAGGGGAGCCTGCCTCTCCTTCTCCCTCTGCCCTCCCCCTGCTTGTACTCTCTGGCTCTCTCTATCTCTGTGTCAAATAAATAAATAAAATCTTTTTTAAAAAGAAAAAAAAAAATTCTCTCCCTCTGCCCCCAACCCCCCAATAAATAAATAAATACATACATAAATAAATCTTTTAAAAAAATACAACACTCTCAAAACTTCATTTCACCTAGGCCACTTAAGAGTCAAACAGATCTAAAAACTAATAATAAAGTCAAACAGATCTGCTATAAAATCTCATTAACATTCAAGATTAACTCATTTAATAAAGAACAGCTAACTAAGGGCATTATGCTAAGCACCTTACATACAATATGAAATGCAATCTTTAAATTCTGAGGTAGGTACTGTTATTTTCCATTTTAAACTGAAAGCAAGGCAAATAAATGACAAAAGTCATACAGCTAGTAATTAGCAGAGCCTGTGCCCTTTTCTACACTGTCTCCCATAAAATAAGCTTCTTATGCTTTTACTTAAACATTTACTAACCACCTATATACTAAGCAATATATTCAGCATTAATTATATAATATATTACATTAATTATAATTCAATCCTTGAAAGGCAAGGAATATACAGTGCAGTATAAATAAATAACATAAAAATATTTAGAGAAATGTGAAAAGCAATGAGACTGCTCACAGGAGCATATAGGAGGCAACAGCTTCTGCGGCTGCTGCTAATAATGATGATAGCAGCTAACGTACTGAGCACTTACTAGGCACCTGTCATTGCACTTTGTGGGGTTTATTTAATCCTTACAACTATCCTATAAACTAGGTTCTATTATCCCTTTAATTCAGATAGGGAAATTGAGCAAAAACAAGATTAAGTGACTGGTCAAAGGTCAGACTGCTACTAAAAGAGGCAGAATTTGAACCAAGGTATGTCTGATTTCAAGGCTGTGTTCTAAAACCATTATCTGTAAGGCTGCTTAGCAGTAAAGGAGAAAAAGCTTCTTAGATGTCCTCTTGGCTAAAGCTTGAAAGATAAATAGGGGCTGGCCAAGTTGGGGCACAAGATTCTACATAAAAATAATGCAAAGAACCCATTCATAGATATAAAATTTCAGGGCATTCTGGGGAACTACAAGTAGTAGTAAAGTAAGTTTGGGAACAGGGATATGAAATGAGGAGAAAGTAACACAGGATTGGAGGTTTAGCATGAAAAGAACTATACATCAACAAAATTAGAATTTATCCTATGGCAGAACTTGCTCAAAGGATTTCAAGCGCAAGAATAATCCTTTATCCACAGATCATGATGGCACCATGGACATTAAATGAAATACCCCTAACAAGAGGCTACTGCAATAGTATAGGCAAAATGTCAGAGAGGAAGAGGATGTAGAAGGTTCTGTACAAACCAAAAATCCACAGAACTGAGTCTAGTAGCACTGGATGTGAAGTGAAAGGGATAGGAAAGAGTCTGGCCTGACTCCCAGGCTTGTCATCTGAGCCACTGACTAAATGGGCAAGTGGTGTGATTAACAGGGATGGGAAATACTCTTAGAAAATCCTTTCTATCTCCTCTGCTTATTAGTGCTTTTTAATATTTACTTTATCCCTCTACCAACCTTTTCCACTTTTTTAACAATCTCTTCAATAAAATAAAAACAAGTCTGTCTCACTGTCATAATATCTTTATGATATTTGAATCATCTGTAATTCTAAGTCATATTTATAAGCCAATTAAGCTTTGGGGTTTTTTTTTAATAGATAGCTATCAAAAATAATCTTTTTTAAAAAGAGTTTATTTATTTATTTGACAGAGAGAGACAGCAAGAGAGGGAATACAAGCAGGGAGAGTGGGAGAGGGAGAAGCAGGCTTCCCGCCAAGCAGGGAGCCTAACGTGGGGCTCCATCCCAGGACCCTGGGATCATGACCTGAGCCAAAGGCAGATGCTTAACAACTGAGTCACCCAAGAACCCCAGCCATCAAAATAATCTTGCTGTTCCCTTAATGAAATCACCATCAACTGCCCTAACGGTTTTCGGCTACCCCTCTTCTCCTCTTCCTCCTTTTACCTCTTCCAATTCTTTGACGCTCCTAATTTTACCCACCTGTCTACTCCTCAGTCAATTATACTTTGGTTTTCTCCATCCTTACTTCTGCATGTTTTTCCAAACCCTATGTAGCTAAAACAACTTCTTTTTCTGCTAAACAAGTTACCTCCACTTCACATCAGGTATAATATACTTTTTTTTTTTTCTAAAAATTTTATTCATTTATTTGACAGAGAGAGACACACCAAGAGAGAAAACACAAGCAGGGGGAGGGGGTGAGAGAGGGAGAAGCAGGCTTCCCACCAAGCAGGGAGCCCTATGTGGGCTGATCCCAGGACTCTGGGATCATGACCTGAGCAGAAGGCAGATGCCTAAGGACTGAGCCACCCAGGTGCCCCTAGGTATAATATACTTTAAAACTCATTTTCTTCTTTTTAGCTTTTCCTCACTAAGACACTACCAAATCCTTAAATATGATGGTGGCCTTTCCCAAGCCTAGCTGTTCTGAGGCAATTATTAATTGCATTTTTTCATTTTTATCTCTCACCAACTTTATTATATTTTGAAAAACTGTAATCCTATTAAGAAAGTGAAAGAACAGGGGTGCCTGGCTGGCCCAGTCAGTGGAACACATGACTCTTGATCTCAGGGTTGTGAGTTCAAGGCCCAGGTTGGGTGTAGAGATTAATTAAAAATAAAATCTTTAATAATAAAAAGAAAAGCAAAAAATTAAAAAACCCATATAAACCCTTGGTAAATCCATTCTCATAATACAAAAAAAGGCAAGAGGGGACAAGAGCTGTGGAAATAAATGAGGCACAGGTACCAGAGACTGAAACAGGGTTCAGGGTAATCTTGTGAAAATAGCAATTTTTGTCCATACTATTCTTAAAAATCTTTTAAGAAAGCCATAGCTGCACTATTCTCACCGGCAGATATTAAAGAACCAGTAGCCTCTGTGTGGTACAAATGACACAGTACATCCTGTGAATATACAATACACTTGAATTCCACAAATGAATGGGAGAAATCTATGAGCATCTTACTGAAAAGAAGTCTGACTTTTCTGTGAAACACCATTTGGCTACCAAAAATGGATTCTCCACATCTGTCATGTAATTCTTAGTGAAATTTCTTTGTTGCTTCTGAAAAGATTCAGCCCAGGGGAATAAATCATTTTTTTAAAATCACTGTCAAAGAAAAAAAATCCTCTCAAATAGGGGGAAAATAAAAAAAAACTTGGAAACAAAAAACAAAAAAAAAAAGAAAGAGGGCGCCTGGGTGGCTCAGTGGGTTAAAGCCTCTGCCTTCGGCTCAGGTCATGATCCCAGGGTTCTGGGATCGAGCCCCGCATCGGGCTCTCTGCTCAGCAGGGAGCCTGCTTCCTCCTCTCTCTGCCTGCCTCTCTGCCTACTTGTGATATCTGTCTGTCAAATAAATAAATAAATATTTTTAAAAAAAAAAAAAAAAGAAAGAAAGAAAATCAAGCTGAAAGATTTTCACAATTCAGTCATTTGAGTTTCTGGGTTTTTTCTACTCTAGAAACCAGTAGTGATGCCACAGTGCATACTGCCTATTCTAGAGGCGCTACAGAACTGTTACTTTAAAAACAAAAAGAAACAAAGGAGCACTTGTTGGCATACACTGCAGATGGCTCTCCATAAACACTTAATGAATGAATGAAATCATAACAATTTTTATATTTTTAAACATAAAATAAACACCATCAACTGCTAGGGAAGAAACCAGCTGCTAAGAAAGTACTAGACAGAACTGTCCTGTTCTCTTCATGTTGTTACACATGGGATTCCACCCGGATATCCTTTAAATCATAGAAGAGGATGGGGTCCCTTTGGGTGCAGTAATTACTTAAAAATAAAAAAAATAAATTGCAGAACAAGTATTTTCCTGACTGGAACTGTTTTCCAACTTATTATTTCACATAATTTCTAATTCTGATATTTTCCAAATGTTAATGATTTCTCAAAAAAATGTTAATGAGGGGCGCCTCGATGGCTCAGTCCATTAAGCAACCAATTCTTGATTTCCGCACAGGTCATGATCTCAGGGCTGTGAGATGGAGCCCTGCGCTGGACTCTGTGCTCTGCCTGGAGTCTCCTCGGATTCTCTCTCCTCTCCCTCTGCCCCTCCCCACACTCATGCGCTCTCTAAATAAATAAATCTTTTTAAAAATGTTAATGTTTTCTCTACTAACCACTTATGTAGAAACTGACCTATTATCAAACTACTATCATGTTTCATAATACAACCTGTCTTAAGCTTTTCATGTCAGTTATATCTTTGCGTGGTTCAGATGCTTGACAAAGAAGGTATTATTAACCTTATTTTGCCCATGAGATTACTGAAGGAAAAAAAAAGGGAGAGAGTTTAAGTGAAAAAGCAAGGTTAAAAAAAAAAAAAGGCAAGGTCATAAGTAAGCTCCTGCTGCAGTAAAACCTAGGTTTTCTGACCATCAGTCTAGTACTTCTTCATTTTAGGAAAGTTTCTGTTTAAAGGACACTTAAAATACTAGTCACTCCCTCCCACTATTCTCCAAGATTTGTTCAAACCAAACAATTAAGTAGACTTTAAAGTTAACAGGAAATGACAGAACCAAAAATAACTGGGGTGTGGTCTCACCTCTGAAAAGATTTCCAGCTGTGAATAAATGCAGACAACTCTGGCCAGTCAAGATAACATCAGATCAGGATTTAGTACCCAATACAATGGACCTTAGCTACACATACAGTAACACCTTACTTTCTTAGAACAAACCTCAACTATTCCAAACTCTGGAAAACCCAGAAAAAAAATCAACGTAAGTCACAGAGAAGCCAAGATTGCTGTGGTCAAGTTCTTACTCTACAGTTTTTATATTTAAGATAAATCCACACATTCTAAGTAAGGGTTTGAAATCATTATACTTCATTTATTTAAGAGTAATCTTATAAGTATACAACATGCCAAAAAAAAATAAGTATACAACATGCAGTAATTTATAATTTGGCCAAAAAACATAAATTATACAGACTATAAGAGTGTTTACTTAACTGTGAGCATGCCTAGCAATAAGACAGCACCTACCTTTTAACTATGTTTCATTTCACTTTACTTCTATATTTAAGGGTCTGAAAGGGTTATTTTAAGATTTCCTTTATATCTTATGGCATCTTATGGTGGAAATTACATGCTACAATGGCGATCAGAATTTGAGATTCCTAAAGGTCTGAGGACTGCCACTAAGCTTCACTGAGATCCTATTTCTTCTAACTTGACACACAATTCTGGTTTATCTGGTTTCCCTGCCTACTTCAGCTTAGAAATAGCAGATTAGAAGGGCATATTTTGACAGATAAAGAACAGTACTGGAAGAGATAAAAAACAGACAAAAGCATTAAACAGTATAGCAGTAAGCAGTCATTTTGGTACAGGAGGAAACTGCCAACACCCTTAAACAGCAGAATGCACCAGCCATGTTAACAGCACAGGACAGAAATTAATGTACACAACTGACCTTGATTAATCAAAAAAGGTTATGTTTAGTATACTCTTCATCTTAAGAGAAGGTTTAAACTATCTTAAAAGAAGATTTACACTCTTTTATATACTATAAAAACTGACATTAAAAAGATCAAAATTACTCAACAAAGGACTAAAAAATGTCAGTTAAATGAACAATTCACTTCAATCCTCAATAATACCAGATGATCTCTGAGTAGATATATCTCAAAAACCCCATTATATCTACTGAACATTATATAATGTAGGTAATCAGTGTTTATGATCATCACTTATGATCTTGACTTTTTAGAGGGGAAGAAACAAAGTTACACACTAAAATTAACAGTGTAGAAAATCAACATTTATGATGATCCATTTTTTAGGGAGAAAAATATTTAAGTTAAACACTAAAATTCTCTCCCTTCACTGAACATTCAATAGGCTTTTCCACTTAAAAAAAAAAAAAAGTATTGTCACCAATCTTCGTTTCCTTTCTCCTTCTAATTACCAAAACGAAAACATAAAAGTATTTTAATAGTTTTGCCCACTTACACTTAACCCCCTTATCCAGAAGCCACTAACAGCTCGCTTAGGTGTATACTCCCTTCTTATAAAATAGTGCTTTCAACCCCATAGTTAAAACTCAAGAGCAAAGAGTTGTACCTAAGTGTTACCGCTGAACAAAAGAAGTGCATAAATTAGTAGTTACGTTTAAACCAGTATAAGTAGTTTAAGACTCGAAACAAGTACAACGTAAAACCCTACAGTAAGGAACATTTTAGTTTGGGTTAGATATCTGAATGAGAGAACATCCTTCTTCAGGTCTCTACAGCCGAAAAATAAAATAAAGCACCAACATCAAGTCAAGAGATTAAGTCCCTTTCTTTCACACATCACAAAATGGATTTATTTGTGTTTATTTCACCAAACTGTTCCTTTTAATAACAGCAGTGACTTGGGGTGATCTGTAGAAAGTGGGCCAAAAGGTACATGGTAAACGTCCTTTAAAAAAGGGGTGGGGGAGGGGCGAGATCATCCGACCCTAAAGAAGGGGAGCGGCAGGAAGATGTGACTTGGAAGAATCTACTGAAGTCCCTGCGCACATCACCCTAGATGGCTTCACCAGATGAAAGACGAGAAAAGAGGAATCGTTTCTTTTTAAAAAGATGGGGATCCCGGCCCTTTGGGGCGGCGGGAGAAGAAATCCCCACCCCGCCTGCAGGTCCCGCACTACGGGAGATAAAGCGGCAATCTCCAGCTCGCGGCGGAGCGAGCTGCCGCAGAAAACGCCCCGGCCCGGCCCCGCAGGGCTCCCCTCCCCTCTCTCACACCCCCTCCCGGTCCTCCCCGCGGACCGTCGCAGCCGGGGTCCCCCGCCGCCCTCCCGCCGCTCCACCCCTCCCCCGCTCCCCGCCCTCCGTCCCCCCGCCGTCTCCCCGCCAAAGGCCGTTTCCCGCCGGGGGACGACGAGGGCCCGGCCCGTCCGGCACCTTTGATGACGCGTTCGGTGGTGGAGAGGTGGTGGTTCCTCCCGGACATGGTCCCCTCGGCCTCGTCCCGGCTCCAGGCGACCGCCAGACGTGCACCTCCGCCTTGGTGTCCAGCGGTGTCAGCTCCCAGGGGCCAGTCAGCCCGCCGTGCTCCGGCCCCGGCTCCTCCGAGCGGCCCAGGTACCAGAAGGAGGAGGCCACGGCAGCCGGGCCTCGAACCTCGCTGACACGATGCGGGCCCACTGGCCGCTCCCTCCTGAGGAGCCGAGTCGGGAGCGCGGGTGGCTCGGGGAGGCAACCCGGGCGGCCGCGGCTGTTCGCGGCCCGGTCCCGCGTGCGCGCGCGCGCTCCCTCCCGCACGCAGCTCTCCCAACTTCCCGGCGGCCCGCGCGCGCTGCCGCAGCCGCCGCCGCCGCCAAAGCCCAGCTCGCCGCCCGGCGGCCCTGTTCGGCGCGGCCACCTGACCTCCCGCCCCCTCCCCTCGGCAGTCGCCCACCCCGACTCTCCCCTTCCTCCCGAGGCCCGCGCAGCCGCACTCCGTGCTCGCGTGCTTCCTCTCTCCCCTCCTGCTTCCGACGGTCAGTTTCCACTTCTCCTCAGCCTGCCCTCCTCGCTGCAGGCTCCCCCTGGGCTGCCCGCCGCTGCCCCGGCCCACAGCACCTACCAGCGGCCCCTGGGTCCGGCACGGAAAGCCCCGGCGAAGCAGCGGCCATCTTGTGACCCGACCGCGGAGACCGAGCCCCGGCTCCCGGGGCCGCGAGCCTCTTGTCACCCTCACCCCGGGGCCACCTTGCCGAGAGCCCTTGTCTTCCCAGACACTCCTCACGGGAGTCCTCCCTCCTTTTCTTCTGGTCTTCCACCCAGTCGGTCTCTAGGGAGTCCCCGTCAAGCTGACCACGCTCCTTCCCGCAGTTTCTCCTTCCCCACCCCATTCACCAAACTCATTTAAGCCCTCATTTCAGTTTTCACATTTGTTGAGTGCAGTTAGTATAGGAAGAAGTCCGTTCGTGTCCGTGCCGGCTCCGCCTCCTCACTTCCTTTCCACCTCTAAGAGAAGGGAGAGCAGCAACTCTAGGGACCTCCAGTGTGCAGGGAACCGACCTTCCTATAAGCCCTGTGGGTCACCTACTCTGCTAGAAGCGCCCCCCGTTCTTCCCGTTCCATGCGGTGACAGTACCTGCCGCCCCGCTCAGGCTTACTGTGGGACACGATGGGCAAGTCTCTAGAGAGTCCCGACAATCTAGCTCATCTCTGGGTTAAAAACTGATCTTTTCTTTCCTTAAACTGTAAACTTAGAAACTGTCTTACTATGACTGTCTTCCCTCACCGAGTATAGTGCCTGGCAAAGTCAAAAAGTATTTTGAGTTTAGCCATGATAATGTAATATCGAAACTGAGATCCAAGGAAAAAGAGACAATCCAGTCTTAACAGTTACTGTTGTGGCCAATAAGTCTTATGTGGTTACACACATTTAAATTAAATAGAATTAAAAATTTGAATATTCAGTTCCTCAAGTGCAGTAGCCACATTTCAAGTGCTCAGTAACTACCTGTGGCTAGTGGCTACCTTATTGGACATGGTAGCATAGGACATTTCCATCATAGCAGAAAGTTCTTTTGGACAGCTCCCACTTAAAAGATTAGAAGGGTTAAAGCCTAAATCTCCATTAATATAGATTTATGTATTAGGAGGAGACCTGGGGATATACTCTGGAGTCATCCCCTGAATTAAATCTTGGAATTTTGACCTAAGGCCATTCGCAGTAACCCCAATGAGGCAGGAGCACCTTGAAAGCTGGATTTAATTTGGTTCTGTTTCCTTGGGTTTTGACATCAGGTTTCCACCCAAGGGAATTGTTCAGATATCCTGAGGAAGTTCTTCATTTAAGAAGTAATGAGAACTCCACACTTCTATCAAACAGAGCAAATTTCTAAAGGGCAAAATAAATTGGTCCCTGCAGTTCTTCATCTGGAAGAACAGGATAGCTAAAAACAAAAATACTAAGCAAACATTGGAAACCGCTGTGAAGAGATGGATTTTTCAATAATAATAGTAGTAGTGGGACATTATCATTTGGATCTCAAGTTGGAGCCACTCTATAACATCAAACTATTTTATTTTTTTACTTTTTTAAGATTTTATTTGAGCCCCAACATGGGGCTCAAATTTATAACCCTGAGATTAAGGGGTGCATGTTCTACTGATAGCCACCCAGGAGCCCCAAAGATTTTTGTTTTACTTATTTTCTTTGAGATTTTACTTTTGAGGTGCTTGGGTGGCTCAGTTAATGTCTGCCTTCAGCTTAGGTCATGATCCTGGGGTCCTGGAATGCAGCACCCAGGTGCCCCTGGAAAACATTTTTAAAAGGTGATACTGGGGGGACGCCTGGGTGGCTCAGTTGGTTAAGCGGCTGCCTTCGGCTCAGGTCGTGATCTCAGCGTCCTGGGATCGAGTCCCACATCGGGCTCCTTGCTCGGCGGGGAGCCTGCTTCTCCCTCTGCCTCTGCCTGCCACTCTGTCTGTCTGTGCTCCCTCGCGCTCTCTCTCTAACAAATAAATAAATTTAAAAAAAAAAGTTTAAAAAAAAATAAAAAAAATAAAAGGTGATACTGGGGGCGCCTGGGTGGCTCAGTGGGTTAAAGCCTCTGCCCTCGGCTCAGGTCATGATCCCAGGGTGCTGGGATCCAACCCCGCATCAGGTTCTCTCTCTCTGCCTGCTTCCTCCCTCTCTCTCTGCCTGCCTCTCTGCCTACTTGTGATCTCTGTCTGTCAAATGAGTAAATAAAATCTTAAAAAAAAATAAAATAAAATAAAAGGTGATACTATTAGTGGGCACCTGGGTGTCTCAGTCTTCAGAGCATTCTGCTCTTGATCATGAGGTCATGAGTTCAAGCCCCATGTTGGGTGTAGAGATTACTTTTAAAAAAAAAAAAGTGGCACCATTGGTAGAATTACATATTAGCACAACTTCTCTGGAAAGGGATTTGTCAGTATCAGTTAAAGAAGAGATTAGCTATAGCTGATGAAGATTCTCTCAACATCATTAGTCATCAGGGAAATGTAAAATAAACCATACTGAGATACCACTTCATCAGCTGAAACTAAAAATTCTCAATACCCAGTTGCCTGGCTGGCTCAGCCAGTAGAGCATGTGAACTTTGATCTCAGCGTAATGAGTTTGAGCCCCTTAAAAACAAAGAAACAAATAAAATACAGCAGTTTAAAAAAAAGATTATACCAAGTGTTGACAAGAGTGAGAACAACTACAACTCTCCTTCATTACTGGTGGGAGGGTAAAATGCTAAAACTACTTTGGAAAACAGTTTGGAAATTTCTTTTCTTTTCTTTTTTTTAAGATTTTTATTTCTTTGACAGAGACATAGAGAGAGACGGAACACAAGCAGGGGGAGTGGGAGAGGGAGAAGAGGCCTGCAGGGAGGCTGATGCGGAGCTCCATCCCAGGACCCTGGGATCCTGGGATCCTGACCTGAGCTGAAGGCAGACGCTTAATGACTGAGCCACCCAGACGCCCCTGGAAATTTCTTTCTTTCTTTTTTTTTTTTTTAAATTTCATTTATTTATTTGACAGACAGAGATCACAAGTAGGCAGAGAGACAGGCGGGGGCGGGGGGACTGGGAAGCAGGCTCCCCGCCGAGCAGAGAGCCTGAGTCGGGACTTGATCCCAGGACCCTGAGATCATGACCTGAGCGGAATGCAGAGGCTTTAACCCACTGAGCCACCCAGGCGCCCCTGCCTCTGGAAATTTCTTATAAAATTAAATATACACCTACTGTATGACCCAGTAATTCTACTTTTAGGTTTTTTACCTGACAGCAGTGATTATCCAAATAATGAAATACTACTTAGCTAATAAAAGAGAAATAATTACTGATACATGCAATAATGTGGATGAATCTCACAAACATTATGGTGAAACAAAAGCAGCAAGATACAAAATAGTATATACTATATGATTTCATTTGCAAAGGAAAATGGTTTCATGAAATATGATATTGGATGGAACATTATGCATTATGAAAAACCAACATACTTTTATTTCTTTATTTTTTAGTAATCTTTACACCCAATGTGGGCCTCGAACTCATGACCCCAAGATCAAGAGCTACATGAACAACTTCTGACTGAGCCAGCCAGGAGTCCCCCAAAAACAAACATACTTATTTTTTTTAAGATTTTATTTATTTATTTGACAGAGAGAGATCACAAGTAGGCAGAGAGGCAAGCAGAGAGAGAGTAGGAAGCAGGCTCCCCGCTGAGCAGAGAGCCAGACGCGGGACTCGATCCCAGGACCCTGAGATCATGACCTGAGCCGAAGACACAGGCTCAACCCACTGAGCCACCCAGGCGCCCCCAAACAAATATATTTTAGATTACAAAGGTATGTGGTGTCATCAGAAAAGCCTCAGGAAATAATGAAAAGTGAAAAGGCTAGATTATAATAATGTACAGTATAGACCCCACTTGTTAACAAACAAGCAGATGTATGCATAAAAAGGCTAGAAGGAAATATTAATATATTTGTATATTCAATAAACATTAATCAGATGTCAACCGTGCTGGGCACTGTGGAAGGATACAGTGAGGAACTAAAACCAACACAGGTCAGGGGCGCCGGGGTGGCTCAGTCGTTAAGCCTTCGGCTTAGGTCATGATCCCAGGGTCCTGGGATCCAGCCCCACATCAGGCTCCCGGCTTAGCAAGGAGCCTACTTCTCCCTCTCCCACTCCCCCTGCTTGTGTTCCCTCTCTTACTGTGTCTCTCTCTGTCAAATAAATAAATCTTAAAAAAAAAAAGAAAAATCAACACAGTTCAAACCCTCATGGAGTATCTTCTGATATGGAAAAGAATGTAACAATAGCCATCTCTGGGTGGTATGACTGAGAGTGACTTAGGAGAAACAAATGAACAATAATTTCTGTAGTTTACAAATTTTCTGTGGTGAGAACGTACTACTTTATAACTAGGTGAAAATAAAAAAGTGCTCTTTTCTTTCAAAGACCTATTGTCCAGGCCTATTTTCAGTAGTGTTACATATTCCTTTGGGGGGACTTTCTGACATTTCTGACCAAAACCACTCAATGAAAATATGAAAAGAACACTAATTAAGCTCCTTCCCAAACAATTTAAAATGAATGAGATTTAACTTTATTGGTAGTAGTGATGTTTTTAGTCATGACTTTATCAGTTCCCAGCAACAATTAGAGGTGTTTTTGTTTTTTTTTAAGATTTTATTTATTTGTCAGAGAGAGAGAGAGAGAGCGCACGAGCAGGGAGGGGGACAGAGGAAGAAGCAGGCTCCCTGCTGAACACAGAACCCGATGCAGGATTTGATCCCAGGACCCTGGGAACATGAGCAGAGCTGAAGGCAGATGCTTAACCAACTGAGCCACCCATGCTTCCCAACAATTAGATGTTCTATTTCATTCAGCTTATACACTCCTCCACCTGGCCAGGGGCTGTGGTATTTTTATCTAACTGGTGAATCTGATTGTCTTTCTTTTTATTTTCTGCATTGGTCAGTATTGAATAAATATTTGAAATCACCAAGGTTGATGTGTAATTGGAATTTCTACTAATCTTTTCAAATCTAAGTTTCCATCATACAGAGCTTGTGAGATTTGATATACTTCCTTATTAAACTCCCTAGGCACTTCACAAACCTTAATTAACAACCAGCTCTTCTGAGAAATAATTACGAATGCTTTTAATTTAACAAATGCACAGGGAATCCTAGTTTCCATTGTTATATAAAAGTAACCTGGTTTCAGTTTCTGTTTGTATGAAGCCTTAAATATTAATCTGTGATAAATGCAGGTTAAGTGAACTATAGAATATTTTAAAAGATTTTATTTATTTATTTGACAGAGAGAGACACAGTGAGAGAGGGAACACAAGCAGGGGGAGTGGGAGAGGGAGAAGCAGGCTCCCCACTGAGCAGGGAGCCTGATGTGAGGCTGGATCCCAGGACCCTGGGATCATGACCTGAGCTGAAAGCAGAGGCTTAACAACTGAACCACCCAGACATCCCAAGAATACACATTTTTAAAAGATTTTATTTATTTATTTGAGAGAGAGAGAGAGAGAGAGCATGAGAGGGAGAAGGGTCAGAGGGAGAAGCAGACTCCCCGCTGAGCAGGGAGCCCAATGTGGGACTCAATCCTGGGATTCCAGGATCATGACCTGAGTGAAAGGCAGTTTCTTAACCTACTGAGCCACCCAGGCGTCCAAGAATATTTTTTAAAGTAGGGTAAATGAGTGTTTCTAAAATAGCTACATAGAAAACACAACCTACAGGGCACCTGGGTGGCTTGGTCGGTTGAGCGTCTGTCTTCGGCTCAGGTCATGATCCCGGCGTCCTGGGATCGAGCCTCGCATCAGGCTCTTTGCTCAGCCAGGGAGCCTGCTTCTCCTTCTCCCCTCTGCTCATGCCCCCTCTCTCACAAATTAACAAATAAAATCTTTAAAAAGTCTTTAAAAAAAGGTATCTTAAAGGGCGCCTGGGTGGCTTAGTGGGTTAAAGCGCTGCCTTCAGCTCAGGTCATCATCCCCGGGTCCCAGGATCAAGCCCCAGGTTGGGCTCTTTGCTCAGCAGGGAGCCTGCTTCTCCCTTTCTCTCTGCCTGCCTCTCTGCCTACTTGTGATCTCTGTCAAATAAATAAATAAAATCTTAAAAAAAAAAAGGTATCTTAAAGTATATAACTTCTAAATTTATGTGAAAAACACTATATAATTTTTAAAGCAATCTCTGACCGAAGGCAGACTCTGGGCCCAGCTCAACCTGATAGATCAAGAGGCCCATACTCTGCAGACTAAGCCAGCCAGGCTCCCCAATAGTAATACATATTGTATGGACATCATATATGGTATTATATTTAATTCATATCTTCCTATGGGTACACTTTAATTTTGATAAAATTACCTGGGCATGGACACTCCACAGTGTTGAGGTCTAAAAAAATTAATGAATCCAGGGCACCTGGGTGGCTCAGTGGGTTAAGCCGCTGCCTTCAGCTCAGGTCGTGATCCCAGGATCCTGGGATCGAGTCCCGCATCGGGCTCTCTGCTCGGTCAGGGAGTCTGCTTCCCCCCACCCCTCCGCCTGCCTCTCTGCCTACATGTGCTCTCTGTCTGTCAAATAAATAAATAAAATCTTAAAAAAAAATTAATGAATCCAGACAAAAACACAGCCCAAAGCAACATCCTACCAATTATTATAGCCTGATACCAAATTAGGAATCTCTTTAGGCACTTGTAAATAAAAAATCCTCATGAAAGTCCTGACTTGTAAATTTGTATTTACAGGTTGGTATTCCGGCCACTTTGGGAGCGGTGTGCAAACCTCTTAGCAGTGTGTTATCCCTTGATCTTCCTGGGATACCCCAATAGTATGAGAACTCTGATATGACGACGAGCCCCAAAGCTGCCATCATTCCCTATTACTTTTGTTTGCATCATTCCAAAGCAGGAGACAATGGTGGCAGTCATTACCGGCTACATAATACAATCATTTAGGAGAATAGAATTTAATACCTCTGACACATCTGAGCCCCAGCATTCACAGGTGAGATGCCAAGGTAAAGAGCACTGGCATTCATCAAGTTGCTTGGGCCAAAAATTTAGAGTGTGGGGGGGTTGCTCGTTGGAGAGGGAGGCACCGTCCCTCATGAGGCATAGCCTGTCAACTTTCGCCCCCTAGAGTCCATTTTCCCACACAACAGATCTTTACAAACTTAAAACATTCATCTGATTTATCTTTCCTCCCCTTAAAATCCTCAAGGATCTCTTCCTTTCCCCAAAGTGGCCTGACTCCTGTCTACTGTGACCTCAGCTCAAACCTCTTTCCCTCTGCCCACTACAGTTCAGACACAGTGGCCTTGTTTATACTGTATATACTAGATTTGGTAAAACTGGCCTCACACAGACCAAGCTCACTGCTGTCCCAGAGCTCTTGCATTTGCCATCTCTTTCTCCTGCAACATTCTCACCAAGCTGCCTCCTCATTGCTTATGGCGAGCTCAAATGCCAGCTCCTCTGATCACCAAACCAGCTAAAGCTATGGAACCCCCCCCCCCACCTCAATACCCTCCTTTATCTGTAACACGTTTCTTTGTGTCTACCCTCACTCCTTAAGGGGAGCATCTTTGTCTGTCCTGTTCACTACCATTGTCATTGCCGTGCCTAGCCCAAAGCTGGAGCTCAATAATTTGCTGAATGAGTGACTATCTTACTCTCATCTGCAGCAGAAGTTATTAACCTGTAGTGCAAGGGTTTCAAATCATCCCCTCCTCATCCTGCTCCTCTAAATTAAATTAAAGTTTTGAGCACACTTGCAAGCACTTTGGGATGTGTGTATGAGAGCTGTTGGGAAAGCATGTATTTTTCAGATTTTGAAAGGAATCCAAACAACGGAATGTTGGTTACCACTGGCATAGGGTTTTAATTTGTAGAGCGCGGTCTCATACATTTTGTTCTCATTACACTTATGGAGATAGGATAGAAATGACAATTTCCACCTCATAGAAAAAGGCATTGAGGTGCAGTTCACATCCCAGGCAATAGTGAAATTGACACAAATCCATTTTTTGGCTTACAGATCTTGTGCTCTTTTGGATGAAGACAGAGAAACCAGAACTGTGGGCGAGTAGTTTTGTATTCACTCTTGCTCATCTTCATGTGCTTCAAAAAGCACCGAACTTAATACTTTTCTAAGGACTTTCTTACTTACATGAGCATATAAGGCTGCATTAAACTTTTCCATGAAAAATTATTACCAGCTAGATCAAGGCAGTTTTCAAGCAAAATGTTAATGTATGAACCAAGGAATGCAAAACAGCTTTGTTAGACTAAGTAGAGCATAATTAGGAAAACCGGATTGCAAGAATAAAAATAACAAACCTTAAAACCAAATGAATACAATGTTGAGATCTCTGATGTTTAGATTTTATCTACCCTTTATTTAGATACACAACTGAACCATCTACACTGACAAATCAATTGAATCTAGTTTTTTTTTTTTTTTAATCAGTTTTTCCAGGGACACCTGGCTGGCTCAGTCTGTAGAGTGACTCTTGATCTCAGGGTCATAAGTCATGTCAGGCATGGAGCCTACTTTTTAAAAAAATCTCTTTTTCCAGAAAAGAAAAATCTAAATTTAATCTCTTTTCTGCTCACACAATTTTTGAGAGAAGCAGTGGGTGCAGGAGGAGCTACATTCTTTGGAGAATTACTACAAAATATTTAAACCATACAAATTTGGTAGCCTACAAGATTTCTTCTCAGGGGCCCTGTCTATAGGATACAACCAGACACTGGCTTCAAAAGAGCTTGTTTTATTAACCTCGAGAAGTTATAGGAAACGTGCCACTTGAAAGAATTTCCTATTCTGGGAGGATACACTGGATTAAAGAGACTTTTTTTTCCCCTCCTCACTAGCATCTATAATTAAAGACCTAAACCTTTATTTTAAGCAACAACAACAAAAGGTCTCTATTGAATTAGCTGTTTTCTTATCCCTTAAAACCCACAGGGTTCACATGTTTGGAAGGAATTTCCACTTAGCTGGCTTGGCTGTCATTCTTAGATTTGCTACATTTATTTATTTAATTTTTAAGATTTTATTTATTTGACAGAGAAAGAGAGCACAGGTAGAGGGAGCAGCGGGCAGAGGGAGAAGCAAGCTCGCCGCTGAGCAGGGAGCCCGATGCAGGGCTCCATCCCAGGACCCTGGGATCATGACCTGAGCTGAAGGCAGACGCTTAATGCTTAATTGACGGAGCCACCCAGGTGCCCTGATTTTGCTGCATTTAAAAACGTTAGCCAAGCAGCACACACACGTTCTTGCCGCTGGGACCTTCCACCCTCCATGTCTGTCCAGTTCCCACCTCCTTGGGTGGCCATGTACACCAGAAGCAGACCCTGGGCCCAGCTCCTCATTCAGCGCAGGCCTCAGGCAGGAGGACCAGCCCACCTCCCATGTTGGCAGTCATGGAAGGGAGAAAGGCAAATTCAGCAGCTTGCAGCTAGCCACAGCAGCGGAGCAGTAGCCGACCGCGGCAACTTGATTTTCTCCAGCAAGGGCCGGGTCAAGTTCGGCTCTGGGGTGTGAGTGCTCACCTGGGCAGCCACAGGGTCTGCCTGACAGCCGTGGACAGTGGACACCAGTGTAGAAGGTGTCGCGGCAGACTGTGATGACCACGGGGGTCAGCATCTTTTGCCCTGAGGGCAAGTTTAGGATTGGAGCTGTCCACTGTGTGGGCCCCCAGAGTGGCCACATCATTGCGGCTGACAAGTTGTATTCTCACCTTCCAACCCAATGGCACTTTGTACGGCCCCACTTTGTGGCTTAAACAAGAATGTGATTGCAGTGAAGGATTTCCAACATCACTCCGAGAAGGTGTCCCGTGCCAGTGGAGAGTTCCTTTTCAAGTTTATTCCTAAGAAAGTAGCTGTGGACTTGAGGGATTGGGGCTGACTGAGGCACCTGCTGCGTCCATATGTCTGACAGCTCTGGCTCCTTCTTGTCCTGTACCAACAGTCCACAGAACGAGTACGGGGCCCAGAAGGACTGGCACTGGCCACTTGGTGGTGGCTTTTGCTGATAACCACGGGTTTGAGACTGGTAACTGCCCAGCGCCCTGCCTGGCTCACAGAAGGACAGATGTAAGGGTGATCAGTCAAGACAGTCTGGCTAGGTGGGGTCAGACATGGCAGCACAGAGAGTGGGCCGTGGGCATGCCTGCTGCCTTCATTCTCCCCCCTCCCAACACTGGGGTTGCAATTTTTGTATCCGATTCTTGGTGACCGAGTGGGCCTGGACTGCAGTCAAGGAACGCATGCAGATCTTTGTCTAACCTCACTCCTTCTGTGATCCCTGGGTCTGCACCCCCCCCACCCCCACCCCCCGCCCAGGGCTGGAACTCTTACTCTCAGGCGTTAAGTCCCTCTGGTTGTCTTCCTACCACACACATCAACAAAGACGGCAATACCCCATTTCTCACGTTAAATGTGGACACACAGACAAAGCCAAATGCAGGATGATAGAATCTTAAGAGCACATTTCACATTTACCATGATTTCATCAAAAGCGGTCTTGTCAGGCATCTCCACTAGGAATTGCCTGACGGGCCTTCTACATGTGTAATATCTGTAAAAAGCCATTTGGATTATTGCCCAAGTTTATTCTTTGTGTTCCAAAAAACTAGAAGCAAACCACAGGGAAAAAAATCCAGATCCCAGTGGAAGAACTGCTTCTTGGCTTGTGACTGCCGGCGTCAGAACACTTTGGGGTTACTCCTTAACTATAACTGATGCTACCACCTCGAAATCCCAACCTACTGCCAGGGTCAAAGATCGCTGTTGGACAGGGATAATGGTTTCTATTAACTCCCTTCTTTCATTTAAAATAAACCATGAGGGGCGCCTGGTTTAGGCTCAGTCAGTAGAGCCTATGACTTTTGACCTTGGGGATGTGAGTTCAAGCTCTCCATGTTGGAAGTGGAGACTACTCCCCCTGCCCCCCTCAAAACCACCACGAATAGGAATCCAGCAAGAAAGGGGTTGTTGCTAAGAAAAATTTTCTCTTGGCCATCAGCTCTAAACGTACTTAACCAAAAGCTGATAGAGACAGATGGATCTTTTCCAACCAGAATTTTCTACTGTGAATGGAATGTTAATTCATTTTATTCCAGAAAGATGAAGCAGATTCACTTCTGCTGGGATTCGAACCTATCATTCATCAGAAGTCTAGGTGTTTCATACTAAATCATGAAGAGTACAAAAATCGCTAAAATAGATGAGCATTGGGATGCCTGGGTGGCTCAGTTGGTTAAGTGTCCAGCTCTTGATTTCAGCTCAGGTCATGATCTCAGGGTCCTGGGGTTGAGCTCCATGCTCAGTGGGGAGTCTGCTTGTCTCTCTCCCTTTGCCCCTCCCCCTGTTCATACTCTCTCTCTCAAATAAATAATATCTTTTTTTTTTTACACTTGATCTTAGTCAGAGGCGGAGAAAGTAAAATCTTTTTTTTTTTTTTTTAAGAAGATTTTATTCTAGAGAGGACACGCATGAGTGGAGGGGAGGGGCAAAGAGAAGCAGACTCCTCAGACTCCTCATTGACTCTGGGCTTGATACGAGGACCCTGGAATCATGACCTGACCCAAAGGCACATACCCAACTGACTGAGCCACCCAGGAGCCCCAATAAATAAAATCTTTTAAAAAATACTAAAGTGGATGAGCACTGGGATGGGACCCCTTGCTGACTCAGTCAGTGGAGCATGTGACTCTTGATCTTGGGGTTGTGGGTTTGACCCCATGGTGGGTGTAGAGATTATTTAAAAATAAAATCTTCAGGGGCACCTGGGTGGCTCAGTGGGTTAAAGCCTCTGCCTTCGGCTCGGGTCATGATCTCGGGGTCCTGGGATCGAGCCCCAGGTCGGGCTCTCTGCTCAGCAGGGAGCCTGCTTCCCTTCCTCTCTCTCTGCCTGCCTCTCTGCCTACTTGTGATCTCCGTCTGTCCAATAAATAAAATATTTAAAAAAAATAAAAAATAAAAAAAATAAAATCTTCAGGGGCACCTGGGTGGCTCAGTGGGTTAAGCCGCTGCCTTTGGCTCAGGTCATGATCTCAGGGTCCTGGGATCGAGCCCCGCATTGGGCTTTCTGCTCGGCGGAGAGCCTGTTTCCCCCTCTCCCTCTGCCTGCCTCTCTGCCTACTTGTGATCTCTCTCCCTGTCAAATAAATAAATAAAAATCTTTGATAAATAAATAAATAAATAGAAATAAAATCTTCAAAGAAAAAAAGAAACGAACATTTTGTTTTCCTACAAATCAAATCTCAGCATCACTGAATGATAGTGTGCTTTTCAAAGCAAGGCGGTAGAAGGGCATCCACCTTCCACCAAAATGTCCAAAATGGCCTACCTGGTTAAGAGCATTACAAAGAATGGGCTACGTTCTAGGACTTAACCTCCTCAAGGACTTGTTTGCTTTGCTTAGCCCTGTCCTACATGGCCCACAAATTCAACTCTCAAGCTTGTTTCTCAATGAAGGAGGACAAGAGGCGTCTGGCCAGCTCAGTTGGGAGAACATGTGACTCTTGATCTGGGTCATGAGTTTGAGCCCCACGTTGGGCATTGAGATTACTTAAAATAATAAAATCTTAAAAAAATTAAGAAAAGAAAGTAAATAAATAAAGGAGAGCCAGGTAGCAAGATGTAAGAAAAACCAACAGCAAAAACAGAAAAACCCCACTCAAACAGTTGCCAGTGGAAAAGGATTGCTGTCACAGACTTTCAGGCATTTCATAATCAAGAGTCGCATACCCCACCAACTGAGCCAGCCAGGTGCCCCTAAGTCATTTTCAAGTGAGCAGGTTATGATATCCAATGTTCTGTCTATAAATCTCTCCAAATGTGAGCGGGGCACCAAAACAAAGCTTTAGACATCAGTGTGACACTATCGCCACCTTGTGTTCCCCGTCTCCATTACACCCATGTTCCTATAAAAGATCACACTTGGATTCAGCAATACAGAATATAGCTTTATTTATAGAATCTTACAAATAAAACATTTACAGTCCACATAAGTTATTTTCTTTTCTAATTTATCCTCATAACACCTGAGTTATTTAAGAAAAAAAATACTGTGATGGAACTGCAGAACTGTAAAAGGAAAGATGAATAACAAAAACCTAACCTCTCTCTTGCAAAAATCAGACAGCTTCTTGTTTTTAAGCAGACTTCCAGAATATTACCATCTCTTTGGAAGAGGACTTACTAAAGACAGGTCTTAGGATACCCCAACAGAGATGCCTTCTCTTTTAAACCCAGGGTAAAGGACCAATGAGGCCTGACACTAACACCAGACACAAAAGATACTAACCATGTCTGGGGGCAAGGACAGAAGGCAACCTGCCTGCTCCTGGGTCACTGCCCCTGCTCATGATGTAAGCTTTCCTTGCTAACGTTAGCAGCTGGTCACCTGGGGAAAGACGTGGAAGACGCTAATGCCGGGGTGAACAAGTTCTCAAAACCTGCTACTCCTTAGATGTCTAATATGTACAAATGCTTAAAACAGCAAATCCAATACTTAAAAATCAAAAGGGAATCGCCACATGTTCAATGCCTGAGGTCAATCTGCCACCACTGACACAGATACTCAGTTTACTACTCGTGTGCCTTCACCCCAACCAAGTTCCAGCCAGGACTGGCCTCTGGACCCATTATGGTTTAAAGAGAATTTCCCTTCGAGGCAGCTGTCTATGAAAGGTAAGTTCCTAAGTTAATACAGATGTGCATGAAAAGGGAAAGCACCCTAGTACTTCATACTTTTTAAATTTGATAACAATTACATTTTCAAGCTCTTCTCCTAAAACTAGGACCCACTAACTCTAACTTAGTATTCTACTCCAAGAAGAACAGTATTTGTAAGGAATGGCAGGTCTACAGGGAATGCTAAAATTATAAATTTCATAAATCCATGTGAATTAGGCAAAGAAAACTCTCGGTAAAGTCTTCAAGTTTGAGTGTTATTTGCTACTAGCTCCTGAAAGCAATGTCAGACACTGAGGAAAATAAAACAGAAAAGACAAAGGACTGTTTTAAAACTGTAACAATAATAAAAATAATGATAATATAAAAAGTTAGATTCCAACATTCAAGGAACTGGTTCTTTGGTAAAATTGGACCATAATCCTATCAGCAGTCAGTCCTGATATTTACTCTAGAATCTCGAGGACTCACAGTTTTCCCCCTTCTTCAGCTCATTCTCAAATCTACCCAAGTCAACAGGCAAGAGAAGGAGAAAAACTTACAAAGCATCGCCAGCGGTTTTCAAGACTATTCCTGGTTTGGGGGGTCTTTTCCCAAGAAGGGGGAAAAAAAAAAAAAAGAAACCGAAACAGACGTGGCTTTTAATTACTGTACAGTGGAAAGTCTTCCTGTATAAGAACAGAAAAACTCACAGGTGTTGGCCATGACCAGCACTCGTCAGTCATGCACGCAAATCAGTTAGTGAACACAGCCCCTGGGCTGCAACTGTGGGCACCACTAAGAAAGGCTTCTGGAGAGACGAGCTCCCCAAAGTGGCTAAAGAATCTCACATTATCAATATGATAATAATAAATCAATTCACCTAGTGAACCTGGAGATGAGCTCCCCTTGAAGCCAGAGTTCTGAGGAGAGGGCTCCACAGTGCCTGGGGCTGGCCTACAGTCTCACAGACAAGGCTATCAATCCGTCTTCTGCAGAGGGTCAGTGCGAAGAGTGTTCAATGTGGTACAGGAGTCACCCTTTCTCGCTAGGGGTGAGGGAGGGGAACCTAAAACCCACTCACAGGGTCTCCTCAGGAAGCCCCTGTTCAGCAAGCATCTGCAGTGCCCCACCTTCCGTCTCAGACTCGTACTTTCATTTATGCAATTAACAATTCCTAAACTGTGCCTGCCCCGACTCCATTTCCGATCACCTTTGTCTAAGAAGAGCATGAGCTGCCTGCCCCCAATTCTGCATGGAAACTTGCCACTTTGCAGCAGAAGTGTTGATCAGGGGAGGGAAATTTGTGCAGTCTCCCCTCTGATACAAGATTGTAAATGTGCTTCTAGGGAGGCAGATAAAAAGTCTCTCAGAAGACGGGAGAGGGGAGGAAGGGGAGGTGGAAATCACAGCAAAACCAACTGACTTTCCCGCAAGCCTGCATTCTCCGCCTTCCACTCTGTCGGTATTAATGTGAAAGACAGGGGAGGGGCTCTGGGCAACTGACCCTGCACAGGAGCCCACCAGCGGGGAGCACTGGCTCCCCCGTGCAGCTGCACACGCCAGCAGCAGTCCCGTCATCACCATCCCGCTTCCCAGGGGTAACTGGGAACCTGGCATGACAGGGCACAGCCTCGTGACAGGGCACAGCTTCTGTGTCCCTTCTATCCACCACCCTCCCTTGCCAGGATGAGCCTCACCTCCTCTCTTGCCTTACACCTCTATTCCAACTTTCAGTTCTGAGAAACAGGCAACTGGACAGACTTTGAAAAAATAGGAGGGATTCTTGTTTCCTGTACCTTTTCTCTGGAAAAATAGATGAATTTATTTCAAAATGGGTCATCCTGAGGCCCAGGACACACATTTAGATTCATGGGCCCTGACACCACAGACTCACCTCCTGATACTGCTAACCAAGTCATGAGCACTGGCAGTGTTTTTGTGTCGCAGGGCAAGGACGCAAAAACCTCTCGGTGCTGGTTTGAAGAGAAAGAGGCTAGGGTAGCCAGAGAGAGAAGTGAGGCTTGCCTGCTAAGGAAGCTGCATGCCGGTTCCAGGGTCACTCTGAGGAGGAAGGGGGAGGGGAGGGAGAGGCACTACCTAGAGCCTGGCTGCCAGGGCGGCTTGTTCCTAGGACAGAGCATGTGTAGAAACAGCTGACATCTGAATGCAGGAGTACAGTCCGTGTTACAGTTTTTAATACAACTGCCTCTTCGGAGGTGCGTTGTGGGTGCCGAGTCCTCGGGCCAGGGACCGGGCGGCCGAGGGCCGACTTCCAATCCCGCTGGCTCCTGGCAGGGCTCTACCCGATCTGGATCTGTCCTGAATACATAGTGAGGAGCAGCATGATGGTGAAGCCAGTCAAGAGGCCCAGGTTCTGGATGACAAAGGGGACCAAGACGCTGCCGTTCCTTTCATCCTCCTGGCACACCTCGTTCATCTCAGGGAACTGAGGAAGAGAAGAAAAATCAAGAGACCTGCAGCCCCTTTCTCAAGCTGGGCAGTCCAGGACAATTCAGTGAGAGACACGGTCACCCTGGCTCATCACTATAATACCGATCCCTAAGCCTATTTGTATTAGAACATGAACACAATAACTACCCCATAATATAGGATTACAGTGCAACGGTATGGATCATTACGTAATAACTGTTCTAGAGCAAGAATATGTATTTAAGATATATGTACATCAGATAGGACGCAGTCACAAAGACAAATCAGCAGCAATAGCCTCAGCAGCCGTGGTCCAAGGCGGCTCCGGCTTCTTTTCAACTACTGAGGTAAAACCAAGTATTTATCCGTGCGTGGAGCCCTGCGTAGGTGCAGATGCTGGCTGTTTGCTGTGCACTTGAAAAACACTTCACAAGATGTTGTTACCAAAACGCCACTGCCCCTTCTTTGGGAAATGGAGCAACTGTGTCAGGAGCCAGAGCCTAGAGCCATGACATCGCTGGGACTCCAGGCCCTCAGCTGCAGGCCGGCAAGGCGGGTGACCAAGAGCAGAGCTCCGAATTCGAGCAATGCAAGCAAGAGAGTATCCTCACCACGGGAGGGCTCCCCCTAAGAGGAGAGAACCTAAAATGTTTCCAGGGAATAAGGATGGGGTCACGGTGGTCAGCACCCGCACCACGCATCACAAGTATGATTTTCAAAGGACATGGGAAATCATTCATGCAAACGTGCCAGAGAACCAGTCAGGCCAACAAACAAGAAATCACCCTCATTCTACAAAAGATGGACCCAATGAGGTATTTCATGAGCCAACTGGAAGCTCCTTAGAAGGGTTACGCCAAATGTTAGCAGGTACGATAGCACACGTGCTGCCAGATGCTGCCGAGGACAGCGATACTCATTACAAGCCTCAAACCACAATGCATCCTTTCTGAGCCAGCAGTTCTAGCTCTGGATAAGGTATAGCCTCTTGCCAAATAATACTGCCACTAAAAAGGATGCTGCTAAAGGCATGCAACATGAAAAAGGTCTAGGATGTAGTAAGTAAAAAAGGAAATCCAAACATAAAGTTGTATACTCAATGTTCATTTCCATTCCCTCCTTCCTTTCCTTCCTTTATCTATACGCATCTACTCTGTAATACTTAAGTATTTAAGGGAGAACTGGAGTAGAGGTTAATCCTCTTCTTTAATAACACATGCTGGTAGGTTTTTTGTCCTTTAAAATCCAATGTCCTCTTTTTTTTTTTTTTTTTTAATGAAGCACTGTTATCACATTATTATTAGGTTTTTTTTTTTTTTTAAGATTTTATCTATTTATTTGACAGAGATTACAAGTAGGCAGAGAGGCAGGCAGAGAGAGGAGGGGAAGCAGGCTCCCTGCAGAGGCTTAACCCAGTGAGCCACCCAGGCACCCCAAAATCCAATGTCCTCTTAAAAAGCACTGAAGGAAGGGGCTGGGGTGGGGAGAGAGACACACACGCCTGGGTGGCTCAGATGGTTGAGTGTCGGCCCTTTTTTCAGGTTGTGATCTCTGGGTCCTGGGATCGAGACTGAGCCCCAGGTATGGATCCCAGGTCAGCGGGGAGTCTGCTTCTCCCTCTCTCTCTGTCTGTCTCCCCTACTCATGTTCTCTCTCTTGCTCGTCTCAAGTCGGGGGCGGGGGGTAGGAATCTTAAAAAAAAAAAAAAAAGCACTGAACTGTACACCTTAAACAGGTGAAGCATGTGGTATGTGAGTGATTCCTCAATAAAGCTGTTATTAAAAACAAACTAACTTGAGTGCCTGGGTGGCTCAGTCATTAAGCGTCTGCCTTCGGCTCAGGTCATGATCCCAGGGTCCTGGGATCGAGCCCTGCATCAGGCTCCCTGCTCGGCGGGAAGCCTACTTCTCCCTCTCCCACTCCCTCTTGCTTGTGTTCCTTCTCTCACTGTGTCTGTCTCCATCAAATACATAAATAAAATCTTAAGAAAATAAAAAACAAAATAAAACAAAAACCTCTCATGTCCTCTCAGCTGCCACCCGTCCAGTGAATGACCCAGTCCCATTTTGCCTACACGGCATGAACTATGGAAGACTTACCATATCAGCCAGAGCAATATACAAGAACATCCCTCCAGCCAGTGCAAAGATCCAGTTGGCAGAGAAGTGGCTGCCAGCCAGGATGCCAAAGGCCAGACCCACGTAACAGCAGCAGGCAGAAAGGAAGTTGAAGAAGAGAGCCTGCTGGATACTCATCCCGGCATTGAGCAGGATGACAAAGTCTCCTAAGGCGGGACGACAAGAGGGAAGGGGTACAAGAGTTAGGCACGTTCATGGACGGAGAACACAACACATTGCTTCCACTATGCATAATGTCTGGGTGAACAAGCAGGACGGCCTCAAACCTGAGGTCACAAGACAAGTCTAAGGCACCCTTCCTCTTCACGTCTGGGAGCTGTCTCCATTTACAAAACTAACCAGGTATTTCTAGCCTAGAGGCTGAAAATGACGCACAAGATTTTCAACAGAGATAAGCCACCAGCAATAGCCTCGCTGTTCTTTTGATGGATGATGAAACAGGAGCTTCTTTCCTCACAACTACACTGAATGGTATTTTCAGGAAACAGAAGTGAGACTGAGAAAAGTTAAATAATTTGCCCAAAGTCACAAGCCAGTGAACTGGCGAAGCCAGTACTTGACCTTGAGTCTCTGAGCCTCCGAAGTCTGGGCCTTTCACACTCTTGCTCTGATAAAACTAGGTACCTTCTAATTCCTGGCTCATCTACTTCTTCCACCCACCTGACCTTTAACAGACATCTCAACCTTTGAAAGATTAATAGGATTGAGACATAATCTTAAAAAAAAAAAAAAAGAGGGAGAGAGATTGATAATCTATAGTGAATAGTTAGAATAGTGTATGGCACAAAGCAAGTCCTTTTCAATGTTTTTCCTCCCCCTCTTTTTTTTAAAAGATTTTATTTATTTATTTGACAGACCAAGATCATAAATAGGCAGAGAGGCAGGCAGAGAGAGAGAGAGGAGGAAGCAGGCTCCCTGCTGAGCAGAGAGCCCGATGCGGGGCTCGATCCCAGGACCCTGGGATCATGACCTGAGCCAAAGGCAGAGGCTTTAACCCACTAAGCCACACAGGCGCCCCTGTTTTTGCTCCTTTAATCCCATGAAAAATCTATGAAGCAGTATTATTAACCCCATTTTAGAGGTAAGGAAACTGAGACTCAGGATATGGGGCTACAGGGAAACAAACACCCCTATAAAAACTCTCCATCATTTTCATCATGCCTGGGTGGCTCAGTTTGTTAAGTGTCCAACTCTTGATTTTGACTCAGATCATGATCTTGGGGTCCTGGGATGCAGCCCTGGGTTGGGCTCTGAACTCAGCAGGGAGTCTGCTTAAGATTCTTTCTTCCTCCCCCTCTGCCCTGCCCTCCCCGCTTACACTCTCTCTTTCTAAAATAAATAAAATTTCAAAATCTCCATCATTGTCAATGATCAATTTCAATTATTAATTCGACTGTTAAGAATCAGTGGTTAGATTTCACAGAGCACACAGAATGTATTAATGACAATAAGCATCCTGAAGTCTGGGATGGGGAGGGGGTCGGACACAGGAAGGGTCCTGTGCCGACAACCAAGGCAGCTCAGGTGGACCGGGAATGGCGCAGTGCTAGCACACTTACCTAGCTCATGTGGGAACTCCTCACAGAGGATGGCCACTGAGGTACTGATACCTTGGAAAACAGACACAGTGAAGGAGGCGCCAATAGCCAGGCCATCAATGAAATTGTGGAGGCCGTCGCTCAGGGTGATCATCCAGGCCAGAGTGCCGATATCAGAGTAGCGGACGCCTTTCAGCCAGTAACAGGCACTCTGGGAAGCCTGCAGGTCCTACAAGAGAGCCCATCCCCATGGCCTCCAGGTCAAAGGATGGACCTTCAAGGTAAGGCTCAGGCATCAAGGCCATTACTAGTTAAAGGCTCCCACCCAACAGCAAATGGCCCACTGACCTGGACAGAGAGTGAGCCCACAATGACCTTCTCATCCATCCCAGGGGCCTTCCCATCCAGCTCACTGCTACAGTGCTGAGGAATCATGTGGTCCAGATCCCCATTCTGCAGCTTCTCAGTCACCCCCTCCTCCTGGTCCTTCTTGGAAGGAAGCGTCTCCGAGGCATAATGGCTATGTCCGTGATGATGCTGGAGGGACCACCGGAAGGGATCAGCATGACACTCACCCAAACCACAAAGCTTCCTGAGCACTCACTCAGGGTAGGTGCTCCCAGCACTGGGAAGACCTCCTCATTCCCAGTATCACAGAAAACATAAGCAGGCAATACACACAGAAACCTAGGGAAAGTTGTTATAGAAAGCTGAACCAAGGACTTGGTATAGGACAAAAATCAAAGCAATGACCTCAGGGCCAACACTCGTTCCAGCGGGGCGGTCCTGCTCCTAAGGCTTGGAGCTCCTCCTTCACAACGGCTACTCTGATTCCATTCACCAACTACATGGAGGATAACTGCATGCCAGGCACCAAAGATACCTTTCCGGAGCTGTACTGCAGTAAGCATTCAGTTTCCTTGTGGCGGCACTTCCGACCCAATGACTGTATGTATCAAGGCCCTCTGTCACTTCTTAAAGGTATAAAAGGTATACCTCCTCGTGAGGTGAGATGGGAGATCTACTGAAGTCTGTCCACAGCATCAGTACTCACATAACCCCACTACCAAAACACACAAACGATTCTAGGATGGAGGCTTTCCCTAGAAGCACTGCCTTTCCCAACAATTAAGCCTCACCTCATTTTTCTGCTTAAGAAGCATCTTCAAGATCTTCTCTGTGAAAAAGAAAAGATAAAAGCCCCCAAACACCACTGCAGACTTGGAGACATAATAATCTTCCAGAGGGTTGAAGCCAAAAGCCTGTGGACCCAGGAAAACAAAATGAGTTTAATTTAAAAAGATCTTCACGGGTCCCTGATTGTTTCTTAACCACTTCCTTGATTCTAGGAAAGGAAAGAGACGTACTCACTGGGATAGCTCTGCCACCTACCACTTCCTTCCCTTTCCAGCAAAATTGAACCCCTGACTTGCCTTCATGCCACATCACCAGGCCCGTTAGGTTCTCTCTAGCTTACTTTCTGATGCAAAAGATAGAGTCTCTTTAGAATTTTACTCTCAGGAAGAACAGCCTTGGATATGATTTTCCACTTTATTAAAGACTCTGCCTTTATTTTTCCTGGTGCTTTGCTGCAAGGGCAAAATCTGTCCTCAAATTCCATACTTAGGAAGACGCTTGTGTTTATTTTGTTATCTAATGTCCCTGGCTGATTTGCCTATAAACACAAAGAGAGATGGTCTAATTACACCTTCTAAAATGGGAAATCCATTCCCCAGTTAAATAATAAGAATTGCGGCATCTTCCTGACCACAGACCTCCCAGTGACCACAAAGCCAAGAAAGCAGACTATGTTACTGCACATGTCAATTTGGGGGTGGGGGTTTGTTTTGGGCTATTTCTGGAAACCTCACTGATCATGGGGAGAAAATCATCTACTGGGAGGAGGACTGGAGCAGGAATCAGGAGAATTCCATACTCCGTGATGCTCCTAACTTATGGTGAGGCCTTGGGAAACTGGCGAGTGACCTGCTCCCTCCATCCTCTGACAGGAAACAAGCCTCTTGAATAAACCAGCCTTCTTGTGAAAAGGTCAGAGATGAAAGTGATCCTAGTACCAGGAACTCTGGCCTGCTTAAAAGGTAAGTGTTTTTTCCCTTTCTGTTTTAAAGGGGCAAACTGTTATCTCTACTTGCTTGTATAGTTTCCTCAGACACAAAGGTCCAGCTCTAGGGTAGAAATGACACATATAGGCCGGTTTTCCAGGAGAGACAAATCATCTTAAGAAGAGTGGAGTGAAAACCATCAACTAACAGTTCTCCACAAGAAGCCACGAAGGATGGCAGAGTACAAAAGCATGGCTTTCATGAAACCCAGACTCTAGGATATGTGGTCTTGTTCTGTATCTGTTAAACGGGTCAAACATGTTCTCTAGACATCAGTGGATTTAAGAATCAACTAAGAAGACACAAAACCACAACTCAGAAAACCTAAGGTGCTCTGAGAAGAAGCATGTGGCATCATCTCGTGCTTCAACTCTGGGTATGCTCAGGCCTGTCAGACCACCTACAAGGAGATGCCACCTGCTTCCTGTCATTAGGGGGACTACCACAGAAATTACACCAAATCAGATGAAGCTTCTCCAAGGCTGCTTGCCAGACTTGACAAACACTAAGCTACTCCTGTTCTGTGGAGATTTTCTCATTAACCCAGGGGCAAAGGTGTGGTCCATGTATGTGAAAATAGGCTCTTTAAATTATTTAGATTACCTTTGCCCCAAGACAGCCTACCGTAGAGAACAGATCTTTTTATTGAGACCAATGGATTCTGCTGGTTTTTCTGTGTGGGCCACAAGCTCCCAATCAGGAGCCATCAAGTGCTACCACTACACTAGGTCTTTTCACCCAGCAGTCAGAGAGCACGTACAAGGCCCCCGGTGCTTTACAAGTACTAACATGTAGCCCACACAACACCGTCATGAGGTCAGTGCTATCATCTCCCCTGTTTTGCATGAGGAAACAGAAGCACAAGAGAGGTTCAGTGATCTGCCCAAGGTCATTGAACTGGTTGATGGTGGAGCTGGGATTCTAACCCAGCTCCCAAACCTATGCTATGCAGCCTCGCCTAACTCGTGACTCAATCTCAGCTTCATTTTCCAAAAGGAAAAGGACCTCCCTCCTCTGCCTCGCATTGAAGTGGAGGGTCCTCCCGCTGTGCCCCGCAGGCCCCCCCCAGAGACTGGCATGCTCCTGTGTGAGAAAGCCCTGGCTTGCCATACCTCGGGGATGAGCTGGAAGAGGGCGTTGGAGTAGAGGGTTCCAATCGCCAGAGCTATGAAGTAGAGCAGCAGCCTCTTGTAAAAAGTCTTCTTCATGAAGGGCACCACGCTGGCCCCCATGAGGGAGCAGAGGGAGATGACGGTCACACAGAGGAGACCATATCCCCACACTGCCGTTGGGGGAGAGCCAGCCCCACCCAGGACAGGGAGTAGGGCAAATGCCCCATTTCACAGCAACCACCAATTAGGGGAAACATGGGGTGGAAAGGATGGGGAGGCAGTGAAGGAGGTTTGGGTGGAAATTAACAAGGAAACAAAAAAGAAAAATCAGAGAGACAAGTAGGGAGGGAGAGAGAAACAGAAAATTTGTTAGTGATTCAAGTCTGATGAAATTTCCTTTAATCCGTTCAGAAGAAATGAGGAGGAATTCAAGGTGGCCTTGGAACCCCATGGCTCCTGCCCCAGCTGTTGCCTTTGGTGGCCAAACCGACACCTGGAGGCGCACCTGCCAGCTGGCGTGGCCACAGGGCAGGGCACTGCCTCGTCACACAGCGGAGGTGTGCTCAGGCCTATCCCCAGGCAGCCCGTGGCAGACTTTGGACTCGAGGACTTACCCTTTAACAGGACCTCCCTTTAACAAGATTAAGGGACAAAGGGAGCTCATTGTGCTGCCGTGTTTGCTTTTCACATCCGGGCCACACTGTCTAGGCACATCAGTACCACCTGGACTCAGTCTGGTTGGTGTAAGATACAACAAAGTCAGATGTTCAGGGCAGCGGGATGGAGAATAGGCGAAACTGAGGCCCATACAATTCAGTTTCTTAACTTCTCAAGGTTTTGTTTTCTCCCGAGTCTGTTTCAATGTGCTCTGAGAGCGCTCCAGCATGGAGGACAGAGTCCAAGATCACCTTGTCACAAAAAATATTTCCTCTGTCATTTCCCAGTGTCCCACACTCCAGGTAGAATGAAATGGAGCGGGGACGAGGTGTGCCCCTATGAGGCACAGGGGCGGAGCATGTACAATTATATTTCCATTCAACAGGCAATACGGCATTTTATTTCAAATCTTTAAAGAATTAATAAATTCAATTTCTGGAGCTAAAGAAAAAAAAAAGCCCAAGATGAGGCCTCCTGTGAGAGGTGCTCGTTAGACTCAGGTGGGATTTTGAGATAACACTGAGATGGTTCCTCTTAAACCAGATTTCTTCTCTCATTTAGAAGGAACAGGCAAGGCCTGGGCATCCCATAGATATCTCTTCTGGGTAAGTCTTTTGATTGGGAAAGGCTGGGCAGTCACCGACAGTCTCTTCTTATGAAAGGCAGCTGCCTCTGTTGCCAAAGGAGGTCCACACAGTCACCTGTACTGCATGGCCACAGCCCTGCCTGAGCTGACAAAGTGGGCAGGCCATCAACTTGGGTCCTTTTTCTTTTTTTTTAGCTCCTCGGTGGTCACAATTAAAAAGCAAAATTAACAAATATTTCCAAACAGTCAAGTAAAGGCACCAGGAAGTCAGTCCTATCCCAGGAAAAAGTCAAGATGCAAGGTATGGAGGACTGAGTGCTCTTTCCTTTGTCTTGGAATTTTCATTTCATTTGTTTCTGTTAAAAAGGTTTTGTTCTGTTTGGCTCTCTATGGTATGAATTATGGCCTACTTGGAAAAAGAAGGATCCCTTGCTTTTGAGCCAAATTCTATCAATCAGCTGGTAGCCTCTTTTCCTTCTACCTCCTTCCAGGTGGGTGATCTCGTGGTGGCCACACCTGGGTAGGGCCTCTGCTTAGAACAGAGCAGGTATGGAGTACCAGGACTTGGACAGCGACCGCCAACCACAGCGTTCCTTCTGAGCCCCGTGACCCGGGCTTCAGAGAGGCAGGGACTAGGGAAGGGAGGCTGAGAGATCTCTGACAGAGAGGGCAAAGGGGGAGAGCCTTGCATCTGACATCACCTGAAGAGGCCACAGGCCAACCTGGGTGCCCCAGGAGCAAGAGAAGGCCCTAGAGATCCGGAGTTAGAAGTCATATTTGTGTCCCCTGATATGAGGGAGAAGTGAATTTTCCAGGTGGCAGCAGTCAGGTGCCTCGGGACACAGGGTGGGGGCGGGGCCGGCACAGCGGCCGGCCAGCAGGGGAAAGAGGACGCATGAGTTCTGTTCTACTGCACCTCTGGGATGAGCTGGAAGAGCGCGTTAGAGAGCAGCGTTCCAATGGACAGGGCGATGAAGTATGTGAGCACACGGCTGAAAAATGCTTTCTCCGTGCACGGCAGGACGAGGACTCCCAGCAGAGAGGCCAGGTTAATCAGTGAAACACTGAGGAAGCCAAAGCCCCACACTGTGGAGGAACAAGAACAGACGAGGGCCTCCATTACTGAGGGCGGAGGTGTTCTTGCTGCCCGGGGCGGCCCGGTCGGAATTCAGCTATGCTGAACACCAACATGTCAGTACAGACTGGAGTCCATCTCTGGCTGGGTGCTGTGGGGCAGCCTACAGACAACATAGCAAAGTCACTCTCAAAAGAAGCTACCTTTCCGATGGAGAGGCAGGTGAAAATGACAGGAGAGTTTAAAAACCAGGAGTGAAATGATGACAGCAGGGAACAATGAGCATAACGCAGGCGGCACGTGCTAGGTACCAAGGGCACTGCAGGCCCTCGGGAGGCACAGACACTCAGCCGTGGGGAGTCTGCGGTGGCTGGAGCACAGGTACCGGGCAGGGCGGGGGACGAGGGAAAGGTGCCAAACTGAAACACTGAGGCTTTAGTCCCTTGTAGTTTAATAAGAACAAAAATGAAAAAGTAGCAAAAAAGAAAAAGAGAAAAAAAAAAAAAAAAGAAATCCACAGGCAGGTCCAAAAGCCCCGCACTGAGCTCACCAGCCATGCCACCGGGTCAGACAATATGCCGAAGCAGTCATGTGAGTCAGAAGACACCAGTTATCATCGTCCCTCTAATCTACTCCCCTGGTGTTGATGAGCTGCTCACCGGTCAGATCTCCCGTGAGCAGCCCCAGCCCCAGCTTCCCTGTCCCCACTCACCTTCGATGGAGCTTGGCTTCCCCTCTTCTGTCTGCTCATCCTCCTCGTTCTCCTGGTTCTCAGAGGCACAGGCCCGGGAATCCAGCTGCTGGAGGATGGTAGGGCAGAACTCCTGGAACTCAATCCTTCCAATCCGGGACTGGTTGTTCAAGTTGTGGGCAGCAAAAAGGTCTCCAGAACTAAAGCACTGAGACGAAGGGGGAGAGGCAGGAAGCTTCTCAGAACCCAGAATCACATCTCAGCCCTGGCAGCAACCGACTCAGCCTTCCACGAGGAGAACCTGTCCAGATTCCAGGGATCTGGACATCTGACATCACCTGAAGAGGCTGAAGATCACCTGAAGATGATCTAGAGGCTCATCTCTAGGGATGAGAGCAAGGTGGTCCCTAAACTTGAAAAACTGAGACACAATCTCAGAGACCAGTCACCTGTGCACACACCTGACACACACCCACGAATTCCTGGCTGCCCACAAGGTCTGGGAACAACTGGATCCCAGTCTTTGTGACCGCGGTGTACTTTCTGGAAAAGATTGTATTTGCATACCTGAAGCTACAGCTTCATCCAGATACCAAACCTACCCGCACATCACAACAGCCTGAAGAGTTATTCTATTAAAATGCATGTTCCAGATACTTGTCCAGAGCTATTGAGCTCTGGCACCTAAAGAGGAACATCAGTCCCCAGGACCCTATACGTAGTGCTGACCCCCCCCCCCTCGAAGAATGTGTTGATAGAGATCAGGGGAGGAAGAAGGAAAATCTAAAGGTTCGGTCTACCGTGGAGCACGTAAGGGCTGGCAGAGGTCACGAACGCTCAGTCCCCTCGGGAAGCATTAGGTAGGTGGTTCTCACATACCGTTCCTATGAAACACTGCAGGTTTACTTCTAATTATACTTTATACACTTACACATCAGGCTTTATCTGGCTTGATTTAACACGGGTCAGTCTCTAACAGCCCTTCGGGTGTGCTGACAAGTGAGAGCTTCTGGGCCTACAAAGTAGAGAGCTGGACTCTGGTGACCCCAAGATAATTGCCGCTGTGCCAGGAGGCCCTCCGGGGTTAGTGAGCATGAGCCCGTGAAGGCAGCCTTCTCCCCAGCTCCCACATTAACCGCACGCCTGCGGTTCTGCATCCAGGCTGCCTGGTCCCTTGGCCACGTGACCTCTCCAGGAAGTTCTCCTTCAAGATGAAGGCCCTGGACACCTAACCCACAAACCTTCCTTGATCACTCTAGCATACACTCCCTTCCCCCTCTGGTCTCTGAACCCTATGAAGACTGTCCAACTCAGAGCATTTAACACTTCATTTTTTTAAAAAAAGATTTTATTTATTTATTTGACAGATAGATAGATAGACACAGCGAGAAAGGGAACACGGTCAGGGGAAGAGGGAGAGGGAGAAGCAGGTTTCCCGCTGAGCAGAGAGCCTGATGCAGGGCTTGATCCCCGGACCATGACCTGAGACGAAGGCAGACACCTAACTGAGCCACCCAGGTGCCCCAACACTTCATTTTAACAAAGGTTAATTTATTCATTTTAGGGAGAGAGAACGAGAGAGTGAGTGAGCAGGGGGGAGGGGCAGAGAGGGGGAGAATCTTGAGTAGACAGCCTGAGAGCATGAAGCCCAAAGCAGGGCTCAATCCCATGACCTCAAGATCATGACCTAAGCAGAAATCAAGCATTGGAAGCTCAACTGACTGGGCCACCAGGCATCCCTAACATTTCGTTTTATGATCAGATAACTCAGTCCTCCATTGGGTAAGCTCTCCATCTTGAGAGGAGACTCTGTAACATGACTCATTTTTCTCTGTTTCTCCCAGCACTCAGCACAGGGAACAAAGCAGATATATAAAGACATTGCTGGCTGACTTACATTTGGCTGCCACAAATAGCCTCGGACTATGATTAGCCAAGATGACATGGAAGAACAAAGAACCTGAAGCCAAAGGACTTGGGTCTCAGACCTGCACTGTCCAGGAACTCAGTGCAGGACCCTTGGCATTCCCTTCTAAATAATGAAGACTTTCCACCTGCACCCGGAGGGAGTGTGAGGCTCCCCTGCGACTTCAAGCAAAGGGCCTTGTAACCTGTAAACCTCATGGGACATGCCGGCTGTCCTGGGCACCCTGGCTTGCCTGCAGGTGATCCCAGTGCAGCTGTGAGGAACACGGAGGGCTGAGAACTCCTGCTGACCGCTCCCTCCAGCCAGAGCTTCAGAACAGCCACATGGGAGGACAGGAGGCGCTGCTGGGGACCCAAACAACGGGCGAAGAGCCCCTCTGCTCTGCCATCACGGCTTGCCTGCTCCAAGTGTCTTGGGCTCCCCATGCCCAACTAGACTGTGACCCCCTCGAGGCAGACAGTGCTCAGCAGAGCTGAGAGCCTTACCGTCGAGAGGTTCCTCTGTCCGTGCACCAGCTGGGTGACATTGTCCCGGCCCACGCCCACATCCAGGTGGTTGAGCAGGGCCTTGAGCTGCTGCAGGGTGAGGGTGTCACCCTCTCCATAGCGATGCAGGAGGTCCTGCAGGAAAAAGGCCGCACTGATGCCTGGCGTCCCCGTGGACACAGCGTGAGCTTTAGGAACAGAACTCCATAAGCTGACCCAGGTCAGCAGGAAGCAGCTGAGGAAGGCTGGGTGGAGCAGCTTCATGGTGACAAACAAGCCTGCAAGAAGGAAAGGCAGGTGAGCGAGAGGCTCCAGAAACCCACTCTCTCCTCCCACTTCCCTGCCAGGTACACGGGACCCAGCGGCCTCGCTCTGGACAGCCTCCTCTCCCCTCTGGCTCTTCACCCTTCTCTAATGCTTCCGCCAAGTGTTTGAGAAAAATCTTTCTCTTCAAGCATTGAATAAAAAAATAATGAAAGGACAAATTCAACAGATTTGACTAAATTTAAAAATTACAAAGTAAAACAACTGTGATGTGGTTCAAAAGTGTCTATCTTTTAGAGACACTGAAATAATCACACATTAAACAATATCTCATCTGGAATTTGCTTCAAAATAAGAAAGGAGGGGGTATTTGCATGGGGAGCATAGAGGAGACAAGACCAGGCATGAGTTAATAACTCATGAAACTGCTTGATGAGTGAATGGGAATTTATTATACTATTCTATTTTTTTTTTTTTTAAGTAAGCTCTACACCCAGCACTGACTGACCAGCCAAGTGCCCCTATACTATTACACTTTAATATGTTGGAAATACTCCAAAATAAAAAGTTGCCTTAAAAACAAACAAACAAAAAACAACAGGGGCGCCTGGGTGGCTCAGTGGGTTAAGCATCTGCCTTTGGCTCAGGTCAGGATCCTGGGATCCTGGTGGAGCCCAGCATCCAGCTCCCTGCTCAGCCAGGCGTCTGCTTCTCCCTCTGCCCCTCCCACCGCTCATGCTTGTGCTTGCTAAAATGCTCTCTTTTTGAAATAAATAAAATCTTTAAAAACAAAACAAAACACACACACACAAAAAGGCAAAAAAAAAAAAAAAAAAAAACCTACAATTAGGGGCTCCTGGGTGGCTCAGTGGGTTAAGCCTCTACCTTTGGCTCAGGTCATGATCTCGGGATCCTGAGATGGAGCCCCGCATCGAGCCCCACATTGGGCTCTCTGCTCAGCACAGAGCCTGCTTCCCCCCCTCTGCCTGCCTCTCTGCCTACTTGTGATCTCTCTGTGTCAAATAAATAAATAAAATCTTAAAAAAAAAAAAAACTACAACTAAAAGAGAGGGAAAAATAGAGTGGGAAAAAGTCCACCATCAAACATGACAAAGGTTGAGGCGCCTGGGTGGCTCAGTGGGTTAAAGCCTCTGCCTTCGGCTCGGGTCATGATCCCGGGGTCCTGGGATCAAGCCCCACATCTGGCTCTCTGCTCAGCGGGGAGCCTGCTTCCTCCTCTCCCTGCCTGCTTCTCTGCCTACTTGTGATCTCTGTCTATCAAATAAATAAATAAAATCTTTAAAAAAAAAAACAAAACAAAACATGACAAAGGTTTATTTCTATATACCTTTTTTTTTTAAGATTTTTTTAAAATTTATTTATTTAACACAGAGAGATCACAAGTAGGCAGAGAGGCAGGCAGAGAGAGAGAGGAGAAAGCAGGCTCCCCGCCGAGCAGAGAGCCCGATGCGGGGCTCGATCCCAGGACCCTGGGATCACGACCTGAGCCGAAGGCAGAGGCTTTAACCCACTGAGCCACCCAGGCGCCCCTATTTCTATATACCTTGGTTAGAGAACAAAAATGAATACACTTAAGGGGGTCAGGTGGATGGGCGAAATGGGTCAAGGGGACTGAGAGGTACAGACCTCCAGCTATAAAATAAGTAAGACACAGGGATGAAAAGTGCAGCACGGGAAACATGGTGAACACCACTGTTAATAAGCTGGCATGGCAACAGGTGGTGAGTACGCTTATAGTGGCAAGGGTGTAACGTATATATACGTAAGGTCGAATCACTATGTTCTACACCCGAAACTACTATATTGTTTGCCAACTATACTTCAGTAAAAAAAGAATATAAACTTAAAAGATGGATGGTGCTATACTGCTGCTTATTAAAAGAGCAAAACAGATTTTTTTTTCAAAGATTTTATTTATTTATTTGACAGACAGAGATCACAAGTAGGCAGACAGGCAGGCAGAGAGAGAGAGAGGAGGTAGCAGGCTCCCCGCAGAGCAGAGAGACCGATGCGGGGCTTGATCCAAGGACCCTGGGACCATGACCTGAGCTGAAGGCAGAGGCTTTAAACCACTGAGCCACCCAGGCGCCCCAGCAAAACAGATTTTTAAAAAATACAAAACCAGATTTAGTGAGGTTTAACACCAGAGTAAGATGGTGCTATAGAAGATATTACATTATCTTTAAATAATGCAGATAAAATTACGTATTTATGTAATGGCATTAAATAACCACATTCTTGAAAAGTTATGATAATAAGTGTCTCAATCTTTTCAATTGTTACATCTACAATCTGCACTAACAGAAGCAACCCCAAAATAAAAAAGTCTATATAGGCAGAAAGTTATGGTCAGGCGAATTATAGCAATTTCATCAACTACTATGCAGCTATAAAAATGGAGTTTAATGTTCAGCAAAAAAGCAGAAAGATTCTGTAACAAAGTTATGAGGTGAGAAGGAACAGGGAAAAATAGGTCTCAGAGAAAGCAGGGCTTTTGTTAATTATTTCCCTCTGTATAGTTATAATTTAATTAGGGAAATAAGCAAACACCAGGCAGGGAGAGGGGGGATGAGCCTATTTAATCTAGACCTAGAAACCCAATCACTGCAGGTGTTTCCATGCCTCCCAGGCTCCCAGGGCTCCCGCTCGCCCCACAGTGGGTCACTCCACCTCTGGGCCTTTGCTTATGACAGAGGAGTTAGAGCAGAGTGCTTAAAAGCAGGCCGGTTTGCATCCTGGTTCTGCCACTTACAAGTGGTGCAATCTTGGGCAAGATATTTAACCAGAGTCAACATTCTAGAGTCAGAGTAGTGATGCAGGGGCACCCAGCTGACTCAGTCAGTGGAGCCTACAACTCTGGATCTTGGGGTTGTGAGCTCAACCCCCACGATGGGTAGAGAGATTACTTAAAAAAAAAAAAAAATCTTAAAAAAAAAAGAATAGTGATGCAGCTCACCCTGGCCTTTAGTGTCAGAAAGACCAGACTTGAATTTCTGTGCCACTGCCGGACAGATAGGAATAAACTTGGGGAAGTTACCTGGGCTCTCTACCTCAGTTTTCTCATCTACAAAATGGGTATTCACCCCACTGGATTACTGTGCAAATTCAAATGACATGAACTATGTCAAGTCTCCCAGTGCCTGACCTATAGAAAGCACTCAACCAGATGTTATAATTTGATTATAATCAGCAGGGTTCCTCCACTTTGACTCGCTCCCAGCCCAGATACTGAACTGCTACTGGCACTATGAGGAATACCCCTGTGGCTAACTTTGCTCCAGGCCAATAGCACACACATCACACAAGTCCCTCACCACAAACATACCAGCGGACATTTCAGGCTTTAGCCTCCACACACAGAATGCACAGAATCTGGAGACAGAAAATCTCAGTCTTCAGCAGAATGCACTCTGAGTCACACAAAGGGTAGATTAGCCATCAGCACAAACAGTGGTCTGTAAAGTGTTACTCTGAGACGACCAACTCTCAAATCTATACTGAGAACTAGAAGTTAATACAGTGGGCAGGTGGGTCCCAGGGTCCTTGGATCAAGCCCCGCATCGCATCGGTCTCTCTGCTCTGCGGGGAGCCATTTAGACCCAAATGGCTAAAATCCATTGTACAAAAAGAACAGTCCTCTCTACCTGACCACCCCATCATCTGTCTGGGGCATGTGTTTGTGTTGTACTGTCAGAGCAAAGGAGAGGAGGGCTGTGTGGATTTAGCAAAGGAGGGCAAAGAGATGAGGACAGCCACCGGCAATTCCCAGTGCCAAGCCTGCGAAGCACCTGGCAGTCATGGATTCCTGGAGAAGTTGGGATGCTTATCCTCACTGAAGAGAGAAGGAAATTTTCAGAGATTAGGAAACATGATCCACAGCCAACAAGCTGAGTAGTGAAGCTAGAAATTAAATTTTCCATGAACTGAAGCCAAGTCTGAATGAAAGTCAGCGCACTCTGAACCACTTCCCCGCTGTGTGGAGACACAGGCTCCACACAGAGGTCTGTAAAACCCTGCAGGTCTCTAGGCAGGTCTTCCCAATTTGATTTAAAGATTTTTTTTTTAAAGTAATCTCGGGGCAGCTGGATGGCTCAGTGGGTTAAGCCTCTGCCTTTGGCTCAGGTCATGATCCCAGGGTCCTAGGATCGAGCCTGGCATAGGGCTCTCTGCTCAGCAGGGAGCCTGCTTCCCCCACTCTCTCTGCCTGCCTCTTTGCCTACTTGTGATCTCTCTCTGGGTCAAATAAATAAAAATCTTATAAAAAAATAAATAAGTAATCTCTACATCCAATGTGGGGTTCAACTGTACAACCCAAGATCAAGAGTCACACGTGCTACCACCTGGTCCAACTAAGTGCCCCAGTTCCTCCCAATTTCTATCAGCCCCAAGAAGCACCCCAAATCCAGGTATGGAAGACCTCTGCAGGGGACCACCCTGGGTACACGTTAGAGGGCAGGCTGCATTACAGTGTGCCTTCTTAATAAAAAAAAAAACAGTGGTTCCCACTTCAGCCATATTTCTCAGATTTATCTGCAGCAACCTCAAAACATTCAGAAGAAACACAGAATCACTCCACGTGTGAGACACCCCACAGAACTTTAGTGGCTTTACCTGGATGGGCATTCAGGTCAAAGTTAGCATTTACAAAACATCTGCTCTTTGTTGACCCAGTGGCCCCTCGGCCCCTCCGAGTGGCTGGTCCAGCCTCCTGGAGTGCGTGAGTACACTCAGCTGAGCGGAACCTTCTCCCTGTCCCACCACTTATGACATGAGCCACCCCCCCAGAGTACCTAAAAACAACTGCAGGGCAGGAAGAAGTCCTGGTCCAGGGATCTTAGAGCTGCTAAAAGACACTTCAAATCCAAGTGACCCTAGCCTTCAGGCAGACACAAAAGGGGAGCTTTCTGCTCCAATGGAGATTTTTTTCTTTAGCTACCAGTTAATTCTTAGGGGGAAAAAAAAAGTTTACAATAGAGTCTTTGGATGAAAGAAAGGAGAGAGGAAGAGAACACATACAGCTCTTGATGAAGCTGGATGGTGAAGCTGAGTGGGGGTCCTCCCGGTGTGGGCTCGGCTACAGGATGAAGCCCCATCTATTAGAATTCTGTGGAAATGGGTGGGGCCTGGGCAGGCCCCTCCAGGCCTTCCAGGGAGCCAAGCCAGCTGCCCTCAAGGACACCTTCCAGAAGTAGTAAGAGAAGCACACAGGGCAGGACATGAAAACAAGCTGGAAAGAGACAAAGGTCCGAATGTGCTCTTGGCTCAGAGGACCAGTCTCTCCCACTCAAGAGAAGTTGGAGTCTCTCCACTCCTTTGTTCACTTGGCCTGGGTTCAAAGAAGTAAATTATTTTAGTGCCTTTAGGTCTGCCTCCAAGGCGCCAGACCCAGTCCTCCTAGGGGAAGTAAAAAACCCAAGAGAAAGTCAGTGAGAGATGCTTGCTTTCAGACCCTGAGACTTTAGGTCTCCTTACCATTTCGGGGGGCTCCTAAATCAATCTCACCTGCCTGCCATGCCTTCACTTGGTTCGGAAGTATCTTATCCTACAAACGGCACTTCTGTGCTGGGGACATAGTCCCACTGTTGTATCTACCACACTGCCTGTTTTCTAGGCCCACCTCCCCTGTCAGAGAGGAGCGAAAATGGACTTCTCCCCAGGGTAACGAAGCGGCAACTCTTCATGATGCTTACTAATCCAGAAGCTGGAGCTCAGGACCCGATCAATGAGCCTGGGAGCTACCAGGTCTCCAAACATCCACTCCCTTCCCTGACCACCAGCTGTCTGGGTCACCCACCCCACTCACTCACAGGTCTTCTGAGCTGAGGAATGAAACAGTCCAAGTGCTCCAGAGACAACTCTTTCCAAGGCCACTGGTAAGCCACAGGAAATGGGTGAAAGATGTCTGTAAGCACACCTCCCTGGGCCTGTTCTGTGCCCCTTCAAAGGATGGGTTTTGTGGGAGCACAATGAATTTATATAAAGCTAAAACTCAAGCTGAGGCCTTCGCTGCAGGTTGAAGGGTAGCCATCAAGGCAAGGGCAGTCTCAACTGGGTTTTTACAAAGCACTTTACTTAAAATTGAGAAAAGGTTGATTGTTCCTACCAAAGCAAGCAAGCAAGCAACAATGACCAGGGGGGCTGGAGGGGTGGAAGAGGAGGTGTGGGAAGGGGAAGCCACAGTGATCCACAGGATGGCTCCCTAGAGCCTTTGGCCCCTCTACTGGTGGGCCCCAGTGAATTACCTTAAGCTTTCCTTTCTTTTCTTTTTTTTTTTTTTTTAAGATTTTATTTATTTATTTGACAGAGATCACAAGCAGGCAGAGAGGCAGGCAGAGAGAGAGGAGGAAGCAGGCTCTCTGCTGAGCAGAGAGCCTGATGCGGCTGGATCCCAGAACCCTGGGATCATGACCTGAGCTGAAGGCAGAAGTTTTAAACCATTGAGCCACCCAGGCACCCTTAAGCTTTCCTTTCAACTGCCTGCTTCCCCACCTAAAATCCAAAGGATGTCAAAAGAGGTGTGTAGTTCCATTATGTTCCTCTTGGGGACAGATAGCAAGGGCTCTCTGAGGCACCTTGACAGCCAGGGCTCCAGGGCTGTGAGCACCAACACCCCCAACTAACCACAAGTCAATTCCCCACCCCTCCGGGGATTCTTTCCTGGTCAAGAGTTCACTTCTGTATAATACCTTCCAATAGACTGGTCCTGCTCCAGTCTCCATCCCTGTCCCATTCTACCACTTGGGGCCAGACCCAGTAGGCCCAATAGGACTGTCTCCCCAGGGAACACTCCCCACTAAGGGTTCACTACAAAGGGTAAACAAATGCAGATGGCTCCAGGGGAGTCAAGGGGGCAACATTCCTGGCCTCTATTACAAAACCCTGAAACTTACAAGACAAAGCCAGGGGGAGGCAGGGTGGGTAGGTCTTTGAGAAATCAAGAACCCTGGGCCCAAGTACCAAAGGAAGTGCTGGCTTTGGCAGCAGAAGGACCACTGGATCTGGTGTGAGCAGGCCAACTCACAGCAACTCCATGCAATGCCCTGATCTCATTATGTCTGTCTCCTTAGTTCCCGAAAGAGGAAAAGAAACCTGCAGTTTTCTGAGTATTAAGAAAGAAAAAGTATGTTGAAACATTATATGAAAATAAGGACTTCTGAGTTTAAATGGAGAACTGAAATGGTATTCACAATTCCCTTTCCCTTAATCATTAACATCTGAGTAAAACATTAGCCAAAAAAAAAAGTCACTAGCAGCAAGCAAACAAGGAGAGAGGCATACTGTAATACAGTAACTTTAAAACCAGAGGCAAGTTAAGAGGAACAGGAGGCACCACCCATGGCTCACCTCCTAGGCCTGGCCCAGCCCTCACAGCCAGAGTTCTCACCGACCTCCCCCAAATCTGCAGAGGTCAACAGCTGCCAATTCTTTTTCCTCTTCAATTAAGGAGTAGTGGGAAAAGCTGCTGGGAAAACAGGTGACACTGGAATCAGAACAATAAGCGACTCTCCTGTGAAGGAAATCGGGGCTCCAAGGCCACAGACTGAATAGGGGAAATGATCCACTTGCAGTGGGCATTCTTCCCCAGCAGAAGTGAAGCACACCTCCTAGATCTGTGGGCTGCGCCACACCACAGGGCTGCCACCCAAACCCAGAATCCGGGACAGCTGCCTCTCCCCCACCTCAGCCCCGCACTCACACGGTACAGGCTACAGAAAACAGGTCTTACTTTAGAGCCCACAAGCCCAACAGCACTAGCGTGAACACGATGAGAATGGCAGGCAAACCATGCAAAAAAAAAAAAAAAAAAACCAAAGATGTCAATCCAAAGTAAAACCTAACTCCAGAGAAGCAATCTTCCCGACCGCTTCACCTAACTGCAGAATATTCATGCAATAAAACCAGAGCTCAAAGATGAAATTACAAAACAAAATGAGATCAAAGGGGATGCAGACTTCCAAAAAAAAAAGAAGAAGAAGAAGAAGAAGAACAAAACATCACTAAAGAACCAATAAATAAATTATAATGAACAGAGAACAAATTTTTGCCAGTAATTTAAAACAGAAATACTGACAAAGGAGGGTCTGAGATAACCACAGTGAACGTAGATGGAAAAGACAGATTAAAACATGTAATGAGGGGCGCCTGGGTGGCTCAGTCGGCTAAGCATCTGCCTTCAGCTCAGGTCATGATCTCAGGGTCCTGGGATGGAGGCCCCATCCCCCATCAGCCCACATCGGGTTGCCTGCTCCGTGGCGAACCTGCTTCTCCCTCCCCCTTTACTCCTCCCCCTGCTTGTGCTGTCTCTCAAAATAAATAAAATCTTAAAAAAAAAAAAAAAACAACCAGGGGCGCCTGGGTGGCTCGGCTGGAGCTCCGGGGCCTGCTTCCTCTCTCTGCCTGCCTCTCTGCCTACTTGTGATCTCTGTCAAATAAATAAATAAAATCTTAAAAAAAAAAAAAAAAAAACAACCAAACCAACAAATACTTAATCTGGCTGGCTCAGTGGGCGCAGCCTGCAAGACTCTTGATCTCGGGGTTGGGAGTTTAAGCCCCGGGCTGGATGTAGAGATCACTAAAAAACATGTAATGAGAGACAAAGATACCAAACATAGGATAACTGGTGTTCCTAGAGAACGAGACTGGACTATGAGGTCTGTTCAAAAATAAAGAACACACGATTTCCCTGAATTGAAAGGAGCAACAGAACCTGAAGACTGAATGCTGAACCTGAAAGACATTTTCAGGCATTGCAAAGGAAATCCCCCCCCGAAATATTTTATTACAAAAATTGTGAAACATATTAAAACTTCTCTTAAGTGGCCGAAAATTCAGGCTGCCCTCCTCCTCCCCAGAGTAACATTCAGTATCAGAAGCAACTGCAACAGTGTTTACATCATTGAGAGAGAGAAAAGAACCGGAGATATTGTTCCCGGCTGAGATGTCACACAAATCTAGAAAGGACAACCGGCGGAAATTCTCAAGCATGAAAGAAGTCAGAGGCTACATTCTCCTTCCTAGAGTGAAAAAACAGGAGAACGAAATGCAGCTAATTAATAGAGAAATAAAAATAAAGGTCTCAGGAATGCAGAAACCATGGGAAAATGACTGATGGTCATCATTAAAACCCTTCGAAAAAGAAATAATAAAAAAACTGTGGAGATTACGGTTACAGGACAGAATCTAAGGGTTATAAAACGGACTATTTACTACTAATAATTAGTGCAAGCAAAAGATGAGGAGACAAAAAGGCGGAAATGCTAATGTCCTCATCTCTCATAGCAGAGTCAGTAAATACTATATAAAATGGGTAAGTAATTATAGATATGACTCACAAAGATTTTTTTAAGCCTCTTTTACAAAATAATCTCTTGGAGAAAAATACATTTCTTTAAAGCTTAATAATTCCTTTAATTTTACTAGTTTCTTTTCTTCGGTTATATTCAGGGAAATTTTAAATACTTCTGTGTAAGATTATTCTTTTTCTCCATATGCATTTATCTGTGAGTAAGCTGGAAGATTACAGAGTAGTATTCACCTAAAGTAGTAAGGACTATTTCAGTAATGGGATTTTGAGTATTTGTTTCTATTTTTTTTTTTACTTTGGCTCATTTATGTGTCCCAATGGGAGGTGGGGGTAGGGCAATAAACGACAACATGGATGGTTATTTTTATAGTCAAGGAGTTAGGGAGAACTTTCTAAGTATGGCACAAAACCTACAACCCGTAAAAGCAATGATCAGGACGTCTGACTACAAAAACTGCCCAGTGTTCTTCTATAAATTAGTATACTTCCAGTATTCATGCTCAAACTAATAATGATACAGTCATCTTGTGTAAGTACCAACAGATCCAATGAGAAAACCAGTAGCCTCACAGCCTGGTCCTCAGGTAAATACCGCTCACTGGCTTTCTGGAGTTCCAAAGAATTCTGAGAACAACTACCAAGTCTGAGGCCCTCTCCACCCACCAAATGAACCAAGTCCAAGAAACCACTCTCCTCTGGGGCAAGCTGAAACCCCCTCCGAAGTACAGTGCAAACACTGAAGCTTGCAAGCCAGCCCTCCCCCTCACCCAAGAGGCCCAGGTCTCAATGGGCCCATTCTTCTGCCCCGCTCTGGGCTTTTGCTCTCTTACACACCCTAAAAGGACATCTTCTCTTCTCCCAGCTCCCACTCCCAGAACGTTTGCCTCAAGCTTTGGCTCAACCAAAGGCCACCCAGGGTGGGAGACTTCTGCAAACACTGCAGGAGGTCTGGGGTGGGGGGGATGCTGGCAGGAGGGAGGAGGGTGGTGTTACCTAGAGGTGGTGGCCCATTTACTTTCCCCAGAAAATCCCCTGTTGCTGGGAGGGGCAGGATGGAAAGCTTATTAAAAAAAAAAAAATCAGTGGGGACTCAGAAGCAGGGAACAAAATTAGAACCAGCAGCCTGCTACTCATTGAGTAATATTTACTGAGCCCCCACTGTGTGTGTCAGTGCCTATGGGAGGGAGATTGAGAAAGGCAGAGCCTGGTGTCAGGGCCCAGCACAGACAGCTGGGGTTGGTAAGGGGGGAGGCTGGTGGCTTGACTTAGCCACCTGCTGAGCCCTGAGTGAGGGAAATGACAGCCAGGCCCAGGGGCTGGACCAGGGGAGAGAGGGAGTACATTTGCCAGGCTCCAGCATTCAGGCGGAGGCTGGACTTGACAAAGCAGAGGAGTCTTCCAAAACTAACTGAGTGAGTCAGACGGCCTGGTGAGCAGCAGCCAGTCGGGGGTTCCCCACCAGAGGCCAGGGCAAGAGTCACTGCTGTTCTCATCATTCATCCATCACCACTTCCCAGACACTCGGTTGCAAAATTCTGACCTGTTGTCCCTTATGTCCACTCCTGTTTGTCAGACCATGGGGCCTGACATGTGGCTTAGGAAACATGGTGCTCCCATCTACCACTTACGTCACCTGCTTGAAGTAAAACCCCAGACTTGTTATTCAAGGTCCAATAAATAAGAAAAATGTATGATCTACTGGCTAAATCAACAGACAACATGACAAGTTGGGCAGACCTGGGTTCAAATTTGGGGCCTATCACTAACTTACCATGTGCCCCACTACAATGAAGCAACAAAATGTCCAACCTCACAAGGGCACCTTGATAAATGAGACCTTAAGCGTCATAGCCGTGTGCTATATTCCTTCTGTTCCCTCCCTGAAGCTCTCAGGCCAATCCCTTCCTCTAGAGCTGACTCCTGCGTGTTCTCAGAAGGCAGCTGAATGGGGGTGCCTGGGTGGCTCAAGCTGCTTAAGCATCTGACTTCAGCTCAGGTCATGATCTCAGGGTCCTGGGATCAAGCCCCATGTTGGGCTCTCCGTTCAGTGCAGAGTCTGCTTGTCTCTCTGGCCACTGCTCTAAAGTAAATAAATAAAATCTTAAAAAAACAAAAAATGTAAAGAAAGAAAGCAGCTCAATGATCCCTTTTTCCAGGAAGCCTTCTTGGACCACTATTTAGGTGCTCTTCAACTACTTTTTATCTGGTCTTCCAGGGATCCTTCCCAACAGATTTTTGCTCCTTAAAGGCCAGGAGGGCCCCCCCTTTACCTCTCCCCAGAACACAGTGCCTGGACCAGTACTGAGATACAAGGAAGCAGAAGCAGCAAATTTCTGCTGGAAGATGTGAAGTCCAATGTCTAATGATGTTTCATCCTAATGATGTTTCTTCTAAATGATGTTTGCCTGCATCGTCCCTACAGCTTGATGAGGAACAGGGAGCTCAGAGGCCCCCTCCAGAGACATTCTGTTCTCCTGACCCGGGGCCTTCAGACATTATCTGAGGTCAGTGGCCAACACCACTTACTACTTTCTTCTTCTTTAGCCTAACACATCCCCATTCCTTCGATTTCATTTTTATTTGCTAAAAGCTAGCTACACCTACCAGACTTTGAAAAACTGAGCCCAAGAGTTCATTTATTCAACAAATATTCATTGCATACTGGCTTCACACCGGGAATAATGCTAGGTACTGAGGATGCCTAGCAGCTGTCCTCACTGAGTGGGGAGTGCAAACAACTCAACAACTTCTAAGAACAACAGTGACAAGGGTCATCATGTTGTTCAGGGTTCAGTTAGGCAATTTAACGGCTTGGAGAATCATGGGAAGAGCTGAGGAAACCCACAGCATGCTGCAGACTGAGGAGCTACTCCCAAAAAACACAGTGCAGACACGGACCGCCAAGGAGCAGCGGCCCCTGCTGCATGAGGTAGTATGGCATCAAGAAGCTGCCCACTCCAGAACCATGTCACCCCTGCCATGATCTACACCAGCAAAATGGATGTTCTGGGGTCTATCTTGAGGAAGAGGATATCCAACCACTTAAGACCAGATCGCGTCCCGCTAATCGGCAAATTTTTACTTTTACTGGGACTTTCACTGCAAGGATGCCTGGCAAGTTTTTGATTCTCTTTTAATAGGCTGGACCATAATTATCCAAAGCAGTGTGCTTGACGGTGAAAGGAGGCACCGTGAACAAACACATGGGGAGAACAGGAGTAAACCACAGAGTGGCCTTGGCATGGATGCCTGGTGACTAAGTCCATGCACACCACACACCATAGATCATGACAAGGGGAAGTACAGGAAGCCATGGGGAACACAATGGGGCAATCAAATCTAGCGTCAGAGGAGACCTCTAAAAAGAAAACATTATTTTAGCAGACACATGAAGGGCTGTAAAAGTGGGCCAGGTAAAGGTCAAGGGGGTGTGGGTGGGGTGGAATGTTCTAGAAGGTAGCTGCAAAGATGGCACATGTAAGAACTTCCATGTCCAGTGGGGCCAAGGCAGTGGTCCAGTAGGCCACGTTAAGGTGACTGGACCTCATTTTCACGAACGATGTGATCCGACTGGTAGTTTTAGCATACCCGTCTGGCTACAGTCTGGAGAATGGATTGGAGGTGGTCAATCCCTGAGGCTGGGAGGCCAGGAGGCTGTCTCTTGTCTGGGTGGGAGAGCACAGCACTCAGCTTGTTCTAAAGAGCAAGGCTTCTTTCTCCTTGCTTCAAACGCCAGCCTGGGGCGCTTCCCCTGCCCCTGAAGCTGCTGGTCACATAGTTTTCCATTAAAAAACTGAATAGGGTCCTCTCTAGCAGCCACCAGGAAGGAACAAGCCACATCACTGTCCTCATCTCCCAAAGTACCAGAGTTCAAAAAGACCAACCTACCTCCTGCCATCATTTCCTAAATCAGGCTGAAACAAGTCTGCTCCGCTGTCCTGCTGTCACAGGAGGGCCATTTATAAACACTAGCTCCCGCTCCCTGGCAGCAACACTGTGGGCAGAATTTGCCACCCTGACTAGAAGTCTCTTATGCTGCCTTCTTCCCAAAATGGGTACGAATTACTCTCTGAGCCTCAGGCTCCCTCTGGGAGGAGAGGTGAGCCCTTCCCAAGCAGTGACCCTTTGTAAGACCCTGAGCTACAGCTGGCAGAGGTGTGCTTGGTTTCCCTGGTGCAGTGAACCTCTCTCTACTAGAAGCCAAGCCCTGGGCAGCTCCAGGGCTCCGGGGAGGAGGACGATCTTGGCCCTGAGGCCTGCTGCTCTAACTGCCCTTCCCCTTCAATGGCTTCTACACCCTAGTTCCCCCTTTACAGCCCTCATCCTTAAGCGCATTCAAGTCCCCGACTCCTCCCCCAAAGACTGTGACCATGCCATGCCGATCTCTATAGCAGAGATGCGGACTGTGTGGTAGTTTTTCTAGAAAAGTTGTTCCCAAAGTGTGGTCCCTGAACCAGCAGCAGCAGTATCACCTGGGCACTTGGAAGTGCAAATTCTCAGTGGCACCCTAACCTGAGGACTCAAAAGATCTGGGGTGGCCCAGAGATCCGTTTTAGGACACCCTTTAAGTGATTGCAATGCATCCTAAAGTCTGAGGACCACTGTTCTCAGGGGAAAATCCAGAGCTTTTGTCAGATTTCCAGATTTCTTCACCAAAGAGGGCAACCCCTTCTTGCCCAGCCGCTGCTCCTGCATGTGAGCGACTTTCCGCCCCAGCGGAAAGGCAAAGGCTCCATCTGGGGTCTTAGATTTCTCAGCAGCCAGCACCATGACTGATTTTCAGCAGAGCCATAAATGAGCCCAATTCTCATGACAAAGAAGATTCTAGGGGAAAAGAAAGAAAAAGCCCATATTTCCAAATTGGGGAAAGTAACAGGAAAGGGAGGGACACTAAGTAATTACACTACTGAATCATAATTCCTCCCATTTTCCCTCCCACTGTCCAAACTGCCCACGTGGCTCACCACTGACCCAAGGTTACTGGCAGTCACCATCTGATTACTGAGGCAAAAGGCTTTCCCCACATCCTGCTTCCTCACTGTGGGCCTCGCCATGTGACCAGAGCAACCCTCTTCCTACAAATCCCGAAGAGAATGCAGTGTCACCCACAGTTTCATGCTGTATCTGCTTACATACTCCTTTCCCTCCCCCCCACTCCCCTGAACCACACCATCCTACCTCCTGATAAAATGCTACCTTTCCAGCACTCTCTTCCACCCAACAGCAAGTCAGTCCTGCTTGTAGTTAAGAGTTCGGGCAACTAGACCCCATCGCTTCTACCATCCCCCGCCTTTACTCTCTGGCCTGGGCCCTGGATTCTACCCAGAATGCTCCGCCCACACCCCACTTCACCCCTGCACCTCCTGTCTCTGCAACCCACAGGCTAGAAGTCTGATTAACATCTGTTAGAAATGCCTGCCAGAAAGTCTGGATGTGTTTCAAGCACTCTCTCCGCAAGGTATGAAGGGCCTGGATGTGAAGGGGGGAAGAAGGGGGGGAAAAAAGGGAGAAAAGCGGGGGGCAGGCAAAGCCCCATCTCTGACCCACCCCAAATCCTGCCTAGCACCGGTCCCACCACACAGGGAAGCACCTTCCTCGGGCTCCCACCCCTCCCGTCTCAACTATACACTGTATTAGAAGGCCAGGCCAGTTCTAGTACTTTCAACTGTCTTCCCAGGTTGCTTCGTAACAGTCCTAGGCCGGTAGAACCTAGTAAGTACTTGCTGCATGAACACATATATACATACGGACTCAGATATACCCCCGCCTTTTCTAGAGATCACAGAATGACTGGGACAGACCTCGCTGAAGATGCCCCACTTTCAGCTGCAGGATCAAGGGCAGGAGCAAATGAGTGTCTTCCCGAAGGCCCCTCTATAAAGGGGTGAAGGGAGAGCATGAGGACCTGACCCCTTGCCCTCCAAATTGTCCTTTCTTTGCCAGAGCTCTAGAGAGGCTGTCAAGAGCACACAGATGGATTCCAGAGCAAAGACAACCAGGTTTCTGGGTCCTCTCACACTCAAGATACAGACCAGGACCAACGAAAAAACCACACAGGCAAAGTTTCCATTTCCAGGTTAAAACACCCTCAAGGCTGTGGGTCCGCAGCAGTCCGGACTTCAGCTGCAGAAGTGACTTCCCTAACAACAAAACTACTTATGCGTGTATTTCCACTTCCCTAGCTCCTATAAACTGCTTGCCTATTAAAAAGGGATCAACATTCTGACCAGACTTAAAGGCTTACCCCCTCTCTGGCCAACCCTAACCCCAACCATGAGGGGCAACTGGATTACCACCTGGAAAGGGTTTCTGATTTTAGCTTGCTACTCAGACGTGCTGTAGTTTGGGTGACTTTCCACTCCAAACAGAGAGAGCAAAAGAATAATTCTGGGGGAGCACTACTCACCATAATAAAAATCATGGAGGCAACCCCAAAAACCCATTAGCAGGAGTGGATGAATAAACGAACCAATTCTCACAACGGAATAGTATACAAGAGTGAATCAACCATAGTGACATTAACACTAAGTGTATACATTCTAAGATGTTACAAACAACTGCCTTGTGAATGCCACTCATTCTTCCAGACCTCTTCTCCAGGAAGGTTGGGAAGGATGGTCTAAATCTGAAGATACTGCACTGTAAACTCCCTGAGGACAAGAACCTGTCCGGTTTTCTCATAAAGCTGATGAGGCATAGGGAATGTGAGTGGAGGAGATGCTGAAATGAAATGAAACCTCTTAACCAGCCTTCCAGATTCCACTGGGCACCTACCCCCATATTGTCAGTCCTTTCTCTCTTTTTAAAGTATAACATACACGCATGTAAAGTGCCAAATCTTAAGTGTACAGCTCAATGAAAGAAGTCATCCTTTGGAAGTACAAATCTGATCACAGCACGATCTTTGTTTTAAATCCTCTGATGGTTTTCCAGTACAAGTGGAATAAAAACTAGACTCCCTTCCCTGGCCTAAAACTCACTGTCATCTGGCCCTTGCCAACTGCACTGACATTTTTGAGCCCTCTCACTCACTAGGATCCAACCACTCTGGCCTTCTTTCTGTCCCTTTAACATATCATGTGCATTCTGACCTCAGGGCCTTTGCACCTGCTGTTCCCTCTGTTTATAGTGCCTTCCCCCTAGATCTTCATAGGTCTCAGTTCAAATGTCACCTCTACAAAGGTATGGATGCCTACGTGGTTCATGCGGGTGGTAAGCTCACTTCCAGGCATTCAGAATCCCAACACACTGTTTTATTTTCTTCTCAGTGTATGTCACTACAAGTGTCTGTCTTTGGCTCAGGTTGTGATCCTAGAGTCCTGGGATGGAGCCCCACATGGGGCTTCCTGCTCAATGCGAAGTCCGCTTCTCCCTCTGCCCCTCCCCCTTTCTCTCTCAAATAAATAAATAAATTTTTTTTTAAAAATAAATAAAATAAAATAGTTCTCGGAGGGTGCCTGGGTGGCTTAGTGGGTTAAGTGCCTGCCTTTGGCTTAGGTCATGATCTCAGGGTCCTAAGATCAAGCCCCACGTGGTTAGGCTCCCTGCTCAGCAGGGAGTATGCCTCTCCCTCTCCCTCTGCATATAAGTGCTCTCAATTTTAAAAAAAAAAAAAAATCTTTAAAAAATGAATGGAAGTGTTAATTTCCCACCACCCATTGTCACAGTGCCAGGCAGTTCAGAATTGTGTTGTTCTTTGGTCCCTATGCACAGCTGAACCGCTGGCAACCTTAGGGGCTAGATCTCCTCTCCTGTAGCTCCTCTCCCCGCGGAGCCAGAAGGTTGTCTGGAGCTGGAATACAGAACACCAGTCAGAGAAACTAATGAGAAACCTAAACCACAGCAGGGGGTCCAAGAGCAAGGTGGTGGGAGGGAAGCAGGCGCAGGCAGGCAGCCTCCCTTCCCAGCAATCCCGAAGAAGACAAATGTGCTGAGGATGGGCAACCACCTGATAATCCCGCTGAAAATACCATGTGAACTTTCCCCCCATGGCAGGGGAGAAAAGGAAAGCAAAGCCCACAAGTACAGGCTGTTTCTACAATTTCTCAGCTGCTCATGGAAACTCTGAGTCTCGGCCTAGTTGCATATAACCTCTCAACGTGCCAACTGCACACATCCTGAAATGCAGGGGGAGGGGCTTTGTGAGTGGCTGCCAAGTGGGAGTGGTGAGAGAATAGTCAAGGTCACAGGCATAATCTGGCCAGCAGAACTGTGCACACACCTCTGTTCGCCCATTGTCAAGGCCTCTTGCTGTGGGAGGCATCCCCACACAGTGTCTGCTGGATGCGGGGGGCGGTGGCTGAGGAGGGAAGAGCAGGAAATGGGACACAATCTCTGTTCCTAGGGCTGGTCAGGTTGCACCAGAGGCCACTTTGGCTAGTGGCCCGAGTCTGGGGGCGTGGGTGACTTTGTACTTTTTGCACCTTTCTGGGAAAGGTGATGAGAACTGTCGTGGCTTGCAGCTCCTGGAAACTAACTGGGGACCTGGTATCCTGAGAATCTGCCTGGCCTCTCAAATGGAACATCTCCAACATCAGAGAAAAAAATGGTCAGCACTGAAATATACACACGCCAATCAATGTCACCTGGGCTGGGATGGCTGAGTACAGGACATGCCATCTGTGGGCATGGGAGAGAAAGAAAGAGGCAGGAAGGGATTTCAGGGCCTTACAGCTCTGGCTCATCTCCCAGAGGAAAAAGAGGGCCAGCTTTCCCAGGCCAACATGGCTCCACCTTGCCCCAAGCCTCACGTACTCTGTGCTCTAAGAAAATGAGAGTCTGTGGGGCTGGCTGGGAGCCCTCCAGTTTCCAGGAAAGGACGACAGTAGTCCAACAGTTCAGCTTGCTCCCCATGATTTACAGGGCTTTCTTGACTAGCAGGACACACACATATCCCACTCCTTTCCCCTACAAACCAAACTTTTAGGCTTCCAGTAAAAAAGTAAGGAAAAAAAAAAAAAAACAGCTGTTGGGTCTGCCCTCCTCATTTTCCCTTTGGGAGGGCAGCTCAGCAATCCTGGGGCCAGGGAGATGGTAGTGGGAAAGGCCTTTCAAGAGAGTGGGCTGCCTCCTCCCTCAATCTCCACCCGGCAGCAGGACACTCAAGAGAGGCCCTAAAGGATCAGGGGGATCTCTGCAGAAGGAAAGGACCAGTGAGATAGAGAGGAGCAAGTTGCCTGGGGGTCAGTCCTGTCCCCATAGTGGCAGTCAACAAACAGTTACTAAGAACTTACTCCAGGGGCACCTGGGTGGCTCAGTGGGTTAAAGGTCTGACTGTCTGTCTTGGCTGAGGCTCAGGTCATGATCTCAGGGTTGTGAGATCAAGCCCCATGTGGTCGGGCTCCGAGCTCATCGGGGAGTCTGCTTGAGATTCTCTCCCTCTCCCTCTGCAGCCCTCTCTCAAAAATAAATAATAAATCTTAAAAAAAACAAAACAAAACTGGGGCACCTGGGTGGCTCAGTCGGTCAAGCATCTGCCTTCAGGATCCCTGTGTCCTGAAATCGAGCCCTGCATCCAGCTCCCTGCTCAGTGGGGAGCCAGTTTCTCCCTCTCCCTCTGCCACTCCCCCCGGACCCTGCTCCTGCTCTCTCTCAAATAAATAAATAAAATCTTAAAAAAAAAATCCATTAGAAATAAAACCTGAGTTTACTCCACAATTTGCTAAATCACCCTTTTGAAGGTTTAACTAATTTAATACTCGGACTATCTGTGTATAAGAATGCCTGCTTCAGGGGTGCCTGGGTGGCTCAGTGCGTTAAGCCCCAGCCTTTGGTTCAGGTCATCATCTTGAGGTCCTGGGATCAGGCCCCGCATCAGGCTCTCTGCTCAGCAGGGAGCCTGCTTCCCCCTTTCTCTCTGCCTACTTGTGATCTCTCTGTCAAATAAATAAAATCTTAAAAAAAAAAAAAAAAAAAAAAGAATGCCTGCTTCAGGAAGCCTGGGTGACTCGGTTGACTGTGTGTCCAACTCTTGATTTCAGTTCAGGTAGTGATCTCAGCGCTGTGAGATGGAATGAGGCTCCTGTCAGTTCTGAGCCGAGCTGGGTGTGGAGCCTGCCTGACAGTCTCCCTCTCTGCCCCTCCCCCACTCACGTGTGCATGCTCTTAAAAAAATAAAGAAGGCCTGTTTCAGGATTCTCACCAACGTTGACTATTAAAATAGTATTTCATCTTCACCAAATAGGTTAAAAATCATTCTTTCAATTCTTTTAATTTGCATTTCTCAGATTCTCAGTGTGGCTAAACATATTTTCAGGTTTACTGACATTTATATTTCTTCCTTCATAAACTATTACTCTCCTTTGCCCATTTTTGCTGAGATTCATTCATCTTTGTTCTTATTGGTATATGTAGGAGCTCATTGTATGGTAAAAATATTAACCTCTTGTCATATGTTACAAATACCTTCCTAATTAATCATTTGCCTCCTAATCTTGTTAATAGGTATAACTGACAAATTTTTTAAAGAACGCAAAGTAAATATATCACACATTTCCTTTAAGATTACTGCTTTAAGTAGCACGCTTGGAAAATCCTTTCCCACTCATAAATTATAGAAATATATAATCTTTATTTTCTTGCATTTAAAAATTTTAAATCTCTCATCTAGAATTTTTTTTTTAAAGATTTTATCTATTTATTTGACAGAGCGAGCAAGAGAGCACAAGCAGGAGTGGCAGAGGGAGAAGGAGAAGCAGGCTCCCAGCAAAGCAAGGAGTCTGACTCAGGGCTTGATCCCAGGACTCTGGGATCAGGACCTGAGCCGAAGGCAGACTCTTAAGGGACTGAGCCACCCAGGAGCCCTCTCATCTAGAATTTGATCTGACACAGTGTAAGAAAGAGAATCTAACTTTTAAAAAGATACTCAATTATCCCAATATTGTTAATAATGTCTATTTTCTTTATAAACTTCAAGTGCAGAGTCTATAAAAGGTAAGGAACGGAGGTAAATTCAAATATATCCTCTGCACAGGTGGCTACTCTAGCTAATAAGATGTGGGTGCCATCTACTTCCTCTCCTTCCTGCTCAGAGGTATAAGCTGGCAAGTAACAACTACAAGACAAAAGTCCTACCTGCAAAGGATGGCAGAGCAGAGAGACACACTAAGGAGAGCCTGGGACCCTACAAGCATCACCGAGCAGGAGTATGGGCCTCACACAGCTAACTGCCACATGCTTTACAAGTCATTTCCCAAAGCAGCATTGGTCGGACTCTGTCATTTGCACTAAACACCCCTGTAACTCATCCACGATCCTTTCTTCCTTAATTTTACAGTAAGAATTGCTCAGATTTATTGTTGTCTGCTAGGCACCACAGTTAAGCAACTTATTTTCATCCTTGTTTGATCTTCTCAACAACCTCCATTTTGATTAAGTCTACAGGACTTCGCTATAATTGTAAAAGTATCAATGACACCTTTTTGGAGAAGGAAAAGATTCCATGAAAAGCACACATCAATAAGACAACTCCCTATTTTGGAAACATTAAAATAAAAGCACCACAAAATTACATCATCTTCATTTTATAGATGAGGATACTGAGGCTAAGAATACTTGATCAAAATCAGACCACAACTAGTCAGAAATACCATTATTTGCTAAATTCCTACACATACTGAGGTCTGGTTTTGGATGTTTCTATTTTGTTCTATTCACCTATCCTGTACCAATGTCACCATTTCCCCCCCCCTGGTAAATCAAGTCTAACTTCACTACTTTCTTCTTTAAATTGTTTTTGGTGATTTTTGTACATTTATTCTTTCAGAAAAAACTTAAGTCCTCTTGTCAAATCCCAATACTTCCCTTTTGGAATTCATCCTATGGAAATCATGTTGATTTCAATCTATTGAGTACTGACTGTTTTGGGCATAGGGAATACAGCAATAAACAAAATGAACAAAAATCCTTACCCTCAAAGCGTAATGGTAAAAAGTCTCAAGCCATCTAAATGCACCATGCGGTGCTTGGCCATCTCAGTGGGAAGAGCAAGCAACTCTCGATCTCAGGGTTCTGTAAGTCTGAGCCCCACACTGGGTGTAAAGATTGCTTAAAAACAAAATCTTAGGGGTGCCTGGATGGCTCAGTGGATTAAGCCTCTGCCTTTGGCTCAGGTCATGATCTTGGGGTCCTGAGATCAAGCCCTGCATTGGGCTCTCTGCTCAGCAGGGAGCCTGCTTCCCCCTCTCTCTCTGCCTGCCTCTTTGCCTACTGGTGATCTCTGTCTGTCAAATAAATAAAATCTTGAAAAAATAAAAAAGTAAAAGAAATAAAATCTCAGGGGTGCCTCGGTGGCTCAGTCAGCTGAACATCTGATTCTCGGTTTCAGCTCAGGTCATGACCTCAGGGTCATGGGACTGAGCCCCGCTTTGGGCTCCATGCTCAGCGCAGAGTCTGCTCAAGATTCTCTCTCCCTCCTCTTTGGCCCTCCCTCCATTCATGCTCACACGTGCTCATACGCTCTCTCAAATAAACATAAAAAATCTTTAAAAAAAAAATCCCTAAAATAAATAAATAAATAAATAAATAAATAAATGTACAATACACTGGAACTGCTAGAGTAAGGCAATCCATGTAACAAGACATATTTGAGCACAGAGATTAGGCGCTTTGGCTCTTGGTGAGAGAGACCTCAGTGCAAATCCTAGTCTGCTTTTACTAGCTTAAAGGCTTGGGTCAAGGAGACTCGCAGTCCTTGTACAGAAAAACAAAGCCTACTAACGGTCCCTACTTAAGAGCAGGTAAATGAGATACTGAATATAAATACAGTGCCAACACACAGTAACTGTTCAATAAATATTAGTTATTTGGGGGAAGATTAACATGGAAAAATGTTCATGATATGGGAAGTGGAAAAAAATAAAAAGAGCCTATAAAACTGTAGACACAGCAGACCATCTTTCCTTAAGCTGTATTCATTCAAAGACTAAAAACGCATAATTGTTATCTTCTGATGATGGATTTAATGCTTACATCTGTTACCTTTTTATTCATCTGCATTTTTTACAATGAACATGTATTACTTTAAGAAGAAAGTTAATTTTAGACTCCAGTTGAGAAAGGGGAAAGGCTTAATGATGACCAAGTGAGAAGGCTTTTTCCTCCCCTTCAAGAATCTGGAGGTGGACTGCAGTCCTCATCTACCCTGGGCTGCACTACATTTGTGCCTGGTTCCTAAATAAATAAAATCTTAAGTTTTATTTTAAAATCTTAAAGTGAGCAGGGCCTCACCTCAGTTCTCCTGGATCAGGGCTTCTTCGATGAGATCCAGGTATCTAACTGTACATCTAGGTCTGAGAGATCAACTGGACTGTAGTCTGGGGCACTGGTCTGACATTTCAGGACCTCTGTACTAGACAGGACTAGCTATTAACATTCTGTGATTTATCTAAACTCTCTGAAGTCAGATCACCCCTCTCCCTACCAAATGGTTCCCACCAACTCTGCCCTGCCCATCCTACAGGGAAACTAGTGCTCAGTGAGAGCTCCATGAACACTCGCACGTTGTTGTTACGGCAAAGTTGCTGGTCTGGATCCCAAGCATGAAGGACCTCAGAGGCCAGCTTTCAAATTTCTGCTTGGTTCTCAGATCTGGGTCAAATGAGGGGAGCAGGCAGGCTGAGACTGGGCCCTGGCCTCGACAGCAAAGCCTGAATTCTGTCTTAGGTCTAAAAAGAAGCCTCCCTTTTCTTTTGCAGCTCTGTGAATTACAGTCCATACAGGACATTTCCCCCCATCCTGAGTGTAGTGGGTTGAAAAACATCCCCCCAAATCCATGTCTACCCAAAACTTCAGAATGTGACTTTATTTGGAAATAGGATCTTTGCAGATATAATTAGTTAAGGATCTTGAGATGAAATCATCCTGTATTTAGGGTGGATCCTAATGACTGGTATCTCTACAAGATAAAGGAGAAGGAGATTTGGACAAAGGGGCACAGAGAAGGATATTTGAAGATGGAGGTAGAGATTGGAATGAGCCAAAGAACACCTGGAGCCAAGAGAAGCTGTTAGAGGCAAGGAAGGATTCTCCCCTAGAGCCTTTGGAGGGAGCAGAGTACTGCTGACACCTTGATTTCAAAATTCAGCCTCCAGAACTGTGAGAGGACACATTGCTGCTGTTTCAAGCTACCTGATTTGTGATAAATTTGCTAAAGCAGCCATGGGAAGCAAATGCTTCAGTGCTGGAATTAATGCCTAATTGTTTTTATCTGGGGTTCTCTTGCTATGGCTGGCAGAATTCTAAGATGACCCCCCCATGACCTTTGCCCTTGCTTGTGGGTAGGACCTGTAAATATGAGGTATCACTCCTGCTACTATGTTACATTATCTGGCAGAAGGGATTTTGCTGGTGTTAGCTGACCAAATTCGTTGACCTTAAGATAGAGAAATTACTTTACGTGACCAGAACTAATCAGGTCAGCACTGGAAAGAGACAGGCTCTTCCTGGCCAAAGTGATTTGAGGCATAAAAGGATTCACCATGGGAGAAACAGTAATTTTTCCAGTGTTTGAAGTTTAGCAGACACCAGCTGGACCAAGTGAAAGAACACATCACCAGTAGTAGTAAGACATACTGACATCCTGAGTGCCTTGATAGGATGCTCTGAAAGGATGCAATATCATTTTTGTGATATTCTCACCCAAAATGCATGACCCCATTCTAAGAAGGAAAGACAAGGAACTGTCAGATACTAGAGGAGACTGAGAAGACGTAACGACTAAACGCAACATGGGATCCTGGAACAGAAAAAAGGCATTAGCGAAACACTGGCCACATTTCAAGAAGGCCTGCAGTTTGGTTAAATAATATTTGCCAATGCTGATTTCCTCTTCTTGATAATTGTACTACAGGGTGAGGGATATGAAGGAACTCTGCTGTATTTTTTTGCAACTTTTCCTTAAGTCTAAAATTAGCTCAAAATAAAAAGTTTAAAAGGAAATGGCTGCCTGAGATATTTTTCGAGCCAAAAGGCAGACTAAATGCTTCAGGAGAAATTTTGATGCCAACGTACAGTGGGGGATACAAGGGAACAGGTATTTTGTGAACGGAGGCTGCCTCAGGGCCACAGGATTACAGTCTTTCTCTCCAATACTTCTTTATTCTCTTCTTTACAATAAGTATGTGTTACTTTTGACAATCAGAAAAAAAACAAAATTTTCAGGGGCACCTGGGTGGCTCAGTTGGTTGAAGAGCTAGCTGCCCCCAGCTCAGGTTGTGATCTCCAGGTGCTAGGATCGAGCCCCATGTCGGGTTCCCTGCTCAGCTGGGGAGTCTGCTTCTCCCTCTCCCCCTGCTTGTGCTGTGTGTGTCTCAAATGAATAAACAAAATCTTTAAAATGAAAAATAAAATAATAAAAATTTTTCAAAAATACCAAACAGTTGTTTGGGGATGCTGTGGAGTATGATTAATCAAAGTTTCTGGAAGAGGCTTTTAAGGTAGAGAGGTCCGTGTTAAGATGGGATAGAAAGGTGTTCCCTGCCTCTGAGGGCTAAGAGGAGGCAGGAGGTGGCAGTTTAAGTGGACTGGTGCGGAAGATCTAGATTTGGGGCCACAGAGTTGTTATTCTAGATAAGAGCAGGCTGGACCCCAAGACAGAGGGCTGCTGAAAGAGAGCTGTTAAGTATTTGACATGGAAACAGTTAAGGGTTCCCAAAGTGAGTATCAGTACCTCAGACCCCAGAGCCCTTCAAAAGCCCTGGGTCCAACCTAAATTTCCAGGCATGCCTGTCACCAGCCCTTCCCTCTATCACTACCAACCTATGGCCTATGTTGATCACCCCTGCCCCAGGATCATCCATCTTTGTGCCTCCTCGCCAGGACCCCTCTTCCAGCTTTTCTTTCTTCATAGCTTTCAAAATTTGGCTTAATTTCACCTCCAGGAAGCCTTCCCCGACCACTCCTGCCCTAAGCACTTCACCTTCTTCCAGTCTGCTTAAGTATCTCACCTGCTTCACTCAACTGTAGCTTAAACCCACAAGACAGCACATAACCTTCCACATGTCGTCAGTGCATCTCTGCAAGGACTTTGCAAGCATCTTCAGACCAGAGACAAGGTTTACCTGTCTTCACAGGGCGGACGCTCTCAGCTAAGCTCCACGGGTTTGCCCTGCCCCAGTACATCCTCCAGCAAATTACCTTTCTGCTCTCACCAGCGAAGGTCACATTTGGCAAGTCTGCTGTGCGTATGCCCAAACCTTTTTACACTAGTTCTGTTTGGTTTTGTGGTTATAATTTAATTAAACAGTAACTGAAATGTAGGTGCAGAAAGAAAAAGGTTTGGTTTCTATGAAAATTCAGTGCTCCAGAACAGTAATTCTGAAATTCTGGTCTTAGAGGATACGTGGGGTCATTGAGACCATTTTGGGGGGTCTATCAGTTAAAAACGACTTTCATTATAATATTAAGATGTTAAAAGCCTTTCACTCTTATTTTTCAGAGGCTACATGAAGTGTGGTGAATACAGAAGTCTTAGTTTTGAAAGATTTCTATGGCAGAAGTTTAGGGTATATGTGTGTTCAGAGATTAACTCAGTTTGTTCTCAAGACTTCAATTGAGTCTTTACCAGCAAACTTACATTATACCTATTACAATCTCTGCTATCTCATCATCTAATAAATCATTATTTTGAAATTCTGTAGATCTGCAAAGATGTAAAAACAATGCCATCCTGTTCTCCATTTTTTTACTCTTGGAAAACAGGTAATTACATAAAAATATGCTTTTTATGTTAACTGTAATGATCTTGTATTTATTATTTTTAAATGTTTTAATCTGGGGGGAAGTAAGGGGAGAGGGAGAGAGAGAATCCCAAACAGGCTCCACACCAAGCTCAGAGCACAACACGGAGCTCAATCTTACAACGCTGAGATCAAGACCCTAGCTGAAAATAAGAACTGGACGCTTAACTGACTGAGCCACCCAGGTGACCCAAATCTGTTTTAATTTTTAACACAGCAAATATCAAAAGACTTGGCACATAAACAAAAGACAATATTAAAGAATCCTAGGATCAAAAAGTCTGAGAACTGCTCATCTAGAAAGACATGTTACAAATGAGGGGAAAAAAAGGGGCACCTGGGTGGCTCAGTCACTTAAGCATCTGATTTCAGCTCAGGTTATGGTATCAAGGTCCTGAGATCCAGCCCCGTACTGGGCTCCCTACTCAGCGGGGAGCCTGCTTCTCCCTCTCCCTCAAAAACATAAAATCTCAAAAAAAAAAAAAAAAGTAGGTTTCTACATGTGGGCTGATAGGCAAACGTCTTTTAAATTCTTTAAGAAAAACTAATGAACAGATGTGTATGGCCTTTTACCCAGAATCCCCCTTCTGAGAATTTCTTCTAGTCGTAATTACACATGTAGGAAAAGCCATTTGTACAAGGTTATTCATTGCAGCGTTGCAGGTAATAACAGAATAGACAAAATAATGGAAACAACATAGTTCAGGGGACAGAGAGAGATGACTTACGTACATTGGTTAAAGTATCACCGTACTTCCATATCCTGAATATTGTGTGGCTACAATAAAGAATGACCCAGGTGTTGTACGTGCTCATATGGAAAGATCCAACACAGTTGCCAGGTGAAAACATCCAGGGGCTAAACAACACGTCTAAAGTGCTAACCTGAACCATCTGTAAAAAAGATGGGGGGGGCGGGGTACGGTGTTGCACTGAATACCAAGTGTGTGTGTGAATGTATACATTGTTTTTAACCTTTTGATTTTTCAACTATGTGAATAAAGCCTAGCGGGGGAAAAAATTAATAAAATAAAAGGAAATGTCAGGGCACCTAGGTGGCTCAGTTGGTTAAGCGTGTGTCTTCCGCTCGGGTCATGATCGCCCCTGCTCAGCAGGGAGCCTGCTTCTCCCTCTCTCCTTCTGCCCCTCCCCCCTGCTCCTGCAACCACTTGCTCGGTCTCTCAAATAAATAAATACAATCTTTAAAAGTAATAAAACGAGGGGCACCTGGGTGGCTCAGTGGGTTAAGCCACTGCCTTCAGCTCGTGTCATGATCTCAGGGTCCTGGGATTGAGCCCCGAATTGGGCTCTCTGCTCAGCAGGGAGCCTGTTTCCACCCCCCGCGCCCCCCCCCCCGCCTGACTCTCTGCTTGTGATTTCTCTCTCTGTCAAATAAATAAATAAAATCTTCTTAAGAAAAAAAAAGGAATAAAACGAAATGTGAGAAAACTGCAGGTGGTATGTATAGGTATGATTTTTATATAGAATTTGCAAGCTTAATCAGAGCACCCAGAAACTCAAAGAAAAGGCCTCAGCCCTAAATCAATTTTGGTGAGTAAAAAAATACGTGCATATGTTTTTAAAGTAAAATGAATTGTTTAGAACATGGATTGTTTTAAAACTCTCTACTTTAAACTGACTTTTTATTAACTACTAACACCAAGTGCCTTGCCTAAGAGCTCCTAGGGATCCAATGGTAACAAATTCGGGACTGTCACCTTCTCATTCCATCAAACTCCCAACATTCTCCTGGGCCAGATACTGGTGTAAGGTGGTTAGGCCTGAGAACGCAGTCAGATCTTGAAGTTTCCACGGCAGGGAATACTGTTTCCCACTGCTGGGCATGCCAGGCTCTCTCCAGGCTGATTCTATGGCCACTCTCCCTCCCGCTTTGTGGGCCTCCCAGAGTGTATTCTGCCTCTGAAAGGCTCAATGACCATAGCAAGGGTGGGGACAAGGCAGCTGGGTCTCAGAGACCTTGTAGCAAGGCTGTCCTGCTGGCTCCCGGGAGGGCATGAGGCCCCTGGCTGGCAGCAGACTCTGAACTCCTTATCTGCTGGCATTCTGCCAAACCACCAGCCTCCAGGTCAGACAAGTCCCACTGTAGACATCTAGCCAGTCCTGGCTGGGGCCCCAGCAGTATGACCCTTCCACATCCAGTCCCTACTCCCACATGTCTCAAAGTATTCTGGAAAGAGAAGTAGAAGACTCCTGCAATGGGGCGCCTGGGTGACTCAATCATTAGGTGTCTGCCTTCAGCTCAGGTCATGATGCCAGGGTCCTGGGATGAAGTCCCACATCGGGCTCCCTGCTGGGCAAGGAAGCCTGCCTCTCCCTCTCCCACATCCCCCTGCTTGTGTTCCCCCTCCCACTGTGTCTCTGTCAAATAAATAAATAAAACCTTACCAAAAAAAAAAAAAAAAAAAAAAAAAAGGACTCCTGCAGAAGAAACTTTTATCCCCACAAGTAAAGGGACTTTCTTCCCCCTAAGTAGGCATAGGGGATAACTGGCTCCTTCCTCTTCACATTTTCAAGGAGAATTACCAATTTCATCACATTTACAAATAAAAACAGAACCCTGGATGGTCTTCGCCATCAAGCCTCATGGTCACTAGCAAGCAAAGTGACTTGGTTAATGTGACACATTAACCTCTCCAGATCTAGTTTCTTCAGTTGTAAAACAAAGAGCCTAGACTGAAAGATTCTCAAAATCCCTGCAGTTCAACATCCTGCTGTCTTTAGTTCTGCAAGATGCCTAAGCATTACTTCTTTCACACAAACGGGCTGAATTATTTTAACACAGTGGAGAGAAGGGGTCCCAATTCTCAGACATGTACACTCTATTCACAGCATTACTACTTAGATCCCAAGATCCTGTGAATACTGGACATGATTTCAGGTTCCTCCCGGAACTGAGTGGGATATAAGCAGGTAAGGAAAAAGGAAGACTGTGGGAGAGGTTTGAAAATAGAACCAGTCCAGTGACTGATATATACCTGCAAGCCCCTACACACAATGTTAGTCCTTCCAGCCTATTATCAGCCCAGTAAAGGGGTACTTCTGCTACCTAAAGAAATCACAACAGCTCCCAAAACTAAAGGTGGGGGGGAACCCCTCTTTTCCCTATGTCCAGTGATTCTGTGGAGCGATCCCTGGAAGGGCACAGAAAAGCAGCCTGCCCAGAGGCAGGGAAATTGCATCCATGTTCCCAAGGAGGAGATGAATCAGGCCCAAGTCTGCACTCATACCACTCCCACAACCCAACCTACCTAGTTTCTAGAACCCCTAAATAATACACCCCATCCCACAGAGATGCTGCTGCTGCTGAGACCTCTGCCATGTTCCAGGAACAATCACAACGTGCTTCACAGTAGGGAGAACAGGCCCACAGAGGTTACGAAACCACCCTGCTGGAGAGTAATGGGGCCAGGATTTGGGCAGATTGATCTGGCTCAAAAGCCCAGAATCTCCTACCACCTCGCACCATCTCTAGTAGAGTGCTGTCTTCTCCTAACTTAACTGAACACAACAGCGTGGCCTCTCTTGTGTGGCTACTTTATTCCTGTCTGGATGTTCTCTCCTCATCAGGAGTCTGCAGGAGCCAGGCCTCATCCCCTCCTTGCACCTGGCAGTGGCCACTGCAGAGCTGAGCACAGGCTAGGCCCTGTGTATTGACGTACTAGAGCGACGAGGACTACTCAGAGAGTGATAGAGCCTACAGTTCTTATTCTTCTTGCCTAAATGACAAGGCCATTAATTCTGTTTGATGCCCTTTAGTCACACCTGCAAACCAAAGGCAGAAAGAGTATCACTAGTCTATCTCCGGGCTACCACACAACTTAGGAAAAGCCCACCTCTAGGCCTCCAACAAGAAATGGAATATGCAGTTTTTAATTACAGCTTCTAAAAGTCACAATTTTGGACATCCTCTCTCTTGCTTCACAAGTTCCTCTCACTTTTTATGGCTCTTGTTTCAAGAGTTAAGGATTAATCACAGATGCTGTAGATAAGAGATCTATTCTGACCCTAGCACTGACCCCTTCCCAAGGTCACAGGGCAAGTTAAGAGCAGAGCTGGGACAGGGACCAGATAACCAGGCCAGTACACAGTACACGTTACCACCACCACTTCCCAGTAGCCTACCACGTGCCTGTGGTTCCTAGGGAAGAGTGATTCTGAAGTCAAAACCAAATCCAGGGTGGCTCCAGGAAGAAAAGGATTCAAAGGTTCAAAGTAGCTCCTGCCCCCACCATTCCTTAAGCCCCAGGTGAGCGTTCTGCCCTCATCAAATTATGCCCACACCGTCCTATTGGACCCCCAGACACTAGATCTCACAACTGAAGCCACAACTCCGAGTCGAGAAAATTTTCTTGGCTTTAACTGAATCTCAGAATCACATGGTGAAAGCGCTTGGACGGCTATTTTGTCCCATTGCCCTAACCCACCAAGAGAGGGCAGTCTGAGCCAGATCGCCCAACTTGGTCGGCAGGACCAAAAATAGCTAAAAAAAAAAAAATGCCCACGGGGTAAGCCAGGTCAGGGTTTCACACAGTCCCTCCAGCTCTCGGTACTAGTCATCCGGAAGATTTGGGTCATTTTCCTTCTGCTGGTTGGCGATGCGGCCGGGGTGGGATGGGCTGGGGGACACAGTTCCCAGAAAGCAAGGTCCAGAGACGAGTGTCCCATCGGAGCTGCCCACCAGATTTGCCCATCTGCTTTTTCTCCTATCTGTGGGCTCCAGGAAGCCCTTTGGGCTTTTAGTGCGGCTACCCACGTTACGAACACCCTTCTCTGGCTCCCACATCCCTCGATCTCCTGCCGAAAGGAGAGCAGCTGCCACCAAGGAACCCCCATCGTGACACCGCGGCCAGGTGTCCCCTCCATCCAGCGTCCGGGAGCATGTGCGGGTGCCCCGGGGCGCCTCCCTGGTCTAGCCCGAGGCTTCGGAATCCGGAGCCGAGCTCGCAGTCCTCCGCGCCGCCGGGCCCCCGCCCCCACCCGGTGACCCCGAGACTTGGAGGCGCGCCGCTTCTCCGCGCGATGCCCCACTCCTCAGCACTGCGCGGTCCCGCACGCACGCACGCCCTCCGCCCTCACCTGAAGCTCCGGCGGACGCCACCTGTGCTCCGCGCAACCTCACAAGCCAGGCCCTCAGGCGGCCCGCAGCGCCAGCGGTACCTCAGTCGGTGCGTCCGCGGAGGGAGCCCGCGTGCCCAAGCCCCGCTGCCTGCGTCCGTCCCCGCCACCGTTGCGCATGCCCCGCTATAAGCCTGCGCGTCAGCGGCCGGGCCCACCCCCGGGCCTTGGCCCCGCCCCCGGCCTCAACCTCGCCCTCGCCCCACCCTGCTCTCCCCAGGGCCTGCCACGTGGGACCCCCGCGGGCCGTAGGGCGACGTGCGCGAGCTGTCAGCCGGCTGGCCGCCCGCTAGGCCCGGCCCAGCGCTGGCGCCCTGCCGCCCCAGGCTGAGACCCAGCTCGCCGGGATCCTAGCCGCAGCAGCTTCGTCTTCTAGCCCTTACGCGAATCCCATTCTTCATTCACTGAGGCCCCGTAGACTCCTCCTTCCCCTGGAAACTCCCATTAAGACCTTTCCCTCTTAACGTGGGAAGCTCTTACAACCTGGCCTCCATCCCTTAGCAGTAAGACTGCTACTCACCCGATATGTATGTATATATTTTAACTTTTGATTGATGTAAAAACCTTCTCACCCCCAGCTCAGTTCTGGAATGTACCCTAGAAGGGGACGCACTCATACACAATGTTTCTTCTGCATATTTTAAGCAGCCAAAAGAACAAAAATAAAAACAAAAATTTCCAGCTCGAGTTGCAAATAAACCATGCATGTCGCATCGCACCCCCCAAATAATCAGGCTCTCTAAAGGCGCTACATTTCTTAATCCCAAACTGGGAGAAATGTTAATTTGGGGTGCGGCGTGTGCTAGGAGTCTCTTCCGGTGTGGGATAGTCCTATTGAGATGGATATCAGGCCTCGGAAATGCTAATTTCTTGAGAAAATAAGCCACCCATTAAACTCCCATTGTTCTGTTCTGCTGGACATCATGATTATTTCCTCTACAGCTAAACCAGCTGCCACCTGGGTCTAGGGGACCCAAAAGAAAGGTCTTGAAGCAGAACTGCAGCCAGTTAGTACCCATGTCCCAGTTTTACCTCAATGACTGATGCCTCACTGGCACTTAGGGTGTCTGTGAATTTGCTCAGGGAAGGGGGACCATATCCCACTCTGCAGAGTTTGGGAGAGAGGAAGCCTCCTGCTGGCAGTCGGTGCTAACGATAAAAGGAAAGCAATCTCTGGAGCACGCTGCGGGAAGAATCCGGGGCTCAATGACAGCTTGTTCCAAAGTACTGGGTAGTGACGGGAAAGGAAAGAATTGAAACAAAGCCAGAGCAAGCCAGAGTGTTTATGCCACTCTGGAAGAGACTAGCTGGGCCCTGGGTTTTTCTAAAGTTCAATTATCCTCATACTGCAATTACAGTGCTCCAGCTGGGTAAGGGGTGGGATGATATTCCTCTCATTTTCCCAGTGATTTCAAAGTAATGGTATCTTGCAGAATTTCCCTGAGAGCCCCCTCATCTTTGTAATAACCCTTTATATTTGTCTTTCTTGGTTAAACTCGTACTATTTTTCAGACATTATGTCATCCACTGGGACTCAATCCCATCTCCAATGGGCTGTCAGAAATGATCCAACCTATACCACTCCTTCCTTTCCTTAAAGTACTGGGAAAGGAATGAGAAACTCACCCAGAGATTAAACAAAATAAGCATACTTCTAACACATACAGCTCTGAAAAGTATTAAGCCCTTAAATGCATATTGCACAGGGGTGTTAATCTCTTCTTAAACCTGAGGTCCAAAAACAATACCATGACTTTTCCAGCAAGATGTCAGTACTGCACCCAGGGGAACAGGCTCCTTTCAGAGAGACAGGAGGGCAGGCAGGGCAAGACACCCCACCACAGGGCCTATGGCAGCACTTCACTTGTTTGCAACCAGACGAAAGGTAGAGTTGCCAAAGTCCAGTAAAGCTGATAAGCTATCAGTAATCCATTAGGGGAATACAATTAATTATTAACACAGCTTAAAATCAAAAGGTTTTAACTCTCCTTATCCACCCCCACAGAAAATTCTGTAGATGAACCCTAAGTCTCTCCTTGTTGCCTATTAGTACTCAATTTTTTATGTGTAGTGCCATGTTTGGGTCCCCAATTCTATATCTCTTTTTACATAATATGCCCTTCTTCTTATTAGCCCTTATTAGCCCTCTTCTTATTTCCACTTGTTAAAATCCTAACTCTTCAAAGCCACTTCAGAAAGCTTCTTGAGTCTTTTTTTTTTTTTTTAAAGATTTTATTTATTTGACAGAGATCACAATTAGGCAGAGAGGCAGGCAGAGAGGGAGGAAGGGAAGCAGGCTCCCTGCTGAACAGCGAGCCCGATGTGGGACTCCATCCCAAGACCCTGGGATCCTGACCTGAGCCAAAGGCAGAAGCTTTAACCCACTGAGCCACCCAGGCGCCCCAAGCTTCTTGATTCGTCTGTAGCACATTTGATCTACCCTTTCAAACTTTCTTGATTGTAACCCACATTAAAAAATATTTTACAGGGGTGCCTGGGTGGCTCAGTCCTTAAGCATCTGCCTTTGGCTGTGGGCATGATGCCAGGGTCCTAGGATAAGCCCCACATTGGGCTCCTTGCTCAGCAGGGAGCCTGCTTCTCCCTTTCCCTCTGCCCCTCCCCCTGCTTGTGTTCCCTCTCCCACTGTCAAATAAATAAATAAAATCGTAAAAAAATATATATTTTACACTCCACTATAAATAACAACTCGAGTATAAATAATACAGCAAACAAGTTTTTAAAAATTTCATTAGTACAGACAATGTATTGATATTTTATATTCTCTTTCAATCTTTTAAAAAGTGGTAAGAAGCCCACTAAATTTATTTCAGGACCCATTATTGGGTCCTGAATTAAAACACTTTCATACGGTTTATAGTACTTGCATTTTCCCCTTAAAAATTATTTCATTTTGGGGTACCCAAGTGGCTCAGTTGGTTAAGCATCTGTCTTCAGCTCAGGTCATGATCCCAGGGTCCTGGGATCCAGACCCACATGGCCTCATACTCAGAGGGAAGCCTGCTTCTCCTTCTCCCTCTGCCTGCCACTCACCCTGCTTGTGCTCTCTGTCAAATAAATTTTTAAAATCTTTTAAAAAAATTACTTTCTCACCTCCTTATTAGACCTTAAACTATCTTGATTACCAAAGATTTCTGTATATACCTGCATCCCCTAACATTACATCTTGCATGTAAAAGATTCTCAGTATTTGTTGGATGAATGAATAGGCCAGCTCACTAGAAGTTCCATGTTGGATGATATTTAAGGGTACTAAGCACAAAACCCAGACATTTTCATGACTATTTCTTTCTGACAAGTTACCACAACTACCAGCCAAAAGATATGCAGATTGCCCATAGCTGAAGTGAATGGAACAGCCTTGGGAAAAAAAGGCAGAGAAATGAGACCCCAGGCCTGAGTATGTATAGGGTGGGACTGGGGACTCAGAAAACCAAACACCCCTCTATGGTTTGTGTTGACAAGGTAGGCAACTTGATCAGCAGGTGGGGCAAAGATCCTCTTTTGGATCCCCAGCCCTCAGGTCAGTTGAAAGACACTGAAGAGAGAAATCAATGACCAGGTTTCTAAGATACTTCCAAGGGGAAAATGAGTTTTCCATGTTTGGCATGGTTTAATGAATTTAAGAGGATCAGAGGAAACATGAATCATGTCAGAGGACCAGCACCTCACGCTCTGTTAGCCAAAAGAGTTAGAATGCCTTCAGCTTCAGTCACTTCTGTTATCATATAATGTTTTTTTAAAAGATTTTATTTATCTGATACATACACAAACACACACACACAGAACACAAGCAGGGGGAGCAGCAGGCAGAGAGTGCGGGATGGGATCCCAGGACCCTGGGATCATCACCTGAACTGAAGGTAGGCGCTTAACGACTGAGCCACCCAGGCGCCTCATCTAATGGTTTGGGCAGACAAAAAAGACAATTGGTAAAAAATAACACCTGATTGAGTAGCAAATATAGGAATTTGCCCATTTCATCTAAGATAACTTAGTTTCTTAGCATATAGAGCATTGATATTTGTCTCTAATTCTGTTTATAGTATTCCCTTTATAATCCTTTTATTTCTGTCAGGTCAGTAATCCTTTCTTTCATTCCTGATTTTTGTAATTTGAGTCTTTTTTTCCCCCTTGGCTAAAGGGTTGCCCATTTTGTTAACCTTTTTAAATAACCAACTCTTATTTTTCTATTTTCTTTATTTTCATTATTCATATTATTTTTTCATTATTTCATTATTCATATCATTTTCATTATTTATATATTATTCATCTATTTTCACTTCATTTCTTTCATTAATTTCTGCTCTGATCTTTATTAGAAAATACCATTATTTTTGTCCTTGCCTTTGAATGAATGTTTACCTGGAGACAGAATTCCAAGTTGACGGTGCATTTTTAAGTTACTATTCCTTTGTATTAAGCAGTTGTTGTGACTGATGACAAGTGACCTATTAGTTTGACCTTTCTTTGTCAGCTTTCACCTCTAATCGTTGCTAAGATTCTGTCTTTGGGGGTTCTACAGTTTTACATTACACTTAGAAGTGAATGTGCTTTTCTTTAGCTTCAGGTTCTTCAGGAAGAGGGTTGATATTTGTCTCTAATTCTGGAAAATTCCACCTTTATATCTTTCATATTTTCCCATTCTTTCCCCTTTAACCTGCAGGAGCTCCTATTAGACAAATACTGGAGCTTCTCATTCTCTCCTGTCTCATTTCTTACATAGTTCCCATTTGTACCTCTCCGTGCTGCCCTCCCATTGACTGCACTTGTTTCTCTCACCAGTCTGAGCCAATCTTCATGGTGATGTTTCAGCTTACGGTTCTTCCACATGCCAGTAATATAAATTCAGACTACGTTTACTTGCATGTGGCCCAGGCTTTGGGCTTTCTCATGAATGCCTTTTTACCCCCAAAGTTCCTTGTTGCCACCCCAGGATGGTTGGCAGGGTCTCCTTCAGGATCCAGCTCTCTTTGTCGGGGGGGGGGGGCACTCTACTTTTGTAATCCAGCACCTCACAGGCATCTTCCATCCTTAACTAGAATGAAATCCTCAGTGCTCTTGCCCCTGCACTTTTGTCCCTAACCCTGGGAGCTGTGTTTGTCATCATCAACTATTACCTCTCTGGTTTCCCTTTCTTTCTTGTACCTCTGTATTTTCTTTCCTTCTTCCTTCCCTCCCTTGTTTTTTCCTATTTTGACCAGCATTTGTCAGTATGGTCAATTCAGTCTGACACGTTGCCAGACATGTCCCTAGTTTACTCACTTAAAAACATATATTTCAGAGCAGTTTTGCTCAGACTGGTGAGTAAAACTGAGTGGAAAGTAGAGATTTCCCATGACACACAGTTTCCCCTACCACCACCATCTCCCACCAGAAATGGCTCCCGTGTCACAATTGTCGAACCCACATTGACACATCATAGTCACCCGAAGTCCATAGTTTACATCAGGATTGATGCTTAGTGTTTTTCATTCTATAGTTTAGACGAATACAGGACATGTATCCACCATTACAGTATCATACAGAACAGTTTCCTTACCCTAGAAATCCTCTGTGCTCCGCCTATTCATCCCTCCTTCTCCCCAACCCAATTTTTTCAGTTTCCTTAAGTTTTGCCTTTTCCAGAATGTCATATAGTTGGAATCATACAGCATGTAGCCTTTTCAGATCGGCTTTTCACTTGGTAATAAGCATTTAAGGGGTGCCTTGGTGGCTCAGTTCTTAAGCATTTGCCTTCAGCTCAGGCCATGATCCCAGGGTCCTGGGATTGAGCCCCACATTGGGAGAAGGGAAGCCTGCTTCTCCCTCTCCCACTCCCCCTGCTTGTGTTCCCTCTCTGTGTCAAATAAACAAAATCTTTAAAAAAAAATTTTTTTTTGAGTTTTCTCCGTGTCTTTTTGCGGCTTGATAGGTTTTTTTTTTTTTAAATAATATTCCATTATCTGGATGCACCACATTTTATTTATGCATTCACCTACTGAAGGACATGTTGGTTGCTTCCAAGGTTTAGCAATTATGAATAAAGCTGCTATAAACATCTGCAAACATCTGCATGCAGGGTTTTGTGTGGACGGAAGTCTTCAACACATTTGAGCAAATACCAAGGAATGTGATTGCCAGATGATATGGTAGGTTTAGATTTTGATGAGTCTGGCTAAAGGTTTATCAATTTTGTTGGTATTTTCAAAGAAAGATTCTGGTTTCACTGATCTTTTTCTTTTCCTTTTTAGTTTCTATTTATTTCTGCTCTAATCTTTCTTATTTCCTTCCTTTTATGGGTTTTTTTTTCCTAGTTATTTAGGTATAAAGTTATGTTGTTTGAATTTTTCTTGTTTCTTAGGAAAGGCCTGTATTGTTATAATCTTCCATCTTAGAATAGCTTTCACTGTATCCTAAAGATTTTAGATTACTGTGTTATCATTTTCATCATCTCTCCAAGCATTTTTTAATCTCCTCTTTGATTTCTTGGTTGACCCATTCATTGTGTAGTAGTGTGTTATTTAACTTCCACATATTTGTGTTTTTGTTTTTGGGGTTTTTCTTTTTAAGATTTTATGTATTTAGGGGCGCCTGAGTAGATCAATCAATTAAGCATCTGCCTTCAGGTCAGGTCATGATCCCAGGGTCCTGGGATGGAGCCCTGCATTGGGGTCCCTGCTCATTGAGGAGTCTGCTTCTCCCTCTCCCTCTACTCCTCCACTACTCAAGCTTCTTCACTCTCTCACATAAATAAGTAAAATCTTAAAAAAAAAAAAAAGATTTGGGGCACCTGGGTGGCTCAGTGGGTTAAAGCCTCTGCCTTCGGCTCAGGTCATGATCTCAGGGTCCTGGGATCAAGCCCCACATCGGGCTCTCTGCTCGGTGGGGAGCCTGCTTCCCTTTCTGTCTCTGCCTGCCTCTCTGCTTGTGATCTCTCTCTCTCTGCCAAATAAATAAATAAAATCTTAAAAAAAAAAAAAAAAAGACTTTAAATTTATTTCCAAGAGAGTGAGTGTGTGTGTGAGAGCGGAGAAGGGGCAGAAGGAGAGGGAGAGATAGACAATCCCCCCTGCCAGCAGACTCCCCACTGAGTGGGAACCCACTGTGGGGCTTGATCTCATGACTCTGAGATCAGGACCTGAGTGGAAACCAAGAGTAGAAGGCTTAACTGGCTGAGCCACTCAGGCATCACCATGTATTTGCATTCTTTCCAGATTTTTTCTTTTCTAGTAATGTTGCATGTTCAGAAAAGATGCATGGTAGGACTTTATAATCTTTTTGAATTTGTTGAGACTTGTTTTGTGGCCTAACATGCGATCTATTTTGGAGAATGTTCTCTGTGCACTTGAAAAGAATGTGTTATCCCACTGGAATGTTTTGAATATAGCTGTTAGGTCCATCTGGTCCAATGTGTCATTCAAAGCCACTGTTTCCTTGATTTTCTGCTTGGATGATCTATCCATCGATTTAAGTGGGGTGTTAAAGTCCCCTGCTGCCATTATATAATTATCAATTACTTCCTTTATGTTTATTATTAGCTGCTTTATGTATTTCATTGCTTCCATGTTGGGTGCATAAATATTTACAATTGTTGTATCTTCACAACGGAGGATTGTTCCCTTTATGATTATATAGTGTCCTTTTTTTGTTTAAAAAAAGTTTTTAGTAGGCTCCAATGGAACCAATACGGGGCTTCAACTCACAACCCCAAGATAAGACCCAAGCTGACACCAACAGTCAGATGCTCAACCAACTGAGCCACCCAGGTGTCCTTAAAAAAACTTTTTTCAGGCGCACCTGGATGGCTCAGTGAGTTAAAGCCTCTGCCGCTGGCTCGGGTCATAATCCCAGAGTCATGGGATCAAACCCCACATCGGGCTCTCTACTAAGCAGGGGACCTGCTTCCCCCCCTCTCTCTGCCTGCCTCTCTGCCTACTTATGATCTCTGTCAATTAATAAATAAAATCTTAAACAATTGGAGTAAAGTTGACATAACCTTTGCCACTTTAACCATTTTATTATTTTAAGTAATCTCTACTCCCAACATGGGGCTTGAACACATGACCCTGAGACCAAGATTCCCATGCTCTACCAACTGAGCTAGCCAGGCACCCCCTCTTTTATCTTTTGTTAGTCTTTCTTTTAAAGTCTATTTTGTCTGATAGAAGTACTGCTATCCCAGTTTTCTTTTTACCTCCATTTGCATGGTAAATGCTTCTCCATCCTTTCATTTTCAGTCTGTAAGTGTCTTTAGGTCTGAAGTTAGTCTCTTGTAGGCAACATATAGATGGGTCTTGCTTTTTTATCCTGTCACCTTACGTCTTGTGGAATGTTTGTAAAAAAAACTGCCAAACTGTCTTCCAAAGTGGCTGTACCATTTTTGCATTCCTACCAGCAAGCAATAGAAGTTTCTTTTGCTCCACATCCTTGACAGCATTTAATCTTGTCAGTGCTCTGGATTTTGGCCAATCTAATAGGTGTGTAGTGGTATCTCTTTTTAATTTGTAATTCTGTAATGACCTGCGATGTTGAATACCTTTTCAATATGCTTATTTGCCAACTATATATCTTTGGTGAGATGTCTCCTCAGGTCTTTTGCCCAATTTTCTTTCTTTTTTTTTTTTTTTAATAGATTTTATTTATTTATTTGACAGACAGAAATCACAAGTAGGCAGAAAGGCAGGCAGAGAGAGACGGAGAAGCAGGCTCCCCACTGAGCAGAGAGCCTGATGCGGAACTCGATCCCAGGACCCTGGGATCCTGACCTGAGCCGAAGGCAGAGGCTTTAACCCACTGAGCCACCCAGGCACCCTCTTTTGCCCAATTTTCAATCAAGTTGTTTGTTTTCTTATTATTAGGAGTTGTTTTATTTAGGGTAAGTCTTTTATCAAATATGTTTTTGGCAAGTATTTTTTCCCAGTCTATGGCTTATATTCTCATTTTCTTGATTTTTCTCATTTTTTTAAAGAAAGAAAATGAAAACGTACTAAGAAACTCATATAAAGCTAGGCATGGAGCCACAAAGTGAAAGTAGGGTCTTCTCCAGTAATCTCAAAGCACTGAGAAGTTTCAGGCACAAATTTTGTTTTTAATATAGAAAGTCTATTTATAAATCTGCTTCCTTTTATATACCATTCAACAAAATGTTGCCCAAGTAAAGGGCCCTGTAACACTGTATAGAAATTAGGTTCTGTCTAGGGGTGCCTAGATGGTTCAGTTGGCAGAGCATGAGACTCTTCATCTTGGGATCATGAGTTCAAGCCCCACATGGGACATAGAGCCTACTTTATTTATTTATTTGAACCTACTTAAAAATAATTTAGTTTCTATCTAGAATGAGTTCAGGGGCACCTGTGTGGCTCAGCTGGTTGAGCATCTGTCTTCAGCTCAGGTTATGATCCCAGAGTTCCAGAATCAAGTTCCACATCTGCTCTTTGCTCAGTGGGTAGTCTGCTTTTCCCCCTGTCCCTCCCTGTTCTTGTGCTCTCTAATAAATAGATAAAGTCTAAATAAAATAAAATAAAATAGAATGAGTTCAAGAAACACTATACCATCTCAGAATGGAGTTTCTAAATAAATACAAGGAGATGTAGTGGTGAAGCAAGCAGCCAGCATGCTTTGGGAAGGTATTTTTAAGGGTTACAGAAAGAAGGGCAAGCATTATTAGAAAAAGGGGAAGGGAGAGGCCACTCTTTAGGCTCCCACATAGGTAATAGAAACTGACGGGAAAAGAGATTTGAACAAGACAACACAGACACACACAGGCACACAGACACAACCCTCTATCACTCCAGAAGACTGCTAGTGACTTTTTCGAGAAATCTTACTACCAAGTCCCAGTGAAATTACCTTGCTACTAATACTGGAGCTGCGCCTTACATACTGAATAATAAACTAATAATTCTAACAAGTGTTGCAGTTCTAGAAAGGAAAGGAACTATATCAATATATCAACAGCACTATCTCAAACACAAATTTACATTTATACAAATTTGTTTTTATTTATTTCTCACACCATAGCCCAATCATTTCACATTGAGACTGAAAAACAAGGCAAGAAAACAGGAATAAAAAGTGAAGAAATTTTTGTATTATATTCAAGCATTTGTCTTTTCTGATTATATAAGAGAAAATGAGTATTAGGAAATCTAACTTCAAAAGAGAAATTCAAAATTCAAAATGCTTCTGAAGAGATTCAGAAAACTGATCAGTTAAGCCAGAGACCAGTGATCCAATTTGTTTGATTCAGTGGTTTTAAATTCCAGGCCTTAGCCTTACTCTGTGTCCTACCCTCCAAATGACACCAGAATTGTACTTAAGGACTATCAACACTCAAAGTTCTTCAACACAACTTTACAGCAGAGGCTGGGCACCACAACAAACTGAAAACTTGCTTGGTTTTCTTCTTCTAAGGAGTTTTTTAAGCTAAACTTTGTCTTCTCACACACTGTCATATAAAATGGGAATTTCTGCTTTGTCCCCTCCTTGCCATCACACCAAAATATAAATAAAAGCAAATTCAAAAAGGTTAAATAAAACTGGCTTTTAAAACCAGTTAAAGCAAGTTAAAACGGAATTAACCCCAAAGGGGTTAGGAGATTTTAAAACAGGGAAAAATAAACACAAAAAAACCTACAGGCAGAGTGACAACTTTCTAAGCTGAAATAGCTGGACTTTGGCAGGAGTGTCATGTTTTCCAAAGCTGACTTCTGGAAATCTTAAGCTGAATTCAGAAAAATTCCTAACAAAATGAGCCAAGAGCCAGGAATAGGTTATTGAGCAAGGGAAATGAGTGATTTCATTTACAAACACATCCACGAAAAGAAGGCCACGCATCTGGGAGAGAGGTTTAAGAAAGGCTCACTCTGTCATGAACCTTCCTACCTGTTGAATTTCACCATGTTCTGATTCTTAATTTAAAAGCTGAAACTTATTAAAGATCAGTAACAGAGCAAATGTGTGTCGGGGGCGAGGGGTGTAAGAAGAAATCAACATGGGACACTGTAAAGCAACTAAAATATACAGAAAAAAACTATCTGGCCTCTCTCAGGAGGCTAAGGAATGGTTCAAGGCCCCTTTCGAAAGCTTCAAAGCCAACTCCTGTCACAGGTGTCATAAACTCTGTCCCAGACAAGATTAGGTCAGAAGGGCCTGACTGCGCCACCAGCTGGTTTTACTACGTGCCTTTCACACTTGCAAGCAATAGCAGTATCTTGAAAAACTTTGCCTCACAGGCCTTTTTATTACCTTTCTCAGTTGCCCAAATAAAGTAACTCTCTACTGTAAGAAACCTGAAATAACTTCATTCATTATCACCTCTGGCGCCAGAAATGGGAACTGCATAGTCAGCAGAACTTCCGAGGTGTAAGTGCTGCTCCTACAGGTCTGCACAGGGCACGCTGGCTGCGGAGGCTCCTCGAGGCTCCCCCGCATCCACCTCTCCATCTACACAGGAGCAGTGCTGCCTGCACTTGCTCTACAAAGAGCACAAGGCAATTTCCAGCTGATATTTAGAATGGAACTTATTTCTTGGTGCTATCAGGTATAAAAGAGAAAAAAAAGAAAAGAAAAAATATCTTATTCTACTGGGTCGATGAAAAAAACCCACCAACACAAAAACCCCTTCAGTCTCTGTTGCTCCTGCAGGAGTCGCCACCGAGTTCAGAACTCTGACCTCCCTAACCAGCCCTCAGCCTGGTGGTCCAGTCACAGGAAGAACAGGTTCTCGCATAGCTGGATGGCTGGTTCGTGATGCAAGATTTGTCCTGACAGGAAAGCGAGCTTGTGGGCATACTTGCAAGGAGCTGGAACTCTGATGGTGCCTGGCCAATTCCAGTACATGTGACACAGTTTGAAAGTCAACCTGTAGGCCAAGAAGAAAATATGATCTGTAGGACTCTCCACCTTCAATCTGGGACATGATTATGAAATGGGTGTATGACACACAGCATACTTTTCAAAAAACCAGGCGACTGAGAAATACATGATGCAACTTTGGGGAATCAATATTTTTAAGTGGAATTATTTCCTTTCCACTATTTGTAAGTTAAGAGGACATGGGTAACACGGGTAAATTCCCTCACTTTAGGTGCCCCGTTTTTAGATCAAAACAAGGTGGGGTGCCTGGGTGGCTCCATCAGTTAAGTGTCTGCCTTCGGCTCAGGTCATGATCCCACGGTCTAAGTCCTGCATCAGGCTCCTTGCTCAGTGGGGAGCCTGTTTCTCCCTCTGCCTGCTGTTGGTCCTGTTCATGCTCTCTCCCCTCCAATCCTCTCTGACAAATAAATAAATAAATATTTAAAAAAAAAAAAAAGGTAAACAACAGAAATTTTTTTCCTCTCAGTAAGAGGCTGCAGAAGGTAAGTACCACCCCAGCAAACTACTGATACAATCTGAGCCCAAAGACATTGGGTCTCAAAACTTGCTTTATGGGGGAGCCTGGGTGGCTCAGTCATTGGACTTCTGCCTTCGCTCTCGGGTCATGGTCCTAGGGTCCTGGGATCCAGCCCTGCATCAGGCTCTCTGCTCAGTGGGAGGCCTGCTTCTCCCACTCCCCCTGCTTGTGTTCCCTCTCTCTAATGTGTGTGTCTCTCTCTCAAATAAGTAAATAAAATCTTTAAAAAAAAAAGCAGCTCTTCAAATAATTTTAATGTGCACAAGACAGACCAATCCACCTTCAAAAAGATACCATTATCATGAAAGATAAGAAGAAACTCAAAGGGTAAATATTTGGGGGGGAGGGGATTAACCCCATCTTAGCTAGCTGGCCAGAATTAATTACAAGAGAAAAGAGTAAATGACAGGTCAGCTCACCTCTGCATGTGATCAGGGCTCAGGTTTGCAGTGTTGAGAACACAGATGTAGTGGGTAGGAATGCCACAACCCTGCCGTACGTGATGAGCAAGAAGGTAGAAGTCTACCCTAGGAAGGAAAAAGTACAAAGGAATGATATGGTCAGATCTGGCTACAGAAAGCTGGAAAAGATCTTGGTGATCATTTTGGCTCCTTCACCTAAGGCTCAGAAAGGTCGAATGACTGGATCAAGGACACACACAAGACCACCATGATTACAGCTCAGGTTTCCGGATTCAATAGGCTATTTAAGAGTGGTAGTAGGAACTACCAAAACTGTGTGCAGAAGATTAAAAAAGCATGTACGACCTTAGGAAAAGAATGTGCATTCAGTATTTTATACTGAATATTTATAAATACTTGTATTTATTTATATTTATTATATGCATTCATATATTTACATAAATATATTTATATTCTATATACATATATTTTATATATAAAAACATACATTTATAAATAACTATTTTATAAATACTAAATTATTTATATTTAAGAGGTAAAAGCTTTATTATTGTTTTCTTTTTAATCCTTTTGAAAATATTTTATAATAGCAAAATCTCTGAGGATTTCATTCCATATCTCTCTCGGCAACCTCCCCATTTCAATACGCAGGGAACGGATAACTTGTCACATCTACTCTTATTGAAATATAATGTTCTCCCCCACTTACCATTCACAGCTTGTTATGGTATGATCTACCACAGTCCCAGGGGAGGGAGTCACAAAGTGCTCAGTAGCAGCCAGGTACAGATTAGTGCTGATTTTCTTCTGAACTACAAATACTACCATCTTGGGCTGATAATTCTCAAAAGCTTCAAAACACTTCTGTAGCTGAGGAATCTCGTAGTTGGCAACCGTCTTTAGTTGGCCATCAGACACTCCATCACGGTACACCACGATCTTCTCCGGGAGACAGTGATTCACCTGCAACGGACACCACGCTGAGGTGAACTGTGGGGTCTGCGGTTAATGACTGCAGGCAGGAAGAGGCTCACTCAGTACACAGCCTGGAGATCTGGCAGCAGATCCCTCTGATGGAGGAACCAAACCCACCATGTCAGAAGGGAAAGGAGGAAAGATTCTAGTCACTTCTGGACTTCCTCAGGGTAGTAAAACAGACCTGGTACAGAGAAGGTGTTATAAAATATGAAAGCAAAAATAAGCCAGTGATGAGTCACATACGATGGCACGTACTCAAAGTTAAAAGGAATGGTAGGAAAATTATGGGGTGAATCAATCTTCCTATGATTTGGATTTAACATGAATTACTGTCTAGGCAAAGAACAAGGTAAACTGGTAGAGAAAGTCTAACATATGACTGCACATCCTACAAATCTACTATTTTCACATTTTTTGTATGTAAGTAACATCTGAAGTTGCTAATTAATTAGTGCAAAGGTCCTTTACTAAATATTATCCTAAAAGATAACATTAAACATAAAGGTATAACATTAAACATTTTTACTTTAAGTAATTAGTTAGCAAAAAGTCATGGTAAATTGTTTATGGATCCAAATCAAATTTGGATGCTGGCTTGAATCAGTTTGAAGAATAATGTGCTTCCCATTTAGAGAATATAATTATGTTCTAGCTGGATTTGATTTCAATGGTTCAAGAGAATAAGCTGTTCTATTTTAAACTAGAAGTTCCCTGAAAAGTGCTTTAGTTTGACTCACAGTAAGTGGCAGTTTGATTCTAATCGCATGGTATAGGTTATTCACAATTCCCCTCAAAAACCCAAATTACTGAATTAAATATACACACAGACTATACATTCTTTTTTTTTTTACACTATTCATTCTTTATACATTACTCTTTTTAAGTTCAATTCAAAGAATACTTTTTAAACATAATCATTTAGAATATTTCTGGAGTTTAAGTTCAGAACTTCAAATGTTTTATAAATGTCCCTTTCTTTCTAACACACCCTAAGTATTTCATTTACAAGTGTGTACTCATCTTCACAGTCCAAAACTGACATTAGTGCTCCAGTTTGTACTACTTTTTTTGTGTGTTATCTTTGGCTGTCCAGCATCTATTCTACCTTTTTTGGTAAGAACATTCAGTTTTCTCTTACCCCCAAAAGGATAAGTCTGGGAGGACTATGAATCCAGGTGCATTTCCTTCATCCAAGGTTTTTCAGCACTCCTGATCTGACAGGGCTAGATAATTTTGTTTTGCAAGGGCTGACTCTATAGGATATTTAGCATTCCTGGCCTCTACGCACTAGATGTCAATAGCAATTGCCCCCAGTTTTAACTAAAAATGCCTCTAGACACTGCCACTGCCCCCAGCTGAGAACCACTAACCAAAGGATATAAAGATGACTCAAGTCACATCAACATTATGTTCCTCCTTGCTCTGAATCTTGAGCAGAGAATGAAAATCACTTGGGGGACTCCCGGGTGGCTCAATCGATTAAGCGTCTGCCTTCAGCTCAGGTCACAATCCCAAGCTCTTGGGATCAAGTCCCACATGGGGCTCCCTGCTCAGTGGGGAGTCTGCTTCTCCCTTTGCCTGCTGCTCCACTCCCTCTGCTTGTGCTCATGTTCGCTCTCTCTGACAAATAAATAAATAAAACTTTAAAAAGGAAAAAAAAAAAAAAAAGAAAACTGCTTGGATTTTGGACCCTCTGTGGTAGTATCTCTTTAGGTCCTTGCTTCTGGAACTTTAGGAGCTACCCTGGCTCCTGTCCATTTCCCAGCTTGATGCTAAACCTTCTCAGCCTTCCTGAGACTCTCTGTAATTTTATCAACTAATTCCCATTTTGCTAAAGTTAACACATTTCTGTAACTTCTCAAAGACCTCTTACTGATACACTGTGTTAAAAGGTGGATACCACAGGTATCAGGAAAAAACTCTCAATTCACAGGTAAGGAAACACAGAGGAAGGACACTGGATCTGGGGTCAGGAGATGTGGGACTGAGTCTGATTCTGCTGTCCCTTGGCTATGATCTTGAACACTGTTTCCTCAGTTGAAAAATGGACATAAACAACCACTTTATCTTATCAGGGTTGTTAAGAGAGATAAAGTAAAAAGTATATATAGTTGACTCTTGAGCAACTCAAGTTTGAACTGTGTGGGTCCACTTATACATTAATTTTTTCCAATAAAGTGCAGTATTGTAAGTGCATTTTCTCTTATGATTTTAAAATTTTCTTCTCTCTAGCTTACTTTGTTATAAGATTACAGCATGTGATACATTTAACATACAAAACATGTGTTAAATCTACTGTTTATGTTATTGGTAAGGCTTCTGGTCAATGGCAGGCTATTAGTAGTTAAGTTTCTGAGAAGTCAAAAGTTATACACAGATTTTTGACTGCATGGTGGAGGGGTTGATGCCCCTAACCCTTGTGTTATTCAATAGCCAACTACATTTATTTTTAAAAGCTGTTGAGAACGAGCTAGATCAAGGAAATACAGGTATTCTGAAGCACAAAGAAGGGACATAATGAGATCAATGGAGTGAAAAATAGAAACAAATTCATCTGAAGTATCCACTGATATCACCTCTTTCTTTAAAATTTGCTAACCAACCACTGAGTGTGAGATACTATACTTGGCCCTATATAAGCTGCCAGTAGAAGTGAAAAGACATGATTCCTGTTATCAAGGAGCTTAAAAACCTAATAATAGTTAACAACGGTAACTTTTCTAGGTCATCTAATCCAGTGTCCTCATTCTATAAATGATGATTATGGTCTAGACAAGGGTCAGGACATAAGACAAATCACATTTTTAAAAAAATATTTAACTTATTTATTTGATAGAGAGAGAGCACAAGCAGGATGAGCAGCAGGCAGAGGCAGAGGGAGAAGCAGGCTTCCTGCTGAGAGGGGAGCCCAATGCAGGGCTTGATCCCAGGACCCCGGGATCATGACCTGAGCCAAAGGCAGATGCTTAACTGATGGAGCCACTCAGGTACACCGACAAATCACAATATTGAAACATAAATGTCTATTATTAAACCACTCTAGTATGAGAGTAAACACATTAAATAAATTAATGGGTACCTGAAAGCAGGACTATGTTTCTTTGACTTGGTACTGCTAGCGCTGAGTATAATGACAAAGATCAAGAAGAAATCATTATCTGCTGAGAGTTCGAGATGTTCTTTAAGGTATGTCTCCATTCATTCATAGAACACTCAAAGCCACTAAATACAAGCAATTGTGCTAGTCTCAGAAAATTAAAAAATTACTTTGATACAACCCAAATATTCATGGAACCCAAAGTAAAACTGGGGAGACAGACATATAAAGCAAATGCTAGTGATAAATTATAAATAACAATATAAAGGTGTAAGCAAAACACTGTAAGAATAGAAAAGCATAAAACATTTGTCATCTGGAGAGAGAAAAATGAACATTATGCCTCAGTAAAAGGTGTCATGAAAGATCAGGAGACAATTCAGACAGCAGAGAAGGATAAAAGGATTCCAGGTAAAACATAAGCAAAAGCCTAGATTACAGCTGGAGAAAGGGTTAGAAAACAACTAGAGACCACTATATATGATCAGTTACACATTTGAAAAACTACTCAGGCAACCATCTAAAAAAACAGATCGGGGGGCCTGGGTGGCTCAGTTGGTTAAGCATCTACCTTTGGCTCAGGTCATGATCCCAGAGTCCTGGGATCAAGCCCTGCATCAGGCTCCATGCTCAGCAGGGAGCCTGCTTCTCCTCCTCCCCCTGCTCATGTTATCTCTCAATAGTTCTCTCTTTCTCTCTCAAATAAATAAATAAAATCTTTTAAAAAATTAAAAAGTAAAAAAGATCAAAGATGATTAAGAATGGGTATTAGGACTAGAACACTTCCAGTTTAGAATGTCAAAAGACACCAAAAACCTTCATTCTTATGGTACCACACAAAGAAATCAAAATATAAAAATCACACTCCCAGGGATGCCTGGGTGGCTCAGTCAGTTAAGTGTTTGACGCTCGGTTTCGGCTGGGGTTGTGATCTTGCAGCTGTAGGATTGAGACCCACACTGGGCTCCATACTCAGCTTGGAGTCCTTTGGGTTCTTTCTCCCTCGGCCTCTCCCCACCCCCCCCACTCCCCCCCCCACCCCGCTTGCACAGGTGTGCACACAGTCTCTCCCTCTAAAATAAACAAACAAATAAATAAAATCCTAAAAAAAAAAAAATCACACTTCCATATGGGACTATCAAAGACCAGCAGATGCAAGAAAGCCTTGATAAACTGACTTGAACAAAGAGGAGCCTTCACAGATGAGCAGTGAATCTCTGAAAGATCCAAGAGACAAATGCCAAGAGTGAGTGTGGGTAGCAGGAAGAGGAGGCCTGAGGCTGGAGAAATTGTTATCCAAAACAGACCAGACTGACAGGATTCTTGGGAGCTGGTGGAAAGGATAGGATAAGGAATTCGTCTTCCCCCACCCCTCCTTAACAAATGCACTAGCAGAATCCACCTGACATAAACGGTTTTGGAACTCTAGATACTAGAGTTCATTGAAGGCTTGCAACTTCTCAGGAAGACTTGGGACAGTGAAGTGCAGGTTATTTCTACTCTCAGTACAAAAGCAGCCCTATCCCCATGCTCACCCACACTTCAGGGCACTGTCCTTTAAATCCCAGGATCTGGGGGCGCCTGGGTGGCTCAGTGGGTTAAGCCTCTGCCTTCGGCTCAGGTCATGATCCCGAGGTTCTGGGATCGAGCCCCGCGTCGGGTCTCTGCTCAGCGGGGAGCCTGCTTCCCTTCCTCTCTCTCTGCCTGCCTCTCTGCCTACCTGTGATCTCTGTCTGTCAAATAAATAAATAAACTCTTTAAAAAAATAAATAAATAAATAAATAAATAAATAAATAAATCAATCCCAGGATCTGTGCTCTGATTGCTGCTTCTGATCGCGTGCATGCGAAGACACAGGCAGCCATTCTTGCTACATCTATCTCTCCAGCAAAAGTGACTTCTAGAGGCTTTAATGGGTAAGTGCCATTCATTTTGCTCTTTCTCCTCTTTTGGGGGTCAAACACTAAAACTAGACATTCAAAAACAACTACATATATGTAAATAATCAGGAAGTGACAATGCATGTCCAGACACAGAAATGTGCAAAAAAGAACCTAAAAGACCTTAAGTCCCAGCATAGTCATAACCTATAACAATAAAAAAAAAGAAAAAGAAAACTAACAAAAACCAGCAAAGCCCTGAAGAAGGGGAAGACTCTGATTTCCAAAGTTACAACATTATTAGATTTAAATGTCCAGTTTCAACAAAACTCACAAGGCAAAAAAAGAAAGAGGAAAGTACGCCTAAAGGAAAGCATTAAATCAACAGAAACTGTTGCTGACAAAGACCTCATAGCAGTTATGCTGACCAAAGACCTTAAAACAATGGTTTTAAAGATCCTCAAAGAACGAAAGGGAGATGTGAACAAAGTAAACAAAAGTGGAAATATTAGTGAAGAGAACACCTAAAAAGTAACCAAAAATAACTTCTAGAGTTGGAAAGTACAATAAATGAAATGAAAATTCCCTAGACAGATTCAAATGCAGATCTGAATAGGCAGACAAAAACAGCAAACTTGAAGACATGCCACGCAAGAAATGCTCAAAGAGTCCTAGAGGATGAAATAGAAGAATACCTGATAGTAATGTGTAGCTGTGTGAAGAAATAAAGATTTCAATAAAGATTAAGTATTATTGTAATGATGATTGGTACTACATTTAAAATTTTTCTACATGATTCATAAGACTAGTAACTAAAAAAAAAAGTATTAGTCTAAAACCTAGTGCCATTTACCTTTGGTTAATAACTCTAACTCTTGTTTTTTACAAAATTTAAAGACAAGTGTATTTAAAAGGGTTATCAGTCTATGTTTGGGGGCATATTTATTTATTTATAAATAAAGATACCTATATTTTTTGGCATCAAATGTCAAAATATATAATAAATTTTAGATATATTTTATATCTATCTATACTTATATATAAAGAGCTAGAGACAAACCTGCAAGGAGCAGAGCTTTTAATATGTTATTGAAGTTAAACTACTATACATTCAAATTAGAGTGTTAGAACTTTAGGATGTTAAATGTAATCCCCATGCTAACCACATAGAAAATAGCTACTAAACATACATAAAAGGAAATGAGAGCACCCCCAACAAAATCAGCCCAAGGAGGTCCATATCCTGGTGTGGATATGTAAACCCCATCAGCTGATTTTTCAGCAAAAACGTTGTAGACCAGAAGAGAGCGACGTGAGATATTCAAATTACTGAAAGGAAAAGACCTCCATACAAGAATACTCTACCCAGCAAGGTTATCGTTCAAAATAGAAGGAGAGATAAAGAGTTTCACAGACAAAAAGAAACTTAAAGAAGTTCATCACCATTAGACAAGCCTTATAAGAAACATTAAATGAAATTCTTTGAGTGAACAGAAAAGGTCATAAGAGCATTAAGAGTATTATGAAAGGCGGATGCCTGGGTGGCTCAATTGGTTAAGCCACTGCCTTCAGCTCAGGTCATGATCCTGGAGTTCTGGGATCGAGTCCCACATCAGGCTCCCAGCTCCTTGGGGAGTCTGCTTCTCCCTTCTCATGCTCTCTCTCTCTCTTTCAAATAAATAAATAAAATCTTAAAAAAAAAAAGAGTATTATGAAAGGAAAAAAATTCAAAGATAAATGCAAACATATAACACAAATAGATTAATCACTTATAAAACCTGTATGGAAGTTAAAGCACAAAAGCGATGAAATTATAAAAATTATACCTATAAATATCAGCCAAAGGAGTCACGAAATAAAAGAATGTAAAGTAAGATATCCTATACATACACTGTGGTTGGTGGAGGGGGGATAAAAATGTAGTGCTTTTGGAATGAGTTCAAACCTAAGCAACCCATAAGATGTTATATATGAACCTAACAGCAACGACAAATAGATACACAAAAAGTAAAGAAAATGGAATCCAGGGGGCACCTGGGTGGCTCAGTGGTTAAAGCCTCTGCCTTCGGCTCGGGTCATGCTCTCAGGGTCCTGGGATCGAGCCCCGCATCGGGCTCTCTGCTCAGAAGGGAGCCTGCTTCCTCCCCCCTCTCTCTCTGCCTACTTGTGATCTCTGTCTGTCAAATAAATAAAATCTTTAAAAAAAAAAAAAGAAAATGGAATCCAGGCATATCACTGAAGAAGGCCATCAAACCATAAGGCAAAAGAGCAAGAAAAGGAAGGAACAGAGAAGAACTATTAAAACAACCATAAAACAAGTAGGGGCACCTAGGTGGCTCAGTTGGTTTCAGTTAAGGTCATGATCTCAGGGTAGTGAGATCGGGCCCACCAGACTCAGCACTGAGTCCACTTGAGATTCTCTCCCTCTCCCTCTCTTTTCTCCCCTCTGCTCCTACCCCCACTTGCACACACGTGTGTGGCACACTCTCTCTCTCAAATAAATAAATAAATAAATAAAATCTTTAAAACACAACCATAAAACAAGTAACAAATGTTAGGAGTACATACCTATCAATAATTACTTCAAATTTTTTTTTTAAAAGATTTACTTATTTATTTATTTGTCAGAGAGAGAGAGAGGAGCGAGAGTGAGCACAAGCAGACAGAGTGGCAGGCAGAGGGAGAAGCAGGCTCCCTGCCGAGCAAGGAGCCCGATGTGGGACTTGATCCCAGGACGCTGGGATCATGACCTGAGCCGAAGGCAGCTGCTCAACCAACTGAGCCACCCAGGCATCCCAATAATTACTTTAAATTTAAATGGACTAAATGCTCTAATAAAAAGAGACAGGGTTACTGAATGGATAAAAAAAAAAGACCCATCTATATGCTGCCTATAAGAGAATCACTTCAGACCCAAATACACATGTAGACTGAAAACAGAGAAGAAGCATTTATTAGACAAATGGAATTTAAAAAAGAAGAGGAGTAGCAATACATATTAGACAAAACAGACTTTAAAATAAAGACTGTAGCGGGGCACCTGGGTGGCTCAGTGGGTTAAAGCCTCTGCCTTCGGCTCAGGTCATGATCCCAGGGTTCTGGGATCGAGCCCCACATCGGGCTCTCTGCTCAGCTAGGAGCCTGCTTCCCTTCCTCTCTCTCTGCCTGCCTCTCTGCCTGCTTGTGATCTCTGTCAAATAAATAAATAAAATCTTTAAAAAAATAAAATAAATAAAATAAAATAAAGACTGTAGCAAGAGACAAAGGACACTACATAATGATAAAGCGAACAATCCGAGGAGAGGATATAACAATTGTAAATAGTTGTGCACCCAACATGGGAGCACCTAAATGCATAAAGCAACTATTAACAGACATAAAGGAAAAAGCTGACAATAATACAACAATAGTAGGGCAATGGAAAGACATTCCATGTTCACGGGTTTGAAGAACAAATATTGTTATAAAAGGTCTATACTAGCCAAAGAAATCTATACATTTAGCACAGTCCCTATCAAAATACCAATAGCATTATTCACAGAGCCAGAACAATCCTGAAAAATTGTATGGAACCACAATAGAACCTGGATAGCCAAAGAAACCTTGAAAAAGCAAAGCAAAGCTGGAGGCATCATGATTCCAGACTACTGTAGTAATCAGAGCAGTATGGTATAGAAACAAAAATAGACATATAGATCAATAGAACAGAAAACAAAACCCAGAAATAAACCTACAGCTATATAGCCATTAACCCTTGACAAAGCAGGAAAGAATATCCAATAGGAAAAGGACAGTCTCTTCAACAAATGGTGTTGGGGAAACTGGAGAGCAACATGCAAAAGAAAGACACTAGACCACTTTCTTACACATACACAAATAAACTTGAAATGGATTAAATACCTAAATGTGAGACCTAAAACCATAAAAATCCTAGAAAAGAGCACACGCAGTAATATCTCTGACATCAACTGTAGCAATATTTTTCTAGATTATGTCTCCTGACACAAAGGAAACAAAAGCAAAAATAAACTATCGGGACTGTATCAAAATAAAAGGCTTCTGCACGGTGAAGGAAACAATCAGCAAAACTAAACAGGAAACTATGAAATGGGAGGGGATATTTGCAAATGACATATTCAATAAAGAGTTGGTATCCAAATATATAAAGAACTTGTAAAACTCAACACCCCAAAATAATCCAATTAAAAATGGGCAGAATATATGAACAGACATTTTTCCAAAGAAGGCATACAGATCGCTGGGGAGCCTGGGTGGCTCAGCGGGTTAAGCGTCTGCCTTTGGCTTGGATCATGATCCTAGAGTTGTGGGACTGAGCCCCAAGTCTGGCTCCCTGCACAGTGGGGAGCCTGCTTCTCCCTCTCTGTCTGCCTGCCACTCCCCCGTTTGTGCTCTCCTCTCTCTCTCTCAAATAAATAAAAATAAATAAAATCCTAAAAAAAAAAAAAAAGACATACAAATGGCTAACAAATCCATGAAAAGCTGCTCAACATTACTTATCATCAGGGAAATGCAAATCAAAACTGTAATGAGATATCACCTCACGCCTGGCAGACTGACTAAAATCAACAACAGAAGAAACAGATGGTAGAGAGGTGGAGAAAAAGGAACCTTTGTGCACTGTCTGATGGGAATGCAAACTGGTGCAACCACTGTGGAAAACAGTATGGAGCCTCCTCAAAAAAGTTAAAAATAGAACTACCCTACAATCCAGCAATTGCACTACTGGGTACTTACTCAAAAAATACAAAAGCACTAATTCAAAGGGATACATGTATCCCTATGTTTACAGCAGCATTATCTACAATGGCCAAGATATAGTAAGCAGCCCATCAACTGATGAATGGATAAAGAAGATGTGAGATAAAGAAATTTGTATTAAGTTCTTTAACATCACCCATATTTTTTCTAGATAGGTCTCTTCAGGCATGGGAAAACAAAAGGAAAATTAAACTACTGGAACTAGAGCAAAATAAAAAGCCTTTGCACAGTGAGGGAAACCATCAACAAAACAAAAAGGCAACCTGCTGAATGGGAGAAAGTATTGGCAAATGATATATCCAATAAGGGATTAAAATCCAAAATATATAAAGAACTTATAAAACAACACTAAAAAACAAATCGTCCAGTTAAAAAAAATGGGCAGATGGGGGTGCCTGGCTGGCTCAGCTAGTACAGCATATGACTCTTGATCGCAAGGTCATGAGTTCACTCCCCACACTGGGCATGGAGCCAACTTAAAATTTGGAGAAAAAAAAATGGGCAGAGGATCTGAATAGACATTTTTCTGAAAAAGACATATAGATGGCCAATGGACACATGAAATGATGCTCGACATCACTATTCATCAAGGAAATGCAAATCAAAAACACAATGAGATATCACCTTACACCAGTCAGAATAGATAAAAACAAAAACACAAAAAATAACAAGTGTTGGTAAAGATGTGGAGAAAAAGGAACTCTCATGCACTACTGGTGAGAATGCAAAGTGGTGCAGCCACTGTGGAAAACAATATGGAGGTTCCTCAAAAAATTGAAAATAAAATTACAATATGATCCAGTAATTGCACTACTGGGTATTTATACAAAGAAAGCATAAACACTAATTTGAAAAGATATAAGGACGCTTATGTTTATGGAAGCAAAATAGTCAAGATACAGAGCAATCCAAGTGTCCACTGACAGATGAATGGATAAAGAAAATGTGGTATACACACACAGAACCCAACATACTGGATTATTACTCAGCCACAAAAACAGATCTTGCCGTCTGCAACAGCATGGATAGACTTAGATGGTATTATGTTAAGTGAAATAAGTCAGTCAGAGAAAGACAAATACCTTATAATTTCATTCACAAGTGGAATTTAAGAAACCAAGCAAATGGACAAAGAAAAAAGGAGACAAACAAAAAAACAGACACTTAAATACATAGAGCAAATTGGCAGCTGCCAAAGGGTGGGTGGTTGGGGAAGATCACTGAAACAGTAAAAAGGGATTAACAGCACACTTAATCTGATGCACACAGCATGATGTACAGGATTGTTGAATCATTATACTGTATGTTAATTATAAAACTAAAAAATGAAATGAGAAAGGAATGCAACCATTTTACAACAAAAAAATGAACTAAACACAAAAGAAGATACTAATACAGTAAATGGAGGACAAAAAAAGCTAGAAGGCATACGTAGAAAACAAACAGCAAAAGGACAAAATTTCTCCCTAATTAATAATTACTTTAAATGTAAATGAATTAAACTCTCCAATCAAAAAAAACCAAGACTGGCAGAATAGATTAAAAACACATGATCCAAAAAAACCCCAAAAAACAAACAAACAAAAAAACCCCACATGATCCATCTACACACTATCTACAAGAGACTCACTTTAGATCCAAAAATACATGTAGACTGAATGTGAAAGAATGGAAAATGATATTCTGTGCAAGTAATAAAAAGAAACTGCGGGGGGGTGGGGTGGGGGGGAACCTAGGTGGCTCAGTCAGTGAAGGATCCGACTCTTGATTTTGGTTCAGGTCATGATCTCAGGGTTGTAAGATCAAGTCCTGTGTCAGGCTCAGTGTTAAGTGTGGAGCCTACTTAATATTTATTCTTTCCTTCTCTCTCTGTCCCTCACTACCCCACCTCCCCAAAAAAGAAAGAAAGAAACTAGGGATGTTTATACTAATATCAGATGAAATAGACCTGAAATCAGAAACAGTTACAAGAGGCAAAGGACATTATACATTAAAAAAAGTTCCAGGGGCACCTGGGTGGCTCAGTGGGTTAAAGCCTCTGCCTTCAGCTCAGGTCATGATCCTGGGGTCCTGGGATCAAGCCCTGCATCGCATCGGGCTCTCTGCTCCGCAGGGAGCCTGCTTCCCTTCCTCTCTCTCTGCCTACTTGTGATCTCTGTCAAATAAATAAATAAAATTAAAAAAATAAAAAAAAATAAAAAAGGTTCCAAAATTGCAAGATGATGTAACAATTCTAAGCATTTATACAGCTGATAACAGAGCATCGAAATATGTGATGAGGACAGAATTGAAGGGAGAGTTAGGGAAATGCAAAATCAAAAGTATGGTAATATATCACCTCACATCCACTAGGATGGCCAATATAAATATATATGCACACACACACACACACACAAAGGACAAGTGTTGCCAGTATGTGGAGACATTGGAACCCTTGTGCACAGTGGGATTATTAAATGGCATAGCCGCTGTGGAATACAGTACAGCAGTTCTTCAAAAAATTAAAAATAAGACTCACGGGGTGCCTGGGTGGCTCAGTGGGTTAAAGCCTCTGCCTTCAGCTCGGGTCATGATCCCGGGGTCCTGGGATCGAGCCCCACATCGGGCTCTCTTCTTGCCAGGTAGCCTGCTTCCCCCTTTCTCTCTGCCTGCCTCTCTGACTACTAGTGGTCTCTCTGTCAAATAAATAAATAAAATCTTAAAAAAAAAAAAAAGACTCACCATATGATCAAGTAATTCCATTTCTGGATACACAGGGTGCTGAAGAGATTTTTGTACACTCGTGTTCACTGCAGAATTATTCACAATAGCTAAAATGCAGAAGCAACCCAATTGTCTAAGACAGATGTATGCATAATCATAATGTAGTATATACATACAACAAAATATTATCCAGTCTTAAAAAGGGAGAAAATTCTGCAACATAATACAACATGGATGAACTTTTGAGGACATTATGCTAAGTGAAAAAAGTCAGTCACAAAAAGACAAATACTGTGTGATTCCACTTATGTGAGGTATTTAGTCAAAATCAATAGAGAATAGAACGATGGTTTCTCAGGAGCTGGGGAAGGTGGAGAATGGAGATTTACTGTTAAATGTGTACAGGGTTTTGGGCGCCTGGGTGGCTCAGTGGGTTAAGCCGCTGCCTTCGGCTCAGGTCATGGTCTCAGGGTCCTGGGATCGAGTCCCGCATCGGGCTCTCTACTCAGCAGGGAGCCCACTTCCTTCTCTCTCTCTCTGCCTGCCTCTCTGTCTACTGTGATCTCTCTCTGTCAAATAAATAATAAAATCTTAAAAAAAAAAATCTTAAAAAAAAATGTGTACAGGGTTTCAGTTTTACAAGATAAAAAGAACTATGGAGATTGTGGTAGTGATAACTGTACAACATTATAAATGCATTTAAAACCATCAACTGTATTAATCAAGAATAGTTAAGACAGTAAATTCTATGTTATATGTATTTTACTCAATAAAAAAAATTGGGGGGGGAAAAAAAAAGAAGAGGCCAGGCAAACTATGGGCAATTGTGGTTACAGGAAGGGCAAGCTGATGTCTGGAAGATTCCTCCAAATAATAATCACTTGCTGGAGTAAGCACTCCACCCCAATCTTGTCCCAATTCAGCTGAAAAAAGAGAAGTGAAGATGGAACTGAAAAGCGGAAAGAACCCACATTCACATATTCTACAGCTGCCTGCAACTTTTCATTCTAAAGGAAATTCCTTGGCCGTCCCCACTCTGAAGTCAAATACTAGCAAAACTGGTCTAGCCCTATGTAGTCACAGCCACAGTCAGAACCACATCAGCAGCAACAAGGTTGATTAGAGCAGAGTTCCAGCTTCTTAAGCTTAGGCTAACTAACTGATGAACTTATCATGTGGTGATTACTCATCATGAAAGATAAAGCTGAGTCAAGTGTCAAGAATGTAGTTGGGTTTTGATTTTCACACTTGAGTAGAAGGAAACACTGGCACCCATACTCAAACACTAGGTTTCAGTGGCCCCTGAGACACCAAAGTAGAGAGGCCAAGCAGAGAGTTGGAGATAAGTCTAGGAGCTCAGATGAACAGTACTAACTACAGAGTGTGTCCTCTTGGATCCCATCTTTCTCTACCGGCAGTCCTTGGAACATTCTAGGAAGTCCATAAAGTCAAAAATATTTTTATACTACAATACTACTACTACATTACCTGTCATTTATCACTGTAATTCTCTCATAAATTTTATACTAGAATTTTCCAGAAGTAAATAACGCATGACATCACAAAAGACTAAATATAGAATATTTACTTGCATTTTGCTAACCCAAACATTAAAGCCATTTGCAAAAATGTAAAACAATGGCTCTCTTCTCACTAAACATTTTGGTAGTAGTTATTTTTAATTAAAAACGTTGTTATTGGGGGCGCCTGGGTGGCTCAGTGGGTTAAGGCCTCTGTCTTCAGCTCGGGTCATGATCCCAGGGTCCTGGGATTGAGCCCCGCATCAGGCTCTCTGCTGAGCGGGGAGCCTGCTTCCCTTCCTCTCTCCCTGCCTGCCTCTCTGCCTACTTGTGATCGCTGTCTGTCAAATAAATAAATAAAATCTTTTTTTAAAAAATGTTGTTGGGACACCTGGGTGGCTCAGTTGGTTGAGCGGCTGCCATCGGCTCGGGTCATGATCCCAGCGACCTGGGATCGAGTCCCGCATCAGGCTCCTTGCTCGGCAGGGAGCCTGCTTCGCCCTCTGCCTCTGCCTGCCACTCTGTCTGCCTGTGCTCGCTCTCTCCCTCTAATAAATAAATAAAATCTTTTAAAAAAAAATGTTGTTATTGGGGTATCTGGCCGGTGCAGTCAGTAGAGCACGCAATTCTTGATCTCAGGGTCAGAAATTCAAGCCCCATGCTGGGTGTAGAGGTTACTTAAAAATAAGTAAAGTAAAAACAAAAATGTCATGTCATTAACATATACTCAGTTTATACTTATCCTATTTTTTACTAGAGCATAGTTGACATAGGAGATTAGTTTCAGGTGTACAATATAATTATTTCATATTTATACATATTGTAAAATCATAGCAAAATCCATCTTGTTAATATCCATCACCTCATATAATTATAGTATTTTCTTCTTGTGATGAGAACTTTTAAGATCTACTGTTAGTAACTTTCAAATATACAACATACGGTATCAACTACAGTTGCCAACATTACATCCCCATGACTCATATAATTTTATAATTGGAAGTTTGTACTTTTTGACCCATTTCAACCATTTTGTCCACTCTCCTCACTCCCCAACTCTGACAACTCCAATCTGTTCTCTATGAACTTTTTTTTCTTTTTTTTAAGATGACACGTATGGGGTGCCTGGATGTCTCATGGTTGGTTAAGCTGGTTAAGCTTCATGTCGCATGCAGGCTCCACGTTCAGCAGGGAGGCTGCTTGAAGATTCTCCCCCTCTACCCCCTCCCCCACTTGTGTGCATGCACTGTCTCTTAAATAAATATATCTTTAAAAAAAGACAACACATATGAATAAACTCATATGGTATTTTTCTTCCCCCGACTTATTTCACTTAGCACAATACCCTCAAGGTCCATCCATGTTGCTGCAAATGGCAAGATTTCATTCTTTTTTAATGGCTGAGTAATATTCCATTATAATATATATACCACAATTTCTGTATTCATCCATTGATGGACAATTAGGTTGTCCTATCATATCTTGGCTACTGCAAATAATGCTGCAGATACCATTTTAAGTTAGTGTTTTCATTTTTCTTCAGATAAATAGCCAGAAGGAGAATTGCTGAATCATATGGTAGTTCTGTTTTTAATTTTTTGAGGAACCTCCATAATGTCTTCCATAGTGGCTGCACCAACTTACATTTCCATCAACAGTACACAACGGTTCCTTTCTCTCCACATCCTTACCAGCACTTCTTTTCTTATTTTAAAGTAAACTCAAAAACATTAAACATTTCCTCAATTTTAACTTTGAATATGGTAAATATTGATATAAATATACTACTTAAATAAAAACTCATTAATATTTAAGAATGTAAAGGGTTCCTTAGACCAAAAGTTCAAGAATGGCTGGACTAAAGATATAAATCTAAATACAGACATTAAATCAAAACATGAATGAGCTTAAAGCTTGCCCACGAGACGTGACACTTGAGACCAGGAATTTTGAAAAATCTTACAACTGAAAAGCTGGACAAAGTACATACACATTAGGTGAAGGCCTTAAATCCAGGCAATATCAATGAAAGAATGGAGGCACAGACAAATGAACCAGGCTTTTGTATGTTTTTCCCATGGCATCAGTTGCTGGTTTTGCTGATACCACAAGGGTACCTAAAAGGCTAGGTTTGGAAGTGCTTTTTTTTTTTTCTTTTTTGAACAGTTTTATTTGCTTTTAATTTGCTATGCCATAAGGTCACTCTTTTAAGGTATAGAACTCAAAGGTTTTATATTCATAGAATTTTGCAACTGTCACGAGTAATCTATTTTTTTTTAAGATTTTAAAGAACCCTGCTTAAACTATTTAAAGAACCCTGCGTTCAATCCTTAAAGATTTTATTTGAGAGAGAAAAAGAGTGTGTATGCCCAAGTGCACAAGTAGGGGAGGGGCAGAGGAAGAGGGAGAGGCACAAGCAGACTCTCTCCACTGAGCAGGGTGCCTGGTGCGGGGCTTCTTTCCATGACTCTAGGATCATGACCTTGTACATGGATCATGATGTACTCCCTCTGCCCCTCCCCCATACTCATGTTCTCTCTTCTCTCAAATAAAATCTTTTTTTTTTTAATTTTTGATTTTTTTTTTTTAATTTAAGACACAGAGAGAAAGAGAGCACAAGTGGGGAGGACAGTCAGAGAGAGAAGCAGACTCTTCAATGAACAGGGAGCCTGATGCGGAGCTCCATCCCAGGACCAAGATCATGGCCTGAGCCAAAGGCAGATGCTTAACAAACTGAGCCACCCAGGCGGTCCTCAATGAAATAAAATCTTTATTTGTTTTTTAAAAGATTTTATTTATTTGACAGAGAGAGACAGAGCAAGAGAGGAAACACAAGTAGGGGGAGGAGAGGGAGAAACAGGCCTTCTGCTAAGCAGGGAGCCTAATGAGGGGTCCCATCCCAGGACCCTGGGATCATAACCTGAGCAGACACTTAACAACTTAACGACTGAGCTACCCAGGTGCCCCAGAAATGAAATCTTTAAAAAAAAAAAAAAAACTTTTTAGACCATTTATAAGTTCACACACAAAAAAACAAAACCTGAGATGGCAATACAGAGTTCCCACATAACCCATCCAGGTAGTACATTTGTTACAATTAATGAGCAAATACTAACACATTGTTATTAACTAAAGACTATATTTATTTTAGGGCTCACATGGTGGTGTGCATTCTTTAGGCTTTGAAAAATGCGTGACATCGTGTATCCATCATTACAGTATCACATATAATAGTTTCACAGCCCTAAAAATCCCTTGCGCTCACCATTTGTCCTTCCCTTCCTCACACTCCCAAACCTTTGGCAACCACTGATCTCTCTACTGGCTCCACGGTTTTACCTTTTTGAGAGTGTACTATAGTTGGAGTCATGCAGTATGTAGTCTCCCAGATGGGCTTTTTTCATTTTGTAATATGCATTTAAATTCATTGCCTGGATACACTGCAGTTTACCTTTCATTTCACCTACTAAAGGAGATCTTTGTTGCTTCAAAGTTTTGGCAATTGTGGATTAAGCTTCAATGAACAACTCTGTGGAAGTTTTTGTACTGACATAAGTTTTCAACTCATTTGGGTAAATACTAAGTGCTACTGCCGGATCTTATGGTGAAAGGGTTTTGTTTTTGTTTTTGTTTTTGTTTTGTTGTTGTTGTTAAGTAGGCTCCATGCCCAGTGTGGGGCCTGAACTCACCACTCAGAGATCAAGAGTCACATGCTCTACTGACTGAACTAGTCAAGCACCTCAAGAGTCTTTTTGGGGGTGGGGGGCACCTGGGTGGCTCAGTGGTATAGGCATCTGTCTTTGGATCAGGTCATGATCCCAAGGTCCTTGGATGGAGTCCCATGTCAGGCTCCTTGCTCACCGGGGAGTCTGCTTCTCCCTCTCCCTGCTACTCTCCCTGCTTGTGCTGTCTCAAATAAGTAAAATATATTTATAATAAATAATCTTATAATAAATAAGATATATTTATTTGAGACAGAAAGAGAGAGAGCACACATGCACTGGGGGAAGGGTAAAGGAGAGTGAGAGAAAATCTCAAGCAGACTCCATGCTGAGTGCTGGGCCCAGTGCGGGGCTTGATTCCACAACCTAGAGATCATGAGCTGAGCTGAAACCAAGAGTCAGGCATTTAACCACATTGGGCTCTACGCTGGAAGTGGAGCCTGCTTAAGATTCTCTCTCTCAATCTTCCTCTGCCCCCACCCCACCCTCTCTCTTAAAAATAGTTTTGAAAGAATCTGCCAAATTGTCTTCCGAAGTATCTGCACCATTTTGCATTCCTACCAGCAAAGATGAATGAGAGTTCTTTCTTCACATCTTCACTGGCATTTGGTATCATCTGTGTGATACCAAATTTTGGCCATTCTAATAGGAGTATAATGGTATCTCATCATTTTATTAATTTATAACTCCCTAATATTATATTTTCATATACTTATCTGCCATTTAAAAATCTTTTTTGGTGAGATGCCTCTCAAGTCTTTTGCCTTTCTTTTAATGAGATAGTCTTCTTGAGTTTTAGGAGTTCTTTGTATATTATGGATAACAATGCTTTTATCAAATAGGCGCTTTGCAAATATTTTCTCCCATTCTGAAACTTTCCATTCTCTTAGTATCTTTTTCACAGAGAAGTCTTTAATTTTTTAAAAAGTCCTGTTTATTTCAATAATCTCTACACCCAAACCTTGAGTTTGGGGGCTCAAACTCATCACCCCAAGATCAAGAGTTGCATGCTCTTCCAAATGAGCCAGCTGGGTGCCCTGAGGTTTTAACTTTTAATTAAGTACAACTTACCCTTTCTATTATGGATTGTGCTCTTGTATCTAAATGTTATCATTGAAACTCAAGGTCACCTAGATTTTTTTTTTCTGTTACCTTCCAGAAGCTTTACCATTTTGTATTTATTTATTTAAAGATTTTGTTTATTTATTTGACAGACAGAGATCACAAGTAGGCAGAGAGGCAGTCAGTGAGAGAAGAGGAAGCAGGCTCCCTGCTGAGCAGAGAGCCGAGGACAGGAGCCCAATGCGGGGCTCAATCCCAGGACCCTGGGATCATGACCTGAGACGAAGGCAGAGGCTTTAACCCACTGAGCCACCCAGGCACCCCTACCATCTTGTATTTAAATATAAATTTGCGGTACCTTCTAAGTTAATTTTAGTAAAAGCTATGTGATTTTTTTTTTCATGCAGGTGAACGGTTGTTCCAGCACCCTTTGTTAAGACTATCCTTTTTTCATTGACGTGTATGTGCTCTTTTATCAAAGATCACTGGACTCTATTTGTATAATTCTATTTCTGGACTTTTTCGGTTTCATTGACATCTATTCTTTTGCTAAGTAAGACCACACCACCTTGATTACTGTTGCTTTAAATAAGCAACCGTTTAAGTTGAGAAATGGCAGTCCTCTGACTTTGTTCTTCAGTATCGCGCTGGCTATCCTGTGTCTTCTTTGTGTGTAAACTTTATAGCTTGTAGATCTCCCCAAAATAATTTGCTGGGATTTTGATTGGAGTTGAATTGGCTCTATAGAACAGGTTGCAAAGAACTGACGATACTGATTCTTCGTATCAACGAACATGGAACATCTCTCCATTTATTCTTTTTTATCAGAGTTTTACAGTTTTTCTCATGTAGTATACCAACTTTGTTAGATTTATACTTTAATATTTCACTTTTTTGGTGCCAATACAAATGGTATTTTTAAAATTCAAATTGTTCATTGCTGGTATATAGGAAAGAAACTGACTTTTATATATTTTATAGATAGATAGATTATATTTTATATAGTAACTTTGTATTCTGCAACCTTGTAATTCTTGCTTATCCCAGGTTTTTTAGTTGTTGATTCTATGAGATTTTCTACATAGACAATCATTCTATCTGCAAACACTTTTCTTTCCTCCTTTCCAATATTTCTATATTTTAGTTCCTTTTGTCTTTTTGCATTAGTCAGGACTTCAGTATGATGCTGAATAGGAATGGTGAGAGGGGAAGTAAATTTGCCCAATCTTAGGGGAAAGCAAATTGTGTCTCATAATTAAGGATAATGTTAGCTGCAGGGTTTTTGTAGATGTTCTGTATTAAGTTTATGAAGTTCTCCCTCTGTTGCTAATTTTCTGGGAGTTTTTGTTGTTTTTTTAACCATGATTGGGAACTGAATTTTGTGAAATGCTTTTTCTGCATCTATTGATGTGATAGATTTTTATTCTTTAGCTTGTTGATGAGATGGATTACATTAATAGATCTTTAACTGTTGAACGGTCCTTGTGTAACTGGAATACACATGGTTCTTGTATTCTTTTGCAAGGGTTGCTGTAACAACCAACCACACACTGGATGGCTTGGAACAGAAATTTATTCTCCCACAGTTCTGGATGTGGAAGTCCAAAATTAAGGTACCAACAGGATCATGCTTCCTCCAAAGTCTCTAGTAAAGAGTCCTTCCTTGCCTCTTGTAGCTTCTGGTGGTTGCAGGCAATCCTTGGTGTTTCTTCGCCTGTATGTACATCACTCCAATCTCTACCTACACCTTTACAACACCTCTTCTGTCCTGTGTCGTCTTTTCTTCCTCACATGGCTTTCACCCTATGAGTCTGTGACAAATTTCCTGCTTATAAGGGTATCAGTTATTGGATTTACAACCCATCCTGATTAATTCACTGCATCTTAACTTGGCTGCATCTGCAAAGACCCTATTTTCTTTTTCTTTTTTTAAAAGATTTTATTGATTTAATTGACAGACAGAAATCACAAGTAGGCAGAGAGGCAGGCAGAGAGAGAGAGAGGAGGAAGCAGGCTCACTGCTGAGCAGAGAGCCCAATGTGGGGCTCGATCCCAGGACCCTGGGATCATGACCTGAACTGAACTGAAGGCAGAGGCTTTAACCCACTGAGCCATCCAGGCGCCTCGAGACCCTATTTTCAAATAAGGTCACATTCACAAGTTCCAGGTGGACATGAATTTGGAAGGGTAATACTGAACTCAGTACAGTTAAGGTATTTAATTTTAAATACAGTTAGATTTGCTTTGCTAATATTTTGTTGAGGATTTCTTTTTTTTTTAAAGATTTTATTTATTTACTTGACAGACACATCAAAGTAGGCAGAGAAGCAGGCAGAGAGAGGAGGAAGCAGGCTCCCTGCTGAGCAGAGAACCCGATGCGGGGCTCGATCCCAGGACCCTGGGATCACGACCTGAGCTGAAGGCAGAGGCTTTAACCCACTGAGCCACCCAGGTGCCCCGAGAAAGAGAATCTTAAGCAGGCTCATTGCCCAGCATGTAACCCAGTGTGGGGCTCAATCTCACAATCCTGAAATCATGACCTGAGCTGAAGAGTCAGATGCAATTTAAGCAAATGTGCCACCCAGGCACCCCTCATGTGTTTCTTGTCTATTTGTAAATGCTCTTTGGAAAAACGTCTATTCAAATGTTTCCTGGTTTTAAATTGGGTAATTGGTCTCTCTGTTGTTGAGGGGTAAAAGTTCTTTACAATGTTCTGGAAAGTAGACCTTTACCAGGTATATCAGAAGAATGAATCTGTCCCATTCTATGGGTTGTCTTTTTTACTTTGATGGTGTCCTTTGAGGTATAAAAGATTTAATTTTGATGAAGTCCAATTTATCTTTTTCTTTACTTGCTTTTGCTTTCAGTGTCATATCTAACTGTTGTCTAATATACAGTCATAAAGATTAACACCTATGTTATTATCCAGAATTTTAAAGTTTTAGTTCCTACACTTGAGTGCTTGATCCTTTGGAGTTAATTTTTGTACCTTGTGTGGGGCAAGGATCCAGCTTCATTCTTTCGCATGTGGATATCCAGGAGTCCCAGCATCAGTTCTTCAAAAGACCATTCTTTCCACCCCTGAATGGCATCCTTGTGAAATATCAGAATACAATAGGGACGGGGTCTTCCAATCCATGAGCAAGTGATGTATTTCCTTTTATTTACATTTTCTTCAATTTCTTTCAAGACATTCTGTAGTTTTCAGCATGCGTCTTGCCCTTTTGTTAAAATTTTTGTTTCATTTCATTTTTGATCACTGCTAGTGTATAAAAGTACAAGTGATTAATACATATTAATCCTATATCCTCAATCTGGCTGAACTAATTTATTAGCTATAATAGTTTGTGTGTGTGATCTTTAAGGTTTCCTATATGTAAGTTAACAACATCTAGAAAGGCATAGTTTTTCTTCATTTCCCAACTAGATGCCTGCTGCAGCTCTCTGGTGATAGTTTTGTTCAGCTTTAGTATCATGGTAATATTAGCCTCATAGTCTGAATTGGGAAGTGTTTTCTCCTTTCCAATTCGATGGAAGAATTAATGAAAGATTGGTGTTAATTCCTTTTTAAATGTTTGGTATAGTCAAAAAGATTCAGTGGTCTATGTCTTTCTCAGGGTCTGTCCGTTTCATTTATTTTCTTGGGACACAGTTGTTTACAGTATGTTTTTATAATCCTTTTTTTCCCATTTGGTCAGTAGTGAGGTCTTTTTTTCATTCCTGATTTTAGAAATCTTATTCTTCTATATTTCATAGGTGCTTAGCTAAAGGTTTGTCAATTTTATTGATCTTTTCAAATAAACTTTTGGTTTCATTGATTTTCACTATTGTTTTTCAAATTTTCCATTTATTCATGTTCTAATCTCTTTTATTTCCTTGCTTCAAGTTTGCTCTTTTCCTTATTTCTCAAGGTGGAAATTGGGTTGTTTTGAGATCTTCATTTTTAAAATAGGTGTTTACAACTGTAAATTTCCCTCCAAGCACTGTTTGCCTACATCCACAAGTTTTGGTATGTTGTATCTTTGTTTTTATTTATTTCAAAGCATTTTCTAACTTTCCTTTTAATCTCTTCTTTGATGCCTTGGTTATTCAGGAGTATTAATTTTCATGTGTTTATTAATTTCCTGAATTTTTCCTTTTTAAAATATCTAATTTCTTTCCACTGTGGTTTGAGAACATATTTTATGTGATTTTAATCCTTCTAAATTTAATTGGTCTTGTTTTATATCCCAACATAGTTGACATTCTCTTGAGAGAATGTGCCATATACATTTGAGAAGAATCTGTATTCTGTTGGTGGAGTGTTCTATAGATACCCGTTATGTTTAGTTGGATCACAGTGTTCAAATATTCTGTTTCCTTGTTAATCTTATTTCTAATTGTTTTATCCATTATTGAAAGTGTGGAGTTTTGAAGTCTCCAAGTAATTACTGTGAATTTTCTTTTTTTTTAAAGATTTTATTTATTTATTTGACAGAGAAAGACACAGTGAGAGAGGGAACACAAGCAGGGGGAGTGGGAGAGGGAGAACAGATTTCCCGCTGAGCAGGGAGCCCAATGTGAGACTCGATCCCAGGACCCTGGGATCATGACCTGAGCCAAAGGCAGACGCTTAACGACTGAGCCACCCAGGGGCCATTGCTGAATTTTCTATTTCTGTCTTTAATTATGTTAATTTTAGTTTCATATATTTTGAGGGGTCTATTTTGGGTTAGGTTCATATGTATTTGTATTTTAGGTCTTCCTCATGGATTGACATTTTGCCATTATAAAATGTCCTCCCTATCTCTAGTAACAATTGTTATCTTAAAGTCTGTTCTATCTGATAGTACAGCCACTCCATCTCTGTTTTGGTTACTATTTGACTCATATATAATCTTGTTCTATCCTTTTATTTTCAACCCACTGTGTCTTTGACACTAAAATGTGTCTCTTGCAGAAATTATAACCATGTATTTTTCACTTAATCCATTCTCTAATCTCTATCTTTTGAGTGGGACGTTTAGTCCATTTACAAGTAAGGTAATTACTAATAGGGTAAGATTACCGTTTTCCACCTGGTTTATATCTATTTTGTCCCTCTATTCTTCCACAACTGCCTTATTTTCTATTAAACAGATATTGTCTAGTTACCATTTTAATTTCCTTGTTCACTTTGTTGTATTTTTCAGAGTTTTTTTTGTTTTTTTTTTTTGTTTGTTTTTTTAAGATTTTACTTATTAGAGAGAGAGAATGAGCACAAGCAAGGGGAGGGGCAGAGGGAGAGGGAGAAGCAGACTCCCCACCCAGCAGGGAGCCTGATGCAGGACTCGATCCCAGGACCCTGTAATCATGACCTGAGCCGAAGGCAGACACTTAACCAACTGAGCCACCCAGGTGCCCCTCAGAGTTCTTTTCTTAGTGTTTTCCTTGGAGATTAAACCTAACATATTAACTTGGAACAATATCATTTGGCTAATTAATATAAATTTCAGCAATATTAAAAAACTTTATATATGACTCCATTCTCTTGTCTCTCCTTTGTGCCTTAATTGCCACACAAATTCAATCTTTACACTTTGTATACACTTCTACTCAAATTTACATCTATTGTTTTTTTTTTAATATTTTTATTTATTTATTTGACAGAGATCACAAGTAGGCAGAGAAGGGGAAGCAGGCTCCCTGCTGAGCAGAGACCCTGATGCTGGGCTTGATCCCAGGACCCTGAGATCATGACCTGAGCCGAAGGCAGGCGCTGAGCCACCCAGGCGCCCCTACATCTATTGTTTTAAACAGTTGTTTCTTAAATCATGGAGTATAAAACTGACAAAAATTCATTTTGCTCTCTTTTATATTTATCTGTATGGTTACCTTTTCTGGTGCTACTTATTTCTTCATGTGGACACAAATTACAATCTAGCGTTATTTCATTTCTACATGAAGGACTCCCTTTAGTATTTCTTGTAGGACAGGTGTGCCAGTGATAAATTTTTCCAGTTTTTATCTGAAAATGTCTTAATTTCTCCTTTATTTTTTTATTGGAATACTTAAATTTTATTTTACTTTTGTTTATTTTATTCCCCTTTCCTTATTTTTTAAATTTAAGTTCAATTAACATATAATGTATTATTAGTTTCAGAGGTAGAGTTCAGTGATTCATTCTCCTTCATTTAAAAAAAAAATTGACATAGAGGTGCCTGGGTGTGGCTCAGTCATTAAGAGTCTGCCTTTGGCTCAGGTCAAGATCCCAGGGTCCTGGGATCAAGCCCCGCATCCGGCTCCCTGCTCAGCCGAAGCATACTTCTCCCTTTTCCACTTGCCCTGCTTGTGTTTTCTCCCTTGCTGTCTCTTAGTCAAATAAATAAATAAAATCTTTTTAAAAATTGACATAAAACACATACTATAAAATGCTCCATTTTGCAGTCAAATGCTCTACCACTGAGCTATACCCCCTAAAATGCTCCATTTTGAAGAGTATAATTCAGTGGTTTTCAATAATATTCACCAAGCTACATACTAATTCTGTAATATTTTCATCACCAAAAAGAACTCTGCACTCATTAGCACTTTCTCTCCATTCATGCCCACATTCTCACTCTCCGGAAACCAGTAATCTCTTTTCTGTCTTTATGATTTGCCTATTCTGGATAGTTCAATGAATCGCTATATAAAATAATAGCATTTTTATATCTAGCTGCTTTCACTGAGCTTACTATTGTCAAGATTTCTCTCATTTTTAGTTTTTCTGGATCTGAATTCTTATTCAAACTTTTTCTTTCATTATTTTGAATATGTCCTCCCACTGCCTTCTAGCCTCCATGATTTCTTTCTTTTTTTAAAAATTATCCTGTTATTTTCATTCATAGTATCCAAGTCTGGCAAGTCATTTTCTTTCTTTCCTTTTTTTTTTTTTTTTAAGATTTTATTTATTTATTTGACAGACAGAGAGATCACAAGTAGACAGAGGCAGGCAGAGAGAGAGGGAAGCAGGCTCCCTGTTGAGCAGAGAGCCCAACATGAGGCTCAATCCCAGGACCCTGAGATCATGACCTGAGCTGAAGGCAGAGGCTTAACACACTGAGCCACCCAGGTGCCCCAGCCTCCATGACTTCTGATGAGAGAAAAGGTCTTAAACTTCCTGAGGATGCCTTGAACACATTAAGTTGCTTTCTCTCAGTGCTTTTAATATGCTTTGTCTTTCAGTAGTTTTACCATGATGTGTCTAGGTGTGGATATCTTTGATTTTTACTACTTGGTATTCACTGGGCTTCCTGGATAAGTTTGCTACTGATTTTCATGAAATTTGAGAATTTCAGGCTATTGTCCCTTCCAATGTTCTTTCTTTTCTATTCTCTTTATTCCCCTTCTGAGAATCATGCTATATTTATGTTGGTATGATTAAATGGTATCCCACAGATCTCTGAGTCTCTATTTATTTTCTTCATTCCTTTTTCTTCCTTTTCCTCACACTGGATAATCTCAATTGACCTATCTTTAAGACTGCTGGTTATTTCTTCCACCTAGTCAAACCTGATACTAATCTCCTCCAGTGAAATTTTCATTTATTTTATGTATATATTTTAAAGATTTTATTTATTTATTTGACAGAGATCACAAGTAGGCAGAGAGGCAGGCAGAGGGAGAGGGAGAAGCAGGCTCCCCACTGAGTGGAGAGCCCAATGCAGGGCTTGATCCCAGGACCCTGGGATCATGACCTGAGATGAAGGCAGAGGCTTTAACCCACTGAGCCACCCAGGTGCCCCCATTTATTATATTTTACAACTCCAGAATTTCTGTATGGTTCTTAAAATTTTTAAAAACATCTTATTATTGAGATATAATTCATATACCATATAATTCACCAACTTAAAGTATAAAATTCAATTATTTTTAGTATATTTATAAATATGTACAACACCACATTTAGTATATTCACAGATAAGTACAACATCACCACCCTATCCACCTTTCTGTCCTCTCAGCCCTAAGCAAACACTGGTCTACCTTCTATCTCTTTAGATTTCCCTCTCCTGTACATTTTTTATAAATGGGCTCCGTGGTCTTCTGTGACTGGCTTCTTTCACAAGGTATAACATTTTCAAAATTCAAGGATTGCATGCTATTTTTGTCTCAGCTGTTTCACATTCTTTTTTTCTTTCCTTTTTTTTTTTTTAAAGATTTTATTTATTTATTTGACAGGCAGAGATCACAAGTAGGCAGAGAGGCAGGCAGAGAGAGAGAGGAGGAAGCAGGCTCCCTGTGGAGCAGAGTCACATGTGGGGCTCTTTCTCAGGACCCTGGGATCATGACCTGAGCCAAAGGCAGAGGCTTTAACCCACTGAGCCACCCAGGCACCCCTTTCTTTCTTCTTTTAAAAAAAATTTTTTTATTGTTTTATTTTCTCTCATCTTGATAGTTATACACTTTTTATTATTTAAGGCCTGATCTAGAAATTACCAGCAACATAGATCTTTAGCAAATCTAAGTGTAATATAAATTATTACTTTCATCTTTTACTCAACAATTCAAGGAACAGCATTAGAATTAGAATTGCATTTACTTCTTCTTAATATATGTACTATTGTCATTAATTTGAAATTTATACACATACACAAATACATATCCATTCAGGTATATTATTTTAGATAGTATGTATTCATTCAAATTTATCCCATATTTGCCACTTTTATTCCTGTAACCACGTCTATGTTTCTCTCTAGGATAATTTGCCTTCTAGATGCAGAATGCCATTTATTATCTTCCTTCACTATGAGTTTGCCAGTGACAAAGTCTGTCAATTTTTTGTTTGCCATGAAATATCTTTATTTCACCTTATTAGAAGTTATTTTTCTTTGATACTAGATTCTACATTGTCAGCTCTTTTCTTTTCTCTCTTAAAGAATCTTTTTTAATCTCTGCACCCAGTATGGGTTTCAAACTCACAACCCTGAGATTAAGAGTTGCCAAAGCTATTATTTTATTACCTGTGGCTTACACTTTTTCTTTTGACAAGTTAGCTGTTGGTCCATTTGTTGCTCTTTTAAGGTAACCTTTTATTTTCCTGACTAGTCTTAAGGGGTGTGTGTGTGTGTGTGTGTGTCTGTTTCCAACAGTTTTATTTATTATAATGTACCTCTTTTTAGATACTTCTTCTGTTCTATACCTCAGTTTTTTTTTTTTTATCTTTCAGTTGACTTTTTACTTCCTCGATTAAGTCTAAACTACAGTTACCCATTTTTATGCATAGAGCTGTGTTTCCCCAAAATTTGTATGTTAAAGTCCAAACCCCTAGTATCCCAGAATGGGACTGTATTTGGAAATAGTGCCTTTAAAAAGAGGTTATTAGGTTGAAATGAGGTCACCAGGGTAGGGTGACCTACCTACCTAAATATGACTTGTGTCGTTGTAAGAAGAGGATATTAGGACACAGATACACACAGGATGAAGACCATATGACAGAGAGAAGACAGTCATCTACAAGACAAGAAGAGAGGCCTCAGAAGAATCCAGCCCTGCCAACACCATGATCTTGGACTTCTTGTCCTCCAGAACTGTGAAGAAATAAATCTTTTTGCTGTTTAAGCCACCAGGTCTATGGTACGTTATGGCAGTCCTAGCGACCTAATACAACCATCCATTGAGTATTTAATTTTGGTTGGCATAAATTTCAGTTCTAGAAATTCCAACTTTTTCTTCATAGTTCCCAATTCTTTGCTAAAATTCGTAATGTCTTTTATCTCTTTAAACACATTAAGTGTAGCTATTTTTTTTTTTTTAGAAAGGGGTAGAGAGACAGGTGGGAAGAGAGAGGGAGAAAGAGAATCTTAAGCAGGCTCCATGCCCAGCACAGAGCCTGATGCAGGGTTTGATCTCAGAACCCTGAGATCATCACCTGGGCTGAAATCAAGAGTCCCATGTTTAATCAACTGAGCCACCTAGGTGCCCCAAGTGTAGCAGTTTTAAAACACATCTGATTACTCAATTATCTGAATCCTATGTGGACCAGAATCAATTATCTGGGTTTTTTGGTTGTTTGTTTTTAGTTCCTTCATTTTCTCTCCTTATGTTATTAGTTATTATTTACTGACTGGTAGGCAATGTGGAAACATTTGGATGCCTAACATAATGTTATCCTTCTTCAAAGAATTTATATTTGCTCTGACAAGTTGGCCATGAAACTAGCAGTAGAGTTCACATAAATTCATACTCAGGGACTGACATGATTCAGAGTCAGTCTACGTATGGTTCTTCTTTACTCCTAATCTGTAGCCTTTTAATTTCACAACCCAAAGAATGGGAAGTATACTCAGGACCACAGATTTGGGGACCCTGGTCTCCTGTTTTTGATCCTTAGAGGCTTTCAAAGGTGCTAAAGCTTTTCAACATTTTAGCTGCCGCTTTCAGAATTAGCATATGGCCCTAGGCTCTAGGCCCTAGCCAACCATATCTTGGCTTTCTTACTCCTTTTTCTTCATTAAGTCTTCAATTAAACACAATTAGATTTTATACACACTCACGTATGCATTTGCATATATGTATGTTGATTTATATATGTATGAATACATATATGTGTATGTATATAACTATACCTACCCATACATGCACATGTGTGTAAACATGCACATGTGTATATATAATATATAATATATTCCTTTCTCAGAATAGTATGCTAAACATAGCATTTATAAATAGTGTTAATAGAAATTAGGTGAAGCCTGGAATGATGTTTCAATACAGAGAAGACTTAAGTTTGTTTCTTCCAGGAGTCTGTAGTATTAGCGCTCTGAGAAACTAGGGAACACTAGTATTCTGGGTCATTGTATCTGATTTCGGAAATAGTAATAATTCAAAGATGAGTTGTAGTTTGCTCTAAGGGTTTATATACTACTCCCTTACCCTTATTCCTACGATGTAGCTTTTTAGGTCACCAAACCAAAATGTTGGAGGTTTCCTAGTGTCATCTACATTTAGTGAGTTCTAGACTCTAATCACCATCCACCTGGCAACTGCAAGACTGTCAAAAGTACTCCTCAGGAAATTGAAAGGGAAAGAAAGGACCTTGAAAAACCTGCTCCTCATAAAAGTAACAAGTACACTGCAAAAATGGTCAAAATCAAACTTCCTGGAATTGTGGATACTAACCGGAGGTTTGCAACAATCTGAGGAGCATTTACCCAATAAAACCAGCTGACTCTCACAAGCTTTATGGTGTTTTAACTTGCTCTAACTCACATCCTCCTTTCTCTGCAGTAGCTGAAACAAACATCTGTAGCCTCACTACTATGATAATTATGAAAATAATGTAGCAGTCACTGAAAGGGGCAGAACAAGGCATTTAAAGAAATATCTGTCCAGTCAGTAACTGATCACTAAACTAACCAAGGGGAAAAATTTTCAATGCTACTCATAATCTAGATTACGGAGATTATAGAATCAGGCCAGGAAAACCATCAAACAAAGAATAATAATTCCTGGGAGTGGAGATTTAATTTGAAGAGCTGTCACATTATATTAAAAATGTCTAGTTTTCAATAAAAGCTTATGAGACACACCAAGAAATAGTAAAATACGGCTCATTCACATAAAAAAGTAGTCAACAGAAACTACCTGAGATAACCCAGTTGATAACTTTACTGAACAAGAATTTTAAACCAGTATTTTAAATACTGTTCAAAGAACTAAAGAAAACCACATCGAAAGACCTTAAGAATTGGAAATGTCTCACCAAATAGACCATCAATAAAGAGACAAGTTATAACCAAGAACCAAATAGAAATTTTGGAGTTAGAAAGTATAATAACTAGAATGACAAATCACACCAGAGGGGCTTAACTGCAGATTCGATCAGGCAGAAGAAATAATCCATGAACTAGGAGATAGGTCCCCTGAGATTATCCAGCACGATGCCATTACACATACCAAATATAAATAACTGGAGTCTCAGTAGGACAGATGAGAGAGAAAGGGTCAAAAAGAAAGCTGAGGGGAACCTGGGTGGCTCAGTGGGTTAAAGCCTCTGCTTTCGGCTCAGGTCATGATCCCAGGGTCCTGGGATCGAGTCCCGCATCGGGCTCTCTGCTCAGCAGGGAGCCTGCTTCCTCTGCTCTCTCTGCCTGCCTCTCTGCCTACTTGTGATCTCTGTCTGTCAAATAAATAAATAAAATCTTTAAAAAAAAAAAAAAAGAAAAAAGAAAGCTGAGGAAATAGTGGACCCCAAATTACTAAAGTTGGTGAGAATTTTAACTTATCCAAGAAACCTAAGGAATACAAAGTAGGAAAAACTCAAATTTGATCTGCAACATCAGTTATTCCCTGGGACTTCAGCCTGCTGGCCCCTCTGGAGATTTTGAACTTGCCAGCTTCCATAAATTATGTGAGTCAATTCCTTAAAATAAATAAATCTCTGCATGCACGAATGCACATGCACACACACACACACACACACACACACACACACACACACTCCTGACTCTGTTTCTTTTTTTTTTTAAGATTTTATTTATTTATTTGACAGACAGAAATCACAAGTAGGCAGAGGGGCAGGCAGAGAGAGAGGAGGAAGCAGTCTCCCCGCTGAGCGGAGAGCCTGATGCGCGGCTCAATCCCAGAACTCCGGGATCATGACCTGAGCTGAAGGCAGAGGCTTTAACCCACTGAGGCACCCAGGCATCCCCTGACTCTGTTTCTTTAGAGAACCCTAATACAGAATTAGCACACAAAAAGAGGAAGAGAATAAAACTGTGTAAGAACAAAGTTTTTATACATTACTGAAATTAATTTGGTATTACTATGAATAAGATTTTTATAAATTAATATGCAGAAAAAGCATTTGATAAAATCCAACACACTTTCAACATAAAAATGCTCATCACCTGTCAAAAAAAAAAAAAAGAGAGAGAGAGAGAGAGAGAAATGCTCATCAAATTAGGAATAGAAGGAAACTTCCTTAACATAAGAAAGCATCTGCCTTCAGCTCGGGTCATGATCCAACGGTCCTGGGTTCGAGCCCCACATGGGGCTCCCTGCTCAGTGGAAGGCTGCTTCTCCCTCTCTCCCATTCCCCCTGCTTGTATTCCCTCTCTCACTGTCTCTCTCTGTCAAATAAATAAATAAAAAATCTTTTTAAAAAAAAGATTTTATTTATTTATTTGACAGAGAGAGATCACAAGTAGGCAGAGGTAGGCAGAGAGAGAGAGAAGGGGAAGCAGGCTCCCTGCTGAGCAGAGAGCCCGATGCGGGACTCTATCTCAGGACCCTGAGATCATGACCTGAGCCGAAGGCAGCGACTTAACCCAGGGAGCCACCCAGGTGCCCCATAAGTAAATAAAATCTTAAAAAAAAAAACTGAGAAAGCAAATTTATGGAAAACTCACAGCTAACATATACTTAATAGTGAAAGACTTAAAATTATTCTCCTACAAACATCAGGAATAAAATAGGATGCCTGTTGGGACGCCTGGGTGGCTCAGTGGGTTAAAGCCTCTGCCTTCGGCTCAGGTCATGATCCCAGGGTCCTGGGATCGAGCCCCGCATCGGGCTCCCTGCTTCATGGAAAGCCTGCTTTCTCCTCTCTCTCTGCCTGCCTTTCTGCCTACTGGTAATCTCTGTCTGTCAAGTAAATATATAAAATCTTTAAAAAAAAATAGGATGCCTGTTTTCATCGTTGCTATCAGTGTTGTACTGGAAATTCCAACCAGAGTAACTGTGCAAGAAAAAGAAATGACAGACATCCAAACTGGAGGGGTACCTGAGTGGCTGACTCAGTTAGTTAAGCATCTGACTCTTGGTTTGGGCTCAGGTCATGATCTCAGGATCACGGGACAAAGCCTTGCATTGAGCTTCATGCTCAGCTCAAAGGCTGCTTGGGATTCTCTCGCTTTACCTCTCCTCCTCCCCTCTGCCTCTCCCCCTGGCTCATGTGAGCATTTTTTCTCTCTGAAACAAACAAACAAACAAACAAATTAATAAAATCTTATAAAAAAAAAAGAAAAGTATCCAAGTTGAAAAGGAAGAAGTATAATTTGTCTATTTGGAGATTCCTTGATTCCATAAATAGAAAATTCCAAGAATTTTTGAAAAAAGAAAAAGCCCTAAACCTAACAAACTCAAAAAGTGGTAAGGTTAAAGATTAATACATACAAACCAGTTATTTTCTGTATACCAGCAATGGACAATTCAAAAATAAAATTAAGGGAACGATTACATTTATAATTGCATCTAAAACAATAAAATTCCTAGGAAAAAAATTAATCAAGGAGGTAAAATATTTATATATGAAAACTATAAAATGCTGCTGAAAGCAATTAAAGATGACCTAAAAAAATAGAAAAAATATTCTCCGTCTATATATTATAGGTCTAAATATTATTAAGATGGCAACACCTGCAAAGCAATCTACAAATCCAATGCAATCCTTATCAAAATTCCAATGGCTTTTTTTTTCCAGAAATGGAAATTTCATATGAAATTCTAAGGGGCCCTGAACAGCTAAAACAATATTCGAAAAAGAAAACAAATCTGGAAGACTCACACTTCCAGATTTCAAAACTAACTATAAAAAGAAGCAGTAAGGGGGCGCCTGGGTGGTTCAGTGGGTTAAAGTCTCTGCCTTCGAGGGCGCCTGGGTGGCTCAGTGGGTTAAAGCCTCTGCCTTCACCTCAGGTCATGGTCCAGGGTCCTGGGATCGAGCCCCACATCGGGCTCTCTGCTCCGCGGGGAGCTCCGTGGGGAGCCTGCTTCCTCCTCTCTCTCTCTGACTGCATCTCTGCCTACTTGTGATCTCCGTGTGTCAAATAAATAAATAATTAATTAATTAAAAAAAAAAAAAGCCTCCGCCTTCTGCTCAGGTCATGGTCCCAGGGTCCTGGGATTGAGCCCCGCATCGCATCGGGCTCTCTGCTCAGCAGGGAGCCTGCTTCCCCCTCTCTCTGCCTGCATCTCTGCCTACTTGTGATCTCTGTCAAATAAATAAATAAAATCTTAAAAAAAAAAGAAACAGTAATCAAAACAGTCTTGTGCTGACATTAAGAATGACAGACATACATGGACAAAAGAAAAACAGATAAATTGGACTTCATAAAAAAATTTAAAATTTTTATGCATCAAATTAACATTATCAAGAAAGTGAAAACATTCCACAAAATGGGACAAAATATTTGCAAATCATTTATCAGACAAGCATCTTGTATCCAAAATATGTAAAAAACTTTACAATTCAACAACAAAAGGACAAATAACTCAATTAAGAAATGGGGAAAAGGGGCACCTGGGTGGCTCAGTCAGTTAAGCTTCTCTCAGGTCATCATCCCAGGGTCCTGGGATTGAGCCCAGAATTGGGCTCCCTGCTCAGCAGGGAGTCTGCTTCTCCCTCTCCCTCTGTCCCTTACCCCACTCAGGCTCTCTGTCTCTCTCTCAAATAAATAAATTCTTTAAAAAATGGGGAAAAGATCTGAAAGGACTTCTTCAAAGAAGATATACAAATAGACAATAAGCACATGAAAAGATGTTCGACATCGTTCGTTATTAAGGAAATGCAAGTTAAAATCACAATGAGATACCACTTCACAGGGGCTACAATTAAAAATGGAAAACAAAGTCTTGGCAAGGATTGGGGAAATTGGAAACTCTGTACATTGCTGGCAGGAATGAAAATCGTGTGGCCACTGTGGAAAACAATTTGCTGGTTCCTCAAAAAGTTAAACACAGAATTACCTTATGGTCCATCAATTTCACTCCTAGGTATATACCCAAAAGAAATGCAGAGGTACTCAAAAGAATACATATATAAGCATATTTACAGAAGTATTCACAATAGTCAAAAGGTAGAACAAGTCTGAATGTCCATCAATAATGGATGGATTAACCAACTGCAGAATACACACACAATGGAATATCATTCATCCATAAAAAAGAACAAAGTAGTGATATATACTACAACTTGCATGAGCCCTAAAAACATGCTCAACAAAAAAAGCCACACATAAAAGGTCACATATTTTATGATTATTTCTATATAATGTATCAAAAATCAGTAAATCCATAGGGACAGAAAAGCAGAGTAAACATTACCAATAAATAGAGTAAATGGGGAATAATTACCTCCCTCCCAAATCAAAAAGACACTGCACCTGGCAAGTAGATATTTTGCTGTGCTTGCTTGATGTGAAACCTGGGTCCATGAAATGAATGGACACTGGAAGACTGCAGCAATGCAGAAATGGATTGAATCTAGACATTTCTCTTGCACACTCTGAAGTGCAAAATGCCACCAAGAATTGTTCTGCCTGACAAGAGGAGATAACAGAGAATGCAGATGGCTCTGGGATAGATACCCTGAAGGGAAGGCCCTGCACATAGGTGGCAAGTTAGACTATCCTGGTAGCTCCATGAGGCAAGAAATACTTCCTGACATCTATTGTGGACTGGGCTATGCATACCTCCTGGTAGATATAAATGCTCAAAATACTAAAAAAAGGATCTACAACAGAAGATACTGTATCAATTTGGACTGACAACTCACATTTCCTCAGATGGAAGAACACATTTTCATCCTCAGAGTAACAGTTTGATAGAGAATAGAATGGACAACTGAAACTTTTTTTTTTTTTTGGTCTATAATGCAGGGAATAAAGGCATGAGGGTTGACTTGCAAGATTTCACGAGTGTGTACAGACACTCAACATGAACAGGGCCCAGAGGATGTCTCTCCCTTTCTCTGGGGGATCCAGAGAAGAGAGGGTGGAGAAAGATGCTGGTATAACAGTATTTTTTTGTTTTCCTCACATGACCTCAACACTTTTTTTCCTACTGGTTCTCAGACCAGAACTGCAATTGCAGATGCCCAAACTGGGATAAACGGTATATCCGTTCTCTAGGGCTGCATAACAAAGTACACTGAGTGGCTTCAACAACAGATAGGTATTGTTTCACAGGGGTGGAGGCTAGAAGTCTGAGATCAGGGTGTTGGCAGGGTTGGTTCCTTCTGAGGGGTATGAGGGACAATCTGTTCCATGACTCCTTCCTAGCCTCTGGTGGCCTCAGGTGTTCCTTGGCTTCTAGACGGCGATCTCCCTGTGTCCTCACATCATCTTTCCTCTACGTGTACCTGCCCCTGCGTTCAAATCAACTCTTTTCATAAGGACACAGTCATATTAGATTAGGGCACACTCTAATGACCTCATTTTAACTCCATCATCCACAAAGGCCCTATTTCCAAATACAGTCACATTCACCAGTACTATGTGTTAGAATGTCAGTAACTTTTGTGTATGTCGGGGGAGGGTATAATTCAATCTATAACAATCTCTAAGCAAAAAACTGTAACTATACTTTTAAACCTTTATGGTGAAATTCCTAAGGGCCTGATGGGGTAGATCATGCTTTCACCCCTCTAACAAAACTGAGGTTCATAGGAAATGCAGCTAAACTGCCTAGTGGTCAAGAGAGCTCACTAATTCTGTACCTGTGTAGCCCTCCCTATATGAATGAGAGTGGACTAAGGGGGAAAGCACCTACCAAGCTAGAATTGCTATCAGCAACCTATACCAGCACAGGGGCCAAACCTAACATTCCTCCCAAAGGAAGAAAAGTTAAGGTATAAATGGAAAGAAGGAAGAATGGTAGCTGAGGATAAAGGAATGAATCAACAGTTATGCAATGAGGGAAATCCAGTATTACATTCATTGGTATCTCAAAACAGGCCTAGAACAAGAAATAATAATATTGTCTGTAGCTTAAGTGTACCACATGCCTGAAAAAGTAGAGCCACGTTGCTGAGACTGTTCTTGCTTTTAGAACCTGACAATGTCAAATGAAAGCCTGCAAACTTGAGTGGCATAGTTCTGGGAGGTATTTTGGTCATGTAATATGACAATGAACCGGAATAATTACTCATGCCTGAGTGGAGCTGTAGTAATGCCTCAGTATCTTCTGATTCATATTTCAGGTTGTATTTACTACCATACTGCAATGTGATGGGACACTAACCTTGTTGGTTAAGAATCAGTTCTATTACTTAAACAAGTATTATAATACTGATGTTGACAGTTAAGTATATTTGGAAACTGGGTTAATGCTTCTTCAGGATGTAACACTGATTCAAGAATGAATGGCCTGAGAAAGAACTGGATTAGTTAACCGCCAGCTAAATTGTATGCTCAAGAGTTCTGCACAAATTTAGTGGAAGGAATAAACAGTGGCAAATCGAGGGGGAAAATGTAACTAAATTAGTATAAACAAATGAAAATGTATGTAACAGTTTTATAGGCAGATCCATTATTTAAATCTATCCCATCCCCACACTGGCTCCTCCAAATATTAAACATATTCATACTGAGACCACTGGACAAATGGAATGCAGTGAAAGTGAGACTGCATGACTTTCAAGGGTATGGTATAAAGGCAATGTGATTTCCACCTGGCTCTAGTTTCTTGGAATACTCACACCTTGAAATGAGTCCCACCATGCTGTGAGGAAGCCCAAACTAACTCATGTGGAAAGACCACATGGATGGCTCAGTCATTAAGCGTCTGCCTTCGGCTCAGGTCATGATCTCAGGGTCCCGGAACTGAGCCCCACATTGGGCTCCCTGCTCAGAGAGAGACCTGCTTCTCCCTCTCCCACTCCCCCTGCTTGTGTTCCCTCTCTCACTGTGTCTCTCTCTGTCAAATAAATAAAACCACAAAAAAAAAAAAAGAAAAGAAAAAAGAAAGACCATATGAAGAGTCACCAGAGCCCACTGCACCCTGCGCAACTTCTTGACTTCAGAGTCATAAATGCTCACTGCATGTCACTAAATTTTAGGGTAAATCTGTTACATGGCCATCAATAACCAAGAAGTGCTCAAGTAATTCACAGCCCAGAGAAAGATAAATACGGATACAATGAACTAATATAAGGCAAAATGTAATAGCCACTACACAGAAGGTAAACAAGGGGACTTGGAAAAAATAAACAAAGAAAAAAGGGGCCTTGGAAGAGGAAGGAACATAAAGAAATAAGTCTAAGGGATGGAGCACTGGGGGTGGGGGGGAACGGAAAAGGCTTCAAAGAAGGGATCTTTGAAAATCTAGCACCTAACAGAAGAGCTTGAAGGTAAATAGTGCCAACAACAAGAAAAAGTAAGGTGTGGTAGGACTTGGTGACAAGGTAGTATATATATAGGTCTCCTTAGAGACAAAATTCAACTTTTTTTTTTTTTACATGATCACAAATACTGAAAGAATATTAAACTATTTGAAGGACAGTGTAGGAAACAGTCTAAAAAGAAACAAGTTGGGGTTCTACTGACTGACTGTGATCATATGAAATAATTAAATTTCTTGCTGTTACTCTCCATGCAAAGGGCTAACTCTGACCCTAAGACATGAAAACCACTTATCAGCACTTCCTTTGATGTACTTGCCAAGGTAAAACCCAGTACTTTGCTTGCTCATTGTGCCAGACCCAATATCAGTTTAATGACAGCAATTCTCCACGGTTAGCATTCTTGGGAGTTCTAGGGGTGATTTACAGGGAGGCATTTGTCTTGAACCGAAATGAAAAGTACCTAGTAATAGCCATAAAAAGATGAGTAAATTCATAAGCTGCTTTAATTGCTGAAATTTACCCCCACTTTCCTGATAAGGGCATGAAGATTAGGTCTACAGACATCAAGCTGACAAACTGGGAATAATCATTACCTACCAAACAAAATCAAAGTATTTATCTCTTGTACAAGTAGAAGCCTGAAAGCAGTTCCTTTGAGCTGCCTTTGCTAACTGCCAAAGTTGCCAATGACTAACTTTTCAGTCTGTTTAAGAGATACCTTCAATTTGGGGCCCCTCCCACTAAGTCAGACTTCCTCTTAAAGTGGTCAGATAGGCAGTCCTTAAAAACCCCAAACTTTATAAAATTTCTGTTCTGGGACACCTGAGTGGCTCAGTCAGTAAGCATCTACCTTCAGCTCAGGTCATGATCCCAGGGTCCTACTCAGCGGGGAGGCCTGCTTCTCTCACTCCCTACCACTCCCTCTGCTTATGCTCACTCTCCCTCTCTGTCAAATAAATAAAATCGTCAAAAAAATAAAGAAATAAAATAAAATTTCTGCTCTCCTCACCTCATAAAACTTTTTTAAGGAGCCCACCAGGCACAGCTTCAGGCTATCCACAATCTCCTGATGAGGCATCTGGAATACCACTCGTGAATACCATTTTGTGAGAGTGCTGGGGAAGAGGCAGTAAGAGAGAGACAGATGAACACACACTCACAGAGGAAGGTCCACAATCTGAATGTCAGTACACACAGGCTCCTCTATGCACCAATACAAATACCTAGTAAATGCATTTGTGTTACAGGTAAAAACACGTGGCAATACAGGGAAAAATATATGCCACATATAGAATGTAAAAATATAGACATAATTGTGATATTTGCTACAAAACCACCTCCAGCTGAAAAAATTTAACCACCTAGATAACCACCAGCAGAAGACTAAATAGTGCTCTAGCATACAATAAATTCCATGCAGCAGTTAAGAAGAATTGGTTGAGATTTATTTGTATGGACATGACGAAATGTCAGCAATATACAATTTAAGTATGTAAAACAAGCTAAGGAATAGTATACACAATAATATGCCATTTTGTATACATATATACACCACCTATATATGTTACTATGCACATAAATGAGAATCTAGAAGTATATATACATCAAAATTTTGGTGATAGTTACTAAAAGATGGCCCATAAGGTACTTTCACTTTCTAAATTTCTGTAGTTATCTGCATGAGCATGCCTTGTTTTTACAATCAGAACAAACAAAAAAAATTCCTCATTCCTGGGGGAAAAATCCACTAAGACACAGCCCCCACTTTGAAGAAGATTACAGCACAGCCAGGGGAATTAACTTACAGATCTGACAAGTCTGGTAAATAGACTAGATAAACTAATAGGAAGATAAAGGAGGAAAAAGCTAAGTATACTTTCGTAAAGTATACTTTTACTATAATACAAAATATTAGAAGCATTCCCTGGATTTATAGTAAGACTGGCATCAAAATGAGGTAACCGAACAAAATGGCACTATAAGTAGTACTTACAGATTGATGCTCGCAACGAAGCCAACCACAGATCGCATGCCTCGGCTAGGATCATGGTAAACATCCATCCCAATCACCATTAATTGTTTCTGGGTTAGAAAACAAAAAACAGACCCCAAACAACAAGCAATCCATCACCCCATCTTTTTGTTATCTGTACCCCAAAAGCAACATATGAAAATAAGTTCTGGGAAAGGAAGAGAAAGACTGACATCAACTTGACATTTTTTTAAACACTATGAACGAGTCAGAGATCTAGAACAGGATCAGCACACTTCTTCTGTAAAGGACTAAACAATAAATACCATTGGGCTCTGTGAGCCACACAGTCTCTGCAGGAACTCTTCAGTTCCATCTGTCGTTACAGTACGAGAGCAGTTGTAGCTAGTCTATAAAGAAGTATGGTTGTATTCCAATAAAACTGCACTTAAAGATACTGAAAATGGATTTTCAAATAATTTTCATGTGTCAAGAAATATTAGTCTTATTTTTATTGGTTTCAACTGTTTAGATTTATAAAAACCATTCTCAGCCTGTGGGCTATACCAAATCAGGCTATGAACCGTTTAGACCACTAAGCATGGAGAATAAAGATAACTCTATGAGGAAAACAACTAGGTAGGAGTCTCTGGAGAGCTAAATTGAATGAAGACACATCTCAGCATCACTCACCAGAGGAATATCCACTCCCCAGAGCTCACCACCCAATTTACAATTAATCTGAAGTAAAATTTTCTGGGCCACACTCCGAAGCCTGGATGGCTGACCAATGGTTCGGACATTGATGACCTATAACAAAGGGGTGTGGGGAAAGAGGACACTATCAGCTTGTCAGACGATGTAAACAGGCCTAAAGTAAACACTACATTTGTTTAGGAAACCCCAGTTAGCAGATAATACACTTTGACTAGTTCTAATTCTAGGATTTCTAGGCAGGCATTGCATTCACATGTACACACTGCCCACAAACACAAAACAAAACAATAAACAACCAAAAACCAAAAACTTTCAAAAGAATCTCATACAGGATAATTTTTTTTAAACCTACAAAGGAAAAACAGCTTTCCCCTTTCAGAGTGAAGCCTATACTCTCAAAACCCAATCATGTGAAACCACCCAGCAGCTCACCCACTGAACCGGCAAGAGTAACTCATTTGGGAACATGAAGGCAGCATTTACAAAGAGCATCTGCTTTTAACCAGGTTACTCTAATAAGGGGAATGTTCCACCAGACAGCATACACACATGGCTTCTAATAGTTACTTCAGTCTTTTTGAACACCTGTATCCCTCTTTTCAAAGCCTCAAGGGAGGCTAGAGTTTCCATCTGTGCCTCCTGCCCAGCTCCCACTCACCTGTGAGGGCACAGGAGCCTGCACACAGCACAGCTTTTTAATGGCCCCATAGAGATCGTCACGTGTGCCCATGATGATGCAAACAACCATCTGTATCTTCCCCTTGAGGAGATAAAGTACATAAGTCAGGCTTTGAAACTCTCAGGGCACCTTGATGGGGCTCCAGCTGGGGGCAGTCTAAGAGCCTGCAAAGTCGTGGGACCTTTAAGGCAGAAGAGGACTGAAACAAAGACGGTAGACATTCCAACCCCAAACAGGTCTTTGAACCTTTGCTGGGTTCAGGGCTTCTTTGCACAGATATGGAATATAATCCCATAAATTATCTAGAGCTCGTCCTGACCAACTGACGTCTTCCTTAGGACACTTAAGATGCCTGGAAAAGGCAGGCTTGAAAATTTGCAAGGGTTACTTAATTGCTGCTTTCAATTCCCTATAATGCTTTCTACCACTCTCTTCAGTAAACTAACCACCTTATTACATTCATACCACAAAACTGAGGAAACATGGAGTACAATACCACAAGAAACTATTAGGAGCCAAACACAAACAAATGAAGCTACAGCCAAATCCGTAAGTGGCTCTTCCTTACTCTCTGGTTACAAGACAGAATAGTATCGCCAGCAGAGTATCTCATACAAGCATCCTTGACCCCTTACTGTTTAATAAGAGTTCCAACACTGGAGGGGCGCCTGGGTGGCTCAGTCGTTAAGTGTCTGCCTTTGGCTCAGGTCAGGTTCCCAGGGTCCTGGGTTCGAGCCCTGCATCGGGCTCCCTGTTCATCGGGAAGTCTCCCACTCCCCCTCCTTATATTCCTTCTCTTGCTGTCTCTCTCTGTCAAATAAATGAATAAAATCTTAAAAAAAAAAAAAAAGAGTTCCAACATTGGAAACACAGGACCTTTCAAAGTCTGAATAAAGAAAAGCGAAATGAAGGTGAAAGTGAAATGAAGGTGCTAATCCTTTATGCCAGAAAGAGCTACTATGGCAAATCAATAGTATATTATTCCAAATCAAGATTAGTGTTAGATTAAGACCTCTCTGAGGAACGCCTGGGTGGCTCAGTCCGTTAAGTGCCTGCCTTTGGCTCGAGTTATGATCCCAGGGTCCTGGGATCAAGTTCCACATCCAGTTCCTTGCTCAGCAGGGAGCCTGCTTCTCCCTCTGCATGCCTCTCCCCTTGCTTGTGCTTGCACGCACGTGCTCTATGACAAATAAATAAGCAAAATCTTAAAAAAAAAAAAAAAAGACCTCTCTAAGAACACATTCTAGTAATCACATCAAAGAACTTCCAAAGTCACGGAGAACACAGGCTACACACTGGGAGCTAAAAGCTATCAAACATGTAGCTTTTTAGTCCCTACAGTGACTTACATGTGTTGTTTTTTATTAACATTTTTTACATTTTATTATTATTATTATTTTTTTAAGATTTTATTTATTCGTTTGACAGAAAGACAGCGAGAGAGGGAACACAAGCAGGGGGAGTGGGAAAGGGAGAAGCAGGCTTCCCGCTGAGCAGAAAGCCTGATGTGGGGCTCAATCCCAGGACTCTGGGATCACAATCTGAGCTGAAGGCAGACGGTCAAAGACTGAGTCACCCATGTGCCCCTATCATTTTTTTTTTTAAGTAGGCTCCATGCCCAGTGTGGGGCCTGAACTCATGACCCTGAGATCAAGAGTCAAATGCTCTACCGACTGAGCCAGCCAGGTGCATCCCTCCCTTTTTAAACTAACATTTAAACATAAGGAGGGGCACATACACACAAATCCAGATTTTCTTGCTTCTACTGAAAAAGTAGTAAATTAAAAATTAATTTGATAATGCTGTGCTTTTATAAGCAGTCATAGGGTTTACTCTCTTTAGTTCACTACAATCCCCTCCCAGCTCACTTCACTTGCATTATTCACCTGGCTCCCGCAGACAGATATCTGAGTTTGAGGCCCCTAACAAGTAATACAACAGCATGCCCTGAAGACAACAAAGACAAGACCAATTATGAGTTAAGTTTGGTAAATGTGATAAATGAACATCATATCCATGCTGCATGAAAACTGATAGCAGTATACTCTCCTAAAGAGAATGTGGCAAGTGGTGTGATGGGGGAGCTGAGGTAGTACACTGGGTTTTTCTTTTGAAAGCAGAGCAGAATTATCAATGATCAGGCATAGGGGGAGGCCACACCAGACTACAAGCCTGGGAAACTAGGAAGAAATTACAAAGAGAGACAGAACGCAAGGGTGCTGCTGTGAGTGATAACCCAGAGCGGGGAGGGGGCAGGGGATAAGAGAGATCCCAAGACAATCTCATTCCAGTACTGATCTCCCAAGAATGGACTCTTCCAGTCTAAGATTAATTACTTTTGTTGAGGGCCCTCCTTAAGCTTCTTCCTCTGTTTTAGGTATAAACAGGTAAGAACTGCAGGCCTGAACTACTGAGTTACGAGTGCTGTGACCTGCTCAGCTCCAGTGGTCCTGATTAGCTGTCAGGACTGAGCTGATGGGCCAGGTGCCAAGTTCATTGCCAGAGCAATTCAAATCTTAAGCCAGACCAGACTGTGACAGCTAAGTACTGAATCGTGCAAAATGGCACTGGGCCCAAAAAGTTGCTTTCTGAGCACAACATGTTCTATATAGATAATGAACTAAAGTTAAGTCAGCTATTCGGTCTATTATGTGAAAAAAGAACACAAGAGTGAGGCTGCCAACATAGAATGAGAGCAGCAGAATTAACCAAAGGGCATAAAGACTACTTAGTTCATTATTTCATGTGTACGTGAGTAACAAACTGGTTTCTGGGCATCAAAAACAGTAGACTGACAACCAACATCATTTAAAATCAAGTGTTCAAGTATTTTAAAACAGGCATTCTATAAATACACTCAAATTAAATTAATTTATTACCTCAACTCCTAGCATGGATTGAATGGTTCTGACATAGGTTTCTATTCGATCATCCTTTAGTTCAACCCAGGCCGGTGGGCTCATGCGCATACCAATGGGGCCAGCTATCTTCTCCAACATGTTAACCAGTTCTCGGGCCTGATCCATTGCTCTCTTTGGGTAAAACAGTGCCCAGAAATGCATGGGGACCTAGGAATAACCACAAGCTATTTTTAGTACTTCTCATAACTTAGACACTCCAGAGTCACACCCAGGATGTATTATTCTAGAGAATAAATCACTTTTAACTCTCTCTGCTTGAATCTTTTCTGATCTAATTCCTATAACTAACACAGATGTATACAATTAAGTAAACTGGGGACTACTTTCACAGTGGAATAGTATGCAGCAATGAGAATGAAAGACCTACAACTCTATCTAACAATATGGATGAAACCCACCAATCAAGGCTGAAGAAATTAAGCCAGACATAAAAGAATATATACTGTATGGTTTCACATATACATCAAGTACAAAAAGCAACTGAAATGAATCTATGCTGTTGGATAGTGACTCCTCATATCGTTTTTAAGGGTGACAGGTAGGTAGTAACGAGGAGCAGGAGGGATGGCTTCTGGGTCACTGGTAAAGTTCTCCTTCTTAACCCTTGCTGTGGATTCCACAGATTTATGAACCTTTGAAAATTCCTCAAACTTACACTTGTAAATATACTTTTTCTTTAAACATATTTCAATAAAAAGTTTTAGAAACAGATGTGTGTACTTTACGCATGGCCCCAAAACATTTAAAAATAATTATATACCATTTTGTTCTTTAGTACCCTTGGTGGGGGCTGTTTTAATTACACTTCTTTCATGGATAAAAACATCCTTCCCCAGGGAAAAGCGGGGGAAGATAAAGGAAGATAAAAAGGAGAATGGGTAATAGGCTGGCACTGTATGAGTTACCATAGCAATCTATTTCCTTTTCCTAAGTCTATAGCCAACCAAAGTGCTTACCTCTAACAATTCATCAATTTGCTCTATTTGAAGGACCCGTTTAGTAGATAATGCAGGATAGGAATTCAGGTGGTACTCTCCCTCCAAAAGAAGACACTGAATCCTTCCTGCTTCCTAATTTCTATACTTACAGGAATACTGGTCCTTTCTTCACCACCTCAAAAGTCACTTACAGTCAAGATGGAAAGGTCCCTGGTTACTTCCTTAATCCAGTTTAGTTCCTGAGATGTGATAAATGAAGTATTTCTTAAGTTAATTCTTTCCATTGGGAGAACACGTCCTTCGATCTAAATACAAAACAAAGTACCCATGACATGAGCCATCTGCAAACACTATTGAAGGAAAGAACAATGATACTGTTCTCTCTTGGGCCTGGTCAACTCCACTATGTAAACCTGTCCAGGTTATAACCTCTGAGAATGGCACAAAAATGAAACTGTAGCAGTGAGTCTAGGCTAATAAAACCCTGGACAAATACAGGTAAAATTTTTAAAGGCATGGCTCTTTAATTATTGAAGCTTCCAACATGGTCTCCCAAGAAAGGAATTAGAAACCACTGCCTCTTTAGAAGTAGAGAATGCATGTAAAATAACTACATTTCAAGATAAATAGTAAAATAATTTTTAAAAATATTTTAAGGGACAAAGTAGAAAATTAAAAGCAAAATTTCTTAATAAGGCTGAACATAAACTCTTACACTTTAAAATGAAAAAACAGGGAGGAAAATGCATAAATATAATGAAAGAACAAATTACCATTAGGAATAAGTCAATCAAATCTAAATATCCAAAAATAGGAAAATAATTAAGTTGATATAACATGATGGACTATTTTGAAATCATTAAAACCACCTTCCATCTAATATGATACTGTTTTTACAAAAAATAAATATCAGTTTATATTTATATAAAATATAAGAAATATATATCTTATAATCTTATAATTTCTTATGATCTTATAAGAAATAATATCTTATATTTTATTGACATCAATAAAAACTGAATGAGTCTATATTTAGTGGTGATTATCTCTGTGGATATGTAATTATAGAAGATTTTTACTTTCTATGATCTCTACCATTTGTTTATTAAAATTAACAAATACTGGGGCTCCTGTGTGGCTCAGTTGGTTAAACACCTAACTTTTGATTTTGGTTCAGGTCATGATCTCGGGGTTATGAGATGGAGTCCCATGTCAGGTTCCATGCTCAGTGAGCAGTCTACTTGAAATTCTTTCCTTCTCCCTTCTGCCTCCCACCACCACCAACTCCCCCCGCCTCCTCTTGCACATGTGCTCTCTTTCTCTCTCACTCTTGCTCTCTCAAATAAATCAATCTTTAAAAAAATACTTATTTTATCTATAAACAAAAGAATGTAATGAGTTTATTAACATAAGTAACAGTTTCCATATTAGCAAGAAAAAGGAATCAAACTCATGATATGAAAGTAAATTTTTAATCCTTTTTAGAAGGCAACTGGCAATATACAACAAAAGTACTAAAAACATAAATGCCCTCTGACATTTCCACGTCCATAAATCTATGAAAATAAACAACATTACAAAGACTTAGTTACAAGGTTGTTAGCTGAGTAACTACTTCTTTTTTTTTTTTTTTTAAAGATTTTATTTATTTATTTGTCAGAGAGAGTGAGCACAGGCAGACAGAGAGGCAGGCAGAGGCAGAGGGAGAAGCAGGCTCCCTGCCGAGCAAGGAGCCCAACGCGGGACTCGATCCCAGGACTCCGGGATCATGACCCGAGCCGAAGGCAGCTGCTTAACCAACTGAGCCACCCAGGCGTCCCTGAGTAACTACTTCTAATTAAAAAATACTAAATTCTGGGGCGCCTGGGTGGCTCAGTAGGTTAAGCCTCTGCCTTCGGCTCAGGTCATCTCAGGGTCCTGGGATTGAGCCCTGTATCGGGCTCTCTGCTCAGCAGGGAGCCTGCTTCCCCCTCCCCCACCTGCCTACTTACGATCTCTCTGTCAAATAAATAAATAAAATCTTAAAAAAAAAAAAAGATGAACTTTTTTCTTTCTTGGTTTAGATTTTCTACATTCTCAAATTAATATTTAATAACACAAAAACATGTTTAAGATATAATATTAAGTGAAAAAGAAGATGCAAAACCATACACAATACAATCACAGCTCTGTAACAAAAAGATTTATACTCACAGAACAATGTGTAGATGAAGGATATATATTGAAGTATCTTTCATATGTATCTAAAATAAATCACTGAGATATCATCTTTGGATGATGAAATTACTGATGTTTTTATTTCTTTCTTTACTTTTTGTAAGGTTTCAACATTTTCCTTATTGACTATCCATTATTTTTATTTTAAAAAAAGAAATTTTTAACAAGGAGTCAATTAAGAGTGTAAGAGAACTAGAGAAAAGACAGAATTAATTATTTTGGTATAACCTCAAAAGAAAGGTGAAAAGTAGTAATAACTAACGTTTACTGAGCACTTGCTATGTGTTACATATGATGCTGAAAATGTTACCATTTAAATTCTTACAAATCAATTATCATCCTCATTTTACAGATAAAAAAACTAAGAGATACTAAGCAATTTGCTCAAAGTAACTACGATGGCAAGTGGTAAAACTGAGATTCAAAGCCAAATAAGCAGACACTGAAGGCCAAGGACTCTGCCACCATCTCACACTGCCTCTGCCCTATGGATCATGCCACACAAAATACAACACAGGAGCCTCAGGCAAAATGCAGGCAGGAAGAGCCATAAGAAAATCAGAATGATGTAAGTCCAAAACTCTCTATGCCTATAGAAAGAATGTCAATAGCATATTGAAAGAATCACAACTATTGGAAAAGCAAAAAAAAAACTTGGAGGAAAAAAAAGGACATATAGAACCTTAAGAATTATTTGGACTGGAAAGCTGAAAATGAGGTAATTTTTTTAATAAAGATTCATTTTTTTTATTTTACGGGGTGGGAGAGTGCATGTGAACACGGGGATGGAGAGAGAGAATGCCAAGCAGAATTCCTGCTGAGAGTGGAGCCCAGCGTGGGGCTCGATCTCACAACCTTGAGATCATGACCTGAGCCAAAATCAAGAGTCAAGGGTGCCTAGGCGGCTCAATCGTTGGGCGTCTGCCTTCAGCTCGGGTTGTGATCCCAGGGTCTTGGGCTGGAGCCCCACATCAGGCTCCCTGCTCAGCGGGAGGCCTGCTTCTCCCTCTCCTACTCTACCTGCTTGTATTCCCTCCCTCGTTGTGTCTCTGTCAAATAAATAAATAAAATCTTTAAAAAACAAAACAAAACAAGAGCCAGAAGATGCTTAACCAACTGTCACCCAGGCACCCCAAAAATGAGGTAAATTTTAAGTCAATATTCCTTTTACTATCTGACTGAAAATTAACAGCTCAGATCTCTGCAAAATATGGAAGAAAAATCTCTAATAGATACTAACAAATTAAGAGAAGAAAACTCAAATATTGTGCCTAGGACCCCCCAACAAAATATAATAGAGCAAAACCCCAAAACAGAGACCAGACAGAAAGTTATCACCCACTTTCACTATGCTCTTAAAATCAGTGATGAACACTGTTTCCTATTTGACTACATCCAGTTTACCTTATGTACATCCTTCTGAAGACAGAGTCCCCAGCGTGTCAATTCATTGCTGGCTGTTTCATTTTTTGAAATTCTCTGCAGCAAGCATTCCAGAGCATTATGGTGTTGTTTGGGGCTCAAGTTGATCTGCTGGGTCAAATCCTAAATAGATTTAAAATGCAGATAATAACTTCTAAGTATTAGTCTCTCCAATATGAAATTAAACCCCAGTATGTCTAAAACATTTCCAAAAGAAAACATCATTTCCACTGAAATGGGAGACTTTTTTTTTTAAGATTTTATTTATTTGACAGACAGAGATCACAAGTAGGCAGAGAGGCAGGCAGAGAGAGAGAGAGGGGAAAGCAGGCTCCACGCTGAGCAGAGAGCCCAAGTCGGGGCTCGATCCCAGGACCCCGGGATCATGACCAGAGCCGAAGGCAGAGGCTTTAACCCACTGAGCCACCCAGGTACCCCTGAAATGGAAGACATTTTTAAATACTCCAAAGATTTTAATAAATATCTCTCAGGAATGTGAAGGAAGTACAGGGTTAAAATTTTAATCATAGGGTGGCTCAGTCGGTTAAGCATCTGCCTTCAGCTGGGGTCATGATCCCAGAATCCTGGGACTGAGTTCCACACCGGGCTCCCTGCTCAGCAGCGGGTCTGCTTCTCTGCCCCTCCCCAGCCTGGTGATTTCTTTCTCTCTCTCTCCCTCTCTCTTGCTTGTGCGCACTCACTCTCCCTCTCAAATAAATAAATAAATCATAAAAAAATTAATCATAAAATAATTTAAAATGTTATTGTTTCTTTCTCCCATGAGACAGCTAAATCTTACCTCTTTCTCAAAGCCATGTTCTGAATTTAAAATTCCTAAAATAATTCAGGGGCACCTGGGTGGCTCAGTGAGTTAAACATCTGCCTTCGGCTCAGCTCAGGTCATGATCCCAGGATCTGGGATCCAGCCCTGCATGGAGGCTCCCCGCTCAGTGGGGAGTCTGCTTTTCCTTCTCCCTCTTCCTTTGCCCCTTCCCCGCTCCTGCTCTTCCTCTCTCTCTGCCCCAAATGAATAAAATCTTTAAAAAAATTTCTTAAGAAATTCTATGAAACAGGAGCAAAGGGGGCTTGATTACATCTATTTAATATTTGGGGAAAATAGGGGGAAAAATGTCCTGTGCCAGGCAGAGCCAAACAAAACAGAATGGAAAACCAGATCCAGTCTTAAACTTCATGTGATACCACTACTGTATTTAATGTTATCATAAGACACTTTTTTGTCTAGTGTTTGGCCCATAATTTGTGCTTTCTAAATGTTACTGTTTAAATGAAGACCCAAAGGTGTATATGAAGATTCTGAAGCACATATGTGAGTTCTTTATTCTTCTGGGACCAAAGAACAGTTGTTGTTCCCTGTGAGGCAGTCATTACCACCTGTCTGCAGGGCGGTACAGATAGCTCTGTGATCATGAAGTCATTAGGTGACTGAGTGTTGTAAAGAAGGAGCCTTGAACTACATGCTGAATGCAGAAGGATCAAAGGTAATCATGAAAGACATCTCTTACAGGAATGCTAAGCTTCACTTCGGGCTCTTCATGATGTTACTGAAAACAGTCTGTGGCATCGGAGATCGGCAGGGTCCGAGGGTAACAGACATGCACTGGGAGAGTGAGACAGCACAGGAGCTCAGGTGTGGAAAGCCCCACGCACTGCAGACAGACTGGAGGTGAAGTGCTTGAGCGCCAGACTCATGCTGCTGCCCATGTCTGAGCTGCTCAGCTATTTCCTACAGGGACTCAGCCCAACACCTCCTGGACACTCCACACCCCACACAATAACCTTCTTCCTTTTACCTCAGTCTCTGACTTGTTGATTATTCTTTGCTATGTTATCTCCCCCGCCCTTTTAAATAGACTGAAGGCTTTTAAGAATGCTAGAAAAATTCAGTGCTATCAAAGAACCTCACTTATGATCATATGACCAGTTTACAGTCATCTATCTGATTGGTGGGGGTGAAGACAGAATTACTTGTTTCCTTTTACCTCATGATCCAGGCACTTCACTGTTTTTTGTTTGTTTGTTTTTGAATAATTTTCAGAAGGTAGCTCCGATCAGCTATTTCACAGTGTGTGGGAAGGGACATGGAACATGTTTGGCAGAGAGAACTGGAGTCTGGAAAAACAGACCTGCCCAGGTGGTGACATAAGCCTGCCCAGGTCTAGCTCCATTCAGGACATAAGCCTAGACATAAGCCTAGCCCAGGTCTAGGCCTTCCATTCAACATGGGCATTTCTCACCTTCATGGCTCTGAAGTCCTTCTTCATCTTCTCAGGGATTCCAGTCATGAATGAAAGCTCAGGCAGCAGCAGGATTTCACCTTTTAGCAGCTTTGAGGAGAGAATGGAGAGGAAAAATAAGGCAGTAAAGATGGTCTTGTTCCTCTGACCTCACAAGACATGCCATGCCCAGAGCTGGGCCAGCAAGGACTTAACTGGCATAATAAGGAACATAAAACCTCAGAGAAGAGGGCAGCGAAACACTACAAGTATTTTACCCTTTTCCACTCAGTCACAATACTCACAGATTGTTCACAATACAGCCTGCTCTATTAGGTAAAGGGGAAAGTGTTGAAATGGTCCAAAAAAGGGGAAAAACTAGGGGGGAAAAAAAAACCCAACCTCCCTCTTGGGCCTCCAGGCATCCCATCCAGCTGGGGTCTCCAGATCTTATCTTAGCTGGCTGATCTTCAGCCTTCTCACTTAAGACAGAAGAGTCAGTGTCAAGGCACTTCCCCGTCTCTGGTCCCTGTTACCTGTCTAAAACTTCCCTAATAGATCCAGTGTTTTAATCTTTAGCAGAAAGTTCTTCTTATTCCTTAACCTACCTTGCTCATATGGATAATTAGCTTCTCCTAATGCGGACGTCAAAAGCAAATCCTACCACATGAAGTGACACTACTGGCTAGATGAGACAGCCCTGCAGTCTTCCCCAATCACACCGTAACACTGCTCCCCGGCTCCCAGCACCATGGATGAAGAGCTTAAGCTAGAAGTGCCAATCTGACACCCCTCCACTCACCATCCCTTGGTTATTCTGTCTCTCACTGGGCCTGTGGATCAGCAGTGGCTGGTCCTCTTCCTTAATTGTGATCCCATAGTTTTTGCTAGAGCAGGGCAGAGGCAGGAAAACATTTCAGAAGCAGCATCCCTGCTCTATGGCAACACAGTCTGGGTCTCTTAACCAGCACTGGGGTACACAATTTGTATAATACCCTTGTCAAGGATCCACCAGAAACTCCTTATAGCATATTTATAACTTGAAAAGACAGACTCAAGTTAACACTGCAATGAAATGGAGGAGAAATCATCTTAAAGGTATAGGGAAAAATATGCTTGAAACTGCATCAGGTTGGAGTGCCTCACTGGTTCAGCCGGTTAAGCATCCAACTCTTGTTTTGGCTCAGGTCATGATCTCGGGGTTGTGGGATGGAGCCCCAAAAGGCTCCATGCAGAGTCTGCTTGGGATTCTCTCTCTCTACTCCTCTCCCCCTGCTCATGTGCACTTCCCCCCACCCTCAAATAAATAAATCTTAAAAAAAAAAAAACACAAAAAACAAAAAACTGCATCACGTTGAAAGGCTTGGACAACTGGAAAGGCAAAATGACAGTCCAATGATTAAAACGTGAATTTAATCTTTCCAACCAGACTTCTACCTAAACCAACAAAAGAAAGATAATTCAAAACCCTGGTATTAATTTATAAAGTAACTTCCAAAATTACTAAAACAAATGAAACTGTAAGGGTAGCATATCCAAGTGAAATCCCACAAATAAGCTCATTTAATCTTAGGTGCATTACCAATCCAATTATTTTGAAAGTGTCCCGGTGTAAGCTACGATGGAACTCAATATCCTGCTCTAGAATGGTAGACTACATTCCACAGCCACCCAAAGGCCCAAGCCCAGTCTCTTCTTTCCACCTGTAGTATTCCAAGAATGTTATCTCCTTCCCATCAGACATTGTGAAGCTATCTTTTGGTGTCTTATTCCAATCCACGTCATCAATACGATAGGTACGATTGTTGTATCGGGTTATAACAATATTGCCAACCAGAAGCTTAGTGCACTCATTCTGGAAGTTTTCTTTGTTCTGCTGATACATGGCATGCCTTTGGAAAGAGAAAAAAGACTTTTGAATCATATCTGTATACAGAGAGCACAATGAAAAGGACAGAGGATGCAAAAAAGTGCTTCAGGGATATGATCACAGCTACACTGCATTAGAAGGCTCCAGTTGTCTTTTATAAGAGATAAGACTCTCATCTCTTTTCAACACTACCAAAAAAACTCAAAATCAATAAAAAATAGTGAAAAGAGGGGTGCCTAAGTGGCTCAGTCGGTTAAACATCTGCCTTCAGCTCAGGTCACAATCCCAGATCCTGGGAATGACCCCCGTGTCCGAGTCCCCGCTCAACAGAGAGTCTGCTTCTCCCCCTCCTGCTCTCTCTGCCCCTCCCCTGCTCTCTCTCTCTCTCTTTCAAATAAATAATCTTTCAAAAAATAGTGAAAAAATAAAAGTAAAATTAAAAACAATAACTAGAAGTTAATAACATTCACAGTTTGCCTTCAAATAAGGTACTTTAATCATCAAAATAATTATTTAGTATTACCATTAGGGTAGTCTATGGAAGGACAACAAAACATTCTCTAAACTATATTTGCCCTTTTGAGCTAATGGAAGGGATTACCAATACCTATCATTAGACAGCACTGCTGAAAATGCTAAAGATGTAGATGAACAGACTCACCATAGATAAATGTACCCTCACGGTAAGCTCTAAACAGTGCTGTGAACAAGCCAACATAGGAAACATTCAGACATGCAGAAAGCATGTCTGAATATGCCCAGGGATTCAAGGAACGTTTACAGAAGTAGCTGATGCTTGAAGGAGCAATCTGCCAAGCAGAAACGCCAGGGCAGAGGAATGAGTGACACTCCAGGCAGAGGCAGCAGTATGCAGGGCATAAGCAGGGATCTGGGGAGATGGGAAGGGCAAGGAGGCTGAAGAGGGACAGAAGATGGTAAGCACGGGCTGAAGACAGGCAGGGACCAGATGTAAATGTTCTTTAAGTCAAGGATCAGAGCTTGGACTTTTTTCTGTGAGTCAGTGTCACCCAGGGCAGATTCTTCAGGAACACTGGTCCCTTGAGAGGTTGTGAGGAAGTGTGAAAAAGGTTCCACAATCAAAAAAATGGAGTCCATTGTGCAAGTTATAAGCCGTTCAGAGACTCACAACATACATAAGCACCTCAGACTGCTAAAGAAACATATTTACCTTTATTTACCTCCAATGTATTTAGCCATGGATTCTTCCCACCGTTTTCCTTTTAACCTCACTAAATGAACATTTATTGCCATCCTGGGCAATTAGTATCCTGCAGAACTTGACTTGAAAAAAGACTGTAGTAATTGATGAAAAACCATCTCAGAGTTTAAGCAGTTCAACCCTGACAACAGACTCTGGAGGCGAATGCCTGGGTTCAAATCTTTTGTCTTTCACTTACTAGCCTCAACTCATAGAGTTGAGGGAATGCAATGATTTCATAAACATGAAGCACCAAGAACTGTGCCTAGCACAAAGAACAGAACTGTGGGTTTGCAAATATCATCTCCATCATTGTCATCAATGCCTGATACGTGCCAGATGCAGTGTGTGTGTGTGCACACGCACGCGCACACATATGCATGCATGCGCATGTGGGGGGGCACCCTACTCTCTCTGCAGGTCAAATACAGAGGAGAGACAGCTATAAAGATAGTTCACTACAGGGGAGCCTCAGTGGCTCAAGTTGGTTAAGACTCTGACTCTTCATTTTGGCTCAGGTCATGATCTCAGGGTCGAGAAATCAAGCCTGGTGTCAGACTCTGTGCTGGGCATGGACCCTGCTTAAGTCTCTCTCTCTCTCTCCCTCTCCCTCTGCCCCCCACCACTTGTGTGCTCTCTGTCTCAAAAAAATGTAGGTTAGCTGTATATATGTAGTTATGGAAGTCAAAAGCAACCACTAGTATAGAATCCATATTCAAACACTTTTTATTTATTTATTTTTTAAAGATTTATTTATTTATTTATTTATTTGACAGACAGAGATCACTAGTAGGCAGAGAAGCAGGCAGAGAGAGAGGAGGAAGCAGGCTCCCCACTGGGCAGAGAGCCCAATGCGGGGCTCGATCCCAGGACCCTGGGATCATGACCCGAGCCGAAGGCAGAGGCTTTAACCCACTGAGCCACCCAGGTGTCCCTCAAACACTTTTTAACTTGTAATTTATTTTCAGAACTCTTAATGAGTGTTTATGTTTTGCTTTGTTTTTAAGATTTTATTTATTTGACAGAGAGAGACAGCACAAGTAGGCAGAAAGGCAGGCAGAGGGGGAGGGGGAAGCAGGCTCCCCGCCGAGCAGAGAGCCCTATGTGGGGCACCATCCCAGGACCCTGAGATCATGACCTGAGCCGAAGGCAGAGGCTTAACCCACTGAGCCACCCAGGTGCCCCTTAATGACAGTTTTTAATATTCTCTCACCAAATCCCTTTCCCCTAATCACTGTCTTTTGCATCAGTAAAGGCAGGAGGCTGACATGGAGGAAGAAAGCACAATGAAGGAAAAAACTAAAAAGGGACTGAGGAACACAGCAGATAACAATATAGGCCTATGTCTTGTTACTACAATATTCAACATTGAAAAGTAGATAAAAATCGATGTTTCTTAACTGCAACTATTTCACTTTGACTTCTATACTGGGATTGAAATAAAAAATTAAAATAAAAAAAATCATGCTGAAAAGAAGGCAAACCAAACAACAAACAACAAAAAATGAGTATATACCATATGATTCTACATATACAGAATTCTAGAAGATGGACACTAATTTCTAGTGGCAGAAAGCAGAACAGGGTTTGCTGCCTGTGGTGGACAGAGAAAAACAAAGGTAGAAGGAGGTCTGAAAGAGACATGAGTAAATTTTATAGTGGGCAATGGATATGCTCATTATCTTCATTGTGAGATTACATTGGTATATAAGTAAGTTAAAACTCATCAAATTGTGGGGTGCCTGGGTGGCTCAGTGGGTTAAAGCCTCTGCCTTCAGCTCAGGTCATGATCTCAGGGTCCTGGGATCAAGCCCTGCATCAGGCTCTCTGCTCAGCAGGGAGCCTGCTTCCCACTCTCTCTCTGCCTGCCTGTCTCCCTACTTGTGATCTCTCTTTCTCTGTCAAATAAATAAATAAAATATTTTTTAAAAAAACTCATCAAATTGTATACTTTGAATGTATGAGGTTTATTTTGTCAGCTGTGCCTTACTAAATCTGAAAAAAGAAAAGAAATTAACAGAATAAAAGATCTCAATGAGACTGAAATACAGATTAGGATTGAGTGTCCACTAATTACTAGTGGCATTTCAAGTTAGTGGAGGGAAAAGGACCATTAAAAAAAAAGGGTAAGAGGGGAGCCTGAGAGGCTCAGTTATTTAAGTGTCTGCCTGTGGCTCAGATCATATCAGGGTCCTGGGATCGAGTCCTGCATCAGGCTCCCAGCTCACCTGGGAGTCTACTTCTCTCTCTCCTTCTGCAATTCACTCCCACTTGTGCTCTCTGGCTCTGTCAAACAAATAAATAAAATCTTTTTTTAAAAAAAGTTTTATTTATTTATTTGGGAGAAAGAGAGAGATAGCAGGAGGGGGAACATAAGCAGGAGGAAAAGGAGAGGGAGAAGCAGGCCTGCCGACAAGCAGGGAGCCTGATGCAATGCAGGGCTCGATCCTAGGCCCCTGATAACATGACCTGAGCTGAAGGCAGACGCTTAACAACTGATCCACGCAGGTGCCCCCCAAAAAATACATGTTTAAAAAAGTGGATGAAAACTTGCTATCCATTTAAAAAATAAATTCTTCATCAATTTAACATTAATGTGTAAGAAATTAAACAATAAAATCAGGTGAAAATGTAAACATTCATGTGTTCCTGGGAATTAAAAAATCATAAACTTTGTAAAAGATATATTGTTTTGTAGCCACGGTAACAAGGAGCCATAAAATCCAGGTTTGTTTGTTTTCTTAAGATTTTATTAAATTCATCTGAGAAAGAAAGAATAAGCAGGGGGTGGTCCAGAGAGAGAGGGAGAGGCAACCTCCCTCCTGAGCAGGGAGCCCAACGTGGGGCTCAATCCCAGGAGCCCGGGACCACAACCTAGGCCAAAGGCAGATGCTTATTCAACTAAGTCACCCAGGTGCCCCCATAAAATCCAGTTTTAAACCTACTTAATACATCTATATCAACTCACCTCAGCAACCTACTTTTCCAAGCTATCCAACCAGAGTCATCCCCTTGTTTCTGTATATTGGCCAATCCGGGAACAACTTAATCCAATAAGCATCACAAGGAGTACTACTCAATCAACAACAGACTACCTTAGCAACCATGCTTCTGCTGCTTGCCCCTCTGCAAGACTGCTGTCCTGAACTCCATACCTCTCCCGTACTCTCTGTAAGATCAGCAGTCTCTTCTCACTGCAATAAGCAATCAGCCTTCTCTTTATGTCAGACAGAACAGAGGTCTCATCATCCTTTGACATTTCTGGAGGTCTCACCACAGTAACTATGGAAGCTCTTCCTTGGCAAAACTCCTAGGAGTTTCATACCCACAGATGCACTCACTGGGCCCCTTGTGCTTAATTCTATCTGTCCTTCAGATCTGCTGCCAGGGAAGTCAATCCCAACAACTAGCTGAGCTCAGACTAGTTTCATTAGGCTTTAGCTGCTTATCTAATGCGCTTCCAGGTTGGAAGTCATTGTTTGGACCCAGGTCTTTGTATGAGGTCTTCAGACTTTTTGTTTTGAAGAAATTTAATTTGAAAATTATTTTTGCCATTAACTTGATTACTCTTTATCTGCTTACTTTGCTTTTGCTGTTATTTGTCTATATGCATAAAATCTTCTTTCACGTGTTTTTGTTTTGCTCTGCATTTCCTTCTTTCTGTTAAATGTACGAGAGAGTGTTCTATGGGGAATAAATGGAGGCATAAGCCAGATAATTCTCTAAACCAAGCCAGTCTATTCCAAAGACATCACAGTTGGAGGTCCTATTTGACCAGAGACCAATTTGTAAAAAAGCAAGTGGTCAAACATTAGGAAGGCACTTCTTGTCTTGGCAATTTGTGAAACAAGATCACTGTGTTTATTTAGTTCAAATTCCAGGGTCAATGATAGTTGGGTCACTGATCTCATGGCCCTTCCTATCTGTGTTTGGAACCTAAAATATGGTTCACAAACAACACATCCTTAGACAACTTTAGTGCTTCTCCTTCTTGTTGTCACAGGTTTGCCTCTGCCAAGGTCTCAAACACCCTGGGAGAATTTCTGTTTCCAATATAAAGGCGTACCATAGTCCTAATTCTGGCACTCTCCTTAGCAAAAGGTAAAAATAAAATTACAATGTCCAAAGTGTACACAGTACATTCTCCAGTATAATTCATATGCTGGATCATAAAACCTCAGTGAATATAAAGGATAGAAATAATACAAAGTGAGTTCTCTGATCACAACAGAAGAAATTCAGGAAACTCACATACATGTGGAAAGTGAACACACTCCCTTAAATCATCAAGGGGTCAAATAAGAAATCACAAGGTAAATTAGAAAATACTCCAAGTTAGATGTAAATGAAAACACAACATACCAGAACATACAGCTACAACATTACTTGAAGGAAAATTTATAGCTGTAAAAGCCTATATTAGAAAGAAAAAATATCCCAAATAAACAAACCTTCCACCTTAAGACACTGGAAAGAGAAAAGCAAACTAAATCTTAAGTATGCAAAAGGAAGGAAATAATGAGTATTAAGAGTGGGAATTAATGAAATAGATAACAGAAAATACAGTCAACAAAACTAAAACACTGGCTTTTTGAAAAGGTCAACAACACTGACAAACCTTTAGCTAGACCACCTATGAAAAAAGGAGACTCAGATTTCTAAAATCTGGGATGAAGGAGGTGACATTACAACTGGGCTCACAGCAATAAGAACTTTAAGGGAACACTGATGGCAGTATGCCAACAAACTAGATAAACTAAATGAACTGGACAAACTCTTAGAAAAACACAAATTACCAAAACTGACCCAAAAATAAATAGAAAATCTAAATAAATATCTAACAATACAGACACTAATTTAGTAATTTAAAAACTGCACACAAAGAAAAACCAAAACCCAGATGGCTTCTGTCAAATTTCTACCAAGCATTCAAAGGAAAATGAATTCCAATCCTTCATAAACACTCTCAAAAAACAGAAGAGGAAGGAAATACTTTCCAACTCTTTCTATAAGACCACCAGACAAAGGTAACACAAGAAAAATACAGATACTGCTTAGGAATATGGAAAAATATCCTCAACAAAATATAAGCAAACTAAACCAGCAACATAAAGAAAAAATTATACATCACGAACAAGTGGGATTTATCCCAGGAATGCAAGGTTGATTTAATATTGAAAAATCAATTTAAAAAGCAGGATGTTTTGGGTTTTTTTAAATGATCAAAACCCAATTCCCTTTCATGATAAGAACACTCAATAAACTAGGAATAAAATGGAATTTCCTCAATCTGATAAAGGGCATCTACAAAAAACTTACAGCTAATATACTTACTGGTGAAAGACTGGATGGATATTTTCTTCCTAATATCAGGAAAAGAGGACAAGGATGTCCACTCTCACCACTTTTTTTTTTTTTTCCTGGTTAAATTGTCTTTATTAACAAAGGGAATATCCAAAAACACTACACTGAGGAGGGGCGGGGCCAGGGCTTTTTTTCCCCCCTCACTTTCTCTACTCCTATTCAACATTGTACTAGAGGTCCTAGCAGGATAACTCAGCAAGAAAAAGAAATAAAAGAGATCCAGATTGGAAAGGAAGAAATAAAAATATCTTTATTTGCAGATGACATGATCTCCTATATAGAAATCCCAAAGAATCCATGAACAAACTGGTTTTGTTTTTTTTTTAAAGATTTTTTTATTTATTTGACAGAGAGAAATCAGAGCTAGGCAGAGAGGCAGACAGAGAGAGGAGGAAGCAGGCTCCCGCTGAGCAGAGAGCCCGATGCGGGGTTCAATCCCAGGACCCTGAGATCATGACCCGAGCCGAAGGCAGAGGCCCAAACCACTGAGCCACCCAGGCGCCCCCATGAACAAACTGTTTTAAGGAGTACTTGGTTCTGTGTGGATCATTAGAAGGATGCTATTGAAGGATCACAGAATTTAGGACAGAAAATCTTTTTTTTTTTTTCTAAGATTTTTTATTTATTTATGAGACAGAGAGAGAGAGAGGGAGCACAAGCAGAGGGAGAAGCAGGCTTCCTACTGAGCACAATAAATTGTTTTAACTAATAAATGACTTCACAGGGGTTGTAGGATACAAAATTGGTATTAAAAAAAAGTCAGTTGTTTTTCTACACACTTGCAAGGAACAAACCAAAAATGAAATTTTAAAAAATCCATTTACAAATGCATCAAAGAGAATAAAATACTTAGGAATAATTACAAAACCTATACTCTGAAATCCATAAAACACTGTTGAATTAGTGGTAAGTACATATAAAATTATGTACTTAGAAAATGAAGATAATTTTTTTTAAAGATTTTATTTATTTGTTTGGCAGAGAGAGATCACAAGTAGGCAGAGAGGAAGGCAGAGAGAGGGGAAGGGAAGTAGGCTTCCTGCTGAGGAGAGAGCCTGATGTAGGGCTCGATCCCAGGACCCTGGGATCATGACCCCAGCTGAAGGCAGAGGCTTTAACCCACCAAGCCACCCAGGCACCCCAAAAATAATTTTTATATCCAAAATAAGCCATTGTGCAGGTAACAAAACCAATCCTACACATACTATGTAATTCACTTATAAACAGCTTTTGTGTAGTAATAAAATATGACAACTTTAATGAAAGTAAATGAAACTTTAATGAAAGTAAAACTTTAATAAAAATAAATTTCAGGGGGCGCCTGGGTGGCTCAGTGGGTTAAAGCCGCTGCCTTCGGCTCGGGTCATGATCCCAGCATCCTGGGATCGAGCCCCGCATGGGGCTCTCTGCTCAGCAGGGAGCCTGCTTCCTCCCTTCTCTCTCTGCCTGCCTCTCTGCCTACTTGTGATCTGTCTGTCAAATAAATAAATAAAATCTTAAATAAATAAATAAATAAATAAATAAATAAATAAATTTCAGTAAATGGAAAAATATGCCATACTTGTGAATAGGAAGATTCACTGAACATTCTCCCCAGTTGATGCCAAAGAAAATGCCAACTGACTTTTTTTCTTACTTTCATTAAATTAGTCAAAGGATCACATGCAAGAACAAACAGTGGCATTTACTATGAAAATTCTGAAAACGGACTCCTTGACAAATATTAAAAGCTAATAAAATTACAATAACTAAAACACTGTTTTAACAGTATCACACTGATTTTAACCATGGATCAAAATAGAATATTCAGAAATAAATCCAAGTATTTTTATTTTTATTTATTTATTTTTAGATCCCATTTATTTATTTGACAGAGAGAGCAACAGAGCACAAGCAGGGAGAGCAGCAGAGGAAGAGGGAGAAGCAGGCTCCCGGATGAGCAGGGCACCAGATAGGGGATTTAATCCCAGGACCCTGGAATCACAAGCGAGCGAGTGAGTTGAAGGCAGACGTTCAACAACTGAGCCAAGCAGGTGCTCCTACATTTAGTGTAGGTGCTCCTACATTCTTAATCTGTTCTACAATTTAAAATCTAAACAGAACAATGGCCAATCTGTATTCAGCTATTACTGAACTTTCCGGAAAATTGTTAGCTTGTTAAAACTAAATCCCACCATTCACTCACATGACATCCAGTACTGAATCATTCCGAATGACCTTATGGGAGACATCAGCTAGGAGAAAAAGACCTCCATCTGTCCTTCGGATGCTAGCTGCATAGCCTGGCCAGATCTGCAACCTGAAAAGACAAGAGAGCTTTACCTCAGGGTTCTAAAAAAACCACAGATACTTCCACGTCCCCATTTGAAATGGTTGAGCAAATACCGCCTCCGTCCCCATGAATAGTGAGAAAGCACCACGAAACAAAGTAAATCAACATCTTTGTGAACTTACTAAAAAACTAAACTATGGAACAGATTTAACTGATAGATCATACTTACAATCATAAAATACTGTTGAGATTTCTGTACTACATATGGTAATCACAATGAAAAAATTGTTTCCAGAACATTCAAAAGTGAGGAAAAGAACACTACTGACCTGTGTTGCTGTAGTACCATAGCACTTGTAGGGTCATAAAAGTTTCTCCCCACAAGCTTCATATCTAAAAGTTTCATTACCCTGAAATGAAGAGCAAAAATGGGTCTTCTAGAGAAGAATAAAAAAAATTCAAGCCCAACTACTCTGAATTGTATTTTCCTTTTTTCTTTTTTGTATTTTCCTTTTGAAGCCTAAAGTGTCAGAATTGTTGGTGCCCTTTGCACAATATACCTTTTAGGCTGAGAATACTGTTGCCAAAAGAAAAAGAAAAATTATGAAAGCATTTATCTTGAGGTACATACAACTGACAATAGCTTGTCCTACGTACTGGGTGACCAAAAACGGTGTTGATTTCCCAGGTTCAACTTACATTATTTTTCACCATTAACTAAAAAGAATGCAAGAGTCAATTTCTGTTTGTAAAGAAGCTATGTTTGTTCCTGGCAGTTCACCTTACTAAGTAGAAATTGAGTTCTGTGTTTCATTTAAAAAAATGTGGTGTAGGAGTAAGTTTTATGAAAATCTAGATCTTATAAAAAGTAAAAACAATTACAAGCTGTCTGAATCCAAAAATCAAGAGACGTGGAAAAAAATTCTTCCAGCAAAAATTTTTGCATGCTACCACATTAAGTAGCCCCATCAGTAACAACATGAAATTATGCAATATAAACATCTGCTTTTAAAGTTCACGAATGATTCCAAAGGAACCCAACCAGCCACCTGAAACCTACCTTCATTTTACCCAAATCTTACTAATCATTTGACATAACTTTTCAATAAGTTAGCCTCAATACCATCCATTTATTTATTAAATGTTTCCAAACTCATCTTTATATGTGTGTGGTATAACACCATCCAAGCTTCTTGAAGAGCACTGTTACAAATATAAGACTGAGATTAAAAAAATAAGCTGTTTACTCACCGACGGAAAACAACATTGTAGAAGGGAATGCACAAGTCGGAACAGGGCTCCAGGATCTTTGTCAACTGAATCTTAATGTTGATATCTGCTCCATCAGTTTTCCTTTGACTTTTTAGCTCAAGAACCTAACAAATAAATATATGCAAGTAAAAAAAAAAAAAGACAAAAACTATCAAGCCCTACTCTAATTCAATCGTTTTCTAGAAAATACAAAAATGTCTGAAATACATTTTCTACTTGCCCCTTATTTTGCCTGTCCACACTGGCCCAAATCATAGCGTAACAACTACGATTTAAAAAAAGATTTTGATGGGGGACTTGGGTGGCTCAGTGGTTGAGCCTCTGCCTTTGGCTCAGGTCATGATCTCAGGGTCCTGGGATTGAGTTCCGCATCAGGCTCTCTGCTCAGCAGGGAGCCTGCTTCCCCCTCTCTGCCTGCTGCTCTGCCTACTTGTGTTCTCTCTCTCTGTCAAATAAATAAATAAAATCTTAAAAAAAAAAAAAAGATTTTGGTAAGAGGCAATAGATGCCTTCCCACCATCTCAAATCTTAAGCCACTCTCTGTCACTGAGGTCAAAGGCTTCCAACCACTCCTCTTATGAAACTTCTTGAAGAAGAAACTTCTTGAAGAATTCACATGAAAGTCTTTTAGTCTGACATTTCTTTTTTTTTTTTTTAAAGATTTTATTTATTTATTTGACAGAGAGATCATAAGTAGGCAGAGAGGCAGGCAGAGAGAGAGGGGGGAAGCCGGTTCCCCACTGAGCAGAAAGCCTGATGCAGGGCTTGATCCCAGGACCCCAAGTTCATGACCTGGAGGTTTAACCCACTGAGCCACCCAGGCGTCCCTTGTCTGATATTTCTTTGTTATGGAAAAGCCTGTCTTTACTCTAAGAATAGCTAAGTAAAACTCAAACATCAGGATGTCTATGATTTTCTACCAAAGTGCCAGAACTCTCTTAGGTTTCAATCCAAAATCTATTTCCTCTTTGGTCTTACTTGTTGAAGTTTAATAGGCAGATAGAGAATGGACCCATCAAAAGCAGTAACATTTCCGGTGACAGCTTGATGGTCCTTCAACATGCCAAACCTCATGCTTTTGCACTCCACGTTGGGGCTAGAAGACAATAGAGAGGATTTACTTCAATTTGTTTAAATGGCCAGCAATCTTTACTACTGCTCTGTAACAGGTTTGGTAGAGAACCAGTCAATTGTAACTACTGCTCCATCTAGTGGTCATATTAAAATTCAAATATATCAACTCTGAGAGGAATTTCAACCCAATACCTGCTCACAGGAAAAAAACCTGTAATTCCACCACCCAAAGACAACTGCCTTAACACGCCAGTGTACCTTCTTCCTGACTTTGGACAAGAGGTCAGAAAACTTTCTCAGACAAACCATAAAAGACTCAATCTCAAAAAACAGACTGATGGGGTGCCTGGGTGGCTCAGTGGGTTAAAGCCTCTGCCTTCGGCTCAGGTCATGATCCCAGGGTCCTGGGATCGAGCCCCGCATCGGGCTCTCTGCTCAGCAGGGAGCCTGCTTCCTCCTCTCTCTGCCTGCCTCTCTGCCTACTTGTGATCTCTGTCTGTCAAATAAATAAATAAAATCTTTAAAAAAAAAAAAAAAAAAACAGACTGAGGGTTGCGGGGGGAGGGGGGACGGGAGAGGGTGGTGGGGAAATGGACATTGGGGAGGGTATGGGCTATGATGAGTGCTGTGAAATGTGTAAACCTGACGATTCACAGACCTGTACCCCTGGGGATAAAAATACATTATATGTTTATTAAAATAAAAAAATTAAAAAAAAAAAGAATTGCAAAAAAAATAAAAATTTTAAAAAAATAAAAAAAGAAAACTTTCTCAGTAAAGGGCCCGATAGCAAATATTTTAGTCTTTACAGGCGATATAGTCTCTACTCAATTTGGCCAACATACATGAAAGCAACATGGACAATATGAAAACCAATGGGCCTGATTATGTTCCAGTAAAGTTTTATTACGAAACAGGCAGCGGGCCAGATTTGCCCTGCAGGCCAGCCATACTCTGCCAATCCCTGCTCTAGAGGCTGCAGAAATATACACTTTAAAAATAACTTTTTTTCCACTTGTGGCAATTTCTACTTTTTATTGATTCATTGTCACAAATCTTACAGCTTTGAAAAGCTCCAGCAGCTACTTAGCACAATGGCTGTCCCATTTCAGATCAATAACGTATACCTTTGTTGTACAACTATATAGTTTAAACAAATCTAAGGCTAAAAAGGGTTAAGTATGTTCAAGTACATGATGAAAGATTAAAAAATCAATCAGTAATCCAATACAGCTGTGCCCAAAAGTAAACATTCATATGCTAGTATCACATTTCAAAATGCTTCTCCAAAAATTCATCCACATGAATGGCGCTATGCCCTAAACACAGTATTTTAAATTGTCTCTCTGGACTTCCTTCACATAATACAAGGAAGCCAAAGGATAACCAGTCCACTACAATACATCTTCTCAGCATCCTCTCAATGGTCTGGCATGCTCTTTGTATCATGGCTTCAAAGGTCCAGACCTACGATCTTGAAATTTATAGAATTCATGTCTTCTCCACTGTCCAGTCAATGGAAAGACCTGTGAGGACTCATATTCCTTTCTGCTTCATTAACATTTGTCAATCCATTTCCAGAAAAAGGATTCTTCCCTCTCATTAATGCTCATCTGTTCATGTTCCAGAGCAGGCCCATTTCCACTACCCTTCCCTCTCAGGGGTTCCATTTCACCCTTTTTTTTTTAGCTCCTTCTCTTCACCTGCTACATGTGCTCAGCTTTAAAGCAATCTTGCTACTCTCTTTAATTATCAATCCATTTCTCATTTCTCTTACATACTTGTTACAGAAGTGCCCAATTCACTGGCTATTTCCCATTGCCTGTGCTCTCCTTGGTTCTTTTAATCTAGTTTTTTCTCCATAACTCTAACAAAGCTACTAGAAAATCAGCAAGGGTGTTCTTCAGAGTAATTTCAGTAACTTTTTTTCTGAGGCCAAAATCAACTGCCTCCTCTTCATTCAAAGGAGCAGTCTTTTGTCTTTATAATTTATCTTCAGGATATTTCCCATAACTGTTCCTTTCTTTTCTCCTTCACTCCATTTACTCCTCTTACACCAATTAGCACCTGTGCTTCAAAAATCAGTCTTCCATCTTCCTATTTTCTCTCCACAGATACTCCAAAAACACTCATTCATTTTCACAACTCCAGCTAATATTCTCTAGCTAATGACTCTCCTGAGATTTTAACACAGGACTTGAATTCACAACCATGAAATCAAGACCTGAGCTGAGATCAAGAACTGGATGCTTAACAACTGAGCCACTCAAGTGCTCCCTTCCTGAGTTTTGAAAAGAGAACACAAACTGACATGAATTCTTAATTTTTAAGAAGTATGAGAAACACTGAAGGTATTGCTATAAGATTAAAGTTATTCTCTCTGATTTTTTCACCCTCAAACTTCACCCTAGACTGTCACTGGAGAGCCAGTGGCATGGTATGAGACTTATGCAAGCAGGGTCCAGGTTTTGTGGGGTGTGGGTCTTATACCAGTGGGGTGGGGAGGAGTTTCCCTTCAAGAACAGGAATATTAAAAAAAAAAAAAAAAAAAGAACAGGAATATAAAATTGCACATATAAAATAAGTTAAAATATTATGGAAGGAGTCTATGCAAGTAAAAGGCCCTCACCTTAAGTTTCACCAACTTAAAAAAAAAAAAAAAAAAAAAAGTTTCACCAACTTCACAGCAAATCCGCCTTACAGGTGTATAAAGTGGCACCTACTAAGTTAAAATCTGAAATGGTAATAGAGCTAAACACGAATAATTTAACACTAAATTTATCACAAGGATCTGAGTTTGTGGAGGGACATTCATCAGGAATCACAGAGAAAAATACTCAGTTATCCCAGGGAAATTATTTCATTAACTTTCTCTAAAAAGTGAATAATACATAGAAAAAAAGTTGTGCATACCTGAAAGTCACATGATATTGATAAACTGCTTCATTATGACACTGTATTTTGATAAGGTTCAATCCCAAAGATTGTGGTGTTCCTTTTGAGCCTTGCTTCACAAAAAGCTCTCTGGAAAATAAAACCATGTGTATATATCAAAAACAAAAATGCAAAGAACTCATCCCACAAATTAAAAAAGAGAAAAAAAAACACTGACTCAAGTAATACCTTACACTTAGCTTACACAAGTCACACAAAAACAAGCTTTGAAGGCTAGAGACTAAGTTCGTAGCAATCTCTAACTAGAGAAGCAAGATCACCCTCTTTGCCTTGGTAATATCAATGGAATAATTGAGGTCAGCTAACCAAGAATACAAGAATTAGTTCCACCAAAAAAGATGAACTGTTGAAATATCTTTCCTAGATGATTTCCTAATCTTCGATGTGACAAAGAACTGGCTAAGTCTGAATTGAGAAGGAAACGAAAAATCATTTGAGCCTACTCTCTGGTACATACTACCTAAACCATCAACCCTATTTCACTTCATCAGGAATTCTCCCACCTCTTTGTTATTCTCCCCACTGGCAAAAACCCAAAAAAAACAAAATAAACAACCTTGCAGTACTTACCACCCACAAAGGCTTTTAGACACAACAGAAAGAGTGTTTACAATATTATGAGAAGGCCTCCTCCCACATCATTATCAAGCAGAGAAGGTGGTGCTCCAGACTTACTTTTCCTTGTGTTCTACAGTTCCAAGTAGAGAGTGAGCCAGAGGGTGCGGTGAGGATGGGGGCAGAGGTGGTGGTGATGACAGTGGGGTAGGATCCTGAGAAGTCAGGCCAAGAGCACCAGGAGCCTTGTATACTCCTCTGCCCAAACCACCAGCTGTTCTTCCCAAAGGTAAGAAAGATGTATCCGAATTCCCTCTTCCAAGCATTCTGAAATGTTGAAAAGAGAAGCAAATCAAGACTCTCTCAACCATGCTACTATCTATACCCCATCTAAATGATTCCTCCAAGTTTACATTCTTTTCCTGAAGGAGTCAGCAAAAGGGACCCAAACCTTGGGATTCTCTCCAGATCCAAATACACCTATTCAGCTCATTCACTAATTGCTATTAATACTGACTCTCAAAGTCAATTCCCATGGGCAGAATTGAGATGGAAGGGTGAATCAGTCAGGTTAAAGAACCACCAGAACCATGTTAACTTAATAGGGCAAATGGAGTTATAAACTGCCCAGCAAAGGACTGCTTTTTACCCTTTTCCTGTGACTGATTGGATCAGTGGCTACAGATTATTCTCGGAAAATATCCATTCTTTAATATAAAACCATGCATCATTTATAAGATAATACGACCCTTTTCAGAGTTTCTCTTTGGGCTTATAGAGATATTGCATCTGAATCTGCACTTACCCTTGAAAGCAACTTTACCCACCTATTCCAACCAACGCAGGCCTCTTCTACCTTGCTATCCCCAGTTGCCAACACAGAAGGATCCGGAAAAGTGGGATGGGGTTCTTCTTTGTCCTTGCGCACCATACTGGTAGACAAACCTCGACCTAAAATGCCTCTACCTGGATGGAAGGGCCAAAACCCAACTATCACTGTGAGATGAAGGTGTTAATAAAGTACAATTTTTTTTTTGAAGATAAATTGTATGTCTTTGAGAACAAAGCAATCATACATACACACTACCACACTTCTTTTTCAAGTTAGTTTTCCACATACCTAAAGGAAGTATTTCCCGTTTCAGAGGGGTCCGGGACACTGTCTCAAGGCCCAGTCCTCGGAACATAGAGACCAAACCTACAGATTCCTATGGAAAGTTAATAAGTAGAGTTACTCGAAAATATATTTCAACAGTTATTCTAAGATATGGAATGTGTTTCATTTCTAAGGTGAAATAAGTGTTATTTCAATGACTGCAAGTGACACACATTCTGTAACACATGAAGTGTTTAAGAAGACATAATAAAGATGTTTCTAACAACAACAAGACACCCAGAAACACTGATGGTTTTCTTAAAGTCTTGGTAAATAATAAAAATCATCTTTGAATGTTAGACACGTTATAATAAAGGATAAAAATACCTCATACAAATTATTTAAGTAGTTTTTTTAGAGGTCGGAGGGGCAAATAAAGAGAGACAGAGAATCTCAAGCAGATTCCATTCCCAGCATGGAGCCCAACACGGGGCTCGATCTCACAACCCTGAGATCATGACCTGAGCTGAAACCAAGAGTTGGAGCTTAAAAAACTGAGCCACCCAGGTGCCCCTTTAAGTAGTTTCAATAAACACTTTTAATACTAACTATGTCATCGTAGGTTTTTAAGCATGAATACAAGTATAGTCCATGAGTTGATGTACAGAGTAATTTTTTCTAGTTTGTTTCCTATATATCCAAGGGAACAGGGAACATGTGTACTAGCTAATAAATTTTCAGAAAAAAACCAGACCATTGGGGCGCCTGGGTGGCTCAGTGGGTTAAAGCCTCTGCCTTCGGCTCAGGTCATGATCTCAGGGTCCTGGGATTGAGGCCCACATCGGGTTCTCTGCTCAGCAGGGAGCCTGCTTCCCTTCCTCTCTCTGCTTGCCTCTCTGACTACTTGTGATCTCTGTCTGTCAAATAAATAAATAAAATCTTAAAAAAAAAACCCAAAAAACCAGACCATTTAAAAGAACCTAAGGTTTGGGGTTTTTAAAACAACCTGCAACAAAATTTGCTACTGTTTTCCTGTGGCAGTCTTGAAAGTTTACTGGTGTTATACCAACTAGAGCTGACACCAATAGACTCAAGCAAGTAATTAAAGAAAAAAATACAACATGTCATCTTTTCTTCTGCCTACATAACATTACATTTGACACTGTCTACTTAAAACTGTCATAACTGCGTTATCAGGTTCTCCCTATATTTGTTAACTCTTTATTCTTTGAGATTTCTTAATTATAGACAAACACCATTCTTAAAATTACTATAAATTAGAGGATTAAGAATGTACATACATGCAGTTGTACACACATTAGAAGCATAAGCTGAGGATCTTTTTCTTTAAGATTTGGGCAGAGCCCTCTAAGAGGAAACTCCTTAATAATTATTACCTCAGAAGCAGGAGTGGCTGCTAATACCATAGAACCAAACTCAAGGGAAAAATCTAAACACTTAAAAGCAGTATCTTTAAACCTGTCATTTACGTACATATATATATTTGTATCTATAGAAGCTAGAGGACTGAGGTCCATACCCAAGTCTTTCTAGCATTCTTTATGAGGCACTTTTTCTAAACTCACAACTCTAGGATTTGAAATATATGCCCAGAAAAAAACAAACGAACAACCCAACCAACGAATGAACCAAAAAAAAAAAACCCCAAATTTTTTTTCATATAGGGATGCACAGTTATTATAAACCTGTTATTTCCTCTGATGATAAGCTGTATGCTGCTACTGTGCATCCAGACAGGGTCTTACCCTTGGCGCTGGCCCACTCCGTGGGCTTGGTTCCCCTGGCTTTCCAAACACATGGCCTCTGCCTGCAGGTCCTGCCCAGCCCAGAGCTGAGTCCAAAGGTTTAGGAGCTTGCAGCCAAGAGCCTGGCATCCGTACACAGTGAGATGGGTGCACAGAAGTGCCCCTGAAGGGTGGTCGGACAGGATCCATTGAAAGGCTGCAGAGAATACCGATGTCAATCCCGTTCTGATCAATTACCTGCCGGCATTTTATAAAGATTAAAGATTTCCAACTGTTTTCCTCTTCCTTCAAGACAGACTCACAAAGCATTAAAAGGTTTCTTTAGGTCAGACCAGTAATACAACCAACGTCCTATATCATATTCACTTCAAAAGGTCTACTTAGCCTGGAATATTCTAAACACTCTCCATCAGCAAGCCCTTAAAAGCAAAGCTCTCGTCAGTTACATAAATTTTCTACCCAAACAGCCTCTCAGAGAACTCAGTCCTGTAAGTTAACCACCTGTTGTGCAAGGAAACACTTTTTATGTATGAACGTGATTTTGGTTTATGAGCCAGTTCACATTAAACTATTCCCATCTTCCCCTTGGATCTCTCTAGTTCAATCTCTGAATCTTTATCCAATTGCTCTCTATAAAACTCCTTTTTCAAACTCTGTCAGAACTGAGGTCTCTAGGATGTAGATCCACTAAGCCTCTTCAAAACCACTTTGTAACCTATAGAATTCAGGAGTCCTTCTTTAAAGAGCTTCCTTCACCGCCCTGACCCACTCGTGAGCCCCAAAGAATCCTTAACTGACAAATAAACCTCTTAACGTTTGCAAACCTGCCTTAAGCATTAGCTACAAAAAATCATGCCATCTTTGTAAAGACAAGACCGGCAGAATTCCCAAATCAATATTACAGGTGGAAGCAGTTCAGGATCTGGCAAAAAAAAAAAAAAAATTAAATTTTTAACTAGACTATTCTCTTTTACACAAAAATGGCAGGATATGCCTCGCTTCCCTAAAGGACACCATAGTTCTCTCCTTTAATTGCTTAAACTCCTTTTCGGTCAGCCTGGCCTCTTTGCTCACATCTTCCTAGCATCACCCAAAGAATCAGTTGCCCAACTGGTACACACTGAGGGGCGCTGTAACACCTGCCAATTACAAGATCTCTGGAATCCTCCCATCTCCACTCCTCCCTCACCTCCACATCACTTCTATGGATTCTGGCCCGTCCTCCAAAAGGCCCTCCCTAAATGTGGACTTTCTCCTTCGATTAGTTAGCTGAGTTGGCTGCCTAAAATGTGCAACAGGGAAAGGCCTGGGGCCAGGCCTGCCTTCCCCACCTCTCCAGGTGCCAGCTCTGGGCTGGGGCACTATGACTGGGGGCCTAACCAGAAGGGAAGCCCCTAAAGGCAAATCCTATCCCCCACCCCCACCTCAGAACAAAGTCCCAAACCAATAGCTTTGCTGGGGTTCCCACCCACTCTTCCATCCAAATAACTCTCCAGTTCACTCAGACCCAGCAGGAGTCCCCTCTCTCCTTGGGCCACAACCTTTATACCTTTTTCCAGGTCCTGCGTTCCTCCCACACACTGGGCGTCAAATAACGACTTCCTGCCTTTGGCCTGGCCCCACTTGGGGCCCAGTCTCTCGCGCCGGGGTGGGGGTGGGGTGGGGAAGGGGGTGGAAATGGAGTGGGGGTGGAGGGAGGGGTGGGGGTGGAGGGAGGCGTGGGGGTGGAGGGAGGGGTGGGGGTGGTGGAGGCCGGAAGGACCCCTGCTCGCTACCGCGGAATTGAGCGAAAGGCCACACAGCCTGCAGTGGGGCTACCTGGCCTTCCCTGGCCTTCCAAACCTCCGTTCGGTCCACACAGCGGGCTCGAGCCGTCACCAGGGTCCCCTTGCCCTCAGGAGAACACAGCGCTCAACGCACCAACACGCCGAAAGGCCCACATGCTCCAGGCCAATTTCCGGTCCTCTCGCGTGGCTTCAGGGGCTCACCCCATTGGCCCAACGACGTGCCACTCACAGGATTCATCCATCTCATTGGCTCCTCTGTGACAAGAACCTCTCCCTTTCTAGCAGCTTCGTTCTACAGAAGGTTCATCCCCAAAAGGGTGTTTGAGATGGGGATCTGGAAGTTAGGAGTAAGCCTAAGCATTGAAAGTATTATGTTTCCAACATATGAAGTCTTTTCTGTGGGCAACTCCCATAAATACATTTGCTCAGGGAGGTCAGGGTAGTTTAGCCGGTTAAGTGTTTGCCTTTGGCTCAGGACGTGATACCAGGAACCCCCGGACGTGGAGTCCTGCATCGGGCTTCTTGCTCACCAGGGAGTCTGCTTCTCCCTCTGCCTGCTGCTCCTCCTGCTTGAGTGTGTGCTCGCTCACTCGCTCGCTCTCTCTTACAAATAAACAAACTTAAAAAAAAAAAAAATTGCCCATAATGAAGTCGACTTGCCCCATCTTTCCCAGGCAGAGGATATAAGACTATAGGCAAGGGTGGGGGGCCTGGGTGGCTCAGTGAGTTAAAGCCTGTGCCTTCAGCTCAGGTCATGATCCCGGGTTCCTGGGATCAAGCCCCGCATGGGGCTGTCTGCTCAGCAGGGAGTCTGCTTCCTCCTCTCTCTCTGCCTGCCTCTCTACCTACTTATGATCGATGTCTGTCAAATAAATAAGTAAAATCTTAAAAAATTGTTAAAAAAAAAAAAGACTATAGGCAAGGGTAAGCTTGAGTTTACGTTCAAAAACCTAATTATCTCTGAGCCTCGCTTTCTTTATAAAATAGGAATAAAAGCATCCGTACATAGGGCGTATGGAAATGTACATACATTAATAAGATGATGTACATAAATTACCACAATGAGAAGATTGCCTGCAATAAATATTGCCTACTATTATTATTTATTGATGTCTGAATCTGTAAGCCAAGAAAAGCTTTCTCCAAACTATATAAAGGTATTAGTGGTTAATTTTGTAATTACAGAGTATTTTCACCCAAAGAAATAAGGACTTCTCACCCTTCTCCAAACATTTTGGCAAATAACTGTACACCCCGCCAACCCCAGGTTTTAGGAGGTGGTTGGGGTCAAGGTTCAAGAAACCTCGGCTGATGCTATAGAGACAGGCAAATGCTCGGCATGGACTAGGACTAGAGGCTTTTCCAAACCTCAGATTCCTCATACCTTGTTTTAATCCATACATTCAAGGACTCTCCTCTTGTCAAATCAGAATAGAGTTTGAAAAGTACTGGCACGCGGGGCGCCTGGGTGGCTCAGTGGGTTAAGCCTCTGCCTTCAGCTCAGGTCATGATCTCAGGGTCTTGGGATCGAGCCCCGCATCGGGCTCTCTGCTTAGCAGGGCAGCCTGCTTCGCCTTCCCTCTCTCTGCCTGCCTCTCTGTCTACTTGTGATCTGTCTCTGTGTCAAATAAATAAGTAAAATTAAAAAAAAAAAGAAAAAAGAAAAGTACTGGCACAGGAGGATTTACAAAACAGGGATCTAACTGGCAAGATACCCCTTTACTCTTTGAAGATATTTTTTGTTTAAAGTTAACATTTTAAGTTCTTCTACTCTACAACTTTCCTACCTTTCACTGTTACAATATTATCTTCTATTAACATACATAGTAGGTAGAATTTTGTTGCCCAGGTAACTATTAGTAGCAAGTATGCTCAAAAACAGCAATACAAATTGTTTTGTAATCTTAGTAAAGTCCCAGCTCCCTGTCCTTTTAGGTACTTTGACCAAACTTTGCATGAAAAAGTCATTCTGTGCCTAGAAAACAATATCTTAGGGGGAGGATTCAGAAGATCTTCACAACAGCAATTCTCAGAAAATGTTCTGAAGCTGACAGTTTTGGAACATAAACCAGGAGCACCATTACAGAGAGTAATGTAATATGCAGTACAAAGGGAGTATCTAGGGTCCCCTAGTTTTCTATATCTTGTCGTGCAAGAGTAGGTGGCTCTGTACAGTGTTTCTAGCCAATCCATACATTATAAAGAAAAATCCATATGGTATCGGTGTTGAGTGGAGATAAAGACGGTGGTAGCTGTGTAAGGTGTGGACATCTGTTTAGAATCTTTCAAAAGCTAGTCAACTTCTCCTAGAGTTTATATTCCCCATCGGGGTACTTCAATTGCTAATTAACCATTCCTAGGCTATTGATTAAAAACAGCACATATGGGTGCCTGGATGGCTCAGTGGGTTAAGCCTCTGCCTTCAGCTCAGGTCATGATCTCAGAGTTCTGGGATGTTGTCCTGCATCGGGCTCTCTGCTCGGCGGGGAGCCTGCTTCCTCCTCTCTCTCTCTCTGCCTGCCTCTCTGCCTACTTGTGATCTCTCTCTGTCAAAAAAAATAAATAAAATCTTAAAAAAAAAAAAAGCACATATACATCATACTGTTTTAAGTATTTAAAATTAAATTACCAATGATATTCTCATAATGTTCAATTCTGTCCACTTGGCACTGCCAGGCTCTAAAGGCCAGTGGGGAGGATGACCCTGTAACTATAAGCAATCTGGATTTTCCCAGGCAATCATTGTAAGGTAACAAAGCCCAAATACAAGGGTGGGTCAGGTCAGGTGGAGATAACCGCCCGAATGCAGGGATGAGTTGGGCCAGGTGGAGACATCCAATCAGTAAAGCTCATACTGTCTCCCTAGCTACCGAAAAGTGTGGCCCTGCCTTTTGGGCGCCAATTCTGACTAAGGTGATAGGCTAGTTCAAATAGCTACTATGGGGTGAATTGTAATTCAATTGGCCACCGTGTGTGACCTAGCATGACTGTGCAGCTTTCTCTGTGTGGCCCCACCACATGGCCTTTGCTCTATAAAAGTTAGTCTGTGAGGCAGGGAGGGGTCGCCCTCTCTGTAAGGGGCAGCCCCGACCAGTCTGTTCCACGGCCGGTTTGATTCTTGATGCTTGGCACGAAATAAAGCTTTGCTTGACCTTCGCTTTGTATCTGTCTCGATCCTTTGACCATGGACCCATTATTGGGGGACCCAACATATGACTTCAAATACTCTGGTCCTTTGTCCCCGTAACTACTTCCATTCTGACCACATTTCCAGATTATTTTTGTTCAGAAAATAAAGTCACCACAGCCACAGCAGGATCAAGTGCAGAAAATTACATTGCCTGTTTGGCCTAGAAACTATAGGGAGGATTTAAGTGGAAGTAGACCTATGTCTGCAGTACCTCTGGGTTCCAGGTAGAGATAAATACAGATCCTCCCAGGAGAAATACAGCTTCAACTGGGCCCCAAAGCTCCCATAAACAGTGTCAATAGATATGAGGTCACAAGAAAAATAAACAAATCACAAAACACATTAGAATCAATAAAATGGGTGAACTGTTCTTTTGTTTTTTGTAATTTAAAATTTAAAATATACGAGTGCGCATTTAAATACACACATTCACTAGGCTCAATTAGGAAACAAAACACCATTAAAAAGTGGAGGGTGGGGCTCATGGGTGGCTCAGTCAATTAAGTGTCTGCCTTTGGCTCAGGTCATGATCCCAGGCTCAGCAGGGAGTCTACTTCTCCCTATGCCCCTGGCCTCTTCCCAGCTCCTTCATGATCTCTCCTTCTCTCTCAAATAAATAAATAAAATCTTAAAAAAATAAAAATAAAAAAGTGGGAGGTAAGTGATTAAACTGATCTTTCACCAAAGAAGATATAAAAATAGCTAATAAGCACATGAAAATATGCTCAATATCATTAGTCACTAGGGATATACAAACTAAAACCAGGTATCATTTCATACCCACTAGAATGGCTATAATAAGTAAAACAGATAATACCTGTCATGGTTAATTTTATGAATCAATTTGACTGTGCCATCTCTGGAGTGCCTAAAGATTTGGTCAAACATTATTCTGTGTTTTGGAGGGGCTCAACATTTGAACTGATATCTGAATAAAGCAGACTACCCTCTGTAATATAAGTGAGCCTCAGCCAATCAGGTGAGGGCCTGATTAGGACAAGAAGGCTGATTCTCTCTGGAATAAAAGAATTCCTCTTTACCTGAGTGCTTTTGAACTGAGACAGCTTTTCCCCACCTTCAGACTCAAACTAAAACACTGACTTTTTCTGGGTCTTGAGCCCATTAGCCTTCCATTTGGAACAGCACCGTGTGTATCCAAATGGTTCTTTTTCTTTAGAGAACCCTGACTAATAACAGATTTTGGAACCATGAATGGGATGCTGATGTAACAAATACATAGAAACGTAACTTTGGAACTGGGTGGTTGATGTAGATTGGAAGAGTTTGGAGGTGCGTGCTAGAAAAAGCCTAGACTGCCCTGAAAAAAACTATTGGTAGAATTACGGATATTAAAGGTGCTTCTGGTAAGATCTCAGCCTGAAATGAAGACCACTTATTGGAAACTAGAGGAAAAGCTATTCTTGTTATAAAGTGGCAAGGAACCTGGTTGAATTGTGGTCTAGTGTTTTGTGGAAGGTTGAACTCATAAGCAATGAACTTGGATATTTCGTTGAGATTTCTAAGCAAAATGTTGAAAGTGAGACCTGACTTCTCCTTCCTGCTTCTAGTAAAATGTGAGAAGAGAGAGATAAATTGAAGGAAAATTTTAGTGAAAAGGAGTCAGAACTTGAAGATTTAGAAAGTTCTCAACCTATCCATATTGGAAAAAGGAGAAAACTGGTTCTGGAGAGGATACCAAGGGTGTGGCTAGACAATCCACCCCATTAGGAGATTATCCATGATTATCTGTGGAGATAATCAGCTATCTCAGCAGAAGCTAGGAGTAAAGATGGGATTATATCCGCAGAGACTCTGCCAGTTTGAATCAAAAGGAAAAGAGATGGGCTGAAAGAAAGAAGACTTTTGGACTTCTGGGACTCTAGAGGGCAGGACAATAGAGCTATTCAGCATGCCTTATCCTTTAAGAAGAGGGAAGAATTAAAAAAAAAAAAAAAAAGGGAAGAACCCCAAAGGTGACTCAGAAACCATCAGGGCTGGCACTCCCACCCCAAGCCTGGGAGGCAAAGCTGTTTCTTCTTTACAGGTTCGTGGCTGGAGAAGAATATTACCTCAGGATGAATGAAACCTCAATTGTCACCCATACCTGATTTAGATCCAGATGAGACTTCGGACTGGGGTTAATGCTGGAATGGGTTAAAACTTTGGGGGGCCATTGGGATGGGGTGAATATGTTTTGCATGTGAGAAGGACATGAATTTTGGGAATCCATAGAGCAGGAAGTTATGGACTTAATTTTGCTCTCCCTAAATTCTTAGGTTGAAACCTGCAGCCGAATGTCACTGCATGTGGAGATAGGAGAGAGGTAATTAGGGTTAAATGAAGTCATAAGGGTAGAGGCCGCATTCTGATAGGATTTTTTTTTAAAGGATTTTATTTATTTATTTCACAGACAGAGATCACAAGTCAGACACAGATCACAAGTAGGCAGAGAGGCAGGCAGAGAGAGAGGAGGAAGCAGGCTCCCTGCTGAGCAGAGATCCCGATGTGGGGCTCGATCCCAGGACCCTGGGACCATGACCTGAGCTGAAGGCAGAGGCTTTAACCCACTGAGCCACCCAGGCACCGCCGCATGCTGATAGGATTAAGAAGAGGAAGAAACGCCAGAGATGTCACTTTCTCTCCATGCGAGCTAAAAGGAAAGACCTTGTGAGGACACAGCAAGAAAGTGGCTGTCTCTACAGGCCAAGCAAGGCTTTCACCAGAAACGAGTTTGCCAGAACCCTGATCATCCACTTCTCCTCCTCCTCCTTCTTCTTCTTCTTCTTCTTCTTCTTCTTCTTCTTCTTCTTCTTCTTCTTCTTTTTTTAAAAATATTTATTTATTTGAGGGGCACCTGGGTGGCTCAATCGGTTAAGCATGGGCCTTTAGCTCAGGTTGTGAACTTGTAGTGCTGGGATCAAGCTCCATGGTGGGCTCCCTGCTCAGTGGGAGTCTGCTTCTCCTTCTCCCTCTCCCTCTCTGTGTTCTCTCTCTCTTTCTCTCTCTCGCTTTCACTCTCTCTCAAATAAATACATTTTAAAATCTTTAAAATTAAAAAAAAATTTTCATAAGATTTTATTTATTTGTCTGAGAGAAGGAACACAAGCAGGGGGAGTGGGAGAGGGAGCAGCAGTCTCTCCGCTGAGCAGGGATCCGTATGCGGGGCTCTATTCCAGGATCCTGAGATCATGTCCTGAGCCGAAGGCAGACACCTAATGACCGAGTTACCCAGGCATCCCTAAAAAAATTTTTTTTAATTAAAAAAAAAAGATTGAGAGAGAGTGTGTGTGCACAGCGCACAAGTTGGGGGAGGGGCAGAGGAAGGGGAAGACTCTCCAGCAGACTCCCTGCTGAGCGCAGAGCTGGCTTGGGGCTCAGTCCCAGGACCCTGAAACCATGACCTGAGCAGAAATCAAGAACCGGTGGGTTAACCGACTGAGCCACCCAGGCACCCCTTGAATATCTGCCGTTTAAGCACCGCCTTCACCACCCCTCACATCTGTGGTATTTTGTTGAGGGAGCTCTAGTTGCTTATGATAAATGTCAACAAGAATGCTGAAGTGCAAATACCTGACATTAAGCTTTTGATTGCTGAGGCATCCATTTCAAAGACATGCATCTCAAACTAATTTTATTGCCAGATAAACAACTAGATAAGGAGCCAGGCTGTCTGCATCCATGAAGTTCCCCTTTGGAAAGCCTTGTCCAACTCCGACTTCTTGAGTGCCCCTGCTTTTCCCTACCTACTCCCTATTTCATGCTCCTATGTTTTGTTTTTGTTGAAGATTTTTTTTTTTAAGATTTTATTTATTTATCTGGGAGAGTAAGAGAGAGCACAAAGGGGGGAGGAGGGGAGGCAGAGAGAGAGAGGGAGAAGCCGACCCCCAGCTGAGCGGGGTAGGGGGGGGCATGACTCTGGCTTGATCCCAGGACCCTGGGATCATGACCGGAGCCCAAGGCAGACATTTAACCACTGAGCAACCCAGACACCCCTAAGATTTTAATTTTAAGTAATCTCAACATCCAGTGTGAGGCTCAAACTCAAAACCCTGAGATCAAGGGTCCCATGCTCCACCAACTGAGCCAGTCAGCCACCCCATGCTCTTATGTTTTAAATTCACCAAATAAAGAGTAATCCCACACAAAACCCACCCTTGATCCTAATAAGGACAGAACCCCAGGTCCCCCACCCCCACCCCGCCACGCACACACACCTCATCTCTCTCCTTCCTCTCTGTCCCCTAGACCTTGCTGTGTAGCCCTCAGGCATACTATGTACCCTCCAGGACTTGTGGGTAATAAACTTTGGGTTTTTTTTTTTTTAAGTCCCTTAATGGTTGTTGCTGAGATTGGTCTTGCAATCCTAAGAACCACAAGGGTTGGTCCAGCCACAATACTGGCTCTAGTCAGGGAAATATCTGTGGGGGTTTGCCACAAGTAGTACAGTGAATGCCAGGTGCCCCCAGGCATTCCTAGCTGAAAGCATCACAGTCAATAGGTTAAGCCTGACGCAAAACAGATGCCACGAAACCAGAACCCTCATACAGTGCTGCTAGGAATGTAAAACCGTGCAGCCACTTTGGAAAACATTTGGCAGTTTCTCAAAAAGTTGAACAAAAAATTACTGGAGGAACCAAAAATTCCACTTCTTGGTAACTACCTAAGAGAAATGAAAACATATGTCCACACAAACCGTGCACGCGAATGTTCATAGCAGCATTACCGATTAGAGCCAGAGCTTAAAAACAGCCTGAATGTCCGACAACCGGTGAATGGATAAGCAAAATGTGGCATATCTAAACAATGGATAAATTCAGCAGGAAAAAGGAACAAACTATGCCACATGGCATGGATGAACTTCAAAAACATTATGTTAAGTGAATGAAGCCAGACACACACCACATATTACATGACTCCATTTCTAGGAAAAGTCTAGAAAAGACAAATGGGTAGAAACAGAGTGTAGAATAGCAGTTGCCTGGGGCTGGGAGTAAGAATGAAGATGAACTATTATTAATGAACCTAAGGGATTTTATTAATGTGATGAAAATGTTCTAAAATTGATTTATGGTGATGTCTGTACCACTCAATAAATTTACCAAAAATTCTTGAATTGTACACTCAAATAGGGTCAATTTTATGATATGTAATGTATACCATAATAAAGCTGTTTTAAATACACACATTAGGAAACAACCAGAAACTGCAATGAATAGAATCAGACCCACAAATATCTCAAAACAAGGATCACTGGACACAATATAAATAAATCTGTGTTTTAAGAAGTAAAAAATGACAATTAAAATCACGAGGAAAGAGCAAAGGCTATCAAAATTGACGAGGCAGACTTGAACCAAAATAGAGCTTCTAAAAATGAAGAATATAAAAATTGAAATGAAACACCTAGGGGAGAAAATGACACAAGAGAGCAGACATGGCTGAGGGGGGCCCATAATGAATCACTAGGGTAATCTGAAAGAATTACCCAGAATGTAGCACTGATGGACAATATAAGAGGTTGAGACACATGGAGAACAAAGTTCGAACAAAAGATCCAACAGACTTTGAGAAGGAGAAAATATAGAGAAAAGAGGAAAGATACATTTAAAAGAGTTAATGGCTGAGAATTCTTCAGAATTGATGAAGAATACAAATCTCTAGAATCAGAAGCCCAAGGAATCTCAAAAAGAAAAGTAAAAAGAAATCTACACTTAGCATCACAGTTGCACTGCACAATATCAAAGCCAAAGAAAAGATCTAAGAAAAAAACACATTCCCTACAAATGAAAGAAAATTGGCTCAATAGAAAAAGCCTGGAAGACAGTGGTATGATATATCCACAGGCCTGAAAGTTTAAGGAAAAAACAACAACACATTGCTGTCAACATAGAAATTGCATTATCTAGTGAAATTTTCTTTCCAGAACAAGAGTAAAATAAAAATTTTTGAGAGAAACACAAAAGAGAGATTGACCTCCAACAACCCCTGTCTAAAATAATTTCTAAACACTAAAATGAAGAAAAATGAAAAATCTGAGAAAAGGAGTCATAAAGTAGTTGGCCGAATAAAATAATAATAATAAGGGCACTTGGGTGGCTCAGTTGGTTAAGCGGCTGCTTTCAGCTCAGGTCATGATCCCAGGGTCCTAGGATCCAGCTCTGCTCCCTGCTCAGTGGGGAGTCTGCTTCTCCCTCTGCCTCTCATCCCATTCGTGCTCTCTCTCTCTCAAATAAATAAATAAAAACTTTTTTTAAAAAGTAGTAATAATAATGTCTAATAGGTGGGGAGCCTAGCAGGAACTCCTCTGAAGACAGAGCCTAAGATAAAAGTTTCAGTGCCACGATTTTATTGGTCTGTGTGTGATCCCAGAGAACAAGAGTGAGGGATGGAGGAATGATGGAAGGCAGGAGCGCTCAATCAAGGATACATGATTAATTTGGCCACTGCTACAAAGTTCTGGTTACTCCATCACTCAGGACCATTTGAGAAACCATACCACGTACATATCAAGAATACTCATCCTTGGGGCGCCTGGGTGGCTCAGTGGGTTAAAGCCGCTGCCTTCGGCTCAGGTCATGATCCCAGCGTCCTGGGATCGAGCCCCGCATCGGGCTCTCTGCTCAGCAGGGAGCCTGCTTCCTCCCTTCTCTCTCTGCCTGCCTCTCTGCCTACTTGTGATCTGTCTGTCAAATAAATAAATAAAATCTTTAAAAAAAAAAAAAAAAAAAAAAAAAAAAAAAAGAATACTCATCCTGGGGGATGTTCCCGCGGAGAGTACTTGGGATGTGTGTATCCATTGATTCCCTCCTCTCCCTTGGTCAAAGCCTCACCTCAAGGAGTGTACCCCTTATATTTTCTAGGTGCACCATGGTGTCCCAGTGCTCTTCTATGCCTTGCGTCAACATAGATGCCTCAGGATAGAAGGCAGGAGATGCACAGGGCAAGCCTGAGGCTAGGCATTTTCAGATTCTATCTGTGTAGACCTGGTGGGTGCCCACAGAGATGTTTACCACAGAGCCGGCTATATAAAGAGAGGTAAGGCTGAGAGGATCTGTAATGAGGCATAGATGTAGTCAATACAGTGAACTTAAAAAAAAAAAAAAAAAGCAGAGCCAGGTGAAGAAAAATAACATATAGGGATGCCTGGGTGACTCAGTTGCTTAAGCGTCTGCCTTCGCCTTTGGTCATGATCCCAGGGTCCTGGGATCAAGCCCTGCATTGGGCTCCTTGCTCAGTGGGGAGCCTGCTTCCTCCTCTGTCCACCCTCTGCTCTCTCTCTATTTTAAATAAATAAATAAATAAATAAATATCTTTTTTTTTTTAAGAAAAATTACATATAAGTAAAGAGGATGTTAATTAGAATTAAAGCATTATAAAGTTCTGGAGGAGGTTAAAAATAATTAACTCTAAACTCTGTAAGTATGCATATTAAAAATTAAAAAATAAAAATGGGGCGCCTGGGTGGCTCAGTGGGTTAAAGCCTCTGCCTTCAGCTCAGGTCATGATCCCAGGGTCCTGGGATCGAACCCAGCATCGGGCTCTCTGCTCAGCGGGGAGCCTGCTTCCTCCTCTCTCTCTGCCTGCCTCTCTGCCTACTTGTGATTTCTGTCTGTCAAATAAATAAATAAATAAATAAATTTTTTTAAAAAATAATTTTTATGGGGGGGGTGGCTGGGTGGCTTGGTCAGTTAAGTGCCTGACCCTTGATTTCGGCTCTGGGTCATGAGATCAAGCCCTGTGTGGGGCTCCATGCTCAGTGGGGAGTATGCTAAAGATTCGCTTCCTCTCCCTCTCCCTCTGTGCTCTCTCTCTCAAATAAGTAAATAAATCCTTGAAAAAATCATAATTTTTATTGGAGGTGCCTGGTTGGCTGAGTAAGTTAAGCATCTGTCTGTTGATTTTGGCTCAGGTCATGACGTCAGGGTCATGAGATTGAGCCCTGCATGGAGCCTACTTAAGATTCTCTCTTTCTCGGGGTGCCTGGGTGGCTCAGTGGGTTAGGCCTCTGCCTTCAACTCAGGTCATGATCTCAGGGTCCTGGGATCGAGCCCCGCATCGGGCTCTCTGCTTGGTGGGGAGCCTGCTTCCTCCTGTCTCTCTCTCTGCCTGCCTCTCTGCCTACTTGTGATTTCTGTCAAATAAATAAATAAAATACTAAAAAAAAAAAGATTCTCTCTCTCTCTCTCCCCCCCTCTGTGCCCCCCAGCTGAGCTCATGTTCTTTCCCCTTTAAAAAGATATAATAATAATTTTCATTGAAGTTTAATTAACATACAATTTAAAATTTTAATTAAAAACTAAGGTATAATTGAAATAAAACTTTATGTTAGTTTCGGGCATATAACATGATTTGATATTTGTATACACTGTGAAATGATCACACAATATGTCTATTTAACACTTCTCACCTTATATAATCACAAAAAATAATTTTTCTTGTGATGAGAACTTAAGATTTACTTTCTCAGCAACTTTCAAATAGACAATACAGTATTATTAACTGTAATCAGCATGCTGTACATTAAATCCCATGACTTATTTATTTGATAATTGGAAGTTTGTATATTTTGACACCCTTCATCCATTTCTCCCAACCACCACCCCCTTCCCCATCTCTGGCAATCACCAGTCTGTTCTCTATATCTAGCCCATATTTTTTAAAGATTTGACTTATTTATTTGAGAGAGAGAGAGTCTGCTCGGGCACAAGCAGAAGGAGCAACAGACAGAGGGAGAGGGAGAGGGAGAAACAGACTTGCCTCTGAGCAGGGAGCCTGATGTGGGATTTGATCCCAGGACCCTGGTATCATGACCTGAGCCAAAGGTAGACATGTAACCGACTGAGCCACACAGGCATCCCTTGCTTGTTTTTTAGATTACACATGTAAGTGAGATCATATGGTATTTGTCTTTCTCTGTCTGACTTAGTTCACTTAGCATAATACCCTCCAGTTCCATGCATGTTGTCACAAATGGCAGGACTTCCTTCTTTTTTATGGCTGAATACTATATATGCATGCATATGAAGTTGCAGATCATATGGATCATGTGGTAGTCCTATTTTAAGACTGCTTCTCTCCACCTGTTTTAAGAAGTGTTTAAGGAAAAGAAATGCATATATTTCCAATCAGTAAGAAAAAATGAGAAAAAACTCAATTGATCCAAACAAAAAGGCAAGAAAGAGGAGCAATAAATCACAGAAAAATCTGGACAAAGAGAAAGTACCAATTAAGTGGTAGAAATAAATTGAACAGTATTAGTAATAATGATAAATATAAATAGACTGAACTTTCCAAGTAAAAGGCAAGGCTTATCAGGCTATATTTAAAAAACAAAATCCAATAATATGACATTTAATTAAATAGAGATAGACATAAAACATAATAATAGAGAAAGGTTGGAAGTCAAATGTTAAAAAAAGAAAAGAAAAAGGAATCCCGTGCTGCTGTATCAATTTCAGCTAAAATAACTTTAAAGTGAAAGTATTATTAGGGAACAAGTGGGTCAATGAATAATAATGGAGGAGTCAAGGAGTTTTAACCATTCTGAAGTCATATACACCTAATAACACAGCATCGAAATACGTAAAACAAAAACTGATGAATACAAAGAAAAACCCACCAACAAATTGGAAGTTGACAACATACATCTCCCAGTAATTGATTGATCAAACAATCCAAAAAACCAGTAAGGTTAGGGAAGACTTGGATAACACAGATCACAGGCTTTATTGGTTTTGTTTATGTGTTTGCTGCTTAACAAATACCCATATAGAGTTTATTATGTAGCAGGTGCTATTCTAAAAGAACTTTTGTCAAGAACTAGAAAGAAAGGGTCCTTAGCTGAATATCTTCCAGAGGCAAGGTGGTGTCATTGATCACTTCAGCTAAATTCAGGGACAAATTTCACGGTACTTTTTCTAATAGGACAACTCCTATCATGAAGATAACTTCCCACAGCATGCACATGAATAACAAGCTGGTTATCGCCAAGTAATAAAGGACATCCTCATTTTGAAGAGATCTCTGCTGTTGTCTGAGAGCCACATGACTTACTGGTAGTGTTCTTACGGTCTCTTATTACTCACCATTAAGTGCAAGTCACCATGATTTGGGGAGGCAGGCAAGTTAATGCCTGGCTTCCATGAACCAAAGGTGTTTCACGGTGCTTCTGGAAAAAAAGAGCATGATTTACAACTGCTGGGTCCCCCAAGTAGGACCCTACATCAGTCAGGGGTTCAGGCTGACAACATCTCCAATGTAGCCTACCAGCAGGATTGTAATCCTTAGGGTTCTTAGTGTTGTTCCAAGAATCAAACCTAGCCCTTGTTTTTAGAGGGACTGCTAGGCGGCAGTCAGTTCACCCTCCTCTATCTGTCCACACCACCAGCCAAGTGGCATTCATCCATCCACCACACAAAACACCATCCATCCATCATGGGATAACTGATCAATGGCTAGAGGAATGATGGTGAGATCCAGAGGTGCTGTTGGGTGTTTTGTGTTGGGGCAGCACTAGGAGTGGCTTCTGCTTTTTCTGATAGACTCTAGATAAGATTAAAGGGAATGGTGATCGAATGGGAGGCCAACTCAGCAGTCAGTTCAGTGTCAAGGGCTTGCAACAGGTGGAGAGAAGCAGGATGCTTTTCTTTTGTGGGGAAGCTCTAGAGGCAGTTCTGGAAGACAAAGATCATTAATGTCCTGCCCTCTCCCACGCCTTCCACAGGACTGAAGTGGTTCCTCCCTGGTGCCTAATTCATTATTCTCCCCCCACTGTGTTCCACTCCAGTAACTATAAACTTACTATTTGCCATACCCAGACCATTTGTCCAGAAGGATCCGGTACAAGAGGGTGAAGGGTATTTTTTTTTTAAAGTTTTTATTTATTTATTTATTTGACAGACAGAGATCACAAGTAGGCAGAGAGGGAGGCAGAGAGGGAGAGGGGGAAACAGGCTCCCCGCTGAGCAAAGAGCCCGATGCAGGGCTCGATCCCAGGAGTCTGGGATCATGACCCGAGCTGAGCTGAAGGCAGAGGCTTTAACCCACTGAGCCACCCAGGCGCCCCGAGAAGGGTATTTTTATAAAATTTAATCAGTTGTGTTCCTGGTGTCTGAGTAATTTCTTTCACAGCAACTCAGGACAAAAGAAACACTTAAAAATCCCATTATTCATTTGTCAGGTCCAAATATCTTAATACATATTTATGCTGTCACCTCTTTATAGCTATTTGAAAAAATAATACACATAAATGGAAAGAAAAATAATACTTTTATTCTATTTTTAAGCAATCATAATTACTTGCTAATGGGACATGCTGGGTGCTGTACGTGTTCTTAAACCTTGGCATCAGATTGAATATCTCTCAGGCAGTTCGTGCCTTTTATCACAGCAACGGCAGGAAACCCAACTTTGCAAAGATACGACCCTACTAATAGTATAATAATTCAATGTTGGAACCAGGATCGACCTTATACCAGTGGTTTCTCACAGATGTTGAGGATCACAGTGCTTCCCTAGGACATTTAGAATATTCTCTGGTGGCCCATGGGCTTACTGCAGCACCCTGCCATGCATGATACAGTTTGGGAACTGTGGGTCTCACACGGAATTGTTTAGTTTGGGACATGAAGTCCTTGGCGGGGAAGATTCAAAATCAGATTGTCACACTCGATATTCCTTAATGGTGTGAATGTTAACAAACTGTATAATAACATTTTTAAAGATTTTTTTAATGTATTTGACAGACAGAGATCACAAGTAGGCAGAGAGGCAGGCAGAGAGAGAGAGAGAGAGGAGGAAGCAGGCTCCCCTCTGAGCAGAGAGCACGATGTGGGACTTGATCCCAGGACTCTGGGATCATGACCTGAGCTGAAAGCAGAGGCTTTAACCCACTGAGCCACCCAGGCGCCCCTATAACAACATTTTAAACACTTGATCATCAGCACTCAACTTGAATGCCCTAGGCCTCCTTTCAGCTGGGCAGCCACCAGAGGATGAAGCTGCCAGGTCCGCTGCGGTTGCCTTCAGGAGACAGAAACACCGCATGCAACAGGGAATCTCAAATTCTCAAAATACGTCTGTGTAACATCCCACCTTTCCCCTGGTTAAGTACCAGGGAGTGGCCACGAAGAAATGATTGCTTTCTAAAACAGTCAAATTCAGTGACCACACTGCCTTTCTAACATGCTCTGACCAGCAGGAGGTGATGGAGGCCGGGTCAGAAATGGTTTTGAGTTGATTTTTGAAGAATCAATTCCAATGCACCACAGTCCCGGATTCCTGTGGACGGTGGATAGTACCAAAGGTCCGTGAGATACCTCGAGTAGCTTGAGAGCCCACTGTGATCAAAGCTGCATCGCTTTGATGCAGACCGCAAATGTCTGAAAACCCAGAAATAGAACAAATACCAGTTTCAAGGCTCCAAGGAGCTGGCCAAGAGTCAGCCGATTGGACTGAACACTGCAGCAACATTGCAACCCGAGAAATGATCAGCGGGGGTGAGCCGCCACCAGCAGCCCTGGGAGGGGATCAAACGTTCGATGGACTCAACTGCCTCACCCTGTGCAATGGGTCTCCCTCTCCACGAGGTAAATAGTTCGACGTTTATTATGAGTCGCAGGCCTGGCATGCAGTCATGGCTGATGCATCTGAAATACAGAGTCTTTCCTCGGTGCCCAGTCTATGCTGGTGGGTGTACTGCGTGTCTTCCTTAATGATGGGTCCAGGCAGCGAACGGGGCTGTCTGGGCAGGGCAAGCTCTATCTGCAGCTTGATTCGGGTTGGTCTCAGAGGAAGGAGCCTCACCATAAGCACCTACCTGAGTGACCCAAACAGTTTCATCAGCAGCCATGATTTGTTCCCACGGTTCGTGATCCCAAAGAGGGAAGAACCTGCCAGTCTGTAGTTTTCCAAGCAGTAGACCAAACAGCTAGGCCAGTGTCAACAGCCCAAGAGGCAGTAAAGACGTAACAAGTTTCTTCAGGGAGCCCCCCTGGAGCTGTGAGGATGGCTTTGAGCTCCGCCCACTGAGAGCAGCGAGCACATCTGTCTTCCACTCCACATCGCTGGCACCAATGTGGACCAGCCACAGCAGCCGGGTGGCCATGACGGGTTTCAGCAGAGGCAGACCATCAGGGAACCAGGCCCAGGCATGTAGGGGAACCTGTGTGGACTGAGAGCCCCATGGAGCAAGTGGCTTTGCTTCAGCTGTGGAGTGGAGGATAACCTTTCCCCCAAAGGGAGAGCTGCCTTTCCTTCATGTAAAGCTGAAAGTGCCACCGAGGCCCCGTAGCGGTAGACTTCAACATATCATTTCCATCCTACAAGTGAGGCTTCTCAGGCCCTTTCCCACATTATCTGTTGTTCAGTCTGAGTTAACCTACTCCCTCCCCTCACAAGATAACAGTCACACGGTCTCTATGGTATGTGTTTTAGCCCCATCAGGTGTTCAGCTTTGACAAGAACCCCACATAAACTAAGAGCTGCTTTTCGAAAGGGTTGTACCTCTTAGCCACATGAGGGAGGCAAACCCCTTCTACTCCCTCCCCCCGCCACAAAAAGGGGTGCCTCCTGGCGGAGGCCGCCTCCCTGGAAAATGATCCATCAGGAAAATGATGAATCAGAGAGATTTTTAGTGTAAAGGGGTCATAAGGTTGTGGAGTCCCCAAAACACTAGCACTTCTCTGATGCAGAGTTCCAGATTGATCTAATCCCTCCAGGCATTTCTGAGCATTCACAGTGCGTTCATGGAAAACACTGATGCCAATTACACACTCAGCATTGAAAGCCACCAGAACAGTACACTGACTTGGCCTAAAGCCCTGCCCACAAGGTCAATGAGATCCTTTCTTCTCTCTGGAAAAGTGAGGGACATTCTTGAAGCGAGGAGACTTGCAAAGTCCTTTTTTTGCAATTGCTCAGAAATGTGGACCAATTCTTCAGCACACACCTACAATCTACATGAGAATAGCCTTCATTCTTTCAACAAATATTCATTTGGTGCCTATTATGTGCAAGGAACTATTTCAAGTTCTGGGGAAACAAAATAAACAAATGAACAAAACAGTCTCTACTGTCACGTAGCTTATGCTCTAAGGGGAAAAAAAGGAAGTAAAAAAATACGTCAGATGATGATAGATGCTATGGAAAAAAGGGAGCAGGAAAATGGGCACTAGGAGTGTGGGGGATGGGACCTCACTAATTTATGTAGTGTGGTCAGGTTATGTAGACTCCGAAACCTGAAGGAGTGAAGGAACAAGACATGAAGAGATCTGGGGAAGTGGGTTCTAGGCAGGGGTTAAATAATGCCAAGACCCTAAAGCTGGAGTCTGCCTGCTTTGTTTCAAAAGTAGAAAGACCTGTGAGGCTGGGGTTGGGTGACCCGGGAAGGTAGGACACGAGATCATAGAGGACACACGAGGATCCATGAGGTCTTTGTAGATTGAAAAGACTTGGCTTTTACTCTAAGTGAGGTGGTAAGTGGCATGATATGGCACATTTTACCAGGATCTCTCTGGCTGTGTGTTGAGAACAGACTGGTGGCTGGGGGCGGCTAGGGTAGGGGGGTGGGGAGGTGGCATAGTAGAGGCAGGCAGATTGTTTAATAGGCAATCATAAAAGTCCCATAAGAGAGGACGCTGGGTGGGTCAAGAGTGATAATCCTGAAAGTGTGGTAAGAAGTGATAACATTCCAGATAAATCCTTTTTAATTATGACTTTGCAAAATAGAATCACAGCACCATTATCACAGCTTACAAAATAACAATAAATATTTAATATTATCAAATATCTAGACAATACACAAATATACAAAATTACCTCCTTTTTTTTTTTTTTAACATTTGTTAGAAATGTCAAAGATAAAGCTGGATAGTAGTTAAAGCAGTGAAAGCAGATCTTATTCAGTATTCCCTGACAGTAGGCAAAAGAGCTGAGCTCCATTCTGATTTGTGAAGAGGCAACAGGGCATTTTAAATGGAGAATGAAGAGCATGGCCTCACGCTAAAAATTATAAAGGGCTGGTTACTGTAAATGTGATTAGGCCAGCAGTGTCTGCTGGCTGGCAATTATGGAAGTTAGGAATCCATCTTCCCAGAGACAGGGAGATGAAAGACCTCTTCTTCCTGATTATACTTCAGAGGAATGGCTTTCCGGTCCTTGAGACAGACATTCGGGAGTTACAGAAGATACACAAACATCTTGAAGGGACAGAGGAAGGATTCACAACTGCAAGCCCCCCCCCCCTTTTTTTTAAAGATTTTATTTATTTATTTTACAGAGAGGGATCACAAGCAGGCAGAGAGGCAGGCAGAGAGAGGGAAGCAGGCTCCCTGCCGAGCAGAGAGCCCGATGCGGGACTCGATCCCAGGACCCTGAGATCATGACCTGAGCCAAAGGCAGCGGCTTAACCCACTGAGCCACCCAGGCACCCCTGCAAGCCCTTTTTAATGAGTGCTCTAAGAAAAGGAGATGGGGCCGACGTTGGGTATTAGCTACAACAAACAGCAATTTTTTTTTTTTTTTTTTTGGACAGCTCTGAGCTTTTCCAAAAGGGAACTCAAAAGGAGCTGGGTTGTCCCACAGATGAGGCCTTCGGCTGCTAGAAGGCATGTTAGAGTTTGGTCAAGCCTCAGGGTGGGGGTTTAAAGAGAGCCTTCATATTGAGAGGTTTTTGCAGTTCTCAGAATCTGTATCAGATAAGGTCCATATATTGTAACTGACTGACATTCTCTCTTAAATTTCTTTTAACCTATAGGGCCCTCCTGATTCTTCCTTTTTATCCCTTACACCTTGTTTGTTGAAGAAGTGGAGTCATTTGTCCTGTAGACACAATCAAGATTTTGCTTACTGGATTCTCATGGCTTATTTTTTTTTTTTAAAGATTTTATTTATTTATTTGACAGACAGAAATCACAAGTAGGCAGAGAGGCAGGCAGAGAGAGAGGAAGAAGCAGGCTCCCCGCTGAGCAGAGAGCCTGATGCAGGGCTCCATTCCAGCACCCTGGAATCATGACCTGAGCCGAAGGCAGAGGCTTCAACCCACTGAGCCACCCAGGCGCCCCTCTCATGGCTTATTTTAACATGTTTCTTGGATCCTATATTTCTCTGAAGTTGGTACTTAGGGTCGAGTTGCCTAGTAGACATACAAAAAGAGATGGGAGAGTAGGCAGCTGGATATAAGGCTGAGAGACAGGAGGGATCCAACTGGCAACAATAAATTGAAAGTCACGGGCATAGAGAGTTTAAAGCCAATTCCAGATGTGAAAGGAGAAAGCTGAGGGAATGAGAGGACATGAGAAACCCTCAAAGCGTTTAGAGGTGCGGAGATGGGGCGGTACTGGGAAGGATGAGGAGCACATCCAATGTGAGGGGAGTGACCCCAAAGCCAAGAAAAGAAGGTACTTAAAGGAGTGCTCAACTGTGTCAAATGTGGTAACAGATTCTATCAAATAAGGATTGTGAATTTCTATTGTTTGGCAAAGACGTCACTGGTGACCTTGAGGAGAGCTGTTTGGAATGGGTTCAAGAATCAATTAGAACATGGGGAGACATGTAAAGACAACTCTTTCAAGATGTTTTACTGCACGGGGCGCCTGGGTGGCTCAGTGGGTTGGGGCCTCTGCCTTCGGCTCAGGTCATGATCCCAGGGTCCTGGGATCGAGCCCCGCATCGGGCTCTCTGCTCAACAGGGAGCCTGCTTCCTCCTCTTTCTCTGCCTGCCTCTCTGCCTACTTGAGATCTCTGCCTGTCAAATAAATAAATAAAATCTAAAAAAAAAAAAAAAAAAAAAAAAAAGATGTTTTACTGCAAAGGGAAGCAGAGGAAAAAGGCTAACAACCTTGAAGGAAAATTTGTTGTTTTCAGGATGGATCAATAAGAGCCTATTTGTATCCTGTGAAAATGATCTAATAGAGGGGGAAGTTGGGGTATTGTGTAGGGGGGTTGCTGGAGCAATATCCTTGGAATAGGAAGAGGGGATGGAATCTAGTGCCCCAGGGAAGGGTCTGGTCTCGGGGGGGGGCAAGACAGTCCATCCACAGTAATAGGAGGTGAGGCTGTGCACTGGGACACAGATGCAGACAGAGCCCTCAATGCCATAGAGGGACCACGTGTTCTAAGTGCTTCTGCTTGCTTACTGCAGTAAGAAACAGGGCTGTCAGCTAAGACTGAGAAATGGAGAGCTGTTGGAGGTTTGAGGACACAGGAATAGTGGTTAGCTGGTACTCTCTGGGGAGTGAGGAAAATAAAAAGGCTAAGAAAATATAGATTATTGGTCTTAAAGTGAGACCATCAGCTTGCCGGGTGTTTCTTCAGCCAACTTTAAGCTCTCAGAGGAAATGCAGAGTTAAGCAGAGATTTAGATCTACCTAAAAGTGGGATTTTTTCCCAATGAATAAAACAGGAAAGAAGAGCAAGGGCACTGAGGGTGTATGCAAGGAAGTCGTTATAGTGACCACGCATGAGATCTACAGAGGCAATTGAGGGTTTGCTTATGTAAGTGATGTGCCTTAGAAACTCTTCCCTGTCACAACTGGGACCAGCAGTTCAGGTTTGTTTGTTTTTAAGTAGGCTCCACCCAGCATGGAGCCCAGTGCAGGGCTTGAACTCACAGCCATGAGATCAAGACCTGAGCTGAGATCAAGAGTCAGTGCTTAACTGACTGAGCCATCCAGGTGCTCCTGTTCAGTTATTATTAAAGTAAGTTAAGCAGATGTGACAAAGTGTACTCGTTGTTCCACAATATCCTCTGTTTCCTTCTTCCATGATCATGAACTTTGACTCTTAGAGGGTACATGCTCATTCAAAACAAAGACCATATTTCTCAGCCTCCTTCAAGGCCAGGGGTGACTATGTCTCTACTTTCTGGACAAAGATATATAATCATCAATATCACGAGACAGCTCCCAGGAAACTCCCTAAAAGGAGATATGATACACACTCTGTCCTTTAGCAAAGGGGAGGGCTATGAACCTTTCGTTTATCTGGCTGCCTGGGGTGGGGATGCACTGACTAGAGCTCTGGTCTTGCACTTAGAACAAGAGGATGAGGCCCACACCCTAGACACTATAGGGAGATAAGCTGGAGGAACCCTAGGCCCTTGGCTCTTTGTGGCGCAGAGCTGCTATCCATACCAGTTCAGACCACATTTTAGAGATTTTACGGGAGAGAAATAAAATCCTATTTGTTTAAACCACTGTTTTTGGATGGCTCCATTTCTCATAGCTGAATCTAATGTTAACTGATATTTTGGGGAACATTCCTAGTGAAAGAAATGTAGCTATTTTAAATATTTTAACTTGACACTTACTAATGGACATTCATCCACTGGTCTTTTGGTGTAGGGACGAGTCCTTCTCTTTGAGTAGGGTTCCACTAATTAGCACTCCACAGAAACTACACATGCCCATGATGCACTGCTAAGATCACCAGTCTGGATTTCTCCAAAAGCAGAATGCAAAGGCAAAGTCTTAGGGAACTTGTGAAGCCATGTGAATGCAATACCCTGGATGTTTACAATTACTCCCATCTTTATGTCTTCCTTGCCTATACCTAATTCAACAGTATTTTTTATTGACTCACTTTTATTAAGTCTTTCCATAGCATTTGCTTCGGTTTAGAACTTTGTTTTTGCACTCACTATTTGTCAGTTTATATAGTATTTCATTACATATTTACCTTCTTTTCATCAGAAGTACTTTCTCTTAGCCCTCATATTTTATTAGTTTATGCAATGTTTAACTGAATTCCACAATTACAACAGCGAACACAACTGGCAGAAGCGAGCTGGGGAAAACATAACTGACTTTGCACATAACCCAACTGAGGGAGCAGTGCATTCTTCCCAGCATCAACCCTCTCTGATGTTTGTTGGAGGGAAGAGAGGGAATGTTACCTGTCCACTTGAGTATGGGTCAAATCTGCTACTCAGCCTCTTTTTACATTTATATAATTTTAAAAGAATCTTGATGATACATTTAACTTTACAAATACAGGGGCAAGTCTTACACACTGTTGATGGGCATGTGAAGGCATTCTGGAGGGCAGTATCTATCAAAGCCTTAAAAAAAAAAAGTCACAGACCTGACTCGGCAAAGCCATTTTTAATAAAGAATCCTACCAAAATAACTGAGACATTTCTGAAGGAATTCCTATGATTATCTTGCCCTAGGAAAAGGTTTAAGAGCCACATGGAGTATGGCAGTTTTATGCACCGACTGTGCTTTCATTTGGAATATACTGTTTTGAAGGAATGAATCAGAGAGAACTGTAACTTTGGATCGGCACCATGACATGGTCACAGAAAGTTTTTATTAAAATTTTGGATCCTTAAGCCAACTGTGATGAATACAGCTTATGGGAGCTCAAGTGCCACCTGATTACTGGGGTTAGAAAGGGAATACCACCAAATAAATAAGTAAATAAATAAAAATAAAATAAATGAAAGAAAGGGAATACATTTCCCCAAATCTCTTGTGCTGGGGTTCTGGATGTAAATCAGGTTCTATCAATTGAGATGTGAAAGGTGAAGGCAGGCCAACTTCCTACCATTGTAGCTGATTCCCGCCAAAGTTATGGAGTCTGATTCTTCTTTCCCTCACACCCCACTTTAATATCAGCATAGCATGCTGGCTCCACCTTTGAATGAACTACCCAGAATCCATGCACTTCCTATAACCTCCCCTCTTCCCACCCTGGTCCACAGCACAACCAACAGTCACCGGGATGACTGTAGCAGCCTTCAGACGTATCTCTGCTTCTAGCTTTACCTCGACCCCGCAGTTCCAGTGAGCCTTCTAAAACCCAGGTAACACTTGTGACAGCGAACCGTTTCATTTAGAAGACAGCCCAAGTCTGCTCGGTGGTCTAAAGACCAGCTGACCTGGACCACCCACTCCACACTTCCTTTGCTGTACTGCCGTTCTCCCTCCTGGTTTCAGCTCCAGCCAGCCTCCTTTGCTGCTCCTGATTCTGGCTGTCCTCACCCCCTACTGGTCCTGCCAGTTCACTTCCTCCAGTGATACTTCCTCAACTGTGATAAGCTGAGCTACCACCTGTAGACTCCCTCTCCCATTTCAAAAAATTCCCAAGTGCCTGTCACCTTCTAAATATCACACAACTTATTTTTCTTTCCTGTCCCCCCACTAAAATGAAAGTTCTGTCAGGACAGACATCTTCCGCCTTTGTCACTGTGTCACTAAGCTGCAATGTGCCTAGCACTCAGAAGGCATTGTCTGTGGGCTTTTTCCTTCAGGTGTCCCAGGTTCCAGTCTTCAGCTCTGTGGTTCTCCAGAGGCAGCTGGAACTGTGGGGATTTGATCACTGGACTGCAGCTATGTGGTGTTCTGTAACTCAACAGCTCCACAGCCGGATTCTCCACCCTCCCCATGAAGGAGGATGGACCTCTACCATAGTATGGTATCACTATCACTATGGTAGAGGTCATCGTAGAGGTCATAGCACCCCTGGTGGGAGTTCTCTGGTGTTCTGATTCCTGGAGGCTCAACCTATTACTCACTCCTCCAGCTTTCCAACGAGTCTATAAACACTTATTTCCCTGTATTAAATGCTTCTGCTTAGCATAACTGTAATGGCTTTTATTTTTCCACGGAACCCTGAAAAATACACGAGGTAGAGCTATCGGACCAATGCCAAAAAAAAAAAAGACTGCATTTTTTTCTGACTGACTGGGTCTTAGATGTAAATGAGCCAAACAGAAGAAAGCCCGCCCCTACCTCAGTCCTTGGGGAGTTCCATCAGTGACTGCTCCAATACAAGGGAACAAAAGAAACTCTTCAGAAGAGCGGAGGCAGAAGTTGGCCACACAGGGAGTTACTAGAGTTGGCATTCTCGCTCCATTTTTTTTCAGAGGATACCCCTGAGATCCAACCACACTCCAGTCCCTACCCTCTATTGGTAGAACTTTGGCTGCTGAACCATATCCAAGAGGAGCTGTAAACACCACATCTGTCACTAGCTAGAGCCATCTGAAGAGGGGAAATGCCGCAACTGTGAACGTCCTGCATTAGGATGGGGGTGGCAGCACATGACCAACAGGCAGTGGATGTCATTTTTCACATAATACCTAAGAAATAAGCCTCCTTTCCTTTAAAGAGCCAAGTGTTAAGTGGTCAACTTAATTGGACCATGGAGGTAGGTCTAGGATTAAAAGACCCTGTCTTTAATTCATTCAGCCAGCTCAGACAGATCTGAACTACAAGATGCTCATTAACAAAGAACTGTATGTATTTTTAAGATAAAGCACATGATGAGACAACATAATATTTTTACTATTTTAGAGTCTGAAAAAGAATATGTACTAAAATGTTAAACTGATGTATTTAGAAGAAAAGGTAATTGGATATTTAAAAAACTCTACCTAGATATACCTCAACTCTTTGTCATTCCCACAAATAAAACTCTGTTTCAGGTAACAGGTTGCCAAAGGCCCAGGGACAAACTGCTCCATCCATCTCCTTGGCAGCACCGCATACAAGGGTGGGAATGTGACCCAGCTCTGTCAGAGACACAGGGGCAAGTATCTTTGGGCTTCTGAAGGATATTGCCAAGAGTACAATGAGGAGAAAGTTCCTTTACCACTGCCCACTTTGCTTCCTGCTGTGGCTTTGGACACTCATTTGGAGAAATGATCCTGAGCTGTGGCAGCCACTTTGCAACATGGAGGCTAGCAGAACAAATGGATCTAAGCAAATCTTGACATTTTGGCTGCCACCCAACTCTAGAGCCATTTATTTCTAGGCTTCTTGTTACAGGCGATAACTACACATCCTGACTGCTTATGCCGTCAGCCTGGCTTCCTGTTATACTTGTGCTGCTCAGACTCTACAGAGCCACTCTTCTGTCTGGCACCAAATGAACACTTTATGTTCACTCTAATTCTAAAGATCTATTTATTTATTTATTTATTAGAGAGCGAGAGATCACAAGTAGGCAGAGAGGCAGACACAGAGAGAGGGGGAAGCAGGCTCCCCGCTGTGCAGAGAGCCTGATGCAGGGCTCGATCCTAGGACCCTGAGATCATGACCTGAGCCAAAGGCAGAGGCTTAACCCACTGAGCCACCCAGGTGCCCCTGGTCACTTTAATTTAAAAACAACCCTATTAAGCAGCTACTATTACCTCCTGTTTATAGAAAACAAATATAACTGAACTTAGGGAGGCTAAGTAATTTTCCCCAGTTACTGGCAGAGTTGGATTCAAACCCAAGCCTGGCTTTAGAGCCTACTGTCACTCTACTCACACAGTTAAAAAATGAACACGTCTATAGTTCTCTCGTTTAGAATTGTAACAAAATGGGGGAACCTGGGTGGCTCAGTGGGTTAAAGCCTCTGCTTTCGGCTCAGGTCATGATCCCATGGTCCTGGGATCGAGTCCCTCATCGGGCTCTCTGCTCAGCAGGGAGCCTGCTTCCTCCTCTCTGTCTGCCTCTCTGCCTACTTGTGATCTCTGTCTGTCAAATAAATAAATAAAATCTTAAAAAAAAAATTTAGAATTTTAACAAAATGCCTACACACAGATGCAGGTAGTAATAAATTTGCATACATTTGCACTCACACATATGAATTTGGACTTTGGGCTTTTTCCTCCCGTTATTTTGTGTTTATGTGCTGGTAGGAATGTATGCTTCAGAGGCTTGGTCAAGAAAGCAGACTTGTTTCAACTTTTTCCCACACTTTCACTGATGACATCCATTCTGTGTATCGGGGATACTGAGACAGGCCATGGGGACTCTGATGCAGGGTCATAACAGTCAATTCCCAAGATACCTGAAAGGGAGAACGGGAAAGTGGTACATGCTCTTCCTCAAGCTTTCCTGGGAGAGCTGAAGATGGCAAAATACTAAGGGTTAACAAGGCAGGGCCTTTGAATTAGCCCAGAAAAACAGAACAGTGTTTCTGAACTGAAGAAACATAAGAGAAACAGAGGACTGCAACAGAGGCCCAATGGCAGGTCATCACCTCTGTAAAAGAAGCAAGCACCGGAGCCCAGAGAACAAAGCCCAGCCTTCGACCAAACAGAACTTCCACGGTTCATGTCTCCACAGAAGGCTTCTGTCCCTTACAAGAGACCAGAACAATCCTACAGATGGAGCACATGTAAAGCTCTTAGCTACAGGAGGGGCAATGTTCAATCCCCCTCACAGCTGCTGGCTAGGCAGTTTGAGGGGGCTCAGCATAGGCAAACCACAGTCGTCATGAACAAAAACCAGACTCCAAGGGACAGAAAGGTGAGACTAAAGGAAGGCATACCCATCCTAAACCTCCAAGTCAGGAGGAGGCAGTCTTCTTGAGCCTGTGTGGTCCATCACTGTTCCAGAGGTGGTTGGCTAAGCTCACAGCAAAGGGAGCTATGACATCAGTCACAAGTCTAATGACCAGACACTGCTGCAGGCAGCTTTCCCTAACCCTTAAGATGTCTCCCACCACTGAAGCAGGGGAAAAAAACCCTAGTCCTGTGGACAGGGGATGAGGGAGAAGCTGTTCTTCCATGAATGACACACTGGGAGGATGAAGAGCATGATGACCTGGTAAAAAGAACAAGGTCACAGACCCATGAACTAAAAGGCCAGCAGGGATTGGGATGCAGACCTGGTGATGGCAGGACAGGAGGGACAGGGGCACCTCTCGAATTCAAAGCTTTTGAAGTGGGAAGCCATCTGTCAAGCATCAAAGAGGCCACTATGCAATAAATCCCTAATCGCCGTCTTCCCAAGGTTGTTTTTTAGCAGTATTTGAGAATGCTTCTAATTCTGAGTGCTCACAGGGTTCTGCTGGGAAATATTTAAATGGAAGCCAAGAATACCGCTAGCCATTGCAGGGCTTGGGGGTGGGGGATGAGTCCTGGGAACCCCCGCCCCTCTGATGTTTCCCAAAGGCAAGTGTAGGGTGCTGGGAGGAGTCTCTGACTTCACCTCCCGTAGAACCTGCAGCTAGCACCTCACCGCACTGAACAGGCGGCACTTAGCTAAGAGCGCTCAGGAGAAAAGGGGCAGAGCGGCCTGAACCTGTATCTTCAGAGCTTCCGGGCCCAGGGGGATGGCACGAGCAGTCAGGAGGCAGGGCGAGAGCAGCTCTAGTCACGTCTTCTGAGAGATTCCTGGAATCTCTATTTTGTTTGAAAACAGACTCAGGCAAAGGGAAGGGAAACTAACATTTATTGAGTGCCCACTGTGTTTATCTGGCCTTGTGCAAGGAGTTTTCACCTACAGCATTCCATTTCATCCTCACACCAACCCTGTGAGGTAGGTATTATCCTCATTTTGTCCCATGAGGAATATGAGGCTCAGAGAGGTTAGGTAGTTTGTCCAAGGTTGCACAGCTAGTAACTGATGGAGCTGGGATTGAGCACTGAGTCCCAAACTCAAAAATTCCCTGCTCTCTCTCCAACACTGCTTCTTGGGAAAGAGAAGGGAGCAAAAGCAGCAACAGTCCTTACGCTTCCTACCCTGAGAACAAGCCAGTCAGCAAAAGGAGGAGTATGGACTTTCCCACAGACCCTCCCCTCTCTACCTGGGGAGGGTACAGTCGCTTGAAGAGATAAGACATAAATATAAAAATAAATAGAAGGGACAAGTCCCCCAGCAGCGAGGATGTGCAGGACCCATGCTGTGGGAAGGCCACTGTGCCATTCACAGCTGCCGTGGGAGGGAGCCACGTGGGCTCTGTGGGGGAAACTGGGACAATGGCTGCCAAAGGCTGGAGTGGGTGGGCTAAACAGGCCCCTTCTGGGTCGCACAGATTTGAGAACAAAACGTCTGGAGCAGGCAGCAGTCGTGGGCACAGTCACCATCATCCTCCATCTGCTCATTTTACCGGTGTTTGTGATCCAAGAGGGACTCAAAATCAGGGGAACATACAAGTTTGTGCTTTATGTGTCCCAGGACCGTCATCTCACCGGTCCGACTGTCTCCAAGGCCCACGGACACGAGCTCCTGCCAATCAACAGAGACAGCGATGAGAACCAAAGCTACACGGCCCGTTACTCAGTCCTGATTTTCATGTGATAACCCTGAGAACGCTTCTCCCTTGGCGCGGACCCCTCAACACTCCTTACCTCTTAAAGAGCCCCTACTACTACCCTTACAGGCTCTCACCTGCAGAAAGGAACAGGTGGTTCCCATTGTTACGTCTAGGGTCACCTTGCCCAGGAGGAGCTGCACCTTTCCTGACTTGCGGATGAGCAGCTTGCCAACCTGACCCTCTGTCAGGTCAGCCAGGGTACACGAATTCTCTGCCAGCCTGGTTTCCTGTGGAGAGAATCAGAAGACGGAAACAGGGTAAGGAGCTGTTTCCTCCATCCTCCACGAATGACACCTTTTCCAAAGGAAGGCATCAGCAGCAGAGGTTAGAATGAGCTCCTCCAGAGGACCTTTCCCCAGGGCTCCCTGCCATTGGCCGAATGACAAAACCCAAAGCAAACATATCAACAAATGGACAAAATACTGGTAACTGCTCTGGCGGAGGGATGGTACATGAGCATTTATGTTCTCTCATCCATGTATGTTCAAAATATTTCATTATAAAAAGTAAACACGCATAATAGGGGTTGAAGTACAAAGCCCCAAGTCCCTTGTGGGTAGAGAGAACAATATTTCGGCTTGGGTGGCACACCTCTGCTTCCCCAACAGCTCACTGTTTCCCTTCCTGGTCCCCCTGGCATTTTCACAGAACTCACTCCCGTGCATACCCGGTCTTTCTCCTGCTTTATAACCACCATCTGGCCATCCTCGCTCTGCACCTCTGTCTTGATAGGCTTGATGTCCTGAGTAGGTGGCTGGCCAGGGAGCGTGTCTGGCAGCTGAAGAAACAGCAGCTCTTCTTCCTGGGTGAGGCTCAGCTCCCTGAGCAGCTCTGCCACAGATACGTCCTTTGGGAGGCCCGGGGTCTTTCTGGCTGTCCTGGGAGGAGCCTTCATCTTGGCCTCTTCCTCCTCATCTCGGGGCTCCTCTTTCACTGCCCAAGGTAACACAAATGAAAGGGCTATGAAGTGGCGATCTCACTGTACCCATCCCTTCATCCCCCTCTGCTTCACTGTCACTCAGCCACAAAGTGGGAGAGAATCACTGGTTATGAAGAAGGATCCAGGAGTTGTGTGACTTATCTAAAAAGGAGCATCTGAGGCTAGGCCCACAGATTCATGTCAGCATGAACCTTCTGAGAGTGAGAATTCAGTGTCCCTGTTCAGGTCATGTATTTTATAGCCAGAATGGGGGAGGACCTGCTTATGAATCTGGGAGGCTCATTCCTGGAGAGGAGTCCTGGGGGGCAGCCACAGGGAAGGAGAGGAGACATTAATGGACACAGAGTACCTTTCACAACAGGTACATCCACCTCCATGTCCTCTTCCTTGGGGCCAGCCAGCCAAGGTTTAACATCTGGCTCTTCATTCTCTTCCTTAAAAAGCCACCCTGAGTGGGCCAGCGGCAGCTGCACAGGCATGTTTCGAGTGTCATTCCTCAGCCCAGGGTCATCGATGAACTACCAGGGAAGAGTCAGGGGGTCACATGGTCTGGCTAGCATGCACACATACCTGCACTGCAGACCACCACAGCCTCTTCTGACTGAAGATTCCTGCTGTTCACAGGCTTCCAGGATATCAGAGAGCTCTTCTTCCCCCAAGCCCGGTTCCCTAGAAGCCCATTCCTCCTGGCCGAGTGGTACCTACATCATCCTTCTCCAGCATGCGCAGGATCTGTTTCGTTTCTTCATCTGTCTCCCTCTTTTCTTTTTTGATGTTGATGATATGAGAAGGTCCCATGTCTGACACATCCACTGTCTTATCCCAGTTCCCTGTGGGAAATCATTCAGTTCACCAGAGGTACGGAAGAGGCCACCAGCAAGGAAAACTGAACTGGGAGCAGGGGAATTTTACTGCCCTTGCCCTTCTCTTGGGCAGTCTGGACTGAAATCCACTGATTCCTTCCTCCCGGAACCCCAGAAGCTCTGTACCCTTTTTCTTCATCATTTCAGCTGGACCCTGCTCAAAGATGGAATGGGACTGGATCACTTCTGGGCGGCCCCGGCCCCGTCCATGCCCTTCTCGCTGGCGATCTCTATCCCTGTCACGCTTCTCCTTCTTGATGGTTACTTCTTCCTTGGGCCTGGAAAAGAGAATGGAGTTAGGGGAACCACTCACTCACTCTGCCTCAGAGAACTGGTCTTACTCTACCACACGACTCTACTCCACCTGAGTGGAGAATTAATGAGATAATAACTGTAGCAGAAGAAGCAGAATTAGACCCTAAGTCTAGTACCTTTTCTATTTCCTTGATGGGGCAGTGTCCCTTCAGTTTGCTTTACTTTTTACCTTCTTGCTTGAGAATATGCATTAGAACTACAACTCAAAAACTGAATTATAGACTGCCCCAAAATGTGGACTTTTTTGTATTGCTTGAAAGCAAGAAGGTTGTAATACAAAAGAACGTAAGTGAAAACCTGACCCATTTTTTGTCTAAACTAGTGCCTCTGAACTCTAGCTGTAAAAGATAATCATTCCGTTTCATTGCAAAAAAGTAAAATTCGTTATTTCTAGAGACGGACTTCCAGGCCATCAGTATTTTTTTAAAACTTGCACATTAGAATCACCTGGGAACCAGCGTCCAAAAATCACTAGTGAAAAAAATTAATGCACAAATTTAGATTTCTGAGCCACATCCCTAGTTATTTCCCAGAAGACCCAAATTCAGAGCAATGAGGGGAAAGTTTTTAGAAGGCCCAGCTACTTACTCTTCCTTGATTTTCCGACTGATGATATTTGGGGTGAAGGTTTTCTGAAAATAAAATACGGGAGTCATTGATTTGGTAAGTTCTGATCCCAAAGTAGAGAGAAAAATGAACATTCTCAAAGGTCATCTTGTATGGACCAAGACCACCATTCTACCTTCCCCATGGTTGTCAATGATTTAAAGAGACAAACATGTACCTAAAAGGGACAAACAGCCTGTCTGGATAGCTGTGGACCTACACACAGAACAGGGCACCAAAACCTATTCAAGTTAGCAGCCTCAGCTCTGCCCTCTCCAAGGAGAGCCCTGAAGACTTTGAAAACTTATTTGTCTAATCTCACTTCTGGTCATCAAACTGCTATAGAAACCATAAGGCATCACAGGAAAGAGCACTAGCAGCAAGGTTCAAGTAGGAAGTCAGTCGGCCAGCACTCCCAAACAGACGTTCCTGCAAGAATGCCACCAGCATTTCCAAAGGCAAACAAGTCTTTGAAAACTGGCTGCTTTATGCTTCTATTACAGCACCCACCCCAGGGGGTGGGATAAGTTTCAGGGCTATACTTACATCTACAGTCATAAACACAACAGAAAAGGACACAGAGCCTCCAATGTCCTGCCTAGGATTCATTGCCTGCTGGCCTTCACCGGTTTCTTAAAGGTGTCCAAAACACATTAAAAAAAAAGGTAAATAAGCACTGCTCAAGTTGCTTGGGAAGTAATTAGGATTCTCTGCCCTTCAGCCATCTCTGAAAACCAGGTCAGCATCTCGCACCCAGTATCTGGACCTGAAGGTAGGCAAACTCCCTAGAATCCGTCAGCAGAAGTCTGGGGGCGAGTTTCGTTAGGCCCAATACCAAGCCTGGCACACGGTAGGCCCTACGTGAACACCAGCTGAACCCCAGGGTCCCGGAATTCAAGGTAGCAGGGTTTCTTTAGAAAGGTGCCATCGGGGTACCTTCTTGACTCCTCCAAGGGTGAGGTCCCTGGAGCGGATGGAGGGAAGGCGACCTGGAGTGAGTGGAGGCGCCGGCCGCCGCCCAATAAGCCCCCGTCCCCCAGAGAGGAGGGGGCGGGGACCTCCCGGAGCGCTCGACTCGCCCGCAGCGTTTCCTTGCGACATTTTGCCTGAGAGAAAGGAAGGAAAGGGGCAACAAAGTCACTCGAGGGGGCGGACAAACGGACCCTGGGCGGAACCCCACCCACGTGGCCTCCCGCCCCCCAGTCAGTGCGTCCCTCCCTTTCCACGTGGCAAGACTCCCCGGACCACCCAGTCAGAGCCCTTGGCTCGCTCTCTGCCCAGGCCCCCGGCCAGGCACAAGGCAGACACGCACCCCCGCGTACCCGGGCTGTGGCTCCACACCACGCGCGTCCCGACTTCACCTCCTTCGCGGCCCGCAGAATGCCCTGGGTCTCTGCGCCCGGCGGAAGTCTGCGTGGCAGGGCCCGGGCGCCGCCATCTTGCCGCGGGGCGGAAGTGAGGTCGGTGGGCGGGGCCGGGCCACAGTATTTATCCGGCGGCGCCTCGCTCCCCTCCGCCTTCTCTTCCCGGTTCTTCCCGGAGTCGGGAAAAGCTGGGTTGAGAGGGCGAAAAAGGAAGAGGGGTCTGGTCTAGGTTACGCTGCGGTGCAGCGCTCGGGGGTCTTGGCCCGAGCCAAGGGGGCAGACGCGCCCAGCTCCGAGTCTGGGGGCTATAGCGGCCGCTAGGACCCAGCATGGGAATTCGCCGTGGCGGAACCTCTGGGAGCAGTGGGGTCGCGGCTCGGCTCGGCTCGGCTCGGCTCGGCTCGGGACGGGGCGAGGGGCGAGAGCGAGAGCCGGACTCAGAGTTGAGGAGGCCTGGGCTCAGCCGAGCTGCGGCTGTGGGCTCGATGATGACCTTGGAGTGGTCACTGTACTCTGGGCTGTGGCCTCGCCCTCGCTTGGGGGGTCCTTCCCTTGGGCTGCTGGTGGGATCCTGGGGTGGGGCTGTGGGCGCAGCGCTGGGGCACCCGCCCTGGGCTCCTGACTGCTTACCCTTGCGCGCACCCACGTTCCAAGCCCTGATCCCGAAAAACGAAGTTTGCTCGATTGGGAGGGACGAATTTAAAGAACTTTCATGGTGACTGTGGCATTTGTAATTTAACATAAAAAATGCCTTTACTGTTCTCCCTAATCCAAAACCATGTAAAAACCACGTAACATTGCCGAGAGTTTGAGGGGAGGAAAACATTTCTGCTACAATTCCACATAGAATACTACTATTAAAACTTTTGTAATATATTGCAATCCCCTTGTAGAGCTGTCATATTGTACCACAATTTTGAATCCTCCCTTTTAAAATAACATTTCTCTGTTGCTGCATCAAATGAGTAATTCTTGGGTCTTTGTCATGATTTGCCTATTTTCCTATTTGTACACTTAGATTGTTTCCCCCTACTGCTGCTGTAAATAACGCTGTAGTGAACATCTGGTGCATTTAAGGTTTTTTCTTCTTTTGGATTATATCTCTAGGACAACTTTTCACACTTGTGATAACTGGCCAAGAGAAGATGTACTTTATTTTTTAAGTAAAATTTTTGAGAAAATAGATCACATGCAAGGCTTTTTTTTTTTTTTTTTAATTTTAGAGCGAGAAAAAGAGGGAGAGCGAGAATGAGCAGGGAGATAGAGGGAGAGAAAAATCTCAAGCAGACTCCACGCTGAGCTGAGCGCACTGACCCCCACGCTGGGCTTTATCTCATGATCCTGAGATCATGACCTGAGCGGAAACCAGGAGTCAGATGCTTAACAGACTGTCACCCAGGTGCCCCATATGCACATGTGGTTTTAACAAATAATACAGAGATCTCAATTTTTTTCCAGTAGAAACATATCCTAAAACTATAGTACAATATCACAACCAGAATATTGACATTGATACATTAGAAATATAAAACATTTCCATCAATGCAAAGATCTCCTTTAGTTTTCTTTTTATAGCCACACCTCCCTCTTTCCGCCCACCCCTGGCAACCACTAATCTGTTCTTCACTTTCATACTTTTGTTATTTCAGAAGTGGAACTCATTCAAAAATGGAATCATACAATATGTGACTTCTTGGGATGGCTTTTTTCACTCAGCATAATTCCCTTGAGATTATCCAAATTGTTGAATGTATCACTAGTTCATTCCTTTTTATTACTAAGTATCCATGGTTTGTTTAACCATTTGTTCTTTGAAGGACATCTGGGTTGTTTCCAGTTTTGGGCTCTATTATGAATAAAGCCCCATGAACATACATGAAATGGTTTTGTTTTTTACAAAGATACCTATTCATTGTAGAAAATTTGGAAAATTTTAACAAACACCCAGAATCAAATGAAAGTCATCCATTACATGCTTGAAGTTGTTTTCCCAGGCATGTGGCTTTTTAAAAATTGAGATGTTTTACACAAGGTTCAATAATCTGCTTTTGTTTTTCCTAACAATATACTATAAATATTTTTGAGTTACTGAATATTCTTTTAAATTATCATTTTTAATGGCTAAATAGTACTCCACATTGTTATCTTGCACCATAATGTCTTTAACCGGTTTCCTGTTAACCAGGAAACCAGTTTCCTTCCTGCAATGCTGATTGGATTTCTGCAAAAGTTTTCACCCCAACAGGACAAGAGGAGAGAAGACTTAAATCAAGACTTGTATCTTTAACATTTTGGCGCTTGCTTCTTAACAACAATTACTATAGTTTCCCGTTAAGAACATTCTCCTTTGTTCCCTCTAATTAGGCTAATATACCTTTGGCACCATTCTCCTTTCTTTCATCTTCTTCCTCTACTTCTACTTCTTCTTCTTTTTCTAGAGAGAGAGAGACAATGTGCATCCACGTTGGGGTGAGGAGGTGAGGTGGGGGAGGGAGAGAGAGAACGTTCAGCAGACTCCTTGCTAAGGGCAGAGCTGCAGACTTGGCACAGGGCTCAATCTCATGACCCTGAGATCATGACCTGACCTGAAATCAAGAGTCAGAGGCTTACCCGACTGAGCCACCTAGATGCCCCACACTCTTCTCTTTTCTTTCTTTACTTGCTCTAACACCTCCCTCTCTGTTTTCTTCCAAAGGCTATATTCTTTCATCTAGCCTTAAAAGAAACTAGTAAATCCTTACTAGCTGAACCCCATATCATCACATCTGTGATTCTAGCAGATCTTAATTGTCATTAATAACATTTTATTTCTACATATTTCATAGTAAAGGTGATCATCTCATTGTTGTCTCATTGATTAATGAAATTAATAAACACAAGAGCAAATACAGTTTGTTGTTGCTGTTGTTGGTTCTAAATGCAGAATTCAGAAGATGTAAACAGAGTCTGTAAAAAGACTGTTTCTGTGAACTCTTGTTGGGCATTGGGAATAATAAATGAATAAGGAACTGTTTTGAATATGTATCAGTAGAAGAAAAGGAATGTGTGGTATGAAAATGCTATCCAAGCTCAAGCCATTACATGTTCTCTCTGAGTAATTTCTCCTGATTTGTTTGCATCATTTTGCAGGCCATTATTTGCTGGTTCCTCCTCGTCTCCTTGACCTTGAAACATTGGAGAGTCCTTGGATTCAGTCCTCAGAACTCTTCCCTTTTTTCTCTATACTTACTCCTTTGGCCCTGTTCAGTTTCTCGGCTTCAAACACTGTGCTGAATGCTGACAATCCTTGGTGCCTATCTCAATATGGACCTCTCTGAACATCAGATGTGTATTTCCGCCTATCCCCTACTTCCACTTGGATGTCTACAAGGCATCTCAAACTTACATCCACATCCAAACTTTTGATCTCCCTCCTCAAACTACTTTGAAATGTTCCCCATCTCAGTACATGGCATCCCTCAGGCTGCTCAAGTTTAAAAAAAAAAAAAAAATTAAGATTTTATTTATTTATTTATTTGACAGCAAGAGGGGGATCACGAGCAGGGGGAGTGGAAGAGGGAGAAGCAGGCTTCCTGGCGAGCACGGAACCCGATGCGGGGCTTGACCCCAGGACCCTGGGATCATGACCTGAGCCGAAGGCGGACGCTTAACGACTGAGCCACCCAGGCACCCCTCAAGTCAAAATTTTACAGTTATTCTTCACTCCTGTCTTTCTCTCATGTGATGCCTCCAGTGCATCAGCTTTTCCAGATATATCCAGAATCTTACCACTTCTCACCACATTCACTGACATGCCACCCTGGGTCTGGCCACCATAATTTTTTTTTTTTTTTTTTGGCTGTGATTATTTTAATAGCCTCCTAACTGGCCTCCCTGCTTCCACCTGGGTCCCATTAGTTTAGTTGCAACATAGCATAACTAACATATTTCACATCAGGTCATGTCTCTGCTCTTGACTTCCCAGAGGCTTCCCATTTCAGAGTAAAGACCAGAGAGTTTAGACTGGTCTACACAGCCCTACATAATCTCTCTACCTACCTACCTACCCACCGTCTCTCTGTCCTTAACACCTACCACACGCCCGTCACTCACTCTGCTCCAGGAGCACTGGTTCCTTGCGGTATCCGGATCAATCTGGGATGCTCCGTCTTCAGAGCCTCTGCACAGCTACCTGGAATGCCCTTCCCGCCATGGAATTCTTTTTTTGTTGTTGTTTTAAGATTTTATTTATTTATCTGACACACAGAAATCACAAGTAGGCAGAGAGGCAGGCAGAGGGGGCGGGGGGAAGCAAGCTCCCCGCAGAGCAGAGAGCCCAATGTGGCCGCATCCCAGGACCCTGGGATCATGACCTGAGCCAAAGGCAGAGGTTTTAACCCACTGAGCCACCCAGGAGCACCCCGCCCCCCATGGAATTCTGCATGGCTCTCCTCCCCTCCTCAACCAGGGTTTTTTTTTTTTTTTTTTAATCGCAAAGTCACGTTTTTCAAGAAGGCCTTCTCTGATGGTATTAAAAATTGTAACCTCCCCCATGACATTCCCTATCCCTATTTACTGACTTCTTTTTCTCTACAGCGCTGTCACCTAGTAGATTCCAGAGTTTATTTGCCTCTCCATCTTCTCCCCACCAGAAAGTAAGCCCCGTAGGAGTAGGGACTTCTTTTCCTCCTCCCCTGCAGTATCCTCACTGCCTGAAACAATACCTGACACAGAGTCATCACCCAATAAATTTTTGTTGAGTGAACGAATGAATTCCAGGCTGCGTTGAGACCAAGTAGCGAATCCGGATGTGAATTAGAGAAATAAAAAGGGTGGATTGTTTCCAGGTGGATTATACAAGTGATTGAAATTTAGCACCGCTGAGGTAAAAGCCATCCTTGCATTGCACGTCTGTATGTCTTCTCTGTAGGTTCTCTGTGTGCCAGTGGCTTACATGCACTAAGTGAAGTAAATGCTGAGCCAGTGGAGGGAAGGCTTTGAGGCATGACGGCAGTTTCTGGATCCGCGGCATCGAAGTCTTGTCCTTGAGATCTTCCTACGAAGTGCCCAGTGGTATTCCATACCTTCTACGTTGTGCTCTTCCCCTTCAGGTACAGCTCAGTGACTATGCCAGTCTTGTGGATTCATCCTATCAGTCCTTTCGCTTCTCACAAAGCTTGTGATTCTTTCTTCATTGTTCTTGGGCTTTGTCCCTTGAAGTTTCTCTTTGCCCTTCCAACATTTCATTAGTGTCTCTTCTATAGTTTTTCAGGGCGCTTAAATATAATTCAGCATTTTTCCCATCTTAAAATTGTTAAATATTTAAGTAAAAAACAGCTAAAAACACTTAAAAAGTTAAATGGAGTGAGAGTTGTAAGAGGTCTAATATAATTTCAAAATGATAAAGCAAATAAGCACCGAGAAATCCATATGGTTCTTACACACAGTCATTGCCCTTTCCTGTCACTGCCAACACATTGTAAATGAACAAAGTGGTTTTTATGAGCTGTCTGGATGTGTCTGCATTCATTGGCTCTTGAGATCCTTACACTTAGCTCAACCATGGGGAAATACACGTAAACATCTTGAGTCTATAAAATTTACAAACAATATTAAGACTGTAGGTCTTTTTTGCTTACAGCTTCTCTCTATTGCCTCACACTCTATATTTGCTCTATGTCCTTCAATCATGAAGAATCCAGCCCTTGTACTCAGACTTGAATTTGAATCAAGTTTTATGTCTTATGGGCTGAGTCTCATTTCCCACCACCATCCCTATTAAGATAAGGTTGAAAGGTCCACCTCTCAGGGCTGCGGTGAGAATCCCATGCCTAGGGTCTTGGTGCTTAAGAATAAAATAATAAAATTAACAATAATAATAAAATAGTTTCTGTTATTATTGTGATCATACCCTGGATATAATATTAACTATGGAAACTTCCAAGCATGCACAAAAGTGCAGAGGGTAGCTTATTGGATCTCCAAGTACCCAGCTTCAAGAATTATCTACCCATGCCAATCTTGTTTCATCTGTCCATTTCATGCCCCTCCAGATTATTTTTATTTTTTCCAGATTATTTTTAAATAGTCATGGATACCATGTCACTCACTCATAAATATTATAGTATGCATCTCTGAAGGATATTCTTTTTATTTTTTATTTTATATATTTTTAAAAATTTTTATTTATTTGAGAGAGAGAGAGAGAGAGAAAGCATGAGAGCAGGGAGGGTCAGAAGGAGATGCAGACTCCCTGCCAAGCAGGGAGCCCCGATGAGGGACTTGAGCCTGGGACTCCAGGATCATGACCGGAGCTGAAGGCAGTCGCCCAACCAACTGAGCCACCCAGGTGCCCAGGATATTCTTTTTAAAAGTAAACATGAAGTATCTTTATCACAGTATCTTTCTTAAATACTATCAAATACCCCCTTGGTATTCAAATTGCCCAATTGTCACACAGGGTTTTCTTTCTTTCTTTTTTTTTTTTAAGATTTTATTTATTTATTTGACAGACAGAGATCACAAGCAGGCAGAAAGGCAGGCAGAGAGAGAAGGAGGGGGGAAGCAGGCTCCCTGTTGAGCAGAGAGCCTGAGGCGGGACTTGATCTCAGGACTCTGAGATCACGACCTGAGCCAAAGGCAGAGGCTTAACCCACTGAGACACCCAGGCACCCAGGGTTTTCTTTTTTTAATGGTTTAAGTCAGTATCCAAATAAGGTCTATACCCTTGAATATTTTATTGGAGATATAATTAAGGTGTGCGGAGAGTTTTTGCTGTAAAAATGTCCCTTGCAGTGTTGTTTAGAATGGAGAAAAGGTAAAATAATCATAGTAGAGTAGGGGATTGGTGTGTGATCTGACAACAGAACATACTCAGCAATTTAAAACAATACTGTGGAAAGACTGTGTCATGAACAGAAAAGGTATCGGTAAGTGAAAAAGGCAGGTTACAAAACAATATTTACGCTATTTTTGTTATTAAAATATGTATCTGAACGGTGGGGGAAATGAATGATTTTAATTCTCCCTTCAATTTTAGAATCAAAATTTCTCATCTTTTTATAGTGATCATGGATTCCTTGTGTAATAAAAAGCTATTAAAAATAAAAATGCAGCAGAAGGGCATCTTGGCGGTTGTCTGGTTTCATACAGAGTTAGTTCTATTTGGGTTGTGAAGCTTTCTCCTTACCATGTGTTCTCTCATGTGATCTGAGGAGAAGTCCTTAGAGACAGGAAGCAGCAAAAGCCCTGAAGGGGTCTGTGGCTTCCCCCGAGGCTATTACACAGCTCCACAGAAGCGCATACAGATGGCTACTGTTCATCCTTGGGACACATGATCTCATGCGCCCTCCGCGTGCCATCCCGGGAAGGTGGGAGGCAGAGGTGTGCTAGGACACGTCTTCCTCTTAAGCAGGGAAACCAAGTCAGAGAACCTGACTTTTCCTCACACCACCCCTCAAGGTAGTTGTGGGGCGAGGTTTGGGTCCAGATGTCTGGCACTGGCCATAACACAGGAGATTACGTTCTGCACCCCTTCAGAATTGCGACATTTCAATGTAGGTGTGTGAGGGGCGGGACCTAGGTATGTTTGGCTGAGGCAGTGCTTAATCCTGTCTCAGTGTACCGCACCACACTGCATTCTGTGGTTCAGGATCTGACCAGACTTGCTTGGGTTCTCCACACCCACCCAGGGAAGGTTTGGCGTCTGCTTGTCCTTGCTCTCTGTAAAATTTTCACATTCTGTCCACTGTCACCTCCTCTAACCTTTGCTGCCTGCTGATGTCTGCAGCCCCCAAGTCCCTCTCGGTGAGTGTCCCTTGCACTCAGTTCATGTCTTCTATGGCACACTGAGCCCTCAGGCAGGAGCTGAGAGGTCTGTCCCTGGCTCCTGCACCAAGCCCTCCCCACCCCCCACCACGCTCCTGCTTCCACAGTCCCCTCTTGGCTGTGCTCTGCCTGGACTCAAGCTGGTTTTGACTCCTCCTTCTCTGAATCCCTATCTGTACCCTGCAATTTAGTTGTGTATTTCTTATTCTCTATGTCCACCTCCCCCCCACCCCAAAAGACCACGGGCTCCTTGCAGGCAGACACGAGTAATAATGATGGCAATGACAACAGTTCTGATGGGTCACTGGGTCCTTCTTGTGTACCAGCCCCACAGCTGAGTGATTTACATAATTTCTCATTTAGTATTTATTATCTCACTCGGCAGATGAAGAAGTTGAAGCTCTGAGAGGTTGAGGAACTTGTCCAAGATCACCCAGCTAGAAAATGATAGAACAGGAATTTTAACCATATCTGACTGTAAAGTCCGTGCTTTTCCACACTGTGCATACTCTTTGTCACTGTTGGTTGTTTGATTCAAATTTCCTTGAGTGCTCTTCACAGCGGCGTCCCTGGGGTTTTCATGTGGTGGGAGAAAAGCCTCCTGTCAATAAGAAAGCTGATAGTATTCTCCCAAGCCCAGATGGTTGGTTGGGATGAGAACACTCCAAGCTCTCTGTGTGTTCTTCCCACCCCGTTCTTCCCACCCCCACTTTCTTGCCTCTGCACACCATTCTCTGCCCCACAACCTCTCTCTCTCTCTCTTTCTCATTCCTTTCCCTGGGGACACCTGAGCAGCCAGAGGACTCTCCCTAGATGATCGAGGATTGTCAGTGGGTCTAACATCCTGTGATAGCTTTGGTAAGAAAATGGAGCCATGGATCAGCCAGAGTCCCCGAGGAGAGAATCCAGACTGAAGACCGAACCCCCATACCCCATCTGGACCCTTTCCCGTCACAGCTCCCCTTCCCTTCCCCCACTCAGAATCCTTGTCTGGGGACTCCAAAGCCTCTGGGCTCAGCCCCACCCCTCTCCCAGCATCCTAAAGTTTGGGGGCTGCATTCAAGTGAGAGATTTCCAAGTCGAGGTGTGTTGGAGAGACTTCTGAGGGCAGCTTGTCCTGCAAGAACAGGGGAAAAGTGGCAGCCACCGCCGTTGTGTCTGAGGACATCAGCGGAGCTTCCTGGGAGACCCTCTGCCCTTTCCCCTCCCACCAGCCCAGGGAGCGGGGACCAAGCTTGCTTATTGTCACCTGACGCTGGGCAGCCACTGATCCCATTGGTGGAGCCAGATTCGGTCTGGCTCTCTCGTTCTTTCTCGCCTTCTCTGCCTCTCTCTCTCTCCCTCTCGCTCTCCTCCACGCTGCTTTGATTTCGCTCTTGCCTCTCCTTGCACTCGGCTGGGAACATCGCCTCTCTGGGGGCAGCAGCCGTGCGTGCGCTGCGGAGCCAGGCAGGAGCTGCCTGCGGGGCATGGAAGAAGCCTCTTTGGCAGCCTCGAGAGGAGCGAGAGGAGCGAGAGGAGCGAGCGAGCGCCGCTGCCTGTGACCCAGGCGTCGCCGCTGCCCCTCTCCCTGGGGAGAGCACGTCCACACAGAGGTCTCTCCCTTCCCTCCCTTCCAGGTCTTCCTCCGCAGAGCCCGGTGGAGCCAGGTGAGTGCGCGTCCTCCCCAGAGCATCCCCCTGTCAATTCTGAGAGCGACTCAGGTGGCAAGGGGCTAGGAGCTGGGGGCACCAGGGGCCTGCCACCGTCCACGATGCCCACCTAGATCACCAGGGCCAACGACCTTGTCCCCTGTCCCCCAGGGCCTTGGCAAAGGGATTAACAGCTGGATCCAGTCCCCCCGGGGCACCATAGTCAGTCACCCCGTGACCATTCTGCTGCAGTCAGCTATGCCAACGGGGACAGCGGGGTGGGGGTCAATGTCCCCCTGGCCGGTGGGGGGCTTTTCTGGAAGGGCATGGGCAAGGGCTGTCGGTGTGTACGGCACGTAGGCATGCTTGTGAGGAGACCGGAGGTTTGCTTGCGTAGATAGTTCTGTATGCACGCACTTCTGCTCTCGTATGGGCTTCCGCCGCTGGGGGGCCTGTTTAGGGACATATGTTTCTTGTACACGTGAGCTACGTGTGTGGGGGCTCACTTCTCTGAGTAGCCTCTGGGTTCCGGGGGTGGGGGCAGTGTGAGGCGGTGTATTTATGGAGTGGACATATCCTTGTCATGTGTGTGGGAGGACATGGTGAGGGAGGGATTGCATGTAACTAAAGGGTTTCTATGTGGGGAGGGGCAACTCCGGAGCAGAAAGGGGTAGGTAGGTGGAGAGTGTGGGCAGAAGCCACTGTCTGTGTGCAGACCCACGTAACTGTGCAAACCTGTTGGCATGTGGAGGATCGGGGCTGGCAGAGTGTGGCTAGGGACAAACCAGATTTTCAAAGTCTGGCTCTCTGAGCCTGGAGAAGATTTGAGAGAGGCTACCGGGATCTGGGCAGGGGTGGACATGTGTGTGAGTGTGCATGTGTGTGTGCAAGCCGGCGTGTGAGTTGTGTGCCTTGTGTGGAGGAAGCACAGGTGCCTGTTGGCGCCCGTGGCTTTCTTTTTTTTTTTCCCAAATATGGCTTGCGACTAAGTGTGCATGCATATGTGCGTGTGTGAGCCTGTGGACTTCAACATGTGTGGGTCTGGGTGGAGGTGTGACAGCTCGTAGAGGGAAAACTATGGGACATTCTTAGACTGTGGAAGGTGGCGGAGGCACCTGAGTGCATAGGTGAGTGCGTGGGAGCGAGGCTGTTTGAGGAGGTGTGGGCAGCCCTTGTGTGGCAGGTGTGGGTGGGCACATTCGGCGCATGTGTGTGCGTGCATGTATGTGTGTGCACTCATGGGCCTGCCTGTGCGTGGGTGTGTAAGTGCTTGTCTTGGCAGTGTGGGTGTTTCTCAGGGGCTGTCTCAACCTGTCCCTCACACCCTGACGTTCCCCAGGCACCTGGACTTGGAGAACTGGGGCTCACACCCACCCTTGGTCCACCCTGGCTTTGCTGTTCTCCCAAGTGTCACTCACGACCACTCTTCCAGGCTAGCACAGGGGGAGTAATCTCAGCGCTTCTAGAACTGTAGAAAGGAAACGATGAGCCAGCTCCTGGAGTCTGCACCCCCCCCCAATTGCTGCCCCTCTCTCTGGGGGAGAGTCTGAGGAGAGGAGTACTGAGGCAGGAATAGGTGCCCACCTGTGAGGTAGGCAGAGACTGAATCTGCTGTGGGTGGGAGGTGGTCACTCAGGCCCTCTGTGGGGTAGGAGTGTGTCTGTGTTGGGGTGTGTGTGTGTGTGTATCTGTGTGTGTGTCTGTGTGCATACGTGTGTCTCCCTGGGAAGCTCCTCACTGGGAAACCAGAGCATACCAAATCCCCAAGTCTCCACATCTGTCCCCATGAATTATAAACTGGTTTATTATACAGTTGTTTCACAATCCTATCCTGCTTTATTTTGGGATGGACCTGGTAGCACCCCCATGCTTGTTTATCACAGGACTCCCTGCGCACAAGCCACCAACGTGTGGCTGAACTTCATGACAGGTAGGATTAGGGTAGGAACCCAAGATGAAACGCGGGCTCAGGGGGCATCCTGGAACAAGTAGAAGCCATCACCCATATCCTTCCCTCTGTGCCTGCCACTCAGGCGCCCACGGATGAATTTAGCCCACCAGGCTCCACAACAGGCTTTAACTGACAGGCAAGTGTGGGTTGGATCTTCTGGAAGCTATAAATAGAAGTACCTGCTTTTGAAGGCACGAGGTACCCTCACCCTTAGCACCTGGGGAAAAAGAGGAGAAGAAACAGAAGGGGGAGAAAAGGAAACAACATTCCAGAAACCTGAGGTGTGCTGGGATGGGGCTTCAGAAGGAACCGGGAAGGCATGAGCTCCGCTGGGCACTAAGCAAATGGCCGGAAGCAAGTCCAACCCACGTTCATGTTCTTGTCCCAGAGACAGTCCCGTCCCTCTCCCTGCCCCTCTCCTTCTCCCTCTCCCTTCCCACCCTGTTCCCCAGAGCTCATGAGCCAGGCCACAGTCAAGGCCAGCGTTAGCTCTTGCTAGCTAAAGCACAGGTGAGCGCCAGTGGTGTGGTCCTCTAATCCCTGAAACAGCAGCCCGGGTGGAAGCAAAGGGGTGAGAGAAGAGGAAGATGAGAGAAAATGTAGTTACTCAAAAGGGAAAGACAGAAGAAGAAAAATAACAGTAAAACCATGTGCACCGACGCATATACACATGCCATGCACATCACACACATATCTCGCACACACACACACACACACACACACACACACACAAAGGGACACAACCTTTGCTCAATGACTAAGAGTTTGGGCTCTGGAGTCTGATGTGAGTTCAAATCACTTCCCAGCTGCATGACCTCTGCCATCTCAGTATCCCCCAACCTCAGTGAACCCATCCATAAAATGGGGATAATAATAGTACCTACCAATGGTGAGGCTTGCTTGAGATGATGCTTGGGCAATTATCACCACAGATGGGCCTGTTGTGGATGGCAAAGGTAAAACAAATTATTCAAATGAGTCAAGCAACAGAGGATCAGCTGAGAGGAAAGAGTGGCAGTTGAAAAGTTGGGGGCGGAAGAGCTATGGCCGGTGCTGGCCCCTCCTGCCACTGGTTTATCCATGTGCATCTCCGTGGCTCTTGGACTCACAGCCTTGCATTTTGGCAACCCTCCCTGAGTCACCCTGAGGGAGGAGGGAGGTCTGAGCCCGAGCGGCCTGGCACCCTTGGCCTCTTGGCTACTGGGGCCCTCTGCCCACCTCAACCCTCACGCTGGTCTCCTCAGTGGGTGCTTCCTGTCTCTCCTACACCGCCTCATACAGTTCTCTCCACCCCCACCCCCTTCTCTTTTCACGCCTGCTGGCTGAGGGCCCCCCCCTCGGCTCCATCTGCTGCGAATCTGTCCTGTCGGCGTTTGCAGCATTCCCACTGCCTCGGCCACCTGTCAGGTGCCGTCTGCTCCACAGACCCCTCTGAGAAGAGCCAAGAGCCCCCCAGGGGGGACACCCTTTTATCTTGGTCCTACCCCTTGGTCCTTGGTCCTACCCCTCTATCTTTCCATGCACTCTTCCCATCTGATGTGATGAGGCGGGTGCAGTCAATGGATTCCCAAGGTTCCAAGGTTGGGAATGAGACATTCCAGAAAACTCTGGTGGGGAGGAAGGGGCTAATTCTTCCTCTCCCCTCAGTCCCCACAGGAGCCAAGCCAGAGGGGAGCATGGAGCTGCTGTCCACGCCCCACAGCATCGAGGTCAACAACATCACCTGTGACTCCTTCCGCATCTCCTGGTCCATGGAGAACAGTGACCTGGAGAGGGTCACCCATTACTTCATTGACCTTAACAAGAAGGAGAACAAGAACTCCAACAAGTTCAAGCACCGGGTGAGTAGAGGGTGCCCAGAGGGCCTCTCACTCATACCCCTCCTTGAAGGAGGCAGGGTAATGGAGCGCTGTGTGGTGATCGTCGGGAGTCAGACAGGCCTGGTTCAAACCCAGGCTCTTCTCAGTGTGGAAACTTAGGAAAGTTATTTAGTCTCATTAAGCCCAAGTCCCTTCACTGGTAAAAAGGGAATAATAATGCCAGCCCCCACGGGCCTGTGAGAGGCTTCTGTGAGGTAATGTTTGCCTGGTGTCTGGCTTGGGGCCCAGCTACCGTGAACACCATTATAGGCCTCACGACTGGGCCTTCAGACGGGGTGGGAAAACCTGAGGGAGGCCACAGACACCACACCTGGGGCTGGCGTCTCAGGGAATGACAAAGCCCCTGACTCAGGAAGCAGTTTTGTTGCTGACTGTGTGGGCGACACGGGCCATGGGAGGACTGGGGCTCTTTGCTTGGTCCTCACTGACCCCTCTTAGACTGCCGTGATCCTTCTCGGCCCCCGGCCCTCTGGCCTACTGGTGGTTGCGTTGAGGAGAGCAACATGGCGGAGTCCTCCGCTGGCTGGGGTGTCCTTTCCCTGGGTTAAAGCCGGTGTGGGGGTGGGTGGGAGGAAGGCTCCCATCTTCTCACGCTGGCAGAGAGGAAGGGGGAAGAGTGAGGTGGGAAGGAGCTGGTTCCCACGACGACTGCATCATGTGGGTTACTCACCCTCTCTCTCTTTGGAACTGGCTCTCCCGATCTGGGTGTCTTTTGGCAGGCCAGTTGCCACGGTGACGTGAATGTTCAACACCACCCCCTTAACCCTCCCCCCCACAAAGAATAAGGCATATTTTCCCTTCCTCCCTGGCTCTCAGCATTTGCTGTTGCCGTGGAGACGGCACTGCAGTGTGCAGAGCTCTCGAAGTCTCCCTCGAAAACGGAGGTCTCAACGTCCTCAACTTTTCGGCCTCCACCCCTGTGGCCTTTCTCCTTAGTTCCCAAGAGAACGGGCATCAGGGGGCATTACGGAGGGGTGGAGGCTGGGGGTTATCTGTATGGCCTTTCCAATGGCCACTGCTTGCTTCCGCAGGAAAATGGTGGCCAGGGCACCGAGCCATTGAATCATGGAGATTTTGGCCCTCCTCAGGCAGCCTAGGGGCTGGCTGGGGAGCATGAGGCCTGGCGAAATGCCAAGGCTGGGAGTGACCCCCTCTTTGACTCTAGGCTCTTTGCATCCCATTTCTCAGGATGTCCCCACAAAGCTTGTGGCCAAGGCCGTGCCACTGCCCATGACCGTGAGAGGCCACTGGTTTCTGAGCCCCCGCACGGAGTACAGCGTGGCTGTGCAGACGGCAGTGAAGCAGAGTGACGGGGAGTACCTGGTATCTGGCTGGAGCGAGACGGTCGAGTTCTGCACCGGGGGTGAGGCCCTGCTCTCCCGCTGCTTTGACACATCAGGCTTAGTTAGGGTCAGGAGGGGGCTGTGTCTTAGCCCTGCAGCCGCTTATGAACACCTCCTGAGGGTGGGCACCAGGCTTTGGCCGACAGGGTGGCCCCCATGGACAAGACCCACGCCTGCCCCCGACAAGCCGGAGGTCTGACACAGGAGGCAGACGTCAGGGCTCCTAGTCCTGTTGGCAAAACCACTTCCATACGGGGATGTCCTTCTTTTCTGGGTCTGGGCAAACATTCTGTTTTGAATTACGGTAAAATATACATAACACAGAGTTTCCCATTTCAACCAGTTAAGTGTGCGGGTCGGTAACATTAAGTCCGTTCACAGTGGTTCCACGACCAATCTCCAGAACATTTTCATCTTCCAAACTGAAACTCTATACCCTCTACATGACAGCCCCCTTCCCTCCTCACTTCAGCCCCTGGCAACCACCATTTCACTCTGTGTCTTCTGTAGCTATGACTATTCTTGGTATCTCCTGTGAGGGGAATCATGCAGCATTTGTCCTTCTGGGACTGGAGCGTTGGCTCTGTCATTTTACTCAGCATCATGTCCTCAAGTTTGGTTTATCCATGTTGAGCATGTGTCAGAATGTCCTTCCTTTTTAAGACAGAATAATAGCCCGTTGTATATGTAGACCGCACCTTGTTTATCCGTCATTGGCCGATGCACAGTCAGTGAGTAGGAATAATAATACTAATCCCATTTGCTTGTCTCGAGTCTCCACTTAGCCGGGGAACATGACCCCTATTCAGGGGTCCTGCAAACCCTCTTAGCAGAATTTCGTTGGCAAATTCCAGCACGAATAAGCACCAGGCTTATGTGTCCCTACCTGGTCGTGGATGACCCGGGATCTGCCCCACAAATAGTCCACTCTTTTGGTGTCCATAGTGAGAACTGCTCCAGATCTCTCTCTATCACAAGGAAAGGGCAGGGAATATTCCTAGCCCCAGGCTTCTGAGGCGGCTGGCTCCATCCTCTGCCAGGGCCCATGCCCTAAGTCTCCTTGACTTGCCATTCTCTTTCAAGCAGTGCTTTTCCTTAGCTCCGCTGTAAAGCCCCACTCGGGTGCTCTTGCTCCCTGTGGGGAAAGCCTCTTGGTTTACCCCAGAGCCCCACCCGCAGTGGCGGTTTAATTCAAACTGGGGAGCTGGGGATGGCTGCGGTCCAGTCCCCACTCTTCTTGCCAAACCCAGCACCCTGGCCAGGGCTGCATCTGCAAAGGAGGAAAGGGCACCTTTTTCTAATCTGTACAAAGGCCCTGTCTTGGTTGGCAGCAGCTCTACCTGGGCCCCAGGACTCCTCTTCACATGAGCATGGCTGGGGATCACAGCTCCTGGGCCCCCTGGTATGACTGTGTAACTGGGCAGCCCCTGCCCCTTTTGGATTCAGCAAGCCTGAGCCTCTGGCAATGGGAGGGCAGAGGTGATGAGGACAAGCAGCATCCAGCTGTCCATGTTCCCAGCTGGGCCCCCTGGCCTGCCCCTTGGCCTGCACAGGGTGCTGTGACTATTTGGTGTACCCTGAGGTTGCTCTGAGGACAGGGGTGGGTGGACATACTCTGTGTGCAGTGGGTGAGTGTGGGGGCGGGGCGAGGCTGTGATACCCAGCCTGACCCTGGGTTTACCAGCTGGGACTCTTGCAGATTATGCCAAGGAGCACCTGGCACAGCTGCAGGAGAAGGCTGAGCAGATCGCAGGCCGCATGCTCCGCTTCTCCGTCTTCTACCGCAACCACCACAAGGAGTACTTCCAACACGCCAGGTACAGCGTGGCCCCCGGCAGGGCCCTGGTCTTGCTTTCCACCCTGCCTCTGTTTTGTCTGGAGGGCCCTGGCTGTCTCACATCACGCCCACCTTGTCACTGCCAGGCCCCTCCTAAGGAGACCCTATGATCTCTTACCCCAGGCTGGCTGCTGGGGGGACAGCTGGCTGCTGAGGACTGGGCTCCAGGGAAGGAAAGGGCTCTCGGGTTGGGGCTGCATGGGGGAACCATGGTATCTGGCCTGGGTGAACAAGATCTTGGGTTTGTTCTTTCTTTGGGACAGTTCCTTGCACTGGGTTCTGATGCCAAGGGTCAGCTGTCTTTCCAGTTCAGGCCCTGGGTCCTAGGGGAAGGTGGTGAGGGGAGCACAGGGCAAGAGGATTCTGTGTACGAATGGTCCTAGTCTTCAAGCTGTGTACTGTGGAGCCTGGAGGCTCCAGGGAGGTGTTGCAGGGTGTTTTAGGGTAGTAATGAGGGTTTTGTGGGGGAAATTAGGGCGAGGCTTGGTGGGCCCCACACCCGTCGTTCAACTGAAGCAGCTTCAATTTCATTGCCTATTGACTGCCTTTGTATAATATCCTTTGGGAAAGAGAGGGGCTCTGTAGTCCAAAAATATTTGATCCAGTTGATGATCTGGTCCAACCCACCCAGCCTACAGATGGGGAGCCTGAGGCTCAGGGAGACAGTAAGTCACTAGTCACCTGGGACATCCAGCACGACAAGGGTGAAGCTCTCTGGGGCTGCCCAACCCCCCAGGCCTGCTGACACTGCTCCAAGTCTATGCCCTTCTAAGGCTGAGCTAGGGCAACCTGCTAGTCTTACTGTCTTTGTCATTGCATTCAGCTGGGGTGGGGTGCTCCCACCCTACCCCGGGGTGGCAGGGAGCGAGTGGGGTCTTTGGTTTTTGTACTAAAGAGGAGAGGCAGCAAGGTGAATGGTGAGCACACTGGCCCAGTTCCAGTTCCTCTGTCAGCAAGCAGGCAAGAGAGGGAAAGCACCCATATGTGCCAGGATGTAAAGATGAATAAAGGACGGAGTCCCCCTCTTGAAAATCTGAGAGTCTATCAGTGGGACAGTACAGACAGATGGAATGTAAGAAGTACGTGTGATTGTTGGGTAAAATTCAGTGTCTGCACACAGTAGGCAGTCAAAGGTTTGTGGAATAGAAGTGCCTGATGTTCCTGGAAGATTTTGGAGAAGAGGGGACACCTGTGCGGGGCCTGGAAGGATGATTAGGAGTTTACCGGGCCAGGTGAAGACAGGTGGGAAAGGCAGTCCAGTCAGAGGGAAGAGAACCGCAAAGGCACAGAGGCAGGAAAGTCGGGGTTCGTGTGTGGCTGGAGGATGTTACTTGTGGGTGTGGGGCTGGTGGGAGGTGGGGTCAGAAAGACCAGATCTTGATGCCCTTGCTTTTCATGAAAGCTCCATCAAAGGGTTTTAAGCTGGGGAGTGGTAGGTTCAGACCTCTCCTCTGTGAAGGAGTGGGTTGCATCAGCCCATCTCCAGGGCTCTCTCCGCTCTCACATTCTGGAATGTTCTATTTGCGATGGACGGAGGCGGCAGCTGGTGGGAAAGCTGGGAGCCGTGCTGGCTCCTTTCTCAACCACACATAGCAGCCAAGGCTCAACCCAGCTAACCAGCAGCATTTTCTCTTCCCTTTGGCATTTTTTCCCCTGGGATGGGTAGGACCCACTGCGGGAACATGCTGCAGCCCTACCTGAAGGACAACAGTGGCAGCCATGGCTCCCCAACCAGTGGCATGCTCCACGGCGTCTTCTTCAGCTGCAACACAGAGTTCAACACAGGCCAGCCTCCTCAGGACTCCCCCTATGGCCGCTGGCGCTTCCAGATCCCCGCCCAGCGCCTCTTTAACCCCAGCACCAACCTCTACTTTGCGGACTTCTACTGTATGTACACAGCTTACCACTATGCCATCCTGGTGCTGGCCCCCAAGGGCTCCCTGGGGGACCGCTTCTGCCGTGACCGCCTGCCCCTCCTGGACATTGCCTGCAACAAGTTCCTGACCTGCAGCGTGGAGGATGGGGAGCTGATCTTCCGCCACGCCCAGGACCTCATCCTGGAGATCATCTATACGGAGCCCGTTGACCTGTCCCTGGGCACCCTGGGGGAGATCAGCGGGCACCAGCTCATGAGCCTATCCACTGCTGACGCCAAGAAGGACCCCAGCTGCAAGACCTGCAACATCAGTGTGGGCCGCTAGGGACTCCTGGGGAGCTGGGGGGCTAGGGAGAGATGACAGGCAGGTTGGCAATGGGTGGCATAGGTTCAGGGAGCTGGCTTTCTCTCCCCTACCCCCCGCTCCCTCCACGCCACGGCCTCCCCCTTTCCCACCCCTTGGCGTTAGAGGCAACAGAGGGTGTCCCCTTGGTAGGCATGGCCTATTCACCCCCCACCCCACCCCCCCGGTGGACTTGGTAACGCTTCTTAGTCTCCGTAGGTTGGTGGAAGGAGGGTAGATTTCTGGAGATTTCCCCGTTCCTGGTTTCCCCCAATCCTGCTGTTTCTTGCTTCTTCCCAACCTCCGTCTCATGGAAACTTACAGCCTGGGGGCTGTAGCTGAGCAGCCACCCCGGGCCAGAGCCCACGTGTTGCTTGCCCGCCCCCAAAGGCGCTGCAGAGAGCTGCGGGGCGCTCATCTTTAGCCCCGCCCACCGCACTCAGGGCCAACCACAGAATACCCCTCCCCTCTGTGCGGGTCCCGGGGCTGCCGACTCCAGGCCTGGCCCATTCCCTCTATACATAGTCTCCTGCACCGCTCTGACCCCCAGCTGCTCCTTGACCCCCAGCACCCTCTTCCTGCATGGGGAGAGCTGTCCTTCACCCCCCTTCTCCACCTGCCCTCTAGAAAGGGGCCCTCTTTTTCCTCTTGGCTTTGTGGGCTCCGGGCTGTTGGGACTTTTCCTTTTTCGTCTGGAGATGCTGTATACCCCAGCGTATCTTCTCCCTTGCTCAGAGCACTGAGGTCTGCAGTAGCAGCCACTGGGGTCGAGGAGGGGGACAGAGACCCCTGAGACCCAGAGGTACCCCTTCTCAGCCAGAAGTGGGCCGCCTCCTGCCCCGAGGGGACCCGGTGTGGAACTAGAGTTGCGGGGTTTCCAAAGAGCCCTGGCACCCTGCCTGACTGTGCGCTTTGCTCGCTCTCTCTGCCGCGGTGCCGTGACTGCACTGTGCCTGCGTGTGATCTGGACTGTGGCTTCCCTGCCACCGCACCTCACGCCCCGCCCACTGGCACTGTCTGCTCCCCACCGCGAGCCTGTTGGCGGAGAGCCCCTTCCCTGGGGAGTTCTTGGAGAAGTCTTCCCGGGCCTCCCAGCGTTTTCGCCTATCTCCTACTTTGGTACAGGTCATGAAGGCAGTGAGGGTGGACCCCTGGGATAAGCAAAGGGGGTGGGGGGGGGCGGGTGGAGGTGTGGATGGAGGCAGCTATCTGTTTGGGAGGATGGTGGAGGTGATGTCAGGCAGAGGACAGCAGCCCCCACAGTGACAGCCAGATTTCTGTAGTGAAGTACAGAAGGGGCCAGAAGGCCAACAAGGCCATATCTCAGTAAGGGCGCAGGTGGGACAGCTGGTCGCCTCTTGTGTAGCCACAGGGAGTGGTGTGGTCAGCTGTCTCCATGGCATGGAGCAGATCTGGAGGCCCTGGGAGATGCATGGAGTAGAGGACATGGGCCCCCAGGCCTTTTCCCCCTCTGCTGACTGCGTTGCTATGGGGAGTGGCCCTCTGCTCTCTCCTGGCCCTGTGTCTGCCCTGAGCTGGGGGCACACCCGCCTGTGTTGTGCTTGCGACCGTGCATCAATAAAGCGCCATGGCCTGAGCCTGACTCTCTGTGAGCTCTGGGAGGGGTAGGCAGTTGTACAGTCACAGAGGAACTCACCCAGGGACGTCCCCCAGGACGAGACATCTGGAACCGTCTCCGAGGGTGTTCCGAATCTTGCTGCAGGAGGCAGGGCTCAGAAAGCAGAGCTGTATCTCTTAGCTTGGAAGGGATTTTGGAGGTCTTTTGGTATTCCCCTGCACTTTGCAGAAGGGGAAACTGAGGCCTCTGAGAGGGGAACCTGGGGCAATCTGGAGACACAACCAAGGTCCCCTGTTTGGAACCCTTCCCCATGCAGCAGCCTGCCACTGCATCAGACCCAGATGCTGCCTAATATCCCTCCCCCAGAGCCCAACTCTCCCCTCCCCAGCAGGGCTCCTCATTTGCAGATCTGAGTCACCTCTGCGTCTATTATTATGGACTTATTAAAATGATCCTCTGCTGGAGTAGAAAAGCTCCAGAAAAATTAGAGTCACCTCGCTGACACTGCCTGGCTCAGGACCAAATGAACATGTGTCATTCAGAGCTTGGGGCACAGCCTCCTTGGGCTAGGGGAAAGCTGAAGGGCAAACGACCGATTCCGGAGGGCCTGCTATGGGCCAGGCATTTGGCCAGGTGCTTTCACACACATCGGTTCATCTGTTTACAATGGCCCTGTGCCGTAGTAGTCCCATTTAACAGATGAAGAAACTGAGGCACAAAAAGTTAAAAGGCTTGCCCATGCCTTCCAGCTGGTAGGCAATGGTGCCTGGATTTGATTCAGAAGCTGGAATCTTCCCATTCCACTGCCCTGCCTCGCCTAGTGTATGCCAGGAGCCACCTGAACAGTGTGTCATGGGCAGGCCGGTCTCAACACACGGCCCTGGAAAGGGTCTCCCCTGGACATCTCTTCTGGCTGATCAAGGCTGCACCTTGATCTTGAATAACACCAGGGGGGGCTGTGGAGTCACAAATGCCAAAGTGCCTTCTTTTAAAGGAGTGGTGAGCAACACTGGGTGTCTAGAATTCCGCAGATTGGGAATGACCTCCAGGGCCCATCCTTCCCTCCTCCGGTCAGGAGACCCCCCCACCCCACCCCAGAATCCTTCAGGGGTGCAGGGCTTTCAGAATCCTTCCTGGATTAGTCTTCCTTTTGTGGAGCCAAAGGAAAGATTGGCTCCCAGTGTCCTCTTAGTGGGGGATGAAGGCAGCCAACTGAGGTGGGGGTGGGGGTGGGGCCACTCTCCTTGCTCTCTCCAGATGGCCGCTCTGCTCCGCTCGCCGGGTGCTGGAGGCGCTTGTCAGAGCTGGGTCAGGGCACCGGCTGGAATCTGGCCGCCTGGAGGTCCTTTCTGGCTCGTGTCCCTCTAATCTGACCTGATGGAGGGAGAGCGGTCTACATGCAAGTGAACGCACGTGTGTGCATGCCACACACGCACACCACCTCCCTAGACACACTTGGCTGCCACAGAGAGCCACAAGGTAAGGGACGACCCTGAACTGTAGCTGCCACTGTCCAGCAGAGGGGCTGCCCGACTTAGCCCTACTAGCAGGCAGAGAGGGAAAATGAGGCAGTGGCCACCAAAGGGTGCCTTCAGGTGACAAGTGGGGTGTTCTGCTGTGGGGGCACAAATACAAAGACACACCCAACAGAGACACATGGTTGCATGCCCTCATGCCCCCAGCTGTCTGTTTCTGTCTCTCTGCTGGCATCTTTCTTTTTGTCTTGGATGGATGACAGTCTCCCCAAGGTGATGGGTGGGGAGGTGCCAGTTCTGAGGACCCTCATGGTTTTGTGTGGTTTGGGTATGTGTCTCTTTTCCATGTTAGGAAAAAAGGTGGCAGGGGTTCCAAGGAAAGGGATGAGGAGGGACCATTCCCCCAAATGGAGGGAGGCCTTCAGGAAGCTAAGCTGAGGTGATTGGCCATAAAACAGCTTGGCCACAGCATCTGGAGGAGATTGGAACCAGATGTTCCTGAGGTGGGGGAGGGGAGGCTGTGGGGCTGGGAGGAGGTTGGAGCAGGAGAAGCAGGCTGGTCAGTAGGAGGCTGTTGTTGGGGGCCTCGTGTCTCTCTGAGGAAGACATCTGGCTGCCCTCTCCCCACTCCCCAAGTCAGACACTATTTTTGCAAACTGGAGCAGCAAATCTTTTCACAGATTCTAGAATCAGCCCTGTGTGTAGGGACAGTCAAGCACAGGGTGTGACTTGGGAGGTGCCCAGAAAGGCTACCAGCTAGCCAGAAATGTCTCCTGCTGTCCCACAAGGCCCCGCCTTGCTGTGGGCCAAGCATGGCCTTCTCTGGCAGGAATACTTCTGCCCTAAGCTCCTAATGCTTGACTGGAAACTAGTGTACCCAGAAGTTTCCTTTTTGCATAGAAAGAGAATAGTCCAGGATCTGGACAACTATCTGGCAAAGAGAAGGAAAAGAAGGCCCATTTACAGAGAGCCTCCTATTTGCCAGGCACCGTATCAGGATCTCCTTTAAGGGCATCTCATTGTTTCCTTGAAACCCTGTAAGATGTTGTCATTCCATGTGTCTGGATGAAGAAACTGGGGCTCAGAGAGTTTAAAGGACTCACCCAGGAGCACGCAGCCACCAAAGGGTAGAGCTTGTATTCGAAACTGGCTATATTTGCATGCAAGCTTATGACTTTTTGAAGACAGAGAAGCATAGAGGGTTAGACGGAGGGGAAGGGAAAAGGAGGAAAGAGAAGGAAGAGGGTGGTGGTGCAGGGCATGTGACTTTCCTTCTACTATACTTGAGACACACTTGGCCCTAGGAGCTCCCCTGCCCCCTTACTGCTGAGGAACCCCACCCTTGGGCTGCTTGGAGACTAAACCCTGGGTGTTCTAATCCACCTCAGCCATGGCAGGAAGGGTTGCCGGGGCCAGGGGAGAGGCTTGGGGAGCAAGGGCCGCAGGGAGGAGACAGCTGGCCAGCACATTGGACAAAGGATGGCAGAGCCACGTCTCCTGACTGCCAGGCTAACACTGTTGCCCCGGCCTCGGGCCTCTGTGGGCTAGAAAAGTGCTCCCAGAGGCAGGACCCTGAAGCTCCATGGTGTGCGCTAATCTCAACCTGGGAGCATGGTCTGGGGCAGGTCCATCTCGGCTCTTCTACTCCTGGCCATGTACTCAGGAGTGAGGGAGCCCTCAGGGACCTGAAGATAGTTGGAGGAAAGAGGGTCCCTTCCCCTGACATGGAGTCAGCTCAGCTGCTGGGTGGCTAGCTGTACTGGAGTTGGCCTAGTCTAGAACCCAGAAGGTGAGGGTGGGTGGGGCTCTGAGGGCACGTGCGCTGATTAAGTTCTGGAATATGTGTCAGTGATCTGCACCCAGGTCCCAAGCAGCCTCTACCACCCAGCGGCAGCCTCTAAGACAGGCCCAGGGCAGACACTGAGGGCCCACCAGCACGGTCCCTGTGTCATTAGAAGGGTCTAGGTCTATGGCAGTGATGGTGTCTGGGGACAGGGGCCTGGGGTGGCTGCCTGAGCTGCTCCTGCCTGTGGCATTGCTGTTCCCAGAGCCCTTATTCAGGGTTCCCAGCCCTTATGCAGCTCTCTGTGGGCTGGAGCCCTGAATTCTGCATGGGATTTAGGATTCTGGCTCCTTCTGGATGTGTGGGTAATGACCTGGGAGCACAGTCCTCTGAGCTTCCGAAGAACCTGGGGGGCTGGTGAGGAGAGCTGTGGACACGGACTACAAATTCCGCTGCAGAGGAGCTGAGGCCAAGTTGGTTGGCAAAGTGTCTGGGGGAGATGCCCAGGCAGCTGCCACAGTTTGGGGGCCTTTCCACTCTACTCATGGCCTCCAGGCTGTCCTGAGCACCGAGGTCGGAGGAGGTGGGGGTAGGGAGGGGTGGCTATGATGTCCTGGGCTGTGACCTCACTGGAGCAAGAGGCAGTAGCCCCTTAGGCCATCACCCCCTGCCTCACAGGACCTCAAGGGCTCCGCTGCCATAAGGACTGGATGAGAGAGCTGCAGCCTTGTGGTGGGAGCAGGCTGGCTTCCTGGAAGGAGAGGGTCCTGCCTACACATCAGATGCCAGCAATGCGTCTGGTTTCCACGACGGCATTCTGCTGAAAGGGCCCATCTGGGGTGCACCACGCAATGCTGCTGCCTGGGGGTAGGTCCCCTCCCACAGTCCAGGGAGCATCTGGCACAACACGTGCCTCAGCAGTGGGCGGGGTGGGGGGGGCAGCACGCTGGAGTCCAGTGAAAGACCTACAGACCCACCGAAGGATCTCAAGGAGCCCCAGGGCCAGGAGCCAGATGCCTGGCTCTCTCTCAGATACGGTAGTGACCAGCCCAGGACGGAGAACCCGGGTCCTCTCTCTGCTTTCTTTGCCCTTGAGATCCATGAAGAGAGAGGGGAGAGAGAGGTTCGTTTGAATAGAGGGTGCAGGGATGTGACTTCTCTCCTCCTGGCCTCTGGGAAACAGGTCCTCACTGCTGGCTGGGGAGGGAGGAGGCAATGGCGGGAAGGAGGAGGCCAGATGTGACACAGCCTTGGGAGAGGGGGGCCAGAGCTGGAATGTTTGCTCAGTGGCTGCTGAGTGTCTGGCTCTTGTCTCCATGAGAAGAGAAGGACCTGCAGGGGGCCAGCACTCAGCGTTTGACCTTCAGGAAGGCAGAGTTTAATGGCCGTTGGTGGACCTGTTCTGGCTGATGCCAGTGTTCTGACTTCTGGTGGGCTCCGTAGGACACCCTCCAGCCCACCCACCCCTTTTCCCAGACAGAGACAGAAAACCCGGATGGACACCAGCTAGACAGAGGCATGCCCGTCCCCTTTTACATACCCCCCCTCCCTGCCCCCACACAGCCTCTTTACAGAATGTTCCACTCCTCACGCTGTGTGGGAGGGCTATGAGCACTGCGTGTATGCTGTACGCCTACAGGCTGAAGTGTGCGAGGCGGCTGTGTTTGTGTGTGCCCGAGTGTGAAATCACACCCTCAGGGATGGACGGGCAGCCAGCGAGGCCAGGTGTCCTGGCCATCGGCTAGTCCCAGACGCAGCAAGTCTGCACATCTGGAATGAGACAGCCCCCCTCCCCCGCCTCCTCCCCCGCCCCACCATGTCCCAGACGGCATCTGGCACAAGATCCTGGCTGTAACACTTTCAGTTTATTGTCTGGGTGCCCTGGTGTGGCTGACCAGCCGCTGGGCCCGAGAGAAGCCCTGTCTTGTTTCCCCCACCCCCTCCCCTGCGTCTCCCCACTGTGGCTCCTGTGGGACTCCTGTGGACACTCACGCCCCAGGAAGTGGGGAAGTGGGGGCTTCAAAAAACCAAAGGGAGGTTGGAGGAGGGGTGGGAAACGTACATTACAATGAAGATATACCACCGGCTGTAGGCAATGCAGCTAGCGCACAGAGAGGGCAGGGAAAATGGGCGGCTGGGCTGACAGATGCTCTCCCCACCAGGCCAGGCCCCCAGAGAGGAATGGCCACTTCAAGTGTCTCAGTGAAAGCTCTGGCTCCCTGGCTCTGGCCCCCTTGCTCTGGTGGGGGCAGGGAGGAAGGGATCGTGAAAGAGTCCAGTTCCCCCACCTCCTGAGGACAGCCTCACCTGGACCTTCGGCCCGCAGGTCTTGGCGCCTGGGGGACTCCTGGGGGACAGGGACGGGGTGCCCGCCTCCTGCCCACCTCCCGCTGTGCAGTCCAGGTGACTGAGGGCAGCAGGCCTCCCGTCCCCATCCCCACGGGAGGGCAGTGGTCATTTCCTGCTGTGCAGTGTGTCCTGGAACTTGGTGCTAGTGTACCGCAGGTGAAAGCCTTTTTTGGTGATGGTGTCATCTGAGTGGAATTTCACCAGGACAGAGTCTCCCGCTGAGTACACCTCCTCAGGAGGCTGACAGAGGAAAGGGATGGGCATGAGGCTGAGGCTGCTGTTTTTTTCCTCCCTGGGATCCCCTGCTCTAAGGAAGGTGGGTGCTCCCAGACATTCACCAGATGCCCCCAGCCCCACTGACAAGCAGGAGGAAGACTATTGCCACCGGGAGTTTAAGGGGCTACCTGGAGGAGGGAAGAAAGCAGGGAACAGGGAACTTGTCTTTCAGTTCAGACTCACACTTCACTCTAAACCCAGCGCTGCTATGAACTAGCTAGTTGTGAAGTCTTAGGCAAGGCGCTGCCCCTCTCTGGGCCTCGCTTCCCTCAAGGGCAAATGGGAGAAAAGCTCCCTGCTCTCCAAGCCTAGAAGGGCTGGGGGGGCAGGGATCAAGCGGGGTGGTTCAGGGCGGGGAGCAAACGAGAGGATGGTTGTGAAAGGGTTTTGTAAAGGGAGTGGGTCCTCTGAGAGGCTGTCTTCTCACTGTCTCAGCTGTCTCCTGGAGAATATGGGACAGCTGTGTCCCCAGCCGTGGATGTGGCCATTCCCCTTCTGTCCTCTCCTAGTTCTGGCTACGGTCAGCTTCCTAGGCTCCTGCAAGCTCCTCCTCCCCTCCATTGCGGGCCCTCGGAGTGGAGCAAGAGCTACCGGCAGAGCATCAACACAGATGCCCTGGCTCTCAGGGCATAGAAAGCGTCATTTCCGAGAACCTTGGGGACATTTCCAACAACCTTGCCAGGAAGCCCTGACGGGCTTGGGTTCCTTCCCCAGGTTCCCTCCTGTTGGCTCCAGCCTGGTGGAAGTCTCTGGAAGAAGCTACCTGGGGACGCCGGACTTGATGTGTGGCTCAGTGGAATGTGCCAGATCGAGGGAGTTACAAAGGGCAAAGTGGGGAGGGGTTGCTGGCTTGGCAGCCAGGGGACTCCAGAGCAGTGAGCCAGGCAGGTGGGGGGGGGTGGTTTATGTGCCCTGCTACTGCCCCACATCCCCACCTCCTCACCCTGTCCCAGTCCTACAGAGGCTGAAGCTCTGTCCTAAGGGCACATTCAGCTGGCTAATGCTGGGCTCAGCGGGTGCTGCAGCTCTGGGAAGTTTAACCCTTCCTCTGGTGCCCAGGCTGCCCTGGAGCATGGCCAGGAAAGAGGGGAGGGACCAGGGAGGTGACAGGAGGGAGGTTGTGTACGTGTGTGTGTGTGTGTGTGCACGTGCGCGCATGTGCCTGTGTGTAATGGTGTGTGTATGTACCCGTGTGTGCACCCGTGTGTAATGGTGTGTGTGTCCATGTGTGCACCCATGTGTAATGGTGTGTGTGGTGTGTGGATGTGCCCATGTGTAATGGTGTGTGTGTGGTGCGTGCATGTACCCGTGTGTATTGGTGTGTGTGTGTACCTGTGTGTAATGTGTGTGGTGTGTGCATATGCCCGTGTGTAATGGTGTGTGTGCACACCTGTGTAATGGTGTGTGTGCACCCATGTGTAATGGGTTGTGTGTGGTACGTGCATGTGCCCATGTATAATGGTGTGTGTTTGTGGACCCGTGTGTAATGGGGTGTGTGTATGTGTATATGTGGTGCGTGCATGTGCCTGTAATGGTGTGTGTGTGCCCATGTGTTCACCCGTGTGTAATGGAGAGGGAAGATGACGTTCTCTGAAGGGGGAAAGGATTCACAAAAACAAAAGAAAAAAATGAAAGAAGCCACAAGCTCTGACTGAGGGGAAAATAAATCCACCTTTGTGGTTTTCCCGAGGCCTCGGTTAAAATCCCATTGAGCAAGCTTTTGCCCACTGCCTCTGCAAGTGCCATTTTTATGGCCCAGGAAGCAATGCTCAGCATCTGCTTGGACAGACAGCACTGACAAACCCGGGACCAGCTGGCCTCCCACCAAGGGGAGAAACTGGCAGTGGAAGAGATGAGGGTGTTTTTATGGGCCGGAATGACTGGGGAGCACAGGCTCGGCTCAGGCCCCAGGTTCCTGGCTCTTGCCCCAAACCGCTGCCCCTGACCCCAGGCCCTGGTAAGCTGCCTTGGGACTGAAACAAGGGATGAGGGGGTTAGGCAGAGGGAATTCCAGCCTCCTCTCCAGATGCAAGCTACCCCGTAGGTCCAACGAAACAGTCCTGAGCTGGCTCGGGTCAGGGCAGGGCCCGTCCCAGAGGCTGCAGAAACCACAGTGTTGGCCAGAAAAGGACCAAATTTCCTGGGTGGGGATGGCCCAGGGCAGGGCAGGCCTCCGTGAGCAGCCACCCACCAGGCCTGGTCTCCAGGCTCCTGCAGAGGGCCAGGCCTATGCTACCACCCATTCCGGTATCCCACAACTGCTGAGGCCGCATGGGCACTGGGGGGTGAGGGGGGCAAGGGGGGGAGGAGGGTGGAGTCTCACCCCTGAGCCGCAGTAGCGCCCCAGTCTGGGGGCTGTGCTGTCATAGCCATCGAAGAGCTCCATGTAGTCATAGCCACAGTCTGTCTCCTCCTCCACCTCGAAGGTCTGGAAGACCAGCTCCACGCCATAGCCTTCCTCCGCCACGATGACCCACTCGCAGTCCACCCCCCCAGGGTAGTTGTTGTCGCCAAACTGGGCGTGGGAGTAAAGATCCTTTGTCTTCACCTCTGCCCGCACCTGGCCTCCACATTCTGTGGGAGGACAGCAAGATCAGCCACCAGTGCCCGAGCCCAGCCGAGGGCCAGGTGCTGCACCTTACCACGCTGAACCCTCACGGCTGGACAGAGGACCCGCAGGGAGGGCCACGTGGCTGGTGGTGGGCGGGTGTGGACCTGGCCCAGGACAAGTGCTCTGGGGCTCCACCTCTGGATCGACGCCCACAGAGGCCTGGGGACACACCGGGCTGCTTGGGGAGGGCATGCTTGTCAGAAGAGGACTTTGCTAATTTGCTCCGTCTGACGGCCGCTGTGGAAGAATGTGGGCCCTAGTTGCCAGAGCTTCCATTCTTCAGAGAGAAGAGCTACATCTGGATATTCGGTGAAAACTCTTGATTTTTTAAATGTTGGCTCACATTGTTAAAAAACACAGTGTGGGCCAAACAGAGCAGGTCTGAGGGCCAGAGGGAGTTCCGGGCCTCCAGTCTGTGACCCTCTGCTGGGAGGGGCAAAGGAGAGCATGCTTGGCAGGGACAGCGGTGTCCATTCGCCCCAGGAAGCCCTCTGGCCTCTAGGAGGCCCGGTGCTTATGCTTCCCTGGAGGGAGGGGGTGGGGAGGGGGTGAGACGGGCCCCAGAGCAGGAACTGAATTGCAAGGGTGGAGGGGAGGCTGTGCACCCATTGGTCCTGGGGATGCCCCCACAGGGGGCTCAAGACCCACAAGGAGCCTGTGAAGCCTGCGCCTGACACCCTTGCTCTGACGTTCCAGGGCTCCCCAGCCCGGGCTCCGGCCTATCTCTGCTGCTGCTTCGTTTTCACCTCGCGCCTCTCCTCACACACCTGTTGCTCAGGCCAAACAAGAGGACCTCTGGTCCCCTGTACATACCCCGAGTTATCCTGGGGTTGCCGCTGTGCCTGGGCTCCTCCCCCCGCTGGAATGACCCCGCCAACTCCCACTGGCCGCTCGAGCTTATCATGTTTTGTCTGGTGCTCTCGTTATCTGTGCACCGCCCGGCTCACCTCTGGACTGGGAGTTCCTGGGCTGAGGGTGGGGGAAGGGTTCCTGCCTGATTCATCGCCGCGTGCCCCTCCGAGGCTCGCAGCGGGGGCCACAGCTCAGTAAAGGGTTGCTGAATAAACAGACAAGGGATTACGAAGGAAGCCCCTCCAGGGCCGAGATGTTTGCTTCATTTTGGGGACCGGCACTTACAGCACTGCCTCAAACATGTTATGTGTTAGTAAATATCTGTAGAATGAATGAATGGGTGACTTCTGGGGGTTGGAATGTGGGTGGGCTGCTGCATGGCCAGGCGTCCTACCGCTGGGGACTCTGGGGCTTCCCTCCCTATCTCTGGCTTCCCCACCCACTGCCGTCACTGCCCTCTGTTTTCCAACTTCATGGCCCCTAATCGGGACCTCCCCCACTCTCCTTTTAATGCTCCCTCTCTGCTCCCTGGCCCGGCCCCTGGAACACAGCCTCTCCCCACCCAGGCCGCAGGCTTGGTCCAGCTGTGCCTTCACATGCTCTTTATCACACTGCCCGCCCCCCCCCCCCCCCCCGCCACCTTGAGCCTCCCGAGCCTCGGCCTGCCTTTGGGACCAGCACCAGCAGATGCTTGCTGAACACGACAACATGTGGGCACTGGCTGCCCGGTGCCCTGGCCTGAGGTGGCCTCACCTGTGGAGTGTGACGCCTGGAAGCCCTTTCTCTGGACGGAGTTGTCCGAGTAGAATCGCAGGAACATGCGGCTGCCCGTGGCCAAGACCGGCTCGGGCTTCTTGCTCCCACAGAAACGGCCCAGGACGGGGGCCTTGGCATCCCGCCCATCGTACACCTCCAGATGGTCATAGGCACACTCGGGCTGGGACTCGATGTCCATTTCTACGAAGGTCTGGAGGGCATGAGGGAGGATAGCAAATTCAGAATGTGGCTGAGGGGTGGCAGCAAGGGGGCCCCATATCTAGGCCTCTGGACCCTAGCTCCTGGAGACTGGGGACGTGGTCACTGCTGGTGGCATGGCTGGAAGCAAGGAGGGAGGACCCAGGTCCGGGGGCAATGGAAGACAGGGCCTATGTCCAGACCCGACGGGCGTCTCACTAGGATCCTCAGAGGGGTGACAGCCTGTGGGCTCAGCCAGGCCAACAGCCTGCAGTCTGCGTCACTCTGAGTCACTCAGGGTTTTGGAGCAGACAGGAAACAGGTGGTGGCAGGATGGCATGCAGGAGCAGGGGTGCCCGTGCAGGCTGGGGTGTGGCTGCCTTACCAACTTGACCCGGTGGCCGGGGGTGCTGGAGATAGCCCAGGTGCACTCCTTCTTGCTGGGGTATTTGTCAGGCCAGTTGGGGCTGGTGATGGTGCCACTGGTGGATGTCACCTTGTGGTCACAGCCGGCTATGGGGAAGTGAGAGGCAGAGGATCAGCAAGGACCCCAGGGCTCCAATGCCCCCTGTGAAGGAAGGAACAAAGCCCTTCCCTCCTGCCCTCTTTGCTTCTTTCTCTTGTCCCTCACCTGCCCCTGGATGGAAGGCTCGCATGACTTCTTTTCTGTTCTGTTACCCGCGGCTGGAGAAATAAGCTGCTTGCTTCCGTGCGGGGCCCTGCCTGGCAGCATCCATGGAAGCCACCCTCACAGCTGCCCCTGTGCAGATCCCTGGGTCTCGGAGGCCATCGGCCACACCCCCTCTGCCCTCTGTGACGCTGTCATCTTCTGGCTTGCCACACCTCCACAATCGCAGAAGACATTGGTACCTGACTCAGTTCTCTACCCACTCCTGAGGCCATCCTAGGGCTGCCCTCTCTGTCCCTGATCTTCTCAGCTCTCCTGGTGTTATCTTCTTCCTCTCAAGGGGGGCTTGCTTATGACCTTACCATGGGCCTTGCCATCACCCACCATCTCCTCGTGCTACAAATATTATCTCTCTGTTCTTCTAGGGTGCTCAGGCCCTCACTGTCCCTTCACTGCTTCTTCAGCTTTAAGAGAACACTCCATGGCCTCTATCCTTCTGGATTCTCCCAATATTTCCTCCTTGGTTGACTTAATTTACTTCCCTATCTGGCTGGACCATGGGGCTGATCACCCTGGCTGCCCTACTATGTCATCTTGGAGAACCTCAACTGTGGCCCCAACCACTGGAGATCCAAACCACTTGATACTCTTGGAGCTGTCCTTCACCAGCTCTGCCTCTTACCTTCTCACCTCCTCAACAGCGGCTCCAAACCCTCAGCCCTCTCAACTCCCAGCCCCTCCCACCTGGACGACCAGCTCACCTCCTGTCTCCTGGAGAAAATCAGGGCCTCAGATAGGAACCACTTCAACTTCCTGGCTCCTACCTGCAAACTTACCATTCCTTTTTCTCGTCTCTAAGAAGGTGTCTCTCCTTCTGTGAACTGGGGCTCACTGCTACCCACCAGCTGGGGATGCTTATACTGCAAATTACCCACCCTCACTCCCTGTGCCGGCTCTGCCAGGCCGTGGAACTTCCTAAAGCTTTGCCCCACCCAGAAACAGCTCTCCCACGGCCCTACGTGCCCCTCCAGCTGCTGCCTATCCTCTCTCCTTTTCTTGTCAGTCGACCTTCAAGAAAACTTGCTGTCACCCTCTTCTCACTACTCATGGCTGCCTCATCCATTGCAATCTGCCGTCTGCCTCTGAGAGCATGGCCTCCCCAACAAATGGAAGGGCTGATGCTCGTTATTTATTATCATCCAATCTGACAGGTGCCCCCGGGGGAAAACGGGCAGCCAGTGTACGGAAGGCTGGGGAGGAGAAAGGGACAGGCGGGTGCCTACGGTCAGCGGCTCGCAGGACGGATGCACAGCCACGAGGCTCTGGGAGCAGCGGGCGGGCTGTGCAGAGGCCCTCATGGAGGCAGGTGGAGCTCCCGTCAGCCTTCTGTGGTTCCCCACCACCACACTCACTGCCGTCCCCCACTTCTACACTAGCCTGCCCTCCAACTTCTGTGTGCAGGCCCACTCCTCCCCCAGCTAGACTGCAACCTCCTTGGGGGCAGAGGGACCCCCCTTGAGCCCCCTGCCAAACTCTGCACAGCACTCAGGAACTACTGACCTGTAATTCGCCTCGCATGTCAGTAAGGCCGCTGAGTGCTTCTGAAGTGACCCAGCATGAGGTCCAGGCTATCCGCCCAGAAGTGTAAACCCTCTCCCAGCTACTGTGTTAGTGTTGATGTACTCTTTTTCACACAGTACAGAAAGGTGGGGGGGAGTGCACTTTGGACAGCCTCGAAATAAGGTTCCCTCCAGCTAAAAGATGCGGAGGCCCTGTGAGTCCAGAACTCCACATTTGGAGAGCCCGAAGGGATGGGGTTGGAAGCTCTGGAACACCCATTGGGTCACTGTGGAGCGCTTCAGTTCTGTTTGTCTTAGCCAGAAGTTTATTTGTCTGTACCTTGGTTGACAGTGAGAAGAGGCATTTGCCAGGCATTGGGCTAGGTGCTCAGGTGAGATCTATAAAACGTAGCATGCGCCAAGGTAGGGCCCACTGTTTGATCATCTCATGAATAAGGAACCTGAAGCTCAGAGAGGAGAAGTGACTCACCCAGAGTCACGTAGACATTCAGTGGCAGAGCCGAGTCTGCATTGTGCTGCTGGGATAGTGTCCTCAGCAGGAAGGGACACAACAGAATTAATGACTTGGAAGGCCAATGCTGTGTCGTGACCACAGAAGTACTGGATGATATTGGTGATGATATGAGAACTGTTTTCAAATATCTGGGCTATATATCTAGCCAGATATTTCAAATATCTAGGGCTTCAGTGTCTGGGAGGCAGTGACCCTATTCTGAGTGTCCCCCGGGGGTCTGAAACGTGACCCATATGGTTGACATACGTAGTTGTGCTTGCTGTGAGCTCTGTGCCCTGAGGAAGCGGCTCTGTGACCACCTAGCTGTCCCGCGGGAGCAAAGGGAGGCCCTGGAGGGTGTGCGGCTGGCCAAGCAGCAGGGCTGGGCCAGGCAGTCCATGCCCTTAACTGCCATGCCATTTTAAGAACTAACCACCAGATCACTCTCAGGATGGAGGTCGGGGATGGGCGTGAGCCCCTCCCCTCCTGATGGGCACAAGGAGAGATGGAAGTGTATGTGGGGAGTCTGTGGACCTGGTGGGAGGCCGAACAAGGTGACCTCAGAGGCCACACTCATGTCCTTGAGTCGACTGGAGCCAGATGGTGGTGGCACCCCCAGCCTCCTGGGCCCCCGCCTCCAGTCCCTGCAGCTCTAGGTGGGCCCTGCCCTGGGGGCTCTGGGGGGGCTGCCCCAGCAGTGCTCACCTTCCTTGCAGTCGTGCTTGTTGTCGTGGAGGACGAAGCCGCTGCGACACTGGCACTCGTAGCTGCCGAACGTGTTGACGCAGTCTTGCTGGCAGCCACCGTTATCCTTGGAGCACTCATCCTTGTCTGCAGGGGAGCAAACAAGGCGGGGCCCAGGTCTGTGCAGGGCCAAGGGCCAGGTGGTTGCCCCAGGGGCAGCGGGAGGCTGGCTGGGCTTCCTCCCCCCGGGGTGCCCAGGCCATGGTGGCGGTGGCGGTGGTGGTGGTGGTGGCGGGGTCCCAGGCGGTGCCTCCAGCAGAGCCAGCAGAGCGGCCCAGCTGTGGGGAGAGAAAGTAGAAGTGGGGTGGATGGAGGGCTGGGGGCTGGAGCTGACCAACGTGGGCACCCTCTACCATTACCTGCTTACTGGACAGACGGACAAATGAAAAAACAGACACATGGACAAGCAGACTGCAAGAGAAAGGAGCAGGACGCAGGGGTCCCTCTTTTACTTCACAACAGGAAATGTCACAGACACCATCAAAATGGGAGGGGTGGGGGCGGGGAAGGTCCCCTGTCCACAGGAGGGGGAACAGGGGGAGAGGAGAGCACCAGTTCTGTCCGGCCAGAAGGAGGGCAGGCCGGAATGGCCGAGTGGAGGTGGGGGGTGGGCGGGCACTGAAACCCCCATCCCATTCCGTCCAAGGTGAGGTTCCTGAGTAACAAAGGGTCCGGGAGGCCTGGCAGGCCTCACTGGGGGGTCCGGTTTCTTTTCTGCACTCGGAATTTGAGCTGGTGGGGGCGTCCCCGAGGGGGCTGCAGAGCCGGCCTCTTTTCTGAAACGAGAGAGAGAAGGAGAAAAGGGACCAAGGGGTGGGGGTGGAGGGCAGGGACCAGGGAGGGAGAGCAGTGAACAGCAGCCCGGACTCAGAGGTGGAGTCACAGGGCATTGCGGGATGGCAGTGGGAGACACATGCGGGACAGCCATGTCTGGGCAGCCAGCTCAAGGAGGAGCAGCAGGTGGGAAGGGGCACAGCGACAGGGGACAGACTGGGAGAAAGCCTGTGGCAGGAAGAGGGCCAGGAGGGGTTTGGGGAGGTGAGAGGGCCATTGTGGAGGAGGTGGAGGACAGATCCAGGAGTATCAAGTGGTTTGGGTCCCCAATGGTTGGGGCCGCAGATTAGGGGAGGAGAGAGACAGATCTCCACTAGAGGGGAGCTGCCCACAGAAAGGGGGGCCCTGGCCTAGAGCCCCGCCATCTCATTCTGGCCCCTGCAGCTTGCCTTGTGCACACTCACACCCACGTGCTGCCAGACGCAGGATGCCCCCAGGGATGTGCTGTTGTCCCTACACGGCAGCAGAGACACTGACCCTCGGGGACGCACGCACAAGGGCCCAGGATACACAGGCAGACACGGCTACCCGGTGCACGCACATCACCAGCCATCCACCTCACTCCTCACTCCCCCACCTGTGTGAGGAGGCGTGCACGGGCGCCGACACAGAGGCACAGGGGTGGACGCAGGCACTCAGGGACCAGCACATGGGTACAAATACAAACACGTGCAGAGACCACAGGCTCTTTGGCAGATGGGGGGGGGTCTCAAGTTCTCTCACACACGCAGCGTCTCAAGCTCAGGCCAACCCCCACACGCGCTCCACCACACGCACACCCACGCACACTGACACACAGAGAAACACCTGGTTCCGGGCACCCACGTATTCTCCAGTCTGTCTGAGCTCACTCTGGGGACGGTGTGCCTGGCACAGAGGCAGTCATTCGGGGAAGGTGTGTAGACTGGATGGACACCCAGAATTCCAGCGGAGAACCGCAAGGTAGAAATATGACCCCTGCCGTTCAAATGGGGTCCTCGACAAAGGGAGCCCTGTTCCTGGTCTCCATCAGCAGAGGGGCTGAGGACCGGAGCCCTGCTTCTGCACTCCATTCTCATGTAGGCCAGACCCCTGGGGGCCCGTGGGAACTCAGGATGGAGAGGTGGAGTCCCCAAGTCCCTCCCAGAGCTCCGCCTCAGAACCTCACCAGGGACGCCGGCTGAGGGCCTGTGGAAGCTGCCTTCGGGGCACACCCCACTCCTCCCGCAGGAAGGTGGTGGGGAGGGGCACCCTACGACTTGTCTTGGGGGTTTGCCTGTGACTATGCTGGGAGCTTCAGGGCTCCCAGCTCACGAACTGAGCAAAGATTTCTCAGAAACGTCTTGATCCGCACGCCTTCCTCATATGTGTACCTTAAATGCCTACCTAGTACGGTGCCTGGCACACTGGAGGGGTAGAAGAAATACTTGCCCGTGAATGACTGCGTGGGTAAATGGGTGGTTGAACAGACGAGTGATAGAAAAGTGAGTCCCGAGGAAGGCCTGCCGCAGTGTCCTGGGCCGGGGCTTGGACGCTGGTGGGAGTGGGTGAGGCAGCCTCCCTCGGAGCTAGGGGAGCAGGGTGCAGGAGGGGCAGGAGCAGGGGGCGGGGGTGGACATGGGCCCGGACAAGGAGAGGGCACTCACCCTCCAGTGCCAAATGCCCCGGAAGGTGGCTGGGGTCAGACTGAAGGTCTTCAGGCTCTTTCTTCTCCTTCTTGGCTTAGGGTCTCCTCGCTGGGTGTCCCAAAAGTCCAAAGAGCCCCCCTCCTGGGGAGCCAGAGTCAGATGCCCCACGCCCTGAGGGCTCAACCTTGATGCCCACCAGTGCGGGTCTTCTGCAGGTTTCTTGTGCCGCAGGGCATCGCATGTGTGCACGGTGTGCAGGTGTGTGTGTGTGTGTGTGTGTGTGTGTGCGCACGCGTGTCCGTGCGGGGCTGAGGGGCGGCTGGCCCAGTGTCATGCCAGGGTAGGGCAGTACCTGGGGGTGGAGAGCCCTGGGCTCTAGGCCTGACAGATGTGCTGGTATTGGTCCCCCTCCCCCCTCCAAGACCGGAGCGACAGAAGGGCAGGAAGAGACGAGAGTAAGCAGGTAATGGTTTCCCCAGGACCAAGCCCATCCCTGAGTAGGTGTTACACCCCCTCAGCCCTCAGGTGAGCACCCTGTAGGATTTCCAGGTGGGCACAGGGAAGAAAAGGATTCGTGTTGCATGGGGAGGGGTCTGAGCAAGCAGTGGGGCAGGGGCTGGGGCTGGGCTGGTAAGCAGAGCAGGATGGCTGGCAGTGCCAAAGCAGGGACCAGGGCACAGGGGCAAGGCATGGCATCCAGGTGGGGCAGGCAGGGGTGAAGGACCACAATGTAGGGGGCTCGAGGATGCAGGACCCTGGGCAAAGGAGGGGAGAAGGAAGGCAGCATGGACTCGGCCAGGGGCTTCCTGCCTTCCTGCCACCCATGCCCGGCCCACCAGGCCTGCTGGGGACCAGGATCCCTGGGCCACTCCCACAGAAAACCAGCCGCTCCAGCCACTCCCTCTGCCTCCCACTCCCCCTACTCAATTTCACGGAGTCCTCACCCCACGCTGTCTATGTCCCAGGTCCAACTGCCTCTGAAAGACCACCACCCTCACCCCCGGATGAAGCACAGAGAGATGAGTAAAGCAGGGGAAGTGTCCCTTGGGACCCCTGGAAGCCTTGCTCAGAGACTACCTTTCTGGCCACCCAAAGATGAAGCCACCAAGGGACCTGATCCCAAGCCTTATGTGGGACAGCTCTTAGTAAACATATGTCAGTTGGTTCTGAGTCCCCCACCCAAGGGCTGAGGATGAGTGGGAAGGCTTTGGCCTTGAAGAGAGGGAGGCTCCTCATCTTTTCTGAAGGTCCCGGAATGAACCCTTTTGGCATGTGTAGGTTCTGATTAGAGATGTGGTCACCCCCAGATCTGCCCCACACAGTCCAAGTCAAAGACCTTTCTCCTCTACATGTACCCCGTGTTCTCTGGCCACAATGAACTCCCTGTTCCCAGGGCCTGCTGTCTCTGGGGCCTCAGCATGATGGCTCCTGATTCCTGGAAAGCCCTCTCCTTTCATTTCTGCATGCTTATGTCTTGCCCATCCTCAGGCTGGTTCCAAATCCCAGAGGATTTTGGAGTAATAGGGTTCCGGAATGGAGGGGCTGGCCTGGTGGTGGAGGGCTAGTGGGGGGAGCAGGGGACAAAGCCTGCTGACCTGGCAACTGGGAGGGCTAGAAAATGCAGGGGTACAGTGGCAGGGACGGTGGGGGCGGGCTCAGAGCTGGGGAGTCCGGGTTACCTGAGAAGAAGTGGGCCTTGAAGCCCTTTTTGGAAACTGTGTTGTCAGACTTGAACTCCACACGCATGTTGTTGTACTGGGAGGTGATGACCTCAGGCTTCTCGGAGCCGCAGAACTTGCCATGTAGCTTGGAGTCAGCTGTGAGCCCACTGCGCACTTCCACAAAGTCGTACTTGCACACCTGCAGGGCAGTGCAGCTCCAGGCCTGCCTCCTCCAGGAAGTCTCTCCTGACCACCCCTACCTGGGAAGGCTCCCTGCTCTGAGGGTCCTTTTGTCTTCAGTCACCCACTTTACAGAATCTAATAACTCAAAGAGGGTGCCAAGTCAGCCCCACTGGATCCTCTCGTGCTCTCCACGCAAGCCCCAAGTCTTGCCTCACTCCACATCACCACGTGTGTGCCCCTGGCCTTCAAGCCCTCCTCCTCCAGCCTCCCCCGCTTCCTAGAATTGGGAGCAGTCCCTCCTCCTCTACATTCTTTGGGTATTTCTTTTATAGGGACAGAAGCCGGCTCCCACGCCTCAGACCTTCCTGCATCAACTCAGCCCAGTGGGCACTTACGTCATTGCCCTCTGTCTCGAAGAAGTCGAACTGCAGGGAGATGCGGTACTGGGTGGGGGCCACCAGTTGCCAGATGCAGTTTTTGTTAGGGGGGTACTCCTTGGGCCAGCCCGGGCTGGTGATGGAGCCATTGAGCTTAGTGAGAAATCCACCACAGGCAGCTGGGGGAGCGGACAAGAGAGGTGCCATCACCCGCCAGGAGCCCCCACTCTAGGTCGGGGCCAGAGACAGGTGTGGGAGCTGGGGATCTTGGATTCCCTGCAGCCCTGGGGCTTGTGTCTGTCTCTTCTGTCAGCAGCGGGAGGGAAGCAGGCAGGATAAGGAGGGTATCTTCAGAGTATGAGGAACTGAGGAGCTGTGTGTGTGAACACTTCTACCTTCTCAGCAACAGAATGGCCAGGACATCTGCTGAGAGGGAGGAGGGGGGTGAGGGGCTCAGGGAAGGCTGGGCGGTGGGCACTGGGGACCGGAAGCCTGGTGAGGCGGGTAGAGAGAAGCCCGCCCGGCAGGACCAGGTGGAGCTGGAGGTAGCTGGCGGGGAGTGCTTTCACCAGCTTTCACCTAGGCAGGGTATTGGGAGAGGCCAAAAAAAAGAATCAGTGCGTGTCTGAGGACAGTGGTTTCCAAACTGGGGATCATGACCTTCTGGAGGGTGACGAAATCAGTCAGCCAGTCAAGATCAGCATTTTAAGGGAATAAAAATGAGAAAAAAGAAAAACAAAAGAACAACCCAGAGTGTATCCACTTAGTAAGTGTGTTCTGGGGGACTTCCTTTCCACCAGTAGGGAAGAACGTGCTAGGGAGTTCTAGCTTCACAGGGGAGGGGAGTGTCCAAGAGCAGGAGAGATCTTGGCTGGAGGGCTTGGGTCATAGGGGCAGTTTCACATGGGTGGGGGAGGGGACACTCACCCTCACAGCGGCGCTTGTCCGGAGCTAGCTCGTACCCAGGGTCACAGCTACACTTATAGCTGCCCAATGTGTTGAGACACCGCTGCTCACAGCCCCCACGGTTGGGGCGGGAGCACTCGTCCACCTCTGCCAGTTGGAAGGAAAGGGGGACAATGACCGCCAGGCTGGGGCCTGGGTCTCTCCTACTGCCCTCTGCTTGTGAGTCAAGTCTAGGTTCCCTCAGGTTTCCTGTGACCACCTCCAGCCCCATTGTAGGGGGTGGCAGCAGGCTGTGGACCACTCAGAGCTCTGAGGCTGTGGGCCTCCCTGCCCCACCCAGCACCCACCCAGTCCCCAGGTGATCCTACTCCTGAGAGCCCCAAAGGAACAGGTAGTGACCTAAAAGAGGGGACAGGTGGGCCCCCCAGAGCCTTCCACAGTGGCTGGGCTGGTGGCCACCACCATGAACTGATTCCTCTTGTGTGCCATTCCCTGGGTAAGTGCTATTTCCTCCTTTCTCCTTTAATCCTGACATGACCTGTGATGGAGGGGCTCTTACTATCCCCATCTTACAGATGAGGAAATGAGGTTCAGATGGATTACTGGCCCCCTGTGACACTGGGAAAGACATCTCCACACTGTCCGGCTTCCTCCCCAAGCTTCTACATCACTCCCTGCCTCTGTGCCTCATTGGCATGTCTTCTACACAAACTTCTGGACTTTAGGGCCACTCTTGAGTTATTATTTCAGTTCATAGCTGAGCACCTACCATGCGTCAACTACTTTTATATAACTTTGTCGTTTACTCAATGAGATACGCAGTTTTTCAGTGGAATTCACATTTTCTCCCCAGTTAGGCCATAAGTTCAAGGGCAGGGCACCAGGGTCTATGCACCCCTCCTAGAGCCTGTGTGTCGAAAGGCTGAATAAAGAACGTGTGAAGTCACCACAGCAATATCACAAGAGCCAAGATGTAGAAACAGCCTAAATGTCCACCGACAGATAAGGATAAAGAAAATGTGGTACGGGATGGGAAGCATTAACACTGTTGCAACATCCATACCACCCAAAGCAATCTACAGATCTGATGCAATCCCCATCAATATGCCATTTTTCACAGAGCATAACACGTGATCCTGAAATCTCTTCAGAACCACAAAAGATTCTGAACAGCCAAAGCAATCTTGAGAAAGAACAAAGCTGGAGGTAGCATGCTCCCATAATCCAAACTGTGCTACAAAGCTATAATCAAAAACAAATCAATCAACTCTAAAAAAAAAAATCAATCAATCAAAACAGTATGGTACTGGCACAAAAATAGAAAACTAGATCAATGGAAGAGAATAGAGTGTCCAGGAAAAAAAAACAACAACCCATGATTATATGGTCAATTATCCTATGACAAAAGAGGCAAGAATATACAATGGGGAAAAGACAGTCTCTCTCTCTCTTTTTTTTTTAAAGACTTGATTTATTCATTTGAGAGACTGAGTGAGAGAGAGCACAAGCAGGGAGAGTGGCAGGCAGAGGGAGAGGGAGAAGCAGGCTCCCCGCTGAGCAGGGAACCTAACACGAGACTCGATCCCAGGACCCCGGGCTCATGACCGGAGCTGAAGGCAGATGCCTAACAGACATAGCCACCCAGGCACCCCGAGAGTCTCTCTCTCTCTCTCTCTTTTTTTAAGGATTTATTTATTTATTTATTTGAGAGAGAGAGAGAGAGAGAGAGAGATAGATCACAAGTAGGCAGAGAGTTAGTCAGAGAGAGGGAGAGGCAGGCTCCTTGCCGAGCAGAAAGCCCGATGCGGGGCTCAATCCCAGGACCCTGCGATCATGACCTGAGCCTAAGGCAGAGGCTTAACCCACTGAGCCACCCAGGTGCCCCCCGAGAGTCTCTTTAATAAATAGACAGGCTGGACACCTACATGCCAAAGAATTCAACTGGACACTTACACTATACACAGAAAGAAACTAAAAATGGGTTAAAGACGTAAATATAAGTCCTGAAACCATAAAACTCCTAGAAGAGAACATAGGCAGTAAGCTCTCAGACACTGGTCACAGTGATATTTTGGGGGGCTCTGTCTCTTCAGGCAAGGACAATGAAAGCAAAATAAACAAATGCGACGATGTCAAACTGGAAGGCTTTTGCACAGTGAAAGTAACCATCAATAAAACGAGAAGGCAGCTTAATGGGAGAAGATATTTACCAATGTCATATGTAATAAGTAGTTCATATCCAAAATATATAAAGAACTCATAAAACTCAATATTTAAAAGAAAACAAAAAACTATTGATTGGAAAGTGGTCAGGAGATCTGGACAGACATTTCTCCAAAGAAGACACCCAGATGGCCAAGAGACACATGATGCTCAACATCACTCATCATCAGGGAAATGCAAATCAAGACCACATTGAGCTCTACCACCTCATGCCTGTCAGAATGGGTAGTATCAGAAAGATAAGAATAACAAGTGTTGGTGGAGGAGTGGAGAAACGGGAACCCTTCTGCACTGTGGGTGGGAATGCAAATCGGTGCAGCCACTGTGGAAAACAGTATGGAGGTTCCTCAAGCAGTTAAAAATAGAAATACCATATGATCCAGCAATTCCACTTTTGGGTATTTATCCAAAGAAGATGAAACAGCGATTTGAAGAGATACACGCACCCCCCTGCCCACTGCGACGTGATTTACAACGGCAAAGCTATGGAAACACCCGAAGGGTCCACTGATAGATGATCAATGGATAAAGAAGATGGGGGAGAGCCGTTCAGGGGAACATCATTCAGCCATGGGAAGGATGAAACCTTGCCATTTGAACACCACGGAATAAGTGAATTCATACTAGGTGAAATAAGCTAGACAGAGAAAGACAAATGCCCTATGTTTCCACTTAGACGTGCAGCCTAAAAACAAAACAAATGAACAAACAAAACAGAACAGAGACAGACTCATAGACACACAGAACAAACCGATGGGTGCCAGAGGGGAGGGACTGGAGAGATGAACAAGACAGGTGAAGGGGATTAAGACATACAGTTTTCCAGCTATAAAATAAATGAAGACGGGGGATGTAACGTACAGTGTAGGGTATAGTCCATAAGACGGTAACGACTTTGTAAGGGGACAGATGGTAACTAGACTCGCTATAGTGACCATTTTGTAATGTACATAAATGTTGAATCACTATGCTTGAATGCTTGAAACTAATAGGATATGGTATGTCAATTACCCTTCAATTTCTTTTTTTTTAATTTTTAAAAATTTTTTATTTTTTATTAAAAACTATTAGCCCCATGGGTACAAGTCTGTGAATTGCCAGGTTTACACACTTCACAGCACTCACCATAGTATTCTTCAATTTAAAAAATGTGTTCTGGACACACTGTGGAATACTATTCAGCCTTTAAAAAAGAAGGAAATTCTGCCATATGCAGTATGGATGAATCTTAAGGAAATTACCTTTGTTTAAGATTATTTGAGAGAGAGAGAAAGAGAGAGGGCGCGAGTGGGGGAAAGGGTGGAGGGAGGGGGAGAGAGAGAATCTCAAGCAGACTCCATATTGACTTGGGGCTTGATCCCAGGACCCAAGCCAAAATCAAGAGACAGATGCCTACCCCACTGAGCCACCCAGGAGCCCCTTCAGGACATTCTGTTGAGTAAAAGAAGCCAGTGACAGACAGACAACTGCAGGATTCCACTTACATGAGCTGTCTAAAATAGTCAAGTCCAAGACATAAGTACGAAGAGATAGAGTGGAATGATGTTGCCAGGGGCTGGGGGAGGGGGAGATGGGAGTTGCTGATCAACCCGCATAAAGGGTCAGTCAAGCAAGATGAGCAAGCTGTTGAGCACGTTTTGACCTGTGGACACAGGACGGATCTCATGCGAAGGCTTCTGACCACACAACACCAGACAATTTTAAACACTAGCAAAAGGAATGAAGGGGCTGGATCCGCCGCGGGGGATGGGCTGCATGGCGAACGGGAGGGAGCACCTTTGAAGAAGTTGACAGCAAAGCCGGCTTTGTTAATGGATCCGTCAGAGACGAACTTGAGCCAGAGGCGGCTGGACGTGCTCTTGATGTCGTCGGGCTTCTCGTAGCCACAGTAGCGTCCGATGAGGGTGCTGCTCTCGCTGTGCCCATCACGTACCTCCAGGTAGTCGTAGGCACAGCTGTCGTGGCGCTCGATCTGAGGGTTGGGGCTCAGTCAGCAGGGGGAGGGGCGGTTGCCAGGCCCAACACCTGGAAGCCCACGAAGAAGTGTGCCTGAAGGGTCTCTGACCTACCTCGAAGGACTGGAAGGTGAGGCCCACGTGGAAGCCTTCAGACACCTGGATCCGCCAGATGCAGACTTTGCTGGGCCGGTAGTCGTCGGGGTAATTGGGCGACTGGATGTGGCCATTGTCCTTTTTCACATCTCCCCCACAGATGGCTTTGGGGACACAGAGCGAGGTCAGTTAGGATGCTCTGCCCAACTCAAGAGCCCTTCTCTCCCCCTCCTCCAAACCTTCCCACGGGCCTCCCTGCTTCTCAGTGCCCCTGGGGCCTGGCCAATCCCACCAGGATCTCTGCTTCCTCCCTCATGGGCCCTCGACCTTGCCCCTGGGAGCAAGCAGTTCTGGGATGCCCGGGGACCCCGTATCTGACTCCTCCTGTCACTCTTCCTCAGTACCTTCATAGACGGCAAAGAAGCCCTTCCCGACCCAGTTGCTGCTGCTGCGGAACTCCACCCAGAGGCGGCTGTCGGTGGAGACAATAGGCTCGGGTAGTTTGCCCCCACAGAAGCGGCCTGTGCAGACAGTGTGGACAGAGGGCAGTGAGGCCTGAAGCAGGTCGTTCTCACCTCCCTGCTCCAGGAAGCCCGTCCTGCTACTGCAGGGGGCTCAGGGGCTCTGGCCCTGCTCTGCACTTGGCACGAATTCCCAAGACCCTGCAGCTGGCCTGAGTCTGGTCCAAGACCTAGCATGGACCTAGCATGGCCTTGAAGAGCCAGAGAGTACTAGACTTCTAGAGGGTTCTGTGCACCTGTGGGATGGAATATGAGTTCAGGGAGGAAAGGGGCTCCTCACGATAACCAGCTGTATCTGTGTTTTATTTACTTTTTTTAAAGGAGCATATTACCGCCATTACTGTTCTCATTTGATCTCCATTCAAACAAATAATCACCAAGAATGAACAGAGTTTTCTTTGGACATTACTAATGTTTTCATCTGACCAAATGCAAGAGATGTCAGAGGACCCCAAGGAAATCCTAGAATCCAGGGACTGGGTCAGAAAATGTCCCCTTTGAAATAAACCCTGAGAAGAATCCGTGTCAGCAGATGAAGCTGGCCATGTGTGGAATTCTTGGTAGTCAAGAATCAATGAGGGATGACTTGCGCGTTCCAAATAAGATTGGGTGTTGCCCAACCTTCGGCAAGGGACAGAGGGTGATGACCTAGGAATGCAAGTTACGAGCAAGTAAGTGGAATCTTGGAAACGCTTTCACGTCTGGAGGAGGAAGTGTTGTAATGACAGCTGCTTTGGGTGACTAATAAGAAGTATTCGAATATCATAAAGAGATGGTAGCAATGATTCATCAGCCTGCTTCAGGCCGGGCTGTGGAACAAAGGTTCTAACGCTAATGGGCAGTCCTGGGCAACTTAGGAGTATGTCCAGATTGGAGAATTCACACAGCTCCTCAGGCTTGAAGGAAAAGCCTCTCTTAGCCCTAACTCCATGCCATTAAAGCATCTTCTGTCCCGTGCTTCTGAATACTCACCCCCGCTTACTCACCACTCCCCTCACCAACAAGGGACAAAGTATCCTGTGCAAACAAGTGGGGGCCACTATTCCAGGTGGGGAGCCCCCACAGTGTGCCAGGCTACCCTGTGGGCACCCTTAAGCCAGACCTTGCAGAAAGAGAAAATGGAGCTTCTGAAAGTGCCCAGATGAGGAAGAGAGCCTGGAGCTGGGGAGTTGTGCCTGTCTGTCTCCCTGTGTCCACTTGTATGACTCCCGCGACCCACACACTGAGCGCCACCCCAGCAGGAGGCCCAGAAGCCCATACCGGGGACTCTGAGGTCCAGATTGGGAAAGGGACTTAGTGATAGAGCTAGAAGGCACTAGTTTTGCCAGGACTCTTGGCTCCCACACCAGGGTGGCCAGATCACCCTTGGCCAGGCTTTGGGTTTCAGCAGAGGATGAAGAGACTGATTTAAGTAGTTCTTAAGAAGGAATTAGCCACATCAAACTGAAAGCTTTTGCATAGTGAGGGAAACTGTCAACAAGACAAAAAAGCAATTCACTGAATGGGAGATGATATTTGCAAATCACACATTGCCACAGCCACAGAGGAGGTGGGGGAGGGGGTAGGCTCCTGCGTTACCTCGGAGGGGCGCCTTCCTCCAGAAGCCATCCCGGACCTCCACGTAGTCATACCAGCACAGGCGGCTGCGATACAGATCCATGGACGTGAAGTTCAGAATGATCTAGGGGACATGGGAAGAAGAGGAGGAGAGTTACGCAGCCCCCTATGTCTCACCAGCCTCGCCTGCCAGCCCATGGTGGGGGCCTGCCTTCCCCTCTGTGAATAGTGAAGAGGTCCCGAAAATGAGCTCCAGGCACAGAAACGTCCCTCCTCTCCCCAGCTGTCTGCCAATGACAGCCAGCATCCTTCTCAGACATCCTGGTTCTCACTTAATATATGTAGCCTTGTGGAATCTAATAAGTAAAATGTCTCATTTTTCTTATTCCCTTCATGAGGAGCCATTGCTTCCGCCTCTACCCAGCTCTCCTCCTGGTCAAGTTCAGTAACACGAATCCAGCACCTTTAGAGGGATGCTGTCTCAGTGGGAGGAAGGGCCCAGGGTGGCATGTGGGTATCGGGGACTCTGAAATGGGAATGAAGGGTCCAGAGAGGAGAGGCAGAGAAGAAGGGCTGAGTCACTGTGGTCACATATATATTGAACAACAATCCAAGGCAGGGGGCCATCCTAGCGGCTGAGGGGAATACCAGGTCCGAATGCTTCCTGTGAATGGGTTTCAGGTCTGTCCCTGTCAAGGGGCTTAGGATTCAGAAGGATATATACATCTGAAATCTCACTTAGTGAAAAAACTCAGACTCCACACACATGGGCCTGAGCTGGGATGTCACCTCTGCATTTCCCGATGTGAGTCCTTGGGTAAATCACCCAAACTCTCTGACCTCAGCGGCCCCGAGAATGACCCTAGGAAAGAGCACGTCACCCTGACATGGGAGCTCATCGCCACTGCCCTGAGTGCCTCCTGAGCATGAACTCACCAGCTGGTCACGTCACACTGGAGGGATGTTTGACACTTTGGTAATGTCCAACTCTCCCTGGCAGGTACACATACTAACAGGTACAGAAGCACACTGACCAGGAGGGAAATTGCTTTAGTGGTTTCCAGAATGTGCCCCAAAGCCTCTTGTGTCTTTAGAGTCCAACAAGCAGGGAACTCCAGGGAACGGTTCGCTGTGACCTAAGGGGTGTGTCCCGTGCCTACCAGGCCCACTTGTTAGATCTAGCTGGCTTCCCTGCTGGAGGAAAAGAAAATAAGGAGATCTGTGTCCCCTTTGGCACATGGCTGAGTTAGAGGCAGGCAGAGCAGAGGCGAGAATGAAAATGATCCCAAAGCTGGCACCGGTGACCGTGGTCCATAGCCTGTCATCAAAGCTGTGATGGTCGAGTTTCAGGGAAGAGCTCTGGCTCGCCATCATTCCCTGACTCCCTTCAGAATGTTCGGTGATTTCCACATCCACCTAGACGATGCTTCCTGTTTCCTGGCCTCTCCGCCATGACCTCCTCTCCCCACCTCTTCTTCACCACACATGGCACATCATGCCCTAGACCTTGTTCTCACCAGTAACTATGCCTCCTCCCACAGAAGCTCAGCTTCGAGGAGCCCACCGTCCGGCCACGTGCCCCCATCTGTCCTCGCTTACCGGTCTCTATGGAGTCCAGCAACACTTCCAATTCACCAGGACCGTCAACCTGAGCCTATGGGGTTTTCCTGCCTTCTACCTTCACGTACTCACATCTCTCCTTGCCTAGCTTGGGACCCACACCCATCCTACTTCTCTTCTTTTGATTCGTAACATGGGCTGAAATGTGTTTGTGTTTGGGGAAGTGTTTCTTAATTGTGGTTCTCTGGGATGTAACCGAGCAAGCCCAGGCTTGGAAAAGTGCCTATACTACCCTTGATGATTGTTATCAGTCATCATGAGAGCTATTGTTATTATCCAGAAAGAAGTCCTCATATTTTGAAAAAACTGATGTTGAAAATCTGGCTCTTGCTCTGGAGACAGTGTGCCCAATATTTTATCTTTCTAGAAAATGCCTGAAATAGGACACAGAGGAAGTGGCAAAGGCCAGCAAATCCATGGTCTAACTTTATTATTACCTCCTTGCAAAGGACCTCAACTTTCTCCTCTTCCTGAAAATCCCTGATTAAATCTGGCTTCTACCTACTCTGTGCCTCTTCCCAGATGGTCAAATGTAGTGGCTAGAGAAAACACAAGCACATTGACTGTCTCACTTGAAATGCGAGACTGACTGGGCCCTTCGAGCTGCCAGGCCCACCTTTTACAGCCTCCCCTTCTCTCCTCAAACCACCCGTTCCCCTTCTTGACTCGCGGTCCTGGCCCTGCCATCAACTTTTTCCAAGATTAGTTCAGTAGTCCCTACTCTTGATACTACCTCTCACCACAGCAGGCCTTTCGTGATGAAACCGGATCTTATCTCCCCACTGCTCAAAATCCTTTAATGCATGTTATTCAGAGTAAAATCCAAAGTCTTCACCATGTTCTCTAAGGCCATCTGTGGTCTAACCCCCCACCATCTCTCTGACCCCCTCTCCCCACAATGACCTCCTTGCTTACTTGGCTGTGGCCACATTGGCCTTGCTGGTCTTCAAATATACCAAGCCTGCTCCTGCCTCAGGGCCTTTGCATTTGCTGCCTAGAAGCTCTTCCCAGCTATCTGCCCAAAGTGTTCCCTCATTTCCTGTCCATTTCTCCTCCAACTCACCTGATGTGAATGAGGCCTTCCCACCTGGAACAGTAATCCCCACTTCGCTCCTTTATCTCCTACTGCTGATTTCCTTCATGACATCGATCACCATCTAACTTACTGCGTTTACTTTTTATTTGCTTGCCCGTCCCCCAACCCTGCCAAACCGTAAACCCTTCAAGGCCAGGAATTTTAATTCACTACAGAATCTTTGGTGCATGGCATATAGGAGTTGCTTCATAAATATTTCTTGAATAGAATTTTGCTTTTAGGAATCCATTTTACAGATATATTTGCCCCAGTGCATAAAGATCTAAATCTTGAGATATATACTGTAGTGATTTTGATTAATACTAGAAACTTATAAAAAACTTAAATGAAACATCCCTCAGTGGAGACCTACAGGCGATGGCCGAGCAGTGAAGAGAAATGGGGATGACAGCATGCTAAGCAGCCATGAACACGCCTGAGGTAGAAGTTGATTTGTGGACACGGAACCCTGACCACAATTAACTGTTGAGTGAAAGGCAAGGTACCTGAGACCATGTATCCATACACACATGCACACACACGTACTCGAAAGGGTCTGAAAGGACCTAGCAAGTGTTACTCATGCCTAGTCGCCTCTGAAGAGTGGGATTTGAAGGAGAATCCAGGGGAGAGTATCCACTTTTTACCTGAGGAATTCTTCTATTTTTCAAAATTCTTACAGCACGGATACATCATCCTTCTATCTGACAAATAACAAAACCCTCTTTTAAGAAGTTGCTGGATGGAAGAAGGAAAGCAGAGGGCCCAGGGAGAGAGCCCTGGCTCCTCAGCTTACACCCCTCACCATGATTCCATGCGGCCTCCCTGGGTCTGCCAATCAATTTGGTCAGCAGCTGGGCTAAGAACAGCAGCAACTTTCCCATCATCCTCGGGAACAACTCTGGCTCTGTCCGGGGCGGATGAATTCACAGCCTCTGAGGAGGCCACGCCCAGACAGCACAGCCTCAAAGGGCCCACCCAAGACCTCCCACCGGGCAGGAGGGACCCGAGGTGGCCTCACTCAGGAGGAAGAGACCTGTGCTGGCGGTTAGGGTCCCCCTCCAGGGAGGCACGGCCGTGGCTATATTGAGACCAGAGCTGTCTAATTAAGCGTCGTAACAGCTTCTGTCATGTGGAAACAGCTGTGCTCTGGTGGCAGGGGCACTGCCCTTGGCCAAAGAAAACCTGGCCAGCTCCACCACTTCCTGGCTGGCGACTCTGGGCCCGTGGCCTGATTTCTTTGTGCCTTGGTGTCTTTGTCTAAAACGTGGAGGTGAGCCTGAGGAGCTGGGGGATTAAATGAGATACAGTGTGCAGGGTCTCCAGGTGCATGGGAGGTACGCATCACGTTTGCGGGCTGCCGTCAGGGAGCAACTGGGACAATATGTCGACTCCTGGGGACCCATGGCCTGGCTTCTGTCTGCCTTGCTGGACCACTGAGGCCCATCATTTCACACCTCTGGGCCTCCATTCCCTTCTTTGTAGGATGGCAATGGTCATAGACCTACCTCACAGGACTCAGGGAGTTAATCTACGTAAGGTTTGTAACACTGACGCATGTAAGAGTCACACATACAACGTACATACAGGTCACACATATATACTACAGTGTACATCACTCAAAAAAAGTTAATTTCACTATTGGAGCTGAGTTTGCCTAAGATTTTGAACTTTGAAATGGGTTCATTCCAGAAACTGGAAGTAGAGGGAGGCAGATGGGGGATGTGGAACCCGGGGAGGTTGACTAGGGATTTCTCCGTTAACAGAATGATAATAACAGCTAGCCTCGATTGAACCCCCACCACGTGCTAGGCGCTGCTCTAAGCACTTCACGTACATGAACTTGTCTAATCCTTGTATCATCAGCCCCCTGATGGAGGCACTACCACCAGGCCCACGTTACAAATAGGGAAACGAAGCCCAGAGTGGTTAAGCAACTTCCCCGAGATCATATATCCAGTAAACAGCACAGCAGACCGGAGTCAGACCCGGACACTCTTCTACTCTGGCTCTTCAACTCACACCCTGAACCACCACTCCATGTGGCCTCCCCAGGCCCGCCGCTCGATTTGGCCGAACAGTTGCGCCAAGAATGAGGGTCAGCTTGGCCTTCACCCTCAGAGCCCCACGCCCTTCAGCACGGGGAAGCAGGAGCTCAGGGGAGGGTCCCGCACGGGACCTGCCAGAAGAGGGTGGGCTCCCCTCTCCCAGCTGGGGGACGGGAGGTGGGGGTCAGAGAAGACATGACAGAGGAGGCGGGATCTGAGGGGTAACTTGAAGCATGGGAAGGTTATCACAAGGCAGGGATGGGAATGGGGGTGGACACTACTGCCAAATCCAAAAGACATTTTCAGTTCTTATCTTCTCGGCTTCTTTGCGACAGTAGACCGTGATCTCCTAAAACCACTTTCCCACTCAGAAGGAGCTGGGTTTGTGGCTTGGGAGACACTGTCAGTCCTCTTTGGGGCAGCTGCTAATAACGCACAGTGTGGACACTTGGGGGTTCTAAAAGAAGGCTTCCAACCGGGCTTTTTCTTCTCTGACATATCCCTGACTTGCATAACCATATAAGATAAAATGCATGTATCACTCGTACTTCTGGCAATAAGCAGAGAAATGGAGAGCAAGTGAAAACAACCTCTCAGCCCAGGAGAGACATCAAAGTCTACCCCTGAACGCAGGCGGGTTTATCCCAGGGTGACTGTTGAAAGAGGATAGACTTTGGAGTCGGGCAGTCCTGGAACTGAATGCTGGTTCCACCACGACTGCCTGTGTAAACCTGGGCAGAGTTCTGCACTCTGAGCCCCGACACCCTCGTCCATACCTGAGAGACAACAGCCCCTGCGCCACGAAACAGATGAGAGAAATAACGAGGTCATGCACACGAGATGCCTACTACTCTGCCTGGCACATAACGGGCGCGCAGCAAGGAATGGCGGCTATGGCGTCACGAGGCCATCCTCCCTAGCTCCCCAGCCTCTGAGAGCCCTTCGAGGGCGCCTGTCCCCCGGGGGTCCATCTCTGGCTCACTTATGACTCTACAACTGCATCCAGGACTGGGAGCGAGTTTTACTTTTGCTCTTTCTGCAACCATGCACTGACGAATCTGGAATTTTTCTCTGTAGCCTTCTTCTCTCTCTGGAGCCCCAGGCAGCCCTCTGAAAAGGGCTGGGGGGTCTCTGGGGAGTTGTGGAGGGAAGAGGCTCCAGGCACAGAGAGGATCCTGCGGCCCAGCCATGTGTCTACTGGAGACTAGGGCCAGCCCATGCCAGCTCAGAACCGCAGGGAAGGAGACGGATCCTGACCAAGTTGTCATATCCTTGCTGACTGAGCAAATCTTCTGAACAGGAAAGACGGCAATATTCTACTCTACTCTATGTTCCTGGAGCCGGGACTACCTCGTGCCTCTTTCCGCCCCCTGTGCTGGGTGAGCAGTGTGCACAGCAGTCTGGGGAAGGACGCTTTAGCAATTGTTGATACGGGACAAGGCTTTAGAATACCCAGTACTGCAATCATGGATTTTTGTGTCGTAATCCAGTTTCTTGGGCCAGCTACTTAATTTTCCCAAGTCTGTTCTCTCATATGCAAAACGGGAATGACATGAGCACCAGCCGAGAATGTCACTGTGTTAATTACAAGACATAACACATAAAGAATTTAATACATGCCCGGCCCATCACGCGGTCAATAACCGTTAGTTGTTTTTATTGTTATCCGCTGTGAGATCTCCAAAGGCTGCAGCACTGGAGACCTCTGGCAGAAGGATCAAGGAAGCCAGGGCATGCTCCGAACGAGGCAGCAAAAAGGACAGCGATATTTTAAGTTCAATTCAGAATTAAAAAAAAAAAAAAGAACAAATAGGGGATGGGTTGATTTTTCAAGGAGGGTGACAGAATGTTAACTGAGAGAGGTGATGGAATTACTCAACCCTCAACAGAAGCCTAGCACAAATGAGAATGATCTTTAAATTGCGAAAAATAAAATAAGCAGTTTGGAAAGGAAATGGAAACCGATTCATACTGGAGGAGAGTCAGGGAGCACCTCTTTAAACTGGCTTTTGCCTCTAGGCTCAAAAATGACATCAGAGGACACTCAAATAACTTACAGATGTGATCAGTGTCTGTAATCTTGAGAGCTCAGAACAAAAGCTTTGCCAATTTTCAAAAGCGGGGTGTGTGCGCGCGCATGCGTGCCTGTGTTAGAAGGAGGGTTTGGAGTGAATTCTGGGAATTGCAAACCGCTGAGTTGAATGTCAATCCCCAGTTAAACAGACAGTCTGCCACCACTTAGAAAGGAGACACTTGAATCCTAGGAACCAGTGCAGGTTCACTTGAAACAAAGTATCAGACAAATGTCACTTCCATTTTAAAAGGTGTTTTACCATCTACTACCGCTAGATTTGATTTGGTAAAGCAGTCCGTCTACCTATTCAGTGTTCAGCAACTACTTCCTGTACCAGGAATATGAAGGTGACAAAAGCATGGTGTGAGAAGCTCACTTCCCAGTCAACAAGGCAGTGACTCATGGCTGGTTGGTAGTGATATTAAGGGGTGTCATAGACAATGGAATAACTCTGCCCAAAGTCTACCAATGAACCATGTCAGATCAGAAAGGGATCTTGGATCTGCCTTGATTCGTGCCACGTTCAGTGTTTCAGTCAAAGACCAGGTTCCAAAGACCCAGAAGACATGCTCATCGACAATTCGGGACAGAGTGCGAGGGACGGCTACCTGCTGAATGGAGGACTCGGATTCCACATGGTCCTGAGAGCTGCTGGACTGGACAACAGGACCAGGAACAAAATCTAGCTGGGCTCCATACGGTACTAGTACATTAAGTGCAATGTTCTAATCAAGGGAAATAAAGTCTTAACGCTGACTTTTGGAAACAGTCAAAATGCTTGGAAGGACATGGGAAGTGCAGGGGTGGGTGAAGGGTCCAGATTCCACATGAAAACCCTGTGGGTGAGCCTGAGAAGCCCTCAGAAAAGTACCTCTTGTGTAACAAGGACTCTCTGTGATCCAGCCTTCCCTTACAAGGATAGCTAGAAGCCCCTCCTCGAGGCAGTGCTCCATTTTTTATGGGGTGAATGGGTCTACATCTCCCAGGTAGGTCATTCACAGCCACAATGGACTATGCTTTCCTACTCTGGGGTCCTGGCAGAGGAGGGGACGCTCGGTTACCTTCTCCCCGGGTGTGACTGAGATACGCCATACGCAGTGCATGTGGGCGGAGTAGCCATTGGGGTACTCGGGGGAGGAGAAGTTGCCTGTGCTGTCTTGTAGGGTCTCTCCGCAGGCTGTCAAGGAAAGGAAATGACTGAACTGCTGGCTGCAGATGCCCAATCCCCCCCAGCCTTCTGGCTTCCCGCCCTGAGCTCTGGCTTCCTTTGACGGGGAGAAGAATGTCTGAGGAGGGGAGGGAGTCCGGGGTGGTCCTGTCCCTTTAAGATCCACTCCCTGCTCCTCACATATAAGCTCACAGGTCTGACCTCTTCAGCCTAGTGCTGCAGGATGCCCTGTTGTCAAGGCAACAGGGTTTCCAGAGTGAAGGTCCAGTTCCTTTGGTGGGCCTCGCTCTACCTCACTCCTGGGAATTGCGCTGCTAGCCCTCTTTACTGCTCCGACTGCCCTATTCTCCCAGACCCCCAGAAGGTGTGGAGCTTGACACCTCACCACCACCCAATCCCAGCCCCCGTTTGTTTCCTTATCTTGAACAGTGCCCCTGCCTGGGTGCTCCCACCCACAACACCAGGCAGCCTCTGGCCTTCCCTAAGACTTATGGCTTTAGCCTCCTCAGCCCCAGGCCCTGGCCACTGGCTGCCTCGGGGCTCTGTCCTCCACCCCTCCCTTGCCCGTCCCTCCCTGCCCCAACCTGGGCACTTGTAGAGCTTGCGGGCCTGGGCGATGTCCCCCTTGCTGAGCCGGGTCCTTTGGCCGATGGGAGGTTTCACCCCATTGACCTCGTACTTGGGAACAATGGTGTCCAGGAAGATGCCCCTGAGGAGGAAAAGCCCGACTTGGGTGAGAGTCTGATGGAAGGACGGGTGGCGTGCCTGTGTGCACCCAAGGTCACGACCCTGCCAGAGCCCAGACATTCCTCCGTAGGGTCAGGGACGGGTGGAAATATCTCACCCTGTCATTATGCTGCCCACTGACCAGCAGCCACCCTGCTCCGTGGCAGCCACACGGCTGGAGCCCGGGGGAGCCCCAGGAATACTCTGGGAGGTCAGAGACGCAGGTTCCGCATGACTCGGGGACCTGCTGGTGCTCTGGCTCAGTCTAGGCCCAGTCAGTGCCCAGCATCAGGAGATCTTTGGACCCCTGCTGATCATGTGGCCAGCCTCTCCCAGTCCTTGCTCTGTGGCCCCTCGGGCTAACCCTCTCTCTTGGGACTGCCAGGGCCCGCACTCATCCTGCTGCTACAGCCTGCTCCTGACAAGTTCTGCCCTGGCCAGACCAGACTCTGGGGACAGCCCCATGACTCCCGATCCATCAGTGCCTCCTGTCCCCCCTGAGTTCCTGCCTGCTAAGTCCTGGGTGTTGCCATCTGGGAGGAGCAGGGCGAAGGGAAGCAGGCAGCCCTCTACCTCCCCAGGGTCCCTGACTCACACCCAGTTGGGTGGAACTCAGCAGGGGGGAGGGTGGGATATGGTGGGAAATGTCCAGGGGAGGTCTGTGGCCGTGGTGGGGGTGGCAGATGACCTCACCACCCTTCCTCCTGTCTCTGTTCCCTCAGGTCTGGAGGCAGGGAGTCTGAGGAGGGGCTGGGACGGAGCAGGAGAGCAGACAGAGGATGAGGAAAGAGCCAGGCATGGGAAAGGCCAGGCCAGGAAGGGGAGCCTGAGGAGGAGGCGGGAGGGGCCGTTTCCCACACTTTGCTAAGGAGAAGCTGTGGGGGCCAGAGGCTGGGCCACTACCTTGGGGGGTTCTGGCTGTGATTTCTGGGAATGTGGGCCCAGGAAAAGGAGTAAGTGTGCATGCACTTGTGAGCAGGACAGAGAGGCTAGTTCAGGGCAGGAGGAAGCCTTTGTACAAATTAGTCAGTTACAAAAAGGCAGACTGATTAGAAAGGATGACCCCAGTGAGAAAAATGTGCCTCTTTTGGCTGAAAGATGAGGGAAAAGCTCAGCTCCCTTGGGCTGATACAGCTCTGGGGCGACAGCATTTATCTAAGTGGCCAGTAGAGTGGCTGGATTTTCAGCCTGCTGGGCCAGGTGCCCTCAGTTACATGGTACTAGGCTTTGTGAGTCCCGGCCGGGCCATGGACCCAGCATGGAAGAGGACAGCAGGGCGGGTGGCTCCCACGGGTCCTCTGCTTGGGGGCTGCGGCCACCCGGAAGTCCATGCTTGTCCTTGGGGACTGCCCCAGTCGGGCAGCCTAGTGCAAAATGAGAGGCCCAAAGAGAATGGCCTACAGGGGGCGGGACTGGGCTGCCCCAGAGGAGGCCAGGCCCCATCTCTCACCTGGAGAACGTGTTCCGGGCATAGTGCATGATACTGTCAAAATCATAGGTCTCCCCCAGGGACTCCACCTCCTGGAGCTCCATCTTCAAGAAGTTATACTCCTGCCCTGCGAAGACCAGGAAAAAGGTGTGGGGGGGTAGGAGGGGTGGGTCTGTGTGGGGTGCGGTGCCACATTTTCAGGGGTGGGGTTCTCCCTGCACTTGAGAGGTGCCCCCCCACCTGGGGGTCTGGGGAGTGGCCAAGGGAAGTCTGGGGGTAAGGGTAGGTCTCTAGAAGAGTCTGTCCAGCAGAGGGGCAGGGTCAATGAGGACTGGCTGGAGGGAAGGCTTAGGGAGTATGGGAAGGAAGCACTCATTTCTAGAACCACAGGGAGATGAAAGCGGGGAAGAGTGGAGGAGGCCTGGGAGGGAGGAAGGAAGCAGGATGGGAGGGGAGGGAGGTAGCCTGGAGAAACAAGAAAGAAAAAACCCTTAGAGGAGAGACTAGGCAAAGGGCAGAAGACTGAGGAAAAGTGAAGAGAAAGGCTGAGATGGCATGGGGGATGTGCCAATTCCCTCCACCAAATCCCCGCCACCCCAGGGCAGCTGGGCTCTGGCTTGCCGGATGGCCTCTGCGTCCAGGACCTGGACCTCTCCCAGCCCCCCAGGCAGCTCTATAACTGATCAACGGTCACAGAGCGGCTCCTGGCAGGGAGCAGAAGCCTCAGGGCTGGGGTCTGGACAAACCTGGGTCCTGGACAAGGGCTGCCCACTAAGCTGACCAAAAGCGATGGCTCCAGGCAGCAGCTCCCACCCCCACCAGAGGCCCTGGAGCGCCACCCCCCCCCCGGGGCTGCTGCGACACACAGCTAGGCACCAAGGTCAAGGCGCTACCTGGCTGGATGTTTTCCCGCACGATGGAGACGTGGCGGTCCCGGTCTGGCCTCGTGTGTTCGTGCCAGAAGCCGATGACATGGCCCAGTTCGTGGACAACGATGCCGAACTTGTCACAGTTCTTGCCGATAGAGATGGCCTGTGGGCCCCCGCCACGGCGACCCACGTAGGAGCAGCACCTGGAGGGCGGGGCCAGCTCAGGGGGGCGGTCCCGAGCTGGGGGAGTGCATCCACTCAGGGGCCGGGCGAGGCTGCCAGGGGGGCGGGGGAGCGAGGCGCGGGGGAGGGGCCTGAGCGCGGGATGCCCAGGCTGTGTGCAGGGGTCATAGCCACATCCGGGCAGCTCCTGGGGAGATGTCCCAGGGCAGGGGTGGTGGGGGGAGACAGGTGACGCAGTGTCAGGTCCCGTTGGGGCAGCAGCAGTGCCCGGGGCAGAATATAGGTTGGGATGGCGGCCGAGGGTGCAGCGCCCAGGGGCCCCTGCTCACCCGCAGGGTCTGTAGGTGAATACGATGTAGCTGTCCTCATCAGTGCGCTCCAGGAAGGTGACACAGGTATGCTTCTCCCAGTGCCTCATGGCTTGCCGGAAGACTGCCCTCTGGCTACCTGCCAGGATGAAGGGGGCGAAGGGGTCACAGGGTCCAGCTGGGCCCACCCACTATTAGAGTGTCAGCCTGTTGTTGGACAGGTACACAGAAGGTACCACTCCTACGTGACCCGGCCGCCCCAAGGCCAGGCCCAGACGCAGGCTTCCTCCCTCCCTCGTCCCCCATAATCACACTCACCAGTGAAGTTTCCCCCAATGACAAAGGGGATGACCCCATCCGGCCACACTCGCTCTGGTCTGGATGTGGCCGCCCGCCGGCTCCGGGACTTGCCCCGCCATCTCCCCCGGCTTCTCCTCTGCAGCTGCCCACCAGTGCTCTGGCAGTCAAAGGCAGAGGAATTTCCTGGGGTTGGAAGACGGAGACGTTGGTAGCAAGTGAATGAAGGGGTAGCGGGGGAAACATTATATAATCTATCCTCATTTTGGGGGGATTCCGTATTCGCCCACTCACTAAAACTTATTTGTAATCCCCAAATCAATACCGTCCGCTTTCTCATGGTTATTCGCCGACCTGCGCAGAGCCGGGGGGAAAAGTGTGAGTCACCCACATGCCCAGCTCAGGTGGAACAAGGTGACGCTGTCAATAAGTATCCTTTTTAGAGTCTATTTAGTGCCACTCTTTTATTTATTTATTTATTTTGCATTTGGGGGCTTTTTGTTGGTGACTTCGCTGTTTAAAATGACTTCCTTCCACCCCGATGATGCTGAAGCACTGTCATGCCGTCTGGTGTCCCGAGTGCTAGATGGATTTGATGTGCTTTATGGAGAACATACATGTGTGTTACATAACCTTCATTCGGTCATGAGTCAGAGGGCTGCTGGCCATGGCTCCGTGTTAATGAATCCACTGTGTGTTAAACCAGGGGTCTTTTTTTTTTTTTAAGATTTTATTTATTTATTTGAGAGAGAGAGAGAGAGAGAATGAGAGAGAGAAAGCATGAGAGGAGAGAGGTCAGCGGGAGAAGCAGACTCCCTGCTGAGCAGGGAGCCCCATGTGAGACTCAATCCCGGGACTCCAAGATCATGACCCGAGCCGAAGGCAGTCGCTTTACCAACTGAGCCACCCAGGTGCCCTAAATCAGGGGTCTTTAAACAGAAACACACATACACGTAAGACGGGGTCACAAACCGATCAGTTGATGAAAATCATATGACAAGAGGCTGGCAGGAAGCGAACACTGCATTTCTCCTAGGAGTGATGAATGGCTTAGGGTCTGCGAATTCAGTGTTCACAGTGACTTTATGGAGCAAGGTTGTCCGATAGCTCTATTCATAACTACCACGGAGAGCGGGGATTGAGCATAACTGAAAAGGAAAACCATGGTGTACTAATTTCCTAGGAAATGCAGGGAGCTTGGGACTAGGAAATGCTCCCTTCTCACCTAATAAAACTTCCTCCTTGTGGAGCATACGTAACTTGATGTCTTTATGTGTTCCCAAATGCACGTTCTCCTGTGACATAGTAGCTCTCTGGGCAAGTGTCACTATGTATACTGGACAGATGAGGAAACTGAGGCCAAAGATTTGCCCAAAGTCACCTGATGGGTTCGTGATGGGCCCTGGCACTCCAACCCCTCCATTCTGCCTGTACTGTCTGCCGGTCCTCTCTCAGGCCCAGGAAGCCTTGCCAGTTATCAGGCCACCATGTCACCCTCCAGGGCCAGCTCTCTATAGCTGCCCCTGCCACAGTCCTCCCTTATGGGGAGAGGGCAACTCTCTGAGCCCTGTAGAGTGTAAGCTGAATGGGCTCCAGGTGAGAATCCCCATCCCTGGCAGGCAGAGAGCTCCCTGGAGGCAGCACCACGTCCCAGAGCAGTGACAAGGCTGGACAGAATGGAAGCAGCCCGTGCCCTGACTCCTCCTCTTCTCTCACCCATTCCCAAGGGCCCCGTGGGTTGCTAGCCGCTTGGGCCACACTCAAGGGTGAGAAGGACTCGTCCCTGACCTTGAAAAGCTTTGAGTCCAGCAGGGAAGATAGACATATTAACAACAACAAAAAAAACTATTGAAATATGGTTCACTGACGTGGTCAACAGAGAGTGGAGGGACGATCAGGGAAGGTTTCCCCAGCAAAGCTCTGGAGATGGGCTTGGAAAGATGCGTAAAGGCTTGCAAAGAGGGAGCACAAGAAGTCAGGAGGGGTTGGGGTGTTGAGCGAAGAGCGTCAGATTTGGGGTGAGAAGGCTTGGGTTCCTATCCCAGCTCTGCCACTGACCAGCTCTGTGATCGTGAGCAAGTCACGTTACCCCCGTGAGCCTTAGTTTCTGTATCTGCAAGGCAGGGCTTGTCCTGACGCCTGCCTGTGCAGGTGGCTGGGGACAGTTAAGTTAGGTAATGCTTTTGAAAGTCCTTTGTCAACTGTAAGCAAAAAGAGTGTCAGGTCTAGTTCCCAGGTTTGTCTACACTTGCTGTTCCTCCGGGGAAGGGATGAAGCTATCCCAAGGGAAGACAAGCCATTATGCTGGGTTCAAGCTCATAGCCTCTGTCCTGAGAGACCCTGGCTGGGAAACAGGGAGGTTCCTTGTTTCTCCAATTCTGGAACCCATTTCTGGGACATAGGAGGGCCAGCCTGTACCCAGCATACCTGCAGTTTTGACGGAAGACCTGTGGGTTGCCCGCTGCCTAAGATCCACAGCCTGCTGCGCCTGGAAGGCCCTGAGGTCCTCCTCATCCAGGGCGATGTCCCCAAGGAAGGCAGCTAGAGAGAAAAGAAGAGGCCGGGAGGTAGTTAATCCTTCTACCCAGCACTGACAGCCTCCACTCCAGGGGCTCCCTTACAGAAACTTTCGTCCTCAAACACCTTCTGAGGAAGAAGGCTATGGGGGACTGGCTTTGAGGCTCCCTCAGGAGACTCATGCTCACTTTGGAGTTGGGAATCCAGCAAAGCTGATACTCTCGCCCTACCAGAGGAAGACACGGTCATGTCACTTTGCCCATCACTCTGTAGCGAATACTTAGTAAGCACCTTCCGTGGGCCAGGCACCACTCGAGTGATGAACCAGATAGAAAAGGGCCCTGTTTGTGGAGAGCTAACCTTCGACAATACACAAGGAAACAAACACTGAACTCAAGAACGGTGATGGGTGCCATGGAGAAAGCAGAAGGCGGTCGGATAACAGTGTCTACTTGGTAGGCCCAGACCCTTGGCGCTGTGCTGAGCTCACGGTATCCACTCAGCAAATGCGGTTTCAGTTAGACGGAGCAGAGGATGTGAATAAGGACAGAGCAAAGAGACGCATCAGGGAAAGCAGGACACAGAACGGGAGCTGCCCAGCTAGGAGGAAGTTGAACCGTTCTCAAGGGACTCCTATTCTGAGTCTCAGGGTCCCTTCTCTGGAGCAAGAAGGGCGGGTTGGGGGGAGGACAGAGCCCCCTGAATAGGCCATTTTGATCTCCGGACCTGGGGAGAGATGTGTTTGGAGAGATGGGCTAAACAATTTGCCTGTCTTTTGAGAAGTCGGGAGCAGGGAGCAGGAGGACGCTGTGGTGCTGAGCGCTCTGGAAGGAGCTCGGAAGCAGCTTCCTGCTGGGCTGGGGGAGGCCGGAGGCTGAACTGGACGGAGCTGGAGCACAGAGCCGCTTCCCTGAAGCTCCACCCATGGCAACATCTGCTTCTCATCCCGAGTGCTACACAGGCCTGGCGGCGGCATTACACAAATTGTTTTAACCTTGAGGCCTTGCACACAGGTTTCTCCGCCCCAGATGGCCCGCTGGGTGGACACACACACACACACAAACACTTCATCATATGTAGAATCAGACACACGGTGACATCCACAACCGTGCCCTCAAACACAAAGCAGTGTAAGTCATAGAGACATGCTCCCTACCTCCCACACGCCCCAAGCAGCGCCCACACCGCCCGCATCGACCCTGCAGGTGGAAGGCACTCCAGAATGTTTGTTCAAGTGGGGCGTCACGTCGATATTCTTTGGGCCTGCAAACACATACTCTGATGCAACCTAGACCTGGATCGACAGAATGTGGGAGTCCCTCTAGCAGTTATCCAGGCCACATTCCATTTTACAGATATGGAAACTGAGGCCTGGAAGGGAAATGGTCTCCCAGCTGCTCGTCATTGGAGAGGGCTGGATGCATAACTCGGGCCTCCTGATTCCCAGTCTAGCACTCATTGTATTCAAGTGCATTATTGTGTGTAGAACCCATATTGTAAATACACACAGAAATAGACACTCACGCAGACACACACAACCACACACACACAAAACACGTATGTGCACAAGTTTCAAGGCCCACAGACAAACTGCAAGCTCCAGACCCAGGAAGCCGGTCATGGTAGCCATAAGGACACTCTATGTAAAGGCTGAAATCTACATTGTGCTTCCCAGCTGACAGAGTGCTTTCCCATTAATGAATTCACTTGACCCTGGCCCACTCAGGCCATGCCCATTAAATCATACTCCACCTGTCCATTTGCCCAGGAGTGTACAGTTACAGACTCTTTGAGAGATAACCTCATGGCTTGATTCTGCCCCATCTCCCTGACTTCAAAAATCACAACACTTGGGCCTAAGAAGGGAAATGACTTGCCCAAGGTCACCAGCTGGTAAGTGGCCCAGAATCTATTCCACCACAGGAGAAAGATTCTTTTCTGTAAAACATCATCTTTGGGGGCCTCGGCTTGGCAACTGATGGGATAGCAACAGGAGATATTTCTCAGCTGACCCGCAAAGCTCGCGGGATGAAAGGTACACTCCAAGAAGGCAAGGCCAACATTTACAAAAGCACATGCACGTCACACGAATACCCTCACACCTTTACACGCTTTGCACAGACACTGGCATCTCCAGGCTCATGTGCCCACACCCACGGGCATCATCATATACATGTGTAGCTGGACATTTAGACTCATCTTTGGACATCGCAGCAAAAAGCAAAGTCTTTGTAGGCAGACAGACCTGTCTTTGAATCCCAGCTTGGCCCCTATTAGCTGACAAGTCACATAAACTCTTCTAAACCTCAATTTTCTCCTACATAAAAAGGAGCTAACAATAGAATCCGTCTCCCAGGATGATGGAATGAAATAAGCATGTGAAAAAAGCGCCTAGCACAGAGCCTGGAGCACAGTAAGCACCCACTAAATGGCTCCTATTAATCTTAACCCCAAAACAGCCCCATAAGCTCAAGATCAGTTCTCTACTTCCTAAAGGCATATCGGTTCACCCCACTGGGCTCCTGGCTGAGTGAAGCCCCAGAGTGCTCAGAAGCAGAACCTTGAATTCCAAGCACACAGCACACGGAACCGTGCTGGCCTGCGAGACCAGGGCAGTGTGGGGGGCAGGGCAAGTGGAAGGCGGGACAGGCCCTCGGCCGGCCACAGAGCCCTTCTGCCGAGCGGGGCGTCCTGTGGTGGGGAATGTCATGGCTGAAGAATGTGTGGGAACAGAGTGGGGGTGGGGAGACATGGAGTGGGCAGGCATTGAGTCTGAAGGCCCTGCCCATTTGGGATTCCCCCACGGGGAAGCTCTTGGGAATCTGGATGCTGGAGAGTCCTGGACAACCCCCCACCCCCTTACCCGGAAGGAAGCCCTGGGGTCAGGGTCAGGGTAGTAGCTGTTTTCAACACAGGATCAAAAGTTTGTTTTGTTTTCTCGCTGTAAACCAGCCAGGAGCCCTCGTGGCCACTCCATAGCCAGGCTGGGAGCAGGCGAGGAAAGAGAAGAGTAAGGTGGACTTCATGTGCCCATCCTCTAGGCGGGCCTCTTGACCGCAGAGTCTCCTCCCCGGGGGCACGGCAAGGCATCCCCGTCTGGGGAGAGGGAGAGGAGCTCGCCAGTGTGATGGCGCCCCAATGCCACGGGCATAGGGCATACGCACGTCCCATCACACAAATGCAGCTTCTGGCTGGAGGAGAACGTTCTCAAGCTCCCACAGACTCGTGCGTGTACTTAATCACAGCTGTGTGCTGCTACACAGGCGAGTATTTGCACGCCTCCTGACGTGCACTCGGAGTACCCACGTGCACAGTTGAAGGGACTTGCCCAGAAAGCAGGGGGACACCCACAAATGTGCCCAAACACTCTCTTGACTACTTCCTCGTGCAAGCCCTCATATATTCAAACACACAGCTAATTCCATGTATACATTTCACAGCCCATACCCCCTAAGGGAGAAGGGCACCCTTAGAAATGAATGGGGGTGAAGAGAGAGACAGAGACACAGAGAGATGAGCTGATTCCTCCTGATATCCTTAGGCAGCTCTTAGTGGCCTGAGAGACACATTCTACACCCTCCCTATCCTCCCCCAACACCTCCCAAAACCTCTGGAGGAACTAGAATTCTTGAGAATTCCTTCTTTCTGGGGGAGTCCCATTGGTCCCCCTCCATCTGGAGCCCAGGGAGATTCTGTCTTTTCCTCCTCCCTTGGGGCACCTAAAAGAGAAGGTGACTCAGGGAGCAGGGGCACAGGTGGGTGGGTGACTCATTCCGAGTGTCTGGAGGGGGAATGTGGTCCGTCAAGAGAAGGGATTGCTTCTCAACCTCCAGAGCTTATGACCAAGGGCCCTTGAAGTCCAAACCTGGGGCACAAGGCCCTTTGGGTGGGGACAGTGATGAGGGTTGGTGAGCTACTCCCCCACCTCCTCTTCTCAGAGCAAACCCGTGAGTTGCCATCAGGGGCCAAAGTCAGGTCCTCACTGGCTCAAGGGCAGTCCCCGTGTGCTTCTCTGCCTATGGGAGCAACTGTGTCCTAATTCCTGCCTCCTGGGTCTCTCCCAGAGCCCTGAGGGTCACTCCCAAGAGCTGGGAATCTCAGGGAAGGTCCCCCTGGATGGTTTGGCATCCTACCATGTAAGAAATCAGGGCTGACTCACAATCTCTTTGGACAAGGGGGAGAGAAGGAGAGAGAGAGACAGAGAGACAGTTCTTATGTGCACCTGAGAGCTTGCACACCAGAGTGTGAGCTTGGTGGAACCAGCTCTCAGCACACACACAGACCAAGGCAGCTTCCCACTTATTGTTCTAGTGTTGCCCACAAGATCCAGGAAACTCTCCAGGGTATCAGGGGTCTTAATTTTACCTTGTTGGCCTCAATTTTGCCCTAACTCTGACGTAAGTGCAGGAGGTAATCTCACAAGAAGGGACCTGGTTATCCTGAGAGGTGAGCCAGGGGAGTCAATAGGGCTTTCATTCCTGGTCCTTGTGTGCAAGGAGGAGAAGAGGAGAGCTGGAAGGGGTCAAGGGAGCAGAGGTAAGCGGGCCTATCAGGGACATCCGAAGGCCATAAAGCCAGGTGTTTCTGCCGCCATCATGTCTAGCACCCGAGGCTTAGAGGGGGCAAGAGGACATGGCAACACGAACAGAGAGAAAAGCCTAGGGACCTGAGGCATGAAGCTGTTGGTTTGGGGTCTTAGGGAGTCAGGGCGGAGGTAGGCAAGGCTGCAGCAGTCACACCCAGGAGGGAGGCCTGATCTGACCCTGACTCTTGGCCTTGTCAGGCTCTCGGGCCCTCTCGGCCACCCCCAGGCCTGGCCCAGCTCCCCACCAGCCTCACTTCACCCTGGGGCAGAGCCTTCTCCAGAGCCCTTGTTTGAAGTTCCAACTCAGCCAGCCCCACCCTAGCATGAAATCTGAGACTGGGGATAGAGCCCTCAGCCTCCAGCTGCCTCCTCCAAAAATCACTCCCAAACCCTCCAGGGGTGAGATACGTCAGATTGACTTCCTTCCCATTCTTCGAGGTCTTCCCTCCTCCATGAAGAACCCCCAAAACTTCCAAGCCTCCCGTGACCCCTGTTCTCTGCCACCACCACCGTCGCCAGGACTGCAGAGAGGGAAGAGGCTCCTTCAGCCTTTAAGCCCTGTCCTTCCAAGGTGGCACGGAATGCATCTTGGTTGGTGCAGTTGATGACATCCCCGTCCATCCTGTGCCCCTCCTGGACTGGAAACCCTTTGAGGGCAGGGGACATGTCTTACACTTTTCTCTTTCTCCCCCAACATCAAGCCCAGGGCCTGACACATATTATTAGCATTCAGTCCATGTTGATCAGCTGAATGAATAAGTGACACAAGGACAGGGACAGGGAGACACTCCCTTTTCCTGCAAACCCAGCCCATTCCTTCAGAAAAAAAAAAAAAAAAATGAAGTGGGAGTGTGAGGCATAGAAAACAGGGGAGTAGGCAGCACACATTTATTAAGTGCTTACTGTATGTTAATCTCTAATAAGTGTTTTATATATGTTCTCGTATTTAATCTTTACCACCAACTCTACAGAGAGACATAGGATCAGTTCCATTTTACAGGTGAGAAAAGCAAAGTTCAGAGATGATAATTAACATTCCCCAGGTGGTGGAGCTAATGAGTTGTGGGTCCAGGATTGACAGCTTAGGTCTGCCAGCCTCCAAAGCCCAAGCTCCATCCACTTAGCCTCATGCCCACTCCAAGCCCAGGGAGAAAGATGATGGCTAGTGTCTGGTTTACCCACAGCCCAGCAAGGGTGGAGAAGGGCTGAGAGATTTGGCTTCTCCTCCTCCCACTGGAGGAAGGCTCTACCTCTTCTGTAGCTGGCTGTGATCCATCCACCCAAAGTAGGGAGCCCAGGGTCAGGAATAAAGGGACCCAACCCCTTATGCCACATACAGGCACTTCTAGAACTCTAGAAGTCCACTCAAGTGGACCAGGCTACTACCCCTGTCCTAGCTATTTGGAGACAGGCCAAAATCAGAGGCAGGAAATTGAGGAAAGATTTTGATGGTATCTTATGGCCTGTGTGTTCTCTTGTTCCAGGCAGCCCTGTTCAGGGTCATCTGATTAGGCAAATGGCCTGAGTGCCTGGCCATCTGGTCACTCCAGGGGCAAGACCCCTCTGGGTCTAGCAGGAGTGAAGGGGTTACATGGGGTCTTCATGGACAAAGAACACACACACACAAACACACGCTCCAGGGCTCTGACCTCAGCTAATTAGCCTCCAGTGTCTTGGACTAAGAGAACTGATACACAGTATTTGAGTTCTCTGTGGTTTTCCCCTTTCCACCCCAACTTGGCCTTGGTAGGTACCTCTGGCACCTAAGGGCAGAGGTAATCCCCCCTCCATGGCTGGCTTCTCTAACTTTGACAGCTGTCTCCTCTGTCCCAGAAGCCTTGTGTTTGGTGGGGGGACCAAGGGATACCCCAGGAGCATGACATCAGAGGATCCCTTGAAAAACTTTCTTCCTTCACTTGGGCTGGGTGGGGGGCCTCAGGAGACTTGCTCCTCGGAGATGCAGGCCTCCCGCACCGCCTGGGCAAACAGATGTGCCGGCTGGGGGGCAGCCCAGACAGGCTGGAAAACAGCAACGCCTGGAGCCCGAGCTGGGGGAGAAGGGAGAAGTGCGCGCGTGTACACACACACACACACACACACACACACACACACACACACGAGTTTGGCCAGAAAAGTTTCCTGCAGGAGGAAAAGCCTCCTTGGCCGCAGGTTTCTCCCGGGACCCAAGGAGCTTTCCCCAGGAATCCTCTGGGAAGAGAAGGCAGCGGCAGCAGCTTCCACAAATAGCAGCAAAACTTCAGTCCTAAAAGTCCCCCAAAGTTCCCCCTCCCTCTCTCCCTCTTTCTTTTGTTCCCCACTGCATTGCCAACCAGGCAGCTCCCGGCTTCCCACACTGGACTGTCCTCCCCCAACCCCGAACCCTAAGCAGCCCGCGCCTCCCCGCCGGGCCTGCCCGCGCTCCGGCCCCTGCGCCCCGCGGCCGGTCGGCAGGGTGGGGGGCGCCTACCCGCCTTGCAGGGGTCTTTGTAGTTGACGGGCTCCGAGTCGTCCTCCTCCCCCAGGTCATAGGTGTAGTCGGCCAAGTCCAGCGGCCGGCCGGGGCGCGGGAGCAGCAGCAGCCAGAGCAGCAGCGGCAGCGGCAGGCGGGCCACGCCGGGCATGCTGGAGGGCGCGGCGGCGGCGGCGGCGGCGGTGGCGGCGGCGGGCGCGGCGGCGGCGGCGGCGGCGGGTCGCGCCCGGACGCGGGAGCCGGCGAGAGGGGAAGCGGAGGACTGGCGGCGAGGGGAGGGCGCTCCCCTCCGCTCGCCCGCGCGCTCCCTCCCCGCGCTGCCCCCCCTCGCGCGTCCCTACCTCTCCCCCTTCCCTGTCCTCGCCCCCCTCCTTCCTGTCTCCCGCCCCCTCTCCGGCCCGGCTCCTCGGCCCTCTCCCTGCGCCTCCAGCCTTCTCTGCTCCCTTCCCTTCTTTTCCTCTTTCCTTCTCTCCTCCCTCCCCCCCCCTTTTTAGGGAAATGAGCTCGCTGGAGGGCGGGTTTTCGCCGGGAGCTCGGCCCCGCTCGGGTCCGGGACAGCGCACGGCCGGGCCGGGCGGTGCGCCAGCCGGGGGCGGGGACGGCGCGGAGCGGGCCCGCCCCGGGAGGGGGCTCCGGCGGCCCGGGGCGCGGGCCGGCGGGGCCGGGGAGGGGGCGCCGGGCCCCGGGGTGCCCGGCCGACGGCCGCTCCCGCGAGGTGCCCTCTAGCGGCGGCTCGTCCCGCGGGCGTCGGGCCCGAGCCCCGTCCCGGGCAGCGGGACACGCTGTCAGGTCGCTCCGCGGCTTCGGCGCGCCTCCGCCGCTCGGCCTCCGACTGCGTTTCCCCGCCGGCGTCTGTCGGTCTCTGCCTTTCCCGGACCCTCGCCCTCTCCCGTCGCGGTCCCTGTCTCTCGAGTTCTGTCGGTCTCTGTCGCTGTCTCTCGTCCTCTCGGGAGACACCACTGGAGGGCGCCTAAAGCCCGTGGATTGCCTCGTCCCCTCGCCACTGGCCCCTGTCCCCCGTCACGCCCTGACCGAGGGGGAAGAGGGAAAGCCCCGTCGTTCCCCCAGGGACCTATCCGTCTCCTAACTGGCCCCACCAAGAGCAGGACGGAGGGATGCGGGAGGATGGAAGAGGCGCACCCTTTGTTTTTCAGTCAGGCTGCTTTATTCTTTCGTGGTAGGAGCCCCTTGGCCCTAGGAGCCGCGTCTCCTCTGCCCGCTCCCACCTCTCCCCACAGCTCCCATTTCTCCAGCTGCAGTGTCTGTGGTGTGGGTAGGAGCAGCTTTCTGCCTCTCTGCAGAAGAGCCTTAGCGCATGGCTCTTTCCTCTTCACTCGGGGCTTCCACAGGTCCTAGGAAGCAAAGAAGCACTGTTTATTGCGTCCGGGAGAGGGACTGGGAGGGGGCCATCTATAAACACCCCCCCCCCAGCTCCCTAGATGACCCAGCTCAGTGGATTCCCCAATTCCTGGTCAGCTGACATGTCAAAGTGGCGTCAGCCTTCCTGGGCCACTGCTGCTCGCTGCCCTGCCGGTCACACCTGCTCACCTGCGGAGTCCTAGATGTAGTAGAGGGGCACCTCGCCACATAGGGTGCTCACAGTTGTGCCCAGGAGGTCCAGGTCCCCAGGGGATGCTGAACCAGCATCATGGCCCTCTTCCTGGCCCAGCTTAGAGGTAGACACTGCAGGCTTGACCTGGGAAGAACACATGATTTGGAGCCCTGGACCTGAGTTTCTGTCTTGCCTGTGGCCCTTCTTGTAGGACCTCTGGCATGTCAGGCCATCTTTCTGAGCCTCCTAAAAGTCTTACTTTCCTCACCAGTGAAGAGGGGGCTGTGCTGGAGTCAGAAGCCCCCAGTTGGTGAGGTTCAGCTGAGGCCAGCAGCTTGGCATCAGAGAAGAGCTGGGGAACAGGTAGGGAAGGTGTGGCACAGGTGAGTTTAGAGAAGGGCACACACCTGGCAGCCCCCAGGGAGTAGCACTTTACAGGTGACAAACAGCTGCCATCTCAAATGCTCCTCCCAACAGCCCTGGGAGGAGGACAACTCCCTCCTCCTCACCAACACACTTACCTGGAAGTTCTGGAACTTTCTAGTGAGAGCCTCAAGACTTGGGATGTTCTCCGTAGCCATCTTCATGATGTAGCAACAGGTTCCCGGGGCTGGCTTATAGGCAATCAGGAGCTGAACACAGGAACCCCAGAGTGCATTCAGGAAGGCCCTGCCTTGCTCACTCCCTAACCCTGATCCGGGGCCATCTCCCTCTAGGTTAGGCCCCAGAGGGAGACCCGTTGGAATCTGGGGCTCCGCCTGGGGAGGAAAGGGCTAGGGGCTGGGGAGAGATGGATGTGCATGGAGTGGCACAGCTGCATGGTCTAGTAGTCCTGTCATAGGGCCACCTCCCCAGGGTCAGGGGCTCAGGGATACCCACCCGCTGGTAGTCATACACTACGATGCCGGTGGAGCCAATGGAGAACGTGGCAGTGGTGCCTGCACGCTCCTGCAGGGCCAGGCGCTGCTGGGCTTCCGGCCCCCCAAGGCTCATCTCTAGGACCTGGGGGAGGGCACAGGGTGGCCTGGTGTTTCTCTTTCTCCACTCATCCCTTTGGTCCCCATGTCCACCCTCAGCCCTCTTTACTAAAATGCAATCCCTTCTTTGCTGAGAGCTCAGACAGGTTGGATGGGACCAGATGCTAGAAGGAACAGGCTGCCAAGCCAGCGACAGGCCTGGTGGAAAAGCCAAAGCCGGGGTTGCCACCCTGTTCCTGCTTCTGTTCTTTCTTGAGGCACCCCTTACCTCCTCCCCTCCATCCCCCTCGAACAGTTCACTGTCTGCCCAGCCCACCCAGCCCCCCTTTTTGGTGGGTCCTCTACCCACTCCCTACCCCATTCTGGGCCTGCTCACCATCTCAGTGTGTTTCTGGCTCATGTGAAGACCCATTAGCAGGGCCCCTACAATCACCACGACCACAAGGACTATCACCACCACTATGATGAGAAGGCGCTTGAGACTCGAAGGGAAGCAGGGGAGGCCGAAACGGCCCTGGGGGGCTGCCGAGTAGTCCTGACATGGTGGGACAGGAAAAGAGACAGGTATGAGGTCATGAAGAGGGTGCCTCTTCTCCCTGCACAAGCTAGACCCTCTCCCACAGCGCGACACCAATGCTATGGATGTGCAGAGGAGGGCTGAGATCAGAGAAGGCTTCTTGGAGGAGGTGGCCTGGATTCCAACAGAAATGCTTAGATGTGAAGTCTAGCACCAGTCTCATCTCCTGCTGTTTCCTCTGTACCCCGGCACCCCAGCCATCCCCATCCCTCTCTGTTCCCCAGAACAATTCCCCCAATCTGCTCTGTTTCAGGAAGGATCATCTCCGTGTGGGGAGGATCTGACCATGGGGTGTGCTCTCTCACACCTCCCTGTCTTTACACATACCACCCCTTCTTCCTGCAGTGCCTGCCTTCTGCCCCTAGTGAGCTACCTATTCTTCTGAAGCCAGATCAAATGTCATTTTCTCTGTGAAGCTTCCTGTGACTCCCCGCATAGTGGCTGCTTACACAGTGCCCTCTGCCGCCCTTTCCACTGACCACTAGGGTGGCTCTTGGCCCCTCGTGCTGGAATGATTGGTTGCCATGTCCCTCTCCCCAAGGGACTCTCCCTTAGTGGTTGGTGTCCCTGACCTGACTTAGCACAGTCCTTGTTAACTCAATGAATGAAGCTAGGTGAAGAGACCAGCTCGAAGAGCTTGGATGAGGCGGAGCCCAGCTCACACACATGTCCCCACATGGTCATACTCACGGGCGGGTTCTCAATCAAGACCTCCTTGCTGCCCACATCCATCTTGCTGCAGGCACCTTACCCTCTCATCTCCCAAGTGTGAATAGGGTCTTATATGTGCCGGTAGGGAGAGCGAACAGAGGTGAAGGATCCGGCCCCCTTCTGCCAGCCAAGCCCTTGACTTTGAAGTCTGTTTGTTCCTGGCCCTCCAGAACTGAGGTCCCGATAAGCCAGCTGCAAGAGCCCCTGAGGGCCCTTGGCCCTGGCACATGAGTCCTCTTGGCTTCAGCCAGAGCAAAGCTGGGTGAGCTGAGCAAACTTACCCTTGGGCAATCTGCGCCTCTCACCATAGGTGTCTTCCTGGCTTTGGCCGCCTTTCTTGCTGGCACCTGCCCCTGCAGTCTGTGGCTTTCCCTGTTCCTCCGCCATGTTGAACCTCTCAGGCAGCCAGGGGTCTGACCCAGTGCGGAGTCCACTACACCTCCTAGCAGAATTTCCCCTGTCACAGGGATGAGCGTCAGGAAGGGGAGTGAGGAGGCAGTGCCTGCAGACCCAGGAGGCCCTGCTGGAGGCAGGTGGGTGCTTCGGCATCAGTGTGGGGGTTTGCATGTGGCCATTTCTCAAAGAGCCTCACATTTTCACTTCAAGTATGCCACCTGCCTGGTCTCTTCCCACACATCTGGTACCTAACCTCCCTTGCCGGTAGCCATGCTTTTCCTAATTCTGAAAACTCTGTCCCCTCTGGCTATACATTTTTACCTACTACTGTGTGGTTTTTCAGTCTTTGCTATGGACCTGTTTGTAAGCTAAAGGCCTTTCCCGCCTGCTTTTATTCGCATTTATTTTAGGTTGAATTTATCCCCAGGCCATACGTTGTTGTTTTTCCAGTCTTCTTGTGGGCTTTCTCATCTGTACCACCTCCTCTTCTGGGCTGGGAACAGTCTGCTCTGTTTCAGGAAGGATCATCTCAGTGTGGGGAGCTTCCGACCATGAGCTCTGTGAATTTAGCGGCTCATCTGGGGGCTCTGTTCATCGAGATGTGCTCGATGACCAGAGCATCTACATCTAAACCCTCAAGTTCAGCATTACTCGCTGCATTTTTAAGCAGGTGCAGCAAAAATTCAGCACTCTTTTGAGGCCACTGGTCCTGTGTCCAGCCCACCATTTGGCCCTGGGCACACCTACCAGCTCCACCGTTACAGTGATGGAATGGCCTGCATTGCTTCTGTAAAGTGACCCTTCAGATACTTGGTGGCTTTGGGGATGTACATGCCCTTGATGACCTGTGCAGTTTCATGAGTGTTCTTAAAATGAATGTGAGGATTTGAACCTCTTGATGTGAATGATTTTGTTGGGTTTTCTGCGTCAAGTAAACAGTGAACTATTTTCAGAGATCAAGCGGAAGGCTTTTGGTAGCAGATTCCACACCTGACACTTCTCTTTTGTGCCCAGACAGCCCAGCACAGGGCTGGGTGTGATGACTGATGGGGTCCCAATCTCTTCATTCTTTTTTTTTTTTTTTTTAAGATTTTATTTATTTATTTGACAGACACAGAGAGAGAGATCACAAGCAGAGGGAGAAGCAGGCTTCCTGCTGAGCAGGGAGCCTGATGAGGGCCTGGATCCCAGGACCCTCGGATCACAACCTGAGCCGAAGGCAGACGCTTAACCGAATGAACCCCCCGGGTACCCACCAATCTCTTCATTCTTAAATCTCACCTGTTTGGTGCCACCTATAACCCTATCCCTCTAGGCTCCTCTTTTTAAACCCTGTGACCCTAAAGAACACTCCTCACCCCATGTGATGCCCCTTCTGGACCTCCTCCCTCTCTCTTCCAACTCTTTCACCTCCCTCCTCAAAGCCGCTTCTGTTGCTTTGTCCTACTAAACCAAATCGACCCACGGCTGCATTCCTTCTCTTGCGTTCTCCTCCACTTGCTGGTGGTCTCTACAGTGCCTTTTCCCTTGGAACTTTCTAAGTGTCTAAGTCAGCAGCCCACCCTCACTCCTCTGGTTCCTGCTACTTTACTTCCAACACTTCACCCCAGTTCCTGTCCCTGGCCTGGGGGCTCCCTCGCACCTTGGTCCTGCCCTTCTGTCATGAGCTGGCCCCCAGCTCTCTAGTCCTGGCGAGTTACCCTGTCCCCATGAGGACCTCCTCTCCAGCAGGAGAGCCTTCAGCCTCCGGGTTGCACAACAGCATGACATCTGAGCTGAGAGTGCCTGAGAAGCTCAGGGAAGGAGAGAGGGGAGGGAAGGGAATGTTTGCTCCCACCACCCTCCTCGCCCCCCACCCCACACCAACTGCTCCTTTAAATATTTGCCGAAACCTCTAGCAGCAAGTGTCCTAGGAACAGTGTGTGTTGGTGGCTGGGGGGTGGGGGGGGGGGCGCAGGGGCGGTGTCCAGGGAGGAGGGGGAGGCATCTTCCTCTCAAATGTGTGCAGGTGCCAGATGTAGGAGACAGCTGCCTGCGGTGCCCACCCCTGCCCACCCCCAGCGCCCCTCTCCCACCCCTGGGTTGTCCTGGCAACACTGGGATTGATTGGCTGACTCCCATGCACTGGGCCTGAGCCAGGTGGGCAGCAGGCCAGTGGGAGAGCCAAGGAGGACTGCAAGCATCTCGGGGTCCCTGCGGGCATCTCAGGGGGCCGCAGGGTCCAGCTGTGGGGCTTGTCCTGATCAGGCACCGTGTGGAGGGCTTGCCGTCATCAGCTGGGGCTGAGAAAGGAGTCTCTCTTGGAGAGATGCCTCTGTTCTTGCAGGTCCTCAGTCTCCCCTGCAGGCTGCCCTTAGGCTGTAATTCTCACAAGCTTTATGGCTTTTCTTTTTCTGTTTTTTTCCCTTCACTTGCTTTTGCCCTGTTCGGAGGTTGGGCAAAGAAGGTTGCCCTCAAATTTCATAAGGGGAGTTCAGATGCTAGCACCTACCCCTCTGACACTGACCCAGTAGAGGTCTTTCTTTGGAAGTAAGGAAGGAGGGACCTTTAGCTGGGCGTGGGGAGCTGTCCCCCATTCACCCCCCACCCCCACCCCAGTTATCTGCTCTGCTGTAGACTTCTCACATGCTGGCATTTGCTTAGGCCTTTTCTCCCTCCTGGAAATCCCACCCTCAATGCCTCCCCACCTCTCCAAGTGCCATCAAGCTCCAAAGGCCAGGGAAGGGCCAATGGTCTCTGCTCTGCCACCTTGCTGACCCAGGCTGCCACTCCCCCCCCCCCCCCCAATCTCCGGACTTCCTGCTGCCCTTTCACCTGCCGCTTAGCCCTCACAGCTGTTCTCATCAGCAATGCGGGAGCTTCTCATTGCCCTATCTTCCCCGGGGACTGGCCCTGAGGCCATGGTTTCCTGAGGCTTCTTTGTACCTGCTGCAGGGCACAGAGCATGCGCACAGCCAGCATGTCATTATATGCAAGGATAAGATGGTCATCAAGCATGAAGGGGCCCCAGGGGAGTGGTCAATAGTTCATTTCTTCCGCATATGGAGCTCTTGATGCTTCTCTAGCCAGCTCTGCGACCCTGAACGAATCCATCTTTCTGCCTTTCCTTTAGTGTGTTCGGCTGTGAAATGGGACTAGTCTGCCTGTCCCGTCCCCTTCTCCAAGCTGTTGTGAGGATCCAATGACATCATCAATCCAATCGTCATGATTAATATCGTCTGTTTCATCCCCCCAAACAGCTCTTCTCCCTAGCTGAGAATAGGGCCAAGTCTCTCCCTTTCTGTCTGTCTCTGGGCTAAATTCCTCTGGGAGAACCGTGGGTGATGGAGAGCCCTATGGTAGCCTCCCCTCCCGTGTGGACCTCCTCTTTTCCCCCTTCCAGCTCCCCTGCTGCAGTGGCTGGGACAAGAATCACTCCGCCCTTTGTGCGCTGGGCAGAACTGTGCCAGGGACGGGTGGGGACGGCTGCCCAGCTGCCCAGGCCTCCCTCCCCACCCCCATTGCTTGTTGTCCCACAAGCTGGCATGCGGAGGGCTGCACGGGCAGCTGGATGGGCCGTGGCAAGTGAGCATCAAAGGGACAGGGCATCCCTGGTTGAGAGAACATGGGCAGACGTAAGCTCTGACCAGAGAAGTCCCTGCTGGCAGAGGCTGGGCACAGCTGGGGACACATCTTAAACCCAGCGATCTCAGTTTCCTAGCCTGCTATGGAAAGAACACCAGACTGGCAGCCCATTCACCTGACTTCCAGGCTCCCCTGGTCCTGTGCGAAATTTAAGCACAATCAGTCCCACACAGAGACCCCCAGGGAAGTAACACGGAGGAGAGCAGCAGTTCTCAAACATTTTGGTTTCAGGACCCCTTAACATTCTTAAAAAATTGGGGACCCACAAGATCTGTTTATGTGGGTTATATCTATTGATATTTACTAAGAAATTTAAAAGTATTAATCAACTAGTGAAAATTGCAATAATAAACCCATTCTGTTTTAACATAAGTAACATAAATCTTAAAAATTATTTTACAAAGCAAAAAAAATTAGAGATAAGAGTGCCGTTGTTTTACATTTTTGCAAATCTCTTTATTTTTTTCAAGATCTATTTATTTAGAAAGAGAGAGAGAACATGAGCGGAGGGAGGGGCAGGGGGAGAGTGAGAGAATCCTCGAGCAGACTACCTCCTATGTGCTGAGCCTCACGCTGGGCTCCAGCCCAGGACCCTGAAATCATGACCTGAGCCAAAATCAAGAGTCTTTGGCTACTCAGTGGACTGAGCCGCCCAGGTACCCCTTGCAAATCTCTTTAATTGCTGGCTTAGTTGAAGATACATGGTGTAGCCTCTGGAAAATTCCAGGATACTTTTGTGAGACTATGAAAGTAAAAAAGTAAAATTAAGTTTAACATTCTTAGGACAATTATTTTGACCTCAGTGACTCCCCAGAAGATTCTCCTGGACTCCCTGGACCATGCTTTGGAAAGCCCTGGTACAGAAGTATGACTCTGAACTTTGGAATTGGGGCAGAGTGGGTTGAAATCCCTGTTCTGTCCCTTTCCTCTGGAACCACCAGCCTCACTTCTCTTATCTGTAAAAGGGGATTAATATCATCTACCTTAAAAGGTTGGAAGGATTAAGCACGCAGAGTACACAACACACAGTAGATGTGACACCAAGCTGGGCTGCTTTCCTCTTAGTTTGGGCCTCCGTTTCCTCATTTGTGACAAAGAGCCGGCCTGGGAAACATCCAGGGCTCTACCCAGCTTCAACAGTCTGTGGTTGGGTAGGGAGAGCTGTTCCAGAATTCCACACACTCCCACTCAGACTCAGTGACAAACATTTCCCTTTTCAGCTCCCAGAGGCACAAAGGCACATTCTGTTCACTGGCTCATGGAAACACATGTGAACACAGCTACACACACATGTGGCTTATGACACACCCATGAACTCTTGTTTAGAGGATATGTCCCCTGAGGGTCATGACAGATAGGCACACAGAGGCACGGGGATCCACAATGCAGCAATGCCCCCACGAGGGGATGGGCGCCTACGTGCAAGTGCCCGTGCAGAGGCAGAGGCAGAGGCAGAGGCGCACACGTGCACAGTCATGCCAGCAGACGATGCTCTTGCACACCTCGCACACCTGCATTCGCGACAGTCTCTCTGGGCGCCGGACCTGCAAGCAGATGGCGGCCCCGGAGACCGCCGTAACCACTCCTTTCTCGGGCTACTCCCAACACAGGACTCCCCCCGCCACTCCCCCGCCCCCCGCCCCCCCTCCCTCCGCCCTGCGCGCGCCCCCGCCGCAGCCCGCGCCCGCCCCCGCCGGTCAGCCCTCGCTCGGCTCCGGGCCCGCGCAGCTCTCCTTGCCGGCTCGCGAGAACGAGCAGGGGAGGGGACGGAGCCGGCGCCCGAGGGCCGGAGGAGTCCGCTCTCCGCAGCGGGCAGCCGGGCTCTTAGCTGCGGCAGTGGCGGCCGGCGGCGGTGGCTGGGAGGTGGCAGCCCGCGCTGGGTGGCAGAGAGCCGCGGGGCGGGGGCTGCGGCCGGTGGCCCGCGAGAGAGCTTGCAGGCAGCATGGCGGGGTTGCGGGCCAGGCGGGGCTCCCGGCTCCGGCTGCTGGCGCTGTCCACGCTCGGCTTCTGCCTGATGCTGCAAGTCAGTGCCAAGAGGCCCCCTAAGACGCCCCCCTGCCCACCCAGCTGCTCCTGCACCAGGGACACCGCCTTCTGCGTGGACTCTAAGGCCGTGCCCAGGAACCTGCCCTCCGAGGTCATCTCTCTGTGAGTGTCCTGCCCTGGCTCAGGAGGTGGGGGAGCGGATAGAGGGAGCAAGGCAAGAGCCTTCTGACAGTGGATGCGGAAAACCCTTGCTCCCCCTGCACAAAGTGTGGGGAGCAGGAGGACTCCAGGGGTCCTTAGGACTGGAGATTCATGGCACCAGCCCTGCCGGGAGTTCTGTAGTCATGCAGGCTCAGCAGCCATGGCTGGGGAAAACAGGAGTTTAGAGCCAAGAATGAATCATCACCGGCATCAGCATCAATGAGACCTACTGTGTGCAGGGCTCTGGACACGGGGGGAGGGGTTGTTTACAAGAGCATGCGGTCCCCTGTCTGTGATGTCACTCCAAGGGCAGAAAGCCTTTTTGTAGGGGGAGGGAGGGTGGAAGCAGGGGGAGGGGTGGAAGGGACATACACCCACACAGTGCCCTGGCACGGGACCGCTGCCTTGCACTGGTCTTCCATCCACTCTGGACTGGGCCAGCCAGCCTGTCCCTTGCAGTAAGTGGCCTCAGGGACCAGATGGGCTGTGTGGTCCTTGAGAGCAGGAGGCTAACCCCACCCGCCCCCCATTCCAGTGCCCTATCCCTCAACAGCACCTAGCACACGGTGGGCATTTGGATGATCTTGAAGGTGTGGGTAATGGAACCTTCTTTTTGGCTGAAGGGGAAGCTCAGCCTGGGGCCACTGGTGCTCAGGGAGGCCGTAGGGGAGGAGAGCCATGAAGAAAGGCAGTGAGTTTCTGAAGGGAAAAGAACGATAGCCCCAGGTAGGGGGCCCAGGCTGGTGAAATGGGGAGTTTCCAGTGTAAGACTGTGGAGAGGCAGTGCCCTATTCACCTTGGGTGCCCTTCCGCCCCCAGTCCCTGCGTAGTCCCCACAGTACTGACTCCAGTGTCCCCTGCAGGACGCTGGTGAATGCCGCCTTCTCAGAGATCCAGGATGGAGCGTTTTCCCACCTGCCCCTGCTGCAGTTCCTGTAAGGACGCTGGACCTTGGGGAAGGGCGGGTGCGGGGTGGGGCAGTGGAAGGGGACAGATCCTGGACTGGGGAGAGGAGAACAATTACAGGTAGCCATTGCAGGTTAAGAGGCAGGTGTCCCTTAAAATTCTGCTGGTTAGGAAAGCCACAAAAGGTGGAGCAGCATAGTCAGGAAGGGTGCAGGGGACAGCAGTGGGGAGAAGGAAGGTGGGAGGTGCTTGTGAAAACCAACAGTGGGTATTCGGGGCCCAATGAGGAATGGACTTGCCCCTCATAGACCAAAGGAACTGGGTGCAGTAGCTGGGGTTGGTGCCAGAAGGTGGACACTGCAAGGGAGAGGGGTTGTCTTAGAGACAGTTGACCCCGGGGACCAGGATCTGAAGGAGCTGGGGGGGTCAAAATGGAGGGATGTGGGAGGGTGTGGAATTTTAACAAGGGCGGTTCCTGTTTGAAGCCCCAGTCGCAGGAGAGAGTGCTTGTGAGTTACCCCAGCTCCTTTTCAACATGGGTTACCCTCAAGCTCACCACCAGTCTGACAGGGAGTGAGTGAGCTGGGGTGAGGGTGGGAGACAGAGGATGCACACAGACACAGAGACAGAGAGACACAGTGGGGAAGGACCCAGCTTGGTAGGAGAGCTCTGCCCCTGACTGTTTCTGCCCTTGAAGCAAACAGCTTGTGGGCCCAGAACAAGCTCCTGGCTGTTCTTGGTGCTGGGCTGCTCTGGGGTCCCGACGTGGGGCAGCAGGGCCCGGGACTGTGAGGAAGCCCCAGGGTGTGGTGGCAGGCTGGGGGCTGGCACAGCGGGCACACCCTTGGAAGCTCTAATTCGCTCTCTGTCTCTCCAGGTTACTCAACTCCAACAAGTTTACTCTGATTGGAGACAACGCCTTCACAGGACTGTCACACCTGCAGTACCTGTGTGTGTCAAGGAGTGGGGGAAATAGGAACCAGAAAGGAGGAGGGAGCCCCAGCCTGGGTGGGCTGAGAGGGCAGCTTGGATGAGGAAGGCTGGGGGCAATGGGGAGGGAGAGCCCTTGAGTCCTCTGACTGCTGGACTCAAGCAGACGGTCATTTTATCCATCCCTCTGCCTAGACCACCCTGTTCAGATGCCCTGTCACCACAGTCTTCATTCATGTCACCAGAATCAGAATGGAAGCCTGCCTTAGGCCCACGGGCAGGAATCTAGCTGGGGCGGAGAGAAATAGCTGATTGGGGGTCTGGGATACTGAGTGGCATCTACAACAAATTCTCATTGTCTCCAGCTTCATTGAGAACAATGACATCTGGGCACTATCCAAGTTTACCTTCAGAGGACTCAAGTCTTTGACACACCTGTGAGTACATCACGGACACACACACACGGGACCAAAGCCTCGCATCTCCTGTGGTCTTTGGCCTCAGTCAGGTGACCCAGGGGTCTCTCTTACAGATCGCTGGCCAACAATAACTTGCAGACACTGCCTCGAGACATCTTCCGGCCCCTGGATATCCTTAGTGACTTGTAAGTCTGAGCCCTACCACTTTCAACAATGGTGCAGAGGGGCACGTCCCTGGAGAGAGGGGCGTGCGAGCTAGAATTGGGAAGATCATAAGTTCTTGAGAGCCTGGGAGGGCTTAGGTTTGGGGATGCCTCCTGGAAGTTTACGTGGATACACAATGTGTATGTATATGCTTCTTAAACATGTGCTTTTAAAACGTATGTTTGATTTGATCATACATTAATGTCCTATTGTATAGCCACAATCATCAGTCAGTATTTACACAAGAAAAAAAGCAACAACCCGGGATTGTGGAAGGTCTGAAGGAACTGAGATGCAACATAGTGGTGCAGGTTACACACTGCAAAAGGGCACCCTACCCAGGAGGCCAGCAGGGACTGAAACTCGGCCCTGGCACCACTGGCCAAACCCATGTCCATGGGGGTGCATCTAGCCCAAGGGGGACTTCTCTCTAATCTGCGCAAAGATGCCATGTGAGCAGCGAGTGGCAGTCTTGATTATGCCCACTTGCAAAAACCCAGAGAGCCCCCGGGTGGGAGGTGTGGGGGGCGCAGAGCCACTGGGAGCCTGCTCCTCTCTGTGTTCCCTCTGTCACCTTCGCAATCCAGGGACCTGCGGGGCAACTCGCTCAACTGCGACTGCAAGGTCAAGTGGCTTGTGGAGTGGCTGGCGCACACCAACACCACCGTGGCTCCCATCTACTGTGCCAGCCCACCCCGCTTCCAGGAGCACAAGGTGCAGGACTTGCCGCTGCGAGAGTTCGACTGCATCACCACCGGTAGGAGGTGCCCCCCTCCCCCCACCACAGGTCTCCCCGGGTGCTCACAGGCACTTCGGGAAGCACCCCCAGCCTCCACCATCCTGGTCCAGCAGCACTTACCCCCCAACAAACTCTTAGCCTTCTTCTTCCCACCGCTCACCGCTCATCCCTACAGATTTCGTGCTGTACCAGACCCTGTCCTTCCCAGCGGTGTCAGCCGAGCCCTTCCTTTACTCCAGCGACCTCTACTTGGCTCTGGCCCAGCCAGGTGCCAGCGCTTGCACTGTCCTCAAGTGGGACTATGTGGAACGGCAGCTTCGAGATTATGATAGAATACCAGGTACCTACCCCCGGCTGGCTTTGGTGGCCCACATTTAAAGGGGTGGAGAGGCGCTGGGCTCCATTGTTCCTCTCCATTGAGTACCTACAGGTAGAGGCATAGATGAGACATGGTCTCTGCTCATAATAACTTTCCAGTCTTTGGGGAGAGGCCAATACATACACAGATAACATCCATATAATAGGTGGGTATGAGGAGGGAGATATGAATATGATGTTCTAGGACCACAAAGGAGAAGCGTACCCTGGGCAATCAAGGAGGGCTTCCTGGTGGAGGGGATGTCTGACTTGAGCCTTGAAGGGTGAGGGAGAGTCAGAGGTGATGCCCAAGTGCCTGGCTTGAGTAACTCGTTTGTTCCAGTGAACCAAGAAGGAGATAGGAGTGGCTAGTGAGCTCAGTTTGGGATCCACTGAATTTGAGCTGAGTCTAGAAGGCTGAGGGAGACTTAGTGCAGAGAAAAAATGTGGCAAGGGTATTCTGGCAGCAAGAACAGTATGAGCAAATTCAAGAAGGTGTGCAACAGCTTAGTGCATGAGTGTGTGCACGTGTAAACCATAAGGAGCTCATGTGACTATGGCATAAGGTTCAAGATGGAGAGGCAGGTGAGACCCAAGAGACATGAGGACCAGGTCACAGACAGGTTTTGAGCAGAGTGTGTGAAACAAACCACCTGGTATTTTAGAACAGTCTCTCTGTATGCCGTGCGGAGAGTGGCTTGGCATGGGGCAAGACATGTGGGCACACCGTTAGGGGGATAGGCAGGAGTTTGGACTGGGGCAACAGTAGTCGGGATGGAGAGAGAGACTTAGGATGGAGGAGTGAACTGACACAAGAGGAAACAGAAAATTTAAATTACCCTGTATCTCTGAAAGAATCTGAAGTCTTTATAAAAAAAGAAACCCTGGGACGCCTGGGTGGCTCAGTTGGTTAGGCGGCTGCCTTCGGCTCGGGTCATGATCCCAGGGTCCTGGGATCGAGTCCCACATCGGGCTCCTTGCTCAGCGGGGAGCCTGCTTCTCCCTCTGCCTCTGCCTGCCTCTCTGTCTGCCTGTGCTCACTCTCTCTGACAAATGAATAAATAAAATCTTTAAAAAAAAAAAAAAAAGAAAGAAACCCTTCCCCAAAAGAAGGATCCAGGGCCAGATGGTCTCCCTGGTAAATTCTAGAAAATGTTTACAGAAGGAATAACAGCAATCCTACACAAACTGTATTAGAAAGCAGAAGGGAGGGCTGACAGGACTTGGGACTGATCGGCTGTGGGTGAGTGAGGGACAGGGAGGTGTTGGGGATGGCTCCAGGCTTCTGGAGGGGGCGACTGGGTGGAGTCACAGGTGGAAGTTGAGAACATAGAGGAGGAAGAGCAGGAACAGGTTTGAGGGTAGATGTGTGCCCAGTCATGGCCAGCTGGATTTTGAGGTGCTCTTGGGTGTGTGGGCATGGAGGGTCTGAGCTTGGGAGCCAAGGAGTCATGAGTATCTGGGCAGGTGGACTAGGGCTGTGGAAGGGATTTGCGGTGACTGCCAGAGGCCTGGGGTTCAGCATGGGCTTTCTTGGGGGGAGAGATGGGGAGGAGGAGGGTGCGTAAAGCAGCACTGGGAAGGAGGAGGGCGGATAAATAGAGACACCAGGACAGGTGAAGAGTGTGGCCCTGTGTGCTTCACGTGCTTGAGAAGAGGTCAGATCGATCTGGTTGTTGAGCAGAAGGAGGTTCGTGCAGACATCCTCGTCCATAACAGCCCTTGCAAAAGTGGGAATTCTTAGGATAATGTGTTTTTGTACACAACTATCCAAACATCAAAGTGTCATGGTGTGTACCTTGGCTCTATGACCTGTCTGTGGAAGGGCTCAGTCTCTTCCTCCTTCCGCTGCCTGGCATCCGGCCAGCCAGGGAGCTTTCGGCGTCACTTAGACTTTGAGCCTGCTCCTGTCAATGTTAAATGGGCTAAATATGGGCAAAATAACAGGATCCATTTCTGATGATCAGTTGTTCACACTCAGCCCAGGGGCTTCACACAATAAACATTCCATAATCAATATTATGGATAAACATCCGGTCAATACGTAGGGACACCTGTTTTGTGCTCCATGTCAGCTGATGTTTTAACCCTGGGGGCAAGGGTGGAGGGAGAATGATGCTGAGACAGATGATCAGCTGGGAGAAGTGGGTGAAGTTCGGTGGGAGGACCACTGTCCCCGAGAGCCTTAGTTCTGGGCCAGGGTCGGAGGGGAGTGACCCCCCCTCTTGCAAGGACATGGCATGGGGTGGGGGCCTGCGGGGCTGCCTGACCCTGCCTGAGGCTGCTTCTCTCTCTCCCCGCAGCCCCCTCTGCCGTGCACTGCAAGCCAATGGTGGTGGACAGCCAGCTGTACATGGTTGTGGCCCAGCTGTTTGGGGGCTCTTATATTTACCACTGGGACCCCAACACCACACGCTTCACCAAGCTGCAGGACATCGACCCACAGCGTGTGCGCAAGCCCAACGACCTCGAGGCTTTCCGCATTGATGGCGACTGGTACTTTGCCGTGGCCGACAGCTCCAAGGCGGGTGCCACCAGCCTCTACCGCTGGCACCAGAACGGCTTCTACTCCCACCAGGCCCTGCACGCCTGGCACCGTGACACTGACCTGGAGTTTGTGGACGGCGAGGGCAAGCCACGGTTGATTGTATCTAGCAGCTCCCAGGCGCCTGTCATCTACCAGTGGAGTCGCACCCAGAAGCAGTTTGTGGCCCAGGGCGAGGTGACCCAGGTGCCCGACGCCCAGGCTGTGAAACACTTCCGTGCCGGTCGCGACAGCTACCTGTGTCTCAGCCGCTATATCGGCGACTCTAAGATCCTGCGCTGGGAGGGCACCCGCTTCTCCGAAGTGCAGGCCCTTCCTTCCAGAGGCTCCCTGGCCATGCAGCCCTTCCTTGTGGGCGGCCGCCGCTACCTGGCGCTGGGGAGTGACTTCTCCTTCACGCAGATCTACCAGTGGGACGAGGGGCGCCAGAAGTTCGTGCGGTTCCAGGAGCTGGCTGTGCAGGCCCCTCGGGCATTCTGCTACATGCCTGCTGGTGACGCCCAGCTGCTCCTGGCCCCCAGCTTCAAGGGACAGACGCTCGTGTACCGACACATTGTGGTGGATCTCAGTGCCTAAAGGGTGCCCGGCCTCTGGGGTCTGGGTGGCTGCGGGAGGCTGAAGGGAAGTCTCTCTGTGAGCAGCACGTGTGCCTGCACATGTGAAGACAGGTGTAACCAACCTGCGTGCACGGCCTCATGGACATGCCCCCCTGCCCCCCCCCCGCTGCCCCCACCTGTGAGCATGGATACACACTGTGGGTGGGCCCAGGGGAGCCACTCACCATAGTTGTCATCAGCGTGGAGACCTGGAGATGTGCCAGGCAACTCAGTGGCCCTGTGCCTTCTCCTGTGTGGACATTGGTCGCCCCAAGACCCTGCCCCCCTTGATCTGCTGCTTTCTCTGGGCTCTGGCCCCAGGGGAGGGGCATGGGGGAGCAGAACCACCCGTCCCATTTTTCAGCTTAGCTTTCCTACTCTCTGGTCTCTCCCGTTGGTGCTCCGGGTCTCTGTTTACCTGCTCACGTCCGCACTGCAGCCTGGGGCCGCAGCCTCCACACTGCGGGGCTCAGTCCCCTGCACTATGCTCCTTTGGCATGCACACGCAGACGCTGATGGACGCCCTCAGTTTACACACACGCACCTGCTGATTCTCCCATTTCTGTGTGCACACACATGTAGATGCAGGGCGGCCCAAAGAGGCTCTCCTTCATCACCTTGGCTCTCTTCTTGGAGAAGGCACACGGTCCCTGCCCTCCTCGGCTCACTCATCCCTCATGTGCCCACCCTGTAGCTGATAAGGACGGGAATGGTGGTGCCAGCCTCTGGGCACCAGCTTGATCTCCTGGGGGCAAAGCCCCTCTGCCCAAAGCAATAACAAAGCAGACCCTGAGTTCTTCCTAGGGTCCTCTCTGTTCTCCCTGGAGTTTCCTGCTCTGACCTTGAATCCAGCTCACCTGGGGATGGGAGACCCCCCAGATAAAAGCCCTTCAGCTTTTCTTCACCGAGGCTGCCCCAGCTTTCTGACCACCCCCTGGTTCAGCCCTGCCTTTGGGATGTGCACCTTGAGCTGTGTAGGCTCTGTAAGGTGCGTCCCAACGCTGGCTGAGCCAGGGCCCCCGGCAAGTACCCGAGCCAACTGGGCCAGTGCCAAGAGTGAAGGAGGGCTACAGAGCATCCTGGGGATCCCAGGACCTCTCCAATCCATAGAGGCAGGCCCCAGGAGCATTGTGTCTTAGTGCGAGCTGAGGGGTGGAGGGGGGTGAGGGTCCGGGAGAAGCAGGACCTGGGAGCCAAGCTTCTGCTGCCCTCTGCTGTAGGCTGGGAATAGACAGCTCGGAGCTGCACGGCCGGTGGAGAAGGCATGGGGTGAGATGGGCAAACTTCCCTGTGCCCAGACTCTATGAGGTCCCACTGGTGGCGGATGCCCAGGGACACTTGGGGGCAATGTCATGACTTCACTGCTGCAAATAAAAATGTCCCACCCCATTGCTGGCTCTCAGATGTCCAGTAGCTACTGTTGGAGGTGGCTGTTTCTTTCAGAACAGAGCCAGGGCTGTGTCCTCTGTCCCTGCTGTCTTCAGGGGGCAGTAGCCTTCAGACCCCCCTCTTCCTTGCTCTCTTTCAGAGGAGCAAGTGGGCACCCCACAGTCAGCTGGTGCTGGGGTCAGGAGTTCATGATGATGATGACATTCAAATGCGGATCAAGTGTGACTAGTCTACCACCTGGGGCTGACTCATGACCCAAGTGTTCCTTCCTGGAGATCACAGACTTGGGGCCCATGGAGACTGGAGTCTGTCCTTCCATCAGGTCAACTCCAACCAACATGGCCAAAGACAAGCTCAGCAGTCCCTCTCCATTCTGTTCCCTTGCATCCAACTCTTGCCTGAGGTGGGAGTTTTCAAGCAAGTGCACTGATTTCCCTGGCCCTGGGTTTCTCCTCTGTCAAGTAGATACTAAAACTTAGTCTGTCAGTTCTTGATCCTGCCACTTAGCGGCAAGGGCAGCCTCAACCATGTTATTGAGCCCATTTGTATCTCTGTTTTTATCATCGATGAAATGTGGATAATCAAGATACCCAGCTGACAGAGTTAGTGTGAAATCTAGATGCATGAAATATATGATACATTCATATGTGGAAAGCCGTTGGAATAGTGTGTCTGACACAGCACTGTGACTTGTCTTTAGGACACTAGGAGATGCCGAAGGGGCTCAGAGAAGGGTGCTTGCTGGGAAAGGAGGAGGTTGATCTTTGGGGAGAACTCTGTCTGCAGACTAGGGCTCCTCACACATCAGTCTCAGAGCCCCTGGGCCCTCTGTCTCTCCTCTAGTGTCAGGTGCACCCCAAGCCTGCCCCTGAGCACCCCTCACCATGGGGAACCTCACGGGTACCGTATCTGGGGGTCCACCTCTTCAAATCACGTTCATGTGCTCTTGGCTTAGCAGATGTCCCTCAGGCCCCCCTGCCACACTGTCCTGGGAATTCCTATCCTGCTTCTTCAAATGGGGAATGGACCCTCATGCTGGGCCAGGGAGAAGTTGCCCGGGGAAGTAGGTTGAGTGTCCCAGACACGTTGATACTCTGTTGCCAGGTAGAAAGATAAACATTTTGTCACTCCCCCTGGGACTCCCTCCAGGGGTGGGAGACCCTACTACCCTTGAGTGCCCAGCTTTCTGCACATGGGGAATGCGGCCTGATGTACGCCTGCCTGGTTACCTGCCCTGGGGGTCATCTGTGTGTCCAGAGAGTTGCCTAGCAACCCAGGGTAGCTGGGTGACTGTGTCAACATCTCACGACCAAAGGCCATGAGAAACAGAGTCCACTCACTCTGCACCCCTCAGCCGCATACCCCTCCACGCTGAGCCCTGCTCTCAGGAGCAGACCTCTGCTGTCCCTTAGATTCCCTAAGCGCAGAGTCTCTGTTTGAGAGACCTTCCCCATGGGGATGGTCTTAAAGAGGGCCCAGGAGAGCTCTTCCCCAGCAAGTGGGGGTAGGTGCTGAGGTCAGGTGACTCTGGAAGGCAGCCAGGTACCGTGCAGCAGGTACCAAAGGACCAGAGGTGTGCACACACACCGTCAGCCCAGGCACCCTCACCTCCTGAGGATCGGGGCTTCCTTCCCTCTTCTGCAGCCCCCTGCTCCTCCTGAGCTGTCCCCCAGGAGTCAGTCACATCCTTCTGCTCCCAGGAGACAAGGAATGTGCCTCCTCAATTAAGCTCAACTTTCATCTCGATCACATTATCTGGGCCTAGAGATGGGTAGTGGGACTCTGGCCCTTGCAGTCTCTTGTTCTTTCAACATAAGGTAGGAGTGAGGCCTAGTGTGAGGGAATGGTTAGATGGGAAGAGGGACACCTCGGGGCAGTTTCTCCTGTGGGTCGGTTTCACTGCTAGCTCTCACACCCAACACCACCAATAAAATGGATGATAGTAATTAAGACTACATCATTACCTGGTGTTTATTTATTCCCAGGAAGCCTCCTTTCTCTGGCCCCCATCATTACCTATGCCATCCTTTCCATAGATGATGGGCGTTAACTATGGCTCTAATAAAAATTAATAACTGTTCAAGTTTCCCATCCCCATGGCTCAGGGTAACTCTGCTGTCTCCTTCACCTCAGCCCTGTGAAACAGAGGGGTGGCTGCCCAGGGTGGAGAGGCATGGTCCCTATTGTCAGAGGGAGGAACGGGGCACTATGCAGAAGAGATAACAAAGAATGCAATCCTATTTACAAAGTTCTAGAAGCAACAAAGCTTGCCTTCTCCTTCGAGCCTCCCACTTTCTTTCCCTTATACCCCTGCCCCTAGAGGAGCTTCTCTGTTCCCTGTCCCCTTCCTGGGCTGTGCTCAGAAGGCTGGTCAAGTGGAGCATTCGCCCATCATCCAGCAACCAATGCCACAGAGGGAATGTATTTCCTAAATGGTAAAAAAATAAGGTGGGGGTGGGGGGGATCTTCATAAGGGTCAAGACCTTGCACACAACAATTAGCTACAAAGTGGCAATTGTTGATATGATTCAGCTCTCAGGGATGTTTGTGTTCTTGACTCACAGGAATAGAACTTCAAACTTGTGGTGAAGAGGGCATGGGTGGGGGAGTGGTGGCAGGGGGCTCTGTCCGGAATCTCTCAAATCATCATGGTCAGCCCACCCAAATAGATGGGCTCTAGAGAGGTATCCCAGAAAGAAGTCAACTCCTGAAACCCACTCTTCAGGGTGACTCTGGGGGAGAGGGCGGGGGGTGGGGCGCGGTGATGAGTCCCTCAGATTCCCTCTCCTACTTCTTCCCGCTTTCGCCCTAGGTCAACTCAGAGTCTTCCGGGCGCTTAAGCATCTCCTGACCCAGGGCTGCAAGACCTGGATCTGTTGGCCCTCAGCCAAGCCTCCTTCCACTTGTCCGTGAGCCTGGAAGTGGGGTCCTGCACCCATCCCATGCCTTTTCCCATTTTACAGAAGGGAAAGTCAAGGCAAAAGGGGGAAGCCAGGGAAGAGCCGCGAGAACTGCGGACTCCAAGTTTCCGTCGTTTCCTCTTCCCCACCTTTTTTGCTGCCGTTTCCCACCCCCTAATCTTTCCAATTAGGGCGGCCGCTCACCTACCCGGCCTCATCCACGAGTAGGAGGTGCATCGCCCTTTTAAGGGGCAGGCCGCTGGCTTCCTTGACCTCGCCCCGCCCCCTCCGGGGCCTCACTGCGCATGCTCCAAGCGCCGGAGCCCTGGGGTTGGGCAGAGCCTAGTTCCGTGCAACTTTCAAGTGAGTTGCAAACTCCGCCCCGAGGCCGGTACCGGTGGCCGGGCCCCCGAGACGGCGGGGACGCGAACTAGCGAAGGCCGTGACCGCCACCCGCGGCCCGGGACCCGCGGCAGCGCCACGGCGAGAGCCGAACACCTGGTTCCCCGCAGCAGGAAGTGCGGGGCTGAGCCGTAACTGCCCCAGGAGCGCCGTGGGGCGAAAGAACGCGCCCGCCCTTTCCGGCTCCCAAGTCGGTTCCTCCGAGCCCCGGCCTCCTCGCTTCAGCCCACGGGTCTCCCCACTCTTCAGGCTCGGCGCACTGCTGAGTTAGCGGGTAGCGGGCTCCGCCTCTGCCAAGGGGCAGCCCGAGCGCCCTTCTGGTTCCAGCACTTCCACTAATTACCCCATCCCAGCCCCGCGTGAGAGTCCCTCTGGTCATCTTCTTGCGGGGGTTCCGCCGTCGTGCCGAGGCTGCAGGATGGTGTCCTGGATACTCTGTCGCCTGGTGGTGTGAGTATGGCTGCTTTCAGACACCCTCTATCCCCAGGAGTCAGACCCCTCCTGAGGTGGAAGATTGATGGGAACGTCTGGTGGGAGAGGGGGCACAGCGCCCTCAACTCTCACCACAAGGGTTAACGGACCTGCGGGCACGCACGTGCCAGCCGGAACCCTTGCTTGTCCTCCATCCCCAAAGTCTCCTTGGCTCCTGGCGACCCCTCCCGCAGTCACACACACTGCAGACAGGGCTGTGGGACCGAGGCCCTCACACCGGCCTGGCAGCCCCTTAGCAAACGCAAGGTGTTGTGGCACCTCGTGGGTGGAGATTCCAGGTGCCTGCTTCCCATCTGAGCAGTCACATGACTCACTGCCCTGGCCTTTACCTCCCCACTCTGTCCTCCTCTCACCTTTTAGTATTCCAGCACCTGGCTCCTATTCCTGCCTGCAGCCTGACGGTGCCAGGTCTGGTGGTTCTGGGCCCGATTGCATGCCATGGGAGGGGATGGCCTGGTGCTCTCACCAGCTCTGAAGCCTGCCTCCCACCCACCTGTGTGAGGCTGTGTGTGCTCCCGCTCCATCATGCACCCATAGGGCACCCGTGCAGGCCTGGGCAGGCTTGGGGTGTTTGTAAACAGCAGGGTGGGGAGGTGGCCTTCAGGGCACTGACTCAGGCACAGGTTGTGCAAGCCAAGCAGGAAGAACGGGGTAGGCCCTTACCACTGCACACCTGTGAGGGAGGTGGCCATCTGGTGGGGGGCAGGAGGACATGATGGCCCTCATCCTCCCGCTCATTTTTATGGGCTCTTCTAGGTTGGTGTTTGGGATGCTGTACCCAGCATATGCTTCCTACAAGGCTGTGAAGACCAAAAACATTCGTGAATATGTGAGTGTGGTTGTGGGCAGGAGGGCTTGGTTTAGACTGGGTGGGACGACAGCCTTGGGGGTATGGTAGGACTCGGCAAGGTGGGGAGGGTCAGAACTGGCCTCCCCTTCTTCCAGAGGCATAAGCAGATGGGATAGCCTGAGCAGAGTGGGTGCGGTTGGAAGGCAGGCTGTTGAGGATGCCTGTGCAGGATCATGTGGGTGAAGCTTCTGGGGGGGTGGGCATAGAAATGGGTGGCAGTTTCTCAGAGACAGCTCTCTGGGGCCGGCCAGGAGCCGGGAGAATGCAGCAGCACAGGCTCTCTGGAATCTCGGGTCAGCTTGGGACAGGGGAGTTGGCTGTGCGGGCTCAGCTATTGGCCTCTGACTGCCACCCGCCCCCAGGTCCGGTGGATGATGTACTGGATAGTCTTTGCACTGTTCATGGCGATGGAGACCTTCACGGACATCTTTATTTCCTGGTATGCACACAGAAGGTCTCTGGGCAGTGGGGAGGTGACAGGCCACTCTCGGCCTGGCCCCCTGGCTGACCGTGCCCACCCTTCCCTTTGACAGGTTCCCTTTCTACTATGAGATCAAGATGGCCTTTGTACTGTGGCTGTTGTCACCTTACACCAGAGGGGCCAGCCTGCTTTATCGCAAGTTTGTCCACCCGTCCTTGTCCCGTCATGAGAAGGTACTTCGTGGGAGTCGAGGAGGGAAACATAGGGGTGGGTGTGAAAAAGAGGGCCCGAGACTTGGGGTTCTGGATGTTGGGTGATAATCTGGGTTCTGATCTGAGTCCTGCTGCTGTTGAGCTGTGGGACTGACCTTGACAGAAACTAGCCTTCTTCCTCTCATGGTAATCAAATGCAAGCACACGGGAATGACCATTTGAGGCTGTGAAACACCAGCTCGAAGTTGCTTCGGGGATGGCGGGAGGAGGCTGCTCGTGGTCACTCACAGAGGTGTGGAAATGGGTGGGTGGGGAGCTCTTGGTGTGGCTGCCGGGGCCCTGGTAGGTGGGGATGGGCAGGGAGGCACAGTGTGCAGCAGAGGAGTGACTCAACTGTCCAGCTGAGTCCAACTGTCCCAACTGCCCGCCCCCCACTTCCCTGTCTTCCGCAGGAGATTGACACCTGTATCGTGCAGGCCAAGGAGCGCAGCTATGAGACGGTGCTCAGCTTTGGGAAACGGGGCCTCAACATTGCTGCTTCAGCCGCTGTGCAGGCTGCCACCAAGGTGCCCTGGGCCCCAGCCCTCCAGCAGCACCCCCACCCCCAGTGCCTTTTGGAGGGGTGCAGCTCTCTGTCAGGGAGCTGAGAGAGAGCACCTGACCATACCAGGGAACAGGGTGAGGGGTGACAGGTGGGATATTGGCAGGAGGACGGAGCTGGAAGTTCAGACTTCTCCTGGCTGGGACAGTGACCATGAGCGCTTGTTCCTGCTCTCTGGGCCTTCATTTCCTGTTGGTGTCGAAAAGGCACGGGGCTAGAAGGTTACTGAGCTCCTTTCAGTTCCTTGGCCTGGGCCCCTTCACCTCCCTGAGCAGCTGCGCTGGCTCAGACCCCTTTCTGCTAGGATCCCCAACCCCGTCCCTCCAGATGACATGGTGGCTCCCCGTCCCTTGTAGAGTCAGGGTGCACTGGCCGGAAGGCTGCGGAGCTTCTCCATGCAGGACCTGCGCTCCATCCCCGATGACCCTGCTCCCACCTACCAGGATCCCCTCTACCTGGAGGACCAAGTCCCTCGCCACAGGCCACCCATCGGTGAGTGGGAGAGCGATCTGGAGCTGTTTGTTCCTAGGGGGCTGATGCTTCTGTGCAAGCCATGGCTTCCCCAGGGGTTCGCAGAAGGCCTGGCTTGGCCTTCCCACTATGGAAAATGCCCAGCTTTGCCTCCCCGGCCTCCCCCTCCTCAATGCAGGGTACCGGGCAGGGGGACTGCAGGACAGTGACACCGATGATGAGTGTTGGTCAGATACCGAGGTGGTCCCCCAGCCACCTGCCCGGCCCCGAGAGAGACCTCTGAGCCGCAGCCAAAGCCTGCGTGTGGTCAAGAGGAAGCCGCCGGCACGGGAGGTCAGTGGCAAGGGAGGCATGAGGGAGGCGTGAGGGATGTGTGCTACCCAGGCACCCAGGGCCTAGACCTTCTTAGGTTGTACCTGCTCTCTCCCCCCACCCAGGGTACCACCTCGCGCTCCCTGAAGGTTCGGACAAGGAAGAAGACCATCTCTTCGGACATGAACAGCTAGGGTTTGTGGAGCCTGGTCTAGTCTTACCTCTCTTGCCTTATGAGGCGCTGGGGGCTGTTTGGAGGAGACCTCTGGTGGCACGTCTTATCTGTCTAAGGCAGCTACTCAGGCTCTGTCCTCCTGGCTCCCACGCTGCTGGGGCCATGCACGGGGCTATACCTGTAATGTACCAAAGCGGGCTGTGCCCAGGATTCTATTTATTGCCTTTCTCCTCCTTCTCCCCTCCCGGGTGTGTGGGACCAGAGCCCTTCCCAAACCTCTGCAAGTGAAACCAAAAGTCCACCCAGCCATGTTCATTCCTTCCTGTCCTTCAAAGTACTTGACAGCCTCCTCCAAGGCCCTGTGTGTGTATGTGTGTCCTGGTTGTGTGTCTTGTGTTGCTGAATGTGGTCAGGTTTATGCACGTTTTGGTAAATAAACACATAAAAGTGTTCTGCGTGTCCTGGTTTGTCTTCCTGGTGCTCACAATACACATTATTAGACAGCCTGCTACAGGCCAGTCCCAGTCCTAGGATGGGACAAAAGGACAGACAGACTGCCAGAAGGGCCCGGTCTCCTGGGGGAGGGAGCCATTGACGTATAGTTGTGATGTGGCAGTACTGTCACCGGAGGCTCTTGGAGACCTCTGAGAACACAGATGGGAGAGTGGGAGGACACGCCTGAGACGGTTCAGAGCCTAAGACTAGAGTCAGAAGGAGGTGGAGTTGGACCTTGATGGGAAGTAGAAGCCAGTGGGAACAGAGGTGTGGAGGGAACGCGGGCAGCACAATAATCTCCTGGGGATTAGCTGGAGCTGTAAACAGATTAGGCCCGGGGAGGCCACCTTCCTCCATGGGCCCATGGGGGTCTTGGCAGCTGTAGGGGCCCTGAGTTCCTGTAAACACCCAGGTTGGCCTTGGGAGCATTGCACCTCTTCAGAGTGGCCGCGAGAGGGCAGCAGCTGCCAGGATCTGGGCTGCCCCTAGCTTCCAGGTCAAGGAGGGCGGGGTTGAGAGGCGGGCCAGAGCCCTGCCCTAGAGGGGCCTGGCCGCTGGCTGGCTGGCTGGCTGGCTGGAGAGACGATGCAGAATTCTGGCCTGGCCTCCAAGGACCCTCTCTGCTGTTCCTTCCTGTTGTTTGCGGTCCTTGGTCCTGTCTGCCCCAACCCCGGAGTCTCCCCTGTTCTGAGATCCAGGCGCTTTGCCAGAGCTGACTCTATGTCATCCCCGACTCTAATCCCTGGGGTAGCCGGGGCTGGCTTCATCCCCTCCTGCCCCTGGGTCTTGTTCTCACCGCTGTGTCCCACGTCTGTTCCCCTCAGCCGCCCCGTGCCTGCTCTTCCTTCCCACTTTCGATGAAGCGAAGAGGTGGGTGGGAAGAGGGGAAATGTTGGGGGGGGGTAACCCTGAGTGACCTGAGGAGTGTGGATTAACTCTTGGTGTGGGGATTATCTGGGTTTTATTCGGGGAAGGCACAGTAATCGGCTGGGGTGGTTTAGCTCCTCACATACTGACATTCAATGACTTCCTATCTAGGCGTTCCCTTGCATCATGGTGTTGCCTCATCTCTGCATGTTTCCATTCAAAAAATCTCTGGTGCGTCTCTCCCAGGTGCCAGGCCTGTTTCGAGACACTCAAGATGCAGAGTCTAGGAATGGCTAGCACTGAGGACATGACTACCCAGCCCTGCTCTGAGCCCCTAATGTACATGTGCTGAATCTTCCCCAGAACCTCCTGAGGCAGGTACGATGATCACAGCACCCTTTACAAATGGGAGGACAGGCACCGAGAGGACAGGTGATCTGCCCGAGGTTACACAGCTGAAGCTAACAAATGGCAGAACTCGTCTTGGAACCAGGCAGTGAGGCCCCAGAGTCGGTGTGCTTCCCCACAGCGCAGGGTGAGATGAGGCTGGGACAGGGAGATGGACCTATGTGGAACATCGATCTTGTGCCTGGCCTTGCCCTGGGCATTTTTAGACACCATCTCCTTAAATCCTCCCAGTGAGCCTGTGGGTAGGGCTTAGACCCATTTCTCAGACAGAAAAACGGAGACTCGGAGAGGTGAAACAACTTGACCCGGGTCGTGTTGCCTGCGCGTGGGGGTCCTGTCTCATGAGGCAAGATGGCCCAGAAGTTGCTGTGGCAGACCTGGAAAGGCGGGACCCAGCCCCTGGCACTGGGGGTGCACAACAGAGGAGTGTGCAGTGAATGGGCAAATGAGACATAGGCTCAGAGGAAGGGGGCACTGGGGGAGGCCTGAAGCTATGGGGTGTTGAGGGAGCTGGAGCTTCCCCTGCCCTCATTCCTACAGTGGGCTTCAGAATGGACAGCGGAGTCCCTTGGGCCGCTGAGCAGAAATCGTGACTTTTCTCAGGTGCAAGATCTTCTTTGCCTTACGCCCACCTCTGGCCTCCTCGCTAGCCTGGCTGCCCCACAACTCCTGACTTTTCCGACCCATGAACGCTCACGTTCATCCGCTCATCCAGGTCGGCCCTGGGGCCTTTGCAGCAGCTGTCTCAATCTCCCGGCCTCTGAACAGCCTTTCTTTCCCAGCCCCCACAGCCTTCCTTTCAGGCCTGCTTTCTTCAAGAAGCCTTCCCTAACTTGCCAACCCCTCCTCAAACTCCTAGGTCTCCTATCTCTGGCCTGCTCCCCGGTCCTGGGTACACTGTGGGCTGTGTTGGTGCATGCATCGCCCTTCCCCTCCTTCCCAACAGGCCTCCCCTAAACCTTGCTTTGTATTTGCCCCCTCATCCGTTGGGACTGTCTCATAGCCCCGTGCTGTTCCCCTGATCCGGTCTTCCTCTTCTACCCAACTCTCTGTCCCGTTCCTATCTGCCCTGTGCTCCCCACTCAGACTGTCCCAGGAAGCTCTTGGCCAGCATGTCCCCTGTTCCCTGGGGGTTGGTGGCTTGTCCAGACCACACCATATCTATTCTTACACGGACTTCTGTTTTGCCTTGAGCACTTCAGATTGTCTGCCTGTTCATGTGACTTCGTGAAGCACAGACTTGTATCCTGTGCACTTTGTATCCCAGGCTGGAACAAACGGTGGTTTAGTCAAAGGGAAATATTGTCATACGTGTGTGGCTCAGTGGTGAAGGCCCACTTATTCTCTGGCCTGCGAGCTTGAGCGTTACCTGCTCTGGGAAGCTCCCCCCACTTCCCAGGTGGAACTAGAAGCACCTCGTCCTCACCTGTAAACGTGCCGCCTCCAGGAGTCACCCCGTGGTGCCCTGCGCCGGGCCGGACATGCCAGAGGCCCCAGAGACTGCTGGTGCAAGAACAAACACACTGAGTGACTATATAAGGTCCTGGAGGGTGGAGATGGCTTTGTGATTTCATCTTTGCCCACTCTATCTCCTCGGTGCCAGCCACAGAGCCTTGAAAATGGCAGGTTCTCTAGAACACACATTTGCCAAATGGCTGCTGCAAGTTATGTGGGTTCTGAGACATGTGGAGCCCAGAGGGGAAGGGATGAGGAGAATTTCAACTTCTGGGGCATTTCTGGCCAAGCACACACGCGATCCTGAGACTGGAGCATTCACTGGGTATGGCTTGGGCCTCCCTCAGAGCCTCCCGTGTCCCTCTGAGAATCACAGAGATATCTGCCGCCCTCTGTGTGGGGTTCCTGGCCCTAGGGCCTCCTAGGCTCTGGCTTGCCCACAGCCCTCAGCCTTCTATTATCCACCAAGATGCCCAGGCAGATCAAGGCTGGGCCTCCATTCCAACTGGCCTGAAGCACAGACGTGCTGGGCACTGAGGAAGATGAAGGCGCCTGGGCCAGGCCCCTGGGAAGAACATGCCTCAGCTGGGCCCAGGGACTTGCCCATCTCGGTTTGCACCCTGGGCTGACTCTCCAGCTTCCCCGTCGTCCGCCTGGTCTGTGTGAGGGTCTCTTCCACTGCCTCCCAGTTGCCGGGTGTGTGTGGTCCTGAATTCCTGGCCTCCCCTTTCCTGCCTCCACACCGCCCCACCTGCTTTCGGACCTTGGGGGGGCTCCTCCATTTCCCTCCCTCTTCAGCTCCTGTCCGCATGTGGTCCTTTCGTGTTCATCCAGGTCTCTGTTCCTGCCTCTGGCCTCCATGTGCCCTTGGCTCCTGCTGCAGTCATAGCGGCCACTCTGGGGCTCAGGGAGTTAGTCTCCTACTCCAGCCCTGCCTTGGCCTAGGCCAAGTTGGGGAGTCTGGGCTGGCACTGCCCCGCCCAGGAGGGGGTCAACAAGAGCCCCCAGGCTCTCACCCCTTGTCCCCCATAAATATCAGGGACTTGCCAGGAGGTCCGAGTGCTGGGTAGGGGACAGAAATCCCAGCAGGAGGACAGTGCCTGCTACTCAGGAAATCCTGGGGGCCAGAGCTGGGTTGCTAGGCAGAAGGTCCTGAGCCTGGGGCAGAATGAGGTAGCTTTCTCTACCGGGGCGGTTAGACTGCAGGGGAGGAGAGGTTGGGGGAGGGAGGAGGGGCAACGGGGAGGTACAGACTGAGAAGAGGAATTAGGTCAGGGATGTGGGTGGGTGGGCACAAGGGGAGGGGGCATCTGCTCCAGAACTTCCTCCTGGCTCCAAAAGCATCTCCAACACTTCCCTTCCTCTCCCCGTCACCCCAGGTCCTGGGAGAATTCTCCCCGGTATTCCCCCTCCCCCACGCCACCCCCCCCCACAGGGGTCCAGGCATTGCCATAAGGGTGGGGGGCAGGGTGGGGGGAGGCCAGCCTCAGCTGTCTGAAGGATGGAGGGGCTGGGGAAGTAGGGCTAGGTGCCCAGACGGCCGCGTGTGTGGGAGGGGATGTCCTCAGATGCCCTCCACCCGGCAGTCCCCGCTCTGACGTGGGTGCCCCCCCCCTCTCCCCGCCCGGATTAGTGGCAGCTTGGCCTGACTCTCCGGGGCTCCTTCCCCCGCCCCCGCCTTCTGCCCTCCCCTGGGCAGGGGGCTGTTCTACCCGAGGGGCACTGTGCTTGCCCAGGTAAGGGGCTCTGGGGACAGGGTGAGGGCAGCTGGCTCGTGAGTGCTGCTGCGCTTGTCAGCATGAACGTGTGTATCAGTGTGTGTGTGTGTGTGTGTGTGTATGCGCGTGAGGGGTCCGTGTGAGCCCAGGGTGGGCCCAGGCGCTTCTGGGGGTGCTGGTCAGCTTGCCTTTGTCCATGAATCCAGCATTGTGTCCACGCATGTGTGGCTTTCCTTCTGTGTTTGTATCTTTTGTGTCTCCTTCGATCCGCTCCGTCCTCAGGCACAGAACAGCCGGCTACAAGGGCTCTGTGGGCCGGTGGCATGGGCTGTGGGGCAGGATGGGAAGCCAGTGAGGGTGGAAAGGGCCTTCTCCCCCGACCCCCATGACCCCCTGGGCATTTCAGAAGCCTGTCCTGAGAGTCCAGTTCTAGTTCAGAGACTGACCTGACAAAGCAGACATGGCAACTGGGGGTGGGGGGTGAGGTGTGGGGTGATGTCTGTCCTGCTCCCCTGGGACAGTCCCCATCTCCTTGGGGATGACAGTGACAGGCCCTCAGCGCCCAGGACAACCCAGGCTCCCACCCTGCCCTGCCCAGCCTCTTCAAGGCCCTAAGCTGAAGGAATCTCCCCCTAGACTCTCCCACAAGCTTCAGCTGCCAGAGGACACAGATGGGGGACCACAGGCACACCCCCCCCCCCAGCTGCACCCTGGAGCCAGCCTTGCTAGGGACGCGGTCTGGGACTCTGGACCTTGGCATTATGGTCCACATTGGGCCCTCCACGGACATTTCCCCTGGCACACTCAGGTCCAGGCCACCCCTCAGGGAAGCTGGGGGAGGAAGGGAGTGTTAATAACTAAGTCATGTAAACAACCCCTACCAGCCTGCCCTGCCACAGAAGCGGCCCCTGGGGGGAGGTGGAGGGGCTGAGGGAGTCGGTGCCAACAGGGCCAAGTCTTGCCCAGCGCCCCTTTGGGCCTCCTCGAGCCCCCTCCTCTACTCCTCAGCTGGTGAAAGGATTCCTGTCTCTCTTTGAGTCTCCTGGGAGAAGGCTTCTTCCCAGCTCTTCATGGCTCCCCGCTCCCGGGGTGGTAGAGGGATGGTGACTTGGGACGAGGCCCGAGGCATCTGAGAACTCATCCCGTCCATGGGATGGGGTTGGTGGGGTGGCACTGCCTCTGTCCCAGGCTGGGTGAAGGCAGACCGGGGATGGCTTCCATGGGGAGGCCGGGGAGTCATGGGGTGGGAGGTGGGGGGCCTGCAGGGAAGGGAAGCGCCCGTTGGGCGTGTGGGTTTCTATGTGTGTCTGAATCTGTCTGTGTGTGTTTGAATCTGTCTGTTTGTGTCTGTGCTCTGGAACCACCCCCGCAGAGGAGCCGGGATGCTTCCCCGGGTGGAGGGTGCCCTGCTTTCCCATTTCCTCTCCTCCTCTCTGCTCCCTCCCAGGAGCCACTCCCATGGGCTCTTCTCCAGTGCTGGGCCTGGAAGCACTAGGAATCAGGATGGGGCAGACCCTTAGAACACTGGGCTAGAGCAGGTGTTGGGGCTCATCTGGTCCAACCGCCTGTCTGGACAGTTGGTGAAACCTAGGCCCTTAGAGTAGGGATAGACTAGAGCCTAGGTCTCCCCAGAACTGCTAAGGCAGTACCCGGGTTCACTGTTGGGCCCTGGAAGGGGTCTTGAGTCAAGAATGGTGAAGAGCAGCTTGGCCCCCTGAGGATGAGGCAGGGCAGACATGGGCCAGCGGGTTGTGCCCATGTGACAGAGCCAAAGGACCATGAGCAAGTGTTCCAGGAGGCACAGGGTCGGCTGGCGTGGGTCAGGCGCCCATCACTGACCCGTGAGAACCCGACTGCCCCTGCCAGCTCTGGCACTGCCCCCCTCCCAGCTGCCACGCCCTAGCACCCCAGGGGGCACCCCGCCCCACCATGGCCTGGTCCGGCCCCTCCCGCCCTTTGCTCCAGTTCCCGGGCTTGGCACCTATAGTGGGGGTGCTGCCCGCCTGCCAGGCTCCGGGGCCGGGCCCACGGGAGGGTGGGGCGGCTGGGAAGCTGGCACGCTGCCCCGGGGGAGCCTCTCTCGGCAGGCGCCCGGGTGCCGCGGGGGGGAGGGGGGAACAAAGGGCTCATTCTCCCCGTGCGCAGCCGGTGGCATCGCCGGGGCGTTGGCGGAAGCCCCCGGGGCCCGGGAGGGGGCAGGCCCAGGCGGGGCCGCCGAATCACGGGCTCCTGTTTCCCGCAGGGTGCTGGAGGAGGAAACCGGCGGAGCAGCTTCCCCACTCTCAGTTGTGCGTCTGGCGATGGCGATGAGAGGTCCTGCTGCGCTGTCCGCCGCGCTCTGCCTCCATTAGTCGCACTGCGCGGTGCTGCGCCCTCGCTGGTGCCTCTCTCCTGGGACCCGGGATCGGCCCCCACTTCCAGGCACGACCCCCTCCCCCGGCCTCTCGGCCTTTCCCCCCCCCTCCTCGGCCTTCTCCGACCCGGGGCGCACGTTCCCCCCGGCCCGGCTCCCACTCTCCCTCCGGGGGCACCCGCTCCCTAGCCCCGGCCCGGCCCTCCCCGCGGCGCAGCACGGAGTCTCGGCGTCCCATGGCGCAACCCACGGCCTCGGCCCAGAAGCTGGTGCGGCCGATCCGCGCCGTGTGCCGCATCCTGCAGATCCCGGAATCCGACCCCTCCAACCTGCGGCCCTAGAGCGCCCCCGCCGCCCCGGGGGAAAGAGAACTCGAGCGCGCTGAGCGGAGAGCGGGAGAACGCGTCGTCGCTCGCCGGCCGGGAGGCCCCGGAGCCGGCCCATGGGGAGCGGGCGCCCGGCGCTGGCCACGACGACCGCCGCCGCCCGCGCCGCGCCTGGCCCGCGAAGCCCAGGTAAGCGCCGAGAGGGGGCGCCAGGGGCGGGCCTTCTGGGGACACTCGCAGCTGGGCATTTAGCCGAGACCCGGCTGCCGGCAGCGAGGGAGTTCCCCATGCGTCTCCGAGGTGCTGCGCCACAGGTCTGAAAGTTAGGATGCCCGTCGGGGCTGGACCGCGACGGAGCGGTGGCCCTAGAAAACCCGAGCTACCTCTGTCACGGCTCCCTGGGCTACCTCCCCTCTCTCCTGGGGCTTCAGCCAGCCGGCCAAGGGGGCCGCGCGGGGAGAGCGCTGCAGCTCTGGTGCCACCTGTCACCCTGGTCCTTCGCACGCACGTTCAATTTTCCCTCCTTTGCCTCTCTCTGGGGCGCAGCCCGCATTCCCCGCCTCCTTCCCTCCCCCTGCCAGGCTGCAGTTACCAGCGGCCGCCAGCGGCCCTGGCACTGCCTGCTGGACTAAAGCAGCTTGACCTGTCCCAGCTGAGGCCTCTTAATCCCCCCTCTCCTGTTCTGGCTCCCTCCTTCCCTTGGGGGCTGTGGTGGAGATCTCAGCCCCCAGCAGTTGTCCCCGGACTCTGCTTCCAAAGCCAAGAAACCATAGAGAGATGGGAAGAGACACACCAGTGACTGCCCAAGTGTAGGGAGAGTTACCAGCCAGCAGTCCTGCCAGGAGGCTCTCCCCGGTGACTCCAGCCCATCCTGCCTGTGCTTCCCACCCCTACAAGCTTGAGTGGGGCTGAGCGCTGCGGGTAGGCAAGCAGTAGCCCCTGGCCCCACAGATGGCAATGTGGAAAGAGGCCTCCGAGAGACTGCCGGTTTCCAAACCCTATTTTACACAAGGCCACGCGGAGTCCCGGAGGAGTGATATGACTTGCCCAAGGTCACATAGCAGGTGCTGTGTCAGGGCCAGGATCCTGCCTTCTTGTCCCCAAGTGCAGTACCCTCCAGCGACCTCAGCTTTTTGGGGTCTCTCCCCTTGCCCTGCCCCATGGCTAGTGCCCGCGATCCAGGCCCACCCTGCAAGTGGCAGTCTGTGTTGAGGGCCTCTGGCCCAGGTGGGCTTGGGCATTTGGGGCAAGGGCTGACCGCCCCACACTCGAGCATCTCACCCAGGCAGGTCCTTCGGGTTGCATGTGGGCAGGTGGCGTGGAGCTGAGCTGTAGGCTGGCACTTGCCTTACTGGTTTGAGCTGCCTTGGTGCTGCAGGGCGGTGCCCAGCTCTGCACCGGGCGGTCGGGTGCTTGGGGCACGTGCTCATGGTGTGTTGGTTATGCTCCAGGGACCCCCTCTGGGAGAGCCCCATGAGGGCAGGAGAGTGATGGAGAGTACGCCCAGCTTCCTGAAGGACACCCCAGCCTGGGAGAAGACAGCCCCCGAGAATGGCATCCTGGGACGGGAGCCGGATACCCTGCCTCGAGATGGTCTGCGCCGTGGTGCACTGTGCCTTGGAGAGCCTGCTCCCTTCTGGAGGGGTGTTCTAAGCCCCCCAGACTCCTGGCTTCCCCCTGGCTTTCCCCAGAGCCCCAAGGACACACTCCCACTGGTGGAGGGCGAAGGCCCCCGAAATGGGGAGAGGAAGGCCGGCTGGCTGGGCAGCAAGGAGGGGCTGCGCTGGAAGGAGGCGATGCTCGCCCACCCACTGGCCCTCTGTGGCTCGGCATGCCCACCTCGTTATGGCCCCCTGATTCCTGAGCATAGTGGTGGCCATCCCAAGAGCGACCCTGTGGCCTTCCGGCCCTTGCACTGCCCCTTCCTTCTGGAGACCAAGATCCTCGAGCAAGCTCCCTTCTGGGTGCCCACCTGCTTGCCACCCTACGTAGTGTCCAGCCTGCCCCCAGAGCGTCCGTGTGAATGGCCCCTGGCCCCACACCCGTGGGTGTACTCAGGGGGGCAGCCCAAAGTGCCCTCTGCCTTCGGCTTAGGCAGCAAGGTGAGATTGTTGGAGCAGAGTGGGTACCCGGGGATTAGGCCACAAAAGGTAGCTGAGTGTTCCCTAGCAGCCACGCCAGGCCACAGTGCTCTGCTCTTCCGTTCTGATGAAAATGTCAGATGGCACCCCTAGTAGAGGAGCCTGTCAGCTCAGACAGCGTCAACCCCAAGCAATGCCTCCTCCAAGTGATTCCATCTCACCAAGCCTTCCCTGCCTTTGGGCCATTTCAGGGACTGACACACTCATTGTACCCCCCAGAGCAAGGCCCTGGGAACCGCGGTCTCTGACTATGTGGTCTCGTCCTGGAGTTGGGGGGGGGCGGGCAGACAAGACCCTTTATCTGGCTGTGGGATGTGGCAGGTATCCCCCTGGCCTGTGTCTATGGCACATGTTCCCCCATCCCAGGCAACCCACCCCCGGCAACCCACCCCCTTGCCCAGGAATAAGATTTATGCTATTTGAAGACCAGTATGATACTGGTCATCAAACGGTCTCAACAGATCCTTTGGTGGTGGCAGGTGCTGACGCTTTAGCTGCTGGATTGTTCGGAAGTCTGAGAAATCCCAGGGAGGCCCGGGGGCAGGGTAGCAGGGCAGTGGGGAGGCGCTTAGGGATCAGGGTCTGGAAACCAGTATTGAGTTCCTCAGTGTCTTCCCGACCCTTCAGGCCACACAGGCACACACCAGCTGGCCGTCAGTTCTGCCCATCCTTTAAAGTGCTGGGATCGAAGTCAGCATGAGCTCTACCCCTTCTCTCTTTAGGGCTTTTACCACAAGGATCCAAGCATTCTCAGGCTGGCAAAGGAGCCACTGGCAACCGCGGAACCTGGGCTGTTAGGCTTGGCCCCTGGTGGGCATCTCCAGAGAACTGGGGAAGCGGAGCGTCCTTCATTCCACCAGAGAGATGGAGAGGCAGGAATCGGCAGGCATCAGAACCTTTGCCCATTCCTGCTGGGGCATCCGGACGCTGTTCCCCGGACCCCCTGGCCCACTTGTCCCCCGGGCCTGGTTCATACTCTCAGCAATGTCTGGGCTGTACCGGGGGGTGGGAGCCTTGGGTACCAGCTGGGGCCATCAGCCACATCCAGGTGTCCCTCTCCTGGGCCTCCTACCCCCCAGGAAGGCTGTTGCTCATCTCACCCACCTGCTAGAGATGGAGGTCTTGGCCCTTGTAGGAAGTGCCAGGAGGGGGTTGCCATCGGGCCCAGTGAATCCAACGAGGAAGCGAACAAGGCATCTGGTCCCAGGGCCTGCCCACCCAGCCATCACACCAAGCTAAAGAAGACATGGCTCACACGACACTCTGAGCAGTTTGGGTGCCCAGGGGGCTGCCCTGGGGACGAGGAGAGCCCACCTGCCCAGCTGCAGACCCTCAAGAGGGCAAGCAGCCCTGAGGCAGCAGGTGGCAGCCCAGCCGCCAAGCGCCCACCCGACCCTTTCCCAGGCAGTGTGGGCCAGGGGGCCAAAGGCTGGCAGGAGATGCTGGAGTCATCGTTTGGGAACAAGGCGGAGGCCTCACAGCATACTAACCACAGAGGTAAGGGTGCAGAGGGTCCTACCTGGGAGGGGGCAGCCAGGACTGGGGCTTTGTGGGGAAGTGGGGTCGTTGGGCCCTTTACGAGGGGATCATACAAGTGGTCTGGTTTCCAGCCGGATGTGATGGTTCTCTGGGAGTTCCTTAGCATCTACAGGCCAGAGCAAGTGGCTTCTTACTTCCGCCGGCCTCCTCCCAAGCTGTGATGTGTCTGTGGCCTTGTAACAACGCCTGGGTCCTGACTTTGCTGCCTGGTGCTTTGTGACCTTGGGCCAGTTACTTCACTTCTCTGGGCCTCAGTTTCTTCATCTCTAAAATGGGGCTAAAGATGGCACCTGCCTTGTAAAGACTGCTGCAAGATGAAATGGTATAATTCACATCAAAGGCTTTGAAGAATTCTTGGCGCTGAATTAAGTGAGCACTCGGCAAACATTCATCTTGGTGACTGTTTGTGCTACGTAGCCCCGTCTGGGGGACTGTCCCTCCTGAAGGACCCCTTGTCCTGCCCCAGGAATGAACAACTCCTCCCTAGGCCAGCCGGATTATGGGAACTCATTTTGGACTCGGCCAGTAGTAGGACTTGGGAAGGTGCCTCCTGGACCTGTTGTCACGCTGTGCTCTTCACAGAGGGTTCTAGCACTGCCGGCTCGGGCTCAACTGTTCAGGGTCATTTCAGTTTCTTGGTCGAAGGTTCTGGATTAAAGCCCCAAGGGGCCTTGCCCAGGCTCCCCTGCACCTGGTGTGGGTCCGTCTGTGCTCTTGCAGGCCTCTGCCAGGGCTGGGAGGCTGTTGGCCCCTCTCCCTTCTTGGGTTACTGCACCTGTGGCCTGTGTTGAAACTCTCCAGCCTTCTCACCTTCCGGCACCCTCCGTCCTATGCCCGGATTGTCTCCTCACGCTGACAGGCGGTCAGCGATATCACTAAGCCCACTGTGGAGCTATCCAAAGTTTGCACCGACTGAGGGACGCCTGGCTGGCTCAGTCAACGGAGCATGCGACTCTTGATCTCAGGGTCGTGAGTTCAAGCCCTGTGTTGGGGCCTAGAGCTTACTTCAAACAAAACAAAACAAAACAAACTTGCACTTGGAGCAGAGTGATGGCCCAGCGGCTCCAGCCTTGGACAGCAGACCTCTCCTCTTGGCCATCAGAGCACGTCAGGGCATTCGGAGGCTCCCCCACCCAGCCCTTCTTGTGAAGGTTCTGGCTGTCTGGTTCACTTTCACTAGCTCCAAATCAGGCTCTGTAGACCAGGGCCTAGGGCCTGGGTTCGCTCTGCCTGTGGGTGGGCTGGGTGCCAAAGGCAGGGCCTGGGGCTCTCATTAGCTCAGGAGGCCCAGACCCCTGACCAGCTTCATTGCCTCCTCAGGACCCCAAGATGTCAGGGCCAGCCTCCAGGACCCAGGGCTTCATGACACATCTGGTTCGGCTCCCCTGGCAGGCACAACTCAGTGCCAAAGCTGTGCCCATGCAGCTGGAGAGGCGGGAGGGCTGGCCCGCCCCTCCCGGCAAGTGGTGAGGTGAGCCCCTTGCCCCTGGCTGCCCCCAGCACCCTCCCGGTCGGGACTCCCTCCTTATCTTCCTGTACCCCATCTCCAGATTGCCTCTGGGAGGGGAGCAGTCGCAGAAGGAAGACTCTGCAGCCTGCCCTGAGGAGGGAGGATGGTCTGGCCCTGAGGCCAGGCTCAGCAAGGGCCTCGCCAAGCATCTGCTAAGTGGTTTGGGGGACCGACTGTGCCGCCTGCTGCGGAGGGAGCGTGAAGCTCTGGCCTGGGCACAGCGGGAAGGTGAGCAGGACACGTGGGGCAGGCAGGAGCCGGGGAAGGCTGGATTCTGTGGTCACTGTGCTTTGACGCGGAGCACGATGCCTGCAGAGTGTGGGCCCCTCCCTCCCATTAGCACAGTCCATCCTGGTACCAGCTCGAGAGAGCTCCTGCCCTGCTTTGCCCTTATTCCTGGCTTAGGCTCCTCGGCGACATGAGTTCTGAAGTTTGTTGCCGGGGCAAGGGATGTTGGGAGGGTGTGAAACCTGGTCCAGTCCAGCTGCCTGAGAGTTTCTGGGTTTGCTGGGGAAACAAGACAGAGTGCCAAGTGTCTTCAAGGGCATTGGAAGGGGGGGGCCCTCCCTGCTGTTTGGGGCTCATAGGCCCTAGGAAGCTAGTAGGGTCTGGGCTGATGCGAAAAGACGGGTGGGGTGCCAGCCATTCATTGGGTCCCTCTGGCTTTAGGGTCTCCCTTCTATACCCTCCTACATCCCCACACATGCATTTGAAAATGTGTGCATGCCCCTCCAGTAAGGTCACAACCCGGGTAGGAGCCCCTTATCGCTCCCTCTTGTCCCAGAGAGCCCAGTCCCTTCCCCCTCTCCTCGGCCAGTCTAGTCTGCCACTCCCTCAGCCTGGATTCCCAGCACTTCACATCACCCGGTGGCCCATCCTCCTCGGCTCACCCCAGCTTGTCCGTCCCCTCGGGCCCTGGCACTCTGTGTTCCTTCTGTCTGGAATGCCCTTCTCCTCCCTTTCTCCCCGATGAATGAACACTTACTCATCACTTGGGGCCCGTGTCTGTTGCTCCCCCCAGCATCCCCACCCTAGTCATTCTCTTCTAGTCTCCTCCTCCAGCGCTCTGGAGTATCATGATCACTACCGTGTTTGTGGGCCCATCCCCCCTCTTGGAATGTGAGCGCTGGGAGGGCAGCTCTGAGCCCTGACCCGCGCCGAGGCGCCAGCACTCAGCCCTGCACAGGACAAAGTGTTTGTTGCATGAGTAAATGAACGCATGCTCACTGGCATCCTTCCACCGACCTAGGAGGGCTTAGTCAGAAACTCTGGGTGAGGGAAGGAGTGGCCTCCTAAGGTTCCCTCTTCTGGTACTCAGAGTCTCCTGAAGGGACACCACCTCGGGATGGAGGGAGGTGGGTGGAGGACTGTGTTGGAAATGGTGTGGATGGGTAATTCAGGGCTGATGGGGAAATCCTTGGAGCAGGAACTGGGGAGGTGAGGCCTGCACTGTTGCTGGGAGAGTTTTCTGGAGACAGTGCTGTGGGGAGGTTCTTTGCTGAGGCTGTCTGACGGGGGCCTGCCTCCCTTCTGGGGTAGCCCCACTGTTCCACTCCATCCCTGCCTGGAGGTCCTCAGAAGGGACCTGTGGTCTGAGCCTTCTCTGATCCTGTTCTCTCCCGTGGCTAACAGGCCAGGGGCCAGCCAGGACGGAGGACAACCCAGGCGTTCCTTGCTGCTGTAGCCGCTGTCACCGGGGACTCTTCAACACCCACTGGAAATGTCCCCACTGCAGCCACCGGCTGTGTGTGGCCTGTGGTCGCATGGCAGGGGCTAGGTGGGCCAGGAAAGCAGGTAGGAAAGGAGCTGGGAGCTGAGGGTGGGGGGGGGCAAGGATGGGGGCCTGAAAAGGGCGGCTCTAAGGTTTGTGGCCATTTCTGGGCTGCCTTTCCCCAAGAAAGCCTCACCGCCAGCTCCAGCCTCCGTCACCATGGTTCAATGCCCCTTCGAGAAGACTTTTCCCTCTCCCCAGTTCAGAGGGCTACACCTGTGTCCTTGCCCACCCGTAAAAGGAATCGAGTGCACACTCTATGCCTCCCACTTTGCTTGGCTTGCACCTTTTTAAACCTTTCAACACTGTGAGGTGGGTATTACTGCCTCCATTTTTCCAGATAAGAAAAACACAGAGGTTAGGTGACTTGTTCAAGGTCACACAGCTAGTAAGCGTTGGTCTAGGATTCAGACTCAGACCTTCCGATCCCAAGTCTTACCGTTCTCATGGTTCTCAGCTTCTTCTCCCTTGGCTCCACTTAGTCGCCCGAGGGCTTAAAATTTCCCAGTGTTCCCACAGAGGTAGCCAAAAGGAGTTCCAGGGTCAGAAGCGTTTGAGAACACTGCATTCTACAAGCTCATCTTGGAGTGTGGCAATGAGTGTCAGCATTTTAAAGGCTCTGCATTCTGCAAGAAAAGGATCCTATGTGATTCTTGAACCCAAGTGGCCCAGAAAGCCCGTGTTTTATGGGTTTATGGATTGTTGAGTCCCTTGATTTAGATGTCATGCCCTTGCCCTTGTTCACCAACCTTAAGCTGTGGTTTTCTCGGTTTCCTGACTGCAGCTTCTTTCTTCCTACCCCACAGGCCCTCAGGAGGAGTCCGCGGAGGAGTGTCCCCAAGAGGCCGGGCATACTGCCAGTTCCCTGACGCTCACCCAATTCGTTTCTAGCCAGGGTGAGCCATCTTGGAGGGGTGGGGTGTGCAGAGGGTGGGTCTCGGGGGAGAGCAGCTTCCTGTCTGGATGTGGCTTAGCCCAATCCCATGCCCTGCTGCTTGGCGAGGCCCTTCTGTCCACACTCACTACCAAACTCCGTCTCCCCTCCCCACTCACAGCCTTGGCAGAGTTGAGCACCGCCATGCACGAGGTTTGGGTCAAGTTTGACATCCGGGGGCACTGCCCCTGCCAAGCTGATGCCCGGGTGTGGGCCCCTGGGGATGGGGGCCAGCAGGTAAGAAGCTGGGCAGCACTAGCTGGTGGGCCCCCAGACTGGGCAGTGTGTCTGGAAATTACTCGTAGAGTTTGGCCCTCGTCTTTTTGGTGGGGATGAAGGACACGGATGCTGGGTAAAATCAAGGTCCTTCTCCCTCTCCTTTGGGGATCAGGATCCATGGATGGAGCTCTAGCATCAGCCCCACCTCCCTCTCTGCTTGCTCGGAGCGCCTGCCCACTCTGTATGCCTTCCAGCTCAGCACTTGCCCCATCATGCTGCAGCTGCTCGCTGGCGGGCCCTGTCTCTCCATTCCCCAGGCCCGGGCTCCCGCGGGCAGAGTACAGACCCGCCTTCTCTCTATGCCCTGCTTTTAACACAGAGCAGGCACTCAGTGTGCATTTTACAAAGTTTTTATAAAGTTCACACTTTTGTTATAAAACTGACTTATTCAAGAAATAGTTTATTGAATGCGTTTTGCGTGCCAGACCCCGGTACATAGCCATTATGGAAAATACAACAAGTACAAGGAAGACGACAACAGGCTAGAATGGTACCGTTATCATCTGGATGTATTTCTTTCCAGTCACTTATCTCTGTATTTGTTCTGCTTATTTTTGTGTATTTTAGATCAGTACTGTGTGCAGAATTCCGTGAGCACCTTTTCCCCACCTAATGTTATATCACAGAACCTTCTGCTCCCTGTAAACCTAGTTTTGCAGTCTTTTGTTAATTACTGGTGGGTTGAATTGGATTGAGCTCTCTTTGCCGTTTTTAAATCTCTGGTTGGATTGGGGGGTGGTGGATGGGTTTCACAGAAGGAGCCGACAGAGAAAACTTCCCCGGTTCCACAATCTTCTTGCAACGGGGATACCGACAGGACCAAGGACATCAAAGAGGGTGAGCAGCATCCCTGGCCCTTGCTTAGACTGTCCAGGGAGGCTGGGCCGCGTTTGGCGTCCCGAGGACAGACTGGAATGGCTTCAGCTCTCCTGTGCCATCCCTAATCTCCATCACTCTTCTCAAGTCATTCCAGAGAAAATAAATCTAAAAAAAAATGTAGGACAAGCCCCTTCACCCATCTCCAGTCAGACCCCCACTGTGAGCCCCTCCTTGGGAGAGGTTCTGGAAGCTGCCGGAGGTGGGAGGTGAGCGCCTCCAGAGCAGTGAGGAGAGAGACTCGGCCAGGAGATGAGGGCAGAGCCTGTGGGCAGTGGAGCCTCCGAAGAAAGGGGAAGCCCCTCACCGTTTTCCTCCCTGCCAGAGACCCCGGACTCCACTGAGACCCCGGCAGAGGACCGTGCCGGCCGAGGGCCCCTACCTTGTCCCTCTCTCTGTGAACTGCTGGCCTCCACTGCTGTCAAACTCTGCTTGGGGCACGAGCGGATACACATGGCCTTTGCCCCTGTCACTCCTGCCCTGCCCAGTGTGAGCAAGGGCACAGAGGGAGGCCTGGGGGCCCGGGGACAGAGGCTGGGCTGGCCCTCCCTGTGGGATAAGGCAGGTCCTGAGTTGTCCTGCCCCTCCATCCTTCCGTCCATGCAGGATGACCGCATCACCAACATCCTGGACAGCATCATTGCGCAGGTGGTGGAACGGAAGATCCAGGAGAAAGCCCTGGGGCCTGGGCTGCGGGCCGGGCCAGGACTGCACAAAGGCCTGGGCCTGCCCCTCTCGCCAGTGCGGCCCCGGCTTCCTCCTCCCGGCGCTCTGCTGTGGCTGCAGGAGCCCAGGCCTCAGCGAGGCTTCCGTCTCTTCCAGGAGCACTGGAGGCAGGGCCAGGTGAGGCTCCTTCCTCCAGGCCCTCAGTTCTTCCGGCCCCGCTTGCTCTTGGAGCTTAATCTGTAGGCCCAGGCAGACCGGTCTGTCACCCGGGGTGGGCAGCAGGGTTGGTCCCCACGTGGGTCTGGTGTCCCCTACAACACGCCCCGGCCTGGCCAAGTTGGCTGCCTGTCCATTCTCCCCCCACATCCCTCTGCCTTTCCTCGATACAGCCTGTGTTGGTGTCAGGGATTCAGAGGACATTGCGAGACAACCTGTGGGGGACGGAAGCTCTTGGGGCTCTTGGAGGCCAAGTGCAGGCACTGACCCCCCTCGGGCCTCCCCAGCCCACCAGCCTCCACAGTACAACGTTCTGGGAGGGATTCTCCCGGCCTGAAAGTAAGTGTCCTGATGTGGGGGAGGAGGAGCTGGGAGGCCGAGCCAGGTGGCAGCAAAGTCCCATGGTGACCCTGGGGAGGGAGCCAGAAGCAGAGCCCGGGGCCGAAGCTGAACCCTCTTGCTGCCACAGGGCCGGGTCCTCTGGCAAGGAGGTTCCTCCCCTGGGGCCAATGGCATGTCTCCTCCCCTAGTTCGCCCAAAGTCAGATGAGGGCTCAGTCCTTCTGCTGCACAGAGCTCTGGGGGATGAGGACACCAGCAGGTACGTATAGTACCAAAGGGAAAGGGCTGGCCCCATCTCCTTAGCCTCTGCCCAGCCCCTTGCCCTTACTTCCCCTCCTCCTTCGCCCCCACCCCATGACCCTCTTGCCTCTGGGAGTGACCCCAGGAGGAGTGGGCTTGGAGGGGATCTTGGGTACCTGGGTTGAGCCTGCTGGGCATGGCCCCGCCCCCTCCAGGATGGAGAACCTGGCTGACAGCCTGCCCCTCCCCGAGTACTGTGCCCGCCATGGGAAACTCAACCTGGCTTCCTACCTCCCACGTGGCCCCGCCCTGCGTCCACTGGAGCCCCAGCTGTGGGCAGCCTATGGTGAGTGCCCACTCCTCTCTCGGCTGGCCCCTGATCCCATGCCTGTTACTTCTGGGCGCCTGTGTGACCCGCCGGTCCCTTCTCTGCCTTTGCACAGGTGTGAGCCCACACCGTGGGCACCTGGGGACCAAGAACCTCTGTGTGGAGGTGACTGACTTGGTCAGTGTCCTGGTGTGCGCTGAAGCCCCACCGCCTGCCTGGCACCGGGCACAGAAAGGTGGGTCCTGGGCCAGAGGCAGGGGTTGGACTGGCCGCAAATCTTGATGCGAGGTTTCTTCACCACCACCCCCGAGGCCCCCTGAGCTCTTTGTCTTCCACAGACTTCCTCTCAGGCCTGGACGGGGAAGGGCTCTGGTCTCCCGGCAGCCAGGTCAGCACTGTGTGGCACGTGTTCCGGGCCCAGGACGCCCAGCGCATCCGCCGCTTTCTCCAGATGGTGAGGAAGGAGATGGGAGTCTTCCCCTTCCCCTGCGCTGCCCTCGTGCTCCCTAGAAGTGGGGGCTCGCAGCCCCCCGAAGCTCTCCCTGTTGTGCGTGCCCTATGTGCTCACTCTCCCCACCCCCCCAGGTGAGCTGGACGGCCTTGACTCACACAGAGAAAGCAGCTTGGGACCTTACAAGTTGTGTGGTGGGGCACACAGAAAGAGCTGGGGCTGAGCAGGGACCTAAAGGTGACTCGAGAGCAGGAGCTGGTGCAGGCTAGGTACTGTGTAAGGGCCTCGGGTACACGATCTCGATTCACTGGCACAGTCACCCTGTGTGGCAGGCGCTGCTGCCTTCCCATTTTGCAGCTGAGTAAACCGGGCTGAGTGCAGAGCTGAGACCTGAGACCAGGTCACAGCCCTATTTCTCCTGGGGACAGACAGCCTCCCCTGCATGGGCTCCAGGTGGCAGAGGGGGAAGGGAAGCCCGTCTGAGATGCCCTCCTCCTGCCCCCTCCTCCGAGATCTACATCTTATGAGGTGGTGCTCTTTGGGATGCGAGAGAGTGAGGGCTGAGGGAGGCAGCATGGGAGGTAGGAAAAACTGGACCGAGGTGGGAAAGACTGGACCAAAATAAGGGGCAGGGAAGGAGAAGATGAGGGGATAAGCAGGAGGCAGGAAGCTCCATGGGGCCGGGGAGGTGGAAGGTCAGTATTAAGGTTGGGGCAGATGCAGTGGTTCCAAAGTCCATCTCAACCCTGACTGTCCTGGGAAAAAGACATCCACCAAGGGTCACTGCTGCTAAAGACACACGGACACACACACAGACAAGCTGGTGTTACCACAGCTGTCCACCACCACCCTCCTGCCCACAGGCACGCATATCTGCAGACACACTGACAAACACACAGGGATCTGTAGATGTACACACAGATGCTGGGACACGCCAGAGGAAGCAGACAGAAGCACACCTTCATACACAGATGGCCTCATCTAGTCTGGGTGTGGTGGCCCTTAGGCAGTCTCACAGGGCCGGGCCTGATGATTCACAGAGAAGGTCTGAGGGGCCTTTTCTCACTGGGTGGCCTGGGAAACACCAATAAGCTCCAGGATGGACTCCGAGGGCAAAAGAGCCTTGGCGCCTGCCTGGGGCCACCCTAGGGTTCAGCCTGGCTCACCAGCCTCCCCTTTCCCCTTGGGCTAGTCTGGGAGCCCTGAGTCCTAAGCCCAAGGACAGTGACTGAGGTCCTGCTGAGGATGGATTTGCCTGGCGGCCAAGTGGAGGGTGATGCTGGCCTTGACCTCTGCGGGTACTCCCTGGGCATCTCCTTCTCTAGCTCCCATGAATCCCTGTCTGCCCAAGGAGCACTCCACTCTGGTTGGGCTGAGGAAGTGCCCCCATACCCATGCCTGCTTGGGAGGCCTCAGCCTGGCAGGCAAGCCTGTGCATCCACGGGGCATCAGGGCTTCTCTGTGGCCTTTGCCGGATCAGGGATTTTAGAAGAATCTGATCGATGCTTTAGATGGTCCCCTAGGGACGTAGAGCTATCTAGTGGCCTACAATTTAGCACACAGTTCAGGACATTCGTGGGATACCAGGTTAAGAGCTCCTGGTACAGGGATCCCTGGGTGGCTCAGTTGGTTAAGCAGCTGCCTTCGGCTCGGGTCATGATCCCAGCGTCCTGGGATCGAGTCCCACATTGGGCTCCTTGCTCGGCAGGGAGCCTGCTTCTCCCTCTGCCTCTGTCTGCCAGTGCTCGCTCTCTCTCTCTCTCTTTCTCTCTCTGATAAATAAATAAATAAATAAATAAATAAATAAATAAATAAGAAAGAGCTCCTGGTACAGACAGCTTATGAGTTCAGTTCATGCAGGGTATCTTTTCTGGGTTCTTGGAGACAGGGGTCCGGGGCCAGGGACACAGAAGTTATTCAAGGCATCTAGTCCCAAGAAAAGTGGGGGTTTAGATCCCCAGCCTCAGACTTAATCCTGTCCTCTAAGCTCTTTCCAGCCAAATCTCTGTTCTGCCGACCTGAGCAACCCCAGCCCCTTACCACCTAGCCCTTTCTCCCACCCCTAAGGCCGCCCCCTTCCTGCCCCTTGAGGCTTGACCATTTCCGCTCTTAGCCTTTGCACCCCTGGCCTTTGGGAAGTCTACACCCTGCCCTGTGGCCCTTTCCTTGTTTCCCCACCTTGCTCATTCCCCCTTCTCTTCTTTGAGGTGTGCCCGGCCGGAGCAGGCAACCTGGAGCCTGGCACCCCAGGCTGCTGCTACCTGGACACAGGGCTGCGGCGGCGCCTGCGGGAGGAGTGGGGCGTGAACTGCTGGACCCTGCTGCAGGCCCCTGGAGAGGCCGTGCTGGTGCCTGCCGGGGCTCCCCACCAGGTGCTTCCCCAGCGGGCCAGGGGCTCTGTGGAGCACTCAGACTATGTGAAGTGAAGCGGCCAAAGCAGCACCACATTGCTACAGGGGTTCCCTGCCCCTCTGGCCTCGCCCCTCCCAGTGCCCTGAGAGCAAGGCAGGGCAGGAAGTCCCGCCCCACTGTAAGGAAGAGGTGAAGCTGAGCGGTCCGGAAGTCATCTAGCCCTACTGGGTTTTGTGTCCTCTGATGCCCACCCTGCCTGGGCCCTCTCTGGCCCTTTGAGGTCCCTGCTGCTGGATCCAGGCTCCGCTCTCTGAGAGTTGGGTGGGGGTCATCATGGGAAGTAGACCTCGGGGACAAGAGGGGCAGGGAGAGGATGCCTGAGCCCGTGTCTCCACTGAGCCTCTGCCCACCTCCTTTCTGGCACAGGTGCAGGGCCTGGTGAGCACCGTGAGCGTCACTCAACACTTCCTGTCCCCGGAGACCTCTGCCCTCTCTGCTCAGCTCTGCCACCAGGGACCCAGCCTGTCCCCTGACCGCCGCCTGCTTTATGCCCAGGTGAGGGTGACACTGGCCAGGACAGCGGCTGGGATGGCATGGCAAACCCACTCTGGGCCAAGCAAGCAGCCAGCCTAGGCCCAGAAAAGCCATTCTTGGTGGGAAGAGCCCCGGGATGTGACTGTAAACACCTTGTCCTTTCTCTTTCTTCTAGATGGACTGGGCTGTGTTCCAAGCAGTGAAGGTGTCCGTGGGAACATTACAGGAGGCTAAATAGGGGGATCCCGGAGGGGATCCGGGGTAGGTTGGGGACAGGTAGACCAGGTGCTCAATCCCGACACAGCTTCAGGAGAGAATGACACTGGGGGACTTGGGGACTTTTGATCAATCCCTCAGGCACCACTCTGGGCACAGGCAGGGTACCCTGTTCTCCGCTCCAATCTGGGTCCTAAAGCCAACAACCACAGTGCCATTGAAGCCCACACCTGCCCTTCGTGGGCCAGCACCTGTTCTGTCCCTGCACCCCTCTCCACACCTCCACACTGGGGGTGAAGGACTCCCTCTGACACCTGCTCCCTGAACCCAAGAGACAAACAGCCCTTTCTTGGGGGACCTCGGGAATCATTCTGGCTTAAGCAACACCTTCTGCTGCCTCATCCCTGCTGTCCCACCTGTGCCCGAGCGCTGCTTACATCACCCACATCTTCACTGGGCTCCAGGGTGGCCCTTCCCACTGCAGGCATGCTGGACAGGGGGCCGCTGAAATCCTGCCCTTTTGCCAGACAACAGTGAAGTTGGAGGGGAGGGGCATCAGGAGACCGCCCAGGCTCGGCTGGAGGGAATGATACGGGCGATGCCGTGTCCCTGCTCCCTCTTCTCGCCTCCCTCCTTCATGATTTCCATTAAAGTCTTGTTTTGTGAATGCTGCTGGAGTGGTTGGCCCTGCTGCTGCAGGCCACGTGGACTGGGGAGGGAGGGGAGACAAGGAAATGGAGTGGGGTTGGGGGACTCGATGATAGGGACTTCACCCACCCCTGCCTGCTCCTCTTCCTGGGGCCTGGATCCTCCCTTCCTGCTGAGGAGCAGATGGAACCTTCCAGGGGTCTGCCCTGAGGGTGCTCCTGGCAGTAGACTGTGGACAAGGCAGAACCCTGGGGTTCAGTGGCATGGCAGCCTTCCTGTGCGCGCTGGGGCTACAGAGATCTGGGAGCCCCAGCCTGCCAGGGACTGCAAGCTACCCCAGCTCTCCTGTCTGACCAGACGTGAAGCTCTGGGAGTGTGGCCCAGAAGAGCTCTTGCCTAGCCGTCTGCCCTCGGTGCCTGTGGCTGGCCCCAGGCCCGCTTCCCAGGGACTGGCTTGCTGCCTGAGACACCGGTGCCCCTCCCCACCCCCGGGGCCCTCTGTGCAGCTCTGCCTGCTCTCCTGCCCTTGTATATCACAGCGCCAGCGAGCTGCGACTCTTGGGGTACCTAACTGTTCCTGCAGTAGTTTGGGAAATGGTGTTTTTTATGAAATAAAACTTTTTTATTATAAATTTCATAGACTTTCAGAACATTTAGAAAATAGGAAAAAGTCACCTGTAAGTTCATCTCCACTCAACCCCAACCCAACCACGATTAACATTTTGGTGTATTTCCTCGTATTTTTTCCAAAGAGTTGTTTTATACAAGACTGAGTCGGTCTGTTTTGTACTCAGTTTCTTCCTTTTGACACTGTATTGTGGTCATCTTCTGTGTTGCTACCTAACCTTCATTTTAAATGGCTGTTTGTGTTCCCTTCTGTGGCTTCGCTGTGATTCACATAACCATCCCTCATTTGAAAGAAAAAAAAATCCGGTTTCTTCATTGTTTGCAGAGCTAGGTTATTTTCATATTTTCATGGGATAGAGAAAAAAGAAAATCAAGGACCTCCTACATTTTACTCTGTCACTGTTTTCATTTAACCGATCTTATTTAACCCCTTTCCATGATTTTGAGGTAGACATTATTTATTTATATTTATTTATATTTTACAGACGAGGAGAGAGACAGGCTGGGGTTAAGTGAGTCACCCAAGGTCACACAGCAGTTTTAGCAACAGAATCGGTGTTTGAACCAAGCTTTCTGACTATAGCCTCATTTACATTAGTCTCAGCCCTTCACAGACTTTGCAGATGGGCTTGCTGTCCTCTCTGATCATGTGGCACCGAGTGACACTTCCCTATCTACATTTCATTTTATATGGCTAATTTCACCCCAGAACCTCAAACACAGGGTCCTTCTCGTGGGAAGACAAAGATGGCCCAGTCACCAGGCCTCTCTCTTCTCCACAGGCCTCTCGGCCCCGCCTCCCATCTCATGGCAGGCCACAGCACCCTTAAGGGCATATGGGGTCTGACTCTTGTAAACAGCAGGTGGACCAAATGTTCCAGGACTGGCCCTGGGCAGGAAGCCAGTCCAGGTGGAGACTGACCCTGAGACACCTGGGGGCATCTGGGGGCACCTGGTGGCCCTCTTCCTCATGGAAGCTCAGCTGGTTCACCCCTAGGCCAGGACTGCCCTTGGGGCCTCTGCTTCTCCCAGCATCCCACTGTTCACACTCTGCTTCTGCCTCTCTCACTGGTCCACATGTCACCAAAGCACAGCTCTAAGAGCTGGAAGTGACTGCAGTATGTGGATAATCAGTGCCGAATTTTTCCTTGTCCTTTTTTTTAAAAAAAGTTTTTATTTATTTATTTGAGGTGGGGGGAGTGCAGGGGAGGGGTAGTGGGAGAGGGAGAAGACGACGCCTGGCTGACCAGGGAGTCAGACAAGGGGCTCTATCCCAGGACCCTGAGACCACGACCTGAGCCAAAGGCAGATGCTTAGCACACTGAACCACCCAGGCACCTCTCTTTTTTCTTATAAAGTACGTTTTTAGACTTTTGATTTTGAAATGATTTTAGATTTACAGCCAAGTCACAATACAGTACAGAAAGTTCCTGATTACCCTTCCTCCTGCTTCCTCTCCTGTTAACATCTTACACAAAGATGACACAGTAATCAACACAAGAACTCCTTATCCATACACTATTAACCAAGCAGCAGGGTTTACTGGGATTTCACCAGTTTCCCACCAATGTCCATTTTCTGTTTCAGGATCCACCTAGGGCTGCATCTTACAGATGGCCTAGAGGACAGACGGGGCTCCCCCAAGGTCCTTCAGCAAGCTAGTGGCAGGGCACGGGCTGAGCCAAACCTTCCCCTCCCTGCACCTTGGGCTACTGCCCTCCTCACCCTCCTGCTTTGCAAGGGGACTGCGCCTGTTGCCCGGTGGAGGCCTCTCGAGTTGACGACGCCCTTGCCCCACCCTGTCTGCCCATTCCCGGCCCTGTTTCCAAGGCTGCCTACACGGCCTTCCTGCGCATGCGCTCACACGCGTGTGCGTCCACGTGCTCGGAAATGGCTGCCTCCGGGTTTGCTCCCGTGGGCGCTAGGAGTACTGTACAAGGCGATCTACCTTACCAGTCCGGCAGCTCTTGTCCATCAGGCCACGCAGCCATCCCCCCCGCCCCCACCCAAGCCGGTGCTCCACCCTCTCTGGGAAGGGAGGATGCAGAGTGAACTCTCACGGAGAACTTTCTTTGTTTCTGGTTCTGGAGGCTTCTTCTTCAGCCCCCTTTCCTCCCTCGGTTTCTCCTATGGGTCTCAGGGCCTCTGCTGCCTCGGTCTGGTGTGTGCTGTCTTCCAACCAATGCCTTGAGAAAGTCTACTTTGTCCTGTTTCCTCCGGCACTCGCAGAAGGGCTGGGTACACCGCCTGGAGGGCCCTCTGCCTGGGCAGCCCTTTCAGCTTACATGGGGCTTTCCTGTTGCCTCATGTGCTGCTCGCCACAGGGGTGATTAGGTCCACTTAACAGCGGAGGAGTGCTTTTCCCAGTGATATGGGGGAGTGAAGCAGGGTTTTGCTGCAGTCTGCTCTTCCAGGCAGTCTGGTGTTTATCTTAGGCTGCCTCTGAGGCTCTCAGAGCCCTGCCAGACATGACCTCATTCTCTCTCAAATCATCCCTGGGAGGCAGAAAGGAGTCTGAGACCAACGCTGTCCCCACTTCACAGATGTGAAAACCAATGTGCGGACACTCACACACAACAAGTATGTTGACAAGTTGCTCTGCAGTCCCCGGGGCCAAACTCGGCCCCACGAGTTCCAGCGTTTGGGAGGAGAGGGGTCTTGGATAGGGCTGCGGTCAGCAGTATTCGCCAAGTGGCTCAAAAGCTTGTGGGCCCAGCAGGGATGCCCTACCACCTACCACAGGGCCCTGCCCCCAGGGAACTTGCTGTCAATTTCCTATGTAAGAGAGACCTGAGGAGGTCAGTCTGGTGTGGCTGGAATTCCTGAGAGTACAGTTGGGTGGTGGTCCTGTAGTCATATTTCATGACAGTGGGCCTTTGTGTGGCAGCAACAAGTGCTGTGGCCCGGAGGTTCCCCCGGAGGGCCAGGCTGCCTGGTCACCATGACCTGCTCTGGACAGTCTACAGAGCTCTTCCTGTGATGTCTCACCTCCCCCAACATCCCTGTGGAAGAAAGGCTATTATGAGCCTAGTCTACAGATAAGGAAACTGAGGCCCACAACTCATCCAGAGGCTCAGAGCCAACCAATAAGCTGTGGCCGGGCATCTGGATCCAAGTCCAATGCTTTGTCTACACCTTCCCGAAAGGAAGGTGCACAAAGCTGGCAGGAGGGAAAGGGGAGGCCCAATTGAGGACAAGGAGCCCAGACTTGGCTGGCTTCACAGTTTCACTCCAGTTGGCCCTGCATTCCTGTCCTGACAGTGGGTTAAAGGAAGCTCTGAGGAGGAAAGGTCAGTCAGGGAGAGAAGTCGGAACTCGCCAAAACAACCCACACCCTGCTCTCAAAGCGCCAGGCCACTAGGTGATGTGAGCTGGGTGTGTATGTTGAGGGGGTGGGCAAAGATGAAGGAGCAGGACCTGGTCCCTGCCCTCCCAGGGCTCTCAGTCTGCAGTGGAGAATGCCCTAAAACTGCGTGGGAAATGCAGTGGACAAGGGGCCAGGGCACCGATGAAGGCTGGGCTGGCTGATTCCAGGCCCAAATCCCCTCCTCCCATGGCCAGCCACACCTTGACCATCCCAGCCCTGCTCCCTCTCTCCTCTGAGCACCTGTCAAACCTCTTGCTCAAGCCATTCATTTAGCACTTGGCTTATAACCCTCAGATGACTTTTTATTATATATTTATGCCCACCTCCCCAAGGTCAGACTCTCCTCCAAGGCAGGAGCTAATGTTCCCCCTGCCATGGTGACATGAGGTACATTTTTAGTGAAGAAAGGTTATTTGGGAAGTGATCGATTTGGGCCATGCCATGGTAGGTGTATGACCAAAGTTGAACAGTAGGTCCCAGCCGCGGCCCCAGGCCTCCGTGATGTCATCTGGGCTGTTGTGACGTCATCGTCGCGGGCCACAGTGGGGCTCCGCAGCCCGCAGGCAGGATGACGTCATCGTCGGAACCCGCGCGGACAAGTGCTTGCCGGAAGAATTAGCGAGGCTGGTGGCTAGAAATGTCCGGAGAGAGAGGCGGGGGTGGAGGGGTAACTGGTTAAGAAGCAGATGCGGCCCCGCGGCGCCCACCGCCCAGGCCCGGCTCCTAACCCACCGACTGGCCCCGCCCCCGCATTGACCGACGCGAGCCAGCCAATCCGGGCAGGCCGCGGTGACGCGTAGCCTATCAGCGGACAGGGCTCGCCGGGCGCTTCCGCATTCTCCAGCGCGTCTAGCCGGAGTCGGCAGGGGGAGGGGGCGAGGGCTGCGGACCGCTGTGGCACCCGTGTCCCACCCTGCCCTGCGTGGCCGGTCTGCGGGGGGCCCGTCTGCCGTCTCCCAGGGGACCCGATGGCCTCGGAGGGCCTGGCGGGGGCGCTGGCGGCGGTGTTGGGGGGCCAGGGGCTGAGTGTGCACAGCTGCGACTCGGAGCCGGCCGGTGAGCCCCTGGCGCCTGTGCGGCTGCGGAAGGACGTCTGCTACGTGGTGCTGGCCGTGTTCCTCAACGAGCAGGTGAGCGTCCGCCCGCCGGGCCCGGCGCCCGGCCTCCGCAGCGCGCAGCCAGCCCCGGTGGGGACAGAGGAACTGCCGGCAACAGCCACCACTTAGTGCGTGGTGCTTCCTAGTTTTGCAAAGCACTCTCACTCACACTTAACATCTGAGCCTCGTGCGACCCAGCCCTGAGGTTGTCCCTCTATCCTGAAGAGGCATCTGAGGCCCAGGAGCCTGTTCATTTCCTCCCACCAGGCCTCAGTGTCTTGAGAGGAGGCCTGTCCTGTTCCTCTTTCCCTGGAATCTAGCACAGTGCCTGCCGCTAGTGGGCCCAAAGATCTGCCCAGTGCCTCGGAGACCTCCTCTGAGTCCCATGGACAGTAATGGCACCACCTGTGCTTCTGTCAGACCTTCTGTCCCACTGTGTGGTGCTCTTTCTGAGCTCATCCTTGTGCAAGCTGCTGCAACGACAGCTAGAAGGGGCCAGGGCCATGGGTAGGAGCTGTATGGGGTGGGGGTGGGGGTGTTTCAAAGCCCAGGCCCCAGTGTGAGGCCCTGCCACAAACAGTTTGTAAATCACCAGGGGAGGTGAGAGATATACATAGAGACATATGGCATCTAGACATGAATCTGCAGGACACATGGCAAACCTCACCGTGGGGCCTAATCCCTAGCCCCTCAAACAGCTCCTGGGAATCTTAGCCCCTTTCTGAAATGGAAGTCTGAATGCAAAGAGGGATACGTTGCAGAGCGAGACAGCCGCGACCCCCAGGCACACAAGGGCCAGCTCCCTGGAGAGAGAGCTCAACCGTTTGAGGTGTGCACCAGTAAGGGGGTTTTTCCTGACTGTATTTGAGATGGGCTCTAGGGAAGGTTCCCAGCAAGGATCCTCTCTCTCCCCTTAGGATGAGGTGCTACTGATCCAGGAGGCCAAGAAAGAGTGCCGTGGGTCTTGGTACCTACCCGCAGGGAGAATGGAGCCTGGGGAGACCATCGTGGAGGCACTGCAGCGGGAGGTGAAGGAGGAGGCCGGGCTTCACTGTGAGCCTCTGACATTGCTGTCTATGGAGGAGCGGGGTCCCTCCTGGATTCGCTTTGTGTTCCTCGCTCGAGCCACGGGTATGGCCTGCCTATTTGGCAGTTTGGCGGGGGGAGGGGGTGGCAGCTGACACCTTTCCCCCAGCTTGTCCTCTAGTGAGAAGAGCCCCCAGTCTGTCTGGTACACGCCTGGCATCTCCAGCCTGAGGATGTGACTCCCAGCCCCTACCAATGCCTACCAGCCCCTACCCTGGGGTGGGTCAGGGCTCGAATGCCTGGGTGGCCGTTTAATCTGCCAGACCGGGCACTTCTCTCAACAGAGACCCTTTCCCCCACCCCATCCTCAACATCTCCTCCAGGTGGAATTCTGAAGACTTCCAAGGAGGCGGATGCAGAGTCCCTGCAGGCTGGCTGGTACCCACGAACCTCCCTGCCCACTCCACTGCGAGCCCAGGACATTCTGCACCTGGTAGAGCTGGCTGCCCAGTACCGGCAGCAAGCCAGGCACCCTCTTCTTCTGCCCCAGGAGCTTCCCTGCAGTCTGGTCTGCCAGCGGCTCGTGGCCACCTTTACAAGCGTCCAGACAGTGTGGGTGTTGGTGGGCACAGGGGGGATGCCTCACTTGCCCATCACTGCCTGCGGCTTCACTCCCATGGAGCAAAGGGGTGGCATCAAGATGGCCATCCTGCGGCTGCTACAGGAGTGTCTCACCCTGCACCACTTGGCGGTGGAGACCAAGGGGTTGCTTGGACTGCAGCACCTGGGCAAAGACAATGCAGATGGCATCTGCTTGAATGTGCTGGTGACTGTGGCTTTTCGGAACCCAGGGATGCAGAGTGAGCCCCCAAAGGTTCGGGGTGAGAACTTTTTCTGGTGGAAGGTGATGGAGGAAGACCTACAAAGCCAGCTCTTACAGAGGCTTCAGGAATCATCTGTTGTCCCAGTCAACAGATAGGAAGGTGCAAGGAGCTGGGCACCTGTGCCCCCCACCCCACCACAGCCCTGCCTTCCTTTGGGGAGGCAGGAGGTTGGCAGTCAGGGGTTTTGTTGCATTGGGAGCAGGTGATTCTCCTAGTTCTCAGGGTAATTTCCTTCTCTGTGGAATAGGTCCCTACAGTACACCGAAAGGACAGTGCCTTTAATCAAACAAGAAGGTCAGAGCTCAAGGATCTAATTGCCCTGTGGGCAAGATGAGGGCACTACTCCCTAGGGGGATGTGGGAACTTTCTGAACCCGAGAGGGCATCTACTCATCATTTTCCATGCTTGCCTCAGTAAAGGCCTACATCTGGATTCTCATGCACTTATGAACATGGACTTGGGGTGCTGGGGGAGGTTGTTCCAAGGGAGTGGGCTCCATGCTGAGTAAATAGGTGGTTCTTGCTTTGCCTTCCTGCCTAAATATCTCTGTGGGGAGGAAGTGAGCAGGAAGCTTGGGGGGGGGGGAGAGACTGCATCAAAAAAGAAGCTCCTCCCCTTGTCCCACCACAGCCACCCACGTCTTCCCAGACAGCAAGCTGGTGTCCCAGACTGCAGGTGACTGGGGCTGGCGGGCTTCCTGCCATCCACCATAGCCTCTGTGGCCCACTGGGGCTCTTTCTCTGGCCTGCCAGGGTGGGATGTGTCCACCTCCCCTCCAGGGTTTGAACCGTGAGAATACCGGAAGCTTCAGGTGGGCAAGGGGTCATATAGGAAGAGCTGGTCCTGCCTCTTGGCAGAGTTCCATCTCCTTGAGCTTCCCCGTTCCCTCCCTGCATCACTCTGCTGGCCTCCAGGCTCCTGCCTTTCTAGAACTCCAACCCAAGCTCGACCATAACCCTTTATTCATTTCTGCTCAGCCCAGTAGAATCATGATAAAAACTCTTTTTTAAAGAGAACTTGACTAAAACTTAAGGGAAAACCATAGGGAGTGAACAAAGAAAATATACTGTGTGCTACTCACTGCGTGTAATACAGATTTCTGGTTCTGAGCAAGGGAACACTTGTCTAGGCTTCCCTTCTGAGGTAACTCCACTCTGACACTGATCGACCAGGATAAGGCTCCCTTTCCTTTCTTGTGCCCTCTGAGGACAAACATCTCCTACATGATGGAATCAAACACTTTCTCTTTGGTTCCCTTCTCTTAGCATCTGAGGGACCAACCAGTCCACATCCCTGTCGAAGGGCAACCTTTGTTCTCACTTTATTTAGCCTATAGTGGTTTTCAACCCTGCCCATTAGAATCACCTGGAGAACTTTAAAAACAATTCTGGGCCCACCCCTGAGACACGGATTCCACAGGTATTGTGAAAAGCAAACCAAGTGATTCTGACTCGCACAGAGGTAAGAAGCACTCATCAGCCCTGTCCGAGTTTTCAACTTGCTGTGTCCTGGAGTTGTCTCAGCTACCTTCCCAAGGGCATCCCCCACAGACAGACAACTTGGGATGGGTTTTTAAAACAGGAGTTCCACTAAGGCATTCACACAACTCAGAATGTAAACACCCCCAAATGAGACTTGCGTACAGATGTTCCAGATGGCCCGTTCTTCCCCAGTGTCTCCAGGGCTAGCTGGCTCTCAGCTGTAGGTAAGCTGGGCAGAAAGTGTTGCTTGGCCAAGAAAGGGCCTGGTTCCTGGCAGGCGCTGGGGAACATCGGATGTGCTCTGCCAGAGCCTGTCTCTATTTACCACCCCCATCGCTACCCCCAACCCCCGACACCCAGCACACCACCTCCCTCCGCTCCAGCGCTGGAAAAGCAGTTGGTCTTTCTTGGGGAGGCAGATGGGCCTGAATGAGCAGTGGAGTCCCGTGCAGGAGGACACGAAGGGTGGAGAACAGGGCTGTATCTATGCAAACCTTTTATTGCTGTGTCGTCTGGGGGCACATCTCAGGGGGAACACAAGGGCGAATGCTGAAGGGGAGGGAGGAGGGGAGTATCCGTGACTCCCGGACGCTCAGCCGTTTTTGGACTTGAGGAGTTCAGACCCAGCATGCCCCATGAGCTGTGCTCTCCCGTCCCACGCCAACACCCACGTGCGCACACACACATGCACACACACGCATGGTGTCCTTCAGAGCCGCGGCAGCGTCCTCCCCAGCTTGGAGGAATGCAGGAGAGGGAGAGGTCACCGAGTTCCTCCTCTTCCATGTCACCTCCTGGCAACCCGAGGCTGGCTTTTAGAAGCGGCACAGGCAGGAAAAGGAAGCGAAAGGGGCTCTGGCCTGCTGCTCCTTGCCCAGGAGCGAAGCCAGCAGCTGCAGTCCCGCTGTGAGGTAATGCCTGGCGCCGCCTGTGTGTTCCTGCAGGTTGAGACAGATTCAGGCCGGGTGGGGTGGCAGCCCCAGCCATGAAGGGCACGCAGGGAGAACAACACTACGACTGGCTGCCGGGCCCCAGCGCCCCCCCGCCAGGCCTTGGGGGCCTGGGGTCAGGTGGGCATCCTGGCCGCGGTCTGTCCCGAGCTCCCCAGCTTCCTAGGGAGAGGAGTCCATCGAGGATGCTGCAGGCTGCGTGGAGCGCTGAGGGCCGGGCCTGGCCTCCCCCGGTCTCTGAGCCCCTCTGCCCAGGTGTCGAGGGCCTGCCGAGACGGGTTCAGAGGCGCCAGGGAGAAAACCAGCTGGAGCTGGAGCCTGGCACCCAGCCCCCCGCCCCCCCCTTCCCAAGCCCTCTGCCGCCCTGGCTGCAGTCGCACCAAGGCGCTCATTAGCAGCGGCCCCCGCCCGGGCACGGAACACGCTCTGGCTCTTGGCCATGAGGCGGTTGGGAATTTTGCAACAGTCTCCAGGAGGGCTGGGCAGGGAGAGTGGGCTTCCCCTGTCATCCGCTGCCCCTTCGCCATGGATTAAGCCAAGAAGGCAGAAGAAAAAATGTCAAGTTTCAGCAGTGTCTGTGGTACCCAGCGTGACAGAGACAGGGCTCCTGCGCCCCCATCTCTCTGGGCTTGCAGTCCTAACCAGCCTCAGAGCCATCACTCATTCCTCTCTGTGCCCTGGAACTGAGCCACAGGCCTTGGCCCTGGCCAGGAATGGCCTGTAGACTCGGGGGTCAGGCACAGAACACGTGAGGGTTTGGGTCTGGGTGCTCACCTGGCGATCACCCAGCTCCCCCGAGAGGGCCCCGAGGACACCATGCTGTCTGGGAGGCCATCTCTTTTGCTCCTTGGCTTCTGGTACCTTGGAGACCCACTCCCTAAACTCAGTCTCGCGTGGCTGACAGGCCAGGATCTTCCTGAGTCCACCTGGGAGTGGAAGCCCAGGCCTCCCCAGAGGCAGAGGTGCCTGGGATGCAGAGAACATGGAGCCAAGTCCCAGCCTGGGAGGCAGGCGGTGGCGGCAGTGCCAGGTGGGAGGCGGCTCTTGGGCCGAGGTGTGCACAGAAGTCTCCCTTCCTGTCCTGCTCCTGGCTCAGACGTGCCCTTCTCTGGGAGGGTGCAGGTGAGGACCATGCGGGGGGAACTTGACAAAAGCGATGGCAGCCAGCTCCTTGCAGAATTCCTCAAGAACCACCACGCCCTGGAGGAGAGTCTGGTGGTCCAGCCTGAGGGAGACAGCACGGTGGTGGTGGGGTCACAGCTGAGAGGCGATGGGAGTGTGCCCAATATGACATCCCAGTGTCCATGAGGCACATTCTTAGTGGCAGACACCCTGAGTGAAGACAGAGCCCAGCAACGGGCCCTCTTTGCACCCCTGGCCCGTGCTCCTCTCACTCTCCTTGGGCAGTCTGCCTTCCCATCCTAGGATCCCTCCTCAGGCACCCATCGCCCTCAGTTACTTACTGCTCCCCTGGGACCTGACCCATCAGCTGCTTGCGCACCAGGAGCAGTTTGCCCGAGAACTGGGGTACCCTCTGAATTCTCTGCATCAAGTCCCCGATCACCTAGAGTGGGAATGAGACGCGACTGGGGTGGGGGCTGGTGACACTCATGCAGGGTCCCCTAGCTCTGCTGCAGCACAGTGGAGGAGAAGGGTGTGTGTGCCTGTGCATTCCCCTGGAGCTGTCCGGAGTACCCACTCCTGCGGCTCCCACCCCGCCCCATCCTGATCCCCTCCCTCCCTGCAGCCCCACCGACACACACCTCTGGGCTCCGGCATCCTTACCCTGACGAGCACAGAGAACAGACTCCTGCAGCCAGGGGCCAGGTTGATGTAGGGATCTAGGAGGTACTCGTGGATAAGGGGGTGGGGGAAGAGGGCAAGCCGGGACAGGACTGAGGTCACTTGCAGGTTCAGGCTGTATGGCTGTAGGAACACAGTGGACAAGCCGAGGGTTGGCAGGGGGCCACGAGCATTTTTGCACTCCCCCAGCAAGGCGCCTGGCCAGTGTGAACGTGTGCGGGGGTGGGAGTCTCACGTGATGTGTGTGTGTGTCATGGATTCCCTGGGGCTGAGGGCCAGAACATGTTAGGGCGTGTGGAGCAGAGGCAAGATGGGGCTTCCCGCCTGGAGAAGGGGGAGGGGTGGGGGAAAGGGGTATGGAGCTGAAGAACCAAAGAAGACTCTAATACCCACCCCCACCCCCTCCCAGGGCACCTGCCTGGAGTTCTCCCATGGGCCCTCACCCTGTAGCCGGGGCCCAGTCCCATTGGCTACCTGTTCCAAAATCCGGGACATGCGGTCAAACAGCATTCGGAGGAAGTGACCCTCAAAGAAAGGCCGTTCAGGCTCATGAGGGTCCAGGGGTGTGGGGCCCAGGGGCCAGCCCCAAGGGGCAACTCGGGAGCTGCACTCCTGGAACTGAAACAGGAGTGAGAGTTGAGGAGGTGGGCCCAGGGGTGAGGAGGTGGGCCCAGGGGTCAGGAGGCTCCCGAAGACCGAGGGAACCACGGAGGAAGGGTGGACTCGAGGCTCTTGGCCGGAGCAGGGAGCACCTTGGGCAGATCACAGAGGGAGAAGGTGGAGTTTATCAACACCCCAGCTTTGAGGGACAAGAAGTGGGCGTTGGTAGAGGCCTCAACACTCACCAGTCCATAAGCATCGTGGACGTATGTGTCATATCCGGTCTCTTCTAGGAAAGCCGAGGTCTTGGCTTCCTCAGGAACCAGGCAGAGGAAACTGAGACACAAGACCCTAGGTGAGGAGGGGCACTGCCTGGGCCGCCCTGCTCCTCCCCACTCCACCTCCAGCTCTGAGGGAGCACTGCCTCCTGGCCTGCGCCTCGTCCAGGCTACGGCCAAAGACAGAACAAACCTCAAGTGGCTGAGATTTCCGGACGGCTCCCTACCTGTTGACGATCTCAGTCACTGCTGTTTTGCCATCCGAGTTGGTGGCAGGGGCTGGGGGAGGCTTTGTGGAGGGTTGAAAGCTGGAGTTGAGGAAGCCGTCTGTGAAGTAGGGGTCTTCCTCCAGATCTCTGTGGCACCAACGAATGAATGAACAAGTGCAGGGGTGTGGGGGGCCGTGAGGGTCACCGGCCTGAGGCCTCCCAGAGGCACAGGGTTCCACTTACAGGGTGTCCTCGTAGCTCTCGGGCTCGGGTGAGCCCCGGGCCACATAATGGCGGCCCTCCAGGTTGCACAGGACCAGGCTGTGGATGACCTGCTCGTGCGGCTTCTGCAGCAGCTCCTCGAATAACCGCAGGGTGGTGATGCTGATCTGGGTAAGAAAGGATCAGCGGGACCCCGGTTCTAGTGGTCCTGGGAATTGCTCACTCAGATAAGAAAAGAGCAGGCGGCAGGTTTTGGGGGGAGTGGGGGGCAGTCCTTTGGGGGAGTGCTGGTCTGGGAGCTGAAAGTCTGCCTGGTTCCGGTTCTGTTACTAATTTGATGTGTGTTATCAAGTGAGCCAACTGGCTTTTCTGTCTGTTTCCATGGCTGAAAAAGAATAACCGCCTCACCTTGCTCGGAGTAGGTATAAGCCTCAAACAAGCCAAGTGAATATGAAATAGGTTTGGAAAATAGAAAGTCACATGGCAAGCATCTGGTCACAGAAAATCACTGTGTGACAAAAGCAGTCAGTTTTTGGGGGGTACGCATTTCAGTGCCTCAAAGGCAGTACCACCTGGTAAGCTAATGCAAGAGGGCTGAAATGCTCAGGGGATCCCTTGAGCAGGGGTTGGTTGGTAGGAGCCAGAAGGATGACACCCCTCTCCCCGCCTCACCTCGTCTGAGAGGTGGTCGCAGTGCCCGATGAGGTGAGCACACAGAGTGCGGGGGCCGTCGTCGGGGGCTGCAGGCTGTTGGTCTGTGCCCAGGAGGAAAGCCACAGCCTCTCGCAGCAGCACAGGGGAGCGGAGCTGACGCAGCATGGCCGTGAGCAAGGCGGTGGAGGTCAGGACACTCTGCTCAGAGCTACAGGGAGAGAGCGCTGAGCCAGGCCTGGGGGCTGAGAGCCAGGTGGGGGAGGGCCAGGAGTAAATGAATGTGGGGGTAACAGAACCCTTTCCTGGTTTCCTTCTGCCTTGGCTGGTATTTCTCTGTTTGCTCCCTAGCTCTCCTGAGGTCCTGGAGTCAGCCCACGTGGCTCTGAGCCACCTGTGTGTCAGGAGGCCAAGCCCGGCAAACATTAACCATGGACCTGCAGACCCACATTACTCTGGCCAAGGAGTCCCTGGCCTTAGGGATGGGTAGGGGCCCGGTGGGGTGAGCAAATGGGTCCAGACCATGGCCAGCCCCAGGGAACGGGACACCGACTTACACATGCAGGAGGTGGAGCTGCAGAATCTCCACGAAAAACTTCTCAGCCACAGCCTTTGCCAAGGCCTCGGCAACCACCTAGGTGCCAAGGACATGTCTTAAGCACATTTTACCTCCATGACAGTTTTCCACTGAGAAACTACCGTGTCCTTGCACAGTGTCTAACACGATAGGCAGGCCGAGGGCCCTGCCTAGCTCCTGAGAGGCCCACTGGGTCCTCAAGGTGGACACAGGGAAGGGAGTGGGGTCAACCGCAGGGCACCCCCAAAGAGGGCCCCATTGGGGCCCACCCCTGCTCACCGTGTGTGCCTCTGTGATGAGGTGGTCACAGTAATCAAACCAGCCCAAAAAGGCAGCCAAGGCCTCCTTGCCAGGGAAGGAAGCTTCATCAGATGGGGCACTGGGCAACCTGAGGGGGAGCAAGGGAGGGGCTGTGAGGCGTGCCTCAGGGATGTTCCGGAATCTGGGCCCCTTCTCCCTGCAACCTCTGTGGCCAGTGCTGGGCAGAAGAAGGAGGGGGGAAGCAAAAGTGATGTTCCCTTGGAGGGAAAGCCCGTGAGGATGGGCTGTGCCCTCTGGAAGAGGGTGGCCAGCAGGGGTCCCCAACCCTCCTAGAAAACCAGAGGACAGGGAGGGCTTCTAGCCACTTAAGAAATAGCCCAACCCAGCTTCCCCCCACCCCCAAGCGCCTACCTCCAGCTGATGCCCTCTAGTGCGGCAATGTCCGCTGGGTCCAGGAAGGGGGGCAGGGACTGGTATAGCTGGCAGAGGTGCTCGGCGACAACACGGCAACAAGGGCTGCTCTGCACCAGGTAGGTGGCAGCGGCAGGCGAAGCCACACTTACCAGGAGCAGCAGGTTCTCCTGCGCCTTCAGAGCCACCCGACCTTTCTATGGGACAGGGTCACGACTTCAGGGACATACATCTGAACCCCTGGGTCCCCTCCCAGCAGTTCGCCCTCCTCGTCCCTGCCCACTGTCTTGGCGGCTGGCACCTTGCTCCTGCACAGCCCGATCAGGGCGGTGATGAGGTTGCTTTCCCCAACCACTCCTTCTGGCTCCTCCGTCTCAGCAGGCAGCTGTGAGCTCAAGGCCCGGGCCCCGCACGGACTCATGTCAGGAGCCTTGCTGCAGGAGTGGTCCTTGTCCTGCACACTGGCGGCCTCTCTAGGCAGGGTGGTGGGCTCTTTGGATGACTTCTTCCTACTGACCATCTTTTTGCCCTGCAAAGGTCGGGTGAAACCATGTCACGGTGCAGACCATCGCCCAGGATGCTCCACTGGGAAGGCGGGATGTGCTGGCTGTCAGGGCCTCAGCATGGAGCTGGAGGGGAAGCTGCCTGGGCGCCTGAGGACCTGCTCCACCCTCTGCTTCCTCAGAAGGGCCTCAGAGGCCTGCCCTGCAGTCTGTGCCCTCCCACCCCTGTTCCTCACAGAGGTGCTCACTTCCAGGATGTAGGTGAGCAGGGCTGGGTCCTGTTGGATCTTGGAGCAGAGCACGGTGGTGAACTGTACCTCCTCCTTTTCTGTTTGGGATCCAGGAACTGTCCCACCAAGTCGGAGAAGCTTCTAGAAGGGAAGAAAATTAAAAACAGAGAAGAATGGGGTAGCAGGGAGGAGAGAAGGCTTGACTTCAGACCCTCCCTGGTCTCCTGGTCCCTCACCTGCACAGGCCTGTGGACGTTGAGGTAATGCAGGAGGGGGTGCTGTACCTGGGCCAGAACCTTGCTGAAGAACTGGAACACCTGCTGTCGCATCCCTGGGGGGTACTGAGGGTCAAGGTGCAGAGTGCCCGTCAGAAGATGGAGCCCACCCACTGCAGGCACTGCTCCTCCCACCCCTCACCAGACCACAGCACCAGCCTCCCACGGTCAGTGCTCAGAGGGCACCTTTTCTGGAAGCCTCCTTCCCTCACTACAGGCACACCTCGAACACTTCGCTTCCAGACCACCGCAATAAAGCAAATATTACAACCAATGAATACTACAATAAAGCAAGTCAAATAAAGTTTTTGGTTTCCCAGTAAATATAAAAACTACATTTATGCTATACTGTGGTGTATTAATTATGCAATTGCATTATATCTAAACGGCAACATACATCACCTTAATTTAAAAATATTGCTACAGGGCACCCGGGTGGCTCAGTGGGTTAAAGTTTCTGCTCGGGTCATGATCCCATGATCATGATCCCATGATCCCATGATCCCATGACCCCCAGTGGGATGGAGCCCCACATCGGGCTCTCTGCTTGGCGGGGAGTCTGCTTCTCCCTCTCTCTCTGCCTGCCTCTCTACTTGTGATCTCTATCAAATAAATAAATAAAATCTTTAAAAAATATATTGCTACAAACTGCTAACCATCATCTGAGCCTTCAGCGAGTCGTAGTCTTTTTGCTGGTGGAGGCTCTTGCCTCTGTGTTGGTGGCGCTGACTGATCAGGGTGGTCGTTGCTGAAGGTGGGAATGGCTGCGGCAATTTCTTAAAATAAGACCACAGTGAAGTTGGCCACATGGATGGACTCTTGTTTTCATGAATGACTTCTCTGTAGCACCCCAAACTGTTTGATACATTTTACTCGCAGTAGAACTTCTTTCGAAACTAGAGCTGGTGCTCTCCAACCTGCAGCCGCTGCTCTCTCGACTATGTTCAAACAACGCTCTCAATCTTTGGTTGTCCGCTCAACAGTCTTCCAGCGACCTCCCCAGGAGCAGATTCCATCTCAGGAAACCTCGTTCCCTGCTCATCCACAAGCAGCAACTCCTCATCGGTTACGTGATCATGAGAGGGCGGCCACTCCGTTCCGTCTTCGGGCTCCACTTCCCATTCTAGTTCTCTCGCCCTTTCCCCCACACTTCCTCCCTGAAGTTGTGAACCCGCCACAGTCATCCGTGAAGGTTGCGATCAAATTCTTCCAAATTCCTGTTCATGCTGATATTTTGACCTCTTCCCGGGAATCACAAAGGTTCTTAATGGCACCTGGAACGGCGAATCCTCGCCAAGAGGCTTTCAATCTACTTTGCCCAAATCCATCCGAAGAGTCACCACCCGTGGCAGCCACAGCCTTACAGAAGCTGGTTCTTAAATAGTAAGACTTGAGAGTCCAATGATTCTCGATCCACCGGCTGCAGAATGGAGGCTGTGTCGGCAGAAAACGGTCACCTCGTTCCACAGCTCCCTCAGAGATGGTGCCCGACCAGGCGCCTTGTCAGGGAGCAGTCGTGTCGGGAAAGGGAGACGTTTTTCTGAGTGGTAGGTCTCGACAGTGGACTTAAAATGTTCCAGAAACCATGTCGTAATCTAAAGTGCTTCCGCCCAGGCTTCGTTGTCCCGTTTGCAGAGCACGGGCAGAGTGGGCTTAGCACCATTCTTCGGGACTCTGGATTTCCAGAATGGTCGACGAGCACTGGCTCCGACTTCAAGTCACCAGCGGCATGAGCCCCTAACTAGAGAGTCAGCCTGTCCTTTGAAACTTCGAAGCCGGGCGTGGACTCCCCCTCCAGCTGTGAGAGTCCTAGCTGGCGTCTCCCTCCAAGAGAGGCCATTTTATCCGCACTGGAAATCTGTCGCTCAGCGCAGCCTCCTTCAGCACCTATCCCCGCTGGATCTCCCGGAGAACTTGCGGCAGCGTCTACACCAGCACTGGCTGCTCACCTTGCACTCTGACGTCACAGAGACGGCTTCCTCCCTTACACCCCACCGACCCACTTCCCATAGCTTCCGCCTTTTCTCCTGAAGCTTCCGCACCGCTCTCAGCCTTCGCAGAACCGGAGAGACTCGGGGCCTTGCTCAGGATCAGGCTTTGGCTTAACAGAATGTCGAGGCTGGTGTGCTCGTCTATGCAGACCACTCAGACTTTCTCCACCTCAGCCATAAGGCTGTTTTGCTTTCTTATCGTTCACGTGTCCACCGGAAGGCACTTTGAATTTCCTTCAACAACTTTTCCTTTGCATTCTCAACCTGGCTGTTCGTTGTGTGGCCCGGCTTTTGGCCTATCTTAGCTTTTGACATGACTTTCTCACTAAGCTAAATCATTTCTAGTGTTTGATTTATTTATTTATTTTATTTTATTTTATTTTATATATTTTTAAAGATTTTATTTATTTGACAGATGGATCACAAGTAGGCAGAGAGAGAGAGGGGAGGAAGCAGGCTCCCCGCTGAGCAGAGAGCCCGATGTGGGACTCGATCCCAGGACCCTGAGATCACAACCTGAGCTGAAGGCAGAGGCCTTAACCCACTGAGCCACCCAGGTGCCCCTAATTATTTATTTTAAAAGATTTTATTTATTTATTTGACAGAGAGAGAGACCACCAGTATGAAGAGAGGCACATAGAGAGAGAGGGGGAAGCAGGCTCCCTGGTGAGCAGAGAGCCTGTTGTGGGGCTCGATCCCAGGACCCTGAGATTATGACCTGAGCCAAAGGCAGAGGCTTAACCCACTGAGCCACCCAGGCGCCCCCAGCTTTTGATTTAAACTGACAGACGTGTGACTCTTCCTTTCACTTGAACACTTAGAGGCCACTGTAGGGTTATTAGTTGGCCAGATTTCAATATTGCAGTGTCTCAGGTAATAGGAAGGCCCAAGGAGAGGGAGAAAAAGGGGGAATGGCTGGTCAGTAGAGCTGTCTTAGAGAGGCATTATTTGTGGTGCTCCCAATTATAATAGCAACATCAAAAATCACTGATCACATATCATCGTAAGAATATAATCACTAAGTTTGGAGTATTACCGGGAATTACCAACACGTGACACAGAGACATGAAGTGAACACACACTGTCGGAAAATGGCGCCAACAGACTTGCTCAAGGTACGGCTGCCCACAAAGTTCAACTTGTAAAAAATGCAGTCCTTGTGAAGCACCGTCAAGTGGAGCACAACCCAATAAGTTGTGCCCATCTTTGAAACTGGCCTCCCCACGCTAATCAGGTCCCCGTCCCGCTTCATTGCTCTCCATAACCCGTCATGGTTGAACAGACCATGCGCGGGCTCCCCTGATGACCCACCTCTCACTGACTAGAATTTCTGTGTTTTAACTGCTGCTGTGTCCGCAGCACCGAGGAGCCTGCCCGGCCCACGGCTGGTTCTCAGCACATCTTCGCTGAATGAACCCTGCCTGAACAATGGGAGTGTGTCCACCACACGATGTGACAGGAACATGGGTGGACGAGTCGGGAACGCAGGGGCTCCCCGGGGTCCTGCCCACCTCAGCCTTGCCCAGTGTGCACAGGGTCTCCAGGATTTTGTGCTGCAGTAGATACTCCAGACAGGGCCCAGCCTCGCCAGCTGCCGTCTGCTGCCTCTCCTCGTACACCAGGATGTCCAACATCTGCTTCAGCCGCCAGGGGATATCCGTTTTCTTGGCGGGGGTGTTTTCATCTAATAGGGATTCAGGAAACAAGGGTGAGTAGGGTGAAGAGGGGTTCTCTGGTTTGATGAGGTCAAGGCCCTGGGGCCTGTGGGGTGGAGAGAGACTGAGGGTACACCTGGTTTAAGGCCTGGTTCACAGTGGGCTTCGAACGAAGACCAGAGGAAATGGAAATTTATAGCTGGTGCCTCTATATTTATTTATTTTATTTATTTATTTTTTTAAAGATTTTATTTATTTGACAGACAGAGATTACAAGTAGGCAGGGAGACAGGCAGAGAGAGAGGAGGAAGCAGGCTCTCTGCAGAGCAGAGAGCCGGATACGGGGCTCGATCCCAAGTCCCTGGGATCATGACCTGAGCTGAAGGCAGAGGCTTTAACCCACTGAGCCACCCAGGCGCCCCTGGTGCCTCTATATTTAAAAAGACAAAAGACCTTTTGGCTGAGGCTCAGGATACAGCCCTCTGGCTGGGAACGTGTGCATACTCTAGAGAGGGAGATGGCATCATTTTTTCTGCTAACCCTGGGTCGTACGGGAGTGAAGGGTACATTGCTCTGGGCCTGACTGAGAAGCTGTAGGCTTGGGGGTCTCCATCCTAGAATCTGAAGTGGTCTCAGAGCAGCTTTCCGAGAGGTAAAGCAGCTTTCCTCCTGTCCTTTTTACACTCACAGGAGGCAGAAAGGAGAACTTTTTTTTTTTTTTTTTAACATAGGAGAAGAAAATCCGTGCATGACCACGAGTTCAGAGGCAAACCTGCTCCACTGTGCAAAGGTCTTGATGGAGAAGCAGAGGCTTTCTTGGTGAGAGTCTCAGAGACTGCATAAAGCAAATTTTAGTGCCTTGGGACAAGCCTTGGAGCACCCCCTAGCTTATTTTGAAAGCATTGGCTTTTGAACAACAGCTCACCTCACCCATCCTGGTACCCATGGTCTAGGGAGTGTTCTGGAAATTAATAGAATCAGGTTCCAGTGAAGCCCCAGGGGGACCTGAGTCAGTTCAGGATCTTTTCCTATGTCCTGGTAGATTGGGGCTCTCTATCAAGAGATCTTCAGTCTAAAAGGTACAGACTTCCGGGGCGCCTGGGTGGCTCAGTGGGTTAAGCCTCCGTCTTTGGCTCGGGTCATGATGCCAGGGTCCTGGGATCGAGCCCCGCATCGGGCTCTCTGCTCAGCGGGGAGCCTGCTTCCTCCTCTCTCTCTCTGCCTGCCTCTCTGCCTACTTGTGATCTCTGTCAGATAAATAAAAATCTTAAAAAAAAAAAAAGGTACAGACTTCCAATTAAAAGTAAATAAGACCTGGGCGCCTGCGTGGCTCAGGCGATTGGGTGTCCCAGTCCTGATTTTGGCTCAGGTCATGATCTCAGGGTTGTGAGAGCGAGCCCTGCATCAAGCTCTTGCTGGGTGTGGAGCCTGCTTAAGATTCTCTCTCTTTCCCTCTCTCTCACACCCCCCTGCTAAAAAACAAATAACAAAACAAAAACAAAAACAAAAAATAATAAATAAATAAGTTCTGAGAATGTTATATACACACAGTGATTATAGTAAAAGTATTGCATATTTGAAAATTGCTAAGAGTAGATCTTAAAAGTTGTCATCACAAGAAAAAAAAAAGAGTAACTAGTTAGGGTGATGGATATTAACTAGACTTACTGTATCGATCACTTCACAATATATCCATATATTGAATCAATAGGTTGTACCCCGAAGTTACATGATATAATGTTACATCAATTATACCTCAAAAAAAGAAAAAAAGCTCTTCAGTTTAAAGCCATCGCTCTCCACTGGGGGTGATTCTGCCCCCAGGACAATTTGGCCATGTTTGGAAAGACACGGTGGTTATGGCAATGGAGAAGGTGGAAGTCTGAGCTGCTGCTAACCATTCCACCGCACACCCCCAGAAGCCCGCCACCACAGAGAATGACCAAGCACAAACGTCAGCTGTGCCAAGATTGCAGAACCTGGTCTAAAAAGGACATTTAGGGGGTCCCTCAGAGTGTCCAAAGACTGCTTTTCAATTTCTCAGGCTGGCTCACGCTGGAAATCAAGTCTTCAGGAAGGGGGTAGGCTGGAATCAAACCCCAGTGTGAACCAGGATGTAGAAAGCCGGAGATGCAGGACGGGGTTACCTGGCAACCAGCACGCATCCACCAATACCAACGTACTGACTACAAAGCAGCCAATCGGATTCCGCCCCCTCAGGGAGTGCTCCTGCTGGGCCCAGAGCACCCGAAGCTTTGGCTGTCTGGGGTGTCAGCTAGGGGAGAAGGATCCAGACATGTTACATGCCTTGGCTTTTATTCTCCTCCTACCCTAGATTTCCATAAGGGAAATGCCCTCTGAGTTAGCTCAGGGGAAGGAGGAGGAATTGATCCTGTTTCTTTTCTTTTCATCAGTAAGCCCTGGGCATGGGCCCCAAGGACTGCAGGCCTGGACACTCTGCCTAGCTGGAAGCCAGGGGCAAGTGGGGCTCACCCTCTACCTTGCAGTCAGGTCAGTGACATGCCCGACTTCCTAGTCCCCACTCCTATCTCACACAGTTTCTCTCCCAAAAGGTCAGGGTGGGGCCAGCCCCCACTCTCCACTCAAGTGCAGCCCTTGTCACCCTCTCCAGGCCACATGCGTCTCTGCCTGGCATGGTGACACAGCCCACACCTTCCTCCCCACTGCCTGCAGGGCTCCCCTGGCCAGGGGAGACCGGGCCCCACCTGTACTTTCAATGTAGTAGTGCGTGATGCCCTTCCAGTGGTCCACAAAGGCCTCCAGCAGGTCAATGCTGGGCTCCCGCTGTGGAGAGAGCAGAGACACAGTGTAAGGAGCTGCCACTGTGACCACGGGCTCCGGTGCCACTGCCACTCATCACAATGGATGGTCCCCCATCTACCAGGGCTCAGGTCAGTGCCAGGCCCTGGAGGGGGTGCCAGATTCTTAAAGGGAGCAGGAACATGTTTTCTCCAGGATGATCTCTTGGCCCCTCTCCCAGCCCCCTCTCTCCCAGAGAGGCTGTGCTCCTGCTACACATCATGATTCCACAGTCCCTGGCCTGGGAGAGCTAAGAACATCGGTACGGAAGATGGACACAGAAAGAGATCATCTTAAGATGGTCATGCTACCAGAGAGGGATGCTGAGGAAAACAGGAGAGCGCCCCCAAAACAACAAAATCAAAATGACACACAGGGAAAACATGGCAAAGACAAAGCTTTCCGGACCCTCCCTGTCCGAGAGTCTGCACAAATCTGTGTTCAAGGCCATCGAAAGAATTTGTTCAGCCAGATGGGTAATGTTAGCATAATATTCATGAGGTGTCTTACTTAGAACATGCTTGCATCTTTTGTCCAAGGCCACAGGCTGCTGGACTTGCTGGGAAGGCGCAGCCTGGAGCCCCGAGGAATTCTATTTCTGCTATGAGCATTGCCCCTTTTCCAGAAGTTACCTCTTCATCTCCATACCAGTAACAACTGCTTTCCCCGAGAACTCCAGAAAAGAGCATTTATTCTCTTTCCTTGCAGAGTAAACGTTTACAGGGAAAAAATACGTAATCAAATAGTCCCTCACCACAGGTGCTCATTTCTACCTCTCTGTCTCTGTTCAGGCCACTCCTCGGCCCAGGAGGCCCTGTGTCACCCTACCCTTACCTAGAGCCAAACGGCCACCCATGAGGTCCAGCTGGTCTAGCTAAGGGCCACTGGCTCCACAAAGGCCTCACCAGAGTTCTTGGATGCATCTCTCTCTAACCTCACACTTCACAGCATCACAGAACTGTCTACTCCCATCGGTTCTTTTTTTTTTTTAAAGATTTTATTTATTTATTTGACAGACAGAGATCACAAGTAGGCAGAGAGGCAGGCAGAGAGAGAAGGAAGCAGGCTCCCTGCTGAGCAGAGAGCCCGATGCAGGGCTCGATCCCAGGACCCTGGGATCATGACCTGAGCCGAAGGCAGAGGCTTTAACCCACTGAGCCACCCAGGCGCCCCTACTCCCATCGGTTCTTGGCCTTTTGGCTAAGATCAAGTGCAGAACTGTCTACTCCTGATTCATTCAGGAAATCTCTTTTGAGTGCCTACTGTGTACAAGACACCGTGCTAGGTGCCGTAAGCAAAACAAGGCCATCGGAGACCCAGTGCCAGGGAGAATAGAATATGAAAAACGCCCCGAATAACTCAGCTGTAGGAAGTAGTGTGAGAATGTGGGACAGGTGGAAAGTAGCCCATGGGAAAAGAGCACTGGAACACGGAAGGCTTTACTGAGGTTACCCTGAAACTAAAACATGAGGAATGCAGTCCCAGGCCAATAATCAGAGATGAAGGCAAGACAGTTCCTGCGGAAAGAACTCTATAGAGTGTGTCTGGGACAAGGATGGATTGATTGATGAGTGTGGGGGCCTGTGAACATCGAGCCACTGTGTCAGGATTGGTTCTTGCAGGCGGAGGGGGAAGGGGCGGGGGGAGGGAGTTCAAGGACATTTGCTGAGCCATGTTTCAGGCAGGGTCCTCGGGCAGTTGTGTGTAGGAGATGAAGGCAGGAAGAATGGTTTAGAAGGCCATGAAGACAGGAGGAAGAAGCAGGAACACCAAATCAGAGGCTCTGAAACTCTCCCCCCAACCCTTGTCTTATCTTCTTTCATGGGTAGTTGTGGGGGGGCATGACCCTTACTGGAGCTTCACCTCCTATGGTCATTACAAAAACACCGTCCAAATGGAGCCAACGCATCGAACCACATCCTGTGTGAGACTATGATTGGGTGATTAGGGTCTTCCCTTCTACTAGACTGTGAGCTCCCTGAGGGCCCGGGTTCTGCGCGTTCTAGCTCTGCCTGCCCCTAAAGGGCTCTGCCACTAGTGACTACATTACATTTGTATTTACTCAATATCTCAGCAAACTCCTTTCAACATTCTTTCCATAGTTCCTTGTCTCAGGAAAGCCCTCTGGGCCTTGACTGGCACTAATCATCTTCCAGGGCTATGATGAGCTCTCATCCAGCCTCAAAATTCATTTACAGTCTCCTGAACCCTTACTCTGGGCTAACACTGAAAATGAACAATTCAGTGAGGACAGGAGACCCGGGAGAACACAGATGGTCAGCAGGCTATAATGAAACAAACTGTTAGAACAAAGCAAGGGGATCATCTTCCCCTGAATCTACTATTAATTATTATAGTTCCAAGGCCATTGTACCAAATGATTTATATTGAAGAGAAATTATTAAATTACTAATTGTTATCTTTGTTAATAATAATAAAGAATACTTTCTAAAAGAACTCTAACGATCACTATTCTGTTTTGTCAGAAGAGGGCAGGAAGGAGCACTCTTCCTCCCTTAACAAGGAGTCAAGGAACCAGCTGGGGTCTTAACCTGGAGACAGAGGCAGGGGAAGACCTATGCCCCTGACGTTGGGGGTGGGGGGGAAGAGGGGTACCCTCTCTCCTGACAGTTACACGGAGCCAGCCAAACTTCCCCGGCACAGTCTATGTAGCCTATACTCAGGGGCCAAAAATCACCTGCCTAAAAATGCCTCCTTTGATCACCAGTCCCTCCTCCAGCCTCTGAGGTTGAAATGCCCGCACTGGAAGCATTAGAAAGTCACTTCTCAGGACTAAGGCTCTCTCTGGCCCGTCTACCTGCCCTGTGTATGGAGCTTTCCCCGAGGGGTATGAAGTGGTCCATCACATCACTTTCTAAGATGACAGCTGTTTTGACTGGAGACAAAGAGGAGGGGAAGGCAAGATTATTCTGGAACCCCTCCCTAGGTGGGCTGCCCACGACTTCAGGAAGGGCGGGCTGGGACAGGTGGAGGAGAGGTGGGAGGAGCTTTTTACTTTCTTCACAAGTCTGATTAAGGCTGAGACTGTTCTCATTTATAATAAGCTCTGTTTTGGGGGGAGAAAGGAGGCGGAACACAAGGTTGTTTCTCCTAAGCAAGTCTGACAGAATATAGCAAATCAATCACTTAGAGGAGGGCTTCTACTTTGAGACAAAAGAACTGTTAACTTTATGGACAGATTCTTGGCAGGGTTACTTTGAACAGAAGGCATTCGGCCCCATTCTATCTAAACTGCACTTTTATCTTGCTGAATGAGGTGAACCCGCCTCTGACCAGCCTTCAACCCCAACAGATAATGGCAAACACAAGCGCTCCCTCATATGGCCGCCCCAAGGTCCCCCCATTGCTGGCCGCTCCTGACTCAAGGTCACTCTGGCCAGCGCGCGTGCGGTGTGAGACAACATTCTGGATACGCCCTGTGGCCCGCAGCAGGCTCCTTCCTGGGCCAGGCGCCCACCCACCCCTGGACTGTATATACACAGGCTTCCTGGGGACGTGGCCGATCTGGGCCGGAACTTCCCAAGTGGAGGCTGAGAACACACCGGCCTGACTGAGGTCTTGGGGTTGTCTGGGGGCTCAGAGGGAAGGGAAGAGGCATCTATTTTTCCAGCCCAGGTGACCAGGAAGGGAGGAGCGTGGGGGGGGCGGGGGGAAGGAGGACGGCAAAGAGCCTGGGCTAGGGACCTTGGGGAAGAAACTGCTGGGTGACAAGGGAGCCCTCTAGCACAGAAGAGTTTGGGAACTGGGAGCAGGAAAAATAGGAAGCCATTTGGGGAAAAGGGTTAGGGGCTGGGGCGATCTGGAGAGAAGCTGGGAGTAGGCGCGATCGGCAAGGAGGCCACGGGAAGCAGGAAGGGCTGTGCGGGAGGGGCGCGACCGGGGAGAGAGGGGGCTCCGCGAAAGGCCGCCGCGACCTGGGTGGGGGTCCCTTCCCCGAGACCGGCCCGCGCCCTCCGCCCGCCTGCCCGCCGGCTCCTCCTCCCGCCCCGCGCCCGCCCTTCCGGCCCAGGCCCCGTGCGCCCGGGCCTCCCCGGCCTCACCGCCCCCACGGCCTCCTGCAGCAGCGCCCCGAGCCGGCTCAGCATGGTGGCGGCCCGGCCCGGCCCGGCTCGGCTCCCGGGCGGCGGTGGCGGCGGTGGCGGCGGTGCGGCGGCGGAGCTCGCAGGCGGAGGCGGCCCCGGAGGCGCGGCGAGGGGGCGGGGCCCTGCCTGGTCCGCCCCGCCCCGGCCCAGGCCCCGGCCCAGGCCCCGGCCCCGGCCCCGGCCCCGGCCCGCACTGTCGGGAAGGAGGCCGGGCGCAGACGTGGCCCGGCCGGGGAGAGCAAGTTGGGGTGGGGGTTGCGCCCTGGAGCCCGGCACCGCAGCGGTGGGGCGCCGCGGGGCAGCAGGTTCACGCGGCCCCGTGGGGGGAGCCAGGTGGCAGCGAGAAGGGCTAGTGGGACCGGGAGTTTCTTCCACGAGGAATGGGAAGTTTTGTGGGTCCTGTAAGTCTCTAGACGCCCTTGCCCCCACCCGCTATCCGATACAGTAGCCACTGTCCGCACGTGGCTGTCGAGCCCTGAAACCAACGTGCTAGTCCAAATAGGTGCTGAAGAGTACCCCGGGTTCTGAAGACTCACTACAAAAAGAAGATATAATATAGCTCACTCGTGATGTTGTACGTTGACGACTTGTTGAAATTGTAACATACTCGATATATTGGGTTAAATGAAGTATATTATGAGGATTAATTTCACTTGTTGGTTGTTCCTTTGCGTGGATACAGCACTGGTCCAGAGGTCCTGCAGACGAAGTGACAACCGGCCGGCTATCCCAGCAGCGCCCAGGAAGGAAACAGAAGGTGGGTCTCCCAGTCAAGAGGCCCCCTGCCCGGGAAAGTTGAGCCCAAGAATTACGCAGGCAGAGCGGGAATGTCCAGGACATTTCCTGGAATATCCAGAGCGACAACTCTGCCTGTTTAAAGCCCATTCCTGCCACCCTCCGAAATGAAAAGATCTTCCTGAGGAGAGGGCTGGTATCTGTTCAAAATTTATTTCTGCTGACCACAGACGTATGATGAGAGGGTGGGGGTTTAATGTGACACTAGAAAGGAGGGTAGCCTCTACTGCAAAGCTGTAGGACCCAGAGTTGTGGGGTCTTGGGATTTCACTGCACTAGCCCTGCTACTTTGGGCCCCATTCACCGGTCAGGCGAGGCCCAGGAGACGCCGACCGCTCCGGAGATGGCTGTGTACCCTGGAGTAGAGCCTGGAGTCCGGCCTGAGTCACCAGGGGTGGGGGCAGCCCGGACATGGCTAGCTTTAGGATCTCAGTTCTCAGACAGCTGCCTGGGAAAAATACACGTTTTTAAATAGCCCATCTGCAAATGGGCCGCTGTGAGGAACGCTATGGGAAACGAGAGGAGGTTTTAAGGCCAGAATGTGTAAAAACAAAGGGAAGAAATGGGCCTGTTTTGTGTTCAGAGAGGTGACTGGGAGAGCTGGAGACCTGAGTCCAGTCCTGCGCTGTGGTTTTCTGGGCCTGCTTCCGCAGAGATCAGGGAAGCAGCTGCATGGATTAAATCCGCTTTCCCCAAGGAACTCTAGGGGATAGTGAGAGTGCATTAAGAGTCCATAGCCTTTCATTTGGCTTCACTTAAAATTTTAACTTAAAAGTTCATTGGATACATTTATATGTGTTATATGCCAAAAACATTAGAGCCCACCAATGTACAGGTGACCCTTGGACAACATGGGTTTGGGCAGCACAGGTCCGCTGATACATGTGGTTAGTGCAGTACTCAAACTGTATTTTCTCTCCCTTGTGATTTTCTTTCTTTTAAAGAAAATTTTTAAAAAGTTTAATATTTAATTAAATTAAATAATAATTATAAATAATTATTTAATTATAAATAATTATTTAATAAATTAAATAATATTTTATTCGAGCCCAACATGGGGCTCGAACTCCCAACTCTGGGATTAAGTGTCACATGCTCTTCCAACTGAGCCAGCCAGGTGCTCCTCTCCCTTATGATTTTAATATTTTCTTTTCTCGGGGCACCTAGGTGGCTCAGTTGGGTAAGCATCTGGCTTCAGGCATCGGGCTCACTGCTCAATGGGGAGTTGGGTTCTCCCTTCCTTCTGACTCTCCCCCTGCTTGTGCACTCTCTCTCTCAAATAAATAAATAAATAAATAAATCTGTAAAATTCTTTTTTCTCTAGCTTACTTTACTGTAAGGATACAGTATATAGTGCATATAACATGCGAAACGTGTTTATCGACAGTTTATATTAGTAAGGCTTCTGGTGAACAGGCTAACAGCAGTTAAATTTGGGAGCAGTCAGAAGTTATATGCAGATTTTTAAAGATTGTATTTATTTGACAGAGAGAGACACAGTGAGAGAGGGAACACAAGCAGGGGGAGTGGGAGAGGGAGAAGCAGGCCTTCCGCTGAGCAGGGAGCCCAATGTGGGGCTCAATCCCAGGACCCCGGGATCATGACCCCAGCCGAAGTCAGATGCTTAACCAACTGAGCCACCCAGGCGCCCCATAGATGCAGATTTCTGACTGTGTTTTCTAACAACCCCCATGTTGTTCAAGGGTCAGCTGTATTTAAAGTCTGCCAGATTAGCTCATTTGGGAGAAAACCTTTGAATAAAGCCATTTCTTCTGTCAGTTTAAATGAGGGCCAAGGCTATTGCTGGGTGAATCATTTTAAATGCGCGAGTCACTAAGCCCCGCTCCAAGAAGAGGGGACATTGACACTGTGCTAGCTCCATGGGAGGAATGCGAATGGGTTTGTGTGCATTTCTAAACCACCACCATTTTGTAACTACTTACTGTGTGGATCGGGATTTTCCTGAGCTGGTGCAGCCAAATACAGTAGTGAATGAGCTCTTGAATGTGATAAAGAGGCAACTATTGTCTATAAATCTTAATTTAAAAATTTTCTAGTCATCAAAGCTTCTTTGTTCTCATTCATTTTCATCATTATTAGCTATAAAATTTAACTTGTAAATGTATTCCAATTTTTTAATTAAGATATAATTTTTTTTTAAAGTTTGCTACTGAAAAGGTTTGGAAACTGCTGGACTAAGTGATCACCAAGGTTTGGCATCTTTTCACATGCATATGCTTGTATACAAGCCTGTGTGTGTGTGTGTGTGTGCCTGTGTGTGTGTGTGTGTGTGTGTGTGTGTGCTGTGGGAAGGAGCACTGAGAGATTCTCCTAAGGCTTTGTCTTAGGGACCCAGCTCCACTTCAAGTCTCTCCACATCTCAAGAACTGAAAATCCTTTAGGTCTTAGCCTGCGGTCTGCCTCACCGGAGCATTTCCCAGTGACCTGTGACCAAACGCTGCCTCAGCACCCAGGGAGCCCTGTGGATGGGGGGTGCTGGCCTCCCACCACTGTATCCCCAAGTACTGGAACCGGGTAAGCCCTCTAAACATTGGCTGACCACCTAAAATTGGGTAACTATTCCTCTTTCCTCCCTTCCCCCCACCTCCTCATCTGCCCTCCCTGCTGCCCCTTGGGGAAGGGGCAGTCCTTATATTGGGGAATTCCTGGGTTAGCAGTCGAGAAACTTGGAGGTCTGTTTCCACTCATTAACTTGCCTGTAGCAGGCTTCAGATGAACAGCCTCTTCTAGAATGTTCTCTTTCGCTGAAAGGGTTGAAATGATCTTCGCTGGCACCCACACACGATGTCCTTCTGATCTTCTGGTCAGATCTGCACCCTCTCCAGCCATGTCCACACTCCAGGTCCCTGTCTGCACCCCCTGGGAGGCCTTAGCCAAGTCACCCAAGACCATGGGACCCCCTTGTCCGTCAGCCTCCACTGAACCCGGGGTCCACTAGATCTCACCCATCGTTTCTCCACTGCTTGGTTTTCCCTGCCTGCTCTTCGGTAGTCGCTTCACCCCTCCTCCACGGCTGACCTCCTCTGTGGTTTGGCCTCCCTGCAGACTAGGAGCATCGGGCCATGAAGGGGGCAATCTCATCCCGTGTTGATGAGCTGGATTACCAAGCTGAGCGCTCGGGGCCTCAGCACAGGACAAGCTGGCTTTGCCCCTGACTTCCTGCCCTTCCTCTGCATCTCCGTGCTCACCCAGCCCCTGAAGAGGAGGCAGCAGCTGGGACCCTGCTAGGCTAGCCCTGCTTCCGGGGCCCGGGGTTGAGGGAAGGGCAGCGGGTCTCTGCTGTTGCCCCCTCTTCCAACCCTTGGTGCTCCCCATCTGAACCCTCACTCCCAAGACTTCCCTCAGCCTGGCATCACCTCTCCCTCTTACCCAGATCTGGTGGCTCAGAAAGAACAAACAGATTTGGGGACCCAGTGCAACCTTTTAATTCCAAGCAGAGTCCCCCTCCCACAGCATTGTCACACACACACACACACAGTGGAAAGGGATGCCAGGGTCTGGGCAGGAACAAAACCCAGACCCGGGCAAAAATATATATATAATTATATACACATATGTATCTGTAGAGAAGAGAAGCTGGGAGTGTGATTAAGGTAGGGCAGAGAGTTAGGAGAGTAAGCAGCTGGGGGGTGCCCCAATAAATTACATTCTTTAGACAGCATGGTGGGGGTGCATGGGAGTGGGCAGGACCTGGTGGCCAGGACACTCAGCCTGGCCTCATGATCCATCCAAAAGAACCTGAAGTCCTGGGTTCTGCCCGGGACTGGGTGCTGGAAGTCTAGCTGACTTTGCCTGGAGGCTGACGGTGGGCCGGGGTTCTGCCGAATCCCCACTCTAAGCCAAGGCTTCTGGGGAAGCCACAGGGCTGGAGCAAGTGGCTTTGAAGCTTAGGGGTCATGAGGAGAGAACAGGGTGAGCTGGAGGACAGGGTGACCTCATTGCTAGAGGCTGAGCTCAAGTTGCTCCTGCTAATAGTCGGAGAAGCCAGAAGCCCAGGTACAGGGGAGATGTCCAAGGGGAGATGAGGAGGCGTGCCTGGGTGCACACGGAGTCCCGCGGCTCTCCCTGCCTGCCCAGCTGCTTCTCACCGTCACCCTCCTCCCAGCAGGCCCAAGGGTTCTACCCACCCACTGGTCAAGATGGCCAACACACCTGCCCACTAGGTGCTGCCTTTCCTTCTCTTTACTCTCTTGGGGGGACTCTCCTGTGGGGGTGGGGTGGGAGAGGGTGCAAACATTATCTCTGTGTGTGCTGGGCTCCAGACAGGGTTTGCCCTGTGCCGTGAGGGCCAGTGGGAAGGGAAAGGGGCCCCTGGCTCCTTGTGAGGAAGCAAGTTCAAGTCCCACAACCCCGGCCCTGCAGAGGTCTTGGCTCCCCCTCAGCTGGGGGATGGAGCCAACCCTACCTCTGTCCCCCCTGCAACCTGCTCCCTTAAGAGATGATGCCTTGGGGTCTAGCGGCCCCAGCTCCAGAGCCCCGAAGCAACAGGGGAGAGCATCAGTCACAGAATGGGAAGGGTGATCAGAAGAGAGAAGCCTTTTTCTTGAGTTCATTCCGCTTCCACAGGGCCAGCTTGCTAAACTCTTCAGGAGACATGGAGAATACCCTTGAGAAGTCCTCGGCTGACAGGTGTCTCTGGAAGGGGGACACCCCAAGGCAGCTTAGCGACAGGGGCTCGGGGTGGGCGGGGCCAAGCGACTAAAGGAGCACTCAGACAGAGAGGGCCCTGGGCTCTCCCACCCATTTCCTCTGCATACCTCAAGCCTCATCCGGTCCACACCTGGAGGCAACTTGGTTCTCCCCTTATTGGTCACCACAAGCATTTCGTAGGGATAGATCTGGGGGAGAGGGGAGGGGACAGCCTTAGGCCCATAGAGCCTCCTGTCAGTGTAACCCCCTTCAATTTCCCTGGGCCGCCTATCAGCCTGTAAGGGCCACTGGGGCCCATGCCATTTTTGCCAACCATCTCCCCCAACTTCCCTGCTGCCCTCCCATCACTGACCCCTTAGTGCATTCGCTTCCCTGGCTTTTCCCCACCAGCTGGCTGGCCCGCCCCCACTGCAAACAGTGCTGTCCCCTGCCCACCACCCCTGGCTCTGCCCCTGCCCCTCACCTTCTGCTCCAGCACACAGGGCAGGGAGTTCCCCCGGTCCATCCTCCCCCTCTGGCCCTCTCCGTTCTGGGGAGACCAAAGCCGCAGTGAGCCAGAGTGGGGCAGGGAGACCTCCCCAGCCTTACCCGGGGCTTCTCGGGGTGGGGGGGCTTCTCGTGTCTTTACCATGCAGCTCTGTGGCCCCGCACCTCCCCCCCAACACTCCCGTCACCCGTCTGTGGCTTCTGCTGCTCCGCGTGCTCCCCTCCAGAAGGAGCTCACCTGCAGGCCTGCAGGAGAGAAGAGTCACTGTCCAGAGGCAGCTCTGAGGTCAGCAGGCCTCCAAACCTGCCAGCGCCGCCTCCCCAACCTCCAGCCACAGCCCTGCCCACATCACAGCTGCGGGCTGCCCTGGGGCCTGTTGGGGCCCCTTTCCCGGCTTGCCTGACATGGGGGGGTCCCTGCCTCTCACCTGGGCTTCCAGTCTCACTCCCAGAGGGGCTGAAGTCTGTGGACTGTAGCTAGAAAGGACATGAAGGGGTCAGAAGGAAGCTGGGGAACTCCGCACTGCCCCCCAGGATGCTCCAGTAGCTCAGTCCCTCCGAGGCACCCAAAGGCACACTTCTCTTGCAGTCTGTGGTCTTCCTCTGTGACCTTACCCTGCTCAGCGTGGTCCTGCCATAGGCGGGGAGAGAAGATGACTTCGATGTTCCTGCGTGCAAGGCTGGGAGAGAGCAAGAGGGCCCGTTCAGTGCCTTTGGTCTGACCATCATTCTTGAGAGGGCTGCCTCCCTGGCCTCCCCTGCCAGAGGCAAGGTGGTGAAGCATGGACCTGGGGGGGTCCGGGGGGCCCTGTTGGCTTCTGGCTAATGCCCATTACCTTCCACAAGTGCCCTGTGCTCGCGGCTCTGAACTGTCTCACTAAGTACACATCTGCGGACGCCTGAATGAATCAGTTGGTTGAGCATCTGACTTTGGCTCAGGTCATGATCCCAGGGTCCTGAGATTGAGACCCACATAGGGCTCCCTGTTCTGAGGGGAGTCTGCCTCTCCCTCTCCCTCTGTCCTCCCCACTGCTTGTACTCTCTAATAAATAAAATCTTTAAAAATAAACACACACACACACACAATAAATAAATAAACACACACACACACACACACACACACACACACACACACACACACAATCTGGGTGTAACACCCAAGTGTTAGAATTGATAGGTCAATGATGGCCAGAGGATCACCATCCTAAAATGAAACTCAGGGCTACAAAAACATATCTGAAATTTAGTAAAAATAATTAGAACCATTACAATCTTATCATTAGCAATACTAGTGATCAAATTTCAGACGTTTGCTACTACAATACAGAAATGATCGTCCCCACACCCAACCCCCGCACCATGAGCTGCTAGACTGTACCAGCAGCCACTGTGCATCACATCTGTGGGGGGCCTGGTTGGCTCCGTCCGCACAGCACAGGACTCTTGATCTCAGGGTCGCGAGTTCAAACCCCATGGCGCGTGTAAAGCTGACGTAAAATTATATACGTAGACTTCCCATCTGCAAGATCAGATGTCACTTTCAACTCACACATTTCATGGTAGCGCTTAGCTTTCTTGCACAGCAGACTGTAACTCAAGAAAACTGGTTTTCAGTTAATAAGTTTTCCTAAAAAAGAACTTTGTAACTAATACTCTTAGTTTGGCCAGATCTCAAGACTCTTTCATGTCCAAATGCTAGAAACCATTGGCATTCTATGGCAATCATTCTGATAAAGGTTTTTAAGGTGTACTTAATTATTTAAGTAAGTAATCTCTATAGCCAATGAAAGGCTCGAACTCACGACCCCAAGATCACTAGTCACACACTCCTCCGACTAAGCCAGCCAGGCACCCCGCAAACATTTTTGTTTGAAGCTTTAGCCTTGATAGACTCAAAACTGTAAGAAATTGTCTTCTTAAAACATTCTTTTAAAAGCTGTCGTTTGGAAGTTTTGTGAGAACAAAATGTGTTTTGAGGAACTTGTTTTTCTTTTCTTAATACTTTTTTTTTAATACTTCTTAGTTTTGTACAGGAAATTATCTGTTTCTACAAAGATCATTCATTATTGAAGTATTTCACTTTTTTTAAAAAGATTTTTTATTTATTTATTTGACAGCCAGAGATCACAAGTAGGCAGAGAGGCAGGCAGAGAGAGAGGAGGAAGCAGGCTCCCTGCTAAGCAGAGGGCCTGATGCGGGGCGTGTCATGACCTGAGCTGAAGGCAGAGGCTTAACCCACTGAGCCACCCAGGCGCCCCTGAAGTATTTTACTTTATAAAAAAAGAGACTGTATTTATTAAAGAGAGAAAGAGACAGAGAGAGCTCACACAAGCGGGAGAGGGGCAGAGAGAGAGGAAGTAGACTTCCTGCTGAGCAGAGAGTCTGAAGTGACCCTTGATCCCAGGATGCTGGGATCATGACCCGAGTTGAAGGCAGATACTTAACGGTCTGAACCACCCAAGCACCCCAGCATTTCCCTTTCCTGAGAATAAGTAAACATTTACATTTCAAGTGACTGATAGAATTTCAACCTACAAAGCACGTAAGATTTTTACTTCAAATTACTTTTATTTATTTTCAAGGATTTTATTTATTTACTTGACAGAGAGAGACAGAGAGAGAGGGAACACAAGCAGGGGGGGTGGGAGAGGGAAAAGCAGGCTGCCCACTGAGCAGGGAGCCTGAAGCAGGGCTTGATCCCAGGACTCCAGGATCATGACCTGAGCCGAAGGCAGACGCTTAACAGCTGAGCCACACATGCCTCCTTCAAATTACTTTTAGAAAGCTTATTTATGTTTGAAAGTGACCATTTCAATGTTACTACGAAGTCAGAATGACATGCCTGTTCATAATTCTGAAATTGTTGAGGGCCCCTGAGTGGCTCAGTGCGTCAAGTGTCCGACGTGATTTCTGCTCAGGTCATGTCTCAGGGTCCTGAGATCGAGCCCCACATTGGGCTCCGGGCTCAGTGCAGAGTCTACTTGGGATTTTCTCTCTCTCTGCCCCTCCCCCTGCTTACACACATGCGCTCTCTATCTCTCTCTCTAATAAGTAAATTTAAAAATCTTAAGAAAACAGTCTGAAATTGTTTAGGTGGATTAGCTATGACTGTAACCTGTGCAATCATGCGATCACCGTCACATACAAGTTCAGGGATGCCGAAGGTGATGAGGAGGTAGACATTCGGCTCTTCCACTTTGTCAGGCCGAAACGGAAGTTGAAAAGCTAATTCTGACTGAATAGCAAAATCTGGTGGAACATGAAGATTGAATCCCACCTTCGGGGCATCTCTCCACCTGCCTCTTTCTTCAGGCCTTCACTATTCTACATTCTCTAAGAAGGCCCTATTGTAACTCTTCCCACTCATACTGAAGCATCATCCTGGGGACTCAGTGTCCCTGTGGATGTCCGTGCACATATGGCCCTTACGGCTCCTTGAATCCCCCACCCCGGTGGCCTCCACCTGCACCCCCCGTTGAGGCAGCCCCTTACACGGCCACCCCCGGGGTCTTGTCCACAACGCCAGCACCTTGACATCTGAAGCCCGGGAATCCCACTTTGCAGCCACTGTACCACACCCTTCCTTGTTTGCAGCTTCCCCTTAGCCTCACTCCCAGCACATCCATTCATCAGGGTCGTGGGGACCTCCAGGGTCTTGATCTCCGCCCATGTCCCCGAGTTTCGCTCCGTGGTCAGCAGGCCCCCAGCCCCTCCTCCCTCAGGGCCTGCCTCATGCAACCCTAACCCTGGATCAACCAGCTCCCCTGTCCCTGCAGGCCTCAGCTTCTCCTGGCACCTGCTCCTGAGCCCAAGTCCCCAGCCCACAGAGCAAGAGGCATTTTGAGGCAGGAAGATGGCCTCTCGCATCCTGAATCCTGCTTGGGGGCATGTGGGGGGGCGGGCTCCACGGCACAGCCTCCAATATCCTCCCTTCCCTCTCTTCTCTGCACAATCCCATTTTCTCTCAAGGTCTTACACAAGCTGAACACTCACCTCACCCTGCAAGCGTCCGGCTCAGTTAAGACCCGGCTCCCACCTACATGTGCTTCAAGCCCAGCATGTCCCAAACCGGTCCCTTTGTCCTTCCCCCAAGACCCACTCCCTCATCACCTCAGTTCCAGGTTTGTCCCCACCCAGCACCCAAGCCAAGACCCCCCACTCGGTTCTCTCCCCACATCCAATCAGCCACTTAGTCCGGCTGACTCCATCTCCTATATGTTTCTGAAGCCCACCGCCCTTCTCTGGGCCTCGGCATAGCTTTAGCCCTTACCCAACCCCTTGGAAAATATGGTGGAGTGTCTCCGAAGATGGCCTGCCTGTTCTCCCCCAGCCTGTGTGCCTTTGAGCCACTGCCTTCATCAGGCACTGGAATGCCTCTCCCTCCCCCGAGTGGAGGCTGCCTGCTGAGCTGCTCTGACCGACAGGAGTGGGGCTTGGCTCTGAGGCTAGGCTTTCACAGGCCTCAGAGTTTCAGCTTGGGTTCTCACATCTCCCTCCCTCTGCCGCAGCCGTGCGGCTCTGGGGGAGTTCAGGCTAGACTCCAGGGATGGAGTCATAGTACCCAAAGCCTAGGCCACCGCGTCTCTGGCTGATCCGTCACCCCAAGGCACACTGGGTTCTGGAACTGCAGGCTCCTGCAGGCCTGTAAGCGGACCAGGACGCTTCCTGTTCCTTGCCCCTGCTCCCACGCTGTCCTCAGTGTCTGAAGAGAATATATCTTTTGACTCTTTATAATCCCGTGTCCAGCATACGTTAGACACTCAACAAATGTTTTGTCAATGAAACAAGATTTGCTCATTCTACTTTAGCTGATACTATCTTTTATCACCTAGTCTTTTTTTTTTTTAAGATTTTATTTATTTATTTGTCAGAGTGAGCACAGGCAGACAGAGTGGGAGGCAGACGGAGAAGCAGCCTCCCGCTGAGCAAGGAGCCCGATGTGGGACTCGATCCCAAGACGCTGGGATCATGACCCGAGCCGAAGGCAGCGGCCCAACCGACTGAGCCACCCAGGCGTCCCTTGATCACCTAGTCTTATTCCGTGATTGGTATCCTCGCCCTGAGGAGAGCGTGAGTGCCTTGACATGCCAGTGACAGAACCTTCTGTCTCCTGTACCCCCATATGATAGACGGACTCAGACCCTGTGGTTCTGGCCTCGAGGTCTGGCTACGTGATTCGGGGCCCCAGCTGTGGCACTCACAGGTATGAAAGGGTGTCCTGTCAGGCAGAGAGCGGGTTTTCCTCCGGATAGGCAAGGACTTTTCCATCTCTTCTTTCAAGATCATCTTTCCCAAGTTGGAAGTAACCTGGAGAAGGAGAGAGGAAGACTTCCGTTCTCAGTTCTTACCTCCATTGGAGCTGGATACCTGCATTCCTGAGCCGCTGGCTTGTGCCCTGGAGCCTGTGGGGCCTGTCACTCTGGTCTGAAGTGCTGCCACGCTGGGTCTGGCCACCCTCGAGAGCAAGGAGTTGGCGCTGCATCCGAGTGGCCTCTGCGTCCCAGGTCACTCTCCCAGAGCACCAGCCCCAGCCACTCTTGTGGCCTTTCCATGACTCCCGACATCCTCTCTCCTGCTCTCCCTGCTCCTCTTTCCACGAACGTAGCCTCCTGAAGCCTGGCACTGGGAGGGGGGCACCCTTTTCTTTCCCTTAACCCTAAGTTAACTAGTGTTCCCCCAAAGTAGCATGAGGTCCTGGTGTCCCTTCAGCAGCAGCAACCCGATGTCCTGGGAAGAAGCAGAATTCCTCATGTTCCTACAAGGATTTTCTTCAGGTACAAAACCATTCAGAACAGAACAGCTAGAGACCTGGGACTTTTGTCCCCGAGAAGATATGGGCAGGGTGGCTGGGGCGAAGCGAGATGCTACCTTACTGAGTTCCTCCCGCTGACGCTCCCTGAGAGCCTTCATCTCGTCCCCAGAGTCATCATCTTCCTCCTCTTCCTCTTCCTCTGCCCCTCTCCGAGATGCCTTCCGCTTCCTCCATTCTGTCTCTGGGGAACACGGGCACAAGCAGGCTCATCAATCAGCCATTCACTCACCAAGCATTTATCAGGCGCTGGACTGCCCCTTCAAGAGAACACTACAGATTACTTTGTAAAAAATAAAAGGAGGGGCGCCTGGGTGGCTCAGTCGGTTGGGCATCTGCCTTTGGCTCGGCTCATGATCTGGGGGTCCTGGGATCGAGCCCCACATTGGGCTCCCTGCTCAGCGGGGAGCCTGCTTCTCCCTCTCCTCCCTTCTGTGCTCTCTCTCTCACTCTGTCTCTTTCAATAAAGCAATAAAAGCCTTAAAGAAAAATAAAAGTAATGTTCTCTAGCCTTCTGGTAAAGCTGAGTAGGCAACACACAGTCACACGACCTAATTCACTGGGGACCAAGACCTTGTCTCATTTCTTTTTCTCTTTTCCAGAACAGAGCTCCAATCCCAGAGCCCGGGATGCAGACGTTTGGTCAATGTCTGCTGAGTGGTCCAGTAAGTGAATGGAAAGGGAGGGGAAGACCAACAAGCAGGACCACACCAAGAGCTAGAGGAAGGTGGGGAATAGCGATGGGCCACGAGGGTCATGAAGGATATAGGGTGGCTGTGGGGAGAATGTGGGCTCGTGGAGCTTCAACGCAGACTATGAGGCGGTGTCCCGGGCCTCCCCTCCCCTCTCCAGCACAGTCTCCTACCCACGACTGCCAGCGACGGGGGGCATGGCCAATAGTCGGTTTCAATCTTGGCCGGCTGGTTGGGGTCAGGCGGCTGGGCTGCAGGGAACTTGGAGGACTCGATGATGAGGTCCTCGATGAGGTGCTTGCTCTGAGGGCTGCCTGCTGTGGACTCTGTGGGTGGAGGCCAGGGTCAGTCCCCACCCCGAGTCAGGCCACTTCAGCCCACCCTAGCCCCCAACTCCTTCACCTGTCCCGGTCATACCCGTGGCACTGTGTGTGAAAACAGGGCACAACAAAGGGCACTGGGCAGAGGTTATGTGCTGTTATGGATGGCTTTTCTCCCACGGCCTCCCAGCCCAGCTCAGGGAAAGGAGCCCTCACCTCTCTGCTTGTAGATGGGTGGCTTCTTGTAGATGTTGGAATCTGGGCGGGTGGTCTCTGTGGACAGGGAGCAAGAGCTGATGAGAAGGATATGCTGATGGTGGGCAAGGCTGGCTCATTGAGGAGAAGGGCACAAATGGGATGGGAGAAGGCAAGGAAATTCAGGGGCTCCTGCCCAGAGCCAAGAGAGAACCGGAGTTTCTGGAGCTGTCCCTCAAGGGGTTGGGGCTTTTCACACTTTTCTCGTTGGGTGGGAGCAAAGGCACAACAGGGCCCATCATTCTGGGGAGTTCTGCCTGTGGTCCTGGCAAGAGGGGGTCTGGCCATTCTGGGGTGAGCCTGTACCCCAGAGGGTGGGGGACTGAGAATAAGAAGCTTGGGTGCCTGTAAGAAAAAGAGGTCCTAGGGGAAGGGTGCCCCACCCTGCCATAAAACCTACCCGGGTGGTGGAAATGGGGTAGCGGGGTCCGGGGGGTCCCAGTGGTTCTTGGGGCTGAAGCCTGAGAGATGGTTCCAGGGGACCGGCTCTCCGCCCACACCTGCAGAGCAGAAGTGTGGTTGGTTGAAGCTCCCAGGTCCCCCACCCTAACCCTCTCCAGCCCATAGAGACACTGCTTCACCTCACTCCACCATCTCTGTCCCCCCACCCTAGCAGCCCATGAGCCCCCAACCCCAGGGCAGAGGAAGGGTGTCCAAGGACTCGACCTGCTGGTGGTGTCCGACCCAGGGCGAAAGGGCTAAATGAGGTCCTGGGTCAGACAGACAGATGGCCCCAGAGCTGGTCGGCGACAGGATGAGGTCATCCTGCGGGCCCTGCATATGTGTGGGGGTGGGGAGCTGGGCAAGTGTCAGGTGTGGGGCAGACTCACCTCTGGGGATGGTGGGGGGGATGTGGATTTGGGTGACAGTGAGCGCTGCGGATGGAGAGGAGGCTGGTCAGAGCCGCAAGGGTAGGGGTAAATCCTCAGCCCTAGAACCCTGGAGGAGCTGCCTCATCCCCCACCCAACTCTGCACCCGTGTCTGGCAAATCTTGGAGCCGCATCTTCTCTCTCAGTCCTTGCCAGTTCCCAGCACCAGCCCTCCAGCCTTCTCCCTCTTAGTGCTCTCCTGGGCAGAGTCCTCTCTTCTCTGCAGGCACAGAGAAGGCATGGATCTTGCGCAGTGTGCTTGTGGTCCGAGGGCCAGCTGGAGGTGGCTCTGGCTCCACACTTGGAGCCTAGCACCCAGGGGAAGGGCCAAGAGCCATGCGCATCCAGGATGGAGTCTGGGCTCCCTGCCAGGCGGTCAAGTCTCCCCCTCAAGCCTGCCTCCAGCTCCCTGCTCAGCCGTGCCACAACCCCTTTCTGGAATAGTTTCCAAAGCAGCTGCCGTGGGTTACCTCTGGCACTTCCATCCCTGGTGTGGAGGGTGGGCGGAAGTATCACCTCTATTTTACGGGAGGGGAAACTGAAACCACGCCTTCCCATCATCACTCAGCTAGGACTTCCAGCCTCCCAGTCCGGGGTTCCTGGGGGCTTCGGGCCAGTTTGGTCTTTCTGTGCACTCCCACGCTTCTCCTCCATGGCCCCTCACCCCCTGCTCTGCGAGGCTGCCATTCAGAGGCGGCCTCCCCTGTTCTCCACGTGGAGCTACCCTCCAGCCTCCAGCCATCTCTGCCCGCTCTCCACAGACACTGGGCGGACCATTGGTTGATTTCTGCCCACAGTTCCCTTTCTTGTTTTGGAGTCTGGCCGCCAGGAAAGGAAGCAGGAGAGGGATTCCGCCTCCTCCCCTGTGTGGCTGGGGGAGCCCTTCCCCCAAGTTCCGTCCAAGAGGAGCCTCCCAGCCCTCACCTCCCGGCTTCTGGGCAGCTCCACGTGCTCCAGGAGAGAATAGGTAAAGTGGGGCTCATAGATCATGAGGTCAGGCCGCTCGATGTCCAGGATGGCCTTGTCCTTGGGGATGGCAGCCAAGTCTTTGTAGCCCAGCACCTGATTGTCCATCTTGGCCTGAAGGGAAACGGCAGGAATGGAGCAGACGTGCTGAAAGCCTCACTAACGTTCTGACCTTACAAGCTAGACTTGCCATGTCTCAGGAAGAAAATGGGCAGCCATCTGAGATGCCAGCTCCTATTAGTTAATAATTCTATTGTTTGGATTTTTAAAGGTCTAGAGAGTCACCTTAAAAAATGATGGTCCTTCACCTAGCACTTTGGGTACAAGGAGGCAGGACCAGACCAGTAGAAGCCGGCTGTGGGGAACCTTCTCTGGATTTCTGGCTTCTCTCTGCCTACCAGTCCCGGCAGGACCGTCGTCTGGGAGGCTCTGGGTGAAGCGGCCCAGCACGTTCCCCACCCCACTCCCTCGTCCCTGCCTGAGGGTGCTGGTGGCCGAGAGGTACTCACCACGATGCTGGAGGGAGAGCCAGGAACACTGGAGTCTCGGGAGGAGCTGACGCTCCCAGGGGAGGTCAGTGGTTGCTGGGGAGAGTGAAAGGCGGGCGGGTGGGAGTGAGCGTGCGTGCCAGGGCCGGGAGCGGGCAGGGCTCTCCACCGGGCGGAGGGCTGGGCGGAGGGGGGGGGGTTGGAGACGGGGGGGGGGGGGTGTGTTCCCTAGGTCTCTGGGGACGCGGGGTGCGGCGCCGCGGGCAGCCACCAGGTGGCACCGTCGACGCCCGACCTGCCCCTCCGCGGGGAAGCCGGCCCCCACCCGCTGCCCAGGCCGCCCACCGCCCGCGGACGTGGGCGCGGCCCCCGCGCACCTTCTGCAGCCGTTCCATGCAGCAGGGAGCTGGCCGGGCGGGTCACTCGCAGAGCCCCGTGAGCGAGGGGAGACGACCGGGCGTCAGGCTCTGCCCGGCTCCTGGGCGCTGCGCGCTCCGGGCCACGAGAGCAGGGAGTGCGTTCCGCCGGGCTGTGGCGTCCTCATCCCTCAGTGACTCTCCAGGCGGCTGACCGAGCGCCGGGCCTGCGAGGGGAGGGAGAGCGTGCCCGTGAGCGCGGTGGCGCCCCGGACCTCTGGGAGCTCGGGAGAGCAGGCCGGAAGGGAGCCGGCGCCCTCCAGGATCGCGGCTTCCCATTCGCTCAGCCCCAGGAGGGCCAGCGCGTGTGGACAGCGAGGCGAGGCGGGAAAGCGGAGGGGCTGCACTTGTTTTTGAGCCATTGTTCTCTGGCTGGAAAGGAAATGACTGCAGGGGTCAGCCGTTCCCGTGCAGCCTCCGCGTTCCTGCTTTGTCACACCTGCCGGGCCCTGCCCTGTCCTGGGGCCGCAGTCGGGTTTCAGGCCCAGCTTCTCACTCCCCTTGGCCTTTGCCAAGGCTTCTCCCTCTGGCTCTGGGCTGGCCCCTGACCCTCTCCCCCACCCCCCAATCCATTGGCCATTATGCTCCCCTCTGTCTCATGGCCCAGAGGGTCCTACTGAGCCTATGAGGTGGATAGACCAGGAGGACTGGATGGAGCCAAACTGACTTGGCATGAACGGTCAGGTCATGGGTGGGGGGATGGCAGGGAGAAGGGAGGGGAGGCTGGAGGGAGCCCAGAGCCCCCCACATCCCTGTCCCTGTCCAGCAGTCAGTCCCACTTGCACACAGGTGACTTGAGGTGGAGGCCACATCCCAGCAGGGCGCAGTCTTCTCCGGACACCTGTGCTGGGGCTGCACTGCTCTCTTTTTCTCTCTCCTAGAGAGTTGAGTCTTGTCTGCTGCAGTACATTATGAGTTCCCTGGGGCCACAGTCCATGTCTTGGTGTCTCCAGCCTTCATGGGTAATTCCTTTAGCAATCCTCCCATTCCCACTCCCCCATGTTGATCATGCAATAACCATTTAGTGAATGGCTGGCTGGGTTTCCAGCAATGGGGGCAGTGGGACTCTCTGTGACCCTGGGCAAGTTACTTATTCTCTCTGTGCCTCACGCTTCTCATCTGTAAAATGGAAGACAGTACTAGTATCTCTGTCCTGGGGCGACTCTGAGTATTAGATAAGTTATAACAGGCGAAGTGCTTAAAACATTATCAAGTCTATGGAGAGTATTAGCTATTATTACTTCTTTTTCTTCAAGGACTAATGAACTTTGATGTCTCTTCCATAGCCAGTCTTTACCACAGTGGGTAATGGCCATTAGTGCTCCCAACCTTATCACCTGTTACTTTGTATCCGGCCATTCTTGGGCTCACCCTCTCTCTACCCTCAAGACCACCTGCATGGAGCAGCCCTCACCCCCACTTCCCTGCTTGTGTGCATGCCCTCCCACTACTCTCTGTCCACCTCCTCATCTCCCAGATCCTGGATGCTCCTGCTCTGGGAGGCCTCCCCTGCTATGCTAGTCCTTCTCATAGCCTTTCACTGAATTCCAGTGGGACTGAAAAACAGACCCATGTAACTTAGCCCTTCATTATATGTTGCCTAATGCAGGAACATATTTTTTCACTAACCAGAATGAGGACTAACTTCTGAAGGGCAAAATAACAAAGCAATTGCCATCCTTTTTTGAATGCTCATGCTAGGTACTTTGATAAGCACTTTTTTTTTTTTAAGATTTTATTTTTAAGTAATCTCTACACCCAACATGGGGCTCAAACCTACAACCCCAAGATCAAGAGTCACATGCTCCACCAACTGAGCCAGCTGGGGCCCCTAATAAGCAGTTTAAAAGGATGATTCGTTTCATCCCCTCCAATATCCCTATAATGCAGACACATTTACAGATGAGAAAACTGAGGCTCAAAGAGGTTAAAAAGTTGTCCACAGTCATGGAGCTGAAAATGACTGTGTCTTCAGCACTGGCATGGTTCAAAGCACCTAGCAAGTACTGCGTTGCTAGTACTGTGTCAGGTGCATTGTGGCGATAGAAGAAAATCTGCCACATTTCTCAAGTTTTTTTGGAATTCTAGAATCAAGTCTTCTCCAAGACAAGTCCCTGGCTGTCAGAGTCACACTAGGTATTTGGTGCCCATGGAAAGACTCCATTCCAAAGCTTTATCCTTCTGCAGCCTTCTTAGCTCTCCCTTTATAATGCTTTTATAACTAGGTGTCTGAGGATCAGCATAAACACTAATATATATTCAAAGAGCTGTTAACTCTCTTCCACTTCTCTCGATCTTTACTGTGTTTTTTAAAAAGGTTTTATTTGTTTGCCAGAAAGAGAGAGAGAGAGAGAGAGCACAAACGGGGAGTGGCAGGTAGAGGGAGAAGCAGGATCCCCACTGAGCAAGGAGGCCGATGTGGGACTTGATCCCAGGACACAGGGATCATGACCTGAGCCAAAAGCAGATGCTTAAACGACTAAATCACCTAGGCATCCTTGATCTTTACTGTGTTAATAGCCATTGTCAAGCTAGCTATCTACATGGCTTAGCTTTACAGCCAAACACTCATTCATCCACGTGTCTATCCACCTATCCATCTCCATCCGTCCATCCATCCATCCATCCGTCCATTCACCCACTCACCCATCCATCCACCAGTCAACTACCCACCCACCCAGTCATATCTTGCTTTATCCATCCATTCATCAAATACTTCCTGAGCTCCTACTCTGTAATAACCGTAGACAACACGCTGTGATAAGTCTTACAGAGAAAAAAAAGATGAGGCAAGGGAGCCAAGCTGCCCCTGCAGAAATGAGGCATATATGTAGATAATTCCCACGCAAAGCAGAAAATTACATATGCCAGATAAGATAATAGAAGTTGCTGTGAGAGGTCACAGGACATGGGATCACTTCTGCTGGGGTGTCGAGAAGAGAAAATAAAAAAAAAATATTCCTTACAGGAGGTATTTGAGGTATGCCTTGAATGCCCAGTTTGAGTTCATGCAAAAAACTAAAGAATGAACTCTTGAAAGAGAAGGCAGCATGAGCAAAAGTAGGAGCATGGGGCCATGGGGCCGGGGGTGGGGGGCAGCACTGGGTCTGTCTAGCGAACAGCAAATATGGCTGAACTGTAGAGCTCATGAGGTTGAAATCTGTGTGGGGCAAGAGGTTGGGGGTCAGATTATGGAGGCCTCCAACCCAGACCAGGGGATTTCGATTGCATTTTGTGGGCAACAGAGGCCATAGAATGCTTAGAAACTTCTTTCAAACAACTAAGTGATAGATCCAAGCAGTGCTTTGAGATGATGAATGTGGCTGGGATGGGGGACTGGACAGGAAGGGGCAGCGTGGACAGACCAACCTGGAAGCTACGGGAATAGTTCTGGCAGGGACTTGTGAGGGCCCAGACCCGCGTGTGTGGCCCACGATGGACTAGAGGCCAATGGGAGAGATCCTAGAGGCAGAATGTGCAAAACAGACTCCATCTGGAGAGCCCCCAGGACAGAGGTGGGTGGCTGGCTCAGAGACAGAAGAAGGGGAAGCAGTGAGCTCACTTGGTGCCCGCTTGAGGTGGAGGTGGGCACCGCTGACAAGCAGGAGGACGCGGCAGAGGCTGAGGGAGGAGCGGGCTGGAAAGAGAAATTTAGGAGCCATCTGACCAGAGGGGGTCTGAACATGAGGTCGCCAGGGGAAAGAAGTTCAAAACCAGCATCCTAGGAAACATGTAGGGGACTAGAAGAAAAATCATCACAGATGGCACAAAAGGGACCAGGAAAAGAAGATGGCTGCTCCCTGGGGGCAGGGAGTGTGTCTAGTGCCTCTGAGCACAGGGAGTTTGGACAGGTGAGAGCGAGGGTGGGAGGGAAGGACTGAGGAAAAGCCATGAAGCCCAGTCCGTGGCCGGACAAGGAGAGACATGCTGGATGGAGTATGGGTCTGCATGTTGGTGGCCTCTGGGAGCATTTCCAGAGGAAAAGTGAGGCCTCCTCGCAGGGTGGGCCTGGCTAGGACACAGGCAGGAGAGTGGGACAGAAGGGCCTGAGGGGGTCGGAGAGTGGCTTTGGAGGAGGTCTGATTGGCTGAAGGTGTTTAAGGAAAGGGGAGACTGGAACTCACTTGTAGGCAGTGGGGAGGGAAGAGTGGAGAGGAAGACCGGTCCCCGGGGGGAGGGATGTGGTCCAGGCCCAAGTGGAGGGCTGGCTTGGGACGGACAGAACAGGGAAAGAAAAGGGAAACAACATAGGGCTGCGTAGCCTGGGCCAGGCCCTTATTTTCCCAGGAAAAGGGACAGGGAAGGCCATAGGCAGATCTCACAGGTCGGTGGGACAGAGGCTGCGGAGAGTAGACAAGGTTGGGTGGGAGAAGAGAGTTTTGGTGTGTTCTGGAGCCTCAGAACTGGTGGTGGCCGGGGCACCCTCCCCTTGAGGACCAGTGGCGGGGGTGGCGGGCAGGTGGGTACTGTGGGGTGTCGACTGTGCATCAGAGAGGAACAGCCCGGGGAAGGAGGGAGGGGAAGGGTCCCTATGAGCCAAGTCACAGCAGAGCACAATCCCACTCTGAAGCCACACTCACAGGTATGCAAACACTGCCTTCGGGCAGCGCTGCTCAGAAACGGATTCGGGATTCGAAATAATGATGTCTCTGCTCTGGTCCCTAGACTCTATCCAAAGCAGTCTGCAAGCCCGTGCCTGTCCCCTGGGCTGGGTCTGCCCCCTGAACCTCAGGGTCTCCCTTACCCTGGGCCATACTTGAGTTTGGGGCTCGCCTTAAGAAGTGAAGTTCTTACTGATGAAATATTTGGGGTGGAGTGTCCTCTCTCTCTCTCAGGAGGGAGGAGAGTGAGAAGGAGGAAGGAAGGAGAGAGGGAGGGAAAGAGGGTTTTCTTCGCTTCTCTCAAATTCCATCTTGCAGGCAACTCCCTACCCCGCCCCCAGGAGCAGCCCCCTTCCCAAGGCTCCTTCCCTCTCAACACCCCCTCCCCATTCCCCAGTCCTGGCCCTCTCTTTGTCACACACACACACCCTGCCTGTGTCACACAGGCACAAGGCACAGCCCAGGTCCCAGCAGCCTCTGGTGGACAGAGACCAAGAGGGCAGGCTGCAGCAGGAAGGGAGGACAGGGTGGAAGGAAAGGCAGTAGAGGCCGGCAAGCCCAGGTGGCTGAGGGGACCTCCCGCTGGCTCACTCCCCTCCCAGGCAGGGCTCCTCGCTTCTCCATCTCCACCCCGCCCTCCCCCCAGCAGCGGGCCTTATCAGAGCCACCAGCCCAGCCCCACCTCACCCCCACCCCCGCCTGGCATCTGCATGTCCAAGAGGACTAGAACCTCTGGGCTTCAGGCTGGGGGTGATAAGAGCCGAGTGCTCGTCCCAGCTGGCCCCCGCTCCAGGTAGCACTGGCCCTGGCTCCCTGGTTGGGGAGAACCACAGCTGGGGGCCTCCTGTCCTAAGCCCCCCCGGGGCTCCCGCTGTGCCAGCCACTAGGTGGGGACGTTCAAGCATCCCCTCTACCCTTAGGGCAGGCCAGCACCCTCCCCACTTAGAGCCCAGGAACCACAGCAGAGAGGAGGACTTGCCAACGGCCACTCAAAGAGAAGTCGGGCTGGAATTCCGACCCAGGCCTGTCTCGAGTCAAAGCCAGTGGACACTTCTCAGTGAGTCCCCGGAGATCCCACTTCAGTCTGAACTTGGCCGACATGGTGGAGCCACCCAGATCCCTGCTCCCCGGCCTGGCCTGTGGACAAGGAGCCGAGAGGCTTTGTGCCCCCGGGCGGGGTCAGGCCAGGCTGGACACTGGCGGTGCAGACACTAAGGGAGTTACGAAATGAGGCAAACGAGCTGTCCAAGTGGGCTGAGGTCGGGGTGGGCAGGAACGCTGCCCCTCTCCCTTTTCTGTAGTTTCACTCGCAGTGGGACCGCCTGCCTTGCCTCCTCCCTGGCCCTTCTCCACTCCTTCTTTCCCTTCCCCTTTTCTTCTCTTTCTTCATCTTTCCTCCCTCAGCTCTGTTTCCCTTTCACACTGTCCTGCTCCTGGCCCCACCCCCACAGTTACTGTGGCAACAGTTCAATGCCAGAAATAAAGGCAGGATCCAGCTAGGTCACCAGTTCCCAAAACAGCATCCCATCCCAGGGTGGAGCGGGGAAGGGCGGGCAGGGGCAGACCAGCAGCAGCCGGGGAGGCTTGAGGGGGTGCGTGCGTGCGTGTAGGGCGCACTCATGCTTGCCCCCATAGGGTGTGCAAGAAAAGGGGAAGGCTCCTAGCTTTGGGCTGGGGTTCATGGAGCACCCCTGAAGCCTAAACCCTCTCTCCCCTTTTCTCCATCTCCCCATCCCCCTTTTTAAAGCCCTGCTGTCTGCTAGGACGAGGGTTGTGGTTCCTCTAATGGCAACACTACACAGCACCCTCTCACTCTCTGATAGAGCCTCAGGCAGGGGCAGGTGGGCCCCCGAGTCTGGATCTCTGTCCGAGCATCCCCTGCTCAAGGCCCTGCCTGGTCTTTGCTCCTGAGGGCAGCAGGCCTGGGCCCAGGCACCCCCTTGCATTCCCCCCACCTCACAAATATGCATCTTGTCACCCAGTTTCTCCTAGATCTCTCTTGGGTTTCTGTAGCCTTTCTCTCTACCTTCCCTCTGAAGAGGCCTCTCTTTCTGAGCTCCCCCCACCCCCTCAGGCTCGAGTGGTCCTCAACACATTTGTGCTCTGGCCTCTATTTATAGTCTGTCTGGCTGGTGGGTTGTGGTGTCCCTTGCAGAAGCTGGATCGAGAGGGAAGACACAAGGGTCTCGTGTCCCAAATTCAGCTTTCTGAACTCTGAGGGGATCCCTATTCTGGTACACACACATGCACACACACACACACATGCACATGCATACACACGCACACATGCACACACGTGAGCTCCAAAAGAGGAGTCCCTACAGACCTGCACCCCGAGGTGAACAGCACGACTTAAGTGTTCAGCATATGGAGAGGCCGGCAGCTCGGAGGCTCACACGTGGACACAGCACCGCACCCCCACACAGCAGCCCACGCTGACACACAGTTGCAGAACCCAGGCGCCCCGCTTGCAAGATCACGCCCCCACTCTGCCAGCAGGGCCCCCCCTCCCCACCATGACACACGGCGCCGCTGACACCCACTCACACCCATCCCCAGAGCCTCCCTGGCCCCCTGCCCACACCCACCCGTGTCACGTGCTGACACCCCCCTCCCCGAGCCGGGCACGTGTACCGGTACACACACAGCAGCACCCCTCCCCCCATTTACCAAAGCCCAGCCACCTTCCTTCTCTTACACCTGTCCCTGCTCCCCTGACTCCCAGGCCCTGGCAACACTCCCCTGGGAGGGAAACACCTAGCAGCGCATCTGCCCAGCAAGGGGCATAGCCAGCAAGAGGGCGCCTCTGGGTCCTTTGGGGCCTGAGCATCTGCTCGGCCCCCAGCCCCTCCAGTCCCTCCAGCCCCTCCGGCACTCCTGCGGCAGGGGCCAGGAGTGAGCAGTGGCCAGGAGCAAGCCTTCGGCCACGCCCTGCCACCCAACCTCAGTCTGCATTTCGCTCTCACTGCAGCCTGGCCAGCCAAGAGCAAGAAAGGGGCTCTCCAGGTACCTCCCCACAGGGAGCACACCCATTGCCACCAGCATCCAGGTGTCTGTGTGTCTGGCTTGCCTCTCAAGATCTGTGGCTCACTGGGAGGGAGACTGCTCTCCTCCCCACATGCTCCCTGTTATTCAGCAAAGAAAGAACAGCGCCCCTGCTCACCCTTGTCCCCTCCGTCCCATCGCTTGGACTTCTGCACCACACAGCTAGGTGAAGGGAGTACTGGGGTGACAGTATGGAACACCCCAGCCCCCTTCCTCAAATCAGGTTTGAGGAGTTCAGACCCAGCTAGTCCCAGGGTCTGGCCAGGCGGGACCGGTTCTCCCACTGAACAGGGGCCACGGCTGACCCCTCCCCAGGGGATCCCTGCCACCACCCACAGCCCAAAGTGCCCAGAGAGGGGAAGGGAGGGGTGGGAGACCTTGGCACCTACCTCTTCCCAGACAGTGCGGCCCAGACGCTCTGAGGCCCCAAGGCCGGGCTGGGCAGGCGCAGGCCCAGGTCCCAGGGCCGCCGCTTTTTCTCAAGAGCCAAGGTAATAGGCGTCTTTTCCAGGAACCCAGCCGTGCTTTCCCAGAGCACAAATAACAGGGGAAAAAGCCGGCTTGGGGTAGGTGGGTGGGTGGGTGGGTGGGGGGAGCTGGCACAGGAGGGGACCTAACCCTCTGGGCCCCCACCCCCTCGTCCCCACCCAGCTTCTCCGGAGCGTGGAGCCTGCGTCTGGCGGGGCGGGCCGCTGGCTCCCCGGGCTGCACCCTCCCCACCTCCAGCTGATAGCAGCCGGCTGGAGGGTGTGTGCGTTTGTGTGTGTGTCTGTGTGTGTCCGCTCTTCCACCTCGCCCGCTGCAGCTCAGTCCATTTCGAACAAGAGGAGCATTAACCAGGCATCATGACGAAGCAGAATCGGAAGCAGGCGCGCGAGCTGCTGGCCTTTTTCCCTTTCGTATAGCCCCAGCCCTGCAACACTCATGCACGCGCGCGTGCACACACACACACACACACACACACACACACACGCAGCCCCTCAAGCCTCCTCAGAAACTGCCAGAGTTTGAGTTGGGGTAGGGGCCAAAGGGGGCTCTGCTGATAACCCAGGGGTGACACCTGGTTTCTCCCAGCACCTGCATCTCCTCCTCAAAACCTAAAAGCGGCCACAGAGGATCTCTGGGGGCCCTGCCTCCCTGGGGTGCTGGAGGGCACAGATGCTCAGGGGCAGGGAGAGGGCAAAGATGCCTGAATCTGTCATCCAAGGAAGGATTCGGCCCCTCCTGGTGAGGCACGAACGGGAGGATCTGAGAAACCCAACCTGGGAGATTAGGCTGGCCCTTCAGTCACCCGGAGCCCCTGGGAACTGTGAGAAGGACCCCATTTTTCGCCAGGGCAGCTGCATCGGGAGGGAATTTTCCTGCCAGGTGATGGCCCAGTCCCAGCGCAGGACTACAGGATGTGCCTTCCCTGAGTGGGAAAACCTTCACCACTCCAGGACCCTGCCATTGGCCCTTTGCTTCTCCCTGGGCTCAGAGCAGAGTCTGGTTCATTTGTGATTCCTGGGGGCAGGGCAGGGAGCCCAGCCTGCTGACCCTGGCCATGGCCCCAGCCTCCTCTCCACCTCACAGCAGACTTGCCTACCTAGGCAGACCTTGCTGTTGCCCTGGTAACCGCTGCCCACAGCCGGTCAGCTGATGGTATGAGCTGTCCTTGGGGAAATCTAGAATCTGAGGAGGGGGCTCTGGGGTATCTGAGTGGAAAATCACAGGGGAAGGGGTTTGAGGGGGACAGGTGAGAGTATGCCCCAGACCTCTTTCTCAAAGAAAAGGGGACAGGAGGGGACAGGTAGGGACAGGAAGGGAAGGATGTCTGGGGTCGTGGAAGACAGACGAACGCATACTGAAGGATGGGCTCCAGCGAGAAAGGAGAAATGAAGAAGGCAGGCAGCCGAACGGCTGAGGAAGCCTAGAAAGAATTCAGGCTTAGCTGCTGGGGAGTGGCTGGGGAGAGGGCCCCGTAGGAAAGAACCAGAAAGCCTGGGAAGAAACATTTAATTAGGGGGAAAAGGTCAGGACCTGATGCGGGAGGGGGTGTACCTTTGATGTGGCAGGAGGGGCCAAGCCCTGGAGGAGGGGGAACCAGGCCTTTAAGGGTAACCAGCCGGGTCTCAGCCAGCGGGGTCTCAGCCAGCCTCTCCGCTTTCCTGCCTTCAAGCCCACCCTCACTGCCCCGGCCCCGCCCAGCCGGTTGTGCACAACCTCCTGCCACCCACCAAGCACCAGGTGCTTTTCCACCACAGCCTGTTAGGACCCCCGATTCTTCCCACTACTGTGGCTCCTGACCTGCTCCCACTCGCCCCCTAGCAGACCCCACCCCGGGAGATTTGTCTTCCGGTGCAAGGGTGGCCAGAGGTAGGGCTGGGATGAGCTGTCCCGGGGAAGGACAGCTGTGGACAGGGGCCTGGAATGAGGTGTCTCATGAGGAATGGCTAGGAGTCGCTGCACCGGGAGGAGGGGAACATTCTCTGTGAAAGAAGCACATCGGATAGAGTGGGGGAAGCCAGGGGAGAGGGCAGGGAGAGGGGGAGGGGAGGGCTCTCCGGTACCTTCAGGGGCCTGGGGCGTGGGGCAGGAGCACGGCAGCTTCCTCGGTGACATACACCTCCATTCCTCCGCGCATCTCCTCTCCGCCTCCCGTTGCCAAGACAACCTGCCGGCTCAGCCGCGCGGCAGCAGCAGGGAGGGGGGAGGAGGCGGCTGTGGCTCCCACTGCCTCTTCTGTGATGGAGGGAGGCGGCCTGAGGGCTGCCTTGGGTGGGGGTGGGGGAGATGCAGGGCTAAGGCTCCCACTGAGTCTCCCCTAACCCCTCCCATGAGGCTCTGGGGTTGGCCCCTGAGGGCGGCCTCAGGACATCCCTAATTCAGGGCCAGATAGCAGGCTGGACTTGCCGACAGAGGCAGCCCTGGGCAGTGTCGCCCATTCCAGAAAGCTTGGTGTGCAGCTGGGGAAGAGCGATAGGAACAGGGAGGGATGACCTCTGTTGAAGGGTCAGAGGGTGGCTTCCAGCAGGAAGGCAAGGCCCTGATTGTGGCTGGGGTGGATGTGGGGCTGCGGGCCCAGAATTCTGCCCCCGATCTGCCCTCAGCTCTCTCTGAGCACCTCCTCCTAGCCCTGAACCCTCTCATTCCCCTTGACCAAGAGGAGAGTCTTCCAATCCTGCAAAGCCCATCCCCGCTGCCGCCCAGTCTACAGGAATGCCCTTGCACAGGGTGGGAAATCTACCTTGCGCAGGAAGTCTGTCTCCAGCCAGCCCTGGAACAAGGCGACTACAGAGTTAGGGCTCCCTCTGTCGGCCTGAGGTGTGCTGGCTGTCAAGGTCATTCCTTAACTGAGAGGGATCCTGGGGGGGACTGTGTGTGTGTGTGTCCACCCGCCCACGGGGAGGGCACAGCCAGGCCAGGAGACCCTTCTCTCACCCGCCGTGCGCCCCCTCTACCCTCCACGTCCCCTCTGGTCTTGGCCGACAGTGAGACTTGCTCGGCCCACCAGCCCCTTCCTTCTGAGAAGGCCCCAGACTCCTCAGGGCAGGCGGACCACCCTGCCCAGTCGCTTACCTGCCTCCCCTTCAGGCTGGGATGAGAAGGGAGGCAAAATCTTTCCCCCAGAAGCAAGCAACACTGGACACCAGTGTCTGTTGTCCAGGACCCAGGGTAGGCTTCCTGGGCACCGCTTGGCCATACCCAGCTGCTGAGGGGACCGTCGTACCTTTAAGCTCAGGAGTGCCTAGAGGCCTTGAGGATGGCCCCTTGCGTCCCTCTCAGGCAGATAGTCCCAGGGGCCCAGATACCTAGTTCTTGGCTCCCTTCTGCAGCGGGATCACTGGTGCCGGACGTCCTGACTGGACTCTGGCCCTGCCTCCAGCCCCCTCCGCCAGGCCTGGCGATAGGCTTCCCTCCTCTCTCAGTCTCACTCCATTGCCCCTCGCCCCGCCCCATGCGCCAACCTGCTAGGGCTGGGAGCACCAGACACTCTCCCCTATGCCTGGGCCATCTAAACATTAACTCCTGGGGAGGCTGACTAAGGGCACCTAGGCACCTAAGGAGAAGGGAAAGTTGACAAAGAATTGGGCCACAGGAATAAAAGGAAGGAGGAGGAACTAGAAGGGACCCTTTCTCAAGAGTTCAGAGGTCACGCTCCCCACCTCTGTACACTGGGCCCTCTGCCTCAGGGACCCCAGACCCTCAGTTCCCAGCACGCTGCCACCAGACCAGCCTCCCCCCAAACCCCATGGTCACTCTCTTTCTCAAAGCCCACGCTACCACAAAGCCTTCCACAACGTGACCCAATCTTTCCCTGACACTTCTCCAGGCAAACTTACAATTCTAGCCAAACCCACGGACTGCTCACCTTCCCCTGAACGCGCCACACACCTTCCTGCCTCAAAGCCTTTTTTCTCATGCTGTTTTCCCTGTCAGTATCTTCCCTTGCCTGTCTTTTCTGCAGACTGGAATCCTGCTCATTCTTTTATTTTTTAAGAGGTGGGGGGAGGGGCAGAGGGAGAGAGAAAAAGAGAGAGAGAGAGAGAGAGTCTCAGACTCCCCACTGAGCTTGGAGCCTGATGTGGATCTCAGGACCCTGAGATCATGACCTGAGCCGAAATCAAGAGTTGGACACTTCCCCGACTGAGCCACCCAGGCGCCCCTGAAATCTTGCTCATCCCTAAAGATCACGCAGACCCCAGCCCTGGCCCCATGTACTCTCCCGTCCCTGAACCTACCGTGCCTGGCTGGAAGTGGAGACCATCCCACTCAGGTGATCAAGAAAGGCAAGAATCTAGATGGTAACCCTCACTAGCTTCGACCACAGATGTGTTCATCTCTCTGAGTCTGCGCAGGCTCACACATGATATGGGAACAATGCCACCCCCTGAGGAAGGGGTTATATGGGGGAATGCCTCACATGCTACCTGGAGCATCTCTGGAGTTCCGTGTGTATCAGTGTCCTTATTTCCAATAGCTCCTGTCTCCTTTCCCCTCTTTTGGGATGTACCAAGTGCCACTTTGCTATCTTTTTAGGTTTGAGAGAGAGATTTCCAGAAGTCTTTAAATTTCAAGTGTCTTGAGATCTCGACAGGGGATGAAACAATATCTTGTCCACCTTTTTTGTTTGCTGAAGGGCTAGCGCAGTGTTTGTACATTGTAGGGAGTAAATAAGTATTTGGATTAACTGCTTAGGACCCGTCCCCACCCAAGTCCTGCTAAGGATGGAGGGTGGAGGCAGGATTCTGGTTCTCGTTCTGCCTCCATCTCGAGGGACTGCAAGGTACTGGGCCAAGGACTTCTTTCTCAACCTTCAGTTGGTTTAATTCCCTTGATAAATACTTGTGTAACGCCCTGTGCTGGGGACTATGGGGGAGGCAAACACCGACTACTTCTACGTCTGAGGCACTTGCTTTCTAGCACAACCATTCCACAAACAGGAATAAGGACAGTTCCGGATAAGCTGTGGTATGTGCCATAAGGCCAGGGCAAGTGGGCAGCCAGAGAGCCCCGTGGCACCACAGGTGACTGCTAGCCCAAGAGAGGAGGCAGGTGTACGGAGCACAACAGACAGCAGTGGTCTCAGCATGCAAGCATTCTGGAGAAAGGCGTGCTGGACAGTAGGAACCTCACGTTCAAAGATGGGCACGGGGTGCTGGCTGAAGGGCAAGGGCTGCTGTTTTGCCACAGCCCCTGGAGGGGACTCACAGGGACAAGGCTGAACGGGGTTGTACAGGAGCTAAGGAGTCCACTGGTGATTGCATAATGTGGGCAGAGCTGCGGTTTAGGGTGAGGTAGGGTGAGTGAAACGTGTGATGTCCTGGAGGGGGTGGGGGTGTCGGGAGGCAGAGACAGGACTTGGAAAGCTACTGTAGTAACTGAGGCAGACCCTAGTGAGGTCTGGCAATGGTGCAGAGTTTCCGAGTGTGGGAGAGAAAGCAGTGGTGCGCAAGGGGGTGATGGCTGACGTGCTGCATTGCTAGGAGAGACTCCGCAGAAAGAACAAGGCAAGAAGAGAAAGGCAGAAATCTTAGGCAATGTTTCTGTGAAGAGGAGCCAGGGAAGCGAAGGGTCCCAGTGACAGAGAATGAAGAGGTAGGAAAGAGCTTCAAAAAGGGACAGACCTTCATGGGATCCAGGGCTGTGAGGCAGAGGACACCTAGGTCTGAAGCCAGGGAGCTCACTGGCCACTAAAGTATGAGGGATGGGGCTCAGTATAGTGACTTTAATAGAAGCCAGCTTGCGGGGACTAGAAAATGAGTGGATTTCCCCCCCTGCCTCGTCTGGCTGTTGGGAGGACAGGACAGAGGAGGGGAGATCTGTATGTGGGCTGTATGTGTATCTGTTCTTAGCTGGAGGTCTTGGTAATCCTGACCAGCACAGGATCTGAGGCACCTGCTGCCGCCTCCCTCCACTTCGTCACATCCTCCCAGAGATGGATGCACTCATCTTGCCCTAAGTCTTCCCCCATGGTGTCCACCCCCATCTGCACACTTGCTTAGAAACTTCTGGCACACAGAAGCAGCTGGGATTGCTGCAGGCAGCTGTGGGGTGGTCCGAGGTCCTCAAGGAAGACTTCTCCCTCCCCTACCCATGTCAAATCCCTCGAGACCCCATGATCACAGATCCATTCCTTTGGCCTCTTTCAGCATCTTTGAAATCAGCCCCAGTTCGGGGGAATGAGCAGAACAGACTTCCCCAGAGTATGAAGAGGCCCTCTGGGTATGGAGCCTGGACTTGGCAGAGGCACGAAAAGGTGCGGTGAGGGGGTTCAGAGAGCCAAGCTTGAGACCCAAGGCCACCAGCAGGCGTCAGACGTGCCAGGCTCGGGGCTCGGGACTCAGGGCGGGGCGAGGCGAGGCGAGTCACTCTGAGATGGCACAGGCCTCAGAGGCCGCCTTCCTCCCTCACCCTGCCCACTCTCAGTCTCTCCTCACCAGGTTTCACCTCAGAAAGCAAGAAAGGAAACAGTGAGGGCTTTCTGGAGCCGGCCCCCAGAGGCCGGTCTGTGCTGGGGAGGTCAGAGAGAGGGAGGGAGGGGCCGGAGAAAGGCGGAGAAGAAAGCAGAGGGTAGACAAAGGGCCCCGGTCCACCTTTGAAGCTGTCTCTAACCCAGCCAGGGAGGGTGGGGTGGGTCTGAGAAGCCGGCTGGGGGAGGCAGTCTAGAGTTTTAAAGAATGTCTTAAATTCCTGCGGAAATAAGCAGGATTGTAAGAGCCCCCCTCGCCAACACACCTCCTTCCCAGCCTCCTACCCCTGCCCCCCAAGTCCAGACCTCCACACCTGGGGGCCCCAACCCTTTGTCCTCAGGTAATTGCTGGGTGTTGCCCCTGTGTTTAAAATCCCATTGAACTCACCCGTTATCAGCTGTGGCTCCGGACCACCCTCCCTACCCCCCAACCCCCAGAAAACCACCCCCAACACATCTCCCGCAGTCTTCACCAGGATTAAGGCTCTTTGTGATGAGTGTGGGGGGAGAGCAACCTGGTGCAAAGCACTTATGACAAGCTGGGGGAGAATGTCTGTCCCGGGGCCTGGGGGGACCTGCCTCTTGGCGGCTGCCTTCAAACTGCTCAGAGCTGGGGGTGTCAGACCGCTCCAGGCCTCACCAAAGGAGAGGCGAGGGACCCCCAACCCCCACCGACTCGGACTGCTGTTTCACCCACCTCCCATTTTGACCGAACCAGGCTCCTCCCCAACTTCCCAATCGGTCCTTATTTTTAGGCCATGCTTGGGAAAAGTCGGGGAGAAGGGAGGTCTATTCATCCTTTTCCCCTCTCTCTCCACAACACTTCCCTCCAACAGCTTTGCAGAAAGAAGAAGAAGGGGAAACTGAGGCTGGGGGTCCGACGACAGAAGAGCGGGCTGGGGCGGGGAGCCCTGCTAGCGAAGGGCTTTCCCCTCTACAAGATTAAAAGCCAGCGCAGAGGAGGAAAGAGGCAGCCTTTATGGCCTCTTAGTTCCACTCCCCAAAAGCACACCTGGAGGCGTCTGGGAAAGCCCACCCGAGAAGCCCGGGCGGGGGAGGGGGCGCCAGGCCCCTAACCCGCCCGCCGCCGGCCCCCTCCCCCCCAGGGCCGCGCGGCCCAGCCCGCCGCCTCTAATTGCGACTTCCCCTCAGGTGTGGCCCCCGCCCCCGCCCCCCGCGGGGACCCGGGGAACAAGAGCACGCATTCTCGCCCTCACTCCCCCTTCCGCTCGGCCGAGCCCTCCTCCCCCATCCCCCCGCCTCCCCTCCCCCTCCTCACCGGAAAACAGCAATCCGGCTACCGGCGAGGAGGCTGCGGCGTCCTCCGGCCGCCCTGGCGGGCGCTCGGGCCTCTTGCCCCGGCCCCGGCCCCGGCGGCTCGCCCGCCCAAGGGCTTGGGTTTGCTTCGCCCCAACAGGTAGCACGGGACGCGCCGTGCCAGCCAGGAAACCGGAGCCCGCGCGGAGGGAGGGGCGCGCCCGTGGGTCCCGGGCCCTGGGCCCGCCCCGGGGCCGCCAGCCTCGCGCCGGGCGGAGGTGCGGGGCCTTCCCGGGGCCACCCACGCCCCGCTTCCCCTGCGGGCGGCGCTGCCCTCCGCGCCCCGCGCGCCGCCCCTCCACCTGCCCCTCCACCTGCCCGGTCGCGCCCGGACCCGGGCCACGGGGCTGCCGCGCGGCTCGTCCGGGCTCTGGCCCGCGCCGCTCGGATAGGCACGGTTGTTACCCCTCGCGGTTTGGGACTCGGATCCCTCCACCCCGCCTTCAGATAACCCGTTTGCAGGAAAATGGTTTTATTCTGGGACTCGAAATTGGGGATGGGGGTGCAGGCCTGGGTAGTGGAATGTGAAGAATGGCCATCTCTCTCTCTCTCTCTCCCCCCTTTTCTTTTTTCCTGAAACAAACACAAAAGTCCCTTCCTACAGTCTGGCCAGGAGGAATGTGGAGGCTGGGAGCAGACTGAGGAGGACTCCGCAGGCAGAGTTTAAAGAGAACCACCTCCGGACCGTGTCTGCAGGGCCTTGAATCTGCTGCCCTTTCCACCTGTTTCAGGGAGCCTGCGTCGAAGGAAACACTACAGTTCCTCGCCTGGGGGTCTGCCCCACCCCCACCCCCGGGGCCTATTTCAGTGCGGGGTCTGGGGCGGCTGCCCCGAGGCCCCAGGCCTGGTTTGTGGCAGTCCCGCCCCTTTCCGGCTCGAGGCTCTGACGCTGGTTGGTCTTCCCGGTCCTCCTTGGGGGCTCTGGTTCCCCTCCCTCCACCCCAGCCCAGTCTTGGGATTAGGAAGGGAAGGGGATGGGAAGGCTGGTGAGGGGCAACTGCCCCCAGTGTCCCCGACTACGTCAGGGGCTGTGGCCTCCGAGTGCGCTTGGTCCGGCGCGTGGGGGCTGAGCCCACGAACTCGAACTGCTTCTGCCTCTCCGCGTGGTTGGGGAAGGGCAGCTGGCCCTGGTAGAGGCGCTTGATGAAGTGAGCCTCTCGTTGGTTCTGGCGGCTGCGAGAAGCCTGGCGGGGCCGGCCCTGCCTCGTGAAGGCCATGAACCATCCCTCATGCCGGGCATTCTGGAAGGCTGTGTAGTTGTTCTCCAGCACGATCTCCGTGAACACGCAGTCTTTGCTCTTCCCGCTGGGCTGCGGAGGGAGGGAGGGAGAGGAGGGGTGTTCGTGCACCCAACCTGTCTGGTTTGTCTGACTTTTGGACCAATTTTGTGGGACAAAGGAGGAAGCCACAGGGGGCTGTGTGCCCAGGGATTTCTGCCTGGGGAGGTGGGTGCCCTTGTTGGAGAGGTAAAAGTGGGAGAAGGGAACAAGGTTTGCTGGGAGTCAGATCTGAACTTAAATACAGGTTTGTCATTTGGAAGTTGTATGCCTTGAGCATGGTGTTTAGCCAGTGGTATAGCATGGTAACTGTTGGGTGGAGGCCAAGGAGGCAACAGTCTGAGAAGAATGGGCAACTGTCTACAGAATAAAGACTACGTCAGGAGCCACACAGCCATCCATTTGGCCCTATCCAAAACCTTGACACTATGCCCATTTTTATAGACGAGAAGCCTGAGGCTTGACCGAAATCAGCAAATATTTGGTGAGAACAGCCAGAACCAGAAACCAGGATTGACAAATGCTAAAGGAAATGGAATTCTCCCTACACAACAGCCCTGGACCTGCCCGAGAGCTCACACCAGCTGGTGCTTACACTAGTAGGCCGGTAGTGTGCCATCTGCCTAGAGGGATCCTGTGGACCCCACTGACCTTGGGGGAGCTTGTGGCCATGTATGAATGCCCACTCTCAGCCCTGATCAGCACTTGACCCTCAACATAGGGGCTGCAATCTCATGAAGGTGCTAAATCCTGACTCATCGATTGGAGGTAGCCTGTAAATCAGAGCCCAAGACACTCAGGGATCAGTAAGTGTCTCATTTAAATGGAGAAACAAGAGTGGCTGAGTGTTGGAGTGGGAGTAGAAGTCATCTTGGCTTGGGCCCAGGGGAGGGGAGTGGGGTGCTATGGGCAGGCAGAAAGATTGATTCATTCCTCCCCTCGCCCTCCTTCCAGGTCTCACCTTCCCAATGAGCTTGCCCCTCTTGTTCATACAGATGTATTTCTCGCTCTCAGCCCCCTTGATGCGCACGCGGCTTCCAAATGTGTCGGTCTCCACTATGAGTTTGGCTGTGATGGGGGAGGGGGAGAAAGACCTCTGTCCGTTGGAGTTGTCGGCTCAGGAGTGTGGCAGGGGGCGCCCCAGCCAGCCTGACCTCCCAACTTTGGTTGTGGGGGGGGGCACCGGCAGGCTCTCCCACTTCGGGCCCCTGCCTGGGCACAGGTTCTATTAGGCCGCCAGTGGTATGAGTGGCCTCCAGTGAGGGCTGGGTCTCACCGAACTTGTTGCCGTCCTCCGCGGTGGCAGAGATGCGACGTCCGGTGACCTGCACGTGCTTGCCACTGGTCCGGCTGTAGAGCTGGTACTCTCGGATCTGCCGCCGGCTCAGCTGGTCGGTCATGGCGCCCTGGTCCCTCACGTACTGGTTAAAATTAGGAGACGGGTGATTCTCCCCCTTTGCGGTTACCAAGGGAAAAATAGTGTCAATTTGCTTTGGGTGACACCACCACTGGTCCATCCAGGGGAGAGGGGTGTGGAGGTGAGTGTGATGGGACAGGCCACTGGTCCTAGGAAGCAGAGGTGTTGGGGAAGGGGACGTAGGACCTTCCCAGACCAGTGGGTGAGCCAGTCATGGTCTCTTGGCTCTCCATCTGCCCAGGCTTGGGGGACACCTGTGATCTAGTGCAGACCTGGAATCGTGACACTGGTTGCTAGAAGGAATCTTCAAAGTTATGGAACCCAAGCGGTGGGATCCTGAGCTTCTGCATGACTCCCCTGCCCCTCCCCCTGGGTGCTCAGGACCCTCAGAGGAGCCCATCCGCCGTTCAGTGTTCTGTCCCTCTGGGGGTGAGGGACATGGAGGCTGCAGCAGCAGGAGGAGCCAGCGGCGTGGTCCAGGGGCCCTCCCGGGAGGTGCCAGGCTGCCTGTGCCCCAATGTAACCGAGGCTGGTGGCCAGTAGGGGCGCTGTTGCCACCAGCTTCCGGGTTCCACCCAGGCGTGGTGCAAAGCCAGGACGAGCACCATCTCCAGGCCCAGTCTCTCCCTACCTATCTGCAACACTGAGTGGGAGAAAACCACACCACTTCCTGCTCTCTCTCTCTCCAGTGAGGTGCAAACCAGATGCCATTTCTGAGCTGCTGGTGACAGCTTCAACCCTAGGCTCAAATGTTTCTCTCTCCACCCGATCCTGCTGGCCCCACTCTCCCTGGCCCAGGTCCCTAAGTCCACCTTTATACCAGGCCCAATCACAACCACTGAGACAGACCTGGACCCAGATCAGCATCTGTTGGAGGCCACCTCTGTTGCAGAGGGAGGAGAAGGAACAGGAAGGATCAGCTTTGAGGAAGGGGGTGGTGAGTGCATGGTGGCTCCAGGCTGACCCTGTAACCTGCTCAGGGTTAACCCTTCGTGTGTGTCACTGCTCATTTCCCACTGCAGCTCCGCCACTGGCCAGAAGTGCCGCCAGGACCCCCACCTTTGAGAGCAGGGTCTGGAGACTCAGAGCAGCAAAGTGCGCCCCGCACCCCACCCTGGAAAAACCCGAGGCCAGCATTTGGGGTGGGGGCTAGCCTCCCTGCCAGGGGGTGGGGTCTAGTTGGCCTGGGACCCTCAGTGGGGTCCAGCCCGGCCCCAGCCCCCAGCCTCCTGGCCCAGGTTCAGGCCCTCCGCCCCTCTTGGCGGGCAGCCTCCTTCTGGCTGTCTGTTCCAGGTCAGGAGCAGAGAGGGCCCCCCTGAAACCCCCTCCTCTCCTTGTCCCCCTTCAGGCCCTGCACAAAAGCAGCCCCACGCCCCCCCCCCACAGCCCCACAGCCCACAAGTCGCTCTCCCCGCGGGACCTGGCCTGTCCCTTTCATGTTCCCGCTGCGGGGGGACCTCCCCTTCCACTGCTGCAGACAGCTGCTTGTCAGACAGCCCCTCAAGCATGGCTATGGTCCGGCCTGCCGGCCCCCCCTCCAGGGGGGGTGAGGGGGCACTTCAAGGGGGAAAGGACAGCTTTGCCACCTTCCCTGAGTCCTGAATGGGGCCTCAGCCAGGCCATAAACGCCCCGGCCAGCCTCACCATTGTGCTAATTCCCCTTCCAGAACAGGTTGGGCCCACCCCCAGCCCCCTCCCAGCCAGGCTGGGGGCTTTCTTCTTGCTCTCCCTGGATGTGTGAAGCAAAAGGCCTGGAACGGGGGCTAGAGCAAAAGGGGGAAGGAAAAGGGGGGGGAGTTGTCTCTCTCTCTCTCCCACCCCCCCACTGCTTCAAAGGCAGCCCCTTTCCCTCTCCCAGAGAAAAGGCATTTACCTTCAAAAAAAGTCCCCACTGGATATGAAGAGAAGCGGGCCTCTGGCCTGGGAAAGCCAAGCGATCTCTCCCCAGAGCGGTTCTGGACCAGTGCATTTTAATAGCTGCACTTTTATGGAGGATCACAAAAAGGGACCGAGCCTCGCACAGGGGGCTGAGGCTTGGGGTGGGGGGTGTGCCTGGGGGCGCTGGCATGGGGTGGGGGGAGTGTGGAGATGCAAACCCTGAGTCTTGTCCCAAACAAACCTCTCTAGGCTTGACCTCATTGCCCTGTAGGTGAGGAGTCACCCTGCCCTGGCTGGGCATTGGGACTGCCCACGCAGTCCCCAGGGCAGCGCACCCCTGGGACATCTGTGATGGGGGGAGTGGGGTAGGAAGTGGAATGCACAAGTGGTTTTGTGTGGAAACCTGTGTTTTCAGGTAGCTCCCAGTACAAGCCTCACCTGAGCCGGCACCTCTGCCCTCTACCCATCTCTCCAGAGTCCATCCCTCAAGCCTGGGCTGCCCCGGTTAGCCTTGGTGGGAGTGGGGGGGGGGTGCGGAACCCGTGTGGCAGTACGGAGGGAGAAACAGAGACTCCAGGACAAGTAGGGATAGGGAGGGTCATGGAGGGAGGACAGATAAAGACCTCAGTGCATCCCCAAATGTGCCTTAGCCCCTTCTACCCGCCTCCAAAGGCTGACACCCCCACCCACCCCCCACCTCAGAAACCATCTGGATCCAGGGAGAGGCCAGAACCTGCCTCTGTCCACCAAGAGGAGACTATCCCCCGCCAAGCTGGGTGGGGTGGGGGAAACAGGGAACAGCTAGTGGGGGGGCACCCGCCTACCTGAGTTTGACAGCAGAGAATCAGTAGCTGGAGGCACCTGTGTGGGGAGACAAGGCAGACCCTGGTGTGGGTGCCAGTAGTCAACCCAGGGTGAGCACCCAGGCACCCTCCCCTCACCCCACCCCCCCGCCCCTCCGGGTGGGAGTCCCGGTAAAACGAGGTCTGCCCCAGGCTGGAAAGGACAACGAAACTTCCATCCAGAGAGGCAGCACACTTACAGAGTGACGTGGGGCAGCAGGCGGGTGGCTCCCATTGCCGGAGAGAGTCCTTGGGGTGGTGGCCCCCCTGCCCCCAAACTCAGGAGCAGATATGGGCAGTCCCCAGGGGTAGAGAGGGTAGAGAGGGGTAGAGTCCCAGAGAAGCCAAGGTCTCTTCAAGCCACAGGTTTTCAGGGGGGAGAGGAGGAGAGAGAGGGGAGGAGGAAGAGAGAGAGGGAGGGGAGGAGGAGTGGGGGAGGAGGGCGTAATTGGGAGACTGAGGTGTGAGGTGTCCACCTTCCTGGCCAGTGAGCGGGCAAAGCAGCCGCTGGTGGGGGCTGCCAGCCTCTTGCGGGGCTGCCCGCGCACAGAGGATGGAGCTGCTGGCTAAGGAGGCTGGACCCCGTGGTCTCCCACGTTTTCCCTGACCCTCAGACCTGGATGGGAGGGCCCCGCCTCCGTTCCCCAGGGGCCAGCTTCTCCTGCCCTCAGGTCTGGCGCCCCACCTCCCCAAGGGTGAGCGCAGGTATCATTCCCGGGCCAGGGGTTGCTGAGTCTGGCTCTGGGGGTGGAAATTCCCAGAAGCAGCCTTAAAAGGAGGAGCCTCCCTCCAGGGGGCAGGCGGTGGGCTTGGCTAGGAGCGCTGGCTTCCACTGCCTCTGTCACCCCTGGCTCCCCCTCTCTGCGGTCTGGCCACCCGGTTAGAGGTGTCAAGGCCGCCCCAACTGGCAGCAAATAGCGGGTGCAACAGGTTGGGGACCAGGGATGGGGGAGAAGGTGCAGCTGGGGCTGTGGGAGGACCCAGTGTGGGCTTGAGAGCTGGCCTGCTGACTCAGTACAGACGGGCTTGGAGAGGAGCTGGTGCATTGGCACAAGCTCCTTTTCTTTGGGCCCCAGGCACTTTTCTAGAAGTGGGGACAGTAATGTCAGAGGGCCAAATGAGATAACTGCACTGAGCTGATGTCAAAAGGCATAACACGTTCTTGGGCCTCGCCCATCATCCTCTCTGGGGCAGTGGCCGTCCCTAGGGCCTCCTCCCTGCATCCACCAGCCCCTGCCTGGGATGAAGAGCCCACCAGCCTCTTCACGTGACCTCTGGTCCCACCCTGCTGTGTGGTGGGACCAGTATTACCCCATTCTACAGACAGGGAAACTGAGACGCACTGGTAGGTAGTTAGCTCAGAATGACCCAGCCAGTGAATGGTGGGACTGGGCTCCTGAAGTCCATGCTCTTTCTGTTCCATGTGGGTCTCATCTGGAGCCTTTCAGCTGTGTCCACGCCCTCTGGGCCAAGATATCCAAGGCCCCAGAGGCTGGTGACGGGGACTATAACTGTCCCTTTCCTTCAGAAGGCAGGTGATGGTGACTGTGGAAGCAGGCTTGTGCTTGGGGGGATCTCTGAGGGAAGCCCCCATGTAGGGAAGCAGAGGTCACATCTCAGCTCTGGGCTCCAAGGTCTAAGCACCCCCAGAATGGAAAGAGAAGGGGAAATGCTGGATGTGGATGTATTTACCTAAAGAGATGAGCAGGAGGGCGAAACTCTCACCTCCAAGCCTCCTTCTCACCTTCCTGAGCTAGATCAATCCACAAAGTTGTCTGCCACCCCTCCCCCACCCCAGACAAGCCCCAAGGCCACCTCCTGGCCACCTCCAACTGTCCAGCTCCAGCACCTGGCTCCCAGCTCCGCCCCGGTGCCCCACAGCGGGCCTCAGGGCCCTGTTCAGCCTGAACTGGCCTGGGGAGTGCGGGGTGGGGGGAGACTTGTAACTGGGGGAGTCCAGGGTTGGGACCATACTTGAATCATACTGTCCAAACTGGAAGGGTTCTTCGAGATTCTTCATCTGGTCCAGGCTCCTCACTCACTGATGAGGCCCAGGGAGGGTCTCACAGCTAGTTAGTGAGTGGCACGTGACTCGGACAAGGTACCGGGTACCCAGACTCCCAATCCAGTGCTCAGCAATTTCTAAGCATGCCCCACCCTGTCCTGCTCCTCTGCTTTCATCCAGGCTGGTGCCCTGATGATTTCCATTTTCTATATTTGTTCACTTTCCGCCCGATTTAAACTCTGTCCCTTCGAGGAAATGCCCGAGTCCACCTGTCCGCTGTGGCTAGTGCCAGCTCTGGCTCTCTTCTCTGGGCAGCCTGGGACCTCACCCACATGTCTGCCTGCTCCTAGCTCCCTGAGGGTGCTCAGAGCTATCTCCTCCCGCCCTCACTCCTGGGATGACAGGTGGGAATGGACCCATGGAGGATGTAGTTCAGACTTGGGGTGGACCCAATGAATTAAGGAGTCAGGTGTGGGAAGTGCCACCTAGCGCTGTCTGGGCCCCAGTTTTCTGAGCCCGAGTGCCTGGTTCTTATCAGTGGGGGAGGGGCTTGTTGTCACCGGCTAGCCCCCCAGCCAAGCGGTAACAGATGCCAGCGGTCAAGCTTGGCCTTGGGGCTCAACCAGGGGCCTGTGCCGGGGGACTCTAGGGCATGGGTGGGTAGCCTATTTTATGGTGTGATACCTGCTCCTTGTCCTTTCCCATTGTGCACCTACAGGCCTGGCCTCCTGACTCAGCTTGCTCCTTTACCCCTATGGGAAGGCCAGTGCTGGCCTCCAAGAAGGGAGGCAGCATGGAGAGTGTTCCATGGATTTTATCCCCATCCCCATGACCTTTCCTCTATGGGCTGTGTGACCTATGGTAATCCTATCATTTCTCTGGTCCCACTTCCTAATTTGTAAAAAGGAAATGGCCATTACCCATGTTGTCAAAACTGCCACCATGAGCATCAACTGAGGTGGACACTCCCTGAAAATTATCAAGGACCAAAAGAATGGGAGCAAGGGGCCTAGATCCTCTTATGTGGCCCAGACTCAGTTTACCTACATTTTGACCCAGTCTCTCCCTTGACTAGAGGGAGCTGGGAGGCAGAAGGTAGGGTTCATTAACATTTATGGGGGGAGGTGGCAGGAGGTGATAAGGGAAGTGAGAAGTAGCCCGGGCTGTGTTGGTTAATCCCCACCCCCTCGTGCCAAGTTCAACACCCCCCAACTGAGGCGTCTCACGCCTGCTCCTTCTAACAGCCCAACTGGTGCAGACACAGAGCCCGCAGAGCCCACCTGCAGACCTGCCACTTGTCACCACCTGCTTCGACCCCAGCTCACCCTTTTCCTGACGAAAAACAGAAGGGCTGGAGCTGGGGCAGGGCAAAAGGCAACAAGACGGTGGGGGGGGGGGCGCTCTCCATCTTTGCCGCTCCTTCCCTACTGCTCCCTACTGCCGGCCAGCACCGGGAGCTCAAACCAGCAGCGGAGCTGTCCGTGTAGCTGTTGCCTGCCCTTCTGTGCAGACTCAGGGTGGAGCCAGGCTGCTGGGCCGTTTGCCAGGGGCGAGGTGGAGGGAAGAAGTACCTGTGCGAACCCCCGCTGGGCTAGAAGTGGCTGGGCTGCCCATCCCAACTACCGGACTTCATTCTAACGACTGCTTTCAGTTCAGGAGACTTCCTAGCACTTGGGCTGCTGCGCGCTCTCTCCCTCTCTGCCAGAGTGGTTAGAGAGCTCTGGGGCCAGACGACCTGGCGGGAACCCTGGCCCCTCCTCTAGCTCTGGGGCCTTGGGGGCCAGTTGTTTCACCTCTCTGGGCCTCATCTTCCAGGTCTGAGAAACAGGGCTTAACGGAGCCCAGCACCTTCTTCCTGCAGTCACCGCAGCCTTCTCTTTGTTCAGACCTCCAAGCTTGCTCTGCCCCAGGCCCTTTGCATTCTTGGCCCCTGCTTCTGGGAGTGTCCTTCTGCCAGCGACTCCTGGCGCCTGCCACCCTCTTCTTGTCGCTCTTCTCCTTTGAGGGACTTCCTCTCATCTCCTAATAGTACTTCTCCAGCCTGGAAATTGGCCTGTTTCACTTCCTCCAAAGCACTGGACAGTAACTGACATTTTGTTGTTGGCTTTTTGTTTCCACGGGACTGGAGGGGACTTAAAGGTGAAGAATTTGTCTCCTCTGTCCTGTGTCACTGTGGCATGAAGCCATGGAAAATGCCTGCAGCCCACCATCCTGGGGCCAGATGTGAACTGATGTCCCTTAGTACTGTCCAGGTAACCCGAGGTCAGTGGCTCATTCTCATTTGTTAGAGGATGGAGTGATGCCCACATCTGTCCCAGGGCATGTAGACAGCAAAACCAAGAAGGCTAGCCCTACCCTCCTCGTCTCTTCCGGCTTTGAGAGAAACTGAGGCTGAACACGGACATGCAAGCCTGGTTGCTGACCTTCCCGTGCCAGCCTCTCACCTTGCGGGGCCCTGCCTCAGGATCCTGGAGAGAGGCAGGACCATCTCCCCATTGGCCCACTTTAGGTTTGGTTGGTGGGGTGTGGGGGAGGGCCAGGGAGAAGTCAGAGGGCCTGCGAGCATTAACCCAAGTAGGGGGCCATCTGTGTGTCACAATGGGTGACCCAGGCTTCGGGTCATTCACCCCCTTGCTAGTCCGAACACTTTGGGGAGCCCTGTTCCGTGGTTCCGGGAGCTGTCCTGGGGGAAGCCTCCTCACAGGGGAGTTAAGAGTGTTCACCCATCTGCCCCCTGTGAGAGACCCTCTACCTCCTGCCTCACTCACGTGCCCCGCCTGGAAGGGTCTCCTCGGAGGTGCAGGCCTCTGGGCTCTCGCCTGACACAGAGCTTCACGCAAATGAGCAGGAGCCCACCCTGAACAGGAGGCAAGCCTGGGAGTGCACAGCTAGCTTCCCCCCTCCTGGGTTCCACCAGATGTCCTGTGTATTTGACAACCGACAGACGTGATCAGGGCCAGGAGAGATCCTCAGGCTAGTCTGACAGGGGCCAAGGCCCTTCCTGGCAGGGTGGGCGGCTCTCGCCCCTTGGTTTGTTACCTGGAAAACTGGCCAGCCACAAGGGAGTGTGCACACAGGAAGACCCACACCAGCTGGAGCTCCGTCCCTCAGGCCGGAGGCAGAGAGCTGAAGCTGGGTAAGGCGTTGAGACACTTGGTTCCCCCCACAACAAAACTGGGGGGAGTTTGAGGACAAGGGACGGAGAAAAGAGCAGCGCAGAACCCAGCTGGCACATGGCCGCCCTCTGCCGGGCACACAGGCTCACTGTAGCCAGCAAGAAGGCCGGCCCCTGCGGACAGATGGCAGAGACAAGGTCCTGGCAAAGCAAACTTTATTGTGGCCCTGAGGTTGGAGTTTTCCCTCCAGGTCCTGCTGAAACTTGCGTTGGGCTGAGGGTCTCTTGTGTCGCCCCTAATAGCTCCATCCCATTCAGACTCAGATGGAGAGAGGCTGGTGGTGGTCGGGGGGACCTGCAGAACGTGCCAAGGAAGGAAGGCCACCCTGCAGGGTGCTCTAGCAGGCTCTCCCTCGGTCACTGCAGCCAGGACCCTCCTGGCCCCTCATTTCTTGGATCCAGGCTTCTTAGGTTTGAATGTGGGTTTGGCCTACAGAGAGAAGGGAGGGTGCCTGTGTCCCACTCCCTCCATCTGCCTGTCCCGCTCCCCCCCCTTCTTCTGATACTCACCTTTTTCACAGGACTCTTGTCTTTAAGACTGGATCTGGAATTGGGTGGGGCGGAGCAGGGAGGGGGGAGTGGGTGGGAAGGAGAGAGTGCTCAGCCTGACACCAGTAGCACAGACCCTCTTCGTGCCCACTGGGAGAGTTGGGGGCTGCAGAATTCACCTCTCCACCTGTCACCTGCCGGGGACCACTCTGACTCGCTCTTATCCTAAACAAGATGTCTTGTTCTTCTCAGGCTTCCATCTGCTTTCTTTTTTCGATCACAAATAGGTCTTTTTCATCATAAAAGTAATGTTTAACTAAGTGCCACAAAATATAGCAAATAGAGATTAAGTTACTTATTTTATTTCCCTCCCAGTATTAACATTTTGGTGTGTTTCCTTTTGGGCTTTTTGCTTTTGTTTCTAAAAACATGTGAAATAACATGAAAGTGACTTACTATCCTGTCTTTTTTAAATTCTATAAACACTTTCCAGGATGCCATATTCTCCATAGACACTAGGTCACATTCCATTGGGAAAATGTGACATAGCTTAATCAGCTAGTACATTGGTTGACATTTAGAATGCTTCCATTTTTACTACTACTTAAATAATACCTATCTCGGTGCCTATCATTTTACCCATATTTTGGATGGGATCCTTGGGAAGGAATTGCCATAGTGGACTCAGGTCAGAAGGTAAGAATACTTTCATGCTTTTCCAAGAGGTGTGGCAGCCCGCAGGGGACTCGTACCCATGTGCGCACAGGCCAGGCTCTTTCTGGCCCCATGCACCCCCGCTACAAGATTTTGGCCAAGTTAATAGATGGAAAGAGTTACCTCACTGCCTCCTCTTCTTTTTCCACCTTTTTTTTCTGGGAACCAAACAGCGGTGTTGGGCCAGTTAGGGTGGGGCCCAGGGCCAGGGCAGATGCCCGCTGGGCACCTGGGCTGAGCACCCAGGCTGAGCAACTGGCGGCCCCGCCCAGGCTCCGGCACACTCAGGCACACTCCGTGCAAAGGGCCAGGCTGGGTTTCTGAGGAGCCTCTGGGGGTCCCTTCCCTCACCTTGGCAACGCTTGTCTGCTTCTGGGACGCTGGCCTCTTGACTTGTTTAACAGGGGTGTCCTCCTCTAGGGACACATCTACATCATCATCATCGTCGTCATCAACCTCCTCGCTGTCACCTTCCTCTTCCTCTTCCTCCTCCTCCTCCTCTTCTTCCCAGGGTAGGTCTGCATGGAAAGGGGGCAGGGCCTCGGAGCTCTGGGTCTCCACCTAGTTCCCATTCCGTGCCATGGGTCTTGTTCTCAGAGCTGCCCTGGGGAAGCCGGCACCTGCCTCCTCGTGACCCTTTCTGGCCTGACAAAGTGGAGGCTTGGGTGGGGTGAGGGGTCCAGAAGCCCAGAGGGCTGGGGTGGCAGGGGAAGCGGCCAGCTGTGGCTCTGGCTGGGAAGGAGCCAGAGGAGGGTGAGGGTGGGTGGAGGGTGGGGGCGGAGGGAGCAGCTAAGGAAGGCAGACCTCATTCTGAGGGAAGCAGAGGCTGCCAGGGGCTTGAGGTAGGACAGTGCCCTGAGGGAGGAGGGACAACCGGAGGCTATGAAGGGAGTCAGCAGCTCCCTTCATAGGGAGTTAGAGCTGGCTGGGGCCCATATTACTCTCCCAGCTCCATGCTTCACAGCAGCTAACCTTCCAAGTGCGGGTCGTACTAGGCATCATGCAAACTTGTTCCTGAATATCCCGTGTATCCCTCCCAACTGCTCTTTGAAGATGAGACCAAGTCCACCCCACCCTCATGCTATAGGCAAGGGGACTGTGGCCCAGAGGCGCCGGCAGGTAAAGGAGGACTTCCAGTCCAGACGACTGGCCATCACGCTGCCTTGGGGATTTTCACCAGTAATTCCAGAATCCCCCGAGCGTTGGAGTGCCTCTTCCCTCCTTGGCCCTGTGCGAGGCACGGCACTCTGAGACTTTCCCCAGGTCCAGGATCTGACTTACTGTAACGTTCCTGGCCACTGAGGAACACAGGCCCAGAGCCAGCCCGCAGCTGGAAAGTGACTGGAGGAGAAAGCTCCAGTCCCATGAGGACGACCTGCAGGGGGAGGGATATGAGGGCAGGAGCAGAGATGGGCTGGCTCAGCTCTGGCAGCTGCCTGCGGGCTGGTCCCTGGCAGAAACACTCAGAACGGATCCCCCAGACCCCAACTAGACACATTGGGCCTCACTGTGTCATCAGCCCCTTCCTGTTGAGGTGGGTTCTGTCGGAGGAGAATGGGAATCTGATAAGCCCGTTCTTGTTAAAGATCCCAGACAGGCTTCCAAACTGAGGGGCCGCTGTTCCGTAGAGAATTCTGACTGCTACTGACTGAATTGTATCCCCCGAATTCTTATGTGAAGCCCTAACCTCCGATGTGAGGGCATCTGCAGGTGGGGCCTTTGAGAGGTAATTAGGATTAGATGAGGTCATGAGAGCTGAGCCCTCAGGATGGGATGAGTGTCCTCGTAAAGGAGACCAGAGCGTTCCCTCTGTCGCTGTCTCTGCTGTGGGAGGACAGAGAGCAGGCAGCCGCCGGCAAGCCAGGAACAGGGTCCTTCCCCAAATCCGACCATGCTGGCACCCTGGTCTCAGACTTCAGCCTCCAGAACTGGGACAAAATAAATGTCTGTTGTTTAAGCCCCTCACTCTGTGGTATTTTGTTAGGGCAGCCCACCCAGATAAGACACTGACCAAATGGGAAAAGCAGACACCAGGTGGTATGTACAGTACCAGCAGTGTGGATGTACGTGCGAATAAGTTAGACTTCTCGTAAGTGTGAGCCACAATTTTCAGTGCACAGTACGATATTTCTTTTCCTTACACTTCTGCAAACTTCCCAAATTTTCTGGAGTATTGATGATGATACTCCTATTTACTGATTGCCTACCGTGTGCCAGGCCCTAGGCCAAGCATTTTATGGGCTTTATCCATTAAGCCCCTCCTGATAGTCCCACAATGAAGATGTCCTGACTTCACAGAGGAGGGAACGGAGGAGGCTTCAGGAGAGGAATTTAGAGTTCTGGGCTCAGACGAGAAGGAGATAAGTGAAAACTGAAACTCTGCAGCCATCAACACCTAGAAATGCTGGATAAAATGTGCTCCAATGTTTTCATTGTATGGGTGCATAGTAAGACAGAAGGAAGGGGTCCCATGCACCAGAAATGAAGGGGCAGCGTGCGCAGGGGCCTAGCGCAGCTGAGGGGGGATGGGCCTGAAAACAGCTCTGGCCTGGAGTTTGTTTGCCTAAAAATTACTTACTTATTTGCCAGAGAGAGAGGCAGGCGGAGGGAGAAGCAGGCTCCCCACTGAGCAGGGAGCCTGATGTGGGGCTCCATCCCAGAACCCTGGGATCATGACCTGAACCGAAGGCAGATGCCTATCTCACTGAGCCACCCAAGCACCCCATGACCTTGGGTTTTAACACAAACTCATGGATAGGAGACAGGGCCTGGGCTCAAGAAAGGAGTGCTGTCACGGAGCCTGCTGAATGGAGGCCAGGACCCTCCCAGGGTTGTACCTCAATAAAAAGCTCCAGGGTCAGGGTGAGGTGAGGAGAGTCCAGAATTCTAAACCCACCTACCAGGAACTCCTCCTCCCCCTACCACTGATGGAAGGAAATGCAAAAGGGATAAAAGAAGTCTCCTGTGAGAACCCCAAAACCCATGATTGTACCTCTCACTCACACAAAATTTGAATTCACTTGGTGAGTACTGCCTAGTCAAGAAACTTGTCTAAAATCCCAGGCTGGTGACATTCCTGGGCAAATGGCAGACACAAATGCAAAACTATTCCCTTGGGACACTGTCAATTTTCTTCACATGGAATCCTTTCAGAAAAAAAACAAGACCCTGAAGACACCTCCCCATCTAAAATTACAAAACATTCTTCCTCTCCCTCTGCCATTCCCTCTGGTTGTACTTTCTGGCTCTCTATCTCTCTGTCAAATAAATAAATAACATCTTTTTAAAAAAATTTATTTGTCAGAGAGAGGGATAGAGAGAGCACAAGGAGGCAGAGAGAAGCAAGGAGCAAGGAGCCTGATGTGGGACTCCATCCCAGGACCCTGGGATCATGACCTGAGCTGAAGGCAGAGGCTTAACCAACTGAGCCACCCAGGCAGCCCAATAAATAACATCTTTAAAATTACAAAACAGACAAGACACGATCCCGTTAGAGTGAGCAGAAGGAAACAAAATGACGACAGACCAGCACAGGCAAGAACCTGAATCAAAAGAATAACAATCTAAACAATTGTGAAATTAGATCGATGAAAGTCAAATAAACAAAAATAGGAATCAGAACCATGAGAAGAGGTATTAGGAGAGATAGAAAGAACCAAATCCACCTTCTAGACTGAACAAAGGGTTAAAAAGCAGAATAAACCAGCTGAAATAAGGATCAGTAAACTGGAGTCGTGCTGTGAAGAAACTGCCCAGTACCCAGCAGAGAAAGATGAACAAAATACGGAAGAGAACCTGAGAGGTATGGAGAACAGAACGAGCAGTTCCAACACACATCTATTCACAGTAAGGGACTAGAAGCAATGGAGTCAATACACAGAGTAATAACCAAGAGCTTCTAGAAACCATCAAGGACACAGATCCTCACATCCAGGAAACCTATGTCCTGAACAGATAAATAAAAACAAATGTACACCTGAACATGCCATAGTGAAATGGTGGACAGCAAAACAAAGCGTTTATCTTAAAATAAACCAAAGAGGAAACACAGATTTCCAAAAAAGGAACAATAACCAGGCTGAAGGTTTTGACAGCAACGTCAAAAAATAGAAGAGAGGGGTGCCTGGGTGGCTCAGTGCGTTAAACCTCTGCCTTCAGCCCAGGTCGTGATCCCAGGGTCCTAGGATCGAGCCCCACATCGGGCTCTCTGCTCAGCGGGGAGCCTGCTTCCCCCTCTCTCCCTGTCTGCCTTTCTGCCTACTTGTGATCTCCCTCTCTGTCAAACAAATAAACAAAATCTTAAAAAAAAAAAAAAGAAAAAAAGAAAAAAAAAAGAAGAGAATGTCATCCTCAAAGTTTTGAGGGAAACTACCTCTCTATGTAGAATTATACACAGCCAAACTGTGATGAAGGGATGAGTAAAATAAAAGATATTTCCAGGCAAAGCCCAAGTAAGTTCACTACTCCCAGACCTACTCAATGAGGTCTCAAAAAAGATGATAATTAACTCACACAGCTACTCTGGAAAACAGTATGGAGTTTCCTCCTGTTCCTTAAAAACAGTATGAAGGTATCCTACGAGCCAGCAATTGCACTACTAGGTATTTATCCAAAGGATGCAAATATAGTGATCCAAGGGGCACGTGCACCCCAATGTTTATAGCAACCATGCCCACAACTGCCAAACTATGGAAGGAGTCCAGATGTCCACTGGCAGATGAATGGGTAAAGAAGAGGTGGTACAGAAAGGAGACAAACCATAAGAGACTTTTAATCTTAGGAAACAAACTGAGGGTTGTTGGAGGGGGGAGGGGTTGGGGAATGGGGTAACTGGGTGATAGACATTGGGGAGGGTATGTGTTGTAATGAGCACTGGGTGTTGTGTAAGACTGATGAATCACAGACCTGTACCCCTGAAACAAATAACACATATGCTAATTAATTGAAATTAAAAAAAAAAAGAAAAGAAGAGGTGGTGTACACACACACACACACACACACACACACGAATATTACTTGGTCATCAAAAAGAATGAAATCTTTTTAAAAAAAAAGAATGAAATCTTGCTATTTGCAATGACATGGATGGAGCTAGAGGGTATCATGCTAAAGAAATAAATGAGTCAGAGAAAGACAAATATATGATTTCATTCATATGTGGAACTTGAGAAACAAAACAGATGAACATAGGGGAAGGCAAGGAAAAATAAGATAAAAACAGGGTGGCGAACCTAAGAGACTCTTAACTCTAGGAAACTGAGGGTTGCTGGAGGGGACGTGGGTGGGGGTATGTGGTAAGTGGGTGATGGGCCTTAAGGAGCGCATGTGATGTGATGAGCACAGGGTGTTATATGCAATTGGTGAATCACTGCATTCTACCCCTGAAACTAATAATACACGATATGTTAACTAAATCAAATTTAAAGATTTTTTTTTTAAAGAGGGCAATTACATGGAGAAGGAAGAAGTGGACACAAGCAGCAGTGGTGAGCAAGCAAGTTGGTCAACAAAGAAAAATCCAAGTAAGCATCACTGTAAAACAAAATCACACTAGTATTGACTAGCATCGAGTGGGTTTAAAACAAGCTGCAACTAAGACACTGCATGGTAACAGGTAAGTTAAGAAGAGGGTAATCAGAAAATCTCCCTGGACTGTTTCGGGGGGGGAATAAAATATTAATTTTAGACTAATCATGCATGATTGTTAAGAAATTAAGAACCAATAAAAAATTAGAATGAGATTCAACAGCTTCCAAACCAATAGAAATGGGGAAAAGAAACCTTAATCTCATAAAAGACAGGAAAAAGAGAAAAAAGAAAAACAAAACATGAAAAAGTAAGGAATACAGAATCACAAAGTACGTGTTACAAATAAACCCAAGTATATTAGCATCACAGTAAACATAAACAGACTATATTGGCCAGGCAGATTAACATAAAACATAGTTACTTACTGCTTATAAGATACATGCCTAAAACATAAGCACATAGAAAGGCTGAAGAAAAGATATGGAAGCATAGACAGCAGGTGTGGCAGAGGCTTCTCATGCCTAATGCAATATCCATTCTTCCTTTTTTCCAAATAGTATCAGTGCTCTGATACTATTCAAATACTGTACCCACCAAAGACCGTATTCCCTGGTTTCCTGTGTAATTGGCTGTGATCATGTCACTAATTTCTGGACAAGCAGAATTTGGTGGATGGCGCTTGTGTGAAGACTCCTTAAGAGGTAGACAGAGAACTGAGAAAAGCCCCTTTGGTCTCCTCCTGTTTCTTCTCGTCTATTACCCTAAATGCAGAAGTGAGAGCTGGAGCTGCAGCAGCCTTTTTGGACTGTAAGATGATCCTGAGGAAGGAAGTTTTGAACCAAGGTGAGGAGAAAGAGAAGAGAAGACTGGGTCTTTGGTGAACATGGAGCTATCTTACCAGCCTTGTACTGCCTATCTCTGGATGTCTTCTATCCAAGACAGAAATGAATCTTGAGTGTGTTTGAGTCCCTGTACTTGGGTATCTGTTACTGCAAGCACACCTATTTAAAACAAAGATGAAGTGAGCTGTACCACCTGGGGAGGGATGCTGGCAATGGCAGAGGCTGTGTATGTGTGGGGGTACAAAGTATATTCCTTTCAATTTTATTGTATACCTAAAACTTCTAAAAAAATAAAATAAAATCCTTACAAAAATGAAGCTAGTATTATTTGTTAGGACTAGGTTTGATAACAAATAGCCTAAAACTCAATGCCACTGGCTTACATAACATAGAAGCTTGTTTCTTTGTCACATGAACTAAACCTGGAAATAAGTGGTCAGCTGCGGGTATACAGGTCTTCAATCACCAGGGATTTAGGCTCTTCCTATTGTATTACTCCACCATTTTTAGTACATGGATTCCACCTTCTGGCCCAGGATGGCAGCTCATTCTAGCCATCACATCCATATTCCAGCTAGCAGAAAGGAGGAAGGGATAAAAACAGTCACACAATCTCTTTCTAAGGACACTTTACCACTTCTGCTTACATTCCATCGGCCAGAACTTCACGGCCATGCCTTATTCACAGTAGCTGGTGACCAGCTAAAAGTCATGAATTCCATTACTACAGAATAAAGGAAAATGGATATTAAGAGAAAATTGGAAAACAAATTAATAGCAGATGATGTAAGCTTGAATTCAATAAGTAGTATTTTTAGGGATAAAGAACTAATGTTAGTTTATCAGAAGATAATTCTGTTAATCATACGCACCAACAACACAGTCTAAACATACATAAGACTACAGCTACAGTATCAAGACAGTGTGGTATTGGAAGGAGAGAATCAAAGATCAATGAAACAGAAGACCTAGAAATAGACCCACACAGACACGTGCAACTGATCATTGATGAAGGCGTGCAACTGTTAAAGGGAGAGAGGAGAGTTTGTTCCATGAATGGTGCTGGAGCAACCAGACACCCATAGGTAAAGAGATGAAGCTTGACCTAAACCCCACAACTTCTACCATAATTACCTCTAGACAGATCATGGGCTTAAGTATAAAATAGGAAACTATAAGACTTTTGAACAAAAACCATAGAAAGTCTGTGATTTTGGAGCAGACTAAGAGTTTTCAGACTTTCTAATAGAAAAAGTCATACAAGGAAAACTGGTTAAGATAGGCCTCATCGAAATTAATTTTATTCCATAAAAGTTCATTGGAAGGGATAAAAAGACAAGTCACAGATTGGGGAAAAAATATTCCCAAACCACAGGCTTGACAAAGGACTAGTGTCTAGAATCTATAAAGAACTAGCAGAACCCAACAGTAACAAAACAATCCAAGTAAAAAATGGGCAAAAGACATGAACAGACATTTTATTGAATACAGAGATGGCAAATGACAAATAAATACGACAAGGTGTTTGGCCTCATTAGCCATTAGGGAAATTCAACTCAAAAGCACCGTGTGATACCAAGACACACATTTTAGAATGGCTAAAGACAAAAATAGTGACAACATTAAATGCTGGTGTTGATGCAGAAAATGGCAATCACTCGTGTAAATGGTACAGCCACTGTAGAAAACAGTTTGGCAATATAGTCAAGTAAGCAGGAAACCACCATATGACCCAGAAGTTGTACTCCTGGGAATTTATCCCAGAGAAAGGAAAAGTTACACTTACATAAAATTTTTTACACAAATGTTCATAGCAGTTTTATTCATAACTGCCCCAAAGCAGAATCAGCTCAGCTTTTCCACAGATGAATGGTTGAGCTGTGGTACGGTGAGACCATGGAATACTACTCACCAATAAAAAGAATACACACAACAATTTGGATGAAACTCCAGGAGATTATGCTGAGGGAAAAAAAAAAGCCTGTTCCAAAAAAGTTACATGTGCATGATTCTATTTCTAGAACAAAAACTGTAGAAATGGAGACTAGGTTGGTGGTTGCCAGAGGTTAGGGATAAAACAGGAGGCAGAAGGGAGGTGGGTGTGGTTATAAAAGGGTAATATGAGGGATCCCTGTTGTCTCCCCTGCCCCACATTGGTGCTAAATATATGAACTTAGGTGATGAAATTGTATTGAACAAGATGGCTTGATTGTATCAATGTCTATATCCTCATTTCAATGTTAGATTACAGTTTTGCAAAATGTTACTTGGGGAAAACTGGGCAAATATATAGGGATATCTCTGTATTATTTCTTACAGCTATATGTAAATCTACAATTATAAAAAAAACCTTTTCAACTGAAAAATAAACATATAAAGTAAATAATAAAATTATAAGAGGAACCCACTGGAAATCCACAATCATAAGAGGGAGTTTTAAACACAAATTATTTTGGTAATTGATAGATCAGGGAGACAAAATAGGTAGGTTTGAACACAATTAATAAACTTGTAATTGGACTCCCCAAGAGAGAAGTGGGGAGCAGAAAAAAGTATTTTCATAATAATGGCCAAAAATTTCCAAATTTGATGAAAACAATGAACCCACAGATTTAAGAAGTTCAAAGAACCTCAAGGCATTTTATAAATTGTTCCAAACCTGTGATAAGGATAAAATCTTGATGCAGCCAGAGGGGAAAAAAAGACATTGCATAAAGAGGAATTTCTGAAGACAAGGATGCTAGATTTCTCCAAATTATGCAAACTAGAAGGCCAATGGAGCAATGCTATTAAGTGTTGAAGGCAAAAGTGTCAACCTAGAGTTCTACACAAAGTAGAACAGTACCAGAAATGGTAAACATAACAATGTTTTATTCTAATTTCTAATCTCTTTAAAATACAGACTGTCTAAGGGCGTCTGGCTGGTTCAGTCAGAAGAGTGTGCAACCCTTGATCTTGGGGTTGTGAGTTCAAGCCCCATGTTGGGTGGAGAGGTCACTAAAATATAAACACTTAGGGGATGCCTGGGTGGCTCAGTCGGTTAAGCCTCTGACTGTTGATCTCAGCTCAGGTCTTGATCTCAGGATCGTTGGTAAAGTATTAACAATGTAGTGTGGGATTTATAGCATATGTGGAAACCAAAGTTATTACAATAATAGCACAAAGGATGGGAAATGAAAAATGAAGTGTACTGAAGCAAGATTTTCATATCATTCATGAAGTGGCATAATTCTATTTGAATATAGACTATTGTAATTTAAAAATGCATCTATAAATTCTAGAGCAACCACAAAAAAGATAATAAAGAGATGAGATATATCTAAGAAACCAATAGTGGAGATGAAAATGTAATCATAAAACCCACTTAGCTAACCCAAAACAAGGCCGGAAAAAAAGAAGAAAGGAACACAGACAGGATAAATAGGAAAGCCTATAGCAAGACAATAGGTTAAAATCCAGCCTTGTTGATAATTATTTTAAATATTAACAATCCAAATGCTCTAATTAAAAGACAGGGATGACCAGATTGGCTAAATAAGAAAGATTCAATTATATGGTAACTAAAGGGAACCTACTTTATAGAGAGATATGGAAGTTAGAAGTAATATGACAAAATTAAAAAAATAGGAAAAATTTAGCACAAACAGTAATCAAAAGGGAGCTAGAGGCTCTAATCAGACCAAGTAGACTTCAGAGTATTTACCCCAGATAAAGAGCGACATTTCATTTTAAAGGGATCAACTAATCAAGAAGCTATAGCAATCCTAGTATATGTGCCTAATAAAATAACTTTAAAATACATGAAGTAAAAACTGATAATTGATAGGAGAAATGGCAAAAGCACAGACAGTCCTTTCTTAGCAGCAGATCAAGTAGACAGGAAATGAGTAAGGATACAGAAGACTCCAACAAAATTACCCACCAGCTTGCTATAACTGACAGTAATAAAACAATACATACAACCACAGAACACACATTCTTTGAGAATTAAGGAACTATTCGCCAAACTAGGCCATGTTATAGGTCATAAAAGTCAGAACACGGGACAGAAATTATATATAGAGAGATTTCCTCAGACCACAATGAGACAGAACTAGAAATCAATGAGAGAATCTAAAGAAGAAAACTATAAAATAATTTAAATAGAATGAAGATGAAGACGGTGCGTATCAACACTTGCGGGATGGAGTCAGAAAGGTGCTTAGAAGGAAATCAAAGCATGAAATGGTTGTATCGGAAAAAGACCAAATGTCTTATAAAAAAAAGTCAATAATATAAAATTCTGCTTTAAAAAACTAGAAGAAGAGAAAATTAAAACCCAAATAGACAGAAGAAAGGAAATAAAGAACAGAGTTTAATAAAATTCAAAAGTGGGTAAACAACAGAGAAAAGTTGAGACCAAAAGGAGGTTCCTGAAAATATGGATAAAAATATCAAACCTGTAACCAGACCGTACAAGGAAGATGGAAAGAAGACATAAACTGCCATTATCAGGAACAAAAGAATAGAGTTTACTACAGATTTTCCAGAAAAGGAAGGGAACATTATGGACAACTTGATGCCAATGAATTTGACAACCTGATCAAAATGGAAAAATTCTTTGAAAGACATAAAGCTCTCAAGAAAAAAACAACTCACAATGTCCTACATCTATTAAAGAAGTTTAAGTTGTAGTTAACCAGATTGCTTCACATATGAGTTCTACCAAAATATTTAAGAAAAAAAATACCAAATTCCTATGAATTACTTCAGAGAACAGAAGAGAGTATCTTTTTTCTCATTTTATGAGGTCAGCATTACCCTAATGCTAAAACCAGACAGAAACAAGAAATGACAAGAAATCCGCAGTCCAATGTTGCTCATAAATATAGACACAAATATCTTTTTTTAAAGATTTTAAACAATCTCTATACTCAACATGGGCCTCGAACTCACAACCCTGAGATCAAGTGTGGCATACCCTACTGACTGAGTCAGCCAGGCGCCCCAATGCGAATATCCTTAATAAGATATTAGCAGATGGAATTCAGCAATATATAAAACTGTACATTCTTGGGATAAGTCCCAATAAATACAATGATATATTTATTGTCCTTTTATGTATTGCTGGCTCAGTCGGTAGAGCATGCCACTCTTGATCTCTTGGGTTGTGAGTTCGAGCCCCATGTTAGGCATGGAGCATACCTAAAATTTAAAAAAAATATGAGAAATAAAATTTGGGGGATGCCTGGGTGGCTCAGTGGGTTAATCCTCTGCTTCAGCTCAGGTCATGATCTCAGGGTCCTGGGATAGAGTCCCACATTGGGCTCTCTGCTCTGCTCCCTCCTCTCTCTGCCTACTTATGATCTCTCTGTCAAATAAATAAATAAAAATCTTTAAAAAAATAAAATTTGGGGGTGCCTGGGTGGCTCAGTCAGTTGGGCGTCTGCCTTCAGCTTGGGCCATGATCCCAGAGTCCTGGGATCCCTGCTCCGTGAGAAGCCTGCTTCTTCCTCTCCCACTCCCTCTGCTTATGTTCCCTCTCTCATTGTGTCTCTGTAAAATAATAAAATCTCTAATAAAAAAAAAGAAATAAAATTTGAAAAATCAATAAAAGTAATTTGCCACATAACAGGATAAAGGAAAAAATAACCTCAATAGATTCAGAAAAGAATTCTTGGACAAAACTCAACATCCACTCATGATAAAATATCTCATGAAATGAGAAGGGAACATTCTCACCCTCATTTGGACATCTACAAAAATTCTTCATCTGTTTTAATGATAGAAGACTGGAAAAGGGCAAGGACAGACCTGCTGTTACTACTTTCATTTGGCATTATAGTTGAGGTCCTTGTCAGTGAAGGCAGGCAAGAAAAGGGAATGAAGGAAGTTAAACTACTTTATTCACAGATAACATGAATAAATCCATAACAAGGTCTAAGGGATCAACTAGGTGCTGGGACTTAATATGCAAATTTAGCGAGGTCAGACAATATAAAAATCAATTATATAACTACACTACTACTGAACGATAAAATGAAATTTAAAAATACCATTTGCATACTTTTTTTTAAAAAAAGATTTTATTTATTTGTTTGACAGAGAAACAGAAAGGGGGAGTGGCAGGGAGAGGGAGAAGCAGACTCCCCGTGGAGGGCTGAATCCCAGGACCCCAGGATCATGACCTGAGTGGAAGGCAGAGGCTTAACCCACTGAGTCACCCAGGCACCCCTAAAACATTTTTTTAAAGATTTTATTTATTTGAGAGAGAGCATGAGAGCGCACTCAGGAGCGAGCATGAGCAGGGAGGGGCAGAGGGGGAGGATCTGGGACTATGAACCAGACTCCACACGGAGCCTGGAGCCAGATGCAAGCTTGAAGCTATGAATGTAAGATCTTGACCTGAGCCGAAACCAGGAGTGGGCTCTTTTTTTTTTTTTTTTTTTTTTTTTTTTTTTTTTTTATTTATTTGTCAGAGAGAGAGAGGAGCGAGAGTGAGCACAAGTAGACAGAGTGGCAGGCAGAGGCAGAGGGAGAAGCAGGCTCCCTGCCGAGCAAGGAGCCCGATGTGGGACTCGATCCCAGGACGCTGGGATCATGACCTGAGCCGAAGGCAGCTGCTTAACCAACTGAGCCACCCAGGCGTCCCAGGAGTGGGCTCTTAACTGTGCCCCACCATTTGCATACTTTATACTGCACACACAAAAAGGGGCACCTGGGTGGCTCAGTGGGTTAAGCCTTTGGCTCAGGTCATGATTTCAGGGTCCTGGGATGGAGCCCCACATCAGGCTCTCTGCTCAGCAGGGAGCCTGCTTCCCCCTCTCTCTCTGCCTGCCTCTCTGCCTACATGTGATCCCTGTCAAATAAATAAATAAACTCTTAAAAAAAAAAAAGAACTCAAAATGGGTCAGAGACTTAACTAAGAACTAAAGCTATAAAACTTCTAGAAGAAAACATAGAAGCAAATTTTCATGTCCTTGGATTAGGTGACAGTTTCTTAGATTCAACGCCAGAAGCACAAGCAACAAGATAAAACATATAAATTGGACTACATCAAAATTAAAAACTTTTGTGCTGCAAATGATATCATTGAGGAAGAAGACAACTCAGAAAATGGGAGAAAAATATTTGCAAATCATCTGATAAGGGGCTTATATGCAGAGTATATAAAAACCTCATGTGATTTAAAGAAGGCTAATATTAAATACCAAACTCAAATGCAATTTTAAAAAAATGAATAAACACCTGAGTAGACAATGCTCCAAAAAAGATACACAAATGACCAATAAAAAAATGAAGAGAGCTTCAACGTCATTAGTCATTAGGTAAAGCAAATCAGAACCGCACTGGGGGCACCGGGGTGGCTCAGTAGGTTAAGTGTCCCCCAACTCTTAATTTCAGCTCAGGTTATGATTTTGGGGTCCTGGGACCAAGCCCCATGTCAGTCTCCATGCTCAGTGTGGAGTCTGCTTGGCCCTCTCCCTCTTCTCCTTCCCCTGTGCTCTCTCTCAAATAAGTATGTAAATAAACTCTTAAAAAAAAAAAATAACCACATTGAACTGCCGGTTGATACCCAATAAAACGAGTAATCAAAATGACAGACAATAAGGAGCATTGAAAGGATGTGGGAAAACCGGAATCCTCCCACCTGTGAAATGGTGCAACTACTTTGGAAAAGACTCTGGCAGTTCCTCAAAAAGTTCTATACGTCAAGCCGCCATGTGACCTGGCATTCGCGCCCCTGGGTATATCCTCGAGAGAAATGAAAACATAGGTTCATACAAAAATTTGTACATGAATGTTCACAACAGCATTCATAATAGGTAGAAATAAAACAAATTCCATAAACTGCTGAGTGGATGACTGAGATGTGGGATTCTCCACACAGGGGATATCATTTGGCAATTAAAATAAGGACTGTCCCATGCTATCACGCAGATGAACCTTGAAAACATTGTGCTACGTGAAAGCAGCAGCAGCCACAAAAGACCACACGTTTTATGATTCGTATGAACTGCCCAGAACAGGCCAATCTAGAGGGACAAAAAATAGATTAACGGTTGCCTAGTGCTGCAGGTGTAGGGGATGGGGAGTGACTGCTGGTAGGTATGGAGTTACTTTTTGGGGTGATGAGAATGTTCTAAACTAAGACTGTGATGGTTACACCACCCTTAATTTACTAAAAACCATCTGATTGTACCTTAATAGGCGAAGCTTATGGTACACGAATTATCTCTCAATAAATACATTAATACCATTTTCGGCAGCACCCAAAATCATGCAGTATGTTGGGGTAGATTTTACAAAGTGTGTATATGACCAGTTCCTTGAACACTCCAAAATATTAGTAGTAAAAGTTACGTTAATGACATATGCTAGAGTGAAAAATGAAAGACTTAAATAGAGAAGCATATGTTCAATTATTAATGACTCAAAATTGTTATGATGCCAATTCCCTTCAAAACAGTCTATACACTCAATACAACCTCCATCAAAATCCCAACAGATGATTTTTAAAGAAAGCCTAGGGCACCTGGGTGGCTCAGTTGGTTAAGCCACTACCTTCGGCTCAGGTCATGATCCCAGAGTCCTGGGATGGAGCCCCATATAGGGCTTCCCCTGCTCTGCAGGGAGCCTGTTTCTCCCTCTCCCTCTGCCTGCCACTCCCCCTGCTTGTGCGCTCTCTCTGTCAAACAAATAAATAAAATCTTAAAAAAAAAAATTAGGAAAGAAAGCCTGTTTTGAAATCTCCATGGAAATGCTCAGGACCTAGAATTGCCAACACAATTTTGGAAAAGAACAACAAAGTTGGAAGACTCAGACTAATTTTAAGACTCCCTATAAAACTACGATAACCAAATCACTGTTAGGAGAGTAAAGGTAAAAAACAAATCAACAAAATAATATAGAAATATACACATACATATATGGGCAATTGATTTACAGCAAAATGCCAATACAATTGTACAGTGAAAGGATCGTCTTTTTTAAAAATGTGGTACTAGAGCACTGGATAGAAACTTGGAAAAAAAAGTCTCGTTATCCTTACTTTATACCATGTAAAAAAAAATTTCTTGAAATGGATCATCGACTTAAATATAAGAGCTAAAACAATAGCACTTCTAGAAGAAAATTTAGAAGAAAACATTTGTGACCTTAGTTTAGGTAATGATTTCTCAGGACACCAAAAAAATGAACCATAAGAGAAAAAAATGTCAGGGGCACCTGGATGGCTCAGTCAGTTAAGCATCTTCCTTTGGCTTGGGTGATGATCTCAGGGTCCTGGGATCGAGTCCCTCATCAGATTCCCTCCTCAGTGATCCTGCTTCTCCCTCTCCCCCTGCTCAGGCACTCTCTCTAATAAATAAAACCCTTTTTTTGAAAAGGAGAAAAACATGTCAAATTGGACTTTATAAAATTAAAAACTTGTGCTCTTTGAAAAAACTATTGTGAAATGAAAAGGCAAGCCATGTACTAAGAGAAAATATTTGAAAAATAAATATGTGTATGTATTTTTAAAGATTTTATTTATTATTTGACAGAGAGACAGCAAGAGAGGAAACACAGGCAGGGGGAGTGGGAGAAGGAGCAGCAGGCTTCCCGCTGAGCAGGGAGCCCAATGCGGTGCTCTATCCCAGGACCCCAGGATCATGACCTGAGCTGAAATCAGATGCTTAACCAACTGAACAACCCAGGCACCCTGAAATAAATATTTTTGATAAAAGACTTGTATCCAAAATATATAAAGAACTACAACTCAGTAAGAATAAGTCAACTTAAAAATGGGCAAAACAGGGGCACCTGGGTGGCTCAGGGGGTTAAAACCTCTGCCTTTGGCTCAGGTCATGATCCCAGGGTCCTGGGATCTGAGCCCTGCTTTGGACTCTGCTCAGCGGGGAGCCTACTTCCATTCCTCTCTCTCTGCCTACTCATGATCTCTGTCAAATAAATAAAAATCTCTAAAAAAAAAAAAAAATCCCAACTCAAAGAAATGGAAACATTGAGACAAACGGGTCCCACACAGTTTGTTCAATTCCTTACTCAATCATTCTACATTGAGTTTCCACAGGGAGAAAGATATGGCACAAATGAAGACTGAGCCAGTGACGGGTCCCATGGGAGAATCAAATGATTCTGGAAGGGTAGGAAGAGGGGGTGCTGTTTGTGGTCAGGGAAGACTTCTTCAGTGAGAGGACATATGAGCAAAGGTTGAATTGAAGTGGGGGATATGTGTGTCCTTCGCATGGGAACAGTAAACACAAGACTCCTAGGAAGGGGTATGTTTGGAATTTTCAAGGTACAGTCAAGAAAGTCAATGTGGTTTGAGCAGGCAGGGTTAAGGAGGGGAGAGTAGCAAAGGTTGAGATTAAGAGAGGTTTCTGCAGGCCAGAACGTAAAGGATCTTGGATTTCATTTGAAGTGAAAAGGGAAGCCACGTGGTCTGATTTGTGTTTAAATAGATCCTTCTGAGAGCCCCTGGCGGGCTCACTCAGAAGAGCCCGCAACTCTTGATCTCAGTGTGGATCCAAGCCCCACACTGGGTGGAGAGATTACTTAAATATTTAAAAAAATTAAAAGCATCCTTCCGGCAGCTGTGCATAGAATAGATCAGGAGTTGGGGAACTTTTTTCTGTAGATATTCGGTAAATATTTTAGGCTTGTGAACCATATGGTTTCTGCGGAGACTACTCAGTTCTGCTGTTACCAAGTGAAAATTGGCATGAATAATACATACATGGAGGTGTGTGGCTGTGTTTCAATAATACTTTATTTACAAAAACAGGCAGTGGGCTGGGTTTAATTCTGTAGTTTGTTGAAACCTGGAATAGACTATAAGAAACCAAGGGTGGAGGTAGGTAGACCAGGTTGGAGGCAATAAAGTTGAGCAAGAGGTAATGGTCACCTGGACCAGGGTATGTAGGGAGGTGCTGAGCAGTGGTCAGACTGGATGGTGGATGTCTGAAGGTAGAGCCAACAGGAGTTGCTGTTGATATGCGGTGTTTGAAAAGGAAGTTTTTGTCCTGATTAACTGAAAGAGCATTTTTATCCTGGGAGAGGATCAGGTTTGGGGGTAGGGGGAGAGATTATTGATAAGAATCAAGAGTTTGGGTTAAGTATGGGTTATCTCTTAGGTATCAGCTACATGGACCTGGACAGGGGACCTGGAGCATGAAGGAAAGAGAGTGGGTTTACAGAAATAAATATCAGAGTCTCCATTTGTATAGATGGTTTTGAAACCCCTGGCAATGAATGAGATCTAGGGGGATCTCAGAGATAAAGGGAAAAAAGTTAGAGAGCAGTTTTACAGATAGGCCTCCCAGATGTTCAGGGAGAGATGATATTGGTCTTACCTTCACTGTTCTACCACACAGAAGGAGAGAACAATCCATCCCTCTGTTCAGGAGGCTAGTATGACTTGATACCCAAATAAGATAAGGAGTTTATGGATTAACCTCACTTATGAGTGTGTAAGTTAAAAAAATTTATCTTAGGAATGAAAAGCTGGCAGAATAGTATTCTATTAATATAACTTACCACGTTAACAGGTTAAAGAAAGAACCTATGATTACCTGAGTAGAAAAGCATTTGCTAACCATTTATGATTAAAATGAAGAAATCCCAGAGTACCTGGGTGGCTCAGTTCTTAAGCGTCTGCCTTGGGCTCAGGTCATGATCCCAGAGTCCTGGGATTGAGCCCCATATTGGGCTCCCTGCTCAGCGGGAAGCCTGCTTCTCCCTCTCCCACTCCCCCTCTTTGTGTTCCCTTTCTCGCTGCTGTGTCTCTCTCTGTCAAATAAATAAAGCCACTGGGCAGCTCAGTTGGTTAAGTGGCCCGCTCTTGGTTTCAGCTCAGGTTATGATATCAGGGTCAGGAGATCCAGCTCTGTGCTCAGCATGGAGTCTGCTTAAGATTCCCCCCACCCCACGCTCACACGCACTCGATCTCTCAAAAAAATAAATAAATCTCTTAAAAAATATATATATATAAACAAAACAAGGACATGTACCGTTATAATCTTACCCAATATTATACTTGAGGTTCTAGACCGTGTAGTTGGATTTAAAAAAGACAAAACTGCTATGAACAACGATGATTTGCATAGAGAGCTCAAGATAAATTATTAGAAGTAAGAGAATTTCTGGAGACACAGTCAGTATGGAAGTCATCAACAGTGTCCTGTCACCAGCATTAAAAGATTTAAAAACGTGATTTTGAAGAGGGGCTAAACTGGCCCAAGATCATGCAGTTAGGAAAGGGTGCGCTGGGACGGACAAGGGGCTCTCTGCCTCCTACGTCCCGGGCTCTCAGGGCTACACGGCATCTGAGGAAGGGCTGCCTTACTGCGGAACGACTGTATCCCCGCTTTGTGTCTATCTATCCCTACCCAGGGGTTGAGGCCTGAGCAGGGCCTCCTAGCTCCGGGGCAGGCAGTCTCCCTAGGCCTGCGGGGAAGGCTCACCATGGGTAGCACGGAGGCCTGAAGCGAGGCAATGGTGACGGGCTTGGTCTTCTTGTCTTCCTGGCAGGCTGGCGGCAGGATTTCCACGAGGTTCATCTCTTCTTTGGCTTTCTCCCCCAAGCATATCTGAGAGCGGTTGAAGACAAGACAGGCCACCTCAACACCTGAGGGCAGCGGAGGGAAACCCTGGTTCCACCTTCTGGGACCAGAGGGTCCCCCCTGCCCCTCCGCAGCTGTCCAGGTTCCTCCCGGCTGCATCCGACCACCCCTCCTGGTGGTGGTGGTGGTGGGGGCACCCACCGTACTGAGCAGCAGCTTACAGTCCTGCTTCCCCTCCTTCTGGGCTTGGACCGTGCAAGTCCGCTTCTCCTGGTTTAGCTCACAGCCTGCGAAGGGAGAGGAGCGAGGGGGCCGGGCCGGCTCGGGGAGGGGCTCCCGGTTTCTATCACCGCCCCCCCCGCCCGGGGTCGGGAGCCGCCAGGCCCTCACTCACCCCAGAGCATGGCCCTGGGCGCTCTCTCCGACGCGCTGCTCGTGCTGCTGAGGTTCATGCCGCCGGTGGCGGGAGCCGGAGTCCCGGCGGCTGTGCGGAACGGGCGCCCGCTGTGAGCCGAGGCCCGGCCCGCCGCCCGCACCCGCATCCCGCCTCGAGACCCCTTCGCCCCCCGCGCGCACAGCGGCGCAGCCCTCGGGGCAAGCGGGTCGGGTCGGGGCGCGGCGGGGCGCTTGACGCCCGGTCGCCCGGGCCGGGAAGGTAACTGGGGTTGCCCAGGGCCCCCCTCGGTGCCGTCGTGGTCCCAGCGGCCCTTCCCCAGGGCCGGGCCCTGTGGCCAGCCAGCCGCCTCTCCGGCCCCGCGCGCTGGGCACCCCCGGCTCCCGCCCTCCGGCCTCCTCCCAGCCCCACCTGAGCGCCGTCGCCCACCGCAGGCTGTTAGGAGGCTCGCGCAGGGGCAGCAGGGCGCCGTCTACTCCGTCTTAAAGGAGAGGCCCTCCTTTTCGCGTTGCGCCCGGCCATCCCTTCCTCCTCCCCCTGCCGCGGCGCACCTGGACGGCTTGTTAAAGCTCAGGGCCAGGTCCCATCTCCGTCGTTTCCCACGGTGGAGGGCTGGGTGGAGTCAAGGCGATTTGCATTTGGAACAGGTTCCCAGGTGAAGTTGCTTGCTGCGGGCCCAGGACCGCGCCGGGAGCACCACCTTCAGGACCTCTGGGGACTCACCAAGGCCTGCCGGGTGAGACCGCCCAGCTTAGACTTGATTCTCCACCCCCGTGGGAAGCAGCACTAAGGCTTCTTACTACTCGTCGCCTTCCTTCCTGCTCTTTCTCTGCCCCTAGATGTGGGCCTTTTCCAAGGCCAGGAGGGCGGGTCCCCCAACGGCTATGGTTCCCAGAGAAGCGCCCTGTTTCCAAAAGGATGATTTCTCGCCAGGTCAGGAAGGGGTGGGCATGAGTCTGGTTACCGTAGAGGCCGCTGTGGCTCACTGCTGTGAGGAATGCACCGCGGGACGCGCTGGACGAGGACCAGTCATTTAACAAACAGCAGTTCACGGGGCGCAGTGCGGCACTGAAATGTTTGCTTGGGCTGGGTGGGGGTAGCGAAGAGGAGGCGGCTTTTCAGCTGACCACATCCCCCTCTGTCTTGCTCATGTGACAGTCAGAATATAACCAGGGATCTGATTAAATCTTTATTTCCCCCTCTTTTCCGCCCCCTCCCTTCCTTCCTTCCCTTCCTTCCTCTCCTATCTCCTCTCCCCTCCCTCTTCTCTCCATCCCTCCTCAAAGTATAGTTGGTCTGATTGCATTTTTATCCTTCACTCCCATCCAGGGAACTTCTCACCTACATATAGGTTCAATGCTTTCCTTCCTTCCTTCCTTCCTTCCTTTCTCTTTTTTAAAGATTTTATTTATTTGACAGAGAGAGATAGATCACAACTAGGCAGAGAGGCAGGCAGAGAGAGAGGACGAAGCAGGCTCCCTGCTGAGCAGAGAGCCCGATGTGGGGCTCGATCCCAGGACCCCAAGACCCTGAGATCATGACCTGAGCCGAAGGCAGAGGCTTAACCCACTGAGCCACCCAGGTCCCCCGGTTCAATGCTTTTCAACAAAAGTGCCAAGGTAATTCAATAGGGATAGTCTTTTCCAAAAATGGTGCTATAGAAACTGAATAGATCTCTCTGGAACCTTGACTGGAGCTTCTGCTGTGCAGGAATCAGCTCCCGCCCGCCCCCAACACTTTAAACACATCAACTTTATTGAGAAATAATTTATGTACATGAATGCATTGGTTTAAAGTGTATAACTTGGGGTGCCTGGCTGGCTCAGTCAGTGGAGTAAGTGATTCTTGACCTCAGGGTTGTAGTTTCAAGCCCCACATTGGGTGTAGAGATTACTTATATTTATATAATAGAGATTACTTATATTTATAAAAATAAAATCTTTAAAAAGTGCATGATTAAAATTTGACAGATGTATATACCTGGGTAGCGACCACCACAGTCCAGTTATAATTTCCATCTCTCCCAAATTTTCTTGTTTCTCTTTGCAGCCAATATCCTCACCCTAATGTCTAACTGGCATTAGGCAAACACCTATTCTGACACTGTGGATCATTACTGACTGTTCTAGAATTTCAGGTAAATAGAATCCTACAGGGTCTTTTTTTCTGACCTCTTTTGTTGAACAAAATGTGTCTGAGACTTATTTATCCATACCATTACTTCTATCAGTAGTTTGTTTCTGTTTATTGTTGAATAGTATTCCACAATTTGAGAAACAGACTTTTTTTTTTTAAGGTTTTATTCATTCATATGAGAGAGAGAGAGAGAGAGCGAGAGCGAGCGCACGAGCATGTCAGGGGGAGAAGCAGACTCCCAGTGGAGCTGGGAACCCGATGCGGGACTCGAACCTGAGACTCTGGGATCATGACCTGAGCTGAAGGCAAGTTGCCTAACCAAATGAGCCACCCAGACGCCCGTATATCCTCAATTTATATACCCAGTCACCTGCTGGTCAGTTTTATGCATCAACTTGACTAAACTACCATACCCACTTATTCAAACACTAATGAAGATGTGGCTGTGAAGGCATTCTGTAGAGGTGATTAACACCAATAATCAGTTGCCTTTATATAAAGATTACTCTCAGTAATGCGGGTGGGCTTGATCCAATCAGTTTAAAGGCCTTAGGAGCAGAACCGAGGTTTCCCTGAAAACGTTATGCCTGTGGACTGCAGCTTCAGCTCCTGCCGGAGACCTTCCTGTTTGCTTTTCTTGATGACCTGCTCTGTGGGTTTCAGACTTGTGGCTAGCCCTCATTACTGCATGAGCCAATTCCTTGTGATATGTCCCTGACTGATACACCCTTTGATGGATATTTGGGTAGTTTTCAGTTTTACATGTATGTTATGAATAAAAATGTCATGAACATTAGAGAGGAAGTCTTTGCATGGACATATATTTTAGTTTTTCTTTCTTTTTTAAAAAAAATTATTTATTTATCTGACAGAGAGAGTCACAGCAAGACAGGGAACACAAGCCGGGGGAATGGGAGAGGGAGAAGCAGGCTTTCCGCTTAGCGGGGAACCCGATGTGGGGCTTGATCTCAGGACCCCAGGATCATAATCTGAACTGAAGTCTGACGCTTAATGACTGAGCCACCGAGGCATCCCTGTTTTAGTTTTTCTTAGACAAATACTTAGTAGAATTGCTGGATCATTTTGTAAGCATATATTAAACTTTAATTTATGTGAAACTGTAAAATTATTTTCCAAATTCCTTTTGCACTTCTATCAGCAATGTATGAAAATTCCAATTGCCATACATCTTCATCAGCACTTGGCATTGTAAGTCTTCTTGATTTTGGCCATTCTGTGGATGTCTATATATATATATATATATATAGTGACATCTCTTGTGTTTATTTTTATTTAACGACAAGTGATGTTGAGCATCTTCTGAAGTTTACTGGTCATTTGTGTATCTTCTTTTGCAAAATACCTTTTTAAATACTTTGTCCATTTTAAAATTGGGCTATTTTTTAAAAAAGATTTTATTTATTTATTTATTTGACAGATAGAGATCACAAGTAGGCAGAGAGACAGGCAGAGAGAGAGGAGGAAGCAGGCTCCCTGCTGAGCAAAGAGCCCGATATGGGGCTCTATCCCAGGCCCCTGGGATCATGACCCGAGCCGAAGGCAGAGGTTTAAATCAATGAGCCACCCAGGTGCCCCTAAAATTGGACTATTTTCGATTATTCTTACTGAATTGTAGGGATTCTTTATATACTTTGGATACCTATGTTGTATCATGTATATGCATTACAGATCTTTTAATCCTGCCCATGGCTTATCTTTTCATTTTTTAAAATGGCATCTTTTGAAGAGCATTTTAAAATTTGATGTAGTCCAATAAACTTTTTTCCTTTTATGGTGCATGGCTTTGGTATTTGAAGAAATCTTTGTTTAACCCAAGGTCGTGAAAGTTTTCTCCTAAGTCTTCTTCTAGAAGTCTTATAGTTTGAACTTTTACATCTGTGATCCATTTGAAGTTTAGGTAAACGTTGAGGTTCATTTCTTTTTTTCTCTCAGGTGGATCCTCAGTTCCTCCAGCACCATTTTTGGAAAAGACTACCCTTTCTCTATTGAAATGCCTTGGCACTCTTGTTGAGAATCAGTTAAGCATGTACATGTTGGTCTATTTCTGGACTTTTTTCTGTCCCATAGACCTGTCTGACCTAGTGCCAACACTACAGTATGGATTCCTGTAGCATTATGGTATATCTTGAAATCAGGTAGGTGAGCTCTCCAACTCTGCTCTTCTATTTCAAAAATGCTACCCTAGATTTTTTGTATTTTCAAATAAATTTTAGAATCAGCTTGCCAGTTAAAAAAAAAAAACAACTTTCTGGGATTTTTACTGGGATTTTTTTGTTGAATGCATAGTTCAGTTTAGGGAGAAATGACATCACAATTTTGAGTCCTCTGAACCATGAACATGTTGTGATCTTTGTTTGTTTAGATTTAAAGATTGTACTCCGCAATGTTTTATAGATCTTAGTGTGCAAGTTTGGCACATATCTTGTTAAATTTAGTCCTATGTATTTCATGTTTTTTGGATGCTAGAACAAATATTATATATTTTGAAATTTCATCTTCTAATAGCTCATTTTTAGTATATAGAAATAGGTAGTTTTTTTATACTGACCTTGTGTTTTGTGGTTTGGTAAATTCTCTTATTAGTTCTAGTAGCTTTCTGAGCCCCAAACTGTGACATCTTTGAACAGTTTCACTTCTTTCTTTTTGATGGGTGCACCATTAATTAATTGCCTATGTGCTCTGATTAGGACCTCAAGTATAATGTTAAATTGAGGTGGTAAAGGAGGTACCCTTTGTTTTTGACTTTAGGGGTAATATTCAGTCTTTACCATTAAATTCTGTTGGTGGTAGGCTTTTCGTAGATGCCTTTTAATAGGTAAAGAATGTTTCCTTCTATTCCTAATTTGCTGAGAATTTTCATGTGTATTGAATTTTGTCATGTGCTTTTTCTTTATCTACTGACATGATCAGCTTTTTCTCTTTCATTTTGTTTATTTTGCTAATCACATTTATTCCTTGCATTCCTAGGATCAATCCCACTTGGTCATGATATATTATCCTTTTCATATATCCCTGGATTTAATTTGTTTGTATTTTAAGATGTTTTGCGTTTATGAGGTATATTAGTCTAAAGCCTTTTTCCCCCCCTTTTAATGTCTTTGTCTGGTTTTGCTATCAGCGAGATGTCTGTTCTATAAAATGGAAAGTGTTCCCCCTTGTTTTCTGATGTTTTGTCCAAGAGCAGGGAAGTCTCCTTGGATCAGAGTTCCATTCAGGCTCACCAAGGACTCTGCACTCATCCCCATACTGTTTCATGCTTCCTCCGTCTTGACTCAGCTGTTGCCCCATTCTAGAACCTGGGAATCCTAGCAGAATCCTCCATCCTTTCCTCTTCACATGCAACAAAGTCTGTTGATTCCAAGCTCCGCCCCCTAACTCCCCAGTGTTTCTCAACTCTCACCCAACAGTCCTTGTCTTGATTCAAATCCTCATTACCCACTAGCTGGTAGGTTCAACCAAGATTGGTCACTAGTCTGCTCTGCGATGTAGCCTCTGAAACTTGAGGCTTTCAGGATCAAACCCCCACCTCTTGTGCCCCACCCCTCAACCAGACACGTACAGAGCTACACTTTCCCCTCCGGTCGTGCTATTTTTGCAACTTCTAGAAAGGTACAAGGTTTCATGCTTCGCGTTTTGGCACTACCTGAATGTTCTTCCCTGCCTCCTTCCGAATGACTCGTTCTGCTAGGGCTAGACTTGGAGGACGGGGCGAGACCCTCCTTCCGCATCCCAAGAGTATACGGAGTCGCCAACGATCTTCCTTTCCAGCCCGTTTGCCCACTCCACTGAGTCCTTCCCAGACAAGGACCAAGTCCTTGAACAGTGCCTCTGTGATTACTACCGCGGATACTGGGTGAGGCCATGGTACGCGTGAGCTCGAACCCCCACCAGGCACACGGCTGGGTGGGAGTCCAGGGGCCGCAGTAACCCAACTCCTCCCTCTTCAAGAACGATCCCTCCCGCCCGGAAGCCAAGGGCTAGAGAACGCCGTTAAGACACGACTGCGCTTGCGCAGGGCGGCGGAGGCGGGACGAACGGACGGCGCCGAGGCGACGCGCCGGGAGAGCGAGCCTTTGTGCGCAGACGCGACTGGGACGGAAGGAACGCGCGGAACCCCTTCCGGGGGGAGGGGGGGGCGGTTTGTTGGGGCAGAAATGCGGGGCGCGGGAACGCTTCACCTTTTCCCTTGCGAGGTCAGGGAGGTGTTGTCAGCAGCTTCTGCTCTTTTCCTTTCAGTAGAGGCTTGTGGAAACAATTGAGTTTAGCTCCCCCACACCAGGCAGCCGGGGGCCCTGTCTGCTGGGGCTTCACCCAGATTAGTCCAACTTCTTAAGCTCCACGGTTCCCTTACCATCTGGTCCCCGCTCGCGAGGAGCACATTTTGGTTGCTGAGGCGGGGAGAGTGAGGATTAGGAATATTTCAAATATTTCAAATAAACCTGAGTAGGCTATAAGACTTGGGACAAGGACAATTGGGAGCGACTTCAGAGAGGGAATGGGGTTCTACTTCGGGTCATGGAAAGGGTAGGTGGGCAAAGGGCATGGAAATTCAGCCTGAGAAGAGACGGTTGTGCAGACGGGGAAAAGGCACGAGGTAGGATGTGGAGGCAGAGATAGTGGCAGTTGTCTAGTTGCACAGTAGGGCTCTGTTGGCAGCGTTTGTAGCCTGGTTGGCAAAGTTGGTAACTTGATTTGGTTTGTGGCACCTGTCCCAGACTGCCTGGTGTTAAAAGGGTGGGGCGTGGGCTTCCTGATAAATAGGATAATGGTCTGCTATACTCTTTAAAAGTATTCTCATTGATTTTCCAGTTGAATTAGTTCAGCTTCTAGAGTTTGCTCAACTTTCATAGCACAGTATAATCAGTCTTTAAGAGGTGAAAGCTTGGATTTTCTGACTTCGAGAATATTGCTTTTAAATTTGCCCACCCTTTTACTGTATCAGACTCTGTATAGTGGCCCCTCTGAGCGTCACATAAGGACAATTAGTTTTTCCCCGAGTTTGGTTGTCCTCCAAACCTTGAATCCAGACATGCATGGACTTAATCCATTACCCAGTAGCAGAGGTTAGCAAATTGCCCTCTTGTCACTTTTCATTCCATTGTAGCTGATAATAGGGTGGTTTGGTTCATTGGGGGATGCTGTATGCTTAAATCTATATATTATAAAGTCCGTCTTCATCATTATCAAAGTTAAAAATATAATTGTGTACGGTGCTTCTGTAAATATGTTACAAGGTCTGTTCACTATGTTTTGGAGTCAGTTTATACTGTTGAGGGATCTTATGCCAAAGAGTGCTTTTGAGTTTCCTTCTCTGTTGCTGACCATCAAAAAAGTATTTGTCCTGAAGTAGTTTCTAAGTATTTGATGAATGAACAGACAACAGTAGTCAGGAAGCTGCCCTGAGAGCCATAAGGGTTTTCTGGGGAAGGGGGATAATGTTCTAAGTTTGATCCCATCCTCCATTCTGCTCATCTGATGTCCCATTGTCTGGCAGCTAATTTATTTAGTTGACCCACTGTTCCTGAAATACACCAAAGTGGGTGACCAGTGAATTCCAGTGTATCTAAAAAACACAAGACAGATGTAATGGACCCCGGAGACAAGTTACAGAGGCAAGAATTCTAAGACATTACCTAGCACTTACTTGGCAGTTGTACTGACTATGGTTGGTATGTACATTTTTATCCTTTCAAGTTTATTTTTTGAAATATCTAAAGTAGGACTTTAAAAGTTATAACCATTTACATTTTTCATTACATTTTACATTACATTTTTCAAGGCCTTACTGTCAGATATATGGCTTTTGCAGGTTCCCTGTAATCATCTTTGCTTTCCTTTTTTGCTCTGGCACTTTGGGAGCATTAGAAAGCAACTTAGGGGGCACCTGGGTGGCTCAATGGGTTAAAGCCTCTCTGCCTTCTGGTCAGGTCATGATCCCAGGGTCCTGGGATCGAGTCCCACATTGGGCTCTCTGCTCCGCGGGGAGCCTACTTCCTCCTCTCTCTCCGCCTGCCTCTCTGCCTACTTGTGATCTCTGTCAAATAAATAAATAAAATCTAAAAAAAAAAAAAAAAAATTAAAAAAAATTAAAAAAAAAAAAAAGAAAGCAACTTAGGTGTGTTTGTAGATCTAGCCAAAAATCGTGGGTGAGGGAAGTGCTGGCTGGTGGCAAACAGGATACAGAGAGGTACTTTGGCTCTCTACACTCAATTCCTATTATCTCATGACCATGAGTATTTTTGGAAAGTGGTCTGTGTCTGCAAGTGGTTGAAATTTCGTAAGGTGCTAGAACATTTTTCTACTTGGGAGGAAAAAGTCCCCACAAATTCCTAAGAATAAGTTCATGTTTGAAGAATATAAAACTCTTATTTCTTAGTAACAACTGGGTGAAAGTCGTTATGTCTTAAAATCTAAAAATGTAAAAATTTGACTCAGGGCCAAATTTTTCTTCCTCTGTCTGATTTATACTTTAGTGGGGATGAACCCTTATTCGGGCAGAGTCAACAACAACCAAAAAACCAGAACCAAAAAAAAAACCAAAAACCAAAAACCAAAAACCCAACCCCCCAAAGAACCTCGTACAGGCATAATACAACTTAGTAATCTGCCACAAAGACTTCAGGTGTTTTGTCTACATAAGACAGTCTGTGTCAGGGAACACTGTCTAAAGACAACTTGATTTGATTAGCACAGTACCCAGGACAGCCTAGAAACTAATTAACTCTTGTTTTAACTGAATAAAACCTCCTCATGACTTCTTGGGGGAAACGAATGTTTAAAGATAACTAGCTTTTTAAAGGATGAATCATGTTAAATTGCTGATAAATTGACCAGAAAAAAAGTTTTCCTACTTAGCTGTTTTTTGGGTGCCCCCTCTTCTGTCAATAAAAGAACAGCTACATTGTTTAAAAAGTCTGATGTGGTTATGGAAGATTTTAACTATTGTGGTTTGTCATGACGGGACTGCACACAGGGCTGCTCCAAGGAGGCCACCATCTATGGTGAATTTCTTGCCTCTGAAATTGTTTTTGTGAAAGGGAAAGGAGTGGTCAGGGGTTTTGCTGATCAAGCAGCTTCTCAAGATAGTTGGGGGACAGGGGGCTTCTTCTTCAAGTACCTGTGAGAAATTTTTTTTTTTTTTTTTTTTAAATCTTATTTGCTACAGAATTATAATTTCGGGTCACTGGGGCATGTGACTGGAATGCTTTGCATATTAATGAAGACTGACACTTTGTATTTTAGGATCAGAGGCAGACTTAGCTAAGATGAATCAATTCTATATGCCTTCTGGCCATGAGAATACAAATTTTTGTATATAACTTAGGACCAAGAGAGACCCCACAATTAAACAGTGAACAAAGGTAGTAGGATATCTAGATAAGGTGAGCAAGACTGGCATCTAGGGGCTTCTCGGTAGCTCAGTCGGTTGAGTAGTGATTCTTGGTTTTGGCTCAGGCTGTGATCTTGTGCGCGCAAGCAGGGAGTCTGCTGGAAGGTTCTCTCCCTCTGCCCCTCCCCCTACTTGCACACACACTCTAAGGTGAATAAATCTTTTTTTTTTTTTAAATAGCACTCTAGAGCCTGTGATTTATTGAATATAAATCCACATCAAGGTACAGTTACAATGTTCCTGGCAATTAAGTTCTCTTCTAACTAGATACTGTACAGTATGGGGATGAGAAATAGTCCTCATTAACCATAGTTTTCTTCATTTGATAATTCTGGCCCATGAGGCCTGCAAAGTAGTATATGGAAAAAACTTATCCTTGAACTTGTCAGGGTCTAGTAAATGAAGTCAAGCCCACAATAAGAGGAGCGGAGGTCAGACAATTAACAAAGGGGTACCTGGGTGGCTCAGTCAGTTGAGCATCAGACTTGACTCTGGCTCAGTTCATTATCTCTGGGTCCTGGGATCAAGCCCCATGTTGTACTCCCCACTGCTTATCTCCCTCTCCTTCTGCCCCTCCCTCTGCTCACCTGTGCACTCTCAAACAAATAAATCTTAAAAAAAAAAATTAACACAAAACTGGGCTTTCTGCAATTATTACTTCTCTGCCGGCTGCCGTGTTATTACCTAGAAGAGGTAGCGTGGCTTCACCTTTATAGCTGTGGACAGTAGCATTGTACCTATATCTGTCTCAATTAGAACAATCGTATTTTTAAAAGAAATCAAATCAGACTTAGTTGAATGAGAAGCTAATTTTGCAAGGGTGAGAGGCACCTGTCATCCACTGGCTCTTACAAAAGCATGTTTCAAACATCTTTGTGTGTTTAGAGTGAGACATGTCCCTACAGACACACTAGACTTGATCGCTGAAGCCAGGTCAGTAGAAACCATTGAAGTTTATTGGCGGTCACAATGCTTACACTGTATGCAGCAAACACCCTTACAAGTCTATCCGCAACCTGATCACGCAAGAAAGGATTCACCACACAGTCGCCAGAGGAGAAGGAAAAAAAAATTAACAGGCTTGTTTTGGGGGGCAGAGGAGAGAAATAAAGATAAAACCTAATTGATGAGTGTCCCATGGGCAAGAGCTGAACTAGAGATGCGTACAACTAGCAGCAGCAATTGTGGAAAAAGTACAAGGCAAATAGCTTTCTCCATTAATTTTCTTCTGTAGGTTAATTTTTTTTAATATTCAAAACATTTATTATGGTTTTCATTTTATAAAAATGTATATTTTTAAGGGGGCGGGAGATTGTTAAATACTTCATGCTAGGCAGACCTTGTTATTAAGAACCCCTCCACTGCAGGAACTCCCTCCAGTTCATACATTCACGAGTGCAGGGTACGTATATAAATATCCACGCGCACACATCCACACACACTGCCTCAAGGGCTGGGGAAGACTCAAAGTTATCGGCCACGCAGCTAGGCCTCTGGTGGACTCCTCCAAATCGCTCACCAGGAGAGCAACGGGCTCAATTCCTTCTCTCTGGTCTCTACCTTTACAGAGACTGAGAACCCTAAATCACAGAGTTACATCCGACTTGTAAAAGCAAGAGGCATCTGTCTGAGGATGAGGATAAGCAAAGTGGGAGAAAGGATGAAGCTAAGAACACCAAACACTTTTAGATGTCACTGCAAGAGGCCACAGGACCTAGGGCAGCATCTATGGTTGAAGGGGAAGGATGGTGCTCCACATGGCTTAGAGTTCCTAATAACAAGGGTAATACAGTAACAGGAAGTAATAATTTGGGGGGGCAAGGGAAGGGCAATAAGAAAAAATATACATTTGGAATTTTTACTTTTTTTTTTTTGCCTCTCTACACTGTGTCACTAAATATATCTCTGCACGTTCACACATCCTCGTCCAGTAAAGCTTCAGGCCACCAGAATACACATTTTTTCCTCACTCGCATACACAACCCCTCACATCAGCATTGGTGCACTAGACTCTGTAAAAATTTTTCAGTCACACTTTTTGTTTTTAAACTTGAGTCAATATAAACCTTGTTCAAAATGTTATGAAAAAATGTACATGTTTATACAAGGCAGGTTGTGGCAGGACACTGGGGGATCCCCCCCACCCCCTGGGGCGGCCCCAGGAGGAGGGGCTGGAGTCTCACACATTTGTGTCTCTATCTCCTCCCACCACCCTTCCCACCCAACCCCCCGGGAACCAGCAGCGCCCTGCCCCCTAGTGAGTGCACGCACACCCCTATTCCCTGGGGAAGTAGCCAGTTGACTTTGCCATTTTCCCCACACCCCTGGAGGAGGGAGCCAGGGTCAGCCAGGCCCTCTCCCTAGTAATTGTTTGCCCCTCTGGGCCAGACCAAAGGGGCGCTGCTCTGTACAGGTAGAGTCCAAGAAGGTGTCAGCTCATCATATCATTGCTATTCACGCCATAAGTGGAATTCTTCATCGAGTCGTTGACTTCTCGACGGAACGCCGACAGGTTCTGGGTGAACCTGCAGAGGGGATGCATGTAGGTTGGGGGAGGAGGGTGGAGGGGAAAGGTCTTGGCCTAAAACAGTTCTGGCAGAGAAGCAGCTACTGAGAGGCAGAACGTATGAATCTGTTTCCAAGGTCAGTTAACCTCAGTCTTCAGACCTTAAGGGAAAGCTGGACTAGTTCTCCAACCCTTTCAATGTGACGACCCTGTGGCAGACCTTGAGATCTGGTCAAATCTGGGGCTTTGAGGGCCACCACGGGCTCATGGCAAAACAAAAGGAATCTGACAGAGGTGGGAAGTAACCCTCCCAAAGTGAGGGCATGAAGAGAATGAGGCTGATTTAATGCTTAATGCTGGAGACCTGTGGTATAGTGCTGTGCTGTCCAATATGGTAGCCACTCGCCCCACAGGGTCACTGAGCCCTTGAAATGTGCCCAGTGCAACCAAAGAACTGATGCATATTAGCTGTAAGTTCAAATTCAGTTCCCTGATTGTACCTTAATTAATTTTAAATTAAAATGCCATTTTTCTAATTAATTAAAATTAAATAAGACCTAAACATTGATTCAGAAAAGCCTGCTATTCAGTTGACAACCAGACAACTTCTAAGTATGTCTGGTATACCTGAATATGGGAATCTGCTTTGTCAACTGTACATTTTATGAAGTCTTAATACAAATCAAGTGTTTCAAATGAATATTTAGCATCTGACTTGAGATGCCTTTTAAGTATACAATACACAGGATCTTGCAGACTTAGTACAATAAAAAGAATGTTAAAATTCTCAATTTTAAAGTATGGATTACATATTATCTGCATATGTTAAATACAGCATATTAAAATGAAATTTTGTCTATATCTTTTTACCCTTTTTAATGTGGCTACTAAAAGGTTCAAAGGTATGTACACGGCCTGCTTTTCTACTGGACAGCACTGCTTTGAGATGGTCTCTAGAAGAGTCTCAAGGAGTCTCCCCTGTTCGATGACTTGGGAAATTGCTTAGGACTTCTCGGCAGGGCCTCTACACTCACCTGTCTCTGTTTTTCGTAAGAAGATTCCTCTCGATCCCTTCCATCAGGTTTTCAAAACACAGATGCATAGCCTGCTGCTTCTCTGGGGGCTGGCTGTTCACGATACTGTTCCTTAGGTCAGAAAAATACTGTGGGGCAAGGAGTGAGACAGGGTAAGGAGAGGAGACAGGGATTGGACCTCCCTCATCTGCAGGGCTGAAGGGATGTTCTCCAAGACATGGAATTACCTACCCAAATGGGGTACATTGTTTGTAACTATTTCCAAGACCATGTATGTTCATCTTACTTAAAAATCAGAGTTTTAAATTTGTAAACACTCTAAAGGTCATCTGATCCAGGGTCTATTTTTTTTCTTTTAAAGGATTTTAAGTAATTTTACACCCAATGTGGGGCTTGAATCCACAACCCTGAGATCAAGAGTCACATGCTCGATCAGCTGAGTCAGCCAGGTGCCACTGATCCAGGTTCTTCTACAGGATCTCTGGACTTCCTTATGTTTGTGGTGGAGCAGGAACTAGAATTTAGGTCATTGGTGGTCTGCTCTCCAGGTATACTCTCTCCTGGTAACACTTCCTCATCCTTTGTCTGAATTGCCACACATGCTGACTTCTAACAGTTCAGTGATTATGTGCCGTTCAAAGCATGAACAGTACATGCTCAGAAAATGGGGCTGTATTCTCCTCTGTTTCACCATCGTGGGGCGTTCCTATAATGTTTCTCACAGTGCCCTGGAAAATGATAGCCAACCGTGTGTTTACCCATGCTTCTGGCTCTGGGCACCACGGAGCTGGCTCTCTTACCTTTTCATTAAGTAGTATCAAGCCAAGTAGGGGCCGTGACATTGACCACTGGTTCCTACAGTCTTCAAAGATGATGATGTTCAGCACCGTTGACAGCATCTGGAAATGCAGAATCTGAGGCAGTGATCTAGTGTGTAGCTACCCAAGACAGACTTACAGATTCTAAACAGAAGAGTTCATTGGGTTGAAGGCCTCTTCTGTCTAGGGTAAACCAGGCAAATAGTTTATGAAGTTTTATTTTAATCTTCTATTACAACTTAAATTTTCTAAGGTATTTCCTGTTCTTTAAATGGTTTGACAATTCCTTTAAAAACGGATCTTCCAAGTTCACCCTGATTTTTGGGGGGAACGGGATAGGTTAAACAGTGATCAGAGTAGGCAAAATCCCTTTACACTATAGCTCCCAGGTACTTGTCTCAGAGGAGACAGCTTTGTAACATTCTGGGAATGTGAGGCGAATGTGAATTATTTCAGTGTTTCTTTAGAGAACAATGCAGACAAAGATGAGATTGGTTAAAATTAACTAGTAGCTAAAAGCTAAATAATTCCATCCATCCCATTTCCTTATCTATTTTTATCTAGTATATTTTTGCAAATCTTACTTCTAGAAAGATGCCTCACACAAATAAAGCAATGGCAAACATATGGTTTGATCTCTGTGTGGTCAGTTATTTCCTTTTATCCTGTATTCTTGTTCCCATTCTGCAAATGGGAGTACAAGCTTTACAGCTGGAAACTGCTAACTCACACTCCATTTATAGCAACGGGTGAGCCCGGCCTTTGTTGTAGAAGGAGGTCACGTCCAAGGCTCAGGGGTTGGTGTGACACTTGGAAAAGCAATTCAGAACTTGTTTTTTTCCAGATTTTTAAAACATCTGATGATTACGGCAAACTCAAAATCCACTGCAATTTTAAGGCATGAACTTCGTTTCGGCAGCATGAGGCTGGTGAGATGGGACTCCCCATTTTGCTTGCCCTTTCCTCTCTCACAGAGGTTCTTACACTGCAGGACCCCCACACTGCCGCCTGATGCTCACGTTCCTTACCTGCTGGATCATCTCTGGATGCTGCTGCATGATATGCAGAAAGCGGTCACTCTCCTGGTTCAGGGGTGTCGTCCTCTTCTTGGTGCTCCGTGACAGTTGCTTAAAGAGGTATGTCACGATGTGGTCTAGGCAAGAGCAGCAGCCTGTGCATACCATGGTGTCTGGAAGAAAGAGCGCAGGGGTGGATTAGAGCAGGGGTATGGGGCTGCTGATGGTGACGTGGGCAGCTCAGGGACTGCCGTTAGCTGAGCTCCAGTAGAGGCAGAGGTAAAAGAGGTAGAAGTACCCCGGCAGACAGGGAACTGTCCCCAGCTCAGACAAGGCCTGCGCTTGGGTGCTTTCTGTTGACTTCTCACCCTGATCATATAACAAGGTCCAATTCTAAGTTTGAAAGTGAGCATGTGGTAATAGACAACACGCATTAATAATATTGACATTACTGACTCAATGTGGTGTAGATATATGTCTTCTGCTTCATAAAAAATAACGAATAATTTACATACAGCAAGTACTTCTACTGTGCCAGATATTATGCTAAGGACTTTATAGATATTATCTCTAATTTATCCTCTTGAGAACTCTGGGAGGTAGTTGTTCCATTTTAACAAATAAACCAAAGTTTGGAGAGGTTATATGACTTGCCTCCAGATCACGCTGCTCAAAACTGGACAAGGTGTGATACGAATCCAAAAGTTTGAGTTACTGGGGGAGGCCATTAAAGCCAGCTTCATACAGCTTCCTGACATGTCGAGTTTGTTAGAGATACTGTATCCTTTATCTATGAAGCATTCTGCAGGGAGCATGGTGGGCCTGGCGGGGGTGGGGGAGCTGCAGACTCGTCTACACATTTTACAAAGGGGACACTGCAGCACAGCTTGCAGACAGAGCTCTGACGAGGTGAGCCACAAGCCAGAGGACAAAGGGATGAACCCTTAAAAGAGTCAACCCTTCTGTTTCTGTTTACACAGAGGTCCCTCAATTTTCAAGAAGCTATAAAACAGAGCAGGGTCGGAGCCCTTGGCTGGACTGTCCCAAGTATGGGTCTGCACCCTGCTGGACATCAATGCCAATCAAAGCAGGGGCACGGAAGTGTAACTCACCACAGCAGGCAATCCGAAAGTCATTCTGTGTGCACTTGCAATATATTGTGATTATTTTACAGTTGACTTAATCTTCCTATTTGTTTTGCTCAGCTTAATATAAAAAAATGTATTTTGTTCTCTGAATACGTGCATACCTACTGAGCCTGGTCAAAGGTAGCCTAGGACAAAAGAGTTGGCAGGAGCCAGGTGGAGGAGGAGGAAAAACCCATGCAGCTGCCTGCGGGAGTGCCTTCCACAGCCTCCCTGTCCTCGGGTTAGAGCATGAGGGCCCCTGCCTGGTCTTCGGATTTGTCCCGCCCACCTCCCTCTGGCTCCCCTGTACCAGTGGGTCCTCTGCACCATGTGTCGGGCGTCGGGCTTTCCGGACTCTCTCTTGCCTGCGGGTGCTAGTACTTGCTGTTCCTCCTGCTAGGAAGCCTCCCAACTAACCTAATGCCCGTGCAGCTTTCTGGCCCATCGTTTTTCATCAGTGCTTTTGGCTAGCCTTGTTTTACCCCACTTGCTCAAAACCAGGAGCGTAGGTGTTCTTCCTGACAGCTCTCACAGCACTCCCTCCTCAGCCCCACTGTGGTGCGTAAGTAGGTAAGCGCAGTAAACAGGCACTTGTCGACCTGTCTGTTTCATCTACCAAATAAAAAGCTCCTAAAGGACAAGGGCTGTGGTTATTAATAATTACTGTATCCTTACTGCCTAGCACAGTGCTTGGTCCTCAGGATAGGGTCAATAAGTATTTCTGGATGAGAATATATCCATGAGTCATACAAACATACACTTTTGGATACAAGAGCAAAATCTTCCCTTTCTGTTAAGAGGTAAAAAGCAACCAATCCAGGTACTGACCAAGTGCAGTAAGTCCTTCAGAAATGGAAGAGAGAATATACATGATGACGTGAGGTTCCAGGCTTGCAATAAAGTTCATGTGGTCCTGGGTCAGGACTTCCAGTAGTGAATAGTAAGACTGGCTGAGCTTGGGGTAGTCCTGTGGGAGAAGAGGACAAAAATCTGCTTAGGCACTGTGCACCTCAATATGCAGGGAGCAAGACTTTTTCTTTCTTTCTTTTTTTTTTTTTTTTTTTTAAGATTTATTTATTTGAGAGAGAGAGCATGAGAGGGATTTAGTACTTCTAAGAAATGAAAATAAGAGTGGGAGACAGAATCTCAAGCAGACTCCCAGCTGAGCGCAGAGCCTGCTATGGGGCTTGATCTCATGACCCTGAGATCAGGGCCTGAGTTGAAAACAAGGGTTGGATGCGCAACCGACTCCGCCATCCGGGCACCCCAACAGGGAGCAAGATCTTAAACAAAACAGCTCAGTTCCCTTCAGATGGGAAGACAAAAGAGCTAGTTAGAGTTAGCTTATAGTTCTCCAGAGAAACATTCAACCACAGTGTCAGGCAAAACAACCAAAAAGCGAAACCCCAAAACAAAAACACCTGAATACGATGAGGGGCTCAGATCTTGTCAACAAAGCTTAGTGCTTACCAAGAGGTCACTGTGGGGAATGGAGAGGAGCAGCTTGATGAAGGTCTGGAGAGCGTTGTCCAGGGCATCATCTCCATAGAGACGGAAGACTCCAAAATTGACATAGCTCCCACTGAGGGCTGCCTTCAGCATGGAGAAGCAGATGGAGATGCCCTTGAGCTTCAGTGCATAGACCTGATCCTTTGGGACCTCTCCTAGTGTCAGGATGCGATTGCCTGAGTAGACAGACATATGACATGTACATGTGTAAAACCACATTATTACTAATAGTTTAGGTCATCAGCTCAACCCTCCTACTGGGAGGCCCTCAGTGCCAGCTGGCCTTATAATACCATCCTGGCTGGCGCCAGGGCTCGCCTACACTGCATACAGTGTGGTGACTGAGCTGGAATTCCCTCCCGGGGTTATCCTCCTCTAAAGCACGTACCATACATTGTTATCATCTTGCTGGTTTCTCTGAAGAGTAAGATGCCATTGGGGGAAGAGACATCAAATTGTAGTCGCTGGGACCTGAGCAGAGAACACAGAGGCAGAGAAAGTCAGAGTTATGCTGCTGGAAGACTACGGTACTCAGGCTCTCATCGGAGTACCCTGGGTGATTCTTTTTGCACTAAGATGTGCAGATTACCTATCCTAATGCAGAATAACCAAGTCAAAGGTATTAGCCAGTGACAGAGCTTCTATCTTGAAGACTGACATGCTAGACTCAAGTTCTGCTTCTCAAACTGAAAACATTTACAAGAAATGGAAGTGAGGCAGAAGATGAAACTACTCTCTTAAAATTCTCCATTTTGATTAAAATATGGCTTCTGCAATAGTCATTTCTTAGAAGTACTCAATCATAGCCCTTTAGACATTAACCTGCCTTTACCTTTATAGCTTCAGTGGCAACCAAGGGAGGGTACAAGCACTGTTACCCCTTGATAAGAAGGAAAGAGGCGAAGGAACTGGCGCTGCTACCAGAGAAAGTGGGTGAGGCAAGTGTTTTAAACAACTTGAGCTCTGGGTTCCTGACTGTCCCCTGAACCAGAGCCCCTCTTTGCTTTGTGCCACCTTTTAATGAGCTGCTAGTTGGGACTTTTACTGACTGTAGTTGGTTAAAGCCTCAAACTCAGAAATCCTTCTTGACCCTTCTTTCCTTTCCTCCCCACGTTGGATCCATCAAGGTCTAGTGCTACATAACATGCCCCGAATCTATCCAATTCCTCTACGTTCTTCTGCTTCCACTACCGTCCCTCTACAGTTCCCTTCCTCACATGGTAGAGGGATATCTTTCAGTACTGTCAACAAGATCACTGTGATCCCGTGCTTCAAACTCTTCGGCAGCTTCCCGCTGGCACGAGAACGCGTGCGCCTTCCTCACTGCTGCTGTACTAAGTCACCACAGGACTGGGCCTCCACGTGCCTTTGACTCCTCCCCTCCAATGTCCTCCCTCATCCACCGTGCTCCAGCCAGTGCATTTTTCTGTCTCCAGTCCCAGTGAGCTCATCCCGTCTGAGGGCTTTTGTAGCTGTTTTCAGCTGTAGGCTCCTCTGGTGTGGAGGGTGGTCTTTTGTAGTTGTTTTCGCAGTTTAGAATGCTCTCTCCCCTTATTTTTGCAGGGCTATCAGAGTCTCTTTTGTCGTTCAGATCCCAGCTTAAATATCACCTTCTCTTAGAGGTTGCTTCTCTGACCCTCCTTACCTTCAATTCCTCTGTTTTATTAACTTTTTTCTTCACAGCACTTATCACTATTTGAAATGATTTTCCATGCTTGTTTTACTATTTGTTCTCGCAGAACGTAACATCTAAGAGGGGAGAGGTTTTGTCTGGCACAACAGCTAGGAAAGTGGCTGGCAGAGAGTAGAGGCTCTAGGCTCTTTGAGTACTACCTACCCCCTCACTAAAGTAGTTTTAAAAATTAATTTTCTCAGGGTGCCTGGGTGGCTCAGTGGGTTAAAGCCTCTGCCTTCAGCTCAGGTCATGATCTCAGGGTGCTGGGATTGAGCCCCGCATCAGGCTCTCTGCTCAGCAGGGAGCCTGCTTCCCTTCCTCTCTCTGCCTGCCTCTCTGCCTACTTGTGATCTCTATCAAATTAAAAAAAAAAAAAACTCTTAAAAAAAATTAATTCTCTCAGGAGTGCCATGAGGGGCAGATACACAGACCCGGAATTCTAGTGAAGTCAAGGGGGTGGATTTTTCTCTTCTTCCATCCCTAAATTCTTGGGCAAATTTAAGATTTGGTATTTTGGAAGTCTGCCTTACTTTCTTCTTAAGTAAATCATTACTCATCCAGCTGCACTTTGCCAAACAGACACCTTTCTTAAAAATGGATATTCTTATATGTCTGGCATCACTCTCAATTGTCTTTTCTGAAATGTGAACTTATGAAATGTGGTGGACATGACACCATTACTAAATGTTAACTTTTATATGTGGGCGGGGAAATTGGAATACAGGTTGCCAGATTCACCTCTCATAAAAATGGGTTATTTTAAAAGACTCTTTCCAAAGTGACTTATTTCCTGAAGCAGCTACGACTTTGTGTGGCTGGGACACCCTTCTTCCAAACAAACAAAAACATATACACATTAACTTTTAGAGACGTTTTTCAAATTCTGAAAGCAGTGAATCTTACTATCTTCTACAATCTGCCCAAAAATGAGAGAAAATCTCTTGTTCCAGAGTTCTCTCAGATGAAAGGGCAGTCGATCTTTTGAAAATCTTCATCCGGCTTACCTGTTATGAACTAATTCAGCCATCAGCTTGAGCACAGGAGTGGTACAGGCTGGATCATGGTACCATAGCTCAATTGCCCGCTGGAGAATTGGCATGTAGGATGGATATCTGTAAGTGAAAAGCTAAGGAAGAATTCTAAATCCAGGAAGGTACAGAACCAAAAGTAATCTCTCTGCGCTGGTTAAGCACAAACTATCGAATGAAAGTCTACACCTGCCTGTCTCCTGCTTGCTAATCTTGTAGTCTTTTTCACCCAAAGGTGCTACAGTGACTGTGTGCTCCTGAAATTGTAATAAGCATGTAATAATGCACTGCCATTTACATAATGACTTGGTCCCGAAGAGCATAATGTGTCTCATATTGTTAATTTATCTTCTTTTCCCTTCTGTGACATGATAGGAAATAAGCTATTTCTGTTATATAACTATTGGAGAAACAGAGGCATTCAGCTTTGAAAGGATTTGTTCAAGGTTATGAATTCAAGGTTGGACTTTCTCATTCCTAGGAAAGCTATCTTTTTTTGGCAGACTGAAATGTCTCTTTCTCCTGACTGAAGCAAACTTCATGTGCAGCAGTTCCATAGGCATTTATACCTGGGACCCAGAACAGAACGTGGGAAACGACCTCATTCGTTTGCCTGTCTGTCTGACCCAAGCAGGCAGCCCTCTGCCATTAAGCCACTGTGGAATGGCAGCTAACAAGACATAGGGCAGGTCTTTGGGGAAACCCTTCGCCTTCGTTGCCTCCCTTATCCTCCCCCTCCCTCTCCCTTTCCTGATGACTCCACCGCCCATCCGCACTCCAGTTAGGGCTTTCAGTGGCAGACCTTCCTGGTCTGTATTAGGATACATCCACTCAAACAGCATCATGAAGCTGGTCTTGGCATTGAAGGCGAAAGCTATCCCTCTCAGGTCTCTTACGAGGCCAACCAGAGTTCGCTGTAGTAGAAGGCAAAAATATATTAAAATAGAAGAAAAACCAAACCTATAACCACTTTGGTGGGGATTTCACAAATGTTAATAAAATTCTTCTACCACTCAACAAATACTCCTTCCCAGATATTCTGAACTGATCTCTTCCACACTAGGATGTAATCTTTTTCACTTGGAAAATTAGTTTTGGAAGCTTGTTATATACAAAAAAAGCAGTGATTCCTGGTCCATCACAGCAAAAACAGGTTGATAAAGTTTTAAAACTTTAATTAAATTTAAAACTTTAGTTTTAAAACTTGACAAAGTTTATCACATCACACTGATGTGATAATTCGTTACGTAAAAAATGGAAAAGCAAAAAAGCTTGATTCAAGAAGAGTTAGAAAAAAAGAAGAAATGGCCAAAACGTTTACACAAGAAGGGGGAGAAGGAATATATATCCTAAAGGTTGGTCCCACAACTAATTACAAAGGCCCCAGAACCACAGGAAATCAACTGGAGACCCTGCTGGGAAGAGGACAAAGAAGCCTACAGGTTACCCGCCCCTCTGGCTGGGGTGCCTGGAAATAAGACTGTCAATCCTGGAGCTGTAAAGGACACTTTTATAGAAGAGACTGCAGCCTAAGAGGTCAGATTTGCCCAGCATCACGAGGCTAGGTGGCAAGAGGGCCAGGGTTAAGACTCATACCATCAAGACTCCAAATCCAATGCTCTTTCTCAGTAGAACTTTTACTTGTCCTATGGGCCCTGAACAGCAATAAAACTGCCTTGAAAAACTAATAGTCATCACTAGGCTCAAGGACATGGCACATATGGATGTCCTGATTCATTGGTCAAAAATGATCGCACTTCTGCTAACATAACAGCCTATTTTAAGCGAAGTTCTGTTCCTAAACTAATACATAAGCTGTTTTCAAGTCTAAGACATGGTCACTCTAGAGACTTATTACATGAAGTGTAACAAAGACATGGATCATGCTCGTAGCTCATGGCCAAAATAGTTCTTTTCATAAATTTTACTTGCTTTGTATGGAACTAAAGTGATGGGGAAAAGGGCGGCTATTCACTATCTCCCTCAGTTATCCCTGGAACCGGCTGGTATTCAAGCTCAAGTTACCGCCACGCTCCACACTAACAGCTTTGAATGGCACATATCTCAAGACACTGGTATAAAGAGGAGAGAGAGCTGGACAAAGTACTGTTGCTCTCTGACTTCCCTGATGATTTGGAGACAGAAAACTGAGAGCCTTTCTAAAGATGAAAACAGAATTTTAGAATATTAGGTAAAGCCTGGCATTTTCGGGACCATAGTCCTGGCTATTCCGTGACTGTAATTCAGCCTCAGTGTCATTATGAACACTGCAAGAAAGTCCTACAAATACTAATAACCTAGTGTCTTCTGGTTTTGGTGTAGAGACCTATATAGTTAAGGAGAACAGGTGTGTGTGAACATGGGGAGAGCAAAACCAAGAAATAATCATTCTGAAAGCCAAAATCAATAACTAAAGGTAACTTTAAAATTCCATATATATGGAAATTCACAAAGCCTTCTAAATGACTCCTGTCATTTAAGAAGAGATCTTAATGGAAATTAAATAATACAAAGAACTGAATGATAATGAAAACATTACATATAAAAACTGTAGACTCTGGAAGCTTAGAGCATAACAATGTTAACATACTTAATACTATTCAACCGTACAACTAAAAATGGTTAAGCTAGTAAATTTTACTTTATATGTTTTTTTTAACAATTAAAAAAAACCCAACATCCAAAACCAACATGTGGAATGATATACCTAGAGGTCTAGAGGGACAGTTATAGTTTTAAATGCTTACATTAGGAAAGAAGGAGGGCTGAAAAGAAGAACAATGGAGAAACCCCAAGAAAAAAATGAAACAGAAAATACAGATACAAGAGTTTAAACAAAGCAAAAAAACCCCCTATTTTTGCAAAGACTAATAAATACATCTCTGGCAGGACTGATCTAGAACAAAAGAAAGCACTAACAAGCAGTATTAAAAATGAAAGGGGAACACAACACTGAAGATACAACAGAGATTAAAAAGGTAATAGGAAAACATATAAAATAACTTTACGTTAGAAATAACTTTACGTTATTACATTTGAAAATGTAGACAAAAAAAATCCCAAGTGCTGCTTAAGAACACATTTTAGCATAAAAATAAAAGACTTTATAAATCTACTGGTTCTTCTATCTCAAAATCCCAGGAGTCCAAGAGGTTAAATACAAAGTGAAATCAGTGGAAAATGTTTGGATGAGCATTATTTTCTGCAGTGCTAGCTAATCTAGTCTCTGTCAGGGGTTGCCAGAAAGCAGAAGCTGGTCAACCAGTGGGTGAAGGACTCACCTTTGCCTCTTGCTCGTTGAAACTGTTAGTGCTAAACATCTGGGCCACAGCCTCAAATGCTCCCGTGAGTGGCAGCATGAACTGCTCGTACTGATCTTCATCCTCTCCTGCAAGGGAAACAACTAGTCTGTGACTCCAGTATAAAAAATACAAAGCTGTGTACGCAAGGAAGAGAAGATAGTATGACAGGCGAGCAGACCCAAGAATAATTCAAGTAGGCCCCTTTACCATATACCCCACGGGTATTATTAGTAATTTCAGAATGAAATGTAAATAGATCATTTTTAATATAGAAGAAGGCAGAAATCATCCATTGCACGGACGTCCACATTGTTTTTCGACACTGAGCCACAATACCAGAGACTCAGATGTGTATAAGATACTACATTTTTATCTACGTCTCCTTAAGTGAGAGCTAACAGTCAGCTAAGGAAGGACTGAGTCTGGTGTATGAGAACCTGATGAGACTCATACTTGAATCGGGTGCTTGTGGAGGCTCTCTTCACGCTTCTCTTTTCACCCATCTTCCAGAAAGCAAGAAGGTTTTGTAATGTTATGTGGTAGGATGAAACTTAAATAAGCTCAAAATGAGGATGACAGCACTAGGTCTCAGTCATTACGTTAGTTGACCCAAAACTGCTAGTATCACAGCAGAGCTAGAAAGGTTCTTCAGCCCTGTGGGTTCACACATGCTAATGAAAGGAAGATTCTGTTGATGGTCTTAGGTGGGTTGTGCCTTCATTTGTGGTGGACGGTTTACCTGGCCAACAAGATGCATTTAAGACTCTCAATTCTCCTAACTTTCAGAGAAGAAATATGAATAGGTTTTAAACCCACTGCACATCAGAGGAAACTTCTGGCACATACTGTTCTTCTCTTCCAGTTACAGGGACCATGATAGCGTGATGTGTTCTTGGTGAAACCAGACTTATTTCAGAGAGTTCTGTCACTGTTGAAACAACAGGAAAGACCTCCCCCACATCTAGTTTTCTGTGCTCAAGTAAGAATTGACACCGCGCCAGACTACCACCAAGCCTCCAGGGTTTACTGCAGTACCTAAATCCACCATGAGGAGGCGCCCAAGTGCTGTGTAGAACGTAGTCCGACACCGCATGTCTGTCAGATTGGACTGATTGTTAATGCCCAGAAACGAAAAGTGCTCGCTCTATTGAAAGAAAAGAAGACAAGTTAAAAAGGTAAAACATGGGCACAGGCAAGCCAGGAATTTCAGAGTTACTGAGCCTTTTCAAGCTAATGGCTATCTCGTCATTCTTAAGAGTATGAGTTGTTGTCTACAACTAATTTATCTTTGCATGAATAGTAGTAGGTAGCGTCATCGTAACTCCGATCACCCCGCTCTCAGGGAGCCGCTCAGATGCCCGTGAAGTGTGATCTGGCGGTGTGAAGGGAGTCGGGGAGCAGTCTCTGGCTGGGGAGGCACTGTGGGCCTCAACTGAGAACATCTCCTGTGTATGGCTGCGGAGGAAGCGCGTGTGGCTAGCAGGAGAGAGCCAGGAAAAGGAGCGAAGCACTCACCGTGTGATTGTTCAGCATGAACTGTACCGCACTAAGCTTCACCAGTTTCCTTACACTGCTGTACGTGAAGACAAAGAGAGAAGGTCAAGGAAAGTGTGTGCAAATGAGGCACCTATGATGCAGAATGCAGCTTTCTAGGATAAAGTAAGCAGTTTCTTTCCTGCCTTTGACTTCCATACCCAGATTCTCTTATTTTCCTTAAACACTTGAATATGACACCCGCCAAATGGAAAAAAAGATGTGTTCTCTTCTAAGCGGTATTTAACTGATCAATGACCGAATACCCATACCAAACTCCCATCTGTAAGAAAAGAGATAAAACCCAGCAGTTTCCCCCAAGAATCATGAATATCCTAGGGTAGCTTCTCTCACTGGGGCTTCTAACAGGGAATTAAGCCCTAAATCCCTGCCTCAGGCACCCACTGTGTGTGGTGAATAAAGTTCTGTCCTATGCATTTAGAATGGTACTAGCTATGTACAATCTTTGGGATGACTGAGAAAAAAGTCACTCATTTTTATAGGGTTTAGTCTCTTGCAGACCCCTGCTTATGGAAGTCTGTCTCAGAGCAATTCAAACTTTATGGCAGACTTAGTCCAAGTCAAGTCAAGAAGGAGTGCAGCCACTACTTTTACTGCAGAGCTTGTAATCAGGTGGCTTCTACCAAAAGGCTGACAGACAATCAAGATGGACTCTGCATCAGGGAGGATGCAAAAATATTGGCTACGGAGTGTATACTGATCTGCTGGGTGTTTCTGGATCTTAGAGATTACCAGGGAGAAATCTGTAGAAACTGTCGTGGGGTGGCTCACATTTGGAGTCTGGAATTATCCCTGGATTCTGTATGGGTACTGCCTTTGGCTCCCAGGAGAATGGAGGATACCTGAGCACACATGAAAACTAAGTGAAAGTGGAAAGAGCAGGAGGGCATGATTTCTAAGACTGTGGCAAGCCACAGTTCCTGCTGTGCACAGAAGCCGGCTTAGAAAAGGATATCCAATGGAGAGGTCATTGAGAAGCTGTAGTGTCTTAGAAGTGATCGGTTCACAGCGGCCCCAGTACTTCAGGTTGGTGATGCTGGAGGACAAAAAGAAAAAAAAAAGCAGGAGATACTTTTGATTTGCCTGGTTTCCTTGAGAGTTGGGAGAAGAAGAAAATCATCCATCAAGAGTCACCACACATCTGCATCACCAATTCACAGACATCACAACCACAAAAAATGGGTATAAAATCTCCGTACTTACATTTGGTTGACTAGAAAAATTATCCTTCAGATAATCTTCACTACTTGGTTCCAAAGCTACACTGGCCCATACCCAGGCCCTTGGAATTCTGGGGCACTCCAGGGCTGATTTCTGCAGCAAGGGTAAGAGATTTCTGCGGCAGTGATAACATGCAGACGTATGCAATTCTGCACCTGCACCATCCACTGTCAGCTGCAGAATTCTAGTAGCCCTTGCTTCCGGGTTCTTGGCTGGCAGAGTCCTTTAGACCCCCTTTGTTTTGTGCATCTTAAATTATTAACCAGCTCATGGATATGAGTGTTTAGGATTGGGATGGCTGGAAGGGGGCAAAATGTCACTTTGCACACAGCCCTGGGTAAAATATTTGGCTCCTAGTGTGTGCTTTGAGATACTGAGCTCCTAAAAAGGGGAAAATGTGAACAAAGGGGCAGAACTTAAAAAAACAAAAACGAAAACAAAACAAACGCAAAAGGGCCAATTAGGAGCTCCAACTTTGAAGACAATTCAAATAGCACTCCATTTTGCAGATTCAAGACTCTCAAAGGGTGTGATGCTTCGTGATAGGAAAAGCCTGTTTTAAAGTGAGGCTCTCCTCCTTGAGAGAGGGGCACCTAGTGGAAATCAGCACCAGAAAGTGAATGCCCACTCTGGGCATCCTTGGGTGATTGGGTGAGAGGCTGAGCACCAATCATGGGTGGGAGGGAGGTCCATTTTGCTAATGCCATGACAGGGTTTCACCGGTGATTCCAGAAGCTAGAGATGAGATTCCACATGAACAAAATTAAATCCTTGCCTGTACAAGCCTGGAATGCTCTGGGGCCGGGCCATATCTCTAAGCACAGCTTGTCACACACTCAAATGCACAATTTTCTGACGCAAACGATCAATGCTAGAATACCAAGGCACTGGCAGCATAATGCCAAGATCACATTTTACAGTTGCAACAGGATCGCAAGGGACTCTTGCTGATGGCAAGCCAAACACTTACATTTTTCCTATGAAGACGCTCAGGACCATGGTCTCATCATTCAAGCAAAGAACTTCTGAGAGTCGGCGGTACAGCTGGTGTTGTGTTAAGGGAAGAGAAAGTAATCAGAAAATATGGATTAGAAAAATCACATTCCAACATTGTTTTTTGTCCTTATTCAGGGGTAAGATGTGGGAAGAAAATGGACAAAAGTGTAGGGGAAGTCTTTGTTGAAGGGGTAAACTAGTTTCTAAGTATTACTTGATTCTAGAGAGATGCTGAGCTATCTTACCAGTACCCTTCACCCCAAGATGACAAAGACTGTCAAAACCTTCTGCTGTTCTGAACATCAGTTCATGTACAGAGACTGAGAAATGCCAACATTGAGACCACCAGATGTTTTGACCAGCCATCTGTTAAGCACATGGAACACTAGAGAAATGGACCCAATTCTTGGATGAACCTCTCAAAATTCTACAGATGAAGAAGAGACATCTGGACCATCCTGACACTGTAATCTGTGTCTGGACTGCTATCACGTTTCTCAGCAATTCTGCAAGCGTAAGTGAGAACCAAGTGGAGCCAACCGAGCGCCTGTTACCTTAGAGGATTTTTGCACCTGGTCCCCAATGTAGATCTTACGAAACTGTTCAAAAAAGCTCAGCATGGCCAATTCTAGCTTCTCATTACCCGCTTGAGCCAGGCGAGAATCTGTTAGGTTCATCAGCTGGAGCACCCTAGAGGAAGAAGAGCAATGATTCTCTCAACAGCAGGATATCCTGATCACTCTAGAAAATCCAACCTACCCTCAAGTAGGCCTCTATGTCTCCTCTCCTTACCCATCCTATCTGAAAGGCATTCTCTGCAGGCTCAGTGCTCTGCTGAGAGAACAGAATTCTCCATTTCTGCCCCACAGGAACCACAGCGGAAGAATGAATATGAGCAACTGGTTGGCTGTTTAAAAGTTCCAGTCCACCAAGACTAAAAACTGAGGCGGAACTAATAGTTGGCTTAAAAATAGTGGGAAAACAAAACAAAACACTGGCACCGGGGTTATGACCTTCCTTGAAACTTCTGTGAGACTGTAAGTAAAGCAGTTTATTTCTGAGTCCCAGTTCCTCATCTATAAAATGACGGAGACTGGACTAAGCCCGTGGTTCTCAATCTTTTTTTCCCACAGAGCCATGAAGGGGATGGACACATGAAGGGCAATGTCCACAGGCAGGTAAAAGTTCCAGAGACCAAGAGCAGATATGCTACCCGTGACTTCATCCCTTTACCCCCTCCCCACACCCCTCCCCCCCAAAAGAAAGCATACGGAATGCAAGTGTGTAAATACTGGATGAATAAGAATGTTACTGCAAGAAGAGTCACTTGTCATTCTGATGATGTGAGAACAGGTAAACTATTCTTGATATATAATGAGTGAATAAGACTCAGGCATGATGCTGTAACACTCAGTGTGAGAACCAGTATACAAGACACTCTCTAAACTCAACTTATATTATGACACACATGCAGTATCACACCAGGCTGCCGAATCAGATAGCTTATTAGCCTTCATCCTTATCAAATCTTTGCTGAACTCTTCAAAAAATGCCATCTGTGACATGCCATGGAGATTTTTGTCAGGTTTAAGGCACCTAAGGGCAGATGGGCATCATCTGATAAGAGAAAAATGGGGATTTTTCTGAATAAGAATTATGGACTGAAATGTCTAGGAACCAATCTATTCTAAGCCATCATGTTAAAATGTGTTTATCTCTAAGGGGAGCATTGGAAAGTTCAGAACCCTTCAGGGTGGCAGTTCCCCAGGGTTGCAGTCTGTTTGCACACAATTCTGAAACACGATCTATCCTTCCACCTGCATTCTGACAGGAGGGTGCAGCGCGTTGTCCAGGGGCTACTGGACGTGTGACACCATGACAGACTGGATGCAGACGCAGATAAGAGAATCCAGCTGACTTCTGAGCCAGACATTAAAACAAAGCCACTTTCCTCATTAATTTTTTTGAAAAATATTTAAAAAAACACTACTTATGCTGACATGTAATGGGGCTTATTTTTAAGTGAATAAATTTAAATTTTCTCAGTTTTACTTTTCTTTTTTTTTAACAAAAAGATTTAAGTCCTCTCTCCACCCAATGTGGGGCTCAAACTCAACGCTGAGATCAAGAGTCGCACGCTCCACCAACTGATCCAGCCAGGAGCCCCAGTTTTACTTTTTAATACAAAAACTATCAATAGCTATATTTTATAAACAGAAACTCTTTGAGATTCTCAATACTTTTTAAAAAAGTAATTTTAAAAATACTTCTAAATACCTTTTTAAGAAGGTGAATAGTCCTGATGAAAAGGTTAGAGAACCTCTGTGGCAGAGTATTAAAAAATCCTGCCTTTTTATTCTTTTAAAGATTCTATTTATTTGAGAGAAAGAGAGCACAAATTGGGGGGAAGGGCAGAGGGAGAGGGATAAGCAGACTCCCTGCTGAGCAGGGAGCCCAACCCAGGGCTCGATCCCAGAACCCCAAGATTATGACCTAAGCTGATGGCGATACCCAACCAACTGAGCACCCAGGCAACCCAAAATCCTGCCTTTTTATTTCTATGTTAGGTGAATACTTAGAAATCGTTAAATGTTCATTTATAGGTTTTTAGGAAGATGGATGAGAATTACACAGACACAAAATAACTTGAAATCCTCTAGGTGGAAAAGTGTATGTCAAGAGATTTGAAAGGCTGTAGAAACTCTGTAATTCCGTATTTGGGGATACCCGAACCATATTTTCCTCTTCGTCTTACTCTGCTATGGAAAAAGCACTCCATATTTCATTAACTCTGAGATACTGTCCTTAAAACTAAAAGCTAATCCCTATTCTGGTTTTCCTAATTGTGTATCCATCATTTCCTTGCTGAATTACTATAAATGTTTTTTCAGTAAAGACTGTAGGTAGAATTTTTGCTGTATTTATAAAATGTCTAAAGCTGGACCTGTAACAGTCCTTCATTTTCTGGGCACCAGCTTCATGAGATTATATTCTATTGACAGGGAGGAAAGCATTAATAGAAGCATGTCAAGTTCCTGTGACGTTAGGACCCAAAAGGAGGGGTCTCGGTCAAAGCTGTGAAATGGAGAGACTCTGTGAGAGCACCTACCGACAGACGAGCTCGCCATCCATAGCATCTTGCTCGTCAGTGCTGGCAAAGGAAACCCGGCCACCGATCACTGCGCCAATGATGTATACCAGCCACGTCAGCCGTCCTGCAACAGGAAGAAGACCTGTTAGTGTCCCCTCCAGCGGTCATTTCATTGACGAAATCTCCTCATAGCGAGGTGTGTTTCTTACTAGGAGCTTCTGTAATCTTAAGAACAGTATGGTAAAGCCATAGTGTCTAACTTTTCTTACCCTGCTCTGGCAAGGGTGAAGCCAAGGGGGAAATTCAGTAGATAACCAACAGTCCCCTATGAGACAAGGTCATTATTTTTAGAGTCCAGTACTTTTTTTTTCTTTTTAAAGATTTTATTTATTTAACAGAGAGAGAGAAAACAAGCAGGGGAGTAGCAGGCAGAGGGAGAGGGAGAAGCAGGCTTCCCGCTGAGCAGCAAGCCTGATCCAGAGTCCTGGGATCCAGGACTCTGGAATCATGACCTGAGCTGAAGGCAGACGGTTAACCGACTGAGCCATCCAGGAGCCCCAGAATCCAGTACTTTCTTGGAAGTTAAAAACACATCCACCTAGACACAATTTCAGCTACTCTCCCCTAGCCCTGTGGCATTTATTCATAGTATTCTTTTGTGCAGATGGAGGTGATGTATGACTGAAGAGTCCTTTCGGGGGGCAGGGAGGAAAGAGAGGTGGCAGTGAGTGAAGGACAGACAGCACCACTTTTCAGGCCGCAGCACTGTCCACTCACCTTCCTGCACAGCGATATCCATCGGGCTGGCACTAGCACTCTGCAGCAACTCCTGATAGGACTGGGCGGACTGGTCAAACAACTGCACGAGGAGTGCACATGTCTTCTCGTACTCACAACGCCCGATGGTGGACAGCTGGTCCAGCTGCTGCTGCACCAGGCCGGTATCCTCCAGAGGGTCTTCCAGGCCATCCCTGCTCCCAAGGGAAAAGGAAGGTGGCTCTCTTAAAAGATACCATTGATTTCCCCACTATGACACCTCTCGTTCTTCTGCATTTAGCCACCGTTTCCAATGGCAGAGGCCCATATCCCAACACTACCTTTTACCAAGAAACGTATAATATAAAAAGTGGGAAGACAGTGGTCACACTAAAGTCATCTTCTTTAGATACACTCTTTGAGTTGGTCTCTAGCTTTTGACCTGAACTCCTGCTCCATTAACATTTGTCTGCCTCAACCCCCTCAGTCCTTTGCTTCTTACCCCAGGAGCTCTTGGTTCTTACTCTCTTGCTTGTTCTTGGCTCTAAGTACCTTTGGGACTACACATATCCTGTCCCTGTGTGGGGCCACTGTGGCCAGAAATGTTTTGGAATTCAGAGCTCTTCAGCTTTTAAAGAGGCAATATGATGCTCCTAGCATGTGCTATGAACCCTCAATGGACTTTCTAGGGTAGCAACTACAGTATTCCTGTAGCAAAATGTTTAACCATCAGGAAGAGTCATACAAAGCATAAGTTTTCAAAAAGGCTCTAAATGGTCTCATATTAGCACATGTCAAATTTTGCCACCAAATGAGTTCTGATTCCAACTTATGAGAAAATTTAGTTTTCACTTCTTGGTTTTTAGACTCACAGAGGAGGCACTGTGAATCTATACCAGGTTCTACCTTACGTATCGGTTCCTAGACTTAAAAATCATGTTGTACTCCAAGCTCTTCTTCCGTTGCTACATCACAGTATGACAACCCAGCAGCTGCACCACTATGACCATCACAACTAGAGGTCACAGCTGTGTGTATACTATGGCCCACACACAGGGCCAGGACATAGTAATTTAATTCTTTTAATAACCTGCCCAAGAGCATACAGCTATTAACTGGCTATCCCAGCCCAGAGCCCACACCTGTAACCACTCCTCAACAACGCCTCACTGAAACCAGCTGAATCCTCAGGAACAGAAACTATGTAGCTGACAGAACAATGCTTTCCAGGGGACTTCACAAATACTTGCATTTTGAAGGGATTCAAGTCATTAACAATCGAGCCTAAAACTCTTATGACAATTTAATGCACTTGACTCTGAGCCAATTAAGATCTGATTAAAAAAAACAAAACCCAGACCTTCAGAGTCCAATTCCCCTGAAAAATAACAACAAAAAAATACAGATATGGATACAGATATACACACATACAAGAAAGGTCCCTCAAGAATAACTTCACTTTATATAGGTCATTTCTGAAAGGGTCTAACATTTCTTTAGCTATAGATTTCTGGTCCAGTTAAGTCAAGGTAGACAGAAAGCACGCATTCCTGTAACGCAATAGGCAATTAGCTGCGTAGGATTCTGCCTCTTCTAGTAAGTTCTGGATTGTGTCGTCTTAGTTATCTACTTCTTTCTTCAGGAAACTAAAGCACCTATAACTTACACCTAATTCTTACCATCTATAGCTTATAAATGTTCCTGTCATGTTGAAAAGGAATCATCGGCAAGGACAAAGAGAATACTGATGATATATCTTGGATTCAAAGAGATCGCCAAGGAGGGCAGAAAAATGGGGACATGAATGGGGATGTTGCAGAGAAAGCCTGTTCTCTCAGATTTTATGCTCCACCTGCTATTCGGCTGACATGAGGAAACGGCCGTTAACGGCATCAGCTCCAACGAGGCCCATGTCAAGTGCGCTTTCGCCAACTGGGTGTCTGACCTCTGGCAAGTCTGACACCAGGCGGCTGTCCCAGTTTCCTTACCTCAGGATGATGTGCACAGATTCCAAACGGGATGTGATATAGGCTTTGGTGACCTCAGGAGTATAAGTTTCCAGCATGTGGGGCTCTGTGGCTTTCACGTATGGCACAGAGGCTGCCAGCCGCTGCCAAAGGCTCAGGAGATAGTGCACACTATTTGGGGCAAATTCCCAGTGCTAAGGAAAACCAAAAGAGCAGGAGGCATATTTCTCATTTTTTATACACATTAGTCCCATGCCACTTGACACAAAGGATAAAGGCTTAAAAAAAAAGAAAGGGATAAATGTTTATGGGCTTTGCTCTGTGCGTGACAACTCATCTAATGTGCTTATTATTATTTTGGAGATTAAGCATCTAATAAAAAGAGCTGCTCTACACTGGTTGTGTAAGCCTTCCCACAAGGAAAGCCTTGTATAAGTGGTTCTCAAACATTAGTATCCCTGAGAATCACCTGGAGAACCTGTTTGACACAGAGACACCAAGGCTCCACTCTGGATCTAGTGAAGCAGAAATTATGGGGGTAAAACACAAGCAACCTGTATTTTTCATCAAACTCCCCAGGTGATTTTGATGCAAGCCATAAAATTTGAGAACCAATGTCCTATATTACACGACTAAGAGAGGTCACTGGCTCTCTCTTGACTCTTTTGTCCATGTTCCAATCTTGTTTTTTCAGAGGGGTAAGCTAATATTATCCTTGCAATTCCCACAAGTTCTTCTAACCAAACTCCCTGCACTTCTGTAAGGCAAACGAGCAGGCTGCAATAACTACTCTGCAGGGCTGCCCTATACTTATATTTACTTTTGCCTGGCGGAGGGGGGAGGGAATACAGGCATACCTTGGAGATATTACTACGGGTATGATTCCAGACCACTGCAATAAAGCGAGTCAAATGAGTGTGTTGGTTTCCCAGTGCACATAAGAAAGTTATGTTTCATACTACACTATCATCCAGTAACTGTACAATAGCATTATGTCTAAAACACAAAGTACATATCTTAACTAAAAAATATTTTGGTGCTAAAAATGCTAACCATCACCTGAGCTTTCAGGGAGTTGTAATCACTGACCACAGATCACCATAATAAATACGAGAAGGCCTGAAATATCGTGAGAATTGTCAAAATGCAACACAGACGTGAAGCGAGCAAGTGCTATTGGAAAAATGGCACCGACATACTCGCTTAATGCAGGGTTGCCACAAACATTCAACTTGTAAAGAACGCAGGATCCATGAAGTACAATAAAATGAGGTATGCCCGTATTCTTTTAAGTTCAAAACCAATGAGCAAGAGAAGAGGTTTCATTGTGCAGGAAAGAGAGAGACAAGCGAAGACAAACCTGTAGGCTGGTCACTGTGAAGTTAGCTATCAATCGGATGACCTCAGGGTAGTTTTCCACCTTTACTAATTCTCCCAGCTGATAGTTACTCTTCAATCGGGCCAGTAGTCTGCAAAACTCATGGTAATTGTTTGGGTCTGATAAGCTCTGGTGACAGCACAGGAGGAAAATAAAATGTAAAATGTGATGCACTATACTTTCAGAATGACAATGAGGATGGCATGAGGGGAAGGGAAAATCTACTTTAACTTCTCAGCTACAGGTCCTCACTTCCAATGACACATCCGCAGAATGTTCAAAAACAATTTTTTAGAAAGTCACTTTTAAAAGAGATGGTCACATCTACTATCTCATTTGTTCGTAACAATTATTCTGTGGGATGAAATTATTAGCCTTAATTGAAAGTCTGAAATGGAAGCCCAGAAGAATCACATTACTTGCTTAAAGCTGTAAAGTTGATTAGCAACAGAAAAGGGGTACAATCGAAGATACTTCTGGTCTGTTTGCTTCCCACTGATCAAAGATCATGAAATTTTCACTTTTACCTCTGTCAAATTTATCATTAAATAAGACTATACTCCTGCAGCAAAGTCATAAAAATGTTTAATTTATTTACATTATATCATCACTGCTATAACAATTTAATTCCTAGATTAGTATTTTTATATATTTTACTTTATACTTATATGAAACACTTTGGATTTATTTGCATATTACACTTATATAGGTATATTTATTGTTTTCTTATGTAGGTATTCCTCGATAAGCATACTTTATTTTGTTCACCACCACATACCTGGCACATAGTAGGTACTCTACGTATTTGTTGGATGAATAAATGCATTTTTAATAGTCTTTAATAAACGGTATTAGGAAAACTGGACAGAAACATGCAAAAAAACCAAAACTGGACCACGTTCTTAAACATACACAAAAATAAACTCAAAATGAATTAAAGACCTAAATGTGAGACTGAAACTATAAAACTCCTTGAAGAAAATGTAGGCAGTCATCTCCTGGACATTGTCCCAGCAACACTTCTCTGAATATGTCTCCACAGGCAAGGCAAACAAAGGCAAAAATAAACTACTGGGACTACACCAAAATAAAAAGCTCTTGCACAGTGAAGGAAACCATCAGCAAAATGAAAAGACAACCTACTGAATGGGAGAAGATACCTGTATATGATATAGTTTATAAGGGGTTAGGATCCAAAATATATAATATATAAACAACTCAACACCAAAAACAACCTGGTTAAAAAATGGGCAGAGGATCTGAAGAGACATTTTTCTGAAGAAGACATACAGACAGCCAACAGACACATGAAAAGATGCTTAACATCACTCATCATCAAACCACAATGAGATATCACCTTACACTTGTCAGAAAAAGACAAGAAATCCTGGGGCACCTGCCTGGCTCAGTCATTAGAGCGTGTTACTCTTTTTTTTTTTTTTTTTTTTTTTAAGAGCATGTACCCTTGATCTCAGGGTCCTGAGTTCGAACCCCACACTGGGTGTACAGCTTACTTAAAAGAACAGAACAAAACAAAAACAAAAGACCAACCCCCCCCACAAACCCTACAAACTTGACTTTAAAAGACAAGAACGAACAAGCGTTGGTGAAGATGTGGAGAAAAATGAACTCTCATGCACTGCTGGGGGGAATACGAACTGATAGAGCCACTGTGGAGAGCAGTATGGAGGTTCCTCAAAAAAATTAAAAATAAAAATACCGTGTGATTCAGTAATTCCACTACTGGGTAACTACTCAAGGAAAACAAAAACACTAATCTGAAAAGATATATGCAACCCTATGTGTATGTGGCATTATTTACAATAACCAAGATATGAAAGCAACTTAAGTGTACACTGATAGATGAATGGATAAAGAAGTGGTCTATATATATGTACCATATATATATATATACACATACACACACATATATATACACCTACACATACATATACATACAATGTATTACATTGCTCAACCATAAAAAAGACTCACATCTCGCCATTTGCGACAATGTGGATGGACCTAAGGGGTACTATATGAGTCAAAGTGAACTAAATGAGTCAAATGAAAGACAAATACCAGAGGATTTCACTTATATATAGACTCAAAAAAATAAAACAAATGAACAAATAAACAAAAAAAGCAGAGACAGACTCATAAATACAGAGAACAAACTGAGGGTAGCCAGAGGGGAGGCAATGGGCAGGATGGCCAAAAATGGATGAAGGGGAGTGGGAGCCACAGACTTTCAATTATGGAGTGAAGAAGTCATGGGGAGAAAAGGTACAGCACAGGGAATACAGTCAATGGTACTGTAATAGCGTTGTGTGGTGACAGATGGTAGCCACACTTGGCGGTGGGCATAACACAATGTACAGAGTTGTTTCACCATGTTGTACATCTGAAACTAATGTACATTCTCAGTCAACTATATTTCGGTTAAAAAAAAAGAATTATTAAAAAGAGGGACAGAACTGAGTATATTTAAAAACAAAATGCTTGTATGGTATTTCCTAGTGTAGAGAAGTGGCACTTTAAAAAAAAGTAGGTGTTGGCTGAATCTCTGGAAATGAAAAACACAAAAAGGGCAATTGAGTTATGCAATGAATACCAGATGGGCAGTATCTCCCTTCCCACCTAAAAGCAGACCTACAGGGGCGCCTGGGTGGCTCAGTGGATTAAGCCTCTGCCTTCGGCTCAGGTCATGATCCCAGGGTCCTGGGATCCAGCCCCGCATCAGGCTCTCTGCTCAGCAGGGAGCCTGCTTCCCTTCCTCTCTCTCTGGCTGCCTTTCTGCCTACCTGTGATCTCTGTCTGTCAAATAAATAAATAAAATCTTTAAAAAAAAATAAATAAAAGCAGACCTACACACTTGGGTAAATAATGTATATTAAAAAAAAAAAAATGGAAACAGAAACAAAAACCAAACTCTATATTCTTAATTTCTTGGGGGAAAAATAACCAGCTGTCTCATTTTCCTGTGTCCAAGTGGTCCTTTCCCCTAACTCCTGCATTCCTGAGGCTGGAGGATACAAATTCCTCATTTGGGTAAACACTTTCAAGAATCTGCCTACAGGACACCTGGGTGGCTCCGTCGGATAAGCCGCTCAGGTCATGATGCCAGGGTCCTGGGATCAAGTCCCGCATCAGGCTCTCTGCTCAGCAGGGAGCCTCTCCCTCTGCCTGCCGCTCCCCCTGCCTGTACTCTCTCTCTGATAAATAAATAAAACCTTAAAAAAAAAAAATCTGCTGACAGATACAGACTCATTTAAATCTTCTGAGAATGACACACTGAAGTGTTCTCTAGGATTTCTTCTAAGTGTGGCTTCTAGATGGGAGTTCCTTCTGATTCAACAGAGAGGCATATACTAATTACACACATCCACACACAACATGTATTCAAATATGTATTCAAATAGTAAATTCTCAAAAATCTTACCTGTGGGTTTTCCAGTATTCGCTTAACACCATCAACAAGATGTGAGAGAAACTTGGCCCTCTCTGCATTGTTAAACAGGGATCTTCTGACTGAGGCAATCTGTACTAAGCAGGATAGTACCTAAAAACAGGCACAACCAAACACAACTGATTAAAAAGATGATACGGCTACTCCATATTGTCTTTTCTCTCCTTCCCCTCCTAGAATATTCTTCTTTACATATGCTATTAACTGTTCTTTCAACCTCCCTACTATTACCATAGAAAGATCAAGAAGGGTACAGCTGAGGATATTGGAAACCGCTTTATTAAAAGAAAAAAAAGATCATTAGATCCAAGTTACCATAACAACTAGTTAAATTCAGTACAGAAATTCACTTAGGTATTATTCTTTGACCACCCAATGGCTTCTTTGTTTCTTTTAAGATATGTATTTAAGGCGTGCTAATACCATATAATTTGTAGGTTAAGTAAAGCTTTAGGTTTTGTTTTCTCTGCTTCACTAAGACTTTCGGCTAATCAGGCTTTGCCATAATGAAATAACCAAGTTAGATCTGTGTCCTGAAAAGAACAGGCTTTACCCTGAAAACCTTTCCCCTTTCCCCACTGTGCTAGGTATTTATACTGTCTGCCCCTCCAGATCTGTCTTCTATCCTTCTCCACACTGCTCTGTTCCCTGGGAGGCTGACTTCTTCTGTCCACTTAGAGCCAGAGCTCCCCCTCCCTCTTGCCTCCAGTAGGCTTCAACCACTGGAAAGTACTAGCAAGAGATTAAGGGCAGGAAGAAAAGAGGTACCCCCTGTAGACCCCTGGCTTTATATTATAAATGTAATATATTTATATACTGGCTGGCTGGGCCATGAACGGCAGTGTCCCTCCCTCTGCGCCCAGCCCTCCCCTAGGCCACAGCTTCAGTTCTTTCCAGGGTTTCCTTCCCTTGCCCCCTGAGGCTCCCCACTACTGCACACCCTAGAGGGTATACCTCACCTCACCACCCCTTGCTGGATTCCCTTACTGTTGCCCACATCTTTACTAATAGTCTTTTCATGAACTACCTCTTGAGTGAGCTACCTTTTCCTGAAGTAAACTTAATGATACAAACAACACTGAATTCACATTTCTACCAAAGCTAAGGTCTACATTTGGAAAAGTACCATAATAACCAAGAAAATAGCCTACTGTAGAAACACTGTGTAAAACACCCATTACTTTACTGTCTTATCTGTGTGTTTTGTACGTTAGCATTTTACATGAAATAATCTGAAATACTAGGCCAATGTCTTTCAGGACCTGGATGAATTCTGAAATCTGACAAGGTTAATTACTGCTTTAAAGGAGAAAAATGCATCATTTCCAAGAGCTCTGTAATGTTATCCAGGGTGGTATACAAATTTGCCTTCCCCTCACAGCTTCCATTTATCACTTATGTAACATGTGCCTAAAGGACCTTTAAAAATTTTCTTGGGCAGGATAATCTTCAGTTAGACAATACAAGCTGCATCCTCCCCTACCCCCTCCAACACACACACTCTAGCTTGCGGCTGTTTGAGGTACAGTATAAAGTGAGATTCAAGATGAGACAGAAGAGCTTGGCATTTGCAGCAATTTGTCACTAGACAGGAATAATTTAAAGAGAATTAAGTTAAGACTTCACTACGAGAACCTTTAGGCTACAAGCTTTACCACAAAAGGCTAAATAACTAACCCTAGCATTTGTATGCTTCACTTGGATGATTTTGTACGACAGAATGAACGAGCGTAAGGCTCATTCACCATTGCTACTTTCTGGATGTAGGTGGGGCTTTAGAAACTGTGGTCCTGACTCACCAGAGGTGAAAATGAAGGAGGGATGGAATGATACAGGTCAAAAAACAGCTGCAGAGTTGAAGAATCTAAGAACGCTGAAAAAAGACAAAGGAACCGTTACTGAGTACGTCGCTTGTTGCTAGTGACACACTTACAGCACTATGTACTGGGGGCACCTCCTCTCACAGGGTTCCTTTCAAGGGATAAGCTAAGAGGGGCTTTGGGTTTTTCTCTGTTTTTTTGTTTTGTTTTGTTTTTTAAAGCACTAAAGAACAGATTCATTCCTATGACCCTCAGAGAACTTAAGACAATCAGGGCTATGTTCAAAGCAAGAAGTTTGATTCTGAAAAACATAAAAACAAGCATAAGCACAAGTTCTTTTCTTTGGTTTCGTGTTTAAACCTAGAAATGACCTCAAAGGAGTAAGGAATCCCTAGGTGATGAATGTGAGAAGGTCAAACTCACATCTGTTAGTAACCCAGTAATTAAAAAAGTCCTCCCCAAGCTAGGAACCCCAAGTAAAGTTCCTCCAACACCCTCTTCCTCACTGTATCAAGACAAATGCTGACTTTCTAAGTTTTCTCTAAAAGCAAGCAAGGGATCTCCAGGGGTTCCTCAGACCATCCGGCAGACCCGATGTGGGGCTGAGCAGCAGTCTGTTCCCGGTGGTGCAGTACTCCTACCTGATCTCCAGCTGGTGGGAATCTGTACTGTGCACAGGTCATCTGAGGACTCATCAGTAGAAGTGCCGATGAAATCAAAGTTTAGGCAGTTATGAGTGAGTTTGAGCAGTTGCATGAGTAAGCCATGCTGACTTTCATCATTCAAGTTTAGATTCTTTCCTGAAGCCTGTAAAAATTACCACATAATGAGCCCCAAACAATCACTCCTCTCTTCTAAGCTTGCTGCCAGACTCCTGAGAAGGCTGTTAAGCCAGAAAAGGAGGGCAGTATTTGAACTCAATGAAGTGATGTTTTCCCCTGCAAAAGGGGCTGCACTTCTGTCACCTTAATGTCATTGTGAAAATCCTAGCTGCTTATTTACTATAAAAACACAAAACTGGTATTTAAAGAAATCCCCCTTTTGACACGTATGTTTTTACATGTTGTAGACATAGCGGCCACAGGGGATTCTGAAGCCATATGGGATGGGTGGTTACTCCATTTGCTGTGAGACCCTGGTTATTTCTAGATGGGGCTTGAGACCTCAGTGACTAGGCGGCTAATTGGTTTTGATGGTATCAGCCAGGAGGAGTCAATCCTCAGTTTTCTCAAAGCTTTCTCCCCTCAGGGGGTATAATAGCTGTTGCCAGGTAGCTTGCTCAACCCGAGGACTGTTTGGGAATTCTGAGGTAGAACTAGATAATTGAGGGAAAAGATGAACATCATTAACGGGGACAACATGAAGAATCTAAACTTGCTTCTAAAACTCACGACATAATGGAAAATGAGACTAAGAACAAAAAAACCGCACAAAACCCCAAACGAAACAACCCAAAATGAACAAACAGCCAGACGTTAACCCCATTTAGCTTTCTACGGGGAGATCCCTATAGACTGTTATAAACGTGTAGGACTCACAGGTGAGCATTTCTTTCCTAGTTCAACTCATTCATAAATGAACTTGAACATCCATTTTCCGTTTTAAAACAGGTAATTTCCTTATGTGGTAACTGTCTACCCCTTCAGGTTATGAAATCTAAATGGATGTTAAAAATTCAAAATCTACTTTTCCTTACAGATGCTGCTTGTTTATGTGCCGCCTGTAACTCAGCAGGGGCCAGAGGAGCCGGCCTGTTTCAGTATGCTAACAATGCAGTCAGAACCTGCTTTTAGAGCTCTAAGAATCCAAATACCATAAAGCTAACATGCTTTTATTCCATGCAGGAAGATTTTATGTGGGTATAAAAAAGCAAACAACAAAATCCCAAACTTTGTGGTAAACCAGATTCCTTGGGATACGTGTTCACTTACTGAACTTTGCTTAAGGGAAGAGCTCTGAAATAAGGCAAGCGCAATCCCCTCTCTAGTCAGTGGTCAGTGTGGCACCTTCTTCCACATCTTCAAGACCGGCGTCGTGTGAGAGATGGTAATGGTTAGAGCTGCACCAACTCTCAAGGGGTGAGCTTAGAGCTGACCTTTAACAGGTCCCAACTCATTCTCATCCTTTCAAAAGGGACTGGGAAGCAGGATCCAACCTACAATCTCACCTGTTTTAGTAAATTGCAGGAAAGTGTGAAGATATCAAATAATGATGAATCTCGGAAAGAAGAGGCTATTTTTCTGTGCTTGGTTAAAGGATGCGTGGTGTCGGCCTGTGCAAAAAGATAAACCAATTCAAGTTTTAGAATTAATTGCTAAGAAAAAATTTTCATATAGACATCAAGTAAACTAGGATTTCCAATAAAACCAACTTACATACAAAATACCTTTTTAATGTTTAAATCACTGTTAACTCGCGTATAATGAGAGGATGCAAAGGACAATAAGCTGCTAACAGTTAGCCAGGATGGGTCTATAGCTTACAGACGGAAGAAAGAAAGATGGATGAGCATCTCCACTGCAGTTTTAATTTCCTCCACATTTAGGGAGGTAAAATTGAACCAACTGCTGGCAGATACTGTTAATAATTTCTAGCATATTGTATTGTGGCTTAGTCTCAGAAACAGATAGTGGTAAGGCTTGGGAAACAATCCACCCGAGGCTAAAGTCACCACAGAATTTCCAAAGCAGTCATTAACTGAACAGCCATGAACTTCGGATGACTGACAATAGCCCATGACACTCTCTGCTTCTCTAACCTATTTTAACACACAGTGTCTATTCTAGAAGTGAGCACTCAATTGAAGGGCAGCATCAGTCTCTCACTGTTTCCTCTGTTCCTCTCTCTTCAGCCAAACGTTAAAGGTTTTTATGGTTAAGAACTCTGTTTTTTACTTCTTTAGTATGCCCTCTATTCCTGACACACAGGCACTTCAGTAAGCAGAATAAAGGGATTTCAAGGTTACCTAGGGAATTTTTAGTCCAACCACCTCCTGTAAGCTTAAATCTCTTCTCTTCTATATACCAATCAGTTCATTCAGGAGGGGACTCATCTGCTGTTGGCACGTTAAAGAACAATGCAGCAAGATTTCTGACGATCAAGTTATGGATTCCTCTTGATTTTTCTTTTTTTTTAAAGCTTTATTTACTTAAGTAATCTCTACACCCAATGTGGGGATCGAACTCATGACCCTGAGATCAAGAGTCACGTGCTCCTCTGAGCCAGCCAGGTACCCCTCCTCTTGATTTTATTTCTAAGTTCAGACAGGGCTGGTAAGGGAAATATGCTTTCTGATTTAAATCTGACAAGCGAAAAAAGAAGAGAAAACTAAGTTTTGCAGAGGTTTAAAATATCCAATTCTAGCTTCAGTGTCACTGTGTTATCATAAATGTCTTGGATAATATGACATTGCCAGCTTATAGACCATATTCCATATGTAATCGGTTATGCTGATGATAACAGAGAATAACTGCATACATTAAGTACACTACACACATTTCTATTGTTCCATTAAGAAAGACAAAATTTTGAAGTTTTAAAATATATCAATATTGGTGTACTATGCGGGGCCAAGCTTCCACGAGGAGAACATTAACCCCACAATCTCTGTCCTCAGTTAATGCGTGCTCTCGTATTACAAAGGTAACAGCGGCTCAATAAGAAGTTACTTGTTAAGAGCACAGGCTCTGGAATAAGATGATGTGGGTTCAAATTCAGATATTGTTGCCTGCTAACTGTGATACCTTAGGCAAATTATTGACCCTTATGAGCTTCAGCTTCCTCGTCTAGAAAATGGGACAGCCACAGAAACTACCTCACAGGACTAAGGCGAGAATAAAATTAGCTGCTACCAGTAAAGTGCTCAGAACAGCGCCTGTTGCACAGTAGTCACTCCGTTATTATTCTGATAATTACTGACCATAGTGGGGATCGCATGTGACAGAGAACAAAGTATGGACTCCAGAGTTTAAATAGCAAGAAGCCGATGCATTTAGAACAGTACTACCTCACAGTTAAAATTTCTCAGGGTTAATAAAAAGGTCTGTATAAATATGCGCAGTAGCAACAGTGATGCCGAAGTAATTCACAGCTGGCGACTGAAGGGTGAGATGTCACAACTAATATTAATACTGGCCTATTCAATAATTACAAAATTTTAGCTGGATACAAAAGTAAATGACTAAAATAAAAAATAATAGCCACAGCAAAAGAAAGCCACTGGTGTTTCCTCTGTAGTAACCTGTGACAAGGACTATTCAAAAAGTTATTTGGTATTTAGCAGAATGTCTTAAGCATTCTAAAAAGATGACCAGAAAAGTCTTTAATAGTAGCACATGCGAATTGAGTTTTAAATGGTTATAAATACATGGTAATTATTTAGCAGACGTTCTGTTCCACTTTTGTGATCCCCTTTTTGGAAGCATTCTCTTTCATTAGCAAAGCAGTAATTTACTAAGGTTTTGACTTAGGAATGTTGCTCTCATCTCTCACAATGAACATTAATACCAGCAAGGAGAGCTGATGGGCGGATAAAATGTTCTGGAGGCAGACGGGACCAGGATATTAAGAATGAGGTAGGCCGCACGTACAGAGGAAAATCCACTGGAACTATTGTTTCAAAGGGCATTAATCACTTACCGCAAAAGCACACAACTGCCAAAAAAGATCATCCCACACATAGCAGAAAACACCAATACTAAGAAAAAATATGGCACTTACTTCAATGAGGAAGGCTGTAGCACTTACTTGATTAATTTCATTGGTTAGCTGAGATAAAATTGTGACGCCAATGATGCAGTACTCAACACTATCCTGGTAAAAACAATGTAAGGCAGAAGTTGGTGTGTGCAGCGTGACTTTGGCAATGGCAGTGCAGCCATGCTTTCGAAATGGCAGAATCCTGTGAGGCTAGGAACTGCCGAGATAAGGCAGCAAGGAATTGTAGTTTAAAACTGTTGCTTTGCAGGACATGAAACGTAACTGCCACAGAGAAAGGCTGCTAAATCTGACTTCAAGACTGAAACCTTTTGTATTTAAAAAATAGTCATGAGCATTATACCATATCCATTATACAAAGAAAAACTGGCAAAATACATTTAAGTGACAAATGGATGCATAACGTAATTCACACAAAAAGACTACATATAACAATAAGAAAAAAAACAAAGAGCCAGATTTTTAAAATTTAATTAAGATATAAATGGGAAGTTCACAGAAAAAAAGACTAGTAGTAAATTAACATATGAAAATTTGTTCTGTCTCATTCCTAACTCAAATGCTGAGATACTAATTCTTTTTATTTATTATATTGGAAAAATAAAAAAGCTGAGCTCCCAGGGTGGAGGTACAGAAGAATAGGCAGGCACTCTTTTATTTTTTATTTATTTATTTATTTATTTTTAATATTTTATTTATTCGACAGACAGAAATCACAACTAGGCAGAGAGGCAGGCAGAGAGAGAGGAGGAAGCAGGCTCCCGGCAGAGCAGAGAGCCCAATGCGGGGCTCGATCCCAGGTCACTGGGATCATGACCTGAGCCGAAGGCAGAGGCTTTAACCCACTGAGACACCCAGGCGCCCCGGCAGGCACTCTTTTAATTGTTGTAGGGAAACAACTTTTTTTGAGGATAATTTGGAAATATCTCTGAAAGCCAAGAATACACACATCCCTTTGACTGTATAATTCTAAGGGTGGGAATTCACCCTACAAACACACTCGGAATAATCCAAGTTTGACAGGTGTATATTATGTTAGGATATTCACTGAAGTGTTTACTTAACAAAGTACAGAACCAAACTAAATGTCCACTTACAAGACATTAGTTAATTAAGCGATGGTATTTTCAGATTGGAATAGTATATGGGCTTTAGAAAAAACGGTGTTTGTCTGTGCTGACATGTAAGCATGTAAAGCCAAGCAATACTAAAGGCAAAAAAGACACAGAAGAGAACGTACAAAATAATTTCATTTTGTGTAATTTCTAAAAAGTAGATCACTATGTAAGCATATACATGTTGCTTCTCACATTCCTACTACATTACATATATACATCATACCTGTAAGAACCTTGTGACATCTGTGATTGCATTTCTGAAGACGTAGTCGTCCTTCTGACAGTCAAACCAGCCCAGTTTTGTGATTCTGGCATATAACTGAATAAGCGCTTGTGTCACAAAAGTAGCCAACTTTGGCCGAGTGGCAAGGTAGTTGAGCACATAGTTCCCTACAAAACAAAAAAATCCACGTAATAGAAAGCTCTGCCAGGGAAGGGCACACATCTTTATACCAAACATCCAAGACCCTTAAACTCTCTTAATTCTTGTTTCTGTTGTATTCCCTTAATTCTTAATGCGGTTCGGAAATGGGACTTTGAACTTAAGAATAGTAGGCTTTTTAATTCAGGATGTTATACATGTCACAAGGAAGACTGGGGAGTATGGCAGCCTTTAATCCACTCCCAGATAGTTAAGTAACATGCCTGCACAGAAATCAAAATCCTTAACAACATTTTTCTTAGTTATTAGTGGCCATAAAGACTGAGTGAAAGAAACCTCCTGACAACAAAAGGGATGATTTAAGACTTTATCTAGAAATAATTATAAAAGGTACTCTTCACTTTCAAAAGCCCTAAATTTGGGGGGAAAAAACTGGATTCTATATATTTTATATGCTTACCAATTTCAGAACATTATCAAACAAGCAATGTGAACTTAACTATTACTAGCACATCACTAAACAAACTAATTTCTTGGAAACAGATTAATTCTCTACTTACGAATATCTATGCGTTGCTCCAATGGTAGAGGGTTGTTTGTGCGTGATACAAGCTTTGTAAGGCATGTAGCTGCCAGTAACTGGGAGTAAGAGGACTGTGGAAAGACGGGGAAAAGGACTCAGAATTCAGTTTTACTGAGTTAGTCAGTCATGAGGTTTTTTATTTGGAGTTCTATGCTGAGATTCAAGAAATATTAATCAGTTCCGCCATATTCAATCCTCCACATTTTAGACGGTCTAGGAAAAATGAGTCCCACACAAAGTATATGTTCTTTGAGCTGATTTCAGTTATGAACAAGGTGCAGTATGACATGAATGGCCTGATCGAACTGACTCCAGGGCAGATTTTGCATCACTTAGAGGGGGCCCATACTGGAGGATTGTTTCAGAAAGCTATTAAGAAAACACATCTTTAGAAGATGGATCTCTTCTTTCATTTACCAAGAAATCTTCTGTCAAAAGCCTCATTATAGTGATGCTTCAAAAAGTTTCAACTCAAAATATTGCTATAGTGTACCATTACAAAGTTTAAAAAAAAAAAAAAGCAGCATTAGAGAGACCCATTACATTATGCTGTAGAGTTAATCCCTGAACTGTATGTTTACATCAGCATGGCTATCAATCAGATACAGCTTTGGAGGATGTATATGCTAGTTTTAAAGTAAATTTATAACAATTATTTATGAGAAAGAAAATCTATGCACTATGCAAGGGAATAGCATTATCATATTCTCACATGTGGATTTTATGCATTTTTAACTTTATGGAGAATAGAATATTCTGGTATTCTAATTGATCTTAATGTGTAAAAAAGAGCCGTGAGCAAATTCTTCCATGTGGCTCTATTATGATAATGTCCTCTAACAGGGACAGACTCAGGACTATTAAAACAATTTAATTAAGGGTCAAGGATAATTTCCTGTAACACTAAAAATTCTTAAGACAGGATCCACAGGCACTGCATAATGGCACCAGTTATAAAAAAGTTTATGCTTAAGAAAAAAATCTATAAAGTGATTTTGATATGTGATTTTTATTCAACACTCCTGAACATGGTTTCAACTCATTAGAGTAGTAACACAAGAGAGGCTACCCTAAATATAGAACACAGCATACAATCGTAACTATACATTACACAACATCTAAATGGTTTTTAGACATAATTCCAATAAACCTGCTCAGTCACTAAGACGTCAGCAGAGATTAAAAGGAAGATTGCACTGTAATTGTTCTTAGTACTGCACCAATCCTGTTTTACTGCAGCTTGATTTATTTACTGACTGTCAACCTGAGGCTCCAGAGTTAACAGGGTCAGAGATGATACCGTGGGGCTCCGGCGGGAGTCACCTGGAAGAGCTGGTCATGCATCTCCCTTAGCATAAAATATACAAGTGGAAGTGGGTCAATCTTAAGACTAAGGGACTGGAAAGAAATATACAACATACTACATGCAAAAACAGAACAGAGCACTGTATCATCTCTGACCAGGGCTCTGTAACCTTCCTATGCTTGGAAAGAGTTCGCTCTCTCAGCCACTAAAGGATAATTTTTAGCCAACTGAACAAACACTGTAACATTGTCAGTGAAAATGCAAATATGAAGTCATCTAGAATTTTACCCTCAAAACAAATTAACTGCTTTTGTTCTTTCCACATGTCCTTCCAGTCTGAGGTAAGAGTGCTAGCTGCTGGTCTAGTTGGGACTCTGACTCTCTCGGGCCCTTTCAGGATACCCTGGTTGGATTTTTAGCCTTCCTAAGACCTCCATCTTGCCCCCAATACTAATTTAATCAAACTATGTCTCGTTGACAGCATTATACTGATCACTGCACTGCCATTCTCAAGCTCTGAGAGGCTCTGATTCCATTTTAAAACTCTTGACTTCTTGTGGTTTTCGTTGTGGAACGTTCGCCCCAGGGCTTGAGGGCAATATGTAGCAGCTGTGGCACAGGAGGCAGCACAGCGACCACTACGGAGCTTGCACGGCGACATGGGCTATGTGAGTAAGAAGAGTCATGCGTATATAGCACTGTCTTCTTTGTAAAGGATACGAGGTGGTACTTAAGTGTGAAAAACAGAAAGAAAGTCCCAGAAATGTGATTCAAGGAAAAAAATGACAGAACACAATATATGTTCAATGAGATTTTCCTGACGAGGCTGTGTGTCCTTTTACTGTCAACCTGACAGCTAGCGATGGTGCTTTTTAAAGGTGAAATTAAGAAGGCAGAGAGGCACCTAGAAGAATTAAGGAACACAAGCTATCCCAATCCATCCTTAAACTTCGAATGTATTTTCCTAAACCTCTATTATCCTTCCGGATTTTTCAAATCTTACGTACACTTCCTCTTTCGAGGAGTAGCTGGCACTTGCTCAGGCAATCAGGGCTGTTGGTGAATTCAACCAAGGCTTTCTCTGCCTGGAGTCGAGTGGTTGTGTCTGTTGTCTCATAAAGCTGTTTGCACAGATTCTCTAGTTGGGCCAGGCTCTGGAAAAGATCAGTCAAGAAAGAAATCAGTCCAGCCTACTATTTATACACAAGGTACCGTGCACAAAATCACTAGATGAAGGTAAGTAATAATCAATGGAGAGAGACCTGCTTCTCAACTCTGAGGAGAATCTGGGTGACCTTTATCTAATAATAACCATTTATAGCTTTTTAAATTTTATATTTTAGAAGACAAAATGGTAAAACACCTAAAATACCTATACTTTTTTAGTCATTCTGTTGGAGATCAATCTCAAATGATATATTCATTTTTCCTTGCAAATACCCATCCTCCTAAGTTTTTCCTAAAGGCCTTCAAATAAAAATACAGAATTTACTTTTTGTCATCAATTTCAAAACAATACTGGAGGCACTGCTGTAAAATTAAACACATAAACATACAACATAAGTGTCACATATATCTTTAAATAATTTTAAATATTTTGCCTTTTCCTAGTAGTTATTAGCTCACAATTATGTGTGCCAATAAAGATGGCCAACCTCTATGAGAAAGCTTCAGAATGCAAGTACGCACCTTCCTCCCTGGATCTCTCATGTTTCAAGTTCAGCAGACTCTCTCCTCCTGTCGTACTTTAAACTCTTGCTTCGGTTCCAAATTTAAAGTGGAAGGGTCAAAATAAATTCAACCCTCGCATATGCTCAGACGGAGATAAGACCAGGGAAACGCCCCCAAACAAACCCTTCTCTCCAAATCTTGAACCAGTTCCAGGGAGGCAGGAAGGGGATGGGTGTGTGCTCTAGTCAAAAACCCAAAGGGATGGAAATCTACTTCCACTGAATGTGGTGTTGAAAAGCAAAGAGGAAAGAAACCAGTAAAAGTTCACTTAACTGTCACCTTTCACTGACTGGAGAGGGCAAACATCTGTTAGTCTTTAAAGGAATGGTTTGGACTTTAAGAAGAAATCTGAGCCTATTTTCTACAGTAGCAAGCAAGATTAGGTTTAAACAGTATGAGGGATCCCACTATTAGAAATGACAATTCTGACAGGAACAGAAATAATAACAACAACAACAACAATAATGATAATAATTAAACAAACTGACCTGGGTAAATAGCCTACAATTTCTTACACAGCCTGTCTGCCCAAGGCTTTTCATGATCACTTTATTATGGTGTTACTTTATAAATCACAGCTTTTGCACTAAGTAGGAAAACCCTTAGGGCAGGATACCTATTTTACTCAACCTGATTAATAAATTTCAAACATTAACCTAAAGGAAACAAGAAAGACAAATACTGATAATCTAAGATCAGCAGTCTCACTTCAGAGAGCTCCCCAACAACAGACCCAACATCCCCTACCTCCAAAACAAAATCAACCAACCACCCTTCGAAATATCTTGGGACTCTGGCCGTATGTTTAATTTGTTCCTCTCTGACTTCCAGGAGTCTCACTTAATACCTTCTTGAATTTAAAAGCACAGAGGAAACTGCACTTGTAAAAAAGTCATATCTCAGTGAAGTTCCATAAGTAGCACCTGATTTTTCATAAGCTTATGAACACAAGGAATAGAGAGGATAAGGCGAATTAATTACATATATTCCATAAATACAAGTGAAAGTGATACACTTACAATACTGGTCCAAGATCTTACTGATAAATGAATTGGTTTAATTTTAAATCCCTACGTTCCTAAGCAAGGGATTAAATCTCCTTCACAAGGTTTTGTTTCAACCTAGCAGGCTGGGTCTCCCCCACAAAATGATTCATTAAAAAAAAAAAGAAGAAAGAAAAAAATTATTTTAAAAATAGGTTAACAGTGGCACCCGGCTGGCTCTGTCGTTAGGACATGTGACTCTTGATCTCAGGGTTGTAAGTCTGAGCTCCATGCTGGGTGCACAGATTACTTTAAAAAAAAAAAAAAAAAAAAAAGGTGACACAGAAGCCATCAGCTGAAAGTCACCCTAACTAAAACTGAAAATAGCTATAAAATCTGGTATGAGGTATTGGGGAGCAGCGGCCGCCTCATAACTCCACAGCCATCACACTCTGGGAGCTTGCCAATAACCTGAACAGACACTCCCTCCAACAGTCACGCTGCTTAAGGTATAATGACTCTCCTTCAAGTCTGATCAATCAGTTCTGGCAGCACCCCCAGTGCATCTCTTGTTTATGTTTATTACAACAAAGTTGTTCACATGACGATGGCTGGGCATCTGTCACCAGTACTCCCTTACTGCTAAAACCTACACACAGGTTATGGTGGGCTTTCTCGGTGGTTGTTCTGTTTTGATCTGCTTTAATTCGGCAGACAAAAACATACTGCAGGGTAAAGTCTGTTAATGAGTTCTCAGCTCAGGAAACAGGTCTGTTTAAAAAACAAAGTAATCTGACCATTTACATAAACAGTTTGAGCAACTATAGCCCTGTTTCTGTGTTTCCAGAACGAACGGGAAACGATTTTGTTTTCCCAAACAATTAGTGAGAACATCTAAAAACCACAGGGTTAACAGTCATTTTATTTGGGAATGTTACCCATACTACCCACGGAAGGAGAGGAGAGTGATACATTCATCTTTACGCCCTTCTGGATCCTAACGCTTCTAAAACAAATCTAACAGATTATTCTGAACCACCTTTTTTGGGACCCTGATAAAACAATTTATCCTATGATTATTTGATTAGCTATTAAAAGTAGTATTTCATATTTAGGATAGCAACAACACGTCATGGCATTTCCCCCTTTTGCAAAGTAACACCTGTATTAAACCTTCTCCCACCCACCCGTCTTATTGAGGACAACTACTATGTGATGCCAGTTCAGTCACAGAAAAGCCTCCGGAGAAGAATGCCTATTTTCTATTCCTGAGACTGCCAAATGTATAATCCACAAAGAAACTTCCATCTGGTCCCACTGGAACAGAAAAGCACACTTGGGTGAAATACTTCACAAAGCTGGACTGCGATCTGCCACTAGCAAAGCACTGCTTTAGTACGAGAGATGCAAGACCAACCCCCAAACCTAGACCATGCTGATTTCAGCGTGATAGCTAAGATGAAGGTACTGAAAGAAAAGTGTCTTCACTAATATTTAGCAACAATATTATTTTACAGTCTTTTAAACTTGAATAGAGAAAATGCAGCTCATTTAGTCTCATTTCAATATAAGGTGCAACCAGTTGAGACTACAGACCTCACAATACAATGAAGAATAATAACCTAAGAGTTTCCTTTAGATTAGAGGAAAATGGAGATTGTTTCTGGATGAGATGTTATACTACTCCACAAAGCAGAATACTCGGGAACTTATTTAATTTGTAAAATACTGCTTTTTAAAAAGCCAACCAGTATGTATTTTTAAATTAGCCTCACTGCTTTAAAAAAAAAATCACTTGTAGATTTCCAATCAGGAACTAGGATACTTAATTTTAGGAAAGATTTGATAACAGTCCCAGAATGCTGAGTACTGAATAGAAAACAAACAGAACCCTTGACTGGTCAGAGCTGCAGATTGTCCACAGAGTCCATCTTTAATCTGACAGCCACCAGCACCACCCACTCAGAAACCCCCATCCTATTACAAAGTGTGAAGTGCAGGCTCCATCCAGAGACTTTCTCATGAAAAATGTGGAGTAGATGTACCAATTCAGTATCTGAATTTTCATGATCAGGATGCCTTAAAATATACAAAAAAGAATTGCTGAAAAAAATCAACCCACTTTCAACTTGCTCATAAACTACATTAATTTACATCTTCTTTAGTTGGAACTTTTCTGTGTACTAGGAAAACACTGTGTTAATTAAAGATGCATACTGAAACTGCCAGGTAAATCATTCTGAAGATCTTTAAGTAAGGTTAATAAAATTAATATACTAATTACATTTTATTATTTACCAACTCGGTAAGGCATTCTTAGTGTCAATAACGAGAACCCAATTATCATAGTAATATCTTTTAAAACTCCTAAAGATCCAGTAACAACAGTCAATTGTTAGGTTAAAAAGCAAGAGGCAAAGGTGTATGTAGTGTGTATCATTTGTGACATATGTTAGCAAATTCAAAGAAGAAAATCCAGAGGAATACAAACCAATCATCTCTGGGAGGTGAGATTATGGGAAACTGTCAACTCCTATGTTATATATTTCTGTAACTTTTGAATTTTTGACAATCATGTATTACTTGTAAGCAGGAAAGCCCCCAATAACTATACAGATAAGTATCTTTTTAAAGAACAGATTTGAGTTACATTCTTTTTTTTTTTTTTTAAAGATTTTATTTATTTGACAGAGAGAGACACAGCAAGAGAAACAAAAAACAAGCAGCGGGAGTGGCAGTGGGAGAAGCAGGCTTCCCATTGAGCAGGGAGCCTGATGTAGGGCTTGATCCCAGCACCCTGAGATCATGACCTGAACGGAAGGCAGATGCTTAACGACTGAGCCACCTAGGCACCCCTGAGCTACATTCTCTTTCTAAATTAACTTTTTAAATTAGTAACATATTACTAGTTAACAAATGATTCTGTTTGTAGTCAGAATTCATAAAACCAATTCAAAAAACCAAAAAGGCAAAAGGCTATTTTAAAAATGAATTTTTTTTTAAAAAAGATTTTATTTGACAGAGAGACAGCACAAGCAGGCAGAGTGGCAGGCAGAGGGAGAAGGAGACTCTCTGCTGAGCAGGGAGCCCAATGTGGGACTCCATCCCAGGACCCTGGAATCATGACCTAAGGGGGAAGGCAGCTGTTTAACTGACTGAGCCACCCAGGTGCCCCTAAAAATGAAATTTTTAAAAGCTATGTCTCTATTTATTACTTTTATTTTGTTCTCACCAACTGTAAATGCTGGTAATTTAAATGGCCTAAAAAGAACATTCCACAAAAGATTTCTCTTGTTTATGTTATCTAGAAGGCAATCCTTCTAGATAATGGCCAAAGCCATTATGGTTTTATATATGTATCAGCAGATATCGAAGATGTTATTTGTTACAGTAGAGTCAATGGGGGAAAGTAGCTAGCTCTCTCAGGAGAATGGTTATAAATGCAAACTACTTATTTTTTTTAAATTAATTTATTTGACAGACAGAGATTACAAGCAGGAAGAGAGTCAGGCAGAGAGAGAGAGGAGGAAGCAGGCTCCCTGCTGAGCAGAGAGACCGATGCGGGGCTCGATCCCAGGACCCTGGGATCATAACCTGAGCTGAAGGCAGAGGCTTTAAACCACTGAGCCACCCAGGCGCGCCCAAAGTACTTTTTTTTAAAAGTTAAAGAAAAGTTTACAAAGCCAGTGCACTTTACAAGATATCCAAATGGTCAATAAGCAAATGACAAGTTGGTCAATCACAATAATTGTCAGGAAATTAAATTCAAACCACATGAGATATCTATTAGAATGATTAAAATGAAAAAGCCAAGATCTAGTGCTGATTTGGATGTGAAAACAAGAAATCATGCGCTGCTAGTGGAGTCTGAATTGGTTCAAACACACTGGAAAGTTGGCCCTATCTTTTAAAGCTCAAAATATGGGTACCCTATGACTTCACTATTCCACTCCTGTGTAAGTAACCAACAGAAATTTGTGCTAAATCCACCAAAATCCCCCCCGAAAAAAAAAACAAAAACACAAAAAACATACAAGAATGTTCAAGGCAGCACCAAATGTAATTGTTCCTAAATGGAAAGCCAAATGTACTTCAACAGTAGTATGGATATATATCTCATTTTCTGCTCTGGGTGCTGGTTATACAGGCACACTCATTTTGAGACAATCCATTGAACTGTTTAATTTGTATATGTTTTTGTATGTTATGCCTCAATGAGAAGCTTTAAAAAAAGATGACTGAATGTCACAGTTTTCCATAATTCTCCAGGTATTCAGTGTCATATATTTCTTTCTGATATTCATAAAAAAAGAAGTTCATCATTATAACTGACAGGTACACTCTAGAGTTAGAATGCTGTACTTTAATATCAATTCATGCTTTTAGAACCGTAACTCAATAAATAAATACGGTAAGGTTTCTGGTTGCTTCTGGGGGACATTCTATGTCTGAGGGTGCTAAAAGGCTGAGTAAAACTTTGGTTGCAGATGCTGTGTAATGTCTACTGCCATAAAACAAGATAAAATACGTATTTCCAGCAAGTGATAATACTACGCCAGAGCTTTGCATGCATTAGATAAGGACAGCAAGTCTGCTAACATATGAGACTGCAGAATTCTACACTTAGCCTCAAAATACTAATCAATTCGAACTTGCATTAAACACGTAAGATCCTTGCACTGTGGGTAACTGGCAGCCAAAACACATGTAAACAACCTATTTCAAGAAGTAAACAGACAGATTAACTGTGCCTGGTCACTTAATGGCTTATTGACTTATAAACTTCACTCAAGTGTTTTCATTTAGCATGTCACTAAGCCCTGGTTTTGGTTCCTTCTCGTCATCACTCACAGAGCAAGGAATGAATTTGCAGTATCAGCGGAATCCTCTAAAGTACGGGTTGTAAAAAGTACTATTGCTAGCCTCAAACCCGCCCATAGACAGTGTCGTTTTTTGTCTTACAGTGTGGTTTTAAAGTTAGATGTGTGTGTGTGTGTGTGTGTGTGTGTGTGTGTGTGTGTGTGTGTGTGTGTGTATATATATATATATATATATATAGTTGCCAGTATTTCATAATGTCTGATTTAAAAAAAAAAAAAATCTGGTTTTCGAGCTTCCCAAGAAAAATTGAAGGATCTGATAATACTGGACCTGCCTTTTCTAGTGTCACTAATCAGATGACACTTGCCTTGGGCAGGTTCTTGTAATTCACCACAGTTCCTGCATGCCTTTGAGTGCTTTCTCCCTGGGCTTTAATGTAGTTTCGTCTGCTATCAGTGGCTCACTCTACCATCTCAAGGGTAAAAAGTAGTGAGCATACCACAGATTTTGGCTTAATTTTGGGTACTCTTTGCTGAATCTGTTTAAAACAACAAGAACTACATAAAACTTCGACAGAAGAGAGAGATTGAGAGTTAAAGCAATTTGGGACTGGTCTCAGTCAGTAATTAACTGTGTTACTTGGGGCAAGTTAATTTCCTGAAGTTTCTGTTTGCTCATGTGCAAAAGAAGTGGATTTTATTATTTTAAAAAGACACTCCCAGCTCTAAAATTCTGATTGTAATATACTATGCTTTCTCTTTCAGTTAAATAAGGAAATCAGATTTAAAAGTAAGCAAATATTTAAAGATAATATTAAATTTAATATTTAATTAATTAAATTAAAATTTAAATATTAAAATTAAGATAATCATGAAAACCACAGTCAGGACAAATTTTCTTAAAGAGAGAATTACACTTAAAAAATATATTTGGGCGGGGGGCGCCTGGGTGGCCCAGTGGGTTAAAGCCTCTGCCTTCAGCTCTGGTCATGACCCCAGCGTCCTGGACAGAGCCCTGCATCCAGCTCTCTGCTCAGCAGGAAGCTTGCTTCCTCCTCTCTCTCTCTGCCTGCCTCTCTGCCTACTTGTGATCTCTGTCAAATAAATAAATAAAATCTTTAAATAAATAAATAAATAAATAAATTTGGTAACACTCCCACCCATACCTCTTACATGGGAGCTTTACTCACAACTTCAGTGACCTAGCAGAACAAGGATCATTTTGGAGGGCAGGTTGAGTACAGTGTAATGACTAAGACCTTAGATGTCAGACAAATCCCCACTCCTCTATTTACTAGCGGTGGGAGTGTAAGTTATTCAAATCTTTCAAACTAGTTTTTATTTCTTTTAAGTAGAAATATTTACCTCACGAGAATGTAAAGTCAGTAAGGTACTGTATGTTGATTGTTAATGATTGAGTTTATTACTGGCTATGATCAATTACACTAGCTATTAAAAACGCCGGGGGTGCCTGGCTGGCTCTTGATCTCTGGGCTATAAGTTCAAGACCCATGTTGGGTAGTAGAGAGTACTTAAAAATAAAATATTAAAAAAATAAAACAACATTTTAGAAGCACATAGATAAATGCATATAAAAACTGCACTGTCAGGGCACCTGGGTGGCTCAGGTCATGGTCCCAGGGGGTCCTGCTGGGATGGAGCCCTGTGTCAGGCTCCCTCCTCAGTGGAGAGCCCACTTCTGTCTCTCCCCCTGTTGCTTCCCCACTTGTGCTCTCTCTCTCTAATAAATAACATAATCTTAACAACAACAACAACACAAAACCACACTGTTTCTTCTACAGGGGTTATACATGCCTTTCCCTATAAGGGTGGGTAGCTAGGAGGATTGGGGATAAGATATACAAGTGATCTTCATTATTTGTGGATTCCACATTAGTGAATTCATCTACTTGCCAAAATTTGTGACCCCAAAATCAATACCTGTAGCAATCTGGTGGTCAGTTGCAGACATACTCAGAATGGTGAAAAATCTGAGCCACTCGAGATATATTCCAGCATGGGTACAACATTCAGCTCTCCGACACTGAACAAGTGTGAGCATCCTTTTTGTGGTTTATTTAGTGCCATGCTTTTCAGTTTTGTGCTTTCTGTTGTTTATTTTTCTTCTAAGTATTTTATTATTTCGAAATTTCTAATTAAAGTATAGCTGACATATTTGAGCTTATTATTTAAAATGGTTCAAGCATAGTGCTGAAGTGCTGTCTAATGTTCCAAAGCCAAGAAGGCTGTCTGAAAATACGTGTGAAAGCTTCACTCAGACATGTTAAATATGGTGCCTTTAAACAGAAACAGAAAAAGACCAAGGTTACAGGTTGATTGGTTGATGAAAATATTGTGACCAGAGGTCTGTAGGAACCTAACCCCATACATACTCTACAAGCAACGTTCTATCTGGTATCTCTTAGTTCAGTGTTCTTGGTGACTCACACAACAGAACCACCATGAATAATGAGGTCCGACTGTATTTCTGGGATCATTACGCAGTATTCAGTACAAGTCTCCCCAGAGAAAGTGAACTACACTGCCACTGTTTAAGGCATTTGTCTCAAAACAGAGGTATTTATTAACTTTTGTAACTTCCATATTAGTATCTATCATACTCGAATTCTTGCACAATTGACTCAAATGTTTGCTTAAACTGCATTTATATTATTTATGTATTGTGATTTTAGTTAATGAGCAGTAATGAACACACTAGATGGAAAAGACAAAAGTGTTACAAATGTCTACATAACAGGAGTGTCATAAAAATATCTTGTTAAATGGTTAAGTCTAACTTTTAAAAGCTTCTAAAGGGATTTGGGGTTAAAATGGCAGATTGACCACACATCTAATTTTGTTCCCTCCAAAAGCCCAACTAAAACAACATTACTGGTATTTTTAAAAGTCATAATCCCTCATGGATGGGGAAGACAGGAGAGGAGACAAATAGCAACAAAGTTTTGGAATCCAGAAAAATCAGTGGTAACTGACTTAACTGACTCAAGAAAGCCAAATTCCTTGCCAGATCTGAAAACCAACGTGATTCATACTCCATGCTCAGATATTAAGGTGAAGTGGGGTGGCCAAAGCAAGGAAGAACAGGGTGAAAAGTATTTTTGAAAAGTTAGATTCCAGATATTTTCCCTCACTCCATGCCTCTGAATGACTGCCCCCCTTTCTTTGGAATGGAAGACACCAAGACATTCAAAAGCACATTTGAGGATATGGGCACCACACAGCTAAGAGGTAAATTACAAGGACACTGAATGGTATGCAGTCTTCCCCTACTTAGTTCCTTCTACCCAGAAATGCCAGTGTCCAGACAGTATTCTCTAGGCAGGAATTTGGAAGATATTCCCCTGAGAAAGGCGATACTTAAAAGACCACTGATATAGGCGTCACCCGACAAATGGTACAGTCAGATCATCCTACTATGATGCTGAAGCAACTTTCCAGTCAACTTTGTAGTCTCTTAATCTTGATTATGAGCAAATACTCAAGGATTACTAGAAATCTAAAGAAGCCCTTTAACAAGGAAGACAGCGTTTAAACAAGACAACAGGCCCCAAATGGAGTTATGCTAAGCCCCATGTCACCAAACTGAGACTTAATTACAGCGTTATGAGAATCTTAAACCATGTGAATCAGGAACCACTTGATCAGCACCAGTTAGGTAATCTGCCTGACAGACAACTGGCATCCCTAAAGGAAAGTAACTTTGCAATAACCACCCCCCCCTTTTTTTGCCTAGTAGGACTTCTGTGTTCCCAATTCCTTCTTGCCTATAAGTGTTTCATTTTGTGCTGCAATTTGAGCACCTTTATGTCTGCTAGATTGGATGCTGCTTGCTAATTTTTGCCCAAATAAACTCTTGGAAGTTTTAATATACCTCAGTTTATCTTTTAGCAGTTGCAATCTAAGCAAGCACACAAAAAGCAACCTGGAACAAATGAAAGTTGTTCAGGAAGAAGGAATCATGAAGAGAAAGAAAAAAAAGATAAAGGTGGGGGCAGGGGGAGAAAAAACTATTAAGCTCACCAAAGAGATTGGAAAATATACTGCAACTGTGGAGTAAGAACAGGATGCTCTAAAAGAAGACATTCAAAGAACGTAAAAAAAGATGTTAGAAATTAAAAATATGATAGCAGAGATAAAATATTTTATCAGAAGGTTGGAAAATTAAGTTAAAGTCTCTCAGAAAGTAGAGTAAAAGGACAGAGATGGAAAATGAAAGAGCACAGATAAAATCAGAGACCAGATTCTGGAGGTCCAACATCCAAGTAGCAGGAGTTCCAGAGAAAGAGAAAACAGAGAAGAGTAAAGGAGAGGAAATTATCACCAAAATAATTCAAGTTAACTTCCTAGAACTGAAGAACATCAGCTGCCAGAAGGAAAGAGTCTATTGAATGCCCAGCATCATAGGTGAAAATCAAGCCAAGGCACATCGCAGTAAAACTTCTGAGACTTGAGGACAAAAAGATTCTACAAGTTGCCCAGGGGGTGGGAGGATGGGAGTTGGGGTCAAAAAATAAAAATGAAACCTAAGCCAAGTCACATACAAATGATCAGGAATCAGATGGCTTTGGACATCACAAAAGCAACACTGGAAACAAGCCAAGAGAACAGTGTCTGCAAGATTCTGAAGGGAAATGACAACACAGAATACTATACCTACCCCAGACAAACAAGTAATCAAGTGTGAGGGTAGAACAAAGCTATTTCTCGCCTGTAAAGCCACAGCAATCTATCACCCATGCTCCTATGGAAAGAAAGCGTTTCACATCAAAATAAGAGTAATCCCATATATAAAGGTTAAGTGTGGAATACAGAAAACGGGAACTGCCAACGCTGGAGAAACATCAAAGAAATCCCTAGGGGGCGGGTGGAGGGAGATCCTAGGATGATAACTGCACTATCCATCCTCGCAACCAGTTTTATTCAAGCAAAGTGGCTCAAGGGCCAAGTCTTGTTCAAGAAGTCATCACTGAGATCCTTCTTCCTGCCATGGAGAACACTGGGTGAGGATTCTTATGTGAAAAGATTTCACCTTAATCCATGTCAAAGAAGAAAAGCCCTCAAATGACAAAAGTAACCACTCTCTATTAAACATCTCGGAAAGCTTGTCTACAGAACTGTGTAATCATTCTAAGCTAACATTCCAAGAACAAAGGCAGCGGTGCAACATTAAAGGATGGCTTTGAAATTAATACTGCATTGTATGGTTACTCACGGCATTTTAAAAATCTGTAACAGACTTTAGGCATAAACATTTTACATCCTATGATTTATATAAATGGAGTTCCAATAAGGAAAAAAAGGAATATATTTGGTTTTTGCCACCTTCACTTCCTTTATAAATAGGGTTGTTTGTCTCTCAAATGCCTTTTATGGAACTTGATTCTGTCATGCTGACAGCAGTAAAAGACCAAAACAATGTACTCTGCTATGAAAATGGCTGAGTAAGAGAGTAGACTATGTAGGCCAAGCATATCACCTTACAAAAGGAAGCCAACACCCAGCCATTTGGGAATCCAAATTTGCAGTACAAAACAATATACCTTTAAATTAGCTTTTTTGCTATATTAACCATCGCCCTAAGACCTCTTTTTTTAGTAGGCTCTGCACTCAATGTGGGATCTGAACTCACAACCCCTAGATCAAGAGTCACAAGCCAGCCTGAAACCTCATTTTTAAAGCAGATCTATAAAGGGAGAATAATCCTGTTGAATACTCCTGTTCAGAGTGTCAAACCACATCTCTAACAATTTAAGTTGGATTGATACTGTCTCCTGATACCATCAGATTTTTTCCCTACAAATTTAACAATGATTTTTATCATATAGCAAGCATGGACAAACATGCTTCTAAAGGTCAGAAAGTAATAGCCTGTCGGTTAAAGAAGCCAAACTATGAGAGTTGTACAGACTTTATCTTCATTTAGTCCTTGTTTCCAAGAGCGATTTGTTTTTGAGTTCTTTATTAATTTAGGTAACACTGTAGAGGCATACCGTTGGGCCAGGTATCAATTTGGCATAAGATTCAAACTTTAGAGTTTTGGGTCTATTTTGTATGGAATCATCATTTAAAAATATTAAAGTGGGGCACCTGACTAGCTCAGTTGGTAGGACATGCAACTCTTGATCTCAGGGATGTGAGTTCAAGCCCCATGTTGGGCATAGAGCCTACTGAAAAAACAAACAAAATATTAAAAGTGCCATTTAAACACTTAATTGTATATAATAGAGCAAAAAAAAGGGATCAAATGCAGAATTACCAATTATCTTTGGCCACCAGTCACCAAACCTGATATTTATGTTTTAGAGTGACTAAATAAAAAAGGATTCAGATTAAAGCATTTACACTTAGTTTTACTAACAGACTAGCCAAATAAATGTGATTGGGCTGGTGAATATTTAGGGAACTTCAGGAGTCTTAGGGTTTTTCCCCTTCTTTTTAAACACAATTTCCATGGCTGATAGGAATTCCATTTACAAACAGAATCTAATTTGCTTAAGAGAATGAAAAGACGAGCCACAGACTGGTAAATATCTTTGCATAACATGTATCTGAGAAAAGACTGGTATCCAAAACATACAAAAGAACTCTTAAAACTTGACAATAACAACCCAATTAAAAATTTGGCAAAAGACCCGAACAGACACCTCACTCAACAAGATATACAGATGGCAAATAAGCATATGAAATGATGCTCCACATTGTATGTTATCAGGGAAATGCAAATTAAAACAACAATGACGAACTACTACATATCTATCAGAATGGCTAAAATCCAAAGCACTGAAAACCCCAAATGCTGACATGGATGTGGAGCAACAGGAATTCACATTCATTGCTGGTGAGAATGCAAAACGGTACAGCCACTTTGGAAGGGAGTTTGGTTTCTCACCAAACTTAACATTCTCTTACTAGACTATCCAACAGTTGCACTCCTTGGTATTCACCCAAATGAGCTGAAAACTTAGTCTACAAAAATACCTGTACATGAATGTTTACAGCAGGTTAATTCAGAAGAGCCAACACCTGGAAGCCACTGAGATGTCTTTCAATAGGTGGATGGATAAACAACCTATGGTGTATCTAGACAACAGAACATAATTCAGAGACAAAACGAAATGAGTGTTCAGGCCACAAAAAGACATGGAAGAACCTTAAACACCTATTACCATGTGAAAGAAGCCAATCTGAAAAGGCTGTATCTGTGTCATTCCAACCATATGACATTCAGGAAAAGACAAAACTACAGAACAGTAAAAAGAGCAGCTGCTGCTCCTGCAGAGCACAGAGTGCAACTCACCATCCCGAGACCATGACCTAAAACAAAATCAAGAGTTTGAGACTTAACCAACTGAGCCACCCAGATACCCCTGTTACTTTTATTACCCCCTGCCACCCAAACATTATATACATATGGAAAAGATCAGCAAAATATATCTTGGTTTGCCTTACGGGTTTTCTATTTTATATGGCATATTCTGTCCTTTCAAAATTCTGAATACAATTCTGGCACTCTGACAATTGAAAGTATTGTCTCTATAACTTGCTGCAGCTTAATCATGCATTTGTCTCAGCTTAAAAAAAAAAAAAAATACTCACTTCACCTGAAGAACCAAAGTTACTGTAAATTTTAGACGTCGCTACATATGAAATAACAATATGTGCAACTAAAAAAAATGTAGGGTGTGCAAAATATCAATATTATATTTGGACAGTCCTAATATTTTCATTCACAAACTTATTACAAGAAACGACTACTGGTATTTTGCCATCTCTGACATCCTAAATTGATACATGTTTTCTGAGCTAAATTCTCAAAAGAAATAGGCAGTCCAAAGGAATTTGATATCCTAGAAAAGACAAGTGACATCTGCTAAACAGGTCACTAATACCAAGGAGGAACTCTCTAACAATAAGGTGGATGATACTGAACAATTTTTTTTTTTATACTGAACAATTTTTAAATCTGTTAAGACTGGGTTGGGTTATCATCAATCACTCCTATCTTGCTACCGTTGTGTCTCGACTAACTGTTGTGTCTCCATCACCTTTAAGGATTCTCACTGTTCAAACAGCATTAGGATCTTCTCTTTCACAGGCAACATACAAGTCACAGTTAACTGTACACTTCATAAACTCATAATTAACATAAGATCTTAATGTAAGTTCCAGTACCGTAAGTACCACAAATACTCTTCAAAAGTAGTTTCCCAAAAATACTGGGAAGGGAACACAAGGGTCTGAAAAAACATTAGCAGTAGGTGGAGACCAAAACAAAATAGTTGGTAACACATCTATATGGCTCCTGGCTTCTCCAAGTATGATCAAATGCTGGAGGGCTGCATCAATATTTTAACTACAGACAGAATGGCAGACAAAAGACAAGAAAAGTGAAATTTAAAGTCAGGAAAGGAGAGTTTTAACTAGAGGTTTCATGGGCAGCTCTGCTTTAGACTCCATGTGACTCTGGAAGTTCCCCAACTTGACAACCTCTATTCTGTCACATAGAAGACAGGACACATTCATTCAATGACAAATACTTGAGTGCCTACTATATGCCAAGCACCACTCTAAATGCTTGAGATACAGCAGTGAACAAAACAAAGACCTCTGCCCTCTTGGAGGTGACACTTTAGTGAGGCAAGACAAATCATAATAAACATAGTACATTAACTTTAGGGTATGTTGGAAAGTGATAAATACTATGGAAACAAGGGAAGATAAAGAGAGTGTAAGTAGGTGGGATGGAGGTAGGAGAGCTGCAGGTTATATTATTCTAGGGTAGTGAGTTACGTAGTTCACCTTCACAGAGACGTGAAAAAAATGAGCCAAATGTTTAGAAAGTGAAGGAGTTAACCAAAGAGGGCACATTTACGCATGAATCCTAACAAGGATTCCCTAGGGATTAAGACAACACATGTGAGGTCCTCAAAAGGCAAAGACTATCACTTTCCTGGGTATCTACCAACTCTGTGTTAATCTCAGTGCTATACACTTATGTATGTCTCATTTCCTACATAAATTTAAGACAGGATATTAAAATCCTATTGGTAGTTATTCTTATTTTTTTTTAAAGTAAAAGGCAAATAAAAGTTTACATGAGTTCACTTAAAGGTTACAAAAAAAAAAAAAAGGAATGTGCATGTAAATATATATAAAATTCATCCAACCAAGGCTGTTTTTTGAAATTAACAATGGCCTACTGCAAGATACTTCCAAAGAAAGTCCATGTGACATTTGCAGACTGGTAAAGATAAACTGAAATTGACAATCCAGCAGCTGGAATGAAAACAACAGTAATAATCCTGGAAACAGACATGATGTGACCTAAACCTTTTCACATAACCCCACCAACAAATCTCACTTATTTGATGGGGAGAACAATTTACTCTTCCTTTTAGGGGCCAAAAATCAACTCCTGTAGTTTAGGAACATGAAATATTCCTTCATCGAATGGTACAGATGTTAATTAATCTTCATACAAGTGTTTCTTTGAAAGTGTCCATAAGAGCCTGTGAGACAAATGAGATTAAAGAAACTACTTCTAAGGAAATGAAATGACTAGATCCATTCATCCCAACCAGAAACAAATAGTTTAGGATAGGGCTGTGAGTTAAGTAAAGGCAAACCCATCTAATGTGTAAGCTTTTTTTTTTTTTCCTTTTTTAATCCCAAACCAAACCAAACCCAGATCCCAGTAAGAATGACTGTAAAATTACCTTCTGGAACTTAAACCTGTTCCTACTTTGGTAATTAGATTTAAAGCAAAGTGTTCCTAACTCTACATTTTCAGAAAGTTAAAAGACTTCCCAAACTGTAATAAAGGAAAGTTCTGTCTGCATTTACCCACCCAAAATAATCAACAGTGCTCAGTAAAGTTAAGGACTGAACAATGAATGAAGTGAGACTCAAACTGAGGTGGACAGCTTTTTAAGAACCTTGCCCTGAGCATGAAGAAGATTTACCTGACCCCTGGCAGAGTTAAGAGCAGTGGCTGAGACACCTTAGTTGTCACATGGGGAAAGGAAGTCCTGAGGCACTTAGCCTCAGCTTAAAAAACAACTTTTTTTTTACACCACACTGCTTTCTTCCTCCTCCCCCCAATCACATTGCTTTAACAAATTAATTCTCAAGTGCTAAACCTGTCTGTAACTACTCGGGCACAATAAGTGCACAAATACACTTCCATCTGAGCAGTGATGATGGCAGAAGTACTGCATACAGCAAGAATCTCAGTTGCTTGTCAGTTTCATGTTATTCAGTATGTAGGTTTTGGAGAAAGGCGGCTCTGCTCGCAATTGCCTCTGGATGGGCAATACACTAAGGATGACGTCTGTGTCAGCCTCTTATAGTTCCTGGAGCAACAACTGAATCCCAAAGAACAAAAGTTGGTTAAGGCAAGATTTGTGTTACACAAGGAAGAAAAGTCACTTAATTATAAATGTGGAAATTAAACTTCACAGTGTGAGAAAAAGAAACTCATTTTGTCTAGAATGTTAATATCTAGAATTACTGTGCCAATGTATGAGATTTTCTGAAAAGTATAATTCAACAGTTCAATAGAAACCGGAAACAGACAGCACCTCGAGTTTTGAACACGGAGAAGTCCAAAACCTACAGAAAGCTACAAACGGAGATGAGCAAAACTTCAGAAGATTATTTGGAGTTGTGGGAACTTTCAGGACCCTGTTCCTATCTCAGGGCTCTTCATTTGCTATTGTTGCCAGAAGTCCACAGGCCCCGGGACAGTGTTTCTTCCGGATGACTCAAACTATGTATGAGACCACACATTCAGTATCAAGACTCTCTAGGGTACTGGCTCTTTAAGAATCCTTGGAGCAGTTAAGATGGTTTCCTTGAAATAATCCCACCATATCCTTCCAGTCTGAGAATATGTCATTACCAAAGCCTGAGACATCTTCTGAAGTATAAAACATTAAACAAATTCAAGAAGATTTTGGCACGGATGTTTTAATAGGATGTTGAATTCTGGCTTACTAATACTCACCTTTTTTTTGGAAGAGATGAATAAAAAAGAAAAAAACCCAAACCCAGTAAAGTTCATTTCTTCACCTTGTATTAGCTTGAGCTATATAAAAATGCCAAATATCCAATCCAATCACTCTTGAGCTATAAAAGTGGCGATTTTATGTGGTTCAACCTAATATTTAAAAATAACACTTTAAAATGCCTTCAAAAAAAGAAAAAAAGCCTTCAAAGTACTTCTAAAATTATGTAATTTATGTTCTGCTTCTAATTAAGGACTGGATTTCAATTTTAAAAAGCATTTTTTTTCTTAAGATTTTATTTTTAAGTAATCTCTACACCCAATGTGGGGCTTGAGCTCACAACCCTGAGATCAAAAGTTACAAGTTCCACAGACTAAGCCATCCAGGTACCCCTTGGTTTCAATTTTAGATCAATATATTAGGGTGAGTGCTATTTCAGATTTGGTAAGCAATCAGACTTGAAATCTATCCATTTTAAATCTACTTTCCACTCACAATACAAACCCTCTGGTCTCTTCAGTTTTCCAATCTATCATCCTCATTCTTCTGGGCTTACAGGGCCTGCTTACCACCCAGTTTTCTGATTCCCGTTTCCTTCTTTTTTCTTTTCCCTTTCTTTTCCTTCCTTCCTTTCTTTCTTTCAAGATTTTGTTTTTAAGTAATTCCTACACCCAATGTAGGGCTCAAACTCATGACCCCAAGATCAAGAGTCCATGCTCTACAGACTGAGCCAGCCAGGTGCCCTACTCTTATTCATTTCTGCAGCTATTCCATGTGTGCTTAAGACCCTGTTTGTGTACGTCCATCAAATCCAAACTGCTAACCTGAGTTCCAATCTTCCGTAGCTTTATTCTTTTTGGCTCTGTGCCCTATCAATGACTCAGTGACTTTTTTTTTTTTTTACTATAATAACAGATTTCTAATTTTTCTCTATACTTTTATTAGTTTTTATTTTATATATTCCTTTTTAAAAAGATTTTATTTATTTATTTGACAGAGAGAAAGAGAGATCACAAGTAGGCAGAGAGGCAGGCAGAGAGAGAGGGGGAAGCAGACTCCCCACTGATAGAGTGCCCGATGCAGGGCTCAATCTCAGGACCCTGAGCCAAAGGCACAGGCATAACCCACTGAGCCACCCAGGCGCCCCTATTTTATATATTCTGAAGCTATTTCATGAGGTGCATACAAGTACAGGAGCTAAATCTTTTGTTATTAGTGACTTTTTGATCTCTAAAGGCTTTTTTAAAAAAAACTGGTTACTGTTACCAATCTCTCCTGCTACTTTGTAGATTGTTTTTTTAACTGCTGATGGTGTCTTTGAGGAAGAGAAGTTCTTAATTTTAATAGTCCAATTTATCATTATTTTCCTTTATGATTAGTGTTTTGCTTGCCCTGTTTAACATACCATTTCCTATCCTAAGATCACAAGTCTATTCTTCTATATTATTATTTTTTTAAAGTTTTGTTTCTTTTACTTTCACCTTTAGATCTTAAAGTCACTGGAAGTGACCATGTTGCAGGGGTGGTGGTCACACCTTACTTCTTTTATATTACTATTTTCAGTCCACTCAGACAAATTGGATTTTAACTCTGAAATTACTTAGTACTGTGATTTCTAATGTAGCCTGGACTCATTCTTTCTTCTTCCTTTCTGCTATATTTGTCATAGTTTTCTCTCTGCTTTTTCTTTCCATTTTTTGGATTTAAATTTTTTTTTGTTTGCTAGTTTTTGAATTCTATTTTTCTCAATACTAGTTATCACACACTCTCAAAAAAGTCCAAAGTTAAGCAATATTTCATCCCTTCTCCTGAATGGCCTTAGAACATTAACTATGATCAGTTCTCTACTGTGTTACATTTGTTATGGTCTGTTATTTTGGTTTTAAGTCCTAAAAATTAGACATTACTATTATTTCATACACTTGTTTAGATTTGCTTATATTTACCAATTTCACCTTTATTTCTCATATAGCCAAACCCTTCAAGGATATTTTCCTTCTTAAGAATCCTTTATGTAAGTTTTTAAGATTTACTGATGGTACACTCAGTTTCTGTTTATCTAAAAATGACTGATAACGCCTTCATTCTTGAAAGATTCTTTTCTTGGGTATATAATTCTAAGTTGACATTTATTTCTCTGTACTATCTTTTGGCTTCCAGGTTGCTGTTGAGAAGTCTCTCTTCCATGCTCTCCTCCTAGGTATGTTAAGATATTGTCTTCCATGTCCCTTAACCATTTATATTTTTCCTGTGCTTGTCTCCCTGCAATGTACTCTGAATAATAACTTCAGATCTTCTAGATCTCTCTTCCTTGCTATGTCAAGTATACTAACCTATTCACTGGGTTAAAAATTTCAATGGCTGTATTTTAAACTTATATTCTACTTGATTTTTTGGTCAGATGTGTCTTGTTTTTGATGATCACACTCTGCTTGATTTTTCTTTTAAAAATTCATTACTCTGCTAAGCATTTCAAACATGGTTTAATTTGTTTTAATTCTCTAATGATTTACAGTATCTGGGGTGGGGTAATCTAAAACCGTTGCTTCTTGTTTCTGCTAAAGCTCATATACAGGGGCCTTTTCTGTGTGGGATATTATAAACTCCTAATTGCTCAAAATAAGTCTGTGGAAATCCTGAATACTTATATTTTCTTATTTCTCCTAGTGGCCAGCAAGAGCTAACAACTCTAGTTGTTTTCTAGGGTCCTCAGCGTTAGCCTCTTCACTTTGCAGGAGCAGGAACAAGTGCTTAGTTTTGCCATTTGACCCCAGAGAGATGTTCACTTCAACACTCACTCCCCATACTCCAGTTTGGGTGGGTTCATTGAAATTATTAAATAGGGTTGGGGGACTTGGGGATTTCCTTATTTCTTGCAAGCTTGTCAATGCTTGTTCAAATTCTAACAGATCTACTTAAATTATAGTGACAGGGTACTTCAGAAAAATCAGTTTGCCATACAAAAGGAAAGTCCCAAGGAACTTTCCTTACGTTTTTGGTGTAAGGTTGACTACGTATTTAAAAGGCATTATTTTAATTTTAATATTTTACTAAGCATTTTGGGGTGTCGTACAGAAGAACTTTAAGTAATGTACTCTGCCATTGTGCTAGAAATTTCTGAAGTCCTGTTTTTTTCTCCAAACGTGTTATTACACTAGATCTCTCCTATTTTATACCCATGTACTTGTAGGACGTTGCATTTATTTATATAACATTTTATACCGTCATACTTGGAGAATTTTTCTAGTCAGTATATTGAGCTCTTTCCAGTTCCCATTGTTGAACAATCCACCCCTTTACCCTGTATATGAGCAGCATGCTATACTTATAGTCCAGCAGTTATTTGTTTATATGATCATTTCCTTTATTGCCCTTTGAGATTAAAAAAATAGGAAATGTCTTAATTACTTTTGATTTCTGAGCCCATCTTGGAGTATATAACTCACAGGGGTATTCAATAAATGCAATATTGAATGACTGTCCTTAACTAAGTTACTGCTAAAAATACTAAACCAGAGAAGCCCATGGTCAGACCCCTGAGCCATAAGAGGGACTTGGTTCCCAGCTGTCAATGATCCATTAATAGCATTCTTTGTTATGGTCAATAAACTAGTTATTCAATTCAGTGATTCAACAAATATCTAAGACTGAGAACAGTATCTAAGAAATGTTACATTTCAGACAATTATCTAATGTCTACGACAATATTCTGAGAGATTTTATCAAATGCTTTGCTGAAATCCAGATATATTTTGTCTACAGCATTTCCCTTTTCTACTAGCCTTAGTAACTCATCTTAAATCCTTCATGAAACCTTTTTGAATATTCACATTAAACTGATCTCTTTAGCACAATGGTGAACTTAACAACACACATTTTTACACTTTAACTATATGCTACTGTGTTTTTTTTTTTTTTTGCTTTACTGACTAGTGAGTTTATAAATTATCTACCCGTGACATTTTTTGCCATTTAAAAACTAAGCTATTTTGAAAGAATTATATGCACATGATTTAAAAATTCAGAGTAAAAAAATATTTTTAAAGCCTATCTTCCCTCCACCCTAATCCTTTGGTTCTTTGGTTCTTCCAGAGTCAACCACTGTAAAAGTTGCTCTTATCCTTACAGAAACTGTCCTTACACAATAAACATAACTGTGTGTGTGCCCACAGACACAAACATCTGTACTTCTACACAAAGAGAATCAATTTTCTTACACAAACAGGAACTTCTGTATTTAGCTCTAGACCTTGCATTTTTTTTTTAAGATTTTATTTATTTATTTGACAGACAGAGATCACAAGTAGGCAGAGAAGCAGGTAGAGAGAGAGGAGGAAGCAGGCTCCCTGCTGAGCAGAGATCCCGATGCAGGGCTCGATCCCAGGACCCTGGGATCATAACCTGAGCCGAAGGCAGAGGCTTTAACCCACTGAGCCACCCAGGTGCCCCTAGACCTTGCATTCTTTTTTTTTTTTTTTAATTTTTTTTTAAAGATTTTGTTTATTTATTTGACAGATCACAAGCAGGCAGAGAGGCAGGCAGAGAGAGAAGGAAGGAAGCAGGCTCCCTGCTGAGCAGAGAGCCCGATGCGGGACTCGATCCCAGGACGCTGGGATCATGACCTGAGCCGAAGGCAGCGGCTTTAACCCACTGAGCCACCCAGGCGCCCCTAGACCTTGCATTCTTAAATTAATAATACAAATGGGTGATTTGTTCCCATATCCACACACATAAGTATATCTCACATCTGAATGGCTACTCAGAATTCCTTTACTCTAGTGTGGTGATAAAGCACACGGACAGTGATGCTGAGCGCTCCCTGCATTCCTTAAAAACTGTTTAGGGTTTGGGACCCATGACATTTAACACAGTGTTGAACAAACAGGAAACAAACAATAAATTACTGCTTTCCCACAGCAGAATGTCTTTTAAATGTATGATATCTGGGGAGAGAATGAGAAATCTCCTCTCCAGACCCACCCTCGCTAGGGAAAATGGAAGGGAAGAAACAGGAAACAGAAATCTTATTTCTTCAAACAAAGTAGAGTAACAAACACCCATGAAAGAGATGTATTCAGTTACAGCAATCCAAAGAATAAGGGAGCCTATACATTTCTCAGGTGATAATGAAACAGTATTTTGAAACACACTGTTAATCACCATAGCATCCCAACACTACTGTCCTAAACACTTTTATGTGATGACGCCCAAAGCAATTTCGATAAACTATCAAGTTCTTAACTGTGACAAGCCTGGGAAAGCCGTATTGTATGCCAATTCCTTAAAAACACAAGAAGCTATTTCCTATCTTTCTCAAAACATAATCAAGCTCAAGAGAACAGCTAGTGAGAAACCATGATGTTCTCTAGCTCAGTGGTTCTTCAAGTACAGCCCCTGGACTCCTGGGAGTTAATGAGACTCTTTGAGGCTTATACGATCTAAGCTGCTACTTTCAAAATAATATTAAGATGTTATTTACCTTTTTCACTGTATTGACATTTGTACCAATGGTGCACCAAGGGAACAAAGGCAGTGCTGGGTAAAATTATTGGTGTCTTGGCACAAACCAAGGCAGAGGCATCAGAGTGTACTAGCAATCATTGTATTCTTCACTGCCACATTCTTAATTAAAAAAAAAAAAAAAAGGCCAGTTTTCACTTAAGAATGTCCTTCATGAAGCAGGAAAATTATTTTTTTTACTAAATTCAACCTTGAGAACATATCTTTTTAATATTCTATGTGACAGATAGGAAGTGTGCATAAAAACTTCTGCTGCATACCAATGGGTTTTCATGTAAGAAGGACAGCTGAGATACGGTTTTGATTCCACATTGCAGCTAACCTTCACAAAACTACTCCTTGTCAAAGAAGTCTCGAAGAAAATATCCGTAATTATCTGAAAGGCTATTAAAATACTGCCCCCTTTGCAACTACGTATCTGTGTGAGGCTGGATTTTGTCCATACAATTCAACTAAAACAATGTATGGTAATGGACTGAATGCAGAAGTAAATCCAGCTCTACTCTATTAAGTCAGATATTAAAAAGTTTTAAACAATACAAAATAATGCTACTTTACTCAGTTTTTGTTTTGTCTTGGAACACTTCTTCATAAAAATGTTTATAATGGGGTTATTTTAAATGAATTAAACACATTCTAAAAATTTTGTCTTAATTTCTAAAATAGTAAAGTACTGTAGCTATAAATCACATTAATAAAGGCTCTTTGGGGTCCTCAATATTAAAGGACATAAAGGGGTCCTGAGACCAAAAACTTTAATAAACTGCTGTAGTTAATGAAAAACACCACTTTGGTGAGCTCTGTTCCACTTTACACACAGCAGGACTTACACACTACCTCATTTTTCTTACTTACCAAGAAATACTTCAGAATACTATTTGAGGTGCGCCGGTCTGGCTTAGTCAGTAGAGCATGTGACTCAGTATCAGGGCTGTGAGATCAAGCCCCAGGATGGGGGAACAATTTACTTAATAATAAAAAAATAATAAAGAATATAATTTGCTACCTATATATCTTCTCCAGTATTACAATGCAGGATCTAATAAATTATTACAAGGTGAACACCAGCCAAGTCCAGAAACAACTTTACCAACCACCCCAGAATCCCTTTCTCTGTTGTCCCATCCCAATCGTAACATTTTCCCCCTCTTGCTGTAAGTAACCATTATCCTCACTTTTATATTAATCACTCCTTTGACATTTTCCTTTTTATGGTGTGCTTCCCTTGAAGATGCAGTTCTGTTTCCCCAATATGAAAAAATTTTGGTGTCTTTTAGGTCTCTTTTAAGCCCTATAATTTATCTACTGAAGGACCTGGGCTGTTTTACCTATAGAGTTCCCCAGGTTTGGATTCTGTTGACTGCACAGTCTTGGTGTACTTCAGCATGTTCCTGTGTTTCGTATAACCTAAAAACTGACAGATGAATCCAGAAAGTGGATTACACTCAGGTTCTGTCCCCATTCGGCAGCAAGACTAGAGACATGCAATGTTCAATTTGTTTTTTTTTTTTTTTTTTTTGCTGTCTTGGGAGCCACTGATGCTCACTGCCTGTAATTTCTTTTTCATTTATTAATTAGAATACATTTATAAAGCAATTCTCTCCCTCAGCTACTATTTGGTTATCTACTGGTTCAGTTCACACAGAAAAGGCAAGGGAAATACTTGATTCTTTTCCTTTACAAGTTTTCAAAATAATGAATTGGTTTCCTATCATCCTCTGATGATGACCAATCATTTTCATTATTACTTTTAAATATCATTAAGAATTAATGGATTTAGGGGCGCCTGGGTGGCTCAGTGGGTTAAAGCCTCTGCTGGCTCAGGTCATTGTCCCACAGTCCTGGGATCGAGCCCCACATCAGGCTCTCTGCTCGGCGGGAAGCCTGCTTCCCCCTGTCTCTCTCTCTGCCTGCCTCTCTGCCTACTTGTGATCTCTCTCTGTCAAATAAATAAATAAAATCTTTAAAAAAAAATTAATGGATTTTTAAACATAATTAATCTTTCTGCCAAATTTTTCAAACAGCACATTTGGGCCACCAAGGCTAGATTTAACTACATTATTAGATTTAGCTGTGTAAAGGTCAGCTTCGCACCTGAAAAGGTACCTCTCCATAAGCAAAGACATTTCATTTACGGAAAAAGGCGGATAACTAATTAGTTCTTAAATGAAAAAAATTCAGGGTAGATTAAAAAACGATTTTTTTTAACACTTATGTGGAGATAGTAAGTTCAGATAAAATTAAAAAGGCTGGGAAGTGTTTGCTAATAGTATTTTTAAAAATTCTTTAATGACTTCCCCTTGATTTTCAGAATACCATGAAATCTCAGTAGCTTAGCTCAAAGCACATCATCATTTGGTCTCTGGTCTCATCTCCCCACTAACCCTCTCATTTTTTGGGGTAGTATAAATTTAAAAAAAAAAAAGTGGTCTGTTTTGGTGATGCTGTTTTCCTGATACAATGTTTAAAAAAATTATCCATATACATCTAAACACAGGTCATACTACAATTATTTTCTAAGAATCTGACTCCATTAACTTTGGCATTAAAAACAAAAACAAAAACAAAAAACCACTGCCACTCAATTGTTGGAAGTAGTTAAACTCTAGTAATCTCTGCACCTAAGATAGGGCTCAAACTCACAACCCTGAGATTGAGTTGCATGTGAATGACTGAGCCAGCGAGGTGCTCCTGGAAGTAAGTACTCTAAAGTAATTTTAAAAATCCAAAAGTAAGTTACTGCCTGAAAATCCTGGGCACATTCTGTATGTAAGTTTTTTTTTTTTTTAAGTTATAAAGATATATAAGAGCAAAATAAGAAAAAAAGAGTTGGAAATGAAGTTATTTTACTTTACTACCAATACTAAAGTTTTCAAAATAGAGAAGTGTCATGTTCCCAGTGGGGGGAAAAGAAATACATAAAGAAAAAACTTTGTTTTTATTAAAAGGAATAAGATTATCCAAAAAGATATTTTCCATACCGCAGGGCAATTATTACAAAAATTTTAAAGTAGAAGAGATTTAAAATGCCCATGCTCCTCATTCTCATTAAGTACACACAAGACCTGAACAACATTTCTCAATCTGCGATCCTCAGAAACACTTTTTTTTTTTAAATTATTTAATTTTTTATTTGACAGAGAGAGAAATCACAAGTAGGCAGAGAGGCAGGCAGATAGGAAGGGAGAAGCAGGCTCCCTGCTGAGCAGAGAGCCCGATGTGGGGCTTGATCCCAGGACCCTGGGATCATGACCTGAGCCGAAGGCAGAGGCTTAACCCACTGAGCCACCCAGGTGCCCCTCCTCAGAAACAGTCTTAGTGTTCATGCATTCTCCACAAGAATTTTATAACTGTATATTTCCATTTTTGTGACTATTAAAAAAATAACCGTATTTTGGATCATCTGGCTGATCACCTTAATACCAAGTACTGTTTCATGATTCTGGTGCTCACATAACTGCTTGGGGTTTACTAAAGTAGTTATACTTTAATAATTGAGGGCTAATAAAAAACTATAAATAGAAATATAAACTATAAATATATGATTTATAAATATACATATATAATTTATAAATATAAATATAAACTAAATTAAAAACTGTAACTACTAAAGTAGTTATACTTTAATAACTGAGGGCTAATAAAAAAGGTGCAGAGCATGGAGCACTGGGTGTGGTGCATCAACGATGAATCTTGGAACACTGAAAAAAAAAGGTGCAGAGGTAGGCTTAATATGTAAACGAGGCATTCTACAAAGTAAAGGTCAAGTTATAGTATAAATGAGAGCTTTCTAGACCTTTGAATACAGAAAAATGGTGGGAGAACTGGGTCCTCATATGGCACCCAGTAGTCCTGGCATGCTGAACTCAAAATAACTTACAGAAACTTCTTAATGGGTTTGGGGTTCTTTTTGGGGTGAGGACAATGTTCTGGAGTTAGACAGTACTGATGATTGCACAACACTCTGAATACATTGGAAAAGTGAGTTATATATTTTAAAATGGTGAATTTTATCTCAACAAAAAAGAACTCAGAGCACAGCAGTCAGTATTACAGACATCACCTGGCACATTAAATGCATGTGGCCAACTGGAATATAATAGATCTTGTGGCTTATTTTAAATTTGTAATTGTTTACAGTGGCAGAAGAGGGACAGCCCTGTGGAATTTATGCTTAGTTTTATCTTTGTTAATATCTCTTGCATGGAAGCCAAAATAACTTAAATCAATGTTGGGGCTCTGAGATATACCATCTGCCCTTTTTATTTATTTATTTTTTAAATTAATTTATTTGAGAGAGACAGAGCACAAGGAAGGGAAGGGCAGAGGAAGAAGGAGAAGCAGGCTCCCTGCTGAGTGGGGAACCCCATGCAGGGCCTGATCCTAGGACCCCAGGATCATGACCTGAGCCGAAGGCGGGCGCTTAACTGACTGAGCCACCCAGGCGCCCCACCATCTGCCCTTTTAAGAGGGACTATACAGGATGCCTGGGTGCCTCAGTGGGTTAAGCCTTTGCCTTCAGCTCAGGTCATGGTCTCAGGGCCCTGGTCATCAGGCTCTCTGCTCAGCAGGGGGCCTGCTTCTCCCCCATCTCTCTCTGCCTACCTCTCTGCCTACTTGTGATCTCTGTCAAATAAATAAATAAAATCTTAAAAAAAAACAAAAAAAATTAAAAAAGAGGGACTATACAGTAAGAAAGTTTGACAGAAACTGTTATGCAGGATTCATAAACATCATCCACATTCTACTTCTCTGAAGTTTTAGGAAATTTAGTAATAAAACAGTTTAACACAAATGTGACTTAATACAAATTGTATCTCTTCTTTATAAACTACTCTAAGACCTCTGAAGATTTTCATTTACCCATGCAACACTTCTACTGGCAAAAACTGAATACAAATTTGAACAAAGCAGCTGCTCAACAAATATACAATGCTTCAAAAAAGAGGAACAAAGATACCAAGAATCAGGCACTGAGAAACAGAAATGCAGGTTTCCATGTTGGTCCAGGGTACTTCAGTTTCTGTTGGTCCTCTACAATTAAACAAAGTTACTAGTCAATAACTTCTAGTGATTTTAATGAGCCCTTCAGTAATTCATAAACTCAAAAAAGGAATACCTTCCCTGCTTTGATAACTGGTAGACTGTTATAGATAGGGACACTGCAGTGATTAGAACAGTGATGGGAATAGGAAGGAAACAGCTAAGAGCTACTTCAGAATCCTAAACAACTAGACAAGCACAGTTTGAAAAGCAAACTAAGCTCAGCTCCTATCAGTCAGCCAGCAAAACATGAGATACCAATCTCTCCTATTATGTGAATACTAAGATTTAATCTTCTTGGTAGTAGAGAGATCAAAAGTGCTTAGGCCTAAAACATAACACATCAAGATGTTTTAAAAAGCAAATAAAAAGTTTAATGACTGAACTCAAGTGTGTTTTGGAGATACATTTAATAAGCCCAAATAAGACTGACCAACTGATTCATTCAATCAAAATGAATCTGTGTGTGCTTTAGGGTGGTTAATTTATAATCTACCAATAATTATGTAAATTGTACAGTGCTGTAAACATCTTCTAGGCTTGTTGAAAATTCCAGAAGATATGCAAATACGAAATTTTCTGAGCTGATATTGAGCTAGGTATTTTAAATATAGTACAACTTTGGAACTCATAGATTTGATCAGTCAAAGTCTGAGTTTGTCTCGAGTGACAGGTTTCACAAGTGGATGACAAAGTAAGTTTTTTGTTTGGCTGAGCCTGGTATGTAGTAGCAAGGCACATCCATAGGTGGCGAGTAGCCTAGCTGCTCAGCATTTACCTCTCAACTCTCTGTGCATCCTCAGAACCACCCAATATGACGCAGGTATTATTTCCCCTTTCTTTCTTCCTTTCTTTTTCTTTTTTTAAGATTTTATTTATGTATTTGACAAAGAGAGATCACAAGTAGGCAGAGGCAGGCAGAGAGAGAGGAGGAAGCAGGCTCCCTGCTGAGCAGAGAGCCCGATGTGGGGCTCGATCCCAGGGCCCTGAGATCATGACCTGAGCCGAAGGCAGAGGCTTAACACACTGAGTCACCCAGGCGCCCCTTATTTCCCCTTTCAAGTGAAAACAAAAAAACACAACAGAAAATTCTGCCTACAGAGCATGGCATGTCTGACACCAGCTACTAACAGAATTACATGAATAAAAGAGCTTACACTTTGGGAAGTGACAAGTTAAACAAAGCAAAGAGCAGTTTTCACCTGAGGAATTTCTAAGGGTCCTTCAGTATGCTAATGTACACCATAAATTTCTAATAGATACAATATGTAGTTTCCCAGCTTCTAAGACCATATAACCCTTTTGTGTGTAGAACAGGTGATAGACCAGTGAGCCAAGAAATACAGTACTTTGCAAATGCTGCTGTCAGGGTACCGCAAAATCTGAAGACTCATGAAAGTGGGGGGATTGATCTTCTGAGACTACCACAGAATATGTATGATTTAGTCATTACAGCATCACTGGTTAGGACAGACATCACACATAATCATCCTCTATAGAGAGGAAATCTAGTGACCTGGATGTGTGAAGGACTGCAGATTCAAACTGCTTCTGTGAAACAAGAGGGCAAAAATTGTTCTGTTGATTATATCTTCTAGATGTAAAGAGAGGTCATGGTGTAAGAAATAATTACCAGTAACCCCTAAGTAACTGCTAATCAGAATCACCTGGGGGTGCTCTTTAAAAAAAAATCACACTGCCTTAACCAAGATTCTGATTCAGCAGGATGAGGTAGAGCCCAAAGTGATCCTCCTAGAGGTAGGGCTAGAGGAGAGAGGGAAGAGACCAGAGAGCCTGGTTTGCAAGAGAATAAAACAAAAGGGCCGATGCCTCCAGCTCCATCTCAGAAGGGAGTCAGGAAACAATAAATCATGGGCCATGACTAGGAGAATTTGGTGTTGTTTACTGTATACTGCAGAACTGTAGGAAATAGCTCATTCGTGGGTTTGAATTTCTACTCCGTAACTTACTAGCTAAGTGAAACGGGGCAAGTTAGATAACCTGTTTGTGCCTCAGTTTCCTCATCTATAAAATGAAAATAACAACAACAACCCGACTGTGTTGTCATGCGGCTTCTAGAGATACTGTATAAACACACTTGGAAAAGCACCCGCTATGTGAAGAGGGCTCAGCATACACTCTCTGTTGCTACTCCTAACCAGTCCTCTACTGGTGATCAGGAATAAAAGCTATTAGGAAAGAAGAGGCCTAGGACGTTGTTTCAGGGGAAGACACTGCATAAAAACATTTAGGGAAAGAAGGCCACAAGGGACAGAATAATAGTGGCAACTAACAAAAATAAAGAAAGCTGATTAAAGCCCTGCGATCTGCAGAAATTGAGCAAAGAAAGATCTTGCCCATACGGACTCCTCACAGGGACTCTGGGCATGAGAGGGCCACAGAGTTAATTAGGAGGCAGTCCCAATACCTCACACAACATTTCACAGACAAGAAAACTATAGCTCTGACAGTGAATTTGCCCAAGGTTACACTGCTATTAAAATTTAGATGTGGCTTCAAATCCAATACTCCCTCCACTAGACTAGACTGTATAACAAAATAAATTCCTCTTAAAATCCTATCCATGAGAAAGAAGCAAAAAGCCAAGCTATTTAGTAAAAATGAATATACATACCAACAAATATATCTATTTGTATAAGTCTATTTGTATTCAGTGGAAAAGAAGGAGTGTTGGCAAGAGCCATACACTTGGAGCTTAATACTCAAGTTGTAATCCCTTTCATTGACTGCGACTTTGGGCAACAAGCTTAATTTCCAACTAGTCTGTTTACCTGGAAGAAGCTTGCACCTTGATATAAAAATCAAAAGAAATCATGCATTTGAAGATAAGGTTTAGACTTCAGGCAAAACGGCAAACTAGTTAGCTTCCAACCTTCCTGACACAAACATGTAGAGCTGCTATTTAAATAAGACAAAAATCCTTTTATATGCATGGCTTTGTAACTAAAAAGCACAAGAAAGCAACTAGGGCCAAAAACTAAGAGAACTAAAAACCAGAGAAGCAAGCATGGCCTGTGACTGTCCTGGTGCAGATGGGGCATGTTGGCTTTTGGTCTTGGAAATGTAGGGGCTTAGGTTTTGATATCAGTGCAAGGACTGGAGACGCTCTGGGCCTGCACTGGCTGGGGAATGGGAACCAAGTCCCCAGGGATTCTGGATTTGTACCAGAGAATAAAGTAGCTCAAAAAGAGAGTGGACTAAAAATAATAATACTTAAACGTAAGTAAAATCTGCTCACCAAACTGGGAGATAATAAGAAAGCTTGTCTACTTCAATCTGAACTCAGTAAAGGAAAAAAAAAAACCAACCCAAAAAAACAAGAATGTGTAACCAAGGACTTGGTGTGACACTCCAGTTTAGGAAACTGCAGGTCCTGATACTAACACTTAACTGCCTTTGGGCCAATGATGCTTTTGGGCTAGGTGGAGTTAAATGCAAAACCTCTCTGGAAGAGGACACCTCCAACCCTGACCAAGGAGGTTCCCACACACAAATCTCTATTCCAGTTTAGCTTATCATGTAAAACTGAAAACACATGAAGAAGGCAAGAATCAGCAGACCAACAGCAGAATTAAACCTCTAAGAAATTCGCATGAGATAATATGACAGAGATGAGTACAAATGTTGAAGTAATCAAAACTTTAAAAGAACAAGACACTATGAAAAAAGGAACAGGCAGATTTGAATCAAGATGAAATGAAATTGTGAAAATAGAAAATATAAGTCAATTAAATCAAAAGCTTCAGCAAATGGGTTAAACACCTGAGTAATCACAGCTGAACAATGAGTTAGTGAACTAAAAGAGAAATCTGCAGAAACTCTACATCATAAAGAGAACTAAAGACATTAAATAGGAGAGTAGTTAAGACATACAGGAGACATCCTAACATCCGTCTAAAAAGGCCTCCAGAAGGGAAGATAGAGAAGGCAAAAGGTAATATTCAGAAAATTTTCCAGAACTGATAAAAACTATAAATCCCCAATTTCAGAAAATGCAACATATATCACAGAATCAATTAAAAAAAAATCAAGCCACCAATTTTGTAGTAAAACAAAGAGGAAATCTTAGAGTGACCACATAATTTATTCTTTAAGCTGGGACACTTTTGTCCCAGGCAAATGTTAAACCACATGGGATCCCAGGACAAAAGGAGTAAAAAATTGAGGCTGTTCCAGTCTGTATGTCCCAGCCAAAACATGGAGTAGTTTTATTAAAGAAATAAGACTGACAGCAGAATTCCTGACAGCAAAAGACAGAAGACAATGAAATAACCTTTTCGACAGGTAAGAATGACAGTATTTCTTTTTTATTTCTATATCCAGCTACATGATCTTTCACAAGTGAGGACTAAATAAAAACATTTCCAGACAAAAGTAGACTGAGTTTCTTGTTCAAATCGTTGAAACAATTACTGAAGGATGCACATACTAGAGAAGAAAATTCATTCTGGAAGGATAGCACAGGGATGAAAAAAAAAAACGGTTCTACCAACATTGTCAATTAATTAGAAAATTCTGATAAGGGGCGCCTGGGTGGCTCAGTGGGTTAAAGCCTCTGCCTTTGGCTCAGGTCATGATCCCAGGGTCCTGGTATCGAGCCCCATATCGGGCTCTCTGCTCAACGGGGAGCCTGCTTCCTCCTTTCTCTCTGCCTGCCTCTCTGCCTACTTGCGATCTCTGTCAAATAAATAAATAAAATCTTAAAAAAAAAAAAGAAAATTCTGATAAAATGAAAAGTTAGAAAAATACAACTCACTATAAACGACTCAAGAAAAGAAAACCTGAGTAGATCTACTGCCCTACCTCTAAAAACCATGCTAGATGGTTTTATGGTGAATAGTACCAATCATTTAAGTACTAATACCAATCTTTATTTAAATTGTTCCAGAAAAGTAAGGAAAGAAGAAAGGGAGGGGAGGAGAGAAAAGAAAAGTAGGAAAGCTCCTCACCTGAGGCTGAGGCTACTATAGGCTTGACACCAAAACCAGACAAAGGGAAAGCACAGTATGACAAAGGAAAATTACAGGCCAGTTTTTGCTTATGAACAGTTACAAAAATCCAAAACAAAATATTAGCAACCCAAATCTAATCTGATAAATTTGACAAGCTGATCCTAAAATTCATATGGAAGGAAAAAGGGCCAAGAATAATGGAGACCATTTTCAAGAAGGAGAAGTTCGGGAGCACTGGCCTTACCAGAGACCAAAACTTAGAAAGTTCCATCACTTAGGACAGTATGGGGGGTGCCTGGCCAGCTCAGTCAGAATAGTGAGTGACTCTTGGTCTCAGGGTTGTGAGTTTGAGCCACAATGGGTGTAGAGGTTACTTAAATAAATAAAACTTAAAAAGAATTAGGACTGGGGCGCCTGGGTGGCTCAGTGGGTTAAAGCCTCTGCCTTCGGCTCAGGTCATGATTCCAGGGTCCTGGGATAGAGCTCCATATCGGGCTCTCTGCTCAGTGGGGGGCCTGCTTTCCCCGCTCTCTCTCTGCCTGCCTCTCTGCCTACTTGTGATCTCTGTCAAATAAATAAATAAAATATTAAAAAAAAAAAGAATTAGGACAGTATGATATGGGCACAGGGATAGAGAAACAAACCAATGAACAGACAGAGCACTGGAAGGGAATATGTACCACAAATGTGGCAATATAGATCAGTGCAGAAAGGCTGAGTGACCCATATAATAAATAAGGTTGAGAAAATCCATGTGGGGGAAAAATCAAATTATATCTTTATCCAAAAATGAACTTCAGTAGGTGAAACTGAAAGTATAATAAAGATGTAAGTTTTTTTTAAATTTATTTTTAAGATTTTATTTATTTATTTGACAGACAGAGATCACAAGTAGGCAGAGAGGCAGGCAGAGAGAGAAAGAGAGGAGGAAGCAGGCTCCCTGCCAAGCAGAGAGCCCAATGTGGGACTCAATCCCAGGACCCTGAGACGATGACCTGAGCCAAAGGCAGAGGCTTAACCCACTGAGCCACCCAGGCGCCCCATAAAAATGTAAGTTTTTACTTTTTCCACATAAATACCAATATATCCAGAACAGAATGATTTAACCAAAGGACATTAAGTTTTCTTCAAGAAAACAGTTCGAGGGGCACCTGGGTGGCTCAGTGGGTTAAAGCCTCTGCCTTCAGCTCAGGTCATGATCCCAGGGTCCTGGGATCGAGCCCCGCATCGGCCTCTCTGCCTGCTTGTGATCTCTGTATGTCAAATAAATAAATAAAATCTTAAAAAAAAAAAAACAGTTCGATTTTCTACGAATACGAGAATAAATGTTCCAGCCAGCTGAAACTAAATAATAACGTATATGCACACACATACATATACACATGATATACCAAAACACAACTTTAAATGTATATGCACATAACCAGTACACTCCTTAGGGATAACAAATTATCTTGGGGAAAGGGCTTTTTGTTTTTTTGGTAAGATTTTACTTTCTTTTTTTTTTTTTTGGTTTTTTTTTTTTTTGGTTTTTTTTTTGGAATTTTACTTATTCGAGGGGTGCCTGCGTGGCTCAGTGGGTTAAGCCTCTGCCTTCGGCTCAGGTCATGATTTCAGGGTCCTGGGATAGAGCCCCGCATCCGGCTCTCTGCTCAGCAGGGAGGCTGCTTCTCCCCCCCCCCGGCCCCCCCCCGCTTACTTGTGATTTCTGTCTGTCAAATAAATAAATAAAATCTTTTTTTAAAAAAAGATTTTACTTATTTGAGAGAGAGAGAAAGAGGGCATGCACATGACCTGGGGGAGGGGCAGAAGGAGAGGGAGAAGGAGAAGCAAGTTCCCCGCTGAATGAGGAGCGCCATGCAGGGCTCAATCCTGGGACCTCAAGATTGTGATCTGAGCCAAACCAACTGGGCCACCCAGATGCCCCAGGGAAAGGGTATTTTATTCAAAAGACAGTCTCCATCAAAAGGCAGTCATATCATTTCTCATGACTAATTCCAACAGCTAAACTGAAAACAATATAGAAGAAAAAAAAAATCCCACAGATAATCATGATTTACTCTGTGCTATTCCAACCTCTGCTTCTCCAACTGAAAACCAGAATCAAGATACTACAACCAAGATACTACACCAAGTTTCACTCCTTGCTTTTTCCATTTAGTTTGTGGAATAAATATTTTAATAAATCACTCAAATCTCTGAGAAATCTGGTTTGAATGCCTGCACAGCAACCCATCACATTCTAGCACTTGCTAATTTCTATAGCCTTGTCTCCCTCCTTGGCATATAATAAGCTTCAGGCAGGATGGTCTCTTCCAATCCTGAGAGGGGAAGTTTCCTCTGTAAGGGCCTTAAATATACCATTTCTTTTTGTCTGAAACACGGTCCTCTTCTTTCCCTTCACATCCTCACCCAACACTAAGAAATCAAGAGCTCCTGGGTGGCTTAGTCAGTTAAGCATATGCCTTCAGCTTGGGTCATGATCCCAGGGTCCTCAGATTGAGCCCTAAATTGGGCTCCCTGCTCAGCGGGGAGTCTGCTTCTCCCTCTCCCTCTTTCTGTCCCCTGGCTTGTGCTCTCATTCTCTCTCACTCAAATAAATAAATAAAATCTTTAAAAAGATGAGAAATCAGTACTCTCAAAAGATTTCAGTACAATTTCTATAATATCTATAAACAAGGACCACACTTATTTTGTTCTTTGCTTTATCTCTAGTATGTAGCACAGTGTCAGACCCACAGAAGTGAAATAGCAATTAAAGAAACCATTTTCTAAACCCATCTTTGTCTAAACCTTCCTTAGGAATGATTACTTGTACTTTTTCTTTAATTGTGCTAATTGTATAACAAAATTAAGATTGTTAAGATTGTTATGGTTGGAAAAATTTAAATTCTTACATTATCTCTAGAAAACAATAATATGAAGATAGCTATCCTACAAAAAGAGGGCATACAATTTTTTTAATTGTGTCATCACACTCTGAGATTCCTCCTAACTTAAAAATTATGTAATTCTAATCCCATTTCATTAACCCGTTAATGGAATCATTCTGATTACCACGGACACGTAACACAATTACTGCAGTCATAAATGAAACATTCTCGGGGCGCCTGGGTGGCTCAGTGGGTCAAAGCCTCTGCCTTCAGCTCAGGTCATGATCTCAGGGTCCTGGGATCGAGCCCCGCATCGGGCTCTCTGCTCAGCGGGTAGCCTGCTTCCTCCTCTCTCTCTCTGCCTGCCTCTCTGTCTACTTGTGATCCCTCTCTCTGTCAAATAAAAAAAAAAAAAAAAGAAACATTCTCAATATTCAGTTGTGTGTAAACAAAAACAGTACATTTGGTGGAGAAATGTTAACTGGCTTTAAAATGCTTTCTTAATACACCCACATAAATAAAATAAAATATTAAACAGAAAGCAAACCACTATAATACGTCATTAAAATAGCTGTCTGTTTAAAAACAGGGGTCAGGGCAATATTCCTTTTTAAACAAATCTGTGTATGTGATTGGAGAACAATTTGAAGGCCTGAATTAGAGGAATTTTCAAACCGTAGCCGGGGATCACCGGTTAAACAACAGTAACAATATTAACATTATAAAACCCAAGGGCACCTGGGTGGCTCAGTTAGTTAAAGCCTCTGCCTCAGGCTCAGGTCATGATCTCAGGGTCCTGGGATTGAGCCCTCCATTCGGCTCTCTGCTCGGCGGGGAGCCTGCTTCCCCCTCTCTGTCTGCCTGCTTCTCTGCCTACTTGTGATCTCTCTCCCAGTCAAATAAATAAAATCTTTAAAAAAAAAATATATATATATATACACACACACACACACACACACACACACACACACACATATATATATATAAACATAATAAAATCCAGAAAAAGGAGGAAGACATTTCAATGATTTTCTCAAACCTCAGAATGTGCTGCACACCTATAATTTTGGCAGTGAAATAATACTGTATACCACAGGCCAAATAATACTTTCTTGCCCTATAGAAATACATCCTTGATTCTCTAAAAGAAATCAATATGTATATTAAGCAACATCAGAGCCAATTTTCCTTGAATGTTCCCCTTCTGTATGTTATTTCTTTATACCTGTATATGCTTGTACATCACAGGTATCAAGAATGAACAACCTGCAGTTTCTGAACCTAGCTGAGATTTAATATTCTGAGATATTAGGACAGCATCTCCTCTAATCTATTAAGACTTGCAGTCTAACTATTGATCATAAACTTTTAGAAGTTTGCTAGTAAGGATGAAAGATTTCAGAAATAAAGGTGTAAAGAGGACTGGACTTTTACTGACCTAAAAATTCGGAAGATAGCTTCTCAGTTCTCTTTTCCCAAGAGAAACCCCCAAACACTGCATGTACTCCTTTAGAAGCTTCAACAAAAAGGAACATAGGAAACTCAAAACAGAACAGTAAAGGAAAAAAGATAAAAGCAATCACAAATACTTAATCTTGGAACCCTGAACTTTGATTCAGAGAAGGAAAGAATTCAGAGTTCCGTATTTACCCTCTGGGGGAAAAAAAAATGTAAAAAACGAGTATTAAGTAAACATTTCTTAAGAAGTTTTGGCATACGGGACGCCTGGGTGGCTCAGTTGGTTAAGCGGCTGCCTTCGGCTCAGGTCATGATCCCAGAGACCTGGGATCGAGTCCCACATCGGGCTCCTTGCTCGGCAGGGAGCCCGCTTTCACCCTCTGCCTCTGCCTGCCACTCTGTCTGCCTGTGCTCATTCTCTCTCTCTCTCTAATAAATAAATAAAATCTTAAAAAAAAAAAAAGAAGTTTTGGCATACATACCCCATACATATTGGTTTTCTGATTCTCTATAATTCTAAATACTTTTTCCCTTAACAGTTTTATAAAATATCAATTTGTCTTTCAAGTTTACACTATTATATGACCTATGAAAAATGCTTTCAAGGAACTTATCAAGTCAGCAAATAAGGAGGACCAGGCAAGTTGCAAAAGAGAAGATTTAGAAGAATCTTCTAATAGAAGAAAGTTGTTCTTTTTTTTAGAAGTTTTTTCTGGGTACCCCTCAAACACTAGTTATAATGAGGGGCATAAAGAAGAACTCATTTGTTTCCCAAAAGTTGAAAATGAGATGGAGAGACAAAACAGACCAAGGGCAGATTAAGTCTTAAATGTCTTAACTAAAATAAAGAAACCTTTAAGCAGTATTGGTGGCCACACTGCCCTGCTAGCTCAGAGAATGAGACTCTGCAAAAGTATTAGTGGCCAGAGTAGTTTAACATTATAAGGTTTACTGCAATTCCCAAGAATAGGACCTCTTCTTTTTTTTGCATTAAATGCATGCAATTTCAGGGCTGTTTGTCAAACGTATTTTCAACCCTGCTGCTGGTAATTTGATGCTTTTCCAGAATACAAACTAGAATAAAACATCAATTTCACTCAAGTTTTGCAGTTTGCTATAAACTTACTAAGAATTCAGATAGGTGTGTATTATGAACACCTAACATTTTACATGTATTTACAACATTTGAAGGCTACTGAAACGGGCTTTCGCTATGATTAGGTGAGTTCTAACCCAAGTTGGTAAGATGTGAACACTGCCTACTGGGTATCTTCATTCAAATGTAAACCAGCACCTCAAAATCTGTATATTCGAGTCAGACCTTACTACTTCTTCAACATATTGCTCATTCATTCACTATCTGCTTAGCTGCCCAGAAACGTGGAAGCTGCCTTTTCACTTTATGCATTTGACTGTCAAATCCCACCAAATGTAACCTACATAATATCAATCTCCTATACTCCATCCTCAAACCTATGACCTTAATACAAGTCCCAGCTACTTCTTGCATACAGTACTGCTCTACGTCCAACTTTGTCCACTTCCAATCAGTTTTCTGCACCATCAACACAGTGATGTGATTATTCCATTACTTCTACTTAAAAACCTTCAACTACACATCTACAGAACAAATTCCTTATTTTTTTTTTCTTCAAAGATTTTATTTATTTATTTGACAGAGAGAGATCACAGTAGACAGAGGGGCAGGCAGAGAGAGGGAGAGGGAAGCAGGCTCCCTGCTGAGCAGAGAGCCCGATGAGGGACTCGATCCCAGGACCCTGAGATCATGACCTGAGCCGAAGGCAGCGGCTTAACCCACTGAGCCACCCAGGCGCCCCAGAACAAATTCCTTATTATGATATAACAGGTTCTTCATGTTCTGGTTCTTTCTTGCCATTAAAGTCTCATCTCTCACCTTGCTCCTCTTTAGTTTCTATACAGCAGCAATATTTAATTGTTTTCAATTCCCTGGAATGTTCCATGAACATATACAGCTTACCTTACCTTAGTATTTCTCTGCTTAGTATGCTTATTGACCTAGAGAACACTATGTCTTTTTAGATCTGGCTTAAGCACTCACCATTTTAGAACACTTTCCTGGCTTGGGGGTGCCTGGGTGGCACAGTTGGTTAAGCATAGGATTCTTGGCTTCTGATCAGGTTGTGAGATAGAGCCCTGTGAGCGTGGAGTCTGCTGACATTTTCTCTCCCTCTCCCACTTGTACTCTCTCTCTCTCTAAAGTAAATAAACGAAAGAAAGAAAGAAAGAGAACTCTTCTGGCTCTCCAAGGGAAGACTGACGTGTGTCTCATTATGCTCTAGGCATGCATGTGTCCTATCACCAACATCTCTCTACTTCCCTCACTGGCACACATTTCCAGCTACTATGGTCCTGGAGTGTAGATGTACCTTATTCGCCTTTATATAGCCACTGCCTGGCACACAGCACACAATCAAAAAATATCAGTCAAATGAAGTCATGTTTACTCATCTGTGTATTTTAATTGTCATTTCTCCTGTCTTACCAATTCACCAAGAGGATGATACTATTCTAAACAACAATATTCTGCCAAAGAGCAAATAGGGGACACATTTAGGGTACCAGGAGACACATCAGGTCAATCCAAGAATGTGACAAGAACTATGTCTGAAACGACATATGACAAAAGCTGTTTAAAAATGTATCTTTCTGGAAGCCTCCAAAATACCCTTTGTTACATATTTCCTTAGGTCTACATACAAGAACATCAACAGAACACCCATATGCCACTTTCTCAGTGTGAGCTGGTGCATTTAGATTCTTACTTCAGCAAAACATTTATTTCTAGGATAGATCATACTGACATGACCAATCACAAAAACCTATAAACATCCCTCTGTTATGAACAAGATAATTAGGGGCACCTGGGGGGCTCAGTGGGTTAAGCCTCTGCCTTCGGCTCAGGTCATGATCTCAGGGTACTGCGATTGAGCCCCGCACTGGGCTCTCTACTCAACGGGGAGCCTGCTTCCCCCTCTCTCTCTGCCTGCCTTTCTGTCTACTTGTGATCTCTGTCAAATAAATAAATAAAATCTTAAAAAAAAACAACAACAAGATAATTCATCAGGTATAATAATTACATAATTTTCTTTTTTCTTTTTCTTTTTTTGCCAAAGAAGAGGATAACCACTTGGTAATATATTTATTGACCTCCAATTCACTATTCATAATCAGTTTTTCCTGCCCCAAGAGCAGAATCACAAAGAATAGTTTTTAGTTTTTAGTTTAATCTTAAAATAAGCTATCTAAGCTCTCTTAACCATTTTAACTTAAAATATTTCCGGGTCCTTTCCTTTTTACTTATTTATTTATTTATTTAAAGATTTTATTTATTTATTTGACAGAGAGACACAAAGTGAGAGAGGGAACACAAGCAGGGGCAGCGGTAATGGGGGAGGGAGAAGGAGGCTTCCCGCAGAGCAGGGAAACCGATGTAGGGCTTGATCCCAGTATCCTGGGATCATGACCTGAGCCAAAGGCAGATGCTTAACGAATGAGCCACCCAGATACCCCTTCTTTTCTTTTTAAAGATTTATTTGAGAGAGAGAGAGAATGCATGTACAGGGGGAGGTGCAGAGGAGAGGAGAGTTTCAAGCAGATTTTGCGACCTGAGACGAAATCAAGAGTCGCAATCCTAACTAACTGTGCCACTGTTAAAGTCCTTAAGACACTATTTCCTACCAGTAAAATTCTGAATTTCTTTTATGAGTTGACTGCTTCCTCTCCTTACTTGACTAAGAGAACAGAACATATCGTAGGTTCATAGTATAAACAGTAAATAATCTTAAATAAACACCTTAAAATAGGCATTTGCATTCATATATATACCTAGGAGAATGAGGATCTAGCTTAGGCACCCAGGAAAGTAATTCTATAACCCATGTTCCACTTCTGCTTCCATTCCTCTGGTTCAGTTGATAAGTTTTTTATTCTAGAGTAGCACTGTCCAATCAAGGTTTCTGTGATAAAAGAAGTATTTTACCTGCACTGTTGCAATCTGGTAATCACTAGCCATATGACCCTAGTGGGTAATGGAAATGTGGTCAGTGTGACTAAAGAACTAAATTTTTAAGTTAATTAATTTTAAATAGCAACATGTGGTTAGCAGTTACCATTTTGGCCAGTGCAGTAGAGATCTGAGAATGCCACGGTCAACAAAAAAGTATAGCCCGATCTGGTTCGTATCAAACGGAGTTTGGGTTAGAACCATGCTGGGCTGTTTCCTCCGTTACCCAAAAGTCAGGCAATAGATCTAAAGGGACAAATACCCCGAAAGTCTGCAAAACTTTTTGGTAAAGTGCCAGATAGTACTTTAGGATTTGTGGACCAGTAAGCCAAAAGGTCTCTGTTTCAACTATTCAACTCTGACACTGTAGCATAAAAGTAGCCATGGCCAATTTGTTAAGGAACTTGTATGGTTGGCTATGTTCTGATGAAACTTTTATTTAAGAACACCGAAATTCAAATTTCATATAATTATTGTGTGCCATGAAATATTACTCTTAGATTTTTTTTCCAACCATCAAAAAAATGTTAAAAACTGTTCTTAGTTATCAGGTCATACCAAAACAGGCTGAGGGGCCAAACCTCCAGCCTGGTTTGCAAACCTCTAAAATACATGAAAAGTCAGTGAGCACATGAAGAGATACTCAACCCCATAGTCACAGAGGAAATGCTAGCTAAAACCATAGATCCCACTAGAATAGTAATATCAAAGGTTGATGAAGATATGTAACGTGGCATTCTTATACAGTGCAGGTGAGAAAGTAAAATGATACAGTTGCTTAAGAAAACTGACAGTTTCTTGGGGCACCTGGGTGGCTCAGTGGGTTAAGCTTCTGCCTTCGGCTCAGGTCATGATCCCCGGGTCCTACGATAGATCAAGCCCCACATCAGGCTCTCTGCTCAGCAGGGAGCCTGCTTCGTGCCCACCCCCCCGCCCCCCCGCCTCTCTGCCTATTTGTGATCTCTGTCAAATAAATAAATAAATAAAATCTTAAAAAAAAAAAAAAAAGAAAACCGACAGTTTCTTTAAAAAAATGTTAAGTATACTGGTGTGCCGGGGTGGTTCAGTCACTTAAGTGTCCAATTTTTTTTTTTAAGATTTTATTTATTTATTTGACAGACAGAGATCACAAGTAGGCAGAGAGGCAGACAAAGAGAGAGGGAAGCAGGCTCCCCGATGAGCAGAGAGCCTAATGCGGGGCTTGAACCCAAGACCCTGGGACCATGACCTAAGCAGAAGGCAGAGGCTTTAACCCACTGAGCCACCCAGGCGCCCAAGTGTCCAATTCTTGATTTCAGCTCAGGTCATGATATCAGGGTTGTGAGATTGACCCCCACATTGGGCTTGGTGTTGGGTGCTTGATTCTCTCTCCCCATGCCCCTCCCCGGCCCTCACTAAATAAACAAACAAACAAACAGCTAAATATACCATAAGACCCAGCCATTCTTTTCCTAGGTACCTAACTCAAGAAAAATGGAAATTTATGTCTACGCAAAGACTTGCATTTGCATATTTACAGACCTTTTTCAGAGTGACTTAAAACTGGAAACAACCCAAGCATCCCTCCAAGGTGTGATGGATATATAAAATGTGATACATGCATTCATACAATGGAATACTACTCAGTAATAAAAAGTAGCCAACTGCTGATACTACCCTACAAACTGAATGAATCTCAAAATCACATGCTGAGTAAAAGAAAGAAAAAAACAAGAGTACACAGTAAGTCTACTACATAAAATTCCAGGAAATGCAAACTAATTTATGGTAACAGAAAGCAGATCAGGTGCTGAGGGAAGGATAGATGGTAGAGTTAGGAGGAACTGTTTTGTATTTCGTTCATGGTGAAGGAGTCACAGGTATGTGTTTGTTCAACTGTACAACTTAAATGGATGCAATTTACTGTGCACATAAAGATGACTTAAAGGAAAATCTGATTCCATTGGCATCAGTATTACACATAGCAAAATTTATGAATTGATATATTCACTTTTTTAAAAAAGCACTATTTAAATTTGAGGAAGTGGGAAAGCAAGGGATAGATGCAAAGCTAGTTTTAAGTCTCACACTATCACTTCTTATTGGAAATGTGCCCCTGGTACCTTGAGGGTACCTAAATCAAAGAGCTCTGAGGAAAGGTTTTAGGAATTCTGTGAACTTACACATCTTTCCTTTTTATAACACTCTGATCTCCCTGTTTGGAACATGGATTTTAAATTAGACTACAATGTAGAATTCCAAGAATTAGTAAGCAATCCTTATATTACAAAAGGTTTTCATTTGTAATACCTTTGGGATAATGTCTTTATTTTAAATACAACCTGTTACTCAAGTTCAATTTATTTAAAAGCATTTCACTATAGATCTTTGGAAAGCTTGATAAAACTTGCTCATCCACGACACAACATTATCACTTCAAGATATTAATAAAGAAAACAATGTCCCATTTCCCAGGAAGTTTTATCTGTTCTTTCAAATTCTTGAGTATTTCTCAGACTAGTTTTTGACAGGACCTTACAAGCAGTCCTCAGATGGGTCAATGACAAGCTGATGATTCAACAACAACAACAAATCACCTACTAACACAAAACAAATAATATTCTAAATAATTTGTGGCTATACGTTGGGTAAAATTTGGATGAATTTTTTTTTCACCCAATTAAAGGTACGTGAAATATACATCTGACTTCCCAGATTCTTCTCAGAGAAAACTGTATGTTACAGCTTCCTATAGTCAAATTAATTTCATGCTTGACTTAGACAATGTCCTTTTGGAAGAGAGAAATAAAACACCAAAATCAGGAGTCAGTGGAGATGCATGAGGTTAAGAACCCAAGCCCTGAAATGACTTTTGCCTTCTGAAATGATATATGCTTTCAAAACTCTGCAAAGAATTCTAAAGAGAATTGAAAAATACACTTTAAATAACACTGTGTTTTCCTTCTCTGGCCTTAAACACAACACTTTTAACTGTACAAGTGACTCAAGCTTTTTGGCAAATGTCTAGCGTAACTCTCAATTTGGAGACTACATATTTCACCTATCATACCTTACCATACAAAGTACCAAAGAGATCAGTATTTGTGTCCCACGTAAGTTCATACACTTAAACATTAAAAAGGCCACTATAGCTATAAGATTACAACTTCCTGAAGTCACGCAAGGGATATTTCATTCATCTGTTTGCAGAGGTATTTATAAGAAAGCATTCTAACTGTTTTTCATCTAACTAATCTGTCTCTAAGACAGGCTTAAATCCAGGGATTTTTTTTTTCTTTTTTTTTTTAAGTGGGCTCCATGCTGGGCCTCAATGTGGGGCTTGAACTCATGATCCTGAGAGCAAGACCTGAGTTGAGTTGAGATCAAGAGTTGGATGCCTGGGGTGTCTGGGCGGCTCAGTGGGTTAAGCCTCTGCCTTTGGCTCAGGTCATGATCTCAGGGTCCTGGGATGGAGCCCAGCATTGGGCTCTCTGCTCAGCAGGGAGCCTGCTTCCCCTCTCTCTCTGCCTACTTGTGACCTCTGTCTGTCAAATAAATAAATAAAATATTTAAAAAAAAAAAAGAGTTGGATGCTTAGCCAAGAGTCACCCATGCACCTATATCCACGGACTTTTAAATAAGAATAAATTTTTAGTATACTACCATCAACATCTAACTAATAATGTCAATTCCTTATCCCAAATGTTTTTCAATGCTTATTATGCAACTAAGAGACCTCTTTTACATATTATCTGCAGCTCAATTTGTGCAGTTACAGATAATCAGTTTCTCAAAAATACTCTGGGAGTTTAGAAAGTTGGGAGGGAGGTTAGAGGAAGGCATATTTAAGAGAGATGAAATGGAAATATCAGTATGAGCACAAATGTTTTAGGAAAATTCAGGGCAGTATTAAGTATGTATTAAGAACAGGGCAGTTTATTTGGGAGAGAATGGTAAGGGAGACAACTGGAAACTCCAGCCAGAATGCTCAAAGTGTAAAAGACTTAACAGATCACCTAATCCAAGCTCAGAGAGACTAGATGAGTTGCCCAATGAAATGGCATAAAAGGACTTAGCAGGATGCCTGGCTAACAGATGCTCAATAAAAGTTGGCATCTCCCTTTCCCCTCCCCCAACCAAGATCCCACACCAGTTAAGTTTGACAATAACTACCATCACGATCATCACCTAAAGCTTCCAATAGCTCTCCAGTCTTCCAGAGACACCAGGTCCTTTCATCAGACTCTACCAAGGAACCTACCTTATAGAGTTGCTGTGAGCATTAAATGAGACCATGTAAAGTGGCAAGCCCCTGAAAGTCCAATAAATGTTAGCATAAAGTTTCCATTTCTGTCTTCTCTCAATTTCCATTTACGGTAGTAAGAGTGTGAGCGTGTATGTCTTTATGTGAGTGCGCATGAACGTTTATGAAGAGGTGAGGGCCAGGGATGCAAATCTGACATACTTTAGGACCCAGTTTTTGATAATTCTCCTCCTTTCCCCAGGATCTGCACCCCTCTTCCATCTCATTCCACTGAGAATTCCCTGCTATAGTGAGTCACTATAAATGTGAGGCATGAACTCACATGTACTGGAATGGCAGGGGGTGGGGAGCAATGGGAGTAATAGACCCCTCATTCACTGACATGTTGAAAAAACCATGGTCTCATTATAAATTCACAACTCAATAACCCAGGCTTTTTATCTCCCCAATTAAAGTGCACGGCCCCTGAAAATAAGACATCACATATTGCACTTCCTTCCATGTGTCTATATAGCACTAAGAAAGGGCATTAGCAGATGCTTAATAGTATCTATTAATCAGTCTCAAGAATTCAATATTTAAAAATTCAATCTGCATGTAACTCTTCAGGAACACATACTATGATCCTGAACTACCCTTTCACATGGGTCAAAAGGGAAACACAAATTAGTTTCTCAAAAAATGTGGTGAGCATTTTCATCTAGAAAGAAATGTTATCTTTAAATTTTAGTTCTAAAGTTCATGAATGACCTGAAACTGCAGGCAAATTTTTGTGCAGGTATCCTTTTCCTTCCTGGAGAGCACACAGCTTCCATCACATTCTAAGCACACACACACACACACACAAAAAACATCAAACTCCCCCCAAAAACTGAAGAACCACTGCTCTAATACTGTCTTCCCTGGCTTTGAAGTTCAAGCTCTCATAGATAGGTCTTACTCAGCCTTACTTCTAAAAGTATACTCAAAAATCAAATGACAGCATAGTAGTTACCCTTAGGAGGAAGGATGGATGGGTAGGGGGGGCATCAGAGGGACTTTTGAGGCACTGATTATATTATGGATTTGGATGCTAGCTACATAAGCGCTTGCTTTTTGAAAACTCATCAAGCTGAACACATGGTTTGTGTACCTGTCTGAAGGTATATTTCACTAAGAGGTTTTAAAAAAAAAACAGTAACAAATATGGGTCACTTATACAAAGCAGACATCATTATACAATGTAAAAAATAAATACATCAAAATTATGTACTAGGAGAGATTCCTGCGAAACCTCTCTGTGAAAGAGTCAACGAGGCACAGTGGCCCTCAGTCCAGCCACGTCCAAGTAACTTACTGGGGCAGATTCACCATCCTCAGTCAAGCCCTGAGACTGACTGTAGCCCCAGCTGATAGCCTGACTGCATATGAAAGACCCTAAAGTGGAAACACCCTAAACTAGAATGCATAGTCTAGGTAAGCCACTTCCTGATTCTGACTCTGAGAAATTCTGTGGGATTATGTATGTTTGGTGGTTAAGAAAAAGATGATGCAATTTCTAAACACTACCTTCCTTATATATATTGAAGTGAGCAAAGAAAAAGCTCAGTAATTGTACCTGAGACATTAGCTTATTGGTTTAAATTGGCAATATTTCCTTCTTGAAAGGCCTTCAAAACTCAACCAAGAGGGGCACCTGGGTGGCTCAGCTGGCTAAGTGTATGCTTTCAGCTCTGGCCCTGATCTCAGGGTCCTGGGATGGAGCTCCACCTCTGGCTCCCTGCTCAGCAGGGAGTCCGCTTCTCCCTCTCCCTCTGCTCTCACCACTCACTGGCGCACACACACATTCTCATTCTCTCTCAAATAAATAAATAAAATCTTCAAACAAAAACAAAAACCTAGCCAAGAAAAAAGAAAATATAGCTGGTGATTATGAACACCAACTTCTGCATCAAATGGAATTTAGTTTCTCTGTAAGATACAGAATAGGAATCTTCTCAATGCCTCTTTCTCCTACCTCCATCTAAATTAGAGATTCCATTATAACATAATGTTTTATGTTTTACTGCATAAGTGTTTGAATGATATCACATGTATACCTTCATTTTTCTGAAGGCTTTTCTCAAAACACAAAATGTACTAAAGTCGGAGTTATTAAGTAAATATAAATATTTACTTATAAATATTCCAAAATACAGAATATCACTTATACAAACCCACAGCAGAGGAAGATGGGGTGAATGAGGGAGTATAGCTATTTCAGTATCATCCAACACAAATGTAGCATGTTTTGAAATCAATGTATTAGTTCTTATATGTGCACTTTGGAAGCCTGCCCAAAGAGAGCAGCAGAAATTTAACATTTCGGCAGTCTGGCTCCTGTGTCCTTCTCAGCTCTGAATTCTTTGCAGTGCACAGTACAGCAAATGGCCTTGTACACATTAAGCATTATGATATCACTGAAAAATAGTTGCAAAACTTACTGAGTTTTTCCATTTAAAATTCTCGAAAGTTGTACAGAACGCCCTTCTCAAAATGGACTACCCATAGCTCCAATCATTTCCTTACGTATTTTTGAAAGCTGAAAATACAACTATCAGTTTTACCATAATCAGGCTAAACTTTTGCACTCTTAAATTTTAACCTGCCCATTGTAAAGATTCTTCCATGTGATTCCCTAAAGTTACATCAATGGTCAATATTTAATTACTGTACCTTATATTAAAATAAAATATGACTATTTGAAAACAGTATCTTCCGTTGTCACAGACATAATGCAGAGCACAGTTAATAATACTTAAAGATTCTGTGTAAGGCCCAGCATAAAAACATAATAAATCTTAACAAAACCCCAGAACTATCCTCCATGTATATTATTATCTTATAATAATTATATATTTAGTACACTTATATACTTAAAAATTAAGTAACATATATTATTATATATAATATTATATGCTCTCTCCTTTTCCCTCAAGATCCTGAACACCAGCTAGCACTGAACACCAGCTAGCACTTTTAAAGCTAACATCTGATTCTTCTTAATTTTTTTCATTACCACTGTACACTAAGAATTGTCTTCTCTTTGCAGTAACTAGCCAGTAACTGAAGATACTGAATCCTCACTAACTTCATCTAACTTTACACATTAAAAAAAAAAAAAAATCAAACTCATTTGTATTTATCTTCAGTTGCTCCCCTTCCTTTTTTTTTTTTTTTTTTTTTTTAAACAGTCAATGCTCTGTAATCACTGCCGGCATGGTGAGTGTTAGATAAGGTCATCTAGGAACAAAAGACCCACCACTGTAAGTTAAGTTGCATATAGCCGCTCTTCTAAAGAGGCTTGACTATGACAATGACAGAGCTGAAAGAGCAAATGTTATAATTCTCCCATTACTAACGTTTTGTAACACTTAAGTCTTCTAAAAAACACATATCAGAAGAAATGCTCAGTACTTCAGACCGAGAATCATATGACACTTGCTTAGTGTCAGTAAAACAAACAAACAAACAAACAAAACCACCAAAAACCAAAAACCAAAACAAAACTGCTCACCCTGGTGGTTCAGAAAAGTACTAGACACAAAAATGACTCAACTGTTTAGTAATACATATGAAACTTTCAAATAATCACTGTCTCGAATCTGTTAACACTCCTTTTTAAACTTCATGTTCCAGTAGTATTTTGAGAAAAGTATCACCCCTCAACCGACTTCAAATTTGTCTTTAATCCTTTTATTTACTCATTCCATACTGGGGAGAGAGCATCGTCTTGGGAAGCTTTTCTGTTACAGTGAAGCACCAGGGAAAAATCTGTAAGTTTCAAATACTAAAACTAATTTAGTGGTCTAACAAAGAAAAGCAACATGCCCCATTCTATCTAAAGAGAAAAAAAAATCCCTCACAAATTTACTCTCTTGCAATAAAGGCTGCTAATTCAAAGAACACACTACAGCTCTTAAAAGTAAGATAAAACGCTGGCTGCCATACTCGTCTTTTTTCAAAAAGTTAGTAAATTCCTAACTTTGGTAGATTTTTACTCTTGGGTAGGTGGGAGAAAAATATCACCTTATTAAAAATACAGTAGACCCTCCTTTGACCCAAAAGTGCTACAAAGATCAATTACTTTGATGAGGCTTGACTCTTCTCTTGTGAGAAATGACAGCCTTTTGGGTTCAAGGTATGGGAGAGACCACATTCAGAGATAGTCCTTACAGGACACAGAACAGATATATATTCATAAAGGTAAACGGACATCCTTTGCTTTCCAAACCATCAGTCAGAAAGATTATCCATTCAAACCATATTCTGGAATGCTCATGGATGCTATTTTTTCCTCAGTAGAAAAGACTAGACCGAGAGTCAAAATGTTTTTGGTCCCCTTAGTTTTATCTTCTGTAAATCTCGTATCATTTTGTGCTTTGTTTTGCCTTTACAAAGAGAAATAATTCTTATCTACTTACTCTTTGAGGATGGAAGAATTTTTTTCTAATCACATAAAAGCCATTTCTTAGAAATGGCTGCTATAAAACTCAAGGTGCTACACTATCACTACCAGTATCACCTTGTATCAAGTTTTACTGCTATTTCTGAATTAGGCCATGATATTGGCTTTAAAACACAAATCTTGGGGTCTTCCATCTGCAGTTAAATTTTTTACAATTCTGTCCTGGTAACTTGTCCCTCATACTCCAAAGATATACTCCACTGATCCCTGGGCCTGAAAATCAGTGTCTTCTTTCCCAATTAAACAACTGATAGAAGTCACAACACTCTAGCTTCTTGTACACATATCAGGAATAAGATCATTCTTTTTACTTGAGAAATGATACTATACAGTATGCAAAATAAGGTGACACTTCTTATGCTCTCTATACTACCCACAACACAAAATCTGTGCAGTTACCTAGAAAATCTGAAAGCTTCTGACAACAGATTAATATCACTAACTGTCATAAAAATAATCCGTCTAGAGCACAGGGAGGGAAAACTTTATCGAGTTTGCAAGAAATAACCCTGCACTCCTTCAGCTACTAGGTCTGGTGTGGGCTGTCCCTTCGTAGGGCCCGTGCCATGTCTGAAGAAAAGTGGCTTGGGCCCAAAGAACGCCCGGGGCAGCTCCAGAGCCGGATCAAGACCCTCCAGAGCGACGTCCGCACCCAACACTGAATCTCTCATTTCAGACACACCCCCCTCCACCCCGCGTTTCGCAGGAGGTGTGGGCACTCAACTCCTTCACTGTGGATAGGGGGACAGGAGGGAGGGCGGGCCCAGGCCTGAGCACCCATTTTGGAGGACTGGGGAGCTCGGCCCCATAGGCTGTGCGATTGGGAGTGTGGGAGGGAAGGGCGCATCCGTGGGAGGGGGAAGGAGGCTAGTTCGTGGGTGGGGGGGGGGGTCCTCTTATATTCGGGGGCGTGAAGAGGAAGGCGGCGGGAAATACTCGGGAGAGCAAGGTTTACCAGTGTGAGGTTTTCTTTTTGTTATTTGTGTAGAGCTGGAGGGTGTAATGGGGAAGACCCCTCAGGACAGAGCCGACAAGGGGGTCTCCCTCCCTTCCCCGTCTTGGGGGGCAAGAGGACTTGCGGAAGGCCTCCTTCCAGCGGAAAGACAGTGACTGATAAGCGATGTAAGCTGTGCGCGCCGGGGCACGGATTCCTGCACCTCCAGCCCCGCGCGAGAGGCGTGGGACCGGGTGGGAGGGGATGGAGGAGGCCCCCGGCCCGGGAGGCGGGAAAGGCCCCGGAGCTCCGGGACGGGCGGCGGCTCCGGAGCCCCGAGTGGCGGTGGCGCGGGCCTGGCGAGCCCCGAGCCGGCTCGAGCCCTTTGGGCCGCGTGCTCCCCCCACTCCCCACTCTCCGCGGCCGCCGCCTCCCCCCCGCGGCTCCTCTCACCTGCACATGATCCGCCATTTTGCTCCATTCATGCTCCTCTCCGGCCCCCCCTCCCCCCCAGCGCGCACCTCGGCCGGGGCCGCTGCCGCCGCCGCCGCCGTCGCCGCTGCGCCTGCGCGCTGGGGGCTCGTCGCGCTACGCTCGCGGCGTAGCGCTGCTCGGCTGCGCAGGCCCCGGCGGCCGGGGCCGCGGTTGGAGAATGCGCAGCGCCGTTGGGACGGCGTAAAGGCGCGGGCAACGTCAGCGGCCCGGAGACGCGGGGGGTGGGAAGAAGGAGCGGGCCGGGGGAGCGCGAAGGGAGGGGGAGCCGGGGGAACAAAGCTTTGTTTACATGGTTTTTAAAGGGGCCGCGCTGGCTCCGGCGGGCGGGCGGGCGCTGGAGCGGGAGTTGGGGCTGCTTGCTGCTTGGCGGCTTGGTGAGGGCTCCGGGAGGGGGGCCGGGACCTGTGCCCGCCCAGAACCCAGTACCTGGTGGATTCCTCTCTTCCCGAGTGTCCTCTTTTCGACTTGCCCCTGGATGCCCCTCGCACCCCCACCGTGCAACTGCTATTACATCACCCCCGGAGGGGTCTTCCTTGCGCCAGCATCCGGTAACCCCCCCACCTTAGGATGTCTACATTATTCTTTACTTTCCAATGAACGGCCGACGTCAACCGAATTTATTTTTGTCTTTCTAGCTTTCTGCTCCAGGGGATAAGGGCCATTGCTCTCTGATCCTGCGTTTTACCAGCAACCCGAATAGCGATCCCCCTGTTTTCATGTCTGTCCTTTTCTCCTCCAGAAACATTCACGGGAGTAACCGCCAAATAGTGGTGACAATGGAAACACTCAGAAGGCACAGTTCCAATCCTCACAAATAGATTATTATCTTAATAATCTATATAATTAATATCTTAATCATCAAGGCTGCCTCCTGATAGGGGTCAGTTGCTGGGAAAAGTGGTGGTGGTGGGGTGAGATAAAGGGGTTTTAGGACCCCTGGACGCAGTCTGACTGGGATAGTCAACCCCCTGGGTCAGATCAGGTCAGTCCCTGCCCGCTGAGGCTAGTTCCCATTTTTTCCACTAGTAATTATCGGTGTTCGATAATGCTGGTTTTTGTTTTCCATTGGATTTCACTCTTGGTTCCAGTCAAGGCCCCCAGATTAAATTTTTGCTGGATTCTGAGATTACTGGTTGTTTGAAGTTTATATTGACTGGGGGCTACCACCTGCAGTGGAAATGAAGGGGGTAGTGAATCATTTCCTGTTGGGGATAGAGTGGACTGGTGTTCAGCATTCATTTCAACCTGGGTCCTCCTAGCGTTTCCTTCTGCTTTGCAGAGGTAGGACACCTAAAAACTACATCACCCAGACTTCCTTGCAGCTAGGGTTCTGTATGCAAGATTGCCTCTGCCAATTAGATTTACTGGGAGGAGATTTTTGGAGGCAGAAGTGAAACAGAAGCTTTTGACTGTTGGTTCTGGCAAACCTAACCCCTGGAATGTTGTATTGTGCGGTGTTTTGTTTTCTCAACAACCTTCCAGTGTTCAATCATAAGCTCCCTGAATGTATTGAGCAGGGATGGTGAGTCAGGGGCTTCCTGACCTGGGCATAGCAGCTGCAGTGGTATATTCTTGGAGTCACAATTGCAGTGGTAGTCTTCCAATTCCTTTTTTGCCTGATTGGGTGGGAGTAACAGCTCTCTGGTCTAGGCCCCCATTCACACCCCCACCAATCCTTCTCCTCACACTTGGTTCTTCCTCCAGCCTCCCTTTATCAGTAAATAGTACCACTTTTTATCCAGTTGCTCAGCTAAAAATCCGGGAGTTATCTTGATTTCTAGCATCTCCGCAGTCCCTTATATGCAATCCACTTGCAAGTCCCATTTAATCTGTATTTAATACATACACAAATCTGGCCACTTCATTTCTACTGCTAGTTAACACCCTGGTCAAGCTACATCACATTTGGGGGGTGGGGGGCTGGTAGTTTCCCTAACTAGTTTTCCTAACTAGTTTCCCTGCTTCCTATCTTGCCCTGTGATAATCTGTTTTCCATATAGCTGCAGAACATTTTAAACTCATAAATGAGACCATTGCACCCCTGCATAAAAATCCTTAAGTGGCCTTCGGGTGCATTTAGAATACATTCCAAATCCTTGCTGTGGCCCAAGAAGCCACAAAATCTGACCTTATCTCCACCATGTTCCGTCTTGTTAACAATGCCCTGGTCATTCTGGCCTTCTTCCAACTCCTCACATTTGCAGCGTTTTTGTCTCAGGGTCTTTGCATTCGGCGTCACTTCTGCCTGGTACGTTTTTCCAGATCGTTAAGTAGCTAGTTCCCTGCGTCATTGACTTAGTTCAGTTGTTATCTCCTCAGAGGCTTTTCTCACCACTCCATGAGAGCTGTTCTCTGACCCTATCGTCACCGTGCTTACAGCATGCATCACTGTCCAAAGCTATTTACTTGCATACTCTTTTCATTGTCAGGGTCTCCAATCAGAAAGTAACCACTTTCTGTCTTGTTTATGCTGTGTCCCTGGTACCCCTGTACCGAGTACATGCTCAATAAATAATTTCTGAGTTAGTTAACTTATTTATATCCCTGTCTCACTCTATGGTGTGTGTGTGTGGGTTCCTACGAGAACATAAAGCATTTGAAATGTTATGTCAATTTTAAGTAACATAATTATTACATTCTATTATAAGCCCTTCTTCTCAGTGAGTTTCCAGCTCTCCTTCCTTGTACTAAGAGAAGTGAAATAACTTAATGGAGAAAGGGTGAGACTAGGAGGAAAACTTGAGAGACTGCTGTGCTCCCTCCTCCACAGCCAGGAGCCACTGAGCTGCAGGGGAAGCCTGGGAGGATCTGTCATGACCCCAGGTCACATATCTCTTTCCTCAGTTTCCTTCTCAGGTCCGCACCAGCTCCATACCCATTATATACTTCTTTTCTGTTGTGTGCCCAGCACTACCCCTGGGGTAGCTGCCCCACCCGTCAGTCACTTGGAGGTCACCTAATCACCAGACCTGCCCAAGGAATCAGACACAGTCTCTGCTCCTTCCTTCGGTGGCCCCCAAAGACAAGCTCACAAGCCCTTTTGTGTTAAGGATTTAGTTGCTAATCACTGGTGAGAATAACAACAAAAAGTTCCAAGGCTCTTGCAGCTGTGTTCTCTGAAGTGCATGGTCCTTAACTCTGGTTGAGAGAAACCAGTGTAAATGAGAGGACCCCCTGAAGCTGAAGCACAGGTGAGGGAGGTGTCGAATGTCCCTTCCTTTCCAATAAAAGCAAAGAGATACCAAAGAGCTTTCCAAACCCCACTTGTGCCTCAGTATAAACCCACTGGGACTCTTCCCTTTAGGATGCTATGCTTTCTCTTTTCATCATCAGTACGTGCGTAACCCGAGGGCTTCTCACTTTCTGCCCCTCTGCTGTGTCTCGGAGCTATGTCTTCTGGGTCTCTGCTCACAGGGTTCGTCTGTGGCCGGACAGAAGGTACTGGAGTTTGTACTTCCGCTGTGGGGATCCCACAAGGTCAGCTAGGGAAAGTGGGCGGCCCTTAAAGTGTGTCGTTCATGGTACATATTCCTGCTGTTCCATCTGCGGACAGCAGCCACAGAATTTACCCAGCTACCAGAGGCAAGGGATAGCATGGGGTTGTCTGGATTTCCCGGGGCCCAGGCCTCCGGGTAGATGTAGCTTTCAAGTAATCTGGTAAGCTTGGGTGCCCCCCTGTGGTTCTGAGTGGGATGTGTCCAATTTGCCTTAGGGAAAGGGGATAAGAGTAATGTGTGGGGGCGGGGGGCTATCTTCTATTTTTCTGCTTCTCCAACGGAGGTCTGGCCCACCCGCCAGCACTATCAGCCTCTCTGGTCTCCCTCCAGACCTGCTGATTCAGAATCTGCACTTTTAACAGGAACTGCACATTAGTGTTGGAAAGGCACCTTTCTGGCAGTCTCCAGGATGACCGTAAAGCTCTCTTCTTCTCACTCCATAAGGAGATGCTGATGGCCAAAGGACCAAAGAGGCAGAGCAGACCCTGCCCCATTCCCATACTCCTAACCACTTCCCAGGGAGCTTTTTACCCACCAGCATCCTTGGTTTTCTCTTGATCTCTGGATCAACCTGTTCAAATCCAGGCAGCAGAACTGAGTGCCATGAGCTTTACGTGACTCAGCCCTCTCCTCCCAGAGCTCATAACATTCATCTTTTAAAGCTGTTTTGGTAAAGCACACGGCATATACAGCAGATGGCCTGAGCAGCATACTGCTCTGCTCTCCTTCCCAAGGCAAACAAACCCCTGTGGTAGAGGAAATGGCCTGGTTATATAAGCACCCATTATGGGGTTACCCCAAGAGTGCTTGTCTAATTCTCTGGTTCCCCCACATTTCTGCACCATTCCTCCACCAGATTGCTTCTCTAAACCATCTGGCTCTAAGTTAAATATTTTCTGGGGACCTTAGATTTCCCCAAAGCAATCTTCTTCTTGCATGAAGTCTGGATTGTGCTTAGGGACGAACAATAAAAAGACCATTGAGTTAAAAACCAGAAGCCCTGGTACTTTCTCCTGTCCCCACCAGCCCTGTGACCTCAGGAGGGTTGCAAACAGGTGGGTTCATATCGGCATTCCCTTCTTCCAGGGATAGATAGTCTGGCTGGTGACAGTGTGTGCTTAGAAGCTCTAGTAACAAAGGAGCACTTTTGGCAACTATGAAGTCTTTTTTGATTTTTTTTTTTATATATATAAGAGGTTGCTATTGCAACTTAAAAAGATAATCCCCAGATGAAACTCTAGTGCCTTTATAATGCTTGCAAAGGCTGGAAAGAAGGTGAACTCCCTACTGTTTGGACGTGCTCTGGGAATATAGCACGTTTCAGTGTGGGGATGTCCATGTTTCTAGAATTCCAAGAAAGTGCTGTGCGTGTGTGCAGTTGTCTGGGGCAGGGAGTGTTCCTCTCGGAACACTCGGAATGAACCAGAGTTGCAGCTGTGTGTGAAAGTGGTGAGCTTTGTCTGATGTGTCCAGTATGCTGGGTATGTGTATGTATGGCTTAGCTCTTACTGAGCTGAGAGACCTGCTTCCGGTTTGGTGACCTTGAACATGTCCCTCAGATCTTCCTGAGCCTCACTCTACTCATTTTTATTTTATTTTATTTTTAAAAACATTTATTTACTTATTTTAGGGAGAGAAAGGGCCAGTAGGCGGAGGGGTACAGGAAGAGGGACAAGCTCCCTGCTGAGTGTGAAGCCCGATGACCATGACCCTGGGGCTCCATCCAAAGACCCCAAGATCATGACCTGAGCCGAAATCAAGAGTCAGACCCTTAACTGACTGAGCCACCCAGGCGCCCCGAGTCTACTCATCGTTGAATTACCCAGTCTACCCAGTCTCCATTTTTGAATTGGGGACTTAGTCTGGTTGATTTCTAAGTTCTCTTCCCTCTGGGTCATGCTGAGCATCCTGCTGGAGTATGAGGGCCTTTTGCTATTGGTTTTACTGTTGAATTTGGTTCTGGGTCTCTCTGTGGCTCTAGGTCAGCCATTCCTTGTTTGCTGAGTCCTCCACCAGCTTCTGTACCTGAGTTGTTGCTGGCTGAAAAACTGGAAAATTAGCCTTTCAGAAATTTTCTTACTCAATGAAAATGCAGGAAGCTTGTGCATGAAACTCACTCATCAAACACACACACACACACACACACACACACACACGCACACAGAGCAAGAAACCACAGGGCCTATCGGTTTGTCGTCATCAAGCAGACGAGAACAGCGCAGAAAACTCTAGGCAGAGAGGAAATGAACTTAAGAGAAGGGGGAACACACGGCAGGGAGGGGAAAAAGAGGGCGGGAGTGGAGGGAGCGAGCTGAAGGGTTGGGGTGCCGGCATGGTGGGAGGATGGAAGAAGTAGCCGTGAAACAGGGCTTCCTGTACCTTCTACAGCAGCAGACTTTCGGAAAGGTAAGAGCAAGACGACACTGGGACAGGGCAGAGGGGCTGGGGGGCTGCTAGCAATTCCTGGGGAGAAGGAGGAGCCCCTGAACATTTCCAAACCCTTATGGGAAGGTAGGCACGGTGCCACCCACCATGTTAGACCCAGAGCTCGAGCTTAGGGGGAGTCTCTCCTTAGCAGTCGCTTGCTTCCCCAACCAGGTCCCAAACTGTGCTGTTTGCCGACGGTTGTGGTGTTCGCCAGCGGGGAGGGGTGTAAAGGAGGACTCTGACTCCATTTCTTGCCTCTTTGGCTCTGTAGTAACTTCTCACGGAGATGCTTGGGAAGGGAAGGGAAGGAAAGCAGCCATGGAGGGGATAATTCGGGGTTAGAGTGGAGGTTCCTTCTCCCTTTCCTGCTCCAGTGGGGTGAGTTTGGCTGGTGGTAAGCTTGAGCTGGGGTCTCTGTGGCCAGCCTCCTTTTCCTTCTTTGGCCTCCTTAAATGAGGAAGTCCTCCTTCCGTCAGCTGATTCACACCAGGGCTTCTCTGTCTCTCTCTCATGACCCAACCTGTCAAGGGATGAAGCAGGAAGGTTCAAGAGGGTGGACTGAAGTTCCTGGCCTGGGGCCTTCTGTAGGTCCTCGCATAGAGCAAGAACCATGGTCTCTGGTCAGGGCCCTCCTGCTGCCCTCTCATCCCTCCTCCGGGCTTCAAGGACTCAGGATTTTTGCCCATCGACTTGGATCTTGGCTGGGCCCGTTTCCAGGGGCTCACTCCTGTGCCCTTCTGCCTTTGGCATTCCACCTGCTGTCACTGCCTCTTCCTTTGTTGTGGGGGCAGATCTCCAAAGATTCCTCCTTGCTAAGGTTCCTGTTATTCTCTCTGAGCCCTTGGGTCACCTGAGATCTTTGCCCCCCTCCCTGTCCCTGAATGCTGCCCCACGACCTCTCCCATGCCTCCTCCTCTCCCCTTTGCTCACCATCTCTCCGTTTCTGGGTGGCTCCCTCTCGGTACCCCACCTGCCATGCACCTGGATTCAGAAATGGCGCCGGTTTGGGGCTGTGCTGTATGGAGAGTCAGACTGCGCCCTGGCCCGGCTGGAGCTCCAGGAGGGCCCAGAGAAGCCACGCCGGGGAGAGGCCGCCAGGAGGGTGATCCGCCTCAGTGACTGCCTACGTGTGGCTGAGGCCGGCGGGGAGGCCAGCAGCCCCCGGGACACCAGCGCCTTCTTCCTGGAGACCAAGGAGCGCCAGTACCAGCTAGCAGCCCCCGCCGCAGAGCGCAGTGACTGGATCCAGGCCATCTGCCTCTTGGCCTTCCCTGTGAGCCATCCGCGGGTGCAGAAAGGGCAAGGGGGCATGGCATGTGTGTTGTGGGGGGGGCTCTTGGTACCTGCTGTGGGCAGATGTTAGAAGAGCCAAGGTCAGGATGCTGGGGGCGGTTCCTTGTGGGGGTGGGGGACCCCAGTCCAGAATGCGGAAAGGGTCAGCAGGCAGAGTGTGCTCTGGAGGAAGGCCTGGGCTGGAGGTGGGGCTGGGCGTGGGTGCCAGCCGTGAGAGCCTGGCGTCTTCCTCAGGGCCAGAGGAAGGAGCTGCAGGGGCCCACGGGGAAGGGCAGCCGGCCCCGCATGGAGGAGAATGAACTGTACAGCAGCACGACCGCAGGTGAGGGGCTGTCTCCTCTCCAGCCTCCCCAGGGCTATGGTGGGGTGGGGCTGTGGCAGCTACATCTGAGTCTTCCTGCCCTGTGGTTGTCCCCAGCCCCGGCCAGCCCTGGCCAGCCCCCTTATCAGCCTCTCTGCATCGCTTCCGGGAGAGGCCCCGGGTGGGGGAGCCTGGCCCGCCCTGAACTCACTCCCTCTTGCCCCCCGGCCCTGCTGCCCAGAGAAGGCTACACTGGTGGGGGAGGGGGATTCGGTCAAGGTGCTGCTCTTGGACTCTGTCTTCCACTGTCTGGGAAGAGAATGGTTTTGTTTATGTGGATTTAAGGTGTCCTGTGGCAAGGGAGCTTTCTGCTGACAAGGCAGTCCCATTTTGTGATGTCTAGCCCACTGGGTTGGGTGTGTCGGGGGAGCAGATGGACACAGGGTGACAGTCGAGCCCCACCTCCCAGAGGGTGCTGGTTGGCATCAGCAATGGGCAGGCCAAGAGCTGGGAGGGTAGAGTTGGCTGCACCTGCAGGGGGACAGGAGGACTTGGGGAGGTGGCTGGGTCAGGCAGGAGATTAGAGGGAGAAGGAGAGGCTGTGGCCTCTGGCAACAGGAGCAGGAAGGATGTGGGCATGAGGTCGGGGTGCGTGTGGCTAGGGCCTGATGCCGACTAGGGTAGGGGGTGGAGGTATCTGACATTTTGGGGAGAGTATGACCTGTCCTAGGGCAGCTCAGCCTTCAAGATGTGGGGTGTGGGGTCATGGGCACATGGCTAATGGTTTTTCTGGAGACTTCTGGCACACTCATTTAAAGCAGGGCAGAGCTGAGGCAGGCCAGCTCTTTCCCATTAACCACCTTCTCCCCTCTCCTCCCCAGTAGGCCCCCGCAAGGAGTTTGTTGTGACCATGAGACCCACAGAAGCCAGTGAGAGGTGCCGGCTCCGAGGATCCTACACCCTCCGGGCTGGGGAGACAGCCCTGGAGCTGTGGGGTGGCCATGAGCTGGGAAGCAAGCTGTATGAGTGGCCCTACAGGTTTCTGAGGCGCTTTGGGCGGGACAAGGTGAGCAGGAGCTGCCACAGGGCAGGTTGAAAGAAAAGAGCTGTGGGAGAAGAGATTGATTGTCTGGGAGAGTGCAGAGGGGCCCACCAAGGAGAATGGGAAGAGGAAGGAAAGACAGAGAGAAAAGCCAGCAGAAGAAAAACAGCCGGGGTAGGGGGAGTACAGGGTGGGAGAGAGGAGGGGATGGAAGGACTGGGCAACAGGAAGAGGTAGAGGTCAGAGGGGTCAAGGGTGGCTAACATTAAGTTTGAATATATGCCAAGCTCCGTACTTGGATGGATGGGAAGAAGAAGCAAGGGTAAGAGTGAGGGCTTTGCTTTTTTTTTAGATTTTATTTATTTGTTTGACACGGAGACAGTGAGAGAGGAAACACAAGCAAGGGGAGTGGGAGAAGGAGAAGCAGGCCTCCCACAGAGAAGGGAGCCTGATGCGGGGGCTCAATCCCAGGACCCTGGGATCATGACCTGAATGACCTGAGCTGAAGGCTTAATGATTGAGCCACCCAGGCTCCCGAGGGCTTTGCTAATTAAGGAAAAACCCAGAGGGAGGAGAACCAGCTTGGGGAGAAGCTCCCCCAGTTCCTGTGGAAGGAAGCTAGAGGTGATGGGTGTGTGCCTGGGAGCTAGGTCCAGGGGAGGCGACCCCACCCTGTGGCCTGGCTAATAATCTCCTTTTTCCTTCCCCCAGGTAACCTTTTCCTTCGAGGCAGGCCGGCGCTGCATCTCTGGAGAGGGCAACTTTGAGTTCGAAACCCGGCAAGGCAACGAGATCTTCTCGGCCCTGGAGGAAGCCATTTCTGCCCAGAAGAACAGCGCACATCCTGGGCCACAATCCCAGCCAGCCACAGTCCCTGCGGTGCTGCCCCGGCCAGAAAGCCCCTACTCCCGGCCCCATGACTCCCTGCCACCTCCCTCGCCCTCCACTCCAGTGCCCTCTGCCCGGCCGCGGGGCCCGGAGGGGGAATACGCCGTGCCCTTTGATGCGGTGGCCCGTAACCTGGGGAAGAGCTTGAGGGGTGTCCTGGCGGTCCCTCCCCACTGCCCTGTGGACCCCCTGTATGACAGCATTGAGGAGCACCCACCCCCACAACCGGACCACATATACGATGAGCCTGAGGGAGTGGCTGCCCTGTCCCTGTATGACAGCCCACAGGAGCCCCAGGGAGAGGCCTGGAGGAGGCAGGCCACAGCTGACAGGGACCGTGGCGGCCTACAGAGAGGGCAGGACCTCTCTGCCGCTGGCTGGCCACAGGGAACTGAGTATGACAATGTCATACTTAAGAAAGGCCCAAAGTGATGGGGGAGGAGAAGGCATGGACTATCAAATACGGGTGCTGAAGCCTGTGGGTGCTGAAGACTACCCGTCCCCACTGGGGGTGGGGTCAGAGGCCGGTGAGAAGGAGGGGGAGGCTGGTGGCAGGCCTCCCTTCTAGTTTCTGCTGGTTACTCCTCCTGGTCTCTGCATTCCAGGAACTTCCTTCTGCTCCTTCCGGAACCCTGGGCTTGGCCTGCCTTGGTCTGGTCTGAGGAATTGTCCCTCCCAGGGCCTGCTGCATGAGTCACCATCCCAGTGGAGGAAGAGTGCCTAAAAGGGACGCACCCTCCGCCTACCCCTTTCCACTTCCTCTTCTTTCTTTCCCTGGCCTAAAGGAACCTTGGGCATTTAGGGCAGAGGACAAAAGGATGTCAGCAGATTGCCCTGGTTCCTTGGCTTGTGCAAGCCTCCTGCCTGCTGGGGATAGCCCTGGCTTCTGGCACTCGGGAGGACGGCTTGTAGCTTTCTGTAGGTTTTGGACTTCTCTGTGGCATTAAACATTTCTGGAATATTTTTGTGTGGCATCAGTGCTGTGGGGCGGGGATGGGACAGCCATAGCCTTCCTGGGGAAGGCCACCACTGTTACCTCCTGTCCCAGCAGCAAAACCTTCTCTGAGCCTAGGCTGGGTCCCAAGCATTTGTCCGCAGAGTAGCAGGTCTGTGAAAGTCAGGGCACCTTGGAAAAGATGTTTAAGCATCTCTAACCCTTTGCTAGCTTGGAGTCAATGCCAGGAAAATAGTAGGGAAGCAAGGCATATATGTGAAGAGCTGTCTTGGGGGCTGGGAAAGAGTTGGCACTTCCTGAGGCCCTTATGCACTAGAAGTGGGACTATGGAGCTGTGTGGCCCCGGATCGGTCCCTTGCCTTCCTAAGACTTGCCTTCTTTGTCTACCATGTAGGTTCTGAGAACCTTTCCTGCTTTGTCATTCTCTATAGACTCCCCGTGTTCTACTTTCCTACAGGTCAGCCGCTAGGCCCTGTACCCTCCCCTCTCATCAAAGCCTGCTTTCAGTCAATGTCAATGCTATACTATGCCATGTCAATACACTTCTGCTACCAGCCAATTCAGCCAATATTATGGAGCATTTTCAGACTCTAGAGTGCCCTGGCCTCAAGATGCTGACAGCCCAGGGGGGCCGGGACAAGGACACAGGTGCCCAATACAAGAGGGGGTCATTAGTGCCACAAGATGGGAGTCAGAGTCCTGGGGGCCAGAGGAGACAGCTGTTCACCAGGAGACATATGCAGAAAGACTTCACCAGGAAGGTGGATCTCCAAAGGTGGGAAGGAATTTGATGAAGATTAAAGGAATGTGTGAAGAGAGCATTGTGTGCAGAAAAGTGAGCATGAGTGGAGGTATGGATGTGCTCAGGAAAGGGTTCCACTTTCAGAGTGGACGGAACATGCAGCCATCTAGTTGGGAGGGCAGGTTCCAAACATGTTGTGGAAGGAGGGATTAGAGGGGAAGGAGGAATGATGAGGCTTTTGAGCAGAGAGTCCCAGAAGACCTGTGCATTAGGGCAATAACCCCACCAGCCCCATGGAAAATGGGAATGGGGTTAGGAATGGTTTGAGGCTGCAATGGAAGGAGAAATTCAGAAAAGAATGGACTCCAAAGATGTTGAGATAGGGCCTGCAGATCTTGGAGTCATATTGGGTATGGAACACCGAGAAATGGAATTTCTGGGAAGATCCAGATTTGGGGAAGAAGGTGAGCTTGGTTTTTGACATGTAGAGATTAAGATGGCTTTATTGTATCCAGCTAGAAGAGTCCTAAATACAGCCGGAAAGGGGTTCCAGAGCTCAGGAGGGAAATGAGACAGAGCCTCTCCCGTGTGTTGTGATGGACATTTTATCTCAAACCACGTCTTTGCCCCTTGTTATGGGAAGTTGAGGCAGGTGGGTGAGCAGGCTAGAGACAGAGCCCCTGCCCCTTTTGTCTGTGCCAAGGGCTGTCCCGGTTGCCACCGTCCAGTCCCAGCCTCAGAATACACTGGGGGCAGGGAGGCCAAGGTCTCTATGGGCTGCAGTCATTCCCCTCCCCAGGCCCCAGGCAGGAGTTGAGGACTCCTAAGCAAGAATGCCCCATTTCGGATTTCCTCGGGCGGCACTTGAGGTGGCCGTTCCAGCTGGTCCCGGCAGGGGGCAGTGTTCGCCTGTGGAAAAGGCCACTGGGGGCTTAGCTGCTGCCAGGTGTGGGGGCTTGGTCCTGAAGGAGGGAACAACTTACGCCTTTGCTAAAAGAATGGAGGCTAACCTGAAGACTTGGCATGTCCGAGCTTGCCTCTTCCGATGCTCAAATCCCACCCAGAGCCCTGCTGACCCTGCCTCCCGGCGGTGTGGGACCCTAAGCTGAAAATTGCCCCCTTCTCCCGGCTTTCCCCTCTTCAGAGATCCAGGGACTTCTGAGTTCTTCTGTTCTTTGCTCTAAAGGGAAGTGGTAGATGGGGCCCTAGGGAAAGGTGGTGTGCGGGTGGAGGGCAGGGGAAGTGGAGCATTTGGGGAAGTTGGGAGGGGTAATGAAAGTCCTTGGGGCAGCTGCTAAGGACAGTGAGGGTGCCCTCAGTGTCCCTCTCAGAAGACATGACCAGGTGGGTGGGTCGGTCATCCTACAGAGAACCCCTGCGCCAGCCACAACCGCGGGGTCGCCTAGGACCAGCGCCCCTTAGTCCATGCCACGTCCCGGCCCCACCAAGAGCCGGGTAGCTGCGGGAGCAACAGAGACCCGTCCCCTGTCCTCGCGGAGCCCACTTGCAGAGGGGCTGTGCAGGAGAAGTTGACTGAATGGATTAGAGACTGGGTGAGACTTAGGGATCCATCTCAAACAGAAACACAGGGGGAAGCCTCCCTTGAAGTGTTTCTGTGCCAGCCCCGCTCTCAGAGGCAAATTCATAGGGAAGGAAACAGACTGTTCTCGAGGGGACAGGGCAACGTAAGACCAAGTGGCAGTGCTACAGGAAAGCTCCTTGTGGCTCCAGGTTTGCTACCTGGCAGCTGTTGATAACACGAGATGCTCTCCTGTGACCCGTACCCTTAGAAACTGCTTTTATTGGCTAATCACTATGCAGAGGTGACATCGGGGCAGGAAAGAATGGTACCACAAGCAGTGCCCAGCATAGAGATGTGTACACAGTCACCTAAGAGCACGGGTGTGCCCACAAGCACATTATATCATTCTTCCTGTTTCTCTTCTCACTCTTGCCCTCCTTTGGATTTTCTTTTTTCAAGAGCATGAGTGGTGTGTGTGTGTGTGTGTGTGTGTGTGTGTGTGTGTGTGTGTTTTGGCCTGTGGTCTACCCTGTAAGACTACTCTGGGCTCCCAGTGGGGGCATCCAGGGCTTGCTGGTGAGTTCCCACCTTGACACCTTGGGATACACTGAAGTCCAGATTGCCACGGCCTCTCTGCTCACTTAGACTCCTCCCTAATGGCTGCAACTCAAGCTGTTGCTGCCACCACCTTTCAGCCATGATGCTAACCAGCCTCCTGCCTACTGCCTCCTAGGCACTGATTCAATTAGCCAAGGTGCCCACCTCCTGCAAGGGCCATTTATAAAATCAGCTGGGGCAGCTGGAGACCTCAGGGAGGGCGGGGTTGGGAAGCAAGTGGGGAGGTCAGTGAGTGACAGAGGGATGTAGAGGGGTGGGAGGGGGGTCCTGGGCAGGGTCATCTGATCTGATTACGCATCAGTCTGGCTTCTCCTGGAGAGCAGCTGCACATCACTGCCCTGCTCCCATCCTCGGCTCCCAGGCCAGTCCAATGCCGACCAGCCAGCAAGGAGCAGGCCTCATCCATCTCCTGGCCCTGGCCAGGCTTGCCCCTCTCTTCCTGGCCTCTCTCTCATGTTACAGCTCTCTTTTTGACACCAGCTCCTGGATGCCTGGGCCAGAGGTAGCTGGTGAGTTCAGGAAGGGCTGTGGTTGGGGGAGCACCAGGTTCCAGGGGATCTGATGTGGAGCCGGAGTCCCAGAGCTGGGATTAAGTAATTCTAAGCCCTGCACCCTGGCAGCCTTCTGCTTTCTAACGGAGCCAGGGAGGGGGAGGGTGGCATGAAGGTGTGCCTGAAGAGACTACAGTAGTTGGGATGACAATACTGTTCTTGAGTCTGTACAGCCTTTCCGTATTTATAAGCGGCTTCAAGGGTGTTTGAGGCAGTCAGCGAGGCACACAAACTGTGGCTTGATGACCTGGGTTCCAGTTCTGCCTCTGCTACTTGCTCTCTGCGTGTCTTTGTGCACCTGCTCCAAGCATCTGTGTGCACATCTGTAAAATGGAGATACTAATGATATGTGTCTCAGAGGTTTGCTGTGAAGACTAAGGGAGGGAATAACCACGGGGCACTAGAGCAGTGCCGGGCCCATCCAGAGCTCCCATCTTACCCACAGTCTCACTGTACTTCCAACCCAGCTGAGGCAGACAGGGTGAGATGTCCCCATTTCATAAGCAAAGGAACAGAAGCAGAGAGAAGCAGAGCCCCCTACCTTTGGGAGCTGAACTTGGGCTTTGTGGAAGCGGGAGGACCTGGTTGGGAAGGAGAGACAGGACTTGGAGAGGAAAGAATACAGTCAAGGAGAGGGGAGGGGAGCCACATCAAAGCCTTTTGGAGCTGGCTATATAGCTTCTCCTGAGGGGACTCTGCCCAGCTGGGCACAGCAGCACTGTCTGGCCCTTTTATGCCCAGAAATGGGAGAGCTTAGAAGTAGGCTGTTTCATGGACTAGAAGGCCCCCGGCTTGAGGCAGAGCCAGAGAGCAGAAGCCACAGGGGAGGTCTCCCCCTTTCATCCAGCCTCTGCACCCACTCATGGCCTGGCATCTGGGACCCCAGGGCAGGCACAGGCTCCTTGCTGGGAAGGGGCACCCCGCGGTCCGGTCTGGCTGGCGTGCGGTGCCCACTGGTAGCATCAAAACACAGCTGTGGAGCCCCTGCCCTGCAGCCAGCCAGGGGTGGTGGGACGGGGAGGCTGAGGAGAAGGGGGTGGAAGGGACGCAGAGACTTCTGGGGGAGCTGGCTACCTCTCCCTCTGGACTGCAGACATCCGGACGGCAGATTCCTTCTTTAAGTGGGGGAAACTCCGGGGGTCCCCCGATGTGTCATGGTTTGTGGAACCGCGAGACTCCCCACCCAGAAGCATTCCCCTAACCGACTCCAGGAATCCCAGGCCCCGCCTTTCGGGTCATCCTCCCTCTCCCAGGAGAGGCCTCTTTAAAAATGCAAAGTGAGGATGGGCGAGGGGCGGCGTCCCGACTGCTGACTGCGGGAAGGGAGGCGGGAAGGGAGGCGGGAAGGGGGTAGGGCCCCGACAGGGGTTTGGGGGGCTTGCAGCTCGGAAACCCCGCAGCCAGGCGCATGGGCCCGGGAGGCGCAGATAGCGCCGAGCTCTGCCTAGGATGCGGGCTGGCGGTCTTCCCCTGTTGGAGCCCACCTGTCTTCCTGTGCCCATCTGGGCGGCTCAGCCCCACTCCTCCACAGCAGGGCCCTCGGGGTGCCCCGGGAGCTGGGAAACCCCTCTCCTGTGACCTTTCAGGGAGCAGAACATTGGAGCCGGAAGGCGCCTTGGCTACCATCTGGCCTGAGTGCTTATCTTCCACTTGAGGAAACTGAGGCCAGGTTAATTTTGAATCCCTCTCAGATGTATGTACATTTTATTAGAAATTGTTTACAGTTGTCCTTAATGCAAAAGAACGCAAGGCTGATGGCGAGTCCTGTGATGCTCAGGGGGAGACATTTTCAGTCTTTTAGGTGCCCAGGGGAGGGACCAAGGGGCGGGGATTCCTGAATGCCCTACTCTAGGATCTCTGAGCAAAGCTGTTTTTGCTCCCCCAATGTCACCCCTGCAAGTCCCTGAGCAAATGCCCAGGGGTATGAGACAGAGGCCCAGGTTAATTAAGGGCAGCTTAGACAGAGGCTGTTCATTTTCTGCTGGTTACCTCACTGATCCATACAAGAAGGAATGCTATGCAGTCCTATTCTCTTTCTATTTTCCTCCAATAACTATGCCCCCCTCTTCTTTGCCTTTGTTATCCTTGACCCTAATCCCCAGCAGCAGCTTTCCTCAGCAGGGTGGCAGCTGGTTCTGGGCTCCCAGGTTCCTGCTTCCTCCTGCAGAGAGGAACAACTCGCTCCATGAGCCATTATGGGGCAAGGGCAGCTGAAGGATTGGTGGGGAGGAGAGGGAGCAGGGAGAGGCAGATGGTTGGACCTGGCCGGATGGGAAGGTGTGGACAGAAGAAGGAACAAACTGAGATGGCTACCAGGCAAGGGACTGGAGGTTCCAGCAGGATGTGGGGGGGCGGTTCCCAGGGGAACTCTGGGAGAGCGGTTGGGATAAGACCATGTTACCCTGTCACAAAGGAAGGAGAAGCCTCAAGAAATTACAGTCTGTGGACAGCAGAGTGGTCACCAAAGCCTGGTTCCAGTGCTGCCAGGTGCCTGGGGGGCTGGTTAGTTCAAACCTGGTGTTATGCCAGAGGACCAGTGAGAAAAATCCTCAAGGACTGTTGGCTGAGACGGAGTGGGAAGCTGGCTGGGTCTGGGGAAGGGAGGTGGTGCTGGGGGAGGCTAGAAGGGGGGGAGCATGACCCGCCAAGGTGGGCTGGCTGGGCATAGAAACGGGGTCACGGAGCACTCAGCAGGCTTTCGTGGACCTGGGAGGCTGGAGAGGAGCCTGAAGGGAGTAAGGCTCCGGGAGCCTGAAGGAAGTAAGAACTGGCATTCTGAGCCCCAAATCCAGTGTCTGGGACCTGCAGTGCCAGCTGGGCAGAAAGGAGCAGCCAAGCCCAGCCTGAATCTGAGGCAGAGAATGTGCCACCTACCTCCCTGCAGGCATTTGGACCTTCAGGCTTTGTCAGATCCTGATAGCCAACTTGTGATTTCTGGCTCCTGCTTTCTGGCTTGGCTGGCTCAGCACATGGTCCTGCTTCCCAACAGACAAAGGGAGCTGCCTCCCTTTAAAAAAAAAAAAAAAAAGTCTTGGATCCCCCAAAGGGGGCAGCAGTACAGAGTACAGAGGTCTCTGGGCTTGGGGCATCTCTGCTCTGTGCTCTTAACCTTGAATGTCCATGATGGCGACAGTATGGTATACCACACAGAGCACTGAACTAGGAGCCCGGATCCCTGCTCTGCCACTAACTGGCTGTGGGATTCTAGGCAAGTCACTCCCCCTCTCCGAGTCCAGATTTTTTTTTTTTAAGATTTTTATTTATTTATTTGACAGACAGAGATCAGAAGCAGGCAGAGAGAGAGAAGGGGAAGCAGGCTCCCCGCCGAGCAGAGAGCCCGATGTGGGGCTCGATCCCAAGACCCCGGGACCACGACCTGAGCCGAAGGCAGAGGCTTTAACCCACTGAGCCACCCAGGCGCCCCTAAGTCCAGATTTTTTATCTGCAAAGTGAGAGAGCTGGATTAGGAGACATTTAATGTTCCCATGAGCTCTACAGTCCTTTGTTTTAAGGCAATTGCCAAGGACAGCAAGGCAGTGGGAATGCCTTCAACAAGAGGCAGTATTGGAAATATGAATTACAAAATCTTAATTTAAATGTAGACTGGACCCATAGCCGGAGTTCAGACATGTCTGGAGAACTGGTAGGGTGGATCCTCTCGCATGAGAGACAGAGGAGCTTCTTGGAAGAAACCTCACCATCAAGGAAGGAGACAGCATGGCAGCGCGTCTCTGTGGATGGTTGTACAGGTTGGGCAATGAACAATGCTCCGGGCTCAGGTGAGCATGACAAGCTTGGTTGAGGAATAAAGCACAAGCTGTCAGAGAGATGGGGTGCTCTGAGGACTGTATAGTATCTATGTGGTACCATACAGTACCACAGGCTGTGCACCGCACAAGTCCAGGGGTGCCATTCACATGAACCATGGTGGAGCTGTGCTTGGGTATCTATCTCTTGGTCCTGTCTCTCAGCACCCGTCTTTCACTTGGAGCACTGGCTGCGCTTCTGGGCACTTCTTACAGTTGGGCTTGAGACAGAAAAGAGACAATACCTTAGGAGTTTCTGGTGCCCAGTGGACACAGAAGTGCAGGAGCAGAAGACATAGGCATGGTGGTCTCAGTGGAGGTGGCATCAGTGCTAGAAGACAAGACAGCCAGTACCTGGGTTAACCATAAACGTCTGAGGGGCACTTTTCATGGACTGGGGTCCTTCATTAGTAGGTGCCTGCAAAAGACTGTACAATCTTGTGTCACCTTCCTTGGTGAGTGGCCTTAGAGCTCTCCCTCTGTACACCCGCCTTTCTTCCCTCCCATGGTCCCTGCTGGGCTCGCCTTCTTTCAGCTCCCAGGAATGCCTTTCACCAAGTTTAAATCACCCCTGACCCGAAACCTCTGCTCCATGTAGCTTTCTGCCATGCCTCTCCTCTCAGCCATATGCCTGGTCCTCTCTCAGTTCTTTTCACAAAGGCAGTCATGAGGGGGAGACAGCAGCTTTGGGTTTGGAAGTCACGATCAGCGTCCGGGGCTGCTTTGTCACACTGTATCATATCATCTCAGCACCTGGGTGTGAATGCCAGCTGCAGCTGTGGGGACGATGGCCCCTCGCCTGGACACAGGTCTTCCTAGAATCCAGAGCATTCCACATTCTCCTTGGTTCCTTTCAAAACAGTGCATGTTATTGTATTTTACAGATGAGGATGCTGAAGACCGGACTGGAGACTTGATGACTTGCTCAAGGTCCCAAGGCTCCTAAGTGGCCATGTGGGATTCAGCCACGCATGCACCCTGCCTGGTGGGTGCACCAGGCACCCTTTGTGATTCAGGAACTTCTGAGAGGCAGCATCGCAGAATGGGAAGAAAACCGGCTCTAGCACTTGCTTGTGCTACCTTGGACAGGTCGTTTCGCTTCTCTGAGCCTCAGTTTTCCCATCTGTGAAGTAGGCTTAGTCATATCTGTCGACCTCCTGGGGTTGCCACATGGCTTAAATAAGATGGTGGGAAGACGAGTGGAAATCGTGAGCCTCTATTCCATCATGAACACTTATCAGTTCATATCTCAGGGACCACCTGAGCTTCTGAGAGGTGCGGGACTGAGAGCAGTGTGAATGGGACCTAGGGTGGCTCTGTGGGGAGGAGGTGGGAGCTCTGAACTCTAAGATCCACCTGTCCTTGGCGGGCCAGCTGGCTCCCTCTGAAGCTTGGCAGAGGCAGCACACACAGCCGGGCCTGGCGTAAATGTGCCAGGGCAGAGGGAGACTTTGGCACCTGTGGGAAGGCTGACGGTGCACTGAGACTTGGGCCTGGCTCCTTTATTTTTTTTTTTTTTTAAAGATTTTATTTATTTATTTGACAGAGATCACAAGTAGGCAGAGAGGCAGGCAGAGAGAGAGAGGAGAAAGCAGGCTCTCCATGGAGCAGAGAGCCCGATGCGGGGCTCGATCCCAGGACCCTGGGATCATGACCTGAGCCGAAGGCAGAGGCTTTAACCCACTGAGCCACCCAGGCGCCCCGAGCCTGGCTCCTTTAAGTAGCTGCCCCTTCCTGCTGATCCAGACAGGGGGGCAGATGATGGATGGCCTGAAGAGGAGGGGAGGGGAGCCACAAGAAAAAGTGGGATGGAGAACTGACCAGCTGGCAAAATCTCCAGGAGATCAATGGAGACCCTCTGAATGGAGGAGCTGCACTTAGGGAGACTGGCGGCCTGTGGTTGGGCTCCCCAGGGCCTGTTACACACTGCCCTGCTCCCAGAGAAGAGAGCAGTTCTGGCTGGAGGCCTAGAGTCCTTTCCTGTCCCCCTACCCCCACTCTAGGATAACCCAGAAGCCTTCTCTACTGCCCTCCCCATCCCCACCCAGGCTATGCTTTGTTCAGGAACTGACGGGGTAGGTGTGGTCTCCATCCTAGAGAGCATACTGGCTCTTTAAAGTGTGTCCCTGCGGCGCCTGGGGGGCTCAGTCATTAAGCACAGGGCTCAGGTCATAATCCCCGGGTCCTGGGATCTAGCCCCCGCATTGGGGTCCCTGGTTGGCAGGAAGCCCGCTTCTCCCTCTCCCATTCCCCCTGCTTGTGTTCCTTCTCTCACTGTCTCTCTCTCTGTCAAATAAATAAATAAAATCTTAAAAACAAAATAAAACAAAACAACTTAAGCATGCCCTTGATAAAGCTGAGCAGGTGGGGGTGCCAGGGTGTCCTTCTATGGCCACATCTGGATGCTGGCACATTCCCAGTGTCCCAGGCTTGTCATTGCTGGCCAGCGTGGGCACCTTTAGGTCACTGATGGCTTGGTCTTCGGGGCCACCTCCTGCCCCCAGAAGGTGGGGCTGCAGGAGGGACAGCCATATCACACCCTCGGCTCCTTCTCTGGGAGGTCTGGACTCAAGATGCCCTCCCAGCAGTTCACAGCACCCCCAAGGGGAGTGATAGAGTTGGTCCCTAAGTAGCCTGGGGGTCCCCTGATGGGCAAGCTCAGACAACACCCACATGGGTCATCTTCCTAAGTGAAAGGATAATCTGAAGGACTCTTTCTGTTTTCAGGGGTCCTCCTGAGGCTAGGCTCTGGACTGGTTCCCCTGAAGAAGCCCAAGCCTGGCCCAATCAGAGCTGTTGGGGGTCCTGGGGGGTAGGAGACAGTGACCTGGCACCCAGGACGTTCCTCTCCCTGGGGCCCAAGCGTGTGCTTTACGCACATAGGATGCTTAGTAAAGCTGGCTTCAATGGGCTCACGAATCCCCTTGGCTCTGAGCAGTCTCCTGCTTCATCCATGAACATTCTGGCCTTTACTGTGGGGTCTGCAGCCCAGAGTGCCAGCATGCCAGGTCTTCTGGGCACCTGAGGTTTTGGACCTTGTAACACTGAACTAAAATGCCAGGGAACCTCCGAAGAGCTTCCTCCCGGGCCTAGCTGGGGGCCACTGCTCCAGCGAGCCAGAATCTGTGCAACTCACTCCTGGCCCTGGCTACCTAGACAAAGACACAATGAGGCCTTCTTGAGGGGCTTGGCTGGAGAAGAGGAGAGATGGACAGCTGATACACCTTTCTCAGGAGTCAGGGAGAGCTGAACTGACTTTAGAGGTGGGCCAGCGGTTGGCTGTGAAATTCGGGGGCCTGACTTCCCACTTTGTGCTCATCTGCCTTGAGGCACTCTGAGCAGGGCAGGAGGGGGCCCCAAATATCTCCCCCATATAATCCACCATTATTGCTGGACTCCATTTGCTCATGAAAGATTTGATCATTTCTAAAGGTCTCCCTTATAAAATGCAAATACTTCTATAAAGTAGTCATGCCCTAAGTTCATTCTTAGCCACCATTTCAGTTATTATCATTTAGTGGAATGTAGACAACAGTTAGAACCTTGGTCTGGATGGGGTGTTCATGCGCATGTGCGTGTGCTTGTGCATGTGTTTGGGTTGGAGGCAGGAGATATGTGTTTCCATTCATTCAACAAGTATTGATGGAGCATGGGGAAGTGCCAAACAAGTGTTCTTGGTCCTGGGGATGTAGAGTGAACGTAAGAGACAGAAATTGGCCCTTATGGGATTTCTATTCTTTGGGGAGAGGGGGATAATAAACAAGAAACAAGAAATAAGTGAAATTGATGGGATATCAGTTTGTGCTATGGGAAAGAACCAAGCAGGGAAGGGGCTAGGGTTATGGAGGGAGGAGGGGCAAACCTCTGGTGGTAGGGGCCGTGGCTATGAAGAAGAGGTGGTGTTTGCTAGCACTGAGACCTGAGGCACTCACTCTCAGGTGTGCAAGTGCCATGGGGCCTGCCATCTGTCCCTGACCCCACTTCTCCTTCATTCAAAGCCCCAAGATCCACAGACCTCTTGGGTCCCAGCAGAGAAGACTATAGGGAACCAGTCCCCTGGTGGACCAGCTGGAAATGTTCCCGGGGTTGGCAGGAAGAGGGAGCTAGTAGAGCTTGCTAGGTCTGGACCAGCCCAAATAAGTGAGGAATGCGGTGCTTGCTCACCTCGCATGGTTCATTACCCAGCCCTAATCTGGGTGATTTCTCTCTCTCTCTCTCTTTTTTTCATACCAAGATCTGTTGGGGGAGGGGAGCGGTGGAGCTACTGGAGTTACAGGGGTCACTCTGCAGCAGAAATTCAAGGTTTGGGATAGCACTGTGGGGGGCAGTGGTGGGTGGGCAAGGGCTTGTTTCAGAAAACACCTGGTTTCCTTCCCACCCTCACTCCCTCCCTCTGTTCATTTCTCCATTCACTTTTCCCTCCCTCCTTCATTTCATCATTGAGGGTCTTCTCTGGCTAGGTAAGGGGGCAGAAAAAAAAAGGCAACAAATTCTTGACTCAAGGAGTCTAGTGGGGAGATGGGGAGAGACTCAAAGCGTGGTATGTTTGAGTGCTCAGGGGTCCACACACATAACACCAGAGTGTGGATGTCTGGCCCATGGAAGGAGGCCTGACTCTACTCAGGCATCAAGGAAGGCTTCCTGAGGGAGGTGATGCAGCAGCCGCACCCCCAGACTGGGAGGGGAGAAAAGGGTGCTGCTCCAGGCCGAGAGACTTGTGAGTTCGATCACTGTGGGTAGAGGGCTGGCTCTGACCTTCAAGGACCCTTACTGTAAAGAAGGAAATCTGGGGAAGGGCTTACCGGGACCAGTGGTGCGGGGAGGGGAGGAGCAAGCCTGGAGGGTCATGCCTCAGAGAGCTGCGTTCCTCATGGGCAGACACAGTGGGGTCACGGACTGCTGGCCCTAGAGAAGTGGAGAGACAATCCAGTCCAATTTAGTCCTTTACAGACGTGGGGACAGGCCTCGAGGGGCCAAGAGAGCTGCCCGAGGTCCCAGAGCGACAGCCAGGGAGGCTTCCCGCCCCGGGCTGTCCTGAGCATGCTTGCTAGTGCGGGGGCCGCGCTAACTGAGCCTTCGCCGGGCGGAGCGCCGTTCCGAAGGCTTTCTGTGGATCGACCCCTGCGTCCTCACAAACCCCCCTGGAGGTGGGTGGGCTGTCACTTCCGGATTCTCCAGAGGAGGAGCCCGAGGCAGAGCAGGCAGGAGGTCCCACGGCTAGTATGAAGGAGCAGGGCTCTGAGCCCCGCAGTTTGCCCCACGGTCATCTTCGCCCCCTGGCGGTGGCGTGGAGAGGTGGCCCGGCTGTCCCCGTCTGAGCACCAGGCGGGCATTGGTGGGTTCGGCACAGTCCCGGAACCCTCCCCACTCCCCCAAATCATCTCAACTCCCTAGTCTCCCTGTGGCTTATGATTTTTGCAGACTCTCCAGCAGAGAAGGGCTGGGAGATCTTGAATAACCGGCGCTGGGGTGGGAGATGGGGAGGCCATTATTTCCAGCATTTGCTGATTTCTATGGTGTCAGTATTCCGTATAGGGCCATTTCTCAGCCATCAGGTTGACGTCAGTTGGCCTGCAAAACTCCCGAAAATCCTGCCATCAGCTCTCAACATGGAGCAACTCCAGCACGCCCCAGCAACAGGCCCCCCTTCCTTCCCCACCCTGCCTGAAGCCCCCCTTTCTCCCGTCCCCTGCCTCCTCGCATGCAGCCTCTGATTAGACTGGGTTCACGTAAACGGGTATGATTTGAAAGTTCTCATCTTGGGAGGTTTGAAAATGGTTTTATTTCCTCCGCTCAAAAAGAAATAATAATAAAAGATTCATGGAGTGCTTCCCACTATAATCATTTCCTGGAAGGGACCTTAGTGATTTAGTTCAAATCTTGGTTTTATAGATATGGAAAGTTGGCCCCAAGAGGAGGGACTGGCCCAAAGGCACACAGCCTGTGACTCCCGAGCCTCGGTGAGAAGCCAGGTCAGGCTCCTGGTCCCCTGGCTCTTTCTCCTGTCATGTCACAGAACTGCTCCGGGTTCAGTGGGGAGTGATTCATGGCCAACAGAAGGAAAATGCAGGATGAATTTTGGCTTTGCCCCATACCAGCCTATGGCTTTGAGCCAGCATCTTAAATGCTTTGAGTCTTAGCTTTATCATTTTAAAATGCCGATCTTATTAATACTTGCCTTCTGTTTCTCACAGGGGTGTTGTGAAGACCAAAAGAGATAAATGGGTAGCAAAGTGCATCTAAAGGAAGGAAATACAAATGGTTCTTAAATGTATACAACGATGTTCGATCTCATTCAGAATAGTAGAAATACAAATTAAAATTACACTGATAAATAATTTTTGCTCCTATCAGATTGGCAAGAGTCCAGAAATTTGATAACACGTTCTATAGTGAAATTGTGAGGAAACAGCCACTCTCATATTTCTCAAGGGAAGATAAATGTGTGTGACCTCTATGGAGGGCAATTTGGCCATAGCTATCAACATTATAAATACACAGATCTTCTAACCCGGCAATTCCACTTCTGGGAATTTATTCTGCAAATATATTTGTGTAAGTGCAAAGGACCTATCTTTATGGCTATTTGTTGCAGCCTTGTTTGCAATTGGAAAAGACCGGAAACAAAGTAACTGTTCATCAAGAGGTGTCTTTTTGGGAGACTCTGGTTCACCCATGTGAGGAATACTATGTAGCCATAAACAGGAAATAGAAAGAAAGTTTTGTATGATGTGTAAGACACACTGTCAGGTGCAGAAAAGCAAGGTGGAGAGCAGTCTGTACAGTATGTTGCATTTTGTGCTTTAAAAAGGGAGAGTAAAGGAATATTTGCTTGTGCCTACATAATGAAACTCTGGAAGGATCTCTGAGGAGCTAAAAACAGGTGGCCACTTGTGGGGGATGAGGTTGGGATCTGGAAGGATGAGAGATGGGAATGTCACGGAGAGTCCTCACTGTTTGCCTTTTAATATGTATTTTTAATTTTTCCAACCTTGTAAGTGCATTAGCAATTCAAACATGTGAATAAAACATGGGTTTGTAAACTGGAAAGCACCTTGCTGATGCTAGTTACTTGGGCCGTCGCTAATACAAAAATGAGCTAAATGGCATGACTAGGACCAGAGTCTGCGGGAAGGCAAAAGCAGAATGCTTGGGGGTGGTAGCAGGCAGAGGCAATGGCAGTGGCAGCGGGGGGGTGGGGGAGGGGGTCCCAAAGGAAAAGCGTTCTGTGTTGTATGGGAAGTGGTCGGTCAGGGTGATGCAGTGGGCCCTGGGTCCTGAGGAGGGATGCAGCTCCTGCCCAGGTTGGTCAGACTGGTCGTTGTCTGTCACAACCAAGCTGCCTCATGCATGACATCCAGTTTGTTGGGGGGTATTGGCACCAATCCTCCCTGGTTTGTTTAGGAGCTCTGGCTTCAACGCTCTGGGTCATGAGTGCGAGCGTTCTACCTGTATCAGGCTGCATAAACCTCTCATAATGCTTCGAGGTGGGCCCTGGGATGATCTCCATTTTACAGATGACGAAACTGAGGCACAGAGAGGCCAAGCACTTTATCTGAGAGTGGGAATGGAGCTGGGTTGTGATTACAGGCAGTCTGGCTCTGGCACAATCCTCCCAATCTCTATGGGACACAGCCTCTTGGGGTGAGCTCCGTGGCTTCCTTGCCTGCTTGGTGCCATCTCTGCAGCTCTTGGTCCTTTCTCCCGCTGCGCCTGGATTAGAACATCACTGCTGGGTCAGAAAAGAGACCTTTGATGTCTGTGAGGTGAGGAGAATCATCACTAGTCTGGAGGGCCCCTTTGTTCCTACTGGATCTTTTGGGCACCGTTTTGGGTCTGCTGAGCCCTGTGTCCTAGAGCTTCTGCCTCTCCTCTCAGGGGGAATTGGGGCAAGGATGGGAGGCATTAGAGCACTCCCTCCCCTTTAGATCTCTGACATCTCAGAAACAAATCCTAGCAGACAGAGGCCTCTTGCCAATCAGAGCAAGACAAGGGCCTTGCTATCTGTGGTGGGATCTGGGGGGGAGGCAGGGATGCCCGGCAAAGTGAGAGCATCATGTCTCCAATTAAAGTTGTGAGGATTCATCTTCTAACTCAGCCCCCCTCAGAAATTGACATTTATTAGGTTGTCAAAGTTGATTTTTCTTCCTGGCCCTTTCCTGCCCCCAACTCGGGGGTTGAGTGTGTGTGTGTATGTGTGTGAACATGTTTGTAAGTAAATACCTATATTCTGCTTTTCAAAAACTAAAAATGTGGTATTTATCCCTATCAGAGATTTGGCTACTTGATTCCTGAGAGAGTGGAAGGCAGCTCCCCTGGGGGGCCTGAGCGCCCATAGAGGGGCAAAGGGTCTGAGATGATGCTAGTCTCATCATCCGGGGTGAAGCCAGCCTCATGTAGGATGGAGGTTGTCCGCAGTGTGATTTTAGAGGTGTCTGACCCCATCACCCTAAAAAAATCTCTCTTGCATGTGCCACTGGACCCGGAATTCCTCTCCTGGGGTATCATTCTTATGAATTTATTCATCCCTTTCCTGGTGTCTCTCTCTCTCTTTTTTTTAAGATTTTATTTATTTATTTGACAGAGATCACAACTAGGCAGAGAGGCAGGCAGAGAGAGGGGGAAGCAGTATCCCTGCTGAGCAGAGAGCCCGATGCGGGGCTTGATCCCAGGACTCTGGGGATCATGACCTGAGCTGAAGGCAGAGGCTTAACCCACTGAACCACCCAGGTGCCCCCTGGCGTCTCTTTCGAAGTGGAATATTAGTCTCTAAGAGGGGAATGCATTAAGTCACTAACATCCCAGAAGCAAAGAATCCAGAGCTGGAAGAGATTCTGAAGATGGTCTTATGTTTTCTCGAAGAGAGGAAGCTGGGATCAGCCCACGGTCACTGAGGATGTCAGGGACCGTGGTGGGGCCATTGCCCAGATCCTCTGACACCAAGCTCAGTGGGACCTGGTTTATCAGATTAGTCTTCTTTGGGGACGAGAGGGGGCCTGGTCATATGTAGGCCCGACCCCCAAGTGAGGGAAGGCTGATGAGGTGGGAGTGATGGGGAAAGGATATAGGAAGGCAGGACCGGTGTGAAGACAATTTTGTTGTATTTCCTCTAATCGGGTATGCTGCCAGTCTCATTTTCTTTATTTTACATAGTGACAAGGGCCTCAAAGGCAGCGGCGCGGCGGCTAGCCCGCCTTGGTCTTCCCTGCGAGCGCACGTGCCAGACTTCGATCACCGTCCCCACCTTTGCTAGTTTCGCCATATTTTTGTGCCCCTTCTGTTAATATGACAATATTTTTCTTTAAATGAACTCATTTTAAACTTAATCTATTTAAAAACAAAACTTTGTTTTACTATTACACAAGGAAAATCAGTTCTCACTTGCCAGAAATAGATGGTAATCACACAAATAAAAATAAGGAGATCAAAACAAGGTTATTAAAATTTAGTTAGGTGCCTTTCCTGCCAAAAGCTCCTAGCCTGAGGACTGTTTTTGCTTTGTAAAAAGGAAAATTAGCAGGTGTTGGGAAGGCATTAAAAACCTTCTAGCCCCCAATGAGAGCTTCTCGAGGTAACCAGGATCTGTGTGAACATCCTCAGGCTGTCCCAAGCAGGGCAGCCGAAAGCAACAGCAACTTGTCTTTCAGTGTCCTACAGTCTAGAATCAAGATGTCAGCAGGGCCGTGTTCTCTGAGAACAGTAGGGGATGGTCCTTCTTTGCTGTGTCGAGCTTCTGGTGGTGGGCTGGCCGTCCTTGCTGTTCTCGGTTAGTGGCCGTGTCACTCCAGTCTCTGCCTTCTTGGTCATATGGCCTCTCCCCGTGTCTGCCTCACAAGACCCTTCTGGGAAGGACAACAGCCATATTGGATCAGGGGCCCACGCTACTACAGTGTGACTTCATCTTAACTAATTACACGTGCAACAAACTTATTTCCAAATAAGACCACATCCAGAGGCACTGAGGGTTAGGACTTCCACATACCTTCTTTTGGGGGAGCGGAAGGAGGGGAAGGGTACAATGTGTTCCACAATAGTGTCTTTGAGAGAGAACCGAAAAAGGAGGACTTTTTCATTGTGTGGTCAGTTCTGTTGGAAGCCTGTCCAAGGGCCAGCATCGAGACCCAAAGGGGTCCTGAGAGGGTGGGAAGGCTGTGAGTGCCCCCTGCCAACTGGGCTGAGGAATGTGATGATCTGTCAAGCTCTTAGGAGCAAGTGGTGTTCTTGAGGCCTGAACCTGTGTTCTGCTATGTCAGCCCGGGGGCCAGTAGGTGCCCCCGCGGTTAGGATGAGTGTCCTCAGTGAGTCACCAAATCAGCATCACAGATTTTGTAAGCAGCCAACACTTACTGAGAATCTCTTGGGTGCAAAACACTGCATTTCCGTGGATGTTGGTGTGGAGTGTCTGGTCCCATGGGCCCACTATTGGGCAGAAGGACAAGTGGAAAGGGCCAGATAGGTGGGTGAGGTGGGTGGGGGTGGGGAGGTGTAGCAGATGCTGTGGCTTCTAGAACAGAGAGGCAGCTGCCGCTCCAGGGGGAGTTTTTCAGGGACAGGTAGGAGGACTTTACTGAGCACTGCCAGGAAGGGAAATAGAGAAAGTCTCTGCTTCCCTGAAGCTCTATTGGGGTTGGGGGAGGGGGAGATAGACAGCAAATACACCAGGTGGCCATAGTGCTGAGGAGAAAAATGAAGCAGCCTAAGAGGACAGGGAGGAATATTCCTGGCAGAGGAGCAGCAAAGCATGAAGGTGGGAGTGGAACAGCAGAGGCCAGTGGGGTTGGAGCAGAGTGAGTGGGAAGGAAGAGGCAGAGCAGGAAGGTAGAGAGGCGGTGGGTGGCCAGGTTTTGGTGGGGTGGTTTGGGGGGCCTGGTAATTCCACGTGGGTAAGGATGATGTATTTTAGCTTAAGTGTCAATGCAGGATTTTGAGCAGAGAAGTCAGTAATTTGACCTAATTTTAAAGAGATCCCCCTACTGCTCTGCTGAGAACAGTTTCTGAGAGGCAAGAGTAGAAGCAGAGAGAGGCTCTTAGAGCGATCCAGACAAGCTGAGGGAGGCTTAGACTGGGGGACAGTAGGAAGGTAGTGAGTGGGGAGAAGTGACTGGATTCTGGATGTTCTTCGAAAGTAGATCCAATGAGATTTACTGGTTGGATCGGTTGTGAGAGACAGGAGTCGAGGCTGGCTCCAAGATTTTGGGCCTGGGCAGCTGGACGGATGGAGTTGCCATTCTCTGAGACGGGGAAGGCTGTGGGATGTGCAGGTCTGGAGGGAAAAATAGAAGGTTCTGAGTAGGGTAGTTAAAGGTAGATGTGACTTTCCGGTGAAGGTGGTGGGAAGGCAGTTGCATACCTGGAAATCAGCGGGGGGTCTGGACCAGAGATGTGCATTTATGAGTTAGTTATTAGAGTTGAGATGGCATTTTAAAGCCACGAGGCAGAAGGAGCTCACTGAGAAAGCGAGTGTTTGTAAAAAAGATAAGCCAAGGATTGATCCTCGGGACATGGCAATCAGTAAGGCTAGAGGCCAGATCAGCAAAGACGCCAGGGAGGGGCAGCTGGGGACCTGAGAGAAGAACCAGGAAAGAAAAAGAGTAGCTGTCTTGGAAGCCGGGGGGGAAAAAACGGGTTTTGAGGAGGAGGTGGTGTTCAGCCTGTTAATTAAATGCTGTGGGTGGGTCACTGTTGCTGGAAGGAAAGAAGAGAGAGGCAGGAGAACAGATCCCGTGGTGAGAGTCTCAGTGTTCTGGTTGCTTCTCTCAGGAGCGTGAGAATCACAGACTGGGGATGAAGGGTAGGGATGAGGGCATCGGAAGTTTGAAGGGAGCAGACAAGAGAGAAAGAAGGCTCAGGAAATGTGGGATTGCTGAGTGGCCCTAAGAGCCCACGTGACCAGTGAACTCCAGAATTTCTGTATTTGAAGGAGGGACGTAGATTTGGTCAGAAGCGGAGCTTGACTGTGAACCTGGGAAACACCCTCAGAAGGCTGAGAAATCTCTGTGGTCCACATCAAAGAGAAGAGGAGCCGAAGGGGTCAAAAAATAAAGCGCATCCCTTAAAACCCCTCTCAGTGGAGGTTTTACGGACGGACAGGAAAATGAGCCTCCTAGGTGGGGTGACTCCTACAGCTGAGAACTACGCCGTCCCTCTGTCGCAAGCTATGTGCAGGCACGGAAGTGAAGTAATGGGAGGAGAAGGAAGAACAGGATGAGATGGGAGGACACCAGGTGACACGGTGGCCACACCACCTTATCTGTCAGAGAAAGAAACTCCTGTGACACCTTCTTCTTACTCTCCTCTCTTAAAGTACCAGGTCAGACATTTAGGCAGATTTTTCTAAGGGCATAGCTTGCATCTCTGGAGTACCTTGGCTAATTACACACACGCATGCACACACACACACACACACACACACACACACACACACACACACAAGTTCAAACATCAAAGTAGTCATCTTGGGCCATGAACTTATTGCAAAGATGTTGCCATGGCAGAAAATACTGCTGGAAGTGCTTTTCGGTAAATCCAGCTGAGCATGTGACACACTCTCCGACTGTTCTCTGTGGGGGTCAGTCTTTGCGTTCCAAGGGCAGATTTGATTTCCGGAACAGCCTAAAGTCATTTAGAGCCAAGTGTGATGACTAAAATTGGGGATTAGATTTTTTGTGCCCACTGATGAGGTCTGATACAGACAGAAGAAAACTGGCCTCGTCTTGGGGACAATACTTCTTTTAAGGGATTTAAGAAGGTATAGTGTGTGAAGTGCCTGGTATGGTTTTTGATTCATGGCGTGCCGTTCGTAATTGGTAATTATTAATATTCCTAAAACAGTGATCCTGAAATGAATAGAAGCATCATTGAAGTAAATGATTTGTCCCCCAAGGTGCTGGCTTTGAAGGGACAGACTTTATCTAGAATGGTACATTTTGCTAAGTCTGTTAAAAAAGCAGATTTATAACTTCATAATCATATCTGTTAATCTTTATCAACCTTGCAAGTCAGAGGATAAAGAGCTCTATGTCAGAGATAAGAGCAGCGGGAGTGGACCAAGGGGAAGAGGATAATGCCAGCCCCTCCGGCAGCCCTCAGGACCACCCATGTCTGCTGGTGATACCTGGTTATCCAGCACTCAGCATAGTGGGTCACCAGGTATCAAAGGGACCAGATGTGTTGTCTCCCTTCCCCACTGCTGCCCTCGATGCTTTTCTGCTGGTTGGCTGATGCCAGAGAAAAAGCTCTAGGATGAGAAATTCTTGTCTTTGGTTTAAACCTTCAATCCTTCAGTACAAGAACAAATAATCAGGAAGAAGATAGCATGGGGATAATTTACAGCTCTGTGTGAAGAAGGTTACTAACGCTTTTCCCGAGACGAGGTTTTGGTAAAACGAGAGTAGAGACAGCAGAAAGGCCATGGGTGTTTCTGCCAGAGGGGTAGGGAAGGAGGAGACATCACTGGGAAGTTAGAGACACCAAAGGTTGCCTTTGTGCAGAGCCAGGCTCGCTCTGTGCATCCCTCCCCAAAGGGCTCAGGAGGGGGCTTCTCAGCCCACAGCTGTAAATGGTGAAGGCTGCCAGTGCCACCTGCTGCCATGGGGAGCGACAGAAAGATCTGGTCCTCACTGGGACTCTCTTGAGTTGGGTCAGCAGCTCTGGTTGCTCCCTCTCTGCGCCTCAGTTTCCCATGAAAGAAAACAGTGGCTTGGGGCTCTATCAGTATTTCCTAGACAGTAAACTTTGATCTGTAGGAAGAAATATATTTTACGTTGCGATCCAGTATATGCGTTCACAACATATATGCATACATACATAATACAAATGTATATATATACATTTTATATATATTTATGCATTTTGTATATACATTATACGCATTATATGTATACATATATGTATATACGATGTATCAACTTGACTGGTCATGGCTTGCCAGATGAAACATTATTTCTAGGTACATCTGTGAGGGTGTTTCTAGATGTGTCTGTGAGGGTGTTTGTGGATGAGATTAGCATTTCAATCAGTGGACTCAGTAAAGTAAATTGCTCTCCCCAATGTGGATTGATACCATCCAATCCATTGAAGGGCCAAATAGAACGGAAGGCAGAGGAAAGAGGAATTCACCCCTTTTTCCTCCTTACTGCTTGAGCTGTGTCATCTCCTCTCCTCTTCTGACCTCAGACTGGTGTTTACACCATTGGCTCCCCTAGTTCTGAGGTCTTTGGGCTACGACTGAATTGCGCCACCAGCTGTCCTGGGGCTCTAGCATGCGGATCTTGGGACTGCTCAGCCTTCTTTACTGTGTGAGCTAATTCTTCATCATAAAGATTTCCCTCTCTCGCTCTCTCTTTCTCTCACACCCTGCCCCCACCTATAAACATGTATGTATGTATGTATGTATGTATGTCCTATTGTTCTGTTTCCTTGGAGAACCCTAACACACACACGTTTGTGTATATATATTTGTGTGCACATTTCTCTGTCATCTATCATCTTTTCATTTCTCTATGCATATCATCTATTATCTATCTACCTAGCAGGACAAAGGTTGCAAGACTTGCAGCTTAAAATACCCTAGAATAGGTGATTGATCATGTCCTTTCTCGTTCTGCTATTTTTTAAAAAAGATTTTTTTTATTTATTTGAGAGAAAGAGAGAGTGAGAGAGCACAAGCTGGGGAGAGGGAGAAGCAGGCTCCCCACCAAGCAGGGAGCCTGATGTGGGGCTTGATCCCAGGACCCTGGAATCATGACCTGAGCCCAAGGTAGACGCTTAGCCTACTGAGCCACCGAGGTGCCCCTGTAATTCTGCTATTTTAAGCTATTCCTTTATTATTTTTTTCCCTTTAGAGATTTTACTTATTTAATTGACAGACAGAGATCACAAGCAGGCAGAGAGGCAGGCAGAGAGAGAGGGGGAAGCAGGCTCCCTGCTGAGCAGAGAGCCCAATGTGGGACTCGATCCCAGGACCCTGAGATCATGACCTGAGCCGAAGGCAGAGGCTTAACCCGCTGAGCCACCCAGGCACCCCTTAAGCTTTTCCTGAAGGCCACATTGGGTGACTGGCTGAATATGCAGTTAACGTCTCCATGTCCACGTAGAGCTCCTCGCACAGGGTTCGGCTTACAGAAAGGGTCTGTGACTGTGAGTGGTTACATTCACTCTCACTACCTGGGTTGGCCTCAGCACCTTGGAACCCGTGTCACTTCTCTCCCTTTGGCTTTTCCCTACAGGTACTCGCTTCCTGTGGTGGCCTGCAATTTTCTTTGTTTTTATTTGAGTCTAGTTAACAAACAATGTTACGTTAGTTTCAGGTATATGACATCGTGATTCAACAAGTCTCTAGCATATGCGGTGCACCCCACAGGTGTGGCTCCCATCTGTCATCATACAACACTGTGACAATACCATCAACTAGATTACCTATACTGTACCTTTTACCCCCATGGCCTATTCATTCCATAACTGGAAGCCTGTGTCTCCCCATTCTCTTCAGCCATTTTGCCCATTTCCCACCCAGTCCTGCCCCTGGCAGCCATCAGTTTGTTCTCTGTAGTTATAGGTCTGATTCTGCTTGCTTTTTTTTTTTTTTTTGTGACAAAACATTTTTTAAATATTTTCTTTTATTTTTTATTTTTATTTTTAAATTTTTTAATAAACATAAAATGTATTATTAGCCCCAGGGGTACAGGTCTGTGAATTGCCAGGTTTACACACTTCACAGCAGTCACCATAGCACATACCCTCCCCAATGTCCATAAGCCCACCACCCTCTCCCTACCTCTCTCCCCCCATCAACCCTCAGTTTGTTTTGTGACATTAAAAGTCTCTTATGGTTTGTCTCCCTCCCAATCCCATCTTGTTTCATTTATTCTTTTCCTACTCCCCAAACCCCCCACATTGCATCTCCACTTCCTCATATCAGGGAGATCATATGATAGTTGTCTTTCTCCGACTGACTTATTTCTCTAAGCATAATACCCTCTAGTTCCATCCATGTCGTTGCAAACTGATTCTGCTTTTTATTTGTTTGTTTTGTGGTTTAGATTCCACAGGTAAGTGAAACCATATGGTACTTATCTTTTTCTGTCTAACTCGTTTCACTTAGCGTTATATCCTCTAGTTCCACCCATGTTGTCGAAAATGGCAAGATCTCGTTCTTTTTTATGGCCGAGTAGTACTCCATTGCATATATAGACCATTTCTTCTCTATCCATTCATCTATCAATGGACACTTAGGTTGCTTCCATATCTTGGCTGTTGTACATAATGCTGCAGTAAACATAGGGGTGCATCTTTTTGAATTAGCATTTTTATTTCCTTTGGGTGAATAATTACTGGATCATATGGAGGTTCTATTTTTAATTTTTTGAGGAACCTCCATACTGTTTTCTATAGTGGCCGCACCAATTCATATTCCCATCCACAGGATGCAAGGGTTCCCTTTTCTCCTCATCCTTCCCAATACTTGATATTTCTTGTCTTTTTGGTTTTTGCCATTCTGACAGATGTAAAGTGATATCTCATCGTGGTTTTGATTTCCACTTCCCTGATGGTTAATGGTATTCACCGATCATTCCCCGCACCGGCTTCAGTGAAGTATAATTTACAAATAAACTTCTGATATACTTAAAGTATACATTGTGATGATCTGATATATGTATGTATTGCAAAATGATTTCCATAATCAAGTGAATTAACCCATTCATCATTTCATATACTTATTCTTTTTTCTGTGAGGATGCTGAAGATCTTTTCTCTTAGCAAATTTCAAGTATGTGATAATTAACTATAATCACCGTGCTATACATTAGATCCTGAGAACTCACTATCTTACGACTTTTACCAATTTCTCCCCATTCCTCATTTCCCCTACTCCCCAGTTTCTGGCAACCATCATTGTACTCTATTTCTGTGAGTTCAACTATTTTTTTTTTTAAGAAATTCCACGTAGAAGCGATATCATACAGTATTTGTCTTTCCTTCTCTGACATATTTTATTTAGCATGATGTCCTCCAGAATCATCCATTTTGTTGTAAATGTCAGGATTTCCTTACTTTTTAAAGGCTGAATAATATTCCATTTTATATTTATACCACATTTTCTTTATTCATTCATCTATGTCTCCGGGGAGACATAGCTTGCTTCCGTATCTTGGCTGTTGTGAATAATGCTCCAATGGGCCAAAAGTACAGAGATCTGAAATCATTTCTTTAGTGCTTTATCTGTAGGACTTCTTCAATGTCTATGTTTGAATTACGTTCCTCCAGAGAGGGTCTGTGTGTTTGTGTTTTTCAAGCAAAACCACTTCAAAATAATTTTTTAGCTGTGGTGTCTCACAGCTGGTATGAGTTTCAGACCCCAATCCATGTGAGGGCCCTTTTTGATTAGGAATTTTTTTTTTTTTTTTTTTAGATTTTGTTCATTTATCTTTGTGGGAGCGAGAGAGAACGAGAGAGAGTGAGAAGGAGCCAGTGAGAGCGAGAGAGAATGAGAGAGAGCAAGCGCAGGAGCCGGGGTGGGTGGGGGAGGGACAGAGGGAGAAGCAGGCCCCCCGCTGAGCAGGGAGACCAATGCTTGGAATTGATCCTAGGACCCTGAGATCATGACCTGAGCTGAAGGCAGATGCTCAACTGACTGAACCATCCAGGTGCCCTGATTAGGGATTATCAGGGAGACTCTACCCAGAGCAGAGATGGGCAGGAATCCCCACCATCTCCGGGTGTGGGGTGGATTTAATTAGGGTGTAGAGGTGTCCCAGTTTTGCAACAGGGTCTTTGAGCTGCCTCCCATTCCTCTTGAGTCCAGACTTTGTTTCGTAAGCTCCTTACCTCCATGTTGATCATTAAAATGCAAGCTCCTGGCTAATGGAGTCATCTGATTGCCCCTCACCCCAGACTTCAGTGGGCACTTACCTCCGTAAGATTGGGCTTGCTGATGATTTTTGGCCTTTGGGGATTTTTCTTTCTCCCAGCTCAGCTATGTGTTTATTTTTATTCATCATATTTTTTAAAAAGGTTATTTATTTATTTATTTGACAGAGAGAGAAATCACAAGTAGGCAAAAGTAGGCAGAGAGGCAGACAGAGAGAGAGGGAGAAGCAGGCTTCTTGCTGAGCAGAGAGCCTGATGTGGGGCTCGATCCCAGGACTCTGGAATCATGACCTGAGCCGAAGGCAGAGGCTCAACACACTGAGGCCCCCAGGTGCCCCTTATTCATCATATTTTTGGTGTTCTTCACTGTGAGAATTTTCTGGACCTCTAGACTATTGTATTACCTGAAATGAAAGGTCCTACTGAGTACTTCTCAACAGAGAAATCTGGCACCACAAGGGTCATCTCTCTTACACCAGGGATGGAATGATGCAAATCCCGGGTTTGTGAAGCATTAGCTCCACCACATGGTGGGGTGGCCAGGCCCTTCTTTTGGGGGTGTGGGGGGTAAGGAGGGGTAAGTGGACATCTGGAAGCTTCCTTGTTTAGGAGGGTAGTTGCCTGAATTCCCTGTCACTTATTAACTGTGACAGTTAACTCTGAACTTCCTGGGTGACTCTGGGCTGACATCTTAACCTCAGAAATCTCTTCCATACAGTGGAAATAATATTTGTACTACCTGATAGGGCTTCTGGAAGATGAAATGCACTAGCATCTAACATGGCGCCTGGCACTTGCCAAGTATTCAACACATGTTGGCTGCTATTGTTTTACTTCCTTCCTCTCTTGGCTGCCTTGTGGCCACTGTAGTTCCCATCATCTGAAAAGGCTGTAGTCTCTGCACCGGGCATCTGGGGACCCGAGTCACTGTCTAGCTGTGTGAATTGGGGCATATCCCTCCGTCTTGCTGTAGTCTCCTGTGTAAACACTCTGCTCATCTGTGACCTGAGAGGGTGGTCTACCTGATTTCTAAGGAGCTTCCACTCTTGCAGTCTGTGAGGCTAATAAGAGTGCCGCGAAAGAGAACGCACGCCTCAAAACAGCGTTTTCCCAGGCGCTCCCCAGTGTCCCGGCGGGCTGGAGTTCCCAGAGCTGAGCTGTAAAAGCTGGATCTTAGGAATTTAGCACGCATTTCCCCCACAGGAGTAGATTTTAAGTGGTGGTTAGCTTCTAGGGTTAGCTCATAAACCCCAGCTTAATCCACAATGAAGCAGGAACACTGTGCATTTGCATTGGAAATGGCGGAAAATAATGCTGTCACAATACTCGTAATTAAACAAAACAGAAAAACAATTCCATTGAATAAGAACTCATTTTTTATTTATCTAGAATCCTGGTGCTTGAGGGAAGCAGGTTAATTTTGAAGAGGAGGAGATCTATGGAAATGTGTTGGGGAGAGTCTGGGCTCTCTCAAGGGACTGAGATAGAGGCTGATGGCATGGGTTCTTTAAATGTCTGATTTTGGTTAAAAGATCAAGTTTTCCTCCTATTAGCTTTGACTGAAGTCCTCCTCTCATGTCTAAGGGTTTGGATGTAGTAGTGAAAAGCAGCGAGGCAGAGATGAGAACAGAGACTGGGAGGCAGGAGGCAGGAGTCATCCCAAGGTCACATGTGGGACCCTCAGGTGGGTTTGGTTGTGCCTTTGCCATGTTGGCACCCATAGCAATCATTTTTAGAGTTTTAAAAATTTTACTCTATTTTTCCATCTTTACTGAGGTGTAAGTAACAAATATGTAAGGTATATGACTTGATGCTTTGAAATAGTGTATGTTGTAGAATAATCGCAACGATCAAGCTAATGAACGTACCCAACACCTTGCACGGCTGTGTGTGTGTGTGTGTGTGGACACTTAATATCTACCCTCTCAGCACATTTCAAGTACAGATCTTCCTTGACTTATGATGATGGTGTTACCTCCTGATAAACCCATTATAGTTGAAAATATCTTAAGTTGAAAATGGATTTAATGCATCTAACCCACCAGGCATCGTAACTCAGCCTCACCTTCCTTAAACAGGCTCAGGATACTTCCATCAGCCTATAATTGGGCAACACCATGTAACACAAAGCCTATTTTACAATAAGGCATTGGATATCTCATGCAAGTGAACTGTACTGCAAGGGAAAACAGAATGGCTGTATGGGAGCAGAATGGCTGTCAGCGTATCGTTTTTTGACCCTCATGGCTGGTTGCAAGCTGTGCTCCCGGCTACTGCCCTGCATCGAGAGAGAGGATCCTAATGTACTGTGAGCTCGGGGAACAGATCCAAATCCAAAATCTGAAGTATGGTTGGTACTAAATGACTATTGCTTTTGCACCATCATAAAGTTGAAAAATTGTTAAGTCCAACCATTGTGGGTCAAGGAACCGTCTGCATACAGTACAGTATACATGTAGCATTTTAAAGTGTTGTTAAAAAGCTTCCAGATTTCTGTCTCTGGGAAGCCTGGCACTAACCTTCCTCTGGGTGACACAAGGTCCTCTCTGTGTAATGAAGACATTTTCTTGTTGGCCCTTGCAAGCATTTGAGTTAGAAAATCCCAAGTGATGTTATTTTATAAGAAGAAAGGGATTTAAAAGAATGTCAGTATGGTTATGCATAGGAGAGATGCTCTGAGAGGGAGTCAACTGAAAGAAGTAAGAAAAAGTAGAGAAAAGGGGAGGTGAGTCTTGCATAATCATTGGAAGCCAAGAAGGCTGGGGTTAGGCAAAACAGTTTGTCCTGTGGCCACCAGGTGGCCTCATAGCCCAGCACAGCTTGGTTGTTGTTGGAGGGAACTTCCACGTGGCAGGGAGAGGCAGGGGTGCAAATGTTTTGTATACTTCGATGTACATGAGGTTTCCAACTTAAGCATCAGGGTTTCCATGCTCGGCTGACTATTTCTGTCCTCTGAGCCAAATCTGGAGGGCCCCCAAAGGAAAGAGTGTGCCTATATTTCCAATGGAAGGACAGTGTGACTACAGTAATGCCAGTCTCTTGATCCCGAGGACGGACTTGGCTGACCTTGCTGACCGAGAGGGCTCTCCTGTCCTTGCATTGTTCCGCGTGGGGCTGTCCACAAGCTCTGCACTGGTTACGAGTCGGGGGACCGCCTTCTAACCATGCAGCCTTCGATGCTTCCTCTCCCTGTCCCCGTGTCGCTCACAGCTTCAGAGATGCTACAGCAGACCAGACTTCTGGGGCACCATTCTCGAGTTTTGGAGTGCACGAGTTCCACCGAGGGAATCTATTAACACGCTCGGGTCCATCTCAGACATCACAAAACAGACTCCCGAGGTGCGCTCCGGACACGGGGGCCCTCCACCTGCATTTTGAGGAACACCACTCTGGAGACTGGCTGAAAGAAGTTTGGGTTACACGTTCATGAAAGCCGGAGGCTCCGTGGCCTGCCCTGCTCTCTGCATCTGGTACCCCAGACAGGAGGTGTGCACACAGGCTGGCTGTCTTCTGCCAGTCCTGGGCTCCCAGGGCTGGTGCTGCTCTCCATTTTTCACTCTTCCCCCGTGTGCCCAAGCCTCGCTCACACTGGGTGTTCAACAATCAGTTCTGAATGTATAAATGAGTGAATGGCTCCTTGTAGACACTCAGTACCCAGTTACTGAATGGATGAGGTGTCTTGTGGGCCCAGTGAAACATTCTACCTAGCTTCTTATCAGCTGGGGCAGAGATGGGGGGCAGATCAAGAGGGGACCTGACATTTTTCAAGTATCTGACTGCTGAGAACAAAGCTCATCTACCCCCTGGGAGAGCAAAGGAGAGGGAAGGAAGCTCTCTGAGGATGTGTTTGAGCTTGCTACTGTCCCCAGGGCCAATAAGGAGAAAAACAGATGATTGGAGAACAGTCATCTCTCTGCTACATGGTCCTCAGCAGCTTCTGTTTGTTGAACAGCTACTATGTGCCAGGCACCATGCTGGGTGCTGGGGCTAAAACCACAACCCAAACTGGCCATCCATTATCTCACAAGAGGTCATTAGCTCATTTAATCTTTAGAACATCTATGTGAGGACCGTGCGAACCGTTACTTGGGAAAAGGGTTTATAAACTGTAGAGTGCCATCAAATGTCAGCATTGCTGGGAGGATGATTAGCTTTCCTCCCTGACGTCTGCAGCCTGCCCGGCAGCCTCCCAGGGTAGTGTGGGCACCCACCACCTTGCCTGTCTCCTTCCCGGCTAATTGGGGAGGCTCTCCGGGCCTGATTTATGCGGACACTCACACATTCTCCCACTGAACATTATTCTAATCAGACACCTCATTATTGGAAGCCTGCCTCCTCGGGCTGCCTGGACAGGGTTATTACAGGATATTATACAGACCATTTGCATGGCCACCTTCAGGTCATTTCCATCACTTTAAGCTACTTACAGGCCCATTTTCTTCCCCATAATATTTGCCTAATTCGATTACTCCACGGCCTCAGCTGGCTCAAAATGGAATCAGAAGTTACACCTGGGAGCAAAGTCAACCAGATCCCGACACACCCTCAGTACATGGGGCTTACCTGTCACAGCCAGGCTTCCAGATCGGGGGCTGGAGAGGGGCTGAGGAGCCTGGTGAGGGGAAGCTGGCTGGGGAAGGACCAACGAACACTGTACGGTTCTAGGTGATGCCAAGGGTCCTCTCCTAATCCCTGAGTTCATATTTTGTAAATTCGTTCAGAGCTTCCGTACTTCTCTATCATCAGCCTTAACACACTTGATTGCAACCAGTTATGTAATATCTGTTTTCCTGCTGGGCAGAAAGCTATGTGAGGGCAAGGGCTCGGTTTATCTTCTCAATCTTTGTGTCCCCAACAGCTAGCACAGCAGCCAGTATGTAATAGTCCACCGATAAACAGATATACACTCGCTGACTGCCTGATAGAATGTATGGGTCCCTCATTGCTTTCAACCTTCTCCGCTAGGGATATATCTGTGATTCCACATCAAAATCGAGATTTCTCTTGTATTCTTTGTGCTCCCTGGTGTCTGGGAATGAGGGGCCCAATCTCGTACTTCTGCTCAGGAACGGACGTTGTTTTGGGAGACAAGACTGAGAGCAGAAAACTCTAGAGCAGTGCTTCTCAACTAGAGGCCATTTTGTCTCCCAGGAGTCCTTTCGTAACGTCTGCAGACATTTTTGGTTGTCACGAGTGAGTGGAGACTTCTGGCACCCAGGGGCAGGCCAGCGAGGCTGCTGAGCCCTTACAGCACAAGGACAACCCCTATAACGAAGCATTAGCTGTTCGAAGTATCAACAATGCCAAAGTGGCAAAATGCTCCCCTAGAGTTAGCCGGGCGCATTCGACAGAGGGAAGGACAGCAGAGCTCCCAGGGCTCAGGTGGACTCTTGTGGCGTGTGAGGGGTCTTTATAGGACAGCTTCTCTCCCCTGTCCCAGTTCTGATCCATGAATGAGGCAGAAGGAGATCAAAGGCCTCCTTTATCACCGAGAGACCGCTGGAGGACGGTGCTTTAGGCTGCTGTCTGAGGGAGGCTGGTAATTCTACACTCCTGAGTTGAATTTTTTCTTCTCCCTTGAAAACCCAGGGCTCCTCTAGGGCCTGGCACAGCAGAGAGAGAAAGAGGGCCTTCAGCGCACCGCGCCATGCTCACCCAGGCCCTCTCCCCACGCCAATCCACTCTTCTTTGCCTGAAAGGGCAGCCAGAGCCGCCTGACCCAGATTCAGGGTCTCTCCAGCTGGGGAGTGCACCCCGGAGCCATGCCTGTGGTCATGCTGGGTGGGCCTGGTCTCTGTTCTCCTCCAGCTCCGAGACTCACGGCTCATCAGACCTTGAGCTTCACACTCCAAATCTGCAAAATGGGGACGCTCATGGGTATTGTTCAGGTTTGCTGTGAAGATCTGGAGTCAGGACTGAAGAAGTGTTTAATGTGTGAGTGTGGCTGAGGGCCACGCTGAGCGGGCAGGGCGCTCTCTGAGGGACCCGGGGAGGCCGGTGGCTCACCACGGAACGAAATCACACACAGAATACATAACTGCAGCCCAGACAGGAAGCCTGGGAGCACCCCGACTCTCATGGGCTTTCCGAGGAGAAAAAGCTCATGTGCTCAGTCCCGGGGGAGACACACGTGGAGAAAGCAGCTTTGGATTTGGGCCCAGAAGGTGGTAGAAATTCTAAAAGTTAAAAACTTACCATTTTCATGATTACAAAAGCAGTATGTGCTCATTTAGAACACTGAGGAAACAGACAAATCAAAGGAAGGACGAGTCCCTTCCACTCCTGTTGCCTGGAGATAATCTCTGGCAACGTTTTGCGGTTTGAGTAAAAACGTGCTCACGTCAGCCTGCCTCCTGTATTAGTCAGCGCGGGATCTCCGCCCTGGGCCTCCCCCTCCTCCCGTCCCTGGGGGGTTTACTCCATACTCAAGGGGTCACACGAGCCCAAGGCCAGGCAGAGTGGATGTGGGGAGCCCCTGCACAGGCTGCGGGGGTCCCATGCCTGGATTCAAGGGCTGTAGCTCTCAGACGTTGTATAGTCTGTAAGACGTACCAAAAACACGTCAAGCCAACTGGTTTAAACAAAGAAAGTTATTTTTTGACAGTTCTGGAGGCTGGAAATCCAAGATTAAGGTGCTGGCAAGACCAGCTTCTCTAACTTCTCTCTTCTTGTCTTGCCAACGGCCTCTTCTCTATGTGTCTCTTCCAATCCTATTGTATTAGGGCCTGACCCATATATATCCTCATTTAACCTTAATTACCTCCTTAAAAGCCTTCTCTCCAAATACAGTACCATTGGGATTGGGGGTTCAACATATTTTTGGGAACACAACTGAGTCCATAAAAGCTATTTCCCCCCCCAAAACAATACATCAGGGTAAGGATCCAAAGGGGCTTTGGAAGCAGATGGTGGGGGCATGGGCAGGGGGTGGCCCTCGAGGCGACCACCTGTGGTGGGCTTGGGAGGGCAGGTCACTGAGGAAGGGGTGTGCCCCGGACTTGCACGGCACCATGTGAGGCGGCTGGACCTCTGACAGGGTGGCTTCCATATTCCCAGAGACAGAGCTAAGTGACGTGTTCTCTCGGGACCCATTTCTAAGTCTGGCATGGGGCGAGTGGAGCCGGTGCCTTGGGGAGGACCATGGTGGCTGGGACAATGGGCATCACGGTGTTGCCTGCAATGGACTGAAATTTAGCTGCCCCTTCTTCCCCTTTTTGGAATGTACAACCCTCCCAAGGGCTTTCGTATGATCTTCAAAAGAGAGAGGCATCCTCAAATCTTGACTAAGATTTAATTATTTTGTCAGTCCTGGAAAGTGGGGTCTTGTAGCCAATGTAGTTGGGTTTAGACAAATGAATAATGTGACATTTCTTGTAGCAGCATGTTGTGGAACAAGTCCATACCTGTGACACTGGGTGCTGTCAAACATTGTAATTTTTGTCAATTTCGTAGGTGAAAACTGTGTTATTCTCTGACACAACCCAGGGGAGAGGAATCTTGTCCAAGTGGACCTTGTGAGGTGCTAAAGACCACCAGGCAAAGAGAAGGACTAGCATGACACAGAGGAGGGAAGGGAAGACCGAGGGGAACCCCGTTCCCACCTGCTAGCTCTGTCCGCATTCAGCCAGAGGCTTGGGAGTCATCCTGGCCCCACACTCGACCCTGCCAGGCATGTAGGGTTGATGTTGGCTGTGTGAAGGACTTAGGGAGGCACACCCAAGCTTGTGTCAGCTGTGGCCTCTTATTATTATTTTTAAGCGATATTATTTACTTATTTGACAGAGAGAGAGAGAGCACGTACGCAGGGGGAGTGGGAGAGGGAGAAGCAGGCTTCCTGCTGAGGAGAGAGCCTGATGCAGGGCTGGATCCCAGGACACTGGGATCGCAACCTGAGCTGAAGGCAGACGCTTAACTGACTGAGCCACCCAGGCACCCCAAGCTGTGGCCTCTTAGTTTATAAACTTTGCTCCTCAGCACACCTGGACTATTTCATACACCCGCTCTTTGCATTTCGAGAATACGAAGAAATGGAGAGGCTAATAATATAAAGAGCATCTGTTTCCTTATCACTCAGTTTTGTTAAATTTTAACATTTGCCATAGTTGCTTCACATTAAAAAAAAAATATTATGGGTCCAATAGAAGCCCCCGAACCCTCCTCCTCCTGGATCCCATGTCTGACCTTCTTCCCCAGAGGTAACTACTCTTCTGAATTTGGAGTTTATGGTCCCACTCGTAATTTTAGACTTTTGCTACTTACATGTGTTTCCATAAGCTACATATAAAGTTTTACATATTTGAAAGTGTATACAGGCAGTATTATATTGTGTAAACTTTCCCCTTGCTTTCTCCCTCAACATTGATAAGGCTTATCCACGTGATTCTTGCAGTAACTCTGGCTTATTCATTTTAAGTGCCGTTAGCATATTCATTGTGTGACCACACCCAGTGGATTTCTCCATTCTTCTGTCAAGGGATGACTTAGATTTTTTTCCAATTTTTTCGTTGTTACTCTCGGGCACCTAACTATTCACGTGTACAAGGAGACGTGGATCTCCTTATGCCATGGGTGAGAGGATTTTTCTGGGACATACATTGAGGAGTTGAATTTTTGGCTTGTGCAACACATATATTTCCTACTTTACCAAATAGAACAAAGTTATTCTTCCAAGCAATCTCCCATCAGACTGTATGAAAGTACCATTTGTTCACCACCACTTGACATTTCAGACTTAAAAAAGATTTTTTTTCCACTTGATGAACATAAAATATATCTTCTTGTTTCAATTAATATTTAAAAAGTTATGAGAGAGGCTGAACATCCTTTTGTGATTATTGACATTTGGGATTCTTCTGTGAGTTGCCTACTCACTTTCCTGGCCCATTTTCCCACTGGGGGTCTTGTCTTTTCCTTACTGGTATGTGGGGTTTCTTGCATATTCTGGCTACAAACCCATTCTCCACTGCATATATTACAGCTGTCTGCTCCGTGTCTGTGGTGACATCTTTTCATTTGTTCATGGAGTTTCTTGTTCTGCACAGGTCTTTAATGTTTTTTAAATTTAAATGACGCTTTTCCCTTTTCAGGGGGCAACAAGGGCTTTTCAGGGATGGTGATGGGGGAGAGAAGGGATCTGGGTGCTTGGGGACAAGAGCCTGCTGGCAGGAATCAGGATGTGTGCATGTCTGGGCTGGCAAAGCTCCTTCAGGAGGGGGGTGCGTGCTCTCAGACCCCTGGGTGTGTTGGAGGTCGGCCCACAGATGGAAGGTGACCGCCCGAAGGTCCTTCTGACTAGGGTGACCATATAATTTTTCATTTAAACTGGGACACTTTTGAGATTGTCAGAGGATGCTATTAATAATTACAGTGGGACAGTGGAAGTAAACTGGGACTGCCTCAGGCCAGCCAGGACTAGGGTCACCCAGCTGCTGGAGTCTGCGTTCCTAGTTCTTTCATTTAGTCTCCCTTTGCTGGTTTCTAACAGTCTCTACCCACCTCCAAGCCTTTCCTCTTGCTATGGCCCTGGAGGGCATTGGGGCCTTTCCCACCCCTCAGAGCCTACTGGAAACATCCTGTTAGAGAGACCAGTCTCCTGTTGTCCGAATCCTGCTCCACAGAAGTCCCATTGGCCACCACGGCATAGCGTCCACTCTCCTCTGAGCTCCTGCAGCACTTTCTTTGCATTATTGACTTGGATATTTAACTTTCAACCTTCATGGACATCATTCCCCCATTAGCTTGCAGAGCCCTTAAAGACAGGGACATGGATTCCACTTGTCTGCCTTGGTTCTTCCAGCCTGTCCCTGCACTCAAAGTACCGCCCCTCCCCGTTCTGTTCTGATGTTTGGGTTGGGGGAGGGGTCCTTTCCCCTTTAGGGGAGCAGGGACTTTGCTACGACTCTTCTCTGCAGCACATCGTGTTCCTGCGTCCCTTACCGAATCTTACCCACACCTCCCTCTTTGCAGCCCTCTGCCCCCTCAGTGGGCTGCTGTCAGGGGCAGTTTTCTGGAACTTGGAGTAGTAACTGGTTCAGCACATCAGCGATGGAAAGTGCATCTTCAGGCTGGAAGATAAGCATATAGTCATAAATGCCAAGCAGAGCCTCTAATTTCAGGGATGCATACATTGTGGCATAATTAAGAGGGAAGGCTCGTCCTTGGAAAAGATTTGCAAAAAGGGTTTATAATTGCGAGGACAGAGAATTAGTTTTAAGGCTTCTTGACTTTTGTGATAATCTCTAGGGCTTCTTTATCAATTTGTACCCAGATGATGTCGCTCTCAAGTCATAAGCAATTGGCGTATCAGTCTCTCTGGCATCTTGTGGCTGAGCTGAGCCCAGATAGGGTTAGGTGAAGCGTCACTGGTTGGAAAGGGTGGATTATGTTTATGATAATATCCTGATGCAGACTCAGAGGTCTATAATTGCTTGACATCCTTGGCAGTGTCCTCGGGATGTTAAGTCCAATGCCATGGGACATCTTCCTGGTAGTAGTTAAATTGGCTTTGCAATTGTTACTTCTTAAGGAAGGGAAACCTAGGAATGGAATCGCCAGGTGAAGGCTGGAAGCTGTTGTTTCCTTTTGAGAACAGACGGGTCACGGATCATACGGACCCTGCTTCATGGTGGGGGAGGCAGAGGGGTGGCTAGCTGTAGCAGCAATGATGGGGGAGTCTGGAAAGGTGACAGTAGGTCCAACTTCACATTTCTCTTGTTTTCCCTTAGGACACTGACATGTGTAGAAGGCATGGGCTTCATGAAAACCTCTTATAGGTTTATTTTTGTTGATACCAAGATCAGGGCAATATCAGAATACGGTTCTCCGCCTGGAGTTCTAGATGTGTGGGGAAGTTCTAGAAGGCAGCACATGCCTACATTTTAAGATGCTTAACTCTGGTGTTAATCAGCAAGTGACAATTATTCCCAGGGTCTCTAGGGATTTCGTCTGCATGGGCTTGGGCAAGGTCGGGGAAGAGGGAGGAGCTGAGTCCCAGTTGGTCTGGTCTGTCCACGTCCTACTGTATTAAATGCCTTGATCATGGGGGGCTGCGGTCTCCAGAGTCTTCTCAGACCATGGGGCATTAGCAGCAGCAATGCTCATTGGGTTCGTGAAATGTGTCGAGGTCACCTGATTTAATGATATCCCATGCTTTGTCTTTTCATGTTCTGTATCTTAGAGGTATGTATGTATTGAGGTGCTGGGAGATAGCAGAGAGCAGATCAGCCAAGGCCTGTGCTCTGCTGGGTTGGTGGAGACAGATCTCAATGGTAAAGAGTGATATGGACTGAGAGAAGAAAGGAAAGTAAGGGATAGGCACCTGTTACAAAGTAGCTTTGGCCTTGACTTTCCTCACCAAGCCCCAGGGTTCCGAGGTTGTCTGAGGACGACTGCGGCATCTAGCCTCTGATGGGGCTGTTCCATACAACCCGGGGCTTCTTTCCCACTCATCTGCTCCCAGAGAGGGTCACGGTGAGGCGTGTTGCTGCCTTCAGGGGGCGCACCTTCACGCTGGGGTCTGGAATGAGCACACTGGACCTCAGCAGCTGAGCCAATGGGTGGTGGGGAGAACTAGGAAGGCAGGCCTGCTGATACTGGAGGGGCCCTGAGCCCAGCTGGCAGCCACGGGGAAGCCATACCGCGGGTAAGCACAACTGGAAATGCTGCACAAGCTTCTCAAGTGCACAGCCAGTGGCTTCCTGACAAGTGAAAATAAAGACCCTTGAAGGGCAGGTGCTGGGAACAGGGAGCCCTGTGCTTCCCTGCTGGGGCTGGGACAGCAGAGGATCTCAGAGGCATCCTTCCTCTGGAGGGCTCTGCTCTCCCAGCCCTTGAAGCTGCAAGGAGAGTGCTGGGGGGTGGGTGTCTTTGGATGTGGAAGCAGGTATCTGCATAGACACTCCCTAAGTCCTCCTGCTCCTACCGGCAGATGCTCTTATGCACCTGCTGGCTGGGACCACTTCTATGGCAGAGGTCACTCCCGAAATGTCTGCCAGATGGGTTGTCATAACAATAAAGCACGTTTGCTAAGGACTTCTTTGTATAGGGCATTGTGCCAAAGCTTTGTCTGTCATCTCATTTAATTCTAAAATTCTTTGATGTAGGTACCTCTTGTTCCTTCCATTTTACAGAGAGGAACTTGGAGGCCCAGAGAAGTTAAGATACCTACTATAGGCAAAACAGCCTGAGGCTCCTCCTAATCCAAAGCCCAGCTACTTCTGCCTCCCCTGTCAGGCCACATCCTGCAGTCTCCGCCACTGGAAGCTTTCCCTGGACCCCGTAAATGTCAGAACTGACTTAGTTCAGAGGGGACAACGGAGGACTTTACTGGGAATTCTGCGTTCAAGGGTGATGGCCCATTCATTAGCTGGGAATTCCCCCTGCTGCAGTGTAGAGAATGAAGGCAGGGCTCTGAGCTGAATGCCGCGGCCCTAAACCGGCACCAGGCCCTTCCCTCCAACAGGATCCAGCCTCTGCCTCAGTGGCCGCTGACATTCATGGCTCCTCCACTGCCAGGGGTCCCCATGTCCCTATGAGCTCTGGCCTCCCCCAGACTCAGCTGGGCAGGATTCGTCCAGCGGTCTGGCCCTGGTGGTTTACTTCCTCAGTGGGATGGAGCCCGCCTGAATCCTAGGCTTGTGGATTGGGGTTCTGTCTCTGGCTAACTTCTGCCAGCTCTTGCAGCTAAGACCATTTTCGGCACTTCCAAGCACTGGCTAGGGTTCTGCCAAAACTTACTCAGACCTCTGGGAAATCAGGGAGGACTCCTGCCTGGAGAGCATGTCCATTGGCCCCATGGATATCCATAGTAGTCAGCTGGACTCAAGGTGGGCTCTGTGATTTTGGCCCAGGATGGGCTAGGGCCAACTCCACCTCTGGGTCCCTTTCCTTGGACCCAAAATCGTCTTCCTGCCCACTGATGAAATTCTAACATGTCTCGCGTCTGAGGCTCCTGGATTCTGCCTGTTGATTCTATCGTGAGGTCCAAGCTTCTGTGCAGTGAGTGAAGGTACTCACGCCAAGCCCGATTTTAATCACGCCTCAACAGTTTGTTAGATGTCCTCTTAGATCAGGTGGGGCTGGGAGGGTGATGCGGGAGCAAGCCTGTGTCGGCAAATGTCTGGGCCTTTCTAGGGGTCAGGAGTATAGCCTATTTCTTTTCCAGACACTGTTGTTTCTGCACCTTTAAGACAGCCTTCTTAACTGGGCAAGATTTTAGCCTCCAAGGAGAGATTGAGCCATGTCTGGAGAAGTTTTGGTGTCACAGCTGGGGACTTGCATTGGCATCTATTGGGACCAGAGATGCTGTTAAGCATCCTACATTGCACAGGACAGCACTCTATGACGAAGGGTTGTCCTACCCAAAACACTAGTAGTGCCAAGGTACAGAAATGTTTCTTAAAGGGCCGGTCCTGTGTCTGTGCCTGAGGCCAGGGACCCCTGTGAATCCGAGGCTTTCGTGTGCAGAGGAGCCCTTCTCCATCTGGTTTGTGGCACCTTGTTTGCAATGCAGCCTTGTCTGTCTTTCACTCCCTCCCAGGCCCTCAGCAGCTGCCCTCGCCCATGCTATGCGCTTCCCACAATGGTGGACTTGTGCTCCCAGCCTGAATTGGTGGGCATGTCCCATTCATCTCCGTTCCCTAACTTAGAGTAAATATGTTTGTTGGACATTCGAACGGAACTCCGCAGAGTTCTATCCTTCGCGAGAGTGATAGTCTCTTTTGTGTGCATAAAGATAAAATGAAAGCTTACTGATTATCCTGGGTTGAACAGTGTCCCCTCCCACTCCCAATTCGTGTTCCCTCTGGAACCTGTGATTGTGATCTTAGCTGGAAATAGGGCCTTCACAGGTGTAATCAGGTTAAGATGAGGTCATACTGGATTAGAGAGGGCCCTAACCCAGAGACAGCGTCCTTATTCGAAGAGGGCAGTTTGGCCATGGAGTTGCACATACAGGGAGGATGGCTGTGTGAAGACAAATGTAGAAATCAGAGTGATGGGTCTGTAAGCCAAGGGTGCCAAGGCCTGGCTAGAACCACCAGCAGCCAGGAAGAGGCAAGGAAAGATCCTATCTTAGAGCCCTTGGAAGAGACTTCCCTGCTGATACATTGATTTCAGACTTCTGGTCTCCCGAGGAAATTCTATTCCTTTAAGCCATCCAATTTATGATAATTTGTTACGGCAGCTCTAGGAAATGAATACCCTGACTTGTAAATCCCAGGGAGTTGGCAGACAGACATGAAAACCTTCTCTTCCATACCTCAGTGTCATCATCTGAGGCAGACGGCCTCTGTCTCGTGGATGGTCGCTGGGACCAGAGAGGATTTAGCGGTTTGCCGTCCTCTGGCCTTGTCTTTGATGGTGCCCATATTTGTTTCCAGACAATGTTGAACTTGGCTTGGGTGACCAGGCAAAGTTCACCCCAAACCCTTCTCGGAGCAAAGTAAAGGAATACAAATGAATGTGTATCCTGAGGTGTCCATCACCCCAGTTTCCCCCACTTAATACGTCATCGTAGCCTGGCCCTAACTTCAGGTTAGTGGCATCTTCTCTCTCCTGGTGTCTTGGGCATTCCGGGGTCCCCAGAGCTTGTAAGTGCCCTGTGTGTTCTCAAGCAACAACCAGTAACTTAGTGGGTGAGGTGTGTGGTTGGTTATAGGGCAGACAAGACCCAGTTCCCTGTGAAGCTGCTTGCCCAGGCGAGCTTGCTCGCTCTCTATCTCTCTCTCTTTTTTGAAGATTTTATTTATTTATTTGATAGAGAGAGAGAGAGACCAAGCAGACAGAGCAGCAGACAGCGACGCAGGCAGAGGGGAGGAGAAGCAGGCTCCCCACTGAGCAGAGAGCCTGATGAGGGACTCGATCCCAGGACCCTGAAATCATGACCTGAGCCCAAGGCAGACGCTTAACCGACTGAGCCACCTAGGCGTCCACCCACCCCAGGTGAAGTCTTGAGAGTCATGTCATTCTGATCTACCATGGTACTGTGCCAAGGTGTCTCTATGCTGTCCCTCCAGCAGTTGGGTCTAACAGACCTGGCATTTTCTGGGCCACAGACCCATTCTGGAACACTTGTGGGGATGGGATCCATCGTCCGAACCCGTGGTCAGGGCCCTTTGTCCCAGCTCCTGCCCCCAGTTTCCTCCACACCGCCCTGCCAACCTTTCTTTTAGGCCCATCCCACAATGGCCTGAATTTCTCCATTTTTCCTGCCATGATAGGATTTGAGAGCCAACCGAAAAGGACCGTGCCCTTAGGTTGCTGAATAAGACCTGTTGACTTACTCCTCAGGCTAGGAAAGGCCCAGTTCTTAGAAACATAAAGGCCATTCTCAAAAAGGTCTTTGAGGGGAAGTGAACATGCGTTCCATTTCTCCATGTAATGCAGAGAAGAATTTCTTGCTAAAGAAGCAAAAACTAAAACCAAACACAAATTGAGTTCTCATGGGTCACCCAGCCGCCAAGGGTTCAGCAGGATTCCTTGTTCTGCATAAAAAGCAGGTTTCCGGGCTGTGCCTCAGAGACCATCAGGTTCAAAAGCCTCATTCTGCGCGTGGGGGAGCTAAGGCCCAGACAGGGGAAGTGACTTGCCCAGTGTACCCTGGTGACCGGTGCCAGATCCGGGACCAGAAGCCAGGTCCCCTGATTCTGAGACCATTGAAGCTTGACCTGACTTCAAATCACAGGGTATGGGAACTTGACAGGTAGAAAAGATTCGGGATGATTCTCAGCACAAGCCAACATAGCCAGTCTCTTTTGGTGGTGGGGGAGACACTTAGCTTCTGACCCCCACCCTCTGGCTGACGCCCTGGCTAGTGATGACGCTCCTGTTTGCACAGCCCTGTGTAAAGCCTTTCGCTTCCATTACCTCCTTTGATCCTTGGTTACACTGTGTGAGGGTAGGACTAGCATGGTTCCCGCTTTACAGATGGTGAAACCAAGCTTCCAGAGGTTAAGGGACTTGTCCGAGATCACACATCTATCGCAGATACTCAAAATTCCTGGAGCCCTTTCTTGTGCCTATTTCCCTCCTTTTCCTTTTCCACACCACAGCCAAGTTATTCTTTCCCCTTCTGGGCGTTCTTTCTGTCCTTTTGTCCTTCGGGGCCTGTGCTCCTACTGCCTGACGCAGGCTTGGCCCCTCGGATAGGTGCTGGGTCGTTTTTACCCTGTGGCTTGGGCTGCAAGCGGGTTCCTGGGGGGTGGTGAGGGGTGGAATCTGGGATGGGGTTCTGGACTCCCCCTGAGCTTGGACATTTCCGTGGGGGCTTCTCCACTGCCCACTCAGATACTCTCCGTGGCTTGGTCTCAGTTTTCCCCTCTGCAGAATGGAGAGGGCCGCTCCTTGCTCCCTCAGTTTGGGGAGGAATTCTGCCAAAAAGGGGTTAAAAAATAGAACTGAGCTTAATCAGAATAGAGGTCTGGTCTGCTCATTTGCATATAAGCATCTCCTCCGCCCCCAGCCCTGGCAATTTGCATCTCATTATCCAGGTGCATCCTTGCTGATTTCCCCCTAGACTGGTCCTGCCGGCTTTAGCTCTCTTTTTTGGCCCTTAGAGCTTTTCTCCTGCCCTCCTGACTCCAGAGGGGCTCTATTCTCTGGTACTCAGCTTCCCCTCCACATCTCCCTGTCCAGGCCCCAGCCAGGGAAACGGCAAGCCGGGGCAAGCCTGGACCGGGGCCAGTGTGTATGTGTTTAGTGGGAGGGGGCTGGCATAGGAAGAGGGGTGACTCCACCTGCGCATGTGACCATAAGGTACGGAGTGTATTCGTTTGGGTGTGTGCGCGCACACCCAGCGTGCGCTCTACATACTCACCTTGACCCCTCTGTTCTTTTCTTCCCTCTCTGGTCATCCATATGCATCTTGTTTTGCCCTAGAGCAGAGTTTGACATGCATCTCATGTGACACCACCCAGGTAAAAGGTTTAGGGGATGCGAGGAGGACGGGGACAGGTTTCATGTTTTGTCCCCCAGACTGTGCTGGCTCTCCCAGCACAGTCTCGCTCTTCTAAGCACTGGTGTCCTCCCAGGGAACCCAGCCATGTAGCCCCCCCATCAGTCCTCCCCATGAAAAAAATTGTAGTGGGGTCTGGCCACAAACAGAGATGAGCAGAGAGCCTTAGGGCATGAGTGATTGCCTGGAGGGAGGAGGAGACGCTTGTGGAAGGTGTTAGGGCCACAATGGTTGGGTCCAGCGCCTTGTGCTCAGTGGCGCTGCCTGACCGGCTGAATGGGAATGGGCTCTGCCCCGGTGCAGAGTTGAGGAGGGACAGGGAAGCAGGCCGCCCACGCTGATGACTAAGAGGCTGTGTGTGCTGGGGCAGTGGCACTGGGTGGTAGCAGGCGGAGACATCTGGTCCCACTTCTCCATCAGTGCATGCTTATAGAGCACCTGCCAGGGGCAGGGCCTGGTGTCGCGTTCATCTGTGGATAGAGGACGAACGAGATGGACATGTGGTCACCATGGGGTGCGCACAGCCTGACGGCGACTCAGACCAGTAAACTTCTCTGTTAGGTACAGGTGGAGGGGCAAAGTTCAGGGTTTGGCACGGTTAACTTTGAGAGTCATTATGGCGACCCATGGTACCCGGATATTGGCCAAACACCAGTGTGGGGTTCACTGCGAAGGTAGTTTTTAGACGAGATGCCATTTAAATCAGTGGACTTTGAGTAAGCAGATTGCTCTTCAAGGGGTAGTGGGCCTCAGAGGAAGAGGGCCTTGAGAGAAACCAGGCTGAGTTCCCCCAAGGAAGAGGATTCTTCCAGGCCATGGCCTCTGGATCTGAGTGGCAACATCAGCTCTTTCTTGGGTCCAGCCTGCCGGCCTACCCTGCAGATTTTGAACTTGCCAGTGTCTGCCATTGCATGAACCAATTCCTTTGTGTTTCTGGAGAATTATGACTAATACAGAGTCCTGGGGGGAGCCTAGAAAAGGGTGGGGGGCATGGAAGGCTTCCTGGAGGAGGCAGGCTGGGCTCTGAGGGGCTTGCAGTTAAGAAGAGAAAGGAAGGATGTTTGAGGCAGTGGGTGGGAGGGAAGGAGCCGCATGGTTTGAAGAATGCGCGGGCCAGGCTAGCTGAGCCCAGAGCGAGTGCTGTTACTAATGAGCTCGGTGGCCTCGGGAAGGGCCCTTGACATTTTTTTTTTTTTTAAGATTTTATTTATTTATTTGACAGAGAGATCACAAGTACGCAGAGAAGCAGGCAGAGAGAGGGGGAGGCAGGCTCCCCGCTGAGCAGAGATCCCAATGTGGGGCTCGATCCCAGGACCCTGAGATCATGACCTGAGCCGAAGGCAGAGGCTTTAACCCACTGAGCCACCCAGGCGCCCCAGGGCCCTTGACTTTTCTGGACTTCCGTGGCCTCCATTTTGAGATGGGAAGGAGAGCCCCAACAACGTCTTTCAGAGAGCTTCAGGAACATGAGAAGGAGAGGCTGAGGAGAGCAGCAGGGTCGATGGTGAGGAGCTGAGGAACGTGAGGGGCTTTGTGGCCTGGCAGGCAGCCTGGCGGTGGCTGTCCGACAGAGGGCCTGGTGCTGCTTCCTTTAGGTCTGGAACATGCGGGGCAGCCGCAGAGGTCTAGAGGGCTTGGCCCGGCTGAGGGAACTTGCTGCGGGGCCTCGCTGGCCTCAGTGTTCGCATCTGTCAAATGGGGGTGGATGCTCCCTTCGGGCTGTCTCGAGAATCAGGGGAGATTAAGTGTTGCACGTGAACAGGCTGAAATGAGGGAAGTGCTAGAACACAACGTGTTGCTATTGTCTGTGGTCAGGAGTGGGAGGACAGTGAGCAGGGCCCAGCCTGGCCAGGGCGGGCGAGACAAGTGAGGCTCCCGAGGAGTGACATTCGAGGACGGGCTGCCCCTGCAGGTTTGGGCCCCAAGAAGGGGTGCTTCCTTGACTTTGTTCTGCAGGAGCCTCATCTACCTCCCTCTAGTCCAGGCCCCGCAGGGCTGACAATTCCTGTGGGAGCGCCCGTACCGTGGGCTCCGGCTGGACGTGAACATGCTCTGAAAGGCTTCCTTGACGTTTTGGCAGGTGGAGCTCTGCCCAACGTGACGAGGGTGCAGGGGCTGGGGTGGCGTGTTCTGAGGGCGCGGGGAGGGGCGCTGGCCCTGGAGCACCAGCACCAGCTGGGAACTTGCTAGAAATACAAATTCTCGGCTCCACCCAGAACCCAAATCAGAAACTAGGATAGGACCTGAGAGGCTGAGTCAGGAACTGGAAAGGGGCCCTGGAAGCTGCATTTGAACAAGCCCCGTGGGGGATCTGTGTGCCAGCCACCGTGTGTGGACTGGGCCTTTGGCAAGGGCCGGAGGGGCCTTTACTGACGGACTGAAACAATCACCCGCACAGAAAACAACTTTCTCTATTCCTCCCCTGCCACATATTTTCCTTCTTTTTTCTCTCTCTCTTCTCCCCACCCCCCTTTTTATTCAAGACATGAAATCCCATCAGAGGTGGTCACGAAGATTCTCTGGGTTACCTTGAAGAGTGGAGGCGCGTTTCTAACACGGCGTCCACCTGAGAAAATAAAGGCCAATGGCTGACAAGTGTCTGAAGCAGGTTTAAAGACGACGAACTGGAGGAAAATGCAAATTTAAACATTTGAGATACGACGTTCAGCAGCTCAGAATGGCAGAAGTCTGAAAGGTGGACGAAACAGCGAGCTGCTGAGGGTATGTGAAGGCAAAGTCCTCTGCCGAGTCACAGGTAGGGGTGTTAAGTGGTTCACTTATTTTAGAAAGCAATCTGGCACACTTCGTATTATTTATTTTTTTTAAATGATTTTTATTGATCAGAACTCCCGTAGTGCTTATTGTGTTTTAGACACTGTTCCAGGCAATTTACAAATGCTGACCAACTTATCTGAGTACCGGTCTGCCTTATGATCCGGAGATCCTGCTCCTCGCAATGGATCAGGAGAAGGTCTCAGGGACAAAGGGGTAGGTACAGGGTGTGTCGTCTGTGGCCCAGGCAAACGGGAGCCCTTCTCGGCGTCCATCAGGTGGAGGGTGGACAAGGGGGCAGAGGCAGGTACGTCTTGAGGGACCCTATGTAGTGCTGGGTTCATCTAATTGGACACCTCCAGCAAAGACAGAGCTCAACCAGCCAGTGCTGACTGAAAAAACCAAACTGCAGAATAACATTCATAACACAGTACCATTTATGAAAATTCAAAACACACGTTCATAACAATGCTCTATAATTTACAGAATCTATGCATAGTTAAGGACATACAGCGAACATCCTGGAGCAGGTGCCTATGTGGAGGGGATGGTTTCAGAGTGGGGACAGGGACAAGGGAGAAAGGAAAAGGGGGGAAACGCACGGGACCCTGTTCTACTGGACACTGTCTTACTAACGTGCTATGAGCCAAGGAGTGTGATGGTCCCAGGGACCCATGGTCAAAAAGAAAACAGAGAAAAGAAGCCCCCTTTCCATGTTGATGGCTTAAAGCTGAAGAAAAGCAGCACTGAGGCTGAGCATGCCGGCAAAGTGTGGAGTTTGGCTGGAATCTGACTCTAAAACTAGTCACTCACGGGTGCCTGGGGGGCTCAGTGGGTTAAGCGTCTGCCTTCAGCTCAGGTCATGATCTCGGGGTCCTGGGATCAAACCCCACTTTGGGCTCCCTGCTCAGTGGGGAGCCTGCTTCTCCCTCTCCCTCTGCCCCTCCCCCTGCTTGGGCTCTCTCACTCAAATAAATAAAGAGAATCTTAAAAAAAAATTAAAACCAGTCATTCAAATGTCTGTCAAATGGGAATAAAAATCAATCAGTCAATCAAGTTGTTATGATAGCCACGTCACATGTTCTGCAGTGACTGGCCTCTAGGAGACACCCGACGGTGATCTGCTTCTCTGCTTTTTTCGGGGGCATCTAGGAGGCCGTCCAGGCCTTGGACAGTCTACCTGGGCTGCATGTATGGGTGCCGTAAGAGGTCAGGTCCAGGGCAGGCCAGGCTGGGGGAAATGTAGAATCACAGCCTTGTGTCCATGTTGACTTTTATTTAGGAAAATTTCACGAATATACAAAAAGAGAGAGACCGGTAGAATGAACCCCCTCCACTTCTACTCCGTTTCTGCAGATATCAACACGTGGCCAATCTTTGGGATTTATTGATAGAAGGGACCATAAATACATGTAAGAATCATGCCTTACGTTTGTGTGGAATATTGTGTGGAATATTAATTGTGTGGAGATCTTTTCCATGTAGCATTTCATTCAGTGTTCACAGCGACCCATGACATAGGAATTGTTCTCCCACTTTAGAGATCAAAAGACTGAGGCTGAGTGCAGTGAAACCACTGTCTGAGATGGATATACCGGGGGCCAAGCCTGCCACTGGCTCTGGGCGTTTCTGGCCTGCAATCCAGCCCTCATCTTCGCCGCCCCCCACCTCCGCCCCAGCACAAGCACCGCGAAGAGCCCTGTCAGTCGCAACCTGCTGCTCCCCAGGGCGGTGGCCATGGGTGAGTCCCCTCCCTTCCCAGGCCTCCTTTTGTGGCCTGGGTAGTGTCTGTGCATCTGACCTGACTCCCTCGGAGCTTAGCGCCCTCACTCCCTGGTGTGCCCTACTTCGAGGGAAGTGGAGCAGTTTAGAAAAGACCCAGAAAGCAGAGAGATGCAGACCACACCCTGATGTCCCCACTCCCCGGGGCCGAGCACAGGCACAGGGCCACTGGATGGAGAGAGGAGCCCCCAGGAGGTGGCAGTCGCCAGGGTGGGTAGTGGGCTGGGACAGAGGCCCCCAGTTTGCCCTCATTTCTACAGAGTTCGCTTTGGCTGCAGGGACCAGGGACTGGGGAGCGGGTGGCCCATGAGATGCTGGGGAAGAAGCAGGGAGATTTCTGTAGCTCCCTAAAGCTATGCTCAGCTCCCAGTCAGCACTGAGACCAGGTTCCAGAAACAGATTTCTTCTTTTTTTAACCACTTTTTCCCCCATGGTGACCTACTTTTGTAGCTGAGGCCCTAAGACACTCTGGCCATCTCTCCGTGTTGTTTTTCTGGAGGACAGGCTCCCTAGCCAATCCTTGCTCCCGGCACTTGGTTGGGAGGCCCCAGGTAGGACATCCAGCATCTTCCGGTGGGACCAGGGGAGGGCGGTATGAGTACTTCAGGCTCACCTCCTCCAGGCTGCAGCCCTGGCTTGGTTTCTGAGACCCAGATAGGAACTTCTGCTCCCGAGTCCCCAGTCCCTTGGCAGGGTGCCTTCAGGAGGGGACCACAGGTAGGAGAGGGAGCCATCGACACGGGTGCGATGCTGCCAGCCAGAGTGGCAAGATCCAAGGACCGGTCAACATCTATACTTTGACCACTCCCTACACATCCAGCCCTGGGGGGCGCAGAGGGCCTGGGGAAGCCACAGACAGAGTAGGGAGCTCTTTGGGGGGGCGGTGGGGGTTGGAGCTTGTGCACATGGGGGTAGATGGAAAGAATTCCTGTCCTGTGACTGATGTGGACTGGTGAGTGTGGACACTCAACAGGAACAGGGCCACATACAGCCCTCAGGGATGGATAGTTTAGTTGTATACACACACATGCACAAGCAGACACACCCCTGCTTTCACACCGGTGAATAAGGACACGCACATGTGAGCATATACACACATGCACACACAGAGACATGTTCACCACACTCTTACACAGATAAAGACACACAGAGTCATGCCCACAGTCCTTCACACAAAAATAAAGATAAACACACACAGACACACACATACACACACACACGGAAGTCATAGTCATTTAAAACAACGAAGCACTTAGGTTCCAAGAAGGGATTCGTCCAATTGGAACAAGTGAGGAAAGTTTTATGGTGGGAGTAGCATTTGCATCTTTTACTTTGTGCACAGGGATGTGTAGGAATGGCATTCCAGGCATAGGAACAGCACGAACGAAGGAATGGAGACTCCCACGAGCCCTGTTTGTTCCGAGGACCCTGAAGGAGACTGGTTCGGCGGGACCATCGTGCCCGGTGTATGCCTCTCCACGTGACTGCAGAGTGCTGAGCCCGGGGAGGTAGAAGCAGGCAGAACCAGCTGTTTCCAGACTTGGGGTGCCTGGGAGACCCTGGGTTTCAAATGCTACTGTTCTTTGCTACAGTTAATCCAGGCATCCAGGGGAAGGTTCTGGATTATTTAGTCAACCCCAGGGTTGGGAGCAGGTGCTGTGGGGACGCTGGGGCCCTGTGGAGGCCTTGGTGGAACCCGTAGGGCCTCTCTCCCTTGGTTGTTGTGAACTCAAGATGCTCTTCTTCCTTCTCTGTGCTTCAGTGTGGGTGACCCACCTGCCTGTCAGCTTCTTCCCCACACATCAGGGATAATGGCGGCCGCGCTCTGAGGGCTCCGGTGGAAGGAGATGGAATGGGGAGGAAAAGCTCCTCGGCATGGTGTCTGGCACTCAGGAGGTGTCCAGTGGTGAGAGCACTTTCACATTTATGTGCCGCCCTCCTTCTTCAACCAGCTAATGCCTTTGCTTCCCTGAAGCTCAGGACGGGGGGCCTCTGTGCTCTGAGTCACCCTGGGTGGCCCCTGTGACGGAGCCCGAGGGTCAGGCACCCACAGGGCCTGTCCAGACCTTCCTGTGGGAGCAGGGGCCGTGGCTTATTTGGTCTTCATATGCCCAGCACCCTGCACCTGCCTCACGGGACAGGCTGAGGCCCATCTCTGAATGAATGAATGAACATGTGTAAGTGCTTTGTATATTGGTAAGAATTGACAAAACCTACTTAATGTGCTTCTCCAGAGAGTGAGCCTTGGGCAAATGCATAATGAAGTAAACAGAGCCTGATTGCAAGCGCAAGGCCAGACTGGAGCCAGGCCTGCAGGGCTGTGTGGGGAGCGGAGGGGCCACACCTGCTGATCCCTGCTCCTCAGCAGGGCCTGCCAGCCTGGGGCCTGGGGCAGCCTGGAGCAGCAACGCTGCCATCTTTTCAGGGGAAATTTGTGTTGCCTCCCATTTTATCACCTTCTTTTGATTATAAGGTCTATCATTGTAAAGCACTCAAACTTCTAAGAGGAAGGAAGTACTTAACACATCTAACATGAAAAGTACAAATTCCCTTCTTATCCATCCCGCCAGGGTATGTCTCTATAGAGTCTCTCTGGTTGATCCATTCACTTTGATGGACTGTTTGTGTTACCAAAGCAGGACCCTGCTAAGCACAGTTTCTGCAACTTCCTTGTATTACCCAGCATCGTGTCGTGGATATTGTGGGTTTTTGTTTTGTGTTTTTACCTAGACCACATTCTTTTTAATGGCCATATAATATTCCGACGCATGCAGGAGCTACGTCTTATGTAACCAGTCTTGACTGATGGACTTCTGGATGGTTCTAAATGGAAACTGCATTTCGAAGGAAGCCTGAGTGGTGAGGGCGGGACGCAGGCATGACGCCCTTCTTCCTTCCCATCTCCTTCTCCTGGTGCCGCCCTATGAGACAGCAAAACTACTCGTCCCGCCCCATCCCCATCCCAGGCCCGGTGCCCCTCCCAGAGGGGTGAGAGGACACCTCTCTTCCCTTCACAGCTTTGCCAAGCTGATCCCCGTTCCCTGGGTCTGATTGTCTTCTCTCATCAGCAAAGGGTCACTCACTGGCCTGGCTCAGACCTTTTTCGCTCAGCCTGGGGGCTTTTGGTAGTGGAGGGTCCGGACACCTGCCTGGGGTCACGGGGCAAACGGGGCAAACGGAAGGCCAGGGCGGGCTGAAGTGAGGGAGGTGGGCGGGTTGCTGGAGTGATCATGACTAGGTTGGCAGGTTACCCTCTTCCAGGAGGGGGCCAGCCAGAGAGGACAGAGGCTGCTGTTTCTCCTGGCATTTAGGGAATTTGACGATGCAAATGAGGCCTCTGATGACGATGAATATTCACGAGGAGTTCTCCCTTCTGAGCGGTGGGAATTCCTCCAGGCTTGCTAATGAACCTGGCAAGACAAAGGGTGGGATGTGGTCCGGCTCCATTCTGCCTTTTGTCTCTCCCACCCTCTTCGTGTCCCCTTCTAACCCGTGGAGTATGGCAGACGCAGAACCAGGGGAGGGCGGCCTGGGTTCTAGGTTTGGTCTCTAATTTGCATGTTTCCGACTGACGTGTCTGAGCCATGTCTTTCTCTTTTCCCATGAAAATCATGACCAAGACCACCCCTAGGAAAGAGCCTGAGGCAGAAGCAGGGGAGAATCCTAGGGAGCTGGTTAGAATCCTCGGTACTATTTGAATAGACGGGGAAACTGAGGCTAGGAGTGTAAGCTGTTTGGCTGAGTGAGAGGCACATTCCATGACCGAATCAGACCAGGCATTCTGACTCGGGATCTTGCCCACCTCTGAAGCCTGATTCGTCCGTTTGCTGGGCCTCCCGCATGCCCAGTGTAACCCCTTCTTGGAATCTTGGTGTTCTTGAGAGGAATCCACTCCTGGGAAGGCTGCCTTGTGCACCCCAGCCCGCAGCCCCCGCTGCTTCCCCCTGCTGCCCTTCTTGGCTAAAACAATCACTCCACGCTTGACAGGGACGTCCTGACTGAGCTGTTACCTCTTTAGGGGGCACCTGTTTCCTGACCTTTAGGGGGTTACACACTAAGCCAGAGGTTTGGGGCTGAATCCAAACCGGGGCATGAAGCCAGATGATGATGGCCGTCTTGTAGGGACCACAGGAAAGAATGTGTGAACTCAGAGCCATCCCGGTTAGGGTAGCCAGTAACTAGCACAGGCATATTTATGGGGTCACAGAATGAGACAGAGAGCAGAAAGGAATCACAGAGGTGATCACCACTAGGCCCATGGATTTAATCTTTTTTCTTCTTTTTTTCACAATTACCAAATCTTTTTTTCAAATGAAATCTTACCCGAAGCCTGAAAAATGAATGAGACAAGAGCAGGGTTGCTCAGTTGCAGGATACAATGAAGGGCCCAGAGTCCCCTTGGTGACTCCTCCCCTTGTCTTCTCAGCCACATCTGAGCTCCCTCCTTACCCAGATAGGCTGAGGCCCAGAGAGGGACGGGATTTGCTGGAAGTTGCACAGCTTGGTAGTAGCAGAGGCAGAATTGGAATTCAAGTCTCAGATGCCCCCGGTTGACCCAGTTGACCAGACCCCGAATTTTTAAGGTGCCCCTGGGATGAGTTCTGGGGCAGCCAGCAGACAAGTAGGTCTCCCCTTGCCCTTGACAGCCAGGGCCTTTGGGATGCAAGGGGCTGCAGCGTTTGTCTCCATTGACCTTTTAAAGAGTGCAATGGGAGCTTGTTAGAAGGAGGTGTGTGGGCAGAGAGAAGGGGAGGAAGGCAGGCATGGTTCCAAGAGGAATTTGATCTGGACAACAGTGCCTGGCCTCGGGATCTCATTCGGTTCAGGAGGAGGGGGTGGGGGGGACAGTGCTGCTGCTTTGTCGCAAGGGTTTCTTAGAGCCTACACCCCGGGCCTTTGCCTCTGCAGACTTACTGCTCCATTCAGTGCAGCTGGTGGGAGGGGGCACTGGCCTGCCTTGTGGCCCCTGCTAGCCCCCTCGCAGGGTGTTGTGGGTGTTCCCTGGCCCCAGCGGGTCGCTCTGCCCCATCACCTCTTCCTGCCGTTTACACCCAGTGCCTCTGCTTCCTTCCTGTGCCTTTGATTGTTCCCTCCTGGTTTGGGGGCCCTTCCTAGCTGCTCCCCTTCATCTAGGAATTTGGGGGAGTTCCATTTGAAGCTCCTTCAAGGGCTTAAGCACTTGGGGAGGAAGATGAGGAAAAGAAAGACGTGCGCTGGAGGGGTGCCTGGGTGGCTCAGTGGGTTAAGCCTCTGCCTTCGGCTCAGGTCATGATCCCAGGGTCCTGGGATCGAGCCCCGCATCGGGCTCTCTGCTCGCCGGGGGCCTGCTTCCCCCTCTCTCTCTGCCTGCCTCTCTTCCTACTTGTGATCTCTCTCTCTCTGTCAAATAAATAAAAAAATAAAACCTTAAAAAAAAAAAAAAAGATGTGCCCTGGAATAAAAGGGGATGAAGGACAGATACTGTCTCTCAGGGAGGACATTCCCTCAGCCCAGCTGTGCCTTTGGGGTTTTTGGAGACCAAGAGGGCAGGCAAGGGGGGGTCTGCTGGGACTGAGGGTTCCAAGGGTTCTAGTTGTGCCTCTGTTTCTTGGGCTAGTCTGAAGAAATTGTCCGGTGCTACTTGGTGCCTCAGTTTCCCCAGCTGGAGTAAGGGTGGTGCTCTCGCCTTTCTTTCCTGCTTTGTGAGGCTGTTACAGGGTGACTCTTGTTACTTGTCATGGGCCCAAACAAAGCACAACACATGTATTTGGACATATTGCAAAGGGCAGAGTACAATAACTACAACCAAAGTGTGTGTGTGTGTGGTGGGGGCAGGCTTTACCTCCCGGGGGAAGTGCCCGGAAACTAGACCTAGGGTGGCCTGGAGAAGCTGACTTGGCCCGGGGCTGCAGCAGCCTCTGAAAATGGAGGCAGGGGGAATAGATCAGGAGTCCTGCCCAGGCATGCCAAGACATGGGGCCGCATAAGGCTGCCTAAGGAGGCTGCACTGTCAAGCTCCCCTTCAGGCTGGGTGACAATGCTAATGGGGAGAGGGTGCAGCCTCTTTTAGGGCCATGGGTCTTGGTGGGGAGAAGCCCTTGTTGTCTAGTGACTTCCCTTCAAGTACAGCTTTCCATGGTCTCTCACTAAGAGTCTCCAAACAGAGGCTCCTGTGAATCAGAATAGTGTTGAATACCATCAAATTCCTCCAGTGACTGTAACCCTATGCAAAGTTGCTGTGTTTCTGTAGAAATCGAGAGCCTAGGATCACTTAGCTGTGTGATATTGCATGCCACTTCCTCTCCCTGGGCCTCAATTTATTCATCTGCCAAATAAGAGGGAAGAGGTGGTGAGAGGTTGGACCTTATTACCTCTAAGGATGTTCTGGTCCAATGATGAAGTTTCAAGTCTAAGGATCTTTGCCCCTTGCTGGGGTGGCCGTCTCCTGTTCTGGTGGTTTAGCGGCTCTCCCCCTACTAGATTCCAAGGCAGCATCTATCATCACTTCCCTAAGGCTCTGCTGAGAGCTGATGGCCAATCGTGATCCTTGGAATGGTACCTAAACCACATTCTACAAATCTGCATGGCTTTTCCAGGCCACTTTCGCCTTCTCAGATGGAGATATCATAGTCTTCTATCATCCACCCACCCACCCACCTGCCCATCCATCCATCCATCCATCCACCTATCCATCCGTCCATCCATCTGTCCATCCATCCATCCATCCATCCATCCATCCATCCATCCATCCATATATCTATCCATCCATCCATCCCACCATCCCTCCATTCATCCTAAAAATGGTTATCTAGAGCGTCTAAGCACTTCATTAGGCAATAGATAAAGAGAGATAAGAAGGCATAGGCCGTACATAGAAGAACTTAACTGCCCAAGAGGCTGTGAATGGGCACTATACAGCATCTATAATACAAAGCACATTAGTATTTTAGAGTTAGTCCTAGATTTGACTTCTGCCTCCACCACTGGCTTGATAGTTGTGTGATCTTGACTGAGTTACTTAACCTCTTGAATCTGTTTCTCCATTTATAAAGAGAGATAATAACACTAGGCATATTGAATGCAGAGATGATTCTCAATAAAGGTTACTTTCTTCTCTCTGGAAGAGAGGTACAACAGTATCTTGATGAACACTGAGAAATATATAGAACTGTTGAATCATTATACTGTATACCTGAAAATAACATAACACTGTTATGATATGTTACATATAATATATAATAATGCACAATAACATTATATATTATTATATAACTGTATGTTAATTATCTTTGAATAAACATAAATAAATGGAAGAGAGGGACGACAAAGGTGGCATGGCAGCCAAGGACAGGGAGAGCTTCCTGAGGTTCTGGAGCCTCTAGAAAGACCTCCCAGAGTGGTTGACACCTGCAGAAGCACTGAAGCAAAAGGGATTCCAGTGTGAGTCAAGGTGGGGGAGAACAGGACATCACTACACAGCAAGGAGCATGCTTGATCAGGGATATGCGGGGAGCACTGGTGGCAGACACATTGGAGGGTAGGCTGGGGTCACCCTGGGAGAGCCCTGACTGCCAGGCTCAGTGGGGAGCCTTGGTTAAGGAAGCCACAGGGTTTTTTTTTTTTTTTTAAGATTTTATTTATTTATTTGACAGACAGAGATCACAAGTAGGCAGAGAGGCAGGCAGAGAGAGAGGAGGAAGCAGGCTCCCGGCTGAGCAGAGAGGGCTGCGGGGCTCGATCCCAGGACCCTGGGATCATGACCTGAGCCGAAGGCAGAGGCTTAACCCACTGAGCCACCCAGGCGCCCCCACAGGGGGCTTTTGAGCAGGAGAGGAGTTAGCCCCTCGGTTCCTGGGGCAGAGCTAGACTCCAAGCCCTTTGGTGACTAAACCATGAACTTCCTCTTGGAGCCGCAAATAGGGATCTGATAATAAGATTGCAAGGTCAGGATGAGCTGGGTGAACTTGGGTGAATCCCCTGGGGGAGCTGGGTCCTTAGAGGTGAAAGTAGAGGCACTGGATGAAGTTATCCCTCTGGCTTGGAGTTTTCCATTTTTGGTGTTTCTTCTCCAGTCTCCTTCCTGCCTGCCTCTTCCTGCGCTGCCTCCTTCCCTCTGTGCCTCTCCCTGCCTGCTTCGCCAGTCCATTTCCTGTGGGCAGGGTGGAGCGGTTAATTTGCTTTCTCCCCTGCTGCACCAGAGCAGAGGGGACGGAGGGATCAGCACCTCCTTCCTGGGTGCTGAGCGTCCCAGCTTTGCTGTTAGCAAACTACCAGCCCGTGAACGTGAACCGGCTCTTGCCTCCCTTCAGTGTTCCTTGGCGAGGGGTGAGCGGAAATGGGCACTCCTCTCCCTTCCCCACAGGGGACTGGGGAGGTACTGGGAGGGGTAGAGGGCCCTCGACAGACGCAGAGAGCCATCTGACCGGGTCTGAGAGTGCCCAGCAGCTAGGCATGTGGGGGCCGTCTTAGCCTGAAGCCTCTCTGAATCCTGACAGAGGGCAGCCAGGGAGGACAGCAGAGCTCCTTTGGTGAGTGAGAGCACTGTTTGGTGGGCCCCACTAGCAGCAAGACCCCGGCTCTTGGGGAGAGGTGGGGTCGGTCTGGCTGGCAAAGCCTACCAAGCTGGTGGCTATGCATGGCTGGGAACCTTCGGTGGTAGAGTCTCGGGCACAAAGGCAACAAGTCATGTGTATCCAGTCGTCTTTCCTTCCCACCTGGGCAGAGCAGGTCACAAAGCCAGAACATGGAGGGACCTGTGCACGCTGGGTCACTAAAGCTTAGAGGGAACACTTCCTGTTCCCCAGTGTTTCCCATATTACACTCTGAGCCCCCGAAAAATGAAGCCTTCCTGCCAGAGGCCATGGCTTCAAGTGATGCTGGTCCACACTTTTGTGCATATGTAGTGATGGCTAGCGGGAGACCTGGAGAAGCCCAGGCAGATGGCAAGGGGAAGTGCCAGGGGTCTCAGGAGAAGGGGACAGCGACCAGAAGAGGTGTAAAAGACACTATTCCCTGACCACATTCCTGCCGGCAGCCACCAGAACATTCTCTGTATCTGGTCCGGTGTATCTGGTCACCTGGGGCTGAATCCAGAGGGGCCCCTGCTAGGGGGGTGGTGAGGGGGCTGTAGAATCAGGCAAGGCCTGGGGTCATGTCTGGCTCCTTTGCTTTCTAGCTGGGTCTCCTTGGGCATGTAATTTATCCTCTCCACCCGCCTCGTCATCATCTGTAAGGCAGTGCGTTGTGAGGAATAAATGAGATACAGTGGAGCATTTAGAACAGCACCTGTCGCATAGCGAGTGCACAGAGGAACGCGGCATCTTGCTAATACTGCGGGAGAAGGTTCCAGCGCTATTCCACAAGGCTCCTATCTTCGCATCTGCCTCTTCCTCCTGCTGCCCATCAGTCTGTGTTTCTTACTGAGCTCCTTTTTATCTGCCCTTTCTCTTCCCCATGATCGCTCAGCTCATCTCTCCATCTCTGGCCACTGTCATGTTATCACTCTGCCTATCTTGTCCTCATCTCCTGCTCTCTGCCTGTCTCCATCCCTCCCAGCCCCTCCATCCCCATCCTCCCTCTCGCTCTGGCTATCTCCTGGCCATCTGTTTGGCAGTCTGGCAAGCACTCTGTCTCCCCGCCCCTGGCCATCACTGTCACCTCCTCCCCGTCCCCCCCTTCCTCTGGGACTTGCCTGGTGGAGGCCCTCCCCCTGCCCATCTCCCTCTGCCCCTGCCCCACCCCGTTTCCCTCCCACAGCCTTTCCTGGAGCCCCCTCCTGGTACCCCTTCCCAGGACCCTGACCAGGTAGGTGGCCTCACAGCGGAGCAATGCAGGCCGATGAGGGCTGAATGTTGTCTCCAGAGGCGAGGGTCGGGCCTGCTAATTCCCCCGCTCTGGGTGGAGGATGTGGAGGCTTCATTCAATTATGTCACATCCACTCAGCTGCTCCGCCCAGATGATACAGTGCAGCCCGCTTGCCCTTCCCTGCCAGGACCTAATGGAGAGAGATCAGCCCGGCTGACCACAGGGGTCCTCCTGGAACAGGGATGGGCCCAGCCTGTCTGGCCTCAGGCTTTTCAGCGGCCGTGATTCGCTGTTCGTCCTGATTACACCCAACAACTGGCCTCTGGAGTTTGTCCCTCTCACCTTAATCATTTCGGAATTGGATCTCGGTGCCTCTCATTCCATTACTGCCAGCCCGCCTCCCCCAGCTTGGCTGACGCCTTCAGGAACCAGGCAGGCCGGGCCTCTCCCATGAGGTATGAGGCCCTGGGGGGAAGCAGACCGGGGAGGTGACCGAAGGGACCCAGGCCAGGGCTGCCTCCTTAGTCTGAAATACAGACATACGGGCATCGCCAGGGGGCTTATTCCCGCATAAGGTCTTTATTGGCTAAAGACTTTGTCAGGTGCTGTATGAGATTCCAGAGAAGCCGGAAAATTCTGTCCCTTTCCTCGAGAAGCTCGACCTTAGGAGACAAGGCCAATAGAATGACACAGTTAAGGGCAGTGACGACACCACTCGCGTTAGATTCGGAGAAGGAAAGATCACATAACCGAAGAACAAACATTCCTTGGGAAATTCTTTCTTGTGTGTTGTGCTGTTTATTCCTCACTAATCTGTGAGGAAGGGATTGTCTACACTCTCAGATGGGGAAACTGAGGTACAGAGACATTGAGAGGCTTACCTGAGCTCAAGCAGCCGGCAGGTGACAGAGCCAGTGGTTAGGGCCTTGGGGCCAAGCCCTTCCTTCCTCACTCTCAGGGCTTGGGTGGTCAGGGAAGGCTCTGAGGCAGGACCTGGTGGACAGAGGGAAGGAGGGAGGTCACCTCAGGTTGAGCAGGGTTTGGTAGTGTGAACGAGGATGCTGAAAGGGGGACACGGGAGGACTGCTGTGGGGCAAGCTTTGGGGCCCCTGGGAAACGGGCTTTGCGCCGCAGGGCTGCAGCGGGACTGGCTCTCCCTCCTCCCTCTGTCTCCCCCTCCCAGTAGCTCCATCTCCTCGCCAAGCCCCCGAGGAAGGTGGACCCTCTTAGAACTCACGGAGGGAGTTGGACCTCGAAGATGGTGGCATCAGTTTCAAGATAATGACCAGTAGACCAGTGTAATGGGATGAATCATGTCCCCGCAAAAGACATGTCAAGTCCTAACCCCCAGTATCCAGGAACATGGCCTTGCTTGGAAATAGGGTCTTTGTAGGTGTAATTAGCGATCTCGAGATGCGATCCTTCTAGATTTAGGATTGGGGTCCTTATAGGAGAAAGAACAGGGAGATCTGAGACCCAGAGACCTCAGAGGCAGAGAGACCAGAGGGATGCAGCCACACGCCAAGGAACTAGGAGCCCTCAGGAGCTGGGAGAGGCAAAAAAAGATCTCCTCCTAGAGCCTTTGCGGGGAGCATAGCACCTCAAACACCTTGGTTTTGGACTTCTGGTCCCTGGAACTATGAGCGAACAAATTTCTTTTGTTTCCTGCCACTCAGCCTGAGGTAATTTGTTTGAGCAGCCACAGGATCCTGACAGAGGCGGGAATGCATCTGTCCAGCACGGGAGTGGCAGCCTGCAAAGGCTTGGGAGCTGCTTCTTCCAGTGCTGTTTGGGGCCCCCACGCTCCCCACTGGAGACCCCTGAGACCGAGTGGGCTCCACCCTCTTCCTCCACATGCCTCACAGCACCAGGATGGACAGAGAATTCAATCCCCTGCCCCTTGCCTTTGGTGGAGAGGGCGAGACGGATCTCAGAACAAGGGGTCCCAGGGAGCATGAGGGAGGCGGTTTTAGGCCACAGGGAAAGCAGGTCCCTGGATACTGTGGGCAGTGCAGACATGGAGCAGTTCACCCTGGAGAGTGGAACCCATGTACTGGGAAGAAGTAAGTGTGTTCCGCTCACGTCGTAGGTGGCGGCGCCACAGATTGGTATGGGAGGATATCGAGGATGAGGCTGTGGGCAACACTGGCCTCCATGAGCTCCTTCCCAGACTCAGCCCTCAGGACCCCCTCCTGATGGAGAGTCTGGGCGGGTGAAGGTGGCCATCCCCTCTAGTGACACTGTCGTGGATCCACGCCAGTGGTCCTGGAGGAAGGAGTGGTCTCCCCAGATGCACCCGCCCCTCCACGACCCCGGGAAAGGGACCTGCGTCTACAAGCACTCACACTGGTTTCTCCCATGGCTCCTGGACTCTGGTGAATGAGATAGGCATGAGTTTTGTTTTGAGAGAGGTCTGTGATGGATTGAGAAATCTCCCTGCAGGTCCAGGCTGGTCATGTCCGGGAGTGAAGGGCGTAGTATCTTAAAATGTAGGGTAGGATACAGAAACCTCGGGCTCAAATTACCCTTGAAGCCTGCTCCTCTCGGAGAGGGGAAATGGCTGGGCATTTGGATGAGGCTGTGGGGTCATTTATTTGACCACAACCCTCCGTGCCCAGAATGTTCCTCTCTTTCCTCCCTGCTGATGGCTGCTCTGTTTGGTTGTGGCTTTTTCCTCTATGAAGAGTGAGATGTTTTCCAGCACACCTGCTATCAGAACCATCTTCGTCTACCACAGGCACTCCTTGCCGGTCAAAGTGAGATCCAGACCCACCTTCGGGGCCTGAGGCCTCTCTCCTGTTTCTAGTTTATTCTTTCAGGGAATACTCTCACTGAGGACGACCTCAGTTTCTCTCTCGATAAAACAGAGAAAGTTATATGGTAGGATGAGGTCCGCCTGTCTCCCTCTGTCCTCCCCTTACCTAACTCTATCTCCTTGCCAAGCCCCTCCTTCCTCCTGGGCTGCGAAGGCACGCTCCAGGCAGGGGGCACAGCCGCGTTTGTGTGTGCAGTCACATGGAGCTCAGCGTGCTAAGCATACCGTGTTTCTGCCAGGGGTCCCCATTTGCGAGATCACCCTCCTTCCTTGCAGCCGACCATCCTCAGGCTTTCAGAGCAGACAAGCCACAGGGACGGTTTCTGGGCCGCGGCCAGCCAGCCTTCTCTCTTGCTCTCCTCAGGCCTCTCCTGCAACGGTCAGCCCTCTGCAAGGCCCACATTGTGCCCAGTCCCTTACAACCATCCCTTCCTGTGACATTACTGCTGGAAGGGCCAGGAAGGAGCTGGCATAGCGCCTTGTGTTTCAAATGAGGATGTAGAGGCTGAGGGAGGGACACTGTTGTCCGAAATTCCAGAGCTAAGGCTTGGTGGGGTTGGGGTCGGGGCCTGGGCCGGTCCTGTGTGTACCTGGGTGGGTTGTATTTTGGTGCCCTTGAGACGGACCTTGTGACATACCTGTCCCCTGCTGTTTGTAGTGGGATCGGAGGTGGTGCGGAGAGAAGGGTTGAGGGATCGCCCCCTCTGAGCCTCGTCCACCTCAGTAGGAGCGGGGGTCGAGTTATGGAAGAAGCCACGTGGAGTGACCTGAGTTCTTCGGCGCGGTTTTACTTCTTTATCCCATGGATACGCTCTTTACAGATTCATGCCCAGTGGACCTGAGACAACCCCAGGTTCTTGCCTCACGTCTCCAGCCCACCCTCCCCTTAAATGCCAGCATCTCAGCCTAGGTGCTGGGACACTGCGTGCAGCAGGGCTCCTGTCCCCAGGGGATGCCAAGACGACCCTGGGCTCCCTCCAAGCTCCCTCCCTAGTTCCTTGCTCTTCTGGCTGCCCCTCCCCACCCCTCTCCTTTCAACTCTGAAACTTACTCACCTCTTGGAGCTCTCTGGACTAGAAGCTTCTGCCACGTTTTCTTCCCTCTTGTATCTCCAAAGCTCATTCTTCAGACCTACTCATTTCCACGGTAGTGACAGCTGCATCCACATCTAAGTGTCAGCCATGTTTCCTGTTGCCCCATGCTGGTTCTGGGGCCACCACCTCCAATCCTGATGCCTACCCTTGTGGGGACCATGCGGAGTGTGTCTGAGGCTATCACACTTCTGTTCAGAGTGCCTGACAACTTGGGAGTTTCTCATGAGAGAATCATTTCTTTGGCTTAAATGCAAATTACCCCCGGAGTGCTCACACACAAGGCCATTGCCAGTGTGGGTGTCTTGAGGAACAGGAAGGGCTTTATTAGTGAGAATGAGAGGGCATCTAAATGTTAGCATCAGTTCAGAATACAGAAACAAGGCATACCATTCGGGAATCTGTAGCAAGTACAGATTGTCTAGGGTAGGGGTCTGCCAACTTTTTTTGTAAAGGACCAGAAGTAACTAGTCTACAGATAGTCAAATCTATCTGTAATAGTCCTTGTGGACCATATGGTTTCTGTCACACTGACTGAATTCTGTCCTCGTAGCGTGAAAGCAGCCGTAGGCAGTGATGTGGACTGTGTTGTCTCTCCCCAAATCCGTATGTTGAAGTCCTAACCCCCGGTATCTCAGAGTCTGAATGCATTTGGAGGTAGGGTCTTTAAAGAGGGGATTAAGTTAAAATGAGGTCTGTAGGGTGGGCCTTGATCCAATATGACTGGTGTCATTGTAAGAAGAGGAAATCTGGACCCAGACATGTACAGAGGGAAGGCCACGTGAAGACACAGTGAGAAGAAGCCTGTCTACAGGCCAAGGAGAGAGGCCTCAGAAGAATCAACCCTGTCAGAACATTGCCCTTGGACTTCCAGCCCGCAGAACTGTGAGAAAATGAGTGTCCGTTGACTAAGCCCTCCAGACTGTGGTATTTTGTTCTTTGTTACAGCAGCCCTAGTAAACCAGTACGGGTAGTATGTACACAAATGAGTGTGGCTGTGTGCCAATAAAACTTGACTTGTGAACATTGAGATTTGAATATGTATTATTTTTATGTGTCATGAAATATTATTCTCTTGATTTCACCCCACTGCCCTCATTTAAAAATGCAAAAACCATTCTTAGCTTGTGGGAGGTACAAAGATAGGTGGTGAGCTGCGCGTGGCCTGTGGACTGTAGCCCGTCCGTACCCGGCTAGGGCATCCGATGTGACAGGAGTGAGCATGGAGCTGTGGCTGGGAGGGTGAGCCAGGGCCCCGTTGGACAGGCCGTTCACGGTGAAAGAGGAAGCCACGAACATTCTAGAGCTGGGGAGTGATGTGAATGAAACTGGACTTTTAGGGCAGAGGTCACTCTCCATGACGTAGACGGAGACAGGAGCCTGGTAAGGCTGCTTTCTTGCGGAAGCCCTGCTAGTATGGCCGAGATTGTTCCTGCGTTCTTTAGCTTTCTCTCCTCTCTCTTCCCTGCTGGAATACTTTGCAATCACATAGTGAGAATCGTGTCTCCAGGAATTGCGAGTCGTCTTTCTCCAGCTGTCTCCCCTCTGGAGCATCTGGTCATAGGGTTGTAGCCACCTTTTCTCTAAGTGACTGGACTACTGTTCTCTTTCTGGGCTATTCTGAACTCTAAGATGACATGCTTACTTTCTCCTAAGCTCTTGTCCCTCTGTCTGTGGTTTCTGTCACTTCCAGTGCTCAGTAATTTCTTCCTGCTGGGTCAGACATAAGCCCGAGCCGGCTGTTGCCTTTGTTTGCCGCCTAAACCTTCTGGGGATGAAATTGCGAACAGGCGAGTCTGGAGGCTATGAGATGTTCTGTGTTTAGCAGAATGAGATTTATGTGTATTTGAGTCATTGCTACTGGTCTCGATCCTGTCTGTGGGTTGTGGTCTGTATTAGGGAAGCACCATGTGATCTGATACCTCAAAGCAGAGGACGCATCTGGGGACACTCCCTGTCTCCCCAAACCTGGTACATGGTTTCATTTGGCACCCACCTGGTCCTGAAAGGTAGGCTGGGGGAAGTCTTCCCTGTTTCACAGAGGGAAGACAATTTGGCTCTGAGCAGAGGCAAATTGCCCAAGGCTACACAGCCCCGCTCCAGCCACATCAGAAAGCGGCGCAGTCTCAGTCTACTGTGGGGTTCCAGTCACCAACACCCCAGATTCCCACCAAGGCCTGCAGGGTTCCAGGATCCCAGAGGAAACGTGGACCCCACAGCCGGCATGCACTAGCTCCTGTCCCCAGGCTTCTCCCACCCTGTGTGTTCTAGAACCCTTCTAACGGAGCCTCCAGCAGAAAGCCGTCTCACTATTCCCCATTTCCGGACCTTTGCATATGCTGTTCTCTCTCTTGGAATTCCTCTCCTCCTATCTTTCCAGATCCTGTCAGTATCTGGGGCCCAGCACAAGTCTTGGTTCCTCCCCGAAACCCTTCCTACACACTCAAGTCTCTCCTTCCTCCCACCCCAAAGCTCCTGCCGTCTGGAGCTCTCGCGGGCTGGAACTACACAGTTTCAGTACATCTAGCGCCCACAGTCAGCATTTCACGAGTTCTGTGGTTTCCACCCAAGGATCACCAGGTCAGGAGTTAAGTCCTATAGGTCTTCGTGTCCCCATCAGATTGAGCACAGCCCTAAAATGTGGAGGTTTTTTTTTTTTTTTTTTTTTTTAAGATGATTTATTTTAGACAGTGGGGATAGGGGCAGAGGGAGAGAGATTCCCAAGCAGGCTTCCGGCTGAGCATGGAGCCCATCACCAGCTCGATCCCATGACACTAAGATCATGACCTGAGCCGAAACCAAGAGTCGCCCACTTAACCGACTGAGTCACCCAGGCGCCCCTAAAACATGGAGACTGTTCAGGGGGTTCTGAAGGCAGAACTTCTTCAGGGAAGAAGGGAAGAGGGAGGGATGGTTGGAAGGAAAGAAGGAAGAAATGCTCAGTGGCAAAAACCTTCCTGTCTTTGGACAGGTAAGAGCACTGTGTTTAGGAAAGGCCATGAGCGGGAACTGGGGGTAGGGCACGGCCGATGGCCAGGAAGGGCCTTGGCTCTAGGCGACTTGGAACCTGGGACGGATCAGCTCTCTTCTGCCATCATGGAGTCGGAGGGAGCGTGAGCCGGTGAGGGGAGGGCGGCCGAGGAGGGTCCTTTCGGCCAGTTACTGCCTCTGTTGTGTTTCTCCTGGCAGTCGTGAGTGGGGCTGGGCCTGGGTGCAGGGGGTGGTGGTAGGGGGTGGGTGTTGATGCCTTTGGTGACAGGAGATAAATGAATCCATCCTAAAGAGCAGCTCCTTTTCTAGAAATGTAGCAGTTCAGCTCTTGACTTCACTGCCTTGGAGTTTTAATTAAATGTCAAATATAATTTAAGACTGCAGTCCTGATGGGTGTATGAACATGGAGTCTAGAGCCTCCTCTTTGTGGGTCTCCTCACGTCATACCCAATTTGGGGGGTTAATTGATCATTCTTTATTTGAATGTGACAGGAGAAAGCGTTTGATTTCCCTCCTCTCCTCATCCTTGGTTTTGAAAAAAAGTAGCTGGAAGAGTCAAAATCAAACACAAAACCAGAAACTTGCATATATGTTACACGTAGAGAAAGATCTAGGTTTGGACCTGGGTGGTTTGAGGCCTCTGCAGAAATATGTGTATTTGTTCTGTGGTTTTTCTTTCTCCAGTCAGGCTTGGGGTGGCATAGCTTCCGCCTCATTTTCTCTGCTTGATAAAGCTGTCCCAGCAACTTCCCTGCCCGTTTTGTGGGAGCAAAGAGGAGGGAGCCCCAGAGCCCTCTCCCGGCTGCCGGATGCTGTCAGCCACAGTCGCCAGGATCAATGCCAAGAGTGAGAGCCGTGTCTCCACTTGCCTTGTGCAGGTGACCAGGGACGGACGTGGCTGAGGCCGACGGCTGGGCTAGGGGCAGAGCCAGAGGCACGGCTGAGACCTTTCTGAACACCTTAGCAGTTGTTTGAAGCAGTGCGTATCACAAAAATAACTGGGCTAACTTCACTGCCATCCAAGTCAACACATATGACATGTGAATGTAGTAGAGGGAGCTGGGAAGCCAAATCATCCTGGGCGTTACTCAGAGGAGATCGTCTGTCTCTCGGGGGTGACAGGCTCTTCCTTTACAGGATCGAAGTTGTTGTTTTCCAACACAGTGCTGTTGCTTCCTTGTTTGGAGCTCCGTAAACCTCTCCTTTGCGTGGCAAAGTAGGCCTTTTACAGCCCGGTCCGGACCATCCTCCACAGCCTCCTTCCCGCCAATCCATAGGGCGTCCCCGAACTCCGGCCAGACCAGGCCACCCCCCGAGCCCCGGGCATGATTTCCAGTGCAGAGCTGCCTCTGACCGAACCTCCCACTTGGGTGGGTTTAGGATGGTGTTGAGTGGCACGTGTAGGACACTGATGCAAGCACGGCCTCAATCTGTAGGACCTTCTATTTCTCCCGTGAGAGGAAGACAGGCCATTGCCAGACATTCGGCTATTCAGCAGCGCCGTCGGAATCCCAGGTCTGCTCTGCCTTCCCACTCTGCCATGCTTAGCTGGTTGGCATTCTGTTGTCTGGCTCCCCACCTGGTGGTCGCAAGATGGCTGTAGTGGCTTTAGGCGACACATTTGCATTCAGGGCAAGAGGAAGGAAAGGGAGAGCCACAAATCCATCTGTCCTTTCACTCGGGAGAGCAAATGCCAGCCCAGAACCTTCTCCAACAGACCTCCTCTCCCTTCTCGCTGGCCAGAACTGGGTTATGTGGCCACTGCTGGATACGAGAGCCTGAAAAGCAAGAATCTGGCAACGGGGTGATGATGTGTTGACTGGCTCATGGGAGTGGGCTGGTGCCTCCTCCCCCAGCCCTTAAGTGGGGGTAATTTGGAGGTTGATTCACACTGTTTCCCAGAGCTTCTCTGGGGGCTTGAGCTTCAGACACACACTGAGGTCGTGAGCTTAGTAAGACACACTTCTGGACCACTGCCCTCCACCTCGCTGCTGTTCCCGGGACCTCCCCGGTTAGCCACATTGGGTCCTTGGCCCAGGAGGCTCTTCCAGGGTGATCCAAACTAGGACGTGGTTCTAGTCATCTAGGTATTTCCAAAGGTCAGCATAGTACCGACTTTAGAGCAGACCCCCACAAGTTCCGTGGAATGAACCACTGGGTAGCCGGGGAGAGGAGGTAATACCTAGAGTTAAGCATTGTCACAAGCGACTTGCCTCATGCAGCACTGTGGTAGAGACACTGACTTCCCCTCAGATGTCTGTGTGCTTCTCCGCATTTCCCATCCTCCTTGCAGCTGGGGGGGTTTATGTGGCAAGCCCTGGCCAATGGCCGGGAGGGGGCCTGACACACTGCCCTGCATACAGCATTCTAGCTCTGTCTTTCCCTCCGTGGTTACCTGAAATCCCTGCATCGACCCAGCAGGCAGTGTGACATGATGCAAGCAGCCTAGATGTCTGAGCTCCTGCCTGGAGGGCACCTGACCCAGGGTGAACTTTGTATGAGTGGGAAGCAAGCCATGTTAAGCCATGGGGAGTTTCTTTTTTTGTTATCACAGAGTCATCTAGCCTGACCTGCATGATTCATTCACCAACACTTACTTTTGAGCTCCTGCTATTTGGTTCCTGGTGCTGGGGAGAGAGGCAAGTGGAGAGGCCGAGTCTCTGTACTCAGGGGCTTGTCCTCCTTACCTACACCAGCTGGGGGACAGGAGCCTTCTCTCCCAGGTGGGAGTGGCTCTAGCGTGACTCTCTCCCACTCTTGGCCACCTCCCTCCTGACTCTTTGGTGGAGAAATTAGGCAGATTATAAGTTTGTGGGGCGATTGAGGCTGGAAAGCACTAATATGCAATGTTTTTCAAAAAGTTTTGATTGCTACTCACAGCGGAAAATACAGTTTACGTTTCATTAGAATGCAACACGTATGTGTAGGGATGGGATCAATATCACTGGCAACATATTCTGATATTTCGTATTCTATTTAATTCTGTTGAAGAATGCTCATTGTGGCCCACTGAATTGATTTCCATGACCCTCTAATGAGTCTGCAGTTTGAAAAAAAAAAAATGAGTCTATACGGTAGGATTTTAGGGAGCTAGAAAGTGGTGGTAAATGCTGTGGCCCAGGGATGGGTCTAGGGGTGCTTCCTGTAGGAAAAGCTCCTTGACCAGGGTCCCGGAGGAGGGGTAGGAGTTGGATCAGTCAGGGAAAGTCATGCTAGGAGAGAAGCCTGAGCAAGACCTTGGCGGGTAAGCCTACATGTTCGGGGTTAGCCTACCTGGGCAGAGGGGCCTATGCGGGTAACGGGAAATAGGAAACAGGCAGGAGTGATACTCCAAATAGCTCCGATCTGGAATATCTCTGACCCCTGGATGAACACGGGCTTTGACCAATCAGAACATCACCAGCTGGATGCCCTCCTGCCTGAGCGACGGTGCCAAGGTGAGCCTGACTGTCTTTCTGGAAACAGGACCTGCAAGGAAAGGAGTTGGTTTTGAACAGGGCTTGAGGGTGGTGGTGGAGCTGGGAATAGCGGGTCTGGGGACCAGAAACCCTTGTGGGATGGAAAAACATCTCTGCGCTATGCTCCTTTCTGAAGAATAATCTTACTAGCTTTTTATATGATTCCAACCCCCTCAGGGTCCTGAACATCTCATTCCCAGGTGAGGAGCCTGTCTGGCTGAAGCCTGGGAGAGATTAGGACTCAGTGAAGGTCAGGGGCAGGTCACAAACAGGAACACCTGTGCATGCTGGGGCAGACCGGGAGGCAGCCTGCCGAGACAACTGTGTTCAGTGCTGCCGGACTGGGGGCCGAGAGAGGCATTGGGGATCTGGGTTTAGGTCCAGACAGCACACTTCCTTTGCCATGAGTTTCAGGGTCTAATAAAGGAGGTATAGCAACATCTGCCCCGCTGACCTCAGAATTATACCATAAGCATGTGACAAGGAGAAGTCGGAAATCACCTTGAAATGAAAAAGTGGTTTATGAGCAGAAACATGGCCTTGAGGTGGCGGAGGAAACACTTTCCTCCCGACTTGCCTAAGAAGGGAAATTTTTGTTTGAATAACACAAATGTAATAGAACTGTCCAAAGTACATGATTTCCGCAAGGAAATTGGTGGGACCTAACTCACGGTTCTCGTAGTTTTAGAACAGTGTGAAAATAATACATTTTTCATCAAGATTAGAAATAAAAACAATAATAAAAATCTAACATTTATTGTGTGTTGATTATGTGCCAGCAACTCGACCAGGTACTTTGCATCTCATTTAATTCTCACAACCTACCTGTGCAGTGCATACCATTACCATCTTCGTTTCACAAAGAAAAACGGCCAAAAAGCTGGTATAACTCAACTGATGATGACATGGCAATTGTCACCTCCTGCAGTGCCTTTCCATCTGCAGGCAGGCACTGTCTTGCTACGCCTAAGGGCACAAATGCAAGGCCCGCCTCTGCCCCATCCCCCAGCTGTCTTGAGCCATCTTCCCTACAAGCACAGCCACATTCTGTTCCCACCCCACACCCCCGCTCCTCTGGTGTCTCTCCGCCAAGCCTCTTAAGTTCCCAAGAGCTTGGGCAGGAGCCAAGTGCCCTTGGTGTCTGGAGCAAGTGCCCTAGGAGCAGAGTAATCCTGTCACTTTCTCTGAGGTCTGCAGGATCCTCCAGTTACTCTGGGACTGGACGTGACCTGGAGAAGGGGAGGGGCTGGCAGCCATCTGGGAGCTGCGTTGGGAGTCTGCGTTCCTTCCCTCTCCCATACACATAGTCACCAATACCCAAGGGAAGCTTGTGGTTCTTACTAGGTCTTCCCTGAGATGCCATGAATTCCCGGGTCCTCCTTGTTTTCATCTGCTTTTCCAGATCCTGCCCACGCCCCCACCCCCCACACGCTCCCCGCCCCCCACCTAAGGCCCCTGCTACCTGACCGTGGAGATCGAGCTCCAGGCACACCTCCTCCATGAAACTTTGCTTTGTCTTTTGTACTCAGGTGCATCTTTCCTTTTTGGCACCCTGTCTGTTGACATTTGGCCATGTGGGATCCTTACTTGTCCGTATTGTGAAGAACACGTTGAGTTGACATTCCGCGAGGTAGTTTTTAGGGTTTCTCCCATTGGGACACTCTAATGTGTTCACAAACCCACTTAGACTTGCTTCTGTCCACCCTTGATAGATCTTTATGATCTATCAAGGATGGCTTCATGAGCTTGAATTCCTCATTCGCCACTTTCTATCTGTGTGCTGTTGGGCAAACCAGTCTCTTTTCTCAACCCACGAATGAGGATAATGATACCTCAAAGAGTGGCTGTGAAAAGTAGAAAGAATTAGGTAAAGCATCTAGCACAATGCTGGTTTCAATAAACAGCCCTGGGATAGCGGAATAAACCAGCACTGGGAGAATGGAGGTTGCATCCTGGCTCCGCGACCGTTCAAACCGAACTGGAACAAGACATCTCTCTTTGGAGCCTTGGTTTCCTCATTTGTGGAATTAGCAGGTCTGGACGGTATTTGAGGTCTCTTCCAGTTTTTTTCTTTTCAAGTATGTATGTATGTATGTATGTATGTATGTATGTATGTTAATTCCAGTGAACATACAGTGTAATATTCATTTCAGGTGATCAACCCTTCGAGACTACACCTGTTGCTCCTCACAACATGTGCCCTCCTTCATCCTCATCCCCTGTCCCCCTCCACCTCCCTCTGTGACCATCAGGTTCTTCTCTAGAGTTAAGAGTGTTTCTTGGTTTGTCTCTCTCCTTCTCTCTCTCTCTTTTTTCCCCTTTGTTCATTTGTTTCTTTCTTAATTTCCACTCATGAGTGAAATCATATAGTATTTGTCTTTCTCTGATTGACTTATTTCACTTAACAAAGTACTCTCTGGCCCCACGTATGCCATTGGAAATGGGAGATTTTGTACCTTTTTATGGCTGAGTAATATTCCGTTTTATACACACATATATCATATCTATTTATCTATATCTATATATAATCTATATATCTATCTCACAAGTTCCTTTCCCCCCCTCAGATTTAGGATTAGAGTTTGGGTTAAGGTCAGGGTGAGGGCCAGAGTGAGGGTGGGGGGTGGGGGTTAGGGTGAGGGTGGAGGCTAGGAGTAAGGATCAGGGTCAGGGTGAAGTTGTATGCCTGTTCTCTCCAGAGTGTGAGGGTTAGGGTTAGGGTACCGGTTAGGGTTAAGGGTTAGTGTTGAGGGTCAGGGTTGGGTTAGGCTAGGATATGTGCCTGGTTTCCTGCAGCTCACAGCTGCTGTTCTTTCCTTCCCTACCCTGAAGTTTTAATTTAAATTCCGGCTGGTTAACATATTGTGTTATATTAGCTTCAGGCGTAGAATCTAGTGATTCATCACTTCCGTCCAAGACCCAGTGCTCATCACAACAAGGGCTCTCCTTGATGCCCATGCCTTGTTTCACCCATCCCCCCACCACCTCCCCTTCGGTTACTATGAGCTTGTTCCCTATAGTTAAGAGTCTGTTTCTTGGGTTGCGTCTCTTCCAGTTCTGATGATGTCTCTAGCCCAGCTTCCCCTGCACTACCCCCCCGCCCCCCAACAAGGCCTAGATGAATGAGCCCAGTAGGACTCAACTGGTTCCCATGAGCTGCATTTCGAAGGTGTCTGCTTTCCCAGGGAACATGGTTGGCTTCTCCTTTGTGACTAGGGAAGCTTGGGCTCTTCCCTGTGTGAGGCCTGGTTTGGAGAAGGGAGAATGGGCAGGCAGGAAAAAGGGAGGGCATCTGAGAGGAGGACACTGTGACCTTGAAGCCGAAGTCCTGTCATTAGCCCAGAAATGACAGGTTAAGGAAGGGCTCTGGCGTGCTGCTTGTCTCAACTTTAATTACTATAATTCTGAGAAGACTTGAGTCTAAGCCTCAGAATTCCTCCACGGAAAACCGTGTCTTTTCAGCGTCCGCAGACAAGGACGTTAGCAAACTGGCAGTCAACGCTCCATCAACTCCCCATGCAGGGAGGGCCACCGCTGACAGATGGAGGTGTGTTTGCGGCGTGGGTCAGAGCCTGCCGAGCACCTTCGCACTCCTGGCTCCCCTTTCCCTGCGATCACATGGCTACTCAGTCGGCCACAATTACAGAGCTATGAAGACGTCTATTACCTGGTGGGGAGGTGCAAGGGGGCAGAGCCATTCTGAATGAGGCAAACAGAAGAAAAGGTGGGGGAAGAGTCAGGGATATTGACATTGGGGTCTTTGTACTGGATGGCAGGTCCATGTTATAGGGGTTGCGGGGTCCTCTCTGTGTAGTTCTGGGTGGGGTGGGGATGCCTTGCTTGTGTGTGCACAGGTGTGACCATGATGGTGAGTGAGAGGCAAGCCATAGCTGGCAGGGCTTGGAGAAGCCTGACTCCCACTTAAGGATCTTACTCATTCATCAGGCCCAGAGAGCCTGGAACCTTTCCTGATTCTGGAAATGATTATTCAGTAATTTCAGTGTTGATTCTTGGCAAAATCCCAAAACAGATGACTAAAACTGATGATTTGTGAGTTCTTGGAAAAGAAAGGTGATTGCTAGAAGCCAGCATGAGTTCACTTAGAACAAACCAGATCAACCCACCTCCATTCCTTCCTTTTGACAGCTGTTGGATTGATAATCAGTGTGGTGGGGCGCTTTTGCTCAGCGGAGGGTGGGGGGTGGCAGTTGAGAGTTTTCCTTCTCCCCATATTGTCCATTTGCCCGTGGGACTTAGGTACTGCCGGGTGGGCGGCCTTGTGGGCTGTCCCTCTCACAAGTCTCTATTTTTATCCTGAAAACACGCGGGAATGGGGTGGTCCCCACAGAGACTGGGGAAGCGGACCCCATGGCCACATTGCCACATTGGATGACTGCATCTAAGGCACACAGGCAGGCAGGAGCAGCATGGCTCCCCGGGGGCACCTCACCAGTAGATAAAGGGCAGTGGGGCCCCAGGCCCGGACCTCTAAGACCATTAGCACGAGGCAGGGGGATGTATGTGTGAGTGGGGTGGGGAGGTGGCTCTGGATTCCATAGGGGCCCAGGGCAAATTTAGAACACTGGGGGCCTGGGAAAAGCTTTACACTTCCCATTAATACTGCAAAACTTGGGGTCCTGAGTAGATGTGGTATCCTCTCTCTTACCCTGGGGGGCCATCGTAGTCCCTGCAAATCAGACTGACCTCTATGGCAAGGCCAGTGAGGGGACCTAGCCTCCAAGTTTCTGCTTTCTTTGCAGATAGCAGCAGTTTTAGACAAGTTTATACAACCCTGGGAATTCCTGGGAATTTTTGGCAATCAGGTCCTTGGTTAAGTGGGCGGGGACTCAAAGCCATACTAACTTGGGCAAGTAAGGAAATGTGACCACATTTTATATGTAGAGGCTGATGAGACCTAGCTACTTGGGCTGGTCAATCTTTGAACTCACAAGTTAAAATCGCTCATGACAGCCTTGTGAAGAAATGACAAAAGATGATCTTTTGTTGGTAGTGCCCTTGGGTGGGCCCACAGTGTCCCTAAAGGAGATGGCTTAAATCTCAAATCTCGGTCTAGAAGGGAGACTCCAAGTATGGAGCCATAGTACTCAGCCCTAAACCCTCTTCAGCTCAATGATTTCATTGATGATGCGGGTGAAGACACAGAGAGCAGGATTATTAAATTTTTAGATGACAGTTAGAAGGGATAATTGAGGTCCGGCGAAAGAGCTGAGGGCTTGAAAACAACCTGATAAGCTATAATGATGTCTGAAACAAACAAGATGAAATTTAATAGGGACAAATATTAAGCCCTATATTTAGGTAATAAAAATGAATTATGTAGGTACAGTATGGGGAAGCAGGATTTCAAATTAAAATTGGGTGGCTGGGACACATTGAGCAGAAACTGCCTGATGGGGGCAGCAGAGAGCAGCTGCTTTTTGGAGCTCACTAGGGAGCGTGGACCAGGCAGGTAGGGGTGCCCTTTGGGCAGCAAGAGGCACAGAAGCACAAGGGGACAAGGGGGCCCGGCATGGGCGGGGGAGGACTGATCTGCAGCGCACGGGCTCCAGGTGTGTGGGCTGTCTGAATCCAAGTGAGGCTGAGCTCCTGGTGCCTTGAGTCACTTCTGTTCCAGGCCTGCCGCCCTCGTCAGTCCTTTTCTCAGCTGGGTTTTGCCCAGTCTCTGAAGGGGCTTTCCATGCCCACTAACCCCGTGGGGGGCACAGACTGGAAATGACACGCTTCTCGAGATGGAAAACAGATGAGTGACAGCCTGAGAGTAGGGAGGGGAGGGGGGCATGGTATTTGAGGAGGAGGAGGTAGAGGAGGTGACCTTTGTGGTGACGGAACAGTTGTGTATCTTGATCACAGTGCTGGTTCCATGAATCAACACCGTGAGAGAAGGCAGGGAAGGCATACACACAGTGTGTCACTGTACCTCGTCAGTTTCCTGGTCTTGTTATTGTCGTATAGTTATGTAAATTGTAACCATTCAGGGAAACTGCATGCAGAGTCTAGGAGGTGGATCCGTACTTTTTACAACTTCCTGTGAATCTGTAATTATTTTTTTAAAAAGTGAAAGAAAACAAAACAGGAGAAAAACTAAGCCAGACTCTGCGATGAGTGCCCTCGGTTGGGGAGCAGATCTCCATTCAGTCCTGCAGAAACTAGCTGTTAGGACAGCCTGTGGGGAGGGAGGGGAGGCTCGCACGCAGGAGGTCCTCCCGGGTCACTGGCATTTGAAGAGCCCTTGGCAAGGCCCAGAACTTTGGGAATATAAAGCTTATGCATGATGGAGATAAGAGCTACTCCCCAACCCCACAGATGCTCCAGGTGGGTGGAGGACCGGAGGCACTCCCCATTCCTGGGTCCTTGACAATGAGTTTGGTTAGTGGTTGCCAGGGAGAGGTGATTTGGGATTTTATCCCCGGAGGGACACTCAACGATTGGTAAGATCTAGCCTGGGAAAACCTGCCCCAAGTTCTCTAAGAGCTGGAGAAGCAGAAAGTAAAGGTCTCCTGGCTTGAGAACTTGGGCAGGATTGGAGCCCTAGGGAGACCTGCCCTTGGCCAACCTCAGCCCAGACCTCCTGCAGAGCAGGCTGAGGTGATGACCAGCTGTGCGTAGGGCTCTGTGAGGCCACCTCTGAGGGAGGCCAGCTCTGGTTTCTGCTCTGGGGGAGGTGAGAGGCAGAGTGTGCACTGCCCTGGAGGATATTGCCAGGACAACCCTCCTTAGGGGCCCTAATGACTTCCAAGGACGTGGCTGCAATTGTGTCCTCTGTCCTGTCCCTGCTGAGGGCTTGGGACTATACTGCTCTCGGCATGCTGTTCCACCCCTCTCTTGGCGCCCAGGAGAGGCTAGTCACAGTCCTGCCCCCAAAGCCAGTGGGACATGGAAATGGATTTCCCAGAGAGGACAGAAGTGTCAAGTATTTTGGCAAGGCTATCAAGAGGCAGCCCCCTCCCCTGATGTCCAGAGAAGGAGGGGCCTGGTGGCTTTCCAGGTCCCTCTTCTCTCCCATGGGTTGCTTGCTTGCTGGGGCTCCTCCTAGCCCCCAAGACTGGTACCCAGGGCATGAGCTGCACTAGGTGCCCCTCAGTACATCTCTCACCTCATTCCCATGGCTTCTTTCCAAGAACCAGGTCCCAAACCACCTCCTCTTTTTGCCAGAGTCTCTACGAATCAGGCCTCTGCAGCTGACACTCCCACCAATGGCATCGCTCTGTCGAGGGCACATAGCCCCACTCCTTGGATGACATTCTCCTGGGTCCTTGACACTGCTCTGGTCCTGCTGAGACTGGGTCTCTGAGTGACAGATCCTCTGATGGTTCTGTTCCCCTAGCCCCGTTGGGATGTGCCATGTTCCTGCACCCCTAGAGCCCATTCCTTTTATATCCTCGTCGTGCCAAGGAGCTGTCATCAAGTGCTTGTAGATTTTGATCTATGCGGGCAGCACATGCCCAGGAAGGACTCTGCCTGGGGAGGGAGGGACTTGAAGAGACTAGGGACATCAGTACGGGACAAAGGAGCAACTTAAAGGTTCTATAACAATTAGGGGAGGCGGGGGAAAGGGGAGCGTGACTCTCCCCAAGCTAGAGACCGACATACCTGGTAAGGAGGTGTGGAGAAGACCCTATGTTGTGGTTCATTTCCACTCCCTGAGTCCAGAGTTCTGACAGCAACAGGGACCTGTTTGGGTTTGGGGACCTGTGCTCATCAGCGGAGGGGGTTGTGTCATCTGCTACGTGCCTTTCTTATTTGGCTTTTGAGGGAGACCACGGAGCTCACAAATTCTCCTTTTTGAGCTGAGCTGGTGACAGATCATGGTTTGTTAATTCTGTGCCTATTGCATACCACATATTAGAAGATGATCAGGAAGATAAAAAATGTGGGGTCTGCTTATGCCCAGGACTGTAAGAGAAGCAGCATCTGGGGCTTAGGGCAGGGGGTGCAGGGTCTGTCTGACCTTGGCAGAATCATGTTGCTGAGTGAGAAGGGGCAAGCGGTTTGCCTGTGCTGCTCCTCCACTCCCCTTCCTGAGCTCTGTGTCATCCCTGAAGTTCTCTCCCACCCCTGACATTTGGGAGGCTGCTCCGGGAAGTCCATTGCAAAGATGCTGGTCACAGACCAAAGGGGTTGCCAATTCCAAAGACCTTGAGTGTCCTGATGGCCATGTGGACTGGGACAGCTGGGGGTTGGTGCGTCAGGGCCGGTGGGGCCTGTGGGGGCTGTGGGGGCTGGGGAGTCCGCACTGCAGCGGAAGTCATTCAGATACAAGTTGTTTAAAAATGGCATCTGCCAAAGAAGATAAATCTGCAGCTAGAATCTGGCAGCAGCTCATGCTGACCTTTCTCTTCTGTCCTGCCCTCAGAAGGGAGCTCTCCTTGTCTGTTCCTCAGGGTTCTTCCCACTCCAATCCAGTCACTCCAGGAAAGTGGCCTGGTGTGTGCGTGAAGGTCTGGCTCATTAATCTGCTCCCTGAATGACTTGGGGCAAATAGTCGACCTCTCTCTTATCTTGCTCTACTCATCTGTCAAATGGGTATAATGATATCCTTCTAAATCCGCGTCGAAGCATTGTTCTGAGGATAAAATGAAATAGTGTATTTTTAAAATTCATACCCTGTTTCATTCCACAGTGGATTTGAGGCAGCTTCTAAAAATACCTGTGATATAAAGGATAAAAATAAATAATATGTGAAATCATTTTGCGATTGTACTGTAAACACGTTTTCCTTATCGTTCCTGGGAGCAGTGTGAAAGTGATAATAGATATATTATTTCCCAGACTCATTTTCAATTTAACCTTGGCCTTCAGGGCCTTAACTGAAAAGCTGGGCTGTGGGGGTGGGGGAGGGGGAAGATCCTCAGACACCAAAGCCAGCCATCCGCTGGGCCCTAAGGCTGGTTTTCCCTGGGGGTGCTTGGCAGGGGCGAGGGGAGTGGTGAGGCGGTCAGTTCTGACTCCTCAGCCTCTTGCTGCTCTGCGTGGAGGCTTTCCTGGCAGCTCTGTTATCATTCACGTCAAACCTTCCTTGAGCATCTCCTCTGTGACTTGGCCCTGGCCTGGGTGTGCAGACACAGAGAAGAAAATGACCAAGGTGGGCCCTACCCCGGGGGCTCGAGAGGAAGGACTCTGGGAGGGAAAGTCACAGGGGCTTAGCTTGATTGGGAAAGTCATTAATTCAATTCTTTGTTTCGAGGATGGACACCAGAACCTTCCTCTTCCTCCCTTGCAGCAGTGCTGGAAGGAAGAAATGGGAACATGCTCTGATAAAACAAAATTGCTATGCAAGTGTAAAAAATCATCCTTTCTGTTCGGTGCTGCTCTGAAATGATTCTGAAAATGACAGAGCTGTGAGGATTTCGGAGTCGACATGACAAGGGGGTTTGCCTTGAATGCTCCGTCCTAGAATCTTTCAGGGACCTCTGCAGGACTGGGAGCCCAAGCCACAGAGAGGAGCCCTTCTCTGGAGAAAACAGAATGCCTATCAATTCTGGGGCATGTATGGAATATTTAATATGTGCCTGGCACGGAGGTAGGCATTCTGAGGGGAGGGTTGTTATGGACCGAATTGTGTCACCGCCCCACCCTCCAAATTCCTGGGTGAAGTCTTAACACTCAGAGCTTCAAAATGTGACTGTATTTGGAAATAAGTCTTTAAAGAGGTAATTAATTAAAACGAGGCCATTAGGGTGGGCCCTCATCCAATTTTTTAAGGGTGTCCTAATAAGAAGAGGACATCTGGTCCCACACAGAGGCATCAGAGGGGAGACCGTGTGAGGACCGAGGGAGAAGGCGGCCACCTGCAGATCAAGCAGGGAGGTCTGGGCAGGAGCCTACCCAGCCAGCACCTTGATCTTGAACTTGCAGCCTCCAGAGCTGTGAGGCAATCAACGCCTTTTGCTTAAGGTTTGCAGTCTGTGGCATTTTGTTCTGGCAGCCTGAGCAGACTCAGGTAGACTTACAGAGAAAAGTACAAAGCATTCGTGCCTTTAATGACTGCTCAGCGAGGTGGGCGCTGGGTGGACAGGAGACACCAGCATGAAGAAGAAAGAGGTGGTTTGCACTCTCAGCAAGCTTAGTGTCTGAGAGGATAGTGTTGCTGCCTTCAGAGTGGGGACAGAAGACCGGCACTCAGAGAAAGCACATTGGCATCTAATTCTGTGTGTATAGATGGAGTTTAAATTGAGTAGTGCCGACTTCCAGCGGTGGGCGCACAGAGAAAATAAAACCGAAAGGGAATCACGAGGGGAGGTTTTGTGGGGCGGGGGGCTAGAACGGTTCAGGGGATGCCAATCCGGGCTGCTCTGGACATTTGCAGCAAACTTCCTGCGGGTGTCCTGCCCGTGCTCAAGGTGCCAACCAGGCCAGGCTTGTCTCCTGGGAGCTGCCACCACCACCCTCTGGCCGAAAGCTCCTGCTCTCGGGCGGCTGCGGCTTGGCTGGCCCTTGTGTGGTTGGTTGTTCGCTGCCGTTTCCCCAGGCAGATGGGAACTGCTGGCTGTTCATCAAGTTAGCAATTAACAAGTAATTCATTAGGAGCCTAATGAACAAATTATTAACCTGGCAAGCCATGTCCAGCTGCTGACTGGGGGGAGAAATGGCTGTTAATAAGGTCTTGCAGGGGCAGCTGCGGTTTAGTGGTGAAGGCAAGGGCTGGGCAATAGGAGATACGGGTTCTGGACTTTTGGGACAAATCTCTTCACCTCTCTAGGCCTTAGTCTGGCTGCTCACATGGTGGGAGCAATAAAACCCTATTAGTGGGCAAATAAAATGTCAGAAACGGTCTGTATAATGCAGGGATCCACTCCAAGGCCCCTTCATTCTAACTCCCTGTGATTGTACCTCCCCAAACCGATGTAAGGCACACCAGGACCATCCCTAGAACCCCGGGAGTCGGGGAGTGTCACTCACAGCTTAGTATCTGCCTGGAGCCCTAGTGTATGCAAGGACTATGGAGGGTAGGGCAGATGTGAATGATGGGTCCCTGCTCTGCTGGTGCTTACCATTTGCGAATATCAGGCATTCAAACACAGCAAACTCACTGGTTTATGAAGCAGTCTGTGATGGGGCCAAGAGCCACAGAATTTCAGAGGAGAAAAAGAAGTGTAAACCGAGGGATGAGGGAGACTTCCAGGAGGGCAGGGACTTGAAGCATGACTTCATTGTGTTTTTCTGATTGTAAAAACAACATGCACTCCTTTCCCCAAATCTCCAAATAGAGAAAATTGGAAAGAAGAAGATAAAGATAATCTGTAATCTCATCAGCCCGAGATAACTGCTGTTGACATTTTTGTGTGTATCTGGGGAGGATTTTGACAGACAAAGATGGCAAAAGGATATTCTAGGTGGAAGCGATGCCTTGAGTGAAAGCTCTGGGCTGGAGGAGGGTAGGACCTGGGGTGGGAGCTCCGGGAGATGGCTGTGTGGACCGGGCAGGCTGGAGCAGGGGTCCTGGAGCAGATGGGAATTGGTGGCCCGGAGGCAGGATAAAGGGCTGGAGAGGGCAGAGGGGGCCAGACAGCCGTGGTGGAGGGGGAGTGTGTGTGAGAGAGCGCCTTGTGCATCAGACCAGAAGCCCCAGCCAGCAAGCCAGACCTCTGCTCTTCAATCACGCTCGTGATGCAATGGAACTTATTGATGTAGCTGTCCCACTTAGGAGAAATACTGCAAAAGCCCCGGCAGGAAAAATAAACAAATACAAAGCTGTGGCAGAGCTGCCAAAGGGAGTGCGGGACCAGAGGAAGAGGCGAAGGAGGCTGCGTCTAGTGGGACTGGCTGGGGCTGTTCCGGCTGCGTCGCCAAGTCTCCTCAGGGGATACAGGAAACTGTCCTGCTTTGCCCTCCACCTGGCAGGAGAGACCTCCCCTCAGACTCTTGCCCATCCTAGGAGACATCTAATCCACAGGTAGTTTCTGTCTCGTAACAGCGTTAAGTTGACAAAAGTCCGACGAGATACTTCAAAGGGTTTTGCGGGAGGCAGTTTTTCTTTGGCTCCCATGCTGAGGACACAGATGCCCACCACACGTCTACCAGCCCCACTGCCGTCAGACGGGACCACGTCCCTGTTCTGGCCAACGGGCCATGGGTGAAAGTGACACGGATCGCTCTGGCCAGCCCTCTCTGCTCCTGCCTCAGTGGCTGAGGGGACTTTTGTTCCAGGAGGAGCGGCCACGAAGGGAGAGGGTGTCGCTCGGTCTGAATCCCTGAGCGACCGTGTGGAGCAGAGCTCCCTGCAACCTTGAGGCCAGCATGTTGCATGAAGAAGGAAGAAACCTTTGTGGTGTAGCCCTCGGAGACCCTGGAGGTGTTCTCTGCCCTAGCGTAGCCTAGTTTAACTAAAACAACCCATTTCGGTAGACTGAGGTCTGACCTTTTATCTAACAGTAAACCTAACAGCTTTCACTGGACAGCTTTCCCCAGCTTATTAGAGAGCAGGTTCACACCATCATTTCAATCCTAGGAGCAATTACATATATGGGAATCGGTCCCTGGCGAGAGTTCAGGAAATGTTAATTCTTTATGCAATGACTTCCTTAAATCCCCACTGCTATGCACATCCAGGTTTTAATCAATCCTTCTCCCTACTATGCTCGAATTCTACCAGTGTTTAGCTTCCCAACGGTGTTATACTTCTTTGTTCTTACATCCGCCTCCAACAGCCAGGTTAGAAGCTCCTCGATCCTGTCTTATTCAAGACCGCGTTTGTCCATTTTGCATGTCAGTGTCTCCAATGGCAGGTGCTCAGATGTTGGCTGAGCGAGCCACAGCTGTGTGTGAGCAGTGTGGGCCTACAGTCATTGTTTTGTGGAGGGGCAGCCAGGTTAGGGGACTGGTCCAAGGTCACGCAGCTACCAAGTAGTCCAGCCAGCAGTGGGCGCCAGCCTCCTGACTAAAAACCACAGCCTGTTGACTCATTCGAGACCCAAATGAGATATTGCCAAGGTGTCTTGTGAGGCATTCCCATTTTGTTTGCATCTTCTATTTCTAAAGGCAAGTGGGGAGTCCCAGGTTGGGGCGGCGGTGGTGGGGAGGTTAGAAGTTGGAGAAGAGCCGGGCTTGACTAAAGAGGGCTGTTGCGAGGACAGGGACAGGAGCTCCCTGGGGGAGGAGGCCTTGTCTGCCATATCCTCGGCAGGACAATGGGGCCTGGAGCATAGTCGGCGCTCAGTTCATTGCCCCCTTGAACAAATGGGAAGGAACCCACAGGTGAAGGGAGGCCGGGAAGAAAGCTGCAACTTGAATCTGCGACGGGGTGTGCAGGGTGGGGAAGGTGCACAGGCTCCCTTCCTGCCCGCCCTCTAACTGAGCGCATCCCCGGGGACTCAGGTGGCATCTGTCTCCTGCCCCTGTGGAAATGCCGGGACTGGGTTGGCCGCCAAGCAGGTGATATTATGTGTGGCTGGTTCATTGTTGCACCTGTGCCGTCCATTTAAGCGTTCCCAGAACACCCATTAGCAAACACAACATCAGCCATGGGGCTTCCCCTAGTCCCTCACCAGGGTAGGGGGGCGGAAAGGAGTCCCTTTCTCACACTCTGGTGGCCTGAATCCCATCCAAGGAGCAGATGGATGGAGCATCCGGGTGTGGTGGTCCAGCGGGGGCTGCGAGCAGCGCCTGGGGAAGAAATGCCTGCTCCCTCAGGGCTGACGGCATGTGGGAGCTCTTCCGTGGCAGGGATTGGTCTTAATTAGTCATCAGATTCCAACAGGGACTGGTTGCTTTTCTTGGCACAGTAGTTCTCTTCCAAAAGACCCATTCCCTGTCCTCCTTTGGGGAGCAGAAAGATCTTTCTCTTTTGAAAAGCCCTTTGACACACCCACTGGACAATCCTGGCATGGCTGGGTACCGTGAGGTCAGCCATAGTGTGATTTGAAGGGTGAAGAGAGCAGCTTCCCAGACACCTCCCAGAACCCCAGATCTTAGGACCAGAGGGCATTCAGAATTCATCAAGCGTCCCTTGCAAATGGATTAGATGAACTTGTGTGCCCACTGCAAGGGACTGGTTATGGCTGCCTGGAGGGCTGCATTGAGCAGTCCTGGCTGCGATCAATTAACAGTATCTGCGGTGGTTACAAGAGGGGAGTGTGCATGAATGCAGCAGATCTGCCTTCTCGGATCTCATTTGAATCCCTTTCTCTTGGTGCCTGATTTCCACCATTAGAGAACCATTACCTTGCATTAAGACCTTCTCTCTCTGTTCATATTTCTTTAAAATGCATATGTGTCAGAGAAGAGTACCAAGAAGATATTGAAGAATTCAATGATTGATTGATCAGGATTGATCACAAAGAAAGGATGCTTATCAGTTTTGTTAGTTCTGGAAAACGTAACACACTGACAACCTTAAAATGCATGGATTATCACTTGGCTTAGGATCCTTTTATCAGACCGCCTTCTGAAGTGGCAGCAGGCTGAAAGGAAATGGGAGAGCAGATCAGTCTGGTGGAAGGCAAGATTGGAAAGTGGAGGCCCCCCTCCCTGATGGGGTGCACACTGGGGGTCAGAGGTATGGAAGCATGACCTGTGGGAGGGCACAGACCAGCTCTACTCCTTCTGTTCAGAAACCCTTTTTTGGGAGACCCTGTGTTCCTGGAACCATTGCCCATTCTCTGAGGGCTGTGTCTTTATCACCCACTTTGGCGGGGGGCAGGTTTGGGGAGAACGAGGGATGTAGCCACTTCATTTCTTCCGAGTAAATATTATTGGGGTCGCTGGGCTGAAGTGCCGGGTGTGGGGCATTACATGCTAACAAGTAAGCCAGGCAGTTCATTGTGTCGATCGGGAATTCTAATGAACCGTTAATGTACTAAGTCTTTATAAAATTAGACTTTAAAGTGAAGAGTATAAGCCAATCTAGCTTGGATTAAAAGAACTTAAATGGCAAAAAAATCCTTTGGTCAGATGTATCAGTTTTTCCTAAGAAGAACAGAATGGGAGGAAAGAGAAGCCTTCTATATGGGTCAGGTAGACCCCAGTGAGTCCAGCAATTGTCCAGTAAAAGAAGGGCTTTGACCCAGGTCGGCGATCCCAGGTCTGAGCCTCTGTGCTGAGCTCAGATCAGGGAAGGGGAATCATTCATCCATCCATCCATCCATCCATCCATTCATTCAACAGGCACTTAACTGAACACTGATAATGTACCAGCATCTGACCATATGGGAATGAAGAAGATAAGGTCTAGTCTGCCTAGAGCTTTGAGTGCAGTGAGGAGTATAGACAAGAAAACAGGCATTCTCAGTAGAGTGGTAAGTGCTGAGCTTTGGAGGCCTTGGTTTTCACATCTGTGAACAGGGGCTATGCCTCTTTACCACTGGAGCAGCCAGAGCTGTCCCAAGCCATGCACCAGGTGTGGGTGGCTCATCGGGAAGCAGACAGGGAGGGGCCCCCAGAACTCATCATGGGATGGGGGCTGCCCCAAAGCATAGTGACTTTTTCTGCGAAACTGTCTTACTTTTTTACAATTGAAAAGTATTTTATTTTTATTTTACTGAAGTGTTTGAGCAGAGGCTTCCTCACAAATAGGCAATTTGGAATCAGTTCAGTCTGGGTTCAAGTCGAAGGTCAGCAACTCACTATGTGACCAGGGATAAGTCACCTGATGCTCTCACTTCCAGTTTTTTTAATCTGGGAAATGCCCACCTCAGAGGCTGTTTGCGGGAGCCCAAGGGAGTTGAATTTACAGAAAAAAAATCTTTGTAAGCTGTTGAGTGTTATGCATGTGTTGGCTCTTTATTCTCGTCCTGCAAGTTTCCTTCAACCCCGAGAACCCGAGGGCTCATGATGATTGAAATTCTACCATTAGTGCTTAATTCTTTTGGGTTAAACATTCCCCCTTCCCTTGGGAGCAGCATCGGTTCAGACTTTCCTGCTGGGGCAAGAGAGAGGATAGTAGGAAAGCACAGTGCACAGGGACAGTGGAGGTAAGGAGAGAACATTTTGGATGATGGGAAAAGAAGTTCCCAGGATGAGAGGTTGGGCTGAGGAAGGTGGGCTGGTAAATATGATCATCTGTCTAAACTCTAGGTTGGGTCCAGGGAAGGCATTTCTGCTCAAAGAAGGACATTCTGCTCCCTGTTTTTTGTCCAGAGCCCCCTGTGAGTTGCCTTCCAGCTTGCTGGAGACCTTCAAGTGACAGTCCATCTCAGACCTAGCTCTGGTGCCCCACCCACTTTGCCAGGCTTGGCTAAATAAAGACACAGTCCCTGTGGGGAGCTGCTGGGTCTGAGAGCTCTCCTGGGGGGGCACCAGGCAGCAGGAGCCGACTTCCCACAGCTTAGCATGAGCAATCACTGCCCCTCTCCCTGGATTCTGTCTCTGACCCTGGGTAACCTGGCGGATCGCCAGTGCCTGAGAGCTGGGGAGGATGTGCATGCTCAGGAGAGGCTGTGGGGTTGTTCCAGGCAGCTGGGGTCTGCCAAGCACAGTGTTGGCACCAGGACAATTCTGGGGGGCGTGGCCTGGATGGTGCCAACACGGGTGGCAAGCTTCGCAGTCAGAGCTGTTGGGGAGGAGGCTTGACAGTGAGCTGGGATATTTTAAGCTGACAGTAGCTTCTATAGGGGGGCCATTTACCAGCTTCACTCCTGCTGCCATTAGGAAGTTGTGAAGGGGGCAGAGGAGAAAGGGGGTTTTGCAGTTTTCTCAGGATATCTGTGACTTCAGGTGAAAGAGGAGTTAGAGAAACCGTCCTTCCTACATTTGTCCCAGATGAAAGAAAGTCACTGCCAAAAAATATTGGGTGCCTTCTCCATCTTCTCCACAATCTCCTATGTGAGAGAAAGCAGCAGAGAGGCGAGGCACCCTGGTGGGATGAGTGCTTGGTTTCCTTGTAACAAGGGGAAAACTCACTAGACCAGAGTGTGGGAGGACCTACTTTTGAGTCCCGGCTCTGCCACTTGCAGACTGCATTGTGACCTTGGCCACATCGTGGGACATCATCAACCCTGAGTTGGTTCACTTGGAAGGGAGGCTAATCCTGTCACACTCCCTTCTCAGAGATGCTGTAAGGGCTTCAAGATCAGGCAAGAGAAAGCCATGAAACTCTTAGGTTCTATACCTACATAAGGTGGTTCTGATAGCTCCCTGCTGGGAGTCACGGAGTAACATCCCATCTGCCTTCCTGCATCCCTGCTGCAGTAGCAGCAGCAGCTTCCTCCCCCTCTAATGGGCTAGCCTGCAGCTTGGGGACTCCCTGGCATGGGTGGGGCTGCACAGAAGTCTCCGATGCCCTGAGGAGAGGATAAGTAAAGCCAGATTCCCACCTCCTTTGGTGCCTACCTCTAAAGACAATGATGAAGCACAAAGAACACTGACCGAAATCAATCAGAGAAATCAATGCCCACCTCCCCAGTGCAGTATGTCCTTCTTCCCTCCTACCTTGGACCCACCCACCTTGCCCAGCAGCCCTGTTCACCCTTGGGGATCAGATGGTTTAGTTGAATCCCTGCTGGTCTCCATTCCCAGACTAGTTCTCTCCTAGGCTGGGCCTCAGGGATCTGGAGTAGGGGAGGGAATGTTGGTAAGGATGTTCAGCCTGCCATTACGAGGGAGACAGAGGGCCAGATCAGGGCTGGGAAAGCCCATGGTTGAGCTGGGCACTGTGCAGGTTCACCATGTTGGACAGGATCCTTGCTAGGCTCCCTACTTGAATTCCAAGGATGAGGTCAGACAAGGACCACAGGAAAAAGAAAAAAGAAATTTCAGTTTTTACAACGTCCTCACACTGGTTGATGGGCAGGGCAGGGAGAAAGGGAATATTTAAGGTGCTCTGAATTGGGACATGGAAAACTTACAGGCTGGAGAGCCATCACTTTCCTTATTTATTTAGGGCACATAGATTACCAGGGAGGAACCCTGGATCCCAGCTGCCAGAGTCCAAATCATGATTCTGCCACTTAAAATAGGACTTCAGCAGAGTTAAGTCACTTTTCTTGCCTCAGTTTTCTTATTTATAAATGGGGCTATTGATAGTACCTACCCCACAGAGTTCTTATAAGAATTATGGGGTGCCTGGGTGGCTCAGTGGGTTAAGCCTCCACCTTCGGCTCAGGTCATGATCCCAGGGTCCTGGGATCGAGTCCTGGGATCGAGTCCTGGGATCGAGCCCCGCATCTGGCTCTCTGCTCAGCAGGGAGTCTGCTTCCCACCCCCACACCCTCCTTCCCGCCTGCCTCTCTGCCTACTTGTGATCTCTGTCTGTCAAATAAATAAATAAAATCTTAAAAAAAAGAGAATTAAATAACAACATGTATCTTGCCATAAAGCTGGTTACTTTAACTATTTTTTTCCAGTGACAAAGCCTGAAAAGTCAGTTCTGGTCATCTTATACTGGCTTGACCACTGTCTGAGTAGAAGACAGTTTCCCCCCTTCCGGCCCTCTGTGATGGATGAATCTGTTACCAACAGCTTTGCAGGTTTATCTTGGTATTTGCCTCTGACACTTCCTGTCCACGCCCACCGTCACCTTCTGCCATCCACCACCACCTCCTTCTCCACGCCCACCTCTTCCTATCCCCGCCCACCACTGCTTTCTGTCTACGCCCATTGTCCCCTCCTGCCACGGCCACCACCACCACCTTGTCCACTCCTTCTGTCATCTCCTCTCACGCGCACCATCACCTCCTCCATGCCCACCTTCTCCTATCCCTGCCCACCACTGCTTTCTGTCCACGCCCAACATCACCGCCTGCCACGCCCACCATCACCTCCTTCTCCACGCCCACCACTTCCTCGGGTTTTGGGTAACCCTTGTTACCTTGGGTGAGACTGTTATAATTGTCTCCTAACTGTTCTCCTGTTTCCATCCTTCACAGAGTTGTCAGATCAATCTTCTGAAAATACCATTTTTGTTATGTCACTTGCCTGTTCAGAAACTTTCGGTGGCTTCTAGGGGGAGCAAGTCTGAAACCTTCACTAGTTTGGTCCTCCATTGTCCATACCAATGCGACCTTCTAGATCCTCTTCCATTAGCCCGTCCCGACCTCTGTCCATGGTTCCTCCTTACTCTTGGACTGTTTCTCAAACCCTTCTTACCACTGTGTTTTTACCTATGCTGCCTCCTTCCCAGAGCTCTCTCCTCTGTGTGCAGCCAAATTCGACCCATCATTCCAGGTCCAGCTGGCCTCCTGCCCCCGCAGCAAGTCCTGAAATCCAGTGGTACTCTTCTTTTCTCTTACTTGGCCCGGTATGCCTTTGGGTCGCTCACTCTTTTCATGGTATATGCCCGAACTCTATCTGTAAATGTTTCCCTGGCAGGGACAGTCTCATGCTTGTGCTGGGGACAGAAAAGGGGTCGGGTAAGTCTGTGCTGGTTGGCTGACTGCAGGAGACTCTGGTGGGTCTCTGGCTGTCTCATACTGGTTTTTGACATGTCTTAGCTGGCACCTTTTCATTCTTGGTTGGTTTTATCTCCAGGGCAAGGGAACACTCACTCAGCCTTCTTCCCTCCACTGAAGGAAAGGAAAGGATGAGTTTCTGCTAAGGGCAGCCCAAGTCTGGTCAGCTGAGCTCTGTGGCTAATGCGTGTGTGCACATGCCTATGTGTGTAAGCGTGTGTGTATGTACATGCATGTGTGTGCACTGCACGTGTGTGTGCAGAGGTGGGGCTGCAATCCCCCTCCCCCAGTCCTTCTCTCCCCCCCCCCCACCCTGCTACTGCTCTTGCCCTCCAGAGAATCCACTCTACAAGACGAGTAGGTCTAGAGAGATGAGGCAAAGGGAAGAAACTAAAGGTCTAAGTGTTCTCTTTCCCTCCCCTTTGCATATTATAACTTGTCCATCTTTGATGGTGGAGGGACAGGCATGGTGGGTGGGTGGGTGGGCAGGAGGCTTACCTGCTGGGTAGCTCAGGATAGCTGGGATGGGCCCTTGCAGGTGGTCTGAAGGATATAGTACCTGAGTGTGAAAGTGTGTCAATAAGCCCCTGGGGCTTTTGTTCACACCTACTGACTCTCCTTTCTCCCATGACTCCCTCTTGCAAGATCTCCTATCCCTCATACTCTACAAAGTGGTCTTTGGATCCCCATAGACTTTTATCTTCTCATTTCCCACTAGATTTTATGCCTTGTCATTGGTTCCCAATCCTTTCTCTGGATCCCAGAGGAAAGGGGTGACATTTTATGAACAACTTCCTATGAACCAGGCATTTGACTAGCTGTTCTGTGTACAGCGTCTCATCTAATTTCTTCAAGGTGTTTTTTTTTTAATTCCCATTTTATAGAGTAGAGATTTTCTAGATTAAATTGCCCATGGCTAGTATGTGTTCATCTGTATTTCCTCTGTAGATCCTGGCTGAGGGGAGCCTTACATACAGCATATGCTCAGGAAATAATTGAGGGTTGGGGTCAGCAGAGGGTGGGCTGTAGTGGGAGAGGCTTATACAGATAGGGAGGAAGGAAGGGCCCAAGGTCAGAGTGCCCCACAGCCCCAACAAGCTGAATGTTGATCTGGCTGGTGTTGTCCACTGTCCTTGTGAAAGCCTGGTAACCTCAAGTCTGTAAAGGGCCTCAGACACTCACCTTTTGCTCCCACATTCCCCCCCCCCCACAGAGATGTCAGTGGGAGCCACTCTTGGGTGTCCATTGCTGCTTTCTCAGCTCCCTTCACAGGAACGGGGGCCAGGCAAAGCTTCGGCATATGTTTCAGAGTTGTCCTTCATATACCCACTGGGGTTAAAAGACAGTTTAACACATTTTTGGAGGAGGAGAGATGTGCTAATTTGGGAGCCTGGAATAGAGCCCTTGAAAGAGGGACAAGCTGCATCAGATAACGTGGTGTGGGGATGATGGAGGGTATTTGGGCCACCAGAAGGCCCTGAAGTGGGGGAGCTGATGGGGAAAGGTTATTTATAGCTTTATTTATAGCGGGCTCCCAACCTCTGGCCTCCAGTCCAAGACTCCCCAGCAGTATAATTCCTATCGGCCTGTCATCCTTTCATCTATACTTTTCTGAAGCTGGTTCCTTAAGTTCCCAAATTTTGGAGAAGAAGCCCGGAGACCCTGTCAGATGTGAAGTCTGTTTCTAGAACTAGAGAGGCCCGGAGTAAAGGCGGGGAGGGCTGCCCCGAGGAGGCTTTCCCCAGCTCCGATCCCCAAGCTTTCTTGGCGCTGATCTCCCACTAACTGCCTAGGACCGCGGCTCCATGGGGCATAATTCAGTAGCGTGGGGAGGAGATAGGGCTGCGGCCAACGCGGCAGGATCAGCCAAATAAGAGAGGCATTCGGAGAAGACCCGCGCGCTGTGCATGCAGGGCTGGAGAAGCCGAGTTCCCGCCTAAACCCGCAAGATGGAAGTTGCTCCCTCTAGCTTTTCCGCTAGCGAAGCGTATTGGTTTTGTGAGTGACCCCTCCCTTCTCGCGCGGGTCGACTTTTAACATTTACTATTTTCTTGAGTCTTGTTCATTTAAAAATGCATGGTAAAAGACACTACCAAATACCCCCTAGATCCGGCCCAGATCCGGTTTTGGGTAACACGGAAAGTTTACAAGGCGCTAGATGTACCCCACCCCAGCACACGGGGTGCGCGCGGAACCGAATGCAAGAATGTGTGCACCAAAGCCGAGGGACCCTGGCAGCTCTAACGTTGCCGAGGATGTGCAGGGAGGGTGAAACTGGGGTGCCCAGCGTGCGTAGGCGTGTACCCCCGCATGTCCACGGGCCGCCGCCTCGCCCCCTCTTGCCGAAACGTGCCAGCAACCTCAGCTCTCCTTCAGCCCTTTCCCAGCCAGACGCTCCCTTTTTGGTGCCTCTGGGCGTTTACTGTAAATTCCGTGACTAAAGCACGCCGGTGAGCCCGGCCCATCGACAGATGGATCAATCGCCCCCTTCTCGGCTGGGGGAGGGGACCCCACCCGGAGCCTCCGAAGCGGTTTGCTGCCGGCTGCCTTGGGAGAGCTCTCGGAGCCCAGCCCGCCGCCGAGCGCGGGCCGCGGAGCTTGCCTGGCACGGAGCCCTGGGCCGGGTCGGTCTCGGGCGCTCCCGCCGTGGCGGGGTGCGAGCTCCCGACAGATCCCTCCCGTGCGGTTCGGGCAGGTCAGCCGGCCTCGAAGGAGGCGGTCGGGGCGCCCGGGCACCGCGGCCTTCCTCCCGCGCCAGGGGAGAGGAGTGGGGAAGGGGTGTCTCGAAGGGCTGCAACGCCGGGGAGTGAGGGGGCCCGAGGGCGCTGGGGGCGCGTGGGGAAAGTTCTCGAGCTCCCCGTGGAGAGCACACGCGTAAGCGTGCTAGGGGCTAGAGCCGGGCAGGCAGGCTGCGTGGGACGCGGGGGGCTGGCGCTGGAGGTGGGGTGGGGGTGGGGGGTCCTTCTTTTCTTTTGCGCCTTCGGGGAGAAGCTCTGCTGCGACTCTCCCGCCCAAGGACGCGTCTGCCCAAGGAGGGTGGAGCCCCTCCCTAGACCCTGGCCACCCAGCCGGGGATTTTCGAGCGCCCCTCCCCCCCCATGCCTCCGGGATGGCTGGGGTGTCCTGGACTCCACGCCCTTCGGCCTCTGCTGAGCTTCCTCAGGCTTTCGGGACCCGTGGGCCGAGGCGGCGGGGGCAGGGGCAGTGGGGGTTGGAGGGCTCAGCCCCTCCGCGGCGGGGGTGGGGGGGCGCGGAGGGCGGTGTTGCGCTGCGAGTGGAGAAGGCGGGTGCGGAGGCTTTGGTGGGTTTGAACGGTAGCTCGGGGAGCCGGTCAGTTTCCGGCCAAGGCAGCAGGTCAGTCCCGGGAAGGGCGGGCGGCAGAGCAGAGGGAGTCAGCGGCGAAGCACTCCTCTCGTCCAGCGTTCCCCGGCGCCACCGCCACCGCCGTGTCGCCGCCGCCGCTGCAGAGTGTCGCTGCTCCGCCGCGCTCCCGCGCCCCGCGCCGCCAGCCGCCTGGGAGCCTGAGCGCCGAGCCCCGGGCGGAGAAGAGGGGCGCGGGCGCGAGAGCCGCGGCGAGGGAGCCGCGAAGGGGGAAGGGGGCGGGCGGAGGGAGGAGCAGGGAGAGAGGGAGAAGGGGAGGGAGAGAGGAGAGCGAGGGAGAGCTGGAGAGAGCGGGAGCAAAGAGCGAGAGCCAGGGAGAGGAGCGGGAGGGAGCGGAGAGAGAAAGACACACCACGCAGAGACACGGTCACTGGAATTCCATTAGAAAAAAGTGAGACGAGCAAGGGTTAGCGGGAGAAGATTTTTTTTTTCTTTGAATCTTTTCTTCGTCTGGGTGCGAAAGAAGCTACTCCGGGCTCTCGTCTTCGAAGCTCCCACTGGATTGTTCCTTGGCGCTAACACCCGTCGGTGGATTTCTCTCCTATTTGCATTTTATTCTGACCCCCACCCTCGCTGCTTCCTTCTAGCCCTTCACTCTCAGATCGCCTCCTCCCCACCTCCCCAGTCCGCTCCTGGGAAGCGCAGGGGAATTGGACCCGCGGGGACCCGAGCCTTCCGGGACCAGCGGAGGGCAGGACAGAGCGAGGACCAAGCTGTCGGCTTGTAAAGCAGATATATGCTCATTTACGTGTATATTTGATTTTAGTGGGCAAGGGGGGCGTCGAGAGGTAGCCCACCGCCCTCCTCCCCCTCCACCCTTCTGCCAGAGGCGAGAATCGCAGGACTCAGGATCCTTATCGGGTGGACTAGCTGGAATCTCCGCATTGGATTTGGGGCTGATTATCACTGCTTGGCTATTATTATTGTTGTTGTTATTATTATTTTTAACCAAGGGAGAAAGACACACAAAAAAACTGTGGGATTTATTTAACATGATCTTGGCAAACATCTTCTGCCTCCTCTTCTTTTTAGGTGAGTACCTGCGGGCGGGGAGGGCAGCTTGTCCGCCGGAGCCTGGGGGGCCCCGCGGGGTCGCGCGTTCTGTCGCCGGCGAGAAGCCGGGAACGCGGAGGGCGAGCGGGGCGCGGGCTGGAGACCGGCGGGGAGAGCGCGCCGCGGAGCGAGCCGGGCCCCGGCGCTGCCGAACCGAGCGGGGCCGGTCGGCGAGGCTGCGGGCGGAGGGACGCGAACCGCGGCTGGCTGGTTACGCGCGGGGCTTGGGAAGGAGACTTGGAACACCCAAACCATCGCCGCACACACGCACGCACACACGCACCCTCGCTTACTCACACACAATGCTAGCACTCATTTCTCTCAAAATATTGGGTTCAAATTGCGGCAAGTTAAGAAAAAAGAATTCCAACTCTTGATCTGGAAGAGAGAAGGGTGGGGAGAAGCTCTGTGTCACGGAGAGAAAAATCATGCCAGTTCCATCTTTCTGGTCTGCTCCCGGATCGATCCCGGTGGACGGCGTGGGTTTCTCCAGGATCTCCTGCTTGGACATTGGTGGGGGCAGCGTTGGCAGCCATCCCCTCACCTGCCAATCAACCTTTGGGAAATGCATCCCACTCCCCTCTCTCTGAAACCCTTTCCAGTGGCCCCGCTCCCTGGAATACTTTTCAAGTTTCTCCCCACCCTTTGCCCGCCCTTCCAGCCAGACCCGAGCCAGATGCGTGGGCAGGAGTGGAGGGTTGTGAGCAACCGTTCACCACCTATCCTTCACCACCTCTGGCCGCCTGGGGACCCTGTAGCTCGTGGGAGGAGGAGGGAGGGAGGTCAAAGTTTGCTTCCTTGGGTGAAGACGGAGAGGAGTTGCCGGGAAAAAAAAGGGATCTGAACAAGACCACCTGCTTATTCTATAAGCCCCCTCCTCCAGGGGCAGGGAGGAGGGGTTGCCTGGTGCCCTGAACCCTGGGCAGGCTCTTTCCCACCCAGAATCCCCAACCCCTCTTGCCCTTTTGTGCTATGTGAAATCCCAGCTGCTTGGGAAGTGGGTATAGAGAGAGCATTCTGGGAGTGGAGGTGAGGAAGAAGGTGTTGGCAAGGCCTGGTGCTGACCTGAGTCCCTGGCAAGGCTGCTGCCTGGGGTAGGTGCTCTGGAGAGGGAGCTGGTCCTGGGTAGGTGCTCTGGAGAGGGAGCTGGGTAATGAGTGTGTTGAGGGTACTCGCATCTACTTGAGTGTGGGTGCTGTTCTTCCCCCCCTTGGCCTGCCGACAGCCTATGGTGAGCCAGGCTGCCTGGCTGGGTCAGGACTGTATCCTTACTCTCCTGACGGAGGGGCGAAGGGAAGGCCTGAGGGGGTAGGTGCCCATCACAGAAAGATGTGGGTCATCTGGTAAGTGCCCTCCTGGCTTGAATAAGGGATTTGAGTCAATACTGGTTGGGCCCTGGACTCTTTGTCCACCCCTGCTTCTACCCCCTCTCAGAAGCTGCCATTCCCCTGGGTGCCTGGCCTTGCTCTAGGGTGTGGCCTTCATGGGTCCTGCCCCCTAAGCCAGAGGCCGCTGTCTCCAGGGTGGAAGGAGCGGCCGGTGGAAACTGGGTAGGGGCTCTGGGGCCCACCGTGAGCTTGCAGCCCTTCCTGGCAACCCACTGCAAGTGGGCTCTCATTCTGGAGGGGTTGTTACAAAACCTGACCTTTTCTCCCACTGCTGGTTTGAAAACCCAGCTTTCTGGGGCCAAGAAGAAAAGAAAATTGTATTTCGGGAGAAGCAGCCAGATTGTCTGCTGCTGAGCTGTATGTATATACCCCAGAGGTGAATTCTGATGTCCTGGGGTGGAGAAGAGTGGTGTGGGGCTCTTAGTCCTTTCTAGGCCCAGAACCCCATGTTGCAGGCAGGCTTTTTTCAGCTGGGAGGGCTGCGGAGTTGACTTTGTTCTCATGATATAGGGCTGTGTGTGTGTCTTTGTGTGTCAGAGATGCACCTGGGGTCTGAGACCCTGGGGACAGAGGTGAGAGGAGAAGTAAAAGCCGGGGACAGCAGTCCTTTTGGTCAGAGCCTTTCAGCTCCCTTCCCTCCCTTCCCTCCCTTCCCCCTTTCCAGAACTGGGGGGCGGGGTTAGTGGAGTGACCACCAGATATTAGAAGACTCTGGGTTAGGCCAGCCAAGGAGGAAGGGATAGGTTGGTAGTGAGGAAACTTCAGCCTCAGGGCCACTTTCCTTGGCAAGGAGCCCGCCATTTGGGAGTTGGTTGGAAATTCCACTTGGGGGGAGAGGATTTGGGAAGCTTGAGCCTGGGTAGGCAGCTTCAGTGTGTGTGTATGGGAGCATGGCGAAGTGTGGTGCCAGGAACATGGGTCTTCAGTATGCCCCCCACAAGAGTGAGGCCTGGAGGTAGAGAGGCCTTTCTGGCCTAGTCATCTTGACCTCTAGGGTTGACGTACCCAGGGAGAGAGTGAGATGGGGCAAGTCACTTGAGGGCAGGGCTGGTCACAGGGCCCACTTCCCACTGGGATCCTAGTGTGCATTCTAGCACTTGCGGGGCTCTCAAGTACGGGAGTGTGTTTGTAGCTCCGGGCAGTCTCTCTGTGCCCCCTTGTCTCTGTAGCAGCTTTTCCACTTGTCTTTTCTTGATGGATCTGAGTTTTCTCCTGATTTAGAATTTGGATGCACCAGGATGCCTTCTGACCTTTACTCTTTTAGAATTCTTGGCCCAAAGCTCCCAGCTGCTATTTCTTTCTCTGGCTGGACTTGATTGGTTCTGGGGGTCATGACGCCAACTAGAAGAGCCAAGGATGGGTGCAGCCAGGGAGCTTGGGGAGAGGATACACTGGCTCTCCGCAAAGCATCCCCCATCACTGGGGAGATGGGGGAAGCCCTTGCTTTTGGCCCAGGAGCCCAGGATGCTGCGAGGATTGTCCTGTGGGGCTCTAGAACCCACCTGTAGGGCAGGCGTGGTAAGTGTCCTTCTTACCCCAATCCCCCAGGCCAGCGTCCTTACTTGTCACAGACAGTGCAGCCTCAGGCACAGTCAAGGTGGGAAGGGAGAAGGTTGCTGGGATGCCAGAGGGAAGTCAGTAGAAGTCCCGGGTTGGGTCGTTCTTGAGGCTCTAGCAGGCAGGCTGGCTGGCTGGCTAGGTGGGGGTAGCAGGTGCAAGTGAGGCCGGGTCAGCCCAGCTGCTCCTGGGTGGCCCAGAGGCACTGAGTCCTGCTTGGGGACCTAGGAATTTGCTGAAGCCAGGAAACAAAGCTGCTGCCTCTGCTTGGGCGGAGGACACCTCTCCAGCCGGTGCCGCCCAACAGCTGGCTTCTTCTCTGGTCTTGTCTCAGCCTGGCCACAGCCTTCAGCTCTTCCCTGTCCTAAGCCAGAGGTACGGTCAATGGGAGAAGGAGTATCTTTTGCTCTGGCCCTTATGGGCTTTCCCACTCCAGGCTACCCCTTGCTCTTCTACTTCCTCTTCTTGTGGGGTAGGTCGGCTCCCTCCAGTGGTGCAGTCCTTTCCCCTCAGCCGCAGTCTGGATGACGGGCTCGCGAGCAGGGCTCTGCCTCTAGGTGTCGCTGTCGCCCTATGGTAGCTCCCCCCCTGCGCAGGGCCTCCTGGGGGAAGGAGTGAGAAGTGGCCTTTCTGGGTAGGGATGCCGGGAGGGGAAGGGCAGATTCTGTGGACTTCGGAGGAGGAGCCTTCTGGCCCAAGATCTTAGTGTGCTTTGGGCTGGATGGAATGGAGGAAGCCTCCCAGGTCACTCCTGGGTCTTGGAAAAGGCGGCCTTGGCTCTGGCATATGGAAGGGCTTTTTCTGGGGCAGGATCTGGAGGGGAAGGGGAGACTGTCCCTGTCTAGAGGAAACCATTTTAGGAGCTTGATTTGACAGGACCAGTGGGCTCCTCCGTGCCCTTCACTTCCGAATCTTTTCCCCCTGAGCCCCTTCCTTCAGAGGACTGCGGGTTTAGATGCTCTGAGGGTACTGGGTAAGAAGGGTGGCTGTGCACTTTTGGAGAGCCGAGGCTCCACATGCAAGGCCAGACTCCAGGGAGGGAAGCTCTTCCCTTTTGCAGCTGCAAATTGGCTTCTTATTCAGCTTTTGGAAAGAAGAAATAAAAGGAGAGACCGAGCGGGGAGAGGGTTTCAGAGAAGGGTGGAGAGGAAAGGGAAGAGGGAAGAAGTAGGTGGTGCTAGAGAGTGAGCGAGCGAGCACGGGGCTATTCAAAGAGCAAAGGTGATGGAGAAATGGACCTTAGAAGGAAGGAAGTCAGAGAGAGAAGTGTGTGAGAGAGAGATGAGAAAAGCCCGTCAGGACGAACACACACACACACACACACACACACACACACGGAGGAAAGCTACGCCTGCAGCACTCTTTCTGCAGGGCTGGGGTAGAACTGGGCCACAGAAGGCATTGTTTCAGGTGTCCAGCCAGGGTGGCGTTGGACTGGGAGGTGTGGAGGGCTGGACTGGAAAGGGGTGGCTGCCCCCTTCTGGGCTTGCCTCAGGACCAGTTCAGGCTTATCTCTCGGGGTCTTCTTTTAGAGCCTGGAAACTCAGAATGGACAGGCCAGTAGTCCGAGGGGTCCTTTGTGACCTTGAGTTGTCATCTCCCTTCTTTAGGCCTCAGTTTCCCCAGGGTAAAATGGTGGGGTGGTGGAGTTGGATGCTGTGGTCTCTGAGGCCCTAACGGACTAGGAAAGTAAAATTATTTCCTGCTACTTTCCCCGTTTGACCCAGCGTGTTGGCCGGACCTCTGGCTGGAACTGAGGTGGATGGAGGCTTGGGCAGCAGGAAAGCAAGAGTCCCCCTCTGCACACTCGGGCAGGCCCTGCAGCCCCCCAGCTCTCCCCTGAGGCTGTGGCATTCTTCTCTGGCCTCCGTGGTCTTGCTCAAGGGTCTTCCGGCTTTACTGTGGTCAGCTCCTGGGCCCAGGGCTGAGGGACGACCGAGTGCGATTGCAAGAGAATCTAGTGAGCCAGGGCACAATGACAGCTCGAGGTCTCCTTTGGGGTTGAGGAGGGATGTTGGTGTCTTGGGGATCCATTCCTGGCTCTTCCTGGGACCCGCTCTGTGGTGGGGAAAGGCAGCATGGAGTCGGCTTTGGTGTGCTTTGGCGTGAGATGGGTGTGGAGTTCCCAGAAGGGCCCCAGCCCCCAGGCCTGCATCTTGGGTCGGAGGTCGTGGCGGCCCTCATTCATGCTTGTCTTCCCTCCCCACCACCCAGACGAGACCCTCCGCTCTTTGGCCAGCCCTTCCTCCCCGCAGGGCCCCGAGCTCCACGGCTGGCGCCCCCCGGTGGACTGCGTCCGGGCCAATGAGCTGTGCGCCGCGGAATCCAACTGCAGCTCCCGCTACCGCACGCTGCGGCAGTGCCTGGCGGGCCGGGACCGCAACACCATGCTGGCCAACAAGGAGTGCCAGGCGGCCCTGGAGGTCCTGCAGGAGAGCCCGCTGTACGACTGTCGCTGCAAGCGGGGCATGAAGAAGGAGCTGCAGTGTCTGCAGATCTACTGGAGCATCCACCTGGGGCTGACCGAGGGTAGGCGGGGCCTCGGGGGGGCGGGGCGGGGCGAGGCGAGGCGGGTGGGGGCCTGGGTTCCGGGGAAGGCTTGGTACCTGAGGGAGCTGGCAACCGCTCCATCGCTCCTTGCCAGGGGAGCCTAGAATTCAGAGGAAGCTGCTGGCCCCCTTGGGAGGGCGGCTGTTGGAGGTGGAGTGACAGCTGGGGGGTAAAGGGGGGCAGGTGGGAGAAGGAGAAAAAGGCGGGAGAAAGGAGGGGACTCAGGGTCGGGGAGAGGATGGATGGATGGACGGACGGACGGACGGACGGGCCGTGAAGCGGTAACAGAGAAGGGTAGGCAGCAGATGGGGTGCAGGCAGAGCTGTGCCACCAAGCAAACCGGCCCCCACCAACCCCCCCTCCCCCAAGCCCTGGGCTCTGAGCTGAGGGCAGTCCCAGTTTTGCTCTTCCTGCTGCCAGGAGGCTTGCTCTGCAGGTGGCTTCCTGACCCTGGGGCTGGCCTAGGCCCCTTCTACAGGGCCTGGAGTAGTGTGTGGGCAGCAGGCCCCTGCAGCTCTGGAGGTGGAAGCCGCAACTGCCCCTCCCCTAGCAGCGGGCTCCCGGGTGGGGTCCCCCTCAGGACCACAGTGTGGAGGATTTGTATATAGTGCCGGAGGATGGGACACCTTGGTCAGACGTTCATTCATTGGTCCAACAACTGTTTATTGAGAGGGTATCATCTGCAAGGCATTGTGGGAACACTTGAGAATAAGCTGGTGTAGCCTCTGCCTTCAGGGAGCTCATAGTTGGGGGGATGGTGCAGAGAAGTGAGGGCTTTCTGTCGTTTGGTGGCATGAGTGCTGTTGGAAAGCACTGGTGCTGTGGGAGCCCCAAGGCAGCATCTTAGAAAATCTGAAGAGCATTCCTGGAAGAGGCAGCCTCCGAGGCGAGACTAAGGAGTGAGCTGCAGTTACATTGGGAGGGATACAGGAAGTGTGGGAGGTGGAGGGGGAGCTTGGGCGAAGGCCCCCAGGAGGGAGTTAAACTCACCTGCAGACCTATAAGTAACTCAGTATAGTCAAGTGGGGAGTTGAAGGTGGGGATGGGTGAGGAGAGGGGAGGGGTGTGAACTGGCTGGGCCTCAGGGAGCCCCGCAAGGGGAGACCTGTGATCTGGGCTTCAGGACAGTGCTCCTGTGTTCCAGGGGAGAGAGTAGGTTGGAGGCTGCTGCTGTGATCCAGGCCAGGGGTTGTGGTGGCCGCCCAAGGACCGTGGCAGGACTGAGGCAGGGTCCAAGGAGGTAGAACTAACAGGTCTTGGTGAAGGGAGAAGAGTCAAGGGGGACAGTTTTCTCTTTTGCACAACGGGGTGGGTGATCAGGCCATTTACAAGAGGCAGCGAAGGTTTCCTGTTGGGGGAGGCTAGAGAGATGACGCCTTAATTTTGGGGCATGTGGCTTTGGTTGGCCATGGCCCGGACACAGCCATTCTTGTAGGGCTGGAGCGCAGGTGGGGAAGACGCACTGCACATACAGCTGGTGTGCGCACACTGAGGTGAGGCAGGGACAGAGCTCCCGGGTCCACCAAGGTTTAAAGATGGCCGGCACGCAGCGGCACCTGCAAGGGAGCCGGGAGAGAGGTGGGAGGGACAGTAGGAGACCCGGGAAGGAAGCGGGTTCGGCAGTCTCCAGTACTTGGGCTCCAAAGGGAGAGGGCTGGCAGGGTCTCTGTGCCCTTGGGGTGAGCTCTGCAGGTGGGTGCTGGGAGCAGAAGCCTGGTTACGGAGTGAATGGGAGCCGGGAGTGGTGACTGTGGACCACTTCTAGAATTTTGCCGCGAAGAGGAGAGAGAACAAAGGACGACTGTTTTTAGAGATGTGAGAGGGTGGAGCAGCTTGAATCCAAAGGTTAGGCCAGTAGTGATGGAGGTGTGGAGGTGAAGAGAGCGGTATGCTGTGGAGCCGCACCCTTGCTTAGCCTGAGATGGAGGGTGCTGGAGGGAAGGAGGAAACGGGGCCAGAGAATGAGTGGTTTCTGACCAGGGACCAAGATGTTTCCAATACGCCCTGAATATGGGAGTAAAGTGGGCATGTCATTATGAACAGTGTCACCACCGTGAATAGCAAAGTAACTCCCCTGAACCAGTCTCCTGTTCCTAGCCACCTCGAGCCCTGGAACTAGAGGTGAGCAGAGAAGGGGAAACAGTGCCACAAAGCTGTTGTCTGTTACTCTCTGCGAGGTGAGGGAGAATGCCTCGCAGGGCCTGAAAACTGAGGTCTCTGAGCCCACGGCTGGGTTGTTTAGTTTCTTGTTTTCTTTCCCGAGGCCTTCAGTTTCAACCCGGGGGAGGTGGGGCATTACCTTGGGGTGGGCTTACGGAGGGCTGCAGGACACACAGGGAGGGGACAGAGGGACTGCCAGCTGGAAGAGCCAGGTGGGCCCGCTTAGAGCCTTGCCACCACCGGAGTGGCTTCCTCTGGCCAGAGCACCGAGGCCCCTACTGGTGGGACCTCGGCTGTGGGGCGTTTGGATGACGATGGTACGCATCACGGGCTTTATGCCCTGTGGTCTGAATTCAGGGCCCTCTCAACCCAGGAATGGGGGACTGGAGAGGTGTGAGCTGGCTTGCTGGTTCTCTTACTCAGCAAACACCTCTGAAGCCACGACTGTTTGCTTCGGAATTGCGGGGTGGGGGGGGTTGCTGATTCAGCCATGGTCCCTGTGCTGGCCTGCGTCTGGGCTAGGAGAACCTCCCCTGGGCCAATCCTCTAAAAGTAGAGCTTCTGCTTTCTCGTTCCTCAGAACCCACCCTGCCCCCATTCCTGGCTCTTGGGAGCCAGAGGTAGTTTCTGCCTAGAGCCGGCCAGGGGAGGCTGAGAGGCCTTTTAACAGCAGGTAACATTCCTGTGAGTGACAGGATCCATCGAGAGTTAATTATTCACGGTGTGGGATGAGCGGTCTCCCTGGGGTAGGCTGCGAGCACTTCCTCCCTATTGCTTAATAACACTTAATAACCTGGCTTGGGCCCGGGGCAGGGTGGGGGATGGTGGAGAGGAGAGATCTGTGTTTGGACTCTGATTGCGGCTTCTCCTTGGCCCCTGCCCACGGATGTGATTGCCCTGGAGGGTGGGCCCCACCTTCTTCCTCCACCTGAGACCGAGCTCTGCAGAGTCTGAGAAGCTCAGCAGCAGACAGAGGTGGCGGTGGCAGGAATGTGCCTTCTGCTGAGATCCTGGACAGTCCCAATTGCAAAGGACCTAGAGATCGTTTTGTCCCACTCCCGCTTTGGTGGGGAAGCTGAGGTGCAGGGAGGAGGGTTGGTGGAACCAGGAGCCCTGACTCCTTTTCCAAGCCCCCTTTCCAGCTGCCCTGGGGAGATGCTGTGGCCAGGGGCTCAACTTTCCCTTCTGTCACCACCACCATAACCACCAGTATTTTCATGGGGGAGTGCTGCCCTTGATGGTTCCACAGGGCACTGGTGACCAGGCTTCTTGCCTTCTCCAGAGGTGGCACTGAAGTTCAGGGTCATTCAGGTGCTTCAGATATGAAGAGCACAGGCCCCTCCCACAGGTCATGGCCCAGGAATCTGACATGCTAGATTTGGGTCATTCTGGTGGCCAGGATGCCCGAGGGGACAGGTCTCCAATTTCCCACTGGTGCATTCTGCTGCAGGAGCAGGTCAGCATGAGTTGACTTAAATAGGATGGGCCTCTCCCAGCCAGTCCTGGAATAGGCTGTTTTCCCCCCGGACACTCCCCGCCAACTCTGCAGTCACTCATGCTAGCTGATCCATACCCAGGGGCCTCGCTGTGCCAGGTGCAGGAGCGAAGGACAGGCCCTGGGCTGGGGGAGCAATCCAGCTGGCATAAGGCTGACCCTGTGAAAAGTCAAACAGCAGCAGTACTTGTTTAAGAACAGTTAGGTTTGTCAACACTTTTCATTTTGGAGACCGAATACGTCTGGCTAAGTGCTTGGACTCCAGAGCCAGCTGCCTGGGTTCGAAACCTGGCTCTGCCACTTACCAGTTGTGGGGTGCTGGGCCAGTTACTTATCTCTGTACCGTCTCAGGCCAGTTCTTTTTTTTTTTTTACCCATCAATAATTACTTTATTTATTTATTTATTAACATATAATGTATTGTTTGCCCCACGGGTACAGGTCTGTGAATCATCAGTCTCACACACTTCACAGCACTCACTATAGCACATACCCTCCCCAATGTGCATCTCCCAGCCACCCTATCCCTCCCTAACCCTACCCCCCACTCCCCAGCAACCCTCAGTTTGTTTCCTGAGATTAAGAGCCTTTATGGTTGTCTCCCTCCCCGGTCCCATCTTGTTTTATATTTTCCCTCCCTATACCCCACAAACCCCTGCCTTGCTTCTCAAACTCTTCATATCAGAGAGATCATATGATAATTGTCTTTCTCTGATTGACTTATTTTGCTCAGCATAATTCCCTCTACTTCCAACCACATCATTGCAAATGGCAAGGTTTCATTTTTCTTTTGATGGCTGCATAGTATTCCATTGTATATAGGCCACATCTTCTTTATCCATTCATCTGTTGACGGACATCTAGGTTATTTCCACAGTTTGGCTATTGTGGACATTGCTGCTATAAACATTGGGGTGCACATGCCCCTTCGGATCCCTACATTTGAATCTTTAGGGTAAATACCCAGTAGTGCGATTACTGGGTTGTAGGGTAGCTCTATTTTCAACTTTTTGAGGAACCTCCATACTGTTTTTCAGGCCAGTTCTTTAGCAATAAAACAGGGAGAGGAAGAGTGCCTATCTCATAGAGATATTAAGAGGATGAAGTGAGTTTGTAGACCGAAAGTGCTTTCAGTGGTGCCGGCACACAGAGGGCTCAGTATAACACCATTTTTATTACAAAAAAGCTTCCTAAGCTCTTGCATTATTTGACCCCAACAAATAGCTGTGGCTGGTAACACCCCCACTGCCTGGGGTTTCCCCGGTGCCTGTGGGTAGAGAGGAGGATGCTGAGGTTGTCCAGGCCTGGACAGTCCCAGGGAAGGTGGGATTGGAGACTGGCCTAAAAGGATGTCGGTGGGCAGATAGCACTCAGGCCCCGCTGTGTGTCTCAGGGCCTGAGGGGTGTTCGCTCCTATGGGGGGAATTGAAGGGTGGGGGCCCGTTCTCCAGGGGAGAATGAGTATCTGGGGTCCACACCATTTTGGGGGGGCCTGCTAGCAGACAGATGCCTTGCTCTGTGAACCAGCAGAGGGCCGGCAAGCCTGGAGTGCTGGCCTCTGGGGGACCTCCTGGGGCTGGCTGGATGAGCCCCTTAAAGGCAGATTGTAAGTCCCCTCTTCTGGGTGGCTGGCCCCTTCTTGCCAGTGGCCCCACGGATGCCACCGCACGTGTGCTCTTCTTCAGGCACCAGACCCTGGGTGGATGGGAAATCAATGTGTGAGACTCCGGGTCGTCACCGGTCTCCTCCGCCCCTTCAGCGCACACACACAGTCTGAGTGATTACCCATTGATTTCTCCTCTCGGTGACGTCTCAAGAGGATATTTCCTCTCCTGCCGCGGTGTTGGCGGAGGGGAGTCCCGACGAGGAGGTGCTGGGTCTCCAGGGCATCCCTGTGCCATTTATCTCCTGTCACTCGCTCGCTTTTCCCACTCGCCAAGGCTCTGAGGCACCCCAAAACCCTGAGGGGAAATCTGAGAAGCCAGCAGGTGGTGGGGAGGCCCAGCAGGAAGTGCGGAGGTGGGGAGTCAGTCAGACAAGCTGGGGGTGGGGGGGTCAGGCCTCCACTTAGCAGACCTTCAGCCCCTCCAGTCAGACTCTTCTGGTGACGCGACGGGAAGCAAAGAGGAAGTTCTGGGCCCTTAGGTGGCCTGGGCAAAGCATGAGAGCCAGGGGACCTGATTCTAGTCTAGCTCTGCCACAGGGATCTGTGTGATCTCAGTCAGGTTGCTTTACCTCTCTGGGCCAACTCAGAGTCCTCTCCTATGAGATGAGGAAGCTGTACAGAAAAACCTTGGAGGGCCTTTGTCTTCAAATCCTTTGCTTTATGCCTGGTCTTCTGCAGGCTGTCCACATCCCCAGTGCTTGATTTCTGGAAGCGTTTGGAAGTCCTTAGAAGAGGGCTGGACATGCAGGGAGGTCAGGAGAGGGAAGCATGAACAGTACTGACCTGCTGTGGGGGACCTCTACTCCAGTTGGAGAGAAAGAGCTCACCTGTGTGTGCGGAGTGCTCAGTATCCCATGCGTCGCTCGCTCTTGTCTGGCACCGTGGGAGGCGTGAGCCCGTGCCTGACGCTGGTTTTCTCTTCCAGGTGAGGAGTTTTACGAAGCCTCACCCTACGAGCCGGTGACCTCCCGCCTCTCGGACATCTTCAGGCTTGCTTCAATCTTCTCAGGTAAGTGGGCTCGTGCTCGGGCCTCCCCAGTCCTCCCCGGTGCCGGGGACTTTATCCGGTTCTGCCTTCCACCAGCAAGCCCCTCCGTGTTTCTGAGCTCTGGGTCCTCGTCTACGAAAGAAGAAGCCGTACACCTAGTCCCGAGGCTGTGTGTGGAGTGGAGCACTTATGGGAATTGCGTAGAATGCGTCTACCCTGCAGTGGGTCTTGAATCGGAAACTTGGTGTCACTCCCCGAGTTTTTCTTGCCCTGTGGCGTCCTTCTTTCCAGTCCCCAACTCTTGCACTTTGGAATTCTACTTTGGTCAAGTGGTTCAACTTTGTTGTGCCTCAGTTTCCTCAGTTGCACAGTGGGAGAGTACCTACCTTGGACTGGTGTGAGGTCTGGATGAGCCAGTGGCTATAAAGGGCTCAGAGAGATGCTGGGCAGTGCAGCTCAGGGCCCGAAGAGGAACCATTAGCCGTGGCTCTTGGCAGTAGTGTCATCCCTCCCTGCTCCTCTCTGGGACTCCCCTTCCCCTGAGGTCTCTTCTTCTTGAGCACGACTGAGAGGCCTCTGAGTCCCCTGGCCACTCCTGCCCCAGCCTGCCCCAGGAAATGAGAGGACTCTGGAACTCTAGCTTGGCTTGCCATGGTCTTTGTGTAGGAGTCTGATGAGTCTGTTGTTCCTTCTTCTTGGCCTGCTCCCTCTGGCATCTGGGAGACCTGCGGGCCCAGGGCAGCCGCTCCTGCTCGGGCCCTGGGGAGGGCCTTCCAGTCTTGGGAACTGCTCTGGGGGAGGGGGCTGGGGATGAGTACCTCCTGAAGCCATCACTGGGGCTCCAGGGTGGCCATGGGGGCCTGTTCCATTCAGAGCCCCAGACCTCGGGATTCGAGGAAGTTTCGTGGCAGTATATGAAGACTTCTGAAGTTTCTTTTGCTCTAAACCATGGGTTCTCAACAGCAGCGCCGTTGGCGTTTTGACCTGGATAGTGCTCTCCTGTGGGCGGAGCTGTCCCATTCCCATGCATTGCTGGATGTTCAGCAGTGTCCCTGGCCTCTACCCATGGGATGCCAGGAGCAGCACACTGAGTTGTGACAACCGAAAATGTTTCCAGATGTCTCAAATGTCTCTTGGGGACAAGACTGCCACCAGTTGAGAAACAGCGCTCTAAAACTGTGAAATGAAAGGCTCTCCAGTGAGACCCTAGACCCTTTCAAATGAAGAATTCTCTAGGAGACTTTCTCAAACTTTCTTTTTCCATTATTGCCCCCCTAAGGAGAAAAGTCAATTCTCTGTAGAGAAATACCATCTTAGTCTGTTCGGGCTGCCCTAACAAAATACCGTGTTGGGGAGCTTCACCAAAAGAAATGTATTATCTCATAGAGACTGGAAGTTGAAGATCAAGGTCTGGTGGGGCTCGGTTTCTGGCGAGAGGCCTTTTCCCGGCTTGCAGATGGCCACGTTTTTACTGTGTCCTCACAGGGTGGGGTGAGGGGTGGCAGGGAGGGAGGGAAGGGGAGAGAGAGTGAGAGAGTGAGAGAGTTCTTTTCTTTTTCTTCTTTTAAAATAAGGACACCATTTCTGTTGGTCATGGCCCTACCTTCTTACCTTTATGACCTCACTTAACCTGATTACCTCCTAAAGCTCTGTCTGGAAATACAATCACATTGGAGATTAGGACTTTAGCATATGAATTTGGTGGGTACAATATAGTGCAGAGCAAATACCAAGGAATACTTACTTTTTTTTTTTTTTTTGCCTACCCAAGAACCAATTTTTGCACCCTTGGTTCCATTGAGAATACATGAAATCTAGTAATTTCTAAGAGAGTGATATCTAAGAGATTGATACAGGAGGGTACATAGGTACTTGGTGGAGGAAATTCTGGAACCCCATGAGAAAGGAGGCATTGGCCAAAGGGTGACCATCTAGATTTTCCCTTGAGCCCTGGTGGTGTTTGGGGGTGGTACTGATGGAATGGGGACTTCAGAGGTGATCCTGATTGGTTTTGGCTAGAGCTCCACCTCAGGCCACTCTTTCGGAGATGGCCTCAGGGCTCAGATACAGGTTAAAAACATTCTCAGCCTGGGGTGCTATAGTGGGGATGCCCTCCAGCCCCGATGTACGCAGTTCCCACCCTGCCAGTTGGGTTCTGTTGGAGGAGCAGGAGCCTTTGGGTTTCCCTCCAACAAAGAAATCATTTAGGCTTGCTCCTTGAAGGGTAAAGGTCAGAGGTCTGCTTCCCAGGCTCCCACTAAACATCTTTTCTTTTATTTACTTATTTATCAGAGAGAGAGTGAGTGAGCAAGAGAGCACAAGCAGGGGGAGCAGCAGGCAGAGGGAGAGGCGGACACCCTGCCGAGCAGGGAGCCCGATGCAGGACTTGATCCCAAGACCCTGGGATCACGACCCAAGCTGAAGGCAGACACTTAACCGACTGAGCCACCCAGGCATCCCTCAAGCAAAAAATCTTTATGTAATGGGCTTAATACTCCTCGGGGTAAGGATATTGACAAGTGAGGAAGTTACTGGATCTCATTTCACTGAACCAGATTCATTTACCTGCTGCCCAGATGAAACTAGACCCCACATGACCCTGGATCCCTGGGGTCAGGGAGAGGGCATAGCTTCGGGGTCTGTGACAATCTCCCCCTCATCATTCAGTTGACCCCACTCCATCCAGAGTAGCCCCAGAGTTGGTGCATGGGTGGCTCCGTCTGGGAAGCTTGGGCGCAGAGCTGGGAAGAGGGCCCTGGCCAGGCCAGCAAGAAACCAAGTGGGCCAGGGTGGGGCACAGAGCAAAAACAAGGCTGGATGCTGAGCTGGGAGGCCGGGGCGAGTGCCAGTGCGTTCTCTGCCACAGATCACCTGAAGGGCTGTGGGGAGGTCACCTCCCTGCTCCAGACCTTGTGTTTCTTTTCTGAAGAAGGAAGACAAGCTTAGAGCAGAGCTCCCCGATCTTCCCCACCAAGGCACAAAGACAGTGGCAGTATCAGGTGGCATGCTCAAGTGAGCAGAGCGTCTTAGTGCTCAGGGGGACCTGGGCCTCTCTGTGGCTGCCCCGTGGGGTCAGTATCTGGGCACACATGTCACCTAGCTGTGGCTGGCTGGCTGAGAAGGTCTGGCTTGTGGGACCCAAGATCTGTACTGGGGCTCTGGCATGATGAGACTGCCACCCCCGAGAACTGGGCGGAGCCCGTCTACTCTTGCACAGGCCCAGAGTTGGCTGTGCATTGCCTCCTCCATCGTCTCTGCGTGGCTGTGGGTGGGGAGTATGGGGTCTCTGTGGCCCCCCTCTGGGCCACACTACACCCAATCCGGGCCCTTGGGACCCAGAAAAGGGTGCTCTTGTAGCTTTGGGGTTCAGTTGCTACTATCTCCTTCACATCTAGTGTCTAAGAATTTGGATCCCTGTTGTTGGGGCCTCCTGGGACATGTGTTCTTTATCTCTGGCCTCCTCTCTCTGTTGGGGTTCTCAGAAAGTCCCACTGGGAATCTGCTGGCAAAAAAAGCTGCCAGGATTCCTCCAGCACTGTCTGATGCCAGAGGCTCTGGGGCAGGGACCAGCCTCCCCTCCTCTCTGCCTAGTTCAAAGACAGGCCCTAGGATCAGTGACTGGGCCTGGGATTACCGGTGTCCCGTTAGCCCTGAGTCCAAGGCTGGGAGGAGAGCAGGCTGGCTCTGCCCTGAACCATGGCGGCAGTGATGTTGAAGACGTCCAGGTGGGAAGGGAGAGTTCATGGGGAAGTGAGAATTTTCCTGTTTCTAGCCTAAGAGCAGTGCTCGAGAAGAGTGTGGGCCTTAAGGCGGGCAGTCCAGGGTTTGAATCCTGACCTGGCCACTTAGTGGAGTGTGACCTTGGGCCTCACTGCGCCTTCTCAAGCTGTGTTGCCTGTGTTTGTAGAGTGGGAACGGGATCCCTCCGGGCAGGATTGCTACCGAGGATTTGCTGAGAAAGGATGTAGGTAGAGTAACAGGGTTATCCAGCCTGTGCTGAGGATGCTCAGTAGGGGAACAGGGGCTTGGGGTGGGGGCTGAAGTTGAGAGCCGCTCCATCCCCAGGTGTCCGTGACCCCGTGAATACCGCACCCCAGCTCGTCACACGTAGGGGGCAGGAGAGGATGGAACAGGCGAGAAGAAGGTCTTCTTAGGGAAGGGAGAGACTGTTCAGGCGGAGGGAGGTGGTGGAAGGGTTCCGTTTTCCATTCCGAGGCTGAAGGGTCTGGGAGGCCCAGGCAATGGTTTCCCTCGGAACCACGGGCCGTGCCTGGGGGACAGGGAGAAGGAATAGGCGATGGCCGCCTCTGCTGGGCTGTGCATTCTTGGCGAGTGTGGGGAGCCTCCAAGGGGCTCTGCATCTCCCGAGGGCCTTACCGGGTGCTTGGGCCTGGAGCATGTTTATGCAAACATGTCTTTTCTGCAGCTGGAAGGGACTTAGAGATCACCTAGGCCCACTTCTTCTCCTGGCAGGAAAGGAAATGGAGACCCTGAGAACAGGGACAGACTGGACTGGGATTCAAGTCCTTGATACCACCCTGCCCAGGGTCTGCCTCAGGCAGGTGCCTCGAAGCCCTGGTTTCCTCTTCCACGGCAATAGAAACACCTACCTTCTAGTGTTTTTGTTGGGACTAAATGAGATCCTGCAGGTAAATGCTTGACTCAGTGTGGGGATATTGCACTAAAATGTGTAGCTATTTAAAACTTATTCTGGAGTGGTTGGCCTGGAAGCTTGCATCTGGGAAATGGTTGCAAGCCTTTCAGTGACGTGAGGCGGCCTCCCACCCATGATAGGGCTGGGTGGCGGCTGGAGTGGGAGGTGACTGGGCAATTTTCATAGGACAGTAGGCCCCAGGGCTCCTGCTGAGGCATCCTGGCCTTGGTGAGCCACACTTTGGAGGGGTGGGGACACATGGAGCCTAGTGAAATGTCTGGGCCTGGGAACTCTTGTGGGCTGGAGGAAGATGCAGTGGGTGGTGTCTGCCTCAGTTTGACCAGTAAGCCTCTGGGGTGGGGGGACCATCTTGCCTGGATAGGGGCAGGAAAGGCCTAAGGATGGTTCGGGCTCCACCGGTCCCCTTTTTGGGTGCTTAGGAGTGGAGGGGACCCTATTCCTGCCAAGAAGCCTGGCAGGTGGTGCCTGACAGAGAAGAGCCACCCTTCCCCTTGGTACCACAGCCCTCTCATGCGCTGGGGGCACGAGTGTGATCGAGGGTGTTGGTCTGTGTCTACACATCCATGCTTCTCGTATTCCTGTGGGTGCTTTGCACAGTGCTGTGCTCCTAATACAAATCCACAGAAGATTCTGGAGAACTTGGTGGGCCTGCTAGAGCTAGTTTGCATCTTGGCCTTACCCTATCAGCTGCGTGACGACAGGGTGGGGCACCTGATCCCTCTGACCCATCAAACGGAGCGGTTGGGGCTTGCCCTGCTGGGATTGGTGATGCGTGCACAGCTCCGTACGTGGCGCGGGGGCACCCTGGGTGAAGGCCGTGGGCGTCACTGCTGAGGGTGGGAGGGAGCTAATGGCTCCCGGGGGGGTGTTAGACCACACAAGGCAGGTGGTGGAGAGGTCCAAGCAAGTCTGAGGGGGCTGTGCGTGCCACATCTTCGGAGTATCTGAGGCTTAGGGAAGGGCGGGGTGCTCGTAAGTGCTTCGTGGTGGGGGCGACCTGTTGAGTAAGCATTGAGCTTGCTGTTCCAGATACTACATCAGACCCTGCTTCAGAGTGACGTAGACTCATGTCCTCACTGTCTGGTCGGGTGAGCAGACACCCACTTAGACACCTGCTAGGGGCATGGTGGTGGTGTAGACCAAGGGCCGCCCCGAGAGTTCAAGGAGCCTGGGTAAATCAGGAGCGGCTTGGAAGAGGACAGAGGAGTCCTGGGAATGCCATTCCTGGCAGCGTCATGGCTTAGAGGCCTCGCCCAGCTGGGGTGATGCAGGAACCACACACCTTCTGGGCCCCGTGGGCTCTGAGGACAGTGAAGAGAGACCCTTGTGTCAGAGGGGAGGTTGGCCTCTCTGGGGTCTCTGTGCTTGGGACTCCTGCCTTGGACTTCTGCAGGACAGGGCTCAGCATGATTGCATGGCTCAGGGACCTGGGTCGCTGGGGAGGGGTGCAGAAGAGGGTCAGGTCCTTGGCTCCAGAGCCAGGCCTCTGTGAAGGACACCTCAGTGGCCAGAGTGGGGGCCTGGCTTGGCTCTGCCAGATGCCTCAGGAGGCCCCTTCCTTTCCCTGGGTCCTCTGAGCGGGTGCCTGAGCCTTTGTGCCCCCAGCCCCTCCTCCCCTCAGGTCGCTTAGCTGAGGCTGGTGAGAAAGGGCTTTACAGGCTCAGCCTCAGCGGGTTGGCTGGCGCCTCTCAGATGCCCCCCCTCTGAGGCAGCCCCTGTGAGGAGGCTGTGGGGGAGGTTTGGGGACTGAGGGCAAGGGAGGAGCTGAGGAAGCAGGCAGCCTCTCTCCCTGCCCCCCTGCATGGTGGCTTAGGCGATAAACTGCTTATCCTCAGGTTGTCTCCCTGAGCCGAATGCAGAAGCGTGTTATTTAAATTTCAAAATCACATTCTTCTCCTAACAGCTGTCAGAGACTCTGAGTGTCAACGAAAATTGGGCTTTAGCTGCAGCTCTGTCACCTCTTACACCTCCCCTCTCCTGAAGAACTCATCCCATGGCCAGGGAGAGAGGACGTGGGGTGGGCAGGACAGGGCCTGTGGGGACAGGGGGAGGGGAGGCGATGGTGTGGATGGAGTCAGGTGCCCAGTGACTCTTGCTGTGCTGGTCAGCAGTTGGGAGAAACCGGGAGGAGGCAGGCTGCGCCATCAAGGGGGGTGAGGTGTTTCCCCCTCCGTTTCCCTTCCTGCTCTCTCCTATCAGTGCGGGTGACCTCAGCTCCTGTCAGCTGGGGGGAGGATTTGCTTGCCCTCAGGTGTGAGCAGGGTGTTGGTGACATCATGTTTTGCTGCCTTTGTGTCTAAAGAAGAAATTGCTATGAGAAAAAAGGAAGGAGGGAAGGAAGGAAAGAATAGGAGAGAACAAAGTTTAACACCAAAGAAAGGCTTTTTAATGGTAGGATTTGAGATGTCACGGTTGGGGTGAGGTTTTTGGAGTGCAGACATTTCCCCCCTTTTTTAAGGGGGCGGGGCAGAGGGCAGGGGAGAGAGAGAGTCCTAAGTCTCCACACCCAGGGCAGAGCCTGATGAGGGGCTTCATCTCATGACCGTGAGATCACGCCCTGAGCCAAAATCAAGTCAGACCCCTAACTGACTGAGCCACTCAGGTGCCCCTCCTGGTACTTTTAAAGTAATATCTCTTAGGGGCACCTACTTGCTTCTCCTCGGGTATGTAAGACAGGCTCTGCCAGCAGTGGTGATGGACGGGGGTGGGGGGAGTTCTGGGCTGGGTCTCTTTGCTTTTTAGAGCCTCCTGAGATGATTCTACAAGATTCCACATACCCCCCTCCCCCCAAGTATGCTCCTGGTTTAGCCATGAACCGTGTTCATCTTACTTATCCTGGTGTAAGGCAGGGTTTTGTTAACTGCCCTGGGAATGCCCCTTCCAACCATATCTGTTGAATTTTTTTTCCTTTTTAAAAATATTTTATTTTATTTTATTTTATTTTATTTTATTTTATTTTATTTTTTCAGTGTTCCAAGATTCATTGTCATATCTGTTGATAGACTCCTTTAACCCTGAGGCTGTGGAGAGAAAGGAATGGGTCTGAAGGGGGTTAGGTCAGAGTGTGTGGAAGGTGGTGGTGTGTGCATGCGTGTGTGTGTGTGTGTGTATGTGCTGTGAGCATGTTTTGTGTTTGTGTGTGGAGTGGTGTGTGTATGAGTTGGTGTGTGTGTGGGGGAGGGGTGGTGTGTGTGTGTATGTGTTGGTGTATGTGTGTGGGGGTGTGTGTGGTGTGTGTGTGTTGTGAGCATGTTATGTGTGTGTGGAGTGGTGTGTGAGTATGAGTTGGGGTGTACGTGTGTTGGGGGATGGTGTGTGTGTATCAGTTGGTGTGTGTGGGGGGGTGGTGTGTGTGTATCAGTTGGTGTGTGTGGGGGGGTGGTGTGTGTGTATGAGCTGGTGTATGTGTGTGTGTGGAGTGGGGGTGTGTGTGTGTATGAGTTGGTGTAGGTGTATGTGTGGGTGGTATGTGTGTTGTAAGCATGTTATGTGTTTGTGTGTGGAGTGGTGTGTGTGTGTGTGTGCGATGAGTTGGTGTATGTGTGTGTGGGTGGTGGTGTGTGTCTATCAGTTGGTGTGTGTATGGGGGGGTGGTGTGTGTCTAAGTAAGGGATGGGAGATTTTCCCATTTGAAGATGGGAAGGCCATTTTCACATGATCAACAAAAATAATGGACTAAACCTATATATGTGTATTTTGGGGCTTCCTACAATGTGGAGGTTGTATCATTGAACTCTGGATGCTTCTGTCCCGTCTCGCAGACGTGGGGTGTGTGTGAATTCATCCCTCAAACTCCAGAAGCATCCCATGTGTGCTGTGCCCTGTTCTAGGGGCCGGCGGTATGTCAGTGAACAAGACAAGGGAGTCATTGCTTCTTATGGAGCTTATTTCGATTTGTCTGAGACAGAGAAAAACAGAAGACAAGCCAACAAACAAATGAACAGCACCAACAAAAAGACAGTGACGAATGCCACTCAGGATTAAATAGGAGGCTAGGATAGAGGTGGCTGGTGGCCCTTCCCAATGGGGAAGGCCAAAGTCGGGATCCCGGGAAGGATCTAGCCATGGAATCCGGGGAATGGCAGAGGGCACATCTAGGGGAAGGTCCCAAGGACCTTCGGGAGGGTGGGGCCTGGAAAGGCAATGTGGCTGGGGCCCGGTGAGTGAGGGAGAGGTGGTGGTTGGGAGGTGGGCACAGGTGCAGGCAGGGGCCAGCTCCCTGGGCTGTGGCTGGCAGGTTAAGGACTCTCGGTTTCATTTTAAGAGTGATGAGAAACGTTGGAGGATTTTAATCACTTGAGTAGCACAGTATGATTTCTACTCGGGAAAGCTTACTCCTGCGCTAGGGATAGTGGATCGTGGGGCGGGGAGGGGCACGGGCAGGGGAGGAAGCTGGCGAGCAGTTAGGGGCTGTTGCACTGGCTGGCCTCCTAAGATAGGAGGGGCTGGAGAGGGTGCGTGATCTGGGATCTGGCATAGGACCGAGCCCAGGACAACTGGCGATTTAGGCTTGAACCGTGATGGTACTCCCACGTATTAGGATGGGGGACAGGGAAGGAGAGGTTGGGGGACAGTAATCTGGAGTCCTCTGTTGGCCACAGTAGGGTGGAGGTTCTAGTCAGTCCTCCGCCTGAAAATGCCAAGTAGGCAGTTGGGTGTAAGCCTGGAGTTCTGAGGAGAGATCGGGGTTGAGACGTAGGTTGAGAGTCGTTAGCATATAGATGGTATTTAAAGCTGTGGACCCATGAGGTCACCTAGCGAGAGTGTGTGGATAGAAAGAGAGCGAGGCTGGGCTCTCCACGCAGGGGCGAAAAGCAAGCAAGGAAGCTGAGATGAGGGCTGATGGGGAAGGGGAAACCAAGTCAGGGGTGTGGGGGAAGCCAAGAGAAGCGCAGGTCTCAAGAGGGAGGAAGGGGTCACCTATGCCCAATGTAGCCAAGAGGTCAAGTCAGAGAAGTTTAGAGACATTTACGTTTGGCAGCATAGAGGTCACTAATGACCTTGACCGGACTGTCTTAGTGGGGCCATGGGTTGGAAGCTTGATTTGGGCAGGATGGAAGAGAGGATGTGAGGTACGAAGGTTAAAACTGCAGCTGTAGGTGGCTTTTTGGAATTTCTTGGTGAAGAAGGGCTTCTGATGGTGAGAAAAGTGTATTTCATAATTAGTAAAAAAATTTTAGCTTGTGGTTGGTGCTTCTAATCCTGCCTCCATTCACCACGAATAAGAAATGCTGATGAAGGATTTAGGTGAATCTCATCACTATGAAATGCTTCAATTTTGGTTTTTAATTGTTATAAATACAAAATTAAAGCTAACACACCATTGCAGGAATTGGTGTGAGTATGGTAAAAATTCTAGTTGGAAAAAAAAAAAAACCCATCCAAACTACATTTAGAAAGAACAGAGCCCTTGAAAGTGGCTGAAAAATTCCCTTCCAATGTGAAATAATGAAATTTTAATTTTTAATTGCTTAAAACACAAAATTAAGACTAATAAGGCTTTTGAAGAATGGGAAAGAATTCTGACAGTGGTTAAGATTTGACAAAATATAAAATGATATTCAAGAGCAATCGATTTTTGGAATTGATTTTCACTGAATTTGCCATTCATCAAATGGACTTTTGGTGGGTTGGCCTGCTTCCAAAAACACAGCCGACCCTGGAGGGCACTGGGGCGGCTGCCTGTTGTGTGGGGCTGGGGGTGAGGGGGAGATCCCAGGGAAGGTTGAGGATACAGGGGAGCCCGGGACTGCCGCTGGTTTGAGGAGGGCAGCACCCACAGCGGCGGGGATGGAGGTGGCGGTCCCACTGGATCCCTGGGCCTTGAGTGAGGCCAGATGGCTGACAGGTGAGGCACTGGGACTGGCAAGGTCATCTCTTGGGGAAGCTGAGGTACCACTTCATGCAGACGCTATGGGGCTCCTGGCTGCCACTCTCAGTGGTGAGGAAGAGCCTGGAGTTCCCACTCTCTTAGGCTTCTGGATGACCCGAGAGCACTCTGCCCCCTGCCTCTTGCTCCCCAGTGAGGAGACTGGGCACCCTTCTATCTTGTGGGGTGTGGGGTGTGGGGCTGGAGCAAGAGGTGCATGATGTGAGTCTCTTCTGCAGGGTTATGTGACTGTGGAGAGATGGGAGGAGGGAAGATCTTTCCAGGTGGGGAACACATTCGTAAACAAACATTTATGGTGCGTGTGCCATGTCCCGGAAACCACGAGAGGACTTTTTTCTATCTTATCCTTTCTAATCATTAGCACTGTCCTATGGGCTGGCAGGCTGGGGGTTTCATCCTCATTTTGCAGATGAGGAAAATAAACGAGGCTCAGAGAGGTTGCGTAACCTGTGACGCTCATTCTGCTAGCTGGTGGCCCAGCGAGGTCCTCTGCCTCCCAGCTGAGCCAGAGCTCCTGCTCATAAACACCAGCCAGCCCCTAGCAGGGATGGGCAGGGACCCTCGTGAAGCCTGCAGAGCAAGCCTGGGGCCAAGGGTAAGTTTCCGTTAGTTACTTCATTATAATCTCATTCATCCTGGCATGTAAGCTCCAGGAGGGCAGGAGGCTTTGTTGCTTTTGTTCATTTCTCCAGCTGTGCTCCACATGTACGGGTGCTCAGTATGCCAACGTTGGGAGTGAGTGGATCTTGAGGGGCAGCTGGGCATGGATGGCCCCTTGAGGCAGAGGGGTGTGGAGATGATGGTGTGGGTGGCTGGAACCCAATGGGGAAGGTGCGCTCCCTCTAGCTCCCCACCGGTCCTGTCTTCCATCCAGCCCTATTTAGAGTGTATTTTGTCTATATCTCCTTGTCGACTGCCTCTCTGTTCACCCTTATGTCCCTAATTATTTGGACTTGGTTGAATAGTTGTCCTTCTCTTTGAAGGTCTTGGCTTGGTTCCCAGGACCCCTGACTTCCCACCACCACATGGTGCTCTCCTTCCCAGCGTCCACTGAATGACGGTGTCCGAAGCTCTGTCCTGAGCCCTTTCCTCTTCTTTAGCGCCCCTCAACCTAGGCAACCTCATTTAGTCCTATGGCAGCAAGCGGCCTCCACATCAGTCATGCTGTTTTATGCCTCTAGCTCAGACCTGCCTCCTGCACCCCGGACTCATTTGTCCTCCTGCCGTTTCAACATCTCCACTTGGACAGCTAGTAGGCATCTCACACTTGAAGTGAAAACATTATGATGTGTTTAGTTCTGCCCTCCTTTTCCCCTCCAGGTCTTTCCTGTTTCCCAAGTGATTCCACCATCCACCTGGTGCTCAGGCCCAACACCTAAGAGTTTTCCTGGATTTCTTTCTTCCTGTTCAGCGTCCAACTCACCCTGTTGGTTTTTTCTCCAAGTTATATGCACAGTGGGCTCAGTGTTTGATGTCTCCGTAGTCACTGCAGTACCCACACTACCACCTGTGGCTTCTCTCTCTTACTTGTGCTTCATTAAGGTAAACCTCAGCCACTTTACCCACCCTTTGGCCTGTGAACACACCAAGCTCAGGCCTGTCTTAGGACCTTTGCACCTGCTTTTCCTTTCGCTTCGGATTCTCTTACCCTGGATTTTTTTTTTTTTTTTTTTTTTTTTTTTTTTTTGCGTGTTTCACTCTTCCTGCCCACCGTTCTTTCTCAGCTTGGATGTTGCATCCTAGGACAGGCCCTCCCATCCCCCATTTATTCTTTTCGGAATTCCCTTAGTTTATTTTCTTCACAGCACTTATCATCACTTATTTATTTGTTCATATATATATTTATCAGTCTTTCACTAGACTGAAAGCCTCTGGAGAGAAGGGACTCTGTTTTCCCAGTTCACAGCTGGGTTTCTAGGGCATGTGGTCAATACCTGAAAATATTTGTTGACTGACAGCTGTGTGACTGACTGTCAGGCGACAGGGACCTGGGGTCTGGGCATGGAGGAGGCAGGTGCAACCGTGAGCCCTAGGACACATGAGCGTGTTTCTGTGAGTATACGTGCTGGGTTTGCCTGGGGCCAGGGTGAACTCCTTTTAGCCTGTTTCTAAATGAGGTGGGACAGGAGCTTCCTCACTCCCTGTACTCCCTTCCTCCCTCCCTCATATCTTACGTGTGTGTGTGTTTGTGTGTGTGTGTGTGTGTGTGTGTAGGGGGGGTGAGGGTAGGCAGGAGAATCATACAGTTCAAAACCTGTCATTTTCCAGGTGAGACAGACCCAGAGAGGGCCAGGCTTTGTCTGGGGATTGACCTGTTGGGAGAGGCAGAGACAATCAGGCCTCAGACTCCTGCTCTACTGGCAGAGCTGCAGAGTAGGGCCCAGGGAGCCAGGGTGGGCTTGCCGCTGGACACCGCAGCCGGAAATGAGATTAGGGGTAAGCAACAGGCTGGCAGTTTCCTGGAAGGCCAGAAGCAGAACAGAAGCACCCAGCGCCCCGCTGCTTTGCAAGAATCACGGAGCGCCCTCCACACTCGCTCTGATGATTTCTGCTCCCACAGGGAGAGGTCTGTTGGCCCCTGGAAGGTCAGCCTTGATGAGCCTCCTGGTGAGGTTGGGGGTGAGGCCCCCAGGGGGCATGCTCTGATGACCACAGAGGGCTGTCAGTGCTAGGGGGCGGGAAATCTGCAAAGTGCTTTGCCTTCAGCTGAGGGTGGGTTTGGTAAACGGTGTGTTGGGTTGGGAGTCTGCGTGTTTGAGGAGGGTGCAGCCAGCCCAGCCCCTGCTCCAAGTCTGTGGTCCCGCAAGTTCAGAAGGCAGCCTCAGAATCACCGGGGAGCTTACAAAATCCAGATTCTTAGGCACCGTCGCAGAGCTCTTGATGGGGAGGCGTGGGGCCCATGCGTTTGCATGTAATGGGCACTTCGGGTGACTCCCAAATGCACGGAAGTTGAAGAGCCTCAGCTGTCAATCAGTGACCTCCCTCCGACCGCACACACAAGGCTGCTGGAATGGGAGATGGGCAAGGAATACACATTTTTATTTTAATAGCAGTGCATTTTAACACATATTAGAAAAGTCCAGAACTAACATAGATGTTATCATTTAGGATAAATCTGGGTAGGTATTAAAAAATGTAAAGGGGTGCCTGAGTGACTCAGTCAGTTAAGTGTCTGACTCTTGGTTTCCACTCGGGTCATGATCTCAGGGTTGTGAGATCGAGCCTGGGGTCGGGCTCTGTGCTGGGTGTGGAATCTGCCTGAGATTCTCTCCCTCTGCCCCTCCCTGCTCCCTCTTGGAAGTGCACTTGCCCTCTCTCTAATAAATAAATAAATCTTTAAAACATTTAAAAAGTGAGTCAATTAAAGAATTTAAACATTTTACTTATGTATTAAGAGAGTTCTTTAAAGGAGAAATTAAATATTTGTACTTGTGGTACCGGTAGCGTGGCCGAAATGGCAGAGGTAGACCAAGGCAAACTTGGCTCCTTACAAGGTCATACACTTATTTCGAGGATATTGGTTTTAAGCTCTAGGGACTGATGGTCATTGGCTCAGGGAAGCTCCCCAGGAGGAAGGAGGGGAGGCAGGTGAGGCTTGGCTGGGGTGAGGGAGCCCCTCTATGGTTGTTTCCCTGGCTCTGGCCTCAGGGAAGGACAGGGAGGGAGGGCAGGAAGAAGCCAGGGTGTGTCTCCCAGGGGCGGAAGCCCAGAGGCTGTGGTCACCAAGGCGTTGGAAAGTGCCAGGTCTGGTTCAGTTTCCGCTCGCTCTCCCTGGGGCAGCTGTTTCCCTTGACTCCTTGGCCCATCTGGGCGCCTCTCAGCAGACCCGGGAGACCTGGATGTGTGGGGGGTAAGCAGAGTGAGTGTGGAGAGCAGGCTGGCCCAGGCCTATGTGCCCTTCTAGTGCCTGAGGCCTTCGCAGGTCCTGTGTGGTCTCTGCCAGGGTTGTGGGGGGGCGTGAGGGGAGGGGTAGCAGCGGCCTCCCTTTCCTACCCTTAGGACATTTCAATCAAGAGGCTGAGCCCCACACTGGGGGAGGCTGGTGTTTGCAATCTAGCACTCCCTCCTTCTTCCTCCAGTGGTGGGAAGAGAAAACAGAAGCCTTCTGGAGCCAGGGGAGAGGTGGCTCAGTGGTGGAGAGAGAGGCAGGGTGCGTGGGAAGGGGCTGTCTGGTCAGCCTGCCTGCCCTGGGAACGTGCCTCCTTGCTAGAAAGGAAAGGCGAGCCCAGGCCAGCCTCCGGGGCATTCTCGCCAGGGCCAGTACCTGCTCCGGGGGTGGGGGGGAGGGTCTGAAGGGGCCGTTCTCTACCAGGGTGGGCACCCGCTCCAGGAGGGTCGGAAGGGGCCTCTTCCCTGCAACTAGGCAATTGCTGTTACAGTTGCCACATTTATTGTTTTTTCTAGGAAATTTACCAAGTTTTGGCCCAGGGGTTTACATTTCCCGCCCCCTAGCACAAGCTTTCACTATTCAAGCTCCAAATGGAAGGCACTGAGGCTGTAATTACTCCGGCATTAGCTCAGGAACACGCTGAGAGGAGCAGGGGCAGAGCACCTGGGGAACCTAAAAGCAGCCGCAGGCCTGAATTAGCTGCTGCTCCGTGTGCCGAGTCGCCCCGCTCCTCTCCGGGGCCCTCGCCGTCCTCGCTCCCCTCCACCTCCGCCCCAGGCTGCTTTGCTGGCTCTTCCCTTCTGCCCGCCGGCGTCCTGACAGGTGCAGGGAATGTGGAAGCCTAGCCTGGTTGGCGGGTGGAGAGAAGGCTTTGTAGACGGGGTGCTCGCAGAACAGCCCGTGTGCAGACGGGCGTCCTTGGATCCTGGCCCCGGGCAGGATGGTGTGGCCTCAGCTTGGGGCGACTGCTTGGGAGGCCGCACCCCACTGTGGACAAGCCCCTCTTCTGCTCTCCTGGGTCCCTCTGTCAGTCTTCATCTCCAGGCTTCCTGAATTGCTGTCAGCTCCTCCCAGCTTTTGCCCAGCTCTTTGTTGACTCAGACCGGGACCTGCTTTGTACCCTTTTTGCTTCCTCTGACTCATGCTGTAGGTTCAGCTCAGAAACCACGGCTTCCGTGACCCCTGGTCTGGGCACGATGCTTTCCTCTCTGCTCCCATAGCACCCTGACTTCCCCGGCGCACAGTTCAGGCCCTTTGTTTCCAGCTGGGTCTCTGAGGAACTGCTTGGCACACGGTAGGCCTTCAGTAAAGATTTGTTTATCCAGTGAGTGGGAAAACCAACCTTGATTCTCTTTCTGCTTTAATCCCCCTTTTGTTTTTATGAGAAGAAGAGAGGGAACTTTTCTCTTTTGACATTTTTTGGGGCTGTTGTTGGCAGGGGGTCGGGGTGAGGTCCCGTCTTTGTCCATCGCTCCCCGACTTCCACATCTGCACCCTTCTGGGCCACATGGATACTGGCTTACACGTGGTCTTATGTTGACCTCTATTGCTGACTCTGTGTCAGTTTGGCTTCTTTAATAACATTAGCCAACAACTTTTGAGTACTTGTTAGGAATTAAATATTGTTCTAGGTACATTTATTCTTTCACTTGTTAAATTTGTCTTCAACACCTACCATGTACCAGACATTGGGAAATATGGATACAGCAGTGAGTATAACCAGTAAAGCCCCTGCTTTTATGGAGTTTGTATTTGACACAAACAAATGACTAAGGAAGCGTACACTGTGGTAGACAGTGATGAGGTGTGGGAAAAAGAGATCAGAGCAGGGGTAAGGGGAGTGGTTTCTTATTATGTATAGTGTGGTCCAGAAGGATTCACAGATAAGGTAGCATTTGAACAGACACCTGAAAGAAATGAGGAAAGGTGATGGTGGAGAGCTTTCCAGGAGGAGGAAACAAGTGCAAAGGCCCTGAGGTCAGGGCACAGTCCAGGAAGAGCAAGTCCAGGAAGAGCATTCTGCCTTGTGGCTAGAATGGAGAAAGTGACCAGGAGGAGTAGGAGGTGAGGTCATCTAGAACAGTGCAGGCTAACAGAAATATGAGTCACCTATATAATTCTAGGTTTTCTAGTAGCCACATTAAAAAAGTAAAAAGAAGCAAGTAAAATTAATTTTGACAATATATTTGAGATATTTCCAGAATATTATTGCTTTACCATGTAGTCAAACTAAAAAATTATTAATTAAATGCTTTACATTATTATTATTTTTTTTCTTAGCAAGTCTTAAAAACCTGTGGAAATTTTCAAAATCTGGTGTGGACCTCTCATTTTGGGTTAGCCACATTTCAGGTTCCATGGCCATGTGTGGCTCGCAGCTACCATATTGGACAGTACAGATACAAAGTCTTGAAGACCATACCCCGAGTGAGAGGGGAAGCCACTAGAAGCGTTGGGGCCCAGGAACATTATCTCTCTGCCTTGGATTCTAGAAGGTTCACTCCAAATATGATGAGAAGATTGCTTTGAGGCAGGGGATGGGATGGGCACAAGGACACAGCAGGGAGATGAGGAACTGAAGCTCTTGCCAGCAAGCGGTGAGGACGGCTTGTAGAGTGGTGGGAGCAGTTGCAGTGGTGAGAAATGCTTGCATTCTGCATGTATTTTGGAGGTGAAACTTCCTGGTTTTTCTGACGTGGTGTGTGAATGTGAGAGGAGTCATGGATGTACCAAGATTTTTGGCCTGAGCTACTGGGAGGGTGAATTGTTTTCAGAGGGATGAGGAGGACTAGGGCTGGGGAACAGCCTCGTGGGGAACACATAGGTTTGGTTAAGTTTGAGATGCGGGTGTCAGCCTTTCAGGCAGAGAGGGCATGCAAGTAGTTGGACATACAGATCTGGGGTCCAGGGGGAGATCTGGGTAGGGACAAGCCATGAGGGCCCCAGGGAGTGGGTGCACAGAGAGAAGAGGGGGCTGAATCTAGAGGAGAGGGCTGAAGGCTGCTCAGGTGAGTACAGGAAGAGCAGCAGAGAGGGGAAGGATGTGAGGAAAGGGGACCAGAGGGGGCCATTGGCTGTGTCCAGTGTCCTGATGGGCTGAGGAAGAGGAAGGCCCAGGACCCCTGACCACTGGCAAGAGCGGAGGCCAATGCCAGGCTGCAGTGGGTCCAAGTGAGACCTGGAGGGGAGAAAGAGATTGTTGGTATGGACAATGCCTTTGAGGGGTTTTGCTTTCAAGGAAGCAGAAAAATAAGGTGGTACCTTAACGGTGGGTGTATGGTCACAAGGAGGCTTTTTTTCCCTTAAAGACCGGTGGTGTAACAGCTGATGGGGATGATCTCGTAGACAGGGCAAATTGACCATGCAGGCAAGAGAAAAAAATGAGCTAGCTCATTCATGCTCACAGCGATGCTATGTGGGAGGTACTCTTTTGTAGACTGAGGCAAAGGAAGATTCAGTCACTTGTCCAAAGCCACACAGCAGAGCCGTCCAGTGACGATGGCTCAGGTCTAGAACACCCAGTCTTAACCACTATGCTATGCTATTCTGTCTCTCGGTTTCCTAGCTAGCGTTGTGAGCTCTTCGAGAACTGGGACCAGCTCTTACACATCTGTATCTGACATAACACCTAGCAGAAAGAGGGTGTGCAGAGAGGGATTTGGTAGATCTTTAATGACCCAGAGACCTAAACACCAGGAGCTGTGCTGGAATGCTCAGGCACCTATGCTGGCCAGGGCGGTGGTGGGGGGGTTGTGTGGAGAGGGGCATGCTGTCAGCCTCCCTCACCCTGCATCCTTCCCAACACCACGACAGGGGTGGTGCTCACTAAATATTGGCAAGACTTTACTGGGTGGATGAAGAATGAATGAAAAGGGTGCAGCTCACCCACCCTGAAAGTGAAGCTGTTGGTGTACACAGTGCTGGCACGACTGGGTCCCTGCTCTGGTTTACTCCCAGTGTGCTGGGTGACCCGAGCCAAGCCCTTGCCCACTTAGCACCTCAGTTTCCTCATCTGTGAAATCAAGAGGTAGGGTTAGGTGATCTGCCGTCTGGCTCTGTCCGAACATCTCAGGTGGGCATGCACGGACTGGATTCCCGCCTCCCTCCACTGTCTGTCATTAGGATGGCCAAGAGGACCTCTCTGGTGGGGGTCGGCTGGCAGGGGAGGGTCAGGTGGTCCTTAGAAGAGCTGAGACCTGTGGGATAGGGTAGCCACCACAAAGGGAGCCTGGGAATTCCCGAGAATCCTGCTTCATGTCCGAGACGCTCCACTCCACGGGCAGTGATACCAAACTCAAGGGCACGGCACTGACGCTGAAGTCACCATATCCAGCATGCCTACCCTTTGGCTGGCTATGTGCTCGGCCCTGTTAGAGTCTGAGCTGGCCTCTAGCCTCTCCCTCGTCCTGCTGGTCTCCCACTGGCACCATCCTTTGTAATGGTTCTCTGGACCAACTGGCCCCTGCAGCACCCCTGCCTTGGGGCCTTCTAAAATGTGTAGGGACAGTTTCAGTGGTCCTGTGGTGGCCCTGATCGTGGTGGTGGTGGCTGCTGAAGATCCCGTGATGGGAATTGTCCCTCCCTGAATGCCAGCAGGACCCCAACCAGAAGCCTGCTCAAATGTGCAGCTGCTGGATGCCTGGGGGCCTGGGGGCCCATCCTGCCTCAGCTGCCATTCGGTTGTATGGACTAGAGCCAGTCACTTTATTTTCGGTTAACCCCGTTTGTGAACAGGACTGTGAACCCCTAGTTGCTTGCCATTTTGGTTGTGATACTTTTTTTTTTTTTTTTAAAGATTTTATTTATTTATTTGACAGAGAGAGAGAGCACAAGTAGGGGGAGAAGCAGGCAAAGGGAGAGGAAGAAGCAGGCTCTCTGCTGAGCAGGGAGCTTGATGCGGGGCTTGATCCCAGGACCCAGGGATCATGACCTGAGCCGAAGGCTGAGGCTTAACCCACTGAGCCCTCCAGGTGCTCCTGGCTGTAAGTTTTAAACAAGAGGGAATGAACAGTCCTCCTCACCAGAGCTCCCCACAGGTACAATTGCTCTGTACCAGGGGCTGTCCTAAGCGTGTAGTGGACTCCTTTAGTCGTTCATTTAATTCTAGCTGCCTGTTAGGTGTCCCCACTTCACAGATGAGGAGACTGAGGCGAAGGGGATCATGACCGCTGGGAGGTGTCCCCGGGGAGCAGGTGGCTGTGGGCCTCCGTCCCCCGGCTGGCCTTTGACATGCTCTCTCCTCCCCCTCCAGGGACAGGAGCAGACCCCGCGGTCAGCGCCAAGAGCAACCACTGCCTGGACGCCGCCAAGGCCTGCAACCTGAACGACAACTGCAAGAAGCTGCGCTCCTCCTACATCTCCATCTGCAACCGCGAGATCTCGCCCGCGGAGCGCTGCAACCGCCGCAAGTGCCACAAGGCCCTGCGCCAGTTCTTCGACCGCGTGCCCAGCGAGTACACCTACCGCATGCTCTTCTGCTCCTGCCAGGACCAGGCGTGCGCCGAGCGCCGCCGCCAGACCATCCTGCCCAGCTGCTCGTACGAGGACAAGGAGAAGCCCAACTGCCTGGACCTCCGCAGCGTCTGCCGGACGGACCACCTGTGCCGGTAAGCGCGCCGCCGTGGGTCGGGACTCCACGCGCGCGGGACCCTGGGGACGCGGACACGCGCAGACCGAACTGCCGGCCACTCGTTCATTCATTCATTCACTGGCGCGCGGGCTTGTGGTTTGTCTGCCGGCTCCCTGCTCAGCGCGTGCTTAGCACTGTTCGAAACCAAGGTGACCAAGCCAAGGAGCGTAGAATTTCAAATCAGAGACCCCTAGAGCCTGGACTAAGAAGGGACCTTCAGTGATTTCGGTCCCGCCTCTGAAGGAAGTCCCCACCTCATGTCCCCGGGGACGTGGTGTGGCCGTCAGGAAGGGGCTCCTCTGCATCACAGAGGTAGCTCCCTCCTCCCCGGGGGCTGAGCCAGGCTGGTGGGGCCCTGGAGTGCGGGTCTGAGTCTGACTGCCCGGGTTTGACTTTCTGCTCCCTCGCTGTGTCCTTGGGAGCAAGTTGTAAACATTTCTCCAGTCGGCTCCCCTTCACCTGTGAACAGGACTAACAGTGCCCATATCACAGGGTCCTCGTGAAGATTACAGGATGGGATGTGTGCCCCAAGCTTAGCACAGAGCCTGGCCTAGAGGAAATGCTTAGTAAGTGTAGCTTAATGATTGGGAAGGTTTCTTCGGTTGTCGTTATGGTGAGTGGAAATGTGCTTCTGCACAATTCTGTCTTCTCTGCTTGCTGTTAAGTGTTTATCTAGCCCCTGTTGCACCCACCACTCAGGTCTCAGGGCCTGCAGAGGCGAACATTGTGCTCTGAGAGAAACAGCCGGTCCGGAAGGGAGGACAGACAAGGCAGCCGTCCCAGTGCAAGGGCGTGAGGACTGTGGGCTCTCCAGTGAGGCAGCATCAGGGAGGGACATCTGCCTCAGCCTGGGGGCCCAGGGAAGGGGGTTGAGCTGAAACTTGAAAAATGAGAAGGAGGAAGCCCTGGAGTGTCGTCAGCTGGAAAAGCGTGTGCAGAGGCTGTAGGAGAGAGCCTGGCCTTATGGGGCGCTACAGATGGTGGGTGCACACGGTGAGGGCGGTGGGTGGGCTGGGGAGGCCACAAATGGGGCTGCTGGAGAAACAGAAGTTTGCTCACGATGTGCTGGACGCTGGTTTGCCAGCAGCTGTAGGAGCGGAGAGAAGTGTACCATTTCAGATATGATTGGTGAGTAGACTTGACAGGACTGGGTGATTGGGTGAATGTTTCGTTTCCTGGGGGCATAAGTCATCTCTGTTTTGTTTACGCCACACCTCATCCTACACAGAGAGCCTGGCACATGGTGAGCACTCCACAAACATCACTGAAATGGATAAATGAATGATGACCGCCATGTTTCCTAGTCAAGTAACTATGGGATGAAGGAGCCATTCAGTGTGTGTGTGTGGGGCAGGGTTGGATGTGCAGCTTTTGTGGTGCCTGGAGGTCTGTTGCCATCACCTTGGCTCTGTTTGGGGGCATGCCCAGTAAAGCGGCTAGAGTGGAGAAGTGGGTTTGGGAGCTGCTGGACACCTCATTGGTGGTTAGAGCTCCAGCAGTGGGTGGAATGGTGCAGGGTGGGTTGGTGGAGCCCAAGAGGGAGACTAGGCTGGAGAGGCCTGAAGATAAGAGAAGCCATTGGTGTGGATAGTGAGTCAGAGCTCTGCTGGACACACAGGTTCTTCAGGGAGGGACAGAGAACGGGGGGCTTGTGACAGGGAGGCTCACACGTGGAAGGACAGCCAGGAGAGAGTGGCCCAGATTGCAGAAGAGAAGGGGGTTCCTGAGGGAGGGAGTGACTGAGATGTGATGCCTCATGGTGCGTATGTGCGTGTATAGGTGTGAGTGGACATGAGAGGGAGTGTGTCTGTGTGTGAGAGTGTGAGAGTATAGGAAAGTGTATGTGTGTGGTGTGTATGTGTGAGGGAGTGTGTGAATCTGTGTGAGTGAGTGAGTGTATGAGTGGAGGGTTGAAGCCAGCTGTGATTGGTCTGGGCCTGGCAGGAGGCACAAGTGGAGTACTGAGTCAGAGGCTGCAGAGGGAAGGGAGGCCTCTTTGTACCAGGGGAGTGCTGGGGCCATGTTGGATGAAGGGGGAGTGCTGGTTAGCTTTGGAAAACAAGTCGCTGAGTTCTGAGGCTCTGGTCCTGATCCTCAGAGCCAGCTGCAGGGCCCGGAGAGCTGTGAAGGAGGTGGGCCTTTCTCTCTTGCTTCCTTAAAAAAATGGGCCTTATCACCAATAGACACTGATTGAGGCCATTTAAAACAAACTATGCAGGGCACTTGGGTGGCTCCGTCGGTTTGGCTGTTATCTAGTGATTTCAGCTCAGGTCACGTCTCAGGGTCCTGGGATCAAGCCCACATCGGGCTCCATGTTCAGCAGGGAGTGGGCCCGGGGATTCTTTCTCCCTTCCCCTCTCTCCCTCCTCCTGCTCACACACACGCGCTCTCTCCCTCTCTAAAATAAATAAATCAGGGGCGCCTGGGTGGCTTAGTGGTTTAAGCCTCTGCCTTCAGCTCAGGTCATGATCCCAGGGTCCTGGGATCGAGCCCTGCGTCGGGCTGTCTGCTCAGCAGGGAACCTGCTTCCCTTCCTCTCTCTCTGCCTGCCTCTCTGCCTGCTTGTGATCTCTGTCTGTCAAATAAATAAATAAAATCTTAAAATAAATAAATCAATCTTGAAAAAGAAAAGAAACGAAACTGTGCATACAACAGGAGCATGGTTAGAAGAAGAAAGTGAGGGCCCTACCAAGGAAGTCAGGAGTGAATGCCGCAGGCCTAGCAGTCGCTGAGCTGGGGCTCTGAGCCCGGTGGTGGCTGGGATAGAGCGGGACCTTGGTGGGTCCCATGAGTCCCAAAACATGATGGAAGGGAGCATCGTGGTTCCAGAAGGTGATAGATTCCCTCCTTCTAGGTGCTAACATGACCCGCCAGGCCTCCTCACACAGTGTATGTGCAGTGACAGATGGGCCAGGGGGTGGACCTGGGAGGGAGCTGGAGCGCTGCTGGGCCTGAGCCCGGGAGCGACAGGCCAGGGCCCTCAGGAGCCTGTGCCCACTTGTGGGCTGGGGAAACTGTGGCCAGTGGGCAAGCCCCCCTCAGCCGTCTCCAGGAGGGGCGGTAGCAGAGGAGCCCTGGGACCCCCTTCGCGAGTCCTGTTATGGAAGAATGACATGTGTGGCTCCCGGGGGGGGTCTGCCGTCTTGCGTGAGAGGGGAGACTGTAGAGCAGGGTGATTTCACGCTCACAGAACCTCTGGGTCGTTTGAAGAGCCAGAGGGGCTTTTCATTTGTTTTCCTAGGGGTGGGGGAAGCCAGGAACGTGAGTTTGGGGAGTAAGCCTCACATCATAGAACCGGGGGCTGTTTCAACAGGTTTAAGCTTCGGGAGGGTCAGGAATGAGGCGTCCCTGGAACTAAGGCCTGATGGTGTCCGAGGGGCGCTGAGCCGGGTGGGGGAGACTGCTTCAGGACGTAAACTGAGACAGCAGGCACCGTGGGACCCACGGACGGTGCAGTCCCTGCATGTTTGAACTGGGTCAAGGATAAAAGTTCTAGGTGCTCCAGGGTGTAACAGGGTGAGCTCCTGGTCTAGAACCAGGTCATTCCTCCACCCCTCCCTGCCCAGCCCCCAGCCATGAATGGTTGTAAAGGGTGTGGTCCTGCGAGTGGAAGGCAGGGACGGAGGAGGGCCTGGAACATTGTTCCGGCCTGGGCAGGCGTCCTCTGGGCAGCTTTACCGGTCAGCGTCGAGGCTTGAGGCAGGGTGGGAATGGTGCCCTCGGGTGAGACAGAGTGATGGTGGTGGACGGAAGTGGTCATCGTGGACACCCTCGAGCTGCAAGACCTGCCCTTGGTCTCCCGGGTGGTCCTGGATGGGCCGTTTCACTCCTTCTGCCCTCCTTGTCTTTACTGATCACAGAGGGATGCTCACCTGTCTCCAGGGACCCCTCCAGGTCTGTGAATCAGTCTGCTGGGGCAGGCTTCTCCCACAGCACCTGCTGTTCTTGAGGTTCTGTATCTGGAGAGATGAGCCCTCGGCACAAGAGGACATGGCAGAGACACCTCCTTGGGGCAGAGGATCTGGGAGGGCAGATTTGAAGGACTAGGGGCAGGCCTACGAGGGATTGTTTTTCCATGCACCTGCAAGCCTGACTGACTGACCCATGGACACTTTCCCCATGTCCGCAGAGGAGCCTAGGAGGGGATGGGTGGCTTGAGGGGGGGGGGCATGTAGAGAAGAGGCAGCCCAGGCTTCATTTTCCGCTATATCCAGGGAGGAGCACCCTCCTTTCCCTTCCTGGCACTGGATCCTTTTAGGTGTCTGTCCTCCAGGGTGGACGCAACAGGTGGCAGTCTTTACCGTGAAATGGGAGAATCCAGTGCTGGGGTGTTTGGATCAGGAAGTGGAGACCCCAAGCCTTCCTGTCCTGGATACTTTAATGGACAAAGCTGCCTTTGATGGGGGTCATGGGGAAGCTTCTTTGAGCTGACTCTTTGGGAATGAGGCCCTTGCCTGGAGGCATCTCTCAGAACCTGCCCTGGGCTCCAGGGCTGTGCACCCAAGCCTGGCTGGCCCCCTTCACTATATTGCCAAAGAAGACGGGGGAGCAGGCCCAGCTATGCTTCTCCTTAGGTGAACATTGGCCCAGTGTTCCTGGGGGGCAGCTCTGCCAGAGCCCACCTCACCTGGCACTATGTTAAAGCAGGCCTGTTGGTCTGCTCTGGGGCATACCCAGAGGCAGGCCATGTCCCTCCCCAGGGTGATATTTAACAGACTTTGCTGTGCTGTCTTATGAAATGTCGGTAACCACAAGGTGTTGGAGTTTAAAGAAGCCTTTCGTTAAACAAGGAAATCTCCTTGCAGGCCTGGGGGTAATGGGAGGCATTTCAGGGTCCTCCCTTGGTTCTTTGGACCAGGATCAGTGTGGAAGCTTCCTACTCTAACCAAGGTTCCAACTGGCCCAGAAGTTGCATACCCTGTCTCTAGCCTTTGTCTGGTTCCTATCCCGTGAGCCTCTAGAGCTGTAAACATCAGACCAGGAGAGGCTTTTCTTCCTTTTACAGTGTTCTGATACGGAGTCTGAAAAGCCCAGAGAATCTCTTGGAATGAATCCATGGAATTTGGCTCAATTCTCTCTCTCACCCCAGCCCCACTAAGGGCCATGACCTACTTTTTTTTTTTTTTTTACCTGTAAGGATGGTCTGGATTGCGCGTGTGTGAGCGCATGGGGGCAGGTTATGTGTGGCTGGGAAGCTGTGGGGAGGGTGAGTCTGTTGTCCTGCAAACGGTGTCCCTTTCAGGCCTTGTTTGGAAGAGGCTCTCTGAAATGCCCTGCTCCTCTTGGTCTACGCAGAGGACATAAATAACTCGGTGCTGGCGCTGTGCCATATCCCGGGCTGTAATTTCACCTCCGGGGGCTGAGGATGTGTATTAATAGATTCCAGCCCTGGGCTACCCTGGCTGCCTGGGTCTCTTCATGCAGTGGCCACTGTCCTTGTCCAGGAGGACTGCTGAAGGCAGAGGGCTTGGGGTCCCCTCCACCAAGGCTGTCCACAGGGAGTGGGGAAGAGTCCTTCCAGCAAGCTCGCCCTCTTGCTTAGCTTGGGCATGTCTGCTGCCTGTAGGCGGTGTATATGGACACGTCCACATTTGATTCTTGGCTCCCTGGAGTGGTTCCTCAGCGTCCTCTGGACTCTTTATAGAATAATCCGTTGGCTGATGTTTTTAGTGGGTTATCTCTAAATAGCAGCAAACGATTATTTGCAGGGGGCGTGTGGGCTCTGGGGCTTCCAAGCCTTCCCTTTTCTCAGAGGAGAAGGTCTTGAATATCTTGAAATCATATACAAAGTCTTGCGTGTATGTTCCAGAGAGAAATGTGTGGCTTTCATGAGATCCACAAAGGGTTTCTTGACCTCTCAAAGCTTACAAACCTCTGCCTTCTCTGGATGGCCAGCTTGGACAGGCTCCCTGGAGGATTGGAGTGACTGATCCAAGATGCCGGCCACAGGCACGGGCGGGACAAAATGGCCGCCCTGATGGATTCCGGCCAGCAGGCCTGGGCCCAGTGGGTCACTCGGAGCAGAGGAATGGGGCTTGTAGGGACATTCCTTTGTTCATTTCCAGCTATTTGTTGGTTTCCCCACTGTGGGCCAGGTCTTGTACGGGGATTAGAGAGTTAGTGAAGTAGGCGGATGTCTGCCCTCAGGCACTTACGAGTTCCTGCCAGTTCTCTTGCCATCACAGTTCTGCTCTGCTGCCTATCAGGTCTTCCCTGGGTCACTTTGGTTACACCGAGAGCAACCCTTGTGGAGAGGAGCCACACCCACCCGGTCCTGGCTTAGGGAACTGCCTGGTCTTGAGCAGAGCTCAGCACTGAAGATTCCTGTCTTTTCCCAGAGCAAAGCTGTGCCCAGGAGTGCCGTGGGGTAGAGAGGTCACCATCTTCCTTGCCAGTGGAGGGAGACTCCTCATGTGGGCAGCATTAGGATCTTCAGCCTTGCGGGCAACCCCAAAACCCGTCTTCCCACCGGGGACCCCGTGCCGGCCCTGGCGGCTGACCTCAGTAGGGCTCCTGCTTGCCCTTGGGCTGTGGGCCAAGGATGCCCAAATGACTCCTCTTGGAATTTCCTGTGGGCCTTGAGACCCAGCTGGAATGTTGAACATTATTGTGCTGAAGGCTCTGGGAAAATAAACAGGGCGAGAAGCTGCCACCTGCGTGTCTGGTCTACATCTTCTGGCTCTGCCCACGCCAGGGGTATTTGCATGGCTGGGCCCCGAGCGCCTTTCCCTTTCCCCTTTCCCCTCCAGGCTTGCTGTCCAGGCGTCTGGGCTCCACAAAGCTCCCACCCCACAAAGCTCCCACAAAGCACGCACCCCCTGCTGAGCTGAGGCTCCCTCTTGAGGAGCCCAGGTTTGGTCACACCAGAGGGATCAAACTCCAGTTGTGTGTGTATTTGCCAGCACAGGACCAGTGCACACTTTGGCTGCCCCCGTCTTGCTCTGTTTACTGGCTCCTTGGTTATTTCCACTTGCACTCGTTGACGCGGGTGCTCTCCTGCTTTGCTCGTTAGCGTTTCAGTCTGCTCCTGCCGGAACAGAATACCACAGCCTGGGGGGCGGAAACAGCAGACATCTCCTTCTCACAGTTCTGGAGGCTAGCGGTCTGAGATCAGGGTACCGCCATGGTTAGGTTCTTGGAGAGGGCCCTCTTTGGGGTCATGTCCTCATGTGGCTTCCCTTGGAATGTGCACTCAGAGAGAGATCTGGTGTTCCTCCTCTTTATATAAAAGCACACATTCCATCATGGGATTCTACCCTCATGACAGAATCCCCTCCAAATGCCATCACAGTGGGGATCCAGATTTTAACACATCAGTTTGGAGGGACATGAACATTCAATGTAAGGCATGAAGACTTATCCTTCATTCACAGCCCTGCTTGGTCCTCATCTCCTAGCTGTATCTTCTACTGATGCTTTCTTGAACTTGTCTATATCCTTCATGGGGCAGCGATCACATGACTTTCCTTTAACACTTTATCTTCCCAGTGAGGTCTCTGGTTTCTTACACTCTTATATTACTACGGCGTTGACTTATTTAACAAATATTTACTAGGGGCCTGGCCCTGTGCTAGACATTAGGTCCTTACTGGAGAACGTAGTAGAGATGGTCCCTGCCCCCGCTGGAGTATATAGTCTGATGACAGAGGTAGGAGGGAAAGTTTGCAAAATGAGCAGGATGTAGAAATAGAGGATAATGGGGAAGGAAGTGGGGAGCTACTTGGACAGGGTCAGGAAAAGTTGATCTGAGGAGATGACATTTAAGCTGAGACCTGCAGCACGAAACAGCCAGAGGTAAGACAGATGGGAGAGAACAGTTCACACAGAGAGAATAACCTGTGCAGAAGTTTGGAGGAGGGAGGGAGCTTGGCATTGTTGGGGAAATGAAAGGAGGCTGGCGGGGCTGGAGCAGAGGGTACCCGGGAGAGAGGAGCGAGGGGAGGTGGGAGCAGAGAGGCAGGACTGGGTCATGCAGGGCCTTTCAGGCTACGGCAAGGAGTTTGGATTTTGTTGTAGATTGAAGTATAGTTGACGTACAACGTTATATTGGTTTCAGGAATGTGACAGTGATTTGACAATTCTATACGTTACGCAGCGTTTGCCGTGATAAGTGTAGTCACCCTCTGTCACCAAAGTTATTACAATATTATTGACTCTGTTCCTCGGGCTGTACGTGACATCCCCATGACATATTTGTTTTATAACAAGGAATTTGGATGTTTTCTGAGCACAATTAAAAGGAAGCTTTGAAGCCCACTAGTGACATTATTAAAATCGTGATATGAAAAGATTACTCGAGCCGAGGGAGGAGGCAAGAGTGGCCTCAGAGAGCCCAGGAAGAAGTTATCCTCGTGTCGCCAGACCAGAGGTGATGGCTGCGTGGGCCAGGAGGTGGCCGTGAGTGGGGAGGTAAGTGGACAAATGTGAGGTATTTTGGAGATGGAAATGATATAGCTTGATGTGGGAGTGAGGAGATGAGGGAATGCAAGGATAACCTGCTGCCTTCTGGCTTGAGCGTCTTGCTATGTGATCGTGCCATTTTCTGAGGTGGCAAAGGCTTGGACAGGGAGATAAATCAGGGATTCCGTTTTGGGCATGTTAATTTTGAGATGCCTTTGAGACATTCTTATCTGGAGCTTGACAGGGGTTATAAATTCTGGGGGTCATTAGCATATTTCTGGTATTCAAGGCCAGTGCAATGGGCAGGGTCTCCTAGGGAGAGGCTGGCCTGGATAGAGGCACTGAGAATGTGCCTGGCACCTGTAAGTGCCTGGTAAGGGGTTGGTGGTGGTACTATGGTGCCCCAGGGGTCAGAAGGAGACTTTTGAGAAACAGGGAGTAGATGTCTGTGCCACATGAAAGGTCCAGAAAGATGAGGTCCAGAAAGGTCCAGAAAAATGAGGACAGACACATAGCTCCTCATTGGATTTGGGAAATTGGAAGGCACTAGTGACTTCTAGCAATTTGGGGGAAGAGGAGATTATGGAAACTTGATCAGAGCTAAGGAAACATTCATCAATGGGCTGGTCAGAGCTTCCTGGGATAGCTCCTCAAGGAGAGGAAACATGTGCAGCATGGAGAAGTTGCTCATCTGTCTGTTCAGCGGCCAAGGGGCACCTACCCACTGGCTTGGCTTTGAGAAGTGTGGGGTGGGTGTCACTTCCCCCACGGGCACCCCCAGGCTCTCCGCCATGACACTCGGCAGGGCACGGGGCCACACCCTTGGCCAGGGGGAGTCTGCGATTCTGAGGCTACTCAGCCCTGGGGAGAGCCTATGGTGTGGGCCCCATTTGCCCGTTGGTCTCTGATGCTGACCCGTACACTGCACTGTGATTAGAACCCTGAACCGCTCCACCTTCCGTGTCCTCCCTGGGTTCTGAGGTGCCATGATATGGCTGCCATTGACTCAGGGTTTCTAACCGTGGCTGAAAGGGTCCTTAAAATGTCAGAGGAGATCTTTCGTTAAGCCCCACATTTTTCTGATCAACGGCCCCAGTCCGTCCTCCCAGAGGAGACAGCCTGGGGCTGCCCGAGGGGCCTTGCTTTTTCAGCTTCTTCAGCCAGGAGCCATACACTATGACACTGAGGAGTGTTTGAGAGGAGCCCCGGGGCCACCTGCCTGGGCAGTCCTCTCCACGGTGTTCAGGGGGTGGGATGGGACTTTCCATGGTCAGCCAGGATTTGTGCTTTGTCCTCTTGGGGTGGTATCCCCAGGCGGGAGGCAGCCCTTTTCCCTTCTTCCTGGTATTTGGGAGCTGGCTGTCCCCCTCAGGGCCCTTTGGGGGCTCTTATGGAAGACTCCCAGCCCTCGTGCCGGTGGCCCTGCTCTCCCAGCATCTCGGAGGTGAGGAAGCTGATAACTGTTGGTGAACTCACCTAGAGTAGAAGCAGGACACCGAGTTGGGTAGGACGGAAGAATAAGATACTCACTCTTCATTATGCAGCAGTAGGGAAATTGGGGGTAGCTCTGCACAGCCCGCCTTGCCCATGGTGCCTGGCTTTAGTTTGGCAGGGGTCTTCCCGAGTGTGCCCCTTCTCCAGCGCTTGGCCCGTGGCGGGGGCTGTCTGAGTGCTGTGACTGGCTCCAGCAAAGTCTTCCCAGATGTATTCTCTAAAGGGCGGAACGAAGCAGCTGGAGCCACAGTGCTGGCTTCAGATCCCCACCTCGGCAGTCGTGTGCGTCTGGGTGGTTTCTTCAACATCACGGAGCCTCTGTGTTCCTCGTCAAGATAAGGGCAGTAGCGTGATGACGCCATGCTGAGGCTTGGTAACCAGTCAGCGGGGCTCCTGTGGATGCTGGGCGCCCAGGATGCTCAGGTGAACCGCAGGCCCGCCCTGGTACTGGCTGTGAGGGCCAGGCCTTCCCCACCGAGGCTGCTGGGGGGCTCTTGTGGAAGGCAGCTTTGGGGGGCTATCTGAGCTGAGGATGAGGGGAGGATAGGCCTGTGTGGGGAGGCAGGCCTCTGGTCCTCGCAGAGAGAAAGTATTTGTTATTAAGTAGGGGCCCCGTGGAAGCATGGGAGAACCAGTTTGATTTCCTCCAGAAGACAGTGGGAAATCGTGAAGTCTTTTAAGCAAGAGAATGACATGATCCTGGTGGTTTCGGAAAGATTTCTTGGGCTACTGTGTACACAGCAGTCTGAGGAGAGTGAGGCTGGAGACGGTCGTGCTGGGACCACATGGTGATGTCCCCTGAGGTTAGGCCGGGGCCGAGGGCTAGTGTGGAGGGGCCAGGTCAGAGACGGGCTTTGGAGACCTTCAGAGGTCACTTGCCAGAGACTTAGAGGACCGGGACCAGAGGGAGGGAGGGTCCAGATTGATGCCATGGTCTCTGGTTCGGATGTCTGCTGATTGGTGAAGGCATCACCTGAGAGACGAGAGGAAGAGGAGGAGGTCTAGGCAGAGAGGGAGGGCGTCTGGGTTTCAAACCTGTTGTTGGAAGCAGGTGGAAGGAAATCCAGTGATGAGTTTGTGTGCGTGGGAGGCCAGGCCTGGGATCGAGATTATGGGATTAAGGAAAGTAAGGCAGGAAGAGCAGTGAGCTTGGGGCCTGGCATATAGGCACGAGGTAAACATTAGTTCCTTCAAAGAGCGTATAAGCTCATTTGGGGAGACAAGGCTCACATGTGTGAAAACCTTAAATACGAAGAGGAGGCCCCACTTAATTAAGTGTTGTAAGGATTAAGTTGCTTGCTGTAGGCATTCAGAGGAGGGGAGCCCTGCAGCTTGAAGAGCCACAGAAAAGGTGGTGTGGAGTCAGGGTCCTGCGGCTGGGGCGGAAGGGAGGGCAGGGTGCCCTAGGGGGCAGAGGCTTCCCGGGGAGGGGGCAGGAGGGAGAAGCAGGACCGGGCATGGCTTTTTCGGGCAGGGAGAAATGTCCTGCTTGGAGCAGCGGAAGGTGCCACAGGTGGAGAGCGGAGAGTGAGTGTGCATGTGTGCGTGTGTGTGTGTGCGCGCGCGTGCATGCGTCTCTGTATGTGTGTGTGTGGATGTGTGCACACACGTGTGTGAGGCTGGAGCTTTGAGATGCCCTGGGGAGACACAGAGCAGAGAGGGTCTCCCCTAGCCCCTCCCAGGCTTCCACTGTTGGTCCTAATTCCAGCAGACTCAGGCATTTCCAAACTTGTTGCTTAGTAGTTGAAGAAACAGAATCCGGTGAGAAGGGTTCTGGATTAGGAGTCATACTAAATCCTAAAGTGCTGAAGGCCTAGTTCTACCCTTTGTTGTTGCTGGACTGTGTGAGACTTTGCTGGAAACTGGGATGGGCTGCTTTTTTAGTTAGTGAGTTCCCCATCTTCAGAGGTACCAAGCAGAGGCTTGAGGCCCCTCACCAGGCCTCAGATGAGTGTCAGGTTGGTTGGGTTTTGTAAGTTCCTTCTGAGCATGTGTGATACAGATCTCCTGGCTCTTGGGGCCCAGTGAAGAGAATGGGTTATGTGATCCAGCGGGGACCCTCCCCTCGCCTTTCTCTCTTTCTCTTTTCCCCTGATTTTTAAAATGGAATTCACTTTACCATTTTTGTTGATTATAAAAGTGATATGTGTTCACTATAACACATCGTTCAGGCAAGATAGGCATAGTAAAGAAAGCAGAGATCGTCTTCAACTCTAACACCCTGAAATTAGCCATGGCAAACGTTTTGGAGAAAATACACTTCAGACTTTTTAAATACGCATACACATATTTTAATAAAAATGATGTCATGCGGTGCATGCTGTTTTGTAAGCTATTTTTTTCCTCTAAATATACTGTTAACATTCAACTTTTGTCAACATCTCCGTATGTGCAGGTTTCCTGGATTTTGACGGAGGTCTGGTTTTCCCTATGGCTTTGTGTCCCTAGGGATGACATGCCCCACTCATTCTTCACACACGTGTGCATTCCCTCTTCTCGTGGGAGAACCTCGTCGGGATCCAAGCCTGTGGGATGGTAGGGGACAACACATTCTAGGCCCTTGGAGGGGAGGGGGGGTACCAGGCAGCAACACCCCCAGAGAGCTCTCAGGTGCCCAACTCAGGACTTTCTCAAGGTGGAGGGGAGGGCAGGGGACTGGAATGGAGCGGGGTCTCTACAGTGGTTATGCGTGCTTGTGGCTAGCTTCTCTTTGTGGGTTTGGGTTCGCTCAGCTGGAGGAGGTCCCTAAGGAGAGTGTGGTCTGTTTCCTCTAGCTTCTGAGAGGCAGTATGCAGGGAGAGGACTGTAATAGAGCCCATGAATTTTAGAACAGAATATGCAGAGGTCTCTTCAGCAGCTATCCAAAGACAAGGAAAGATGATGCCCAACGTGGAAAATTTTAGGAATCGGTATGGGCACCATTAAAAAATAAGCTGGCTGGTGATGTTGAGAGCGATAGGCCGTAGGGCTCATCGGAAAGGCTTGGCCTGGAGAGTCCTGGCAGGCCGAGCCTGGAAGGAAGGTCTGGGGGTGGTGTATTTTCTCCACTTGGTTTTCCTAAGTGCTTTGCTTCTCTGGGGGAGTTTTAAGTAAACTAAGCAAGGATCATTGCCTGCTGCTTGCTAATCCTCCCCTAGTTCCAGCAGGGATGACTGGAAATCCCTGAGAAATCAACTAGTAGCTACCGAGTGGTAACCAGTGAGCTCAGAAGACCTGGGGGCTACCGCAGCCAGGCGATTAAGCTGCCAGCTCTCCCTGCTAATGGACCGAGGTGTAGAGCTGTGCTTGGAGCAGAGGTGGGCTCTCCTCTCCCAGGAGGTAGCCAGGGTGGGGAGAAAGCTGGGCAGGTGGCCAGGTCTGGGGACCCCCTGCCTCCTCCTTCCCCCTGCTGGGAATGTGCCCCCAGAAGCCCTGTGGGGGAGGAGGCACTTTGGCCACCTCTTCTGCCTGTTCCTGCTTTTGTGTTCTGGTTGCTTTAATTAAGGCCTGTGTCTTTGAGGAGGCTGGTCTGGTAGAGGGGTCCTCAGAGAGAGAACCAACCTAAGCACCTTAACTTAAAGGAGGGAAGGGAGAGCCCTGGAGGTCCCTGTCCACTGGCCTGAGCACCCTCCTCTCTTCTGCACTGCTTGAAGGAAGGGTGGCTTGGAAGGACCTTGGTGTGATGGTGTGGAGCAAGGGGGGCTCGCCGGGGTGGGTAGGGGCTTGGTTTTTGTGTCTTTAGTGTTCCTCAGCCTATTGATGGAAGAAAAGCATGTTGTCTAGAAGGCGGCAGCTATGGGAAGAACAAGTTTTGGTGCCCGAAATTGTGTCTGGGTGGAGCCCCCAATGATCTAGGAGTCCACTTGGAAATAGAGCTGCAGGAGATCTTGAAACTCATCCCAACAAAATTTCATTTATAGATGAAGACTCCGGGGTCCAGGGAGGTGAAATCACCTGCCCGAAGCCACAGAGCTAGGGAGGGGCAGACCCCAGGCAGAAGGTCAGGTCGAACCTCACCAGCACTACAAGGCATCTTGGCCCGGCAAGTGGGTACACTGGACAGGGAGTCAGAAACCAGGGTCACACACTTGGGACATGGAATGTTTCTGAGCTTCCGTTCGCTTATTGAAAAGAGTGTACAGAATCAAATCTGTCCCATCCACCTACATGGCTGCTGTAGAAAATGAGAGATCAGTCAAGGTGCTTATAATGCTGCAAAGAAGCTGGCCCAGTATCCTCTCCCTGCACGTTTGAAAGTGTGATGTTGGGGCGTTGGGGTGGCACAGGCGGTTGAGTGACCGACTCTTGGTTTCGGGTTGGGTCACAATCTCAGGGTTGGGAGATCAAGCCCCGCATCAGGCTTCATGCCCAGCGAGGAGTCTGCTTAAGTCTCCCTCTCCCTCTGCCCCTTCCTCCTCACATGTGGGCACACTCTCTCTAATAAATACGTCTTTAAAAAAACAGTGGGATGTGTTCACCCCTACCCCCAGACCGAGCCCTGGCCAGTAACCTGGAGAGAAAGGTGGGCCTTGATGGTGCTATGGGGCAGATCCCCTCAGACCTGGGAAGGGCCGGAACGTCAGGGAAAGCTTGGGGCTTGAGTGCTTGCAGAGCCCTGAAACGGCTTTTGGCTTCTGGCCAGGGACAGAAGGTTGAAGACCAGTTGGACTGTGGGCTAGACCAGACTTGCACTTCCTTTCCTTTCCTTTCCTTCCAGTTCTTTCCCAGGGAGCCCATCAGATGGTCTGGAACCCCTGCAGTCCGGCCAGCAGCCCAGCCAGTCCATGACAGACTAAAGGCTGGGCAGGACGGGGTGCGGGGAGTGGGGAGTGTCCATCAGTCAGTGGCCCCCTTGCCCTCCCTTTCCTCATCAGGGCTCACGCCTACATTGCTCTTGTCCCCCGCTCCTCTCTCCCCTTTGGATCAACCTCCCAGAGGTCAATGGCAGAAAGGAGGGGGGTAGAAACAGAAATGATGATGACTTTGATTTTTTTTCTTTTGTCGGAGCCTGGGGAGGGTGGTTGTTTTGCTTCCTGGACCTCAGCGGAGAATTCTCTGCCAGACAATCATCTCGGCGCTTTCATTGCTTTCTGATGCTCCTCTAACTGCACAGGGTCGGCTATTAAATGGTCATGAAACCTCAGCCTCTATCCCATCAATAGTCATAAAGTTGGGGAGATAAAAGCCATCAGTTTTCCATTATAGCTGAAAGCAATGCTGTAGATAGCTATTTTCTGAATGCTGCAGATAGATGTATTTTAACTAGAGCAGGGTTTCCAAGGGGCCCCCCAGCTCAGCTGTGGGCCCTGCTGGGCCTGGGATAACCTGCCAGGTGGTTCGAATGGGGTGGTTTGCGTGGGGGAGAAGACAGGGTCTTCTGTCTTGTCTCTTTTCTCCTTGGAGAATTGAGAGGGCATGTTCTCAGGTGTGGGGTGCTGGGCAGAGGCCCACAGCGGTGGGACTGTGGGCTTCAACCCTCCGTTCCAACCACATACTGTGGATAAATGCAGGGCTTGTCATCTCACTCTGAGGAGTGACCCTCCTGAGCTTGGGCGGTGGGCAGGCCAGGGGCCTGGTGATTTGTGGAGATTCTGGGCAGGGCGAAGGGGGGCCAGGGCGGCCACAGCCTGAGGACACCGGCGGGCGGGATGGGATGTGGAACCTTGGGAGGACGGCTGCTCCTGATATACAGCTCTTGTAGCTTCTCACAGACGAGCAGGCCATTTGGAAATGGATTTTGCAATCAAACACCTTGGCAGTGAGCAGCCATCAGATAAGTCCTCAGAATGAACTTTTCAAAGCACTCAAACACCGGGGCTCTCCTGCCTCGGGTTCCTGAAGAGCCTGGGATTTGAGCCCTCTGCCTCGGACCCTGTCTGCGCCCCCTTCCCTGGCACTCCTTCCAGACAACCCGTGCTCAAGCCTCCCTTGTCTCTGGGATCTTGCAGGGAGAGCCCCGTCTGCAACCCCCAACAAGGGATGTTTCTATGTGAGACGGAAAGTGCCCTCCAGACCCTTGGAGGTCATCCCCTCTTTGAACCTTCTCCATCTTCCAGGAAGCCGTGTTCTGTTGCCTTTGCTCCCAACACGACTTTGTCCCCAGCCAGTGAGAGCTATTCTTAGGATGCATTGTATTTGTAAAGTGGGTGGATTTTACTCCACAACACTCTGGGGTCAGATCACATTTCCTGATATTTCTACACCAGCTACAGTTCCCCACTCCCCATCCTGGCCAGCAGGAAATGCAGTCCCAGTTAATGGAGCTTCCCTGTCTGTGGCACGCAGGAGCCCAGCCTCAGGTGGGGAAGCCGGAAGAGGCGGGGAGGCTGGTCTTCAGCCTGTGGTGGTGCTTCTCCTGCCGGCTGCACCATGGGCCTGGGTCCTTCAGCATCTGCCGGGTACCTCCGTGCCACCGCAGCTGTAAACCCAACTGACTCCAGACGTGCCCAGGGGCACGGCCCTCTAGGCCATGGGGCTCCCTTTTTAGCTGCTCTGGGTGTTGCTTGCGCAGGGCTGCAGGGCAGTGGCCCCAGCTTTCGTCCAGCCCAGGGGAGGTGGCCTTCTCTCCTGCCCTGCTTGCCAAGCACTGGGCAGCTCTGGCTCTTGGCCTGCTTTGCATGAGGTGTCTGGACATAGGCCTTCCAGTGGCAGGGACACCCAGGCCTCCAGGCCTCAGAATCCTGCTCCCCTTCTAGAAGGGGCACATGCGTGCGTAGGGAGGAAAGGAAAACTCCTTTCATCATCTTCATTCGTATTCTGCTGCACCTTGAGGAACATGAGGCACTGCTGCCTTTTCCATCTCATTCCTGGTCTGTGTCTGCCCAGCTCACACCGGGGCCTCTTCACATACCCCTGAGTCTAGCCCAGGGCCTGGCACAGTGCAAGGGGCAGGGAGCACTTGAGTTCTCGAAAGCTCCTTATCTACTCAAATAGAGATTGTAGAAGGTGGTTGCTCCTTTTCTCGATGACACAGTGCTCTCTGTGACTCCCAATTATGTTGTGTGGACAACGCACGGTGATGCCTTCAGGTGTCCCTGACTTAGAACTGTTTGCCCCTGCACTAATTAGCCCCAGATACTGTGAATTTTGAGTTACCGTGTTTTGCTTTACCAGGCGTTCCGTCTCCTTCTTCGTGTTTGCTGTCATTTCCTGCTGAAGGCTCTGTCTGCCCTGGGAGGTTCCTTCTGTCATCCTTTCTCGTTCTTGGGGTTTCTGTGGCACAGAAAACCGGATCACTGATATATCAGAATTACGTATGCACCAGGAGCCATTAGACTCTAAGGGAAGAGAGAAAGGATTTTCGTAGGAGTAAAATATCTGTTTCGGTGTGCAAACTTTACACTCCATGCCGGCGGCTTCCGTGTCCCTGGCAGCCTGCCCGACGAGTGACCTACAGAAACGCTGTTGTGCTGGAGCCTTTTCAGATTAAAAATATATATTGTGAGATGACTTTGGAAAAGGGACAAGAGAGCATAGTAAGACTTTTTGGAATTAGAGTTGGCTCTTGAGACGGGGAAGGATAAGCAAACCCTCTGTTTTCTCTGCAAAAGAATGTGAGCAAATCCTCACTGACTTGTTCTTCCTGATGACCTTGGGTAACAGCACAATTTTACCCTCTTTGTCACTGCCTGTGGGCCCAGGGATTGGGATGATGGCAGTTTTGGTGTCCGGTGGGGTTGCGCAGCCGCGTGGGCTTCCTGGCACTGTCGCTTCCCCACCCCGTGACGGTGAGCGCCGCGTCGGTGCCCGTGACAGCAATGCCTGTGTCAGGCAGGGGTGCTGTGAGGACCAGATGGAAATGGGGCAAGGTGAGAGCTTCATTTCAAATAGGAGGCCGGTGCGAGTCAGACTGGTGGCGGCGGCTTGCTGGAAGGAATAAGGCCTCGGCCAGAACGCCTGGGTCCTTACCCCTACATCAGCCCTTCTTGCTGGGAACCCTCAGGGATGTTAGGGAACCTGTCGGGGTTTTGCTCCTTTGTCAGAAAACATCAGGGCTGAGTGAAATGACACTCATCCCAGCTTTTGTGTTTCATAATTTGGTATGTGTTATTTCTAGAATTGGGGGCAGAGAGAGGGAGTAGTTGATCTGAGGAGAACGCTGGGCTGAGGGCATCCGTAAAGTTTCTGCCATCCAGTGAGGTAAAAAAGAAAAAACAAACAACTGAGGGTTTTTCACTGACATCTGTCTTATGATTCCATAAGTTTGCGTGAGAAGACGTGGGTGGTTAGTGTTTCTGGGTGCTGTGCATGTGTGGATGTGTGAGCTGTGGGGGACAGAGAGATCCCGGGGGCATGTGAGGCTGTGCTGGAGCTGCTGAGCCGTTAGGAGAGGGCCTTGTATTTTGCCCTGATCTATGAGGCTCGACCTTTGCTGGCCCCCACACAGGAGCTGAAAGAGGGGCCTCGGGTTAGCTGCTTGCCCCTCTGGGCAACAGCTTCATTTCTGGAGTGAGAGGAGTGGGCTCACTGGTCTCTACGGTCCCTCTTGTGCGACAACACTGACAGCCTGAGAAAATGCCTTTACAATCCCTCCTCCTCCTGCCCAGGGAGGTTCTGCCTGTGGGCCCATCCTGTCCTCGAGTCCTCCGGGTGGTGTGGCCCGTGACAGCTCATCTCTCCGGGGCCTCGTGGGTGCCGCCATATCTGAGTCCAGGTTTTCTGGGTATGAACGTGTGTCTGCAGTCCTGGAGGCCATTCTTGGTAGCATCTGGGCTTCCCAGACTCAGAAACCTGGGGGCCAGGCAGGGTGGGGTGGGAGGTAGCCTCCTAAATCTCAGAAGAGCACACCAGAGAGAGTCATTCCCTGGTGACTCTGCCCGGGTCACTCTGCCCTTCGGAGTGGCCGTGGGAGGGAAGGAGACTCGGGGTGTGTGTTCTCTGCAGGAGAAGTATGTGGTCACAGGAGGGGCGTGAGGGGATGAATGCGTCTGTATGCAGGTAAGAGGAATTCCTTCTGTGAGTGGGTCTGTGTGTTGTCTGTGGATTTTGTCAGCGTGCTCCTCCAAAGCGTTTCTGAACCGCAGGGGCCGCTTCTGGGCAGAATTGCCTCCTCCTTTCATCGTAATGAAACCCACGCTGTCCACCGCTGTAACTGAGGAAACCTGCAACGCGAGGAGGAGGGCAGGTGGGCCTCTTGGTCCCACTCTTGTCTCCTGGGGCTCTTCTCCAGGGATCGTTCGCGGATGACCAGCCCTCCTCCCTCTGTGTGAAGGGGTCGGCAGCACACGGGCTCCGGGGGTGGGTGGTGCCTTCACACCCGCTGGTACCCCCAGTCACAGTCGGGATCAGCTGAGATGTTCAGGGACACTGAATAAAGCCTTGGGGAGGCAAAGGAAGATACACATGGGGAGTGAGTGCATCTGAGTCACCTGCTTTGTGGGCCCAGCATGCTCTCTGGGGCCAGCCAGAGCCCATCCTGCTCTGGTCTTGTCTGCCCCATGTGCCCACCACTTGGAATCTACTACCCGGGCACAGGCCTTAGTGCCTGACTCTGCTGTTCAGACCCCAGAGAGCAAGGCTGCCGAAGGGGACTGAGGCTGGATTGCCACTCCTTCAGGGAGGCCAGCCTTGCCCAGGACGTGGCCTTCGAAGGCAGGTGTCATCGATGGAGCTCTTATGTGTTAGACACCATGTTACTGTGTTAGGAATCTTCACCCCCAACCTCACATGTTCTAAGGACCCTTTGAGGCAGGCCCTCTATTACCATTTCTCTATGCTCAGGGAAGGACGCCCAGACCAGAGATTTTTAGTGACTTGCCCGGGAGCACACAGCTAATAAGGCAAGCAGAAGCCTGAAGCAGGCAGACTCCTAGGACTGTGTTTTCACTGTTATTTTGCCTTGTCTCCCCAGATGTGGCCCCTGTTTCTATTAGCTGTGGTGAAAATGCTGATTCCTGGGTCCCTCCTAAAACCTGTGGAAACAGAATTCTGGGTTTGGGGCCCAGAAGCCCAATTTCATCTGGCTCCCTGGATCGTTGTCCTCACAGCAGTGAGGGTTAAAAACCGAAGCGCACGGGCACACCGTGCCCATGGTCAGTGCTGGACGGGGGCTCAAGAGAAGGTCCTGGAGTGCAGTCTGATGAATCTCCTTCCTAGATCCACCTCAAGGGGCCGTTCGTGTGTCTTCGCCTTCTCTGTGTTCTCCAGAGCTCTCCTCCCGTGGCCGATGGGGTGTGTTGGGGCGGGAGAGTGGCCCGGATGTATCTGCTGTTTACTTGCATGGAGCATCCAAGAACTTTTGTTTTAATATCCAGCTGGCATTTTTACTATGAAAATGACCTCTGCTTGTTCATCCTTTGGAAAACAATCAAAGTGTTTGCTGCGAGCCCAGACGGTCACTGGAAATGGGATGTCAGTGCAGAGAGACACTGTGGTGTGAGTGGGACAGATGGATGGGCCTGAGCCTCCAAGACGGAGCTAGGCCCAGTGTGGAGACTAGTGCTTGTCTCAAAGAGGGGTGACACTCCTGCGTGGGTCTGGCTGGCCCGTTACTGCGAGTTGGCGGCCAAATGGTGTCCCGAATGGCTTCTCTGACTGCCGTGCTGGGGCGTACCTGGCCCTCAGGGGACATAGGATTGGAGTCCGAGGACCTGCAGGAAGTGAGGCTAAGACCTGTAGTTGTCTTTTCCTGGCAGCACCCAGGGAATGGGGAGAGTACGGTGAGAATTGCTTCCCTGGAGTGTCCTGGGGACCTGGTCCTGGAGGGGTTCTGGCCCGCCAGGGCGGCTCCCAGAGAAGGCCCCCAGCAGGGACAGGGGAGTGGGCCATCCCTGGGTGGACAGCAGAGTCATGTCCTGGAGAGTGAAAGCTGCCCTGGGAGGGGTGGTGAGCCAGGCTGGGCAACATTGGGGTCTTAGCCTGCATCTGAACCGAGCTGGGAGGTGGTGGGAAGCCAAGCACCTGCTGTAAGGGGAAGGTGATTGGTGAGTGTAAGTGGGTTGAAGAACATCCCTCCCAAATTCCACATCCACTTGGAACCTAGAATGTGGGCTTGTTTGAATAGGGTCACTGCAGATGTAATTAGCTGAGGCCATGCTGGATGAGGGCATCCTTATGACAAGGGGAGAACGACCAGAAGTGCATGCTGGGAAGAAGCCAGTGGAGACAGGCAGAGGCTGGAGAGATGGGGCTGCGAGCCGAGGAACACACGGGCTGCTGAGAGTCACCAGGGCCCACAAGATAGCACTGACCTTTGACCTCAGATGGCTAGCCTCCAGAACTGGGAGGGAATTAATTTCTGTAACTATAAGCCACTCGGTTTGCGGTGATCTGTTTGGGCAGCCCTAGGATGCTCATGCATGGGGGCGGGGTCTCCCACACTTCTCTGGGGGTGGTCATTAGCCAGGGAAAGGCCATCTTCCTGCTGTCACTGTGACCCCCCCAAGGGGCTGGGGGCCCTGGCAAAGGTCATGACAGTTCATAGTCCATGAGAGGCAGGTAGGAGGGGGCTCAGATGGGCAGGTGCTGTTCAGGAAGGGCTGGGAAATCCTGAGGGGGGCTTTCTGAGGAGAGGGAGTGGGAGTGAGATGGTGGGTGCCAGGATGCTTGGCTGGGAGAGCACAGGTTGGGTCTGTTTCGGGGTGAGGTGTTACTGTGACTTCCTAGGCAGAGAGGGGAGCTGGAGAAAGGCCACGATTTCAAGGGAAGAGACCAAGAGCAGGTGTGCAGTAGGCCTGTGGGGGGTGTACCTTCCTCCTGACCCTCTGGGTGGAGCTGGGGTGTGACTGGGGGGACCGGTGGAAAGCAGGTGGGGTGTGTTCAAGCTCAGGTGGCATTGTCTCCGCCCTTGTGACCCACTCCCTGCCTTGGGGCTTCTTTCTTGGATACCACCACCACTATCATAGCCAACCCCTGAGGGCAAGGTCCATCCCATTGGGGAGCAGCCCCCCAAACCCTGAAAGGATCAGCAGCCTTGGGTTTGCCTGGGTTTGTATCCCAGACCTAGCACTTCACAGCCATGCCTCCAGTCATTTCCTGTCTCCAAGGCTGGATTTCCTTCTCTGGAAAGTAGGGAGTTTCGTGGTCCCTGTCTCAGGGTGTTGTGAGGGGTAAACAAGGTAATGCTTTCAGGGGTGCTTAGCGGACACGTAGTAAGCACTCCAGATTGTCAGCTCTTGCTATGTAGTCCGAGTTTGGTAAGCCTCAGTACATGCAAAGGCAAGACTGAGAGGGAGTAATTGTTAAAAACAGAAACAGCATAAAAATGTAGGTTCTCAAGGTCTAGGTTTTCGATCCTGAGTGCCTGGGCTGGCTCAGCTCCCTCGTAGCTCTCCCTCTCCTTGGGCTGGGTGCTGGGCTTCCATGAAGTGGACTCCTGCTCTGGCCTTTGGCCTGAAAGCCTCTCAGCCTCTTTAGGTCCCTGTTGCTGTGACAGCAGCCTGTATCCATGGAGGAGGAGCAGGGCGGCTGCCAGTCTAGCTCCTTGTCAGGAACTGGATTCGAGGGGCCCAGCTCAGAGGTCTCAATTTTGGGAGAAGCTCAGAAATCTCCTTTGGGACGTACTTACTGGTAATCACCCTTGACTCTTCAACTTCTCCCGGCTGGCTGGCTCTCTGCTCTGAAGACGGGAGCTGGGGTGGCATCTCATTCTCTCTTGTGCCTATTGCTGCACCCCTCTGCTCCCTTTCAGAGCAGGAAGGGTCAGAAGGGATGGGTTTTGAGAAGGTCTGCTGTAGGGAGGTGAGTGGGAAGGCTGGCGTCCAGACGTTATGTGTGGGCCGCAGCTCTGTCGCAGCCTTGTCAAGATGTTGGAGGTGTCCCATGGGGACCTCTACCAGGAGTGATGCTCTGTGTGATGGCATTAGAAATGCTACCTGTATTTGAGCCTAGAGGTGGGTCAGGAGGCTAAGGAGTCTGGTGCATCCTGTGAACTCCTGAATGCCTTCCAGGGTACGATTATTTTTTTAATTTCATTTATATTCAGTTCTGTGTGTGTCAACTTACCATTGTTTGGGGGTCCTGGACATCTTCATTAAAAGAGCAGCTTTCACCCTTTGCAGACCCTTGGCCTACAGATCATGAGCCACCTGATCTCAAATTGCCATTCCCAGTTTACCTCCTGGTTTGAGAAGGCCTGTGTATCTACTTCTTCTATAGCCTGGGTATCTACCCAGTAGCTGCAGACCCACTATTACAGAGGAGCATATCAACTGCGTATTCAAAGAGTAGCTCTTTGTCAGCTATACAACTGTTCTACCTCCCCCATTCCCATGGATTCATATATATCAAAACTCATCACGCCCCATTCCAGTGCAGTGGTAGATTCTACTCCTTCTTTATCTGAACACCCACATCACCAGCAATACCTAGATGAGACGCAGGTTGCCCATAAGGATGTCCAGAAGACCAAGGGACAGCAAGGAAGAGCACCATGAAACACCATGCCCCCCTGAAAGACCATCTGTGGGTGGACCCCATCAGGCTCTCCTGCTGGGTTGGGCTACTTTCCTGGGCAGGAAGCTGGAGGACTGCTTCTTGGGGGCCGGGGTCAGATGTATCAGTCAGATGTATCGGCTTCTGTCCCTGTGCTGTAGTTCTCTTGTGGCTCTCTTTGAGCGGAAACTGACTGCCCCTAGGCCCTCTTGTTTCCTGGTGGGTGTGGGTGGTGGTCTGTGATTTCTCACCCACTGTGCCCCAACCTTCCTAGTGCTATCATACTGGGGATTAAGTTCCAACATACATATTTTGTGATGACACAAACATTCAGTCTGTAGCAGACCCCTCAGGTACTTTTTTCTGCTTGGGCTGGAGCACGGGTGCTCTGGAAAGCCCTCTGTTGCATCCAGACTCTGGGACATCGCCCTAGAGACTGCCTCAGGAATCCACTCATTCCCACTCACTGCTGGATCCCCTTCCTACTCTGCACCCCACCATTGGCTGTGATGGCTTTTCCTTTGTTCCTGGGGCTGCCCTTACTTGGGTCTCATTTTTGACTCAGGCTTTTCTTTCCTTGGTATTTTGTACTCCCGTGTCTTGTCCTGCATCCTTTGAACCTTCGAAGCCCTGGCAGAGCCGGGCAGGGTATGTGTGAGAGCCTTCGTAGAAGCAGTGAGGAACTTGACTTGGCCCCAGAGTCTGCTTATTCTAAGATAAATTCATTTAAATGCTTGACGAGCTCACAGGGGTCTTCTTACGCCTCGCCTGGCATTATATCTTCACATAGGTATCATCATCTTTTTCTCGCCAAGTAGGCATGTCTGTCTGCCCCCTTGATCTCCTTCTCAGATGAGGCCAGGTACTTTGGTTCAAATTCTCAGAAACTTGAGGGTCTTGATGTTTCATTGACTTACAGTAGAGGTTTTTGGGGGGCTAGTGACTAGCCCGGTGGGACCCAGTGGCCATCTGCTTCTCTGAGTGGTTTGCCATGTCCCTCTGATCTCCCTCCTGCCCACTTCCCTCGGGAGGCCCTGACAGGCACTGACCCTTTGAAAGACCGCAGCTCCCTGTGGTCAGCAAGGGGCATGGCTCCTGGCCCTCTGACATCAGACGGGAACGAAGTTGTCACTTGCTTTGACATTGGAGGGTAGCAACAGGGAGGACCCACACAAGTCAGGGTGTAGGGGAAGGACCTGTGTGTGGGGGTGTGCGGTGTGTGTCTGTCCGGGTGGCGGGGCCCTCCCATGGGCATGCCCATGGGGATTGTGTTGGTAAGTGTCCCGCTTGCTGGTGAGGCGAACGGCCCGTGTTCTGTCTTCCCTGGATGCTGCAGTCTGTGTGCTTGACCTTAAGCTGACAGGTTGGAACCCCCTCGTTTATAGATTTTATTTTTTTAAAGCCCTTTTTGTAAAACACTAACCTCAGCGAAGGAGAAAGGAGGGAGAAAAAGAAAAAAAAGCTGAGTTCAGCAGCTGCCGTTTGCTGTATTTTTCATCTTGCCTCAGCAAGTTGGGACCACAAATAATCTGGTCTTCCATGCTTCAGTGATGCTTGCTGCTTAAGACCACGCGCCCCTCCTAAGGCAGGGTGTTCCTGGGAGCCAGCATCGCTCCCCTTCCCCAGCCTGCGGGCTCAGGTGGTCTGGGCGCACGTGGGTGGCCAGGGCGGGATCCGCGTGGGAGCTGGAGCACAGAGGGAACACTGACCAGCAAGAGGGTAGGTCGTTAATTTCCGAATGATTTCTGGAATCAGCTAAACATTTCCTTTTAACCAGTTTCCCCAGCCTCACATTCTTTGTTAGTTCAGGAAAAAACGTCATTTATAATGGATGTTGCCTTGATAAATTGCTCCCGAGAAGCATAGCGTTCTCATTAGTCTATATAATGAGAAAGACTCTTAATGGTGACATAGCTGCCCAGATATTTGCCTGATTGGAAGAATATTTGCCTATGCAGTCTGCTCTAGAAGGCCTGGGTTGGAGGGCAGCGGGGAAGGGGCTGTGGGGTCCCTGCAGGCTCTGTGGCTCTGAGGCTGTGATCTCCCAGCATCCTCGAAGAGCAGACCCCAAGCACACGGGGTCCTTCCTGCTTCCTGGTGGGTACAGACTGGGGTATGCTGGCTTCTTACCTACGCTGCCACCCCAGCCCTCTCCTGTCCCCGGGTCTGGCTGTCTGCCTTGATTGGGACCTGGTCTTTTTGAGTCAGCTGAAGAAGAGAATTTGGGTGCTTTAGTCCTGCCTTGTTCTTTTATTATTATGCCAAAGGAAAAAAATAAGAGTATACATATATAGAGGGAATTCTGTTTTGCAAAGCACTTTTGCGTATGTGGTTTCATTCCAACCACTCTTCCATGTAGGTATCATGGAGCCGCTTAGGTACTCAGAGAGGCAGTGATAGTTCTAGAGTTTATGGCATGTAAGCAGCGGCATTTTGACCCCCAAACTCGACCCCGTCACGGATTCCTTTTGCCCTTCTGCTTGTTTGAGAATGGACAATTTGCCCAGTCTTGCTCCACAGGGACCCATTGTGTTGTTCTCTCTAGGGCCCTGAGGTACTTCTTCATGTTAAAGTGGTGCTTAAGGATGTGTGTTAATTCTTGCAGGCCACTGGGGCCTCTTTTAGCAGATGGCTATTACCAGAGATAGTGAAGATACTTCTCCAAATTCCTAACAACCACCAGGATTGGAGGAGAAGGAAGACAGACCCACTAAAGGGCTATCTTTCTCGTTTCCTAAGTTAATGCGATGTTGATGCATTTTGCCGTGCTGTCAGCTAGAAATCTGGAGTGATTTTATTTTTCAGGAGGAGGTATTAAGAGAGTTCTTGGCTCTCCTCCTGCTTTGAGGGAAGTCTTCCAGCTTCCAGAATAGTTCGCATTCATTCATCCACTCACCCACCCATTCATCCACTCACCCATCTAACCATCCATCTGTCTACCTAACCATCCATCTATCCATCTACCTAACTACTCTCTTATCTATCCACCCACCCACCCATTCCTCCACCCACCCACCTAACCATCCATCCATCCATCCATCCATTCATCTTTTCCTCCCTCCTTCCCTTCCTCCTTCCATCCAGTGGCTGTTGAGTCCCTATTTGGTGTCAGGTATTACTCTGGACCTTGAAGATTCAAACATGAATAAGATTGTTTTTGTTCTGGGGACGCCTGGGTGGCTCAGTGGGTTAAGCCTCTGCCTTCCACTCAGGTCATGATCTCAGGGTCCTGGAATCTAGCCCCACATCCAGCTGTCTGCTCAGCAGGGAGCCTGCTTCCTCCTCTCTCTCTCTGCCTGCCTCTCTGCCTACTTGTGATCTCTGTCTGTCAAATAAATAAATAAAATCTTTAAAAAAAAGATTGTTTCTGTTCTGAAAGAACTCCTACTTTAATAGGAGAAACAGATATGAAAAGTATAAATTATGGTATGCTTGGCGGCACAAGCTCAGTAATTGGAGTTTGTGAAACACGTTCAGAGTTGGAGCAGAACTTTCACAGAAAGTGTTCTGGAAGGGCTGGCACCTGAACTGGGTTTAGAAGGGTGAGCTGGGAGAAGTTTAGGGAGGACATGGTTGGGGGATGGTGTTCCTGGTGGAAGCAGCTCCATAGGATAAGGGTCTGTGAAGCATCGTGGTTGGGGAATGTGTGCTCTTCGGTATTGCTGCAAGGTCTGGGGTGAGAGAGAGGAGGAGTTTAAGGAGGGGTGAGTTGGTAGATGTTAGTGGAGTCCAGATTATGGGTGGCGACCAAGGTGGTACATGATGGGCTGAGGAAGTCTGGGGCATCAGTGGGGCCACAAGGTCACAATGGACCTTCATAAAAGCCTAGCATGCTAGCACGCATGGCGCAATCCTAGGTGTAATATGGGGATCTCGGTTACCTTCTCAGAAACTACCAGACCTTTTTTATGCATTAGGGTGTTCACAGAGGGGTGAGTACTTAGCCAAGATAGTACCCCTTCTAATTTGCAGAGTTGGGGTTTGAAGGTGATTTTGCTCTTTGATGCTGTTCTGTCTCTTCCGTTGCTCTGAAGTTTAGGCTAAGCCTCTACCTCTGGATTTTTCTCGTATGTTATGTTTCAGGAGATGTTACTTGATGTAAGAATCTATCTGAATCTCTGTAACGATATGCCATGGAATAATAGGGTTTGGATGGATTGCAAAGGCTGAGGAACACATTCTGTGGAGGTTGAGGGGAGGGAAATGCTGAGAATAACAAAGCCAGGGAGGGATCTAGGTCTTTGAGTAGGAGGTCCTCATCATCAGGAAGGGGAAGAATGAATGTCGGAACCGCTAGAACCAAGAGCAGAGGAAGTAAGCTAATGGGACTTCGGGGGTCACCGTCTCAGGACTAATTCCTAGAAGGTTAGGAATGTTAGGTCTTCCTAGCGTGTGAATGGCCGGCCACTGAGACCTGGGACCTTGCCTGGTGCCTGGCCCTGCAGGATCTCCTGCTGCGGCCAACTGGAGGGTGGTGGATCTGGAGCTTTTTGCTCTGGAGCAAGAGGGAGGAGGGTTGTGGTGGGGAGAGAGAGAGGGAGGAAACCTAACCTCATACCACCAACAAGAACCATATCAGCATTCAGAGAAAGTTGAAAGAAATCTTTCCGCTGGCTGGCTACCTAGCTCAAGGCTAACCACACTCTTAACACAATAATAAGTCAATCCTCACTGAATAATTAAATAGAGAGCCTTCATAAGTATTGACTTAATGTGACAGCAAGTCTATAGTGACTCGGGCTTTGCTTATGTAAACACAATCTCTTGTTCAGCTTACTTAGCAGTTCAATGAAATAGAACAGTCCTTCAATTAAAATCAAATGATGCATATGTTTAATTCTTTTCTCTTCTTACTGGGTAATAATAGGTTTGGAACCTAGGTGAAGGGATTGGGGGAAAAATGGAGAAAAGGATATCTGGCCATCTGCTTGTGTTTTCAGAGGACATGAAGGAGTATATCCAATGGTGGTCTTGGGAAGACGGATATGGTCTTGGCTTCCACCTCTGGAACCTAGGTGGGATACCCATCCAGACCCTCCTGATCCTCTCCCAAAGCGGCTTGGGTTGGCCATTGTGGTTGTCACCGCTGTGTCTTGATGGTGGTCTGGGTCTAGCTGATTGCTTCTGGTCAGTTGGAGGTACAGCCGCTCCAACCACAGCACTCACCAGGCCATTTCTTAAGGATGCTCTCAGGGTTCACCTGGAGGGGAGAAGGGGGTGCTGTGGGATCTCCAGGCTGGATGGCAAGGGGGGCCAAGGAGCAAGGTGGCATGCCACTGATTTCCTTGGGTGACGCCAGAGAGAAATAAACCCATTGAGTTCGTGGCTTCAGAAGGCTGGGAGACGGGGAGGGGCTGGTGGGTTGGGAAAAAGATGGAGGGTGATGGGGTGGGCTGCATGATGGAAGGGAAAACCTGTTGGCTTCGGAGCTAAGATTTGAAGCTCAGTCTTCCGGCCTTGCTGCTGCGATAGTAACTGAGTTAATTAACCTCTCTAGGTCTTTGTTTCCTTATCTGTGAAGCGGAGGTAATAATGCCAGCTTCAGAGAATTGTTGTCAGGGTAAAATGTGGGGATGTTAGTAGAAGTACCTTGTGTGACACTGTACAAATACGGGGGGTGCTTGTTAATAGGTCAGAGATGTTACGTGCCTGGGCCTGAAGGGAGCGGGCTCCTGCCTTCTGCACCGTGTTGCATGCTTGGGAGTGGATAGTGGGTCTTCTGATTTCAACAGCGGCGGCCGCAAGCTACGTGTCAGGCACCATCAAAGTCCTTACGTACATTTGCTCCTTGGACATCTCGTTCAATCTTTGCCATGGCCATATGAGGTAAATACTATCATTACCTCAATTTTCCAGTGAAGAGACGGAGGTTTAATGACCTCCTCAAGGTTACATAGCTAGTGAGTAGCTAAAGCCAAGCCTCAAACCTAGCCGGTAGGCGAGATGTCAGAAGTTGGACCTTAGGGCCGAGTGTGTTTCTGGTTGGGGTGGAGAGCGGCGAGGGCTCTTGCAGAATTCAGGACCTCCTGTGGTGGGGAGAGCCAACATTTCCACTTGTGGCAACCTGCACTGGGGTCATTCATGTTCGTGTCCAGAAGGGCCTGGTCTGCATTTCCCAGCCTGGCACCAGCTTCTGTCTCAGACCTGTAAGCTCCTAGTGTTGGAGATGCCCCGGAGTGAGGAGCTGGTTCTCTGGGGTGGTAGGTTTTCTCTGTTAGCCTCTTTGTCTTGGGACAGAGGGTCAGTTAAATTTGCTAATGCTCCTGGAACCAGTAATACTTTCTCTAAATGAAAGCTTAGAAACATCATTGTTTGTAATAACTCAGGATTCCTGAGGCCTCATTCAGTTACACTTGAAGAAATAATTACAATCTTAAAGCAACTTTATTAAAAGAGAACGTAAGGAACAGTGTCTTCTATTAGCATCTTTGGAATTTGCTTCTGGATCTCATTAGTTTGTATATTTACCATTTTCCCCCTGCTTTTGCAACCAGGGTGAGCAGACGGTATTGTCTCCTGATTTTTAATCCCTTCACGTGATTTCATGTTTGAATTTTCATATGTTGGCACAATCTACATCCTTGTCATTTTTAATAGCAATGCAGCTTTCTGTGGCTGATCCGTCTGAGCCATTCCCCTCTAGTGAAGCTGGGGAAAGGATCCAAGGCCAGGTCCATTTTCCTTCGTGAATTTTATTAGCATTTGTTTTCCAAAGCTCTCGCTAAGGTACTCCTGCAAGCCTGGCCCTTTCACATGGCTTAGCCAGACCCTTTGTGGGTTTGGTTTTTGATCTCTGTCCTTTTCAGTGTATGCCTTTTTGGTTGCTTTTAACTTGGACAGAGAAGAGCATATAAAATCAGAGAGTAAAGCTAAACATTAGTTTAAAGCTAAACATTAGTCAAGAATATTTCTGTTATAAGAGACAGAGCCCCAACTAGCTTAAGAAAATTACAAAGGAATTTATTGGCTTCCGGTAAAATATAGAAAGGGTGGGAGTATATGCCAGCATTCAGCTACAAAGAGGCCTGTCTCCATCTCTCCTTGTCTCTTGTTTCTGCTTCTCTCTGCAGGTTAGCTGGATGTTTATTCTTATTGTGACCGTGAGGCTAGAACTGTGGGCCCGATTCTTCTGGGCTCACATCTATGGTGCCTCATAACCAGAGAGAAAAGAATGTCCTTCCTTGCTGGCTCCATTAGGAAAACCTCAGGGAACGACCCTGTTGAGACTCGCCCGTGTTACCTCCTTATCCCTAAACCACTGGTCAGGGTGGCCGGGGACAGCCTGGGTCACGTGTCCACCTTTGGCCCAGGACGATAGAGTGCCATGGCTGACAGTTTTTACTAGAACTACCCGGCTGGAGGAAGAAGTCCCTTCCCTCATCCACCCCCAGGGGAGCTGCTATTCTGGGCAGATAGATAAATATTCACTGCACACTCGAAGAATAAACAGAAGGGAAGGAAGCCAGGTTGGGACTTGAGTTCATGAAATCAGTGGTGGCAGTGTCCTGGGAAGGACGGAGGATCAGGTTGTCCACGGTGAGCCCCGGAGGTGTCAGAAAGCAGCCACGTGGGTGAAATCCATTTTCCCCTTTCTCAGTGTCGCATAACATTGAACCTACTTAGGCAAGTCCTGCACTGCTGGAGGGGACCTCAGAAAGCCATTCCAGAGGCACTTGGGTCTATTAAAGTCATTTTCTCTGCATTCCCATAAATTGTCTATGAGGCCCATCATGAGTAATTTGCACTTCTTGGGAGCCCCTTTTCCCCTCCATGAAATATTCAAGTGCCCTGTTCGTTTGCATGAGGCAGGGCTGGTGGCTGCCTCTGGAATCATCATCCGCAGTGGTGGCTCGTGACAGCAGAGCCGGAGGAAAGACTGTGTCCTTGTTAGCAGGTGCCTGGTCTTGCTGTGCGGGCTGGCGGGCATATAGCTGTGTGGCCTATGTGTCAGAGCTGCCGTGGCCTTGCTGGGGAATACGTCTACTCTGTGGGATTGTTTCGAAAATTAATTGAGGGAGCAGTGTCTGGCACGTAATAGGTTCTCAATAAATATTAGCTTCCTTTTCTCCTTTTCCACTTCTATAGAAGACCAACAGAAACCTACTGGTTTCCATGGCAACAGCATAACAGGTATAATCTGATAAATGGGAACTTTGGGCACCTGACAAGCACTTCAGACCAAAAAGCCACATACTGGCCAGCATTGGAATGCTTTGGGATTCTGTGTAGCGATTCACCTTTTATTATGTTAGGGTAGATAGGTTTGAGAAACCATATGTGTTTGGGAAGGTATTTATACTTTGGATCAAGGGTGCTACAGGTGTCTGTAGTTTTTCTTGGCTAAGAGCAAAGTAGAGAGAAGAGTATATCCAAGTGTAAGTGTATGTCTGTGTAGGGATTGATGTACGTGTGTGTGTGTGTGTGCGTGCGCGCGTGCATGTGTGTATATGAACACAAGCATTCTTTGCCTCATCACCAAGAGCCTTCTCAGGTCGTGGCCTGAAGCGTTACTTTCTTCCCTGACTAGGTCACAAAGTGGGGATATTTATTTTTTTATTTTCTTGTTTACTTATTTTTTTAAAGATTTTTTTAAGATTTTTTTTTTTAAAATTTGAGAGAATGAGAGCGAGTAGGAGAATGGGGTGAGGGGCAGAGAGAGAGGCAGACTCCCCATCTAGCAGGGATTCCCATGTGGGGCTTGATCCTGGGACTCTGGGATCGTGACCTGAGCGGAAGGCAGGCACTTTACCAACAGAGCCACGCGGGCGCCCTGAAGGTGGGGATATTTACAGCTGAGACAGGGAGTGAGGTCTGAAGGGGCCCCAGAAGCCCCACTCTGCCGCCTGTGCCGATGGCCACATCCCCAAACGTCAGCGTGCCCCAGATTCACCGGGAGGGCCGGTGAGAGCATGGTGGCTGTAGGTCTGGGCTATGCCCGGAGAATCTGCATTTCTACCAAGTTCCCAGCGGATGCTGTGCTGTTGTTTGGTAGACCACACTCTGAGAACCAGCCCCTGTAGGGAGTCTACCCCACCGCTCCCGCTCCCGTCTGGGTGATTTCCGCTTGCGTGGGTTGATCTTTGCGCATCCGGCCTTGCCTCTTTTTCCCTCTGTGGGAACACATCTGCCTATCAAATAGGGTTGCCAGAGCTAACAAATAAAAATTCAGGCCTTGCATTCCAGATGAACGATGAAAACCCGCCTAGTATTAGTATTAGTTGTGTTCGGCTTAACATTAGTATGTCCCACATACTGCCTGGGGAAGACTTACACTAAAACATTCATTGTTTACCTGAACTTCAAATTAAACGGACATCCTGTATTTAATCTGGCAACTGTTTCATCAGGCTGCAGGTCAAGTGTCTCTCCGAGCTTCTCCTGCCGCTTGCCGGTGATTGAATAGGCTACAGCTGCTGCTGCGACCAGCCCACGGAGGGTCTGTGTTTTTCGGACAGAGCCACCTGCTGCACCCCAGCTCATTTGGCCGTCTTCACTTGGTCTCGCTGGGAGGGACTTGGCTGGTGTTCATATTGGTTCTCTTGCTGGCTCTCTGGGCTTTTCTTTGTCTCTCTCTTTCTCTCATGCTTCCTTTTACACCATCCTTCCTATGGGGATTCTTAAAGGTAGAAGTTTGCCAGGTGATGGGGGTGGGCCAAGGACAAAGTCTGTTCCTAGCCAAGAGAGCAGAGTCCAGAGAGCTGACCTCACGGTGTCTGCAGGGAAACGCGGCGGCAGGCCTGAGGATGGGGCAGGGAGCCCCAGCTGGCTGGCGGTGTGTTAGGAAGAGGATAACATTTGCCTTGGAGAACGAACCTCTCGGGGCTGGTGCGCATGGGGCCTGGAGCCCGCCTGTTGCCGGCTTGAAGGAAATTGACACGCCTTGGTCTCTGATGCTGACAGAGGGAGCCGCTGCCATGGACTTCAGCCTGCCTTGAGGGGCAGACAGAGTTGGAGCAATCAAAGGCCTTCTGGAGCCTTGGACGCGCCATCCTCCTAATGGGCCCCATTTGGCCCTCTCTCTTGCCAAGGCCACTTTGACGCCGGGAACGGAGAAATGCGGGAACAGAAGGCCTAGCCACGGCCCTTCCAGTAACCTGCCCCTCTGCTGGCTGTGGGGTCTGGGCCTATCTCCTCCCCTCCATGGGCTCTGCACGGAGCCCGTAGGCCTGCTTACAGGAAGTAGGCCATGGCCTTTGAGGGGTCTGGTGAAGGAGTTTTGTGCATGTTGTCTGGCTTCGGGGGCCTCTGTTCCTCTTCCTGTGTCCTCAGAGTGATGTGGAGCGTAGCGGTGGGTAGGGAGGCCGTCGTGCACCTGGGGCCAGCAGGGTGACTCAGGAGCCTCGTGGTAAGGGATGGGGGAGGGGCCATCTCTCCCGGGTTCCCTTTTATGGGAGGCAGACCCACCTCAGCAGGCTGAACAGGTATTTCTTCTTCTCCCAGACACAGGAAGTGCTGTTCCCTGTTTTCACTTGCTGGTGCTTGACAGGCATAGTGCTGGGGACAAGAAGTCTGGATAGAGAAGAAAGATAATGGGGCGCTCCTCTAAGCGCCCCAGCTGTCTAATGTAGCCCTGTGAGGGCAGGCACAGCTCACCCAGTTAGATAACTGAGGATGCTGTGCTCAGAGACATGACAGGGCTGCCCAAGGTCACACGGCCGTGAGTGAGAGAATGGCCACGGGCAGACACTCTCTCCTCTCCCGGCTGGAGCTGTCTTTTCCCTCACCTGGGGCTCCTTTACCTTCCAGTGCCTGGCTTCCCTTTCTTTCGTCTCTTATCAGTGGCCTTGTCTCTCTTCCTAGACAAGTCACATTCTCCTTTCTCATGCTTTGTGCCTTCTCCAGCCTCTGGGGCCTAGTGACATTCTGAGAGGCTTCATGGGTGGTGGGGTCAGGCAAGATCCTCAAGCTCACCGGTGCTGGTGAGTGGAAAACTCACCTTGTAGAAGGGGAGGAGGCCATGTGTGCCCATGTGGAGTGGAGCTGCCTGGGAGGCTCCCCTTAGGTCTCCTGGGGTGGGCAGTGCATCTCTCATCAAGTCCTGGGTCCTGGCCTGGTGGCCATTCTGTCCTGACCCCGGGAACTGGGATTTCCTTTCTGACGTTGCACTGACCCTCGGACCCTCCGTAGTCTGTCAGCCACATGGCAGGGGCTCAGTGTGTGTTTAGAGGAAGGATGAAGACATCGGTGAAGTCCACCACTCTGGGAATGTATGTTCCCAGAAAGGGCTTCCTGGGGAAGGGCTGCTGGGGGGCCTTGGGGAGGCACTGAGACGGAGTCAGGCTTAGCATGAACAAGTGGCATAGGAATGCACTCCGGTATTTGGGCTAAGAGTTGACCTGAATGCCTCTTTGGTAGGGAGGAGATGGAAACTAGGGCTTTGCTTGTTATCTAGCTTTCTTGCTCACACCACGCAGGGGCTCCACCCTGGCTTTATTTTTCTCCCCCACCCCCCTGGAAGAGCTCCTTAGCATTGGGCCTGACCATGTGCCCTTGGCTCCTTCTGGAGGGAGGCACTTGGCCAAAGTGAGCAGTGACGTCCCTAGAGGGACTGTAGGAGTTTCTCAGGGCCACTGTCACAAAGTCCCACAGGCGGGGAGGGTTAAAAGAGAAATTTAATCTCTCACAGTTCTGGGGGCCAGTAGTCTCAAATTGAGGAGCCGGCAGGGCCCTGCTCCCTCGAAAGGCTCGAGGACAGAATCTGCTCTGGCCCGTCTCTTCACTGCTGGTGTTGCCTGCAGTCCTTGCCTTCCTGGGCCTGCAGGTGCATCCCTCCAGTCTCTGCCTCCGTCCTCACATGCATTCTCACTATGTCTGTGTCCCTTTCGTCTTCTTATAAGGACAGCTGTCGTTGGTTTGAGGGCCCACTCTTTACCACTGTGCCCTCACCTCGGTCTCGCCTGCAGGGAGCTCACTCTGAAGTAAGGTCCCATCCCGGGTGCTGGGAGTCAGGACGTGCTTCAGCCCGCAGCATGTGCCTCCAAATCCTCTCCACCCAGTAAAGTCCCTGCCCCCGCCCCCAGGTCTCTGGGAGACTGGGGTGTGGGCAGAGGCCACCCCGCTCACACAGTCAGAGCACCTCTGCACACCTGCAGGGCGCACAGTAGGACACGCTGCTCCTTCCACTCCAGATCAAGTCTTACTCTGCAGAACCTGAAGCCTTGGTTAGAGACGCTGCTTCTCCCTGCTTGGAGGCTGGGTGGTGAGGAATAGAGAGTGTGTTCCTGGGTGGGAGTGAGAGGGAGGACACCCGCAGGTTTCCTTTGCTGCGGGACGCAGGATGTTGTCTGTGCAAGGACCCGTCAAGGGCTTCTGCCAGGAGCTGTGATCTCGGGCAATGGCTTCTCCAAGCCTCAGCTTCCAACTCCATAACGTGGGGCAGTAACAGCAGTCGCACGTCCCGTCTCGGAGTTCAGGTCTCAGTGTGGGTGAGGATTGAACGATAAACGGATGAGTGTGGAAGTGTCTTTCTGTCAGTCATTTTTTTATGGTGGGAAATTACACATTACATAAAGCGGACCATTTTATCCATTTTTGAGTGTGCAGCTTCCTGGCGTTAAGGATATTCACATCGTTGTGCAAACAGCAGCAGCATCCCTCTCCCTCTGGAGTTTTGTCATCTGCCCAGACAGTGAAAATGTCTTTTACGAAGAGTACTTTCTATTCACTGGATAACTAAGGAAACTGAGTGCCAGAGAAGGAAGGGTCTGCCCGAGTCACCCGCGAGTTAGGGGCACAGCTGAAGCGAGAACCCGGGGCCCTGGCCAGTGAGTATGTTGCTTGTCTTCCGTCTCCCGCAGCTCTGTGGGCTGCAGGGTCTGGGGATGCCTGAGCATCCCCGGGTTGAATTCCTCTGGGGAGCTTTCTCTCCCCCAAACCGCACCCCCCTGGGACAAACTGGAATGTGTCCCGTGATGGGACACATCCAGCTGTCTGCTCTGAGGGTGTTCCTCTCAGTCTCTTGTCTCTGCCTACCCACTCCTTTCTCAGACGGGACAGGGCTCCAGTGGAGGACCAGGACGGCCCAATTTGGGGCACCCTTTGGGATGGCTTTGTGAGGTATTGCATGGAGAGAGTGGGGGCAGGGCATCAAGGGCTGGGTTCTGTCCCTTCCTGTAGCTACCACAGCCTTCTCACGGATCATGTATTTGTTGAGGTCCTACTGTGTGCCCACTGGGAAAATACCAGTGAACAAGACCTTATTCCTCCCTGTTTAGAGCTGCTACAAGGCACAAATGGTATGATACTGGAGGAACCATTGGCAAAGGGCAATCACCTATAGGAAGTGATGACGGGAGGTGGGATGGCCACCCCCAGCCCAGGCTGATGGGAGCCAGGGTGCTGGGGCAGGTTAGACTGGGCTCCGTGGGCTCCGTGGGACCTTGCACATCAGGTGCTAGAGACACACTTGGGCCAGAGAGCGTCTGTCTTCAGGTGGATCAGGGTCGAGGAGGGAGGTGCCCAGGTAGTTATGAAGTAGTATTACAGGTGCCAACAGAGGGGAAGCGTGACAGTGGGTTATGTCGCCAGGGGAAGGAAGGGCTGATTCTGCCCTTGTGGGACAGAGAAGCAGGAGGAGAGCCAGCAGGGGAGGCTTTGCTCTGACCCGATTCAGAAGAGGCCAGTCAAGAAAGCCCATGGGTGTCTCAACCCTAGGGGATCTCTTTTTTTCACCTGCCTGGGGGCTGGCTCCTGTGACCCTCGGACAGATCCTGTGAGGGAGCAAGGCAGGGAAACTGTGTGAGTTTTACAGGCAGGAGGAGTGATGTGTTGAAGGCCTAGGACGAAGTCACCCAGGAGTGTGGCCAAGCAGAGAGCGAGCCCACTTTCCTGCCTTGGTCCAGGCATTCTTGGCAATCCCACTCCAGGTTCTGTCTGTGTTCCTCTGACTGAAAGATAACTTTGGAGCCTGCCATGCCTCAGCTGTGTCCCTGGCTCTCCAGGAAGTCCTGCCCTCAAGGAGCTCCCAGCCCAAAGTCCCTAGCGGTTTTCGTCCCCCTCCATGTTCATCCTCTCCACCTTCCTAGCTTCCTCCTGCCCTGGGGACCTGCAGGGAGGAGCCGCTTTGCCGCAAAAAAGGTGGGAAGACAGCCAGACTAAACCGTTCTCTCTGTTGGGTCTTCTCCTGACACCAGGTCCCGGCTGGCAGACTTCCACGCCAATTGTCGTGCCTCCTACCAGACGCTTACCAGCTGCCCTGCCGACAATTACCAGGCGTGTCTGGGCTCCTACGCCGGCATGATTGGTAAGCCGTCCCCGTGCACCTGGGCTCGTGGGGGCTCGTGGCTGCCTGCCCCCCATGGGCCCGGCTCAGGGCCAGAGGGTGGATTTGCGCTTCTCTGCTGTGGGAAACCAGGCCAGCCCTTTAGTGTGGGGCAGGGGGGCCCTGGGGATCTTATAAGCCTTTTGAAATGAGAAAGTAACATTTATTACATGGCTTGGACATTCCAGGTACTGCACTGAGCGGTATATGCGGATTGTCTTACTTTAATTCTCACAACAGGGCTTACTAGGGAGGGGTTGGTGTCCCCATTCTACAGATGGGGAAACTGAGGCTTAAAGAGCTCAAGTAACTTGCGAAGGTTCACCTGGCTAATAAATGTGGGCCCTGGGATCTAAACCCAGGATGCGAGCCTTAGTCTCCCTGGTTCTAGAATGCTCACTCTGCTTGCTGGAGAGGGCAGCTCTCTGTTGTGTCTAGGCCTGGGTCCCAAAAAGAAGGCTTTACTGTCCTCTCTCCTTTGCCTTCCCTTTTTCCCTGCCCAGGGTTTGATATGACACCCAACTACGTGGACTCCAGCCCCACAGGCATCGTGGTGTCCCCCTGGTGCAGTTGTCGTGGGAGTGGGAACATGGAGGAGGAGTGTGAGAAGTTCCTCAGGGACTTCACTGAGAACCCGTGCCTCCGTAAGTCCTCCCAGTCCCTCCCCATGGCCCTGATGTCCCAGAGGGGCCCCGTGTGTGACTGCCTTAGCCATCCCCTTCTTTCTCCACTGGGGTGCTCAGTGCTGGGGCTTCCCCAGCAACCTATAGAGACCTTGGAGACTCGTCCTCCTGAATGGTCAGGAGGCCAGCCTCAGTTTACCACTGGAGGCCTTGAACCTATGTCAAGTCAAGGTCAAAAGTTTCTGGTCTGTTTCCTTGACAGCTTCAGCCGGGTTTCTTCTCAGCATCTGTCACTCGTCCCTTTAAGGATACACTCCCCTTTCGAATTGGTGACTTTTCTTTTCAAGTCATCAGACTGCTATTCAAAAGGCTGGAGAGGGAGGCTAGTCACAAGTCCCTCCTGCTTGGATCTGCTCAGCCTGACAGCCTTGCCTTCCCTGCACTTGAAAATCCGCACCCCCCTTCCTCTGTCCTTTCTTCCTTCCCTCCATCTGTCCATCCTCCCTTTCTTTATAGCACTGGGGATTCAGAGAGATGAGTCACAGTGCCTGTCATTGAGAAGCTTGCAGTCTCACGGAGGCACACCATCGGGGGGTCACTGCGATCACAGGACGGGGTGAATGATGCTAGGGTGGAGGTCTGCGCCGGGCTCTTCAGGAGCTCTCCAGACCCTGGAAGCTTCTCAGAGTCTGGCCCATTGAGGGACAGTGGGCATCTGTCTGCTGATGAGGCAGGGGCATGCCAGTCAACCTTAGGCAGAAGTGGTTATAGGACCTGCAGACCCCTTTGTCTTGCTAGAGAGCGTGAGGATGCCTGGAGTTGCCTGGACAGGGACGGGGAGTCCTTCTCAAGAAGGGCCTTGCAGTCCTGACGATGTTAGGGTCTGGTGGTACTGCCGGTGGCGGAGGTGGTGGTACAGGCCACTGAAGGGGTGTCAGAAGGTAGCATTGTTCCAGACCCACTTGCAGAAGTCCCACTGCCTGTTCCTGGTGTGGGGCGGGTGGTGGGGATGTGGTTCTGACAGGGGGCCCAACGCAAGTGTGCTCAGAGGGCGGAGATGCTGCTCGCAGAGAGGACGGCGTGATTGAACTGGAACAGTGGTGGGGAGGAGGGGGAGAGAGGGAGTGGATGGATATTTAGGAGGTGGGCTTCCCTAGTGCAAGTGGGCAGTTAGGGAGGCGTAGTGGGGGACCTGGGTGGGAGAGTTGACCCCTCAAAGGGGCCAGAAAGCCGTGATGCAATGGGAGGGAGTGATGACTAGTTGGGGTGTGGATGTGATGACCTTGAGGTGCGTGTAGGACTTGGAGGTGGAGGTGTCTGTAGGCACTTCGTTCGAGGGTCAAGTCTTGGGGACAGGTTTGTCCGAGAGGGCCCACTATTTAGTCCTCAGTGCACTGGTGCTAATGGTGTGGGAGTGGGGGAGGCCACCCCGGGAGGAGGACTCAGTCTGGGGCTCCTGGAATGCCAGAAGTGGGACCCAGAACCATCTGAGGTAGTAAAGGAGCCAGGAGAACCTGTACGGGGGGGGGGGGGTGTTGTGGGGGATGGGAGGATTGGTGTAGGGGAGTGGTGCCCCGGAGAAGCCAGCACTCGCCGCCCCAGGCCCAGCCTGCTGCCTCCATCCGGGCTCCCCACATCCATTTCCCCTGTTCCCTTCCTCTTCCACATTTCTTTCTCTTGTGGTTTCTTGTCTTTTCCTCTTGCTGTTTTCTTCTCTACATGGGACATGTCAGTAGTGTCTGAAAACGAGCTCTGGGCAAGGTAAGTTTGGACAAGCCACAGCCTGTGCCTGGCTCTGGGTTGCTCTAGAGAAGGCAGCACTGAGATGTGAGCAGCAGCCCCTATTCCTCTGCGCCTACCTGCTCTCTCTCCCCACAGGGAATGCCATCCAGGCCTTTGGCAATGGCACAGATGTGAACCTGTCCCCCAAGAACCCCTCATTCCAGGCCACACAGGCCCCTCGGGTGGAGAAAGCGCCTTCTTTGCCAGATGACCTCAGTGACAGCACCAGCCTGGGGACCAGCGTCATCACCACCTGCACATCTGTCCAGGTGAGGGGGCACAGCTCTGTAGCCGGGGGCAGGCTGAGGGCCTAGAGAAGCACCACAACACCAGAGGCGGGGGTGAGACATTGGTGAACTGGGGGCCAGGGCCCGGGCGCATGAGTTCCTTCCTCTGGATTGGGACTCAAGGGGCCGGATGGAGCTGTTGAGGCTAGCTTTTTGTGCATACGTTCCCTGGGCATTCACCTTGCAAGCGCGAAGCACCTGTCCTATCAGAGGATTGTGCTAGATGCCCTGGGGCTCAGAGAGGGGTAAGGGTTGCCGTTCCGAGCCATCTGCTACTGACCAGGTATTGTGCTAGCACGTTCTCTACCTATTTCATTGCCTTTTCACACAGCAAGGTGTTGGGCTTCTTGTTTTACACACGGGAAATGGCCCAGGAGGGTTAGGTAGCACACCCAAGGTCACACAGCTGGTTAGTGGTAGAATAAGATTTCAGACTTACGTCAGACTCCAGAACCCTTGGTGTTCTTTTGCTTGTCCATATGTCCGTCCATCGATCCACCTAGCATGTGTTATGTACGCATCGTGTACAGGACTAATGGGAGAGGCAAGGGAGGCACTGATGAATGAAAAGGACACAGTCCTGGGTTTTGTGGCCCTTATGGTCTCATCAGGGGTCGAACAAATCAGTGAGCATTGGGCATGGACTGTGGTCAGTGCCACAACAGGGGACACAGGTGGCACTGTGGGGGCATGTCACAGGGCTCACCACTCAGCCTTTCTCCCGGCTGCTGACTGCTCTCAGGCCTTCATGCTGGTGGCTACAGTGGATTCTTTGCTTAGAAGGTTGGTTCCAGTCAGAACACACACACTCACACATATATCACTTATGCTCACACAACACACACACACACATACATACTCACGGACACTCACACAACACACCCACACACTCTCACCCCCCCACACACATATTCTCAGACACTTAACTTGCATATACATGTTCTCTCCCACATACTCATACACACACATACGCTTTCTCTCTCTCTCTCTCTCTCTGTCTCTCTCTCTCTCACACACACACACACACCCCCTACTAGGGCAGAGTGTACAAGAGGACCTCGTGCAGAATATTAGGGCCGAGGAAGGACATCAGTGAGCTTGAAGGTGGTGGGATATAGTTGGGGAGTGGGGTCCCGAGTTGCCCTTCCTTACAAAGGAGCAGTCCTGCCTGGTGAGGCAGGTCTGGAGGACCGGTGTATAGACGTGGGACTGTAGCTGACAGTGTCATACTGTGGACTTGAAATGTGCTACGAGAGCAAACCTCAGGTGTCCTCACCACAAAAAGGAAAAGAGAAGGCAAATGGTAAAGATATGAAGTGATGGTTATGTTGATTGGCTTGTGGTAAATAGTTCCCAATATGTGTATGCGTATCTTTCCCAGTATGTGTATACAGTCATCGGGTTGCACACTTTAAATATATACAGTTTTTTTTTTTTTTTTTTTTTTTTTTAATTTGTCAGAGAGAGTGAGCACAGGCAGAGAGAGAGGCAGGCAGAGGCAGAGGGAGAAGCAGGCTCCCTGCCGAGCAAGGAGCCCGATGTGGGACTCGATCCCAGGACCCTGGGATCATGACCTGAGCCGAAGGCAGCCGCTCAACCAACTGAGCCACCCAGGCGTCCCAAATATATACAGTTTTTGATGGTCAGTCATAACCTCAGTAAAGCTGGAAACTCCCCAGTGCCAGGATGAGGACTTGATCAGGGATGCGGCCCTGGGGGAGGCATTCCAGTGCCCTGGGACCCGTCGAACCACAGGAGCAGGTGCGGGTGCCTGTCCTTGTTGGGAAGCCCAACCCGCTTCCCTCCTGGTGGGTTCCTCTGTGCTGTAACGGCTGACCTTCAAATACCCGCGTGTGGGACTCAGCGTGGGCCCTTCCGTGCCCTGCGGCCCTCCACGAGGTCACCCCTCTGGATCTGGGCTGAGGGGTTCGTGTCACCCTTGGGCAGGTCCTAATTACACTAGCCATGCTCGAGTGGCTGCTGGAGGGGGCTCGGGGGCCTGCCCCACAAGTCCCAGCTCAACTTCATGCTAGAACGGAGGCGGGCAGATCCCTGGTCAGGGCTGGGCCCCCTGTCACTTGACCGGACACCGCCCTGGCCCCCTGTCCATCGGGGCACTGTCGGCTTCCCTGAGCCCCTCGGGGCCGGCTTGCACGGGGAGATGCTGACTCAGCAGGTGGCTGCTGACCTTTCCCAGGATGTTTGCTGTGACTCACTCACCGTAGGTATGGAGGAGCTCAAGGCCTGTTAGGTGTTAAGGATGTCGGGGGTGGAGGGGGGCTGGGCAGGGGAAGCTGACTGGTTGGGGGCTCCCCAGGCCTGGTCCCTATAACCGCCCACTCACAGTCCAGTGACTAAGTCCCTGTGGGCAGGACAGCAGAGAATGGGTGTTCCAGGAGGAAAGGAGGAGATGCAGAGCCTCAGGGTGGGGTGGGGGGACTAACTGTCACGCCTGGCTCCTTCTCATGGGGCCCAAAGGAGGAGGGCCCTGTTTCTGCTTTTACCAGTCCTCAGTGAGCACCTACTGCTGTGGGCCAGATGCTGGGAGGGCAGAGTGAATAACCCCCTCTCTGCCCTCCTTCCCGCTGGAGGCTGGTGTGGGTGGTTTGTCCCCTCCCCCGCTCATGCCCTCTCCCTCAGCTCTGCTGGCTTGGAAAGGCTCCATGGTGGCCTCTGTGGGGGCTTTGAGGATGACAGCCACCCATAGCTACACACCTCCCTGTGTGAGGGCAGCAGAGGCAGAGGCCAGGGTGTGTGGCACACACCCCCTGGAGAAGGAGAGGCAAGGTCACTTTACCTGTTTCCATCTTCCTCCCCATCAACAGGCGCAGGCCCTTGGGGAAGCCTTAGGGACCCCCTTCACTGACGGAGATGGCAACCAGTTGGGGACCCACATAAGTGACTGGATGTTAGGACCAGAGGGCCTTCTGAAATCTCCTTCTCAAACCCCAAAGGATGGCAGCTGGGCAAGGACAGTGACTTGTCCAGAGCCCCCCACCTGCAGCTCCTGGACAGTGTCCCCCGGCTGTACTCTGTGGGCTCTGCCTCCAGATCAGCTCCCCAGAGGGCTTTCCCATGGTGTGGGGTGGGGTCTGCAGCCTGAAGAGCTCTTGTCCATGTCAGGGTGCCACTGAGCAAAAACATGGGTGTCCACAGAGGAGCCAGGAGCTAAGAGGCCCCCAACTTGACCCTGTGTCTGCGCGTCCTGGATGCTGTTTTGAGTCCTATTCTCATATGCTTCCCCTCCTGGCTGTGGCCCCATTCCAGGCAGCCCTGCCAGCCTAGAACTCTCTAGAACTTGGAGAAAGCGTGGCAGGATCCACAACATGGTTCCTCCCTGTCCCTTCTGGTCTTGCCTCTATGTGTGCTTCCACACACCCCTGTGTGAGTTCCCTCCTTGATCTGAAGCCCAGCCAGCCTGTCCCCCGGGGTCAGCCTGAGGACTGTGGTGAGCAAGATGCCGGCCCGTGCACTTGCCAGTCCCTTGCAGTGAAATGCCTACTTCGATTCACCTTCTGGGGTGTTCCCCTGACTCTGCTCCTGCCTCGCCTCCCTTGAGCCCCCCTTATGATGTGTTCTGCTCTCTCTCCCGTGTACGCGTCCCTGAGGGACAGAGGCTGCCTCTCACCTTCTCCATTGCCCTGTGTACCCCAGCACTCAGTGCGTGGTGCTGAGCAGGTGCTCCAGAGAGGCTGAGGGAAAGAACCCAACCCCAGTTCGTGGGGCTTAGTGGAACTTCCCGCTCTCCATTCTAGAACAGGCTCTGTGTGCTTTCTTGCTTGTAGGCACTCTGTCTAGCTAACCTCCTTATGGCGGCCGTCTGTGTGCCTGCCATGAGGGTAGGGAGGTGAAGCAATCTTTCTGAGGAGGACCTGTGAAGAGTGTCCAGAAGGCTCTTCTGTCACGTGATGGGGCCTGGACCAGGGTGGTGCCATGCGGATGGGAGAGGCGGGGAGATTGGCTGTGGGCTCTGGCTTTCTCTGCTCACAGTTTGTTTCTAGTGTCCTTGGTGTTCTGTGGTTTCCTCTGGGCCAGTTTGCAGGGACCCACGAGATCCCCTGGACTCTCACCTTTCCTGGGGCTGCAGGGCCCTGACAACAAAGTCTCCTCTGATCTTTTTGTCTCTTCCAGCCGGTTTTTGCTCTTACCGTTGGTACTTCCCATCACATGTGGGGGCATCAGAAATGTAATTGGAGGGGGTGACCCAAGCCCCCCTCCCCACATACCTACAAGGGCCTCAGCAGCCCGCAGATGCTTTTGTCTCCTCATGCTGCCAGAATGGACCTCTCAGCCAGTGCCCAGCTCTGCGGGCATCAGAGTGGGAGGACTGAGAGGTCTGGCCATGGTCCGACAGTTCCGATGTGCAAATACGGCTTGTTTCCGAGCTCTGAAAGACTTGAATGCATTCCTGCTTTTCTTCCCTTGCTCTGGCTCCCTTGGAGTCATTTATTTATTTGTCCACCAGGACCTTTATTCACTTATTCAACATGGATCCTCACTGCATGTTACTCTGATCCAGGCTCCGAGGCTGCCCAGCTCACTGGGCGAGGCGAGGGCCTTGGTTCCACACTGCAGGACGGGTACGAGGCCTGCTCAGGTAATTGGGGGAGGAGGCCGTCGGCACACCAGGGAGGCTGATGAAGGGACATGGGATCCAGAGGAGGGAGGGCTGCTCTGGACTGGGAGTGGAAGCAGAGGACTCACGGGCCGAGTTCACTCTGCTGCTAGGCCTGGAAGAGCAGGGAGGGCTGAGTGTGTTGGAGTGGAGTTGGGGTGGGGTGGGTGAGGACGTCAGGTGGAGGGGCACGTGGGAGCAAGGGCGCGCAGTCCGCATAGTGCAGGACGGGGCCAGTAGGGAATCTGGCCTGTTACCTGTTAGATAAATCAAGCTTTATTGGCACACAACCACACCCCATTATTTACACATTATCCATGTGCTATGGGAAGAGCTGCTTAAAATACTCATGAACCAGGCCCTTTGCAGAAAATGTTTGCTTGCCCCCTGGTCCGGAGGAACCGCGGGCCCTGGTTTGGGGGAGAACACCAGGTATTTAGATAGGAAGGTTGGGTGGGAAGACAATCTTTTGATCAAGCTGCAGTGCGGAGTGTGGAGGGGCCTCTGAGGGCCTTTGGCTGGGGAGAGTGGTGGTGGGAGGATGAGCTCTGTAGTCTGGGAAGACCTCCACCTGGGACCGCAGGTAGACATTGTTTAGCAAGGGGGAGACACCTGTGGACCTGTTTGCTTTTTGTCAGTGTTGATAGTCATAGGCAGATGGGAGGGCTAGATGGGGTGGGGGTCATGGTGAGGAGTGGAGGGGAAGAGGCGTGAGTTACCAGGTGGGCCTATCAAAGGGGAGGTGGCCAAGGACACTGAGACCTGGGACCGGGGCCAGGAACAGAAGCAGAGGACGCAGTGTTCCTATGGATACAACACTGGACTTGGTCCCTGGCCCCTAGGCCAGACGGGCAGGGCCCTGGGACTGCCAGACCCAGCTTTGGAAGCGGGGACAGAGGTGGGCAGGGCAAAAGAGAAAGACAGTAATTCCTTCCAGCTGCCTGGGAAAAATCCCTCTGGGAGAAATTTCTAGAAGGATCAGCTTTGCCTTTGATGCCATTCTCCCTCTGTGTCTGAGCCCCTTCCCCCGCTCCGGTCCCCCAGTGCCACCTGCTGCTCTCATCCTTCTGGAGGCAACCCACACTACAGCCAAGGGCACAAAGTCTCTGCCCCCTGCCGTCCTTGCAGCCTAGACCTGTGCCGTTTGGGACACAGTAGCCCCACAGCCCCTGAGCTGGCCTTGAGGAGAGAAGAGGCTCAGAGATGGAGTGGGGGCAGGGCAGGGGTTGAAGCAACTCACCTCTGTTCCCCTAAACTTGTTCCATAGAAGTCCAAGAAAACTGGGTGAGGTGGGTGTCACGGGCAGCTTTGGTGGAGCCCAGCCTCAGAGGGCAGCCTGTAGCCTGGCAGATTCGGGGAGGGAGCAGCCTCTCCTGCTCCCCTTTCCTGAGCTGGCCCTGAGGTGACTTGTGTGGATGTTTATTTCTCTCACTAGGGCGTGAGCCGCGCTGTGAGTCATTCATCTTTGGAACCCCTTGCAGGAGCCGTGGGGGAAAGTTAATAATGGGCGAGAGAGGCAGTGGATCTGAGCCACTGGTCGTTTGGCCGTTAGGTAGAGGAACCTTCTCTCTGCGCCTTGCCCACAGGCTGCTTTCAGAGAAGGTCAGCTGGTGGGCAAACTCCTGTATGGTTCTGTGTGGCCAGGGCTGGGTGAAGGTCTCAGGGTGGCCCCTGGGGAGATTGCTGCAGCCTTCAGCGTCTGTTCTGTGTCTGCTGGAAGTCAGGTGCTCCTGGCCAGCTCCTGTGTTTTGCTTCTCTGGTTGTCAGTTAGGGCAGGGGTAGGCCCGGGCTCCAGCTGGCCCGGGCTCTCACCTCTCAGCCCCATCCTGGGCCTGGCCTGCCTTCCTCGGAGGCCCTGCCTTAGGATGCAGAACCAAGCTTGGCTCAGCCTCACGCCTTGTGGAATTAAGGAGCCCTTATGCGGGTGCGGGGTCCTGTTGGGCCGTGTGCCCTGTCTCATATAATCGTCACCTTGGGTCAGCGAGGTGCATTGGTCTCGCCCTATTTTATAGATGTCGAAATTGATGTCACAGGAGATGAAGTGACTTGCCTGGGTCTCCGGATGATCACAACTTGAGTCCGGGGCTCTGGCCTCTCAGGCTCTTCCTTCCTCGGATCCAGGAGTGGTCCTGTGGGGATGAACACCAAGGATTAGGACCCTTTGGCTTAACAGGGAAAGGCTGGATGGGTCTGTGAGGACAAAAGTCTGTGAGCCAGATCTCCGAGCACCCGGAGGAAGTACTTGAGGACAGCAGGAGGAAGCCCCGGATGTCACCCTTGCGTTCAGTACACGTTCAGTTCAGTGCGTGGCCGGCGGCCCCGGAGCCTGCCGGACTGACTTGTCATTGATTCAGAGAGACTTAGGTCCATGCTGTGGATGACGGATGCCCAGTGGGTGATGTGGGGCAGGCCTAGGGGTCCTAGCCCTGGCCTTCATGGAGGCCAGTCCTCTCACACCAAAGTCCTTGTGGCTCCTGCCAGGGGCCCCCCTGGGGTTGGATTGCCTGGGGGCTGGCCCCGGGGAGCTGTGCCCCTTTCTCCTGTTAATGCGGGTGTGAGGAGAGGATGGAGACATTTCTTGGGCAGCTTCCTCTCCTCCTCTGCACCCCCCCCTCCTCTCCATTCAGTGCCTCCTTTATCCCGTCCTGTCCCGCCGTCTTCCACCTGCTCCTCCCTGTCCCCCTCCACTGCCCCATTCCCTGCTGTCTCTGCTCCTTGGCTCCTTCTCTCTACTCTCTTCCTCTCTCCCTGACTTCTTTCCTCCTGCTCCTCCCCCACTCCGTTTTCCTCAAATATTTAGGCCCAGCCCCCTCTCCTCTCTGCTTTTAAGAGGAACCTGTGGGGTCCACTCCTTCTGAGGGGAAGCCCAGCCGTAGGCCAACAGCTGGCTGCAGGGTGTCATTCAGTTCTCACCCCCTCCCCATGGGCGGAGCCTGTGGTGTCCCCATGCTCCTTTGTTTGCCCGGTAACCTGGGGTGCTGCCCTCCAGAGCCAGTGGGGGCCGCACCTGTGCCAAGGACCCTGAGAGCTGGCGTCCCATTGCAGAAGCCTCAGAGGTCACTTAGTTCAGTTGTTTTCTCAAACCTTATTTTTTTTTTTAAGCAGTATTAGACTATTTTTTAAGATCGGTTTTGCATGTAACTCCAATGCATAACACCAAAACAGAGTTAGTTTGGTTGGCGTGGGGGTGAGGACGTGGATCCTGACTGACTGATTCTACGCAGGTTGCCTAGTGAGTGACACTGGGGGAGGGGACGCACTGGAAGAGGACCTGTCCTGGAGGGGACAGAGGCCTGCCAGACCACCGAACCAGTGACAGCAGGAAAGAACTCGGGGTGGCGGGGGCGGGGGGCTGCTGGGCCACATGGCACAAAATGCCACAGGTGCTGCGAGTTGCTCAGGGGGCTGCCCGAGGGCAGATTGCTGAAGAGGAGGCCAGTTGGATGGAAGACTGTGGTGACAGCACAGCCCCTAGGCAGGATGGGCAGGCTCTGTCCCTCAGTGGCCTCCCACCGCCCTGGCTGGAGCTCTGCTTGGTGGGGGTGGTAGAATCCAGTCCTTGGGTTCCGAAGGGCCCCACAGAGGTGGGGGGCTTGGCCGGGCTAGATCTTGGCAGCTGAAGTCGCCGGCACTGTAGCCTTGAATGAGATCTTCCTGGGTCAGATCCCCGGTTCCTTTCCTTTCCTGCTTGTCGTCACCGTGCTCATGTCTCCACTGTTGGTAGAGACCTTGATTTTGGCTGGCCTCTGTGTGACAGCTGGGGTCCTGTTTAGCTGACCAGATGCCCTGGGTGGTAGATTGCCTGTGATGTTTAAGGGATTATTGATACTTCTGGCCAAGAGCAGCAATTTAGGAATAATTTCTTGGGCATCCCAGTGCTTTTGGTGGCCAGAGCTTCTCCGCAAGGGCCTTGGGAACCAAGCTGTTCGAAGCCAGGGTAGAAACACCATGTCCCCCAGCTGGTTCCCATGGATCATTATGATGACGGTAACAAAGGATGGTTATTCCTACACACTCTCCGGTCCTGCATCCAAGCAGTTATGCCAGGAGCAGAGAATCCTGGAATCATCAGCAAGCCAGCCTTCCTTTCAAAAGCCAGCCTTCCTTTCTCATTCCTTGCGTTGGCCGCTGAGCTCCCCCAGGCCGCACATCTGTTTAGGGTGCATGGCCAACACCTGGCCCTGTGGCCCATGTCTTCCTCACCGGCACCAGTGGCAGACATCATTAATCAATTACAGTTCTGTTTCCCACAAGCCCAGACAAGAGCTCATGATCTTCTTGGAGCTGGCACTTGGATCCCCGTTGTGCTCTGACATTCATTCATTGATTCATCCTTTCATGCATCTAGGAGAGCATTCACTGAGCTGGGGTGATGAACCAGACACTGCCCAACGCAAGGAAAAGAAGCCGTGGCCCCTGCCTTGTCAAAGAGCTCTGAGTATAGTTGACAGACATGCAAATGGTTTATTAATACCTAATGCCTTAAGTTGGGGAGCAGAGTTAGGAATCTCTTCTCCAGGAGCCCAGGGGAGACAGGACCTAAGTGCTGATGGTGTGAAAAAAGGCATAAGGGTCTTTTTGCTGCTTGCGATTCAGCCGGTATCTTCTCACACACCCTGTGCTTAATGATGCCAATGGTGGATGGCAAAGTCATGTGTTATTTGGTCTTGTTCAAGTCCTGGGACGAAGCTCGGCCAGAGAGCCAGCTCTGGTGGCCTGTCCTTACTAGCACCTTCTCTTCCACAGGAACAGGGGCTGAAGGCCAATAACTCCAAAGAGTTAAGCACGTGCTTCACAGAGGTGAGTGAGGGGCAGCGTGGGGGCGGGTGTGGGGGCCAGAGGCGGGTGTTTCCCAGGTGAGTCTCAGACTCACTTGCATAGGCCGGGCTCGTTGAGCTCTTGGTCTAGGCTGGGGTGGGCACTCACTGCTGGGGGTGCAGGCAGGGCTGCAGCCGGGGCCCTGGGCCGTCTCCTTGGGTGAGACACAAGCAGCTGCTCTGAGCAGAGGCCCTCTCAAGCCTTCCTGACTCTTTCGGACATGTGTCTGCATCTGCTCTCTGCTGGTTTTGTGATATTGAAGAGCTAGAGAGAGGTAAGGAAGCTTCAGCTTCTAGAGGAGGGGAGAGCTCAGACAGAGATATGGGCAGGGAAGCTTCATGGAGCAGAGGGATTCAAAGAAATTTAGGATCGGGAAGAACAGAGCTTCCCCACCTCTCCCTTCCCCTTTCCACTCTCCACTCCCCTCTCCTCCCCTCTCCCCTGTCCTCCTACTCCCCTCTCCTCCCCTCCTTCCTCTCTCCTCCATTCCCTCTCCTCTCCTCTCCTCTCCTCTCCTCTCCTCTCCTCTCCTCTCCTCTCCTCTCCTCTCCTCTCCTCTCCAGGGTGCTTGTGGACCTTGGGAACTTCAGATCTTAGTACTATACCCCCTCCTCTCTGGTTCATAGACCTCTGCCTCACTTGGCAGCATCAGCCCATTTTCCTGGGGACTGCTGGCACTGCTGCCCGGGCTCCCGGAGCCCAGGGTTCAGGTCAGCTCCGTGGAAGCCCGGCTCCGTCTCCAGGCGAGCACAAAGCAGGGCCCCTGGGTGGACCCGGGAGAGCAGGGGATCAAGGACTCTACTTCTTGAGTCCTTTTCTTTGCCTGACCCCAGACCTGCTGACTCATTTGGTTTTCTGTCCTCTGTTGTGTCTTTGCTTCTGCCCCCCCACCCCTCCTGTGTGCCTGACTGTAGCTCACGACCAATATCATCCCAGGGAGTAACAAGGTGATCAAACCTAACTCAGGCCCCTGCAGAGCCACACCGTCGGCTGCCTTGACCGCTGTCTCCTTCCTGATGCTGAAGCTGGCCTTGTAGGCTCTGGGAATCAAGTTGGGAGATTTCTGGAAACTACACAGATGAGACCACCCACCAGGCAAAATGGAAACACACACAGACACACACACACCTTGCAAAAAAATTTTCTTCCCCACCTTGTCTCTGAACCTGTCTCCTCCCAGGTTTCTTCTCTGGAGAAGTTTTTCTAAACCAAACAGACAAGCAGGTGGGCAGCCTGAGAGCTGGCCCAGAGGTCCCTCGGCAAGGGAAACCCAGCGCTAAGGAAGGGCGCAGAGGTCTAGAAATGCCCTTCGCTTTCTCCTGGTGTTTTCCTCTCTGGATCCTGCTGACGTAAGAGACCAAGATGACACCCCTGAAGCCCAAGGGACTCGTGGCTGTGCTGATACGAACTGGGAGCAGGGTGGCGGCCCTTCTCCAGCTACCTACACCGGGGACCTGCGGGGGGCCTGGCAGAGGGTGTCGGGGGGTAGGGCAGTGAAGCTGCCCGCTGGGGGTCCCACCGGGTCCCTTGGTACCCCCACCGGGCTTCGAGGATGGAGTTGATTTCACCCTCTCTGTCTGCGGGGTGAGTGGATCTGCGTCTGACCTGGGAACCCCCAGCAAGGCCTGGGGAGGGCATGGCACTGGGCTCCCCGATGTGACCTGGAGGGGGGTGGCCAGGGCCAGCTCCGGGGGGCTTGGGAACTCAGCCCTCCTGGGACATCTCCTGGGGCAGAGGGAGCAAAGCTTGGGCACCAGCTCAAGGCTGCTGCTTCCCCCTTGGTGGCAGGAATTTTGAAATCAAAGAGAAATGATCCTTTGTTGGCTCTTTTGGTTTCTTGTGGGTCCATTTGGTGGGTTTCTCCCTCCTCCCCCACCCTAGGGAGAGGGGGCCCTGAGAGGGGCAGAGAAGAGCACGGTGGGACGCCTGCCCGCCCCATGCTCTGGTGGCTGCAGCTCTCTCTTCCTCTCGGCTCCCTCTTTCTCTTTTCCACGTTCTCTCCTCATTTCCCCGACGAACGCCAACTCTATGTACATAACACGCCTCCTTTCTCAACATATATGTATATACACATCCATATACATATATTGTGTGGTTTCCCCTTTTTTTCCTTTTTTTAAGAAGCAAAACTATGGAAATAATACCCCAACAGATGAGCGAAAATGTATTATTGTAAAGTTTATTTTTTTTAATAATGTTGTCTATAATGGGAAAAAAAAGGAGATCGACTCCCTGTGTCTCTGCCCCCGTCGGGCTGACTGGGCTGTGGAGGGGGGTTCCTGATCCGTATTCATACTTAGCCAAGGCTCCAATAAACATACTAGGAAGCAGCTCGCCTTCTGCCTCACTCTGGGCGTGCCTTATCCCCCTGTTTTGTTCTTAGCCCAGTGCCGCCCCTTGGCCGCTTACCTGGGCTCTTGGCGGGCCTTGGGGAGGGTGTGTGCATGTCTGTGCGTGTGCACACGTGTCTCCATCCGTCCTGTGTCTTTGACGTGGGTGGTGGAGCTCCTTTAGGAGATGGTTTTCCACTTGGTGGATCTCGGCATCCTGGCCGGGCTGAGCCTGCTGGGCCCTTCTGCACCCGTCCTCTCCTGCCTCCCCTTACCGGTCAGTGCCAATGTGCTTTGGCCCCAGCCTTAAGAGAAAGAACGCAGTGGTGGGGATGGAGGGCCAGGAGACAACTTGACCTTGATGCCTTGGGTCTGTTTGGGTTTTAAGGCTGCCTGGGTGGTCTTATTAAGTGGTCCTGTTGGTGGTATCTTCCCACTGGGACTCCTGGCTTATGAAAGGTATGTGATTGTGAAGGTAGGGATCCGGCCTTCTGGGTCAGCCACTGCTGGCCTTACTCTGGGTAGAGGTGGCCGTGAAGTTTATTTGGGAATCCATGTTCTTTGTGAAGAGCGAAGACTGGTTAACTTAAAAAGCTTTGGGGGGAGAAGGCTCACAGAACCAGTGGAAGGTGGGGGGACCAGGGGAGCCTAGGGCAGGAACCAAAGGACATCTGGAGGGACAGAAGGCATGATCTGTGGGGTCAGCATGCTGCTGCCTCTGGGATGAAGGATCACCAAGTGTCGCTCAACTGGCTGCACTGGGGCCTTGTGCCCACCTCCTGCTGCCCTTTGGTGGGAGAGGAGAATATGTCATGTCTGGCATTCCTAGTGTGATAGAAGCTCTTGGCCTTGCATAACGAAGGAGAGGAAATCTCCCAAAACGAAACGGAGGTGCCATTAGGAAGGAGGAAAGGTCGTGGGGCAGCTTTACACTGCCTGAAAACCTCTCCCTTTCCAGGTGTCACATAGCTGAAATTTTACTATTAAATATTCATTCCTGTGGTTGGGATGATTCCTGTTCTCCGTGATCCTCTCAAAATATGTGAATAAAACTGGGAAGAGCAAAAATGTTACTACCTTAATGGTAAGTAGTTTAATGGTCTGAATGAATCTCAGTTAACATTTAGACATTTGGACCTAGACATTGAGATTGGGCTTGGGGGACAGTTCAGTGAAGGGGAGCAGGAACAGAATCAGGGGAAACATGGTAGGGGCTCCAGAGATAGAGCTGAGATTATTTTAGGGTTATTCTGGGGGAGAGTCAGCTACATGAAGTGTAGGCTCCCTGTGCCTTTACCCCAGTCAGCATAGTCTGTACAGTGTGCTTTCTTTGTCACTGTCCCTGGGGGATTCTGGGTCTGGGGCACGCATCAGTCTGCAACGAGGCCCCAGGACCTTGTCAGGACTGAGACCACATAGGAACGCTTTTCCCCTCCCTGGAGAAACTTCCAGCCTGGGACAGATTTGCTCAGTCAAGAACCCAGACATCCGCCTCCTGCCTGGCTCATGTTGGGCTGCCCTCCTCTAACGTAGCTGGGAGCACTCAGACTGGGCTGCAGGCCCAGTGGAGACCTGTAATGGCGGTGGATCCAGGAAGGCCAGTTCAGGATCACAGAGGACGCCATATCAAGCGATCTGCGCCCAGGTTCTGAGCTGACCTCAGTGACAGGCTGCCTAGCTGGACCTCTGCCTTGTTCAGAGACCAGACGCTGGATCATTATCCGTTCCCTGCAACCCACTTCCTACCTTCCTAACCTGTTTGCCAACACAGGTGTCGCAGGACTGAGCCCAACCCTGCTCTCTTAAGTCTTTCTAAGACATAAGCCCTGACTCCATCCTCAGGCCCCAGCTGGGTCCTGCTGTCTCCACCAGACCTTCTTGATGCCAAGCTTCTCCAGAGCTGCCAGAGTGACCAGCTGTCACCTGTGTCCGGGCTCCTGCCCACCCAGGGGCCCTTGGTTAGCCTCCCCTATGCCGCTTAACTGCTGGTCCCTGGGCTCCCTGGGTCCGACGGCCCACCTGTGATGCTTAACTTTATGCCCGAGGACCTCATGGGGGACGGTGTGCATGCACACGTATGTGCCTATGCCTGTCCCTAGTTGCCAGCCTTGTCCCAGAGACTGCCTAATGCCTGCAGGAGACAAAGACTTGCCTTTCTGCACATAAGCGCGAAGGCCCAGTATTGCCCTCCACTTCTCTGCCAGCCTTTTCTAACTTGAGAAGTGCGTTGTAGCTGGGTCTTCCCTCTCTTGTAGGCTAGGATACCAGGGGATAAAACTGGCCACACCCTCCTTGTTAATATCAGTAGATGTATTCATAGCCTGTTGCCCATTCTTTTAAAGTCTCATTGGGGAGTAGATATTTATCTTTTAGAAACAGATTTAATTTTTTTAAGGAAAAACCAGTCATTTGGAGCCAAAACTGGTAAAAGGTTGATATCATAGTAGTGGGTTTAAAAAGACTGGTTGCTATCCTCTTGTTCAGCCTGGGTTATCTCACCTACAAAGTTCTGTTAGATGATGCTGAAGGCCCTTCTCAACTCCATCAGCTGTGGATAGGGAGAGAGACACGGGCAGACAGAGGCCCACACCCAGTGGCTCTTCCTGCCCAGGGAGCCACCCCGAGATCTGAGCAAGGCGGGACCAGCCCCATCTGCCTGCATGGCCATTTGGAATTTCTAAGTTCAGATGTGTTTTCTAAAAACCCGGCCATGCTACTTCATCGTTCCACTCCTATCCTAAAACAAGTGAGTGAACGGAAAGGGCTTTGAAACCTTCACAAAGATGTGGTTTGTAGATTCAGGGCAGAGTAGAGAAGCGTCAGTTAATCAGAACACGGATTTGCCATGTTCCACTTCTGGACTAATGTGCTTTTTTGGGCTGCACCTTACAGAGCAGAGAAAGGGCAGTTAACATTTTAGGAGGATTTTAGTAGCGTTGCTCAAAACTGAAACAAAATGTGGATATTTAAAAAGACACGTACGTGAGATTTACGAATGCTTACGTAGCCCCCACCGTGTGCCAGACACGGTTCTAAAATTGCATGATCATGCCTTCATTTCATGTCCACGGGGACGCAGCGAGGCTGGCTCTGTCTCCCCATCCTGCCAACGAGCAGACTGAAGCACAGACGGGGTGAGCCAGCCCCAGATTGGGCAGAGGGTCGGCGGGGCTCAAGCGTGGGGCGAGGCTGCCGCCCAGCGGAGCTGCCTCCTTTGTGCCCTGCTCGTTGCTGGCCCAGGGCTCGGCTGACGAAGGCAGTCCCTCGCCCGGGGGGCTCTAGGTAATCTGGGCTTATCGCTGTGCTTGTTCTTCTCTCTCCAGCCTACCCAGCACACGGTGAGGGAGTTCTGTGAACAAAGCTCATGAGATCCAGGTGTGGACCGTGTGGGCTCAAGAAGGGGAGAATTGCAAGGACCGTGCTCCCCGGGCGTGGCTGCTCCAGACACGGCTCTCCCAGGTCTGCCTTGGAGGGAGCCGTCCACCTCTTTGTATGCTGGGATGGGTGTGGACCTTTGGGGAAATAGCTTTGGCCGGAAGAGGGCCTCTTGAGGAAGGAGCTTCACCATCTAGGAAGCTGCTCGTTGGATGCTGGACTGCTCTTGCCTCGGGGACACCATGGTGTAGAGGAAAGAGGGTACATTTGGGGGTGAGGCGGATCTGAGTGGGTAGGACAGATCTGCCACTGGCTGGCTGGCTGATCACGTCCAGCATGAGCCTCAGGTTTCTCATCGGTAGAATGGGGATGGCCGTCCCTGCCTCAGCAACACTTGTTGGGATTACGTCCCCAAGGGCCTGGTCCACGGTGGGCCATCTCCCTTCACTAGTGGACACACCACTCGGGACCTCCGCAGATTCTTGGCACCTGCCCAGCCCGCCAGGGCTCCTCCGAGTAGCAGCCGGATTCTGGTGGCAAGCACAAGAACATGGAGGTCATTAGGACCCTGGACTGCCCTCTTTGAACAGTTGCCAACTGGGATTGAGAGGGCAGAGGGGTGGGGGGAGAGACAAGGGAAACTTCTTTGTTATTTGTAAAGCAGAGTTGACTTGATCTATGAGTCACTGGGGACAGTGGCTACAAAACAGCCAAATGTCACGCTCTCTGGAGTCCTTTTGATTGGCCACCCCCTCTCCATGCATGAAGGTGCTGACATCTCAGCTCAAGGACACCAGGGCAAACGCCTCTCAGGTCACCAGCTCCAAAGGGAGCACTGAGGGAGACCAGGAAGCACTGAGGGAGACTGGGAAGCACTGATCATGGGGCCTGAGGGCAGTGTCAGCACCCACAGGGGTCCTGGCAGTGGGCCCAGGGCAAGAGCAGATCGACTTAGCTACCATGGGTTCTTGGGAACAACCTGTGGAGAGAGAGCCCCAGGCTCCTCTTTTTTTTTTAAAGATTTTATTTATTTATGTAACAGAGAGAGAGCGCGCACAAGTAGGCAGAGAGGCAGGCAGAGAGAGAGAGTGGGAAGCAGGCTCCCTGCTCAGCAGAGAGCCTGATGCGGGACTCGATCCCGGGACCCTGAGATCATGACCTGAGCCGAAGGCAGAGGCTTACCCCACTGAGCCACCCAGGCGCCCCCCCAGGCTCCTCTTTTTTTTTTTTTTTTTTAAAGATTTTATTTATTTGACAGAGAGAAATCAGAGCTAGGCAGAGAGGCAGACAGAGAGAGGGGGAAGCAGGCTCCCGCTGAGCAGAGAGCCTGATGCGGGGCTCGATCCCAGGACCCCGAGATCATGACCTGAGCCGAAGGCAGAGGCTTGAACCACTGAGCCACCCAGGCGCCCCTCAGGCTCCTCTTTTGAGATGAAGTCTGAATCACCTCCACGTTCGCTGAGCAGAACTGGCTCTCCTCTGCGATTTCCCTGTAGAAACAAGGCTGGCAATGAGGTGTGAGTCTGGCCATGTTCAAGCTCACAGGCTCTCCTCAAGAAGTGTAGGGTACATCTGGAAGGGTGTCAGGGGACCTGCATGTGAAGTTTGCCTCGCCATCCACCAGCCAAGTCACTAAACTTCTCTGAGCCGCAGGAAGGTTGCCCTAGATAAGAGTTCAGCCAACTTTTTTCTGTAAAGGGCCCGATAGTGAGGATCATAGGCTTTGTAAGTCCTGCCATCTTGGCTGCCAACTACCAACTTGGCCTTTCATATGGCAATATGTAAATCACAGGTCCTGACTGCCTTCTAATAAAACTATATTTACAAAAGCAGACGCAGGCTGCACTTGGCCTAGGGGTCTTAGTTTGCCACTCCTTTCTCTAATTCATCTCTGAGACCAAACTCTCCATCCCTGGCAGCCTGAGCACTGACCTCGGTGGTGGGAGTGCTGAGGGGAGGCGGGGCTGGAATCATCCTGGGGTTGGAGGATGAGAAAGGGCTACCAGGACAAGGAGGTGAAATTGGTGGGAAGGAAGGGCCCCGCGCTAGATAGGAAAGAGGAGGGAAACCGGGTACCTTAGGGGCTGTGCTCACAGTGGGGTGTCCGGCGTGTAGGGGCTTTGGGCCAGGCGGGGAGATGGGGCTGACACTCACCTGCACTCAACTCACCACCCATGGGCCCACCCTGGGCCTGAGCAGGGGGCCACACTTGCACGAGGGCTCCCGAATGTGCCGCAGCTGACCCGTGGCCAAGAGCAAGGAAGGGAAGCTGCCGTTCCAGGGCCGGGACACAGAGAAGGTGGGGTGTGGCAGCCGGGGCCCCGAGAGCCCTCGTGTGACTGTCGGAAAGTCACTTACCTGGCTTGGGGTCCCCCCCTTTCCTCATCGACAAAGGGAAGGGTCAGAGGCACGGCTCGCCAAGGCTCCTTTCCACAAGTGGGATTCTGTGGTTTTTATGACTGCCAGCTATTTCTGAACTCACCAGCCCGGCACAGAATGACTTCAAAGGAGACGGAATTCATCTCTCTCTCAATAAACACCGCCACCCGCCTGGTTGCTTTCATTTTTCACCCAGCGTCTCGTGCCGAGCTTCAGACGGCTGCTGTGGGGCTCGCTCTGGGTATGGCTGTGGTGACGCCCCTCACGCTCTGCTCCATTTCTTCCCCTTTCAAGGCTGCGTTTCTCAGAAAGTTGACACCTGCTGGGGCCACAGGGAGCTGTGCCTACCAGGTCCTGCCTCCCCTTCCTGGGGAGGCCACTCTTGCATCCCTGTCTAACCTGGATGCTGTTTGGCCATCAGAGGTCACGGAGCTGTTTACCCTTGGGCCACCCAGGCCCGAAGTGACTCATCCTCGTCAAATATCTCCGCAGGACGAGTTTGTCCAGCCACCATGGCCGGCGTGATTCGGGAGTGAGGAAGCTCTTGCAGCCAGAAGAGAGGTGTCTGGGGAAACCTCCCCCGTGATTTTCCCTAGGCGCACAGTGGACTCCCCTTCTCTCCTCCCTGCCCAGCCTCATGCATGAGGTTGACAATTTAAAATAAAGGCTGCCGCTCTCACTCTACTTCATTTAAAAACCAGAGTCCAGCCTGGCGGGCTGAACAAATCCTTGTGGGATGACACTTCTGGCCTGGTCCATCCTTCACTTTTACCCTCTGTGGAAGATGAAAGGCCTTTTTTTCAGGGACCTCCACAACCTGAAATCGCTCTTAATTCTCCGTGTGTTAGAAAGCCGGGCGAGTGTGAGGCCACAGGACACGAAGGAGTCTAATGCCTGTGTCCCGGAAGTTTCGTTTATAACATTCTGACCTCGGAGCTGCTGAAATAACCTTCTCTTCCAAATGAGGAGGCGATTTTATTGGCTCCTGAAAATGGTCCGGAGGGGCTGTTGTTCCAGTGATGGGGTGACCCCTCAGCAGCCCCTCAAACCCACCCAGGCCCATGCATCTCAGTGTCTGGGGCCTGCACAACCATGGAGAGGACCGGTCTAGAAAGCCTGCCGGACAGTGGGAAGAGAGCTTGTGCGAGCAGCCTGGACTGCTTGGTCCCTGTCATGGAGGACATGGGGCTGAGCCCATGCATGGCCCTCATTCCTCGGGGCGTTAGCTGAGGGCTTTCTCCATGCATCCTGCCACCTGCCCTGAGCCTGCTGGGCAAAGACCCCACGCATCTGGGGACAGTTCAGCCTGGTCTGGGCATCTCCGTGTGGACTCGGGGATTTGCAGCTGTGACATGAAATCTGATAGCGTCAGGACAGTGGGAGGACTGGTACGTCCTTCCAAACTGGGCTGTGGCATTGAGAGCAGAAGATGGGGCTCCCTGGGATCCTGCCAACTTCCGCCCTGGGGGCTGCTGTCCCAGAGACCCTCCCCTTTTCTCTTCACTCCACCCTCTGTGGTTGGGCCAGGGCTGTGGCCTCGGACACGTCCTTGTGTGGAAACCACTCCAGAGCCTATCCTAGGGTAGGCAAATGTGGGTTTTGACTCTGGGTGGGGCTCAGCAGGTCAGCGGAGTCCGAGGGACTGTGGGGCACCAGCAACTCAGGGTTATTGTCACGGTCATTCTCTTCCTGCAATTCTGTCTTTCCTCCTTCCCCTTTCCAGCGTCTTCCACTGGGCTGGTTTTCTCTGGTGTCACCTGCTCACGCAGGAGTGTTTGTTCAGCCTCTGTAGGCCCTGGGGAAGGAAAGGTTTTCCTCCTCCAAGCCCTGTTCTTCATGTCAGGTTGCTCTTCCTCTTAGCAGCCAGGCCCAGCTGAGCGGCATCTTGGGGGATGTGTCCCCACAAAGTCCTTGAACTAGCCGCTCTCTGCTTCCATCTCCATTATCCCACCTGCGCAGCCCCCACCATCTGGTCTCACCCCTTGGCAGCATCCTATCTGTGGGCTGCAGAGTTGAGAGCAGGAACTATGGGACCCCCATCAGCGTGGTAGACAGCCTCCCTCCACCCATGTGGTTTGCCCTAGAAGTGCCATCTCCCCCACTAGTAGCATCTCTAAATTTTCTTGTGCATTTTCTTGCATCCCTCCATCAGCTGGGGCCAAACCCTTCTCGTTTGAATGAAATGGGAGGTCAAGGGAGATTCATCTAAATGAATAAAAAAATCTGAGCTTTAGAATCTTGCTTAACAAGTAATATGATCTATTGTAGTAGGACAGAGCCCTTGTAATGGCCTGAGAGACCCATGGGATCTGGCTGGCTGCCTTCCCCCGTCCTTCCCAGTTGCTCTCCCCTGCTCGCTCACTCCAGCCATGAGGACCCTGAGGGGGAGCCAGCCGGGTGTGTCCAAAGAACAGCAAGGTCCGAGCCGTGGCTGTCTCCAAGCACGCGTCACCTTCCGACCGACTATACATACGTGTGTGTGTTCATGTGTGTTTGGGGTGGGCATGTGTGGATGGATGTGGATGTGTATTGGGTATTTACGACCTGTCTCCTTCCACTACAATGTAAATTCCAAGAGGGCAGCATCTTCAGCTGTTGTTTTTCTGTTGCCTTCTCCAGGCCCCTGGAATAGTGCCTGGCAGAGCGGGAACCTCAGCGAAGGTTTGTTGATTGACTGGAAGAAAGTAGATCAGGAGTTTCAGTGGGTCCCAAGAGAATGTGCAGGTGGCACATTGAGAGCAAACAGGGCGTGGGAGGAACAGAGAGAATCCTGAATTAGCATATCAAAGCAGAAGCCCCGAGAGTGCTGTCCTGGGACAGCTTTTCCTTATTCTTGAAACTGGGACACCTGGGTGGCTCAGTCGTTAAGTGTCTGCCTTTGGCTCAAGTCATGATCCCAGGATCCTGGGATCGAGTCTCGCTTTGGGCTCTCTGTTCAGCAGGGAGTCTGCTTCTCCCTCTGCCTGCTGCTTCCCCGGCTCGTGCTTTCTCTCTCTGCAAATAAATAAATCTTAAGAAAAGGAAGGATTCCAGAACCTGTATTCTCTCCCAAGGCCACACCGTGCGTTCTTAACAGCAGGGCTGAGCCTAGAGCTCAGGACTCTGTCAGTCTGATCCCCCTCCTTCCACCCCGAGCAATGGCTTCTTCTCTCAGATGGTTGTCTATATACCCTGCGATCTCATTTAGAAGAATTAATTTGCTTAGCAAACTCTTATGGTGGGTAGGACAAAGGGAACTTTCCGTGGAGTGCGTGGAGCAGCACGGATTTACGGCTGGCCAGATTTGATGAGGGTGTCTAAAGAGATCCTTTGGCCACCGATGGAGACGCCAACATCTGTTTTAAACAAATTCAGGGGAGTTCCTCTGCAGGAAGCTTATTTTATAATCAAGCTGGCACACATCTGGATTTCTCCATCCCGTCCCTCCAAATCACTGTGTGTCCTGGTTTACCCAGCCTCACGCTCCTAGTTAAAAAATTGGGAGGTTGGTAAGGAAAAACCCACCCTGGTTAAGAGGCTGAGCTGGGAAGGGTTAAAGAGGGGCCTGGAATGGAGAGACAGAGGAAGGGGGCAGGGGGCTTATTCACTCTGTGGAGCTACTGATAATACCAGGGAAAATTAAGTCTTGCTTGTTCAGGTATGTGATTGAGAAAGGCGGTCGGCAGAGGGACGAGGAGCTCATTAGAAATCACCAGGCCATTACAGCCGAGATCAACAGCTGCCTCTTGAAATGGGGAGGACATAGATACAATCTCAGGAAGGCGATAAAACGGAAAGGTTCTGGAATGCCCTGGTGAACGAACAGAACCTCATACAAAGTCTTTTTGGGTGAGCAGCCTCTTTATCATAATTATCCCCCCAGCCACTGGTGATAGGATGTGAAGGGCGCCGGTCAGGGGCCCAAAGTCAGGGATCAGAGACAAAGTTCCCTGGCCTCCCGTCGGGGTCACAAAGCTGCTGACTTTTCAAGACAAAGGAGAAGTCAGGGACCAGGAACAGCAAACCCTGGGTCTTAAGTTTCAGAAATTTACTGGCAATCAACTTCAAAAAATGCCTCGTGTGCACGATACCAGGCTCTCTTCTCCATGCAGGGTGAGTCAGGCAGGCGGCTTGCTGCCCGAGGGCCCTGTTCTCTCTTCCCTGTGCTCCTGTTCCACTGTGAGCGGGGGATGGGTATGTGCGCCCCAGTGGGTGTATATACAAGCACACACGTACACATTTCTTCTTGCAGAACAGCGAGGGTGGGTGGAATCGTTCACTCTGACAATTCTCTGAACCGAACCTGAGCTCCTTTGTGGGAAGCCGACTGACTGACAAGTCGAAGGGCTGTGGGCTGAGACAGGGCGGGACCATGGAGGCTTGGCTCCCCCCGCCCAGCCCGGCAGCCACCCAGACCCACCACAGGTCTCAGGTGACCAGGGGACCACGGTTGGGCCTGGCAGCGGGCTGGGGGGAAGTGCACGCAGCAAGGGGGGTCCTGCTGCCTAACCACCTGCCTTTCTGTCTCAAGTCCCACCGAGAACCCGTCAGTCCAGGGCATTTCCTTCAATGGTCCCCGTGATGGCCCTCTTCCTGTGATAATTGGCAACTAGTGAAGAATTTTGCTAAAGCCTTCATCTGGCTTTTAAAAATGTCATTGACTATTTGCACGTGACCTTAGAGAGAAATCACAAGAACAGTGGACAGGGAGAAAAGCATCCAGAAGGAAGGCTGTAGAGGGATTTCCCTTTTCACTTTAATGGGCTTCCCTATGCATGGGGGAGATTGCCTCACAATGAAAGTCGGGTAAGATTTATTTAGACGCTGCATCCCTTTGCATGGGGTCTAGGAAGTATTTGCCCTTTGGGGAATTCTGTGCATGGCCCTCAGGGCTGTATTGAAGTGGCAATGTCCTTGAGATGGACAGCAGGCAAAGGGCAGAGGGGTTCCAATGAGGTCCTCATCACTGAGGGTAGTCATTGGTGGGGACTTGAGAAAGAGAGAGAGAGCGAGCAGGGGGAGGAGCAGAGGTAGAGGGAAAGAGAATCCCAAGTAGACTCTACGATGAGCACGGAGTCTGATGCCGGGCTCCATCTCATGACCTCAAGATCACTACCTGAGCTGGAACCAAGAATCAGATGCTGAGCCGACTGCACCACCCAGCTGCCCCAGATGGGGGCTTTTGGCGGGCTGCTCCACTGGGATGGGCAAGGCCTTTTGCTGGGCCTGGAGGAAAAGGTGTGGGGGAGGCGGTATCTGTCTGGGAGTCAGAAAGGCAAGGCTGTGGTCCCTATCCCGGTCCAGGGGATTTCCTTGTGTCTGCCTCAATTTCATCTTCTGTCAATGAGTGGCTTGGAGCAGGTGCTCGGGCAAATCTAGAATGAGCCGAATGGGTGAGAGCTGTGGGTGGGCCACTGGAGCCGTCTCAGTGTGGGCCAGGTCCATTTCCAGCTCCTTCAAAGACAAGCTCCCACTAAGTCACCTTGGGAAGCCACCAAACCTCTGTAAGTCTCCATTTGTCTCCCGTAAAGGGGGCTAAGTGACCCTTATTTTGGAGAGTTGGGGCTATTGAGTGGGCTAATGTAACTGTAGGGCAGGGCCTGGTACAGAGTAGGCTTTTAACAGACCAGGTTGCCTTCTTGGGTCCTTATTTCCTCATGGACCACACCCAAGTCTTTCTCACTCACTTGCTGCACCAGGTTGGAGAATTGGAAAGCCAGGTACGGCGACCATATGAGTTTGAGCCCCTGTGTAGATAAGTGCATTGAGGAATATTCTGGCATTCTACTCTTGCCTCTCCTGGGTGATCGCTGTAAGTCACAGCTGCTTGAAGGAGGTTTGCTTTGTCTGCAAGCTCATTCTGGAAGACGCTGCCCGTTACAGGCAATGTCCCTGAAATATACTATCTTGGATTTTAGTACAGGAAAAATGAAGTCCTCCTTGACGTTAGACCATGAAGGAGCAGATCATATTTCCCCTTTTGGCCTTGGTTGCCAGAAAACTCAACTAAATTTTGTGCTTAGGAGCTGTAATGCTTGAAATGCTTGTACTACCTGACCTCTCTCACACATCCTTCAGGGAAACCTCTGACTCCCCAAGTCTGGGAAAGAGGCCCAGTTTAGTGCTTGTAGTGTTCATGCTTTCCTCAGACAGAACACTGTCAGGCTGATGTCCTCCCTCCCTTTCTCTCAGCACACACACACACACACACGTACACACACACACACACACACGCATGCACAATGCAGTCAACACATACATGTACACACACGAGTGCACGCATACATATGCATACACATGTAGGAGTGCGGGCTCACGCATGTGCTCACCTCACGCCCAGCTGTAAGTTCCTTGAGGCCAGAGTATGTCTTTCAGCCCAGTACATAGGCACAGAACCCCTGGCATCTGAAATCTGTGAGATACTCAGTAAACGCCCATCGACTGAAGGTGAATGGTTAAACAAGTGCTTGTATAAAACATTTCGTTCAGGCATCAGACGGATTCATCTTTTGTATTCAGTGGGGTTTGATCTTTTACGTTTCGATCTCCTACAGTTATTGCACACCTCTCATTGTAAACACAACTCTGAAGCTTTTGGAATAATGTCGGGACAGGGACGTAAATAAATGAGTGCATGAATAACCTGCTTTCTCGGCCACAGCGCCTCCTGTGCAGCTCCAGCCCGCGAGCGCTCTGGGCTCCAGACCGTAGACTCTGGAGCGGAGAAGGACTTGCATTTTCTCAGCTCTGTTGCTTAACCGCTGTGTGCTCTTGGGTGCGCTGTTCTGCCTCTCTGACCTTCTGGTCTTATTTATAGAAGTGGAGGTGAAGCAATTTCCTAGGGCGGTGGGAGACTAAGACCATGTGGGTGAAGCGTGTCTGTCTGGCCCGTGGTGAGTGCTCAGCAAGGGTTTGTGATGAAGGAGCCCCGAGCGGGGATGTGAAGCACCAATGTGTCCTGCTCGTCTAACTTCACCGGAAGCTCCTCGAGGCCGTACTTTGGGTGACACTCCTTTCCTGCAAGCCGGACATCCTGGTTCTGCAAAGCCCCAAATGAACTACTGAACACCATTGGAGACACCGTGCAGACAAATACTGGTCTGGCTCTCGGACTCGGGGCACATGGACCTGGGAGGGGTCCTTGAGGTCGGGAGTCTACCTCTCATTTTATGTGGGAGAATCGGGGTCCAGGCAGGTATACCAGGCCACCCTGCTGGGTGGACGGCCCATCCCAGACCCTGGGCTCCAGACATCAGGCAAGAACAGCTTCTCCTCTGTTGGGCCCCTGGCCTGGATGGACCGAACCTGGCCGAGGACACTGGCCCTCCCAGGTCATGGCTTCGGGGTACCGTCCCGAAGCTGTGTCGATTACCCGTGGCACAGGCTTGGAGCTCTGTGTTTCCGAAGTGCTATTTCACAGCCCTGATCTCGTTTCATCTCGTGGGGACCACGGGAAGCAGGCTGGTGGGTGTTTTCATCTGGATTCTCTGCGAGCAGCTTAAGGCCCAGAGAGGTCAAGTGCTGGGGTGGAGATCCCCCACCCGTCCAGCGGCACGGCTGGAGTAGAAAGTGCAGCTGGGAGACTGGTTCAGGACTCTTTGCCCTGCGCCTGGTGGGAGTGCCTCCAGGGGCTGCATCTAGCAGCTGGCACGGTCTCTGAAGTTGGCTCTGAAGAAGCTCAGGGCCTGAATCCTAACCAGTCCAGCCTGCAGGAGCTGAGAGGGCCTGGCCTTCTGGTAGGGCCACCTCTGCTCGTGGCTTACACGGGCTGATGGCGTCAGGGAAAGACAGGAGGCTTGGCTTTGAAGGCCTTGATTTGTTTCTGGGGCTGGGTTCAAAGTCAAGAGCTCTGACAGGCAGTGTAGCCGAAGACAGCATTAATGTGGCAGGGGCTGGGGGGTGGCACGCACGGGGAGCAGAGGCTCTGAAGTTTGCCTCTGAAGCTCTGTGGTGTATGCACACAGGCCTCCGATTGGAGTGGCCACCCAGACGCACGCACGGATTGGCATTTAGCAACTTTCCAAATTCGAACTGCAGTATAAAATTAAACCCACATTTAAGGGCTTTTAAAGCATAGCCTATTTATTCAGTGGCTCTTTATGAAGCCCTCACCGATTTATAATCTATGCGGTAACTCACTCCACATTGCTGAGAGCTGGGTGTTAACCCTTACCTGCAAGAATCCTCTCTCCCCAGACAAAGCCAATCTCAGTAACCGGGGCCTGCAAGACAGTGGAGGCCCAGGGGCTAGTGAGCGCTCAAGGAGGCAGACGGGCACCTAGTAGGGGGAGGTGATCTGCGTGCACCCTCCGCCTTGCCCCGATGACCTGCTGCTTCTCCTGGTCCTCTGGAAATCCCCGTGGGCCCGGAGCCTGAGATGTAGAAAAATGTATTCATTCAGTACTATTTATCTAGAGCCCACTCTGGGCTGACCAGAGGGGAGCCCAAGGAGGACGAGCCTCGAAAGTCCCTTATGGGCCAGCCCGCAAGGTGGGCTCCCCCTTCGCATGCATGGGAGACCAGTGCCATGAATTCTTAAGACCCTCCAACCCCCACCCCACACCTTCCTGGGGAGTGAAGAAAGACGGGGCAGCCCCACAGGAAGATCCCCAGGCTTTGGCTTACCTCCTTCGCGTGGGCAGGCCATACATTGAGGGTTTTCGATTAAGTCTGTCCCAGGGAGGAAAACCCTTTCCTGATACTTGGGCTTAATGTGGGCGACTTTCTCTGTGGTGTCCTTCTGGAGAACGACTTGGGCCTTAGGGGGAGTTTCTGCTACTTCTGTTGGGGAACATTTGTGCTAATAATTTGCAGTCTCAGTTATATAACCAGGCCTTTGTCAGCGGTTTTCTGATGGGACCTTATGTGAAGTTGGGGTTGGCTGTTCAGTAAGCATTTCTGAGGAATGCTCCAGAAAGCCCATGATGCTGTAATTGTGCTTCTGGCCTCCTAGGCTCCGTGTGTCACTGGGGCTCTAAGTCAGGCATCTGAACCTTTGTGGTGCTCTGTGTCCCCGAGGCAGTGGCTCCTGAGCCCCCGCTCAAGCCCCAAAATCCCCTGAGTGGGTCTGTGTTGGCAGGGCCCAACACACCTAGCTCTGGCCTCAGCGGGAGCAGGGACGTTTATGGCAAGCGGCAGAGTGTGGTAGGAAGAGTTCTACAGGAAATGTCAGCCCAAGCCAGCCCCGCACTCTCTTGTTAAACATAGAGCCCCAGCTTCACACCTCATTATCTAAGATCTCATTAGTGGCAACGATGGTAACTAACATTAATTGAGTGCCTTTTAGGCATTTTACCTGCGTTATCTTATTTAATCCTATTCACGTTTCTTTGAGGAGTTGGCATCATTCTCTCCATCTCATGAACATGGAAACTGAGGCTGACGCGTTTAATACCTCATCCGAGGTCACTTAGTCGTGAGTGGTGGTGGCAGATGGCCAGGATTTGAAGCAGCGGCCTCCTGCTTATTGCCTTGTTAGCTTGTCCATTGGCGCATGCACAGACTGGTTGTTTTCGGTAAATCTAGCTCTGAAATACAGATGAAGACCTTGCCCTGGAGAAGCGCAGAGTCTAAGCGGGGAGGCCGTCCTCAAAGCACACCGTGTGGGCACAGCCGAGGGGAGGTGCTCAGGAGAGGGTGTGCAGAGCACACAGCCCCGGAGGGCCCCACGAGGGTAGGCTGAGCATCAGCGGTTGTTGGCTCAGGCTTCATGGAAGCAGGGGGTGCTTGAGCTGAGTCTGGAAGAGTGGCAAGAGATGTCAGGCAACCCTGGGGAAAAGGGCACCCGGCAGGAGGAACAGCCTCTGTGGATGTGCAGAGAGATGAGAGCTGGTGCTGCCGCGGAGCACCCTGGGTTGTTTGGTGTGGCTGGCTATGACAGGCCCAGGACTAACGGCAGGCTTGTATGTCTGGAGGAAGTCTCATATGAATGGAAGGGAGGGCCTACACGGAAAAATAAGAGGAAAGTTAAGTCCATGGATCCCAACGTTGTGCGGAAGCCCATCTCTGCTATCCATCAATGCCTTTCTTTTTCACCTTTAAAACTTAAAACCCATTTGCATATGGTCCCCTTAGGTGTCAGTGTTGTAGCCTCTCACCTCACACATTAAGGAATTGCAAGCTGCTGAACCCAGCTGGGTGCTCTGGGGCATCTGGGAATCTTTCCCTCCTTGCAAAACCTCCTCCCCAGTCTTAGTACATGGGAAGCATGTTTAGTACTTGTACAAGTTTACTACTTGTAACTCGTCTCCATCGCTCCTTCCCGCTGCCCCTCAATCACTACAGTGATACTGAGCTGTCTCAACCCTAAACTGGAAGTTTAGGAGATTATGGAATTAGTGTGTCCTGCTGACCTTCTCCAGTGTCTCCTATGTCCTCTCAGAAAAATCTCAAGTAATAGGAGTGAACTAGGAACAGCTGGGATGAACGTTGGCCACAAACACTATCCTAGCAGGAAGGGCGGGGGAAACATGGTCATTTCAGGCTTCACGCTCACCACACTTATCCTCCCCTTCCACACTGGCCTCCAGACCCTCAGGCTGAGTCTCAATCTCCACTGCCCCCACCTCCACCTGTGTTCTTGGTTGGGAAGATTCCACTACCATGAAAAGGCCAGGGTTAATGTGTATATTTAATGTAATTCCAATAACATACCAATGAGCTTTGTTTCCTCCCCAGAATTAGACAAGGTATTTTAAAGTATATATGGAAATTTAAACCCCAAGAAATAACTAGAAAAAAAAAAAAAAAGAGCAGGGAGTGGAGACTAGTCCTACCAGACAACTTGCAAACATGATACAACCTCCGTAATTGGAATGGTGTGGCGGTAGCATAGAAAAATAGACCAAAGGGACAAAGGGACAGAATGCTTCCAAGATGGGCCAAGCACACATATAAGAAATTAGTAAATGATACAGGTAATACTGATATCAAATCAATATGGTAAAGATCAGGTGATAAATGATACAGGCGATACAGATACCAAATCAGTATGGTAAAGATCAACTTCAAATAAAGCATATGGGGACCATAAAATACCCTTTTTGGAAAAAGATGAGTTTGATTCTGTGCGTCATACCATGCATTGGGAAAATCTCCAGGTGGAACAAAGATTTAAGTGTTAAACACACACATAAAAATGCCTTAAGGAAACACAGAGATCACCTTGGATGAGGACAGCCTTTCTAACTATGATTTAAAATCTAGAAGCCAAGGAAAAGATGGGTAAGGAATCTATCAAAATCCTAGAGGAGAGCATAGGCAGTAACCTCTTCAACATCGGTCACAGCAACTTCTTTCAAGACATGTCTCCGAAGGGAAAGGAAACAAAAGCGAAAATGAACAAGATCAAAAGCTTCTGCACAGCAAAGGAAACAGTCAACAAAACAAAGAGGCAACCCACGGAATGGGAGGAGATATTCACAAATGACACTACAGACGAAGGGCTGATATCCAAGACCTAAAAAGAACTCCTCAAACTCAACACTCAAAAAACAGATAATCACACCAGAAAATGGGCAGAAGACATGAACAGACACTTCTCCAAAGAAGACATACAAATGGCTAACTGACACATGAAAAAATGTTCATCATCACTAGCCATCAGGGAGATTCAAATTAAAACCACATTGAGATACCATCTTGCACCAGTTAGAATGGACAAAATCAACAAGACAGTAAACAACATGTGTTGGAGAAGATGTGGAGAAAGGGGAACCCTCTTAACACTGTTGATGGGAATGCAAGTTGGTGTAGCCACTTTGGAAAACAGTGTGGAGATTCCTTAAGAAATTAAAAATAGAGCTACCCTATGACCCTGCAATTGCACTACTGGGTATTTACCCCAAAGATACAGATGTAATGAAAAGAAGGGCCATCTGTACCCCATGTTCATAACAGCAATGGCCACAGTCGCCAAACTGTGGAAAGAGCCAAGATGCCCTTCAACAGATGAGTGGATAAAGATATGGTCCATATATACAATGGAGTAGTATGCCTCCATCAGAAAGGATGAATACCCAACTTTTGTATCAACATGCATGGGACTGGAGGAGATTATGCTGAGTGAAATAAGTCAAGCAGAGAGAGTCAATTATCATACGGTTTCACTTACTTGTGGAGCTTAAGGAATTAACACAGAGGACATTAGGTGAAGGAAAGCAAAAGTGAGTTGGGGGAAATCGGAGGGGGAGACGAAAGATAAAAGACTGTGGACAAAGAAACAAACTGAGGGTTTTGGACGGGAGTGGGGCGGGGGGATGGGTGATCCTGGTGGTGGGTTTTAAGGAGGGCATGTATTGCATGGAGCATTGGGTGTGGTGCATAAACAATGAATCTTGGAACACTGAAAAAATAAAATAAAATAAAATAAAATAAAATAAAATAAAATAAAATAAAAAAGAAAAGATGTGTAAATCTGATTAAGTAAGAATAAAGAAGTTTATGCATGCCTGAAACCCCATAAGTAAAGTCAAAAGGCAAATGGCAAACTGAGAAAAAGTATTTGCAATGCCTCTCACAATGAGCTAATCCTTCTAACATGACAAGAATGAGAAATCAGGAAGTTCCATAACCCAGTAGGAAAATGGACAAGGGATATGAACACCGAGTTCACAAAACAGAAATGCAAATGGTCTTTTCCTCTTCCAACAGAAGCACACCCTGTTCATAAGGGGAGGAATACAAATGACGACGACGCCAGGAGATACCAGTTTTCACCTCTCAACTCTGGCAAAAATCCCAAATCTTGACGAAACACAGTGCTGGCTAAATGGTGGGGAGGCATGCAGCCTCTGCCATTGCTGGTGGTGTTTAAGGTGGGGTGCCTCCCTGGGTGAGACTCTGGTAATGTCTCTCCGCATCCCAAATGCATCTGTCCTTCCACCCAGGCTTCCCATTTATGGGGGTCTAGCCCACAGACACAGCCGCACAGGTGTGACGTCACCTATGTACAAAGTCATTTTGTACAACGACGGCATTGCAGCCGCCCTAGCGCTGGGGACACACCCACGTCTGGCAACAGGGGAAGGGAGGAATACACTATGGTACGTCTCCCCGGTGGAGAACTGCAGCAGTGAGAAGGAGGGAAACCTCCGTGTAGGCATGTGTGGACAGCTCCGGGATATTTTTGTTAAGTGAAGAACGCTAGGTAGAGAACATGTAAACAGTATCATATCTTCTGTGGAAAAATGGGAAGAAATAAGAATATATATCCTCATTTGTGCTTGTGTCTGCATGAAGAAACGCTGGGGGAGGAACAGGGATTGGATCAAAGGTGGTGGGGAACAGGGGAGGTACGGGGCAGAGTTTCTCTGGATTTCTTTTTTTATTTAGTTTGGGCTTTTGGTGAATACGTGTTTTATCTGACTTGTCCTGGAAGTCTGTATGTTCTGACCTAGCTTGATCATAAGAATCACTTGGGTTACTATTAAAATTAATCCAGAGCCCAGCCCTCCATCTGCAATGGGCCCTGGGAGTGTGCGTTTTCCCATGAGCACCAGGTTATCCTTGGAGGGGGAACCTAGGGGAGTGCTCAAGCCCATCCGTGCCCGCAGGAGCCAGGCAGACAAGACTAACCCAGTGTCACAACCCAAGTCCCGGTTTCCAGTGGGATGGGCATGGAAATCTTGCTTCTTCCCCTAGGGATCCTGCTCTGCTCCCCCAAGGGGCTGGCCCTCCTATCCTGCAGAGAAGAACCGCTATTAGGTGCCTTTCTCCAGCAATCAAAGGCATGCTGGGTTTCATTCTCCATGGTTTTGCATTATGAAAATGACATAAATTAATTTTGTTTTTAAATATGAAATATTATACTCTAACAGATCGTTTTTCAAACTACCCCTACCCTGGCCTGTTCCCCCAGGAATTCTGAAAGTTCCAGTGGCTATCCCTATGCACCCACCCAGCAGTGTCCCTCTCCTATCCCCAAACCTTGCTCAAGGAAACTGGTGGAAACTGATGGAAGATGCTTCAAGTGGTCCTTCCTCTCCCTCCAGGAAGCACTGCCTCCACGTTGGTGGAGGGGATAATTCAGAGGGAGCCCCTAGTCCTGAAAGGCAGGCAGTGGGTCACTGTGGCAGTGCAGTAGCCTTGGGGGGGATCTCTTGGCACCAGGCCATCTCCCCCTTCTCTCCTTCTGGACCTCTCCTCCCTGTCCCACAGACTGTGTGTCCCACAGGCCGGTCACCTCTGCTGCTTCACCTCCCTGCTGACTAGGCATGTAAACCTTCCCTTCCAAATTTTTTACAAGAGGGTTTTTATAATCAATTAACTAATTAATTAACTAATTTTTAGGGAGAGAGAGAGTGTGTGAGCAGGAGGTGGGGGACAGAGGGAGAGGGAGAGAGAGAATCCTTAAGCAGGCTCCATGCCCAGCGTGAAGCCTGACGTGGGTCTCGATCTCACGACCCTGAGGTCATGATCTGAGCTGAAACAAGAGTCGATGCTTAACTGAGCCACCCAGGTGCCTCCTTTGTAAGGGTGTTATTGGTAATCGTTATGGGGGAGCCTAAGGAGTAAGGTAAGTCATGACCACGCAGGAGGTACGGAGGCGGAGGAAACAAGGCCATGGTCTCCGTCCTCAGGCGTCGGTTTGGAAGCCCTCTCTGGGATGCACCCTGGAAGTTAGGGAGATGTTCATGGAGACCCCCATGCCGAGTGTTGGCCCTGGAAGCCCCTCAGCTGCCGAGAACATGCCAGGAGGACCCGGAGGGGCTCTGGCTGAGCGGCGTCCAGCGAGGGCTCCCTGTGGGCCCACAGCCAGAGGGGCAAGACAGGGAAAGGAAAGTGGGCTTCGCGCTGTGGAGGCCAGCCGTCCCCAGGGCTAGGGGTGGTTTTCCGCAGCCTGGCCCTTTGCCCCACCCTCTCTCAGCTGCTCTTGCAGCCTGGTTGTTTTTGTGTGTGGGTTTTTGTTACTGCTTTTGTTTTTTTGGTGTCAGGAGTAAAAAGTCTGTTTCCTTCCTGTTTCTCTCTGAAGTCCCCAAGGACTAATGAGAGCGTGTCCTGGAAAAACCTGGGTTTTCCAACAGAATGTGCTAACAGCAAGGAATCATGAGCCAGAGATCACTTTGGCCAAACCCGGCCCGGGCAGGTGTTGGGTGTGTGGTGCTGGCAAGAGTGGCTCCCCCCTCCCCCTCTCGCCAGCGCCCTACCCTGCCTGGATTCCTCCTGCGACCCTGCACCCCACTGGCAGAACATCTCACAGAAGGAGCAGCTGTGAGACGACGGGCGTGCCCCTTCTCCTCCGCAGGACTCAGTTTCCTCTCCAGTGGAATGGGGGGCTGCTCTGGGTCCTTCTCCGGAGCCCCTGCGTCTGCCGTTCCTGCCTGGCACCTCTCTGCAGTGAGCATTTGGGGTAAAGGGAAGCCGCTGGCCCTAGAGGATGGAGCAGCCTTGGCTGGACTTCCTACCATGGCCGGAGCAGAGCACGCACCTGCAGGCTCTAAGCGGAAGCTCTGGGGGATGATGGGCCAGCTCTCCCCAGGCTGACAGACCGTGCATGAGGGGGGCGGGGTGGGAGAGGGCCTGGCCGCCCCCCCACCCAAGCCTCTCACTGGTCTGTTCTCAGTGTGGCTTTGAACCTTTGAACCTTCCTCACTGAGGGAGCATCAACAATGGCTCAAGCTTCAACCCCATCTGGAAACAGACACTTCGTTCCACGAATCTCGTCCCAGTGTACAGGAGTTCAGGCTCATTTCCTGCCACCCCCCTCACTCTCTCTTGGCTGGATGGAGAGCAGCCCATTCCGGAGCCAAAGCATTAGGGGGACATCCAGACTGATGACCCCAGCTTGGTCCTCCGAGGGCCAGGGAGGGAAGTCTGGAGAAGCTCCAGAGACTGGAGTGCTTAGGAACATTCTCATAGGGAAGAGCCCAGAGAGCTCTGGCATAAACAGACGGACTGGCATGCGTACAAGGAACCGCTGCCCGCAGAGATAAGTTTGTGGCTGTCGAGGTCTCTTTGGAGTGTTCCTACTTTCCTTTGTGTCCCCCTCCCAACCTCTTCGGGTGTCCTTTCTCTCGTTGACCCTGTCTTTACCTCTCATGCCGGCTGACACGGCCTGCTGTTTCCCAAGGCCCCCACCACAGAGCTCTGCTCCCTGTGTCTTGTACTCCCGTGTTCTTTCAACATGCACTGGTGGGTGCCTGTCGTCAGTGGGGGCACAGCGGCCCTGCCTCTGGGGGACCACGAGGGCTGCCTGGCCTGTGCCGGGTCTACAGCGTTCAGCAGAAGCCACTCACTCCTTCCCTTCCACCAAGTTCGTGTGCCTGCAGAATCCTGATGTTTCCAGGAGAGCAAATAAATGGAAAAAATGCACGTTGAGACGTGAAGTCCCCAGTCGTTCTCCTGGGTTTTCTTCCACCTCCCACAAGGGAGTTGAGAATTGCATGTCCTGGAGGGAAGGATCCTTTCTTGCGTCTCTGGTTCCTCTAGTTTCAGCCCCTCTCCTTTCTGAATCATCGACCTGCTCCTTCCTGTTGAAGAGCGGCTGGAATCTCGTGTAGAGATCAACATACGGTGGGCACGTGCGTGCGCGTGCGTGTGTGCATATGCGTGTGCTTGAACACTATTTTTGGAAAGAGGAGGCGCTGGGAGTCCAGAGACCTGGATTAAGATTGCTGTTAATTAGCTTTGTGACCTGGGGTGATTTATCCCACCTCTCCGGACCTCACTTTCCTTATAAAGGAAGGTAATGCTCTCTGCCCTGTTCACTCCGTGAAAAGTCATCTGAGGAAAGGATCAGAGAGTTTCTGCAGATGTTTTACCAATGCTGACAAGATGCCTTCTGGATACTAGGGATCGCCCTTGCTCACCCGGGCGTGCTCGGTGATACTGGCCTCGCGCCATTTGGCATTCTGGAACTGATTAGCAGTGGGGGTTCCCTCTGCCATCACTCCCGCAGACACCCACACTGTGATTCTGTGAGTCCCTTCCTGGCTCCGGTGAGCTCCCAACACCTGACGAGGGTAGCCCTGGGGTCTGGGAGCTGCTTCCCAAAGTGCCGGGAAGCACGCCTCCTCGTGCCCTTGCCCTGGGCTCTTTGTCCATGACTGCGGAGTATGGGAGTATAAGGGTCACTCCTGGCCTCAGCATCCGCACATCTCGGGTGTGAAATGGACCCCGAGAGCCATGCTGAGGTTACCTTCCTGGGCCTGGCCGAAGCTGCCTCACCCTGCCTCCTTCCTCCTTACAGATTTCTCCGGGGAGCACACCCCTGGGAAGTTGCTTTCACGTGAATCCTGGCTTGGAACGCTGGGATCCGTTTCTAGGGAGCTTGACCCGGGGGAACACTTTCTGGAGATAATGAGCTGTTACATTTTAGCAGAGAAAGAAGAGTGAAGAGGAAGAGGACGTGGTTGAATAGTTACTAAACACCAACTCTATGCCAAGGCCCTGTGTTAAAAGTCTAATATGTCACCTGATCCTCAAAAAAACCCCTTTTATGATTGCTATACTTTCCATTTCATGGTTGAAGAGACTAAAGCTCAAGAGAGCTCAATACCCAGGTAACAAAGTTAGCAAGTGACCCTTGGAACTTGAGTTCCACACTCTCTGCCTCATTCTGTTGCCTCCCTGGTCTGCCGTGATTTTGAGGTGCCTGGGGCTGGTTTTGGGGGACACCTGTGTGCAAGGGATCTCCTTGGGCTGGACTGGGCCTGAGTATAGCCCCCTATAGTCATATCCTGAAATATGGGAAAACCTCAGGAGCTCTTTGTTTATGTTCTAGAGAGTAATATGTGTGTGTGTGTGGGGTGCGCACATGTGCATGTGTGGGCATGTGTGGGTATGTGCGTGTGCACACATGCATGTGTGCTTGTGTGTGCGTGCGTGTGTGCAGAGGCTGGGGCTGGGGCAGAGGGCATTCTTTTACCCTGGTAATGAGGTTTAATTATCAGCTGCTTTTCAAGGGTTTTGAGGGTAACAGGCTGGGGAGACGAGCTGTTTTTTAATGTCACCTGTCAACCTGCTCTAGGGCCAATTAGATGCCTTTTGTCTTCCCATCTGCACTGTTTATGATGCGTTCCCTCTCTCACCCAGGCACTGACACTCTGCTACACCTCCAGCCAGAGGGAGGGAGTTGGGGAGCAGCTGTTAATTTTTCTCCTTGCCCTTTCTCAAGAAAGAAGATATGGATGTCCTCCTAGGGTGCGGGACAAATGATGAACAAAAAGCTTTGTGACCTTGAACCACTCTGACCGTCTGCTTTTGGGGCCTCTGTTTATTCACCTGTAAAATGAACATGGTTGCACCAGCCTGGCCTTCTTCACGCAGCTGGCGGAGAGTGAGAGAGCAGGCACAGAAGCGCTAGCAGGGAGACACCCCCTAGAAAGTCGGGGGCTCCCTCTGCACCTCAGCCTTCCGGCACCAGTGGGAGAGCACTGGGCCCTCCCTGGAGTTGCCCGCGGGGTGGGGGTTAGACTCCACGCTGCAGGCGGACCCTCCACAGGGCAGGGCACCCCTAGCTGCTATGCAGGCTGGTCCACCTCTCCCCCAACAACCCTGTAAATTGCCTGGGCCGAATTCTGTACACACCTCAGTGGAAGGGGAATTATTTGCCAGATATACAGTGTCTGCGAGAAGGGCCTCTTATGAGTCAGTGTTCAAATATGTTACTGGCTCAATAAACAGAGGTTTGTTGTAAATTAAGGAAAGGAAGCGAAGGGCTGCGACAGCCCTTGTTCACCTACTGCTTTCTATTAGCAACACTTTCCCCTTAAGTAGTGCATAATTCCCCGGGAACTGCTGGGCCGGCATCTTAGAAGGGGGGATGTAATTACATTGTTAGGTAGTTAGACCTACACAATAAGGTCAAGAGAGGACCAGGGGCAGCCCCTGGGGGGCTTGGCTGGGCTCCCCAGACAGGAACATCCTTTGAGCAAAATTCAGGCTGGGGTGGTGAGGGGCAGTACAGGCTGGTGAGGGCAGGAGCATCCTGGGCGACAAGGCTCTATCTAACTCTCATCACTGGGACACAGCGGGGGTTGCTAGGCTCGTGGTTCCCCCGGGGGAGCCCTGTGCCGGTTGATTGGCAGGCTGCTGGCAAGGTGTAGTCGTTGCTGGCAGAGACAGTGGATTGGCACGAAGGCTGCCCAGACACGGGCTTCAGCCTGGATGAACGAAGCCTGCTGGGAGGATGGAGGGGTCTAAAGAAAGGGATGTTGTGGGATGAGGGGAACCCCAGGCGAAAATCCAAACAGGCTGTGGTTGCCTCAGAGGGAGCTCTCTAGGGAGCTGGCTGGCTGGGGAGTCTTGCCCCTGGGGGGCATTTTCCGGCATGTTCCACTCCTTGGCTCTTTCTGGGCAGGCCCCTTTAGCGCCCCATGCCATCCACGGCCCCAGATTCTGAGCCAATCCTCCCTGAGGCAGGAAGGACCTGGGTTTTTCAGCCATCCTTTCCCTCCCCTGCCCCCCAGCCACATGGGAGGTCTCAAGTTAGGCATCCTGGGTCCTTGAAATGTATGTCAGACTATGGGGCGTGCGTGGCCACTCCGGTGTTTGACATAACTGCCCATGCAGGTCTACACTGAGACGTCACCCGCACAGCGGTCCCTAAGCAGCACCCCATGAGGTTGCTGCCAGGTCATCCCTGCTCCTTTTCACATGTCAGCCTCCTCTTGCCTGTGTACCGGGGGGATGTTATTTAGAAAGAAGGGAGGGCATCCTCAACCCCTCAGTCATTTGGGTAGACCTGGGGTACGCTCAGTGACTTAGGGACACGAGACTGTGACATTCTAGAGACAGGATGAGGCTTCAGAGAGACGTGTTTGTCCTCCTCCTGAGGCAGTGGCCAAGGAAAGACCAAGCTGCCTGAGTGGGGGTGGGGAGGAGAACAAAGAGGAAACGGAAGAGTGTGCTGATAGCCCACAGATTTCCCCACCATAATGGAGAATGTCAGAATCAACAGGGACCTTGACCAGCTTCTATTCAGCCCCCTCGTCTCTAGATAGATGTCCAAAGCCCACAGTTTGCTAGCTTCTTCATGGCAGAGGATGCTGTCCTGTGGCAGAAGCGTTTACAGAATACTGGAATGTGCCTGGCATGTGGTAGATGACTAATATATTTTAACTGACTGACTGAATGAAGGAATGAATGAGTGGCGGGTGGCATCAGTGGCTGGTGAGGGAGGAGGAGATTCAACTAGGGCTCTACAGCTCCTACCTTTTTCTTTTCCTCCCTCCCTCCCTGGTCATCTCATGGCATGCGCGGACAATGATAACAGCAGTAGGGAATTCTAGAATAAATGTGGGAGGATATTTGCAACCAGAGGGCAGCCCCCGCCCAGGTGCCACTAGGGCTTCAGGGCTCCACGTCATATGCTGTAACCCACTCTTGCCCCACCTGTGTGCTGTTGCAGGTGGGTTGAGAAGCTCTGGTGGCCTCCTTGCTCAACCAGGGCTATGGAGCTGGCAAGAAGCACACGCAGGCCTCAGGGGTTGGGGATCCGGGCTGGAGCAGAAGAGAGACTGGTCATTTCTATTCCAGGCTGCAAAGGAGAGAGGGGCTCATTTGGCTAGTAGCACAGAGCTTTGTCCCGCCTCCGATCACGGCTACAGCTCTGCCCTAGAGCAGTTCAGAGACTGAAGGCCAGGCAGGGCCCTTATCGGAGCACTGACATTGCCTGCTAGGGGCTCATCAGTGTTGTCCCTCCCTCCTAGGACCCCTGCCCCCCACCCCCCACTCTTAAGTACCCACAGTTAGCTGAACAGTTTCTGCCCCACTGTTCTGAATGCAAGATTATCCTCAAGATGGCAGGTAAAAAGGAGAGTTCACCTCAGTTCAACTGGGGGTGAGGAGAGGGCTTTTTTGGAAAACTTTTGTTCTAAAGTCTTCTCTGTCCAACGTCCAGTCTTATCTTCCCAGGTTTGATTAGAAGCCTGCATGCCCTCTGAGTCTCTTTTCTATTTACCCTCTTATTTAGCTAAATCTTCTCTACACTCCTTGAGCCCAGGGAAATGGCTTCTTGTATGAGAGGTCAGTCACTCAACTCCAGGGAGAACGAAGAGCACCCCATCGTAGAGCCATGAGCATGGGGCCTGCCCTCAAGATGGTTCTCCAGGCCTGTTCTGCCTCTTAACAGCAAGCCTATAGAACCCATAATGAAACTTCTCCAGAAGTCACTAACTTTTACTCTTCTCCCACTCTGGGGCTCATTCACTCTGGGCATACTCTGCGGAGTATGCACACAGCATACTCTGATATGGTGGGAGGATCATGGACCCAGGACAAAACACCTCCTTGGAAGCCTGGCTCTGTGGTATGATCTTGGGCTGTGCAACCCCTCTGTGTTTATTTTTACCAAATTTAAAATAAATAATGGGATGAGGATTATGTGATAATCTGTAAAGGTACTTTGCACATCCGAAACCACTACGGAAGTATTGGTTATGATTATTCAGGTGGACCCTGGGAACATCCTAGCTGAGCAAGTAGCTAGCCAACTTGTCAGAAGAACCAGTCTGTAAAGGACAGACTTTCTCCTTCCCTATTCCAAACCCCAGTTGAGGAAGTGCTGAGGTGGGGTTTGGGGGCGGGCTCTAAGAGGAACGCCACTGACTTGCACTTGGCCTTCGTGAGACGTGCACTTCACAGATGCTTACTGAACACCTGTTACAAGTGACACCTGGGTATAGCAGAGGAGAAAACAGAAACAGTCCAGGTCCAACAAGACAATGCCACAGTGGGATCAGATTTCCTGGGGAAGGAATGAGGAAAGGCAGGGAAAGCCGTCATGCGGTGATGTAGGCCAGATAACCTGCAGGATAGAGGGAAGGAAGGAGGCTTGGGGTAGAAAGAGCTTCTGACCAAAGCACAGTTCCAGGACTGGTTGGGCTTGGCTGGTAGGGAGTCCTTGAACCAAATTTAGCCCTCAGAAGTGTCTTGCATTTTGCTGGATTGGGCCCACCTTGGTGCTTGCTGTGCTCAGCTGCTGGCTAGGAGCAGTCCCTGAGGAGTGTGGACTCCATATGAACGTGGTGGTGGGTCCCAAAGGGCAGAACTCAGACTTGGTCAATTACGCTTCTCATGGCAGAGATCTCAACACATTTTCATGCAACAGACAAAAGTTCTTATTCTCATGGGGTGCAAGAAGACAGATAGTACTCTGTAGGTGTAATAAATGAACTAACAATATAAGTCCCGGAGTACTATGCAAAAATAGGGTGGTACAAAGGGGATCGGAAGTGCTAGGGTGGGCATTGTTACAACTTAACTAGGACGGGCAGAGCAGGTGTCCTCAAGTCCTGAAGCAAAGCCCTGAAGAAAGTGAGGGAGTAGTTAGGGGGGTATATGGGGAAGAATGTTCTCTGAAGAGCCAGTGAAAAGACCCTGAGGTAGGAGCACACCTGGCGTGTATGAAGAACACCAAGGAAGCCATCATGTGTGGAATGGAGTGGGCCAAGAGGAGACTGATAGAAGAGGTGTCTGAGATGGGGAGGCCTGTCGACCACTGTAAAGATCGGCTTTTGCTCCGAGTGACATGAAGAGATTTTGGAAGGTTCGAGGAGGGGAGTGACGTGCTCTTACACCTTAAAAGGATCAGTCTGTCCTTGAGTTGAGAGTAGGCTCCAGGCCAGGCTCCAGCGATGACATGACTTCAGATGAGAGACAGGGGTGACTTGGAGCAGGGCAGTGTCAGCAGAGCCAGTGAGAGGTAAGGAGTCAGGTTCCGGATGTATTTTGAAGGGAGAACCAATGGGATAGACTGATGAGTTGGTGAGAGAGAGAGAGGACTCAAGGACAATGCCATTTTTGGCATGAACAACTAGAGGGACTTGGTGCCAGAAACATAAAAATAGAATGTAGAGCTTTCAAACTAGCAGCAGAAAATTTTATCTATCTGGCAGGAAAGAGGAAGGAGGGAGGAAAATAGAAAACGTGAAAAAAAAAGTCAAACACAGTTCTTAATGTAACCATCGATTTACAAAGGTATAGATGGATTCAACTCATAATCCAAAATACAGAGACTCTTAAATTGGATTGAAAAACTGAGGATTTAGGGATATACTTTTTATAGGAGACACAACAAGAAGATGGGAATAAAAGGTGTAGAATAAGATATAGTAGGCAAATAGGAACAAAAGAAAATTTATGAGAAAATAAAAAGAGGACAATTCGGTAAGGAATGAAAGATCATAAAACAATCGTGAAAAAGTACATCCCCATCTACAATACACCTTCAAATGTATGTGAGTACTTTTACACACATACACACATACGAAAATAGCTGCAGTAACACAGGGAAAAACAGATAAATCAATATTTTAGTTGAATATTTTAACATGTTTCTCCAAAAGTTGGTAGAGCAGGCAGTCAAAATTCATTAAATGTATAGAAGCATGAAACAATTTGTTCATTATTAAGCATATGCTTATATATGTGTCTAGTCACACACTCATAGAACTGTAATTAATAAACAGAAAAGGACCATTATAGGCAGATTATAGGCAGAACATTCTCATTCACCATAAATCAGGACGCAAAGGCAACCTCAGTAAATTCCAAAGGACTGACATCACACAGATGATGTTCTCCGACCATAATATGATGAAACTTGAAATCAATAAAAAAATCCAAAACAGGTATGTATGGAAATTAAAGAATGGCACTAATAAGAAGTCTGTAGATTAAAGAAGAAATAATGAAGGCAGGTGCAAAATATTTAGAACTAAATTAATAAGCCATATGGAAAAATTAGTGGGGCAAACATAAAGCGGCATATATGGGAAAATGTGTAGCCTTACATCCATTTATTAGAAGGCTGGAAGCGTATGAGCTAAGCCCTCATCTCTGGGGCCTGAGAAGGTAGTGGCAGAGGGAGCCTGCAGAAAGAAAGAAAAGGAAATGCTGGATGTAAAGACAGAAACACATGAAGAGCAAATGATAATTAAAAATCACAGAAGCTTTGCAGAGCTGAAAGTAGGTCTTTTGAGAAGATCCATAAGATTACATAAACCCCTGACAAGACTGAAAAAAAAAAAGGACATAAATAAAATTAAATGAAAAAGGAAAATGACAGACATAAAAGATTTTCTTAAAATAAGAAATCAAGGGCGACCTGGGTGGCTAACTGGGGTAAGCCTCTGCCTTCGGCTCAGGTCATGATCTCAGGGTTCTGGGATCGAGCCCCTGCATCGGGCTCTCTGCTCAGTGGGGAGCCTGCTTCCTCTCTCTCTCTGCCTGTCTCTCTGCCTACTTGTGATCTCTGTCTGTCAAATAGATAAACATAATCTTTAAAAAAAATAAAATAAGAAATCATATTACAAACCAATATTATGAAGCACCAATAAATTTGAAGAATTAGATGAATTGGATAGCTCTTTAGGAAAATGAGAAATGCCAAAATTGGCAAAGAACAAACAGAAAACTTGAACAGACCAGTAATGAGTAAAGAAATTAAAATCATGACTAACCCCTCCCTTTAGAGCCAGGAGTCCAGACGGCATTCCAGTGGCGTTCCACAGAGCATTCGTGGAAAAAAAATAGCCCCCATCTTGTAGAGGCTGTCCTAGAAAAGAGGAAAAGAAAACAAAAGCGGTCTGATTCATTTAACGAAGTTGCTAAATTGTTCCTCTTACACCAGACTAGGACAGGAGAAAAAAAACGGTAGGCACATTTCACTTGCAAAAATAGATGAAAACAATAGTAAATAAAACATTAGCAAACGGAAGCTGGTAGTGTACGTATTAAAAACAATTGCTGCAATTATGCTGGGTTTTTGTGAAAAATATCGGGTGGTTTAACAGCAGAAAGTCTAGCAATTCACCACATTAATGGGCCAAAGGAGAAAAAAAAATCATATGATTAGCTCAAGATTTGCAAAACAGCATTTGATGAATTTCAATGCGCGTTTGTAACAGTAGTCGTCCATATGACAAATTTCTCTGGAAACTAGGAATGGAAGGGAACTTCCTTGACTCTGGAAAAGGTGCTTACCCCAAGCCGTACTACAGCAGCATCCCACTGAACGGAGAAACACGAGCTTCGTTGTTTATTTTTTGAGCCGACATGTTGTACCCATGTTTATTTGGGCCCAAGTCTCATGCTGTTTCCCACGGGTGGGGCAAAGGCTGAGGTGTGGCCAGCTTTCAGGGATATTTGGAGCAAGTCCCTTTTAGTTGATTATAACAGAGAATTACTTAACTCAGTTCTGTAAAAAGCGGGGACTTGATCCTAGCTGTGACAGGGACGCAAATGTTAAGTTCCAAGTCTTCTTGGAGGGTCACGTACCTTACCTGTGCCTTGCCCGTGAGCAGGTCCTTTAAGCGACACCCACTCACTGCGTGTGGGGCCGTGGATGAGTCATGAGGGTTTGGCGGTGAGGGGAGAGATGATGGTGGCTTCCACAAGAGAGAGGTCGTGGTGCTCCTTCTGGAAGTATTTGGTAGAGGGCAAAGGAGGAAGGGCTGGAGAGGTCTGAGCAGCACCCCTGATGTGGAAGAGATTGTTAAAAGCGTTTTTAGGAATTTTGCTGGTATTGTTAGGCAGAGCCTCCTTTTCCCTTAATCCTCAAGACTTTTAGTCAGGAGCTATGGTTCCTCTTTGGGCCTTTGGATGTTTAGGTATGTGAGGGTTTTTTTTTTTTTTTTCTTTCTTTCTTTTTCTTTTTTTTTTCCTCCTCCAGTGTGTCCTCCTAATAAGACAGGAGCCAAAAGACCCCCACATTTTATTTGGGCCGTGTGAAGGTGGAGGCTGTCATGGAGGCTGGAACAGAATCCCGGCTCCGTGCCTGATCCTGCCCCTCTGGGACCTCGCATTCTCTCAGGTGTGCTCCCTTCATGCTCTGCCTCTCACATTCTCTCAGGTGTGCTCCCTTCATGCTCTGCCTCTCCACTCTCCTTCTTCCTCTTGCTCTTGTTCTTTTCTCCCCGCTGCCCCGCCCCCCAGATCCATGGAGATTTGGGGATTGTGGAGCAAAGACCCTGTGCAAAGCACGTGGAAATTTCACTTCCTTATTTCAAAGGACCAGCAGAGACTGGCTGGTCCTTCTTTGACCTAAGTTCAATTTCTTAGAGGAAGGAAATCGGATTGCCCCAGGGGGTCTCTGTCTACGCGGTTCCAACCTGTGTGGCCAGAGGTGGGAGAGTGTGAAGGAGTGGAACAGGGTGTCATTGGCACGAGCATCTGTAGAGGGGTCCGTCCCTGTGGATGGGAGGCTGGATCTCAGGAAAGGGATGTGGGGATGTGTGGTTTGGCTGGATTCCCCAAGCTGACTCTGTACCAGTCTTAAAAGACGAAAAGGATGAATATCACAAGCCAGAGTTTGGCTGAGGAGGGTGACATGTGACTACCAGTGATGTGGTCCCCAGATGACTCAAAGCTAAAAAGCGGACAATAGGGTAGCAACGTCCAGTCGTCAGCCTGGCGATTTCTGAGGACACAGAGCTGGCTCTAACTAAGAAGAGGAAACATATAAACAAAACTCATAACAGCTTGACACCCTCCAGGCTGAACCCAGCGATTTTATTTTTACTTGCTCAGGAGGGGGAAAAAGTCATTGCTAATTCCACAATTACTTCATTCTGGAATACTTGTGAAAAATGACTTCAAGTGTAAAATATTGTCTACTAAAGAATTAACTTAATAGATAATTTGGATTCAATTATTGGCTCAATACTAAAATTTGCTGGGAAAAAGTGCAGGCAATATTTTATGACTATCACATGATGCAGCGATTGTGAAATTAGTTATTAATAGCTTATGAGAGAGACACTTAAAAAAAGTCAACTGGGGAAGAAAATACATCACTTAGGCTTTTATAGGGCAGCAAAGACGGGGGGCTTCTTCCTCCTCCGTTTCTCAAGTGATTCCAATTTTGCTGACGGAACCTCTTGCCTTGGCTTCTGTCCTTCCTCTCCCCATGTGTGTGATTTGGAGCTTGAATCATACATGAATTCTTTGGGAGCAATTAGAAGCTGAAGGTTGCTGCCATCCATCATAGTGAGGGGGACGCCGTCTCCACCTGCCCTGAGAGCCAGGGGTGACCTCTCACCTCGGCTCCACACCACTGGTTATCCCCGGCCAGCTGTGCATGAGCACCAGGTGCACTTTTAAATGAGCTGCAGGCAGTTTATTACCATTACTTTCCACCTATAACTTGCTTGCTAGTCAAAGGGGAAATTTTGTTGAAGTCCCCTGCGTTCTCTTTGGTGATGAAGATGATATACCTTCATTAGCTCTTTTAAAGCTAGTGCAGAAGCTACCTTCTAAATTAAATTTAAATGACATTTGTTCATCCATCCCACTAGTCGCTATTGGGCTCCTACTCCATGCCCAGCACTGTGGGGAGTAAAAGAGATCACTAAAATGTGCTCCGTGCTCTTCTAGAGCCTGGGACCCAAGGGGTGACCCCTGAAAGAGCACTTTCCGGGATGAGGAAACTGTCACACTGGATGGCTGATGGTAAGCGGTTGCCTGATGCAGCACGTGGCCTTGAGGGTGGGAATCCAGAGACAGGGAGGGTCCTTGACAGAAGAGCTGGGTGGGAGAGCCAGAGATCCCGTGCAATGTCCCAAGAGAAAGGGGAGGGGGAGGCTCAGGCATTTCGCAAGTACTAGGCCACCACGTGCCTGAAGAATTCCATATGGATCTGGGTGCTAGAGACACAAACCAGACCACCAATGTCTTGGACAGTGTGTGTGTGTGTGTGTGTGTGTGTGGTGGGGCCAGAGAAGATGATAGTAATCAATAAAGCATTGCCCTTGGCCAGTGGGCGGCCATGCACCTGGAAACTTACAGCCGGTCCTCTCCCAGCTGATGACTGACTGGTCCTGGGGACAAAAGGCCAATTCCCTTGCCTCATGGTGAGACCAAATCCATGGTGCAATTCCTGCCCCAGCATTTCCTGTGGACCATTCCGAAGCCAATGACCCTTTGAGAACATATCCTTGCTGAGCTCCTTCCCTGCTCTGCCTATTTCCCCTCAAGCTCCTCCTGCAAGCGCCCCTCCATAGACCAGTTACACAGGAGCCCCCCTCCCTCAGGGTTTACTTCTAAGGATCCTGAATAAAGCTGATAAACTATGGCCAAGGGAACACATTCTTGTAAACCCCATCAAAACCCTGAAATTGACCACTGTCAGCACTCCTTTGAAGGGATCTCCTGCCCCTTCCCAAAGGTTGCCATAAATCTGAATTACGACACCATAAATTAATTTCATCTGCTTTAAAACGTTATATAAATGCAATCACTTGGAATGCACTCTTTTTGTCTGATGTCCTCTCTTGAAATTATGACATTTATTCATGAGGTCGTAGGTAGTGGTAATTCACACTCCCTCATTGTTGTATCGCACTGTGTGACTGTCCCGCAACTTCTTATCCTATCTAATCTCCGTGGACATTGTGGACTGTTTCCAGGTTTTTGCTATTACAAATAATGATGTTATGATTGTTCTTGTACCTGACTTTTGCTGCCTATGTAGGCATTCTTGCTGAGTGTACATTAAAGCATGGATTTTCTAGGTCATAGGATATACAAATACATTTAGTTTTAATAGATATTGCTAAGCAGTTTTACAGTATCTGTACCAACTTGCTCCCTTACCACCAAGGTCTGAGTGTTCCAGTCGTTCCACATTATTATTTGTATATGGTATTGTCTGTGTTTTTCCAGTTTTAGCATTTCTGCTGTGTATACAGCAATGTCTCATTGTGGTTTTAATTTGCATTTCCCTGAGGGCTCATAAAATTGAACAGGTTTTAATGTATTTATTGGTCATTTGGATGTGTATATTTTTGTAAAATGCTTGTTCATGTCTTTTGCCCATTTAAAAAATGGGTGGCCTGTCTTTCTCTGCTTGACATCGGGGAGGTCTTCTTTTTAAAAAAAAATGTATTCTGGGCACAAGTCTTTTTTTTTTTTTTTTTTTAAAGATTCTATTCATTTATTTGAGAGAGAGAGAGAGCGAGAGAGCATAAGTGGTGGGAAAGGGCAGAGGGAGAGGGAGAAGCAGATTGCCTGCTGAGCAGGGAGCCCAACTTGGGGCTCAGTCCCAGGATCCTGAGATCATGACCTGAGCCAAAACATGCTGTCTAACAGACTGAGTCACCCAGGTGCCCAGTCCTTTGTTGATTATATACAATGTAAATACCACTTCCCACTCTAGATTGCCTTTCACTTCCTTAAGGATTTTTTTTTTTTAAAGAACCGAAGTTCTTATTTGTAATGTTACTGGTATTTCCTTTATGGTTAGTACGTTTTGTAAACTGTTTAGGAAGTCTTTGCCTAACCCAGAATCTTGAAACTTATCTACTATATTTCCTTCTAGAAGGTTTTGACCCTAGTGATAGGAAGGATGGAATTGCTAGCAATTAAGATGGGGAAGACCGTGGGTAATGGGCTCCTGAGGGGGTGGGGGAAGATGGAGAGTACAGTTTTGGATATGTGAAATTTTTTTTTTTAAAGATTTTTTTATTTGACACAGAGAGAGATCACAAGTAGGCAGAGAGGCAGGCAGAGAGGAGGAAGCAGGCTCCCTGCTGAGCAGAGATCCTGATGCGGGGCTCGATCCGAGGACCCTGAGATCATGACCTGAGCCGAAGGCAGAGGCTTAACCCACTGAGCCACCCAGGTGCCCCTGGATATGTGAAATTTGAGATGCATATTAGATGTCCAAATGGAATGTCACATAGGCCCTCATGTATTTGGATATATGAATAAGAGTTCAGGAGTTAGGTCATCAGAAAGACAGTATTAAAACCTTAGAAAAGAGACTAAGTACTGAACCCTAAGGCACGACCACTTTGAGAGTCCTGTAGGAGAAGGAACGAGAAAAGGAGGTTGAGTGAGGACCCAGCAGAATGGGAGGACTGCAAAGAAGGGGGTGTCCTGGAGGGCTGGTGAAGATGTGGATCAGGGACAAGGGTGTGGTCAGCATTGTGCTGGATGCTGAAGAGCACTGGAATGTGCTCTAGTAACGTGGGGGTCATTGGTGACATCAATGGGCACCATTTTGGATGATCTTGAGGATGAAAGCTTGATTGGAGAGGGTTCAGGTGAGGATGACCTCAATCAAGTGGAGCACCACTGCTGGCAGCCCCCCACATGTGGCTCAGATGCATGAGAATCCAGGCCAGGCATCGGTAACCTGGAAGCAAGGGAGGTATGGAGAAGTCACAGTCAGGACAGCCGACTCAGTGTGATGCAGAGCTGTTTTTCTTGAGCCAGGTCCAAGACCGTGCTCTTGGGCAGACCAGTGGGGACTGGGGAGGGAGAGACAGCTTGGTGGAGGTCCTGGGCCACACCCAGCTCTTCTGCACAGCTCACCATACTTTGTTTTCTACTACTTGGTCTTTGTTTGATTCTCCAGCCTCATTCCTTCCTTTGATCCTTTCCTCCTGCCTCTTGTTCCCTGAACGCTGACTTTCAGTTTGGGGTGTCCTGTAGCTTCTGCTGCCCATACTCCAGCTTGCATTGAGTCTGTTCCCTCTCTGAGACTCTCTCCCACTCCCTCTGCCTAACTGATTCTTTACATGTCCTTCTAGACTCAGCTCAAGCACCACCTCTTCCAGGAAGTCTTCCACGATCGTTTAGCATCCAGCATCTATCTCCTTCACAGCACCCTCCTCATTGGGTTCAAAATGATCTCTTCATCTGTGTGTCTGTTGCACTATATGCTGAGCTCCCTGTGGGCAGTGAGTGTGGGCCTTGTCCAGCTCTGTCCCTGGTGCACAGTGCTGGCATGGAGTAGGCCCACCATGGTCTGGGCTGGGAACTGCAGAGTCACTTCCCTGGGAGTGGGGGCGTGGGTAGGGTGTGCATTGGCAGACGGGAGGGGGCATGGCATTCCAGGCAGCGCGGTCTGAGTGTATACAGCAGTGCAGGGAGTCTGGTGTGTGTGAGCCTGAGAGTGGACCCAGCTGAGGATTTGAGTTATGGAAGTCCGGGATGGTGACAGCTCAGTGGGCACCGACCACATCCGGGGAGACAGCAGGTGTGTGTGCGCGCGTGCGTGCGGCTGCAATTAAGAACATCAAATCAAGCTAATTTACATGGGTAAGTGCAGCCAGTGAGGCTTGGCTTGCGGGGTCTGATTTATTTAGGGCAGGAGGGGATCCGGCAGGGAGCTCCCTTCAGGTGAGTGAGCAAGCAATGTGGCCACGGGTACAAATAATCCGGCTGACAGCCCGAGTTAAAGCCATGGTTTCTCTGTTCTGAGCCTGGGGAGGAAGCGTCCGGGCTGTTTCAGAGCTTTTAGATGGAGCTTTTAGCTTTTCCCTTTTTTTCTCTTTCTGGAACAGTGGAGGACTACTCTTTTATAAGTAAGCTTGATTGCTTTAAATTTCTAATTACAGAGGTGGAACGTGGTCAGTGTATTATATTTGAAAAATGCAAAATAGTTCAGAGACAAAAAGTGAAATTACTGCATTTCTACCAACCCAGAGATAAACACTGTTAAAATTTCAAAGAAGTCCTTACAGTCTTCTTTTCTATGTATATGTTGCTTTTTATTAAAAAAAATTTCACAGAATTCTTATTACTTTTCTAGTCTGCTCTAATTTTTAAAAATTTAAGATTCTACTTTGAGCCTTTCCCTACGCCATTCATCTTAAATCACCCACCTTGTAGGTGCTCATTGTGTTTTTAAATCAGTCCCCAATTAGTGAACTCTAAGAATATTTCCAATTTTTTATCTTGTGAATAATACTTCAATAGAAGACATTGCTTCTAAGTCTTTGCCTGTATCTCTGATTATTTAGGAGATGGTCTTAGAGGTAAGGTTCTTGTTACTGCCAACTCACTTTCCAGAACATTTGTGTGTGTGTGTGTTCTTTTTTGTTTTGCTTTAATCAATTTGTACTCCTATCAGCAGTGATTGAGAATAATCATTTTACAGCACTAAATATTATCATTAAAAATGTCTATTGGCCATTTTTATTTTTACATAGTGATCTACATCCTTTGCTTTTTTTTAACTGGCTGTTTTTCTTTTTCTTTTCAAATACGAGTTCTATAAATAATGTAAAAAGCATTGTTTAATGATATCCTTATCTTATTTTATTCTAATGTGTCATTTACCTTTGTTTATAACAGGGATTTTGACATGCACAAACTTTAATTTTGCATGTGGAACATTTTCTCAGTCGTTCTCTTTCTACTTAGATGGTCTTCTCCACTCTAAGATGAATTAAATTCTCACCTGTATTTTTCTACTTATTTTATGATTTTATTACGATTTTTAGGTTATAAAATTCATGCATCCACTAATTTTGATGAAAATAAATTTTCAATTGTTTACTTGATAATTAACCAAATGTCCCAAATAACACTTTCCTGACAAGTTAAAGATGGCATCTACTTATAAAATACATTCATACATGAGTGTACGTCATGCGGTTCATTACACACTTGGGTTTTCTGTGAATGTGTGTGGAACCTTCTATCAGTTCCATGCCATTTGATCTCTGTTGCTCCGGCCAATTTTTAGTACTTGCCACAGAAAATTCCTCTTATCACTCCTACTTTTTGTAATGTTTTTAGGGAATCAGTGCGTGTTTATTTTTACGGAAGACTAGTGAATCACTTAGTTAAGCTTTAAAGACAAAAAATTCCCTTGGAATTTGGGTTGGAGTGGCACTAAGTTTGTAAATTAATATGTGAAGAATGGAATGTTCTTTACAATATTCAGCTTTCCCAGACATGGACATACCATCCTTACTCAAGTGTTCTTTCAATAGGATATTGTTTTGTTAATGAGGGATAGGGTGACCCTCCGGGCTCACCAGGAGGACAGGAGCAGGAGACGGAGGTATTAGAGGCAGAGAGAGGCTGGACGTAGCTCGTTACCGTCTACCCTCACTTTGGCCCTGCACCCTCTCCCCACGGCCCCACATGGGCTCTCTTCCATGGTGGGGGGCACCTGCATCTGCTGGGAGGCCCAGGGCTGTTCACACCTGATCTGGGAACCTATAGCAGGCATGGCCTCTATTTCTAGAGCTTTTTTTTTTTTTTTTTTTTGCTGCTCATGTCTTATTTCCACTCTCTTTATTTCTGATTATTTACCTGGCTCTGGATTTACAGTTTTGCATAGCTCTGGGCAGATGGGTGGTTAACAGGTACTTTATCTGTTTTACTACAGAAGAGGACCACTGTAGGTATGAGGCTTGGTTTGGTACACATTCTATCTAGACTTGGCAAAATACAGGCTCTGGTTGCTCAAAATGATGCCCAGCTGTGATTTCCTGGCTCTCAGTGTCCCTAGTAAGTCACTAAATTAAGAATCCAGCTTATTTCTTGACCATCACCTGCTGTCTAACTTGTTAGTCTTGTTTATCTTGTCAGTGTCTCTCTTTCATCTCCAGATAAGGCCAAAGTTGTACCTCTTAGCATGTGTGTGTGTATGTGTGTGTTACTTAGGAAACTCTGAGCCTACGTAGCTTCTGGTCCCTATTCTTTATCAGGAGCCCCCTTAGCTCCCTAGCTCCTCTCTCTCTGAGGTCTCTGTGAGTGGAGAGGCCAGTCTTGCTGTGTCCAAGGGCTTGTATTGGAAAAAGGAACAATAGGGTGGCCAAGTTGGGTGAGGAGGTCATTCTGGTCCTGGAGGTTGTCTTGAGAAAGAAGATGGTCCCGGGGAGCACCCAGGCATTCAAAACTGTCCTGGAATTCCAAACTGACAAGACCTTAAGTTCGATGAAACCCAGATAACAAGCCCTTATGCTCTAGGCATCCTCACTCTCCTAATATAGGGCGAGGAGGGACTTCCCCGGATTGTTCCCCTCATCACGTGGCCAGCTCCATCCTCCAGTCCACCTTCACTGGACCTCAGCTGCTCACATTCACCCCTGCTCACTTCGGGGTGGTGGCTGGAACCCCTGTCCCTTTGGGTGTTTCCTCTCCTCAGGATTTCCTGGTCTTGGCCAGATGGAGTAGTTGCAGGAGGAGGGCAAGGTCATAGCTCGAGGCCAGCTGCTTGAGAGTTCTAATAGTTCCAAACAAAACTTGTCAAAAGGGTTGTCCTTTTGAGATGTAGAAGGAAAGAACTTCTATAGGTTAAAGGAGAAGGTTGAGAAAGGGAGGAGGAGTCCATTGTTCTGTATTTCCTTTCTTATCTATAATTTGAATTTCTGGTTCTGGCGTGAATTTCTTTTACGGTGAGGAATACTTCTTCAAACCCTCTGTCCCCCCAACCCAGACTTTTCTCAGGCATTCCTGGCTGTGGCTTGTCAACCTTCCTCTGGTCCTCAGACCTCACCATTCGTCTTCTTTCTCTTCTCTTGCCACGTCCCCCCTCCTCACCTGCCAGGCTCCCCCACCTCTCTCCTGTTTTCTTCCAAAAGTTGGCTCTGTGTCAGAGTCATCCAGAATTGTCTAATTATAACAGATTAATCCATTAGGATTTATGCTTTTCTATTTACTGGCTGGAACTATCCATTTCACAGCTGTGGCTCCCACATCTAACCAGCTAGCAGGCAATTTAAATATAGAAAGCAATTTAACCTAGTTGGATACCGAGGCATCTTGCTTAATGTAGTGCATAAATTCTGGAGCTCTTTGCTCTCAGTCCTCAAAAGGGCAGCCAACAGTCCTGAAAAGATCTGGCTTTTCAGGGAATTTACATCCCAAGAAGGGATCCTGGGTATCGGACTGAAAAAAAAAAAAAAAAAAAAAAAGAGTCTTAAAATGAGGTCAAGGGTGGTTTTCAGGTCAATTCAGTTTTCCCTCTTCTTCCTTTTTAGGGACAATAATCTTCTGCTTAACTGAGCTTTTGGGGAGCATGACATCAATTGGAGGGTATCTGATTTTTTTTGTTTCCGTAACTTTCATTTATTGCCTGTTTGGGTAAAGATGCTTTTTTCCCTCATATTGTACCGACAGTCCAGGTCCCCCTGCCTGCTAAGAGCTTGTGGTGTGAACGATACTATGTCCTAACCCCTCGGTTCTCCCAAACCACTGCCACTGCCTACCTCGTAGTAGACTGTCACCAAATGTGAGCCGGGCTGGGAAAGGAGGTGAGACAGGGGCCGTGCGACCCGACAAACCCAGCTCTGACTTCCAAAGCAGGAGAAATAGTAATCGAGACACATAGGCTAAGGAAAATGCTCCCATTATGCGTGAACACCTGGCCACCTGCCTTTTAGGGAGGAGGTGAGTAGGAAGAGATGTTTTGCTGAGAAAAGAAAAGACTAAGGGGGGGATGGGCACACTCAGTCTTCAAGAACTGGAAGAGCTGCCAAAAAGTTGCGGGGTTGGATTTTTCCTTTTCTTTTCCACATGACCCCTGAGGGCAGAAATATTAGGGTGAGGGATGAAATTATGGGAAGAAAGAACTGGATTTCTGTATGGGAAGAACTTGGCATCGATCAAAGTTCGTTGTTTTTAATGAAATCTTTTTTTAATTAGAAAAGATTTTATTTATTTATTTAAGAGATTCAGAGAGAGAGAGCGCCCACGTGCCCAGGCGTGAGCACAAGCAGTAGGGAGACGGGGAGGGAGAAGCAGGCTCCCCTCTAAGCAGAGGGGCTCCATTCCAGGACTCCTCCCAGATCACGACCTAAGCCAAAGGCAGATTCTTAACCAAATCTGCCCTATTCCAGTGTGGCTGGTGTCCTTTAAAAGGCAGAACTTTGGATTCTGAACCATCCAGGTGCCCCTTTAATGAATCTTCAACCAAAAGAGAGAATGAATTTTGCTCAACTCTCTATGCTTAAACAAAGGCCAGACAGCCATGGGCAAGGAGGCTGAAGTAGACTTTGAGAACCAGACGGGACCAAAGACTTTGAAGATGCTGCCCACCCGAGCTTTTATGCCTGGCCACCCGGCCTCTGTCTTCAGGAATTGTGGACCTGAAGTGTGGACTTTCTCCATTCTTTCTTGCCAGTCGGAGACGAAGACAACGGCTCTTAGCCCGCAGTCCCTGAGCTGAGAGAGAACACATAGTTTCTGTTGCCGTCCTCCCTGCCTTGGCTTGGGCTTGGTGCCCCCTCAGGGCAGGACAGCCATGGAGGTGGTGGGCATGGGTGTAAGTCTGAGGGCAAGGTGCCGGGGGTGACTTGCTCCCTCTGCAGGCGCTGGGAGGGTGGTATTTCAGGCCACCATCCTGGCTTCCAGTGGCTTCTAGGCTTAACTCCAACCTTCACATGGAGCTCTCCCTGTGTGTGTGTCTGTGTCCAAAGTTCTGTCCAAAGTTCTTTAAAGGACACCAGTCACACTGGAATAGGGCCCCCCCCCTCCGGCAGTATGACCACATCTGAACTACTTTATATCTGGAAAGACTTTATTTTCAAATAAGTTCACATTAGGGTGGTGAGAGCTTGACATACAAATTTTGGAGGGACACCATTCAACCCATAATGGGGTGAGAGGGGGTGGGCTATAAAATAGTTGATTTGATCGCAGGACTCAGTGGGGGCTTGGGACGGTTTTTTGATGGGTGTGAAATAGCTCTAGAGGGTTCCAGGCTGACCACTCCCTAAATCCATGCATCTGTTTCACACAAAGCTCCCAGTGGTGTTGACTCTTTCTTGAACTCTGACAGTATGTACAGTGGGCATCACAGTTTAGCCCTTAATTATGTCCTTCTCCTATTTTTTGGTTCACATAAAGAAACAATTACTGAGTACCTTCTGTGTATATATGAGGCATGGGATATACATAATATCTCAATTAACGATGACTTTGTGTAATAGGTATCCTCAATTTCATTTCAGTGAGACAAAGTAAAGAAATCGATGCTTTAGAGGGTATCCTGAAACTCGCTCAAGGCCATATAGCTAGTAGGTAGCAGACCTGGGATCTGAACCCCTGCGTATTGAGTCTAAAGTTCAATTTCTCTCTGTTTTACCACGTAACTCCCACACTCGTTTGTAAGCCCAAGTGAGCAGGACTCTTGTACATTCTTCTCGCTACCCAGATTGATTAGGATTCATTGTAGGCGTCCCTTCCAGTTCTTTGTGATGAAATGCCCAGGCTTTCCTAGGCAATCTCTAAGCCTCTGTAGTTCCTGCGCTCCACGGTGAGTGATCCCCTTTTAACAGCTGCTTCGGTTTACTTTGCATCTGGAGTTGTGCGATTATTCATGGAGCTGGTGCATGATACAGGTAGTACAGACGGGGGAATGGGTCAGTGCTGAGCAGTCTGCCTCCTGGGCAGCCCAGGGCCTCTGTTTTGAGATTCGGGAGCTCTGCATCTTCCTTTCTCCAGGGGCGCATCAGGCCTTGGCCAATTGATTTATACTTGCTCAGCTCACAAAGGTCTTGAGAAGTCCGAATGCTGATTTATTAATATACAATGAGATACAGTTGCCAAGAAGTTGCCAAGAAGACTGAAGGGCTGTGCCACCTGGGCACCACGTGCTCCTTTCACTCTCTGAGAAGCAATTTACCAACTGAAAGTTAGCAAACATGGAAAGAGATGGATGGGATCAGGGTGGGGGTGAGGGCGTCTTATTGAGCTGCAACCTGACCCGATCCTTTCCTCTGAGCTCTGCCTACCAAGCTGCCGGTGTATTCAGGTCAGTAGGTCAGGACACCTTCCCGGGGGAGGTTCCTACTGGTGCTTTCACTCTCCAGCCCAGTGGGGACACTACCTGATGGTATCTGTTGCAACCTTCCTTCCTTAACATGGAGGACATGGGTTTCAACCTTGGGTTGTCTGCTTCAGATGACCAGCAGAGTGCCCGCTGGGCTCTGCGTTCATGAGGGCCAGAAACTCATGTCCTCAAGGAGTGTGCATAGAGATGTTAATATATTATGGAGAAGAACAAGTGGGATAGGCAGTGGATTTTTTGGGCATCTGAAGGGACTGGAGCTTCTGGAAGGCCTCTAAGAAAAGATGGTGCAGGAGTTGGCTCATGAAGAGCAGAGAAGAGTAGTCAGGACTAAACCAAGAAAAGCATCCAACCAGCCAAACAAACAAAACACCGCCAACAAGTCCTGGCCAGGGGGAAAAGTATACATAGAATCACTGATGCATTAGACGTGTGTGTGTGAGTGTGTCTGTGAGTGTGTGTGTGTGTGTGTGTGTGTGTGTGTCTGTAACAGTGGCTTGGAATTAGAGGTCAAAATGCCGGCAGAAGAGGTGAAGTAGTCAACAAATCCTGGAGAGCCGTCCACAGCAGGTCGAGGGGCAAGGACTTAATTAGCTCTTTAGTGGTTGAACCACTGAAATGTTTCAAGCTGAGGAGTGATGCGGTCAGACTGGTGTTCTCTGGGGAGCCGGATGCGGAAGGGGTCCTGATGAAATTCCTGGGAGCTCTCTGATCTCCATACATGTTGTCAGAGGAAGAGTCATTCTTAGATGGGCTGCTTCTGGGTCTGCAGGCGCAACGCTGCTTGCAACCCCAGGAACGGCAGTGCCGGAGGGGAGGCATTCCCGACCCAGCCGCTGAGGCTCCTGCTTCATTTTTTTTCTGGAGGTTTAGAGTTTGCTACTCCTGAGTACTTTGGAGACAGCTGGGAGCTGCTACAGGGTTGGAGAAACGGGGAAGGGGGTGCGTGTGTGTGCGTGCATGTGTGTGTGTGCGTGCACGCATGCGATGGTCCATAACAGTGAGCTCGGCGTTAACCGATCAATACCTGAGTTATTCTCTCCTCTCTATTCACTTAGCATCTACTCCAGCTCTGCTTTCATCGACTTTATCATCTTTTACCGTCTCCTCTGCTGGGCAGTGGACAGAAACCTTCTTCATCATTTCGGAGGTCATCCCTGAATGTAACAGCTGTTCGATGAATGTCCGTCAAATGAACAAGTGGAAGACAGAGGGCGTGTGTGCCGCGTGCGCAGGCTCTCGCCTGGGGTTGGCGGAAGAAGCTGAGGCGGCACCACGGGCCTTGGGGCTGGGCCAGGCCGGGTGCCAAGGGCATTATTTGGTTTTAAGTAGAGGGTAAGGTCTGTGATTAGCATAGTAACTGAGGGGCAGACTATGCTTTGAGGTCCCCAGGACAAGAGGGCCCCAGGGTGCAACCCCGAGCAAGGTCACCAGACTCCCTGACGGCTGGACATTTCAGAAAAATCCCAGGGAGAAGAGTGAGACAGGCTTCTCCAGGCCCGTGTTATCCCTTGGAGCCCAGCCTTCCGAGCCTGGTGCACGCTCTGATTTAACAGCCACCGGTAGCTGGAGAATCCAGAAAGACTGCCGAAGCAGGGTATTGTGGCAAAAGAGATATGTATGCCTCGGAAGCATTTTGTTTTAATTTGAAACATCTAACTGTGCACTTATTTGCCAATCCTTCCCCGAAGGGTCAAAGCCTATTCTTTGAATGCGGGTCTGGCAATGAGAGTTCCCTCCATCTCAAGGACATCAGCCGCACCTGTGATGCACCAGCCAAGCCTAGTTTGGGTTTTATGAAAGTAGAGCACGAACTTCAAGGCCCATGCAAAACAACATAAATGCAGAATTCTGGATTTTTATGGCTACTCTCACCACCTCCCTGCCCCGCTCCCCAAAGCCCACTCTCTAGTGGGCTCAGCCCCACCGTATTTAACAACATCTGAACGCCACTCCTCATCAAGGAGCATTCAATATGCTGCACTTGGAGTCACCAGCTTCCTTTTCTCATTTCTAATTTATTGCTTTGCATAATCTTTAATCTAGCTGCATAATCAATAGTAATAAGTACAACTGGCAATAGACTCCTGGTAAAGAGGCAATCACCGCTGGGAGAGGGGCCCCAGGGCTTACTGCTACTCAGTGGGCTGTGGGCCCCCTCAGTGGAGTTTAGGGAGCACCTACCCCATTTCCCCTTGTCCTGGGGACTTCAGGACCGGCTCTCTTTCCTGTCCCCTTCTCTAGTCTGTTAGCCTATAACTGATGGGGGCTTGGGTCCAGTGCTTTCTGACCTCCCTGTGTTCTAGCACGGGCTTCTTCCAATCACCCAGACTCTTCCTGGGGGTCCCCATACACCTCTCTCTCCAGACCCCCAGAGCTCTGTTGGTTTCTTATTAGTCAGTTAGACATGGAATGGATTCCCGGTTCTATTGCTTAATGGGGTATAAACTTGACTAACATAGTTAGTTTCTTTCAGTTTATCGGAGTGGGTTGTTGTGGGATTAAATTCAATCAGGTAAATGTATTGTAACAATAACTAATGTTACAGGACACATACTGTGAACCAGGCAGAGCTTTATGTGGATTACTTCATTTCCTTTTGGTAAGACCCAGCTCACGGATCCCAAGTCACAGCAGGGGAAACTGAGATTCAGGGACCTTGTGCCTCAGTTAACAAGCAGGCAGCCCTGCTCCAGGCTTCAGGAAATGCTACCATCTGTGCTGACCTCCTGTCACATGGGAGATGCAGAAACGCATAAAAATGCATAAGTGCTTGGTGGATGCATACTTCTACCCTCAAATCCCAGTCTACCCCCCACCACCATCCCGTAGGGCAGGGCCAAGTCTCCTGCCTGTTGATATAAGACAATACCAGGTACAGCATGGCAGAGATGGTTAGATCTACCATAGATTCATCCTTCCCTTCCACAGCTTAGTGCCTTTGTAGGGTGGCAGCTGCCCAGCCAGGAGCCACATTTGCCCAATCTGTCACTCCCCACCTCGCTCCCTAAAGCCTCCCATGTGATGTCCCCACTCTCCCCCTTTCTTTCTCTGGCTGGACGTCAATGATCAAGACCACACACTGAAGATGAAGGCCCTTCTGTTGACTTGTGTCCCTAAATGGGCAACACCGAGTCCCCTAGCCCACCTGTTAACTGGACTTTGAGAAGAACAAAGGCCCTGAGATCAAGGGGTTTGTCTGTTACAGCCCCTGACACTGTCTTGACTCAAACACACACTGGGGGTCTCTTTGACCTTGTTGGAAAGAGACCACTGGCGAACCCCCTTAAAATGACCTCCACGACTCACCACATTTTTGGTGTAGGATAGTGTGTGTTAGTGTAGATGTTGTTAGACACCATATTCCTAATTTAAAGAAGGCAAAATTGCAAGTAAAACTCAATTTGCCACAATAAGATGTAGTGAGAAAAGGTACTGTGTGATTAGGAAGAGCTCGGCTCAAAGTCCAGCCCTGCCCTTTCCAGCTATAGGACCTTAAACAGAGTGATTCCTCTGCTCTGGGCTCCTTGGATAAGGCAAAATTCCACATTCCAGATGAGGCAGAATAATGTCTACCTGGGAGGTTCATTGTGGGATTCAGAGAAAACAACAGTGAGCGGCCCATGGTGGGCTGTCGACGGATGACATCTTGATTATAATTCAGTAATTTGGGAAAACCTATGATGTACCCCAAACTATCGAGGTGCTGAGGACACAGGGCCTACCCCTAGGAGATTGGCCCTGTGACGGGGAAATGCACCTGACACACTTGAAGTGGCTGGGTGCCATTATCAGGAGGCATGAGACACGTGCTGGAGAGCAGACGTCCCTACAGCAGTTTGAGGAAGCTGGCCTGGGGCCCCATACACCCTTCCCTGCTGAGATGGGCCCAGTGACTGCTCCGGGCAGGGCCCCTCTGGACTTCCAGTCCCCTTTGCTGCTGTTGTCAGGGAGACCAGAGCGTTGAAGAGACTTGGATCTACCGTAGATTCATCCTCCCCTTCCACAGCTTCATGCCTTTGTAGGGTGGCAGCTGCCCAGCCAGGAGCCATGTTTACCAGATCTTCTATCACCCCCCACCTGGCTCCCCAAAGCCTCCCATGTGACCTCCCCACTCTCCCCCTTGGATGGCCTTGGAGGTTGGATGGCCTCTGGAAAGCTGTGCCCTTGACTGCATCCTGCGGAGGTCACAGGACTTGCCTCCTAGCAGGGAGTGGGGAGGGCCTCTTCTGCAAGGAGGGGCTACGCATCGCGCCCTGATCAGCCAGCCACTGCGCCCAGACGGGAACAGCTGCATTCCGACCTCGCGCAGGGGTTCCAGCATTCCCCAGGCAGCCACTCTTCCCGCGCCAAAATGCAGAGCATGGCCCCATGTCTGTGCCTTTGTGGAGGCCCAGGAACAAGGCTGGTGATACACAGGGATGCTTGTTTCTGGGCAGATTTCCAGTTCTGCTACCACTTCCACCGGGTCTTTTATGAGACAGTCTCCACTGCAGGGATCCCCAAACAACGGGCGTTTTCAGCCAGGAGGCCAGAACAACTCCTCCAGGAGCGGCTGGCGAGCATTGTGTCATCCCTGTCTGGGGACACTTGGAGTTCGCTGTGAAGAGGCTCCTCATTGGTGACACTGGCCAGCAGCCTCCTGCTCCTCTGCACTTTGGTTTCCCTGGACGGTTGGTTTGTTGCCACAGATCCCTTTGTGTTCAGTGTTTTCCAGGTTAATTAATCCTATTATTATTGTCACTGGAGTCTATAATTAGGCACATGATGCAGTTATATCATCCATTCTACATTATCGATGTGCGACTCACCAGCCAAAGATGATTATTAATTATTACCCTATTGGATTGTTTTGTACACAGACATGATGCACCCTTGATCTAGAGGCTGGAGTGCTTGGCTGGCATTTGGGGCTCCCAGCTTGGATCTGGTCTAACTGTAGCATCACAAGCCCATCCAGTGAGCATGAGTAGGCCAAGCCCCTGGGGACAGGAGGGGCATCTTCAGCCAGACTAGAAAGGGGCACGTGGTCCAAGGTCTTCCCTCCAGGCCTTTTCCCCCAGGGATGTGGCCATGCTGTTCCCAGCCCCAGAGGCCTTCAGCTCCTGTGTTTCAACGGGCTTTAGGAATACAAAGGCGGCCGTTACTTTCTTTAAAGGCACCTGCTACGTGCCAGGCTTCTTGCATATGCCGTTGTGTTTGATCATCGACAGTGCCACAAGGTAGATAGGATTCCCATGTTACAGATGAGAAAGTCGAGGCTCCATAGGCTGGGTAACTTGCTAAGGAATTGTGGAGATCTGAACCCCAGTTTGCTCTACTTCAAAGCCAATTCCTCCTCAGCCCAAAGAAATGAACCTCATTTTACCAAGAACACAGAGAAATGGAAGGTTGGACAGAGCTTGGTAAAGGAAAGCCTTAATGAAAGGTGTCACGTGTTAGCTGCCAGGGAATGGGGAGGCAAAGCCATCCAGGCAGAAGGGCCTCCGGGACCCCTAAAGCCACAGGGTGTGTGTAAGTGGCCACAGCTTTCGTGGAAGCCAGGCAGGCATGTTGCTGCTCCGCCCTCCGACCCTGGTGGCTGAGAGGGAGATGCCGGGTGCAGACAGCTGGGCCTGGGAGCTTTTTTGCAACGGTGCCCCTGCAAGCTGTGGGCCTTCCCTCAGGACGGCAGTGATATCCGGGGGCACAGACAGGCCCACAGCCCAGCCAGATGCCCTTAAGTGCACATGGTTTCTTGGGAGAGTTGGCGACTTCTGGGTTTCGGGAGGTCCATGGGGCAGGGTTCGACCCAGAGCAAGTCACATTGTCTCTATATCCTGTTCTGCACGCCATCCTATTCTCCATCCTCATCCCGGTGAAATCAAGGTCAGATAATAGATAGGCCTCAGAAGGAAAACTGGCATGAAAAGGATGGCTTTCTGTGTGGGGGCAGAGGGCGGAGGGTGTGGCTCTTCTGGTCTGGCAGCCGGACCCCGGGGTTGGAGGCCGAGTGTATATGAGTGTCAGGACCTTCCTGTACGCTCCAACCCTCCCCCTCACTGCTATATCAATCCTGGTTTACGTTTCCTGTGTTTAGGATGGTCCCACATCTTGAAGGGTCTTAGTGTCTGGGGAGGGACGGCCCCTCCCAGCGCTAGCTGACAACGTGCCTGTGAACATGCCTTGTGCATGCAAACCAACAATCTGGAGTCCATACCCCACCATGTCCTTGATCCAGCCCATATCCCCCTGCCCTACAGCCTACCCGCCCTGGGGTCAGGCACCAGGCAACCGGACACCATCCCCCAAGCCCGCAGTCCACCAGTGACATATCCAAGCTAGCCAGGCCCAGGCAATTTTCCCCGGCCTGGCCTGCCTTGAACACGGGACACACAGGAAAGGCTGTGACCATCCCTCCTGTCTCCTGACCCACCCTGGGGTTCCCCGTGTGGCTCCGTATGCTGCACGGTGCCCCTCATTTCCAGGGGAGAGGTAAGTAACAATGAATTCTGCCAATGGCGTTCCGCCCTCCGTGCCCTCCCTCAGTCACCTCCTCACATTTGAGCCCATGGGGACATTTTCATACAACTGCCACAGGGAAGGTCTTGCTTCATGATCGATCCCCAAAGGAGCCCTGCCTGGGGCCTTGATGGTGATTGTCACACCTGGGGGGTGGCTCACTGGGATGGTCCTGGTGGGCTGAAGGCACAGCGTCTGAGTAGGGTATGGGACAATGATTCTCAACCCTTTTTCATTTACTTGGAAAGCCACATTTGCACATCTAGTTGTGCATGTATTTTTTGAGGTTTGGGCCACGAGGTTGGGACCTCTCAGAGTAGGAATGGGGGATACCTGGGAGCCTCTTTGGGTGGGGAGAAAAGGGAGGAGGAGTGTGTGGGGGTAGTGGGAGGAGACATTCCCAGCTCTGGGAAGCAGAAGGCTCGCCCACTGCCTCGATGTCCTCATCTGTTAAATGGGCCTTAGAGCATTTGCTTTCTCTGCGTCACAGGATTTGAGCAAGGTGACTTTGAGAATTGATGTGGAGCCCCCCCCCTTTTTTTAAAAGATTTTTTATTTATTTGTTTGACAGAGATCACAGGTAGGCAGAGAGGCAGGCAGAGAGAGGGAGGGGGAAGCAGGCTCCCCACCGAGCAGAGAGCCCGATACAGGGCTCGATCTCAGAACCTGAGATCACAACCCGAGCTGAAGGCAGAGGCTCAACCCACTGAGCCACCCAGGCACCCCGAGCACCCCCCTTCGAAAAGATTTTATTTATTTATTTGAGAAAGAGAGCATGAGCAGTGGGGAGGATCAGAGGGAGATGCAGGCTCCCCAATGAGCAGGGAATAGGACGCGGGGCTCGATCCCAGGACTGGGAGATCATGACCTGAGCTGAAGGCAGACGTGTAACCAACTGAGTCATCCAGGTGCCCCTTGCTGCGGAGGCCCTTCAGAAAGGCATGGAACGTGGTCCCACTCATGATGGACAACCTAGTGACAGGAACATTTGGGGAGGGTCAGCAGCAGCCTCCAGGATTTGGGAGGTGGCCGGAATCTTCTGGTTAGGTTGACAGATGATCTGTTTTTGCAGCGGTTCAGTGGCTCGTTCAGGTTTTCCACAGGCTCGGTCATCTGATTAAAGTAAAACTATTTCCCTGTGGCATCATTTCCAGGGAGAGGATGAGGAAAATTAAAAATTACAGTAATGATAATAATGCCAAACCCAATATAAATAAACAGGAGAATAAACCGTGGTGGTTTGTGGGAGCTCCGGGCTCCTTCCCGGGCCCAGCGGGGCCATGGCTGCTGGCTGACCTTGGGGCTGGTGCTGTTGCAGGTGGGGAGCTCGCTGGGGTATTTCTGGGGCTTCTGTGGGGGCCTGGCCTCTCTTCTACTCTCCCTGTGTATATGGCCTTGCTTGAGAATCTGGAGGGCTCTTGGGATGGAGTGTGGTGGGGGCAGGGCCTGGCTGTGGATCCTGTTTGGTGAAAATGCCCAGTGTGGCCCTACTCATTTGAGCCCAGAAGAGGGAACAGGGGCTTAGCACTTTACTTACAACAACTGTGGAAACCTGAAATGCTGCTTTTAGGTTCAGAAAAACCCATATAAATTTTTTTTCCTTATCCATTCTTTCCTTTTCCGTGTCCCTCCCTCCCTCTCCTCCTTTGAACTCCTAGTGAAGCAACCCAGAATTAGGTTCTTGGGACACAGAGATGAAGGAGGCCCCACGTTCACCCTTGAGGATTTTTTCTTGGTGTCTAAGTCTGTGGAGAATTCTTAAAAACCACTGACCTGCAGAAAACAATGGAGCTTCCCTCTATCTGATTGGAAGCGTCTTGCTATCTGATGGAGCCCCAAGGCTGCTCATCATTTCCTGCCCCTTCCACAGGGTCTGTGGCATACGGACCCATGGACAGTGACAGCGCTCTGGAAATGTCCAGAGAGGGCTTATGCCTGCTTGTCTTGTGAGCACAGAGAAAGGGCACTTAACCTAGCTGGCTTCCTGGAAGAGGTGGCCTCTGAGCTGAATCTCCTGGGAGGTGCTGGCTGGCCCTATCCTTGTCCATTGTGCTGTCCCTGCTGTTCCCCAGGAGAGCAGCGTCTGTACTGCGGGGAACAGCCTGGGAGTGGGAACAGAAGGGGAGTGAGGCCCTCCTGCAGCCAGAGCCACAGCATCCACTTTTGGCTGTGCTGGAGGCTGTAGCCTTGTGCTTCTGCAAGTTCCCTGTCTCTAGTTCACACACGTGCCTGTGCTGCAGGAGGGTGATTCTGCCTGCGATTCGTGTTCTCACACGTACCAGGCACTGCACGCCAGGCACTGACAGCCGTCATTGCATTTAACCTTCATCTTCCCATGAGGCCGGGCCGCAGTTGGGGGAGTAGAGGACCGAGTCACTGGCCCGGAGTGGCCCCGCAGCATGCGGTCCCCTTCCTGGGGGCCCCCATCCCCCAGAGCCAGCACGTGGGGAGTTACCCCTCTTTTCTGTCCCTACTGGCTTCTTCTCCAGTGCCTTCCGTCGTCCTTTTCCCGTCCAGCCAGTCCCTGGTTGAGGAGCCCAGCTTGTGTTTGGATTCCTCTTCCCCCGCCCCCACCTCTCCAGCGGGTCAGTTGCCAAAAACAGCCGTTACCACCTCTTGGTCTCCCCGGGTTGTGGATGTGGTGTCAGGACGCTACCTGTGTGCTTTGTCATCCTGAAAACAGCTTTGCCACACCTGACCCCTGCGGTGGGCGGTGTTGGGGGTGTGGGCGTGCCCACGGCCTTCTCGCGCACGCGTGGGGGGCGGGGTCTGCACCTAGTCTGTTTGACTCCCCAGTGGCCGCCCCTCCCCACCCTGCCCCCATGCCGCCAGCCTCGCTGAAACTTGCTGAAGCCCGTTCATTGCACTTCCCATGCAGGCTTCCGGGAAGTCTGTGTCCGAAGTCCCACGACCTGTGAATATGGTGATCCCGTGGCAACCGGGCATGAAGGTTGCGGATGGAATTAAGGTTGCTAATCAGCTGAGATGGGCCTGGATCGGCGGCGCGGGGCCTCAAGTCATCGCAAGATCTCTTCACCTGCGGAAGACGCAGGCAGAAGAGGCAGAGCCAGAGAGACCGAAAGATGCCTACTTCTGGCTCACGGAAGGAGCCAGGAGCCAGGAGCGCAGGTGGCTTCTGGAAGCTGGAAAAGGCCCCCGGAAAGGACGGACTGTCCCCTGGAGCCTCCGGGGGGCACCGCCCTGCAGCAGCTGGATTTCAGCCTAGGGAGACCGGTCAGGGCCTCTGCCCTCCAGGACCGTAGGATAATAAATGTGCGTTGTTTTAAGCACCAGGTTTGGTAGTTTGTCACAGCAGCCAGGGGACATTTGCCACCCTGCAGCCTCCCAGCTCAGGACCTCATTACCTCTCTCTTCAAGGGCGGCCTCCACCTGACCTCCAGTCTTCCTGCTAAGGGGTCCACACTTCATCTTCTTACAGCAAAGATTATTCCCTCTTGGCCCAGAAACGATCGCTGCCTCCCATCACCGAATCTGCGAGGCTGCTGCACCCGTGCCCTCTGCCTTCTTGCTCTCTGGTGTGGGGAGCCCCCCGCCCCCCACAGAGGCCGGCGCCCAGACGGGTCCTCCACGTGGCTTCTTCCCCATGCTCAGTCTCTCTCTCCAGTCTAGCGGCACCAGGGTTAACCACATTCCTCAGGTCAGGGCCTTTGCGTCTGCTCTTCCCTCTGCCCCAAATGTTGGTCCCCCAGATATCCGCGTGGCTAGCCCCCACATATTGCTCACACCTCTGTCCCCCCCAATCACGGCAGCCCCCCTTTTCCTCTTACTCTGTTCTCTTTGTGGCTCTGCAGCCTGACACAGCAGCGTCCTCTTAGCTTGCTCTGCTCATTGCTAGAGCTCCGGTGCCTGGAACAGGACCTGCTAAACAGTGGGTGCTCAGAGAATATTTGCTGGAGGAACGCGTCATCTTCGAACACTTTAAATACAAAATGGATGCTGGTAGGTCATTGTATCTTTAGTACCACCTTCTCCCTGAGCCCCAGGTCTCTACATTCAGGTGCTTACTTGATGCCTCAATTTAGCTGTTCCACAAGCATCTCCAACATTGCATTCCTGTCTCCTGTCTGTATCCTCTGATGCCTTGCCCCAGGCAATTAAATAGTTCTCCATGATCCCGCTTTCTCCCACTCTCCACACTCAGTCTGTCAGCCAGTCCTGCCGCCGCTGCTTCCAGAACACACCCAGACACACAGCCGGTCACCTGTCCCCATCCTCACTGTCACCCCAGCCCTCGGAATGGTTGTCCTGCTTCCCCACAGCTTCATCAGCACACAGCAAAGGGTATTTACATTTTTAAAGCTGTACAGTGGGCAGTGCCTGGGTGGCTTGGTGAAGTGTCTGCCTTCGGCTCAGGTCATGGTCCCAGGATCCTGGGATTGGGTCCCGAGTTGGGCTCCCTACTCAGCGGGGAGCCTGCTTCTCCCTCTCCCTCTGCCCCTCCTGCCCCTGGACTAACTCTCTCTCTCTCTCTCTTTCTTTCAAGTAAATAAATAAAATCTATAAAAAATTAAAAAGGTACAATTGTTTTATGGAGAAGTTACAAAGATAGCACAGAGCTCCCCTCACCCCCACCCAGTTTTTGCTACTGTTGCTATATTCCATTACCAGGGCACGTTTGTCACAACTAAGGAACCCAGGTGGGCACCTTGCTGTTAACTGAGCTGTATCCTTCACTCAGATTTCACTAGTTTTTCCCTGTGTTCTTTGTGTATGTCAGGGTCCCATCCAGGGTCCCACAGGTCATGGAGTCATCATGTCTCCTCAGCTCTTCTGAGCTGGGATGGTTTCTTGGACCCTGCTTGTTTGTGACGACTTGGCAGTTTTGAGGAGTACTGGTTGGTTCTTTTGTCGAAGGCCCTTCAGTTTGGGTTTATCTGGTGTTTCCCTCATGCTGAGGTAGGAGTTAGGGTTTGGGGAGGATGGCCACAGGGTCGAAGGGCCCATCTCAGCACCCTGCCCCTGGGGCCGTGTGCTGTCAGTGCAACGGCTCCCAGGAGACGCGGACCTGTCACCTGCTGGGGCAAAGCTTCGTTCATGTGGGCTCCTTCCTTCTCTCCTCTCTTTGGAAGTGAGTCACTGAGAGCAGGGGGCAGGCAGGTGGGGAGGAGGGGATTGAACCTGTCTCCTGGATGGCAGAGCCTCAACAGACACCACTGGGAGTTCTATATGGGAGATTTGTCTCTTCTTCCTCAATTATTCATTCATTTGCTGATTGATTCATCATTTATATGTTAGTGTGGAATCTCAGGCATTTATTTTAATTCAATACTATGTTATTTATTTGCTGCTCAAGTTGTTCCAGCTTTGGCCTTTGGACGCTCCTTCAGGTGGGCTCCTGTGTCCATATGACTTGTCCCCATGTCTGTTATTTTGAGCACCTCCTTAACTTCTGCCACTACTTCCTCCTGTGGGCTAATCCAGTACTTTCCTTGACCCGGCCCTAGAACCAGCCATGTCTCCAGGAGCCCTAGAGTCCTTGGAGTCCTTGGAGTGGAGAGTTGTATTAGAAACTGAGGTGTGGGTGCTGGGCGTGTCCACTTGCACTAGGTCAAGGATCTTTTAAAAACACAGAATGAGTCACATCTTTTTTTTCCACTTAGAATATAACACACAGCTTACCATGGTGATCAGGCTCCTGGCCACCTTTCCAGTCCTGTTTGGAACCCCTGTGGTGCAGAGGCTTCTCTGACAGACCCACGCGCTCACTGGATCTTCTTGTGTCTTCCCCTGGCTGGCTCTGGGCCTCAGCAAAATGCTGCCGGACTGCGGCTCCATGAGAGGCGTGGTGGCAGGGCCCCTCTCGGCATTGCTTCTATGGTCTTCCGGCTGCTCGGAAGGTTCCGGCACCCGGCAGTGCTGAACAAGTGGGTATGGAATGGGTGGCTGCCTCCAAGCGTCTTTCTGTCCTCTGCAAGCGGCAGTCTGATGGAAAGACTGTCCCTCTCTAGAAAGCCTTAGTCTTCTCGTAAGGCCTCGCTCAAAGGTGCGTGAAGCCCTTATGCTTACCTGCGACCCACAAAACTGCTACTGGAGCTTTTGGCACAAGTCTCTAAAAGCACCCAGCACGTGGAGCCCTACGTAGCTTGCAAACACCCTTTTCTTGCTCATAGGGGGAGCTTCTGAGAGATGCCAACCATGACTTCCCTGTCTCTGCTCTGCAGTTCAAGGCCCCTTGTAAATGTTTGTCGGGAATTCTGAAACTCTTCACTGGGGTTCCCTGACCATCTTCAGCAAAAGCAAGCCACCAGGGGAGCCATTTCCAGCCCTCAGAAAGCACTTGGAAGACCATGGCAAAGGTGGCCTCCCATTCGCTTTCTCTTTCTTTGGTAGAAAGAGCTGGAGGGGGAAAGTTCATTTCCAGCAAAGCTTGCTGATATTTCAGTGGCTATAAAGCAGGTCCCGTCATCCCCAGTCTTATCTTAAAATCTCCTTGATGTCTGGCTGTTTTTTCCTCCACCCCTGAAGATCAATAATATTGCAGAAGTGAGAGATCAAAGTTTTTCAAGTGGTGGGTGAGGAGGGGTGGGGGCGGGGTGTGGGGGATGGAAAGAGAGAGTTCCCATTAAACTCACCCCTGGTTGATGCTTCCAGATGCACGAAAGCTTGTTACCTGCTCTCGTCTTCCTTTCCTTCTTGTTCTTCTCTCCGCCCCCTTGCCTCCATCCTTCCCTCCCTCGCTCGCTCTCCCATAAACAAAGCCACAGCCTCAAACAACATCTTGTAAAGCACATTATAAAATGCTTCTAATAAATCCCTAACAGCCTTGGCCATAACCAGCTGAGAGAAAGGTGATTATGACACGAAAGTGTCAGGTTAGAACAACAAATTGGGCCACGCGAGCAGGGATTTATTTGTCTTTGTAAGTGTGCTATAAAGGTCCATATAATTTCACAAATAAATACGAACACTGCTTAGTAAATGGCTCCTGGATTTAGAGCCCCAGGACCACAGGAAGGAACACATTAGCACCAAGGGTGCCATTTCAGATATGGGGCAGATCAGCCCAGGGGCCGCCAACCAGATGACCCTCAGCATACCCGTCCATTTTCAAATGTGTGAGGCTTTCCAGGCTAGGGCAGCAGGAGGGCTGGGCAGTTCCCGGGGTCCAGGACCAGAACTGGAGGCCAAAAGGGGAGTGGTGGGCCCTGGGGTCCTTGGTCTGTGAGTCCTGGGCTGAACAGGGAAGATGGAGGAGGAAGGCAGTCTCCTAGCTCTAGGTCAAGCGGGTGGAGAGTTGTTGCAATCAGGTGAGCTGGTAACCCTGGAAGTCAGGTGACCAGCTTCTAAAGTTTGCTGGCTCTGAGGGCTCTGCCAGGTGGCTGGACTTCCGGTTTGAAAACTGGGACAGTTGGTCACCACACCAGTCTGAGAGCAGTGATTCTAGGGCTGCTTGATTGTAGGGATGTGTGCCCTTGGACCCTAGGTATGGGGAAGAAGGGAAAAGGAGGTGAGGAGTTCAGAGAGTGGAATTGGACTTATATCAGTGTTCTCTAACTCTGGCTGCACATGAAGTGCTTTTAAAAACTACATCTGGGGGCGCCTGGGTGGCTCAGTGGGTTGAGCCTCTGCCTTTGACTCAGTCATGATCTCAGGATCCTGGGATCGAGCCCCGCGTCGGGCTCTCTGCTTGGTGGGGAGCCTGCTTCCCCCTCTCTCTCTGCCTGCCTCTCTGCCTACTTGTGATCTCTGTCTGTCAAATAAATAAATAAAATCTTAATAAACAAAACAAAACAAAAACTATGTCTGGCCTCATCTCAGACCACGAAATTAGAGCCCCTAAGGGCAGCGTCCAGATGCAGGTACTGTGCCAGGCTCCCCTGGTGACCCTGAGGTGCACGGGTCAGGATTCAGAGACATAGAAGATCGTCCCCTCCTGCCCATCTATCCTGCAGCTTGGCTGCACCTTCCCTGAGCCTGTAGGAGCTATCCTTTGATCCATGGTTTCTTTTCTCTTGCCGCCATCACCACCTCCCCCTACCCCATTTAAATACCAAATCAGCTGGGCTCAAACAAACCATATTGGCTAATTCAGTTGTGAATCCATCAGGAACACTGGCTGACCCTTTCCCATCTGGTGCTTTTCTTTTACAAACACAGCCTAGATAAGAAATGATGACCTGCATTTTCAAACCAAAGATGTTACAAATAAAAGTCCATCTTAATGGGCATTCTTCTTCGTAACTAAGAGAAGATGTTGGGCTAACGTTGGTAGGATGCCTGTCTCTTTGCCCCGTCCATACTGGCTGTAACCTGGAGCTTACTTACCATTGCAGTCCGTTAGCCAGCAGGGCTTTGCTGGCAGGACTCACAGACTGTAAATTTAAACCCAGCATATCCTCCTGTGCTCTTGAAATTTTGTGTGAGGACAGTTTGACTGCGTGGGATGGAAATTTTGATTGTGAGCCCTGGACCTAGGGGTGGTGGGAGCCTTCTGTTATGGCCTGTGCAAGAGGGTGGATCAGGGCTCCCAAGAAATGGAGTTTGGTCTCCATGGAAACCTGATTGGGTGCATATAGTTATGAGACCTCCTCTCATGTGTTCTTCTAGCTACCATTGTCTGAACTCCAGAACCTGTTACCTGCAGCCCAAATCCGCCCCAACACTGTAACAATAATGCCTTAATTACCTAGTACTCTGTCCTGTCATAAAGCAGACGTGTCTGGGGTCTCATTTGATGCTGATTTGCATTATCTTCTCATTATTTCAGGAGGGCAGAAAACATACAGAGATTTAGAATCAGAAGTTGGGTCTCAGTCCCATTTCATTTAATGGCCCACTGACCTTGGACAAATCACTGAGCCCCTTTGCTCTTTAGTTTCCTTCTCCGTATGATGGGAATAATGGGATGACAGACCCACGAAGTGTACAATGTTATGTAGAGTGTCTGGCACGTATTTGGTCTTCATTGTCCTTGTGCTTCTTACCTCTGTCCCCAACTTCTTCTTTTTCCTCCCTGGTCTGTTGAGATAGTCATGTGAGCTAATATATGTGAAGTCCTCATGCAAGATGCCATATTCTTACTCAGAACTCTTGTAGTTATTTCTCCTGGGCTATACCTAGAGACTAGAACCATTTACCTTTCTGTACAATGAAGACCATGAAGCATGTGTCTTGCTTTGCCATCTCTCAGACCTCACCTTGGGAGTATCACACATCAGCTTTTCTCTTTGCTCTCTGCCTTCCAAGGCCTTGGCTTTTTTCAGGGAACTCACTGAAGTCCAGCCTTTTGAGGAAGGAAGGCTGGGATTTCTTAGAGATGGTGAAGGAGGAAAGACTTTAAGGTCCCTACAGAGGTTTATCAGGGCAACCCCACCCCCGAGGGCCAACCCATCTCCCCCTGGTTGACTTTGCTCAGGTCGTCTGCCCTTGACTCTGCTGTCCAAGTTGAAGGGTCATCCTTCCTTGTCTCGCCAAAGCCTGCTCATCCTCTAGGACCCAGGCCTAGTCCTGCCTCCTCCAGAAAGCCCCCTTCTCCAACTATTCTGACTTCCTGAATACTTACCACTCATGAGGCCTGCATACTGGGCCCTGGCCTGGCTGTTTTCTTGTGGTCCCTCTGTCCCTCTGCTGCCACCTCTTCCTGCTCTGTCCTCTGGGAGGCTGACCTACCTGGACTCCCTTCCCTTTGACTTCAGGTTGGGTTTAGCCAACAGAAGGAACCAACAGAAGATGAGAGGACAGGAAGAGGGGGAGCTGGGAGTACGCATTCCCTGCTCTCTTTCCCTGCAGGGTTGCTTCTGGTTGCCACAGCTCTTGTTAGATGGACCTTTCCCTACAGCGATATGCTCTCTGGCTTTTCCACTGTCTCCTTCCGCTAGCTCAGGCCTAGGGTAGTGGTACACATTATCCCTTGTGGCTTTCTGGAAACCTTTCCCATATATTTTAAAGCAGCACTCTCATTAAACTTTCTTCAATTATCCAGCTTGTGTGCACCATCTGTTTCCTGCTGAGACCCCAACTGATAAGACTTTTGATGGAGCCGTATCCAATTTAACATTTTAGTATATACTGTTCTATGTCGTCCTTTGGTTGCTTACCTTATGCACATTAGGGTTAGGGTTTTAGAGAGGATATGACTATCTTCTAGCTATTTTGGTATCCCCAAGCTTGCCATAGTGCTGGCTTCATGCTGTGCATGTAACAAATTCTCACAGAATTGCCCAAGAGAAGGACTGCCATGCATGTGGACTTATAACTTCCTTTCTTTACTGTCTCTGCTCCAGGTGTGGGAGTCTAATGGCTGCCTCAGAAGAGAAGTTCTGAGTTGGGTGGGCAGTGAGAGAGTCCAGATTTGGAAATGAAGCTCACACTTTAGGCTGAGAGAGGCACCAGGGCAAGACCCTCTGTGACTTGGAGGAAGTCTGGGCAGGCCAAACCTCATATCCAGAGAGCACTGGGGTTGGCACTGGGAAAGGGCAGTCTGGGAACCCTGGCAGGCAGGAGGTGACAGTGTACCTCCTGGCAGGCAGATGGGCAAAGCCTGGTGATAGTCTGGGGCCAGGCAAAGTGCAGAGGCACAGTGATGAAATCAGAAGTCATCTAAATGAAAAGGAACATTAAGATCATCTAGTTCTGTGTTGCCTAGTAGGACAACGACTTGACACATGTGGCTGTTGGGCACTTGAAATGTGACTGGGCTGAACTGATGCGTGTTGCGTGTTTTAAACACATGCCAGCTTTCAAACCTAGTATGAAAAAGACTAGAGAATGATTGCATCGAAAACTTTTATATTCAGTATATGTTGAAATGATAATATACAGATCACATTCAATGATACAAATTATTAAAATTAATTTCACACATTTCTTTTTACTTTTTCAATGTGGTTACTAGAAAGTTTAAAATTAGATACATTGTTCACATCCTATTTCTAGAGGGCAATGCTGGTTTAGTCCAATGTTCTATTTTACAGATGAAGAAACTGAGGCTCAGAGAGGGGAAGAGAGTACCTAAGGCCACACACCCAGTGAGGCTTAGATAGGGAAAGCTGGGGCAGGTTTGGGGGGCGGCGCACAGGTACTTTTTATTTTGAGAAAGAGAAGGTGAGTGGGGAGAGGGGCAGAGGAAGATGGAGAGAGAGAATCTTAAGCAGGCTCTGTTCCTAGTGGGGAGCCCCACATGGGGCTCAACCCTGTGAACCTGAGACCATGACCTGAGCCAAAATCAAGAGTCAACACTTAACTGAGTGAGCCATCCAGGTGGCCCTGCGTCAGGTACTTTTGTATAAACTACGGGGGGGTGGGGCATGTGCAGAGAGAGAGAACAAGGGCCCAGTGGCCTATCCCCCAAAGTAGAAGCCAGCAGTCTCATCTTGGCCTGTGTTTGGGACTTGCATACATTTGGAATGGGGGCCTAAGACTTTCTTCGGAGGCACTGACATACGTCCAACCAGGAAACCCATCTCCCTGGAGGAATGGCTCCGTGGTGAGTGCTTGGTCCTTTGGCAGGGCTGGGGAGAATCCTCTCTGCACATGACCTTGGCCCAGGCAGCCTAGATAGGACGTGGCAAATGAGACGAAAGGCAGTTCAGAGAGCAGTGTCCCCAGCTCCTGCTATCTCACTGGGGTTGAACAGGGCTTGTCACTCATCTGCGGAGGCTTCTAAAGCTACAGGACTCAGCCACATCTGAACAGATTCTGCAAATATTTCTTGAGCATGTCCTCCATACCCAGGCCAAATAAAGGAGAAGGTCCTGGGCTCTGTGCCTTTATGGTCTAGGAAAAGATATCCTGTGACACATGAAACAACTCAAGAAAAATGATACGCAGCAAAGGTTGGGTTTCAAGTGGGTAGCCCAGACTGTGGTTGGGATGTGGTGGTGGGGGGGTGGTTGGGCAGATGGCTTGGTTTAGGGAGAAACCTGGCCTAGGGCCCCTGCATAGTTGAGTTCTGAGGCTAACAAAGTCAGTGATTTGGGCGGGTCATACTCTCTCCAGTTTCTTTGTCCTCATTTGCTCAGTGGGGGAAGAGCTGCCATCTGGGTCCCACTCTCCAGGCATGGCGGGGTGTCACGGGAATGCCACACATGACCAGGAAGAGGGTGCCATTGCTTGAGTGGGAGCAGCTGAGTGTGCCCATGAGGGAGGCTGGCCAGCCATAGAACTTATCTTCGAAAAAGGAATGCTTCTGAGTATGAAAGGGGATGCTATTAATATTAAAATTGGGACAAGAGACGGAGGGAAAAACTGTTCTGTGTAAATAGGACATACGGCACTCTGTTGGGAAGAGGCCAAAGGCACAGCTAGGACAAAATGCCCAATGGCTTGGGAAGCCAGCAGCGGGGGAAAGGCTTTGTGCGAGAGGTCAGAGGGCAGGAAGCGGACAGTTGGGGTTAGGTAGGGGTCAAGGCCGGAAGGGGTTTGGGGAGGGCACGGATTGAGACAGAAGCACGAGCACAGATCGTGGCAGAGGACTTGGTTTGGACCCTGGTGTAGGACATCCCTGCAGTCTTGGACGCCTGCTTCCCTGGCCACGGGGGATCTAGAATGAGAGCTTGGCAGGAGACCTGAAGTGTGGGGACACAGCAAGGTGTTTCTGTTCTCATTACTGACACTACAGGTGAGCATTTTTGCGGGTGTCCCTGGCAGCTGATGGAGGAAAGCCTGCTGTTCAGAAGCGCACAAGGCAGTTCCAGAAAACTGCCCCAGTGACGCTGGAGTCACTAGCGGTGGGGTGAGGGCCCCCAGCCCCGCCCCATCCCCAAACAATGAGCTCTGTTGAGCCAGCCTGTTCCTGGGTAGCAGGAAGTCCTTGGGCCAAGCCCCACACATGAAGAGGGCCTTGGAAGAGGTGCCCCTGTGACCTCCAGCCAGAGACCTCAAAGGGCCCATTCTTCCTGGCTATGGGCTTGGGGTGGGAGGCAACGGCGCTGTGGCTTCGACCCTAGAGAAACCTGACTGGCCCAGTGTTCTGGCCTTTGCCCGGCGGCTCTCTTGGTTCCATCTGCTGACCTCATGGGCTTGGCCTGCAAGTCTGTCTGGGCTGCTGTGTGAGGCTGGGGAGACAGAACCTCTTCTTTCCTCACGGTGGCCCCTGAGGGTCAGGCCTAATTCTTCTGGGGGCTGAATCCTTCCTGCTGCTTCTCTCCGCATACCTAGAGCCCCACTTCCTCTGCCAGTCTTCCCCACAGCCTGTCACTGGGCCCGCAGGGATTTCACATGAAATACTCTGGGCCTCCTGCCAGGCGCAGTGGTGAAACCCTGTCTTCACGGGCCCCAGGGATCAAGCCTGTGCTTTTCTATTCTGTGTGTGCCCCACTCCCCACGTGCTGGGATTCCCCTTCTCACGCTTCATTAACAGACACAGGCAGCTTCTGATGCCAGACATCGTCATTGGCACCCCGAGACTAGTCCTCGCCCTGAGGGAGTGATGGCACGTCCTCCTAGCAAGATTCCAAGTGGAGCCCTTCAGCGTTCTGGGCTGTCTTTAAATAGACCCAGAGGGCCTCGTCTTTAGAGCTGTCTCTTAAAAAGGTCCATAAACTTGGTAAAGTCCCACAGCTTGAAGGGGTCTGGTAGATCTTGTTCCCCACTGAAATGTAGGCAGACCTGTCCTGTCTTTCTTATAGTGTCTTCTTTATTCACATAGCTGGTCCCATGAGAAAATCTCTTCGTTTTTCCATCATTCATTGATTCTTGGGGATAGAGCCCAACCAGTCCACCCTCCCCTCATGTTTTCAGGCTACTTGGGATTTGTTTGAATCAGGTATGACACAGAAATGACTATCACGAAGGAAGAAGTTTATATTCAGAGATCCCTAGACACAGGAGGAAAGGCACACCATGCTGCGGGGGCGATGCAGGGAAACACCAGGCCCGGTTAGGAGGCAGAGGGAGTGAGAGGAAAATGTGTGAAAAAATGCGTGAGGCAGAGTGATCATGCCTAGGACTGGCTGGTTGGAATAATTTCAGCAGGCTCTGGGGCACGAGGGCCATCCCGTCATCTGGAGGCTGACCATGGGGTGAGGAGGACAGGAGATAGGGGTTGGAGTGGAGTGTGAGGGCCCAGTAAAGGAGGAGGTTGGGGCTGTGGACCCTGGACTTCTTGGTTCACTAGCCCTGGGAGGGACAGTCCCTCCATTGTCAGCAAGGCCGTAGGATTTCAGAGCATCTAATATAGAAATTGGAAACTATGGCTATGACTTCATCTCTTTGCAAAACCCTATAGAGATTCTGGCCATTCTGCTGTAAGAAGTTCAACAGAACAATTTCTCTGTTCTTGGGACTCTGGTTCAAACTTCAAGGCCCCCCCGGGAAGTCCTCCCTCTCCCCACTCCTGATGCCACTGAATGGAATCCTTTCCTCCTTCCTGCCTGCCTCTGGGCAGTACCCACTGTTCCACACTCTAGTTTGGGGTTCGTTGTCTTTCTGCTTGCCTTCTCCCCAGGAATCAGGAGATCTTTGCGGGTCCACCTCATTTCGTGTGCCCCGTGTTGCCTGCCACAAGCCCGGCCCATGCAAAAGGGTCTGTAAGTGTTGCTAGGGCACTGAATGAATGGGGACTGTGGGCCACGTCCCCAGCCACGAGGGGGTCATTTGCATCTCAGTGGAACTCTGGACAGTGTCTGCTGTCTTGGGATCCCTCTTGAGAAAACAGCAGGAGACACAATGTGTGGGGATCCAGCAGATACTTCTGGTCTCATTACTGACACCACAGGTGAGCATTTTGGTGAGTGCTCCCCGGCTGCCAATGGGCTGTGCCTGGAGAGGTTCTCATCCCGGTGTTCATGAGCTCACAAGGGTCCTTCAACCTCTGCGCGTTCATATAAAATATACGTGCTAACTTTCGCAAGGAGAGAAGATCCAGGTGTTAATCAGGTTTTGGAATTGCGCCAAGCTTGTAATAAGGTTACGAGCCAAAAAACGGACAGTCGCAGCCAAAACTGTCGTCCAGAGCTGGTGTCTGGAAGCCTATAGCTGCCCGTCTCCAGGTCAACTCTGTGCAGCACCTGTTTTCCCCAGGGGGGCCCTGCTCTAGGCCCTTCCTTCTCCCAGTATTGGTCCCCCTTGGCTCTTCTGCAGGGCAGCGTCTCCAGGCTCCAAGACTAATTGAAAGTGTGAGGTGGGAGTGATTTAAGGTGTTCCAGATTGTCCCCTCCTGGCTAGTCAGACTCTGATCTCATATCCCTGGTGACTGGGCTCGTGTATTGTTTCATGTGCCAAAGGACCAGTGCAGGTACCTTCTCTAGTGTTGCAGGAGTGGCCTGCTTCCCCATCTCCCTCCCACAACCCTGCCCAAGGCCGTCCAGGCCGGCAGGAGCCTGGGGGTTGTGGGGCAGCTTTGCAGATGTCAGTGTTTACAGCAACGATGAGAGCAACACCTACCATGACGTTGTTCTTATGACTGTCAGCAACAGGAACAACGGTAGAACATTAGCTTGCTCTGTGCCAGGTGCTTTCCTGTATCCCTTCTCTCATTTGACTCCTATAACAGCCCTAGGAGACAGGCGGTTTTCTTTTCCCCGTGCCCATTAACAGAGGGAAACTGAGGCACAGAGAAGTTCTGTTACTCACCCAGGGTCACACAGTTAATAAAGGCAGAGCTGGAATTTAGACCCAGGTGTGTCATGTGTGCAAGCTCACACCTGTGGCCCCTATAAGTGTTGCTGAGGGCCTAACTGTCCCCTCCCCCGCCCCTCCCCCCCCCCCCCCCAGTACTGGGAGCCTGCATTCCTCTGCCCTCTCTCCATGGCTCCCATCACATTCCGTCCTTCCACATAGAAGCATTCACGACACAGAGTTGCCTGTTTCTACAGAGTGAGCTCCATGAAGGAAGGGCCTGGGTCCCTCTCATTCTTCTCTATAATCCCAGAGCTTGTCACAGCTGACAGCCCTAATCGGTGAGATTAGTGGACCGTCACTGTGGTCTTGTCTGGTTCCGTCGTGAGATGTGGCCTTGGACCTTGCCCAGGCGTGATGGCCGGTACGCAGCTGATGGGGTGCCCTGGCGTGCTGGCTTCACACACTACCCTGACCTTGTGCCCTAGACGGGTCTTAAAGGGAAGGGAGGCAGTGATGACAGTGTTCAGTGAGTCTCCGGCAGCCCCTCTGCCTGCTTGTGGTGCTAGACCTCGATGGGAAGTGACATCTCATCTTGTGTCTTGACCTCTCCCTCTCTCCTTCCCTGGGGACTTGTGGCCTAGAAGCTGATTGGGAAGGACAGGCCTGGTTTTACTGGAACAAGTGTGTCAGTGGAAGGGCACAGGCAGCCCCTCCCCGCCAGGATGAGGGCCAGTCCGCACCAGCTGGGCCCATTCTGAAAAAAGGGCTGAGGCCAGCGGGCCATGGGTTGACTCACGGGGGCCTGCAGGGACCTCTCTTTTCGGGCCTGGGCTGTCTCTCCAGTCAACCAATTCTGAGGAAACTTTACCTGGTGGCCTTCTCTCTTTCTCCCCCTGAAGCCACGGGAGCTGGAGGCTCTGGGGTCCAAGCTGGACTGAACCCTGGATTCCAGGACCAGGAGACATGGACGCTCTTGTCCCAAGTATAAGCTTTTGGAACCAGTGGGAGCAACCTCCTCACTGTGGATTCCCATGTCTGAGCAAGGTGCTCCGTCTGGAGCCAGGTTCAGAAAGAGCTTTGTGAGCAGAGAAGTGGGGCGAGGGAGCACAGAGCCAGGCAGAGAAGTGTCAGAGAGGGTGCATGTGTGTGGAGAAGGTGAGCCCGGGGGACTTCCCGAGCTGAAGCAGAAGTGGCTGGGAGGGCTTTCAAACCACACGGCTAATCTGGATGTGCCTGAAGTGGTTTAAGGCATCAAAGTGGATGTCCGTGACAGAACCAGAATTGGTGTTCCCTTGAGTCCCTGGGGCATGACTCCTGTCCTTCAGAAAACCCACCCAGCATTTGTCAATGACCTTGGGTGCACACAGCTCCCCTCCAGGCATATGCCTGCACTCTTGCTGGAGAGACCATACGTATGGGTACAGAGCCACACCAGCAAACAGTGAGCCTGCCATCCAGAGCGCGGTGTCAGTGTGTGGGGGACAGAGCGCAGGAGGAGCTAGAGAAGGAGGGCTCCACACAGCTGGGGCGCTGGCGGAGGCTCACACAGAGGCTTCTGTGAACGGGGTGGGGCCGGGAAGCAAAGAGCCCCTAGACTGGATGCAATTGTGCCACATGGTGCTGGTGGCACCAAGACCGCCCTTCCAGCTCTAATCTGAACACGGCCTTGTTACCATCACAGTCGCTGGCACAGTGCCCACCGAGGTGAAGACTTCGGGTTTACTAGACGGGACAGTGGACAGGGACACAGGATGTTCTTTCTCCTTCCTCCCTTCCTTATGAGCCAAGCGCTGTTTACAACCGTGAACCCGAAAGACCGAATGGCTGCCCTCCTGGAGTTTACCTTCATCTCTGCCACCCATTCCAGCCTTCAGTTTTTCATCTGTCAAATGGGACTACTTCTGCCTCCAAAGCTTTTCAAGTCAGTGGAACTTGCAGTCACAAGCTGGGCTGGTTGTCGCCATGGAAGGAAAGCAGAGGACCTGTTCTTTCATGGGGACACCCTCCACCACCACCGCCGACACAGGAAAACAGGAGGGCGGCCCGGGATGCCTGCGATCCACACATCCCCTGGCCCTGCTTGGCTGCTCCCATCACACACATCCCTGCCTTCTGGTGTCCCGCACCCTCTCTCCCTTTGGCCATGGGCATGACAAGAAGGCTTGTGTTTGCCTGCATTTCTGGGAGTTCTTCATGGGTGATTTCCACTCCGGGGGCTCCAGTCCTCTGCAGGAGACTAAACACCGAAACAATTATTGTTTAATTTCAAGTGAAAGGAGCACCGAAGGAGACATGGTGTGACCTTTTCTGTGTATGTATCTATAGATAGAGATATATAGACATTGGAATTTATTTCCCCCGGGAGAGAAGTGCCACCGTGCTGCCAGCTGGGTTTGTGTTCGGAGCTGTGTTTGTGTACAGTGTTATGTGTAATTTATTTCCCCAGGGAAGATCGGCTAAGATGGCGCATCTTATTCCTAGTCGAGGTTGCTTTTCCTTTTTTTCTTAAATAAACCAATCCACCCCCTACCCTGAAAGAAAAACGCTCTCCTCCCGCCAGCTGCCTGATTTGACCAGTGTCTTATTTCACAATGCCTCTGCAGAGGGCTTGGACTCCAGTCTGCACATCCTCTGGGACCCCACACCAACCAGCCTTTTTCTGGTGTAGGGGCAGGGGGTGAGTGGCAGGGGACTCCAGAATGACTGGGGCCGAGGACACACACGGCTGGGCTGGCCCTGCCTTTTGTCATCATTCTGGAAGGCTCCGAGGGAGACTTCTGGGCCTTTCCTGCCCTCTCCAGGAGCTGACTTTGACCTGTTGGAAGGGATGTCCTCACGCTGCTTCTACCCGTCTCCCCAAGGCCCAGAGCTACCTAGGGAGGCAGCTCTCTAGACTCCCCAGTAAATAAAGAGGAGCCGCAGCTCTCTGCATTCCCTGTCCTCTGTGCCTGATGTCTGGGAGATTAGAAATATTTAGAAAGCATTATTTAATTAGTTAGCAAATGCAACGCTTACTTTAATTTTGTAAATTCAGTAGGCGCAAGTGCCCACCCACCTGTTCCGGTTGCCATAACAACTTTAAATTTCATTTGTGGTCTCTGCGGATGTTTCCCTTTGTTTGTGTGTCTATATGTGTCTTGTTTGTCTGGAGCGAGTGTGTGGTTTCTGTCCCCTTCTCTTTCCCTGAGCCCGGCTGGGGTGCTTCCCATTTCATCTCCTTCCGTGTGATGCCTCTTTTCCATCCTCCACGCCTTCAGGGTCTCTGTTGATCCCCTTCCCTCGATGTTGGGTTTAGGGCAGACTTCTCTTCTTGCATTGCTGGAACCCACGGGCCACAGTTCTCAAAGTTTCTCGCACGTACCGTAGGCATAGGGGAATCCATGGCTGCCTACGTGGTGTGATCTCAGGGATGCCAAGAAGGTCCCTCAAACTCAGAACAGCCGCCCAACCCTGTGTCATGGTGCCTGAAGTTTCCCAACTGCAGCTTTGTGACCCGGGTCCTTCCCTTAAAGGCATGGTGAGTGCTTTTCAAGGGAAGAGGGGTGAGGAGGCTCTGATGGCATCTGTTACTGGTTTTTGAGGATGAGCAAGAGACCACTGGGATATCGGTGTGGAATAGTTGCAGGAAGAGAGCATGGACAAGAGGGCATCTCTGAGGATGCGTTCTCCCCTATGCATGCTTTTGCCCAGGGAATTCACAGAACTGGACTCACACACCGTGTGGGCCTGGGTAAAGAGTGTTGGCCACCCCAGGCTTCCTGGGCCTCCTAAACAAGCTTGACCTGACACCTCAGTGATGCGGGAACCCCCCTGCTGAGGAGCAGGAAGACATGATTGCAGCGGGGTCTGGAATGCAACCTAAAGGGAGAGAAACCCAGAAGTTGCCTCCACCAGGGGCAGGAGACACTGTCCATGAGGAGCTTGGAACTTTAGCTAAACACGTGGAGTCCCCAGAGGAAGAGTCCAGCATAGAGATTGAAATTGGATTCACCTGGGAATGTTTTAGGTTGGGTTTCCCCAAAAGCAAACACTGAGCCAAAATTTATTTAAGAGGTGATCCCAGGAGTGGGGAAACGAGGCAGGGCAGGGAAGAAAGCCAATAAAGCGTTTATTGTTAGGCAGGGGACACCTGTGGGAAACTGGGACTCATTCCCACTGGACAGCTCTGGGGAATAGTACAAAGCATGCTGGAGAGTTATCCCACCTGAAGGGTGAGAAAATGGAGTATTAATCTCTCAACACTCCAGCACTGGCTGATGCTGCTTCTGGGTGCATTGATTCCCCAGCAGTCTGGCAGTCTGGAGGGAGAGCTGCAAGCACATTGGGATGCTGTCAGCATAGACTGGAGAGAAGTGCTTAGGGAACAGGGGCAGGGAACTGACTGCATCTGCTAGCGTCCACCCAGATCCCTCCTGTTTCAGTTTACTATTTCTTCACTGCTTCTTCCAAATGGTGACTGATCACAGTTTCTTGGAAGGGTGGGGCGGGAAGGCAATTAGAAGGTGGACAAATTGAAGTTTTTGCTGCTGCAGTTGGTATGGAGGCGGTCTCATTTTCATCATATTGCCCTTCTACCACTAGTTCTTACTTCTTCTCCTGCTCAGCTAGCGTGTCTGCTCTTCTTGCTTGCCTGGTGGGATAGACCAAGCTGTTATCCCTGAGAGGATGAACCCCTTCAACCCTGATAAGAAGGAGTCAGTTCTGTAGGGGCAATGGATAGCCTCCTACCCTAGCATCCGTGCACTGGGATGGTCAAGGGCAGGGGCTAGCCGATCTCAGAATCCTGTCCGTTTGGTTGTTCAATGCATCCTCTGTGATGGGCATTGAGAAAACTCTGTACACTTTGTCCGTATCTCCCAATCTTGAACTTTCCAGATCCCTGACCATAACTAGGTTTAAACCATTCGACTGCTCAGGAATGTGTGAATACCATAACTGCAGGCCCCCTCTCCTACCACATCAGGTTGATTAGTTGAAGTACTTGATGCTCTCTCCACTGGGAGGACTTCCCTTCACTGCTGCCTTTCAGGGCTACCTCTGTGTCAGGATGTTGGGCGATGATAGTCCATTTTTGGCTTTGGAGATAGCTTTTTAGAAAATATTCTTTATTTAAATTCAGTTTAGTTACACATACTGTATTATTAGTTCCAGGGGTAGAATTTAGTGATTCATCAGTTGCATGTAACACCCAGTGCTCATTACATCAAATGCCCTCCTTAATGTCCATCACCCAATTACTCTAACCCCCCTTCCCACCCTCAGCAACCCTTGGTTTGTTTCCTAGAGTTAAGCACCTTTTTTTTTTAAAGACTTTTTATTTATTTATTTGAGAGAGAGAGAGTGAGAGAGAGCATGAAAGCATGAGTAGGTATGGGAGCAGAGGGAGAGAGAGAAGCAGACTCCCCATTGAGCAGGGATCCTGACACAGGGCTCAATCCCAGGACCCTAAGTTCACGACCTGAGCCAAAGGCAGACACTTAACTCACTGAGCCACCCAGGCACCCCGAGTTAAGCCTCTCTTATGGTTTGCCTCCCTCTTTATTTTCATCATTTGTCTTTCTCTGACTTATTTTGCTTAGCAGAATACCCTCTAGTTCCAACCACATCATTGCAAAAGGCAAGATGTCATTCTTTTTGATGGCTGAGTATTATTCCATTGTATATATATATACATACCACATCTTCTTCATCCATTCATCTGTCGGTGAATACTCGGGATGCTTTGATTGACATCTGGGCTCTTACCATATTTTGGCTATTGTGGACATTGCTGCTATAAACATTGGGGTGCTGGTGCCCTTTTGAATCTCTATGTTTGTATCTTTTGGATAAATTGCTGGATCACAGAGTAGCTCTTTTTTTTTTTTAACTTTTTGAGGAACCTCCATACTGTTTTTCCAGAGTGGCTACACCGGTTTGCATTCCCACCAGCAGTATAAGAGGGCTCACCTTTGAAATACAAATCAAAACCACAGTGAGATACCACCTCACACCAGTCAGAATGGCTAAAATTAACAAGTCAAGGAATGATAGATGTTGGCAAGGATGTGGAGAAAGGGGAACCCTCCTACACGGTTAGTGGGAATGCAAGCTGGCGCAGCCACTCTGGAAAACAGCATGGAGGTTCCTCAAAAAGTTGAAAATAGAGCTACCCTATGACCCAGCAATCGCACTACTGAGTATTTACCCTAAAGATACAAATGTAGTGATCTGAAGGGGCATGTGCACCCAAATGTTTACAGCAGTAATGTCCACAATAGCCAAACTATGGAAAGAACCTATATGTCCATCAACAGATGAATGAATAAAGAAGATGTGGTATATATTCATTATATATATATATATATATATATATATATATATATATATATATATACCACATCTTCTATATCTATATCTATATCTATATCTATATCTATATCTATATCATCTATATCTATATCTATATCTATATCTATATCTATATATCAGCCATAAAAAAGCTCTGAAATCTTGCCATTTGCAATGATGTGGATAGAACTAGAGGGTATTATGTTAAGCGAAATAAGTCAATCAGAGAAAGACAATTATAATATGATCTCTCTGATATGAGGAATTGGAGAGGCAGGGGGTTGTGGTGGGTAGGGAGGGGAAAAATGAAACAAGATGGGATCGAGAGGGAGACAAACCATAAGTCTCCATAAGAGACTGTTAATCTCAGGAAACAAACTGAGGGTTGCTGTGGGGGTGGGGGGGAAAGGATAGGGTGGCTGGGGAATGGACATTGAGGAGGATGTGTGCTATGGTGCGTGCTGTGAATTGTGTAAGACCTGTACTCCTGGGGCAAATAATACATCATATGTTAATAAAAAAAAGGAGGGTTCCCCTTTCTCTGCACCCATGCCAACATCTGTTGTTTCCTGAGTTGCTAATTTCAGCCATTCTGACTGGTGTGAGGTGGTATCTCATTGTGATTTTGATTTGTATTTCCCTGATGACTAGTGATTTGGAGCATTTTTTTCATGTGTCTGATGGCCATTTGTATGTTTTCTTTCGAGAAATGTGTGTCTTCTGCCCATTTCTTGACTGGATTTTTTGTTTTTTGGATGTTGAGTTTGATAAGTTCTTTAGAGATTTTAGATACTAACCTTTTATCTGACAAGACATTTGGAAAATTCTTCTCCCATTCTATAGGTCGCTTTTTAGTTTTGTTGACTTGTTCCCTTGCTGTGCAAAAGCTTTTTATCTTGATGAAGTCTGAATAGTTCACTTTTACTTTTGTTTCCTTTGTCTTTGGAGATGTGTCTCCACATCTCCTGGAGATGGATTCCTGTCTCACATTTAGGTCTTTCATCCATTTTGAGTCTATTTTTGTGTATGATGTGTGAAAGTGGTCCAGTTTTATTCTTTTGCTTGTTGCTGTCCAGTTTTCCCAACACCATTTATTGAAGAGACTGTCTTTTTTTCCATGGAATAGTCTTTCCTGCTTTGTCAAAGATCAGTTGACCATAGAGTTGAGGGTACATTTCTGGACCCTCTATTCTGTTCCATTGATCTATGTGTCTATTTTCATGCCAGTACCATACTGTCTTGATGGTTACAACTTTGTAATAAAGCTTGAAGTCCAGAATTGTGATGCCACCAGCTTTGGTTTTCTTTTTCAACATCCCTTTGGCTATTTGGGGTCTTTTCTGGTTCCATGCAAATTTTAGGATTGTTGGTTCCAGCTCTGTGAAAAATGTCGGTGGTATTTTGATAGGGATTGCATTGAATGTGTAGATTACCCGGGCAACATAAACATTTTAACAATGTTTATCCTTCCAGTCCATGAGCATGGAGTGTTTTTACATCTCTTTGTGACTTCCTCAGTTTCTTTCATAAGTGTCCTGTAGTTTCTAGAGTATGGATCCTTTATGTCTTTGGTTAGGTTTATTCCAAAGTATCTTATGGTTTTTGGTGCAATTGTAAATGGGATCAATTATATGGAGATAACTTATCTATGAACCAGGCCCAGGGTCTTCCTTCTCTGTCAGCTGATGATGGGGAACTACCTACAACTGGGAGCTGAAGGAGACGGTGCAACAAAAGGGGGTGACAACTGTTTGTGCGCCCTGGACCTGCTTGGCCTGTTCCCTACTGTGCCATTTCTGTTAAGTAAATGATAGAATGCTTCAGTGTCCACATAACTTATGACTTGGTGTGTCTGAAAACACCCAGATCATGAGGGACAGCTCTGATATCACGGTTCCTTGATGTCCCACGGTTGGATGCTTAGTCCTGGAGCTAGGGCCTCATGGGAACCTTGAAGCTTCTTTTTTAATGTTGAGGAGGTTTTTACTGCAGAGAGCATGGCCTTGCTCTAGAATCTTCAGGTTTTGTTCTGTGACTCTCCTGCTTAAGCTTGTCAGAGACTCCAAACTACATTGTTATCAACCCTGGATATTGTTAACATCATGGAATCTGCCAGGCCTTATGGTGTCAAGTAAGAGTCTCTCTCTTAGAGGTAGATGATCAATGTCCAATAATTTCTCCTTCACTTTGGAGGAAATACCCCAATATGCCCCAGACCACTGAACCTTTAAAAAATTTATTGATGTGGCAGGCCTCTGGGTCTTCATAGGACTTATCTCCTACCTCTGGTGAACATGTCTTAGCAGGGCTTCTGATTATTTGCCATTTCCTTCTCATCAGACCTGCTAAGATTATTTATTTGTATAATGTGCCAGTCTGATGCTCTGTGGCATACTCAGAAAAATCAAGGTCCCTTTAAACTATATAGGAACAGAGAACAGAAAAGTTTCATTGATCTAGGGCAAGGCCATTAAAATTTAAGATATGCATTCCAAGTGAATGCAAATTTGTCCTGATCCTCCTTGAAGGGGATTGAAAAGAATGCATTCACTAGCTTGAGAACCACATACGAAGTGTCTGAGGCTGTGTGGATCTATTCTACTAAAGATACGTGGCAAAAAGTATTGCAAGTAAGGCTGCCACTCAGTTAAATTGATAGTAGTCCATTGTCATGTTCCATGATCACTCTGCTTTTGCTGAGGAATTAAATGGGAGACATGCTAGGACCACTGTTTGAAGTCTTTGAAGGTGACACTAGTTTCTAACATTCCATCTATGGTGCAGTATAGCTTCAGTTTTATTCTCTTGGTCTTGTGGTATGGATGTGTGTCTCTGTGTATGTGTGAATGTGTGGTGTGTTTGAGGGCATGTGTGGGCATGTGTGTATGTGGCAGGAGAAGACTTTCACTTAGGCTTTCCTACTGTAATGGCTCTACTACATAGGTTAGGGAGGCAGTGTGAGAATTCTGCCAACTGTGAGGTATAACCAGCTGGATTAGGCACTCAGGGGCCTGGGAAATGATCATAGAGGGAAGCATCAAACCTCTGGACTCACTATGAAATGGACATCATCCAAGAGTCCATTTACTACATGGCATCTCTATGCTCCCATTCAGTGTCCAGTATCAATATGCTCGGACCCTGGATCCAAAAACCTGTGTATTTTCTGGGTATTCTCTCTTGCCCAGTATATGGTTATCTGGTAAATGGCCAAAAGTTCTTTTAGGGAAGGAATGGAAGTATTGCTACCGTATATATTTTCTGTGGCATTTTCACAGTTTTTTGTCAAGGGGATCTGGCCTCTCTCCGCTGATGGTTTCTGGGTCCAAGAACTAGCTCAGGCCTGGAAACTGGATGGGGGATTGTAATTTTTTATTTTGACGGCTGACACCAACCTTCTGCTTACCCCCTCTTGATAATTTTTGATTATGTAAGTCAAGCAATACCTTTGTTGGCAGAGAGCATCTATCTCACCTCTGGAAACATCATGGATTATTAGTCATTGCAACAGATCCCAACAGGTCAAGGCTTCCATCTGGTCATCATTCCAGCCTTGTTGCCTACCACATAATTGCATTCACTTCGCTTTTGACTAAGCCTGGTTATTATGGAAACTTAGCTGCCTTGACCTTTGGGAGCCATGGCAGCATCTCCCACTATTTTCCCTGGCCTCAGACAATAACTACCCCCAAACTTCTGATCATAGTGGCCCAATATTTTATTGCTTTTAGTGAAGGGAATGTCCTCTGGGCTCTCCTGGGAAACATCATCAGTTAACGTGTTCTCTGGTCTGACATAGTGCATTCATTCCAACAAGAGTACCTCTCTGAGCCTTTTCTCTTTCTCAATACTCTGCCAAGGCAGTTCTGGCATTTCCACCTCATATACTATAGGCTATTATTGTTTCCAAGCTTCAAGAAGCCATGGCAACAGTGTGTTAGAACTGGCTTTAGATATCCTTGCCAGGGCACTGAATCCTGAGTCATGGGAAAGTGCTTTCCTATCAGTGATCTGTCCGCACCCAGCCTTATAGTCTACCGACCCACTCCTGCACCCTTAGGTCCCATCCTGAGGCATACTCTTTAAGTTCCCGTTGGGCTTGAAACAACTTTTTTTTTTTTTTTCTGAGTAGTGCATTTTATTCTGTAAGAAGCAACATAATTCCCTAGTCAAGTCGTCCTGAGAGTTGGTTTTAGATATCGGTCTGGAAACAATGAGGGGAGGTGTAGACCCCCTTTGAAGAGGATAAGAATCATTTTGCAAGCTATTGGTGATGGTGAGGTTTTGCATAGATCTAGACAAATGAAAACCCGTCTCCTTTGCATGGTGAGGCGATATTTCTGCCAGCCAGAGATTCAGGGAATCTGGGATTTCAAGGCTCTCAAGGGTGCCTAAATGTCCCTTTGGTGGGTCTTAGAGTTTCATTCATTTCTTACTGGGATTCTGCTGTTAGCATTGAAGTCTTCTTGGGGCTGTGAATCCAACCACCTTTGTAACTCTGCCACTTTTACAGTCAGATTTTGAGCCTGATTTTCAGCTCTGTCTGTTTCTCAGTCATAGGAAGTGAGGACCCCTGGAGGCTTTCTGGCTTTTAAGTTGACTATTGTTTGATCTGAGCCTATAATATTTTTCCTTTAGTGCTTTGGTTGCAGTTAACAACAGTTAACCACCTCCACCATAATTATCATTATTCCCATAGTTTTTAAAGATTTTATTTATTTATTTGACAGACAGAAATCACAAGTAGGCAGAGAGAGAGGAGGAAGCAGGCCCCCTACTGAGCAGAGATCCCAATGCGGGGCTCTATCCCAGGACCCTGGGATCATGACCTGAGCTGAAGGCAGAGGCTTTAACCCACTGAGCCACCCAGGCGCCCCCATTCCCATAGTTTTTGAGTCTAGCCCAGTACATCTCTGACTATCTATTAGTAAGGAATAGTTAAAAAGAATCTTTCACGGACTGATGAATTAGTAGAAAAATTAAATAGAAAAGACATACATGGTGTAAGAATAATTTTTAAAATCATTAAGTCCAACAGATATAAAATATCTCTGCCAAATGCTATAAATTTTCCATACGCTTCTTCTCAATTTCTGTACTTGTCAGAGGTGTCAAACTGTTCATGAACTAGGTCTGGCCCATGGACTGCACTTTGAATAGCACTGTGCTAGACCTATTGTATAAGTCATTGCCTTCCCTTCTGTCTGTATCTCACCTCAGTTCATCTCACCACAAGTAGAGTTTTAGCAATTGTGATGCTAGAGCATGCTAGGGTTGTCACCTTTCCACTTACCAATAGCAATGGGGGTCCTCATTATCATTTGGTTGGCATGTGATCTATTTCAGAACCTCGTGCTGAAGGTTTGCTTCGTACCTCCATTCCAGTATTAAATGTCTTTAGTTGGGTCCCCTCATAGGCATTACCTGAACGAAAGGTATGAACGCATATAGTTTATTTGGGAGTCGATCATAGGAAGCACTGGTAGAGGAATGCGGAATTTTAGAAAGTGTGTCTCAACTGTGCAAGTTACTAGTATGGGAACCTGGGCTCAATTCTACACTTAGAAACAGATTAGGGCATTCCTCAGAGTTACCTTATCCAAGAATTTTTGGCTGATGGCTTCTCATGGGCACATTGATGCAGCATTTCCAGACTGCCTTGGGGATTTGCAGATCAAAAGAAAGCTTTCAGGCAGAGAGGCGTATGTGCTTGCTGCAAGATGCCACCAAAATAAGAATTTGGGCAGGACTTTGACAGCACCTGTTTACAGAGAGGTACCAGAAAGTCCATTCATGCAGAAGCATGAGGTCATCCCCCAGTATATGTCAGGATGAGGTGGAGATTAGAAATGGAGCCAGCCCACACTGGTCATTGGGAAGCTGCAAGCAGAGTACAGAAAAGAGCAGGGTGTGATTAAAAAAATGTGTTGTAATTCAGGTCTGTCAGTGACCAAAAATTTTTGTACAAGGGGCAGAGGTCTCATTACTCATGATGTGTGTATGGGAGCGTCCTGTCGTTTGTTACAGACTCAGACTGGGCAGGGCTATTCACCTGGTGAAGAATGAGGTTGGGAAGAGATGTACAGACCTTTTTGTGAGTGAACCTAATCTAGTGATTTTTCAACTCTTTTTCTACGGGCTTCCCAGGTCTGGGACCAACCAAGGGCAGGCTGTGAGGCTTCCACTCCTTCAACCACAGTAGCTTTTTGTTTACTGACTTCTGGATCAGACAACATTTCTGCTTCTAGAAGACTGCTTGAAAACCACTGCTTGAATCAGTCTGTGGAGTTTGATTTATCTACTTTTGGGTGAATCCATTTGCCAAGTCAGAAGTTCAGGTCATGGGGCACTGATGACCTGTTCTGGAGTCCCTGGGGAATTAGGGAATGTCGCTGGGTCTCTTTGAGAGTAACAGTGTCATTTTAAACTTTGTTTCCTCCATCCTCTTTCTAAACCCACAGCAGGCAGGGATGCTCAGCACTAGGCATCCTGCATCTCCCACATAACATTCATCTGCATCAGAAAACAACCCTGCTGGGAATCCTGGATGAAGGTATCAATCCATTTCCAAGTCAGAGGGACTTCAGGGCACTCTTTTGTTTGCCTCCGCCCCACCCAACTCCAGGCTCTGCCCTGCCCCGCGCTGTCCTTTCACAAGGAGGATATGGTTGGACCTGGCAGACTCAGGGTTTTTTCTCAGGGCCTCTGCTCCCTAGCACCTTGGAGAGGGACACACGGTGCCATTTCCGAGACTATTTCTCTCAGGGGGACAATTTAGTCTTTGCTCTGTGCATGTCAGCAGAGCTCTTAAATTTCGAGGACAGTTGGATGAAATTGGATGTAGCCAATTTGCATCTTCAAATCGATTTTGTACACATGGGCGTGTGCACTCACATCTCTAGGGACAAGGGGGGAATGATGTTTGACAGCTCATGGACAATGAGATGACAGTTTGCTCTGCTTGCCTTTGAGCATGGCTGAGGTACTCTTGTGCCTCAGTTTCCTTTTATGGAAATGGAGGATGGACTGGGTGATATCTGAGATGTCTTTTAGCTTCAGTGCTCTATGTTTTTATATTTGTGAGGAAAGAGGGTGGTAAGAAAACCAATGGTCAGTCAGCACTGACTGACTGACAATGGTCAGTACTTCAGCACTGTGTCGCTGAAGTACTGCACAAATGGGGAGAGTAAAACTGCTTTGCACAGTCTTGGCCTCAAGCCAGGTTCAGTGTTTGGATGTCATCATGACGAGCAGGTTGGGGGGTGTAGAAGGTAGGGGACAGCCTTCTTGTACCCAGCGTAACCTCTGCAGGCTTGGTGTCACGGGGGTTTCTGTGTGTGATACGGCAGGTCATCGCATCCCTCTGAGATTTAGTTGCTGTAGAGCGAGGCTAAAAATAGCCCCTCCCAGGGTAGTTGAGGAAAATAACCAAGAGGCTCCTGGGGTATCACAGCACTCATCAATTTGAGGTTCCTTCCTGGCCCAGGATCTGGAGTGGTAGATTTGGGTAAAAGCCTGCCACAGCTAGATTCTTCTCACCTCTTCATCTTTCTCTCCTACAGCTCCCACAGCTCAAGGACTTTTTCTGCAATTGTCCCCCTCCCTGCCCCATCTCTTGCATCATTAATTTTTACCTCTGTATTTTCTGCTAGTATTCCCATCAGAATACAAACATGCTATACTAATATCTTCAATCTTAAAGAAAAAAACCTCCCTTGACCGCCATGTACTTCTTCAGCTACTCTTCAACTTCTCTGCCTGCTTTGACAGCGAAACTTGCTGATAACTTGCTGTTTCCACCTCCTCACCTCTGACTCTCCCATGAGCCTATTCCAATCAAGTCTTCACTCCTACCATCTCCCTGAAATAGCTCCTGCCAAGGTGGTCTACTGCTAAACTTAGTGGTCAATGCAGAGTCCTCCTGTTGGCCTGTTAGCAGAATTCCTCACAGGTAATCATGGTGTTTCTTGATACACTTTCCTTCCTTGGTTCACAATATGAGTCTTTGCTGGTTTTTCCTCTCCTTTCTGATCTCTCACTACTACCTCCTACGTGCCCACTGCTCATTTCTCCCACCTGTTCTCTAGTTCTTTCTCAGATTTATATCCCACATCCAGCTCTGTCCTCCCTGCCCTGATCACAGTCCTATCTAGACAGCCTGCTCAATATTGCCACTTGATTGTGTACAGGCACCTTAAACTTAACATACCCTAAGCTGAACACATCTTTGAAACTGGCAACTTGGACTTCCTTATTTTAGTAATAGGCAAATTAATTTTTCCAGATGTTCAGATCAAATGCCTTAGAATCAATCATCTTTGAATTCTCTCTTCCTCTATGTCTGACCTGTCACCAGAATGAGGCATCCCTATCTTTGAAATAATCCTGCCTCCAATCCCTTCTCCTGACCTTCACCACAAACTTCCTGCAGCAAGGTCATCATGATCTCTTACCTAACTAGTGCAATAGTCCACCCACTCATCTCTTTGTTTCCATTCTTCCTCCTTACAATTGAGAATGATAGTCATGGTTCTGAATGATAATTTTGAAGCATGTCAGATGATGTCACAACTCAGTGCCAAACAATCCAGTACACTCCCACCTCTCTCAGTGTAAGCTCTACATGATCCGGGCCTCCTGATTTCCGACCTCATCTTTGCCCTTTGCTCACTGTTCCAGCCACATTGCACGCTGATGTGCTGAGCAGAGGCTTGCCCAGAGCCTTTGTACCTGCTCTTCCCTCTGCTTGGAGTGCCCTTCTCCCCAGAAAGTCATATTGCTTATCCCCTTAGTTCATTCAGGTCTTGCCACAAATGGCACCTCCACAGAGAGCCTTCCATGCACATCCTATTTAAAATACACCTTTGTCATTCTCCCCCAAATCTTCTTTTTATTTAAAAAATGCAATAGCTTTATTGAGGTATAATTGGCCCACAATAAGTCACACATATTAAAGTGCACCATTTTGGTAAGTTTTGACATATGTATTTATCAGTGAAACCATCAGCACAATCAAGATGACTTATCTTTCCATTACTCCCAAATGTCTACTTGTGCTGCTTTGTAATCTGTTCCTGCTTCTCCCCCTCATATAACCAGTTACTGATCTGCTTTCTGTCCCTATAGATTAGTTTGCATTTTCTAGAATTTAATACAAATGGGATAATATGGTATATATTCTTCTTTTGCCTGGCGTCTCTCATTCGGCATAATTATTTTGAGATTCATCCATGTTTTAGTGAGTATCCATAGTTTATTCCCTTTTATTGTTGAGTAGTATTCCATTGTGTACTGATCCATTCACCATTGCTGCATGGGGTATTCTAGCTTTCGGCTATTACAGATAAAGGTATTGTGAATATTCATGTACAAGTCTTTGGGTGAACGTATATGCTTTCCTTTCTCTTGGATAAATACCTTGGAAAGTGATGACTGGGTTATAATAGATACAAGAGATATCTATCTATCTATCTATCTATAGATATAAAGGTATATATAAAGATAAAAGATATATAAAAGGTATATGTTTAACTTTCAAGCAACTGTTTAACTGCTTTCTGAAAAGGCTGTTACATTGTACAGGACGACCAGGCATGTGTGTGAGTTTTAGTTTCCCCACATCGTCACCACCACTTTTAGCAATTCTAAAAGGTATGTATTATTATTTCATTGCAGTTGCAATTTGAGTATCCCTAGTTATTAATTATATGTAGCATTTTTTTCACGTACTTATTTGCTAGCCATATACCTTATTTGGTGAAGTGTCTGTTCAAAGCTTTTACCCATTGTATTAGTATTCTGTGGCAAAGCAAACTATCACATACTTAGTGGCTTAAAATAGTACATCATTTCCGTGGGTAAGTACTCTGGGCACAGTTTTGCTGAGGCCTCTGTTCAGGGTCTCCCCAGGCTGCAAACATGGTGTCCTTCTGGTTGATTTCTCATCTGGTGGCTTGACTAGGGAAGAACCCACATCCTGGCTTATCACGTTGTTGGCAGGGCTCATTTCCTTGCAGCTGTATGACCAGGGCCCCGGATTATTACTAGCTATCTCATCTGGAATCTACTCTTGCTCCAGAGGCTGCCTGCAGGTCCTTGCCATGTGGCTCTCTCAGGTCCGCCAAGATAGAGTCTTGTGTAACATAAGGTAATCATGGGAGTAACATTCCATCACCTTTGCCATAATCTACTGGTTAAAAGCAAGTCATGGGTTCTACTTGCACTCAGGGGAAGTTGATTATACAAGGATACGACTTATTAGGGATCACCCTAGGGTGGGCTCGTAGGTTTATTATTTTATTTGTTTGTCTATCTTTTATTATTATTATTATTTATTTTCTCTCTTTTATTATTTAATTTGAGAGTTCTTTATGTTTCCTAGATGCAATTTTTTTTAAAGGTCTCACGTATTTATTACTGAACTAAATAACTGGTGCGGAAGCATAGCAACAGAAAAATCATTTCCTGATGAAACATGTCTATTGTTCAGGTAGTAGTGATGTTTATAGACTGATAGGATATGAGCACATGACCTTCATGTAGCATAAATACAGGTGTCATCTCATGTGTGATCCCTTATAGACCCAACTTAGTTCTTCTCCAATGCCTTCTCTTGGAGTTGCACCTGATTTTATTACCAGTTTTCATCGGAATCCCTAGGGAATGGGATGATTCTGTTTTTGTTTCTTGGCCAGGAATCTCTTAGATGCTGAAAGTCATGTGAGAAAACGTGGCAAGGAACAGTCAGCTGCACACACCATGATGGCAGATAAAAAGAGAGAGCTGGACGCAGGTCTTTGAATGAAATACATAATTGTCTTCCAGTCTGTGACATGTCATTTCATTCTCTTACTAATGTCTTTCAAAGTTCAGAAATGTTGAATGTTGATGAGGTCCAGTTTTTCACTGCGTTCCTTTATGGCTCATGCTTTTGGTGTTGGAGCTAAGAAATCTTTCCCTAACTTGAGATCACAAAGGTTTTCTTCTAGAAGTTTTGTGGTTTTAGGTTTTATATTTAGGTGCATGATCCCTTTTGAGTTAATTTTCATGTATCATGTCAGAATGCAGTTTGGAGGAGTTTTGTTTTTTGTTTTTTACACATCTGGCCAACTAATAGCTGGGATACTGGTCTGTTGTTTTATTGTAACGTTTTTATCTGGTTTTGGTATCGGGGTAATGCTGATCTTGGAGAATGAGTTGGGAAAAATTCCTCCCTCATCTTCAGTTTTCTGAGAGAGTTGGTATGAATTAATATTATTTCTTTCTTAAACTTTTGGTAGAATTTGTCAGTGAAACCACCTGGGCCTGAAAATTCCTTTGTGGGGAAAAATTCCTTGTGGGGAAAAATGTTTGTATAATACGGTTATTCAAGTCATCAAATTCTTGACTGAACATTGGTAGTTTTTGTTTTTTTAGGAAATACGTCCATTTTGTTTAAGTTGTTGTCAGTTTATGGGCATAAAGTTTTTAATAATACTCTGTCACTATCCTTTCAGTACATACAGACCCTGCAGTGATGTTTCCTCTGTCATTCTTAATACTGGTGATTTTTGTCTTCTCTCCTTTTTTCCTGAAAAAACTAGAAACTCATCAATTTTATTGATCTTCTAAAGAAACAATTTTTAGTTTCATTGATTTTTCTATATGGCTTTCCTATTTTCTATTTCATTGATTTTTGCTCTGATCTTACTTCTTTTTTCTACTTATTTTGAATTTAGTCTGCTCTTCTTTTTCTAAAGGTGTAAACAACTTGGGAGAACTTTCTTCTTTCCAAAAAAGGGGCTAAATCCTATAAATTTCCCCAAAGTAGTGTTTCAGTACTATCCTGCAAATTTGTTGTGTTTTTGTCATTTTCATTCAGTTTCAAAATACTTTCTATTTCTCATTTTGGTTTATACTTTGATTTATGGGTTGTTTAAAAGTGTGTTAGTAAATATTAAGAGACTTTCCAGAGAACTTTCTATTATTTGTTTCTGATTTAATTCCATTGTGGCAAGAGAATTTGCACTGTATGACATATTCTTTTCAATTTTTAAGACTTTAAATTTATGGCCCAGAATATGGTGTATCTTGGGAAGTGTTTTGGGTACACCTGAAAAGAACGTGTGTTCTATTTTTCTGGGTGGAGTTTTTTCTAAGTATCAATTAGATAAAGTTAATGAATACCATTGCTTAAATCTTCTATCTTCTTACTGATTTCCTGTCTATTTTTTTCAATTATAGAGGGTATTTTTGTATACTATATATATTTATATTTAATATTTTATATATAAAAATATAGAATATTATATTTTATGTTTATATTTTATATTTTTATACTATATTTTTGTATAGAGACTAATTTTTGATTAAAATTGTCACATTATAGTTTTGTCAGTTTTTTGCTTCACCTACTTTGAAACTTTATTATTAGATACATCACCTTTTTTGGAATTGTTTGTCATATGGATGAATTGACCATTTTATTATTATGAAATGACTGTCTTTATTTCTGATTATATACTTTACTCTGTAATCTACTCTGTATGGTATTACTATAGATACTGTAGCTTTCTTTTGGTTAGTGTTAGTCGGTATATCTTTTTCCATCCTCTTGCTTTTAACATACTTGTGTTTTTATATTTAAGGTGTATTTCTTATAGGCAGCATACAGTGGGTCATGCTTCTATTTCTGATTTAACAATCACTTCTTTTTATTCAGAGTATATAGACCATTTATACTTAATGTGATTATTAATATAGTTATGTTTAAATCTGTTACCTTGTTAGTCATTTTTTAATTTGTTACACTATTCTTTGTTCTCATCTTCCTTTTTCTATTTTTTGGATTGATTATTTTTATTATTTCACTTATAAAACGATTACAACTCTTTGTTTTGTTATTTTAGTGGTTTCTTTAGGGTTTATAATATACGTATTTAACTTACCAGTCTATTATTAAGTGTACAATATGAGAAACTTATGACAGTATTCTCCCATTTCTCTCAACATCTTTTGTGTTGTTTTGCCATTATATTTTATTTTTACATATGTTTAACCCTATACTACATTGTGAGTGTTTTTGTATAATTAATTATTTTGAAAAGATATTTAAATAATAAGAAACAAATCTTATATATTTACCTATGTATTTACCATATTAGGGTTCTTTGTTCTTTTCTGTGGATCTATATTTTTGTCTGGTATCATTTTTCATCTTCCTGTAAGACTTTCTTTACCATTTCTTATACTCCAGATTTGCTGGATAATGATGAATTCTTCCAGTTTTTGTATGTCTCAAAAGTTATTATTTTGTCTTTGTTTTTTAAAGATATGTTTACACTACAGTATTTTAGGTAGACAAATTTTTCTTCCAGTAACTTAAAGATGTTGCTTCATTGCTTTCTGGCTTGCATTGTGGCTGATGAGGTATCTGTTGTCACAGTATCTTATTCCTATGTATACAGAACTTCTTTTTTTTTTCTGTCTGCTTTTAAGATCTTTTAAATTTATCACTGGTTTGATTTGATTATTATGTTCTATGTGTAGTTTTCTTCTGTTTCTTGAACTTGGCCTTTATTGAGATTCTTGAATCTATGAGTTTACAGTTTTTATCAAATTTGAAGAAATTTCAGCAAATATTCAAGTGTTTTTCTGTCTTTTCTTTCTTCCTCTCCCACTTTGAGTCCAATTATACATACAGAAGGTCACTTGAAATTGTTCCATAGCTTAATGCTGTGCTTATTTAAAAATTCTCTATTCTCTCTGAATTTCATTTTGAATAATTTCTATTAGTATGTTTTCTTCTGCAATGTTTAATCTTCTACTAATTCTATACCATTCAGTTTTATTTTAGCTGTTGTAGTTTTCATCTAAGTTCAACTTTTTGTATCTTCTATGTCTTTACTTAGCTTTGTGAATTACAGTTATAAAAGTTGTTTAATATCCTTGTCTACTAGTTCTAAAATTTGTGTCCATTTGGGTTGGTTTCAACTGATTACTCTTTTTCAACATGGTTGTATTTTCTGGTTTCTTTATATGCCTGATAATTTTTTTTTTAAGATTGTATTTATTTATTTGACAGACAAGAGATCACAAGCAGGCAGAGAGGCAGGCAGAGAGAGAGAGAGAGAGGGAAGCAGGCTCCCCATCGAGCAGAGAGCCCGACGTGGGGCTTGATCCCAGGACCCTGGGAACATGAGCTGAAGGCAGAGGCTTTAACCCACTGAGCCACCCAGGCGCCCCTATGCCTGATAATTTTTGATTAGATGCCAACCATTGTGAATTTTACCTTGTTGGGTGCTGGATATTTTTATTTTCATATAAATATTCTTGAACTCCTGTCTGTGATGAAAATGGAAATAGTTTGACCTTTGGGTCTTGTGCTTAAAATTTGCTAGGTGGGACCAAAGCCGTGCTTGGTCTAGTGTTTATTATTACTTCCCCTCTTGAGGCAAAGTCCTAGAAATATGAAGTTTTACAGTATGACTGGTGAGAGCAAGCATTGTTCCTTGCCTTTTGTGAACATTGGGTACTTTTTCCTTTAAGCCTTTTGGATGCTTCTTTCCCTGGCCTTGGATATTATTTACACATACACACATGTGCTGATCAGTACTCAGCTGACTACTCAGTGGAACCCTTCTCCTGATCTTCAGGGTTATCTCTGTGTACATCTCTTTCCTCTTTTATTTTGCCTTGGAAACTTTAACTTCCTTGGTCTCTCTGGACTCTCAAGTCTGTCTTCTCACTAGAGGAATCTGCTGGGCTCCATCTTGGTTCCTATTTCTTGTTCCCTTGATCTGGAAACTCAAAGCAAGACTACTGTAGGGTGCATTTTGTTTCTTGTCTTTTAGAAATCACTGTCTGTTGTTGCCTGATGTACAGTATCTTAAAAGTCATTGCATTACATATTTTTGTCAATAATTTGAATGTTTTAAGCAAGCAGGTAATTGTCTTTCTTACTTGATTAGAAATCTTAATCCTCTTTATTTTTCCATAATTTTATTACCATTTAACAGTATATATTTATTTGTTTTTTCTTTCTTGCTTATTAGAATGGAAGCTCCATGAAATCAGAGATCTCTTTGTTCACTACTGAGTCCTCTTTAGCAAGAATAGTGCCTGTAACACAATAGGTGCTCAATAAATATTTATTAATGAATGACAGAATGAGCAATGTATGAATGCATCCTAACACCTAGCCACTATCCCAGCACATAGGTCCCCTCATGCCCTCTAACCCTGTCAGATCCCTGCCTCTGTGCTTCTGCTCATGCTGGTTTCTACCTGATAAATTCTTCCTTCTCCTCTCTAAAATGTTTACACATCTTTCATATTCTAGTTCCCATATGTCCTCCTCATAAATTCGTCTCTATTGTTCTGGTTGACCCAGATTTCTTCCTCTTCCAAGACCTTTCAGCACTTAGAGTCAGAACTACATAAATTATAATTCTAATGCTCCTTAGTAAGAGAATGTGAGCTCTTCGAGGACTTTCCCTCATGTATCCCTCTGCACCTAGCACAGTACTGGTCTCAGAAAATACATGTTGGTGATGGTTCGGATATCTGCTCTTTGCATACCTTGTGGGTGGAGAGGTTCTCATAAGAGAATAGAAATAGAAATAGAAAAGAATAATCCTTCCCAGTTTCAATTTTTTCCAGAGTAGTGCCTGACATGATTCATGGGCTGGCAACCTATCCTTTTTAAAGTTTCCAGAACCCAGGTGTCTTAATTGAGTTGGAGCAGAGGATTTGGAAGACACTTGAGTTAAAAGCACAGGGTTTGGAAATGGGCTCTGGAAAAAAAGGAGGGGCAGTTGGGGTGAGGGACAAGTATTTGGTGAGCATTCATTTATTCTATCCAGTCACTTTGTTCATTATCTCTTTTAATTGTCTCCATAGAACCATAGCCTCACTAAGTTAATATCAAGGCTGATATGTTGAAACAATGTCATTTGTTAATGAAGATCAATAACAGAGAGTGATTGGACTTATGGCAAAACAGTTTGCTATGGACTGAATTGTGTCTCTTCTTCTTCCATTCATGTGTTGAAACCCTAACCTTCAATGTATTTAAAGATGAGGTCTTTGAGAGGTTATTCAGGTTAGATCAGATCATGTGAGTGGGGCCTTCATGATGGGATTTGTGTTCTTATAAGAGACACTGGAGTTCTCTCCCCTTCTCTCTCTGCCATGTGAACACATAGCATGATAGAGGCCATCTGCAAGGAAGAGAGCTCTCACCAGGAACTGACCTTGCTGGCACCCTGATCTCTGATTTTTAGCCTTTAGAACTATGAGGAAATAAATTTCTGTTGTTTAAGCACCCAGTCTATGAGATTTTGTTATGGCAGCCCAAGCTGACTAAAACACATGACAATTATTATGTCATGACTCAGGTTGATTGGTAAGAGGAAGTCACATCCCAGGGGAGAAGTGTTTGTTTTGTCTCTTGTTTGACCTTGATAAAGAATAATGTGTTGATATTCCCAATAGATAACCCTGAAAGTCACCCTAATATATTGTTCAGTTGTTCCAGTTTCCTGGCAGGACTGTCAAAGGCCATCTGCAGTGTGGTTCTTCCAAGTTTCCTCACCCTGTTACTGGGGCCAAGGTCACCCTGACTGGGGCTATAACAGGTAGCTCTGAGGAGAAAGTGTTCCCCCTCTGTTAGGTCAAGGGCACAGCACTTTTGCACCCTTGAAGCATGAGGTTAGCTCTGATGATGAACTCTAGGAATCTTTGGCTTTACCTACCAATGGACAACAGAATCCCTGGAAGGTAGCTCAATCCACCATTAGCTCCCAATCTGCATAGATCATGTTCTCAATGACCTACCAGGTGTCCATGAAGTTCCCTACTGGGGCAACAATCTCCTCTTATGGTTTGTTTCCAACTGGATTTTTCTAGTTTGTGGTATGGCCCTCCTCTTGGCAGCCACCAAACACAAACATATGACCCCTTCCCTTCTTTATCTCACTTTCAACTGAGGGCTGGTCTTCCTACTATCCCTCAGCTCTTCGAGCATGATACCTGATTCCTCTCTTCCTGGTAATAGCCATGAGCATTGTCCTTTGTCCACTTCCCAATTAATGTTTCCTGGGTGATCTGAACCCATGAGAACCTCCTCCTTTTTTCTTTTAGAGGTTTTATTTGTTTATTTTACAGAGAGAGAGAGAGAGAGAGAGAGAGCGAACAAGCGAACAAGCAGGTGGAGTGGCAGGCAGAAGGAGAAGCATGCTCCCTGGTAAACAGAGAGCTTGATGGGGGTGCTTGATGGGATCATGACCTGAACTGAAAGCAGATGCTTAACTGCCTGAGTCACCCAGGTGCCCCCCTCCCCACCCTCCGCTTTCCGTTTTTGACTAGAATGATTTTGCCTGCCGAACAGGAGGTCTGTTGGCCCATAGAAAGAAGATGCCTTGGAAAGTACCCAGCCAACCTGAAAAACCAATGCTAGCATTTTTTATATCTGGTACACATCCTGGGGTGACCTCCACAATGACTACAATTCCCTTCTGGGAATTTGGCCATTTGAAGTCCCAAAGATAATAGCTTGGAGGTTTTTTCCTATTTTGAAAAAAAATTTTTTTTCATAAACATTCTCTGTTTGAAAAGAACCTGGATTTACAAATTCACCTGCTCATGTTTATGGTTTTAGGTCTTTTATCTCTCCAGCCATCAGAGAAAAAATTACTTTGGTAGAAGTAAAAGTGGACTGGCCACTCTTATCTCTGTCAGACTCAGGGGAACTGCTGTCAGATCACCCAGCTCACATGACAGGGCTATTTTTCTTCTAGAGCTGATCTTGTTCCCTGGCAAACTGGATGTGATTTGTCTTAACACTCAGATTCCCCTGCTAGGGCGTTCATGGCGTGTTTGGACACATGGTCTTGTAAAAATGATATTTTAAACTTTATTTATATATACTTCTCTTGTACTGGTTGTTTTGGAGGGTCTTGAGTGCCCAGATTGACAGCAACTTTGCTTGGGCTCCACTGGAGGCCACTACGGGGGATGGGCAGATTACTTCTTTGTGTGACAAATATATAGAGACAGTTGTACCAGTTAAAAGTGAAAGTTCTTAACAAACTCACTTAAGAATAGAACCTGTGGTATCAAATGGTAGCTTGTGGAATACATTTGGGGGAAATTTTAGCAGCACCCCTTCTTTATTGTGCCTCTTCTGGCATTATTGCCTTTGCTGAAGTCAGCCCATCTTGGGTTAATAACATCTGAAGGATGGATAATCTGGATCAGGTGGAAAGGGAAGAAGCCCCTCTTGTTCAAACCAGGGACACGACTGTTCCAGAACCCACCAGGTCTATAATTTTATCTTGGGAAAGTTAGGGGGATAAAAAGGATTGAATATTAAGAAGACCTTTCAAACTCTTCAAGTTCAACATATTTTATCTCCAGGTCCTTGTGGTAGAGGTTTCACTTAGCAGAGTGTAAAAAACTTAAAATTTGGTTTAGTTGTCAAGTGTTCCAGTAAAAGTTGGCCTTACCCTCCTGGTGCCTAGTTGGACAAGAACTAGTTAATGATTAAAAATAAAACAAAGCAAAACTTCAGAAATACACACACACACACACACACACACACACACACACACACACCAATTAGCTGGGTTGGTGAAGATTTGTGCAAACAAAATGTCAGAAGCATGTAACTGGAACCTTATCAAATTTAAAGTCTGTTATAAATTTTACTTTGCTTGGAAAACACTTAGTTGTAATAAGACTCAGTGAGATGACCTGAATACGGCTGATACATCTGATAATGAAAATGTATTTCAGGATAATTACCTGAGGCAAAAGCCTGGGGATTAAGAATACGGGTTCTTAGATTCCAGTTGGGCTTGAGGCAGCTTGCCTTCCCAACTCTAAAATCCCCAGTGTTTGCAGACCCCTCACATTGTGTAAAACTTTAGCAGAACACATGCCAGAGGAAGATCATTTGTGCCTAGAATCATCAATGAACTCACTGATTGGTGGGTCCTCAGTCCCAGTACCTTGCTTACCTTTGCCAACTCTATGAACACCAATTGACTAGCCAGACAAAAATCATAGTTTAGCCCATCTTTAAAAAGAGAACATGGACGGGACTGGAAGAGATTGTGCTGAGTGAAATAAGTTAAGCAGAGAGAGTCAATTAACATATGGTTTCACTTACTTGTAGAGCATAAAGAATAACACGGAGGACATGGGGAGATGGAGAGGAGAAGGGAGTTGGGGGAAATTGGAGGGGGAGATGAACCATGAGAGACTGTGGACTCTGAGGAACTAACTGAGGGTTTTGGAGGGGAGTGGGGTGAGAGGTTGGGTGAGCCTAGTGATGGGTATTGTGGAGGGCATGTATCACATGGAGCACTGGGTGTGGTGCATAAACAATGAATTCTGGAACACTGAAAAGAAATAAAAAAAATAAAAATAAAAAAGAAAAAAAGACATCTCTCTGTGTCTCCTAAATTCGGACTTATTAGTTTGGGGACATCTTTGGAAAATGTTTTCTTGGAGAACTAACTTGAAGACTAGGTTTTTCAGAACAGTATTTTATGTGAGAAGCAGGCAGGCTTTTAGATAAGGCTTTTCAACTACAGACCATATTTTTCACCAATTACCATTTGGTGTTGAAGTCCACCAGGAATAATATTAGGTCATGTGTGTGTTTGTTGACTCTTTCCTAGCTTTCATATTGATGTTGAGCCAACGCATGAGCTCATCAAAGACCCACAGTTATTGATACTCATAAGTGCTTGGTATTACAGTTTTATAATAACAGTCGGGATCAGCAGATGGAGCAGTAAAATGAGGGTAAGTGTTCTGAACCCCATCATTTCAATTTGTTTGTTAATGCTTTGATACAGCTTTCTGGCTACATGGGACATAAACACACCCATGATGGTGAAAGCAAAGGCATACATTGTTTTATATTCAGACTGTAATTTTCACTGCCTTGAGGTAGGAGTGAACTGAAGAAACAAGGGGGCTGATGCCTACTGTCAGAAGGAAACCTCTAGAGCAATGATCACAGAAGCATCTACCAAATTTGGTAACTACCTGCTTCAATTGTTTTACAAACAAAAAATTGTGCATGGTTAGGACTGTGGACTTTTGGCTCCAACTGCCTGAGTCCAAGTCTAGGCTTTGACACTTATTAGTTGTGGGGCTCTAGGTCTCATCTTCATCTATGAATAGGACATACCTCTTTGGTGAGCTTACAGGACTGAATACATGTAGATTTCCAAAAGTAGCTGGGCATATGTAAGGCTTTGTTACGAAAGCCCATAACTCTTGCTCTTGTGAACACCCACTTAAAAAAGTCCAGGCTAGAATTCTTATGGCCATTCTCTATGGGGTGGCCTTGCACACCCATCCATCTATACGTTAAGATTGAGCCAAAACTCTTTACTGAAAAGAATCTTGGCATTCCCTGCTTGTTGGTCTCTCCAGTTGAAGGCGGGATGGCTTCTCTTCAGGCTTTCTCCTTGAAGGGATTCTCGGCTTAGCTCCTACAGAGGGATACCACCCTTACCCTTGCCTCTGCTCCTGGTGAAGGTGAACAGGTCTGAAATGACAGCACAAACTAGCTGCACCACAGGCACTTTTTAGAAGGAACAGCGCTGAGCTCAATGTCTCTCAATGCTGACTTTTTAAAACCCTGCTAAGAGGAACAATGTGAATAAGGAGATTGTTCAACTGACAACCGTGGTCTGAAGTCTCAAGAGTCTAAAGTCTATCCCAGGGCAAGTCATAGTACTAGAGTTGAGCACAAAGACCTCATCATTCTGTCCTTCCCGTGTCCCTTCCCTCAAACCTTCCTGCCCTCATTGAATGGGACTTTGGTGGGGTGCGCCCTGTCCCCATATGCAGAGTGATTGAGAACAAATTACCACAAGGGTGTTGCTTATTGTGTCATGTATGGGTTCTCCTTAAGATGTGTCCATGGAGACAATTTTCTGGTCTAAGTGCCAAGGACAACTCTACCTCTGGTCATCTGGTGTCTCTGTTAGGAACCCTGTGAATTATATAAATGGCCAACCTTCCCTTTCCACTTTAGCTGCTATAACGTTTGGGCCATTATTGTGGCCAGCTCCTAAATCTTTGTCATCTTTACATTTCCAGCCTCTTTTCTGGCTTCTGCTTTATCCCTACCTTAATTATTTTTTCTGTCAGCTTCAACCTTTACTTTGTTACCCTATGGTTCCCTAAACTCCGTAAACATAAGCTTCCTTAAAACTTATGTACAGCGAGGAGGGATATACAAGAGTAAATGAGCAACTCCAAGGAGGAGGTATAGTCATCCCACTTCAGAGATGAGGAAACAGGCTCTGAAGGGTAAATCACCTTTCCCAGTGTCATAAAGCTAGCAAGTAAGTAGAAGGCCAAGGTCAAACTTTACTGCCAAGGTCACTTTTCACTGCCCTCCTCAAACTCAGAACTACATTCAGAAAGAGGTTACTGGGGATTAGAGGAGCTGCTGGCATAAGCAGCTAAGGGGTGGGTGGGGGCAGGGGCTGTAAAGCTGATGAGAACTGAAAGCTACACTTCTGTTTCACATCCAGGAAGGACATATTTATGAAATGTTTTGGTCATCAGAGTATAAGTAATCTGTAGAGTCAATCCCAATTGCATTGTAACCTTGATTAACTGAGACTGGTTATCTTGGGTAATTGAATTGTCAAGTTAACTGAGAGTCAACTCAATAGACTGCGCTATTCCACCCTGACTATTTTCCACCCTCAAAGTTTTCTTGTAGTCTCTGACTTTTCTCCTGCTTCAGTTACTATAATGTAGTGCACACATTTGGACCATTATTGTAATTCCAGACTCCATTCAATGCCTAATGCAATGCCCAGAACATAGTAAGTCCTCCTCATGCTTCTTGATTCTGCTGATTGTTAAGAGTTTTCTTGGGCCTTGGGGTCAAACTTGTGTTTATCACTTCTCTCTGAGTGAGATAATAGATGGTCTTATGGACTGTGGGGGGCAGGACGTTGACCCCACTCCAAATACACATGTACTCCACAACCCAGCCCACTGGCTGTCTAGTCCACTGAACTGAACTGAGGGGGAATCCTCAAAATAGTAGTCAGACACAAGTCTGTTTTGCTGTGATTTGCTTGTGTCACTTAAAATAGAAGCTTGATGATTTTGTTTTCGTTACTTGAGGATTCACATTGGCAGGAGTCTGGCTAATCAAGCTCTCGTTTGTCTGTATGACTTTCTCATTATCCATGACCGTTTATTGAGTTTCTTCTCAATAGAAGAACATTCTGGGCTTTGAGAATACGAAGATGTATGAAGGCTGAAAAAGTTTGATTTCATGGTGATGAACAGACCCAACTGGCTGTGGCTATGCTGTCTGTTGCAGATCTTATGAATTCTTTTCTGTGACATATCAGAAAGAGCCCAGGCTTTGGCTTTAGACCCACCATCAACTCTTTGTCGGACTGGTGAATAGTTCCTTAGTCTAATGGAACCTCAGTTTCCTCATTTGCAAAGTAGAGACATAAATATCTATTCAGTATGTTAGCAAGACCAGACCTAAGATGCATATGTGAAGCCCAGGCACATAATAGGTGCTCAACAAACACTAGCTGGCAATATTGTGCCTCTGAGCATTCTCTGCTCAGAAAAATAGGGAGAACTCCCTATTCTCACAACTGTTTTGAGAATGTGTGTTCAAATTTCTGTGAGGATCCCCTGGATGGTGAGTCGAAGCGCCAAGGTCACTGTAACTACAGGCTACGGACATGTGTGTCTGTAAATAGCCCCAACCCATGTAAACACTCCATTGAGAGTAACTGCCTGCATCACAGTGGAGATATGCATGCGCTGTTGCCAAGGGTTGTCCAACAGCCCGGGCCCACCTCGCACATTCATCAAGCCGCACGGCCGCCCAACAGAAGGAACACTGTGCGCCGGGCTTGTTCCACATGCTTTACGCTGAGAGAGAGCAAATCAATAGGAGAAAATGTGGCTCTGTTCTGTGGAGAGGAGGGGTGGGGGCCTTAGGGAGCGGTGAGGAGGGGGACATGAAAGAGTGAGGTGGACACATGGTGCTTAGGGATCGGAAGGAGCGCTAAGAAGAGGGAAGGTGAGTTCCTGTCTCACGCTGAGGTCTTTTATCCATTTCGAGTTTATCTTTGTGTACGGTGTAAGAGAATGGTCAAGTTTCATTCTTCTACATATAGCTGTCCAGTTTTCCCAGCACCATTTATTGAAGAGACTGTCTTTTTTCCACTGGATATTTTTTCCTGTTTTGTCAAAGATTATTTGACCATAGAGTGTACCCCAATGTTTATAGCAGCAATGGCCACGGTCGCCAAACTGTGGAAAGAACCAAGATGCCCTTCAACGGATGAATGGATAAGGAAGATGTGGTCCATATACACTATGGAGTATTATGCCTCCATCAGAAAGGACGAATACCCAACTTTTGTAGCAACATGGACAGGACTGGAAGAGATTATGTTGAGTGAAATAAGTCAAACAGAGAAAGTCAAGTATCATATGGTTTCACTTATTGGTGGAGCATAACAAATAATATAGAGGACAAGGGTAGATGGAGAGGAGAAGGGAGTTGAGGGAAATTGGAAGGGGAGGTGAACCATGAGAGACTATGGACTCTGAAAAACAACCTGAGGGTTTTGAAGGGGCAGGGTGGGAGGGTGGGGGAACCAGGTGGTGGGTATTAGGGAGGGCACAGATTGCATGGAGCACTGGGTGTGGTGAAAAAACAATGAATACTGTTACGCTGAAAATAAATAAAAAATTAAAAAAAAAAAAAGAAGAGGGAAGGTGAGGACAGACACAGAGGGCATCCCCACTCTGGTGGCTTACAACCTCTAAGTCCAGGAGGCTCTTTGCATTCCCCAGATTTCAGCTACACCCCCAAACCTGGGGTGAGGAGTGGAAGACTACTTGCACTGGCCCTGGCTGTGGTCCCACTGGCGAAGCCTCATCCCTTCATTCTCTTCCATGCCTTTCTCCCTCTTACTTCCCATCTCCTCTTTTTTTCCCTCTTCTTCCCCTTTTGGTTCATGTTTCCCTTCTAGCACCTCCTTCCTACTCTCCTTTTCCAAACCCCAGTGGTGGCATGCAGGTTATCTCTTTCACTAACAGAACATATCCTCCGCCCCATCACCTGACCTAGCCGTTAACCCCTGCTGCTCTGTGGGATGCACCTCAGCCTGTTATTAACTTCAGCTCAGCTGCCACCCCAGCTATGTGCAAGCTTATTCAGCAGGCACGGGTGGACGTGCGTGTCCATGGAAACAATGGCACTGGGACTGAGTGCCTGAGTCCAGGCGGCCCCAAGCTGTCTGGGTGACATGAGGGGCAGAGGCCTGAGGAGACGGTGCAGGGAGGGGGACATGGGATGTGACTGGAGTGAGATGGTCCCTCAGCCTCCCCCAAGGCCTGGCAAGTGCCAGCTGAGCTTTCACGGTGCAGAAGAAACGCTGTTCCAGGGAGGAAAGATGGTGACAAGAGGGGGAAACATGGTGAGGAAGGAGCCCTGGTTGGGATTCTGGGGGGTCCAGTGTCCTCTCAGGTTACTTATCTGCTTTAAGCCTCAACTTCCTCAACTTTAGGATGGGAACAATGACCCCTGCCCTCTGTGTGAGTACCCAGAGCTCTAGTGAGGTTCAAATGAGGTAAAGTGAGGTAAAGGATGGAAACTTGGTCTCTCCATGAGGCACACCATGAGGTGTGTTAGTCAGTCCGGGCTAACCTAACGGAGTACCACAGACTGAGCGCCTTAAACACGGTTCTGGAGGCTGGAAGTCCAAAACCAAGGTGTGGGTAGGGTTGGTTTCCTCTGAGGCCTTTTTCCTTAGCTTGCAGATGGCTGTATTCTCTCTGTGTCCTCACAAGGTCCTCCCTCTGTGTGTATCTGTGTCCTAATCTGTCCTTCTTATAAAGCCACCAGTCATATTGGATTAAGGCCCACCCTACTGACATCATTTTAACTTAGTTACTTCTTTAAAGTAATTTAAAGTAATTACTTCTTTAAAGTAATCTGAGGTACAGGAGGTTATGACTCCAACACACGAATTTTGGAGGGGCACAATTCAGTCCCTAACACACAGCTATTTCTATTGTGATCCATCGCCCTGGGGTTAGGATCTGTCTATCAGATGAGAACATGTTCACCCATGGCAGATGGAAGGATGGAGACTAGGTTCCAGAGGCCCTGTGGGGTTTGGGCCAGGCTTCAGGGGATGGCAGGCTCAGTGGTCCATCTTCCTGGCATAGCTCCACGTCCAGTGGGACACCTACTGTTGCTCAGGATTGGTGGCTTGAGCCCAGATCTATCCAGACACTCCTTCCAGGGATTACAAAGTGGTAAAAAAGAACTGTCCCTCCCATCCCCAGTCATGACCTCAGTCTCTTACCCACTCCTACCTGTGAGATGAGCAGAGGGATTTGGGGAATCAGTACTCATTCATCTATGAGATGTTCTGAGGCTTCCCCCTTCCTTTTGTCTGGCTAGGAGACCATCCCTTTCTAAAAACAATGATGAGGGGTAAGATATTCACTCATAGAATTTGAGGTATACAAGCTCTTTCTCCAGCTGTGTTCTCACTGGACTGGGGAGGTGGCAGACATCGTGGTGTTATCACTGGAATGGTGTGTGAGGCAGTGGGGAGCTCAAGGGACAGCTGGTGTCTGTTACACGTGTTGCCAGGAGTTGGGGGAGAACAACCCTTGTGCCTGCTTCTTCCCTGGGGTCTCTTGTAGTAGGAGATTGGCTGAAGCACAATGTGGGTGAAAGTAGGGAGAGTAGAAATAGGGTGAGCTGCCTGGACATTAGGGATGATAGCTGACCTGCCCAGGGTCAGTGTGAAGGATCCTGGAGGGTAGGGTGAGAGGCTGGCACCAAGTGAGGATACACCTACCAGGACAGCTAAGGGAAAGGCACCCTTGCCTTTCTCTGTTATCGACAGTGGAGGGCCGAGTGAATCTGGCACATGAAGCAGGATTGCTAGGGAAGAGATTCCAACTCCAGGAACTTTCCATGTATTGAAGTCTTGTTCCTCTGTCAATCCTGTAAATAATAGGCACCCCAAATTCAGCCTATCTGACACCAAAGTAATCTAATTCTTCCACCACTGGCTGTGTTATTCCACATCTACCAGATGCAGAGGGAGGGCAGAAAGGATGGTAGTCCCCACGGCAGTGGTGACTACATTTGCTCGTCTAGCAGAGTGGCGGGACCCCTGTCTGTGGGGTGATGAGGGCATGGGGCCTGTGCCATCTTCTCTCTGGCTGAGTAGCCTTGTGAGTTTCTCTTTCTCCCATGAAGCACATCCTTAATCTATGCCATGTGATCTTGCACAGTTTTCTCTAACCCTGGTGCATTAGGGGGTGACCCCTAGGGTGTCCCCGGCATGAAATGCCTTAAAATAGCCATGTGCTCAGGCAGAGGTTCCCTGCAGCCTGTGGAACAAGACAGAGTCAAGAGAGACCCGGTAGACATCTGCTTCAGTCTTCTCAGACTGCCACATCAAGTTAACACAGATGAGGCGTTTCATTTTAATCTTTAAAATAAGATTCATTCATTCATTCATTTATAGAGCTTGAGCAGGGGTGGGGGCTAGAGGCAGAAGGAGAGAGAATCTCAAGCAGACTCCCTGCTGAGCACAGAAGCCCAACATGGGGCTTGACCTCATGACCCTGAGATCATGACCTGAGCTGAAATCAAGAGTTGAACACTTAACTCACTGAGCCACCCAGGTACCCCACGGATGGGGTCACAGTTTGGGAGACTGGAAGTTCAAGGTCAAGGTGTTGGCAGTGTGGTTTTTAGTTAGGGTGTTCTTCCTGGTTTGCAGACAGCCACCTTCTCTCTGGGTCCTCACATGGCCTTTCCTCTGTATGTACGGAGAGAGAGAGAGCTCTGGTGTCTCTCTTTTTTCTTATTAGGACACCAGTACTATAGGATTAGGGCCCTACCCATATGACCTCATTTAACCATAATTACCTCCTTAAAGGTTCAGTCTCTAAATACAGTCACATTGGGGGGTAAGGTTTCAACATACACATTTTGGGGGACACACTTAGTCCACAAGACTTCTATGACCCTGGATAGCAGCCAATTAAAAATGCAGCATGTCTCTTTCTAGCAGAAAGATGCTCCAACATTCAAGGAAAGGGAAGAGGAGGTGTTCTTGGGTGGTCTTCACACCTCTCTCCCAGATTCCAGGGAGAGGAACAGGAACACAAAAAAGACCAGACCTCATCCTCTCACTCCTTCTGGTTCTGGAGGTGAAGGCTGTTCAGGGTTGAGAAGAAGAAAAGCTTTTTTTTTTTTTTTTTTAAAGATTTTATTTATTTATTTGACAGACAGAGATCACAAGTAGGCAGAGAGGCAGGCAGAGAGAGAGGAGGAAGCAGGCTCCCCGCCGAGCAGGGAGCCTGATGCGGGGCTCAATCCCAGGACCCTGAGATCATGACTTGAGCTGAAGGCAGAGGCTTAACCCACTGAGCCACCCAGGCGCCCCGAAGAAAAGCTTTAAACAGACGCAGATCAAAATGCAAGATGGACTGAGTTTTTAATGACCAAAATCAATGAGAGAGAGTTAGAGAATCTGCTCAAGGTGCCATTAAGGGATCTGCTATGCACAGAGGAAGGGAGATTGGATTCAGCAGTGTACTGAGGTCAGACTGCTAGGAGACCAGCTCCATCTTCGGGGAAGATGAAGTCCTTTGCAATCAGAACTTTTTGTTATTCATGACTGTCCTGATGTGCAAATGCTCTAGGAAACTTACCCTTTAAGTAGTGGTGCTTCAAGTGGGGTGCTCCCAGGGCACAAGCCCTGGGAGGACAGGGCACAGCGTTGCACTGGGGCTCTTGATGTTTTCCAGGGGAAGGATATGGGGGGAAGGAGCAGTCAGAGGGCATCAGGGAAACAAGGAAGGTACTTCCAGCTTAGAGGGCCAGAGGCAGGAGGGGCCTGACATGTTCCAGAACCTATGTGTTTCAGCCTAAGGCAGCCATTTCCTGTCTTTGGAGTTCACAGGCCAGAATAAATAAATAATAGTTGGAAATCAATAAAGGATCAGCAGCTTTGTATTTTGGCTAAGAAAGGATATGAAGAAAAAACACTACCATCTACTATCACCATCCTTTCCTAAAAGAAAGGATATTTTGACATCCCCTTGCCCCAAACCAAAGAAGAGAGAAGGGACATAACCTCAGAATTATGTGGAATTCTTTAAATTGAATAAATAAATATGGCATTGGAAAAAATTCGCTGCATTGCCCTTGTTTTATTCATTTTGCTGAGGCTGTTGAAAACATTAGAAATCTGGCTGAAGCTAAGAGGATTATGCCTACGTGTGAGTGTGTCTGTGAATGTGGATCTTCTTGTGGGAAGGCAAGTGTGTGAATGTCACACCCGGATGTGGGAGTCTGAGCATATGGATGAGTGTGTTGCTTGGGTGCATGTGTGTGTTGGGGATGGAGGGAAAGGGAAGAGGTAGGTGGGTGTGGGAGGAGAAGGGGAGTCACAGCACCAGGAGCTGGAGTCCGCCCATTATTGGTAGGATCTTGACTTGCTTAAAGTCCGCCTGTAGTTATAGGGGACATTTTCCCTTCCATCCCCATTCCACCGTCACCCCCTTGCATCTTTTCCATTCCTCCCCTCCCCGACTCTAATGCCATGGTGCAGCTGGCCCCCCGGGCCCACCCCTGGTCAGCACCCCTGCCAGACTTCTCACATCCTGCCAGGAAGAATAGTTATTCTGTAAAGGAGACTTTACATTCTCCTGACACACAGTCACTCCAGGAAGCAAAACTGAGCCAAGTCCTTATTCAGCAAAGGATTCAGCTCCCTTGGGCCCTGGCCCTTCCTGAGCCTCTCATGTGGTTAATGACCTTGAGTCAGTGACACTGCCCTTCAGCCCTCTCCCTGGCAGGGAAAGAGCCACAGGTGACCTTGAATCTTCTTGGAAGCACCCTTTGGCCTCTCTCCTTGTTCCATGGGAAGAGCCACCTGACCTTGGTCCACACTCCTGGAGTGGGCTAGGGTTCCCTCTTATTGGTCAGAAACCAATTCTGGGTCCTTCTGCATCACTCCTCACCTAGGGAAACAACTTACTCCGGTCAGGCTATAGCCATCCAATCCCTCCAAAATTCTGCGTCATCTCTTGTCTGTATGCTTTGTTTTTTTCAGTTCTTTTCTGGCAAGACTGCTTTTCCAAATGGTAGCCTAACTTCAAAGTTCAGCTAAAACGCTACCTCTTCCAGGAAGCCTTCTTGTACCACTGCAATGAGTGCTGATTTTGCCTACCATGGTGAGGGGAGTATGAAGATTGGAGTCCAACCTCGAAATCCTCCCCCATTTAAAAAAAAAAAATGTCTGTTTCCTAAAACTAAAAGAAAACCTATGGGATGGGAGAAGATATTTGCAAATGAATAATCAGATAATGGGCTAGTATCTAAAATCTATAAAGACCTTATCAAACTCTACTCCCCAAAACCAAAAAATCCAGTCAAGAAATGGACAGAAGACACGAACAGACATTTTTCCAAAGAAGACATCCCGATGGCCAAGAGACACATGAAAAAGTGCTCCACATCACTCGGCATCAGGGAGATACAAATCAAAACCGCAATGAGTACCACCTTGCACCTGTCAGAATGACTAAAATTAACAAGTCAGGAAACAACAGATGTTGGCGAGGTTTTATTATTTGAGATTTAAAAACTCAGATAAACTTCTTGGCTGCGCTCCCCCTCTCCCCCCGCCATGATGATTTTGTCCAATTATTTTTTTAAAGTCATGCTTTCTTTTTTACTGCTTTTAAGGTTGTCTTTTTATGGGGTCATTTTTTAGTGCTTATTATTTCTCATTGATTTTACTTTCTCGTTTAGTGTTTACTAAAGGAAATATAGGAAATGGCAGCTGGAGGGGAGGTGGGAGCTGGCACTCTGGGGACTCTGGTCCAGCTTGGGTCGGGGAAGGCAGCAAGACTCTGAGCAGGATGGAGCGGGTCTCAGTCCCAGCCGCACCCCTCGGCCAGTCACAACTTCTCCAAGCCTGCAAACAGAGATAGACCCCAGCACTCTTGGTTGTTATGAGAATGAATTTGGGTCGTACCTATGGCACCCAGCAGAGTGCATGGCCACATCAGGAGCTCACAACATGAGTGAAAACTCCTCTTCATCTTCATTCTCCAAGCAGAGTCCTGAACTGGCCTTTGAGGAGGCACTGGCTCCACTAGCCTACAGGGTATCTTTCTGTGAATTAGAGAGGGGTGCCCCCCTGGGCAGACCAGGGCATAGGGCTGGGCAGCAACCTCACAGTAATGCAGAAGGCAGCCAAGCTCATGGTGAACATCCCCATTCCTGCAGCACAGCTGCAGCTAATGAAACACGTGAGTCTTGAAGCCAGCCCCAAGCTCAGGGGAGCTGGCAGGCAAAGGTATTGTGTGCAGAACTTTGGGGTAGGGGGGCCAGGGTACACACTACTCTGTTTTTGTTTTTGTTTTTTTTTTCTGTACTTGCCTCTTTCCTCCATGTGAAAGGAAGCTCCTTCTCTGTCCTCTACAAGCATAATAAATGCTTGTGTAATGGGCATGAGCCTGAGGGGACCCAGGGAAGAGGCCAAGAAGGGCAAGAAAAGTGGCCCATGAAGCTCCCCTCTCCCTGGCTGCAGCCTCTGAGAGGTGGGGGCACAACCAGCTCACACCAGTTCTCCATCTTCGTCTCCAGTTCATAGACCTTGTTACCTGGCCAAATACATTGCAACAGAATTTCTGTCCAAATTTCCTTGCACTCTTACAGACCTGCAGGAGCAGCACACGGTCCATCTTGCCACGCACTCTGATACCCTAGGCTCCTGCCCAAACAGAACACTGAATTAATCACATTCTTATTCTTTGCTGCAGCGAATCTTCACAGAGCATTTTCGAAGTGCCCAGGACCCCTCTGTGACTGGACACTGGCAGCCACAGGCCTGATCTCAGGGAGCTGGTGTCTAACACGCTATCAGGTCTTGGTCACCGTGTAGTCACAGTACAGAGGGACTCTCTGTCACAGGTTTGGGGAATAGAAGCAGAGCAGGGTGTGGGTAAGTTTGGTTTGGTGTTGGGGGGACAAGGGCTAGAGGAGTGAGGAGAGGGCAGTAGGCCAATCCTTCTTAGTAATGCCCACAGGGCTGGCCATGACCAGCCTCTGTTCTGCCACCTGAGTGGTTTTCTAGAATGTCTATCTGACTGCCCCAGGCTCTTGCTTCAGCAGCCATTTTAGTGGCCCCTTCTCATCTGCATACATTCCAAGCATCTATTAGTGTGGCCTGACCCATCCCTCTGATCCTTACCTGATCCTTACCCTTCTGGAACCCCAGGCCTCACACCATACACACCAGCAATTTAACCTGCTTGAAACTCTCGGATTATCACCTGTGATTGAATTCCTCACACCTTTGCTCACACACTCCCCTCTATTTGAAATATTCTTACCCACCAACCTTGTCACTTGGCTGATTCTTTCTCATTGTTGAGGGCTAATTTCATGTGTCACCTCCTCCAGGTAGCCTTCCTTGCTCCCTCAGGCAGGATTAGAGACGTGACCATCTCCTGGGGACCTTGCTAAGACCCTGCTTCTGATTCAGTGGGTCTGGAATGGGGTCAAAGATTTGCATTTTCTCACAAGCTCCCAGGTGATGCTGATGCTGGACTGCACTTCAAATAGCAAAGCAGTCTTAGGTTACCTGCTGGGTCTGGTTCAATTCCAAACATCTAGCACAGGGCCCCGTAGCCTTTTGGGTGTCAAGGACTCCTTTGAGAATCAGATTAACTATTTCGGCCACTCTTCCACAATATGCACATACACCAATAGTTTTGCATACATTTTCAGATATTATATTGCTTCCATGCACATGAGGTTAGTGGCCCCTCCCCCAGGGCCATCCCATAATGCCATGGTTCAGAAACCATCTTGGCCACTAGCTGGCTGCCTTGGTTTTCTCATTAGAAAGGTTGCTAAAGCTTTTAGAAAAAAGATGATACTAATAGCAACTTTCTCACAGGGTTATTGTGAGGATTAAAAATGGGAAAGCAAGAAAAGTGCTTAGCATGGGGTCTGATGAGCTCTTGATAAATATTCTTCTTATTATCATTAATAATGGATGTGCACGGAGAGGAGCTGTAGTTGGAAGAGCCGGGCGTCCCAGAGAGAAACACTTCCCTCTCCCTGGCGCCCCTTGGAGGGAGATGGGACCCAGGTCAGTTGTCCCTACTCTTCTGCGAGGACCTCGAGGCTCCGGGAGCTTGCATACGGTGGCCAGAGTCACTCAGCTTCTAAGGAGCAGAGTTTTACAGCTCCTCCAAAGCTGGTGTTTTGTTCCCTGTATTTCCCTGTTGAAAATAAGCAAACAAATGGAGGCATGAGGAGGCCTTTTTTTTTTTCCCCTTATAAAAATATTTAAATTATTCCACCACATTTAAGAAAGTGATATTAACTTTAATTTTCATCATTTTTGGCAAGGTAACAAAGCTGCCTGTGAACTTTTCTCAACACATTAGTCGCTTGGGTGGTTAATTATTAGCCATTAATTTTGGTGACGTTTTCCGCAAAGTGACGGCTCCAAAGAGTCACTTACCTGTTTATTCACACTTTCCACGAAAGACCCGTTTTTCTTTACAACAAACCCAATATTAAATATGTAGCCCGCTTTATTTATTTATTTTTACATGGAAACTCTGACCTGTGAAAGCCCCTTTCTTTTCATCCCAGTTTCAAAACAATTCATTCATGCATTTGAGAAGTTATGTAAATGAGCTTTCTTGATTTTAGAGGATTTCTCTGGAATTGATTTTGGGATTCTGTATTAATTACCACTACCCAGGCATAGGGGCTGTCACATAATGGATATATTTAGCAAGAATGACAAGGCTGATAATTATGCACAAGGAGCCTTAGAAAAGGGACTGTTTACTTTGATGTTTAATTTCAGCAGACTTCTTTAGTTTGTTAAACTTAATCAAAAGCAATCAAAATACACTAGTGTGAATTACAGCAAATTAATTTCAAACCAGCGGAAAACATTATGTCTTTCAAATGTGAATTTTGAACCAGAACTTCTAAATGAGCCACTCAAAGCAAGAAAGTTTTTGAGTGTGGAACTTTTTTGGTCAAGAGCTTGAGCTAGGATCTGAGTGAGGACTATGCAGGACTGTGCAAGAGACTGTGCTTTCTGGAAGGATTGAGGCCTATGAATGGCCTTCATTTTGGGGTTTAAGGCAAACTCATTCTAGGACTTGGGAAAGTCACTTCAACCCAGCTTCTCAGGGCCTTAGTGCCTGATCTGTCCAACAACCTAATTTTTGCCTTGCTCTTATTATAAAAAAACATTTTACCTTTATCATCTTTGTTGAATATTTACCCTGTGCCAAGTTCAGTGTGTCTTCTTATTTCCCTTGAGCCTTACCATGGCCCCGTGAAGTCCCCCGTGCACAGATGAGGACCCTGTTCCAGGACTCTCCCAGCCAGTTCTCTCCAGTTTACTCCTCTACAGACATTTTGTTTATTTTTGGCAGACTTCTTTGGTTTGACAACTTAATCGGGAGTAATCAAAACATGCTTATGGACATATAGAAAATTAATTTCAAGCCAATGTAAAAGATTATATTTCCCTACCATGGATAATCAAATGAGAAGATGGATGTGAAAATATTTCGTAAAATGTTGCCCGCTATGCAAATGAACAGTGTTAAGAATGAGAGAGCAGGTCTAGCAGAGAATGCAAAGGCCAGTCCTAGAGAAAACGACACTCAGCTCCTCCAGCTCACGGCTCATCATGGGAGGCTTGGTTTTATTTTACAAGATTTATAATTCATATATAATTATACACATATAATTATATATATAATATAAATTTATAATTAAATTTATAATTTAATGGGGCCCATCGAATCAAACATTGATTCACTGAACACGTTTTCCGGGTTTACCTATGAAAGATCAAGGAACTAGGAAAGGAATGCAGAGCTTGATAAGATGTCACCCTGACCCTGGGAGCCCACTATGTTGTGACAGAGATAAACACATAAATTGTTCATGATAACCCAAAGATCCATGAATAGGACCCAATGATGACACTTGTTTGACACTATTTTAAGGATGGAAACTTTGTCTCATTTACCAATGTATCCCCAGCACCTGGCACACAGACTGGCTACAGAAAGTATTTGATAAATTTGGTCGAATGAATGAGTTTTTAAAAAAGATTTTATTTGTTTATTTGAGAGAGAAAGAGAGAAAGAGTGAGGGAGCATACGCAAGTGGGGGTGGGGTGCGGTAGGGGCAGAGGGAGAGGGAGAAGCAGACTTCTTCTCGAGGGGCTGGATCCCAGGACCCTAAGATCATAACTTGTGCCAAAGGCAGATGCTTAGCCATCTGAGCCACCCAGGTGCCCCTGAGTGAATGAATTTTAAACAGGTCCTGGCTATTGGGGTGGGCATCCAGAGAGGATGATAGTCAATGGAACTTTGTAAAGATTAACCTAGTATTTATGGGTGGAGAGGTTCTGAAGGTCACCCCAGGATGAAGGAGCTTTGTGAGGTGCTGGGGTGCCATGTCTAGTGGGTACAGGATTACATGGGGGTGGAAAGTTACATGGGATCATCTGGGGCTGGTTCCCACACTACAGAGGGTGATGTTTGCTCTGCAGGTTTTAGAGGAGGGGAAAGCTCTACATGGTCATGCTCTTGACTAGACTGGGTTTGAAACTTGGTTCCATTCTTTGCTAACTGGGTTACTCTGGGCAAGTACCGAAGCTCACTCTGCCTCTATGTCCTCAAGTATAAAGTGGGGATGAAAACTGTCTTCTTTTGTGGGGTTGTTGTGAGGATGATATTAACTATTAGGTATAAAGCACTTAGAATCACGCTATACACAGACCTGAGTCGGTGCTAGCTGTTATTATTAATTGTTGTTGGATGGCTCTGGTGGGACTCTTGCCACTTGTCAGCTATGTGACCTTGACATAGCAATTGACACCTTCCAATCCTCATTTTCCTCGCTGTAAATGGGACAGAGGAAGTGCAAATGTCAAGAGTGTAGGTGAGATAATGGGCACATTTTGCATAGTTCCTACCTGAGAGCAAGTCAGAGCAGACTGTGGCCTGTGTCAGGAAGACTCCCTCATGATGAGAGGAAGCTTGGATGAGACGTGAGCAGTGGGACTAGCTTGGAGTTTATTTCAGCTGCCAGTATGAGACACAGAGAACTAAACTTCTGTGAAGCCAGAACTGAAGTGGTGCCTGAGGCCATGGTGAGGTAAGGGGAGAGTGGATTTGAGAGACTTGTCTGTCGGACCCGCAGGCTCACAGGAAGGTAGAGGAGAAGAGGACAAGGAGGTTTCTCACCTGGCTCCTGGAAGTATATGCACACATGGGCTGAGATGAAGAGCCAGGAGAAGGTTTGGGGATGAACAGAGATGACGAGTTTACGTGAAGCAGACATATGGTTGGGAGGGGATCAGAACAGAGGATGTGTATGCTAATCACATTTTGACAGAGTCTGCAGTTTTAGAAAGATGAACTTACCCATGCTACTCTTTTAAAAAATTATGGTCAACCTCACTAATGATTAGGGAAATGCAAATCAAAACCACAATGAGCTATTACCTCACATCTGTCAGAATGGTTCATATAAAAAACACAAGAAACAAGTGCAGTGCTGGCGAGGATGTAGAGAAAAAGGAACCATCGTGCACAGTGGGTGGGAATGCAAACTGGTGCAGCCACTATGGAAAACAGTATGGAGGTTCCTCAAAAACTTAAAAATAGAACCGCCATATGCTCCAGTAATTCCACTATAGGGTGCTTACCAAAGAATATGAAAACACTAATTTGAAAAGATATATGCTTATAGAAGCATTATTTATAATAGCCAAGATATGGAAGCAGCCCAAGTGTCCATGGATACATGAATACACACACACACACACACACACACACACACAATGGAATATTACTCAGCCTTATAAAGAATGAAATCTCGGGCACCTGGGTGGCTCAGTGGGTTAAGTCTCTGCCTTCGGCTCAGGTCATGGTCTCAGGGTCCTGGGATTGAGCCTTGCATCAGGCTCTCTGCTCAGCAGGGAGCCTGCTTCCCCCTCTCGCTCTGCCTGCCTCTCTGCCTACTTGTGCTCTTTCTTTCTCGGTCAAATAAATAAATAAAATAAAAAAAAAAAGAGAATGAAATCGTAGCATTTGCAACAACATGGATGGGTCTAGAGAATATAATGTTAAGTGAAATAAGTCAGAGAAAGACAAATACTGCACAATTTCATTCACATGTGGAATTTAAGAAAGAAAATGAGAGGCTCCTGGGTGGCTCCATCAGTTAAGCATCTGACTCTTGATCTCAACTCAGGTCAAGATCTTAGGGTTATCAGATCAAGCCCTGAGTCAGGTTCTGCACTAGGCACGGAGCCTGCTTCAGATTCTCTCTCTTCCTCTTTCTCTGCCACTACCGCATGCTTGCTCATTCTCTCTCCAAAAAAAAAAAAAAAAAAAAAGGCAGCAAACAAACAAATGAACAAAGAAAAAGAAACAAATGAACTAAGGAAAAAGGAGACAAACAGAAAAATGAGACTCATAAATATAGAGAATAAACTGATGGTTGCTAGATGGGAGGTGGGTGGGGGGAGGAGTGAAATAGGTGATGGGGATTAAGAGTATACTTATTATGATGGGCACTGAGTAATGTACAGGAATGTTGAATCACTCTATTGTGCACCTGAAATGAATATAACACTGTGTGTTATATTGGAATTTAAAAAAATATGGCAAAATATACATAACAAAATTTAGTAACCATGCTTAAGCACACAGATCAGTGTGTTAAGCACATTCACAGTGTTGTGCAGCCATCACCCCCCTGCCTCTCCAGAACTTTCCATCTTCCCAAACTGAAACTCTGTACCAGTTAAACACTAACTCCCCAATTCCCTACCTCCCAGTTGCTGGCCATCACCATTCTACTGTCTCTATGAATTTGACCACTCTAGAAGCCTCATGTCAATGAAATCATAGAATAGTTATCCTTTTGTGACTGGCTTATTTCACTTAGCATCTGTCTTCAAGGATCATCCATACAGTAGCATGTGTTCAAATTTCCTCCCTTCTAAAGGTTGACAAATATTCTATTGTATACACAGACCACATTTTGTTTATCCACTCATCTGTCAGTGGACATTTGGGCTGGTTCCCCTCTTTGAATATGGGTGTACAAATGTCTATTCATGCCCTTGCCTTCAGGTCTCTTGTGTATATAACCCAGCAGTGGAATTGCTGGATCACATTATAAATTTATGTTTAATTTTTTTAGAAACCACCATATGGTTTTTCACAGAGGCGACATCATTTTGCATTCCCACCAGCAATGTACAAGGGTTCCGATCTCTCCGCATCCTCACCAACATGTTACTTGTTATATTTTGTTTCATTTTTCTCACTCAACTTTTGTTCTAGTGTGTTTCAAAATTCTGTGACAGATTTTTGATCAAGTTGTTTCCATTAAAAAGTACTGATTTAAAAAACTAATAACTTAAAATTGACGGACACACACACACATATACAGACATGCACACACACAAATGGTTCACAAAACATTCTTCTTTTCTTCTGAAGGTTTTATGAAGCATTGTTATCATTCACCAATCTTTTACTATTAAACCTAAATGACAAATGACACAAAAGCTCTGAGACTGCTCTCCACCAATGATTAAGACTGAGGTGGCAGGTTTTGGGGATAATATTCATTTAGCTTTCTGAGCTTTTTGGGCAGACTTGGTGACCTTGCCAACTCCAGTTCCTTTCTTATCCATTGCTACGATGATACCCACAGTAACCATCTGTCTCGTGTCATAAACAGCAAAATGGCCCAGAGGACAATAGAGAAGTTCTCAACATATATGGGCTTACCAGGAATCATATTAGCGATGGCAGCATCACCAGATTTCAAGGACTTGTGTCCTTCTAGCTTCTTCTCAGAACAGCCCATCAATCTCCTTCCATTCAGCAAACTTGTGAGGAGTGTGAGCTGTGTTACCATCTAGCACAGGTGCATATCCAGTACTGATTTGGCCTGGATAGTTCAGGATAATCACCTGAGCTGTGAAGCTATCTGGTTCCATTTGTGTGGGTCATTTTTTCTGTCACAAACCACAGTGCCATGACAAACATTTTGGACAGACCCATTGTTGACCTTAAAGCCCGCATTGTTCCCAGAAAGAGCTTCACTCAAAGCTTCATGGTGCATTTCAACCATCTTTAGTTCAGTTGTAACACTGAATGAAGCCAAGGTCATCACCATGCCAGGTTTGAGAATACCAGGCTCCACTTAGCCCCCAGGGACAGGAAATACCACCAATTTTGTGGATGTCCTGGAGGGGCAGACAAAGGCTTGTCAGTTGGATGAGTTGGTGCAAGATGCAATCCACAGTTTCAAGCAGCATGATTCCACTGGCATTGCCACCTTTATGAGTGATTTTCCATCCCTTGAACCAAGGCGTGTTAGCACTTGGCTCCAACATGTCGTCACCATTCTAACCAGAAATCTGACCAAATGTTACTGTGTTGGGGTTGTAGCCAATTTTCGTAATGTAGGTGCTGACTTCCTTAACAATTTCCTTGTATCTCTTCTGGTTATAGGGCATTTCAATGGAGTCTATTTTGTGAACACCAACAATTAGTTGTTTGACATTCAAATGTGTAAACAGGAAGGGCATGCTCATGGGGCTCTCCTACCTAGAGATAACCTGCTTCAAATTCACCAACACCAGCAGCAACAACCAGGACAGAACGGACACTTTGAGATGTGCCTGTAATCATGGTTTTGATAAAGTCTCCATGTCCTGGGGCATCAGTGATGGTCAGATGATCACATAACACTTGCTGATCTTGAGTCCCTATAGGGTAACATCAGTAGTAACACCATGTTCATGTTCAGCTTTCAAGACTTAGGCATACTTGAAGGAGACTTTCTCATGTCAGCGGCATCCTTCTCAAAATTTTCAGTGGTTCTTTTGTGAATCCCACCACATTCATAGATCAGATGGCTAGCAGTAGTAGACTTGCCTGAATCTACATGTCCAACGATGGTGATATTGATAGGAATCTTTTCCTTTCCCATTTTGGTTTAAGTTTAGGGGTGGTTTTCATGACACCTGTGCTCTGGTGGCCAACTCATGAAAAATATGGTTTTTTTTTTCTTAATAATAACCATCCTAATGGGTGTGAAGCGATGTCTCATTGTGTTTTGATTTGCATTTCTCTAATAATTAGTAATGTTGAGAATCCTTCCACACACTTATTGGCTACTTGTATATCTTCTTTGAAGAAATGTCTAGTCAAGTTCTTTGACCATTTTTTGATTTAGGTTGTTTGTTTTTTGTTGTTGAGTTATAGTTCTTTATATATTCTGCACATTAATCCCTTATGTGGTAAATAATTTGCAAACATTATCTCCCATTCTGTGGGTTACTCTTTTACTCTCTTAATAGTGACCTTTGATGCATGAGAGCTTTTAATTTTGATGAAAGCAAGTTATCTATTTTTGCCATTTTTGTGTGTGTCATATCTAACTACATTACTTCTTATATCATGTAAGAAAGAGTCACATTTTTATGCTAAGCTTCTGGGATAATGTTGCAAGTATATGTCTGAGCAAATCTACTTTATTATATTCTCTTGGGTTAATTAGACATATGCCAAGCTTCAGATCCTTGTAGCTTCCCTTCTGAATTTTCTTACATGTATCAATGTTCTCATCAATCTTCTAGTTTCTAGGCCTAAAAATAGTCATTCTTGACTTCCTGTCCCTCTCTCTTCATAGGCAGCTACAGAAATGGGGAAAATTATTTCCTTTATCCTCCTGGGCAGCTAGGCTACATTTCCCAGCCACCAAGCAGTTACATTAATGAGCTCTCGCCAACAACACATGGGCAGAAGTGATGTTTACTACTTTTCTGGGCTGGCAGTAAAAGCTTCTATAAAACCCTCTGTGCTGTCTCTCTTCCCTCATCTTCCTATTGTATTCGGAGCAGAGACACATCTGGTGAGAACAATGTAGACTCTGTTAGATTAGAGCCACAAGGCAGAAGGGGCCTGGGTCAATGAAGGTCTACATGGATTAAGTCTCTCCAAACACCCACATCGTATCGAGGTGAATGAGAAATAAGCCGTGGTGTTAAGCCACTTAGATTTTGCAGGTTTTGTTACAGTAGCTGGCCTGTGCAGACTGATGTCCCAACAGTTCCAAAGTCCCGTCAGGCCTATCTTCATGATGTGTCTCCCTGTCCCGTCCTTCCCATGCCTACTTAGACTCTCTTAGTCTCATTACTGCTCCCCTCACCCCTGAACTACTAAACTCCTAACACGGTTTATTAACTGGATTACCTGCTTCTACTAGTTCCTCCTCTAGTTCACCATTTATGCATACGGAAAATAAATATTTCTAAGAGGATAAATGTTTCATATGCGTATGTTTACAAACTTGTGTTATCCAGGGCCTTTCCCCAAAGGATGCCTTCTTTCCTCTCCTACCCTCATCCACAGAACATTCAGCATTCTTCATGGATTCATCCTTGTGTTTTTTGTTTTTGTTTTTGTTTTTAAATCTTGGGTCCATCTATTCCTCCTCTTATCTCTTTAAGACTTAACTTCCTTCAGGTTTAAGTGGTTTTCCCTCCTCCAGGGGGCCTTCTGTGAATTCTTGTCTTCCTCTCTGTCTCATACCCTTGGCACTAGACATATGTTACTCTTTATACATATAGTTCCATGCTTAATGAATGTCTTCAGCCAGAATTGAGATTATTTACTTTGGGTTCATCAATGGGATATGTGAATCTCCTGAAATTATGTTCCAAAGTCTACGTATGTGCACATGCACGTTTCATTGTTTTGAAGCAGGGCTGAACTTACTGCCTTCACATGTCCCTTGCAGTGTTGCACGTTCACGAGACTGGGATACCCATTGTCCCTAGAAAACAATTCATGAAACAGTTATCAGAGGTGAGAAAAGCTTGGGTGGAGGAGGCAAAGTCAGCTTACATAGGAAACCCTTTGTACTCTTCCTGCTTTGACAGTGACCACTGCCTGCCGAGCTTCCAGGGAGAGGGGTCAGGAACTCCAGCCATAGAGTAACTCCCTGTCCCTTGCACAGCCCCACATTCACCTCATTCCCTTTGGTTCACACAAGGCAGGTGGTTTGTGGAGAAGACCATAATGGACCAGAGACTACTCCTTAACCACCTCTGAGCTGCCCGGGGTAGGGGGTTAGTTCTTGCCAAATGCTGGTGCAGGAGAAGAGCTCCTCTGTTCCTAGTCATTCCCCTGAGATAATTCCATGCTAGTCAGCAGCCCGACTTTCCATTGCTTATCTCCATACTCATTTGGAGTCTCTCTAATATCCTATGTTCTAGGCCCTGTGGCCTTTGATGCCTGCCCTTCCCGAGGGAGCCCTGGTACAGCTTCGCTGGACCCATCCCCTCTGCAGCTCTACTGTTTGCTCAGCACCCAATCTTGGCAGCCAGCAGAGTGCCTTGCTAGCTTTTTCCCTCTACAGCTCTTTGAATGTTTAATAAATTCTTAATTAAAAGCCGGGCACCTCATCTATTTCTGTCAATTGCTTCTCTGTTGTGAAGAAGAGAGGCCTACAAGAGGTAAATGTCAACCCTGTATCCCGCCCTCCTGTCACATACACAACTACACACCTGCGTGCATGTGCGTGCACACACACACACACACATGCAGGGCAATAGGACTCGGTGCTCTATTTACATAATTCTATTGACATTTTGAGGCTAAAATTATGTATGCTACTTTAATTTGCTGTTAAATTAAATTATGAATGTTTGGAACGTAGTAATTTCTTTTGTTCTATGAACAGATTGTTTTATATATCTGCCTATATTACCAAGTTATTAATTTAATGATTTCATAATAGCAGCTCATTCCTCTGGGTAATATAAAGGCTGAAGTGCATGCTCCATACAGCACAGGCAGACGCTGTTTGCCCTACGTGAATTGAAGGTTTTAGGAATAAAGATATTAGTTTTGGCAGGATGTTTAAGTGTGCATAGGAAAACTGGAGGGATGTGTCAGGTCAGCTCCAGCTTCCCAATCTCATTTTAAAAAGGCAGGACATGGTCCATTGCCCATGAGACCAAATGAAAAATAATTTTCTTAAATAAAGTCAAACACCTGGCTGATGGTGGGCAAGTCTGAGAGCTGCTGCCTGCCCATTTGCTCTCGCTGCTCTGAACATAGTGTAGCTTTATCTGGGCCTTTCCTATTGCAGGTCTGTTGGGCTGTTACCCCATCGGCATCCTGGCGATGTGCTGCCATGGTGACATGGCATTGGCTTCATCATCCCAGTCCTTTCGGGGAGAGGGCAAAGAGCCAGCTGCAGTGGGACTAGGGGGATGAACCTGGAATATGGATTCAGAGGAGACTTCCTCCTGGGCTTTTGGCTTGGGCTCTCTGAGCCTCACTTCCCTAATCAATAAAATGGGGGTACTGAGATCACTTCCTCAACCAATTCTGCAGGAGTTGTGTGGTTCAAACAACAAATGAGATGAGGATGAGAAAATGCTTTGTAATCAGCAACAGACAGGGCTCTCTGGGGGTTGCAACTGTGAGGGATGTGGGCAGGTACCGCTAATTACCACACATAATGATAGAGCAACAATCTTCATAATTCCCCCATGGCCTCAGGCCACTCACTGATTTCTGGGCCTCCTATTGAGGTTACTCCTGTTCATACCTAAAACTAGGTGATTTCCAAGGTTCTCCCACTCTTGGTAGCTTTGGACTCTATGAGTTTTTGGGAGAAACCACCAAAACGTTTCATCTTCGTTGGAAAGCCAAGATGGAGGTAGAGCCATATAAGGAGTTAATGGCACATCTGGTGGTTCAATAAACATTGAGCACCTCTGCTTAACGAGTACTGATTTAGAGCTCAGATGCGATGGTCCCCAACACAGGCACTGAGGTGATGGTCTCATGGGTTTCAGATGCCTGAACAGGTGTCCATGTTATCCCGTGGTGATGGGGGCATGTAACCTTCCCAGACTGGGGCCAGGAAAGGGAACAGGAAGCCTGGGCTAAGACCTCAAGGTTGGCCATAGGTCAGCATGCAAGGAAGGCATGAGGGGTGGGAATGGCAAAGGCGTTTCAGGAAGAACACATGAGTGAGGGAGGTAGGAGAGAACAATGCAGCATGGCTGGGCCATCAAGCCTGGGGTTGCAGGAAGAGGAATGAGATACAGGCTGGAGGGAACAGCAGAGCCTGTATCTGCAGATATGGAAAGGCTCATTAAGCAAAAGGCAATTGGGGATCCACTGAAGGAAAACATATTGATAGTGCTTTAGAAGGGACACCATGTTTGCCGTGGGAAGAACAATTTGGAAGAGGTTTAGACTGGAGGCCGGGAGGCCAGTTAGGTGGCTATTGCAGCAATCAAGGGGGCAGACAACGAGGATCTGACTTAGGTAGTTCAGTGCAGTGGGGGCAAGTACACAGATGCAGGAGGTGCTCAGAATGTAGAATGGGTAAGGTCTCCCTCCACTTGGCTGTCAGTTAGATGAGGAAAAAATAGGAGATCTGCAAAGGTTCAGCTAACAGAGATCTTGGAAGTGGCCCTTTGCCCTACAGTTTAGTCCCTCTCTGCCTCTTCCATCATTTCTCAAAAGGAAACTCGGACACCAACCCCTCGTCCTATGGCCGGCACACACTGGCACACATGTAAACCCATTTACTGGGTTGCACACAGACACACATGCTCATCTCTGGCTTCTCTGTGTGCTCAGTAAGGCAGGTAAAAAGTACTTCTCTGCAGAGCTGACAAATTGCCAAGTCAAAAACAGGGTCACTGCTTACACTTTTTTTACTTGCTTTTTTTGTCTTTACATGTCACCTCTATGAAATATTCTTGATTTCCTCAAGAAAAAAAATGAATTCCTTTGTTTTGTGCTGTATCTACAGCCTTTGTTATTGTCTCTTTTTCAACGTTAGTTTCATTGACACAGTAGTGTGTCTTCATCATTTCTAGATTCCCACTGTCTAGTACCATGTCACTTTTGAATGACTGATGAGAAATGGATTCCAAGTGCACTGGACCTGATCCCTCATGAGGGGAGTTTTGGAGTATACTTCCCAACTTCCCTCGGCAAAACCCTGGATCTCCTGTCTTGAGATGTGAGATACTAAGTTACTAGAATCTGGTGCCAAGCATCCTACCCAATTATAGAGTTTGGGACCACAGAGAAGAATTACAAAGTGGTTGCTTTTTAAATGTAAATTGATGTTGGCTCACTCATTAGTTGGAGTTGGGAAAGGTGGAGACAGAAAGGGAAAGAGAAGGAGGGTTGGCTTGGCTTAGGTGGGAGAGGGTAGTAGCTATAAAAGAGGGAAGGGATGCCTGCTTAGGCACAAGACAGAGAAATGGTGAAAAATAAAAAGGGCAGGGAAGGTGACAAGGATGGTGTGAAAGAGCTCTGGGTGACCCAGGAGCCAGAGCTGGAATGGAAGTTGAGCAGTTGAAGGTGATTTTCCCAAGCACAATAGGGGAAGAAATCAGTATAGGCTTTGTCAACTAGAATTCAGGAGGATGGAGGTCAACTATGTTGGGACATCAGGGGAGACCTTGGACTGAAGTATCCATAAGTACAAGACATGCTTGTTTTGTTAATGGCTGCGAACATATGCTTGAGGCTGGTGCTTCGTAGGTGATCAATAAAAGTTGAATGAATGCTAAGTGTCTGAGAACCATGCAGAGGTAGAGAAGTGTGCAGGCTTCTGGATCTGGATCTGGATCTGGATCTCAGGACTGGCTTATAGGCAAAGGAGGGTAGAGGCAGATTCACAGTGCTGGGTTGCACTTCAAGACATTTTCAGCCAGATTCCAAGAATCCTTTTGGTGGTAAATTATTGCTTCTATGCTACACATCATGGACTGAGAGAATGATGATTCAGAGGCCCTTACAAGAAGGGCTCTAGGCAGGAATTGGGGTTAAGGCTGTGGGTCAGGGTCTCCTCAAGAAGAGGGTAGAAGTGGAGTGGTCTTCAGGGAAGTGTAAGGAGCCTTTATTTTTATTGCAAAACATGGGGTGTCTTTTGTGCCTCACCAAAAGTCCACCTCTGTGGGTGACAGTGGAGGTGAGGGGGGAGTTTAGGTAGGATCCAGAGTGAAGAGTATTTGCCTTTCCACTGTCTCCAAAGAAAAAACCGGGAGACTTGTGGAGGCCATTTGAAACACCTCAAAGTCTGGAGCCCTGGGCTATTTAATGTTTCCAGCAATGAACTAGATGATGAGACAGAACACGCTCATTAATTTCATAGATGACACACAGCTGAGGCTGGAGGGGCACCTTGGAGGATTGGATTAGAATTCAAATGGACTCCAGTAGGTCTTAGAGATTGGTCACAAACCAACAAAATGAGATGCCAGAAAGACAAGGGCAAAATGAGGAAAAAGCAGCCACATGAATGACGAGGAGGAATGGTTTGCTGGGTCCCAGCCCTGCCCGAAACCTGAAAACTTTCTTGGCCTCCCACTTCATTCATCATGGCTGACATTTGCACACAGCTTACAATGAACTCACACAGTTCTCTCCTTTGAGCCTTGTGACAATCCTCAGAGAGAGGAATTGCTGTGAGTAAGTTCATGGGGCTTCAGAGATGTTAAAAACTCTGCCGAAGACCACACAGCTGATAGGTGTCAAAGCCAGATGCAAACTGACTTAGCACTTTGCAGTACTCATCTGACACTTAACCTCAGAGTCATCTGATCCTTGACCTCATTTGGAACCAACTTCCCCTGCTCCTTCCACTTGCCCTCAAGCCAGGCCCCATTCCCTCTCTGACATCTTATTCTTTGGGTAGCCAAGATCCTGGGGTGCATCGGTTCAACCCCATTACCAGTGCCCATGCTTATCAAGAACCTCGATTCATTTCCTTAGCCTAGACTCACCCTGATGACTTTTGCATTTTGGTTCAATCCAACTATGCTTACCTGGCTTGCTCAGAGACCTTGGAGGGAATTATATCATTGAGCCGGTGGAGCCACTACAGATCCACCAGCCAGGCCCTCAGTTCTCTTGGCAACAGCCTTTATGTGTCTCTGGTCAGCTCACTCTCCTCAAGGTCCTCACCTCATTACTGGGCCATTTATTATTGTGATGATTCTCTTCCAGACAAGATGGGGGTTATTTGGCCTAAACTCCCCCAGCTCCCTCTTCTCATTATCTTTGAACCCATCCAAGTCTGCATCAACCCTCACCTTCTATCCTCTTGGCTCAGGGCAAGGAATGGCTTCCCTAGTCAGTCACTCATGTCTGCTGTGCCCACAGCCCTCCCTGTCCCACCTCCTCTGGCACACACTCCCCCAGACCCCTGCTTTAGAGGTTCCTTCCTCCTGGTCCTCAAATGTGCTCCAGCTGGGGACAGCTTATAACACTCTCCATAGAGGGAAAGGCGGGTACGAGAAGCACAGACTCCTGCTACTGGTGCCAGGGAGGTTCTGGTTCTTGGGTTACATGAGTGTTCATGGGCTCTTTACATATATCCTATCACAAGTAGTCACTTACATAATTTAAACCATCAGATTTGATGAAAATAGCTCTCTTTCCACCACGCTACAGCACCTTGCTTTTCCATTCCTTGTGAAGTTCCTGGAAGACAACCTAGCTTCTCATTTCCAACTTCATTTCTTGTTTCCTCTTTAAACTACCATTCCACGGACAGGAGCCCCTCCTGACCCCTGATATGTCTCTGTGCAGCCCACATCTCACCTGCCTTCCCTGTTGCATGAATTACTCGGCTACTCATATTCTGAAACCCCTGAGACCTAAGCCATTACTCTGTCCTGCTTCTGTCCCGCCTGAGCTCGCTGCCCAGGATCTCCTAGGAACTTTGCCGGCTCCTCTTCTTCTGCTGAGTGTGTTCATGTCTGCAATCTCCCAGAGTCCTGTCTCAGTGTCTCCCTTCCCTTTCTTCCCACCCCTTCACCAGACCAAGGTTCTCCCATGGGTTCACCTCCACCCACTCCCATGCTTATCAGGCTGCCATGAATCTCTCCCGCACCACAAGCCCTACTCAAACCACCACCAGGTAGCTCCCACCCAACCAGCCTCTGACTGGACCCATTTAATTGCCACTTCCAGTTTGTTCTCCTTCTGGGTGCCAGTTCCTAGGAGTTATCTTAGGTGTCTCATCTTACTTTCCCCACATCAGATTGGGGCCAACTTCCTCCCCAGAGTCATGGCCTCTGTCTGTGGTCATGGTCTCCTAATCGATCCTTCTGTCCTAGCCTTCCAGAGCTGATCTTACCAACATGCAAAATGGTTACTCCCTTCTGAAACTAATGATGTAATGTGTGTTGGCTAACTGAATTTAAATTAAAAAATCCCCTGCTTAAATCCTGGAATTCCTACCTGTTACCTACAGGTCTGAGTCCAGATATGGTAGCTCATTCACACCTAACCCGAGGCCCTCTGCCTCTTTGGTGGCAATTCCTGCTCTTGCTGTACTTGGCTGCTTGCAGGTCCCAAGGACACCAGTGTCCTTAACCTCTGTACCCTTTCACATGCTGTACCTATGGCTCAGATGCCCTTCCCCTCATTTGCCACCTGGGAACTGTTACTGAAATCCTCTTCCTTCCCACTGCGGGCAGCGACACCATGCAGTCATTAAGAGTGCTGGTCCTGGGGCACCTGGGTGGCTCAGTCAGTTAGGCATCTGCCTTCAGCTCAGCTCATGGTCTCAAGGTTCTGGGATTGAGTCCCGTATTGGGCTTCCTGCTCAGCAGGGGATCTGCTTATCCCTCTCCCTCTGCCATTCCCTCTTTTTCAAATAAATAAATAAATAAAATCTTTAAAAAAATGGAGTGCTGGTCCTCGAGTTGCACTGCTGAGGCTCAGATCCTGGTTTTGGCCCTTCCAGCTCCATGACTTGGATCACACACCTTGAGGCTCACTTTCCTCTTCTGTAAAATGGAAATGAGGAAAGCGTCTACTCTGTAGGATAGTTGTGAGGATTAACTAATCCCTCTGTTAAGCACTCATCCTAGTCCTCAGCGCACAGAAAGTTCTTTCTGGCCCTTAATAATGCTGGAGGGATCCTGTTCATCCTCTAAGACACAGGTCCAATGCCACCTGCTCTGTGAAGATGTCCCTGACCTTTCAGACAGATTTAATTTTATCACTTTTTGATTCTGAGACTATAATTATGAGTGTTTAGCTCTCCAAATACACCGTACATTATTTGTAGTATAGTCCCCAGGATCTGAGATGGTGTTTAATGTTCGATGAACCCCTCACTCACTCCTCAAAGAGGCTTAGTTACTTAAGGGCTACTATGATTCTGGACACATTTTCTGATCCAATTTGCTCACGTACAAACTGAAGTCACTGTGAAAGGGATGTTGCATTCTGAAAGGGGACTCTTAATTTGAAGGCAAAGTTTTTATATGAACTGAGATCCCTAAGTGATCAGGATGGAATAGGTAGAAATTAGGACCAGTCAGAAGAATGTACCCTGCTCCCTGGGAGTGTGCCCGTGGACGAGAGCAGGAAGCTATTACACAGGTGCGTGGGAGCGTGTGCGTGCCTGTGCACTCTGGTCTTGCTCTCTGTGATGGGTTGCTGACAGTTGTCTCACTGCTCTGACAGTTGTCTCACTGCCCAAGCAGCTGGTCGTGGGTAGCTAGCTGCAGCTGGCCTGGCCTGCCTCCCTAACAATGATCTCAAGGGGCAAAAGTCAGGTTGCTGCAACAAAGACCAAAATGCCAGACCCTACTAGCAGGCATGCGAGAGGCTCCCCAGATAGACAGGCAGGCTTTGTGGGTCTCTCAAGCACACAGGGCTTGTGTGCTGCCTGAAGGGCTGCCAGAACATTCTTGTGCCTGGGCTGGGCTGGGAAGATGCTGACGCCAGCCCCGGGTGGGTGCCGATCCCGCCTCTGCCTCTGCAGGCTGGGGTAAGCAGGACTGTGGGCTGAGGCTCTCCACCCCAACTTCCCGGGTGGAGTAGGAGATGGGGTAGAGACTCTTTCGGGGAGTGCCGAATCTTGTCCGCAGCCAGGATCCGCTCTGTGAGGCTGTGACGTGTTGTGCCTTTCCAGTTCCTGGTCTGCCTGCTACAGGCTTCGGGGTCTCCTCTCTAGCCTCCTTTAAGAGTTCCGAGTGTTCCCGATGGGAGCTACAGAACCAGCTAGGAAAACAGTCCTGCTATCTGCTTTCTGGCACTCCACCTATCTTGTGCTGTGACTGCTTCCCGTCCCCCTGGGGCTGGCGCTGGCCCTTCCTTCATGGCCTTGTTGGAATTTTGTGACCTGCCTGTAGATGGCTTCTTTGGGACCACCAACCCTCAGGACATTTTGAGTCTCTGTCTGCCACCTGCACAATGGAGGTGCCAACTGCATTCCTAGAGAAGGCCTGGACCTCATCACCTCTTTTGGGTAGGGGCAGTTTGGACATTGAACTCAGTCCTTGCATGCAACTCATCTGACATTTTCTGCTGTTTCTCCAGCATGGAACTGGCTTCCCTGCTCCCTGACACTCAGGCACAGCCTACCTCCTGGTCTGTAACTGACCCAGTGGGCTTGCGTAGCATAGTATAGTCTGGGACTGTGGAGGAGATGGCCATGAATCCCAGGCAGGAGAACACAAGAGGGAATTTGGGGCTTCTGGGTAAAGGGACCTGTCCTGGGAGGGGAACGGCAGTCTCAGCTGCATTCCCACAGCTGCCAATTAACTGTGCAAGCTGTTGAAGGCTGTAGGAAGAGGAGGATTGTGCCCCGAGGCCATCCCAGATGCCCACCACAGCATTTGAAGCTGTGCCATGCTCAGGCCTGGCTGACTTGTCATCTTCCATGTGGCCTTGCCGGATGAAGACGTTGAAGCTTGCTTCCTCCTAATGACCTTCAGCAGAGAACCCAAGTCAGCTTCTGAGGCAGACATGTCCCCGTGTCAGCCCTGCCACCACCCAGGCAATTAACTGCTGCTGTAATTCTGGGTTTCTGTCCCCACGGGCCCCCCTTCCCAACAACCATGTTGAACAAGAGTCTGTGTAGGAGAAGGGAAAGTGTCTGTCTGGTCTGGCAGCAGAGGTGGCCAGGCTGAGAGATGACAGGAATCTGAACGGAGGGGCTGTGTGGTTTTAATCACTACAGATGCTGTTCTGGGAGCAGATGTGAGACAGCTCCCAGAGAGCATCCGGGGGCCATGGCACCCTGAGGATAAGTGAGGATGACATCCAGAAGACAGGATCTTCTCCCAGATCACGATCCCCCCGGGGCTGGCCTCAGGCTCTGCCAATTACCTCCCTGGCTTGTGGGGCTCTGCTCTCGGAAGGAGGGGCCTGAACTAGCCCTGTCCAGGGTGCCCTGCCAGTGAGTTGGAGGGTGCCCTTGTGTAGGGGGTGCTGGGAGGCAGAGGAGTGACCTCTGGGGAGCACAGATCCCTGGGGTCCCTGTTGGGGGGCTCCCTGGAGTTGTCTCCTGCCATGCGGCAGTGCAGCAGCGTTCTTGGCTAATCAGAAGCCACGGCTGACCCTGGGAGGACGGTCTCAGAGGAGAGAACCTATTTTGAGCTGGTGAAATGATTAGTGGTACCAATCACACATTCTCAGCCCAGACCCTCATAGCCTACTTAGAGGCAGTTGCCGATTTTCCGGGGCCTGCGCACTCCCTTCTTTCCTATCCCTCCTTCTCTAGGCCAGCTGCCCTCACTTCCCTTTCTCTCTTCCTGCTCTCTCCTCCTATCTCCATGGGAAAGGAGACCCTGGAAGCCTCTGAGGGCCCTAGTCTGCTCCTCCAGGAACCCTAAAGCTTTAAAATGACTCAGGAGTTTTGAAAGCTGCTTTAGGCTTTCCTCAAGTTGACCCCAGGTATATTTTACATAAGGGTGATGGTAAATACAAAAAAGAGGGAGGAGCTTGGAGGTGCTTATGGGGTGATGGAACCAAGGGCTTTTCTTTGGAAAGTGGGGGTGCTGGGGGTGAATAAGAGAGGGAGGGGTGGAATAAGCCAAGAGAGAAGGGTCAGAGGAGTTATCCTGCTCTCGGCCTGTTACCAGATTTCTCAAGGCTACAGGGGGGCATTTGTTGAGTGACCTAAAAGGTCAAGTCAAGCCATGCCCTTGGGGCGTGTGGAAGAGATGGCCCAGGGGCCTGGCATCTCTGGGGACATGGACTAGTGGTCTGATCCTCTGAGCATTTGTCTGGCCTGCCAGGGGAAGGCTGGGCACCATCCCTATTTGCTCACTCAAAAAAAACAGCATTGAGCATCTATTATCTACTGGGCTCTGTGCTAGGTGCATAAGGTAGGTGGGGAGTAAGCAGTGCTTTGAAGGAAGAGAAGATGGTACTGGAATGAAAATTAACAGGGGAGCCTACCTTAGGTCAGAGGATGTGACACTGAAGCTGAGATATGGAGAATGATTCGGGATGAGCAGAGCCAAGAGTGGGAGAAGAGGGAAAGGTGGGTCATGGATGGAGCCTCTGAGGCCAGCAGGAGCTTGGTTCTTGGGAGCTGAAGGAGAGCCCGTGTAGCTGTAGAGAGGCCCGGCTGCTGGGGGATGAACAGCCTGGGCCTTCCGGGCCATGCTAGGGACTGTGGATTTTGTCCTTTGAGCCACAGACAGGCATGCCCTTGCTGAGCCTGCTGCTCTCTGTCTGACTCACCGCTTGCCCGGGCCCTGCTCTACTGTGTCTGGCAGGGGCTGCTCCTGCAAACTGGTTTTCCAGGCTGTGTAGCTGCCTTATAGCAAGCAGTCTTGTAGCTGGTCTTAGCCAGTGGGAGACACTGGTAGGAGAGGGGGCCCGGAGGATCAAACTAAGGCCCGTCTCCTTCTCCGCCTTAGGTGGTGTTTTCTGACATTGACTGCATCTCTTCTAGATTCCCAGTCCCCACTGAGTAGGTCTGCAGGAAGTCTAGGCCTGCCAGGTCTTCCTGTGCCCCACCACCCCAGGGATGTGAGTGGCTTCCGTGTTTGCCGATCACTGGGTTGTCCCGTTTCTCCTATTTGGTGTCCCAGCCTCCTAAACGATCTCTGTTTCAAATGCTTTACTTACTGCATACTGACAAGTGCTAGGTCCTCGAAAGGCTTTACATACACTAATTCTTTAAATACTCTATTAAAACTCTATGAAGTAGATCATACCCATTTTATAAAGAGGAAAATTAAGCCACAGAGAGGTAAAAGTACATTGCTAGTGAGTAGCAAAACTGAGTGTTGAACCAGGTAGTCCAGGCCCAGAGCTTGAGTTTTTAACCTCCATACTGCAGGTCTACACTCCGTGGACTGGGTCTGAATAATGGACTGAACTAGCAAAACCCTGCTATGAGCATGACTGCAGAATGAGACTCTAGTCTGAATCCCGGCTCCTCCTGTGATGGGTTCTGTGATCTTGCATAAGTCACTTCATCATGGTGAATTTCACGTGTCCTTCTGTTAACAGGATAATAAGAAAACCTAAGTTCATAAGGGTTTTTGTAGGATCAAATGGAGTGATACATATAAAGCATTTACCACAGCCTGGCATGTAGTGAGTGCTGGATAAGGGCTAGTTTTTATTCTTTTACACTCCTGTTCTGACCCAGGAGTCCAGTGGATGAGACTGGGCAACTGGATTCCACTTTGGATGAGGTCAAGGCCCCAGCAAAACTGGGGAAGGCATCCTGAGCTCCATGACCCCTGGGTCTGAAGCCTCATCTCTAACAATGCCCTTAGGTGTCTAAGTTTTCCTATTGGCTGTTGGCTGTCCCAGATTTTTGTGTTCTGGGGTAAGGGTGTTTTCCAAAATTCTCATATTGGGCCTTCTCTTTCCATGGCTGTCTGTCTTGGGAGGACCTCCTTGTGGCCTGGGAGGATTTTGCTAGACTGAGTTAGGCCAAAAAGCCCCAGGTCCAGATTGCTGGGAAAATTCCAGCTTGCTGAGAACTTGAAGTGGTTCCTGTTTTTCCTTTTTGTTTTGAACCTCAACACAATGTGGAGCTCAGACACTCACACACGCACTCACTTGTACGTGTTCTCACACACACACACACACACACACACACACACACACACACACATTCTACTAAAATCAATGACCCAGCAGCAAACCTCAGTGAATTGCTGAGCTTTGAACAATTTCAGCCGACTGATGAAGATCCCAAATAATTTCCATTCTAATCTATGTTGCTTGACTTCTAAGCAGGTAATGGCCCCTTTGGTGACACACCGTCCTTTCTGTACACAATTTATGGCTGTGACTTGCCTTTTTGAACTGCTACAAAGTGTAGAGGAAAAACAGCCTTTGAGTTACTACTAGCCATTCTCTGGGGAGATGCTGGGCCCCTGGCTCCCATCCTGGACAGCCATGGTTGTGGCTGGGCTGGGAGGAGGGTGATGGGAGATGCAAGGGTGAAATGGAAGGGGCTCTGAATTTGAAACTCTAAAGATGATAATGGTGTTAACAGGAATACCAACTAACATTTATTTGCTTTATAACTGTGAAGCACCTGACAAGCATTATTTCGATACAGTCTTGTTACAGGAGATGAGATTTTCATTAGGTGACTTATCTAGGCACACCCATTTAGTTAGCAGAAGTATTGTCATAGCTAACACCAGGCCTTCTGACTGCCGTACAATATTTCTGGTGAGTGTGTGGGGTGAGGAGGTAAGCAGCAGTTTGCTAAAGTGATCGGAGTCTTTCTGGATGCATAGGGCATGACTCAACGTCCTTTGTTTAATCCTTGAGTTGGCTTAGTCCTCGAGTCAAATTGTTCTTTGGCCTTAAACTGACACCTAATCAGTTCTGGCCAGTCAAGTCCTAGGTGGTATCGGAAGATGATACAGGCTAAGAGTGGATTGATTTGGGTAAGTCTGTCATTTCCAGAAAACAGCCCAGGGTAGGTGCTTTGCCGAGCCTGGGGAGTTTCTTAATCATTCTTTAAATCTCAGCTCCTTCCTAATCTGTAAATGGGGTTGCAACAGTCAAGTCATGGTGAGAATTCAGTGAAATAATTATGAAAGACCTTTGTGAATGGGAAAGCACCAAAGAAATCTAAAGGAATCTTATTGTATCTTCCACCACCATCACCACCACCACCACCACCATCATCATCATCATTATCATCATCATCATCTTGTAAGAAGGAGAACATAAATCAGAAAGTACCAAAAGCAAGGAGCAACATGCTTAAAATGATCTGGGCAGTGGCGCCTGGGTGGCTCAGTGGGTTAAAGCCTCTGCCTTCGGCTCAGGTCATGATCCCAGGGTCCTGGGATTGAGCCCCACATCAGGCTCTCTGCTCAGCAGGGAGTCTGCTTCCTCCTGTCTCTCTGCCTGCCTCTCTGTCTACTTGTGATCTCTGTCTGTCAAATAAATAAATAAAATCTTTATAAAAAAATTACCTGGGCAGCTTGTTTAAAATGTGGCCTCCTGGCCACACCCCCAGAGATCCTGGATCAGAAGTTCTCAGTGGAACCCAGAAATTTTTCTTCTCAATAAGCACTGATTTTATCACAGGCTGTCAAACTTTGAGAAACTTCCATAGAACTGTAGGACAAATTAAAGAGATTATACCTCACACTGGATTTAATTATGGCTATGAAACTTGTAGTCCATGGCAACACATGTACGTAGTCTAGAAACGTCAAGTGGGTTCATTGCTGACATGTTCACTAGTGGATCAATCAATGTCAGAGGCAGGGTCACCAACAGTGTGGTCTACCCAGCACCATCCAAGTGCAGGAGCAGCAGTCTTCCTGAGTTTTCTGGTCTTATTCTATTAAGTTTCAGTCACCTGAGGTGAGCTGTTAGAACTTAGAGGTCTAATATACCCTTGTGAACTTGGATCTTGATATTGAAACAGCAGTGTTTTAAGACAAAGGAAGGAAGTATTTATTTCTATTAACACAGTACAAAGCAGTTCATCTACTTTATTAACCACAATTAAGTCACTTGAAACGAAGTTGAAGATTTTAGACTTGTGAGCTGGAGCAAATCCAACCTCTCCTGCCCCCACAAGGTTTCCTGGGAAGGGCACCTTCTGCAGCTCTTCTCGACCCCGCTATCCTGAGCTGGTGCTACTCTGTTCCTGATGATTCCAAACTGCTCGTCAAGACGCGACTGGTGAATTGACTTTGCAGGTTGGCTCTTTAAGGGGCCAGACTAATTTTACTACAGAGAATAAGTGAACTGTATACAAAGAAACCCACCCAAGCAAAATGTATAGTAGAATCCAGTGAGATCTGCCAGTGAGATGTGGATTTATTTTGCTATGTGGCGTCAGGGACTATCTTGCAAATCCAATTTGTGTCTGCTGATTTGCATGGAGGTTAGAAACCTCTTGGGGAAAAATACTGTAGCCACATCTGAATTTGGGGTTCAGACATGACTGGTAAACTGCAAGTGGGAGTTGGGCAGCAGAGAACAAATTCCTGGGGGGACTTGAAACCACCTACCTGGCTGGTAGGACTGCAGGTAGGGACTCAGAGGCATCCACAGCTCAGGGGCCAGATGAAGGTTTGGTGAGTGTAGGGGCTGTTATTTGAGATCCTCCCACCCTGCTACTGTGGGGGCATGTGCTTGTGCTGGGGAGGACAGGGCTTTTGGGTGTTCCTTTAAATTCTGTGGCTGGGGAAACTTTCAAGAGTGTAACTCAGAAGAAAAAGAACATTGATAATCTGGGACAGAACAAGGGTGGGAGGTAGCTTCAGGGCCGGCATGCCCAAACTCAGAGTGGTAACTGGAGCAGGTGAGGGGCGTAGTAAGGAGGTGTGTTAGAGAAGATCAGTCAAAAATAGCCTGGGCTCTGATCTGAGAGAAGGGTGGCATGAGGCGTGGGACCCCCAGAGGTAGCATCATGGAATGTGGGCCTGGAAGGGGGTCGGCCCCAGCATTTCTGTGGGATGAGAGGGTGGGTGGTGCAGAACAAGAGAACAGCCATCCAGCTTGCCTCATGAGATTGGGGTGTGTTGGCCTGCTTGGCCCAGGCTGGTGAAGCTGCTGTGGGCGGATTTGGCCACAGAGTATGATTTCCCTGCCAAATCCCCACTGGGCCTCTCCCTTCCCAATGCCTATACCAGAAAGAGCAAGCTTTCTTGTTGTCTTACTTTTGAAATTATCCGTTTGTACCTGGTGGTTCTGGGTTTCTGGGCTCTCCGGTACCCGTAAGACATAAGGAAAACCGAGACAGCTCGCTGCAGTGTCATCCTTAAAGTCTCAGGATCCCTATCCAGCCCACTTTCTACTTCTAAGAGTAATTTTATGATTTTATGTTGAATTATTTCCAGAGCATTTAGTTTTATCTTGAAAAAGGGAACAAAAGAAAGTGAGCCTATGGCACCCTATCTGGGAACCACCTCTCTGTCCTGGTATGACCAGAGGAGTTGGCAGAGGAACTGGTCCTCTGTCTGAAGCTGGAGAACAGCAGTTGAAGCTGTTGGTGGCATCACAGGCAAAGGCCTGGTCATCTGGAAGAGTGCTTAGAACTGTCTCAGGTGCCTCTGTATTTGACAGGAGCCCCTGAGGCCATTGCTGGAGTGGCTGGTGTTCTGGGTCAGAACCAACGTGTGCCAATGTCGCCATTCTCTGTGTCTCATCACTGAAGGAAGGCGGGATTATGAGATAGTTCAGTAAAACAATCTGTCTGTCATGAGCACTTAGAGTCTTTGGGAATCATTTCCTCTAACAAAGCCACAACCCAAGTCCCTACAGAGGTCTTCAGTCATGGGGGCAACTAGGGAGCTGGGCTTACATTCCAGCAACCTTTCCATCAGCTAGAAAGGAGCATGACCCTTTGACTTCTGTGATTTATTTGTCTAACATTTTACAACCAAGTTTTTACCATTTGCCTGGCATGGTGTTTGATATTGTGAGGAGAGAGAGAGATGGGTGAGACAGTCCCTGACTTTGGGGAGCTCACCATCTAGTGAGAGGGACATCAGCACTGATGACAAGATGTGCTACGGTACCATCAAGAGGAACCAGGGGGCTTCACAGTGTTGTTGACCATCTGAGTTGACCATTTGAGTTGCCAGCAGGAGGTCTCCAAGAAGACAACTGAGGGAGGCAGAGGGGAGCACACCTAACCAAAATCTTAGCTGAGAGGGTTTAAAAATGGAGTTTGAGGAAAAGGCTTTTCTTCCCAGGAGCTACAGTGGATTGGAAAGTTGGATCTAGATTTGACAGTAAAGTTTCATTTGTTCATTGGCACCATGGTTGAGAGAACGACAGGCAAGGTGTGAACTCTCCTTGAACCTTCCCTCTTGTGTCATATTGGAAACTTCTGTTCTTGTTAATGGGTTTCTGGGCATCTCCAAGGAGGTACTAGTGTGAGTGGGACACTTGGGCGAGGGGCAATTGTGGCTTTCCGTTGTCCTCAGTAGGGGGCTGCCAGTCATCTTGAAGTGAAGGCTGAGGGGAAACTGTCCTGCGTGGTGTGAGTGTGTGTGAGGGTGGGATTGGAAGTTTGCGTTAAAGTCTAAGTTGCTCTGAGATGGTCTTCTTTTCCTCTCCACAGTCTGGTTTCATGCCTGTACCTTGCAGGTCTTCGATGAATGGGTATTTGATGTTGATTGCCATTGGGACATATATGACAAAGGCGTATTTGCTCCACACTAAGAAGATGAAGGAATCCATGTAAGTCTCCAGTACTAATAGCAGCAACTCTATTTGTCCATTCAATGCTCTTAGAGGGTTGTCCCCTGTGCCCATTAGTCCTTGCTTTGGTTGGGCTCAGGAAAGGCTCTGAAAAGAGTTGGTTGCTTGAGCTCCTTCATTACCTGCCTCCTGGGCTCATCTTCTGCCATTTACCTTAGATCCAGTCATCCCCAGATCTCTCATTCCTCAGTGCCTCTATTCATGTGGTGTGTTCTGACTGGAAGAGGGTCCTTCCCACCACTGGCTATCTCCTATACATCCTTTCAAGCTTATGTCAAATGTTACCTCCTCCAGGAAGCCTTTCTTGATGCCCCTCAACTGGGTTATAGGATTTTCCCTTTGTATTCCCCAACTCTGCTGTGCTTCCATCATATTATTGGAAGCAGCTGTTGCTTCTAAGTATATTCATTGCTTTACTTTTCTGTCTTTTCCCACTAGGTTCAGAGTTTCTTGAGAACAGATACTGTGTTTTGCTCATCTCTGAATTCCTAGTGCCTAGTAGGGGCTAAGCTTTGAGTCAGCACTGAACAAGTATGTGTGGAGTGCTTTCTCGGTGATAGACACAGCTTCTCTCCTGTTAAATGGGGGGCATGTGCAAGAGCCCAGAGGTTCAAAGAATCTTGATGCTCTTGGAAGAAGCCAGGGTACCTGGAGCATTGTGATCAAGGATCAGAGCGGTATGAGAAGAGACTGGTGAGGAAGAGGGGAGCTGACCTGTGCAGTGTGTCCTGCCCTGTAAGCCCAGGGAGCAGAAGCTAATGCTAAATTCAAGGGGTCATCTGATGGACCAAGTGTGCCATAGATTCAGTAACGGTAGGTGCTTCTTCTGTGTCTTCTAGAATTTCAGGAGATTCTAATCACTCCCTTTTCAGAGAGAGAGGACAAATAGTAAAAGCTGATGGGAAGGCAACTAAAATGATCAAAAGGGACGCAGGAGCAATTAGGGTTCTCAAATCTGGAATGATCAGGTTTGATAGAGGATGAGATGAAAGGTTAGCTGATCATGAAAGAGTGAGTGTATGTTGAAATCCTGACATCTTTGATCTAAATCCCTCCTTCTCCTCCATCCCCATAAAACTTGATGGGAGGGAATTTTAGGAGAACTAATGGGAATTCCTCTCTGCCTAGGAGTAGTATAAATTTATGCAACTCTTTACCCTCAAGAGATCTTGCACACGCTGATCGTATAAATAACTTCAAGAAGGGTTTAGAAATTTCAAAGATTGAAGTTCTCTAACAAGAGGAGTGGAGTTTAGTACTTGCGGACACCATGCCCCAAACAAGCTCTTTGCTCTCTTGTCAGAGATCGGCTGCACCGAATCTTCCAGACCCGACAGCGGCCGATTCGTAGTTCATTTGGCCAGGCGGCTCTGCTGTTAGTTGAATGTCCCACTCTGCAGGCACGGCAGAGCGTCGGGGTCTGTCTGTTCTGGGCTGTCTCTAAAAGGTGTCCTCCACCCATGGGCAAGAGTCTGCACTGGACTGTGTGGGCCCGGCCCATGGAAAGGGGAGTGGGACTTGGTGACAAGCCTTGAATTTTAGTTCTAGTCCTAATTGTTTTTACCATGGTAAAATTCACATAACACAAATCTACCTTTAAACCATTACTAAAGTGTACAATTCAGGGGCATTTAGTCCATTCTCAATGTTGTCCAACCATCACCACTCTCTAGTTTCGGAACATTTAATCACCCCAAAAGGAAAGCTCATGCCTCTTAAGCAGTCACTCACCATGTGTCCCCCCACCCCCCATCCCTCATGCGATCACTAACCTGCTTTCTGTCTTTGTGGAATTTCTAGGATGAGTTTTACTTCCCAGGCCTCTCTGGCTGACCAGGAGTTTCCTCCTTTTCTAAATGTACCTTGCTCCACTTGTCCCCTCGCTGAGTGTCATAAGCCAGGCACCTTGGCCTTTTGGTTTCTTACAAATGTGATTTTTGGGTCTCATGACCTGTGTGTGTACACTCACCCCTTGGCCCTTACCTGTGCTCTGGGTAAAACATCCCGCCCAAGTCCACCCTGGGCTCTGAGACTGGAATCGGCGCTCCAGCCTGAGTCCCGGTGGGGCTGGCCTGGCCCTGCATGGGAAGGGATCAGAGACATGCGTGAAAGCACTCAGTAAGCTGCAGAACACAGTTTACCATATAGGGTTGGGAATCATTACCCGCTCCGGGAAGGGAGTTCCTCAGTAGCACATCTATGGGACTGGCTGCCTTTGGAACACAAGTATGGCCAGGTGCCACTCTCCACGAAAGTAACAAGATATGGCAACCCCTGACACAGCCGGGGAGAACTGAAAGGAGAATGTTTTGGCAGCACCAGGTTTTCTCACTGCGGTAGACCTGGTGCCTTATCTGTCAGCCTGGAGAGGACTGCAGGGTGGGAGTGGGCAGTCTGCCGGGCCTGGGGTCCTGATTCCTGCAGACTCCTGCGACCTTCATAGAGCGTAATGAGGACCAAAGCGTGCATGTGAAAGAACTCTGGAATGGGGCACATTGGTGCCCAAGCCCCAAGGCAGGATGTATAATTCCAAGTTTCCAGCTCTTGGCCAGCCCTCTCCAGCCAGCATGTGCGGTGGGTATGAGGGGCTGGATGGTGGTCTCGGAGTCTTTCATTCACTCACTTATTTATTCGCTCACCATTTAGATCTATACTATTCAATATGGTAGCCACTAGCCACACGTGGCTCTTGGACACTGGACACTTGTTAGTCCAAGTTGAGATGTGCCGTAAATGTGAAATGCACACTAGATTTCAAAGACTTACTACAAAGAACGTAAACAACTCATGAATAATTTTTAAAATTATTGGTTATAAGGGAAATAATAGCATTTTCGATATATTGGGTTAAATAAAATACATTATGAAAATTAATTTCATTGCTTTCTTTTTACTTTTTGTAATGTGACTACTGGAAAACTTATAATTTCCTATGTGATTTACATTATATTTCTGTTGTAAGGAGCTTATTTAATCATATCTGTTCCTTTGGAAGAAAAGGGGGTGTGAGGCTGACAGATCTTGGTTAAAAAGCAAGCCCAGTCTGGGATTTGCCCCTTTGAATAAAATCACAGAGTGGGTGAAGCTGGTCCACAGGTCCCTAGACAGGGACTGGGTACCCCAAATCATGAATGGAGGATTTCATTACAAGCCTCTCTTGAGGGACTTAACACAATGTTTATGATTGATTAAGGCACTAAAGCTGTTCATTATTTATGTTTGCTGGTTTGTACTTCCGTGCGTCTGAATAGCGTGGGAATAAGAACTGAATAAATTACCCAGTGATGTGAGAATTCATGTAACCCACAACTCCAGTATGCTATGTGTGTGTGAGTGTGTGTGCACATTTTAATGAGATGCAATTTTGTTTCAATTTGGGAAATCCCCAAAGCTCCCCTGCTTTGTTTTCTCTTGACTCTAAAGAAGCAGTTTTCCAGGCAACAGCAAATGGAGAGATGACATGAAAACATCTGGGCACAATGCTTCCAAAGTCTTTTGGGGGTTTTCTTTCCTGGGGAGCTTTCTGCCGGAGCACGTGCCCTCCTTACAGTTTAGAATTGTGGTCTTTGTTCTTTCCTTGTCTCTGGTCGGCATTCCCTGTGGCGGGTCTTTAAGACAGCACACAGTCAAACCAGAAGCCCTTGGCATTGCACGAGGACATCTCAGAGCTCCATTTGCAGGCACACAGGTAAGAACTTCCAGGTTCAGTGTCTGAAAGGCTGCAAGGCAGAGGGGAGAGATCTGGGCACTGCAAAGGATGTTTCACTCGCCCTTAGGCACTGATTCATTCATACATTCATTTAGCAGCGTATGGGGGACACATACTCAGCTAAATGCTGGGGAAACCAGAATGAGTCAAGTTTGTTCCTTGCCCTCAAATCATTCTACTGGATGAGAGAACTGTAGAAACCAAATTACAATTCAGTACTGCCACTTCTGGGAGGGAGGAACAGATGTACTTCCCCCTATTTGTCCTGTTGAGTACAATGAAAAATCCTGCATATTATATATGGAACAAACATAAGTAGACTTTGAAAGGTCGAGGGAAGAAGGCACATTGTTGAAGGGCTCTTGGGACCTGAGAAAAGACCAGTCATGAATTCTCCAGGTTTTCTTTTTGTCTGGTATAACCCACACTTGGAGGTGCAAAAACCAACAATCCAGACAGGACAATAGGCACAGAGAGATAAAGGAGCCCCAACAAAAGCCTGCTCTTTAGTCAAAGACCCAGGAAAGAAAACTGTAAGCAATGACTTCTGTACTCCAGACAAACAGCACAGGAGAGGCTCTAGTCTGTCCCCACCAGCAAAAGCCGAGTTGGGAGGCTAGACTCCCATTCTTGCCAGGCTGGAATGAGGTACACCGGTCCTCGTCAGCTGGTGTAGGCTGGGACCTAGTGAACCGTGAGGACTCACATCACGCATCACCACCCAGTGTACACAGCGCCGCTCCCTCTTTGTGGTGCCAGGAGAGACCACCTAGAGAGAACTAAGGAGGTACTTCCTTGCACTCCCCCAGCCAGGGTGGTATCAGTGGAGGCTAAGTGGGGCACCCACACTCCCCGCCTTGCCCTGCTGTAAAGGCAACCCTCCACCAACCTGAGTCTGGGCAGGGGACCTGGACTTCTACCTCTGCCTAGCAGTAAAGAGGCAGTGCCTCCCCTTCACCTTCTAGAGTGGTTTCAGAGGAAGGTAGAAGGAGAAAATGTATCCAATTTGAACAAGAGAGACAGAAAAGACTGAAAAAAAAAATGAACAGTGTCAGGGACTTGTGGGACAAGAGCTATAACATTCATTTACTGGAGTCCCAGGAGATTAGAAGAAAGAATTTGAGGAGATAAAGGCTGAAAACTTCCTAAATTTCATAAAATTTGAATTCTAGAGATTCAAGAAGGTGAGTGAACCCCACATGACAAAAGCCAATCTCAAAAAGATTATACACTGTATGATTTCATTTTATAACATTATAGAAATGAGAAAATTATGGAAATGGAGGACAGATTAGTCCCGGGACTAATTAGACTAATTAGACTAATTAGTCCCTTAGTTCCTGGGACTAAGGGAGGTGGTGGGAAGTGGATGTGTCCAAAGAAGGGCAACACGAGAGATCTTGTGGTAGAAGTGTTCTGTATTTTGATTGTATCAATGTCAGCCTTCTGGTGGTGATGTTGTAGGGTGGTTTTGTGAGATGTTACCATTGAGGGAAACTGTCCCCTTGTAACAGGTGCAAGTAACTGTATGTGAATTTACAATTTTCTCAAAATAAAAAGACTAGTTAAAGGAAATAAATACAATTCAATTTGGTAAGTGCTATCATAGAGTGATTTATAAAATTCTCTGGGAGCTCTGAGGATGGGTCGGTTACTTCTTCATGGAGGAATTGGTGAAGGTATCACAGAGCTACCAGCGGGGTCTTACAGAAAGAACTTCCACCTGTCATCTTTCATATTTTTCACCTTCGTACTGAATTCCTTTGTGCTGATTTCACTGTTTATTTATTGATGGCTCATTAAAGGCCAGGCATTGTGGTAAACATTAACATGTGCATAGTCTAAACAAATTTTGTACAATAATTCTGGCAGACAAGTACTATTATTTACAGATAAGGAACTTCTTAGAGAGGTTCAGACACTTTATTAGGGTCACTTGAATGGCAAATGGTAAAGTCAGGTTTCATACCCTAGTCTGTCTCAGACCACTATTTATATGTCCACTGAGAGGGCTCATTTGTCATTTGTTATTTAAAATTTTTTTCCTCTTTGTTCTTTCCTTTTGCTCTTCTTCTGTCTCCTTTTGAGCTAATAGTTTTAAATATTTTACTCTATCTTCTCTACTTGCCTTATAGCTTATACATTCTTGTATTTCTAAAAAAGTCTTTTTTCTAGGAATTATAATATGTGTCCTTAAATTAATCACAGTCTAAATGAAATTGATATTATACTATACTTTGTTTAATGTAAGGATCTTTTTTTTAAAAAAAGATTTTATTTATTTATTTGACAGAGAGAGAGAGAGAGAGAGAGAGAGATCACAAGTAGGCAGAAAGGCAGGCAGAGAGAGGGGGGAAGCAGACTCCCCGCTGAGCAGGGAGCCTGATGCGGGGCTCAATCCCAGGACCCTGAGATCATGACCTGAGCCAAAGGCAGAGGCTTAACCCACTGAGCCACCCAGGTGCCCCTAATGTAAGGATCTTATAAAAAATTTAATTCCATTTACCCCTAATGTCCTTTGTTCTACTGTTGTCCTATATTTTTTGTTGTTGTTGTTGTCATATATTTAAATCTACATATTTTTATAACCCTCACTATACTTTATCATTACTTTGCTTCTGTCAATTTTCTTATAAAGACACTGAAAAATAATGAAGAAATTTACCCATATATTTATGATTTCTAGTGCTCTTTATTCCTTCTTGTACATCCAGATTTCCATCTGGTGTCATTTTTCAGCCTAAACAGTCTTCCTTTAGCATTTCTTGTGGTGTGGGCCTTTGGTGATGGATTCTTTCTGCTTTCAGTGATATGAAATGTCTTTATTTTACCTTCTGTTTTGAAGGATATTTTCACTGGATATGGAACTTCTGTTAAAGGTTTTTGCTCTTTATCTTTTCAGCTCTTTAAAGATACTTTTGTGTTTTCTATTCTCCATTTTTTTCTGATAAGCAATAAGCTGCTATTCTTATTGGCTGTTTGCCTGTTTGCAGTGTGTCTTTTTCTCTGGTTGCTTTAGAGATTTTTAAAATTTTTCTTTCTTTCTTTTTTTTTTTTTAACCATTTAATTATGATACATCTCCGTGAGGTTTTCTTTGTATTTATCTTGTGTAGGTTTTGCTGAGCTTCTTAGAAGTTTGGGTTAATGTTTTATCAGATTAAGAAAAATTTTACCTGATATTTTATCACTTTTTTCCTGACAAAATTTTTAAACAAAATATGTTTGATTTTTCCTTTTCTTCAGGTTCCAACATTCTGCCTTTCTTTAAGTTATGGATTTTTTCTGCATTAATTTTGATTTGTTAAAATACTGCTTTATATTATTTGGATTACTGAGTTTTTGGGCAACTCATTAATTTTTTACACCCAAAGCAAGTGCCTCTACTCATCTCATCTTAGCCCCATCCCTTTCTCTTAGTCACTTAAGAGCTCTTTCCAATACCTATATTGTCTGAGGGTCTATTTCTATTGACTATTTTATTTGTTATTTGTCACATTTTCCTACATTATTGTATATCCAACAATATTTGATTATCTACTGTACATAATGGATAATATATTCTAGAGACTCTGTTTTTTTTTAAACATTTTATTTCTCTTTTTGACAGAGAGAGAGAGATCACAAGTAGGCAGAGAGGCAGGCAGAGAGAGAAGGAAAAGCAGGCTCCCCGCCAGAGCAGAGAGCCGGATGCAGGGCTCGATCCCAGGACCCTGAGATCATGACCTGAGCCGAAGGCAGAGGCTTAACCCACTGAGCCACCCAGTCGCCCAAGACTCTGTTTTCTTACTCTCAAGAGTGTTAAGGTGGCTCTATAAATCACTTAATCACTGGCAGATCACTTCAATTTGTGGAGACATGATTTTAGTTTCTTTCAGTTGTCTGTATTTCAGTTTTTCCCTAAGTTTGGGACTCAAATGTAGTCTCTTATTCAAGGTATGATCCTTGTGGGACTTCAAAAGAAAGGCTTCTGGGGTTTGCCAAAGACTTCTAAATATGGTGTTTGAACACTAAACTCTGTCTTCTCCGCATGAGGTAGCTGTTGGAATATGTTTGTTAAGGACTGCATGTTGTGTCCCCATCAGATTCATAATATGAAGCCCTAATCCTCAAGGTGATGGTGTTTAGGGTGGGGCTGTTTGGAGGTAAATAAGTCATGAAGGTGAAGCTCTCATGAATGGGGTTAGTACCCTTAAAGAGGAAGAGATTAGAGGTCTTTCTCTTTCTGCCACATGAGAACACAGTGAGAAGATGTCTACAAACCAGGAGGAGGGCTCTCACCAGAAACCAAATATACCTCCAGCTGCCCATACAATGAGAAATACATTTCTGTTGTTTAAACCACTCAGTGTGATATTTTTGTTACAGCAGACTGAACTGACTGAGACAATCTTCTTACCTCTAGCTTACCAGTTATAGCTTTCTCCTGGATTTCTTAGAACCTCGTTCAATGCACAAGCAGTTCAGAGGTCAGCTAAGATTTTGAGGGCAGTTTTTATATACATTTTATGGCTTCCCCTTTGGTGGCTCACTCTTTTCAATTTTCCTTCTCAATTTCTAGTCATTTTGACAACTCTACACGTTAATCTGACTTTGCAGCCCTGTAAGATTGTTGTTCCCTTTTGAGCTCTATTTCTTATGTGCCATATGGACTGGGGTCTGTCTTCAGGAGGAAAAAAGCCAGTTAAATGTAATTATTACTGCTATGGGTTGAATATGTGTCTCAGAATTCATATGTCGAAGACTTAACTTCCAGTATGTCAGAATGTGACCTTATTTAGAGGTATAGAGGTAATCAAGTTGAAATGAAGTCTTAGGGTGGCTCCTAATCCAATATGACTCCTGTTCCTCCCAAAAGGGGACATTTGGACACAGACACACATATACATAGGGAGAGCTACTCATAAAGATGAAGGAGATATGGGGGTGGTGTATTTGTAAGCCAGGAGATGCCAGAGATCACCAAAACCACCAGAAGCTAGGGGAGAGACATGGACCAGAATTTTCCTCACAGCCCTAAGAAGTACCCAATCCTTCTCATATCTTGATCTCTAACCTCCAGCCTTCAGAGCAGTGAGACTCTAGTTTCTGCCCACTTTTGGTCACTCTCTAGTCCTTCAAATAGTTATATCTTAAAAAAAAATATTGTCCCAAGTTTATAATTGCCATTGGCCGAGAGGTCAGATTGATATTAGCTACTCCAGTATTACCAAAACCTGGAAGTCCATGAGCTAACTTTTCAATCTTCCTTGAGTCCATGCTTGGCAACCTGCAAGCCAATATTGTTTACCCCTGAATCTAGTTCAGGGTCCCAGATCCCATTCTAGGGTCTGATACCCCTGCCCTCTGATGGTCTATAAGAAAAATTAGGACACTGTTTAGGGGTCATTAATAGTCAAGTCGATTGGTTATGACTGATCTTAAAATATTCTAGGTGAAAAACTCATTTTTCTTTACCTGGGAGTATTGCATAGGATTTCAGTTGAGCCACTATTCAAGTACTTGTACAGATGAAAAGCTGCTCTCTGCGGAAATCTGATCCTACCTGTAGGTGCTTCTGCAGGTGCTTCTGCAAACCACTTTCATGCAGGCGAGTGTAGATTCATATGTTTATGTACATGCATGTTGGTGTGTTAGAGTGGAGCTAGAAGACTCCCTATATGGAAAAGAATACAAATTAGGCTCTTTGTGCTTAATAACACTTCAATTTTCCTTAAAATAGATTGCCCCCTTTTAGTCAATAATTGAACATATCTATTAACTTAGAGTGCTTACCTGTTAAATCTCCTGGAAGTAGCCTGACAAGGACCTTGGAGAGTTAGTCCACAGGTCATTAACCATCAGTTCTTCTAGATTCTCTAAATTCACTCTCTCTTAGTGAATTCTATTACTAGAGAGACACACTCTATACTATATTACTTTCTCTTCCCATAGAAGTGTCTTTTCAGTGAACAGTGATATAATATTATGTCTTCAGTTTCCATCCAGTGTTGATAACAGAAAGAGTGATATGAAGAATACTCTGCAAGTTTTGTATAACTACTGTTGAAGATACTGTTCATTGTATTGTTCAGTATCTTATATAAAGTCCTAGAAGAATGGCTCCCATATTTTTCTTTTTCTTCCTTCTTTTTTTTTTTTTTAAGATTTTATTTATTTATTTGACAGAGAGAGAGGGAACACAAGCAGGGAGAGTGGTAGGCAGGGGGAGAGGGAGAAGTAGGCTCCCTGTTGAGCAGGGAGCCTGATATGGGACTCAATCCCAGGACCCTGGGATCATGACCCAAGCTGAAGGCAGTTGCTCAGCTGATGGAGCCACCCAGGCATCCCCACCCATATTTTTCTTTTTAACTCTAAATCTTTTCTTCAAATAAAAGCTTATGTGGAAGCTTAATGCCTTAAAATAGGTAAATATGGTTGAAATGGAAGCTGGAGACCCTCGAGTTGTGTCTTCCTTCTTCCTCTGCTTTTCTTTCTCCACCTCCTTCTTACCCACTACCTCACATTCCCCTACACTGTGATTTGTTAAAGATCTCCTCTGAACATAGTGTAAAAATAATTAATGTTAGCTTAAGGTGGATATTATTACAGGAATTTATGCTAAGACAGACTTCATCTCATCTCACAAGTAGTTGTGTTTATTTTCATATAGCCCAGATTTGTAACTGTGTTTCTTTTCTTGCCCCGAATGACAGGAAATCCAGATAAGTAAGATGCTCAAATTTAACATTTATTCTTGTCCTAGAATAGATGCACCAATTTGCCTATTTTTTTTCAACCAAAGTTGTAAAGGGTTGAATTTTTTAAATCCCCAGTTCAAGGTATGTTATCATCCCAGAGTTGTTTGTATATGAATTTGCAGGCATATATTTATTTACTCATTCTTATTATCTTTGAATTCTGTTCTCATTCCTCATTTCCTCCACTACCACCTCCCCCATATACAACTCAATTATAATAGAATTAGTGTATAACTTTCTCTAAGGATATGTTCCCATAAAAGGTATTGTTTTATGTGTGTGTATATTATATATGTGATATATACAAAATACATGATATATGTAGAAATTATTTCATACATTTCTCACCATCCACTATGTTTTCAAGACCCGTATGCACTTCTCTGTGTAAACATAATCTACTGCTTTCAGCTACTGCATAGTACTGTATGGTGGGTATCCACCACATATTTTATATCTTCTTTCCCAGTAACATACACTCAGGTTGCCTCCAACTCTTAGTCACCATAAATAGCATTGCAACAAGTATCCTTATGCATATGCCCTTTTGTCGCTGTACAAGTATTACTGTGGGATATAGACATTGGAGTGGAATTTCTGGGTCATAGCATATGTATCTGTTTATTTTCGCTGAGTATTGGCAGACTGTTCTTCAGAATGGCTACACCCATCCACATTCTCACCAGCAGTGAAAAGGATACTCGCTCCTCCAGATCCTCAACAACTCTTGGCATTATTCATTTTTATGTTTGCCAATCTGTAAAATATTTTTCATTGCTGTTTTAATTTGCATTTCTCTCATTCTTAATTATATTGAGTAGATCTTCATATGCTTATTTTAGATTATCTTGGATTTCCTGTCTATAAATGGCCTGTTTGTATCTCTTATCCATTTTCTGTTGTTGTTGGTGTTTTGGGTTATTGATTTTCAAGAGTCCCTTATATATTCTAGATTTATTATTTAATAGAAATAATGTGAGCTACATAATCTTCCACTAGCCACATAGAATAAAAATAAACCAATAAAATTATTTTTAATGATGTATTTTATTTAACCTATTATATCTAAAATATTTTCATTTCAACATATAAACAGCCAGTTTTTTTTCAAACTAAGTCTTCAAAGTTCAGTTTGTATTTTAAACTTACAGTATCATTCAATTTGGACTAGCCACATTTTGAGTGCTCAATGGCCACTTGTGGCTAATGGCTACTGTATTAGGCAGTGAAGCTGTAGTTATGAACTATTTTTTTAGTTTTACACATTGCAAATATTCTCTTCCATTTTGATATCTGGCTATTAACCTTTTTTTGAAGAGGTATCTTTCCTGGTCTAATATATGGTCAGTTTTTATAAATCTCTATATGTCTTGAACATAGTTATTCTGTTGTGTATGAGATTTTTTTCTCCATAAACATGCTTCACATTTCTATATCATAATAATTTTATTGGATTGTCCTATCAGTTTTTGAGAGGAAGAGATGTAAAGTCTCCCACCACAGTTGTGATTTTGTCAATTTATTCTTGTAATTCTGTTTCCTTTATACATTCCAGGCTATTTTGTTTATGATCTTCTTGGAGATTGCTTATTTTAAAATATCAAATGTTCCTCTTTGCCTCATTAAATGTTTGATACTTAAAAATACCACTACATTAGCTTCATTTATTATTTCTTGGTGTATCTTTTTTCCATGACTTTATTTTAAAGCTTTCGGTTTTATTTCATTTTACGTATGTTTCTTTTCTTTCTTTTAAAAAAAAATGTCAAATAACTCTTTAACTGAAGATAACAAAACAGCTACTGCAGATCTTTCTCTTTTTCATGGAAGTAATCTCCCCCCACCCCCACATTTATTGAGATATAATTGATGTACAACATTCTATTGATTCAAAGGTGTACAACACCATACTTGTACACATGCACACACACACATTGTGAAATGATAACCATAGTAAGTTTAATTAACATCCATCATCTTACATGGCTTTAATTTTTTTTTTTGTGATGAAAACTTTTAAGATCTATTCTCTTAACAAGTTTCAAATATAAAATACAGTATTGCTGGGCACCTGGGTGGCTCAGTGGGTTAAGCCGCTGCCTTCGGCTCAGGTCATGATCTCAGGGTCCTGGGATCGAGTCCCGCATCGGGCTCTCTGCTCAGCAGGGAGCTTGCAAGCTTCCCTCTCTCTCTCTCTCTGCCTGCCTCTCTGCCTACTTGTGATCTCTCTCTGTCAAATAAATAAATAAATAAATAAATTAAAAAAAATACAGTATTGCTAAATATAGTCACTATGCTGTACATTCTATTCCCAGGACTTACTCATATTATAACTGAAATTTTGTATCTTCTGACTACCTTCACCCATTGCCAACCTCCACCTCCTGCATAACTCCCTGCTTCTGGCAAGCACTAATCTGTTCTATGTATCCGTGAGTTCAGTTTTTCAAGATTCCACATATAAATGACAGTATATAGTATTTGTCTTTTTCTGTCTGACTTGTTTCACTTGGATATTAGCTTTTTGGATGCACTCTTTTACTACACAGACTTCCTTAATTTTTACCTTTAATTTGTTCTCTTTTGTTTTACATAGTCCTAATTTATATACTAGAAAGCATATTTTTCACTCAGGGTATCTCTTTTTCTGTGTTTATCTCTCTCATGTACTCTGATATAAAACCGTTTTGGTAAAAACGTCCTTAGAATGCACTTCTGAAGTGCTTATATCTCTTAAAGAAAAAATGATATCAATTGGGATCTCTCCTTTTGGCGAGATAGAAAAACAGGGCTCTGACTTTTGTGAAACAAATGAGAAAAAGGAATACATATGTATACACACACATATATAAATGCACACACACATTCATCTATAGGTAAATGTGTATATAAATGAAACCACAGTTTTCAAGTCTTTGGACTTCTGGTAACAAAGGACTGAACTCTGAGAGATGGGAAACAATGTAATCTCTAGGATTTCCACAGCTTCTACCTAGAGAGAGATTTCAGGCTGCAGTGTGGAGAGGGGGATACTACATGGAGCTCAAGGGTTTCTCTAATTGTGCATTTGAAGGTAGGAGTTGGGGGGTACCTAAGAAGCTAGGCCAGGGAAACTTGCAGGAGGGGAGAGTAGTAATAGCAGAGAGAAAAAGAGACAGATGGACCAATAGATTGATAGAATGTTCTAAAGGTTTTTAGTAGGTCACTCACGAGTCTTCAGAACATGTGATGAGGAAATTATTGAAATGGAGAAAGAATGACTCAAACAGAAACGAATGAGCAAATACCAAGTTCACACAGGGCCAAGTGTAGTCTTGTTCCCACTGGAAACATGGAAAATTTTACTCAATTTAGTGAGCATTGAGTAAAGTAATTAAAAGGTCTTTGCTTCATTAATGGGGAAAAATTATACCTAGAGTAAACATTAGCCTAGTCTTTCTTAACAAAGCTTAAAAGGAAGACCTGGGAGGTTAAAACTATTTCTATCAATGTAACTGCATCTCTGTATCTTAGACCAAAAGTCAATAGCAAAAAATAAAAAAAAATGCAATACCTAATGATGTATAATTGACAATGTCTAATGCCCAATAAAAAAAATTACTAGGTATGAAAAGAAGCAGAAAAAGAAGCCACAATGATGAGCAAAATTAATCAATATTGATTGACTTAGAAATAATAGATGACAAATTAGTAGATAGAGATGTTAACACACTTTCTGTATTGTATTTTATATATTCAAGAAGCTTGAAGAAAAATAAGGAATTTTCATTAGAGACATGAAATATATATATTTTTATATTTTTAAAAGATCAAATGGAACTTCTAGAAACAAAAAATATAATCCAATATCTGTAAAGAACTCCTCAAACTCAACACCCAAAACCAGATAATGATGTCAAAAAATGGGCAGAAGACATGAACAGACACTTCTCCAAAGAAGACATACAAATGGCTAACAGACACATGAAAAAATGTTCATCATCATTAGCCATCAGGGAAATTCAAATCAAAAACTGCATTGAGATACCATCTCACACCAGTTAGAATGGTCAAAATTAACAGGACAGGAAACAACAAGTGTTGGAGAGGATGTGCAGAAAGGGGAACCTTCTTACACTCTTGGTGGGACTGCAAGTTGGTGCAGCCACTTTGGAAAAGTGTGGAGATTCCTCAAAAAATTAAAAAGAGAGCTACCCTATGACCCTGCAATTGCATTACTAGGAATTTACCCAAAAGATTCAGATGTAATGAAAAGAAGGGCCATATGTACCTCCAATGTTCATAGCACCAGTGGCCACAATCATCAAACTGGAAAAAGCCAGGATGCCCTTCAACAGATGAATGGATAAAGAAGATATGGTCCATATATACAATTGAGTATTATTCCTCCATCAGAAAGGATGAATACCCAACTTTTGTATCAACATGGATGGGACTGGAGGAAATTATGCTGAGTAAAATAAGTCAAGCAGAGAAAGTCAATTATCATATGGCTTCACTTACTTGTGGAGTATAAGGAATAACATGGAGGACATTAGGAGAAGGGAAGGAAAAGTAATTTGGGGGAAATCGGAGGGGGAGATGAAGCATGAGAGACTGTGGATTCTGAGAAACAAACTGAGGGTTTTTGAGGGGAAGGCGGTAGGGGGATGGATAAGCCTGGTGGTGGGTATTAAGGAGGGCACATATTGCATGGAGCACTGTTATGTGGTGCATAAACAATGAATCTTAGAACACTGAAAAAATAAAATAAAATTTAAAAAATAAACAGCAAAAAGATATAATGTTGGATATGAGGAACACACTAAGATTAGACAGTGTAGATAAAAAAGGTTTATGAAAAGGTCATAATAGGAACTATTCAAAACAAAACACACAGAAAAAATTCGGGGTCTCTTCTGATTCCACACAAATTTTAGTATTATTTGCTCCAGCTCTTTGAAAAATACTGGTGGAATTTTGATTGGAATGGCATTAAAAGTATAGATTGCTCTGGGCAGTATAGACATTTTAACGATGTTTATTCTTCCCATCCAAGAGCATGGAATGGTCTTCCATCTTTTTGTGTCTTCTTCAATTTCTTTTAGGAGTGTTCTGTAGTTCCTCGAGTACAGATCTTTAACCTCTTTGGTTAGGTTTATTCCGAGGTATCTTATGGTTTTTGGTGCTATAGTAAATGGAATCGATTCTCTAATTTGCCTTTCTGTATTTTCATTGTTAGTGTATAAGAAAGCCACTGATTTCTGGACATTGACTTTGTATCCTGCTACATTACTGAATTGCTGTATGAGTTCTAGTAGTTTGGAGGTGGAGTCTTTCGGGTTTTCCATATAAAGAACCAGTGGAACAGAGTAGAGAGCCCAGATATGGACCCTCAACTCTATGGTCAAATAATCTTTGACAAAACAGGAAAAAATATCCAGTGGAAAAAAGACAGTCTCTTCAATAAATGGTGCTGGGAAAACTGGACAGCTATATGTAGAAGAATGAAACTTGACCATTCTCTTACACCGTACACAAAGATAAACTCGAAATGGATAAAAGACCTCAACGTGAGACAGGAATCCATCAGAATCCTCGAGGAGAACATAGGGAGTAATCTCTTTGATATCAGCCACAGCAACTTCTTTCAAGATATGTCTCCAAAGGCGAAGGAAACAAAGGCAAAGATGAACTTCTGGGACTTCATCAAGATAAAAAGCTTCTGCACAGCAAAAGAAACAGTCATCAAAACAAAGAGGCAACCCACGGAATGGGAGAAGATATTTGCAAATGACAGTACAGATAAAAGGTTGATATCCAGGATCTATAAAGAACTCCTCAAACTCAACACACACAAAACAGATAATCATATTAAAAAATGGGCAGAAGATATGAACAGACACTTCTCCAATGAAGACATACAAATGGCTACCAGACACATGAAAAAATGTTCATCATCACTAGCCATCAGGGAGATTCAAATCAAAACCACATTGAGATACCACCTTACACCAGTTAGAATGGCCAAAATTAGCAAGACAGGAAACAACGTGTGTTGGAGAGGATGTGGAGAAAGGGGAACCCTCTTACACTGTTGGTGGGAATGCAAACTGGTGCAGCCACTTTGGAGAACAGTGTGGAGATTCCTCAGGAAATTAAAAATAGATCTTCCCTATGACCCTGCAATTGCACTGCTGGGTATTTACCCCAAAGATACAGATGTAGTGAAAAGAAGGGCCATCTGTACCCCAATGTTTATAGCAGCAATGGCCACGGTCGCCAAACTGTGGAAAGAACCAAGATGCCCTTCAACGGATGAATGGATAAGGAAGATGTGGTCCATATACACTATGGAGTATTATGCCTCCATCAGAAAGGACGAATACCCAACTTTTGTAGCAACATGGACAGGACTGGAAGAGATTATGCTGAGTGAAATAAGTCAAACAGAGAAAGTCAAGTATCATATGGTTTCACTTATTGGTGGAGCATAACAAATAATATAGAGGACAAGGGTAGATGGAGAGGAGAAGGGAGTTGAGGGAAATTGGAAGGGGAGGTGAACCATGAGAGACTATGGACTCTGAAAAACAACCTGAGGGTTTTGAAGGGGCGGGGTGGGAGGGTGGGGGAACCAGGTGGTGGGTATTAGGGAGGGCACAGATTGCATGGAGCACTGGGTGTGGTGAAAAAACAATGAATACTGTTACGCTGAAAATAAATAAAAAATTAAAAAAAAAAACTAATGATGTACTGTATGGTGACTAACATACATAATTAAAAAAAAAAACAAAATAGGGAACTTTGAGAGGCATTTAATAAACATTGGCCATAGATTCAAAAAAAAAAAAAAAAACACACAGAAAAAGACTGAAAAAAAAAAAACCCACACCCAGAATATCAGTGAACTGTGGGATCATTTCAAGCTGTCTAATATATGTGTAACTGGAATCCACAAAGTAGAACAAAGGTGGAGGGGATGGAAACATAAAAATATTTGAAGATATAATAGTCCTGAAACCCTAACATAAGAAACATAAAGAAAACTAGAGCAAGGCATATAACAAATTAGTTAAAACTAGTTGTAAAGAGATAATCTTAAAAGTAGGCAAGAAACTGCCTCTCTGCCTACTTGTGGTCTGTCAAATAAACAAACAAAGTCTTAAAAAAAAAAAAGTAGGCAAGAAAAAAAAAGACACATTACATACCGAGGAATAAAGAGGGCAACTGACTTCTCATGGGAAATAATGTGAACTACAAGAAGTGAGACAATGTTTTTACAGAACTCATGGGAAAAACTCTTAATCTAGGATTCTTTACCCAATAAAAGTATCTTTCAAAAATACAGGTAATGTAAAGAAAATTTCAGGTATATATATAGCTGGAGGAATTAATCACCAGCAGACCTGAACTACAAGAATTAGGTGGCAGGGAAATTGCGCCAGTGCATATCTGGATCTACACAAGGAAATTAAGGGAACTGGGAATGCTAAGTATGAGGATAAATATGCCTTTGTTCGTATTGTTTAAATATCTCTTAAGATAATTGTTTAAAGCAAAAATAATAGTTTTGTGTATTTTTGGACATATGTTGAGATCAATATATGACAAAACGGCATGAAGATGGGGAAAGAAATAAAACTATACTATTGTATGTTTTAATACCATACATTAATTGATATATCATTTGAAAATAGAGATAAATTAAAAATGTATTATTTTAACCCTAAAACAGCAACTGAAAGGCCTTGCTTACAGCTAATAAGCCAGAGAGTGAGATAAGATGGAATTATAGAAGCTACTCAGTAAGACAGGAGGCAGGAAATGGGAATTAGATAGAACAAAGAGAAACAAAAGCAAGATGGTAATTAAAGGCCAATCATATCAATAATCACATACAATGTAAATGATCTAAAGAGCCCAATTAAAAGGCAGATTATCAGATTAGATAAAAGCAAGATCCAACTCAGTATACTCTACATATAAGAAGCCAACATTGAATATAGAGACATGAGTGGTAGAAGGATGAATAATACACCATGCTAAAATGAATGAAAAGTTGGAGTGGTTCTACTAATATCAGACAAAGTAGTGTTCAGAGAAAATATAGTGATAAAGGTCGTTATTTATATGATTCATAATGATAAAGTGTTAGTCCATTAATCAGACATTATAATTCTAAATACTTACGTACCTAATAACAAAGCTTCAAAACATAAAACAACCGCAAGGAAAAAAATAGGTAAATCTACAATTCTACCTGGAGATTTTAGCATCCCTTTATTAATAATTGATAGGACAAGTGGAAAATCAGTAAAAATGTAGAAGACTACTTTAGTCAACATACTAAATTGGCCTAATTGATATTCACAAAACACTATCAAAAGCAAAATGCACATTTTTTTTCAAATGCTTATGAGATTTTTATCAAAATAGGTCATATTCTAGGCCACAAAGCCAATCTCAATATATTAAAAATAAATCAGAAAGTACAATGTATATTCTTTTACCACAGTGGACTTGCACTAGAAATCAATTACAGAAAGATCTTTGGAAAAATCCCCAAATATTTAGAAATTAAAATGACACACTTGCAAATAACATATGGGTAAAAAGAGTAGTAAAAAAAATTAGAAAGTATCTTGCACTGAATGAAAATATAAACACAACATGTCAAAAATGCATGGAGCACTAGGTGTGGTGAAAAAGCAATGAATACTGTTACGCTGAAAAGAAATAAAAAATTTAAAAAAATGTAAAATATTACCAAAACAAAGTTATATTAAAGTATTACAAAGCCATAGATCAATATCTTAGAAACATAGGTGAAAAAGTCCTTTGAGACAGACATGAAAAAAAATCTATAGGACTTAAAAAAAAAAGTTCCTAAACAAATTTAAGAAATCAAATCAAACAATTTATAAAAGCATAATACACTATGGCTAAGTGGGGTTTATTCCAGGAGCACAAGTTGGTTTCACATTAAAAACAAAAATCAACATAATCAATTAAGAAACTAAAAGGCAAAACTATATGATCATCTCAAGACATGCAGAAAAACCATTTGATATAATCCAGTACTATTCTTAACAAAACCTCCCTAAAAGCTAGGAATAGGAGCAACTTATTCAATCTGATAAAGGGCATTTACAAAATTCTGACAGTTATCCAACTTAGTAGTGAAATACTAAATGTTTTCCTCCTAAAATCAGGCACAAGGCAAGGATGCTAACTTTCAATTTCAACATTGCGTAAAGGGCTTAACTGGTGCAATACAGCAAGAAAAAGCCATAATAATATCCAGATCATAAAGAAAGATGTAAAACTATTTTTTTTCTCAGATACTGTAATTGTCTATGTAGAAAATCCTGTATGTCTATACAAAAGCAACAATGCATTGTAGCTTCCTCCAGATGACATTTTCTCAAATTATTTTTTATAATATTATTAATGGTTGCATATATAGCACTCAGATAATTCCTTTATTATCAAACAATAGGTTGTTTGAACATTTTCTAATATTATTATTAATGCTTAGTAAATATCTCTATTAGTTTAATTTTATTCACATTTCTGTTACTCTCCATTGTGTAAATTCTGAATAATTAAAATTGGATTTCTGGGTAAAGATGATAGACATTTTTAAACTGGTGATATGCATTATCAACTTTATTGCATTATCAAGGCAGGTTGTCCTAACTATTAAATAGTATTTAAAAATAGACATTTTTAAACTGGTGATATGCATTATCAAGTTTATTGCATTATCAAGGCAGGTTGTCCTAACTATTAAATAGTATTTTGTTGTTTTAGTTCATACATTATTGTCATCTGGGTAGTATGTTTTGACGATGGCATACAGATTTTTAATTTTTCCCAATTATTCTAGCATGAAATAATAATAATAATAGTAATACTGATTCCCTACTGATTTGAAGTATTATGTAAATATATTGAAATATTATATATTTTTAAGCTTCTAGATAAATTTTCTTTTGTATCAGTACCCTTTTTAAAATGTTGTCTTAGCTTTATCATTTATATTAATAATTTACAGTGCTAGTTTCCCTCCAAATATTATTTTTCAAAATCTTTTTAATTATAAAAATAAAGCTCATCAATTAACCATTTATATAATTTCTAGAATTATTTCTCCAAATAAAAAAAATTGATTGAAATTTTGTTCGTTTAATGTCATTTGACATTAAAATTTATAAATCAAGTTTGATGAAGAATTGTGCCTTTTATAATGTTGAATCTTTTAACAGGAGATATGTCTGTGTTCCCCTTATGCAAGCTTTCTCTAAGTATATGTTTGATTTCCTCTTTAGCTCCATAATGATTTGGGAAAACATTTTCCAGTTGATTTGTTATATGTGTGCATCTGCATTGGCTTTGTAGTCTTATAATAGTGTCTATCAGAGAGAGAGGATGAGAACTTTTGCTTCTGAATAAATTTTTGAGGTTTTCTTTAGGGTCCATTACATGGTAAACTCTCATTAATGTTCATGGACATTGGAAAAGAAGATACATTCTCTACAAACTGCCAGGTTTAATGAAAAAGTTAAATCAATTTTCTTAATTGCATTATCCATATTCTTCTATTTTCCTATTTTCTCTATCAGGTCTCAAAAATATGTATTAAGAAATCTCATGATTCTAATATGTTTCTGTCAATTTCTTGTATTTCTAATAATTTTTATTTCACTTATTTTGATGCTATGTTACTCAAAACATAGAAGTTTTATATTACTTTATCTGCCTTGTGCATTTTGCTCTTTATCAATTAAACATGGTCCTCTTTATCTTGTTTACTGCATATTGCTTTGAGTTCTATTTTTTTTTTAAGATTTTATTTATTTATTTGACAGACAGAGATCACAAGTAGGCAGAGAGGCAGACAGAGAGGACAAAGCAGGCTCCCCACTGAGCAGAGAGCCCGATGCGGGGCTCGATCCCAGGACCCTAGGATCATGACCTGAGCTGAAGGCAGAGACTTTAACCATTGAGCCACCCAGGCGCCCCTTTTGAGTTCTATTTTAATATTAATCTTATTGCCTCTGTTTTCTTTTTGTTCACATTAGTCTGGTACATCTTTGTTCATCTTTTTATTTTTAAACTTTGTGTCATTTTATTATTATTATTTTTAAAAGTATGTCTTGGAGATAATTTGTAATTGAATTCTTTTTTATTTTTTTATTTTTTAATTTTTTAAATATTTTATTTATTTATTTGGCAGACAGAGATCACAAGTAGGCAGAGAGGCAGGCAGAGAGAGAGGAGGAAGCAGGCTCCCTGCCAAGCAGAGAGCCCGATTCGGGGCTCGATTCCAGGATCCTGGGATCATGACCTGAGCTCAAGGCAGAGGCTTTAACCCACTGAGCCACCCAGGCACCCCAAGTAATTGGATTCTTTTTAAAGTTAAATCTGAATGTCTTTGAATTTCATTAGGTGAGGTTATCCTATTATTATTGATTACTATCACAGATAAGTTTTGTTCTACTTTCATCTTGTTTTTCTTGGCCATTTTTGTATTTTAGAAATATATATCATTAGTTTTACTTTTGGTAAATAAATTAATGCTTCTTTTCTTTTCTTTTCTTTTCTAAGCGATTACTTTTAATTAAAAGGACATACTTGTTCCTTAACTTTCTTTATCAATGTCAACCAAGTATCAATGTCTAATATTATCAAAATATCTAATATCACCAATATTATCTAATCCCTGCTTGTCTCTTATTTACAGAGTAGTATAATTTACTTCCCTCAATTGTTCTCTTACCTAGGGTATGTGTTTATTTATTTATTTATTTATTTATTTATTTTAAGATTTTATTTATTTATTTGACAGACATCACAAGTAGGCAGAGAGGCAGGCAGAGAGAGAGGAGAAAGCAGGCTCTCCACGGAGCAGAGAGCCCGATGCGGGCCTCGATCCCAGGACCCTGGGATCATGACCTGAGCCAAAGGCAGAGGCTTTAACCCACTGAGCCACTCAGGTGCCCCAGGGGTATGTGCTAATTTAATATGTAATGTTTAAACTAGTTAATTACTGTGTATTTATTGTCATTTTACATTATATATCTTTTGGTAATTATTTTTTGACATTTCCTTATGTTTTGTAATTTCCTTGATAGCAGGTGTTTTCATTTAAGTCTTTGTCTTAATGATTTCAGTATTTACCAGTCCTTTTACAGAAAACCTTCATCAGTATTGAGTTCTTTATTTTTATTCAGTTATTTCTGTCAGCTGTTTTGTCTCTAATTAGTTTTTATTTCCTTCAAAAAGACTTTCTGAGTGGTATATATATTTTTTGTGTGTACTTGTATATATTTAAGAATATTTTCTATTGCTATTATGTGTAAGTAACAACCAGCACAGAATTCTCAGTTAATAACTCTTTTTTCCCCTCCTTGAAACCTTGTTGCTATTATTCCATTGTTTTTGGCATTTTAATTTACGATAAGTAAATTCTGAGATTGGCTTGCTATATTTTTTTTAGGAGAGCTATTTTATTTTCCTTGACTATATTTTTTATATGATTCTTCATGTTATTCTGAAAATTAAACATGTCATTAAGGCATGTCTCTAGATTTTGTTTGTTTGTTTGTTTGTTTGTTTTTACTTTGTTGTGGCTCCTTTTGGTCTGGCAAATCCAGTTTTTCATATCAGGGAAGTTTTCTTCGATTGTCTTTAGCTATTGGTGTTCCGTGTGTTGTGTTCTGTTCTGTTTTCAGGAATGTTTGTTTGTTTCCACTTACTGTCTTCCATATCTGTAATATGTTCTTTTTTCTTACTTGTTTCTTTGGGCTTTTCCATTTATTAGAAAAGTCTTCTGAAATACATATATCATAGCAATGTTTTTGTTTTGGCAGTGTCGGGACTGCTCTTTATTTACTTATTTGTTTAATTTTGGCATCATATTTGAAATTTTCTTGCAATTTCTCTTTGGGTTTAAATTTTTGCATAGCATATAAATTATTATATATAGCATATAAGTTACATGAGTTATGAATCATGATAGCAAAATGGGAACTCACAGCTGGCTTTACCATCCACTTTATTTTTTTTTTTTTTAAGATTTTATTTATTTATTTGACAGACAGAGATCACACGTAGGCAGAGAGGCAGGCAGAGAGAGAGGAGGAGGCACGCTACCTGCCAAGCAGAGAGCCCAATGCGGGGCTTGATCCCAGAACCCTGGGATCATGACCTGAACCAAAGGCAGAGGCTTTAACCCACTGAGCCACCCAGGCGCCCTACCATCCACTTTAAAAACTGGAATATCAACCATAGCTTTGAAGGTACTCCTCTGCTTGCGTTTCCCCCATGGGTAACGACCATCAGCAAGTTATACTGTCATTCCCTTATTTCTAAAAAATAGTTTATCACAAAATATGTATCTGAAAACAATGTAATGTTTAATGTCTTTGTAAAATACTATTATGCAGTGTGATTTTTTCATTCAATGCTGTATTTATAAAATTAATGCCAGTTTTTGTGTACATCTATAGTTTATTCCAGTTACCTGCCTTGTAACATTCCATTGTTAGAATTCGTTTAGTCATACTCCTGTTAATGGATATTTGGTGGTTTTCATACTTTTGAGATTATGAACATTTTAGTACATGTTTCCTGATGAACACTTTACACAGTTCCTCTGGCCATATATCTAGGGATAGAACTTTTGTGCTGTAGGGAATGTGCATGTTCAAAATGCCAAACTTTTCCCAAAGTGGATGTGCCCTTTTGCATTCCCATCAGTAATGCATGATTTCTTCGTGGGGATAGTTTCCTCAGGCTTCCATTATTACTGCCGAGGAATTTACTGCTGGTCTAAAGTAGGTGATCTATCTTTCCTCTCCAGCTTCTTTTAAAGTTTTCTCTTTTTCTTTAGTGTTTTTAGGTTGTGTGTTTTTAGTTTTTAGTTTTAGTTTTTAGTGTTTTTAGTTTACTGTGTGTCAGGGTATGAATTAAAAAAAAATTATCCTGCTTTCTATGTAATTTTGGAGATATCCAAATTTCCAAGCAGTGTCTGTTCAAGGTGACTTCTGTGTGTGGTTCAGAGATAATATTTAAATATACACTTCTAAAAAATAAACTTTGTTTTTTTTTTTTAAAGATTTTATTTATTTATTTGACAGACGGAGATTACAAGTAGGCAGTAGAAGCAGGTGGAGAGAGAGGAGGAAGCAGGCTCCCTGCTGAGTAGAGAGCCCGATGTGGGGCTTGATCCTAGGACCCTGGGATCATGACCTGAGCTAAAGGCAGAAGGTTTAACCCACTGAGCCAACCAGGTGCCCCTAGTCTTTGTTTTCTTAGAGAAGTTTTAGTTCACAGTAAAACTGAGGGGCAAATACAGATTTCTTACATACTGGGTCTCTCCATCCCCCAAATGTATCCTCCTCCACTATCAATATCCACACAGGAATGGTACCTCTGTCACAAATGTCACATTATTTTCACCCAAAGACCATAGTTTACATTAGGATTCATTCTTAGAGTTGTACATTCCAAGGGTTTTTTACATGTGTAATGACATAGATCTATCATCATGGTATCATATAGAATAGTTTCACTGCCCTAAAAATCCTCTATGTTCCATCAGCTCATCCTCCCAACCTCCACTAATTTCTAGCAACCAATGGTCCTTTGACTGTCTTCATAGTTTTGCCTTTTCCAGGATGTCATATAGTTAGAATCATACAGTATGTAGTCTTTCCAGATTGACATCTTTCACTTACTAATATATATTTAAGTTTCCTCTCTATCTTTTCATGGCTTAGTAGCTCATTTTTTTAATAATAGTCCACTGTTTGATTGTACCACAGTTTATTTATCCACTCACATACTGAGGGACATCTTTTCTGCTTCCAAGTTTTGGCAATTCTGAATAAAGCTGTTATAAACATTTGTGTGCAGGTTTTTTTGTGGACATAAATTTTCAACTCCTTTGGATAAATATCAAGGATTACTAGATCATATGGTAAGAGTGTTTAATTTTCTAAGAAATTACCTATTTTCCAAGCACCATTTTGTATTCCTACCAGAGATGAATGAGTATTCTTGTGGCGGCACGTCCTTATTGGCATTTGGTATTGTCAGTGTTTGGTTTTGGTCATTCTAAAATGTGGGTGGTGGTCTCTTAAAAAAAAAAAAATTATTTACTTGAGAGAAAGAGAGTGAGAGAGAGAACATGAGAGAGGAGAGGGTCAGAGGGAGAGGCAGACTCCCCACTGAGCAGGGACCCCCCGATATGGGACTTGGTCCTGGGACTCTGGGATTATGACCTGAGCCAAAGGCAGTCGCCTAACCAACTGAGGCACCCAGGGAACCACCCCCCCTTCTTAAATATTTTATTTATTTTGGATGGTGGTATCTTATTATTGTTTTAATATGCAATTCCCTAATGACATATGATGTTGAGCATGTTTTCATGTTAATTTGCTACCTTGTATTTTCATTGATGAGTTGTCAGTTAAGATTTTCTGTCCATATTTAAATAAAAATTTCTTTCTTATTGTTGAGTTTTAAGAGTTCTTTGTGTAATTTGGATACCAGTCCTTTATAAGAAAGTTCTTTTGCAAGTATTTCTTCCTGGTCTGTGGCTTTTCTTGATAATGTCTTTTGCAAAGCAGAATTTTTAAATTTTACTGAAGTCCAGGTTATTCTTTCTTTTGTGGATCATACCTTTGGTGTTGTATTTAAAAAGGCATCACCATACCCAAGGTCATGTAGGTTTTCTTCTATGTTATCATCTAGGAATTTTATTGTTTTGCATTTTACATTTAGGCCTGTGATCCACTTTGAGTTAATTTTTTGAGAAGTTTGTAAGATCTATGTCTAGATTATTTATCTATGAGTTTATGTGTTTATTTCTTTATTTGCATTTCTTTATTTGCATTAATGAGTCAATTATTCATTAATAACCAACATTTTTGTTATTACTCCTTTGTCAAAGATCAGTTGACTATATTTGTGTGGGTCTAATTTTGGACTCTATATTCTGCTCCATTGAGCTCTTTGTCCTTTCACCAATATCTCACTGTCTTGATTACTGTAGTTTTATATTAAGTCTTGAGGTCAAATAGTGTAAGTACTCCTTAGAATCAATTTACTGATACTCACAAAACAACTTTCAGGGATCTTGGTTGGAACTGTATTGAGTTTATAGATCAAGTTGGGAGGAGTTTACGTCTTGACAATATTGTCTTCCTATCCATGAGTATGGACTATCTCTCCATTTAGTTAGTTCTTCTTTGATTTCTTTCATTAAAGTTTTGTAGTTTTCCTCAAATAGATATTGTGATGTGTTGTATTTTATTTCACAATAGATATTGTGATGATTGTTAACCATGGTACCTTGTTTCCTTGGGGGTTTGGGTACAATTTTGTATTGTGAGTTCATATTTGGCTGAACTTAGCGTGTGGGAAAACTAGGAACATTTGATGGGGTAATTTTCATTCAGAGAGGTTTTGTGCTTACTTCTACTAGGAATTGAGGAGCATTATCGACCTATGACAATTTCAGTCTCTTTGAAGGACCTCAGTTTAATAGGTCATCAAGTTTATTTCCCCCAATTAGTATAGGGCTGCAAGTTTAGTTTCTTGTTTTTAATGATACAGGAATTTAATTATAATGCAATCCTGTCTTGGGGCACCTGGGTGGCTCAGTTGGTTAAGCATCTGCCTTCGGCTCAGTTATGGTCCCAGCATCCTGGGATCGAGTCCCACATCGGGCTCCCTGCTCAGCAAGAAGTCTGCTTCTCCCTCTCCCTGTGCTGCTCCCTCTCTCTCTGTCAAATAAATAAATAAAATCTTAAAAAAAAATAATGCAATCCTGTCTTTATAGTCCTCAGTGCTCCTTCTCTCAAGCTGCTCTTGCTTTCTCCATTTCATGCTCTTGTGGATTTTCTTTTCTTGAGAACTCAAAATGCTTTAAAAGGTGATTTTTATAATTCACTGAGGTCTAGTCCATTATAATGCTGAAAGGTTGGTAATCATTTCTATATTTTATCCATTTCTTATTTTTGTTCAATTGTCTTTGAAATCTCAGTTTCTTTTCATTCTGTTTCATAAGAGGTAATGACTTGTTGGATTCTACTGAGAATACAAATTTCCAGACATTTTCTTCTGATGCCCAGAGGTGATCATTTTTCAGAGGTATGTTCTTCCACTGTGTCTTATATGCTGTTCCATTTCTCTTGTCAAGCAATTTTCTTTCTTTGAATTATTTTTCTTTATTAATCTTCAAAAAAATTAAAATCTGTATTATTCTTTTGTTAGAGGTTTGAAATAGCTTTTATTCTGTTCTTTGTCCATTTGAGGCAAAATCTCAAATCTTCACTTTCCCAGGTCTAAATTCATGGCTGGGTTTATGCATACAACCTCTAGTGTAAATGCCAAACTTTAGTAATAACCTAGAAGTCATCTTTTCCTGTTGCTATCTATTTGCCTGGTTCTCTGATAAGCTGAATGGATGGAATACATGAAAATATACATTCCTAGCTTCCCTGAACTTCTGATGAGTGGTTTCTAAGAGTTCTTATTAAAGAGATGTAGAAAAATTCAAGGTTTAGGGTTGGTGGCTAATAGGAGGGGGTAAAAGATCAGGCAACAGTTCTTTGGTTAAAACTCAGATCAGCACCAATGGATGGCTCCTAACATTGATCCTTGGTATAGACCTGGGTTTCTGAGTCTCTGAGTCAGAGGACAGGCAGTGAGGGAAGCAGGAAATGTCTTCTTAAATTAAAACGTCTTTGTTTCGTATGGTATAGGGCCTCAATATATTGCAAAGCAAAGCTTGGCTAGGTATTTTTCCCTAATACACTTCCATTTATTTTTCTGTAAAGTTCTTTTAGTTTTATTGGTTGTAAATTTCATTTTTTCCCCCAGTATTTTTGTAAACATTTTTTTTTAAATTTTTTATTTATTTTCAGTGTAACAGTATTCATTGTTTTTTCACCACACCCAGTGCTCCATGCAATCTGTGCCCTCCCTAATACCCACCACCTGGTTCCCCCACCCTCCCACCCTGCCCCTTCAAAACCCTCAGGTTGTTTTTCAGAGTCCATAGTCTCTCATGGTTCACCTCCCCTTCCAATTTCCCTCAACTCCCTTCTCCTCTCCATCTACCCTTGTCCTCTATATTATTTGTTATGCTCCACCAATAAGTGAAACCATATGATACTTGACTTTCTCTGTTTGACTTATTTCACTCAGCATAATCTCTTCCAGTCCTGTCCATGTTGCTACAAAAGTTGGGTATTCGTCCTTTCTGATGGAGGCATAATACTCCATAGTGTATATGGACCACATCTTCCTTATCCATTCATCCGTTGAAGGGCATCTTGGTTCTTTCCACAGTTTGGAAGAGGATGTCAGAAGAGCCTGCTTTGGGTACCATGTTACCTGTAAGTCAAATAGATGGCTTTTAAATAACACAAGATAAAAAATACTTGGTGCTCTGACTTAATCAGTACCACAAGTTCTGTATTTCTATCCTTAATTCTCTTTGAAAAGAGGTGCTTCATTGGGATTTTCCAGGCTTTCTCTTCCTCAGTGAGGGCATAAAGGAAACTTAGCTGTCAGTTTGGGTTGGGGGTGGGGGAAGAGACTTCAAATTTTGGAGGAAAATGTGGTAAGTATATCCATGTCAAATTGATATCACTAACATTTTCCTCACTTTCAATACTGCTTGGAGATAGTCATAAACCTCTAACTTGAGCGTGGATCCTTCATTCATTCATTTATTCATCCATCAATATATTGAGTTCTAGTCTAAGGGTTGAAATTATTTAAGGGAATAAGAGCTCCCCGTGCTTCCCATGGTCATTTGAGGGTAAAGGTATTTTAATATCCAGTAACAATGTGATGGGACAAGCACCACAGCAGACATGGGCCTAAGAAAGACAACAGAATAATTGATTCAGACTCACAGAGAAATGATTTTTGAGTTGAAGTTTGAATCATTCAACAACAGAAGAAATAACATGCTCGATGGAAAAGAGTTATTTGAAGCATGGTGTGTGTGGGGATTTGAAGTTAGGGATGTGTTTGTGGGAACGGAGGGGTTGGTAGACAGGGACCAATTTATGAAGAGTCCTGCATGTTAGGTTGAAGTACAGTCTTTTCCCCAAGGACCTAGGTGGTCAGTGAAGGTGACTTTGTCTGCTTGAGCAATCACAATAAATCCCATGGACTGGGGGTTTAAACAACAAATATTTATTTCTCATAGTTCTGGACTATGAGAGTGTAAGATCAGGGTGCCAGCATGGTTGAGCTCTTGGTGAAGGCCCTCTCCCTGGGTGTGTCTTTACATGGTCTTTCCTTGGTGTGGTGAAAGCTTTGTGGAGAGAGGGAAGAGAGAAAAAGAGAGAGAGTGAAAGAGGGGGAGAGAGAGAGGTCTTGAGTAGTTTCCTCTTCTTATAAGGACACTAATCCCATCCTGGTGGTCCTACCTCATGACCTTACCTAAATCTAATTACCTCCCAAAGGCCCCATCTCCAAATACCATTACTTTGGGGATTAGGACTTCAATATATGGATTTTCAAGGGGCACAAATGGTCTATAGCAGAAGGATTTTAGGTAGACAGTGACAACATCGGGTCTGTATTCTGATACGCAACAGCAGCTTGAAAACACAAACGGAAAACCACCTACAAGGAAAGCAAAACTGTTTTTAGAGTGCTTTTAAAAATTCATAATACCTTTTTCTACATATCTTCTTGGGTTTGTTCTTTGAAGTCACCTGTGATAGATTATTGGCCCCATTTTAAAGATAAGGAAACAGATCAGAAAGGTTGCAGACTTGCCCAAGGTGGCCTAGCTGGTAAGAGGTGGAGTGGACAAAACTTGAGAACTTGGAAGAACACAGCTGAAGCATTTTCTCAACACTTGGCTCTGGGGTTTACCTGGTGCTACTATTTTCTGTCTGCAGTGAGGCCTGTAGCAAAGTTTAGGAAGCTGCTAATTTACTGGGGTTGTAGTAACTGGCAGAGCTCGCAGGTGTAAATCCAGCCCAGTGCTCATCTGCTCTACCGGGACAGCAAGTACTCTAGATTTATGTCCCATGTGAGTGATGAGTTCTCAAGGAATGGGCTTCTTATGGAATTGAACATAAACAAAATTAGCCTTGAAAATCCCATATGAAGGTGCCGAGTTGGAAAACTCAAACCTTTCAAAAATGGTTTCCAGTGTTAGAACAGCACAGTGTAGATGAAATATTTGGCTTGCATTTGAAGGTCTGCTGTTTGAAAGCACTTGTATCTCTTTGGAATACCAGAATCCCACTTAGTGGATGCATGAGGGTAAGTGAGAGTCCCTCCCCTCACTCCAGGGTATATGCCCACTGAGTGTAAGGATGGGTAGAATCACTCATACTTCTAAAATTGCTCTATCTCTCTTCATTTTTATAGAATCTTAGTGGTTGCATTTGGGTGAATTAAATGTGGTTATGATGTGATTTTACTATATATGGAGATGATGCTGTGCGTTAATCCCTGGAATTTTTCCCACTGAACCTGGAATTGACCTCAGGATCCATCTCAACTCACAGCTCAATCTAGGCAGTTGTAACCAGTCAGTGGGAATTGGCATCCCTGAACTATGTTGATGCTATTTTTAAAGATATATTTGAAGCATTTTGAACAATATCAATTGCTAAGAAAACTTAAATAGACACTATTATTCTAATTACAGAAGGCAGAGTTAGTCTAATCCCCATACCCCTAGACCTGAGCCCATGTGCTTGTGTGAAATCTGGACAAGGGTGGGAGCCCACCTGCAGAGGAGCAGAGGGAGAGATGGATGAGTGTGGCCAGGGCCCAGTTTGCCAGAGGGAAGAGGCTTGGTTTCCTTTCTCTAGGAGCAGGACTCAGAGAAAGGTGAAGTGGTGGGGAGAGCTCCGACTTTCAGCCAAAATCTCCACTCTGCTGCTCGACTGCTACAGAATGTCTGAGAGCCTCAGTCCCTCATCTGTAAAGTGGGTAAGAGTTTCTCTCCGCCTGTAGCTGTGAAGACTAAATGAGTGGCAATGGCACGTCAGAATGAGTCATCACCCTAGGGGATGGCCCTGGGGGACACTGCTGCTCCTGAACCAAGAAGCTGCAGCAGGGGTGATTCCTACCAGGGACCTCATCTTCTCCTGCCCTCGGCCCCTGCATCCTTGCAGGGTCCTGCCTTGCCGGATGCTTCTCCACACCAATCTGCTTTCAAATAAATCAATATGTGGACAGATGAGCCAACTCGGCCATTAGAATATTTGCAAAGGGTGGCTCTCAAGACAGCGGACGCATGAAATAATCTGTTTCGGCACTGGGTGAATTTGTTCCAAGCAAAGGGCCATCACCAGTGTCAAAGGCGGTTAGCGTCACACTGCTCTGTGTCTATTTCTTGTTAGCTTTCTAACGTCGAACAGTAAACACATTTCACTGTTTTGCAAACCTCTCCAAAGCAAATATTCTGACAGCAATGTTAACCATTTTTCTCCCCTCCCAGCAGCTCTTCCCACAGCTTTTCTTGTTCACTGACTCTCATTCTACAACTTTTCAAGTTTGAGACCCTGGGAACCTGCTGAGTTCAGGAGCAGGAGCCGAGGAAGTTTCTGGCAGAAGACTTTTGGTCTTGATCTCCTTTCTCTTCCCACAGCTGGAAATACGCCTCCCTCCGCCCCACCCCGTCGGTTCCCTGTAATTAGAAAGTCCGTCAGGCTCTCACCTGGCGAATCTTTATTCTAGGGCAGGATATAGGGAAATAGGTGGTAAAAGTGGGCGGGAAGGGGGAGGTAAGGCTGAGGGATTGGGTGAGCCCAGGGTTTTGAGCTCAAAGATGATGGCCAGTGAAGGGGGAGGTTCCTGCAAGAACAGTGGGCTCTTGTTTCTGGAGGACATGCCACTGGGAGTCGCTACCCTTCCCCAGCATAGTCAGGCATCTAAGGTGCTGGGCACGCAAGTGAGACCGGGATCCTCAAATAGCTCACTGCCTTGTACCAGAGACCGACCTAGAAACAATCACAAAGCTGCTATACATACAGGTATTCCTGAAATGATGTTTAAATGTGAACATTGAATAACCAATGGGAGGTTGACTAACTTACTGTGTTCTTATATTTTTTTATTGCTTACCTTTTAAGTAACGAACATGTGTCCTTCATAAAAAGTGAGAAACATTAGTTTAATAAAAATTATAATACTGCATAGTGAGTTTTTGAGAAGTCCATTGCAAAATGGGAACCTTGAAGTTTTAAAGAGAGGGGGCCTTTTGGTTGAGGACAATTTCTGAACCACAGTATAGTTAGTTAATTTTTTTTTTTTCTCCTGCACAGGTCCTGTTTTTTGAGGACACAGAGAGATTATTGCTGGAACGGAGTATGAGGTGGGGAGAAGGAAGTGGTGGTACTGGAGGGCCAGGCATGGGCCAGGCTAGAAGAGCTTTATGTACCAGGCTTGGGGTGGGCATGTCTGCTCCTCAGTCTGGGGAACGGGTAGAGATGGTGGCATGAGATGGTATGACAGGGAGAACTCAAAGCCACAAGAGAAATAAACATAGTGCAATCTTCCTGGGGCATTAATTTTACTTGAACATCCTTGGGGAAGAAGTTGAATAATTCAGTAGTTAAGTAATTTAAAGCATGATTGTAGCATTGGAACAAGCCTCTGGCTGGGTTCCAGGCCAGCCCCCCTAAGGGGTAGTATGTTGGCTTTGCTCTGCCTTTGGGAGAGTCTCTTGGGAAAGTTTGAGGAAGCCTGCTGTCCTGACAGGAAGTGAAGGGAAGAGTAACCATCCTATTTGTGTTCTATAATGGTATCTTAGTGGCTGGCATGAAGAGGGAGGATGAGATTTGAGGCAGGGAAGCCAGTTAGAAGGCCCTCAGGGTAGCTTGTGTTAGAGGGGTTGACAGCTCCTTGGCAGTGGGAGGTGAAGGCGTCTGGCAGTGGAATTGACAGGTTCCTGGTTATTGCTGGGGGCAGGGAAAGGATAGCTGGGAGTTCAGAATGACCCCTAGGCTTCCATCATTGGTCACTGGGGGATGAGGACACCATCAACCACAACAGAGAATTCAGGAGGAGGATGAGGTTTTATTTTTTACATCTAGATGGGGGTAAACCTGAGACCACTCAAGGAGAGGGTTCTGAGGGGGAAGAAGAGATAGACAAAGGAGGGACCATAGTAGCGGCAACCTTAGGATGCTGGTGGAGAGAGACCTAGTAATGAGCAGACCCCTGCACTTAGCCCCCAGCTACACCCTGCAACTTATAGGGGGCCAGGGGTCCCAAGGCACTAGAGGCCTCCAACCTTTTTTTCCTCGGTAACTCTGCCAGGATTGCACATCTCCTTGAATCTTTCTGGCAAATACTCTGTCATCTTTCAGGTCCTCTCTCTGATGACTTCTCTCCTAAATGTAAAGGACAATTCCTTCATTGTGCTCCCTCCCATACCTAAACTTTGGCACTACACCTGTAGCCCTTTGCAGAGTGCTCTGGTCTCTATGACCATTTTCTTTCACCAGACTGTGGACTTTTATGCCCAGCTTTGCATGGAGTAGATACTCAATGAATACTTTCTGGGTGAGTAAATGAATTGTCAAAAAGGAAGAAGAAAGAAGCAGGGAAAGGAAGAGAGAAAGGAAAGAATTCTTGATCAAGAGCATGAAGCACATCAAAGAATAATGTTGTTTAAAGGGCTAAGAAGCACCTGTTTCACTTGGCAGTTGGCAGGTATCCTTGGCAAGAATAACTTACCTGCTAAGGTGGGGGCAGAAAACTATGACAGCATGTTTACAATAAGGCATGAATAGGAGACACCAAGTGGAGATACTAAGTGCAGACATTTCCCTCTAAGAAGCTCAGAATGGAAGGAAATAGATAAGGTTATAATGACAAGTGACTTAGGTTTGAGGAGAAGACTTGAGGGGGAGGAGCAGGTGAAGGAAGGGAAGTTGATATTGTGAATGAAGGACAGCAATTGATTGAGCTGGAAGCAGATGAAACCAAGGACAGAGGAGAACGAGTTGGCTGTGAACCTGGAGACGAATTCCTCTTCCACTGTGAACAAGAGGTGAAGCGAAGAGGGTACAGGTTCAAGGAGATCAGGGAAAACTGAATGGGAGAGGAAATTAACAGAGCCCAATAGTTTCAAGACACAGCTGAGACAGGGTAATATCACCAGACCTCCAACACCCATGGCTGTATGAGTTCTCTAGCACTGCTCAGGTGTCCAGGTGCACCTGGAGTGAAGGGTGTTTGTAGGACAAGTGGCACAGAAGAGTGAAGGCATGAGAAAAAAAACGAAAGAGCCTAATGTCAGGAGAGTTGAAATCTTGACCTCAGTTCTAGAGTGTAGGAAAGGAATGAGAGGAAAAGACACTGGGAGAAGATACAAGTTCCAAGAACCAAGTATCATTGACTTGAGAAGCAGGTACAATGGAAAAAAGAGAGCAGGAAGGCTGCTTTTGTTTTTTACACTCCTTTGTATATTGTTGGTTGACATATACGTTTAAAAGTTTAACAGTTGCAAAGGATATGATACTTGCATATCATAAACATACATGGGTACACACATATAAATGTAGTTACATCTCAAAAATAAACTGCCCCATCATTTTTTGAGCACAGTCCATGGATTCTCATTACAATAGCAATGTTACAGTGCCATCACACACTTTAAAAAGATGAATAAACTTAACCTTATCAGTTGAACAAGTAGTTAAGTGAACAATAAGAGAATTAACTTGACAAGGCTCTTTATTAAGATGGGAAATTGTGGTGTAAGGGAGGGATGCTGGAGTTTCAGAGGTGAGGTAAGTCAGGTTACACCCAAGAACTGTGAGACCAGGATGCTGGAGCGCCACCCAATTGCCTTTAAAAACATGATGGGTGATGTCTGAGTTGAGAGACAAAGGAGGACTTTGTCTCACATGCCTGGAGGCCTCAGGGAATCTGGTCAGTCAGGCAGAAAGCACATCTAGGAGTGGCTTTAGAATCTTTCCAGTTTTTAAAAGCTGAAATCAACATATCCCACTCTCTTCATTAAAACTTACTGCCTCAACTAGAGGGTATTATGCTTAGTGAAATAAGTCAATCAGAGAAAGATAATTATCATATGATCTCCCTGATATGAGGAAGTGGAGATGCAATGTGTGGGGTTTGGGGGGTAGGAAAAGAATAAATGAAACAAGATAGGATCGGGAGGGAGACAAACCATAAGAGACTCTTAATGTCACAAAACAAACTGAGGGGGGCTGGGGGGGAGGGAGAGGGTGGTGGGGTTATGGACATTGGGGAGGTATGTGCTATGGTGAGTGCTGTGAAGTGTGTAAACCTGGCGATTCACAGACCTGTACCCCTGGGGCCAATAATACATTATATGTTAATAAAAAAATAAAAAATTAAAAAAAAACCCAAAGAAGTAGCTAAAATAAAGCCACCTTCAAAAAAAAACAAAGCAAAACAAAACAAAACTTACTGCCTCAAAGCAGTGATTTTGGACTCCTGTGAGCCTCATTCATTTAGACTTAGACTAGTGCACTGCTATGCATTGTGATTTAATAGGCATTGTGCTGGCTCTCGTTACCACAGGGCAGGCTCCTGGGTTAGAAGAATCAGAGGGCGGTGGACGAAATCCATCAAGGAGATTCCATGGAACACCAGCCTCACAGGATGCCTCACCGCAAAGGGATTCTGTAGTCAGAAGTATTTTGACAGGGGACGCCTAGTTCACCTCACTTTCAGGAGTGTAGAATGCATATTCTTAACGTGGGAAGTTATACTTTACCTCTCTTAACACCATTTCTGCCACACCAACAATGTAGTTCGTCACAAATTCTGTGTCACCCAATATTCAGCATTTCTATGGCTATGGAATGTGAATCTTGTGCATTGCTGAGCCAACTAGTATACTTTAGTGTGCTCATAACAGGGTTTATAACAGCTTGATTTTTTTAATGCCACTCTTCCTCAAAGTAAGTAGCCCTCCATTCCATCTGGATCAACTTGCTCTCTATACCTGCTGTAAGGTTGCCCTCTGGGACTCCTCTTTTTTACCACCCTAGGATTTACCTTTCTTATTGTCCTGTGTAGAGCCCTGTTTCCTGGGATCCATATTTTCCTTTTTTGGCTTTCTTCCACCCTATATCTAGGTGCTGTTGGGAAGACTGAATGTGCCTTGTAGGTCTAAAAATATCTTTATTCTACCTTCATGTTTGAATCATAGTTTAGTTGGGAATTTAATTCTATATTGAAAAGAAATTTTGCTCAGTGCCCTATGACACAGCAATTGCACTAGTAGGTATTTGCCCAAAGGATACAAACATAGTGACCCAAAGGGGCACCTGTACTCTGATGTTTATATCAGCAATGTCCACAACAGCCAAATTATGGAAAGAGCTCAGATGTCCATTGACAGATGAAGTGATAAAGAAGATCTAATATATATATATATGTATATATTTCTATTTCTAGTTATATTTATATTTATACATACACACAATGGAACAGTACTCAGCCATAAAAAATGAAATCTTATTATTTGTGATGATGTGGATGAAAATAGAAGGTATTATGCTAAGCAAAATAAGTCAATCAGAGAAAGACAATTATCATATGATTTCACTTATATGTGGAATTTAAGAAACAAAACAGAGGACCATGGGGAAAGGAAGGAAAACTAAAATAAGAGGAAATCAGAGAGGGAGACAAACCATAAGAGACTCTTAACTATAGGAAACAAATTGAGGGTTGCTGGCAGGGAGGTGTGTGGGGAGATGGGCTAACTGGGTGATGGGCATTGAAGAGGGCACATGATGTAATGAGCACTAGGTGTTATATGCAACTGATGGTCACTAAACTCTACCTCTGAAACTAATAATACACTATATGTTAATTAACTGAATTTACATAAAACAAAATTTAAAAAAAGAAAGAAATTTTTCGGAGAATTTTGTCTTTTAGTTTTCCATGAAATCTTTTAGTTTTCCATGAAGTCATTCATATTTCGTCTCTTTTGATTTGTTATTTTTTCTTTCCCCAAGAATTTAAGACATTGTCTTTACCCCTGCTCGTCTAAAATTTCATGATGAGGAACCTAAATGTAGGGCATTATTGATTGGTTGTGTTGGGCAATCAGGGAGCCACTTCAGTCAGGAGACGGATATATTTTAGTTCATGGGAGAGTTTTTTGTTGCACATGTTGGACGACTTCCTTCTCTCTGTTTTTCCCTGTTTTTATCTGGTTTGTTTTTTTTTTTTTTTGGTATGCCTTTTAGATAATTGTTGAACTTCTTGGATTATCCTCTAAATTTATTTACAACTTTTAATCTTCCTTTCCAGTTTCTTTATTTTGGAAGACCTCTTTGTGATTCTATTATGTTTTTAATTTTTGCTATCGTATATCAATTTTCCAAGAATTCTTTCTGTTCTTTCATTGTTCCTTTTTAAATGGAATCCTATTTTTGTTCCATTGATATGATATTTTCTCATATTAATTAAAAGATAATAACAGAAGTTTTGGAAATTCTATTCTGCTTTCAATATCATTTCCTTTAGTTTTTTTTTTCTATTCATTTTGGTTGCTGTTTTTTTATATATCACGGCTGTGATTCATGTTTAGAGCAAGGTCTTAAAAATGGTTAGAAGCTCTGCGTGTGTGTGTGTGTGTTGGGGGCAGAGGACTTCTTATATGGTTTCCCTGTATAGTTATTAAGCACCAAGCAGGATATAGGTCTTTCTTTTTGGTGAGAAGATAGGAGAATTCTGTTTCTTCAGAAAGGCCTATCTCTTCCTGGAATCTCTGTCTCTGTCTCTCTACCTCTATCTGTACCATCTCTATCTCTACCTCTATCTCTATCTCCATCTCTACCTAACTGCTGTCATTCTCAAAGCAGGATGGCAAAAGGGAGCTGGGAGGCGGGTTTTTCTCACTATTCAAAATGTAGAATTTCATTTCTGTTTTGAACCCCAAGATTCATCTGTGACGTGTGAGCTGACTCTCCCTGCAAAGACTCTTCTGCTTTGCCGAGTGTTCCTGCACTTGTATCTGAAGGTTTTCCAGTTCAGTAATTAGTAATCATAATTAGAGGACCAACCTCTGCTCTGCCATCTGGGCAGGATGGAGAGTCATGTGGCTATCCAGGGTTGCAAAGTAAAAGACCCTGGAGCCTGACAGTTCCACATGTTGATTTCAACCAACCCATATCCTTTTTTTCACCCCTGCCTCACCTTCTGTTTCTGACGTAGCTGGTGCTTCCCCATTGCCAAGACTTCTGGGGTCTTTGCAGGGAAAGTCAGCTCATACCTCACAGGTGTGAGAGCCCCTCTGCAGGCTTTTGGAGTGCAGCTTCCTCAACCCTGCTAAGTAAGTTGACGCACCTTTATTTGCTTTTCTTCTTGAAAAAGGGAGCTGAAGGGTGGAGCACCCTGAAGAGTGGATGGCTCTGCTATTCCTGTGCTCAGTTTGGAAGCAGGGATCTCAGCCGGTGTTCTCAAGCCAATGGTACCATGTCCATCTCCCACAGGCATCGGTGACTTAGGCTTCCACGAGAGCTCTGACCATCCCGGGACAGTGCAGGAATTGGGGCTCAGGTCCTGTTGCTCAGATACGCACTCTGTCCATACTCATTACTCGTCTCCGCTTCTTGAACTCAAGCTCAGTTGAGGTTTTTTATCTAGGTGTTTGGCATTAGCCTCTGAAACATAATAACTAATTATTATTAATAATAAAATGGCTAATTAATCAGTAACACAACAACAACAACAACAATGGCAATAGCATAACCCCATCGTGGATTCTGGAGTCAAGACTCGGAACAAGGTTAGCCAACTTCTTAGTCGGGGGCTGGGAAACACCCCAATCCTTCTGAGTCTCCTAGAGCAAGGGGAATACAAAGCCCATTAACATCTCAGTACATATTTAATTGCACTTTGCAGCTGGAAAACCTGGTTATATTTAACCATAACCTTTCCAACCTTATTTGGCCACAAAATGCCTTAATATTTATTAACTGATACACCTGTATCAGTTGGGGCCCACAGGAGACAGCTGGTACACTCAAATGGAGATAGTGTAAAGAAGTTTAATTTAGAGAAGAGCCAGGTACAAAAGTATGGGCAGGGTGTAATGGACAGGGCGTGAACTGGGACCGGCAACAATGGAGCTGCTGGCATCCAGTCCTGAACGGCAAGGAATGCACAGGGAATTTGGCAGATCACATTTGTCATCCTTGTCAGTATCTGTCCAGAGTTCCCTGCTCTGTATCTCCACCAGTGCCGGTGCCTTACGTCAGTCCTGGGTGAGGCGGGGGCGGATGGGAGGGGTTGAGAACTAGCTAATACTGGGACTCTACAGCCTTGATTATTAGATCCTGGGTTGATCCGTACTGTGTCTCTCCCCCGACACCTGCAGGAGGTGGGTGAGGAACTTCAGCAGGGCCGTGAGGTCTCTTGCTCTCCTAGCATGCTCTTAATGGCATGTTCATAATTTCTAGGGTGGAAGGAGGAGTAAGAGGGGTTTGCGATCTGATGCCCAGTCCTAGACAAGTAGGATCCCAGGACAGAGCTCAGTCTGAGATTTAGTGTCCAAAAACCTGGCTAGAGCACTGCAATAGAAGTCACTTCTCTCGAAGCCCTGGCCTCTGGAACCAAGGGTGATGCTGAGGAAGCAGCATCCTTACCAGCAGGTAAGTGGTTAACTTGGAGAGATGAGCCAGTGAAGGGCGCTCTGGATGTAAAGCAAGGGGGCAGAAGGCAGGACCGCTCCACCGGAAGTGGGCCAGAGAAGGTGGAGCAGGAGCAGCTGTCTGGGTTGGAGTTCTGGTTGCAGTGGGCTTTGATGTGTTCTTTGACTAGCGTGTGGGCAGGAGAAGCACCCGGGCTGCCGGAATGGGGGGTGCTCATGCTCATTTTCATGAAGTTTCCCACTTCTGCAGGCAGTGCTCTCTGTCCTTATCTCTGCCTCCTTCTCTCTCCTTTCTCTTTCTGTTCATTTCCCTTTCTCCTGTTTTATTCCCCACCTCCACCTCTGCCTTCTCCTGAATCTTGCAATCTCTATTTTCTTCTGTGTTTTAGTGTCTTCTCCTTTTTGTGATACAATTTTTGTGTTAGGCTGTGCTATCTATATATTTTAAATCCCAGAGGTGTATCTGCTAATTGTATTTTTAGGGAAATAATTATGCAAGTTAAGATGATTAGATAATGAAAGTGTTCTCTGGGGCTGGCCTCTTTACAAAATGATGATGGGATGGTGATGGGAATGGGGATCATTTCTACTTAAACTAGCACGATGGTACAGCTTTTACCAGAACACTTTAGAAACATCTGGGATGCAATCAGATCCAGAGGGCTATCTCTGGGAGTTGGATCCTGGGAAAAAGAGTGGATATTTGTGGCCTCAGGAAGGCAATGATCAGGGAGCTCCATGATGTGACTTGGGGCTTACAACCCCATAAAATTCCTACATCCGTATGAAGATTTTGAAGACACTGGAGTTTCTGAAATGTGTACCCTTGTGCCTGTGTGTGGCACACACACACTCTCTCACACACACACACACACACACACACACACACACTCTTATGGCTTCCCTCGGGCAGAGGATTTTGTAGATACTAAATTGCTGAAACACATCAACTCTGGAATTGCTTCATTGCACGCTAATGGTGGCCGTAAGCTTCCTGCTCACTCACTCTTGACATATAAAAAGCGTTCACAAGACACATGCTTCCTTCTCTGGGTCTGTTCATAGCCAGCACTGGATGCCTTGCAGGACCCTTCTGGCACTTCTGGGCCATCACAGGTGCCTGCCTTCTTTTGCACCCAACAATGTGCCAACTTCTCTAGGCAGGCAGAGATGGAGTTGGAGTGCTTTTAGTCTAAGGCCGGTGAGCACCGGAAGTGGTGGTTATGAGGGGAAGGGTCTGAGCTGGGAGGGGACAGAGGAAAAAGTTCAGATCATGCTGAGTACCTGGGGGAGTGGAAAAGTGGGACAGGGAAAATGTGCTTCCTGCTGGGGAATGGAGGGTCTAGAAGCAGTAATTGTGGAGAAGAGTGGAAGGGCAAGGGAGACTAATTCTGGGGCCTGCCATTTTGCAATGGGAGAATTCAATGCTCAGGAGGTGAAATTACATGCCTGAGTCACATGGTCAGCAAATAGGGGGGCAGGGATTCAAATTCAGGTTCACGGTCCTCACACTGGTCCATTGTCCTCACATTAGCCCACTTTGGTCCATCCTGCCCAGGGAATAGGCTTGCAATAGGGTGTAAAGTTAAACTAATCCCCTTCATGACCTCGAGAAAGGAGACCCCTTAAAGACCCTTAGGACAAGAAGTACCCACTGAAATGCACACTGTCACTAGGAATGTGTGATCTATTCCAGGTTTTAACCACAAGAGAGGAAGCACATTCCTTTCCATATTTAACTAGAAGTTCTTTCACTGAACCCTAAGCCCTTCTGCACCATCCACCTTCCCGTAACCCATGCCCTGTCCCTGTTATCCCACAGCCTCCTTAGGCTTTACATCAGTGCCCTTCGTTGTTTGACACAGGTAGCAGAGGAAGAGAGAGGTTTTACACCTAGTGTGACAGGAGAGATGCATTGCCAAAGACACAGTAGAAAGAGGGAAAATGGCTCAGATAACAGAGTCTCATTCTTCTGACTTATTTTGTTCCCCTGACTCATTTTTAAATTGTTACAGGCACAGGGACAGAACAGCCCCAGTGCAGGGGTACTCCTGATTTCAGTGTCTCCTCCCCGTCAGCCTCCAGGGTGGAAAACCACAGGGCTGAATTCTTCCATAACGTTCTGTCCTGGGTCCTGACCACTCACTCACCTTTGTAGCATTCCTGGTGGTTATCCCAAACCCCTGACACATTCACTGCAGGCAGTTGCTGGGTTCAGCAAATAAAAATATGCAACACTCCACTGAATATGAATTTCAGATAAAAACCAAATACATGTGTAGCTTAAGTGTGTCCCATACAATATTTAGGACACACTTGCACTATGAAAGTGTGTGTTTACCTGAAAAGATTTATTTGGAATATCTGTAGCTGGAGATGCCATTAGCATGATTTCACCTGATTGAGTTCAGCTAGATCAGAGTTACAAGTCAAACTCTCCAAGAAGTCAAACACTCCAGAGCAAGTTTGCCTCCTTAGTCTAGACTGAACTACTATGTCTGCAATATCAAGTTCATGGAAACAAATGCACAGATGACTTTCCTGAGCCCTTTTCATAGACTTCTTTTTTCTCAGTATCAGAGAGTGTTTATTTTTCTGACTCACAATGCATGTTCATTGTTAAAAATTGGAAATTATGAAAGACAAGAAAGAACAAATGTTGGTGAGGATATGGAGAAAAGGGAACCCTGTGCCCTATTGTGGGAATGTAAACTGGTCTGATCACTCCAGAGGTTCTTCAAAAAAATTAAAAATAGAAATATCAGATGATCCAGCAACTCACCCACAGGCATTTACCCAAAGAAAACAAAAACATTAACTCAAAAAGATACATAGACACCATGTTTATTGTAGCATTATTTAAAATAACCAAGAAGTGGAAGCAACCCAAGTGTCTATCCATAGATGAATGGATAAAGAAGATGTGGTCTATATATACAATGGACTATTACTCAGCCATAAAAAAGGAGATCTTGCTATTTGTGACTTGGACGGACCTAGAGGATATTATGCTAAGTGGAATAAGTGATACACAGAAAGACAAACACCATATGATTTCACTTGCACGTGAAATCTAAAATCCAAAACAAACAAACAAACGAGACTTTTTTTTTTTTTTCAAATAGACTCTTAAATACAGAGAAAAAAACCTGGTGGTTGCTAGAGGGGAGGTGGGGGTATGGGCAAAATGATAAAAGAGATTAACAGGTACAAAATTCAAATTATAAAATAAATAAATCACAGAGCTGGAAAGTACAGCACAGGGAATACAGTCAATAATAATGTGATAACATTGTATGGTGACAGATGGTAACTACACTTACTGTGGTGAGCACTGAGTAATGCATAAAATGATCACATCACTACGTTGTACATCTGAAATGAATACAACATTGTGTGTCAATTATAGTTCAATAATAAAAATTTGGAAATTATAAACCAATTAAAAAACCAAACATTCACTTTAATTGCAGCATATAGACTCTAGAGCCAGAGTTCAAATTTGAGTTCAAATCCCAGCACTTACTAGCTGTGTGGTTTTAGGCAATTTCCTTAACCTCTCAGTGTTTCAGTTTTTCAGTCAGTAAAATGAAGGTAATAATGGTGATTTAAGTGAGTTTTTGAGGATTAAATGTACTTGTATGTGTTCAGGTGCTTTTAAAAGTACCTGGAATATAGTAAGCCCCATATAAGCACTTGACAAAGTAAAATAAAAAATTTCATCAGTCAGAGATAAGTATTATTGATGCCTTTTCTATGCGATTACATATGCATTCTATTATACAGGTTCATACCATAGGTTTTCGTATTGTGGCTGATTGCATTTTCCAGCGTTGGACATGCCAGTTCTTCTGCCTGACATGTTCTTCTGTGATCTGGACACTTCTCCATCAAGAGGTGGAATGAATTCCATTCCCCTTGAACCTGGGCTCAGTTGTCCAATCAACAGATGTGGTGAAGTGATATGCTGGTACTTCCAAGGCTAGGTGAGAGGAACCCATTTGTTCTACATCCCTTCTCTGACACATAGCCCCTTGGGTATTTCTTCTCACAATTCACCCCCCATGTTGGGGAAGTCCAGGCACATGGAGAGCCCTCCTGTGGGTGTTCTTCTCAGTGTCCCAGATGAGTGGCCTGCTGGCAGCCAGCTTTGCCCGACAACCCACTGGGTGGGTCAGCCTAGCTGAGCCTTCAATGACTGCAGCCCCAGCGGCCATCTGCCTGCAGCTGCAGCAGTGACCCCAGAGCAAGAACCACACAACTGAGCCCAGTCAACTCACAAGGATGTGAGTGATGATCATCAATTACTATGTTATTACCAAACAATTATTGTCTGGAGCCACTAAGCTATGAGATGGTTTGTTATGTAGTGATAGAGAACTGGACATATATTGAAGGAAAATAATCGAGAGCCTACATTTTAAATATGGACAAAGTGTCTTCTGGCCACAGTTTCACAATTACTTTCACACAATTACTTTCAAGGAAAAGGACATTTTCAAGCTGCCCTGACTGAGCAAATATAATTCATTCTCTTTGGACAAGTTAATGACCAGCCAGGCTTGAGCCCTAAGTCATTCATGCTTGAAGGCAACTTAGAGATCAACTATAGTTGCTTGTCTGCCCGTTCGCTTGACAGATGAGAATCAGGGAGGTGAGGTGACTTCCCCAAGGCCACCTGGGCGTATACAACAGAACCTGGGCTGGACCCCAACTCTCCTGACTCCTAGTTTAGTGTCTTTTTATTGCATTGTGCTACTTCTTTATAATGATGTTTAGGGGGCAGGATAGAATTGGGAGTTTCCAAAGGCCTGATGAGGATGATGAAAGGGTCTGGGGTCCCAAAGTCGTTTGGGCTCCCTCACAGCTATGTCCAGCTCCATGCTTCTGGAGAGAACACAGCTTCTTTAAAAAGTGCCTTTTCATGTTCTCTGGTGAGGAACACGTGAACTGTCATATGTCAAGGTCATGTCTGTGGAGAAAGGGCTTCGACGGGGGCTGGGGTGGTGGCTGTGTTGAAGGTCAAGAGAAGTAACAGGCTTCAAGGCACCCCATTGTCCTGGGATTGAGAGGGTCTGGCAAGGGTGAAACCTGTGGGAAGCATGGGACAGCTGCACCTGGGGCTTTCTGCTCACTACCATTCTAAATGAGTGGTTCAAATTCAAAGAATAGTAGTACTTGGCTGAAGTAGGAGGCAGTCATCATCATCCCAAGAAGAAGGAGACATCAGAGAGAGGTGTTCAATGAGGAGAGAATGTCAAGATGCTTGTGATGAGCTGGACTGTGTTTCCCACAATTCACATGCTGAAGTCCTAATTCCCAATGCCTCAGAATGTGGCCTTATTTGGAAATAGGGTTGTTGCAGATTTAGTTAGTTAAGATGAGGTCATACTGGAGTAGGGTGGACCTCTAGTCCAATATGATCAGTACCTTTTTATAAAGGAGAACTTTGGATACAGACACGCACATAGAGGAAGTTACTTGAAGATGAAGATGGAGGTTGGAGTAATACTTCTATAAGGCAACGAACACTGAAGATTGCTAGCACATCACTAGAAGCTAGGGGAGAGGCATGGAACAGATTCTCCCTCAGAGTCCTCAGGAGGAGCCAATCCTGCCCATACCTTGATCTCAGACTTGCAGCCTCCTGAACTGTGAGACAGTAACTTTCTGTAGCTTAAGCCACCTGGTTTATGGTACTTTGCTGTGGCAATCCTAGGGAAAAAATACAATGTTATGCAGTCAAACATAGAGTTTTGAGATGAAAAAATTAGATGAAAGGGGCGGGAGAGTTAATTGTTTGGAGGAGGGAAGGATGGGTAAGGGTGACCTTGGCTGATGGCAAACTCCAATGGGAGAATCATAATGTAGGCCCCTGGGATTCTGGAACAAAGTCATGCCATCTGCAGTAGAGAATTATGCACCCTTCGATGAATAGTTCTTGGCATGTTACTGGATCCTGGTAGAGACAGAGTGCTTAGCCATAACCATCAAGTGACAATGCATCTGGAACTACCTATTACGAGCTGGGTTCTATCAGACCTGCCAAGTTACAAAGTCGGACAGGTCCGGCAGGCATCCATTGTGGTATGGAAACAGTACATCTGGAGTTGAATCCAGGCAGGACCAGAGGGCATGAGTAATGTGCAAGCATAGGTAGCCCAGACCTCCTTCCAGTCACCCACCACATTTGGGCCAATGTCCTTTTCTGATTTGTGTCTATGGCCATATAGGAAATTCCTGTATGTCCAGCTAGAAAAGAAGGAAAAAGCCTGAGCTTGGTTTAGCTCAGTGCATAGGTACAAGTCAAAAGTGGACAGCAGTTGCGTTTCCCCTACGCTTAGGGCTGGCCTTAATAAGCAGTAGAGTGAGTGTTCCCAATGGGTAAAGTTATAAGTGATATACCTGATGGTCTTCTTTGTAGGGAAGGAAAAGTAGCCCAAGGTAAGTGGCCATGGCCTGGTCGAGTCAGAATGCAAAACGAATAGAGGATCATAGGCAAGGAAGGGTGGGGTAGAGGCATGTGGTAGACATGTGGGAATGGGCACAGAGTGTGAAGATTTTTGTATCACACTCACCAGTACGTGTATTTGTATTAACCCTCACCAGTAAGTATCCACCATCAACTGGACAACAAAGTAGGGTAAGTGACTTGTTCTGTTGACATTATCCAGTCTTCATCATCTGCCACCCCAGACTGGCACAGTGGGCCCATGGGTGGAGCAGCCACAGTGTCAGAAAGGAAAAACATGTGGCCCCAGCAGCATGGACTTCCACTTACCAAGACTGACCTAGTTACTGCTCCTTCTGAATGTCCAAACTGTTGTCAACAGAAACCAATTCACCAAGGCCCCATTCCTCAAGGAAATCAATTGGCCACTTAGTGGCAAGTTGACTACATTGGCCCCCTTCCATCCTGAAAAGGTCAGGTGTTCCTTCTCATAAGTACAGATACCTTTGCTGGGGACGAGTTTGCCTTTCTTGCCTGCAAAACTTCAGTTTGCATTACTATCTAGGCACTTATATACATTGCCTGATCTCGAGATATGGTATCCTACACAGTGCAGCATCCAATCAGAGGATCCACCCACATTAAAGAGATTGTTGGAGTGGGGCCGTGACTAGGGAATACATTGGTTTTATCACATAGTGTATCACTCAGAGGCACTCATCCTCATGGAATGCTGGAACAACCTTCTATGGGCACAATGGAAACCCCAGCTTAGAGGGAACATTGAGAAGGGCTTGGGTCATCATCCAGGATGTAGCATTTACTAAATCAGTGTCCCTTATATGGTGCTATGTCTCCAATAAGAAAGATGCAGGGTTCCAGGGCCCAAGGAACAGGAAACAGGGGCAGCCCCATTTGCCATCATGACCCACAGGGAGATGTTATATGCCCTACAACCCTGGGTTCTGCAGTGTTGGAGGTTCTGATTACTGAAGGGGTGTACATTTGCTAGGGGTCACAAGGGACCATTGAACTGTAAGTTGCAGAATGCTGCCAAAGCACTTTGGACTCACTGAGCAAGGAGAGGAGCCATTATACTCACAGGGGCAAATGACCTTGATCAGCAGGAAGATGCAGATCTGCTTTTACACAATTATAGCAGAAAGGAATCCAGGTGTTATGGGCTAAAGTTTGTATTTTGAATCCCTAACCTCCAGTGTAGCTATATTTGGAGAGGAGTCCTGTAAAGGTTAAGAGGTCATAACAATGGGCCCCTGATCTCATAGGATCATTGTCCATATAAGAAAAGACATTGGAGAGCTTTCTCTCTCTCTTTGTACACACACATTGAGAAAAGGTCGTGTAAACACACAACAAGAAGGTGGCTGTCTGTGACTTAAGGGGAGAGCTCCCATCAGACATCAACCCTGTTGGCACCTTGATCTTGGACTTCCAGTTTTCAGAATTGTGAGAAAATTAATTTCTATTTTTTAAGCCACACAGTCTGGCATTTTGTTAGAACAGCCTAAGCAGACTAACACATCAGGTGATCTACCTTGGTCTCTCTTGGTGCTCCATTTCCTCATTGTAAGTATGAATGAACATATGCAATCAGAGGCCGTACCCTAAGATGAGTGATTATTATGAGTTCATAACCCTCAGGAATGAAGGTTTGGGTTATACCCCCAGGTAGGCCACCAAGACCTGCCAAAATCTTGGTGAGACATAGCTGAGGTTGAGAAAAATTTAAAAGGGGTAGTGGAGAGGAAATTAGTTGTGGTCCCATGGTCAATTGCAAAGAGGGGGCAATAATTCCAAAAATGGGACACTAATCTTCCTCTTCTGATTCTTCCTCAGGAAGAAACTTCCAGTGGGACCATGTAAGAGCTGCCATCCAAATCAGTATGAAGTAAATGTGCTTGGTGCAAGAGGGGACTGTAGTGGTCATGTGAATGTGGCTTCTGGATGTCTCAACTACAGGAAACACAGATGACCAAGTGTGCCAGTTGCTGTGCTGTAAAATCCACCATCACATTTTTACCAAGGCCCCACTTGCCATGGGCTACTCCCTGTCAATGAATGAGTGTGGAAGGTATGGTAAGGAAGGTCCATTCTTGGATGACACAGAACTGTCTGATGACTGCCACTGGCTTGAGGACTCATGATCTTTCTTAGACTCTATCATCCTAAGGATGCTTCCACCTTCTATTCCTCTGGCCTTCCTTTAGGGTTAAACTGGCATCATGGTCCGGCTGTTCTTCCAGCCTTACCTGAGCCCCCTTCCATTTTCTCTTAAAAGAGAGTATTTCCCCTAAAAAATCCTTGCAAATTTAATCTTCTCTTGACATCTTCTTCTCAGGGGACCCAGGAAAGCAGTCTATTTAACCCTTTTTCATACTTCTGTAAATGGACATTTTATTAAACATCTCTTCAAACATCCCAGCTAAGAGCGACCTCTGTTTTCTGCTGGGACCTTGACTAATACAGATCATCACGAACCATAAATACTGTAGCATTTTAGAGAAGAGAAAGCAGTGTTAGACATTGTGGTGAGAATAAGAAACAAAGAGGTAGGTTCTGAAATATGGGGTAGATCTGGGGTTGGAGATTGGCATTTCAGATAGGGGTGTGTGTGTGTGTGTGTGTGTGTGTGTGTGTGTATGCTCAGCATAAGCAAAGGTATTAGAGAAGAGACAAGCACTGATAACATGATCTTTCCAAGAGTCCACACTTTTTTCCCAAGGAGCTCCAACTGTCATACGAGAGGAAATCCATTAAAATGCTCATTTCTCCACTTTCACTGCTTGGGATCCCAGCAGAAGTGTCATCTTTTCCCTGTCACCTCATTGCATGTGTCTTTCTCTGTGCATCTAGGAACGCTTGTTCAACCAGAGCAAAAGCAATTGTTGAGGTCAGATGGGAGTCCAAGAAAAGTACATGAAAAGCAGGGAAAGGAAGACAGGAAGAATGAGTGCTTTGAAGTTCTGGGCTCAAGGGCTCAGGGATTTGGGACTGAATTGGGATAGCTCCAGTTCTTAGGAGCCAAAGAGCCTAGTAGTTTCCTTCAGAATTCAGAGGGTGAGGGAAGGTGGGTTCGGCCAGGGGCATAGAAAACAGAGAGCCAGGAAGTACACAGATATTCAGGTAGAACCTTCTATAATTCAGATATTTTTAATCCAAAATTTCTTACTAAGGTGGGGAAAACTGTATTCTGTTTATTCATTCATTTAACACACATTTACAGAGTACCTACCACATGCCAGGAACTGTTCAAGGCACTGAGGATACACTATTAAACAAGACAGATGAAAAATCCCTCTCCTGATGGAGCTTGCATCCTAGAGGAGGGAGGCAGACAAAAAATAGGTAAACCAGTAAAGTAAATAGCATGTCAGAGGGTGGTAAGTGCTACAGAGTAAAGCAAATCAGGAAGAGGAATAGATTGTTCATGCGTCTGGTTGGGCAGCCAGGGAAGGCTGTGTGGGCAAAGTAACAAAGAGCAGGGATTTAAAGGAGGGGAAGGAGCCAGCTCTGTGGATTCCTTGCAGAGTGGTTCATGCCACAGAAATAGTACAAAGGCCTGAAAACAGGGCTGTGCTTGGTGCTCTCATTAGCATCTGTCTACTTAGCATCTCTGTAGTTGTCCTCTTGTACACAGGTAGGCTGTGTGTGCAGTCTCCAAGTTCTAGGGGTTCACGTTTCCAGACTGCATTAACGTCATCTAACTGTAGCATCGAAGAGGCACCAGTGGTAGGACAAAAAGTTGTTTCTCATTATGGCATCAAGCCTGAAGTCCCATATCTCATGACCTCCATCAGGTTCAGAAGCAGATAAGACTTCTCAACTATGATTCCTCTGGAGCCCTCTCTCTTGACTCAGAAACTCTGAACAACTAAAAGACAAGTAGAACCCTGGTTTTTGAAATTAAAAAAAAAGTTGAGTCCTGGTTCACTTCCAAGTGGCGTGGCTCTGAATAGTTACTCATCCTCTCCATGTCTCTGTTTCTTTATCCATAGGTGGAGATGATGGCAACACCTACCACCCAGGTCAGGGAGGAAATCAAATAAGACTTCATTTTAAGGTATTTATGAACAGTTGACTTTTATATAGCACAAATAGGCTAATTGGACCATTACTCTATTTCTTAATATTTTAGAAATTTTAGTTTTTTGTACATAACAAACTGTGCCCCCAAACTGTGGCTTAAAACAACAATCAGTGATTTGCTCACAGGTCTGAAATGTGAGCTGGGCTTAGCTGGGTGGTTCTTCTACTGGTCCGGTGGTTGCGGACACCCATCCACAGCTTGATGGGGGCTGGATCTCCCAACGTGGGACTCACTCACATGCCTCAGTTGGAGCTTCCTGCTGGTGTCTGGTTCTCTTCTGCATAGTTTTACTCTTCTTAGCAGGATAATCAGTTTTTCTTTCACATAGTAACAGCCACTTTTCAAAAACACAAAGCCAGCTGAGATTTAGGGAATGGAGAAATGGGTTTCACCTTGTAATGAAAGGAGCTGCCAAGTCACATTGCAAAGTTGTGCAACATGGATGACAGAAATGGACCTTCTTTAGAAACAAGATACTCCTGCAGAGTTCTTGTCTCACTGAGCCGAAGAATGAATCTCACAGGCACAAAAGGGTGAAGTGAAGTGAAAGTTTATTCAGTGAAGGTGAGAACAGAAAGGAAAGAAAAGAGTTTTCTAGAGTGAGAGGGGTCCAGAATGGGTTGCCACTGAGGACTTTTATGGTTGGTCTTTTATAGGAAACTGACCAGGGAACTTGGTAAATATCATGGCAACAAAACATAAGACAAATATGGTGGATTTGTAAATATCATGAGAATTTCCTGTCTACATTTAGAACAAACATGGTGGATTTGTTACTTTCCCTTCTCTCTGGTTAATATTTCATCTATGACATTTCTTCACATCTTGTGTTTTTGTGAGTCTGGTGACATAGCCCCCTGCACGAGCCTAGTCGTGCATCCTCTTACTGTCTCTCCCTACCTAGCCTCACCTGTCCGTTACTCAAAACTATAGCCTATCTTCTGACCTCAGCAAATTATTCCCTGTAATGTACAAAATACACTCATCCTTCTCAGGACCCCCTAAAGTTTTACCTCATCATGGCATCAACTTGAAGTCCATTATTTTATGGTCTGCATCAGGTTATCATGTAGGTAAGAGCACTCAAGTACGGCTTTTCAGGTACAACTTCTTTTTTTTTTTTTTTTAAAGATTTTATTTATTTGACAGACAGAGATCACAACTAGACAGAGAGGCAGGCAGAGAGAGACAGGGGGAAGCAGGCTCCCCGCTGAGCAGAGAGCCTGATATGGGGCTCGATCCCAGGACCGTGGGATCACGAGCCGAGCCAAAGGCAGAGGCTTTAACCCACTGAGCCACCCAGGCGCCCCTGGGTACTACTTCTCTTGATCAGCAACCTTGAACTTAGAAGATGACTATTCTGGTCCCACACCCATAAAACACAGTAGTAAGAAAGGAGCTGGATACACCTTATGGATGCCTTTATTTAAAATGGAGAGGATGGGAACACAAAGCAGTCACTGGCCCATAAGAGTTATGAAGTCTAGCTGGTCCCATGCTGGCTTCTCTTTATGGGTCAGAGAAGGTTCCTTGATTAGGGCCTGATTCTACTGCCTGAGAGGGTTACTAGTTAGTTGTTCCCTGTAGATCTTCCTTGTGGACTCTTGGCTCCACTCTGTGGCATGTTTTTTTCTTTTCCATAGAAAATTATTCATGTCTACAGCTAAGTACCTTTCTGATTCCTGCTTGTAGGAAGTGGACATCCATGTCTCTTTTTATTTTGAATTGTCTCTTTCATTTTTAGTACAACCTTGTAGTGCTTTGACTGACTAAACTCTCTGAAAAAAATGTTTAGGGTTTTATATGACTCTTACTGGGATTAACTCCATAACCCCATACTTCATCGTAATTCTTTTTGAGACAGACCTCAAACTGCAGAGGAACAGTGCCCTCAAGATTCTCAGACTTCCTTTCTGTCCAGCTGAAAGGGTCTACAAGGCACTGCCTTTCAGAGGTCTTACATACATGCCCTTGACTTGATCTTTATGCTGAGATTATTTTGTACTTGAGAATCTTTGTTTGGCTGAGTATATGAGGGATGAAAAACAATTTAATTTATTCTAAAACAGAAATTTCTATTTCTCCACATTTCTTCAGAAATATGCTTGAATACTGAACAGTTTCTTCTTTAGCTTATTCCTCACTGGCAGGATCTTATCATACAACAGGGAGCATCTAACTGATGCTATCAACATTGTGTCTAGAAATCTCCTTAGCTAATTCCATAGGTTCATTAAAAATTTTATATCCTTTGAGTTATAACACGCACCATTTCTGCCAATGATCCTACCACTATGTAACATGGGCTGCCCTTTTTCTAGTTTCTAGTAACAATCTCCTCCCTGCCTTTCTAGCACACACAGAAATCCTGCCCACCATTTTTCCAGTCTTTGTTAATGACCGATTCACTGCTTTCCCATCTCCTATCTGCTGTCTTGTCCTCAAGCCACCATATGTAAATTTTTGTTACAGCAGCACCCCTGTTCTACATAGGACCTGCTTTCGTGGCTTTCTAATGCTGTGCAACAAATCCCTCCACATTTTTGCAGTTTTAAACAAGAGCCATTTATTTGTTCACTCTTCTGTAGTTCAGTAATTTGGGCAGGCTTAGCTTGGATGGCTTATCTCTGTCCCACATGGTGTTGGCCGGGTTCAATCATATGCTTGCACTCAGCTGTCAGCTCATCTGGGGCTGGCTCATGGAGATGGCCTCATGCATATCTTCCAGTTGGCTGGGGCTATCAACAGAGGCACGTTTGCTCTTTTTCCGTTTGGTCTCTGCAGCAGAAAGCCCGGACTTTCTACATGGTAGTGGCAGCATTTCAAGAGGGCAAGCCTCAGCATGCAAGCAGTTATAAGTCCCTGGCTCCCATCACATTTGCTGATGTCCCATTGGCCACGGAAAGTCACATGGCCAAGCTTACAGTCAATGTGAGCGTGAACTAAGCAAGGGAACAGATTCTGGGAGTCATGATCCATTGTGGGGCCATCAATGTCATAACGTATCACACGTGATGCCCTTATTGATCTGTTTTTGCTGACTTACAGACATGATGTACGGTAAAGAATTCTAACACTCACCCGTGTCTTGATTTTGTCCTTTTCCTCTCCAGACACAGAGGAGGATTCCAGTTACCCTTCTGTTCCTTCTTACAGTGGGGCCATGAGACCAGCGGACCGTATGGTTGTGGGTGAAGAGTGTATGTTATTTCCAGGTAGGGAATTTAACTGCTGGTGTAAGCACCTCTGGTCTCCATTTCTCCCACATTGTGTGAACCCCGAAGTCCTTGTTGAGAGCATGATAATTTCTGTTGGCCTGAATATGCAACTGAGTGATGGCCATGTGAAGCCATGCCTTGTGCCCACACTACACCTACCCAGAGAGTTAGCAATCAACTTTTACTGCTTTAGATCCTTGGAATTTGGGATTTGTTGGTTAACTAGCTTAACCTGACAGATACAGAAGCCTCAGTCCCTCTGTGTTTTATGGTCAACTCTAGCTCCCTCCCTAGGTATTTTTTGCTGTGACTTAAGCTGTGACTGACGAGTGTTCAATGGGGAAGATGGAGGGAAAGGGGAAGGAAAAATGTACTGGGCCAATGAGGATCCTTGTTTATTTACCAAGCATTTTTGAAGGCCTCCTGTATGCTTGGGCTCTGTGTACCACCTAGGGTATGCAAAAATGAGTAAGACACATGTCCTGGAGGACACGGGCTACCAGGGGAGGCTGACCCACAAACAATGAATCACACTTGAGACCCACGAGTGCCACAGAGTGGTGGGGCTGAGTTTCTGTTTTCTTCTGTAATTGGCTAATTGTCCCCGCAGACAGTTTCCGTAGAGAAACTCCAGGCATGGTGTCTGGGTGGCAGGCTCACTGGAATATGTGGCCAGCCTCCCAAGGTGACATCTTTGAAGGCCGGCACTCATCTGGATTCATAAGGTCTGTGATTTGTTTAAAAGTCAGTCTCATTACTTTATAATCACATATCAGATTCAATCCTTGCAAATGACAAATACGGGGACAAAACAAAGCTCTTCTGAGGACTGAAGTTTGCAGTTTTGAGGCAAGAGCTGTGGCTGAAATGGGAAAGTGCTTTTGAACATTCAGTGCCAGCTCAGAGTGGAGGGCCTTAGGAGGTTGGACAGCATTCACGACAAAGCTTTGAGACTCTGACATTGTAAAGCCGCAGTACAGTAAGGGATTAACCCATGAAATATTAACTTCTAACTAGTGTTGGTTCATGCATTTTAAAGGCAGATCTGCCTTGCAAAGTCTGGGATTCACCAGGCAAGCTGTGGAATGGCGGGCATTTCCTGAGGTCAGATCCAGCAGGGATGCTGCCAGTTCCAATGCAGGGACTTAACCAGAGCGGGGGTCAGGGGGTTGTGGGTGGGCAGAGTTCAGCTCTAGTGGGTAGGAGTTTTAATTTGCATACAGCATGAGAGATAAGGGAAGTTTTCCTTCCCATAACTCTAATTTAATTTATTCTGAGCCCTCCTCCTGCCAGACCAATGGACAATTCAATCTTAGCTACACTGGGAATCTTCCCCCTGCCCCCCCGTTCTCCTTGAATCAAAGAATCTTAAAAAGAACAGAATATTTGCTGGGCATGCTCTGGTCTGTAGTGCTGGTGAACTTGTCCAGTCTGTAAGCCCACACAGTCCCTTGAAGCTTAGCTGCCTCTGAGCAAGATGGCAAGGATGGCCTTTGTGAAGCCCGGGTGCCCTGGGTCTAGGATCTCATCACCTAGACATGCGTGCAGAGACAATTCTCTTCAATGTCCTGATGTCTCTAGGGCATGGGAGGGAGTAGGAAATGGATCCTCATTACTCCTAGAATCTATAAATCTCTCTCCCCACCTAGTCCTGTAAATCTTCCCAACTCTCTACAAGGTCTGCATTTGTCACGCTGCTATCCCTCTGCCATCCCAATCCCAAGCCCCAGCACATGCCCTCTTTTCAGACAACTTGTTGTGTCACCAAGATCATGTGTTTTTAGAAACAAAGGTCTTTTAACCCTGCTCTGTGGGCAAAAGTGTTGCAGGGTTGCAGTGTTCTTGTCTTACAGAGTTGAAGAAGGAATCTCAAGGACACCAAAGGATGAAGTGAAGTGAAAGTTTATTAAGTGAAGGTGAGAGGAGAAAGGAAAGAAAAGAAAAGAAAAACCAACTCTGGAGTGAGAGGGGTCCCAAACGGGTTGTCACCAGGGCCTCTGGGGTTGGTCTTCTATAGGAAACTGACTAGAGACCTTGACATCACCACTCCTAGCACCATGTTTACTTCTCCTTCAAAGTTTGGTAGATTTCAGGGGTCAGTTTGTGACTATCATGAATATACCTTGTCTGTAACAATTAAGACAAACAAGGTGGTATCTTTATGTTTCCTTATCTCTAGTTTTGTTTGTGACTCTCATGAAAATGTCTCATCTATAACATTTCTCCACATCTGGGATTTCTGTGAGCCTGGTCTCATAGCCCCCTACCTAGCTCTGCCTACGTCCTCTGTCTGTCCCTTACTCAAAAGAAACATAGTGTCTAGGACTCAGAGCCCTATTTACCCTCTTGAGAAAGAAAAAAAGAGTAATACCTCTCATTTTTTCCTGATTTTTCTACAACAGTAAGACCAAAATGCCATATATATATATATTTTTTTTTTCAATATTTTCCTCCTCCACTTTTCCCTCCTCCTTATCCTCCTGTTTCTGCTTCTCTTTCGTCTTTCCTTTATATAGACATTGAAACTTGAGGTGAGGTAAAGAGAAGAGTCAGAAAATAAGCAAGGGCTGCAGACCAGATGGTCAGAAATTGAACAGGGTATAAAGTGGTCATTGTAGAAGATGAAGAACTACTTTCAAAAACACGGAGCATCCAAAAGGCACCACATTTATGGGTACCCTGGTGTTGTTTGGCCAGCTGGGATAGTCTTATAAAGAATTCAACTGGAGCTAGGCATGTAGACTATCAGGGTTTAGGAAGAAATTTCTACTACCCACAAGATATATAAAGGCATGGCATTCTATTCAATGGCCTTTACCATATATTTATCTAGGGCCTACCAGGAGCCAGGTAATGTGCAGACCACATCAGGGCCTTTGTGTAGGCAGAAGAAACTCACAGTGTGGTGAATTTCAAAGTCAGGGGGACACCAACAACAGAAGGTCTATCATAGCAGGCAGGTCGTGTAACCAGCTCCACTGTGTGCTGGCTATGGGGGGATCCACCAGGGAAAAGCCTCCTCCTTCCTCTCCTCTTCTACCTCCTCTTTCCCTTCCTCCCCGCTCTTCTCTTCCTCCTGATCCTGTTCTTCTTCCTTCTCCTTAATTTCCTATTTCCCCGGAAGGTCTCAAGTATCATCACACTCTTGATCACTGAGGGTCTCAGGTCCAGAGCCAGCCCAGATCGGAGAAGTAAGAATTTATCGATATCATAGATTGCTATACAAGGCTATATTTAATCCCATTTTAATGTTACTGTGACTAATTAACTAGTTTACATGATTCTTGAAAGGGTAAAGAAATGTAGTTAACCAGACTGGATACCACTGATACTCTATGAAAACTGGATTCAGGCTTCATCAATGTGACTCAGAGTTCCCTTCCTTTTGAGTTTGAGGACTCGTTCATGATGACATTTGTATAAACACTGCTTGTTAATTTCTCTCACTGCCTGGCTATTCCAATGTGTTTGGGGAGTTACTGAGCCAGTCTTCATCTGAGTCTGAATTCCCAAGAAGGGCCCCACCAGGGTTTTGGCAGAGAGAGCAAGAGACTCACTGCTGTTTGTATAATTGATAGACTCACCTCCTTTTCTGGTCCAGAGCCTTCATTCATATGGAGACACGCTATGCCAGCAGTGTGTTAGGGCCTGCTAATCAACAATACCAGTGTTCTTTAGAGGGGACACAGTCTTTGGCCTTTTTCTTGGGGAAAGAAGATCTCAGGCTAATTGCCCAAATAATCTAGACATCACTTCTCAGTCCCCGGAAAAAGCTAGCTGGAAGTGGGACCTGCTCCACTGGGATCCAGATTCTAGGCACCGAGTTAGTATATGCACCTGCCTTCTCTTCCTCTTCCAGGGAAATTCTGTATTCTCCTTTGATAAAGGTTTGCAAATGGTTGTGTTTTAGGGAAAGCCTTGTAATTACCACTTCACTGAATGTTTTATTTATATGTCATTCTCTTTCTCTTTCCCCTCCTCTCCCTCCCTCCCTTCATTCCTTTTCTTTCTTTTCCTTTCTTCCTTCCCTTCTCTCTCTCTCCCCCCTTCCTTCCTTCCTTCCCTTTCTTTCTTTCCTTTCTTTCTTTGAAATAAAACTCAAGCTTCCTGATGCCAACTTCAAAGCCGGTTTCCAATCATGTGCGTGGCCAGGACGAAGCAGGAAGAGGCTTCTCTGGCTCTGGCTAAGATCACAGAGACGGAAGGTCAAAAACACGCAAGTTAGGGCAGATCTAAAAATAAAGAAAATGGGGTCTCTTCTGAAGCTTAGAAATTTCAGAGACCAGTAAGTGAAGAGCAGTTGAAAGGCGGGACTCTATCTGGGGTGTGGCGGGTCTCGTGAACCCTGGGCCTTTTTGTGCTTGCTATTCTCACATTCGTATCAGTGCCATGAAGTCATAGTTGGTTCAGGTATGTTTCATCCCACTTAACCTCATATGCTGGAGTTGGCTGCTTCAACTGGAAGGCTGTGAAAGGGTTATGGGATTGTTCATAATTCTAATGCTTTTGATTAAGTGCAGGGGCAGACACTTTGTGAGCTTTTCCATCAGAGAAGGAAGCAGACCTATGGTTTTAGTACTAATAAGCCCTGTGGCCTCCTGCTTATTTGCCCATGGCTTACATTTTTCCTTGTTGGATGACTTAAACTCCTTTGTAAGTTCTGATGAAAAAGGTCCGAGGGTGTGTGGCCACCCTTATGTTTGCAGGAATCAAAACGTTTCATTGCCTGTCACATAGTAGGTACTTAGTCAATACGTGAGGCTCTGGGAATATAATTTCTACAACAAAGCAGCAAGTTTCTTGGTCACTTTGTCATTTCTGCTTGTCCTTGGGGATAAAAATGGCGATTGGACAAATAACTCCCTAAATAGGAGAAAAAAAATGTTTCGAAAAGTAAGTGGCAAACCCATTAGATTGCTGTCTCTTTTCAGATTGTCTGAGAGTTAAGGAGGTCCTGACTCCTCTCCAATAAGGGTAATGTTGTCTCAGTAAAATAGCGAATGGTAATGGCGGGATCTGAGCAGACATGCAACTTTCATTTGAACATCTACTTCTGGTTAAAAAATCTGTCTTGATATTCTCTTAGATCACTCCAGTCTTTTCTTAAGCTTCCTGGGTCCCTTTGTTCTTCTGGATTGCTGTTTCATTGCCACATTAATGCAGGTGTCTGATCATGACAGCTCTCCCTGGCTCACACCTTGGGAGTTCAGCCTCTCAGGAAACTGGGTTCTCCCTATGGGCAGCTCCAGCAGGAGAAGTTTCGGAAGAAGCAGGTTGAGACTCTTGACGAAGAGAAGGTGATTAATTATGAATCTCATCCAACTGCTCTATCCATGCCTCTCGCTGTCACCAATAATTAAGAGCTGACAATACAGCTGTTTTCAATGAGAATTTTCACCTGGGAAATTCCAGGTTCTTTAGAAACATCATTTGAAGATCCATCTTAACACCCTGGTAGCAAAGTATAATGAATCCACTGGATGCTTAAATGTAAAATCACTTGAAAATGTGTTAGAAAGAAACCGTGTGTTACAGGGAAGGAGCATAGGGTCAGAGGCAGAAGCGGGCCTACTCCGAGTTCTGGTTCTCTGACACATTACTGGTATCATAGGGAGCAAGTCACTTAAATCCTTGGGTTATTCATTTCCTCAGTTGTAAATATGGAGATAATGAAATACCCCAATGTTTATATTTAGTAAACATCTACTATTAATTATCTGTAAAATGCAGTTAATTAATAGCTACATCTTAGTGAACCCCTTGCCCTGCCATGACATGTTACATTTTATTATCTGCGTCTCTCAAATCTACAAAGGATTTGAACAAAATATCTCTCAAATACAAACACAGACACAATTTTCTATTCAAGAGAATAGCATACACAGGTTAGGGTAAAAGTAAGAAAATAATGGAGTTGGTGTAACCCTGATTCTCAGGGATGTGCACCTGCTGTATGTGTCGAAGCATCAGTTTTCCTGTATCTAATCACTGTAATCCCCCTGCCAGCTCCCATCAGGCCGCCCCTGCTCCTCTGGCCCCCCTCGTTCCGGTCACCTTACAAATAGAAATACAGCAACTGTCGATGCCTACATCAGCTTTGACATTACAACACAGAGCTTCAAAATATATAACTGAGAGAAAATAGTGGCTCGGGGTCAAAAGTCAAAGTCCTGAAGGACATAGGGCAGAATTTCTGGAAAGAAAAATGTGGAGCCCCATTGTCCCATCCTATAAGATACAGCTTCTACAGGCTGAGAAGCTGAAGCAGCATGAAGAAGAGACACTGTGAGCATCCCCAGTAAGGCACCGGCCAGAGTAGAGCCATTAGGAGGGCGTGAGTGATGGAGAGAACACAGCAGGAGAGAGGGTGCCTCAGGAGATGCCCAAGTGTAATTGGTGACCTGGGCCAGGTGCAAACTCGACCCTCCGTGCCTGTTATGAACTGGATAGTTGTGTCTCCCACAAATTCATATATCAAAGCCCAACCCCCAAAATGTGACAGTATTTGGAGGAGGGGTCTTTGGGAGTAATTAGGTTTTGATGAGGTCATGAATGTAAAGCCTCCACAATGGGGTCAGTGTCCTCACAAGAAGCAGAGAGTAAAGTTCTCTTTTCCTGCTTGCATAAAGAAGAGGTCATGTGAGGACGCAGCAAGATGGTGGCTGTCTGCAAGCCAGGAAGTGAGCTTTCACCACGAATCAAATCTGCTAGCCCCTTGGTTGTGGACTTCCAGCCTCTAGAACTGTGAGAAGTTCATGCCTGTTGTTTAAGCCACTCGGTCTATGATATTTTGTTATCTCAGCCTGAGTCATCAGACAATGCCCCAGCACTCAGAATGTAGAGATCACCCACTAAGAAAAGGCATAGGAGGGAATGGTCCTAATGGGCTGGGAGACCCTGAATCGACAAGGAGCAGAATCTCACTGGTAGGCAGTACAGAAGCTTGTGGTGGAAAATGAGTTGAGTTATGGAAACTTAAGAAAGTTCCATCTTTGCATCCCTGTTTTTGTGGCCTGAGAAAGCAATCCTGGCTTTTGTGAGGTGTTTCTGTCCAGTTTCTGATATCTGTCTGTGTTAGGATTAGTCGGTGCACCTGTTCTCTGAACCACCATCCCTCTTTGGGCTCACTGGGGCCTCCACCAACTATATTTGAGAGTGGAGAACAGAAACCTTGGAGGCTCTCTTTTCCAACACTCTACAGCTGTAAGGAGCACAGAGTTTGTTCCAGATCCTTTCTGCTATGGTGCTGCCTCGGCATGCTGGCATGAGAAGTAGAGGACCCTGCAAGGATACCTTCTCCAAGGCTATATCGAGGTCTCTGCTTCTCTTGGATCCACGATCTTATTGCCTTGGGGCCAGAGAAGGGGGAGGGAGAGCAGGTTGCAGGACTCAGAGTCTGGACAGCTACCAGCTTGCACTCCTTTTTCCTCTCTGCTTCTTGCCACGCGTTCCCGTCCTCTGGTCTGTGCAAACATCAGCTGGTCAGAACAGGGTAGTCTGGCACTTTATTAGTTACTTCCAAATTTATTATTTATAACATAAACTTTATGCCATGATTCCTTTAGAGCCATGGCATTTGATACTGCTGTGCCAGGATTTTGAGACTTGCAAATGGAGTCTCTCATTCGTTTTCTCTGTTGTGCATCTCAGTAGTTGATTCTGAAGATCCTAAGCTGAGCCTCAGCACCATTTGCTTCTTTTGTTTTCCTGCTGTCACGAAGCTTTTCAGAGGTAGCAAGTGGATGTTTCTAGTATGGTTTGAATGGAGAATGGCTAAAATTATCCAAAGTTGTGTTTGGCCACAGGTATGTATCATATATTCTCAGTGATTCTAGAAATAAGACACAAAGTTAGACTCATGTCTTCTTATGGCCAATAAGAAGAGGGAAATAATTTCACAATTAATAATGTTCAAAGATTTTTAAAAAGTTGCTTAAGAGTAGCACAACTTCTTCTGATTTGAGATCCATAAAAATTCTACCAGGGATCTCTGTAGAAGTATACAATGATAAGTTGGTAACATTTAGGGAATTTCTAAATGTTACCAACTTATCATTGTATACAATGAGTAAAGCATCACATTTTCTACAGTTGCTACTTAAGGCATCTTCCCAGTGTGCCAATGACATAGTGAAGTGTAAATCAGCAAAATAATGAGATAATAAGTTAAAACAACATTACTCAAAGACTTGACTTTGATGCTCTTATTCGACCCAAGAGTAAATTTAAGAATGCCTAGAGCATTTTTTCTCAAAATGTAGTCCATGAAAAATCTGTGCCAGTATCCCCATATTTTGCTTAAAAACACAGAGTTTTGGGTCCCACCTCTGATCAACTGAGTCAACTTCTCTGAAGGTAAGACCCGTGATTCTACATGTTCAGCAATAGTCTCAGGTGATCCTTATGTACACTAGATGAATTCTTCACTTTTTTGGTGTGTGTCATGGACACTTTAGCATCCAGGTGAAGACTGAAAATCAGAGGAACATTTTAAAATGCATCAAATAATGCAACAAATAAAAGTATCAAATACCTAAGATTGCAAATGAAACTGATCAAAAAACTCTCCAAATATTAAGCAAAAATAAATTTGATAAATAACACCTGTGCTTCATCATTAATGCATTAAAATAACAAGATCTCATAGCAGGTGTAATAACCACAATAGTTTTGAAGAAATGACAATCGTAAGTGCCGTTTTGAAGCTCTTGCAAGCCCTGTAATGTGGTACGATAAGAAAGTCTGTGATTTGCACTAGTGACAAAGTCAGAGGTAGTGCCATTGCTACATTTGTAATTTGTTGCCTACATTCATACTTAAAGGTAGTTAGTGAAAAACTAAAGATACATTTTTTTTTCTTTAAGTTCACAGATCCTTCTCCATCCATAAGCTTAAGAATAGCTGTTTAGGGGCATCTGGGTGGTGCAGTTGGTTAGGCGCCCAACTCTTGGTTTTGGCTCGGGTCATGATTGGTATAGGGCCTACCATCAGGCTCCATGCTCAGCATGGCATCTGCTTGGGATTCTCTTTCCCTCTCCCTCTGCTCCGCCTGCTGTGCTTTCTCTCTAAAATAAATGAATAAATCTTAAAAAAAAAAAAAAAAGAGGGGCGCCCGAGTGGCTCAGTGGGTTAAAGCCTCTGCCTTCGGCTCAGGTCATGATCTCAGGGTCCTAGGATCGAGACCCGAATCAGGCTCTCTGCTCAGCAGGGAGCCTGCTTCCCCCTCTCTCTCTGCCTGCCTCTCTGCCTACTTGTGATCTCTGTCTGTCAAACAAGTAAATAAAATCTTAAAAAAAAAAAAGAATACCTGTTTAAATTGAAGCAATTTAAAGTTATGGGCTTGGTGAGAATGAGCACAGCTAGCCAGTGTTAGCATTTAAAAAGAGATTCATAGCTTTGGCAATCAAGCAGATGGATAATAGGTTCAAAGTCTACAAATGAAAATAGAGGAAACTGTGTAAGACATGTGACTGCCTGAATGGACCCAGTGCTTTCACACTTTCTCCGTGAGAAGATCTAATCTATTCTAGAACATGCACATGTAGGTGAAAAAGGGCCAACTTCTAGGACATGAAACATCACAGCAATGATTTTGGCCTGGAAAGATTTCAAAGCAGGTGTTACCACTCACCCACCGAGTCCATAAAAACACAACAAAAGATAGCAGTGTTTTTCAAAGTGTGTTCAGCTACACATGTGTCTTAAAGAAAAGGTTCAATTAAAAAAGTATTTCTGTGGTCAAATGAGCTTAGGAAATTCTGCATCTAAATATTTTCTCTTAGTAATCCACAGCATATTAGCTGGGCTGGGGAATTTACAGGTAAGGAAACCTGTTTGATTTTGTTCGTTGGGCATCAGAATTTCCCGGGAGCTTAAAAGAAATACTTCAAAAAGTATCTACCCATCAGAGATCAAATTTAATAGGTGTAGGGTGGGGTACTTAAAATTGTGTGTTGGGGGGATGGTTGCCTGGCCGGTGGCCTAGTTGGTGGAGCTTACGACCCTTGATCTCACGTTTGTAAGTTTGAGCCCCTCACTGGGTGTGGAGATTATTTAAAAATAAAAGCTTTAATTTTCTCCCCCCTCAGGTTCAAAGGCTCTGGTGAATGTACCATTTCCCACAGACTTGTATAATTTCCTGTGGCTGCTTCAACCAAGGACCACTAACTGGGTGGCTTCAAAACAACAGAAATCGATTCTCTGAATTTCTGGAGGCAAGAAGTTCAAAATCAAGGTGTTGGCAGGGCTGTGCTCTCTCAAAGCCTCCAGGAGAGACTCCCACCCTGTGCCACCCAGTATGACTTCATCCACAGAGACCCTGCTTCCAATTAGGTCACGTTCACAGGTATGAGATTGGGACTTCAGAATATCTTTTAAGGGAACACAAACCAACCCCTTACAGATCTCCTTTGAGAGGAATTATTGGAACACACTTTGAGAAATGCTGCCCACTAGAATTTTAAATTTTGAGCAATGTAGCTTCCTGGTAAAACCTCCAAGATGCATTATTTACACATTCTATTTTTTTCCCCTGGTAACTGAACAATTCGAAATGTGGTACAGAATTGTTGGGGCAATAGAATGCCAAAGGCTGTTTTCCTGTGAAGATGATTTCGTTTTCAGAGTGGTTGATCTAAAGCCATTCTTTCTGACCTGAACAAGCTTGCCAGACAGATTGTCTGCTGGGACCACGCCTACTGCAGACAGTAACCAGTTATCATCAGCAGAGAGAAGGGTGCTTGCCTGTGTGTCCTCCACAGTGGGCAGGCTTGCTGCTAGCATGTCCAAGAAGAACGTGACAAGCCACTCAGCTGCACGTTTAAATGAACAAATCTTGAAATACACCTCAGTCTCATAGCCTTTGAAACCATTCCTTGGGCGGGAGGTTTCTATGAACTCAAAGGCAGAATGGCCCAGTACAAAGATAGAATCAGGATTGGAACCCGGGCTCCTATTCTAAGGCCTGTGCTTTTCTCATTGCTGAAATGTATCTCTCCGAAAATAGTAATGCCAGCTGCCTTACCGGATTGCTGTGGGGATTAAATGAGATACTGTGGGTGCAGGTGGATGTAAATGATAAGTTCAGAAAAGAACAGAATCATTCTAGAGAGTGATAGAATCAGTGGAATGTTGGTCTTATTATGAAGGAGCATCACACTGATACTTGGCATTGGCTTTGGACAGTACGAAGTCAAATTTGTAGCTGACCGCCTACCCGTTTCCCCTTCTCCTTCTCTCCTTAAATCTTACCTGCCCTTGCTAAATGCAGCTTTGTGGTTGACCAGCTGATTTTAGTTCGTGTGGTTCTGGCTGTATAAAATGGAATTGCTGATTTTAACAGCCCTGTTATTAGGGTCAGGGGAGGGCTCTGGTTGGGAGACAGGAGGAAGCAGCTCCTTCCTGTAATCAGAAGATTGAGCTGTCGGCAGGGGCTGCAGGGAGGGAGGGCACTTGGTGGATGTCCTGCTTACCCTTGGAGGGAGTTTGGTAGATGCCCAGCCTCTCAGGATCCTTCTGGATTCTGGAAGGATAGGCTTTAGGGGAGCTGGACACTCCAGCTGAGTGGTAGGGATAGAGAATGCTAGGGCTGGTCACTGCAGGAGTTGAGCCTTCTTTCAGGAGTGTGTGCTTGGAGATCAGGGGCAGATATCCAGTGGGCAGTCATAAAAAAGAGAGGGGAAAAAAACTGTTATCTTAAAAAACTTGAAAATATCCAAAAGGCAACTCTCATCTCAATGTCTCCTTGTTGCAGGGTCACAGTGTTCTTGTTTCACAGAGTCGAAGAATGACTCTCATGGACACAAAAGGGTGAAGTGATGTGAAAGTTTACTAAGTGAAGGTGAGAGTAGAAAGGAAAGGAAGAAAAAAAAAAAAATATATATATATAAAAGCCCTCTAGAGTGAGAGGGGTCTGGAATGGGTTGCTACTGAGGGCTTTTAGAGGCTTTTTTTTTTTTTTTAATTTAAAGAAAACTTAGCAGGGAACTTGGTAACTTTCAGTGGTCGATTTGTAACTATCATGAAAATATTTTGCCTGTAATATTTAAGACGAACAGGGTGGTCTTACGTTCGCTTCTCTCTGGCTTTGTATGCCTCATCGATTTCTGTGAGCCTGGTTGCTTAGCCCCCTGCCTGAACCTAGTCAGGGGAGTCAGAGGCCTCCTATCTCTCCCTGCCTGTACCTTAACCTTTTTCTGACTCATCCATAACTGGCCTACTCCACAGTCTTAATGTCCATCACTGGGAGTTCTTCTTTGTGGCTGAGACTTGCGGGTGCTGGGTTTTCTCTGCCAAAACAAAAATGTCCCTGGGGGTGGGTGGGTTCTGCTGTAATGATCTCTCATCCATAATGCCTTGGGATATATTTATCTATTGATCAAGAGCCTTGGGAACCTTACAATTAAATTGTAAGCCCGTGCCACCCCAATGCAGTCCTCTAACAGGTCCTTGGAACTTGTTTGTGGAATTAGGTTTGGGTTGAAAGAGATGGGGACTCATTAGGCTGTGAGGGGTAGAAGAGGAGAGAGATGGTACCAGTGTGTGCAGTGAGTGCTACTTGGGAGCTTTGTAACTGGGGGGAAGGAGACCTTCAAGAAGCTACAGAGAGCAGGGTTGTGTCAATGACTTAAAGATGGGAAAATTCGTGTTCACCTTGTAATTCTGCCACTTGCTACATGAGCATATGTAGGTTATGCTAACCTCTCTGGCCTTGGTTTTGTTAATGGTAAAATGGGAGTGCTGATACCTTAGCACCTCACAGAACTGCTGTGAGGTTATGGGGATGTGATAGCAGTATAGTTTGTCTATAAATGGTGAAAGGATGCACACTCTTTACTTTTATTGGTATAGCTGTTGTTGTTTTTATTTACAACAGAACATGCTCAGGCTGTTCTAATGAACTTCATGTTTGCCCTGAGGTGACACACAGTGATGCTGACTTGCTCTTGTGTCTGGAGAGGTGTGTAATATGTAGTATGGGAAGGGTTAGTACACGGCGCAGTAGGGGATCTATGCTAGATTGGACTCCAAGGAATGAATCCCTTCCAAACCAGGCTAAACGGCTCTCACTATGTTGCTCCTGAAGAGAAATGCAGACAGAGATCTCTTACTAAATGGGTAGAGAGCTACACCATCAAACAGCTATTTCCCTAAAGTAAAGCAGGCAACCAGCCCTTTGCAGAGAAAATCAAGGAATGCACACCTGGGAAGGGAGCCATGTGGGGAAGACTCAGCAGCACTAAGTGGGTGCTCAGGCCAAGCACAAACCTCAATGGGTCACAGCATGAAGGGCTCTGAGGAAAGAGGACTCAGAGGGCAGCCCGGTATGGGCAGAAGAGAATCTGAGTGGACAGAATTCTTCCTCAATTGATTGGGGTTACTCCCAGCTCTTAAGGGTGGAGAAAATGGAGGCTCATCTTTGAACAGCCATATGGCCTTTTGGGTTCCACTAGATAGGGAAGTGTTATGCAGGATCACAGTTTCCCCTCAGAGTTGGCATGGCTTCACTTTTGACCACTCCATTTGTTATTGTCATAAAACCCTAAGCGTAAGAACTATCAGTATGTTGCTGGATATGAACCTGACCTGGTGGGAAGCCTCTGACCATCACACTCAAGTTTCTGATGCCTCCAAAGATGACTAGGCCAGGTCAAGTTTCTTTTTAAGAATGCCTTCTTGGGGGCGCCTGGGTGGCTCAGTGGGTTAAGCCTCTGCCTTCAGCTCAGATCATGATCTTGGGGTCCTGGGATCGAGTCCTGCATCAGGCTCTCTGCTCAGCATGCAGGGAGTCTGCTTCCGTCCTCTCTCTGCCTGTCTCTCTGCCTACTTGTGATCTCTCTCTCTCTCTCTCTGTCAAATGAATAAATATTAAAAAAAAAAAAAGAATGCCTTCTTGGACTGGCTCAGTTTCACATGGGAGAGCCACTTATCACAACATTGGGTGGCACAAGGGGTTCAAAACATAAGGAGAAAGGAAATATGACATGTGAAAAAATGTTCATCATCATTAACCATCAGGGAGATTCAAATCAAAACCACATTGAGACACCACCTCACACCAGTTAGAATGGCCAAAATCAATAGGACAGGAAACAACATGTGTTGGAGAGGAGAGAAAGGGGAACCGTCTTCCGCTGTTGGTGGGAATGCAAGTTGGTGCAGCCACTTTGGAAAACAGTGTGGAGATTCCTCAAAAAATTAAAAATAGAGCTTCCCTATGACCCTGCAATTGCACTACTGGGTATTTACCCCAAAGATACAGATGGAGTGAAAAGAAGGGCCATCTGTACCCAGTGTTCATGGCAGCAATGGCCACAGTCGCCAAACTGTGGAAAGAACCAAGATGGCCTTCGACAGACAAATAGACAAAGAAGATGTGGTCCATATATACTATGGAGTATTATGCCTCCATCAGAAAGGATGAATACACAACTTTTTTATCAACATGGATGGGACTGGAAGAGATTATGCTGAGTGAAATAAGTCAAGCAGAGAGAGTCAAGTATCATATGGTTTCACTTATTTGTGGAGCATAAGAAATAACACAGAGAACGTGGGGAGATGGAGAGGAGAAGGGAGTTGGGGGAAATTGGAGGGGGAGATGAACCTTGAGAGACTATGGACTCTGAAAAACAATCTGAGGGTTTTGGAAAGGCGGTGGGGTGGGAGGTTGGGTGAGCTTGGTGGTGGGTATTATGGAAGGCACGTATTGCATGGAGCACTGGGTGTGATGCATAAACAATGAATTCTGGAACACTGAAAATAAATTAAAAAAAAATAGAGCTACTCTACGACCCTGCAGTACTGGGTATTTAACCCAAAGATACAGATGGAGGTAAAAGAAGGGCCATCTGTACCCCAATGTTCATAGCAGCAATGGCCACAGCCGCCAAACTGCGGAGAGAGCTAAGATGCCCTTCAACAGATGAATGATAAAGAAGTTATGGTCCATATATACAATGAAGTATTATGCCTCCATCAAAAAGGATGAATACCCAACTTTTGTATCAACATGAACGGGACTGGAGGAGATTATGCTGAGTGAAATAAGTCAAGCAGAGAGATTCAATTATCATATGGTTTCACTTACTGTGGAGCATAAGGAATAACATGGAGGACATTCGGAGAAGGAAAGGAAAAGTGAATTGGGGAAATTGGAGCGGGAGACGAACCGTGAGAGACTGTGGACTCTGAGAAACAAACTGATGGTTTTGGAGGGGAGGGGGTGGGGGGATGGGTGAGCCTGGTGGTGGGTATTAAGGAGGGCATGTATTGCATGGAGCACTGGGTGTGGTGCATAAACAATGATTTTGGAACATGAAAAAAAATAAAATTAAATTAAAAAAAATTTTTTTTAAAAGGAGAAAGGAAATACGAATTCTAACCAGGGAACTAAGGAAGGCTTCCTGGAGGATGTGGTGCTTGAAATGGGTCTAAAAAAGAGTGGGATTTTGACACATGGCATGAACTTAGGTGCAGAGATAGAGTGTGGTCCAGGGATGATGGAGTGGATGGGGGTGGGTTGGGATGGGAAATCCTGAACAGTAGAGAGGCAGAGACTCCTGTGGCATGGGGTTGGGAGTGGTGCAGTGATCAAAGGTGGGAAGACCTGGCTTGTTGACAGTGATGACCTCTAGGGAAAGAGCAGAGGTTGAGGTCTTGCGTCAGAGAGATGGGACATCCTCAGGTGCAGGGTGGACTGATGGAGCCCGCTCTCCAAGGACAGGCACCCAGAGACATCCTGCCTTGGTCAGAGGTTTTGCATAAGATACAAACAAGTCCTTAACCTTATATACTCATGTGGGGCTCATCGTCACATGATTTCCCTGTTCTACTAGTAAAACAGGGCTTGGCATCTTTCTGGATTTGCAAGAGGGGGCTCCTTACACTTTGTAAATGCTGAGTATTATCATTTCTGCTACGTAGATGGAGAGCTTAAAGAATCTAGAGCAGTAAGCGAGGAAGAACTCTGTGCTGGTGGTTTCAGGAACGCAGAGCTCTCATTCTTCCTTTCCCACTCACTACCTATATGACTATCTCACCTGTCCATGTCCTCACCCGTGAGGAGAAAAGACTGGTTAGGATGGTTGTTAAGAAGTCTCCAGTTTTAGAAGCCCAAGTGTCTTATCGACCTAGTGGTGCTGCAAAGCATGACAAAGCTGACTGCTTGTCCAGTAAATGCATACTCAGGGTATGCTTGTCGAGCTAGACTCAGAAAAATGAGCAAGAAACTTGCTTGGAATAATCTGGATTGCTTGGTTTAAGTTGGCCCAGTGTTTGCAGTTAATGTTTTAGGAAGGAGTATCTCCCCAAACCACAGGCAGAGGAAGGAGCTGGTGTGAAGATGGAAGAATGCTAAGTAGGAAGAGAAGGAACAGAAGGTCTTTGTTGATACCCTTGGACTTTGAGAATTAGAGGTCATCCAGCCATGTCAGTCTGACCTCTGGACTCACAATCTGGGGTGAGTTGAGTCTTAAAAGACTGTGAGTCATCCTCCTCTCTCCTTTGCATTTTACCGATGAAAATTTCCCTCACAGAAATTCTAGTAGCGGAAATGATTACATAATTGCAACCCTCTTCTGTTGTTGCAATGTTTTCCAGCTGCTCTTACTATTTATTTCCCCTCAATACCTGTTTACGTTCTGATGGGAAAGGGTGCTCAATAAAAATGTTGCTGAAGAAAAAAGAAATGTTGCTGAAGAAAGGTTACTTCCAGGGAGCAAGAGCAATGCCATCTGCACAGACTGTCCCTTGGATGTCCCAGCCCCTGAAGGAGTGATGGGCTGCTCCGTGTTGGCTGGCCCAGGGGCTGACTCTGCTAATTAGCTCACCGTTTGGCCCCTGGGGAGGACTAGCCTTGGCCTTTGCTCCTTGCCCCCTCTCTACCCTTTCCCCACAGGCTAGGTTGCCGTGGAGGGCCGAGTCAAATGTCTCTGAAAAAAATCCCACTTCCTGGCATTCCCCAGCGGCTGTGTGACAAATCAAGGTTACCTTGAAAGGAGTGCAGAGGGGGAAAATCTATCCATCTGTCAAGATATGAGTCACCAGCGTGATGTCATCTGAATCTCAACCTGATTCCATTAATTTTAACTGTGTAAGCACATAAAATACCAGAAGAAAATGAAACACGTCCAGTTACAGAAGCACACACACTCACGCAGACTGCACAGGGACATGCACAAACACAGATGTGCGGACATGTGCACATTCGCGGGTCTCAGAAGCCTGGGCATAGGTAGAAGGTCCTATTAGTGGAACAACTGGATGTGCAGAGGGATGGCTTTTTTTGGCAGCGTTAATGAGGGTGACCTTCGGGTGGGGATGTGCTGGCTGCACAGAACGGAAGGGAACAGGAGACCTTGGCATCCCTCTCTCTCGAAAGCATGGCAGGGCTTACACAATTAGGCTTAATTATGCTCTGCTCTGCCTTCACTGAATGTGTTCCATGCAGGTGAAGTCTGGCTTTCTCTCCCCATGCCTTCCACAGCCTCTTTTCCTGATGCTCTAACCTTGACTGGCCTCCAGCTTTAGTTTTGGGAAACCAGACATGGAAGAGACTAGTGGTTGAAGGCTTGCTTCCTTGCATTATCTGGGTCCTCTCTGTTCCTAAAACAGGTGCGTCTCTGCCTACTTCCCAGTGGTTATTTGTGGGGCATCTTTATGACTTTAAGGACTGATTATGTTGATAGAGACCATTGGGACAGCTGGTGTTGTAGCCATAACAGAACAAGACTGCAGCCAGGAGATTTCAGTGTGAATCCCACTGCTTCTCCTGGCCTCAGTTTCTTCCTCTAAAAATGGGAATAACAAAACCTACCGAGCTTACAGAACTGCCACATATGGTTGCATAGGTTGGGCACTGCACAACTGAAGACTCTAGGAGACACATGACTGTGTTGCCCATGGAGCCCCCTGGAGTTGTGCTGTCTGCGTGCTTCAGAGCTGATGGGAGGGTCACACGAGATAAGTGATTATTTATTGCCTGTAGCTCCCTAATTTTGCTCATTTTCCTAGAATGGGATCTCTGAGCTGCCTGACTAAGGTAGAAGCCTACTGTCTCCCTCTTTGGCAAACCCTACATCTTGGCTTTCCCAGTCAACCTTGCATTCTTGATACTTGAGACCTGAGTTTCCAAAAGGAAAAGAGAGGTGGAGGAACCTGCAGTGACCATGGGTTTACTGGGGCTGACCTGGAAAAAGCCCATCTCATAGAAGGGCTTGAAGGAGGCAGCTGACTGAATACAGGGTGGACTGAATTCCAGGGTGGGAAGGGTCAAGCAGGCCACAGGAAACATGAGCACGTTGCAAGCGTCAGTCCACTCCATGGACCTGCCAAGGGCTTGCATCTGACATGCACCATTGTCTGTGGTCAGCTGAGGCCTGGGACAATGGCAGCAGGTGAGACTCTTCACACACACTGCAGCCATTAGTTTTCACCTTACCCTCATCCATCCTTGTGGCTCCCCCCTCCATCCTTCTGCAGCTACCAGCGCAAGTGGGGAGCTACTGGGTTGGTGCTGACTTGTGTGGAAAGATGCGGCTATGATACCATGCTCAGGCCAGGCAGTGTTAGGTGGGTGATTATCCATTACAGTGAGCCCCCAGAGGACCCCGGGGTGTTTAGGGAGGGAGGGCAAACCAGAGCATTCCAGGAGCGGAAGAATATTCTGGGGGACATTCAGTCTTGGGGAAAAGCTCCACATAGAGGACAGAGCAGTGCTTCCCCCGTAGGCTGTGCAAGAGAAATAACCTGGAAACTTTTGAAAAATGTGACTTCCAGGGCTCTGTTTCCTGAAGCCAATCCAACAAAGCCCGAGTGGAGCTCTGAATCTGTATTTTTAAAAAATAACATTTAATTTGGGGATAATTTTAGATTTGCAGAAAAGATAATTTATATTTTATATATTTATATTTTAATCATTTTTAAATAGTAAAATGTGAAGCACAGATAGATAAGTGCCCCAAACAAAACCATCCCTTGATGATCTTTCACAAAGTGAACGCCTGTGTCATCACTACATTGCTAAGAAGTAGGACATGGTCTGTCTCCAGAAGCACCCGGTGTTGCCCTACCTTTTCTCCCTGCCCAAAGATTTACTCCTTAAGCATGCACCCCCTGAACACCCTGGTTTAACTTTTCATCATGGACACTTAGTATCAATTTTAGCTATCTTTGAACGTTTCATTAATGTAATCATATAGCAGGTATTGCTGGGGTTTGGTTTCTTTTGCTGGATGAAATCCATCCATGCTACTGTGTTTAGCTAGTCTGCTCTTTTCCACTGTTGCATCTCATACACTGTGTTATCCAGTATAGTAGTCATTAGGGGCATGTGGCTATTTAAACTGAGTAAAATGAAATAAAATTCAAAATTCAGTTCTTCTTTTGCACTAGTCACATTTCAAGTGCCCGACAGCCACTTGTGACAAGTAGCTACCAGCTTGGATACTGTAGAACGGGAAATTTACATCATTCCAGACAATGCTTTTGGACAGCTCTGCTCTGGACCTGTTCAATTTTCTGAATGCACCAAGCTTTACCCATTCTCCCATGGATGGACGTTTTGGTTGTTGCGGTTTTTGGCTCCTGTGAATAGTGCTGCTGTGGGAATTTTTGTACTGCTCTCCTAGAGCATATGCACGAATATTTACGTTGGGTGTATACCCGAGAGTGGAATTGTAGGGTCACAGGTGTGTGTATGTTTGGATTCAGTGGATAATGCTGCTCTATTTCTCTAGGGCCGTACTAATTTATGATCCCACCAGGATCTCTTTTCAAAAGTATCCCAGATAATTTTGAAGACCAACCAGGTTTGGAATCACTACTTGATTTCTTCAAGGGGGGTGGATTTTGTCTTTATACAAGAAAGAGACTTTTGGGCATCTGGGTTTCTCAGTTGTTAAGTGCCTGCCTTCAGCTCAGGTCATGATCCCAGGGTCCTGGGATTGAATCCTACACCTGGCTCCCTGCTCTCCCTCTGCCACTCCCTCTGCTTGCTTTCCCTCTCTTGCTGTGTCTCTGTCAAATAAATAAATAAAATCTTAAAAAAAAAAAAAGAAGGAGACTTCTAATGACTCAATTTGTGTGACAGTAAAATAGACTCCCAGGAAAAAAAAACAAAACCTCATTAGATAGTGAGCACCCTGTCTTTAGAAGTATTCAAGTCACTGATACACAAATTTCTGATATAGCAGTTCTAAAAAGAACTCCTGGACTGAGGAAGAAGCCTTCTTAAGTGATGTAGAAAGTCCTTTCCAACTGGGAAAGTCTTTGATTCCATGCCTTTTCATGCCCATGTTTGGTTAGATACATGTTGAACAGTGAAATTCTTCATAGTTAAGCAGCAGAAGAGAGAAAGGGCTGGTGCCACGGGGCTGGATTAAACACAGATTGGATCATTAGTCCCTGAATAATTGAGTTAGTTGTCTTGATGATCAATGAAGCACCCTGTACTCACTTAAACCCACCGTGCCTACCTGAGCTCTTGGGATAATGGGAACGACGACTACCTCAAAGTCACTCTCTGCAGACATTTATGTGTCCTCCTTATTTCTAGTTTAATGACTTTATTGGATATGTGCCTATTATTATAACTGTCTCAAATCATTTTTGGAAGCAGGTGTGGCCTAAATCGTAACACCATAAAAATGTCCTCATTCCAACATTGCCTGGTAGTCTGTTTTCCTGCTCTCTGTCTCCACACATTCTTCCTGCTCCCCCTGGAATTCCTTTCCACCCTTGAGGGGTTTGGAAATGAAGGGATTTATTCTAGGTCACAAGAGGAATGATCTCCCTGCCCAGGCACTCAACAGGCTGCCTTTTGGGATGGAATGGCTTCATTGTAACTCACTTGAAGACTGATTGTTTCTTGTGAGAATGCTGTTAGGGGATTTGGGGAAAGGTCTTAAATCTCCCTGGGTATGTGTGAGCAATGAGATTGCAAAGGGAAAATGAGAAGGAGGCTGATCCGCTAACCCGAGCCTATGCTGGGGCCATGAATGGCAACCGTTTCTGCTCCCCTGATGAGTGGCAAGCAAGGCTGTGCTCTGGATCTCCCCCTCAGCCCACAGAGCATTTTAGGTGTACAAATGGGTGGCCAAGGCCACCCATTTAGGATCCCAGACAACCTGTGGCAACTATCACTCCAGCCCCACAAAATTTGAACCAAGGGCTGAGTCACGCTTTGTCCACCTAATTTTGGGGACGGGAGGGTCAACGGGGTCATGAGCGAGAACGCCAGAGTGAGAGTCTTGGTGCCTCTGGGAAGGCTTGGAGCTCCTCGTTATTGCCATTGGCTTAAGAAAATGTCCCAGAAGGGTGCAGACAGAAGCTGTGAGATGAAACTTGGGAAACTGACATGGTCAGACCTAGTGGCGGTGCTGTCTTCTCTCTGTGGCTTTTGGTCTGGCTCCACTTTCTTGGCCCTTGATTTCCCTGAAACTTAAGGAACAAAGACAATCAAGGGGGTATGTCTGAATAACACCCTCTGTCCCAGGAGACGTACGAGGCTTAATTAGCTGGTACCCACAGGATGTTCTGAAAATGAGAAATGCCTAGGATTATTATCTATCAAATGTCACATACAAATACACTCATGTTCCCATTATGGATGTGTGTGTTGCAAACTTGTTCAATCGAGTGTGACCCGTTTGGTGGTTTTAATTACAAATATCAATAAAATTGGTTGATATTTATGGGCACAGACCCTTCAGATCTGGGGGAAGGAAGCTAATTGCACAAGACAGCGCTGTGATTGAACTCTGAGGGAGGTGCAGGCTCCTGCTAGCTGGGTGCGAGGCTGAGACAGCTCCAGTCTCCCTGTGTTAATTAAATGTGATGAAACGAATATTAACTTGTAAAAGGGAGGCCTGGGCTGGGGTGGCGGGCATTGGGTGGGGCTGAGGCTGGGAAAGGGTGCTGAGGGGGCCGGACTCAAGTGTACCTGAGAGAACAGTGGTTTGCACATTGCCTCTCAACCCTGGCTGCGCGTGGAATTGCCCGAGGGGCTTCTAAAACACGCTAAGGCCCGGACTGCAGGCCAGAGATCTGTTTGGTGGGGGTTGCCATGCTTCTTCTGATGAGCAGCCAGGTGGGAGAACCACTGATGCCGTGACAAAGGTCGCGGCGACACCTGAGACTCTGGGCCAGCCCTGTGTCCTTGAGCCTCTTACTCCCCGAGCCTCAGTCTGGTTGTGCTCTGTTTTTGTCGGTAAAAATAAGATTAATCAAAACTCCGTAGTGCATCTGTGATGACCGAATGAGATCAAAGGAGTAAAAGGGCTGGGTGTCTAGTGAGGCCTCAGAAAAGGCTGGTTTCCACTGCTCTGAAAGATCAGTACTGTCTTTACTGCTGAGAATAGAGTCATTAGCAGACTTAATTGGGTGAGAGAGCCAGTTCCAGAAACCCCAGAATCAATGCAGAAGACCTATCCTTATATTCTGTTTTTCTGGCACCACTCTTGGTACCAGGGTCTGTACTCATCAGGGTCCTCCGGAGACACAGAAATGATGGGATATCCACATCCATGCCCACATCCACACCCGCATCCACTCCACCTCCACTCCCATCCCCATCTACACCCACGTCCACACCTACATCACGCCTGCATCCACGCCCATCAACATCCATACCCACATCCACACCCATGTCTATCCACATCCACACTGACATCCACACCTGCATCCATGTCCATTCACATCCACACTCACACCCATTTTCATACCCATATCCATCCATATCCACGTCCACATCCATCCACAACCGCACCTACATCCTTATCCATATCCATATCCATCCACACTCACACCCACATCCATCCACATCCACATCCATATCCACACCTATACCCACAGCCACGTCCACATCCATTCACATCCACATCCACGTCCATCCACAACCACACCCATGTCCGCGTCCATCCACATCTACACCCACATCCATATCCATATCCATACCCATACCCATCCACACCCACATCCATATATGTGTGTATATATGCATACCCACACATGCATGTACACACGCACATAAAGAGATGTGTTATTAAGGTACTAGCTCATGCGATTATGGAAGCTGAGAAGTTCCATGATCTGCTGTGTGCAGACTAGAGACCCAGAAAGGCTGGTGATATAGTTCAAAAGCCAGAAAGCCTGAGTGCTGAGAGCAGGAGTCGACCAATGTTTCAGTTCAATCAGTCGGGGGAAAGAACAAGATAATGAGAGAGAGAATTCTTCTTTCCTCTACCTTTTTGTTCAGTTCAGGCCCTCAACAAGTTAGATGATGTCCATTGGCTCTGGGGAGGGCCATCTGCTTTGCTCAGTCTAGTGAGTCAAATGCTAATCTCTTCTGGATTAGCAATGTCACAGACACACCCAGGGATAATGTTCAAGCGGGTAACTGGGCATCCCCTGATACAGTCAAGGTGACACATAAAATGGTCACGTTTCCCTTCCTAGATTCAACTGCACGTGAGCCAGGAGGAATTCAGAAGGCTGTAGGCCCCTGGCACTTGAAGCCCAAGTGAACTCTGACGGCATTGCCCATGAGAAGCACTCAGCTTTCAACCCCTCACTTTCCATAGGAACACAAGGTCAGGTCCAAGAAGGGGAGTGGTGCCAGGTCACAGGCTCTGAGGGCGTGGCTGGGAGGGACTGAACCAGCACCTCAAGCCCTGTCTGCTGACCGCTAGTCCCCAGCCTGTTCTAGTCCAGTTCCTAAAACTTGCCTTTTCTATCAACCATGGGGGAAACTTGTCCTGTTTACTAAGGTTTGCTTATTATGTCACCTGAGATGCAGTTCCTTGGAAGAAGCTGAGAAAGATGGTGTGATATACAGCTTTTAACTTGCTTTCTCAGTTCTTCCACCGAGGTGCCTTGATTCCACCCACCTTCCTCATGCATCATATCTTCCCTTCTTGAGACCCACACAACACAGCCAAACAGGGGTACTCACACCCCCCTCCCAGCAGGCGCCATTCCCTACAACATGCATAACCAGACACCTCCAAAAGCCTCCAAAAAACTGTTTCCCTGTCCTGAATCCATTCTTGAAATGCCCTGCTTTGGAGAAACTACGATGACAGTGTGTGTATCTCCTATGGTCCGCACCGCACAGCCCGGTTTTGCTGTATCTGTCTCGCTCCCATCCCCGGACTGGATGCCAATGAGGGCAGGACAGAGCCACAGGACAAGCATGGCCTTGGGCATCAGGCACACATGGGCCTGAATTCCATCCCTGTCACCGTTAGCTTTGTGATCCCGGGAGAATCATTTGGATTCTCTAAGCCTCTGTGTACTCATTAATTAAAATGAGGAAATAATTCCTACTTCTCATGGCTGATGCGAGGATTAGTTTGATACATATTTATGAAAGAGTCTGGCAAAGAAAGGTTTTCATAGATGCCTGTGGAATGATCAAATGAATTGATAGAAACTATCTGGCACGGATGTTGAAAAATCATTTTCACTTACCCTACAGTTAAAAACTACATTTTGGGGTGGCGGTGAGGAAGTAAAGATCCCTTGGAGATGCTCACATTGCAAGGTGTGGGTGTAAGGAAAGAAGGAAGCCGAATTTTGGGTGGCCACTGTGAACCCAGAGCCCTCACCAAATCCTTGTGAAGTGGGGATTATTTTCTCGGAAACACAGGGTTATAGTGTTGACTCTGCCACTTGCCACGGGCCCATGTGAGTTGTTGGACTGGTTTGGCCCTTAGTTTTCTGACGTATGAAAGAGGATAGTACTCCTCTCACCCAGGACTTACATCCACAAGAGAGTGTCTGGCATGTGCTGGGCACTCGACAAAGGGCAGCCATATGGCCATTGTTACAATAACGTCTGTCTTAGGAACAGCATGTCAGCAGGACCCCTGGTTCCATAGCGTTCTGTCACTGGAGATAGCAGAGTTGGCGTTGCTGCCCCGGAGTGTCCATGCCAAGTCAGCCCTCTTCCTGTTGTGTAGCTGGCCCTGGGTAGCCTGTCTTAGCCCCAGATCACCGTGCCACGGAGCAGGACACTGCTATGGGTGTCCAAGGAGCGCCTTTTCAGAATTCCTTGCTCCCAGGAAAGTCTCCTCCATTCCCGTGTTTTCCGAAATCGGGTCTGGCTCCTCTCTGGCAAATCCCCACCCGACTCCATTTCCCTTATCAACCTGCAGATCGTCTCTCATTTGTCATCTTTATTAGCTTTTAATCTCCCATCAGTTTAGGGCTGGGGTTTAAGAGTAGGATTAGTGGGGGGAGTTTAATTGGATGATCCTCTGTGGCCCCTTGAACATCAGATTCAATAAAAGTTTATGAAAAGATAAAATCGCAAAGGGTTTTACGGCCCCAGACACAGCAAGGGGCTGGTTCGAGAACAAGGTAGCTGTTTTTCCACCTCAGATAATCTGTGTTTCAACTTGATTAAATGAGGAAGTGAGTTTTTCTGTCTCTCTCCCTTCCTCCCTCTCTTTTCTTGGGCAGCGTTATCCTCTTCCTCCTGGCGTAAGCAAGAAGCCACTTTCCACCAGCCTCTCCTTCCCTCTCACTTTGATTCTCTCTGACAGGAAAAATAATGAAACCTGGGTGCACCAGAAAATAACATTTATTTCACGCAGAAATATGCTGAACCACCACTGAAGGTGGCTGAGGTGATGCATTTGATGGGAAAGAGGCCAGGCTTCAAGACAGGACACGTGGTCCATGAGGGAGGAGGGCAGGAAAGTGCTCCTCAGCTGTGAGGTTCTGCTCGTCCCGAACCCACCCTTCTCCCACCTTCCAGCCTCCATCCACAGAGAGGGCGAGGGTGGGAGAGACTGCAGGGTCATTTGTGGGTTTGTTCATGGATTCCTGCAGCAGACATATGGTGTCCATACTATGCAGCAGACACCGCGCTAAGCACAGGAAATATAAAGATGAATACGGCCTCTTCTGCTCACAGGAGGGCTCAGTCTCTGGGGAGATGGAGGTTTGTAAGGAAGTTATATTTTCTTTTCTAAAGCTACAACCACAGTTGAAGGAAGGGATGGACCCTGATGGGCTCCCGTGCATGTGAAATTTGGCTGCCATAGGAGGGTGAGGAAGGGTTCTGCACAATGAAGGTGGGGGGTGAGAATTTGGACTTCCTGGTGAGAATCTGGTAGGTGGGACAGGGGTGGGACAGGAGAGGACAGAAGCAGGGGAGGAGTTCCAAAGAGGGCCCAAGGAATGGGTGTTAATCTGAGGACTCCAGGGCTGAAGATGTAACAAGAATGTTCTCGTGTGCATGGCCTGAAGACATTTGGAGAGTAGTCTACAATACTCACCAATGCTTTGTAGGAACGTTACTTATCCATCCATCCACTCATCAATAAATGTAAAAGCTCATAATCTTTGTGACCATGAGCATGCTACTTCCCAGGGATTCACAGACATTTGAAATTGGTCTTTGGATTTCCACTGGCTGCAAACTGGGGTTCACATCAGTCTTAAACACCAAGACACCCTCAGGGATGTGTGATTTACACAACTCTTTTCAAGTACTAGGTGCAATAATGTCAGTGGTATAAAATAAAGCTAGAGCTCAAGCGAAGGAGTGATTGGCCCACCTGGGAGGGGTGATCTAGTGGGCATTGGACAAGTCCTCACAGAGGGGTCCATGCAGAGTTAGGTTTTGAGGCATGGGTAAGAGTTTGCTAGATGAATGGAATGGGAATAGAGGTGGGGCACAGAACACTTCAAGTGGAAGAACTATCAAGGAGGCAGGAAACACTAAGATAGCCACAGATGCTGGGGTGCCTGAGCAGATGTGATTGCAGTGGTGGGAGACAAGGCTGCAGATATAAGGTATGGAATGAGTGGTAGGAACCATGGAAGACCTCTCATGCCAAATAAGTGGTGGTTGGTGGAGGACCACTGAAGAATTTGCTTATGGGAAGATCAGATCAGCATTTTCATTTTAGAACCACCCTCCTGGCTCTGCATGCAGGATAGGGGGTGAGACTGGAGTCAGGGTGCCTATTCAGTGACAGCAGTCCAGCAGAGAGATGACACAGGCTTGGACACAGGTCATCACAGTGCAGATGTAGAGGGGACATGCTGGAGGCTAACAATGTAAAACGGAAAAACTTTATAATTGGTTGAATATGGGGATGGGGCACAGAGGAAGAAGGTTGTTCCTCCAGCTCCCCACCTGGTGCTTAGGCGATGAGTTGTGCCATTGTTGGGGACAGGGATGCAGGAGAATGTTCAGCTGTGTCTGAAGGGTGACTCAGTTTTGGATATGTTGAGATTTCCAACATACGTAAAGTAGGCCTATGTGCCAGAAGCCATGTGCACAGGTGAGATGATCCAGACAGAATGTATACTGTGGTAAAGAGGAAGTGAGGAGAGAGGAAGGAGAAGGATGGGGAAGGGAGAAGAAAGGGAATGTGACCCATGGACTTCTGACCTTTTACTTGACCATGTTCTAGGACACTGTCTGCTTCCATACACCTGTGGACGGAGATGTTGGAAAAGTCTTACTTGTGGCAGCAATGGAGGGTGACTCCACGTTGTTAGCAGGTGTGTGGGGCAAGGGGTGGGAGGTCTGGGTGCCTTGATGGCTGGGCCTGGTGCAGTGCCACTCCCGAGCACAGCCCCACGGTATCACAGCGCCTGAGTGTGGCTCAAAGTGAGAATAATTTGGTTAGGAGATGGATGTTTGATTGGAAATTTTGGAAGAGGAGCTCTAAAAATTTTGTGGAGCTTGAATCTTGCGTGATTGTAAAAATATAATATGTACATATAATACTGTGCATATAAAGTTAGGTATCAGACTTTTTGAAGTGGCCATGGAACTGAGGAACTCTGAGCTTATTAGCTTCATGATCAATTCTTTGTTTGTGAGATTTCCAGGAAGCCCAGCAGAGGCATATGTGTGTTAAAGGTGTGATGGTGGTGGTAGTGGTGGGGGCGTGTGTGCATGGACTGCATCAATCTGTGAGGATGATCTGGGATAAGTGGGAACCCAGGCCTGTGTACTCCTTGGACCTCATCCCACCTAGTAGGAGGCTCACATGAAGACCTGAGCCAAAGGCAGTTGCTCAACCAACTGAGCCACCAGATGCCCTGCAACTCACCTTCTGAACCAAGTGTATCAACTGACTTGTGAAACAAGCCCCCTCCTCCCCAGAGTCAATGTCTTTTTTTTTTTTAATATTTTATTTATTTATTTTGACAGACAGAGATCACAAGTAGGCAGAGAGGCAGGCAGAGGGAGAGAGGAGGAAGCAGGCTCCCTGCTGAGCAGAGAGCCTGACGCAGGGCTCCATCCCAGGATGCTGGAATCATGACCTGAGCCAAAGGCAGAGGCTCTAACCCACTGAGCCACCCAGGTGCCCCCAGAGTCAATGTCTTAAATAACAAGCATCTCTTGTTTCTGATGAGTCTGTGGGTCATCCTGTTGATCTTGGCTGGGCTTGTTTACGTGTCTGTCATCAGCTGGTGGGTCATCTTGGGAATGGCTAGATGGATGGTTCACCTCTCTTCCATGTGTCTCTCAGAGTGGTCCAGCCTGCTAGCCCAGGCACGTTTTCACAGCAGGGCCAGGACTGAAGAGGGAGTGGAAATGTACGAGCATTGTTTTCTAGGTCTTTGCTTGTAAAACCCCGTTAGCTGTCCATGTGGCCCAGCCCGGAGTCCATGGGGGAGGCACTGTGGGAAGTCATGACCATGGTACACCCTGGGGAAACTGGGTCTGTTAGTGCAATGTATCCATTCATACCATGTCTCTCAAGAAGTATTTTCCTACGCAAAGACTGTTCCTTCTAAGAGGCATTCTGGTTCCAGCTGTTAAGACAATAGTTTGTTTCATTTGGGAACATCTACTCTCTGCTTTGTATCTTATTAAGTAGTAAAATAGCCCAGGGTATGGCATTTTATAGGGGCTTCAGCATTTCTACATGAAAGGAAAATTTTTATAAAGCATTTATATACTTTCCCAAATTTTACTGGCAGATCTCACCTCTATTTTCAGAGGCCTGTCTGAGTTCCAATAGATCGCTGAACAGAGGAAGGAGGTAGAGCTCAAGTTCCTTTCCAGCACTTCAAATCCATTGGCCAAAATGAGAAACTGAGGCAGTGAGAAAACTGTCAGTGATTCCAAATTCTAAAATGCTTAGACCACACAAACTGCCCCAGGAGCACAAGTGCAAAGAGGATATCCATTATCCAGGCAGGGCTTGGGACTGTTCCCCAACCCCCACCCCCACCGAAGGGCACATCTGGGGAGTTGGAGGATGAGAGTCAGGGTGGCCTTGGGACCATTGTCATTCCACAGAGAGGTTGCGGGATTGGGTGGGGCTGTCCTGCCCTGCACCTCTCCCTTTTCAGGGAAGGTGTGCGTGTGCGTGTGCATGTGGATGGCAGAGAGAGAGAGAGGAGATGGCGTGTGTATATTCAGATCTCTGCACACACATATATCAACATACCTCAGGGCTTTCTGCTGAGAGACGCCCAGCTTTGACACTGCTTGGCTCTGCTTTGTGTTAAGCCAGACAATAAAAGAAATGATTAGGGGCTTTCAGAGCAAGCACCTGACAATAGGGAGAGGTGAATGTGGGCTGATTGAAGTTCCATTTACCCCCTTCCTGCAGAGCCCAGAGCCCAGAGAGGCAGGCAGGGATGGTCCCGCACCTGCATTTTGCAGGACCAGTCCCAGGATAAAACCTTGCCCTCACTCCTCCTCCCCAACTCCCCCGGGGCCCTCAGGGTTGGTTAAATTTAGTGTTCTGGCGTTTCCAAATCCATGCGATTTCTTCCAGGACTGTGAGTCTAAATGTCACCCTCACCGCACAATCACTAACATATTGTGCTGATGGGGGTGGTTCAAAGGCTGTGTGGCTGTGAGGGAAAGGGAAGTGCAGGCAAATCCTGGGAAGGTGAAAGGAGAAAGAAAGAAAAGGAGGTGAGGGGGAGGATGAGCAGTCTTGTTTTTCTCACCAGGCACAAAGCAGCTCAAATGGAATCATCCAGAAGGACCCTGGCCTCCTCGGGCAGAGCCCGTCAAGTCCTGGGACTGCCTATACACACCGCAGCAATCCGATAGCCCTTCTGAGGAGATACCTGTGAGGCTGGGGACGGGAGCTTGCTTCGATGAGCCTCCCTCTTGGATTCAGCAGGACTGCTAACAAACCTGGATCTTCTCCTGAGGGGCCTTCCCTGGGTTGAGTGGGGGCAGGGGTTGTGGTGGGCTCATCTAAAGAGCACGGGAAGTGAAGCAACCTGGGCCTTCTCCCGTGCTCAGCCACCTCTTAGCTGGTTGGCCAGGAGTTAGCCATTTTCCTGAGCTTTGGTTTCTTATTTTGTTAAGTGGGGATAAGCATCTTTGCTTTGTCCCCTTTGCAGCGATGCTGTGAGGATTAAATGAGGTGATGCACACAAAAAAAAAAAAACTTCGAAGAGAACTCCTCAGGTATTATATATCTCTCCGGGAGTGTCCTGCTTTGGGATCCTAGAGCTCTTTCCAGGAAGATTTTATGGGATGATTTGGGGAATGTGAATCAACCATGGGAAGTTTCTAGGCCCCCGTGTTGGGCATCTGCAGAAAACAGCAGAAAACAGGCTGTTTTCTGTCTACGTCCCTTCTCGTTCTGTCTCGTCTCGCTGGGCCATGGGCTTTCTACCCTGTGGATCCTGGGAGAGAGAACTCACAAAGGCCCTGATGAAAAAATAGATCAGTGGTCTATTGTTATGGTCCCATTACACTCAGCCTCTCATTCTTAGGCCCTGCTCAGAATTCTTCTTCATGCTTTTTGTGCTTGATTAGAAAAAAACTCCATAAAGAACATACAGCGGTCATCCTCCTCCACGTAGAGACCTTGGGAGGATTCACCTTTCTGGGCCTCAGTTTCCCCATCTGTTAAGTGAGATCGCCTCCAAGGGCTCTTCTAGCAAGCCGGGACACTTTTGACTTCATGGTTCCTAGCAAATGACAGGCCCTGACCCCTCTCCAGGACTGTGTCGCTGGCGATTTTAATTCTTATTCTCTTTGCTTCTCCCCTTGGAACATGCCAAAGTGTTTTGTCATTTCGGAGAATCCAGTAAACTGCATTATAGGGAGGAGTTGGGGAGTTACACGGGCAAAAATCTGCTATTTTCACATGAATGCTTTAGGCAGTCAGCCATGATGGGAAATGAAGTGTGTGGAAAAGTACAGGGTGAATAAAGAGGGCTTTAGTGAAATGATGAGCCTCTCATCGCTCGCGCCTGCACGTGACAGGTGCCGGTCTGTTAGTGCCCCGCCCCCTCCCCGTACCCCCAGGCTGCAGGGCGTTGAGAATGGCTTTTGCCGCGAGGTCGCGTTTTGATGGGGAAGAACCCGTGGTTATTTACCAAAGTTCCGCTAAGGATAAAGCGACAAGAGGAGGGGGCGAGCCTGGCAGCGCGGGGATTCACATCCGAGACGTCAGCCCATTACAAGATGCTGAGACAGAACAGAATCCCCTCCGCCCACTGATGGCGCGGCGAGGGCTCTTAAAACAGAGCCCCTGCGACCTCCACCTCGCGCGGTTTCTCTGGTTAGCAGCAGGGTGGGTTAGGACAAGTGCCAGGGGGTGGGGATCAAGGACAGCTGGGATTCTGACTAGCTGTGTGGTCCCGGGAGTGGGCAGAGAGCAGTCCACCCGTCTCCTGCTCCCCGGCAAGCCTCACTCTTCGGTTACTCAAGCTCACGCATTTTAGAGAGAGGACAGTGCCTACACGTTTTCACTCTAGACATAGGGTTTTTTGTTTTGTCTTATTTCGTTTTTCTTAATGAAAAGCCTTATTTTTTTTTTTTAGAGTAGTGTTAAGTTTAAAGAAAAATTGAGCAGAAAGTACAATGAATTCCCCTATATTCCCTTTTCCTCCTCCAAGGTGCCCCTATCAATATGTCCCATTGGGGTGGTATCTTTGTTTCAATTAATGAGCCAATATTGGAACATTGTTATTAACTAAAGCCCTTAGTTTTTTTTACATGAGGCTTCACTCCTGGTGTGCATTCTATGGGTTTGGACAAATGTGTCCTGGCATGAGTCCACCATTACAGTATCATACACGTTAACGGTTTCATTGCAGGAAAAGTCCCCAGGGCTCCACTGGTTCATCCCTCATGTCCCTACCCTGACCCCCAAACTCTTGGCAGCCACCAACATTTTTATGTCTTTATAGTTTTACCTTTTTCAGACTGTCATATGGTTGGAATCATACATATGCAACCTTTTCAGATTGGCTTCCTTCACTTAATAATATGCATTTAAGATTCCTCCATGTCTTTTTGTGGCTTACTAGCTCATTTCTTTTTAGTGCTGAATGATATACCACTGTATGGATGTGCCATTTTTTTTCTTTTTTTATCTATTCACCTGTTGAAAAATCTCATGTTGGCTTCCAGGTTTTGGCAATCATGGATAAAGCTGCCACGAGCATTTGTGTGCCGATTTTTGTGTGGACGTAAGTTTTCAACTCATTTGGTTAAATACCAAGAAGAGTGACTGCTGGATCGCATGGGAAAAGTGTGTTTGGTTTTATAAGAAACTCCCAACTGTCTTCCAAGGTGTCTGTACCATCTTGCTTTCCCACCAGCGGCAAAGGAGAGCTCCTGTAGCTCCGCATCCTTGACAGCATTTGGTGGTGTCTGTGTTCTGGATTTTATCCATTCTAATAGGTGCATAGTGGTACCTTGTTGTTTGAATTCACATTTCTCTAATGACATATGGTGTTGAACACATAGAGCAATGGAGATATATTTTCACTTTAGGATAGTTCTAACCAGTTGATTTATCTGTCTTCCCCACTCTCATCCCCGGAATTAGCCAATAGGAAATTAGAGACAAGTCTGTGACAGGGACGTAAGAAGCAGGCACACAACTGACAGGAGCAGCGAGCACTGGATTGGGAGTCTGAAGACCTGACACTGGTCTTCATTCCTTTGAGCTGCTTGACCTTCGGAATCACTTCATTTCTGGTGCTCAGCTTCCTCACTCGCAAAATGTGGCTTTTGTGCTGGATCCAGCTTATGCGGGTTTTCTCAGGCCAGTGCCCACCAGCTGGAATGAGCAGGGGGAGCTGGGCAAGGCTCGGCGTTGTGATTGAGAAGTGCTGTCTTGCCAGACAGGACAGCTGTTCTCGAGAATGATCTCTAGCTTCCTGTCCTGTTTACGATTCCATGCAACTTTAAGTGACAACTGACAGCCTGGCAGAGAGAAAGGGAAAGTAGATTTTAAACTGTTGATGTTGGGCTCAGAAAGCTTATTGGTGTGGGGCAGACTGTGTTGTGAAGTCGGCACAGCTCACACCTCATCACCTGCTGGAACTCCCCCACCTCCTGACAGTCCAGGCCAGTATAGGCATCACTGGCTGGACTGTGAGCTCTGCCTGGATGGGGAGGAATCCCTCCATCTGTCTCCTCATCCCTAGAGCTCTGCTCAGGAAGGGGCTTTGCTCATGTCTTCTGAGCATCTTTCTTGTATCCAGGCATGGTTCTAGGCACTGGAAATGCAGCAGGAAGCAGAGAGACAAAAGTCCCCACCTTCATGGGGCTTTTATTGTAATGATGCACATGAATAACAACAAAAAAATTAATTTGTGTCATCTATATTCTGGTTGAGAGAGCAGGAGCTTGTCACCCGATTTAGAAAAGCGTCTACCCTAAATGTTAAAAATAAAATACAAGGGTGAATTTCAGTTCCTTGGAAGCATGTCAAAACCTGAAGGTGCCAACACAGGGGTAGTGAAGGGCCAAATGTGATTTCCTGGCTGCATGCAGAAGTCGGCACTCTCACGCAGATGCAGCCTCCTGCCCTGACCTGTGCTGGCCCAGGCCAGGGACCCAGAGCTGCTTTTGCATTTGAGTGGCTCCACGCTCCCAGTCCTCTGAAGGTGGAGGGGGAGTCCGGGCGGGACGAGCTCCCACTCTGAGACCAGAGGTCCCTCTGGGAGGGGGCTCCCACTGCAAGTGAACTACACATACAGCCTGAGGCAGTCACAGACTGGAGGCAGTGGTGAACTCTGGTCACCCCTCACCTTATCTCCCTACAATGTCCCGGGGAGATTATTAAACCCACTTGAAGGCCTAGTCACTTTCCAAATTAAGTGTTGTGTGGAAAAAGTGGAAAAAGTCTGGGAAAGCAAGGAGATGCTTATCAGGATTTACGTGCTGCTGAAATCTTCTTTTTTAGTGGAGTGGTTTGGTAATGGCTTTCTTCCCCTTAGAACGAGATAATTTCCCTTTTTTTCCATCGTGGAAACTTCCTATGAGTAGTGACCTTGGCCCCATCAGGAGAGGCAGGAGAAAGCTTCAGAAAAGAGGCAGACTGCCCTACAAGGTCTAAAAGGTCCAGGATACCCACTTGCAAGCAGGCTCTGTAAGACCTTAACGTCATTTGGAGTTCCTTCCTGGACAAGACCCATTTACTTTTTCCCCTATTTAATCACTCAGACAATTACAAATATTTGTAAGCTCCTACATATAAGAGTATTATGGGGATTTACAGGAATAATGCGCAGTGCAGGAGTTAGAAGAGGAGATGCAACCTTTCTATGCAAAACAAATAAAGTCAAGGAAAAACAGAGGCTTCAGGGCTGCTAACAGGTCAGACTCTGCATTCTCCATGAGTCTGAAGGAGAGAAAGCAATCTCTTTGGGTCCTGGTGGTCAGGGAGAGTTTCTTGGAGGAGGAGGCCAGCTCCAATGGGGCTTTGAGGGATGCACAGGATTTAAAGAGATGGGAGAGGCAGTTGGTCTCTGAAGGTGCCATCTATCACTTAAGCCTCCCCTCTCACTGGATGGGCCCTTCCCACTCATTACTTTCTGTTTCTTCTCTATCTGTATCTTCCTCCTTTTTCCTACTCTTCTTAGTCCTTCTTTTCCTCTTCTTTTCTCTGTTTGTGCTTTCTTCCTTGGCTCTCTTTTCCTCTTACCAGTGCCATATAAATAGAAAATAGGGGATTTATGATCAAATATCTTCCCTTACTTGTTTAGTTTAGCAGTCCTACAAGGAAACAGCATAGGGCATTAAGCCCATTTAACAGATAAGAAGAGTGAAGCTCAGATTAGAGGCTGAGGGGTTTCTTGGGGTGTACAGCTTTCAGTGTTAAAACTGGAAAGCTCTTGAGCAAATGAGATGCGTTGGTCACTGGAGTTATGTCCTTACTTTCCAGTCCCTTGGGGCTGGGCCTGTCTTTGGCCCACTGGGCAGACTGAATGAATCATGATGGTGGGCTAGTCCAGTCCGCTGCCTTTTCCTTCAGGACGGGGTGCTGGCCACATAGAACAGAGGGTGCAGAGACATGTGCTGTGACTCTGAGCCTGTCTGCAAGTACAAGTAGGGGCAGGGCTCTGGGGCATCTGGTCTCTGGATCATCCCTGGGGTGTCCCTTCTCTTGAATCTGAGCACCCCAACTCCCCTCTCCCCCTTCCCTTGCTGGAGTGACCCTCAGTTTCTGGAGCATTGGAGTTCTTCCCTTTGCTGCTACTAGTCGAGGACTTCCCCTCCTGATGTTAACAGGGCAACTATAAGGGCATGGGTCTGTCCTCTCAAAATGACTCAAACTTGGGCATTAATAAAATGAGAGACTTGGCAGGGGCCTTTGCAAGTGACCATGATGGAAGCATGAGATGGATGCAGAACTTCAAAGTCTACTCTTGGTAGGGATTCCTAAGCTATTGAAGTTCACCCTCTCACTCAGAGTTTACTTGGCTCCCTTTTAGCTGCCTGAGAAGTTTCTGGTTTCATTACCCCTGGTCTTACGCAGTCACAGTCACATGGATTTTGACTGCAAACATGGATACAAACATGAAAGCAATGAAAAGCACAGCATCTATCCCTTTAGCTCACAGCCTGGAGGGCAGCCTCTTTCAAAACAGAGGGGAAGAATTTCTTCGGCTGAAAATCAAAAGAACAAAATTCTAGTTCCAGCTCCATGGCTAAGTTCCTGTTTGAACTCAGATAAGTCATCTTCTCTTCCTGGAGCTCAGATTCCTCATCTTAAAATAAAGAATTGGACTTGATGCTTCCCTAAATGCAGCCAAGCTCCAGGGTACATGATTTCTCTGCTTTTGCAGGAAAAGCATGATGGTTCCTGTCTAGCAGGGTTGGAAGGAGCTGGAGACACCCAACTGGAAAAGCTAACAGCAATGGAAGAGTTGGAAGATACTAGAGCTCTGCGTGGGAAGGTGGGGCTGTTTAATCCTGGGGCAAATAATTCCTAGGGTGGTACTCAACACTTACATAGCTCTTAAGAGTTTCCAAAGCACTTTCATTGACCTTCACCCTTTCTTTCTCACAGCGACTGAATGAGTTAGAGGGACTCACTGTGGTTTTGTAGATGAGCGGTTAGGGCTGCGCAAGTATTAATGGGCAGAGGGAATCCAACTGCAAGCCTTTGGGCTTTGGGTCCAGTGCCATTTCCATGACACCAGAGATGCTGCCAATAATTCAGTTCACAGTGATATAATGGAGTCATCGTATATGGAAAACAACTTTCACCCAAAATAGTCAAAATGATATGAGTTTCTGCCTAAAAGTGTAAGCTTAAGTTATCTGGAAACTTTGCTCACCCAAAATACTTTGATTTCCGACAAAGAGGCACACATGAGTCATTACTGTGGTTCAATGTTTGTGATCGGTTCCGGGCTAAGTCATTAAGATGGGAGGTACAAAGCAAGTACACAGCCATCCCGCATAAATCACACAACCAAGTACACACAATAGGAGACAATTTAACAAACAGTGAAGATGTATGCCTGCCCTTCCCAGACTGACCTGTAGGAAGAATCTACTCGGCAAGGGGAGGCTTTGTCTTGCAACTCGGTGTGGGCCGGTGTGGCCTGCTGGCCTATCGCTGTGATGACGAGAATGATGAAGACAATGGTGATTGTTTGTTATGTGACAGGCATGTGACAGGTTAGGTGATTGCTTGTTCCATGACAGGCATCCCTCTCAGAGTTCCATTTGCATTAAGTTGTTCAAACTTTACTACAGCCCCTCAAGGGAGGTACTGTTACTATGCCTGTTACTCAAGATGAGGAAACTGTGGAATATAGAGATTAGCTGGAAAGGTCCGATACTCTTGTTCAGTGAGCAATCTCTGTCCTGTGTCAAGTAGACAGGTGGACTTCCACTTGGAGCTCAGCCAACATTTGGTGTTTCCCTCCCTCCCTTCCTTCCTTCCTTCCTTCCTTCTTTTCTTTAACCATGCATGGTTCTAGGGACACAGAAATAAAAAAACACTGACCTCTACCTTTAAGGAACTCAAAGTCCAAGAAGGACTTGGGAGTAGTCAGGAAGGTGTACGATGGGCGTGAGTTTATCAGCTCATTTCCTCCCAAGATAGAATGAAGGTTCTAGTAGAATGGGAGTGTGGGTTACCTATAGCAGGTACTTAAAGATATTGAGAATGGGTGAAAGGGATGACAGTAGGAAAATATCAAAGGACTTTGACAGTCTTGCCATGTAGCTCACACTGTGCCTGCTGCAGCCCCTCTGTGACCCTCTCTGGGGAGCTGTTTTCTTCCAAAGACACAGGGACCCGATGCCCAGTTTGGACCTTGACTGTAGAGATGGTGCCATGTGCATGAGGCAGGCAGTAGGTGGAGGACCGCTCAGAAAGGAAGTGGATGGAAATTGTACTTTTCATGTGAGAGAAGAGTAGTTCCCTCATGAGTCCTAAGGGCTATGGATTAAAGGCAGCCTTTCTAGGAAATACCCGCACCCTTCATCTGTCCGTTAATTCTTAGATGTTTCTCAAACTTGGACCAAACACTGCATATGTGCTGGGGATAGGGCACACAGAAGCTGAATGTGGGGCCCTGCCCACGAGGTCTAACTGGTGAGAGGAGGCAGGTACCTTATGGGGCGTGAGCTGGACAATGTTCTCAGTACCTATATGGGTAGTGCCCAGGTGGGGCACTACCCATTAGGTGGGTTGGGAACTGGCTGGGCTGGGTGGGTCCACAGGGGATTGGGGAAGGAAGCTTGAATAGGGTGGACCTTGAAGAAAATATTTGGGGCCAGGTTGCTGAGAAAGCAGTTCCTCCACCAACCACAGGCTGAAGGTGCTGAGAGGCCACAGGCATAGTGGACAGGCAAGGGTGGGAGGCAGGATGTGGTGAGACCGCCTCTCCCTCCTGGGCTGGGTAGTAGGCCCAGGGCTAGCTGACCTCCAGTGCGGGTGGAACAGGGCCTGACGTGGGGGATGTGGGATTAGAAACTACCCTTGTGGGGAGGGGGGGTCTTGTCTAGTGATAAAAATAGATTGTGTTTTACTAAGATTCAGGGGAGAGATTCCTATCACTTTGGCCATTCTCAGAAACGGGCAGAATACTTCCTGTCACCTGAATGGAGGTGTGTGGGAGCTCACTGGGTCTGGTGGAGAAGCAGCATTTACTCCTCTGGTTGCCACCTCTCTCTCTCTCGTAGTCTTTGTATATACTACTCTGTCGGTCTGTCTTTACATGCCCAGTTTTCTCTCAGTCACCTCTCACTTGCTATTTTGGACAGTTTGTCCTCTCCCTCTTCCAAGTTTTTTTTTCAGTATTTTATCACGTGTACATGTGTATGTGCTGCATGTTCACGTGTATCTGTGTGTGTGTGTGTGTGTGTGTGTGCATGCATCAGGGCTGGAGAGAGTTCTCAGTGATGTTGGTTTCTCTCATGTTTTGAGAACATGGAACTGGTAGAAGATTAATGCATGGGCAAGTTAGTGCAAATGCCCAACTTTAGAAAGGCCTGAGAAATGCTCGCTCCTTCTGTGTTCATGTGTGGGAATATGACTTTTGCATGTGTGTCTGTGTGTTGCATGTGCATGCATGTGCATGCGTGTGCGTGTCTGTATGTGTGCATATGTGCACGCTCAGTGTTGTCTGGAATGGAGCCATCTTGGCAGAGGACAAGAAAAGGAAGATAGGACAAGGAGCCTTGTTCTAAAGGAAATTGGGTGAAGTTCCTTCTGTACCTTCCCATAATCACAGACACAGAGCAGAGGACAGTTTTTGCTGGCCCTAAAGGAAGCTGTTCCCAATCTCTTGGAAGACCAGTCCATCAGCAGGCGTGGGCATGGAGGCCATGCCTGCTCTGAGCTTGCACCATGTGGTGTCCACATCTCTCTCCTTATCGGAGACTGTAAATCAATGAGGGAAAAATACAGCATGGCCTCCCTACCATACTGCATGGTCTCCCTACGACTTTCTCTCCTGGAGAACTTAAATCCCTCTTTGAAGCCCCTGGGACCTCCAGCCCCATGGCTCATTCTTGCTCCCTCTTATCACCATGGTTTGGTGGGCTTCTGAATCTAGGCCTTGAGTCATACACTTTCTTGCCCTTACCTTCTGCTCTACTGGGATAGGAGGCTGGTTGTGGGACTCAGAAATCCCCCCAAGACTTCTGCCCCCCAGGCCAACAGACAGCAGAGCGCTGTCCTTTTGTTTAGGGCATGGAACTTGGGTGCGTGACTTGTCCAGGATCCCAGCCTGCAGAACAATGTAGGGATGGGAATCTGCCTTGGCTTGCATGACATCATAGCATGCCCCTGGACCATTTTGGTTTTTAGTCCTGCTGTTTTCATAATGATGTTCAATGTGAACTGAAAATGCTGCTGGGGTCACCTCCTTCAACCTGGAAGGAAACAAAGGAATCTGCTGGGACTGTGATGCATGAGCTACCTGGCCCCAGAGCTCTGGACATCAGGAAGGGAGTCGGTGGGGCCGGGGAACAATTGGGTGACTTAAGCCAGCAGGTGGGTGCTGCCTCTGTGGTGACGTCAGGCAGATGCCCAGTGTGGGGACTGGGGACGCAGACTGGCCTGGAAGGGAGGAAAAGAATGGGGGGTTCTCTCTCCTCTGTATAATAGCCTCCTTCTGACAAGGAGCTTCTGTTCTTTTCCACTGCAAAGCTTTTAAGAACGCTGAAAAGGACAGGCAATTACAGGAAGGTTAGGTGCGCCTGATTGGATGTTGTTACAAATCACTCATTGTCATACACAGCGTTTGGAAAGGAGGCCATCGGGGATGATTGCCGTTTAGGGTAAGTGATTTCTGTTTAGAGTGCGCAAGCAGATGAAGGCTTGGCTGGTGCTCGGTGCCCTCTCTTCTTGTTTGCTCTTGTACTGATGGTTTTTCTTGGCAAGGTGGGGTTGTTGGAGGAGCTCACAAGATGCACCATGAGAAGAGGCTGGAGATGAGCTTTCTAATTCCAACCCCCCATCACCCTCACTTTTGCTATATTGACGGGGAAACTAAGTCTACGGAGAAGGGAATAGACAGGTCCAGCCTTACACAGCAGGTCAGGGGAAGCGCTGGACCAGGGTCCACAACCAGGCCCCAGGTCAGTTCTCTGGCTTACAGCAAGGCCCAAAGCTGAGGGTCCAATAGGACCAGGGGTTTCCATCCACCCACCTGGTGTGCAGCTGTGCACTTTGAACACCTTTCAAATGGCAGTCCTTGCAACCCAGGCACTGCATCTAGCTTTACTGCACCATCTGTTCCTCTGGGTCCATTTGCACACTCTCACTTGGGATTTCCCGTGACCACATGATGTCCCAGGAGGCAGGAGGTGGGGACACAGCTGGACTGTCCTATTGCTGTGCTGGTATTCCTCATTTACCTTTCTCTGTCTCTCTGCTTCTGTCTCTGTCTCTCTGATACACACACACACACACACACACACACACACACACCTTTCCTCCACTACTGTGTCTGAAATACAATTATAGTGAGCAAACTTCCTTGGATCTTGAAGTCTATTCTATTTTCAAGTGTCTAAATTAACGTGCAAGTCTTCTGGGAAGGATCAGATGGTAAGGAACCAGGTGACAGCAAACATAGTAGAGGAACCCACACGATGGGGAAGGAAAGTGGTAGAAGAAAGGGCATCATGGAGAAGACACTACAGGAGCTCAGCCTCAAGAGATTATCCAGGAGAAGGAGCATTGTGAGCAAGGGAAAAGCAACATGGGATAGCATGTGAGCACGTGCATGTGCATGTGCGTGTGTGTGTGTGTGTGTGTGTGGTGTCCTATATAGCCAAGGACCCAGCAGTGTGCATCATACCAGCCTCTGTGAGGCAAGGCAAGCAGGGTTGCCCAGGCTAGACTGCTCATGAGCTGAGGAACGCTAGTTCCTAGCATGGATCTCCAAGCTGACTTAGAGCTTCTCTGCAAAATGGAGGCAAAGTGTGGGCCTTTGTCTTCAGCTCCTGAGCCACTCCTTAACCTTGTTAGTGTCCTTTGTTTACATTTCCAGAAAGAAGTCTCTGAAGTTCTTTTTCTGATAATCTTGCTTTTTAAAAAAAAAAAAAAACACAGAATTTTCCTTTTTTGCTTCTAATCCTTTAATCTAACTCAGGATACCTAAGTCTATTCAAAGATTTTCTTTGCATCTCTAGGCCAGGGTCTATTCAGCCTGTGTATATGTTTATGTGTACATATGCATGTCATTTGAAATTTTTTTTCATTTGAAAATGAACATTAAGCAGTGGGAGGTTGGGCATAGCTCTCAATCACGATCACGTTTGGGAGCACTGCCTTGCTGTTTACTAGTTGAGTGGGAGAGGCTGAGCTGGAGGAAAACAACTAGGTTTAGAAGTTTGCAAAAAAACGCCAAAAGCCCAGCTTTGCGTATGAAATGCTTTCCCCAAATCAGAGCAGGCTTCCCCATACACATTGTTCTGAAGAGGCAGATGAAGAAAGCCATCAGCATTGATTACCAGTGATTAGAGGATGCCTCAGGCAGGTGTAAGTTATTGTTGTGTTTGCTGTGACTGATGCTGCTAAAGCAGGGAGCCAGGAGTCAGGATACCTGGGTTCTAGCACTGGGTCTATAGCAAGTGACCTTGGGCAAATCACTGTTGTTCAATGTAGCCTCAGTTTCCTACCCTACAAAATGGCCCTCCCAACTGTAACATTCTGTCCTCTTTCTTTTGTGAATTCCCATCCTCAAGGCCTTGGAAATGCTCATTGTTCTCCTATGGTCATTTGCAAATCAGACCCATAGAAGGATGGAGTGTAGAGTTGAGTCAAATTCACCACCTGGTACATCCTAGCTAGTAAGCTGGGAGAGTGGAGTAGGGTCAAAGGGCTGTGTGTATGCACATGTATCAAACTTTCCTCTCTTTTCCTGAGACTGGGAGCTATAGTGGTGTTCAAAGGATAATTCATAGCTCTGGGAACGACTGTCTGAAACTGCATGATCTTGTGAAAAGGGCACAGAATTAGTTTTGAATTCTGGTCCTGCCACTTACCTAACTAGTGGGAACTTGCAAATAACCTAACCTCTAGGAACCTTCGTTTCCTTCTTTGTGAAATAGCCATTTCTGTAGAATTGTGAAAATCAAGTCGATTTATTCATCAAATATTTGCTGAGTGCTGGCTGCATGCTGGGCATTGGGTTGGGTGTTGGTAATCCAAAATAAATCAGACAGTCTGGATTCCTACCTCTTCAAGAGTTTAAAATTCAGTGGGAGGGACAGGTAACAAATAGCTAAATTAACAAAAACACAAACCTTTAATTAATTAAGTGCTATAAGAACAAACGGAGAATGTTAAGATGGAGAATAATGGTGGGAGAGATTCCTAATTTAGACAGAGTTGTCAGAAAAGATTTCTCTGGGAAAGAGGGTAAGTTGGCAAGGGGTGTGCAGGTGTACTGGAGAGGAGAGTTCACTAAGAAGCAACCGTGTGGGCCCCTGAGGTGAGACAGAGCAAAAGACACAGTATGTGAGGAAATGCCTTATTAGCAATACAGCATTAATTCATTTTAATCTCCTGATGCCATTCTCTGACAGCTTAGGTCTGCCCCATATTTCCCCTCTCAGGGCCTTACAAAAAATGTTGTCACTCCAGCGTTCCTGAGGGCATTTTTCTCCTGTGAGTAGGTGTGCGTGCATGCATGCGTGTGTGTGTGTGTGTGTGTGTGTGTGTGTTGCTGGGGAGAAGAGGGAGGATGGTGTGTGTGAGTGTCTGCGCATGCTTGTGTGTGCATGTCTGAGGAGGGAGGCCTGCAGGCCTGTCACCAGCTCACACTGAGAACATGGCTTGGATCACTTATCCCAATGATTAAATTAAAGCCCATTTTCACAAATAAAATCAGTTTGCAACTCTGAGCCAGGGACAGAGTGATCTGGCCCGCTTTCCTTGCTCTGCTTTTCCCAAAGATAAAAAGGTTTGCAAATTGTGACATCCATATCAAATGCTAATGGCACAGTGGGGCTTCTCCAAGAGAACTGATAAACCTCACAGATTGAGGGCAGACTCTAAGAGAGATCGGTTCCAGATGTAATATTCGGTGCTCCCCTCCAAGAAACACTAACGTTTTAGAGCACTCTGAAGTGAAACTCTAGGAAATAGAAGTCAGGGAGGAATCACTCTGGTGGATTGGATCCAGCAGAAGAAGACAAAAGCCCGTCACCTTCAGCTTTCTCGAAGGAGCGGAGCCTCAGTTTGTCAATTCTAGCAAACAAAAACAAAAACAAAACAGGAGAATATCTGAAACCCAGGGGTCTAAGGGGAAACCCCCCCAAACCCAAGATTCCTAATTTGGAAGAGCTTTAAATCCAGCCTTCCTAATGCTGCGAAGGGGAAGTCAGGTCTGCGGAGGTAGAGTGGCGGCAGAAGGAGCCCGAGCGGCGGCTTCCAGGCTTCCGATCTCCATGTTCTTCTCTGCCCCGTGTTAAATTCTCCACGTCTCTTTTGTGTTTCTCCATTTCATGACATGGCCCATACTTTGTGTTATAAAGTCTGAGAATCAAGATGTTAAACCTCAAATAGGTGGCCTGTCCTCTTCCCCTGTGGGCTTCCGCACAAGCTCTTAAATGTGGGCAGGTGCTGGGGCATGTGCCGTGGGAAAGGGCTTCCGGGGAGGCCCTGGGCATTGCTGTGGGGGAGCGGAGAACTGCATCCCTAGACTGGGAGGCTCTCTCCAACTTTGCCTGACAGCCACAAATAAGTAAATTAGAGTAACTGTCTTAATGGGCAAGAAATTGGAGGGTTAGGTTCAGGAAGTCTGGGAGCAATTTGCCATGTGTTCCTTCAAGGGAGACTCCGCGGAAGGAGCAGAGGCTCTCATTTCCAGTCCCGAACATTTCAAGAGGGGATTAGGCCATGAGGCAAAGTGGGTGGCTCTGGGCGGGGTGGAGTTGCAGAGTCCATGTAGACAGGTGGCGGAAAATGCCAGCACTCCTGGGGAGCAAATGCCCTTTATCCAGAGCCAGCCCTGCCCCACTCCCTGGCTTTGTCTTAAGTGGTGGTGCATTGCATTCTGCTACATTTTCCTTGGTTACAGCCTGACTGAATAAGGCAGGCCTCCCTTCTGCACAGATGAAGAAGCTAACGTCCAGCCGGTCAGTGGCTCCCTCCCTCTCTTTGAGTTCTGCGGAATTTACAGAGAGCCAAGCCTCACCCGCCAACCTCCTCGAAGACATCTATCCTCACAGGTGTCCACACAGGCACATCTATTGCCCTGACCTGACGCTGGGCCACCGGAAGGCAGGCATCTTGAGCAGACATCCCTGCTTCCTGCCTGTAGTTCCTCTAGGCACTGGGGGCTCCTCTGCTATTTCCATGCCATTCTTTGCAGGGGCGTGGGGGTGCTGGGGGGAATCATTCAGCTGCTTGTTGTGCTGGAGTGTGGGAATTGCTATGAGGATGAATGAGGCTTGTATACACTATCCTTCATTTCCTCTCTACATTTATCCACTTCTGAAGAACCCATCTGATAGGAATTAAATTGTGTCCCCCAAACTTCAAACGTTCAAGCCTTAATCCCCAGTGAAAATGTATTTGAAGATAAGGAGGTAATTAAGGTTAAATGAGGTCATAAGGGTGGAAGCCTGACCTGATAGGATTAGTGTCCTTATGAAAAGAAGAAGAGATTGCAGATCTCTTTCGGGTTCTCTACACCAGCACTGAGGAACCGCCACGTGAGAACAGGGTGGGACGGTGGCTATCTCCAAGCCAGGAAGAGGTTTCACCAGAAACCAACCCTTCTGTCACCTTGATCTTGGATTTCCAAGCTCCAGAGCTATGAGAAGATATATTTCTGTTGTTGAAGTCACAGCATCTGTGGTACTTTGTTGTGGCAGCCTGAGAAGACTAATCCACCGTTCCCAGAGGGGACCTGCAACATGGAGCTCCTCCGTTGTCCTATACTCTCCAAATCTCTGATTCTTACCCTATCCTCTGGGTCAAACAGAGCGTTGCAGTTTGACTGTAAAAATAAGAATGGAATCAACGGGGGTGCCTGGGTGGCTCAGTCAATTAAGTGTCTGCTTTCAGCTCAGGTCAGGATCTCAGGGTCCTGGGATCAAGCCCCATGTGAGCTCTCTGCTCAGCGGGGAGCCTGCTTCCCCCACACTCTCTGCAGCTCCACCTGCTTATGCGCTCCAGGGTGCCGTCTCTCTCTCCCTCTCTGTCAAATAAATAAATAAAAGCTTTAAAAGAGAATGGAATCAAATTATAGGTCTAGAAGGATATTTACACAAATAAAGGATTTATAGCCATAATATACAAAGAGCTTTCAAAAATCAACAAAAAGGGGCACCTGGGCCTCTCAGTCAATTAAACATCTACCTTCAGCTCAGGTCATGATCTCAGGGTCCTAGGATCAAGCCCCATGACAGATTCCCTGCTCAGTGGGGAATCTGCTTCTCTCTCTCCCTCTGTCGCTCCCTGGCCTCCCACTACCAGCTGATGCTGGCTCTCTCTGTCTTAAATAAATAAATAAATAAATAAAATCTTTTTAAAAATCAACAAAAAATCAACCAGAAAAACAGGCAAAAGTTATGAATAGGTAGCTTGCAGAAGAGCAAATCTTAATGGTTAGTAACCATGTTAAGAAATGTTCAAACTTGGGCTGCCTGGGTGGTTCAGTTGGTTAGGCATCCCACTTTCGATATGAGCTCAGGTCATGATCTCAGGTTGTTGAGATCAAGCCCTACATCGGGCTCTATACTCAATGGGGAGTCTACTTGAGATTCTCCCTCTCCCTCTGCCATTCCCCTCCCCCTTCCCCACTATTTCTCTTTCTTTAAAATAGATAAATAAATCTTAAAAAAAGAGAAATGCTCAAACTTACTAGAAGCCAGAAAAATGCAAATTAAGGTAGTATTTTGAGTTATCACTTTACACCTAAAGACTAGCGAGAATATTAAGAAGACCTAGAATATCTACTATTGGAGGGGAGGCAAGGCAGAGGGTATTTACATACACTGCTGGAGGAAATGTAAACTGTTTCAGTCTTTTTGGAAAACAACCTGGCAATAGCTAGTGAAATTTAAAAAATGCATATTCCTTTTTACCCAGCAGTCCCACTTCTAGGAATCTATCTCCTAGGAATAAAAACACCGGTGAGTAAGAGTGTATATGCAAAGTTCTTTCAAAGGGAGGGCCTATCATTGGGGGTTTTGAATAAATTACAGTGAGGGAAATCATCAGCAAAAATGAAAAGGCAATCTACTCAATGGGAGAAGATATTTGCACATGAAATAAACAATAAAGGGTTAATATTCAAAATATATAAAGAACTTGCACAATCAACCCCCCCCCCCCCCGCCAAACAATCGAATTAACAAATGGGCTGGAGGCCTGAACAGACATTTCTCCAAAGAAGATATACAGATGGCCAGCATACACATGAAAAGAGGGTCACCATCACTCATCATCAGGGAGATGCAAATCAAAACCACAGTGAAATTACCACCTCACACTTGTCAGAAAATCTATAACAAGCAAAGACAAGGATGTGGAGAAAAGGGAACCCTTGTGCACTGTGGGTAGGAATGCAAAATTGTGCAACCACTGTGGAAAATAGTATAGAGTTTCCTGAAAAAATTAAAAAGAGAACTACCATACAATCCAGCAATTCCACTTTTGGGCATTTATTCGGAGAAAATGAAGACACTAACTTGAAAAGATGTATGTACCCTTATGTTCATTGCAACATTATCTACAATAGCCAAGATAATGGAAGCAACCTCAACGTCCGCTGATAGATGAATGGGTGAAGAAGATGTGATATATACACAAGGGAATAGTACTCAGCCTTAAGAAAGAATGAGATCTTGCCATTTGTGACAACATGGATGGACCTAAAGGGTATTATGTGAAGTGAAAAAAGTCAGACAAAGAAAGACAAATGCTGTATGATTTCACTTGTGTGTGGAATCTAAGAAACCAACCAACCAAACAAATAAACACCAAAACAAACAGAAACAGACTTATATAGAGAACAATCTGGTGGGTTGGGGGGTGGGAATGGGTGAAATATGAGAAGGGGATTAAAAGGTAGACACTTCCAGTTATAAAATAAATAAGACCTGGAGATACAATGTATGGCACAGGGAGCATAGTTAATAATAATGTAACAACTTGTATGGCCACAACTATACAAGTTGGTGACAACTAGATTTAGCTAGAATTATAGTGGTGATCACTTCACAATGTATATTAATGTTGAATCACTATGTTGTGCATCTGAAACTAATGTAATACTGCATGTCAATTACACTTCAGTAAAAGAATACTACTCTATGACCGATAAAAGTCCAGTTAAAGATGTGTTCATCATGACTATCCTTTGCAATTAACTTACTGTGATTCCTCAACAAAACTTCTCCAGGTCCAGATTCAACTAAAAGAAGTTTAGATACTTCTATTGACAGCATTTGTGTCTGCCGCACCTCTTCTGCCCAAAGAGAAGAGTCTCTATGACTAATGTTTACTAGGTATTCTTAAGCTCTAACAAGAAAACGAGCCCTCTGGACCCTCAGAAAACACGTAGCTGCTCTGGGGCAGCTGAATTTGGATAATCTATTAAATATAAAATGGCAAGAAGAGTTAAAATTTAACCTCAGTTCAACTGGCAAGAAATACCCAGTTTATCCTTCTCTGCCTGTGGGTTATGTTGCCCACCCTGGGGTCCTTTTGTTCATTAGGACTGATGCATGGGCCAGCATCCAACTCTCCTGGTCTGGCTTTGTGACTGCGCCAAGACTGGATGTGGCCCAATATCTTGGCCCACGTGAAATTCAGGTTCTCTCTGGGTAGAGGTTTCAGCAAGACCTTCTTGGCTCTTAAAGCCCCTCATCTGGTATGTGTGCCAAATGCGCCTTGTATCTTGGCTCCTAGTCATACCTGGTGATTGCTTCAAGTTCCTCCTTTGAGAAGCTTAGGATCTTATTGAGGCATGTTTTTATCTGCTTAAAAATATGATTGTTACCAATTTTAAAATATATATTATGAAATACGGAAGACATGAAAAAGGTTTATAGATTAACATAACGAATGCCTGTGTACTCAACACTTGGAATGAAAAGTTCCCTTGTGTGCCATTCCCCATATATCTCCCTGCCCTCTGCCCCAGCAAATGTCTGCTTTGACTTTGGTGTTTGTTATTCTCATGCATTTCATTTTTAATACACACATATGTGTCTCTAAATATTGTGCTCTATCGGTTTTAAAGTTTTATATAAATTATACCATAACATTTATATTCTACTTTTAAAAATTTTGTTCCAGTTTTTTTACTCCGAATTATGTTTCAGAGATTTATTTATCACATATTAATTTGTTTTTACTCCTGAACAGTTTTTCATTGAATACCTCAATTTATATGTTCATTCTCTTATTGATGAACACTATTTTTCCTTCCCATTTTTGCTCTATTGAATATTTTTGTACACATTTCTAGGAATCTCATGTAGATACTTCGTAGTCCATTTCCTGGATTCTGGGGTACGATGCCAGCTTGTTCTCCAGTGTGGCTATGCTGTTGTGTGTTGTGTGTATGTCCCCATCCCTCTGTGTCCTCAGGGACAGTAGAGTCAGATGTTAATTTTTTTGTTATTGTTGTTAACCTGATGGGCATGACATGGCTGCATTTAAGACTGCACGTTTTTCTGAGGTTTAGTGAATTTGGTCTTTTTTTGTTGTTGTTTTTTTCGTATTTTAGACTGGATCTTCTTCTGTGAATTGTGTGTCATATCTGTTGCCTATTTTTCTATTGGGCCGTTGTCTCTTTCTGTAAGGCCTTTATATATTCTGAAGAATAATTATCAGTTGATTATATGGCTTGCAAAGATCATCTCTCAAGTTTTGGCTTATCTTTTTCACTTTTGATGGACTCTTTTGACAAATAGAATTTTCTCTGTAACATGGTGATAAGCTCCAGTGCCGTGAGATGGGCTGGGAAGCTGTGGGGGAGGGGTGGCGCATGTATTTTGGTCACTTCCTTCAGCCACCAGCCCAGGGAAGTGATGCAGATAAAAGGGAGGCACAGGCTGGAGGAGAAGAAGGCAGCCTGTGTTCTCTGCTTAGTGATTTTCCAGGCACTTAATGTACTACTTTGAATCCCATGGTAATATTTGCAAAAAGCCTCAATCGTAGAATAACTTAATTAAACATTACTTACAAGAATTTAATATTCATTATTTGGCTTCAATTACTGTCTTAGCCCCCTCCCCTCCCTCTCTCCCGCTGGAGTGCTCTCTCCCCTCTTATTCTGAGGGTCTAATTAGTCTAATGGCTGCTGCTTGCAGTGACCTTATGTCTGTTGAAAAACAAAACAAAACACACAAAAATAAAGACTCTCTTTGGTTTGAGATCCCTGATGGTCTTTGCATGTGGCTGCCCCAGCTCCTGAATTCCATATTCCTTTTCTTTTTTCAAATGCCTGATCCTACTTGTGCTGCATAGCGGAATTAATGATGTGTATTTGAAAAAGGCTTGGCAGCCAAATTGCAACAAATACAAGAGGGCTGAGGCATTGGAGAGAGGGAGGAGTTGGAGAAAAACTCTGAGTCTTCCAGCACCGACTCAGCAGCAAAGACTGCCACTTGCTCGGCTGGCTGCTGGCAGGGAAAAGCTTTCAAAGGAGGGGGCACATGCACAAAGCAAAGCAGGTTCTTTCTTATTCTTTCTTTCCCTGTCTGGGGGCTTAATAGCATCCTTGGCTCCCTTCTAAGCAGGTTCCCTCAAAGGCTTTGTGTGTCTTTCCCATGGCCCTGCCGCAGTCTGCATCTGCTGCTTCTGGTTCCCACCCCATGGAGGGTTCTTGTGATACCAGAGCTCAGGTCATATCACAAGGGGCGGAGGCCAGTTTCGGGCTTGTGCTTTGCTCTTCAGGCTCAGAGGTCAAATCTACGCACATGCACAGAGCCCATGTGGGGCTTGCATTGTGGGGGATGCACAGGTAGAAAGCCCCAGTCTCTGGGGAGTCAGACAAGCCCTGTAAGAACAGCAGTACCAGTTTGGGAGGGCAGTGAAATAAGCCTTATCCAAAGGCATGGGGATCCCTGGGCAGCGAGGGACTGGTTCTGATGGAGGCTGGGTGCAGGGAGGGGGAACCAACCAAAACTAAAATGCGACATGCTATCTGAAGTGTGCCTTAGGGACTGGAAGGAGTTCGGGTTAATGGAAGGGTGGGATGGCATTCTTGACAGTGAAACAAGAGGTGCCAAATGCCCGCCGTGTTTGGGGTGCAGGGCTTAATCCCATGTGTCTGAAACACCAAGGGGGTACTTTGAGGTAGCAGGAGGGTAGTGTTTCTGGGAAGATATGAATAGTTTAGATCCAGGTGGTACTGGCCTTTGGTCTTTGTACCGGGAACATACGAAGAACATACATAGCTCCTGAAGTGGGGAGAAGGTGGGAGTTCATGAGGAAAAGAAAAGAGATAAAGGATGGAAGAGAATGGAGCCAGACCCACTGGGAAGTGTTAGCCCATGTGAGGGGAAGATGGGGAGTATGGACTCAGAGTTACTTGGGGAGTGAATTTGGCATGATGTAGTCACTAATAGGTTGTGGCAGTGGCCATAAGCTGATCAGCCCAGATCATGAGTTCCAAGGGTAACTCGCATGGGGAGGAGGGACTTACCGAGGCCAGCCATGGAGAGAGGCCAAGTGGAGTAAACGCACACAGAAGGGCTAGCCACAGTGGCCAAGCACGAGATCTGAGGGGACTGAGCAAACCCAAGCTTGGTCCAGCCTATCCTGAAGGCTCAGACCTGAGGAAGCTGGGCAGAGCACAAGGACAGGGCTTGCAGGAAGTCCCAGGGAGAATATGGGGGTACCAAGACCTCATTCTAACGTGGGGTTCAGGGTTCAGGAGTAGTGAAGAGCCCAGAATGTAGCCTGGATTAGGCTAGATCAGGAGACAACAGGGTCTCTCTTCTCTCTTTCTCTCCCTTTTAAACATTTTTGTTTCCTTGCAACTTTCTGTTAGTCTTTGGGTCTTGAGCAGAGGGGAGCCTTTGGAAAGCTGGTTACTGTTGGGGTCATCTGGGCAAAACTGCAAGTCTAATGGCCTCACAGTAGACCAGAAGAAGCCAAGGATGCAGGAGGAGAATGAACTTGCTCCTAGGACGTGGTAATTGAATGAAACAATTGAACTGATAATCTAGGTCTTTTAACTTCTCTTCCTATGACCCTGTATAATGGGAGCAGAGAGAATCTTCATTTTTCTTAGGTCTTGGACCCCTGGGTCAGTGGTTGTTGGACACCCAGGCCTGCCTGTACTCAGATAGCTCTGTGTTTGAGGGATCTATTAAGGTGGCTCTTTGCTCTTGAGGCTAGGTTCCAGAAGTTGGGCAGATTCAATATAGCATTCAGTGGTGGTTACTGTTAAGAGCTCTGAGTTCCTTCCACTCTCATCTTTGTCATCTACCAGCTGTGTGTCCTTCAGTGCATTACCGAACTTTTCTGTGCTTCAGTTTTTTTCATCTGAGGTATGGGTAGGATGACCATACATCCCTGATAGGCTTGGCTAATACCTATTGCCTTAGTGCAATTATTAATAGTGTCCCCTTTCACTGTCTTTTCTTGAGTGATAAATCTTATGGTTATCCTAAATATAGGGTAATAATTGTATCTACCACATAAGATTAGAAAAATTAAATATATGAATGCTCTCAGATTAGTGTCTAGTAATACATAGGGATCTGCTATTAATTGTATATCAAGTATTGTATTAGTTTATTAAGGCGTCTGTAGCAAATGACTACAAACTAGATGGGCTATACCAACAGGAACTTATTTTTTCACAGTTCTGGAAGCTGTAAGACTGAAATCAGGGTATTAGCAGCATGGTGCTTCCTTCAAAGTCTCTGGAGAAGAATTCTCTGCCTCATCTTGCTTCTGATGGCAGCCGGCAGTCCTTGGCATTCCCTAGCAACATCACTTCAGTCTCTGCCTTTGTCTTCATCTGGTCATTTTCCTTCCATGTGAATCTGTGTCTAAATTTCCCTCTTCTTATGAAGATACCAGTCATTGGGTTAGAACCCAGCCTAATCCAGTATGACTTCTTCTTAATTTGATTACATCTAAGACCCTATTTCCAAATAAGGTCACATCATAAGTTCCAAGTGGACATGAGCTTTGTGGAAACTTTGTTCAACCCAGGACAGATATATACATCTTGTTTCTCAATGATACTTGAAGCTACTTGACTTTTATACCTAGCACAAAACTTGTAATACTAACAAGCACATAGTAGGTGTTTGAATTATTGTTGATGGATAGATACAATGTTCCTAATTAGTGGCCTCTGTTAGATTACTGCAGAGGCAAGTGTTGGGGCAATGGAATTAGGGAGAATGGGAAAAGAAAAAATTACTATTTTCTTGTCATTTGTCCCCTGACTCAATGGGGAATCCTAGTTTCTAGGAGCTGTCAGTCTCATGGCTTGCTCACCCTTTGGCTAGACTTTAAAAATAAAATAAAAAGAACAAAAATCTTCAATCATTTAAAAAAAATTCAACCACGCAAATCAACAACCACGCACACAAAACCCAACAAAAAGACCCCTCGGCACATCAAGAAGATGCTGATACCAAAAGCTGAAATAGCTTTTCCATAATGCAATGAAATATATTAAATTCAATAGACATCAAAGGAACTTCAGGAGCAATTGCTGAATTTCCGAAGTAAACAGGGCTTTCAAAAGAAACAAAAACAGCACTGGGATCTTGGGGGTAGGAACACATTTTGAGGGGGCAAAGCATGGAATCCCCAGGCTCTTGATCAAAGGGTGAATTCTTTAAAGAGTAGTAATAAACGAAGCCTTCAAAACTGTTTTTGATCCAAACTGCCCCAGGTATGGGTCCTGACTGCAAATGACAAATCCATTTCCAAATAAGGGAGGCTGACGATTCTCTGTCCTCAGCCTTACATTTTGCGGGTTTTTCAAAATGAAGAAATAATTCCAGACAAAAAGAATCCACATAAGTAAAATACAGTCTCATATGGGCTGCAAGGCAGCAGAGGGCCTTCTTGTCCGGAACAGTTTAATAACAATTGTGGTATTCTCAATCTTGAAGACGTTAACTCTTTTTTTTTTTTTTTTTTTAAGATTTTATTTATTTATTTGACAGAGATCCCAAGCAGGCAGAGAGGCAGGCGGGAGTGGGGGGTGGCGGTGTTGAGGAGGGGGGCAGGGAAGCAGGCTCCCTGCTGAGCAGAGAGCCCTGATACTGGGCTCGATCCCAGGACCCCGGGATCATGACCAGAGCTGAAGGCAGAGGCTTTAACCCACTGAGCCACTCAGGCTCTCCAGACATTAATTTTTTAAATTTAAAAATTTAAGTGTGTGTGTGTGTGTATGTGCATTCCTATTTTTGTGCAACTGGGTGCCTGCCAGAGAGCTGGATAGATGCTCCCAACAGGGGAAAACTATGGCCCATAAATTGGTCTATGCGATTCATTCCACCCTTTCAAGGAGGGTGAGTAGGAGTTTTGTGGAGTTCTGTGAGATCATAGATGCACAGAGTCCTGGAGTCTGGGAGTCATTGAAACTACCTCTCATGGTTCAAACAGATAAAACAGAGAGCTAAATAGGTGAAGTGACTTGCCCAGCAGCACATAGGTTCATTAAATGGAATTTCTCTACCAATTAGCTGACTTCTTGATTTGACTATTTTCTCCATTTATATGATTATTTGAGAATATGAGAATTTTCTAGAGCAATTATGTACATCCAGCCTGTGGTTCAATGGTTCCCAAACCTCACTCATTTTCAGAATTATCTGGAATCCTTTTGATTAATTAATTAATTAATTAATTTTAAAGTGGGAGAGTGGAGAGTGGGAAGAGGAGGGACAGAGAGAGAGGGAGAGAGAGAATCTTAAGCAGCCTCCATGCCAACAGCAGAGCCCCATATAGGGCTTAATCTCACCACCCTCGGATCACGACCTGAGCTGAAATCAAGAGTCAGATGCTTAACTGACTGAGCCACCAAGGTGCCCCTGGAGTCCTTTTAAAAACGCAAATTTTTATTACAAGTAAAGCTGCTGGGAACATTCACCAACAGGTGTGTGTATGAACATACGCTTTCATTTCTCTTGCTAAGTGCTAAGAGTGAAGTGCCTGGGTCATATGGTTGGTGGGTTTAACATTTTGAGGACCTATTCACCTGTTTTCCAAAGTGGCTGTATAAGTTCCTGTTTCCATCAGCAGAATATGAGGTGTTCCACATTCTCAGCAACATTTGGATTGATTGGTTTTTTGAATTCCAGCCATTCCAGTAAGTGTGAGTGGTATCTCATTGTGGTTTTGATTTGAATTTCTCTAATGACTCCTGGTGTTGAGCATCTTTTCCACATGATTATTTGTGGTCTGTACCTTCTTTGGTGACATGTGTATTCAACTATTTCCCCAATTGTAGACTAGGTTGTTTCTTTCCTTTTTCTTTGTCTTACAACCTTTTCTTCTTCTTTGTCTTTTTTTATTGAAGGACAGTTGACACACAGTGTTACACTGTTACTTTAGTTTTGGATATACAACAGAGTGATTTGACAAGTTTATACATATTTTCTTATTATTAGGGCTTGAGAGTTTGAATGTGAAGGTGCATAGAAGCTTTATTTGGAAGACCCTCAAACTGGAAGCACCCCACGTATTCACTGAGAGGTGAATGGGCAAACAAACTGTGGCATATCCTTAGGGGAGAATCTACAAGGCAATGTAGAGGATGTGCTGATACACAAGGTGAATTTCAGAATTATCATGTGGAGTGGCAGAAGTCAGACAAAAAAGAGTACGTACACTATGACCCATAAATGTAAAGTCCAGAAAATGCCAAGTAATCTATAGCGACAGAAAATAGGTCTGCTGTGGCCCAGAGTTGGGGGAAAGGAGGTAGAGCGGGGTGGGAAGAAGGACTATGAGGGGCGTGAGGAGACTGGATGCTGGGTGCGGGATACAGCCACTCTCTTGATGATGCCACGGTTTCATGGGCGTTTACGCATGTGAGAACTTGTCAAAGTGTTCACCTCAGAATAATTAGTTTATTGTAGTCAGTCACACCTCCACAAAGCTATTAAACAAGAAAAAGTAAAAAAACCTGTAATCAAATGCAGTTTCCTGGACCCTACCCCATTCTCCATCCAGGAATCTGGGGCAGAAAGAGGATGGCAGTTGTGCTGTGAAAGGGAAACTTAATACTTGGTCATTAAAAAAAAAAAAAAATCTAGATTTGAATTCTCCATCCACCACTTACCAGCTGTGTGTGCCTGAAAACCAAACCCCAAACCACATAACCTCCCTGCGTCTTAGCTTTCTGCATCTGTACAAGTGGCATAATAACCAGAAAAATATTTTCCTTGTCCTCTTGTGAGGCTTCCACTAAGTAACCAAATGCAAGTGCCTGGCCCAAATAGGTCTCCATAAACGTGGATTCATTCAATTCCCGTTTTCCCAAGAACCCCCCAAAGAGGAGTGGTAGGCTCTGCGAGGAAAGCCAAGGCAGGGGCTGAAGACTGCGTGTCCTGTATGTGTGCACACACGTGTGCCTAGTGAGGAGGACTCTGACCAGCTGAGGTTAGCACAAAGTCCTGGAGGACTCTGGGAAGGGACATGAGCATCCCCATCCCCCTCCACTGACTTCATGAGTCCCCCAAACACATTAGGGAACAACCCCAGCTCCCACAGGGCTTGCGATGATGAATGTTTCTCTCTTGCATTAGGGCTGTGGGCTGGAAGCTTCTCTCCTTTTCTGCAGTCCTTCATCATACCGCTAACTGGTTAACCTGTCCCACGCGTGCGGCCAAAACTGGAGGGAGGCAGCCAAAGGAGTGCCTTTCTTTCCTTCCCTGCCTTTTCCTCTGCGCTCATAAGCTCTGTGCCTTCGCTCCATTGTCAGGCCAGCGACAAAGGCCCTCCAGGTGCACGTGCATGTGGGAGTGTGACACGTGGGCATGCACACGCCCGCGCGCACACTCTCCTTCCATCCGGGGCCAGGGTGATGAATTGTGGCGTTTGAACGTCTCCTTATCGCAGCGGTGCACATGTGCTCCGATGTGTGTGCCCGTGTGGTGTGGGAGGAAGGCAGTGGGAAGCCCAGAGTCAGAAAATAGAGCTCCTGGCTGCCTCGTCCCTGCCCTCTTTGTCGAGATGAAATTTCAGATGCTGCTGGGTGTCTTGTCAGCAAGTCTTTTGCAAAATAAATGGAGGTAATTTTTTTTTTAAAAGCTGATTTGTTCAGTGTTTCGCCTATGGAGAGAGTGTATATAGACGCCAATGAAATGCCTGCTCTCCTGTGTAGATGGGACTCTTGATCCAGCAGACAAAAGATAGCCAAGAAGGAAGAAAACAAGCCTTTATTGAATGCCTACTGTGTGCTGAGTCCTTTCATGCACAGAAGCTTTCATTAATCTTGGAACTCCCCTACGTGGGAGGTACTCACTGTTGCCGGGCCTGGACTGAGTTAAAAGTTGGGGGGTTTCCTCTGTCTGCTGACAAATCACTGATGGCCTGATGTAAAGAAACAATCCTCCAGCAAGAAAGTGTGGGCCACAGCAGCCGGGACACTGGCAAAGCAACATTTTGGATTTATAGAGCATCATGGCACTTTCCCAGTAAATCAGAACTCTTTTTAAAAAAATTTATTTACTGGCTTCATTAAAGACACACTCTGCTTACCATCAGGCTGCAGGCTACACTAACGGAATTAAAAGAAAAAGAAAACTACAGGCAATTTAATCCGTTCTTTTGTCCCGGAAACAGCTCCGTAAGAGGGGAGACATCATTTCTCTAAAGATAAGAGCAGGGACGTGGCGGGGTCTCCTCTTGTCACTCACTCTACCCACTATCTTCTCCCTTTGGGGGCGGTGAATGTGGGACCTTCGCTCTTTGGGGACTTTCCCTCCTCATTTATCATATGCCATACTGTCTTCCCAAGGCACTCCAGTGACAATTGTACTGGGAGGGGTCAGCACATGTACTTGTCAAAAGCGTCACTACTGGAGGGATTAACTTTATGGGAAGGTCAAGGGTGTTCTCTGGATGAAGAGGGGCTTAGGTATGAACGATCACTGGCTGAGACGAACCTTATACAGGCAGTGCTTTATTACCTATATCTCTACCTCCATTTAATTCTTATAGCCCTCCTGTAACATGAATAGGTGGCAATAGCCCCATTTTACAGATGAGGGAACCAAGGCTCAGTTCGAGAAAAATTTAAAATGTGCTGAAAGTCTGGGAGTAGCGAAACCAGAGCTCTGATCTCAGGTCTTCTGACTCCTAATACTTTCCCCTCAGTGCCTGGGGGGAGAGCGTGTTTTCTGAATCACAGCTCCAGGCACAGTTTGAACAGGCTGACTATTTACACTATTTGCCTCCAAGTGATCCTGGCAAATTAAGGCATTCTGTCTTTATAATGACACCATATTGCCAGGCTGGAAGACGCTGAATCTGAGCTGTGGAAACCTTGGCCATGGGAGGTAGGGCAGGCTCTAAGTTGACATACAGAGAGGTCAAAGTAGGCACAGACTCTTGGGACTCCTGCTTCCTTGGCTCCTGGCATCACCCAAGCAGATGGTACTTCCTCTCATCGGTCACCAGACGGTCCACCCAATGTAGATGAAGCCGAAAAATACAGCAGCTTTGAGTTCGGTCATCGACTTACACATATGATTGGCTGTTAGCTACCCATTTGAAAACTGTTGGTGGTTCCCCTCTCTGTCTTGGGCAGCCTTGCCCTGAATGCCTGGCCATTCTCCTTGCGATGGACAGCCAAGGCAAAGGAAGGAAAAGAGGATTAAAAATTGGATCCTCACTTTTTTTTTTTTTTTTCCTATTGACAAAGGCAATTTGTTCTCAGTTCACTGGAGTGATTCTGTCTTAGGTTCTTCAAGGATGGAAATTTCATTAATATTTAATAATAGTGATAACATCAATAGTATTAATGGAATCTTTTCCCAATACATAGAAGGTTGGAGTTTGCAGAGTGCCCGCCGAATGGCCACAGGTATCTCAAATGCAACATGTCAAGCTGGGCTGTGACATTGCTGTTCCCTCTCCATGGTGTTTCCCTGACTCAGGACTTGCCCCCATCCTCAGTCCTGAGGATCCACACCGCTCTCCACAAAGCCACGGACCCTTCTGTATCATAAGCCTCTCCTCTGTGCAAAACACCGCCCTGCATGCACAAAAATGAAGAGCATGCCAGCCTGTGGCCCTCTGAGCACACACGGGTGCCGGTGGACTACTGTCTGAGACCTGGTCACGTATCACCGATGCGGACTTCCCACTAACTCAGCCTCAGCTCCTGTAAGCCACCAAGAGACTCAGAGACGGGGCATTGAAAGCGTTTGGAGAAGAGAGGAAGTTTACTTGCAGAGAAGGTTTTAAAAGGACTGACTTGTCCAATGCAAACTATGACACCTATTTCAAGGGGGAAAAAAGCACAAGATTTTCCCAAGTTAACCAAGTTTAGAGGTAGTCTGTTCCTGGCAGACACACAGCAGCTTTCTTACCTGATTACCCTATCGCAGAAGATGAGGACAAGTCTTCAGTTATCAGCTTTGAAAAGTCAGGGACGAAGCTGTTGGTGTTCTGAAGTCAGCAACCTAGCAGGAGGCTCAAGGCTTCCTCTAGGTATGAAGCCAGAGCTAGACGGGATGACCATGGTTTTATTTTGTGTTTTTATGTGTGCAGGCGTGGCTGATTCTTGCTGGCTTTGCTAGTCATGTACCAGACAACGGCTGTGAATGCTGAGTGAGTGAGTGCTGACCAGTGCTGCTGGGGGAGGTACAGGGCTGGGTTCCTGCCAACTTCTGCTCACAATATTTTCATCAACCGATTGCTACATAAGGTTATTTTAGGTATGTTTCTGCTTAAAGACACCTTAGGAATTACACATTGTTGGCTCATCAACACCCAGCTCGCTGCCAACAGCACTACAAATCAGGCCCGAACGGACGCTTCTCTAACACACAGAGTGTCTGCATGAGGCACAGCCCAGCCTCCTTGCACTTAGAAACGCTAGACAGCACACCAGCACTCCACTCGGGGACTTCTTAAGCAGAAACTGCCACCAGAAAGCACACACACACAAAAAAGCAAAAACTGTGGTGCTGCATAGACTTTGAAAAGGGCACTTGCTCCCAGCCTAGGAGCTGAAACCAGCAGGCAGGGTGGCAGGCTATTTGCCCTCCACTGGGAACACGGGTGTCAGCTGGCCTCTGACTCCCGTGTGTCATGGCTCCCCGTGGCCCCCTGACTCGGTTTTGGCCATGTCCCCAGTGACTGCCAGGCTCCCTGTGGCTGCGGAGTAGCCATCCTTTCTGAGGCCTGTTGGCGGGCCTGCTCTTTAGGCAGAGAGGTAGGCAGGAGGTGTAGGGAACTGGGTGAAAATGGAGCGGTGGCCCCCATAGGTAGTGGAGAGGGGTCTGAGGCTGAGGGCCCCTTTATGGTCCTGCCACCCAACTGACGGTAGCCCCTGGGACGATGTGTTCTGTCCTCCTCCTCCTCATCCCTCCTGCTTCTCTCTCCCTCTTCCGCCGTCCTCCCCCCGTCTCTCCTTGTTCTCACTTGGCTTTATCCAAATAGGCAGCCCAGTGGATTTGTATCAATAAGAAGCAATCAGCAACAGCCATAATACTTGCAATCAATATATAATTGCATCAGGGTTATTCCATTACCTCGGGCCTGGCGCGCTGATTACCGCGGAGGCCTTGTGATTCCGGCAGCCTTTTGCCTGACTTCGGATCTGGCGGAGGAGCGTGGGAGAGGGTTGCCGGGCTGAGCCCTGGGTTGTCCACTGGGGGGAGGCCATCTGCATTGGGGTCTGCTCCGACACCGGGAAATCAGACACAGGGGTGAGAGTCCACTGGGCTGACAGGAGCGTGGCTCCGGGGAGGGCTTGAGGTCAGGCACCCGGGTCAGCAGGACTAGAGGCAAGGGGGTGACAGTTTGGAGTAATGTCCTGGGACATGGGGCCCCCAGACCACATTAACTAACATTGAACGTGTATGGTTTCCATGCAGATGGTGCTGTCTTATACAAGACCTCACACCAGCCCTGGGGGCTGATTATGACCATTCCCAATTTGTAGATGAGGAAGCTGCAACCCGGACCATAGACAAGGGCTTGGCGCCGCTAGGCTTGGAGGCAGAGAAGCCACGACTCCAATTCAAGGTTGAATGTAAGTCCTGAATTCAGAGTTGAGATCAAGTGTTAGTGTGCTTTCTAGTGCTCCCAGAGACAAACAAGCAAACACCCCACTGCTTTTGGATGGCACTTCCACAGACCTTCCGCTGGCTTTTTCAGTGGTTCTGTGAGGAAGGCGGCACAGTATATCATGCCCATTTAACAGATAAGAAGACTGAAGTTTGGATTAGGGTGATGGACTGTCCCATTTGCCCAAGACTAAGGGATGTTCCTGGGATGTCCCTGCTAGCCAGACAAGTTCCAGAACAGGTTGGTCACTTTAGTTCAGGTAGAGCTTTGCTGGTTTGTCATAGTGGCTGAGGGACTGGTTTCCTTTCCCATAACACTGAACAACTGTAGTGTTTACACCCACTTTCCCACACGTCTGTAAAGGCTAATAATAATAACGAACACATCAGCTATGATTTAATGAGCGGTTGCTCTGTACTATGGCCTGTGAGATATTTGGTAATAATCGCCACCTCTTACACGGCACTTACTGCGTGCCAGACACTGTTCTAAGAACTTTTCGAAAATTGTGTTGGTTCCTCCTCAGTCAAGAAAGAACAGGGCACAGGGAGGTCAAGCACTTTGTCCAAGGTCGTACAGCGCATGAGGGCTGAAACCAGGATTGGAATGTAAGCTGCCTGGCTGCTGCGTCCGCTCCTGTATCTACTGTCTCTCAAATCTTAGCTAAACACGCAGGCAACAGCAGGTCTTTTCAGTGTGGTCTTAGAGAAGGTAAAACTGAGGCAGAGAGTGTCTGGTCAAGGGAATGAGGGAATGAATGGGAGAATCCCATAACTTTCTCAAGATCACAGAGTCAATAGTGCTGATCTCCCCATATGCAATGGAATGCCTGTCAGTAATGAAGAAGGAATAAATACCAAATTGAGGGAAAGAAGCCTGGCAAAAGGAATCCATTTATATGACACCCAGGAGTGGGGTCAAACACCTGCAGTGATAAAGTTCAGAGCTGAGGTTGCCTGTGGGGATAGACTGGAAGAGGACACGAGGGAAATTTCTGGGGTGGGGATGTTCTTTATTTTGATTGGGGCGCTTGTCACCATAACAGTACAAATTTGGGAACAGTTATTAAATTGCATACTTAAGATCTATGCATCTCATATGTGAATTTTACCTTCAAAAAAGAGAAAGCATAAAGAACAGATGAAATAGAAGAGACAGGATTCACCATTAGGGGTGTCTGACCCCCATGCTGTACTCTGCCTACTATTTGGATATAAAGTTACAGCCAGTCAGTTCCAGGTGGTGGCCCAGGTGAGCCCCTAGCATTAGGGTGAGCTCCCAGGGGGAGGAGCCACCAAAGGCGGAGAAGCCACTTGCACTGCCTTATCTGAGCACCTGCTCTGAGCTGTGCGGAAGTAGCCTCCGCAGGTGAACGTATGGATTAGACCCCGCCCCCGCCCGGAGCACCTTCCAGTTTGGGGAGGCACCAGCGCAAGAATGAATGAGCACAGGAAACAGCCCCCACTGGTGAGGACTTCAGCCCTGTTTGTAGGAACAGAGTTCCTGGGAGTGTTACAAAGACAAGAGTTCTGGCTGTAGGGGCTAAGGGTGGCATTTTGCTACCGTATGTGCGATGTGACATAGAAGCATGGTGTGCGGAAGTCAGAAGCGCAGGAACTGCAACAGGGTCCAGGGTAAGGACTGGCTTTGGCCGAGTTTTGGAGCCGTGGGTCAGCACGGTCAAGGCTGACTCTACTACTTATTACTGTGACACCTTGGGCTGGAACTGACACTCAGTTTCCTCATCTAAAACAAGGACAGTGGGAATCATGATGGGACTTACCTCTGAGGATTAAATTAGTCAGTACATGTAAGGCAGCTAGATATCATGGTCCTTGTTATCCCAAACCTTACCAGTTTAGAACTCTTAAAATGGCACTCACTAAGGGACTTTACGTATGGTTAAGTATATCCGGGGATGGGTTCAGGGGGATGCAGGGCAGGAACTAGGTGGGTCTTAATGAGAGAAATAGGACAAATATTATTATTCCATTTTATAGGACAATATATCAAGGCCCAGGGACCTAACTTGTCTGAGACTGCACAGCTAGTTAGTGGGAGGCCCGCGGCTACATGGCAGTTCCCCTGCTTCCTTGTCAAGGCTGCTCACAGCGGCTCCGAAACCTGCCGCCGTCCCCAGCCCTCTGGACTCATTACCTGGCCCTGTGCAGGGTGACCTTGATCGGGAACCAGGGCTTCTGTCTGATCTTCAGTTTGTATCACGTAGAGCATCCTGCCTGAGACTTTGCTGGTGGGTAGGCAACATCCTCATTACATTCTGGCTTGCATTTATGTCAGAGACGCCTGTCATCGTGTCACCGTGTCACCTTGATCACATATTTAGCTGTCAGATGTGGAAGCTCGGGGGCCGTAGTCTGCCATTTTTATGGAACATGCTATTCTTCACTGGGAGTCTCTAAACCTGACCCCAATCTTTTCTCTAGTCTTCAAGTCTCTACACCTGGGCGTCTGTATCTGCAGCAGATCTCACCCCTCCCATTTCCCCAGATATATATGTATATGTGTGTGTATATATATATATATATATATATAGAGAGAGAGAGAGAGAGAGAGAGATAGGACCCAGGAGGAAGAGCTTTAGCTATAGCAAGGTTGGGAAGAGAAAGGAGCTTCCTCCAGGAAGCTGGATAGGGCAGAGCTATGAGGAGCGGGGCTGGCGTAGATTCTGGCTGGCCGTGGATCCTGAAGGTGGCAGCAGCCACGGCTGGCGATGGCTGGGACAGGGGCTGGGACAGCAGGCAGGTGGTATCTGGGCCAGTCTCCCGCATGCTCTGGTTTGGCAGGACTCAGGTGTTATCTTCCATGAGTAGCCATCTTAACCTTTGCAACAAGAGAAATTCCAGAGTACTCAACTCTCCAGAAAGAAAAAAATAAGGGGACTCCATTCTGATCCTTACACTCAGGCAGAACTGGTTCAGTTGTTGATTTGTTTCTTGAATTCATGGATTCATTCATTCATTCATTCATTCAGCAATGTCTAATTACTAATTAAAGCACCAGTTTTACACCCAGAAATCAGAAAAAAAAAAAACCAATTTTGGTTTCATTTGGAGAGTTAAAATGAAGATTAGGGAAACTTAATTGGGGGGTGGTTGACCGAGATTTTGATAATATTAATTTCTCCTTGTGAGATCAAGAAATACCTTAACACATGACTGATCCAATGCATACAAGCCACGTGTGGTGCTATAGGAGCTGCACATTTAAGACCCAGATACGGTTGGCTGTGGCTTGCTGGTGTGCACTGTTCTCCACAGGAGCCGCTCCATTCCTCTCTGCTGACATGGCAGGAGGTGGTTGTGGAGGGAAATCCCCTTGGTCCCCAAGAAAGTGCCTTGGTTTTCTGGCAAGACTCAGGGAAGTACCAAGCTCTCTAGTCTTGGGGCCCTGGGAATGGGGCTAGATGCTGTGTGGGTGTTTTCCGCACAAGCTCCATATCTAAGAAGAGGCTTCTACAAATGTCCAAGTGTGGATTGACTGATGTGTAGCCTTTCCCTAGTGTAGAGTTTCTGTTCAGGATAGCAGTGCATGGTAAGGTATGACTTGTGTCGGAAAGTTCTTGATCTCTCTCTAGGCTTGGGCTGTGTGCTGCTCAGCTGAGTACCATTAGGACATAAAGGGTGAGCCTTACCATCTGGTGTTTGTGTTGAAACTCTGCAACCCCACTCAACTGAACAGTGTACAAAGCCAAGGGCAAACCACATGTCCTGCCCAGTGGCAACCGCTGTTCTGGGTGGGTTATGTCATATTTGGAAATGAATACACAGAAGGCAAAAATGCCACAGAAGGGTCCAAGAAAAAGGACAACAAAAAAAGAAACAAGAAGAAAAGCAGATTGAGATAAAAGTGGCCTGCTAAGAAGATGGCTAAAATATAAAACAGGTTAAGGATACTTAACTCCAGTAGAATAAGCAAAATTCATGTGGAGGTAGTGAAGGCAGGAGTTAACACTGCTAAAATGCAAATCACTGGTGAGAACAACAAAATCTCCTTGTATTCAGAGGGAAAAGAATAAGGAGATGCAAGTGATGAGGAGATAATAGGTATGGGGAAGAGAGAAGGAGATCCAATCTAAGAATTATAGGTATTGCTGAAGAATAAACCAGAACAATTTATTCAGAAACAATAATCAAAGTCATAATTGAGGAAAATGTGTCTTGCAAAATGGTCTAAATATGCAGGCAAAATAAATTTAAAGGGAACTGCATCTACATACATACAGGCTAAATTTTTGAATTGAAAAGATAAAGTATTACAAATAAGCTGGAAGGAGAAAAAAAAAACCCAACTTCACTGAATGTATAGTTACAAAAGTTAAAATTAATGTATCTCACAAGATCTCTGCAAAGGCCCCAGAACAATAGGGCAGCCATGTGGCACAGATAGGGCTCTGTGCTTATCAAATCATTTCATTTTCTTCCTGGAAACAGAGGAAGACAGAATTTCCCAGTTTCCTCTGGTATATATAGGTGGGCCAGGGACCAGTTCTGGCTAATGAGCTGTGGACTGAAGTGACACGTGCTCCTTCTGGTCTGGATCCTTAAATCTGCTCTGAGATTGGCTAGTCTCTTCTCTTTCTTCCTTTCTCTGCTCTTCCATCAGCCGGATGCTCAGGGCATGGCAGAGGACCGAGGGGACAGTGGAAAGACCCCGAGTTCCTGATTCATCTCATGGTGGGCTCCCGCTGAGCCCTACATGAGCTCCGTGATACGTAAGTGAAGTATCTTGTCATTGTATTGAAGTTGCTCTGATGTGAAGGGCTAGAAATTTTTGAGGGAACCTGATCATGATTCGTGTATTTTTTTATTTAGTCAGGTTTTCACTTAAGTATGAACATAAGAGAAACATAACCAGATATAAAAGAGTTCAGAATATGTAACAGGTCTGTTTCCTTCCTGAGAAAAGTACTTTAGAATATCTTCCAGTCAATAGAGAGATGTATCAAAATAAAGACCTAAGCTTGGGGAGGTTATTATATAAGAAGTCTGGTTGAAGCACTGAATCAGTTAGCCATGGGGAACGTCTAAATAATTCTTGTAAACATGGCTATAAAGAAGAATGGAAAGTGAGAAGCTATTCTCAAAACTAAAAAAAAAATAAAATAAAGAGAATTTGGCTCTAATATCCCATTTTATTCCAGGAAAAACAAAGAAATTGGGTGAAAGAAGAGTAGAAAGTAGTAAAAAAGCATTCCAGTTTCCTCATCTTCAAGGGAGAAATGGGTAGATACTGTTTTACTTTTGATATTGATTATTGGAAAAATAAAGCTCAAAATTATTTTCTAAAACCTAGAAGAGCCACCAAAAGAGTTAAAAATGTGTTTTTGGCTATCCAAGCTATTTGAGAAAAGAAGTCAAAGAAAATAATTCATGGTCTCTTTGGTAAAATAGAAATTTAAAATAGAGCGTTACAAGGCAAAAAACAAGCATAATAAGAAAAAACAAGGAAATTCCATAGGCAAAAAGAATAAAATGAAGTGACAGTAATAATTCCAAATATATAATTTATGGCAACAAATAAAATGGTCAGCCCTCCCATTAAAATACATAGACTCTCAAATTAGATCAAATAATAAATGTCAACTATATGCTGTTCATAAGATATAAATATAATACAAAATGATTGACAGGGAAAGATTAGAAATAAAAGGCTTGGTAAAAGATATCAGGAAAACACATAAGAATGCACGAATGGCAGCATTAATATAATAACAATTGAATTGGAAAATAAAGTCCAGAATAAAAGTGTAGCAGTCAGAAACCAAATAGTAGATGATGACAAATCATTTAATATCAGACTATTTAAAGCAAATGCAATAAAAAATATGAGGAGAAAATAACAAAAATTATTTGTGGAGAGACAACAGTGTGTTTTACTCAGAACATAGCAGATGAGCAAGTGAAAAATATTTATAAAAATATAAATTTTATTTAATAAAAATATATAACAAATTTTTAATCCTGTGAACAGATAATAAACCTTTCTTTCAACCATTCTCAGGACAAGGACAAAAATTAGAAAAAGCTTATCAAATACTGAAAATCAGCATTTATGTAGAACACTGGCCACCATACATAAATAGACTGAAAAAAAAAATAACAAAGGTTTTTAGAAAGGTACACCTGAGATCTTGGAAACTGAAAGATGCTCAACGTAATTTTGGGGTCAAAGAAGAAATATAGGCTGTCTATAAAGTAGTGAAAATTAGACACTTCATGCAAAAGATTATGGGGTAAAGTTAGAGCTCTACAAAAAGGTAAATTCGTAGGCTAATTGGTATTACTAACACATTAGAAATAAAAATGAAGTATTTAATTAAATATTTAATAAGCAACATAGAGAGACTACACATAGAACAGGGAAGAAATAGAGAAGCTTTCTTGAATTAGAATAGTAGTGTGTAAATTCAGAAAGTCCAATAGGAAAAAGGAGAAAAGTAACTCACAAACTTAGGTATTAGAAAGTAGATGGAACTATAGATACTGAAGTTAACTGCTTTCCTTAAGATTAATATATTGTATTCTGTCCTATTTCTTAAAATACTGATTATAAGACAATGTTATAGCAAGGTAGTAATCACCAGAATTAACTAAAAATAGAGAACTTAAAGAAATTGTAAAAAAAAAAAATTACTGTAGAATTAATTTCCCCCAAATGCTCTTCACCTTCCTTTGCTGATCAGCTCAGTTGATCAGATCTCAAGAAATATGTAATTTTTAGGGAGAAATTAGCCATTTCCAATTGTATAAAAAGATGGAAAACTTTCAAAATTATTTTATGAAACCAACATAACCCTAATAATGAAACACAAGTAAAAAACAGTTTACTTTATGGAATGGAAATAACATTCCTTAGATAAAATGTCATCAAATCACATGCATTGCAATGTTAAGAAATGAATGCTGTAACATGTCCAGTTAGTCATTATCTCAGGAATGGAAGAATAATTTAATGCTATGAATTCTATTAAAACTATCCGGGGATCAGTGAGGCAGTGAAAACTTCAGTTGATGTCCTAAACACATTTGATAAAATAGCCATTAAAAAAATTCTCTTGGTAAAAATTTAATAAAAGTTAATGTAAGATCACTTACCTCAAACTAAGAGTTCAATATTAGATGTGATAGTGAAACACAGAAGGAATTCCCACTGAAGTCACAACAGTGTAAGGATACCGCGAGACTAGCGTCATCCAATGGCATTCTGGGTGTTCTATCTATACAATAGTAATGAACAGTATAGCTAAATGATGAGATATCATGAGGCAATGACTCTCAAGGGGGGACACTTGGCAACGACTGGAGCCACTTTGGGTTGTAAAGACCAGGGGTGAGAGTGCTACAGGCATTTAATGTGAGGAGGTCAGGGAAGCTACTGTACATCCTATGTCTCTGAATAAGATAGACTCCCACAACAGAGAATGCCCACCAGTTAGTTCTCCTGAAGAGCCGTAAGCATCTCAAACCCACCTTGCCCCAAACTGAGCTCTTACCATATGCCGGGTATCACGTGAACTATTTTATTTAATCTTATTTAGCAAAATCCCCATAAATCAAGTGCTATTGTTATACCCTTTTCACATATGAGGTCATTAAGACACTGTAGGAATTGTAAAGTCACACAGATTTTATAATACAGACAGAGTTTGAACCCAGGGAATCTGGCCACTTTCCTCCCTTCCCCCCACTGAGGTAGCATGTTGTCATTGAGTGTGTGAAATAGGATTCAAAACAACACACACACACACACACACACACACAGCTTGATGATTATCCCAGTGTGGGGGAGGGGCAGAGAGGGAGAGAGAGAATCTTTTTTTAAATTTAATTAATTAATTTGACAGAGAGATAGAGTGAGAGAGCACAAGTAGGCAGAGAAGCAGGGAGAGGGAGAAGTAGGCTCCCCGCTGAGCAGGGAGCCTGATGCGGGGCTCGATCCCAGGACCCTGGAATCATGACCTGAGCTGAAGGTGCTTAACCGACTGAGCCACCCAGGTTCACGAGAGAATCTTTTTTTTTTTTTTTAAAGACTTTATTTATTTGACAGAAATCACAAGCAGGCAGAGAGGCAGGCAGAGAGAGAGAGAAGGAAGTAGGCTCCTTGCCGAGCAGAGAGCCTGACATGGGGCTCAATCCCAGAACCCTGGGATCATGACCTGAGCTGAAGGCAGAGGCTTTAACCCATTGAGCCACCCAGGCGCCCTGAGAGAGAGAATCTTAAGCAGGCTCCATGCCCAGCATGGAACCTGACGTGGGGCTCAATCTCACCACTGTGAGATCATGACAAGAGCTGAGATCAAGAGTCAGATGCTTAACTGACTTGAGGCACTCAGGAGCTCCAATGATCATCCCAATTTTATGAAACATTGTATGTATTTAAATAAAAGTAAATACATTTTGGTTCCTAGTAGTAATGGGATTTCTCCATTGTGTTTAAGGGACATGTGTTATTTTGTAAAGAGAAAACCCAAACATTCAATAAATCATATAAAAGCAACAATGGAGCTAAATGCAGTTTTGGTATCCTCTTAAAAACTGAGAGCTCTGAACAGCCGTGCTGTTTGTAGGTTGAGATGCACTATCCTAGAGCAAAGTCACTCCAGGTAATGTGCACTAGCATCCCTTTGCAGCTAGAAGTCCTGACTGAAACAGGTTCAAACAAAGAGAGATGAACTGGCTCATGCAACTGAAAAGTCTGGAGAAGGGTCTTGCTCAGCTTCAGGCAAGGCTTGATCTTGCAGCTCAAAGTGTTTGACCTTGACCTACTTTCTCTCTCCATTTCTTGACTGCTTCCTTGGTATTGGCTCTACTGTCAGCAGACTTTCTCCTCTCTTTCCTATCCCCTAGGGAAGGGCAAGTCTCCTCAGAGTTCCTGGCAACAGCTTAGATGTTCCCTCAGACTGGACCCCATAGGTCACAAGGTGACCTTAGACTTGGGTCCCACTTCTGGAGCCAGGGATGAACTCAACATCCCTGGTGCCCTATGTTCCCCAAATAGAAGATGGCAGCCTTTGGGAAATCAGAACATTTACATCCATTGGGAAATGGACGGTGGGTATTAAACTCTACACTAAGGGACTTCCAAGAATGAAACGAATTTACTAAATGTCTATGTCAGCATATTGTTGTCTAATATTATAGACAATGTGGCCACTACCTTCACATCAAGGAGAGTCACTGAAAGATGGATTCATAAAGGAAGTCTTCCTGGTAGAGGAGGACTCGAGGAGGTCCTTCAAGGATAAGTGTGAGCTGGATAGGCCGACTGGGGGGGCCATATTTGGGAGTGTAAGAATGGTATGGCCAAGGCTAGGGTGTGTGAAGGGCAAAAGCATGCACAGAAATGACGGGCAGCGAGGAAGCCTCAGTGTGGAGGAAAGGGCCAGATATGAGACGTCTAACAGTTCAAATCTTGGCTTCGCAACTCTGTGTCTCCAAAAGGAGAAGAAACAGCCGTGGGGGGCCTTTTTGTGAAGGATGTTCATACGCTCATTGTTAACATTTTGTATTACCAAGCTATTTTACTTTTCTATTCTCATTCTCTGTATTTTTACATCTGTAAACTGGACATAATAGCACAGGGAATTGATATGCAAAGTACATGAGATTATGTCTCTTAAAAGACTCTGCAAACTGTAAATTGGTAAGTAGCAGGCAGGGAGGGAGGGTTTCAGTGGGATGCGCTCAGAGTGTAACAGGGAACTAGGGGGCAGACTCAGGCTGTAGAAATTAGAGGAATAATTGGGTCCCGTCTTTCCCCCTGGATGCACCGCTCTGACTTTTTGGGGCTTCAAGACCTCTGTGTTTTCCCACCACCCAGCCAAGTCACGTGAGCATGGGGGTGGGGCTACGAGGAGAAGCTCGGGTGCGGATGGAAGCACAGCCCAGCTGGGCTTCGTGGAAGGAGGGACGAGGAGAAACAGTTTCCGAGAAAAGGCAGGAGTGCCCTAGGAAGAGACAAAATGACTTCTAGGGTTGAGTCTGCCAGAGACCATAAAAACCTCAATGTATGAAATTAGCTTGATTCTCTAAAATAGTTACATCAAGGCGCCTGTCAGGAAATCAATAGCACGCTGTAATTATGTCCATAAACATGCTGAAGAAGCAGGAGAGGTCAGAGGCAAAGGAAGGGGGGCGGCTGCAGCGGGCCTTTGAAGACATGACTCATGAAGCTTGTGGGCCCTAAGCCACCCCAGAGGGGGCCAGCTCCTTGCTTCTGCCACAATTAATCCAGGGGGAAGGAAATTCAATTTGGCAAACATTTATTTCAGGCCAGGCTGGGGCAGCGGTGGTGGGCTAGGCTTTGGGCTGGTGGGCCAACCTTCCCCACTGGGTCTTACTTTGGAAACCTGCAGAGGGAGAAGTTCCTGGAGTTGACACTGGGCTAGTAAATTTGGACCTTTTAGGGAAGGAGTAGAGAGGCCTCTGCAGACACCCCCCAAACAGCTAATCCTGCTCCTGGAGGCTGCAGTAGCAGATACAAACCTCTTTTGTACTCAAAACCTCCTCCTTTAAGATTGAGTATTGTCCTTTTTGGAGAAGGAAGACTAAAACTCACAATTTCCTAGCGTTTAGCTCTTGCTTTACCTATATTATTTCATCTCCTCAAAAATATTGTGAGCTAGGAATTTTTATCTCCATTATATAGATGAAAAAATTGAGGCTCAGTATGATGAAGGGATCTTTTCAGCGTCATAAGAAAAGTGAGTGGACATCTATGTATCATTTATACCCTTTAGTCTGAATTGCTTCAAGTTGTCACTGTGGTGATCAGCCCCAACTCATGGCTGTTACTGATTTTGCACAGAAAATTGGAATGTGAGAAGAGGAGGTTTTGTGTGTGGGCTGGCAATGTAGAGAGAAGCAAGAGGGTAAATTTGAGCAGAAGAAATAGGGGAGAGGTAGGCAGGTCTGGATGGGTTTGGGGGTGAATGGACTGGACAGATGGGGCGGGGAATCACTGAGTCATGGAAAGCAGCTGGGAGAAGTCCTGAATGAGAAGTGGGCGTGCTGGATCCTCGTGCCCTCCTGCCCCGGGACTCTGGGAGAGGGTCTCAAGACGTCCTTGTCCAGGGTCTGACTCACTGACCAGCCTGTGCCTGGTGGCAGATTCTAGCATTTCACAGGAAACGTGCATGGTTTTCCAAATGCCGAGAAAAATCAGTTGAGAAAACAGGAACACAGTAAAAAGTATTTAAGTCTCCTGCGAGAATTTAAACTTAATCATCGACATAGAAACATTACTGCTTTGAAAGAACCTACTGACATGAAATTGTGAAAATAAGAGCAGGAAGCACTGACCTAAAGAGCTGAAGGTGAAGGTCAAAGTGTCCAGGAACCTGGACAGGAGCAGCTGGGATAGAGTCCCATCGATCAGTCTCGCGTGCCGTCTTGTCATAGGCAGAGTATCCATTGCCCTGTCTGCTGCTAATGGAGAGTCACCATTGCAAATAAAATAAATATTAGTAAGCTTTATACCCACGGAATACTTTACAGGAGGTGTTCGGAGAAATAATAAGTTTTGGAAGTGAAACATGTCCTTAAGTTGCAGTTTCGACAGGTGATTCTGCGTGGTGCTGTGAGGAGCACTGGTAGGAGCTCCGGGTGTTCTCTCGTTCCCTTACGACTCGGAATGTTTATGGCTCAGATCGTCACTGTTGCATTCAGTTAGTTCTTTGCAAACACTTGAACAGAGAAATGCAGAGAGAAGACGTGAATGCTGTGGTAGGAATACTATAACATTAAATCAGAAGTGGATTTTAAAATCTGAATTACCAAACACAATAACAAATGCAAAGGCAAAACCCAAATCAGACTGGGTAGACAACATGTTTTCATCATTAAAAAAGAAAACAAGCTTACGGAAAGCGACCGATGCCCTAACACTCAGCTCGAAGTTGCTTTTGGACACGCTCTTACTGATTCGATAAAGGTCAAAGCAAGACGGAATAAATTCCCTATGTCTGGACTATTTGTTATGAAAAAAGAGATCAAAACTTTTGGGTAAGACAATTAATGCTTTGTGGTTTTACAGTTTCTTCAAGAATGGTAGCTTTTAAATATTAAAAATTAAATATTGTGGTATTATCTTTTAATTTATAAGTGATTTTTATTTGGCATTTCTTTTCTGTCATTATTTCCTTCTTTTTTAAATTTCCTTCTTTTAATATTTTTGATTATTGGGGCGCCTGGATGGCTCAGTGTGTTGGGCCTCTGCCTTCTGCCCAGGTCATGATCTCAGGGTCCTGGGATCAAGCTCCACATTGGGATCTCTGCTCAGCGGGGAGCCTGCCTCCCCCTCTCTCTGTCTGCTTCTCTGCCTACTTGTGATCCCCCTCTCTCTCTCTGTCAAATAAATAAATAAATCTTTAAAAAAAAATAATGTTTTTGACTATCAAGTGTCTCTGTCAGGGAGAGATCAGCTTTACATATATCGAAGTATATAGACCTGATCATAATGCATTGGCTCATAATAAAAGTCAACCATGGATTGGTTGCATATTTTTCACAGAAAACCACTGTGATAAGCCTAAGATCCCCAAACAATTGTTTATTATTTTAAAACAGACAAAGTGTTTTTAAAAATGCACAATAACTTATGATTGGGGGGGGGTTCCTGATAAAATAACTAGGAATCCTGATTTCTTGTTCCCAGATCCTGAAGATTACTATCTATTGGGTTTAGGAGCCATGACCCCATGAGGCTGGGACACTTAGACCTGCGCATTCCTCCCTTCTGCTGCTGGCCCTGATTGAAACCAGCTGTCACACATGCAACATCAGGAAAACAGACGGGTGAAGGGGACAAAAGCCAAACTGCTGTTGCTACCAGTAGCAGGTGCTACTAGTGGAAATAGTCACCATTAACAAGACTTGTCTGACAGGGGAATTTAAGACTGGGTAAGGCTCTGGGGTCTGATTTCCTCTGGCCTGTGAGCTGTTTACTTTCTGTCATCATAGTGTGCCCATTTCATTTTCTTTCTCAACCTCACAACCCCACTGGGGACATGTGGGATCAATGCTGGGTGACAGGTGACTGATGAAGGGACACTAGCTTTAGCTCTTCTTCCCTGCTGCTACTGTACCACTCACTGTGGGGTCCTCTTCCGGCTCCTTTATGGTCTTGGTTCCTGTTTTGTGGAAGCCCAGCCTAGCTTCATGCTCTATGTGTTTTGTGATTGTTTAGAGATATGAGTTAGAACCTCTTGGGATTAATTACAGTAAGACGGGATGGCTGGGTGGCTCAGTGGGTTAAGCGTCTGCCTTCTGCTCAGGTCATGATCTCAGGGTCCTGGGATGGAGCCCAGAGTGGGGCCCCTGCTCACTGGGGAGTCTGCTTCTCCCTTTCCTTCAACCTGCTGCTCTCCTGCTTGCTCACTCTCTGTCTCTCTCTCTCTCTCTGTCAGATAAAGAAATAAAATCTTAAAAAAAAATAATGACAACAAGGCTTTTTGTAACCAGACATCTGATAGGGTTAATGACAGCTGTTGGAGGGGCATAGGTGTTAACAGCTGAAGGTATTATAAAGCTTAATGTTTGCATTTGTCTAAGCTGATGCATTACTGGGGGATGTGTCCGCTCTGGAAGGCTCTCAGTCTTTGTTCTCCCTTCTGAAAGGATACATGGGAGACACCGTTAGTTGCCCGTGCAGGAGTCATTGCATCTCCTTTCTGCCAACAGAATCCAGATTTTCCCCAGTGCTGTGATGAGTTGTTTCATGGAAACTTCTCCGTCTCGGGGGAGAAATGCTGAGCAGAAATGCTAGGCATGGGCTCGTGGCCCTACTTGGCTAATGAGATGTATGGAGACATTTATGGGGGTGGGGGTGGGGGTTGTCCGAAACGTTGTCTTTAGGCTTTTAAAACAGAGAGATACTGTCTCCCCGCTGATGGCAGCTCTGTGGGGGAGACACCTGGCGTGGCAGGCTGCAGCTAGTCTGTGACAAAGAGGGGGACCTGCCAGCTTGCTGAGGATGCGGAGCAGAGGACTGGGAAGAACTTGGAGCTTGGGAACCTCCTGGTGTGAGTTTCTTGACAGGCCTGGAGCCCCTGCATCTCTATCCTGAAACCGCTTCACATGAGCATTGTGAGCACCTCTACCTGGGTGGGCTGCTCTTGGCAGTGAAAAGCATCTCGGTTAGGGACAGCCTTGCCCTCTCTCAAGATGAGTTTTGTGGCAAAACACGCAGGAGGACTTTCCAAAAGTTAAACGCTCTATAAATTGAAGCCATTTATCTTTACCATACACACATACCCAGGTAGCAAACGGTGCAATTTCATGCCTTGTGACTAGTTAGCCGGGGAAAAATTGGATAGCAGGAGGTCTTACTCAGGTCTCTCAATTCACACCCTATAGCCGGCCAGCTGCTTTGGTCGGGTGTGCACCCGACTCTGCTTTCACTGGAGGCAGTGTGCTCTGGGGGGACCTACCTTGCCTCGGTTGCTAAGAGACCGATTTTATCTCTGCAGAGAGTGAGCTCCGCGACCCTCGGTAAGTTAAATAACCTCTCTGAGCAACAGATGCCTCTTCTGGAACATGGGGAGAATAGCCTGCATTCCTCACAGGGTGCTTGCCAACATCCAATGCCAGAGCGTATTGTTTGTAAAGTATGTGGCAGGGAGGTGATGGTGACTGCTAGGGATTGTTATTTTGCATCCCCATCAAATTCCTATCTTGAACCCCAATCCCTAATGGGGTGGTACTAGGAGGTGGGGCCTTTGGGAGGTGGAGCCCTCATGAATGAGATTGGTGCTTTTATGAAAGCGACCCCAGTGAGCGTCTCGTGTCTTCTACCACCGAGTGAGGACATGGAGAAGAATGGTCATCTATGAACCAGGAAGTGGGGCCTTGGGATCCGCTGGTGCCTCGATCTTGGACTTCCCTGACTCCAGAACTGTGAGAAATAAATGTCTGTCGTTTATAAATCCTCTAGTCTGAGGTGTTTCTGCTATAGCAGCTTAAAAGGAGGAGGACAGTGATGATGGTAATGATGATTGTGATAGTGACGGTGGCAAAGATGAGTTTGCTCCATCTGGCCATCAGTAGAATTCTCAAATAACCAACAGTAGCCAGGGTGGGAGGTAGATGGAGGAAGGTCATGGAACAGGTGGGAAATCTGTGAGCCCTGAGGTATGAAACTTAGGAGGAGGATAGATGTCAGTGCAGCTAGGAGCCATGGGTAACCTTCTCCTCAGTGCAACACTGTTCCCCTCCCAGCTGGACCTAGGACCTCCTCACATACTTTGCTCTGACGTATTCAGAAAGAGTTTCAATCCAAGTGAATTTTTTTTCTCCTAATCCAAATATGATCCAAGTGGCCATAGGCCTTCAACTCTAAGCCTCCCTTTCCTGGATCTGCCTACATGGCAGCAGAGCCCTGGGCCCCAGCAGAGCATTGTCTCTTTCTGTATTCTGTGTGAACACCCAGGCAGGACCATTCTTTCCTTACAAGTGTACCTTTCTCCACAGAATCGGTGTTTTTCTTAACTTTTTGTAAATTGAGTCAAATTGTTAGTGTGGTTGGAGAGCTTGCTAGCTATGAGACTCCCATGGGGACCTCTTAGGTATAATAGCTAAGTGGGTGAGGAATAAAAGTTGGAGTCTGGTTGAATCAGATCATTCAGTGTAAAGCATGCTATCTGTCCAAAATATTTCCCTCCATTTCTCCTTCATGATCCTTCCCTCATCAGGCTGTGTGTCCTATACATAGGAACATTAGTTCCTCAACGTGCTGGGCACAGCCACATTCCAGCCCAGGTGAACTCCTATTCACACTTCAAAGCCCACTCCAATTGTCCCCTCTTTTCTGCAGCTTTCTTTGACTATTCTATTATTAATGAATTATTAGGTTTATTTTGATCCCTAGAAAGTTTTCACTGCAGCACTTAGAGGTATTTGTTTACTTGTCTGTCTCCCTCTGTTTGAATATGAGTTTCCTAAGGGCAGGGATCATGTCTTAAATATCTTTGTTATCACCTGCACTGGCATAATGCCCTGCATATGGAAAAAAGTAATCAATAAACATTTGTTGAATTAAATTGAATTTGTAGGTTAGCTTTGCTTAAGGGAGAACACACCTGTATTCATTTCACAAAAGGATTCTTGGCTATATAAATCATTATGCCAAAGGATCTCTTTAAAGAGTAAGCCCCCTGGTGTATTTACAGCAGGATGCAATTTCAAATTCTACATCACTTTTTGCAGGAGTACATTTCCTGTTTCAAGTGGGTTGGGACAACATTCACACCTTGAACCTGCAATCAGCACGTTACTCACATGCAGGCACAGCCTTCACGAGATTAATAGTTCACAGATTGATTATTTTTTTTTTCCTTCTGCCCTCCAGTATCTGAAGGGAACCACTGGGCCTGCAGCCCTGGTGGGTGGGGGCATCTAGGACACAGCCGGAGCTTCTGCACCAGCCTGCAGTGTGCTGGAGAGCAGGGCAATGGTGGAAGGCTGATCCTCCGGAGCACAAGCATATGTGCTGCCTCCTGTCTCTCGGTACCCAGAGCAGCCCATTTCAATTCACCCCCAAATCATCTGTCTGTCATCACCCATTAAATGTATTTGTAAGGAGCTGCAAAACATTGAGGCTGATGCTTTTTGGCACTAATATTGCTATTAATATTGATATCCCTTGTAATGCCAACATCATATTAATAATGCTTCTTGTAGGCTCCTCAGACTTGTCTTCTTCTTCACTCTTCGTATCCCTCGCCTTGCCCTGCAGCTTATTTTTAAGGATTTTAAGACGTTATCGATCACGTGATAAAAGGGAGCGAGAAATCAAACCTGGCCTTTACTCATCTGTAATATGGTATGTGTTGGAATGGTCCTTCTTTGAACAAAGTTGGATGGGTTTCCTCTTTGACCAAGGCAGAGCCTGGTGGGTCTTTAATTGTTCATTTATGCCCTGGAAATTACTGGGCTCAGCTGTTGCTCAGGTACTGTGGAAGGGGCTGGGAGCCAGAGATGAAGGGTCGGGGTCCTGCCTTTCTGACAGTGTTGTGAAGGGGGGGGCTAGGATGAGTGGTAGAGCAGCACGGAGGAGCTCCTCTTCCAGCTTGACACAGAAGGCCACCCTTGGGAAAGACTTTCCAGGGTTACTGACAGCAGAGACCAGCCCTGTTATGCGCTCAACTGTGTCCCCCCATCCCTGGGTTTGAACCCCAGTGCTTCAGAATGTGACTGTATTTGGAGATAGAGGCTTTAAGGATATGATTACAGTAAAATCAATTCACTAGGGTGGGTCTTAATTCATGTCACTGGTGTCCTTATAGGAAGAGGACATTAGGACAGAGACACACACAGGGAAGGCTGTGTGAGGACCCAGGGAGGAGATGGCCATCTGTAAGCCAAGAGAGATACCTCAGGAAAAACAACCCTGCAGAGCCTTGATTTTGGACTTTTAGCCTCCAGAGCTGTGAGAGAATAAATCTCTCTGTGGAAGCCCCCATCCGTGACACTTTGTTATGGCAGCTCTAGATGACTAATACGGGTCTTAAGGTGGCTGGGTCTACCTAACAGTCCCTATCTCAGGGTAATTTGGGAACCAGAAGGGTGGACGAGATCCCACAGGAAAGGATGTTAATGGAGAAGAGAATAAGGGAACACCAATACTCTTTGAGAACTGGGCTTCTCAGACTTTTGTGTTTTCACAAAATCTAGTGTACGGTACAAAAGCCACAGTCAAAGCTATGCGCAGAAGGCGTGAGTGAACTCTACATTGCAGGCCTGTGCTAAGTGGGTGCTAGGGTCACAGAGTGCTCTCTTCTGGTGGCCACAGACAGAAAACAGGTGATTAATACGTTATATGTTTTTCCCAATTATTTGTTAGTGCCTTTGTGTTTATAAAGTTCTTCCCTATACCTTAATCACATGCACCTTACACTTCGTGTGCGTGGAGAGTTACTTATCCACAGCTGATGAAAGCAGAAATGTAAGTTCAGAGGAGCCCCTTGGAGGACCCTTCCCTTCTTAGCTGGGAGCATTGCTTGTAGGAACATCTGCCTAGAGATCAGCAATGGATCAAGACTGTGTCTGTCAGATGGCCTGGAGCAGGCTGTTCCTGTCCAAACTGTGCCCCAGGAAGGGTGCACTCTGGCCTCCAGTGGAAACCCAGGCAGTTACTTTATTACAGGAGGCTTTAGGATAGAATTTGCTCCCTTACTTCACAAAGGGTAGGATTTTCTTATAAAAACACCCTTGCCCCAGAGGCTCTTCTTTCCCCCAGCTACCCCTATTTTAAGGTCTTCTATTCCTCAAACATCCTCTTTTCAAGCCCTCCCCATCTGGGTCCAGGCCTTGGGCCCCACCAACCCTGCATGTACCAGCCGGCACCAACCAGATCCCAGGCCAAGCCCCATTTCTTGCATGTGCTACTACCCCAGGCTCCGGCAAACACCAGCTGGTCTCCCATGGCTCAGCCTTTGCTTACTTTAGAAGGGGGAGGGGTGCCAGAAGCCAGAGAGAAGCCTCAGCAGCTTCGGCTTCAGACCTGCCTCTGCACTGCAAAGCCCCTACCGGTGTCTTTCCAGGGGTTCCTGAAGGCAAAGGGAACTTGAAATAAATCCTCTCGATAGACCCCCTGGTTTAGGCTGCACGAGGACTTCTTCCTTTGGTCTAGGAGAAAACTAGCTAATGTGTACTTCCTCCTTGAAAAAAAAAAAAAAAACAACCTCAACCTCATTTTGCTCGAGGCACCGTCTCCTTTCATCCTGGCCTGGTTTTCGTTACAGAATATTCTTCTACAAACTCTGGGCCGTATGGGGTGAATGGCATCATGTATGGAGTTTGGCTCTGATCTCCAGATTTCTCTCCTGATAGCAGGGAAGACTTCAGTGCACGCTCCTGTCAGTGCTTTACCTAGAAAGCTGTCACGCTGCTGGGGCTGGAAGCCAGGCTTCCAGGTTCCAGGTTCCAATCCTACATCCTTTCTTGCCTATGTCTTTTGAAGGGATATCTAGCATGCAGTGTGAATCTGGGTGAGTTTTGACTTGTGGTAGCTTTTTAAACCCTGGCATACAGGGCATACTCATCCATTAATCCAGACTGTACCACTTCTGTACTATGGCTACTAGATGATGTTCTAAGTGTTGGCAGACTTGAGATAAATAAAACAAAACCCTTCTACTCATTGAAATTACACTGGGGATGAGAAACATGTAAATTAAAAATTGCAATAAAAAGCTCATAGTTCTGCCCTTTGAGAATAATACCACCTTCCTCGGTGAACATTAGGATGAACATTCTGGAGGCCCTCAGACATAGAAAGGCATAATCCCTTCCTTCTAAAACTGTAAGGCCTGAGGCCCAGAGAAGGGAGGAGAGAAGGAAGAGCCTACTTGAAGCTCAAGTGTGGCTGACACTGTGCTGGACCCTTACTTGCTCTGTGACTTATGGGGAGGAGCTCGGGGTCAGGGCAAAGTAGGGGACTGGACTGCAGCCCCAGTGCTCCCCTTAGGGCTTGGAGCAGACTGTGTTTTTCACTGGGGACCCTCCCTGCAGGGCCTCCAGCACTCTCCTACACCTGCAAGGTCCAGTACCGTGCCTCAGGGGCCAACTGAGATGCTCCCATTCTTTTTTTTTTTTTTTAAATTTAAATTTAAATTAAAAAATTTTTAAATTTAATTTTATTTTTTCAGTGTTCCAAGATTCATTGTTTACGCACCACACCCAGTGCTCCATGCAATATGTGCCCTCCCCAATACCCACCACCAGGCTCACCTATCCCCCCACCTCCCAGCCCTCCAAAACCTTCAGTTGTTTCTCAGAGTCCACAGTCTCTCATGGCTCGTATCCCCTCCAATTTCCCCAATTCACTTTTCCTTTCCTTCTAATGTCCTCCATGTTATTTCTTATGCTCCACAAGTAAGTAAAACCATATGATAATTGACTCTCTCTGCTTGACTTCTTTCACTCGGCATAATCCCCTCCAGTCCCATCCATGTTGATAAAAAAGTTGGGTATTCATCCTTTCTGATGGAGGCATAGTACTTCATTGTATATATGGACCATATCTTCTTTGTTCATCTGTTGAAGGGCATCTTGGCTCTTTCCACAGTTTGGCTATTGTGGCCACTGCTGCTATGAACATTGGGGTACAGATGGCCCTTCTTTTCACTCCATCTGTATCTTTGGGGTAAATACCCAGGAGTGCAAGTGCAGGGTCACAGGGTAGCTCTATTTTTAATTTCTTTTTTTTTTTAAATTAAATTTTTTATTTATTTTCAGCGTAACAGTATTCATTGTTTTTTCACCACACCCAGTGCTCCATGCAATCTGTGCCCTCCCCAATACCCACCACCTGGTTCCCCCACCCTCCCACCCCCCGCCCCTTCAAAGCCCTCAGGTTGTTTTTCAGAGTCCATAGTCTCTCATGGTAATTTCTTAAGGAATCTCCACACTATTTTCCAAAGTGGCTATACCAACTTGCATTCTTACCAACAGTGTAAGAGGGTTCCCCTTGCTCCACATCCTCTCCAACACTTGTTGTTTACAGTCTTGTTGATTTTGGCCATTCTGACTGGTGTAAGTTGATATCTCAATGTGGTTTTGATTTGAATCTCCCTGGTGGCTAATGATGATGAACATTCAAGACATGTCTCCAAAGGCAAAGGAAACAAAAGCGAAAATGAATTTTTGGGACTTCATCAAGATAAAAAACTTCTGCACAGCAAAGGAAACAGTCAACAAAACAAAGAGGCAACCCATGGAATGGGAGAATATATTTTCAAATGACACTACAGACAAAGGGCTGATATCCAAGATCTATTAAGAACTCCTCAAAATCAACGCTCAAAAAACATAATTGTTGGGTCAGCGGCTCCGGGAATGCAGGAGAAACAATAAAAATGGCCACCGGGCTGTCATCTTCCAGGCCGCCCTCTTCCTTTACCCATGACTGTCCCCCTGGAAGGACGTATGCTGAGGACGCGTCACCATAAGTAAACCGATACCTATGCAGGAAACAGGAACACCAGGACTCCCCCCTATCCTCCAATCACCAAAAACCTTACCTTATATGGCTGTGAACCTATGCCCTGTCTTAACCCAAATAAAAGACCCACTCAATCCCCTCCCGGGCACGACTTCCCCGACTCTCCTCTCCGGAGTCTCGGAACCTCGCCCGAGGGCGCCTTTAATAAACCTTGCCTTGCGCCTGTGTCGCATGGTGTCGTGTGTATCTCGCTTGTAAAACCTTACAAGAATCATGTCAAGAAATGGACAGAAGACATGAGCTGCTCCCATCTACCTGGGAGCTCTATCCTCCCAATTCTTCCAGCTGGAGGCCTTTTCAGGCTCTGCAGCCCTTTGTCTCTGCCTCCTCCCACGCTCAATCTCCCTCCCAGAGGCAGGGCTGGAACCCCTCCTTCCATCGGGCAGGTGGGGCATGGGAAGTCTGACACTGGCTCTTGGCAGTAGGGTCAGAGCTGAGAGCCACCTTCTATCTTGCTTCCATCCCTGACCTTGTGAAGGTTTGTTCCCTTCACTCCTAGGTGGAATATAAGAAATAGCACAGAGGACCACAGTGGAAGGGAGGGAACGCAGAATGGGAAGTCATCAGGGAGGGAGAAAATCCATGAGAGACTCTTAACTCTAGGAAACAAACTGAGGGTTGCAGAAGGGGTGGTGGGTGGGGATGGGGTAACTGGGTGACAGGCATCAAGGAGGGCCCGTGATGTGATGAGCACTGGGTGTTATACGCAACTGATGAATCATTGAACACGACATCTGAAACTAATGATGTTCTATACATTGGCTAACTGGATTTAAACAAAATGAAAAACAACTCCTTGGTGTGGCCAGACAGAGCCCGGCTTCCCAGCACCCATTAGCCTCGTGCATCCCCGGCTTCCCCAGGTGGGGCGGCTGCTCCTCGGGCAGCAGGGGAAGTTGTGAGGAGCATGCTCCCATGTCCACTTCCCCTTCCCTTTACAGGAGCTGCGTCTGCATTTCCCCGCAGGAGCTGGGACTCAGCTCTCTGCCTCCCCAGCATGTGGGCCCGGGGCCAATGAGGATTTTCCCAGAGGCGGTCTAGTTGGTGCTGCTGCTGAGCGGGCTAGGCCACCGCAGGGGCTGGATGCAAGGGCTCTCCTCTCTCCCGCCCCTTGAGGAAGGCTGGAGCCTGTACGTCCCAGCGGCTCCAGCCTGTGTGTGCGGCCGGACCCTCTGCTTTGATCCCACATCAGACTCCAGCTTTATTATTTTTCCAGGCACCGTGATTATCCCCCTAATCACGCCAGGAAATGAAAAGCCACAGACGCTTTCTGTTCAGTGGCCCTGTAGATCTCTGTTGTATTATGAATGTGAAAGTTGATTGAACCTGGGAAACAATTTGAAGGCAGACCTTCTGAAGTGACCTTGATAAGCGGGAGCCTCGCCCAAGGTCGAGGGCAGCTCAGGCCGGCTTTGAGTATGAAGCTGGATGGAGGGGCTGCAGTGTGTTGTCCCCGGTGGCTCTGCCTCTCCCCTGGAGGTCTGAGTGGCACAGGACGCAGCCACCAGGAGCCACAGGACTCATTCAGCCCAGCCCTGGGTGTCTCAGAAGAGGAGCACACTGAGCCCCCAAGACCGACTCACATGTTCTGGCCTCTGCAGAGTTAGGGGGCCCCCTGTTCTGTCTCCTACTTCCCACCTCACCTGTCTGGTGTTGGACCCATCTCCACAGCTGTCTTCCTGTGGCATGGGGCAGGGGGCTCTCTCTACCCACCTGCGTCCCCTTGTGCTGGCTTTCCAGGGTCAATGGGTAAGTGTCAGCTTTATGAGTGCAGTGACAATGATGCTGATGAGAACCTGACCATTACCCTGGGTGTTTTAAATATCACAAGTAATTGAGCCTGTGTAACAATTGCATAGGAACTCAGGTTCATTGCTTCCCAGTTTGTCACTTGCCCACCAGCTCCTTTCCCACACTCAGGTCATACCCGGACTCTATCTTATCAAGACCTAATTGCAGGGAAAAGAAAGAAGGGGGAAGGTTCTTTACTTCTGACCCTTTTCTGAAACACAAATTTCTGCCTGAGATTACTGCTTACCTCCCCTTTTCCTGTTTCTCCCTGCCTGCCCCCTCCCCTCACCTCATGTCTCCAGTGAGTCTGTCTGCCCCCCTGGATGAGCTCTGCCCCCCAATCCCCTGCAATGTGTCTGCGCTGGAGAGCTCAGCCAGAGCCTCCCCGCGAGCCTCACCACAGTCTGTGTGCAGGGCTCCACGCTCTCTCTGCTCTTTGCCTCCTGCCATGAATATCTTTAATTTCATCATTTATCTCCTGCCTTCCCTACTGAATGTCATGAATATTGTTTCCACAGATAGCCTGCTCATTTTTAAGAGTGTATTTGCTCTTCTGTGGGCTTGGGATGGGACAGCCCAGGTGCACATAGAGAAAACAACTTATAAAATGATATCGTGAGGACCATCCTTCCTCCCAGAGGCAGTGGGGCTACAAGGCAGAAAGGGAGGTGCACAGGTCCTTAAGGGGAGAGGGATCGAGGCCAGTTCCTGTGGCCTGGGTCTGCAAGGGCCCCCACACCACAGCAAACCCCATGTCCATGGTTTCTTAAAGGTAGTTTCCCAAGTATACAGCAGATGCTCATTCAACAAACATGTACTGAGCATGCATTGTGGGGGACAGGCTAACTATTTTACATGCCAGGTGCTGTTCCGAGTGCCTGACAGGCGGTCACCTGCTGAATCCTTACAGCAACCTGAGCAGCTGGGTAATGATGTTCCATCTTCAGCATGTTACAGATGAGGAAACTGAGGCACAATGAGGTTAAGTAAATTGTCCAAGTGTACAAAGCTACCAGTGGCAGAGCCAGCACTCCAGCCAAGCTGAGGGGACTACAGGTTGCCTGTCTAGGCTCTCCTGCTTCTTAGCTGCTGCATTCTAGCCCTGGGAGAACCAGCACAGTGAGGACGTATGGGTGCCACACACTGGAGGTATAGCGGGCTCTCCTGGGCTTGGGACGGCAGAGGAAGCTTCTTGGGGAACGCGGCACTGTATCTGGGTGTTCACAGAGGGATAGGGTTCAAAGGCGTAAAGGAGACAGGACACTGTAGGCAGGAAGAGTGGAAATATCAGGAACACGGTTTGAGCGGGGAGAGAGGGAGGGAGGGGAGGGGGAAAGAGACTGCGTGTGATCGCCCATTAGGAAGGGACGAGGCTGAAATCCTTCCAATCTGTTTTCAGACGTTCTGTTGGCAGAAGGTCTGAGGCTCCACTTTGGGGGATCTGAGCTGAGGTGGTGAGGAGGAGCCTTGGGCCGGTGGGGACCATCAGGGGAGTGACCGTGACCCCTCTCTAACCTTGCATAGACTTGTCGCAATGCGTTTTCTGCTTTCCCCCCTGCCTTTCCAAATGTAAACCACCAGCCTGGTGCAGACTGCCATTTCCAGCTTTCTTCAACTGTCGTGGTATTAAGTGTAAAAAAACAACAACACATATTTATTTTATGTTATTTACAAACTGTAATGTTCAGCGGGAAAACAAATTGAGATTTCTGGGCAAAGAGGAGGCGTCTGACGTTCTGATTAACTCAGCCTGCCTTTGCAGATGCCTTTGGAGGGACAGAATGGCCCTGCCTGGGGGTGGGAGGGAAGGCAGTGAGGGGCAATGCTGAAGGATGGGAGGGCCCAGAAGGTGAAGGGTGGGCAGTGAAGCCTTTAATGGGGCGTTCCTGGGATCGGGTCTTCCCAGGTCAGAAGCACAGCATCTGGTTGCCATAATGAACAGTGATGATGAGCGTTGGCAAGCCCAGCCGGGCAGCATGTTCTTGGCAGTGTGTGTGTGTGTGTGTGTGTGTGTGTGTGTGCATGCACATGCACGAGCACGGGCACACACATGTGTGCTCTTTGGTGATGCCGTGTGTGTGCCGACTGCCATGTTTCTTCCTGAGAGACTCAGACCTACCTTCTCCAGCAGTAATCATATTGAGTTCTCATTTCCCAAGCCTCCTTTGGTAGCTATGACACCTTCCCCTGATGGGGAGACCAAGAAGGGAGAGAAAGTGGAGGCAGGACATCTCACTTTGTGTTGATGCAGAACTGTATTCCTAAAATCCCGGAAGAATGGTCTCCATCTCTCCCTTTCGTAGTGGCTTGTTCACACTGGCTTCTCAGCTCTCCCGAGATACCAGAAGCACAGCATCCCCTCTACCCATACTCTGCCACATCCCCTGTCCCCCCTCGCACAGGACTGGACTCCTGATCACGACTGATCTGCTTAGCTCAGATCTGGGGCCTTTGTGGAAGCTCCTGGAAGAGAAACCGTTTGTCCCCGGGAATGGAACCAGTAAGAACAGAGGGGCTGTAGCAACCAAATAACCCCCTGAACGGAAGAGCCTGTGTGCCGGTGAGGCTTGAACGGGGGAAGGTGAGGGTGGCGTTGATGAACAGGGTCCTGGTAACATCCTTGGAACCCCTGGGTGAGTCTGGGCGGGAAGCTAGTCAACCCGCAGACTTCGCAGGTGGGGATCGTAATGGATTCTATTTTTCTCCTTTTCATCATAGTTTATGTCGCTTGTGTCCGTCCTAAATGACGCAGTGCTGACCACATTTTGCTGAATTGAGCAGCTGGGCTGGGGGAGCAAGTGGCCTCAAAGGAGGCCCAGGACTGAGACCCAAGCCTGCTGAGCCGAGGCTGTTCCTGGGTGACTGTTCAGAGAGCTGTCCATCAGCTGAGATGGGGCCCGTGGGGCAGTGGGTGGAGCATAGGGCTTGGCTCCTCCCTGTGCCCCTGCAGACGTGTCACTGACGATTTAGAGAGGGGGCGAGTGCAAACACTGGCAGGAACCTTGCAAACTGTTTGTCCCATTTGTGGCTGGGAGCTAGACAACCGGAAGAAAGGCATGAGTCCAAGACCACACAGTGTTCGAGATGAATTCTTTATTCTAATTTGATTTTGCTGGGGCATGGAGTTGTTGGGGTGTTGAGGCAGGGAAACCCACTAATGTTGGTGCCTTTCTTATAGAGCAGGGGGCAGTCCTGGGGCTGGGGTTGGGCTCAGGGGTGCATTTATATGAAGGCTTCCGGGTCCTCCCAGTCACAACTGTGTGCCCTCCTGGGGTGTACTTTTTTTTTTTTTAAATTTTATTTACGTATTTATTTTAGAGAGAGAGAGAGTGAGGGAGTATAAGCAGAGGGAGAGGGAGAGGGAGGGGGAAAGAATCTTGAGCAGGCTCCCTGCTGAGTACAGAGCCCAATGCGGGGCTCAATGCGGGTCAATGTGGGGCTCAGTCTTGTGACCCTGATATCATGACTTGGGCTGAAATGAAGAGTCAGCCATGCTCAATGTACTGAGCCCCCCAGGTGCACCACCTGGGATTCACTTTAACGCCAGCCACCGCCAGCTCTACTTTTCTCCCATCACGGTACCGCCCGGCTTCATCTGGAGCTCAGCCCCCCTCCTGCCCCTCCTCCTTCGCTCTGGGTGAAGTGGAGCTTCACAAGTGGTTGGGTGTGAGGATGGTCCAGGTGTGTGCATCTGGAGGGACACCGGCTGCAGGTTGGTGGTCAGGGAGGGCAGGGCCAGGTAGGAGAGTGACATGAGAGAGGGCTGTGCTTGGGGCAGCTGCCGACCCGCAGATGGGCAATCACATAGATCAATCCATGGTCCTTTGCTCAGAATCATTCGTGGAGGAAGGCAGTTTCTGCACCCTGAGGTCTAGTTGTCTATGATCTTTTGAGAGAAATGACCAAAGATATGAATATATACGTCTATACACACATGTACACACATGCACCCCCACGCATGAGCACACACACATGCATGTATATGCACACAAATGCACACCTACACACATGTACACGCAGAAATACATATGCACACACAACAAACACAGGCACATGCATACATATGCACGCATGTATAAACACACATATCCATAGAGACACATGCATACAATACATACAGGCACACACATGCACAGTCATAAGAGCACACATGCATACACACAGACACACACATGCATGCATACAGAGAGCGGGCTGCCTTTCTCCTCCTCTGGCTCTGAAGCCAAAGCCTTGGTCTAAGCCCTCCCACAGGACCTCGTTGCCCGCACACCACGCAGCCTGCCACTAGGGCTCCGCAGGGGAGGGTTGCCCTCTCCCACTTCGTGGTTTTGCTTTTTGAGCTTTCAGTTACTCACCATCACCTGAGCCCAGGAGCAAATGATCCCCCCTCTGATGTATCATCAGGAAGTCAGGAGTTGCCTGTGCCAGTGCCATTCCCCTCCCCTCGTCTGGTCAGGGAGGCATTTTGTCATGTCTGTCATCACAAGAAGGGCGCATACAGTGCACAAAGATACTGGGGAGAAGGAGCGACCACAGTCACGTAGCTTTTATCACAGTACATTGTTGTAATGGTTCAACTTTATTATGAGTTGTTGGTCTCTTGTGGTACCTAATTTATGAATTAAAGTTTATCACACATTTAGGAGAAAACAGTACACAGGATGCAATACCGTTGTGGTTTCAGGCCTCTGCCAGGGTCTTGAAACGTATGCCCCCTTGGATGGACGGGGACTGTGGTGCCCAAGAGGTCAGCAATTGCATTCATCTCGGTGCTTCCAGGCCTCTTCTGTGTGGGCCCTGCCACGTGCAGAGGGTGCATGAGTCCCTTCGTCTGGAAGGTCCGAGGGACTCCAGCTGTAGCACCACTCTGCAGGTCACTCCTTTTGCTGGTCCCAGGCTTCTTACCAGCCAATGTTGGCTCCTCTTGCCTTTCCCAGAGGTTCTCTGCTTTGACCCCTGGGTTCTTCACTTGTGACTGACTTGATTTTCACAGCTTGGCTCCTCAGGCTCTTCTGGCCACCTCAAGGCTGGGGGGAGAGTGGCCCCCTGTGAAGTGTGAGGTGCGGGGGGGGGCACACTTGCAGTGCCTCACCACAGGGAGAGACTCTCAGGGCCTATGCGGTGACCCAGGACCCCAAGGGCCCCAGGGGCGGGTGGGTCAGGGCCAGGCAGAGGGGGGCAGAGACCCTTCAAGTGAGTGGCATCTGATTCTGAATCCCGCAAAGATAAAATCCCGACGATTTCAAATTGCCACACTGAAGCTGGATTCTGAACTTTTCTTTTGCAACGAGAGGAGTGTGTGTGTGCGCGTGTGTGTTGTGTGTACATGTTTTTAATCTCCTTGCTCAAAAAGTTATTCACTCCTTCTAAAAGTAGAGGCCAAGCCGGTGATAAATTGCTGACTCTTCGACATGAATATTGTTCAATTATTCACAGATGTGTTTGGCCTGACAAAAGCCTTTGCTTCAGCACATTTCTCCTGTTAACCGAAGGCATTCATGTTAATGTAGAATCAGCTATCATTAGCACAGACTTTCAGCAGCTTTCAGCTACTCCAGTGTCTTCTTTCTTCACTCTATCATTTTCTCTTATGATTTAATTAGTGTGAGGCTGGAATCCTGGGCTCTGAATTTATCCAGAAAGTTGCACGGACTGAATTTTGACACCTGCTGATTCCCCGAGCTGGGCTGTCTGTTCCATTCCTCATCCACTGAATGAGAATGTGGGATGTTGGCTCTGCAGGTCTCCCGCACCGGCCTTTGGGGAGACCAGCTGGCCATGCCGGAATTCTGGATTTGGGACAGAGGCTCTTACTCTGGGTGTGGCCTCACCCACAGTATGAGATTAGTGTGGTTCCAATTGGATTGATTGGATCCAGATTGGATTAGATTGATCCAAAGAGCTCTCAGTCAGGCTGGATGGCTTTCACCACCCTCATCCTATGCCCTGGTTGTCCGCATGGTCTCCGCATGTCCCAGGAGGGCTAGGTGCCTCAGAGATCCCCAAGGGCAATGGTTTTTAAGCCTTTCATTTTTAGCAGCATAAATCTTTCAAAGGAAATTTTGTGCAGAATGTTAAATGTCCAAAATAGAAGAGCAAAACTGCTCTGGAGGAAATGAGGTGGTCCCACGTGCTCCCTCTTTTCTCCAGACCCAGAAGCCTCTCTCAGGAACTCCAGGGCTCTGCAAGGCCTAGCCTGAAATCCATGACCCAGCAAAGCCCAGCTGAGAAAGGCTGTAATTTTCCCAAGATAAAGACACTGGTCACTGGCAGAGCTGGGCCAGGATGCAACAGCTCTGAGAGCTCTGTCAGTACTCTTTTCACTCAGCTCCATCTTCCAAGACTCTTCCCAAATACCACATCCTTCATTAGAGCTCGGTCTCAGCACTGACAATATGTTTTGTTCATTTTTTCACTCAATAAGTATTTATTGATCTCCTCCTATATGTGAGGCACTGCTGTATGTTGTAAGGAAGCAACAGGAGACAAAATACATGATCTTTGCTCTTGCGAAGCTTATATTCTAGTGGGAAAATAAACACATAAATAATTAGATAAGTGAGGAAATATAAAGCTGGGAAAGGAATGCCAGGGATCAGGTGGAGATTACAATTGAAACAGGTGTTCTTTTACTGGAAGATGGCATTCAGATGCTGACTTGAAGGAGGTACACAGAAAGAACATATGAGCATCTGACTGAACAATGATCCAGGGAGAGGAAACAGTTCACACAATGGTGCAGAAATAAGAATGTACCTGGAGAGTCGAAGGAAGTGTGAAGCAGCCAGGGTGTCTAAAATAACAGATTCAGGGGGAGGCCAGTAATAAGAAGCCAAAGAGGTAATAGGACTGAATCATTGATGACCTCACAGGTCATTGCAAGGGTTTGTGCTTGCACTGGGTGAATGGTGGGGTACTTTAATGGTTTGAGCCAAGGGACCACAGGAGCTGACTTGGGTTTGGAAGGGATGACAACTGCTGCAGTATTGCAGAAAGTCAAGGGATGTAAATGTGGAAGCAGGGAGACCACACCATGGGGGTGATCTAGGTAAGCCATGATGACAACTTAGGCCTGTGTGGTGGTTAGTGTTCGCTTTCTGAATGTCTTTGAGGGTGGAGCCAACACAATTTGCTTAAGGAGTAGTTGTGAGGTATGATGGTAAAAGAATGGTCAAGGGGGATTAGGCAGTTTTTTGCCAGAGCAAACCAAAAGCTGTCATTGTTCAAGATGGGGAAGACCATGAAAGAAAGTTGTTGGGTGGGATCTTAGAAATTCAGCTCTGGAGAAGTTCCCCTTAGGTATCTGTCAGACGTTCAAGTGATGAAGTGATGTGAAGATTCTGTCCATTTGTGGTGTTTGCAACCTCTCAGCCCCCCAAACACAGTTGTAATTTTCAAAAGCAACTTGATCATATTATGAGCAGGATAGTTTTACATATATCTGAATGTCATTAGGACAGTATAAACATCCTGGTGCTGGGAACCTTACTCATCCTGGTACCCTCTGCTACTTCAGCACAGTGCTGGTCACATGGCCTGTGCCAACAAATGCTTGTTATTGTGAATTCACCCAATATTGTGGAAGAGTTACAGAATTCAAAGAACAGTATGACATAGCCTAACATCTTTCAAATTGTTTTCTGCTGAACACTAATCCCTTGGGATGTTCAATTAAAAAAACCAACTCCATAGTCAAATAAGTTTAGGAAACTCTATATTCTACACCATTGTCTTTGAGCTTCACAGGGCAGAGTTGCATATTAAAGGGATTAAAAAATCCTCCAAAGAAAAAACGTCCTCTGAAACATACCTAACCCTTTCCAATCATATCTGACTATTGACCTCTCTCCTCCTGTAGCCCTTACAGTGTCTTCTGGAACTCATTATATAGAATATAATGGGTGGGATGGGATATATTGGGGGACAAAAATAATGCTGAAAAGGCCCAGGCTTTTCACAATGTGATCTTAGGCAAACATCATTAGCTGTCTTGGCTCTGCTTCCTCATCTGATAGAATCGGAGTAGTTAATTCTACGATTGAAATGTGCAACATGCAAATTTTATTCATTTCTTTCATTTACATTTTTCCTAGGGTTAGGGCTGGGCTTAGCAAGTTAGTAAAGACCCCCATGGTTTATATTTAGCATCTAAATTATCTCTTCTTGCTGCTTTTCCCAGTATCTTCTCAGTTTCTCTAGGAGAACTCAGGCTACTTGCTAGCCATCCAGCCTCCCACCCGCAACACTAGCATGTGTGTCTGTCCTTAATCTCCCACCCCTACTGGTCTCTAGGCACTGAATTAGTCTCTAGAGCTTTCCTGCCTTCTCCATGTCTTCCCTAACCTACATATTGTGTGGAGGTCTGGCTTGTAAGAGTTAGCTAATGTCTGCTGGGTGGATAGGTAAGAATAGTTCAGGTATCATTCCTCACAGGAAAACCCAATTTCTGTAGCCCCCTGGAGATTAGTGCCTGGATCCAAAGAAGAATGTCTCTGATGGTTAAGAACTTCAGGACTGTGGGGTAACTTGGGTACATTTGCATCCTGTGACCCTCCATAGCACACTAGAAGTGTATTATCTTTTTAGTTTGTTTGTTTATGTGTTACGTGTTAAGTTTATGTGTTAAGAAACGGGCACATGAAGGCTGTGGAGGGCAAGAATGGAGAAAAGATGTTCAGAAGAACTCGCCTTAGTATAGCTTACCTAAACATGCTGGATTTTAAAAGGGTCTCAAATGCATGAATGAGTTGGTTGGAAAGTAAGGGAATTCTTTAGAGATCAGGTGTTAGAACGTCTGAATTACTCTAAGCTCTGGAGTGGGCATGTGTCTTTTTAGATTACACATGTAGGAAATAAGAGAAAGGGGCTGGGGTCTAAACAAAGTGGGAATACCCATACATAAAACTGGGGTACCTCAGTGGGTGACCTAAAAAATATGCACCTCACAAAGGGAGATGATGAGAAAATATACCCTTAGGCTCTAGGTATTTTGGAATAAAAGAACGTATTTTCCCCTGGGAACTCTTTTTTTTTTTAATTTAAAGATTTTATTTATTTATTTGACAGACAGAGATCACAAGTAGGCAGAGAGGCAGGCAGAGAGAGAGGAAGAGAAGCAGGCCTCCAGCTGAGCAGAGAGCCTGATGCAGGGCTCAATCCCAGGACCCCGAGATCATGACCTGAGCCAAAGGCAGAGGCTTTAACCCACTGAGCCACCCAGGCGCCCCACCCCCTGGGAAATCTTATCCACAAACTTGCCCTCATGTAGCCTTGGTGTCTGAATTTATATTACACGTGACCTAAAAAACTATATTCTGAAAATTTCGTTTAAGCTGTCCCAGGTTAGTTGTGCCCATAAGCATTTGGAAGTAACAAATATAAACACTCTCTGGAGAAAAACTCTAAATGCAGGGTTGGAAAATTCCCTTGGATAAAGATCTTAGGAACATGAACTCACAATGAAAAATCAATAAACACATGGGTTCACAAACCACTATTAGCAAGAGTCAGCAGAGACAACCAACTACAAAATTAGAACCACAAAGGCTGCAGATATTGGAATTGGCAGATAGAGAATTTAAAGCCAGGATGTTTAATACGTCCTTGGAATTAAATAAAAGTATGTTAAAAAACAAATCATGAGATTATAAAAATAGATCAGAGAGATTTAAAAAGAAGCCAAATAGATATTCTAAAACTGGAAAACATTTAAAAATGAAGTTAAAACTAAGTGGCTAGTCATAGAGAGGGTTAGTGAGCAGAAAGATAGATCTGAGATAGAGTTTGAGAGTCATGGATGGCACAGTGAAAACACCCAGCATTTCTCTAATTGGAATTTAAAAAAGAGAGTGAGAGACAAAAGAAAGAAGAAGGGAGAGGCCACACTGGGGTATACAATGACTTAGAACTTGGCAAATTTAACAAGAGACTCCAAGGCTTAAGTTCATTAAGTCAACACTCAGGTACACCACAGTGAAACTGCAGGACACCAAGAAAAAGAGATCCTAACAACAGCTAGGAACAAAGAACAAACTACTGCAGAGGAAAGAAAATTAGGCTGACAGATATCTTCTCTTGCTAACAATCAAACCAGGAAACTAGGGGAATGAGCTCTTCACATTTTGGAAAGAACATGACTATCAATATATAGAATACTATATCTAACAAAACTTCTTTTAAGAATGAGGAGAACAAACAGAAGTTTTCAGATAACCAAACACTGGGAGTGTTTATGGACAACTTTCACTTAGGGAATTTCTGAGAGTTCTTAGGAAGAAGAAAAATGATTTCAAAAGGAGGGCCTAAAATATTACAAGAATTGGTGAGCTAAGGAAATAGTAAGTGGGTATATCTAAATGAATATTGGCCATATAAAACAACATTAATTATGCCTAATTTGTGGAATAAAAACAATCATTAAAAATCCTGGACCATTATATGTAAGTCAGGATGGAAGTGATTGGATTTAAAGCATTCTGGGATCCTTGGTTTTTGAGAGAATTAGTAAAGATAACAATTCATGTAGTAGACACTACAGTTGTAGTATACAGTCATCGGTGACCTCAAACTCATGCTGACTGTATCCCACCTCTGATGCACCATGTTTCTTCTCTCTCTGTGCTGTGAGGACTTCTCCAAAGTCATGGGTGACCAACAGGCCCATGTGCAAGAGCAGGACAGAAGTTTGGGTGAGTTATTGCCACTGGAAGCAATTCCTAACCAAGAATGGAAGGTTATTTATAGGTTAATTATAGAATTCATTTCTCATGCTCCTCAGAAAACCTGGCAGAAGCAATACCCCATTTGCCATGACAAAGACCGTGATAGAGACCCTCTTAGGGGTTTTTCTCTCTTCCCTATCTCCCCATTCTCTCACTCCTGCTTCCTTAGATTGCCTGCTGAATATGCTATCTGCCTCCAAGCCCTTGTCTTAGATTCTGTTGATCAAGGAGCTCAAACTAAGACAATTAACTTTTCACTTTAATTTAATATCTAATTTAATTTAATTCGTTAAACTTAATTTAACAAATTTAACAAACATTAAAAGAATAAAAATGAGTAAATCACTTTTAAAACCAGTATAAGAAAAAAATGGAGTGGAGGGAAAATTCAGTTAATCTAAAGGAAGGAAGAGATAAGTTTTTTTTTTAAAGTTTATAATAAGTTGGTAAATAAGTTGGTAAAATGAACCCAAATATGTGAGAAATATATATGAGAAATCACAGTCAATGTCAATTGGCTAAATGCTCCAGTTAAAAGTTAAAGACTACCAAAATGGATTGAAAATCATAACATAGGGGAAGAAAAAGAAAGAGGCAACCCAAGAAACAGAATCTTAACTCTAGAAAACTCACTGATGGTTACCAGAGGGGAGGTGGTTGGGGGATGCTTAAAATAGGTGATGGGGATTAAGACATGCACTTGTGATGAGCACTAGGCGATGTATGGAATTGCTGAATCACTATATTGTACACACGAAACTAATGTTACACTGTAGGTTAAGTAATTAGAACTTAAAATAAAAACTTAAAAAAAAACAAAACCAAAACTGAAACAACAAAAAAATGCATAGCAAAACAAAGGAAAGTCCATATAGATGCTAGTTATAAGACACATATCAAAATCTAACAATACAGAAATTCTGAAATGAAAGGATGGGGAAAAAAAAATCATACACCAGGCAAATGTTGAAGGAAAACTAGAATACGTATCTCAGATATAATAGCTTTTAAGGTTAAAAACATTTTTAGAGATTAAAAAACCTCAGTATTTTGGATTGCCTGGGTGGCTCTGTCAGTTAAGCATCTGACTCCTGATTTCAGCTTAGGTCATGATCATAGGGTCACGGGATCAAGCCCCACATTGAGCCCCATGTTCAGCCCTGTGTCAGGCTCCATGCCCAGTGGGGAATCTGCTTGTGATTCTTCCTCTTCCTCTGCCCCGCCCCCCCAGCTCTGTCTCTCTGTCTCTCTCTCTCTCAAATAAATACATAAATCTAAAAAAAAAAAAACAACAACTCACTATCCATTGATAAAAGCTTTAATTTGTTATAAATATGTAATCATTCTAAATCTGAATGTATCTAATAGTGTTACTTCAAAATATATAAAACAAAAATTGATTCAAATATAAGGACAAATTGACAAATTTACCATCTAAGTGGGAGATTCCAACATCCTGCTCTCAGAGACTGATTGGTCAAGCAGATCAAAATCAATAATAACAGAGGAGATATGTACAGCAGAGTTAGCAAGCATGATTTAAGGATGTATGTAGAACACTGCACCAATAATTGGAGAGTACAATTCTTTTTCAATACACGTGGAACAATTTATAAGAATTGATCAAGTACTAGGTTGAATGCATTTAAAAAAATCTGTATCTAACAGATATTCTTAGGCAACAATGAAATTGCATTAAAAAATAAAAAATAAGAAAATATAACACATTAAAAATTCTATAATGAATATATAGTAGAAAAACAATAGTGAGAATATTATAAATCAAAGTTTGTGGGATGCAGCTAAAACTGGTGTCTACAGATGAAATTATGGCTTCAAATACTTTCATTATGAAAAAAGAGAAGCTGAAAAAAAATGAGCAGCTAAGCATCCAATGGTAGAAAATAATAATAGAAAAAACCCAAAGAAAGAAGTAAGGAAATAGTAAAGGAAAGGTCAGGAATTAAGAAGCTGGAAAACAAAGATTCAATAGAAAGGAGCAATAAGGGTACACATTTCTTATTTAAACATCCTACTAAAATTGACACACCTCTGCAAGACTGATCAGGCATGACAGTGAGAAGAAACAAACAAACAGCATTAGGAATGAAAAGGAGCTCAACTATGCACCAAAGCAGCAGAGATTAAAAAGTAGTAAGAGGGGATGCCTGGGTGACTCAGTCGGTTGAGCATCTGTCTTTGGCTCAACTCATGATCCCAGGGTTCTGGGATGAAGTCACACATTGGGCTTCTTGCTCAGGGTGGGGGGGTTCTGCTGCTCCCCCTGCTTGTGCTCACTCTCTCTCATAGATAAATAAAGAAAATCTTTGAAAAAAGACTTTAAAAAAATAAAAAGTAATAAGAGGATATCATAAAAAATTACGCTAATAATTTCAAAACTCATACAAATTGCATAAATTCCCAGGAAAATAAAAAGCCACTAAAAATGACTCAAGAAGAAATGATTCTAGCCATGAAGAACACTGATTCAACATTTAGAAACATTTCTTCAAAGAAGGCTCCAGTCACAAGACAGTTCTATCAATAAGGTAAGCTCTACTAAGCTTTCAAAGAACAAATAATTTTAAACTTACACAATTTTTGAGAGAGCCAAAGAAGAGACCAACATATCCTCGACAATATGAAATCCCAACAATGCCCGTAAGAAGTTATGGGTCAATTTAACTCGTGGCTTTTTCTGTAAACGTCCTAAACAAAATACTAGAAAAGTGAATCCCAAACCAAAGATAACGTTTTATGACCAAGTTTATATTGTTCCAGGAATACAAGGTTAGTTTGACATTAAAAAAAAAAACAAAAACAAAAAACAAAAACCCACAACAGATTCAATATACCTCAGTATCAAATTGAAACATCTGATAAAAATAATCAATTACTTATGGTAAAATTCTTAGCAAACTCAGAATAGAAGGAATGCTCCTTAGCCAGTTACACTATATCAACCTGAAATTTATAGCCAACATTATTTTGAGTAGCTAAATATTAAAAACATTCCTTGTAAAGTTCAGAACAAGAAAGGATTCTTGCCCTAGTACATCAATAATATTCTAGAAACCCTAGCCAATGCAATAAATCAAGAGAAAGACGCATAAGGACTACAAAGGAAGAGACAGTAATACTAGCAGATAATATGATAAAAAGCTCAAAATAATCTGTAAGAAATGAATAGAATTAATAAGAGAATTTAGCAGGTTGTCAGGTTTCAATTAATAAATATCAATTATATCTGTATACTTTGGAAAGGATCAGAAAATGAAATTAAAAATACTATTTATGGTAAGGAAGCAAAATATAGTGTATCTAAGATAATAAGAGCAGAGACTTATATAGCACTTATCATGGACTATGTACTATTCTAAACATTCCCTTTATATTAATCTAGGCAATCCTTATAACGATGCTGTGATGTAGATGTTATAAATTAGTCTCATTTAACAGCCGTGGAAACTGATAACCAAAGAGATTTTATAAGTTGTCCATATTGTGTGGTTAGTAAATTGCAGAGTAGGAATTCATATGCAACATCTGTTTTCAGAGTATGTGTTCTTAACAACTATTCTACAATTTCCTTTTTGGAGAAAATTGTGAGACTTTATTGAAAGACATCAAAAAATTTAAATAGAAAGGCATACCATGTTTATGGATAAGATAACTTATATTATAAAGATACCAATTCTCCCCAAATTGATCTATATACTCAATGGAACTTCAATCAAAATTCTAACAGGATTTTCATGGAACTTGACCAGTTAATTATAAAATTTATAAGGATGAACAAAGGATCAAGAAGTAAAAACAAGGGAGGAGAAGGATATTTGCCCTATCAAATAACAATATAAAATGCTAATACTATAAAAAATAATGTGGTTTTGGCACAGGGATTGACATAATAAAAATCTTGTAAATTGATCCATGCATGTGTGGAAACTGATAGGTGACAGAGTGAATCAGTGGGGAAAATAAGGGCTCTTCAATATGTGGTAGTTTATACAGATGGAAAACAATGAAAATGGATTCCGACTTCACACTATACACAAAAATTAATTCCAGATGGATTAAGGTCTTAAATGTGAAAGACAAAACCTTACAACTTTTGGAAGAAAATGTGAAAGACTAGCTTTATGACATTAGAGTGGTATTTATTAAAAACAACTCAAAAGGAGATGGCAGAGAAGTAGGAGACCTTATTTCAACCAGTTCCCTAAAGTGAGCTAATTATTTACCAGAACACTCTGAACACCCATGAAATCAGCCTGAGATGTAGGATTATACACTTCTGGATCTCTATGGGGGCAGAAGACGCTGGTGGACAGGTAAAGCAGGGTGGGAACACTTGGACTGATATTGGAGGATGAACAGAAGGGGGAGGAAGCCATCAGAAGTGACCCATTGGAAAGTAATACCCCAATACGAGAGTGCCCTGTGATTTGGGACCAGCATTAACTTGGAGTGTGGTTAAAAGCACTCACAAAGAGCAAAAGATCATAAGGGGCAACTGGTGGAATCAGGTGGTCACGGGCATGGGCCTATGCCCATGGACCCAGGATGGCCACCGCTGGCGACCACCTGTGCCAGAGAGAGTGTGGTGGAGTCTCCAATTCCTGGTCTCAGAGCCCCTGGGGTTGCGTGGCTTGCACCACTCTCAGCTAGGCACACTCCCACCTCCACATAAGGGAGTCTGGTGTGGGCGCCAGCCTGCACTCTCTAGAGCTACAGCTTTTTGTGCTCTGCACACACTGCACAACCAGGGTCTGACCCACTCCTTGCCCATGCCTGAGAAAGCTCCCTGCAGGCACTAGCTAGCAGTCTCTAGAACCAGCGGAGGGTCTGGACGCTCCCAGCCAGGGTCTGAAGGAACTCAGCGGATCTCTTGTCAGGATCCCTTGGCAGTGACCTGCACAACCATGAGGTCTGGATCCCAGACAGCAGTCCCCACAAAGACAGCCACTGGAAGCGGACTCTCTGGACCAATATTGCTCATGGTTTTAGTGGCACAGGGGTGCAGAGACAAGTGGGTGCTTCAGGCAATCCCTGAGATGGTGGCTGGGGGTGTGCACCACATGTAGGAGGTCACATGGTTCAGCAGAGTTTGCAGAGGGGGAATGTTCTGGGCCATCCAGAAGGGAGCAGACTGAGGCTTCTCTCTGAGACAGAGGTCTGGGTGCAGTTTGTTTTCCATTAAACCTCTGAAAAGCTGCAAAAAGCCACCAAACAACAAAAACCTCCAGAGAACAAAAGCCTTAAAAACTGGTTTCCACAGAGCCCAGCCCCTTGATAGGAGGCAGAAGGACTCAATCGAAACAAGACAGACAGAAAAACAGTGTGGCGGGCCCCTCCTCCAGAAGATAAGCTAAAAGAACGAGAGGACAACCACCACAGGGTCCCCATAAAACTGTAAAACCCCAACATCAGGGGAAAACAATGTATTAAGTTCCTGGTGTTGCCCTAAAACCTGTATATTTCATAAATACAACTTTTATTTTTAATTTATTCTCACAATTCTTGTTCTTTTTAATTTTTTAACCTACTTACCATTACAACTAGAGGTTTAATACAACATATTCCATAATAACCTTTTAATTTGAACTTTTTTCATACATATACCTGTATTTTTCTTTTTTCTATTTTTAAAATATATATATAGATATAAGCTTCAAGATAATCCTCTTTCCCTAATCAATACTACCCCTATATAAAAACCAGTTTTAATCTGCCTTTATCTCTGCAAAGTTGAGTCCTTTAACAAAGATATCAAGATATACCCAGGAAGAATCAAATAACTTTCCTTACCCACATTAAGGATTTATAATCACCCTCCCATCTTCTTCTTCTGTCAGTGTTTCTGTGTATTTGTTTTTGTTCTGGTAGTATGTAAATCTTATCCTTGGGTTCATTTTGGCTGGGTTCTTTTTTTTTCTTGTCATTTACTTTTGCCGGTCTTTTTGTTTGTCCGTTTTTGTTTGTACACCATATAAATCTGACTTTTGGGGCTCATTCTGGCTGTGTGTTCTCTCTTTTTTCTCTCTCTCCCTCTCTCTTTCTTTTTCTTTTTTCTTTCTTTTTGGTGGTGTCTTCTGATTGCTCCGAAGCATTCCAGGGTGCACCTTGCCTGGATGGTGGTTGATATATTCAGCTACACATCCCCTCAACCACCTCTCACCAAAATGACTAGAAGGAGGAACACCCAACAGAGGAAAAGTTCAGAGACTGTGCCCTCTCCATCAGAACTATTGGATATGGACATAAACAGTATGTCAGAAAGGGAATTCAGGGTAACAGTTATCCAGGCCATGGCTAGGTTAGAGAAAACCGTTAGTGACATAATCAAATCTCTAAGGGCAGAAGTGAAAGCTGCCCAGGGAGAAGTTAAAAATGTTATCAATAAGATCCAATCTAATCTAAATACTCTAACAGCTAGGGTAACTGAGGCAGAAGATGGAATCGTGATCTAGAAGACAAACTGATAGAGAAAAAGGATCAGGAGGAGGCATGGAATAAACAACTTAGAAGCTATGAAAACAGAATTAGGGACATAAATGTTCCCATGAAACATTCCAACATCAGAATTATTGGGATCCCTGAGGGAGCAGAGAAAGACAGAAGACTAGAATATATAGTTGAACAAATTCTGGATAAAAATTTTCCCAGTCTGGGGAATGGAACCAGCATTCACGTCCTATAGGCAGAAAGAACACCTCCCAAGATCAATGAATCTAGAAAGACCTCGAGGCACTTGATTGTGAGACTGATGAATCATAATTTTAGACAAGAACTTCTGAGGGCAGCTAGGGGGAACAGATTCCTTATGTACAGAGGAAGGTCCATCTGAATAATGTCAGACCTGTCAGCAGAAACCTGGTAAGCCAGAAAGGGCTGGCAAGACATATTCTGGGCACTAAATGAGAAGGACATGTAACCAAGAATACTTTACCCAACAAGGTTGACATCCAAAATGGATGGAGAGACAAAGAGCATCCAAGACTGGCAAGGTTTAAAAGAGTATGTGACCACCAAGCCAGCACTACAACAAATACTAAGGGGGGTTCTATAAAAGAAGAAAGAACCCAAGAGTGACACAGAACAGAAATTTACAGAGACAATCTATAGAAACAAGGACTTCACAGGCAACATGATGTTGATAAAAAGGTATCTTTCAATAATCACTCTCAACATGAATGGCCTAAATGCTCCCATAAAATGGCACAGGGTTGCAGATTGGGTAAAACGACAGGACTCATCCACATGCTGTCTACAAGAGACCCATTTGGAACCTAAAGATACATCCAGAGAAAGTGAAGGGATGGAGAAGCATCTTTCATGCCAATGGGCCTCAAAAGAAAGCTGGGGTAATGATTCTCATACCAGATAAATTAGATTTTAAAGTAAAGACTCTAGTCAGAGATAAAGAAGGACACTACATCATTCTTAAAGGGTCTATCCACCAAGAAGATCGAACAATTGTAAATATTTGTGCTCCCAATATGGGAACAGCCAACTACATAAGCCAACTGTTAATCAAGATAAAAAGTCATATCGATACGAATACACTAATAGTAGGAGATCTAAACATGCCACTCTCAGTAATAGACAGACCATCCAAGCAGAAAATCGATAAAGAAACAAAAGCATTGAAGGACACATTGGACCAGATGACCCTCATAGATATATACAGAACACTCCACCCTAAAACAACAGAATACTCATTCTTCTCAAGTGCACATGGAACTTTCTCCAGAATAGACTACATACTGGGTCACAAATCAGGGCTCAACTGATAATGAAAGATTGAAATTATTTGCATATTCTCAGACCACAGTGCATTGAAACTGGAACTCAACCACAAGAAAAAGTTTGGAAGGAATTCAAACACTTGGAAGCTAAAGAACACCCAGCTTAAGAATCTAGAATCTAGAATCTAGAATGTTTGGATCAACCAGGAAATCAAAGAAGAGCTTAAACAATTCATGAAAACCAATGAGAATGAAGACACATTGGTCCAAAACCTATAGGATACGGCAAAGGCAGTCCTAAGGGGGAAATACATAGCCATCCAAGTCTCACTCAAAAAAAAAAAAAAAAAAAAAAGTCAAAAATGCAGAATACACCAGCTTTCTTTACACCTTAAAGAACTGGAAAATCAACAACAAATTAAGCTAACCCCATGCACAAGAAGGGAAATAATCAAGATTAGAGGAGAGATCAGTGAGATAGAAACTAAGGATACATTGGAACACATCAAAGAAACTAGAAGCTGGTTTTTTGACAGAATCAATAAGATCGATAAACCACTGACCAAACAAATCCAAAAGAAAAGAGAGAGGACCCAAATCAATAAAATTATGAATGAAAGGGAAAGATCATGACTAACACCGAGGAAATAGAAACAGTCATCAGAAATTATTATCAACAGTTATATGCCAATAAGTTAAGCAACTTTGACGAAATGGATGCATTCCTGGAAACCCAAAAACTTCCAAAACTGAATCAGGAAGAAATTGACAACCTGAATAGACCAATATCTAGTGACGAGATTGAAGCAGTGATCAAAAACCTCCAAAAAACAAGAGCCCAGGACCTGATGGATTCCCTGGGGAATTCTACCAAACATTCAAAGAAGAAATAATACCTATTTTCCTGAAGCTGTTTCAAAAAATAGAAACAGAAGGAAAACTTCCAGACTCTTTTTATCAAGCCAGCATTACCCTGATCCTCAAACTAGGCAAAAACCCCATCAAAAAAGAGAATTTCAGACCAATATCCCTGATGAATATGGATGCCAAGATTCTCAGCAAGATCCTAGGTAATATGGTCCAACAGTACATTAAAAAGATTATCCACCATGACCAGGTGGGATTTATCCATAGGATACAAGGGTGGTTCAACATTTGCAAATCAATCAATGTGATAGAATAAATCATTAAGAGAAGAGAGAAGAACCACATCCTCTCAATTGATGCTGAAAAAGCATTTGACAACATACAGCATCCATTCCTGATTAAAATGCTTCAAAGTACAGGGATAGAGGGAACATTCCTCAACTTCATCAAATCTATCTGTGAAAAACCCACAGCGAATATCATTCTCAATGGAGAAAAGCTGACAGCCTTCCCTTTGAGATCAGGAACACAAGGATGCCCACTCTCACCACGGTTGTTCGACATAGTACTAGAAGTCCTAGCAACAGCAATCAGACAACAAAAAGAAATAATATGTATTTGAGTTGGCAAAGAAGTCAAACTCCCTCTCTTTGCAGATGACATGATACTATACATGGAAAACCCAAAAGACTCCACACCCAAACTACTAGAACTCATACAGCAATTCAGTAATGTGGCAGGATACAAAATCAATGTGCAGAAATCAGTTGCTTTCTTATACAATAACAATGAAAATACAGAAAGGGAAATTAGAGAATTGATTCCATTTACTATAGCACCAAGAGCCATAAGATATCTGGGAATAAATCTAATCAAAGAGGTAAAGGACCTGTACTCGAGGAACTACAGAACACCCATGAAAGAAATTGAAGAAGACACTAAAAGATGGAAGAGCATTCCATGCTCATGGATTGGAAGAATAAACATTGTTAAAAATGTCTATACTGCCCAGAGCAATCTATACTTTCAATGCCATCTGGATCAAAATTTCACTGCATTTTTCAAAGAGCTGGAACAAATAATCCTAAAATTTGTATGGAACCAGAAAAGACCCTGAATTGCTAAGGAAATGTTGAAAAAGAAAACAAAGCTGGGGACATTATGTTGCCTGATTTCAAGCTTTACTACAAAGCTGTGATCACTAAGCATGATACTGGCAGAAAAACAGACACATAGACCAATGGAACAGTGTAGAGAGCCCAGATATGGACCCTCAATGCTATGGTCAAATGATCTTCGAAAAGCAGGAAAAAATATACAGTGGAAAAAAGATAGTCTCTTCAATAAACGGTGTTGAGAAAATTGGACAGCTATGTACAGAAGAATGAAACTCGACCATTCTTTTACACTATACACAAAGATAAACTCAAAATGTATAAAAGACCTCAATGTGAGGCAGGCGTCTATCAAAATCCTAGAGGAGAACATAGGCAGTAACCTCTTTGACATCAGCCACAGCACTTCTTTCAAGACGTGTCTCCAAAGGCAAAGGAAACAAAAGTGAAAATGAACTTTTGGGATTTCATCAAGATCAAAAGTTTCTGCACAGCAAAGGAAACAGTCAACAAAACAAAGTGGAAACCCTCAGAATGGGAGAAGATATTCGCAAATGACACTACAGACAAAGGGCTGATTCTATAAAGATATTCGCAAATGACACTATGGACAAAGGGCTGATATCTATAAAGAACTCCTCAAATTCAACACATGCAAAACAGAAAATGATGTTTAAAAATGGGCAGAAGACATGAACAGACACTTCTCCAAAGAAGACATACAAATGCCTAACAGACACATGAAAAAATGTTCATCATCATTTAGCCATCTGGGAGATTCAGATCAAAAGCACTTTGAGATACCACCTTACACCAGTTAGAATGGCCAAAATCAACAAGACAATAAACAAAAAGTGTTGGAGAGGATATGGAGAAAGGTGAACCCTCTTACACTGTTAATGGGAATGTAAGTTGGGGCAGCCACTTTGGGAAACAGTGTGGAAATTCCTTAAGAAATTAAAAATAGAGCTACCCTATGACCCTGTGATTGCACTACTGGGTATTTATCCCAAAGATACAGATGGAGTGAAAAGAAGGGCCATCTGTACCCCAATGTTCATAGCAGCAATGGCCACAGTCGCCAAACTGTGGAAAGAGCCAAGATGCCCTTCAATAGATGAATGGATAAAGAAGACATGGTTTATATATACAATGGAGTATTATGCCTCCATCAGAAAGGATGAATACCCAACTTTTGTATCAACATGGACAGGACTGGCGGAGATTATGCTGAGTGAAATAAGTCAAGCAGAGAGAGTCAATTATCATGTGGTTTCACTTACTTGTGGAGCATAAGGAATAACATGGAGGACATTGGGACATGGGGAGGACAAGTGAGGGAAATTGGAACGGAGACAAACATGAGAGACTGTGGACCCAGAAACAAACTGAGGGTTTTGGAGGGGAGGGGGGTGGGAGGTTGGGTGAGCCTGCTGGTGGATATTGTGGAGGACATGAATTACATGGAGCACTGGGTGTGGTACATAAACAATGAATTTTGGAACACTGAAAAAAATTAAATTGAATTAAAAACAACAACAACAACAACAACACAAAAAAACCCTAAGGATAAATAAAAAGATTGCAAAAGGAGGGTAGATTGGCATTAGTAACTTCTAGTTATTAGAAAACAACAGAGACCAGAAAGATAAGCAACAAACTGAGAGAAGAGATTTGTAGTACACATAACTGACACTGGTTTAGGGTGCAGAGTATAAGAAAGAACTTCTGTAAATAAATAAGGAAAAGACTAACAGCTCAAAGGAAAGTGGAACAAAAGGTAGGAGCAGAAATTTCCCCACAGAGTGTGGAATGGCCAACAAGTATATAAAAAGATGCTCAACCTCTATAAAAATCAAGGAATTCATATTAAAATAATATTGTGATATAATTTCTTACTGCCTAAATAAGCAATAATCAGAAAGTCTGAAAATACCAAGAAAAATTAGCAAGGGTATAGAGCCAATGAAATTTTCCTACAGTGCTGGTGGGAGTATAAATGGCTACAGATGGTTTGGGAAACAACTTGCTGTTACCTAGTAAAGTTGAAAGTAGGATCTCCAACATTTCCACTTATACATATATGGTCTAATAGAGAAATTCTTGGAAATGTGCATCAGGACAAAGGTACAAGGATCTTAACAATAACATTGTTCTTAATGTTACAAAACTGGAAACAACCCAAAATGTGCACCCACAGCAAGATGAATAGATAACATTTTTGATGTGCTCATAAAAGGAGTACTACACAGTGATGGGAGTGGGTGAATTATGGCTGAGTGTTCCCTATGCAGGAATCTCAGAATGATAATACTGAGCCTAAGAAACATTTGCAGAAGAATAAATAGAGTATAATTCTACTTATACAGAGAGAAATCAGGAAAAACTAAGTATTATTTTGTTCAGGAATTAAAGATATATCTAGTAACACTATAAAACAAGGCAAGGTAATGGTGAATATAATTCAAAGTAGTACTCTCCCTGGGGAGGAGGTAAGAGAATACAAATTGCAGAGGGGTATACGAAGAGATCCCCATGGTACCAATTACATTCTATCTCGTAATCTGGGTAATGGCTACAGGTTGTTGTATTTTGTTATTATATTACTTTTACACTTTAAACTTTATATATACTTTGTAAATGATACATTTCCCAATTAAAAAAAAGAGGAAAAATGTCTATGGAGAAACTTTCTGTTTCGATTATGAAGTGTTGCCATTCACTTTCCCCAAGCCCCCCAGAACATCACAAAAAGGGAAATAGGAAAAAAAATGACAACATTTAATAAAGCAAGGAAACTTCCCAACCCCTCACAACAAATACAAAGTATCAGTATCAAAAAATGGACATAGGACTGAGCAGAGTAAATATGCTGAAAGCTGACACTTACCACCTTGGGCTACCAGCAGGATGCAGACTTCCCCAAAGACCAGTGTCTCTATCTTGAAAGACAATGATCCTTTGGTTAGAGCAATGAGGCCCAGGGTTGTGACCTGGCCCTAGGAGATGTAGAGCAGGTTGCATGACTCTGCAGAAAGGGAAGGCAAGAGGAACGGAAGGAGAAAGAGATGGCAGGTCATTCCCGTGACCAGCTTATTGATGATCTGGCTGTCTATCCAGGCTGACTGCTTAAAACACATAGGGCTGAAAGGGGGAGGAGACAGCCCAGAAAGCCCAGACGCCTGTTACTGGGGCCATGCTTCTGTTCTGCAGCTGCTGGGAGTGTTGGGTGCTGTGGTCCACAGCTGCCCTTCTCTAGAAAATTTCTCACAGTATAAGAGGAGCTGCCTCATCCAGACATGCCTGGGAGGTTATACTTGAACTCAGGGGTGGGTTGGGGCTCCCAGCTCCTAACCAACTGACTAGTGTGAGGGAACCTAGCACTGGACCATTCTGTGTACCATTCCTGCCCCAGGATCAGGCTGAGGTGGGAGTCCAGCTGAAACTCCATCTTCTGCTCTATCCAACTTCCTCCTCTCCTTTACAGGTCTCTTCCATGAGAATTGCCTTTCTAGTCTCTGCTTTGAGGGCACCCAATGTGTGTAAATTACACTGATGTTTTTAAAATCTCTTTTCCCCACTTACATTACTCTTTAGCAAGTAATTAACCTCATTTACACATACTTTATTATTTCATTTAAAAAAATAAATACAAAGCCTTTGTATAGGAATAATAAATAAAGATTGGGTAGGGTAGAGAGGGATAAAAAAGCTACAAGTAGATGAGAAACATACATGTCAAGAGGAAAGAGCAAAACTCTACAAAAAACTTCAGATAAATATTAGGTCCAACCATATGAAATTGTTGATGTTTGACCATTATTGACTCACAAAAATACAAATTTATATGGTCCAATCTGAATAGGTTTCCAAATTCTTACAGAAGTTAAAGGCAATTTTTTTAAAATATTTTTTTTAATTTTTTTTTTTTTTATTTGACAGAGAGAGAAATCACAAGTAGGCAGAGAGGCAGGCAGATAGGAAGGGAGAAGCAGGCTCCCTGCTGAGCAGAGAGCCCGATGTGGGGCTTGATCCCAGGACCCTGGGATCATGACCTGAGCCGAAGGCAGAGGCTTAACCCACTGAGCCACCCAGGTGCCCCCAGAAGTTAAAGGCAATTTAATCTCTCTAAAACAGAGCTCAAAAAGAAGTAGATGGTTTGAAGAAAAAAAATAAGACGACAGAAAGAAATGGCATGTAAGTTAGTGGTGCTCCTGAAGAAAAATGGAAGATAAAACAGAAACATTATAGAGATGAAAGCCACATTAAGAGCAATAAAATAGGATGAAACTAACTGAAAACAATGGCATAGTGGCTTCAAGAAATCATAGTAAACAAAATGGCAAGTGGAGTGATCCAATCATGATTATAGAGAAGGTAATAGATACTGCAGTCTTTGATAGGGTTCCCTGTAAATGGGCTCTGAGGTGCAGTGTTGCAGGTAACACCTCTAAGGAAGGGAAATAGGCAGGATTGGACAGAGGGAAGCTGACATGTGATGTGGGTACAGCTGAGGTCTGAGCAAATTTCATATGGAGCTCTGGAGGGGGACGGCCCTTCAAAGGTGTTCTGCACTGAGGGTAAAGGGCTAAGCCTTTGCTCATTCCAGCTCATCATTGGCTCTGGATGAGTCAGTTTCCTATGGCTGAGGGCTAGTCCCAGTGAGTAATGCAGCTGTGAGCTCTTAGCAACTGATGGATCTAGCAGCTGGGGGTAGGCACCTTGGCATGAACGATTTGGTGGAGCACTACAGAAACCATTAGAGTCCCCCTCTTGCACCACTCAGATCCACTTGCTTCTCATGGTAAGTTTGCTTCCTCTGGGAATAGTTTCTTCAGGATTCCTGCTGATCTTATTTCTATTGGGTCATATATCCCCAATAGCAAAGGCTGCAGGTGCCAAAGCCTTGACCTTGCTGTAGAGTCCCTTTCTCTTCCGGGCACCACTCAGCAGGCAGCCTTCTGTGTCACCCAGTAAATGGGTTGAACAGGGACAGTTATGTAATACAATAATCTGTCCTTCACTTTTGAGGGAGTCGAGCATGCCCCAAATGCCTGGACCATAAAAACTTTACTGAATCTCAGAAGGGTGTATCTCTTTGTAGAATGCATGAACTTTATGAAGGCCTCCAAAGTACTTGCCAGGTCCTGCTCATCCACCATTGTCAATAGAAAGGATGTCTAATTGGTGTTCTGCCAGTTATGTGATCTGATCTTCGTTAGTGGTCTGCTTAGTGGGAGGAAGGGTGGTGGTAGATCCTGAGAGAGACAAGCATTTTCTCGTAAGGCACCAGTCTCATATGAGGTTCCCACATGATTTTCAAGCAAGGGGGATTCACTTTGTTCTAACAGAGTAGGCTACTCAAAATCCTCCGATGTAAATATTCAGATACCACATACCCCAAGCCTTGGGGTCCTCTATCTTCCCTGTTAAGGCCTTCTTTTGCTGAGCTCCCAAGGCTAGTTCTCCCCTCTGTTTACCCGGCTGCTGCAGTCAGTTGGGGTTTTCTTCAGTTCTACAAGGAAACCCTCTGGCTTTCACATTTTTTTCTTGAATGGGTGGGGAAGCACACCGAGCTGTCACTGCTTTTTAACACATCAGTGGCCCTCAGCTACCCATTCTGTTGTCCTTATAGTCACACTTACATCATACCCTCAAGCTTTTCTATCAGCCTCCTTCCCTCAGGTAACTCATTAATGCATATCCCTGACATGTTGCTCTGTGTATCTTATCTTTGAAAGCTCAGGGAAGGCCGTTAATTTTATCATGTTGGTTTTGGCCCATTATACCAAACTGACAAGATCTTGAATCTTGATTTCTTCTCATTCACTGTGTTACCCTCCCAGTTTTATATTATCTTCATTCAATTTATTGGTAAAAATGTTAAGTAGGACTGGGTCAATGTTGGTAAAACTGTTGGACAAGACAAGGGTAGAGATAGGTTGTTGAGGCGTGCCATTAAGAGCCATGCCTCATTAGTCTCGCTAATACAACAAATATTTATTGAATACCTAATATCTGCTGGGCAACCTTCTCACATTGGGGATATAATGATGAAAAAGAAATGTCTCCTGACCATAAGCTCCTTATGCCTCTCCGTATAGGTTTACATCAATCAATTTACTTCCCATTGTGTGCTAGGGCTTTCAGCCAGGTTATAAATATACCAAAATGTACTGTAATCTAGCCTGCGGTTCTTGGAAATTTTGATTTAATGGATCAGTAAAAATCTTAATACAAATAATAACGGGTAATACAAAGAGGGTCCTTTCGACTGGTAATTTTGTAAAATAAAGATATTATTTAAAAAGTTCTCTCTAGGGGGTGCCTGGGTGGCTCAGTGGGTTAAAGCCTCTGCCTTTGGCTCAGGTCATGATCCCAGGGTCCTGGGATCAAGCCCCGCATCGGGCTCTCTGCTCCACAGGGTGCCTGCTTCCCCCTCTCTCTCTGCCTGCCTCTCTGCCTACTTGTGATCTCTGTCTGTCAAATAAATAAAATATTAAAAAAAAAAAGTTCTCTCTAGTGATTGTCATTTCATAATATATAGGACTTTTCTTGCCCTCATGGAGTTTACAATCTAGTGAGAGCCAGACTTTGAACAGAGAAACAAAGGAATAAAATACAAAGTGCAAGGTGTGAAACTCATTATGAAGGAAATAGATGAGGCACAAGAGTCGAGAATGATGGAAGCAGCCAGAAAAGGCCTTTCAAAGAAGTGGCATGTCCTGGCCTTCACGAAGGGATGGCAAGAAGCCAGCTGTCTGGAAGGTCTGGGAGAGCACAGCCTGTGGGAAGCTCCTGCTGGGGAGCTTGGTGGGGCTGAAGGACCGGGAAGGAGGCTAGGTGAGCTGGGGCTAGCAAGAAGGAGCCTCCAACACTAAATGGGGGAGAGCATGGGGAGACAAGCAGGATTAACTCTAAGGGACCATCGGGGCACGCCACATGCTGCCTGCAACCATCCTGCCGGTGACTCTGCTCCCCTCAGTGTGAAGGCTGTGCTGATCCACAGGGGACATCAGCGCTGGGCTGCTGGCTTCCCAGCAGCTCCATGCAACTCCCCCGAGCATCGAGCAGTCAACCTCCCCCAAGCCCACTTTCACAAGAGCCTTAGAAAAAGAGAGTAGAGTTCACGGGGGCTGGCATCCCTTTCTTCAGCACGGCTTGGGAGGAAGATCCCCTGGAGTATTCCGTGGCACAGCTGGAGAACCTCTGCCTTGGAGTTCTGGCTTGCACTGAATGGTTTGCCTGAACCCTTCCCTCCACCGAGAGGTTGGCTGAAGTTGGAGCATGTGGGGCTTGCTAAGCCACAATAAGGAGTTTGGATTTTATTCAAGATACAAAGGAAATCACTGAAAGGTTTTGAGCAAGGAAGTAAAGCAATCTGATTTACATTTTAAAAACCTCACTCTGCTTGCTGTGCGGGGAATGGATTATATGAGGACTTCAGTTGGAGCAGGGGAACCAGTTGGTGGCTGTTGAATTAATCTGCATGAAAGGAAGTGGCTTGAGCAAGAGAGTTCACATGGGGAATGGAGAGAAGTAAACAGACTCCAAAAACATTTAGGAAGTAAAATGATAAGTCTCACTAATTGATTAGATGTCAGCATAACATGCCAGATATTCTGCTTAAGCCACGGGGTAAGTGGGGTTGCATTTACAATGGGGAGAAGGAAGGGCACATAATTTTAGGGGAGAAAAGAATGGATCTCCTTCATAAATGTGAAGTTTGAGATATTTGAGATATTTGTGAGATATTTGAATGATATGTCCTTTGGGCCATTGGGTGTTTTGTTCTAGAGTCCAAAAGAGAGGTTTGGGCTAGAGATATAAATTTTGTCTTATTTATTGTATACACAGGATTGAAGAGAATATGGACAGATGAAATTAGAGAACAGTCTAGAATCCTAGAGAATGTCCATATAGGGTGTTAGCTGAAAGGGATCTAGGGAGAGGGAGGGTAGGAGAAGAGGGAGGAAGGAAGGGGAAGATAAGGAAGGGCGGAGAAGGGAGGGAGAGGCAGGGAGGCGGAGAGGGAAGGAAGGGAGCAAGGGGGAGACAGGAGAGGACAGAAGAGAAGAGAGAAGACTAAATGGAGGTTTTGAGGACCAGGAGATACCAGGCATTTTTGTAAGGCACTAGGAGTAATGCAGAGAGAGCGCGTGTTTGCTGGTGAAGGAGAATGGGTAGCAAGAGTGAAGTTGGAGGCCCATGCTAATGGGTCATGTCTTTTCCTGAGGCTTTTTTTAGGAAAACAGACAAGGTGTCTCTATTCTTTGAATCTTTACATATACAATTAGAGGTCACATGCTCCTAATTGCATGTTCTTTCAGTGCTCTGTGATGAAACGGGCCTGACTCTAAACCCTAGAACTCACTGAGACTGTTGGGAACGCTTTTCTCATCTCGCCTTGTCTTCTGGCCAAAGTCTTCTGACTGGCAATGGCTCCATCCTTCTGATGAAGACTGAGGCAGAGCAGGGACTGAGGGTCAATACCTGTCCTGTGTCTTTGGCTGACACTGCACTGTTTGCCTCGAGCAGGATGCTCCCTTGTCCTATTTATACAAATGTACCTGGGAGAACACTGGTTTTTGTCCTTTCCAGTATCACCTCGGCTCATTATTAGCTGTGACCTCTAGACACTGTTCTTATCAGTATATACCACTCTGGCATTTCTCCCTGGCGATGTGCCCAACCGTAGTGATTATTCTGGCTGATTCTTCAACATTCATTATATCCTCGGTGATGATTCTACTATAGTTTTATGAAACAATTCTCACTAGTGATTGGTTTAGGGATGACTGTATTACCCAATTTCATCCAGCCTGAGGGTAAAGCTGGCACACAGGGGAGGGTAGGACTGATGGAATCCCCGGATGTGTCTCTCTCAGAACACGCCTAGAGCCCACCCACCTAGTGAGCTTTTATAATATGTTTCTTTCCTTTAAGTTAATTTGAGTTGCTGCTTCCTCTGTTTTTCAAAGTCATCCTTTTTCTATCACCTTCCTTCGACCGCCTCCCCCGCCCCCCGGCATCCTTTTGAAATCCATATTCATCAAAGAGCTCCCTGTGCAGATGGCTTGATTTCTGTAGATGTCTCCATGTCTTTGTAAATGGTACTAACTCTAACTGCATCCCAAGAATTTCTTGTTGTATGGCCTTCCAACCTCTTTCAGTGTTCCAGTGTTACAAAATTTCAGACATCCAGTGTTTTAGATAATCTGTCTTGTTATTCCCACAGACTATTGAAATGTGTGCTTGAAACATGGTTTTGGCATCTAGACTTCTTTTTCTCAGAATGCCCATTGCACCAGCTGCAATATAAAATCTGTTGGCCTGTGACATGCCCTGATTTTTGGTTTGGAAATATGGTCACTGTTCTCTTAGAGTCTGCCCATGGCACCAGACCAACCGATTTGAATGTTTTGAAACCTACATTTCAAAAGTGACATGTCTGACTACATCTAATGCTTCTTTCATTCACAATAATAACCTCCAGCATGACATGGTCCCTTTCTCCCAAGGTTCCCGTCACTTCTACTTTACCAATTTGTTCTTCCTTGTTGGTCAGAATTAAGTCCAGACTAGCAGCTCCATTCTTATGTCCTTTTCTTTTTAAGAGACGCAGCTGTCAGCGCTGAGCGTCAGGTAGCTCAATTGGGATGAACCCAAGGGACGTATTTGTGGTAATTCACATGCCTGGAAGAAAAGAGTTTGATGTGAGCTTCAGATCAGCAGAGAAATTGGATTTATTTTGGACACTGTATCAGGAGGAAAAGGACCCAGCCACTGGGAGAAATTGAGGTGATTGAATAGACTGGACCAAGGCTAAAGGCTGTGTCCATTCTCTTCAAGAAATGAAGCAGTGGCTCTTGGAGACACTGTGTCTGCATTAGGAGGTTACTGTACAGTGTTGGCAGATCTGATAAAAGATGCAGATCACATGGGGTGGGGACTGGCAGATGTCAGTCCAAGATGGAGGGGTGGTAGGAGTGCATGTTGCTGGCCTGATGTTTTCATGGCAAACCAGGTAGATCTTGCCGGCAGATGAGAGAGTTGTGTAGGGCCAGCCAGGGAAGAGGGCAGGAGTGTTGGGGGGTGGAGCACCATGTTCTGTACAAGTGCTGGGAAGCCAGAGAGTGGGGTGGATTCTAGGGTTAGTCAGCTCCGGTTGGAGTATACCCTGGGCAGGTAAATTACTATAAATTACTATAAATTATATAAATTAATTATATAAATTACTATACCCTTTCTATAAGACGTGGGTATTAACCTGCTCTGCCGGTTGATGAGAATTGAATTTTAAGGTATGGAAAGCACTTAATACAGAACTGGTGCAGAGTAAGGACTCAGTAAATGAGAAGGACACAGGCGAAAGAGAGCAGACTCTACTTGCGCTCAGAAGATCCCTCATGAGGTCTACAGGAAGTGGGAAAGTGAAACCAGGGGAAGCAAGGGAGAGGAAAAATAGGCAGGAATGAGAAGAAGGGCTTCAAAGGGGGTGGAGGACAACCATGCCATCCAGAAATAGGCCTAAGGGACAGCTGCACATTGAGACAGTGAAGAGCACACAGTGCAGTGTGAACACCTGTGTTAGACCAGGGGTGCAAATACAAAGACAACAGTGCCTTTCCTGGAAAGCTACAGGTATCTGGCTGCAAAGAGAAAATGTAGAAACAAGGGGAAGGGAAGAAATGAACTTTTGAGTTTATTACGTATGTAAGTATAACTGGCTTAAGTCCGCAGTACCTGCCATTGAAAGAATATGGTTACTGAGCGATCCCGAGCCTGTGCCCGGCAGCAATGTGTGTGGACCTTGGGCCTCTATGCACACAGGTGGCTGTATAAGCAGCTATGCAGACCAGGGTTCCTGTAACTGTGAAGGTTTCTCCTATGTAGAGTGAACTTAGAGAAATTTTGCTAAAAGCTTTCAGGGTAAAACCATCTAAATAATGCTACTAATTCCAGCAGCTATCCCACACCAGGAGCATATGTTCCAGAGTGAACCTGAGATAGGAGACATGAACTGCTGTTTTCTCGGTCATTCTCAGGTTTCCTTCCTCATACATCCCAGAGTGTGAGCCATACCTTGGCTGCAGGTTTTTCTAGTGTGTAAGGATAGTCTTGTGAAGTTGTAACTTAAATGGAAGCATCACTGTGCATTGTTACATATGTTATATTGTAAAATATGTCAGAGTATAGGGGCTAACTATACACACACACACACACACACACGATCATGTGTGCGTGCACACACTCAGGCAATTTAAAGAAGAAGAAGAAGGAGGAAGAGGAGAGGGAGGAGGAGGAGGAGGAGGAGGAGGTGCACAAGGGGAAGGAGGAGGAGGAGGAGGAGGAGAAGAAGAAGAAGAAAAGCAATTTAACCACTCAGGTTAAGAAAGAAATCAGTGCCTGTACTGGAAAGCCTCCTATGTCCCTCCCCAACATTTTCCCTTCCTTTCCCCCAAGGCAGACACTATCCTGACTTCCATGATAGCATTGCCTGATTTTTCTTCAGAGTCTTTCTGTCTATTAACATATCCCTAAACATGATATTGTTGGGTTTTGTGTATTTTTCAACTTTATACAAATGGAGTCATAACATACATATTTTTTGTGATTTTTTTCTTTTGCTTCTTGATAGGCTTGTGAGCTTTAGTCAGTTCATTTTATTGCTACAATTCTATTCCATCACAAGTACCCCATCACTTACTCACTGGCTCTACTGTTGACAGACACTTGTTTGTTTTACAATACTTTTACCATCATGAGCAGTGCTGGTGTGAGCACTCTTTTATGGTTGCTGATGTAGACATGTGTGATTTATATATAATATGTACACATATAATGTGTATATATATACATATATATATATACACACACACATACGATGTGTGGATATATTATCCATTTGTAATTATATAATAATGTACAGAACTGCATTCTCCAAACATTGTATAATGTAGAAATTTAGGGAATTTGCAGTAGTAATATTGCCCATGCTCAATTTCTGTGCCTTCCTTTGATTTTAGAATATACCTCTGACATTCAAGCCAAACCAAACCAAACCAAAACAACAACAACAAAAAACCCCAGCTCCTCTGTTTGGGAAGTTAAATTTTTGATAGGTCATCAGAGATTTCTGAGAGAGGATAACCCAGAAGTTTAGTTGAGAAATGCTTTTACCCCTTCTTGATCTACGATCGATGCCTCCCGAAAGCACTGAGTTAGTGCTGAAACTGGCTTTCTTAGCCAGGAGGGCTCAGTCTATCCTGGTAAGAAGTTCTGGAGATTTGGGACCCAGTAGCTGCCCTTGCTGAGGCATGAAGTGACTCCTGAGGTTGTAAATGACTGGTATTGAATGACTTAATAAAGGATCCAAGGACACAAGAACCATACAGACTGATTGGGATTCCAGGGCCCTCCTGGAGCATTTGCCACTTCATGTTCTGTAATTGAATTACATGGTGAGGTAGAGTGCGCCTAAGTATAGAAGTGTTTTTGTTTGGTTGATGGTTGATCAGAGAATTGCAAGCATGAAGAGAATGATTACATTTTTTATAGCAAATCAGAGTGGAGTGAATAACACAGTAGCCTCTGAATACCTATATTTTTTGGATTTCTCAAAAATTGTTTTCTTTGTTTTAATAACAGAAACTTTAAATAAAGTAGACTAGGAAGTTATGATATATAAAAAGTATAAGGTATTGCTTTAATGGAAAATATAAAGTCAGTAAATGAGAATAGTTATAAAATCTATATTTACATGAATACATGCTTGCAAATGGTAACAGTTGCCTTTATTTATTTATTTATTTATTTATTTAATTATTATTTTATTTATTTGAGAGAGAGGGAGAGCAAGCATGGGTGGGGGTGGGCAGAGGGAGAGGGAGAAGCAGATTACCCACTGAGCAAGGAGCTGGAGGCTGAAAGGTCCCAGGGCTCCAAGATCATGACATCAGCCAAAGGCAGATGCTTAATCTACTGAGCCACACAGATGCTGCTGTTTTATTTACTTATTTTTTTAATATAGACTTTATTTTTTAGCAGTGTTCTCAGTTCACAACAAAACTGAGCTGAAAGTACGGAAAGTTCCCATTTATCTGCTGGCCCCCTCTCAGCAGCCTACCCCATTATCAGTAACCCCACTGGAGGGGTACATTTGTCACAATCCATGAACCTACACTGACACATTACTAAATGCCCATAGTTCATAGTTTACAGTAGGGATCGCTCCTGCTGTTGTACATTCTATGGGTTTGACACATGTTTAATGACATGAATCCACCACTCTATCATACAATGTAGTTTCCCTGCCTTAAAGATTCTCTGTGCTCTGCCTACTCATCCCCTCACCCTCCCCAATCCCTGACTTTATTTGTTTTTTTAAAAGAGCTCCAAGATTTAGAAGGTGGAGAGTAGGAAGTTGTTATATCAAAGTGAAATGCTAACAATATATAACACAATTTGCATATTTAAAAATAAAAATCCCCGAACATTCCATTAAGAAATTTAAAAGGCAAGCCACAGACCGGGAGAAAAGTTTCATAAAACACATATCTGGCAAAGAACTCGTATCCAGAATACAAAAGAGAGCTCCAATAGGTCAAGAGTCAAAAGACAAGCGAGACTCCAGGAAATGGGTAAAAGACTTGAACAGATACTACATAAAAGAAGATAAGAAAATGAAAAATAAGCAGAGAAAAAATGTGCTCCACAGATAAAAACCCAAACTACCAAATGTATCTAGTGGCCTCTTCGTACTAGAAGAAGGGATAAAAGAGACATTTGACAACAGCAAATGCTAGCAAGAGTGTGGAGTGACCTGAGTCCTCACACTTTGCCAGTGGCAGTGTTCCAACTGCTTTTGGAAGAATGGTTGGGAGTTTCTTACAGGGTTAAACGTTCACCTTACCTATGACCCAGATGTTCCATTCCAAGAGAAATGAAAACACATGCCTGTAAGAAGACTTGCAAATGAATAATAGCTTTATTCATAGTAGCCCCAAACTGGAGGCAACCCTTAAGTCCATCCATCTTCATGTGAATGGATTAAAAAAATGAGGTATTCATATAATGGAATACTACTCAGCAGTGAAAAGAATGCTCATGGATCTGTTATGGAATGTGGACTGGATCCTGGCCAAAAAAACCAAGTGGCACTCGGAGACCTTGGAGGATCAGAGGTTTATTTTACGCCGGTGGGCTCCGAGCAGAGTAAGGTCTGACCCCCAAGCACAATCAAAAGGGGTAGTTTATACACTTTTACTTCCATTATCCGTGCCGCTCTTGCAGCTGGGCTGGTGGGGTTAAGGGGAAAACCCAGAATGGTCCTGCGGCCGGGACTGGGATTTCCTGCTGGATGGGTCAGCCACCTCAGAACATGGATTTTCCTTATCAGATCTATGTCATAATACAGGTGGGTCTCAGACACATAGTAAGTGAAAGGAGGCAGATACAAACAAGTGTGTATTGCATGATTCCATCTAAATGTAGCTCAAGAACAGAAAACAACAACAGCACTAATTTACCATAACAGAAGTCAGGCATGTGGGGGTTGGGATCCACTGGAGGAGGGCATGAGGGAAATTTCTGGGGTGACATAAATGTTCTATACTTAATCTGGGTGATGTTTCCACAGGCCTGTATATGTTTGTCAAAGCTATCAATTAAACTGTTAAGATCTGTGCGTTTCATTGTATGCAAATTTCACCTCCATAAAAACAACCCAAAATACCAATTAAGAATCACACATAAATTATTGTAAGCACTTAAACTCTCACCATATGATACTGTGAGTCCCTTTTCACTGGTGATTGCATAAAGATTATGGTGGGAAAGGAGAGGATGCTCCTGACAGCAGCCCCTGACCCTTGCCCCGTGTTGATCTGGTCACTGCATAACCCGTGCATCCACAATGTGTTTTCTCCAACAGACTCACACAATGACACATGTGGAGATCTAAGTTAAAAAACAACAAATAACATGAGAAAAGACCCCACAGTGAAACCACATTCCTAATCAATGACACATTCACCAGAAATTTAAGTATTTGCCACAGATGGCAGAAATTATTCTGAGGTCTAAACAAAGACGATTTAACCTGGCATCACAAATTTACTTGGTGGAGGTCTTCTGTGCGCTAAAATTTATTATGTTGCACATTTTCATGCTCTTCGTTATTTTGCATTATGCTTTTTAGCATATATACATATGTGTGTGTATATATATATAAAATATAATAAGAATCAAATGTTTACAAAGCCCCTGAAGTCTTCTGAGATTGGAAACCACTGGTCTAGCTCTACTAACTCCAGGTTGGAGGCCGGATGCTGCCTTCTGTTTATGCTAAATAGCTTCATTAATGGCTGGACTGAAGTGTTAACAGTTTAGTGGTAATGGGTAAGCAGGCAGTCTGGGAGACTAAATGACTCCTGTTAAAAAATTGATAATGACTCTTCCTGGGCAGGCACAAAGGACAGATAAATAAAGAGAGGCTGTAAGCTGTCCAGTGAATCTAAATCAGACAGTGTGGGTTAAGCCACTATTTCCACCCATTCTTGGCTGTGTGAACATTTTGCGGACCTCAGTGTCCTTAAGTGTCCTAACTTACAAGTCTCTTGGAGTTCTTGTTAAAATCCAGATTATGATAGGAGAGGTATGGGTGGGGTCTGTTACCTCCCTTTCTCACAAGCTCCAGGTAATGCTGATGCTGCTAGTCTGAGACCACACTTGGTATAGCCAGAGGCTAGGGAACTCAGTTGGCCCTGGGAGTAAAGACTGGGGGACATCACTCAAACTACTATTTCCCAAGCGGAGTTCTCAGTGATAATTAGGCTTAGATTTGGTGGGGGAGAAAGTGGAATTGGAAAGGAGATCCAGAACCTTCAGGGCTTCACTGTCCAATATGGTGGTCATTAGCTTCCCGTGGCTGTGTATATTCAAATGAAATGAGATAAAAAATCAAATCCCTAAGTCAAAATAGCCACATTTTAAGGGCTCCATAGCCATTTATGGTGAAGGATGGCTAATGTGCTGTATTCCACAGCACCGAAACAGAACATTTTCTTCACCAAAGAAAGTTATATGGTATGGCACTGCTCTGGGGTAGAAGAGAGTGTGACACAGGGGCAGGCTGGGACCTGGGACCCACGGATTTATCGACAAAGCTGGGTAAAACTGGACTGCACATCCATTGGTAATTGATGAGTGTCCTTCTAAATCTTTGGACCTGGGGCAGAATACTGTTCTCCTCAGTCTGTTTGCAGGTTAGGTTTCTGACCTCATGCAGGACTGCAGTCTATTCTGTGCACTTAGCACGTGCATTTTGCATTATGGGAAGGTTGGTGGACGTCTAGACCACTCAGAGCAGGAGGAACGCTATTTCGGTGTTTTCTAAACCATATTCCGGGGGGAGTCTGTGGCATCACAGCTCTGGGTTCCTTCTGCTGCCTCAAACAGATCAGCTTCACTTTTTTTCTGGTTTTTATATTGGTTTCCTGGAAAGCATTCCTTTGGAAAGAAAATTGGTCCCACTTTTAAACAAAGTCTCAAAACCAATGATTCTAGTTCAGCCATCAGACTTTATAAATAATGAAAGTGAGTTCCGGGGAGGTGGAGGGTCTGACCTTTCCAAGATCATATGGCCAATTAGCAACAGAGCTAAGATGAGAAGTCAAGTCTTCCGACCTGGGTAGTGTTCCTTCCACTGGCTCACTCTTAATTATCTTTACGTGCTATGTGTCTGGCTGCCCCAGTTGGACAGCTGGCTCCTGGAGGGAGGTTGAGACCTGAGGCCTCCCTGGTACCCCTGCTTGTCCTTTGCCTGGCTTGCGGCTGGGCAAGTCGTACCATTTACTTGATTGCAGGTTGTGGCAGCTTCCTGGGAGAGGAGGTACTTCCGGGAATTCTGAGGCAGAACACTTGCATGCCTCAAGACTTCCAAGTTTATAATTTAGAGGGGATGCTCCCCATATAGCCAGATTTTCCAGGTGACTGTGACTTGCCAACTCCACGGACCAGGAAAGGGTCATCAGAAAATACTTGGTTCTTTATTCTCCCGGACCTGAGCCTCTTCCCCAGAACCGGCCTCCAAGTCGGGCCTGAACTCCCTGGGCTGGAACACGGCTAATTTCTAGTCTTCATCCAGAGCTCAGTGCTTTTTCATTGTTAGCCTCATTAACTATACAATGATGATTGCTGGCTCCCCAGCCGGCTGTCTTCCTCCTTTTTTGTTTTTATAGTAGATCTTTCTTCAGCTTCTATCTGTCCCTCCGGTAACACTTCATCTCTATACTCACACATGTTAGCCATATGTCAAGGAACAGAAGTTTTTGAGCTTCTCCTAAACGGCACTGGTGGGGGATTGGATCCAGTCAGGCCACTGGTTGCTGAATGGGGATTGTTAGAGAATGATGTGAAGAACAAAGCTCCGACGATGGAGTGCTCCTTTTAAATTGTATTCTGCCCCAGAGACCTGGGCTGAATGTTCCAGATAGACACAGCTTCTTGCTTCACAAAAGGGGCCCATTTGCCAGGCATGTATAATTTAGGTTAATTTGAAATTTACTCTAAATTTAGCGTTCTCTTTGCTTACTCCCAACATGATGATGATTTATTGACATATGCATAATGCATGGGATTCCGTGAATCCACAAGGGCATTAATATTGTGCATCCTAGAGGCTTTTCTGAGAAGATGTCTGCACCTCTGGATGTTTCTATGTGTATCCTACCCTCCCTTGTAGAGGCTGGCCAGCCACAGGTGGGTTCCATAATGAGAAAGAAATGAAGACACAGAGGACTAGGGTAGTAGCACCGTACCTACTCTTCTCCCTGGTTTGTTTGTTTGGGCTCCCTCTTTTGGAGTATGTATGACAGATACTATTGGTTGGTTCACTCAAGACTCATTTCACTTTCTTCTTCCTTGTCTGATAAGCCCTAGAAAGCAAAATACCTACATTTCTAGCCTCTCTTGTCATCAGGTGGCCTTGTGATATTATTCTGCACAACTGGGTATTGACAGAAGTCCCAGGGGGAGCTTCCATTCTTGGGTAAAAATACCACACCATGTAAGAAGATTTTGTCGGATATTTTAGTCTATCTTTTGAATTCCTGCTTTTTTTTTTTTTTTTAAAGATTTTATTTATTTATTTGACAGAGATCACAAGTAGGCAGAGATACAGGCAGAGAGAGAGGAGGAAGCGGACTCCCTGCTGAGCAGAGAGCCTGATGCGGGACTCCATCCCAGGACCCTGAGATCATGACCCGAGCTGAAGGCAGCGGCTTAACACACTGAGCCACCCAGGCGCCCCTTGAATTCCTGCTTTGTGATGAGGAAACAGTGTCAGAGGTGTGGCCGTTTTTTTTTTTTTTTTTTTTCAGAGAAAGAGAATAAGAGAATGAAATCTCCATGTTAAGGATGACAGAGCAAAAAGATAGGAGAATCCTAGATCCTTGGTGACAGTTGCAAGTGGCTAAACTTCCCCTGCAATGCTTCCTCTGGACATTTTATTACCTGAATAAATGAACACTATTTCTTTAAACCTACATTTGTTGGATTTTAGATGAGCCTCAGTCAAAAAACATTTCAAAGCAGTGAAGGATGTATAGAAAATTTTTCAACACTCCACTTTCCCCATGAAGGAATTTTTTGGTTAAGACCATGAGATCACCAAGAAAAGTCTAAGATTAGAAGTTAGAATTCTAAGTTCTAGTCCTGGATTTGTCATAAACTTGTACCCACAAGTTATTAGAATGAAACATCTTATAGAAAATGAACAAATGATTTGTTCATTTCTTTATGTGTTTTCATCTGTAAAGTGGGAGTGTTGGACCCATTTCTGACTTTACTAGGACTACGTGGAGTCTTCCCAGTCCACCAGGAGGAGATAAATTGTGAAATTTTTTCTGTTAATACACTCAAGTCTCTTTACACCTATGACATTCTCTATCTATTTTTCCATCTAATCCCACAGAACTACACTCCAAAATGGGCAAGAGAATTACGTAGGTAATAGAATCCTGTGTGATTAACCATCCCCCAAAACTTGGTGACTTACATTGAAACCACAATTATTTCTTATTTCTTATGATTCTGTGGATTGGCTGGCAGGTTTGCTGGTCTGGCCTACACTCACTCATGTAGCTGCCTTCAACCTTCAATACAGCCTCACTCTGACAGTGGAGTGTTCCTCTTAAACTGTATTGGTGCTGGCTGTTGGCTGGGGCATCTTGATTCTCTCTGCTTGACTTCTCCATCTCAATAGCCTGGACTTCTTTACATGATGACTCAAGGTTCTAAGAGGATTAAATAGAAGTTGTAAGAGGTTTTAAGGCTGGAACCAGAAGTTCACAAATGTCACTTCCAATGCATTCCATTCAGGAAACTTTAAAGGCCTCAGCCCACCATAGTATCAGAGTTGATGTCCTTGATCTTGTGTTTTGCATCAGATCCAGATGTAGATGAGGTCCCTTGTATATTGCTGTGCCCATGGGGCCACTAGTGATTAAAAGAACTGAAAATTTAAAAGACAAGTTATCTGTCACTCACACACCTAGTATACAATGTGCCAACAAACAATAGACAGACAGAGAAAGGACAGTTATAGTAGATAGACATTCCCAGACAAAAGGTGGAGGACAGAAAGTGTATACTTGTTCACAGAAACTCTGAAACCCAACCACATACATGTTTCCAGTTCCCCCATCTCTAGGGGCACAGGATTCCCTTTAACTAAGGCCCAATTTTGCTCCCTTGGAGTGGTCTCCTCATCCCTTGATCTTCTTAGCTCTTGTCTCCATCCTTTGCATTTTGGCTCTGTCCTTTGGCTCTATGCTCCAAGATGTTCTTCCTTTTCCAGAGAAGTGGCTCATACTTTTATTGAGAAGCTTTTTAATCTACTTCCTGCTTCTAGAAAGTTAGAATGGGGACAGAGGCCTCTTTTCATTCTGAACTGTCCCTTTGTTGTAAGAACTGATACATTTCCTTTAAAGACTTCATGAGTTTTCTATGTATGAGATTATTGTCCACCCCGTTTGATAAATGCCACAGCCAACACTTCTTCTGAGGCAGGCCTCTCTCTATCTTGAGCTCGGAGTCATGGTTCTGTGAATTCTTGAAACTCATGGTACTGTGAATCCTTAGAAATCCTTTAGTCATGCTGAATGGGTCTATGTAATGCATTGTCTTAAATCTTCCGAGTTCTTAAGAAAGCATTTTATGGCCACACTCTTGAGTCTTTTTCTGACTGGAGAGACTACTTGAGATCTCTATATTTTATTTAAATTCTTCTTGAAAACTGAAAGTGATTCCTTATTTAGCTAATTTCTCTCTTCCTACTTCATGCAGTTAAAAAAGTTAAATACACTTTCCACACTTTGCCTGGAAATTTCTTTAGCTAGATCTGCAAATTCATTAGTGTGATAGTTAGTATTATATTTCAACTTGACAGGGCCAAGTGGTGCCTAGATTAAACATTATTTCTGGATATGTTTGTGAGGATGTTTCTGGATGAGATTAAAATTAATTGGTGAATTCAGTAAAGCAGATTGTCCTCCCCAGGATGGATGGGCCTCATCCAACCCATTGAGGGTCTAAATAGAACAAAAAGGTGGAGGAGGGAAGAGTTCACCCTTTTTTATTTTCTGCCTGCCTGCATGAGCTAGTACATCAGTCTTCTCCTGCCCTCGGACTGGGATTTATACCATTGACTTCCCTTGTTCACAGGCCCCCAGACTTGGCCTAGAATTATACCATGGTTTTCCTGAGTGTCCGTCTTACAGACTGTGAATTGTTGGACTTCTCAGCCTCCAGAATTGCATGAGCCAATTCTTCCAGTAAACCTCTTTAAATAAAGGTATATATCTCCTGTTATTTATGTTTCTTTAAGAACACTGACTAATAGAATTAGGAATCACTTCTACCCTCCACAGTACCACAGTACACAGTTTTGCCAAGCAATCTACAAACCACCCATTTTCCAGCCTCCAGAAATTGGTACCTGGAATGGATAATTACCATAACTAATGTTAAAACATGTACCGGCAGAGGTTGGAAGGATAACAAAGAATTTGTTAGTAGAGGCTGGAAGAGAGGAAGGAAGTTGGTATTGGAGGCTGTCATCCCTGGGCACATTCTACAATGTAGAAGCAGATAACTGGTCTTTTAGTTCCTGTCTAAGGAATTGCACTCAAGGATCCTCACCCATATGTGGATCTGATTCAGATGATGATAAGATTCTGAACTTCCAGCAGATAATGAGATTAGGCTTTGGGAGTCAGAGTTTCATGTGTTTTGCATGCTATGTTCAAGGGATGTGAATCATTGTGGTCCAAAGGTAGATTGTTTCCAAAGCTGGCCATAAAAATCCTTCCATTGTGCATGATTTCTTACTGCCTTGCAAGTGATTTTGCCATTTCTTCCATCGAACGGTAAAGTCTATTTTCCCTCTCCTTGAATCTAAGTCGGCCCTATGTCTTGCTGTGACCGACAGAGAAAGGTGGGAGAGATCTTGCAGCCTGCTCCCCCCTCCCCATCCCTTTTGGGGGCATAAGTCACTTTGGAAAGAACAATGGTTGTCCTTTGAGGAAATAATGCAGAGAGGGGGGCCCCACCTGGCAGCAGAGTTAACCACTAGACAGGTGTGTGAGGTCACCTCAGACCATCCAACCCCAGTCGTGCTGCTCTAGGACTAGAGCTATGTGGGTAACTCTGGCCAGCAATGCAGGGATCAGGGTGCCCAGCTGAGTCCAGCCAGCCCACGGAATCATAAGAAGTAATTGATGTTGCTGTGTTACTCCTCTGGGTTTTGGAGGAGCTTGTTATGCAGCATTAGATCATTGACATGGGTGGAGGCCTTGTTTTCTGGGTTTCAGACTCTCCAGTGCTTGTGAACGCAGGAGTTTTCCTTGCAAGACCCAAGTTACCTGGAAACCCAGAAATGATCTTCCTAAACCTTGCCACTAGGGCCCAGCAGGTGTTTAATAGCTCTCCCTGGAGTCCCCCACCCTTCCCTTCCCAACAGTCTGTTCCCCACGGACTCAAGGGGTGTAGCGAGAACAGTCACAACAGCTGGCGGGAACAGCTGCAAGACAGAAAGGCACTGGGAGTGTAATTACTTAGAAGTGAGCAGGGGGACTGGGGATCAAGGCTGTACCCATGAGCAGTGCCTGGGAGGGACTGGTGGCCCTGGGGAGGCCCCTTTCCTCTCAGGGAATCCCCAGCATTCAGGTACTGCCCATTCCTTAAGCAAACCCTGCTCCCACGCTTGCTGGATGTTGATTCCCTACCTGGAATGCCCCATCCCTCTTATCTACCAGAGGAAACCCTGCTTCATTTTAAAGACTCACTTACACATCTTCTCTGTGATGCTTTTTTTAACCTGCCTGGGCAGTCAATCGATCCTTGCTCGCTCCCACTGTGCACTCCTTAAAATGCTATTATCTCTTAGTATAGTCTGACTTGTCTGTTGGGTGCTTGACTAGTTAGGCTTACATTTCATTAAGTATGCCAGAAAGTTCTAAAGTAATAGTATCTTAAGCAGGTAGAACACTCCCCCTCATATATAGGAAGCCGGAGTTTATGAGGAGGTAGTAAGGTATCCCCAACCCCACCTCAGGGCCCAGACTTGTTGGGTTTTGTTCTCTCCTGTGCATACATTTCATTCCAAAGGTCACCTCAGGGTCAAAAGTAGCTGCTGAAGGTCCAGCCTTCACATCCACATTCCAGGCAGCTGGAAGGAGGAAGGACATATTCCTTCCCTTTCAGCATATTCTTTAGAAATTGCACATATCTCTTCTGCTTATTCCTTTTGCTCAAGCTGGACATGAAGCTGGGAAATACAGTCTTTACTCTGAGCTAAAACCAAAGTTATACTTCTAAGGAGAGAGGGAGATGATTAATATAAGGGGGAAAATTAGTGGTTTTTGTCTAAGTACTATCTGTCTGCTTCATTTGAATGACCTTCTTGAGACTAGAAAATATACCCCATTTATCCATGTTTTCTCATATTGATCAACTCTGTGCCTGATACAAGATAGATGTTCAATGAACAATGACATAGAAAATTTGCTTGCTGATTAGAAGCCAATGCCCCTGGGAGGGGTAGCATAATTCATCATTAATAACCCAGTAGGAATTTGTCTCTCATCTCCAAGTCCTGGCTCCCTACTTTCTTTTCAGAATTTCTGCACTTCTCTCTGACTTTTCCATATCTATTTTCTCTTGCCCCTGGGTTTCTAGACCCTCACATATTCTTCCCTGGGCTGCCCAGGAGAGCTACAGACTGGAAAGTGAGTGTTGCTTTCATTGGGTGAGGAAGTGGTAAGGGTGTGTGCGTATTTGAAGTAGAAGCCAGAGAACCTGGAATAGAGTTTCAGTTTGGCCACCAGGTAAATCTGTTACTCTGGTGAACCATGTTTATCATCTCTAGCTTGGTTTCTTCTTCTGTAAAATAATAGAGGTATATACCGTCTTCATCCTAGAGGTTCAGAATGTGCAACAGCAGATTAAAGACCATGTCTATTTTGCCTGTATGTGTATGTGGATACGTGTAAATATACATATGTGTATATTTATATATATATATTATATATAATATATATACATATATATTTATTATATATGTATATATACATATATAATAAATATATATACATATATATACATATGTATATATATAAATATACACATATGTATATTTACACATATCCATACATAAATCCATACATAAATAAACTTGCAAGATGTTATTACTATATGTGGACATGGAACAAGCAAATGACAACTAAAAAGGTTCTTTGTATCCTCCCCCTGGCAACTGGTTTCCAAAATAGCTACTATGTCGAAAAAAGTAGGAGGAGACTTGATCTCCATCTTCTTCCTCCACCCTCAGTTTTTTTTTTTTTTTTTTTTTTCTGAGCTGCCTGTGCTGTGACTCAGACCTAGAAGCCCCTCTCAGTCCTGAAGCATGACTCCCAGTCATCTCCAGGGATGGGCCTGGAATGACAGGGTGATGGATGTTACTGTCACTGCACTGAGATGGGGACATGTTTTCCTTGGCTGGCCATGGAAGCCTCCCTGCCATAGGTTTTCTAGGGGTTCAGAAGCTTGACACATGTGAACCAAAGGTAACCTACAGGACCTTAGGGGTGGACCGGCTTAGTTATCCACCTTTAGGGTATTTACGAGCACTGTTTGGCCTTTGAAGAATTTACTGTGTCGTAGAAGTTTAGAGAAAGGAAGAGGAAAGTATATGAGAAAGGAAGTCTGAAGCCTGTGCCAGCAGATGGACTGGGCAGGCTGTCTGTGACCTCTTTGCTCATTGTCATCCTCTGGCCTGGGGGATGTGGCAGAGTGAGAGAGAAAGGGATCCTTTCTCTTGGACCCTCACCCCAGGATTTCCTCCAGGCACAGCAGCCACAACTCTGTCCCATGTTCCATCTATATCTGTAGAGAAGCCAGTGGGAGTGAGGGAGAACAGGGATCTGGTGAGGCGATGAAAGCAGGGCAAAGTTGGCACCCAGCTGAGCGGGCCACAGCATTGTGGACATTGCTAGAGGTGAGCTGCAGACTTGGCTAAGAGTTTCAGCAGCCAAAGTGGAGAGGAAAACTTCCAACACAAGTGAGAAGACCTATCATGTCCACCTGTAAGATCAGAATCCTACTCTCATCCTACATGCTTAGGAGAGCACAGCTTTTCTGCCTCGAAATAGGTCCTTCTGAAGGGTTAACTCTGACATCTTTAAACACACTGCTACTATGCGTAGGGCCAGTATGCCTCCAGTTTCGTCCCTCAAAGGGGATGATAAAGAAGTATAATTATAATAAAAAAATTCAGAGAACAAAACCACATGATTTTAAACTGGAACAATCATAGCCCTTCATGGCTTTCCCTTTTCCTCAAACTCCTTTGAGTAGGTTTTTACCCTCTGTTAGTCCTTACAAGTTCATATTGAGCCCTTAAGTCTACAAAGAATCAAGAAAGATTCCTGATCTAGAAAGTGAGACCAAAATGAGGGAATCGGTCTTCTTGGGAGCTCTGCAAGAGAGAAAACACAAGACCCCAGCGATGTCCATTTCTGTGATGTGAAAGGGTTACACTGGGTAAGGTCGGTGTTCTGTGAATTGAAGTCCTTTGTTTTACTGCTCTCCACTGCTCGGTGCTGCCTCTGGCTGCCTGCTCTGTCTTCACTTGGGGTAAGAACTGGGTAGAGGCTCTGTACCTAGGCTGGGGAGAAATTGCTCTACTCAGGAGGGCTAGACCCTGGGGTAGGAAACTCTGAGCTGCGAAGAGCAGGTACTGATTTCAAACCTTGGTTCCTCTGAGAGGTGGCAGGAATACAGCCTGAACATGCTGCTGGAGCAGATGTGGACTCTGGAACGTCCTTGAAATGTAAAATTGTGAGTATAAAGGGAGCTTGGGGACCAGTAGGCTCCATTGAGAGAAGTTAATTACATGGCCTGTTCCACTAGATGAAACAAGGAGACCAGGCTGCATAAACTGTTCCCCTGCAACACTGCCTGCTGATGGCCCCTCCCTGCCTGGCTGTGCTCCGTTCTGGCAGGGGCAGCCAAGGGATGGAGAGGTCACAGCCAGGGCTCTGGAGAAGCAAGGTCTAGCAGACAGCTCCTTGAGGGTCAGGTAAATGCTAGGGCAGAAACAGAGGTTTAAGGCTCCCCACCCACCCACTAGAGGGGGCAGAGAGAAAAAAATTGAGATGGAAAAGAGGACAAAACAAAGGAGAAGGAGAAGCAGAAAGATCAGGGGCAGGTGAAGCTAATCGAGAAAGGAAAAGCTACTTGGGAAGAAGGAAGAAAATGGGAGTAAAACCGACGCAAATCCACCTGTTTTGGAAAGGGAACCCCAAAATAGGTCACTGAGAAAAATCCTGGAAAAGGCTTTAATGTTTTTGGGATGTTCATGGCTCTGCTATTTAGCCTCTAAAAAGAAAAGGCAGTAGTGGGCAGCCCAGAGACCCTCTCTTTCCTAAAATAGTTTGATCATGGTGGGTGCCACATCTCCAGTGGTGGAGGCCGGCTGGTAGAGAGGTCCCAGGCCAGGGGCCGTGGCAGCTGCGTGTCTCCTGAGTTTCTCCTGCAAGGGGGTCAGCATGCGTTCAGAGGAGGAGTCTGAGAGGGGAGTCAGGACAGAACCATATGCAGGAGACTGGGCAAATCGCCTAACTCCCCGTGCCTCAGTTTCCCCACCAGTAAAATGGGAACTACTCCCTTACTCATCTTACATTGCTGCGAAGACCAAATAAGACCATTGCCTTCATTCATTCATTCAACCATCCATCCATCCATTCATCTATCTGTTGCCTAAAACCTTGTTGAAAACTCATTTGTACTGGGTTCTGGGCTGAGGGGTAGGGCTGCAGGGTGACTAAGACAGCATCCTTGTTCCTAAGAAACTCATTCTCATGAGGAAGTCACATAAATGGACAGATCCTAAAGTTCAGTGGGATAAATGTTTAAACAACAGCATACATAAAGCCTTGCCCTTATCTGTGCTGGGATAAAGGTCAGCCTCTTCTGAGCCCACCATCAACATCTGACCTAAGAGCCTCTTCTACTTTACCCCCAATTCTCACTATACCTGTTTGTGCTTTTCTGCAGACAGGTGGGCTCATATCTTTCACCTTGGTTTGTGTTGCTTTCCAAGCTTGAAATGCCAGTTCTCTTCCAACTCATTGTCCTTACTCTCACTTCCAGACTTGGCTTGTTAATCTCCTCCAGAGAGAGCCCTCCCCACTCCACCAGGCTAGGCTAGATGCCTCTCATCTTATTCATGACTTTTTCTTCCATTACTATACATGCAGAGGGAACAGGGGATCCATCTCCACTCATGCTTCTTTCTCAGTCTACAACACATAGTGTAGGAAGTCTTTACTGAAAACTTACTGAACTGAACTTAGTGCTCCAACATCACAGGGGAAAGACAGACTGAGGAGCCAGAGAAGCCATGCACGAACTGGGTCTTGATGTAGGTGTAGGAGTTTAAGGGGGTGAGAATGGAGGGAAGAGTGTCCCAGATAAGGGAACGTGTATGTAAAGCCAGAGGTATGAGATCAGGTGCCTTGGTCAGGGTATGTGAGCTGTGGGATCTGGAAGAGGGGCAGCTGCAAAGCTGGAGTGTGTCAGCTGGACTGGGGCAAAGGGTGCCCAGCTACTGTGTGTCTGCATGTTTCTTCCTGAGGTTAATGTTTGAATCAGCAGACCGAGGAAAGCGGATGGCTTTTGCTAACATGGGTGTGCCCCACCCAGTGGGCTGAAGGCCTGAATAGAACAAAACGGCTGACTCCCATGAGTATAGAAGTCCTCTACCTGACTGCTCTGAGCTGGGGCTTTTTCTGCCTTTGGATTTGAACTGAAACACTGGCTCTCTCTCCTTGAATCTCCAGCCTGCTGGCTTTTCAACTGGAACTTACACCTTCAGCTCTCCTGGTTCCCAGGCTTTTAACCTTGGACTAGAACTACACTTTTGGCTCTTCTGGGTCTTCAGCTTGATGGCTGCACATATTGGGACTTCTCGGCCTCCATAATCCCATGAACAGATTCCATGTAATGAATCTCTCTCTCCACATTTCCGCACACCCTGCAGGTCCTGTTTCCCTGACTAATATAAAGAGCATGTCCTAGAAAGCTTGCAGGCACATTAAGGTGAGGTGGAAGCACAGGGGGACGCTGTGAGGCCTGAGCTTCTGGCTCTGTGGCACCAGTGCTGGCGTTCTGGAGAGCCTTCATCAGCTGCTCTGACCCCTGGATCTTCTTCTCTGTCCCAGGGTCTATTGCCCAGGGCCTGCCACACCCTTGAGCCTGAGAAGCTGCCTCCTGTGACCCCAGCTGTTCCAGGCTATTTTTCTCTTCCCTGGGACACCCTGGCCTCTACTTGGCGGTGGGTCCTGGTCCCTGGAGGTAACTCAAAGGGACAGACATATAAGCCATGATATGGACACACTCTGGCAGAATAAGAAGCCCATGTCTTTGTCTCCCAATGTTTCTGTGCTTCCTCTGTTTTTCTTGGCTCTTTTCCTGTACTAGCTGGTAACATCTTTTCAGATATTCCCATCGCCTCAGTTGTTCAAGGAGGAGCCGAAGTCATAATTTATACCTATGTTCGAACTAGTGCTCTAAAGATGGGTAACAGCTGCTTGGGGCCAGTGAAGTGGCAGCAGCGGGCCAGAGGACACAAGAGCCCCAAGGAAGGGGTACTTTGGAGAAAGATACCAGAGCCACTTGCTCCAGCTGGTTTTACCCACCCGGAGGCAGTCCTGGCTGAGATGATGCCTCGGCAAATGTTGTTTTATCTTAATAAAGGGTCCCTTTGCGGCCTGTCACTTGGCAAAGCCATATTCTTGGCAGGCAGAGACGCTCATTTTCCTTAGACTTTGGAGTTGCCCCAGGTTTGAATTTGGGCACTACTGCTGTGTAGTTGTGCCCCGAGATCATCTCCTGTGGATCACTGAGCCTCGTCTTGCTTGTCTGTGGAAGAGAGCTGTGCTGTCCTCAGAGGCCGGTGGGGAGGACGGTTTAACGAGGAACATCGTGAAAGCATTTGCCACGTGGGGAGTGCTCCATGATGTCATGTTCCTTCCTTCCTCTCCTTCCAGATCTGGAGAAAGGCTCTCCAGATAAAGGGATCCTTCCTTCCTTCAAGGACCCCGTTAAGAATTCTTGTATTTCTCTATTTCATTTATTCTGCAAATGTTTGCTTCCTTCTCCATAATGGATTCTGAGCTCATGGCTGCTGTACTGCAGACTTGGGGTCTGCGGCTAAACCTGGCACCAGTGAAGGCTGGTGGGAACGGACTGGGCATCCAAATGCATTTTTAAGATACAGTTGAGTACTTGAACTTTCAGAACCAGACTGCTGCTGGGGCACAACTAGAGTTCTGTAAATCCTTCTACTTCTCTTCACAACCGTAAGAGCCCCCGAGGGAGGGGACAGGAGAGAGATTCAGATCTGGACTGTGTGGGTGGGGAGTTTTGCCTTCTCTCCTATGACACATGATGGTGGAGCCTTGGCTATTTAAGCCAACTCAAAGTTTGTGCTCCTCATTCCTTCATTCAGTCATTCATCCATCACCATGCTTATTCAGGGATGAATACCACGGCTCCTGCTGTAGGACTCAGTCTGTGGAGGAAGAACCGATGAGAGCACTGCCACCTGCTGCACAGCGGGATAAATGGTGTGATGGAGGCATTTGCTGGACAGGAGGTATCAGAGCCCAGAAAAGGATTCCCAGACAAGGGGCCTTGTGACCTGGGTCTTTAAGGACAAGCAGAACTTCTCAACACAATAAGGGTTGCAGGGTGGTGGGGAGAGAGTCCCTGGAAGAGACTTGGAGGCATGAGAAATTGTGGCGTGTCCAAGGTGGGGCCTTGGCTGGAAGGTGGGGTTAAAGAGGGACTGTGTGCCCCTGGATGGGGATAGCTTGAAGCACAAGCCCAAGAGGGTGGGATTTGAGGCTGGAGAGATGGAGTCCAGATGATCACAGGGTGCTTCAGCTTTGTTCTGTGGATAATGGGGGACTGCTGGAGGATTTTAAGCAGGAAAAGTGATGAGGTCACATTTCTTTCTTGATTATTATTTTGTGTTTGGAATATGAATATTCAAAGAGGTATAATAGGGTTGTTTGTTGATTTTGTGGAGTTTGAGGTTTGTTTGAAACAACATGCACATTGAATCCTCTTCTACCCTTTCCTCTCTGAGTCTGTCTACTCATTTGCAAATCAATGTCTTAACCAGGTTTCCCCGGGCTGTGAACCCAGTCCATGGGGCTCATGGCCTGCTGGATTTGCCCTGTGCTTCCCAGAGCATAGACCTGGGATGCCATCCCTCATCACTCATCGGAGGTCTGCTGTGAAGGACAGACCCCTCCCCAAAGTGTACCCACCTGTCAGTTAACTGGAAATGACTGCCTGAACTCCCTCAAGCTTGCAAGGACATCTAGGAGGTCACATTCAGTCCTCACTGTTCCTCCTTTGCTCCGGGATAAATCATGGTGTCCTTCTCCCTGTGGGGAGCTCTCTAGAGCCCAGCAGACTTTCTGTTTGAACCACACTTTCTCCTCAGCACATAATCTGTCACAGACCCCACCAGGTGCTTTCCGGCATGCCATTGAATCTCTGGGTAAAAGCCAGATGAGAGGAAACAAAGGGATGAGGATTGTCACAAACCATTAGAGGAAGGAGGCCCACAGGGTGGAGGAATTTAGAGATGCGGGAGAGTGTTGGCTTGGTATAGAGATGAACCAGTTCCCTTAAACCTTTATCCAAGACCCTCCCCAGGCCTTGTCTCTGCATTTGTATTCTTCCTGCCTGGCTCCCAGAGTGAGCCTCACCCACCCATACCCAGGCTGGGTGCCTGTGCCTGGCCCCCTACCTCTGCCAGTGCTTTGCTCCTCCCACACCTCTCTCCCACATCTGGGCTCTGGCTCATTCCTGTCTGTGCTTCCAGCCTCCCCTCTGGCAGTGGCTCCTGGGTGGAGGCCAGTGACTTGGGCTTGGGACTTCCTTCCAGCTGCCCCTTCCCCAAGATTGACCTGTTCATTGTCTGAATCTTTCACCTCTGCAGGGTCTTTTAGAGCATATACACTTCTTGCTCATGGTTGCCCCTCTGGTGCACGACACAGAGTGAGTGCTTTTGATTGGTGGGATGATGCGATGGGGCAAGTGGTTTATCTTACGAGGGGGGCAAGTGGTTTATCTTACGAGGGTTGAGAATATGTCAGTTATCTTGAGTCACTTCCTTTGAGAAGGACACAGAGAACCCAATCCACCTGAAGCAAGATTGTACAATAAATAAAGTTGATCCTTAGCAATGGCCCCAAAGCTCTTATTTTGGTGAGCCTGACCTTTCCTTCATCTATCCCTGCTTCTATGTATGATTTTTAGGTGTGATTACCCACCTGTCAAGTTATCTTCCCAGACATTATAATTTATGAACACTCACATGGGAAAGAGCCTTGCTCAATGCAGGGGGGTGAATTATGAGTCACAGACGTCTAGGATTTATGAGATCACCTCACAGCACCTCCCTCTGCCCAGAACAGGCTGGTCAGGCACACAGTGGACACCATCTGTGAGCTCTCTGATGGCCCGCACTGCTGTATCTTAGCGCCTGTCTCAGGGTTATGCACAGGCTGGACAGGTATACAGCAAGCCATAAAGCTTCTTGAGTGAATGAATGGAGATTCCATTACTTAGTGAATGAATACCAAGTCCTCTACTCCCTCCTATATTTTCACTGTAGCCAAAATGGAGTTTTTATTTTTTTTTCTCTCAAAAAATGGAAATCCCTGAGATTCTTAGCATTCTTGAATGATATTTTCCTTCTCCTGGTATTGGAAAAAAGGCGATCCATCCAGATATTACAGAGGTACTCACAGTTCTTGTTGGAAACCCCATATGGGATAAATGATGCTAATTTATGCATATTTACAGGCAACTAACTCCATACCCTAGTGAGCTACATAGCCTTGTAAGTTCAAAGTTAACCTTCCAACAATAGGAGCAGAATTTTAATTGAAAAAGGTAAGGCAGGCATCTGGCAGATGTGGTTTGTTTAGGGGAGCATTCTATTAAGGAGTCACTGAAATGGCTCTGTAGCTGTTGTAACAGATTCTTATTTAAATGAGATTTCACTTTTCTTTTTTTTAATAAGGAGAAAATCGCCTGTGTTTGCAATGTTTTTCAACAAACTGAGATTTCTTTCTCTCTCTAATTTTAAAATCATAATTGATTTATTTTGTAATGCAATATTGTCTAACATTCACAGGCTGATTTGAATAAATTATTCATCAGCTTTTTTTTTTTTTTTTAAGTGACATACCAGCCCTTGCCTGCTAGAGCTCCTTTGACTCCCTTCTTGCCACCGAGGTACAGAAAACAAGCACAGTCAAGGCAAACACCATTAATCAAAAGCCAGAGCAACTTGTTCTTCACTAAAGCCACAAAGGACAATGTTATGAATGAAGACACTTGATGGATCCCATTTCTAATGGGGAGGTGGGGAAGGCAGAGGCAGGAGGTGGTACCCACTAACGTACCCGTCACGTGTTATTATCCTAAGGTATGCTTCCTTGAAATCAGTTACATTGTGAAAGTAGGCACATTAGATGCCTACACAAAGGACAGCATATTTATTATTTCTTCATGTGGGTGAAATAACTTCTCTGGGAGTCTTTGTCCATTTGGGCTGCTATCATGAAATACCATAGCCTGGGTGGCTTCAACAATGGAAACACACTGCTCACAGTTCTGAAGGCAGGAAGTACAAGATCGAGGCACCGGCAAATATGGTATCTGGTGAGAGTGTGCTTCCTGGTTCCCAGATGGCTGTCTTTTGCGGTCTCCTTGTCAGGTGGAGAGGGAGAGCTCTCTGGGGGCTCCTTTATAAGGGCACTAATCGCATTTATGAGGGCTCCATCCTCTGACCTAGTCTTCCCCCAAAGGCCCCACCTCCTAATACCGGCACTTTGGGGATCAGAGCTTTAATGTATGGATTTGTGGGGGCGGGGGTGGGGGTGGGACACAGACATTCAAGCCATAGCATGTGGTCCTACTAGGTGCTATGGTTTGGGATTCAGAATGGAATGTGAAAGGTGATCACAAATTTGGGAGGTCTGTGAAAAAGGCAAGGATCCTACAAATATTAGCTTAAGAGTAAGAGTTGCTGTAAGTACTACCTCACCAGGCTGAGGTACGGAAGGTCTCTCCGGGGCCATGTTGTCCACCCCTGCCTCCAGTGATCTCACTGATGTCCACAGGAAAATACGAGCATGACAAGTCCTCGCCCAGGAGGGAGCTCCCTTCCCCTCCTTGGCCCAAGCACCTCCAGGAGCCTGGGGCCTGGAGGTGCGAGAAGGCAGCCTGGGGAAGCGCTCTTGAGACTCTGGGTCTTGGCTTCACAGCAGTGGGTGCTTCAAGGAGACTGTGACTTCTGCCATATCCCCAGGGAACAGAGATGTGCCTTCTCTCCTTCCCACTGAAGAAAAGATTTGAAAGGCTGAAGGACTCTGTCAGTCAGAACAGCTGTCAGTCGCTAGAACAATCCCCAGATCAGTATATCTCCCACCACGTTCTTTATTATTTTTTAAAAATATTAATAGAACTAATTAAATATAGAGGTGTGCTCCAGCCCTAATCTGTGGCTTCTCATCTCTCTTCTCCTCCCTCCTTCTTCCCGCTGGGGCCCAGTGTGTATTGTCAAAGTGTCCAGTGAGGAGGAAGGAGGAAACCGGAGAGATAACACAGAATTGGTATGCTGGGCGAAGGCCGCGGACACAAGGGACTTCTTTTAATCCAGTCCATTAATCAATTTCTCCGTAGAAATTGAATTAACTGTCTTTCATCAACATCACATCCCAGGACTTGAAAACACTGTGTGCCCACAGGAATGTAAATGCAGGAGGGCGTGTGTCTGCCTTCCTGTGTAGGTGAACATGTGGGGCTCCTGTTCTTTGGTACAGCGCACGGAGATCGAAAAGGCTGGCAATCAAAGGGGCTGGCGGTGGTTGGTGTCCTTGAACCTGGGCCACGGAAGCAATCTGCCGTTTTGTTTTTCTTGCTCACAGCCACTAGAAAGACTCCCTACTTCCATCCCTCTTTAACCTAAACACATTCACTGTCGAGTATCTGTCTCACTGTAAGATTTTTTTCCTTTGGGCTTCAGTTGCACCAGGACCAAGCGGCCCGTGCCCTGCGGCACCCCCCAGCTGTGTTGCTCCTTCCTGCTAACATAAAGCTCTTTCTCTGGGTCAGCGGGCCCTGGCTTGTGCTGGGAATCCATCAGTGCAGGTATGAAAGAGTCTTTCTTCAGTCTTTGAGATAAAACTCAGACATTACTGTATGCGTATGAGAATGCAGCGCTAGAGAGAGGTCGGCCACAGGAGCGTCCATGGAGATTTGGGCATCTGATTCATTTAATCAGTTAACTAATAGATATTTATTGGCCGTCTGCCGGGTTCCAGGATCTCTGCTAGATCTCAAGGGCACAAAGATAAAAAGAAAGAAAGAAAGAAAGAAAGAGAAAAACAAACCCCAAACAATGCAAGTCTTTGCTGTGATAATCTATTGAGGGGAGACTGGTAGAATAAGCCTTCACAGCACAGTGTAATAGACATTAAAGTGCAATTTTGCAGTCTGCGGGGTGAGGGCAGGAAGCTGACAGAGGAGGGATACTTGGTTCGATGGGGCCAGGAAAGAACCCCTCAAAGAGGTAGACTCTGGAAAGACAAACCGTGTGCTATGGGGAGAGAGGTCTTGGAAACAGATTCCGAAGGAAAGCAGTTTGTTCTTCCTCAATTCTGTTTTCCATACAATGATTGGACAGATAGGATCACGCCATGCCCATGATTACCCAACCGAAGTGGCCTTTCATTGCCCTCGGAACAGCACAGCTTTAACAGAGAGATTCTGCAGCCACAACCAGCATGTGTCCGTGATGTTCACCCTGGTGAAGGCTGATGGGCTTCCTCAAGCCCAGTCCAGCCTCCAAGGCTTCCCACCTGATCTTCTCTCTGACTGGAGGATCTCCCCGTCTGTCCCCCATGCCTGCTCTGCCATTGCCTAGCTGAGTCCAACTCACCCTTCAGGCACCTAGAGGGCAGCTCTCTCAGACCCCCTGATTGGGGTAGGCAGGCCCTCCGGCTAAGTCTCAGAGACCACCTCGGCCTGTGCTTCTTGTGGCAATGATCTCAGTTGTAATTATTGTTTGAAACCCATCTCCCTCTCCAGACTTCAAGTGCCAAGAAAAGAGGCACCATATTTGCTCTGACCCCTTTGTTAATGTCAGGGCCTGGCTCGTAGTAGATGCTTGATAAATGATAAATGTTGCATTAATCCCTGCTGGATGAATGAACGAATAGTTCATGCTTGAAGAGACATGTTTCAGGGAAATGGTGAGTGGGCTAACAAGTAGCTCGCTTAGGGTGGGGTGAGCAGCCTTGCCAGGTGGGACTGGGCAAGAGCTCATGTCAAGCTAAGGAATTTGGACTCTGTTCTGTAGGCAAAAGGAACCATGGAAGGCTTATGAGCAAAAGAGTGACTTAATCTGATTTGTGTTTTCCAAATATAAGTCTAGGGCAATGGATTCCCAAGTTAACTCTGCAGAGTTGGCTCTTACTTAATTTTCTCATTCTTCTCATTAAGCAAAGGGAAGGAAGACAAGTTTTGGGTTTCAGTGGGGGGCGGGTTTATAATTCAACAGGGGCACCTCCTTCCACCCCCACTCCACTCCACCTAAGAAACTCCCCAGGACCCATTTGGCTTTTAAGGCACACTTGAATTATGCCCCTGCCATTCCAACCTAATGGGCTGAGTGCCCTCCTGCTTCCATGCCACTGCTTGTGCTGTTCCCTCTGCCTTTCCCAGTATTGCCCGTCCTCCTTGGCCTGCTTGGAGGCCCCCTCCCCGTGCGGAGCCTCACTGACCCATGTAGGCCATCTGCTCTGTGAGATTCACGGAATGTTCCTGTTCTCTGCCCTCTGAGCACTCATGGAACCAGAGAGCCAGGCCCACCTCCTCTGTTAACAGGAGGAGAAATTGAGGAGGAATGAATTGCTGGGGTCATGCATCGGGGGGGCAGCAAGACCAGGACCTTCCTCCAGGTGGCCCGACCCAACCAAATCTGTTGTTTTTTGCCCTACGTGGCACTGCCCAACCGAGTCCTTGAGCGCTGGTCTCTTGTACACAGGTTTTGGCACAGGAACCCCTGAAAGACGTGGACCCCAGAGCATCTCATTTATCTGAGTATAGATGTCTGGCACATAGTAGCTATTCTATAAAGTGTTGTTGATGTGAGACATTTTAGATAAGAAATACTTCTTTGCCCTCTGTTCACTTCTGCTCCATTCGTTAGGACAGTGGGGGCCTGGACACAAGGGCACTGATTCAGAAGCACATTTAGAACAGGTGAGAGCCAGAGCAGAGGGTCTTATCGTAGAGGGTGGGGGCTCCCAGAAGAGGTCTGGAGCACCACCTGGGAATATCTCAGCGTCCTTGGAAGGACGAGATCTGTGCTGGGTTTTCTCCACGCGCCAAACCCCTCCCCCGTCCTGACCCATCCTATCTTTCTCTGCCTGCTCTGCGTCCTGGGGACTGGGTTCACCTGGAGGCCATCACCAAGACCCCTCTGCTGACTGGCTTCAGGTAGACTCAGCAAGTGGATGGAGAGACAGTTTGTTTCCAGGTTCCATCCCTCCAAACCTGCCCGTACTTCTGTAGGTGGCTGAATTCCTACAGACTGCTCCTGCCAGGTGACTTCTTCCTCCCAGACACCTGTGAGAAGTCTTTCTCCTCTGCCCCCTCGGGCACCACGGCCGTACTGCCTTCCTGCTGTTTCTGGTCCCAGGTGCATTCCATCCCCGGTTGTCTCCCTATTCCCCTCTAGTAGACCCCGTACCAAATTTTCCTTTGAGTATGCCACCTATTCTTCTGGGATTGGGTCATGGAGGAAGATAGTGTGGGACCAAGTATTTTTTGGCAATGATGCCAAATGTTGAGGAACACCTGGGTAGACACAGTGTCATTGAGCCTGTCCCTGGGACTGAACGTCGGGCAGAGCGTGGGGCAGAAGAGTACCTCCCTACCCTCTCCATTCTTAGCTGGCTGTATTGTGGTCACCTACCTTTTGAGGGGGGGCTTTTATTTCATTAAAGAACATTCATTCAAAAACTGAGTAAGATGTCACTATTCTCCGTATTCACAGCTGTCACTGTCACTATTCACAGCACCATGGGAGAGACATATTAAACAAACTCCACAGGGAGGCAGATGAAGGGGACAAAGCAGGTGTGTCAGGTGTGGCTGGATGTGGAAGCCACCAGCCATACACCAGACCCAAACGGACCCTGATGTGGAAAGAATGCTGGTTTTGGAGGGGGAAGATGTGCTTGAGCCCTGGGGTCCTTAATTACCTTCTGAACCTTGTTGGTGAACTGGGAAAAATGACACCTCCCTTGCAGGCTGTCTTCAAGACCTAAGTGAGATGCTACATGCAAGTGCTAGGGCCAAGGGCTCGTCAATGAGTGGCCCCCATTGGCAGGGCGTGTGTGGCTTTTAAGTCCCAGGCTGAGCAAGGCAGAAGGACTGGGCACAACGGAGTTGATGTATTAGCATTTGATGACTGATGCTCGTTGAATGAGTGAATGAAAGGAGTGGACACGGTAGCCGCTGCCGCCTTGGGAGGGAGTTGGCTCCATGGTGAGGGGCTGGGGTTCCGACTCCAGCCTGTGAGGGCACAATACTTCTACCTACCAGGGTATTCTTTGGTGTTCTTTAGTACATATTGCTCCCACGGGGGACTACAGGAAGAGGGGAAGGGCCAAAAGCAGAGGTGACTTCAATTAGCTGTTGATTCTTGGCTTATAACGCGTTTGACACAAACTCAAACTTGACCAGTTTGTTTATTTCATTTGGTGAGGAACCAAGACAGTGGAGGACGGAAGATATCCATTTCATCTGAAATACAACTTTCCCCCCCCTTTCCTTTTTTCTTCTTTAAAAACCCTGGGCAACCGACCTAGTTTCTCATTCCCTTTGAACTCAGCTATGGCAGATCTTCTTCAAAGCAGGGTTGTAACATTCAGGTTCTTCACTTTATGTGGGTCAGGGTGACTCTTCCCATCACTGAAAGAGATGGGCTGCAAGCACCATCGTTTTCAGCTGCTTTGGTGCCTGGAACTCTTTTGGAATTCTCTTTCTTCGCTTCCTTGCTAGCGCTAAGTGCTTTAAGTCACGGTAGTTTGCAGGAAAAGTGTGGCTATTTGAAATGTTTACTATTTGATTTTCTACTAAACGACGTTTAGAAGGCAATGGGTGGAACAGACAGAGTTCTTCCTGGCACCTTTCCATTCCTGCCATCGCTGGTGGTGGTGGTGCAGGTGTTATCTGTATTTCACACACAGAGCAAAGAACACCTGACCAAGAGTCAGGGCGCCAGTTAGTGAGTAATGTGATCTTGGGTAAGTCACAACTTATTTGTGATTCTTCATCTGAAAAGGTCCCTTAAGCCCTTTGGTTCTCTGATGGCTCTGCAATTTTGATGTAGGTTGGGGGCGGAAGGGCATCTTGCAAGGCACTCTAAAAATAGAAACATCCTCCCTTCTCCAAAATAGCACTAATATTTCCTTGCGATGCCATCCCTGCAGGAAGCAGAGCTGGGCAAACACACAGCAGGGAGGAGAGGTCTCCTTCCAGTGTGATTTGAGCTATTCTTAACGGCTAATCTGCTTTCAAATTTCTTCTGGACTGGTGTGCTACTGCTTAAAATTTCATCATTAGAAAGTCATTCCTTTGAGTGGGATATTACTGAATTCAGGAGTTACTAGTTAAAACGAATTTTGGCACAGTTATTTGAAGAGTTTAGTTTACCAGACAGCTTTCCAAAGATGCAGCTGGCTGATGACACAGCAAATCATTCCAAAGGAGCTGGAGGATGGGAAAGTCTGGAGGGCTGGTGCGCCAGGCAGACCTACGTGAGGCTCGGGGCAAGACCCGTATTCCTACAAATGAGCAATCTGTGCCAACATCCCAACTGTGCTGAAGTCTGGAGGGCCCTGCTTGCTTTCCTCCACTAGGAAGTTGAACTCTGTCCAACTTCATACCTCTTCCCCCCACCCCCCAAAACTGTGACCCAAAACTCAGGACAGCACATTAGGCAGTCCTGGAGCCCAGCATAGCCTTGTTGTGCTTCCCACTCCTCCCCTACAGGCAGGCCTGCCCCCGGCTCCCTCCCCCGAGCTCAGCGGAGCTCCAATTACAGCTAGCAGCCACAGGCCCAGGTGTGCTCCTTCTGGTCTCACGCAAGGCTCTCAGAGATGGCTATTACACATTTTAACAAATAACAGGAGCACGGAGGCAGGACTTTGATCGCAATATGAACACTGTAATTTCCACCTTTTAGGGCAATGAATCTATGGCATCAAAGTCAACTGAGAGGATGCGGCGTTGAATTTCTGCCATGAGCTGCCGTTGCCTGGGTCGGGGAGCGGGGAGTGCTCTGCAAACACTTGGCTTGGATGCCAGACGGGACCCTCCAGCTCTCAGAGCTGCTGGAAACACAAAGGGCAGTTCCTAGAGCTGCGCTAGTGGAGAGCCCTGGGAGGCGAGGACCATCTCACTCAGTCACACACGAGTGTCATTCACGGCTTACTGCACCTGAACCCTGCAAAGTGTTGGGGAAACCCCCGCTGCCACCAACGTGAGTGCAGACTCCCAGATGACTACCACTGGCTACTAGTGACTGAGGGTTTACCAGGTGCTGTGCTAAGTGCTTCTCACCGATTGTTACTATTAATGCTCAGAACAGCTCTAGGATGTAGGTGCTCTCATTAGCCCATTTTTTACCTAAAAAGAAACCGAGGCTTAGAGAGGTGAATTATCCTGCCTAAGGGGACCAGCTGAAAGTAGGTGAGCAAGGGTCTCAAAGTCAGGGAACCTGAGCCCAGAGCTAGGAGGCTACCTGGGCCCCTCCACTGTCTCTCTGCAAAGACAGCTAGCCCCGGCCTGCTGTGTTCAGTTTCTGGAGGAGAAGGAGGAGGTGAGCGTAAATGGTCATAACACATGTAGTAAGAGAGGTTGTCCCAAGGTCCAGGAGAGTTTCAGGAAGCGTGCTGGAGGAATGCTGGTTAGGGCAGTGGGTCCAAGGAACTGAAACCCTCCATCCCGGATTTCATGGAGATTGTGGTGCAGACTCAGAAAGCAGATACTCATGAAAGAATCATATAAATCAGTGTAGATTTACCACTGAGAAGAGTGAATCACTAATTTCCCAAAGGACTCAAATTAGGCTTCAAAGACAAGGACGCATTTGATCTGTTCCCAAGAATGGACTGAGTTTTCCCAGGGGAGAGAGTGAACTCTCCAGGACTCAGTGCAAGGCTCTGAGGTGTGGGTGAGGAGAAGGTTTTAGGGACGAAGGACAGTTCTAGTGGGTCTGACTGGAGTCAGGGCTCAAGGAGGGGAGAGGCTGGACAGTTAGTTTGGGATGAACGTGCAAAAGGCCCTTGTTTGTCAGGTAAGGGGTCACGGAGGCTTTCTCCCAGAGGTTGGGTTGAGAACGAGGTGGGCTGCAGAAGGGCCAACACACGTTTGAAGTTGGGGAGGATGGAGGTCCAGTTTACCCCTTCAAGCTGCCCTTGGGCTCAACTGGGAAGGATCTAGGCACATAGAACTTGACACTAGATACTTGTTTAACAATGAATTAGACTAGATGGTTGTTCTACAAATGTATGTGCTGGGTAAATATGGTGCCAACAGTGTGACACTCCCGTAAGGGGAGACAAGGGCCAGGCTTGGAAGGAAGAAGTTTATCATAGTCACAGGTGCTGGAGAGGGTCCTGTCTCCACACAGGGCCATGCGGGAGGTGCTGGGCTTTGGTCAGGAGGTAGAGGACAGGAGTAGGAGAAAACCTGAGCTGCAACCCTTACCAGCATTTCTTTGGGAAAGGCAGTACAAGGCAAAGCAAACAGCTGAGGATTATCTGGCTTGAATAATTCCAGCTGGCTCTAGGCTCTACAGGTGGTCCCAGATGTCCTGGCATGTGGCCCTGGGGTGACTGAGGGCTAGAGAAATATTGGCATGTGTGTCAGATAAGGAAATGAGTTGGAGGGTACAGACTCCTATGAAAGAGGTGTATGCCCCCTGAAGAGTCCTTTGCAATCTCTAAGAATTGGCTAGCCCTGGGAGGCAGAGCCTCCTCCTGCCAGCCAGTGTTTTAAGATATCAAAACATCCTAAATATAGAAAAAAAATCCCATGATTAATGCAGTGATTCTTCCTTTCTCCTTATTCTCTACACCCAATACCTGGGCAGTTATTATCTTCTGTTCTCACACTATCTGACGTTGGAGTCCTTTGAGAACTCACTTCCTTCCCCGCAGAGTTGATGATGTGTGTCCTGAAGAGATCTGGCCAGATGCAGAGGCTGGGGTCACGGCTGCCCCACATGGTGCTGTGCCTCAGTTTTCCTCCCGCCTTCATGCTCTCAGCTCATTTTCTTCTTTTGCTATTTCAAGCCATCTTCAGAATCCAGTGCCAAGGCCCTCCTGGAAGTTGGTGGTATTTAGAATCCTTTATACCCTGAGCCCTACGGCCCACCCAAGCCCATCTCCCCTGTTCCCTTTTTTCAAACAGCACTTCTTGCTAGTCCTACCACCGAGGAGGACTTCTGCAGGTCATATCCAGCTACTTAGATGCTGTCCCTACTTAGAGGCCCAGTTTATATTCGTATAGCTCTCCCAATCCCCCAAGCAGAAGTAAGTAACCCCATCCCTGGTGCCCCATGGTGCTGTGGCTTTGTTGGTTATTATCCAGTTTGTCTTACATTTTGCGAGGATTTCCTTGTGATGGAGAAAAGGCTGCATAATGTAGACTGGGAAAACTCTTCTCTGTTTATCTCTGCTTCTAGTGCCCTAAGTCCCACCCCACCCCCCACCCCCATGTGCTAGGGTCAGCTGGGGCTGGCAGTGTCTCTGGGTAAGTTGTCACAAACCTGGACCAGGACTATGTGGTCCTCAGTCCTCAGTCCTTTTTTTTCCTCCTTGGTACACTCTCTAGTCTGTCCTCTCCATGGGGTTGAAGCTACTACTTAGCTTAGGACTCACATACCTATAGGGCTGTGTCTCAGGTCTCTGAAGCTGGGCTCCAGGGGTCACTCTGGTGAGTGGATCTCTCCCACAGGCCAGCATGGTGTTTCTTTTTTGAGATGGCATAATGTAGACTACTGGCTTTGGGAGATTATCTCATGTTGGACAGAGGATGAGTTTTGGGCTCTGAGCATGGCCTACCACCAATTCTTGGGCTTGGGCCATATGTGTGGGCCTTGCACCAACACTTGCCCGAACCTATTCTGCCTAGGGTGCTACCTCTGGGTTCCAGCACTCAATGGTGATGGGGGCAGTGGCAGGTGCCTTTTACACCATGCAGGCAAGGTAGCCCCCCACCCCATCTGTGCCATGTATCCGGCAGTTTTCCAGAGGTGGTTGTGCCTATCTTCTCAGAGGGCTATGCTCTACAATGCTAGTGGCCATTCTGAGAATGTTCTCTCTTGTTCCAGTAGATATGCTGACACTGTATTCTGTTATGTTGTTCTTAATCAATGCCTAATGAGCAATGATCTCGTGTGAAGGAGACCTCTTTCTTCCCCTGCCCATGGCCCCTTACCTACCCTTGCCCCAGGTGGTAATATAGGAAGGCAGATGTGCAGGAAATGCTCAATGAGACCAAGAGATCACATAGGAGGATTTCAGTAATTAGGGCTTCAAAAGTTCAAGGGAAGATAGAGTTGGAAGACATGCTGTTTTGCATTTATGCTACAAAACTCCAAATGGTAAATCTAACATGACCAGAGAATGAACTAACATTTACATTTTCCTGTGTGCTCTGGGGAGCCTTGCATCTGTGATCATCATGGCTGGGGCACTGTGATGCTGAGAGTTATTGGGAGCTGGGGCTCAGGGAAGCACGTGGACGAAGCAGTGTCATAGGCCCTGACGCGACCAGCACTAAATACACAAATTTAGGGACCTGCAGAGGCAAGAAAATCTTTTTTCAGTGCAAATGGGTTTCAAAGAACTATAGCATTGGGAGTAAGTAACAGCACGGCTATCTTTTTTCTAAGGTGGGAGATATAAAATTAGCCAGGAATGGCACAGATGATCGTAGAGAACATGAGGGGCTGGTTTCTAGACCTGAAAAAAGGAAGAGATGTTCCCTGGGCTGCGTGAGAAATCTTTTTTTTTTTTTTTTTAAGACTTATTTTTTCTAGAGCAGTTTTGAGTTTGCAGTAAAACTGAGGGAAAGGTGCAGAGATTTCACGTTTGCCCCCAACTCCCCCCCACTCCCACACATGCACAGCCTTCCTCATTATCAACATGCCCCACCCCCATGGGGACATTTGTTACAATTGATGAATCTGCACTGAACATCATTATTACCCAAAGTCCACAGCTTACATCAAGGTTAACTCTTGGCATGGCCCATTCTGTGGGTTTGAACAAATGTATAATGACATGTATCCACCATTATAGTATCACACAGAGTAGTTTTTTATGAAGGATCTTCATGCGTGCTAATTGGGCAATAAAGAAACACCTGTTATATAAAATCAGGAGTTGGCAAACTCCAGTCTGTGTCCACCACAGGGCAAAGCTGGCCACTTCTGCTTGTTTGCATATTTTGTCAGGCTGCTTTCAGTGCTATAACCACAGAGCTGAGTGGTAGCCGCTGAGACCATATGGTCCACAAAGCTGGAAAAAATATTTATTATCTGGCCCTTGTCCTAAATCTTCATCGATAAATCACTATATCTTATGTAGGTCCATGGATTATTTTTAACTTTCTATTTAAAACAGTTTTAAACTTGACAGGAAACAAAGCATACGGGTAGTAGCAAGAACTCTCACGTTTCCCACAGAAACCCCTTCCAAGTTTCTCCAACTGTTGCAAAGGGTCACAATTGTACCTCGCTGCCACGTCCTTCCATGTAGATCACTTCCCCGTTACCTTCCTCATTCTCATTTTTTTTTTTTTTTAAAGCTTTGATTTACAGGGAGTTTTGAAAATAGCACAGAGAGGGCTCATGTGCTTTTTGCCCGGTTTCCTCCTCTATTAATCAGAATTTTCCAGAGAAACGGAACAAATAGTATGTGTGTAGGTATGTATGCTTGTATATAGTGATTTATTATAAGGAATTGGCTTATATGGTTACAGAGGACAGTGAGTCCAAAATCTGCAGTATGGGTTGGCAGGCTCGGGATCCAGAAGAGCCAATGATACAGATGAAATCTGAAAGGAGTCTGAGGGAGAATTCTCTCTTGCTCCACAAGGCTGATCTTTTTTTTGTTGGCCACGCCTTCAGCTGATCAGGTGAGGCCCACCCACACTATGGAAAGCAATCTGCTTATCTCAAAGCTTACTCATTGAAATTTTAATCGTATCCAAAAGCACTGCCCAAACATCAAATTAGACATCACACTTCCCATGGCAGCTACTTATATAACTGTAGTATGATATCGAACCAGGAAACTGATCCATAGATTGATAGCACATTTTAAAATAAAAATTTTACATATATGATTCCACCAAAAAATTTTCCTAGGGTAGCCCTGCTCACAGTTTTCAAACTTGGCTCCAGGAGCTGGAGGGGATCAATGGAAGTAACTTTGAGGCTACCCCTGGATGGGGGAAAGATCAAGTGGGTGCATTCCAGGCTCTCACCCACTCCGGATAGATTTTTCCTTTTAACTGGGATGTCTGGGTGGCTTAGTCAGCTAAGCATCCAACTCTTGGTTTTGGCTCAGGTCACAATCTCAGGGTCCTGGGACTGAGCCCTGCATTGATCTCTGGGCTCAGCACAGAGTCTGCTAGAGATTCTCTCCCTCTCCCTCCCCTCTGCCTCTCCCCCAACTCATGCTCTCTCTCTAAATAAATAAAATCTTTAAAAAAAGGAATTCTTTTAACTGTGCTGCTATGGAGCTTCACTTGGTGCAAAGGCTTCACTGCTAAGACCATTTGTATTTCATGGATCTAGGTCATTTTTAGGCCATCCCTGCTTATACACTTCTCCAAATTTACTTCAGACCTGCTTCTTTTTCTTACCTCTTTTTCCCAGCAGTTCTTTCAGCCTCTTGACTTTGACATCTCTCTGTGACCTCCTACCACGCGTGATCATTCTCACATGCTTTCAGCATCTCAGGCCTTGGCCACCTATGTCCCTTCCTGTACTTTCTGTTCTCCTCCGACCTCTAGTAATCCTGTACTCTTAGAGGAACTCGTTCTGTCCCATTGCTGAGCCATGGAGAGCTTCAGTTCTCCCTTTGACCATAGATCACTTTTCTTGAGAAGTGAATGGTAGGTCAGACAGCCTCTCTTCTTTATTGTAATACTTCTTCAAAAATGCTCTCCAGTAGATATGGAATATGTTTACATGTGACAGGACCACAATCATAATGGGGTATTTTAATAGACCATTTTTAGTGTTTGATCAAGTAGATCAAATGGCAAGAATTTAGAAGGCTTGAATGATAAATAACTTTGTTTTAATAATCATGTTAAACTTTGTATTCAAAGGTTATTTAAATCATGCCTTTGTTGGATAGATTATATATTATTTGCTTTTATCATACACAGCGATTTAATAGAGTTAACATCCAGTTTTTAATTAAAGTATTGGATACCTTAAAGCTTAAAAAACCTTTACATTTCTAATTGTTTAATGTCAAAGCCAAAATAAAAACTCTGACCTCCCTAAGCAACGGAGAGTTTTTGTTCCCCTTGCCTCTTCTTTCTTTTTACTCTTTGTTACTTTAATCTCAATTTGTCTTTTTTCATCAATTTTATAACCACACTGAAAGCAAATTACTTAGACCTATTTTTACTTAGTTTTGATGTTCATCACCAGGCATTCTGAGTATTCCCTCCACTCCTACAACTCCACTGTTATTGATTCCAGTAATCTGGAGAATGTTTTAAATAAAATTTTTTTAGATGATTGTTTTGGTAATTTTATTTTATTTTATTTTTTAGTGTCCCAAGATTCATTGTTTATGCACCACACCCAGTGCTCCATGCAATATGTGTAAATAAATATTTTTTTAGAGGGAAAGGGAATTTGAGTATATTTTTTAAACTTAGAATATTTAAAGACTGATGTCTCTGTTTAAAAAATAGTTGGGTCACATCCTTTTTCCTCTATAGATTTTGTTTCTTTCTGCTTAGAGATTATCACCAAGTCTGTCCTTTAGCCACTAAGTGATTTTCCACAGTAGTGAATCAAGCAGGGAAAATAATTTAGTTATTATATTTCTTCATATAGTTTCTAATTATATTCTATAAAGTTTGCAAAGCCCTCCTACATTTTCATTTCAAACACGAAAAAGGTATTTTCTACAATTTTCTTCTGTTCCATGCAGTGAATCTACTTCATAAGAAGGATTCTTCTCTGACAGCTGCGCACTTCGCTCTCCAGTGCTACAGCATGTTTTTGAAGTTTTCATATTCACTCACTAATCACTTAGCTAATATATATTGAGCATTACACACCAGGCACTGTCCTAGGCACTAGGAACACATAACTTAACAAAATAGAGAAAGACGAAGCCCTCATGGAGCTTATGTTCCAGTATCAGAGACTGACATTAAACAAAATTATATAAATAAAGTATAGAGTATGTTAAATAGTGATGTATGTTAAGGAAAAACATCAAGCAGAAAAGAGCAGTAAGGAATGTTGGATGGTATTGAAATTTTAGGTCATTAGGAGAAACAGGTGAGATTTGAATAAAGAGGTGAAGGAAGTGAGGGGCACCTTAACAATTGGTGAAGCATCTGATTCTCTGAGTTTAGCTCAGGTCATGATCTCAGGGTTGTGAGACTGAGCCCCGTGTTGGGCTCTGTGGTGGGCATGGAGCCACCTAACATTTTCTCTCTCCCTCTTCCTCTGTCCCTCACCCCCACCTCTCTCCCTCTCATTAAAAAGAAAAAATGATGTGAAAGAGGGAATCATTGGCTATCTAGTGAAAGAGAACCAAAAGACAGGCCACAACACCTAGTGCAAAGACCCCAGGGCAGGAACCCATCTGGCAAACACTAAGAGCAGCTAGGATGCCAGGGAGGTTGGAGCAGGACAGAGAGAGGTAGAAATTGAGGTTAGCAATAGACATAGCAGGGGAAGATCATGTAAGGGCTTGAATTCCATGGAAGAATGTACAAATGTGGTCTCTGCTCCATCTCTGAGCATGATGGGTCAGTACTGGGGGAATTTCACTATAGATCAGACATCATATTTCGATATTTCATTCTGATTGGTGTGTTGAGAAAAGACCATGGTAGGGAAGGGCAGATACTGAGGAATCACACAGAAACCTACTATAATAATCGGGGAAACATTACAGCGGTTTGGACAGAAGGATAGCTGTAGAGGTTGTAGAGGGATGATCAGATTTTAGATATATCTTGAAGGCAGGAATGTTGATAGGTTGAACATGGTGTGTGAGATAGAGAAAGGGTTAAGACGACTCCCAGGTTTCTGGACTGAGCCACTGAAAGGGTAGAGTTGCCAGGAAGGGAAGTGGGGAGAGGGGTAGCAGTTTTGGTGAGCAAGAATCTGGAGCTCCATTTTAGAATTTGAGATGCTGATCCAACCTGCAGGGGTGGTGATGAGTAGGCGATCAGGTATGTGTGTCTGGAGAGCCAGTGCAAGGCTTAGGCTAAGATGGACATTTGGGAGCCAGCAATGTATAGATGGTGCTTAAGCCATGACGCTCAATGAGATCAGTCTAGGGGCTGAGGATGGGGCATTTCAGGGCTTAAAGGACAGGAGAAAGGGTAGCAAGTGAAGGAGTTGGTGGAGTGGCAGAAAGATAAGCAGAAAACCAAATAATTGCGGTGTTAGAGATACCAAGGAAAAAACAGGTCCAGTCATTGAGACCCGAGAGTTTACCACTGGATTTGGCAACAGAGGTCATGGTGTCTTTCTGAGGGGTGATGGGAGCAAGAGCCTGACTGGAGTGAGTTTGGAGAGAGAACAGGAGGAAATCTGAGACACAGGTCAGCCCATCCTTTCAAGGGTTTTTGTTATCATAGGAAACAGAGAAAGGGGGTGCTACCTGGGGCAGAAGTAAGGTCAGGAGAGGGGAATGGAAGAAATAACAGCACACATCCATTGCTGTGTGACAGATTACCACAAACCTAGCAGCTTAAACACGTGCATGCATATGGGACAGTTTGTGGTTTCCGCAGGTCAGCAGGGTAGGCACACCCACTGGGTGCCTCTTGCTCAGGGTTTCTCACAGCTGTCCTCATGGGCCTGTGCCTTTCCGGAGCAGGGGTCCCCTTCCAAGCTCATGTGGTGGTTGGCCGAATTCAGTTCCTTGCCGTTGTAGGACGGAGGTCCCTGTTTCCTTGCTGGCTGTCAGCTGGGGCCCCTTAGCCCCTGGTTACCACTTGTGGTTCTTTGCCATATGGCCCCTCATAGTTCCCTCTCACAAGGTGACAGCCCACTCCAGGGCCAGTGGGAGAAACTCTCAGCTCAGGAAAGGCCTCTGCCTGGTTAGGTGAGGCCCATCCAGAATACCCTCCTTTGGATTGACTCAAAGTCAACAGGAGTAGAGAACTTAATCACACCCACAAGATCTTTTCACCTTTGCCAGATGAGTTGATACAATGCAGGGATATTTATCCCATCACCTTTGTCATGTTCTATTGGCTAGAATCAAGTCCCAGATTCTGCCTGCAGGCCAGGGGCGGGATTACACAAGCGACTCACTGGGAGTCACCAGAGGGTTTGTCGAACACATATATCTATGGGAATAACGCGGTGGAGAGGAAAAGTTTTGATGATGTAGGAGAGAAAGGGGGAGGGTGCCAGACCATTGTCCTCAAGTCACTGAGGACGGATGGGGCTCAGTGCAGAAGCAGAGACACTAAGCTGAGCTCCAAGAACAACCAGTCTGCTTACAGAGGGCAGGCGGGGTGGGGGGTGCTGGGTAACCTGATGCCTGCAGTTGTGTGTATGACATGGTGGAACTTGGGGAAAGCCTCTCTCCTTGCCACTTCAGGGTTCTTTGCGAGATACGGAGCAAGGGCATCAGCGGACAGTGACGATGCAGAAGGGCTTAGAGATATATTTGAACACATGTTCTTATTTCTCGTCATATGGCTAATACATATTTATATCATCACTTTCATTTGTTCTGCACTCTCATCTTTACAGAGAGGGAAAAGAAAATCAATAGAGTCCGTGTTGGAGGATGTCGGGGATGAACGGGTAGCCTGGAACCCTGAGCCCGAGCCCAGGGTGGCCAGACAGCCTGGAATGCTTCAGGTGAGGTCTAGAAGATGCACTCTGATCTGGACCAGGGTTAGAACCAAAATCCCTAGTGGAATGCACACTGAAAGGAGGCCAGTGATTCAGGATGGAGCGGAGGTGGGGCTAGTGGTCTAATCACCGTAGATGGTAACACTCATGCGTTAAGGGCACATTTAGCAAGTGATTCAGACTGTGGAGCCGCAAGGCTAATGGACATTGCATATTCAATATTTTCATTTATGGCTCATAAATGCAGGGCTTGTCCTGACTTACAAACTACATGTAACACCTGTATCACAATGCATTTTCCCCACAAAATTTCCCAGGTAATTAGTTTTATGGAGTTTTGCCATTTGGCATACCTCCTCCCCCTTTCCAAGCACTCTTGGGGAATATCTGAACTATGGGGAAAAAAAAGATCTTACCACACAGCTATATTTAGAAGTTAAATTAACAGAAAATGCTCCATAGTAGGAATACCCAGCCTTACACAAAGAAACCAATTCCTGGCCATTCCCAAGCTTAGAAATCCATTCATCTTACCCACAGCCATTGATATTTTATTTATTCTATCCCCAGGATGGCACATTAAGACCTTGGGAGAGGCTTGCTTCTCTAGCCAGGCGGTCCCTCTCTCCAGTTTTTCTATAATTCTACATATTCACTGATTTTCATTCATCCTGTCTTTATTTTTTAAATTTCTTTTCAGTGTTCCAGAATTCATTGTTTATGCACCACACCCAGTGCTCCATGCAATACATGCTACCCACCACCAGGCTCACCCAACCTCCCACCCCCTTCCCCTCCAAAACCCTCAGTTAGTTCCTCAGAGTCCCCAGTCTGTCATGGTTATCTCCCCCTCCAATTTCCCTCAACTCCCTTCTCTCCATCTCTCCATGTCCTCCGTGTTATTCCTTATGCTCCACAAATAAGTGAAACCATATGATAATTGACTATCTCTGCTTGACTTATTTCACTCATCATAATCTCTACCAGTCCCGTCCATGTTGATACAAAAGTTGGGTATTCATCCTTTCTGATGGAGGCGTAGTACTCCATAGTATATATGGACCACATCTTCTTTATCCATTCATATTGATGAATCATCTATCACATATAGATGTTGAAAGGCATCTTGTTTCTTTTCACAGTTTAGACCCATTCTGGGTGCATCCCTACCAGATCCCAATCTTTGCAGTGGCAGGAGACATCTCGGGAAAGACCATTTCTTCTTGCTGCAGAACTTGGCCTCATCTCCCATGTGGTCTTCACTTTCCAGCTTTAGTAAACCCATGGACTGGTCAGCCCATGGGTCTGTAGTCTGGTATGTTCTGTGCCTGGGGCTGCTGTATCATTCAGGTTTTGACAGCGAAAGAGTATTCAGCTTGTTTTCCTGGTGGCTGCTGTTTTGCTCCTCTCTTGCTATGTACCTTCCTTTTACTCTCAAAAGTTACTCCGGATCCTCTAGGAAGCCTCATAGCCAGCAAGGCCTTGTGACACTGCCAGCAAAGAGCTGTGCTCCTGTGGACTGACCAGTCCCAACCACAGCCTGGGTGACCTGGCTCCATGTGGCTGGTGGGCTGCACAGGTTGACAATAGCTTCCCGGGAGGGTCCGCGTGCTCACCCAGCCCCCAGGTCTGAGATCAGCTCTGAAGGTATCAGGGTAAAATGTACTTTCTTCAGTTAGCTAAGCATTCCTTGAGCGGCTCTACTGGTTTTGCAAAGACTAGTAGGCCTTCCTTACCTTGGAATTATAGAACTTGGGGTCATTTGATCAATTCCCTGGCTGTCAAAGCTGACGGTAGTTTGATTTGCGTAAGAAGCTGCAGGGTCCAGGGAGAGGGGAAGGGATGGAAACTGCTAATGGCAAGTGGACCTAGGAAGCACTGCTGGGTATGTTGTAGGGCCTAGGAAGGACCACACATGCCTTGAAATGAAAGAAAATGAAACAAACAGGAGGCAAGGCTGGGCCTAGGCCTGTCACAGAAGAAAGGATGTTTTGACACAGCATGTGGTCGGTGGTGGAAGCCCCCGTGGACCTTACTTTTCCACAAAGTGGTTGATTTATTCAAGAAATACTGACTGCGTATTCACTGAATACGCCAGGCACTGTGCTGGGCTTTGTGGGTACACTGATGGATAAACTTGGTATGTCACTATCCCTGGAGTGTTTACAACATACTTGTGTTCACAGACCCACTGCTGAGCCTGAGAGCAAGACTGTGGTCCTGGCCTGGGCTCCCCACTCTGCTGCGGTGGAGCCCGGGTCAAGCAGCTCTGTGATCACGTACCTTTTGCTTTGTGCTGCATTAGTCTACGGAAGCAGCATCGTGTGGCAGCTGGAAATGGTAACGGTAGCAGACCAAGGAGCCTTTCCAGTACTCCTTCATCAGAGAGGAATGAGAGGAGCATTCCAGGTCCATGGAACACCCGCCTTAAAGGGGTGATCACAGACAGTGAGAGATGTGGGCCTGTGTCCTGAGGGTGATAATTAGAGACAAGTTTGAATGGATGAGTCAGGCTGTGGGATGGGGAGGGGATTGGAGTGGTGGGCGTGGGGAACCCCAGGAGAACACCCAGTGCTCCAGGCCGGTGGTCTCCATGTTGTTAGATTACATACTCCCATAAGAGGATGACATTGAGCATGTTACCACAAATATATATCTCTTTATTCATTTCTAAAAAGTAACTAATATATCATGTGCCTTAAATAGATATAAACATATAGGTAATAGAAACTAATAGATGAAACTAAAGATGAAATAATACTTAAATATTTTTATTTCATTTTATGTGTAAATGATTCAAAAATATGATTGGATACACTTCATAGTGTTTGTTGAATCTTAGCGTATCATTTTGTAATAGAAAAATTTAATTTTTAAGTACAGGTTCTTTTTTTCAAAATTTTATTTAAATTCTAGTTGGTTAACATATAGTGTAATATTGTTTTCAGGAGTAGAATTTAGTGATTCATTACTTACATATTTCAATATTCACTTTTATTGTCTGTTTATGGCTGGAAATTTCATTTTGTAACAATATGTGGATCCAAATGCAAAAAAGACATCATTGGCTGCTTTTATTAAAATATGGTACTCATTATTTTAGTCCTACCCACCAAATACATGAAGGTTTTTGTTGAGATTTGATAAATAAATTTTGATTTTCTTGATGTCTAGTCAATTATTCTTTAAAATGAATAAAAAAGTGTTGCATTTTTGTGATTTTAATGAGTGGATTAAAAAATTAAATGCTTAATTTTAATGACTAGTATAGTCTATTTTCAATTTTTATTGTGTGTGTACATGAAAATTTTCAGAAATAAACCACATATTTTTGGCAACAAAATCATATAATAATATTAACATTTTCAAATATCATTTCAAGATGCTCTCTCCTTAGCACAAATTTCTTTGAAAATAGTTTCTCTCACTCATTCCCAAAACATTAAACTTTGAAGGAGGTTGATTCAGTGTGTTTATATTTTAAAACTATCTGCAGGAACCATATGATCAATAGCCACATGGCATCACAGAAGATCAGCAAATTGGAAGCACATGCCTTTTTGTAAAGAAAAGATGAGACATTACTGAATTAGATGATCCCATGCACTTGGGCCAGTGCTAATCTCTGGGTGGTAAAAAGGGTCACTTCCCATGATCAGGAAGATTCTAATACCAACTAAGAAAATACCATGGTGAACCGAGCACACCAACACCACAGCATATCAGGAGGGTGAGAGCAAGGGCTCTGCCATAACTGCAAATTCGTGCACCCCTCCTTCCCTCAGGTTCTAATGTGACATATGGTGCTGGTTTTGGAAACCTCCAAAGGTGGTGAGAAGTGAACATAGCTTAAGTAACAGCAGTGGAAATGGGGCAAAGTGCTGTTTGGGGGTAATGTTGACATAACTTGCTGATGAGCAGGTTCTGGGGTGTAGGGGAAAGGTGGGTGTCAAGGAGGATTCTCATATTTTGGTTTGTACAATTTGTAGGGCAGTGGTGGCATTCCCTGAAAGAGGGAGTACAGGTAGAAGATCTGGTTTGCAGAGTAGGTCTTACCTTTAGGTGTAGGCTCATTTAATGTGAGCTGCCTCTTAACTGCCCATATCTTTTAAGGTTCCCAGACCCAATGTCCCCCTCCCACAACACCAAGTAATTCTTTGGCACCAGAAGAGAATCTGAGAATTCAACTCAGTTCTGATACTACTATCTACCTGGAGACAGCATCAGATTCTGCAGGATAAAGGTTCAATTCCACAATACTCTCCCATATCCTTGCCAATTCAGATGCCAGTCACAAGTCCCAGGCTGTTCCCTGTGTTTCTGACCAACTGGCTACAGACTGGAGGTTCCAAAGATCTCATCTTTAGGTTCGATTAATTTTTTAGAGCAACTTGTAGAATTCAGAGAGACACGTTTACCAGTTCACTAAAGGAAATGATAAAGGATACAAATAAACACCCAGATGAAGGAAACAAGAGTGAGTTTGGGGAAGGGGTGTGGAGCCTCCATGCTCTCTCCAGGTGGACCATTAACCCTGCATCTCTGTGTGCTCGCCAACCTGGAAACTTATCCTTTTGGGTTTTCATGGAGGCTTCATTATATGGGCATAATGGATTAAATCATTGACCGTTGGTCATTGATCAAACCTCTAGCCCTCTCTCCCGAACTCCAGGTGGGGCTGAAAATTCTAACCTTCTAATAACACGATTGGTCCTCCTGACAACCACCTTACCTAGAGATGGGGTCCAAAAGTCACCTTCATTAATCACAAGAGACCCATTTCACCTTTAAGGCTCTCAAGTGTTTTCGGGAACTGTGGATAAAGACCAAATATATATGAGACATATTTTTGGCATTCAGATAAATTATATCACAGGATGTTAAGAAGACCAGTGCATGAGGCAATCTGGTCTGGAGAAGAGGCCTCAGCATCCAGGCCTGTGCCCAAGGTCTACGGAGAGACTCTGCCAGTGGGGTGAACCTTTCTGGCTCTTGCTCTCCCTGAATGGCTTACTCTTCCTACATACTTGTCAGTCTTAGAGAGACAGATACTGAAGAGATGGGTGGAGGACCGCCTTTGGTCTAGGCAGAAGGAGTTCATCATGTGGTCCAACTAAGTCACGAGGGGCTGCACTTGAGCTCAACCCTCCAGTTATAGGATAGAACTTGGCTGACCTTGTTCTCTGCCTAGAAATTTCCTTTGTGAATGTCACAATGAGGGGTGACCTTGATGGAACATGATTGGTGTTCAAGGTCCTTGGGATCCTAATATCTGTCTTCATAAGATGATCATTATGTCCATTCATATTCTTTTGTCTCCATATATACCTATGCCTCTGCTGGTACCTCTACATGTGTGATTTACCCTCCTAAGCAGGTCCTGCCGTTTCTCAATTTTTTTTGTGTGTGTATACATGTGCATATGGGCATGTGTATATACAGTGTAGTTGTGTAGCTATGAGGCAAGGATGGCAAATGCTGGAGTCTGCCAGCTGAATTGGTACCCGACCCCTCTTCTTCCTCCATCCATTTTCCTCTTTACTTTCCTAACTTCTCTGTACCTTGGTTTCCTCATGGGCAAAATGGTAAAAATGCCATATCTCCTGTAGGAATGTTTGTACAGGCAGAATACTGTCATGCTTGAGATAAAATAACCACTCATTGAGTGTATATGTGTCCACCCACCCACAGGATACAAATGTAAATAAACAATCTTCTTCTTCACAGCCTACCCTTCAAGGGCTTCTTTCCCCTAAGCCTCCATTCCCTGCCTCTCTCAGGATCCATCTCTGTAATGAGGTGTTTTTATACCCTTATCAGCAAGAACGTAGTTTTTCATCCAATGACATTTGGCGTAAAATTTCCATTGCTATTATCTTACATTGCTGGAGAAAGTTCTCCTTCATTGTTTTGTTCTTTCACCAACCATTTATTCCTCCTTTTAGTCATCTGACCCCCTCTACGGGCCAGATGTTGCATTTGGTTGAGACTGGCAAGGAGCTCACAGTCTAATGGGGCATGCAGATTTGTTCAAACTGATTCCAGTTCAAGGCACATGGCAGAGGATGTCCTGGAGACAGGGCTGCTGGAAGTGGACAGTGGATCCACCCCTGGAGTGAATACTCTCTGTGCCAGGAAGGTGTAAGGAACCTGAGTGCTGGTTGGAGAATCAGAAGGTGATTGGAAATATGGGATCCTTCTGTGAGAATTAGGGAGGGGACAGAGGAAGAGGGATTAACATCTTTTGTAGGGGTTGCAATTGAGTTTTTGCTGGCTGGGCACTGCCTGTCCCTCCAATCTCATCTCTCTTCTCTTCCAACACAGCTTTTATCCTACCAGTAGACATTTACATACAATTCTCAAGTGTCTCAACTTGCTGGCATTGTTCTCTTTTCTAGACTGCTCCCCAGTTCCTCCCTCGACCAGGCAACTCTAGTATTTCCTGCCGGACCTGCCCATCTTGCTTTGCCCGGGGGCTTCTCCTCCAGTCTCCCACAGCACCAGGAACAGGACTTTATCACAGCAGTTATCAAGTTGTTTTGAAGGGTTGATTTGCCTATCTGTCTTCTAGAAGAGGGACTGAGCTTCTTGAAGGAAAAGAATCTGTCTTACTCTCGAAGCCTCTGAATAAAGGTTAAAATGAATGAAGGCATTGCGCTGGGTACCAGGCTGGCTTCTGTTTTGTTGACACTGAGGAACATGGCAGGTTTCGAGCAGGGCAGTGTGGCATCCGAGGGCAGGCAGGGGGACATCTCCACCAAGCCGTGTCTAGAGCTTACCATCCAGCCCCTTTCTGGCACATGTGCTGTGGGACCAAATTGAAGGAGGGGAGCCATTATCTCTATCCCTTGAGCTTCTTCTTGTCTTCTGCTGGTAAACACAGATGGATATTGTTTGCTCCCAGACACACACAGTCCCCTTGACCTTTCCCTACGCTTGTTCCTGACTCTCTATCGTAGCTGCATTAAGTTGTCTCACTGCCTTCAGCTCGGCTCGATTGACTAAAGCTTTCACAGGCAATTGCTTTTATCTAAAATTTGAAGAACCCACTTTGGTAACAATTTTTATTCCAGCTGTGCATTTTCAAAGCTATTAACTGTACTTTGTCCTCAAAATGGGGTCGAGCCCTTAGCTGGAGGTCAAATGCTTCTTGGGAAGGGCCAGCTCTGGGAGGGCTCCTGTCCAAGTACAGGATGCCATGGGCACATGGTCCCAGCCCCCTTTCTGGCTGTTCCAAACCATGGCCTTCTTGGGGTGGGAGCTGGCCCTGGCCCACCAGGGAATGCTCTGTAGGCTGCAGGGACCCTCAGGATCTGGACTTTTGTCAAGGGCCACAGTGTAGCTCTGATCCTCGCAGGTGCCCAAATTTCAAAGAACAAATCCAGTCTCCATCCTTCAAATCAACGTCTGGAAGTGGGCTTTAATAATGTCTGTAAGTGACTGGTGTGTCTGGGAAGGATGGAAAGCTATGAGACCGGTAGAAAAAGACCAAATATTGGGAGGAGCCCAGAGGGAATGACGTGAGTATGCCCTTTTGGAGTGGACTGGATTATTGGTCCTGCTGCTTCACTGTTCCCTGTAACCACGTCCTTGCAATGTCACCTGAAGTCTTCCCAATCCCACTAGTTGTGCAGCGAATTTACTACCTCTTGACTTTGAGCTGGTCTCATCACATGCTTTGGCCAGAGGAATATGAGTAGAAGTAACAGTGAGCCAGTTCTGGGCCTATCCCTTAAGAGAAGTACATGTTTCTGCCGGCTTCTTCCCACCACAGGAAGTGCTGAGTCTACACCACAGCAAAGAGCCAAGGTCAGCCAGATCCAGAGCTTAAAGGAGAGATCCCCACTTTATAACAGTTAGCTCACAGATGTCTGAGGAAAAAAAAAAAAGTTTATCGACCTGAGTTTGGGGGTGGTTTGTTACATGGCAATAACCAGCTGATACCATGTCTCAATGTGCTTTTGGAATGTTCTTATTGTTCAAGGTGTTTTTTCCAAATCGCATTCTCTCCCTGTGTAAAAACATACATTTTATCTAATAAGAATGAAAATTAGATTAACACCACCACCACTTAGGGAACACTTGCCAAGTGCCAAGTTCTGTTTCAGGTATTTACACATAACATTCAATCCTCACAACAAACCCAATGAGTAGGGCACTATGATCAACTCCATTTTACAGATTGGGAAACAGGTCCAGAGAGGTTAAGGAATTTGCCTGAATTCACACAGCTAGGAGGTGGTATAGGAAGGATTCAAACCCAAGCAGTCTAGCTCCAGGGTCTGTATTCTCAGCTGTCACTGTGACTTTAATATTCTTCTCTCTTTCTCTTATCAGGATCAAAAAGAAAAAAAAAAAAAGTGAGCTCAAATTGTCACTTAATATGACTCCAAGTTCGCATCTGGAGCATCTCTTTGGAAGAGCTTACTTTATAACCCTGAACTCTAGGAGCAGATTACGAGGTTTTTCTTCCACAAGGGCACTTGAAGCGGAGTGACTTGGAGGATGTGGGTTGTACGGGGGCCTCTCCCTGCTCCTGAAACATGCAGCCAGAGCCAAGGCCGACTTGGCCTTCCAGGGTACCGAAGTCCTGCCCATGCCTGTCTTCGGGCCTCTTTGGACCACCCTGAGAGCACAGAACAGAACCTGGGTGTGCCTCTCTGGCTCGGCCTTTGCGATGCGGGGGAACGAGCATCTAAGCCCCAAGGAGCTCAGGCCACATTAGCTGTTTAGTCTTGGGAGGATCAGAATAGGGTAAACTTGTGCTTGTTTAAATAATAGTCAAAATGGATTGAAAACTGAAAATATAGAGATGCCGTGTATTCTGCTGTGAGTATAATTATCAATCATGTACCCGGGTTCCAAGTCAGAAACAGGGGGGCCCCTTTTCCTCCCGCCCACCAAACCTGAGTAATAGAAGACGACTGGTGGCAGTCTCCACGTCAAATTCAAACCCCGGCGTGGGAAAACAAAGGAATGCTGGAGAAGGACAAGAGGCATGTGACATGCTGAAGACGAAGAATAAATTGCCCAAGACATGAAAGAAAGGGAATTGCATATATTGTAACCTAACCTCCTATAAATAAGGCAGACGTGGCTGTTCTAATAAGCTCTGGAAGGCCGAAGGGACCCAAAGGGAGAAAGTACTGGTAACAAATGAGATGCAGATTTTGGAAGAGAAGCAGACAGTAGCTTACTCCTAGTGAAAGCTAGAAAATGGGGTGTTTTTAATTAGGCTTAAATTGGAGAGGCCTCGCCCAGGTTGAGTATGGGCCAGCAGAGGGGCCATTCAAGCTCTTGGCACCTGAGTGAGAGGAACAAGGCCCCACATGTGAAGGGGTCTAGCTGAGTCCCCTAAATCTCATGTGTAGGGAGAGAGGTCAAGGTCAGTCACTGATACTGTCTGCCTCTAGCTGCCTAATCTGAGGAGCTGGAGAAGCAGAGATGGGCGGGAAGGCTGGGGCAGGGAGAGCTGGAGTTTGGGCTGTAGGGCATATGAGAACACAGGCCGAGTGCAATGAAGCATGTGCAGATTGGGTTTAGAGGAACTGGAAGAGACAGACTCTGCTGGTGGCTGGATTGGAGGGGCCAGGTCTTTAGAAGGCTGCGAGGCCAGATCCTAGGCAGGGCCAATGACATCCCTGCAGGTCTACGGGCCTTGCCCTTGCGCACATCCAGGTACTGCTGTCACCATCTGCCCTGGAGGTAGAGCCGGGGAGCAATGACACAAGAAGCCCGGGACACGTGCAAGTGGATGGTTTATGTTCATTTCAGAGTCAGGAAGTCCAGGCAAAATCAGCAGGATAAAACGGATCTCATGACAGAGCACTATGGCAGCAAGTGAGGTGTAAATGGGGAGAGAGGAGGCAGGGACGCTAGTGAGAGACGCCTGAGTCCTGGGATGGGGACGGCTGTCTCCACAGCAGGAGAAAAGCATCACAGCATCACGGCTGAGGGCATGGACTTGAGAAAGGGGTTTGCCTGAGTTAGAATCCTGGCCCTGACACCTGTGGCTGTGTGGCTCGGTTACTTCAACTACATCTGCCTCGGTTTCCCTATCTGTACAATGAGGGTTGGCATGAGAATTAAATCAGTTAATCCTTAAAATGCTTAGGATATTGTCTGGTGTATAGTAAGCCTTATATAAAGATTTGTTAAAGATAATAAACATTTGTTTGTTAAAGACAATAACAGCATTGAAAAAGAAAAGACATAAGAGCTTATCCATGGCAAGACGGTACAGAGGGCATGAAGATGAGGCATGTGACATGGGGACCGGTGAACTGGAGGAGGCCCAGAGCTTTCCTCAAAGGGCTTCCATATAAGCTACTCCTTCCCAGGTAGGGCAGTGGAGAGCCACCAGATATCACAATGAAGTCCTTGATGCCATGAGTAAGCTGTGATGATTTGAAGGGTTTTCTTTGTGCTAAATTTTGAGCAGAAAGCAGAGAATGGAAGTGCTGAGGCCATCAAGTCAAGAGTTGTGGTGGCCTGTCTGTGACCTTATAGGCTCAGAGATGAACTTTGACCTAAAACCGGCCACCTGTGCACCTGTCAACCAACTAGCAGCCAGCTGGTCAACCAACCAACTCATCAAGTGTCTACAGACACACCGAGGAGATATTGCAGGTTCGGATCTGAACCATTGCAGTAACGGGAATTTCACAATAAAACAGGTCAAATGAATTGTTTAGTTTCCCAGCGCATATAAAAGTTACGCTTACACTATACTGTAGTCTATTATGCATGTAATTGCATTATGTATTTAAAAATTTATACAATTTATTAAGAAAACTTTATTGCTAGAAATTTATTTATCTAGTTATTTATTTATTTAAATATGTATTGTTGGGGTGCCTGGGTGGCTCAGTCAGTTAAGTGTCTGCCTTCAGTTCAGGTCATGATCTCAGGGTCCTGGGATCGAGCCCCACTTTGGGCTACACGTTCAGTGGGGAGTCTGCTTCTCCCTCTCCCTCTGCCCCTCCCCCCTGCTTGTTCATGTACAAGATCTCTCTCTGTCTCAAACAAATAAATAAAATGTTAAAAAAAAATAAAAACATACTGCTAACCATCAACTGAGCTCTCAGCAGTCATTATCTTTTTGCCAGTGGAGGGTCTTGCCTCGATGTTGATGGCCACTGAATGATCAGGTTGGTGGTTCCTGAAGGTCAGGGTGGCTGTGGCAATTTCTTAAAAGACAGCAATGAAGTCTGCCATGTCGATCGACTCTTCCTTCCATAAACGATTTCTCTGTAGCACACAATGCTCTTTGATAGCATTCCACCCATTTTTCAAAACTGGAGTCACTCCTCTCAAATTCTGCTCCTGCTTTATCAGCCAAGTTTATATAATGTTCTAAATCCTTTGTTGTCATCTCGACAATTCACAGCGTCTTCACCGGGAGCAGATTCCATCTCAAGAAGCCACTTTCTTCGCTTATCCCTAAGAAGCAACTCCTCATCCGTTCAAGTTTTATCATGAGATTGCAACAATTCAAATATAATAATAATGAAAAAGTTTGAAATATTGTGAGAACTACCAAAATGTGACACAGAGACACAAAGTGAGCAAATGGCGCTGGAAACAGGGCTCCGATGGATTTGCTCGATGCCGGGTTGTCACAAACCTTTACTTTTTAAAACATGCAATGTCTATGAAGTGCAACAAAGTGAAGTATAGTAAAACGAGGCACGCCTGTGTTTTTAACAGCAAACAACCGAAGATGCAAGCTTGCATTAAGAGGGATGAGTTCCACTTGAATGCGCACGTTTTCCCAGGACTATATTCCCATGGCTGTATTCTCTGGAATCTGGCACCCAGACCTCGGAGCTCCTCTTCCCCAGGCATATACCATTCTCTGGGGGCAGAGCCTGTCCTTCCTTCTCTCCCTGGCCTCTCTGTTTCTGCCTCCCCTGCCTGTTAACTGCTCTGCAGAACCAGCTAAGAACACAAGCACACAGCCACGAGGGAGTGTGCGGAGCATTGCCTCTCCTTCCTAATGACTTTCTCTTGATGCACTGCTGTTAGGAGTAGTTGTAAGACTGCAGGGAACCAGCCTTCGAAAGCGAAAGCTCCCAACAGTGGATTTTGTTTTCTGGGAGTAAATTAATTGAACAGCCGTGTGAAGGGGTAAGAAGAGGGAAAGGAAGTGGAAGGAGGAGGGAACTGAGAGCTAGGCAGCGTGAGGAAGAAGCCGCCACAGGGGTGATGGGGGAATTCAGGAAAGTAAGTGAAACTTGCAAGGATTATGCTCAAGGTTAAGAGTAATAATAAAATTAACAGTCACCCATGGCCTAGGCTATATCCGTGCTCATCGCCATGTGGACATCAACCAGCTGTTGAGGGGCGGTTAGAAGCTCCTGCTAAGCCAGGCAGGGAACCTAGAATGAAGACGGAAGGTTTCCCTTTGGAACTCACCCCCACAGGGCCTGCTATGGATGTGAACTCTCAGGATAACCGCCAGCTGGCATTCCTTCTGCATCTGCCCCCCTGGGATAGCTAGCACAGCAATTCATATGCATCCCACCCTCCACCTTGGCAGACATTAAGGGGAGGGGTTCTCAAGAGATCCTCTGGGTAAAGGACCAGCACCCCACGCCCTTGTCCCCACATGGGCTCCAGGAGTATGGAAAGCATCCATGCTTGGAGCCAGGACAAATGATGGAAATGTGGATTTCAAATCATGAACAGTGCCATTTCTGGAATTTGCTGTTTGTTCCTTTTATCTTCATGCAAGGACTTGGGAAACTCTATTAGCTTTGGGAGAGGAAGCTCAGTGTCCTCTTCCTAAGGAACTGAACCCTAATGGAGATATCTTCATGGTGAAGAATCACCCAGAAACACACGCCCATCTTTGTGGGAACATCGGGGGCATACTGGACCTTCCAATACGGACAGCAAGGCTGAGGACAGTTATACAGCATGTGCAGTGAGTACAAGCAATGCAGAGTCTGGCCTTAAAGATGGGCGTTTCTTCCATCCCCTTCCATAAGAATAGTTCTAGTTTAGAGACAGGAAACCTGGGGGGCCCTCTTAAGACTGCCACCCACCGTTTTGCTGATCTTGAGAAGCCACCACACCTTTATAGTCTAAAGTTTCCTTCCCTAAAAGTGAAGGCTTGGTGATGGCTAGAGGTCCTGGGGATGGGCTTTGGTTCTCTGGACATCCTGTGTCATATGGAATGTTCTATGAATGTGGTTTTACATTTGTACATTTTTTCTGTGAAAAAAGGTCTTTGGTTTCATCAGGACCCCAAAAGGAGGTTCTTGGAGTCCTCTCAGAGTCCACAGCTTGGGCATGGACCTGTCCTGGACCATCTGTAGACCCTCTGCTGGTTCCCCCCAACCCCACCCCTTCTTGTTGTATTATTGCCCTGATTTTTGTTGTTTTTGGTATTTGTTGTTTTCTGTTTCTTGCTATCTGGACCAAGGCTTGTCTAGCCTTTCAATGACTAGACTCTAATCTCCATATTCAGACATGGTCTGGTATAGAGTTTCATGCCGTTTGAAATGTGAGAACAGTCTGCAAAACAGAGTATAAGTGTCCAGATCGTAATGTTTCCAGTCAATTCTCATGCTGATAGGAATAGACTCTTGGAAATTGGTTGTTGGGTCCCCTGACTCTTGCTTTCTCTTTTGTTCTCATATCTTCTTTTCTCCTTCTAGATGAGTTTCTGGTCTCTTTAGGCACATGGAACATCAAATTTAGAAAGCTTATTTGAGAGAGGAAGCATTTGTTCAGACCTGCCACATCCTAGTTGTCCAAACCATGTGAGCATGCTCTGGCTTTCTCCAGGCATTATTAACAACAATCTCTTCTGTTTAGAGAAAGTTTTTAATTTTTCAAGGCTCTTACTTGATTGCATGACAACCCTGTAAGGTGGTTATCAGATGAGACAGTATACATGAAAGCACCTTGTCCTAGGACAGGCTTAGGACAGGAAGTAAAAGAGCATCATTTCATAGATGATGACTTGAAAGCCCAGAGCAATTAGACGTGAACTGGTGTGACATGCTAAGGTTAACCTCAGAGAATCTGGAAAGAGGCAAACTGTTGTTGACAAACTGTGTTATACTGGGCCCAGTGCTCCAACTCTCTGAGCCTCTATTTCCACATACACAAGTGAAATGGTGCCAGTAATGCTTCTAGCCCAGGGATGTCACAAGGGTTAAAGGGAATTGTGAACATGGAACAGATAGCACAATGCGTAGCAGACTATGGCACTCAGTACTTGGTAGCCATTATTCTTTGGGAAATGTTAACACAGAGATGGGCATACACCCACCTCCATCAAGGAATTTTTGCATCTTTCTTTTGATTGTATGTTACTAGAAGATCCTAGAACAACAACTACAACAAGAAGAAGTCAGATATGGAAAGAAAACCAAAGATCTACCATCTTATTCCCAATTCAATGTATAGATGAAAGTTTTGTAGCTCAGAGTAGGAAAGTAGTTTTCTCCAAAACACACAGCTATTTAGAGACAGTGACTGGGTGAACAATTGCCCTCTCACTGAGGGGCTTTCCCAGAGAGCAGGACTTTCAGAGCTAAAATTGGGACCATCTTGGGCAAAGCAAAATGGGTTGGTCAGTCTGGGTAGTGATGAGACAGGATCCTGGACGCCTGACTTCCAGCCAGACCAGCAGACTTTTCACTGATAAAAATGAATGTTCTATACAGGAGAATCTTTTCTCAGGTGTTTGCTGTTGGATTCTGAAAAAACCCTCCCACTGATAATGATACTGGTCCTCCATTCTATCGTCATGCTTCAGAGAGGATGGAAGTATTCTGCATGCCCCCACACAGAGCTCACCTCCACAGCTAAACCCCGGTCCCTTCAGAGCTCACAGTCACAGGTGAGCCTTGGGGCTGTGTTAAGGTTGGGGTGCAGCCCAAGACTGGCGCGCGAACACTGGGTGAGCGTGCGTCTGTCTGCTGATAGCTGCAGTGCCTCTGGGAGGGGACTCTCGGGTACTAGCATCCAGACCACATGGGAGTGACATGGAGTGAGAAATGTTTGTGGGAGCCTGGGCTGAAAGGAGAGACAATGAGGTGAGTGACATCAGGCCTCAAGCAAAGCTGGAAGGCAGATGAGGGAAAGAATGAGGAGCTGAGATTGGTCAGCGGTGTGTCACACTTTCTGTCTGGTGCGTATACCAACAGAGGACTTGTCTTCAGAATGTATAAAGAAATTCTGTAAATCAAGGAAGAAAGACAGAGAACTCATAAGGAAAATCAAGAGCAGAAGCCTTAACAAAGGTGTCTAGTCTGTAACAAATAAAGAGGTGCACACCTTTAGGTATCAGAGAAACACAAGGTAAAACCACATACGATCCAGAGGGCAGACAGGGAGTGCTGGTGAGAAAGTGGAGTGACTGCAACTCTTGCACTGATGGGGGGGGGGGGTCAAGTGGTACAAACACTTTGGAAAGTTGGTGGGTGGCATCTCCAGAAGCCAACTGTAGGCACCCCCGGTGAACTGAAGTTCTCCCTACAGGGACGTAGCCAAGCAGAACTGAATACTCACATGCACCAAGACATGAAGAACCTTTGTCATAGCATTGCTTACAAGAGCCCAGACTGGAAATAACTCAGGTGTCCATCAAGCGTGCCAGGGAAGCCATCTATGATGGACAACGGAACGCTGTACAGCAATGAAAATGAATGGCTTATTGCCATACCCAAACACATGGATTCGATGCAGAAAAGCACACATTTACTTATTATTCCACCTACAGAAAGTACAGAAATAAGCAAAACTAATCCATGGTTTTAGAATTCAGGATGACGATACATTTAGGAGAGTTAGTGACCGAAAGGGAGCTGAGTGGAGCTTACTGGATTTTTTTTTTTTTTTTTTTAACCTTGGTTTGGGTTGTGGTTCTATGAGTGAGTTTACCTTGTGAAAATTAATTGAGATGAGTGCTTAGATTTTGAAGTTATATGTGTGTGTATGTGTATTTATATATAAACATTTATAGATATATAAAATATAAACATATATCTTTAATAGATGCGTTTATTTAAACAATGGATGCAATGTTTCATTTAGTGTCCTTCCTCATTCTGAGTCATTGGGCAGCTTCGGGCAAAACATCTGGGCCCCAGTTTCACCAGGACACTAATCTTTCTATCTAGAGTCATATGGAAAGAATGGTGTTCATCGCTTCCCTAAGGGGTTCTACCCCAGGAGCTGGAGAGCTGCCAGGCCCAGCCACCTTCCCTCCCTGGGATGAAGGCTGCCATGGGCAAAGGGGTGACTGGCCCCCTCCCGCCCCAGACCCTGTTACTTCCTGTCTACAGAAATAGGAACAATTTCTGTTTGCTCTGGGCCCCAACAGTATTGAGTTACCTGTTCTAGAACTTTACCAAATTGACTCATGCCAATCTCCTCTCTTCCTCCAGCCATTCCACTTCATTTTCAGGCCACTTAGTCCATTTTTTCCCTTTTGTCCTTGGTTTTCAAGACAGCCCATTTGGGCTGAGCCCTATTCGGTGACAAGTTGTCAGAACGGCTCAGGCCCTAGTTCTGTTGTGTGATTTAAGCCAAAAAAAATTGACTGGAGAAATTAGGTGGAGGTGATTGCAGCTAAAGTGGCTCTTATTGAAGCTTTTGGAAAACGTAAATGTCATCAGTCCTGTCAAAGCCAGACACAGGAGAAAATAACAGGACTGAAGGTGGACCCGGATGCACACTGGGACGCACAAACTTAGAATTAGCCTTCCTATGTGTTATTATTTTCTTCCTTGGAAGTAGTGGGGTGGAAGGGGAGGAGATGAGAAGAAAAACAGGAGGGGAGAGTGGGATGTAGTAGAAATATGGGTGAAAAATGCTCAACCTGAGCACTGTTACTTATTTTTTATTCCGCTGAAGCATTGGCAATGTCCCCATGACTCACAAGCTCCTGAGATCAGAGCAGTAAGAGTTGACATTGACGGCATGAGCCTTGGCCCAGATAGGAGTCGAGGACGGTCCAGCCTAAGCAGGCACAGGACACATGGGTGCTCTGCTACCTGTTCTGTCATCACATAGTGAGAGGCTGGCCAGGTCATTCACTGTGCCCTTGCCTCAGGAACCACATGGGAAGGGCCTGTCCACCACTCAAAGACCCGCTGAGAATCGACTATATGTGGGGTCCTCAGAGGAACACAGAGACCAGGAGGCAGCCTTGTCCCAGAGGGGCAGGTTGCTAAGGATCTAGAACTGAGACTCCAAGGAGGGCTGGTGTTAGCTGGGGGTCTCTAACTAGAGAGAATTACAAATGCGAAAGTGATCTGAAACTGACCGATTAGAGGAGGAGGGGAGAGGGCAGGCATGTGTGAGATATATAACCAGATATCCAAGCAGAGATTGAGACGGGGCACCTATGGCGACAAGGCTCAGAGGTCTGATCCTTGGTGCAGGGTTAGAGACTGATGACCCGCTCAGGGGAGGGAAGGCAGCAACAAAACCTAACCATACTCTGGGACGTGGGAGTTCGGAAAGGGGAAATCTAGCCCTCAGTCAAAGTCAGGCGTAATCCCAGGAGATCAGCAGAACCCAGTCCTGGGTTATGAGAAATGAGATATGATGTAAAAGAGCAAAAGCTGGAGCCCAGTCTCTGCGGAGCAGAGGTCCGGGGTTTGAGTGCGGGTCCAGCAGCAAGATTACCTCAAAGATTTCTGGGACGAGGATGGAGTGGTCCTCACAGTTTGCCTCTCTGAGAATAATATTAATTTCCTCTTCTGTGGGGACGTGAGACTACATCTGGGGGTTGAGTAACTATAGCTCCTAAGGTTGGCAGGAGGTAGGGAACTCTGGCCAGAATATGGTTTATCAGATCTGAGTAGCCCGTATAATCAAGAGCTTTCAATGCAGAGAAGGGAGGAACTGTTTAAGGCTGAGGTCATTTGTGATGGTTTTGTGGAAGAGACAGGACTCAGACTCAAAAGTTTCCATCTCCTTCAGCTGTCAGGGACTGAGGCCGGCCAGGTGAGCACACCTGGGAGCACCTTCATCCTTTCACAGCCAGATGAAATGATGCTCACCAAGTGCCCCTTCTGCGGACTTACTTTCCGTGTTTGGGGAATGAGGGTTTGTGCTACAGGACTTTTAGGAACGCCTCCTTGTCCTACCTCTCGTGGCATACCATCGCTTTCTGGAGACCATATGCTTGGGCAGGCCACTCACAATCTTGTGTGATTCCTGGCTTAATACTTGCTTTCCTGGATCTCTGAGGACAGGAAATTTGTCTCTTTCTTTCATAGCCTATATGCGGAAAAACTGTCACGAAGGAGACACTCATTACATATTTATTCAATGAGTGAATGAAGGCCAGTATTCTTGGATACCTATCTGTAGGTTTGAGACACGAGGCTGTTAAGAGTCTGCTTCCTCCCTACCTCCACCATGATATCTCTTCCTCTGATGCCCCTGGTATCTGAACTATGTTTCTTGGGGGAGATGATTTTTAAAGAAATTGATTCCCCATTTCAAGCTTGGTAAATCCTGAAGCAGATAACCTACAGCCTGAGTTAGAGGTCCACAGAGGGCAATCTGACTTCAGTAAGATAGTCTTTGTAACTTATAACCTCTCCCAGCAGTAGGGAGGAGGCAGCCGAAGTGTGCTGTCCCTGGACAATGGTCCTTAACCCAGCATCAGGCATAGTGTCACTGGCAGCCAAGGTAACCACCTCCCACGATCACTGTGCACTTTCCTGGTCCAACCTACCAGTATTCTCCCAGCTGGCAAGCAGCCCTGGGTCTTCCTCACTGACTTCCAGCCCCTGACTGGGTTCCTCATTCTTCTTAGAATCAAATCCCCAAAACCTTCCCTTCTACAGCCGATGGTTCTGACTCGGAAATCTGAGAGTCTGAGGCTCAGTGGTCTGATGCTTCCTGTGCTTTGGCAGGTGCTCCAAGACCCTGCTCTCCCCTGGGGACATGCATTCAAATCTGGTTTCTTTCCTTCCTAAATCAAGGTGCCTGGGGGCAGTGTTAGGCTAAGGTGAATGGCCCGGGCTGCAGGCCTCCAGAGCTCCCACTCCTTCCTAAAGCTTGTTGATTACATTTCTCTGCGCAGGCTAGACAAAGGGAGGTTGGCCAAGGGGGCGGAAACTGTCAGGCACTTTTGCCAAAAAAGAAAAGAAAAGAAAAGAAGCAAACTGCTCGGGCTTTACGTGAGTTGTGGAGAATTGTGTGGTCCTTCTCTCCGCCCATCATCTGCAGTCTGGGCCCTTTGTGCATCTGTAATCTGCCGATGGTGCAGAAGCTGACCACAGGACACGGTAAAGGCCCAACATCACTTCCCTCTGCCTACTTCATTCTCCCCTTTCTTACACCTCATTCTCCAACCCCGTTCCTTCCTTTCCTTCAGTGAGTATCTCCACTCCCCAGCCAGGCACTTCTTCCATCCCCTTCACTTCCCAGGCACTTTCTGCCAGTAGACTCCTTTCTCCCTCTCCCCTTCAGTGTATTTTGAACATCGGCCACTCAAGGTCTTCATGGCACGATCTCCCTGTGCTCAATGGAGGATAAGACACTGATGAGTTCCTATCCCATTCATTAACTCTTCACTGTGACGCCAGGATCAGTCCTATTAGTTCCATTTTCCAGATGAGCAAAAACAGAGAGAGGTACTAAATTTCCAAAGTCAACCTGCTTCTTCTTTTTTTTTTTTTTTTAAAGATTTTATTTATTTATTTATCAGAAAGAGAGAGAGAGCACAAGCAGGCAGAGAGGCAGGCAGAGGCAGAGAGAGAAGCAGGCTCCCCACTGAGCAAGAAGCCTGATGCAGAACTCAATCTAACGACCCTGGGATCATGACCTGAGCCAAAGGCAGCGGCTTAACCAACAGAGCCACCCAGGCACCCTGGTCATCCTGCTTCTAAACAATAGTCTGTGTTCTTTAGGAAGTGCTTCCTGGCCCAAATTTAATGCCCTTACTTTATATAACAGCTGCCAAGGGCCGGACAGATAACATGGCTGGGATGCGTCATGAGCTTTCACTTAGAAGCAAAAATCAAAGGATGTGCCCCAAGTAGCAATCTCCATCTGTGACTTAGTATTTTGAGGCGTTACCTCCCAGGCAGCTCCTTTCCCTGTCCGTTGGGCCTTCCTTTTAGCCAGGGGTGGCAGTGGGGGGAGGGGAAAGGACCCTACTACTCCATGTCTCCTTGGCACAGTGGGGGGAGTTTGCTGTCAGACAGGGGAGGGGAGATGACCTGGCCAGCAGGCAACTTAATTAGCAAATGGATTTTAGTTGTTAAATTCATGATTGCAGATTAATTGAAAACCCGGGAGTGAGGCTAGATAGCATAGCTTCATTGCACAATTAGAAAAGCCAGAGGCTGCAGTCTAAAACCTTGTTTTCTCTTCTGAATTCCTGCTCTGGAATTCAGGAACCTGAAGATTTGCAAGCCCAGCAGAAAGGGGGTTCCTCTAAAGCCTTTCTTCTCCCCCAGCTGGACATTCAAATGAGGCTCCCTTGAAAGTGGTCTCCATATGAGCTTTCATTTCGGAGAGCCCATTTTAAATGGCCTCTATGTTTGCATCACACTTAACACTTCCCTTAATGACTTGTTTCATCGCGGGCAGGCTCGAGGGGTTGGCTTACCTTCAGCAGAGAATGGAGGTGTTGAAAGGTTAAACGCTTACATCTTACATCGAAAGAGCAAGAACATTGAACCAGACCAACTCATGTTTGAATCCAGGTCTGCTGCTCATAAAATGTGAGATCTTATTTCTTGGAGCATCGGTTCTTAATTGTAAATGAAGAAAATAATATGGACCTGCAGGATTATTCTGGAGAAGAAATGAGACAACCAGTGTGAACTGCTTGTTTTCCAACTGGCATATAATAGATATCAGCAAAAGCCTCTTCTCTTTCTCACTCCTCTTTTGGGCCCAAACTAGGTTCGTAAATACATTTGAATATGATTTTCTGACTCGGGTTATATTCTCCTCCCCTTTATTTCTTCCTGTTTTTTCTTGTCGATATACACACTCCAAATGCCTTAGGAACGTGGAGGCCAATTTGTGACAGCTTGATTCCGCGACTTTGTTATTTGTGGTTAACTTTACCCTGCAATTTAAGAAATAGATTGATGGGGGATGGCAGCGTAGTTCCAGGGTCCTGTGGCCTCAAACTGACAGGAGCACACGTTCCATGATAGTCTTGGTGTTAATTACTTAATGTGAATTATCTCACTCCTTGCTGCGTTTTCAGGAGGTATGTATTAGTTCATATAATGCTTAATGTTCTGGAATAGATAAACTTGGATATCTCCATGGCTTTATTTCTTGCACAGGGAAAGCCCAATGTGTGGAGCTCAGGGTCAGGAGGCTTTCTCTGCACTCAAGGTCATGGGCTGAGGAGGATCGCGCATTCTCCACCCAAACATGGGTGTGGAAGGAAGAGAAGAGCCATCACTGCGGGTTTTTGAGCTTTTGTATCCATCCCGCCCCAGCCCCGCCCCAGAGGGGGAGAGGCATCACTTCTTTGGCCAGAATGCAGCTGTGTGGCCACACCCACCAGTCAGGGGAGCTGGGAAATGCAGTCTAGTTATGTCTTCAAGAGAAGGGGAACGTTTCTGCCACAGGTAGGTCTGAGTGTCCCCATTTTATAACTAAGGAAAGTAGTAGGCACATCAAGTAAACTGGAGAGTCCATTTCTAGGTTTCTGAAACTCCTAAAAATTATGTTTTTGAACTTCCAAGTACATGTCAGAAATACATATGGAAAACTTGAAACAAAAGAACGATAATTAGAGCGATTCTTCTCAAAATGGAGCATGTGGTAATGAGCCAAGGGTGCAAGACCTTAGTATGAGCATGACATATTGGAAACGTTTATTTTTTGCTTAATTGTAAGATATTTTAAAATACTTTTCTTTCTTTCTTCTTCTCTCTCTTTTTTTTTTAAAGATTTTATTTATTTGACACAGAGAGAGAGGTCCCAAGTAGGCCGAAAGGCAGGCAGAGAGAGGGGGAAGCAGGTTCCCCGCGGAGCAGAGAGCCTGATGCGGGACTCGATCCCAGGACCCTAAGATCATGACCTGAGCCAAAGGCAGAGGCTTAACCCACTGAGCCATCCAGGCGCCCCTAAAAATATTTTTCTATTGAACCAAATCTGGATATATATAGTAGAATCCAAAACTTGTATACATTTTTAAGATTTAAAACAGACTTGCAAAGAGAAGCTTACTTGTGGTTGGCCACTCCTGTGTCCTTGGACATGTAGGGGTTCAAAGTCACTCTTTTCAATCTTAGTGGTGGAAAAGTTTATGATGGCTTAGAAATCTTTTAATGAAAAAAAATTATGTGGTACATTTAAACATAAATTCTGACTGTAATTTCTTCTAAATAACCACTTATGTTATGGTTTCAACTCGCTTCAAATTTTATCATGGTTGTTAATATTCTATGAATTTCTGCACGTTGACTTTATGAGATTGGGACACCAAAGTCTTTCAAACATCTCTCGGCAGACAATTTTCCTCTTTCTTCAGGGATAGTATTGCCTTTTCTTCCTGAAACCAAGACTATCCAGTCTCATTTCTCTAGTCAGATGCTACTTTGAGCCTTCTCTTAGCTAAAAACCTCTCCAGTCCACTGGGAACAATAAAAACCTTGTATGCTTTTCTTACGATATCAAGAGCACATCACTCCAACTCCTCTATCTGCTTTCTATATTGAGTTAGCCAACTTAATCTGCATGTAATGACTGGGGCTAATTAATAGTTTTCCCACAGCTGGTTCCCGCCTAGAAACATTTAGCAACTGCCTTCTAGTAGAAGCTGCCCTAGAAAGAGAGTTCAACTTCGCAATATCTCTTTTTAATAGAATAGAGCATTTCCATGTTAACCGGCTCTCCCGTGAAAGGCAAGAGTGGCTCATCGGTATTGTGGATCACGCAAATGTCTTACACAAAACATTGTGTCACTCCAAAGATGATGGGCAGACCCACACACACCTATTATTTACTTCTTTACTTTCTACTTCACTTATTTCTTTTATTCCATTTTACTGTTTCTTTTTCATCTTCTTTCTTACTCTGCACAAGTGACCTCCCTGCCATCTGAGAGTATATCCATCAAATTACCTTGTCCCCCATTTCCCCCTATTTTTAATCTCTCTGTGGATCTTAGGTGCATAGAATTGGATTAATCATATCTTTAGTACATCACTCACTCTCATCACTGGAACACGAAGTTGCCTTCTTCCTTCCTTCCTTCCGAGAGAAAGGGGAGTGTGGGGCAGAGGAGAGACAGAGAATGTTAAGCAGTCTCTCTGCTGAGTGAGGAGTCTGAAATGTCCCAATCTCATGACCCTGAGATCATGACCTGAGCTGAAATCAAGTCCAATGTTTAACTGACTGAGCTACCCAGGCACACCTATTTATTTTTAAGAATGTACGGAGCACTCACAAAACCGCCAACACCAATGAAAGCTGGGCCATAGGCAACAACCTCTACCCAAACATATGGTTCCCTCAACTCATGCATCTCTGACTTCTCCCAACTGAGGCAAACCTATCCTGAGTCCTGTATTAATCATTTTCTTGCTTTGCTTTTTAAATTGCTTTTGTTTCACCCATGTGTAGTCTTTAAAAACCTACTTTGATTTCAGTTATTTTAAGCTCTATGAAAATATCATGATCTATATAATTGTAAGGGGTTACTTTTCCACTTAACGTTAAAATGCTCAGATATATGTGTACTATTGCAAGTTGATATACTTTATTCACTTCTATTGCTTATAATCTATCGTGTGACCATTCTACACTGGGCTCATCCATTCTCCCACTGATGAACCTTTGGGTAGTTTCAAGTTCGTTTTGCCCTGATGAGCAGTAATGATATGAATGTTCTTGTATGTGTCTCTTTTTCGTACATGCTAAGTAACTTCTTTTGAATATATAATTAAGAGTGGAGTTGTGGGTTCATAGAATGTATAATTGGTTAAATTCAGGAAATATTACCAAACTGTTATCCAGAGTGGTTGCATCACTTTATTGCATCAATCCCATATATCTAATCCTGTGGACCTATGTCTTTTCCTATACTTGATTTTGTCAGGCTTTCAAATATTTTTGCCGGTTAAATAACTATAAACTGTGGTCTTAGTTTCTATTTTTACAATCAAAAACATCTTCTTATAGTTTTGGCCATGTATTTCTTCTGTGAAATGTCTATTTGTGGTTTGTTTATTTTTCTAATAGATTGAGGTTTTCCCATTGATTTGAAAGAGTCTGTAGATTTTATATGTTAATCATTTGTTGGAGCTGAGCAATGCTAACATCTTCTCCCTATTTTAACTCTTTTCACTTTCCTTAAAGAGTATTGTGAAAAGTAAGGGTTTTTTATTTTAACATATTCAAATCTATCAATCTCTCCATTCATTTAATTCTTTAAAATATCTCTTAATAAAGTTTAAAAGTTTTCCTTGCAGAGTCTTGCATGACTTTTGTTAGATTCATTCTTAGATATCCTCTGGTACTACTGTATATGATGTCTTCTTTTTATATTTTCTCATTGTTTCCTAATGCATTATAGATAGAGAACTTATATCTGGCAACTTTGCTAAATTCTCTTGCTCTAGTAATTTATCTAGAGATTCTTTTAGGTTATCGTTTGCAAATCCTTTTGAATTTAATTTATTTTTCTTGGTTTATTTTACTGCCAAAGCCTTCCAGTGCAATCTGGAATGTAAGTGGTAATTATAATTATTACAATTATAAAAATGACACATGATCGTATTTTCCCTAGATTTTAAAATATAAGTTCTTTATGAGCTAAAGAAGGTCCTATTTATTATTAACTATGAGAACTAAGAATGGTTGTTGAATTTTATCAAATTCTTTTCCTTTATTTATTGAAGAATTATATGGCTTTTCTATTCATTTCATTTCATTTTTTAAAAAGATTTTACTTATTTATTTGAGAGAGAGGGAGAGCATGAGCAGGGGAGAGGGGCAGAAGGAGAGGGAGAGGGAGGAGAAGACTCCTTACTGAGCAGGGAGCCCAACCCAACCCCCGGGGTTCTATCCCAGGACTCCAAGATCATGACTGAACTAAGGCAGATGCTTAACCTACTGAGCCATGCAGGAGGTCCCCTATTCGTTTCTTAATTATAATTATATTCCTTGATTTTCAAAGTAGTGAATCGTCCTTGCATACCTGGAATAAAGCTAATTTGGTCAAGGTGCATTATCTTTTTGATTTTTTTTTATTAAATTTGCTAACTTTTTAAGTATACTTGCATCCATATTCAAAATGGAGTAGCATGATTTTTTTCCTTTCCTGGAACATCTTTGTGTGGTTTTAGTATTAGAGCTATGGCTTAGTATTGGGGTCTCATAAATAAGCTGGAGAATATGCCTCCTCTTTTTATTTTATGGAAATGCTTACATAAAATTAGGGTTGTCTATTACTTAAAAATATCATCTATAAAACTGTATAAGTTATTTTATTTGTGGGAAGATTTTAAAAAGCAGCTTCAATTTCTTTAATAGTTACAGGACTATCTGATGTTTTTGTTTCTTTGTCAGCTATTTAGGAAATTATTTTTATAAAAATAACTTTTTATAAAATATATAAAATATATTTATATAAAAATAATTTTTTAAAAAATACACTTATACACTTTATATAGATTGAATTTTCAATATTATTAGCAAATAGTAGTTGGTATTATTTTATCATTTAATCTTTCTGTCTGAGTGGGTTTTTTTTTTGTAGATTGTCCTTTTTAATAGTATTTTTCATTTATGTTTTCTCTTTTCTCTTTGTTGGGGTGCAGGGGTTTCCCAAGTTCTCTGTTCTTATTTCTCAACAAATCAACTTTTGACTTTGTTGATATGCTCTATTCTGTCTTTACATCCCATTTAACTAATTTCTTGTCATATTTTCTTCTCTTTTCTTCCATTCACTACTTTTTAGTTTACTGTTTTGTTCATTAAGATGAAGAAAATAAACTCAGTAATTTGAAGCTTCTTTATTCTCCAGTATAGTTTACAGCAGTAATTCTCCAGTATAGTTTACAGCAGTAATTCTCCAGTATAGTTTACAGCAGAAAATTTACTGTGAAGAACTACCTTGGCTGTACTCTTGGTTGTCATTATCACATTATTAGGTGATATCAATTAATAATCCATTATCAGGTGTTTTCCTTATCACTCAGTTCTGAATAATTGAAAATTTTGTTATGATTCTTTCTTTAATTTTTAAACACAGCAAAATGTATTTTTATTTTTTATTTTTGTTTATTTATCTTTAAAGATTTTATTTATTTATTTATCAGAGAGCATGGGTACATAAGCAGAAGGAGAGGGAGAGGCAGGCTCCGTACTGAGCAAGGATCCCAATGCAGGACTGAATTCCAGGACCCTGGGATCATGACCTGAGCTGAAGGCAGACGCTTAACCAACTGAGCCACCCAGGCATCCCAACAAAGTGTATTTTTAGATTTTCAAATTATGGGAATTTATTTTTATTAGTATTTTTATTTAATATTTTAAAAATATTAATATTAAATGTATTTTAAAATATGTTATCAATTAGATTCTTATTTCTTTAAATATCCTTCTTTCTCTTTTTTTAAGTTTTTATAATTTTCTCTCCTTTAAAAATATATGTCCTATATTTCTCTGTGGTGTGTTTCGATGTAGTTTTTCCTTAGTTCCTCTCTTTGGCCCTTTATGGTCTTTTCTATCTGAGGCATGCATCCTTTTTAAATGCCAGAAAATACATCCCCACTATTAAAAAATATATATATATATATTTATTTATTTATTTTAAATATATATATTCTTTCTATTTATGTTCGTCCCTCTTTTTGGGATTTCTTTCTAACATAAATATCAACACTTTAACTTCTATCCTCCATTTCTCTTAGTTTTTCTTTTATATTTTCTATTAGTAACTCATTATTTTGAGACATTTCCTCAACCTGGTCTTCCAAATCTCAAATTCCTTTCTTAGCTGAATTCCTTCCACAATGCAGTCTTTGGGTTTATTTAACAATACTTACATATTTTATGCTGAATACTTCCATTTTTCTATTTTTTGCATTTTAAAATTTCTGTTTTATATGGCTGTTTCCCCTTACCTCTTTTAAGAATAATTGTACAAAACTTGGAATGAAGACATAGTTCAATGTTATACTGGCATATAGTCTGGTCCCAGTCAGGAACTATCTAACTTCTAGGAGACTGTGTTCTTTCACTTACTAGTTATAACTGATTAAGGCTCATACTGTGTGAGCCACAGGTCAACTTGAGATGATTGATAAATACAAGCTACTTCGTTTCATAGAAAAGAATAACCTGAAAGGTTACAGTTCTTTTCCTGTTTTCTCTGTAAGCCCAATTTTCAATCTGATTTAGCAATCATATTTCAGCATCTTTCTTCCACTAACTAAATATAGCCAATTTCTGAAATTCTCATTTGAACCAATTTCATCATTCTGCTAGTTTTACTGAACTAAATAAATCTGAATTAAAATGTGTTCACTATAATTTGTATGAGAGCTCTATTATTAATTTTTTGAAAATTATTCTTTGCAACCTCTTTTTAATGTCTTTTAGACTAATTTTAATTGCCTGGTTCTTCTCTTCTAATTATTCTACTTTTGGTGCACACAATAATCCAAGATATATTTTGTTGTGATACTGCAATTTATAATAAAAAAATATATATATGTATATATATATATGTTTTTATTATAAAACATATGTGTGTATATATATGTATATATATATATATATATGTGTGTGTGTGTGTGTGTGTGTGTGTGTGGTCTTTTTCCTTGTTTCTGTCACAGAGTTCCTAACCTCTTGGAATTTTTGAAGGGTTGAGAACGATAAATGTGTCTTGTATTATATGAATGAGATGACTTCTGGAAAGCACCTAGGATGGGGACTGGTTGCCAGTGGAGCCAACTATGTTCTTAGAGGCTTAGAACTTTCAGTCCTACCTTTCACCTCCTGGGGGGAAGTGGGACTGGAGATTGAGTTCAATCACCAGTGGCCAATGATTTAATCACTTATGCTTATATAATGAAGCTTTCATAATACCCCAAAAGGACAGGGTTTAGAGACAGGGTTGGTGAACACATGGAATTTGGGGGAAAGTGGTGCATCTGGAGAGGGTTAGGAAGCAATGTATCCCTTCCCACATACCTTGCCCTATACATCTCTTCCATCTGTTTTTTTCTGAGTTATACCGTTTTATAATAAACTGTCATTCTAATAGTGAAATGTTTCACTGAGTTCTGTGAGCTACTCCAAAAAATGAATTCAACCCAAGGAGGTGATTGTGGGAACTGCTGATTTGTTGCCATTGGGTTAGAAGTACAGGTGACAAACCTGGCCTTATGATTGGCATCTGAAGTGGGGCAACAGTCTTTTAGGACTGAACCCTTAGTCTCTGGAATCTGATGCTATCTCTAGGTAGATAATGTCAGAATTGAGTTGAATTATAGTATACCGACCTGGTGTTCAGACAATTGCTAGTGGGTGTGGGAAACACACACACACACACACACACACACACACACACACCAGAATTGGTGCTAGAACCCTTACTTGTGAAATGGTGGTATCCATCAAACATCTTCTTGTTTTGGCATGTGTGTGTGTCTCTACTAGCGATATTGATTGTCAGGCAATGAGTATGGGAAGAGCCTAGGCCAGAGTACCATTGATTTTTGTGTTTGTGTGTGGGGGCATGGATCTATACTTCCTAAAGTTTTACTATCTTGGATGGAACAAGAATCAGTACCAGAACCTCAAAGTGGTTTCTTGCTGCCCCACCGCCTTCACAAGGCAGATATTCCTGAGAAATCCCGGGTCCCCTGGGTCCTGGGACTTGGTCCCTTTGTCATGGTTCTACGTTGCCTCTCCTGATCCGTTTGCCTTTGATGCCCCTGTGAGGCCTCCACTGTGCTCCACTGTTGCCTGTGCTGGGGAAGCTGTCCCATACCTCTGGCTGTAGGGGTGAGGGTACTGATCTCCACTTGTCTACTTTGCCCCCATGGTGGCACATTCTCTGGCCTTAATGCTCCACACCACAACTCTAGCAGTCTGAATGGTCACCCCTCTAAAATAAAATAAAGTAAAATAAAATAAGATAAAATAAAATACTGGAACCTGTGAATGTGATCTTATTTAGAAAAAAGGTCTTGCAAATATAATTAAGGATCTGAAGATGCTATCATCCTACCTTACTCAGGTGGGCCATATATCCAATGACCAGTGTTTTTATGAGCAACAGAGGAGAAGATCCTCACAAAGGAGGACTGTGAAGATCAAGAGACAGTGGAGGCGTGGAGACACAGTCCAAGGAACACCTGGAGCCAAGCTGGAGACGCAAGGAAGGACGCTCCCTGGACCTCTGGAAGAAGCGCAGTCCTGCCAACACCTTGCTTTCCGAGTTCTGGGCCCCTGAACTGTGAAGAATAACTTCCTGTGCTTTTAGGCCACCAAGTCTGTGGCAGCTTGTTTGAGCAGACCTAGGAAACTATTTCAGATATCCAAGACCAGGCTGTAAACTTTAAGGGTCTTTACTAAAAGTTTGGGGATAATAGAAGGAAGAAAACCCCAGAGAATAATTACAACCATGGATAGACCCAGAGGCAGCTGGATCCTCGCCAGAACACTTCCTGCCTCCTTGTGGCGAGGAGCAGCCCTTTGAAGTTGTCAGGGTGTTGGGACTGGCCCAATTCTGCCCCCCAGCCTAGAGAGAAGAGGAAGTTCTTCTCCTCAGAGCTGTCTAGGGCCTGCAGCTCAAATCCTCCCTAGCTGCAGGATTAACTTTTCTCTCTTTTCATGAGAAGCCACTCCCACCTGTAGGCTCTGAACTCCAAAGTCATTGATCATCAGATTCTCCAGCAGTACATTTTCCAAAGCCTGGGTTTTTCAGGTTTGTCCAGGTGGGGCTGCTCCAAGTCCAGGACAGTGTTTTTTGTGTGGTTTGAAGTTTGGAAAAAACAACAACAAAAAAATCTCAGAATCTCTATCATTCAGAGCCATCTTGTTACTTTAAGGTCATTAAAAAAACTTTAAGCTTAGGGGCTCCTGGTGGCTCAGTCAGTTAAGCATCTGACTTTGGCTCAGGTCATGATCTCAGGGACCTGGGATGGACTGTACGGGGCTCCCTGATCAGCGGGGAGTCTGCTTGTCCTACTCTCTCTCCATCTTTCCCTCTCCCTTGCTTGTGCATGCATGCCCTCTCTCAGAGAGAGCATTTCTCAAATAAATAAATAAAAATTTTTAGAAAATGTCTAAGCTTGGGTTGTTGGTAAGGATAAAAACTGTTCATGAAATCAGTTTTAGTAATGATTACAACTATGTGAAATCAGTGCATATGGATGGACACTGGGAGGGAATCCAAAAACTACTAATGATTTTGTTAGGGTAGTGAGATTATATTAAGGTTACAGGTGGGTATATGGAGGAGCTTTTTGCTCTTTAAAATGTGTCTTTTAACATTTCTTTCAGCGTGCATAATGCTATTTTTACAGCAAATAAGGATAGTCATAAAATTTTGATGCTCTAAGAAATATATTCCTTTGTTTATCTCCTCATCACTTTGGGGGAAAAATGATACCAATTGCCAGGGACAAATTTCTCTGCTGAGAGAAACTCTTAGCCGTGTATGTGCATTTCAAATAGTTGTAGATCTATTTGGGAGGAAACATGCTTCCCTTCTTATTAATATGGAGAAGACATTTTCTTCTGTCTTATTAAAGAATATCAGTCATGAGGTATCACTCAGATTCCCAGATTCAGTGAGGAGAGAGAGAGAGAGAAAGAGTGCCAGACCAAGAGAGGTAGGAGGATGGAGTCTTACAAAGAGAGCAGAGGAGCCAGAAGGAACACCAAGGCTATCCCCTTAATTAGCTGCAGCCCCAGCTGGGCCCAGGCAGGGGACAGCTGCTAGCAGGAAACTGCACAGACTAGTTTGTAGCTTCTGGAGGAGTCCGAAACAGTCTGCCCAGATTGCTCCCTCCCTCTGGGATGCATTTTTCCAACTCCACCTGTTGGCTTTCAAAGAGGCTCTGTAAGGCTTGCCCCAAATGACAGCTTTTCTATAAAATCTTTATTGATCATTCCTCCCCCACCAGGCTTTTAGTTTACAAGTTTCTTAAATCATTTATTCTATTCTACCCTCTGCTTGTCTTATCTCTTGCTTTAGCGTTGCTCCTTTCCAACCCTCCATGTGCCCCCCCATGCATTACATTATAAGATTCTTTTTTAAAAAATTATTTCATTTATTAAAGGTTTTATTTATTTATTTGACAGGCAGAGATTACAAGTTGGCAGAGGCAGGTGGGGGGGGGGGGGAAGCAGGCTCCCTTCCGAGCAGAGAGCCCTATGCGGGCATTGATCCCAGGACCCTGGGATCATGACCTGAGCCGAAGGCAGAGGCTTTAACCCACTGAGCCACCCAGGCGCCCACATTATAAGATTCTTAAGGGCAGCAAATGTGTATGGTTTTAGGGTTTACATTGTGTCTTCCATATTGTCAAGAAAAATACGTTTCTGTAAACTAATTTGAAGCCCAGTGGTAAAATGAAGATAAGCTCATGACAGTAACAGAAATCAATGAAAAGAACATCAGATTACAATTCTTTATTCATTTTTTCAAAGACTGATTTTAGTAATCAGGTACAATTTTTAAAAATCAGGTACAATTTTTAAAACCTGTATTTTTATTAAAAAAAAACCCAGAAGGTTGAAAAATTCTATTACTCCATATTATCCATGCTTATAGTCCAAACCTGACTGTTGATACCACTTTGCTCTATCCCAGTTTCTCCCATGGGTGGACTGTATTGGAATGACAGGCAAAATGAGGGTGCATGGGATGACTGCCCCATGTTTCAACACTCTCACATTGTGTTGGACATCGATACTGTGTAAAATTACTTTAAACTCGGAAGGCTCACAATTATTTTTTAGATAACAGTAATAACTAACATTAGTGTTGCTAACTCAGTGCCCAACTCTGTTTTAAATGCTTTGTGTGTTTTCATGGATCCAACTTTAATAACCGTACAAGGGAACTCAGCCATAAGAAAATTAAATACACAGGAACTGCTGAAGCCCAGATCCAAACCCATGAATGTTCTTCCAGAATCTATACTCTTCAACATGATGCCCTACAGCCCTTCACACCTTGCTTCTTTTAAAACGTGTTTTGAGGGCTGCCTGTGTGGGTCAGTTGGTTAGGCATCTGCCTTTGGCTCAGGTCATGACCTCAAGGTCCTGGGATCGAGCCCTGCATTGAGCCCCACATTGGGCTCCCTGCTCGACAAGAAGACTGCTTCTCTCTCTGCTGCTCCCCCTGCTTTTGCTCCTTGGGTCTTTCTCTCTGACAAATGAATAAATAAAATCTTCCAAAAAACCCCACATTTTTTGAAGAATATAATTATAAACTTTATTATAATTATAAAAGGCAAGAATAAAAATGTGAAAGTATCAGCTGTATTGAAACCTGGAAACAAGGTTTTGTTTTCTCAAGGGCCTTTTCTGAGAAGCTAAGGGCTCTGTGAGGAAGCACAGTGGTGAGCAGTGTGAGGAGAGTGTATTCTGGAGCCAGCTCCCCCACTCTGTACCAGCTGTGTGACCTTGAGGAAGGCCCTTAACCTCTATGAGCTTTATTTTCTCTATCTGTAAACAAGTTGCTTGTAAGGATTAAATGATTTAATATGTGTACAGTATCTAGCAGAGTGCTGAGCATGGGAGTGTTAGGAGTGTTTGTTGATGTTTGTTGAGCTCATTGGACTCCATCGTGTCCCAGGGATTGTGCTGGGCTCTGGAGATAGAAAAAGTCAATGTCAAGTCATTCTAACAGATTGTAATAGAAAGCGGCTTGGAAGAATTGAAGTATCCCTAACTTGGTCTGAGTGAAAAGTACCTGGCTATCCTTATTCTTGGACAGTTTTTATCCATGAGATACAACTATATACCTCAGATCTGTTTTTCTCCATTCCTAAACCACAGGGCCTGAGATTTCAAAATTAGAGATTTACTTATTTAGCTAAACTTGCCCTTTTGTCTTGGGCTTCTGTGAAACTGCCAGTTAATGTGGGGTTTGCATCAGTTTCCTAATGACATTTTGGTGGGATCTTGTATGACAAAACAAAGGTGGAAGACTCACACCCAGAGATCTGGTTCAGTAAGTACGGATGGGGACTGGGAATGCCTCAGTTGGTTCTGAGGCTGGTGCACCCAGGCACATCACCCTGAGGGGCACGTGCAGAGAGTCCCAGGACACAGGGGCAAGAGAAGGGGCAATTGGGAAACCTCTGTCCTTCGTGCTGCTGCCCTCCATTGCTGGGCAATCTCTTCTTTAGGCAGCTTCCCCATTCCTGTTGGGACAAGCTCGCTTGGAGGGTGCAGGACGGGGGCACCTGGGTCCCCATCTGCCTGCCAGCCTGTTCATTCCCTCTTGTTTTCCCTGACATCCACCACCTCATGCCAGCCCCCAGCCATGTGGCTAATGAGAGGCCTATTCAGACCTCATTAGCAGATCAACTTGCTTTCTTCTGCTTTCCGAAGCTAATTATGTCTCTTTCATTAGTTCAATTTCAGCAATTAATGTACCTCCGTATACATAAATGGTTGTTTGTTTTTAATCTAAGTGACATGTTTGCCGCTGTCCTTTCCTCTCTTGGCACACATTCGTCTCTTCGTTTTGTCCTCCTTTCCTTATAAACAGTCCCTCGGTCAGCGTTCTAAGACAGAAATCAACACAGCAAACTTGAAAGAGGAAAGGGATGTATGGTGGGAGCACTGGGAAGCCCATGGAACAAAAGGAAAGGCCAAACAACTGATCCCTGGAAGCGGGAGGAAACGGGGAAATCCTGGGGCCTGCGGTCCACTTCCATAGTGAGGCCCTTTTAACCTCACATTTAAAAGACTCACCGGGCAGAGCAGCCCTGCAGTTGGTTAATTCAGTGGCTCGTGAGTTCATCAGAGACTCATGCTGCCATCTCAATATTTCGTTCGACTGACCTATTTTGCTTAGCATAATACTCCCTGGCTCTATCCATATGATTTCACTCATAGGTGGAATTTAAGAAGCAAAAAAAAATGAGCAAATGGGAAAAACAGAGAGAGAGAGAGAGAGAGACAAATCAAGAAACAGACTCTTCCCTATAGAGAACACACGGCTGGTTCCCAGAGGAGAGGGGGTGGAGCACGGGTTGGGTAGGTGGTGGGGATTAAGGAGTGCCCTTGTGATGAGTACAGGGTGTTGCATGGAAGTGTCTAACCACTTATTGTCCATCTGAAACTAATATTACAGTGTATTTAACTAACTGGAATTTAAATAAAAACTTAAAAAAAAATAAGTTTCATTTGGCTACTCTGCTTAGCTGTTCTCCTCTTCCCCCAACTTTGTCCTAAGATGGCTAAGGTGGGCCCATGGGTGATGTGCACACAGCCAGCCCCTGAAGCTGCGAAGGAAGTATTTTTCTCTTTTCTCTCTCTCTCTCTCACTCTTGCCCTCTCTTCTTCTTCTTCTTCTTCTTCTTCTTCTTCTTCTTCTTCTTCTTCTTTTTTTTTTAAAGATTTTATTTATTTGTCGGAGAGAGAGGGATCACAAGTAGGCAGAGAGGCAGGCAGAGAGGGGGGAGAAGCAGGTTCCCTGCTGAGCAGAGAGCCCGATGCGGGGCTTGATCCCAGGACCCTGAGATCATGACCTGAGTGGAAGGCAGAGGCTTAACCCACTGAGCCACCCAGGTGCCCTTCTTCTTCTTTTTTTAAGTCACCTGGGAGAACTCTTCCCATGAGTCGCTAAGCAGACATCCTACCATGTCACATAGGTCAGGGTTGGTCAGGATTGGATTATGTGCCTGTTGCCTAATGAGTCACTGCATGGGAGAGCTGGGATAGACTGAGGGCAGTCGGGTTTCATCCCTAGAAGCTGGTGAAGGGCCTGCACCCCTCTCAAGCACAGAACCACATGATATGTGTGTAAATTTCGGGACTTTAGGGAGAGCATAAGGGGCAAAGGCTGCTGGGAAGCACCTAGTAGGTGTTTGCTACAATAGTATCTCAAGAGTCTCATGAAGTGAGGGAAGGACTTTCCCTAAATGGAAAGGATATTGGGGAAACATAAAGAGCAGATACCCATCATCAGCTACTGAAAACTTAGATTCTAAAGTTCTGCTAACTTTATGCCCCCAAATCAATCGTACCTGGAGAGAAAGGGGGTCACCTGTAGGTCAGGTGCTTCCAGGGAAAGATTAAGATTTTTTTGCTTAATTACATGCTATGGAGGAATTGTGTTCCACCCCACCTACCCAACCCGCCAATTGAAACCCTCACCTCCCATGTGACTGTATTGAAAATAGGGCCTTTAAGGAGATTATTAAAGTTAAATGAGATCACAAGAACGAAGCCCTGATCTGATAGCTCTTCTGAAAGGGGAAGAGACTCAAGAGGTCGCTTTCTCCAGCAGATGAAGACACAGTGAGAAGGTGGCTCTCTGTAAGCCAAGAAGAGAGCTGTCACAGGAACTGAACCCTGTCGACATCTTGACTGTAGACTTCTTAGCCTCCTGAACTGTGAGAAATGAAATGTCTGTTGCTTAAGCCACCCAGTCCATAGCATTTCGTTATGGCAGCCCATGCTGACTAATACATTACAAAATACATACAGACAATAATACAGCCAATAGTGTGAGCTTACAAAGAAAAAGCAAATGCAGACCTGGCTCCAATATAGGTGAGATCCGCCAGCTCCCTGGAGGGACCAGGTCATCCGCTTTCCATACCTATCAGCACATACTAGGAGTGAGAGGAATCATGATGGGTGCCATGTTTTCTAAAGGACACTGACAACTGGAGCAACAGAGAGGGGGGAGCAACTTGACGAGGGATGAAGTCGAAGGAACAGAGTGGAAGCTTAAGACTGGGCCGGGTGGCTGGAAGCAGTGGTGTCTTCAGGTATGGAAAAGGCCGACCTACAGGAGAGGGGTTGGACTTGCTCTGTTCATACCTGGAAGATTGAGCAAAGAGTTTCACAGGAGGGATTTTCAATGCAGCCATTGACTCTCTATGGCCATTCACGTGTCATGTAACCTTCTCTGTATCCCCTACCATGATAAGGGAAAGCTGACATTATCATTCCCATTTCAGGCAGAGAAACTGAAGTGCTGAGAAAATCTGTCACTTACCACAGATTATGCAATTTAACATTCAGCCAGGATACCGGTGTTAGGCCCACGGGAAGCATGACCTTAGAGGTCAAAGGTTAGTGTGAAAAGTAAAGCCCCAGGACTCTAGTTGACCTGGAGGCTGCAAAGGCACCCCCTCCTCATCCTCGTCCACCATTCATTCTAAACCACCCTCAGCTTTAGCAAGAGTCTCAGTGGAGGTTAGGGGCTTACCGGGTACCACACCCTCATTCCTGAGCTGTCAGAGCCCTTAGTAATTTCTCCGACTAGATGCTCTCTAAAATTAACTAAGACTATTTAACATGAGATCTACCATCTTGACAGATTTTTCAGTGTACTTGTAAGTGTATTGTTATCTATAAGTGTGATATTATAGACCTATAGTACTATAGACCTATAGTACTTATTCATCTTGCAAAACTGAAATTTTATACACATTTATTGGTAAGTCCCCTTTTCCTCCTTCTCCTGGCCCTTGGAAATGACCATTCTATTATTTGCTTCTGTGAGTTTGATTATTTTAGATACCTCATGTAAGTGGAATAATAAAGTATTAATCCTTCTGTGACCAGCTCATTTCACTCAGGTGATGGATGTCCTCAAGTTTCATTCATATTGCATACTGCAGTATTTACTTCATTTAAAGGCTGAATGATATGCTATTGTATGTGGCTATCACATTTTCTTTATTCATCTTTTGATGGACATTTAGGTTGTTTTCACATCTTGGCTATTGTGAATAACACTGCAATGAATGTGGGTGTGCTAATGGCTCTTCAAGATTCTGATATCAGTTCTTTCGGATAAATACCCAGAAGTGGGATTGCTGAATTATATGGTAGCTCTATTTTTAATTTTTTGAGACACCTCCATACTGTTTTCCGTAGTGGCTGCACCATTTTCATTCCTACTAACAGTGTATAGGGCTCTAATTTCTCCGCACCCTTAACTAATATTTGTTTTTGTCCCTCCCTTCTTCTGTCCTTCCTTCCTTTCTCTCCCTCACTCTTTTGTTTTCCTTTGGTAATGGCCATCCTAATAAGTATAAGGGGATATGCCATTATAGTTTTAATTGCATGCCCTGATGATTAGTAAAATTGAGTATCTTTTCATACTTTCTTACCAAGTGCATGTCTTCTTTCGAGAAGTGCCTATTTAGATCCTTTGCCCAATTTTAAATTTAAAACATTTTTTTTCTCCTTCTTCCCCCCCTTCCTTCCTTCCTTGCTAGTGAATTTTAGGACTTCCTTATATATTTTTGAAATTAATCACTTATCAAATATACGGTTTGCAAACGCTTACGTTCTGTAAGTTGCTTTTCACTGTCTTGATTGCTTCCTTTGCTAGGCAGAGGCTTTCTAGTTTGATATAATCCCACTTTTCTAGTTTTTCTTTGTTCCCTGTGCTTTTGATATCATATTCATTAAATCATTGCTAAGACCAGTGTCATAACGTCATGATGCTTTTTTCCGTATGGTTTCTTTTAGAGATTTTATAGTTTCATAGAACATTTAAGTGTTGAGTCCATTGTGGGTTCACTTTTGTGTATGGAGTAAAGTAAGGGTCCAGTTTCATTCTTTTCCACGTGGACAGCCATTTTTTGTAGTATCACTTGTTGAAGATACTACCCCTTCCCTACAGCATATTCTCGGCACACTTGTTGCTGATCAGCTGACCATGTATGTGTGGATTTATTTCTGGGCCCTCTATTCTGTTCTGTTGGTCAATATGTCTTTCTTGTATACCGGTGTCATACTGCTTTAGTCACTGTAGCTTTGTAATGTATTTTTAAATTAGAAAGTGTGATGGATCCAGCTTTGTTCTTGTTTTTCATGCAGCATTGCTTTTTAGTTACTACTGTGGCCAGCGGTGGAGCGTCTTCAGAGCTTTTCATTTGGCCTTCCCCATTTTGATAACGATCCAGTATGGAGGTTGTTTCAAATGCCAGTCAGGTTAATTCCAAGACCATGGACTCAGGGGACCCTCCTGGGGTCAGACTTCAGCAGGAACCTTGTTCATCCCCTGACACCGCCAAGGAGGAACGGATTGATGCTTTGAGTCCTTGAATGTCAGTGTTGACTCAGACCCAGTGTCTAGCAATTCTCAAAATATCCTGACTTTCCCTTTCACCCAGATAGGTGTCCTTAGGTCCCTTTGGGAAGCGACCGGGGACCTCTTGCAGCATGGAGTTGTCAGAGTACTATAGGGTCCTTCCTCTTCCATCAGTGGGTTTTGGATCTTGATATTTGTTCAGGTTTGGGAACTGAGTAAGGGGTCTGACCTCATATTAGCATCTACCTCCATTGTTGTCATTTCTGTGGTTATTAATGCTGAGCAGCATCTTACTGACTGCCTGTCTCTTTTGCTTCTATGGACATGGAGCTCTATTATCCCTGTCCCTAATTCCCTTGTGGGTCAAATTCTCTTGGCTTCCTTTAGGACCGTCTATGAACTACAGTCCTCTGGGGTCTCTTCTGTTTTAAATGACGCAAAAATAATGGATCCAATCCACCAGGCCCACTTTCCTCAGCCTCTTTATTTCTTCGCCCAGCATCTGCTAGGGTGTCTCAGGCCATTCCTATTTTCCCAGTGTTGGCTTTCTTTTTTCCGGGATTCTAAGAGCTCCTCCTTACCCACCCTTCCATGGGTCCTTGTTAAATCCTATCACCCAAGAGAGTACCGCAAGTCAATGAATCCTTCCTTATACATTCTTACAATTCTGGCCCCCTGGATGAAGATCTTTAAAATCCAATCCTAGTGTTGCCCCTCTGGTTCTTTCTGACACTTGTCATCTAATTCTTGGAACACCTTTGGGACATATATTTTTCCTCCCTCAGTAGGTTCAGCGTGGCTGTAGCCAGGTATTATGCGGAGATTAATCCTAGTTATCAATCTAGAAGCTGGGAGAGGAGGTGAGGGGTAGCTCCCGAGGAAAGCACCTGCTGCCTTATGGGCAGGAGTCCACTGTAGCATCTTGGATCAAAGTGAAAGTGCTGCCCCTTTGTGGAGCAGAACAGGCCCCTCTGCATTCTCAGAGGGCTTAGGGGAGTTCCTGGAGCTGATGTCCTCAGGGACACTTACCCAGATGTTTCAGAGCCCCAGGTTTTCCCCTCTGGCGTCCTGACCTTAATGTAACAGACTGGCTTTGTCTGAGGATTCAAATGGGGCTGGTGCTGGAGCCAGCTGCTCAGCTGTGTCTCTGCTCTTCTGCTACCGAAAGGAAGGGTGTTTGGGTGAACTTGCACACAAAGCCATTAAGTACTTGTTTCTCATTAACCCTTTGCAGAACATCAACACAACTTACCAGTAAACCAGCTAACTGCATATTCTTTGTCGGCACAGTTTGCTCGTATTTTTAAACACCTGAATCATTTGTGCAATAGCGCTCCCAGATCATGTTTCCCCCTGCAAGAGTGGTCCCTTGCATTAGGGTGTTTTCCCAGCTCAGCATCAGTGGGATCTTTAGCAGCTGGGCACCCCCTTTTGCTGCAACTAATCCTTGCACCACTTATTACTCAGGATAGAGAAGGGAACCAGTTCAAAGTCCCCACCTTACCGCCTGTCTTCTCAAACCTCACTCTCCTACCATTTGTGCCAGTTTGGATCCACCTAAAAGCAGATGCCCTGAAACATGAGATGTGCAGGATATTTGTTGAGGGGAAACACCTGCCAGAGAAAAGAAGGAAGAGGAAGAAATTGGAGGAGGCAAGAAGCCATCAGACCATGAGGCAGGTCCTATCAGTTCCTGTTGCTGCCATCACAGATTACCACAAAGATGGTGGCTTGAAACAACACAAACGCTTCTGTTACAGTTCTGGATATCAGAAGTCCCACAGGCTAAAACGGAAATGTTGGCAGGGCTGTGTCCCTTCTGTGGCACCAGGCACCAGAGGAGCATCTGTCCCTTCTGTGGATTCTAGGAGGTGCCTACATTCCTTGGTTCATGGCCCTCTTCACTCCTCAAAGTCACCGTCACATCACTCTGACTTCTGTTCCCATTATCACAGTCCCTTCTCTGGTCCTTTTGCCTCTCTCTTATAAGGATAATTACATGGGTCCATTGGGATGACTCAGGATCATCTCTCATCTCAAAATCCTTAATTTAAGCACACATGCAAAGTTTCTTATACCGTATAAGGTAAATACTCACAGGTTCTGGAGATTAGGACACAGACATTCAAAGGGGGCACGATTCAGGCCACAACCAGGCTTTCCCCTATAAAGGAAAGAGAGAAAGAAGGAGAACTGGATAGTAAGGGTCTCAGACTGTAGCACACGTCAAAGAAAGTATTAGTAGGGCTATGGGGTCTTGAATTAAAGTTGGCTATCTTTAGTAGATAGTAGAAGAGTCCTGTGTCTCCCTGGAATGGGCCTAGCTTGGGGTCTCTGGCTCTCTCAGTTACTTCTGGGTGGTGGACCCCGGGGTCATCCATCAGTTACACTGCACCGCAGGAGACCCGAGGTCACATATGCATGGCTGCCATGGTCCTAGTCTCTGCAATCAGACTGCCTGGGTTTGCATTCTCCCTCCAATGCTTAGTTAACAACAAAAACTTGTGAAATTCACTTTCCCTTCTGTATCTCAGTTTCCTCATCTGTAAAATGTGAGTAATAATAGCACCAAATTACTAACTAATACAGAATAATAAGGTTGCTGTGAGTAATAAATGAGTGCAGTGCATTTAATAATGTCTCCTAACTTAGCCACTGCTGTTGGCAGAATCATGACTCCAGTTATATACCTCTGACTCTATTTTCTGTGCTATTTTTGCTTCATCACATTATTATATGGAAAAGTCTTCATGGTGAGGATGGTTAGGTCCCTGTGTCTGTTGCTTTCTAAGTAAAGGCTTATAGACCACCTGGCAGAAGTCTTACAGGAGAGATTCCTACATTGGGAGGGGACGGGACAAAATGATGCCACAGTTTGTCTTATGTTCAGATTCTATGACTCCTTGGTCTCTGCCTAGAGAAGGGCTGGGTGGTACAGGTGAGTGACCTGCTTTAGGAGTCCGATCCCTGAGTAATAACCCTGCTCCTGCCGTGCCATCTTGAATTTGTCATTCAACCTCTCTGAATATAGGTTGTAGTCAGTAGTCATATCTTAGCTGCTTACTTTCCTTGTTGGTGGTGGTGAGGAACAAGGAGATGATACACACCCTTCCCCCCAGATTTCTAGTAAATATAGATCTTTTAAAAGAAAGAGACTTTTATACTCCCTCCTTTCTACATGACTGACTTAAAGTACTTTTATTATATTTTATATATATATATACACATATATATATGTGTATATATATATATATATATATATAAAATTAGGCATAAACTCCTTTGGCTTAAACTTTTTATTTTTTATTTTTTTATTTAAAGCCAATAAATTTTTATTTAGGGAGTTTTTACATGTGATTCCTTCCACTGCCAGTCACTGCTCATCACCATAGTTCCTCCAAAGTTAGAATCATAATCTTCAAAACAGCCCTTTTAAAAAGAGCTTGATCAATCCACAGTTGTCACTCACTCCTGTAATCTTTGGGATCCAATGTCTTTACTTCAGGGCCCTGTTTAGGGTCTGAGTGTGGATCTGCCTGGTTCTCAATTTCAAACACCCTAGAAAAAGAGAAGCATTAGTTCTTCTTGAAAATTATCTCAAGCTGAACAGTATGAAAAACTGTAAGAATACTTAACTTTTTATTTTTTAAAGATTTATTTGTTTGTTTTAGAGAGAGAGTGAGCATGCAAGTGAGCAAGGGAGAGGCAGAGGGAGAGGGAAGGGAGAATCCTGAAGCGACTCTCTGCTGAGGGCAGAGCATAGAGACCCCTGCTCCCCGTGGGGCTCTATTAATGCCAGGACCCTGAGATCATGACCTGAGCCGAAACCAAGAGTCAGATGCTTAACCAACTGAGCCACCCCGGCATCCCTGCTTGTACTTTTTATATCACTATAAAAGCAAATCAAATTATAAATTAAATATAAACAAAATCACAAAGCCAATAAAGTTAAAATAAACAAAATTAACTAAGTGGGATGGATCTTTTAAATAAAAATTAATTGTTGGTTGCGGTGGTACTTGTTGCCTTAACGTCAGCTCTTTTGAGTGACAGTATTTGGCTTCTGGTAACTAAAGGTAATTTATTCTTTTCTCATTAGTTGAAAACAATTAGCACAGTATTTCTTATTTATTATCAACACAAATTTAAGCTTGAACATCAAAATACTGTGCCAGATTCATGTACAAGTGGTTATCCAGTTATATATAATGCACTTTTATTATTTGTTCTAGAGTATAAAGAAAAAAAACTCAAATATTCTAGATGCAATTATTTGGAGAAAACCTGGGATCTCTGGAAATGTTATCCATAATCGAGCACTCAGATAATGAGTGTGAATGCGTTCTCCGAACATTAAAAGGAGTTCGTAGTTGCTAGGAATCATCACCGAGACAGGACTGTGAGCTAAAAGTAGCTACCCCACATCACATGAAGATCCTTTTTTTTTCTTGTCCCCCCCTCCTGACAGTGACCCCCCCTACCCACAGCATCCACACAGTGGGGGTGATGTTTCATTTCGTCTTGCATTTCCTTGGATCCCTGGTCAGACCTCGGCAGCCCCACGTGAGGCCTCCGGGGTCCGGCAGGGGTGAGGCCAATCACAGGAAGCCGGGGAAGCAGCCTCTCTGTAAGGGAGCCAGAGCAGTTGGACAGGAAAGGCATGTGCGGAGTAAAACAGTTTCTGGGCACAACCCCACATGGAAGGCAGGACAACGTTTTGTCCCCTCTCTGCTAGCTACTGGCCCTGGCCTCCCAGAGGGTTCTGATTTACAGAAGTAGAGTGAATAAATCACAGGGCCCCGTGGAATCTTTATAAGTTTTACTACAAGGTCAACAACACTAATAATGACCCATGGGTTATGTTTCTGGACTGGAAAAGAGAACTGTGAAGACTGCTCTTTTTTCTTTCTTCTTTCTGCTCTTTCCCTGTAGTTGCCTTTTCTCCTACGTTTTTTTCTTCTTTTTCTGTCTTCTCCTGTGAGTTTCTCTTTGTCAAGGACTAGTTCTTCTAGATGCTTGCTCCTGGTTTTTTCTTACCCTTGACTCTTCTCCCAGATACCACCTTTGAGGTTAATGATCTGACTGCTGAAGGAAGAAAACAATGATAAAATAATATTAGTATCAATATCATTCCCATGTTCCTATAATGTTTCAAATGGTCAAATATATTATCTTTTTGATCCTCTTAACAACCTGTGAGAGAGTTATTATAGTTTTGTTTTACAAATGGGAAACTGAGGCTCAAATAAGGTAAGGGACTCTTCCTCTTTCTCTTCTCCTTTACCGTTCCTTGTAACCCCTTCCTTTCTTGAATAACTCAGTCCTCTATCCAGAACAGGGCTGAGAAAGTCAAAGATAGTGCCAGGCTCAGTAGGAACCTGCAGTGAGTGGCCTGGGGTCACACTGAGCAGAGTTGTTACAACCTATCCACTAAATAGATCTGGTAGTCAACAGTGTGTGTTTCAGAGTCAGAAAAATGAAACAAAATAGTCAATAGGAATAAATTCTAAGTGGGTCCACATAAGACATCTAACAGAGACTTAAATGTAGCTTTCATAAATGTTTTTCAAACTAAAGGAAAAAATGGTGACAATTATTCTAAAAACAAAGAATCTCAAAAAAGAAATAAGAAGTTAAAAAAGGATAGAAATTCTGGAGTTGAAAAATATAATAATTGAAGTGAAAAATAAGTTCCATAGGCTCAAGAACAGAGATCAAGGAGATAGCAGGAGATCTAAAAAGTGGGCTTAAACATAGGGCAGTAGAAATTTTTTTAAAAGTGCACAAAGCCTAGAGACCCATAAGACAGATGCATATAATGAGAGTCCCAAAAGGACAGGAGAGGAAGATAAAAGAACAAAAAAATATTTGAATAATGAACATAACTCCCCAAATTTGGGGATTACCAAATTTACCAAATTTGGTAAAAGACACTTAATAAACTGGTTAAAGAAATTCACTGAACCCCAAGTAGAATAAGCTCAAAGAGAAACACCTAAACACTTTACAAACTGTTGAAAACCAAAGCCAAAGAGAAAAATCTTGAAAAACACATATGAAAAATGTCTCCTCACAGACAGGGGACCAAGAGTATGATGAACTTCTGACTTCTCAATAGAAACAGTATGGCCAGAAGGCAGTGAAATTACATATTCTAAGTGGTGGGGAAAATATTTTGAATCAAGAGTTCTATACCCAGAGAAAGTATATTTCAAAACTGAACATAAAATAAAAGCATTCCCAGAATACCAGGACTGAGAGTCATGGACCTGCATCACAAGACATACTGAAAGGAGTCCTTTGGGCTATAAGAAAATGATGCCAATCATAGCTAAAGTCCACAAGAAGAAAGGAAGAGCCTCAGAAATGACAAATAATATATAAAATTGAAATATATGTAAATATAAAAATATTTCCTTTACTTCTGTTAATTTTCTTAAAATAAGTTTTCATAAAGTAAAACTCACAATGCTGTATTTGGGTTTATATACAGATATAAGTGTAACATATATATAACATAACAAATGGAATATATATATATATGCACACACATATATATATATACACACACACACACATATATATATGAAAATAATAACCCAGAAGAGGAGAAGGAAGTAGAGTTATACTGAAGCAAATTTGCTGTATTTTACCAGAATGATGTCAGTAGTAACTTGAAGTATGTTAAAATGCATATTATAATTCATACAGTTGACTGAAAAATCACTGAGAAAATATGTGAACAATATATCATTTAAAAGTCATTATTGGAGGGGCACCTGGGTAGCTCAGTCAGTTAGGCATCTGCCTTCGGCTCAGGTCAAGATCCCAGGGTCCTGGAATCAAATCCCATGTCAGGCTCCCTGCTCAGTAGGGAGCCTGCTTCTTCCTCTCCCCCTGCCTGCTGTTCCCCTTACTTGTGTGCTCTCTTTCTCTGTCAAATAAATAAATAAAATCTTTAAAAAAAAGAAAAAACTTGGAGTTAAAGTAAAGGAAAAGAGGAAGTAAGCAAAAAATTGCTTAAAACAGAAGAAGGCGGGGTGCCTGGGTGGCTCAGTGGGTTAAAGCCTCTGTCTTTGGCCCAGGTCATGATCCCAGGGTCCTGGGATCGAGCCCCGCATTGGGCTCTCTGCTCAGCAGGGAGCCTGTTTCCTCCTCTCTCTCTGCCTGCCTCTCTGCCTACTTGTGATCTCTGTCAAATAAATAAAATCTTAAAAACAAAAAACAAAAAACAGAAGAAGGCTATAAAGGGGGAATAAATGGGGAGAAAGACATAGGATGTACAGAAAACAAAGTAAGATAGCAGATGTAAATCCAGCAGATCTAAATCCAAGTGTAATAGTTATGTCAGATTTGGATGGACTATACAGTCCAGTAAAAAGGCAAAGATTGTTAGACTGGATTAAAAAAACAAGATTCAACTATTTGCTATCTGCAAGACACACATTTAGATTCAAAATCACAACCCCATAAATATAAATATATTTATATTTATATATACAAATAAATACAAATTAATAGAATGGAAAAAAGATATAGCCTTCAAATAGTAGCCATAGGAGAGCTGGAATGGCTTTATTATTATCAGACAAAGAGTTTTTAAATATTATCAGAGAACAAGAGGGGCATTTCATAATAATAAAAGGGCTAATGTATTGGGAAGCTATAATAGTTAAAATATATAGGCACCTAACAAAAAGCCCAAAATATATTAATATAAAGCTGACAGAATTGATAGAAGCAGACAATTCAAAACTTACAGTTGGAAATTTCAATCCCACACTTAGCAATATTTAAAAAAACAGAAAATCAGCCAGGATATAGAATACTTGAACAACCTTATCAAACAATGTGACCTAATTGGTATTTATAGAAAATGCCACCCCAGAAGAGAAGAATTTGCATTCTTTTCAAGAGCACATGGAACATTTTCCAGGAAAGACCATACGCTAGGTCTTAAAATAAGTCTTAATCAATATAAAATATTGAAACCATTCCAACGTTGTTCTCTGTCCACAACAGAATTAAATTAAAAATAAAAAATTAAAAGAAATTTGATACAACAACAAATATTTTGAAATTAAACAAAATAACTTTTGAATCACAAACAGATCAAGAAAGAATCCACAAGGGACATTAGAAAAATTTGAACTGACAGAAAAGAGAATATGGAATATTGACATTTATGGGATGTGGCTGAAACAGTGCTTAGAGGAAAATTTATAGGTTTATTTGCTTATCTTAGAAAAGATGAAAGATCTCAACTCAATGATCTTGGTGTCCTTACAACAGAAGAACAAGGACAAATCAAATATCTCACTTCTTTTGAACTTAGAGAGAAGTTGGCAACACCGCCCATATTTGAGCGCGGTTGGTCAGAGCTGTGTCCCCTGCAGGCTGATTCCCCAGCCTCTCCCAGCTCTCTTTCTCCCTTCCTGCTGGCAGTGCTGCTCTTTCAGGCCCTGGAATTCAAGATCCTTTTCCTGTATGCACTTCTAGGAGCTTCCCCCAGGATGTGTACGTGGCCCCTGTGCCTTGTCTTTTCTAAGTATGACCAATTAAAAAAAAAAAAAATACAGCTTTGCTTTCTTGTTTTTACCTACAAAAAAGTAAGCTATATGACTTACAAATGGATTTGTTATGGTTAGGTTTCCTCTATATAAGAGAAATAAATACAAATGCTTCATGATAAATATAATTTTACAAGATAGAAAGTCCTTAAACACAAGGTTTCCACATACTACGTGTTCATTTCCCCTAAAGGAAATCTCTGAAGTTTTCTGAGGGCTCATGTCTCACTAGGATGTCATCGGGGGAGGGTCCAGGATGGACTTCGGGCCGGATGAGAGAGTGGCTGACAAATTACATAAATGAGAAAGGCCAGAGTCAAATCCAGAAGAGGGTGAAAGAAACATCAGTAAGTAACTGACCCCACACCCAGGCTTCCAGCAGATAAGGGATAAGACTATTCTGAAAAGAGGTCTTGGAGACACGAAATTGCTTAGTGCATTTGGGGAATTGAAAGCCCTTTAGCTAGTGATGCAGCCGGAGAGAAGGGGAAAGACCACCCAGATTATGAGAAGTCTGATATGCCAGGAGAGGGCCTTAGCATTTATCTTGCAGCTGGGAAAAGTCAATGAAGGGCTTCGGCATGGAGAAAGCTGTGGTTAGCTCTACAGATCAATCACTTTTGTGGTGGCGAGGCAGGTGGATGGGAGGGATGGAGAGATAGTAAGGCCAGTTAGGAGAGACTATTGACACCTGCCAGTGAGAGATTTGCTTGAACTAAGAAAGTGACGGTGGGTATGGATTGGGGAAGGGACTGATGAATGAGAAAAGTCAACAGGGCTTGAAGATTGTTGGTGATCGGGTGGATGGAGGACTTGTGAGTGATGCACAGCCCGGGGTAATCCATCACGTATGGGGAGCACAGGGGGAGAGAAAGCTGAGTGTGGTGCTGAGGGAGATACTGGTGGATGGTTTTCTGGGATACACTGAGTTTGAGATATCTACGGGAAATTCATACAAAGACATGGGTATGTGGGTTTCTAACTTACTTCTATCCGTGGTGGGTTTTATAGCTCAGAAGAGTGGTCTTGGATGGAAATAGAAGTTGGAAGCCATAAGCATCTAGGTGTTAGTTAAAACCATGGGAAGAAATGGTATCTGGTAAGAAAAGGCTGTAAAATAAGAGAAGTGGACAAGTGCAGCATCCTAGACAATGTGAGCCATTTAAGGTATGGATGTGGGAGGAGGGTCCAGCCATCGTGAACAACCAGAGAAGCAGAAGATCCAGGAGGCACCTGTGTCATGCAAATCAAAGGAGGTGAGTGAAAGAAGATGAGAGTGTCCAACCTTTTAAACCCAGCTGAGTGTTAGGATAAGTAATGGGAAACGCTCCTTGGAGTTGGCAATAGGGATGTTGATGATGGATGGGGTCAGAGTGGTTCCCATAGAATGGTAGTGACTGAGGCCAGAGTGATGGCTCTAGAAGTGATTGGGAAATGAGGAATGGAGACAGCTAGTGCCAATTATTTTTCACGATGCTTGCCTGCCAGGGAAAGGAGGGAGTGGAAGCAGGGGGTAAGGAACAGAACCAAAGAATGTTTATTTGTTTTAGGATAAGGCAGACTTGAACATGCTGAGAAGCTAAAGGGACCGAGATCCTAGGAGCATCTGACAATACAGAAGAGCAAAATTAAAACTAATGGAGAAAAGGTCCAATTTGGTGCCATTTGGGAGCATGTGGGCCCCTCAGTGCAGCTGGGGAAGGTAGGACATGGGACTGTGATGTCGTCTCTTGGACTCTCTGGAGGAACAGGTCTGGAGCAGGGTGGAGGTAGGGTCCATATGCAAAGAAGGTGGCAAAGGTGAGCACAGATGCTGTAGACCCAGCGGTCTGCCGGGGAGCATGTATGAATCGCTGATACTGTGCCAGCTCCCCGCTCTAGTCCCCAGGTTGACTCACCCTGTGTACTGTTCTCTCTTTAACCATAGCATTAAATTAAGAAGTTAAAGGACACGGGCCCCTAGAAACTATGTGATGAGTTTTCAGGTGGGGACGAGTTTGTTCAAGCAGCAGTTAGCCAGCCCAAGGCCACACTGCTAGTAAAGAAAGGAGGGGTCGGACCCCAGGAGCCAAGCCCTTCAGTCTTGCCAGCTCAGTGGCTCACTGCTTGTCCTTCACTGGCTGGTCCCACCCATGTGGTAACTCTCTTACCCTGATTAGTAGTCCTGGCATTTTTGTCATTGAACCCTATCTGTGTGCTAACTGGGACACAGGCCACTTAGGCTCTGCTCTTTCTTCTTTTGTCACAGGACTTTCTGTCCCACAACTGGTTGGGCAGATAGCTCAGCAAGGGGTTTCTACAGAAAACTCCATCATCCCCCAGGCTGCTGTCCTTACTCCCGTTTATGCACAGATAAAATCTGCCAGTGATAATAAAAACCACCCATTTTGCACTTAGTATGTGCAGGCACTGTGTTAAAGCCCCTTTTTTAATTCTATGAGTACATGAAATTACTATGCTCTTTTCCTGCAGATGAGCAAACTGAGGCACAAAGAGAGATATCAAGCAACTTGGCCAAGGTCGCCTAGCAAAGGGGGAGAGTTTGGGTATGAATAGCCCACACACACAGTCTGCAGCCCACACACACAGTCTCTGGGATTGGAGGGTGGAGGCATGGTGAGAAGGTGGTTACCTCTACACAGTGTCCCAGCCCAGAACTTGCCCCCTCCCAGGACCCTATCTTTGGGACCCTTGGGAACGCATCACCACTGCCTCCTCCTCCACTTCTTGCTCTCTCTGAACACTCCTCCAGCTGAAAAACCATCCTGGCAATTCAAGCCTGACGTCTAGTGAATTATGTTTCTCCAAATTGCTACATTAATAAGGGCCGTGTGTTCCTAGAGGATCATTAATTACAGACACATTTTTATTTCCCACTGAAATATGGCCTGTGTTTCTGCTCTATGCAGCTCCGACACAATCTTGCTAACGTGCCTGTGTTGCTTTGGACATCTGTCTCTGGCTTTCCAACAAACAGCCCTTGCAAGTCCCTGCTCTCCACATCTTTCCTCCTTCTGGCATATGTGTCTTTCCCCAAATGCTGAGAGTCCCCCATGCAAGTCTAGACAAATGTGAAAGTCCCTATTCCTCCAGCTTCTCCAGTCGAAGCCAGTTGCTATTGCTGTTGGGGACAGTGTAGGAAGGGCAGGGGTGAATGGGTTGAAGAGACGGCACCCTGCTGATGTTCTGGTCCAAGACCTTCCTGGCAATATGGTTCCCTGGATTTAAGGTCTTTCCAAGAATTGGGACATTCCCTGCCTCTGCCGTTGAAGCTTCCTTGAACTGGATCGACTAATGGACCCCACTTTCAGGCCCAGGCTCTGAGCCGTGTAGGACTGGGGCAGGAAACCAGCAGGAGTGCCTTGCTTCTCCCATCTGCTGGGCTTGGAAATAGTCATTCTAGCCCCATGTTCACGCTCCCGGACTCCAGGGGTGAGACCCAGCCTCCTCCTGCTGAAGCAGTTGCTACCCCCTCTGCATTGTCCCTACCCATACCCATAGACACTGGCTCCTCCTGGATTTTCACGCCTTAGTCTGCCTGGACGCCTGCTCAGAACACCAGTCTCTTTCTGCATCAGTTTGAACCCATATGAGATTACATATTAGAATCACTTGGGGGAAAGTTTTAGAAACTCTGATGTCTAGGCCACCCCAAAGACCAATTTAGGATCTCAGAGAATGAGATCCAGGCCTCAGTGGTTTGTAAAGGTTCTCAGGTGACGGCTATAGGCAGGCGAGTTCAAGAAACAGCTCTAATCCTTGTTACTCCAAGTGGAGGCCATGGACCAGCCACATCAGCATGGCCTGAGAGCTTGTTAGGAATGCAGAATCTCAGGCCCTACCCACACCCACTGACTCGGGATCATCTACATTTTAATAAGATCTCCAGGTGACGGGTATGCCCTTTAGAATTTGAAAAGTGCTCTAGCTCAAGATGTTTTTCAAACTTTAGTGTGCAAAAGAATTACCTAGAGAGCTTGTTAAAAATAAAACTCCAGTTCAGCCGGTCTGGGATAGGGTTGGGGTCTGCTTTTTTAACAAGGCCCCAAGTCAGTTCTGATGCAGGTGGTCCTAGGATCACACCTTGAGAAGCACTGCCTCTGGGATTGATTTGGACTTGGGCCTCCTGGGCCATGTGCCTGCTGACCTCAGTCAGGCTCTCCATCCAGGGCAGGCGCCCAAGCGGCGCCTTCTCCTGCAGTGGGTCAGCCGGAGCCCCCCTCTTTTGCCTAGGCTGGCTGAGCTCCCTGATCCCTGCAGAAGCAGGTCCTCGGCCCACTGTGCTCAGTGGATTCCTTCACCTTGCCAAGGTCTGCAGCTCTTTAAGAGCTGTGTATTTTTAAATTGAGGTATGAAGCACGTAGCATTAAAGTTATCGTTTTAAAGTGGTTCAGTGGTTTTCAGCATTTTCACTGTTTTGCAACCATTACCACTATCTAATTTCAGAACATTTCCAACACCCCCCCCCCAAAAATTGTTCTCATTAGAAGTTAGCCCCAGTTTCCTCCTCCCCCCATCCCCTGGCAACCACTAATCTAGTTTCTGTCTCTGTGGATTTGCCTGTTCTGGACATTTCATATAAATGGAATCATACACTATGTGGCCTTTTGGGCCTTCCTTCTTTCACTTAGCATCATGTTTCAAGGTTCACACAGTTGGTTGCATGTAACAAGGTCTGCGTTTTTGCATTCCCTGCCCGCTTGACTTCCTTGTCCCTTAGCCCTCACCCAAGGAGACTCCGGAGACCGCAGCCGTGGCTCCAGTCGAAGTCGTGGAACAGGAAGGGGCCTTCCAAGTCATGTGGTCCCAGGTGAGGGAACTGACACCCAGAGAGGCTTTCTTTGCATGTGTGCGGCGTCTTCAGAGCACTCTGGGGGCTCCCCGGGAGGAAGAGGAGCAGAAGTTGTGCAAGTGGGGTGGATGGCACGGGAGAGGGGTGGCAAGAGATATGGGGAACAGACGGGGGGGTTGGTGGAGGCAACCATGTCAGAGTCTGAAACACTGACATCCCCTAAGGAGAGAAACAGGAACCCTAATGTTGAGATTTATATCTGGGATTTTCAAGTTTTCAGAAGATACTGCAGAAAAGACACATTTATTGAGAGATGATAAATTCCCTCTGTGCAGATTTATTAGAACTTGTATAGAGCTGGATCATAGATTTTTTTGGTGAAAGCCCTTAAACTTTTATGTCCCATCATAGTGGTAAATGAAGTCCAGCAAACAGTTTAAATAATTCTTGATTAAATGATCCTCCCCCCGCTGCCCGTTCCAAGCCCCTGCCCCTCCAGCTAGGTCAGGCTGTGAAACCGCGTGTGCGGGCCCTGAGGGAGGACTGCATGAAGGAATAAAGTCTCTAGAACAGTAAAGAGTTGCTTCAAGCTTCAGTCCAGGAGCTAAGCATGAAAAACGTATAGAGTGGGTATAGTCTTGTGAATAAACGCTCGGTTTAAACGGATTTTTTAAATTAAAGTCTACTGTGTGGTAGGTCCTTTAAGATCCTGTGTCTCATATACTGCTTTGGGAAGCAGATTTTCTTTTTATTTCTTTTTATTTTTTTTATTTTTTATTTATTTTCAGCGTAACAGTATTCATTGTTTTTTCACCACACCCAGTGCTCCATGCAATCCGTGCCCTCCCTAATACCCACCACCTGGTTCCCCCAACCTCCCACCCCCCACCCCTTCAAAACCCTCAGGTTGTTTTTCAGAGTCCATAGTCTCTCATGGTTCACCTCCCCTTCCAATTTCCCTCAACTCCCTTCTCCTCTCCATCTACCCTTGTCCTCCATGTTATTCCTGATGCTCCACAAATAAGTGAAACCATATGATACTTGACTCTCTCTGCTTGACTTATTTCACTCAGCATAATCTCTTCCAGTCCCATCCATGTTGCTACAAAAGTTGGGTATTCGTCCTTTCTGATGGAGGCATAATACTCCATAGTGTATATGGACCACATCTTCCTTATCCATTCATCCGTTGAAGGGCATCTTGGTTCTTTCCACAGTTTGGCGCAGATTTTCTTAATCAATTTCTTCTCTCTCTCTGTCCTCGGGTCCATCCCCACTAGTTTCCTTGCCCATCCTCAACACACTAAGCACTCTGTTGCCTCAGGGCCTTTGGACCTCCTGGGTCCCTGCTGGGAAGCTCCTTTCTCCTTTCTCAGGCATACTTAGGGCTTTCTACCTAACTTCCTAACTACCTAACTATTGAAATACCACTTACCTAGAGAGACCTTCTGTAGTCATCTTATAAAAAATAGCCCTGTATTACTCTTTTCCCCTTATCCAACCTTACAACTTGATAATAACACCAAGAATTCAGGGCAAAAAGGGGCAAAAGAATGGAGAAGAACTTTATAAAAGAAGATACATGAATGGCAAATAAGCCCATGGAAAGGTGCTCAGCATCGTTATCCCTCAAGGAAATGCCAGTTTAAAGCCCAGTTAGATACCACTACACGCCCCCTGGAATGGCTTAAGACCAAAAACAAAAATCCAACGCCTACAAAACAAACAAACAAAACAACAGAAAATCCTGACCATATGGGTGTCAGTGAAGATACTGATGAACCAGAACTTTCAGTCACTGCTGGTGGAAATAGAATGGGTACGACTTTGAAAACGAAGGTAAAAAGTTAAAAGATGGACCTAATTATATGGCCCAATTCTCCTACTCCTTGCTGTATACCCAAGAGAAATACAAGCATATGTCCTCAAAAGAATTACGCTCAGATGGGCACAGCAGCTTTATTTGTTAGAGCCCTAAATTTGGAGAAAAAAAAAAAACCCCAAATGTCTGTAAATAAATGAATTAAAAAATCAGTTATGTTATAACCATCCAATGGAATATTGCTTGGCGATAAAAGAAAACAAATTGTCAATACACAAAGCGACAGAAATGAATAAAAAAATATACTGAGGTATAAGAGCTAGACAAAAAAGGAACAAATACTATATGACTCTGCTTACATAAAATTCTAGAAAATGTAAACTAATCTATAGTGACTGCAAACAGATCAGTGCTTGCCTGTAGTTGAGTGTGGGGGCAGGATGGGTGGGAGGAAGGGATTGTGAAGGGGAATGAGAACACTTTTGAAGGTGATGGATATATTCATTTTCATAATTATAGTAGTAGTATTATGGGCATAAGAAAAGTGTATCAAATTTTAAAATTTAAAAATGAAGTTTATTATATGACAATTATATGTCAAGAAAGTTGTAAAAACATAAAGTTTCCATTTCTGGGTTAAAAAATGGAAGCTTCAAGGCATGGGGTAGAAGGTCCTGACAGTAAAGAAGCAGACCTTGTTTCTGGAGTGACAGTTCCCTTAAGGGGCCCCCTGCTCGGAGAGACTTCTAGAAGTTAAAAAGCCATCACGGCCATGAAAGAAGGATAAAGATGGTTTATCTTCTGTCCGTTGACTCTTCCTCCACGACCCTAACCTGAGTACACCCTCCCCCTTGGACCAGAGTTCTCTTGTTGATTTTCATCCCCTTTCCGTCTTTACTTCAGGTCCCTTGATCTCATAGCTGGGATACAATGGGCTCTACATGGGTCTCCACCTCAACCCAGAGCATTGTGTTGAAGTCTCTGTCTATGATGGTGAATTTATTATTTCTTCTTGCACCTCTAGCCGGTTTTGCTTCATGCATTTTGAAGTTCTTGTTATTAGAAGCACAAACATAATTGCGTGTCCACCTTATGAACTGACTCTTCTATCAGTATGAACTAACCCTGTATCTTTGGTCATGTTATTTGCTCTGAAATTGACTTTGTCTGATATTGATACAGCCACTCTATTCTAGCTTTCTTCTGATACATATTAGCATGGCATTTTAAACCCCATAAATATACTTCTTGATTATTTGTGTTTTTGTATTTAGAATGGATTTCTTATAGGCAGTAGCATATAGTTTTCTTGCTTGTTTATGCAGTCTGGCAGTCTTCCCTCTAACGGGGATACTTGTACCACTTATAGTTAATGCAGTTATTATTATGATGAGGTTTAAGTCTAAGTCTATCTTGTTTTCTCTTTGTCTCATCTTTTCTTTTTTCCCCCTTTCCTTCTGTCTTCTTTTGAATTAATTCTTTTATTTTAATTTTAAAATTTATTTTATTTTATTTTTTTAAAGACTTTATTTATTTATTTGACAGAGAGAGAGATCACATGTAGACAGAGAGGCAGGTAGAGAGAGAGGGGGAAGCAGGCTCCCCACTGAGCGGAGAGCCCAATGCGGGGCTCGATTCCAGGATCCTGAGATCATGACCCTAGCTGAAGGCAGAGGCTTTAACCCACTGACGCAGGCACCCCTAAAATTTATTTTATTTTTATTGAAGTATAATTAACACTGTTATATTAGCTTCGTGTGTACAATATAGTGGTTCAATAATTCTACACATTTCTTAGTGCTTCTCAAGATAAGTATACCCTTAATCCCCTTTTTCTCTTTTACCCATTTCCTCTCCACCCCACCTCCCCTCTGGCAGCCACCAGTTTATTCTCTGTATTTAAGAGTTTGTTTTTTTGGTTGTCTCTTTTTTTTGTTTGTTCAATTGCCTTGTTTCTTAAATTCTGCGTATGAGTGAAATGATGTGGTGTTTGTCATTTATCTTCTTTGTTGGCTTATTAGCTATGTTCTCCCCTTTTATGTGATTACATTTGTGTTATAGTGTATGTATTTTGATATTTCATAGTCTAATGTTGAGTAATATGAAAGCACTTCCCATACAGTACATAAACTTTTTAATAGTACACTCCAATTTTACCATCTGGCCTTTGTACTCATTGTTCTATATTTACTTTTACATATATCATAAAACCCATAATATTGTGTTATTTTATGCTTGATTTAAGCATTCAGTTATCTTTACTTTTTAATTTTTTTTGAAAGATTTTATTTATTTGAGGGAGAGAGACTAGAGCAAGAGAGCGAGAGAGAGAGAAAAGTGGGCATGAGCAGGGGTGAGGGGCAGAGGGAGAGGGAGAAGTAGACTCCCAGGTGAGCAGGGAGCCTGAAGCAGGACTCAATTCTATGACCCTGGGATCATGACTTGAGCTGAAGGCAGACGCTTAACCAACTGAGCCACCTGGGTACCTCATCATTCAGTTATCTTTAAAAGAGATTTCTAAAATAAAGATGGAACTATTTCATATTTACATACATACCTGCCATTACGGATGCCCTTCCTTTACCTGTGAATACATCTGAGGACATTGTTAAAACAACAAATTTCTCACATAGTTTTTGTGGGCTAGGAATTGGAAGCAGCTTAGCCCAGTGGTTCTGACTCAGGGTTTCTAATGAGGTTGTAAGTCAAGTTGTTGACTGGAGCTGTGATCATCTGATAGTGCTGGAAAATTTGCTCCGAAGTTCACTCACAGGATTGTTGTCAAGAGCCCTCAGTTTTCACTATGTGGGCCTTTCCTCAGGGCTGCTCACATGCCATGACATGTAATTCCCCCCAGAGCAAGGGATGGGGGAAAGAGAGAAAGAGAGTGTGGAAGGGCTGGCGGTGGGAAGGGTGAGTCTCCAAGATGAAAGTGGCCATCTTTTTAGTCTGCCATCCTCATACACAATCACTTGTGTGAACTGTGTTGGATCACATGGACTAGACTTGGAATGATGTGGGAGGAGACTACACAGGCGATGTGGGAGGCGACTACACCTACCAGGAGGTGGAAATTGCCCAGTATCATCCTAAGCCTTCAAAGATTGTCTGCCACCCCTTGGTCTCCTTGGGACTTCAGCTTTGACTCTTTGACTCTAGGAGAATGCCAGTCTCCTTCTGGATTCCCCTGTCTTGCTCAGCTGCTTGGAGACTTTCTCTAGGCAGGAAGGTAGAACAATTATAGGGCTCATGTTGCTACCCCACCCTCACCCCCAGGAATCATTGTTCTAGGCTACCAGACCTCCAATTCTGAGAACTGTTGTTTTATATATTTTATCTGTTTTGTTTATTTCAGGAGGGAAGGTAAATCTGGTTCCTTTTACTCCATGTTGGCTGGAAGTAGAAGACTTGATGTTTTTAAATATAAATCCAGTTGTTGGCTAGGCTTTTAATCTAAGAACAGATGTTTTATGGGAGAGGGATGAAATGGATAGACGGGTATGGGAGTGCCCTGGGAAACTGTGGTAGAAATGGCTGAGGCCGTGGGAGGAAAGGAGAAGAGTGAGGACAGTGATGAGGAATGAGGATATGGAATGGAAATAGTCTTTATCTTACCAAGGGCCATCTTGGTCACTTTCACCTCCAGCTTTTCAGGCATTATTCCCTCCCTTATGGTGTGTGTCCCTTTGACAGGGTTTTGCCCCAGCTTGACATATTGGATGTACAATCTTGTGGATTTCTCTTTTGGTGTCGAGATAACACAAGACTCTGGGTGAGGAGGGAGACTCAGGTGAGCCCTGCATTGGGTGGGGTGGGGAGTGGGGAAGAAGGGAGAATAGGGCCAAGACTCGAATCTGGCGCCTGAGCTGTCTGCAGATCCAGGAACCTTCCCAGCTATGGAGTATGTTGATCACTAACGTTGGCATAACTGCCTTTGCTGCATCCAACAGTGTTAATTTATTCAACCACTTATAATTTCCTATGTTTATTGAACATCCGCTATATGCTAGGCACTCGGAGTACAGCAGTAAGCAAAACATGTGCGCTCCATGTCCTCTTGGAGTTTTTGTCCTTGCTGGGGAGAGAGGTGCTAGGGCACTAATCACCCTGTTTTACTTCCTTGCAATCTTGGTAACAGCAGAGGGAGACCCTGGCTGCCAGGCCCATGTGTCAGAGGGACTGGATGGGAGAAGGGAGGTCTGTGAAGAGACCAGCATCCTGCTGGGTGTGAGCCTTTCCCCGTCCCCCAGCCTTCCTTCTCTCTCCCAGCACTCTCCGGGTCTTCTTGGAGGGGCTTTAACCTTGAGGCATTAACATAAGTCAACACCACCTTGGCTCCCGGGTGCCCAGGTGCTGCTATGTGGATCCGGTTCCTCCGAAGTCAGTCTCCCGGCAGAGTCAATATGCATAAGATTAAAGCATACATGGATTTTTGTTTTGCAGTCTCCTGGGAGCCTCAGAGTCCTCTGGTTTTCTGTGTAAATATAAAGTCCGTTGATTCTTCCTGATCCTTGATTTTAACTGCAGAACTTGGATTACTTACCCTACTTCCTTAGATTCAGACAGCTGTGCCTGTAGAAAGCACCTGGGTTGGACAGGCCCAGGGAGGCTGTGCTCGAACATGGATGTATGTCTGTGTGTGTACCTGTGTCTGTCTGTGCATATGGATGCAGGTCTGTGTGCATCTGCGCGTGTGTGTATTTCTGTGCGTGTGTATGCATGTATGCACCCGTGTATGTAGAAAGTTCTGATGGATACATCAGATACAGTTACTTTGATGTAGTTGTTAGAATGTGACTATGAGGCTTCTTTTAAGTCCTCACTGATCCCTGATCCTCGCCCATCCCTGATGAGGCCTGTGCCACACGTGTCTCATCCGCATGTTGTGTGCCCTTCCTGAGCCTGGCTCCTGGCCATCTGCCTTTTCCCAGTCTGCTCATCTGGCTCTGTGTGTTCAGGCCCATCTAGTCCGTGACCCTGCTCTTTCTCGTTCCCAGTGGGATGCGGAGGCTGTGTCTACCCACTTCTTCTGGGGACTAGCCCTTCTCTGGCCACACCCACTTCCTCTCATCTTAACTGTCCAAATTTGCTGACTCAAAGGGATGTGTGCTTGTATTCAGTGTCTTTCACTCTCAAAATTATTTAAATTCCCACAGCCCTGTCCTGGTTTATCTCCCAAATTATTATAAATTAGATGAGTCCTTTCCATTACCAACCTACAGCAGACAGCGTATGACTGCCAAATGACATGTAGTAGGACAGAGAGAATAAGGAACATTTTTAAAGTGCTAAATATGAGCTTTGCATATATTAACTCATGTGAGCCAGAGAGTCTGTGGGGGTAGGTACAAGGATTACCTGCATTTCTAGATGAGGAAAAAAGGCTGAGAGAGGTCAGTGACTTGTGTAATGTCACAAAGCTAGACAGTAGCAGAGCTGAACTTTGAACCCAGGTAGTCTGGTTCCTGAGACCAAAATAGCCGACATGCTATGTTGTTCAAAGGCTTCCTGAGAAGAAAGTCATCAGATCCCGGTAAAGGAGACCAAAGGAAAAGGAAAGCAGTGATTCTCACCTAAAAATAGTTTTTAAGGAGTTGGGGCAATGTGTGCCTGGCCCACTTCCTTGTGCACGGCGAGGAAGGCACTGGGTTCACAGCCGGCCAGATCTGCCTCGCATGCTGGTTTTGCCCCTAATGAGCGCTGAGCCTTTGGTCAAGTTGCCTACCTTCTTCTAGAATGGAACCTGCCTGCAGGACCCGTAGCTTGGAGAGCTGTACCTCGTAGATGCTTGGTCAGTGACGGCTCTGATGCTGTTTAGGGACTGGGGAAGGCATATTCAGTGGGCACATCTCCCACACTAGTAACGTGGAAATTGGTCGGTTCTTGGTTTTTTTCTGGCATTCATGTCTTTCATCGTGCCTCAGTTGAAGAAACAGCATTCTGCTCAGACGCAGGGAAACCTGGTTCATCCAGCGGTGACAAGCTGAGGTGGGGTCATCGTGGATTTGAATTGATTTGGGGAAGGTTCTTGTATAAAATGCAGAGTCCTGGGTCCCACCCGGATTCACTGACTCTCAGATGAGCATCTGCATTTGCACGGACACCAGTGTCATTACAAGGCCTACTGAAGTTTGAAGGCCACTGCTGCCACCGGGTACTTTTTACCGTGTGAGGGGGCCCGAGGCGGGCTTTCTCCCCAGGGATTCTCTTGGGAACTGCGGGTGCCCCAGGCTAACTCTGAAAGTCATGCCCTGTTTCAGGGTGGCAGGGGAAGGGTTGATCTCATCCTTTCCTGACCTGGGGCCACCTGGGGAGCACCCCTGTTCTGGCTGACCACCATCACTCTCCAGACTGCTTCCATTAGGGGGTCTGCTTCACGTGCAGCCGAAGCCACGCACAGCGGAAGGAGCAGTGCCCTGCCCCTTAGGCCTTGTGCCTGTCTGCAGCCCACAGACGCACCACAGACAACGTGACGCGACCCGCAGCGTCCTCCTCTCTGGTCCTGTGACATTCCTCTTACTCCCCCGCAGCCACGACTGCGGGAGCCAGGACTCTTGTTCCCAAGGCTGCCGCTGCTCTCCTAGAGCACTCTGTGCCCGGGGAGCTGGGAGGCTTTTCAGTATTCTGAGTGATTTTTTCTGTGTTGGGGTGGAACCAGCCCACTCCATGAGCAAAATCTATAGCGCTGAGAAGCGGTGGAAAATTGGCAAGGCTTAATAAACCTCACGCCTGACGCGCTCCTGTGGCTATATATCAAAGGGAAAACAAATATATTGACTAATTCCTCTCGGAAGAACATCCATAAATTACAGCCGTTTGAAATCCGCCCGTTGTGAAAAAGGTTACAGATGATGTAACTTGCACCATTATAGGTATAAGTTCGCCGCACCCAGGTCTTCCTCCTCCTCAGCCTCTTCTCTTTCCATGTGGGAGGGGCCAGCATCCTGGAGGACCTGTGGTTTTGGAGGATAAAAATACCTCACGTTTACCTTTGCCTTCTCAGGTTCCCACCCCTCCCCCCCGACGGCTCTGTGCGACCCTGCGGACAAGCCCCATTGTGAAGGGTGCGTCCCCTCACAGAACCATGCCTCAGGAACGGAAGGTCTTCATCGGTGTGTTTCCTCTACTTGACTTGAGAACAGCTGTGCTGCTTTCTGTCTGAAAGTGCCCATTGCCGGAGTCAGTGGGATGTTCCAATCATGTCTACCTAGGTCAAAGTGTAAACCTTCACTTACAGCCGTAGGATACCTTCACAACCAGGCCTGCACTCCTGTGGTATATGAGACTAATGTTGACATCCCCATCTAACAGATGAGAACACTGAGTCCAGCGGGGTTAGAGCTGTCCGTACAGTCAATGATGTGTCTACACATTGGACCTAGTCGTCCAGTCTCCTGTCTCCTTGGTCTATATCCCTCCTCAATAGATTGCTGGTTTCTAAGCTTTAGCCCACATCAGAATAGGGTGCTTGAGGCGCACATTCCAGGGCTCCAACCCCAGAAAGTCCGAGTCTGTAGTCTTTTAAACAATGCCTAAGTGGTTGCGATGTTCCCAGGTTAGGGACTCCTGAAATTGACTAAAGGGCTCTCTGATGCAAGCTGGATCCCCATCTCCGCTGCACCCCTTACCAGCCAGGGACACTGACCACAGGATGCAGTGGTTCTGTTGCTGGTTCTCTTGCTCCCTGACTTGCTGATTGCCCAGGTTGGGCTGAATGAACTCCTTGTCCCAGAGTTCTTACTACCAACAAGGAACAGGACGAAAGCAAGGGCCTCTCTACCTGCCAGACTCCTTGAGATGGGAGGAGGGGTAATGGGCAGGTGTGAGGGAAGGTCAATGGCTGGGCAGAAGGACAGTGGCTGCATCAGAAAACAGGCTTGAATCAAGCTTCGTTATGTGGCTTCATTTGCTTATTGGACAAGTGAATATGTGTGTAGAGTTTTCAGGGACTGCATTCCCACTATGAAGGGAGGGGGTCTCATTTTCTAAGGAGTATAAAGAACGACCCACAGGCCCAGCCCTAGCCCTGCTCCCCAGGCCGAGGGCACGCTAGCTCCTCAGCAGCAGGCGTGGGGGAGCAGAGACAGCTCTGCTGACGCAGGCAGACACCCCATGAGTCTGATTGCAGTAATCGCTTGCTTGATGTTTTGTATTTGTCTGCATATACTCCGTCAGTGGCAGCCACCCACTCGCTTTCTCTCGGAAAACCTCTCGCTCCCCTCGCCCTCATACGCATGTATTCACACATACACACAAATATACATGGCCACGGGCCCAGCTTGGCCCACGCCTTGCCGTCTATTCACCAGACAAAAATAGCCACAGACACGCTCACGGATGAGTCTGATTGGACTGTCAGTAGCTCCCCTCCTCCTCTGCTCACAGCCCGAACAGCCACCCACCCTCTCCTTGTTTCCTTAGAGGGTCTAGCTGAGTGCCTGTGTGGGGGGCGGGAGGAGGCATGAATGGGTTCCACCTCCGGTCTCTGCCTGCCTTGTTTTAGAGGGCCTGTTTCCTGGAAACCTCAGGGCACACAGGATGAGCATCAGGAAGAGGACTTTCTTTGAATTGTATATTGAGAAGAGAGGCCAGATTGTTTGGTAAGCGAGTGTAACGGAGATCTGTGGGCCTGGTAGGTGCAGAGTCTAAAGACCACTCAAGAGAGCATGATTCTGCTTTGAGCTTGGATTCAGAAACTGGCGGAGGTGCCTCACCTGCCTCCCTGTCTGGCCAGGAGAACTTGGTAACGCCCTCTTCCCCGGTCACTTCCGTAGTCATACTAGTGCTGATCATTGTCTAGTTTCAGTAACGTGGGGTGTTTTAGGGGTGTACAGTTCTATGAATTGTAACACATGTATTCGTGTGGTCATCACATTATCAGGGTACAGAACAGTTCTGTCACCCCCAAAACTTCCGTGGGCTTTCCCTTTCTCATCACACCTCCTCCATCTCTGGTTTATTCTCAATGACCATAGTTTTGTCTTTCAGATTGTGTCACATGAATGAAATCATACAGCAGGTAGCCTCTGGAGGCTAGTTCTTTCACTCAGTGTAATGCCTTTGAGATCCATCCAAGGTGTTCCATATATCAATAGTCTGCTCTTTCTTATTGTTAAGTATCTCTCCATTGTGTACATTTACCGTAATTTATTTAGCCGTATATCCACTGAAGGACAGTGGGTTGGTGCCAGTTCCTTGTAATTATGGATAGTGCTTTATAAACAGTCATGTATGGATTGTTGTGTGAATCTAAATTTGTACTTCTCTAGGGTAAATGCCCAGGAGTGGCATTCTTGGGTCAGACAGAGTATATGTTTAACTTTATAAGAAGGTTGAGTAAGCACTGGCATTGTCAGTATTTTTAATTTTAATCATTTTAGCAACTGTACAGTGTTATCTTGTCGTGCTTTTAATTTGCATTTCCCTAATGGCTAATGATGCTGAACAATTCTTCATGTGCTTATTTGCCATCTGTTTTGTTAAGTATCTGTTAAGTCTTTTGCCCATTTTTTAATTGGGGTTTTTGCTTTCTTACTCTTGAGTTTTGAGAGTTCTTTCTATATTTTGGTACTTTATTAGGTATGTGATTTGCAAATATTTTCTCCCACTCTATAGCTTGTTTTTCTTTTTTTTTTGTTCTTTTGACAGTGTCTTTTTAAGAGCTTTAATTTTGATGTGGTAAGACCATTTTTCTTTTATAGATCATGCTTCTGGTGTCATGTCTAAGAACTTTGGCAAGTCCTGGGTCACAAAGATTTTCTTCTGTGTTTTTTCACTAAAAGATTTTTAATCTGATTTTTTTATGTTTAGGTTTATGACCTGTTTTGAGTTAATTTTTGCATATGGTATGATTTATAGGTTGAATTTTTTTATTACTATTATTTTTCAGAAGGATGTACACTTGTTTTAACAGCATTTGTTGAAAAGACTGTTCTTTCTCCATTGAATAGTTTTTGCGGTTATATAAAAAATCAATTGCTCATATTTGTGTGGGCTTATTTTTGGACTTTCTATTCTGTTTCATTGATCTGTGTATCTATCTCTTCATCAATACCACATTAACTTGATTCTTGTGACTATATAGTAAGTCATAAAATTGTGTAGCTTGATTTCTCTTTTATTCTTCTTTTTCAAAATTTTTAAGCTATTCTAGTTCCTTTGCTTTTTTATATAAATATTAGAATAAACTTCTCTATTATATAAAGTATCTACAAAAATCCTTGTGAGAATTTTAATAGAATTATATTAGACATGTAGATTAATTTGGGGAGAATAAGCATTTTACTATACTGAGTCTTCTAATCCATGAACAGATTATGTCCATCTGTTTATTTATGTTGTCTTTGATTTCTTTCATTGGCATTTGTAGTTTTCAGCATAAAGATTCTGTGACTCTGTATACATTATGTTAATTTGTACCGAAGTATTTCATTTTTCTGGAATTACCCTAAATGGCATTATTTTGGTTTCAAATTATATATGCATATTAATAGTATTATATAGTATATAAAATATTATGTAGTATATAAGATAAAATAAATTTTTGTGTGTTTCTTATGTTCTGTAAGCTTCCTAAATTCTGATATTAGTTCTAGGAGAGATGATGATGATGATGATGATGATGGTGGTGATGGTATTTTTTGTAGATTTCTTCAGATTTTCAATTATTGCAGACAATTATGTTGTCTGCAAATAGGTACAGTTTTATTTCCTTATTTCCAATCTTTATGCCATAAATTTACTTTTCTTGTCTTATTACACTTACTAAAACTTCTAGCTCAATATTGAATAGGCATGGTGACAGTGGGCATCACTGCCCTGTTCTTGATCTTAAAAGAAATAGCAAATCCTTTATCACTTAAACAATATGCTAGCAATAGTTTTTTTTTTTTCTTTTTAAAAATAGATTCCTTAATCAGGTTGAGAAAGTTCTTTTCTGTCTTTTGTTGGTGAGAATTTTTATGATGCATGCGTGTTAAATTTTTCAAATGCTTTTTCTTCATCAATCGATATGATCACACAGTTTGTTTTCTTTAGAAGGTGCATACAATGGATTCGATTGATTTTCCTTACACTTTTTAGATAGTTCAGTATTAGATGTTACAGTATTGTTTTTTTTTTCAATGACTTTATTATAATATCATTGAAGTCAGATAATGCATTCTATTCCTATTCATGTTTGTTCTTTGCCTTCTATTATTAGGACATTACTTTTCACATAGTGACTTCTCAGTAACTTTTTATTAAGTGAATCAATGAATATTGAGTGACTCGAATTTATGTTTTATATTTATAGTATTTCAACATCAGGGGATTTTTCCTTGTAGTGGGATTATAATCCGTTTCTTTCTTTTCAGATGTATGGCTTAACTTGAAAATCTTCTGGATTAGAATTTTGTACTTATATTTAACCACATCTGTGGTTAAATATAGGCCAGGGGAAGATGGTGTTTCAGTTTCCTGTAAAATGAAGTATCTACTTTAAAAAAAGTCTTAGAAATTAGTTTGTTCTCTATGTGTTACACATAGCATCAATTCATGAAAGGTTTTAAAAATGTTATACAAAAAAGCCTCCCAGGCCAGTCAGACTTGTTTATTACTTGACTAAAAATATTGACATGTTGACAGAAAGGTGTTAGTCACAAAGGGATGGTAGAAAGTGTGAGTATAGGGTTAGAAGGCTCCCAGGACACAATGCTGTCAGTGCCCATCTAAGTCCTATCCCAAGGGAGACATGGACTTTGAATGTTAGCGTCCTCCTGGATGGACCACCTTCCCCCTGGGAGTAGATGGATGTATGAGGTTATTTTAACTTAATTCTACTAAACATCCAATTTTCCCCTCTCCTCATTTTAGTCTTGGGATCACCAAGCCAATTTCTTATAAGGAATTTTCATTATGGAAGCAAGCACTAGAGGATAACAATGGAAAATTAAAGGCACACTTCTTCTTTTGCCTCCTTCCGAAACCCTATTGAACTCAGAGTAAAAGGATTTTTCATAAAGGCATCAACCCAAAAGGAAAGTGAAATGGGGTGAGGAGATAAAAGCAACAACTTTGAAAGTGGAGAGTTTATGGATGAGAGTAAATAAGTAAATAAGCAGCTTCAAGGACACAGAATCCTATGAAGGTGGTGAAGAAAATGGAGAAGCAAAAACACTATGTTTACAAATCCTAAAACAGCTTAAGAATTGCCTGTAGCAGGCCTGCCTGGAACAAGGAAGTGAGAGCAAGAAGGCCTAATACCAGGAGGATTGACTTAAAGTGTTTTTATAAGAATTTAGATCCCCAAATGCTGAACTTTCTTGATTCCGTCCAGCTAATGACTCCCCTATTTCTGCAGAGGACCAGAGGTTTCTTTCCTAGAAGGATAAAATAGCAGATCTCTGGATGTGGGAATCCCAAGCACAACTGATGGTATGGGCATCACCTGAAAACAGGGGGATCAAGTGAACCCCCATTCTTAGCCTTCTTCCCCTCTTGGCTCCTATGCTCCAGCAGCGATAACTTTATCTTTTAAGACGGAGGCTTGGAAAGCCTTCTTTAGGGATCCAATCAACTCAAGAAGAATGGTATGAAGTTACTGAATCGGAAGTTTTCCAGTGAATCAGGCCAGGAAGATTACTCTAGTGTGACAGGGCCAGTCAACAAAGCCCATGCATACACTCAGTGCTTTTAGACTCCCAGTCTTAAAGCTTATCAGAAAACTAAGGAGAATCAGAGATCTGACAAAAATCTCTATGGGAAAAATAGATACTGGTAAAAAGAAATAGAGAAAAGCAACTTGATGGAACAGAGACTACATAGAGAGCCCAAAAATAAAGTGAAAACATTGGTAATATCTTTAGAGAAAGAAGAGAATATATTGTAATCTCTAAACAATCTCTAAACATGGCATTTTAAAATGAAACATTCAAAGAGTAGGATCATTTGGAAATTAATACTACAATGGCAGAAAATAGAAACTTAATAGAAGGGTTGGGAGATAAAGTTAAGGAATTCTCAGAGAAAGTACAGCCAACAGCAAAACAGGTAGAACATTGGAGTGAATGATATAGAAACCTTTCAGCCTTTGCTTAAAGGAATCTATTGTTCAGTGGTTATGACATTATAACCTGAATGATGGTTTCAGAAAAAGCAAGCAGAAGAAATAGAAGGGATACAATTATCAAGGTCATAGTTCAAGGAAATTTCTCATATTTGAAAGACATGAGTTTCCAGATTGAAAGAGCCAATGAACGCTCAAGTAATGAATAACAGACCCACACCATGAAACGCCTTTGAGGAATTTTAGAACACTGGGACTAAAAGATCCTAGAAGTTTCCAGAGAGAAGAGAAGGTAGATCATATATAAAGGATAAGCAACAGACTGACTTTACTTCTCATGAGCAACACCAGAAGTTAGGACCACTCAAATTTTGCACAGCTATTTGCAACTTGGAATGTTATATCCATTCAAATGATCAATTATGTGTGTGGATAGAAATAAAGACATTTTCAGACATGAAATGTTTCAAGATGTTTGTCTCCAGGGCACCTTTTTTTAGGAAGCTATTGGATGCTATGCTCCACCAAAATGAGACTGTTAACTGAGAGAGAAAGACATGAGTCACCAGAAACAGGAGTCTGCGTGCAGGAGAGAGTTAGAGGGAATCTTGGGGGATAGTGAGGCAAGACCCCGGTACCCCAGACTGGAGTAGCTCTCGGAAGACTCTGAGAAGGATTGCTAAGGAAATGAAATAGAGTACTTCATGGAGCCAATACAATGAGAGGAGATTTAGAGGAGATTTACAGAATGGGCAAGAGAGCTTGAGGTGGAAATGGGATAAGCATATGAAATGAACAATGAGAGAGTAAAACAAAATAAAACAGAACCCAAGACAAAAAACCTAGAACTTGCTGAGAAGAAAAAGTAATGACAGAGATCCCTAAGCTCAGCCAGGCGGTGTCTACACAGTGGTGGTGGTCATGGGCCTCGGTGAATCTGCCAACCAGATTTAAGTGTACCACCACGGGGAGGTCTGGATGGGAACCGTACCTATATGGTGGGATTGAGGGCATAAAAGCCAGCTCACGCCTCATCTTTCCAAAAGCCAGGGGAGAGGCCCAAATTTGGTTAAATTCAAGAAGCGGCTAACCATGTATATAATTTGGAGGAATGGAGATGAATATTGAATAAATCAGCTGTACGTATTGGAAGTGCTTGGTTCTGGTTGTTGAGCTATAGAGAAAACAGAGGGCAGAGGGCAGAGGGCAGAGGCTGCTGTTTGCGTGCGAAACAAACAGGAAATGACGGGCAAATGCGTGTCTGTTAAAAAAAAACTTATAAAGGTAAGAAAATAAAAAAAAAATCTAAATAAATTTTCTGTTCATATCCAGCTTCAAGCAAAAATAAATAAGATACATAAATGATTAAATGAATAAAGACAAAGATATTGTATGGTCCTTACAGAAAAGCCAGAAGTGCTAATAACGCAGTAGATCGCTACTGTTTTCACTACTCGCTGCCTTCCGTCTTCATCCGTCGCCCTGGGAATCGCTTGTCGTCCTCTTCCCCACCGGAGGTGAATGGTTGGCCCCCCACCCCCACCCCGGTGATGCCAGGCTTGTTCCTGTGATCTTTCCAGACCAGTGAAATACGACTGGAAGTGACAGGCACCCTCCCCACAGAAGCTTCGAGAACGATTCTGGTTTCTGCTGTTGCTCTTTTCCAGGGCTTGTCTCAGAAGTCTCTTTGCTGAGTACAAAAGACACACACAGCAGAACTACTGTGGAGCTACAAATAACAGGTAACATGAGCAGGAAATCAGCCCCCCGAAAGCTGAATAATACAACCTGTGTCCATTCCTACTACTCTGAAATGATCACGTTTAAATTTTTGATACTGTGTGAAAGTACCATCACACCCAGTTCTTCCTCCCCTCCCATGGCTTGCAGTGTCTTCCCTTACAAACAAGTGTACCCTCGAAACTATCCCCCAGCCTCGGCTTTGAGACTGTCTTTGGCCAATGGGATACGCGCAGAAGTGGTGGAAGCAGAGGCTTGAGGGGTACTTGTGCAATTGGGCTTGCCCTCACTGTCACGCTCTGGCCATGAGAAGAAACGCCCCAGATGGCACAGGCACATGAGAAATGTATGGATCGGAGCCTTCTTGGCAGTCTCGTTGCCTTGACTCCTGAAGGCAGAACACCGAACAATGCACAAAAAAATGAATGCCAGCTGTCAAGTGCATTGCGATAGTTTGTTATAGAGCATTTCATGGTAAGAGATGACTGATACAGATGCCTGTCTTTCAAATCTTTTTCAGTGTAACCATATATTTTTTTCCCATGTTGGGATCATACTAGGCTGTTTCATAATTTTTCTACTTAATTTATCACCACTTTATGTAATTTTGCATTCTTCTACAACACACCCTTAGAGCCAATTGTATTATTGCATATTTAAGCAATCGTCTACTGCTCAGCTTTTAACTTTTTTCTATATTTTTCATCTTTATAAATAATTCTGTTATAAAAATCCTGGTACATAAAACTTTTTACTTACTCACTATTATTTCCTTATGTTAAATTCTAAGATATTTGAGAAAGTAACAAGGCTTTGATACGTATTGTCTTATTTACCAGAATTTTATACAAATGCCCATTTCCCAACATTTCACAGGTGCTGAAATGTTATTCCTTAAGTTCTGTGTAAAACTGAATGGTAAGAATGACATTGCGTCTTAATTTAATTTAATTTGCATTTTTTGATTACTAAAGAAGGTGAAAACATTTTTTTAAAAATAGTTCCACTGAAGTATAATTTACATTACACAAAATGCACAAATTTTAAGTGTACAAATGACTGGTTTCTCACTAAATTTACAGTTGCGCAGCCATCATAACAATCCGATTTGAGAACATTTCTGTCATTCCCCAAACATTTCCTGTGTCCATCTGCAGTCACTTCCTGTTCCCTCAGCTTTAGTCAACCACTTAACTACTTTTTATCTTTATAGGTGAATTAATATTTCCTTTTTATGAATTGCCCACTTTGTCCATTTGCCTATTGGAGTACTAGGATTATCCTACTGAGAGAAGAATCATTCAAAGATGAGCTCTGTAAGTACAATCACAAACGCAAGCCTCCTGGGTCGGTCTCCACGCCCTTGCTCACCTGTCCAGGTACTCCTCTTGCGAGTCCCCACCTCCACTGTGGGGTCCAGACACGTCATCCTTGCTTCTGTGACACCTGCCACAGAAGTCTTTCCTTTGCTGGAATCCTTCATCTCCCTACTTTCCATCTCTCTTGTGTAGTTTTCCGTGCAAATAATACTTTTCAGAGAGAGCTTCCTTGATTGTCTCAGCTGACTTCAGATCTTCCCAGTGTGACTTCCCATTCTTTGGCTTCAGAGAGTCTTACCACTTTTTATAATGTTCATTTGAGAATCTTGAGGTCTGTCTTGCTCAGTATGTTGAAAGCTCTGTGAAAGTAGCTTCCTATGTCTTTTGTTCCTTACTCTCTCCTAGCCCCTGGCTGCCTGCTTCCCTTCCCCTTCCTCCCTTCCTCCCTCCCTCCCTCCTTCCCTCCTTCCTTCCTTCCTTCCTTCCTTCCTTTTTCTTTTTAGTTTGTTGTTTCCTCTTAATTTTGTTTGTGATATCTTTGGGTCTTCAGAAATATGTAAATTTTTATGTAATCGGGCTTATGATTTTTTTCTTTACAGTTTCTTTCTTTACTTTTTATGCTTAGAAGTGCCTTTTCTACATGAAAACAGATAAATAGTGACTGATATTTTCTTCTAGTTCTTTAATTTTTTCCAGTAAAAATTTTTAGTGCTCTTATCCATTTGGAGTTTATATTGGTTTATAGTGTGAAGAGTACAATGTAAAGCAACTGTATTTTTACAAATAATTAACATGTTATTCTAATCTCACCTGTGAAATAAATCCATCATCTCCTCACTGGTTGGAAATGTCACCTTTATTTGGTAGTAAATACCTAGGTATGTTTAGTTGTATTTCTGGGCTCTCCATTGATGTGTCTGTTTTAATGCCAGCACCATAAAGATCAAGGAACCTCTAATTATAGTTATATTACCATTGTAGAGATTGTGACAAGACTGTTCCAGTCTTCAGGACTATTTTGTTTATTATTGAAAACATGTAACAGGTCACGCTGACTTTCTGCACCTAGTGAGTCTGAGGCTGCCCCCAGACTAAAAGACTCTTGAAGTACTTGCGAAGTCACATTTCCGGATCTATGAGGCCGCAGAATAGCACGGATACCTGTTTGACATTGCTGCGTATGGCTTACCTTTGAAATTCTATGTCAGGGGTCTCACGTTCAAACTTTCCAGACAAAGCTGGTAGCAAAAGTGGGTGAAATAGGCTGGGTAGGAGATAATATGGAGAAACGGTGTCTGTGGGCACCTAGAGGGTGCACGTCTGTTTAAAGACATTCAAATGGTTTAAAAACAAGGCAGGAAGAGGACTGGATTTCCCACGAGGACCACAAGTTTTGGCCTCTAACCTATATAGCTATTGTATGGCAATGTCTAGTTTATATATAGATCGTTTCATTTGATTCCTACAACAACACTTTGGGTAGCTATTACCAATATGCCCACTTTACAGGTAATACAGTATGCTCACAAGAGGCTGGAGAACTTGCTTAAGTCCTTATAGCAAACACTTCCTGTAAAGGACCTGGGATTCTGACATGATTGTGTTCTATTCTCTCTCTCTTCTATACCACTTGATGGTGCCACCTACAGTGAGTACAAGAATAAAAGGGGGAGAAGCTTTTTTCAGGGGAAGATGAGCTATTTTTTTATTGAATCTAAAAACGCCAGAATCTAAGTAACCTGTAAAGTCCCAATAAGCCTGACTCTGGCCGAATTCTGAACATCAGAGCACAAAACAGGGAAAAGTGACAGCAGGCAGTGAGGGCTCCTGCTGACAGGAGGCTCTGTGCATATCTGCCTGGGGTTAGCCTGGCCAGAGAGGCTGTGGAGAAGATCAAATGTCACAGCCATTTGGGAAACTCCCACAGAGGTTGATGGAGAAGACCAGAGACTCCATTACCAGGTCATTTCCAAAGCTGACATGAGGTGTCTCTCTCTCCTCCTCCTCCCCCTTTCTCCTTCCCCCTCTCCTCCCCCTTTCCTGCCTGTATCCTTTGGTACTCAAGCGCTCTAAGGTGGACAACCGTTTTGTTTCTAAGTCCAAGATTCAGCAGCTCCAAGTCTTTCTGGATAACTTGCTGAAGGTAGGTGTAAAGACTTATGAAAAGAAGACTGTTGTTTCTGGAGCCTTCAACACCTCACCCTCAACATAAAGGCTGGGGCAGTGGCTCAGATGCCAGAGAACTCTTCAACTCCATTTGAAAGGAGAAGTTAAGAGCATCTGGGGATGGGGCACCTGGGTGGCTCAGTGGGTTAAGCCTCTGCCTTCGGCTCAGCCCCCCATCGGGCTCTCTGCTCAGCAGGGAGCCTGTGTCCTCCTCTCTCTCTGCCTGCCTCTCTGCCTACTTGTGATCTCTGTCAAATAAATAAATGAAATCTTAAAAAGAAAAGAAAAGAAAAAGTGGGAAAGCTACGTCTGTACAGAAGACATTCCATCTATATGGGAATGAATCATCTTGACTGAATAACAATGGAAAGCCCTAGACTGGGAAGTTAAATCTCCTCACTGGTACCACGCAAGGAGTCTAAAGATAGAGAACAGATCCATAAACATAGTATCTTAACCACTTTAAAGTATACAGTCTAGTAGGATTAGGAATATTCTACATCTGTGCAACCATGCTCTCAAACTCTTTTCATCCTGCAAAACTGAACCTGTGCAGTTAAACGGCCACTCCTCCCAGTCCCTGGCAACTGTCATTCCACTCTCTGTCTCTCTGAATTTGACTACTCCGAGGACCTCATGTAAGTGGGGTCGTACAGTATTTGGCCTTTTGGGACTTCCTTATTTCACTTAGCACTAACGTCTGCAAGATTCATTCATGCTGTAACATGTGTCCGAATTTTCTTCCTTTTTAAGGCTGAATAATATCCCATTGTGTGTATACATCACATTTTGTTCATTCGTTCATCTGCAGACGGACACCTGGGTTGTTTCTACATTCGGCTACTGTGAGTAGTGTTGCTATGAACATGGAAGTGTAGACATCTCTTCAACACCCTGGTTTTCATTATTTTGGGAATATACCCAGAAGTGGAATTGCCAGATCATATGATAATTCTATTTTTAATTTTTTGAGGAACCATTATTCTGTTTTTCCTTAGGGGCTGCTTTATTTCATATTCTCACCAACAGTTCACAAGGGTTCTAATTTCTCTACATACTCGCCAACACTTATTTCCTCCCTCCTTCCCTCCCTCCCTGCCTCCCTTTCTTCTTTCATTCCTTCTTTCCTTTCTTCCATATTTTTTCTTTTTTTTGTAAAATAGTTGCCATCTGAATGGGTATGAGGTGGAATCTCAGTTGATTTGCATTTTCCTAATGGCTGGTGATGTTGAATATCTTTTTATGTGCTTACAGGCCATTTGTATATCTTCTTTGGAGAAATGTCTATTCAAGTCCTTTGCCTATTTTAAATTCTGCTTGTTTGTTTTTCTGTTCTTGAGTTGTAGGAGAAATCTTCCCATGCTCATATCTCTAGGACTTAGAATAACACCTGCCATGAAAAAAAAATTTTTGTTGAATAGATATGTCCTAGGTCTTTCTGATCCAATGATCTTATTCCAAGATTTAGTATAAGTCATGACCAATAACTAGAGCTGGAAAGTCATAATGATGGATGAAATATAATAATATATTAAGAATGAGATTGTTTAAAATACAAAGAAGTAAATTTTGGACACTACCACTTTTTTGGATGAATGTCCTATGAATCAATCCAGTCTACTTATTTTTCCTGCTATCCAAACCAGACTTTGTGGTTTTGATAGCATCAGCCGTGGGGATGGGAGAAGAGAGGCATTTAGTTACACACGTTATCGCTTTTTGGAAAAAATAAGTATGCAATAAAGGTAACATGTTTCCTTAGGAGGTTAAACAAAATGTCTGCCCATTTCTTTTAGCGACCATCTTTGATTTACCATGAGTCATTTTTTTCCCTTGACAGACCCTCAAATCTCAGCACCTTCTCAGGATAGGAAAATTACTTGGGCTGCACTTCCCATCTTGCCACTGGATGGCAGTATCCTCTCGTATGCCTGCCCTGAAGGACACTTCCCCAGTCAGCAGAATCTTGATTTGCCCAATTGGAGAAGTGGGTAGACTAGAGATTTTACTAGAATCACTTGCTTTGTTTTGTTTGTTTTTGTTTTTGTTTTTGTTTTTTAGTAAAATGGCTAACATTCTTCTTCTTCATGTTTATTCCAGAGACCAAAGGACCTTAATTTCATCATCTTCTATTCTGATACTTCTTCCTTTCTGCCAAATCCAATTTTACTTGCCCCAACTTAGTCCATTGTGCTAATAACCCCTCCCTGTAACCAACAAACTACAACTCCTATTCTGCACTATACTGTGGGGAAGGAGAGGTTCTTATCTGACTTTGTAGCCTGCGCACTTACCATGGCGCTTGTGCACAGTGGGTAGTCTCAAGACACGTTGGGTAAACCCATCAGGTAGAAGAAACAGAACAATAAATGAACACTCCTTTACCATTATATCCAGATAACATACATGCTAAAAAAGAGCTGTAAGAATAACATATTTTTCTGAATATAAATTTAATACATGCAATTTGATAGGTGATAAATTATATTTCCTTCTACTTTGTGGGTTTTTTTTTTTTTGTTATACCTAATATTGAATTAATACTTCTTATACATGTATTTTCATGCTCCCATCTGGATCTTTTTCTGAATTTTCTTTCTCAACTTTGCCATTTTTGTTGTCATACTCGTGTTCTGAAACCTTTGAGATTTTTGAGTATCATCTTTAACAAATCTCTGCTACTCATTTCTTACATCCAATTAGTCACATCTATTTATTCTGTTTCCTAAATATCCCTCAAAATCTGTCTATGTTGTTTCATCCTCCCTGCCTCTATCCTGGCCCAGCCTCTACCATCTGTCTCTGGCAGGGCATTAACTCCTAATTGGACTCTCCGCCTCTGATCTTGACTCTTGCCAACTCTTTTCCCACACTGCAACTGTAGAGATCATTTCAAAGTATAAATCTGTGCATGTCACACCCCTACTTTGAGGGCTTCTTATCACCTTTGATATGAAAGTGTAAGCTCCCTAATCTTGCACCTAGAGCCCCTACTAACCCCTCTAGCTTCCTCTTTCTTCAGTCTCTACCTTAAGATTTACCTTCCTGCCATGGTGACCACTTCTGGGGCTTAAGAATTACTTCTATAGTGTTTCATCTTCCAGCATTCACACATGCTGTTCCCTTTCCCTCATCTACCCTTCCATTCCCTTTGTCTTCCTAACATTCCATCCTTTAAAACTCCATTTAAAGTCACCAGTTCCAAGAGTCTTCTATGCCCCACTGGAGATTAAGACAAATGGATTTCCTTGTTCCATGTCACCCTATCCAACCCGTTGTAACATATTATATTCTATGATTTTTGCAAGTTTATGTGTCTTTTTATGTGTGTAAATTCCTTTGTCTTGTGTGCCTTTTTTTCTAGTACAGTATATGACTAATGGTGGGTGCCACACAGATGTTTGCTAAATGAATGAAAGTGCAGCTAGTTGACATTTATTGAGCATTTGCTAATTACTAGATATATGCAAAGCAGTTTATATCCTTTATCTCATTTAATTTTCACAATGGCTCTTTCTCTTTGGTAGTTATGTTGAGTTTAACAGGTGAGGAAACTGAGGATTGGAGAGATTACATAGCAGGGAAGTGGTGGAAACACCCACATCTACCTCCTGGCAGAGTTGGCTGTACTGGATACTAGGGGATTTGGAAAGGTCCTTCATATGCAAAAGTCATTAGACCTTTGTCAGTTCTACTTGTTGTAAATAGTTCCCTTCAGTTTTGATGCTCTCTAATTTTCTAATTGATCATCTTTACATTTAGAATCTATTTCCTTTTTTTCAATTATTAAATGTAATCTTTTAATTATCAAATCAGTCACTATTTTCTTTGATAATTTATTCCATGGACTATACTTTGAAAGCTTTATCTTTTCTAAGTTTAGTTTGTCACCTATATTGTTATTCTATATTTTGATAACATCATTGTTTTAAATTTAACTCTTTCCCCCAAATAGTAAATTTTTCTAAAATAATTTATCAAATAGTGATTTCTATCAGGTTATGACACTTTTACCATTTGTCAAATTCTTAAAAGTGCCCCTGGATTGGGGAATTTTACTTATTGGCATGTCACCTCTCAAGCTATTACCACAGTATTTTATAATTTATTTTCTATTCATAAGGATAAGTCCTGTCTCTTACACACATGCTCCATCCACTCCAACAATTTTCCTTTTGCAACAGTATCTTGGCTGATCTCACTTACTGTTTTTAAGTTGATCTTTGAAAGTTTTCTCTCTTTAAAACATTTATTGGAATAACTTTTTAAAAAATATAATGTGCAGTATGTTTATTACACTTATGAATCTAGAATATTAAAAAATTAAGTCTAGAAATATTAACAATTTGTTTTGTTTTCTCATGGTTTTCATTCTATTTCAGTGTGAGTAATACAGCTGGAATCATGTTGTAATACATCTTAGTGTCCTGTTTCTCCCCTCTAAAGTTACCTTGTAAGCATTTTCATATCGGATTAGATTTTGAAATGGTAATCTTGTGTAATTTTTACTAATATGAAAGCCCGTAGGTCTATTTAGTGATTCCCCTATTGCTGGACATTTAGGTTATTACAAAAATTTTCTTTCCTTTAAACAGTATTGTAATGAAATTCATGCAAATGCATTTTTTGTTCACATTGGCTGATTTCCTTAGAGTATATTTCTAGATCTGTGTCAACAGGTAGAAGCAATTTTAATTTCTAGATCTGTGTCAACAGGTAGAAGCAATTTTAAGGCTCCAAATCGCTTTTTAAGAAGACCGCACAAATTTAAACTCTTACTATTAGTACATGAAAACGTTTATTTCCACTGTACTCTTGCCAACAGTTGAGTACTATCTCATTGAGATTTTCATTGGGGTTATGTTAAATCTATAAATCAATTTAAAAAGAATTGCCTTCTTTACAATATTGATTCTTTTCTTCCAGGAAAATGGTGTGTCTCCATTTAATTAAATCTTTACTTTATATCTCTCAGTGAAATTTTGTTGTTTTCTTTACACAAATCTTGCACATTTATGACTGGGGTTATTTATGGGTATATTATGGTATTTTTACTTTTATTTTTTGTTTTTGTTTGTCACGTGAATGCCATTAAAAATTTATAACTTCTTATTTTCTGAAAGTGTGCCTTACAAGAACTTGACCCTTCAGATGCTCTTGAAAAAAAAACAAAGGGGTTCTATGTTCAAGTTGGCTTGGAAAATGCTATGACCTTCACTTGGAAACTCTCATGAAAGCTGGAGAAATCCTATTGTAAAGAAACCTGTTGCACGTGATTTATTACTACACATAGTGCATCCCAACCTTATTTGATCGTTGAATTTTTTAACATAAAAATAAACATTTTAATGTGAAGTCTGTTAGCATTTAGTGGAACTGATATTCTGGGAAACCCAATGTTGTGGGCTGACAAATGGCCCCAATTCCTCATTCTTTCTTGTAACTCTATCTTTTTCCATGACACAGTGGAGAGCTCTTCTGCTGTGATTGTAAACACAGCCATGTGACTTGGCCAGTGGATGTTAGCAGATACAAAGCACACAGGGCCTTTAAAGTGCTCTTGATCACTGTTGCACACTTTCTTATCCATGAAAAAGATATGCTTGTGGTGCCTTGTTGGAAAACAACACATGTGAGGCAGAGCTGAGTTAAACCATTCATCCCAGTTGGGAACATGTTAGATCAGTCAAAAACCAGTCAACTTTGTCCATGAAAGTGAGCCCAGCCAAGACCAGAAGAACCATCCATCTGGACTTCAGACTTACGAGCTAAATAACTTCTGGTTGTTTTAAATCACTGAACTGTGGGGTAGCTTGTTACATGGCATTATTATGGCAATAGTTAACAATAAACCTTAAGCAGGTTTGATATGGGTAGGTAGTTTAAGCTTGATGGTCCTCATCATATTAAGATAATTCCCTTTGGTTTTGATTTTTCTAAATAGTTGTAGCCGAAAATGTTATCAAATAGCTTTTGGGCAGCCATTGAGATTATTTCAAGCTTTTCTAATTGAACCTACTGGTGTGATATTTTATATTAATTGACTTTCTATTAATATCCTCTCCTGGCCTTCCTAGGTTAAGTCATTCTTGGTAGCAGTTGATCATTATTTTAATGTACTATTGAATTCCATATGCTAGTATTCTCCTTAGGGATTTAGCATCTGTATTCATAAGTAAAATTAGCTTGTAGTTTCCTATTTTGGTCCATCTTTCTCATTTTTGGTATAAGGCATGTGCCAACTTCATAAAATGACTCAGTTAGCTTCTAGTCTTTGCCTATGCTTCAGATCAATTTTTATAACATGGAAATCATTTAGTCCTTTAAAGACAAATGGAGTTCATTGCTAAAGCCATCTGATCATTGTAACTTTCTGAGAGTTGATTACTTTTTTGGTAGTTTTTATTTTTAATTTTTCCATCTGATTATTGGTTTTAAGGTTTTCTACCTAGTTTAAATTACATTTTAGAAAATTCAGATTGTTTTTGTGAAGGGGCAGTGATATGTATCCTGTAGTTTGTGTATTGGAAGCTATCTCAGTTACTTTGGAACCAAGTCTGATATAATTAACTAACTAACAAAGTACATGCCAGGCCCTTTATTCTAGTACAACTTAATATCAGACCTAACATAAGTTCTCATCTTAATATGACCTAGTATTTCTGTATATAATGGCATGGTTACATACATGTATGGCCACCATATTTTCTAACTTTTTGAAGGTTGAGTTGTGGGGAGCATTGTCTGACAATAGTTTGATGTTTCTTAGGGTTGGAGAAGACAGGCTGGAAGAAGCAATCTGGACTCATAAATGTTGGAATTGCACATACTTTTACATGATTTGTGTTTATCATGTCAGAAAATTCTTGAACATGGAACTCTTTTAAAAATACAGGAACCTGATTGTCATACTAACTGATTGAAGTTAAGGTTAAAATGGGATTTGAGGCTTATTTATGTCTTCATTTATTTATTTATTTTTGAGAAAGAGCACACTTTATTGGGGAGAGAGCACTGCACATGACCAACAGATGAAGGCAGCCTGGGGGGTGTCCTACACATCACGTTCAAAAAGGTACACAGGGCATTTTGCTAAGAAAGAACTTCCCCAACTTCATTCCTTTGAAGGGTCAGGACACTTCCAACCACTTCCTAGAAGACAGCTGTTGTCATTAGAGGTAGAGTCCCTCAGGGGTGCCTTCCTTTTTTTTTTTTTTTTTTTTTTTTAAGATTTTATTTATTCATTTGACAGAGAGAGAGAGAGAGAGAGTGAGTGCACAAGCAGGGGGAGCAACAGGCAGAGGGAGAAGCAGGCTCCCTGCTGAGGAAGGAGTCTAATGTGTGGCTCGATACCAGGACCAGGAGGATGGCCTTGTGACTCCCAGACCATGTGATCTGTGGCCCCCAGTGGAGACTGAGCAGGACAGAGGGTAGAGGTGCTGCTGAGTGGAGTGTATCTGGGGGGAGTGAGGGTTCTGTCCACGTCTGGGTGGGAGGGCAGAGGCTGTGCAGTGCTCTTCACTCACCTCAAATAACCTCTCACTGAGGGGGGACCTGAGTGCGAGTGTGGTGGGCTGGTGTCCATGGTGACATATTTTTCATCACATTCAGAGCCCATCAGGGCAAGGGTTGACAGACCCAGCATTGAGCAGAAAACAAGCTGACAAACAAACAACAGTGAAAATCAAAAACAAGATTCCCACTGTCCCTTCACGTGAATTTCAGATAAACCATGAATACCTGTTCAGCATTAGTATGTCCCAAACATTGCATGGGACCTCTTTATACTAAAAAAAAAAAAAAAATGTTATTTGAATTCAGTTCTCTGGGCTTTCCTGCCTGGTCCAGCGTCCAGATCTCCTCGATGGGAAGGCTGCAGGAAATCTGTATCAGGTCAAATTGTTTCCTTAGGTCGAAGATCTGAGTTCTAGAATCTCTATCTTTCCTGCTCTCTCTTCTTCTTTCTTCTTTGTGAAAAAAGGATGGACTAACTAAATGGAGAAATTTGTTTGCCATAAATTACCAAGAGAAGAGCTTCTCCTGATTCAATGAGGCAATTATTATATCTTGAGTAAAGAAGGATTTATTATTCCAAACAAACAAACCAGACTGGTTTAACAGAAATCTGTATCTATAACCTGCTGTAGTTGTTAAGTGGGAAGTAAATATATTCTTAATAACCAACTGATATTTATTTAATGTACAGTAACTTGCCTGCTAAGCTTAAATGAAATGCACAGTTAATTAAAACTATCTCTGTATCAAATCCTCTGGGAAAATATGTTACACACACTCTGACTTGGGGTTTTTTCCACCTTCCCCTCCCAACCGAGCCCCTGTTGGTAGATTTTAATATGATCTGTATGGAGGTCTGTGGATAGTTTTGCTGGACCACTCTCATCCTGCTCAGAGATATGGAAATTCCACTCATCTATTCAGATCTTCAGCAAGCCCCAAGCTGAGGCTGCAGAAGTTGATACCGTAAAGCCTGCTTGGCTGCCTGGAGGTGGGGGTTCTATCCCAGTTTGCCCATGAATTTGCTGTTCTCACTGGGCCTTTTACTTTGCCTCTCTGAGCTTGAGTTTCCAATTTGTGAAACAAATGTAACCTCTCACAGATTTGGCAACAGGTCAGAAAAAGATTGGGCAGGATTTAAAGGAACCCACCAACCTTGATTTGTTAAATGGGTCTCCAAGTGTGCCGGTCCTTCTGCTGTGTGAACTCCAGATTTGGTGCTGGCTGGAGAAAGCTTTGAGAAGTTTCGTTATTTATCCACTTACTCCTTTTTTTTTTTCTTTTTCTATCCAATAAGTATTTGATACTTGAGTATCTACTGGCCCCAAGATTTCTTGAGTAAGGCAACTGGAGAGACAAAACCTCACTCCCAGCTGGATCTCTTGCAGATATATTAACTCAAATGTCTGCAATTCAACCAGTCATTACACTCCTCTTAGTTTGTTTCCTTTTCTGCTAAGTGAGGATAGTGCCTTCCCTACAAATCATTGAATGGCTGTGAAGGTCCAATGAGATAATATATGCGCAAATGCTTTCAAAGTCGAAAGAATTAACATATAAATGTATATTTCCCCCAGTAGTGGTGGTTCATGAGAGTTCCACAGAACCCACTGGATTTGCAGATCTGCAGCATGCTGAGGGCTGGCATGTGCCAGGCGTGAGCACCTGGCCAAGGTTGGTGGGCCAGGAGGCTGGGCAGCTCAGCCTCCTGAAGACCCCCGGGGGTGAGAGCCAGCCAAATTATTAGTAATGCCTGACTGCCCTATAGGATGTAGAGAATAGAAATTACTTTCGAAGACGAGACCTCATTTAATTTATGGAGCATCACTAAGAGAATGACAGAGAAGGTATCCTCTTCCTCATTTTATGGCCAAAGAAACTGAACTTCTGAGGAAGGGAAATGAGTGGTCCAAGGCCACTCTGTGCAACTGACAAAATCAGGACTAGTGTGCAGTTCTTGCTTTTATGTCACTGTTACTTTCAAAAGAACGGTCCATTCGCCATCCGGCTGTGAGCCTGAGAGCTTGGTGGCATCCAAAGAGCTTGGGGAATGTGCGCGCTGGGGCGAGGAGTCTCTGAATGAATTCAAGACAGATCTGTTTTGTGCTGCAGAGCTTAGCAAGTGACTTGGTGTTGCATTTTCGCTACTCAGCCCTTAGCTGGATGCTCTTGTGCAGGGGAGAGCCAGAACAAGGGTATGTGTTGGTTCTAGGTGGGTGGGAGTTGCATAGGTTGGGTTACCCCTGAAGGGGGTCATCAGGACTGCTGACCTTCTGGGGACAACCCCACCCTTCCCTAATGCTGGGGTTGTCTCTCTATGAGGGCTGCTCTCAGAGGACGCAATAAAAAGTTAATATCCTATTGCAGTGGGAAGCCATAAGCCAGCTATAATTACATGGGTGTGCAGATATTAAAGGCCGATGTAATTATAATTCCAAGGTAATGGGGGGAGTACACTCAGCAAGGTTTTGTGCTAATGTTGCCTTTTTTCCTTTTGTCTCTCAAATTCCCTGCATTAACCAGATAAGACTCATCTCTGGCCATGCGGCAGGTCCTCCCACGCTCCTTCTTAAGAACAGTGGGTGACCCACGTTTGGGCTTGGGACCTGGTAGGGGCCTCGAGGTCTGCCCAGTATGTGCTGGGGGACCCCGAGTTCTGCCTTTCCAGTCTGCAACCCTCCTCTCCTACTGGAGGAGCTCTGTCACTAAAACAAGGCCAGGGTCTCTGTCTCCTTGCCCTTTGTGGCCCTCAGATTGTCCATTCTGGAAATGAGGAGGAGGATAAAGATGACTTCCAAAGGCTCCCGTTACTCCGAGCATTCTGCGCTTCTTAGAACCATGGTTGCAACCAGGAAATGCCAGATCCAGGTCTTGAGGGCAACTTACAAGGCAGAAACAAAATGAGAATTATAAGCAGACATTGGGGTTCAGGCTCACTAGCCCCCTCCACCTCATGTGCTCAGTTGCTGCCTCTGGCTTGTGGCTGTTTCGTTGGGCAGCGCTGATACAGAGCATTTCCATCATTGCATGAAGTCCTATTGGACAGCAATAAGGGTGGTCCTGTGAGGAAGGCTGGTTTATGAGGTGCCTAGAACGGGGTGGTGGAAGGAAGTGGGATTTGGGGTCTGGGTAGGCCTGGCTTGCCATCCTGGAGCTGCCGTTTAGAGTTATGTGACTTGGGTAAATCACTGAGCTTTTCTGAACCTCCGTAAAATGAAAATTACAATACCATTTTGTGGAGTATTTTGAGTATTAGTGATTTAAATATCAATTTGCTGAGTATCAAAATAGAACAGATACGCAAAGGAGAGGATGGTGGGGCCGCTGCGTCCTCACCCTTTCTAGCAGCTCCTGACCCAGAAGACTGTCCTGTTGGACTGTTGCACGAAGTGCATAAGGAGATGGCTTTCCCAAGCCTTCTAGCTTGTCCACCTTTACAGTTGAGCAACTGACTGAAGTGTTTGACTCATTACTGTTTCTTCTTCTATACAAAGGGAGGGAGGGCCTGTCCATTTTTCCCTGCCCTCCCCTCTCCTCATCGCAACCCCCACGCCTACACCTGTCATCCTTTTAGGGTTGCCAGATTTAGCAAATAAAAATACAAGATTTCCAGTTAAATTATAAATTCAGATGAGCAATGAATACTTTTTTGGTGTAAGTATATACCATGCTAAAACTAAAAAATTATTTGTTGTCTGTCTGAAATTCTAATTTAACTAAGTGTCCTCCTGCATTTCATCTGTATTTACCCTTGTCACTTATTCAGTTAGTCCCAGATGTCAGGGGCAAGATCACAGAGTGTTCCACATGCGTGAAAGGCCTGGGGGCCATCACTGGGTATCCTCTCATATTTTGCATGTGTCTTTGGTGTGTGTCTGTCCTGTGACAAAAGAAGGAGTGAGTAAAGGGAATTCAGAGGTCTTCCCGGATGATGGCTCTAAGTCTGGGTTAGTTATGTGGGCGGGGACAATTATGTCATCTTTGTGGGTCTCTTCCAATGTTCTTGCCAGTGACCAGGGTCTCGGTGTCTCCTGGTCCACCATCTTGATGCCCTAACAGTGGACAGAAGAAATTTACTGCTTGATTGGACAGGATTGGTTTTTCTGTGAGTCCAGGCCAGAGTGTGGGGTAGGGGTTCCCACTCAGAGGAAACGGCCCCTCTGTGCCTGGTGGGGCCTCCTTCCTCCTCATTTTATGTCCAGATTCTCCAGGGAGCCTCTCCCAAGTGAGCTGCTGAGCCTTGCTCCCATCCTCTGTGCTCTGGTCTCCCTTCCATTCCCGTGTATGCCTCAGACTGTGTGTGTACGGTGCAGCCAGGAGGGGGGAAAGTGAGAGAAGAAGCACTGGCGTCCGTGAGGCTCCTGCTGCGCGCCCCGCTGCTGGTCCTGATTATTCCTCTCCTCCTTCCCCGCCCCCTTCTCTTCCTCCCACCCGGGTTGGCAACAATACAACCCGAATTCTGTCACTCATTCAGGTCACAGCTGTCCTGTTCTCAGGTTCCTTTTACCCACAGGAATCTCTGAATAGACTCCAAAGATGACCCTTCCCATGCCCTCTCTGTAACCCCATTACGCCTTGACAGGAGTCTTTTGCTCCTGGTTCATGCACGTGTTACTTCCCAGATACTCAATCATCTCAGCCTTGTGCTCTGTACCAGACACCATCCACTCCTGCCACCCTTTTCCACTTGATTTTCTGCTTCCCTAATTACTCCCTGTCTGGCAGGTTCTACTCTGGCCGCGCTGCCTGTAGGAAGCCTTTGCCGGGCACCTGGCTCTCAAATCCCTCCCTCCCACACAAGGCCTGGCCACATCTGTGGTGGTCAGCGTCTGCTGGGGCAGCCCCAGCTCCTGTTGTCAGCCAGACCCTTCCTCAGCCACCTTGTGAGAAATTAAAAGGACACCCAAAGACTGGGTCTAAAACCTCTTGCCTCTCTGACACCTGGCCCAGTGTGCCTGCTGCACAGAAATAGGGTGGTGAAGGAATCCAAGGGCAGGGACCCCACGGAGGGCGTTCCTGTGTGTCAGGGAGCTGACACGTCCTTCCAGGCTGCTCCATCCTGGGCAGAACGCTGCTTCTCGGGGTCACTCGGAGGTTCACCATTTACTTACTTATGTATAGACGTTGTAGCCGAAGAACCTTGTTTCCAAGCAGGGCCTTAGCATCCTGGACGGATACGGACACCACTGCTGGGAGAAGAGAGAGGAGGGAGGAGGGTTCAGAGATTGTCCTCTTGTCCCCTGTCCCGAAGGGGGTTCTGCTGAGAGTGTGAAGCCACCCCGTGAGAACTCACGTGCCCCTCCACCTTGTCAGGTCTGGGGATTGAGTCTGCCGTCCTCGTGGAAGGCTCTCTGTGCATGGTTCAAATTGGTTCAAATTTGACATTGCTGTTTTGCCCTGCTTCCCTTTCAGTGTTTTCCCCAAAAAAGAACATGGCCAGGAGTTATGACAACTCATGGATGGTTCAGCGTACACCTTCCTCCCTTCTCTTACTATCTCGGCCCTACTTTCTGTCTCTGTGGAAGCTCAAGGTGTTACTGTGCTGTCCTGTTTCAGATCAGCCCTGTGCCTCAACCTGGACTGTAAACATCATGCCGGTGGTTGACAGGTTGTGACATACTCCGTGACGAGAACATTCTTTTAGTTGTCAGGGAGGACTGGTCGATGGGCCTGCTTCTCCGAACATTTGCTGGGCTCTGGCAGGTCTTTCTGGGGGCCGGGGAGGCACCACAGCTCCTGGGGGCAAGTGCTGTCTGTGTGCCTCTGTTCCACTTTCCTTTCCTGGAGGCTAGACTGGTCCTGCAGGAAGGTGGAGGATGCAGAGGCCTTTGGGAATGGCACAGGTCATAGCTTCCTCTCTGGTGTGACCCAAGCTCACAGCTTCCTCTCTGGCATGACCCAGACTAGGCTTGTCTTTTGTAGAATGTCTGAGAGCAGAATCAGATCAGGAGGGCCACATCAGATCCATTCCCCTCGAAAGGGCATAGAAAAAGTACTCTTCACAGTGAGGAGCCTTTGCCACATCAAAGCTTTCCCTGATGCACTTTTCTCCCTGTATTTGCTAGGTCTAACATCCTCCTAGACCTCATACATATCTCTACAGTAGGACCAATAATATTGAAAGCCAAATATTTTCAGCTTTTACTATCTACCAGGCTTTATAAATGTTTACCACATATCAACTCATTTAGTCCTCACAGCCAACCAACGATGGAGACATTGTGTTGTGCCCATTTCATAGAGGAGCTCAAGGCACAGAGAGCTCACTGGCTTGCCCTAGGTCACCAGCTGGAGAGAGGTGGGGTTGGGGTTTGAATTTAGGTGGTCTGGCTCTAGTAACATTATGGCCTTCCCAGCGATTTTTGCCCTGCCTACCCTGCAGAGTTGTCATGAAGTTCAAATGAGCCAATGGATGATAAAGGACTTGGAAAAGCATAAAACTATTATGCAAACACAAGGTGTTTTATGAACAGCTTGCTCCTTCACCAGATCCTGAGATGACAGTCAGATTTGACCGTTTAATTACTTTAAAGGCAAACCTGTCAGGTGGAGGCAAAGAATATAGGCCCCCTCAGACTTTAAGAACATCTCTGCCTTTCCCAGTGCCTTCGGACAGCTTTCATTTTCTCCTCGCTAAAGTCCTGGGCCCTGCTCTATTGAGAATATTCACTGAGTATCCATTCCTTAGGTAAACAGTGAGACGGCCTCATAAGAATCATAGAGAAAAGCAGGCTTTGAGAACATTGGCCCTTTCAACCCAGGACATATCCAAACTGGATCTTCCCTGTCTTTGCTTTAATAATTCTCTGTGGATCTGTCCTTCATGGCTTTTCATAAAGCTCTGCAAAATCTCTGCTATATGTATTATTTATATATTACATGTCTTGCCCTTCCAACAAAGCCTGTCCACCCACAGGCTCTCAGGGAGGACCAACAGAGAACTTCAAAATCAAAGCAAGTGAGCAGGATGGAGTCTGGGTAAAGGGAAGGACCTTAACAACCAGCCTGTGCAGGTCTCCAGGTCCTTCTGCTGGCGTCTCTAGTGGAATGAACATCAGATAGCCCATAGTGATGAGGAACTCACATCCTTTTAGATGCCAGCCCTCACTGGCTCCCTCCTCTTGACCCCCATGGAGTCAGAGCACACCTAGAGTTGGTCTTCTAACTTTCTCAACAGTCCCATAATTTTCCTGAGTGTATCCTGAATTCTGCTTCCAGTAGGAAGATTAAATATCCAGTAGTACACATAAACCTTGTCTTACAAACACATCTTTTCTTGAGGCAGAGGGAAGCCTCGTTAGCATAAGTAGAACTTTCCTTGATGTCTCGATTACCTTAAATTGGTAACCAATTGGTAACCAATTGGTAACCAATTGTCCCTGATCTATTCTCACTGAGTTTCTGATTTTAGGCCCTTGTCTGCCTCACTTCCCAGCGGCTTCCACAGATTTTTCCTTCAAGATCATTGCTCTGGGATCCTGCCACCACCTGCCTCTCTTCAGATTTCTCAGGCCTGCTTGTCAAGTTTTCCCTGGCAGTCCTCAAATTGGTGTCACTATGCTTTGCAAGATCCAGCAACAAAAGAGTGTGAATCAGCCAGAATGATCTTAAAAACAATCAACTTGGCTCCATCTGTGATCAAAACATCACTCTTATGGTCTAAAATCCAAACACTTAGGAGGAAATCTGTGAGGTCATAGTCATGTTTCAACTATTTTAAAAAGCAGCGTTATTTTCTGTTTTTTTTTTTTTTTTTTCCTTTTTAGCCCTGAGAACCTAAGCCAAAGGCCCCAAGGAAATGTAAATGTTACATAAAATGAATAAAAAGTCTTTTAATACTTATAGTAAAAAATCTCATAATAAGGTGGTGACTACAAGTTGAGCCTCTACCAAGGTATATGTTATAGATTTCATCTCCTTTAATAACACAAAATTGATCAGCCAGTGAAGACTATACAAGTGGGAAGCTGAAGAATCAAAAGTCCGTACTCCGGGAAAAATGAGTATTCTAAGTTTGACTGAAGGCCATCAGTTCCTTCTGATCACAAGGCAGGAAGTGCGAAGGCTTTTCATCCTGGGAAAGTAGGGATGGAGTCAGTCTGGGTGCCAGCATCCCTCGCACAACACCTGGAATAGATCAGCAATAGAACAGTGTGGGGAGAGGACCCAGGGCTCAGAGAATCATATAGGTCAGCCATGTCCACATTCAGCACTAAACACCAAATCTGGTTAGCAAGCATGAATAGAGAGCCTGTGATTTGCTAGGTCCCAATTTAACTGCTGGGGAGATAGAAGGATACTCAGTAAAATGTAAGTCCTGATAGCCTCCCCTAAGGACCTTCTAGATGTAGGAGAAACCATTGAAATACACATAAATTATTAAAATTAGACAAGGATAAAGGCACAGGTAAGTAGGACATACAAAATGTGCTAGAGTATGGAATGTTTAGGAACCTAAATAAAACTCAGTGGATAAAGATGACCGCATTTCAGTAGTCTGCTCATTAGGGTTTCTAGCACTATGCTAAGTGTTATGGGAATCACCTAAATTGTGACACAAGTTTCTTTAGAAATAATTCACATCCAGTAAGAGAGACAGAAAGTACACTGGACCACAAGTTGCCAAAGTGTTGGGCTTGGAGACACAGCTTATAAAGCCAAGAGAGCATTGCTTCAGGGGAGGATGTCCCTTTAAATTCCTCTTCTGTTCTCTTTCTGTTCACAGCTCCTTGGCTGGCATGATATGCCCCTCTTGAGGACAACTGGGAAGTCATGGTAGGAGGGGGGCTCTCAGATGCCACCTGCTACATTTAACAGGGACTTAGGGTGGCTGATGAGCTCCACAGCTCATCCTTAATTAGGAAAGCCGCTAAAAACGCCACCAGAGAGCCCTGCCCCAACGCTGAGAAGCTGTCTGTTTGCTAATGTGAATTGCTTGGGTTGATTGATACTTGTTTTGCGATTCCTTCCGTCAGCTTTCTCTGGTCCGGCCATCTGTTTTCTACCCAACAGGAGGCACGTTGGCTCCGATCCTTGCCTGATTTGCAATGGAGGCGACTTAATGGTGGGTTGGGGGCTTGAACTGGGGTTGGCAGGGATGTGCTTTTGGCACAGAATCGTCTCTGAGAGAATGCAGCCATCGTGGGCTGGAAAGACTTCTTGGGCTTTGGGTTATGGTGTCTGAGATTCAAAGCCAAAGTGAGCAGAGGACCCTCTGATGATGCTTCTGGAGCTCCTGGAAAGAAGCTCATCTGCCTTGTATAAGTCCATTCAGCTGCCCTTCGCACTCAGTATCCCAGCGACCTGGACATTTTATCGTCTGCCCACTGGAAAAAGATTACACTTAATTCTTCTGAGTCACAGCCCATCTTTCTTTGGCAATAATCACTTAAAGAACATTATATTGGAAAGGGGAAACAAGAAGGTAAGGTTGGAGGCACACCTACATACAATCTTCCATGTAAAAGATCTGAGGGCAGTGCAGAAGCGTTAATGATGAATTCGTTTAAATTATGTTACCAAGAGTAGCCCTGAGCAGTGAAGAGTTTAAAGTGGCCTTTAGAGTTTTAAATCATCAGCAAAGTCTTTAGAAGGGAAGCAACTCATGATGTGAGCCTTAATGCTTGGGTAATATTTGGATAAGAGAAGCAACAAGGAATGGGTGGAGAAGAAATCTATTTAGCACGAAAATACGTATGTATGCTATGCATATGGGCTAAACTTTGCTTTAATAATACTCTGGCTAGAAAAAATGCTAAGTTGCCAAACTATGTTTGCTTAATTTTTTCCCCAGCATCAATGTTAGGATGTTGCTGGAAACCACAGAGGAGGAAGACTTTCAGCCCTAGAGGGAAACAGCAGGAAGAGCTCATCTGTGCTAGGCAGGATCTGCTGTGTCAGCTGGGGCAAAGGGGTTGGGCTGGTTGCTGATTTCAGAGCTAAGGGTAGAAGGTAGTGGGGCAGGGAGAGGCCCAGCAGCTGCCACCACCAGCATGCCAAGCTCTGGTTCCATGCAGGGGGTCTGAGGTACACAAAGGAGAGTCCAACTCATTATATGTCTGGGATATTTGGCAATGACATAAACCCAACCATTGGTAGGAATGTAGGAAGCCACAAGCAATTCCAGAGACTCATAAGAATTCAGAGTAACATGGCCCCATGTAACCAAGCTGGAGATCTGGCACATCACTAGTGGTGGTGGGAAGAAAATGTTGACTAGGGAAAGAGGCAGAAGTGCAGTCATATGCCGTGGAAGGGTTGGGAATGGTGTGCACTGAGGAATCCATGGGTTTGAGGAGCAGAGGGTTTTCCTTTGGCATTTGGCATGTGGACTCATAGGATGGAGTTAAGGCCCACGTATGCCATCTCCGTTCAGTAAGGGCCGGCTGATTTGACTTCTCAGGGCTTCCTGTCTCTGGCAGAGTTGGCCAGAAAGAGGGGCTAAAGGTGAAAGAAGCCATCGGCTGTCCCTATGAAGCTGTAGGGTGCTGTGACATCTAGAGCAGGGAAGAAGAGAGGGCCTGAACAGCATATTTCTTAAAAGTTTTCCAGAAAGAAAGAAAAAAATCCTCACTCCATAGGCCAAGGAAGACTCCCAGTAAGGAAATAGGAGACTTTGTGACTCTGTAAAAGGGAGATGCAGGGAGTAATGGCAGGAATTACCACTCTGAATTTAGCAGCTTACAAAGTTGACAATAGTAGAAAAAACCCAAACCCTGCTAGGTGAGGGTCCAAGTTCAGTACTTACAAATCAAGAAAGAAAACAGCATTTTTTGGTTGTTGTTTTATTTAATTACATTTTCTTTGCTGAAGATTTAGTATTTCACTTACGGTTGAAAATGTATGTTAACAACTTCTTAAAAACTTAATACTAGGGGCGCCTGGGTGGCTCAGTGGGTTAAGCCTCTGCCTTGGCTCAGGTCATGATCTCAGGGTCCTGGGATTGAGCCCTGCATTGGGCTCTCTGCTTTGCAGAGAGCGTGCTTCCCCCCTTTCTCTGCCTGCCTCTCTGCCTACTTGTGATCTCTGTCTGTCAAATAAACAAATAAAATCTTTTTAAAAAGAACTTAATAGTCATTAATCGGTAGTTAACAAATTATTAATTTGTTTTATTTTTATTTTTTAAAAAGATTTTATTTATTTATTTGACAGAGAGATAGAAAGAGAGCCCAAATAGAGCAGCAGGCAAAGGGAGAAGGAGAAACAGGCTCCCCACTGAGCAGGGAGCCTGACATGGGGCTTGATCCCAGGACCCCAGGATCATGACCTGAGTTGAAGGCAACTGCTCAAACAACTGAGCCACCCAGGCCCCCCTAATTTGTTTTAAAATAAAAACTATATAATGTATATATATATATGTTCATACATATACATATACACATATATACACACATACATACACACATACATATATGGCACTCAAATATCACTTGTGTATTTAAATGTGCAACCCAAGTATTCCTAATTCCTTTAGTTTTGGGTCAACCTTTGGTTTGCTATGAAAATAAAATGATTTTGGGCTCCCATCCTTTGCACTGTTGGATATTTTGCATCAAAATGTGGTATTTCGCATTAGGGTAAGTGTATGTGTTGGGAGGATGGACACTGAATTTCCCTAGTAATGTTCACTCCAGAATTCTACTCCTACTGCATTTTCAGACCCTGCTTGGATCCTGTGTAGCTGCTCTGTCTTTTTTCTTTTTTTTTTCTTTCCAGCATTATTTAGATATAATTGACAATAACAATGTGTAAGTGTAAGGTATACAACATGTTGATTTGATACATTTATAAATTGCAAAATGACTGCCCATTGGTATTAGCTGCCACTTCCATCCTGTCACATAGTTACCAATTCCTTTTTGGGGGGTGAGAATATTTAAGATCTATTGTCTTAGCAAAATTCAAGTATATGATATGGTGTTATTAGCTATAATCACCAGGCTGTATGCTAGTCCCCAAACTTACTAATTTTGTAATGGGGATCTTGTACCCTTTGAGGAGTACCTCCCAATTTTCTCTATACCCCAACCCCTGGGAATCACCACCTTACTCGCTGTTTCTCTGGGTTTGTCTATTTTAGGTTCCACATATGAGTGATATCATACAATATTTATCTTTCTCTGACTTATCTCACTCAGCCTTATGCCCTTGAGGTCCATCCAAGTTGTAAGTGGCAGAATTTCCTTCTTCTTAATGGCTTAGTAATATTTCATTATATAGATGTACACACCACATCTTCTTTATTCATTCATCTGTTGACAGACACTTGGGTTGTTTCCATATCTGGGCTATTGTGAATAATGCCACAATAAATATAGAGGTGCACATATCTTTTCAATACCCCGTCTTCATTTCTTTTGGCCATATGGCCAGAAGTGGAATTACTGGATTATATGGCAGTTCTATTCTTAATTTCTTGAAGACCCTCCATAGTGTTTTCCATAGTGACTCCACTACTTTACAGTTCCACCAATAGTGCATGAAGGTTCTCTTTTCTCCATATGCTTATCAACACTTCTTATCTTTTTGATACTAGCCATTCTAACAGGTGTAAAGTGATACCTTATTGTGGTTTGATGTGCATTTCCCTGATAATCAGTGATGTTGAGTACCTTTTCATGTGTCTGTTGGCCATCTGGATCTTTTCTTTGGAGAAATATTTATTTGATTCCTCTGCCCATTTTTAAATCAGGTTGTTATTTTTTTGTGTGTGTGTTATTGGCTTGTGTGAATTCTTTACATATTTTAGATAAGGACCCCTTTTCAGTTATATGGTTTGGAAATATCTTCTCCCATTTGTAAGTTATCTTTTCACTTGCTGATGATCTCTTCTGTTGTGTAGAAACTTTTTAGTTTCATGTAGTCTCTCTTGTCCAATTTTTTTTTTCTGTTTTTGACTCTTGTTCTTGCTGTCATATACAGGAAATTGCTGCCAAGACACATGTGAGGGAGACTGACTCAAAGCATCTCAGACGTCAGGATTTAGAATGTCCCGAAGATTCAAGGAAGACTTCTAAGAGGAAATAAAGCTCAAGTTGAATCTCAAAGAGTCATTAAGATAAGCCAGGTACAGAAGGAAAAACAACTTTCTAGGCACAGAGAGTTCTATAGGAGAGAGTGTGAGGGCATGGGACAGCAGTTTGCAGTCATGTATGATGTCATTAAAGTAGAGGGCAAGGCACAGCCATGCAGGGCATGAGAGAGAAAAGGAGACTGGAAGCAGTCATAGCAGTCCTCTTTATCTTGCAAAGAACCTTGAACTTTATCCTGTGTACGGTATGGAGCTATTAAGCAGGAGATGGTTTGTGGTGAACCATGGGCCTTAGTTCAGTTTTATGACAATGAAAACAACAAAGCTGGAGAGAATTAGTTAAAAATGCAGTTGTAAATATCTCAAGCAAGAGATGATGCAGCTTGACTAGGGTGGGAGGAGATCAGAGAGACCAAGTTGGTGTTGGCAATCCATGGGATGTCAGTGGGATCTCAAGTCCTGACTGTGAGGTTTGGGTAACTTCCTCTCCCCAGAAGCATCAGCGTATCTTCTGGCAGCCCGCCTGGTGCCGTGTCAGCAAGCTTTACCTCCCTGCTGATGAAACTATGACCATAGATTGAGAAGACCCCCCATGAAAAATGGTGCAAGTTGGTGAACCTGTTGAGCAATTCAGGCTGCAAGTAAGAGAAAATTCCAACCTGAATGTCATTAAACAATGACAGAATCATCTCATGCAATAAGAAGTCCTGAGACAGGGATGCAAGCTCATGGGCTGACGACATCAGCAGGTATCTCAGGAGCTCAGTGGTGTCAAGAGCTCTGGGCATGTTTTCCTTCTGCTCTGCCTTCCTCAGCTCAAGAGCTTGTCCTTGCTTAGGTACCCACAAAACCTGCCATTGTATTCCTACTTGAATACTTCCAAGGGCAGAAAATAGCTCCTTGCATTATGTCTCTCTTTCAAAATGAGAACACTTATCCCCAAAGCTCTCAAAAAACACCCCCCATCTCTTGCCGGCCAGAATTGATATCCATGACTCGATTAATGGCAAACCAATGGTGAAAGAAATAGGACAACCGTGATTGGCTTAGACCAATTCAGAAAAACCCTTTTCACCTGGAGGAGGTGACAGGGCTGTTCTCTCTTGAAGCACAGAGCTGAATGGAGGAAAGTAGAAAAACTGCTGACCATGTCCTGACTTCTGTTAGGAAGGAGAGAGGAAGACATCTAATGTTGGGTAGACAAATAACATGGCTGGAAAGGTAACCAGGGATCTAGTACACAAATAAGCAGATCTCTTAGTTCCGGAAAGTGGAGTCCATGAGACTCACAGTCCTTAAGCTTTGGAGGTAAGACCCAGGGGAGGGCATGGGAGATGGCGAGGTATGTAGTTCTAGGGATCTCTAGCACTTCTTTCTGAGATCCAGGAGAGCTGAGAGGCAAGCAGCTGGTGAGGAGGGCTCAGAAGAAGATCACCAGCTTGCTAAAGCAAGAGTAAAATAAACTGCTTTCCAGGGTTTGTATCACAGTGACAGCAAAAGGCAAGGAAAATGCGTTTCCCTGCCATTCTAAAAACAGAATCCCAACAGAAAGGGTGCCATTTATTAGTCCAGAGTTTGTCAAGGCCTTGGGTTCCATCACCAGCAAGGCTTCACCAGCTTAAAGTGGGTTGAGTAGATGTGATATGTGGAAGGTTTCTTAGGGTCTTCGGAACCTATGGCCATCCTTTATGTGTTACATGACTCACCTCCAATGTCTCACTCAGGCTTCTTGGTGAAGACGTGCCTCAGTCCTCCTCCCTCTCCTGCAGATGAACATTTGAGTCTTAGGAAGAATCAGGTGCCTTAGCTGAGGTCACACAGCTGACAAATGGTCGAGCGAGAACTAGAGTGCACTCTATACTGCTTCTACTCATAACACGACCAACCATCCAAGAGCTCAGAGCAGTGCCTGAGATGGGATTACTTACAAGGGAGAAAAAGAGTAAATACTCAAGAGAATAATGCCCAGAAAGGGAGAGAGAGAAAGGTACTGCTCCATCCCTCTCTGCCCCCTCTCCCTCCACACCACCTGGCCTTGCTGTTCTGAGTGTCCAGCCCTGTTCACAGAAAAGAAAGAAGAGATGTACCTACCGGAGGGGTCGGGGTCAGAGGCAGAGCTACCTACCCTTCCAAAAGACACTTTTACACCTTATGATGTTCTCCCTTTTCTCCCAAGAAGAATAAAGTAAACACACAGCTTGGGCATGTCTGTCTCCCAGCACCGCACTCCTGGGCTGCCCCTCCCCACTGCATAGCCTCCTACTTTATCCCTTCACACCAAACACTTTCAAAGTTAATTTCTAAAAGCTGGGAACACTTGATAGTTTTAATTAATCCTATGCCTGGGGAAATATGATTTTGTGCATCCGAGGCCTCTCGGCTTCTCTGGATAGATAACTTGTTCTGGGTAATGCCAGCGTTTCCAATTTAGTTGTGATTATGCCAACGACTTGTTTGTTTGTTTGTTTATTACCTAAAAGAGAAGCTAACACTGATGTGTGTGTCCTCAGGAAGAAATTCTGGTTTTCCTAATAATGCTTCCTAGTTAAGCAGCACTTTATGCTTTTCATGGTCCTCTCATGTTAGCTTGCCTGTGTCAGTGCCGTGAGGCAGGGAGGGAATACATACTATTCCCTCATGTAGAGAGGGAGAAACTGAGGCTCAGAGAGGTTTGTTGGCTTGTGAGGTGCAAACCAGAGCTGATTGACTCGTAGATCAGGATTCTTTATAGAATGGATTTTTCTTTCCCTGAGAATTTCAGTCAGATAATGTGCTGCCTACTGCTAGGAGGGATGGCTGGAAAGGTGACTTGTGGTCACTATTAATCTGAAGAGTCTTTTGTTCTTTGGGAAATATTCTTTGTTGTCATGCAGAACCTCTGAGGTTCAAACTGACGAGACACTAGGTCTGTGTCACAATTCTCCATGCCCTTCCTTGGTCCTCTCCAGTCCAGAAAGTGCAAAGCACAAGTCATTCTACTAAAATTTGAGAGATTCTTGAAGTGTGATAAACACCAGTAAGTTAGTCCTAGATACATAGTTCCATATTCTTGTCAGGGCCCCAACTTGAGCCATCTTCTGCAATAGATCTGTCCAACTATTGTATGAACTGGGTCTCATTTGGTTCAAAGTGGTGGAAATCCAACCCAAACCAGCTTCATCATAACTAAAGAGTTTAATTCTACACCTGGTATCAGATGTGGTTTCCTGTAGGGGCTCAAGTAATATCACCGCAATTCAATTTCTCTTCATCTCTCTTTAGCCTCCATTCCCAGGCAAGCTCTCCCTTTGTGGTTGAAAGATGACTGCAGTGGCTACAGTTCACTTCAAATTTTTGACACCAGAGAAAGGCTTTTCCTGGTGGTTCTCACAGAAGCCCTGATAATTCCTCTGACCTGTTTGGTGAAGTCATGTGCCCATTCTGTACCAATCTGTGATGATCTGATTGGCCAGGCCAAGTTCATATGCTTTGCAGTTGGTGCTGGGGATGGACTCAACCCCACCTAGTAGCTCATGGATCAAGAATGGGAAAGGGATCCCCTGGGAAAAATTAGAATAAAATTATCAGTGGAGGAGGAATGGATGCTTGGCAATGCTCCCTCTCCCTGCAAAAGAAAAATATGTCCTGCTTCCTTTTCTCATGTGGACTTGTAAGCTAGAATGATTACATTCATCTCCTGTAATAAGAGATGCAGGACATTTTTTTTCTGATTGAGTCCTCAGCCTACAGCTAGGTTTTAGACACCTGATATTAGTATCTTTCTTGGATCTTTCTGCAGACTCTTCCTAAACTAAATTTTTATTTTCTATGTTTTGAGATTAGGGATTCTAAATTCTTTGATTAAAACTGACATTCCCCCTACCTCAAAAGCCTTGTTTACTGATAATTTAGACTCCTGATCCCCAACCAGTTACCCTACTCTAAGGATCACTAGCAGCAGCTTTTACTCTTCTATTCTGCCATAACTTGCTCCTACTTTTTTGGGAAAGACTCCTTTTTCTTTTTGTTTTGTTTTGATCCATTTTTTTGTTCAAGTATAATTAACATATAGTGTTAGTTTCAGGTGTACAGTATAATAATTCAGAAATTCTACATGCTTTTTAGTGCTCATCAAGATAAGTGTACTCTTTCTTCATCAAGATAAAAAGCTTCTTCACAGCGGAGGAAAGAGTCAACAAAACAAAGAGGCAACCCACGGAACGGGAGAAGATATTCGCAAATGACACTACAAAGGGCTGATATCCAAGATCTATAAAGAACTCCTCAAACTCAACACTCAAAAAACAGATAATCACATCAAAAAAATGGGCAGAAGAAATGAACAGACACTTCTCCAAAGAAAACACAAAATGGTTAACAGACACATGAAAAATGTTCATCATCATTAGCCATCAGGGAGATTCAAATCAAAACCACATTGAGATACCACCTTACACCAGTTAGAATGACCAAAATCAATAAGACAGTAAACAACAAGTGTTGGAGAGGATGTGGAGAAAGGGGAACCCTCTTACACTGTTGATGGGAATGCAAGTTGGTGCAGCTACTTTGGAAAAGAGTGTGGAGATTCCTTAAGAAATTAAGAATGGAGCTTCCCTATGACCCTGCAATTTTACTATTGGGTATTTACCCCAAAGATGCAGATGGAATGAAAAGAAGGGCCATCTGTACCCCAATGTTCATAGCAGCAATCGCCACAGTTGCCAAACTGTGGAAAGAGCCAAGATGCCCTTCAATAGATGAATGGATAAAGAAGATATGGTCCATATATACAATGGAGTATTATGCCTCCATCAGAAAGGATGAATATCCAACTTTTGTATCAACATGGATGGGACTGGAGGAGATTATGCTGAGTGAAATAAGTCAAGCAGAGAGAGTCAAGTATCATATGGTTTCACTTACTTGTGGAACATAAGGAATAACAAGGAAGACATTAGAAGAAGGAAAGGAAAAGTGCCTTGGGGGAAATTGGAGCGGGAGAAGAAGCATGGGAGACTATGGACTCTGAGAAACAAACTGAGGGTTTTGGAAGGGAGGGGCGTGGGGGTTACATGAGCCTGGTGGTCAGTATTAAGGAGGGTACGTATTGCATGGAGCACTGGGCGCGGTGCATAAACAATGAATCTTGGAACACTGAAAAAATAAAATTAAATTAAAAAAATGTATATTTTTAATTTTTAATTTTTTAGTTTATTTTTTTATTTTGTTCCGATAGCCACTGAACATACGTAATTAGTACATAATTAGTTTTTGATGTAGTGTTCAATGATTCATGAGTTAAGTGTAACACCTAGCACTCATCACAGCATGTGCCCTCCTCAATATCCATCACCCTGTTACCTGTTCCCCCATACTCCACCCCTCTGAAACTCTCAGATTGTTTCCTGGGGTCCATAGTATCTCATGGTTCATCTCTCATTCTGATCTCTCTCCGTTTGGATTTCCTTCCCTTCCCCCATGGTCCTCCATGCTATTGCTTATGTTTCACATATGAGTGAAACCATATGATAATCATCTTTCTCTCCTTGACTTACTTCACTTAACACAATGCCTTCCAGTTCCATCCATGTCGATGCAAATGGTGGGTATTCATCCTTTCTGATGGCGGAATAACATTCCATTATATCCATGTACCACATCTTCTTTATCCATTCATCTGTTGAAGGGCATCTCGGCTTTTTCCGCAGTTTGGCTATGGTGGACATTGCTGCTATGCATTTTGGGGTGCATGTGCCCCTTCCTTTTACTACATCTATATCTTTAGGGTAAATGCCTAGTAGTGAAATTATTGGGTTGTAGGGTAGCTCTATTCTTACCATCTGGAGGAAACTCCATACTGTTTTCCAGAGTGGCTGTAGCAGCTTGCATTACCACTAACAGTGTAAAAATGTTCCCCTTCCTCCACATCCTCGCCAACATTTGGGAAGACTCCTATTAAATGAATATCTTTTTGTCTTCTTTTTTTTTATAGCCAATTTTTCTTTTCTGTCTCCACTGCTCCATGCATGCATGTTCTCTTGGAAATAGAAATGCACCCTGGGGCAATTAGAACAGGTCCTTTTCAGCTTCTCTATATGCTCACTTTGGTGGAATGAAAAGTAAACACAGAATATTACCCACTGAGTCAATATGAAGAGCAGTACATGCGATTATCACTGGGGCTCTGCCAACTACTTCAAATAAAGTAAGTATCAGTCTCTGTCTTCTCTTTTTATGAATCAGAAAATCATGAGCATGTTTAAGACCTTCTGGGAGGTGATATCTCTTTACTGGCCTGTCCATTTTGTTTGGCCAGTGGCTGGATTATAGGGACACCACAATCCCAAGAGACATAGTCTCATGAGAACAGCCTTCTGAAGCTCTTCCCTGTAGGCCCTTAGTAATACGTGAGAGTCCTCTCATGTATTTACTCAAACACTCAATTCAAATGTCTACGATTTATTCACCAAAAGTGCTTTTTCTCATTTTCCCCTGATTCGGGAGAACCTCTGGTAGTAGAAAGGGTGTAGGTGTGTAAGCATTTAGAAAACTTTTTTTTAATGGAAAACGTTTTTAATAAATCATGGTATTATTGAGTGAAAAATGGAAGTTGGCAGGCAAGGCCAAGGGTAGAGATAAGCAGTGGTGAATTCACAGATCTAACTGAGGCAGGTCTTCTGGCTGAGCCCAGCAGTCTTGGAGGCCAGTGGCTACTCTGAATAAAGACTGGCCAGAACTGGAGAGTTCCAGCGCTTGTGTTATTATCCTGGGTGAGATGAATCGCTTGATGGCAGGAATGGCATCACCAACTTGTCATTCTCTCAAAGGACTTGCAAACACATTGAGAACTCAGTGGGTATGGATAAATGAATGAATGAATGCATGCATGAAAGAACAAATGAATTAATGAAGGAAAGAGACATTGTAAAAATGTGGTCAGTGTGATGACTCACAAATGTCTGGTGTGACAACTATTTCATTTATTACTTGTGAATTAGGGACCTCAGGGTACTATGAACCTTGATATTTCCTGACACTGAAAAGTCATCAAGTGTAACAACTTTTGCTGAGATTAGATATGCCTTACACAATCAAATTCCCTGAAAGTCATTCCTTTCCCTTAGAGGACCTTTCAGGTGACTCTTCCAGCCTTTCAAGAGGGCGGAAAAGGGGCCAGATGCCAGGATTTTTCTCCATATAATGACTCTGCCCTGGTGCAGAGGCAAGGATGGCATGACTATGTTGTCATCCTGGAGCAACTTCTGCGTTTTGGGGATTCTCTTGTATCCGGTTATGAGATGCCTGCTGGAAAACTTGGAACTAGTTCTACATGACCCACTTGTGACAGCACATCCAGGATCCCGGCGTTTACTCACTGAGTTCACAAGAAACTGAATTATTTTTAGCAGAAGTCACACTGGAATCTGGCTCAGAGGTCTGATTTCTCAAGCCTAGTGCTATCCCCCCCAATGTTTTCCCTTTTATGACTCCTGTAGGACCTTCCTCAGGGGCCCATGCTGGGTCTTGGGGCTCCCCTTTCTGGGAGAGCAAGGGGAGCTCTTCTCCACAGCCTTCAGTGATCCTCACATACTAATGGAGCATCTCTTGTAAGAAGATCTCACCCGTGCTCTTCCATCCTACTCTTCCTGCAGGCAGACTCTCTGACAAACACAAAGAAGCTGAGTAATGGGAAACGAATGCTTCAGACAGTAGAACAGGAGGATGCTAATTGATAAATAAGTATTTGCTGAATTAAACCAGAAACTTGGGAAAATCATCAGGGGACAGGGGCAATGAAAAGCCTCCAGATCTCTCCCTGATGATGGAAGGGGAAGGAGTGAGGTGTGGGGGATGGGGCAGAATGGACTGCTGCAAATTGTTTTAGGATTGAGCAAACCTAGATTAGAATCCTGGCTTCATGTCTTATTAGCTATGTGACCTTTGGATAGCTCAGTCAACGTCATACAGTGTGTGTGTCTTTTTGTTAATGTGAAGATGGTGTCTGCCTGACATAGTTGTTGTGAGAATTAACTGAAACAATCCATCATTCATTCATTCATTTAGTAAAAAGCATGTGTCAGGGTTAGGTGAATGCCTAATTGAGTTCCTGGCAGAGTTTGGTTTTATTTAAAATGGTATATTTGACCTCTTTCTTGAGACCTTGGTTTCCTCCCAGGAGCCATGAGGGGTGATGGTCTCTAAGGATTTTTCTAGCTCTAACATTTAATAATACAGATATCACCTTCCCAGTGTGGTGAGCCTGGCCACGGAAACTCCAGCTTTCTGGCCAAGTGCAGTGCCATGTGCTCTGCTGCAGGCACAGATTTGTCCCCAGGAGTCAGCCTCCCCAGCCCTGTGCCTGAGCTCTGTCATCTGCTGGCTTTTGGGGAAGCCGCGCCTGTGCAGAGTTTCGGAGCCTGTTAGCATCAGCTGGCATTTACAAGCGACATTTAAAGGTCACCTCAATCCTCCTGCTGGGGAATCAGGGAGGGAAGGTGCAGCTGAGAACGTGGACTTGGGCTGAATCTAATGAGCCTGGGCAAGTAGCAGGGAGGCTGCAAGCATAGGGCAGGAGAGTGGGGAGAGCTTTCCTTAGTAGGAGCTGTTGGGGAGTTCAGGGTGTCAGTGATGCCCACAAGGGTTGAGGAGGATCTATTCAGCAGTGAGATGAGAGGGGTATTTGAACTAATGGGTTTCGTCCCCACCAGTGTGGGCAGATTGAGGTCCTGGGGTTTGTGTCCTCTAAAAGGTGTTATTGAGGAGGAAAATGTTGGTGGAAAGTGCAGGGAGAAAACACCTCTAGGTCATTCCTTAGAAAGCCTGTATCCTGCCGAAGGGACAAGTCCACCATCTGGTTAGAAAGGTTCATTAAGCATATTTTCTGAACCAACAATTAGGGCATATTATCATATAACCTGACTGACTGATAGTCTATCATGTGGAGAGATAATGAACATCCTATTTGAGATTAAGGCTGCCTATTTGAAATTGAGGAAAATAGGAGATACTTGGAACCCATGTAAACAGGTGGCTGGGAATAGTGTTTTTGTTCCCAGTCAAAGGAGATAAAGCTGCCATTGGAAGCCAAAAGGGCAGCGCACTGAGAGCTCTCTGATGATGAGTGCCTTGGGTAATGTCAGCCCTGCCAACTGGGAACCGCCCATTAGTTTCTCCTTTCCTTCCCGTAAGTGGTCCTCAACCGTGCTTCAGCAGTGTGAACCTTAACCCTCCTGCTGCTGCCTTCCGCTTATGCCCTGAAGATGACCCGGCCCCACCATGTCTCGTGAGAGGGTGCATGCCTACTTCTGGGCATACTGGACCTTGGGAAGGGCAGTCTGTCCAAAGTGGGAGGCTGACTGCAGGTGGCTAAGATGGGAGGCATGGCAGCCACGGGAGTGACCCACACCTCTCTCACAGGGGAGGCATTTATCACCTGGTTCTCTGCTCTAGAGGGTTCTCTGCTTTTTGTAATAAATCAGAAGATCACAGAAATTGGCTTATTTTCTATCTTTCATATAAAGCTGACCCACTGCCAACTCCAGGCCTGTCATATAAACCTAAACAAACGTTGAATGTAAAATGACAAACTATGAATGCTTTCCCGATCTCCCTGCCTTCTTGATCTCCTCATGCTCAGCAGAGTGCCCAGCAGAGAGGACTCTCTTACTGCATGTTTGAGGAATGCTCAGGACTGGGTAAATAGCCAGCTGGGCATGGTCCACGGAAAGCCCTACTTGTCCTCAAGCTCTTCCCCTGCCCTCCCTTATTGCACACAAAGCTGCATCATTTCCTTCTTTGAGGACCATTCTGCTGTGTCTGAAGGAGTCCCCTGATAAAATGCAAACACCCTGGGGAGGGTCTCAAATGCAGTAAGCTAAAATCGCATTAAGCCGCTGTCAGTTTTAGCCGGGACATTTTAGTGGGGATTAATTTATCAGGCCTCTTTCAGATGTGACACCTGGTTGAGAGGGATTTGGATTTAGGAAAGAAGGGGGCTGATGGCAGGAAACAGAAGAAGAGACAGGCAAGAAAGCTCTAAGAAGGGAAATTAGCTACTGTAGGAGGCCCGCCTGCGTGGGGCACTGATGGGCGCTGGCGGGGATGTGGCCGTGGAGCTGGTTTTTTTTAGGAAAGAAAGTGAGTAGAAAGCACACCTGGCAAGACAGAGGATGGAGGGAGCTGCTGAAGGAAGGCTTGTAGGGCTCTGGTGGCCTGGCTGACCCATAGCTGTGTGGAGGTCAGTCTAAGGGGCTGGGAGCTTTCTTCCTTGTGTATTAAGACCCAGGAACCAGGGCAGCCAGGGACATCTCAGGAGATATGCAAGCAGCAGGTGGGGGCAGTGGGGAGTCCCCAGAAGCAGCAAACATTCCACCATCCTTTGCTCTGATCTGTGAGTTGCTTTGTGCACTATTACTTTTATGGGCTGATCTCTGGAGGGTCTTTAGCACAGCTTTTCTTTTGCCTCCTTGGTGCATCTCCCAATCCTCAGGCTAGCTCCCCAGTGGGAGAAGTTTCTTACAAGCAGGAACAAAGAGGCTAGAACTTGTCTTGGGCCCTCCTTGGGGGACTTAATAACTGAACCTATGGCATTGGCCCTTGTTGCATTACCCAGATCATGTAAGGCTGGAAATAATCAGGTCTGTCATTTAAAGAATGGTATTTTTAAAAAATCACTGGGGAAGACTAGAGACAGAAGTTGAAAAAAAGGAGAGAGAAAGTGCTGTTTATGGACCACCTAGCATGCACCAGGCACTGTACCCATCCCACACATCTTCTCTCTGGCCACATGTATGAGGTAACACCAGTGTTATCCTCTGTGTAGCACACATGACATTCAGAGAGGTTGTGTGACGAGTCTGGGTGGTAAATGATGGACACCAGATTCAAAACCACATCTGGGACTCCAGAGGGAAGGTAATAAATGAGAAAAGAATGAAGAAGGAGGAGGAGGAGGAGAATGATGAGGGCAAGGAGGAAGGGAAGGAGGAAGAAAAGAAGATGGGGAGGAAGAAGGAGGAGGAGGAGGAGGAGAAGGAGGAGGAAGAAGGTGAAGGAGGAGGAGGAGAAGAAAAAGTAGCAGCAGGAGCAACAACAGAGGGAAGAGGAGGAGGAGGAGGAGGATGGGGGAGGAGTAGAGGAAGAGGGAGGGGGGAAGAAGAGAAGATTTTCTCCTTCAGAACTAAGTCCCTCTGTCAGAGCTCTGGCCTGTGTTCATAGGACAGTGCAGGCAGGATGGTGTGGCGATTATAGGATGACTTCCAGGGAAGGAAAGGACCACTTCAGCTTGCACCCATGAATCCAGGCTCGGGCTTTTTGGTGAGCTTTCAATGGCTCTGCACTGACACTGACCAGAAATTAAATAATGTGGCCTGGACTGCATCTTCATGCAGAAAATGTAAAAGTCTACTTGCTCTGTTAAGAAGGGCAGCTGGAGAGAAAATGGGGCCCAGGGTCCCTGGGGAGGCTTGGAGAGGGTCTAGATGACCTCATCTAGAGCCAGCTCACAGCTAGGGCACCTGCTTCCTCCCTGGGGTCCTCCCAGCACTGACCCATGCTCTTATCAAATTTCTTCCTGAAAAGGCAGATGAGGGTCATTTAAAATATTTGTGAGATCTTTCTCATTATCTGAGTAGAGGAGCAAGAACCCCTTTCACTGGCCATCAAGGTGAAAGCCCTCCACAGTGGACAGACAAGTGCCTGGAAGCAGTGTCCCCAGTATTACAGTTCTCCACAAACTCCTCTCTGCTTTCTTCTTTCTGAAAAGTTACATTAAAAAAAGGGCAACTTGGGGTGCCTGTGTGGCTCAGTGGATTAATGCCTCTGCCTTTGGCTCAGGTCATGGTCCCAGGGTCCTGGGATCGAGCCCCGCATTGGGCTCTCTGCTCGGCGGGGAGCCTGCTTCCTCCTCTCTCTGTCTGCCTCTCTGCCTACTTGTGATCTCTGTCTGTCAAATAAATAAATAAAATCTTAAAAAAAAAAAGGGCAACTTGATGGGTCAAAGTTAGTAATTGTGGAATTCAGTGAAATATATCAGCATCTATTCAATCTGAAGCCGTGAAAAACACGCAAATAAATACAATACGCAGTTTATTTCCAATGGGTGTATCGAGAAAGCAAAAACATGGAGGAATAATCATCACAAAACTGCAATCATGACCAAGTTGAGGAGGAGGAGGAGGGTGCATGCAGGCATACCAGCTACCACTATCCCCAGTGGACAGAGGAGGAAACTGAGGGTCAGAAAATTTAAATCATCTCCCAAGTCACCAGGAATAGTTAGTGGTGGCACCAAAGTTGGAACCAAGGCCTTCTGTCTTTGAATCCAAGACAGTGAATGCTCCAAGTGTTCCATTTCCCTTGGGGACGTTGGGCCTCTCTGCACCCAGTTCCCAACCAGCCCATTCCTGTGGTGGTTGCTAATGCCCCTTATTTTCAGATTCAACCCTCCTCAGTCTCTGAGCTGGACTATAGAGGAAGGATGACTGTAGCCTCAGCCCACCAGTCCATGCAGAAATGGGTCTCGCTGGCCTCGGTGATGACTGGTAAGTGCCTAGGACACTGTCATGCCCATTGAGTCACAGCTTTCCCTGACACCTAGTTTCAAAATGTAGGTTTTACTACTATTCAGGTATGGTGAGGACAACAGACTAAAATACAACCATCACTGGAAAGATAGTTGTGCTCAAGGATCCCCAGAAGAGGGGCCACACCTGCTATGGGGTATCGGTCAGGGGGCAGAGAGAGTGAGGGGGAAACTGTGGGCAAGAGCCTTTACTGTGGTTTCTGGAGGAAGGCTTAGATGAGGCAGAGTAAGCAAGTTTATGGTTAACTTGTGTGAGTAGGTTTGGTGGGCTCAGAGGCAGGTGGCGCTCTCCCTACTTGTTTGGTACCTGGCCCCTGGGTGATGAGGACAGGCAGCAGTGTTAAGGTGAGAGCCCAGTGAAGGAGGTGGTTAAGAGTATGACACTGGCTTGGCTACCGTGCATTTGAAAGGCGTGCTCCCTTGCTAGTGATTTATTATCTCTAGGATAGGCTAGCCCTATGAGCGGCAGTCTCTCAGGGTCAGCGAGGCCCTGAATGTCAAAGCAGCAGAACACAGACAAAAGACATGGTTGATACACACCTGTTACATAGTCATACTCTGTGACTGGGCTGCTTTCTTTACTTAGCTATCCTGCACCCTTAGGAGAATCACACTGTAGTTCCAGCTCCCACTAGGCCCTCCTCTGCTAACCTATCCTTTTCTGTTATCCTCAGTCATAGGCCAGAGCCCTGAGATGAGTCCCTGCCCATCTACAGCTATGATACCATTGCCCACCTCATTTGGAGGCGTGGCCCACTCAAGGCATTTAAATCTCTTCAGTATGAGCCAAGGCCCTGGGATACTTTCATATTAAAAAGAAGTTTCTTCAATGAATCTTGGAACACTACATCAAAAACTAATGTTGTATTGCATGGTGGCTAACATAACACAATTAAAATAAAAAAAAAAAAGAAGTTTCTTTTGGGCTGATACCCCAATAGAAGGGATAAAGGGGTGAAGAAGACAAAGATATGCAAAAGAAACAAGTGAAGTGAATCATAAGAACAAGGATCCCCTTCCCTCGGCTGGGCTGATTATCAACACTGAGAATCCTTATCCATTCATTAGTGTGGCAAGCACTGTCTACTGACAGGTTAATTACATAGTTCTGGGTAATTAGAAAGTAAATATATGTTAAGAGGACACCCCTGTCAAGATAAAAACTGTCTGTTAGAAAGCTCTCTTGCATAGCATACTCCACCTTCCTCTTTTCAACCTGAAGAGATTTTTTTTTCTATTTTTATTGCTTTGAGAAAACTCTCCTCTGCTCTTGCCTCTAGCTAAGATGTATTTAGTTCCAGCTCTTACCACCCCCTTTACCCTCCCCTTGGTCACATACCTTGCTGGTCCAATTTGGAGCTCTGCTTCTATTCTGGGTAAATGTATCTAGAATCAAACCCTTAGCATGTGAAGTTTATATCTCAGTGTAGTCTGGAAAGCTTTGAAAGCAATTTGTTTTTCTGGACCAGCATGAGGTAGAGGGCAAAACTTCCCCTTATTCTGTTACTGCGTGGCTGTGTGGGCACGGAAGACCTTCCCAGATGGCTTCCCTGAAAAGTGCAGATGCAGAGTGACCCCCAGAAGCCCAAAGCATCACAGTCACTCATCCTACCCCTCAGCTCAGCGCAGGGCTGGCGTCTTCCTCTCTCAGGGGTGAGCTACCTTCTAGCTTCTGGGACCTGGGGCACTGATCTCATAAGGAAAGACCCAGATGGGGTGGCTTTGTCCTCTTGCACAGCCCTAGCCCCTCCATCTTACCTGCATATTTTGAGTGAGACAACACAAATGTAAATTAGATTTATCTTCTATAATGTGTAATGAATGACCACCCGAAAGGAAACTGCAGGTTGTTTTTGAACAGGTGTCTCTTAGCAGGGAAGTGCTCTAGGTAGTTAAGAATTTCTGAGTGGTTTTAAATGACTTGATTCAAGTTATTTTAGAATCAGTGTCTAGACTTTTTCTAAAATACCATTCCTAGTTTGCTATAGTATAGGAATGCTTCATAAGTTCTGTTAAGATCTCAAATCTCCTCCATGAACTATGAATTGGAAACATGGACATTTGTCTCAAAACCCAATTTTTTGCCCTTTCTGCAGCTTCAGTGCCCTCCTCACCCTAACAAGCATAGGGAGGGGTTGATGAAAAGCCAGGTGGTATGTTGCTATTCACCTTGTTTCTTTTTTTAAAATCATATCTCTATATGATGGAAGAGAGAAAGAGAGAGAGAGTGCATGTGCACATAAGCAGGGGTGAAGGGGGCAGAGAAAGAATAAGAGAGAGAATCTTTTTTTTTCTTCTTTTAAAGATTTTATTTATTTGTCAGAGGGAGAGAGAGAGAGAGAGAGAGAGAGCAAGTGAGCACAAGCAGGGGGAGAACCAGTCTCCCTGCTGAGCAAGGAGCCCGATGTGGGACTCCATCCGAGGACCCTGGGATCATAACCTGAGTCTAAGGCAGACACTTAACTGACTGAACCACCCAGGTGCCCACGAAGAGAATCTTAACCAGGCTTCACATAGTATGGAGCCTGGCACTGGGCTTGATCTCACAACCCTGAGATCATGACCAAACTCCAAATTAAAGAGTCAGACACTTAACCAACTCAGCCACCCAGGGGCCCCTATGTTGTTTCTTTTTTCAATTCATGTGTTCAGCCCATGCTGAATATCAACTATATACCAAGTACTGAGCTAGTTGTTGAGTATACAACTCTAAATTGACCAATCTTCATGCTCAAGAGGCTCATAAATGGGTGGATAGAAGGAAAGAGTGGTAGGAGGCATTGTAGATATTCAGAAGCAATATATGTTGAAGGGGCACAGATGAAGAGGCACCCAGTATCATCTGGTCTATGAGAAAGATAGAGGCTGGAGAGGAGACGATATTTGCTCTGAGCTAATAACTCATCTGCCTGAGATCGTGGCCTGAAACCCAGGTCTTCTGATAGATTGGTTAAGGCACATGGCCCCTGGAATAATGTTGAACCTCAGCAGTTGCTGCACAACCATCAATTAAGTTTGAGTCTCAGTGCTATATCATGATCACCATGAGTGTGGCCAGCAAGTGGCCAGAACTCCACTGGGGGCTGGACACCAGCTAGTGGTGAGAGGATGCAGGGCAGGCAGGGGAAGAAAAATATCTCAGGGCACATTGGAAAAATGAACATAAGGTAGGGCATGAGGTGGTGAAACTGGACAGATGCTGTTCAGTCCCAAGGCTGTCTGAGGCTGTCTGGTCAACCTCAATCAGTAAAAGCTGTGTTCTTTCCCCCAGAGATTCTCAAAATATACTCAGACATAATATGGGTTGCATGGGAGGAGAACTGGGATGGGCATGAAGGTGACAGGGCATGTTGGCTAGCCCTGGGTATGGTTGGGATAGCCACTGGGGACCCCACTATCCACTCCTCCCACGGAAGAGGGCCAGACCCCTACTTCTGCTTCCTTTGGGGCTGGCTTCTCCTATCAGCATACATGAGAGCTAGGAGGCCCATTATTTACCAGGAGCAGCTCTATCCATGTGGGACCCTCCTTGCAGTCTCACTTGCCTGAGTGCTGTCAGGGACATTTCCAAATGGGAACTGATGTTCTCTTCAGCAGCCTGGCTTCCTGGTGACATCTCCTGACATGGCATTAACAGGGAAAATAGCACAATGGATCCCCTGGGCCACAGAACATTGATTTCTTGTTTAGGCCCCTTTAGCTACGCATCAACAACAGATGTGGCAGGTTTGATTAGGTTTCTCCATCAGGGGGTTTAGGCGGTGGGGAGAGAGTGCACAGACTCAAAATAATTGATGGGGGCATCAGGGTAGAGTGGTTTTAATTCCTTAAATCATAGTTTTGAAATGCAAGTAGGAGGCACATATAAACAGGGGACGGAAGGCTAAGAGGACTTGGTGAGAAGCCACTTGTTTTCTCCATTTTCCATTGGAAAAGAACAAGGATTAAGGGCTCCTTTTGAAGTCAAATCTTTGGTGGGCCTAGAGCAGGACCTAGAGAATCCATTCACCCTAAGAGGGGCCAAAACGTTTTTAAGGGAAATCATTAAATTATATCTCTCTGGAACTGCTCCCCAAATTCTGTTGGTCTCACTCTGGCAGGGGCAAAGGCGTCAGGGTTTTACCAACCCCTCAAATATCAGAGTCAGTCCTTTATCACCAGCCAGGGCTGATTTTTCCTTTAATGAAAACTTTCCCTTTAAGAAAAGAAAATCTGATAACTAGGAAATACCCACTGGAGCCTTCCACCCAATTAAAACTTTTTCTGTAGTTGGGCAGAGCTCAACTTGCTCTCCATCAAAAAACCTCAATTACCTTGAAAGGCATTCCTTACTTTAGCACCATAAATAAAGCATTTTCACAAAAGAATAATATTTATGTTATCACCAGGAATAGAAAAAGAAACACACCAAATGAAAGATGCTGGTAGTAATCAGCAATGCCATTTTCATTGTAGTTCTTGGACCTCTTAATGCAGCAGCACACCAGCTATAGTCCCCACGCTTGACTCTATTTAAATATACATATCTCAGTGTGTGTATATATCTCACTCTCTGAATATATACAGATAGATAGATATATATTATCTCTTTAAAATATTAAAATAAATTACATCTTTGCACAGAATACAGACATTAATTCTGTTTCCAGGAGATTTGTCAAATCAGTGGCCTGTGTTTGCATAACAAGCTCTTTGGTTACGCTGTGTGGAATATAAATTACCATGTTGTCAGCTCCAGATGAAAATCACCAGATTTTCAGCAATGTCGCTTCTGTTGATTAAGACGAGCTTTATGTGATGTGTCCAGGTAATGTCATAGGTAGCTGGTTCTTCCTGGAAATGGCTGCAAGTGCAGAGCAAAGGGGAATCCCAGAGAGACAGGGAATGAGGAGGATCATGCTGTGGTTGGAAACCGTCCTCCCATTTTTTAGAGAACACGATTCCTTTCCTTCATGCTTTCATTGCGTTGGGCATGCACACACACATACAGCTTCTGATCTGGATTTTGATTTGGTAGAACTGTGGACTACTTCCCAGATTTGGAAAAAAACATTTTAATGCATTCAGATTGTCCTGAGGTTTAAGGCACAGAAGGCTCAAAGCAGGCTCACAGACTCCAAATTCCCAGGGCACAGGATGTGTTCTGTCTTTTAAGAGTTGGGAGTATGAGATGGGGTTGGGAGGGAGACAAACCATAAAAGACTCTTAATCTCACAAAACAAACTGAGGGTTGCCAGGGGTAGGGGGTATGGAGAGGGTGGCTGGGTTATGGACATTGGGGAGGGTATGTGCTATGGTGAGTGCTGTGAAGTGTGTAAACCTGGCAATTCATAGACCTGTGCCCCCGGGGCTAATAATACATTATATGTTAATAAAAAATAAGAAATTTTAGAAAAAGAGTTGGGAGTATGGCTTCTAATAGTAGTTACTATTACTTGAATGCTTGATATGTGCCAAACAATGTGCTACAAGCTTTAAGTATATGATGCCACTCACTCTAACAAGCCTGTGATAGGTAGTGTTACGATTTCCCTTTCCAAAATCAGGAAACTAACAGACAAAAGGGTTAGGAAAGTTGCCAAGGGACCAGAGACAGAAAGTTGCTGATCTGGGACTGATAGACTCAGGTCTGTCTGAGGCAAGAGTCTAGGCCTTTAGCAAGCCCAGAACATTGTGCTGTGTTGATACTTTTGGTATCTCTGGGGACAGCAAAAGGCTTCTTGCCCAGGGCTTCAGGGCTGGTGTTCAGCTGCCCTGGTGGGATTGAACAGGAGGAGAGTTCTTAAACAAACTCACCTATTTTGTGGGATTAAAAAACAAACAACAGAATGGTTGTTACTTTTTGCTTTCTCCAACCTCACTGCTTTCGTTCATCAAAACTGCACGATGACCTCTTCAGTTTTCATGAAATCTGGCACTGAAAAGACCTCTGATTAACTGGTCTTCTTGCCCATTTTACACATGAGGACACTGAGGTCCAGATAAGGGAAGGGACTTAGAGCCAAAGGTGGATCCTTCCCCAGTTTTCTTTCTCCTTGTCTGTAGTCCAGAAAGAGCTCACCCTGGCTTTGGAATGGAACAGACTGGGTCCAGGACAAGCATCTGGAACCAAGCTGAGGGATGCTATGGAGTCTAGGCTGGACATGGCTCCACTGGGTCGAGGCCCAGACCTGATTGGAAGCTACAGATCTGTAGATGATGCAGTGAATAAACACAATGGGCATTCAGTTTGCTTACCCTGGTTTCCAGAATGCCAGCTCTGTGTGTGATTGCAAGGTGTTTTGTTACATTTGTGGCACTTCTTCATGATCATTTATAGGTGCAAAATCCATCTAGAGCTATTTTCACAAAGCTATAAAATTTGTCTCTGCTCTGTTTCCTTTTTGAATTGTTAGTTCAGCAAGATCGGAGGCCAGTGGATAGAACAAAATTTAACCCAGATTTCAGCCATTCTCTTTCCAGTCTTGGTATTTCTCCTTCCAAATTACATTTATATCGAACACATTTCTGTGCATAATTTTCATAATTTCCATACATAAATGTACCTTGGTTGAGCAGATACAAGAAAACTTCCTGTGTTTCTCAATGTTCGCTGCACCTTTTGTCCTATTGAGTCCAATTGTCCCCTAAGTAATAGCAATAGTAACAGCAATCGTTATATGTTGCTTTTATTTTCCCATTTAGCAGCAGGACTAGATTGCACCACATGTGTCCAGATGGGACTGGGAAATCCTCAAACAGATGAGTGTCAGGGGTTTCCTGCCGCAGACAAAGAGCATAAGCTTTGCATTACTAAACTGTGGTATGGCAGAAACTCCTGGTTGCTTCCTGATAGTCATACTTCCATTTGTATAGTAGTGGAGCCCGATTTTTAATCGGACATATTGCCTCCCAGATGAAAGACTTCATTTCCCAGAATCTCTTGTGACTAAGTAAGGCTACATGGTTAGGTTCTTGCCAAAGAGATGGGAGGGGCGCCAAGTAAGGTACTCTTGTTACTCAGTAACAAGATGCCTGTTAAGAGGGAGAGTGTCACTATTCTTTTTTTTTTTTTTCCCCCATTCTACTCCTTAGATCATAGTGGTGATGGCTGGAGCGTTACCAATCATTTAGGACCATGAAGATGATCACCACTTCTTTTTTTTTTTTTAATTTTTAAATTTATTATTTTTTTTATAAACATATATCCCCAGGGGTACAGTTCTGTGAATCACCAGGTTTACACACTTCACAGCAATTACCATAGCACATACCCTCCCCAATGTCCATAACCCCACCCCCCTCTCCCGACCCCTCTCCCCCCAGCAACCCTCAGTTTGTTTTGTGAGATTAAGAGTCACTTATGGTTTGTCTCCCTCCCGATCCCATCTTGTTTCATTTATTCTTCTCCTACCCCCCTAACCCCCCATGTTGCATCTCCACTTCCTCATATCAGAGAGATCATGTGATAGCTGTCTTTCTCTGATTGACTTATTTCACTAAGCATGATACCATCTAGTTCCATCCACGTCATCGCAAATGGCAAGATTTCATTTCTTTTGATGGCTGCATAGTATCCCATTGTGTATATATACCACATCTTCTTTATCCACTCATCTGTTGATGGACATCTAGGTTTTTTCCATAGTTTGGCTATTGTAGACATTGCTGCTATAAACATTCGGGTGCACATGCCCCTTCGGATCACTACTTTTTTATCTTTAGGGTAAATACCCAGTAGTGCAATTGCTGGGTCATAGGGTAGTTCTATTTTCAACTTTTTGAGGAACCTCCATGCTGTTTTCCAGAGTGGTTGCACCAACTTGCATTCCCACCAACAGTGTAGGAGGGTTCCCCTTTCTCCGCATCCTCGCCAGCATCTGTCATTTCTTGACTTGTTAATTTTAGTCATTCTGACTGGTGTGAGGTGGTATCTCATTGTGGTTTTGATTTGTATTTCCCTGATGCCGAGTGATGTGGAGCACTTTTTCATGTGTCTGTTGGCCATCTGGATGTCTTCTTTGCAGAAATGTCTGTTCATGTCTTCTGCCCATTTCTTGATTGGATTATTTGTTCTTTGGGTGTTGAGTTTGCTAAATTCTTTACAGATTTTGGACACTAGCCCTTTATCTGATATGTCGTTTGCAAATATTTTCTCCCATTTTGTCAGTTGTCTTTTGGTTTTGTTAACTGTTCCCTTTGCTGTGCAAAAGCTTTTGATCTTCGTGAAATTCCAATAGTTCATTTTTGCCCTTGCTTCCCTTGCCTTTGGTGATGTTCCTAGGAAGACATTGCTGTGGCTGAGGTCGAAGAGGTTGCTGCCTGTGTTCTCCTCAAGGATTTTGATGGATTCCTTTCTCACGTTGAGGTGCTTCATCCATTTTGAGTCTATTTTCATGTGTGGTGTAAGGAAATGGTCCAATTTTCCCAACACCATTTATTGAAGAGGCTGTCTTTTTTCCATTGGACATTCTTTCCTGCTTTGTCAAAGATTAGTTGACCATAGAGTTGAGGGTCTATTTCTGGGCTCTCTATTCTGTTTCATTGATCTATGTGTCTGTTTTTGTGCCAGTACCATGCTGTCTTGATGATGACAGCTCTGTAATAGAGCTTGAAGTCCAGAATTGTGATGCCGCCAACTTTGGCTTTCTTTTTCAATATTCTCTTTGCCTATTCGAGGTCTTTTCTGGTTCCATATAAATTTTAGTATTATTTGTTCCATTTCTTTGAAAAAAATGGATGGGATTTTGATAGGGATTGCATTAAATGTGTAGATTGCTTTAGGTAGCATAGACATTTTCACAATATTTGTTCTTCCAATCCAGGAGCATGGAACATTTTTCCATTTCTTTGTGTCTTCCTCAATTTCTTTCATGAGTACTTTATAGTTTTCTGAGTACAGATTCTTTGCCTCTTTGCTTACGTTTATTCCTAGGTATCTTATAGTTTTGGGTGCAATTGTAAATGGGATTGACTCCTTAATTTCTCTTTCTTCTGTCTTGTTGTTAGTGTAAAGAAATGCGACTGATTTCTGTGCATTGATTTTATATCCAGACACTTTACTAAATTACTGTACAAGTTCTAGCAGTTTTGGAGTGGAGTCTTTTGGGTTTTCCACATATAGTATCATATCATCTGCGAAGAGTGATTGTTTGACTTCTTTTTTGCCAATTTGGATGTCATTAATTTCTTTTTGTTGTCTGATTGCTGAGGCTAGGACTTCAAGTACTATGTTGAACAGCAGTGGTGATAACGGACATCCCTGCCATGTTCCTGACCTTAGCGGAAAAGCTTTCAGTTTTTCTCCATTGAGAATGATATTTGCGGTGGGTTTTTCATAGATGGCTTTGATAATATTGAGGTATGTGCCCGTTATCCTTACACTTTGAAGAGTTTTGATCAGGAAGGGATGCTGTACTTTGTCAAATGCTTTTTCAGCATCTATTGAGAGTATCATATGGTTCTTGTTCTTTCTTTTATTAATGTGTTGTATCACATTGATTGATTTGCAGATGTTGAACCAAACTTGCAGCCCTGGAATAAATCCCACTTGGTCGTGGTGAATAATCTTTTTAATGTACTGTTGAATCCTATTGGCTAGTATTTTGGTGAGAATTTTCACATCTGTGTTCATCAAGGATATTGGTCTGTAATTCTCTTTTTTGATGGGATCCTTGTCTGGTTTTGGGATCAAGGTGATGCTGGCCTCATAAAATGAGTTTGGAAGTTTTCCTTCCATTTCTATTTTTTGGAACAGTTTCAGGAGAATAGGAATTAGTTCTTCTTTAAATGTTTGGTAGAAATCCCCTGGGAAGCCATCTGGCCCTGGGCTTTTGTTTGTTTGGAGATTTTTGATGACCGTTTCGATCTCCTTACTGGTTATGGGTCTGTCCAGGTTATCTATTTCTTCCTGATTCAGTTGTGGTAGTTTATATGTCTCTAGGAATGTATCCATTTCTTCCAGATTGTCAAATTTGTTGGCGTAGAGTTGCTCATAGTATGTTCTTATAATTGTTTGTATTTCTTTGGTGTTGGTTGTGATCTCTCCTCTTTCATTCATGATTTTATTTATTTGCATACTTTCTCTTTTCTTTTTGATAAGTCTGGCCAGGGGTTTGTCAATCTTATTAATTCTTTCAAAGAACCAGCTCCTAGTTTTGTTGATTTGTTCTATTGTTTTTTTATTTTCTATTTCATTGATTTCTGCTCTGATCTTTATGAGTTCTCTTCTCCTGCTGTGTTTAGGCTTTCTTTGTTGTTCTTTCTCCAGCTCCTTTAGGTGTAGGGTTAGGTTGTGTATTTGAGACCTTTCTTGTTTCTTGAGAAAGGCTTGTACCGCTATATATTTTCCTCTCAGGACTGCCTTTGCTGTGTCCCACAGATTTTGAACCGTTGTGTTTTCATTATCATTTGTTTCCATGAATTTTTTCAATTCTTCTTTAATTTCCTGGTTGACCCATTCATTTTTTAGAAGGATGCTGTTTAGTCTCCATGTATTTGCGTTCTTTCCAAATTTCCTCTTGTGATTGAGTTCTAGCTTCAGAGCATTGTGGTCTGAAAATATGCAGGGAATGATCTCAATCTTTTGATACCAGTTGAGACCTGATTTATAACCCAGGATGTGATCTATTCTGGAGAATGTTCCATGTGCACTAGAGAAGAATGTGTATTCTGTTGCTTTGGGATGAAATGTTCTGAATAGATCTGTGATGTCCATCTGTTCCAGTGTGTCATTTAAGGCCTTTATTTCCTTGTTGATTTTTTGCTTGGATGATCTGTCCATTTCAGTGAGGGGAGTGTTAAAGTCCCCTACTATTATTGTATTATTTATTGATGATGTGTTTCTTGATTTTGTTATTAATTGGTTTATATAGTTGGCTGGTCCCATGTTAGGGACATAGATATTTAAGATTGTTAGGTCTTCTTGTTGGACAGACCTTTGAATATGATATAGTGTCCTTCCTCATCTCTTATTATAGTCTTTGGCTTAAAATCTAATTGATCTGATATAAGGATTGCCACCCCAGCTTTCTTCTGATGTCCATTAGCATGGTACATTGTTTTCCACCCCCTCACTTTAAATCTGGAGGTGACTTCGGGTCTAAAATTAGTTTCTTGTAGGGAAACTTGTGGGTTTTGTTTTTTTAATCCATTCTGATACCCTGTGTCTTTTGATTGGGGCATTTAGCCCATTAACATTCAGGGTAACTATTGAGAGATCTGAATTTATTGTCATTGTATTGCCTGTAAGGTGACTGTTACTGTATATTGTTTCTGTTCCTTTCTGATCTACTACTTTTAGGGTCTCTCTTTGCTTAGAGAACCCCTTTCAATATTTCCTGTAGAGCTGGTTTGGTGTTTGCAAATTCTTTCAGTTTTTGTTTGTCCTGGAAGCTTTTTATCTCTCCTTCTATTTTCAATGATAGTCTAGCTGGATATAGTATTCTTGGCTGCATGTTTTTCTCGTTTACTGCTCTGAATATCTCATGCCAATTCTTTCTGGCCTTCCAGGTCTCTGTGGATAAGTCTGCTGCCAATCTAATATTTTTACCCTTGTATGTTACAGACTTCTTTTCCCGGGCTGCTTTCAGGATTTTCTCTTTGTCCCTAAGACTTGTAAATTTTACTATTAGGTGATGGGTTGTGGATCTATTCTTGTTGATTTTGAGGGGGGTTCTCTGCACCTCCTGGATTTTGATGCTTGTTCCCTTTGCCATATTAGGGAAATTCTCTCCAATAATTGTCTCCAATATATCTTCTGCTCCCCTCTCTCTTTCTTCTTCTTCTGGAATCCCAATTATTCTAATGTTGTTTCATCTTATGGTGTCACTTATCTCTCGAATTCTCCCCTCATGGTGCAGTAGCTGTTTGTCCCTCTTTTGCTCAGCTTCTTTATTCTCTGTCATTTGGTCTTCTATGTCACTAATTCTTTCTTCTGCCTCATTTATCCTAGCAGTAAGAGCCTCCATTTTTGATTGCACCTCATTAATAGCTTTTTTGATTTCCACTTGGTTAGATTTTAGTTCTTTTATTTCTCCAGAAAGGGCTTTTATCTCTCCGGAGAGGGTTTCTCTAATATCTTCTATGCCTTTCTCGAGCCCGGCTAGAACCTTGAGAATTGTCATTCTGAACTCTAGATATGACATATTACCCAATGTCTGTATTGATTAGGTCCCTAGCCTTCAGTATTACCTCTTGTTCTTTTTTTTGTGGTGAGTTTTTCCACCTTGTCATTTTGTCCAGATAAGAATATATGAAGGAGCAAATAAAATACTAAAAGGATGGCAAAGACCCCAGGAAAATGCATTTTAACCAAATCAGAAGAGACCCCAAATCGTGGGGGTGGAGAAAGGGGATAAAAAGAAGTTCAGAGGCTTCATAAAAAGAGTCTGGAAGTTTTCCTTCTGCTTCAATTTTTTGAAACAGCTTCAGGAGAATAGGTATTATTTCTTCTTTGAAAGTTTGATAGAATTCCCCAGGGAATCCGTCAGGTCCTGGGCACTTGTTTTTTGGGAGGTTTTTGATCACTGCTTCAATCTCGTTACTAGATATCGGTCTATTCAGGTTGTCAATTTCTTCCTGGTTCAATTTTGGGAGTTTATAGTTTTCCAGGAATGCATCCATTTCATCTAGGTTGCTTAGCTTATTGGCATATAACTGTTGATAATAGCTTCTGATGATTGTTTCTACTTCCTTGGTGTTAGTTGTGATCTCTCCCTTTTCATTCATAATTTTATTAATTTGGGCTTTCTCTCTTTTCTTTTGGATTAGTGTGGCCAATGGTTTATCGATCTTATTGATTCTTTCAAAAAACCAGCTTCTAGTTTCGTTGATACGTTCTACTGTATCTCTGGTTTCTACCTCGTTGATCTCTGCTCTAATCTTGATTATTTCCCTTCTTACGTGTGGAGTTGGTTTGATTTGTTGTTGATTCTCCAGTTCTTTAAGGTGTAGAGACAGCTGGTGTATTCTGGATTTTTCAGTTTTTTTGAGGGAGGCTTGGATGGCTATGAATTTCCCCCTTAGGACCGCCTTTGCTGTATCCCATAGGTTTTGGAGTGAAGTGTCTTCGTTCTCATTGGTTTCCATAAATTGTTTAAGTTCTTCTTTGATCTCCTGGTTGATCCAAGCATTCTTAAGCAAGGTGGTCTTTAGCTTCCAGGTATTTGAGTTCCTTCTGAACTTTTCCTTGTGATTGAGCTCCAGTTTCAAAGCATTGTGATCTGAGAATATGCAGGGAATCATCTCAGTCTTTTGGTATCGGTTGAGCCCTGATTTGTGACCCAGTATGTGGTCTATTCTGGAGAAGGTTCCATGTGCACTTGAGAAGAATGAGTATTCTGTTGTTTTAGGGTGGAATGTTCTGTATATATCTATGAGGTCCATCTGGTCCAATGTGTCATTCAATGCTCTTATTTCTTTATTGATTTTCTGCTTCGATGATCTGTCTATTTCTGAGAGAGGCGTGTTAAGATCTCCTACTATTAATGTATTCATATCAATATGACTCTTTATCTTGATTAATAGTTTTCTTATGTAATTGGCTGCTCCCATATTGGGGGCATAGATATTTACAATTGTTAGATCATCTTGGTGGATAGTCCCTTTAAGAATGATGTAGTGTCCTTCTGTATCACCCTGATCCCCAAACCAGGCAAAGACCCTACCAAAAAGGAGAATTTCAGACCGATATCACTGATGAATATGGATACTAAGATTCTCAACAAGATCCTAGCAAACAGGATCCAACAGCACATTAAAAAGATTATCCACCATGACCAGGTAGGATTCATCCCTGGGTTACAAGGATGGTTCAACATTCGCAAATCAATCAATGTGATAGAACAAATCAATAAGAGAAGAGAGAAGAACCACATGATCCTCTCCATTGATGCAGAAAAAGCTTTTGACAAAATCCAGCATCCGTTCCTGATTAAAACGCTTCAAAGTATAGGGATAGAGGGAACATTCCTGAACTTCATCAAATCTATCTATGAAAAACCCACAGCAAATATCATCCTCAATGGGAAAAAGCTTGCAGCCTTCCCATTGAGATCAGGAACACGACAAGGATGCCCACTCTCACCACTCTTGTTCAACATAGTATTAGAAGTCCTAGCAACAACAATCAGACAACAAAGAGAAATAAAAGGTATCCAAATTGGCAAGGAAGAAGTCAAACTCTCTCTCTTCGCAGATGACATGATTCTTTATATGGAAAACCCGAAAGACTCCACCTCCAAACTACTAGAACTCATACAGCAATTCAGTAATGTAGCAGGATACAAAGTCAATGTCCAGAAATCAGTGGCTTTCTTATACACTAACAATGAAAATACAGAAAGGCAAATTAGAGAATCGATTCCATTTACTATAGCACCAAAAACCATAAGATACCTCGGAATAAACCTAACCAAAGAGGTGAAAGATCTGTACTCGAGGAACTACAGAACACTCCTAAAAGAAATTGAAGAAGACACAAAAAGATGGAAGACCATTCCATGCTCTTGGATGGGAAGAATAAACATCGTTAAAATGTCTATACTGCCCAGAGCAATCTATACTTTTAATGCCATTCCAATCAAAATTCCACCAGTATTTTTCAAAGAGCTGGAGCAAATAATACTAAAATTTGTATGGAATCAGAAGAGACCCCGAATTGCTAAGGAAATGTTGAAAAACAAAAATAAAACTGGTGGCATCACGTTACCTGATTTCAAGCTTTACTACAAAGCTGTGATCACCAAGACAGCATGGTACTGGCATAAAAACAGACACATGGACCAGTGGAACAGAGTAGAGAGCCCAGATATGGACCCTCAACTCTATGGTCAAATAATCTTTGACAAAACAGGAAAAAATATCCAGTGGAAAAAAGACAGTCTCTTCAATAAATGGTGCTGGGAAAACTGGACAGCTATATGTAGAAGAATGAAACTTGACCATTCTCTTACACCGTACACAAAGATAAACTCGAAATGGATAAAAGACCTCAACGTGAGACAGGAATCCATCAGAATCCTCGAGGAGAACATAGGGAGTAACCTCTTTGATATCAGCCATAGCAACTTCTTTCAAGATATGTCTCCAAAGGCGAAGGAAATAAAGGCAAAGATGAACTTCTGGGACTTCATCAAGATAAAAAGCTTCTGCACAGCAAAAGAAACAGTCATCAAAACAAAGAGGCAACCCACGGAATGGGAGAAGATATTTGCAAATGACAGTACAGATAAAAGGTTGATATCCAGGATCTATAAAGAACTCCTCAAACTCAACACACACAAAACAGATAATCATATCAAAAAATGGGCAGAAGATATGAACAGACACTTCTCCAATGAAGACATACAAATGGCTACCAGACACATGAAAATATGTTCATCATCACTAGCCATCAGGGAGATTCAAATCAAAACCACATTGAGATACCACCTTACACCAGTTAGAATGGCCAAAATTAGCAAGACAGGAAACAACGTGTGTTGGAGAGGATGTGGAGAAAGGGGAACCCTCTTACACTGTTGGTGGGAATGCAAACTGGTGCAGCCACTTTGGAGAACAGTGTGGAGATTCCTCAGGAAATTAAAAATAGATCTTCCCTATGACCCTGCAATTGCACTGCTGGGTATTTACCCCAAAGATACAGATGTAGTGAAAAGAAGGGCCATCTGTACCCCAATGTTTATAGCAGCAATGGCCACGGTCGCCAAACTGTGGAAAGAACCAAGATGCCCTTCAACGGATGAATGGATAAGGAAGATGTGGTCCATATACACTATGGAGTATTATGCCTCCATCAGAAAGGACGAATACCCAACTTTTGTAGCAACATGGACAGGACTGGAAGAGATTATGTTGAGTGAAATAAGTCAAGCAGAGAAAGTCAAGTATCATATGGTTTCACTTATTGGTGGAGCATGACAAATAATATAGAGGACAAGGGTAGATGGAGAGGAGAAGGGAGTTGAGGGAAATTGGAAGGGGAGGTGAACCATGAGAGACTATGGACTCTGAAAAACAACCTGAGGGTTTTGAAGGGGTGGGGTGGGAGGGTGGGGGAACCAGGTGGTGGGTATTAGGGAGGGCACAGATTGCATGGAGCACTGGGTGTGGTGAAAAAACAATGAATACTGTTACGCTGAAAATAAATAAAAAATTAAAAAAAAAAAAAAAAAAAAAAGAAGTTCAGAAAAAAAATTAAAAAAAAAAAACAAATAAAGAAAAAATATGAAAAAGAAAAAATATATATATATTAGATAAACTAGTTAAAAAACGTTACAAAAGAAAAGGGTAAAAGTTAAAAAAATTTAGCTGAAAAAATAATAAAATTAAAAAAAATAAATTAACCGGAGAAAGCTATGAGTTCTGTGCTTTGCTTTCTCCTCCTCTAGAATTCTGCTGCTCTCCTTGGTAGGTGAACTTGGTCTTGGCTGGATTTCTTGTTGATCTTCTGGGGGAGGGGCCTGTTGTAGTGATTCTCAAGTGTCTTTGCCCGAGGCGGAATTGCACCGCCCTTACCAGGGGCCAAGCTAAGTAATCTGCTCGGGTTTGCTTTTGGGAGCTTTTGTCCCCTGAACGCTTTCTGTAGAGTTCCGGAGGACAGGAACGAAAATGGTGGCCTCCCAGTCTTTGGCCCAGAGGAGCTGAGATTTCGGGGCTCCACTCCTCAGTGCGCCCTCAGAGAAAAGAGCCCCATCACTCCCGTCTCCCTGGCCTCTGGCCGTGCTCCGAGCTCACCCATCCTGTGACCCGTTCAAGGTAACCCCGAGCTGAGAGCTCACTCCTTGGCTCTCTGTAGCCGGCTTCCCTGCTCTAATACCTGCGAGCTCTGCGACACTCAGACACCCCCGGTCCTTCTGTGACCCCACGGGACCTGGGGCCAAGCTGACCCCGCATGGGCTTTCTCCCGGTTTAGCCTCTGGAGAGATGTCCCTCAGAGGAGCAGACTTTTAAAAGTCCTGATTTTGTGCTCCGTTGCTCCACTGGTCACCAGGAGCCGGGCCCTCCCCCCGGGTCTATCTTCCCGTCGCTTTGGATTCACTTCTCTGCCAGTCCTACCTTTCGGTAAGTGGTCGATTTTCTGTTTCTAGAATTGCTGTTCTTCTTCTTTTGATCTCCCATTGGATTTCTAGGTGTTTGCAATGGATTGATAAGCTATCTAGCTGATCTCCTGCTACCTGATGTCGTCTCAGCCTGCTACTTCCCCACCACCTTGACTCCTCCCCCAACCACTTCTTATAGATAGGAGAACACAGCTAGAAAGAGCCTCATCTTCAGTGACTGTGGATTTGCCATGACACCCTCTGACTCTGAAATCTTTGGATTTCTTTTAACTTAAGTAAAAATAAATCTCTATCATAAGACATCACCATTTTTCTTTTTTTATTTTAAAGAAAAACTACTCTTTTAAGAAAGATTTTATTTATTTGAGAGAGAGAGAATGAGACAGAGAGAGAGAGCATGAGAGGGGGAAGGTCAGAGGCAGAAGCAGACTCCCTGCCGAGCAGGGATCCCTATGTGAGACCTGATGCAGGGATTCCAGGATCATGACCCGAGCTGAAGGCAGTCACCCAAGTGACTGAGCCACTTAGGCACCCAAGACATCACCATTTTTCAAGTCTGTGTTAGTCTATGTTGGGCCTAATTTTGAGTTCTTTTTATCAAAATATTAACATCTAAACTTCAGTTTTCATAGTTATATGACTTACAGTTTTACAGTTTTAAAATTCTTTAAGTTGAAAATTGAATTGAGAATTGAGTATTTAATAGATGCTTAGCGAATATAAAGCACATAACATAGTTCTTGCTCTTTTCTCCCGCTTAATATTTTCAGGGTGTTACAAGCTTAAGTAGCTGGGTATAAAAACCACATAACAAGAAAATTTAGAGCAATCAGGGGATAAACTCTATACATAGGTGACTAAATTACAAATGCAGAATCTCAATTTAGTTTGACTAAGGTAAAGTAATCAATCAGATTCTTAGTTTCTGTTTCACTCCGAGGTTTTTCTAACCATAGTGTATGCTATAGCTATTTTTCACAGTTGCACTGTATACTGAGGAAATATGGGCCTGAATGTTTTATTTAGGTATTATGCTTGATTAAAAACAAAACAAAACAAAACAAAAAAACCCTTCACTTTGCTATAATTAACCCCCTGATATTGTATTCTTAATATCACACAGTCTTTACTTGCTGACATTTCTCTGAATTTCCGGTTTTTTCTTGGCTGGTCTACTTCTGCTTACTTGGATAATCCCCTAATTCCAAGCCCTTTGTAATACTTTCTAACTGATTTTCTAGTCAGAGTACCTTTTGGCAAATTTACAGTTTCTTCAATTATAATTTTCCTGATTTTCAATTTCTCCATTAGCACTCCAGTCCTATTTCACTGTCTATTAAGCATATTATTCTTTTAAATCCAGACATATCACACACACACATGTACACACATAGACATGCAGTCTTATTTGGTTTTTACAATAACCTTGTTTGGAAGACAAAGTGGAGATTATTATCCTCATCTGAGACATGAGAAGACATAGCCTAGGAAGAATTAGGGACTCATAAGATACACATGTTGTTCTCAGTAGGGTTGGGATCAGGGACTCCTTTCCAGATTTCTAGTACATTTTTTTTTTTTCATTATGCACTACAGTTCCTTCCTCAAATTTGAAAGCCTTTCATGTAGGCTGCCCATCAATCAGACTTCCCATATCTATTATGATTGCTCCTGCCTCCTCCAGACAGAAATTCATTCTGATCCACATATATTTTTGAGGATGAAGGATATGCCACATTTCATATTTAAATAAGATTTTTATATTTTTCCAAGTGCTTCCTTGTACATTATCATATTTTATATTCATTGTATGTCTGTAAGGTAAGTAAAGCAGACATTTCCTCCTTCCCCCATTCTCCATATGAGTGTCTGAGTAATCTAAGTGATGGAGTCAAGATCACAGAGAAAATTAGTGACGGAATTGGGGCTGTGTCCTCTGATTGATAAATTGTATTTTTAAGGGATGGGTAGGGAGAGAAATCCCTTTTGAATACTTGGATCCAGTTCTATGGTGAATACCAGGTCAGAAACTATATAAGTGAGTCAGTGGCTCTTATACTTGTTTTAGAAGCCCTGTGAGAGAAGATAGTTCCTCCATCTCCTCTGTCCCCTTTCCTCTTTTCAGGTCAATCAATCAGCAACCTATTGAAACACTAGCACCCTTTGGTGTGTTATAAGGACATGAGTCAGTTGGGAAGACCAAATGATTGTCAGTAAAAATCTGTCCCTGTCCAATGCTGAGACTTCAGATAATTAGTACTGCAGATAATTAAAGGCTTTAGAGAATTAGTACTACAGATTCTCAGGGGAGTGAGGTATCAGTAAGACTCCACTAGTCTTCAGGGAAGGCTTCCTGGTTGGTTCAGGCTGGTCTGGTTCTCTGTCCCCGAGAGTCAATGCAGGGTCACAGAGTGAGTCCTGGAGTGTGCATCAGTACACACTGGTTTGAGTCTCAGCCCAATATTAACTTCTTCAATGGCCTTGAGTAAGTCAATTGACCTTCTTAGACCTCAGTTTTTCATCTTTACCTGGCAAAGGTTAGGCTAGTTTTGAAGCACTTGTATTCCTTTATTAGGGCTGCCATAATAAGGTACCACAGACTGGGCGGCTTAAACAACAGACTTTTATTTTCTCACAGTTCTGGAGCCTGGATGTCCAAGATCAAGGGTGAGCAGACTGGTTTCTTCTGAGGCCTGCCTACTTGTCTTGTAGATGGCTATTTCTTCTTCCTCTGCCTTCACATGATCTTCCCTCTGAGTTTTTCTGTGTTCTAATCTCCTCTTCTTATAAGAATCTGTTATATTGGGTTAGGGCCTACCAATATGACCTTATTTTAAATGTATTTAAAAATAAGTGTAATTGTCTCCTTAAAGACACTATCTCCAAATATAGTCACATTCTGAGGTCCTGGGTGTTAAGACTTCAACATATGAATTTTAAAGGGACACAGTTTACCCATAACAATATCCAAATTGGGTAGTTTGGGAGAATTAGCCAGGAAGCTTTAAAAAATAAAAATTTCTAAACCTCAAGCCTTCTCTCTAAGAATCATGAGAGATAGAGCCCAGGGATTTGCCTATTTTTAAGAGCTCCTTAGGTGATGGGCATGATCACATGTAGGACCCTCTGGAGTAGAGAACCTCCAGAGGACCTTTATCTCAAATTCTCTTTGTACGTAAGAATCAGGAAGCCAGGATGGGGAAAGCATTCCAGTATTGTAGTTGTCTTGAAGAAGCATGAGGATATAGGTTGGGAAGGGATGTTCAAGGGCTTCCAACTACTTTTTGGTGTGCAGAGAAACTGAGGCAGGGAATGTAGGTTGTCAGATGGGAGAGAAAGGCATTCCTCTCTGACAGTTACTCCATGACCACTGTGGCCTAAATTTGACATCTTTCTTCATGGAGTAGCTGATGCCCTTAAATATCATGTTGGTAAGAAATTTTGAGCTTGGGACTCAAACAAGGAATCCCAGAAAGGGCAGGAAGAGACACTAGAGTGAAATAACCAGAGATTCTTATTCACACTGTTCAGACTTGCTGATGGAAGCAAAGGCATGGCGGGTGAAGTGTCATGTACTGAAAAGAGCATGGCTGCTTTGGCAAACTGATTTGGGTCAGATCTCATTTTTTGTCACTCACCAGCTGTGTGATGCAGGACAGTTCACTTGGTATTTCCGAGGCTTGGTTTCTTCTCCAATACATTGGGGAAAATAATCTCAGGGGAGCCGCGTACTTATACGAGCTCAATTAGATCATGCTTGTAAGAACTCTCTCCAGTGTCTAGTAGTTTGTGGGCCTGGATAATCAATCACTGTGTGCTGTTCCAAAACCAGGTTTCCTCTTCTTTTTCTAGTCTGTATTTTGCAGTTGATCACACACTAAAAGGTGGTGGCGGGGGGGTGGGGGGGTTGGTGGAGAAAGGAGGAGAGAGAGAGAAGAAGGAGGGGAAGGAGCTAAGGAAAGTGCACATTACAGCTTTACATTTCCAGGCCTGTGAAAGCCAATGCTGTTTAAGAGGGAGGACTAAGTCTGGTCTGCTGGGGGTCCACAGTCATTTTCTGGTTGTTAAGCCAAAAGACTCTCCCTCAAAGAGTAAACTTAACACAATATTAAGCACAAATACCAGAATGGCCCAGTAGTCCAATTTCTACTTTACGTTTAACATCACCTTTGATCCATCCATGATAATGGCTAATATTTACATTTTCTAAATCACTTTCTAAAACAAATGAATGAATTATTTATAGCGTTAACTTGCAAAGTTAAGAGCTAGTTTTATTTGTCATTTCCATCTTTTACATCAATCCTGTTTTCCCATGGGAAACCCAAAGCTCAGGATTTGCCACAGGCCTCGCAAATGGGGGGATCTCAGTGAGAACCCAAGGAAGTTGGCAAGAAGAGGGAAGGGAATGAAGTGGGTTGTAGAGTTCCGTGGAAAGTGCACAGAATGTGTCTAAAGCTTGTTCTTTGGTTGTTCCCCATGTAAGCCTTTTCTCTGCAACTGGGTCACAGGTTTCTTGAGGGTAGGCACCCTGCCAGGGACATCTGCATGCCCAATGGCACTTTTGTGCCATCACACAGAGCAAATTGCCATGTGTAGACCTGCTGGGGTAAGCGGGAGGGAGGCAGCCAGGGGAGGAAGTGAGAGCCACCCTCATCGAGGAGGCTGGGTCTGGGGTCCCTGTGTCTGCGAGATGCTGCTGTCCTTGCTGATCCTATAACTTGGTCTTCACGTGGCTCATACAGAAGGGAAGCAGCTCGATAGAAGGTGCCTAGTGTGCTTCCTTCCCCAAAGTCCCCTCCCTGCCATGTGAACACTTATGAGGAGCCCAAGGGAGCTAGTTACAGTTGAATTTTATTTCTTTTAATTTTATGAGCAAGAACCCCTGGGTTGATCAACATGAGAGAAGATGGTAATTTGCAAAGTTTCGTTTCATCCCTATGCTCTCTTCTCCGTTGTTTACCCGAGGAGGTGTCTTCTTTTTTAGGTGCATTTTTCACTCAGCACATATAGTTCTGTTATTAATTTTGCTTTATTCATTTATTAACTTCTCTCCTTTAGGGTTTTGTGCTTTGAGATTGTTCTCTTCCTTATCTCTCTATGGATTTAATCTCACTGTTGATCATTGATTTTAGGCTATGGTTTCTGAAGCACAGTGACTGTGTCTATCTGGTCAGTAGTGTCTTACATTTGTACCGGTTCCTGCTGGATCCACAAGCCCTGACTTTGAGTGCCTCAAATGTTTTAGACAGTTGTCTGTACATTTTTCCTCCCCATCTCAAGCTTTGCAGCCTCCTCAATGCCCTGCTGTGATGTTCTGGGGGACAGTGCCCCCTGACGTCTTACAGGGGACCTCAGATGGGCTCCTCACCATCTCCTTAGAAACAGTGCTTCCCTTCCCTTCTGTCCTTCTCACCGATTGCAATGGAAGGAACAAAGGAAATGGGCGTTAGCATCAGGAAGCCCTAAGACCTAATTCTGGCTCCCACACAAAACCTGTTGGCAAAATCACGTTCCAATCCAGCCTCGGTGTTTTCCATTACAAAGTGGGGAAGTGCCTTGTTGCAGGTGAATTGTCGAGAAAGCGCAAGGGAACACAGGAACGTCATCTGGTAGGTGGTGCAGGAGTCTCCGAATGTTGCTTTGCTGCTCCCAGGCTTAGCAATCTCATCCTTGTGTCTTCCTTCCTCTCTTGCAGCTTTTGGTCAGGTAAGTCTTCTCCTTTTCTCATTTCACTTGTGACTCAAAATGTGGACCAAATCATAGAAAAGGGCACACACCTGGGATGCAGCATTAAGGACAGGACAACCTGACATTTTGGGGGAAACTGTGTCACCAACTCAGTATTTGGAGCATCTGAAGCCGTGACTGAAAGATGCCTTTAGAGCTCCACAAAACCTTCCCGCCACCTCCTCCTTTTCTAATTAAGCCCACTTTTCTTCAAGCACTGGCATTTGAGATGAATCAGAAACACGGCTGCTTATTCCGTGGTATTATTTTTTTTCTGGTTTAATTACTAGTATTGCAACAGTATTTTTCCTGCCGTTTTTCTTCACAAATATATGTTATTTCCATTACATTATGGTTTAAATAGGCTTTTGAGTGGGAGCCAGGGAACCTAACTGTGATTTTCAATATGGTTTCTATGGGAAAATGCAACACTCACTTCTAAACAACCCTGTGAAACATGAGCATGTGGAACACAGCCTTTTATGAAGTGAAGGTGGTCTCTTTGGTTTTTATTTTTGTAAACAGTTTTGTATTATTTACTGTGTTCTTTTGAGGTGGTATATTAGGTGGGTAGGGTAGACCCTACAGCCCAGAGAGGTTAGGTCAGCTGAAGTAGGTCACTAAGCAGCGCAGGTCCTGAGTCTCCAGTCTCTTGACTTTTAAGCCACTACTCCTCCCTTGACCAGGAGACTTTCTAGATTCATGCCCACTTGGGAGGACTGGGCACTGTGCATGCATGTACCTGCCTAGATTCAGCAGGAGATGACCAGCCGTGCATGACTTCTCAGGCCCCTCCACCCCCAACCATCTACTTCTCTCTTCCATCTACATTTCCCCTTAGGGGGAAAGCATGCCTTTTGGTAATGCCAAGAGGAGACCCCGGGCACTGTGAGGCTGTGTATGATGGATAGAGGTGATTAATACCTCCTCGTCCACCGGGGCCACATTACTGGATATTGCAAATGCCAAGCTGTGTTTGTTCATTTATTCAACAAATATTTGCCAAGGACATGCTACATTCCTGTGCTAGGGGCTGAATGACACAACCGTGAGCAAACATAAAGGAGGTCCCTGCTCTCACAGAGTTTACAGTCCAATGAGAAGACATTTAAACAAAACAGCCACAGAAAAAATGTAATAGGTGCTTTCACAGGGAAAGAGCTTGGCCGGTAGAAGCCTGCTAAACATGCTTATGGTACAGCGTAAGGTAGAGGCCATCAGAATCCCTGCTTCTGCTTAAATGGAATGTCTCTTCTATTAAAAAATGTTAATCAGACAGACAGTATGTGCCTGGCACTGTGCTAGACACTGTTCTCAGTGAATAAGACATTATCCTGACTTTCAAAGTGCTCACAGTTGAGTAAGAGGGGCAGTTAAATTGTGCTGTGCAGCAAACGACCCCCCGAACAACAAACCTTTGTTCTTTCTCACACTTCTCCAGTGCAGCTAGGTGATTCTCTCCGTATGGGTTAGTTTGGCTGATTTCTGGTCAGTTGGCAACTTGGCTGGGACTGGACGGCCCAGGCAGGCTGGCCAGTCTACGGAGCCTCAGCCAGGCAGCTTGTGTCTGATCCCTCTGGTCTTCTCATCCCCCAGTAGACTGGACTCTTCCTGTGGTATTCTTAGGTTCTGCAGAACAGGAGACACTACAAACTCCAACGCATGCACACATTTTAAGATTCTGCTTATATAACATCTATGATTGACGTATTTGCCAAATCCATCCCATGGCCAGGCCCAGAATCAGAAAGGATGTTGGACCCCACAACAGTGTGGGTACTGGGAGTTGTGAACATATTGTGGGCCATAGTCTACCACAGATGTATGAATAAAAGCATTAGTGTATTGTGATAAATATGAAGAGAGACATAAGCAGAGCCCATTGGTACCAAACAGGTGGGAGCAACTAACACAGGGGAAATCAGAGCCACTTCTGAGCAAAAGCATCATTCTGTCTGGTAGATGGGAAAGAGTTTGGCCAGGAGAGAATAAGAGGGTACTGAGTGTATTGATGACGTATCTCAGAGGAGGGGGTGAGTGTGATGTGCTGCAGATAGTCTGGGGAAGCTCAATTCTTGTTTTGTCTTCACTAGCCATTTCCCAGGAAACTACTTCATACCCTCCTTGTTTTCATAGCAATCATGCTTTTTGAAACAACCAGTTAGCCACTCTCTAGGTCTTACATTTCCAGCAATTTGGAAAGCAATGCCGTGAAAAACCCGTATAATCAGTTTGAGCTGTCTGACCTTATCAGGACACACAAGTAATTTCTTTTTCAATCACTACTCTAAGAATGTTTGGTGAGGGGTGCCTGGGTGGCTTAGCTGGTTAAGTGTCCGACTCTTGATTTCAGCTCAGGTCATGCCCCATGTTGGGTTCTGCATGTAGCAGGGAGTCTGCTCGAGAGTCTCTCTTTCTCCTTATGTCTTCCTGCCAAAAAAATAATTAAATAAATCTTTAAAAAAAAGAAAGTTTGGTGAAACTCTTTTTTTCTTAATAACATGTTTGAAAAATTCAAAAGATTTCCAGCCATCTTTAATCATAAAAGATTACTCCATACAGGAATATAAGGATAATGTCCTATTAAGCAATTTATTACCATAATAGCATTGACATAGTCCTGACATCATATTTCAAATCCCTTTGTTTATTTTCTCCTTGATAAACTTCTTGATTCTAATATGAACCCTTTGAGGGCAGGGGCCAGTTTTATGTGTTTACTCTTGAATTTCTAGGGTTTAGAAGAGTGCTTTGCATAAACTAGGTACTTAATATCTAGTTGTTGAATGGAATAATGAATATAACTCACAATATTTATAGCTAAAAATGAAAAAAAGGCATTTAGGATAGAATCCAAACTTTATTCCTGGTAAAAGTGTTAATATAGTAAAATAGATTCTTCCTCAATTTGATATCTATTCTCTATTCTTAAGCCAGGGTTATGCATAATAGTAACACTTTAAAACAGTAACATTATGGTCAGAAACAAGGTAAAAATGTCTACAATTGGAGATACTTGCCAGTAAAATTACATAAGAGAAAGAAATAAGTGGCTTAGCTATTGGAAATGAGAAGGTAAAACTATTAGTAATTACAGTTTGTATGAATGTATACCCAGAAGAGCAGAGTGAATCAATTTAGAACAAACTATAAGAACTATAATAGAATTTGGTAAGGAATTTGGAAGAAAACAATATTTGGATATCAGAAGCCTTGATTTATGTAAGTAACTTTTGGAAAAAAGACATTGATTATAATAAATAATAACCAAATGATAATCTACAAATATAAAAATATTGCAAAGCTGCAATTATTTGAAGCATGCGTACTGACATATGACTAGAATGATCAATGGACCAGAGTAGAACATCCAGCACCAAATACATAGGGGGAAATATGCATAACAATAATTATAACATAGCTGACACATAGAATATGTAGTATATGTCTGATGTGACACTTGAACCCCTGTGGTCAGGCTCTGGTGTTCATGTTTTTAACCCATGGGTATACTGCCTCTATTTTTTGCTATTGGTGCATTTGGAATAAAATGCATAAAGTAAATTCTCCAATAAATAATGTTGGAACAGCTGTGTTGTCATCCAGAAAACAGTAAAGTCTGTTTTCAAATCACCCCTTACTCCAAAATAAATTCCAATGACCAAAGTTGTACCAAAGAAGATATCAGAAGAATTCATGAGAATTGTCTGTTGTGAATCACAGCATAGGAAAAGCCTTTTAGAATTTGACACAAAACTAAGTATCCCTAAAAAGAAAACACTGAAAAATTAAATTATACAAATATAATATTCTTCATCAAAAAATATAATAAATAAAAATAAAAAGAATTGATAGAGAAGAAGAAAGTTGTAATGCACCTTGAATATGTATGCTTAAGCATCACTAAGAAAAAGAAAGCCTAACAGTCCAAATCAAGCACAAGGAAAGGATATGAAGAATTCATGCAAAAGGAAATGCAAATAATTCCTAAGTAAGAAAATATATTGTATCTTACTTTGGAGAGAATCTGAATTAAAGTTATAATGAAATGTCTATGAGAACGACAAAAGTGAACATTTGATGACATGATGTACTGGGCAGGTTTTCAGTCAAGGGAATTCCTAATCATTACTGGTGGAAGTGCAATTCTCATAATCTCTACCAAAATTACATGTGTTTTTGACTTTTGGATTCCACCTGTAGGAATGCATCCTGCAACTGCATTTATTTATTTTTATTTTTTATTTATTTTTATTTTTTTAATTTTTATTTTTAAAATTTTTTTTATTTTTTTAATTTTTAAATTTTTTTTAATAAACATATAATGTATTTTTATCCCCAGGGGTACAGGTCTGTGAGTCACCAGGTTTACACATTTCACAGCACTCATCATAGCACATACCCTCCCCAATGTCCATATCCCCACCACCCTCTCCCGTCCCCCCTCCCCCCAGCAACCCTCAGTCTGTTTTTTGAGATTGAGTCTTTTATGGTTTGTCTCCCTCCTAATCCCATCTTTTCATTTTTTCTTTTCCTACCTCCCCCCAACCCCCCCACATTGCATCTCCACTTCCTCATATCAAAGAGATCATATGATAGTTGTCTTTCTCCGATTGACTTATTTCGCTAAGCATGATGCCCTCTAGTTCCATCCACGTCGTCGCAAATGGCAAGATTTCATGTCTTTTGATGGCTGCATAGTATTCCATTGTGTATATATACCACTTCTTCTTTATCCATTCATCTGTTGATGGACATCTAGTTTGGCTATCCACAGTTTGGCTATTGTGGACATTGCTGCTATAAACATTCGGGTGCACGTGCCCCTTCGGAGCACCACGTTTGTATCTTTAGGATATATACCCAGTAGTGCAATTGCTGGGTCATAGGGTAGCTCTATTTTCAGTTTTTTGAGGAACCTCCACACTGTTTTCCAGAGTGGTTGCACCAGCTTGCATTCCCACCAACAGTGTAGGAGGGTTCCCCTCTCTCCGCATCCTCGCCAGCATCTGTCATTTCTTGACTTGTTAATTTTAGCCATTCTGACTGGTGTGAGGTGGTATCTCATTGTGGTTTTGATTTGTATTTCCCTGATGCCGAGTGATGTGGAGCATTTTTTCATGTGTCTGTTGGCCATCTGGATGTCTTCTTTGCAGAAATGTCTGTTCATGTCCTCTGCCCATTTCTTGACTGGATTATTTGTTCATTGGGTATTGAGTTTGCTAAGCTCTTTATAGATTTTGGATACTAGCCCTTTATCTGATATGTCGTTTGCAAATATCTTCTCCCATTCTGTCAGTTGTCTTTTGATTTTGTTAACTGTTCCCTTTGCTGTGCAAAAGCTTTTGATCTTGATGAAATCCCAATGGTTCATTTTTGCCCTTGCTTCTGTTGCCTTTTGCGATGTTCCTAGGAAGAAGTTGCTGCGGTTGAGGTCAAAGAGGTTGCTGCCTGCGTTCCCCTCAAGGATTCTGATGGATTCCTTTCTCACATTGAGGTCCTTCATCCATTTTGAGTCTATTTTCGTGTGTGGTGTAAGGAAATAGTCCAATTTCATTTTTCTGCATGTGGCTGTCCAATTTTCCCAGCACCATTTGTTGAAGAGGCTGTCTGTTTTCCATTGGATATTCTTTCCTGCTTTGTCAAAGATTAGTTGACCATAGAGTTGAGGGTCTATTTCTGGGCTCTCTATTCTGTTCCATTGATCTCTATGTCTGTTTTTGTGCCAGTACCATACTGTCTTGATGATTACAGCTTTGTAATAGAGCTTGAAGTCCGGAATTGTGATGCCACCGACTTTGGCTTTCTTTTTCAATATTCTCTTTGCCTATTCGAGGTCTTTTCTGGTTCCATATAAATTTTAGGATCATTTGTTCTATTTCTTTAAAAAAAGTGGATGGGATTTTGATAGGGATTGCATTAAATGTGTAGATTGATCTGGGTAGAATAGACATTTTCACAATATTTGTTCTTCCAATCCATGAGCATAGAATATTTTTCCATTTCTTTGTGTCTTCCTCAATTTCTTTCATGAGTACTTTATAGTTTTCTGAGTACAGATTCTTTGCCTCTTTGGTTAGATTTATTCCTAGGTATCTTATGGTTTTGGGTGCGATTGTAAATGGGACTGACTCCTCAGTTTCTCTTTCTTCTGTCTTGTTGTTAGTGTAAAGAAATGCGACTGATTTCTGTGCATTGACTTTATATCCTGACACTTTACTGAATTTCTTTATACAGAAATTATACTGTTCTAGCAGTTTTGGAGTGGAGCCTTTTGGGTTTTCCACATATAGTATCATATCATCTGCAAAGAGTGATCGTTTGACTTCTTTTTTGCCAATTTGGATGTCATTAATTTCTTTTTGTTGTCTGATTGCTGAGGCTAGGACTTCTAGTACTATGTTGAATAGCAGTGGTGATAACGGACATCCCTGCCGTGTTCCTGACCTTAGCGGAAAAGCTTTCAGTTTTTCTCCATTGAGAATGATATTTGCAGTGGGTTTTTCATGGATGGCTTTGATAATATTGAGGTATGTGCCTTCTATCCCTACACTTTGAAGAGTTTTAATCAGGAAGGGATGCTGCACTTTGTCAAATGCTTTTTCAGCATCTATTGAGAGTATCATATAGTTCTTACTCTTTCTTTTATTAATGTATTGTATCACATTGATGGATTTGCGGATGTTGAACCAACCTTGTAGCCCTGGAATAAATCCCACTTGGTCATGGTGAATAATCCTTTTAATGTATTGTTGGATCCTATTGGCCAGTATTTTGGTGAGAATTTTCGCATCTGTGTTCATCAAGGATATTGGTCTGTAATTCTCTTTTTTGATGGGATCCTTGTCTGGTTTTGGGGTCAAGGTGATGCTGGCCTCATAGAATGAGTTTGGAAGTTTTCCTTCCATTTCTATTTTTTGGAACAGTTTCAGGAGAATAGGAATTAATTCTTCTTTAAATGTTTGGTAGAATTCCCCTGGGAAGCCGTCTGGTCCTGGACTTTTGTTTGGTTGGAGATTTTTGATGACTGTTTCGATCTCCTTACTGGTTATGGGTCTGTCCAGGTTATCTATTTCTTCCTGGTTCAGTTGTGGTAGTTTATATGTCTCTAGAAATGTATCCATTTCTTCCAGATTGTCAAATTTATTGGCGTAGAGTTGCTCGTAGTATGTTCTTATAATTGTTTGTATTTCTTTGGTGTTGGTTGTGATCTCTCCTCTTTCATTCATGATTTTATTTATTTGCATACTTTCTCTTTTCTTTTTGATAAGTCTGGCCAGGGGTTTGTCAATCTTATTAATTCTTTCAAAGAACCAGCTCCTAGTTTTGTTGATTTGTTCTATTGTTTTTTTATTTTCTATTTCATTGATTTCTGCTCTGATCTTTATGAGTTCTCTTCTCCTGCTGTGTTTAGGCTTTCTTTGTTGTTCTTTCTCCAGCTCCTTTAGGTGTAGGGTTAGGTTGTGTATTTGAGACCTTTCTTGTTTCTTGAGAAAGGCTTGTACCGCTATATATTTTCCTCTCAGGACTGCCTTTGTTGTGTCCCACAGATTTTGAACCGTTGTGTTTTCATTATCATTTGTTTCCATGAATTTTTTCAATTCTTCTTTAATTTCCTGGTTGACCCATTCATTTTTTAGAAGGATGCTGTTTAGTCTCCATGTATTTGCATTCTTTCCAAATTTCCTCTTGTGATTGAGTTCTAGCTTCAGAGCATTGTGATCTGTAAATATGCAGGGAATGATCCCAATCTTTTGATACCAGTTGAGACCTGATGTATGACCCAGGATGTGGTCTATTCTGGAGAATATTCCATGTGCACTAGAGAAGAATGTGTATTCTGTTGCTTTGGGATGGAATGTTCTGAATATATCTGTGATGTCCATCTGGTCCAGTGTGTTATTTAAGGCCTTTATTTCCTTGTTGATCTTTTGCTTAGATGATCTGTCCATTTCAGTGAGGGGAGTGTTAAAGTCTCCTGCTATTATTGTATTACTGTCAATGTATTTCTTTGATTTTGTTATTAATTGGTTTATATAGTTGGCTGCTCCCATGTTAGGGGCATAGATATTTAAGATTGTTAGGTCTTCTTGTTGGACAGACCCTTTGAGTATGATATAGTGTCCTTCCTCATCTCTTATTATAGTCTTTGGCTTAAAATCTAATTGATCTGATATAAGAATTGCCACCCCAGCTATCTTCTGATGTCCATTAGCATGGTACATTGCTTTCCACCCCCTCACTTTAAATCTGGAGGTGTCTTCGGGTCTAAAATGAGTTTCTTGTAGGCAGCATATTGATGGGTTTTATTTTTTTATCCATTCTGATACCCTGTGTCTTTTGATTGGGGCATTTAGCCCATTAACATTCAGGGTAACTATTGAGAGATCTGAATTTAGTGCCATTGTATTGCCTGTAAGGTGACTGTTACTGTATATTTTCTCTGTTTCTTTCTGATCTGCTACTTTTAGGGTCTCTCTTTGCTTAGAGGACCCCTTTCAATATTTCCTGTAGAGCTGGTCTGGTGTTTGCAAATTCTTTCAGCTTTTGTTTGTCCTGGAAGCTCTTTATCTCTCCTTCTATTTTCAATGATAGCCTAGCCGGATATAGTATTCTTGGCTGCATGTTTTTCTCATTTAATGCTCTGAATATATCATGCCAGTTCTCTCTGGCCTGCCAGGTCTCTGTGGATAGGTCCGCTGCCAATCTAATGTTTTTACCCTTGTGTGTTATAGATTTCTTTTCCCGGGCTGCTTTCAGGATTTTCTCTTTGTCACTAAGACTTGTAAATTTTACTATCAGGTGACGAGGTGTGGACGTATTTTTATTGATTTTGAGGGGGATTCTTAGCATCTCCTGGATTTTGATGCTTGTTCCCTTTGCCATATTAGGGAAATTCTCTCCAATAATTGTCTCCAATACACCTTCTGCTCCCCTCTCTTTTTCTTCTTCCTCTGGAATCCCAATTATTCTAATGTTGTGTCGTCTTATGGTGTCGCTTATTCTCGAATTCTCTCCTCATGGTGCAGTAGCTGGTTGTCTCTCTTTTGCTCAGCTTCTTTATTCTCTGTCATTGGGTCTTCTATGTCACTAATTCTTTCTTCTGCCTCATTTATCCTAGCAGTGAGAGCTTCCATTTTTGATTGCACCTCATTAATAGCTTTTTTGATTTCCACTTGGTTAGATTTTAGTTCTTTTGTTTCTCCAGAAAGGGCTTTTATCTCTCTGGAGAGGGTTTCTCTAATATCTTCTATGCCTTTTTCGAGCCCGGCTAGAACCTTGAGAATCGTCATTCTGAACTCTAGATCTGTCGTGTTACCAATGTCCGTATTGATTAGGTCTCCAGCCTTCAGTACTGCCTCTTGTTCTTTTTTTTGAGGTGAGTTTTTCAGCCTTATCATTTTGTCCAGATAAGATTTGCTTTCTCCTCCCTCTGGAATTCTGCTGTTCTTAGTGAGTGAAGTTGGTCTTGGCTGGGTTTCTTGTTGATCTTCTGGGGGAGGGGCCTGTTGTGGTGATTCTCAAGTGTCTTTGCCACAGGCGGAATTGCACTGCCTTTGCCAGGGGCTGGGCTAAGTAATCCGCTCGGGTTTGCTTTCGGAAGCTTTTGTTCCCTGAGCACTTTCCGTAGAGTTCCGGAGGACGGGAATGAAGATGGCGGCCTCCCAATCTCCGGCCCGGAGGAGCTGAGAGCTTGGGGTTCCCCTCCTCAGTGCGTCCTTAGAGAAAAGCGCCCAACCACCCTGCCTCCTTGGCCTTGAGGAAAGCAGTCAATTGCTGGAACCTGGAGAAAAACGCCCAGTCGCTTCCGTCTCTGTGGCCTCTGGCCACGCTCTGAGCCCACTCAGCCTGCCACCGGCACAAGGTAACCCCGGGCTGAGAGCTCACTCCTCGGCTTTGTTGCTAGAGCCGGCTTCCCTGCTCTAATACCTGTGAGCTCTGTGGCACTCAGACACCCCCAGTCCTTCTGTGACCCCGTGGTACCTGGGGTTATGCTGACCCCGCGTGGGTTTCCCCCCGGTTTAGCCTCTGGAGCGATGTCTCCCAGTGGAGCAGACATTTAAAAGTCCCGATTTTGTGCTCTGTTGCTCCGCCGCTTGCCGGGAGCCGGCCCCTCCCCCCGGGGTCTATCTTCCCATCGCTTTGGATTCACTTCTCCGCAGGTCCTCCCTTTCAGAAAGTGATCGATTCTCTGTTTCTAGAATTGTTGCTCTTCTTCTCTTCGATTTCCTGTTGGATTTGTAAGTGTTCACAATGGTTAGATAAGCTGTCTAGCTGATCTCCTGCTACCGGATGTCGTCTCAGCCTGCTACTTCTCCGCCATCTTGACTCCTCCACTCTCTGCCTATTTTTTATTTTTTTTAAAAGATTTTATTTATTTTTTTGGCAGACAGAGATCACAAGTAAGCAAAGAGGCAGACAGAGAGAGAGTAAAGGAAGCAGGCTCCCTGATGAACAGAGAGCCCGATGTAGGGCTCAATCCCAGGACCCTGAGACCATGACCTGAGCCGAAGGCAGAGGCTTTAACCTACTGAGCCACCCAGGCACCCCTGCAACTGCATTCACACATGTGCATAATGCTATTATTTGATGTATCATTGCATGTATTAAGGAAAAATTGTGCACAACCCAAATGTTCATCAATAGGGTGATAGTTAAATGGTGATGACCATCATACATGGAATGATCTGTATCTGTTCAGTGGGATGTGAAGACTCTTAAGTGTTGATAGGGGGTTATCTCCATGAAATATTGAAACATGTTTGTATCCATTTGTGGGGGAAAATAAATAATTTCTATCTATGTATCTATGTATCTATCTATCATCTATCTGTCATCACCTAAAATCTATCCTTTTACTTGTAAATCCATAGAATATCTCTAGAAAGACAGAAAAAACAGCTAACAGTAGTTGGGGAAGAAAAAGTGAAGAACTGTGGTAGGATGGTCACTCACTTTCACATATTCTATCTTTGGATTTTTAAAACCTGATATAAAATTGTATTTATTTCTATATCTGAGTGTTTGGCAGTGTCTACATTCTAAGTCCTCATGAGTTAGTCAGGTGCTTACTTGCATTGATAATGAATAAGTCTAGATTTAAGAATTGATCAGAGGGAATTCTATATAGGAGGAAAAGGAAAATGAAAGATCAGAGGGATGGATAGGTAGATACTAATATGAATACTGTTGTTAGGATAAGAATTAACATGGGGGTGTAGATATCTCTTTGAGATTCTGATTTTTAGTTCTTTTGGCTATCTTCTGAGAAGTGGGATTGCTCGATCATAGGATGGTTTTCTTCTTTTTCTGCACCCTCATGTTCATTATAACATTATTCACAATAGCCAAAATTTGAAAATGACTGAAGTATATCCATCAGCAGATGACAGGACCAAAAAAATGTGGTATAAAAATACAGTGGAATATTACTCAGATTTAACAAAGAAGGAAATCCTGCCATTTGTGACAACATGGATGAAGCCAGAGGCCATCCTGTGAAGTAAAATAAGCCAGTCCTGAGAGAACAAATACTGCATGAATTCAGTTACAGCAGGTACCTTAAATAGTCAGACTCAGAGAAGCAGAGAAGAGAATGGTGATTGCCTGGGGCTGGTACATAGAGGAAATGGGAGACTATCTTTCAATAGACATAAAGTTTCTGTTATTCAAGAGGATTCTAGGAATCCTCTGTATAATATTGTATGTACAGTTAATGACACTGTATTGCACACTTTAAAATATGTCAAGGATAGATCTCATTAACCATTTTTACAAAAAAACACACAAAAGAACAGAAGGAAATTTTTGCAGGTGATAGATTTATTTAGTGCTTTGGTTGTGGTGATGGTGTTATGGGTTTATGCATATGTCCAAACTCATCAAGATTATATGCTAATGTGCCTATTTTTTGGCATATTAATTATACCCCAGTAAAACTAAAGAAAGAAAATGTCTCTAGTAAAATGTTAAAAATTTAAAAAAAGAATTAGGGGCAGCTGTGTGTTTCAGTCAGTTAAGTGTCCAACTCTTGCTTTCTGCTCAGGTCATAGTCTCAGGGTCATTGTTGGGCTCCACACTCAGTTAGGAGTCTGCTTAAGATTCTCTCTCTCCCTCTGCACCCCATCCCCCATGTTCACATGTGTGTGCTCTCTTTCTATCTCTTAAAAAAAATGAACAGATCAGCATATTTGAAGAGGATGAGAAAAAGCACAAAATGACTTTGAATAAAATAGAAACAAGGGTCAAAAAAACCAAACCAAAACAAAAAACTGTAGATCATTCCCAGGAAAAATAAATGAAGTGTATGTGCACATTGACACACACACAGAGAGATAGAGAGAAATAGTTCTTTTTTTTTTTCTTATATGAATTTAATGTCATCATGGGGGCCCTGCCTTCATGACTTCATGTAACCCTAATCACCTCCCAGAGGCCCCACCTTCAAATACCTTCACGTTGGGAATTAGAGCTTCAGCTCATGAGTTTTGAGGGGACACAAATAGTCCTCAGCGACATGTGCTCCTCACCATAAATGTATGAGACAGCTACTATTTTCTCAAATTTACAGATGAGGAAAATGAGGCAGGAAGGTCAGGCAACTTGGTCAAGGGTGTACAGCTGGTACAGCAGCAGAACTGGGTTTGCACGTGAGTGGGCTAGCCCCTAGGGTGTCGTGGGAAGCCACTGTGTGATGTTGGCTCAACACAGGTGCTCTGTAGTCACGGCAGATCCCTCCCAGTGCTCTCCTTGGCTCCTGGCCCCTAACTGGAGAGAAGAAAAACGAACTTCACACCTCACTAAATGGATAATGTAGAGGCAGTTGAACTTCCTGGCATGAGCTCTGGATAGGGGCAGGGTTTGGCTCCAACTACTGGAAGCTCCCCTTGGAGTATGGCATTCTTGGTGCCAGCTTGGGGGTCTGGTTGTTAATTCTGGGGCATCAAGAGAGGTACCTTCCCAGACCCTGTTACATCTTTGTGGGAAAGAGAGCCAGGGCTGGAAGTTAAACTCCAAGGATTGACCCTACTTGAGGTAATGAAGACAAAGGAGCAAGTCGACTTGACAAGATCCAACAAATTCAGTTGCATGCCATTACTCTGCTCAAAGATCCTAAAATATCCCTTTCCCGACTCTTAGTCCAGCTTCACCATGTTTTTCCAAAGCACTTTTCTCTTCAGTCCAGAGGAAAGCTCTCAGTCCAGCTCAGCAGCTCCACTCAGCCACTTTGAAATCACTGTTTTCTGTCCCTACTTTAAAGCTGTAAACTTCAAATGAGCTAATGGATGCGAAATGCTTCATAAGGCACATATTGCTACACCACCAACAAAAACCACTAACCCAGGTAGAGAGCATGGTTGAGCTTACAAAGAATTTTAAATTCCTCCTCAAGGCATCCCCAAAATTATTGGTCCCATTTTACAACTGAGGATGCTGAGCCTGGCATAGTTTCTTGGGCTCACCTGGCCAGCAATCTGCTGGGCTGTTGTCAGACCCAGGGCTTTGGACTCCAGATCCTGTGCTTTATCTCTTCATCTTTGGAGCAGGACTAAGAAAGGCAGTAGCTAAGAACAATCGGCTCTGTGAATACCATGTTGGAAACTCATGGCTCCTTGGGTCTCTGGGTCAGGGGATGTTTATTTCTACTGCAGCTGAGAAGGAGGGAGGGTGGGATCTCAGGTTCACAACACAGGGAAGATAAAAGCTTGTCAGACACCTAATCACTGTCTGTAAACTGTTGCCAAACACCTATGCCACTAGCTTATGTTTCCCGGGGCCTAGCAAGAACAATGAGAGCAACAGCAAACATTTGCTGGGCTAATCACTTTACAGGGATTATCTCAATTAATCCTCACAACAGCTCTGTGCGGTAGATGTTTCTGTTAGCCACACTTTACCAAAAGAGAAAAGCCCCGTTCATTTATCCTTGTCACCACCCTTTAACGGCTCAGGGTCTGCCTTGGTGGAAAGAAGGCTGGCTGTGTTACGCCTGCTTGCAGTCAGTTGTGTTGTTTGATGTGGGGAGATGGGAGTGGTGGGTCAGGTAATGACACACTTCTACTTAGAAGAATCTTAGAAATCTTAGAAGAATCTACTTAGAAAAATACTTCCACTTAGCTTTGGAAGGTTGTCCTTGGTCTTGTATTTAAAGATAGCTGTGTGAAATGTGTGGAGCTTCCCAGCACCACTACTGGAAACCAAGTGATGAAGCTACCTTGGAATGCACCAGCCTTCCTCCAGTGGATTTCCCTGCTGACGATGATCTGTATCACCTCTCAGTCCCAGCTCCCCTCTCATCCCCTCCTCTGCTTTCCCCCCTTCTTATTTTCACTATTATTAATGTGGACAAGTTGACCTTAAATGAAAGACTCCTCTGGGGGCATCTGGTGGCTCAGTCAGTTAAGCCTTTGGCTCTTGATTTCAGCTCAGGTCATGATCTCAGGGTTGTGAGATCGAGCCCCATGCCAGCTGTACATTGGGCATGGAGCCTGCTTACAATTCTCTTTTTCCCTCTCCCCACCTCGTGTGTATGCTCTTTCTCTCTCTCCAAAAAAAATAAAAAATAATAATAATAATAAAATAAAAATAAATAATAAAACTTCTCTGCATGTGTGTGAGACCTCAGTGACCTAGCTTTATGACCATGCTCTAAGGCGCTGGGTGTGTATGGACTGTTATGTGCTCAGAAATCCAGGGAGCTGGTTATTAAACAGAACTGTTGCTAAAAATAAAATGATATACACTTACAATTAAGTAAATTACATAAAAACAAAGGTAATAAACACAATAAAGTGATTAAATATTTACCAGCACACCACTGGAAGCACTCTTACCCTTGATAATAGTACCTAAGATGACTGAGGTTTTGGAGGAAGTGGCAAAGCTGAAAGGCAGAGATAGATCAATCAATCTCAAAGACGTTGGCCCAAGTTGAGCTGCTTTTTCCTCAGGATGGGGCTATATTTTGCTCCATCCAGATCATGAGTTTGGGGTGGGAGTGTTGGGGGTGTTGAGGGACATGGTTCGTAGGAATGACTGTCCAGTAGGAAATGCCACCACTGCAACAAAAGGGCATATGGCAGTCAGGGTCTACCTTCTGGACCTGATGCATCAAACATGTGCCCAAAGTCAGGGTCATCAACAGCTATGTTAACAGAGTCTATGGACTGTTCTCCTATTCAGAATAAGCATCCACTTATTTCCACAGGTACCTCCACCTCCCACTGGATAATGAGATCCCAGAAATGTTTGGAGCCACAGAGCCCCATTCTGGGAGAGGAAACTCACCCATGAGGATGAAGGGGCGACACTCCAGATCTTCTTTAAAGACGAATGAGTGATGATTATCTCCAGAGGCCATGGAAATGTTAAGAGAAGGGAAAGAGGAGGTACTTGGCGCTTCGTCATAGAAAAGCTCTGGATCCATAAATATATCCACTGGAATGCAGGACAAAACATAATGTATAAAAGATTGAATAGAAGATATATTATGCCATTGCATAGCAATCCTGTCTGCAGGAATTTATAGCTTCGATATATTCCCCGTTAAAAGTGGTTCAGCTAGCTGGTAGAGAGGTTCAATTCATCTTGTATCTGTTGCAAACCATCAATATTATGGTTTACCCATTTAAACTGGAAATGGGACCAAATATTTGGGCTATTTATAATAAAAAATATGAAAATCTTTGTATTGGTGTTCATCTCCTAACTTCTCCAGTTTAATCAGAAGTCTGTTTACATAGAGCTCAGAGAGAATTTTTCACCTGTGCAATCACTAGGATCAAGAGGCAGGAATGGGGAGGAACATGACCTCCTGGTGCTTTCTCAAGGAGTTAGGCAGATGCCCCTACATGCTGACAGTCGCTGTGGTGACGACCCAAAGTCCACAGCTGTTTTCATCTGCAAGGTCCCGTGTATCGAAAGGAAAGCAAGAAGGAGAAAACTGGGTAGTTGGAAACAGGCGGGAGTATGAAAAGCCAGTGAGTATGAAGATACAACTAGCTGTTAGCAGCTTCCTCATATGCTGGTTTTTGTTCACAGGACATGCTAGCCCCTGGGCTTGCCCCTGGGCTTGCTTCATCAGTGCTGACCTCACTGTGGTGGAGTGTGATGACTGTGTCCCCAGAATGCCCATGGATTAGACTGTTGATGCTCAGTGGAGGCATTGTCTCTCTAGGAATAATTTACAGATTGATGTGGCAGGTTTGGTAATCACAATATGGGGCCCCAAACTGCATTGCTTGTGACAGTCCTGCACAACGACCCCCTGTGTGCCTTAGCTATTTTCCCAGAGCATCTCTCCCTCCTTGCTTACAACACCTGTGGCTTTCCATCCTCCTCTGCCTGACTCTTCTACCCCAAGTCTTACCTGGGTTTCTAGCATCTCCCTTGGACCCATCTCCTTGATTTTGAATCCTTTTGATTTATCCCTCCTGGGCCCTATTCTCAGTCTGAGAGTCTTGACCCAGGACCTGGAGTCAGACAACCTGAAGCTCTCAGGGAGGGTCCTCTGTCAGCTTGGGTTGTCTGGGAGCCGTGGTGGCCCATGAGCTACCTGCCCAGGGAGAAGATGGGAATAAAGGCTAATGTTTACTCTGTTGTGCCTTGGTCATTTCCTTGGTTGACTGCTTTCACTGTGTCCTTCCTGTTCTTCCATTGTGTCCCCAAGCTCTTTACCCTCATGTCAGAGGGCTCCCTTCATATGTCTTGACCACTAGCAGTATTCAGCCCTTTTTGTGTATTCATCCAGGGAGGCCCCTACTTGGGAAGCAACCTCTTCTAATGACCTCTTATCAGATGAATGTTGGCAGTGGGCCCCCTGTGACCGTGTGCTTCACACAGAGGCCCAGAGCCCCTGCAACTCTGAGCTCAGGGGTTGGCAAAGGGTCGCCCTGGCTCAAGCATTTGTCTTCCCTGCTTGTCCCTCTCTGAGACACTCAGAGTGTCATTCTGCCCTTTCCATGTGTGCCCAGAGCTTTCTGTGCTATTTTTAAAAGCCTATAACATTTACTATTGGTACCACTCATTTGGGTGGTTAATCATGACAGCCTAAAAGTGTCACCTCCTGTCAGTGTGGCTGCAAAAAAGGCATTATAGTCAAGTGAAGAGGCAAGGCAGCCAGAGGGCCTGAGTGGGGGACTCAGGGCAGATGGAAGGAGCCCAGAGCAGCACGTAGACCCAGTGCCATGATCCAGGTTGTGCAGTGGGGAGTAGCTAGGGAGCAAGGTGTCCCAGCCAGGCAGCAGGGTTTCAGCATCGGTTCTGCCAGCATAAGGCCTTCAACAGGTCCCTTGACTTTTCTGAGTACCACTCTTCACACCTTCAACACAGAATAGCCATGCTTTTAGGACTGATGCTGGTTGCCAGCTCTCATGTTTTCCCAGAAGGCAACAAGGTTGGGAAGGGAACTTTGATTTTTCTGTTTACAACAGCTATTCTCTGGCTGGTGAGATTTGGATAAAGATTCCTGCTGATGTGTGTCCAACCTTCCTCTTCTGAGTTCAGCTTTCTCAGAAGAGAAGCTCATTTTCATTTTTTAAAAGATTTTTATTTATTTATTTGAGAGAGACTGGCAGAACATGAATGGGGGGAGGTGCAGAAGGTGAGAGAGAGAGAGAGAGAGAGAGAGAGAGAGAGACAAGCAGGCTCCCTGCTGAGTGTGAAGCCCAACCAGGCCAGGGGCCCATTCCAGGATCCCAGGATCATGACCTGAGCTGAAGTTGTATGCTTAAGTGACTGAGCCACCCAGGTGTCCCTCATTTTCATTTTTGCTTCCTGCTTACATGACATGAGCTGCTTGATCTGGCCTGGGGACCCTCTCTGATGTTCTCCCTTCTGTTCTAACTAGTTGTTGAGAACCATGGCACTCCAGGGATATGGCTGAGGAAGTTCTGCTCTGAAGACCTACTTCTTCAGGGTAGGGGGAACAAGTGGGAGGCCCTGTTTTGGTCACAGGTCCAAGTCCAGTGCAGCCTGATCATCCATAAAGTTGTATTTTGACCTGCCTTGGCACTTCTCTTTGGCCAGTTCAGAGCCCAGGAGGTGAGAGTCAATATCCTGGAGAGCTCAATGCATATCAACCCCCAGAGGGCAGTTGGAGAGAGTAAAGAGAGTGTCCAGAACAATTCCTTCATAAGTAGTGGCCATTATTTAAACATACAAACTGAGTGGTCTACTATAGATCCTACTTTCCAAAGATAGGAGACCTCAGGAGCACTCTGAGCATGTTCTAAGTTTAAATAATAATCATCGAATATGTGATATTAAGGAGGGCACGTATTGCATGGAGCACTGGGTGTGGTGTAAAAACAATGAATACTGTTACGCTGAAAAGAATTTTAAAAAAATTAAATAATTATCATTTTTCTCCCGAAGCTGTTTTCATTGCAAGATATACATTTTATTATTTTATATGTAAAAACAGGTAACATTTATTGAACAATCAGCACATGCCAGGCATTTTCCAGATGACAAAACTAAAGCACAGAGCAGGTATTCAATTTCATAAGACCACCAATCTAGAAAGAGGCAAGCTCATTCCTAAACCCTGGCAGGTGGGCTTCAGCATTGTGCTCTCAATTATAATGCTGTCCTGCTTTCCACATCCTAAGACTCTGAGGTTCATAGAGGTTCTGGAAGATGCCCAAGATCTGCAAAGTAACAAGAAACGAGATAGGATTTCAACTCCAAATCTTGCCAGTGCCTAGCTCCACCCTCTCTCTCCACCTTGGGCTGTATCCATCCTGGTCCACAAGGGAGCCTCTTAATACTGTGCTCTCATTCCCCACTTCCCTAGTGGTCAGGGCCCACCCCCCCCTTCTCGTAGGAGGCTCTATGGCTCTGCCTTTCTGTATAACAAGACAAAAGAAAGAGGTATGGGTTTTCATTTTTAAAACCAACATCTCCCACCCTCCAGCAGTCCCCATGTTCCCCTCCCACGCAGATGGAAATGAACTAGAAACTCAGTTCCCAGAGACTACAGGCTGCACATTTTCTCCCCATAAACTGGTTATCAGCACTTTCAGCCAGTCAGAGATTAAGTATTTACTGGCTTTCTCTTCTGCAACTTCCCTCGAGAAAGCTTGCACTGTCGTCCAATTCCCTAGCTTGGCCCATCCAGGGGTAGTGAAGCAGCTGATGGAGGTACAGATGCAGGAAACAAAGATGAATGTGCTCTCCCGCTGCAGTGGGGGTGGGGGGGCTGCTAAGCCATCAAGGAGGAGTGGGTGCCAAGTGCCCCCATGGCAGCTTACAGGGATCTTCAGGGTTGGGTTATCAGCTTTAATATATTGCAGTGTGTGCAATAAGCGTGTGTGTGGGCATACACTCATGGGCATCTATGTGCTGCTGATGGAGATCAGCTTGCCCCTCCACGTGATCATATGTGTAAATCCACGGGCATATTGGGTGTGGGCCCAGACCTGTGGAGCTGCAAACATGCCAACAGGAGGCCCGTGACTGGGTGCACAAGAACTTGGCCTCTTTACCTGCCTTTGCTGCTACAAGATCTCTGCACACTAAGCCTCCTGCTGCCTTGTATGGAGCTGGGGCACGGACTGAATGTCTGAGATAGAACCCCTTTGGGGGTGAGTGGTATATCGAGAGTGGCTGGGCTCTGGCGCTCCCTTCATTCTGGTTGTTTATCTCTTTTCAGTTCTACTCCCCTGTGGATTGCAAGACTCAAAGGATATTTAAGAGGATGCTCCTACCGTTGTTCAGAAGCATGTAGTGATTCCACCCAGCCCTGGGCCATTCCTTGATCACCCACTACAGTGGGGCACAGCTGTGTTCTGACTCCAGGCATACATGCTCACTCATGCTTCCTGCCTGCTCCTGCTATTTCTCCCGCCCAGGACAATTTTCCCATCCATGTCTCCACAACTGAACTGTGGTCACCTCACCTTGAAAGTGACCCCACTTGTTCTAGCCATCCTTTCCTCCTTGAAACTACCAGCCTCCTATTGCTACTTTACATCTCTAACTGTATCAACTTACACTGTTTGATTTTTTGTTTCATCTGGGTGAGTCTACTGCAGGTGGGGATTATTTTAGAGAGGATATTTTTATAATAGCTAATGAGAAAGGGGGTGGGGGAGAAACCTGACCCTACTCAGGTGATCAGGTCAACATCACAAGTGACAAGTCAAGCTGGTGGCATGTGCACTCCCTGTGATGTGACAGGAAGGGTGCTTTCCCTCTGTGGTCTTCCTACCGAAGCCCCATTATCCTGGTTTAGTCATGAGAAAAGCATCAGGCAAATTCCAATGGAGGGACATTCTACAAAATACCGACTGGTATGCCTCAAAACAGTCAACGTCATCAAAACAAGGGAAATCTGAGAAATTGTTGCACTCAGAGGGAGCATGAGGGGACCGAATGGAACGTGGTGTCCTGGACGAGATCCTTGAACAACATCATTAGGCCGTTAGGTTAAAAACTAGGGAAATCTGGGGGGCGCCTGGGTGGCTCAGTGGGTTAAAGCTTCTGCCTTCGGCTCAGGTTATCATCCCAGGGTCCTGGGATCGAGCCCCACGTCGGGTTCTCTGCTCAGGGGGAGCCTGCTTCCCTACCTCTCTCTCTCTGCCTGCCTCTCTGCCTATTTGTGATCTCTGTCTGTCAAATAAATAAATAAAATCTTAAAAAACAAACAAACAAACAAAAAAACTAGGGAAATCTGAATAAGGTGTGGACTTTTGCTCATAGTCATGAAGGAATATTGGCTCCTTAGTGATGACAAATGTAGCATTTTAATAAAAGGGCAAATGGGTGTGGGGAAGTGGGAATGTGGTACTGCCTCTGAGACTTCCCTGTAATCTAAAACTGTTCTAAAATGAGATGTTTATTTAAAACAACAGGGGCACCTGGCTGGCTCAGTTGGTTAAGCGTCTACCTTTGGCTCAGGTCATGATCTTAGGATCCTGGGATCGAGCCCCATGTTGGGCTCCCTGCTCAGCTGGGAGCCTGCTTCTCCCTCTCACTGCTTGTGCTCTCTCGCTCTCTCTCTATCAAATAAATAAATAAAGTATTTTAAAAAAATGAATTTAAAAAAACAGCAAAGGGCTACTGAGGAACAAAATACTTTTCACCATAGACTAAAAGTCCCAACAAGTGAAAGAAAAGCTTATGGGAAAGAAAAAAAGTCCAGGTAATGTTTTTGGAACATCTGTTGTGTGTAAGGTACTGTGTCAGGTATATAACACACCTTAGTTCCTCCAAGCATGCACCAGATTTTCTTTCTTTCTTTCTTTTCTTTTTTTTTTTTTTTCTGTTTTTTTATACATGGGGCAAACTGAGGTTCAGAGAAACTGTGACTTGAATGCTCAAACTATAAGTGGCAAGGCCAGGATTCTGGCTCAGGCCTCTATGATTCTTAAACCCTGTGCTTTCCCACATGGACAAGTCATGCCTGGATGAATCTTGCTGGCTGTGCATTTGCTGACAGCCAATACCCAGCCTTGGACTCTTCCTGATCTGTTCATTCTTCCACATTATTTGATACTTCATATGTGCTTAGTGAATGTTGCTGGCTGAGTGAGATGAAATGCATAAGAGCACCTAGTATAATATAGGTGCTCAGAAAAAAAAAATTGTCTCTTATCTTGTTTTAAGAAATGGAAATGAGCTAGGGAGTCTTTATTTCACATTGAAGCAGTCAGTCTCAGATCAGCATCTCATCTAAACTGTCTAGGTGAGAACTTTATTTGATTCCATATGGTTTCCATATTGCTTTGTGAGTATATACCAGCGCTCCCAGACTAGTCTGGGCTTTCTGAGAGCAGAACCCAGGGTTTGCCTCTTCTCCAGTCCCTTTAAGGTCCTCATGCGTCTCTGTGCACACAGAGTGCTCCTCGTAGGGACTAGTCTGTTGGTGAGGCCTTGGTGGTTGACAGTTGTAGGACGGTGATGGAACCGACAATATCTGAAAACCAGTACAGCATAGTCGCCGACCAGCTAGAACTGACACAGGTCTAAACGAAGGGTGGAGAAATTCTAGTGGCTGCTAGCCGAATGCCAGCCTCAGGTGAGCAGAGGCCATCTGAGCACGAGGCCTGAGTCAAACCTGGAGCTGTGCCCGCCTTCACTTTGTAAACAAGGAGCCAAGGCAAGGCAAGATGGCGATAAGAAGATCACACAGACTTTGAAGTCAGGCAGACATCGTTGGAGTTCCCCATGGGAAATACTAGATGGCTCCTGAAGACCGCAGCGTTAACTCGTCATCAGTTGTAACACAGACCGCTGATGAAAGAACAGTTAGTTTCTTCACTGGGTGGTGGAATGGGGAGGAAAAATATTAGAAAGTGAAAATAGGGTGCCTTAGAATCAAAATGGTATGTACCTTACATGAATTAAACATGTCTCAGTTTCCATGCCTGTGAAATGGGGCAATAACATCTCCAAGGGCTGCAGAGAGAAGTAACTGAGAAACTGTAAATAATTTGCGTCCACAGAGAAGGCAAGAGAAAAGCCTACCGCACAGTCGGTGCTGGGTCCTGCCATGATCGGGCAGGGTCTGCAGCTGCCTCTTACTCTTTCAGGAGCTGGGACAGCCCTGTGCTTTCCATGCAACTAACTCCTGCTTTCCCTGTTTCCTGGCTCCATGACAGTTAAGAGCAGGCTGCGTGAAGAAAAGGCAGTGGTGACCTATTAGCTGAGAAAGGTGGTTTCTGGGGAGTGTAGACACCACTTGTAACTCTTAGAACTTGACGTTCTGACTGGGAAGGGTCCTCTTGGCCCTCTTCCCTTAGCCCCTCCTGGAGAGTGTCTGCAATAACAGTAGGATGCTGAGTTCTAGAAGAGACAACCCGGCTCAGCCTCTCATTTAATGGAAGGTGACATAGAGGCCCAGGAGGAGAAGCATCCTGCCCATGGGCAGAAAGTGATAGCCAGAGCTCCAGCCCTCTCACCTGCCACCCAGCTCCTTCTCCACCAATATGGACCTCTTTCCTCTTCCTGTGTTAGACTTAGATTAAATTGATTGTAATACAACTTCAAGTGGGATTCTACCATTGTCCCAGAATCATGGCCAAGGCCCGGAGCTGAGCACAAAAGCATTATGTCCTCACCTTTTAAGTACAGGGGATCCCTACAAGGCTGCGTGTGGGGTGTTGGAACTGCCAACACCTGTAAATATAAAGGGAGGACCAGCATAAAGGAAGTCGACTTTGGGGAAGGGGAAAAGAATGGTTTATATCCTTAAAGTCAGGAGACGGAGACTCTAAGAACATCAGTCATAAAGATTGAGGTCTCTGCAAGAGGGGGAGATGAGCATTTACTTTCCAGTTGGTTCTGCCTATCCTACAGGCTGGCTTATCTTCCCCTGTGTAGTCCAAAGAGGGAAAAATAGAATGGGAGAGAGATGGTGAACGTCCCCCATTTGAGAAGGATGAGGGATTCTCTGTAGTTCCCCATCCTAGAAAACTGTAGTTGGGATGGGAATCCCTTTGGCAGGAGCTGAGAGGGTGTAGAAGAAGTTTAGCCAGAGTTAGATGTCCCACGTAGGGGAACTGGGTGGTGGGGCATGTCCTAAATCACCACACATGTACTCCCTGAGAGCCAGCATTGAGATGTTCACCACACAGAGGCAGCAAAGCAGGTCAGTGATAACCAGAGAAGCTATGGCAACCACCAGAGAGGTCTGCCTCATGGGCAGGTGGCTGGGTAAGGATGTGCCTTCATTACAGCTATGCCTTCTCTCTGGCCGAACCCTGGAACAGTGGTGCTGAGAAAAGGTGTGCCCGCTAGCCGAACCATGCACTCCAAGTGGCCAGATAAAATACAGGACTCCTAATTCAATTAGAATTTCAGATAAGTGATGAATATTTTTCAGGATAAGCATGTCTCAAATATTGCATGAGAAATACTTATCCTAAAAAAAGTATTTGAATCTTTTCATTCAATATTCAATATCATTCAATATTCATCTGAAATTCAAACTGAACTGGACATCCTGTAATTTTATTTTTAAAATCTGGCAGCATGACCCTTCCCGTCCCCAACACACAATCGCACGCACATCTCTCTCTCTCTCTCTCTCTCTCTCACACACACACACACACACACACACACATGTACACACCAGGCTATGATAGTCACAGGAGGGGGGTTTCTGATCTGAGCTTAAATGTGAAGTTTTAAAATGAACAGGATTGAGTCTTAAGGACTAGTGTGGAACTGTTCTAATAAATGAAAGTGATTGGCAGGTTATGGAATTGAGCCAACAAGTCATTAAGAAAGCTGCTGCCCAGTGAAGACGCCAGGGGTCTGACAGAGCTCAGTTGGGGGGCATTTATTGGAAAAATAAAATTGTTTTCCAAGTTGCATCCCCAAGTGTGACCTGGCTGCCCTCACAGTGATCAGATGTTGCTTTTCTCAGCACTCATGGCTTCCCTTTGAGGTGCTTTCTTCTCTTCAGAGCTGGGGCCTTTTCTCTTATAGTCCCTGTTCCCATAGCTGATGGAGGGCAGTTCTCCCCCCATTGCAAGACTGTAGTCTCTAACAGTGGAGCTGGCTGGGGCAGAATCTCTTCCTGAGGCCAACTGAAAAAGGAGGCAAAGTTGCCACTGGCAGAAATTCCTGCCTGGGAACAGCCACAACCCTGGTGGTTTGAGGTGAGGACAGTGGCAGGAGAAGCAATGGGCAATGCCTGGGGCTTCTCCTGGTGAGAGCCACGGTGGGATTCCACTGTTGTGAACATGTCTGGTGCCCAGGGCTGGATCCCTGAGTTCCCTGTGTTCCCCTTGCCTGGCTGAAATGACCCATGGTTGCTGTAGACACATGTGGCTGACTTGACCATCCTGTTCAGGATTAACCTTATTCAAGGCTTACATGATAAAAATATGAAACTCACACATGTTTAGTCCTCTGACTATGGACCAAAGAATGGAGGCCAAGCTTCCTCTCTACCCCTCCTCCTTCTCTCCTTTGCCTATTAGCATCAACCTTAGTCTAACACCTGGCCAGCACCCTCACCAGCCACCGACTACCACCATAGCTGCTATGCCTGTTCTCTTATCTTTTATAAGTTCCTTGTTCCACCATGCCAGCTCCATCTTGTAGACATGTGTCCACTGTTTACAGGCATCTGAGGAGCTACCTTCTCTGCTGGCATTCCAGTCTGGTTCTCTGGGGAACTTCTCCCCATTTTGACACACAGATGCATTCTTGTGTCAGCTGGGCACCACTCATGTGGGAAAGAGGCCTGTGGAGTTGAGGTTTGCTGATGTCACTTTCACACGCCTCACCCATGGAAAGAAGAGAAGAGGTGTCTGGGGCAGGGCTGAGAGGGACAGTGCTGAGAAAAGGACTGGAGACCTATAGGTAGTGTGGAAGTATATGTGATGGAGGAAGACAAGAGCTTGAGAAAAATAAATGTTTATGAGTGGTGGTGTGTGCACGGGGGAGGGAGGGGAAGAGAGTACAGAGAAGAAAGGTGAAGAGGGAGAGGGAGAGAAGTTTCAGCTGGAAGGTATGACTTTTCAGAAAGCAGAGGAATTTAGTCAGGCAGGGTATTTTGAAGGAAGAACATTCAGGAAATGGCCCCAGATTATGTGTAGGACACACGTGGTGCCATCCTATCAAACCTGCACACATGGCTGACTTCCATATTCAGAACCATGGCAGGGGGCAGAGCGCTGCCCTTCCTGGCTCTCCCTCCCTCAAACCCATCCAGAAGGCAACATATGGCCTGCCCGATGTTCGCATCTGAGGAAGCACAGAGAATCAACGTTTACACAGCCTCCTCCTCTCTCATCTTCCCAGGGTGGTCCTGGAGCTGGGGCGAAATGTCTGGATATGCCTCCCCTCTGCCTAGTGTTGATTATGGGCTGGGCAAAGAACACAGCCAGAGGCAGCCTGGGCCTCAGAATCAGTCGGGTGGGCTGAGCAGTGGAGGGGGCAAAAGGCAGATAGAAAGCACGTGGGGGGAGAATCTGTGTGCATATGAGTGTGTGTGTGTGTGTGTGTGTGTGTGTGTGTGTGTGTGTGGGAGCACTGTGGATGCTGGGAGTGGTTAGCATGATTAATGTGATGATACTAATTATCCACCTGCTAATTGCCTCCTTTTTCCATAGTACTATTGAGCCCACAAAGTTCAAGACACCAAGGAATTACCCAGTTTCCCATATTCCAGGGTTGTTTCTGCTCTGCTGTTAGACCTTCTGGAGAAAGCGGGTCTATGTTCTCCATACCTGGCAGCTCAACCAACAGTCTTCAAGAGCCAGGGACTGAAAACCTATCGGGAGTCTGCCCCTTCTCTAGGTGTCTGTTTTGACATCAGGTGTCTGTGTTGATTGTATTATATGTAGTGATGATGATGTGATGGGAATGATGATGAGCTCCCATTTCTTGAGACCTTAGCACATGCTAACTGCTTTATGAGTAGGCACTCAGATAGTTTTCATATGCTCCTGGGAGGTTAGTACTATTACCTACACTACCTACACTTGTATATATTATATACTGAACACACAAACACACACAGTGTGAGATTGAATTACTTGCCCAAGACCACATAGCTAGAGAGTGGGAGGCTATGATAAAGCACGTGGGTCATATCCACATGTGGGAAGCTTCAGTCGGCAGGATCCCCTTCACCTTTTGTGATTATGCTCACCTTCAGCATGACTGCTGTCGTGGGAACACCAAGGTTCAGGTAGCCCAGTGCCATATTACTGGGCCCGGAGAGTGGCACATCCTCACTCCAGCTGGAGCTCTGGCTTACAATCTCACTGCCAGGGAGAAAAAGGATTTAGAACTAAATTAGGATTTGAGCCCAAGGGTGGCAGGATGAAAGAGCAAGAGGTCAATGGCTGGTTGGAGAGCTCAGACAGGTAAACACCAATTAGCAGCAGAGCCTGGTGACAACCCAAATCCCATGGTTCAAGAATGAAGGGGGCTCATTCCTCTTTAGCTCTCCTTGCTGGTTGGCTCCTTCTCCCATCCTTCCCATTCAGTGATAGAATTCAAGAGAGCTGCCCCACTGGATCCTGGTGCAGATGATGGTTTTTGAAGCTTTCTAGCAAGTGTGTGTGAAGCATCCCCAGACCAAGAACGGTGAGAGGGTTGGAGAGAGCCTCTGTGAAAGATTCCATATTTTTAAAAAAATTTTATTTATTTTTTAAATTTCTTTTCAGTGTTCCAGAATTCATTGTTTATGCACCACACCCAGTGCTCCATGCAATACAGGCCCTCCATAATACCCACCACCAGGCTCACCCAACCTCCCACCCCTCTCCCCTCCAAAACCCTCAGTTAGTTCCATGTTTTTAAAAAAAGTTGGCAAGAATATGTGGCTCCATTTCTCCTCTGTAAGTGACATCTGGAGACATGGCAGCTGTGACCCTACAGGAAGGCAGCCTAAAGAAAACATCCTGAACATCCTAGATGTGGCAGAGCACCAAAGACAAACACAAAGACACCCTGAGTCTGAGAAGCCAATGGACCCACCAGTCGTTGGATTTCTTGTTAGGTGACATTGTAATATTTCTGATCCTTTGAGTGAGTTGAGGTGCATGATTGTGTTTTGTTGTTTGCAATGAGCTGATCTATTGCTTCTTGCTCTATCACTTTCCAACAGTCCTTGTGCAAGCCCTGGGAATCCTCAGAGCTCTCTCAGGACCACGTTCTGGAGGGAATGTGTGTGGGGTGAGGAAGACAGGTCCACCTGTCTGGGGCCCTGCTACACAGTGTTCACATGCAGAAGCTCTACTCCCACACATGAGTCCAGAGGCTCCCATTGCTCAAAGCAACAGCTTGAAGACCATTGCAATGAATCATGTTGCTTCCTCCTGGGAAGATAAAAACAACATAATCTGTGGTTTTCTAAATGCAGGTGCCTGAACTTTCTTGAAAGGGGAATGGCAAACATGTTTTCTTGTGGGAGGATGCACAGAAGATCTGCCTGCACTCTCAGACCACAGAGAACTAGCCCCAGATAGAATGATCCCCAATTTCCTCCATGGTTTGTCTCATTGTCCTCCTCCTAAGGCCACTCTGGGTTTTACCTTCTCCCGCAGCCCCACCCCCAAGCCTTGATCTGGAAGATGGAGTAAGTCTCCTTGGTGTGTTGAGGCCCTACCTCTCACCTAGTACTCAATGATCATGTTGCTAGCTCTCTAGTACATTCCAGCACATCTCAGGTGAGACCACTGGGCAGCTCTGGAGAGCAGAGCCAGGTTGCCCCATAGGGAGAACTGTGGCTCAAGATGAATGTACAGGGCATCCTCCTCTATCTGAAGTGGCTTTCCAAAGTCTCGTGCATTATGCTGAAAGCAAGAGAAGGAAGTGGAGTGTTTTCTAATGTCATTTAGTCCAGCTCCCCATCCTTGAATGAGTACACTGAGGACCGGGGGGGAAGCATTTTGCCAACTTCCAGAGCAGCCACCAACATACTCCCAAACTGGACTCCTGGACTCTTGCTCTTCCACAAGCAACCCTCATCACCTTCCTCTTCATCTCTTCTCAGTTCCTTCCTCATGCGGGGAAAGGGTGTTTTGGTGTTTTCCTTTTTTTTTTTTTTAACATTTATTTATTTTTTATTTTTTATTAACATATAATGTATCATTTGCTTCAGGGGTACAGGTGTGTGAATCATCAGTCTCACACAACTCACAGCACACACCATAGCACATACTCTCCCCACTGTCCATCACCCAGCCCCTCATCCCTCCCATCCCCTCTTCCCTCTAGCAACCCTCAGTGTGTTTCCTGAGATTGAGTCTCATGATTTGTCTCCCTCCCTGGTCCTATCTTGTTTCATTTTTCCCTTCCTTCTCCCCATGACCCCTACCGTACCTCTCAAATTCCTTATACCAGAGAGATAATATGATAATTGTCTTTCTTTGATTGATTTATTTTGCTTAAAATAATACCCTCTAGTTCCATACATGTCATTGCAAATGGCAAGATTTTATTTTTTGATGGCTACATATTTCCATTGTGTGTATATATATACATATATACATATATACACACACATATATATATATACTTATATATATATACTTATATATATATACATATATATATATATATACACACACACACACACATACACACACACACATATATATATATACATACACACCACATCTTCTTTATCCATTCATTTGTTGATGGACATCTAGGCTCTTTCCACAGTTTGGCTATTGTGGACATTGCTGCTGTAAATATTCGGGTGCACGTGCCTCTTTGGATCACTACATTTGTATCATTAGGCTAAATACCCAGTAGTGCAATTGCTGGGTCATAGGGTAGCTCTATTTTCAACTTTTTGAGGGACCTCCATACTGTTTTCCAGAGTGGCTGCACCAGCTTGCATTCCCACCAACAATGCAGAGGGTTCTCCTTTCTCCGCATCCTCATCAACATTTGTTGTTTCCAGACTGGTTAATTCTAGCCATTCTAACTGGTGTGAGGTGGTATCTAAGTGTGGTTTTGATTTGTATTTCCCTGATGGCAAGTGATGTGGAGCACTTTTTCATGTGTCTGTTGGCCATCAGGATGTCTTCTTTGCAGAAATGTCCGTTCCTGCCTTCTGCCCATTTCTTGATCAGATTATTTATTCTTCGGGTGTTGAGTTTGGTAAGTTCTTTATAGATTTTGGGTACTAACCCTTTATCTTATATGCCATTTGCAAATATCTTCTCCCATTCTGTAGGTTATCTTCTGGTCTTATTGATTGTTTCTTTGCTGTGCAAAAGCTTTTTGCTTGATGAAGTCCCAATAGTTCATTTTTGCTCTTGCTTCCCTTGGCTCTGGCGATGTTTCTAGGGAGAAGTTGCTGCGGCTGAGGTTGCTGTGGTTGCTGCCTGTGTTCTCCTCAAGGATTTTGATGGTTGGTGTTTTCTTTGTAAACTTGTTGTGAACACCAAGTGAGACATAGTCCCGGTCTGACTCCTGAGCAGAGCCTGGTACTCACACGCTGTGAGTTCATACATGTTGTTTTGCTTTCTTCCTGGGAGAAGTCCTGTGAGGTAGCTGAAGACTTTAGGAACAACCATTTGTCACTCTCCTGACCGTCTGGATCACAGCTTTCTCAGGGCAAAGCCTGAGCCATGGATCCCCATTTAAACGGCCACCTTCCTGGGCCAGACAGCACTTTAGACTGCAGCAGTCTGACAATTTAATAACAATAAAATCTATATGAACAGATTTAATAGAGAAAGGGAGGTGATAATAGAATTTTTCTATTTTAAGAGACTGGGAAGACAGGGAACTCCAGGAAGAAAGAAGCTTGGGGCAAGGAAGGCAAATTTCACAATTCTGGCTCCAGCAGAGCTTGTCCCTCAGCAAGATCATTGAGCACCCACTGCATTCACCACTGCCATCAATGAGCCACTATTAAGTGACTGCTGTGTATCAAGGCAGTGCTATGGGAACTTTCCAGCTTTAGAAAGAAGCAAAGGCACACAGGCATAAGAGAAGATGGATAGATAATATTAAGGGTTTGGGGGCCAGAACTGGAAGTGAGACAAGTCAGTTATAATGGGAGAAGACAGAGAGGGCTGCTGAAAGTCCTGAGGCAAATTGCACCCACTCCCATGGCCTTGAGCTGCCTCTGTGCCTGACCACCATGTTGTCAGTCTGTCTCAGCCTGACGTCTCTCCTGTGACCCACCTCATTTTTAGCTTCCCCTCTTGTGTTGCTCATGACCATCTCAGACTCAATCTGTCTGAAAGTGAACGTGTCATCTTCCCTGCAAATGTGCTCCTCATTCTGGATGTTTCTATTTATCAAATGTCACTATTGTCCCCCCAGTCACCAGAATGAGTAGTCTAGAACCTCCATCTTTCTTTTTTCTTCTGTTCTCTCCTTCCTTTCTCTTACCCCTATTGTTAAATCAGTGTCCAAGACCTGTCCATTGTACCTTCTAGCTATGGCTCGCTGCCTAGCTCAGCTTCTGGTCTTTCCCCAGCATGATTGCTACAATGGCCTCTTCACGGATTTCCCTTTAATCTTCAGTGCGGCACAAGCTCATAACCACAACCTCACTGCAACAGAATCCACCTTTTAAAAACACAAAAACACAAGATAAATCTCTCTAATCCCATGGACTTCCATGTGACTCAAAAGAATGGTACAGATGGGGAAGAATCAAGAGGTGACTGAAGAGAGAAGGGAATCTTATACCCCGTGCTAAGGAGTTGAGATGCTCTCCCAGAGAGGTGGGGAAGCCCCTGAAGGTATTAGGCAAGGGCCTCACCCATGTAAATTTTGTTCCCCCTTCCCAAATTCCTACTTAATATTCAAAAGTCCAGTCAGGCACCAGTTCCAGTGGTAAGTCCTCCTCGTCTTTCCCAGCAGAGTCTGACACCCCTGTGCTTTTCATCATCAGGGTACTTGTAGCATGGATTTCACCATCTTTGGCCCATTGATCTGCTTCCCCATCGGGCTGTTTCATTTCTCTCTCCACCCTGGGCCTCACACTGTGCCTGGTACCAGGAAGCACTTAGCCAAATGCAGAACACAGGGATTCACTGCGCACGGTTTCATTTTGATTGCTTCATTTGTCCTTGGGAAGCAGGTTAGGGAGGAAGATTTCCAGGTGTCATTCCAGGGGCGGGTCCTAAGTCCAGGCACACATGCCTCTCCCTCTTCTCCATGTGCTACTGCCCTTGGGGAGAAGGCCTGGAGAAGCATAAGGCTGACTTCATTGGTCAGTTAAATTGGGGCACATGCCTTTATCCGGACTCTGCTTGGGCAAAAGGATTGGATTCTTGTCCCCTCCACTGCAGCAGAGGAGAGAGAAAGCAGGTTATAAAACTCCACAAAGAAAAAAAGGTTGGTTTGCTGCTTCCAGACAAGAATTAATAGGTGCAACCCATAATCCTGTCTTGAAGGAGATGAAGGGAAAAAGGAGTGAGAGAGACTATAATGGCCAAATCCCCCCCTGTCTTGCTGCCTGAGTGCCTCTCTGGTGTTTGAAGTTCAATTCATAGAAAATGAGCAGGGAGACGCTCTTAGGAGTCAGCACTTTGGGGAAGTCCAGATCTGTGCTGGCCTGCCTGCCTGTGGGCTGCCTCCAGGGGAGCACCAGCTCAGCCTGGCCAGCCCACAGAGGCCCAGCAGATAAACAGAGGCAGCCCTCGGCCTCTCCCTAATTCTACCCACTGGGCAAGCAGCTGTTTGGGGGTATTTTGCATGTTCTGATACATCTGACCAGAGGAAGCAGAGATAGCATTTTGGAACTGCAGGAAAATGTTGGAATGCTATAATGCAATCCTTTTTTTTCTCCTTTTTTTTTTTTCTTTATAAATTCTACAGATGAGGAACCAGAGGCCAAGAAAGTATATTAGCGAGGGCAGGCTGGACACACAACTGAAACACAATTCTCCAGCTCTGTTTCAACAGCTTGACAGTGGCCTCCTCCCCACCCAGCACTCCCATGCCAGGGAGTTTGCCTCTCACCCTGGGGAGTGGAGCCTATATCTTTGCCCAGCCTGGCATGGAGCAAGCATCTGGAGCAACTGAGGCAGGTTGGGCTGTGCTTCTCACCAGTCAGAGGCTGATTTTGTGGCCCTTTTCAGCCAGGCCCTTCCTTCTTTGCCAGCTACTCCCAGCTGCCAACCATCTCACCCCAGGCATGGGCTGGTACCAGGGAGGTGCTCAGTGGATGGGTGTAGATTACTTGGTTGCTGTTGATAATAATAGCCAATGTCACCATATATTGATTACACCATGAACCTTGTACTTTGCATACATTATCTCGTTTCTTCTTTCCAGCAAGTCGCAACAAGCTCTGGCTCTTGTATCATAGGTATTATAAAAGTACCTACCCAACAGAGTTAGGGTCAAGACTGGAGGAGTTAATACATGTAAGGTGCTCACACTGTGCCTGATACCTAGCAAGTGTTTAATAAATATTATTCGTTTATTCACTCATCAACCCAAACTTAATATATACTACCATGTGCCAGACACTATTCTAAGCTTTGGGGATCTATCAGTAAACACCACAAGCCAAAAGCGATACCATCATGGAGGCCAATTCAAATGAGGGAGACAGACAATGGGCAAATAAATTTTTTAAAAAGATGTGTTAGATGGCAATCAAGACCATGAAAAAAAGAAAACTGGGAAGGCAAAAAGAGCACGCCAGGAGTGAGGTTCAGGAAAGGTCTGCCGAGTAGGTGACAATTTTAAAAATTCGTGAAGCAGATGGAGACTGTTTTCCCCATGTGTCTACCTGGAGGAAAAGCTTTCCAGGCACCTGGCACAGCAAGTGCAAAGGTGTTGAGGCTGGAGAGGGCCTCATAAGTTCTAGGAACAGCAAGAAAGTTGGTGTGAATAGAGTAGTAAGCACCAGAGGGGAAACAGTAGCAGATCAGGTCTGAATGGGGGCTGGAGGCAGCAGAGACTATGGGGCCTTGTAGGCCATTGCGAAGGTTTTGATTTTTACTCTCAGTGAGATGCAGACTCTTTGCAGGATCTGAGTGACATAAACTTACATTTTGATAGGCTCATTCCCCTACTTTCTGGTAGCAGTATTTTGGGGAGCTTGGGGACCAGGAGGACACTAATGCAGGAGAGGTGACAGTGGCTTGGAGCAAGGTGGTGGAGATTCGGGTGGGGAGAAGTGAGATTTTCTGGATATTCTGAAGGTACACCTGTGGGATTGGATGATGGGGTGTGAAAGTCAATTCTGAGATTTCTGGCGTGAGCAAGTGGGAAGATGGAGTTGATACTCACTGAGATGAGGAGACTCTAAGAGGAACTGGTTTGAGGTGGAAAACCAGGAGTTTAGCTTTTGAACTGCTAGGCTTGAGATTCTATTAGCCATACAAGTAGAGAAGCTAAGTACACTTGATACGCCACGTACCATGCAGGGGGAAGTCTATGCTGGAGTTATGAGTTTGAGAGTCACCAAGTCAACTTTTCGGTAAACAAAAGCGAGAGTCAGAGCAGATAAGTAACTGGCAGTTAAGTAAGTGGCAGGGCTGATGAATCTGTTGTCCTTACCTACTCTGCTCTATTTCCCAGCCTGAGTTGTCCTCCTAAGGTGAGGGAGGAGAGAGTAAATGCAACTCCTATAGACTATTGATGTAGGATGAAAGCTGAGGAGGGGGGACCTAGAACTTAACAGACAAAGGACAATGCACTGCCCTAAGAAACCTTCAGCAATGGGAACTGAGCTTGATGATTTAAGTTTGAACGGGGCCAAGGAGTCCAGCAATGGAATAGGATAGTATTTTTCAATATCACTTGAGTCCCATTTTCTGAGCACATATATGACCTATCCAACATAGCCCCTCACTCAGGGGAAGATCCAAATTAGTCTGTGTGCCTAGCTTTGCCCTGAAACATTATCATCTTAATAAAACACCTGTTCCATGGAATTCTGATACCTGAAGTCTCTGGGGAGGGGAGACCTTCTGAACATACCAGGTGCTTCCTCTGGTGGGCCCAGAATGGATGGGTCTACCCTTCTAGGTATGTTGGTTAAGGATCCCACTTCTAGGAGCATAAATCCCTAAGAGATGTCCAGTGGAGTCACCCCACCCCACTGACTGAATCTGTGTTCTTTGGGCTACTTGGGGTGACGTCCAGTTCCCCCAGCCATTTCTGTACCGGCCTGCCGCCGAGGCCTCCCATGCTACATCCTGGACTGTACATCCTGTCGCACATTAACGTTCCACTCTCACTCAGGTCCACCACATGATATGCTCTTGGTAGTTGTTATTGCCTTGCCTTCAGGATATTAGTTTCTGTGGCTGAAGACAGGCACTGTGAGGAGAGGAGTAGAGATGTTCCAGAGCAAGGGCAGTGGGGAAAAAGTTACCCTAAATCAAAGGCTTAGGACATTCAGGAAGTATGGGTGGATTGGGCTTGGCCAGGTGCCGAGGGACATTGGAGACTGGCACACATGGTTTGCCATAAGCTCCAGGGAAGGAGTATCACAGGAGTTGCTGTTGATCATGTCTGCACAATCCTGTCAGGACTCACCCCTGTGTGAATGCGTGGCGTTGTTGTGTGTTCACATGTGTGAGATAGATAGTGTGAGTGAGTGTATGGGCGGGTGTGAATGTGTGTGAGTGCATGATTCTGTGTGCATGAGTGTGGGTGTGAATATGCAAGCATGAGTGTGTGGGTGTGAGTGTGGGTGTGAGTGGGAGGGAGTGTGCACATGAGTGTAGGACTATGAAAGTGTGAGTGAGCGTGTACATGGGTGTGAATGTGGCATGGGAATGAAAGTGTGAGATGAGAGTGCATGACTGTGTAAGCATGTGAGTGAGTGAATGTGCCCATGAGTGTGTGTTATGAATGGTATAGGGCAGTGTGACTATGTGGTTGTGTATGCATGTGTTTGGGGAAGGGCGGATGGGAGCAGACCCATCGGCCTGCCAACCCTACGGCAGTGGGCTCCTGATGATGCCCTCTGGGTATGGGAGGGAGAGGTCACTGGTCTCTGATTATATCATTTTAAGACTTACTGCCTCACCTGCCTGCCTCAACACTTCACTCCACACCCCGGCAGAAGACTCCTCTCCCCCCAACAATGAAATAAAGAAACTGCAAGAGGCAAAAGCCTGTGCAGAGAGATCAAAGCCTGCCCTCCTAGCCCAGACCCCTTTCCTCCCGCCTCTCCTCCTGCCTGCTCCTCCCTCCTGCCTCCCTCTCTTTATTCTGATCACTCGCCTTTTCTTCAAAGGCCTCCTTTCTGGAAGAGGCATTGCACACACTTTGTCTCAAACATGCTGTATTTTTTGTTAACAGCAGCTCTGCACCAAAAGAGATCAAAAGAGAGGCAGGAAGAAAAGGAAAAAGAATCCACCCCCCAATAATTGCACCCTCCCAACCTCAGGAAGAGGGTCCTGTGAAGAGGAAAGACCATGGAGCACCTGTGCATCCTGTCGCACATTAACGTTCCACTCTCACTCAGGTCCACCACATGATATGCTCTTGGTAGTTGTTATTGCCTTGCCTTCAGGATATTAGTTTCTGTGGCTGAAGACAGGCACTGTGAGGAGAGGAGTAGAGATGTTCCAGAGCAAGGGCAGTGGGGAAAAAGTTACCCTAAATCAAAGGCTTAGGACATTCAGGAAGTATGGGTGGATTGGGCTTGGCCAGGTGCCGAGGGACATTGGAGACTGGCACACATGGTTTGCCATAAGCTCCAGGGAAGGAGTATCACAGGAGTTGCTGTTGATCATGTCTGCACAATCCTGTCAGGACTCACCCCTGTGTGAATGCGTGGCGTTGTTGTGTGTTCACATGTGTGAGATAGTGTGAGTGAGTGTATGGGCGGGTGTGAATGTGTGTGAGTGCATGATTCTGTGTGCATGAGTGTGGGTGTGAATATGCAAGCATGAGTGTGTGGGTGTGAGTGTGGGTGTGAGTGGGTATCCTTGGCCAGGATGAACCACTGGGGCTCTCTTGGCAACATGAAGCTCAGCCTTGATCCACTGTTACTTTGCTGATACTTACTTGTTTACTCTGTCATCTGATTCTTGCCTGAGTGTTATTTGTCTCTTTGCAGGCTTGTTTGGAGGTGATGGACAGTGATTAAGGAGGGAAAACACATCCCAAACAACCAGGCTGCCAGGCCTGAGTCCCCAGCCTCCAGGCCCTGAGGTCTTCACATTTTCTGATCCAGCTGGAATTGCATTTTGTTTTTGAAACTAACCTGTCAGATCTGGTTATATTGCTGGGTGTGTATTCTTCCCCTGCTCTCTTCTGAATCCTCTTGAGTCCTGACGGCTGAAGGTGGGGAGTATCTGGGAAACATACATAATAAGTTCAACAGAAAGAGTGATTTCCAGCTCCTATAAGATGTAGTCTGTGATTTCAGGGCTCATGGTATTTGAGATGGGACCTGGGAAGAGGTCTTTGGAATCACAGTAGAGGGCAGGCTTGAAGGCACCTGAACCCAACTAGCCAGGCCTCTTCTGATCAGGTGTGAGACTCTTCTCTATATGGTCTGGATCACACCATACCCTAGAAGCTGCTGGATAAGCAGATGACCAATGAGGGTAGTAGGATCAGGTCATCAACCTTCTCTTTCTTTGATCACTTCCTGCCTTTAAGGCACTGCGGGGCTCAGAGATGGGTAGGACAGGTCTGCACTCTCAGGGCACTTATATTCTAGCTGGGCAGGTGTGACTGGCAGCAGGAACAAGTCAGGAAGGGGCTACAGATCCAGAGGAGGGAGGGATCCTGGGGATGTGGGCAGGGAGAGCCCTCTGGGTAGAGGTGGTGTGAATGTATCTGGTTTTGTAGGCTTGGCGGGATTTGAAGTATGTAGGTGGGAGAGATGTTTGAGGTCAACAGAAAATGCCAGGAAAGGCACAGGATGGGGAAGAGACAAGGTGTGGTAAGAAGCAGTGAACAGAGAGGTCTGTCTGCACTGGAGTCCGTGAAGAGGAGTCAAGGACCCAAAAGGCTGATTATGGCACAGACACAGTGGGTCACACAAATGAGCACTGCTCTGGTCATGAGGTCATCTAGTACTTTGAATAAAGCATGCATGTACTTAGCATGACAGTCACAAGTAGACAATGGTATGTGGGAAATAGTGGATCTCCTGTGTACTCCATCTCCTGGGGGCCCAGATATCCTCTCTGATCATAACCTCTTTTACATCTTTTGCTTGTCTTAAACACTCCATGCATATATAAGAACTTATGAACAAATATTTTTTTTCATTTATGACAATTTTTTTGTAATTTTTGTACATTAAACATCTTGCTCTGTACCTTACTTTTATTTATTTATTTGTTTATTTATTTTTTTAAAGAGTATTTATTTATTTATTTGATGGAGAGATAGAGTGCACAAGTAGGCAGAGCGGCAGTCAGAGGGAGAGGGAGACACAGGCTCTCCACTGAGCAGAGAGCCTGAAGTGGGACTCGATCCCAGGAGCCTGGGACCATGACCTGAGCCAAAGGCAGCTGCTTAACCGACCCAGGCGCCCCTGCACCTTGCTTTTTAAGACTAATGTTGTACCTTGAGATTTTCTTTTTTTTTTTTTCATGTGAGTACATGTAAAGTTGCCTTCTTCTTTTTAATGACTATATAATAATTCATTGTAAGTACATATCATAATTTATTTAACCACTACCCTTCTGATAGACATTGAGTTTTTTTCCAGTCCTTTCCTATCATCAAAGATGCCATAATGAAAAAATCTCTATATACACATTGATTTCACATGAGTAAGTTAATCTGCAAAAGGTCTTAGCAAAAAATTAGTTCAAGGAATATGTGCATTTAACTTTGATAGATACTATAAAATTGCTTTTCAAAATGTTGTACCAAGTTATACAATGACTTAAAATGAGTGAAAATAGCTGGTTTCTTGTAATCTTGGCAAATAGTGTTATTAAATGTTTTATTTGTTGGCAATATCATATGTAAAAGAGGGTATATGATTGAGATTCTGTTGTACCGCTCTTTCAGGAGTGAGGCTGAACATCTTTTTAAATGTTCAGAAGTTATTTGTAAATTTTTTCTGTGAATTGATTGTTCATGACCTTTGCCCATTTTTAAATTGAGTTTTTGATCTTTTTCTTACTGACTTGCAAGAGTTCTTTATTATTTGTTAGGATAAATCTTGACAATGTTTTGCATTTTTCATCTTTATTTGGATTTTTATGGTACTTTTGTCACTGAGAATAGACATTTATATAGCAAAATTTATCTTGAGAAATTATAATTGGAGTCAAATCTTTTCCAATGGATTCTGAAAATTAAGAATACTGAAAAAAAAACTCATTCATTTTTTTCCGACTTCATTGGTGCTTCTGTGTTTTACACTTAAGGAGTTGATTAATCTATAGGGTGTAAGGTGGACATTCAAACTTTATTTTTTGTAGGATGGCTATCCTGCCCATACATTTGTCGAATATTTCATCTTTTCCCCCATTACTATGCAAAACCACATTTATCACAGACTACATTTTTATGCACTACATTTTTATGTAGGACTCAGTTGTATTTCTGGGTTTCCCACTCTGTTTCTTTGGTGTGCTTATGCTTGTCTCAGTACTATGCTCTGTTAATTACTGTAGCCCTTGTGATGTATTTTAATATCTGATAGGGTCAGTCCCCTCATATTATTTTGTGGGGTTTTGAGAAGATTTTTTCCTTTTTTGTGAATTTATTAACTATCTTGTTTGTAAATGTTAACTTTTCTAAAATTTGGTGTGTTTGGTGGGGAAACTTTAAAGTTACAGAATAATTTAGAGAAAGTTGATGTCTTCATCAGACTGAGCCTTCCTAAGAGAGAGAGGTTTGTCTTTCTATTTGTTCTTGTCACGTTTTGGTTTACACCCACTGCTTAAAGTTTTTTTCCCCTTCTTTATACAGACCTTATATATTTGTTAAATTTATTACTAGGTGCTTTATCTTTTGAGTGGCTATCGTATGTAAGATTTCTTTATGGGAAGACTATAGGGTTTTTTGTACTTTCCACCAGACACCTCATTAAATTATTTTTATTGTTTATGACAGATTTTTCAGTTGATTTTTTAGAACTTGCAGTTACTCAATAATATAATCTATTAATGAAAAATTTAGGTTCTATCTATACTTATTTTTATTTTGTATTGGATAATACCTTAAAACATATTAAGTGGCCATGGCATTAATAAACATCATCACTTAGTCCTGACATTAATAGAAATGCAACTAATGTGATTTTCCATTAAGCATGAAGCTTTTGATTTGAGATATTAAGTTTTATCATAATGGGGAAGTGTGCGTATAAAATTCTTTTTTAAATCAAGAAAGGATGATGAATTTTATCTGAAGCCTTTTCAACAGCTATGGAGATCATCCTTTGGTCTAATAATATGGCCAATTATAGTAACAGAGTCAAACTTTCCTTGCATTCTTGAAATAAATATCACTTAGTCACAGTTAATGATTTTTTTCATCTTTTGCCTGTTTCTTTATATAACATTTCATTCAGGATGTATGCACTGATGTTCATCAAGTGAAATTGATCTGCATGTTTATTTTGTGCTTTGTCATTTTAGTATCAGTGCTGTTCTAACTTTATAAAAATTATTTGGAAGTGATCTTTTTTGTGTGTGTTTTGGAACAATTTAAAATAGCACTGGAGACATATGTTACTTATACTTTAGACAGAATTATTCTGTGAAACTCTTTGGCTTCATTTTTCTCCTTATAGGAATGAATATAATATATATATATATACACACACACACATATATGTGTGTATATATATTATATATATATTAGATATTATATGTATATATTTAAATCACATTTCTCTTTGGCTAATTTATCTCTTCAAGTTGTCTATCTCCATTGTGGGATGTTTTGGTAATTCACATTTTCCCGGAAAATTAGCCATTTTTTTCAGATTTTCAAATACATACAATTGAGTAAAATTATATGATTATTTTCATTTCTTTTGTACCAGTTTTTCATAAAAATAACCTCATGAAATGCTTTTAATATGATTAATTAGGGGCTGTTTTGTGGAAATGAAAGTTAAGTTAAAATGTGGGGTATTAGGAATGGCAAACTCTATGATTATTAACTGTGGACATGGAGTAGATCACTATCTCTACCTTGGGCAGATTTTTGGGATCCCCATCAGTTTAAGGATTAAGAGTTAGGAATGGGCAGTGGTTTGTTCTGCCACTTTAGGAAAATCCTAACCTACTTGCTGGTTTCCTCATTCCCATTCTGTGAATGATCAGGTAACAAGCTAGGGATTCCTGCCTAATTTTTCCTATTCAGATTCTCTTTCTTTGAGGTCACCTTAGTCCAAGCCCAGTCTAGGTTCTCCCCCAGTCCTGGATGGTCTTTGTTAGTCTCATCCTGTCCTTAAGTCAACCTCTACATCTGAATATGGGAGATCCTCTTCATGTGGTACTTTTTCTCTCCCCATTATTGCCTAGTGGATCCAAGATGACTACATATATCTGTATCAGAAACCTTTCATTCAGCTTCTTCCCAGGGAAGGGAAATGTGAAATATCAGAGAATTATCTGGTCCTTAGGATATACTCGGACCTTCTAGCAAACACAGCTGGATCTTGCTCTTGATTCACTGAGTAGGGAGGCATTTCCTTCCCTGGCAGATTCGTCTTCTCACTGCATCAGGGAAAATGCACAGAATGTTGTCTTGAATTCAAGTAGCATTTTGCCTGTGAGTTCCCAGAGAGAGATAGGGCCAGACTTTTTATCTCTGTGGCTTGGCATAGTGAATTAAACATACTTATATATGTCAGGACAGTCTTATATGTAAGTATTATAATGTATGTGTGGAAAGTACTTACTGAAAACCGAAGGTGACAGTTTCCAGGGAAATGCACTCCTCATACCTATAGATTGTGAGCACATGATTATAATAAATAGTTTTAACAAAAAGCAATTGAGCTCCTGTTACATGCCAGACATTATACTAGATAGTAGATATCTTTGACCTGAAAAGGTATGAAGGGTATTAAGAGACCACTCACTTAGGAAGAAATGAGAATTAGAAATCAGAAGACTTTCAGGAGACTGGGGTGGTTCCCAGACTGAAGCACTCTGGGGAGGGGTGTGGCATGCCAAAAGATATCATCTGTGGGCGAGGCTCTGCATCTGTTCAGGGTCCTCAGTTTGCAACATCCTCATTGACTAAATCAAAATAATGTTTCCAAAGCCCTCAAGGGACCTGGGGTAGAATCTGAGCAGCCTACAAATGACATTACAAAGCTAAGTGTGAGATTTCTGCAGACTCGGTTTGTGGCAGTGAGAATCAAGTGAGGTGCCACCACACCTAACATAGAGAGAAGCTACGTGCTGAAAATACATAGAGGAAGCTGTAATCTGCTCATCTGCCACAAGCCAGGGTTTCTTCTCTGATTTATTTTTCCTTTTATTTTAAGATTTATTTATTTATTATATTAGAGAGAGAGAAAACATGAGTGGGAGGGGCAGATAGAGAGGGAGAGAGGATCTCAAGGAGACTCCACGCTGAGCAGAGAGCCCGACGTGGGGTTCTGTTTCTCAACCCCGAGATCAGGAACTGAGCCGAAACCGAGAGTCCGATGCTCCACTGACTGTGCCCCCCGGCGCCCCTTCCTCTCAGATTCCATGACGGCTCCCCAGACTCCATCCTTTCAGACTCTTCCACTGGAGCCTTCTTTGAGATCTCATCCTTTCTCTCCTTAGATTGAGAGGGTTAGTCCTTTCGTGTATTTCTACAGCACTTACCCAATAACCTCAATTAAACTACCTATCACAGGGTGTGGTAATTACTTCTCCGCAGGACTTTCTCTTCCTCCACCGGATGGTAAATATCCTTGGTGCTTAACCTAATGCTTGGCACAGAGCAGACCCTCAGTACATGTTTGCTTTGGGATGAATTAAACAATTTTATTATTAATTCTACATTTAAATCCAACTATACCCTCAGTGCTGTCTGAGTGGTTAAGGCCAAGTCTTAAACATTGAACCCATTCACAGAATATGGCAAATATGTCTGGGGCTAGCCTTACCTTTGCCTCTCCTATTTTCATGGGATGTGCTGGAGATTTGTGATGAAAACAGATGTATCAGGGCAGCTTTTCCTCATGCTTTATTAGGGAATCTGTTATGTGAATCGGCTTGCAGATCAGGGAGTTTATGCCTGTCCAGGAGCTCTAGTGAGTTGCTTGGAATCCTTAATCAGGCTGCAGAGGGAGGGATGCAGTGAGCCCCACACACCCTGAGCAGGTGACTCCAATTTGTAAATTAGATGAGCAACAGTGGATTTAATTGTTCCAACATTCTCTGTCAGACTTTTCCCTTTTCTCCAAGCTCTGGACACACCTACCTGGCTTTTTACTGCTGATTAAAAATGTCCTTTTAAATGAGAAGACACACCAAAAAGACAAGAGCTGAGATACCACAGACATCAGAATTTATGATCCCCTTATCAGGCACTGGACTCATAGAGATCACCAAATAAATTTTTACAAATTCTGTTAGATTACTCTGATGATGCTCTGTGTTGTTGGGGGGGGGGGATGTCATCATGGGGTCTCTGTGGCTTCCTGAGGCTCCTCACATAGATCCCAAGAGCTCTGGCCTTCTGGACGCCCTGACTCAGATTTCCTTTTTGCTAGAGGAGTGGAGGAAGGCATCTTAGTCATGGCATTCTCCAGCACAGCACCAACCAGTGACAAATACCCACTAGGAAGATGGATGGACTGGAGGCAACTGGGCTCTGGCATACATTGATTATGAGAGCTGCTCAGACAGAGCCTTCGAGGGGCAGGGTGGCTGCTGCCATCAGTGCAGAGAGCTAGACTGATGGCAACATTTAAGGAGCAGCGGGTGCATCTGGGTGAGCAGGAAAGCAACATGCTGAGCAGCAGTGCACATGCATACGTTTGGGGTATAAATAATTTCTAATTAGTAACTTAATTTTGGAAGAAGTTTTTCAAGATGGGAATGTAAGAATAGTTATTACTTATTATGCATGGAGGCTTGGAGGGAGCTGGAAGCTTGGAAAACACAGACCATCTCTGCTTCATGAATCTGAGATCCCTAGAAAAGGATCCCAGAATCTTAGAAATCTGAAAAGGAATGTTAATAGGTCTCTGTGTCCAGTCTTCTGTCTCCAAGCAGTTGATTGACAAAGGGCTGAAGCCCAACAGAAATCAATACAGAGAAGTTTCAGAAGTGGGTACTAATGACTCAGCTGCCAAAGCCATTACTCATACTGGTAAAAGGAGTGAGTAACCCATTCCAGGAAGTTCTGTCCACTTGAGAGCTGGCCTTAACTCTGTTTTTACTTTCTCTCTATGCTTTTCTGCCTCTCAAGGACAGAATGCCCTCCAAGAAATGGCCTGGGTAAATCCTTACAATGTCAGGTCCCAAACCAAAGGCCCAGATGTGGAAAGCATAGACATCAGACCCTCCCAAACCCATAAACTCCCCACACTGAAAATCCTATTAGTCACTACTAGGCAAATGACTGCTTGTTATCCCGGGATATTTCCCTTGATTGTTTTTTTTTCCCCTTGATTGTTTTGAGATAAATTTTTATTTAGTAGGTTCATCTCTCCATCTAATCAACCATTCACTTTCATTTATATATATGCATGTATCTATACATAGATACATTATGTATCTTATGTATGTAAATTTAGCCACATTATGTATGTAAATTTAGTGGAATATATGAAATACAAAAGTGAATATTTTTACAAATATATATTATATAATACATATATTTTATATACACACATATGTATGTATATTACTCAAATGTAGCTATAAGACTGATTTGTTTTCCTAGCATGCTTAAAGTCATACCCAAGGATAAATGGCTTGATGTCTGGATAAGGCATATCACAAGGGAAATCACAAGGCCCTCTGGTCTCAAGAGTGAGAACTACAGAGATCTGAGAAGAGAGGGTCCCGGGTGCCTGGGTGATTTGGGTGGACATCACAGAGGGGAATGTGAGTTAGGCTTTGAAGAATGGCAGAATCTATTTAGAGGGCAGGAGGAGGCATTCATTGGAAGGTCCCATCTTTTGGGGAATCTCACTCTGTTCAAGAGTGTTGGTCTTCCCTCCTTTCTCTAGTGGCACTGTCTCTGAAATGGGCATCCTTGGTTCCTTCCTTCCTGGGAAGGAGGACATTTACGCAGATGGGGCCCTGGGCCCTGGAGATCCTGTCTCTTCTCATTCCTTCTCACATGGAAGCAGCTCATCTGTGATTGTGCTGGGGTACAGAGAGGGCCTCCTTCATTCAGCTGAAGGGTCAGGAGGAACAGGATTAAATATGAGGGTCCTTAGTTGGGGTACCATATGTCTGGCTTGCCTAGATGGTAACCCCCGATTTTATGCCTGTTAGGCCTGGCATTCTGTCCAAAGTAGCACTTCCTTTTCTTATCAAAAGACTCCCCATTTATATGGCAAATTATATGGTGCCCCCCCCCCCCCCCAGCAGAGAGCAGGAGGAAAAGGAAGATGAGTGATAGAGGTCTTTGACAGAACCTCTCTTGGAAAAGGATTTGGCCTCAGAGTCTAACCGTGTTGGTCAATATCACCTTGGTTTAATATGTAAGGAAGCAACAACTTCCTCATAAAGGCCAAGGTGATTTAATCAGAACCCAGGTGATACCAAACCCATCCTCCTGTTCCTGGATCAAGTGCACTCATCCCAGAGGTGGCTGGCATGGGTCTGGAGAGTGCTGGCTATGCTCTGGCTGGAGACACACTGGGCATGTGGTATGCCAACAGAATTCACCAGCAGGTTCTGACCAGGCCGAGGCAGACGCCACAGGTATCCTAATCTAGCCACAAACAGCAGTAATGGCAAATTCTAACCTTGCACCTGTGTTTCCCTCCACCTCCTGGTGGGACACTTCGGGAAGCAGGTGGAAGGCAGAAATGAGACTAGACCAGCAGATGGCCGGCTTCTACTCCTCTTTGGCCACTTGTTATTAGGGGAGGTCACTTGTTTCCTCTGGACTTCAGTTTCCCCCTTGTAAATAAAATGGAATAATGCTACCACCCCAGGCTACTTTTTCTAATTGTTTGTAATGTCTGTTAATTGTTTTCAGTAGTCAAAACCCTTCAGGGGCAAGGGCTTATCTTGCTGGGTTTCTCCTCCAAAGCTTGGCAGATGCTGCTCCGGTCTTCAGCCTTTGGCAGGTTCCTAGTCCTCTTCCTCCAGTCTCAGGTCTGCCCCACAGCCCCCACCGAGCAACAAGGAAGGCATCCCCAGGGCCTGAGGTGGTCCTCTCCTTAGAAGTCAGGCTGACAACAGGCAGATCAGTAACAGCCTGAGGCCAACCTTCAGGTACTAATCTTAAAGCAGACTTGAGCAGCATTACATTTTAAGTGACTTTACTTGCTTTTTTCTTTGTTTTATGCTTTCAGCTAATATTTATTGTACAGGTCTACATGCCAGACCCTATACAAAATCTTGGCATGCATGATCTCATTTCTTCTTCCTGGCACCCCATCAGGAAAGGTGCTGTGATTATCTGTAGTTTACAGATGAAGGGCCACACCCCTAATGAATGGTGAAGTCAAGGTTCCAACCCAGCCCCATCTGCGCAGCAAGCTGGCCTGCCAATAGGGCCAAAAGCGTTGTTGGGGGTATTCCTGGAGCACTGGGCTTCCTTCCTGGCTCTCCTGTGAACTTGCTGCTCTCTCAAGCCCCGTGACTCATTATCATGGGAAAATTTTCCCTGAACGTTTCATGAGCAAGGCACACAGGGGGCCAGCAGCAACACAAAGAAATGGATGATTCAGTCACTGGTCCCAAGATCCACATCCAGCTCAGGAGACCAGGACTGTAAATAGTCCAAGGCAGTGTTCACTGCCATGTGTGGGCCATTACTGTTCTGTGACCCTATTCGTCCCCCAACTACCCCTCAAATCTTGGTATCCTTCAGATGTGAGTGACCAAATGGCCTCTTCTCCATGAGGCCAGTCTAACATGTGCTCCCATTTCTATCAGCATGGTGAATTTTCTTTTGTGTCATGGTCACTTGTGTTCCATTGTAGACTGAAAGCCCTTGTTAGGACAGAGCTATGTTTTACTTGTCTTTGCACAATGTCTTATAATTTTAGCTATTTTGAATGTTTCTTCTGTGCTAGGCAGTGGGCTGAGCACTTTGCATGTCCTACCTCATCTGATTCTCACAGTCACACTCAAATCTGCTTCCCCTTGATGAGGAAGTAGAGGCACAGAGGTGAACACATGTTGTTATGCCCCAATAACGGGTCCGTGATTAAAGGAGCGAGACTGATACAAAGCGAAGCTCAAGCAAAGCTTTATTTTGCGCCAAGCATCAAGAATCTAACCGAACGTTCGGGGCTGCACCTCTTACAAGAGAGGGCGACCCTTCTCTGTTTCACAGTCTAGCTTTTAAGGGTAAAGGCCATGCGGTTGGGCCTGGCCATGCACAGGTAACCAATGAGATTGTAACACACACAGGAAACTCCACAGTGATGTTAGGTGACCAATTGAATTATAATTTACCCTAGTAGACATTTGAATCAACCTATTACATCTTGATCAGGATTGGCGCCAAAAGGGTTCCCAAAGGGCGGGGGCCCATACTCCTTGGTAGCTAGGGAGACAGTATGCAACCCCCTACTGATTGGATGTCTCCACCTGGCCTGACACACCTTTGTATCTGGGCATCGTTACCTGGAGCTGGTTTCCAGGACCGCCTTTAAGTTAATCCCCTGGGGGAAGGGGAGCAAGGACAGTTCAAGGGCTAAACAACAAGGTTTTGTTTAACCTCAATGAAAGCCTCTTGACAAAATATAAACATAAAATAGGTCCTTACAATGTGGCTAGTGGTCACAGGGCTGGGACCATCTGTGTGGCTTCATAGCTCGCTACTGCACACAGTGAGGCTAATGCAGATTGAACTGCTGGGACAGCTGCCAGCCCTTGGGTAGAAGAGCAAGAGCCCACTGCCACCACCACTACCTCCACTGTCTCCCTCACAGGCCCTCCAAATGTCTAGAGAGTCACCAGCCACCTTCAGTTGGCTTTCTCAGAGGTGGTCTCATTAATTACCCCAGCTCTTGGAAGAAGGTCTCCTCAGTGAGGTGGCCCAAGGCCAAAGAGCGGGGGCTCTTCTGAGATTGTCAGGTGTCCTAGGAGAAGAGGAACCTAGAGTTCATGGTATAGTGGGGAGCCTAGCGGCCTTCCCAAGAGGAACCTGGAAGCAGCCCTAGCTGGTTGTAGCACTTCTGTCCCTGTGAACATTCAGTCATCAGAGGAGATTGAATCCTGACCTGTCACAACCTCTCACACTGCAATTCTGCCCTTGCAGCCACGCAAAATTCAAAATTCTTGGCATGACTTCCCACAGGTCCGGGCCTCGTGGCCTTCTGGCGCTCGCAGTTGCGGCTCTTCCTCCGTCTTCACATCACAACACCTGAGCCACCCTCCAGGGGCTCCATCCCACCCCTTCCTCTGTACCTGCGCTCTTAGGGTATTGAGAGTTACTCCTCTTGGCAGCATTTTGGGTAGTGATATACAGGGCAGGGAACTCTGCTGGGGTTTGAAGGGCTGTGGGGGCACTGAGGCAGTCCCACCGGATGAGCCTCCCCATGCTGAAGCCCAGTTCCTTCAGAGGCCAGTCACATGGGTAACACTCATCCTGACCCTCTTCCCCTGTCTCTTGTCCTGCAGGTGAGGACACAGGGCAGGTTCTGAGCTCCCAGCACTTTGCTGTGCAGTCACCCAAGGTCAGTCCTTTAGACAACTGTCGAGTCACAGACTAGTTTTTCTCTAGCCACACTCCCTCCCTTGGGACTCATTCTCAGCCCTACTGGAACTCTTGCCTCTACTCCACATCCAACCCTCCAGTCCTATCCAAATTGCCTTTTATTTACACGTTTCCTCTTTTGCTCTCTCCATGTCCTCTAAGCTTTAATTCCCATTTTTCTTATGGGTGGGAAAAGGTTAAAGAAGGAGTGGGGCATGAATAAGGGGTGTTCCCTCACTTGGAAGCCTGACTTCTACCCCCCCGTCCCCACATCCAGACCGGCACTATGCTTCCCCTGTGCCTCCAGGGCTGTCTGCTCACCTGGGAGCCTGCACATTTCCTGCTGCAGCTTGATTAGATGGTGTGATGCAGCCCTGTACTGCTGAGCCACTTCTTAAATCAGATGTTCACTTAGCACAATCATGTCATTATGAGAAGTTTAGTGCTATTGTAGCATTACATACACTTTTCCAATTGATTTTGGATAGAGAAGGATTCAATTGTTGTGGGGTTCTACATGTTGAGCTTCATGCACATTACATTTTTAGGAAATCAATGGCTAACTATGGAGGCCGTTTTTGGGCTGGAGCTCTTACTAGAAATCCATAGCTGGTTCAGCAAGGTGGAAGGTTATCTAGGAAGAAGAGGAAGAGGGAGCAAGTTGCAGAAAATACTAGAAGGGGATTTCCCCTCTGTTCCTAACCTAGAAGCCTGATACAGGGTCCCTAAGTTTGAAAGAGAATTTTGGAGGTCTTCACATGTCCCCATTCTACAGATAAGGTGAAAGATGCTCAAGCCAGAGGTGCTCAATCCAGCCAGTGCTATTTCCTCAATATGCACTAAAGTTGAGTCTTCCTGGATGGGTCTTTTGATTAATATTGCTAGGAATTCTCTGGCAAGGATCTGCCTGGTTACAGGCATATTTGCAGGTCACAACTGAAATTTTTAGAAATGAGAACCAAGCCATACTTACCAATGTCTCCCCTCTCAGTATTCACCCAGGTTGTTGAGAGCACAAGCTCATGATTTTTCTGCCCGCTTTCCTCCTGGGTATCACCAATGGGCCAGCCCATACCCTGTTGTAGGCAGCTGCGATTGATCTTCCTTCATTCCATTTTCTCAATATTAGCTCCTGAGAAGTGTTGTTCACTGACTTTTACCTTGGGCTTCTATTTTTTTCTTCGAAAGGTTCATCCTTCCTCCTGCCCTGACCTACCTTTTTAAGGCCTCCTCCAATTCCTTCCCTTCCCCCTTTTTCCTTACTATTTACCTATTGCCCACTTCTGGGAAGTTAGGCATAAGTACTACCTTAAATTACATGAATGGGGACTTGGGCCATTTTCTAAATTAAGTGGGCAGGAGGTTCCTGGAAGACCAAGAACCTGGTGAAAACAGCACACTGTCCTGTTGGAACAAAAGTTGCCTTCTCTTGTGGGATCTTATAATTCAACCAAGCAGAACCTCCTTCCTAGCCTCACATGGAACCTGTCTCTCTGGGCATCGTTCTACTAATGCAGATCATGGGAGCCTACAAGGGGCTCTAGGAACGAGGGAATGAATAGAATAATAGAAAGCACCCATGCTACTATAGGAAAACAGCTCCAATGCATGTGGCAGAATAGCAGCAAAATCCCATGAGTACAATTTGATGGACGAAGTGATAGAATATATGGAGTTCTGGGATTATAGAAGTGTGATCTCTTTCAGCCCCATTCTTTCAGAGATTAGAAGGGGGCAATGTGCATAATGAAGGTAAATCATGTTGAGTTGGAAGGCATCAAAAAGTTCATCTCGAGGGATAGGCTATTGTTATGAGTTGTTCCCCCAAAAAGTTATATTTTAGACCACAGAAAGTGACCTGGTTTGGAAATGGAGTCCTTGCAGTTGTAATTAGTTAAGGTCACAATGGAGTAGGATGTGCCCATAATCCGATGTGATTAGTGTTCATATAAGAAGAGGAGGGAGACACAGTGAAAATGCCGTGTGAAATGAGACAGAGATTGCAGGGATGCCTCTACAAGCCAAGGAATGCCAGCAAACCACCAGATGACAGGTGGAGGGCACAGGGCAGATTTTCCCTCTGAGCCCCCAGAAAGGACCAACCCTGTTCACACCTCAATTTCAGGCTTCTCACTTCCAGAACTGAGAGAATAAATTTCTGTTGCTTTTAAACCACCACGTTTGTGGTGGGCAATTTGTTATGGCAGCCCTAGGAAACTAATGTAGTTATCAAAGGGAAATTAGACCTTGTAAATCAGTTGTATGTGTTTTTCCACATTAAGGGAGCCAGAAAAATGAGGTGATGCATGAGAAACTGAAGACAGTAGCCAACAAAAATGCTGATTCTCATTCTGGTTCCAGTCCATAATGACAGTTCACAGGGTCTGGTGACATTAAAATAAGCATCATCATCATCATAACAACAACAACGACAACAACAACAATAGGCACTACATAAGGAGTTTTTTTGGAAACCTAATGAAAGTACCAGAATAAGTCAGACTTTTGGACTGTTTTTCCTTTTGTACTAATAAAAACCTATCTTTAATAAACTTCTATCAAGAAAATAGAGACATATCTTATAATTTATAATCAAATTGTACCCTAAGCATTTCCTGGATTTTCAAAAAGATTTTTATTTATTTATTTTGGGGGGAGCAGAAGGACAAGCAGACTCCCTGCTGAATAGGGAGACCAACTCCCGGGCCAGATCCCAGGACCCCGAGATCATGACATGACCAAAAGTCAGATGCTTAACTGACTGAGCCACACAGGTGCCTCTACACTTCCTGTTTTTAAAAAATGATATCTGTATTTTTAGAATATTCATTGAAGATTGCTAGTAATGCTTTCCTGGAAAGGACCATCATTCATACTGAAGTAGTCTCTCTTAATTTACTTTTAATTTTACATTTTTCTTGGTCCTTGACGTTCACAGCCTGGGAATTGCTATATAATCTTTTAGCTGGGCATCTTAAAGTCTGTCCTCTACTTGAAACCTCTGGAACCCCCAGACTGGGAGTTCTCAAACTGGAGTGACCAAACCCCTCAGGGGACATTTGGCAATACTGTAACCACTTGGGGAGAAGGGTGCTACAGGTTTCAGTGAGTAGAGGTCGAGGATGCTGCTCAATATCCTACAATGTACAAGACAGCTTTCCCCAAAATAAAGAATTATCCAGCTCAAAATGTCAGTAGTACTACATTTGAGAGAAGTTGCTCTAGACCGATCTCACTTTTCTCCCTTATAGGATTAGCATATTCTGTGTGCTCTGATTCTGGATATGCATTTATCAAGTTTTGTATTGTTTTCTAATTGTTTCCATGTTTCAATGGATGTGAGTTTCAATTTCAGCTCTTTTCTATTTATCCAGCTGTATAATTTTGGCTGCATCACTCAACTTTTCTATGATTTGACATTCCTATCTGTAAAATGAGATAATAATAATATTTAACTTGAGGGTTGTTTTAATGATTCGAGTCAACTCACATCAATAATGCACTAACTAACATTCGCTTAGTGCTCTCCATGGACCAAGGACTGCGCTAAATACTTTAAGTTTGTTCTCTCTGTCTTTAAAACAACTCTGTATAGTTAGTATAATGACCACCTTTCATTTGTGTACATTTGGTATGTTTGGTTAACTGTAGCCATTTCCACGATCATTATTTCTTCCAGGTGGGTGCTCAGAGACTAAGGGTGGAAGGAGGATTGTCCTCTAGACTCTTGACCGTGGGCACCTGATTGAGATGGGCCACCGGGTCCCCATCTAGTTGGCAGGGGATAGGTTCAGCACCATATCCATAGGTTTCCTTCTCCTCAAACCAGCATTCTGGTCCAGGCATGTCTTTCTCATGGAGTAAGAGAACAAGTTTCACTGGGCAAGTCCATTTAAAGACTTTGCTTATTTCTGGCCTGCTAACATCCCATTAACCAAAGCAAGAGGGAGCCCCCTGCAAAATGATATGGCAAAGGGTATGGATCAGGGAAGCGTAAAACATTCGGGTCATCAATGCAATCTACCACAGGTTTGCAACTCAGATCCTTTCCATCAGTCCCGCTCTTGCTGCGCAGAAGGAAGCTGGGGGTCTTTTGTTCTGCCAGAGGAATAAGTGCTGGCTTTGGAAGAAGTTCCCCTTCCCTTCTTCCCTCCATGAACTGGGCAGGATGCATTCTGGGATGTAAGATATTGAAGGGTCCTGGCCAGGGCCCAGCGCTGTCTTGCAATGGGTTTCTGGCTGGGGCAGAGTCACCCAGTATTTTCCAAGGAGCCGGAGAAAGGCAGGGCAGAGTCTCCCTCACCCCCAGCTAATCAAGGATTTGCAGACAGAGGGAGAGATATTAAGCCAGGAGCAGGGGGGAAGGGCCACTTTGAAAAGCCTTTAGAAAGCCTCCTTTCCCATCTGTTCAGCTCGTGGGAAGACTCTGTTTTCCGTACTTAAAGGATTTGTAAATTCATTACCAACAAGTAAAATGTACAAAGCACACACAGAGACATAGAGGTCTGATTCACCATCTGCTGGGGAGTTGCCTCCATGCAAACAGAGCGGAGCCGTTGTTCCTGTCAGTGAGTGGGGTGGACGCCGGCCCACTGGGGCCCAAGAGATGCTGCAGGGCAGGGTTCTTCCATCATATTTTACTGCACGTGGAGAAGGAGCTGTGCTTATAGGCCCTGAAACCTGCCTCATTCCCTCCTTCTCCCACTGAAAGCTCTTGAGCTGGAGAAAGCCTACTGTTTGCCATAAAACACGGAAGAACATCATCTTAGCTTCTGCAGACTCTGAACAAAACTGGGTCAGAGTGCATTTTAAGCTGCTGGAATTCCAGAACGCCCAGCCTCAACGGTTTTAGCTTGGCTGAATGTTGTGGGAAGGGCCACTGGCATGGCTCTCTCTCCTGCTAAAGAGATCTGTTTCCAAAGCACTATTCTAACCTCTGTTCTTGCTGTTTCCAGAAAATTACATTTAGGACTAGTCCTAGAAAAGAGTGTGAATGAGGAAAGTTTGTGTTCGACTCCTGTGGTATTGGCCTCCTGGCACCCCGCTCCCTTATGCTGCCTCTTAGCAACCACAGCTGTGGCCACTTTACTAGGCTCCCTGACATTTGAGACCAACCCCAGACTTCACCACTGGGGAGGAGGGAGAAGCTCCATGCCAAAGGAGTGGTGCCATTGCTCCCTGTGCCTGCAATTATGCCCTTACTCAAACTCCCTAAGGTCTGCCCTGTCCATGATTCCACCAGCTGCACTCCACGCAGACAGAGGTTTCTGAATTGCTCCTGTGAGGTGTGAGTACATTCCTCCAAGACCAGGCCTGCCTCACTCTTGCCAGTCCTTCCAGAGAAGAGCTCTGGTCCTCAAGTCCAGATTAACAGCTAGTGCCCAGATACCACACCTGACATTGCCTGCCTTTCTCAATTTCCTTAACTGCCATGCTTCTCTTCTGCCAGTAAGAATGCCCTGTTAGCCTGGGTGACCTTTGTGATGGCCCACCCAGACTCCTCACTACGTCTGTCTCCTCCTTAAGGCTCTTTGCTCGGCTTAATCATTTGGGGGACTGACTGGCCACAGATAGGTGTTCTACCCTGGTGACAGTGCCATAGATCTCCTCAGGGCCCACTGTCCTGCCGTCTACTGGCTGCCTAGGCTTCCTTGTTGTTACGTGTTCCCCAGGTATGTCTCCTCGTCTTTGTCACCTTCCTCCTGTTGGAACACTCTGTGTCCTGGCACATATAAAAGATAGAGTCCAGGACTCCCGATAATGGCCCAGTCCAGCTACTTGCTAGCTGAGAGACAATTCATTCATTCTATAAGCTGTTGAGCACAGCACCAGGCATATTTTTAATTGTTGGATAAGCAAACTAGGTAGGGTCCCTGCCATCAGGCAATGCACTCTGCAATTGAGGAGAGACAGATGACAAAATCTTAGTAAGAAAATGGATAGTTACATAACAAAAATAACCCTGGATGACTGAAAAGTATGTCATTGAGACGAGAACAGTGTTGAAAGAGGGCTTGAAATAGAGAAGCTGGCTAAGTTCTCTGGGCAGGTGCTTCTTGGCAGAGACCGAGACCTATATTATGAGAAGGAGTCAGCACCCCAGTGAACTGGGAAAAGAAAGTTCCTGGCAAGGGATCAGCGAGTGCAAAGGTCCTGGGTGTGTGTGTGGGGAGGTGATCTTGATGTGTTCCAGGGACAAAAGAGGGCCAGGGTAGGTGTAGCCCAGTGAATAGCACAGAGAGTGATGCCCTAAGGATGAAAAGTTAGGGAGGAGCTGGACGACTGGGACCTTAGGTTATGGGAAGCACTTTGGTCTTCGTATCAAATGCAATGGTAAGTGTGTATAACATTTTAGGCAAGGGAGAAATATAAGCTGATTTACATTTTAAAGGAACATGCTGGCTGCTGCAGGGAAATCAGGGAAGTGATGCTGGTGACTTGGACTCCAGTGATAGCAGTGCAGATGGTGAGAGATAGGCTGCTTGAGGATGCATTTCCAAGAAGAGATAACAGAACTCACTAATATATTGGAAATGAGCTAGAGAAAGGAAGCATCAAGGACAACCACAAAAATGTCCCCTAACCGCCATGAACTCTGGTGTCCTCACTACAACATAATTGTATATTTGATGGGCGTTAAACAATTTAGAGCCAAATAATTGAATGAGTGCCTGGCCCTGATGATTGCGCTTATTTGAGCAACAAAACAAGCAAGTGAAAAATGTACCTGTAGTGCCCTGGCCTGCCCAGGCACAACTTGGTATAGAGTGTTAGACTCGCCATGTGCTCTTCCTCCCCTATGCCTCTGCACGTGCAGACCTGGAACACGAGTCTCCCTGCACCCGTCTTCACTTGGAACATCCTGACTTGCCTTTCAGATCCCAGCTAGACTTGAATTCTCAAGCACTTCATAAGACATGACTAGGTTCCTCTTCTCTCATCCTGCTACTGAAATTGCGGGGTTGTTTGTCTACTTTCCTTCTTAGTTGGTAAGTCTAAGGACTGGGTCTAAACCCCCCAGGGCCTAGTGATTTCTAGCTCATGGTAGAAACCCCAGGTTGTTGAATAGCTCAAGAATCCCCCCCCCACAAACACACATCCCACCCTCTTAGCTATCTTGCTCTTCTCCCTTGAAACTGAACTGTTGTAGTTTTTTGCACACCCCCATCCCCCCAGTCCTCTCTGTCTGCCTAAATCCCAATCAAACTTCAAGGCCAGTTCAAGAACCCTCTGTTCTATTGAGCTCCCAGGTCATGCTAGAACTATTCACTTTCCTTACTACTCTGTGCAAGAGTTGACAGAGCAGGCCTGATGCTGTTATCCTTAGAAAACCTGCTTGTAAGGTTAGTCCTTGCCTGGCATCTGGAAACATGGCTGGTTAACAGGTCCTTGCTCTCATATAGTACTTTCCCTAAGTGGTAAGAGTGACTCACACTGCCTTGAACACATACTTTCCCTCTGGGAAGCTGGAGTTTTGGTATATGCTAGGTACATGCATAGCTATGTGCCTATGTGACCAGCCCCAATAATAATCTTGGGCATTGAGTCTTTAATGGACTTCCTTGGGCAGAAACATTGCACATATATTGCTACATTTTTGTTGCTGGGTTCTTTCTGCATGCTCAGTCTTGGGAAGGAGAGAACATGGGGAAATCTGCACATGGATTCCTTCAGATCCCACCTGTGCCTTTTCCCTTTCTGTTTCAGCTGTGTGTCCTCATCACATCATTGAAATAAACATTAGCCATGAGTACAAGTATATACGGAGACCTCTGAGTCCTTCTAATGAATATCCAAACATGGTCTTGGAGGCCACAGCACAAGCTCCTTTGGAACCTTAGCATTACTGTACCATTACGTAACTGCTTTTTACTGTTATGTAACTGATTTTTATGTGTAAGCTTTTGTATTCCTTCCCGCAAGATCCTGGAAGACAGAAATATGCCTATATGTACTTATATCCCATGCAACTCATTGCACAGAATACCCAGCAGGAGCCCAAGAAATACCTGTTGAGAGAATGAATGAATAAATGAAAGGAACATCAAGGCTACTGGCAGTTGGAGCAGTGGCCTTGTGGCAAACTGTGGGCAGATAGCTGAGATGCTTTAATGCTATTAGTGGTGTCCTAACTCCTGGGGCAAAAGGAAGCTGAATTGATTAGGCTTTAGTAGGGTTTCCAAGTAATTCCTGGCATCATAAGGCAGCCAAGGAAGGCTCTGCTAAAACACCCAAGAGATAGAGACTGCTGTGCACAAATGCAAGAAGAAATAGCTATGACAGACACAGAGCTGTTTGCAAACTGTGTGTCTAGATCCCAGGGGCTTGCGGCCTCAGCACTGTATCCTGTACCAGAGGGCCCTTTGTTTGCATATTTATACCACTAGGAGTGTAGGGGGGTGATCATGTGTGTACACACTTCCCTACACTTACTTGCAAAATTACATGAGTGAGGATATGCCTATATGTGTATGAGCACACATGTTTCACATATGTCTGCATATGTGTGCACTCTTCTGAGTTTGCATAGGCTTGCAAGCACAATTATGTGAGTTCATGCATTTGGAGTATGCAGGCGTGTGTATTTGTCATGCCCATTCACACCAAAGTGGGCCTGTGCACATATGTGCACATGCATACTGATCTTTTCTTATCACCTCTGTACTGAGCGCAGACAGCTGCTTTAATAACATCTACAGCTGAGCAAGTATACTGACTGCTGTGGCCCCGTCGTGCTATCAGGATTGCTTCAGCCCTTTCAGGATTACCAGTGCTCAGTGCAGTTTAAATATATCTTTACTCCTAATCCCTAAACAAAGATGCAATGATTTCTACTAAATATGTTGGATTATTTATTAAGATAAAGTCAAGGATACAAGAAGCCACGTCTGGTGGAACACTGATTGCCATTCAAATTGGGAGATCATGAAAACAGATGCACCTCCGCTCCAGGGGGGTGGAAGGAGGTTAAAGGAAAAGGAAAGCCAGCAAATGATTAAAACAGCCTGATGCCTAGAGGTGGAGCAGTCACAGTCATGGGTGACAGCAGCTTATGCAAATACACCAAAGCAGGTGAGGGGGGAACCATTGGAGGCCCTCCCCAGCACTGGGATGACACTGGGCTATTCTGCGAGGATCATGGACCAAGAGCCAGGCCTTGGGTAAGAATCCTCTGTAAAAGTGCTAGGACAGTTAAGCAACCCATACTTTTGAGGAATTCCCAGTGCAGTGATAGGTTAGGAGAATTAGAAGGGTCACCGCTAGCCCAGAGGAAATTTAGGGGAAAATTTGGAGGATGCTCCTCATTCTCCAAGTGCATGCAGTCATGTCCCAGGGAGCATAGCTTGGTAAGTAGATTTATGAGAATTTTAAACCACAAATACCTGTGGTGAGTGAGCATGCATGAGCAGATGCCACACTCTGAGCACAGAGGAAGAAGGCTGGAGGGTTGAATGTGGGTGAAGTACCTCCTGCCCCAAGGAGGAAGTAGGCCAAATGCAGGAAGTCAAAGAGACTGCTTCTCCCCTTGGGCCCACCACCACTGGTGCCACAGTATTTCTCCTCTATCCTGGTTCTCCCAGCCCTCATGCTGCTCTCAACAGGGAGTTTTTTGGTACATAGAAACTGCTCAGACTTGGAATCTGGAGAGAGTTATACTCATAAATAGCTACATTTTTCTGTGTATGTTTGAGTGAGTAACTTAACTTCATGCTTCATTCTCTTCAGTGAAAAGGGAATGATGATTTTTTGTTGTGAAGTCCAAATGAGATAACAATTATATAGCAAACCCATGCATGTAACCTGTGCTAGATGCCATGCAGAAAATGAGAAGTTACAGCTCTGACTTGAATGAATGTATCCTTCATGAACTCATTGATATGGCTGGATTTAAGTTTGTCATCATTTCTTTTTTTTTTTTTTAATTTACCACATCTGTTCTTTTTATATTTTCTTTAGTGTTTACTAATTTTTATTACTCCATCTTATCTCCTTTGTTGACTTATTAGCTATAATTCTTTGTTGTGTCATTTAATGGTTGCTTTAGGGTTTATAAGGTACTTTAACTTATCATAGTCCACCTCCAAAGGTTATTGCACCATTCAATGGAGAGTATAAGAACCTTATAATATTATATGTCCATTTCTCCTTTGTTCTAATGTTGTCACATATTTTCCTTCTACACATGTTATATATGCCACATTACATTATTAATATGTTTGCTTTAAACAATGAATTATCTTTAAAGGTGATTTAAATAAAAAATATTGTGTACACATGTATGTATATAGTTGCCATTTTCAGTAATCTTCAGTGTGTGATATTAACATGTATTTCTATTTAGCATATTTTTCTTTTTACATTTCTTATAGTGGCACTCTGCTGGTACTGAATTCTTTTAGATTTTGCATATGTGAAGAAGTCTTTTGCTTGGTATAGAATGCTAGGTGGATAGTTTTGTTCTTTCAGTACTTAAAAGCTGTTGCTGTAATGTCTTCTTGATTACCTTGTTTCTGATGGAAAATTTGGTATTATCCTTCTCGTTATTCCTCTGTACTTAATGTGTCTTTTTTTCTGAATATTTTTAGATAACATCTTTATCATTCATTTTGGGAAATTATGGTAATGCTTTATTTGATAAAAATCCAACATGCATTCCTGATAAAATCTTTCAGTAAACTAAGAATAAGAGGTCACTTCTTCAACTGATAACTGGAATCTACAAAATACTGCATTTTGCATTGTACTTAGTACTTTTCTCCAAAGCTGAGGAAAGTCTACTCTCACCACTTCTATTTGACATTGTAACAGAAGCACTAGCCAGTGCAATAAGGCAAGAAAAAATTGGAAAGAGGGAAAGGAAGAAGTAAAACTGTCTTTATATGCAGACAACATGAGTCTTTATGTCAACATGAATGTCAATGTAGAAAATTCTATGGAATTTTATATATATATCTATATATCTATATATCTATATATATAGATATATCTATATATCTCTCTATATATCTATATCTAGATATAGATCTATAGATCTATATCTATATAGATATAGATCTATAGATCTATATCTAGATATAGATATATAGAGAGATATATAGATATATATAGATATATCTATATATATCTATATATCTCTCTATATATCTATATATATCTATCTATATATCTATCTATCTATATATATCTATATATATCTATATCTATCTATATCTATCTATATCTATCTATATCTATATATATAAAATTCTAGAGTGTGTGTATATATGATATATATATAAATATATATGGCATATATATAGTGTGTGTATATATGATATATTATACAAGGCATATATATTTATATATATATAAGGCATGTATATATATGTTTGTATATATATCATATATACACACACACTAGAATTTGATTTAGCTTATTGCAGGATATAATACCCAAGTACACAAGTCAATTGTATTTTTAAATATTACAAAGTAAAGATTAGAAATTGAAATACAAAAAATAACACTTACTCCATCAAGGACATAAAATATTTGACAGAATATTTCATGTACATTGGAAACTGAAAAACATTGTTGGGAAAAGTTAAATAAGTTCTAAATAAATGAGACATATGATGTTCACAAGTTGACAGGTCAATATTGTTAAGATGTCACCTCTCCCCAGGTTTTAGGTAGAAATTAGAAAACCAATTCTAAAATTCATGTAAAAATACAAAGAACCTAGAATAGCCAAAACTACTTTGAAGAAGTTGAGGAAATAACATTATAACTTCAAGACTTACTATAAATTTATAGTGATTGACATAATCTGGTTTAGTTGTAAAGATAGACAAACTGTTTTATTGCATAGAATAGAGAACCCAGAAATAGACCCATGCCAATATGGACTGCTGATCTTTCATAAAGGTACAAAGGAAATTTTGTATAAAAAGGATAGTCTTTTCAATGAATTGTACTAGAATGGTTGAACATCCATATGCAAGAAAATAAACTTTGATTGTAAATGGCCTATTTGATAAAGGGTTAGTATCTGAAATATATAAAGACCTTATATAACTTAACACCAAAACAAACAAACAAACAAACAAACACACAAACAATCTGATTTTAAAAAATGAGCAGAGGGTCTGAATAATACTTTACCAAATGCTCAACATCACTAATCTTCAGGGAAATGTAAATCAAAAACACGATGAGATATCACCTTACACTTCTCAGAATGGCTAGAATAAAAAAGATAAGAAATAACAGGTGTTGGTGAAGATGTGGAGAAAAGGGAACTCTTGTGCACTGTTAATGAGAATGTAAATTGGTGCAGCCATTGTGGAAAATGGTATAGAGTTTTTTCAACAAATTAAAAATACATAAAATCCAGTAATTGCACTACTGGGTTTTTACCAAAAGAAAACAAAAACACTAATTCAAAAAAACATATGCACCCACATATTTATTGCAGGATCATTTACAATAGCCAAGATACAGAAGCAATCTAGATGCCCATTGGTAGATGAATGCATGAAGAAGATATGGTATACATAAGCAATCGATTAGTACTCAGCCTTAAGAAAGAATGAGATCTTGTCATTTGTGACAACATGGGTGGACCTAGAGGATATTATGTGAAGTAAAGTAAATCAGACAGAGAAAGACAAATGCCACATGATTTCACTTATATGTGGAACTAACAAAACGAAACAAAACAAAACAAAACAAAACAAATGAACAAAGAAAAGCAGGAACAGGCCATAAGTAAAGAGTACACACTGATGGTTGTCAGAGGAGAAGTGGTGGGGGATGGGAAAAATGGGTGAAGGGGAGTAAGAGGTACAAGCTTCCATTTGTGGAATGAGTAAGTCATGGGAATGAAAGATATACCATAGGGAATATAGTCAGTGATATTGTAATAGCATTATGTGTTTAAAAAAAAAAAAGAAGAAACTTTGATCTATGTCTCTCACTACATGAATAAATTAACTCAAAATTGGTTATTGACCTAAATGTAAAACGTAGAACTGTTAAACTTCTGGATGAGAACCTAGGGAAAATCTTTGTAACTTAGGGCTAAGCAAAGACATCTTAGGTATGATACTAAAACCTTGTTCCATAAAAGAGCAAATTGATAAATTTTACTTCATCAAAGTGAAATTTTCTGTTCTTTGCAAGACTCTGTTAAAATAAAGAAAATATAAGCTGCACACTAGAAGACTATATTTGCAAAGTATATATTTGGTAAAGGATTTATATTAGAAATATATGAAGTAGTCTCCAAACTCACTAGTAAAAGAACAAGCAAGTTAAAAAACAAAATGGACAAGGATTTGAACAGGCACCTTACTAGAGATATACAAATGGCAAACAAAATAACTGAAAATTTGCTGAACAATAGTAATCATTAGGGAAATGAAAATTAAAAGCACAATAATAAGGTACCACATACCTATTCAAATGGCTAAAATAAAAAATAATAATCTTACTTAGTATCGAAGAGGTTATAGAGAAACTAGAGCTCTCATAAATTGCTGTTGAGAATATAAAATGGTAAAACTACTTTGGAAAATAGTTGAGCAGCTTTTAAAAAAATTAAAAATAAAAAAACTAATGATGTACTTTATGTTGGTTAATTGAACATAATAAAAAACATGTAGATGGAAGATATTATGAACCATTAAATGTGAATTTTTTATTATAGAAAATTAAAAATACACATACCATGTGATCTAGCCATTTCATTTGTAGGTATTTACCCATAAGAAAATAAAGCATAATTCCATACAAGATTCATGCATATATGTTTATAGCAGCTCTATTTGTAATACCCAAAAATAACAAATATCTAAATGCCCATTAACTATTGAAGCAATAATTCAATTGTGGTGTACTCCATACAGTGGGATACTACTGAGCTATAAAAAGGAGTGAATTTTTGACACAAACATCAACATGGATGAATCTGAAAATAATTATGTTGAGTGAAAAAAACAGAAAGAGAGACTATATATTATATAATCCCATCTGTATAAAATCATAGAATATACAATGTAACCAAAATAATGGATCATGGGATCCTTGGGAGTAGTGGGGTTAGTGGTGGTAATGTGAGGAAAGCAGGAAGGAGGAAGATTTGGGGAGGGGAGGAGCAGTATTTGTGTCCATTATTTTGATTATGGTTATGGTTTCATGAATGCAGTATGTCAAAACTTATCAAATGGTTCACTTATCCAGGATCTATAAAGAACTCCTCAAACTCAACACACACAAAACAGACAATCATATTAAAAAATGGGCAGAAGATATGAACAGACACTTCTCCAATGAAGACATACAAATGGCTACCAGACACATGAAAAAATGTTCATCATCACTAGCCATCAGGGAGATTCAAATCAAAACCACATTGAGATACCACCTTACACCAGTTAGAATGGCCAAAATTAGCAAGACAGGAAACAACATGTGTTGGAGAGGATGTGGAGAAAGGGGAACCCTCTTACACTGTTGGTGGGAATGCAAACTGGTGCAGCCACTTTGGAGAACAGTGTGGAGATTCCTCAGGAAATTAAAAATAGAGCTTCCCTATGACCCTGCAATTGCACTACTGGATATTTACCCCAAAGATACAGATGTAGTGAAAAGAAGGGCCATCTGTACCCCAATGTTTATAGCAGCAATGGCCACGGTCGCCAAACTGTGGAAAGAACCAAGATGCCCTTCAACGGATGAATGGATAAGGAAGATGTGGTCCATATACACTATGGAGTATTATGCCACCATCAGAAAGGACGAATACCCAACTTTTGTAGCAACATGGACAGGACTGGAAGAGATTATGCTGAGTGAAATAAGTCAAACAGAGAAAGTCAAGTATCATATGGTTTCACTTATTGGTGGAGCATAACAAATAATATAGAGGACAAGGGTAGATGGAGAGGAGAAGGGAGTTGAGGGAAATTGGAAGGGGAGGTGAACCATGAGAGACTATGGACTCTGAAAAACAACCTGAGGGTTTTGAAAGGGCGGGGTGGGAGGGTGGGGGAACCAGGTGGTGGGTATTAGGGAGGGCACAGATTGCATGGAGCACTGGGTGTGGTGAAAAAACAATGAATACTGTTACGCTGAAAATAAATAAAAAATTAAAAAAAATGGTTCACTTAAATACGTGTAGCTTACTATATGGCTATTATACCTCAAAAAGGTTTTTTAAGAAACTAAAAAATAAAGGATAGAAACAAATAATAAAGTAATAGATAGGTTGTGATTAATTTATTAATTAGGGGAGGTTAATTATCTGGACATCTAGATAGGTACTCTATTCAGGGAAACCCATACTTGTAGATTCATACCGTATGATGTTTATATAATCTGATTCTAAAAATTTCATTGATCTATCCCTAGAGTGGATACATTCCTTGTCCATAAATTAGATACCCTGTTGGGGGGAAAACAACCAGATAGTCTTAAATGTGAGATTCCAGGATAACAGGAGACACAGATGATCATTTCAATCTAAGGTACATTTGGCAAGTTGAAAAGACTTGAGAAGCATGATGAATATTACTCTTCAAAAAAATCATCAAATATCTGTTGTAAATACTCCTCTGCATTGAATGTGGGCTGAACCCTGTCTTGCTCTGTCTGAGTGACCCATTCTCTGCAGAGTAGACTCAGGAAAGCATGTGTAATGAAAGGGCTATGTAGCTGCCCTGGAAGAGCATCATTACACTTAACAGGGAGTGCAGGCTCTTTCTTTTCTCAGGGAAAACCATATAACTATAAAAACATGACTGAGGGGTAAGGCTCTGTCAGTAGAGATCAACACCGTAAAATGGCACAAGGCAGTTAATGCTGGCAGGAGACTTCCATAGTCCTCCGTCCTTGGACATCAGAAGGTAGTTGCCAGCCACTGATCACTGTTTCCTTTTTAGCAAACTTTATAATGGGAAGACCTGCACTGCCCAGTAAAGAAGAGCCCATATTCCAGTGCTGTGTGTTTAGATCGTTTTCAAATCAAGCAAAGGGAATTCCAACCATGGGAGTTATCCTGTATCCCCCACTTGGTGGGTTTTATCACACCATTTGCCTACTTCCCTGGTCCTTCCAGAGTCTCCAAGATTGTCTCTGGTCACCACCGCATCTCACTTCTCACTTTCTAACAAATCCAGTCCTATCATGGGTAATTCCCCTTTATGTGGTCCATCCTGTACAATTTGGGGGATTTTAAGAAGTAACTTCATTTAGAGATGCACAGAAAAATAAAATAAACCAAAGACAGGAAAAATGCAACACAAAGAAATGATAAAATAATAAATCAGGGAGTCTTATCTTATTGTAACCAGGTCATTCTGGTAACCATAGTGTTATGGGCACCCGGGGTTCAATTCTTTCATTCATTTGCACTGGACCCCAAGACCAGACCTGATTTCTCAAACCCCACACCCAAAGCCCAAATTCAGCTGATGCTTATCCTGAGCCTGGAGTGACCTCTCGGGATGTGAGCCCAGGTTGCAGATGCTTCCCTGTGAGCTGCTTCCCTACCTGAAGGGTCTCCTTGAAACCCAAACACCTTCCTATTCCACCCCAGCTTTACAATGTAGAGGTCATGCTTGTCTTGTTCTGATCCCTAGTGCATGGCACAGCATTCAGCGTATTGTAGGTCAGTATTTGTCAAGTGAAAGTGTGCTTTCTGGGCCTCAGCTACCTTCACTAACTCAGTCAGTGTCCTGCTCACTTCCCCTATGGTTATTAGCAACTATTGCAAATGAGTTCCTGACCTGTTTTTTTCTGGGGGGGTGGGGGGAGGAGTTGTTTTGTTTTGTTTTGTTTCTGAAACCTGGCTTCAAAAATTTTTCAGAAATCTGATTTGGATTTTAGCTCTACCATGTACTTGATGATGACAGGGGTTATGTCACCTATCATTTTGAACCTCATTTTTCTCATTGATGAAGTGTGAAAATCCTAAAAGAGATCACATAGAGGGTTGTTATAAAGACCGTTTCTGAATATACTGTGGTGTTTCATAATCTATGAAGGACAAAATAATGTTACATGTTGGGGGACAGGATGTTTAATCCCCACTTGTTCCATTCCAGGTAGAGGCTCTTCCATTAGGGAAGCTCCTGAGGCCTCTGTCTCCATACTCTGACTGCTCTGTTGGGTGAGTTTAGGAGAAGGATTAGAGCCTGTGTTGTTTGCCCTTCTCTTGCCTCCTTTGTCTCTAGCCAGACTGCTTATCGGAAGCACCTATTTTTATCTGCTCCTCTTAGTGTGTCTCACAGAGGTGGCCTGATTTCCAGAGCCATCTGACGCTGAGTGAATTATCGGTGTAAAGAGTAGAGTGGTGTAAGTCTGCTAGTTCAGCCTGATTAAAATTCAGCCTAGTCTTTATTGGTAATAATGATATTGTTTTTGATATGTCTTCATCTGTCTAATTTCTAAAACTGTCTCTCATTTGTCTCTGAATTCCAGTGGAACAAAGGGTATTATTAGCTGAGTTTCCTCAACCCCAACATTTGTCACTTTTGATCATTATTAAGAGTCATCCCAGAATTCTTTAGTTTCTGAATTTCTGAGGATGGTGCTATGTAGTTCCCACTCCTGGGCAAGAGGACTTGAGTTAAGTCTTCTAGAATCTGAAGACCCAGAGTGAACAACTACAGGGTACAAGGGGGAGGGGCCTGGTTTGGCCCAGCTCTCTATTCTTTCTTCCCCCATATACAAAGTCATCCCCTTCTCTCATCTGTGTCTACCTATAAATCTCATCTCGGGCCCAACCACTATCTCATCTCTCATGCTTCCTTTCTCCTGTTCTCACCAGCCCCTAGGCCTTGATTCTAAGCCTCTCTTTAAATCTCCCCCCAAGAAACCTTCCCTTTCTCTTGGCAAGCAGCGATGGACTCTCTGGGTAAAGTGAGCAGTGCTGATGTGTATGAAGGGAGCTCTGGAGAAATATATTGTGTAGAGAATGAGTGAAGGCTTGAGGAAGAAATGCTGTCTCTGGCAAAAGACACAAGAACCCTGGAGGATGTGCCACCCCTCTGTGAGTGATGGACCTGTTCAGTCTGAGTTACGGCCACATGCCAGATTATCATTTTGAATAGTTCAATATGGCTGCAGTCGGAGCCAGCAGGAGCTCACAGCAACCAGTTTAATAATCACGGGGTTCAATTTTGACATGGGGTGCTTGCTGGCATATAGATGCCAGGAGACAATTCTTTTGACCTGTATGCAAGAAATCCCAAAGATTAGTAAAATCAATCATGTCTTAAGCATGTTTGAAACCTGTCAATTGAGAATGCCGTGTCTGCAGGAGTTCCCTTTAGGTCCCCAGACCTGGTAACTACTGTGTGTAAATAGCTAGGTGGATACTAGAGTTACAAGATGAATTCTAGATTAACTTTGCTACTGAAAAGACATATTCAGAGGTGGGGCAGTGTAGTAGCAAGATCACTTAACCAGGAGTCAGAAGACTGACTTGAAATCTGGATTAGCCCTGACCAGCTGGGTGAACTAAAGTAAGTCTCCAGACTTCACTGAGTCTAGATTCCCCCATCTATTAAATGTAGAAAAGTTAAACCTGCTTTTCCTAATCCATAGTGGATTTGTGGAGATCAAAAGAGAGCATACATTTGAAATGACTTTAGAAGATGTGAACCATTTTTTAGATGTAAGACATTAACAGTCTTTGTGGTAATTTCTTATCTCCCCTTCCTCATTCTCCTTTGTCCCTTTAGCTGTCACTCCTTAGGGCCTTGGTGCTGCCTGCCCAAATTCCTCCCAGGGCTTCTTGTAGAAGAGTTCTCTATAGTCTCGCTCATGTGCTCTGTGCCCAAATTCAAATATTTCTGTTCTATTTCTCTAGGAGCAGTGGAGTCTTCAGTCATCCAGTGTAAAGATTGTTTCAGGTTATGGCAATCATGACACAATTGTTACTCTTGGGGCAGTGTTACTTCATAGTATATAATCTTATGAAGGAAGGGATCTCTAAGTGTGGAAATTTCAGGCAGGGCACCTAAGTTCATTGCTCCTCAAGCCCTCCAAACCTGCAGGTTAGGCTAGATGGGAGGGAACAAAAAGGTGAAGAATCCACAAAGTTCACTTTCACTGGAGCCCATCTCCTAGCACATACCCACTATGGGGAGCCCAAAGATCTGCCATGTACATTAGGCATTTGGGTCCAGGAGGACAGTCTTAGAGCAGCCCTCTAAATATTGCATTCAGGTTTGGTCTGCCTTTGAACTTGCTAGTGTTTTCTCGTACCTTGAATGTCAAACTGAAGGCTCAGAGCACAGTGTTGAAGCCCAACCTGCAGCTGCTCTTACATGCCCTGAGCAGAAGTGCCTACAACAAAAAACTAGTCAAATCCTAGATTTAACTGGTGCATCATTCATACTTAAGTAAGTGTTATGGATTGATCGGAACAGACAGGCTCTGGGGAAGCTCAGCCTGAACAAGAAGGAATGGCTTGGAATGCAAGAGAATACCTCTAACACAGGCAAGAATCCCATCTTTTATTAATATCTTTATTCATTGATTGATTGAATCATTCATTCCCTCACCAAAACTCAGTGTGGTTTTCTATGTTCTGTGCACATTTTAGCTGGGGTGAGAAGGAGCATGGTCTGTTTGAAGTGAGCCTGAAAAGAAAGGAAATGTCTGATAAAGAAAGATATGGAGGGGGAATGGTGCACATATTGTAGCTACAGGAACACTACTAGTGAAGGCTAAGGAAATAGGTTAAACAGTGAAAATATAGGGAAGAATGAGAGATGAGGCCCAAACTGGATGGAGTCAGAATTCAGAGAACCTGATACAGCATGCCATGGAATCTAGGCATTTTGCTGCCGGCAATGAGGACCCACATGGGTTTTTTTAAGCAAAAACATGGCATAATAATACTTGTAGTATTAGAAAGCCAACCTTAGCACTGGCATCAAGGAAGTAATAAGGGAAGTAATGGTAAGGATAAATACAGGGAGAACAGTTAAAATACAAAGAGGTAACATGGGACCAAGGTAGATAATGACAGTGGGAGTGAAAAAGATGGGTTGGAATCAAGAGATGTTTTGTAGGTGGAATTACCATAACTAATCTGGCAACCACATGGGGCTTAAGGGGAAAAGGGATAACTTAGGTAACTAAAGATAGTGGTGATAAAATGTACAGAAGAGCAGGAACAGGTGTTGAGGAAGAAGATTTGTTTTGGCCATCTTGAGCTTGATGTTTAATCCCCTGAGACATTTAAGGGGAGCTACTGAAGTAGGCAGTCATATAGACAAATCTGGAGCCCAACGTGTACAACCAGGATTCAGAACTAGTGGCTGCATCTCCACAGGTACTGTGTGATGATGCTGGAGTCTCCTGTCAACCACTAGAAACTCCATGGCATGGAGAAAAAGTTGAGGAAAGAAAGACTGATTCTTCACTCTTCTTTCTTCTCCTTTCTCTATTTGGCTTTTTTCTTCTTCTCTGAAGTGTCTCCTTGTTCTGATCACACATGACCATGACCACCCCAACCCACCTATTACCCAATCTTGGTGGAGTAAAAGATGGAAAGGAATGGGCTGATATAGCAGCCATGAGGTGAGTAGAAGCCCTAAGGCAAGGGAAGAAGAAATAAAGAGGATGACCTTCAACAGAAAACTTCTGTGGGATGTGGGTAACCCTATCAACTGGTACATATTTCCAAATACTTACATCATGGTACTACATAGAATTAAGTGCATTAGATTTTGTGTTGTTGGTGATTTTTTTTTTTTTCTCCCTTGCTTTACCCAGTTCAACACTTTTCTCTTCCTCCTGCCAATCATGTAGTTCCTACTCCTGGGTCCAGAGCCTGACATGTCCCTGTCTACCTCTGCACTTCACTAATCACATTTCTCTCACGGAAACACCCTTCCTTCTTCACCCCTCATTAACTAAATCTTACCTTCTTTTGGAGTCCAGCACAAGTTCCAACTTCTGCAGGTCACTTTATCCAATTATTCTAGTCCACTCAATCCACCACCCTCTTCACTGAGTAGATAGCATACACAATTGAGGGTTTAATTATAGATTTACTGTATTGTTTATTAATGATTTCAATAAATTGCAGTCTTCTTGGGGGACAAGATAGTCCTAACTAAATTTAGGGCTGGAAGGGCTGGTTCTTTCTGCTGGGTGTTTACAGTTGTCTGCTTCCTCTGTACCACCAGGCCTGCCCTTCTGTTGTGTTGATCTATGTAATTGGTAGAAAGAATGACAGATCCTGGAAAGTTAAAGAAGTTTTCATTAAGAAAGGCAAAGCGTTTTGTGTGTGTTGAGTTTGAGGAGTTCTTTATAGATCCTGGATATCAACCTTTTATCTGTACTGTCATTTGCAAATATCTTCTCCCATTCCGTGGGTTGCCTCTTTGTTTTGATGACTGTTTCTTTTGCTGTGCAGAAGCTTTTTATCTTGATGAAGTCCCAGAAGTTCATCTTTGCCTTTGTTTCCTTCGCCTTTGGAGACATATCTTGAAAGAAGTTGCCGTGGCTGATATCAAAGAGGTTACTCCCTATGTTCTCCTCGAGGATTCTGATGGATTCCTGTCTCACGTTGAGGTCTTTTATCCATTTCGAGTTTATCTTTGTGTACGGTGTAAGAGAATGGTCAAGTTTCATTCTTCTACATATAGCTGTCCAGTTTTCCCAGCACCATTTATTGAAGAGACTGTCTTTTTTCCACTGGATATTTTTTCCTGTTTTGTCAAAGATTATTTGACCATAGAGTTGAGGGTCCATATCTGGGCTCTCTACTCTGTTCCACTGGTCCATGTGTCTGTTTTTATGCCAGTACCATGCTGTCTTGGTGATCACAGCTTTGTAGTAAAGCTTGAAATCAGGTAACGTGATGCCACCAGTTTTATTTTTGTTTTTCAACATTTCCTTAGCAATTCGGGGTCTCTTCTGATTCCATACAAATTTTAGTATTATTTGCTCCAGCTCTTTGAAAAATACTGGTGGAATTTTGATTGGAATGGCATTAAAAGTATAGATTGCTCTGGGCAGTATAGACATTTTAACGATGTTTATTCTTCCCATCCAAGAGCATGGAATGGTCTTCCATCTTTTTGTGTCTTCTTCAATTTCTTTTAGGAGTGTTCTGTAGTTCCTCGAGTACAGATCTTTCACCTCTTTGGTTAGGTTTATTCCGAGGTATCTTATGGTTTTTGGTGCTATAGTAAATGGAATCGATTCTCTAATTTGCCTTTCTGTATTTTCATTGTTAGTGTATAAGAAAGCCACCAGACACATGAAAAAATGTTCATCATCTCTAGCCATCAGGGAGATTCAAATCAAAACCACATTGAGATACCACCTTACACCAGTTAGAATGGCCAAAATTAGCAAGACAGGAAACAACGTGTGTTGGAGAGGATGTGGAGAAAGGGGAACCCTCTTACACTGTTGGTGGGAATGCAAACTGGTGCAGCCACTTTGGAGAACAGTGTGGAGATTCCTCAGGAAATTAAAAATAGAGCTTCCCTATGACCCTGCAATTGCACTGCTGGGTATTTACCCCAAAGATACAGATGTAGTGAAAAGAAGGGCCATCTGTACCCCAATGTTTATAGCAGCAATGGCCACGGTCGCCAAACTGTGGAAAGAACCAAGATGCCCTTCAACGGATGAATGGATAAGGAAGATGTGGTCCATATACACTATGGAGTATTATGCCTCCATCAGAAAGGACGAATACCCAACTTTTGTAGCAACATGGACAGGACTGGAAGAGATTATGCTGAGTGAAATAAGTCAAACAGAGAAAGTCAAGTATCATATGGTTTCACTTATTGGTGGAGCATAACAAATAATATAGAGGACAAGGGTAGATGGAGAGGAGAAGGGAGTTGAGGGAAATTGGAAGGGGAGGTGAACCATGAGAGACTATGGACTCTGAAAAACAACCTGAGGGTTTTGAAGGGGCGGGGTGGGAGGGTGGGGGAACCAGGTGGTGGGTATTAGGGAGGGCACAGATTGCATGGAGCACTGGGTGTGGTGAAAAAACAATGAATACTGTTACGCTGAAAATAAATAAAAAATTAAAAAAAAATAATAAAAGTGGACAGCTAAGAATAAAAAAAAAAAAAAAAAAAAAGAAAGGCAAAGCGTTACTTGAGAGAGAAAGAGAGAGAGAGAGGAAGGAAATAAATAACTCCGGAAAAGCTGGAAAAGAGGGATTAGAGACATGGAAATAGCCTGTGTAATTTGGTCAGATGTTTTGAGAATTGCGGGATCACTGTACTGTGGTGTCTATAGGACTGGGGTAGAAAATGGATGGGAGTCACTTGGATTATTTCAGTGCGTCATGAAACGCAAAGCTTTGGGGACATCTTAAACTATTTAAACTATTTTTATCTCATTGTTTTTGTAAAGGGAATCAGTTGTATTCATATTGCAACAATAACATATAAAATAAATTCCATGTGACTTTGTATTGAGAATATATTGAAGTCTTATCGTCAATGAAAGCTGAATGTTCCCTGAAAAGTTTTAGAAAAAACATATCACTAAAAATTTTAATGAACATGGGTTATGTGTCTTGTTTATGCTAGGTACTATGGCCAATTAAAAAATTAATAAAATATTATTGGTTAAAAATTAGGGACATTTACATCCTCTCCGACATTTGTTGTTTTTTGCATTGTTAATTTTGGCCATTCTAACTGTTGTAAGGTGGTATGGTTTTGATTTGAATTTCCCTGTTGGATAATGATGATGAACATTTTTCATGTGTCTGCTAGCCATTTGTATGTCTTCATTGGGGAAGTGTCTGTTCGTGTCTTCTGCTCATTTTTTTTATTTGATTATCTACTTTTTGGGTGTTGAGTTTGAGAAGTTCTTTAGAAAGGGGAACCCTCTTACACTGTTGGTGGGAATGCAAGTTGCTACAGCCACTTTGGAAAACAGTGCAGAGATTCCTTAAGAAATTAAAAATAGAGCTACCCTATGACCCAGCAACTGCACTACTGAATATTTAACCCAAAGATACAGATGGAGTGAAAAGAAGGGCCATCTGTACCCCGATGTTTATAGCAGCAATGTCCACAATACCCAATCTGTGGAAAGAGCTGAGATGTCCTTCGACAGATGAATGGATAAAGAAGATGTAGTCCATATATACAAGGGAATATTATTCAGTCATCAGAAAGGATGAATGCCCAACTTTTGTACCAACATGGATGGGACTGGAGGAGATTATGCTGAGTGAAAGAAGTCAAGCAGAGAAAGTCAATTCTCATATGGTTTCACTTACTTGTGGAACATAAGGAATAACATGGAGGACATGAGAAGAAGGAAAGAAAAAGTGGAGGTGGGGAATCAGAGGGAGAGATAAACCACTAGAGACTGTGGACTCCTCTGAGAAACAACCTGGGGGTTTTAGAGGGGAGGGGGGTGGGGGAATGGGTGAGCCGGGTGGTGGGTATTAAGGAGGGTATGTGTTGCATGGAGCACTGGGTATTATACGTAAACAATGAATCTTGGAACAGTACATAAAAGACTAACAATGTATTGTATGGTGACTAACATAAACAATAAAAAAATTAGGGACATGTAAAAATACACAAAGTTACAAGGAAGAAGGTAACAATAATCCACAGTGCCACTACCTAAAACATAATGTATTTGGTTATGTATCATTTTTTTAAAATTTTTTATTTATTTTCAGCGTAACAGTATTCATTGTTTTTTCACCACACCCAGTGCTCCATGCAATCTGTGCCCTCCCTAATACCCACCACCTGGTTCCCCCAACCTCCCACCCCCCGCCCCTTCAAAACCCTCAGGTTGTTTTTCAGAGTCCATAGTCTCTCATGGTTCACCTCCCCTTCCAATTTCCCTCAACTCCCTTCTCCTCTCCATCTCCCCTTGTCCTCTATATTATTTGTTATGCTCCACAAATAAGTGAAACCATATGATACTTGACTCTCTCTGCTTGACTTATTTCACTCAGCATAATCTCTTCCAGTCCTGTCCATGTTGCTACAAAAGTTGGGTATTCGTCCTTTCTGATGGAGGCATAATACTCCATAGTGTATATGGACCACATCTTCCTTATCCATTCATCCGTTGAAGGGCATCTTGGTTCTTTCCACAGTTTGGCGACCGTGGCCATTGCTGCTATAAACATTGGGGTACAGATGGCCCTTCTTTTCACTACATCTGTATCTTTGGGGTAAATATCCAGTAGTGCAATTGCAGGGTCATAGGGAAGCTCTATTTTTAATTTCCTGAGGAATCTCCACACTGTTCTCCAAAGTGGCTGCACCAGTTTGCATTCCCACCAACAGTGTAAGAGGGTTCCCCTTTCTCCACATCCTCTCCAACACACGTTGTTTCCTGTCTTGCTAATTTTGGCCATTCTAACTGGTGTAAGGTGGTATCTCAATGTGGTTTTGATTTGAATCTCCCTGATGGCTAGTGATGATGAACATTTTTTCATGTGTCTGGTAGCCATTTGTATGTCTTCATTGGAGAAGTGTCTGTTCATATCTTCTGCCCATTTTTTTAATATGATTGTCTGTTTTGTGTGTGTTGAGTTTGAGGAGTTCTTTATAGATCCTGGATATCAACCTTTTGTCTGTACTGTCATTTGCAAATATCTTCTCCCATTCCGTGGGTTGCCTCTTTGTTTTGTTGACTGTTTCTTTTGCTGTGCAGAAGCTTTTGATCTTGATGAAGTCCCAAAAGTTCATTTTCGCTTTTGTTTCCTTTGCCTTTGGAGACATATCTTGAAAGAAGTTGCTGTGGCTGATATCAAAGAGGTTACTGCCTATGTTCTCCTCGAGGATTCTGATGGATTCCTGTCTCACATTGAGGTCTTTTATCCATTTCAAGTTTATCCAGCATCTGTTCCTGATTAAAACGCTTCAAAGTATAGGGATAGAGGGAACATTCCTGAACTTCATCAAATCTATCTATGAAAGACCCACAGCAAATATCATCCTCAATGGGAAAAAGCTTGCAGCCTTCCCGTTGAGATCAGGAACACGACAAGGATGCCCACTCTCACCACTTTGTTCAACATAGTATTAGAAGTCCTAGCAACAGCAATCAGACAACAAAGAGAAATAAAAGGTATCCAAATTGGCAAGGAAGAAGTCAAACTCTCTCTCTTCACAGATGACATGATTCTTTATATGGAAAACCCGAAAGACTCCACCCCCAAACTACTAGAACTCATACAGCAATTCAGTAATGTGGCAGGATACAAAGTCAATGTCCAGAAATCAGTGGCTTTCTTATACACTAACAATGAAAATACAGAAAGGCAAATTAGAGAATTGATTCCATTTACTATAGCACCAAGAACCATAAGATACCTCGGAATAAACCTAACCAAAGAGGTTAAAGATCTGTACTTGAGGAACTACAGAACACTCCTAAAAGAAATTGAAGAAGACACAAAAAGATGGAAGACCATTCCATGTTCTTGGATCGGAAGAATAAATATCATTAAAATGTCTATACTGCCCAGAGCAATCTATACTTTTAATGCCATTCTGATCAAAATTCCACCAGTATTTTTCAAAGAGCTGGAGCAAATAATCCTAAAATTTGTATGGAATCAGAAGAGACCCCAAATTGCTAAGGAAATGTTGAAAAACAAAAATAAAACTGGTGGCATCACGTTACCTGATTTCAAGCTTTACTACAAAGCTGTGATCACCAAGACAGCATGGTACTGGCATAAAAACAGACACATGGACCAGTGGAACAGAGTAGAGAGCCCAAATATGGACCCTCAACTCTATGGTCAAATAATCTTCAACAAAACAGGAAAAAATATCCAGTGGAAAAAAGACAGTCTCTTCAATAAATGGTGCTGGGAAAACTGGACAGCTATATGTAGAAGAATGAAACTCGACCATTCTCTTACACCGTACACAAAGATAAACCCTTCCAATTTTTTAAGAAAAATTATTCTTTCTGTAAAAATAATGATTTAAGTTTTCAAATAATATGGAGAAGTACAAAAATGACAGTTAAAAAATCATTCCCAAGTCATACAGCTCAGAAGCAGTCATCAGTATAACTACATGAAGCTCATTCTGGACATCTTTCTCTGCAAATATATAGGTAGAAGGGGAAGGACCAGAAGTGGGGTATAGTTTTAGGAAAATAGAGTGACATAATACAGCCTATTTTAAAATAGATTTAATTAATTTAATTTTACTTGAGTTTAACAGAAGAAAAATAACCTGATGTTAAATTTAAAGAATCTCTGAGTTTCAAATAATTGTGTTGTCACCACAAGGGAGAGCTTTTCCTAAAAGATTCCTTTAAGTTTAAAAAGAGAGATTTAAAAACATTAAGAGATGAGAGTTATGATTTTTAAGTGACATTTGTCCATTTAATCTGTCTCTCTTTTAAAATTTAATTTAGTGGGGTTTTTTTTTTTGGCTTTTATATTCACAATGGTTATCTAGGCTACTTTCTATGGAAGTAATTTGGTTTTCAGAGGTGTGTTTGTGTTCCCTGATTTTCAAATGTACTTATTGGTTACAAATGATATTTTGGTCCCCACTTTATTTCTTTTCCTAAGGGCTTCAATCTCACTTTCTATGTCATTTTGTTGTTTTATTATCTAACCCACAAATTCTCTTTTTGCTGACAATTTCTTTTTACATTATTCTCTAACAGGGGTTGACAAACTTTTTCTGTAAATGGTCAAATAATAAATATTTTAGGCTTTGTGGGCTATAGTTGTAACTACTCAACTCTGCCATTGTAGTATAAAAGCAGCCTTGGAGAACACATCAATGAATGGGTGTGGATGTGTTCCAATAAAACTTTATTTACTCAAAAGGGTGGTGGGCCAGAAATGTGTCTTTCCCTTGTTGGTGTCTACTAATAATTCTTGTTGGGAGAAGGTATTTTACTTTTGAAAAGTCATTGTGTTGGATAGTAGGAGAGGTAAATTCTTAGGTGTACTCTCTAGTGATCATTTTACTCTAGAAATACTATATTTTTCACTTCCTTTGGGATATCAATCTTGTGGTTTTTCTGGATATAACATGGTGCTGATACCGGCCAGAAGGCAGATCAGCCTTACTTGAGTTTTCTGTTGATATGAAAACTTATGCCCAGAGAAGTCAAGAAACTAGCTCAAAGACACATGGAAAACTAGTTTAACAGATGGTACATGAACACAGATCTTAAAAAAAAAAATGCTTTTATTGAGGTGAACTTCAGAAAAATAAAATCAAACATTTTAAAGTGAACAATGCAGCCATCAAAAAACCTCCAGAATCTTGCCATTTGCAATGACATGGATAGAACTAAAGAATATTATGCTAAGCGAAAGAAATCAATCAGAGAAAGACAATTATCATATGATCTCTCTGATGTGAGGAATTTGAGAGGCAGGGCAGGGGGTCGTGGGGGGAAGGAAGGGAAAAATGAAACAAGATGGGACTGGGGAAGGAGACAAACCATAAGAGACCCTTAATCTCAGGAAAGAAATTGAGGGTTGCTGGGTTGGTGGATGGATAGGGTGGCAGGTTATGGACATTGGAGAAGGTATGTTCTACGGTGAATGCTGTGAATTGTGTAAGACTGATGAATGACAGACCTGTGCCCCTGGGGCAAATAATACCATGTATGTTAATAAAAAATAAATAAAATAAAGTGAACAATTCAGTGGCATTTAGTACATTCACAATGTTATGCAACCACCAAAATTAAATATTCTAAATCTTTTCATTCCCCCCAAAGGAAGCTACATACCCATCAAGCATTCACTCCTCATTCTCCTCTTCCCCCTGCCCCTGGCAGCCAGCCATTTGTTTTTTGTACCTATGGATTATCTAGTCTAGATATTTTATATAAATGGAATCATACAGCACATATCCTTTTGTGTCTGGCTTCTTTTACTTACCATGATGGTTTTGATGTTTATCCACATTGTAGCATGTATCAGTACTTCATTCTTTTTTATGGCTGAAAAATTTTTCACTGTGTGTTTATAGCACAGTACCCATGCATCTGTTGATGGACATTTGGACTGTTTCTACCTTTAAGCTATTGTGAATACTGCTGCTATGAACATACGTGTAGATGTATTTATTTGAGTCCCTATTTTCAATTCTCTTATAGCTTTGTGTGGAATTGTTGAATCACATAATTTTTGTTCAACTTCTTGAAGAACTGCCAAACTTTTCTCCGGTGGTCCCTCTTTTACATCTTACCAACATATGAAGATTCCAATGCTTTCATATCTTGCTAAAACTTGTTTATGTGCCTTTTTTTTTTTTTGCCAACACATTTTGTTGACTTTCAATGCTTTTATCTTAGGAGGTCACAGGATTTGTCTTAAATAATTAGCTTGCTTGATTTTTATAATTATAGTACCTAATATAATTCAGGGTACATAATCTGTATCATTAAATACCTTATGAATATATTTTATTCTAAAATTCTGAATTCCCAGCCAGTGTTCAATGATCTCAATGAGAACAAACTTTAAAAATATTGTTTCAACAAAGTTAATTGTAACTTATTTTAAAGTTTAGGAAATATAGTAGATACAACAGCTGAGTCCTTTTATAATCCTCATTCTAGGAGGATAAAGAAGACCTGAATATCCATTTGTTTGGGTGGCCGTGGAGGTGTTTACTTCATTGGGTAGGATATCGGACAAGAATGGTTGTTAACGTCCTTTCCAACTACATTTTTAAAATTAGAATTTGAATATTTACAGAGGACTTTCTGAGAATGTACAAAACCCTGAGAATGTTATAATGCATAATTTTAAAAATGGATTTTTGCTCTTTTGCCACATTAGAGGAGAATGGGAGCTGATGTTCAAAAATCCAACCAAGATGAAATGATACAAGTCAGAATGTTGAGAATCACTGCTCAGTAGAGTAGGAAGGAAGAGGGTAAGTGACTCAGCCTGACTCCTCAGATCTGTAGAGCCTTCCAGAGACCCCCGGCTCTGGCTACAGTTAGCTGGCCCATCTCCTTGGAATCTGTAATCTCATAAATCTGCCAGGAAAACTGGCCTGGCACCCATTGCCCAATCCTCTCCTTGCCCCCCGGCAAGGAGAAGCATAAATCCCTTTGCATCTGGACCTTCAACTCTGCTGCACTTGGACTGATCCTAAAAGTCACCCTTGGCTCTTTGAAGGAAAATATCCTTTCTCCAGGGCCTTCTCCATCTTTGATAGACAGATTTACCCCGTGCTGCCAGCAAGGACATTTTAGAATGGAAACTTCTTCTCGAAGGTTGACATTACCCCAGGAAATGCACCCTCCTTTCCATGGAGGCATGGTCGCAGAAAAGCCCCTATGTAAAATGGGACAGACACCTACCTCTCCTGATGAACAGTGCTGCAAATCAAGGAGGCCTTTTGCAGTATATACATATGGAATGAGGTTTATTTATGAGTGGGAAGAAACCTATAAAGAAGAGTTATTAAGTCCGGGAGGAACTAATTTATGTCATAGTAAAATTCAGACTATAGTTCAGCCAGAGGAATGACAGTCTCTGACAGGTGTCCATGAATAAATTCCCCTTCTTCTAAAGCATTCTCTTCTCTTTGCTAGCCACTGGCTAAATTCTTCAGCTGTCTTGAGGAAGTTTTCCTTCTTGCCCTTCTCTTCATTTTCCTCCCCTTCATGAACTTTACTGTTCCAAGAGATGAAAGGAAGGAGGGCCACACCACCAGCCAGCTTTGAGAAAGACTTGGATTTTCATTGCCCTATGCAGATTTTCAGAGCCTGGAAACTCAGCTGTTGCCCTTCAGGCTGCTGGGTACTGGCTAGGAGATCTGAGAATGCCCGAGTAGGCAACACAGATACCTCGTTGCTGTCAATAAACACATGGGATCACAGCATCCCCCGAGGTTGGAGGCCACAGACTCCTGCATTTTAAGACTCTGTGGGTAGGAACTATTTAATGAGATCCTGTCTTCCGGTGGCCATTGCCTCTAAGAAGCTCAGCATACTCAGATCTTTGGCCAAGAGCTCTGCACCTGAGGATGCAGCCGCGACGGTCTGTCCTCCATAGACACAGATGAGGGGCCTCCTTCGGACTCCAGATCTCATCTGCATTCAGGTGGGACACAATGTCCTTCCGGCATCCACTGCAGCAGTTTGTGTCTGCATGTGTAATTGCTCAGGAAGCACAGACTGGCTTCTATTAAATGAGGCTGGGATGCTGAATGCATAAATAAGGCTAGGAGTCATCTATATTCTATCTATCATCCATCTATCTATCATCTATCTATCTATCTATCTATCAATCATATATCCACCTATATTTATATGAATATCTGTCTTTGTCTAACTCTGTATTTGTTTATTAACATACATAGAAATAGAATCCATGACCAAAATCTCATTACAAAACCTGATCGAATGGAAACTTTATGATGAAGTACATTCTTTCCTTTCTTTAAACAACTTCGTATAGAAGTGTTCATGGATAAAAACAGGGATGAATATTATACATATAGACACCCCTTAAGGAACTTCAGTTTAATGTGATATCAGCCATGTAAAACCTTCCATCAGACTTTGTAAAGTAAAGAATTAAAAGCACTTTCCCCTATTATCCACTTGTGCCTCCAAGGCTTTTGTGGGCAAGGGTAAGAAGTGGCCTCCATGGCACAGAGTTTCTGATCTCAGTGCTCTCAATCATCAATCTAATAATGAAGGCCATCTTTCTTTTCTATCCTGCTTTCTGATGTATGGGATGAAAAGTGCTGATCCCAGGTCCTTGTCCTGGTCACAGCAGGGCATCTCCAAGATTCAGCCATTCTGCAGTCTCCTCTTCTCAGTTCCTGGAAGCTAGCAAATCCCTGCAAATTCTGTTTCTTGCATCACCCAGAGCTGGAGAAAGAGGAGTCTTATTCTGTTGTCAGCGATAAGCTTAGCACTGGAGCAGAAAATGTTTATGGTTTCAGTGTGAGAAGTTCTTCCCTAGGGATCAAGCAAGGGAGAACCAGATCCCCTGCATTAAGCACAATAGATAAAGCTTCAGAATTCCAGGTCAAAAATATAATTTCAAGTGTATGTAGCTCCTTGGTATCCTCTTTTCCATATATGAAGTGGAGTGATAACAAACAAAACATGTCTGATCTCATAAGAACATTCTAGATGTCTCTTTGCCTTCCCAAATCTTACCAATATTTAATGGGTCAACTTCAGTGATCCATCTCTCATAAATTCCCCATCACCTAGGCAAAACTGAACATTTCTCTTCTTAAGCATCTATCTCATTCATTAACTGTTCTCACACATATCACATGTATTTTTGTGTTTTTCTCTTAAAGTTCTCTTAAAGTTCATGTGATTAAGTCTTAATTTTCCAGTAAAGTTGAGAGCAGAGCGCTTGTCATATATGAATATCTTGGAGTCCCTCAGGGATCCTTCATCAGTGCTGGGGATGGAATGAATGAGAACTCTAGAAACACATGTTGATGGATGTTGATCCTGTTACTATTCTCAGAGTTTTAGACACCTGAATTTATTAGCTAGGACCCATCATTCTACAAAGACCCTGATACTCTGGTATGACTGTTTCTTGCCTAAAAGCCAGCATGGATAATGGCAAGTAGCCCAGATGTGTTTGTCCTGAGACAGACTTAGCACAACAAAGGTCCTTTTTTCCCTCCCTCACATCAGAGTCTTTTGCAAGTGGAGTATCTCTTCTTGGAAGTTACCAAGCAGGGACTCAAGGCTCTAATGCACACAAGGCTGAGAAATTTCACCTTCCCATGCATCTTCCTATGTACCCAACAAATGGAAGCTGTATGGAAAGCCTATAGCATTGTGTCTGCTGTGGTCCCTGAAACAGACTCTTGATCTAGTGATATCAGAGAGTCAGAGAATGTGGAATCCAGTGAGTGAGACAGTCACCAGGAACCAGGCCATGGAGGGCTTGGGATTGGTTCTAAGAGGTTGAAAGTCATGGGAGGATTTTCAGCAGAGCAGTGACATAATCCAACTTAGACTTTGAAAAGGATTCAGGTCCCATTTTGCTTGAGTCCTCTGCCCTGCCTAGCTCTGACTGCTCACACAGAACAGTAGCCCCTTCACCACACAGCCCCTGTTCTCTCTTCTGACTCTGCAGGGATCCATCAGGTACAAATGTGATACTTGGTGGATAAAGTCAGTCCCAGAGAGAACATGACTCTTATTTGATGTGTTTCTATCTTATTTTTGTTTGTTTGTTTGTTTGCTTAGATTTTGGGGATCAGCATTTACCCACCCCATCAGAGGTGCAGTGTCTTTGAGCTGTTTTGGATGACTTCCTTTAGAAAAGGAAGATTTGACATGTTCATCCATACTGTGTTACCAGAGAAAACAAATAAAACCTACTAGGTAGGTGGAGGGAGGATGGAGTATTTGGATTTAATGGAGGAAACCTGCAGAAGGCAGAGAGGAACACAAAGAAATTTATCTCGGAAGAAGAAACTCCAAACACCAGCAGCCATATGGGTTTTATTTCTGCTTGAGTCACATTACGAGGGTGTCTGAGGATGTGCACAGGACCTCCTCAGCTCCGGGAAGTGGACTGTGAGCGGACCTCCCCACCAGCCCCGGCAGAAGTGCTCCTGCACCCCATGACACCATTCCTCACGCATGTCACTTGATAACCCAGTGGCCTGGCAATCTCTCCCCTTCAGCACCGGCAGGAACAACATTCTTTAGAGGTGAAAGTACAGTTTAATTTCTAGGCTCACCCAGGCGTGGACTGGGCTGCATAGGAGGCCGATAATGAAATATTGGTGGTGCATATTTGATAATGTGCTGAGCGTGCCTGGCACACAGCTTAGGCCAAATGAATGCATTCCTGTGGAGGTCTGCACCCCTGTCTGCCCAGAGCAAGGGTGGGGTGGTGTGGGGTGCAGGGGCTCAGAAAAGCCAGGACTTTGCTTCCTTGTGTTTTTCATATCCATTGACAGCCTCACCTCAAAGCAAGGGACCTGTCCCCTCCCCTGAGCAAATGCCCAGGGAGGGGAAGGAGAGAAGAGAAGAGAAAAAAAGCACTACTTTCCTGACTTGCTCAGCTCTAAACTGAGATCTTACAGAGAATGGTATTTCTCTCACTGTGGTTTCCTAGTGACAATGGGGTCAAAGAAAGCATTTTTCAAAAAGAGCTTCTTTTCTCAATTTATGGCAGAGCATCCAGTAGCAAGCAGCAAAATGAAATAGGTCTCTGTTATCTCTCCCCCCAAAAGAGACAGCCCATACAAGGGAAGGAGATAATTCCCATCTGGCTTTTATATGCCTCATAAAACGCATTGTGCAGGCATGTAAAATATATGGGACTGAGCAGACATATGAGGTGGGGAAAGGTACAGCTCCTGGCTTCTCATGCTTTTTGGGCTGGAGGACAGCAGAGCATAGAGCTTTCTTTTTCCTCTTTTTTTTTTTTTCCCTGAGAATAAGGATAGCATATAAGCAGTCATTCAATTGTAGCCTCTATAATGACCTTCAATGGCAGATGGCAGCACAGAGGTGAAAGTAATAATAATGATCATGATTAATAGAAATAATGATATTATAAAGCCTGCTTTTTCCACTTTGCCATCTGTGACTCAGTTTTCTACCTGCTGGGACACAGTTTACAACTTGTTGACTTCTTGGGTGGTGGGGTAATCAGCCTTTCCCTTAGCGTCCTTCAGGGTTCAGCCAGTCCAACCCTATGTCTGCTCATGGTATTTAGCTCAGTCAGAAATGACAGATTATACATGCACATCCTAGTCCCTGCCCCCTCCTAGGATCTTACAGAGGTACTCTTGCTGGAGGGTGACCTCATGAACATATATACCAGGCCCAGAGCCATGTTCCAGGAATGAAACTTTGGGGGCATGCTGCAGATACCTGGCCCCATGTTACATACCCTTTATTTTAGAATGTCTCCTCCATGTCTGTTCTTAGCTGTTTGGTCAAAGGATATTAAAGAAACTTAAATGGTGACACATACCAAATTACTCCTGAGAATTAGCAGAAAAGCAGCTAATGGAATGAGAGTTGGAGGAGGAAGAGCATCTGTTCTCAGAAGACAAGACAAATTGGATTTGGAACTGGAATATAGTCAATTTCTAAAGTTAAAGCTCAGAGATGAGGACATATGGGTTCCTGGGGCACTGGAATATTGGAGATGGGTGAGATAAAGGATGAATATTCCTGCTTCCTTCTCTTTCCTTCCTTTCAGCTTTCTTCTATTCTTTCCACAGCTATCAGAGAAATTCATATGCACAGAACACTGTGCGGAAGGAAGCTTCAAGGGAGCATAGTCAGAATGTCCCAAGAATCTATGTTCACTAATTCTCTAGACCAGTGGCTCCCCAAAGTAGGGTCCTTTTAGCAGTGTGGATTTGCAGTCCTAATCCCAGGCTAATAGAATCAGAATATCAAAGGAGCAGAGTCTAGTACTTTGTGCCTTTGAAATTTGCACAGGGATTCTTATAGGCAGCCAGATAGGAAACATCGCTCTTCTCTACTCTGTGTTCCTAGGAAGGAATCAACTGGCTCAGCCTGATATAATGAAAGGGCACAAATTTGAGGTCAGGCAGAGCTTGGCTCCACTGGATCACTGTAATTTCCTGGTGTAGACCTTCCCAAACTTCAGGTTCTTCACATCTTAAATGGAGATTATGATAGCACCCAATTTGCAGAGCTTGAGTGCTACCAAATGTGATAATGTAGGCAAACATGCTTCCTGAACTATAAAGGGTTGTACAGTGGGACCCCTTTCCTCACCTTCTCTAAGTCCTTTGCCATGTTCCTTCAGCTTGGAGGAGCTGTCCTGCTTCCTCTGCTCCATCTGTTACACTCCTACCACAGAGGTGGGTGGGTAGAGCCTCGCTTCCCTTTATTCTCCGTATCTCCACCAACCCTTTCCCTGTCTATATGCATGGTTAAACCACTTCATCCTTAAAATATTTTTCCACAGAACCACTGTTCTCTTAAAACACCATTTTACTTCATTCTTCATTCAGCATCAGACTTTTGAAAATACAGGACATCCTCTCACCTACCACTTTCTCTCTACCACTGATCCTACTCAGTGATTGAAACCTGATGTGTACACCCTGCATTACTCTGTGAAAACTGCTCCCCAAAAGATAGCCAACGGCCACCAACCACTGGTTGAAGAGGTTCAACCCCCTCTTCAACCCCCATGCTGTATTAAGCAGCATTGTTCTCTTTCAGCGGCATTCAATGCAATGTATTGGCTGCATCACCTTTTTGCCACCTGTGGTTTCAAACATCACCTCTCTATAGATGTTCTCAGGTCTATTCTATCTTGAGCACCAGTTCTTCATTAATAGTTTCCACTGTGTGTACCTATTCCTAACTATAAAAAAAGAAAAACTAAAAATCAACATGCCCAGTTGAGCGCATCACACGTTTTTTTGTTTTTTTTTTTTTTCCTTTTGTGTATCAGTTAGGATGGTTTTGGCTGCAGATAATATGAGCTGAACTAAAAATAGCTTTAAAAAATGACATTTTGTTATCTTACACACTGATTAGTGTGTGAACAAGGTAGTTCTGGGTTTGGTTAATTCACTGGCATCAACAGACCAGGGTCTTCCTATTTGTGCATTTTTTTCCTTCATTCTCAGTATTTTTTTGGACCGGTCCCCTTTAGGTCCCAAGATAACCACAGCAGTTCCAGATGATGTGTGAATATGTAATATCAAAAGGCAGGAAAAGACACTGTTCCTCTTAGAACATCTCTTTTAAAAAGCCTTAAAAATCCATTCCAGTAAGCGTCCAGGAGAATTCATGTCTCATTGGATAGGATCACATTATGTGCCCTGTCCAAACCACTCATTGGCAAGGGGAATGGGAAACTGATTCCCTTAGCCTTGCCTAAATCACGTGGTAGCTCTATAATTTTAGTGAAGAAGAAATGGAGAAGAGAGATGACTGTTGGATTGTCAACCAATAGGGCTGCTATAATTATCACACCTTTAAACAACTCCTAATTACCCATCCCACTGCTGGCACTCCATACAGTCCCAGTCCAGCCATGACTGCCTGCCATATTCTCCCTCTCTGTTCCAACTACACCAAGCTACTTTCATCAAATCTCAACATACAGTATTATGCCTCTGGGCTTCTTGTGACATTGTTCTCTAAGTCTGGAGTCTGGGTACTTTTTTTTTTTTTGGTTATCTGCTGACATTTTATTGGAGACCTGACTTATGTGGTGGGGGGCAAATACAATAGCTTGTTCATCCTCCTTTGTGTCTCCACTGCACTCTGGACATCCTTCCAACATGGGCCCATTGTCCTTTTTACAGTTGTTCTTATGCAATGTCTTTTGTCTCTGATTTTATTTATTTATTTATTTATTTATTTATTTATTTATATTTTGAGGCCAGGGAAGCTGTTAACTTCCTTTACAAAAAAAAATTATTTTTTTATTTACTTACTTGAGTGGGGAGGGGGCAGAGGGAGAGAGAGAGAGAAAATCTCAAGCAGACTCCACACTGAGCACAAAGCCTGACTCACGGCTTGATCTCAGGATCCTGAGATCATGACTCAAGCCAAAACCAAGAGTTGGAAGCCCAACAGATTGCACCACCCACCCTCCCTGAAACTGCTAACTTCTACATGCCCAGTACTTAGCACAGTGCCAGCACATCATAGATATCAGTAAGTTGGATCAGAGAATGTTTAATATAGACAGCTATACCTGGTTAGGCAATGCCTCCACCGCCACAGTCAGTTTTCCCCTCATTCCCAGCATGTACACAAAAATCTCCACTAATGCTTCAAGTGTCATTCAGATGAGTGGGTGTAAGGAAGATGCCCAGTTTTTCCAAAGCCTGCCTCAGGAACAAGATACTATTTGGAAGGAAACTTAAAAATGAAAGTTAGGCCAGAAGATGGCCCAGCAAAGCTATTTTTTTCCAAAATAAAGTTCACATGCATTGATATTCTCTGAGGTGAGAATCCTTGAGAAAACTCTACCAATTTCTATAGTCATAAGCTATGGAATATTCTAGCAATAAGGGAACTTGGGAGAATAAGTGTTTTTTTGTTTGTTTGTTTGTTTGTTTGTTTTTTCTAAGCAGCATTAATGATACAATTTTGGTACTCAAGATGAAGTGTTACCTTGATGTAGGGTTGGATTCTACCCAAGTTTCTGGGAAAGGTTCTGCCAGGGGGCTGAGTCTCTAACAGGAGTTTGGGCATTTGTACTCCTGGGCAAGAACACACTGGAATGTGAGGCAACAATGGAGGTCACTCAGTAGCCCAGTAGGTATGTTGGGGCTTGGCCCACCTTTATGCATTCACCCAGTGTCATCAGAGTTCCTGCAGGGCAGGCTAAATGCACTGGAGAGCCCCCCCCCCCCGCCTTTTTTTTTTTTTTTTCTTTTTAGAGATTTTATTTATTTGACAGAAAAAGAGAGAGAGAGAGAGAACACAAGCAGGGGGAGTGAGAGAGGGAAAAGCAGGCTTCCTGCTGAGCAGCAACCCCTATGTGGGGCTCAGTCCCCCTGGGATCATGACTTGAGCTAAAGGCAGATGTTTAATGACTAAGCCACCCAGGCACCCCACTCCCCGGCCAACTTTTGTGTGTCTATCTTCCATTTGCACACCGTCCCCAGGCTGGCCAGCCATGGCTGCTGTGACAGGGCTGTTTGTATTAATAAAGCACACTGCAAAGGTCATTACAGCATTTATAGAAAGGAACAGTTGGGACAACTTTTCCTTTAAAGTTAGTTGTGCCTGTGGTGGGCACTGGAGGGTTTACAGCACACACCCCCTCCCCCAACTCCTGCCCTGTGCCTGGTTAATGTGGTTTGGAAAATCTGAGAACCAGTCAGGCTAGAACAAAGCAGTCTATAGGCAGGAAATTTTGTCTTCAGATGCCCTTCCCATACCTGCCATTCCCATACTCTCTCCTAAAATGCTGTCTCTCTTCATCACCCTCATCACCCAGAACAGTGCTCTAGGAAAGGATCTGATTTTCATCATTTACACCTGAGCACGAATTTAAGACTCTTATTACATCTCCTAGGAACACTTGCCAATTAAATCTGTTACTACTTGTAGAATGAAAGACATTTTTCCCTGTTAAAGCTTCAAGCGTCAGTGAGTAGATCTGGTATACAAGCACACACATATGCACATATCTGGGACATTTAAACTCTGATATTTTATAGCCTTTGATCCTCACAACAACCTACAGGAGATAGAGGAGATATTCTTAGCATCCTCATTTTACAGAAGAAGAAACTGTAGCTTTGCGACTTTGAGTGGGTATGACACCACCGGGAAGAGATTCCCCCATGGCCATTGGGTGGCAAATGTCCCCAGAGCTCTATCCTGATGCCAGGATCATCTGGCTGACAAACCTTCATGGGACTTTATTCTTCTCTGTGTGAGGGTCTGGCATCCAGAGTACCAAGCTGCCCTATAGCATCATGTATCCTGGCAGGATACCCACATGTCTGGGATGCTATAAAAGATTCTAGGAAGGGGCGCCCATGTGGCTCAGTTGGTTAAGCGTCTGCCTTCAGCTGAGGTCATGATCTCGGAATCCTGGGATTCTGTTCCACATCTGGCTTCCTGCTCAGCAGGGAGTTTGCTTCTCCTTCTCCCTCTACCCCTTACCCCACTCACCCTCTCTCTTTCACGCTCTCTCTCTCTCCGTCAAATAAATAAAATCTTAAGAAAAATTGATTTATATTAAAAAATAGATAAAAGATACTAAGAATACTATTAGTTGCAGTTGTCAGACTACTCCAAAGGAGTTTCCCCCCTAAACCAGCAATCTCTTACCAACCTTTTAGGACAAAGAAGTTTTTTTTGCCCCTCTATATTCTTTGGTTTCTTAACATCAAAATTTGACATTCCCACTTGCTCCCAGGTTAAAAAAACAAAAACAAAAACAAAAACCAAAAAAACCCTTCCCATCTTTGTTCTTTATGTGTGGCCTCCTCAGAGACTAGGAGACTAGGAGAGAGCGCTGTGGACTGGGACATCTCTCATCATCACTGGGCATGAGTAATTTGTGTTTTCAAATTGCTGGAGACGAACTGGGGAAGGCAAAGAAAAAGTCCTTCTGGAGGCAGAGACGACCAGAGAAATATTGTGCTCTGTGAAATAGATAAGCAGAAGAGCTGTTTATTCCCTTGGTGGCGTGAGGCCCGGCTTTGAGGCAGATAAATCTTTGCTGGTAATACAGTACTTAAACCAGAACTGACACCTTTTTATATCAACTGCAGAGAATTGCTTTCGTGAGGCTCTGATACAAAGGCTGCTGCGGCTCTTTCTTGCATATCAATTCTCTGGCAGCCTGTTGCTGGTTGCAGACCTGCCCTTTAGTCAGCTGCCCCCGTTCTCAATGTGGTATCAAGGTCTGAGAAGGACCTTCAGGAAGAATGGCCCCCAAATGTAAGGGACAACATGTGGGAGCAGGCGGGCATTGGATAGACGCGGGGTGTTTGGCTGTTTCGAGGATACTCTGCTCTGTTCCTTCCCACCCCAGATTCCTACACCGGAGCTGCTGGAACCAACCAGCCTGGCACAGCAGATGGGGAAAGTGCAGTCACTGTACACACAGCCTTTGCCAGGCGCAGGAGCCCAGAGGCAAAAGGGTTCAAATTATTTTTAACTTTGTTCTTTAATAGACCACTAAAATGTACTTGCTGCAGATAAATGGGATAATACTGATAAGCAAAACGAAGAAATATTTATAATGTTTCTCCATATATTTCATTGTCTATCTTTGCAAGGGTAAATATACATATGAATATAAATATATATGAATATAAAATATGAAATATATATGAATATATATAAATATTTCCAAGGGTAAATGTATATATGAATATATATATGTGAATATGTCTATCTTTCCAAGGGCAAATATATATATAAATATATATAATGTGGCATACATATACATTTTTTAATAAAAATAAAACCACAGTGAATTTAAGAAACAAAACAGATGAACATAGGGGAAGGGAAGGAAAAATAAAATAAGATAAACACAGAGAGGGAGGCAAACCATAAAAGACTCTTGGTTATAGGGAAGAAACTGAGGGTTGTGGAGAGGGGGTGGGTGGGAGGATGGGAGAACTGGGTGACGGGCATTAAGGAGGGCACGTGATATGATGAGCACTTGGTGTTATATGCAACTGATAAATCACTAAATTTCTACCCCTGAAACAAATATGATACTATATGTTAACTAAATTAAATTTAAATAAAATATTTAAAAAACCACACTGTTATGGACTGAATATTTGTGCCTCCTTCCTCCATTCATATGTTGAAATTCTAATGGCCAATGTGACTATATTTGGAGGTGGGCCTTTATGGAGCTAATTAGGTTAAAAATGTCCTAAGGGCAGGCCCTAATGCTATAGTTTTGTGACCTTGTAAGAAGGGACATGCGAGAACTCCCTCTTTCCTTGGCAATGACAGAGCAAGAAGGCGACCAGGACCACCACCTACCAGCCAGAAAGAGAGGTCTCGTCAAGAACCAAAAAAGCTGGCACCTTCATCTGGGACTTCCAGCCTCCAGGACTGTGAGAAAATAGATGTCTGCTATTTAAGTCAGTCTGTAATATTCTCTTATGGAGGCTGAGGTGAGTCACACATGCACATCTATGGGGTTTTGCTAGTCCTGCTCCCACTTTAAGCCATGATATATCATGCACATCTCTCTAGCACCCATGCTCCTGTGGTGTCACGGAAGGGACTGCCTTGGTCACATGATGCTTGCACTCAGGAATCTGGGCTATCTGATTACCGTTCTCTTTCTCTTCCTCTGCTTGCTAATGGCCTTCTTTAATCTCACTGTCCCACCTAATTCGACTTCCCACTGCGGATAGCCTGCAGATGCGGTTCGGACATAGTCAGTTCTTAGTTATGTGGTTTTGTCAAGCTAATCTCCCCCAAACTCAGCTTCTCTGCCTTTAGAAAAGGCTAATAATTTGACATCCTATGAATAAAGGAGGACAAAACAGGAAAATATTTATCAGCACGGTGGCTGGTAAATTGTAGATTGAGCTCCTTCAGTTCAAACAAGTAGGCTTCTGTCCTGCGGAATATCCTCTCCACACTGTGTTTTCAGTGTCCTATGACCCAGCATGCTGAGCACTGCCTGGGGTCCCTGGCTGGCTGAGGCTCTAGTCTTGTCCATTTCTCCTTCCCATCTGGTGCTGGGTTTGTGTGCACTTTCTTTGATCTCTCAGTCTTGCTTCCTCTTTGCTTCTGCTGCTATCTCCACTTCAAGCCCAACTAACAAAGAGAGGCTGTGCTCTTTTGGGTTTTTTTTACTGTTCCCTAAACAAATTCACAAGCTTTAGGGTAGCTGGGAATGGGTAGTGTCACACACTGGAGAAGTTACTTTGCTCACAAAATCCTGGGTCTGGGCTTGGCTAGGCCGAGATAACTTCCCCAAAAGATCTAGCCTGCTATTGTCCTGGGAATTGGTGTTATTCTTTCTCATCCTCGCTCATGTCACACTGCCCCAGACCTTCAAAGCTCTAGCTTCTTCCTGGGCATCACTTGTGGCACAGAACCTGTGGCTGTGTGCACTTGGCTGAGCTGGAAACCCACGTTCCCTGCCAATCTATAGCTTCCTTCCCAAGCAGCTGCCACCACACAATGGAATTAACATAAAACACAACTCGGCAGAGGCACATTTAATTTACGGTGATTATACTATCTATTATACAACACAGTTTTAAGTACTATAAGCTCCCTGGAGAACCGGGGGGGGGGGGGAAACACATGTACAAAGAACCCAACCCTCTCCAAAATCACATAATGACAGAAGAATCTCAGTAACAAAATACAATTCGTGGCATAATAAATAGTGTATTTTAAAGTACTTAACATTTCTCATTTCTTTATTTCATTCGCATCAGGAACTCAGTTTATTTCTAGTGGAGAAAAAAGTATATCAACAACTTCAAATTCTGAGAGACAATTAGAACTGAATGTGGATTCTCATAGGAGAATGTTCCAGGGTGAATATTGGGTGGGTTTCTGATACACTTCTTCCTGCGTGGGGCCAGGCACCACATCCCTGCTCTGGGAGAGTCTGAACCTTCCATGCACGGGATCCACAGGGATGGCACAAAGAGTAGGAACTCTGGTATCCTCCAGTCCTGATTACACTATTTTCTAGCCATGTGACCATTCTGATCCTGAGTTATCTCATCTGTAGAATGGGGATAACAATAGTCCCCTCAGATTTGTTATGAGATTTTAATGAACTTTCATAAAATAGTCGCATGTCCAGCATGTATCAGGAGTTATATATATCTCAACAATTCCTGATTCCCTTCTTGCTATCTCTCTGCTTTCTACTTCCTCCTCTTCTGGAATAAATGGAGAGACAAGGTTTTTTCTAAAGGAAAGGGTCATGACAAATGGACTGTCAGGTAGCTGTGGGAAGATGTTGAAAACAAGAGGATCTTAAGCAATTTTCAAATAACCCCTGGGTCTTGAAGGTACACATCTGCCTGGAGGTGTGTGCAGGGATGAGCCCTGTCTGGAAGCAGCGGACTGGACTGGTGGGCCCTGGGTTGTAACAGTCCCATATCCACTCTATAAGCCACCACAGTCTAAGGAATGGTGTGTGTAAGCAGTGTGGTGTCATGGCCCCAAACTGAAAGGGGAGTAGTGTGCAATGAAGGCACTGATGAAGGAGTAACCAGCCCTTTCGCTTCCCAGAGGTGGGAATACATATGCTATGAAAAGGAGTTACAGATAGTGATACCTGAGCTCCCTATGCCTGGCTGATATTTGCATGGAACAGTAATTGCTCCAATCCTCACGGGAGGGAGGGGGAATCCCAACCTGTCCTTATAGCTTGCTTAGAAAGCATTATTGCTAAGAAGACTTTTATGTAGCTCAAGGCAACACTTAATGACCCGGGTCCCTGTGCTGTACCAACACCAAGCCAGACATAGAGTTAGTCCAAAGGTAAGCAAGACTCTGTCATCCTGCTTTTTAGAGTGTACATTTCAGGTATACACAGGAGACTGAAACCCTGCAGAGTGAAAGGTGTGCCTTCCAAGAGCTAAAACAAACTGAAACATGGACATTCAAAAATGCTATGTATTATGCCTGTTGGTATAGAGGGAGGGAATTTCAACTAATGGGATAGGTTACATTTGGGATTGCTACAAGCAGTGATGTGCCCAGCCATCAACCTCATGTTATATTTTACACTGTTTTTTTTTAGGGCCATGCCTTTTTGGGAGAGGGTGTGATGTAACCTTCATATGATTGGCTATTTAAGCCATAATCATTCTCTTTTCTCTGAAATTCAAGAAGCAGATATCCATCCTTTGGCCCACACATATTTACTACACACTTAATAAGTGCCCAGTAGCACTTGAAGAGCTGAGCTCTGTGGGAGATATAAAATAATAACCAATGTGAATAACACTTAACAGGGTACAAAACACCTTATCGCATATTTTTTGATTCTTACAACAAACCTGTCCAACAAGCAAAATATAGATGTAAATATGAATATAATTTTGTATGTTATTTTTTCCCAGAGCACATTATTTTTATTTTTTTGAGTTAATGCTTATTTTTATTTTTTATAATATTTTTATTATGTTATGTTAGTCACCATACAGTACATCATTAGTTTTTGATGTAGTGTTCCATGATTCGTTGTTAGTGTATAACACCCAGAGCTCCATGTAATACATGCCCTCCTTAGTACCCATCACTGGGCTCACCCATCCCCATCCCCCTTCCCTCTAAAAGCCTCAGTTTGATTTCCGGAGTCCGTAGTCTCTCATGGTTCATCTCCCCCTCTGATTTTCCCCCTACATTTTTCCCTTCCTTTTCCTAATGTCCTCCATGCTATTCCTTATGTCCCACAAGTAAGTGAAACCATATGAAAATTGTCTTTCTCTGTTTGACTTATTTCACTCAACATAATCTCCTCCAGTTCTAGCCATGTTGATGCAAATGTTGGGTATTCATCCTTTCTGATGGCTGAGTAATGCTCCATTGTGTATATGGACCACATCTTCTTTATCCATTCATCTGTTGAAGGGCATCTTGGCTCTTTCCACAGTTTGGCTATTGTGGGCATTACTACTATGAACGCTGGGGTGCATATGGCCCTTCTTTTCATTACGTCTGTATCTTTGGGTTAAATACCCAATAGTAAAATTGCTGGGTCATAGGGTAGCTCTATTTTTAACTTTTTGAGAAACCTCCACACTGTTTTCCAAAGTGACTATACCGACTTTCATTCCCACCAGCAGTGTAAGAGGGTTCCCCTTTCTCCACAACCTTTCCAACATTTGCTGTTTTTTGTCTTGTCATTTTTTTGCCATTCTAACTGCTATAAGGTGGTATCTCAATGTGGTTTTGATTTGAATTTCCCTGATGGCTCATGATGTTGAACATTTTTTCATGTGTTTGTTAGCCATTTGTATGTCTTCTTTGGAGAAGCATCTGTTCATGTATTCTGCCGATTTTTGACTTAATTATTTTTTTTTGGCTGTTGAGTTTGAGAAGTTCTTTATAGATCTTGGATACCAGCCCTTTATTGTAGTATCATTTACAAATATCTTTTCCCATTCCATGGGTGATCTCTTTGTTTTGTTGACAGTTTCCTTTGTTGTACAGAAGCTTTTCATGTGTTATTTTAATCTTCATTTAATCTTCACCTTACAGGGAGACTCCCAAGGCCCAGAAACATTATGTGTCTTGCTCAAGGTCACAGAGCTAGTAGGTGGTAATGTCAGGAAGCCAGGACTTTGGATTCTCAATCCAGTGCTCTTTTTATAGTTGCATTTTGCCTCTTAAAATGTATGCGAGCAGAGGTATGGTGTTTGAAGATTATTGCTGAAATGTCTAGGTCTGTATGTAATACGAATTCCAAAAATCTCACTGACCCTTGGGTTGCATGTATAAATGAAAGGGGAAATAAATCATCCTTCCTGCTAGGAAAGTTCCAAACTCCAAACGTTTATTCATCTTAATGAAGTGCCAACGTGGTAACATAGATTAACCCTTGTATTGGCTGAACTTCACCCTCTTTCTCTCTGTTCCTTCTGTTCCTCTGGTACTACTCTTTGCATAAAAGTGAAAATTGGCCCCTTTGCTCTTGACTTTTTCTATTTGATCCTTTCTTCCCTGCCAATTGCTACCCACTGACTCTTTATGAAAGTCTCCTTAAGTCCTCAGGGCATATCTCGGTACAGTTCCAAAGGTGGGACCAGATTATAATCCACATTTTCTCTGTTATTGCTGTAGACTGAAATAGATTGGATTTAAGATCATGCCATTTGACTTTGCATAATGACAACTACACTTTTCTAGGTTTTCCTTCCAAGTAAAGAGCAGAAGGGAAACTATCATTTAGCTTACCTGCATTTATCACAAAACAAACAAACAAGCAAACAAAAAAACCAAAACACTCACCCTATTAGAATCTAGAATTCAGCTCTTTTTTTTTAAAATTTTATTTATTTATTTGACAGACAGATCACAAGTAGGCAGAGAGGCAGGCAGAGACAGAGTAAGGGAAGCAGACTCTCAGTTGAGCAGAGAGCCCGATGCAGGGCTCGATCCCAGGACCTGAGCCAAAGGCAGTGGCTTTAACCCGTTGAGCCACCTGGGTGCCCCTAGAATTTAACTCTTTGTTTTGGCCATCTAGGCGATGGTACGATTAAGCCTGTGGTCCCCAGAAACCTCTTGATGGAATAGATATAGGCTTAGTTGATGGAAGTGAGGCTGGAGAGGTTATTGATATTAGGAAGATTGCTAATGGAAAAAAATACTGTTTCCTAACCTATTGAATTTCTATATGGGAAATAGGAAGAAGACAAAAAAAGACCTTAACATGCAAAGCCCACCTAGAATGTCAGAACCACTTACCAAATAACAGAGTGGGGAAAGAAGCCAATTAAACAAAGAGATAGTAAGTTCAGCGATAAAGTAGACTTGCTTTATCTGGTTTTGTATATTCATACTTAGGTGTGCCTAGTATATTTTAGGGGCTTAGCTGATAGGAAAAAAGGAGGGAAGGAAAGAATAAGGAACAAAGAGGGAAGGAAGGAAGAAAGGAAAGAAGAAAAGAAGAAAAGGTCATCTTATGAAAACCAGGCCATGTAGGGCATCTGCTAAAATGGCACCAAAAAGCAAGCAAGCCCCACAGAGGGCATCATCACCACATTTTTCTTCTGCATAAGCATGTAAAGGTAGGTAAGAGTAAATGATCAGAGGTCTGTGATTTCCCTGAGGCCTGGTCTTTACATAAGAATTGCAAAGGGGAAGGAGGGAAATGGAGAAGAGAGAACTAAAAGGAAGGGAGAGAAAGAGGAGCTGAAAAGAGAAGATAGAGAAAGAGAAGGAAAGAAGAAGAGGGGGAAAAGAAAGAGAGAAACAGGGAAATCAGGAAAAATAAGGAGAGGAATTTTAAAAGGTATGTAATTTGGGGAAGAAGAGGGAATAAAAAAAGGAGAAAATGTGGTTCCATTTTCTAAGAACGTTGTCACTGTGGGCGTGCGGGTGTTGTTGGAGAAGAGGAGGGGGTCCAGGCCATTGTGCAACTATTATTATATAATTAAGTCTAATAACAGTAATTCACTGGGAGAGGTCACTGCTTACATTGTGCATGGAATCTGATTTGATGAGACTGATGCCTCTTGCATTCATGCTGCTTGACGGGGGTCCAGGGTGGTGGGGGAGCCCAGTTAGGGGAAATGAAAGGAACAGAGGATGAGTCGACTTGTTCTCCCTCCAGCTTTCCTGAATAGAGGCTGCTCCAGACTCAATCACATTCGATTATTCCCATTTATAATTCTCCCAGTCATAGCCTTGTCTCTCCATTAATTATGGCGATTATTTTGAACTATTGTTGATGTTAATTAGGCTTTGCAAAACGTGTTTGGGCTGCACATTGGTTGGCGTTCAGAAGGGGGAGAGAGGGTAAGGAGGAAGTGGAGGAAGTGCCAGGGTGTAATCTGTTCAGCCTTGGGTAGGCACAGAGAAAAGAGTGGCATCAGCTGCATCACAGAAGGAAGGAGGGTCACTGGGCATGATCCAGCTTTCCCCCAGGCTACTCTTTTGTACCTGTCCAACCTTTGCTTGCTGTTCACTCTCATTCCCTTATTTTTCTCTCACAACAGATATTGTGTACATTCCTGTCTCTTTCATCCTGTGTATTTGTTCATACTCTCCCTTCCCCAGGAAATGCTGTCCTCCTATCTTTCTACCAAATCAAAACCCAAAGAAATTCCGAATCCAGCTGATGAGCCCACCTTTTCCACAAAGCCTTCCAGCTACCACCTCTCTTCTTTGAATCCCATTGTTATTACAGTAGAGTCCCTTCATCAAGAACATGGGATTTAAGTTAGCAAAATTTGTCTTCCAGTCACAATTCTAGTATTGTTAGCTGTGCGATCTTAGACACTTTGTAAGCCTGCTTTCTCATCTTATACTTCCAAGTGAAGTTTGTGAGCAAGATTCATATCCAAAGTCTCTTCTATCCAATTTAGCTCATTGCTGAATGCATAGATTATGTTTAATAAATCCTTGGAGATTAATGGAAGGACAGAGATTTCTATATTCAAATGTAGGAACATTTGGAGAAAATAATTTTGGAGGTTGAGAGAAGATGGGGAGAGAAAATATATAGTTAAACAAGATAGAAGTTATTATTTAAAAACCCTGGAGTTGTGTTTCTTCCATTAAAGTTATTGCCAACTTCCAGCCAAGAGAAAAGAGTAGTCTAGTAGTTAGAATAAGTTGTGTTGGGACCAGAAAATGTTATTTAGTATTAACCTCTGGCACCCGTGAAGTTGTTAGATTTTTGCTGCTCTTTAGACTCTGAGTTCATTGTTGTAGACATAGAAAGAGATTGTAAGAGAAGGAGAAACTTCCCTACAAGTGAGGAGAGAGCTAATCACTTAAAGATATGGAGGAACTATAATTCATGGAACGTCTAAGTGTCTAGCACTGTGATAGGCTCTATGGAGGAAGAGTGAGAAGGACGTGGTGGTTTGATCTCTGTTCTGGATTTGTTTTTGTTGTTTTCTTTTAGTTAATTTGACAAGCACTTAGTAGGTGTTGACCATGTGTCATTTGCTGGGATTGAAAGGTTCAAAACACACAAGAACTTCTTCCTGCTTTCATGGGCTCACAGTAGAGTGAGAGCCAGTGCTCCTATACATATGCCTAGAGAGGAAACAGGTTCTCTGGCTGCTTACTGTACTGTTCGAGCACATGGTTAGGTGACAGCCCTTGAGACCATCAGAAGCCAGTCCCAGTTCAATGAAGGAGCTGCTGCAGTAGTAGTGTGGACCTGTGAAATCATCGGATTTGCTCTGAGCTTGCCCCAGAGCTTGAATTTTGCCCTCCTGTTAAATCCCTGGTTTGGGTCTCAGGATACACCTGCAGACTTTTGAGTTTTGCAATTGCCTGGCCCGGATTAATGCTTCTGGTAGATTATGTAACCCTGACCATCCCATAGATTTGCTCTCCCTTCATGGGTTTTGGCATCTATCTTACTGTTGCCCAAGCATCTAATCTCATTAATTCATCCACTAAGCACACATTAAATGCCTATAATATGTTAGGCATTGGCAGTGAAATGTACTGGTTAAACCTACAGGTTTTGGAGTCAGACCAAATGGGTCTAAAGCCTGTCTCTGCCACTTACTGTTTGTGTGACTTTGAGCCAAGTTATGTAAACACTTTGTACCTTAGCTTCTCATCTTTAGAATCAGGCTAATATAGTGCTTACTTCATAGTTGTTGTGGGGACTAATTGAATAACTGCATGTAAAAATCAATAGGCACATATTACATGGAGCACTGGGTGTGGTGCATAAACAATGAATTTTGGAACACTGAAAAAAATAAAATAAATCAATGGAAATATTAATATAATGTGAAAAACAACACCTCAGTACTTGGGACATGGTATTTGATAAATATTTACAACTATCACTATTTCTAGAGATACAAAAGAGAAATACATTCTTCCACCTGTGGAAAGAGGGGTAAGGAGTATAGTCAGGAAAGGATTCAATGGAAAGGTAACCATCAGCTGACTCTTGAAAGTGAGAAGGTATTCTCCAGATGGACAAGGAGGGAGTGATGGCTGGCGGGAGGCTATGGTCAGCAGTAGAAGAAGCAAAGTAAAGGCTCAAATGTATAAAACAGCAAGGCAGAGTTGGAGAATTGCAAATTGTTTGGCACAACTGGAGTTTAAGATATAGCATTGAGAGAGAAGTGGGGGGCATCTACAGAAACTGGGGGAGGCTTGGAGCCATGCTGGAGTGCTTCAGTTTCTCTTAATAGTATCAAGACACCACTAAAGTGTTCTAATTAAAGCAACACCAGATCGCATTTGTGTTTTAGTCCAATCAGTCTGGAAAATTAGCTAGGAAGTAGGAAGACAAGGTATAAAACTTGTACAACAGTGAAGAGAAAGCTGAGGCCTGACATAGGGCAAGGGTGGTGAATATATAACAGATGCAAGGGAGTGAAGGTTGAGAATGGGGATGAGAGGAGAGAATGTGTGTCGGTTGCACTGTACTGGTTGCCTGAGTGCTGCCAATCACTTAGAAAGGGGAAGGGTAGAGTTTAACTGAGTTATTCTAGACATATGGGATTTGAAATGCCTTTGGAATCTCAAGATGGCAATGTCAAGTAGAGAATAACATATTGAGTTTAAACATTCAAGTAGTGGTCAGAATTAGAGATAATAATTTGGGAGTCAACAGCTAATGGAAGTTGAAACTATAGAAAGGATTAAATTGCATAGTAAGAATACATGAAAAGGCCAAGAATGGAGCCTTGGAGAGCAAAGCCATTAAGGGATGGTGACAGAGAGGAAAGTATGAGGAAATAAGGCTAAGAAAAATTGGTGAGGGAAGTGAAAGAAGGTCCAACAGAGGATAGATCTTCAGAAGCCGGTAGGAAGACCAAGAAGGTGGTCTGTTGGTCTGGCCTGGACCCAGGCCAGGGATTTGCAACCAACTCTGAAAGATTTCACTCAGCAATAGAGTCAGGTCATTATGGGAAAATAACAGAGTCAGTCCTTCTGCTTAACAACAAATTGGGAAGCACAAAATCATAATGCTCCTTGGATTAAAAACCAAAATGTGAGGCCTGAAACCATAAAAATCCTAGAAGAGAACATAGGCACCAACACCAGTCAGAATGGCTATACTTAACACACAGGAAGCAACAGATGTTGGCGAGAATGTGGAGAAGGGGGAACCCTTTTACACTGTTGGTGGGAATGCAAGTTGGTTCAGCCACTTTGGAAAACAGTGTGGAGGTTCCTCAAAAAGTTATAAATAGAACTACCGGTTCTATTGGTTCTATGATCCAGCGATCACACTACTGGGTATATACCCAAAGAATACAAAAATACTAATTTAAAGGGGTACATGCATCTTGGTGTTTACAGCAGCATTACCTACAATAGCCAAATTATGGACACAGCCCCAGAGTCCATTGACTGAAGAATGGATAAAGATGATGTAGTGTGTACAACCGATGGAATATTATTCAGCCATAAAAAGAAAGTCATTTGTAACAATATGGGTGGAGCTGGAGAGTATTATGCAAAGTTAAATAAATCAGTCAGAAAAAGGCAAATACCAGATTTCACTCATATGTGGAATTTAAGACACAAAACAAATGAGCGAAGGGGAAAAATGAGAGAGAGAGGCAAATGAAGAAACAGACTCTTAACTATAGAGAACAAACTGATGGTTACAGAAGGGAGGGGGTGGGGGAATGGGTTGGATAGGTGAGGGGGACTAAGGAGTGCACTTGTGATGAGGACTGGGTGATGTATGGAAATATTGAATCACTATGTTGTACACCTGGAACTTATATTACAATTGTTAACTAACTGGAATTTAAACAAAAATTTAAAAAAAAGCAACACAAAAGTTATAATGGTCCTTGGTCCTTGCCCTTTTAACTCAAGGAGCACTGACTGCTCTCAACCTCTGACATTTTTCTCTACTTCCTGAAAGTGCCAGAGAAAGAGAGATAAAAAATCTGACTTGCATTGTGTTGAGCATATCACTGAGTAATTAGTATTAAGAAAATTTAGAGTATGAGAGAAGCATGGACATCTTGCTGTAGCTGTTGGTGCTAAACAATAACTAGGGTTTGGACACAGAAACCCTGACCAATGTATGGGAAAGGGAGCTTTGTCAATGGAAAATCACTCAACTAGTGTTATTGCTCTTGCTGAAGTGAATGTTGACTGAACCAAGACAGCCTGCACCACAATAGTCATCCAGTCCACCAAAGACAGTCTAGCCCTCTTTGATTCTCAAGACCTCTTTCAATAATTATATTTCTTCTCCTCTTTGAAATCTGGCTGGACCAAATCAAGGTGCAAAATGATATGGCAGTGCCAGAGACCACACTCCCAGAAGGGGTGAATAGTGCATATGCATTGGAGAGGGAACAGACAGAGTAAAATGGAAGTATAGTGTCTTACTTGTCTGAAATGAGCCCAGCTACTGAGCAAATCCAATACACCAGTCTGTCTTCATACAACATCTTTCTTATTAATAATGTAAGCATGATGGAGGCTGCTATTGATCTTCGATACCTAAATCTTACTTCTCTATGAATAAAAAATGTAATAAGATCTCAGAAATAAGCTAAAGGCCACAGCCTGAGTCTAAATGACAGGAATGAATTACAGTACACTGCAAAAGACTGAAAAGTGTTAATGGATGGCAGTCCCAGTTTGCTTTCTAGCTGGCTTAGAGAAGCTCAGAACTGAAACTGCTGGAGAGCCAGCAGAGAAGATCACTGACCCTGGCCCCGCTGTGGCCCCCAGGACAGCACCAGATCCATCACTGTCAAAGTCCCTGCAATGCACACTCCTTTGGTTTGATGTACTTTCATGCTTCCACTTTCATTGAAATGAGTGAGTGTGGGAGAGGGGACGGTACAGCTTTTCTATTTTCCATGGGATTTAAGATGTTATATAACATTAAGTATGACATAAAATGAGGAGATTACATAGTAAAATATCAAAGGAAAGATGAAATAGACATTGCCAAATACCTAATATAAGTTATCTTCTCTGGTTGGTATGAGTTTAGCTTTATGTTTCATTGTATCTAAAATTTTGAAAAGAGAAGAAATACATGTATGTATATATTCTACTGAAAGCTGTTTTCTGTATTTGGTCCTATAATAAAAGCAGTTTTATTAAAATATATAATTGTAATTCTATATTTTGGCCCTGCCGATACAGTGATCAGAGTGGATTACTTTATCAGCACCTTCCCTCCATCTATTTCACTGTGGCCCAGTCCACAGAGTTCAGGTGCATTGCTTGGCTTTGATGCCAGGAGAGAGGTTTTCAGGTTCTATAACACATGCAATGAAGGGATGCAATGAATATAATAAATCACTGTGTCAACTAAGCTCTGGTCGAAAACTTTCAGCGGCATCTCTGCTTCCACAGGTAAAGGCACAAATTTAAAGTATTAAATGGTCTTTTCCAGGTATAGCCTGTTTTCATGTTTCTTTCCTTCCTTCCAGTTCTGGTATAGCTATTGTATCAGCTTCCATTTGACCCCGGAGGAATGAGATCCTTTGGAGAACTTTTCTTCCCTCTGATCCAGAGTGTACAACATGTTTAGCTTCCCAGATATTCTCTCCTTTTCTTTCTTTCTTTCTCTCTCTCTCTCATTTTGCGCCTCATCCCCTTCAGAGGTTTGCGTCTATTGGATTCACCCCTCTCAACTGCTCTTTGTCCCTGCTTCCTTCCCCCCATTTGTTCATTCTGTCTGCCTCTTCACAGGCTCTACTTCTGCATTTCAGATCTTGTCATAGATAAAAAGAGCAATGAAGCAGAAGTCAGAACTCTGCTCTCTTTCAAAGACCTTGGACAAGTTACATGAACATGAAGACTTTAGACTGGATCGTTTCTAAGGCTCTTCTCAGGGCTCTGAACCAGGCTTCCACCATCACCATTTCCCTGAAATTGCTCTTTTAAATGTTACAATTATTTTCTAATTGCAAATCCAATAACTCTCTGTGATCAACCTACTTGACCTTTGGGGCAACATTTAATTATTGATTTAGTTTTCCTTCTTGAAACTCATTGCTTCCTTTCCTTTCAGGGCACTCTGTTGTCTTGTTTATTTAAGAATTCTCATCTGACACTCTTCCTATAGCCTCGGTTTTCTCTTCTACATCACCAAATATCAAAAAATCTTAGAATGTCTACAGAATATTAAAACTAAAAACAAAAATTGAGACCTAAGAATTCCATATCCCCAAGAGTGAGCATTTATATGTGTGAATCTAAAAAAGTTATTTCTAGAGATGGTTTGGAAATTTACCAACCGATTTATTTCTTATGAATTAAGATTACTTGAAGAATTGAGGAAATGATGAATAACAATGATGTAACTAAATAAAATGATTAAAATAATGATAGTTGCTTAAAATAGAATGCTCAACTATCAGTAAAACTAAATAAATATAGAATTATCTATTTCATTCTTATAGTTATAAAATGTGATACAAACGTCCAAAAAGTATATTCTTATAAGGTACACAACATGAATAATAATTTTGTGGGAAAAGAAAGAGTTAAGAGTCAGTTAAAGTTTATGTACAACAAAGTAGTTAGATGTAGTTTCACTATTAGTAGTGATAACTAGGAAAATATAGTCAATTATTTAAAAAACTGAAATTATATAACCTAAATGTAGTACTATATCAGCCAAATCATAGGAGGTGAAACAAAGAAGGAAAAAGGAAAAGAAGTCTTAGGAAAGTAAACACATAAAGAATAAAGTAAGATGATAGAAGATAGATAAATATATCAGTCTTCAAAACAAATATCAGCAATCACAAATTTACATGTAAGACATGTAATTTACATATAAGACCATAAAACCACAAGAATAAAATATAGGAGACAATCTTTAAGACCTAGGACTCAATGAAGAGGTTTCTCAAAAGATTAAAAATAGAGCCACCCTATGATCTGACAATTGTACTACTGGGTATTTACCCTGAAGATACAAATGTAGTGATAAGAAGGGCTATATGCACCCCAGTGTTCATAGCAGCAATGTCCACAATAGCCAAACTGTGGAAAGAGATGACATGCCCTTCAGCAGAAGAATGGATAAAGAAGATGTGGTCCATATATACAATGGAATATCACTCAGCCATCAGAAATAATGACTACTCAACTTTTGTATCAACATGGATGGGACAGGAGGAGATTATGCTGAGTGAAATAAGTCAAGCAGAGAAAGTCAATTATCATATGGTTTCACTTACTTGTGGAGCATAAGGAATAGCATGGAAGACACTACGAGAGGAAAGGGAAAATGAAGGGGGAGAAATCGGAGGGGGAAAAGGGCCATGAGAGACCGTGGACTCTGAGAAACAGACTGAGGGTTTTAGAGGGAAGGGGCAAGGGGATGGATTGGCCTGGTGATGGGTAATAAGGAGAGCACGTATTGCATGGAGCACTGGGTGTTATATGTAAATAATGAATGTTGGGACACTATATAAAAAAACTAATGATGTACTGTATGATGACTAATGTAACATAATAAGAAAAGAATTCTTAAAAATTACACGAAAAATGATCCATAACAATTGACAAATTTGACTTCTTCAAATTAAAAACTTTTGCTCCATGAAATGCCCTGTTAAAAGTACAAAAATATAAACTACAGACTGGAAGAAAATATTACCAAACCAATCATCTGGCAACAGACTTATATCTAGATTATATATAAAGAACTCTCAAAACTCAATAGTAAAAACCCAACAGTTGAACAATAATACTAAAGAAGAAATATATATGGCAAATAAGCATATGAAAAATGTTCAATATCATTAGCCATTGGAGAAATACAAATGAAAACTACAATAATATATCATTCTACATTCATTAGAATGGCTAAATGTTTTTAAAGATAAGATCAAATGTTGAAAAGGATGAAGTAAAGGCAGATCTGGTGGAAACTGCTAATGGAAATGTAAAATGGTGAGACCACTCCGGTTATATAGTCTGGTAGTTGCTTATAAAACTACATAAACACATATAATGTGACCCCAGCGATTGCACTCTTGAGCATTTATCCCAGAGAAATAAAAACTCATGCTCACAAAAACCTGTACATGACTGTGCATATCAGTTTTATTTGTAATAGCCCCAAACTAGAAACAATCCAGTTTCTTTTAGTGGGTGAATGTCTAAACAAACTTTTGGTCCATCTATGCTATGGAATTCTACTCAGCAACAAACAGGAACAAACTAATGATATACACAACTTGGGTAGATCTTAAAAGTATCGTGGTTAGTGAAAAAGGCCAATCTCAAAAGGTTACATGGTGTGATTCTAAATATAGCATCCTCAAAGTGACAAAACCATAGAAATGGAAATAGATCAGTGGTTGCCAGGGTATAAGAATGGAGTTGGGGTACGGGTGTGACTATAATGAGATAGCATGTGGGAGTTGCTTTGAGTGATGGAACAAGTCTATATTCAGATTGTGGTGATGGTTCCACAAATCTACATATGGGATCAAATACATAGAATTGTATATACAAACACAAACACACAAATGAGTACATTAAAGCACTAGTAAAATCTGAATATAGTTTGTAGTATAGTTAATAGTATTGTACCAAATGCCAATTTTCTGGGTAAGCTTGTACTTACAGGTATAGAAGTTGACAGTTACAGAATTTGAAGAAGGCTGGGTGAAGATTCAAGGGATCCTATATACTATTTTTGCAATTTTCTGTGAATCTGTAATCATTCAGAATTTTAAAGAAGTTAAAAATAAATAAATGACACATATTTCATTGCTTGGCAGCTCAGTGTTCAGAAACAATGACAGCCCAGGATCAATAGCATACCCAGTGCCCAGATCATGGAATCTAGTACCATTGTCCAGAAAAAAGAACCAGAGCTCCTTGAGAAATAATTGATTTTAGGACTGAGGAAGGAAATATACAAGATGAGTTGGGGGCATCTTCTTCTCCTTTTTTTCTTTTTTCTTTTATTTTTCTTTTAGGAAGACTTAGAAATTTAATTTCTCTTAAAAGATTAAACATTGACTACAAAACTTATCAAGTCTATTTTAATAATTTACATGATAATTGTGTATTTATATGGCTGGCTCATATAAACACTTCATTCACATAAAATAAAAAATGGACAAATAGAGTAAATGTCTATTAACATGCTTACATTACAATTTTAAATGTATTATAAATAGTATCAGTACAACGGCTTATTTTATTTCTTTATTTGCTCTAGACTTGTCCTTTACTTTCTTAGAGCTACAGTAATTCTTATTTTGACCTACCATTACTCTTATCAGACTGAAAATTAAATAGAATATTGTCCTGAACAAATAGATTTAAAGGTTTAGATTTTCAACAAATCACTTTTTGATCAGGGCATTTTAATTAGTTGCATTTTATAAAAAGACTCATACTTGAGATGCTGATTACCAGGCTAGTCCTAATTTTGGGAACAGGTAATTGTTATATGTATGGATTTTTAAGTCCACATTTTCTATATAAAAGCCAGATGAGTGAATGGAAGAATTTCAGGAGAAATCAGGGGGACGGAACAATATGAAGGACTTCTGGACGATGAATAATATGATTTGATTTCTTGTTTTGAGGGCATCTTCTAGTGCCAGAAGTTAGGAAGGGCTAGACTAGCAAACAAGAAAATGATAGGGGCATGTCAAAGGGACACAGGGGCCAACTATGAAAACTCCAAATAGACTAAGTTGCAAAAATGGCAACAACAAAATAATAAACAACAAAATAAATAAAATAATATTAGTTTTAACTTGAATTATAAAATAGATAATCCATTGAATCTATTGAAACAGAGAAATGATTTTTTTTTTTTTTTTTTTAAAGATTTATTTATTTATTTATTTGACAGAGAGAGATCACAAGTAGGCAGATAGGCAGGCAAAGAGAGAGAGAGAGGGAAGCAGGCTCCCTGCTGAGCAGAGAGCCCGATATGGGACTCGATCCCAGGACCCTGAGATCATGACCTGAGCCGAAGGCAGCGGCTTAACCCACTGAGCCACCCAGGCGCCCCGAGAAATGATTTTTTAAAAATAAATGCAGAAGAATAGACAAATCATCTGTGCAGAAGAATTCCAAATAACTTATGTTGATAGTCTATCTTCAAGAAGGTGAAGCATACCTCTTCATTCTTTAAGTGTGGGCCGCACACCGTGACTTATTTCCAAACAGTACAGTATGAGAAAGGGGATTAACTCTACAGTGGGGAAAAAGCTGACAAACACTACCTCAGTCCCTATCAATCGATGATAAGTCACACTGATAGTATGAACCCTTGATATGGTGTGATGAGAATGACATTTTACTTCCATGGTCCTTCTTCCTAGAACCCACAGGCTAACTTTAAGAAAAACATTAAAAAAAAAAAAAGACCAATTGAGGGGCATTCTACAATATATCTGGCCAGTACTCCTCAAACTGTCAATGCAACCCAAAACAAGTTAAGTCTGAGACACTGCCACAGCCAAGAAGAGCCTAAGGAGACATGATCACTTAATGTAACCGTAGATGAGATCTGAAGCAGAATAAAGTTATTAGGTAAAACTAAGAAAATCTAAGAAAAATATGGACTTTAGTTAACCATAATGCATCAATATTGGTTCATTACTTATGACAAATGTACTATACTAATGTAAGATGTTAATAATAGGGGAAGTGGGACTCTGTACTGTGTTTACAACATTTCTATAAATCTAAAACTATTTTAAAATAAAATAGTTTTTAAAGAAATGTGACAAGGTTAAATGCCCACATTAAAATATAAGAATTCTTGGATTGTGTTAAAACATCACAAAACACAAAACCATAGAGCCCAAATACAATAGTTAATTGGATATAACTATGACAAAATTACATATAAAATTTGAAGTAAATGTGTCATGATATGCCAAGTAAATACAAATAAATAAAAGATGTTATTAATAATGGACAAAGGAGAATTCAAGACAAGAACAGTTAATAGGTTAATAAGGTCATTCTTCATAGAAGGATATAATGGTTACTAACATTTATGTTATAAATAGAGTAAATAGGGGTAGAAGTGATTGAATAATACAACAAGTGAGGTTAATTTTATAGGTATATATCAAAGTGTGTAACTTAAGATAATTTTTTCAAGTAACAATAATATTTTGTGAAAATTATCATACCCTAGGCTATAAAGAAAACTACAGTGAGTTCCTAAAAATAGGCATTTTATGGCCATATTGTCTACTAACTGCCAAATAATAAAGGTAAATTCAAATATCATTGATTTTATTAAAGAAGGAAGAAAAAAATAAAAAAGAATTTGATAATTTAAAAATTAGAAAAAAACAACAAAAAATCAATACAAAAACAATAAGAAATTTGAAACAATAATGACAGAACAGGAATTAATTAACTAGAAAATATAAAAGCAATATAAATTGGAAATAAATATCCAAGAGCCTTTTAACAATATCTGATAAGTATCTGAACAGTATAATAAATAAGGAAAAGTGAGATTAAACACAACATACTTAAGATAGAGCATCAAGTCGTATTCCTTGAAACTTAAAAAAATAGTATTCAGTAGTGTTCAAATCTGTGTTATCTAGTTAAAAATCTTACTGAAATGGATGACTTTCTAGTAAAATGCACAGATCAAAATGAACTCAAAGAAAATTCAACCTTTGTATTCTGATTACAACAAATTAATGAAAGTTAAAATACTCAAAAGAAATATCTTATGGTCTCATTGCATAAGGACCAAGTTCTTTTTGATTTTTTTTCTTACTCACTTGATTCAGGCAGGGTGGGTCCGTTCTCCAGTAGCTGAAGCCCTGCAACCTTCCGGAATGAAGGAAGCTTTTTCTCTGTCAGCTTTTTCTAAGTTTAATTATTCTAAAACAAAGTATTGAGTGTGTCCCATCTACCCAAAGTTTTAGAGTCATTATAACATAAAATTACAATTCCAGAGCATTTAAAAGCACAAGTGGAGAGGAGTCTTGAACTCTATGAGATGTCAAACCATGTTTATGTCCAATGGGTGAGTCTGATTCCCAATCTGGAATTTACTCTTCCCAAGCGTATAAGACTTTTTCTTTCCCTGATGCTTGGAATTGGGTGCATTGTGCTGGAGCAGACACCAGAAGAAAGAGGCATATGGCATACAAATATGGAAAATTAGAAAACCATACAAGCAGAATATTGAGTCAATATTGGTTAAGAACAGTCCATGGCACCTTTGTATAACTTATGCCAATTGTGTAATTTCATTCTATAATTTAATATTCAAGCCTCGAGCAACTAAGAACAGAAGTTAAAAGGTACCTGAATTTAGCAAAAAGGAATCTGATAAAAATAATAAATATAGAGGCTCAGACCAATGTCAGTCAATAATAGGTAGGTCACAGGAATATCAGAAGGAATTGAAAGGAGAAAAAGTTTCACAGAAAGAAATTTTCTTTCAGGTACATATGATAAAAATTTTCAATGATTTCTTAGAGAGAAAATTTAAAAAAATTAAAAGTCTATCAGAACATCTCCAACACCCCCCTGTAGGATACATATAGAATACATATAGTTTATTTTATGAATTTTATTAAATAAATGGGCATAATGTATACATAGGTCTTACTGCAGAGTATAGTTTTAATCATTTTCTAATCATTACTTTATTAATTTTTAAGATCTAGTGCATAAAATAAAACCCTCCAGATATTGTTATTATGATCTTGACCAGGTTTATCCCTTCTGAGAATTGCAGTTACAAAATAAGACTCATTTTAGAATAGGACCTAAATCAAGGTTAACTTGTCTGTCAGTGCCACAAACTCAAATACAGCCTGCCTGATTCTCTTCCGTATTAGAGACTGTGCTACCTCCCTATGTCCCTTTCATTTTCTTTTTCCTGAGCAGTCTTTACTGCACTTCTCAGCATCCCCTGCAGTGAGGTCAGGACATGTGACTGGTTCTGACTAATGAACATAAGCATAAGTGACGTGAGTCACTTCAGGGCCAAAGAATAAAGCAACAGGGTCAGTTTTCCATACACTCTCTTTCCCCCTGCTCTGCTTATCATGGACGCTCTGTATCAAGATGGCAGAGCCATAGAACAGAAACAGCCTGGATCTCTGAGCCATTATTTGAACGGAGCTATCCTGAAGAGGTAGAGGCATCTCCTTTGCATGAGGAAGAATGAATATATATAGATATAGATATATATATAGATATATATATATTTTTTGTCTTAAGGCAATGAGATTTCAGGGTTTGTTTGTTATTGCAGCCTTACTGAGATTGCTTTGACTAAGACATTTTCCTTCCAAGCTGGGTGTCATAACAATATTATTCTTCATTGAAAATATGCAGCTCTACATTTTAAACAACTCATTGTTACTACTGAGAATGTAGGCATTTTTATTATCCCACATTTGTCTTTCTGTATGCTCTGTACTCCTGTCTAAATCATTACCCCTCACCCTAATGCCAATAAGTCACAATTATTTGGGGGTTAGTTCATATTCAATGAAAATATATACATATCTATATTAAAGTCTTAGTTGTTTCCTCTGTCTGAAATGTTCTTTCTTCAGATATCTATTTGGCTAACTTTCTTATCTTCTTTAACTCATCATTTGTCTCACCTTCTCAGTGAGGTCTACCCTGACTATGCTAGTTAACATCACCAACCCCACCTCTGCGTGTGCATGCAGAACCAAAACCCTCTTGCCCTTCTCTATCACTTATTATAGTAATAGAAATTTCCCTTCTTATATACTAAACAATTTACTTATTTATTGCAATTATCATCTATATTGCATCAATCTCTGCCATCATTGTAAATACTACTGAGGGTAAGGAATTTTTTTCATTGGTAAAGAATTGCCTAGCACCCAGAAGGAAGGCGATAAATACTTTTTGAATGAAAAAAAAAATCATTTGGAGCAAGACATGGTGCTCTATGCAGTGAGGGATACAAAGATATGCAAGATGACATTTTGTACTTGTCCTTGATGAGTTTAAAATTTAGCAAGAGAAATCAGTGAAGTACAGACATCACTATAATATTAAGTGTAAATTGTATGTGTGCAGGAGATAAGATTGTCTGCAGCTTAGTCACAGGTTGTGTGTGTGTGTATGTGTGTGTGTTGAGATGCTTACACCCTTATAAAACAGTTTCATTCTTTAATTTGTCCTATTGCCTTTTACCTTGTTAGATTTATAGACCCAGGCAACAGTTAAATGTTTGGGCTATCCCATAACCCTCAAGTTTAACAAAATAGGAATGCTCCCAGATAGCTAAAATTATGCATAGAATAAACAGTCCTGTGAAACTCATGGTTGCGTCTATGCTAAGAAGCTCCTTGAGGATACTGTTCATTACATTATAACATGTCTGCTCCATGAGGACTTTAAGTAGAAATAGGCAGAAGTCTTAAGTATCTGGAATAGTTTAGTGTCTGCTGAACAATTGGTCTACTTCTGTCATAAGGACAGTGCGAATTACATAATTAATCAGGCTTTTCTTTTTAAACTGTCCATTTGAATGTTTGGAGCCAAATTTGTGGTTCATCTATTGCAAAGGCATGGTCTTTAGGGCTTGCATTTTAATAATATTTTCCTCATTCCTTAGCTCACTTTATGTCTCTTCCCTTGTTTTGGTTTTCCCTTGTAACATCCTTTTTAAGCTTGCTTTCTTTAACTTTAACTTCAAATTTATATATATCCCTATAAGCCACACTAAATCCGTTTTGAAAGAAGTTAGGGAAAACGTAAAGCAGTTGTTGTATATCTACTACGAGTACACATTATTCTAGGTCTATGCAAGGAAAGATAAAAAGGGAAGGAGGCAGGTGAGTAGACAAGCAAGGAGGAAGGAAAAGGACGTGGAAAGAAAATAAAAAGATGATATAGCCCCTGCCCTCAAGGAACTTGAGGAGCGATGGTGCAGAGCTCCAGAGCAGCTTCAGTGCTCATTGATTTCTCCCCTCTCTGAACTCTAACAGCACTTATACTCAATAACACTCAATTTAGTTCTTGCTGATATACTGCCTGGTATATATACTGTCTGCTTATTGTTTTATGTGGCTAAGTGTTGCCTTTTGGGCAGGGACCCTGTGTTAACTTCTCCTGTCCTCTCATAGAGTGGTGCCGTTGCTAAACAGATTGATTGATCGAGAAGCCACTCTTACCAGGAGGATGGTTGAGCCCCTTCTGATATATAGGCTGGTGTAGCTGATCCCCTTTGACCCGTTAATCCTGCAACAGCATTGACTGCCTGATTTATCCTTTCCATGTACAAGGATCTTTGAGGAAATGGACTCTTGAATATAGTTCTTTGTGCCAAGTCTGTGTCTAAATTTGTTGCTATGAGGGGAATTGACACTGAAATTTGAAAATTGACATTTAATAAGAATTAATTATTGCATTCAACAGAGATGCTGAGTGCTTACTCTGTGTCAGGCACTGTTTTATGTTTTTTGTAACACATCAGTAAACAAAACAAGACCCCTGCCCTGACAGTGTTTACATGCAAGCAGAATGGGGAGAGAGGGGAAGAAGGCAAACTTTAACACTAGATATAAGGATTGGTAATTATATAGCATGTTACAACAAGCAGACATGAGCAAGGGGGTCTGGAAATGCTGCCTGAGGGTAGGGTGTTGCAATTATAAATATGGTGTTTAGGGAGGGCCTATTGAGAAGAGACATTCATGCAAAGACTGAAAGGAATGGAGAGTCAGATACGCCCATATCTAGGCAGAGCCACTGCAAAGTTCCTGGAGGATAAATGTACTGGGAAGACTCAAGAAGCAGCAAGAAGGTGATGTGATTGGCATAGTGAGATGAGGAGAGAATGGTAAGACATGAGATAAGAGTGCCAACAGGAATCCAGATCACATATGACTGTAAAATCCTATGGGACTTGTTTATTCCTAATAGAATAGGAAGCTGCTGAAGGAAATTGAGGAGAATGACATGGCTTACTTTGATTTTGAGAGATATATTTTGTTGCTTTGTTCAGATTAGATAGAAGGAAGCAATGGTAGAAGCTAGGAGACCAGAGAGGAGACTATGGCAATATCTAGGTGACAGGAGCTGGAGACTCAGACTATGGGCTGTAGCTATGAAAGTGGTAACAAGTGACCAGATTCTAGAAATATTTTTTAAAGGTGAAACATACATTATTTCCTGATGGTTTTGGATATAGGACATAAGAGAATGGAATCAAGGATGACCCAAGGTTTTTGATCTGAATGAATTAAAGCATAGAGTTCCCATTGACTGAGCAGAAAAAGACTCCTGGAGGTATAGATTTGAGAGGGAGGAGAAGGAGTGTAGTTTTGAACATGATACTTTTTTTTTCTCTTCTTTTTTTTTTTTTAAATTTTTTATTTCTTTTCAGCGTAACAGTATTCACTGTTTTTTCACCATACCCAGTGCTCCATGCAATCCGTGCCCTCCCTAATACCCACCACCTGGTTCCCCCAACCTCCCACCCCCTGCCCCTTCAAAACCCTCAGATTGTTTTTCAGAGTCCATAGTCTCTCATGGTTCACCTCCCCTTCCAATTTCCCTCAACTCCCTTCATGAGACTTTTAAAATTTCTATTAGATATCCAAGTGGAGCTTGTTAATGGAGGGCTAATTTACAAGAGAGATCTGGAATGGAAATGTAAACTTGAGAGGCATTGGAATATATATACTATTTAAAGGCATCAGACTATAGGCTACAAGAGATGAGAACAGATAGATATGATGAGGCCCAAGGAATGAGCCTGTGACCCTCAGTCATTGATACTTAATTAAGAGGAAGGGACCAGCAAAGGACCCTGGGTGTGGCCCGTGAGGTGCATAGAAAATCAGGAGAGACTGGTGTCCTAAAAGCCAAGCCCGGAAAATGTACAAATGAAGAAGGAGTTATCAACTGAGTCGCAGCTACTAGAGAGTCCATTCAGATGAGGACAGATCTAGCAATGCAGATCTGTGACCTTGATGAGAGCAGTTTCAGTGGACTGATGTGGCCAAGGGATTTATTGGATTGAGTTTAACAAAGAATAGTAAAAGGAGAATTGAAGACAGTGAGTAGAGATAGCTCTTCCAAGGATTTTGTTGCAAAGGGGAACAAAGAAATAGGTTGGTAATTGGTAAGGAAGTTGAGGATGACTAGAAGGTGGTTTTGTTTTCTGTTTTTTTCCAAGATGAAAGAAATAGCAATATAACAAATTTTTGTATGCTGATGGAACTGTTTCAGTAGAAAATGAAAAAAATCGGTGATGCAAGAGAGGGTCGAGGCAAGAATCGCTGAAGTACTGGCCTTGAATATGCAAGAGGGGAGTGGAAGGAAGTGATGAGTACAGACTGGCTGCAGGTGGGGGCACAGATTTAGGTGCAGACAGGACAGCAGAGCATGCAGAAACGGATGCTGCTGATGAATAGAATGTGGCATAATAATAACCACTGTTTATTACACACATATGTTGTTAAGCACTTAATATTTATAAAGAAATTCACAGAAATCCCAGTGTGGTTGGTACTTTCTTCCATATTTTACAGATCATGAAACTGAGGGTCAGAGAATAGAATAACTTTCCCAAGGTCACACTGTGCCTGGCGAGCAATAAAGTGGTGATGCCAGGATTTAAGCCCACACCTTTCTGACTCCAAAACCCATGGTGGTAACCTCTGCTCTCAGCATGGATCCTAGGGAGAATAATTAGGAATTTCCCCAAAGATCCATCAAATTCCAGCAGAAACCACAGCAAGATGGGAGTCAGGATGCTGGAGTCAGCACAATTTGTCACCTGTTTTCTTTCTGTCCAGATGCTGAATTCCAAGTAACCACAAAATGGAAGCCCAAGGGAAATCTTCCCCCAAGAATACTATTAGCATTTACTGTTCTTCTCCAAGGAAGGAGGAAATAGGAACTTGTCTAGAGCCAATTGAGTAGATCAGGGGAGGAGATGGAAGTGGAGGGAGGTCTAGCCCAGAGCTTCCAACACTAACTTAAGCAATTGAATGCCAGATCTGAGTACCATGCAAGGGTTGAGTACAGTGTAGTCTATCTTCTTGTATCACCTTCTATGTGTAGTTTGTCCAACCTCTAGAAAACTAGAACTAGACTATGAGAGAGACCACTAGAGACCACTTACTCCAACCTCCCACCCACTGGGGAATGCTCTCATAAATGACCTTGCCAGATCCTCTTAGACAATTCCATTCATGGCAACCTCATTGCCTTATTGGACAGTTGACTCCATTATTAGACAGCCACAATTGTCCTTTTTTTTTTTTTTTTTTTTGCCTTAAATGTTGCTGAAGTCTGCTTTCTTCTATGCCTTCCACAGCTCTTCCCCCCCACTGCAGTGATGTAGTTACACCTGTTCTGGAAGGCAGGTATCTGAGTATCCTTAGTATATTCTGTAGGGACAGAGAAGAAGTCATTTATTTCTACAAACTTATAGCATCATGTGGAGGTCACAGGAGCAGATGAGGGCAACAGCCAAGGGGTCCTGCTTTACGGAGCACTGGGCAGTGATGCCAAAGCATCACTGATGGCTCTGATGATGCAGAGTAATACTAAATACTAGTATTACTAGTATTACTATATTACTATAATACTAGTAATACTAGTATTACTCTAGTAATACTAGTAATACTAGTATTACTCTAGTAATACTAGAGTAATACTAGATTCGGTGTAGGCTCTGACATTATGCCTGTGCTCTGTACTTGGACCATCTGGCTTCCTTCTTCCACAAGTGTCTGCTCTGCCATGATTCTCCTAGCAATGCTTGTTTGGCAGAGAGAGAGAGAGAGAGCCAAACAATCTCCCCGAACCACTCCCTTCTCAGATTATTCTGATTTATCTGAGCAGTCCTTAGTTGTAATGAGCCATCCTTGAGGGAACCCTGACTTTATCACCTATCAAAGCAAGTACATAGCTTGAAAGAGAAGCTGTCAAGTCTGAAATGCCATCTTTCTCACAGAAAGAAGGAAATCTGTGAGGTGCCAGAGGCAATAGTGGTGAATGGTTCAGATGTGGCTTGTGCTATCCCTGCCTATCACAGAGTAAAGGGAAAGCCATTTCATAAAGTTCCCCAGAAGCAGGCTACCACACCAAGGTCCAGGTGTCTCTGGGGGAATACTTTGCTGCATTAAGGTGCAAAAGTAACATTTTTTCTCCTCCTTTTTTCCTGTAAACTCTAAGCTGGCTCTATTTGCTATAATTTTTTCTCCCTAGGGACAGCTATATGACTAAACCATGAATTAAGGGGACATTCTGTTCTAGATTGGTGCAGTGTGGCATGGAGTCCTGCCTTCAAAGGGGTACAGGGTGGGAAAAAGAAACTCAAATGCTCTGCTCACCTCACATGCCTGTCCTCCTACCTGTCCCTACAGTCCTACCCCAGACTCTTCAGCAAAGAAACAAGCATAACAGGAAGAGGACCCAAGAAACTGTGTAGTTGGGCAACCAGTGGCTGAAGGATGGCCAATCTGATTCCAGAAAGTACAGGAAAGAGTCAGATGGATGGACAGCAAGGGTATGGAAAAATCCATCACTTTAAGGCTCACTGTCTGCTATAGTCAATTAAAACATTTCCAGGTTGATGAACTCTTTTCTTTCTGATTTCTTTTCAGTTCTGATGAACTTTTCTTTCTGAAAAGAGTTGGATACTAATTCATCATCCTTGACCCTGTTACACAACACAGGATAGTTGCTGACAAAACCTGGAGCTATTTCCCTGGTGCTCTCTGCTGGGTGACCAGTCACAAGGAAGAAAACAAAACAAAACAAAAAATGTAATAATAAATCCCTGCTATATCCCAGGTATCATGCTAAGCATTTCACATGTGTTAACACACTTAATCCTCCACTCTTTAAGAAGCAAGATGTTGTTAAATCTTACAGATAGAAGCACCTACGTGGCTCAGTTGGTTAAGCAACTACCTTCGGCTCAGGTCATGATCCCAGCTGGGGTCCTGGGATCGAGTTCTGCATTGGGCTCCTTGCTGGACAGGGGGTGGTGGTGGGGAGCATGCTTCTCCCTTTCCCACTCCCCTGCTTGTGCATACTCTCTCTCTTTTCTCTCTCTCTATTAAATAAATAAATAAAATCTTTTAAAAAATAAATCTTATAGATAAGGAAACTAAGGCTTAGAAATGTTGAATAGCTTATTGTACAGGACTGAGCTTTGGTTGGCCTGAGGTTTATTATACAATACCTTAGATTAAATGCACTGTATGCCAATCCCATCACAAGAAATACAGAATTATCTTGATTCTACTTTTGATTTTGATTGAACCTAACATTGTTTGAAGTTAAGTGGGTCTTGAATCGTTTTCTGGTTAATTGGTAGCTATAATTGGTTTTAGGAATTACAGGATGATTTCCATAGAGTGAGTGTCAACATTTGGAGGGTGCATGGAGAGGTTGCCAAAAAAATTCTGGCCTGATAGAGTGGACCTAAATCTTGCTTACAATTCAATTGAATGGGGATATATCAAGCGCCTGTTGTAGTTTAGTCCTCTATTAGGCATTATGGGAGAGCAAAGTAAAGGCATTCTCTTTCCTTAAGCAATTTATAAATTGCTTGAAAAGACACAGGGTACAGTTGTATAACTACATGTAATAATGTAGGTAAGTTATAATGAAGGCTCAAATGAGCTGTGGAGATAATAAGAACTCAAGGAGGTCAGAGGCCAGAGGTGAGAAATGGAGAAGCGCAGTACTCAGACAATATTCAGTGTGGAGGAAAGCTTGATCTGGGCTTAAAAGAGTGTAATATTTGCCTAGGAAGAAAGAAATGGAGATCTTTTAAACGGGAGAAGGGGGGAGGAAATATGTTCAAAGGAGAATGCTAACAGTGTTTGGGGGATGATGAGGCACCCATGATGATTGGAACCATATAGGAAATAGCTGAAGATCTGGTAGGAAAGGTAATCAGGTATTGACTGCTAACCTAGAATGTGAACCTCATTCCAATGATCATGGAGATCCTTAGTAGGATCTTGAACAAGAAAAGTTTCCAGAAACTGAATCTAAGAGTGGCATTCTGGGGAAATAGTGGAACAAAGCTTGTGGGACCAAAGACCATTTGGGGAGATTTTGACATGATCGAGGAGTGAAGTCATGAGCACTCAACCAAGGTGAGGGTGAGAGAGCAAAGCAAGGGTTGAGTGGGACCCAATTCAGTAGATGTATGAATGGAGGACACGGGGAAGTGGGGAAGGAGTCAAGGATGACTCCACAATTTAAAGTCTTCATAGTGTCAAGTTGTCATTCTCATTTTGGAACAGGATCCAGATGAAAGTCTTTCCTGTTTGGGAAGAAGCAGTGACCCAGGAGTCCAGAAGCTTTGGGCTGAAGTTTTATCTCTATATTAGTTTTAGCCGACTCACCCCTGCCCTACCCACAGGCTTGAAGACTCCTAAAATACACTTTGAGTTCCATTCTAGGAACTGCATGTAGAACCCTATATGAAGAGGACTGGGGAATGTTTATCTCTCTGCTTACCTCTTTGCCCCCATGCCTAGCATGGATTTCTCTCCAAAAAGTTAGACATTCCAGCAGCCCACTTCCAAATGCAAGAACTACCGTACATCATCTCGTGCCATTATTGACTCGCTGAGAATTTGCTCTTACAGACGTGGAAGCTAACTAATATTCAGAGGGTAGACAGAGCTGGGCGTGTTAAACCCTCATTAGTTGTGTGGTTGGGTCATGGTGCCCGCCCATGAGGATATTAAATGGCAGCATTGTCAGGATAAGACAATGCAACTGTCCCACTGCATTAACAGCCCATCAATCCCTATAGCTTCATGCACAGCCTCCTCCTCAAGCCTCAGGCTCCTTGCAGAGGCCGTGTGTGGAGGCTGAAGCTGACTAAACAGGAGGGACAATAGCATGTGCTGTTTCAGGCTTCTGATGAACAAAGGAATGGTATAGACAGAAGAATGCTAAAATCTTGGGCTTCACCTCATGACAAGATCTGGCATTACCCATGTCACAAAAGTGACTCCAAGTGGAACCTAATTTCTTCAGCCCTAGGTAGCCTCTTTTGTCATCTTAAGGGATAGAGTGACTGCAGGGAAGCAACAGACAGGGCTGGTCTCAAACACAGATGGAAATGATTGGTTAATAGCTCCTTGGTAAGATTTCAAGGCAACAGTAAATATCTGACCTGCTAAAACATAAATCCTCTATATTCTGAAGTACAGCCTAAAATTCTGACTATCACATATCCATTGCTCTGAGAAATTACATTTTGGTCTCCAAGTGACAGGTGACTTCTTTTGAATTTCTCCAAGTGGGTAACACATAAGTCATGTAAAGTATCCTGTATCTTCTCCATTATTAGTTAATAATGTCACTTGATATCTATACCAAGCTTTGTAGATACATGATAATTTTTTAGTCATATATATATATGTGTGTGTGTATATATATATATGTGTGTGTGTGTGTGTGTGTGTGTGTGTGTGTGTATTTCTTTTCAGTGTTCCAGAATTCATTGTTTATGCACCATACCCAGTGCTCTATGCAATATGTGCCCTCCATAATACCCACCACAAGGCTCACCCAACCATCGACCCCCTGACCCTCCAAAATCCTCAGTTAGTTCCTGAGAGTCCACAGTCTCTCATGGTTCATCTCCCCCTCCAATTTCCCCCAACTCCCTTCTCCTCTCCATCTCCCCATGTCCTCCATGTTATTCCTTATGCTCCACAAATAAGGGAAACCATATGATAATTGAATCTCTCTGCTTGACTTTTTTCACTCAGCATAATCTCTTCCAGTCCCGTCCATGTTGATACAAAATTTGGGTATTCATCCTTTCTGATGAAGGCTTAATACTCCATTGTATATATGGACCATATCTTCTTTATCCATCTGTCCATTGAAGGGCATCTTGGTTCTTTCCACAGTTTGGCAACTGTGGCCATTGCTGCTATGAACATTGGGGTACAGTTGGACCTTCTTTTCACTACATTAGTATCTTTGGGGTAAATACTCAGTAGTGCAATTGCAGGGTCATAGGGAAGCTCCATTTTTAATTTCTTAAGGAATCTCCACACTGTTTTCCAAAGTGGCTACGCCAACTTGCATTCCCACCAACAGTGTAAGAGGGTTCCCCTTTCTCCACATCCTCTCCAACACATGTTGTTTACTATCTTGTCAATTTTGGCCATTCTAACTTGCGTAGGGTGGTATCTCAATGTGGTTTTGATTTGAAACTTCCTGATGGCTAGTGATGATGAACATTTTTTCATGTGTCTGTTAGCCATTTGTATGTCTTCTTTGGAGAAATGTCTGTTCATGTCTTCTGCCCATTTTTTGACGTCATTGTTTTTTGAGTGTTGAGTTTAAGAAGTTCTTTATAGATCTTGGATATCAGCCCTTTGTCTGTACTGTCATTTGCGAATATCTTCTCCCATTCCGTGGGTTGCCTCTTTGTTTTGTTGACTGTTTCCTTTGCTGTGCAGAAGCTTTTGATCTTGATGAAGTCCCAAAAGTTCATTTTTGCTTTTGTTTCCTTTGCCTTTGGAGACATGTCTTGAAAGAAGTTGTTGTGGCCGATGTTGAAGAGGTTACTGCCTATGTTCTCCTCTAGGATTCTGATGGATTCCTGCATCACTTTGAGGTCTTTTATCCATTTTGAGTTTATCTTTGTGTATAGTGTAAGAGAAGGGTTGAGTTTCATTCTTCTACACATAGCTGTCTAATTTTCCCAGCACCATTATAATTTTTTAGTTTTAAAAATCCAAGAGATATTAATAATAGTCCCAATTTATGAAAAAGAAAAGATCACAATTGTTAAATACCATATTTTACTTTCTCAAATTGAAAAATACTGTTTGCACATGTTAAAGATTTATAAATCAGATGGCTCTTATAATTGTTATATATGTTTTTATAATATAGTATCCAGTCTTAAAGGAAAATGGTTACTAAATAGGTACCATGTAATACAGTATTATCAAGCTAGTCCACTGGCAATACCTTCATAGTGTGCATTTTGACAAGGTATGTTGCTGGAATGAAAAAAGGAGAAAAGTTCAGAGTATGGAATTTTATGGAGAGGTGGTATTATCAGACCAGGGACCAGAGGAGGTAATCCAGGCCAGCAGTTCTCTATCCCCACTCTCTACATCTTGAGAGTGGGGATAGAGAATGTATGAAAGGTCTTGAGTTTGCCAACCGTAAACACATTCATGTTTTTGAGGTTGGGGGCATTTATGTGTATTATGTAAGTATTTTGTGAATACATTTTAGTCATCCTCTCTGTGATGCCAAGCCTTCTGTCATCTACATTGTAATGTCTTTTACTGATTCCATGACACATTAGCGTATATCAACATTTCTCAAACATATGAGACCACCATGCACTTATAAAAGTGGACTTCTTTAATGTAACATCAAAAAGAGATCAAGATAAAAATTTGTACATTTGATCGGGTAGCAGGAGATCAGCTAGATAGCTTATCTAACCATTGTGAACACCTATAAATCCAACAGGAAATCGAAGAGAAGAAGAGCAACAATTCTAGAAACAGAAAATTGATCACTTTCTGAAAGGTAGGACCTACGGAGAAGTGAATCCAAAGCGATGGGAAGACAGACCGCGGGGGGAGGGGCCACTTCCAGGCAAGTGATGGAGCAACGGAGCACAAAATCGGGACTTTAAAAAGTCTGCACCACGGAGGGACATCGCTCCGGAGGCTAAACCGGGTGGAAGTCCACGCGGGGTCAGCGTAACCCCAGGTCCCGAAGGGTCACAGAAGGACCGGGGGTGTCTGAGTGCCGCAGAGTTTTCAGATATTAGAGCGGGGAAGCCAGCTACAGTGACAAAGCTGAGGAGTGAGCTCTCAGCCCGGGGTTACCTTGAGCCAGTCGCAGGCTGGGTGGGCTCAGAGTGCGGCCGGGAGCCACGGAGACAGAAGTGACTGGGCGCTTTTCTCCAAGTGCCAGCAATTGACCGCTATCCTCCAGGTGCGACTGGAGGCCAGGAAGGCAGGGGCGGTTGGGCACTTTTCTCTGAAGGCTCACTGAGGAGTGGGACTCCAAGCTCTTGGCTCCTCTGGGCTGGAGATTGGGAGGCCGCCATCTTCATTCCCGTCCTCCGGAAAATCTATGGAAAGTGCCCAGAGAACAAAAGCTCCTGAAAGCAAACCTGAGCGGATTACTTAGCCCGGCACCTTGCAAGGGTGGTGCAATTCCACCTGCGGCAAAGACACTTGAGAATCACTACAACAGGCCCCTCCCCCAGAAGATCAACAAGAAACCCAGCCAAGACCAACTTCACTCACTAAGAACATCAGAATTCCAGAGGGAGGAGAAAGCAAATCTTATCTGGACAAAATGACAAGGCGGAAAAACTCACCACAAAAAAAAGAACAAGAGGCAGTACCGAAGGCTGGGGACGTAATCAATACAGACATTGGTAACATGACAGATCTAGAGTTCAGAATGACAATTCTCAAGGTTCTAGCCGGGCTCGAAAAAGGTATAGAAGATATTAGAGAAACCCTCTCTGGAAAGATAAAAGCCCGTTCTGGAGAAATAAAAGAACTAAAATCTAACCAAGTTGAAATCAAAAAAGCTATTAATGAGGTGCAATCAAAAATGGAAGCTCTCACTGCTAGGATAAATGAGGCAGAAGAAAGAATTAGTGACATAGAAGACCAAATGACAGAGAATAAAGAAGCTGAGCAAAAGAGAGACAAACAAATACTGGACCACGAGGAGAGAATTCGAGAGATAAGTGACACCATAAGACAACACAACATTAGAATAATTGGGATTCCAGAAGAAGAAGAAAGAGAGAGGGGAACAGAAGGTATATTGGAGACAATTATTGTCGAGAATTTCCCTAATATGGCAAAGGGAACAAACATCAAAATCCAGGAGATGCTAAGAACGCCCCTCAAAATCAATAAAAATAGGTCCACACCTCGTCACCTGATAGTAAAATTTACAAGTCTTAGCGACAAAGAGAAAATCCTGAAAGCAGCCTGGGAAAAGAAGTCTGTAACATACAAGGGTAAAAACATTAGATTGGCAGCGGACCTATTCACAGAGACCTGGCAGGCCAGAAAGAACTGGCATGATATATTCAGAGCACTAAACGAGAAAAACATGCAGCCAAGAATACTATATCTGGCTAGGCTATCATTGGAAATAGAAGGAGAGATAAAGAGCTTCCAGGACAAACAAAAGCTGAAAGAATTTGCAAACACCAAACCAGCTCTACAGAAAATATTGAAAGGGGTCCTCTAAGCAAAGAGAGACCCTAAAAGTAGTAGATCAGAAAGAAACAGAGACAATATACAGTAACAGTCACCTTACAGGCAATACAATGGCACTAAATTCATATCTCTCAATAGTTACCCTGAATGTTAATGGGCTAAATGCCCCAAACAAAAGACACAGGGTATCAGAATGGATAAAAAAACAAAACCCATCATATGCTGCCTACAAGAAACTAATTTTAGACCCGAAGTCACCTCCAGATTTAAAGTGAGGGGGTGGAAAACAATGTACCATGCTAATGGACATCAGAATAAAGCTGGGGTAGCAATCCTTATATCAGATCAATTAGATTTTAAGCCAAAGACTATAATAAGAGATGAGGAAGGACACTACGTCATACTCAAAGGGTCTGTCCAACAAGAAGACCTAACAATCTTAAATATCTATGCCCCTAACATGGGAGCAGCCAACTATATAAACCAATTAATAACAAAATCAAAGAAATACATTGACAGTAATACAATAATAGCAGGGGACTTTAACACTCCCCTCACTGAAATGGACCGATCCTCTAAGCAAAAGATCAACAAGGAAATAAAGGCCTTAAATGACACACTGGACCAGATGGACATCACAGATCTATTCAGAACATTCCATCCCAAAGCAACAGAATATCCATTCTTCTCTAGTGCACATGGAATATTCTCCAGAATAGACCACATCCTGGGTCATACATCAGGTCTCAACTGGTATCAAAAGATTGGGATCATTCCCTGCATATTTACAGACCACAATGCTCTGAAGCTCGAACTCAATCACAAGAGGAAATTTGGAAAGAATGCAAATACATGGAGACTAAACAGCATCCTTCTAAAAAATGAATGGGTCAACCAGGAAATTAAAGAAGAATTGAAAAAATTCATGGAAACAAATGATAACGAAAACACAATGGTTCAAAATCTGTGGGACACAACAAAGGCTGTCCTGAGAGGAAAATATATAGCGGTACAAGCCTTTCTCAAGAAACAAGAAAGGTCTCAAATACACAACCTAACCCTACACCTAAAGGAGCTGGAGAGAGAACAACAAAGAAAGCCTAAATCCAGCAGGAGAAGAGAAATCATAAAGATCAGAGCAGAAATCAATGAAATAGAAACTAAAAAAACAATAGAACAAATCAATGAAACTAGGAGCTGGTTCTTTGAAAGAATTAATAAGATTGACAAATCCCTGGCCAGACTTATCAAAAAGAAAAGAGAAAGGACGCAAATAAATAAAATCATGAATGAAAGAGGAGAGATCACAACCAACACCAAAGAAAGAAACAATTATAAGAACATACTTTGAGCAACTCTACGCCAAAAAATTTAACAATCTGGAAGAAATCGATACATTTCTAGAGACATATAAACTGTCACAACTGAACCAGGAAGAAAGAGAACCCGAACAGACCCATAACCAGTAAGGAGATCGAAACAGTCACCAAAATCTCCAAACAAACAAAAGCCCAGGGCCAGACGGCTTCCCAGGGGAATTCTACCAAACATTTAAAGAAGAATTAATTCCTATTCTCCTGAAACTGTTCCAAAAAATAGAAATGGAAGAAAAACTTCCAAACTCATTCTATGAGGCCAGCATCACCTTGACCCCAAAACCAGACAAGGATCCCATCAAAAAAGAGAATTACAGACCAATATCCTTGATGAACACAGATGCGAAAATTCTCACCAAAATACTGGCCAATAGGATCCAACAGTACATTAAAAGGATTATTCACCACGACCAAGTGGGATTTATTCCAGGGCTACAAGGTTGGTTCAACATTCGCAAATCCATCAATGTGATACAATACTTTAATAAAAGAAAGAATAAGAACCATATGATACTCTCAATAGATGCTGAAAAAGCATTTGACAAAGTGCGGCATCCCTTCCTGATTAAAACTCTTCAAAATGTAGAGATAGAGTGCACATACCTCAATATTATCAAAGCCATCTATGAAAAACACACTGCAAATATCATTCTCAATGGAGAAAAATTGAAAGCTTTCCTGCTAAGGTCAGGAACATGGCAAGGATGTCCGTTATCACCACTGCTGTTCAACATAGTACTAGAAGTCCTAGCCTCAGCAATCAGACAACAAAAAGAAATTAAAGGCATCCAAATTGGCAAAGAAGAAGTCAAACTATCACTCTTGCAGATGATATGATACTATATGTGGAAAACCCAAAAGGCTCCACTCCAAAACTGCTAGAACTTGTACAGGAATTCAGTAAAGTGTCAGGATATAAAGTCAATGCACAGAAATCAGTCGCATTTCTTTACACTAACAACAAGACAGAAGAAAGAGAAATTGAGGTGTCAGTCCCATTTACAATCTCACCCAAAACCATAAGATACCTAGGAATAAATCTAACCAAAGAGACAAAGAATCTATACTCAGAAAACTATAAAGTACTCATGAAAGAAATTGAGGAAGACACAAAGAAATGGATAAATGTTCCATGTTCATGGATTGGAAGAACAAATATTGTGAAAATGTCTATGCTACCTAAAGCAATCTACACATTTAATGCAATCTCTATCAAAATCCCATCCTTTTTTTTTCAAAGAAATAGAACAAATAATCCTAAAATTTATATGGAACCAGAAAAAACCTCGAATAGCGAAAGGAATATTGAAAAAGAAAGCCAAAGTCGGTGGCATCACAATTCCGGACTTCAAGCTCTATTACAAAGCTGTCATCATCAAGTCAGTATGGTACTGGCACAAAAACAGACATACAGATCAATGGAACAGAATAGAGAGCCCAGAAATAGACCCTCAACTCTATGGTCAACTAATCTTTGACAAAGCAGGAAGGAATGTCCAATGGAAAAAAGACAGCCTCTTCAACAAATGGTGTTGGGAAAATTGGACAGCCACATGCAGAAAAATGAAATTGGACTATTTCCTTACATCACACATGAAAACAGACTCAAAATGGATGAAGGACCTCAATGTGAGAAAGGAATCTATCAAAATCCATGAGGAGAACGCAGGCAGCAACCTCTTTGACCTCAACCGCAGCAACTTCTTCCTAGGAACATCGCCAAAGGCAACAGAAGCAAGGGCAAAAATGAACTATTGGGATTTCATCAAGATCAAAAGCTTTTGCACAGCAAAGGAAACAGTTAACAAAACCAAAAGACAACTGACAGAATGGGAGAAGATATTTGCAAATGACATATCAGATAAAGGGCTAGTATCCAAAATCTATAAAGAGCTTATCAAACTCAATACCCAAAGAACAAATAATCCAATCAAGAAATGGGCAGAGGACATGAACAGACATTTCTGCAAAGAAGACATCCAGATGGCCAACAGACACATGAAAAAATGCTCCACATCACCCGGCATCAGGGAAATACAAATCAAAACCACAATGAGATACCACCTCACACCAGTCAGAATGGCTAAAATTAACAAGTCAAGAAATGACAGATGCTGACGAGGATGCGGAGAGAGGGGAACCCTCCTACACTGTTGGTGGGAATGCAAGCTGGTGTAACCACTCTGGAAAACAGTGTGGAGGTTCCTCAAAAAACTGAAAATAGAGCTACCCTACGACCCAGCAATTGCACTCCTGGGTATATATCCTAAAGATACAAACATGGTGCTCTGAAGGGACACGTGCACCCAAATGTTTATAGCAGCAATGTCCACAATAGTCAAACTATGGAAAGAACCTAGATGTCCATCAACAGATGAATGGATAAAGAAGAAGTGGTATATATACACAATGGAATACTATGCAGCCATCAAAAGAAATGAAATCCTGCCATTTGCGACGACGTGGATGGAATTAGAGGGTTTTATGCTTAGCGAAATAAGTCAATCGGAGAAAGACAACTATCATATGATCTCTTTGATATGAGGAAGTGGAGATGCAATGTGGGGGGGGTGGGGGGAGGTAGGAAAAGAAAAAATGAAAAGATGGGATTGGGAGGGAGACAAACCATAAAAGACTCAATTTCAAAAAACAGACTGAGGGCTGCTGGGGGGAGGGGGGACGGGAGAGGGTGGTGGGGATATGGACATTGGGGAGGGTATGTGCTATGATGAGTGCTGTGAAATGTGTAAACCTGGCAATTCACAGACCTGTACCCCTGGGGATAAAAATACATTATATGTTTATTAAAATAAATAAATTAATTTAAAAAATTTGTACGTTTTCCTTCAATATTCCTTCTGTGACAAACCAATAAGTTTGTGAGGCACTCAGCCTCAGAGATTGGGATTGGATCCTGATCCTATGATTCTGGATAAGTAATGTTAACCTCCATGCTTCAGTTCTTCTTATCTCTTGCCCTAACCAAAATTTAGTTGATTTCTACAAATTTGAGATCTTTTTTCTCATACTCCTTGTAGCTGAGAATTGGGAGGTTTGGCAATTATTTTCTTTGCCTTGGTTGCCACTTTCAGACAATTTCTCCCCTCCTTTTGTAAAATCCTTTAAGGCTCAAGTCAAATGGCTATCTCACTTTTTCCCCTTTCCCTAATAGATATTTAAGGAACTTCTTGTCATGTAGCTTTATTTATTAAGATTTAACACTTGATTTGTCATCTTTCACTTTTCAATTCCTGCTTGTGTCCTAGGCAAAGGTAACACCCTACTCTAAACACCTGGTCTCTTGATTCCTTGAATTTCTCATGTCCAGTGACTTTCCCCACTTCAGCTGAGCCACTTGGTCCATGATAACATGCTGGACATCATCATCACCAGAAACTTTGCCTCCAAAATCATGAACTCAAACATTCACTTTTATACTAAAACCTGCTATTCTACCTCAGTTGCCACACTACTTGCATTGCATGGGTATTCTGACCTAAAAACTCTCAACCCATTCAACCCTATTTCTATCCATCCTCCTCCTCCTGTCTTCACTTCTCACTTTATCCAGCTTAGTTTTACTATATTAATTTAATCAACCTATTTGCAAATAAATTTGAATCAATTATTTGTTATTTTTTTGCTTCACTTACTTTGACAAACCTTCAACAGACCACCTTCTCCATGCCCATGCCTGATCACCTGAACATAGTAGGAGAAAACAATAGAAGTGGATAGATTGACATTATTATTGATACCACACTATCCTAGGTCAAGTTCCCTGGAAATCCGTTCTGAGGATTAGAGATTCATGTTCTCTAAGATTCTGGCAGTTCTCATTTCCCCCCATATATTATATATATGGATAGAAAACTGCCAAGAATTTATATGTAACCCTAATCTTAAAATATATATATAAAATTGTCATTGATTTAGGCAGTATAGAAGTATATTGTGCCCTGATAAATGGCCTCCCATTCTTTTAGGGTATCATAACAAAGCTGGCACCTCACATGTGCCCACAAAAAACTATACTATTGCTTTATCAGTTGGCAATTTCTGGACAAAAATAAGTAATAGGATAAGTAAATGTCATGGCGATGTATCTTTGCCTTCCCTCCTTGCTGTATGGTGGATCTCCTGGCTAGATGGGATGTTATGCAGGATCCCATGTTGGTAAGACTTTAGATGGTGTGCCAGATGAGGGCCCCTAGTCACGAAAAGCAAGCCCGTACCTAGAATTTATGTTAATGCCATCAAGATAAATCTCTGCTCAAGATAAGTCATTACGAGGAATTTCTGTTTCTTCCAGGTCAGAGTTCAATATAACCCACTTGACACCAAATGCTAGGTTGGTCTCCTCTAGGTATGATGCCATATTGGAGACTCAGCATTTGTCTCTGTTGTGAGCAGGTTAGACATTAAATCAGCCTTGAGCGTCTCAGCTCAACCCATGCTGTTGAGCCCATGCATTTCATCCATTCCTGCCACCACAGTCACCTCATTTGTGAACTCACGGTGCAAGTTGGGGAGCTGCTAACAAAGTCTAACTTAATTATTCATTGACTGGCTTAACTATTCTGGTGCTTTCTGGAGGGCATTAACATATGACAAAAAAATCTTCACACTTTGGGCCACTCCCATAGATCAGTACATAAGTCCATTCTTTCTGTTCCCAACTACTCAATCTGTTTTTTTATTTTTTTTTACAACCCCTTACCGACAGGTCAAACCATTCATCACTGTCCATGAGGTCATATATAGTATTATCTGAGGCCACTTCAACTGCCATGCAAGGTAAACAACCAGGTGTGTCACTTGAAATTCTTGCCTGCTGGTAAAATTTAATGTCATTGCTATCTTTCAGGACTACCTCTGAGTGGGGCTAATGTACAGCAAAAGTTCATTTTCAGTTTCCAGCCACATACCAGACTAACCTATCTACGACCAAACTACATCTTTTTCTCCTTTATCAATGGATTATTTTACTGGTGTGAGTTAAAAGAGGGGTGTCATAGGTGTGAACTGAATAGGAGATGCTAGCATAACAGTGGTGGTCCATCTGCTACTGCAGCTTATTCGTTGTACCCTCCACCACTGCTTGTACCTGATCTGGAGTTACTTCAACCTCCCAGGGGTTTTTGCTGAACCTGCCTGAACTTATTACTTGGTTAGTTTGACAGAGCTCAGCTCGTGAAGGGCAGCTCTGGTGGCATGGCCACTTGATGTTCCAGTTTCAAATGTTCAGTCTCTACTAGCATCCTTTAGCATGCCAGTAGCTGTTTTTGAACTACTGTAGATGGCATGGCCTTACTAAAGACTCCTAATGGTCTCCATTTAGATTTTTCTAGCAGGTGTTGATTCTATAGTGGGTTCGTGAGGACTGCTATAAACTCCACATGGAGTCTTCTCTCCACAGATACCTCTAGTACCATAGGTTCTACCAGGTCTGTAGCACAAGCTTTAAGGCTGTTTGCATGGCCACCTGATCTGCTGTGGAACTCTTTCCTGCTCTTGGCCCTATTCAGAGCAGGAAGGCTTTCATTTCAGCCATGAAATGAATTGGCACAGTATTATCAAGTGTGGCATATGCTTCCTTCAGCACCAGAAGAGGCCTAATAAGCACTGTGTCCACTACCTTCTTATTGTTGGAATATGGGTGAAAAAATAGCCTGCTCTTTCTTTGGAAGGAATGTCCTGGTGTGTCCCAGATGCTAGATCCCTAAAATCTGAACTAATATGACAAATTCCTTAATCTTCATCGTTGTCTGCTGGACAGATGTCCACCTGCTTGCCACATTGACCTTGTCAATCATTATGACATTACATCCACCTTGCCTTGGGTGACTAAATACCACCCCTTGCCCTCTACTATTTCACGGTTCTATCATCCTTGTTGCTATGAGGGAATTCAGTTCCATAACAGACTCTCCTCTCATAACTCCTAGCCTGTATAGGTCAGCCATGCTTGAACTTTTCATGCCTTTGGTACCCTTTTATATTAGTGAACTCTGGGCTGGCATAACAAAATATCACTGACTAGGTAGCAGAAGTTAGTTTTTCATAGTTCTGGGAAGTAGAAGTCCAAGATCAAGGTTCTGGCCAATTTGTTTTCTGCTCAGAGTTCTTCTGGCTTACAGATCTGGCTTTTTCTCATTATGTCCTCACATGGCCTTTTCCCAGTGCATGCCTATGATGGGGTTAGGGGAGAAAGTGAGACAGAGTGCATACTTTCTACTGTCTCTTCTTATAAGGACACTCATTCTTTCAGATTAGAGTCTAAAGATCCTATCTCCAAATATAGTTACATTAGGGGTTAGGGTTTCAACAAATGAATTTTGAAGGGATGCAATTTAATCCATAGCACCCACTCACTTGTGCATTCCTTACTGCTTTGATAAATGAAGTGTCCTTCGGGTCCTCCCATGGAACATAGTTACTTGTTTTTTTTTTCTGGATTTACATGGCATATCCATTGTAGCATGGTCACTTCTCTGAGCCTTTCCATCATCAGCCATGACAATTTTGGCATTTCTACTTCACTCGTGGACCATCACATTTTCCAAGCTTTTGAGCATTTCCAGGAGCATCCTTCTAGCATATTAGCTTAAGTTCCCACCAAACTTGCCGGGATGTTGAATCTTGTGTCCTGGAAGGGTACTGCCGTATCGATAATCTCTCTCTCATCCAACTTTATATTCTGTTACTCCTGACACAACACTTTCAGGGGATAGTCACTTACATACCATCCTAGCTTCCACTACCATACATAGAGTAGATACCACCACCCCTTTGACACATAGTCTTCTTCCTCCCTTAGTAGGTCCAGCACTTTCTTAGTTGGCTTATGCTGAGGTGTGACCCTAACTAAGGGTCTTTTACGAAACAAGCTAGGTGGGGTTATATCCTAAGGATAGTGTGTATTTGGCAAACAAGAGGCCTCTGTTTGTTTGTTTTTTTATGCATTTATGTATTTATTTATTTTAAAGGTTTTGAATTCCAATTAGTCAATTATACTATAATTTTAGTTCCTGGTGTACAATATAGTGATTCAACAGTTGCATATACCACCCAGTGCTTATCACAACAGGTGCACTCCTTAATATCCATCACCTATTTAACCCATCCCCCAACATATCTCCTTTCTGGTAACCATTAGTTTGTTCTTCATAGTTAAGAGGCTGTTTCTTGGTTTGCTTCTCTCTCTTTTATTTTCCCCTTTGCTCACTTGTTTTTTTCTTAAATTCCATATATGAGGGAAATCATATGGTATTTGTCTTTCTCTGACTGACTTCTTCTGCTTAGCTTAGTGTAATACTCTCTAGCTCCATCCAAGTCATTGCAAATGACAAGATTTCCTTCTTTCTTATAACCTAATAATATTCCATTACATACATATATAGCACTTCTTCTTTATCCATTCATCAGTCTAAGGACTTGGGCTCTTTTGATAATTTGGCCATTGTAGATAATACTGCTATAAACATCAAGGTGCATGTAACCCTTCACATTAGTATTTTTGTATTCTTTGGGCAAATACCTAGTAGTGTGATTGCTGGATCATATGGTAGTTCTATTTTTAACTTCTTGAGGAACCTACATACTGTTTTCCAGAGTGGCTGCACCAGTTTGCATTCCCAACAAAGCAAAAAGATTCGCCTTTCTCCACATCCTTGCAACATTCATTGTCTCTTGTGTTGTTGATTTGAGCCATTCTGGTGGGTGTAAGGTAATATATCATTGTAGTTTTGATTTGCATTTCCCTGGTGATCAGTGATGTTGAGCATCTTTTCATGTATCTGTTAGTCACTTGTATATCTTCTTTGGAAAAATGTCTATTCATGTCTTCTCCCCATTTTTTAATTGGATTATTCATTTCTTGGGTGTTGAGTTGTATATGTTCTTTATATATTCTGGATACTAACCCCTTATCAGATATGTCAGTTGCAAATATCTTCTCTCCTAGGTTGCCTTTTAGTTTTGTTGATTGTTTTGTTGGCTGTGCAGAAGATTTTTATTCTGATGTAGTCCCAATAGTTTATTTTTGCTTCTGTTTCCCTTGCCTCAGAAGAAATATTTAGAAAGAAGTTGCTATGGCTGATGTCAAAGAAGTTACTACCTGTGTCCTCATCTAGGATTTTTATGGTTTCAGATCTCACATTTAGGTCTTTGATCCATTTTGAATTTACTTTTGTGAATGGTGTAAGAATGTGGTCCAGTTTCATTCTTTTGCATGTTGCTGTCCAGTTTTCCCAATACCGTTTGTTGAAGAGACCTTTTTTCCCATTGGATATTCTTTTCTGTGTTGTCAAAGATTAATTGGCCATATAGTTGTGAGTTCCTTTCTGGGTTTTCTATTCTGTTCTATTGATCTAAGTGTCTATTTTTATGCCAGTACCATACTGTTTTGATTACTACAGCTTTGTAATATAACTTGAAGCCCAGAGTTGTGATACCTCCACTTTGCTTTTCTTTTTCAAGATTGCTTTGGCTATTTGGGGTCTTTTGTGGTTTCATGGTTTTGTTGTAATTATAAACGGGATTAATTCCTTAATTTCTCTTTCTGCTGCTTCATTATTGGGGTATAGAAATGCAACATATTTCTGTATGTTGATTTTGCATCCTGTGACTGTGCTAAACTCATTTGTCAGTTCTAGCAATTTTTTGGTGGGAGTCTTTGGTATTCTATAAAGCATATCATATAATCTGCTAATAGTGAAAGTTTTGCTTTTTCCTTGCAGATCTGGATGTTTTCTATTTCTTTTTGTTGTCTGATTGCTGTGGCTAGGACTTCCAGTACTATGTTAAATAACAGTGGTGAGAAAAAAAAATTAACAGTTGTGAGAGTGGACATCCCTGTCTTGTTCCTGACTGTAGAGGAAAAGCTCTCAGTTTTTCACCAGTAAGGATGCTATTAGCTGTGGGTTTTTCATGCATGACCTTTATCATGTTAAAGTATGTTCCTTCTAAACCTACTTTGTTGAGAGCTTTTATCACGGATGGGTGCTGTATCTTGTCAAATGCTTTTTCTGAATCTACTGAAATGATCATATGGTTCTTATCCTTTCTTTTATTAATGTGATGTATACACTGAATGACCCCAACCTAAGAATAAAGCCTACTTGATGTGGTAAATGATTTTTTTCATGTATGTTGGATTCAGTTTGTTAGCATTTTACTGAGAATTTTTGCATCTATGTTCATCAAGGATATTGGTCTATAGTTCACTTTTTTAGAGGTGTCTTTATCTGGTTTTGGTATCAAGGTAATACTGGTCTCATAGAGTGAATTTTGAAGTTGTCCTTCCTTTTCTATTTTTTGGAATAGTTTGAGAAGAACAGGTATTAACTCTTCCTTTAATGTTGGGTAGAATTTTCTTGTGAAACCATCCGGTCCTGGACCTTTATTTGTTGAGAGTTTTTTGCTTACTGACTCAATTTCTTTGTTGGTTATTGGTCTGTTCAAGTTTTTGTTTCCATTTATTTAAAAAAAATTTTTTTTTTAGTTTCCTGGTTGACTCATTCATTGTTTAATAGCATGTTATTCATTTCCATATATTTGTGGACTTTCCAGATTTTTTCTTGTGGTTCACTTTTAAGCAAGAAGTTGGGGAACATCAGTTTATAATAGGGAGAAGTGGACCAGTCCTGTAGACTTCAGGGGAATGTGGGCTTTCAGTGTTCTTGAGCTTTTCAACACAGATGTTCCCATCCTAATATTCAGATTCCAGTCACATCCTTGATCTTGGAATGGCAGGCTTGCTGAGGTTGAGAATTCAAAGTTCTCTGTCTTGCTACCCTTATAATTAAGCTTTTGATGGGATTCTCAGCTTTTTCTGCCTCCTACTGAAAGAAAATGGGAGCCTTTTAATATGATGCTAAGGTAGATTTTCCTTGGATTTTCCTATATACTGCTTCTGATTTTCATATTTTGCTTTAAACTGGTGGTTAGTCACCTCAGCCTTTGTTGCCTTTCTCTAATACATCAGTAGCACCCAGCAATAGCCACTCAACTCCATAGGCTTGCAACTTACTATTTTCTGATACTTCTCAAATGCCTGAGATATTTCATCTCTAGTGCTTCTTGTTCCACTGGTATCACATCCCAGTTCACCACCAGTAAAAAATTTAATAACTCTCTCACTACAGCATGCCAGAAGCTATCAGAATTCCAGATGGCAGACCTCACTCACAGCTAAATTTATAGAGTGATACAACTCTAAAATCCCATTTTAAAGTCTGCTATTTAATACCAACTGTCTTAGGTCAAGTTCCCAGGAAGTAGACTTCAAGATGGAAATTTGCACGCAGAAGGTTTATTGGAAGTGCTCTCGGGAATCACACCTGTAAGTGAAAGAGGGAAGCAGGGCTGGGCAGAGGGAGAAGTTGAACCCTGATGTGGTTGCAGCAAAAGCCTCAGCCAGACCCACAGGAAGCCTGCAGCTGGCATGACCTTTCAGAGTTATTCCAAACTAATTTTGATGTAGTAATATCCATCAGTTTTCCAAACCCAAGGTAACAGATTTGCTCTCCAACACTTTCTTCTATGTGTTCGTATATTTGTTTTTTGCATCTTCTGATAGGTAACTCTTTGTTAATAAATTATGACAAAAGTCTGATTGATGTAAACATATTTAAGCCTCTTGGACTCAGCAACTTACACTTTACAATAGTTTAAGTCACATTCCTTATATTGCTGTGATCTTTGAGGCGTCTTGTAGAACAGAAAGTTTTCAGGAGACCAGAGGACCAGTGTCAGGGCAATTTCTAAAACGGAAATAAGAAATACAATAGAATTTCAAAATGGATTACAAAAATAATTTTTTTTGGTTCTGTTTGTTTGTTTGTTTGTTTTTGTTTTGCCTGAGAGTATCCAGAAAAGGAAACAGAGAATCCTAAGATCCAGGGTGAGCTGGATCTAAGAGCATGTCTTGTCAGATTTGTTTATTTATTTTTTTCTCTTTTAAGTAAAGATTTTAGATTAGAAGATCAGAAAAAACGTGTTTCTGGATTTCATTAAGAGTTTCTGACAAAAGTTATCAGACCATATCATATATCATATCAAGATGTCTTAAGGAAGGATTAAGGGATTTTAGTCAGATAATAACTTAGTGAAGGATCCAAAGATTTGTATCAGTGATTAACTGAAGAGAGCTTTCTAGTTACTTTCACCAGGGCTCTGGCCTCACTTCAGTGCTAGTCAAAATGTTAGCCAATGACTTCTATGAAGACAGAAGCTATAGTCCTTAAATGTGTAGACGACATGAATTTGGGATTGTAAGTGAATATGCTGGATAATAAAATCAATTTTCCAAAAGATCTTGACAAGTTAAAAGAACGGAATTAATCTAAAATGATGAAATTTAACCAAGAAGACTGTAGCATGCTATATTGTGCTTAGAAAAATGCCACAGTCATAGGATGAAGTAATTGTCATGTAGTAGTTGTGAAGGAAAATAAATTATACTTGGGATTTAGTTGAGAGTAAGTTCCTTGTGGTCATCTAGAAGCAAATGCACTCGCCTACATGAACAAAACTACAGTGTTTAAAATGACAGAGGTAACCATTTTGTTACATACCATGTAAGTGAGATGTCTTACAGAGGAATGTGTTCTAGATACCATACTTTGCTAGACCTAGTTCTGAATAAGAATTGTGAAGATCCATGAAAGTCTACATGTAGGCAATTATCTTGGAAACTGATTATATCTAGCCTGAAGAAGATAAACTGAGAGAAGTATGTAGTTCATGGCTGCAAGTATTTGAAAGAAAGCCATGAGGGAAAAGGATTTGTCTTTTTTTTTCCTTCCAAGTTGAAAGTTACAGAGAAATAGGTTTAGGTTTAATACAAAGAAGAACTTCCATTCAAAGTTAATTTTTGAGTGTTTAGCCATGGCATGAGTTGTTAAGCATAGATTTGATGGTGACATAGTGTGAATGTTTTAGGAAAGATTCAAACATCTGTCATGTTGAAGCTTGGACTGGATGAGAATGAAGATTCTTTTAAACCCTCAAATTCTATTCTCCTGAGTGAAGGCAAGAATTTCTGTTGATTTTAAGGAGGTCATTATTAGAATATTGTCTTTTGCTCAGGACACGGGAAAGTTGGGCTGAGGAAGTCTCGTCTTTTAAAGAAAACCTCTTTTGAAGGAACTTAAACAGCTCATATGCTGTGCCTCTGTGTTTGTAAATATTTATGAAATGGAAGCAACAGAGCAGAACCCTCCACTTCAACCCATCCTTCCTTTGTCCTCTCTAAGCTGTCAAATTCTTCTCATGTCTTTTCCTCAAATTCAAGCATACAAGAATAAAAACAATTCAAACTCTTGTCCCCCCCAAGGAATAAGGTTGTTCAGGGGTTAATGATGACTCCATTTGTTAAATACTTACTGTATGTCAAGCACCACACTAAACACCTGATTGTATTATTCATTTAGTCTTTATAATAACCCTTATAATAACCCTGTAAGTATGTGCTGTCATTATATTAATTTCCAGATGGGGAAACCAACCCTCCAAAGTCAATAGTCAGAGTTGGTAAGTGGCAAAGCTGAAACTCAAACCCAAGTTGTCAATCTAGGAATAATCAAACAAAACAAACAAAAAAAAACCCAACCCTGGTAACTTCTATACAAATGTTGCCTCTCCAAGGCAAAGAGAGGACTCTAGTTCTATGTAAGAATTCTTTTTTTTTTTTTTTAAGGATTTTATTTATTTATTTGACAGAGAGAGATTACAAGAAGGTGGAGAGACAGGCAGAGAGAGAGGAGAAAGCAGGCTCCCCGTGGAGCAGAGGGCCCAATGTGGGGCTCCATCCCAGGACTCCAGGATCATGATCTGGGCCGAAGGCAGAGGCTTTAAACCACTGAGCCACCCAGGCGCCCTCTACGTAAGAATTCTGATAGCTACACTGTCTGTCATGCCTTCAGGAGTGGCTGAGCAGAGATGCTAGTGTAGAGTGAGCAGGACTGGAGAAGACAGTGCCTTTCAGATGAGTGAAGTAACCATTACTTGGTGTTGACACCTTTTTTTTTTTTTTTTTTAAGAATACCAATGGCCACAGCCTGCTCACATAAATGGAGTCTTATTTCAGTTGGCTCATTTGCTGAGAATAACAAGTGCAAATGCCAATGTGGATAAAAACAGAAAGACCACAGGAGACAGAAGTCATGAAAAGGCATTTTACTGTTATCTCATAGGAAAAAAGAACCCACACATTTATTATATTTTTCTTGTTATAAGGTAATATTTCCTCATTGTAAAACCAATTAGGAAATAGAGAAAAGCACAAAGAAGATATCATTTGCAATCATTATGCTGCCCAGATGCCTAGCTGACCACTGTGAACATTTCGGTGCAAGGAATTTCAGTCATGTACATATAAATTCACACAAATTTTTTTTTACAAAAATGTGAGCCCTTTGTACACACTGTTTTGCAGCCTTTCTTTCTTTCTTTCTTTCTTTCTTTTTTTTTTTTACTAAATATATTGTTGTGAACATTTTCCACCTCATTAAATTTTCTTCTACCCCATCATTTGAAATGGCTACATAGCATTCTGCTCTACGGATGTGCCATAATTGGAACCTCACATCTTATAAATAAATAAATAAACCATGGGGAAGCTCTCCTGCAGGTCAAATGTAAATGGTTTGCTAGGACCAGGAAGGGGGGGAATGAAGGAGCAGCAGAAGTAAGGACGTTGGTTGCTTGGGGCTTTGATTGGAGATCTGCCCAGGGCTTTAAGAAATGGGAGTAGTATCAGAGATTGAATGCTGGTGATAGACACTTAAAAGGATACACTCTCCCCAGAAGAAATGAGAGGAAAGGACGTTAGAGACTAGCAATGTTTGCTGAGGTGGGAGATGAGAAGAATTTCAGATACTCTTCCAGGGAGAGAAAAACTTTGCAAGAAGACGAGCAAGAGTTCTGGCCTGGGTAAAGAACAGATTGAGGGTTTGATGGGGGGTACTTACCACAAAGGAGAGCTTGTCAGACACAACTCTCAGTCAAATCTGCCATGTAAAACCCAAAGCCCGTGGTTGCACAGGCAGCATTATGATGTCCCCTAGCCCTCAGAAAGCCTGGACTTTGTGTGTGATCCTGATGCACTAATTATTTAAGAGAACAGCTACAGAGGTTGTGGACAGATGAGAGCCTACAGCTATATCTCCATGGGACATTTGTCAGGGGTGTGGTTCAACCATGATCAAGGATTGCCTGAGGAAGGGAGAAGAGTAGATATTTGCTTCTCTGACTCCCTCAAAGTCCTAGAAACCACTTGCTATCCCCTCTTTTCCTGATACTCCTTCTACCATGGATTAGGATCAATGTGTATGCTGTTCTCCACATGTGGGCTCCAGCGTTTTTGGTGATGGTGAGTGCTGAGGGGGTGTTATCTCAGAGGGAGTTCATCAAGGGCAACAAAATTGCCAAGGGTCTAAGTAGTGAACATCAGGTTCCAGAAAAGAGCGGAGGCCACAGCAACTAGGCTGTGGAACAACAGGTAGCAAGGGTATTGTAAAAGCACCTTTTTTTGACCTCTGTCTTTACAAAGAACATCTGACTAATAATATTCCCCATCCTGGTCACCACTTTTGAATAGGATTGTAGGGATCATTTACATGGGTTTTTCAAAAAGACTGGTAGGGATCTTTGGAAATCATCTGTGGCTCTCTATATCATGTGAAGACCTGTCCATACTAGGGGAGATTCAGGGTTGTATAAAGTCAAAACACCACATGGTATGTGACCTTGAGCTTTTCTGAGCTTTGTTCCTCATCAATAAATAGGACAGGTAATGATAAAACTTCTGTCATACATGTGGGGATTAAATGACTGATTGCTGCTTTTCTGAAAGAAGAGGTTAATTTAACATGTCTTTCCCTGGGAGGGTGGTTTGTGCAAGCTGCCATTTTCCTTGGCAGATCCCTCCTTTCTGGGCCCTGATCCTCTTCAGCCCTACCCTGTCAACTGAACCCACTGCAACTGATTTATACCAACAGAAGTCCCATGAGCTTTTGTAAATGTGGTTCCACAAAAGGGACTGGTTAATGTTTTCTGGCCTCCTTAGCCCATTCTTTCTCTGCAAGCAAGCTCTATGGGGAAATCTATCTATCTATCTATCTATCTATCTACCTATCTGTATCTAACTATCTGTCTGTCTCAAAAAGATGTTTGAGGATCATGGAATCAGAAACAGAGAAAATAGTTCTGTGACTCAAATTTTTATTGGTTTGGACAGCATGCCTCATCTGTCTCTGTAGCAGGTCTTTGTCTGTAGGATGGGTGAACACTCGTACTAGGCTGACAGGATAGCCTTTGAAGAGGTCCTTTTCCTTAGAAGGCACAATACAATTGATTAGGTTTCTTCTTACCAAATTATGATCTCACTCCAATTTCATCTCCCTGAGATTGCTCCCAGATCACCTTGACTGGAGTTTTGGGTGTTCCCAAACACTTCAGTCACATAATTACAGATAATCTCGGCATTCACTTCACACTTGCCTAATCATTTCCATTGTGTGTGGATTTTACTAGGTTTAACTCTCAGAGGACAAGTGTGTTCCCTCATCATCAAGTTCCGGGGCTCTCACCTTCTCACTGTCACCCCCTTGTAGATGGCAAATGTGGACGGAATAGCTGTCAGAACCACCAACAACGTGCTGTTGTTAAGGAACCAGACCTCAGATCTCAGTTTCCAGACTGGAGCCTTCCTCACTGCAAACATCAGTCTCCCTGGGGCGCAGGGGCAGCAAGCTATTCAGGGAAGTGTGGGGTCACTGACTTGATCATCAGTGCCCAACATCCTGTCCAGATATTGTCTGGGCTCATGGAGGCTCCTTCCATAGCACATCTCTGGACACCTGGTAACTGATAGCCACTTCCGCACCATTACGGCTGGTTTATTTCAGCAGGTTCCTCCTTAGATGGTGCCGAGTGTCAGCCAGCAGGGTCTTACAAACATTTATTTGATGCCAACTAACCCACTAGGTAAACAGAGAAGGCCACAGACCTGAGGCTATGGTCTTTGAGGGGAAAATCCTAGAGTGTTTGGTCAGCAGACACCCAGTGACATTGGGCACGAGATCTTTTAGGGGGTCTGTAGGAAGAGGGCTCTTTGGTTATTAGGAGTCTGCCTTTATCTCTCTGCTCAGTAGGTCTCTTATTTCTGAGAAGAGATTATCACCGGCAAAACCCCCAAAAGCAAACACGTTAAGGTGTTTCCCATGGACAGTAGTGGCTGAGGCTGGGCATTGATGACAAGGCTCCCAAAGCAAGTCTTACACTGCTGCTGGCCCAGAGGCTGTCCTCTGGCTTGCCCCACCATTGCATATCTCCCGGTTGGAGCTGTCTGTGGCTTCCAGGAGATGGTATGGTAGCTCTTCCTTTCCAAATCCCCACAGGAGACTGTAGTCCTGTCCCCAGTCCTTCTCATGCTTGGAGCTCCATTCTCACTGCCTGTGTTCCATGACTCAGCATTTGCCCTGCACTCGGGGGCTCCCCCAGCACAGTCGGACTCGACAGTACCCCTCCATCTGGTGCCAGACCCTCCCCTGCTACCTCCTGCTTTATGTTTTGCTTGGAGACTTAACAAAATGGGGAATCATTTTCCTCTGAGCAGTGTCCAGGCGCAGGACGTGTAGAGAGAGCTCCATGTTGTTTCCCTTACACACATTAAAATCAATGGTGTTTGCTCATCTGGCAGAATAACAACTCATTCCTCTGGACAGGCTGGCTTCACAATTGTTCGTTGGAGGGGAAATCTGATAAGAAACAATAGTCTGGTCTTTGGGAGCATTAAACCGTTGTATTCTAATTTAAACTTCAGGCCCACTCACTCTCTGGTCTGTCTTTTCGTTTGGTATTTTTTGTTTGTGTGTGTGTGTGTGTGTGTGTTTTGCAATATTGATTTTTGATTCTTTCTTTTTATACTGCTATTGTAGAAAGAAAGAGATCCTCAAAACCAGCAGGGCAGATTAGAAAATTCGGTGACGTAGGTCTTCCCACACCATCTGGAAGGGTAAGGTCTGGCGCATTCAGTTTAAACAATATTCAGAACCAGGTAAAGAAAGAGTTGCCACAGATTTCCCGAGGCACCATGAGGAAGGATGAGAGGAGAGTATGGACCCTGTCTCAGGGCTGCTGTGGGCAGACGTGGGCAAGGACAGTGGCTGCGGGATGGAGCCTGGATCTCTTCTGAGGATGAGCTGCCAGGACTCGCCACTCCAGAAGACCGTTTTGAGTAGTAATAGTAACATTAAACATGATCCTTATGTCGGTTGAAAAGCCACAGTTTCCCATGTTCTTTTAGTGCATTACCTTATTTAGAATCACAGAATTACAGATTATTGTGCTGCAAAGAATGGCAGAGAATATCTAGTTCAGACTATGCTTTTTCCACACAAGGAAATTGAAGCTGAGTACGTGAAGTGGCTTCTTGAAAGACTCGCTCTCACTCCCCATCATAGCCCGCTGAAGGGGACAAGATGAGCACGGTGATTTTGTGTATTTTTTGTACTTCCTCTGTGTCATCCACTGGGTGAAGCTCTGAAGGTACGATGCTGAACATGGCAGATATGTTCTTGGCCCTCACGGGGCTTAGTTTGGCTGTTAAAATGGGCAGGGACGCTTCGTGCTGGTTTGATGACTGTGGCAGGTTGCTGTGTGACCTCTTTAGGAAGTCACCTGATCCAGACTGGGCATAAGCAGGGCAGTTTCCTGGAGGAAGTGCATGTGTGGTAGGACCAGGATACAAGAGCATGAGTTAGCCTGGTGAAGGAGGGGGCTGGGACAGGGGATGAGGGCGTGGTGAGCTCAGCTGGGAAAATTAAAGTAGTCAGCTGACTTTTTTCCCCAGGACTTAGCTTTGGAGGGACAGAGAAGAATCTAGTTCTGAATGCCTCTCTCAGCACAGGGACCACAAGAGGCAAGGACCATGTGGCTCACTGTGGCATTTTTTAAGATCACTGTCATAACACCTGTGGGAGGGACTTACAGCAATTGTCATCAAGAGGAAACTGAGGCACAGAGAGACTCGGGAACATGCTCAGAGTCAGATAGCTAAACAACAACAAGGTTAAGAAGAGAGCTTGCTCTTTGTTTAGGGAGGCCTGAACAGACAAAGAGAGGCACAAACGAGTTCTGAAGTCTGGTTTGGGAGAAAAATGTCAGGCAGGTGAAAGGTTGAATTCTGGTTTGGGCCTCTGTGCCACTTGCAAAGTTCACAAGAGGAGAGTAGGGAACTGATAGGATATAGAATTTTATTTAGAGTTGGAAAGAACAACCTTTATGATGACCTACAAGGAGTTGTATGTGTGCTCAATACGGGATTCTGAGTCCGTTTTGGAACACATATGGGATTGCAGTTATCCTAAGAGGCATGGTGAAACCTTTAAAATAAAATAAAATTTAAATAGAATCAATTTAAATCAATTTTACTTTAAAAATTCATGCACGGTACTTTTAAGAAATGGTAAGAATGCAGAAAGGAGCCATCTGTAGCTTCCCACAGAGGCCATGCATCTCAGTCATTTCCACAGGGCAAGGGATGTGGGACCATTTGCAGCCTAACAGGTAAGAGGGGGCTTCTGCTGGTCTATGGAGGCTGTGAGCGTGTCTGTCTGCTGGTCATCCCCCCTCCACACAAGTGCAGGACAGGAGAGGGTTTTCTCCCTCTGTGCCCTCAGGGTGTCATTTCTGTCTGGGGATGTAGAAGGAGAATTCAGGAAAATGGCACAGGTCACTTGGCCCAATTCTAAATGCTGGGCTCCTTGCAATGATGAGATTCTTGGTTTGTCTATCATCCCCTTATTGTAAAGGATGTTTAAAAAGAAAGTTTAAAGTGTGTTAGGATATATTCTCTTATTTGATATCACAGTGTAGCGGAAGGAGATGAGGTCTCCCTCCCAACTCTGCGCTGACTTACTTTGTGGTGAGGAGCTGACTTAATCAGGCCAGGTTTCCCTGTAGTGATGAAGTAGGGAAAACGCCTACTTCATTTTAGTGCTTCAAAATTTGAATGTGTTAAGGGAAGCAAAATGCCTAATAAAATGCCTAAAATGGTGTGTGGTGCATATTAGGTGTGTGGTACATGACAAGTATTATTTTTACTCATTCGCTTACTAATCTTGTGATTTAACAGGGGAGGTTGGATGATTGCCAATCCATAGTTGAAAAGACTGTAACTCAGAGAGGTGGGATGCTCCATGAGTTGTCATACCGTTAATAGTGACCTGAGCTGTGACTTAAAAATAAGCTCTTCCGACACTCAGGATGGTGGCCTTTCAACTCCACATGTTAACAGTAACATACACCATTTGCTTCTCTAGAAATTCTTCTTGATTTCCCCTGGAAGCCATCATGTAGGCTTTTATTGGCATTCAGCTTTTCTAAATTTTGGCTCCAAAATTATAATTTAAGATAACATCGAGCGCTATTTCTGGACACCTGGGAGAGAGGTCATTTTCCTGGTAATCTTTCCAAGCAAACACAACCACAGCAGAGCCCTTGCTGCAAGCTGCAGTGTGTGTGCAGGCTAGTGGGCTCCAGGGGCATTTGCTGGTGAGAATGAGGAGCCAGAATATCGAGTCTCAGCTCAGGGCCCAGACTGTCTTGCCATGCCTGGGGGGCTGAGTTACTAGGCCTGGGGAGGACAGCATGGCCAGGCAGGAGACCCTTCTAAGCATGAATGATCACCTTCACCCTTATCTAGGATCAGGAGACTGGGCCCCTTCAGAGGCCCCCATAATGGGCTGTTAGGAGAAACAGCAGAAACACCCGCAGGGCCCAGGTCATCTATTGCAGACAGAGTGAGCTAATGGACATTGAACTCCTCCTGGTCAGGAAAACTGGAGTTCTATCATTTACAAATAGGCAAACACTTTAACCTGTTTATGCTTTCATTTAATTCTATGAAAAACATGCTTAATAATACATGTAATACATGCCTTCTCTGTCAACCACAGAAAGTCACTGTAGGCAGGAAGCAGCAGATAAAAGTTCTTTTACAAACTGTGAATATGATGTAAAGCCCTGTAAGGTATGATGGTAGAGATAGGGGACAGATTGTTCCTGAAAAAGAGAGAGATTAAAGAATCAAGAAGTTGAAGAAAGAAACATAGCCTAGATCTTTAGAGTTTTAAAAATTAGTTATTGGGACGCCTGGGTGGCTCAGTGGGTTAAAGCCGCTGCCTTCGGCTCAGGTCATGGTCCCAGGGTCCTGGGATCGAGCCCCGCATCGGGCTCTCTGCTCAGCAGGGAGCAGGGAGCCTGCTTCCTCCTCTCTCTCTGCCTGCCTCTCTGCCTACATGTGATCTCTCTCTGTCAAATAAATAAATAAAAATCTTTTTAAAAAAAGTAAATAAGTAAATAAATAAAAATTAGTTATTAATTCATTAATAAATTAGACAAGGATTTATTTGTAGTCTATTTCTTGCATCACACCATGTGCTAGGCATTATAGGTCTAGAAATGAAAGACATATGGCTTTGTTCACAAAGGTGCTGATGGACTGGGCGGAGAAGATGAAAAAGATCCATTTTAGTGCAATAAGGTAAGAGCTATTGTACTTGTTATATAATGCTGAGTAATAAAATGCCCCCAAACCTATGGCTTAAAACACCAATGAATATTTAGCATTTCTCAGGATATGTGGGTCAAAGATGGGAGTGGCTTAGCTGGATGTTTCTGGCTTAGGGTTTTTCATGAGGTTGGGGTCAAGATGTCAGGAGGGGGTCAAATCAACAGAGGGTTTGGCTGGGGCTGAAGGAGTCACTTGAAAGATTGACTCACTAGCATGGTTGGCAGGAGACCTCTGTTCTTGCCTTTTGGGGCCCCTACAGATTGCTTGCAGATCTTATGACATGACTGCTAGTTTCCCAGGGTGAGCAGTCAAAGGGAGGCCAAGGGAAGTTGTAGTGTCTTCAATAAGCTGGTCCGGGAAGTCATATTGTCACATTGCATCCTCTTGGCTACACAGGTTGGTGGATGGGATTGTACCAGGGCACGAACACCAGGTGGTGAGGATGACTGAACTGCTTGGAAGGTGGCTACCTCTGCCAGGATAAAAGTATGAATGATGTGTTTCAGGACACCAGGCTTTGACCTTCTCACACATAGGCTTTGAACTAGGATCTGAGTATAAACAGGAGTTTGTGGCTTGATAAAGATGGGTGATGACACTTCTAGTTGAGAGGCACGTGCACTTACAGGGACAGAATTTTGAAATGGGTTCTCATGTCTAAGAAATTGTGAGAAGTTCATCATGGCATAAAGAGTTCATGGTGGCAGAGGGCATGAAGAAGGAATGTTGGGGCCAGATTATAAAAGATCCTAAATGTATCTGAAGCTAACAGTGTCAATTTTATCCTAGAGGTGATGGGAACAAGGATGACATAATTAGCAGGATTTTAAGAAATTTAACACAGAAGCATCAGGGTGGGCTCAATAGAGAAGGGGATAGAGGCCATTGAAAAGCAAGGTGAAGGTGGCAAGGGTCATCTTTAAAGTGGCAGTGAGGATGGAGAGGAGAGGACTTGAGAACAATTTGCTGTAGGGTCAATTAGATTTCAGAATTCTAGAAATCCCTGAGTTTGATTCTTTTTTTTTTTTTTTAAAGATTTTATTTATTTATTTAACAAACAGAGATCACAAGTAGGCAGAGAGGCAGGCAGATAGAGAGGAGGAAGCAGGCTCCCTGTTGAGCAGAGAGCCTGATGCGGGACTTGATCCCAGGACTCTGGGATCATGACCTGAGCCGAAAGCAGAGGCTTTAACCCACTGAGCCAACCAGGTTCCCTCCCTGAGTTTGATTCTTTTCTTACTATAGATGGGAACATTGAGGCAGAGGAACATGGTTCATATAAAGCTAATGTCATTTTTCATTAAATTTTTAGATTGCCAGTTGCTGGCAATAGGGACATACAGAAAAAAGTATGTGGCTAAGAAAGGCTAAGAAAGAAATAATGAGACTTTTGGAGCCAGTGAGTTTCCTTTAACTTGAGATAATTACTAACAAACTGCAGGAAAACTTTGCTAATGTCCTCAACTTCTTGGTTGAGTTAGGGTCTTCCTCTGGTAGCCCCTTCATTCCTGTTTTAAACTTGTCGTGATGCACTATGCTTAGCATGTCTCTGCCTCCTTCATTAGATGAGAGGTTGTTCCAGGCAAGGCCATTCCTCTTCATTCTACATCCCCAACATCTGGCCTAGGCATACACGAGGAGCTTGGGGAAGGCTGAACAGATAACTGAAGGCACATTCAGCCATAGCTCAATAGTTGGGCTAGATGACCTCTAAGCTTCACTTCAAAGAGTCAGTGATTCTGAACACCTATGTGGAAGGCAGCTTGGCCAAGCTGGTATGGGGAATATAAAGTAACATTTAAGAAGATGAAGGCTGTGGTCAGGGAAGGGGCACTCAGGATAGGACCTCAGAGTCCATTTTTAGTACTTTTAATTGTATTCTTACCCTGACTTCTCATTAAGGGAGAAATTATAGTTCTAGAATATCAATCAATATTAAGTTGTCAGAGGGAAGAAAGGGCAACCTGAGGGGATGAGAAGCACAGGGGAGAATACTGAGCCATTGCTGACCAGACTTGGGTCACCTGTGTATGTCAGTGTGGGGTGGGGGTGAGGACAGGGCACAGCTACTCAGCTCTATGCTGCAGCTCCTCAGCACTCTCCTGGTGGGATGAGAGTGAAGCAATGGAAACTGGGGTGCCCAGTGGTCCTGTGACCAGACTGAGGCTGAAAGAGCCAGTGACAGTTATGGGACAAGGCAGGAGGCAGCTAATATGTATGTTAAACGTATGGAAATGAGAGCAAATAGTGGAGCTGGGAGACAAATATTGAACAGGGTCTGGGCCTGAGACTAAACCAACATGGGGAAATGAGAGGCTATGGAAAGCAAATGAGCTGCCAGAGATGAAGCAGGGAGGCAAAGTGGGAGAGAGGCTGAGGCCCGAGTCTCCAGGAACTCCCTACTGGCTTTGGCAGCAAGCTGACCATTCCTGTGGGACTGTGCCACAGGCAACATGCCAAGGTGCATTGGAGGCAAGCTTTGAATGGCTAAGTTCATCATCTCTGCTGAGGTTTCCATTTCTTTGTACATTTCACTCTTTCTTAGCACCTTCTCCCAATTTCTGGCCATGCTGCATGTCCTCCACTCCAGTCTCTACTCAGCCATGAGTTTGTCTCAGATTGGAAATCTCCACCTGACTCCCTCTCATGGGTCAGAACCCTTGAGATGGTCAGCTCCAGAATGATGGGTATACAGATGACAGAGGCTTAGGAGAATAGTCTGCTTTGAAGGATGGGCACCAGGTGAATATGGGACTTGACTTGAAGCTCAGTTTACATAGCAAACACATCCCCCTTTTACCTAGAGGTTATTGTTCAGGATGCTATTCTCAGAGAAAAGGTGAGTAGAATTCACAACCAAATTTCTTCTCTTCTAGCAGAGGCATAAGAGAGATGGTAGTGGAATGGCAGATTTGTCCAAACCATGGGAGACTAACCAGGGAAGGAAACCAACAAGTTTGCTGAGAACTTCAGGCTCTAACCCAGCTCCTTGTTGAGACACCGGGACAGATCAGTCTGTATCACACTCAAGGAAGGGCAAAGCCCTGAAGTGGACAAGTGGAGGTGGTGTGGGGCTGGAGGAGGTCTGATCTTCTTTCAATCCAGCAGTTACTATGACCCCTTGGGAAGATCTTGGAGGTGAGGGATATTCACAGGAGGGGGCTAAGTTCCCTCCAAGGCTTTTGTACACTCCCATGAGCAAGGGTACAACAAAAAGATAGTAGAGGCCACTAGCCTCATTTGTCAGATTTAGTTCTGTGTAAAATAAAGCTCTCAGAAGATTGCCACTCAGGATAGGGAGGTTTTCAATAGGTTTTTAGGACCAGAGCAGACGACAATTTTCAGAACTTGGGGTACAGTTCAGGAAGCCTTTTAAGAAGAGGTACTTGGGGATCAGGGTGTGACATGGGGGCCCTGGAGTCAGGAACATGAGCCTACAAAGAAGGATGGGACATCCATCTTTGACAGCACTTCATTATTTATCTAATGTTATCTTGGCATACAAGCATCCTTGGTCTTTGACCCGTAATAGGGCCAGTGGATTTTATAGAGGCTCTCATCTCATTTAGGAAGCTGAGAACATTCTAGGCCCTGGCCCTCCATTCCAAATTGTTCTCTTCTTCCACCTCCAAGACTCTGTTATATGTCAGGAGACATGAAAACCAATCTCAATTCAATTAACTGTGGTTTCACAAACATGAATTGTATCTTTGGCTGGGTTCCATTCTTAGAGCAGAGGGCAGGATAAAAGGTTAAATAAGGCACTATTTGCTCTGCCCATGGGATCAGGTTAATGTTTGGGAGGAGACTCATCCACAAATGACTGAGACAAGACAAAATTTGATAAGGACTAAAATAAAAGTTTAAAATTAAGAGAGAAGAAGAAGAAGTGTTTAACTGGGTTCTGGCTAAGAGCATCAGGGATGACCCAATGAAAAACATATGATTTAAGCAAAGCCTTAAATATTGGGGAAGAGTTCCAAGTAGAGAAAGGGAAGGGTTGATGTGAACAGAGTGGTGAAGAGGGGAGAAGGCAGTGTATACTCATTCCTGGAACTTAATGGGATCTAGGGATGAAAAGACAATCCAAACCAGATCATGGTAGTCTTTGGGTAGCAGGGTGAGGGAATCAGGTATATGCTTAAGGCACAGTACATTTCCCATGATTTCTGAAGCTCAGAGTGGAAACACTCCTGCTTTACCATCACATTTGTCTTCATGGAATAGAATCAACTTTGCCAAGACTATTCATTGCCTCAAGGACATAAGGCCTGTAATTGTGCAGTTATTACCTGATAGGCCCAGGTGCCCATTTCTGGCCTTTTCCAGGCATAGAAATTTAGGGGGATTGAAATGAAGCCCACAGTCCATTAAGACAAGCTAATTTATCTAAGTCACTTAGCACAGTGCCTGGAACATAGTAAGTACTCAGTTGAGTACTACTGTTATTATTAGTAGTAAATATTTATGAAAATTGTAGGAAATAGGTTTTCATAAATACATAAATAATACATAAATTCATAGTACCTAAATTAATATACCGAAACTCAGATTATGTAATTATTCCAAAGTTTTATGCCTAGTTGGTAGAAAGCCACTATTGGAATCCCACTCTGAGACTAAAGTCTATGTTCTTCTTGGCATGTTTGTTGCGAGAACAGCTTAGTTGTCAGGTGAAGACAAGTGTTCTTGGATCTTGCCCAAGTGGCATTGGAATGGTTAAGTTGCCAGGGTTAGAGAGGATGGCAAGGAGCTGCTCATCCACTCATCACTCACTTCTGTAATTGGAACCTAATTGTCTTTGGAACATCTTCATTGGAAAGTCATCCTGTATTGGCCAGGCAGCCTGCTATGGACTGGAAAGCTTCCTGAGAAGCCAGAGGAGAATCATGCCTCTGAGTACCACCCTGCCCAGCCCACAACTCTCTGCCCCTCTACAATAGTTACCCCCAGGACAGCCTGGCCTGCTCCCCATTCTTACCTGAGGCATTGGTATCCATAGCCTCTCTAGGGCTTTTATACTTATTGTATGTCTCTTTGGGGAGAGAAAGCCTGTGTCTCCTGGAAATAGTTCACATGGTGGGCATCACTGGGTTTGGTACCTTTGTTAAGCTATAAGGACTGTATTCTGTCTCCATGTAGGAAAATAAGTGCTTCATTCTCTTTTGCTTTCTTCCTGAGATAACACTCTTGCCCCTACCTCTCTTCTCTTCCTGGACCTGGAGCCACGGGACCACCAGTGGGAGCCATCAAAGCCTGATGTATAGTTTAAAGCCTGCTATGGAGTAAACTGTTCCCCCAAATTCATGTGTTAAAGTCCTAATCCCCAATGTGATGGTAGTTGGAGATGAAGTCTTTGGGAGGAAATGAGGTTAGATGAGGTCATGAGGGGTGGGGCCTCATGGTAAGATTAGTGGCTTCATTAAGAAGGGAGAGAAAGACTATCTCTTCACTTTGTGAGGAATGAGCAAGGAGGCTGTATCCCAGCCAGGAAGAGGGTCTTCATGAGAAACTGAATCAGCCAGCACCATGATCTCAGATTTCCAGCCTCCAGAACTCTGAGAAATATGCTTTTTGTTTAACCCACCCTATCTATGATATTTGTTATGAAAACCAAAGAAGATGAGGACAATCACCCAAACTAGGTTCAATACAATTCTGTCTTTAGAGTCAACTAAAAGAATTTAGCATCAAGATAACCTTGACCTTTTGTCCCCATTCAGAACTATTTTTAGTCTGGTTTCCAAGGCCAAGTCTTCCCTGGTATATACAAGGTCTGGATTGGAGCCTTTATCTAGATCACTTGTCCAGTACTCTATACTTCAAGGCTCAGTCCTTGTCTTGCTTTCTTTACCAGTCTTTGGAGTTTCTTCCTTTAACCCCCCAGGACCCTGCTATCTCCAGATAGGCCTCTCTGATGGTAATCACCTACTTGCATCCTTACCTTCAAATGTTCCAGCCTCTGAATCCCCATCACAGGCTCCCTTACCTTATCTCCATTGACTCTGGCAGCTCCTTCCTGATACCAATCACCACACATCTCCTTTTACCATACCTACCTGAATCAAACCTTCCCTCCTTGCCTGCCTAATCCTGGAACTTCACAGTATGTCTACAGATCCCCAAGTCTCCAGTTATCAACTTCAGTTGATGGCAGAGGCCTTCATAACAGTGCTGGTTGGAACTCCCTGGACTGATGGGCATTGACTGATTTGGAGCCCTATTAAGAATTTCATTTTCACATCCCAGATGATCCAAATACACATTTTAAGGAAACTCGAGCAAACTTCATATTCTACCAATATTTGCAGAGCAAGAGAGAAAGTCAAGTCATTACGAAATGATATCCTATTAGCGCACATTAATGAAAGTGACACACCAGAAAGCCATTGCTCTTGGTCCAAACATTGCCCCAGCCTGCCTGGCAGAGCTGTCCAGTACCTGGGAAATCTCTAGCTCCTACTCTGGGCTTGGGCCCTTGCTTGTGGAGGGGATGTCTACTGAGTGATGCGGAGGAGACCTCACACGGGTTATAGGCAGGGCCGATCAAAGAGCCTGACCAGGTTGGAGGCAAGAGAAGTGGGATGGCAGAAGGTGTTTTATCTAGCTGTGGTTCTTAAACACTGAGCTTCTGACAGTGACTAGGGGGTCTGCTGGGGGTGAGGGATGTAGTGCCAAATATATCCAAGATTCTTAGATTCATGACCAACCTCTATCATCCTAGGTCTCACAACTCAAAGTACACAAAACCATCCTCTCCTTCCCTCTTCCATGCCCTCTTCCCACACTTTTTAAAACTGCCTTTGTGTTCATTTATGACAACCCACTCTTTTTTATCAGGGATAAAGACGGTGGCTATTCTAACCTCATCTAATCTTAAAACAGGTATGTGAGCACTAAGCACCAACTGGGATAAGGAATAATTAGATTTACCTCCCTCTCAGCCAACATGGCATGGTGTTTAGCTTCCCTAGAAAGCATGGACCAGCTTTTCAGCGCTCTCCAGAATTTTGCAGAGGACTCTGCAAATATCTTTGACAATCTAGCTAGAGAAAGCCCTGGTTTGGTCCAGATGAGACTGATAGGCAGAGGAAATGTCATTCTGTTGACATGACCAGTGGGATACTGTCCCCAGGGGGCTGTCTGCGGTGCTCCATTTATCAGCTTCCCCTGTGAGCAATCCCTTTCCCTGTAATTATAGCAATGCAAACATATATGAATTCCTGTCATCAGGTGAAGAGCAGGGAGGCTCAGAGACTATAGTTCTGTTCACAGCTGGACCACCATCCACCTAAATATCATGGTTTGGATTTCGTGGAAAGCCCTTCTCTGGTTCTCAGATACCTCGTCTGCTATGGTCCTGAAATTCCTTCATTTGACAGGCACTCATCTGTTTTAGGATATCAGAGTTGGAAGCAACTTGAAGGTCATCTAGCACACCCATTCTCAAACTCTCTGTTCACAGACCCCCTGGAGAATCTGATGGAAATTATGGACTGTTTTCCCAGGCACATGTATATAACACCCCCACACATGAATTCTCCCACACAGTTTGTTGGGGGTTCCTGGATCCCTCAACCCATTCGAGGACCCCAGGTTAAAACTCCTTGGTCTCTGTATTCCATTAAGAGTATGTCCAGAAGGAAAGATACTATAATAACAACCACACTTACATATTTGACAGACTGACTAAAATATCCATACATATGTGCCAACTTTTAAACCAACCAAATTGCTACTTTCTAATTGATTATGGCAACTTTTTGAAGCTCCAGAAACATTAAGTGTCCAGAAAATTGGTGTGATTCTCAAAAAATCTTCAGTAAGGAGCTAAAAGTTTAGAATGACCAAATATTTGTCACTTCCACTCTGTCACATGTTGGTGGACATAGCAAATATGCTATTAATTTCAGTCCAGTAGGGTATAGAAGAATTAAGACAAAAGTGCTTCATCAGACCATGTTTAGTTTGCCATTTCTAACAATTCACTCTGGAGCTAGCCTAATAATTTCACTTCCTTACCCGTGTTATGTTAATATTCGTACAGGCAGTTATATTGTTTACTCTGTCTCTCTGTTTTCCCCGACCATTCCCCTGTTGAATGGCCAGCCCCTCAATCATTCCCACGCTCGCGTACACATTCCTCACAATTCGTTGACACCAGTGAGTACAGGCATCGGCACGGAACACATGGCCTCGCCCAGCCTTCGCCAGCAGGGTGTCATCCGCCTTCAACACTCTCTTGTCAACCAAGCCCAAATGTGACACCAAATAGGCTCGACTGGCTTTTCTTGTCATACATCATCTCTTCACTATCACTGTATTTTCAAAATCAGACTCCGATCATCACCACTCTTTTCAGCATACAGGATTCAAACTATGTGTGTTTTAGAAGCTAATTGTATCCTTTTTCCCCTGTGCCTCTGTGATATTTGCCAATTTGCTTCTCTTGATAATATAAAAGAAAAATATAGAAAAGTAGAAATTTAATATGAAGTAAAATTCTGAAAGACATAATAAAAAACCACCACCACCACAACAAACACCCCAGCTCCTTGCTGTAGTTCCTGGATAAACAACAGAGGCACAGATGAAAAGCCAGAGTCCATCTTTGGCTCCCATTCCAGTGCTTCTCCAGTGCTTCCTTCAGTCCTTGGGTCTTGACCTTTCACGGGCCTCTTGACTTCCCTCAGAACGTGAGAACACTCCTACAGGGGTGACACTCCAAAATAGCAGGGGTGCATAGGCTGCCAGCAGAGGGCGGGATGGCCCCTGCTTCAGGGAAGGGGATGCTTTGAAACTTCACCCCTGGGGACGCAGCAGAGGTCAGTCAGTTCTGTCTGGTCAGTTCTGTAAAGGTCAGGCAGATCCCTTCTCTGCCACGTGACTTTGGGCAGGGTAATTTGCCTCTCTGAAACTCAGTTTTCTCATCTTCAGGACAGAGATAATACCAGTGTGCTTGTTTGCGGTGGAACAAAAGAGATCACAGGCGTGGCAAGTGTCAAATAATGGTAGCTCTTCTTTTTTATTTCACCATTATTCTCAGGCTTCTGCACCTGTAACCTGACACTGTCCCAGAGACAGGGTGTGCTAATTTTGTGCTTCCTTTTTAATGGTTCTCCACAGCTAGGGCTTCTTCCCGGCTGGCCTGAGGCTTAGAGCTCTTTCTCAGGAAATACGACGCCTGCAGCAGAGAAGTTTGGGCCCTTAAATAACGGCCTCCCCGCCTCCCCGCGCAAGGTTAGCACTGCCCCTCCCTGCCCCTCCCTGCTGCCTGGCCCTGGCTGCTGCTGCCAGCTACGAGGCCAGCTTGCCCCCTGCTGGCGGCCCAGCCCATGAGAAAGGCAGCCTCCAGGCTGTGGGGCTGCAGTCAGAGGTCAGCCTTCAGCTGGGCTGCAGTGGGCCAAATCTAGGACTCAGTGATCCTGGGCAGAGCTACAGCCACTTTCCCAGGGCTAGAGGAACACTTTGGGTTGAAGAAGTGTTCCGTGTTTGAGCTGCAACAGCCCTCCCTGCACCTGTGTTATCCTGCTGAAAATGAACCCAAAGACAGCCTGATGCTCTGGGACATGAGTAAGGGCAGGGGTGGAGGGTGTGGGGTGGGGAAGGTAAGACTGTGCATCAGAACGCAGGCTCCCAGGTTTGGTTGTATGCGTGTGCATGCATGAGTGAGAAAGGGAGAGAGAGAAAGGGAGACGTGTGAGGAAAGAGAGAGCGCAGAAGAGAGGCAGAGCAGTAGACATGGTGAGAGAGAGACAGAGACAGAGACAGAGAGAGGTGGAGGGCGCAGAATGCATATTCATTTGTTTAGCATAATTCATCCCTCTCCCTTTTGGGACCAAAGATCCACAGCTGAGATACAGGGTCTGAGGCTTTGGAAATCACTCTTCAGGGCCACCCACAGCAGGACACAAAGGCCAGACTAGCTCCTCAGGAAGCGGAAGCAGGTAAACTTGCAAAAGAGACTGCCCAGGGCTGCAGCAGCCCTCTGAGCGGGCGCTCCCCAAAGAAGGGAGCAGAGGGAACAAGCACATCTCTTATCTTTCTGAAACAGTTAAATTCCCCCACATCAAGCACAAATAGAATCCATTCCTGCAAGGCTGGGCTGCCCCCGTTGCCATTTAGAGCTGCTGCTCGCCTTTCAATTCGGTCTTACGATGCGATGGATACAAATTGCAAAGGTTTGGTCAGCTTTTGAGGGGAAAGCAAATTTTACAGCAGGGGAAGGGAGTGAGGGAGAGGAGGGGGTGGGGAGGTGGTGGCTTGAGGAGGAAGGAGAAAAGCTGAAAGAGAAAAATTGCTGAAAGGCCTCCTGCAGCCTGTCAGGAGTATTAACTTAGGATGATGTAGGAGAAACGACTAAGTGGTTTTTGTGTCAGCTACACTGAATCAAACTTGTTCAAATATATGCGTGTGAGTGTGTGTGGCGGCAAGCGGAGCCCACCTCAGGAATGGAAAACAGCCTCTTAGTTTTAAAGGTTTTTTTTTTTTAATGTTTTGCTTAATGTTTTTTAATGTTTTGTTTAATATGAGAAATGCTATGCATAAACGAGATTAGAAAGAGGGAGGGCGAAGGGTTGGGGGCTGCCTTGGCCTCCTGCTGGTGGGATGGGATGGGAAGCGCAGGAGTCCTGGAGCAGGAGCTGGTCATGGAGGCTGCTGTGGTGTGTGGGTGAGGCTGGGTGAGGCCAGTGAGGTGTGAGCCGAGGCCTGCAGTATGAGCGATCGGGAGGCCTCTAGGGCTCTGGGAGGAAACAGGAACACACTCTGACCACCGACCAAAAGGAGGAAAACTTTGCACCTGTCTCACTCCAGAATGTTCGATTCCTCTACCCCGCTGTTCCCCAATGGGGTGGCATTCCAGAGAGAATGAGCCCTGGGCCCAAAGGCAGCTGGTTCCTGGTGACTTGGACATAACCTGCTGCCCTCAGACATCATTCCTTTCCTGGGTGTTTGCTGCATGACAAGTATTTGAAAGATTAATTAATTTTTGAAATGCTTAATAATTACGTATAACGCACACTATGGACCAGGCATTGTCTTAGTGCTTTATAGATACATCAATTTATATTATTTTATTTAACAGTGGTAACTGGTTTATGGGTGTCATTCTATAAAGAAGGAAAATGAAGCCCAGGAAGATGGATGCACCCCAGGATGACAGCTAAGGAGTCATGTCCTTGTGTAATCACCCCTCCTGGAGAGCAGGGGACCTGTGACTTGCCCGCTGAAAGATGGCAACTGTGATGGGAGATTACTCCATGATTATGCTGCATTATATATGACCCTGTCTTAGGATCCTGGAAGAGAGATGTTCTCCTCCATGGCCCTGCCTTGTGTGGGAAGGGCCACATGATCTGGAACTGTGGGTGGCTTCCAGGAGTGGAGGACCTCAGTCCTTTAGTCACAGGAACGGAATTCTACCAACACACGGTGAATCTGGATGGAAGACTTCAGCTGCTGGTGAGATCGTGGCCCCAGCCACAATCAGCCAGCTGTAGCCTGGGGAGACCCCAAGCAGAAAACCCAGCTAAGTGGTGACAGGACTCTGACCCATGGAAACTGAGCTAATAACTGCCTGTTGTTTCAACTTGCAAAATGTGTGACAATTTGTTATGTGGCATTAGAAACTAGTGCAATGCCTGGGAGACTTTTGAATCCATGCCTTAGTGCTGTTTTGGACTATTGCTTACACAGCCATGTGTTCTTGCAATCCTCACAGTGGCTCTGAAAGCCCATTTCTTCTATTTGCTTCTGAGGGCTGGGGAAACAGAGGCTCAGGGAAGTTGTGAACCCAGGTCCCAGAGCTGTGAGGGGCTCAGTTGCAATTCCAATGCCTGGGGTCTGTCCACTCCCAAACCTTCATGCTTTGAGCTGCAGTATCTTCCTCTATGAGAGTGAAGGCTGGATCAACCCATCTCTGAAAGCCTGCCCAGCTCACCTTTTTGGCTTCCTCTCTCGCTTTTCTTTCGACATCCTTTCTTGTTTTTTCTCCCTGCCTGCCTCCTCTCCTCCCCTCTGTAACCTGCCTTCCACCTCCTGTCATCTCCCTGAGGTCCCAACTCACTCCCTTTCATTCTGGCCCTCGTTAATGCCCAATAACTGCCAGGCAGGGGGATGGGTACAGAAGATACCAGGCATTTCTTTAGACTCCGCCTTTACTTCCTTGTTTCTTTTCTTATTCTGTAACTTGTGCTAGGACTCACTTGTCATATCTTCTCTGCGGGCCCTGATGGTCAGCAATCTGGCATCAGAAGGTCCACTCCATCTTAGGAATGGTGTGGAAAAAGATAACTGATTCCAGTGTGGCTTGGGAGTAGGTGGGACACTTGGCTGATGCTGGCTCCAGCTCTCCTCCCCCACCTCCACAGGGCAGCCGGCACCTGGTCCATGGGAGGGGACTGGCCCCAGTGCCTCTCCCCCTATTGTTCCTCTCCACCTCACCATCTTGCCCCAGCATATGACATCACTTTAAGCTGAACTGCTTCCTGAATGCTGATCCGATAGTTTAGGGCTGACAGACTGGAGGAGAGCCGAGGGAATGGCTGCCCCTGCACTGACCTCCTCCATCTGGCCTCTCCCTTAGACAGAAACTGGGAAGACGGTCAGTGAAGAAGCAGTTCCTGGCACCTTCGCCAGGATTGCTTGTCCCGCGGCCAGAGGATGGGTGGCACGGTGCCCGGGAGCTTTCGAGGGCCCTTATTATGATACGAAACAATAAAACCACTTTCAGCTCTGGACTCTGCAATTTCCCTTCTCCATTCCCAGCCTGGACCTCCAAGAGAGCATTACAGCCAGTCCTCAGGGCCTCTGCTTGTACATAAACATTATACACACACATTCACACACATGTACACACACGCATACACACATACACACAGGCTTCCATGCACAGTTGGCTCAGGGGCCAAATGCTCTGTGCTCTTTCTGATATTCCTGCATAAGCTTAGACATTTCCAGCTTCCTTCAGGCAACTTGTCCTTTGCACCTCAAGTTGAAGACTCTTTAATTTGATGCTCTTTTTTATGCTGTGAACAATGTACATGGGGCAAAAAGCACTGACCTCAACACCAAGTTTCCCTAAGAATAAACTGAGATAATATATGTGGATGTGTTTTGCGGGCTATAAAGGGAAAAGCAAATTAACTGCAGCCGAGTGTCCTGGCGGAGCCCCAGTTCATTTGGCCTTTGTGCGGGCAGAGAGATGAGGGTCCCGGGAGCCCACCATTCACATGCGTGCTCTGTGTTAGGGCTTTTTATAAAATACTGCAAAGAAGTTCCCTCTTTTAGATGCCAGGAGCTTTGTTTGTTTGCATTTCTTGTTATTGTGGTGGGTGGAGGCACGGGAAGGGATGCGTCAGCTGTATGGAGAATAGTGTGCACAAGTGGCATCTTCTTCTTGCCTGTGCCGAGTGACTGATTTCCAGCAAGAGAGGAGGGAGCAGTTAGATCCAAAAGCTGAAGATGCTGAACTTTGTCTATCTGGATCCAAACAGTTGTGCTTGGCAGCCTTGAGTTCAGGTGTGGGGCACCCCCACCTGGTCCCCTCAGAGCACGTGCAACTTCAGCATCCTACAGGCTCAGCAGATACATGGATCGAGACATAGTCTGGGGTGCAGGGGAGAGCAGGTGTCTCCCACTGGCTGCACAGGGGCATTGGGTCTCAGGAGGCCTGAAATGAGCTCTAGGACACAGGGGTGGTGCTCTAGGGATTTTCAGGTGTGACAGTGAAGACTTTTGTGGGACACTAAGATGGGGTGGTGCCCTGCAGTTATGGTCCAATTACCATGTCCATTTGGAGACTGTTGTTGACAGGACCCACCCACTTCTGCCCATAGGTGGTAAAGGCCCAGGCATTTAGCTATGGATTATTATTTCATTCATAGTGATCATCCCCAAAGGAAGACGCACTGGCTTCCCAGTCTGAAGATTCAGGGTCTTCTCCTTCTCTGATATCTTGTGAGGTTCTGGCTTTTATATCCTTGGCTTCACATGATGCTAAAGGAACGCACAACCCAGGCTTCAAATATCTGTGAATCATCCCTAGTGCTCCCAATCTTGTTCCTACTGTAGAAGAAGCACAGGAGATTATCCCTGCTGATACGTAGGATGTTTGGTGTGAATTCAAAGAATTCTCTCTTGGGACAGAAAAATGGCAAAAGATGCTCCAGATTACCCTTCCCCCCAAAAAAAGCAAATCCCCAAACCAAAAACCTTCTTCTGGCTCACCAATTAGAAAAAAGAGCTCATGGTTTGGGGGTTTCAGTCTGTACTTTGCATAGCATAGGTCCACAGGTGAAAATTCTATTCCTCCATAGGGAGCTCACAATCAAATTGGAGAAACAAGACAGACACAAAGGAAATTACACCTCATTCTATAAGGTTTTAAAAGGTTCTGTATGTGATGAGGGGTGGGAGTCACCCAGTAGCTCTTCCTGGAGGATGCTGGAAGTTGAGGAGGCTCTAGATGATTGGAAAGATAGGATTAAGGGTGTGTCTTAGGTGATATTTCTTTGAAGCTGTGTGTTTTATCTAAGACATTTTTGTGTGAATTTTGCATTCTATTCCATAATATACATTTTTAACATTAAAAAGTAATGTTTTGATTTTTGCTGTTTTTCCTCAAAACTTTGAGGTAAAAAATGCTCCCAAGGAACCATACTATGCTTACCCCATGGTTTGCTCACTTCCTGGCCCACAGCTTGGTGCTCCTGGGTTACATGTATACCACTGCAGGAAGAGTATTTGAAGTGAAATGAAGGTGGCATTTGGACCCACACAGATCAGAGCCCAGGTCCCGGTTCCATTACTGCCACCAAGGGCTATGACTTTGGCAAGTTCATTGCCCTGAGCAGATTCTCTTCATCTGTAAATCAGAGATAATAACATGTGTTTGCCTGCCAGAGTGGCATTACAGGGAATGAAGCAAGGAATCGGACACTTAGTAGGGGCTTGTTAAGTGGCACCATTCCATTTGGCTACATGTGACTTGTGTGCCTTTATCACCAGTCACTACCAAGAATACCACTGAGCAAGTCTTCTCTGTGCCACTCCACAACATGTTTCTCTATTTTGGGTGGTGATAGGTGTGCTGCTCATTCCCTTGGGGGAAAAGCCCTGGATATATTTTGCGTCCCCCATAAGCCTCCCACATCTGCGAGGCTTAGATGAAAATTGGGGGCTTTCTCTCTCTCATCCACATTTGGATCATTTATTAGCTGAGTTGTTTCCTATTGACTGATGACTCTGCTCAGAAGAAAGGCCAGCTTGAAATGTATGGATAATATACACATGATATCCCTATCATATTCAAACCTCTCTCTCTCTCTCTCTCTCTCTCTCTCTCTTTTTTTTTTTTAGATTTTATTTATTTATTTCACAGACAGAGATCACAAGTAGGCAGAGAGGCAGGCAGAGTGAGAGGAAGGGAAGTAGGTTCCCTGCTGAGCAGAGAGCCCGATGTGGGGCTCGATCCCAGGACCCTGGGATCATGACCTGAGCCAAAGGCAGAGGCTTTAACCCATTGAGCCACCCAGGTGCCCCCAAACCTCTCTTTTAAACATTTTCTAAGACCTTCTAAATCTCTAACCCAGGTTTAACCAGATATGAGAATCAACAGGTTGCGTGGGGGTCCTGTAGGATCAAAAAGAGCTCTCATTACCCTTTAGGTGACTTTATGTTTACAGTAAAGTCAGCTAACCTTGCTGAGTCTTAGTCTTCTCATTTACAAAACAAATCCAACCTGGCAAGGGATGATCACTAAGAATGCTTTATCACACCAATTATGATGGCTTTTATTTAAGAAAAGAAAAAAAAAAAAGGTGTTGCTGAGGACATGGAGAAATAAGACCCCCTGTGCACTGTTGATGGGGTTATAAAGTGGTGTGGCTGCCCTGGAAAACAGTATGGCAGTTCCTTGAAAAGCTCACCTGAGGCTTACCATATGATGCCATAATTCCCAGTCTATGTTCATACCCAAAAGAATTGGAGCAGGGACTCAAATAGATATTTACATACAGATGTTCCTAGCAGCATTATTTACAATATGAGAATGACCCATATGTGGCATTATGTGACACATATGTCTCACATATGTGACAAAATGTGGCATATACATACAATGGAATTGTTGAGCCTTAAAAACATGAAATTTTGATACATGCTACAATATGGATGAACCTTGAAGACTTTGTGTTGAGTGAAATAAACTAGTCACAAAAGGATGAATGTTGTACCTTCCCACTTACATGTAGTATCTAGAATAGTCAGATTCATAGAGACAGAGAGTAGAATAATAGTTACAGGGACTGAGGGTAGGGTGGGGAATGGGGATTTATTGTTTAATGTCTATAAAATTTCAGTTTGAGATGATAAAACAGTTCTGAGATGGATGGTGGTGAAGGTTACACAGCGGTGTGAATGTGCTTAATGCCAAGGAACTGTGCACTTAAAAATGGTTCAGATGTTAACATTTATGTATGTATATTTTACCACAAAACGTTTTAAAGCATCCTTTAAAATTAAATAAAATGTTTTGTATTTTTTTTCCCTTTCCATTCTTCACCAGAAGATTGTAAGGCAAATCCCTCTTGCTTTTGAAGAAGGAGTAAGAGCAACTTCTGTCTGGGCTTCCAGAGGCCATCAGGAGTGTGGGAATTGGGTTTCTGAAAGCCATGGTAGGGCCTTCTGGGTAATGATGACACCCTGGAAATTGACCTTGGGGAACTGGCCTTTGACTTGCCCATGTGCTGGGGTTGTGTCTGCTTACTTGCCCTTGGTGAGCAGTCAGGTGGGAAGCACTTTCCAAAAGCATCAGTGAAGGAAGAAGGGAATAAACAGCTCCAATGGGAGGGCAAAAGAAGCTTCTTCCAGTTGCTGCTGGAATCTTCACACGATGGAGGTGGTATAGGCAGCAGCAGTGTGCTTGAGGGAATCTGAAGGCTGGGGGCTAGATATGTATCCTTCCACCAATGAGTGACATTGTCCAGCATGTACCTGAGATGCCATCTCATTTGTAATACATAGACTTTCAAGTATTTTTGCCTCCATCTTTTAATGTCTTTGCTCAATTACCATCACTATTGAGATGATCCAGCAAAGGTCCACAGAGGATGAATGAGAAGGGAAATGGAGGGTTTCACAGAGGACGTAGCAGGGAGGGGATTACTGGGTACAGACTTATGTCTGGAAAGGTGATGGGGAGAGTAGACCTTCCTTTTGGACTTTCCCAGTCTTCAGGAAGGAAAGCAGAGGAGAAAAAGGTATGCAGTAATACTAAAATCTAAGGGCTGAGTGGTCATCACTAGGTAGTGAGGAAACCTGAAAGATTGCCCTGTTGTAAGTCCCCAGCAAAACCTGGCAATGGCAGCATCCTGTTAGCCACCATGAGACTGTAAACCAGACTGCCTACAGAGACTATCTGTCCTTCCCTCAGAGTTCTTTGTGGATGACCACCCTTGGTAGCCAGAGCTTCCTCTGATGGCCACTCACAGGAGTAACTGTGATCTGAGTTTGACCCGAGATTTGCCTACTCCCCAAGTGAATGACCCCATAGGGACATCTTCCTCCTGCTTTACAATGCTTCAGGACACACTATAAACCTAAGTCAAGGGTCAGTGGGATTGTGGACTTCAAATCGAGTAAGGTGGGGCCTGAATCAAACGTACTGGAGACTCTTTGAGGGAGAAAGCAGTTAAGAATATCCCTGGGAAAAAAAATAATGCTAATGGGCACCTGGGTGGCTCAGTTGGTTGAGCGACTGCCTTTGGCTCAGGTCATGATCCCGGACTTCAGGATCGAGTCCCGCATCGGGCTCCCAGCTCTTTGGGGAGTCTGCTTCTCCCTCTGAACTTCTCCTCTCTCATGCTCTCTCTCACTCATTCTCTCTCAAATAAATAAATAAAATAAAATAAAAATAATGCTAATAATGACAATAATAATATTCATAATAACCAAGCTAGCTCAGAATTGTTGATAGAATTATATACAAGGATGAAGGAGGTCTTGACATGTAATAGTTATTTAATACATGTTAATTCATTCTCCCTCTTCCCTCTGGGAGGGGACACTGGATAAAACATTCCTCCCTCCTCAGTCACCCAGACGGTTCCTTCTTTCCCTTCACTCTTCCCTTGCCTCTTCCCTCTTCCTTATGTCTGTAACCCTCTCCCCTCTTCTTCCCAGACCCTAGATACAAAGTCTACAGAGGTTAACCAAATCTGTCTGTTGATCCCCCACCAGGCCTGCATGCTGCAGGCACAGCCACACACTCCCGTCCAGCCCTCACATTCAAGCAGCTCCACTCCTGTCCATAAAGGCGAGAGAGTGGAGTTCATTATCCCATTCATCTTCACGAGTTTCTCTTTGTTATTAGAAAGATATTTCTGTGTGGCACAAGAAAAATCCTGAGGAAAAAAATCCCGACCCTCAGAAACATGTTCCCCCTGCTCCATCAGCCCTCACACATTTCCATTTGGATTGATTGCCTGCTATAGCCTCTGAGCTTTTGAACATCAAATTTCAAAACGGCAACATAAAAGAGTGAACATGAAATGAGCAGCTCGATTCTGCCCTCCATGCTGGGGGACATGTGTTCTTGAAGTGCAGGAGAGAGAGGGGAGTCTTGTCTCCCCCGCCTACATTATCTCCTGAGGCTTTTGATGCCAGCCCTTCTTGGGGCCCTGACAACAAGGCAGGGATTTAGAAAGCATTTTCTACCAGCTGAGCTGAGCGCTGTGCCAGACACACGTGGTACCTGGAAGTAAAAGATGTGGGGCTGAAGCAGATGGTTCACTCCAAGATTCAAGAAGGGTATACATATGGGACCCAAACAAAGTGAAATGCAAAAAAAGAAAAAAAAAAGTGACCGTAAGGGGATAGTTAGGGACTATGGAATAAGAGTTAGGAAGACTTACAGGCAAGGGAGTATACATGAAATTTAACATGGACAAATCTGAATTCAATCCCTTCCATTGAAACTTTCTCCTTATTCTGTTACAATCACTGTCTCGTAAAGGCAGATACTATTTATTTAGTCACTTAGCCAGAAACCTGATTTCTCCTTCTACCTCGCATCCAAGCCTATAGCCACCATGTCCTTTTGATTCTATCCCTTAAAAAGGTCTAAAAGTTAAATCCCTCTGTCTAATTCCCTGGCCCCAGCTCTGTCCATGTTTTTCTCACTTTAACTTGGATAACTAAGATCTCTTCTCTTTGCCTCTGCCTCACCCTCACTCAGGTTCCTTCTTAAAGATCCTCATGCCCTTTAAGTTCATATTCATAACAAAACTCTTTAAGATGACACTCAAGGGCCTTTAGGGTCTTGCCCCTGCATGCTTCTTGAACATCAACTCTTGCCATGTGCCTTGTGCATCAACCTTTCTCTTCCATTGGGAAGTCCTTAAATAATCCATGTTCGTTCATACTTGTCTTCACAAATTTCTCCCTTGCTTGGAACCACGTCTTCTCTACACTCCCTTACTTAGTTCTCTCCTACACAGACTCTGAGATGCAGCTTATGCCTCACTGGAGAAGTCTCCCCAACACCTTCTCCCCTTCCTTCCAATAACAGGTATTTCCACCTGTTCATAGCACTCACATTTTATCAGTGGCAGATTGGTTTGGTGAGCTTTCATGGAGTAGGGGCTGTGTTCTGTTCATCTTTATCTAGGAGCTGACTCAGTGCCTAGTGCAGAGTAGAGACTTCATAACAATTGATTGAGGAGTTAATGACAGGAAGCAACCTGAGCAAAGCCTGGAAAGTGGGAATTAGACACAAAATCTAAGAATTCCAGGATAAGAAAAGATCTTGAACATTTTCAGGTTGAACACTCTTATTCTGATGAAGCATGTATAGACTAGAGAAAGGAAATGGACCTCGCAAATCCATACAGGTGAATTAATTTTAACAGGTGACACCAATAAGTATACAATAGTATACACTTGAAAGCAAGAGGAATCAAAATGGGTCATAGAAATGGAAATAAAGACCAAAATGTTGAATTTGTTAAGTGAATCGGGATTAGAAAAGATGCAAGAAAAAAGGTGCCATCACTGAGTTCAGGGAGAAAATAGAAAACCCCATCCAGTTAGCTGAGGAGCCAAAAGTGTTAAAGCTCAAAGGCTCTATAGAACCAGGTAAGTCCTACCTGAACCGAGGAAGCAAGATGCAGCAGAGCATACAGTGAATGACACTGGGAGGTGGTTAGGCTCAAGTGAGAGAGAAGGTAGATCCCATGACAATTTTTGAGATAAGCTTCCTCCAATAGTCTTCCTTGATGGTCCAGGCTTTGCCACTTACATGTGACCCAATTCTGTCTACAAGGGGTTGTGCTTTGTGGTTTCCATTGGCTTGGGCCTGATAACAACAGAGTCAGAATGAGCTTAGTATATGAGTTAGGGATCCTGATCTACTGGAGTCTGAGGTACTGTAGTAGGGAGCTTAGGAGAACAAGGCTGGATAGTTCTGAAGGATACGAGATATAGTATTGAATAATTTAGATTTGTTTCTTCAGAGAATAGGGTGTCATTGTAGACTTTCAACCTGGAGAATAGGCTTGTTTCAACTCAGATCCTTTTCCTATAGGATCATGCCTTGAAACTTTATTTGCACTAGCTGTTCCCTCTGCTTGGAATGCTCTGTCTCCTAGATATTCTCTTGTTTGCTCTCTTAACCTCTTCACATCCCTGCTCAAAAGTCATGTTATGAGGAAAGCCTGGAGTTATCACTTGATTCAAATTTTCCACACCCTCCACGGCCTACTTGTCTGCACCATGATGTGTTTCCCTATTGCATTTGTCACCCTCTTATCTACTGTAAGTCTTTTCCCTATTTTTTTGTTTATTTGTATCACCACTTATTAGAATGTAGACTCCATGGCAGGAGGGGAGGGGGGTATTTTTGTCTGTTTTATTCACTCCCATGTTTCCAGATCTTACACTTGGCATATCCTAGGTGTTCAAGAAACATTTGTTAAATAAACATAGGGTGATACATGTGGAAACAGTTGGAATGGAGAGACAGTTTTTAGCCTCCTCCTGACCTGCTCTGTGATGGGATTGCAGCAGGAGGACTCAGGATACAATTGTGAGATTTCCACTTGTATAAGTAGAAGACACCCACTCCATCTTGATTATACCATCTCCATGCTTGGTCTACCCCAACATTTAGGTCCTGCTCCTTCCCATCTAATATTCTATAGTGGTCCTAACCAAGCAAAAATTGTTACTAGAGGGTTCTTCTTCTCAAATCACATGCCTCAGACACTCCTGCTCTGTTAAACTAGTGAGTAAGGCACCAATAAAAGAGAGTGGGGACTCTTCTCCTTCCTTGCTTTTTTGGTAAATGTTTTTCTGATGGTAAATCATCCTCTTCTTTTCCTGATGTTCAGGGATTCTGGCCAGGTAAGGAGTAGGTAAGCAACTGAAAATAGAGACCCTCCCACTTCCTCTTTGTATCCCTGCTATATCTCATCATGCTGGGCACCCAAGTGGGCACTTAATAAGTTGTTCATACAAAGAAGAGAGCAACTTACATGACCTGGGAGAATGGAGTGTTTGAAACAGGAGGGTTTTCTCCATGACACTGTCTGCATGGCACTTGTCTTCTTACCTGAGCACTAGAAAAATGAATCAAGCCCTCTCCCTGTCTAGAACATCTTTGTCTAGCTTTGAATGATGTGTACTTGCCTGCCAAACTTCCAGACAGAAACCTGGATAAAGATTCTCTGGCTCCAAGCCTTTCTTTATTTTTCCAGACCACCATATTTTGTTTTCCTTTTCGTCCCTATTAGCCACCTCAAAAGAGCTGATAATTCCTGAGAGTACCAACCATGCAACACAGCCTGCTGAGGTTTCCCTCACCCAAAGCCTTTTCCCAAACGCACCCATCAATCCTGAAGCTGCCTTTTCTCTCCCTGCTTTGCTGTCTGCGAGGCCCTCTGCTCTTTTCTTGGCTATGCTAGCCTTGATTATTCACTGCAAGTCACTCCCTGAACCGTTCTCATCAATTTAGCATGTGTTTATTGAGTACCTCCAATGTGCCGAGCACTGGGGATATAAAGATGAATTAGCTTTGGTCTCTGCCTTGCAGCTCTGATGTCTGGTGGGCCAGTAGACTTGAGGTCAGATATTTGTCAACAAGTGTTCAGAGTGCTCTGTGCAGTCAGGGAGAAGAATGCTGGGAACATGCGAGCAGTGCGGTGACATCAGCTCACTCTGCCTGGGGTCTGGATGGTGTCACAAAGGAAGTGACTTTTGAGCAAGGTCTCCGGTAATCCAAGTTTCCTGTATTTGACTACAGAGCATGCTTTGGCACTGAGAATCTCTAAACATATTTCACAACACCAGTATTTTTAACAGGCTCCACAAAGACAAGTTTCTTTCTGTCAATTTCAGAGACTTAACATGTCTTTTACTTCATTTTCCTCTGTGATACTTCACTCCTCTCTGGATATATTCAGCCTGACACTCAAGAGCCTATTTATTTTCTCCTGGGTACTTCACTTACTGGTTGGGTGTGTGACCATCTCCTCTATACTTCAGTGTCTTTGATTATCCTCTCTCTGAAAAGATAGGCTACAAAGTAAATGTAGAGTATGTTTCACCACTTACAGAGGGACCAAATAAACTTCCATATGTTCAATCATTCTCCTGGTCTTCCGGTTCACTAGGGAATTCAGGACCTTAGCCATTGTTCTTTGTGCGTGGATGTCCTGCTCTCTGATGGACTTGAAGAGTAGAGATGATCCCTTCCTTTTACTTACCCAATAAAGTTGTCTCTGGTGGTTAGGGAGGCAATCTGCTCCTGAGTGATATTTTTTTAATTAATTAATTTATTTGGTGAAGGTGGGGGAGAAACTGTATGCACAAGCAGGGGGAGGGGCAGAGGGAGAGGAAGAGAGAGAATCCCAAGTAGACTCCCAACTGAATGCAGAGCCCAAGGAGGGGCTTGATTTCACAACCCTGAGATCATGACCTGGGCTGAATCAAGAGTTGGACGCTTAACCTGACTGAGTCACCCAGGTGCCCACTGAGTGATAATTTTTAATGGTGGAAGTGGTAACGGCTGGTATGACTCATACCAGTCGTAGCAGCCAGGTTAGGCTTCTGCTTCCACAGTTTTCTGTGGGAGGCATTTTTGAAGAATGGACTCCCTAGGGTATTCAGTTGTGCCTTTGAAAACCTTACCCAAAAGGATAGGAGTCAATATGTCATAGCCTACTCTCCCAGCCAGTTGGAGGAGGAGTAGTTCTGGAAGGAGAGAAATGATCCGGTGAGTCTTGGTAGAGTAAAACCAAGGTCACTTTGGGAATTGAAGTAGATGGTACCCAACTAGAATTCAGATAATTGAGTGTGAAATTCTAGCTCATGAAAATCTCCCTGGAGCTTGAGAGAAGTCTCTAAATCCCCTCTGCACTTTGCCCTGGACAGGGAGAGCAGCCAAAGATGGTGTCTATGTTCTTCAGCATATCCAGATCTTCAAGGATCCAGGCAAAGGTTCAGGTCCTCATGGAAAGGTTTCTGAGTGTTGGGTCCCTGGCACTCTGGCAGAATACCCCCTGGTCAGTGACAGCAGGCTGGTGACCTGCAGATCACAGCTATATTAGCTATACACAGATTAGACTCTCAGTGTATACATGAAGGGATCTAGTTTATCCCCCTACTTGAGGCTAAGTAAGGGAGCCTGGGAGTGAGAGCCAGGGATCTATTGGTGGAGGGAGAGAGAAAGCCTTATAAATCTGAGAGGATTCATGGGCCTTGAGGCATGAGGCTGGGCCCCCTATGGTCCCAGAGCAGTGGGGGATATTTGATTCTGGCAGAAAGCAGCCCTGAGCTGGGAGTTGTTGTGGAACAACTACAGAAAGAAGCTAAAAGCAGAACTTTTAATAGCAGAGGAGATTCTATGTCTGGTGGAAAAATCACAGGTCTGAGAGCCAGAAGATGTGAAAACCAGCCCCAGGTCTGACCTCTATGGCCTTGAACATTCTCCTCAGGGCTTCCAGCCCTGGTTTTCTCTTTCAGCAGGTATGAGAATACTATTCCTTCCAAATTACAGGTAGTCACATGGATAAAATGGGCTGACCCAGACACACCAGCTTCCCCTAGGGAGATCTGATAACTGGTTTCTCAGCCATAGGGCAGAAGGGCCTAGAGTAGTACCCTTCCATAGAACTATAATGTCAGATATAAATGCAAGTCATGTATCACCTTACAAGTTTTAAAACAGCTAAATTTTAAAAAGTAAAAAAAAAAAGACAAAATTAATTTTAATAATACATTTTATTAATACATTATATCCCAAATATCAGTTCTACATGTAATCAATTGATCATGTATTTCACATCCTTTTTGTTGTACTAGGTCTCTGAAATTGGTGTGTCTTTATGTACTTATGTCACATCTCAGTCTGACCTTTCAGCTTGTCCAGAGCTACATGGAGCTGCTGTGTTGGGCAGCACAGGCCTGGAGGACTGATTTGAGGCTGTGTTGATAGCTCCCCAGCTGGCCAACCCCTCTAGTGCCTCTCACATTCCTGTTGAGGCAGGTGTCCTGGAGGGTGAACTTTGACTGAGTTTTGAGGTTAATGAGCAAGAGTCAGTGGAGAGAAGCAGGGAGGACAGTTGCCAGAAAAAAATGGCAAGGATGCAGGAAGAGAGTGTAGGCACCCCTCAGGAGGCTTTCCTACTCCTGGGGGAGCCATCACTGTTCTAATAACCTCAGACCCATTTACATTCCCCACTCGGGGTTCATACAACCAATTTGCACTTGTTGGCATGATGCATTTGTTTTCTTTTTCTCTGTCTTGCCAAATGTGTACAGCCCTACTATGGAGCCCCATTTAAGCCTTGCTTTCTGGGTCAGCTCTGGACTCTACAACACGGTCCACTCACTGCAAGCCCTCAGCCTCCTCAGTTTGTGCCTCATTCTCTCCCTCTCTACAGTGGAGTTTATCATGTTCATTTTTGACCTACCCTGGCTCTGAGGAAGAGTGCAGAAATGAACGGGAATTAACATGTGTGAAAAGTGCTTGAAGCAAGGAAGAACAGGAGCCTCAATAAAAAGTGTTTAATTATTCATTTGGTTTTTCAAATCCACACACTACCTTAAAAAGGTCTCTGACACGAGGACTTCTGCAGGTCCTATCGAACTGACCTTACAAATAATTTGCCATGCTCTCATTCCATATGCACCTGCTCTGTCGAGGGAGTTGTCTGAGGTGTAAACAGGGCAGAGCTGTGTCTGAATGAGGAGATGTGCTGATTTTACCTCCAGCGTCTCAGGGCTCTGTCAGGCATGCATTTTGTTGTAACATCCAAGTACTTTCCTCCCCTGTAACAGGAACAACCTTGTGACCTTTAATATTTCAGCCTCCTGAAAGAACAGGGCCTGTTACCCCGGAAAGCCCTGGAGTGCCAAGCCTCCGCATGGAAACCCAGAGCTATTGCTTTTTTTAAAAACACCATTTCATAGAATTGGCATGCTTTGTTCAAAATAATTAAGTCTCCCACCCAGCAGCATAATTGGGGTTTTGTTTAGTAACTTGTACAGGTCTTTTCACTGGACGACCTCACCAGCTTCTGGGAAAGAGCCAACAAGACCTCAGATGATAAAAACATAAATATGCAAGGCATAGAGATCACATTGTGGAAAAAAGGAATGGGAAAAGGTGTCCCATTTTTTTGATTTCCAGAAACTTGTGCACACCTTCTTTTCACATGCCCTCTGTTACCCACACAAGTATCTGTTCTCCCCCAGTAGTTACTTTGTTGGGAGAAATGGCCCTTTTGGGTACAGCTAAGGGAGAAGGGGGTTCTTGGCCCAGCCTTAGTAAGCAGAACCCCTGGCCCCTGATTGAGGTCATTAGCTTCAGGAGATGTCAAGTCTTTGCTCTAGAAGCTTTGTAGAGACTAAGCCACCTGAGGATTGGTGCCCTCTTCTGAGTGTCTAACATTGTATTTGCAACATGCAGGACATTATAGAGAACTTGTTGGGCTTCCTTGGAAGACCTGTGTGAGCTCACATGTGCAGGCACCCAGGCTATACTTTCTCTTATGATTTACAAGTAACAAAGCACATCTGTGACCTTCTGACCAACACCACAGTCCTACATGATAAATACTCTCAGTCCCATTTTACAGATGAGGGCTCAGAAGTACCAAACATTTAGGGAGATGGCTCAGGCCACATGGCTACCTGGTAGTTCCACTGGAATGAGAGTCAGTTCCTGCAAACCTAAAGGAGACATTTGGGGGTAATACAAGGTAACGTGGAAAGTGCACATAGGGAATCATCTGAATAATACACAAACCTGGAATCCAGGTCTTTCCACTTAAAACCCAGTGTGTTCTTCATTCTTACACACACTCTTGTGTTCTCAAACATGCTCATACAGAAACACACGGTTTATCCCTAATATAAATGTATTTTGATATCTTGATGCTACTGTCATTCAGGATGTCTATACACAAAACTGTGAGTGGAAAGATGTCATTCTATGAAACAGATCAAGGTAGTTTCCCAGCATCTGAGTTTGTGCTTTGGGTGTCTTCCCTCAGGTGTATCCAGGATCATAGATTGTTCTAAGATCTCTGGGTGGGCCTTAGTGAAGCCCCTTTCAGTATATATAGATTCTGGCTGAAAGAAGATGTAGTCTGAGCTTGCCAAACTGTAAGGAAAGACAGGGACTGCAGACTTGATCTCTGCCTGGAATTCCCCACTGGAATGAAGGACACCTCTTGGCTACCTGAAGGAGGTAACTTTCAGGTTAGTGAAAGAGGCATTAACTTTGCAAGTTAGGAAGTGTGCCTAAGGATGTAGCTACCAGAAGGAGGACCATATACAGAGGTCATGAGGGGCTTTAAGCGGAGACCGGGTGATCGGCTGGAAGGCAGATGCCCAGCTCTCTGACCATGATACCAAGGCTAGAACCATACAAATTTCTGAGTGTTTGAGACATGCTGTGGCTGGGGGTCTGAGGCCCTTGGGATTCTTATGTCCCTTATGTTTCGCTTTGAGGTTGTGACATTATAAAATTGCTTCCAGTTTTTCTTCTGTCTCTTGTCCCTGAAAGCAAATTTGGGGTCCACAGGGATCCTATTTGCTGGACTTAGGTTAAAGAGCTGACAAATGGCCTCAGTGCCCCAGTCCAGTGAGAGCAACTGGTTGGCAGAATGGGGGAATATAGGAGCAGAAGTCAGCTCTTGACAAACAGTTACTCCATTCATCCTCGCAAGATTCTGAAAGGCATCCCCAAAGCAGAGAACAAACATCATTACTTTTTAACGCTGCTGGAAATGAAAGCTTGAGAAGCCAAGGGATTTTCTCTAGACACATAATTTAGTTAAAGGAAAAGAATTCTCAGATCTATGTATGTACCAGCCAAGGAAGGGGAAGAAACTTTGATTGTCATGGGACAAAGATCCCCAGCCCTGTGCATTGTCAGTTCCCTAGAAACTCATTCTCACTGGGCAGCAGAGACCTTGGGATCTTGTGTCTCCCCTTGAGCAGGGCCCGTGTTGAACATCAGACCTGAGAGGAAAGCTTGAGTAAATGAGATTCTTCGGGGAGACCCAGAAGACATGGACCATCACACCACACACCTCACTCCCTCCCAATACTGCATTTACTCGACACTCAATTCACTGTCTTCAGAACAAAATTGTTTTGTCTTTCCAATATCTTTTCAACCAAAGCAGAAATGGCGGCAAGATTTAGGCCCGAGCTCCTAATTCTTTTTCCCACAGGTGTTCTTAAGTGAGGAAAGGAGCATACGAGGCCTTGCTTAGCAGAGATAACCATTACACGTGCCACATAAATATAAACTATGGAAAGAGTTACTGACAGGTGTAGACAAGTTTGAGAAACATCCTAGTTAGACACAATTTTACCAATCTGTCATATATTTCCTCTACTCCTCCCTCCCTCCCTTATCCCTGTTACTCCCATGGAGAAGGAGGGATAGAGAGATAGAGGGAGGCTGTGTTACTTTTGCCCATTAGAGAGTGGCTGTCCCCATGCTGATGTCCCCATGTGTTCAGACTGTTGTCAACAGTTGTGGTCAGTTTTTAAGCTCCCCACCTTCCCATAAGGAGCATGGCACATGGTCCTCGCTTGATTTTGATCTCCAGATTCTGGAACCTGATTGCTTGGTTTTGCTTCCAGGCAGTAGCACTTATTACCTATGTGACGAACATAGTGACGAACATTACCTTGGACGAACTACTTAACTTCTCTGTGCTTCCGCTTCCTCATCTATAAACTGAGCTAGAAATGGAACAGGTGCCGCGGGACTGCCATGCTGGTTGGGTTGATGTGTGTAGAGTACTCAGTGCAGGGCCTGACGACTCTAAGTGATAAGTAAATAAATAATGCTCTGACTTAATGTATCCTGCTCTGCAGAACCTTGGTCAATGCTTCCTTTTCTAGACACTAGCTTTCACTCTCCAGGTGAACATTCCTTCTGCTCTCAGGTCTCTGAAAAGCCATGCAAAAGGTTCTCTGGGGCTCTGGGGTGGGGATGAGGTGGGGAAAGAACTCCTGGGTCTAACACAGCATTTGCTCAGGCTCAGACCACCTTGATTCCTTCTCATCTCTTGCCCACCTGGCCTTCCCTTGCTGGTCAGAACTCACCTCCCCACCTTCCTCTGTGCTCAAGACTCTGGGGCTCTTCTCTCTGCCCTCTGTGCCCCTGTGATTCTTGGTAAATTGAATATCTGGACCTCATGTACCCATATGCACAATGATTTCTCTCCATTTCACTGGATTCTGATCCCTTTGTCCTCACCTGTGTGCTTTCTGCCTGGAGGGCAAGGTCCCTGGCACCTGAACACCCACCAAGTTGCTGCTCTAACACCTTCTTGGTTTCATCCCCTTGGCCCCACCCCTTGTACACTAGCCAAGCACAAAATCATCAAATATTTACACAGGTAGGGTACAATGAAAGACACTTAGAAGAACCCAATAAAGGATTTATTTAAGAATCATCTCCATCCCTTTAAGGATCTTCCGAGAAGGCTGGGCACTGGAGGTTTGATGGCTTTCTGTCTGCTCTTAATAAAATTTCCCATTAATTAAGCAGAGCAGTATGGACTGCAGCCCTCATCATATTATTTGTCTTTTTATTTCATAGCTACATGGCAGTATCTTTAGTGCAGGAGCCCTGGAATTATACACTGGGCCCTAATATTTCAAGACCCAACAGGAACAAATATGCAATTATATAGTTCAGTGGTGCAGTGCCACAGTGGTGTAGGGAGAGATAGAAGGAACCACTCCAGCTCTTGGAAAGTTTGCTCAGGAGGAAACGTTAGGCCCCGGACTTGAGTGCCTTGCAAGCCAGGGACCCTTTCTCCTATAGGCAGTTTCTGCCTCCACCTGCCTCTGGTCTGAGCATAGGGTTTCCTTCCAGGTTCTTCAGACAAAAGGATAGGAGGGGAAGATGTATCTTCTATGTGCCAGCAGCATCTTCTAAGTCCTCATGGTAATCTGTTGGTATAGAATAGGTAATGCAGAGCTGTGCCCTCTAGCAGTAAACCACTTAGTCATGTGTATAACTGGGGAAGTTCCTCATCCTTTATGACCTGGGGCTTCCTCATCATCTAGCAAATGAGGATGGAGATGACACCTGCTTCAAGACCTGTTCAGAGGATCAAATAACATAATCCAAATAAAAAGGTGTTTTTGATCCCCATTTAAAAGATGAGGAAATTATGGCCCAGAGAGGTTAAGAAACTTGTCTAAGATCATGCAGCTAGTAAGTGATATTAGTCAGGATTTTAGTCCCTAATGTGTGTTTGGTCTGTTGTCTCCTTACCCTTAAACTTTGTGGCAGGAAGGTGGTGGTAAAGTTAGTGGCATGACCTGTCAATAATGGTGTATGACTGTGGTTTAGAAAGGGAGACATGCTGTGCCTTACTCTATTTGCAAAGGACAAAAGGCTTAGAATCAAAGGGGCTAGAAGGGATGCCCCAAGGACATCTAGCAAAAGTCATAGTATTCTTCCTCTCCTGTGGCTGTCTCTGAGCACCTCAGGCATAGTGAGATCAGGACAATAGCATTTCAGACCATGCTTTCCTGAGGGGTCTAACGGCCATGTGCACAAGGATGTGTGTGTGTGTGTGTGTGTGTGTTCGCGTTTCTGTGTGACTGTGTGCATGTCTGTGCAAGAATGTGCACGTGTGTGGTTATGTGTGTGTGAATAAGCATGTGTGCCAATGTGAATGACTGAGTGCATGTATGTGTGTCTGTTTGAGAATATGCACACATGTGTATGGTGCATGTGTATGAATGACTGTATGTGTCTACATGTGAGAATGTGTGCACGTGTGTGTATTTGTGTGAATATGTCTGTGTATGTTATTGAATTGGGGGGTGCCTGATGGGCCCAGGAAGGAACCACAGAGCCAGAGGTTTCCATGGTAGCTGAAATACCCGCTGGTCCTTAAATAATTAACCAGCCAGAGCTTTTAAATACATTTCAAAACAAATACTCATTTCCCTTTAATGCGGAGCTGATTTCCCCTTTTACGCACTGCCCAAGGCGATGCAAGCTGACTGTAATTCTTGCTGTGATGCGGTGGCAGCGTCTTCAGTTGTCATGGGAAGCAGCTCCTGCTGTCAGGGGGCCAACCCGTAACTTCACCTTGTCCACAGGAAGGATGATAGGAGGGAGGAAATTCTGCTTCTATCCCTCTTCCAATGGTGGCATTAGGGATGACTAAAGGGTCAGCTGCAGCTTTGCCCCTGTAAATGTGAAACTTGCCAGCCATCCAATGGGCAGGTTTCTCCGTAATTTTCTTCTGCAGACAACCCCCCCCCACACACACACACACCCTGCGTCTCTCTTGGCACACAGACTTTTGGGTCATTTTGTTTTCGAGTATAGACTACCACAACTAGGACAAGTGGACACAGTCTTCTCCATCCCTTTCATGTCTTACATTTATGTGCACACTCACATCAGGGTATATGCACTACCTAAGTATGCCTCTACCTAAAATCCATGCTTCCTGTTTGCCTCCTTATGATACCTAGGGCTCCACACAGCTGACTGTATGTGTGTGTTGGTACTGGTGGGGGTTGGGAGGGGGAATCCTAAATATTTTGAGTTTTGGTTGGTCTGGGACTAATGTCTGACTTTTTGGCCTTGTATTTTGGATCAGTGAGCAAAATTTGGGGTTCTCAAAACCACAGCACCAGTGGTGAGGTCCCTGAGCCAGGGCTTTCACCATGGGGGAGGTTGGCCTGGCTGTGATGGTTTCCTCCTAGGGGACATCTGGGTCACTAATCACGCCCCTAATTGGATGTTCAATCAAAGAAGGTAGTGGTGATGGTTCTAGGCTATATATCAATAATAACAATGAAAATAATGTCCATATTTGTTGAGTACCCACTATATCAGAAGCTCTGGGTTGTTACTTTAAGTGCATTACCTCTGGCAATATTCACACTGACCCTATGACCAGGTACTATAGTTAGGAGGAAGCAGGGCTAAAGAATTTACTTAATTTGCCTGTGGTCCCAGGATGGCCAATGGTGGAGTCAGGATTTAAACCTAGAACTGTGTGGCCAGTGCTTTTAGCCAATGTGCTCAAATGTGTGAGAAGAATTTTAATCTTGCTGAAAGGGATCTATCTGATCCAGTTCCTAAAGCTGAGAGGACACAGGTGAGCCCCCAAAATACTCAGGGGTACCATGAGGCAGGCTTGAAGAAAGTTCAGAGCAGATGGTCACAGGGAACATCCAGGAGACCCAAGGGGGTCAGGCTGGAGAGTGAGCTCATAGCAAGACAGGCGGGGAGGGCACAGGACTCTGGTGGTGCCTCATAGCCAAGGGAACTGGGGAAGAAGGGGGTGGGCACTCAGGGTCTATGAGTAGCTGCTCTTTCAGACTCCAGTTGTGAGGAATCAGTAGTTACTATGGTTATTTATGCTCTCGTCTGCCCAGCTGGTTGGTGATCCAGTCAATTCAATCGCTCTAGGCCTAATAGGTTTCTCTAGGCAACCATGTATGATGGTTATACAATAATTCTTGTTTGACAGATGAGGAAACAAGGACTCTTAGAGGGTCTGTCTTGCCCAAATCTGGAATGGCCAGTGAGGTTTGGTCCAGAGTCCACATATTTAGCCTCTAAATTCTGAGGTCCTTCCCTCTGTACTCACACTGATTGGTGAAGAGGAAGAAAGACAGACTGGGCAAGAAGTATGAGGACAGTACCAAAAAAAAGTGATCATGGCTGTGTAAGCTCCTCCCAGCCTCCCATAATCCAGGCAACTCTCCTTCTAACCCAAGTCTACCTAGGTAGTAGGGCCCCTGCCCAGGCTGAGGGTGCCTTGAGGAGCAGGTAGGTTTTTAGAATAGAATGTTAAAGTGGCAGAGGTACCAGAGCTAAATGCATAAAGTCCCAGGCTAAATGTTTTTGTATAGTTTCTTAAGAACCAAATGAACAGGGAAAACATAAAAAGGAACATGTAAAGGATCAGATTTTATGTTAACTTTCTATCAGTTTTTCAAAACATTGATCTATGGAAAACTTCCAAAATATACAAAAGCAGGAAGAACCCATTCATTTTCTTAACTTTATTTTGAGGCACACATGCAGCTGTAAGAAATAATACACAGAGATCCTGTTTATCCTTCATCTAATTGCTCTCAATGGTAACACTTATGAAGCTATATATCATGACTAAGAAATTAACATTGACACAACTAATCAAAATTAGATTTCATCACTTTCATGTACACTCATTGTGTACTTAATTTTATGCCATTTATAGTGTGTGTAAATTCAACTTGTGTAGATGCATGTGACCACCAGAGTCCAGATACAGGACAGTTCTCTCACAGCAATCCCTCAACCTTTATAGCCACAGTCACCTTCCTACCTACTCCTCCTCCCTAATCCCTGGCAATCATAATCTTTTAACCATCTCTATAATGATACAATTTCAATAATGTTACATAAAATAATATGCTATTATACTATGTAAATATACATATTATATAGATATATGGGTATCCTATATGAATTAATATACTGAAATCAGATAAATTAGACTTTAGAACAAAGAAAATTCCTAGACAAAGAGTACATTATATAATGGTAACAGGATCAATCCACCAGGAGGACATAAAAATCTTAAATGTGTATATACCAGACAACAGAGCCTTATGATACATGAAACAAAACTTGATAGAAAGGAAAGAAGAAACAGATAGTCTATAATTAAAGTTCTAGTCTTTACCACCACACTCCCAGCAAATGATCCAACTATTAGTGGAATATCAGCAAGGATACAGAGGAATTAAAAGCATAGCCAATCAACAGGATCTAATGGGTATACATAGAACACCATCTGACAGCAGCAATACACAATTTCTTTTTCAGCACCCATGAAACAAGCATAATGCACTATGTCCTTGGGCAGTAAAACAAACAAACAAACTCAAATTTCAAAGAATTAAAATCATAAAAGATGTTTACCATCATTAATCATTAGGAAAATGCAAATTAAAGTCACATGAGATATCACTACATACCTATCAGAATGAATAAATTAAAAAATAGTGACAATACCAAATGTTGAAGATGATGAGAGAAACAATTACTCACACACTGATGGTGAGAATATAAAATTATACAGTCACTCTGGAAAACAGTTTAGCAGTTTCTTACAAAGCTAAACATGCACTTACACATTCCAGAAATTGGACTCCTAAGATTTGTCTCCCCAAATGCAAAACTTGTTTACACAAACACCAATACCAAATGCTTATAGCAGCTTTATTTATAGTGTTTAAAAACTGAAACCTCTCCAGATGTTTTTCAGTGGATGAATGTGAAACTGATTGTATCTATCCCTACCATGGAATACTACTCAGCACTAAAAAGGAACTAACTACAACTAACTACCTATGCAACGACTTGGATGAAAATCAAGGATATTATGCTGAGTCAATAAAACCAATTTCAAAAGCTTACAGACTGTATGGCTCCGTTTATAAAAAATCATCCACAGTTAAGAGAAAATACTAGAAAATATTGCTCTAAGTGTGCCAAAAATCATGTCCAGTTTTTCATAGGGACCATGATGTTGAAATACATGGCATCCACTGTTCAGGCTCGTGGCTTCATGGTTTGCCCTCTGCCACCTTTCTATTGTTATTTGGGGGACATTTCCCCTTAAGGTAGGAGAGTCTGGATCAAGGTCAATATATCTCAAAGCAATTATAAAACAAATTAAAGAGTCACAGAAAGTTAGCAGGAAAGAAACCTTTGAGATCATCTAATTCAGTGGTTTACAATCCTGACTGAACAACAGAATCGCATGGGAGTTCTAAAGTAGGCTATGTCTAGGACACATCCCCAGGGATTCTACTTTATTTGGTCTGAGGAATTACCCAGGCATCACTATTTTTAAAAACCTCCCCAAGTGATTCTTAAGTGCAGCCATGTTTGAGAACCGCTGAGGAGTCCAAGCTATTCATTTTACAGATGAGGAAACTTTAGGCCCACAGGGCTAAAACAAATAGCCTAAGGTAGCTCACATGGCTGGACTTTGTTAGAACTGTCTCCTGAACCTCAGAACGTTTTTCTCCCCCTATTTGTACTGTTATTTTACATTCATAATCAAATTAATCTTCCTTTTAAACTTTTAAGGTAAGAAGCATGATTTCATTACTCCCATTGTAAGGATAGCAAAACTGAGGCACATGGAGATGAATTACAGTCTTAGTTAAGACTTCCCAGATTGCAGCAGAGAAAAAACATAAATGTGGCTTCTTAACTTATTGCCCAATAAGAGCTTCTAAAAGGAAATTTGAGCGTTTATTTACCAAGCCCGACAGTATTGAGAGACATGTTACAAACCCAAGTGTAGCAAGGTCCACCGAGCTCTCAGAGGCCTCCCTCCTGGGCCAGTTTCTCTTGCATCTGTTCAACATAACTCATTAAAGTATCCCGATTTTCATAGATCTTAATCTTTCCCTGCCAGTACCTATTGGATCTCGATTTACACTCAATTTATCTCAGCTTCTCACCAGGAATGAGAACAAACAGCCCCCGCCCTTCTCACATCTGAGGTTGCTTATTTACAATCACATTTTAGTGCAAATTGGCCCATTTATTCATTAGTTTTAATGTGTCCCTTTCAATGTCTAGTTACCATCAATGATGATGTTATCATCCTTCACAACGCATTCTGGAGTGTCCAAAAGTTACGAAATATGGTTTGTAGCAGGGTGAGAGCAGCAGAGTGGAGGGCAGGGGTGGACGTGAAAAGGGCAGGAGAAGGAGGCCAGACCAGCACCAGGGACCATGGTCCTTTGTGGCTCTTGGCGTTAGGAAGCTCCCCAACAGAGACTAGTAGAGGGCAAGTGACTAAGTAGGAAAGCTGTCTGAGAGATTCTCAGAAGGGCAGAGGGAGAAACCCCAAATGTCCCAACAGGGATGAAAACAACTTTTCTTCATGCTGGTATACTCTTTTCCATCTCTCTTGGTGTCATTACTGCTTGGACAGTAAATGCTTTCTTTGCTGTTTCTCAGCTATATCACTTTATAACAAGGGCTGGTGAACTTCAACACATACATTTCAGAACATATTAGTGGTGCAAGTTTTAGCTTATACATTACCATTGCTTTCCTTTCCCCCCCCCCTTTTTTTTTTTTTTTGTCTCTTTAAGTTGAAACAGGTGCTTGGCTTTAAGCCAAGTGAAATGGTGTGTAAGAAAGAAAGAAAGAAAAGTTTGGAAGGAACTGTCCCCCCAAAAGGCAGCCGACAGTTATAGAAAGACACGCATCTGAGCTGGAAGCCCTGGGTTTGGATCCAACACCTGCTGGCCTTAGGGTCATTTCTCTCAGTTTGAGTTATCGTTATATACACAACTAGCTTAAATGGCTGAATGTGAGATTGTAGAGATGTGGGCTTTAGATATCAAACTCAGTGTAAAATTTTTAAAAACGAGCCGTAGTCTGGTTAGGAAGAATGGGGTAAGATGGATGGGAACAATTCTAGCTGAGCTTCTGCACACAAGGTCATCTCTCCCTCCTCTGAATATGCAGGGTGCCAAATATCCTATACTTCTGGTCCTGACAACGGACTCATCTTTGCACCATCATAAATGTCTTTATTTGTTCCTTCATTAGTTCATTTGCTCATTCATTCATTCATTTGTTCATTCCACAACCTTCTATTTACAGGAAACCTAGTATTAGAGAATTTAATCCCTCCTGTAGCTGACCACTCTGCTAACCACGGCATGTCTCAGAGCTTGAGCAATGAGATGACCGTGGTCAGGTCCACATTGCCTTTCACAGACCCTAGGCATTTAGTGTTCATGGACTTTCCATGAAAGGTCCTTCCTCCACTAAAAAATAATTTTATATATATATATGAAATTATATTTCATAACCGTGTTGATATATAGGCAAATACAATCTAAGCTGGAGGAATCTCTAGCCTGGGAAAATCACACTGAGAGCAAGAAGCCCTGTAAATATTCATGGAATGAGTGAATGAGTAACTGCTTTAAATAGGTGGGTATGTTTCACCTGTGCGTCAAGAGGAGCTAATCTAGAAATTATAATTAAAGGCTGTGTTTACTTGAAAAATGCCAACTAATAACCTGCTTAACCAAATAAGTGCAGAAACTACTAGAACATTCACATCCAAAGAATGGGTGGGTGAGCACCTAAGGTCAAATGTTATTTTTATAGATACACATGGCAATTTTGTTGGGTTAAAAAAATAATAATGAGCTAGTGCCACCATTTAATGGGTCACCTACAAAATTTAATGCACTTTAAACGCATTATATCTTACTCTCACCATGGTAAGCATTTTACTCCATTTGAGAATTGAAGAAATGGAGGAAGAGTGATTAAGTGATTTTCTGAAGACTGTGGCCCCTGTGATTTTGTTGCTACCTGGTCTTGGTTGTCTAACCTTGCAGGGGTCTGTTTTTTCAAATGTTAAGTGTAGTTGGTGCTATATATAAGACACTAGACAGGTGCCAGGGGCCTAACATTATTTTCCATTGTATGTTAGGAAGAGAGTTATAAGAATAATTCTATTCTTGAAATCCTCCTACTCAAAGCTTTGTGAAATTTCCAAGTAAGTCATGGCAAGTAAGAGAATGGAATGTGGAATTGGGATCCTACCTCACAGGCTTACTGGGAGAGTGCTGTAAAACTACACACCTAGGGAGACCATCTCCTTCCACTTTGCCCAAGACATTCCAAGCTTTAGCACTGGAAGTCCTGAGTCCCGGGAAACCCCTTACTCCCAGGCAAACCAGGGCAATCTATCATCCTAGACACACATTCCTAACCTGGCCCTGGTTCCCATTGAAAGCAGAGTGGGACCCTTTGGAGTCAAGTGCTTAATCCTCACAACATCGTGCAAAGTGCATGTAGTTGTCCCCTTGTGACAGGTGAGGAAAGCAAGAATCAGAGAAGCTCAGACAATGCCAACAGCCATGAAGTGAGGCTCTGGAGTCATGTCTCACCCTCAGATGTACGATCTTCCCTTTATATCATGCTTCAGGAAACACCTCCTTGCCTGAGTAACCTGTACTAACGTGGCATCTGTCATGGTAGACCACGGATTGGCCCTGGGGCAGGGAATTGTTTCTATGAGGAGGTCCTCAGCTACAACTATGGTAGAGATGGGATAAAGGTGATTTGGTGCAGACAGAACATGCTTGAAAGGTTTCCAGCTGCAGGGTGAGACCATCATGGTCTTTTATCTTGGGGGAGGGGCTGGGAATCTTGCCTGGAAGTGGGTGGGAGAAGATTCTTCAGGAGCCTGCCTGCCCCGCTTTATTATTAGGTTAATTGAAACCATAAAAGCAAACTCAGATTCGCATTAAAGCCCTGCATAACAGATGGCGACAAGTTCCAAGCATCGTAAAAAGAGGACTGGAAGTTGTAAACGTCTTGGGCTCATCTGTGCCAGGGTGCTGAAAGACATTGTGGGAGACGTTGGCCCACACTCCTCTCTGCCCTACAAGTTAGCTTCTGGGATGGCATAACCCTGGTTCTGCACACCTATATCCCCTTCCAGCACCACACAACTTCCCCTTCTTGGCTGGGATGTTGTAACCAGGGGTCACAAACCCTAGAAATGGTCATGGCATCTTTCCCTTTGCTCTGTCCTAAAGCATGTTTGCACACTGACTTTCTTTGGGGAAAATGAAGTTTGCCTGTAGCCATTCTTCATATTGATTCGTTCTGCCTTTCTCCTTTCAACCTGGTACTACCCTTGCCCCCACTACAGTGTCCACCTTATCACTCTCCTCTAGCTACCTTTCCTCAGGTGGTCATAGCATCCAGACACCTCTTCTTTCTTCCTGTCCACTGAATCTGCCAGTTCTCACTGCACTTCTCACAGCTGGCTGACCCAGAGAAATGGCCCCTAATGAATGGATTCACGTTCTCTACCCATGGTGAATATTTCTCCTCGATAGTCCTACTCATCTTCATGTTCAGCAGATGACCTTGCCTCCCACATAACTGAGAAAATAGAATCCTTTAGACTCCAAGCTCTAAAGACATCAATATTGCCAATGATCCTTTTACCTCCTCAAAAAGGACATCCTGCTCTGCTACCTCTTGTTCTTCATCCCAATTTGTAACATCATCTTCAGGATTTTGTGCCATCAATTAATTCCTTTCACCTGCATCTCAAATTTTCCCTGTCTTCTCGGTACTTTCCCTGTCTACACTCATGCCCAAGAAATGCCCCTCTTCATTCTGCCTCCCCTCCTTCCATCCTATCCTCAAGCCTCTCTGTGGAGCAGGCATTTCTTGCTGCCTTTGATTTCTCATCCCCTCATTACTGCCACATCAATGAAATGTCCCCCACTTTACCTACCCTCAGGTCCAAGGGCTTGTTTGGACATCTCTCTGCTGGTTCCTCTCTCTGCAACACCATCTCTGCAGGTCTGAATGTTGCCTTTTCACATATGCCATTCCATGGGCACCAACAAGAAGTATTCCTCCCATATATGTGATTATTGTACCTCTATAGCCCAATGAGAAAAGTGCTGTCATGGTTGCTGGACTGTGAGTCTACACTTTAAGACTTTGTGTTCTGGGGCGCCTGGGTGGCTCAGTGGGTTAAAACCTCTGCCTTCGGCTCAGATCATGATCCCAGGGTCCTGGGATCGAGCCCCGCATTGGGCTCTCTGCTCCGCAGGGAGCCTGCTTCCTCCCCTCTCTCTCTGCCTGCCTCTCTGCCTACTTGTGATCTCTGTCTATTAAATAAAAAAAATCTTAAAAAAAAAAAAAAGACTTTGTGTTCTTTGAAGGCAAGGACCCATATCTTGGTTATCCAGTATTCAGTTCTGTCAAGATAATCACTCTGAAAACATGTTGTTATTTCATGGGTAGAATAAGAGAATGATATTTCCGTGATAATTTCTTTGAATGCACATACACAAAAAGTATGGACAAAACCTTTGTGCTGGGCCCTTGCCCTCATGTTGTTATTGTAAGATCACCGCTTCTAATCTGTCATCTAAAAGGCCTCAGCAGGTCACTCCTTTGGACTAAGTTACTGCAGGGCCTTGTACATCTCAGTTACCTAAGATTTGAAAGGAAGAAGAGGCAGGAGTAGACAGTCCTTGGTCTTATACTATATTCAAGCAACTATATTACTTTACCTGCATTAACTCAGGTAATCACTGAGGCATTAATGTTTTAAAACACATTATTTTAGAAAAGAATAAATGAAGGCCAAGAAAAGTTAAACAATTTACCCATTGGAGATAGAGATAAAACAAGAGGCCTTGTGTGAATAATCATTGAAACTGAGTGATAGATGCATGGGGGCTTTATTATACTACCTCTATTTTTAAATATATTTGCAGTTATCCTATAATAAAATAAGAAAACAAAAATGCTGTACAATATCTCTCAGCTAGTATATTAGTTATCTATTGCTGCATAACAAATTACCCCAAATTTCTGCAGCTTAAGATAACAGCATTTATTATCTCTCAGTTTCTGTGGGTCAGGATCTGGGCACAGCTTCTCTGGCTGTTTCTGGTTCAGGGTCTCCCATAAACTGCAGTGTGCTCCTCAGGGCTGTGGTCATCTCAAGACTCGGCTGGAGAGGTAGGGATCCATTGGAAACTCATGCATCTCAGGGTCTCTGACTTTTGGTGGAAGTATCAGCTCTCTGCCACATGAGCTACTCCATAGTGCTACACACACCAGGGCAGCTTGTTTCCTCTAATGTGAGGGCTCTAAAGAGAATCTTGGAAGTGGCATGCCATTACTTCTACCATATTCTATTCATTAAAGTGAGTCAGTGGGTCCAGTCCTCACCCCATGGCAGGGATTACACAAGGACATGGATTGGGGGGGGGGTTAATGAGGATCCTCTTAGGGGCTGCCCACTATTGCTAATAAGTAGCCTTGTTAGACCCTGAGACTTTTTCTTTGACACCAAATTCTATGTTTTTTTTTTTTTTTTCCCACTACTTGTAGCAACCTCATGGATTTACCATTGGCAAGTAACAACTTAGCTACAATTAAGTTACCTGATTGACCCACCAGAAAGTAGGTCTATAATGTAAATGTGACTCAGAATTATTAACATTTGGTGCTATTTGGGAACAGGGTCCCAGAATTATGTGGCTCCAGAGGGGCACCCTTGCCATCAGGAAAATGGAAAGTGTCAAATGAGAAGCATGAATACCTCTACTAAGAAGTGTTCCCATGGGAGCCCTGAGAGCTAGCCATGGGAAGACAAGCAGCATGAGAACAATTAGAGCTTTCAGCAGGAGCATTGACTGAGGGCAGGGAACACTATTATCTTTTTACCATTCACTCCTAGTAGGGTCTAGTGTACAGTAGATGGTCCTTGAATGTTTATGGGTGGAATGCGTAAAATGAGAATGGGCAGAGGAAGTAGATGATGCACTAAAAAGAGGTAGAGGCCATTAAGAGGAAGCCAGAGTCAGATCCATACTGAGGGTGTGGCCCGTGAAGTATGGGGGACAGACTTACACGAGAAGGTAGGTGACTCCCCCAGGGAAAGTCTCTGTGAGTGCTGGTGCAGGCCGAGCACCCTTCCCAGGATCTCTGACCACTCATTCATGGTTTCTGGTGGCAAGCAGACCTCCCACATGTCTCTTTCACCCAGTTCTCAGCAGAAGAGTGACTGACCCTTGGATACAGCATGGGTCACTGGGGATAGGACTCCAGCAGAGCGCTTTCTACAGGTGTTTGCAAAGTGTGCTTCTCAGAGCTCCAGGATTTGCAGACATACCTCAGAGGCTAAGAAGGTGAGGGAAGTTGAAAGACAGCTCTCTGGACTCCCTGTTTCTCCTTCCACAGGGCACAGTGCGTCGATTGAGAGCCTGGGTTCAAATTTTAGCTCTAGCAATTGCCAGCTGTGTGACTTCAGTCAAGTGACTTAACCACCCTGTGCCTTGACTGCCGCTCTGTAAAAGAGGGATGGTAGAATTATTTATCTATTAGGCTATGTGAATAATTAGTCCATAATTAATAAATAATTAATTTGGAATTATGACTGGTACACAGTAAGCACTCAAAAAATGTTAGTCATAAGAATAATGACATTGTTATCGTCATCATCTAGGAGAGTCACTGTCTCCAGGTGCATCTTACCAGTGGGTGGCATGACAGGATCCTGTGCTTTCTCAGAGCAGCTTCAAGAAACCCTCCCCCTGGAGAGTGGCCCCAGGGAAGTGGGGCCTTCTGCTTTCATCTCAGAGATGAGAGGCAGGCGCAACTCCAGTCCCAGGAGGCGCTGGGCAGGGGTAGGAGGATGGATTTCTTCTTGTTTTTGTTGTTGTTTTAATTTCAGAAGGCATTTCTCCAAGGGCTGGGGGAGGCGCAGGGACACTGCGCACCCAGGAGTCTGAGCGGCTGTGATTAGATGGCATGGGCCCAGCGGCGGCAGCTGCTAATCCTGACTATTAATTAGAAGACGTGGGAGAGAGTGCCAGCTCGCCAGTGCAGTTGAGCCTAGCAGCAGCACTCTCCCTTCTTTTGCAGCCTAATCCCCTTCAAGACTGGGTAATGCTGGGCTCCAGGAGAAGCACCAGGTGGATGACACTTGTCATCAAGGCCCAGGGGTCTTTGTTCCCCAAAGCAACCCTTCCACCCTTCCACTGAGACAGCACTTTATAGTTTTCTAAGCCTGTTTGAACATACTATGGAGGCCTGAGATTTGTGACTGGGGCACATGGCCAGGGCTCCTCCCAGCTGTTAATATCCAGTGCAGGCCTCTGCCTTATGTGCCATAACTACAAAGCCCTGCAGGACCCACTGATGATCTTGAGGGTCACCATGTTTGGCCCAATATTGTGGTCCCCGCAGGCAGGGATTCAGCTGGCCACACCTTGGGGACCCTTTCCTCTTGGAGTTCCTAGATGTTCCTGTCCAGCCAGACTCCACAGCCTGGTTGTCAAGATTCCCCAATCTTATCTCCTACGGATTCTAAATGCTGACACCAATGGTTTATTGGACCCATAGATTCACAGTTTATAAAGATAACCCAGTGCTTTTCTCATTTTCTCTTCATCACAGCTCTGAGAGCAAGTCAGGCTGGGGCATTGGGCTCTCATCCTGAAAGTGGACACGTTCACAGGGGTGAGACACGCTCAGGGCAGCGATCAGAATGACAGGGAGGGAACAGGCTCTAGGACCATGTCTGCTGACTTATCATCTCTACTTCCATTTTCTTCTAGTTGCCCTTTTGCCTGTATGGTCTTCCCCACTTGCCTCTGCCTACAGAGCACCTCTGTTTATTCAGACCTAAGTCAAGTCTTTCCCCAAGTCTGCCCAGACTATATGGTGGTGTCCCCTAATCTCCTTCCCTTCCAGATACCAGAGGGTGTATCCTGTACCTGGAGAAGGTCGCCAAGAGACCAGCTCCTGATAGAGGCAAAGGATGGAGAAAGAAGACAGTCTGGGGCTCTAGTCCTGGGTCTTGTTTCTAGCTGGCTCTGTAACTTGACCAGACCACTCCTCTTCACTGATCTTCTGTTTAGTCTTCTCATCTATGAAATATGGGTATGCATCTATGGTGGGGATGAAGGTCAAAAATATTGGGAGGGAGGTATGGGAGAAGCCATGCGGAGCCACTAATTTCTGGGGCCTCACCATTTGTAGGGTGATTTGGAAGAGCCCACGGCAGCTGAAACACATGGAGCAGAGGCCTTCTCATCCCCCATCTCCATTTTCATCTTATCAGGAAGGACTCCTGGTTGCTGAGGGAGAATTCAGCTGTCAGGAATGAAGATCCAGAATTTGAACAAGACGATTAGAGCATCCTAGACGGGATCTCTGGCTCAGTCACTTGGTAGCAGAGATGCTGTTGATGATAATGATGCTGATCTTGATACATTTGAATGCTGATCATTTCATGTGAGAGCTTGAAACACATACTCTCAATTAAATTTATAGGAAAATAGAAAGTGTTTTAATCTGTTTTACAAATGAGGAAACAGAGACTTATAGAAATTAGGTAATTTGCCATTCCTACCAACAGTGCACAAGAGTTGCAATTTCCTCATAAACCCTCCAGTGCCTGTTTTTATGTATTATGTAAGTATAGTAGTCATCCTATTAGGTATGAGGCGGTATCTTATTGTAGTTTTGATTTGCATTTCCTTAATGACTAGTGATGTTGAACATCTTTTTTTATTAATTTTTAATTTTTTTATAAACATATAATGTATTTTTATCCCCAGGGGTACAGGTCCGTGAATTGCCAGGTTTACACACTTCACAGCACTCACCATAGCACATACCCTCCCCAATGTCCATAACCCCGCCTCCCTCTCCCGACCCCCCTCCCCCAAGCAACCCTCAGTTTGTTTTGTGAGATTAAGAGTCACTTATGGTTTGTCTCCCTCCCTATCCCATCTTCTTTCATTTATTCTTTTCCTACCCCCCAAGCCCCCCATGTTGCATCTCCACTTCCTCATATCAGGGAGCTCATATGATAGTTGTCTTTCTCCGATTGACTTATTTCACTCAGCATAATACCCTCTAGTTCCATCCACTTCGAACATCTTTTCATGTGCTTATTGATTGTTTGTACATCTTTTTTGGAGAAACGTCTATTCAAGTTCTTTGCCCATGTTTGAATTGTGGTTTTTTTTTTTTCCTGTTTTGTTGTCGTCCTTGGGTTTTTAGAGTTCTCTCTATATTCTGGATATTAATCCCTTAAAAGATAAATGATTTGCAGATATTTTCTCTCATTCTGTCAGTTACATTTATTACTGTTGATAGTATCTTTTGATACACATTTTTAAATGTTCATGAAGCCCATTTGTCTTTTTTCTTTTATTGTCCATGCCTTTGGTGTCATATCCAAGAAATTGTTAATAAATCCAACGTTGTAAAGTTTTGTCCTATGTTTTTTTTTTTTCCAAGAGGTTTATAATTTTAAGTCTGTTAGTTAAGATCAGATCCATTTTGAATTAATGTTTTTGTATGGTGTTACATAAGGGTTGAGCTACAATCTTTTGCATGTGGCTTCCAGTGTCCCTGGCACCATTTGTAGAAGACTATCTTTTCCCCTTTTGTTTATGAATTTGATTTCCTCAGTTGTTGTAGGCTATTCTAATTTCCTACTGGGTGGGTAGTGGTAGTCCGTGTTTTTTGAGGTACCAGTCAATTTCATTTAAATTATTATATTGATATGTGAAGAGATTTTTTATAGTATTCCATTATTATTATTATTATTATTATTATTATGTGTGTGTGTGTCTACAGGGTCTGTAGTAATATTCCATATTTAATTCCTGGTATTAGTACTTTGAGTCTTCTCTATTTTTTCTTTGTCAGTCTTGCTTGATTTGTCAGTTACCCTCATGTAAAAGAATCAACTTTTTGTTTCACTTATTTTTTTCCATTTTTAATTTAACTGATTTATACTGTGTTTTCTTCTGTTTTTAATTTAACTGATTTATACCGTGTTTTCTTCTTCTTTCTGCTTACTTTGTGTTTATTTTGCTCTTCTTTATTATGTCAGAATATAACATAATATTCTAATATAGGAGTTTAAATATTGATTTAAGACTTTTCTTTTTTTTTTTCTAAAGTATGTATTTAGTGATACAAATTTTCTCCTCAGCACTGATTTAGCTATGTTGTACACATTTTAGTATGTTGTATTTCAACTTTCATTCAGTTCACTGTATTTTTTAAAATTTCCTTTTACAGTCCCTCTTTGGCCCATGGGTTATTTAGAAGTGTATTGTTTAGTTTTTAATGTTTGGAGATTTTCCAAATTATCTTTTTGCTAATGACTTCTAGTTTAATTACATTATGTTACAAGAACATATTCTCTATATTCCAATTCTTTTAAATTTGTTGAAGTTTGTTTTATGGCTTAGGATACTGTCTATACCGTACTGACATATATGTACCATGGGAATTATAAAGATTGTATGTTCTAATGTTGTTGGTGCAGTGTTTTATATAAATATCAATTAGACCTTATTGGTTGATTATACTGTTGAGTTCTTCTTTATCTTTGATGATTTTCTATTGAGTTTTTCTATGAGTTGTTGAGAGAGAGATGTTGAAGTCTCAAACTATAATTGTGGATTTGCTTACTTTTCCTTTAAATTTTATCAGTTTTGCTTCACATATTTTGCAGCTCTGTTCTTGGTGCATACATATATAGAACTGGTGTATGTCTTTGTTATGGTCTGAACGTTTTTTGCCCCAAATTCACATTTTAGAATCTTTTTTTTTCTTTTTTAAAACTTTATTTATCTATCCGACAGACAGAGACCACAAGTAGGCAGAGAGGCAGGCAGAGAGAGAGGGGGAGGCAGGCTCCCCGCTGAGCAGAGAGCCCGACTCGGGGCTCGATCCCAGGACCCCAGAACCACCACCCAGCCAAAGGCAGAGGCTTCAACCCACCGAGCCACCCAGGCACCCCCATATTTTACAATCTTAATGCTAATGTGATGGTGTTGAAGGAGATGACTAGGTCATGAGGGTGGAGCGCTCATGAGTGGGATTAGTGGTCTTACAAAAGAGATTCCACAGAGATACCTAACTCCTTTTACCATGTGAGGATACAATGAGAAGTCTGCAACCTATAAGAGGGCCCTTATTCAACCTGCTGGTACCCTAATCTCAAACTTCTAGTCTTCATACTATGAGAAGTAGATTTCTGTTGTTCATAAGATACCCAGTGTATGATATTTTGTTATAACAGTCTGAATGTACTAAAACAGTCTTTTTGGAAGATTAATCTTTTTTCATTATATAATGCCCCTTTCTGTTTCTGGTAATTTTCTTTGCTCTGAATTCAACTTTATTAGAGATAGATATGTGTATGTACCTCCACCCTTGACCCCTGACTTCCTTGAATTAATGCTTGTATTATATATTTTTTCTCATCCTTTTATATTCTATCTACTTAAGTAGTTATAGTTGAAGTGAGTTTTTATAGATAGTATATAGTTGAGTTGTATTTTTAATACACTTTGCAATCTCTGTCTTTTAATTTGTATATTTAATCATTTACATTTAATGTAATTATTGATATGCTAGAGCTTAAACTTGTAATTTTATTATTTGTTTCCTGTTTGTTTTCTCTGTTTTATTCTTCCTGACTTCTTGTAGGTTAATTGAACATTTTTTAGAATTCCATTTTGGTTTATCTGTAGTGTTTTGAACATATCTCTTTGTGTGGAATTTTTAGTGGTTGTCCTAGATATTACATTATGAAGACGTAACATTACAATCTACTGGCATGGCCATTTTATCCAGTTCAAATGAAGAAAATCTGCTTTGCTTTCTTTATATCCCTGTTATCTCCTCTTTTTTTTTTTTTTAAGATTTTATTTATTTATTTGACAGACAGAGTTCACAAGTAGGCAGAGAGGCAGGCAGAGAGAGGGAGGAAGCAGGCTCCCTGCTGAGCAGAGAGCCTGGTGCAGGGCTCGATCCCAGGACCCTGAGATCATGACCTGAGCTGAAGGCAGAGGCTTAACCCACTGAGCCATTCAGGTGCCCCAGTTATCTCCTTTTTAAACAAAATATAATTGTTTTAAATATTTTACCTACATACATTTAGAACTACACCAGACAGTACTATTTTTTATTCAGCCATCAAACATAATTTAGATAAACCAAAAGAAGAAAACCAGTATATTGAATTTACCCATATTTTTCCTCATTGTATTCTTTCTTTCTGGTGTTCCCAATTTCCTTATTTCATTGTTTTGTTTCTGTTTAGAAAATTTTCTATACCCATTCTTTTAGAATAGAATTGCTGGCACCAAATTCTCTTAGACTGAGACTGTCTTGATTTACTTTCATTCCTGAAAGATAATTTTGTTAGGTATGGGATTCTAGGTTGACAGTTCTTTTTTTTTTTTTTCTTTTTTTTTTTCCCATAGCACTTAATAATGTGCTGCTTTCTTTTGGATTTTTTCTTATGAGAAATATGATGTAATTTTCATAGTCTTGCTTCTTTGGGTAAGGTATTACTCCTCTCTTACTTCTTTTGGGATTTGCCTTTAGTTTTCAGAAGTTGACTATGATGTATTGTAGTGTGGATTTGTAGAGGGGTTTCTTCTTTAGGTCAATCACATGCCTGAATTTGTAGGTTTGTGTCTTATGCTAAATATGGGGACATTAATAGTCACTATTATTTTAAGCACTTTTTAAACCCTGCTTTCTTTCTCCTGTCTCTCCAGAATTCTAGGGACATAAATGTTAGATCATTCCTATTGTCCCACAAGAACTTTAGTATCTGTTCTGTTTTTTTTTTTTTTTTTCCCCAGTATATTTTTTCTCTCTCTTGTTCAGATTGGGCATTTTCTATGGCTCTGTCTTCCAATTAATGAGTTTTCTCTTCTGCTCCTTCCATTTTTCTTTTTAGACCATTCATTGGATTTATTTCAATTATTGTACATTTTAGTTCTAAGACTTTAATTTTATTTTTTATAGCTCTTTGCTGAGACTTTCTATGTTTCATTTATTTCAAGTATGCTTATAATTGCTTATTGAAGAATTTTTATGATGGCTGAATTAACATTTTTTTCCAGGTAATTCTAACATCTCTGTTATATTTAGTGCTAACAGGTATTCATTGTCTTTTTCATTTGGTTTGAGATCTATCTAGCCCTTGATTTGACCAGTGATTTTCTATTGAATCCTGGATATTTGGGGTATGATGTTATAAGATATTGAATTTCATGTAATCGCTCTACTTTAGCTAGCTTCCTCTAAAACCACCCAGGTAGAGGAAGAAGGGTATGCCACCTTATTACTGCCAGGTGTAAGTAGAAGCCCAGTTCCCTTACTTGGACAATACTGAAACCCAAAGGAATGCCCTTGTTATAGTTGAGTAGGGGTGGAAACTCCCCTTCCTACTAGGCCTCTACTCCCTAGTTGGAAGGTATTGGGGTGTGTCATTACTGTTTCAATCATGGTCTACACTAACACTAATTGAAGAAAGAGTGAGTTTGTTACCTCTTGGCAGATAATGCTGAAATGAACTCCCAACTTCCTCTTGAACTTCTCTAACATTATCCCAGCAGAGGAGTTGGGGTACTTCAATATAGCCTAGCAAAGTAAGAATTCTAGGCTCCCCACTCTGCTTTTGCTGACATGGGGAGGGGTGAGGCTACAGTTTTGTTTTGTTTTTTTTTTCTGTAGTGTTTGGTTGGAGTAGAGTGGTTATTGTCTAAAAGTTCTTTTGTCTGTCTACATTGTTCTTTTTTTGTTGTTCTTTGGCTGAAGAGAGCAGGGGAGCAGGGTCTAGATTTTTTGTGTACAATTTGTATGTTTGTTTATGTATTCATTGGTATTTCTATGTTGCTTATTTCTTCAGATCCAAGTCAGAAATGTATGACACAAAAAGAACACCAAGGAAATTCACCAGTTGTTTTTAGTGGGAGAAATGGGGAAAAGTATGTCTAGCTCATGAGAACCCGACTTATTTTTTTTCCAGAGGGAAAGTTAGGTAGTCAAATTTAGGTAGACAAATTCTTTGAAGAAGACTGTGCAAAAAGTATATGAAACAGTAGCAGGAAATATGGGACTAAGTCTTTCAATCCAGCAACACTTTAGATGGTCATTATTTTTCCAGCAAGAGGAGCAAGGAGTCCTCATTTTTCAGTACCTCTTAACTCATGGTCCATGGATAATCTATTAGAATGTGAGCTGTATGTAACCTTCCTCTGAAATTATATGTAAAGTAGTTTAGCTCACATATAAATGCATTTATCTATAAAAGAGACAAATTTTCAAATCTATTCTCATGGCCTCTTAAATTCAAGACTGTCATAGGAGCTCTAAATGTTATCTTTTGCTCCAAACACCACCAAAATGCTTCACTTACTGACCATTTTGCCTTCTTTTGCTGTGTTATTATTCCATTATTATTATTCCATTCAGAGGCTCAGATTATTAGTCCAACAAATGTCATTATGAGGATATTGCTGAGAATGTTTCCTTCCGCAGTGTGATGTCTTCTTCCTGAAGACCCATGGGAAAAATTTCTCTTGGGGCCTTAACATCAGGAAAAACTGTTCTGGTTTTCTACTTATAATTGGCACTCTTTGAAAAAACATTTTCCCTATTATGTACAGTTTACTTCTTATAACTATGTTTTAACCATCCTTGTTTTGGCTCTTGGGAATTTCAGAGTCAGTCTTTGGAGTTGTCTATAGCAAGAGTACCAGGTTTTATGATCTGCTTCTGATGGTCTATAAGGTTACTTCATTATTTTTTCTCCCATACTTTCCTCCCATGATTTTTTTTTTTTTTTTGTCCACTCTCATGGCCTTCTTAAGCCAGTAGCTCTCTTGACTATTTCATTCTTTTGTACTGTGAACATATTATAAGCATCCTCAAATAACTACAGTAATAGGCAGGGATAAATATATAGATGGATGGACAGATAGACAGATAAACTTATCTCTCTAGCAGTGTTGGGGTCCACCCTACCTAGATGTCAAGGCTTCAGCACAGCATTTAAGCTGCTCATGCCCAGCCATCACACCCCAGCCATCATGCCCCAGTTGCCTTTTTATTATCACATATAGATGCAAGGGAAGAAAGTTTGTCCCGAGGCTGAACTGCTGCTGCAACTAACAAATCCCAAGTGGGCTGGTTTGAGGTTGATGAGATAAGAAGGTCTTTCAATAAGGAGACAGAATGAGTGAAAGTCTTGGAATTTCCTTTCTGTCTCTTCCTATCAGTACTACCCACTTGCTGGTCTCCTCCTCACCATAACAGCCAGAGACCCTCCTTTGAAAGTAGGCTCTAACTATGCAAATGGAAGGGCGAAATTCCCCTCTTTCCTATATGTCCTTTAACCTAGGACATTTCAAGGAATCATTTTCAATTCATTCTTCTCCTTACTCCTGCCCCCTGTCAGCCCATAGACAATGCAGGCAGAGAACTATGGTTCTCTAGGTGACATGGCTTCTTGTGCTGTGCATGAAGTAAGGTAGTGCTTATGTCTGGGCTTTCTAGTTGTCCAGAAAAACCATGGACACCTTGGCAACTTGCCATACTCTTTCTAGTATCTAGACTTCATGTCTTCTTCTGTGGAATGGAGTAATAAAATATAAACTGCCTCATAGTGTTATAGTTAACATGTAACTTACCTGTAATACTTACAGGTGATGATTAAATTGAATAATGAATGTACAATTGCTGTATAAGCTATAAATTGTTACACAAATGTGGTTAAGTTATCATTGTTATTATTGTAACCCCTAAACATTCCTATTCTTTTCTCACCATGAGGCTTAGCTCACACTGTTCATTTGGAGTGCCTTGCTCTCCTGGTCTCATCCCAGATCTCCCCTGCCCCAAGTAATCTCTCTCCCCAACTAATATTCTCTCAATGGAGCATTTACCCTTCTTCCGTTTCATGTTTTTTTTTTTTTTTCTGTAAGAACTTAAAGAACTGAACTAGTTCTCAAAGTATAGCACACATAAGAATCTCCAGACGAGCTTATAAGAATACAGATTCTTAAATCTCACCCTATTTCTATCAGGCCTCTCTGCTGATTCAGTGATCCAACCACTAAGCCCCTTACTGAAAGAGGATAAGATGCTATGGGAAGGAAGTATAGATTTGTGTGTTGGTTTACTATGGCTGCCATACCAAAGTAGTCACAGACAAGGTGATTTCAACAACAGAAACTCATTTTCTCACAGTTCTGGAGGCTGGAAGCCCAAGATTTAAGTGTCAGCAGGGTTGGGTTCTTCTAAAGGCCATTAGAGAAGGATCTGTTTTAGGCCTCTCTCCTCAGCTAGTAGATGGTCATTGTCTTCCTGTGTCTTCATATCATCTTCCTTCTGTGCATAAAACTGAGTCCAAACTTTCCCCTTTTTATAAGGACACCAGTAATACTGTGTTATAGTTCACACCAATGACTTCATTTGAACTTAACTATCTCTATAAAGACTCTATCTCCAATATGGCCATATTCTTAGTTATTGAGGGTTAGGATTTTAACATATGAATCTTAAGAGGGAACATGATTCAGCCCATAGTAATTAGACACCTGAGGCAAGGTTTCTGACAAACATTTATTTCAAAGGGATATGACTTTGGTATCCATTAAGATTGAGTCCAACTGAAAGTAACAGAAAACCAACAGCAGTGGCTTAACAAAACTAGACATTATTTTTTCACCCGACAGAAAATCGAGGATGGCAGTCTAGGTTTGGTTCAGTCCTTCACAATGTCATGTAGAAGCCTGGCTTCTTTTATCTTTCTGCCCTGCCATCCTTCTCATATGGCTTTCTTCAAATATTATGACATGAATGTGGCATCCCTAGCTATCTTTTATCTATTCTTATCAGGAGGAAGGGATTCTTTGTGGAGGCAAAGTATGTTTCAGCTGAGCCAGCTATTACATATATGTGTGCATATTTATATATATGTACATAAATAATATAATAACCTTCCTGGAAATATTGACTTTCATCTTGTTGGTTGTAGGTAAGAGGAAATATGCCAGGGGAATCAACAAGGGAGGAAGATGCAAGAGCTAACATGGACAAAGTCAAATGTTAGAGATCAGAAAAAAAACAAACAAGGAAACAAAAGAAAATGAAAATGAGGAGATGAGAGAAAGGGGATGGGGTCCCAAACAGGGGTGTAGGCAATCAGTGTGCCTCATGAAAGACCCAGGAGCAAGAATGGAGTCTGGCCTTGTGAGATGAACATTCTGTAGAATCTAGCCCAGGACCAAGACTTGTTGCAGCAAGACAAGGTCTGGATTTGTGTTCCCAGGTTGAAGCAATTAGCTGACCTTGTCCAGGAGGTAGTTGCGAGTACCAACTCCTCCTTCATGAATTAATTGTCCTATAGCTTGTATCTGTGAGATCTCCCCTGGGTTAATCTTTGGAATTTCTAGTCCTGATGAAATGGTGCCAGACAGGAAGAGGCAGGGATGCCCACTCACAACACAGATTCTTTCCCACGATGCTCCAGGCTGAGACAATTGAGATATTACACCTTGATATGTTTCTTCCTTAAAAAGTCCTATGATGATGACTGTGTAGTGTCTAATCTACTCTTCAGAAATCATGGTGGCTGCTGCTGGTATATGTCATGATGTTTGGGTGGGGACAGAATGAGAGCACAGTAAGAAAGTGACTCAGCTGAGGCTCCCCTCTGAGCAGCACCAGGAGCTGAGATTACCTTTCCTTCCAGGAGATCACTTCTCTTCGGGCTGTAAGCCCTGAGTCTCAATCAACCAGAGGAAGGCTCTCATCTGAGGTCAAAACATGCATTCTTCAGTTTATCCATCAACTCTTTGAAAGATGTAGAGAAAGGTAGGATGTGGGTCAGTATACCAGTCCCTCAATAGGGCTCTAAGGCTGGTGAACTTTGGACCTGCCATGGACGTCATCCTTGCTAGCACAAGAGACTTTTCTACCAGGTGGGTCCTGTGAAGTGAGGTTTACGGGTAGCAGATGGTCTTGCTGGAAAGGCTTATGCACAAACATTGTATGAACAAAAAGGGAGGCCAGGTAGTGGAGAATGACAGGGAATCTGAAGTCTTCCACCTACCTGTGAGAAGCCCCATGCAAGTCATTTCTCCTCTTTGGCTTGATCTTAATACTTCCCTCAAGCTCCAGGACACTGTTCTTCTTTTCCTCACTGGATTTCAGCCCCACATTCTTTTATTTTGGCAGTAGAAATAGGGGGTGGAGCATTGCATAATGGGCTAAAACAAGCTAAGAGATTGCACATGCAACATAAGCTCAAGTCCAGCTGACAGGTACACAAGTGTCTCTAATAGGAGGTGATGAGTACCAATCAAAGGGTGTCACCAAGGCACTGGAAAGTGAAGCTGACAACTTGTGATTCTCTGGAGGTTTCGTTTACAGTCAGTGGGGCCCCAGCTTTTAGGCTGATGCCCAACATCGAAGCTTCAGGACTTGGGGAAGTAGGAGATGTCTGACCAGGATAAGAGCGCCAAGGTAGGGAGAGCCCAGACCCTGGGTCTGGAAGGATGTCTGACACTGAGCACTGAGCTCCTCCAGATGGAGCAGCCTAGTCATGCTGAAAGGACTTCCTAAAATTCTCAAAGTCTGAGATGTGAGTTGCGGGGTCTCAAATTCAAAGCCCTCCAAGGTAAAGACAAGTAACAAGAATGAGTAAAGCAGCCAGGTCTGAGAAAAAAATCTTTAAGAGCCCTCTCTTTGGAAAAGAAGCAGAAACAGTTTTACATGCTTCAAGAACAACGCTCTTCCCCCTTTATTGAAATATTAGGTCTCTAGGTCTATTTTTGTTTCCCCAATTTTAATAGATTTTGTGGCATAGAGAAATATTTCTCTCCCATAAGAAAAACAAAAGCATATGTGTAATTTTTTTGTTAAATGGCAAATCATGTTGGCCTTCCATCCAGAAGTGATGAGGATTGTGGAAAATTGCAGAGTGTGTGCCCTGACCAGTTTAAAGGGAACTGACTGCTACTTCTTAACACCCCTAAATTTCCATCATGCTGAATGTCAACTCAGTGCCGACAGACCTTCAGATTTTTTGAAGGAAGTCAAAATCTGGATTTTGTATTATGAAGTCTCCAAATATTTAAGTGTTGGCTTTTAAAAAAAGAAACCTAAACAAAACAGATCAAGAGGCTGTCAGTCTGTGGTTTCTATTACTGTTAAGGGACACTGGCACCAGCTTTGAGGAACTGGGCAATGGTCAGGGTGGGGGCTGACACTGATTACTGAGTTGCCCTAAAATAACAGATTACATAAAATATGTTGCTCATATGGCATCCATCACTTAATGCATTCAAAAGGCATAGCTTTTTGCAGGCACCACTCAAACACTCCACTTCACTAGGCAGTATCGACAGGTGCCTGCAGATATCAGCTGCCTGGAGTCCACTAGAATTTCCCAAGTGTGTGTAAAGCTTGGGTGGAGAAAGTAAAATATTTTGACATTAGGCTGAGCTTCTCTATTTTCCAATATACTATGCATGCCATTCCCCCTAGGAATCAATGCTCATGAATTCATTAAGTCCAGGGACTGTGATATTTTGCCGGAATACGAAAAACAATCGTCTCCAACCAGAACATAAATTGCAATGTGGAAAAACTTTTGTAATTTAATTTTCCAGCGAATATAAAGAGGATCTACGTGACTGTAGCTCCAATGCACTAATAATAGGATGCAAATGAGATAGGAACATATTCATACTCAGGAGGTGGGTGGGTGGGAGACAGCTTGCTGGCTAGAAGAAAGGACATCCCTGTCCATCCCATATCTGTGGCAAAGCCAATAAAAGCAAAGTGAACTGAGTGCCTTGGCTATTAATTACTGATTGAATATTAAAAGGCGTATTTCCCACAGCTAAGATCCAGCTTGGTTAATTTAACAGTAAGAGACTTGTGTGCGCACGCAGGCGTGCATGCACATGCACGCGCATGCTGTGATTTGTGGAGGCTTCCAGCCGCCTATGTAGGCAGCTGAGCAAACTATCCTCTGCTGGCTCATCCTGTGTCTACATGGGCAGCCCAGCTTGCTCAATTATATTGAAGACTCATTAGATTAGTCAAACAACTCTGATTTTCTTTTTCCTGAGCAATTGGGGTGAGAAGATAAGTTAAATCTTTATTTTTATAAAATATAAAATTAGCCATTCCTTCTCTTAAGGACTGTCTGTGAGTTAGATCCTAGAGGAACACAATTTTGTGAGGTCCTTTGAGGAACTCCTGGGTGTCCCTCATGGCTGACAGGTGATGCTGAGAGCTGATGCCTAAGAACACTGCTTCCCACCCTGCCCTCCTAGGGGAACTCCACACCTTGGCCCCTAGGCTCCTGATGGGACTACAAGCTTCGCAGAGGCCTTAAAAGTCATGATGTGAAAACTGAGGTCTAGAGAGAAAGCTCGTCCAATGTCAACTACTCAACCCCAGGGCTTCCATGTTTTCTCTTAAAGTCTCTGTCTTTGCTATGCTCCACTTCGGCCATCTAGGGCAAGTCCTCTCTAGGTTGAAGTATTTGGACTTTTGGCTTTTTTTTGGGGGGGGGGTCTCCCTTAGTCTTTGGAGAATCTTTTAGATTCTATTACGACAGTTGTCTATGAGGCTTGACTTTCAGCAGCTAGAGTCAGAATATGGAGTCATCTGGAAAGTTGAGATATGGGCTCCACCCCACCACAAGATCCAGTTAGGTGACAAGGGGAGCTACCTCAGAGCAGTCTAGAGGAGATGGAGTTGGCTGGCCATTGTCGAAGAAAGGAAAAGTTTTCTGCACCTGTATTTAGTAACTCCTTTTGTGCTTCCCTCACAGTTCAATTCACCCACTCCCTGGCCAACTCAGCTACCCTTCTTTCTGGAAGAGCTGAGTGCTTTTTTGTTTGCAGAGAAACCCACTTGATTAACTATCAGGAATCTAGTAGAGAGAGATACATATGTATAATACAGTTGACCCTTGAACAACACAAGTTTGAACTGCATGGGTCCACTTACACACAGATATTTTGACAGTATAGTACTGTAGATGTATTTTCTTTTCCTTACGATTTTTTAAATAACATTGTCTTTTCTCTAGCTTAGTTTACTGTAAGAATACAGTTGTATAATACACACAACATACAAAATATGTGTTAATGGACTATTTATGTTATGACAGTAAGGCTTTCTGTCAACAGTAGGCTATTAGCAGCTAAATTTTAGGGGAGCCAAAATTTACATGCAGGTTTTTGACTTTACAGGGGTTGGTACCCCAACCCCCATGATGTTCAAGGGTCAACTGTATACACATTCAGAGGGATATATATATATATATATATATATATATATATTCAAAGGAGCATTAAGCTACCTGAGTGTGTCAGATCCTTAATTTGTTATATACTAATATGTATTGGATGTATTTTATATATGTGCGTGTGTGTGTGTGTGTGTGTATATATACACATAATATGTATGATATGTGTGATATATATGTCATATGTATAATAGATACAGGCACTAGCATCAGACCTGGTTTGAGTCCTTAGCTCTGGTACTTATTAGCTGTATGGCCTCAGGTAAGGTACTTAGTACTTCCTTGTCTCTGCTTTCTTATATATAAAACTAGAAATAACAACCTAGGTTGCTGTTAAGATTAAATGTAAACTACTTAGAATAGTGCCTGGCATGTTGGAAGCACTCTGCAAACATTCATCACTAATAATATTAGTGTATTGTTCCCTTCAGAAGCACCTGCATTTTAAAAGTGATCTGACAGTGAAAATGTAAGTTTTAACTCAATAGAATATTTAGCCTGATCATGAACACTTGGATATCAGGTGCCATCAAAAGGTATTTACTTTTTAGGATAGACCTATTGGAGCATGCCCAACATCCTCCTACACTGGACCTATGAACAATGACAAGCAGTGGATACCCAGAATGGGCCAGATGTGGCTATCTTTGTGAACCACAGATGGGTCCAAGAGAGAGAAGGCTGGTGAAAAAAAGTTTGTCTGGGAGTCAGAGAAAGCTGGAAACAGCCAAGGTCTTCATGCTCCTAGAGTTTCCCCCGCTCCCTCTCGGACTTTTTCTAGCCATAAGCAGTTCTATTTTTCAGCTTTGGTTTTTGCCTGACATTTGAAGGATGAGCTATTAACGGTACTAAATTAATAACGGTTATAGAGTATATTTGAGAAGATCATAAAAAAATCAGTAATGTCATCATGTCAAGCAAAGTTTCTGATGGTTTTTTTTAAATTATGCATGTCTTTTATTTTTTTTCCTTCCAACATTGATCCAGAGCTTTCAGAGGGACATTAATCTACCTGACCACATCAGAATCCTTAATTATTCACGTCTAGCAATATATCTAATTCTACAGAGGTTCCCCATGGATTTGCCATTGTTGGGGTGGAGTTTGGCAGCTCAGCTCTACTCTTGTTGCTCAACCCATCCCAGCCCAGCACTGTACCCTCCTCAATGATGCACAGCTGTCCCCCAGGCTTCTGCTTTGCTCTGATGCACACAGACATCCAGGCTTATGGTTCAGGGAGATATAATTTCTCCCAGTGTGAGAAGTGGGTGAAAACTCATAGGTGATAACTAAAGAGGAAGTTCCTCTTTGGGGAAGGACCAAAAGGGGCTGAAGGAAATATAGTAATTTTAACAGGTATGTGACCTCCTCTTCAGGTCATGAAATTTGACTTCTACTTGTGCCCTGGCAAAATGAGCTCTGCAACTATTTCACCAAGATATAGATGGAGGATGACCAGTTAGTCACACAAAGACGTTATAGACCAACAGCCCTGAGGAAGTGCAGAGCAACGAAGTAGTGATGCTGGCAATGTTGGTCGTGATATGAGACTGAGTCCCTCTGTGGCTGCTGGACCCTATGAGGATACATGAGTGGTGAGACCCTCCCAGGGCTGAGAGGGGTGGACTGGGTTGCCTAGTTTCACAGCATAAGGACTTTTTATTGGAGAGAACAACTGTCATGCCATTGTTTTGAATAAAGCCTTCACGTGGGCAACTTTTGAATGTTCTCAGGTAGATAGGGAGAAAGGCTAGGTTGAACAGTTCATTTGGCAATGTGAGTTAACTCCAACAACCTCCTCTGTCCCCCGATTTCCTCTTCCTTTCCATAGGCAAGAAGAGCAATCAGAAAAGTCTGTCTTCCTCTCTCTCTCCTTTGTCCTGCTTCCTCCCTATATTTCCCCCTTCCCTCTCCCTCAACCTCATTTTTCTTGTTCTCCTTCACTCTTCCTCCAGTCCCCATGTGGTCCTTCAGTTTCATTCAACAGGCACCTGGTGAGATTCTGTCTCTGTGCTTTGGGGAGGGGAAATTGCTGGTATTGGGAAGCTTGTAGTGTACCTGGGATAGATAGGACTCATACAGAGGAGTGGAGCCAAAAGCTAATCTGTATGCTCATTGCTGGCACCGAGTCATCTGGACACCTGCTTGAAATGATTTTTGCCTGAAAACCCAAAGGGTTTCCCATAGAAAATGATTAGGAGGTTTTGCAAATTGACAGTTAACTCCACATAGTTGAATTTGGACTCTTCAAAGGAAGGTAGGTCAATTATAGGCCACTAAAACGACCTTTTTTGATAGACAGGAAACTGACAATAAGCAAAGGAACAGTAGGAATTCCTGGGCTCTTCCTGCGGCATGAGTCGACGGACTGGAAAGGGACAGGGATGGAGGGATGCTTTTGGTGGGGTGGTACCATGAGGAACCAATCAAATGTTCTCACTTAGTTCATCCCCAGTTCCCAGAATAGATACTAGATATATTTTTGTAACTGAATGAATGAATGAATGAATGAAAGTATCGAAGGAATCTATGCTCACCACTAAACCACCAACGCTGCATGAATGAAAGTATGAAAGTTTGCCTGGAATGAAACGTTTGAACTGTGAGTACTATAATAGACATGACAACCCACAGGCCTTAAAGCATTGCAGTATTGAGCAAGAGGAGTGGGATAGGAAGGAAGAGATGGCAAAACCAATGCTCACAGCCATGACCATATCAATCTGCATCAGGAAGAGAAACTGGCAATGGTTGAAATTTCCAATTCTACCTGGGCAGCTTCAGAAAATACTGATGCCTACACGTCATCCTTGGAAACTGTGATTGAATTGATCTGGGTGTCACCTGAACTTTAGAAATTTTAGGAGCCCTCCCAATGATTCTAATGTGAAGACAAATTTAGGAACCATCAGTTTAGAAGGCAATAAAATAGGACTAATTGGAATCTGTGTGTGCATTAGAAATTTATGGTAGGATGTTTGATTGAATTACCTGTAAAGAAATCTACTTCCTAAAGAAAATTAGAGGCCTGAGAATTTAGGGATTTTTTTGACCAACACACTGGTTCTGGATGTCTGGCTATAGCTCCCCATGGCCTTCCTTGTGTCTAGCATGTCTTTACATAACCCTGGTCTCAAATCACAATGTCAAGTCTCAACCCTTTAATTACTGAGCTATGACACCCTAAGCAAACAAGTGGTAACTTTTACTTCCCACCTACTCTCTCAGGCATAGAGAGAACCATGTTTACACAAATTATATAATTTAATGTTCATAGTAACCCTGAGAGGTAGGAACTCTTGGTATTCTTTTTCAGATAAGGGAACTAAGGCACAAAGGACTTAAATGCTTTGCACAAAATATTGCTACTGTGAGCCCTTGAGCAGGATTCAAATCCAGCTGTAATGTCAGTGCCTATGCTCCCTCCAGCCTGGGCTTTCTCCCCACACCATGCCACAATCCAATATACCTCATCTGTAGGTCGTGAAGCTGGACTGCATAATCACCAAGCTTACCCTACACCAGGACATGGTATTCTTGTATTTGTCCTCTCCATCGAATGAGCTCTACCCTCCACTAAGTTAAAAAAGCTTCTAGAGTCTCATGCCATGGGTTGCATACTGCCCAAGTTATCATACACAGAAGATTGGCCCAATGTGCTCCTGCCCAACCTGGCAGAAGCTGGCAAGCCCAGCTAATTGGACCCCTATAGCCCAGACACGTCAGCAGCTTTGCAAGCCAGCAGACTCCATCTGGGTGGACTCTCAGGGTACAGAGATCAAGGAGAACGACCCTAACCCACTTATCTGTGCTCTTTCTCCCCAAGGAAAAGTAATAGAAGAATTGACCCCCAGAGAGCAAGTTTAAGAAGCCCTAGCTGGCACCCCTACAAAGCTACAGAAATACACCATGTGTCTCAACCATGAAAGAGGACTGCACTGTGGTCAAGAGGTTGTGCTCATACCTATCTTTGCCATTAATCTGCCATGTGTCCTTGAGTCCTTGACCTATCATGTCACTGAAGAAAAAAGAAAGAAAAACAGTTGGACTAAAATTTTAGTTTATCCATAGATACTAACAAGCTTACCATCTAAGAGACTACAAGGCTGTATTTCTGTATTGTGTCAGAAATTGTCCATAGGAGGTGAGGTTTCTGAAATGCCATTCCTAGACCTTACGTGAGGAACTTGAGTGGTTAGGGAGGTCCAGCTTCAAGGCCTCTTCCTTGGAAGGATCTCTCTGAAGCCCAGAGCAGGCATGCACCCGGTTCTATCATGCACTTCCCTGTTGGGAGCAATATTCTAAGTCACCTCGACTTAATGCTGTAGTTTGCCTTCCTCACTGCAATCTGTGGGAAGCAGAACCCCATCTGCTCATAGGTAGCTCCCCTGCCATATTGTGCGCCTTACAGTGAGTAGTTCATTAGTCCAACGTGGGGAGGAAGAATAAAAAATGAATGACTTGGTTCTGAGCATGGGGCAAGTGCGTAAAGCTATGCAATGGCATAGAAGCCTGTCCTGATGTCACAAATGACACTCCAGTGGTGACCACACAGGGAAAACTAATTCCCGTGAATTTGTAACAAGGGTTCAATTCCTGCCACTGGTTGCTCATAACCTATCTCCCAGTCAAGCGCCTTGTTGGTGACAGTACGACACCCCTTCAGGCAGCAGTGGGCTGTGAGGGCCAGGGTCAGGGTGAGGGAACTTGGTGCCTCAAACGCTGACTATAAGGAGGTGACTCTCAGGGCCGCTTGCTATCCTGGGAGGGAGCACTTCCTTAAATCTTCGTTCCTAGGTACCTTGCTTGCCTCATCCCAGTGCAGGCCTTGCTTATTCGTAAAGAGCAATGAATTTGGCACCAGAGGAATTTGGTGCAAGTGGAGGTTTTGCCCCTTAGCAGCCAAGTGGCCTTCATCTCTCTTGGCCTCCTTACCTTGTCTGTAACATGAGGACTCCACTCCAAAGGATTATTAAGAAGAATAAATGAACAACGTTTAAATGCAACAGTATCAATGAGTGATCCTAGAGCAATGCTTGGCACACATTATATGGTCAATTAATGTTATTTGAATCCATTCATCAGTAACATCATATGCACTGTGTCCCTTTCTCCCCAGCTATACAAGAAGAGAAGCTGCTGAGCTGGGTGGCCAGGTGAGGTGGGGTGGGGGTTGGGAGGGTAACTGTTCAAGGTGGTGGCTGGGCAGGTCACTTTTGCACTCTTTGCACTCTCTGTGTCCACCCAGGATCATTGCTGGGAGCCAGCATCTCTCGCTGGAAGAATTGCCGCCTTTCTTTCTCCCCTACTAATCTGCATTTCTGTCTGTCTCCTTGAGGAACCCCCTGCTCTGCCCACCCTCCCATGTCTCTGGTTCCATAATGACACAGGACTCCTCTACCCTGTTAACAGCAAAGGGAGACACCCCTGTTGGGTGGCATATTCCACCATGAGCTAATGGCCTGGGAAGAACTTGTTTTGTCAACACTGAGTTGGACCATAATTGACCACTCATCTGGTCACCAATGTCCAACCGCATACCCAGGCCAGCACAGAAAGGAAACCATTAGCCCGAGGGAGAGGCATTTTCTCTACCATCTCTCACCCTCAGCCTGATGTTTAGCCCTTCCTCCCTGCCCAACCATCTCCCATTCATTGTTTGTTCACTGTTTTTCATATATTTGATTTTCTAGGACAGCCCCAATATTTAAATACTGTGCCCTCTGTAGCAAAGCCTAGATAGCTCCTCACTAAATGTATTTCATCTTCTCCCTGGCATACAGCTGGACTACATTTTCCAGCAGCCCTTGCAGTTGGGTGTGGCCATATGATGGATGTCCAGCCAATGAAATGTGGGTGATAGAGATGCTTATCACTGGAGCCTGGCTGTGAAAACTCCCACTTGCAATCCTATATACTTTATCTGCATCTGTTCCCGAAAGTTGACCTCCAGGGGCACCTTGGAAGCCCTGTGTGGAAGATAGCAGAGTCCTGCTGCTAATTGGATTTTATATGTCTCAGAAATAAACTTTTGCTTTGTTAAGGCAATGAAACTTTGGAGTTTATTTGTTACAGCCCTCAGCAGGATCACATGACTTTCTTGGGCCACAAAGTGCTTATACCTTCCTGATCTCCTTCTTCCATAAAATAATATTAAAAACTATATTTTACAACTATGCTGCTATATGAACATATCCATGCTTTTCTTAGGATTTTAAGAGAAATGAAAACATGATGAAAGTGTCAAAATACTAGGTCCTACTTACTGTGCCTATACTACCCAAAGGTTAAGTTGCCCCCTAGCTATTAGCCAGAGTTAACTGTAAACACTTCCGAACCATCGTACACACTATCAGATACATACATTCCCTTTGGGCTTCTAGACAATGACCACAGATCCCCTATGACACCGCTCACTCTTCTCTCCTGCCTTTCTTCATGCTGCTCCTTCAGCCCAGAGTGCCCCTCATTCCTCTCTGCCAAAGCCAGCAGGTACTATTGGTGCTGTTTTGCTCAGCTACCTACAGTTCTCCCAGGTTTTCTGTGTCTCTGCCTGAGACGTTTCTCTGGACAAGGGAATTCGAGAAGTATCTAAGATTTAACACCTGGAAGCAATGTCTAATCTGTGGGGGTGGGAATTGGTAGAATCATGCCACAGTTTCTTGGTCCCTCATTTTCCCAGGGAGGCTCCAGTGAGGTTGAGTCCCAGTTTTCCACGGTGGTGACCTGCACAGTAATTCATTCCTGATTGGCCTGGCTACCTTCCCTGTCTTCCATTCCTAGTCCCTCCTATGTGCTTCCTGGGATCAACTTCCAAATAAATTGCTTTCTTCCAAACCTTGTCTGCTTTTGGACGCATTCAGGCCAGGACATCCAGTCTTTCCATTACAGTCCCAGCTCCACACTGAAGTTCTCTGACTGGCCATGTCTCTGGTTCCTTTACCATGTTTTCTACCTTCTTCTTACTTCAACAAGTAACCAAGATAATAGTCTAAACTGCCTCCACATGCTGCTTAGTGGTGACATTGGGGCTCTTCTCTGGTTGGGAGGGGCCCATACCTACCACTCCTTTTTACCCCTAGCTCTGGTGAAGCGTGGGTGGAGACTAGAAGCACCTCCATTGTAGGTATTCTTGGCTTCACAATGCCCTACTTAGGAGAGAGGCAATGATGGTCTTTTTCATTTGAAGAGGGCTTTATAGTTTTACAACACTTTTATTTTTTCTTGTTGCCTCCTTTAATTCAAACAAAGGCCCATGTTTATTAATTTTCTCATCTGAGAAATGAGGATGATGAAGTTCTAGAGGAGTGGTGAATTTCTGGTGGTTGCTTAGGTGAGTATTCAGAAACTCAGGAGCAGGTGTTCTTTCACTCCAAATTCTACCTTAACCCAAAGTGCAAGCTGCTCCCATCTCATGCACATGCTTAATTTCCTTGGGTTCTCACAAGGATTCAGCAAGTCTGGTATTATTACCTTCATTTTACAGATGAAAATGAGAAAATTGTGCCTCAGAGAATAATTTGGCCTGAAATACATAATCAAGAGGTGGCAGATTAGATTCTGGGACCATGATCCTACATGAAAAAAAGTGTCAGAGAAGCCTTACCTCTGATCCCATCATAGCTCTGCTTACTCCTTTCCTAATGATTTTTCTCATATGTGCATGCATACACACATGTGGAGGGGTGGTAGAGAAGGGGAGAGTGAATGTTTCAACGTTGTCATCCCTGACCACCAGAGTCTGATTTCTCTGGCTGGCTTTGTAACAACATCATCATGTTTAAGATTTTTACCTTCTCTTTCTTCCAACACACCATGGTGTATGGGTTATGCATTACTCTCCTTCCCCAAATTTCCACCATTCCTAAGACTGAACAGGTGCTTTCCATTAGAACAGACTTTGCAAAAACAGACCTCCACTGTGGGCCCAGCAGTGGATGTGGTTTCAGTCCACCTCTGCAGAGCCTGCGTATAATTTTCATCCATGAGTGGGTGGTATTTTAAGCTAATCTTTGTCAAGTATACTCCTGTATAAATATTAGAGGTTTCAGTGTTGAAGAAAAGAGGAAGAACTTGAGTTTACTTTCAGTGTGTGTGTGGGGTGGTGGGGGGAGGTGTTCTAACAGACTAAATAGGCAAGGAATGGAATTTACCAATGAATTCTTTGATGTAACTGTTTAGCTATTGTTTGCCTAGCATGCCCAGGATTTAGTCTTTCTTCATATGTACTGCCAAATGGAATTACCCTAAGGCCACTGAATTCTGGTGAAAAAGTATTTGTTTAAAGTCAGTTTGTCTGTCTTGAGCCCTGCCATTTACTTGATTGCTTTCTCATTTACTCAATGTGTGACCCAAGGTAGGTCACTTAAACTTTCTGAGACTCAATTTCCTCATTCATAAAGTGATAATAATGTTTACACCTAGCATATAGTTAGTTTTTGATACAGATTTGTTGAGAGGATTAAATGAACAAATCTAGGTGAAATTCTGTAGACAGGTGACTTGCCAATGTTCTTCTTTCAGTCTAGTTGACAACTGAAGAGATAAGTGGGTACCACTGAGGGAGCTATTTATGTGGAGAGACCATGGGTGTAGGTTGAGAAGGGAGAGGGCAGCAAGAGCTGAACTCTTGAGGAAGTATTCAGGTGGGAAAGCCCCTCTCACAGCCTTTTGTGTCCTCTCTGACCAATGTCCCCAGCTCTGGCTGTCACTTCCTGCCAGTCCAAGCAATCCCAGGAGAAAGGTTGTTTCCATGACAACACTTCATCCCAAGTAAGAGATCCAGGAAGTCACCTTCTCTCTTTCTCTCCCTTATCAAACACAGTGTGGGGAAATGACAACAACTTTTGTTTTCTTATTCCCAGGAGACAGCTGGGTGACACAGAAAGGAGAGGGGAGGGACTCAGAGACCCGGAGTGAAGGTGCTGCTTTATGTCACTGACATCCTGATTCTGCCTTGCAGAAGGCAAAGCCAGAACGTCCATGCCTGCCGCTTGGTCCCAGTGGGCCTGGATCTGAAGGCAGCTAGGGAGGCACTGTCTCCCCACACTTTTGCTTAAATGCCAGGTGCTGTAGGGGATAGAAATGTCACCTTCATCTCATCTATTTGGTCTCATCCTAAATGTCACTTCCTCGGGGAAGCTTTTCCAGACAACCCTTCCCGTCAGAGAGGGTGAGGGGCTCTGGCTCTGCATTCCATACCTCCTGGCAGCACACCTTCAGTGATGTGCAAGGGCCAGCCACCCTCCTCGGCTGTGTCTTTAGACTCTAAGCAGCAATCTCAAATTCCTAATTCACAACAGTAATTCTGGTGTCCAGCATAGTCCCGGAATGCAATAGGTTCTTAACTTGTATTTGTGGAGGGATGAGGTACATAAACAAATACCTGCCATTTCTTTCCTGGACACATCCCACTGTATAGGTGCGAATGAGGAAGGGACCACATATTAGGAGTTGACAGTCTCTAAATGACTTTACCACTCACTTACTTGTACAAGTTCCTTCAATTCTTAACTATCTGACAAGAGCATTATGAGATTAAAAAGGTGCAATGCTTGTAAAACATGAAAGTGGAAGGTATTATCAGTACAGAATGAAAGTTTCCTCATTGTGTCTTTTTCAGTCCACTTCTTACAATCAATCTGTAGCTAAAATCAATGAACATTTATTGAGCATTTATAATGGGTTAAGCAGTGTACTAAATGCTTTATGTGCATCATCCTCATTGCATTCTTACAGTGACCATGAAAAGCAGGTGCTATAATGTCTTCCCAGTTTACAGATGAAGCAGCTGGGGCTTAAAGAGATTAAGTAGCTTGCCCAAGTTTAAATGTTTAGGAGGTAGTGAAATTGGGATTTAAATCAACACCTGTGCTCTCAGTGACTCTGAAACCTTGCAGAATTTGGGGCAGTTCAACTCTGTAGCCTTCTCCCACCAGATTTTATCTTCATGGAGCTTTCCACTGTCCAGAGTCACAGAGACCCAGTATCTTTACTGGCTGGCTGTACCTCTGTTCAAAGCAAGACTTATTGGTGAAGCTAATCAATTAAGCAATCGTTGTTTATTGAGTTTCTCTTCAATTATTCAATATTTATCGGACACATTCTATGTAGCCAGCACTTGTGCAGTGAGCCGTGGAGAATTCAAGAGGGGTATATGATTCAGCCTTCATCTTCAGGTAGCTTGAAATCTAGTGAGGGAGGGGGGTTGAAAACAGGGAGATCGGCCATATTAAGCCACATAAGGAAATCTTTAACTGATCAGCGCAAACAGCGTAGTGAAAGTCAGAGAGGGGACATTATTCAATGTAGAGTAAGATTCATGAAGACAGTGGGGCTTAATATTCTTCAAAATCAGGTAGGAATAAGCTAGGTAAAAGGGTGGAAGAGAAGACATTCCAGGTAGAGGAAAACAGCATTGACAAAAACATGGAAGCAGGGGATGTCCTAGCACCCAGTACTTGCAGGAGAGACAACCTTACCTACATGTTAAGTACAACAAACCCAGGCTTACTCCCTAGCACCCAGCAAAGTGCTTAGTGTATACAAAGTGAATATGTATATATGTATATGTGTATATACACACGTACTTAGCATACAGTATATGTATATATTGTGTATGTATTTATGTCATATGCATATCACAAAATCAAATGTACTAAATGTTGTTTATACTATGATGATTTTGTTTCCACCAATATGGCAAATTGGATAATATAACTCCTCTCTTATAAAATACATAGAAGTGCTGATAAAATTGAGAAAATAAACCACATTTTGGAATGCATGCATTTAGTTGTTAAGAAATTAAGTGAAGTCCATAGAAGAAAAAAAATGAAGTAAAACAGAAATCTGGAGATTTGAGCTATGCTGAAGCCAGTTGCTATCTTTGGCTTCTGCCAATTCCCAGTAACAGGTCCTCTATTTCCACATTTGCACAGGGGCAAGAGACACAATCTGGACCCATATAAGGGTCCATATAAGGGTCTCTGTATCAGCTGAGACCCTGAAGGATTTCACCCTCAATGAAAGACGGGTTAGATACACTGTGGGGTGCCATGGTAGGCCCTCTACTCTCATAAAGCCTTGCTCTTATTGGTGGGCTATAGCGATGTTTGGGTTTTCTAGAGATTAGTTTTTGCTCTTAGTCATATCCAGTAATCCCCCCAAGGTATGGATAGTTCCCTTTCCAATGTGCACAGGCACACTGGTGAACGGCTATAGGTCTCAGGGTGAAATTTAGGTGAAAAGATTTACAGTGCATACTTGTAGTAGGGATGCAGAGTTCACACTTAGGTACTCCTGCTCTTGTCTTTAATCAAGCAGCCTTGAGTCTACAAACTATCTCAGACCTTGGATTTGGGTGAAAGACCATGAATTTTGGTGCCCAGATTTGGTTCATCAGACTTAGAAATTGTTTCAATCATCCATATCAAGTAAAATGTCTTTTTGGTCCTAGAGAAATCATAATGAACTAGTTTCCACTAAAGACTCCTATTGGTTTAACATATGCCTACTATTCTGACTGTGTTGTATTTTTTGAGTAAATATGCCGACTGTGTCTTTGTTAGTTAAGTTCTGCCACTTGGCCTTTACCACTTTATGGTATTATTAACTCCATCAAAATTAGGAAGACATCTGCTAGCATCAAACCTTTCTACAGAAAACAGGTACTACAGAAATTTTCAAGGAAGCTGGTGTCTCCTTCACTAATCTGTTGCTAATTTTTTGTTTTGTTTTGTTTTGGCTTTTGGGGGCTTTTGTTTTTGTTTTTGTGAAGGAAGTGTCCTTTGAGCCCTCCAGGGAGATAGTAGAAGAAAGATGATGGAGTGTCAGATGTGATAAATCCATTTCAATTTTTCTATGTCTTTTAGGACATTGGAGTTTTTCCTTTCGCTTATACCAAAAAAGTCTTGTCTTCTTTTACTGTAGTTCCACTGATTTCAGATTGCAGTCAATCTACCAAGCATACTGTTAGAACAATTTTCAGCTGTTCTAGCTAATGCATGAAATTCAAAATCTCCATTAAGTATACTCATATCAATAAATTTTACCCAATCTTATATTGTTTCTTTTTTTCTGATCTAGAATTTATTTCTAGTCATATTCCTCTGGTTTCTTTTTACATGAATTAGTAAGATCTTGCAATTCTTTTAGTTTGTCCAATAACCATGAGTACTTATCACGTGTCCTTTAGGCAATGAAGGTGAGGGTGGGTCTTGAGGAAAATCAATATCTCCATGCAAGGTAACTGCTTCAGGTGAGGTATTTACCTGATTTTTAAGCAAAGATAGACTAGTGTTTTGGATAGAGGAAGATGGGCTGCAACCGTTCATAAGTGGAATTTTTTAGGAAGGAAGCATCATTGTATTCAAATTTATCCAAATTGACCCAAGTGTCCCCATTTCAATGCTCATCACCCATTCTTTCTCAATCAGTGCTCTCTCTTTTACATAAGAGGCCATGAATTCAATTTGTGTTGAGATTCTTTAACTTACAAGATTGAATTTTGTAGGTGATTTTTAGGTACATTGCTTATATAGTTATGGTAGATAAGATATTATTTTAGCACAATTATAGAAGCATCAAGTTTCATGACATTAGCTTGGGTGAGAATTTAAAGAACCAAGATCATCATTTTCTTTTTCTAAGCTTTTCAGGGGAGTTACATGAGTTTAGCCCACCCCACTGTCCTTGACATTCTCATTTACATAGCCAGCTACTTGGCCTTTCATAGCCTTGCTTTAAATAATAATGTTTCCATAATTACAGTTGATAAATTTCCTAATCCTTTTGACACTTCAGGTTATGAACTACCAGTATTTTCTATCATTTTCCACCAACAGAAAAACTATCACTGCCTTTGGGTATAACCAGATCATGAACTAAAGCTGGGTACTATCATTCAAGATCTGTTTCCTGAAGATATTTCTGATACAAAGTAATGTAATCAGTCAGAATTTGATCAATAAAAAACACTCTAAGTATTTTACACAGGAAGATCTTTAAGTGCTCAAAAATATAAGAGGGACTATAGGAATAAAAGTAAAGGAACGCTATCACTAGATTTCAGTGGTGGACAGATAGCTATGGGGAACTATGAAGTTGCAAGAAATCTAGGAAGTTACTGATTGTTGATACTGCCTCTAACCTGAAGTGACTGATTTGTAAAACACTCATATATATATAATCTCATCTGTCAAAGCTCATAACTGTGACTGCTGCTCTTAGAAGAATGTTGATTTGGCTCTGACCTCTCTTATATCTTTTGAACCTTGCATAAGTGCCCCTCAATGGTGGAATCCAGTTGAAAAGTCTCATGGTAGAGATTCTGATAAGTGTACTTTCTAGGCTTCTACCTCCTAAGATATAGGGGAGAGTGCAAAAGGGAGAAAATGATCTGTGTTGCTTAAAAACAGTCCAAAATATGGAAGGGAGAAGTTATAATTCTTCAAAGACAATATTTTTATGTAGAGGACCTAAAAGAGTCTACAAATCAATGTTAGAAGAGAATTTAGCAAGGTTGCTGAAAAAAAGATTAATATACAAATTTACATTTTATTTCCATAGACTAGCAGAAACAAAGTTAGAAAAGAACATTCACATGCCACGTTATTATTTATCCAAGCACAAATCTTCCAAAAGAATTCTAAATCTTTATGAAGAAAATTTAAAAACATTAATGAAAAACATTTAATTAGATTTAAATGAATAGATATATTATGTTCAAAAGAAGGAAGACAGTTTCAAAATGATTCCAGTTGTCCTCGGATTGACCTATGGATTTGATGTGATTTTGATAAAAACACCAATAGGCTTCTAACTAGAACTGACAACAAGTTATGAAGAGCAAAGGGCCAGATAGATAAGATTCTCCTCAAGAAAAGAAAGGAAAAGGATTTGCTCTACCAGATACTAAAACTTACTATTAAATTTATAGCAATTAACATAATGTGTCATTAGTGCTTATGCAGATTAATTTATCAGTAGAACTGAATAGAGGGTACAAGAAGAGATCTATGCTTACAGAGGAAGTTGACATTCTACACATAGTTTTGCAGATCAGTATAGAAAGGATTGAATCTCAATTGTGCTGGGATAGTTGATTACCAACATAAAAAAGTTAAATTTCATCAGGATAGGTCATTCACCTCTGGGTAGCCACGTGACATCTCATCTGACAGTCATGACAATTCCAAACTTTAGAAGGACCAAGGTGCTGGCAGCAGGCCTGCTTTTGAGTTACCTTGCTGTATCAGATTTTAACAAAAGCAAGTATTGTGCACTGGCACTGCATGGTGTATTTCAGGGGTAATTTTAATGCCACTTTTTTAGAGTTTTTGGATCAAATATATAGGGAGGAAGGTGAAATTTGGGACCTTTAACTCACCTCCACACCTCATGCTTCTAACTTATCAGAGATACTCCAGCTACTTTCTAGTTTTGTGTCTCAGCCAATCATGGTAAACTCCAATTTCCATCACTGGACTAATCGTAGGCCACCCCCTCCCTAGATTCTCCAAAAGTTCTCCTGCCTTCTGACTTCAAAAGTAGAAGTTGTTCCTTCTACTCAGATAGCCTTTTTCACTCTCAACCCTTTCTTTGTCTGGCTTCTCCCTCATCACTGGCCAAGTTATTTGACATGTTCCTTCTCTAGGATCTTACCTTTTCAAGCTATTGTTGCTAATTTGATTGTAGCTATTATTAATTAATTAGTATTAACCATTATTTGTAGAACAAATGCTAGATGTGTTACTATCTGCTAAACATTTTACATGCATTATCTAAACCTTAAAACTTTCCTATGAGTGAGATCTGCTATCTTTCTTTTGTACATGTGGAAACCATGGCTTATAAAACATTGTCTAAAGTAAATTGCAACACCAGAACACCAACTCAAAGACTGCCTGATTTCAAAATCTTCACCCTTTATCAGTGTTTCTCATCATAAGATATATGCAGGAAACAAAATTTTTAGGGAAAAACATTTACTGTGAATCCTCTACAATGATAACTTATAGTTTTAAGATATCTACACACATAAAAACCTGGGTATTAATTTATTATATTTAACCCCTTAAATAATCACAAAATGTATATTGCTCAGAATAGCTTGTTACAGTAATTCCCAAATCTTAGTGACAGTAAAGAGCAAAGATCTACTTTTTCTCACACTACGTGACATCACAGATCACCAAGGAACAGTGGCAGCAGCCACTATGGCCATCAGCCACGTTCTGGCAAGAAAGGAAAAGCACACCCAAACTGAGGAATTTGAGGAACATTGTGCCTACTATTTTGTTACTGTTTACAAGGGTGTAGGCAGACTTTAAGGAAACTAATAAGTAATAATAATTAGTACCTGAAGGCAAGTAATGACTAGCCACCCTTACCCTGAAGGAACAAGGTAGGCAAGAAGTTATCAGAACCCAGATTCACTGACAGGAGGGATGCAGCCAACTCAGAGTGTCCTGGCAGAGAATAAACCAGGGGACTTATTATTTCTACCTCATTCTCCTTTTGTCCTGTGATGTTCTACCAAAACTTCCCATTGGCCAAATACAAACAGAAATAAGAGTGTAAGGGAGACCATAGGTCCTTTCCGTGTAGATCTACCTCTCAGAGAAGGTACAGAGACAGCTAGAGAGAAACTGGGGCAGCATACTGGTAGATACTCAGTCCAATTCCAAATGTTGCTAGAGACAGAGAGAACCCTAGAGGTAATTATACTGCAATGAAGTACTCTGACTCCGTCACTTTGCTCTCACAACTCACTGACCAGAACTAATCCCATGTCCTACTCAACAAAAGGACCTCCAAGTGCCATCCTGCCATGTGTCTGGGAAGAAAGAAACATGGATATCTGTGAACAGCCCTAATAGTTGCCACAAAATCAAAATGAATTTTCAGATTAAACACAAAGAAAATTACAGATCCAAATAGTTTAAATTTACAAAATTAATTCAATGTTATAGTCAGTATTGCTTGCTAAAACTGTCACCCCCAAAGGGCATGCATATCTCCAATATGTCCTTTGAGTTAGGCCTGCTTCTGCTTCCATGTGCCATGTGACAATTCAATTTTCCCACTAATGCACTGACATCCATGAAGTCATTTGATTTTCATTTGGCAGGAGAGCACTATTTATGTTATAATTTCCCTTCTATTCTTTTCTCACTAGACCACATCAATTATTGTACTGCTAATTGCTACTGACACAATCACGGTTTAAAAGCAAATATGGGCAATGAAATCAGCAGTTGGTTATAAGGTAGTTATCTACATCACTTGGAAAAATGCTGATATTATTTTTTCTAATATCATCATTGAATTGAAAATAAAATCAAACAATTCTCATAGAAAAATCAAAGATCACTTAGAAATACAACTTCTACTTACCCTTTTCATGTCTACCTTCTGGCTCCAAGAGAGATGACAGGGTAGGTAGAGATGGTAATGTCCTCATCCACTTGCAAATTGTAGTTCTTAATCCTAAAATTCTTGGTCTTCTACTTTCTCATCTTCTCCCCTTTCTAGTACTTTCCTAGTACCTTCCTTTATTCAAGACCCCTGGCTGCTCTGCATTTTCCTCAAGCTATTTCCTGGTTGAGGCTAATCCAGAAACCTTGTCTTAATTCCTGCCCATCAGCCCTGCAGCCTTGGATGCTCTCTCTACTCTTTTCAGCCCCAACTCTTTTAGGTGAGTCCTGGATCACAGTCTGAAACTTTTTCTGTCATATAAGGTCAAGGTGAGGTTGTCTAAGAACACTTTCTTCCTCTGTACAGCTCTGTCATCTGATGTCACTCTCTCACATCTATGTGACCCAGAAGTCCAGGTCACTCAGCCCCATGTAGTATGTTCATATACTGGGGACCTCTGGATGGACCTCAGGCAGTCTCTTAATTTCCTAAAATTGTAAACAAAATTTTATGTGTAGGTATTTGAGTATCTTTTTTTCTGAAAAAAAATGTGTCTCCAGAATTTCATCAGATTCTCAAAGAGGCCTGGTACCTAAGAATGCTGATGTCTACTGTCTTACACTACCCCGTTGAAATTTCATGATACTTATTTCCATTTTATATTCCCAATATTCTAATTTTGTTAAAATATTACGTATAACATCCTACAAAGATTTATGTTTGTTCCAGAGACTACTGCAACATGAAGTTCTACAACTAAATAACCTGACTTTTACTTATTTATTTGCTTGTTTGTTCAATGTAGTCTATGACAAACACTGTCCATGGTGTATCAATAGCCAGGCATACCATAGACTTTCCTGGAAAAGTCTTCATTCTCAGGTGGGTCAGATAAGTTGGCTTCCTTCTACTTCCAGTGGGTAATCATGATTGATCTAAGATTGACCTATTGCTGCACAACAAATTGTCACACACTTAGTGGCTTCAAATAACACATATCTATTATGTCACCGTTTCTGTGGGTCAGGAGTCCAGGCATATGTGGCTTAGCTGGGTCTTCTCCTCTGGGTCTCACAGGGCTGCCATCATGATGTCAGCAAGGGCTCCTTCTCTTATGGAAGCTTGACTGGAAAGGAATCTGTTTCCAAGTTTCCTCACATTGTTGGCAGAATTAATTTCCTTGCAACAGCAGGATATATAGGGCTTCAGTTTCTTGTTGGATTTTGGCCCAAGGCCACTCTCATTCCTAAAGGCTTCCCACAGATTTTTGCCATGTGGATTCTTCAACATGGCAGCTCACTTCATCAAATCAGCAAGGAGAATCTCTAGAGATAGTCTTATATAATGCTATATAAAATAATTATAAAAGTGACATCCATCACCTTTCTATATAATAGTGACATCACGTACTTTTGCCATATTATATTGCTAAGAGAAAGTCACAAATCCCATTCAAACTCAAGGGTAGAAGATTTTTCAAGGTCATTAATACAAGAAGGTAGGGTCTTTGGAGATCACAAAGATCTGTGTATCACATAAGCCAATTTGGTAATTCTTATTCTTCTTGACAGTGACTGTTTAGCCATCTGTGATGCACTCCTGGCCAATGGGAACTGAGGTTATCTGATAGGGTGTGTGACAAACACTGATGGTGCTCACCAATATCCACATTCTCCTCTCTTTTGGGGCACAGAATTAGACTACATTCCCCAACCCTTTGCACCTGAGTGAGGTCATATAGCTGGCTTTCGCTAATGGAATGTGAACTAAAGTGAGGTTATGTCCTTTCTATCCCTTCTCCATACTATCTTTCCTCCCACCCATAGGTCAAATGTAGAGGATCCATCAGATTATTTTGAGGCCCTGGAGGTTGCTGGAGCCACTAGATGCAAGAATCCTAGAATCCTGTGTGTCTGCATGGAGCATCCTCATGAGCGTGAGAGAGAAATAAATCTTTATTATATTTGATCCTCAGAATTTTGGTGGTATATGTTATTCCAGTAAGCTCATGTCAATTAATACAAAGGGCTTCTATAAAGGCTTTTATCCTTTCTGAAGAAAAAAAAATGCATGGACAATTCAGAGAAGAGGTCCTTCCTCCAATTTTTTTAATGAATGTCATATTTGCACATTACATAAAACAATTACAGCCATATTGCAATCATATGGAGTACAGCAGAAAAAGGAGACATTTCAAGCTGCTGAATTAGCTAAACTCTGGAATTCTTGTTATATAATATAATACAATTCCTCAATCTTTCAGTCACATTTAGTTGTGTAATTTGTTATTTTTAGTTAAAAGTGTCCCATTTGATACAGAACCCAAGCTCAATCCTTAATAGCCTATATCTGCTCCATACTTCCCACATCCCAAATCATCTAATACTTAACCACCTGGTTTCTACAATTCACTTACATCAAATATATTCATGTTCAGAAAATTGAGCCAGAGTCCACTGCCTTATCAGCTGATGCATAGCAACTGACTTTCTCTGTGCTGTATAATAATGCAAGTCTGCTTGGAAAGATAACACATTAAGGGGTTATCAAACCATAACACCTTGGTATAGATGAGTTTATCAGATCCTCTTTTAAAGCTCCTTTCGAATCCTTGGTCTTTTTTTTTTTTTAATTTCATAAGGAATAAGCATAGCCAGTCCAGGAGGTATTGTTTTCAGGGTGTGGTCAGGTGTAGAGAAGATAGTTCTGGGCACCTAAAGACTGAGTGTGAAAAGGAAGAGTGGATAACACAGATAATAAAATTACTCCCTCATTAGCATACCTCTCACTGCTTTTGTTGGAATTATAGGCCAGGCTCCTTCAGAGAGCTGACCCACAGAGAGAGGACCAGATGAGTAAGTCCAAACCCACACTGGATGCCTGACATAATCAGTCTACAGAACCTGGGAGGAGTGACTGCTAAGATGGAAGTAACTAGTGGGCAAGTATGACTGACAGATACTAGCGCTCACTCCTACTGTTGGCAGATCCCTTTCTGTTACACAACTTGGAATACAGGAGAAGGGCCAGCTTGTATTTTTCCCTACACCAAATACTGCTCCACTCCTGGGAGGGGGACAATGGGAGAGAGAGAGAGGGAAGGAAAGATGAAGGGTGGGAGGGAGGGAGAGGGAGGGAGAGCTAGAGGAAGGGGGGAAGGGAGGGAAGGAAGGAGAGAGAGAGAAGGAGGGAGAAAGCAGGGAGGGAACAGGGAACGGGAGGAGGAGAGAAAGGGGAGAGAGAGGGGGTAGGAGGGAGAGAGAGGGAGAACAAGGAGGGAGGAGGGAGGGAGAGAGAGAGAGACCTCCCCCCTTCCACCTTCCCCTCCTTTCCTTTCCTTCTTCTCTCTCTGCCTCTCCTTCAAGTGCTCTTAGAAAACAGCTAGGGCTAAAATGAGCCTGCATCTGGATTTTACTCTCGACTCCACAATTGGTAAGCTATGTAACAAAGTCACTTCCTTTTTCTTTCTCTCCTTCTTTTCATCATCAGCTGCTTTTGTGGGTCTTGCTCTGACAGGACAGGGATTGTTCCAGTCACTGGAGATCACTGGAAAAGAATAATTTCTTCTTATGAAATTAGACTAGAGCAGATGATCTCACAAGTATACTTTACTTACTAGTCCTGCCTTACTAGCTCTGTTTGCACACCTCTCTCCTTTGAACCCGGGGTCCTCACCTGCCTTCCCAATGTTCTCTGGCTGCTCCTTATTCTTCCAAAGCCTCCCCTTTGACCTACAGGAAGAAGGCATTCAGGCTTTTCCCTATCTGCCCTCCTCGAGCACAACAAAACCAGGCTGCCCTGAGTGCTGTGCCTTCATTCCTTCAGTCCGTGTGAAGTTTTTAATCTGTTACTATAACCTAAGCAGAGGAATAAATAACTGCTTCATAATCCCTTAGTATTTGATCATCCTAAATAACATTTGCATTTTCATTAGGTTTTAAATGGTCTGGTGGCTTTCTTTTTTAAAATTACTGAGTATTTGGGGCGCCTGGGTGGCTCAGTGGGTTAAGCCTCTGCCTTTGGCCCAGGTCATGATCTCAGGGTCCTGGGATCGAGCCCCGCATCAGGCTCTCTGCTCTGCAGGGAGCCTGCTTCCACCTCTCTCTCTGCCTGCCTCTCTCTCTGTCAAATAAATAAATAAAATCTTTAAAAATAAATAAATAAAATAAAATTACTTAGTATTTTAGGATTAAAAAATTTCAAATATAGATATAGATGTGAATGTATGGAACTAGATAGAAATATAGATTTCTACATTCATAGAATTGCACAAATGTAATTGCATTGTACATAGATTTCATATAATTTGTGATTTTTTAAGTGCTCAGCCACAAACCCTCCTCCACAAAACCATGTAACCCATTTTAATCTATTATGCATCTTTCCATATTTTTCTCAATTTGTGCATTCCCACACCAGTGTTTAAGAATATACATAAAATGATGTGTTAGTGGCAAAAACACTAGGGAAAAAGTGAACATCAATCTATCAATAGAGAACGGTTAAATAAATTCTGGCATGATAACATATTTTGCTAGGCTGGGTGTCGATGTGGAATAAACAATTCCGAGATCACAGTGCTTACAGCAATAAAAATGGGTTGCTTGTTCAACCACATCAAGCCAGTAAGGGACTCTGCTCCACTTAGTGATTCTGGGATCCAGGCTGGTAAAGTGACCACCATCAGCAGCTGTCCCAGCTGGGATCAGGTGTCCTGAAGGGTCTTGCACAGAGGACTCAGTGCTTCACAGGTGAGCCAGGCAGTGTCCCACTACCATGTGCCTGAAACGGAAGGAAACTAAAAGGACCACACACACTCGGTATCTTATTATGCATCTATTAATGAAGAAAAAATAAGTAGTACTTCTTTTGCATCAAGAGATTTGGAGGGATTTCTGTAAGAGATTGTTGAGTGGGAAAACGATGCAGGTAAATGAGTAAGAGATGATCCCGTATTTTGAAACAAACATGGCTTAAAAATCTCCACCCATGAATTTGCTGTGTTTATAGGCACATGTGTATATGTGTTCATCTAGTTATTCCATACATCTCAAGCACCAGAAACCCTGGGGCCCTTATTAAATGTTGGGATTCCTTGGCCTCAACCCAGGCCTATGAAATGAGATCTGGTCTGTGATTAGCGAAATAGCCAGGACTTGAGACTCAAGACTGGTCCTTTATTCTACCGCACGCTGCCCTCAGTATTGTGCTTCATTCATCCCAAATGACTTTCTCCCCGAAGAAATATATGGATTCAGTGACTTCATCATCCATTTGTCTGTCCATCAAATATTTATTAAACATCTGCTTTGCACCAGAGACTTTGCCAGATTCGAAGGATTCAATAGTGAACACAGCAGACTAGGTTTTATTTTGATCTTTCCGTCTAGGGTAGAAAAACTTTTAAGAAGTAGACACCACAATCATTCACATGTACAAACTGTAATAAGGAATATGTAAGAAAAGCGTGTTATAATGAAGATAATAACAGGACCACATTTAAATTGGGGAGTGAAGGAGGGCCACTCAGAGGAAGTAAAGGCTTATGGGAAACTGTTGGGGATGGGGCCAGAAAATAGGATATGGAGCTGAGCAGATAGCATTGCAGGCAGAAGTAGCTACCAAGATGGGAAAGCAACCCAAGGGAAGGCCCAGGGGAGAAAATGTCAGCAGGGGAGTGCCTGGAGCACACTGAGCTTGGGGACAGTAGTCAAGAATTGCACCAGACCATGCAGTTTGAACTAAATTCTAAGTCCAGTGGACCCATTAGGGTTATTAGCAGGATGTTGATATATGTTTTCTTCTTACAGCAACTTTATTGAGGTATAGATTACAAGCTATAAAATGTACCATTTTTTTTAGATTTTTATTTTATTTATTATTTGATATTGAGAGAAACAGAGAGATAGAAAGAAGGAGCAGGGAGAGAATCTCCAACAGATTCCCTGCAGAGGAGGACAGAACCCCACACAAGGATCCATGTCACAACCCCAAGATCATGACTTGAGCCTAAATTGAGTTTGATGCTCAACCTACTGAGCCACCCAGGCACCCCTAAAATGCACCAATTTAAAATGTTCAGTTTGATGAGTATATAATACAAATCCATATTTTCGTATACATACACCTGTACAGAAATGTATATATCTGTGTATCTAATACCACAATCAAGATGTAGAATATTTCTATCACCCCAGAAGATTCCCTTGTGCCCCTTTGCATTCAATCCCTGGTCCTCAGCAACCCTGATCTGCTTTCTGTCACTATTGATCAGTCTTTTCTAGAATTTGATATAAATGGAATTTTATCATGTATTCTCCCTTATGTCTGGCTCATCTACCACAGCAGAATGTGGTGAGATCCATCCATATTTTCATATGTATTTTTACCTCATATTTTTTTCATTGTTGAGCAGTAGGATAGCACACAGATATACCACAATTTGTTTGTTCTTCACCTGTTGATGGACACTTGTGTGTTCTTTCCTGTTTGGATTTATTATGAATAAAGCTACTATAAACATCCATGTACAAGTCCCTGTGTAGACATGTTTTCATTTTATTTGGGTAAATACTCAAGTGTTGAATTGGTTCCCTACTGGTTACTGTATGCTTAACTATAAGAAGCTGTCAAACTGTTTTCCAAAGTAGTTGTATTATTCTATGGTTCTACCAGCATTATACAAGAGACTGTTCATCTGGGTCCTCATCAACACTTAGTATTACCAGTCTTTTTATTTATAACCATTAGAATGAATATGTAATATCTCACTGTAGTTTTAATTTATATTTTACTGATGAACTAATGATGGTAAGCATTTGTTTTTTCATGTGGTTATTGGACATTCACATATCTTATTTAATGAGATGTCTGTAAAATATTTTGCCTTTTTTATTGTTTTTTATTATTAAGTTTATATATAATTTACATATTATTATTATTAAGTTTATATATTTTAGATAAAGTTCTTTGTCAGATATATGTATTGTGAATATTCTTCTTTTGGTCTATAGCTTGTCTTTTTTAAATAGTATTTTTCAAAGAGCAAAAGTTATGACTTTTAACAAGCCCAAGTTTTCTTTCATATTTTTTCTTCAGTGGTTTGTGCTTTGTGTGTTCTAAGAAATATTTGCCTAATTCAAGAATGTGAAGCCCTTTTCCTATGGATTTAAACAAATATTCAATTGTTTTAGCTTTTATATTTAGTTTTATGATCCATTTCAAGTTAGTTTTTCTATATGGTATAGGTAAAAATGAAGTTCTTTTTTTTCCCCTTTTTTCTGTGCTTTCAGTGTTCTAACCAGTTTGTTAAAAAGATTTCTTTTTTTTTTTTTTTTTTTTTAATTTTTTTATTTTAATAAACATATAATGTATTTTTATCCCCAGGGGTACAGGTCTGTGAATCGTCTGGTTTACACATTTCACAGCACTCATCATAGCACATACCCTCCCCAATGTCCATTTCCCCACCACCCTCTCCCATCCCCCTTCCCCCCCGCAACCCTCAGTCTGTTTCTTGAGATTGAGTCTTTTATGGTTTGTCTCCCTCCCAATCCCATCTTTTCATTTTTTCTTTTCCTACCTCCCCCCAAACCCCCCCAACTTGCATCTCCACTTCCTCATATCAAAGAGATCATATGATAGTTGTCTTTCTCCGATTGACTTATTTCGCTAAGCATGATACCCTCTAGTTCCATCCACATCGTCGCAAATGGCAAGATTTCATGTCTTTTGATGGCTGCATAGTATTCCATTGTGTATATATACCACATCTTCTTTATCCATTCATCTGTTGATGGACATCTAGGCGCTTTCCACAGTTTGGCTATTGTGGACATTGCTGCTATAAACATTCGGGTGCACGTGCCCCTTCGGAGCCCCACGTTTGTATCTTTAGGATATATACCCAGGAGTGCAATTGCTGGGTCGTAGGGTAGCTCTATTTTCAGTTTTTTGAGGAACCTCCACACTGTTTTCCAGAGTGGTTGCACCAGCTTGCATTCCCACCAACAGTGTAGGAGGGTTCCCCTCTCGCCGCATCCTCGCCAGCATCTGTCATTTCTTGACTTGTTAATTTTAGCCATTCTGACTGGTGTGAGGTGGTATCTCATTGTGGTTTTGATTTGTATTTCCCTGATGCCGAGTGATGTGGAGCATTTTTTCATGTGTCTGTTGGCCATCTGGATGTCTTCCTTGCAGAAATGTCTGTTCATGTCCTCTGCCCATTTCTTGACTGGATTATTTGTTCTTTGGGTATTGAGTTTGATAAGCTCTTTATAGATTTTGGATACGAGCCCTTTATCTGATATGTCGTTTGCAAATATCTTCTCCCATTCTGTCAGTTGTCTTTTGGTTTTGTTAACTGTTTCCTTTGCTGTGCAAAAGCTTTTGATCTTGATGAAATCCCAATAGTTCATTTTTGCCCTTGCTTCTGTTGCCTTTGGCGATGTTCCTAGGAAGAAGTTGCTGCGGTGGAGGTCAAAGAGGTTGCTGCCTGCATTGTCCTCAAGGATTTTGATAGATTCCTTTCGCACATTGAGGTCCTTCATCCACTTTGAGTCTATTTTCGTGTGTGGTGTAAGGAAATAGTCCAATTTCATTTTTCTGCATGTGGCTGTCCAATTTTCCCAGCACCATTTGTTGAAGAGGCTGTCTTTTTTCCATTGGATATTCTTTCCTGCTTTGTCGAAGATTAGTTGACCATAGAGTTGAGGGTCTATTTCTGGGCTCTCTATTCTGTTCCATTGGTCTATATGTCTGTTTTTGTGCCAGTACCATACTGTCTTGATGATGACAGCTTTGTAATAGAGCTTGAAGTCTGGAATTGTGATACCACCGACTTTGGCTTTCTTTTTCAATATTCCTTTGGCTATTCGAGGTCTTTTCTGGTTCCATATAAATTTTAGGATTATTTGTTCTATTTCTTTAAAAAAAATGGATGGGATTTTGATAGGGATTGCATTAAATGTGTAGATTGCTTTAGGTAAAATAGACATTTTCACAATATTTGTTCTTCCAATCCATGAGCATGGAATATTTTTCCATTTCTTTGTGTCTTCCTCAATTTCTTTCATGAGTACTTTATAGTTTTCTGAGTATAGATTCTTTGCCTCTTTGGTTAGATTTATTCCTAGGTATCTTATGGTTTTGGGTACGATTGTAAATGGGACTGACTCCTCAATTTCTCTTTCTTCTGTCTTGTTGTTAGTGTAAAGAAATGCGACTGATTTCTGTGCATTGACTTTATATCCTGACACTTTACTGAATTCCTGTATAAGTTCTAGCAGTTTTGGAGTGGAGCCTTTTGGGTTTTCCACATATAGTATCATATCATCTAGTTAAAAAGATTTCTATTTCATTCATCAAATTTCTGTGCCACCTCTGTTGAAAATAAATTGGACATATGTGTATCAAACTATTTCTTGACTTTTTATTCTATTTTATTTTATTTATTTATTTTCTTTTTTCTTTTTATTCTATTTATTCATTTATTTTGTGTATATATATACACATATATATTCAATATGTATACACACACACACACACACGTACACACACACCCTTTTTGAGCACTCTGTAATCTTGAGTAGTGTAGCTATGTATGTAGTAAGTCTTGAAATCATGGAGTGTGAGTCCTCCAACTTGATTCCTTTCAAAAGGAATCTGTGTGGTCCTTTGAATTTCTGTACTAATTCTAAATGAGTGGCCAAATTTTATTTGAAAACAAAACAAAACTAAACAAAACAACAAAATAAAAAAAAAAAACAAAACCTGCTTGGATTTTGATTGTGATCATGTTAAATCTATAGATCAATTTGAAAGAACTGACATCTTAGTACTGGCCTTTCAATCTTAGATTTGCTTTATAGTTTTAAAGAGATTGCCTTTCTGCCCACCCTGATTACCACAACACCTCAAGGAAGGGTTTGTATCTTTGAGGTTTAGAGGGGTCCTGCAGCCCCTGGAAATGTATGTACACACAAGGTTCTTCCTCTCTTGGTTTATGCAGCCTCCTGGGACTTGGGAATGGACAAGTTCAGGCAAGGAGGAGGACTTCCTGCACTAGAGGTCTATCACAGGCAGTTATTGCTAAGTGGAGCTGGTAGATCCAGACATATTTGCTTATTTCTTTGGGAGCTATGACAATCCACCTCATGAGCACCTTGACTGGTTGCTCTCAGGGCCAGCCCAACTTGTGAGCAATACAGTATCATAAATAAGGGAGTGGTTAGTTTGAGACCTGGGCCACAGTCTGGGAAGATAAATTGAGCTGAAAGCCCATAGCAGAACTTCCTGGAGTGTACTATAGGTTCAGTGTGTATAATGGAAGAATCCCTGGGTTTGTTCTGTATTCAGATGGGTGTTCACATTTGGCTTTGGGATATGTGTTCACATTCTGGCTCTGGCCTTTCTTGGTAGTGTGGTCTTTACAAGTTATATAATTTCCCTGACTCTTTATTTCCTTTTCTTCCCAAAGGGCATAAACACCTTGATCTCACTCATTCATCCTAAGGAAGACAAGAGATGGCAGAAGTAAGGATGGACCTGAGGCTGGAAAAGTTAATGCAGGGAGAAAAGGTGGGAAGCAGAGTCAGGTTCCCTTTCCTAGCCAGAAACACCTAGAAGAGCAGGAGGGACCTGGATGAGTGCTATATAAAAGGAATCACTCCCTTTATGTAAAGGATTCTCCCCTTCCTGCAAAGGCTCCTTCTGGGATTTCTTCCCCTCCATGGCTCCTCCAGAAAATGATTCCATTTACTAAACATTGATTCTCATAGCCCTTTGCAGGAATGGAGCTGTCACTTGGGTAAGGTAGGAGGTGGGAGAGAAGGAATTCCTCTTTCAGGTCCACTCCCAAGAATCAAGACAGTGGCACAGATGGAATTAGCCTTGAAAACCCCCTGGTGAAAGCAAACTCCTGACATTAGCTTATGGAAATTCCCTTCCACATCTCCTGTTCCCTCATGTCTTTCTTCTCCCTTACTTGAGCTTCTTCGGGGGACATTTTCAGGCCTTTGGGCAGGATGACAGCTAGCCTGTGGACAGGTTTGGCACACTCTTCCCCCATCTTCCCAATTTCCTCAGACTGAGTAGAAAAGTGGCCTGAAGTTCCCTTTCCCCTCTTCCTTGACTTGCCCCCTTCCCTTGCTCACTCACTCCTCTGAGGTTCCATTTCTCCAAAGAACTATCTGCTCTTAGCAACTTCCTTTACAGAAGATGTAGTGACTTAATACATTTCTTTCCCAGGAGGATATGCACTCCAGAAGAAAATCCCAGGGGTGTCCTGTGGTTGAATCAGAGTTGTGATGACCCCTCGCAGAAATTCCAGGCATCAATGGGCGCAGTCCCTTCCCAGGATTTCAACTGGTGATATTGGATGAACAGGTCAGATATTGCTGCTCTGTGTACTACTCAATTCATTGACATCAGGATGGACATCACAACGTGTGTATTTCTGCATGCCTAGCTCAGCCCTCTTTCCATATGTGGCCCCTCAAGGGTCATGGACTCCAGCAGACTGGCCCCTCAGACAATCTGGAAGAAACCTCAGGCCACTGGCTCTGAAATCCACTGACCTACCTCCTAAAGCTAGAAGACTCAGAATTCAGATTCTACAGTTGTCTGCCCCCTTCCCCCCTAGAGCTTGTTCAAAGTGCTTAATTAACAAATCTCCAGTACCAGGAAATTGTTTACTCGGCTTCCTCAAGAACTGTTCTCTAAGGAGCTCAAAGCACTGCTAATAGATTTTTGTTGTTGTTGCCTCCATCCATCAAGTAACCTCCCCTCATTCCAAAGTTGCTTCATTCTTACCCTTGGGGATCTGACTCTTACTCAGAGAACCCAGGAGAGCCCTTCTAGCTTCTCTAAGCCTGTCTGCCCCATAACTGCTATGCCCTACCCCCACAAGGCTGAGGCTCCCTTTTAATTAAAGAATGGATAAGGAGAGGCATTTGCAGATCCAGCTTTGCAGTGAGAATTGGGTCTTCTCTGCTCTTAGAGAATGCTCAGCCACCCACACCCACTTGCACAGCATTTATTTCTGCAGCCCTCTCTTCCACTGAGAGGTAACCACAGCACCTTGAAACTTGTGGTAATCAGGAACAGAACTCACCTGCTGGTTTCTGGCTCATTTCCCTTTGGCCACAGTCAACACTTGGGGACCAACCATGGGATACCTCCCCATACTTCTTTCTCAACTGCTACTGAACCCTGCTCCCTGCTTGCCTCACTGCCCTCTAAACAACTTGTCTGCTATCCCTGCAGGGTCCTCCAGGCCTCTGGCTGCTTGGCCAAGTGTCTGGACTCCTGGTCCATCTTCTGGTCTATCCACTCCCATCGAGGTCTCAAATAAGAGGACTCCTCCTGACACACTGTATCTCAAGAGAACTTGGGGGTGGGTCTCAAGGCTTCCTAAGCTAAAAAAAAGCTTAGCCTAGGATACAAACCATGGAACAGAGATAAAAATTATAATTATCATTATTGGTTAACATTCATTGGCACTTAACACCATGCCAGACAATTTATGTTCATCATTACATATAATCCTAAAAACCATTCTCTGATGCAGATGCTACTACAGAGTGACTGTAAAGTCTAAATACATGGTTAATGCTGTTTTATCATGGACTATTATGTGTTCATAAACAACTTGTTATATATTTGCCTATGTTTCCAGACTTGCAGTTGCCCAGGAGTATTAAGCCAATTTTATAGATGAGAAAACTGAGACTCATAGATATCACTGTAATAGGAGAACAGAGATTCAGACTCAAGCCTGTCTAATTCTAGAAGTTATGCCCTTAACTCTGTGCAGGGTACAACCCCCTTATCCCCACTCCAGAGCACTACCCTGCTGTGCACTTGAAAGACCTTGGGGAAGCCTCATCTAGAACTTATATTCAGGGAGAAAATCCCATGGAGGTGTGGAAGTTTTAGAAGTAGAGGATCTTAGAGTATGAAAGAATCCTAATCAGATCTGAACATGGTGGTTCTCAACCATTTTGAACTCTAAGAATCTGTATAAGCTATTGACCCTCTCCCTTCAAGAAATGCACACATTGTCTTGTATCCTCTGGGAGGTTCTTGGGGCCCCAGAGGCTCAGCCTTGGGCCTTGGCTGGCACCTCCCCTTGACGCTCTTCTTCATGTCTATGCACATTCTGTGTCTGGCTTCTTCAACCAGTCCAGGCTAGATTAACTCAAGCTAGTGCTTCCTACCTGGTCTAAGTCCTTCCTTGTGCAAACATGGAAACAGACCGAGAGAAGTGAAATTATCTGCCCAACATCACATAGTCAATAGGAGTGGCAGAGGAGGCCTAGAGCCAGGGTACACCATTCCTTTTGGATCACTTAGGTTGCTAGAAATGTCCTGGGCCAGGTCAAGGCACTTGGGTTCGGTGCTGAGCAGTACTCGCCCACCTGAGGAGAGCAGCTATTCCTGTTGGGATGTCGCTCAACCATATCGCTCACCAGCCAGGATCCTGGACTCCGGGGGGCCTCTTACGGAGCTTGGAGGACCACTGGGCTCTCAAGGTCTTCTTGCTGCCCCATGCTGCCTCCTCTCCACCAGCCCACTGTAACCTGCTTTGAGGGCCTCAATATGGAGCTCCCAGTCTACGAGACTGCAGAAAAGGAACATCCTTGTAATAGCACTCATTCCCCTGGTTCCTCGGTGGTTTTCCTTATTAACCTCCATATCCCAGACTCTGACTCAATGTTCCATATTCAGCAGGTGCTCTGCAGACACTTCTAACACTGGCATTGCCCTGCAATTCAGATCAGGAAGGTTCTGGGTACTGCTCTGCATGCAGGTGTGCCTTGTCCTTCCTCCCACCTGATTCCTGCTTTTCTCTTCTTTGCCTCTGCTGGAAGATTGCAGCAACTCAGGCTGGGATGGGCTCATTATGGTGGTGCCAGGAGCCTGCGATGTCAGCCATAAATATTAACAGCCCTTGTTATGAACCCCCCTCTGCGCTGCTGCTTCGGTCCAAGTTTACACAGTAAACAGTGCAGTTAGTTTATTTGATCAAGGGAGTGATCTTCGGAGGAGCTAATAGCCTGCTCCCGCCCAGTGGAGCAGAATTCTCTGGCTGTTCAGGGGGTACAGCTGCAGGGCCAGAAAGTTCCCACTACTGTGTGTGGCCAGGCCATCTCCAGTCAGCCAGGGGCTGGGCCCCGGGGATGCGGGTTGGGAGGATCAGGGCTGGGGCCAGAGCCACCTGCCCTGGAGAGCAGGGGGTCAGCTCTCCTGGGAAGTAGCAGACTCAACAGCTCCTCCAGGGCAGCCGATTATGTTACTCATCCTCTCTTGGCTGCTGAGTCTGGTTTTAAAGTATGAACTGATACAGGACACTCATTTCCCTCACTGATTTAATGGGGAAATGGGAGTGAACCATGAATGAGGCTTTAGCTGCTTCTTTCCTTTTATTTTCCAAAGCTGGCCTCAGAGACTTACAGTTCCGTGTTCCTGGGCCCCTTCCAACAGATTTGCAGAGTTCTGGGGAGCATCCTAATTGCACTGTGGGCTTTCGTGGACTGCTCCCCACCACCAGCTAGCCCCAGACCTGACAGGAAGTATGGCAGCAAGGGGTTCGATTTTCACAACCTGATGCTGTGGCCCTGAAGGGTAATAAGGAAAAGGGATTTTAATGTGCAGCTACAGGTCAATTGCAGTATATGACTTTGGAAAATGAAAGGAAGTAGGCATGCACCATCCCAGACATCAGAGTTGAGCAAGAGGAAAAGAAAGTGTGGTGGGAGAGTTCTTAAGTAGCCCGGCTAGAGGAAGAGAGGGCAATGCAAAAGTTTCTAGAACCGCCCCACTATATAAAAGAGAGGTTTCTTCTTGCTCCTTTGGACTAGTTTGACTCATTGTCTGATGCTTTCTCCTGCCAACCTCTTCCTTTCCCAGCCTTCCTAGCAGAAATTTCTGTCTCTGTCTCTGTCTCTGCCTCTGCCTCTGTCTCTCTCTGTCTCTGTGTGTGTCTGTGTGTGTGTGTGTGTGTGTGTGTGTGTGTGTGTGAGATGAGGTCTTGCTTTTGTATTCTGAGAATATTGTTGTGAGCTCTGAGCACCCAATGACAGCCAATCCACAGACGTTCCATATACCCAGTCTCTGCCTCAACTTTCTTTCCCAGCCTAGCAGCTCCTTGCTCATGCTGGTCAGTCCTTCTTAGACCCCAGCTGACTTGTTTGGGCACTGGTCCAACCACATGGACAGGAACCCTGTCTGCTCCAAACACATGCTTCCATCAGTCTTATTTCCAGTGTCACCAGCTCATTCATCTTTCTCCAAGCCTCACTTGGATACTGACAATCACCCGAGCTACTTCTGGATCCAGCAAGTGTCTTGGATGCTGCCGTGGCCTGCTGGTTCCTGCTCAGGGGGATCAGCCTTCAAACCAGAGCAGTTCTCTCATAGCATTGGTTCCACTTTCTTTTCCAGCCCTCATCTGCTTCTGGGCCTGCTTCACGCCTGAGCAGATCCCAGCTGCAGTACCTTTCTCCCTTCCTTACTCAGAGGGAAGGAGGGGCCCCATTGAGCAGGCCCTTGTGTGGTCTTACTCTGATAGGAAAGCGAAAACGTGTTATATAGTCAGAGCTCGTTGCAGCTGGTTGGTGGGGACAATCCCTTGCAGTAAAATGAAGGAGGAAGCAACAGCCTTGATAGTTGGCACAACCTTTTTTGTTGTACCAACTATTTCACCCTGTCAAGCCTTATTAAAATGGGATCAATTACAGCATGTATCTCATCTATAGTCACCAAGGATTTGAGTACCTACTATGAGCCAGGCCCTATGGCAACTACTGGGGATCTGTATTAAACAACACACACAGGCTGCCCCACCATGCTTATCAAACACTGGGGCTGACCTGAGGTTATATGTAATGGAGAATGCAATATACCATGGTGGACATCTATTGTTTTTTGTGTGTATGGCTCATGTCTTCCACTCTGGGGGGCAATATTACCCCCAATTCATCTTAGATGTAAATCCTCCCCCATTCTCATTATTATATCCCTTAAAGCTGCCAATCTTAGTATTCTACCCCTTGGTCATGGACTTCAGCAGAGGACCCAGGCTTTGTAATTCACTTGTCCCATTTTTTGGCCTTGTAATAGGCCCAGGATAAAGTATGTGACCCATATGATGCCATCCGGAGTCCTTCTTGAGCACTTTCCTTCTGAAACTAGGTTTCATTCTCTGTTCTCTTTCTGCTTGGATGGTCAGCTCTAAGATCAGGCCTCTAGCACTGCAGGTGGCTCTGCCCTTCCGTGCAAGATTCTGGGGTAATGAGTCTCAATCTGGGCTGAAGTGAGAGGACAGATACAGAGCCAGAGGGTCAGGCCTGCTGTTGCTGCAGTCCTGGGTGCACCAGTCTTGGGGATTGCAATCCTTCTTGACTTTTCAATGTTTGGTTGAAAACCAATGAATTTCCTTTTCTATGTCTAAGTTACATTGTGTTAATGACACTTACATCTAGAAGGCTTCTGGTTAATACAAATGCTAATACAGTGGCCTCGAATAATGAGCATTCAGAAATGTTAGTTACTCTTCCCTAGGAAGGGAGAATGGGTAAAGGAGAAGTAGTATGGAGAAATAGGAAAGATCTGCAAAGACAGAGCTCTGGAGATTTCCAGATTTCCAAGAAATAAGATTTGTATAGCCCACATTCCTTGCTCTGTCTTTGGTTTAATAAGACTAAGGAAGCAGCATGCCATAAACTCACTCCAGTTCATGTATCTGTAGACAGTGAATGTTTATCTCCCAACATCTTTCTCTCTCTCTAACATTCCCTTGAGGCTTTCACCCATCCAGCTGAAGTGAGAGGAAAAGGATTTTATAACTCTTCAAGATTGCTCAAGGGAATGGATGCTGGTGTGACTCTGTGAATTTTCTAGGAGTGACACCAGTGGACCATTTCCAGAAATGGGAGATGGGCATGCTGGGGCATAAGGAAATCCCAGAAGGGAGCAGCTGGAAAAAAATGTATGTCCCTATTACTCTTTCTCTTCCATCCCCTTCTCCTTTGCTTTTCCTTAATTCACTTGAGTCCTTTTGCTCTTTTCCGTCCCTCTGCCTTTTTTCCTCTTTTGTCTCATCTATCTCCCCAACTTTCCGCCCCTGCTCCGCCCCCTCAGGATGTGCAAAGGAGCGTATCAGACTCACTCACCATCATCTGAGCAAACACCTGTTCTTATGACTTAATGCGTCTCCCCTTCTGCCTGCACAGACCATTTCCATTGCAGGGAATTCTGACACGGGCTTTCAGCCCTGGGGTGGCAGCTAAATCAGTTGGAGAGGCTCAGCTTGTCAGGAAACAATAGCAGAAGTGCAGACAACCACTGATGTTCATTCTGGAGACTCCCACTCCCAGGATATGTAGCCAAACCCACAGAAAGGAAAGAAAATAGAACCCTCACTCAGGGCGGGATAGGAGTCTTCTTCCCAGCCCTGGATGAGAGTTACAGTGCCTCACTGGCCCCTGCCCTATTGTCCAGGACTAGAACCAATGGTTATGAGAAAAGAACTAGGCTACAGCTCGTAAGGCCATGGCCAGTGAATTAAGCAAACATGAAGGAAGAAGTAGAGTGATCAGAATGGCATGAGATCTACAGGAACAACTTTCTATCCCCACATGACACAAGAGAATGGAGGCATATCGCTGAGTGTCACATCACGTAGCCTCTTTGAACTTCAGTTCTTTTTCTGAAAAATGTAGGCAATAATATCCACCGTGGAGAACTGGAATTAAATAACCCAGTGAAAGCACTTAATGTAGTACACACAATGAATGAAAATTGCAAATGGATATGTTCTTATTGACTTACTGCATACACACAGAACTTCTGGGTGTGTGCTGGATTCAGTTCAGGTTTACTCCACTCTTTCTCAATGGCTGGAGAAACAGGCAAAGAGGCTGGCTCTGAGTCACCCTTGCCTAAGCCCCAGTGGTCAGAGAAAGGCTTGGGTCTGTTCACAGTAGCCTAGGTGCTCAGGACACTGGAGTGCTGACCCCCCACAGTTTTAAAATTACTCCATATGAGCTACAACAATATGGAGGCTCCCGGCAAATCACTTGAATTGCCTGAAAAGATCAAACTTGGCATCCTGTCTTATTTCTGGGTATTTTTTTTTTTTTGAGGGAGGTTGTTCCTGATATAAGCAAACAAAACAACTTAATTCAAATGCAATTGTTCTACCCATAGAAAAGAAATGGTTAGAGAGGATGGAAGGTTTAGTGATATAATCATTTAAAATGCATGGCATTGAAAGCTAGATCCTAGCTCAAATCTTACAGTGTCACATATTCCAAGTAACCATGGATATGCCTCAGTTTCCCCCTCTGTAAAATAAGAATAATAACCCCTTCCCTGTTTACATTACAAGGCTAATGTGAGGACCATCTGAAATGACATAATTGAAGTCATTTTGCAAAATACTCTACACCTAGTAGTTGCTGTCATCAGTGTGGAATATGGAGGAGAGAGGAGGAACTCCTACAGGAGCCTGCAACCATAGCAAATCATTTTATGGTGAATATCTCAGAATCAAAGGTTAGGCTCATCACTTCAGACATTCTGCCCACAGAAAAACCATTCTCACAAGAGGAAGAGACTCAAGGATTTCCTCTTACCCAATCCTCCTCTGCATATGGAGATGAAAAGGGAGACAAGGCCACCTTGCTGGCTTTCTGGATGGAGCATACTGGGATGAGGAGAGAGCTATACCTTTGTTCCTGGTGGGTTCAGAAGCCTCTGGTGATACCTGTATATTTCACCCAAAGTGACAGGGACCTTGTTAACCGTCCTTGCATTGAGGAACTTGATGGATGGAACTCCTGGGGAGAATGTGGCGGCCGTGATCTGCCATAAAGATGATGAATAACATTTTTTTTTTCTTAAACAATTATGAAAACTTTATAGCTAGCCAAAGCTGGCTTTCTTAGAGCCCCTGAAGGAGTGCTTTTAAAAGTGTCATTTAATTAATAAGGTGGTTATTGACTGCTGTCATGCACAGAGTGCTGCACAAGGGCTGGGTAAGAAAAGGTGACTGAAGACCACAGATGCTGGGAGGATGGCAGGTGTGGGGCCAGCCTAGAAGAAAGCTGGACCCTCAAAATGTTGTAGAATGCCAGTCATGGCCCAAAGAGTTGCCATTTGCCAGGGATCTTCAGAAGTTAAACGGATATTCTTATTGCTAACCCGGTCTAAAAAATTCACACTGTCACTTTGAAATAAAAAGAGAGGCAGTGAGGGGTGCCTGGGTGGCTCAGTCCGTTAAGTGTCTGCCTTGGGTTCAGGTCCTGATCCTGGGGTCCTGTGATCAGCCCTTGTCAGGCTCTCTGATCGGCAAGGAGTCTGCTTCTCCCTCTCTCTCTGACCCTCCCCACTTCTCGTGTTCTAGCTCATGCACACACACTTTTTCTCTCTCTCAAATGAATAAATAAAAACAACCTTAAAAAAGAGAGAGAGTCAGTGTGATATGGTACAGTTCTGACTGAAAGTTAAGCAATAAGATTCTTCTGTGATGCAGTCTTAAGAGAGTTGGTTACCCTCTTGGGTTAACTAAAATGATAAAATTGGACAAAGTGATCTTAGGATTCCAACTCAAAATTTCTATTCTATTTTATTCTGAATTGCTTAGGAAGGAGAGGTTAAGACCAGAAAAAAGAAAAAAAGTCCTAATTTTCCCACAACTTTCTCTGGCTTGGATTCCCCAAAGAGAGAACACAGATGAATATGGGTGGAGTTCAACCATACCAATTATAGAGAAGGGAAGAACTCAGTTGGAATGCAAATGAACTGAGTTGAACTCAAAATAAGGATAAGGATATTAGGATATACCAACTTTGGCAAACCCTATGGCATATTCTGACATTTGGGAGACCATCATTCCCTTGAGCCAGTTAGCATCTTCTGTTACATAAATCCAGTCTGGGGTTCCCAAAAGGAGACATGCAATTCCCCAGATCCTAGTGACCTTTACAAGGACTCTAGGTTATACAAGAGAGTTCTCCTCTTGGTTTTGACCAGTGAGACATTCAACTTTGGGGGCCTCATATTTTAGTTGGAAGAACTTGGTTTTTAAAATGAAATGGGATTGGATTTAAATGTTGGCTTTGCAACTTGTTCACTGTACAACCTTGGGCAAGTTACTTTCTTTGAGCTCAAGAATAATGTTATGGCTTATATGAATCGATCGGTGTGAAGATTAAGGGAAGTAATGTATGGAAGAGTAAAGTATCTGGAACATGGTAGGTACACCAAATATTAGTTACTTTTCTTTCTTCTTCCCTGCTACCCTACTTTCTTAAAGCTGTAGAAAGTAGCTTATCAACCTGCTGAAAAGCACAAAGAAAGGAGAAAGAGCAATACATTGAGACAGAATCATGGTATTTGTAAATACCTCAGTCAGCAACATTGATGGCTAAAATCAACTTGTAGAGTTGTAACAGAAATTAACATATGGTCCACATTTTGCACAAGATTCAGAAGGTCTAATATTACCAGCATTTCTCAAGGGAAAACCACAAGCTCAGCATGAGCCAAGAGCATGAGGAGGCTGCTGAAAGAAAAAAAAAGTCAGTGTAACTTTCAGCTACATGAATGGATCAAGGGAATGTAGCAATCTCATAGCTTTTGGTAGATTTTCACCAATTCTGGATACTACATTTATATAAGATATGGATAAATTTGAGCTCATCTTTAGATAATAGTACAGAAAGAGTTCAGAATGTCATAAGCTTTGAGAAAGAGTTGTTGGGTCCAAATGTTGAACCTGGAGCACCATAACAGCCATGCCCATTGTATGTTTGTATGGAGCCTTTGGCAAAGAAGAGGACAGCATCATTTCCAGACAGGGACAGAGGCATGCCAGGCTTTTTACCCACACTCTTCCCACAACTATATTCCCTTGTTTCATGCAAAACTTACACAATTGTATGTGAAAGAGTTTTAAAGAGATACTGTTTGGCTTAAGATAAGAAAGAACTCCCTAATTACGGTTGTAATTCTACTAGAGGGATAAACAAATCTAAAGAAAGAGTTTATTGATCTGAAGAGAATTTGGTCAGCTATGAAAACAAAACAAAACAAAACAAAACAACAAAAAACAGATTCCCAAAATGAAGCAGTGGCACTAATGGAGAGAAGATTTTCATCCAAGGGATGCCTGGGTGGCTCAGTCAGTTAGGTTGCTGCCTTCGGCTCAGGTCATGATCCCAGGGTCCTGGGATCGAGTCCCACGTCTGGCTCCTTGCTCAGCAGAGAGCCTGCTTCTCTCCCCGCCTCTGCCTGCCACTCTGCCTGCTTGTGTGCTCTCTCTCTCTCTCTGACAAATAAATAAATGAATAAATAAATAAATAATCTTAAAAAAAAAAAAAAGAAGAAGAAGAAGAAGATTTTCACCCAAAAGAGTCTCCCATCACAGTGTCAGGACTGTCCTTAATGTAGAAATAGATGCTAGGAGCTGAAGGCAGGAGACTTTTATATTCCTGACCTGTATGCCAGATTAACCCCATTGGGAGACAGTGGGTCAGATTGTGTTTCCCTGACTCAATTAAATGTGTTGTTCCCCTGACTTCCTTTGTTCTGATTCCAAGCTTTCAAGAGAAATTTTTAATTGTGACTTGGCCTAATGTATGGGTCTACTTATATAGGCAGTTTCTGGAACATTTGTATTTCTGATTATAAATTAATAAAATTTCAGCCTGATTGTAATTTGGATCCCCAGAAACATTAGATGATTCAAGCATCTGTAAGGTAATAATTTCAGTTTTTGGTTATAGACATCAGTCTATTAAAGGTATTTTCTTTTTAAATGAGGGTGGAGTGAAATATGTCATATTAAAAATGAATTGCCTTCCACTGATCAGACTTGGCTCACCACATTCTGAAGTGGGAAATGTGTTACATCTACTTTTTCAGGAGAAACAGGGTAGGAACGGGTAGTGCATGCTGGGAAACATGAATTTTACCTGAAATGCCTGTCTTCCCAAGGAGAGTTCTTCTTTCATCTTCGTTCGCTTTTATGGTTAGCTGGGAAACTCCTAATAAGTCAGCAATATGATCATTCATTTACCAGAATTGAGGGACCCTCCCTTGACTTAAATTCTCATTTCTTTCCTCCTTTTCTTTCATTTATACTGCGTGTCAGTTCTGTTCTCAGGCACATGCTCATACACTTCATCCTTCAATCATCCTTATTAAATTGAAGGTATGGAAGGTGTCTGGCCCTGCAGGCCTCCTGATTTGTGGGCTGTTACCGCCTTCTCTCCAATAGGAAGTTGAACCTGTATGGCATCCATGGGAAGATCCCCAACCTTTTGGGGAAAAACTTCAAAGACTCAGCCAACAGTAGTAAATGCTAGGGGCTGCTTTCAGGTCTATCACTGTGTCTACTTCCCAGGAGCCCACAATAAGGGCAGGGAAGAACAAGGTAGCCGAGGAGGAAACACAGAAGTATCAGAAGAGGTCTTGAACTGAAAACATGGCTTATCACCTCCTGTAGTTTCAGACTGAACAGAACCCTGCTAGTTGGTACTTATAGAGGATTTATTCATGGAAAATACACACCTGTACTTAGGCTATAAAAATATTAAACCTCCCAAAGATACAGATATAGTGAAAAGAAGGGCCATATGTACCCCAATGTTCATAGCAGCAATGGCCACGGTTGCCAAACTCTGGAAAGAACCAAGATGCCCTTCAACGGACAAATGGACAAGGAACATGTGGTCCATATACACTGTGGAGTATTATGCCTCCTTCAGAAAGGATGAATCCCCAACTTTTGTCTCAACATGGATGGGACTGGAAGAGATTATGCTGAGTGAAATAAATCAAGCAGGGAGAGACAATTATCATATGGTTTCACTTACTTGTGGAGCATAAAGAATAACATGGAGGACATTGGGAGATGGAGAGGAGAAGGGAGTTGGGGGAAATTTGAGGAAGAGATGAATGATGAGAGACTGTGGACTCTGAGAAACAAACTGAGAGTTTTGGAGGGGAGGGTGTGGGAGGTTGTGTGAGCCTAGTGGTGGGTATTAAGGAGGGCACCAATTGCATAAAGCACTGGGTGTGGTGCATAAACAATGAATTTTGGAACAATGAAAAAAATTAAATTAAATTAAATTAAAAAAATACCGAACCTGTACAAGGAAGAAAATATTTGTCATGTTAGCTGAAATAGGAAAAGGTAGTGACAGGTAATGATCATGGTCGTGGGCTCTGTTGAGAAGGAATGAGACTGATTCCATGAGGTGTGAGTCACTGACTTTGTAGAATCACAATTAGGATTGGGCTGTACCCCAGTGGCCCGAGGATTTAGGTCCGCCTCTGGCTCTTGAATTGGTGAAGGTGGTCCCAGGAGAAGACATTTCCAGTATGTTCACAAAAGCAGGTGAGATTTCTAGCACAAGTCAGAGAGGGTCCTCCAAATGCTCCAGTGGTATGATCCCAAAGAGAATTGTGGGAAGAACCACGGCTATCTAGGTAGAGGCGAATGGCTTATCTTTGATGATCACTCATGAAAAAAGACAATTTGAGCAAGACACTTTTCAGTTTCTCTCCTATTTGGAAGAACCACAGTTTGGTGAGGAAGTAGGCCTAACAACTCCCTCCCATCAATCTGTATCTACACATTCTGTATAGAAAAAAATGTATTTTCTTTAAATTGTTGGTCATCAGGAAGGTAAGGGAAGTCCTTGGAAGGTAGAAGGATAAGAAAGTGACATTATGCAGTTGGGCATGTCCTGGAGCTGGTCTTCTCTGGAGAGATCTGCAGATCCTTGCTCTCATAGAGAATCTACATTAATGAAGCACTGGAATATCAAAGGACAGAACATGAAGCCTAGGGGTTGGAATATGTTGGGAGGTCAGATAGGAGGCCCCACCATAAAACCAGAATCCCAAAGAGAGACCTGCTAGAGGGGGTACTACTTGTGTATTACACGTACTGCTGAGTAAGAAAAACCCACAACTCCTCAATGTTTCTTACTCACACATCTAACCTGGCAGTTAGGCAGTTCTGCAGATCTTGGCTAAGCCCACTCACATGTAAGCAGTTCATCTGGCTATCCACTGGCCATCCTGTTAGATGGGGCAACTGGGATGAGTTTGTTCTGCTCCTTATTTCTCCTAGCCTCCAGGACCAGGGGCCTACGCCTCTCATGGCAATGGCAGAGGGCAGGAACAACAAGTAGAAATGTCCTTGCACTTGTCCAAGGCACAAGGAGAGATGGTGCAATGGGTAACATCCCATTGCTTAAAGAAAGTCATACAGCTAAGATGACAGTCATAGGGGGAGGCCGGTACAAGGTGGCATGGCATAGGGTATACATATAGGGAGGTATAGTGGGCTGAAGAGCACCCCCCCAAACTTCCTGTCAACTTGGAACTTCAAGATGTGATCTTATATGGAAACAAGATCTTTGCACATGTAATTAGTAAAGATACTTAGGTGAAATTATCCTAGATCTGGGGAAGGAGGGGTTAAATCCAATGACCGGTGTCCTTATAAGAAAAGGAGAGGACATAGAGACACAGAGAAGGATGGAGGCAGAGACTAAAGCGATGCTGCCACAAACCGAAGCCACAGCATCAGAGCTGGAGCCATTAGAAGCTGGAAAAACAGAGGTGGATCCTCCCTTGGAGGCTTTGGAGGGACCATGTTTCTCTTAATACCTTGACTGCAGAGCTCCAGCTTCCAGAACTGTGAGATAATATTCTTCTGCTGTTTTCAGCAGCTAAGTTTGTTGCTGCAATCCTAGGAAACTGACAGAGGAAGGGGAAGGGTTGAAACCATGATATAGTCAATTAATCAAAGAGGATAAACGTGAAATAAAACAACTAAGCAGAAAAAATGGTGGGGGAGATTGGGGGCTTTCTTGGCCTTGTATCTGGGTGTAACAAAAACTAACACTTTCTCAGAGAATTTCTAACTAAAAAATACTCTCTAATGAGGTAAGGGCTGAAACTCATACCACCTTCGCGTACCATGCTCCAGTCTGTATACACATCCCTGAAAAACCCCGCAAAGTCTGAAGTCAAAGTTTAAAGTTCCTGCAAGTTAGAAGTGCTCCCAGATACCTGTGAGGAACAAAATAAATTCTCTGTAGGTGGACATACATTAAACACAGACCTCAAAGAATCCCTTCACGTAAGTGGCAAAGAATATATATATGCTTCTAACAGAAAATCACTCATTTTACAAGATGAGCAAGAACCAGCAGAAACAGACCAAGAATCATCAATCAAGCCACAGAATCAGACCAGAAAAGGTAATGGTTATAAGAAACAGAAATACAGGGGCCCCTGGGTGGCTCAGTGGGTTAAAGCCTCTGCCTTCGGCTCGGGTCATGATCCCAGGGTCCTGGGATCGAGCCCCACATCGGGCTCTCTGCTCAGCGGGGAGCCTGCTTCCTCCTCTCTCTCTGCCTGCCTCTCTGCCTACTTGTGATCTCCGTCAAATAAATAAGCAAAATCCTTAAAAAAAAAAAAAAGAAAGAAACAGAAATACAAAATAATACCCTTTAACATGTGTTATAGGTTGAATCGTTCCCCTGCAAATTCACGTATTGGAGCCCTAGTCCTCAGTGTGACGGTATTTGGAGATCGGAGCCATGAGGAAATAATTAAGGTTAAATGAGGTCATCTAGTGGGTCTTAATCCATGATCACTGGTGTTGTAAGGAGAGGAAATTTGGACACACAAAGAGACACTGGGCATATGTGTGCGCAGAGGAGAGTCCCAGGAGGCCACAGCAAGAAGGCTGCCCTCTGTTGGCCTAGAAGAGAGGTCCCAGGGGAAACGGAACAGGACACTTAGATCTTGGACTTGCAGCTTATAAAACTATGAGAAAACAAATTTCTGTTGTTTAAGCCACTCAGTCTCTAATACTTTATTATGGTAACTCTAGCAAACTAATACAACACATTCAAGGAAATAAAGGTGAGGTGTGTAAGTATGGCTTAGAAATAAGGAGTCACTTAAACCAACCAATCAGGTTTGATAAAAGAAGCAAAAAATAACTCTAGAGATTAAAAAGATAGTAACTAGAAACTAAGTCAGTAACAGATCACACTCAATCATAAACTTGGAGATGATCTAAGGAATACTAGAACACAGCTGGCATTATACAGAGAGACAGGGAATCAGGGAATAGGAGAGACCTAGTGACTTGGAGCACAGAGTGAGGAAGCCCAGCATACATTTAATCAGAGTTATAGAAGGAGAAATAAGAAAGAATGAGGAGTAAATAATTATCCCTGGTTGGGAGTGGTGGCCAGCTCTGCTGGTGGTTGCTAGGGCAGGCCTGACACAGATGATGATATGTAATATGGATCTGCATAGTGACCAAAAAAAAAAAAAAAAAAGTGGGGGAGGGAACAGGAATGAAAACAGAGGAAAAGTACGTCCAAAGCTGCAGAGGCATGAGAAAGCGTGATATTTTCAGGGCATGATGAGAAGTCTTGGGTAATGGTTCTGTAGGATATGTCAGCATGTGGCATATATGTGCTCTTTGGGGGCAAAGATTTGAAGGTTGGCGGGTAGAGAATGGTCAGATGGTCAGAGTGGTCAGATTTGTCAGTCATACTAAGGATCTCAGGCAGTATCCTGTAGGTGATGGGAGTCAATGGACAGCTTTAAGCAAGGAAGTGACATGATCAGCTTTGCACTTAGGAAGATAAAGCACCTAGAAAAGGTCAATACACTCTTGTGGTTTTGATCAATGTAGGCTGCTCATATGGATCCGTTTGTTCTTAGAAGGCTGTGGCTGGGATGAGCTTAAAGCATTCTAGATCATCTTCTTCTGCAGACAGGACTCCACTAGGGCTCTCTGCTTCAGAGTAGCCCAGGTTCAAAGTTGGTAAATTAAAAGTGATGACTTCAGGTGCTATGGAGCTGTAAGGAGCCTCACAAAATATCACTCACATTCTTCCCAAGCTTCCCTTTCACAGCGGAGACCCACCAGGGTGGCCTTGCCTGGGGACAGGTTTCCTCCACTCATGGGCCAGGCTCTGCCACACTTTGCTCTAGGCTCATGCTGGGGCTGTCCCTGCCAGGTCTGAGGTCACTCTCAGAACCCTTCCCTTTTTCTCAGTCTCCTGGGCAAATAGCCACTCAACCACCCAATTCTGGGCTCTCCTGGCCTAATTCTATTCTTGGGTTTTTGTTGGTGGATCTGGTGGGAGGGCAGAACTGAAATTCACAGAACTTTTGCAACTTGCCAAAAGCTTTATAAAGGCCTCCTGTGTTTATCATCCCAGCTGTTCACCCAGCAGCCTTAGAGGGTAGAAGTCACTACCCTCAGTTTATGAAAGAGGTTAAGCAATTTGCCTTAGTTCCCAGATCCTAATAAAGAGCTAGACTGAGATTCAAACCCAGTCTGGCCAGAGTCAAACAGAGCTGCTAATGCTCAGAAGCGGCTCTCCACCCTGCTCTTCCCCCCCACCCTCAGAACCAGAATCACTGGCAAAATAGCAGCCCCCAAAGCAGGCGGCGTTCCTCCGAAGTTGCCTCTTCTTCTCTTTCACCTGGTTAAAAATGCGTCCATGTCTCTCCCACTTATAGAAACGTCGGGTTCAATGCTTCTTATTCTTTATCATTAATCACTATCATGTACAACTCACTTCAATGAGTAGACCTTTGTTGCTCATTAAATGTCAGGTAACCATGGTGGGAGATGTGGTAGCTGACATCAAGAGCCCATCTGTGAGGGCAGAGAGCTGCACGGTGCTGGTTGGCTAAATGGTGTGGGGCCCTCGCCGAATTCCAAATCCAGCCCAGACGTGGTTGGAGAACCATTTTTTATAACTACTCTTGAGCTGAAGTGACTTATTTTTGAGTTGGATATTTCTCCAGGTGAATGATTTGTGCATGTTTTAGGGACAATATCTGGTTGGAATAATTCTCTAATAACAAAGCTCCAAAACAGTCTTCCTCTAAAACTGAGCCAACATTGAGTGTTTGTTTACATCATGTCATGTCCTGTCTGTGAAGAACCAAGCCTTCTGAACCTGGGCCATGTTCAGTTAAGAATCTGAATGCACCCTTGATTCCTGGCTACTCTTATTTAATCAACCTAGAATGGAATTTAGGAAACCCTCGGCAGAGGCAGGGAAGAAAAAAGAAAGTGAGGGAAAGAAGACCAAAAGACAAGTAAAACTGAGAAATGAAGGAAGGGAGGAGGAAGGAGGGAGGGTGAGAGGAAGGGGACCTGATTTCCAGTCTTCAGAGCATTCCAAGCCCTGCTCAGCAAATGTTTACAGTTTCACTTATTTGTGGAACATGAAGAATAGCACAGAGGACATTAGGCGAAGGAAGGGAAAAATGAAGGGTGTGGGACTCAGAAGAGGAGACAAACCATGAGAGACTATGGACTCCGGAAATCAAACTGAGGATTCTAGAGGGGAGGGGAGTGGGGGGAAGGGTTGGCCTGGTGGTGGGTATTAAGGAGGGCATGTATTGCATGGAGCACTGGGTGTTATACACAAACAATGAATCGTGAACACTACATCAAAAACTAATGATGTACTGTATGGTGACTAACATCACATAATAAAAAATAATGTTTATCTTACCGCTTCTGTAGCTTCAATGCAAAGCAAAGACTGCAAGTTCCATAGATATTTGTTGATTGACGCTTTAGATCCTGGCACCATTTACAATGGTTCAGAGAAGTTGAGTTCACCTGGGGTTCAGCTCAGGGTTGGGTGAGGCCTCAGAGGAACATTAAAGCCACTGATTCTCAAGGGCTTGGCGCCTTCCTCAGGGGTGAGTTGGGAAATTTGAGGAGGCATTTTTACTCGTTCCTATGATGAAGTAGTACTGGAATTACAGCAGGGAACAGGAATGCTAGATACACTGCACTGTGTAGAGGAGTCTTGCCAAGGTGGACTTGTCCTGCCCCCTACATGACTCCTGAATGTCCTAGGGGACATGCATGTCAGTGAAAAACCTGCTTATAATTACCCTTGCCCAGAACCTTACTCCATTTAATGACATAAAACCACATTATGCTTTAAAATATGCTTTTAATATATACTGTATTTTCCAGAAATGTAACTTCCTTGTAAATCAAGGAAAGATTGTGTTCAGTTTTCCGAGAATGCTGGAAAAAGCATGTCACTGATGGCAGTGTTCTTCATGCTATTTGAATTATCAGTACAACCTGCCTGCGTCCCCTCACATTTTTCCCTCCTGCATTCACTGTGACCTGACATATAGTGCAAAGTTTTCACTGCCACCTTATATTATTTTTTAGTATAGACATGTGCTCAATTACCTATTTAAAATTATTTTATTATAAATAACTTTTATTCTTCCTTCATGTCACTGTTAGTACATTATATTTACTTTTTAAATTCTAAGTATAGATTGATTATATCATCAAGTTGGTTTTGCTTTTGAATTTCACTTTAGGATAATTCTGGGCCATTGCAAAATAGTTGCTATGGTAGGGTTTAGAGCCACTGACCAATACTCTTACTTTATGGGTAAAGAACTTGAGATCCAGAAAGGTGAAGTAACTTGGCCCAGGCCAAGAAGGTACTGGAAAACAGTGAGAGGGCTGAAAGCAAGGTCTCCTGACTGGTGGCTCAGTGGGATCTTGACAATACCTCACCTCTCAGTGAGATAACCACCTTCCTATAGCTGGAACCCCTTTTTTGGTGACACGGTCTTAAGGGACATATGCTAGGGCAGGAACTGGGCAGAAGGATGCTTCTTATCCTTCTTCTGCTCTAGATCTGCTCCTTTTTTTTCTTGTTATGCCCACTTGGACAGATTCTCATCTTTTAAAATACAAGAGAGAGGAGGAGATCCCACTAATGGGATGAGTCTTTATATCAGGCTAATGGATGGTGTATGAGTTTCCTGTAGCTGCTGTAACAAGTCACCACAAACTGGGTGGGTTAAAAGAATAGGAATATGTTCTTCCACAGTTGTGGAGGCTGGGACTGTGGAGGACTGTGGTCTCTTTAAAGGCTCTAGGGGAACATTCTTCCTTGCCTCATACAGCGTCAGTGGCTCCTGGTATTTCTTGGCTTATGGCTGCCTTTCTCTCATCTCTGTGGGCATCTTCACTTTGCCTTCTCCACTGTGTCTCCATGTCTGCTTCCCTTTACCTTATAAAGACTTGCCATTGCCTTCAGAAGCCACCCTGATACAGGATCATCTCACCTTGAGATTCTTAACTTACCATTATCTGCAAAGACCCTTCTCCAAATAAGGTCACATTCACATGAGGTCCTGAGTGGACACATCTTTTGGGGTTTTCTCAACTATTCAACCCACGACAGATGGTATTATCAAATGACAATTGATGGGCCAGGCAAAGATTCAGACTTGGAATTTAGATTCCACATTTTCTACCTCCTCAGTTGTGGATTCCAAAGTCTGTTCAGTAATGGAAATGTCTGGTAGAAGTCACACAAGAGTTGGGGGATCCATGAGGTCACCCAGTTCCATCCCTCTTGCTAAATGAGTATGTGGAGATCCAGCGCAGAGAAATGACGTGCTCACAAGGTGGCTCAGAGAATGGACATCAGAGCTGGGACCCAGACACAGCTTTCTGTGTTTAGTGTTGCCTTTGTCCCCAGCACGGGGCTCTGCACAGGCAGTTGTCCACAACGTGAAGTGAATCCTAATCTTTTACCACCCCGCCCCCCATTGACCCTTGCCCAACCACCTAGGTGAGGCTTTGTCACCGAGCTTTGGGCAGCAGCTTTCCCTGAAGAGTCACAGACACACTGATGGGAGGTGAAAGAAGCTTTCTCAGCTCCTTGGGGACTCACAGGATGCAGCAAGCCAGGCCAGGTTCTTTCTCCCTAGGCAGCCTTTCCCTTCACAGAGACTTGTTCCATATTTACATTCCATTTATGTTGCCTCTTGTTTATCTTGTTACTTAAGTACTTGGCACAAAAGTAATTATTTTGTTGCAAAAGCTGCAGCAGCACGCAAAGTTAAAAAAAAAAAAACAAATACCCATAACAACAACAACAACAAAACAAACAAACAAACAAACAAAACCCAAAAAACCTGTCTTTGACTCCAGCGCCAAATCCGCATAAATAACTACCTCAGCGTAGACATGGGAAATTATGCTCACTCTCTGCCATCGTTGTCACTGTCAGGAGAAGATTCCAAGGGTAACATTTTGCCATTGTGCAGAGGGAAAAGATCATTTCTTAGCAAAGTGGTTTTTGCAGATGCTCACAATGCTGGATACTCACCCCGCCCTCCGAAGAATTATCAGCACAGTATCAATTCACAGTGCGCAGCATGCAGAGCAGATAGAAGGCAACTCCCCACCGAGTCTCCATCCAGAAGAGCTCTCTCCCTTTCATGCCAAAGCAAACAGTGGGGAGAAGAGGGGACATTTTTCCTCAGGGAAACAAAACCAATTTTCCTACCCGAAACAGGCATGGCGGGTTTGGAGGCTATCCCCCAGCTCCACACATGCAGATGTTTTTGCCCCTCTTGATGCTTACATACAAAGCTATTTTTTTTTCTTACAAAGATATTTTTAATTAAATAGATCCCATTTGACTGAGAGCAAAATAGCAATTGCATTATTCTCTCTTTCTCTCTCTCTCTCTTTTTTTTTTTTTCCCCCAAATAGGAGAGAGGAAATGGAGTGCGATCAGCTGAGAGTAAAGGGGAAATAAAGGCATTTTTCTCCCCCAGGCTCTGCCCCTCTCCCTGAGAGAACAGATTAAAAAGGAAAACTGCCCATCATATTTTTTTGGAGATGACACTGTGATAGCTCCTCCCATTTCGTGTAACACACACAAACACACAGATGAGCACCACACAGTCCTTTCTCTCCACAATCTCCTCCTCCTCTCCTGTTCCTGCCTTCCTTCTTATCCATTCCCTGGTCTGCCCATTCTTTCCTCCACTTCCTCCTGCTTTCTTCTTCTTCTTCTCCCTCTCTCCCTCTCCCTCTGTTGTCCATTCTTCTAAGCAACCCAGTCCCTCCCTGCCTCCTTACGTCATTTGTGCCAGGTGACTCCCAACCTCCCTTTTCCCCTCAGGATAAGGATGTGGGCTGAGTGGTGTCCATCTCTGGCACAGACAGAATGGAGGTGGTGCAGGCTGTTGGTGCTGGGAAGGGATCAGTGACTTGGGTGGCAGGTGGGGGACAGCTTTGGGACATCACAACCCAAGTTCTGGACTGAGTCGCTCTGCCCTCCCTTTTCTCATTAAGAGCAGAGAGCCTTGAGCAGGGGCTCCAGTAAGTGTCATTTGTCACTGTACCGGGGTAGTAGGGTGGGTGGCAGAGAGGGTGCCTGCTAGGAGGAAACCATTCTGTCTTCATAAGAGATAGAGATGAAGAAAGAAAAAAAGCAGCAGCAGAAGAAGAACATGTACACACAGTCTGAAATACACTCGAGAACCTCCTCCACCCCTTGGCAGCCCAAGCTTCCTGATGGGTGACACCCTGGTTGGGCAGAGGAGGTAGAAGGGGGAGCTATTCCCATGGATTCTTTCCACACTCACATCCCCTGACATCATCAGAAGTTCTTCATGGAAGACCAAGTGACTTGCCACAGCCATGTCTCTCAGAACAGTCTCTTCCCAGCAAGACTATACTTCTAGACTCACTGTCCCTCCACACAAGGGGCTTACTCAGATGAGGGGATGGGAAGAAGAGGGTGAGGGCTTTCTATGCTCTGCCATTTCACACTCAGAGCTGGCTTCTAGCCACCAGAGTTATATTCTTCGGGAAGATCTAGATACCAGTTACGTGATGTGGGCACCTATCTGTGTGGTCTCCGAGCTCTAGCTTACCCTATCCCTGCCCCTGTCCTATAGCTGCCTACCATGATGAAACAGTCTCTGGGATGACACACAGCTTTCATACCCCTATAGTACCCCTGTGGCTCTCCCTGGAGAGCCCCTGGAGTCCATCTGACCAGGCCAGAGCACTGAGTAAAATCTCCAGGCTTAGACCCAGTGAACCATCACCTTCAACAACCTTCCTGAGATACAATGTTCTCCTGGTAACGATGGAACAATACACTGACATTTCCCCCCTCCCCACCCCCATCAGGTTTGCTGTACATCCATGGACTCAGTGATTTGGAATAAATTCTTTGATCACCGAGAAAAAAATAGCATGAGTGGATATAGAAGGCTGGGTTGGGAAAGTTGAGTGTGTGTGTGTGTGTGTGTGTGTGTGTGTGTGTGTGTGTGTTTGCAGGGGGTGGGCACGGAGGGACACAAGACCACATGAAAAGAACTAAGAGCAAATAAAAAAGGAAGAAAAAAAGATAGACAAAAAATAAGCCGCAAAAGCAAGACATAACTTGAAAGTGAGAAATCTAAAAGAATTCGAAGAGCACGGTTTGATGTATAACTTACAGAGCATCCGTGAGAAGAAAATGAACTGAGCCCCAGGGGAGGTGTGAAGATAATAGCACTCTTGAGCTGTCATGTGTTCCAGTCTGCTGTTGGCTGCCCTGGAAGATGATTAAGGATATCTTGGGATAACAAAATCTACAAAATCTTCATAGCCCCGCCCCTTTGCTACAAAGAACTTTGCTACCAAGAGAAATGCATTTCTGCCAGTGAAGCATTATTGGGTAAAAGCAGTTTTAAGCATTTATGTAAGTTTAATTGCAAGCATGAAAACAGGATGTTTGGATACGTGAAAATAGGTGACTGTTTTTAGGGCGCTGCAATTTTTTTCTGGGACGGGGGAGGGTAATTACTATACTTTCTACCTTGCCTTTTGTGAAAAATTTAAAAATCTCAATGAGCATTCCTAACCTTTCCCAGTCAGTCTCGGACCTCCTGGCCCCTGGCTTTCCTTTCCCAGAAACAGAGTTAAAGAAGCCAGGGGCCGACCTCGGCCAGAATGAACCCTGCCTGAGACAGAGGAATAGACCAGTGGGAAAGGAGCAGGGAGACAGCAAGGACGGAGCCCGCCGCCAAAATGAATGTCTAGTGGGGACGGACGAGGAAAGAAAAACTCCAGTTTCACACAACGAAATGTGTTTTCCAGACTGGCTAAATGAAGCTCGCGGTATTAAAAGCGTAAATCAACCACACCGATGTCTAGGTTCTACGTGGGTAGGTCTGCTTATGAGGCAGAAACCGCCCAAGAGCTGGATTTCCAAAGGAGGGCCATAAAAGTCCCATCCCAAGGCGGCTCCCTCGAGGCTGCCTGATTTGTGGCCCCACCAGGTGGAGTTAAAGAGGTCAGGCTGCTGTGGTTTTCTCCTGGCACATTTCACTGCTTCACTGCTCTCCTTTCAAAGGCGAGACAGCCCTTGAAAAATGGAGGGAGGGGTCCTTTTTGAGGGGTATAAACAGTTTGGGTGCTGATGAGACCCCAAATTGTCTTCAGGTGGTCCCCTTTTCTGTTTCCAGCAAGTGTCACCTGTTAGCACCCTGTTGGCCCGGGTCCATTCCTCCTGCAGTCCTTAGCCCTGTGTTTCTGCCCCTGTTCCCTATAAGGGAACCGCTGACATTCTGGGCATCTCTGTGTAGCATATGACCAGTTCAGTGAATGCTACACCCCAACTTGGGAAAGCTACACACGGAAAGACTGGTGGCAGATCTCCCTTTGCTGTAGTGAGGCCATAAAAAAGCAGACCCGGGGAGAGGGAGGGTTAGCACACAGGGTAGAAAATTGAAGACGGTGGTTCTATTTTTTGTGAAAATTAAGATGCAAACATTTCCCTCCTGGGCCTCAGTTTCTTCATCTGTATAATAGGTCAGTGGAGCCCTGTATAATCACTCAGGCCCTTTTTCCATCCTAAGACTCTCATGAGTTACATCTATTTCAGGCAGATTAACATCTCCAAAGTAGGGGGACTTCTGGGATATCCATACCATAAGTCACACTCAAAACAGGCACCAAAATAAATACAGTCATTGGTCTTCCTGTTCTCACGATGCCAGCATGAGGTTGTTAAGAAGAGACTGGCCTTTAGAGTCAAAGAGATCTGGACTTGAAGCTCTGCTCCATGCTAGCTGTGTGACCTTGGGCAAGATATCTGATTTGTCTCATTTACCTGATTTTAAAAATATAGTTACAATTCTTTACCTCTAAGTGGTGAAATAGTGAGCTGTAATGGACCTGGAAATATCTAGCTCTAATGCAAGTTAGTTTCTGGCCTTCTGCTTGGCATGGCATTCTCCCCCCAAGCAGGCTGTACAAAGTCAGCTGGCAGAAAATAGGAAGGTGCACTAGGCAACTCATGCATGAGGACTGGCCTGTCTCTAGGCACCTTTCCCTGGTGGATGAGGCCAGGTGAGGATGATTAGACACTCAGGGCTTGCATGATACCCCAGGAGAAGGCCTGGTGTTGTCATAGGACAGCTAAGGAATTGGTAGCTGGGACGTGGGGAGAGATGGGCTTGGAATGCGTCCTAAGGCAGGAACCAAAAGGATAGTTAGATACCCATCCCCAAATAAATACTGTTAGCTTTGACTCATTTTTTCCCAAGTGTCAAGCGTGGTTCCCATGGAACGTGGAGATGGGGCTACAGATTTGATCCAGAAAGAATTAGTGACCTTGGTAGTGATGATGTTCCACTCTGAGAACCTCCTGCAGGCACTCCTTCAATCCCCCATCACTTACCAGGCTGCTCCCACATATGAGGATGAGTGAGTAAAACAGAATGACAAACAGTTCTGCCTTCAAGGAGCTAACATTCTAGCAAGAGGAGGCAAAAAATTAACATGCATCGTATCTCAGGTAGCTAAGTAAAGCAGGCAAGTGTGACAGGGAGTGCCTGGCGCAGAGAGTGAAGGAGGTTGCCCCTCAGCCTTAAGAACTCTTGGAAGACGGGTGCCTGGAAGGCTGAGTCAGTGGAGCGTGTGACTCTTGATCTTGTCAGTATGAGCCCCACGTTGGGTGGAAAGATTACTTAAAAATAAAATCTTAGGAAAAAAAAAAAAAGAGCTGTTGGAAGATTATTATCCAAGGAGTGAGAAGGGGGATCTGGGAGACCTGGCCTCCTTGCAGGGGCTGATGTGCAAAACAAAGGAATAGAGAGGGTGCCTGGCTTTTGTCCTGGCTGTCCGAAGGCAGAGTGCTGGTGTGCTGGGAGCTCTGGGGCGCCCGAGCCACTCCCAGGGCTGGGTCCACACCCTCTTTCCCACCAGTGGTGAGGATATCTGCTCCTTCTTTCATAGCCACTTTTTGAATCCTTTCCTGTACCCCTGTTGCATGTGTTAGGAGTTCAGAGAGAAACTGCGGTGCTGGGGTTCAGGTAGCTCCCAGCTTAGCAGGGAAGATGCCCAACTAGCAGTGATGCCAGGGGAGAGGTCCAAGCCACGGGGAAGGGATGATGGGGCTGCACCCTGGAGCAGGTGGAGCCTAGTCCATAGGAGGGAACAGGCTTGTGCATCTCGTGATGGGATTTTATTCCGAGGGCAGCAGGAGAAGACAGAAGCACTGGAATGTGGGGGTCCCCTTCCGTGCCAGACCCCAACTTCTAGCTGCACTAGAATAACCCAGCCACATTTTATCAGTCCCAGTTTTCCAGCGGTCTCCTAAGAGCAGCCCAGCATTAAAGCATGCTGATGACGTTGGAGCATGAGTCACCAGGAGCTGCTTAGCAGGACCCAGGGTAGGGGAAGGGGTGGGTTCTGTAGGCACGGTCCTGGGCTTCTGATTGAATCTTTCTGCCCTCGAACTGGTGGCCTAGGGACTTTATGGGGAAACCCCTGGAGTTTATGAGACATGCCCCCACAATTTAATTACCTGCAGTACGAATGAGAAAAGACTCTATAAACACCAGAATTTATAGGCCTTCTGTGGCTATAGGTCACCTCTGATGCAATAACTGGTACCATTCTTGTAGGAGAGTGGCTTCATTTTATGGGTCGCACACAAAATTTACGCTCCTCTCTACCTGCAGCAAGACAGGTTTACTTCTAAGTATCTCTTGCTATTGTAACTTATTTGCTCCCCTTTGAAGGAATGTGTGTGTGTGTGTGTGTGTGTGTGTTTACGGAGCTAGATTGAACACGGAAGTCAGTCTCAGTTTATTTATTACAAGTCCATTTTATTTCCCATCCAATGGCTTGAGACCTTCCTGTCTTCTAGCCTCTCCCTGTGGCCTACAGCCCCAGAGCTGACCAAGGGGAATTTGCAATTGCAAATTAAGTGGGATATGCCCAAAGTCCCTTCCAGTTGTGTCCTGTTCGAAGCCTTTCTTTTCACAGAACGTCCCCAGAAAGAACATCTTACCTGGCTTTTTTTTTTTTTTTCAAGAGCCTGAAGTAATTTGGTGCCATTCTCAAGACAAGCCCCTTTCCTCCTACTCGCTGCCTACTCCTCCCTGTTCCAGGTTCCTTGCTGTAAGTGCTGCCCGGCTCCATCCATCAGCCAGCCTATGTCTCCATATATCTATAGCAACAAAACCCATTTCAGCACTTTCCTCCTTTTGTTCCCTTTGTTTTACGGCTGCTACTTGGCGTAGAGTTCCTTTTCCCCTTCATTTAACAGAAAGGCTTTCACATTAAAGGAACATTTTAACAGTACAAACAAGAAATAGAAATCCAGTTTACCTCTCTCCAAGCTTCTCTTAAATCTCGCAGCTGTTTGGGTTCAGTGCCTGCGCTCCCTACCTGGCTTTGTTCCATGCCCAGCCCTCACCCCTCAGCTCTGTGTTTTGAGAGCCAGAGCTCTGAGGCTGCAGAGGTAGTCACAAGGAATCTACAGTACCCCCCGCACCTCCCCAACCAGCAGTCCCTGGTCTGCAGAGGGACGTCGACACCTGCTCCTACCCAGAATCCCCAATCTCAGTGGAGCACATTTATTCCTCCCTAAAAAGCGGCTACAATACATTCCAATTAGTCATTGGCACGTGTTGTGGGGGAAGAGGTGGCTTTGGTCTCAGCTGAAGATGCTATTTTTCCTTCTATCAGATAAAGGCTATGTGAGTCCAGCATGTTTCTGTTTTAGCTCTGGCTGACAGGAAGCTTCTAGACACATACAATTATAATTCTTCTACCTATGTTAGCCACTGGGGCTAGGTTATTTATCCCTTTTCCCACTCCACTTAAAAGCTTTGCTTTTTCTAGGTCTTGAGTGTTAATTGTTTATTAAACACTTAGGGACATACACATCACCAGCACCACTGGGGGACAGGCAGGCATAGGCAACTTTTCCAGGGGCTGCCTCCAACCATGATCATTCAGTGTGGTGGCTCCTGTTTGTGTGACATCTCCAGGGTAATGTGGAGAGGAGATCTTCTCTGCCTTCCTTCAGTACCTTGAACAGAGAACAACCACCTCCTGACCAGCCTCTCAGGTCTGGCTCCTCACCGAGATGGACGCCAATGGGCCAGTGAGCAGAGCTGATGTTACGGTGAGGCCACACAGTGCTCCTTGGCTTTGTTCTTGCAGAGCCACTCATACAAGGGACACTTCGTGGCAGAGCAGAGACCCACCCAGCAAACTATGAGAAACAGTGGTAAAATGACTCAGTAACTCAAAATAAAGATAGCTGTCTACCCCAAGTAAAGCATGGGTCAGCGAGCACACTGGCTCTCAGGCCTGGAATCCTCCAGAAAAACAGTCATCCTGTCATGAAGTTAGTGCAAGGAAAATTTATCTACTTTTTTTTGAGAAGGCTTGACCAGCAAAAACACTTTTTTTTTTTTTTCTTCAAGAAAAGATAGAGTTTCGAGCTTCTAGGACTATGGGCACTTGGTTCATTTGCTTTGCGGTTCACACTCTGGAACATGAAAAATGGAAAACGTAAAATCATTGAATCATTAACTGTCAGAGCAAAAAGGTCCCTCTGAGAATATCTAGTCCAAGCTCTTTATTTCATAGGTAGTGATGGAAGAGTGACTTTCCCTGGGCCACACGGAAAGCGAGCGCAGGGCTCCGTGTCACAAAGAGAGAGTGCCTGCATCTGGGAGGCTGACAAAGGCGGTCTGTGAGGGGTACCCGTGGCCCTCAGCGCCTTCGCAGCACACCCTCAATGAAACTGACACATCCTTCCAAGCCTGTGTTGGCCTTCAGATCTGAGGCTTTGTGTGCCTGCAGGACTGAAAGTGGTGATGTATTCATGAAAGGAAAGGACTGCCCTGTCAGTGGGGGCCCTGTGTCCCCTGGCCCAATCGAGCAGCTGCAGCGGTCACAGGGAGAGGGACACTGATGTCCCCATGACCGAAGAGCCACCTCTGTGATGGAGGAAGAGCCTGCCCACGTGGGACCCTCAGGAAGGGGAACCGGTGACCCCGGAGTCTCATAGTAATACCCATCAGGTTTGGAGCTGTGGCCCCTTCCTGGCTCCCCAGGCCTTGAATGCCCTCCGCGGCTGGGTCAGGAGCACCGCCCGCATTAGAAGCATTACAAGCGTGGAGCTGGGGGGAGGGGCAGACAGTTCCTCAGCCTGCTGTGTGTGCCTGCTCTCTTGACTACAAGAGGAATTAAAAGGTCAATTTTCTTAATGACTTCGAATGCACTCAGTTTATTTAGAGACGATCGTGAACACCTGTCTGAAATGAACTCTCTCAGATGGAAAACAACTTGGCTGCCTGACACCGTCAAGCAGCAAGCAGCAGCGACTCGGGATATCCTGGTGGTTCCTCCAAGGCCCTTGTCCAGGCTGGGCTGTAGTCCCCTATTCCTCAGCCCGAGGGCCACCAGAATGTCCGGTACTGGGCAGGAGCAGGTTCTGATGAAATGCTGGTCCACTTGATCTCGGGGTGCAGCACAGAGTGTGCCTCAGCACAGTAGCCATGACTCCCCGGCTTCTAAGAGCTTCCAAAGCAACTGGGCATGCATCCACTGGTGGGCTGATTAGCATGCCAAGGTACACATGCTTTGGCAAAAGTTGGGCAAAGGACATGGAATTGGAAGAGCAAAGTTTCTCTGGTTATCTAATAAAGCCCTATCCCTAGGGGAGAAGCCAGCTCCTGTCCAGGGAGGATTGGGTGCCCTTGGTGCTGGGGGCAGGAAGGGCGGGGGAGGGGAGAAATGGCACCTCCAGGGAATGCTTTACCTTTCCCTCCCAGGTTTCCTGGGCTGTCCTGACAACAACAGGCTTTTCCTGCTGGGCAGCACAAGAGAAAGGATCCACATGACCAGGTCCAGCTGCCCTGAGGACTGTGCTGAGCCGGCCTAGGACGTGAGTAGCATTGCTTATTCAGCATTGCTCTCAAGGTTTCTAGCTCAGCTTTTCCCCAGGCAGCCCAGGGCCCAGGCATCTCCAGTCCTTTTTCGGCTGCTGCCAAGCAGTCTCCAGAACCAGAACCAGCATCCAGGTAGCAGCATCAAGAGGAAGAGGGGTGAAGGAAAGGCAGGTCAAATCATTAAATATTGATGTGACGCCAGTAATGAGACCTGATCCCCCCGAGGAATTTCAAGTATATTTTAAAAATCTAACATACAAACCTGCCTTTGAGGTAGGTAGAGCAATAAGCCCCATTTTACTATTCTTAAGGTTTTATTTAAGCCCCACTTAGTTAACATACAGTATAACATTAGTTTTAGATATACAGCATAGCAATCCAACAATTCCATACATCACCCAGTGCTCATCACAACAAGGGCACTCCTTAATCCCCATCACCTATCTCACCCATTCCCCCACCCACCTCCCCTCTGGTAACCATCAGTCTGTTCTCTATACTTAAGAGTCTGTTTCTTGGTTTGTTCTCTCTTCTTTTTCTTTGCTTGTTGGTTTTGTTTCTTAAATTCCACATATGAGTGAGATCATATGGCATTTATCTTTCTCTGAAAGACTTATTTTTCTTACTTAGCACTATACCTTCTAGATCTATCCATGTTGTTGCAAATGGCAAGATTTCATGCTTTTCATGGCTGAGTCTATTGTAGATAATGCTGTTATAAACATTGGAGTGCATGAATCTCTTTGGATTAGTATTTTTGCATTCTTCGGGTAAATACCTAGTAGTGCAATTGCTGAATTGTAGCGTAGTTCTATTTTTAACTTTTCCAGGAACCTCCATACTATTTTCCACAGGGGCTACACCTGTTTGCATTCCCACCAACAGTTTTTAGCCCCATTTTAGTACTGAGGAAACTGAGGTTCTAGAAAGGATTAAGTAACTTGCTCAAAATAATGCAGCAAGGAAGTGATGGAACTGGTTGCCACCTGAGCCCTCTCCAAAGTCATTCCAAGGCTCCTTCCCTACACATGTGCATCTCACAGGTGAACTAAGTTTATCCCTCCACTGGCAAAGGCCATCAAGGCCCACAGTGGGGGAGGTCAGGGCTCAAATTCCCTTGCATTGCCAGTTCAGTAATGCAACCATCAGGTGCCCCTTCCGCTTGGGACCCCTCCTAAGCCAGTCTCCATGTGGATGCCTGGGCACCATTTGGATGAGTATAGCAAGGTCAGCAGTAGAACTGGGGTGGAGATGGAGAGGTAGTTGATAGAGAGATTGCCTTTGCCAGCAAGAGCTGTGTCAGCACTACCTGCCTTTCCTCCAGGGCCTGTGTCTTTCAACTGAGGAAGAGTTTTTCATTTTGATGAATTTATCTATTCCAGGGGCTTGGTTTTGTTTCACTTGGCCTTTAAGGAGTCAGAGAGTTTTAAAGTTGGAAAGACCCTGAAACATTATCTAATCAACCCCTTGTATGACAATGAAGAAATTGAGATGTGGAGATGACAAGGGGCCTCTCACCCTCTGCCAGGGCTGCTGAGTGGCAGAGCTGGGGCTCAGAGCCCATCTCCTGAGACCACACTTTCCTTGGTGTCAGCTGCCTGATGATATTGGGGTGAGGCTTTCCTAAGAGATGCCCCCTGAAAGACAGGCACGTGATAGTCATGACAGACTGGGAACAGCTCAGGGAGAGAGATTGAGGAGGTGAACTAACTTCACAGAAATAGGAATCTGCCTTGTATGGGTCTGCTTAGAGAAGTGTGAGAATTCTTAGAGAACAATGACCAGGTGGCCAGAAAGCGAGGCTCTGGGTTCTCTAAGGTAATGTCATAATTCTCATTTCCTCTATCCTCCCCTACCACTGTGCTCAAGACAGTGGTGGTCTGCACATTGAGCAGGAACGAAAAAGTTTCTCTATCTTTTCCCATTTAATTCCCTGCAACAACCTGGTAGGTTGGTGTTGTTACCCTGTTTTACAGATGAAAAACCAGTCTTAGATAGGTGATGTAATTTGCCCACAGTGACATGGCTATGTATCTTATAAGCATCAGGACTGGAATGTGGTCTCTCTGAGGTGCTCTTCACATCAGGGTCCTTCAATCAGACAGATTGTTTGCACCAAGCCCGACAGCCTCCAGGCACTCCCACCCTGTGCAACTACCAGACAGCTATGCTTTTCTCTCATCTTCTCAACAATGATTCAGAAAAAGAGACCTAGTAAAGCTCTAGTGATTTCACTTCTTGGGGGGCCTTTTCTTCCACCAGATATTGAATCTTAACATTCCAAGATCTAAAATTCTTAGTGGAATGCCACTTTCTACCTTTAAGAATGGATATCACCACCATGTGCTGCTTTCTCGGAGGCTGCCCCAGATCCGGCTCTTTATCTTAACTTTGTCAGTGGTGCCAGTGCCCCTGGCTGGCTATAGATGCTGAGTCAGCTCTAGGCTCATCTTTGCAAATGCCATCTTGTGCAAGAACAATATTCTGTATGTAGCTAGAGAGCTTTGGCATCTACAAAGTGCCTTAATACACTGAGACTTAGAAATTATTATCCCGTTACTATTATGATAATGGATGAGGAAACAGAGACTTAGTGAGACCACGGACCCTGTCGAAAGTCATGCTGTTGATGAGGCTGGGAGGTACAACCCGTTCTTGCCTGGCTCCTCAGCCCCGTGCAGCCTCTACTGTACCACAGCGCCCTCACGTGTAACCACTGGCCAGAAATGCCTTGGAACCAACAAATGTATGGGGCTGGCCCAACAGGCACAAGGCTCCAAGAGAATGAGAAACAGACTGTTGATGTTTGCTGGGAGTGGAGAGAAGAGAGACGCAGAGGGCGAAGGGAAGCATGACCCAGCAAGGAGCGCACAGGGTGAGACCTGAGTAACTTGCTCTCGCAAGGTCGGCAGGATGTCGGCCTCAGCGGTTGGCAACGAGAAGCTTTCTCTCGTCCAGGGCAGAGAAAGTGTTTTGCCCATCTTTATATCCAGCAGTGGCCAACACACAAAAGGTATTGTTCCTGCCTCATTTTCTCTACTCCAACCCCTTTGGCAAATGAAACACTTCCATTTCATATTAGGGAAGAAACTCTCAAAGAGAAAAGTGATAGGCAGGGCTAGTCCACAGCAGAGCTGCCTTGTTGCCTCTGTATTCAGGAATATCTCTCTATTCTGTGTCTGGACTGAGAGCCCATAATGGATTCCTACAGGCCCAGCCCCACACTGTCTCTCCTGTATGAAACTGTATACACAGCTGGATCACATGTATGAAAACTCCATGCACTGAAAGAATATGGACGAAAACTATCAAAATGGTGATGATGATTAATGATAATGACGATGATAAAGAGATCAGGAGGGCAGGCTCCCTGGGAGTTAGGGATCTGGTGAGGATCAAGCCTTGCTATAAACTTGCTGTTATAGATTCTTAAGGCTTAGAACACCAGTTTTCTCATCTGTGATCTAGAAATAGCAGTACTTATTTCTCAGGTCAGCTATGAGTATAAATGAAATCAATTCTGAAAAAACTAAGTACTTAGTCATATTTAAACATAGGCTCATCTGCTTTCAAATTCCATGCCTTTTTTTCCCATGATTTTTATACAAGAAATAATTTGCCTCTGTTTCCTTATCTATTATATAAAAACATTATTTATTCTGCCTAAGTCATAGGGTGTTTGTGTGATGAAATGGGAAAGACTTGTGAATGCACTTTGTTAACTAGAAAGTACCTAAAACTCTTCCTAAAACAGAATTTGCTCCATAAGCAGCATCTATTATTATGACCATTAATAAAAATGAACTAGTGTACAAATACTCATTTTTATTGCTTATTATTCAGAAACAGTATTTGCTTTTCTTGCAAACCTGGTAGCTTTGTGGGACATCTTACATTGAGTGCTCACCTCTGGCATTGATGCCCCTTGAAAATGACCTGCCTCAGCAGATCCTTGTCTCTTGGAAGTTCTGGGATGGAGTCTCCTAGGCTAATAGTCCTTGGGAGTAGTATTGAAGCCTGGCACTCTTTCTTTTCCCAACCACCATTCTCAGTAAGTTGAATCCATCCACCGATGGACAAGTGTTCATCAGGCACCACTCTTGGTGAATTGCCTACCAATCCACATCGAGGGCAGGACTTCAAGAACTTAACTAACCAACAGGGAAATACAAAATATCTTGACCTCCGAAAAGAAGTAATATAGTTGACTCTGATGACCCTTTTATAAGCAGAGACCCTAGTAAGAAATCCTGCCATGACTTTCCCAAGACCATCAAAGCTAGTCATCATCTCAGATTTCTGGACTGAATGAAAACTCTGCACTCCAAGTTGATAAGGAAGCCCCTTCCATTCTTCTCAAATCATTCTGCGGGGATGTTTCATCTCCTGGTCCACCAGAAAATTCCTTGAGGATAGGACTATATATTGCATTCTCTGATAAATACCACAAATCATCTATCAGGGTGCTAAGCACATGTATTTGCTCATTTCTCAGACCCAAAATAGATTATACAAGTCTTTATAGACCTAATTTTGTGACATTTGGCAACTCATTTTGCTCTGGATTTTAAATTCATCATTTGCAAAGTAAGAAGGACAGAGATAGGGGCGCCTGGGTGGTTCAGTGGGTTAAAGCTTCTGCTTTCACCTCAGGTCATGATCCCAGGGTCCTGGGACTGAGCCCAGCATCCATCCGGCTCTCTGCTCAGCAGGGAGCCTGCTTCCTCCTCTCTCTCTACCTGCATCTCTGCCTACTTGTAATCTCTGTCTATCAAATAAATAAATAAAATCTTAAAAAAAAAAAAAAGGACAGCGATAGATGGTTCCCAGTTTTCTTAGAGTTCTGAAATTCTGAGTTCCATACCAGATTTGGTAAATGACACCTCACCACTACAAGGCCAGTGACAGATCTCATTATCAGTCACAACACGAATTCCCATCAAATCCAAATTCAGCCATAATCCTGCACAACATAGGCAGTCACTACAAGTACATATGAGTTTACACATTTTGTCATGCCTGTTTCCAAAGCCTTTTCCATTGCAACATCCTATTTTGCTCTTTTTCTTTTCCCAAAACCTATTGTTCTAGCCAGTTCTACTCCTTCCTACTCCTATTTTCTTCATAGCTCAATAAACCCTGCAGTCTAATTCCTCCACTAAGAACAGAATTGATTTTAAATGCTAATTTACATGGAAGTGACTCAGCATGTTCTATCGTCCAGTGGACTTTGTCTTTTAAAAAAAAGTCCTATAGAAAATATTTGTGATATAACCAAAAAGGGCTAGTATCCAAGGTGTGTATAAATAACTCCTAAAATTCAGTAAGTGAAATGGTACACAACTCAAAATTTAAAAAATGGGAAAAGATATAGCAGGTACTTCATTAAACAAGATATCCAAATGGACAATAAACATATTTTCAAAAAAAGAACTCAGCCCAATTAGGTATCAGGAAAATGCAAAGTGAAAAATAAGGAGATGGCTGTTTACATTTGCTAGAACGTCTAAGATTAAATGCTGGTGGGGATGCGGAGCCACTGAGACTCCCATACCCTGATGACAAAGTGCAAAATGACACACACATCTTGGGATTGTTTTCATTTTTTTAATAAAGTTAAACATACCCTTCAGCTGTAGCCCAGAAATTCTACTCTTAGATATTTATCTGAGATGGAAACATATGATCACAAAAGGACTTGAACACAAATGTTTATAGCAGCTTTATTCACAATAGCCCCAAACGAGAAATAACCAAATGTCTGTCAATGGGTGAATGAATAAGTAAATTGTAAAGCATTGCCAATGGAATACATTCCTGTAATAAAAAGGAGAGTACTACTGATACACAACACAGAGCCACAATGTGGATGAATGTAAAAATATGACGCTGAGTCAAATAAATAGACACAAAAGCATACGTACTATAGTAAGCCCATATATATGAAGTTCTAAAACAGCAAAACTATCCTATGGTGATAGAAATCAGATCAGTGGTTGTCTTAAGGTGGTCAGCTAGGTGGCAGGAAAGATTGACTGCGAAAGGACATAACTTTCTAATGTATTTAAACGTTTTTGATCTTGATTAAGATGGTGGTTACTCAGAAGTATGTATTTGTCAAAATTCATCAATTCATATATTTGGAATGGATACACAGTTTACATAAATTATATTTCCACAGATATATAAAATCAACAACAATAAATAGAAGGAGATACCAATACACATTCACTGTAATGTTAACATACAAAAGATTGACAAGTTCAAGGTTTGATGAGGATTTGAAACAACCAGAACTCTCATCCAGTGTTGAGGAAAATGTAAATTGGTACAATCCACTTTGGAAAACATACTGTTTGGTAGTAGGTAATGATGCTGAAAATACATATACCCTATGATTCAACCATTCCGTTTCTAGTTATATACTTGCCAGAAATGTGTATATAGGTACACCAAAAGGTATGTACAAAATGTTTATAGCAGCATTATTCCTCATAAACACAAACTGGAAATAATCCTAAAATCCATCAATAAAAATTAATACATTGTGGTATGATCTTAAACCAGAGTAATATACAGCAACAAAATGAACAAACTACCATCACAACCAAGAACGATGAAATTTCAAACATAATATTAAAGCAGTGAAGCCAAACAAAAGGTTATGTACTGTATTGATAGCATGATAGTGATGATCTTTGGGAATGAGGTAGCGTAATGATTAGTAGGGAGCAGAATGGGGTTTCTGGGGCTCTGAGAATGTTCTACCTCTTGACGTAAGTGGTGCTTAAATGGGCACATTAACTTTGTGATAATTCATCAAGCTGAACACTTGTTATATTTTCACTTTTTTAAACACACAAACAAAACACAGAAGGCCTGATAGGTGATGGGTATTAAGGACGGCACGTATTTGCAATGAGCACTGGGCATTATACGTAAACAATGAATCATGGAACACTACATCAAAACTAATGAAGTACTGTATGGTGACTAACATATCATAATAAAAATAAGTAAATAAATAAAGGCCTGGTAAGGAGGAGGGAGATAATGATGGATTTTTAGGTACTGTGGTTTTGAAGGCTATTTGTGTATACCAGAAGGGGAAGACCTGGGGGCCGAAAGCTATCTTATCAGCCACTAAATCCCACTTAGTAGACAAGATTCTAAATAACCTGCATACCATACCTCTTTATTACCCTCCTGTTTCACTAACTGAGAAAATATCTATATCTCTACCACTCCAGAGCTCTGGCCAGGGGTTTACCACTGAGAAGTGGTCCCTAGAGTTCATACAGAAGTGATGGACCTGAAATTCATTAGTCTCTTTGTGGCTAGTTGAGGTTGATAAATGACCACAGGCAGTTTTACTTTCAGTAGAGAACTGCTTGAACAGACCTAGCAAAAACTGTTTCCTTTCCACATTGAAGCAAAGGAAAGGGCCAGCTGAGTGTGATGTGATCCCTACTTACCAGCTCTGAGCCCCATCAACCTACTCCAAGAGCAAGCCACCCTGGCATTTCCTAGAGGAAACACTTTCCCTATTTCTACAGTACAGTTGTCTCTTCGGGTGCTTCAGTAAGCTAACTTGTTCCATGCTCAGGCTGGACTCTGTGGAATCATCAACTTTGTGGGGAATATATCACCAAACTTCTAAATTCCCTGAGGGCTGCAGCTCCTTGCCCACCATGGCATTTCCAGCATCTGACCCTAGCAGGTTTTCAACACTTGTTGAATCAGTAAATAAAAGGATGGGTGAGAAAAACTTGTTTTATATGGTTCTTGCAAAGCTTGAAGGCCTGTCCCTGGTTGGGAGGGTCTTGTCTCTCCTAGGGTAGATATTTGTCAGATCTTAATCCCTCAATGATCAACCTCTCAAATTACTTGATTGGCTTTCTGAAACTAACAAGCCAGACTCAGATTCATTGCTCCTAATTCTCCCCCTGCTGCCTTTACCAGCTCTACAATGTCCTCTGGACTCAAGACATCAAAATTTAGAAGAAGGAGCAGAGGTAATGGCTGATTTGATGGGCACTGTGCCTGGTTGTCTTCGCATCTTTTTGCTTCAAAATAACCCATCTGAGTTCATGAGTGCTGTACCAAAGAGCCATGTTCTCTCTATTCCTAGCCCCTCCCTAAAGCAATTAAATTAATACTCGCCAGTTGCTCCTGAGTTTATAAATCTCTGCAAGATGAATGTAATAGACTAGCTGATGGGGTAGAGGCTATATTTTTAGATGATTTCCCCCTTTTTCTTTTTTTCCAAGAGCAGTACCAGCACTACAGTAATGCACCGTTTGGTATTTTAGCATTTCAGATATTTTACAGTAAATTACTTCAGTTTATGGCACTTTGCTTCCTTATATAATTGTTATAAATAACCTTCAAATGACATAAAAGCCATAAACATTGCAAAACTGAAAAGTAAATTATAGACATTTCAGCGTGTACAAGTAGGAACTCAAACACGTTCAGGCAGGCGAGGAAGGTAAGTTTGTTTGTTCTCTCCTTCCCTAACCATCCATCTCATATTTCCACAATAAATAATCTGCAGTAAATAAATGCCAGGGAGCAGGAGGGATCCTCTGTGTACTTGCATGAAGACTCAAGTGGCCCTCCTGGTGCTGGCTGGCTCCACAGCCAAGGACCTGGGAGTCTGGTTGAGAGGAACTGAGTTTAGGGACATTTTACAGCTGCCAGAGGATTAGCTGGAAAGAACGATGGAGACCCAAGGAGACGCCTGTCCCAGGCAGACCCTCAGTCTACACTGCACACCCCCGGAGACGTTGAGTTGTCTGCAAGGTCTTGCTGAGCTCCAGATTCATCTATACAATCACCCTGGGGATAATAACTGCCATTTATTGAGTGCTAGCTTTTCTATGTCATTCCAGACAGTTGACAACCGTTTTCTCATTGAATTCTTTTCCACAAGAAAGCTATGTGGCAGAGGATGGAATGAGTGGGTAGGAGTGTAAAGGGGAGGAGGGCCTCTCGACCAGGCTTTAACTTCTACAAAGGGCCTCAGTGTTGCCAAATGATGTTACCCCCGAAGGCGTATACATATTTAAGATGTTAGTTTATTCAATATAAACACTTAAAATGTGTTCTGATTGTTGCTAAGTTTGTTTAGGCATTTCTTCATTTGTTTAATAAATCAGGAGAATCAAACAACGGAAGTGATTTGCGTTGGTCCCAAGCTCCCAGAGAGCTTCACTATTATTCCCCATTTCATAGAATGGAACTTGAGGCTCAGGGACGCTAAAGGGCTTGTCGAAGATTAAAACAGCTGAGGAGGGAACCATTTGTGTCCATCTCAAAAGTCTCTGATCTTTCTTTCTGCCACATGAACTTCAGGAGAGATTTTCTGAGACAGCTGTTATGTGAGTCCCCAATATGTAGTGAGGCTGGGCTGTCCGGACACTGGCTCAGGCCACTCCCTAATGAGTGACAATCTGTGCCCAGAGCTAACAAGCAGCTGGGAAGACATATTTTCTTTCTCCTCTATCTTGTCACACACACATACTTATGAAAGGTAATACCACAGAGAAATTTAGAGTTGGAAAGGACTTTCAGTTTGTCCCCAGGGAGAATCCTCTAGTTTTACAGAAGAGAAAACTAAAGCAAACATGGGTGGTTTGCCCGAGTTTATACTACAGTACTCAGATGAATATTCAGGCCCAGAGCTCCTCACTCTCTTCAGCCAATTTGCTTCATAGATCTTTTCTGGAATTCTTACAATACCTTCTTTCAAATATATTTTTTATATATGGCAAATCAGTCAATGGATGATGTATTTCTCTGCCTAAAAGATATAAATTTTATGTTAATCAATTAAACTTTTAAATGTATTTTTGATTTAAAAAAATTATCCTGAAAATAAGTCTCATAGCATGATTAAAATTTAACTAGGATTATTTCTTGATTGGCTCATTAACTATTTTGCCTTGAAACCAGTAGGTTCACTGGTCCCAAACAAAACCAGCATCATAAGTCTCCAGCACACAACTGCCACTCACAGCCTCAGGTCTGAACTATCTACCTCAACTTGTTTCTGGCTCCAGTTCACTCTGCTCTGGATATTCCTGACAAGGACTGGTTAGTCATGCTGTTCACTTCTCCCTGCTGGTTCTATTTGGCCCTCAGACTTGACCTCCTGACTATGATGTTGGACATATGGACAGGTATCTCCACTTCTGATAACCTTGATAACCCTACCAGAAGTTACCCGGATAAAACCCTTCCTGAATCAAACTGGCCTGGAAACCAATCTCACCGGTGTTCCTGTCAGGGTTTGAACTCTGGTCAGTTCAACCAACTAGAGTGCGTATGACTAGGAGATCCTTCAGCTCCTATCCATTGCACTTCCAATATATTACAGCAAAATTGTATTTCATAAGTATGAGTCTTCTGATTCCTAGCATCTTACGTAAACTGCAATCTTTTTAGATAAAAGTTGGTAGCTTCAGTGAAATGATGTATTAAGGCAGGCTAACTGCTGTAACAAACAGTTCCAAATTTCTGTGACTTAACACTATGAAACTATATTTCTGTTTTATGAAGTGGTCCATTGCCAGTATCTCCGGTCAAGCTATTCTCCTGAGTGAATCAGCAGTGATCTAGCAACCCAGAATCTTTGCAATTTGTGACTTTTCTATCTTCTGGAGTTTCAGAGTCACCTGCTGGATGCTCATATCCAGTTAGCAATTGAGGTGAAGAGAGAATAGTAGATGTGCAGGGGCTAGGCTTGGAAGTTATATACACGACATCTGTCCACATTTCATAGAACAGAACTCAGTCGCAGGAAAGACTAGGAAATAAGCCTAACTGTGTTTCTAGGAAGAAAATGAAAGGGAACTTGGTGAACACAGAATTGTCTTTCTCAGTGAAACTGAAACTGAGGAAGAAAGATATTCACTTGAATACATGGCATAAAAGGCAGTGGCGATGTACATTTCCTGAAAAACACAATTTAGGGGATCAATTTGGGGGTCATCTTAGATAATCTTCAAAATGGCTCTTCAGGTTGTGAAGGTAGCTTCAGCTCAGTGGGTTAAAAATTCTGTTGTAGAGAGTTTTGAGTTTCAGATTTCTAACCATACTGTGTAGAGACTCCACCTCTTTGCTAAATTGGAGAATAATACAGTAGCTTTAAACTTCTGCTAGAGATTGTGTTACATGGTGGGATAATCTTACACTGCATTCAGTTTAGTTTATATATAATTTAGTTACATATAATTTCAGGAAATCTCATTGTCTTTGGTCAAAACTGACTGGAAGAAGGAAACTCTGTTGCAGGTGCAATCTACTGCAAGGGTTCCATGTGACAATTGGCCTTATGAGATCAGAGCAAGAACCAATCCATAAACATAGTCATTACACTCTCTAATTATTGGTTGATATTTAAGAGGATATCGCAAATGGTCATGTACTGGGTGGAAGTCAAAGATTTTTAAGCATTCCACTCTGCTCCAAAATATTCACTCCTTCATTCCTTTGAGTGGCTTTATGGTTTTCCAGGGTACTTATTCATTCCAAGGAGGGATAACATTTCAAAACTCTTGTCAGCCAATAGTTCCTAGGAACTTGCCATAGGTGAATTGTCAGTGGGAGCTGGTTGGAAGTGATTCTGTGTGGCCTAAACTCTAAGGTTCCTTACAAGGACAAAGATTCCATGAAGCAAGATAACCCATGCCAAGGTGATGGAATGCCTAAAAACAGTGGGAAAAGGCCTGAAGACTCTCATAGAGGGGTGAGTGAGAGGGAGCTGGAAACCAACATTTACACGAAATATAACTTAACCTGGCATGGAGTACTGTTGAGTGACTACCCTCTTCTGTGCAACCAGATAGAACTGTGTATTAATGTCTGATGCCTGCAATGATTTGGAAGACTTTTCAGAAAGCAGGATTATTGGTTCAAGACTCGTATGCTATTTATAACGCTGCTTCCTTGGAATCTTCTAAAATCTCTGATTTGGGGTGGGGAGGTGCAGCTGTGAGATTTCCTTGATCAGATTTCTTTCAACCCCTCAGTGGCTCTGTGAAACACTATTTGAAAACATGTTCTAGAGCAAGTGGACCTGTTGAACTATGATGATGATGATGATGACAATGATGATTATGATGATCCATATGTCCTCAATAATGAAAGTTTTGGTTCTACATAAATGGCTGTGTTGATAGAACCCTTCTATGTGTTCTGGGGTCCTGATGCAAGTAGAAATCCTGGAGGGGTAGGAAACTTCTCCACAAGTTCCTGTCTAGCTGGAGGACCAGGGAAAGAAGCTGTTCGCACTAAGGCAGGGTAGGATTGGAGATATTGAATCATTCCCATCTCTTTCTTGATTTCATTACTTTTGCTAAAAGCTGAACAAAGACTTAGAAAGAAATTGAACTCTGAGACTTCTGTACCACTCCAACAGTTTATTTTAATCTCTGATAGTGTCTAGAGCCAGGCTGTTGCTTCCAGAATGAGAAGGGAGTTTGGGAGTAGCCAGGCCATCCCCAGCTCTGAAGCAGATGTGGGAAGTGATGGATCCTCTGAGCAGAGGGCTTGCTGCACTGTGTTCAACTCAGCCTCAAATCAGAGCTCTCCTTCTCCCCTGTGCTTGTTCCCAAAGGCAGCATGATGAACTCCCCTTTATTTGTTTCTTCCCTGAAACTTCCTCACACCTTTAAAATCTGTAAGGCAGATAAATAAAATAAGAGGAAACAACAAAACTTATCCTGACTAATGAAAAGATTAGACTTACCCTTGTCTAGTCAGTACTATGACTCTTTTTGCAACATCTTTGTCAGATGTCATCTCATGTCTGAAATCAACCGTCTTTAGCATGTAGTTCCAGTGAAATTTTTCAAATGCTATTTTAAGGAAAATCAGACTTTAATATAAAGTAATAATAACAAAGCTGAAAATAAACTGAAGCTCTATTTATTGGGAAAGAAACACAGCAGTTACAATTTTATCCAATCAACAACATTTCAGATTTAGATATGAATATACATATTCTACCTGAGCCCTCTTATCTCTAAGTTAAACATTCCTATTTTCTTGTTCTACCCCTCTCGGTATGGTTTATAATGTGTATCTATTTACCTCTAGTCCTAGAAGAAACCCTCATAGAACAACACAGATAGAGTGCTGACCACTCATTGTAGACCTTGGTTTTTACTTCCCTCCTTTAAATTCTATATTTCTGTTAATAAAGGCATAGCATGTATTTCCTGTCACCACTGTGGTCAAAATTGGATAAACAAAGTAAGATTCAAGTATGTTAAGCAAAGTCTTTGTTTGTTGGCTTGCTTTTTGGGGGGAAAGGGACAATCCTCTACAACTTTCTCTTCACTTGATAAAAATGAAGTGGAAACACAGTTTACACGATAAAAATGAAATGGAAACACAGTTTACACAGTTTACACAGTTTACCACAGTAAACTGTGGTAAACACAGTTTACCAGGTGCCAGGAGGGCACCTGGGTGGCTCAATGGGTTAAGCCTTTGCCTTCAGCTCGGATCATGATCTCAGGGTCCTGGGATAGAGCCCCGCATTGGGCTCTCAGCTCAGCAGGGGGCCTGCTTCCCCCCCTCCCCATCCCTCTGCCTGCCTCTCTGCCTACTTACGATCTCTCTCCATCAAATAAATAAATAAAATCTTAAAAAAAAAAGAATTGTTTTACAGGGTGGCATGGAAGGTGGCTGTAGTCAAACCTTCATATCTCCATCTATTCTCCCTCAATCTTTGATATGAATGGGCAATATTTTCCTAATCTTATATAAACTAATATGAAAACATTGTCTCAAGAACTTCTTCTCAATCAGGTTGTTTTCTGTAGGCAACCTATACAGAAATTTGGGCACCTCCACTTCCAGGGACCATCAAATGGAAAACAATCATTGTTTTTTATTGGCAAAGGCTTGGGATTCATTAAAACAACAGGTAGGGTCCTCCTTGCAATCCTTGACTGCAGTATTGAGACAACTTACTGTCCTTTCCCTTCTCTAGGCCTTAGTTCTCCCTCTGAAAAATAAAAGAAACAATCTTCAGCTCTCCAGAAGCACTATCTGATGGAATTTTTCTCAATGATGGGAATGTCCTATATCTGCATTGTCCAACATGATGACCACTAGCCCCATGTAGCTATGGAGCATTTGAAATGTGATTAGTGCAACTGAAGAATTTAATCTTTAATTTAATTTAATTATTCAATTTTAACTGAATAAACACATGATAACAAGTGACTACCACACGGTTCAGCATAGATCTAGATCCTGTAGAAAAAGTAAGTGGATTACATATATAAGGTGATAGGTATCTTCTGAGGGGTATTTTATGATATAGGGTTGGTTTAGAGATTTAGCTGGATGGAGAGGTGCTATGATCATATCTTTTCCATTCCATCACTTTGTTCCATATGAGAAGATCCTGACTTTGGAAAAGTGGGGTTCTATTCCAGAATCTACCCCTAACTGGCTCTAAATGCACCTTCTTCTCTCTGGACTTTATTTCTTTCTTCTATAAAACCTGCTTGTCAAGGGTTTCCAACCCTTACTAACTGTGAACCCTCAGGATATATGGATGAGAGAGGGATAGGCCTTTAGAAAGAATGCTGTTAGTGATGACAACTGAGGAGTCTGGAGCACTGGGCTTTAATACTATAGCAGCCATATGTCAAGGAGAACCTGTTACCATGAGAGGGGCAAGACAAAAGGAAGAGAAGTAATAGGTCACCTGGGAAGCAGTGGTCTCTGAGGTACGCTGGACTGCGGGAGCCAGACAGCACGTTAATGCAGAGGTCTTAAGTGACCTCTTCTCCATCTCTAAACACTTTAATGACTGGAGCCTGTGCTTTGTCTGAAGTAGCAAGACCCTAAGAGAAAATCTAATGTACCATGTCTCCTGGGACACTGATTGGCAATGCTGCCTTAGGGGAAAAAATGAAGTCCTGTCATCTATAGAAGAGTGATGTTTTGCCTCTAAAGTTCTTCTTACTTTGATACATCACCCCTCAACCCCACTTTTCCCAAATGGAATCAAGGCCTCATAGCCACCCGATGATCATCTATTGACACCCCCATTGTCAGAGAGACTAGTAAGCATGGAAAGGCAGAGCCTTGGCCAACATCGCATAGTAGCTAATACAGACACTGGTTTAGCTCCTAAGCATCCAGACTCCCATGCAGTGTTCTTAGGGCCACAGTCCAGTGGTACCACAGCAGCATTCCGGTTCTACCTCAGTCACAGCTACCAGAGATGATGCCATTGGTGGATGTGTGAGGTCTAGGGACCAACCCACCACCCTGAACTTAAAGAAAGCTAGACAGACAGGCAAGAGGGAGACAGACCTTCCTGATGCTCTAGGAGAGACCTGAGCATAGTTATGCTTACAGTGGAGTTTGGCAAGGAAAAATATGCTCACCTGCGCTTTAGAGAACAGGCAGAGGTTTTAAGCCAAGACCTCCATGGAAATGGGGGCAAAGAGGGTCCTCTCTTCCTTTTTCTATAGCCCCTATTTGCAGCATCTCAACATCCTTGCTGGCAGACTGGATGATTCTAACCAAGCATCTAGTCTCCAGGGCTACTTCTGTAGTCCCCACCTGGCCCCACTAATGGCTGAAGTCGTTACACTGTCTGACACAGCAGGATAGGCTGGATGCATGGCCTGGGCCTTCTGATGCTAATGGCTTTGGATTCACTTCCAGGAGCTGGCCCCAGTGGGAATTTCATTCTTGCTGTGCTGGGCCTGGGTGTCTCTCGGGCAGATTAGCTTTTGATGGGGCAGTACTGTACCATTTCCATTAAGCACCATAATGCAAGCATCATTATCGGCAAGTGCCCTGACCTCTCTTTTTCTAATGAGTGGCTATCGATATCAAAGCCATGTAAGCATTTTCCCCTTGTGGACCTTCTTCCTTCTGCACCTCCCCCATACCTCCATTCCTACATAACCCTCCCTTCTCCTCTCTCTCCTGCTGGAGGCAGGACACACGGGAGCTTGAAAAGAGGGTGGCCAAATCACTTAGGTCCCTGGAATTAAAGAAAAAAAAAAAAAGCACTAACCCAGGAGTCAGAAAACAAGAGTCCCTTCTCAGGAGACAAGGAGCAAGACACTTCATCTTCCTGGGCCTCTTTTGCTCATTATTCAAATAGGTTTAATAACGCTTGCCCTACCTACCTCACAGGGATACTCCAAGGATCAAATGAGATTAAAGGTATGAAAATGCTTTGAAAAGTTAAAAGCTTTATAGGGCTGAAAGGGATTGCTTTTAAGCCAAGTGTAAAGGAACTGAGAGTTTAAGAAATACTCAGGGAAGGGGGAAATTGAAGGTAAAAAGGAAATTGACTGTTTTCCATATTTCTGGGAATACATGGATTTCCTAAATGATAGCAATGCGAACATTTGTTTACCAATATTTCACACCTTGGTGCCCTGTGTAAAGGTAGGGTGATCTCATGAGAACACAGCTTGGTTTCTCTTGCTCAGGTGAGTAGTTTAATAAGTCTTGTTCATCTCCCTCTTAGACAAGCAGGATACTGAGAAACAGAACCTGGTACAAGGGTGAGGATCGTTTGTTATTGAAATGCCACCGCACAAGGAGCCAAAGGGATTTGCCCAAATGAGCAGTTACACTTTGAGCACCCAGAGCCTATCTAATTGATCATTTGAAGGAGTCATGTAGAGAGCTCCATGTTTAAGGACAAGCTCAGAAACAAGGAAGCCAGAAAAGTGAGCCTTGTAGGGCTTCTCTTCCCTTCATAAGGGAGAGCTTGTGCAGTGGCTTTTTAGGGACTGTCAGGAGCTCCAGTTGTGTGGGAAGAGAGTTCCCAGGCTTTTGAGGACAAGCCTGTGACCGTGAGCGTGCTTGTTTCAGATTATACAAGAGATAGCAGGAGAGGGCCCTTCCCACCGACTCTTTTTAGGACTGGAATCTGGAAATCAAGGAGAGGGAGAATTTTAGAGAGTAAATCATAAGTCAGGGAGGAACCAGGGTACATGAGACTTCAATTTCAAATCAGGTGCTGGTCATAATCATTGACTTTGCACCTTCCCTGTTCCAACATTGTGCTAGGAACTATGGGGCATGCAGAGATAGGTGGATGACAAAACCTGCCCTCAAGGAGCTTGTAAAACATTTGAAAAAAAAATAGATAACACTTAACACAAGAGTAAATTACTGTTACAGTGATACATAAAATATCATCCAAAGAGACAGTTAGTATGAGAAATGCTTGTGAGTTGCAGGGGGTCCAATAAAGGTTTCTTGAAGGACTTGCATAAACCTTAGAGTCAAATCCATTGGTAAGATGCGGTGAAAAATGACATACAGGATAGAGTGTGTTTTAGTAACAGGACTAGCTGACTTCCTCTCCCTTGCTCTTCCTTCCTCTTCCTTCTTCTTCCTCTCTTCCTTTTCTTCCCCCGTCCCCTCTCTTTTTCTCTGGATGCCATTTAAGCTCTTCCAAGTGTCTTCCAAGTCCATTATGGTTTTCTTTCCCCTTTTCTTCAAATTCAGTATTAAGTCCCACTTGGTGACCATCTCATTCATCTACCCTTATGTCCATCCAGCCCAGCAACCAACCCTAGGCCATCCCATTACTGTCACCTCTCAGCAGCTGGGAGCCACCACACAGCAGCCCATACACTGTACCTGACTGCATTTTCTGCATCCTGCCCAGCACCCTTGACATTTAACAAATAACCAATATGATATGTTACCCTCTTCCACCCCAGAGGATCTCAGAGCAAAGAGCCTAATGCAGGAACTGCCCCTGGAGACACATATTTGCAACCCACTGCATATGGACTCAGACCCATTAAAATGCAATCTCCACATTAATTTTTTTAAACAAGACTCTTAAAGCCGCATGACATTAAAATTGTCTCGCCAATAAGCCACATTAACCAGCTCATCAATTTTTTTTTCCACTAGTCCATCCTCCCCATAGGCAGTTATACTGGTAGTTAAATGAACATAATCAATGTGTATTTATTCACTGGCTTGCTACCCAATTTGTGGATTATCTACCTTCCCTGATGTAGTGTCTGCTTCCGTCTGCGGCCTGCTACCAAGGCATTTCTTCACTCTTTTAGCACCTCAGCCAGACAGTGGGCAGGGGCTCAGAAGACACTAACAAAGAAGCTTGTAGTGGCTTTGAGTAAGAAAAAAATGTCAAGGAGGAAGGGAAGAGCACCTGTTAAGACAGGGCTTAGGGAACAAGGACAGATTCTTCCATCCAAATAACCAAGGCTGGACTGCAAAACAAACATTCTTTTCACCTTAACCCTCATCTCAAGTGAATGGGAGCCTAGGAGTGCTGGCCCTGTCCTGGATAGTCTGTGTTGACATCTACTATGGAAATGCGGAGAAGGTAAAAGCCAGGTGTCTTAAAGTATAGGTTGGAGAAGTGACTCTGGAGAAGTGACCTGAATGCTGTGAACATGGTGATGAGAAGCAAGTGGTAATGACACCATTCCTCTGCATGGAGCAGGATGAGATTTTCTCAAGGCTACTTAATGGAGAACTCCAACACACTCTCACATGTGTGCAAAGTAGACCTCAAAACTTGGGTTGTTTGATTTCTGAGAAGGCCAGTTGGTAGAGCTGGTTAGCCTCTGCTCAGAATCCATCATACCTTCCACCACACATGCAAATTCTCCAGAGTCTTATCCAGAGAGCAGAGTTCCTGTGAACTGGGCTTTATAAGGGGAGAAGAGCCAAAGGGATGGGCTAGAGCCAAAAGTGCACAGGGCACCATCATCTCAAGGGGTCCTGAATAAGGTCCCCTGCAGGAGACAAGAGTGGGCCTGACAGTCCTCAGTAAATCCTTTCTGGATATCTTGCAGGACTGTCATAACCAGTTAAGGTATACCTCCTCTTGTCCTTGAGCTACCAGCTGACATTCCAGTGGACTTCCTGAACAATACTCAAATCCTTCAAGTACTGGCAAACTTTCAAGATATAGGTGGTAGCAGAAAACGTGAGGAGGTGGCAATGAAAGAAAGTACCACTCCCCTCTCTGAAAGGTGTGTTTGGGGGAGGACTGTTAGCCTGTGCCATCAGTAGGAGGAGGCTTCATGCTAAGTACATTTTATTAGAATCATATTCTTAAACTCCACTGCCCATTACCCCCTTAGTGTCAGTGGTAGATAAGAACCCGAGGAGCCTTGACTAATGCTCTCCAAAACCAGTTTATACACGAAGGACTTTCGTCCATTATGGGCAGCTTGACAATGCAGAGATACAAAGCCTCATATACAAACGGAGGCAGGGGCAGGAGTGAATAGGCACCAGTGTGTGGAGTAAACGTGGAATTTCCGTGGGGTTGTTTTGCAGAATAGTGTCATAACCATATAGAGAAGGGGATAAAGAACATGTACATCTAAGGTAACCAAGTCTTGGAAGTTCAAGAATTGAGAAAAGGCTGCAATTGTATCTTGTGTGTAACGAGAATACAAAGAAGTATGGTATCAGTTATAGGGCCACAAAAGACCCCAAAGACCACAGTCAGTGTTTTGAAAAAGAGCCAGCAGCCATCCATAGCAAACTAATGTACCAGCCAGGTTCGTCACCAGCGCCCCACACTGGGATCAGAAGTCCTTAGCATTCCCCCACATTCCAACATACTCAGAGGTATCTCTATCTCCCATGGAGGCATTCTTGTACCTGGATGCCCATTGAGCCCATGTAGAACTCTTCTGTCAGGGTGTACCAACACTTTCTGGATCTCTCTGGGGGAGGTCCCTGGAGTAGATATTTTGTCCTCCATCCTCTTGCCCTGGCTCCTAGGTTTGGGTATTATGCAGTTAGTTCTGGCTGCCTGATACAGAGGAATTGTGGAAGTCAAGGAGGCCTCAACTATGGCCACTAGCAATCGAGGTCCCAGGTCTTTCTTGACCAGTCCTGGCCACAGAAGAATGAGAGCTGAAGCAGTGTCCCTGAGCCTCATCAATGACTAGAGAGTCAATAACTCCTGGGAACAGGAGCTCTGCTCTGACAAAAGTGGACCTAAGGACATAGGCCTTTGGAGCTGGTGCTCTCCTCAGATAAGGTGGCCCCACTCTAGCCACACCATGGAAGCGAAACAGTCAGGGACCACGCACTTACATGTCTAAGTGGCCGGACAGGTGCTAAGGTGGGGAAAGGGCTGGGCTTTACTAGTTGGGGGTAGTAGGAAACAGTGGGGACTCTGGTGCCCTGAAGAAAGCATGCTCAACTAAGCATGCAGCAGAAGGAGTATTCCAAAGGGGCAATGAACTATCTTCTGATTTTTTTTTTTTTCCTGAGAAACCAAGTATCTGTTATCTTTTTAATTGAAATATTGGCTCTTTACATGAAACAAAGCAATAGGTGGGATAAACTAAATCTGTCTTTGTTATGTGTGGTCGCTAGGACCTCAACTGGCAATATCTATTTAGAGTAAACAGAATCATACTGGAGTAGGCAAAACGTGCCGGAATTGGGAGACAGGAAATGGTGGTCTGAAAAGCAATGATAACCACAGTCGTTTCCTCAGTGTCCCCACAGTCGGCATACACTGTGGGCCCACATGTGCTTCACGGCCATCACAGACGAGATGCTCAAAACCTCAGTGTATTGGCAGAATCTTCCGAGGAGTGCTTGTTTATTTATTTTAGCTGTCCCTGATTTGGCTTGAATCTACATATCTCTATCAAACCTTTATTACCTGGTAGATTGGACTGGACTTGTGGGCCGTGGAAGATGAGCAGGGCCAGATGGTCACCGTGGGTAGCCCAAGCTCCCAACAGGAGGGTGACTTCCCTCAGTGGGCCATAACACCCAGATATTTATACTTACCCTTCAATATGTGCATGTGCATACATATAGAACTATTATAAAAACACACAGGCCAAGCTACCAGCTACAGGCAGAGTTATGAACTTTGAGCTGGCTTGTGAATTGTGCCATAAAAACAAAACAAAGCAAAAAACGAAAACAACCAAAAAACCCCATCTTCTAGGGAGCAACCCAGAACCCACAGAAAACCTGGTGCTATCAGCTTGCATTTCTGTTCCTAAAGGGAATGGAAATTAACAAGGAGGCAGCAGCTTTAGGATGGGGGTGGGAAGCAGAGCAGAGCCTCTTTACCCTGGAAAATGAAGAGGAGACCTGGGTTTAGCAGCTAATCTTGAAACTGTTTGTAGCAGGCAGCAGAAGAAATATCTTCATTCTTTTTTTCATTAGCCACCCTCAGAAGCCACCCTGCCGAGTGTTTTGGATGTCCCAGTCCTAATGAGGCCCTGCAAGAGGGAATCCAGAAAACTATCTGGGGAGCCCAGGCTTTTACATTCCCTGAATGGTGCATCACGAGGTTGATTTATGTCAAGCTCTGCAGAGATAATTCACCGCCAAGGCAAGCTACTAATCCTTTAGATTATCCATTTGGTATGTGTCACCCAAATTGGCTCCTCCATGCTGTGTGGCACGAGGGGGGACAGTAATTTGTCTGTGCATATTCCAAACAGGGAGAAGATGCATAAGCTACTGTTGAGGAAGAATGGATCACTTGCTTTTGACTTTAATGCAGAGAGGCTGGCTCCTGGGATTTTGGAATAAATATTTGATCTTTAAAGACCATTTTGTAGCTTGTAGCCATCAACCCAGCCAGGTTTTTAGTGTTTGTTTATGGTTTACACCATATGATTCAATAAACTATGCCAGAAAAACATGTGCATAATTAAGTTTAAAAGCCAGCCCCAACTTCACTGCAGGACTTGCTCCTCAAATCACAGTTTATGCACCAAATTCTGTTTATTGCTCTCAGGATTTTCACCCCCATGTTTAATAACTCAGAATTGAAGGGACTGCACAATCTTTCTGTTTCCTTCTTGAGGACAATCTTTCCCCTGATGAGAATGTTCCAGGCAAGTTCTGTCCCATTATACTAATTTCCAGTGCTAGATTTAAAAACATGAATGGCATAGTCTCCCTAATCCACTGAAAGAATCCCTTATTTCAGATATAGCACTTGCTATGTTATGCTCTGTATCATGCATATGGGACATGTGAAAGTTGTGTACTATTCCCATTTCACACTCTTATAGAATGAGGTATAGAAAAATAACAGCTGATTCTTACACAATACGCATCTTCCTTGACTTATGATGGGGTTACAACCAGATAACATCACTGTAAGTTGAACAAATCGCAAATTGAAAAAACACCTAACCTATTGAACACCAGAGCTTAGCCTTGGTTGCCTAAACGTGGTCAGAACACTTACATTATCCTACAGTTGGGTAAAATCATGCAACATAAATCCTCTTTTACAATAAAATGTTGAAAATCTCATGTAATTTATTGAATACTGTGCTGAAAGTGAAAAACAGAATGGTTGTATGGGTGCAGAATGGCTGTCAGTGTATAGTTGTTCACACTCATGATGACGTGTTTGGGAGCTGTGGCTGCCACGGCTCAGCATCTCACAAGAATATCATACTGCATATCACTAGCCTGGGAAAAGATCCAAATTCAGAATCAAAGTACAGTTTCTTCTGAATGCATATTGCTTTGACACCATAGTAAAGTGGGGAAACTAGTAAATCGAACCATTGTGAGTCAAGGACCACCTGTAGTTACTATGTTCCAGGTCCTATTCAAATCACTTTACACCTGTTAGTTCAATTAATTTTCACCAGCAACCATATAATGTAAGTATTACCATCCCCTTTTACAGATTAAGAAACTGAGGTACAGGAAGTTAAGTAGCTTAAGGTGCCCTTGCCCACAGAACGAGTAAAGGCTAGAGCAGCTGAGTCCATGTGCCTGACCCTCGGTCATGCTCTGTCACAGGCATCTTTGCAGGAAACAATCAATACACAGCTAATTACCTTAGCTTAGGTAAGGTAACATCGGAGGTCAACCTCAATGATCTCCAGAAAATGCTCCACCAAAACTTAGATAATTCTGCTATTTAGAGAATAAAGATTCTGAGCTAAGTTGCCCTCTTTCTATTTCCTCTTCAAAAATACAGCTCTTTCTGGCAGGGTGGCATAGACTGCTATAAGAACTTATTTAGAAGATCCTAGTGAATCTGGCTAAATATAAGATCCCAGGGAATCTTCTCTCAGATGAGATAAGGAAAGCCAAAGTAACTTATCCATTCTACAAACGTTCATTGTGTTGCAATTGTGTGCCAAGTCTGAGCCAGGCACTGGTGACCCAGGAATGAATAAGGCATGGCTCCTGTCTTCAGGAAGCTCACAGTTAAATGCATGCAAAAGGGACCTGCACAGGCGACAAATCATTCATCAACGGGATCATTTCCCCCAGGACTGTCTCTGTTTGAGACCTTCAACTAAAGCTCTGGAGGATGGGTAATATTGGGGAAGAAGAAGACATGGGGGGCAGGAAAAATCTGAGAATAGCAGGGTAATTTCTAGTAGTGTATGCAGTTTACTGATGGATGGCAGAAAGAGATTTGGGGTCAACTATATTCACTACTTGCCTTCCCTTTTGGAGGAGGTTGTCTGGGTCCCTTTCCGATGACTGCTGGGGAAATGAAGAAGTGTGAAAGCAAGGCAGAGAGGGCACCAAAATGAGGGGCTGTCAGTCCATCTGCATTACCAAATATATGCTAGGCAAGACTTGTGAGAAGAGCACCACTGCTTATGCCATACATATGGGAAAGAATAACTTTAATGCAATCCCAAATGCAATGAGATTTTCTTTCTGTCTTTCTTGTCAATATTTCCTTCTCACCTCTTCCTCCCTCCCCTCCTCTTCCTCCTCCTTCTTCTTTTTCTTCCCCCATGCCCACTCTCTTTCTCTCTCTCTCCACCTTCTTTCTTTTTTCTCTTTCCAAACAAGCAGCTTGCCTCTATTCTGTGTACTCTACCAAATTTATGAAATTCAGCTGAAGATTATTTTTTATATCTGTAATATTTCCACATGACTAATTGCATTTAGTGAAAAGCTGACACTAGACAATTTCTTGGGCTCATTCAATGTTGGATTTATTAAAGCCCCAAATCATCCATCATCTCAAAATTTGGCAGGTTATGTTTATAAATAAATTAAATTAACAAGTGTGTGCTGTGCTGGGTATTCATGTGTGGGAGAGAATGCAAATACAGATGTGTACACAGCCATGTACAGTTGTGGATGTATTCTACAGTGAATGTATCCTGACCTACACAGCCTGCAAATGTAGTGCTAACACACAGTGACCTTTTCAAAACAAATGAACTTAATCTGTAATTGAAAACCAGATCTGATTTAATGAGAATATCCACCATGCCAAATTAAAAGCAGACAGCATCTAACTTGCTAGCACAATGTAATGCAGAAAGAGATGGTCTGAAGTTCAAGCTCCATGGCAGCCAGGAGATCTGAGTTAGAGTTGCACCCTGACTCCACCTTCCTGGCAACCCTGGGCAGTCACTTTCTTACCTTGGATTTTAGTTTGCCATGTGTAAAATCAAGAAGCTCCTTTGCTTCTAAATCCCAAAAAGATCATGAGCTACAAGTCCAGCAGAGTGAAGAAAGTACCTCGTAAAAATGGATCAGCAGAAATATAGAGAATCACTGGCGCTTCTATGTTTGTTTACCTGTTGGTAATGAGGACCCATTATCTGTTTGTAATGAGGACCAGCATCTTTTTCTCAGAGCTGAATTGATAGACATCTGCTCAAAAATTGGTACTTCCCATCCTGACTGACACCTCTGAAGAGCTGAAATATTTGAAAATGCTAATGAAGATCAGGAGGAAAAGTGTGGAGAAAATATTCACTGAGTTCCTTCCACATACCAGCAGTGGTCTTGGCATTTCAGGAAGGTCAGGAAGAGAAAGGGAGGACAGGCATGCTATGCTATATCAAGCTAGCTAAAAATTACTTTTAGTTTTATAGGGTTACATTATTACTATTATTATTATTATTATTAGTAGTAGTAGTAATTGTGATAATTACCATCACCACCACCACCACCACCAATATTTCTTGAGAGAAAATATGTGGCAAATAGTGGGAGGATACATGATATACAGAGGAAATGAAAAATTTTACTAGGTGGGATGTAATACCTTTTAGTAGGTATTACAAGTATGTTTCACAAATTAATTGTGATATTTATACAGATTTGGCAATAGAGGCTTGAGGATCCAATTTCATATTGATGCTTTCATTGAATGTTATGGAATTCTAGGATTAGAAAGGACCTTATAATAGCATCTCATCCATTCCCCTGTTTCATCTAAACTCAGGATGGCAAATATATTTTAATATCACATGCCACTCTGATTGATTGATAATGGCTGCCTAGAGTGCTGCATTGAGAAGCATTTTGAGGCTGCTTATGAGCTCAGAGAAAGAGGGTTGTGATCAATTAGGTGTGTCTACCACAGGCACCTATGGGAGGATTAAACATGCATGCCATATATTTGCCATTCCCTAACATCACTATCTTGAAAAACAAGAATTTTTTTTTCTGACTTTAAACTTACCTTTGAAAATATTTAACCTGTTTCCCTCAAGAGTTCCCATTTTACATGTTTCATTTGGAGATGGTGCTTTTTTCTGTAGAACTTCAGACAATTAAGATACAATTTGATCTGATTTTCTCTTGCTTAATTCTCAGTGAGGTTGGAGCACCCCTAGACAATGTACACCTCATAATAACAGATATCCCTTTACTGACTTATTGACTTGGAGTCCCAGGGCTCCTGTCAGGTTCTTTGAGTACATTCCATGAACTAACTGTGTGGATCTTGAGAAAGCAGTCTTACTAGCTTCTATTTTCTTGAAGGACTGGGGAGGCTTTAGGGAAAGAACTTACCATAAGTGAAGAGAATGTGGAACATATAAGTCTAATCTAGGCAGAAAGCCTTAGCATTTATAAGCGAAGAGGTGATTCTGAGAACAACATGATCTCTCCTTAAGGTTACTTCCTGATCAAACTCACCAGAGACTGTGGTCTGAATCCTGGTGACTGAAGAAGGGAGAAATACCAAATACTGAATCAAGGGCTCACTGAAAACTCTTTAAAATATTGGCACACAAAAGTTATGCATTGATTCCCCACCCCCCTTACTATGCTAGAATGTGGAACAGATAAGTCTAGTCAGAGAAAAAGAAAACAATGTAAAAGAAACAGGTATTTTCTCTCATTCACCCAGATCCCACCCAGAGTAGTTTTTATAAAATTCCTTCTCGATAACACTAATAATAGTAGAAAAATAATAGCATACTTATTAAGGGATTACTATGTGCCAGGTTATGAGTGAAGTCTTTTTGTGTATTAATCTCCTCTGATCCTGGCAGTATCCTCGTTAAATATGAAGCATTATTACCTGAGGTCCAGGGTGGCCCAGAAAATGGCAAATCTAGATTTGAAAGCCCCACAGCAGGTACTCCTAACACTGCTGTCCTGCTTCCCAGCAGTGGAACCAGCAGAAGTAATGCTATCTAGTTGGTGGGTACTGGTAAATTAGCTCTGGCAGGGGTGGGATAGGGGAAATGGGGAGACCCTGATTTGTAGTGTTTGTCCATTCCTGTGGTGTAAATACTTCCACAGTGGCAGATGTCTAGCCACCAGTGTGAACCAATGTGGAACTGAGAAGAGAACTCTCTGACCCCACATGAGCCAACTCCATCATTGTGCCATAACAACCAAAATGGCATCCTGAGAAGCCCCAGCCCAGGCAGGGGGCACCAGGAGAAGTGAAGCTGGTTTAACAGGAGAAGACAAAGTCTGATGTTAAGCAGAAGGCAAGAGAAATGGCTTAATGTGCTTTATAACAAGAATACTGTAGTCATGGTACGGCAGAGCTAAAACACACACACACACACACAGACAGAAATAACCTGTATAAATACCTCACGATTTAGCTGAAAGGTCCAAAGACAGGAACTGACTTGTCCAGGTGACTTCTGTGATAAAGCTTGAAGACATGATTGTGTTACTTCCCAATGTTTAATTTTCCTTTATACTAAGCATTCTGTTTTTTAAGCCTTTTCATATTTTCTATATATTTTGGAAACTCCTTTATTTTCCATTTATTTAATATACTTCTTCTAGGTCCCTATATTGGATTGGTTGTTCTCCTCCTGAGCACAACCCCAAAATGGGCTCCAAGAAGAATCTTACTAAGCAAAGGATGATGGGAAAAGACAAATCCCTGCCAGTTCTTGGTTAGAAGCTATCGATTCTGCCCATTGATCTAGACTCCAATACATGGCTTGCCAGCTCCAATATTACATCTATATAAAATAGTTTGAATTTCTTGACTCTCCTCTTAAATTCACATTGTCAGGGCTTCTTACATCCAAAGCAAGACTGCATGCCTTGGTGCACCCAGCTACTATAACCCAGGCTTCCAATATCTTGCTCAATGAAATGAGTTAGAGACTGATTCAGCCTGACTTCACTCAGAGGCTGGTGATTTCTGAAACGGAGTCAAGCCCTTAATGTATCCCACTTTGGCTTTCCCAGTCTATTAATTCCTCTTTCCTTGAATTCTTGAAGTAGATGGTTCCAAAACAACTGGAGTGGAGGAGAGGGGACAGGGAACAGTTAATATAAATGAGCTGAGCAAATGAGTCCCCACTGGGGTATGATAGGCAGAATAATGCTCCTCCCACATGCCTGTGTCTAAGCCCCAGAACCTGCTCCAGACTATGCTAGCTTCCATGACAAAATGGATTTTGCAGCATGAGAGTTGAAAGGAAGATGCCTAAGGCCCAGCCAGCGATCATTTTCTTGGAGAAGTTTTAAGACTCATACTCCAATATGGAGGGATTTTTCCCCTAGTGGACCTCAGGGATATAGCATTGGATTAATCAATCTTAGTTCATGGCACACTCTTATGCTTGGCCCATTCATGGCTTCTTTTTTTGTTTTGTTTTTGGGGTGTGTGTGTGTGTGTGTTTTGTTTTGTTTTGTTTTTAGCTGTGTGTGATTGCTTGGGATTTATTTTTTCTACTAATATTAAATTATTGAGATTCATTTATATTGTTATGTGTCACTGCTATAGAATATTCCATTGAATGGATGCCATATGCCTTATTCATCCACTCTCCCATAGATGAACATTTGATTTATCTCCACGTTTTTGCTTTGTGAATAGTGGCACTCCGACTATTCTTGTCCATGTCTCTGTTACATGTGTGTAAATTCCTTTCAGCAATAGACCTAGAAGGGCAATCTCCTAACAATTCTTTTGTTAGGATTTTGAATGCTCTGGTCCAAAGCTAATATGGGGGCCAGTGGATGCTGTTGCTGGAAGAGTTTGTTTGAAGATGGGAGTGGCTGAAGTTGGGTGGTAAGACAATCAGAGAAGCAGGTAGAGATAAATAGTGAGTCATGCCCTTGTTATAAAGGTTCAACCGTTGTAAAGGGGCTCATTCCAAGACAGAAAATAGGTTGAACTTCCATTCTAGTGCATTTAGAATGAAAAAAGAGTGGACACTCATAGAGGAAGAAAGAAAATTCTAACTACAGGAATGCTAAGGAGGAGCGGGGCTGCCAGCACTTACGAGGCAAACCCCAGTGGACTTTCCCTTGGTCACATTGCCACTCATTCCTCTCATTTCTCTAAGATTTTATCAGGGACCTCTCATGAACCTGATCCGAAATTAAGCACAAGGACCTAAAGAAATACGGAGCTTATTCACCATCTCCAGAGCACTTTCACTGTAGTTTCCATCCATAGTTTCCCTGTCAGACTCTAGTCCTGACTAGGAAAGCCTTCGGGAAATCCCATCTCAACCTTCTCATCCTCAAGGCTTTATTGTCAAGGCACCATAGAAGAAGTTTTGTTGTTGTTTTTGGAGGGCTTCAATCTCTCTATCCATCTCCCATTAGAAGCAGCATCTGCAACCACTAAGGGCATGATGTTTTGGGAGCATTGACAGCAGGTGCTGCTCTGCTCCTCAGTGCTGGGGAAACACAGCTGTACCTGAGCACAACCTCCCAGTCAGAGAAGCAGCTACAATAGCCATAGCTGCCTGGACTCTGCCACAGCCCCATTCCATACCCCTACTCAGAACAACTTCCTTGCAAGCTGTTAGTTTGTTTCCATTCCATTGGGAAGGGAGTTTGCAAGGGGTTTGTGAATCTGGAAATCATGATTCCTTGGGATAACAAAGAAAAAAATTGTCGTCACTGTTCCAACAAAAGGCAACGCTTTCTAGCACTTGTATCCCCACCCTCCTTAATCTCCAGTCCATTCGACTCTCAGCTATAATCCCCACACCCACCTCCCATTCCTCTCTTAGTCCCATTATTCGGATGCCCATGTCCTCACCTGAGGAGCCAGAAATGCCAAGAAGCCCCAAATAATAATTCCCAGGAGACTCCCATGGAACAGTGACAACCCCCACGCTAACAGACTCTCAAAAAGGCAGCTCTGCTGTGACAGCTCTGGGAAATTGGAACCAAACTGGGAACAGCACTGTCAGATTTATGGTTGCTTTTCCAAAAGGGAAAGTGATCTCAGAGGCCCTTGACTGTTTGACCAGGTGGGAAACAAAAGTGTTTAGGTATAGCCCCCTGCTGGAAGTCTGCCAGCTGGGGCTGGCATGACAGAAGGTCAGAGCTGCCAAGAGAAGGATGAACTCAACTGTCTAGAGAAATCTCATGGCTTCTAAGCAGAAGCCTGTGATGGCAGCCACTCTGGGATGACCACTGCAATTCTGTCCTCACTGCCTCCTCTTACACCCTTTGAAGACAATGATGTATAGTTTTATTGTGGATTCAAGGGATACTAAATCTGAAAAGAACTTTAATGGTATGTTTTCTGAACACACAGGTGAAAAGACTAAGCAGCAGAGTAAGGTGATTTGCCCAAAGTTGTGTGGTTGTTTAGGAACACAGAGAGGAACAAGGCCAGGCCATTCAGCTTGTGCACTCTTTCCTATAAAACTGAAAACTTCACAGCCAGTTTCGTTATGGAACAAACCATCATTTTCCTTCTTACAACAGGAGGGAAACAGTTAGACATGATACTTGTGTCTTAGGTATGAAAGACCCATGAGAAAGAAATAGATTAGACAGACAGATGTGAGAAAGAACATAGTACAAGAGACCAGAGATCTGGGTTTTGTTCTTTCTGCAAATATTTATTGGGTGCCAACATCCTGCCAGTACTAGGCTAAATGCAATAGTGAATAAACGAGTATTGTTTGCCACCAAATGTCCTTAATTAGGTCATTTTCCACTCTGGCCATGTTGGAGGTCTCTCCCTACATCACCATGGCTACATTCCTCTGAAGATCAAATCCCCCAGGAAGCCTATGGGATCAAAGAATCAGGATTCATGGAACATCCACTATGTGTCAGCCATTGTTAAAGATTCTGACAAACCTTGGGTAACTCCATGAGACAGACTCTGTGTACCACAAGAAGGGAAAGACTGATGCTCACAGAAGGTAAATATCAAGATACATGGCCAGTAAGTGGTGACCTAGCATGATAACCAAGGCCTGTCTGACTCTAAAACTCTGACACCATTTTTGTCAATCTTGAGCAGTACTTAAGAAGTGCCATGTGGAACCCTCCTAAACTGTTGGTGGGAATACAAGGTGGTGCAACCACTCTAGAAGACAGTATGGAGGTTCCTTAAGAAGTTAAAAATAGAGCTACCCTATGACCCAGTAATTGCACTACTGGGTATTTACCCCAAAGATATAGATGTAGTGAAAGGAAGGGACACCTGCAACCCAATGTTCATAGCAGCAATGTCCACAATAGTCAAACTGTGAAAGGAGCTGAGATGTCCTCTGAACCCAATGATCATAGCAGCAATGTCCTCAATAGTCATACTGTGAAAAGAGCTGAGGAGCAGGCTCCCTGCTGAACAAGGAACCCGATGCAAGACTCAGTCCCAGGATGTTGGGATCATGACCTGAGCTGAAGACAGACACTTAACTGACTGGCCACCCAGGCGTCTGAGAAGATGTGGTTTTTATTTGCAATAGAATATTACTTAGCCATCAGAAAGGATGAATACCTACCATTTACACTGGCATGGATAGAACTGGAGGGGATTATTCTGAATGAAATAAGTCAGTCAGAGAAAGACAATTATCATATGGTTTCACTCATATGTGGAACATAAGGAATAGTACAGAGGACAATAGGGGTGTGGGGGGAACTGAATGGGAATAAATCAGAGAGGAAGACAAACCATGAGAAACTCTTGACTCTGGGAAACAAACTGAGGGCTGTGGAAGAGGAGGTGGGTGGATGGATGGGGTAACTGAGTGATGAGCATTAAGAAGGGCATATGAAACACTGGGTGTTCTATACAACTGATGAATCATTGAACACTATATCTGAAACTAATGATGTACTACATGTCAGCTAATTGAATATAATTTTTTTTTTAAAAAAGGAAGTGCCATGTGATTTGTGAGTATTGGGAAGTTAAGGGGAAAGAAGTATCTAGCTGGGTACATACATGGGTAGGGCAAAGATCCCATAAGCAAGTCATGAGAATGATTCTTAATTATTCCTGCCGTGGCTTCCTCACTAAGCCTCATCCTCTTTCCCTTTCCCAGCACCTTGCAGTGCTGGATTTTTGAAGGAACTTTACTCCCTCTATGGATTGCCTGTCTATTTCACTTGATCATAACAACCATCCTCAGAGAAGACTAGGTCATTCATCAAACTCTCATCACAGAAGACTAGGCTAAAACTGAGAAGGCTAATGCACCTGCCAGGCTCATTCAACTGGTTTACAATAGACATGGAGCAACATCCTTGTTGTCACCCATCCTAATCCAGAGCTCTTTCCAATAACCTGGAATATTTCAGTAGTCTTGCATTGTGTTTTAAACATGCCCAGAGAATTTCTTCCTATCCTACCCATGCTCATCTGCCTACTCAAGAGACCCAGGTCTATGCAGGTCCAACATGTGCATGTATAAATGTGTCCAAATTCTACCTCCTGGTGACAATTTGTAGTAGATTGAAAACCATTACCACATTACATTGAAGCTCCTCCCATCGAAAAGTAGAGTTTATTTCCCCATCCCTGAATCTAGGTCGCCCTTGCGACTTGCTTGGCTCATAGAGTGTGGTGGAGGTGATATTGTATCAGCTCCAGAGCCAAGATCATGGGGCCCTGTAGCTTCGACCTTAATACTCCTGGAATCTGAGACCACTATGCTCTGGAGAAGTCGAGGCTAGCCCCCTGCAGGATGAGACCTACAAAGAGAGACCATAAAGAGATGGGGGTCCAACTAAGACCCCAAATATGTGAATGAAACCATCAGGGACTAGCCCAGCCCCCAACTGACCTGGGCCCTGCTTTTTTATTATTGTGATTTTTGGTATTTTAAGCTCTCTGCCAACATGAACAGTGTCCTCAGTTTGCCTCTGCCATTCTCTGAGTCCTCATTCTGTCATTACTATTTGTCTAGCAGAGTGATTAAATGAAATTGAAGGCTCATCTCTTTGAGCCTTCATTTTCTTACCTGTGTGTTGGGGATAGGGAGAGTATGTAACTCATGGGGGTAGTTAAGAACATTTAATGAGATAATATATGTGAAACTGATTTATAAAATGTTTAACACTATAGGAAAAAATGAAGTCCGTCACTACCAAAGCACTTGGAATCCCCACTAAGACCACTTGATCAGAATTTATAAGATTTTGTCATAATCTAACAACACCGCTGGAAGGAAAAGAGAGTTCACAGTCAGTAACTGTTATGCCTAGATTCTTAACAGATCAAAATTACAGGTATTTATGCATGCATGAGTACAATCCCATACCCTCTAGGAACAGCTTTGTGGTCAGCAGGGTGGATGGGGTTTTGTGGTACTCAGGTCAGGTAGAGAGGAACTCGGGAAATTTGGCAAAAGAGGGAAGGGAATGCTGGTGTTTATAAACTAGTGAATATCACAACTCTTACTTGAAAGGGAAAGGAGGTGCTAAAAGCATACATCTCAAATGGCTCACTGTTTGTTCAGTAAAAGAAAATTAGAGATCTCTCACTTTTGAGACCTTATTTTCTTTTCCATCTATTAACACATAGCGTGGTATTATTAGGAAGGAGCTGATTTCAACATTGTCCCTTTACTTTCTTCCATTCCATTCTTTATTTTTGGCCCAAGGAAGTCACCTCATTTCACTGCTTCTATAGAGTGGACCTTTCCGCGTAGCAGAATTAGAAACAGATTCCACCAAACAACAATGCTTGAGGCCAAGAAGAGATGAAGTCCAATTCTTGACTTTGCGCAGACAGAATGCCCCTTACTCGCAGTCACATTGCTAGTTAATAGGAAGAGGGTTCAAAAACTAGGTTTTGCCCTGGCTTTGCCACTGTGTGGGACCACCTTAGGATAAATACCCACACTATGAAGTACATAACTCCAAGATTTCCGGTTTGAAGGTAAAAAAAGAGCAGGAATACAATTCAGGCAGAATTAGGACCTGTCGTTTCCTAACCAATTACTACCTTGATTCTGTTAGCTTTTGTCTGTGAAGGCAGCAGAACACTGTTTATGGTGAGAATGACTAATTTCATACACAGTTTAACTAGGTGGTTCAATCAAACTGCTCTTTCCTATGAAATTTGATGGTGGGAAATGATTACCATATAAAAAAGGTTTCACTCTGTTTGATTGAGTGATTTCTATAAAACGTCTATAGCACAATTTCATGGCTATGAACGTTAATTTCGCAACAGCCAACTGTAATTGGGTTCCAAGGCAGGAAAACCAAGCCCCCTCTCCAACAGATTTTGCCTTTCTGGTGTGGGGGACGGTGGAGGAGGGGAGAGGAGCGGAAGGAGAAGAAGAAGGTGGGAAGGGAAAGTGGATTGAATCTCAGTAGAATGTGAATGTGCACATAAAAGTTCAACTTTCTGCTCTGAAAACTCCTGCAATAAGAAACAATAAATTGCAATGCTGATTTGCTTCTCTAAGTAAGGAGGAGTTGTGAACGCAGGCTCTGCTGGGTTCCCTGGGTTTATTTATAAGGGGGAAAATTGTGCTTTGGATCACCCAGGAAACCCAACTGCATTTAAGATGACATTTGCTAAAAGTTTTCTGGCTATCAACTCCTTGGAGCCTCTGGGCCTGTGTGAGAGATACCCCTAAACCAGGCACTCAAGGGGGCCTCCTGCCATCCGGTGGTTCACAGCACTAGAGGGTGATTCTGAGCATAAATTTACCCTAAATAGCTAGATTCCCTACCTGACTCCCCATTTCTCTCCTGTTCTTCAACTATTAGGGTAACTCACCAGTAGAGACTTTGGGGGAAATCTGATTTATGTAGATAATTTTGCCCAAAGAGAATTGACTAGCATACAAGGGCACGTTTTTGGATGTCCAGTTGCTGAGGCTGAGCTGAGATTCAAACACTTGTCCTTCTAGTCCTGAAGACCTTATGCTGCTACAGTGGTGACTTGGGGCCTGAAGATTTTGGGGAACTTGAGGACACATGTCTGGTGAGTGAGTTTCTGTAACTTATGGAGAGCTCCTTGGCCATGTGTTAGGCACTGTGCTGGCATGGTCACACACATTAGATCTCCCTGGATCTTTGCCATGATTACCCTCATTTTACAAAAGTGGAAACAGAGGTACTTAGTGGTTGCTTGCTGTGCCATGGGTCACACAGCCAATAGGTAGGAGAGCTGGCGTCTGATTTCATGTCTGTCCCCTCCTAGTCCCGTGTCTTTTCTGCCATAACAGAAAGGAGTCTCAGGATCAGAGGTGTTGAACAGATTCAGACAGGTGTCTTTTGCAGTGAGTTCTACAGTTCTGCTTCTTCTTCTCCAGCCCCTGATTCACTACTTTTCTTTAGTCAAGTGGGGCAGAGAAGCCAGTGACCCAGAATGCACCTTTAAGGGGAACCTTGCCTGGACCATTGCACTTAATTATCTCTCTACCACTATTAGTAATCACATTCATAGCAGGATTATTGTTTTCACTTCAAGAAGACTTTTGGTTTTTAAGAACTGTATTTCAAATTGCAAATACTCTTAGAAAAAGCAAAAATTGTAAACCTTTCCCAGTTAAGTCTAAGTCCTTGGAAACAACACACAAAACCAAAATTTGGTTCTGGAGAACAGGGAACTTGAATCTGGAAAAAATGCAGGAATAAGAAGGATGAGGCAAATGTTGAGAACGAATACCGTTCAGCTCCAGGTAACTGCTGGTGACCCAGCACCAGTGGACCCTTCCCACTGACTCTGGGCCCCCCTTTCAAAGCAACTTAGGTGGAGGTAGGATGACATGGAGGTCAGGAGGTTGCTTTCTTGGGTTTCCAACTGACCTGCACTTACTCTCATCAAGCAGTCTGATCAGAAGTTATCCTCCTGGATCCTGTCTTCTCCCCCTCTTCCCCCTATACAAGCTGAACCGAGACACCCAGCCAGCAGCTCAGCTTTGCCTTTCTCTGCTGCCTCAACAGACATCTGCAAGCAGAAAGGATGTTAAACCCTTCCCACCCCTCCTTTCCCCAATCTTCCTATCTCTCCCATCTATTGTCATTGTTGAAAATGAATCATGTAAACAAACATTTTTTTTTAATCTACAGTAGTCCTAATTGAAGCGTCTTGCTGCATTGTTATAGAGAAACAAGGGTAATTTCCTGTCAGTTATTGAGCTATTTAGCAATTATTTCTTATCATTAGTTTGCAAATTCAAACAGCATCAAATTCTGTTTGCCAAGTTACAAAGGCATGTCATCATGGGGCCCTCTCTGCACAAGCCAGGCCTTTCCCTTAGTTCCCTCCTCCTTCTCCTCGTAGGCCTGCCAGCCTGAAGCAGCTTCTGCAAGGAAAGGTCAGTGCCCCAGAGAGCCTGCCTAACGGGTGTTTATCTCCCTCTGGCACTTTCATTAGCTAATGGAGCGAGCTGTTTCCCATGGGAGTGACAGCCCCACCAGGAAGCTTAGAGTTGGCATGTACATCTGCCACCCCTGGGAATGGGTCACCTGGAGGGCCAGCCTCTACTAAATAGCTAGGACAGATGAAGACATGAGCATTCTATATTACCAACATGCAGTTTGCTCTCTCTGGCACTCAATTCAGGGCACCCATGCCTTGCCTGACAATGCTACAGACACGGCACCTGTCACTAGTGCCACAAACATATAGGTTAAAGAAGGACATTAATGCAAGGGAAGAACAGCCAATAAGCTGTCCTTCAGGGTGAGGTGGCATTAGGTAACTCTCACCAAACTTTCCACTGACAATACTTGCTAGGACAGGAGTCACCAAAGACACAGCCTCTATGATATCTACAAAATTCCCAGCCATCAACTAGCCTTGGTGATTGGGGCTATGAGGAGTTTGGGGTCTGATTGAGTTGCTGTTACCTTTTGTAACCAGCTACTAAAGCCAACTCTTTTTCTGTACCCACTGGCTCCTTGGGCCACTGGGAAGCTGCCTGGGTCCATCATGAAGTCCTCTCCCCTCCCCATCCACCCACAACTCTCGTCCCCAATGGCCCACTTAAATACTTAGAGCATGTAGAGGTTGAGGGTAAGAGAATTCTCAATGGAAACAAAGTGGTAGTTAAGGTAGGTAAATTTGTTTTGCTGCATGTATTATTTGTTGCTGTGTAACAAATTACCCCCAAATTCAGGAATTTAAACATTTGTTGTTTTAAAGTTTCCATGGGTCAGGAATCCAGTGTGGTTTAGTTGGGTGCCTCTGATTCAATATATCTTAAAGTGCTGAAGTTGCAGTGAAGCTGTTGGCAGAGGCTTCAGGCTCATCTACGCCTAAGTGCTGCGAATCTGCTTCTAAGTTTAGTCATGTGGTCATGGGCACATGGCAGTCCTTGGTACCTTTCCTGGGGGCTTCTCCTTAAGGTGAACAATCTGGGAGAGAGCAAGAGAGCATCCCCAAGAAAGACACTGCGGTGGTTCTGTCACTACGTCAGATGTGACATCCCATCACTTTTCTTGTATTCTATTCAATAGAAAGCAGTCACCAGGTTCAGGCTTACACGGGGGTGTCAATGCCAGGAGGTGATCATGGGGTCATCTTAAAGCCTGCCTACCATACTAACCTTCAGAAATTCAAAGTACCTGTGGATTTTTCCTCCCCTTTTTCTTTCCTTAATCAACTGATTTTGCATCATTCATAGAGCATCTATCATTGTATAATGCCTTGCATAGGAAATGCAACAACATTTAGTAACAGAGCTCTCTATTCCCCTTGAGGGACCCAAATCTATGGTGAGATAATACAAGCCTGTCTGTATCCATCCTGAAGGTGGTTTGAATGCTCAGGCAGAGGAACAAGCAGTGCTGCGGTGACTCTGAAGAGGGAACTATTTCTTTTTGGGAAATCAATCAAGGAGAGCTTCCTTTACTCTTTCCATTTCCCAAATAGGAAGAAAGGGGAAAAAAGGAGAAAGGTGGGAAGGCAGAAAGGTTAGTGAAAAGGATAAGAAAGAAAACAAAGAAGGAGGGAAGTAGGGAAGGAACAAAGGGAGAGGAGGAGGGAGGAAGGAAGGAAAAGAGGAAGGAAAGAAGTTGAGGAAGGGAAGAAGGAAGCAAGAAAGGAAATAAAGAAGAAAGGATGGAAAGAAAGAAATTGTGACAGAGGTTATTTTTTAATTTCACTTCTTTCCTCAAAAATATTTTAATGATTTTCTATTACATAAATAAATTATAAACATTGATATTCAAAGTTTTGCCAACTGTTTCTTTCACTGTGTTCCTTATCCAACTTCTCCCTCCCACACTTAAATGTTGAAGTAAATAATGGATGGATCCAGGATTTCAATCCAATCTTGCCAGTTACTAAAGCTCGTATGATTTCTACCAGACTACTCTGCTTCCCAGGTCAATATTACTTGACAACTTTTTAGCAGGGGAAAAACAAAACAAAACAAAACAAAACAGTGTGACCATCACTTCCAAGACCTCAACTGGAATGAATCAGGAAATGGTAATAGAAGTGACTAAGGACAGGGAAAATGCAGAGTTGAAGAGTTCATTTGGGGACTTGCCACTTTGAAGTTATGACAGGACCTCATGAATGGTAAGATCTGAGGCGAGAGTAAGTCTGAAGACAGTGGAAGATTTTGAGTCATGTTCAGAAGTGATAACTAAAGTGGTAGTAGTAGTTGATATATTCAGTATTGATAAAAACTGACACTGGTAGTTTTCCCCCACATAGAAGAGAACATGAAAAGGTTAAACAGAACCCCAGACAGATGTATTCCACTTCAGGTGGCATTGCTAAATGCGAAATAGTAGGTAACCGTGGAGAAATTGTTTTTCAATAGTAAGGTACTCTTTCCAGTAGAGCTCACTTGGAAGGAGTTCTTCTCCCACCAAAAGCCATGGAACTCTGTATAAAACTTTATGCCACTTGTGGTGGGCAGTCTCTACAATGGTTTCCAGTGATCCCCATCTCTTGGTGTTCATGCCTTGAGTAAGACCTGTCCCTGAGAGTGGGTTGGACTTAGTAAGTTGCTTCAAAGAAATAGAATAAAACAAAGGTAACACATGTCATTTCTGCAATTAGGTTACAAAAAAGACCATTTTTCATGTTGGGCACACCCTCTAGCTCATTTGCTTACTTGCTCTGAGAGAACACAAATGCAATGTTGTGAGTTGCCCTATGGAGAGGCCCTTTGACCAGGAACTGATATCTTTGGGTGGATATCTGAGACCTGCCAACACCCATGGGCATCCTTTTGGATGGGCATCCTCTCCCAGCAAGTCTCAATATGACCACAGCCCTAACCAATACCTTGATTGCAAGGTTGTGAGAAACCCGGAGAAATAGCATCCAGCTAAGTTATGCCTGGATTTCTGACCCTCAGAAACTGTCAAATAATACATGTTTATTGTTTTAAGTCACTACATTTTGGGGTAATTTGTTACAGAGCAGTAGAAAACTAATGCATCACTTCAAGCACTTCAAGGTAAGACAAAATAGTTACTCTCTGGTGTTGGTAACAGGAAGCTGAAGCAGAACATCTCAGAGAACTCAAATTAAGGTGGAATGAATCTCTTTACACATCAGCTTTCTGCAGATCTGTATAGTGGTTGATTGGAATTGGAATATATAGATCTTTGGACGTATTTTTAAACTTCATATGTGTGACTGAGTTTGGTCCTTGTGCAAGTGGTGATGGAAAAACAGAATTCTCTATAAGCAGTCCCAATACAAGGAAGGTATGAATTAGCACAAGGCATGAACCAAGGCTGAGAAGTGAAGCAAAGGAAAGGACTCAGACAAGATTAGACTGGAGACCATTTCATTAGTTTCTCTGGTAGAATCCGCAAAAATTTCAAGTCAGAAAGTACTAGAATTTAAACCAGAAGACCATAGTCATGATACCTACATATTACTTGTAGTGTATGGTACACATAGTAAAAATCCCAGAGCCAAACCCAAAGCGTATTACTATTAGAGCATGAATGTCTAAATAGCAATCTGTGGTATTAGCCACAGCCTACATAAAGTAGACTGTGTATATAATCCCTACTATGTGCCAGGCACTTTTCCAAGCTGATGATTTACATATGATCATTGACCTCATGTTAAGTACTATTATTATCCTCACTTTGTAAATGAGGAAACTGAGGCCCAAAATCTTTAAATAACTTGCTTAAGTATCCATCTAGAAAGCTGTAAAATATGGATTTGAGCAGAGGCAGTCTGGCTTCAGAATCCACTTGTTACCACTGTTCTGAAATGTATTTTTAATGAATCTTTCCATGGAAACAGAAAGCAAATGGCCAATAGTTATTCTTTAGCATTTAGTCCTAAAAGCAGAAAGCAAAAGACAATTCTTAACCTTCCAGATAGTATTAAAGACAAGAAAAGAACTCATCCTTTGGGAAAAGATAGACAGGATGAACTGGACATTTCTGTCTGCTGCTCCAGATCTGGTCTCTGCCTTTATCTTCCCAGCTCTGTACTCTAGAAAGCTGACCTATATACACTGCAACAACTTTCTCTCTTGTCCCAGGCTTTTTCAGAAGGGCTGGGAAGTTGCAGCAGGGACATCCTCCAGCTCTTTTCTAGTTGGGTTGTCATGGGATGGTAGCATCCTCTCTGGAACATCAGAACTGTTGACTGGCAACACTGTCTGCAGAACTACCCTCTCCAGGACCCAGAAATACATTACTACCCTTGCCCCTTAAGTTTAAGGCATGGTAGCCCATCCTGGAGGCATTGTAATATCCTTCATGGGTTCTCTTTCTTCTCTTGTTTGAATATATTAGCTCTGTATGTCCTCTTCTACTATGATCCTGGACAGATCTTAGGGTTTTCTTATCATGGCAAAGTTCAGAAAACTTGCTTTGAAGTTTGAGGTGAAGATTTCAAGATTTTTGTGTCACTTATACTCTCTTCCCAATTTGCCCCGTACAGTCTTGAGTCAAGCTTTCATAGGGAGAGGGACAGAAAGGCTTCAATAAAGCAAAAGGCTGTATCAGCACAAGTGAGTGAGAAAACAAAACAAGAGGTGACCCAGTAACCAAATGGAAGGTTACAATAGCTACTCAGGGGTAGCTTTTAGATTAGTCCAGACTCTCCTAAATACAGAAGGCAACATTTATAGGGCTGCTTTTACAGCTTTTTTGCTAAAAACACTATAAACCAGAGAATACATTCATTGTGACCAATTTCCCCTGATTGTACTCTCAATTGATGTGGCCCTAGGGAGATTAACATGATATATATTTATGCTATTGAAAGTAATTCTTAATTTGTATAATGTTCAGAAGTAAAATGGCTCCTTTAGGTATACTGATAAGAAAAATGGGTTACACATAGCTGACAATTTAGTCAAAATTCTAGTGAACCAGAATAAATAATTTGAGAAGAAAGAAAACTAAATTGTGGGTGTTATAGTTGTCAAGGAATTTAGGTGCCTTTTATTCATAATGAATCCCCACATGGTTCGTATGAGGAAGGCTAATCTTACTAGTCATTTCGATGAGTACCAGACACCAGAGTGCAAAGAGCATGAGAGCCAGTCCACATTCGTTAGGAAATTTTCAACTCCTGTCTCTCAGTTTCACTCTGGAACTCATCTTCATAGGCTAGTGATAAGGAAATGATAGCCAGGAGGCCAAATCTTGCCACTTATTTTTGTAAATAAAGTTTTGTTAAAACACAGCCATGCACACTTGTTAATGTACTATTTTTGGCGGCTTTCCACACTGCCAGCATTAAGCAGCTGCAAAAGAGATGATGGCCCACAAAACTTAAAACAGTGTTATCTAGTTCTTTACATAAAAAAAGCTTGCTGACCTCCAATCTAGGCTATCAACAGTTTTCCTGTCCTTCTTCGAATTCTGAGCATAAAATGCTGTGCACTAACATTCCCTTTCTTCCTTCATCTTTTTCAATTCTATGGAGATACATTATCTTGGACTGCACAACTCAGAAATAGCAGGATGGAAAAGGACAAGCCCAAGATAGTAAGTAGCCAGGAGAACTGTGCCCATCTGGTTCAAAGGAAAAACATTTCACTTTTCTAAGATTTTGTTGAATTTAAATAATCCCTTCAAGCTCTAAAATTATTAGTGTGTGAAGAGTCTAAAGTATGATCCTTGGAAATAACTAATGTTTTATATTAAGAGAAGAAAATAAAAGCCTATTAAAAAATCATAGATAGCAATGGAATAATTGTCCCAAAACTGCCCTTTTCCAGATTAATTTTCTGAAATTCACATTTTAGATATGGCAATCTCCTACCCAACGCTTTCAAAATTTTTTCTTGCCTAGTGATGTAGAACCATAGATATTATATGGGTAAAAATCACCATTAAAAAGGCACATTTCTGAAAGAGCCGTGCATCATCATAACATTGATACAGAATTTTGAATTATGAAAGCTAATATTACATATTTTTAGGATACATATATACATGCAAAAGGATGTGCATGAGAAAGATAAGCACATTATTCCAAAAAGGGATACCTCTGGTTGGAAAAAGAAAAGGAATATGATCTGGGATGAACACATGGGAAACTTCAGTTGTAATTTGTAAATTGTTTTTCTTACATTGAATGCTGTATACACAGGTATTTGTTTATTTACTTGTTTATTTGAACTTCTTGTGATTCTGAGATATTTAAGAAAAAAAGCATAAAATAATTATACATACGTTGTCAGAATGTGGTCTTTCCCTTTCTCCTTGGTTCAGTTGGTTTGGTATACCCAAAGCACCAGGGGTGCAGATGTCTAAAGAAGTCTCTGCTACTTGCAGTCCTTGAGAGACATAATCTCTTGAGGGAATAGTCCCAGTGTAGAAGCAACTCCTTGAGGTTGCCTGGATTTCCTGTATCTTTCTGGTCTTTTCTTTCTGAAATATGTATTTATATAGATATACATTTATATATATATATACACACACATGCATATATATGTATTGTGTATTTATATATAATATATTATATATTTGTATTTCTTTATTATTATATATAATATATATTAAATATATAATATAATATAGAGATATATACTCTGAAATATATGGATATATATTTCAGATGAGTAAGAGTTGGGAGAATGGTAGAGTAGGAATCACCAGTAATCCATCTCCCACCTAAACAACAACTGACAAAACTGTCTAAAGTAACTATTTCAGAACTATGAAGTTTGTTTAAATGCTTACAGCTTCCAGGGGAAAGCTTGGCTGATAAATTAGGATTAATATTACTGCTTTAGCTGTTAGCTCTCCAGTGGCAACCTATCCCCCACCTTCAGCCCCAGTGCAGGCAACTGTAGGCACAAAAATCTACATTCCTCATGTGGCTCACAGGAGTCAGGGTGGCCAATGAGGATATCATCCTCCAAATATGAAGGTCCTATTTTCTGATTATGGATGGCTGTTTCTGATTGCTGAAATGCAGACATACAGGCTGCCTGACTTTATTTTAACCCCCTTGGACTGAGCAGCTTCCAGGGGATTTCAATGAACTGTATTTATTTCATATGTTCATGAATGGGAAGATTTTTTTTTTTTAATCTATGTATATGGGGGAATTTAGAAAGCCACTCCCTGTGCCCAAGGAAAGACATAGTCTCAGAAAAGACCTGAGAAGACTATAGTATTTCAGTTCAGGCTAATCCCTGTTACAGAGATACCCTATAACAATCAAAACCAAACCAAAACAAACAAAACCTAACAAGAGTAACAAAAACCAGAATCTAACTTTCAGAGTTACCACATTATAAGATTCAAATATCCTGTTTTCAACAAAAAAATTTGCTAGGTATACAAAGAAATGGTCAAATATGACCCATTTAAAGAAATGCAAAAATGGACAGAAAGTGTACCTGAGGAAGCCCAGATGTTGGACTTAACAGACAGTGATTTTTAAACAACTGTCTTAAAGATGCTCAAAAAGCTAAAGAAACATTTCGACAAAGACAGGAAAACCATATGCAAAGAAAATGTGAATATCAATAAAAATATGGAAATTATAAAAAGGAACCAAAAATAAAATCTGGGGCTGAAATGTACAATAACAGAAAAGAACAATATATTGGAGTGGCTCAATAACTATTCCACAATATCAAGTAGAAGAAAGAATCAGCAAACTTGAAGAGGGAACAATTGAAATTATTGAGTCTGATGAATAGGAAGAAAATGAGTGAAGAAAAATGAAAAGAGCCAAAGGGATCTGTGGAAATATGCATTATGAGAATCCCAGAAGAAGAGAGAAAGGGGTAGAAAGACTATTTGAAGAAAAAATGGCTGAAAATTTCCCACATTTGAGAAACTTAATGATACTAGGTAGGATACATTCAAAATGATCCACACCAAGACAAACTGCCAAAGTCAAAAACAAGGACTCTTAAAAGCAACAACACAGAACTTCATTATAAGGACTCTTTAATAAGATTATCAGTTAATTTCTCGTCAGAAACCTTTTAATCCAGAAATCAGCAAGCTGACATATTCTAAGTGCTAAAACAAACAAACAAAGTAACTGAATTCTATATCTGGCAAAATTGTTCTTCAAAAATGAAAGAGAAATTAAGAGATCTTCAAATTAAAAAAAAAAAAAGAAAAGATGAGGGAGTGTATAAATTCTTAACCTTCTTCTAAAAAAGTCCTTCAGGTTGAAATAAAACAAACAAACAAACAAACAAAAAACTAGGCAATAACTTCAAGCCACATGAAGAAGTAAAGCTCCCTGGTAAAAGTAAATATATAGGTAATTATGAAAGCTTGTATTATTGTAATTTTGGCTTGTAACTCCACCTTTAATTCTCTACATGATTTAAGAGACAAATGCATAAAAATAATTATTAATCTGTGTTATTGGGAAGACAATATATAAAGATGCAATGTATAATATCAGCAAAAAGAAGAGCCAGAGGATAAAGTTGCATAGGAGCAATGTGTTTGTAAGCTATTAAAATTAAATTCTTATAAATTCAAATTAAATAGTTATAACTTTATACTGTTAAATGTAATCTCTATGGTAACTGCAAAGAAAATGTCTATAGATTGTACACAAAAGAAAATGAGAAAAGAATTAAAATGTTTTGCTACAAAAAAATCAACTAAACACAGAAGCTGGTATAGAGAAAATAAGGGGCCAAAAAAAAAAAAAAAAGAAGCTTTAAAGTTTATATGAAACAAATAGCAAAATGTCAGAAGTAAGTCACTCCTTGTCAATAATTACTTTAAATGTAAATGGATTAAACTCTATAAGCAAAAGAAAAGATTGACAGAATGGATTTTTTAGAAAATATATCTATTAGAGACTCAATTTAGATCCAAAGACACAAATATATTGAAAGTGAAAGAAGAGAAAAGAAATTCTATGCAAATAGTAACCAAAAGATAGCTGGGATGGCTATACTCTAACAGATAAAATAGACTTTAAATAAAACAAATTTATTTACAAAAAATAAAGAAAGGTGTTTTATATTAACAAAATGTTCAGTATAGTAAGGTGATATAACATTTATAAATACTTATGCTTTTAATAACAGGATGTGGAGAAACTGGAACCCTTGTGCATTCCTGGTGGGAATGTGAAATGGTGCAAACTCTATGGAAAACAGTTTTGCATTTTCTCAAAAAGTCAAGCATAGAATCACCATATAAGCCAGCAGTTCTGCTCCTAGGTGTATATACAGAAGACTTGAAAGTAGGGACTCAGACAGATATTTATACACCAATGTGCTTAACAACATTATTCACATAGCCAGAGGTAGATAGATAGATAGATAGATAGATAGATAGATAAATACAATGTGATACAAGCACATAATAAAATGTTATCCAGCCTTTAAAAAAGGAATGACATTTTGATATATGCTACAACGTGGATGACCATTGAAAATATGCTTAACAAAATGAGCCAGACACAGAACGACAAATATTGTTAATTCCACTTATAAGGAGTACCCAGGACAAGCACATTTTTAGTGACAGAAAGTAGAATAGGGTTATCCAGAACTGGGGAAGAAGACAATTGAGCACTATGGTTATTGAGTACAGTTTTTGTTGGGGATCATGAAAATTTTCCAAATATAGACAGTGGTGATGGTTACACAACACTTTGGATGTATTTAATGCCACTGAATTGCACGATTATGAATAGTTAAAATGGTAAATATGTCACTTATATTTTACTACAATATAAAATTATCTCTGGGGACAGTCCTGTAGCAGGACAGAGAGCATCACAGGATAGGCAGGACCTAGTCTGATATGGGAAATAAAAATTCTGTGGCTGCTAGAGTTTGAGAAAAAGTTATAATTGCTTAGAAAATACAACTTTCTTTCCTGTCCCTGTCCAGGTTCTGGAAGAATGTGTGCAAACTCACACTTCCTTAAGTACTAAATCTATATACAACACACTTGAAGCATTGGAGACATTCTGCCTTGAAGAACTAACAGATCTATACAGAACTGAGTCAGAGAACATGCCATGGTAAATTGACTGATTTTTTTATATCAAAAATCTATTTTATTTAGAATTGAGAAGCTTGTCTGATTCCTAGGGCATTTCAATCACCCCAAGGTAGAGAAATGATGGAAGATCAATTGGGAAAAAGCATGTTATAAAGCTATTAGAAATTGTTTTGAATCCACTAAAGCCTATCACCTCATCCTGGTTACTGCTCTATCTCCAGTATCCAGCACAGTGTTGGCATAACTTAGATCTTCAAAAATTATTTTTTAAGTGAAGAAATGTCCTCTAATTTAAACTCCTAAGATGGATCATTGTACACTTAGGTCTATATAGATGGCATGTGATTAAGTCACTTTTGTGTAGATGTGTTTTTGGTATATATGTCTTGAATAATATCCCATTGCATGTAATTGATGATACCATAATTTTTCCCAGATACAATATGAGGGTCAACTACTCCAGATGATGTTAAAATTGATTGGTTGGGTTCAATAACAACTGGACTTTGGTTTTTATCTCTTTATAATATCAGTATTCACTTGCCAATCATTGCTCACATTGCTTCATCATGAAATTCTTTTATAGCTTTGAATTTTAATATTTTGCTTTAGTTTTGATTAAAAACAATCTTTAAACATTATAGAAACAAAAGTATTAATTTGTGCTTGTGACTGTAAATAGTAATGATGTATACAGTTATAATAATAATAATAATAATAGATCCTAAAATGGAGGAGAGAGAAGTAAGAAAAAGCTTCTGTAATGAATACATGTAACTCTAATTTACTCTTAGAGCTGAAGTCCTTGAAGAAAATGCATCTCTTTATCTATACAACATTAGCATTATTTCTATATCACCTACAATCTGTATTATTAAACTATAAAAGTGAGAAGTTTTAAATGACATTCAGATTTCAGGAAGATTCTGTATGAACAGAAAAAACAGTAGGTTCATGCAAACAGGCACATATATTGGCAAGCTGACATGCACAAATATAGACACCATCTAAAGATGGCTGTGAGGAGAGAACCATGTCAAAGCTGATAAATTATTCATCACCTGTTCTGCAGAATGAACACTATCAGGTAATGATCTGTAATTATTAATAAATAATTTAAGCTTTAATAGCTCTGAAATGAAATGCTTAATTGCATCACAACATAATTAATGGAATTAGCTGCGATGTTTAAAATGAGAATTTTTTTTCTTCAATCATTCTTTTTCACATTTTCTTTCCCACAAATGTTGGTAACCCAAAGGATAAATAGGGTGATTAAATTCTAAATGTGTCCCTGTATGTGCGTATGTACATGTGTGTAGTATGTATTTCAGCATGGGGATATGTATGTGTGCATTTGTTCTGTGACTTGATATCCAAAGTATTCTAGGAAGTGGAGAAAGAGGCTTTCTTTCTGAATCACCCCTGACAGTAACCCTAGTAGTGACTTTTTCTCAGATTGGTACCATATTTAATTGGTACAATATTTAATTCAGCTCCTACTGTACACAAAGCTTTGTGGTGGGCATGGGGGTGGTCAGGTGGGAGGAAATGAGGGAGTGAAACTACATGCACAAATAAGATGTACACCTGGCTTTTGGGAAGTTATGGTTTCCTGGGCAGCAACAGTCATGAGACACAAAGCACAGATCCCAATTTACAAACTTGTTGGTGAAACTGGAAAACACAGAGGTAAGGATCATGAAAACAAAGATCAGCAAGTGCAAGAATGAGGTTTGTGGACATGCATAGCTCATGGAGTTCCAGGTCCCACCCAGCATCTGACTCTAACACCTTTCTCACTGTAGGATCCATAGTGGTTCATAGAGTTCTCATTATCTCTCTTTATCTCATAATCTATCATTTTCCTCATAATCCCCACATTATCTTTGAACTTCCAGACTTTTTCTACTTTGGCTTCTTTCTGGGAATCATTTCTTACCTCTTGCTTACCACCTGCTCCCACATCATATAGGCCCTTAAGCCTTGACAAGCCTTAAAGGAGGCCTAAAAGAGATGTTAAAGAATCACAGATTTGGGAACTGCTCACCAGGAATGTGTTCTGGAAGTGGCAGTGAGTGTGGAAAAGAGATAGTCAGGGATGAGTAAGTACAGACTAAAGAGCAAGGATTCAACTGGATGGGGTCAGGACAAAGTCAGAGAAAAGGACAGGAGGGAAGAAAGTGTGTTTGAAGTGGAGGTCCAGAGGGTAGCTGGGAAGGCTGCCTAGAGATATTTACCATCCACATCTACCAAGTTCTGTGCTCGTTGGTATTCTTGGATCTTTACAGATATTTACCCATTTAGTGTCTCAATAGTCCTGTGAAAGACAATTATCCTATGGTTTCACTCACAGGTGGAACATAAGGAATAGCACAAAGGACCTTAGGGGAAGGGAGGGAAAACTGAATGGGAAGAAATCAGAGAGGGAGACAAATCATGAGAGACTCTGGACTCTGGGAAACAAACTGAGGGTTACAGAACAGAGGTGGTGGGGGATGGGGTAACCAGGTGATGGGTATTAAGGAGGGCACGTGTTGTGATGAGCACTGGGTGTATAACAGAACTAATGATGTAGTATGTGCTGGCTAACTGAACACAAACAAAAAGAAGTACTGTCATTATTGAATAGCATATTCCCATTTGACAAGCAAGGAAATGAAGGCACATAATGGTTATTTACCCATGGGTACAAAACTAGCCAGAGCTGGAACTGAGATTTGAACCTAGTATCTCTGGCTCCAGAGTCTACACAGTTGCCTTCTGTGCTCTTCTGATTTAAATCAGCTTAAATTCATAGGGGAGAAATCTTAAGTTATGAACTTTAAGAGATGTGTACATGGCAACTCTACCAAAAGCTGGGTTTGTCTGGAGTTTTTACTTCTGGTATCTGCATTCTACCCCCAGCCCCATTCCATGGCACCAGAGTGGGAGGAATGCACTCCCCTATCATTTGTCTTTTGGCTTTGCCAGGAGGCTTGCTTTGGACAATGTGCCAGTGGGTGTGACTTAAGGAAAAGCTTGAAATGTGCTTGTGTGGTTGGGTTCACTCTCTTGTCTTCTTGAATTTTCCCATAAGTAGAATATGTCTCAGGTAGATACTAGTTCAAAGAAGTTGTAAAACATGCAGAGCAAACCTCAATCCAGTCCCTTGCTTAGAGACAGACTTAGTCAAGGATGACATAGAAGAACTGTGACCAGCAGATCTATAGCCTGAAGCAGAGCTACCCCTGCTTACCTGCATACCAGTGAGCATGGAAATAAAAACTTAATGCTATATGACATTAGGATTTTGTAGTTGTTGGTTACGTATCATTATTGTGACAATAGCTGACTAATATTGCACCATCATCCCACCCTCAGGCATCCTTAGATATAGACACTTAATTTCTTTCAGTTTTACTTGTAGTATCAAGCCAAGGCAGTTTCAAGACAAGCTTCCAAGCCCTCATTCCAACCAGATGGCTCCCCGTGGGCACTTTGGCATAGAAATTCTGGAACAATCACAGCATAGGTAGAAATTAGTAGAGCTGGGATGCAAATTCAGTTTTTGACTCAGAATCCTAGATTTCAGCCAATGAATTAGAGGGCCCATCAAAGATGAATGAGCCTGTGCCCCAGTCCCCAGCTGAAAGTGCCTGCCAATAGCTGCAAGCAGTGGTACTCTGCCTCCAGATTCATCCATACTACCTCTACATTGCTCACTCTTGCTTCTTTTACCTCTTACTTCTCTGGCAGTCTTTGTTTGACTCCAGGCCTTGCCTCCCATTCTTCATCTGGCCTTGAAACATAGATGACTCAATCATGAGATTAAGTTTCCCATCTCTGATCTCAGCACCATTTGTGAGGCACAACTTTCAGGATTCCCCTTTTAATCTAAGCACACTTCAGTCTCAGGTAAGAAGCTTTCTTTCCACTTTGGCCCCTCTTGCCTCCATCTAGTGAGTAGGATCAGATATATTGAACAGAGAAATAAGCCCAACTCAAATCCTTATTCTATACAGGATGTTAAACACAGAGACACCTGCGCTGATAACCTGTGGTGGAAAGAGTCATGTGTCAGTTGGCAACAAGGGGGCAGGTCTATCTGAGAGAAGCGAGGAGAAAGAAACAGAGAATCCAACTCAGTTGTTGCAGGAGCCTAGGAGACCTGTTATTGTTAGATGAAGGCAAAGACCAGGACGAGAAGGATGGGTAGACATGGCACTTATTAAACTGCTACTTTGTAAGGAAGAGTCAAGATGGCAGAGAAGTAGCAGGCTGAGAGACATCCGGTAGAAGGAGATCAGCTAGATAGCTTATCTAACCATTGTGAACACCTACAAATCCAACGGGAAATCGAAGAGAAGAAGAGCAACAATTCTAGACACAGAAAATCAACCACTTCCTGAAAGGTAGGACCTGCAGAGAAGTGAATCAAAAGCGACAGGAAGACAGACCACGGGGGGAGGGGCCGGCTCCCGGCAAGCGGCGGAGCAACGGAGCACAAAATCGGGACATTTAAAAGTCTGCTCCACGGAGGGACATCGCTCCAGAGGCTAAACCGGGGGGAAGCCCAGGCGGGGTCAGCATAACCCCAGGTCCTGCGGGGTCACAGAAGGACCGGGGGTGTCTGAATGCCACAGAGCTCACAGGTGTTAGAGCAGGGAAGCCTGCTACAGCGACAAAGCTGAGGAGTGAGCTCTCATCCCGGGGTTACCTTGTGCCGGTTGCAGGCTGGGTAGGCTCAGAGCGTGGCCTGAGGCCGCAGAGACAGAAGCGACTGGGCGCTTTTCACCAAGTGCCAGCAATTGGCTGCTTTCCTCCAGGCGTGACTGCAGGCCAGGGAGGCGGGCGGTTGGGCGTTTTTTTCTGAGGGCGCACTGAGGAGCAGGACCCCAAGCTCTCGGCTCCTCCGTCCGGGCCAGAGATTGGGAGGCCACCATCTTCATTCCCATCCTCCAGAACTCTATGGAAAGCGCTCAGGGAACAAAAGCTCCCGAAAGCAAACCAGAGTGGATTACTTAGCCCAGCCCCTGGCAAGGGCGTGCAATTCCGCCTGTGGCAAAGACACTTGAGAATCACTACAACAGGGCCCTCCCCCAGAAGATCAACAAGAAACCCAGCCAAGACCAACTTCACTCACCAAGAACAGCAGAATTCTAGAGGAGGAGAAAGCAGATCTTATCTGAACAAAATGACAAGGCGGAAAAACTCACCACAAAAAAAAGAACAAGAGGCAGTACTGAAGGCTGGGGACCTAATCACTACGGACATTGGTAATATGACAGATCTAGAGTTCAGAATGACGATTCTCAAGGTTCTAGCCGGGATGGAAAAAGGCATAGAAGATACTAGAGAAACCCTTTAATATGAAGATATTAGAGAGATAAAAGCCCTTTCTGGAGAAATAAAAGAACTAAAATCTAACCAAGTTGAAATCAAAAAAGCTATTCATGAGGTGCAATCAAAAATGGAAGCTCTCACTGCTAGGATAAATGAGGCAGAAGAAAGAATTAGTGACATAGAAGACCAAATGACAGAGAATAAAGAAGCTGAGCAAAAGAGAGACAAACAAATACTGGACCACGAGGAGAGAATTCGAGAGATAAGTGACACCATAAGACGACGCAACATTAGAATACTTGGGATTCCAGAAGAAGAAGAAAGAGAGAGGGGAGCAGAAGGTATATTGGAGACAATTATTGGAGAGAATTTCCCTAATATGGCAAAGAGAACAAACATCAAAATCCAGGAGATGCTAAGAACGCCCCTCAAAATCAATAAAAATAGGTCCACACCTCATCACCTGATAGTAAAATTTACAAGTCTTAGCGACAAAGAGAAAATCCTGAAAGCAGCCCGGGAAAAGAAGTCTGTAACATACAAGGGTAAAAACATTAGATTGGCAGCAGACCTATCCACAGAGACCTGGCAGGCCAGAGAGAACTGGCATGATATATTCAGAGCACTAAACGAGAAAAACATGCAGCCAAGAATACTATATCCGGCTAGGCTATCATTGAAAATAGAAGGAGAGATAAAGAGCTTTCAGGACAAACAAAAGCTGAAAGAATTTGCAAACACCAAACCAGCTCTACAGGAAATATTGAAAGGAGTCCTCTAAGCAAAGAGAGACCCTAAAAGGAGTAGATCAGAAAGAAACAGAGACAATATACAGTAACAGTCACCTTACAGGCAATACAATGGCACTAAATTCATATCTCTCAATAGTTACCCTGAATGTTAATGGGCTCAATGCCCCAACCAAAAGACACAGGGTATCAGAATGGATAAAAAGACAAAACCCATCAATATGCTGCCTACAAGAAACTCATTTTAGACCCGAAGACACCTCCAGATTTAAAGTGAGGGGGTGGAAAACAATGTACCATGCTAATGGACATCAGAAGAAAGCTGGGGTGGCAATCCTTATATCAGATCAATTAGATTTTAAGCCAAAGACTATAATAAGAGATGAGGAAGGACACTATATCATACTCAAAGGGTCTGTCCAACAAGAAGATGTAACAATCTTAAATATCTATGCCCCTAACATGGGAGCAGCCAACTATATAAACCAATTAATAACAAAATCAAAGAAATACATCGAGAGTAATACAATAATAGCAGGGGACTTTAACACTCCCCTCACTGAAATGGACAGATCCTCTAAGCAAAAGATCAACAAGGAAATAAAGGCCTTAAATGACACACTGGACCAGATGGACATCACAGATCTATTCAGAACATTCCATCCCAAAGCAACAGAATATACATTCTTCTCTAGTGCACATGGAACATTCTCCAGAATAGACCACATCTTGGGTCATACATCAGGTCTCAATCAGTACCAAAAGATTGAGATCATTCCCTGCATATTTTCAGACCACAATGCTCTGAAGCTAGAACTCAATCACAAGAGGAAATTTGGAAAGAACGCAAATACATGGAGACTAAACAGCATCCTTCTAAAAAATGAATGGGTCAACCAGGAAATTAAAGAAGAATTGAAAAAATTCATGGAAACAAATGATAATGAAAACACAACAGTTCAAAATCTGTGGGACACAACAAAGGCAGTCCTGAGAGGAAAATATATAGCGGTGCAAGCCTTTCTCAAGAAACAAGAAAGGTCTCAAATACACAACCTAACCCTACACCTAAAGGAGCTGGAGAGAGAACAACAAAGAAAGCGTAAACCCAGCAGGAAAAGAGAAATCATAAAGATCAGAGCAGAAATCAATGAAATAGAAACTAAATAAACAATAGAACAAATCAACAAAACTAGGAGCTGGTTCTTTGAAAGAATTAATAAGATTGATAAGCCCCTGGCCAGACTTATCAAAAAGAAAAGAGAAAGGACACAAATAAATAAAATCATGAATGAAAGAGGAGAGATCACAACCAACACCAAAGAAATACAAACAATTATAAGAACATACTACGAGCAACTCTATGGCAACAAATTTGACAATCTGGAAGAAATGGATACATTTCTAGAGATGTATAAACTACCACAACTGAACCAGGAAGAAATAGATAACCTGAACAGACCCATTACCAGTAAGGAGATTGAAACAGTCATCAAAAATCTCCAAACAAACAAAAGTCCAGGACCAGACAGCTTCCCAGGGGAATTCTACCAAACATTTAAAGAAGAATTAATTCCTATTCTCATGAAACTGTTCCAAAAAATAGAAATGGAAGGAAAACTTCCAAACTCATTCTATGAGGCCAGCATCACCTTGATCCCAAAACCAGACAAGGATCCCACCAAAAAAGAGAATTACAGACCAATATCCTTGATGAACACAGATGTGAAAATTCTCACCAAAATACTGGCCAATAGGATCCAACAGTACATTAAAAGGATTATTCACCATGACCAAGTGGGATTTATTCCAGGGCTGCAAGGTTGGTTCAACATCCGCAAATCCATCAATGTGATACAATACCTTAATAAAAGAAAGAGTAAGAACCATATGATACTCTCAATAGATACCGAAAAAGCATTTGACAAAGTGCAGCATCCCTTCCTGATTAAAACTCTTCAAAGTGTAGGGATAGAAGGCACATACCTCAATATTATCAAAGCCATCTATGAAAAACCCACCGCAAATATCATTCTCAATGGAGAAAAACTGAAAGCTTTTCCGCTAAGGTCAGGAACACGGCAGGGATGTCCGTTATCACCACTGCTGTTCAATATAGTACTAGAAGTCCTAGCCTCAGCAATCAGACAACAAAAAGAAATTAAAGGCATCCAAATTGGCAAAGAAGAAGTCAAACTATCACTCTTTGCAGATGATATGATACTATATGTGGAAAACCCAAAAGGCTCCACTCCAAAACTGCTAGAACTTATACAGGAATTCAGTAAAGTGTCAGGATATAAAGTCAATGCACAGAAATCAGTCGCATTTCTTTACACTAACAACAAGACAGAAGAAAGAGAAATTGAGGAGTCAGTCCCATTTACAATCACACCCAAAACCATAAGATACCTAGGAATAAATCTAACCAAACAGGCAAAGAATTTATACTCAGAAAACTATAAAGTACTCATGAAAGAAATTGAGGAAGACACAAAGAAATGGAAAAATATTCCATGCTCATGGATTGGAAGAACAAATATTGTGAAAATGTCTATTCTACCTAAAGCAATCTACACATTTAATGCAATCCCTATCAAAATCCCATCCATTTTTTTATAGAAATAGAACAAATGATCCTAAAATTTATATGGAACCAGAAAAGACCTCAAATAGCCAAAGGAATATTGAAAAAGAAAGCCAAAGTCAGTGGTATCACAATTCCAGACTTCAAGCTTTATTACAAAGCTGTCATCATCAAGACTGTATGGTACTGGCACAAAAACAGACATATAGACCAATGGAACAGAATAGAGAGCCCAGAAATAGACCCTCAACTCTATGGTCAACTAATCTTCGACAATGCAGGAAGGTATGTCCAATGGAAAAAAGACAACCTCTTCAACAAATGGTGCTGGGAAAATTGGACAGCCACATGCAGAAAAATGAAATTGGACTATTTCCTTACACCACACACGAAAATAGACTCAAAATGGATGAAGGACCTCAATGTGAGAAAGGAACCCATCAAAATCCTTGAGGACAATGCAGGCAGCAACCTCTTTGACCTCAACCGCAGCAACTTCTTCCTAGGAACATCACCAAAGGCAACAGAAGCAAGGGCAAAAATGAACTATTGGGATTTCATCAAGATCAAAAGCTTTTGCACAGCAAAGGAAACAGTTAACAAAACCAAAAGACAACTGACAGAATGGGAGAAGATATTTGCAAACGACATATCAGATAAAGGGCTAGTATCCAAAATCTATAAAGAGCTTATCAAACTCAATACCCAAAGAACAAATAATCCAGTCAAGAAATGGGCAGAGGACATGAACAGACATTTCTGCAAAGAAGACATCCAGATGGCCAACAGACACATGAAAAAATGCTCCACATCACTCGGCATCAGGGAAATACAAATCAAAACCACAATGAGATACCACCTCACACCAGTCAGAATGGCTAAAATGAACAAGTCAAGAAATGACAGATGCTGGCGAGGATGTGGAGAGAGGGGAATCCTCCTACACTGTTGGTGGGAATGCAAGCTGGTGCAACCACTCTGGAAAACAGTGTGGAGGTTCCTCAAAAAACTGAAAATAGAGCTACCCTACGACCCAGCAATTGCACTCCTGGGTATATATCCTAAAGATACAAACGTGGTGCTCCGAAGGGGCACGTGCACCCGAATGTTTATAGCAGCAATGTCCACAATAGCCAAACTGTGGAAAGAGCCTAGATGTCCATCAACAGATGAATGGATAAAGAAGAAGTGGTATATATACACAATGGAATACTATGCAGCCATCAAAAGACATGAAATCTTGCCATTTACGACAACGTGGATGGAACTAGAGGGTATTATGCTTAGCGATATAAGTCAATCGGAGAAAGACAACTATCATATGATCTCTTTGATATGAGGAAGTGGAGCTGCAATGTGGGAAATTTGGGGGGAGGTAGGAAAAGAAAAAATGAAAAGATGGGATTGGGAGGGAGACAAACCATAAAAGACTCAATCTCAAAAAACAGACTGAGGGTTGCTGGGGGGAGGGGGGACGGGAGAGGGTGGTGGGGATATGGACATTGGGGAGGGTATGGGCTATGATGAGTGCTGTGAAATGTGTAAACCTGGCGATTCACATACCTGTACCCCTGGGGATAAAAATACATTATATGTTTATTAAAATAAATTAAAAAAAAAAAAAAACCTGCTACATTGCCCAGTAAATCAAGATGGTCACGTTAGAGGGAGACTGGACTGGGCAAGGCAGAGGCAAGAATGTGAGAAACCACACTGCTGCAGGGATCTTGCAATACTGCCTCACTTTTTCAAACTGCCCTCTCAGCCTGGCTGATGACAGAGGTTGAGCTGAGTGAGCCAGACCATCTCTAGAGGCACCTTCCTGTCCCAAGTGGTCATAGCCCGTCTGAACACCCCATTGCTTGCAGCATGGCTGGGATTATTGTTTCATATTTCCAAACTCTATTTATATTTATATTTATATTTATATTTATATTTATATTTATATATTTATATTTATATTTATAGTATGGTACTCAGTCATTTTAACCCAAGCTTTTAGTGCAAAAAAGTAAAAGAGGTTATTGGATTTCTCTTCCTCTGTATCAGTCAGAAGTATAATTCTCTTCCCACCTTCCCAGTTATTAATTTCTTCTTCTCCTTCTCTTTCTTCTCCTCCTCCTCCTTCTTCTTCTTCCTTCTTTCTCTTCTCCTTCTCCTCCTTTTATTATTATTATTATTATTATTATTACTATTATGAAAGAAAAATCCTATGGGGTCCAAGATAATATCTAATTTAAAGTATATTTTAAACACATGATATACATTGTCTTATAAGATATATTTATTATCTTGATTTGTGTAAAATAAGGTGTTGAAAGATAAATGGGATCTTCCCAGGGTGATCCTAAGCATAGGATCTGCCTTTCTTGTGTAGTATTTGCTCAATGAATGCAATTATTGCAACCATAGCCCTATTAGAATGCAATTACTTATACAAACAAATAAAATCATGGTATATCAGAACTAGACCTTAAGGGGGTTCTGGTCTGAACCCCTTATTTGATGGTGAGGAAACTGAGGTCCAGAAAAGGAAATGGATTAGTGCTGAGTCTAGACCCAAATTCTAGAAGTTCTCTCTCTCTCTCTCTCTTTTTTTTTTTTTTTAATTGAGAATGGGGGCTGCTTAGGTAGTATAGTGTTTAAGAGCTTGGGTTCTGCAGGCAAAAAGCCTGTTTGGATCCTATATCTGACACCCGCTAGCCATGGGCAACTTACTCAACCTCTCTAAACCTCAGGTTACCTATCTGCCAAGTGAGAATAAAATAACACCTCCATTATAGGGCTATTATGATGTTTCATAAGATAACCCATTTAAAATTTTCATCACACTGCCTGAAATATTATAAGATTTTAATAACTGTTAGTTGCTTATGAATAATCTATGGAGTGTTCAAGGGAGAGTGACCATGACACTAAGGAGGTTGGAATCATGTCTTAAAGGTAAGAGATTTTTTTTTTTTTTAATAGAGCTGCTTAGACTTGAGGTAAGACATAAGAGGAACAGACCATGTCTCTTAAATGTTTTAGGGGTTATTCTATACAGAGGAATTATAGTTATTCTTTTGGCCACAGAGACTAGAATTGATGCATACAGATTGCTCACTGTTCGACACCTTCAAGAATTCTTGATTAACCATGGAATCAATTCCAGCAAGTCATTCGTGATCCTTTTTGATCTGGCCCTTGCAGCAATTGCCTACCTTTGTTCAAATGACTTCCCTTTGTGAGCTCTGTGCATGAGTCAAATGGAGCTATTTGTTTATACCACCTGTAGTTTCTTCTCTTTGCATCTTTAGCCATCCATCTTCTCTTCACCCTGACCATTCTCATTTATCAAAAATCTCATCTTCCTTCCAAGCCTCTGGACAATGTAGCCAGAAGTATTCTTGCATCCTGATCTCCCAGAGCATTCATCCTTCCATGACTCCTAAATCTTCATGCCTTGGCTTATTCCAAGCACCTTCCAAGCACCTTCTGCCAGTCTGTGAGTGAAAAGAGGATAGTTTCTAGTTCTAGCTCCTCTATCTCTGGGTCCCCAGCAGTACCTAGTACAGTCGCTAGAGAACCATGGAACTTCTTGGAGTTTTTCTCAGAACTGCACTCCTCCTGCCTCTTCCACTTACAAACTTTGACCCAGAGACTTTTCCTGAACTGCTCTAGCTGTGGCCATCCCCTGTGTAAGGCAAGCAAGGGAATCTGCTGCTAGATTTGACATGGCCTTAAATCACTGGATTCTTGTCTTATCCTGCATAGTCACTTTGTTTTGTTCTAGAGACCCCTCTTGACTCTGAGCTGTCCAAATATCTCTCTTGGTAAAAGCCAGACAGAGATGTACACATATCTCATGAGTACCCACACACCCATCTTCTCCCCAAAGGTCTAGACCAGAATTACTTGTGAGAGATTTCTTACGCCCTATGTCCTTGGGTCTGTCTTAATGCTCAGCCCCTCAGAAACACACAAGGGGTGAATGGAGCAAAAGAAGGAAGAAGAAAATGTGGAATTATTTGCTCTTCTTCCAGAAAGCTGTAACCCCCAAATAAGAAGATCTTTGTGTCCTTTACCAAGTCCCTCTATGCACATTTATATATAAACCCTCTGTTATGAGAGACAGTTTAATTTGAAGGTCTGTTCTATCATAGGATTACTATGATTATTAAATGAGATAATTAACATGAAACAGTCCTCACAGTGATCCCAAGAAGAAATTCAAGTAATGTTAATTCTCTTCCTTATGTTGTATTAGTAGACACTAAATGTCTTTTGCATAAATGAGCTAGTGACTAGTGACTAAAAATTAACTACAGTCAACAGCTAACAGTTACATAAAGACAGATTCAGTTCAATACTGAGAAATATTCTAAAAACAAGCAAAAAATCTTCCCACCAGATGAAGGAGCTATTCTGAACTAAGAAAGTAGTCATTGGAGGTACTCAGGAAGAGGCTAACCAAACCTTTGTCAGCAATGCTGTAGCAGAAAATGATTTTGGGGGAGCAATATTGGCCTGCTGTTCCATTTCTGAGATTTTTTGGATTTGGACAATTAAATAAGCCAAGATCACTTGGGGACCAAAGCTCATCCAACAGGGATGCACACAGAGCCATGTGTTTTGCCCTTTCCATGTGCCAGTCTTGAATTACTCTTTTTCCTAAAACTTGAAATCCACCCAAAATAATCAACCTACTATCTTTTAAAAGTTGATTGCACTTTTTGCTGCTGTGCCTTTTCCACTACCTTATATTCCTTCCCTGTTGCTTTTTACCAGTCTTAATCATACTTCATTAAAGATCCAGCCAAAATCTTCTTTGAAGTCTTCTCAGATTATACATCATGAAGCTACCCATTGCACTCACAAGTCCTATCACATGCTATCTTCAAAATACGTCCATTATTTGACCACATCCATTTCTCACCACCTCCATTGCTAGCTCTGGTCCAAGCTGCCACCATGGTCTTTTCCCTGGATCACTGCCGTACCTCCAAACAGGCCCCATTATTTCACTCTCTGCCTCCCAGAAGTCTATACCAACACAACAGCCAGATTAAACTTTTCAGAACCTAAGAAAGTCATGCCTTTCTTTTTTCTTTTTTTTTTTTTTTTTTCGTAAACTTTACAATGGTTTACCACTTCACACAGAGCAAAAGCCAAAGTTTTTATAGTTGTGTCCAGGCTCCTTTGTAATCCAGCTTCCAGTTTCATTTTGGAGCTTGTCCTGTTGCTCTCCCCTGGCTTCATCCAGTCTTCCTAGTCTCCTTTCAGAGCCTCCCTTAAGTCTCCTCACTGGCTGTCCTTTCTAACTGGAATGCTGTCTGCCACATCTACATGGCCAACATGCCACTTCTCACAAGTCTCTGCTCGGCTGTCACGTTCTAAATGACCACTACATCTCCCAGTATTTAAAATCTCAATCCAAGAGAAGCTGTGGTATATATATATATATATATATATGTATATATATATATACATATATATATATATATACACACATATATATATATCGGCCATCAAAAATGAAATCTTAACATTTGCAATGATGTGGATGGAACTAGAAGATATTATGCTAAGTGAAATAAGTCAGTCAATGAAAGAATTATAATACGATCTCACTGATATGAAAAATTTAAGAAACAAAACAAAGGGTCATAATAACAGAAGGGAGGAAAAAATAAAACAGGATGAAATCAGAGAGGAAGACAAACCATAAGACACTCCTAATTATAGAAAACAGGTTGCTGGAGGGGAGGTGGGTGGAGAATGGGGTAATTGGGTGATGGAGACTAAGGAGGGCACTTGATGGAATGAACACTGGGTGTTATGCACAACTGATGAATCACAAAATTCTATCCCTGAAACTAATAATATACTATGTTACCTCATTGAATTTAGATAAAATTAAATTAAATTAAAAAAATAAATAAAATCTCAATCTAGCTCCTCCCTCCTAATACTTTCTTCATAGATTTCACCACCTTTTAATTTTTACATGAGTAACTAATTTTATTATTTAATTTAGATATTAAATTTACTAACTTTTCATATTTCTAAGTATAGTTTTTCCAAGCAGCTTAGAAGCTCCTAAAAAACAAGGATCTCTTTCTTATTAATCTGTTAATACACATCATTGTTTCTTAAACTTAGTAGAAGTTCAGTAAGATTTATTGCTAAAATGGTTCCATGTGAATAAAACAGCAGTTTAGGGCACCTCATTTGAGTAAGAAAGACTTTTCTTTCAGACTTTGATAGGGAAGCAATGCTGTCCTAGTGACTCAGCATTTATTAAACACCAATTGTTAGCTGAGCTTTCTGTCAGGCTCTGAGATAGAACTTTATTTCTTTTTTATTTTATTTTTTTTAAGATTTATTTGTTTATTTTGAGAGAGAAAGCAGAGGGAGGCACAGAGGGAAGAAAATATCAAGCAGACTCCCTGTTTACAGAGCCTGATGCAGGACTTGATCTTAGGACCCTGACTGAGATCATGACCTGAGCTGAAATCAAGAGTCAGATACTTAACCAACTGAGCCACCCAAGCATTGCAATAGAACTTCACAGATAATCTTATCTTCCTGTAAAAAAGATTTGGGCCAATTGTTTGGATTATCCAGGGCTCTATATTTTCTTATGTCAAAATTACCAGAAACAGTATGGAAGCACTATCTAGACAATTTAGGAAAAGGTGTCTGTGAGGAAGGTTGCATATTTCCCAAATGTTAATTCTGGATAATTGCACTTTCCTTGCTACTGAAATCTTAAATCAAATTCTTTTGCCTAAGGAATATGATTGAAATCTCATTTAAGAAGTGCTGCTTTACATGGAGTTTGTCAGGGAGATTAAAGTCAGAAGTTGTACCTGTGGAAACATGCTTTTGTTTCCTAGGAAGGAAACACAACTGCCCTACCCAACAGGGCCAATTCTAAAGCTAAGAGAGAAAGCAGTGGGTATCAGTGGACCAAGATCTGTGTGGACTCTGTCTGCCATGCCAGGAATGCTCTTGCGCTCTTTCTCATTCTGGTGTTTCCTCTGCTTCCAGAGAGTTCCCTCAACACAAGGACATAAAAGTTCCTCCCATCTCCCCAAATCGCCACATACCAATTGACCTCTCCTTTGCTGCAGAATGGCTTGAGGTTTAGTTAAGAGGAACAATGTAACTGGTGGAGCAGCTACTTGCATTGTGTAGGAATTTTGTTTAGCTGCTATTATTAGTAACAACAGTAGACAGTTATTAAGAATTAGCACAAATATTTGACACAGGAAGACCTGTTAGATAAATAAAGGTTGGTGAGTTTATAACTCAAGTTATTCTGCCTTTGAAAGACAGAATGCTCCGAGAAGTGGACTGAAGGACCCTGGTGGTTGTCATTTCTGTTCTGGCAGTTTCTGGCTGAATGGTTCTAAGTTGTTTAATCTTTCTGGGGTTTGTGATTTGAAACACTATGTTTAAGTGACTGACCCTCACACAGAAAACAAAATGAGACATAAAAAAATCTACATAAAAGCCTAGTGCTTTGCTCAGTGATCCCTGAACCCCTGTTCCACTGCTTGCATTTGCAGCCCTCCTGGCCAGGCTCAAGATCTCCTTCCAGCTCACACATTGCTCTCTGGTCCTGGCTCTCGGTTGCCAAAGCACCAGACAGAGAGTCTCAGATTCCCACATATTGCCTGCTGGTTATGATTCCTCCTGGAGCACATTCCTTACCACTCTATTTCAAAATGTATTACTTTGTGTTATTCTTATTTCCTTATTTGTTTGTCTTACTCACTAGACTGTGAGATCCTCAAGGTCAGAGAATATGTTTTATTCATCTCTGTTTTTCTTACAGTGCTTATCATGATGTCCAGCCAGAACAGGTCTCAATAAATGTGGGTTGAATGAATTTTCCTCTAAAAATTCCCTGCATGCATGCAGTTAGTCTTGCGCAAACTCCCCCATTTCTTCCCCTTTTTTTCTCAGCCTCTATGCTCTAGTTCTCAGTTGAGACAGAAAGGATAAGGTTTGCACAAAAGCAGCAACATGCTTAAATCGATGACTCACATAGTGGGCACCAAATAAATGTTTGTTGATGAATGAAGGCCTAAAAGGAGTTTTCCCAGCCTATCCCTGTCTAGAGCAGCCTCTTCTGGCTATCCATCTTAAGCATACCACTGCCTCCTGCCATTGCCTATTTCTTACCTTGGAAGTACCACTCCTTTGCCAAAACCACCCGATTCACAAGGGTGGCCACGTGTCTTCTCTGCGTCCTGTGACTGCTAGCACCTTTCAAACCATTAGTAGGATCAGAATGATGTCTGGATCCTGACAGCTTGTTTCTGATTCTCTGGGAATTGAATCCCAGACCTAGGCACAAAGGACTGAAGTACTCCAAGACTGTCTTTAAACCACATTACTTCTCTAGGACCACATGTTTCCTGCGTCTTTGTATCTCTTACCATTAAACATCAATTATTCACTACTCACTCTCAAAACTTTTCCTCACAACCCCTTCCACTTATTTCCTGCCCTATCTTCCCCCCACCACCCAGGGAATAAGGTGAGTTACAAAATGGAAACAGCTTCAGAGAAAAAGAAAAGAAACAAAAGCCTGGCAGATTTTATAAATGCCATAATATGATCTCGATAAAAGGAGGAAAAAAACCTGCATAGCAATCTTGATAATTATTAGATTCATCATGTTTTAAATAAATACAGTCTCTCGTTTAATACTTTTAATAATCACATAGAGTTGGTAATATTCTTCCCCAATTTTCAGATGAAGAAACCAATTCTTGAAAGTCTATCACTTGCTAAAAGTTAAGCAGCTTGGTGAAAAAGCAAATCTGGGGTTCAACTATTGTCCTCACAGCCACCCACTTTGTATAGCCTTCTTCTGCAAGCACATCCTGTACTCCATCATGGGTCACTGAGTTGGGAAAAACTCAGTCATTTTCCTGGGTTCCTCCTTTGATCTCACGGACTATCACACTTACAACATTTCTGGCACCAGCTACATGGGCTTTCCCCACAATAAGAAATTTTCTGTGTCATCCTAACTGGGCATCCTACAACTTATCTCAGTTCTGATACTATCTACCTGGAGACATATCAGATCCCACAGGTTAAGGGCTCTGACCACAAGGCTTCCTCCACCTTAAATGCCAATCCCAAGTCTAGGTTGTCACCTGTACCTCTGATGGATTCACTATACAATGAAGATTTCTATGACCACCTCCTTGGGTTTGATTAATTTGCCAGAGCAGCTCCCAGAACTCAGGAAAACAGCTTACTTACTGTTTACCAGTTTATTATAAAACACTCTGATAAAGGATGCAGATGAGTGTTCAGATGGGAGAGAAACATAGGATAAGGTAAGTGGGAAGGGACACAGAGCTTCCATGACCTCTCCAGTGTACCACTGTTCTTCAGCTCCTCCATGGGCTGACTAACCTGGAAGTTCTCAGAACCCTATACTTTTGAGATTTTTACAGAGGCTTCCTCACGTAGACATGATTGAACATTAGCTCCATTTCCAGGCCCTCCCCCCAACTCTGGAGAATGGTAGGTGGGACTGGAAATTCCAAGCTTCTAATTATGGCTTGGTTTCTCTGGTCACCAGCCCCCCATCCAGGAGCCTACCAAAAATCATCTCATTAGAACAAAAGACACTCTATCGGGAAATCCAAGGGACTTAGGGACTCTGTTGAGAACTAGGGTCAAAGACCAAATATTAGAGCAAAAGATGCATCTAGTATTTTTATTACTTAGAACATTACAAGGGTTTTAGGAGCTCTGAGTCAGGAACCAGGGCAGAGATCAATATATATATATATATATATATATATAGTTGTTTCAAATTTTCTTTAAATTCCAGTTAGTTAGCATATGTATAATATTAGTTTCAGGAGTAGAACTTAGTTATTCATCACTTATATATAACACCCAATATTTATCCCAACAAGTGCCCTCCCTAATCCCCATTTAAGCCCTTCAGCCCATCCCCTACTCCCCTCCACTCTGGTAACCATCAGTTTGTTCTCTATGGTTATGAGTCTATTTTATGGTTTGTCCCTCTTCCCCCACTCCATGTTCATCTGTTTTGTTTATTAAATTTCACATATGAGTGAAATCTATATGTATTCTCTGTTACCTCACAGTCATGAGGTCTGATATTTTCCTAGTTGCAGATACCAGCATTAGATTTGGTTGGGGTAATTCTATTAAAAAACTATAAGTTGAGATGCCTGGGTGGCTCAGTCAGTTAAGCATCTGTCTTCAGCTCAGGTCATGATCAGAGGGTCTTAGGATCTAGTCCTACATCAGGCTCCCTGCTCAGCGGGGAGTCTGCTTCTCCCTCTCCCTCTGCCTACCACTCCCCCTGCTTGTGTACTTGGTCACTCTCTCTGATAAATAAATTCTTTTTCAACTCTTAAAAAAAAAAAAAAAAACTATAAGAAAATGGGTGCTTTTGTTTTTGAAACCATGTACTTTTCTGTTATCACTCATTTTAACTGTTATGCTCAACATTCCCGAGAATTCTCTAAGTCATTTTCCCAAAATGCTTCTTTACTCCAGCATCCTAGCCCTTACCTCCATCATGGCTTCTCTTCCTTTGGCCCATGCTGAGGGGCCATTTCCTCCCAATAATCCCTGAGTAACCTGTGTCTTCCATTCTAAAGGACCCATTAGGTTACTGGCCAATCAAATGCAGAAATTTTCAGTAAGCTACAGAGAAGGTTTTAGTCACTCCATTCTGCCTAGTGTTACCATATCTAAACCCATAAAATGGACTTTTGGAGCACCAGTAATAAATCTTTTGATATTTATATGCTTTTCTATCATGTTTCCAGAAGCATGCTTTCCAAATAATATATATTCAATAAACATATAAAGAGAGAGATGGGAAAGACAAGATGGAGGGAGGGAGGATGGGAAGAAGAATCGTGTTGGTAAGTGTTTCTTCTCTCCCTCGTAGGAAAGCAATAATCTGAATTCTCATTATATGAGTTCTTATTTTCATCCATAAAGTAGCTCTACCCTCTTCTTTCTGGAGTGGAAAGAAAAGATGCTGCAAAGCCACACACCCTGCCAGCTTGGGATGCAGAAATGATAGGGGACTATCTTGGCAACACAGCAGGAGGAGTGCATGTCAGCAAAATGCAATCAGCCAACGTCAAGTCCAGCGAGGAAAACTCGAGTTAACAACGCCCCTCTGCTTGTGAAAATTGTAGTGGCTGGAAAGGAAAAATGTATTTGAGAATATAGCCAGTAATAAAGTGCCTTCACTGGGAGGCAAGTTATGAGAAGAAAGCCATTGTAAGCTAGATAATAGGGTTTAAGGTTCAAGGGTCTTTCTGACAGAGGCAAGGAGACGCAAGGAGGGACTCTCACTGGGAGCTGGTGTGACATAATTCGAAGAGCCCAGGACAGACCCTGAGCAGGAAAGTCTGTCCCACTGTGTTCCACTGAGTGAACTAAGCACATTCCTTAGCTTGTACCTGATTCAAATTCTGGGCGTATAAAATAATGGCAATAGTGTTTACCGTGGAGTGTTTCTGACAATTAAATGAAATGATATATGAACAGTTCTGATAAATATCAGTTGTGAAATAGATGTACACTTTTTTCTCCTTTAAAGTACACCTGAATATTGTTGCCCCACATTAGTACAAACTAAACCTTTCTATAATTGCAAAGTAGGCATATAGAGGGTTGGGGCAAAAGAAAACCTGAGAGAATTTGAATCCCTAGTAAAAAGGTAGAGGGTAAAAAGGAAAGCCCAGTTTGGAAACACAGCCAAAAACTTTCCAAGACCCGAAGTGGTGGCTATGTATCCATGATGGTTCGGACACTGGGAGAACCCAGGAGCTATTTTGGAGCCACAGGTCTTGCTCTCTAGGTGTAGTTTCCTCCTCTTCCTCTATGTGGAGACCCCAGGTTCTCTTAGGACCCCCCTCCCCACCACACAAGTACTGTTATTTCTGTATTAGTATTTGTTGTGGCTTTGAGCTTTAATGGAGTAGCCATCCTCTGGGAGAAGGCAGCCTTGGACATGGTGGGCCCACTCCACTTCATGATGCCAGGGAACCAGATTAAGGGATTTGAGAGCATTGTTTGGGATCCAGCTCTAACATCTATAAACTATGAGACCTTCAATAATTTAACTGACTGCTCTAAATCTCATCTGTAAGTTTCAGAGCAATTATATTGCCAACTTCACAAGGCTTATTTTAGGATCAAATGGGATTATACACATGCTGGAATTGACAGCTGATTGTTATCAAGTCTCAGAGTTTGGTAATGATAAAATACTGTGTGAATGCAGTTAGTCTGTGCGTTTTAATGTGAGGCTTGATTCCGAAGGTCCATCTGCAAATTGCTCAGGAATTTCCTATTTTAGTTGATCTTGGTGACTCTGTTTTGAACATGGATGAAATGCATATTAAAGTGGAAGAGATAGGAAGAGGCAAAATAATTCAGGTTTTTTTCTCCTTCATGTCCAATAAGAATCCTATTTAGCTTCCTGAAGTATACTGCAACAGCCCCAGGTTTTGTTCCTTGTGTTCATAACCCAGCTGGCAGATCCCTAATCAGCAAGGCACATATGAGGCAGATTGTACCTCTGGTTTTTTGTTTTGACTTGCCAGCCATTGCCCTTGTCCCTTTATTTCCCAAGGAAACACAAATACAAGCCAGGCAGCTGTTGCTGGACCCCAGGTCAGCTGGGTTCTCCTGGGACCCAGAAGCCAAAAATTCCCCCACACTGTATTCTCTAGGCCGTGAGCCATCTGGGATAGAAGGTCACCCTTCCCGGGAAGAAGATGGCCGTGGTAACAGGTGTTAATAAATGCAGATCCATGGCCAGAGGCTGCATGGAGCATTTTATTAGGCAATCATATATTTTCATTAGGGATGATGATCAAGCACTTAGGCTTTTACTGGGTGTTTTAATGTTTCATTTTGCCACCATACTTTATTATCATGCCAGCCTATTACCTGCTGGGGCAGGCTTTGCCTGCTCTTTTCTTCTGTGCACAAGGCCTTCCAGACAATTTCTTTCCCTAAGCTTCAGCCATAAGATTACTTCCCATCTGCTTAAGGAAACAGCCAGGGTTGTTAAAGGCCGTGAAGTCAATGACAAATCTAGCTCATAATTTTTATGTCCTTGTTATAACCTGATGCCCTCCCCCCACCCAGAATACTATCATGAGGTTAATGGTTTAAGTGAAGCAGGAACAATCAGACAGCCTTATAGTGGGCACCTGGCCCTTGGCTTGAGAAATTGACTAAAAGTACTGGGAGAGTATGAGGAAGCACCTATGTCTACTTTCTGTGGGAGAGTAAGGTGAGAGCGTCAGTGTTAGAAGGCCCTGAGAAGCTACCTAATCATCTCCACTCCTCTCATTTGACCCATGAGGGAGCTGATGCCCAGAATTGAGGGTGACTGGAGCAAGGTCATACAGTCAAGATGGAATCCAGACTGATTCCCAGACCAGGGTTTGTCCACTGTTGTCTTCACTGTTGGTCACAGGTTAAGCCCTGAACTTGAGAGGGCTCCAGGGATGAAGGCTCCATCAGAGCCTCACCAGAGAAGACTTCAGGATCAACTAGCTCATTTCACCTCCCAGTTTTGCAGGTAATGAAACAGGTGAAGAGAAAGGAGATGATTAACCTGAGGTAACAGGGCATCTCATGCCAGCCAGACCAGTTTTCAAACCAGATAAAGACCATCATTTGCTCATAGGGCTGCAGGGAGTCTAGTATGACTAGGGCCCCCAAAAGGAATAAAATCACTTTATTAAGTACCTGCGGTTATTAGTACCATGTTATCTAAAGATATTTGCAAGAGTCTATTTCTGTGGTGTTGTAATTTTATATATGTATATAATCACAATAACTACTCTGCATTTTCTGTGTAGTGTGGTAAATTGAAAGTGCCTAAACTTTATATTCAGAAGAGCAAATATTAAAAACCTGAATCCAGGGCACCTGGGTGGCTCAGTCAGTTAAGGGTCTGACTCTGGCTCAAGTTATGATCCCAGGATCCTGGTTCTCCCTCTGCACCCCACCCCACTCATGCTAGCACTCTCGCTCTCTCACAAAAATAAATAAAAATCTTAAAACAAAACAGAACCCTGAATCCACTATGTACCAACAAAATGGTCTTAAAACTAGTCTCCTAATCTGGTGGAGATAAAATTGGAGATAAAATTACCCACCTTAAAGTGTTGAAAGAATTCTGCCAGGCAAATATCCATAAAGCGTTTTGCTGGTGGCGTAATAACCACAGAATATATGGTAGCTATTGTAATTATTATAGCTATATATAGAGAAGAAAAGTGTTAGGTATTGATCAAGGTGCACATGACATCCAAACCCCCTTCCTAATCAATGATTTCTTTGTTTCTTGAATGCCTAAGAAGTATTATATTGGATGGGAAGAGAAGAGCCTGTTGACTTTGCAATCTCTGTAGTTATGGATACACAAATCTTCCCAATGATAAAAGGGTTAAAAATAAGTTAGTGAAGGTGACGTAGTAAAGAGGAAAACAGAGTAAACTAGAAGGCTGATTTTTCAGAAAGGGATCTGAGGTGAATTCATAAAAGAAGAAATGAAGGCAACTCTTGAGAGAAACTCCTTGGTTCTCTTAAGCACTTCACACAGCATTTAGCATATGGTTGGTTGCCAATAAGTGTTTGTGAAACACTGAATGAAGCAGACTGGTGGACCAGGAAGGATTCACCTGTCCTCTTTTTAAAAAGGAGCTGTAATGCATGAAATTGGGAAGGAGCCAAAGAGAGGTTCATGTTTCCTTCTCTCCCTAAAGCCCCAGAAGTGAAAGTGGTCCAGGAAGAATTCATACTGCTTTCATCTGTATCACCTATATCTGTGTAACCTTTCTAGAATATCCCCCAAAAGTTAGTTTTATAGAGCATTGCTTGGGATACTTTATTGGGAACTTCTGAGATATAGGACTAGAAACCTGGAAACAAACAGGCAAATTGATTAACAGATAATACCATCTTACACCCGTCCCAATGACATACAGAGGAAAAACTTTCTAGAGACACAGAGAGATCTCGAGGGTTAGTCTACAGATCTAATCACCTTACTTAATGACTGCTGATAAGCTAAGCCTTTCCCTGAGAGAACATGTAAAACCTTACACGCAGGACTTTATGCACAGGGCTCCACAGCACATATTCAACCTCAGAATCTCCTTCTCATTTGTTCCTAACCCCTCTTCTGCCTTCTCTTTCCATATGATTCCTTCATTTCCTCTAAGGAAGAACCAGCTTCTATAGCTATGGTCCCCACCTATCAGCCAACTGAGAACCTGAGTCACAGGGCAGGAGGCTGGCAGGTGTCCACTCCCATAATGCTGAGAGGAGACACTAACAACACTCTGCCAATGTACCCACTACTTTCATCCCCTGAGCCAGAGAGTTTTGGTCCTCTTTCTCAATATCCAGGAGTTCTCTGTCCTTTAGTCCTCCAACATTCCTGCTCCATCATCTCATTACATCCTTGACTGATTTGGTATCTTTCATGAAGACACATATACCTCCTCATGAATGCGGGATGATCACTGAAGCTCCACATAAGAAATTTAAGGTTACTAGGTACAAGGAAAGTTAGGTTCTTAAGTGTGATTGCAACCTGTTCTCTTGAGTAATTTTGCCTGTCATCACTCTGCTGGTCCCAATGGTCCGAATGGGATGCTTTTCATACTACGTTCCACAGAGGGGCTCATCAGATGGCTCAGCCATGCTGGTGCCAATTTCGGTTTTCTCCCATTCTCTTCCTCTCTTATGCTAGTTATGCGTGTAGGGAAAATGTGGTGTAATAGAAAGATAAATATATGGTAGGACCAATTTTGAATATGTTTTCATTTTTATCAGTGTTGGATTAAGGCAAGAAGAGATACTTATCCTTTAGGGGAAGGCTATCATGGATTTATATTCACTCTTGATTAAGATGAACCATATCCTCCTCTAACCACCAAAGTGGTCATGATTTAAATGTATGCATTTTAGTGATCGGTAAATGTCATTTATGCAAAAATAAATTAGAAAGCTATATATCTTTGAGAGCTTCATGCCGATGATGAAGATGGTGTTTTCACCATCACAGGGACTTTCTAACAACATGGCAACCAGATAACCTGAGAGCTTCCAAAATATCAGAAAAGGGAATGTTAGATCAATACACTGCTGTGATTTTCATTTTTCTATATACACTACAACCTGATGGTCTAAAAATCCTTTAAGCTATATAGGTCCAGAGTACGGAAGTGACATTCAGGTATGTGCTTCAGTACATTCCCTTTAGATGCCTTCTTCTAATAAGGAAGGCATCTGCTGCCTCACACCAGACCTCAGCTGTTCCTTCAGTCTCTCTTTCACTGTCTTCACATGCATCTTAAATATCTTCTCCTTCACCAACTAGTAACTTTTACTTCATTTGCACTATCTATTTCTTCCTGAGCATTCTTTCTCAGCGTTTGATTATTGCTTCCTTTCATTTCTTTCTAGTCTTTTCATCCAAGGCTGAAGCTATTTCCTCTCAGTCCCCAGACTAAACTTCTTACCTCTTGCTAACATTGAGACGCAAGTATTTGCTTTGCTTCATAGCTAAATTTTAGTTTACAGTTACAATTGCAAATCCCAAGCCTGCAGGGGCTATGCAAATAATACAAATGAGTGAAGTAGGCGGGGTTTAAGATAATAAAAAAATAGGAATCTAAAGAGCACATGCCCCTGGAAAAAGCATGCCCCACCTAAAGAACCTAAAGACATTTGATTTCTTTTTTTTAATATCATGAAGGCCAAACAAAACACTACATGTTGACTGTATCCAGGCTTTAAGTTGCAACACCTAAGGTAAAGTACCTCATGCAATTCACAGCAAAGGGACATGATAAACTAAGAATTCCATTTTTTTTTGCCACAATCTGGGTTCTTTAGGAGGTGAAATTGTAAAAACAACTGTGTATTATCAAAGTTAGCACAAAATTTGTGCTTAAAAGTGGAATAAGACGCATGTTTCAGAAATTCAGAGAAAGGAGTAATTAATTTCAATTAAGATACCGGGAAAGATTTGCCACTACAGCATAACTGAAGAAAACAAAAGTTTATGGTGTTTGTTCAACTTCTAAAGATGTTCAGTGGCCAAAATGTATCATGGTTATAATGTTCATTTTCTTTCTATCCATCTTCTGGGTAAATGTGAATTTTTAATTTTTTTTATTTTTGTAGATTTTATTTCTTTGACAGAGAGAGAACATGAGCAGGGGGGATGGTGGAGGGAGAAGCAGGCTTCCCACTGAGCAGGGAGCCTGATGCAGGGCTTGATGCCAGACATATATGCGCATATACATATATGCGCATATACATGTATATTATATATATATTATATATGTATATATACGCATATATATATAATACGTATATATAATATATATAGATATATATAAGATAAGATATAAACTGTTTATATAAGATAAACTGTTGATAGTTTTGAGTTTCTGTTTCTAATACTCTCGCATGTCAGTTTCTCTGTTACCCCAAAATACATTGAAATTCATACACATTGCCTCAACTGTCACCCACTACTATTTCACCAGTGTTAACATCTTTTTAGCCATGTGGCAATTAGCACAGTTACAAAATATTACCAAGGCAGCTAGTGGCCCATTACTTATGGCTCAGGAGTATATATCTCAACACATTTTTATTTATGTCTGCAAATTGTCTAATAAACTTCCAAAGTATGACTAAATTTTACTAAATAGCTATACCAGAGCCCAAATTTTCAAATATTTTCGTGGCAAGTTTCTTGATATTCCAGTTAAAATGAGTCACTTAATTTAAGTAACCAAATTCCCAGTCCACCCCACTAAAAAAGCAAGCAAACAGAGACAAATGGGGTCCAGTCACCAAGAATCTGATGAAGGCTGTGGCATGCACTGGGATACACATATCTGTGTGTATGTATATGTGTATATGTATGTATGTATGTGTGTGTGTATATATATACACATATATATGCATATATATGTATATATGTAACAATATATATGTGTATATACGTATGTGTATGTACACATATGTATATATACGTATGTGTGTATATATTATGTGTGTGTGTGTGTGTGTATACACACACACACACATAACATATACACCAGAATCTTATATAATCCAGAGGGCTACCTTATCACGTTTCTTTGATGTACAATTCATCCCTTTAAATAACTCAGTTTGTTCACATTGCTCTCCCTCCTCCCCTCCCCAGAGGATCCTAGCACTATTGGCAGAGCTTTCTCTACCTTTAGTTCATCTCAAAATGTCTTTGACTCACACATGTGGTTTCGGCCAGATAACAAAGATGGGTATTGGAGTGGGAGGATGTGAAACCTTCACATGTCTCTGTGTGTGTCCTGAATGTATATAAGCATAAATGTCAGTGCATTCCTGAGCATTTATTCCCCCAAATAAATAATTTGGAAGAATGATAGCTACAATGCTGTGAGTTTTCCAGTGTTTAATACTTGCTGTGCTCTGTCCTGAACACATGATCTCATTTAATTCTCATAATAATCCTGTGAGATAACAATCATTATTTCAATTTCAAAGATTGAAATTGAGGCTTAACAGAATTAAGTAACTTGCCCAAGATCATGTAGCTAGGAAGTGGAGAGGCAGGATTAAATCAAGGTCGTTCTGGCCACAAAAGTCTGATCTTAACCATTGTTTTATGCATCTCCTGGTCCCTGAATCCTAAGAGAACTGACTATAAATCCACTTAGTCTTGAGGGATCAGGGCTCTGTGCTGACCCTGAGATCTTCTGATTTTAGAAAATATCTGCAAGCAGTTGTGGCTTTTAACTGGTGGGTTGAGATAAACATCTGATAAGACTTCAAAAGTCTGTGGAGGGACAATAGTCATTTAAATAAGTATTGTCTAATGTACCACATTATTAATGTGATATGTAAATTCAGAAATTATTTCCAAAAGTCAGTAATTGAAGATTTATTCTATATCTATTATGTACATGGCATGCCATATTTCCCAACTCAAATTTTATGTGGATGGTTGGAGTGACAATATCTTTATGGAGACAAGAGAACACAGTATTGACAGAAAGAACAGCAGAGTAAGATAACAAAGATGACTTAAGACATATGTCAGAGTCAAGATGAAAAAGCAAGAGTGAACCTATAATAATAGTGGGGTTTTGCATTAGTGCATTAATTTAATTATATATATTACATATTTATTTATACTTATTTTATATGTACACATATTTATTTATTTTTATTTATTTTATATATCGAATATAAATATATAATTTATATATAAGGAAAGAGAAAGCAAGAGAAAGGAATAGTACGTCCATCTCAAAGATCAGTAATGAAGAGCTGTTTAAAAGTTTAAAAAGTTAAAAAGTAAACTATTCTAGTGAAGCACAGTAGACATAGAGTAAAATAAACAAATCATAAGTATAAATTGATAAATTTTGACAACCCATATCAAGAAATAGAATATTCCCAGTACCCCAGAAGCTACTTCACACCCATTTTCAGTCACTAAGTCCTTCCCCCCAAAGTGATCCTGAAGTAGAGCATCCTGAAGGTGTACCACAATAGATTAGTTTTACTTTTCTTAGCTTTATATACATGAAAACTTAGAATATTTATTATTTTACAACTGGATTTCTTACTTTGTTCAATATTATGTTTGTAAGTTTTTCCATATTGTTGCCTATAGCTATAGTTAATTCATTTCCATTCCTATGCAGTGTTCTCTTGCACGACTTTTACCAGAGTTTGTCCATTTTGCAGGTTACAGTGTTAAGTTGAGCATATTAAGAGTTCACTCGTTTTTATTACTTAATAAACTTGCAATGTATGGGTATACTATAATTTTTTAAAACCACTTGTTTGTGGATGGACATTTGAGCTGTTTCTAATTTGAATCTGTTATAAATAAAGCTGCTATAAATACTCACATGCATATGCTTTTATTTCTCTTGGCTAAGAACCTAGTTGTGGAATAGGTAGGACCTAATGGTAGGTATCTGTTTAATTCTTTAAGAATCTATCAAACTGTTTTACAGACTGTTTGTACCATTTAACATTCTTACTAGCAGCATATGAGAGTTCCAGGTGCTTCACATCCTCACCTACACTTGGTACAAACCACTTTTGAACTACAGCCATTCCAGGGGGTATCTGATTTTGATTTTAATTTTCATTTCCCTGATGACAAAGATTTTGAGCAATTTTTCATCTGTTTATTTACCATTCATGTATCTTCTTTTGTAATTCCCTGGCTTTCATTAGATTGTTTTTCTCACTATTGCGTTGTAAGTGTTCTTTATATAAACTAGATACAAGTCCTTTATTGGATGCATGATTTGTAAATATTTCCATATCATATATATTTCTTTAATTTAAAACTGTTGTTGCTGTCTTATGACAATTTATTTTTAAATAACTTTATTCAGTAATCTGCATAAGGTCTAATATAATTTTTTTAATTCAAATATTGTTTCTGTAAATTATTTTTGATATTTTAATTTACTATATATCATCCATGAAGTACAATGATTACATTTTTTTCCAGTCTTTATATGTTTTATTTATTTTATTACACTGGCTAAAATTCCCTGAAATAATGTTGAATAGAAGCAGTGATATTTGGGATCATTTGTTCATATTTTCAATATTTCACTATTAAGTATGATGTTTGCTATATATTTGTATTAGACTATTCATTATCATATTAAAGAAGATTTCTTCTATTTTAGCTTAGTAAGAGATTTATGATGTGCACATGTTAAATTCAGTCAAATGCTTTTTCTGTATATATTAAGATGACCATATGACTGCAACAGGACACAACAGAAATGAATGTTTGTATGACTGTATTATAAAGGGTGAATCTTACTTTATATAATTATACTTTAATAGAAACAAAGTAATTCAAGAACTGTCTTAAAGGCAGTCACTACTATTTTTCAACTTGTTTGTAAAAATGTATCTATGTATGACCTAAGTTTCTCAGACTTCACAAGCCTGTAGGACTAGTGGCATTACTTTCTCTGTTTACATTTCACTGGTCCTCACCATGAACTTCTTGCCTTACTACCTAACTCCCAGCAGCAAAGTCCCCAGGGGCCTTTTGAAAATACTGTTTCTATGAGGCACTTTCTGTCCCCCAACAGTAAAAATATCATAGTAGAGTTGCTAGATTCAGCACATAAAAATACAAGATTACAAGTTAAATTTGAATTTCAGACAAACCGCGAATAATCTTCATCATGCAGTATCTATGGTGCTCAGTGGTAAGGCTGAGAGTAAGCAGCCTTCCTCGTTACCCTTCAACATATATAATTTAGTATACAGGTACAAAACCTTATCCCCCAGTGTTGTATAGGGTTTTCAGTAAGGGAGTTCTTTCTGCACTGCCTTAACATCCTTTCTGCCTGGCATGGGCATGGTGATTTTGTGGACCCCACTGAAAGGACAGTCACCACCCTCTCCTCATAATAATCCCCCACTCCCACTGAGAAATTTTGTCCCCTTTGGTTGGACTTGCTTAACCATACACACCATTAACATGTCTGAGTATAGGTAAGGCTTCCACTGGAAAACTTTTATAACCATACACACATAGAGACAGGGTTTGGAAAAACAAACAGTTTAACCCTTAATTGTGTTAACCTGAATGATTGGCCCCTCTGTGAAGTTGCAGAATAAATTGCTTTATTTAGATGCAAATGTTGGAAGAGGGTTAACACTGAGAAGGACATCCCAGCCAAATCTGTTCAACATTGACTCCTGTCTTTTTGTCAGATAATTTCCAGTGGCTCAGCCAGCCAACCACTGTGAAAGCTGAGGACATGAAAAAGGGTTTTCAGTGAGAGCTTATCAAACTGAGACCAAATGCAAGCTGAGCTTTAAAGATAGGACAGATGTCAGGACTCTCTGGAGGTGGGAACTAAGATCTGCCTGTGTTTATCATCTTTACCTCTTGGTTTCACTGTTGTTTTCTACTAGTTCAGGTTGACATGTGGAACACTACTCCTTCCCAGGGTTCTGAACTCAACAAACATCTGAGAAGAGTTGTGTTCATCAAAAAATCATATACACTTGTTCATAGAGATACCTTTTTTTAAACACAGACCACTGATTACAGCTGGCAATGCCTTAGAGAACCAAGGCCAAAGATACTTTTGATGCCCAGGTTTCTGATGTTTTCCATGACCAAGTAATTTCCGGAACACTATCACCAATGCCCCAGTCCCCACAACTGCCCCTAAGTTGAACCCACATATCCCTCTTGCTAATCTATCTCTATACCTAAAAACTTGCATTCTTATATCCTTAACCCCTGACTTTAAGAACTAAAGTAGGTGTTTGTTTGTTTCTTAATAGTACCTAGAGTTTGCAAAGAGCTTTTCCACATATTATCTCATTTAGTCCTCAGCACCCTACTAGAAGAGAGGTATTATCTGCATTTTTTATATTAGAAGTTTGGGGCTCACAGAGGTTAATGAGCTTGCTCAAGGTGAGAGTTGGGACCCAATGACCCTGAGTAAGCTCATTAAACTTTTTATACCCAAAAAGAGGCCTCATAGTGGGGATCAGCGCCTGTACCTTCCTTAGCACCTATAGTGTTTCAAATACATTTGAGCCAATATTTTAACTTTTTTTTCAAAAAGAAGACCTAGTGATCTCAAGTTTGTATTCCTGCTTGTTAGCAACCAATTGTGCCTAAACAGCAGCTGCCTGCTATAGTTCAGAATGTAAACTCCAGTCTATCCCAGTGCCCACCACTCCTCATGGTGTCCCTGGCACTGAGACTGAGAGTTAGCTACCACTTACTATGACACTCAGACTACTATTTCTCTTCTAAGAAAGTCATACTTCTCTGTATTTATGATTCTATTGAAATTAGGACAAACGGCAAGACATATTGAGAGGGCCTCATGAGTCCGGAAAAACAGACAGAGCTGGTTTTTTTGTAGGTAAAGTCTAGTCTCACATGTTGACCATAAAAACATGCCCGGTTACATTCTCATGTCTCAGGAAACTGCCGGGCTCCTGCAAGCATGTGAACATACAGTCTTTGCACCACACCAGGCTGGCTCCTGAGCAATTGCAGGAAGTTCATGCTGGACCTCTAGGTCTCCCGACTCTCCCCACTTCAGTAAGGTGTACACTAACATTCGCAAACATTGCATCACTAGCAGCCCATCATTTTCAAAATGAAGTCCAATGATGTTAAAAATTACAGACCAACACCTTCCCTCATTAGATGGGGCAGCCATAAGGCTCTCAAATCTAGCCGCAGCCCAGATGAACTCAACTCAACCTAATTCAATTTAGCTCAGTTCAACTCAACACGTGTATGTTGCATGTCTTCTAAGTATGAGGGAGTATGCTTACCCAATGGGAGGAAAAGAGAGATAACAGAATGTTCCTCAGAGCTCTTGAACTTTACAAATGAGGATAAGTCTCAAACTCAAAGAACTCAAGTGGAGGACAAAGTCGTGTTCACTGAAGACAGGAGATTTTAGGGCTCTGAGAAGGAAGATATTACTTCCAATTGGCCTACAAGCTCTGCCTTCAGTCCTTTGCTATTCCCTTAGCTGACCAATTATTTCACAACCACCTAACACCTTTTACAAGTCCACCACCACACAATCGCTATCCTGCTCCCCTTGTCTGCATGCAGCTTGGGTGTGGCCTTTTGCTTTTCTGTCATCCCTCTGATCTGCCCCTTTCATTAGCCTTCCCTGGTCTCCTCAGCTCATAGGGGTCCCTCCCAGGTGTTCACAAACAGTGAGGGGTATATCCGGTGTGAATTTTGAGTTACCTCTCAGCAGCCTGTGCCAGACTCTCTGCTTTAATCCACACAGAAGCTGCTGGAGCACAGCGAGCACATCATACATGCTTCTGCCTCTCTAATGTTGAAAACAGATTATAACTCCAATAAAAATGCATTGGTTTGGGGCGCTTGGGTGGCTCAGTGGTTTAAGCCTCTGCCTTCGGCTCAGGTCATGATCCCAGCCAGGGTCCTGGGATCGAGCCCCGCATCGGGCTCTCTGCTCGGCAGGGAGCCTGCTTCCCTCTCACTCTTTCTGCCTGCCTCTCTGCCTACTTGTGATCTCTCTCTGTCAAGTAAATAAATAAAAATCTTTAAAAAAAAAAATGCATTGGTTTATTAATTACGCTCAAAACAAATCTGTATAGGCACAAACATCTTCCATTCTGATTGAGACAGCATTTTTTTCTCCAGGATTCTTTCTTGAGTCAAACAGATATGACAACCCACTATGCCTCTCTTCTAAAAATAAACCTCCAAATCTTGGGAACCACATATGGTATGCATCTTTCCAAGGCCTCCAAGGTCCTGGTTCTTTTCTCTGCTTGGATAGCCAGAATGCTAGCAGTACAGAATTACAGACTTACTCTGTGTAAGTGCCACATTTTATTCTACTGGGGATAAAACACTAGATAAACAGTTTCTCTCCTATTTTTTTCCCCTTCCTTCCTTGACCACAATGGCAGTTGTACTTGAAAATCCCAAGCCAATTTGAATGGGTATATTATAGGCATGGAATGGCAATATATGTTCAGAGCAACATGAAGCATTAGCTCAAAACAATCTATACTCTCCCAAATGTTCTTCATGTGGAGCTTTCAACTCTCACCATAGAATTTCCTCCCATGAGGGTCAATATGTAAAAATAAGAGAGAGAGAGAAAGCATGCTGTGGAAGACTGATTTCAAGAGAGATGGTCACACAACATCTTAAAGAGAAGAAAGTAGGGAGATGAAGATGTCGGGGAGTAAAGAAATGTCTTGCCTTGAAGCCATTAGGGACCAGAGGATGAGCTACAGATGGAATGAGTTATGATTGGCAGGCCAGGAGATAGATTCAGGAACTGAGTACAGACAGACATTAAAACACATTTACAAGAGCCAGGAACATCTGGACACTGGTCAAGTTTTAGAATTAATTAAAAATGGATCTCAGAGTCAGGGGCAGTCTCTCTCCCCATTTATTTATCCATTTAGTGATAAAAGTCAGACATAGCGTTCTTTGAACCTAGAGAAGTGAGGAGACTTAATTAAGTTGAGTGTAGCAGAGAGGGTAGGATTCATGAAATGTTTTATTGGCTCCTGGCATTTTGCGGCCACTGTGCAGTTAGGTGGGGCCTGTGACTATCTCTGGCCAGTGAAATGTGAGTCTTCGTCACTTCCAGGCTGAGGAAATGAAAAGCCTTGTGCAACTCTCTGTTCTCTCTCTTCATTCTTCATTCCAGATTGGGTAGCTACAACGTGGTAACACTCTTGCCAGTCTGGATCCTTGAGTTACTGTGTGGAGTAGACTTCTACTGGCTCACTCTGGGCACATGGCAAGATTAAGAAAAGGACTTTTATTCTGTCAAGCCACTGAAAATTTGGGGATGTTTATTATTGTGCAGAATGTAGTCTATCTTGAGAACTATAATTCAGGACCCAAATTCAGGAATGGCATGTGAGCGAGAGAATGAAGGAGTTTCACTTTAAATCAAGAGAGCTTCTTCAAGGGGCACCTGAGTGGCTCAGTGGGTTAAAGCCTCTGCCTTCAGCTCAGGTCATGATCCCAGGACCTCTCTGCTCAGCAGGGAGCCTGCTTCCTCCTTTCGCTCTGCCTTGCCTCTCTGCCTACTTGTGGTCTCTTGTCTGTCAAATAAATAAATAAAATCTTTTAGAAAAAGAGAGAGAGCTTCTTCAATAACTGACTTATTTAATAATTAACCCATTCTTAAATTTATTTAAACCTACATTTACTGATAATCTTCTGTATATCTGTACCAGATATGCCAGGCTAGGGATACAAAGGTGAACACATAAGTCTTGTGACTGCCCTCAGGAAGTTGGCAGTCTGGCCAGGAAAGCAGACATGTAAGAGCATGAACAGCGGGCAGAGACATACATATGTGGACGGTGCTTCAGAACTGTTTCAGAAACCCCAAGCTGCTGCAGAGAGTCAGGCAAAGCTTCCCAGCTCATTTGATCTCAAGGGCCAAAAAGAGAAGGAAAAGACACTCCAGTTAGAAGAAACAACACTTAGTTGCTCAGAGGCAAAAAGAGTGAGGCTGTGTGGTTTATCAGGACAGGGAGACGAAGTTTGGCTCATAATGAACCAAGGAGCGAGGATCTTATGTTTCAGACCATAGAACCACTGAAGGATATGATGGGAAGTTGTACTGGGGCACCTGTTAGGAGTTTGTTGCAAGAATCCAGGTGTGTGGTGATAGGAATCGAAAGAAAAATGGTGGTGGAGGGCATAAAGAAGCAGGAACATTCTTTTCTGTTCTATGGCAATTATCAAGGGGACTTTGGGCTACTAGGTTACAGCAGAAAAATTTCTCCTCTTGGAGAATAGCCAGGACCCTTCCCAGCAGGCTTTCATGCGACAGGGTCCCAGGTATCATAAATGTAATGTCCCAGAAATCCTGGCACTTTTCTGGTTCCCTTCACTCAGGCCACAGTGACTCTGCAGGGATGGCCTGGAAATAATGAAGCTTAAGAAACTCTCTGAAAGTAATCAGACGTTTTGTCTCCTGGTGCCATGTCCTGCTCATTAACTTATTGTGGAGATTCATTAATCCACTGTAAAACTGTAATTAAAAATAATCTCCTTTTCTTGGAGAAGTGGGGAGGTAGGGGGCTCAGAATGGAGCAGCAAATAACTAGGCCGATTACCACAGTCAGAACATGATGATAGCAATTCACCTTTCTCTCCCTTTCTGTATATTTCTCTTTACTGGGGAAGCTGTAGGCTTTTGTGTTGAACAACTTTCCTGCTCAGGTGTATATTTCATTATGGCTTTTTGAGTTGCATTCCCACACTTAGGCTCAACTGCTTCTCATATACCCCTGTGAGACAGCTGGTGAATCCCTTTTCGAAGGTGGCAAAACTGTGGCCCAGCTCATGTGGAGACACCCCCAAGGTCTGTGCAAGACATTAGAATGCTGCTCTCCTTGATCTCAATGTAGAGCCCGTTTTGCTTCACCAAGCTGGTACCCCAAACTCAACTGTGGCAGCATTGGAGCTGCAAGGTAGGCACCTGGGGCCCTGCTCCATGGTAGGGATGTACAGGGGCAGAGTCATGACCAAATGCATGTGGAAAAACATGAGCTCCAGGGTCAGGGAGACCTAGTTTAATTCAGCCTGTATTGTCTACCAGCTATGTGACCTATAACAATCACTGATGATTTCTGGAACTCAGTTTACTCATCAGTAAAATAGGGTTATAATAGTCCTTATTCATTCCACAAATATTTATTAAGCAGTGAAAGGCTGTTTTAGATGCTGGGAATATAGCACTAAATAAAGTAAATCCTCTCCCCTCATGGGGCTTACATTCTATTGTATTAGGTTAGGAGACAGGTAATATCTGTCTTGTAGAGTTGTTGTAAATGAGATAAATTGGCATAGAGTAGATGCTAGGAAATTTTCATCCCTTCTGCTTGCAATCTGTTCTCCATAAGATAGTTCCTGAAGAAGGCTATAGAGTGGGTATGTGTGTTGAGGTGGGGTGGGGGGGGGTCTCCTTTACTTTCCATCTTACCCATTCTTTCCTTGTGGACTCTCTCCCTGCTCCTCACAGCCTGAGTCCAGTTTTGTTTTGTTTTGAGTATACAAGCCCTTCTAAAGAACATCCAGACACAGGTGTAAGATTAGCCTACTCCCAGGGATCTTACTTGTTAACTAGTAAAGAAGTGCCTAGAAGACCTGAAGGAATACATTGAGAGCCTGGATATTCAGGCTGTGTGACAGGCTCTGGGGATCCAGTATGGATTTCCCTGCCTCAACTGCAAATCATATTATGAGGGTGGGCATCTAATGCTCAAAGGTAGATCCTCTGTCATAATCACCATAGAGCTGGATAGGACGTCAGTGGCTTTCCCCTGAGATTCTGGAAGTTCTAGGGGCTTCCCTGAGGGTCTCAGGGAGGGGAGAGAAAGGGCCCAAGGGCCCTGAGCTGGGTCTATTCTGTCACTCTGTACCTCCATCCATTTGTACCACCACCCAAATAGCAACAATTCTGTAAACAAGAGTCTCAGAAGAACTCTGATGAGACCCTACAGCTCTAGTCCCAAAGCCAGCTTTTCCCATCCCAAATCTTAACCTTCCATCTGACACCTAACCACTACAGGGAGCTTAGTCACAAAGTCACAGAAGGCAGACTGGAATCACAGCCTCCATCACCCACTAGGGTCCTTAGGTCAAATCCTCTTCTAATACGGGTTATCGTGAATTCCCAACATCTTCCTTAGAGGTCAGGGAATATTAATGGAGGCAGAATTCTGCTGTTAGAGAGCAAAACCTTTCACTGCCCAGGGGAGTTCAGACTGAAGATGTAAGAACACTTGAGAGAGACAGATGAAGGGAACAAAGGATGAGTTTCTGACCTAGGAAAGAAGTCAGGAAAAGGGAAAGGAGACGAGGCACCTGCTGGCCCAGAGACAGAGGCTATTTGCTTAACACTTGCTTAACAAAATGCTTCCTCTAGTGTCTATGGAATATTGACCTTCTCAAATGTGCCCCACAAAGGATTTCTTCAATTTAGGAAAGATTCATTATACCCAGATGTGCCCAGATCAGCTAGGCTCTGGAAGAGAAAAAAATGCAGCACACACAGACCCTTCCCTTGAGATCAGATCTCCATCAGAGGACAACAGAAATTTGGGAACAGCCGAAGATCAACTGGGGAGCTCTTGCTCTATGAGATGCCCTCTGTTACGTAGGAAAATGGATTAAACTGGTGTGAGGCTCTGAGTGTCCCTGCAGAAAGAAAATAACCAGAGCAGCTCTAACTGAGCACCTATATACCTGGTCCTTCCATGCATGATCATGCCAGAATGTCACAAAAGTCCTGTGTGGAAAATACGATCATTGCTACTATCATTATTACCATTTCCCAGAAGAGCAAAATGAGGTTTCAAGGGATTCAAAAGTAGCCTAAGGTTGCCTAGTTATGGATGGAGACAAAGGCATCAAACTCAAATATACTGCTTCACAGAAGCTCAAAAATATGTTCAGTAAGGAAACCATTGTACATTATGAAAGATATAAAAATCCAGACAGGTTTGCTGAACCCCAACAATAAATACAGCGGGTTTAGTTTCCACCCCAGAAGGGAAGGAGGTTGATGCAAGAAACGAACACAGCTTGAACTCTGCTAAGTGCCTGGCACTGTGCAATACCACTTACATGTACTATGTCACTGAACCTTCACCCAGCAACAGTGTGAAGCAGGCATTCCAACAGCAATGAAAATCTTAGAGCGGAATTTGCCCACGACCAGAGATTCAAACCCACATCTGACAATCCCAAGCTCGGATTTATATTCCACACTGGTCACTTTCTGCGGGGAAACCAACCTTGTAGAATAGATGAAAAGGATGAGGATGGGGATGAAGAGGGTGGGGTGAAGAGAGCAGGGAGAGAGGCCAGAAGGAATTCTACCCATTGTCCTATAAGCCCCCCTTCAGGTCAGGCATCTAGGCTTCCAGAGATTTGGCTAAACTGGGCTACCCTGGGGTGGGTGATGAAGTGAAGGAGGGCTGTCTACTTTTTCAGACCAAACTCCTCCCTCAGCAAGAAGGTTGGCCATAAACCACAGATGACTCAATGGCCAAAGGCAAAGCACTTTAGAAGGCACTGCCAGCAAACAGCTTAATTGCACCGGGCAATCCCTGCCATTCCCTCAATAGATGAAGAGCTGCCTCCGAAGGCATTAATTGGAAAGGCTTAAATAGCTGCTGCTTATTTACTGTCACAGGGAAGGCGACTGTTGGAGCCTCCAATAGGGAAGCCGGACTGGATCTCCTCTCCCACCCCTTGGGCCTCCCCTCCCCATCCAGCCCTCAAGCCCCTCCTTCCCTCCTTTTGGGAGCGGTGCCTGATCAGCGTTTTTATTTTATGTTGCCTGATTTATCTGTTCTGTGAAGCTTTCATTTCAACTTGGAGAATGTTCAAAGTAAAGCTCACCCTGTTACAGACTTAATTGGACCATATTTCAGTCCCAGTGCATCTGTTCAGTGTGGCTTCCTTATCCTGGGTCCATAAACTTTTATTAAGTTATATATCAGGGAATATACATATATATTCCACTAACATGTTTGGGATCTTTTTTTTCTCTCTCTTTTTTTGTCTCCTTTTCTTTTGTTGTTTTTATTTTCACCACGGGGGAGGAATGCTGATAAGCCCTGAGGGACAGGGAATAGAACTTCCTCTATTTCCCTATTTTTGTTTAAAACAGAAAGGACAGGGTCACATTAACCTCAATTTAGTGCAGCGACTAGATGTCAGAGTCGGGATTCTGCTAATTTCCATTCAGTTTATTGGGTATGTTTGATATGCTAATTCTCAACACCCGCCTCCCCCAACCCCTCCAGGAAATTTGCCTTTCAATAGCACAGCTAGAGGGGGAAGGGGAGAGAGATAAGGGAAACCGAATAATTTTGAAAAAGGAAAAGAGACTTAAAGCCTTAAAGCGGAACAGCAAAAACGGTTCCCTCAATCCTGTTCAGTAATTTGAAATATCATCTTAAAATAGATGCAAAAGTACCGTGCCACCTGAAGGGAAAACACACCTTTTCCCTTGGGCCGGGCCCTGGTTCCTGCATTTGACAGTTTGGATTGAAGGCTCTGATGGATTAACCTGTTACTAATGTCACAATTGCTCTAATACGGTGCAATAAAAGTTCTCTCCCTTGAAAATTGTCTTGGTCTACCCCCATCCCCAGGTTGAGATGCTGTTGAGTTAAGTGACAGAAGGTAGCAGACGAAGGTTTTCCCAAAAGAAATTCTGGAAAAACATTCGCATGTCTGAAAGTACAGAGCGGCAGGACTCTCTCGCCCTGATGACACGCACTAGTTGCATGTGATAAGGAGGGCTTCATGCTTTCCAATGTGTGCAGCAAAACTCAGATTAACCTTGCATCCAGAACTTCTGTGTTGGTGTCCACAGACTTGAAAGCTTATCAAAATTTCTAAAACCCAGTGCAATCCTTTCCAGCTTTGTTTTAAACCTGCATATGCACATATCAGTCAGCTAACTGGATCTGCTGCTCAGCCTCAGGTCCTGAGAGAACATTTTCCGAACAGATTTGCCTTCACCTGCCTTCACTACAGTTCTTATCACCACCTGTGGTTACTGATCTTCTTTCTTCTAGTCGTTCTTCACTGTTTCGCTTGGCGGGAGGAGCCCCTTTGCCTTTTTCCCCCTTCTCCCACATAGCATTTCGAGGATCCTTGCTTAACCATCCTCAGAATCTGAAGGAGCCTGCCATTCCCATTCCAAGGGGCTCGCCACATCATCCTCAACAATTTGTTCTCAAAGATGCTTCAGTTAAAGATTGCAGTAGAAAGAGAACCAACTGGGCAATCAAGCAAATCTGGGACTGAATTCCAGCTTTCCCATTAGTTCTGAGGTTTTTATACATTGTTTACCCTCCCCGAGCCTGTGTGAACCACATACAATTTAATTACCTTATAGGGGGCCTTCAGGTTTAGAGAGAGTGGATGTGAAAACATTTAGGGCAGAGCCTGGCTCATGGATTTATTATTATTATTATTATTATTATTGTAGTAGTAGTGATAATAGACCGTTACTATTGTTATCACCATATTATTTTGTTATTACAATTACTATGTTGAACTGTTATTTATTATTGTTAGTTTACATATGAAGAAACTGAACCGATAGTTTCACCTGATGTCAATTTTTAAATTTTGTTTCAGCTAAAAACATACATTGAACATATGTGCATGGTCCCATGCTCGGTGTTGGAGAAGATAGAGAATGGAAACAGAGCTGCTTCCATTTGAAAATTCTGGATCCAGTTGACGGAAGAGTGTGTGTGAAGGGAGCAAAGGATGGGGAAGGTGGAGGGAAAGGAGTACCCTTTCCCCGTGTAGAACCACCAAAACATTAAGCGCTCACACAAAGTACACCCAGGATGTCTCCAGGGGGTATAGAGGAGGAGTGGCTAGTTGGGGAACTGGGAAAGGCATCTGAACAGCTGTGCTATCACAGATGGGTTTTGATGAAGAAGCATGTGTTTACCAGACAGAAAAGAAAGAATAGTAATAAAAGCAGAAAAAAAATGATTTATATAAAAGTCTGGGTATGAAGGTACATAAGGTGTTAGGGACTAGTTAGAAGTTCACTGTAATAAGAATATTGCACATCTAAGTAGAAGTGGCTAAAACCTAGCGTATTAGTTATTGCTGCTTAATAAATTATTCTAAAACTTATCTTGAGGCAACAAATGTTTATTATCTCACAGCTTCTCTGGGTCAGAAATCCCAGTGTACCTTGGCCGGTGCCCCTGGCTCCGGACCTTGTCTCCATGGCAGCAGTCAAGGTGTCAGCCAGCACTACAGTCAGTCACCTCAAGGATACACTTCAGATGATGCACTTCCAGACGCACTCATATGGCTGTTGGCAGGGTTCCGCTTCTCACTAGCTGTTGGCCAGAGACTTCCCTCCGCTCCCTGGCATGTGTGCCTCTCCATAGGGCAGCTCACAATATGGCAGCTGCCTTCATCAGAGTGAGCAAAATGAGAGGGCAAGAAAGCAAGGAAGTGCCAGCAAGGTGAAAGTCAAGGTCTTTTTCTAATCTCAGACATAACATCCCATCACTTTTGCCATATTTTATTAGAATGGCAGGTCAGGAACAGGGTTACAAAGGAATGAATATGAGCTACGGCCACCCTAGAAGTGTGCCTACCACCCGGAGGCTGGGGGAAGGTTGTGAAGGCAATTATACGCTCAGCCAAGGAACCTGTGCTTTATTTTATGAATGATGGAAAGTTACTAAAAACGTTTAAGGGCTGGGGAGTAGAGATAGCGATACAACTAGATTTACATCTTCAACTGGATCACTACCGGCAGTTGAAGGAAGGACGCCGTAGGAGAGACTGGACGTGAGGCCAGCTGTGAGCCTGTGGGACTGCTCCAAGCAGCAGATGATGGGAACTTGATCCAGGGAGTGAGACAATAGGTGGAGAGGAGGGGTCAGGTTGCAGAGCGTTTTGTATATTAAAACAATAGACCTGACTTGATGATTGATTGCAGGATGAGGACGGGAAGCGAGTCAAAGCAGGGTAGATTAACTAGGTACTTATTCCTATATAGAAATAATACGACCAGGAAACACTGACGGGTTAAGTACTTCTGGCGTGGGACTGAGCAAGATCAATTGGAGTCTGAGCTGATCCTGACCCAGGCAATGGCAAAGCAGGAAGGAGAACTCAGGCAGGTGTGCTGGCCTGTTCTCTGTAGCCTTCCACTGTGGTGTTAAAGAGCTCAAACTTTGGATGCAGGGGGTCTGGGCCCTTATCCTGGATCCATCATTCGCTAATAATGTGACCTAGAATGAATTATCGCCTTGTCTGATTTTCTTTATTATAAAATGGTATAGTGCTAAAAGTTACTTTAATAGATGATTATGAGGATTTAATAAGATAACCGATACAACATGCTTAGCATAATCTCTGACACCTGCTAAGTGTTAGCTGTTCTATATATTCTCAGGCACTGTGCGGGGGTTTGCATTATGCTGAGACTCAGTTCCAGCATCATTTAAATCTTACCTAGAGATGTGCAGAGTACTTGAACTACAAGTAAATTTGCCCTTAACCCAAGTCCTGGCCCTTTAGGAGAGCTGTTGCAGCCATAAGAAGTCATAATTAGATTCCAGTTCCTGCTGTATGGCATTCCAGCGTTTCTCTGCCTTCTGGAGTTTAGAATATACTTCATGCCCACTTCTATCTCCAGTGGAGCAGATATCTACAATGTCCCTTTCACTATCTCTTGGTCCCCACAGAGCTCAGAAACCCTTATAAATAACAAGCAATGTCTTCTTCTTAAATTATTGATATATAATTGACATATAGCATTATATTAGTCTCAGATGTACAGCGTAATGATTTGATATTTGTATATATTGCAAAATGGAAACCACAATGAGTCTAGTTAACGTTCATCACCACACATAGCTGTATTATTTTGTGATAAGAACTTTTAGATTTACTCTCTTAGAAGCATCACCTTCTTTAAGGATCAATCTCTGCATTGCTTCCTTTACTCCACTAGTGTGTATTAAAGATGGACTGTGCATAAGCACCTTTGTGTGTATTACCAGGGATACATCTGTGAATGGGACAAACGGTTCCTGGATCACAGGGCTTGCTTTCTAGCAAGAAAAGTGTAAGTTCTTCTAGTGAGAGAAGAAAGAAACAGTGTTAAGAAGGAAATGAACAGTGGTGAGCAGTCAGAAGAGGCCTCTATGAGAAAGTGACATTGAAGCTGAAGGATGAGAAGAACCAGCCACTTAAAGAGCAGGATGAGGTCATTCAAGGCAGAGGAAACCCCAAGTGTCAGGATTGAGGTTGGGGATGGCTTGGAGTGTTCCAGGAACTAGAATAAGGACATAAAGTATCACTCTTCAATAGCAAGGTAAAGTGAGCCACATATGTGACTGTGGAACTTCTATAGCCATGTTAAAAAAAATAAAAATAAACAGGTAAAATAAAATACACCTTATGTAATCCTATATAATATATGTAATTTCTTATAGCCACATTTAAAAGTAAAAATAAAATCTCAATTTTAACTAGACACATTTCGAGCGCTCAGTGGTCATGCATGACCAGTGGTTACCATACTGGACAGCACAGCCCTAGATTAAGTGAGAGGGACATTACCTGAGACAAGATTGAGGGGATATGGCCTCATGTAAAGTCTGTGGAATGTGGTCAGGAGGTTGTCTCATTCTAGGTGTCATGAGGACTATGGGAGTTTCTTTGTGAAGAATTTTTAGAGAGAGTGGAGACAGTCAGGGGGCCCAGGTAGGAGCAACCTATAACAGTGTTAAGAGGGAGATTACAGGAACTTGAACAGAAGTTTTGGCAGTGATGGTAAAGATAACTAACACTTATTGTTAGTGTCCTAAATCCTTCATGTGGATTAATTTATTTAATCCTCACAGTGACCCCATGAAGAAGGTATTATTTTATCCCATTTTCCAGATGAGAAACTGAGGCAAGGATAGAGGTGAGGTCAGGATTTGAAATGAGGCAGTTCTGAAGCTCTGCTCTTGGCTACTAGGTTATGACTTTTCTGACAGAGGTAAGAGGACCAATGTGCTAGGCGTATTTGGTGGAGAACTGGTGGGAAAGGATTGGAGGGGACACTGAGGAAATGGAAGGATCCATGAGGGCCCTCAAGATTCCTGTTGAATGGTCTACTGGATGGAGATGCTTACTGTTGGTGGCACAGGAAAGAGAGGACCTTGAGAGGAACAGTGCTGGGAATAAAGAGTTGACTGTGTAGATGTCTATGACAACACCTAGGAGAAGGCAAATGGGGATGTGAGATAGCAGATGGATATGAGTCCGCATTGAGGAGGAGAGATCTGCTCTGCTCTGAAGCGATTTGCAGGTAGAAGATATTTGGGGGAAAGGATGAGCTCCCTTGCAGGAGAAGGACAGAATGAACAAACACTGAAAAGGGCCCAGCAATAAGCTCTACAGGTCTTTCAAATGCAGAGGTAGGAAAGATAACTCAAGCAAGGAACCTGGAGAACATAGCCATGTCGTCTTTGCTCCCTACCTATTTCCATGTGCTATTATTCTGCTAGATAGACTTTTCTCCACCCACTAGCCTCCTAATTATTAGACTCAGCTCAGAAGGCATCTGCTCTAGAGGCTTTCTCATACTCTCTGAGGCAAAGTTGGCCATTCTCTCTCATATTCATCTCTACAGTTCTGGAGACTGGAAGTCTGAAATGTGAACTCTGGCAGGTGCAGGCTCCCTCCAGAGGCTCGAGGGGAGCATCCCATTTTCTGGTGGCCTCAAGCATTTCTTGGTGTGTGGCAGGTTTGCTCCAATCTCTGCTTCTGTCTTCACATGACCTTTTCTTTGTATCTGTGTCTGTCCTCTGCATCTCTCTCTCTCTCTCTCTTTTTTTTTTTTTTGAAATTTATTCAATTATTTTAAAGAGAGAGAAAGAGAGAGCACAGGGGGAGGGGCAGAGGGAGAGGGAGGGAGAGAATCTTAAGCAGGTTCCATGATCAGAGCAGAGCCCATGTGGGACTCAGTTTCACAACCCTGAGATCATGATCTGAGAGGAAATCAAGAGTCAGATGCTTAACCAACTGAGCCACTCAGGCGCTCCCTCTACATCTCTCTTATAAGAACACTTGTCATTGGATTTAAGGCCAACTCTAATAACCCAGGATGATCTCATCTCTAGATCCTTACTTTCATTACATCTGCAAATGTAATTTGGTAAAAAGTGGGTATTTGGTAAAAGTACCAAATGAGAAAACACAGGTTCTGGGGTAAGGAAGTAGTCATACTTTCCTAAGGCCACCATTCAACCCACTTCCCATTCTCTGAGCTTATTTTTCTCTCTGTAGTTACTGCCACTACAGCAAGTAATGGAGACACATAAGTGCTTCTATTCCAACTAGAACATGCCTTCTCAACACAGACATTATGTCCCCCAAGGGAGAGAAAATTAGGGGAGGAGGGAGAGATTACTCTCTCTTTTTTTTTTTAATGGATGAAGTATAAATATACATACAGCACACAAAAATAATATATAGTATTCCATGGTATTAAAATGTCATGGTGAGGGGAAGTTAGAGGGGAAAGTCTCAGAAGACTTCACAGATGGGAGGTAGGAGTTGACAATGGAGAGCAAGTGTGAGAAACACTGAACTAGACTATTTTTCCCCAAAGGTAGTTACCATGTCATGTTCATATCTGTACATGACTCCTACACAATCCCAGCCCCTGGGCACATAGACTCCCACACTCACATCCCAATAGCACCAGCACGGGGCTAGGGACTGAAAGGGATGGTTTGGTTAAATTAAAGACAAACAGATTTGCGTCTTATGTCTTCTTTGATGCTTCATTTAAAGTTTGACTGGAGTGGCCATTGCAGTCACAGGTAGAGCCTGATCTAACCGCCCCCCACCCTCCAGTTAACCTGCCCTCTGTCTCTGCCCACACCCGCACGGTGGAAGTATTTTGAATTATGGACTTTAATAGGCGTCTACTTTACAGCCTAAAGACACAAAGTCTAACGATTTGAAATATCACTCCTGCAGCCATCGCTCCCTTCAGAACTCTACATATTTAAACAGAATTTCAGTTACCAGAAAACCTCATCTTTAGAGAGAAAAGGGAGGGATGGGGGTGGGAAATCCACTGATTTAATGTTTTATCAAGAGGGAGAGAGTGTGGAGAGAGGCTTGCTGAACATCAAACGGGCTCCAGTGCGGTGAATTTAGCAAGGCAGAGAGCGGTGCAAATTGGAAGATTTAAAAGTCTGAAGTTTAAACATCGCTTTTGTTTTCCCAAGCTCTAGATATTAATAACACTATTGTGCAAATTATAAGTCTTCCCTTTTTAGGAGACAGGGAGGAAATTAAACATTTGCATAAACCAATGGATCGCAATTCTGATGGCAGACACCTCTAAGTCCCCTGCCCTCTGCGTCTCTCCCCTGGTCCAGTGAGTCACATCACCTCATTTCAGCAGGGCCCTCAGAGGCTGCACTGGGCTGTTGGAAACTCTCACCGCCTTCCTCCCAGCATCTATTTCTTTTGTTCCTTCTTACAGGTAACTGTGATGCCCTGATGCATGCCCTCACTGCTGTTTTTCTGAAATGCAATTTACTCACTAACTGGTCTCTTCGGCTTCAATCTCCTTGTCTTCCAGTCCATCCCGAATCCTTTCCCTCCACTTGTCCACTGATCTGTCTTCTCCATCTTGACACATCCATGCTTAGGAATCTGCAGTGGGTCCCTGCTGCTGTAAAATAAAGCCCCACACCTCAGCTGGCTCTCAGGGCCCTCCCCATGTGCTGGGACATGCCCTGTGTCCTCTGCTGCTGGATACTGGCCTTGTGCTCTGATAAAAAGACAGAAGCTGCCCCGTGCCTCCTCACATATCTGTCTCATTCTCATCTCCAGGACTCGCCCCTGCTGGGTCTTCCACCTGAAATGCATTCTCCTTTCTCTCCATTCCTCCCACTCTTCTCTCCTTCAAGGGTCAGTTCAGACCCCACCTTCTCTACAGAGTTTGGACACAGTGGCCCACTCTGAGGAGGGGGTTTGACACTCAGCCATGTTCTGTCCAAATACGTCATATGTAACTTTTAGCAAGGAGCTGCCTAACTAGTGAAAAAAAGAAAAAGAGAAAAAAAGAAAAAAAAAAAAAAAGGAGATATTTTACATTACATTACATTAACCATTACATTATGGTTGTGACCTTCCCAGTTCTGTACAAGATGGTAAAAAATTACATCGACGTTGCTTTGTTCATGTGTTATTTCCAATAGTAGAATTGTATTAGCCCCCATTCATGACGTGCCTATTGCAGACCAGCATGCATGGTCATTCATATCCGTTAATCCCTCACAAGCAACTCTGCGCAACGTCCAGATATTCAGCCTGGAAATATGGGCGTGGGTAGGTTATCGGCAGAGAGCGCGCATTCTTCTTGTTCTACCTCTGTCCTGGGCTCTGTGTAGAGAACTTACTAGTTGTTACCTCATTTGATCTTTTCTATCCAGTTATCAATGACCTGTGTTTCAATCCCATTTCGCAGACAAAGCAACTAAGGCTCAGTGGGGTTAATAACTCGTTTAAATGCAATGACTAGAGAGTGCAGAACTGAAAACTGATTGTGTGTTTGTCTGACTAAAAAGTTTCTCTCTCCACCCACTGTGCCATTTCAAACAAGCAGCCATTACTGAGATATGCAGTAAATTCTCTTTTTCATCTGTAGAATGGGAAGAGGAACTCCGTCTTTTTGTTTTGTTTTGTTTTGTTTTTTCAGCTTTGCTCTGGGATAAAGATTGTGCTTGAAAAATCTCTGCTGCATTGTGTATTAGCTTTGTCATAAATACCATTTGGCTAGAGCCTAGGAATCCGCTCTCGTTTATCCCAGCTGCATAAAGCACCACAAAGCCAGGAAGAAAGCTTCACCTACTGAGACCTGTAAATATCACTTTCCAGGAGTAAACAGCTTGGTGCAATAGTATTTACTTCCGACATGATGGTGCATGCACTGAGACAACTGGGCCTGCCTCTGTGTGGGACTTTAAACGCACCTTGTGGGGTTATCATGTAAAAGCCTATTCAATGTGCAGTTGTGTGTGTGCGTGTGTGTGTGTGTGTGTGTTAAATAAAGAACTAGATACAGTTTCCTCTTCCCTTGACTAGCTAGAGTCACCAGTAAAATATGGAGTCATAAGCTTTAGTGCAACAAGAGCCATTAAATTCTATCCTTCAATACACTGAGAACAAACCATGATGAGAAAGTGTAGGGATTCCGGGGGGAAGCCATCTGCCCTTTTACCTCCTCATTCCGTTTGTGGAGTCGATGTTGTTACACACAGGCTCTGCCATCATCAGATTTCCCCTCCTATGTTTTCATAGGGGATCACTTTTAGTCACAGGTATGAGAGAAGAAGTACGGTCAGGAAAATAATTTTGTTAACTTTTATTTTTCGGCAAAAAATTTCCTTTCTTCCCAAGGACAATTTAATGTGGAATCATAACACACAAAACAGAGAATGATATTTTGTTACAGATACTTATTTATGAGCTTAAATTTTTATCATTTACTTAATATAAGTTCAACCCAGTGTGAAAGTTCAATGAACACTAAAATTTTAAACCAGGATTATGGATGACATGTGCAGTCACATACTTCTCAGGATGCAAATTCTATATTTTGTGTTGGTTGTACAGTGTCAGGAAAATCCTAATATCAGTGAATAAGTAGTAAGGTACTTGACCATACAATTTTACCTGAACAAATATATGCAGGTCTGAATTAAAATAAAATAGAGTAAAATTAAATTAAATTAAAAAACACAAATGGTATTGAGCTACAACTGTGCTAATCACTGATTTAACTATAAGAATTTAAATGCAGAAGACAGTGTAAGAAGCTTTATTCTGAGATCTGCATAAAGCCATGCTAATGTAGCAGCCCAATTGTACATGTTGGTGCGCTCCTGTGTATTTTCATTTGGCATACGGAACATTTGAATAGTGTATGTGTGTGTGTGCTTGCCCGTGTGTGTGTGTATGTGTGTGTTTATTGCAGTTTTGATCTAGAATAAAGTATTTTAAAATTATAAGAAATAAGAATCAACTTAATGCACAACTCCTGAATTAATGACTTCACTGCTTTAAAATTCCAGACAACACAATATGAAAGCACTTATTCTAAGGTTTGGGGAGGCAGATGCGGTGGATCTGGGCCCAGAGTCACCAAATGTGGGCTGCTTTCTCAATTTAAATCTTGGTGGACCATACATGGAGGACTAAGGCATCATTGATTCTCAAATGATCAAAGCGTGTGGAACCGGTACCATCTGTTCCTCAGCAAGAGAAGGTGGTCCTGGTGCGTCTTCATGTACCTTGATTGTGCCACTTCTTTAAGAACCACCAATGGACTCCAGCACATGCATCAGCCTGTCTCAACTTCTAGGCTTGGCACGCATCTGTCTTCATAATCTAACCCACCACTGTCACACTGTAACTCCCACCTGAGTCTCTTCCTTTTGTTATCCTCTGAATTTCTCTTATCTAGCTTCATATATTTTATTCTTGAAGCAATTAAATGTCAATTCCTTTTAATAAGTTTTCTAAAACCATTTTTACCATAATGTCCAGACCGAAATATTGTTGGCATTGCTCTGTTCATTTATTACTGCTCTTAATAGAAATACACAGACAGCATTTATTAATTACCTACTATAGGCCAGTTTGCATATAGATTTATGTCCTTTAACCCTCTCAAGCAACCCTGCATTATAGTGATATTTAATTTACATTATATGCTTGGCATAGTTATACAGGCTACCCAGAAGTCACAAAACTATAGCGGGCGAGGTAAAATTCAAACCCATGGCCGCTGGTTCCAAGATCCACCACATTTCCACCTGCTCTGCTGTATTCTTTCTCTAAACTTGCGTCTGTTAGCTCCTTTGTACATTCAATCAAGATAGCATTTAAAAGTTGCATGCCAAATTAAGTGTTCCTGTGTTGTTTGCCTCCTGCATGGAACTCTGAGGACTTTGTGGAGATGCAAATTCTATCTAAACCAGACCTCTGGGTCTGGCATATAGTTAGAGCTCAAAAATTAGTTGGATTTAATCTAAATGAAAAGAACCATTAAATTGGTGTCTCAGAGTAACGCTATCTCATCTATTAATCTACCTCCAGGCAGGAATAGCAAACAATCTATTCTGCATAGAAAATGTTCCTGCTTTTAATGATTATTACTACATTTTCATCCTAGGACTGTTCTTAGGATCTAGATCAGCATTTCTCAAAATGAGGTATTACTCAAGGGGATGAATAGGGTTCCCTGATCCCAAATATTTAGCAAATTCTTCATATTAAACTAATTCTATTAGAAACCTTACCATTAACATATTAAAGACTCTCAAAAGTAAGGAAAACCAAGTAATCTTGGTCACTCCAGTTTTTTCACAAACTTGTATGAGCACCATACAATTTATTCAGATAACACCTGCTGGCAGTCCTTGGACACAGGATTCTGTAGATCCCTCTTTGTAAAGATGAGGTCTGACCTCATCTTTCACTGACTGACATCCTGCCATGTTCCAAGAAGACTTTATGGTGGTTGAGTTACACTTTAGTTTCAGTCTGTTTCTTCTCTGTGCTCAGTAGGGAGCTGAGAACCATTTATGCCTTTCCCTTACAAACAAGGGGGCTAGTTTTCCTAAACTTGTTTCATCAGAAGGCTCTCAGGGTCATTTCACTTTCCATGCACATTCAGGATTTGTGGAGTCAAATCGATCCTAAGGGGAACCCCCTCCCCCATCTTAAACTAGCACAGTCTGTCCAGAGGTGGAGGGTAACCCCTCAGCATTGTCACTTGCATGGGCTTTTCCGACAACTTTTTGTAAAGTAAGGTGTAACATAGCACATCATTTGTCCACAGAATTCACACTGCCTCATATATTCTCACACATTATTTTATTTAAGTGATTTTCCTGAAGATCCAGGGGAATATATGTAAAATCATAAGTCATGGGATCTTCTACAAAGTTCTACATTATATGCTTACAATATATTATTGTATACATAAATGCAGTAACCCTATTAGAGTACGGAGTATATATCAATAGGTCATGAATTCCAAAATGCTGACTTCCCCTTTTTGTACCTTACCTCACATCCAATCCATCAGCAAGTCCTGAGGCCATTCAGAAACGGGCCCCTCTTATCACCTCCCGCACTATCACCTATGTTCACCTCACTGTCATCTCTGGGACAACCCACAGCAGGAGCCTCTTAACCTGGCCTCCTTGTTTTCACCCTAGTCCCTCCACAGTCCATTTCAATTCACTATAAACAGCTGATCCCTTTAAAACTTTAGTCGGATCATGTCACTCCATGACAGCCAAGCACCCAGACCTCCATGGCTCCTACCTCACTCAGAGTAAAAGTCAAAGTCCTCACAGTGACCAGGAGCTCCCTTACCTTTCTGGGCTTATTCCTGACCACCCAGCTGGTTTACTCTGCTCCAGCCTCTCTGACCCTCTTACAAGTCTTGGAGCATGGTAAGCATGTTTCCACTTCAGGGCCTTTGCACTTAATGCTACCTCAGTCTGAAATGCTTTTTCCCTTTTAAACATGCATGGCTTGCTTTATCACTTCCTTCAAGACTCTGCTCAGATGTTACCCTATCAATTGCATCTTTGCCCTACCAATCCTTGCCCCTCCCACCGTCGTATCACCTTTTAATATACCTTATAATTTACTTATAATTTTGTTTTACATATTTATTTTTGTCCATCTCCCCCTTCACTAGAATGTAAGCTCCATGAGGTTGGGGACAACTTGTTGGCTGTATACCTTCTTAAATTCTCACATTGAATGCATCCTGGACTCTGAGAGCGGGAGAGGAACTCAGAGTGAGTAGGCATGTCAGTGATTCCCCTACCTGTTTACACTGACCTTTGAGGTTGGGTACAAGTAGGGATTGAACCTGGTAAGTTATTGTTAAAATTTCAAAAAGCCTAATGCATTTCCTCCATCTATCCATCATGAGGCTACATGACAAACTAAAGTGTCACACTTCTTTGCTTTTAGTTGGAATTATCTCAGCTCAGTGTGTTAATTCCGATTATGTAAGTCTGATCAGAATCTCTGGCTACCAGTTACAAATGCCTTTGATTTTTAGACTTGGGGAAATGAATTAATTATCATGTAATAAATGCAGATTAGTAGATGTTTTTGAAAACATGGACTCCATGGTGGGGGAGGGGCCAATAAATGAGTGTGAGCCCTTGATCTCCTTTGTACAAAACAAAGTCTTTGAGGCTCTGGAAGATTAAGTGACTTTCTCAAGGTCACACAGTGAGTAACTGGCGGAACAATGACTAGAACCCTAGTTTCTGATTCCCAGCCCTGTGTCGTGCAGTCAAAGATGCAGTTTGCTGCAAAGGAGATGTATACAGGCTGTATATAGCATTTGCATAACATATTACAGTAAAGACAGAATCCCAACTGAGATTCTCAGCAGGAAAATAACAATTATTTAATCAGGGTTCTATTTATACTTTTATTGTGAAGGTTAGGTTAAGATTCACTGGCTTGATTAAGGGTGCTGCCTACACATGAAAGTGTTTACTGAGCTGGGCTCCCTGGAGTGAAATTCAAACAAACTTGTGACATCCAAAGCACATTTTATGTCCTGAAAGTCATGAGTGTTTTTATTGAAAGCCAAGCCTTTTCCTTAAAACAAATGAATGGTTATCCTTAAAGATAAACTGTAAACAGTCTGCCAAGACACAAAGAGTCCTTCCTCTATGCCTATAGTGGCATTCCATCCTTAGTTTTAGTCTTTAAACCTAATGGATATGAATATGCCTAGAAATACAAAACAAAAAGCTGGTACTCAAAAGCATTACCATGCACATTGCACTATTTGATCCTTAGAAGAATCATCTTGCAGTGTTGGAAAGGCAGATATTAACATCTCTGTTTCACACATAAGGAAGCTGAAAGCACCCAGGAGTTCAAAGACCTGCCCTAGGTCTCCTACTTTTTAGTGAAAGAAAGCACTAGAATGGAGGGAATGGGGCATTTTTTCCTCATTCCTTAAGCTCAGTGCGTGCACCACAATGCCACCTACCGAATGAAGGGCTTTATTACCAGGGAGAAGGGGGCAGACGGTAAGGACACCCCCCATGTACTTCATTCTCTCTCCCTTTGATAGTATCAGTGGTCCAAGGCTCGAGCCCAAACCAGGGAATGGCTTCAGATTTTACAGAGCAGGAAAGCAACAGCAGAAACGCCCAGGTCACCCAGTAACACGGAACTGATTGAGAAGCGGAAGGCACGGGAGAGCTCTATTTTCTGTCTCCACTGCTGGCCCATGTGCATGGGGTATCAGGCTCAGTGGACGTGGTCTGCAGGGAGCTGAAGGACAACTCTACTTCTTACTAGGTCTGTGACCTTGGGCAAATCCCTTTACATTTTGAACCTCTTTCTCAAGGTATTTTAATAGCAATCAAATGAGATAAAGGACCCAGATAGCTTATCTCTGTCTGACAAGCAGGAAGAGCCTGAAACCTATGCCTCACTTACCTTTGTGGGTCTACCATTCCTCTCATCGAACATGAATTGAGGATTCACCACACCCCCAGCCCTGGGTTAGGCAGTGTAGGAAGAAAGCAGAAACAGTGTCTGTGCTGAAGATCAGACACACACAGAGACAATTTCATACTTAAACATCCCTGGCAAATGTAACATTTTTTAAATGATTGTAAGAAAAAGGTCAATGCATGATCAGAAGATCAGTAAATAATGTTGGAATTCTCAGCAATACAGGTAAATAGGGGAGATGTTTGGGGTCAGTAGTCCCTGATAACTTGACCTCTGTCTTCACATCACCCAATCTGACCCTATGGTTGAGTGAGAACAGACTCTTCTCCACACTCCTTCCAAGTTGCCAGTTCTTGGCAATGCTGAGAAAACGCCCTTCCAGCCGTGCCTCAGAGCACTGCCCCGAGACCTGATCCAGGGCCTAGTTCTCCCCAGGATCTCCATCCCTATCAGAGTTCACCTGCAGCTCAGGGTGCAGGTTCCCTCTGCCATACATGCTCTCTCTCCCTGGCTCTCGCTTTCCCTCTCCCCTCTCCAGGAACTGAAGTTTCTTTAAACAGACAAGCAATTACTAGTGTGTTACCCACACTTGACTCTGTTGGTACAACACGCGCTGATGTACAGTAGCAGGCGGCTTGTTAATGGGACATATTTAAGCTGATTGCCACTGGAGATAAGTGATGTCTCTGAATGGATGCACTTTTGTTAAACTTCCAAAGCCAGAACGGATGGGGAAAGTTTTATTTTTTTGCTTTAAAAAAAGGAAAAAAAAGAAGAAGGCGTTTTAAGAATGGCTACACCTCCCCCGAGATTCTCATTTCAGATTAGGCTATCAGGTGTACAGTGCGATTGGAGGCTTCTGCTTCAGTTGGAGCCTCTGTTTGATATTCAAGCCTTTCACAAGATCCTTCCGGAATGGCTGGCGCTGGCTTGCTTGCTCGCTGGCTCTGTGTCCTTGAGGACAGCTCTATTAAATGCAGGCCTCTCTCTCATCTTCTCCACTCTGGTTCCCTTCCCTTGTCTCTTGCTCTCTGGGCCTTTGCTTTTGTTACAGGCCTCTCTTTTCTCTTTCTACCTCCCCTTCTCCGCAGCCGGTTTCATCCGTCCCTCCTTCCCCTCCTCTCCTTCTTCTGCTCCAGTTGTCATTCTGTTACCCATCCTCTTTCTGTCCGTTGTATTCTGGGTCTCCATGTCTCTCCGCAAGCTTCCATCTCAGCTCCCAGTTCCTTGCTCTCTGCGCCCCAGGGGAAAGCCAGGCCTGGGGAGGCTGTTAGGGTTCCGGCATTGTGAGTGTTGTCTTTGTAGATCCTGGAGCCTCAGTGGACAAATCACAGCTGCTGTTAGCTCTCCTGGAGCTCAGTCTGAGGAGGGAGGTAGGTGCCGGACAGAACAGAGCTCAGGAGGTGCTGGGGTGGGGCACCGGGGGGCGTGGAGGGAATTTAGGAAGGATGCATCTGCGTCAGGGACAGTGAAAGGAGAGCTGGAAGGTAAAATGAAGGTGTTGGTGACAACTGCCTGACTGCAGGCAATAAAGAGGGAAAATTCATTAGTCATGGATTAAGCTGTTCACCAGCCAGTTACCGCTGTTTAGATACAAAGATACCAAGGAAAAAGCAAAGTGCCAATCAATCTCTTAAAGGGGCCACTTGCTGGCGTCTAATATCTAGGTAAGCAGCAGTGGAAGATAGGTGATGACCGCTTTGCTGTGGGTTCTCTAGGCAGTGAACGGAGAAAGCATCTTTACAAACACATTCTACCTCATGGGGAGTAGGGAAAAATTCAATTAGGTTTGAATGAGAAAGGTAACTTGAATGTCAATTAATTGTCTAATTGAAGATAATGGAGACCTGGGGGGCGCCCTGCCAGGTTGATTCCCACACCCAAATCCAGAGATTTTCCCAGGGATTAAAGACGCAATTTAATTACACATTTCTATTAGATTAGGCGCTGATTGCATTCAACACTCTGAGTTAATTACATAGTTAATTACATAGCCAATAACTTCCTTTGCCTAATCACCCTGCTGGATGCAGCCTGGTGCTGGAGAGGAGGCTCCTATTCTGGTAATGGGAGCTCTGGGAGCCAAAGGTGGTGGGAGCATCAGTGGCTAGGGGACAGGTGAATACTAATAGGGAATTATTCTAATTGTCCCTTGTTCTGATGAACAGCAAATTATTCTAATAACATTTACCATTGTATTCATTCATTATCTAAGGGCAATTAGGAATGAAGGGCTTCCAGAGGCCTCCCCTGTGGCACAAACAAGGCTGTGCTAACGGGCTGCCTTCATTTGGGACGCCAGGCATTTCCAGGGCGACTTCCCCTTCCTCTTGGTCTCCGTGATACACTCTGAGACTGAGCTTTACACCTGACAAAGTGCTTTCACATGCCTCATCGTGTTTGATTACAGACAGAGCAGTGAGATAGGTGCTAACTGGAGTTCAAATCCCACTCTTGGCCCTCCCTCCAAACCACGGGGCCTCACAACTCAAAATACTTCTTTCTGGGTCTTAATTCAAGAGTGAGTGTGGTTTGACTTTTGGCCAACATGGAGTTCAACACATCCAGCTGGCTTTCTGGTGGAACAACTACCAGGAATGAAGTAGTAATCAATCCCAAGACTTCCAGTCACCACTGTTATGCTAGACCAGGGGTGAGTGGGCTAAGACGTGAGGAGAGCACGTATGGAAACACGTGGATCTCTCAGCTACCTACTTACTCGGACTCAGATAGCAACATTCCTAGTGAAAATGACAATTGCCTTTCCATCATTTCCATAAAGTGGCTATCTGACCTGCATGGGCCACCATCTGTGACACTGTGAATTGTATGAGGAAGGGAGGCGTCAGGCTAGGGGCAGAGAAAGGAGAGGAAAAGCCTGTCTCACTGCCTTACAGGGGAGCTTTCCTGGAGTAAGTAGAATATCAACAGATACCAAGTGATATAGGCCAGACCCGTCGGGGTGAAATGATAAAGACAAACATGCTAATGATTGTTAGAGACTGCACGTTTGTGTCCTCTACCCCAGATTCATATGCTGAAGCCCTAACTCCCCGCTTGTGGCTGTGTTTGAAGTGAGGAAATAATTAAGGTTAAATGAGGTCATAAGGGTAGAGCCCTGACCTGATAGAATTAGTAACGATTAGTGTCCTTATAAGATGAGACACCAGAGAGCTCTCTCTCTCTCTCTCATCATGTATACTCAGAGGAAAGACTAGGTAAGGACTTAGCTAGGAAGTAACTGTCTGAAGAAAACAACAACAAGAAAAGAATAACCTCCTGAAGGCCAGGGAGAGAGTCTTTTTTTTTTTTTTTAAGATTTTATTTATTTATTTGACAGAGAGCGAGATCACAAGTAGGCAGAGAAGCAGGCAGAGAGAAGGGGGAAGCAGGCTCCCTGCTGAGCAGAGAGCCGGATGTGGGGCTCCATCCCAGGACCCTGAGATCATGACCTGAGCCAAAGGCAGAAGCTTAACCCACTGAGCCACCCAGGTGCCCCCAGGAAGAGAAACTGACTTCCAGGCTCCAGAACTATGAGAAAATAAATTTCTGTTGTTTAAGCCATGTAGTCTGGTATTTTGTTATGGCAGTCAGAGCTGACTAACACAATGATAAACAAACAAACAAAAACAAAAACAAAAACCCACACACAAAAAAACAAAACCCAACTGTAGTTTCCAAACAGCTCATTCCCCTCTAGGACCACTCCCCCCTCTCCACACACACATAATTTTACGCATTACACTTTTTTGTATGCCATATTCCTTGCCTGGATTATCCAGCCCTGCTTGACTTCAAAATGTATCTCTCATTCAAAACTTTTCTATAAAGGTTGTCCCAGTATCTCTTCCCCCTTTTCTCTCTGATTTATGCATAATCTTAAATTTATCACAATGTAGTTAATGCTTTGTTTATATACCTGCTACACCCACTGGAGAGTAAGACACATGAAGACATCGGCTTTGTCTTCTCCATCTGTGTATACTGAGGGTCTAGACTTGCTCCAGCACACAGAGGGTACTGGTCTTAGCCTTTTCAGGCTGCTATAACAGTATCACATAGACCGGGTGGCTTATAAACAAAAGAAATTTAGTTTTCCCAGTTCTGGAAGCTAGGAAGTCCAACACACTAGCAGATTCAGTCTGGTGAGAGCCCATTCCCTGGTCTGCAGAAGGCATCTTCTCTCTGTGTCATCCTGTGGCAGAAGGGACAAGGGAGTTCTCTGGGGCCTTTGTTATAAGGACACTAATCCCATTCATTAAGGTTTTGCCTTGTGACTTAATCACCTCCTGTATTAATAATTTTAAAAATTTTTAAAAATTTTCTATATATTATGATGTTTTGACATCTTAAATAACCTTTCTTTGTCTTTTGGAGAAGACTTCCCTATCCCCAGTGGGGCTAACCAATTTTTTAGAGAGAGCAAAGGACTCAGCTGGGAGCATGCCTTTGATATACAAACAACTAATCCAGAACCATACTTTCTTTGTTTGTCCTGAACATCCCAAGAGGCAATATTCCTCTCCTTTAATCATCTCAGAGCCAGAAGACAGGTAACTAGGAACCACGCCTATACCCCAAAGCCCATTGAAATTGTTCAAACTAACTAATCCTAAGGTAGTTACTTCCCATGGAAAACCCAATAAGGAGAGTGGTCTAAACCTTTCCCTCGCTCCTGCTTCTGCTTCTGGACGCCTGTGGCCCCGCATGGTGAGCCTGACTCTTGTTTCTAGGGGAACCGTGAGTAACATTGATTTCTTTCAGTGACTTTCGGTTTCATCAGTTAGTTGCCGTTATAAATTAAAACCTGAACACAAAACATTTTCCAAAGACCCCACCTCTAAATACCATCATAACGGGGCTTAAGTTCCAACATATGAATTGGTGGAGGACACAACCCTTGCGTCTATGACTGTACTTCTGCAACCTGAGCCTCCTGTTTTGCTGAAGGTATTTGGGAAATTGGACATTCGATCACACAGCAGACTAGCCTAGTCTGGATTTTTGCTTTGAGGGCCAAAACACGTTTGTTGTTCTGTAGTCTTTGCATATGTATCAATCACCAAGGGAGGCTTTGCAGGGAGTTTGTCGAAAATGGGAAAGGGGGCTCTCTTGTGTGAGACTGTCTTTCCCCTCTGTCTCCCCATCTGGGACTTCTACCTCACTCCATGGCACCCACAGATCCTGGGTAATCAGGCCTTTTATCTGTGTCCTCTCACCTTTCATCCCCACTAAAGTCTGTCCACTGAGTAGGTTCTGATCTGAGAATTTTATCCTCAAGCATTCCTGTCAAAACTAACCTTTTCAATGCCTCATTAGAGCAAAGGATCTTGTTTTTCCAGTACAGAGAGTCTAACAGTTTCAATTGCGATTTAGTATTAATAGTTAACAAAATCTCAGAATACTCAATGCACCGTTTGCATTTGGCCAAATGTTCCTTTAATTCCTAAACTCACTGGCTCTCAACCGTTGTGGTACCACCCCTGGGGGGCATGTAGAAATGGCTTAGAAGTTCTTGGTTGACATAACAACTGGCGAGATACTGTCATTGGGTGGGCTGAGATCAAGGTTGTTAAACGTTTTACACTGCAGAGGGTAGTCCTGCACAATGAATTGTCACACCCCAAGTGCTAATTTCACCCCTGTTTTAAAACACTGCACTGGAAAATGGGCTGGCAAATACCTCCTGCTGCAGAGTTCTGAAATGGAGAGGAGAGGTTCTCATTTTAGGGATGGGAAGACTTTGGGGAAGTGGCTGCTCGTTGTATATACCCAAAGCTGCCTTGGGGGTAACCTCTGAGTCCTTCCTAACTTCTTCTAGACCCTACCTTCCTCCCTTACCAGGATCCAGAGTAATACCAAAGGTCTTCTCTCTACTGGTGTAGTCTTTCCAGGTAGGACTAAGATAGGGATGAGGGACTTGATGAACTCACACTCTCATAATGGCATATAGCCTTTGGAAAGTTCCTTCTCTCATACACTATTTGTGACCTAAGAAGTGTTCCTTCAGGGAGGGTAGTCTCATGTCAGGGTAACAATGGGTAGGTGATCACTATTGCTGGATGCAGTCCAAGCATCCCCTTCAGATCAATCACAGATGTTTTAATGGCTTCTTTGACAAAAAGGGGCACATAGCAGTTGCAAGTTGACTCTTCCTTAGGAAACCCTCAGCATTTGGAAAAGAATCCAACTGGAGAGTTTTACTTTGCACAGGAAACTCAGAGAAGCTAATCCCAACCAAAATTATAAGTATTCATGCTCAAGTGATCAAGTAACAGAGGCAGCTGGCCATACTATCTCTGCTCCTGAGGTAGTTCCTAAGAGAAGAGGTACGGGCCTCAAACTCTCTCCTTTGCAGTCTTACATTCCTTTTTTTTTTTTTTTTTAAGATTTTATTTATTTATTTGGCAGAGAGAGAAATCACAAGTAGACAGAGAGGCAGGCAGAGAGAGGGAGAAGCAGGCTCCCCGCTGAGCAGACAGCCCGATGCGGGGCTCGATCCCAGGACCCTGAGATCATGACCTGAGCTGAAGGCAGAGGCTTAATCCACTGAGCCACCCAGGCACCCCTGCAGTCTTACATTCTTAAAGGGGTGATTAGACAGCAGAACAGAAGACAAATTCCTCGGGGTTCTTGGTTTCAAGCAGCTGAAACTGACACTAGTCAGGGAAAGAATTTATTCACGGGATATTGGGAATATAACTGATTTTCAGGAATACAATAAGAACCATGTTCAGAAAATTGCCTGGAACAAAAAGAATTGAGTAGTCACACCACAGCCAAAACTAGGCCACAAATTCAGTCCTCTACTGCCATCATCACCCAGTGGATGCAGCAGGTTACCCTGCCATACTGGACACTGGATGCACTATCAGCCCCATTGCCAGGCCACTTCCCGGGAAGACCACTTCCAGAGCAGTCCCGTTCCTGTCCTTGCGCTTCGTGCAGCAGCTCACACCAGGAAGTCCGGGATAGATGCATGTGATTAGTCAATAGCTATGCCGTATTTCAATCCATTTCAATCCATTTCAAGAAAGGCTGAAAAAAAGTGAAATACACATGGCAGGAGATGGCCCAAACATAGAATATATATTCAGATAGTGGAGAGCCAAATATGGGCAAGTATCAACTTCCAAACACACACACACACACACACACACACACACACACACACACAATGCACTAAGACTACAGAGATTTCCAGCACAAGCAATGCAAGGTGGTATTGATAATCAAGACAGGAAGAGACAGGGAAGAGGTGGGATACCAAGTTCTTAGCCCTGAGGCTGAGACTGTTGAGAAAATTGAGATTTTCTTATCCTCCACTCCCAGGACCAAAGATTTAAATGAACTGAAATTACTTGCCTACAGTGGTGTTGCTAGATGGGGCAAGCGGGGACTAGAATCTATCACCCGTCACCTTGCCCATTTTCCAGGTGCACTTTCCAGGTGCCCTGCCAACCGCATTAGGGAAGTCTGTGAGCCCGGGCACTGAACATCCTTGACCAAAGGGCACAGACATCTCCATGGACATGTGTTGCTTTCATCCAAGGTTCCTGGTGCGCCCTCTCCTGTAGGCTAATCAAAAAGGAGGATCCTGGAGAGAAAGCTAAAATCTAGGAGGGGTAAGTAGTTTTATCTCTCTTGGTTTGGATACAGGGGAAATGGGCAAATGTTATAGGTATAAGTGTGGTACATTGAATTGTTGTCTCTAATTCTTCACCCCTCCCTGCATCCACACCCCCATCATGGCCTCACTCTGGACTTTGCATATTTCTACTTGATCTCTTGTGCCTCTGCTGTCACCATGAGAACATGCACTCACTAGCAAACTGATTGAAGGAGAATGGCAGACACGTGGAGCAGAACCCAGCCTCAATCAGCCAACCCCCAGGAAAACTACAGAGGTGGAAGGAAAAATAAGACATGGCTGTTGTAAACTACTGAATTTTAGGAGATAACTGACCAACATAATAATCCTTAGTTTCTTTTTTAGCACTTGACCTGTAGTTCAGGATCTAGCACCATGAAAATCAACCCCCTTCCAATGTGCGTGCATGCACACACACATACATGCATGCACAGCACAGCTAGGACAACCTTGCAGTCCCCATTCTGTCTAGAATTGGTGCAGTTAATGACATGCCAGATATCACTCCATGGCTGGCTTTGCAACCCTGTCTTCTACCCTCAACACTCCTAGCATCTCTCTCTCATTTGGTTGACCACAGGCCCAGGAGTTATAAGCACTCAGTCATACGAAGGTGAGTGGTAGGGGAGGTGTCCAGAACCATAATGTGACCAAAGATCTTCTGTCATTCTATATGTCAACAGTCAAACATTTGGGCAGTGAGGTTGGGTGGCTGCTAGTAAACGCCAGAAGCAGCCCCACTCTTGGGTTTTTCAGCACCCCCAGGAAGTTGCCAGATAAAGGGTCCTGGGCAGGGGGGTGGTCAGGGCAATCATCAATATGGACATTAAAGGCTGACTCGGAATGGGGGAGGGCGGAGTGGGGAGACCTGCAGGTGTGGGAAGAAGATGAGTGAATGGCAGATTATGCCCCTAGCCAGAAGACAGCCCCATGCTGGGGAAAATTATGAGGAAACAAATGAACAAAGCAGTGTGGCATCTCAGCAGTACATGTCCTCCAAAGCATGAGACGAGAGGAGAGGCTGGCGGGTGAATTTTAATGTAACAGGGAACTAACTTACACTAGCATCTGTGCTCGATACCAGCTTGGAATGATCTGAGACAAACAAGATGGCATGCCCACCCCATATCCAAGTCCTGCAGAGGTGAAATATCTTATTTGCTCAGTCTCCCCTGCAAGTGGGCTGAATGACTGGTGAGTAGGGGCTGTATCATAGACTGTGCTGGGCACTGTGCGAGGATGAAGCCTTGGGATCAGAGCACCTGACGGCTCAGCCTACCCCCATCTCTGGGAGCTCTGAACCATGAAGGGAACAGGAGGAAAACATCCCAAGGATACTCTTTATCACCTAGAGACAACATATTGATCATGAATTCTGGGCAGCTGATTTCTCAATTCAGGATGCTGTGAACATTTTGATAAATTCCTTTTCTGTGGGGAAGAGAGAGATCCCAGGTTTCTGAAAGTTGGGTTCAGGAGGAAGGCATCACACAGACTTCTGCCAGAGGAGGATGGAGGGTAGGGCTCAGGCCGACCCCGGGACTCTGATCTGAGTATGAAAGAATCTTTTCCAGAGCAAAGGCTCCCTTGCTTTGCTCTGTTTCTGCTAATTAGGCAGGCATATTGTACCATATCATTGTATTTCCATGTAATATTTGTTTTAACCAAATCTCCTAAACATTAGTGGAGTGCCTCCTTATTTGCTAAACATTCCAGACTCCGGAGTTGATATGAGAGAAGCTTCTGTCTTGGCTGGAGAACTAGAGAGGAAATTCAGGAAGTCAAGGAGCAGCCTCTCCCAGCTGCTACATCTTCTTTTCTGTGGGGCAAAAGTTCTCCCTGTAGCCCATGGGGAGAGAACCTCTAGTTGAGGGAGAGAACCAAGTACCACACTGGCAATTTAGGGGCTGTTGCTAGAAACAGGTGCACTGCTGGAGAGGTCCTGTTGAGTGCTAGGAGGGCCAGAGTTGTTCTATATACTCTCAGACCTAGAACATTTTCATTTCACAGCCAACAGCTGCAAGGTCCAGAGAGGGAAAATGATGTACCTAAGACTGAATACCTAGTGGTGTTATATCTCTGGTCTATCTCCCAGTTTTATTTAACCTTTACCAGTCTACTTCCTCTGAATTGAGAGAGCTGTCCCACATGCTCCTTGAATGAAGCATTTATATGGTTTGGATCCTGGCTCTGTCATTTTTTGTCTGTGTCACCTTCAACAATATATTTAACCTCTCTGTGCCTCACATTTCTCATGGTTAAACTGGGCTTCTCAGAGCCCATCTTAAAGTCTCAGATGACATGAGATAATGTATTATCCTCAGCACCGTATCTGACGTGTACTAAATGAATTATTGAGTTTCAATTATATTCCAACCAGTATTATGAGTGTTTTACATAAATGTTTTCATTTAATCCTCATAACTACCTTTGTGTTAGGAGCTGTTATTATCCCTAAGAAACTTGAGGAAAGGAAGATTTAAGTAGGTTTTCCACAGTCACACAGCTGATACTTGGAAGTGTCAAAATTCATACCTATGCTGCCTGAGGAAGCCCCTGTACTCTGGTATGTTCTCCTTTACTGCTTATATCCAGATAGTCATAAATGTCCTAGGAAGAGGCAAACCCAGGAGGGAGGGTCCTCAATAATTCTTCATGTTGCTTTTTGATTCTCCTATTTTTCTTCCTCTGCAAGAGGAAAAAAACAAAAGCAAAACCCAAACCATTATCTTTGGTTTCAATCCTTATCATCACCAGTGAGAAGATTCACAGAATTAGAGAGAGAACAAGGACAACCCCTGAGGCCATCGAACACTATAATTAAGTTATCAAAGACCTTGGGTTTGGTCATAACTCAATAAACTTCAGTTCTCAGCTGTCTTTTGTCTGGGACTAATTTGCACCATTGAGGAACAAAACAAGCTGAGAAGCAAGAGAAATTAACCCAACATCTGGGGCTGAATCCTATGGGATGTGGGGCAGATGAATATTTTGATGCATTCAAAGGCCAGAGAACTCAAGCAAGAAATTGGCAATGCAATTTCAGAACCCCAGCAGGTGATGGCATCATTGTTCTAGGTCTAGGACAGCAATAACAGTAACTCATGTTGTTTCCGTAACTCCTGTTCTTGCGGCAGATTATGCTAGCTGACCACAACACCAGTTTCTGCTGGGTCTGTACATGGCTTCAGTACATTTCTCATCTACTTGCAGTTAGCCCTTGAGAAGAAATGCATCCTGGGGGTAAGGGAAGCAGAATCCAATAGCAAGAGTTTAGGCAAGGCTGGGGACTCTAGGGCAGGTCCCCAGTTCTCATTAGGAATTAGAAATAAGACAAGAGGTATATTTGGGGCCAAGATAATAGTAAGAAGAAATGTCACAAATGAAACAACTTAGGCAAACATGGCAGTCTTACTTAAACCATGCTGATGTGTTTAGACAACAAGATTTGCTTTCAACACCTCACAGAAGACTAGCTAATACCCCTTATGTACTCCTGCACTATCCTAGAAAGGGTCTATCCTTGAGCTGGAGGCACCAGCCAATCCTACTGTGAGCAGCCAGGGCAGACAAGAAGTAAAGCTGAGGCATGGGCTGACATTGATACCACAGGTTGATGATCATGCACAGAGCTCTAAGCCCATGTCCAAACCAGCCACGGACCCAAGTCCCTGACAAAAAAAGCTGGAGGGCTTAGCCCTCCATTACTGAAATGCCCTGCTGTGGGAGAGGAAAGCAGTAGCAGCTGATCTTAGGTTGCTCTGAAATTTGGGATAGCGCTTTTCCTATGTAGGTAAGAAGCGAAATTATTTTTAAGCCTGTGGAGGCTTTTTATTTCATGATTAAGAGCATAAATTCAGCTTGATCCCTGGTTCTGTCACTGACCAGCTGGTAATTTGGGCAACTTATCTAAGCCTTAGTTTAATCACTTATAAAATAAAGAATTTTAAAATCTATGTCTCAGGATGGTTGTGAACCTCAAATAAGATAATTATACATGCATAATAAGTGTTCAACTATTTCTCTCAGTGAAGAGTTTACAGAGAAAAAGGTAGTTGAGATAACCTTCGTGCATGTGTATTAAACATTTAGAATATACTATACACCAAATATTATCCTAAGCATTTTACATGCAATAACACATTTAATCCTCACAATGACTATGGAGATTGAGTACTTTGATGAATCCTGCTAATGGACTCATATCCTCACACTTTGCGATATGACTTTTCTCCAAAAGAAAAAAGATTGAGTCTATTTGCCCACTTCTTGGAGTTTATTAATTTCTTTGACCAGAATAGTGTGGTAGAAGTGATGCTATGCTAATTCTGAGCCTTCTATACATCTGTCTCTTGGCACCTTTTCATTGCTGTGTAAATAAGCCTAGACCATCTAGAATAAGCTTCCAACCCAGTTGTTCCAGATGAGGCCACTAGACAAGCCTATCATCAGCTATCCCAAAACATGTGTGAGAAACTCATCCAAGCTCAGCATAGCCACTTTCCTGACCCCAGATGCATGAATAAGACCAACTCTACCTCTAGACTTATGATCTATTGAGTTTTGAGGCAGTTTGCTACACAAAAATCTCTAACTGATACAAAAACATCATGAAGTGAAGGTAAGGAAAATGAGAAATAGTAAAGTTAAGCAACTCACCATGATCACACAGCTAGTAAGTGTTGAAACTAGGGTACAAACTCAGGCCACTTAGCTGTAGAATCTGTTCTCTCAATCAGTGTTCTAGCGCAATCCCTTGGAGGTGCCATCTTCCTCTTCTGCTATGGAAATACATGAGAGAATGTCCTCATTCCTAAATATTGTTTAACTAAGTATGCAACCACATTCTGAGGCAGACACAGATAGGAGTTGTGGGCAACTCATCAGTCCTTGTCATGTCCAAACTGACAAGTCATGAGACCAGCAAGACCTCAGCCTGGCTGGATATTAGGTACTTCATATTTACTAGTTATTAGGATTTAGAAGGAGAGTGTCACTGTCTTATACCTGAGGGCTGAAGACTTGCATTAGGTAGAAAAGTATAGGTCTGTCAATAGTGACAAGTATACATTTAATATATTAATGGCTTAATCTAGAAAAGGTTTATTTTTACTTGACATCACTTCACACTTAACTGTGGTCACTAAAAAAATAAAGAATATATGTGTAAGGGCCAGGGCCAGGAATGCCTCATATTAATTTGCCCACATCCCATTGACTAGATAATAGACCCAACCTACCTTCAAACGAGCCCGGAAAATGTAGTCTACCCAAGTGCTCAGGAAGAAGGAATGGCATTATATACCTATAGCATTGTCTCCACTGAAATGTTGAGGAGATACTAGGTATTGATATTACAGACGCCTGGGATAGAAGGAGCTCTCTTGTCTTTTGGGGTCTCTGCTGCCCTGTGTCCCAGCTGGATTCCTTGCTTAGCAACTATTGGTTCTCCCTTGAAGCAGACTCTACTTAGAGTCTCCATTGCTGAGCTACTAGGGTGCGAGTCAGGGTTAAATTAGTGCTCCAGCTGCCCTAATCATTGACCAGCCTCCTATACCACATCCCATTCCTCTGGCATGGACCTTCCTCAAATGCTGAGACTTCCCAGGGAATTGACTTGATGAGGCCATGGACCCTCACTTCCCCTACTTTAAATGGCAAAATAAACATGGAAAATATTGCACAAAATTCCAGGGGGATCCTTATTCCCCTGAGAGCTACCAGGTAATGGTGTTCTGCTTGGGAGAATATCACCTAGCCCACCCTCTTCATCTTGTGGGTTAGGGAAGTGGAGCCCAGACTCGTTTATTAACTGATCTTATTAACTCATTAACTCATAACTCCTTCCTCATGAAGGCAGACAACTGGTGTCCGCGGCAAGGGTAGTGGGAGGTATATCTTGGAATTGAAGGGTAGACCCTTGTGGGCAGGGGAGTCCAAAACTTTGGACTTCCACATCATTTCCACAGACCCCAAGTGTCACGAAATGTCCCATGCAGAGCTCTAAAAGGGTGCTTGTGAAAAAGTGGTGGTGTAGGTATATGGCAAGTGCTTCTATTACTCAGGCTTGCATGGAGACGGCTAACCCCTTTCCTTCTCTCTTTTGAGGCCTGTTAACAACTTTTCCTTCTTGAAGTTGTCATGAGAATGTGATCTGATTGCTGTGGCCTGGAAGTAAATGTTGGGAGCTGGGCCCAGGGGAGGCAGAGGAGGGCCAGGAAGCAGAAGGCCTCTCAACTGGGAAAATGAGGCATTTATCGGTGAACAATGGAGAATAACTAGGAGGAGAAGGTGACATCTCTGTTTCCCAGGAGATAGTCTCAATGTTCTTCTCCTAAACCTCGTTCATCTGCCTTCCACCCTCCCTCTCCAGGCACTAGACATTCCATACCCAGCGTCACCTGATGTTATTTGGAGCCAGGAGCTAGGAAGAAACACTGGTTTGCTTTTTCCCTCTCAAGATCTTGCTGGTGTCCTCTTCCTCAGTCAAGGACAACCTGGGAATTCCCTTAACCAGTCTGGGGACAGGAAGGCCCGGGTTGTAGCTCAGGACCACTTTCCCTTAAGGAAAATCAGGCTAAAGTGGGCAGCAGGATGACCATAAAGTGTTAAAAAAAAAAAAAAAAAAAAAAAGAAAGAAAGAAAGAAAGAAAAAAAGAAAAAAAGAAAAAGACCTGAGGAGAAAAAGGGGTCACAGAGCTAGATGAGGCCAAGGGCAGATCCCCTGTTTGCCTTTATGGTAATGGTGATATCCATAAAGAGAAAAGGCAATTGCATGGAGCTTCATGAGCTTGCAAATATGTTTCTTAAAACTTTTTTTCCCCATTTAGCCCTCAGTACCATTTAATGGAAGAGGAAACTGAGGCTTAGAAGTTTTAAATAACTTGTCTAAGACCAGAGTTTTAGTGAGGCAAGTCTCAGACTCAGGATTCACACATCCAAATCCCAGGTCTTCTGCATTACATGGTGTAGAGGAAGATTCATGTGTTATGCAGTGCTGTGTGCATGTGAGTCTGTCTTTCAAAACATCAGCATGTAACAGCAGAATACTTACCCTCAGCCAAAGCGGGAGGCTCATCACCTCACCCCCACTATGGCTCTGCTTCTGCCCAAGGGCCAAAAGTGAGTGATTTCTGGGCTCTTTCTGCCTTTTGGGGGCAATTTTAATGTTGTGTGTGTAGGTATGGGAGGAGTTATGTGAGTGTGTGAGAGAGAAAGTATGGTGTGTGTGAGTGTGTGGGGGAGAGAGAGAATGTGTGTGGGGTGTATGTGTTAGAGTATGTTGTGAGAGGGTATGCTTTTTGTGAATATAAATGTGCGTATGAGTGTGGCATAAGTGTGTGACATGTGTGTATGTGGCATGAGTGTGCACATTGAGGTGTGAGTGAGGTGTATGAGTGTGGTGTTTAAGTACAGTGTATTTGGGGCACCTGGGTGGCTCAGTGGGTTAAAGCCTCTGCCTTCGACTCAGGTCATGGTCTCAGGGTCCTGGGATCGAGCCCTGCGTCGGGCTCTCTGCTCAGCAGGGAGCCTGCTTCCTCCTATCTCTCTGCCTGCCTCTCCGCCTACTTGTGATATCTCTCTCTCTCTGTCAAATAAATAAATAAAATCTTTAAAAAAAAAAAAAGTACAGTGTATTTGTGTGAATGTAGCCTGATTGTGTGTTATGAGTATCACGTGTTGTATGGTGTGTGTGTGTGTGTGTGTGTGTGAAAGTGTGGCATGAGTATGCTGGGTGGGTAAGTGTGAGTGGGTACAGGTGGGGGGAGTGTGTGGTATGCTTGGTGTGTATGTGTGGTGTGTGTGAGAGTGTGCACGTGTCTAGTGTGTGAGTGTGGTATGTGTGAGGTGTGTGTGAGGGTGTGTGTGACTGTGTTATGTGTCAGTCAGGATGACAACGAGAGCTGGCTCAATGCCCACATCAAAGATGGCTCAGAGTTGAGCAGGGCAAAGATAAAGAGGGAAATTACTGCTGCTTCTCCTCCTACCCTGACTCAGATGGCAGAAATGTCAGTTCATTCCTGGGAGGCTAGAGAAACAAGGTGGAATCTGTAAGGACTTAATTACAGTTGCTCTCATCGCTGCAGCATGAAAGCCCTAACAGTTTCCTCCGAAGCCCAGATTTTTTACTGGATGGTGGGGAAAGGATGGAGGGAGGGATTGGCAGCAGCTCTCCATGTGTGCTCTTGCCAGGACCAAGAGCCTGTGCCAGTCCCACTCCGTCATTTAGCATCTGGAGAGCTCTGCACAAACGTCAAGTGCTTTGTCATCCTCTGGTTAGCCTCCAGCTCTTGCTCGTCCAGAGTGAGGTCAGTTCCATTTCAGAGATGGGATAAACAAAGGCACAGAGTGAACAACCTGGAAAACATCAGCTCAGCAGTTGCGATGTTTTAAAACACTTCTTGTACCTCAGCTGTGTACAGGGCACCGAACAACTCACTTGAATGTCCTTGATGCTGTGTGTTGGTGAATTTGGAGTTGTATCAGGCAGACAACCCTTAAGTCTCAGTGGCTTCAAACAATGAAGATGTAGTTAGTTCGCTAATCACTTTTCTTGTCCCTTGCAGTTAGTCTGAAAGTATTGTCTGATAGTACCCAAGTATTCCAATATTTGAAACATTGCCAGCTACTGTGGCCAGCTTGGAGCTTGGAAATCACATACTGATGGACATTTTCACCTAGAATTTTCACAGGTCCCTTTTGCACATGACATTGGCCACACCTAACCATAAGGATCCAGAAAAATGAAACCTTACAATATGCCCAGAGGGAGAATTGAAGGTGTCTGTGACTGGTGCCAATAACTACCAAAGGAGGGTATGTCTGTGGGCTACAGAATCATAGAATATTAGAGTTATAAGAACCAAAAAATAGCCCAAAAGATATTTCTTAATTTACAAAAGTTCAAGCTCAGAAAGGAAATAATTAACCTAAACTTACAGTGTTCAATCTTGTTGCTCCCTTGCTTAAAACCCTCCAGTAGTTTTCCATCCATGCTAGGCTAGAGGACAATTCCTTCACATGACCCAGAGTAGCCCAGCAGCATTGGGTCCTGCTTGCCTGTCCAGACTCACCCCAGCCGCATTTCCCTTGCTCTCTACTTGGCACACAGGTCTTCCTTTGATTCCTCATACGTGCCATGCTTCCCCTATCTCAAGCCCGGTTTTTCCCACTCCTTTCCTATAGATCTACCTCATCCTCTGACCCTCTCTTTTCTCTCCCTTCTCATCTCAAACCAAATGTCTGGCTCAGGGAATCCTTCCCAAACCACCTGGTTCAAGCAGGTTCCCTCTTAGAAATATGTACTTTTCCTCCAAAGCTCTTTTTTTTTTTTTTTTAAAGATTTTATTTATTTGTCAGAGGGAGAGAGAGCGAGCACAAGCACAGGGAGCAGCAGGCAGAGGGAGAAGTAGGCTCCCCACTGAGCAAGGAGCTCAATGCAGGACTTTATTCCGGGACCCTGGGATCATGACTTGAGCCGAAGGTGGACGCTTAACCAACTAAGCCACCCCAGTCCCTCCTCCAAAGCTCTTATCCAAGTTCATATATTTGTATTTGGATATGATAATAATGTCCTCCTTCTCCACTAGCAAATATGCAACCTGTAAGAGGGCAGGGATGTGGCCATTTCTGTTTGCTTACTTTGAGTAACAAGAAGATCATTTCTTCTGATCCTATATTTCACATATGTATGCATATAATTAAGTACCATGGATTAAATACGTGTCACACTTCTATTTAAGTGAGGATGAACACATCAGGGATAAGTAGAAATTGTATGGCAGTGAGCTGATAGAAGGCAGGGCAAATGCCTTATTCACCAACTCAGCATCCCTAGTACTTACCTGTGTCTGGCAACCTTTAGAGCTCATGAAATATATGTTTGCTGTTATCATTGAAATTCCAGAAAATAAAAACCACAAGTCAGGATTTCACTGAGAGTGTTTTTGAGGCATAGAAGGCATTCTCCTTGCACACACCATGGGGCAGTAGTCATGTATTAGACAGTCATATGCCTGGTGCTTGGTCAATGGAACTGAGCTATTGGTGCATAATGTCTACACAGCCAGCCTGAAATGCCCACCACTCTATTCCTTTAGGCTTAAGCCTGATGGATTGCAAGTAAATTAGCTAGTATATTGCTGGTGGTTAGTTGATTTGAATAACCATTAACACTTTGGATTGCCATTAATTTTTTATCACCCACTATCACCTTGCTGTGAATTACTAATTACAGACCAGGACCCTGAGGTACAGAAATAGGAAAGACAGCTGTACAGCTGGGAGAGTAGATGCAGAGGTCAGGAGGGACCCTGGGGTGCTTGATTTGAGTGGTACTAGTGGTGGGGGTGGGGAGGGTTATGAGGCACCAGGAATGGGCCCCCTTTTACCATCTTTACACACTCAGTCTCAGTTAGGAATTAGTGCCTACTTTGCAGTGTTGGTCACACAGAGTATGTTGAACAGGATTTCACACCATAGTCCTGCGGTAAAAACAATAAATTTCTCTGCCTGGATCTCCTTCCTCAAATCTTCATTGGTGTGCCCTCCTGAGAAGTGTCCAGTGCTTTCAGGTACTTCATAATTAGGCCTGCCTTCCAGACATATCTCCCTTATAATTCCTTGTAGGCAAAATGGGGGCACAGTGATAAACTAATACAGTGGATATCTAGTTGGTTTCTTATGCTGCACCTGTATTTCATTTAGAAACATGTGTTCAACACTGTATAATTAATAGTGAGAGTCTGGGCATTACCTACAGACTTGTGAGGGGATTTTTTACCTTTACATGGGCATGGATGCAGGAAAAGAAGTACTCTTGTGAGCTCACAGCCTAGTGGTCTGCGGCCATGCCAGTGCTGACCTGCATCCCTCCTAACCCTAATAGGGTAGTAGTGACTGGTTATTTTTAATTTGCAGACTTAGCCAAGTCTTTATAGCAAATAAGTTAAATCACTGTTAGTGGTGGTTCCAATCTGCCTTAAACACTTCAATTTCCCTGTGACTTAGGCTCTTTCTTGTACTACATCAAAGTTTTCTGGTTTGCATCCTTGCTTCGTCACGGTCAAGCCTCCTTACTTGGATCCTATACTCAACAACCCCCTGCCTGGAGCCCCGATCCCTGTTCTTAAACTTCCCTAGTGCCTATGTCTTCACTGTCAAACCTTGGCTAATACACGCCCTTTCTCTGCTTGAAGAGAGAGTCTAAATGGGATTTTTCTATGTGGATCTGCTCCTGAGATCCTTTCTGAATCGGTAAATTAGACTGATTAATGGCTTCAACAATCTATCATCAGACTCCAGCCCCTGGGTATACATCTAGGATATCAAGTCACTGGACATTGGGACATCACTGGACCCTTGAGGTAACTTCACAGTCCTATAGATCTGCTTGGTCTCCCATCCCGGATAGCCAAAAATCCTGGCTTTATCACTGCATTGTTGAATTGGGATTGGCATTAGTATTCTTAGTTAATGATATTCTGGGAAGGATTGAAGGAAGATATAAGTTGAGTTCAGGAAGTTTTTTACCCTGAGAGAAAGTTCAGGGGTAAGATCTGTGGGTTTTTTGTTTTGTTTTGTTAGCACTTTTAGTTTTAAGGTGTAATTATACACAGTAAAGTGTACAGATCTTAAATATACAGTTTGATGAATTTTGAACCAATACTCTAATCCAGATATAGAGCATTGCCATCACCCTAAAATCCCATATTTCTCTTTCTAGCCTATCTCCTTGTTTACCAACCCCAAGAAGACACAATTACTCTAACTTACGTTTCCATAGACTAGTCTTGTTTGTTCTTGAACTTCATATAAATGGTACATAGGTACTGTTTGTGGCTGACTTCTTTCATTCAATATGAAGCTTTTAAGATTTATTTATATTATGGTATATATTATTAGCCCATTTTTAATTGCTGAGTCGTATCCTATTGTAGGATATGTACTCATATATTATAATTTAATTATGTCTTCATCTTTTGTGGACATTTGGGTGATTTCCAAACTTTGGTTATTATGAATAACACTTAAAATAAATGTTCTTAATCCGAGTCTTTTTATGTTGTTGGAAAGGGAAAAATTTTTCTCTACCCTTCAAGATTCTTCTGGCTGGCCTAAGAATTAAATGAACATGAAATAGATTAACAGGAGAAAAATAAATTTAGCTCATATGTATGGGAGCTCACAGAAATATGAGTCTCTGAGAAGTAACCAAAGCAGGCAGCCTTTATACCCTTTATACCAAGAAATAACAAATTCGTGAGGAACTGACAAGATTAGTGAGGTTTGGATTTGGGGTTGTAAATTGAAGAAGTAACAAGGTTTGTTTACACAGCAGTCTTGGCCCTGAATTCCATATCTTTTGTGATAAGTACGTCTCTACCTCATGATACAGGGAGGGAGGGTATCTTTCACATGGGAAATTTATTTTCTGCTTTTAGGAGAATAAAGGAGGGTTGGAGCTTCTTTTGGCATTGGCTGTTTCTCAAGTGGCTTTAATTCAAAATAGTCAATATGCCAAAGTGGCATATTTGAGGGCATCTTGCCCCAAACCCCATCAGTGCATGTATGGTTTTCTTAAAATTTATTTTTGGTAAATAACTAGGAGTAGAATTGTTGAATCACAGTAAATTCCTAAATAATTTTCCACAGTGGTAGTATCATTTTACACCCACACAGACAGTGTGTTGCCCGGCATCTTCCTCATCATTTGAAACTATTAATTTTAGCTGCGTTAGCAAATGTACAGTGAAATCCCATTTTGCTTTTAATTTCATTTCCCTATTAAAAATGTTGATCATCTTTTCACGTATTTATTGACTAATGATATGTTCTTTTCTTAATGTTTTTCCATATCTTTTGTCTATTTTTATTACCCTTTTGTCTTTTTATCATTTATTTACAGGGATCTTTTTATATATTATAAAATGCTTATATGTTACAATGTTTTCACCTTGTCTGTGGCTTTTCATTTAAAAATGAAATTTCATTAAAATGAAATTGTCTGGTTTGATGAGGTAAAAACTTTAATTTGATAAAATTTAGTTTATTGTTTCATTTTTTTCTTGTGGTTAGAGCTTTTATCATTATACCTAAGAAATCTTCATTTGCCACCAAGTTTAAAAGCATCCTATGCTTTTGGCTAGGGACTACTTTTATATACTTACTTCTGCAGCTACATCTATAATCCATAATCTATCTCACATTGTTTTTATTTGTTTGTTTGTTTGTTTGTGGTTTTTTTGGTACAATGTGAGACATAGGCCAATTTTTTTTTAATTTTACAATTATCAAGTTGACCTAGTGTCATTTAATTATTTTTTATTTCCCAATTAAATTGCATTGGGAAATGCAATTGACAAAAGTCTTAACTTTTGTTAAGACTTATTTGATCTCTCATGCATGGGTCTATTTCTGTTTTACTGATTAATTTGCCTACCCATATGTCAGCATTGTGACACACTAGCATGTAGTGATTACTATAGCTTATCAGTCATCCTTAAAATCAGATAGTGTTTATTCTCCATCTGTAGTCTTTTTCATGAATGTTTGGCTATCACTTTGCATTTCTATTTACATTTTACTATCAGATTGTTTCTACAAAATACACTTGCTGGAATTTTGCTTAATGTTGCATTTAATTTACAGATTAATTTGGAGAGAATTGACATTTTTTTGTGATGGTATATCTTCCAACTTATGAGTTTGGTATATCTGCCCATTTATTTCTCTTATTTAATTTATTTCAGCAATATTCTGCTGTTTTCCTTACAGAGGTGTTTTTGTTGTTGTTGTTGTTATTGTTGTTGTTGTTGTTTTTAACCTCCTTTGTTACAGTCTTTTTCAGGAGTCCTATGTCTTTAATGCTATTATAGGTGATATGGCTTTTAATTTTTATTATTTTTCCATTGCTGGTTGCTAATTTATAAAAACAATTAATACTTATATATTGATCTAGCGTTCTCAGATCTTGCTAAATTCACTCATTAGATCTAGTAGTTTTTATTTTTTATTGTTTTGTTTGGATGTTATTTTGGATTTCCTATATACATAATTATTATTATTTATAAATAGTTTTACTTTTTTAACAATTCTCTTTTTTTTTTCCTTGTCCAATACATTGGGTAGAACCTCTAGTATGATGTTGAATAAAAGTGATGAGTGAACATCCATGCCTTGTGTCTGATTCTGATCCTGAACACTTTTAATATTTCTCCATTAAAAATGATGATAGCTGTAGGTTTGCCATGTACCCCCTTTATCAGACTAAGGAAGTTCCCTTTTACTTATTTATTTCTCATGAATTACTGCTTTACTTTTATATGCTTTTTTGCTCTCTTGAAATGATCTTATGAACCTCCTTCTTTATTTCATTAAAAATATGATTATATTGGTTGATTTTAAAATCTTAAAAACACCTTATATTCTTGGGATAAACCTCACTTTATCATGATACAGTATACTCTTTATGTATTGCTGTATTTGATTTGCTAACAATTGTTAAGAACCTTGCTTTTGAAGAAAACTAGAATATGTCACCCCAATATACGTCTCTTTGACATAAAAATTATTTCCATAAAAATTTCAGTATACCATAAAAATTTCATAAAAATTGAAGGCAATTAAAAAGCAGGAAATGTAGAACAAGCCCTCCCTTTTCTGTTTAAGGCAAAATATAAAATCTCCTTTTACCGGGACAGACTCTTATCAGCTCAGAGATAACACCAAGAAATCCGCAAACAACCGGTACTCCATTCTTTCCCTCCCATTTATTTAGCTTCCTATAGTTTGGAGCCCTTGGAAGCCTAAAACTACCTTCCCTTGTCCTGTAACTTCTCTATAAGTTACTGCTTTTTGTTGAAGATGCTATTTAACCCAGAGTTCTCAGCTGCTGCTTTGAGTAACTTTTCATTTAGGTTTCTCCCCAAGATGTGCATTTAGCACAATAATAAGGTGTTTATTTTTTCTCTTGTTCATCTGTTATTTTGTTACAGAGTCCCAGATAAAAATCTAAGAGGGATAGAGGTTAAACATTCTCTCCCCTATACTTTCACCTATGTCTATGAGTGATATTGGTCTTTAATCTAATTTTCCTTTTTGTAAGGCCTTCATCAGGTTTGATATTAGGGTTATGCTGACCTCATAAAATGAACCAAGAATGTTTCCTCCTCTATTGTGAATGAGTTTGTTTGTATAATACAGATTTCCTTTGTGAAACATGTAATAGAATTTCAAAGAAGAGACAGCTGGGTCTGAGGTTTTCATTGTGGGGGAGTTTTAAATTATGAGTTCAAATTTTCTAATAAATATAGGGCTATCCAGGTCACTCTTTTTTTCTTTCTTTTTTTTTTTTTTTTTTTTTTTTTTTTTGCTTTTCTGTCAGTTTTGGTAAACTGTGTTTTTGAAGAAGCTTTTCCATTTCATCTTTGTTATCAAGTTTTTTTTAGAGTACAGTGGTACATAATGTTCCCTTATTTGCGTATCTGCAGGCTCTCTTCTGATATTCTCTTTTCAAAGCCTTATTTTATTGTTGTTTTCTCTCTCTCTTTTTTTTTCTCTCTAGATATATGTTCTTAGAGATTTAAAAATTTCTTAATCTTATTCACAGAACTAATTTTTGGGCTTCCTGTTTTTTTGTTCTGTTTTGTCCATCTACTATATCATTCACTTTCAGTCTTCATAACTTACCTTAATCTTTATAGTTTTCTTCTTTTTACATATTTTGGTTTAATTTGCTTTTCTTTTCTGGTTTACTAAAATGAAACCTTATAGGGGCAGCTGCGTGGCTCACTTGGTTAAGTGTCTGAGTCTTGATTTTGGCTTGGGTCATGATCTCAGGGTTGTGAGAGAGAGCCCCATATTGGGCTCCGTGCTGGGCCTGGAGCCTACTTAAGATTCTCTCTCACCCTCCCTCCTTCTCTCCCTCTCTTAAAAAAAAAAATGAAAGCTTATAAAAGTAGTTACAGACTTTTGTCATTTTCTAGTATAAATATTTTAAGGTATAAATTTGCTTCTTAGCAGTACTTTAATTTCATTCCACATTAATATATTGTGTTTTGATTATTGTTCAGTTCAAATATTTTATAATTTTCTGTGTATTAGTTTTCTATTGTTGGTGTAACACATTACTACATATTTATTGGCTTAAGACAATGCAGAAGTGTTATGTTGCAATTTTGGACATCAGAATTACAAAATTAGTTTCACTGGGCTAAAATCAAGGTGCCGGCAGGCCAGCACTCATTCTGAAAGTTCTAGGGAAGAATTAATTTTCTGGTCTTTTCCTGACCTGATTTCCTGACCTACATTCCTTGACTTGCAACCTCTTCACCCATTTTCAAAGCCAACAGTGCACCATCTTCCCTCGACTATGATTTTAGCTTCTTTTCTTACATTTCTTATCTCTTCTAATCCCCCTACTTCTTATATGAACCTATGTAACTACATTGGGGCCATGTATATAATTTAGGATATTCTCCCTACTGCATGATACTTAATCATATCTGCAAAGTCCTATTTACCATGTAATGCAGTATATTTACAAGTGTCAGGAATTAGAACACGGACATCTTTGAGAGGTCATTATTCTGTCCATTATGCCATATGATTCCTTCCCAAAGGAGTTCAAAATATTTTCTAATTTCCCCTGTGGCTTTATTAAATTATATTGCTAAACTTCCAAATATCTGCGGATTTTCTAGATTTTTTTGTGTGATTTTTAATGTAATGGTTTTGATCAGAAAATATACTCACTGTATATGAGTATTGAGGCTTGTTTTGTGCCCCAGCATAATATTCCTTAGTAAATACTCATGTGCATTTGAAAAGAATGTACATTCTACTATTATTGAGTGTAACGTTCTATATATCAGGTCAAGTTGGTTGATAGTGTTATTCAAATCTCCTCTATCCTTACTATTTTTTTTTTTTTACTTTAACAATTTCTTTTTTTTTTTTTTTTTTTAAGATTTACTTAATTATTTTTAGAGAAAGAAGAAGAGAGAGAGAGAGCGCATGAGCAGGGACTGAGGGACAGGGAGAAAAGAAGCTCGAGCAGAATCTGACATGGAGCTTGATCTCATGACCCCAAGACCATGACCTGAGTGGAAATCAAGAGTTGGACACTACACCAACTGAGCCACCCAGGTGCTGTTACTTTGACTCTAAATGAGTGTTCAATGTCTTCAGCTAAGGTTGTGGGCTATTTTTCCATTTAGTTATCTTGTTTATTTTTCATGTTTTTTGAAGTTTTGTTATTAGGTGTATAAACATTTAGAGTCCCTACGTCTTCTTGATCAGTCACCTCTATTACCATTATGTAATGTCCCTCTTTATCTTTGGTAAAGCCCTTTGTTTTGAAGACATCTTTGACAATATTGCTGCATCAACTTTCTTATGTTCAGTGTTTTCACAGTTTATCCTCCCCTTCATCTCCATTTCTTTGTTTGTGGCCTATCTGTATCTTCATATTTAAAGTACATCTTTTTGTTAACATCATATAGTTGGGCAATTTAAAAAATCAATCTGAGATCTTCTGCATTTCATTTTACCTTTTTAAAAGATTTTATTTATTTATTTGACAGAGAGAGAGAGAGAGCAGGAGAGCACAGGCAAGGGGAGCAGCAAAGGGAGAGGGAGAAGCTGAGCAAGGAGCCTGATGCAAGGCTCAATCCCAGGGCCCTGACTGGGATCATGACCTGATCCAAAGTAGTCACTTAACTGACTGAGCCACCGAGGTGCCCCAACTTGTGCATTTTAATGAAAGAACATGATCTGTTCAAGCTTAACTTACATATATATTTAATTATAAATATATAACATATATATACACATATATGTGTGTGTATGTATGTGTGTGTGTGTGTGTATTTAAGTAATTGCTCCAGGAAATACAATATATACCTTTAGTTTCTCAGTGTACCATGCATTGATATTATATTGAGCACATATAGTGTAAGAAATTTGCAGTATACTTTTTATATCTATATCCTTTAATTTGTGATTTTGTTAAATATTTTACTACTACATGTTATGTACTGTGGAATATAATTCTGTTGTTTTTGCTTTAAAAATCAAGTATCTTTCAAAAAATAAGCAAAACAAGTCCGACAAAGACAAATACAATATGATTTCACTCATATGTGGAATTTAAGAAACAAAAAGATGAACACAGGGGAAGGGAAGGAAAAATAAAATAAGATAAAAACAGAGAGGGAGGCAAACCGTAAGAGACTCTTAGCTGTAGAAAACAAACTAAGGGTTGCTGGAGGGGAGTGGGTTAAGAGGATGGGGTAAGTGGGTGACGGGCATAAAGGAGGGTACCTGATGTAATGAGCACTGGGTGTTATATGCAACTGATGAATCACTAAATTCTACCTGTGAAACTAGTATTACACTATATATAGTTATAAAGTTATATAAACTATATACAATTATGTATAATTATATATAAACTAAATTGAATTTAAATAAAATTTTTAAAAAAGAATAGTGTTAAGGATAGAGTTGTGGAGTCACTATGTTGTACACCTGAAACAAATGTGACATTGTGTGTCAACTATACTTCAATAAAAGCAAATAAAAAATACTAAAATCAAATAGGGAAAAGTTAAAAATAAAAAAAAAAAACTCCTTATGCTTTTCCCGATACTCACCATTCCTGACACTCTTCAAATCTTCCTATAAATACACAATTAATATCATTACTTTTCTCATAACTAGTGACTAATTCTTGCAGTTTTTGTTTATCTTAAATTGTCTTCATTTTGCTTTTATTTTTAAAAGATATTTTAACTGGATATAGACTCTTGGTTTCTTTCTCCTAGCACTTTAAAGATTATCATTTGTGTGTGAGTGTGTGTGTGTTTGTGTGTGTGTGTGTGTGTGTATGTGCATGTGCACACTTTCTGGTGAGCAATCCTGAAGCTAATATGACTGTTTTTATAACTTTGGTTTTGATTTAAAACAGCTTGACTATGATGTGCCTTATTATAATTTTCTGCTTTTTTTTTCTAATTCACTGAGCTTCTTTAAAATGTGAATTGATATCTTTCATCTGCATTAGGAAGTTTTTGCTATTAATTTTTTAAAATTGTTGTCTTTTCAAGTCTCTATTTTTCCTTTTCTTCTTAGACTTTAATTATACATGTTAGATGTTTTGATTATGTCCCATACCTCTTTAATGCTCAGTTCATTACTCTTCATTCTCTTTTTTCTTTTTGTACTTTTCTTTGTATATTTCCTATCAGCTGTGCTTGACTTCACTAATCTTGTCTTCTGATGTGGCCAATTGTGCTATAAAACTCATCTAATAAGCTCTTTATTTCAGAAAGCATTATTTTGTAGTGCTAGAATGTCTATTTGGACTATCTTCTAGGTTCTAGTAATTGTTCAAATAATTTTATATTTTCATCCCTTCTGTCCACCTTTATGTCTATTTTGTCTAATATGGTAATCATAGTTCTTCTGAAAACCTTAGCAGCTAACTCCAACATTTAGATTATTAGAGATCTGCTTCTATTGAGTATTTCATGTCTTGATTTTAATATCCTTTTCATCACTTATTTTCATTGTAATTTTTTATCATGTAGCAGATTTGTTGATTTTAGAAACTCTAGATTTGATTGTGTTAGTTTTGAAAGGAATAAAGACATTTAAAATTTAAAAAGAGATATTTTAATGAGCTGATCATATTTCTAAACATCAAGAATAGGGGGCCTGGCTGGCTCAGCTGGTTAGGCATCTGCCTTTGGCTCGGGTCATTATCCCAGGGTCTGGGATTGAGCCCACATCAGGTTTCCTGCTTAGTGGGGAGCCTGCTTCTCCCTCTGCCTGTCTTTCTCTGTCTCTCATGAATAAATAAATACAATCTTGAAAAAAAAAACACATATCAAGAAATACTAGACTTAGAAAATTTACGCTAAAGATTCAGCCTCAGTAAGGGAATCTATTAGTCTCTTTCCAAGTTTAATTTTCAATCTAGTATATTTGGTTCCTTCAGTGTCTACTATGTCATCAGCTTCAGCTGATGTCAAGCCCATTATGCATAGCAAAGTAGCTCTATCCTGATGATCAGGAAGACTGACTTTTACATATATGTGTACCATGACTTGGTCCTAACTGAGGTTCAGCCATGGATTTGGGGAGACTAGAATGAGGATAGTGGCCCTTAAAAGTTAGGATTTGAGGCCTGAAACCATAAAACTCCTAAAAGAAAACATAAGCAGAAACTCTCGGAACTGGCATTAACAGTATTTCTCTGGATATGTCTCCCAGGGCAAGGGAAGCAAAAACAAAAATAAAGTATTGGGACTATATCCAAATAAAAAGCTTCTGCACAGGAAAAGAAACCATCAACAAAATAAAAAAGCAACCTGGTAAATGGGAGAAGATATTTGTAAATGATATGTCTGATTAGGGGTTAACATCTAAAATATATAAAGAACTCCTACAACTCAACACCAAAAAATAAATCATCTGATTTAAAAAAAAAAAAAAAAGGCCATAGCACCTGAATAGACGTTTTTTCAAAGAAGACATACAGATGGCCAGCCAACAGACACATGGCAAGATGTACAACATCACTAATTATCAGGGAGATATACATCAAAACCACAATGAAATATAACCTCACACCTGTCAGAACGGCTAATATCAAAAAGACGAGAAATAACAAGCACGGGTAAACATGTGGAGGAAAGAGAAGTCCCGCATACTGTTGGTGGGAGGGTGAATTGGTGCAGTCACTATGGAAAACAGTATGGAGGCTCCTCAAAAGAGTAAAACTAGAAGTAGTGTGTCACCTGGCAACTCCACTTCTGGGTATTTACCAGAAGAAAATAAAAACACGGATTCAAAAAGCTATATGCACACTGTGTTTATTGTGGCATTACTTACAACGGCCAAGATGTGGAAGCAGCCCAAGTGTTTATTAGCAGATGAGTGGATGAAGAAGATGGAATACTACTCAGCCATAACAAAGAATGACATCTTGCCACTTGTGACAACACGGATGGAAAAGCATGGTATTGTGCTGAGTGAAATAAGGCAGAAAAAGACAAATACCATATAATTTCACTCATATGAGGACTCTAGAAGAATAAAACAAAGGAACAAAGGAACAAACAAAAAAGAAACAAACTGATAAATACAGAGAAAAAACTGTAGCTGCCGAAGACTAAAAGGGTGGGGAACTAGCAAAATCGGCTCAGAGCGTTAAGCGTTACAAATTCCAGTTATCAAACAAATAATTCACCTGGATGAAAAGCACAGCATAGGAAATATAGTAAAATATATTATAATAACTGCATGGTGATAGGTGGTAACTACACTTATGGTAAACATTTTGTAATGTATATTATCTGTTGAATCACTATGTTGTAAACCTAAAGCTAATACATATGTCAACTATACTTCAACTAAAAAATTAAAAATTATAAATAAATAAATAAATAAAAGTTAGGGTCTGGCAGTCCCAGACAGTACCTGGTCTAGGGGAAGGAACCCAGTTTATCCGTCTCACTTACTTTAGAATGATAGAATGAGGTCTGCTTTAGTAGTTATGGAGTGAATCAGTTAGTTGTTACTATATTCAAAGCATCTTAAAAAAAATAGCCTTTTATTTAGTGCATGATTTTACAAACAACCAATTTGGGCCAGGCCTAAATAGCTATTTCTGTGTTAGCTGGGCTCACTCATGAGTCTGCAGTCTGGCTTGGGTGCAGCATGGCTAATAGAGGATGGCCTCAGATAGACCGGCTAGCCTCAGATCCCTGTGGTTTTTCTAGAAGGTTAGCCTTAGCTTTTTCACATGGTGGCTGACATGTTCTAGGAGTTCTAGGAGAGAGCAGGATTGTCCATGGTCTCTTGAGGCCTAAGCCTAGAGCTGGAATATTTTCACTTCCATTGCATTGTATTAGTCAAAACAAGTCACAAAAAAGCTCATATTCAAAGGGAAGGGAAATAGATTTTAATTATTTGTGGAAGGAACTCCAAATCCACATTGAGAAAACTGTAAATATGGGGTGGGGGAGTGATGAACAATTAATTATGGTCATTTTCTTGCACCGCAGTGCATGGAAAGCTAGATATATAGAGATATATATCTGAAAGTTTGGGGTTAGGAAAAGGTGAAGATTTTTATTATCTTCTTACTCCACAAGAATTAAAATCATTTCCCCCTTTTAAAGCGTCTTCTGGAGGGGTTGCAGTTTCATGGAAAGAGCAAGAGCTTTAGAATCAGACAGACCTGAGTTACTGGCTATGTCACAATGTGAAAAACACACAAGCTCTCTGAAGTTCATCACATGTGAAATTTGGATAATCAATATCCACTGCAAATGATTATTATGAGAATTAGCCATCCAATACTACTACCTGCTTGACCTATGCTAATCACTGACTTACGGTAACATGAGTGTTAGTCATTCCAAGTCTAATTCTCTTCTGCGGTGAAAGCTGTGCTTACTCCCTCGTATCCACGTAGATCGCTCTCTCCCTTGAATGCCCATCAGTCATAGCACTGTGGAGCCATAGGGGGACCAAGGACCCTCTCATTCTAGATCTTCATCTGGAAGTGAGGAAACTGGAGCCAAGTTGGAAGGACTTCTTCAGGCTCTCATTACATAACTAGGACTAAAACTATTGATGTCCTTTATTTATCATCTATGAAGTTAGATGATACTCATCTAACATAAACTTGTAACTCATCTAACATAAACTTGTCTTCTCCTGTAGCCCATTAGCTTCTTGAGAGTAGTGTTCCTACACTATTTTCCATGTATGTGCCCCATACCTATCATGGAGCACTTGGTGACGTGTGGTTGTGTGACTGGGTTTGAAGGATATAGGGCAGTGGTGTCTTCCAAGGTATCTGGAATGGTCAGCAGGGTGAAAGTTATCCATGGGCTGGTGGAAATAAGCTGAAACTAGGGAAATCAAGATATGATGTAAATATCATTTATCGATCACATCTCCTAACCTGATCTTGAAGTTATAAATCAGGAAGAAATAAATACAGACTCATAAATATCAATAAAAAAAAATCATGGTTCTTTATTCAAATTTGTAAGTATTTCATGTGCCCCCATAATGTATATCTCCTGATTTCTTCACTAAATTCACTCTCCACAATTTCCATCATGCCAGGAAGGCTGACCTCTACGAGCTGCTCTCTTGCTAGAGTGACCAGCCCTCCTGGTTTGATCAGGACGTTTCAGTGTTAACACTGACTGTCCTTTACCCCAGGAAAAGTCTCACTTTCTGGCAGAATGGGACTATTAGCCACACTATCCCTTGGCCTTTCACTTTCCATGAGTTTGGTCAATGGGAAGCACCAGCAAGAAATCAGACGGTGGGAAAAGATGAAGATCAGCATATTTATGACCAGGTTCCTTCCTGCTGAGTCTCTGCTGATTGGCAGATTTCCCTCCCCTTTACCAAAGCCCCACTTTTTATTAGATGGCCTTCTAACAGCTGCCTTTCCAAGGTTCTGCTCCTTCAGAAACAAGAGTAGAAATGCCTCTTTTGGGTTGCTAGAACTAAGGTACTATACTTCTCCTTAAGTTATACCCAGATCTTTGTAAATGTTCCTTTATTAAATTGCTCTCAAATCTGTGAAGAATGCCGCTCATTTCCTGATGAGACCTGACTGATACTGGCCCTGCCTCCTGAGAACTGTGTTTGATACTGTGATAGAAAGGTGTAGAACATAATCCCTGCCTATATTTGATTGGGAGAGCATAATCTATGCTAAATCATTGAAAAGCAATAGAACAATATCTGAGCTTCAATTTTTTCAGCTGTGAAATGAAGAGAATGAACTCAAAACATGCTTTCAAGGATTCCACAAAGCCCCAAAACTTATTCTGCCAATTTTTTTTAATCTCACTAACCATCTTTATCACTGTCTAACTGACATTTTATTAAAAATAAATAAGGTTTCCAAGGTAGTTTCTGGTTCCAAGACGGTAAGAATGCCGACGTCTTAATAGTGTACTAGCAAGGGAGAAGAGTGAACAGGGCTGGCTTGACATTGTCACAGAAGGTGTGAAGGAGATGATCAGTACAACTCACTGAGCTTTAAGGATGGGCAGTTTGGCATACAGCGAAGCCAGAGGCATGAAGGCATCCAGCTTAAATCAAGACTGTGAATTAAAAGAAGACCTGTAGGAAAGCCCAGTGAGTGATTAAGATGCGGTGGAGAGGTCAATGTGATTTGTTTGGGATAAAATCCAATGGAACTAGATTTCAGAAACCTCCAACACCAGGGTGACCTGATGAGCCGAGGTGTCCAGTTGTCCTGGGTCAGGAGGGAAAAGCAACCATTCCAAGTCTAAGATGTGAACGTAATCTCCTCCTTAGACGGCATTTTGTTTCATTTTGCAGACAGGAGAGTTCACATAAGAATAATGGCAAAAGTCACACCACACATGTCCACTGTAAGCAGAGCAGATGCTGCAGAAGACCAGGCTCCTAGTTAGGTATATTGTTTTATATTGGACCCTGTCTGGGAAGTCAGCTCTTAGAGGGGGACCTCCACACTGGGCTGATGTCTCAGGTCAGTGGCATTCAAAGGGCCTGGATCTACTGTTTAGAGTCTGTTTCCTCAGCCTCTTTCCTAGAAGGCATTCCCAAACCAGGGAGGTCCCCTTGATGAAGTTATTCGGTGACTGTTTACCAATTTGCACAATTACCATGACTTTTCAATGTAAATACAAATCAGCCCAGGGAAACACCTGATTAAGTAGCAGTCAACGTGCAGAGGGTTTAAAAAGGGCTGCCAGTGAGGGGTTAACCTCAGTCTTCACACCACACCAGATGCATTAACAGTTGTGCAAGACAAAGCCTGTTGAGTACTGAATGCAGTGGGAGGCCAGCACTGTGGAGTTATTCCCAGGTGACACTGTTTGAATGTCATTTAAAGTTCACTTTCATTATTTTAATTGTCACTGTAAAAATTTCCCATTCAGGACTGATTATGTTCTAAGAGAAATCAGAACTTAAATTCCAATCAATCATAATTGAACGTGTTGTTGCAAGTGGCACATAAAAGCTGTGCCTCGGATGTGATTAAGACAAGTATTAGTTACTTGTGAAAAGCTGCAGGGAGATTTAGGAGCAAACGGGATTAATTCTGAATAATTTACATGGCCAAAGCCATCAGAGAAGGAATGGAAATACTTTATAGGTGCCCCTGCTCGCAGAGAAGTGTGGGGCTGCTGCTTCCGGTTCAGATGTGAGTCAGCAGAAGCATGTGGAGGTTTGGGACACGTCCCGATTTGCACTAAGCACTGGGCCCCGGCAGGAGGTATGGGACCTTGTCCTGTATCTTCCTTTAACTGACTGTACATTTGGGGAAAGCACTTTACTTTCTTGAATCTCAGATTCTCCTTCTGTAAAACTTCTGCCTTAGAAATTTAAGGACAATTTACGGTTTAGATAACAGAACAGCACCTTGTAAACCCTAAAATGCCCCTTAAGTGCTAAATTAAATGGTTATCAGATGTGAGCTTTGTGCAAATGGTGGAACTCAGGTCCAGGGATGGCTGGATTGAACAGTGACAGAGTGGTAAGAGGATGGAGCCAACGTAGCCATTAGGTGAGCCAGCCCAAGCCACTGGTCTCAGTAAGAGGGGTCCTCAGGTCCCAGGGTCAGAGTCCCAGCAGAGGGGCATCTCTATTCTTCCTGCCCCTGTTCCTTCTTTCCTGCCTCCTCTCAGATCCAGGCTTAAGGGCCCATCCTTACAGGGACTCTGGGACCTTGTTCCTTTCACTGCATGGAACCTGGCACAAAACTCAGTCCTCCCATGGAGGGGAGTTAAACTCACAGGCTTTGCAGTGAGATCCAATCCACACAGCTGGAAAATAGTGATTACACCTTCCTCATGGGACTGTGGAAAGGATGAGCACAGTACCTAACGAATGTGTACGTTCTCAACAATGATAGTTATCATTGTTACTTCAAACCCACTCTGGCATCAATACATCTTCAGGATTTGAGCAAGGTTTTCAAAAGGGAAGCCAAGGCAGAGACCAGGACCCCTGATTTCTGCTTCCAGGTTTCTGACTGATGACCTGGCTATAAGTCCCTGGGGTCTGAGCTTCTAGATGTGTATGAGGAGACACAACCTGGTAGTGCCTAGACTTTCCTCTCTGTACCCTAGTGCCAGTGGCTTCCCTCCCAGCAGGAGGCAGGACAGAGTAGGAGGTGACTGACTATGATCTTCCCTCCCCGGGAAGCCACAGCAGCCTCTGGTTAGGGAACCTCCCAGAAGGAGGAGGACCCCCAAGTCTTTCTCCTCCCAACCCTACATACAAACCAATTTTCTTGGAAAGGGAAGTCAGAGGAACAGGCAGGAACCTAATAAAGGTCTCTGAAAACAATGTTTCTCCATTTGAAAAATAAACCATGTCTTTAAATGCATTAACTCTGTGGGGAAATAAATGTAATAAACCAAATTCAATCCCTGCCAACATTTGTTTTCTTATCTATGTAAAATCAATATACTTGTTGCAATTATGTCTTTCAATAAATCCTCCCAAAGTCTTATTTTCTCATAAGATTTCCTGCCGCACTCAGATTCATTGCGTTCATTTTCCATCTAGAGAAATTGTTTCTTGCATTTTCAAGCCATCCGGTTTCCTTGAAGGATGCTGTACCCCGCCCTCTTTCCCCCTTAGCTGCCGCCTCTCTTCTGTAAGGGCCGTTTAGGCGACAATTACTTTGATTGGATTGTGGTGCTGGGCTGCGATTTGCACTCCTGAGAACAGCCCTTTTCAGTGTAGGAGTGAATTTCCAGCCCAGCACTGGCCTCTGTCTCCTCCCTCCTTTGCATGGTCCTAGGAGGGCAGCTGAAGGGACAGCAGTCACTTTCCTTCTCAGAGGTAAGCACATAGTTATTTCATGGGGGAATGAATGGCACAGCTGTTGTAGACATTTCAAGTAGAAACATTTATTTTATTTTTTACTGGACGTGTGTACTCCTGGGCCACCTGTCTCCGCCAGGCTTGGAGGAAATGGATTACGGCATGCTAGAACCAAAAGAAGCTTGGATAACACTATTAAACCCATCCACCTGCTACCTCCTCCTGTTGTGGAAATCCAGGGTGGATGAGCACCTACCCCATGCCTGCACACAGTAGGGCCTCACCAAGAGACAGGTCCCTTCTTTCTCACTGCAGAGGGCAGGACATTGCCCCTGGTTGTCACCTCTAAACTTGAGTTTACAACCCCCAGTGCAACATTGGGAGTTGTACTGCTTTGACCCTGGTCTCCCCTTAGCTGGATGGCTTTCCCATCTTCCTCTACTTCTCCAAGTTGATTTTTAATGAGTACCTGTAGTTCTCCTCTCTTTTAGGGAGTACTTATAGTTGTCTTAGTGATTCACAATTCTCTCAGATCTGTTCTCAGGCTTCCTTCAGTTTTTCCATAGGTCCCTCCTTGCCTCCTGGTTCCTAGTCTCCCACCCCCATCCATGCTCGGAGGACCTGCCCTAGTCAGAGAAGGGCCTGCGCTGGCCCAGTGCCCTACCTGCCCCTGCAAGCAGGGGCCACAGAACAAATTGGCTGCTTGTTTCAATGACTCCACTGAGTGATTGCAGAGACGCAGAGGAAGCACTTGAAACACTCTCTCTTACAAAATGCTGTTTGTTGTGACAAGACAGGAAAAGGCCATCAGCCTTAGAGAAGTTCTGGCAGCGGGGCACAGCTTGATGAGCTGAGGAGACAGAAGATGAATGAGCTGCCAGAGACACTGAAGGGACTGTAGACTTTAACTTATTTATTAAGCTAAATTATTTACATTAAGGAGTCGGCTGCTCTGAGTAATTTATCTTAAGCTCCAAGTCCAAACACCATTTTGAACAGGAATGGTTGACCCTAGCAAAAAAGAAAACAAAACAACACAACACACACACACACACACACACACAACCCCCCCAAAACAACAACAACAACAACAACAAAACAGAGAGAACTTATTCAACCCTTTCCTGTAGACCTCCCCTGTAGAGGGGCAGGGAGATTCTTAGAGAGAGGAGCTCTGGAGCAGTGCACTGTGCCAGCCACCATGATGGAGACATTTCCCAGGGCTCAGGCTCCCCCAGACCCTGTTGCTGGTTGGTGCTATCTGTGACTCTGGCTGTCCTGCGCTATTAAGCCACCAGGTTAATGGGGACTGAGATGTGGTCAGAGGCTGAAGAGGAGTCAAGCCACATCCTTCAGAGGTGCAGGGAGTTGAATTCAATATTTATAAAACTCTCAGTGGGATCCCTCCTCCCTATATAAGAATTTGGTAATTATCACAGGGGACATTTGCTATTCATCTCTTTTCAATTATTAATCAGCAGAAAAGGCCAGGTGTGCATGGAAACCCAAAAAGGAGTAGCTGGTCAGGTCTTCCTGGTTTGTAAGCAGGGGAGGGGTGCAGAATTTTCTGAATGTATAAGGTCAAGATGGTAGTTGTCCCTTCTTCAAAACTCACCATAAGCTCTGGGTTCGTCTCCGAGAAGTCAACTCAGTTTATATGAAAATTCACCATCAGAATGCACTTGAAATGTAGAAATGGTCATCTCACTAATGTTTGAATATTTCCTTTGAAGGCTTACTATCCTATTGAAAGGAAAAGCAAATATATTCTTTGGAACAATTCCGTTTTGTGTCGTTCATCTTTTCTGGAACAGTAGACAGAACATAAACATAAACGTGGTAAGAAAGGTGCTAAGGCCCCAGGCTTTGGAACTGAAGAGAAGTAGGTTGAATTTTTTACTCTGTTCAGTAACTGAATGATTACTGACCTCCATTTCCACATTCATATAAAAGGGATAATATCTACCTTGTAGAGTTGTAAAGTCTGTGAAATAGATGGTATTATTCAAATTTTATAAATGAGAAAATTCAGACTCGGTAAGCATGTGACTACAAAACGTGAAATAATAGCTTTAGATATTGTTATTCTACTATGAAGATTATAGCATCGAGTCCAGAAAAGTGTGTGCTGGTTTTCAGGTGATGGAAAAGGATTTTCACTAAATCTTCCACATTCTCACTCCTTCTGAGAGATGAGCTCACCAGGCAGTACAGGTTCCTGTGTGGCTGAGTGAATGCAGTGAAATGCAAAGAGTGAACCTACAGTTCAGGCCACCAGGCAGGGTCTGCGAAGGACATGGATGGCACATTAGGAGTTGAAAAAGAGTTCAGTATGAAGACTCTTCACAAAGGTATAGGCAGGATTTAGGGAAATCTCTACAGACAGTATATAGCTAGAGAAATCCATGGAGATCTAATAGTCACATTAGGCCTGAAAAAGTATGGGAAGTAGTTCCTGGAATCTGGAGAATGCTGTGTATCTGAAAGGACCTGAGACCCACTGGGCAAGGGATGAAGCTTCCCACTGCCAACCTAAAAGAATGGAGGGATCTGGGGGGAATAAGCACACTTCCTCTTTCCCTCTTCCACCGTAACTGAATTCACTCTGAAACAAGGGACCTGCTAATGAAGTCCATGTCCCAGGACACAGAGCAGGTGAAGAAGAAAGGAAAGTCGATCAGGAGAGGTCAGCAGAAGGGACTCTGTACACTGGGGCTGTGTTACCTTGCTACACACATTGTGGAAAGCTAAAGGGTCTTCTTTATTCTTATTTTAATTTTTAAAAAGATTTTTATTTATTTATTTTAGAGAAAGAGAGAGCACAAGTTGTGGAGGGGGACAAAGCAAGAGGAAGAAAGAGAATCTCAAGCAGACTCCATGCTGAGCATGGAGTCTTCTTTGGCCATTTCTTAGATACTGGAAACCAAACTATCAAATTAGAGCCCTAGCAAGGAAATCCTGATGGCCTCTTCTTTGGTGCTCAAATTATTCAAATCATCAATTTTTTCAACATCCCATCTTGGCTTTTCTCCTGGGGACTTGGGCTGGGTTAATAAAATCTCAGGACTGTTGGTCAATTCAGTGGGGTGAGAAACCCATCATCAATCCATCAATATTCAGAAAATCAATTGATGGAATTTTCACTCTTCAGTCATTTATCTGGGGCACAGTACACTGTCAGTTACTGCTCATGTCTGCTCTTAATTCCTGGCTATTTACACCTAATATCCCACAGGTGGTCATCTGTGGGGTCAGTCCTAGTCTATTTCTGTCTGAAGCTGCAATATAATGAGAAACTTGTCTGCACCCACTGATGGCTGTAGGATTAAGTTAGGATTAAGTTATTTAATCCTAGAATCTGGGGGTGACAAGCCTCTGCCTTACCCTATAAGTTTTCTTGCTTGAAGCCAGATATACATCTTTAAGATCCACCCTTGGAAACTAGTTTGTCCAATACATACAACTTTGTTTTTAATTTCCCTCTTCACATATCATTTTATCACAGTCTGTGGGACAAGTCTTCTGTCTTGATCTTTATCCTTAACTTTATTCATTCATGCATGCATTAACTAATTCATTCACTTATTCAGTATTTATAAGAACCTATTCTGCCAGTCCCCTTGCTTGGTGGTCTTGATTATCCTTCTAGAAATGGAATCCAGCATAAATCTCTCCCACTCATCAGTCTTGTTGCCATTAAGCAAACATTTGTTGAAGACAATCAGTCTTCCAGTCTTCCAGGTATAAAGGGTGACTGGGCTACTTGAAACTACACTTTCCCTATTAATTAGTAGCCCAAGTATCATTTTCTACCTTTTTCATAACTGCCTTCATCACTTCTGTCACACTTAGCTGACCCTCTGGATCAACTTTTACAAAGGATCATACCTAGACCTCAGGTCCAACTTTTTCTTGGCCACACTGGAGCCAGCCATCATACTTCACACAGGAGTCTTCCTGGGTGATAGAGAGCTCTAGTGCAATTTCTGTTTCATAGTCAAGAACCTGTAGGACATATCTACAAAAGCTTTCCTCATCACCCTAGATAGAAAAAAAAAATCCTACTATTTCCCTTTATCAATCTCCAGATATTTATTGTCTTATTTTTATTTTTTTTTTTTTTTAAAGATTTTATTTATTTATTTGACAGACAGAGATCACAAGTAGGCAGAGAGGCAGGCAGAGAGAGAGGAGAAAGCAGGCTCTCCACGGAGCGGAGAGCCCGATGCGGGGCTCGATCCCAGGACCCTGGGACCATGACCCGAGCCGAAGGCAGAGGCTTTAACCCACTGAGCCACCCAGGCGCCCCTATTGTCTTATTTTTAAATGTATCTTTCTTTTCCATAATCTCTGTGAGGGTAGGGCCAAATTGTATTCTTGGAGCTTAGCATAAGATGGATAAATATATTAGACTAAATGATCATCTGTCCCAGTTACTCCACAGTGGAATAACTGAATGAATGATTGTTAGTAATAAGAAGATACAGAGATGACATGATATGGTCCCTGGTCTTAGACTTTGCAATATTTAATATTTACAGTCTAGTGGGGGAAATGGACATGAACATGCTCCACTTGACTACACATTCAGAAAAGAAAGTGTCAAATGAAGGCATAAGCAAAAGAGCCCAGGGAAGGAGTGGTTGGTTCTGTGTCCATAAGGCCCAGGAAAGTGTTCATGATGAAGAAGGGTTTCTGGAGGACCAAGTTCCCTCTTCCCTGTCTTTCAGAAGTAAGAAGTACTAATTGTGCACCTTGGAGGTCTTCGTGAGCTGCATAAGCTATTGAATTTTCCTATTCTTAGGGTGACTTGGTATGCTGTTTCTCAAATAGGTATATTCTAAATGAATTAATGTTTTTCTCAGGCTTTAACATGTTGCTTTTACCATAACTTCTATGCCTTCTTCCCCAAGACAACCCGTATAAACAGGTCTGACTTAGCACTAGCTGTTCAGAATGGATTATCTGATAGCCTATCAAAGAACTCAGGAAGAGAGAAAAGAAATGAGTCAATAATGTTAGAATTCCGGACACTGTGGAATCTGAGTGCTATGGGAAGTCAGTTTTTGGGGACAGTGGCACCTCTCTCAGCTACTCAGATAAAACTAGGTGAAGAATATGTATAATTGTGTGCCTGATGAGGGAGATCCATTTCATACCACTAGTCATGCAGATTTGATTCTTGCTTACTTTTAAATATTCTTAAATGAATTATCCAGGTGCTTGCGGGGCTCAATGGGTTAAAGCCTCTGCCTTCAGCTCAGGTCATGATCCCAGGGCACTGGGATCGAGTCCCGCATCGGGCTCTGTGCTCAGCGGGGAGCCTGCTTCCCCTTCTCTCTCTGCCTACTTGTGATCTCTGTCTGTCAAATAAATAAATAAAATCTTTAAAAAAATGAATTATCCAGATACTTTTTGCTATTCATAGACAAAAGATCACTTTCGTCTCCTAGATCATGTGCTGAAAGAGTAGGGGACAGTAGTCAACATGATTAGGATATTGCTATATTTATATATTTGCGTAGGGACATCCACTTCAAATTGGAAGCTCACCACCCAGGGCTCACCATCCTTGGAGAATGATTCAGAGATTACATTATTATAGAACAGCCACTTCCACTCACCTAAAATGATCTGTACCTAATAATAACAGAGTTGGTTAAGTTGCTGTTCACATCACCCACAGACCATCTTGGAGATTCTTATTTTAAACTGTTTGGCTTGTCCTATCCAAACATGAAGGAAAATGCTACCTTTCCCCCAATAACTCATTATCTAGAGAACAGGTTGTCCCTACTGAAGACTCAGGAACTCTTGAAATTATAGCTCCTCAAGCTCTTCCTGAAGAAGGAAGGGCAGAAGATTCTGAGATTTTTCATATGCTTAGGTCACATATCCTCTACTGTGCCTTCTCTGATTATTCTGGTTCCACTGACAGCCTCCTAAAATTCATTTTATGTCGAATCTAGTTGACAATCATGGGACTTTGGGACTTTGCACATAATAGTATAGCCTTCTTTAATTTTAAAATTAATTTAACTATTTTTCTGCATCAGTTTTTGCCTCTAATTTATTATAATACAATGAGGGCAGGGGCCTTTCCTCAATATAAAATTCTTTATATAATGCATAACTGCATATATAACATAGCATCTTGCTTAGGAAATACCTAGGGACAGAAGAGAATTTAAGCAGATGGCTGTTCATTGAGTTGGAGGTATCTCTATATTTTCATCACATTTGACTTTGACTTTGGCCTTTCATCACCATATCATGGTATTTTACCATAGTGCCTGGCACCAAAGGGGTGCCCAATGAATTCTTATGGGGTCATTAAATGAATGAGAAGACTCATATCTAATGATTGTCTTTTCTTATCCTCCCACTTAATAAAACCCAAAAAAAAAAACAAACCGAACCAAACCAAAACAAAACAAAACAAAAAACAAAAAAACTGACAAATGAAAAAACCCCACAAAAGAATCTGTTTATTTCTAGAAAAGTTAGAATGGGAAAAGGTTTTGAAGGTGCTACCTTATCATATTCTTCACAAATAAGAATTCCCTTTATAACACACTTAATTGATAATCAGGAAGTTCACTACAGAATTTCAGGACAGTTCAGTCTATCTAGCAACATCTCTAACTATTACAAAAGTCTTCCAATGTGCATCCTATTCCTATGTAAACAATGTTTCCCTGTACTGGTGTTCACACCAGAGCCCAGTGCTAAAGAAAAGAGAAGGGGGGTAGAGAGTGAGAGGGTGACAGGCTGGGAAAAAGAGGTTCTGAATATTCTGAAAGGGGCCTTCAACAATTGGGGCCAGCTACGATTTCCTGTGCTAATGAAGAGGTGACAGAAGCAGCCTTGCAAATTCCACATTGCTCCCTAGAACCCTTTCCCTATCTATATAAGCAGAAGTTAAGAAGAAAAAATTTAATGTGAAATTAAATTGTGTGCTCTTGAGTTCGTTTTCAGCCACTCACCAGTTTAAGTAAGGAAGTTCCAAGAGAATTGGTAGAGTCATTAGGATGCCTACAGGAATGGTCACCATGGTGTCATTCTCAAGCTAAATGTTTACTGAGCTGGACAACACTGCAAGTCCACCCTGATGCTACCACAGGGCTGATGAAGGGAACTTAACAAAAATAATTTTCAGTTTGGGGTGTACATGAACCCTGAATGAAGGAAAATGGCTTGCTGGAGTAGTCTAACCCAAGAAGCCGAATAGAGACTGATGTGGGAAATTCTACTCCAAGGGGAACTCAGCACCTTTAGGAGCTTCATATGAAAGAACATTCAGGTTACAAGAGGAAGCAAATCCTGTGGGCCCTTTGAAGAAGGAGTTGGGTGTACGATCTCCTGCACCCAGGAAAGTTGAAAGCATTTCTCAGTCGAATCCATGATCTTTGAGAAGATCAAAGTGAATCTTAATGCTACCCCAAGAAATCTAGGCTCATGATCTGCATGGAGACCACCACATCATGGATGCCAAAAGTATCAGAAGAACAGACCAACCTAAGGACCATGTAGTTAAGAACACCTTTTACAATATATTTTGTCCCCTGTACCAGTCAACAACAACAACAAACAATTTGGAGAGCAAGGAAGAAGAAATTAAGAAACAAAAATCTAAAACCAAAAAACTACACTTATCACACTAAAGTTCCTGAGCTAGGCCAAACCTGAGCTGGGTAAAAGGAGAGAGATGATGATATTTAAATTTAATATGGACTTTACAGAATTAAAAGAAAATGCAGCCTTTACCATTGAGATTTGACAAAACATTCCATTTGTCAGACTATGGTTGAACATATTTACTAGGACAAAAAAAGTGTTTTTAAATGTTGGTACCCCGTTAATGTTGACCATTCAAGAAATTGGTTATATTAGTATTAAGCTAAAATCAAACTTCATGTAACTTCTATCCATTGATCCTAGTCTTTCTATCTAAAATCACACAATCACACTCTACTTCATATATATATGAAGTAGATATATATATATGTGTGTGTGTGTGTGTATATGTGTGTGTGTATATATGTGTGTGTATATATATATAAATATATATACACACACATATATCAAATCAAATCAAGAGAAGAGAATCAAATCAAGAGATAGAGAAAAACAAATATAAGAAGACAGCAGATTTGTCAATGGAAACAATGCAAGCCTGAAGACAGTAAAGCAAAATCTTCAGAGTACAGAGAAAGGAAGAGAGAGAGAGAGAAAGAAAGATAGAAAGAAAGAACCTATTAACCTAGAACTTATTAACCTAGAAGTCAATAGCCAACAAAAATATCTTAAATAAAGTGAAGGAAAATAGTTTTCAAACATACAAAAGCTGAAAAAAATTAATCAATAGCAGACCTGCATTATAAGAAATAGAGAAAATCCTTTCAGCAGAAGAAAAATGATATGAAGTGGAAATCTACATCTATACAAAGGATAAAGAGCATTGGAAATGGTTGCTAAGTGGCTATTATAAAATGCTTCTTTCTCACTTAATGTTTTTAAAAGATAATCAACTGTTTAAAGTAAAAATAATAATAATGTACTATAGCTGTTATAACACATGTAGCAGTAAAATGTATGACAACAACGGCGTGCAGACTAAAAGGGAGAAATGGAAGTATACTATTACATGGTTCTTTTTTTTTTTTTGCAATTTTTTTCTATAAATTTTATTTTATTTTTTAAGTGTTCCAAGATTAATTGTTTATGCACCACACCCAGTGCTCCATACAATACATGCCCTCCTTAATACTCACCACCAGGCTCACCTAATGCCCCCCCCCCCCAAAACCCTCAGTTTGTTTCTCAGAGTCCACAGTCCCTCATGGTCCATCTCTCCCTCCAGTTTCTCCCCTTTTATTTTTCCCTTTGCTCTCCTAATGTCCTCCATGCTATTCCTTATGTTCCACAAGTAAGTGAAACTATAAGATAATTAACTCTCCCTGCTTGACTTATTTCACTCAGCATAATCTCCTCCAGTCCCATCCATGTTGATAAAAAAGTTCATCTTTTCTGATGGAGGCACAACATTCCATTGTATGTATGGACCATATCTTCTTTATCCATTCATCTGTTGAAGGGCATCTTGGTTCTTTCCATAGTTTGGCGATTGTGGCCATTGCTGCTATGAACATTGGGGTACATATGGCTCTTCTTTTCACTACATCTGTATCTTTGGGCCCTTCTTTTCACTGCATCTTTATCTTTGGGGTAAATGCCCAGTTGCATTTACCTACCCTATGACAATTGCAGGGTCATAGGGTAGCTCTATTTTTAGTTTCTTAAGGAGTCCCACACTGTTTTTCAAAGTGGCTGCACCAACTTGTATTCCCACCAACAGTGTAAGAGGCTTCCCCTCCATTTCGTGGTTCTTATACTATATGTGAAGCAATACTATCACTTGAAAACTTGATTAAGTTAAAATATATATTATAAAACCATCACTAAAATGAAACAAAAAAAGTTATAACTAAAAAGCCAATGAAGGAGATAACATGAAATCATACAAAATACTTCACCCAAAGGAAGACAGGAAAATGTGGAGGAAGGAAATAAAGAACAGAAAGAAAGCAAATAGTAAAGTGGTAATTTGACACAATCAAATCAATAGTTATATTACACTGAATCTTAAAAATCCCAATTAAGATGTAAAGATTGTCAGATTCAATAAAAACCAAGAAAGCATAAGCAAGAACCAACTGTGATGCCTACAACAGACCCACATGAAATGTAAATGCATAAATAGGTTAAAGTAAAGGTTAGAAAAGATACAGCATGCTAAACTAAACACACACACACACACACACACACACACACACACACACACACACACACAACTAGAGCGGCTATATTTTCTCAGACAACATAGATTTCAAAGAAAAGAACAGTAGTGGGGATGAAGAGAGTTACTTCAGCTTGCTTAAGGGATCAATTCATCAGAAGAACACAACAATCCTTAGTGTTCATGCACCTAATAACAGAGTTCCAAATACATAAGGAAAAACCTAGAAACAAATGTACTTCATGTTTGGAGATTTCAATATCCCTCTCTTAATAACTGACCAAACAAGAAAAAAAAATTACTAAGGCTATAACAGACTTGAACATTATTAACCAGCTTGACCTAATTTACATTTATAGAACATTCCCCAACAACATCCAACAACAGAATACACATTCTTCTCAAGTGCATATACAACATTTACCAAATAGACATGTTCTGGGCTATTAGAAAAGACTCAGTAAATCTGAAAGAATTTAAGTCATACAAAGTAGGGTTTCTGACCACAAAAAAATTAAATTGAAACCTCAATTCCAAAAGTATATCTGGTAAAAAATTAGTAAAATATTTGCTTACTAAATTAAATACTTCTAAATTATCTATCGATTAAAAGAATCTAAAGCAAATTATAGATTTTTTTGAAATGAAAATTGGGGGGCTGAGACCTAAATGTAAAATCTGAAATTGTAAAATTTGTAGATGGAAACAAGAAAAAAATTTACAATTTTTGCTTAGTCAAAGATTTCTTATAGGTGACACCAAAAGCATTATCTATTAAAAAAATTATCATTGGGGGACTTGAGTGCCTCAGTCAGCTAAACATCTGCCTTTGGCTTGGGTCATAATCTCAGGGTCCTGGCACTGAGCCCCACATGGGGCTTCCTGCTAAGCAGGGAGCCTGCTTCTCCATCTCATCCCCATTTGTGCTCTCTCTCTCTTTATCTCTCTTCCTCTCAAATAAATAAATAAAATCTTTAAAAAAAGATTACTGGATTTTAGTGATAAAAATGAATGAACTGATGAAATATACAGTAATGTAGATCAATTATTAAATTAAATAATCAAAATAATTAAAATAAAAATTCCATTTAGGTGAAACAATTATATTGAGTGAAAGAAGTCAGAAAAAAGAATGCGTATTGTATGACTCCACTTATAAAAAGTTGTAGAAATTGCAAATGAGGCAAGGGAGCACAACATCAGGACTTTTAAAAGTCTGCTCCACGGAGGGACATCACTCCAGAGGCTAAACTGGGGGGAAGCCCACGCGGGGTCACAGAAGGACCGGGGATGTCTGAGTGCTGCAGAGCTCACAGGTATTAGAGCAGGGAAGCCAGCTAGAGCGACAAAGCTGAGGAGTGAGCTCTCATCCCGGGGTTACCTTGTGCCGGTCCAGGCTGGGTGGGCTCAGAGTGTGGCCGGAGGCCGCGGAGGCGGAGGCGACCGGGCGCATTTCTCTGGGTTCCAGCAATTGACCGCTTTCCTACCAGCGTGACCGCAGGCCAGGGAGGCGGGGTGTTTGGGCGCTTTTCTCTGAGGGCGCACTGAAGAGCGGGACCCCAAGTTCTCGGCTCCTCTGGGCCGGAGATTGGAAGGCCGCCATCTTCATTCCCGTCCTCCAGAACTCTACGGAAAGTGCTCAGGGAACAAAAGCTCTGAAAGCGAACCTGAGCGGATTACTTAGCCCGGCTCCTGGCAAGGGCTGTGCAATTCCGCCTGCGGCAAACACACTTGAGAATCACTACAACAGGCCCCTCGCCCAGAAGATCAACAAGAAACCCAGCCAAGACCAACTTCACAAAAGTAAATCTTATCTGGACAAAATGACAAGGCGGAAAAATTCACCACAGAAAAAAGAACAAGAGGCAGTACCGAAGGCTGGGGACCTAATCACTACGGACATTGGTAATATGACAGATCTAGAGTTCAGAATGACAATTCTCAAGGTTCTAGCCGGGCTCGAAAAAGGCATAGAAGATACTAGAGAAACCCTCTCCAGAGAGATAAAAGCCCTTTCTGGAGAAATAAAAGAACTAAAATCTAACCAAGTTGAAATAAAAAAAGCTATTCATGAGGTGCAATCAAAAATGGAAGCTCTTACTGCTAGGATAAATGAGGCAGAAGAAAGAATTAGTGACATAGAAGACCAAATGACAGAGAATAAAGAAGCTGAGCAAAAGAGAGAGAAACAAATACTGGACCATGAGGAGAGAATTCGAGAGATAAGTGACACCATAAGACGACACAACATTGTCGTGGAATTGGGATTCCAGAAGAAGAAGAAAGAGAGAGGGGAGCAGAAGGTATATTGGAGACAATTATTAGAGAGAATTTCCCTAATATGGCAAAGGGAACAAACATCAAAATCCAGGAGATGCTAAGAACGCCCCTCAAAATCAATAAAAATAGGTCCACACCTCATCACCTGATAGTAAAATTTACAAGTCTTAGCGACAAAGAGAAAATCCTGAAAGCAGCCCGGGAAAAGAAGTCTGTAACATACAAGGGTAAAAACATTAGATTGGCAGAGGACCTATCCACAGAGACCTGGCAGGCCAGAGAGAACTGGCATGATATATTCAGAGCGCTAAACGAGAAAAACATGCAGCCAAGAATACTATATCTGGCTAGGCTTCATTGAAAATAGAAGGAGAGATAAAGAGCTTTCAGGACAAACAAAAGCTGAAAGAATTTGCAAACACCAAACCAGCTCTACAGGAAATATTGAAAGGGGTCCTCTAAGCAAAGAGAGACCCTAAAAGTAGTAGATCAGAAAGGAACAGAAACAATATACAGTAGCAGTCACCTTACAGGCAATACAATGGCACTAAATTCATATCTCTCAATAGTTACCCTGAATGTTAATGGGCTAAATGCCCCAATCAAAAGACACAGGGTATCAGAATGGATAAAAAAACAAAACCCATCCATATGCTGCCTCCAAGAAACTCATTTTAGACCCGAAGACACCTCCAGATTTAAAGTGAGAGGGTGGAAAACAATGTACCATGCTAATGGACATCAGAAGAAAGCTGGGGTGGCAATCCTTATATCAGATCAATTAGATTTTAAGCCAAAGACTATAATAAGAGATGAGGAAGGACACTACATCATACTCAAAGGGTCTGTCCAACAAGAAGACCTAACAATTTTAAATATCTATGCCCTTAACATGGGAACAGCCAACTATATAAACCAATTAATAACAAAATCAAAGAAATACATTGACAGTAATACAATAATAGCAGGGGACTTTAACACTCCCCTCACTGAAATGGACAGATCATCTAAGCAAAAGATCAACAAGGAAATAAAGGCCTTAAATGACACACTGGACCAGATGGACATCACAGATCTATTCAGAACATTCCATCCCAAAGCAACAGAATATACATTCTTCTCTAGTGCACATGGAACATTCTCCAGAATAGACCACATCCTGGGTCATACATCAGGTCTCAACCGGTATCAAAAGATTGAGATCATTCCCTGCATATTTATAGACCACAATGCTCTGAAGCTAGAACTCAATCACAAGAGGAAATTTGGAAAGAACGCAAATACATGGAGACTAAACAGCATCCTTCTAAAAAATGAATGGGTCAACCAGGAAATTAAAGAAGAATTGAAAAAATTCATGGGAACAAATGATAATGAAAACAGAATGGTTCAAAATCTGTGGGACACAACAAAGGCAGTCCTGAGAGGAAAATATATAGCGGCACAAGCCTTTCTCAAGAAACAAGAAAGGTCTCAAATACACAACCTAACCCTACACCTAAAGAAGTTGGAGAAAGAACAACAAAGAAAGCCCAAACCCAGCAGGAGAAGAGAAATCATAAAGATCAGAGCAGAAATCAATGAAATAGAAACTAAAAAAACAATAGAACAAATCAACGAAACTAGGAGCTGGTTCTTTGAAAGAATTAATAAGATTGACAAACCCCTGGCCAGACTTATCAAAAAGAAAAGAGAAAGGACCCAAATAAATAAAATCATGAATGAAAGAGGAGAGATCACAACCAACACCAAAGAAATACAAACAATTATAAGAACATACTACGAGCAACTCTATGCCAACAAATTTGACAACCTGGAAGAAATGGATACATTTCTAGACACATATAAACTACCACAACTGAACCAGGAAGAAATAGACAACCTGAACAGACCTATAACCAGTAAGGAGATCGAAACAGTCATCAAAAATCTCCAAACAAACAAAAGTCCAGGACCAGACAGCTTCCCAGGGGAATTCTACCAAACATTTAAAGAAGAATTAATTCCTATTCTCATGAAACTGTTCCAAAAAATGAAATGGAAGGAAAACTTCCAAACTCATTCTATGAGGCCAGCATCACCTTGATCCCAAAACCAGACAAGGATCCCATAAAAAAAGAGAATTACAGACCAATATCCTTGATGAACACAGATGTGAAAATTCTCACCAAAATACTGGCCAATAGGATCCAACAGTACATTAAAAGGATTATTCACCACGACCAAGTGGGATTTATTCCAGGGCTGCAAGGTTGGTTCAACATCCGCAAATCCATCAATGTGATACAATACCTTAATAAAAGAAAGAATAAGAACCATATGATACTCTCAATAGATGCTGAAAAAGCATTTGACAAAGTGCAGCATCCCTTCCTGATTAAAACTCTTCAAAGTGTAGGGACAGAAGACACATACCTCAATATTATCAAAGCCATCTATGAAAAACCCACCGCAAATATCATTCTCAATGGGGAAAAACTGAAAGCTTTTCCACTAAGGTCAGGAACACAGCAGGGATGTCCGTTATCACCACTGCTGTTCAACATAGTACTAGAAGTCCTAGCCTCAGCAATCAGACAACAAAAAGAAATTAAAGGCATCCAAATTGGCAAAGAAGAAGTCAAACTATCACTCTTTGCAGATGATATGATACTATATGTGGAAAACCCAAAAGGCTCCACTCCAAAACTGCTAGAACTTGTACAGGCCTTCAGTAAAGTGTCAGGACATAAAATCAATGCACAGAAATCAGTCGCATTTCTTTACACTAACAACAAGACAGAAGAAAGAGAAATTGAGTTGTCAGTCCCATTTACAAATGCACCCAAAACCATAAGATACCTAGGAATAAATCTAACCAAAGAGGCAAAGAATCTATACTCAGAAAACTATAAAGTACTCATGAAAGAAATTGAGGAAGACACAAAGAAATGGAAAAATGTTCCATGCTCCTGGATTGGAAGAACAAATATTGTGAAAATGTCTATTCTACCTAAAGCAATCTACACATTTAATGCAATCCCTATCAAAATCCCATCCATTTTTTTAAAGAAATAGAACAAATAATCCTAAAATTTATATGGAACCAGAAAAGACCTCGAATAGCCAAAGGAATATTGAAAAAGAAAGCCAAAGTCGGTGGTATCACAATTCCAGACTTCAAGCTTTATTACAAAGCTGTCATCATCAAGACAGTATGGTACTGGCACAAAAACAGACATAAAGATCAATGGAAAAGAATAGAGAGCCCAGAAATAGACCCTCAACTCTATGGTCAACTAATCTTCGACAAAGCAGGAAGGAATGTCCAATGGAAAAAAGACAGCCTCTTCAACAAATGGTGCTGGGAAAATTGGACAGCCACATGCAGAAAAATGAAATTGGACTATCTCCTTATACCACACATGAAAATAGACTCAAAATGGATGAAGGACCTCAATGTGAGAAAGGAATCCATCAAAATCCTTGAGGAGAACGCAGGCAGCAACCTCTTTGACCTTAACCGCAGCAACTTCTTCCTAGGAACATCGCAAAAGGCAACAGAAGCAAGGGCAAAAATGAACCATTGGGATTTCATCAAGATCAAAAGTTTTTGCACAGCAAAGGAAACAGTTAACAAAACCAAAAGACAACTGACAGAATGGGAGAAGATATTTGCAAACGACATATCAGATAAAGGGCTAGTATCCAAAATCTATAAAGAGCTTAGCAAACTCAACACCCAAAGAACAAATAATCTAATCAAGAAATGGGCAGAGGTCATGAACAGACATTTCTGCAAAGAAGACATCCAGATGGCCAACAGACACATGAAAAAATGCTCCATATCACTCGGCATCAGGGAAATACAAATCAAAACCACAATGAGATACCACCTCACACCAGTCAGAATGGCTAAAATTAACAAGTCAAGAAATGACAGATGTTGGCGAGGATGTGGAGAGAGGGGAACCCTCCTACACTGTTGGTGGGAATGCAAGCTGGTGCAACCACTCTGGAAAACAGTGTGGAGGTTCCTCAAAAAACTGAAAATAGAGCTACCCTATGACCCAGCCATTGCACTACTGGGTATATATCCTAAAGATACAAATGTGGTGCTCCGAAGGGCCATGTGCACCCGGATGTTTATAGCAGCAATGTCCACAATAGCCAAACTGTGGAAAGAACCTAGATGTCCATCAACAGATGAATGGATAAAGGAGATGTGGTATATATATACAATGGAATACTATGCAGCCATCAAAAGAAATGAAATCTTGCCATTTGCGATGACATGGATGGAACTAGAGGGTATCATGCTTAGCGAAATAAGTCAATCGGAGAAAGACAACTATCATATGATCTCTTTGATATGAGGAAGTGGAGATGCAATGTGGGGGGGGTTGGGGGGAGGTAGAAAAGAAAAAATGAAAGAAGATGGGATTGGGAGGGAGACAAACCATAAAAGACTCAATCTCAAAAAACAGACTGAGGGTTGCTGGGGGGAGGGGGGATGGGAGAGGGTGTGGGGAAATGGACATTGGGGAGGGTATGTGCTATGATGAGTGCTGTGAAATGTGTAAACCTGGCGATTCACAGACCTGTACCCCTGGGGATAAAAGTACATTATATGTTTATTTAAAAATTGCAAATGATAGCAGAAACGGTATCTGCAAATGGTAGCAGAAAGCAGATCAGTGGTTGCCAGGGGTTGGGGAGGAATATGAGGGAGGTATTATGAAGGAGGGGATGGTGGCTATGATCATTATCTTGACTGTGGTGATAGTTTCATGAGTGTATACATAGGTCAAAACATCAATTATACACTTTGAATATGTGCACTTTATTGAATACCAATTATATATCATGGAGCTCTTTAAAAAGTCCCTTGTGATAAGTCCTCTGGGTAAACCCATCTTACTGATGCACAATCTCAGCTACATAGAGGTAAGAGATATCTCCCAGCTTTAAACCTAGGTGTGGCCAAGCTTATTTGAATTCAACTCTGTCTGACTATAAAGCTCATCTCTTCATTAGAATATATCTTTTCTATACAGATTGTTGCCTTAGCATTTGGGAGGTTCATATGAAGCTAGTATATTAGATCAGTGCAGGCTCTCTCACACAAGCTGCTTTCAAGTCTGAGCTCCTCCAAATGGAGCTTTTGTAGTCATGAGCATATGGAGTAACCTGGTACTCAATGCTGAGCTTTTGTCAATTCTCTGACTATACTCTCTCTCTAGGTGCTATCAGTCAGTCCTATAGTTTTATACACCATCTTTATGTTTAATGATTTTCAAATTGCTCCTTCATACCTGAGTTCCAGACTTATGTATTCTATGTCTTAGACAAAGAAAAGAATTATTCCTAAGGCAATGGACTGAAAATTTATGTCCCTTCCAAATTTATATTTTTTAAATCCTAACCCCCAATGTGATTAGAAAGTGAAGGCTTTGGGAGGTGATTTGGTCATGAGAGTGGGGTCTTCATGAATAGGATTAGTGCCCTTATGGAAGACATAACAGAGAACTCCCTTGCTCCTTCTGCCACTTAGGGACTCAGTAAGAAGACAGTAATCTGTGAACAAAAGAGCAGGTTCTCACCAGATATGGAATCTGCCGGCACCTTGATCTTTCAGAGACTTTCAGTCTCTGGAACTGTGAGAAATAAGTTTCTGTTCTTAATAAGCCACCCAGTCTATGGTACTTTGGTTTGGCAGCCCAAATAGACTTAAGACACCTAAGAACAATGCAAACATATGCTGGAAACAATCTATCAACAAAAATCTGGAGGTATCTATTTACAAGTAAAGCAAATGAGTTTATAGCAAGAAGAAAAAAAAAAAACTTGTTAGAACATAAGAACACCTAGAATTAGATAGGAAAACATTTTCTTCTTTTCTTGTCTTCCTCATGTCTCAGAGACTCATATATTCTATCTCGTTCAGAGAAAGTGACTCTTCCACCAGTGATATGGAAATACATTGGGGAATAGTGTAATTCACATACTCTGTGTGTTGGCAAACACTGGATATAGACCATTTTCAGCATATTGAGAACTATACTATAAGAAGTCAAGGAAACATCTCCTGATGACTCAGAGGAAGAACAGTACTCCAAAAACATATACTGTAGGGCGAAAAGAGGAATTTCAGAAAACTGTTTGCCATTTTCATTAGAATATAAAATAATCAGTTTCCAAAAAGAGTAGGGATAAATAATAAATAGTAAAGGAATAGAGGCAGAAAATTATAACAAAAGAACCAGATTCTGTAAGATATAGTAGGATGAATAAAAGAAAGAAAGGAACAATATAGTGAAGAATTATAAGAAAACTAAAAATAAAATGAAAAAAACAAAATTAAGATCCTTTTTTGAGACTGACACTGTCATAGACCAGAGAATACAATGGAGATATATGATGACTAAACACATTTTGTTATCCTGGATTGGATCTTTGATCAGAAAAAGGACATTAGTTAAAAAAAAAAAAAAAAAAAAGTAATGTAACCTGAATAACTGGACTTTCACTAATAATAACTTTAAGTTCTATGGTAGATTGAATAATGCTTCCCCAATGATGTCTGCTTCCTCATCCCTGAAATCTGTGAATATGTTACCTTACATGGGAAAAGGGATTTTGCACTATAATTAAGAATTTTAAGATAAAGAACTATCCTGGATTATCTGGTTAAGCCCAATGTAAAGACAAGGATCTTTATAAAAGAGAGGCTAGAAGGTCAAAGAGATAAGGAGATGAGACAGCAGAAGCAGAAGTTGGACGGAGGAGCTTTGAAGATGGGGAGAGATGCTACAAGACAAGAAAAGCAGATGACCTCTAGAAACCAGAAAAGCCAAGGAAGCACATTCTGCCCTAGAGTCTCCAAAAGGAAAGCAGACTTGTCAACACTTTGATTTTAGACTTCTGACCTTCAAAACTGCAAGGGCATAAAATAAGTTTGTGACTATTTGTTACAGCAGCAATAGGAGACAGATACACTTGGTTTCATAGTGCAACACATGAACCATGGTAATGTAAGATGTTAACCTTGTGAGAAAATGATGAGTGTGTATGGGAACTGTCTCTATTATCTTGGCAACTCTTCTGTAAAATGTAAAAGCGTTCCAAAATGAAATTTATTCTGAAAATTCTTGTTTGAGACCTTAAAAACAGAAATTGAGATGGCAAAGAAACACTAGTGTAGAGGTCAACTAGAAGTCTCTCACAGAATACAAAAGAAAACGTGTAAAAGTGTTCACCAACCAGGTTACAGATGTGGAAAGCAAGAACAAACATTAAGTTTGGGTAACTAGGATTTTGGAAGAAGAAATCAGAACAAAGGAAATAGAAACAATAAACCTGGGGCACCTGCGTGGCTCAGTGGGTTAAAGCCTCTGCCTTCTGCTCAGATCATGATCCCAGGGTCCTGGTATCTGGAGCAGTGCAACTGGCTTTCTGTTCAGCCGGGAGCCTGCTTTCTTCTCTTTCTCTCTCTGCCTGCCTCTCTGCCTACTTGTGATCTCTGTCTGTCAAATAAATAAAATAAAAAAAAAAAAGAAAAAGAAAGAAAGAAACAATGAACCTACTATGATAGAAGAAAATTTTTCTGAACGAAGAAAAATTTGAGTTTCTAAGCCCAATTTAGAATTAAAAACAACAACAACAACAACAACAGGAATGAAGAAAAAAAAATCCTGTAAAATTTCATGCAGAAAAAAAAAAGAAAAAATGAAAAGTTTTCTAGAGTGGGCACTGGTCAAGCTGGCTACCCAGCTGTAAATGATTCCCTTGTGTGGGGCTGATCCTCAGCATTCAGTGGTGGGTCCTCTGCCTTTTGGAGTTCAGCATCCCAACAGAGCTGTTTGATACAGTGATAGCAGACTCGAGTGGGGCCAGTCTGATTCTCTCTCCCAAGACTGGGAGACATGGGTAGAAACACTGAGTTGTTCAAAGTGTTCAAGCTAAGTAGCACCACTCTAGAAAGATCCATGAAGCACCTATGATTACCTTAGTTCCTGAACTTCCCAGAGCTTGGATTTCAGCTTTTCCTTTAATTCTGTAAAATAATCATTTAGATAAATCCCTTGTTTTCTTAAGTCAGCATTGTAGTCTATTTGGGCTGCTGTTAACAACAGCAACAACAAAACCAGAAACAGACTGGGTAGCTTATAAAAACAAGTTTGTTTCTCATAGTTCTAAATGCTGGGAGTCCAAGATCAAGGCACCAGATTGGTCACATTCTGTTGAAGCCCCACTGTCTGGTTCATAGCTAGCACCTTCTCACTCTGTCCTCACATGGTGGAAAGGGAAAGGGATCTCTATGGGGTCTTTTCTAACACAATTGATCCCATTCATGAGAGCTCCACCCTCATGACCTAAGCACCTCCTAATAACACTTCATGGGTCATTAGATACCACCATATGAATTTTGGGGAACAAAAACATCCACATAATAGCAGTTGATAAGAGTCATTCTCTTTTTCTTATATACAAAATGACTTTAATTTGTACAGTTACAGAAGAATCAAATCACACTGGCCTCAGAATTCTCCTCTGTAACACCAAAAATCAGGAGATAATGGAACAACTTTATAGAATGTTAAAGGGAGGGAGTTTATTATGCAATAACTATATAGTTTTTCAAATTTTCTGGGTAGATGTGCAAGTGCCTAGATATTATTAGCACCAGATACACGTCTAGCAAAAAATTACTTGAAGATACATTACTATGCTGAAGGAAAATCAGAGCTCAAGAGTGGAAAACTATAGTAGAAGGGATGATGATGAGTCCTGCAACCAGTAAAAGACAGAATTAAGTCTTAACATTGTAATTTTGGTACAAAATGTCTCTTGAAAGAGAGAGCATTTATTGTAAGATTAAATAATTTGAAAATGATAAAGTAACTGTAGTTTTAACAAATTATATTATGGCATACTGACACGATTATATCAACAAAAACATGCAAAGGTGAAAGGGAAAGAAGGAAATAAATAAAAATATTCCCCAACTTCTTGCCTGAGGGGTACACAAATACAATGCCAGCTAATTTTTCACTTGATAAAGATACACAGATCTGGAAAATGGTTCTGAGAAACATCAAACAAATCATCATTATATAATTTCAGAAATAATGGGCATGATAAAGAATAAGCTAAATAAAATCCACAGAAAGAAAGACATTAAGGAAAGAAAAGAAACAGCATGAAAAACTCTATATGATAAGATTGTAAAAGTAAGACTAAATTTTTAATTATGGCAATAGTCAGAATTATTAAATAATATTTTAAATGTTAACTTCCTCAATTAAGACAAAGACTTGGGGATTGGTCAAAATAGTAAAGTAGTTATTTCAGGAAAACAAAGCTAAATAAGACAAACTATGACAAAATTAAGTAAGAATAATTAAAGAAAAGAAATTTACATATATCAAAGGAAAATTTCTCAAAAGACCCCAAGGGCCATAGTTTTGAATTTTACCAAAGAAAATTCAAGGCAAAAAGCATTCAATAGGAATAATGGATTTCAAGCTCTTTATCCAATTAATGTAAAACACTTTTTTTCAGTGCTTATGACACATTATAAAATGTTATCATATAATAGACAAAAACTTCAGTAAATGTCAACAATTATGGTAGGTAACATTCTTTAGCAACGATGATGTAATTCTAGAAAATAACAAGTTTATGTTTTTAAAAATCCATAACCATTCAAAACTAAAAATCAAACCAAACAAAAACCTTCTAATATGTCTTTGTTCAAAGAGGAAAGAAAATGTGATTAAAGACTACACACAAAAAATAACAAAATAAACTTTTCATATCAAACTTATAGGATATAGCCCAAATTACATTCAAAATGAAATTCTTAGCTTTAAATGTTTAAAATTTTGAAACTATGAAAATAAATTGAGCACTCAGCTGAAAAAGGTTGGAAGGACATTTTCATATGAAAATTAGAGAGAAGGAATTAATATTTTTTTAACTGCTGAATTCAAAAACAAAAAAGAAATTCAATATAATAGTACAAGCTCTTTTCTTTATATCATACTACCTCTTAGGTTAATTAGAAATTCCATTTTTCAGTGATGTGATATTCTATGCATTCAAATAATCTGATAATATGTCATAGGGACAAGTTGTCAACCGGATCTTTATAGCAGTTTGGCTGCTGGGAAAGCCATGGAGTGGGAAAAGACAGTTTCCATTAACAAAAGAGGAAGGAGAGTTTGACCAAAAGTATCTTGCAATCCACTATACTATTCATAGTATAATGGAACACTGGTCTGAAATTCCCATATGCCATGTACCTCCTGCTGTTTCCCATCCTCACCTCTCTGTTACTTGGCCTGGACAATTAACCTTCTTAGAAACAAATGATGGTACAACAAGTAATAATCCATGGTATAATCATTGTTATAAAACAATAATCATGCCTTATTTTTTCCAATTTATATTTTTCTCTTACTGTCATATACAACAACAGGTTGCCTGAGAAACAAAGAATGTTCTTAGAGTAACAGCAAAGGAAAAGCACCCAAAATCATTTGTTGGTGAAGAATTGGACACCCGGATCGAGACAAGATGGCGGGGAAGTAGGAGGAGGCGCCTTTTCAACCTGCACCCTAAAGTGAGCTGATTACCTACCAAAGAACTCCGATCACCCATGAAATCAGCCTGAGATCAGAATTATACACGTCTGGATCTCTACGGGGGCCAGAAGACGCCAGTGGGCAGGTAAAGTGGAGTGGGAACGTCGGACTGATATCGGAAGATAAACAAAAGGGGGAGGGAGCCACCAGAGGCGACCGACTGGAAAATAATACCCCAATACGAGAGTGCCCGGCATCTGGGGACCAGCATTAACTTGGAGTCTTGTTGAAAGCACTCAAAAGAGCAAAGACTCGAGCGGGGAAATTGTGGGAATCGGGGCGGATAGGGATAGGGGCTTAAGTCCCCAGACCCAGGGCAGCATCCCCTGGCGCTGAGCCGGAGAGTGCGGCGGAGAAACCTGGTCTTTGTCCCGGAGCCGCCAGTGCGCCCGAGAACGGTTGGAGTCCGGCTCCCGTGAGGGGCTGGGAGCCACACCAGACGGCAGAACGCGCACCTTACTGGAGATGCTCGCGTGCCTCAACCTCCCCTGAGAGAGGTGCACGCCCAGCCTGGTGTTCTGGGACCCACGCGGCGATAGACCCACGCGGCGATAGAGCCGATAGAGCTGGAGGCGCCGCGCCCCAAACCCTCCCCTGGGAGAGGTGCGTGCAAGACCTGAGCTCTTAGCCCCAGCCAGCGGGAAAATCTCAGTGTGCGATTGCTGCTTGGAACCTCTCTGGCGGTCTGGAGCTGCCCAGACAGCCACAGCTGCCTTGGTTTTGCATACAAGCAGGAGATCCTGCGTCCCCAGGGACGTTTTTCTCAGAGCCCACCCCCTTGAGGGGGTCGGGAGGACTTAACTCAGGGAACATCATTGACTGAAAACCCACGTGGCAGCCCCCTCCCCCAGAAAACAAATCAGGAAAAAAAAAAAAAAAAAAAGACTACAAGAGAACAACCACCACTACTTCATAGATACAACTTTTATTTTTAATTCTTTCCCACTATTCTGGTTCATTTTTTTTCTTTTTTTATATAGATAATTTTTTAACCTATTTACCATCACAGTGAGATGTCCAGTACATCAAATTCCATGATAAACTTCTAACCTGAATTTTTTGATACATACACATGTGTTTTTCTTTTGCTTTTCTATTTTCTTAATTTTTAAAAAAATTTTTAATTTAGTTTAGTCCAGTTTATTCCTTTTTTATTTTTATTTTCTAATATTCATATAGAGTTAAACTTCAAGGTAATCCCCTTTCTCCAAGCAATGCTACCCCTATAGGTGAACCATTTTTTAATCCCCCTTTTTCTTAGGAAAGTTGAGTCCTTTAACAAAGATATCAAGATACATCCAGGAAGAATCAAAATAACCTTCCTCGCCCACACCGAGAATCTATAACCATGCTCCCATCTTTTTCTTCTGCCAGTGTCTCTGTGTATTTATGTTTGTCCGGATAGTATATAAATCTTATACTTGGGGTTCTTCTTGACGAGGCTCCTCCTTTTTTTTGCTTATATATATATATATTTTCTCTCGTCATATACTTTTATCAGTCTTTTTGTTTGTCTGTTTTTGTTTGTATACGTCATAAACCTTACCCTGGGGCCCATTTGGGCTGAACCTTCACTTTTATCTTCCCTTTTTTTCCTGTCTCTCTCTCTCCCTCTTTTTTCTTTTTCTTTTCTTTTTTCTCTCATTTGGGTGGGGAATCCTGAGTGCTCAGAAGCGTTCCAGGGTGCACCTTGACTGCACCACGGTCAATACATCCAGCTACATCTGTCCAGTCATCTCTCACCAAAATGACTAGGAGGAGGAATCCCCAACAGAAGAAAAATACAGAGGATGGGCCTTCTGCAACAGAGCTAACGGCTATCAACATAGACAATATGTCAGAAAGAGAATTCAGGCTAACAATTATCCAGGCAATAGCTAGGTTGGAGAAAGCCATGGATGACCAAACAGAATTGATTAGGGCAGAATTGAAAGCGACCAGAGAGGAGGTTCATAATGTTAGGGCAGAGCTGAAGGCCACCAGGGATGAGGTTCACAACGCTCTCAATGAGTTCCAATCTAATCTAAATTCTCTAAAAGCTAGGGTAACTGAGACAGAAGATAGAATTAGTGATCTGGAGGACAAACAAATAGAGAGAAAGGATCAGGAGGAAGCCTGGAACAAACAGCTTAGAAGCCACGAAAACAGAATCAGGGAAATAAATGATGCCATGAAACGTTCCAATGTCAGAATTATTGGAATCCCTGAAGGGGAGGAGAAAGAAAGAAGTCTAGAAGATATAGTGGAACAAGTTTTTCATGAAAATTTTCCCAATCTTGCGAATGGAACAAGTGTTCATGTACTAGAAGTAGAAAGTCCCCCCCCCAAGATTATAAATTCAAAAAAAAACATCCAGGCACCTCATAGTAAAATTGAGGAATCATAATTGTAGATACAATCTCTTGAAAGCCGCTAGGACAAAGAAGCTCCTTACATACAGAGGAAAGCCCATCAGAATAACGTCAGACCTGTCCACAGAGACCTGGCAAGCCAGAAAGGGCTGGCAAGATATATTCAGGGCACTAAATGAGAAGAACATGCAGCCAAGAATACTTTATCCAGCAAGACTGACATTCAAAATGGATGGAGAGATAAAGAGTTTCCAAGACCGGCAAGGCTTGAAAGACTATGCAACCACCAAGCCGACACTGCAGGAAATATTAAGGGGGGTTCTATAAAAGAGGAAAAATCCTAAGAATAGCATTGAACAGAAATATAGAGACAATCGACAGAAAGAAAGACTTCAAAGATAACACAATGTCAATAAAAACGTATCTCTCAATAATCACTCTCAATGTGAATGGCCTAAATGCACCCGTAAAACGACACAGGGTTGCAGATTGGATAAAACGACAGGACCCATCCATATGTTGTCTACAAGAGACCCATTTTGAACCTAAAGATACACCCAGACTGAAAGTGAAGGGATGGAGAAGCATCTTTCACGCCAATGGGCCTCAAAAGAAGGCCGGGGTAGCGATTCTCATATCAGATAAATTAGATTTTAAACTAAAGACGGTAGTCAGGGATACAGAAGGACACTACATCATTCTTAAAGGGACTATCCACCAAGATGATCTAACAATTGTAAATATCTATGCCCCCAATATGGGAGCAGCCAATTACATAAGAAAACTATTAATCAAGATAAAGAGTCATATTGATATGAATACATTAATAGTAGGAGATCTTAACACGCCTCTCTCAGAAATAGACAGATCATCGAAGCAGAAAATCAATAAAGAAATAAGAGCATTGAATGACACATTGGACCAGATGGACCTCATAGATATATACAGAACATTCCACCCTAAAACAACAGAATACTCATTCTTCTCAAGTGCACATGGAACCTTCTCCAGAATAGACCACATACTGGGTCACAAATCAGGGCTCAACCGATACCAAAAGACTGAGATGATTCCCTGCATATTCTCAGATCACAATGCTTTGAAACTGGAGCTCAATCACAAGGAAAAGTTCAGAAGGAACTCAAATACCTGGAAGCTAAAGACCACCTTGCTTAAGAATGCTTGGATCAACCAGGAGATCAAAGAAGAACTTAAACAATTTATGGAAACCAATGAGAACGAAGACACTTCACTCCAAAACCTATGGGATACAGCAAAGGCGGTCCTAAGGGGGAAATTCATAGCCATCCAAGCCTCCCTCAAAAAAATTGAAAAATCCAGAATACACCAGCTGTCTCTACACCTTAAAGAACTGGAGAATCAACAACAAATCAAACCAACTCCACACGTAAGAAGGGAAATAATCAAGATTAGAGCAGAGATCAACGAGGTAGAAACCAGAGATACAGTAGAACGTATCAACGAAACTAGAAGCTGGTTTTTTGAAAGAATCAATAAGATCGATAAACCATTGGCCACACTAATCCAAAAGAAAAGAGAGAAAGCCCAAATTAATAAAATTATGAATGAAAAGGGAGAGATCACAACTAATACCAAGGAAGTAGAAACAATCATCAGAAGCTATTATCAACAGTTATATGCCAATAAGCTAAGCAACCTAGATGAAATGGATGCATTCCTGGAAAACTATAAACTCCCAAAATTGAACCAGGAAGAAATTGACAACCTGAATAGACCGATATCTAGTAACGAGATTGAAGCAGTGATCAAAAACCTCCCAAAAAACAAGAGCCCAGGACCTGACGGATTCCCTGGGGAATTCTATCAAACTTTCAAAGAAGAAATAATACCTATTCTCCTGAAGCTGTTTCAAAAAATTGAAGCAGAAGGAAAACTTCCAGACTCTTTTTATGAAGCCAGCATCACCCTGATCCCCAAACCAGGCAAAGAACCTACCAAAAAGGAGAATTTCAGACCGATATCACTGATGAATATGGATGCTAAGATTCTCAACAAGATCCTAGCAAACAGGATCCAACAGCACATTAAAAAGATTATCCACCATGACCAGGTAGGATTCATCCCTGGGTTACAAGGATGGTTCAACATTCGCAAATCAATCAATGTGATAGAACAAATCAATAAGAGAAGAGAGAAGAACCACATGATCCTCTCCATTGATGCAGAAAAAGCTTTTGACAAAATCCAGCATCCGTTCCTGATTAAAACGCTTCAAAGTATAGGGATAGAGGGAACATTCCTGAACTTCATCAAATCTATCTATGAAAAACCCACAGCAAATATCATCCTCAATGGGAAAAAGCTTGCAGCCTTCCCATTGAGATCAGGAACACGACAAGGATGCCCACTCTCACCACTCTTGTTCAACATAGTATTAGAAGTCCTAGCAACAGCAATCAGACAACAAAGAGAAATAAAAGGTATCCAAATTGGCAAGGAAGAAGTCAAACTCTCTCTCTTCGCAGATGACATGATTCTTTATATGGAAAACCCGAAAGACTCTACCTCCAAACTACTAGAACTCATACAGCAATTCAGTAATGTAGCAGGATACAAAGTCAATGTCCAGAAATCAGTGGCTTTCTTATACACTAACAATGAAAATACAGAAAGGCAAATTAGAGAATCGATTCCATTTACTATAGCACCAAAAACCATAAGATACCTCGGAATAAACCTAACCAAAGATGTTAAAGATCTGTACTCGAGGAACTACAGAACACTCCTAAAAGAAATTGAAGAAGACACAAAAAGATGGAAGACCATTCCATGCTCTTGGATGGGAAGAATAAACATCGTTAAAATGTCTATACTGCCCAGAGCAATCTATACTTTTAATGCCATTCCAATCAAAATTCCACCAGTATTTTTCAAAGAGCTGGAGCAAATAATACTAAAATTTGTATGGAATCAGAAGAGACCCCGAATTGCTAAGGAAATGTTGAAAAACAAAAATAAAACTGGTGGCATCACGTTACCTGATTTCAAGCTTTACTACAAAGCTGTGATCACCAAGACAGCATGGTACTGGCATAAAAACAGACACATGGACCAGTGGAACAGAGTAGAGAGCCCAAATATGGACCCTCAACTCTATGGTCAAATAATCTTTGACAAAACAGGAAAAAATATCCAGTGGAAAAAAGACAGTCTCTTCAATAAATGGTGCTGGGAAAACTGGACAGCTATATGTAGAAGAATGAAACTTGACCATTCTCTTACACCGTACACAAAGATAAACTCGAAATGGATAAAAGACCTCAACGTGAGACAGGAATCCATCAGAATCCTCGAGGAGAACATAGGGAGTAACCTCTTTGATATCAGCCACAGCAACTTCTTTCAAGATATGTCTCCAAAGGCGAAGGAAACAAAGGCAAAGATGAACTTCTGGGACTTCATCAAGATAAAAAGCTTCTGCACAGCAAAAGAAACAGTCATCAAAACAAAGAGGCAACCCACGGAATGGGAGAAGATATTTGCAAATGACAGTACAGATAAAAGGTTGATATCCAGGATCTATAAAGAACTCCTCAAACTCAACACACACAAAACAGATAATCATATTAAAAAATGGGCAGAAGATATGAACAGACACTTCTCCAAGGAAGACATACAAATGGCTACCAGACACATGAAAAAATGTTCATCATCACTAGCCATCAGGGAGATTCAAATCAAAACCACATTGAGATACCACCTTACACCAGTTAGAATGGCCAAAATTAGCAAGACAGGAAACAACGTGTGTTGGAGAGGATGTGGAGAAAGGGGAACCCTCTTACACTGTTGGTGGGAATGCAAACTGGTGCAGCCACTTTGGAGAACAGTGTGGAGATTCCTCAGGAAATTAAAAATAGATCTTCCCTATGACCCTGCAATTGCACTGCTGGGTATTTACCCCAAAGATACAGATGTAGTGAAAAGAAGGGCCATCTGTACCCCAATGTTTATAGCAGCAATGGCCACGGTCGCCAAACTGTGGAAAGAACCAAGATGCCCTTCAACGGATGAATGGATAAGGAAGATGTGGTCCATATACACTATGGAGTATTATGCCTCCATCAGAAAGGACGAATACCCAACTTTTGTAGCAACATGGACAGGACTGGAAGAGATTATGCTGAGTGAAATAAGTCAAACAGAGAAAGTCAAGTATCATATGGTTTCACTTATTGGTGGAGCATAACAAATAATATAGAGGACAAGGGTAGATGGAGAGGAGAAGGGAGTTGAGGGAAATTGGAAGGGGAGGTGAACCATGAGAGACTATGGACTCTGAAACACAACCTGAGGGTTTTGAAGGGGCGGGGTGGGAGGGTGGGGGAACCAGGTGGTGGGTATTAGGGAGGGCACAGATTGCATGGAGCACTGGGTGTGGTGAAAAAACAATGAATACTGTTACGCTGAAAATAAATAAAAAATTAAAAAAAAAAAAAAAGAATCTCAAAAAAAAAAAAAAAAAAAGAATTGGACACCCGGTATTTCAGAAGTTATCAAAGTGGTCATTATAACTTTGTTGGCCTTCCTTACATTCATTTTACAGTTTAATGCTGGCTTTGTTGAGTTACTCAAGGGAGGGAATTGTTTCAATTCCTAGGACATCTAATGATCTTAAATGAATTTTCTTCACAAACATCTCATAGGACCATGCGGTGGAAACTATGATCTCTGGAGTGATAGAGCTCTGGCTTTAAATCCTAACTCCACCAGTTTTTAGTTGTATGACTTTGGCAATGATCCCTTTTGCTAAAATGGGTCTGCCTCTATCTTTATGTGGCACTGTCTCTGTGTGTGTCCACATACCCTTCTTATAAGGAGTCTTTGGATTTAGGCCTCATGCTAATCCAGATGACCTCATCTTAACTTAATTGCATCTTCAAAGACTGTATTTTTAAAAACAGTGACATTTACAGATTCCAGGAGACATGAATTTGGGGAGGCCACTATTCTTTTGTATCTTGTTTCTTTAACTCAACATGAGGTTTGTCATATTTAACCACAATATTACATATACCTGTATGTTCATTTTCATTGCTACATGATATTCTATTATATGAGTATACCTTATTTATCTATTTTACTCCTAATGTATATTTGGGTTTTCTAAGTCTTGGCTTATTAATATATGGTATATACATTCTTGTCCTTGTCTCCTGGTATACATGTGCATACATATCTGTTGAATACATACCTGTAGTAGGCTTAAAAAAGGGCTCCCAAAGATATTAGGTCCTAACCTTACAATCTGTAAAGTTCACTTTCTTTGGGAAAAAGGTCTTTGTAGATGTAATTAAGTTAAGAATCTTGAGATGGGGAGATTTTCGTGGATTACTTAGGTGGGCCCTAAATGCAATCAACCACAAGTGTTCTCATAAGAGGGATATAAGAGGGATATCCCTCATAAGAGGGATAGAGGGAGATTTGACATAGACAGAAGAGGAGGAGACAATATAATCATAGAGAAAGAGATTGAATGAGGCAACCATAAGTCAAGGAACGTCAGCAGCCACCTGAAACTGGGAAATCAAGGAACCTCCTCTTCCTTAGATTCTCCAAAGGGAACAGACCTTACTGTTACCTTGACTTTGGCAATGTAATAACTGATTGCTGACTTCAGGACTCTTGAAATGCAGGGAATAAATTTCTGTTGTTTTGAACCACCAAGTTTGTGGTAATTTTGTAATTATAGCAGACATAAGAAATAACACAATGCCTAAAAGTAGAATTGTCCTGGCATGGGTATGCAAAATTTCAAAGTTAGAATGTAATGCTGAATAGTTTTCTTAAATGGTTGTAGCACTTTACACCATCGGTATAAAGAAGTCCCTGTTATCCATATCCTGGGAATGGTGTGAAAGGCTCTAAGATGCAATTAAGTTATTCTGTGCAGGCTGCAGAAATTTCAAATCAAGGGCACCTGCTCAGCATTTCATCTACATCTTTCTAAAACCATTACTTGTTGTGGGAATGAGAACTCTAGTTGGATTAGTGAGAGTCCTGGTATTAGACCTCTGAGAGTAGATGAGCTATGCTGTCTGAAGTTAGGAAATGAATAGACACAGGAGAGACAAGGCTGGCATCTACAGTGAAAATCCAGTTCACAGCATCTAGCCAAGATGGAAATTCAAGGACTTGACTTTCTTAATTTAAGAGGTGAAATATGTTTCACCAACATAATAGGTGATCTCTAAATTACTGGGGCTCAGGAGCCAGTAGCTTCCACTTTTCTGGGTTCATGGAGATGACCAAATATGTATTTGGCATGGAGTACCAGAAGATCCCGGAATAAATACCTGGTCAAGGTGAGAGAAGGTGACAAAATCAATGTCATGCATTGAATTAGTTCAGAGGCCACTCTGTCCTTTAGAAGATACAGATAACCAGGTGGAAGTATTGACAGAAGTTCAGGGCAGAATTCCTTCCCCCAGAAAAACAAAATACCTTAGCAGGAGGGGACTTGGCAGGATAGCAAGGTGATTGCTGCAGGTGGTTTAGTCAGGATACACCCCAGGAAAGGAAAGAAGGACAAGAGAGATGCACTAGAACAGAAGGTGATGTAGAGGTTAGTAACATAAAGTTCCCATGTGAAATTTGGGGTCTGGGCTGCAGAAACACCAGAAGAACTGGTGTAAGTAGAGAGAGCATTAAGTTTTTACATATAAATAGGGAGAACATTTCAAGGCAGAAGTGGATCAAAATGAAACTTTCTAAAGATAAGATTTAAGCTCTGGAGAAGCAGTTGCTGCCTAAGACAAGATGCCCCATCCGAAGAAGATGGACAAAGCCAAGGCAATCAAGAATGAGGTTTTCTGGAATTCAGAGAGTAGATCCACAGCAATGTAAAAATGGCCAGGTAATTCTTGAGCGTTTTTGGGAACTGTAGGGGCTGCAACAAAATTTATTGAGTGATAGGGTGGTGCCATAAGAAGAGTTTAGATTTTGGAAGCAGACAAACCTGAGCTCTGATCCTAGCTCTACTATTTACAAACTGTGTGATCATGTTTATGTGATACAGCCTCTCTAGGCTTCAGTTCCTCATCTATAATTCAAGAACAATAATATATTATAGGTTTGTTATTATGATTAAATGAGAGAAGGTGTGCAGAGAGTGTTTCATAGTGCCTTAATAAATGGTAGAAATCTCCCTTTACACCACCTCTTTCTCCACCCACATTTCTCTTTGATATGTAATAAATCAAATCCATGGGACCAGTGAAAGCTATGGTTTGGTAGACAGGCAAATACCTACTGTTCATCCTGGAGATACTAGTATCCGAATCCATACCAGCCACATTAATTTCAGACCTCATTCCCTGGTAGGCTGAGAATTCTGATTTTCGTTCTTTTTCCCTAATCAGAAAAAACCTACAAATTTGGTGAGAATGAGTTAAATCAAAAGGTTGAGGGCTATAAAGACCTATTCACCAACAGCTAGGAAGGCTGGAAAGGCAAGATCTGATACTGGATAAATCAGGAGGAACTTGAAAGGGTCTTCTTTTCAAATACCAAGCTATTTCTAAAGTGAAGTGATGGACATTTAAGCAAAGTTCTAGAGAGCTGAGGACCTCATTAAGTGACCCAGGAACCTTACCTACCTAGTGGAAGACCATCAAAATGATGCATCCAATTGGGAGAAACTTTTCATAAAGAGGGACAATTGCAGACCTCCAGCAGGACCTGGTTATTACACAATTTTTAAAAAAATACAATAAAAATTTCTGGATACCCCCACTTCGATTAGCAATTTGCATCAGTAAAAGTAGGAAGGACTTCCTGCCATGCATAGTTATCTATGATGTAAGAGCTGAAGTTTTAAACAGAACAAACAAGACCGGTCAAGATTATTCTCCAACTCCTATTCTACCTGTAACTTCATGTTCCCCATTATGTGAGTGAAGAACTAGTTCAGCAATTCCTGACTGAGTTCCTTTGATCTCTCACCTGCTAGCCCTAAGTCTATTCCAGATAAGATCTCAGAACTCCACCTATACAGACCAAATTCTGATAATAGTCATAGTATAAAGGCACAAATTCTGAAAACAGAAATGTTGAATGAAACATAAAGCAGAAAGTTAATCTGTTTGGCATCTTGTTACCTCTCTTCTGAGTGTAATAGGGGAGGCTGTTAATTGCTTGATTTACTGTAATAGTCATTCTGCCAACAGCAATAAATAAAGTTAATTAATATAAGGTAAGGTAACTCACTGCCAGGAAAGCCAGTAATTATCAGGAAATTGGAGAGAAGTTCTTTTCATGATAACTTTAGAGGAGAAAAATACAATTACCATCCTCCTTCTTGAGTACCCATCCTATTATTATTATTATTATTATTATTATTATTATTATTATCTTGCCTTGATCTTTTTGTAGAAATACCCTGAGGAGTTCTACCATTAGTTTTGTCCCTTCCCTTCGTCAAGATGGCTGCATATTTGTTGAGAAGTAATTGGAGCAATATCTGTCTTTAATTCTCCTGGTAGCAAGGGAAGCTGAAATGGCTCTAAAGCATGAAGTCAACCTGACGGGGTTTCTGAATATATTTAATCTCTGCTATCAGAAGGGATCCACCAGGAGAAAAGGAGGAGAAAATCTTGCCTGGACGCTGACATATTTTTGCTTAATTTTGCTAAACCAGGGCTCTTCCTCAGATAGGACTTAGAAGTGGCATGCAGTAGTAGAAACAAGGATGGTCTTTGGAGTTAGAGACTTAGGTTTATACTTAATAGATGAGAAAATTTTAAAATAAACATCTTAAACATCTTGGACACTAAGTTTCCTGTTCTCTAAAATACGAACCAACACTTTTTGCATAGCATTTATTTGCAGATTAAATGAGATAGTTGCTGAATAAATATTAGCTGCTCTTCTTCCATCCTATTCTTAGATCTTTCCTTAAAGAACATAGCAATTTTTCTTTGTTATCCATCTTAAGTTGGGTGCTGTATAGCTTAGAGACAAACTTATTTCTTTCTTTACTAAATATACAATGTGTACCATGTGTAGTAACTACTTGTGACATCTTATCTTTGCTATTCTGATTTTTCCTTCCCCCGCCTTTTTCATTTGAATATTTTAAATTTTATTTCATCGTTTGGAATATATTAATGAAGTCACCTTAACTCCCTTCTAGATAAAGAGTTTATAAATGCATGCAGACATACACATATATGATAGTTTACATATATAATTTTTTATTTATGTGTGGTATATTATATTCTACACTATTCTCTTTTTCTCTGAATCATAAAGAACATGGTTTCATTCAGTAATTGTTAACAAGAATGTTCACTAATTCTTGCCTCCAAGCCAAAATCCTAAGTACACTGATGATGTGAATAAGTTTTAATCTCAAATATTTGTTGAATTGATTTGAATCATATAGTTTGGTTATTTCCTTTATTTATAACAACTATGTGCCCCAATCCCAAAATTAAGACAAATCTGCTCACCAAATATGAGATACATGGCTTGCAGAGTCAAGGCTCTTCCCAATAAGAGTAGCAATTTTTTTCCTCTTGCAATAACCACTATAACCATATATCCCTCCAAAAAATAGAAATCCATTCTTTTTACACATAACCAAATTTGATGCTACTTTTAGCATCACAATCTGTGATGAATGAATCATTAGCTAAAACTTTAGGTGTAGTGTGAGGACAATGAGTTTTTTTGAGGAAAATGTAGGACATTTTATCTCCATGCCTATAAAATCTGACTAGTCACATAGTATGTGTTCAATAAAGGCTACTGTATTATTTGAATATTGCAAGTTGAGGCCAGGAATTCTTGACTTCTTGACACGATGCCCTTTGCTTCCTCTTCTTAGCATTCCTCTTATTCCCCTGGCTGTGAAGTCAAGTACTCAAAGAATTTCACTTCTCCACTGCCCATCAAAGCCAATACCAAATTAAGGCTCTGATACCAACCGTACACTAATTTTTCAGGTTATTTGTTTATTTGAGAGAGGCAGCTAGACAGGAAAAGGGCAGGGGGAGAAGGAGAGACAGAATCTCAAGCAGACTCCACATGCTGAGCATGGAGCCCAATGCAAAGCTTGATCCCACAACTCTGAGGTCTTGACCTGAGCCAAAACCTAGAGTTGGACAGTCAACAAACTGAACCCCCAGGCACCCCAACTGTACACTATTTTTTTGAAGACATGGTTAGAATTTTTCTTCTTCAGTTAAGTGACCATAAGTCTAAACGTGTGGGTTTAGAGAAGGGTGATAGTACGGCAAGCATCAGAACACAGAAATATAAGGGAGCTATATATGAAAATTACAAATGAATGCAGAAACAACTTCATCAAGATCTCCTATGTGCCACCTCTACTTGATGTTGAGTCTTGTGGGCATACTGAAATACACAGTTTGATGGACACCCAATTTATGATGGACAGTTCAGGTCAATATTACTTAACGTCCAGTGTCTGTTTCTAGCAAGCTAAGAACTGTTTTCCAAAAAAAAGAAGTTCTCTGTTGAAGAAATATGGCGTTGCTCCAAAATCCTAGGTCTCAAACTTGAGACTGTGCTTTCAAAGCTTGCTGCAGGATCTATAAAGCATCTTAATGTGTCTTTGAAACCACTTTAATCTTCTTGGATCTACAGGATCATAATAGCCAAGCAGCAGTGCTATTTACATAGCACCTTGAAGCTGATAACCTTGGGGGTGATCTAAAATTGTCAACTAATATATGAATGAGAGAAATACAAGCAAATAATGTGTATGCTGTCTCTAAAGCCCAGACACCCTCAAAGGATTGTGTATTTCTCTTAAATATACTGGAAGCAAAGACAACAACTTGTTCACTTTGGAGGGATATTTCACATGTCCCTGACCAAGGTGGAAGGCCCCTGCTTTATCAAGGAATTTCCTTCCTTCCCTGTGTCATGCATATATTTTTTTTGGTTACATGCTGCTTTTAATTCTCTAAGATCTATTATCATGATACATGACATCATGATAATCATGTAGTGGGCCAGGAGAATGTTCTGCGGGATGATGAGATAAGCAAGGTATCTGAGGCTTAAAATACTGAGCCAGAGTTACTGCAATTCTGAGGAAGGACCATAAGGATATATTGTTATCTGTGCTAGGTGAAAACAAATATACAATTTCTGTTTTGCTTTATGGAAATAGAAATAAAAACATTTTCCAGATACATAGAGTCATACCATGTGCAGAGTTGAGAGGATTTGCTCAAAACTGAAACATCTGGAACAGCAGATTCCACTGGAGTCACCACCCAATTGAGCTTAGAATAATCTACTGTAACTATTCTCCAAAACCCAAGAGTTACCATTTTTTCTACACTAGATAAATAGGAAATTAACTAGGGATCTGAGAGGGAAAACTATGCATATTAGTCAACTATTGGCTGCAATAATGCTAGATAATATATTACCCCAAAATATTGGTTAACTGAAATTCAGCTGGTGAAGCTGGTGTCTAGGCTTTAAGATCTAGGTTCCAGGCTGTAGCCTCTGACCTTCAGGTCTAGGCTGCAGTTTGGTTTCATGTCTCCACATTTTCCTTGAGCTAGCAGCTACCCAAGTCATGTCCTCCTTTTGGTGAATTATAGGACCAGAGAGCTAAGCTAAATCATGCAAGCATAGCCCACTGGATGCATTCCATTGGCCAAAGGAAGGCATATAGCCAAACCAAAAAGTAGTGATTCAGTGACTATACTCCTTCTCAAGGAGAAAGATAGTATAATGAATATTTGCTGAAAAAAAAATATGCAATCTATCACATCAACCCTGTATATTCTAAACTTTGATTATAGTTTTACCTCTTGTGATTTGTGCAGGGCTATGGCATTACTTTTTATTTGCTGTAAGTTCAAGCTTGCTAGGGATACTCTTACTCCATGGCTCCTTGGGGCAAAAGTGATTCAAGATATTGGTATTGAAATTAGGAGAAAAGGTAGCCATGGGCTATTAGAAGAATTAGCTTCCTTTTGCAAGGTAACTTTTCCAAGTGAGGTAACTACAGGGTCTTCAGTCAAGGCAATGAGACAAGGAAACAGTGGGCTGTTTGGCTATTAATTGATGCTGACAAGGGCTTGGGGGTCAGTGTAGTTTGAATTTTGTTATAGAATCCACTAGAAGTTTTGGAATGCCACGCCTTCCCAATAAATGTCTTAGCTTAAATATGAGAAGTATAATGAAACTATGAACACTACAGATGTAGTACTTGATACTGACAGAATCAAAATATAAGCCTGGTTTTTGACTCTCTCAACCTTAAATATGGAAGAAATAAGAGTCTTTGAGTACAATCACAGAAAGTTCTTGACTTTCAGTTCAAGACTTACATATAGAATTTACAAGCTTGATCCATCATTTTTTTCTTTTATTTTGCACCACTACTTGAAAAATCTTTCCCACCCAACAGTGATTAATCTTACCATTTATACTGTTCTGTGTAATTGGCCACTTGATTCCCCAAATTTTTACCTTCAATGGCAACATTATTATAAAAGACCACAGATGATAATTTGATAAGCAGTTTCATTACTGTAGGCCTTTGTCATAATTCTATTCAACAATGGAATTTGGATATTTATTGCCCTCAAAATTAGTAGGACCAGACAATCAATTTCAGGTTATCTCCCTGATAGTCTGTTGTCTTTGATCATTCCTCATGTCAATTTTTGCATCAGTCATGGTTCTTAATTGCAAGCAACATAAACAAACTTTGGTTGGTTTAACAGAAGAATAATTTATTAAAAATAAATTGGGTAGCTTATGAAATTTCCAGGAGGGTCAAAGAACCAGAATCAATGGCTACAAAACCAGGGACACAGCCCCAATCACATCACAGAACTAATAGAGGAAGACATCTCTGCTGCCACCTCTGGGCACTAGATGTCATGGGTTGTTCTGTGGTTACTGTAGACGTTGAACATGAGTTACAAATGCCACAGTTGCCCTTGGGCACAAATGTGGCTGCTGCTGTTCCTGCTATTCTCACCACTCTTTACCAAATATATATTCTACACAGCCTTTTTCTCTTTGTAGCCAATTTTGGTAAGGATGTGTGTCTAATTGATGGAACTAGGACCTGCATCTCTACTTAACTGGAAACGTAGTCTAGGGTAGTGATTATATCATAGCTTTTGGCTACATAGAATAGAATATTCATTATATAAAATCAGTTTTACCTTAGAAGATGGGGAATTCCTTCAACATATTAAGGGAGTACAGTAATGGTGTGGCCAAAAACAAATGTCCATTTAATTGAAACATAAGGATTCAATGAAAGAAAAGAAAAAATTACCTGATGGTTTGCATGAGTTTTGGATAACACAATAGGGTTTTTTCCCCCAAAAATCTGTTCTTTGATAGCATGTGAATGTATGTGTATATGTGTGTGTGAGATGTAAAATCCCTGAAAAACAACCTTTTAATAGTTTCTATCACACACACACACACACACACACACACACACACACATCTAGCTGTTTCAGAATACCTTCATCTGGCACTACAGTGGGCTTGATGTTTCCAATGTTCTTCTTGTCTGGCATTTAAAAGCCAAACAAAAAGAGACATCTTATCAACTCCAGACCAAATGCACCTGGTACTTTCCAGGAAAAGCTGGGCTTGGGAATCACCCTAGGGAGGAGGCAAACCACAAAAGCCTGGAATTTGTAAATTGCTGAGTTAGGAGGCTTGGCTGGTGATGATAGATCTCAATCAGGGATGAGACACAGCTCATAAGCACATGCCATGCTTGCCATATGCCAAGCGTTTTCAGGGTTCAGACACCTCTCTGTGAGTCTGAGAGATTCTGACTGCCTACAACAACTGATACAGACAAATTGGTTTAGAAAAAGGGAATGACAGCTCTTAATGACCCTATTCCAGACGCTTGTTGAAATGGCAACTAATCGTCCTGCTAGTCTGTATGAGGAGCCTTTGATAAGTGGCTCATATGATATCAGTCATGCTTCAATTGCTCTCAGCCAATGGAAGGGAGGTGGCGAGAGAGTTAGAGGCTTGTTTAGAACAGACGGTGCATGAGAAAAGCATGTGGAGCAGTGGGTGGGGTGAGGTAGGGAAAGGAAGAGACACTGGGATTGAGGTTTATATACCAGGTGCTGCTTGGCATCTGAATACCTCAAGCTATTCTACCCTCTGGGAAACATTCCCAGCCTAATTATAACATGGCTGTCAAGCTGTTTTCCTGATCTGTGTGACCCAAGACAGGCTTGGCTCGATCACTTGAGCACCACAATGTCTCACTTATATAGAAGGAATTTGTGGGCAGTTCTTGGCCTCTTTCCTAAAACTCTTGCAGTAAAGTAGAAAGAAAGGGAGGAGTTCATATTGGTCCAAGGGCTGATGTCTCTGCCCTATCACAGGTTGAACTTGTTAATCTGGCCTCCCTATTCAACCTGAACTATCCTCTTTCTTTCATTTTCTTTTCCATACTCTTCCATCCACTTCTCTATGCCTAGCACCTCCCTTCAGAAATTGCTCCCTCAGTGTACACCTGAGTGTACACTTAGTTTTATAGGAGGAAGCCAGGAAGTGAAGTGATACTAATTTCTGGACTGTGGATGGTCCAGGTCAGAAAGGTTTTTGAGGAGGAATATTTTGACCTCCTGGGAGATGCATTCACCAGCCAAAAATAGCAGGTCAATAAAGTTCCAAAAATCTTAAGAGTGGCCATTTACTCTGAGAATACTGCAGGCCATTCTTTAAATATTAGTACTCATGACTAATCCTATTTATTGTCATCTTTCACTATCTTCCTCCCCTTTCTGCTCCTCTTTCCCTTCTCCTATCCCTATCTTTCCTAATCTCTTTTCCTCCACTAACTCCTCCTCCACCAAAATCAAGTCTCTCCTCCAGTCAAGGCCAAGTTCTGAGCAGCCTGCTCTGTCTGACTGGAGTGGACCAGGACGCTTTGAGTTCCAATCTGTTGCTTAGCACCAAGGTTGCTTAGATACCTCTCTCAGTGACAACTGGCCTTTGCCTTTGACCACTTATGCATATAAGCTCTGTAACAAGTATCCCTGTTCAGAGGGGCATTGGGCCAGAACCAACTTTCACAATCTCCTTTTGAGCTGCCTGGGTGGCAGTAGGAATGGGGGTTGTTTTAAAGGAAAAGAGAACTGAATTTTTTTATGCTTAACTATAGGTAGGATTTAGCAGTCATAAGGAACTAGAGATTGAGAAAAGAAACACAATGTCCTGGTGAACACAGCTTGGGAGCTGTCTTCATACCAGTATGTGAGTAAGTCAGAGGAAATATAGCCACAACCTTTAGGAAAAAAATAATTTATATCCTCCTCCCCCATGAATCGTCACCTGTATCTGTGATTTTTTTTAAGAGAAAAAGTGTTGGGGTGTGTATGTGTGAAGATGAGGAACATTGAAGGGGAGTGAGGAGAGAGAGAAAAGGGAAAAACAAAATAGGACATTTAGACAAATGCCAAGGCGAAGTGAGGAATTTGAGTCTCTGTGTATAAAGACACCAAGGAGATAGAAATGGTGCTAGAGTTGGGGAAACCATTGTTCCACAGAGTTCTCAGACATAACTTTTTGGACCTATCTGACAATGACAACTTCCACCACACCTCATTCAGTAGAATGAGGGGAGAGAGTGACATCCAAGGTGGCTGGTGGGGTTAGGGTGGTGAGGAGGAACATACCAAGTTTGTTTAAAGAGATTACTACAGATGCACACTTCTCCCAATATTCCACATGCTTGCTGCAGTATTTTCCCTTCTTTGCTAAGCAACGATCATCACTGCCATCTTCAAGCTAATGTATCTTTGCTGAGAACCTACTGTGTATAAAGTCTCATATGTGGAGGGTACACAAAATGTATCCCCCCTGCCTTGTTGAGTCTAGTCAGAGGGACAAGATAAGATGTACAGGAACAAACAAGCAGCATGTAATGAATGTCTTGGCAGCACATGTGCTATAGAGTAAATTACATGTGTTCACAGAGGAGAGAGATGAGGCAGGCTAGAAAGCAAGAAAGAGGGAATTGGAACAGACATCAGGAAGAAAACAGGATGAGTTTTAGTGATGTGGCACTGAGTAGGGACTCACCTGTTTGAGCCTCAGATTCATCTTCTGAAAGTGGGAAGGTGGGATCCCTAGAGGACTTCTGAGACCTCACCAGATTTCACATCCTATGGTTCTAGGGTGATACCATGCCCAGTGAGTCTCTAACTTAGAAAGTCAGCTGATGACTTTTCACAGCACTATTCATGGTCCCTGCTCTCCTGAACCCTTTCTGTGCACCTGCACTACCTATGTTTGGAAGTTTATTGCCAATGACAAATGAGCTTGGCTGGCTTGAAGAAAGAGGACATATGTACAGCAGAGGAGAAAGCTGAGATGGCTTTTACTAAAATAGAGAGGCACCCCCTCCCTTGCCCCATATTCTAGTGAATAGACAGTGGGTGTGTATTGCTTGTATCAAATCAAATGGTGGGTGTGTATTTGCTTGTATCAAGCCACAGCCCTATTAATGGCTAAGAGAGAGGCTAGGCTTTCCCTTGTCCTCACTTCTCCTGTATGAAGCCCCTATAGTACACTGTGCATTAACTCACATGAAACAGGAGACAAATCATTTGGGCTAGAGATACGTTGATTGGTAATTCTTACAGCGACTCTGAACTGTAACTTTTGAGGCAGCAAGTTAGGGGGATTGGGGAATTGGGACTTCTAAGGGTGACATGACATTTGATTTTCATGAAGTATCAAGGAAAGAAACTGTGCCTGCATGTTTCTCAGGATTTTTCAGTTATTTGCCCCAAAGTTAGTATTAGAATGTTGCTCAAAATTTGGTGCCCTGCTTTTTTAACAGGGTTATAAACCTGGAAAGGGATCTTAGAATTTCTGAGAGAAAGTCAGGGCTTAGAAAAGGGAAATGATTTGCCCCAAGTCACTTAGCTAGTCAGAGGGATCCACGAGATCTGAGTTCAGAATTCAGGTTCTTAAATACTGGTCTTATATCTGTCCATTCTACCTTCTCCCAGAAAGTCTGGGTTCCAAGAGCCTCTGCTCAGTACTGAGACAACGAGGCATAGCTGGGATTGCAGTGGGTTGGAGTGGGAAAGGTTATTAGGATGTGGGCCCAACTCTTGTAAATGAGGGAGTTAGCAAACTATCTCTCTCACATCTGGAATCCTCCCTCTCTCTGACCCTGTAGATGAGTTCTTTAGTAGAAAGCCAGACAGAGAAGCTGCAGTCGTCTTTTTTCTCCCCGGGTTGCCCCAAGGTCTACTAATTAGGGCACAAATTTGTAAGAGAGAGAGAGACATTAACTCTCTTGCTAAATACCTTTGTAACTTTGAAAAAGTCCCATCTATGGCTTTTGTTTCCTCATCTTTAAAATGTCAAGACAGTTCATTACTTAAAGGGCTTGCTAGACATACACATTCCTTCCAGGACATGGAATCAAAATGAATGGGGTGGTGGTCCAGGAGTCTGTTTATAATGAGTTGTTCAGGTGGTTCCTAGGAGCATCCGGACACGCCGATCACTCTACTTCATGATCCCTGAAGTTCCTTCTGGCCTCGCATCTTATGTGTAGATGGGATGAGAGGACACAGTTCTCAAAACTAAGAGGTTTATATCCTTTGGCTGTCCTCATCCAGAATAGAAGTAGGAGAAAGAAAAACAATAGACTTAAGGTGAAAATCCTCTAGGGCACCAGTTTTTTTCTTTCTAAGGTTCCTGTGAGATGGGCTTGACAACTGGGCATTGGGCCATCTTTTATAAACCAAATTCTCTAAATTAGTATTGCTTTTTGTCTTCATGTCCCTTCTGTTTTCCTACAGCCTTTGGCAAAGTCTTGTTTCAGCCTAGGTGCAACTGTGCTGTGAAGTATTATGCATTGGGTCATAATTAGTCCCAACACATGCTGTTTAGTCAAAGGAAAGTGCTGACCCTATCCTCCCCACCCTCAGCTGAGGTCAAAGTAATGTCACATCATAATCAATGACACATTCTAAGAAGGTCAAATGCAGCTGCCTAAAGTAAAACTGAATATCTAGCTGTCCTCCCTCCAAAGAAATGGTCCTTCTAATATTTGCCTTGGAGGTTGTGAGATTTACTTTAATTACTAAAGCGACTTTTTCTCCTAGAAAACCCGTAGGAAGATAGTGAAGAGAATCTGAGGTATTCTGCACACTCACTAAGAAGACATTGGCTACATGGGCATGTCAGCACAAGCCACCATGAGTAGTATTTGTTGAAGATTTTTGGGACCTTGAAAGAGTAGCTAAAGGTTTGTAGCTGAAAGATGGAACCCAGGTCTGTGGAGTCAAAACTTATCCAGACTCCAAGGCTAGCATACCTGAGCTTTTCACAGGCCAAAGACTAGGGAATGTCATTCTGTGATGTTCTCTGTCTTCACCCAGGACAGCATGTTCCAGATTTCCTAAAAGCAATAGGATGTGTTAGATAATAGAGATCTTGTCTCTCTGATGATAAGGCAAATGGGAGCCTCCAGAAGACTGGTTTCTCTTCCCAGTGAGAGCAGAGGACCTGGGACCTGGTATATTTAGGCATGCACCAGAGCCAGCAGCCACCAGACAGAAACTTCCCCAGCACTGTTGCCGGAGTGATCACCATCAGAAGAACAGGATTTGGGGTTTTGGGGTTGCTGATGGTTAATACTCAAATTTTGTGTGGGCTCTGGGGCAATAAAGCAAACAATTCTACAGTTCTTCTCAGCTCTTTTTGGTCCTGAGAAGGTGGCAAGTCCGTGAATTGAGGCAGAATTGTGAACTGCCTTTCATCGATTAGCACAGTCTCAGGAAGGCCACAGCTGTGATTCTTTTGGTGGCTGTCACCTGTGATGGCATGTGTGCACACCTGTGTGTGGGTGTGTGAACACTCCTATGCGTACACATAAATGCCCACACACGTGTCTCCTTGTACACATGCACCTGTGCCCACATGGCAGGTGCCCCTGGCTGCCGTGCCAGGTGGAGCTCCTGCCATTTACCCATAATGAGACACACAGGCCTGCCTTCTGCTCGGGGTGTTTTCCCTCCTTTATCATCCACATTAAATGTTACAGGCACTTGACTTTATGACTCCTTCATTCCGCACATTAAGCAGCTGACACAGGCAGCCTCCTCCAGACAGCAGCCTATACAGGCCTGCAGTGAGTTATTTAGAGTACCGTCTTGAGGAACAAGAGACAGAAAAGGGTGTTTCAGGTTATGCCAGGCAGCCCCTAAACCTCAATAGGCTTCTTCCCATTTTAAAGCTGTTCTAAGTCAGGAAAAAATGAAAGAAAGAATCAGGGCCAAGAGCTCTTGCCACTCCCACGCAGGCACAGCCAGCTTCTCAGCCACTGCAGACCTTGGACGGTATGGTGCCTAGGAAGTTCAGATGTGTCTTTCTCCCTTCCCTTCCCTTCCCTTCCCTTCCCTTTCCTTCTCTTTCTCCCTTTCTTTCTCTTTCTTCTTTCTTTCTTTCTTTCTTTCTTTTTTCTTTTTCTTTCTTTCTTATTTGAAAGAGAGAGCGAGCAAGAGCCCATGCGCACACAACGGGGGCAGAAGGGCAGAGGGAGAAGCAGGCTCCCCGCTGAGCAGGGAACTTGATGCAGTACAGGGCTCAATCTCAGAACCCTGGGATCATGACGTGAACCGAAGGCAGACCCTTAACCGACTGAGCCACCCAGGAGTCCCTTAGATGTGTTTTTCAAAGTAATTCCCACCTTGCTGTTGGGAGGTGATAGCACCATCATATGTGGAAGGTTGCTCTTCCTTTCTGCTTAAAGTCATTTGGAAAGGGCACCTGGGTAGCTCAGTCATTGGGCATCTGCCTTCAGCTCAGGTCATGATCCCAGGGTCTTGGAATCAAGTCCCTCATCGGGCTCCCCGCTCAGCAGGGAGCCTGCTTCTCCCTCTTCCACTCCCTCTGTTTGTGTTCCCTCTCTGGCTGTCTCTCTCTGTCAAATAAATAAATAAAATCTTTAAAAAAATAAAAAGTAAATTAAAAAGTCATCTGGAAAGTAACGAAACCTCATGAGGAAAGCTGTCCTTTGCTGACCCCGGGTTGGAATCTGCTTCTGGGAAGAGAGAACCCCCTCCCTCACCTTTCTCTCTCCTCCCTCACCTTTCTCTCTTTCCTCTTCTTCCCTTCTCCTTTCCTGTTCTTCTTTTTTTTTTTTTTAAGATTTTATTTATTTATTTGACAGACAGAGATCACAAGTAGGCAGAGAGGCAGGGTGGGGGGGTGGTAAGCAGGCTCCCTGCTGAGCAGAGAGCCCGATGCGGTGCTCGATCCCAGGACCCTGAGATCATGACCTGAGCCGAAGGCAGAGGCTTAACCTACTGAGCCACCCAGGCGCCCCTCTCCTTTCCTGTTCTTATCTGCTCCCTTATCTTCACCTCCATCTTGACTCTTACCCTTATCTTGGCATCCCCTCTCCCGACTTCTGACCTGGACTCCCTCTGTATTGGCTAATGAGGAATTCTAGAAATTTGACAGTCTGAGTTCCAGAAATGGCCGACAGCCACAGCTGTTCATTTTAAAGGTGAAGAAATGGCGCGCCAGAGAAGCGGGGGACACTCAGCTGGATATTTCCCCCTTGATATGAATGTTTTCCTCTCTGACCTTCCAACCTCCTGTTTATTGCTTACATTCTTCTCTCCTAAGACCGCCTGCTTCATCCTCGGCTTCCCCACCAATGTCTATGACTGTTCTGTTTGTGAGCAGTTTTGTAATGTCAAGGTATGATTGAGAGGCTCAGGGACCAGCTGCCAAGGAACCATTCTTGCTTTGCTTCCCCATTTCCCTTCTCCCCTGGCCCACCAACCAGGTATGAAAACAACAGTGCCCTAGGTTTACACAGAGCCTCTCATCCAAGAAATCTCAAAACGGTTTTGCCAGCCAGTCTGATTGCACTCATTTTTCTGGGCAAAGAGAGTGTCTTTTCTGGAAGGGAAGTGGATTGTCAAAGACTGTTCTAACTACTCCTGGGAGGAGCTACAGGACTGGCGCAGACAGCTCTCCCACTGGCTTCCTGGGCCACCTGCTGGTCCCACCTTAATCCTTCCATGTATGGATTTAGATATGGGGACCATAGGCCAAAAGGTTCTTCTAAAGCAGGAATCCAGCCCTAAAATTATGGAATGGAGTAGGAAGAGCCACCTCCCAAGATACTCACTTTTTTGTTCATTTGTTTTTCTAGCTAAGTAAAAGGTAATTATGACCTATCACAGTTTTAATGATGCTCAGTTCAGGTAAACTTCATACTCCTAGAAGAGGAGTTCTTCCTCATGAGTGTCTCAGGGTCTCATCTGATTGTTATTCTTCTGTGACTCTGGCCAGTCCAGGTAGATGCCAGGGTTTTCCTTTTCTCATTTATATGAACATAAATACTAGTTAGATTGCTCTCATACCACCCTGCCTCCTACCTCTTTCTGAGAAGCTGGAGGTCTATGTATTTTGGGTGAAGCAAAGGATAGGGAGGAGGTGAAACGGAAGGAAGGGAAGATGGGAGACAAAAAAAGGAAAGGAGGAAGGGAAAAAAGGCCATGGTGAGAAGCAGGTGGAGGGAAAGACAGGAGAAGTAAATTAGTTGCATTTGCAGAGATCATTCTTGATACTGCACATTCTATGCCAGGAGTTTCAGACATTGTATTAGTTTGCTAGTACAGCCAAAACAAAGTAACACATACTGAGTAGTTTAAGCAATAAAAAATTTACTTGTTCAAAATTCTGGAGACTGGTAGTCTGAGATCTAAGTGTTAGCAGACTCCTTCTCCTGAATCCTTGCTCTTTGGCTTGCAGAGGGCCATCTTTTCCCTGCGTCCTCACATGGTCCTCTTCCCACGGTCTGTGTCCAAATCTCCTCTTCTTATCAGAGCACCATTCGTTGGAGTAGGGCCCACCCTACTGACTTTATTTTAACTTTATCACCTCTTTAAAGGATCTGTCTCTAAATAGTCACATCCTGAGGCACTAGGAGTTAGAACTTTTTTTTTTTTTTTTTTTTTTTTTTTAGATTTCACCCATTTATTTGACAGACAGAGATCACAAGCAGGCAGAGAGGCAGGCAGAGAGAGAGGAGGAAGCAGGCTCCCCGCTGAGCAGAGTCCAATGTGGGGCTCGATTCCAGGACCCTGGGACCATGACCTGAGCTGAAGGCAGAGGCCTTAACCCACTGAGCCACCCAGAAGCCCCTAGAACTTTAATGTATTAATTTGTTGGGCATGAGGGCATATGCAATTCATCCCATAACAGACAAGTTATCTCTAATCCTTACGCTACCTCTCAGAGATTAAAGTTGTGAAATGGAAACAGAAGAGAAATTGGAAAACATATCCCAAGTCACACAGCTAGGAAGTGACATAAACGTAATGGACACCATGCACAGGTCTCACCAAAGCTGGCCCATTGCCGCCATGCCACATGGCCTCTTGAGAGAGGAGAGGTGGCTGGAAAGTGAACAAAAATCATGGCCTTCAGAGTCGTATCAACCCTAGCTCCCTCAACCATGTCATGGCCATGACCATGATTAGCACCTCTTTGTTTCAGATATCTCACCTTTAAAAGTGTGTAAGACCTTCAGCAAAAAAGGGTGGCCAACAGCAAATACCTTTCCCTCCTTATAGTCATTTTGCATGGTGTACACACATGTGCATGGAAGTGTAAGCATCTAAGGCCAATTCTAGTTGTATTATTATTTAATATTGTTATGCCCCAATAACGGGTCCGTGATTAAAGGAGCAAGACTGATATAAAGCGAAGGTCAAGCAAAGCTTTATTTCTCGCCAAGCATCAAGAATCAGACCAAAAGTTCAGGGACACACCTCTTACAAGAGAGGGCGACCCTTCTCTGTTTCACAGTCTAGCTTTTAAGGGCAAAGGCCATGTGGTCGGGCCTGGCCACGCACAGGTGGCCAATGAGATTGTAACACACACCGGAAACTCCACAGTGATGCTAGGTGACCAATTGAATTACAATTTACCCTAGTAGACATTTGAACCAGCCTATTACATCTTGATTAGGATTGGCACCAAAAAGGGTTCCCAAAGGGCAGGGGCCCATACTCTCTGGTAGCTAGGGAGACAGTATGCAACCCCCCACTCCACCTGGCCTGACCCACCCTTGTATCTGGGCTTTGTTACCTGGAGCTGGTTTCTGGGATTTAAGTGAATCCCCTGGGGGAAGGGGAGCAGGGACAGTTTAAGGGTTAAACAACAAGTTTTGTTTAACCTCAATGAAAGCCTCTTGCTAAAATATAAAAATATAAAATAGGTCCTTACAAATATAACTTTTTAGAGTCAGCATATATGCGCGCGTGCACACACACACACACACACACACACATACACACACATACACACGCAAGACACAAAGGGTGCATAGAGATCCAAATTCCTGACATGATCAGCTAAGAGCTGATTTAGTCCTTCCTATTATGATTAAAATGATTTAACTATAATGAGATGTCAAGTTGAATTGTGGTGTTTGTTTTCTCAGTCCTATGTAGACAGTGGTATCTCTGAAGGCAGGGGTACCTACCACTTTTCCTGTGTCTCCATGGGGACTAGCATTGTGCTAATATGTAGCAGATGTCTATAAAAACTTCTTAAGTCAGGGAGAAGCCTGTGGAAAGAGGACTTCAGAACCACATGAATAAATCCTTATATTAGTCATTGTCACAGTTATGCCAAAACAAATCACCACAAAATATTTGTGACGAATCGCAGGGGCGCCTCCCTTTCAGTAAGGACAGGCCTAAGTGGTTCTGTTCCACATGTCATTTGCCCTTCTCCTGCCACTAGTGGGCTAGGTAGGGCATGTCTTCCTTAAGGAAATGGAAGAAGGGAGGCCTCATACCCATGTACATTTTAAGGTCCTGCCATCCTCACATCTACTAATATCTCCGGCCAGCGCAAGTCCCATGACTGAGTCTAAAGTCAAGGGGTAGGGAAGCATGATGTGTCATCATGAGGCCATGGCAAAAGTATGGCTCCCAGGAAGGGTGAAGAATTGGTGCCAACAATCCAATCAATCAGTAGTTTCTCTTCTGACTTCCTAGACATTGTTAAGAGTCTGCCATTCTGTCTCACTCTGTACTCCACACTGATAGAAATCATGAAGCGATATCAGCCTTTTTCATCTTTTTGAGGGTGATGCACCAGGAAAATTTCTTCTGAACTGAAGAATTGATTATGGGGTGCCATGATGTAGTTGAGGCTGGAAATAAGGGGTGAATCCTGAGCAATCAAAGAGTTAACATCACCAGTGTCCTGTCTCAGAATAGGCCTATACCATGCTGTGTTTCTAATACAGTTCACAGAGTAACGCTCAATTTTGACCTTCTCTGCAAGATCAGCTGGAACCATCCCAGTCACTGGCTGTGACCCACATCTCCAGTTAAAGAGTAAAACTAGTAGCCTGCCACCTAGAAGCCTAAAACCCCCTTCAGGGCTCTCCCACTCTACTCCCCAGTGTTTTGCAGCTTAAAGAGGTTTTTAAAAAACCTTTTAATTTAAAAGGATCTTTGAGCTCAGTCCTTGGGCAAACACAATCACGCCAAGGCATGATAAAGTGATTTCTTAAATGGGCAGCTTGAGGCAGAGCCAAAGGGCAGCCAGGAGTCTGAAAGAGCTGTTGGAACAACCAATTTCAAGGGAATTTCAGTTTGGTGCAATCTTAAGTGGCAGAATCTCTCCTCACACCTACTCGTACCCTAAAACATTAAGCAAAGCCCAGTGTCTGGGGGATATGTTCTACCTTATTTAGGCACATTTTCTTTAACAGGCATCTGTAGGTGGGCCCAATGGAAAGTGACCAGGTGGTACGATGGATATACAAGGAATACTGAACATATTCTATATGTACAATGACAGTAAAACAGTTTCCCATTTGTTTATCTGTGTTTCTGTTTAGAATAGCCCACCTCCTCACCTGTGGGTTTGACAAGAGTGAGCATCTTCCTGGAACTACAAATCAGACACATCATTGAACCAATAAATGGTCGTATCACTTACAGATCAGAGAGTGCATCCCCTGGCTCTGCTGTTCTCAATGTGAACTCAGGAAAGTCACTTAATCTTTCACGGTATCTATTTTTCATCTATACAACTGGGGTTAATGACCCTTGTCTCAAAGGATTTTGGTGATGAATAATAGAGATAATATACTTGTACTTGGTAAGCAACTTTTCAGCAAGTTTCATTGCATGTAGGGAGGATGATGAAAACAGATTCTCTTTGTGTTTCACAGTAACTGAGTTTTTGAAAGCCTGGAGTGTGGGGGGGTGTATATCTGAAGGCTTATTCTCTTAAAATGGGAATGGAGGCCACAACTGTCACTGAGCCAGTTGCACGGATATTGATGCTGCCATTTTCATGGTGTCTTGAGGGGCAGAGTGGGGGATAGGGCTTTGGCTGGCATCGGCTGCTGAGGTTGCCATTAGGTGGCTGTGGAGAGTGAGAACACAGAAGGGCAATAAGAACTTGGTCTCCGAGGAACCTACAGGCTCTGACAGAGCCTTGGTAGATGGATCTCCAGACTCAGGACAAAGGCCTCTCTGCAAGATCACTCAGTCTTGGGCCATCCTAGTAGGGGGGGTGGGAGTGACAGGGATAAAATCCAACACTTCCTATGAGAGTTTTCAGTGTCTTCTATGGTATTTCTAAATACATCTGCCTTTTTGACATCTTTACTTGAGGTACATAAGGTGAATATTTTGTCATTCCCATTTTCTAGGAAAGGAGACTGAGCTCCAAGGATCACATAATGTGCCTGAGGTAATCCAAAGCGAGGTAACTCCAAAGCCCATGTCCCATCACACCAAGACAAGCCTTTGCAGCAACCAAGGCTCTAGAGTTGAGGAAATGAGAAAGTGAGAGCAAAAGCAGGTCCAGTCCAGCATTTACGGGAATGCAAGCAATATGGGTGGAGAAGGAGCTCACACTGTTTTAAACACAGTTTAAGGCACATTTCCTCTAGGGTAACCTTCCTAGACTACTCCAGTGCTGGCTCAACACGTACAACAGCAAGAGTTAGATCCACACCAAGTCCACTTACTATGTTTTGGTTGTTCACCTTGTTTCTTACTTTGAACCATTTTCCCAAGGCACACTACACATTTTTCAGAAGAGTTGAAACACACTTTTTCTCTAAGTCCTCTGAGAGTTTGACACAAAGCTGCCTGTTATTCTACTTTAAAAATCCTCTGGCATTTGAATGGCAGATATGTTTCCCTGACCCCTTCAGTTGTCATTCTTTGAGCTGATGGTTGCTGTGAGCAATGGGGGCTTTTGGTAAAGAGAGACATAGTGGCTGAATGATGTGAAAGAGAGCTAGGTAGTCTAATGGAGGGGAAATGCAGAAGGCATGGAGATTCAGTCTGATGGCAGTTTGAGGACCACCAGCCTCCCTCACGGTGAATCAGAACAGGCATCGGTTTGCTCGTGTCCTACAGGAAGCAGGTTTGTGGGGTAGGTGCCAGCACGGCTTCCTCCATGCATACTCAGGTAATATGGTATGACTCAGGGGCTTGAAGGAAAGGGAAAAAACAAATTCCTCTACTCTTTAAGTTCTTCCAGGTAGACTAAGAGTTAAATCCATAGGAGATAAGTTAGCTGGAGGGGAAAAAAAAAAGTTTGATTTCATGTACATAAAGACCCAATAAGGAAATTGAGACCCAGAGAAATTATCAAGCCAGGCAGTTCTTATACTTTTTAGACAAAGAAATAGTAAATCTATGAGGAACGGACAGGATCAAAGAAAACTTAACTTTGGGAACTTTAATTGGTAAGGAGTTCTAAGCAGAATTTCGGCTGAGGGAATAAATTAGTAAAAAGTAACAAAGATTGTTGATACTGACTTCTTGGCCCTAAATTTCCTATCTCTGGTGATAAGGCTGTCTCTTTACCTTCTGGTACAGGGAGGGAAGATTTCACAGGGGAGATTTATTTCCTGCTTTCAGAGGGATGAGGAGGATCTGAGTGTCCTCCTTGAACAGGCTGTCTCTTATGTAACTTTTATTTAAAATAATGAATATGTCACAGCTGCACATTTGGGGGCACCCTGCCCTTGGCACCTTTGGGCTGATGGGGAGGAGCCCCCCTCCTTAAGAGAATCTCCTGCTCAGAAATATCTCAATTCTGAAAGTCCACCATTCAGTATAATTTCTTTTGATTTTATGCTTATTCTGTTAACATGAAAGGTTATTCATTAAATTATTATCATTATTCAATTAGTGAGTTCTCCTCTTGAAAGGTAACAACTGAAGCAAAAGGATGGCACTTCCATGGAGGAATGTGACAGAGGATTAAGATTTGACAGGAGCAGATGAGAGCTAGATCTGGCACATGGCAGCTGCTTGGTGACAGCAGAATATTTGGGGGGAAGTGAGAGATGATCATGCCACAACTTTGCATTTGCAATGGCAGCTCCAGAGGTTTCCCTGGCCAGGGTTCTCAACCTCTTGATGTTTGATCCCATGTGTCTGGCTTCATTCCAAACTACCTCTCCAAACACATCACATGCTCCCATCTCAGGCCCTTTGTCCATGCTATTACAGCAGCCTACAGCATGTTCCACATCTTGTCTGCCTGCAGCACTCATTTACTTCTTGAGATTAAACTCAGTTGCTACTCTAAGAAGAAGCTTCTTGAGTCCATTCAAGTTTTGATGTGTTCCTACCCAGATTACCCCAATATCACCTATGATTCTCCAACGGAACCACTCCCTCCTTAGGCTGTAAGTTGCCCAAGGACAAAAGCTAGAGGCCTAAAGCCTAGCACACTGCCTGCACAAGTACAGATTCTAAAGCCTTCTGACAAAGAAGCAGCTGGGGAGGAAAGGAAAGACTGGGAGAAAAATGGACTTGAAAGGGTGCCACCTGGGTTTTTTTCTCTGTCTTCCTGACAACCAGTCCCTATGTCGGAACCATTTGCCTTCAGAGTGAGAAAATAAAATCCACTAGGGAGGAAGTAAAATTTATTTGACTCTTTTCAGTGAATTATAAGGAACCCAGAACCTCTGACTCTCCCGTGCTGCAAAATGAGAAGGGCAAGATTTACCACCTGCCACCTGCTTTAGGTTCTTATGACCTTCACATTTGGCAAATTCATTAGATCTTTGAAAAGTGAGAGGAAAATCCTGTCCATCATTCTTAGTCTTACTGAACATCCAAGGTGTTCAGTGCTGATTAAAATCAACTCTTCTGCAGAATCTTATAGCAGGAAGAAGCCATTTAAGCTACCTGCCTCCCCTTTCAGATTGGCATGATGTTTAATACATAGTAGACACTCAGCAAGTAGTTGCTGAGTGAATGATGGAAAGAATGCCAGAAGTCCAAGGGTATCCAGCTTATGAGGGTCAGAACTGGTCCCCCAGTTCTATTCCCCAGGAAGGTTGTCCTTCTAAGATACCATCCAACCCTGACCACAACTTCTGTCTCACTATAACTCCTAAGTATAGCAATCACTTTCTTTTCCCTTTAAAATGTTATTGTGTGCTATTTCAATTTCAAAAGTAAGACACATGAATCATTGAACTGTGGTGAATCACTGAACAACAGAAAAATGTACTCCATGCGGTAGAATCCAAGCTTATTTTCCACCAGGTGGACAGACACTACATATTGAATAAAGATACAGCCCCAACTACAGCCTTTCCTGATTCTTGAACATCAGGATTGTGTGGCAGACCACAGCTGCCAGGGTCTCTGAGGTGAGGAGGTGTGCAAAGGTTAGGGAGTATTTCTGCGTGGGCTGGCTCCAGAGAAATGGAGGCCAAAAACCTCAGGCTTCCTCTCTTATTTTTGTTTTAAATATTTTATTGTAGTAATAAAGGCCATCCCATAAATCTGAAGGCAGAACAAAGTGTTTTGAGAACACATAAAATAATATTGTTCTCAAAACCCTGACGTGTCCTTAAGAAGGATCTCTCGCTCTCTCTCTTAATCTATTTCTAACCACAGTACAGGCGGTGGGTGGATGATAAGGAAGGGTTTCAGAGAAGTGTGTGTACAGGGTAGAGAAGGATGCTAAGGCATCACCTCTAGGCCAGAAGAGCCAGAAAAGTACAACAAATAAGCAGCAACACACACAGAGGAAGGCTGCCCAGGTCTTTCCCATTAGGCTAGAATGGCTAGGATGGGCTTCCACGAACACTGCACGGGAAGAGATCGAGAATCCACAGACTGTTGGCAACTGCACGGGAAGAGATCGAGAATCCACAGACTGTTGGCAGTGGTTCTGGTGCTGCCTGTGCTGCTGCTCTTTTGCACAAGACAGAGGCCAGGATGGCCGCTATGGTGACTGAGAACCCCATCTTGACCCGGTAACTTGGTCCTGATGCCAAGGGCTATGGGCCCTTCCAGAGCCAGTCCTCTTGAAACCCATGCTACTGGCCACTTATGGCCCTACTCAGTAGAACACCATGGGAAATATTTGTTTGTCATTATTCCTTCCCAAATTCCTGCTCCTCCACCACTTGCCTTCCAGGTGACCTCATTCCCTGGAGCCTGGGACATTTATATGATCTCCATCTTTCTCTCTTATCTCAGTCATTGCTAAAAAGAAGGAGCTGATCAATAAATTCTCCATGGGATATAAAAGACTAATAAAGTTTAATAACTTGCCTCTCCCAGGAGTATTTGCATTTTAACAGGGGAATAGCAGCCTAAGCTGAAGGAATTAGAATGTAATAATGGTACAATTTCAGGCACCATCAAGCAGCGGAGGGAGGCATTTTTGGTGGGAGAGAGGGTCTCCCCAGGCCCCTGGTGCTACCCTGCTAGATGCTACCTCCTCCAAATTCTGCCAGTTGGTCAAAAGAGAGAAAGAGCAAGCACACCAGTCCCCTGAAACTTCATTCCCAGTACAATCCATAGTTCTATCTTTCCAGAGTGGTTTGCTCCTTCACTGTCCCCTTATTCTCTCATTCACCTACTGTTTCTGTCTGCAAACATTGACCAGGCCTGTTATGTGACTGGAGACCTATGCACATTGGCAGATCCAAAAACCAGCAATAGCTTAGGGGCCAAGAACAGGGCCCTGAAGTCAAGCTGCCTAGGCTCTGATCATGCTGCTTAGGTGCTCCTCCCTCAGGCTTCTTCTCTGTTTAAAAAAAAAAAAAAGGCTAATAATATTACCTATCTTTAAGAATTAAATGAGGTTGTGGAAAAAAAGGAAACTTTTTACACTATTAGTGGGAATGCAAGGTGGTACAGCCACTTTGGAAAACAGTGTGGAGTTTCCTCAAAAAGCTAAAAACAGAGCTACCCTATGACCTAGCAATTGCACTACTAGGTATTTACCCCAAAGATACAGATGTAGTGAAAAGAAGGGCCACATGCACCCCAATGTTCATGGCAACAATGGCCACAATAGCCAAACTGTGGAAGAGGCTGAGATGCCCTTCAACAGATGAATGGATAAAGAAGATGTGGTCCATATATACAATGGAATACTACTTAGCCATCAGAAAGGATGAATACCCAACTTTTGCATCAGCATGGATGGGAATGGAGGAGATTATGCTAAGTGAAATAAGTCAAGCAGAGAAAGACAATTATCATATGGTTTCACTTATATATGGAACATAAGGAATACCATGGAGGACATTAGGAGAAGGAAGGGAAAAATGAAGGGAGAGAAATCAGAGGGGAAGATGAACCATGAGAGACTATGGACTCCAGGAAACAAACTGAGGGTTCTAGAGGGCAGGGGGGTGGGGGGGCAGGTTAGCCCGTTGATGGGTATTAAGGAGGGCACAGATAGTGTGGAGCCCTGGGTGTTGTATGAATACAACGAATCATTAAATCATGGAATCATGGAACACTACATCAAAAACTAATGACGTACTGTATGGTGACTAACATTAACATAATTAAAACATTTTTTAAAAAGAATTAAGTTTTATATGCAAAGTTATATAATGACTGCTTGGCAAATATTTGGTGATATCATAATATTGATATATGTAGATTCTAAGAGCCTATAGTCAGAAAGAGAGATAGGTATGCCAACAAACAATTCCAAGGCACATCGGAATTTTCTCTTATTTGTCCAGGCTAACTGGAGAATAGTCATGCTGCTAGAATAACTCAGGAAGGACAGGGAAGGGAATGTCCAAGGAAGAGTCAGTCTGGTTTCAAAGTGTCAAAGGCAGAAAGCAGGATGGAGGGAGATTTTGCAGGACCTTGATTTCTGGCGAGCATTCAAGGTTTTCTTAAATAGGTGCTCCATCTGTGTTTTGAGAAAACAATTCTGGCCACATAGGAGATGAACCAGAAGCAAAGAAAGCCATTAGGTGGCTGTTTGCAAACACAGCAGGTCAGACCCGAGACATTATATGGATGCAGGTTTGGGAATTTGGGCAGATGAGGAGGCAGTATGTTTCCCACAAGGCTGCAGCTTTCTTTCTCATATCATTTTTTGAAACATTCCAGAACTGCATTCATATTTAATGACTTCAGGTAGATGGGATTGAGTATTAATGCACAAGCAAGTGTCTCCATTTAAAACATTTTAAGGGGTTGTTTGTGTTATTAGGAAGTTCCCATTCCCTCCTCCCACCCAGGACAGTTTGAATTGGGTTTCTCCTTCTTCTAACTTTATAACTCCCATCATTTCTGAATATCTCCCACAATGACTTTAGGACCAATGTACGTATTTCAAGTGCCACATACAAGAGATACTTTCATTGTGTGTGTTCCTTCATGACTCCCAGCATCCCTCTTCCACCTGAACAAAGTGTCCTCTAGAATTTGAGATAACCTCTGGAAAAGAGTAGCTGCCTCTATTCTTACCAAAAGGTGTTAACTTCAGCTCCTATCATGCTTGTCTGAGACCATGGGCCATTGCAGGGCCTCGGGAGAAAAGGGAGAGACATGGGCTCCCCATACAGCACATAGAAAGAGTATTTAGTCCAGCAGGCCCCATTCCTCCTCCCAGTCCTGCCCTCAGTAATGGAGCATGGGTTGGAAAGATTCAGGTAGAGAATGAGATAAGGCAGACTTAATACCAACATGGAACACTCCCTCAAATATCTCACCATATCACGGAAAGGAAGGGCAGAGGGAAGTAGTAAGAAAGGACAGAAATCCAGTGGGTTGTTTACACAATCCCATTAGACTGAGGAACAATAGAGGGCAAACACTGAGTCTTGCTCATATTTGTGTCCCTGTATCTCGGCTTCTCAATGTTCAGCACGAAATAGGAACTCAAGGGCAAAATGAGATCATTGGCAGTTTCGGGGAGGGTGTGTGGAGGGAAAAAAGTCAGTGACTTACATCCCCAGTGCCTTGAGGTCAGTAACTATACACGTATCCTTGCCCAGTTTCTGAACCAAATCTGACAAGAGGTACCAATAAGCTAGTCACCTTTGGCCTGCAGGGAATACAATCTAGAATTACTCTTGACATCATAGGTGAGGTTTCTGCTATATCTGGGGAGAGTACCAAGCACCTGCTTCTCCAGCTCCTGGGTATTTGTCAACTGCTAGCCTTGACTGGCAGAGAAGCAGCTGCCATCTCTGATGGCCTGCCTCCTACATACACCATTCTCTATTTGGCCCTTTGGGATACTGATGACAGCCCAAACCAAGCCTGTGTTTCCCCCAGGCTTCTGGAAGTCATATATTTAACCACAGGTAGTCCTACCTGGGGCCTAGTCCAGCTCACCTTCATACCTGGCTGTGTGTTGGCAGTCCCATAGTGAGGTTTAGAGGAGTTAGGGAGAGTCCTGGGAGATGTAAGCCCAAAGATCAGTGACAGTCTCTCAGAGGGGCACAGTAATGGAGTTTTTATTGCTTGTGCTTCATTGCATTTGATCCTAATGCCAGGAGGTTATTGTTCAGATTTTTTTTCAGGTCAGTGCTAATTAACTTTATTAATGCATTTTTGGTGAAGGGACAGCAAGAGAGCTAGGTTCTGCTCTTATTTGTTTGGCCCTTATCATAAAGCATCATTGGGCTTGGCATGTCTATTTAGAATCTGGGGCTAAGAGGCAGTGACCTTTCTGGATTGTCCAGAAAACTAGGAGCAGAACCCACAGGGCCAGGAGAGGGCCATTTCCTAGGGAAAAGAAGCAGAAAGAGGAGAAAGCATCTCAAAAGAGATAAAGACAAAAACCTGTGGGTGAAGTGGAAGGAAAAGCAGGACAATGTGCTCGAAGGAACCTCAGCTTGGAGTCTCCCCTCTACTTCATACATGCAATGAGCACCTTCGGCACATAAGTTTTCATGTTTTCTTCCATAAAATATTGGGCAAAGACAATGCCTTATATCCTTTGGCATTACCACCTTGAGCCTCTGATCTGCATGTAATACACCCTCCATAACAGTGGACAAACTCAGATCTACTAAGTCCAACTCAAATATAGACACAGAACAGCGAAGTAGGAACCCAAATGGCTCTTCTAGACTATGATCCAAAGTTTCTCATGAGAGACTTCATGTTTGGCAATAACCTTTGCCATTTTGGCCAGACTCATTTCCACAATTTTAGCCCAAAGAAACCCAGAAAAGACCTTGCTACCTCCAGAGAAGGGGTGGATTATGGAGGCCAACCCGTGCTCCAAAACCATCTTTTTCTCTAGGATAGGAGCAAAACTGAGGCCCAAGTTTATATTTAAAAACTTAGGAACCCATCATGTCAGTAAAGGAGTTTGAGCTGCATAGATCTGAGAACCTCCGAGTTCTCCCAGAGGTGCATGGCGCATACCTCAGAGTGATTCCTTGAGAGATACTCATGAGTTTCATCAACAACCAAGCATGGGGAGAATCTCTTGTTCTTCTCGCCCTTGAGAAGAGGAAAGGAAGGACCGTTGGTGGCAGGGTGCATGGGTCCCAAGGAGGTCCCTGGCTAAGTCAAAGTAGTGCTTTCCTAAAGGAGAATGTTAAAACTAGGTCCCTATAACAAATGGAATCCAAGGACTACAGAGAGTTCTAGGTCACTGTACATTTCCTTTTCCAGTTAAAAGAAATTAAAGGTAGGATAAAGAAGTTTTAGTGTGTCAGGGGTTATAGAACAATGATTTCAGTACGCACATTCTCAATAATGCACACAAAGTCTTTAGTCTCTGTATCTCTCTCACACACACAGACCACAAAAACAGCCTCTAGATTCCTTAAATGTAATTTAATTCCATGCAAACTATCTGCAACTCAAAATCTTATAGAGGGTGGGTATCTGCATGAGAGTGTGAGAACAATGCACAAACATACATGCTCACATGCACACCTTCTGGCACACAAGCAAATCCTTGTGAAGAAATAGCCATCAGGGGGCTCTGCTGCGTTGCTCTTCCCATTGATTTTTTTTTTGACAAATACATAAATAATAAAATAGTAATAAAAACTCCATTACAGTTCACCTGCTGACATGGAATGAGTCATCTCGGTAATTCTTCTTCCATTTCCCAAGTGGCTCCATAGATCACAGAACAGATTAAATGTCCTTATCTGTGATTTGGTGCATTTGCACAGCCAAGGACCAACAGCACGCTGAACGGCCAGGTTTACCCAGTGACTAGCTTCAATGTTGGGGAAGCATATTGGCATGATCTGGGTTCAAATCCAGCTCTGCCACTTCTACTACCTCATCTTAGGCAAGTCAACTCGCCTTTGTTTCCTTGCCTAGAAAATGAATAAGAGCTTACCTAGCTGTATTGCATGAGGTTCAATGAGGTAATCTTTGTTGATGCAAGTCTCTCTTGTTTGTTAAATAAACGAATGTCCTAACCCCCTTTCCATTAAATACATGAACATTCTAGCAATTTCCCTGGTGCTTCTGAATATTAACATAGGGACTGTGGTTTCCTACTTGATTTCAACAGTCCCCCTTAAAAGCGTATCTTCCCAATTATTTATTTGTTTAAATTAAAGTGATTAAAGATTAATTATCTTGAATTCTGACGAAAAATTAAAGACTCCCTAGGGCATCCGAGAATCAAACCCAAGAAGATTAAAGGACTAAAATCCTCTATATTATTTGTTATTCATAACAAATAATATAGAGGACAAGGGTAGATGGAGAGGAGAAGGGAGTTGAGGGAAATTGGAAGGGGAGGTGAACCATGAGAGACTATGGACTCTGAAAAACAACCTGAGGGTTTTGAAGGGGCGGGGGGTGGGAGGTTGGGGGAACCAGGTGGTGGGCATTAGGGAGGGCACAGATTGCATGGAGCACTGGGTGTGGTGAAAAAACAATGAATACTGTTATGCTGAAAATAAATAAAACATTAAAAAAAAAGGACTAAAATCCTGAAGATGTAGATGATAATCCCTAACATTCATATGGAAAAATGATTTCTCATATAGCAGGTCCTCAAGGGGAGAGGAAGGCTGAAGCGGTTGAGGCAGCCAAGCCCCAGAGCTGACCCGTCCTAGTGGTCGCCTGCAGGCTACAGAAGCTGTCAACATGAGTGAAGGAACTGGGCCACATTGGATCCTGCATCTGCACTGCTGACCCTGTGGAAGCTGGACAACTGTGTTGAGCCTGGTAGGGCTCTATCAGCACCGTGGAGGCCTTACACACAGCCATGGTCCACGAACAGTGCTCACCAAAGGCCCTCAGACCCGCCCCCAGCTGCCCTGGCCTCCAGACACTGGCACAGACTCCAGGCAAGTCTGAGCGGGTATCAGACTAGGTTCTTTTTTAAATTCCACAGCTCCCACCAACGCCCTGCTACACAAACCCTAGCTGTCTGTATTTCTTTGAGTTCTATTCTTGGAAGTGGAATTCCTGACTAAGAATGTGTTTAAGGCTCATGATAGAAATTTCTAAATTGCTATATGAGATTGTCTGTCTGTCTCACATCTTTACAGTGCTGAGCACTCAGTGTGTGTGTGGGGGGCGGGTATTGAAGAATCTTAATTATGGTATCAGCACGGAACACGCAGGGTGTGGTCTTTCTGAAACTGGAGGGGGCAGATGTAGAAATGGATATACTCTCCTGATGTCAAAGGGCAAGAGGTCACCAAAGGAGTGTGTTTTTTCTACACTGATGATACTATAAATTATTATAATTTGGAGAGACCCGGACCACTGCTCTGGATTGGACAGTTGGGGAGTGTGTACCTGGGCAGACGGTGGTGGAGTACATTCCTCTCCTGCTTCTCTGTCCACCCTCCACCAGAGAAAAATCACTTTGGGGAAGTTGAGGCAATGCCATTGCTATCAGTGTCTCTTCTTCTTGTCCTGTCTTTAAGAACCCATTTATTACAGAAAAGCCTTGATCAACCAGAAAGTGAAGAGAACTGTTTTCTGGAGATTTGATTTTTCTGATTAACTGAACATTTATTTTATTTTTTTAATATATGCTAACATAGTGTTTGCTCTCTGCCATCATGTCACAAATACTGACTCATTTAGTTTTTATAGAAGACCTATGAATGAGTCCCAGTATAGCTTGTTTAAAAAATAAATAGGGACACCTGGGTGGCTCAGTGGGTTAAGCCTCTGCCTTCAGCTCAGGTCATGATCTCAGGGTCCTGGGATCGAACCCCGAATCGGGTTCTCTGCTCAGTGGGGAGCCTGCTTCCCCTTCTCACTCTGCCTGCCTCTCTGCCTACTTGTGATCTCTCTCTCTCTGTCAAATAAATAAATAAAATTTAAAAAAATAAATAAATAAATAAACGGAGGTACCTCCATTTATTGGGACGTGGACTCAGGGAGTCTGGTTTTATGTCCACATGCTTCACAGCTCCATGAGGCTTTACCTAATATGTTTTGTTTCAGAATAAAGCATTGTTATTAAAAGATTTTTAAAAATGTATTTATACTTCAGCAGGTTAAGTAGAGTGAAGATTTCCCTGGGTGATTTGAAAATCCCACAGGATCTTGAGGTCATTTTGATGAGTTCCTTCTCTCAATGTAGAGGCTCCTCATGGATTGGCCAAAAGCAGGTTCAGGAACCTGGAACAGGTTCTCCCTTCGCTCCACCATCTGGCCCTGGAATTTTTTTTTTTCCCCATTTCCTACTAAATCACTGCTGTGAATTTGCTTCTGCAGAGAGCACCAGGTTTTGAAATGAGAACACATCCTTGTTCCATTGTCATTAGCTGAGTAACTTTCAACAGCTCATCTTTTCCAAATGTCCTAACCTTCTTCATCTATAAAATAGGTTGCTGTAATTGTAATGATTAAAGAAAAGATAACTTATAACTACTTAAATTAGTGGGCAGCAAACTTTTGTAAAGGGCCAGATATTTTAGATTCTGCAAAGAGGTCAATTTGAGAATATGGTATAGGTGTACAAGAAAAGAAAAAAAAAATCCTCAAATACGTTGTTGACAAAATTCAAAATATAAAACAATTAATAATATATAATTAAAACAATAATAATTGAGATAATATTCCAGCTTTATTGAGGTATGATTAACAAAAATTGTATATATTTAAGGTGTACAAAGTGATGTGTTGATACATGTATACATTGTAAAATGATCACCACAATCAAGCTAATTAACACACTTATCAGTGTGTGGAAGAGGTAAGAACACTTGAGATCTATTATTTTAGCAAATTTTGAGTATAATTTTCACATGTCTACTAATAAGAAAAATGGAATTCTTTTTTGGGGAAGGGTTGCATTTCCCTTAACTAGGGTTCAGAGTAGTTTTCTCCATCATCAAATCAATTGCAAAATTTCATCTCTATCTCCTTAGTTTGCAAGCTGTTAAAAAAGAAAGAAAGAAAGAAAGAAAGAAAGAAAGAAAGAAAGAAAGAAAGAAAGAATGTCCCAGATTTGGCCCATAGGCAGTGGTCTGCTGGCCCCTGACCTAAATCATTTCCTGGTACATAATAGGTATTTAACAAATGTCTATTTCCCTCTCCTTGAAGTAAGTTGAGGACTCTATTTGGGGAATTCTAAATACTAGGTTGGCAGCCCTTTAAGTGGAGTGATAGCTTCAAAACATTCCAAGACTTCCTTCTTGGTCATCAAGTCTCACACCTGACTCCAGCTGTCTATAGTTTTGGGAGCAATAAGTTTTTTGAAGTATCTGTGCCTCAGTTTTTCTCTCCTGAAAATGGAGATGAACGTGTTCTTTGTGTTTTATAACCTTGCCAGGCTGATGGTGGGAAGTGGGAATGGTATTCAGAATGAAGAGAGAAAGAAAGAAAAATGGAATTAAAATAAGTATCTGTAGAGAAGGCATTACAAAATACATATCTGATAAGAGACTTGAATCTAGAATATATAAAAAACTCTCAAAACTTAATACCAGGAAAACAAAAAACTGAATTTTAGAAGTGGGCAGGAGATTTAAACAGACCCTTCACCAATTAAGTTACAGAGATGAAAAAGGAGCACCATAAAAGGTGCTCAATATCATAAATCATTAGGGAATTGCAAATGGAAAGCTCAGTGAGGTACTGCTATACACCTATTAGGATAGTTAAAATTAAAAAGGGGCAAACAAAACAAAACAAAAGCTAACAATACCAAATGTTGAAGACGCAGAGAGCTATGTCTGAACGAGGCCCTTACATCTTACCGGTGGGATTGGGAAATGGCGCAGTCAGTTTGGAAAACATTTCATCAGTTTTTATAAAGTTAAACATACGTTGACTGTATGATCCAGCAAATAACCCTAGATACACACCCAAGAGAAATAAAAACCTACGCTCACACAAAAATCTGTGTGTGAATGGGTACGGTGGCTTTATTCATAAACGTCTCAAACTGAAAGCAACCCAGTATCCATCAACCAGCAAACGAGTCAACTGTGGCACATCCACGTAACTGAATAGATACACCTCGGCAATGAAAGTGAGAGAGCGACTGTTACACGCAGGAGCACGGATGCAGCACAGAGGTGTTGTGTCAAGTGGGAGACTGGACTCAGTCAATCCAAATAACATTCTGGAAAAGACAGACAGAGGGACAGAGACAGAGACAGAGAACAAATCAGTGGTCCTCAGGGGCTGGGGTTGGAGGAGGCGTGGGTTATGAAGGTTGGCAGAAATGTCCAGATCCTGACTGTGTGGTTACATGACTGCATGCATTTATCCAAACTCACAGAACGGAGAATTCACCAAAAAAAGGGGTGAATTTCACTGCATTAATTTTTCCCCAATCAACCTGACATTAAATAGAATAAATAAGCATATATCAGGGAAGGAAGTTTCCCTGGTGGGCCGGCACTCCATGCTTAGTAACAGGCCATGCCAGGAGTCAGTAAAAGGGCACTGGGTCTGGATGGCCTGGAGAAGGTAAATTGGTAAGTCTAAGCATTCCTTCTAGGTGGGTGTTTGTCGGCTCTCTTCTGCCCGTCTCTTCCTCTTTTCTGTTCTCTCCTTACTGGTCCTCAGACCCAGCTCAGCAGAGAAACTCCAGGGCTACCTGTCACCTTAATCGTCCACTAGGATGTGGTGGCCTCCCCGTATCTGCCCCCCAGCCAGGGCTCCTTTGTGCTTTAAACCAGATTATAACCCCTGGGGCAAGTCATCTTGCTGGCTCCTGGCTGGTATGAAAGATCTAAAAAGAAGGAAGTCGATGCAAAAAAATCCAGAAGTCGTGAGCTCTTGCTCTGTCTAGGCCAGGTTCAATCAGGAGGGCCTGGCTTATATTTGCGTTACATTTTGTAGGCTATCAGAATCATTCAAACTAAGGTCAATAAACATCTGTGTTTCCAATGTCTTCTGTGGGGTGACTGACAAACCTTCAAACAGGAGGCCTGGAGGAGTGGGGATGGACCCTGAATTGCTCTGGTAGCCTGGGGCATCCCACTTCATCCTAAGGAGGCTGGGAAAACTATTCTGAGACTGGAATTCCAGCTGTCCATGTCCTGTCTTATTAACAATTAAATGTTGCAGCTACAGCAAGTGTCTTGTCAACTTTCTGGGGTAAGTCAGTCTGAGGAACATGCTTGAAAGGAGCAGGTAAGAAGCTGGTGAAGGAGCCTTTCCTGGAATGATGAAGGAGTGAGGACACCTGGCTTGCCACAATATAGTCCAGAGGTTAAGAACAGGGGCTCTAACCCAGACTACCCCGGGGCCATGCTCTGACTCCAACTCCCTCTCTTACCACCTGAGTCACCACAGGCCCACTAACAAGCCTCTCTATGCCTTGGTTTCCCCATTTCTAAATGGGAATCCTAATAGCATCTACATCAACTACATGTGAGAACTAAATGACTTGGGGAAAAAAGCTCTTAGAATATTGTGTGGCAGGTGATCAACAGTCAATAAAAGATAATTTCCATTGCCATCTGCTGATCAGATTCAGAGTCCACATTATTCAACACCAAGGCTTTGGACAGAAAATTAGGCGTGAGCAGCATTGTTTGGAAGGCAGTAGGATATGGGGGCATATCTGGGAAGTTCACCCTGTCCAACATCCTTCACTATACATGTGAGGTCCCATACAATGAGCATGCCACCTACTGACATCTATAACCAGGGCTGGTGCTCGCTTGAGCTCCCGCGTCCATGGTTCTCTCTCTCCAGGAGGGAGAGCAGCAGATAGGTGTACAAAGGCCCAACATGGTCTCCTGACCTCTAGCTCAGTATCAGGGGAAACCCAATTTTGAATTAACACAGGCTTGTAGCTTCAGGCCAAACACTGCACCTCCCACTTCCAACCCCCACTGGTTTCAGCATCACCACATGCCACTTCTTTCTGTCTATCTCAATAAACTGCCAATAGACTCCACCCTGCTATTGGTTTTCTCATTTGAATCTACTTTTCTATTTGACTACATGTCTTACTTTAAACCTTTCTCTCTGGTATTACTGGGGCAGCTCTAATTTGGTCCCAGACACTCCTCAGTATTTTCCCCATATATCACTGCTCTGCTGCACCCACAAATATCTTAGCTCTTCAACCACTGCAGCTCAGCCTCCTAGCAACATAGACCAAGTCTTTGGAGCTGTGTTGGGGGAAGTGCCTGTCCACCCTTGACCTTGCCCAACCTGGACCCCTGACTCTTCCCTCAGCCTTCCCCAACGCAGAGCTTCTGTCATTGAAAGTGTTATATTCTCTTTGTTGACAAGGCAATCCCCTCCAGGCACTGTTCTATTCTTTCCTTTATTCCAGTGCCAAACTTTTGTAAAGAGCAGATTCACAGGCTACTTCTAATTGCTCATTTTCCATTTACACATCAGCCTACTCCAATTAATTTTCTGTAATTGCTCTCATTTAATCTTCTTCAATTCAGGTCACCAATGTCCTCCATGTTGCCAGATCTACTGGATCCTTTCTTCACTGCATTTTACTTGCCTTTCTGGCAATATCTAGCACTGTTGATGACCCTCCTCCTTAAAACTCTCTTCTTTTGGCTTATTTGAATGTCACATCCTACTAGGTTTTTCTTTCACATATGGTTACTCAATCTCAGCCTCCTTTGATTCCATGACTTCCCAAGTTCTAACCTCCCATGCCTTGAGGAGCTATGACCACTTCTCTTTTCTCGCTCCCTATAGAGAGAATGAATTATCTCATTTATTCTACCAGCTTTAAATGCCCTCTAGATGCTGGCAACTTCCAAATTTATATTTCTAATGCAAACCCCACCTTAGAACTTCATTCTTGTCTATTTAGTTGTCTACTTGACATCTCTATTTGATACATGACTTGTTAGGCTCACCATGTCTGGGCCTGAATTCTTATTCCTCTCAACTAGTTTCTTTTCCAGTCCATCCCATCTCAAGAAATGGGAAAACTGCCTGTTAAGTTGTTCATACCAAAAAATTGGGCTCTCTCTGATAGCTCTCTCTCCTTGTCCTCTATATCCAATCAGTCAACAAGTCCTGCCAATTCTGTTTCCAAAATACCTTTTAGAAGCCTCAACTTCTTTCCATCTTCATGTCACTATCATTTGCCAAGATTATTGCAATATCTTTCCAACTCTTCTTCCAACATTCTCTATGGATGTCATCAAACCCATTCATTATGTTAGAAGGATCCTTCCCTGTTGCACCTTTGATAAAATCTAGCTATAGGAGCCCCCCCCCCTTTTTTTTACCTTGTTCTTTACCCCGTGCTAATATACGCAAACGTTTAACTGATGGTAGACCCTTTGCCTTCCTTTCATTTTCTCTTTTTATTAGATTCCTGAAATATTTCTATTTATTGGAACTGTGCCCTTCCTATGCTGCACAGCTTCTCGTCCAACAGAAAAACCAGTCTTGTGGTCAGAATTTGTCAGTCTGCTCTCAGAGTGGGGCCCCACCTTGGCTTCTAGCTATTTTTCTTAGCACAGTTTGGGGTTCCAGTTTATAGTTGAATGTAATCCTATATCATTCATTAGTTCACTGTGGAGAATTAACTGCTTGTAGAAGAGCTGAGAGAAACTGAAAGTTATATAAACAACCATTGCTATCAACTCCATGTTGTTTCTTGAGAAGCATGTGGAAAGCCCCAACTCTGTCCCAGACAACTCTTAATGGCTTGCATCTAGCACCTGGAGTTCCCCCATTAGAATCATTCATTTGTCACTGTCTCCAATGGGAAGAACAAAAAATGGTTACCAGCCACTAGTGATTCTATATGGAATGCATGGAACCTTGTAAAAAGGAGAGCCAGCTGGAAAAATTTAATAGAAGAAAGGAAAATGTTAATCACGACAGGCTGGCAGGTCTGGAGATGAGGTGGGGCAGGATTGGAAATTCAGGGTCACAGCACAAATGGCAGAAGGTGTGGATATGGCTGAAATGGTCAGTGGAAGGGCAGAGGTGCTTAATGGGCACACTGCAGCATACTCCAGTGTTGTCAGGGGCCCTGCTGGTTTGCCTTTCAGCTACAGGTTCTTTTCCTTCCTTGATTCTCACTGGCCTGTGACTTCAGTCCTCTCCCGTAGACGACAGTCTCCTAATGGGCAGATATGCTCATTCATCATTGTCCCCTCAGTACCTCCCATGGTGTCCAGCATATAATGCCTTCTCGTTAAACATTTCTTGCATTCAAGAAAGAAGGATTGCTGTGTGCTACTCTGAGAGCAAGCAGGGGTACAGACTTTGGAGATAGAGTTATAAATGGGCAACATTATCATTTATCAACTCTTAAGTATGTCCTGAGGAACTTCTCTGTGTCTGGTCCCAACCAGACAATGAAGAAAACCTAGGAGCTGAGTAAAGCACCACACCCTGCCTTGATCTAACCAAGGACTTAACCTGTAGAGGTAACTAAGTATAACAAAGTATGTAGTAGAAGTTGTGGGAAGGAAAGATAGGGTAGAGCTGGATATACATCCATAATGAAGACACACCTAAAAATTTCAGAGGGCAGGGAAAAAATTGCACTTAAAGAAAAAAGATGAGGAGCCAGCCTGCACAAAGAAGTAAAGGTAGAACATAGTTCATCTTTGAGGTGATGAGAGGGCTTACCTGGGGGATCTGAATGGAGTTAACAGGTTGGGAGCCAGGGGAGATAAAGCAGATTTCTCTGGGTGGATGCAGATTATTGCTGGGAGAAAGATCCAGGTACAGGAGTCTGAGCTTGGTGAAAAGACAGGGCATAGAGGGGAGGAGAAAGATCTAGAACAAGGCTGAGAAAGAGCTAGGTTTTAGGTTTGGCTGTCGTTTTAACTTCCTAACTTATTTTATTATTTTATTTTTTGAGGGGGGAGGGGCAGAGAGCGAGGGAAGGAGAAAAATCCCCTTGATCTCATGACACTGAGATCATGACCTGAGTTGAATCAACAATCAGACACTTAACCGAGTAAGCCACCCAGGCTCCCCATATTTCCTAATTTGTTAAAATAAGGAGTTTAAGAGTTTAGGATCTCTCCTATCTCTCTCAGCTCTGATTTCTTACTCAGCTGGAAACCTGTGGAAGTCCTACCAGAAACACAGCTTAGACAAACTGGTGTGCACGAAATGGCTAAGAGAGAGGAGAGCCAGGCTCCTTGGAAAACTCTTGGGAAATGCCTCCAATCATAACCCTCCTGCAGGGATGGCTGTAGGATGGCAGAGAGAGCACAGGATTAGGATTCAGGAGACTTGAATGAAATCTATCACTTCATAGCTGCATGACTTTCGATCAATCACTTCTCCTCCCCAAATGCCATTTTTCACCTATAAAACTGGGGTATGAGTACTGGTCTCCCAAGGTCGAAAGCATCTGATAGGAGAGCGTAACTGGAAGTGCTAACTGAGCTCTCAGCGGAGCCCGGTGGCGAGTACTGTTTCCCCTGTGGTGACGGTTCCGCGCTGCTGTGCTGAGTGCTCGCAATCAGGAGGGCAGCCACACTTCCGGTGGAGGAGGACTCGGACTCCCTTCCCCGGTGCTCGGCCTCCGGAGCAGGCACCTCATTAATGCTGTTACTGTTCTTTTCCACTCTGCTAAGCCCATTGTTGGCAATGACAACGGTCGTTGCAGCCTTCCTACAAAGGGGCTTCCTGTCTGGTGGCCCTGAGAGAGCTGGAGACAGTGATTAATAAATGCCCTGGACGTCGGCCCTTCTGAGGAGGGTGCTGCCGCTCAGCATGAATATGCATGGACCACCAGGGCTGTCTTGAAGCCTGAGAGGACATGGCGGGCTGGCCCAGAGCGGAGAGCAGCAGGCAGGTCACCTGGTCACCTGGGAGATGCAAAGAGCCTACTCCCCTCCTCACCAGTGGAGCGGAGGGGGCGGCTTTCATCAGCAGCACCATCAGCCTCGCCATCACCGGAGAAGACAGGCTGGCAGATGTGAACATAAATACATCCCCTTCTTGCCTCACCTCAGTGCCCTGAGGAGCTATTAGAGACTTAAAATTACCATTTCAGTAAACGGAGAGAGAGAATTGAAGAGGAAGAGGCTGTGTTTGTTAACTTGGGAGCATTGTTGACTCCACCGGCTCCTTTCTTTCTGTGACACCCTGGGGAGGGGTGGAGACCAGCTGGGTCTTCAGAGGCGCAGGAGCGACACCTTCAGATCCTGCCCTGTCCCTTTCTGGATCCCTGTTAGGAGCTTGGCCTTGCCCAAAGGCAAAGAGACATCCAGACAGCGTGACAGAAGACTCCGTGACTCCAGGGAGCTAGAAAGGCATCAAGCCCTGACCCCCACTCTGGCTCCCACCCCTGAGGAGGTGGGCTGGGGCCTGAGATCACACAATTAGTCTTCTATCCCTAAGTCCTCGTGGCACCTAATCCCCCTATAATCAGTAGACAAATGTTTACTTAATTTGAATATATGAATTCTAGACGTTCAGTAAATATTTGGTGATTGATGATTGATGGAAGCAAGCAAGGCATTTTAATCCTTGGTAAAAAAGCAAACTCTGTGGAAAGAGTCACCCGATATGCTGAGGCAGTCATTTATACTGAAATATGTCTTGTCCTGACTTAAGTTCGGGTTTGGGTGGAGAAGGGGAAGGACACACACGCACACACCCACACACAGCTCCGCACCCATGAACAGGCAAGGATTTCCACAGCTCCACGGTGCGGCAGGCCTGTCCGGTTCATCACGGTGTCCGCCATCATTTATTCACACCACAAGCACTGATTGACAACCTACTTTCCACAGCGTTCTGTACCTAGGGAAGAGAGATGAAGCCAGGCAAGGGTCTGCCCTCATGGCATTAACACTTTAGCAGGGAAGTCAGAAAACAAAGGAAGTAAACAGTACAGGTGTGGATTCTGATAAGCCCCTAACATGAGTCCCCTTCCCTGCATTCTGAATTTTTTCCTAGACCCCAAGAACATTTAAAACAGCACACATAAAATGGGTATCTGGCTTTCTAGGATTCATGGCCAAATTTAATCTCTGAATTGTTACCTTCTCAACTGCATCACAATATCAGGACAGGGAGCATCTTCCTGTTTTGCAAAGGAAAGTGTGAAGAAGCTGGCCACGGCCCACACAGCAACGCTCAGGTTTGGAGTCCTTTTGTAACCTGGATGATTTTTCATGGAACTCCTTTTATAATTTACTCAAGCATTTCGAGGGGGTGGACATGTACTGAGGTCTGAAGTGGATTTCCGTTCCTTGCCTTATGAAGTGGTCAGTTCATCCAGGATGGGCAACTGTGCAGAATGCTTGGAAGGTCCCTGTGCTGGGTTTAATACTCTGCAGCCACCAATTTGAAATTCCTAATACTTATGAAATAAGGAGGTCTGCATTTTAATCTTGCCCTAGGGCATGGGAATTTTGCAGTTGGTCCTGCCTTTCAGGAATTGGGTGGAACTTGACTTCAGGTCTCCAATCTCACTGTCCTCCTCTACAGTATGAGGGGGTGTTTGTTGTAAGGCTTCTTCCAGGCCTCGTGCCCCAGAGAGGAGCCTCTGAATATCAGCCCTGACTAAATCTCTTAGACATGGAGATCAAGTTCTTGAAACAGGGCAGCCCAAGACAAGGGCAAGGAAAGCCCAATTCAAAACCCATCTCTGCCCATGGTGTTTGCCCAGTCTGAATCTCTGTACTTCATCTGAGATACTGAGAGGCTCATGGGAGCAACTTAGTAGACAGGGATCTCAGTCTTTCTTTCAGGGAAAAAAAAAAAAAAAATCCCTCTTCTGATCACCACCCTTTGCCCTTTGAGCTGAATGTTAGCCACTAGATCAAGACTGAAAGAGAGGTAACAGAGAATAGTGGCCTAATTTCTCACACCCTTGCATATGATTGGGCTCTTCTGAAAGCTGGCAAGCAGCATCCACCACAAGGAGAGTCAGTGTTCTAGATATACTAGTTTAATCGATGGCAGATCAATAAAGATACACTTGGTTATAACAAATGACTCCTGTCCCTTGGTGGCTCAATGCAACCAAAGTTCATTCTTGCTCAGGCTCTGTCTCAAGTGAGGGTTGGGCGTGGAGCTCTGATCCTACTGATCCCTCAGGGTCACACACTGATAGAAACTTCATCTCAACACGTGCTCACTTATCACTGCAGTGCGAAGGGGATGTGTGGCAAACTGTACTCTGGATCTTAGAACGTCTTCCAGAACCGGCATACACAACTTCTGCTCACATGTTATTTGTCAAACCAAGTCACATGGTCCTAACTTGTATTACAGTCCTACCATATGTTCAGTATAAGGGAGAAATAGAAATAATTGTGAGTAAAATCAATGACCACCACATTCATCGAGACCGAAGATTCCTTTTCTCCACCATATATGGCATCATGGAAGAAGTGACAATGAACAGAATTCCACCACTTATGAGCTGGACAAAGTCTCTCATTCTGTTCCTATTAAAGGGGCTTATACCATTTCTGTTGCCCACAAACATCATGTGAGAACCAAAAGAAATCATGGATGGGCATAACAGATAACATTGACGGACTATGAAGTGCTAGGCACCATTGTCGTCCTCTCATCCTCACAACAGGGCTATAACATAGGTCAGTTATTGCCCATACTTCACAAATGAGGAAACTGAGGACCATTACATAACTAGTCCATAATCACACAGGAAGATGTAGAATGTAGCCCATGGAATCCAGCCCAAAGCCTGCTCTGAAGCGCCCTGTCACGCTGTACGGAGAAGCCTTCTAATGAAGAGCTTCCAAGCACTGCTCCTTCTGTGTACTTGTCAGTACCACAGCTAGTTTTGACTTCACTTGGGTTGTCAGAGGCCTCCAGGAGGACATGGAAAGTCACTGGTTTTTCCTGGGGCCTCACACTCACAAACAAGTATCTGGGGTCCATTGGGCCTGGTAGGATTTCATCAATCTATTCATGAGCTCAGAATCCAAGGCAGGGCTGCCTGAGAACTGAAGCCTCCCAAAGGCCAAGGGAAGAAAAGAGTGCCTTTCTGCTCGAGCCTTCCCCTCACCCTGGTCAGCTTTTCATCTGAGGAGGAGAGTAACACCAATGCACAGCCCCCTTCCTTTACCTCCTGTGACACTCGGGAGCTGTGGATTTCACTTCTGGAGCACCTTCCATAAGATAACATCTGTCACTGCCAGCAGGCCTGGTGCTGAGGGCTCACTCTGTTGCTCAGACACATCTCCTGAAGGGGATGGTGGCTGAGAAGATGTCTGTGGAAGGCTCTTGAGTGACAGTCTCAAGAATGAGGACAGTGAGGTGGGAAATGGGACTGAGCTCTTTGTTCTGCAGTTGCTCCAAAAGTAGAATTGTTCTGCCCAGCAATTGGGGGCTCTGTCCATCCTGGTTGTGAGCTGCTCTGAGGCACTTCAGGTCCACTCCTTCTGCTGGCCTCCCTGTGCCCAGATCAATGACCACTGAGCTCAGGTGGTCTAAATGCCTGAAGATACAAGCTAAAATTTACAACCCCTGCTCATAACCCCTGGATTAATGTGCCCCCCTCTAACCCCAGAAGACCGTAGACAGAGTAAAAGTTTCCCTTTTTGGCAGAATTTGAGGGCCACCAGCCTCTCCACCTTCTCTTAAATATAAAATTCAACGTGTGAGTCCTCAGAGATTCCTTTGGGTGAATCATGGCCTTCTTTCTAGATGTATTTTTTCAAGATGTAAATACCCTCATTGTATTTCCTCTAACTCAATTTGAATAAACTTCTGGATTGTCTCCTCTTCTCTCAGGCAAGTGTGACCCGGTCACTATGAGATCCCTGAAAAGGGCTGTGTGCCCTGTAGGCAGAACAGAAAGGCCTTCTTTGGGGGGGCCTCTCAGTTATTGTAGGGTCTTCCAGGCAGGAGTGCCTCAAAAGGTGTCCAGGATGATCCAAGCACGTATCACAGCATTGGAGAAAACACTGGCAGTCTCCAGCCTCATCCTGCATTTAGGGAAGGGGAAACTGAGGCCCAAGGAAGGCAGTTAGATCATTACTCTTGACAGACTAAACCCTGACTCCAACATCAGGGACCAGTGGGTGTACCTGCCCCAGAACCTGGGCAACAGGAGCTGAAACTTGGACATGAAGGCAAGGGTCAGGAATCGACCATCCCTCCTATTGCCCTGTCACTGAATGGATGCCTCCCAGCCACGTGGAGAATGGACCAGACCCAGCTGCCTATGACCTCCCCCAGGAGCTCATCCCACGTGGCCTGAGTCCAGACGCCGGCTTCCCAACAGCCCGTCTGAGAACCTGGGGCTCCTGGGGAAGGGTCAGCTGGCCGGCCTGGGGCCATTCATCTCATTAAGCCTGGCAGCTGGTGGCAGGCACAAGCGTGGAAGCTGGCTTAGATCAGGAGGATTCCAGGGCCCCATTTAACCTAATTGGGCCAGCACACAGGCCGCAGGAACGCCAGGCCCGCCACTGTCTTGTTCCACTCCTGGCTTTGAAGTCGCGTCTCATCGCGTTCTTAAACATGAGACGCAGGCATTCGGTTGCTCCTACTTAATGTGCAACACAGGAGATCAAAGAGTAGATAGAGATGGAAGACATCAGGGTGATAATTAAGGATTACTCTTAGAGCCGGCTGGCTCCCCACCCTCCCAGCGCCTGCCCTGCACACTGCTCAGCCCCTCTCCTCTCCTGGCCTCCTCCCCTCTCCCTGTCAGTCTCCCCTGTTCAAGTCCTGCTTCCCTCCTTCCACCTCTCTATGCTTCTGGTTCACCCCCTTTCACCTCCTGCAGCAGTGGGCTGGGCTTCCCAGGCTCCCTTTGTCTTTCCCAAATCAATCTCCTCTTCCCTAGTCCCTTGCCTAGTTTATTTCTTCCTGTTTCTCCACACTGTGCCTGCCTCTAGAGTCGCCATGACAACGGGCCTCCTGGACAATTACCGCCCAGGCAGCACAGCCTCTCTCCTTCAGGGACTCTAGTGCTCACTGGAGTCTACTCCCTGACTCCTTAGCCCTGGCAGTGAATTAGCCTCTGCAGTGTCTGGGGGGCCAAGGGAATGGAGTCTGCCACCCACCGCACAGGGGGAAAGGCAAAGGAGAGAAGTACGAAAGAGGGGTTGCTGAAGCTCTCTGTGTCCATTCTGGTTGGGACAGAAAGGGGGACCACCAGCGAGAAGGGGAATTATGAAAACCTGGGAGTAGATTAGCAGCGACTCTCCTTCCATCCACTGGCTCAGTGGAAAGGAACTATTTTCCCTTAGGTTTAGAGAGAGAAAAGGGGTTGCAGCAGCCAGTGTTAGGAGTGCGAAATAAGCACAACTCCAACACCTTTGCCTGGTCCTTAAGACTTTTAACACTTTATTATTATACTTTGATTGGGAAGGCATTTCCTGGCCGTGTGACTATTGCATTGAGCATCTACTTCATATGTAATACAGAGCAGACAGCCTTGGACCTCAAAGAACACGACACACCCTGACCTAAACAAATCACAGTCTGTTTCTAAGATGCCATGTAACCATACATTAAAACTTAAATATATAAATAATGGATAAAAATTTTAAAATGCAAAGAGACATACAATCTCCTTTAAAAATATGAAATAAATATAAGAATAAAACGGTCACTCACTGGCTGGGCACTCTGACAGGCTTTAGGGAATGGGTCTTGAGTTTCCTCTACAAGGCTAAGTAAGGTCTGAGTAGGCAGATGAGTTTGGGGATGGTGGCTCATGCAGCCTGGAGCCATCACTCCTCTACCCCCTGAAAACACTTGAATGCTAGGCTAAGTAGTTTAGACTTGATCATGTAGTTTATGGGGAAAGCACAGAGCACAGGTTGCAGCAACTCACGTACATATTAAGGAGTCTGGAATTGTGTAATTCATTTTAGACAAAGTGAGTGGCACTAAGAGTTGTTACTGGAAATCCTGTGCACAGGGGGAGAAGGGAGTTCCAGGTGTGGCTGAGTGTGTCGGTCCACTGCAAGCCCAAAGCCCTATTAGCCTTCTCCAGCCCTGGCCCAGCAGCATAGTCCCTGGGCCACTCAGCCGGACCATAGCAAGACCTACTAACTTCCTGGCCAGCAATTTGTCATCTCCTTGCTTCTCACTTGATGCTGGACCGAAGAGATGGGATTTTACTTGGAAAGCTTATTTGCCTTACCAAAATGCCTCAGACAGAATAATGAGAAGGTGAGCTTGAAAACTCCAGCTGTTTGAAAGGCCTTGCTCACAGAGAGTATCATCTGTGTATGTCATCTACATTTCAGTCACCAAGCAGGAGATGAAACAAAGTCAAGATGGCCTTTTTTGACAGGCTGGGCCATCTAGTAGAAAGAAGGTGTAGCTAGGAGGCCATATTGGGACCTAGCTCTGCCACCTGCCAGTGTTAAAATATCAGGTGACCTCCTGAGGCTTCCGTTCCCACGTTTATGAGAAGGCCAAAGTCAAATGGAACCTGTTCATCTCACAGGATTGCTGTGAAGACTGAGTGAAGTAATAAACACAAATGCCCTCAGGGTGGGTAAAGGAGTTGGTGACTAACAGAACGCCTGCCTCTTGGTGGTGGCGGTGGTGATACGACCTTCAGGTGACCAGCACACCTGGGTCAGAGCTCGCGCCTGGAAAGCTTCTCTGCGATATGATCCAAAGTTGTGATCCACCCGGGCCTCAGTTTTTCCCACGGGTGGAAAGAGAAGGCTAGACTAAGGCAACTTTTTCTCTAAAATGTGGGTAGTGGAGATGACTTGAGGTGGGGCATGAATACAGCATTAAGCTACATTTAATTCATAGTGAGAAATTTATCTCCTTTTCAATTATCTTTCAATCCTTCCGGTCTCAGGTCGGCTCAGTTCAAGTTTTCAGTTAACACCTCTCTAATATCTGCTAATTTACCTTTTCAAGGGAGAGAAAGTAGGCCTAAGGCTCAGAACCTTGGCAAGCAGCAGAACCTACCTAGAATTTAATGGCATTGCTGAGTTCTTATTGTATTACTTTTTCGCCTTCCATTTATAGGAAGTAATACTGCTTTTCCATTTATAGCAATGAAATAAGGTCTCCTTTCTGTAGTTGTTTAAGTAAAAAGGTGAGTGGTATTAAAGGAAAATATTGTGTCAATAATAGTGCAGAGATTTCACAGAGGTGGTGAAAAATCGTAGAGGTAGCAGAAGTTTGAGAATTGCTGGCTAGCTGATCCTTAATATTCCTGCCCACATTTCCTTTTCCTGAAACTCTCGCTCCACCTCTAGTAGGAACACATTTCTCGGACATGACTTGTCTGTACATTGGGAAGAAGATAATGACAATTCAGACCCCTAGGAAATCCACATTTAGCACGAGATCAACAGCAACAACCCAAGGAAGGTCTTACAAAGTTTCCCAAGTACACTTCAATTTGCTCTCACAACATTTTACAAATGAGGAAATGAGATGCCCTTTGTTTAGATGACTTGCCAAGAATCACTCTGTTAATGTTGAGCCAGGGCTACAACCACAGTCCGCCAAAGCCCTGATTCTTTCCAAAATCCCTTACTGTTTCTATGCCCCATTACACCAGTCTACATATAACATGCAAAGATATCAAGAGACACTTTTGAGTTAAAAACGTTAGTGGGATTTCTTCATTTGAAGGAAGAATCTAACTCCTTCAGACCCAGTTATGTGATGGATATTATGCATCTGTTTCAACGGGATGAAAAGAGGAAAGCCCCAGCCCCCTCTCCTTTTACTCTTTGAGTGGGAATGGTAGGAGGAGCAGGGATGGAAGGAAGGAAGTGAGGAAGGTAGGAAGGGAGGGAAGAGGGAGGGAGGAAGGGAAGAAAGAGAGAGAAGGAAGGAAGGGAGAAAGAAAGGGAAGAAAGAAAGGCGGAGTAGGGAAGAATTGACATCATGGTTACTTCCATTTTAGGGAATTTTTCTTGGCCAAAAATCCCTATTCCCTCTTCAATTCACCAACTCTTCCATAATTGTTTAAATGAATCACAATGAAATGATCATCTATTCACTCATTTAACAAACCTCCTACAGGAGTTTAAGACATATGCCATGAACAGAAAGATTATAATCTTAAAGAAGGGATTAAAATTGAAACACAAATAACTATAACACAAAACAGAATGTGATAAAATAATAATGGTGATTGTGATATATTATAAAAATACACATTTATGAAGATATAGCTGTGTGCCAGGTACTAGTCTAAGAATATTCTATGTTGTGCATATATGTGTATGTATGTGTGTATGTGTGTGCATGTGTATCTGTGTTTTAATCTGCAGAATAATCCTGTGGGATAAATAGTGACAATATTCTAGTTTTTAGATTAGGTGACTAAGGCTTAGATAAATAATCTATTCAAAGTCAGCCAGCTCCAGGGTGCCTGGGTGACTCAGTAGGTTAAAGCCTCTGCCTTCGCCTCAGGTCATGATCTCAGGGTCCTGGGATCCAGCCCTACATCAGGCTCTCTGCTCAGCAGGGAGCCTGCTTCCCTTCCTCTCTCTGCCTGCCTCTCCGCCTACTTGTGATCTCTCTGTCAAATAAATAAATGAAATCTTTAAAAACAAAACAAAACAAAAAACAAAGTCAGCCAGCTCGTAAATAGCCAAATCAGTCTCAAATCCACATGACTTCAGGGCCCATAGAATCCCACTCAGTGTCTGCTGGAGCTGCATTCCGTACTAAGCATCTTCATCCCCTACCTCACTCTTCCCTTCCATTAGGCAGTATGACTGAGGGCACAGACCTGGAACCAGGCTACCAGGTTGAATTTCAGCTCTGCTGCCCCTGGCTCTGTAACACTGGGGAAGCTACTCAACTTCTCTCTGCCTCCATTCTATCTGTAAAAGGGGTCAGGTTTAATGATTAAATGAATTAATATAGAGAGAGTGCTTAGAAGGCTACCCAGCACGTAGCACATGCAAGAACTGGAGGAGCAAAAACTATTATGATGATATAGATATCATTAGTCTCATTTATCGGCAAGAATACGAAAATGCCCGAAATGAAGTAGCTTGTGCGAGAGGTAATATCTGCTCTTTCTATTATGTAAATCAGGTAGTGTTTAGTGGGAAGAGTAATCAATTTCAATCTAAAGAAGAGGGTGAAGGAAGTTCAGAGACTAAATAGATACTTTTTTTCCAAGTAGAGTCAACATGACGAAAACCACTAAAGGGGAGAAAAGATGGGGAATAGTTAGTAGATCCATGGGGCTAGAACATGGGACCTAGGAATGAACAGTCATCTCATGGAAGGCCTAGAATGGCAAGTCGCCAAAGGCTTCCACCAGAGGGGTTGTGACAGAACAAGCAGCCATGTAAAAGAAAGATAGAGATCGAGAAGTTAGTAAGATATACCCAGTACAGGGTTTTGTATGGGTAGTGGCACTTAAAATAGGTGGAAAAAATTAGGGAAGTGGAAATTATTTATATATGCATTCACTCAATAAGACTATGGTGAGCACTTACTATGTATTTGGCACTCACTAGGGATATAATATGTAGAAAGCAAGATCCAATACCAGTCTATGGGGAGACACATAAAAAGTAAAATAGGTAATAGTAGTACAGTGATAACTGCTATCATTAAACTGATAATAATACAATGATAACTGTGGTAGAATCATGTGGGAGCAGAAACTAACCTAGATGAGAGGGGTCAGAAAGAACGTCTGAAGGAAATGATAGCCAAGTAGTGAGTAGGAGTTAGTAAGAGGAAAGATGCGGGCAGGTTGCATTCCAGTCCAGGGAGAGGCTTGTGCAAATGCCCTGAGGCATGATAGATCACGGTTTCTTAGAGTAAATTGCTGGGAGTTAGATAGAGATGGAGATGGTTTGAGATAAGCAAGTGGAGCCACAGCCTCAAGGACCTTTTAATCAGCATTAATGAATTTCTGTTTGATCATAGGGACCAAGGGAAGTCATTGAATGGCTTTGGGTAGAAAATCATAAGCTCACAATTATTATTTAGAAGGACCACTGTTGTGTGGATTGGAGGAGACAAGAGGCATTGCAGGGTGACCTGATGGGTGGATAGAGTTATAGACCAGTCTATAGAAGACTGTGAATTTTATAGGGACATTGTCATAAAAATATAAATAGGAGGATTTAAAATAAGTTTAGGAGGTAGAACTGGCAAGATCTGGTGATGATTGGATGTCGAGGTGAGTGGGAGAACAAGAAAGACCAAACCGAGTCATCAAGAATAATGATGCTCTGAGGTGGGAGAAAAAACATGGCAAAGGATATAATCCCTACTGGAAAAGGAAGAAGAGTCAGAGAGGGAGATTGAAGTCAAGGACAGAGAGCATTCCAAGCAGGAACATGTTGTCCCAGAGTAGTATGCTTTAAAGGGGAGGACAAGAACACTCAGAAATTTTCACTGGATTTGGATTATTCAGGTGTTTATTCAAGGAGTTTGAAAAAAAATGTATTTGATTCCTCCCAGTGCCAGGCAGTCTCTAGTCAGTCCTTTTCCAACTAGTTCCTAGGCATTTCTCTTGCATTCCTAGCTAGCTTGGATGTTCTGCGGGTGCGTCACTCATCCCATAACTTCCAGGAGGTCCTCTGAATCAAGGATCCTCCAAGCTAGCTTTTCCTTTCTTGAGGGTATTCTGGGGACCTGTGTACTCCTGCTGTGTTGATCTGTACTTCTCAGTATGTTCCACATATTTCATGCATGCTACTCTAATTTCCCCCAGTAGATCTCTGACTCCTAAGGGTACAGGGATTAGGCATTTTATACTTACGAAGTTTGCCAGCTTCCCCACACCACTTACACACCTGCCATGGGCTCAGCAGAGTGTCTGCAACCAGGATGGCCCACCCAACTGGCTAGCGACCCTTGCCCTACTGACCAGCTGTCTACTTTGCTTCCCTCTCTGGCTGCTGCCAGAGTAACTACCTTGAAATCACAGGTAGCATCATAAGCATTCTCTGCCCGAGTCCCTTTCAGCATCACCTCTATTAAAACCACACCCTTAACTCCCAGTGTGTGTCATAATGGTCCTTCGATATCTGGCCTGAAACTTCTCTTCTCCTAGATTATTCATTCAACATCCTTTCAACAAATTCTACTGAAAAACAGGCAGGAAACACAGGGGGATTAAGAAAAGGAAAAACACAACTGTTCACATGGGCTATAACCTCCTATCGAGAGAAAAGAGTAAACGAACAGGCTTTAATTTCAGGTAGTGAGGGATAAGCTATGAAGTCCCTAGAGCAAGATAGGAAAATGGAGAATGATGGGGACCACCTCCTATGAAGGAGGGGAGGGGCGTCCCGGGGAGGAAGCATGAGCAGAGATCCAGATCAGGTGAGGATGAGAACTGTCATAGCTAAAAGGGGGTTAGACAGAAGGGAGACATTAGTAAAGACCCAGAGGTGTGGCAGGACCTACATGGGTGTTCTCATCCAACTGTATTTTCCAGAATCCCTTGCAGCTATGACTCTGGCTATCAATTCAGTTTTGCCAGTAACCTCGACTTCTTGAGATTTGAGAGAGGGTAGAAGTGAGGCTGTGGTCTCCTTCCTGTGATTTCTGGCTGCCACGCTGTCTGGGAAGGACATGGTTTTTCTACGTTCATTCTCTGGTGTCCAGCAGCTGCTCTGGAAGTGGGTGCTGCTTTCTGGGAATCCCAGTCCATAGCCCAGCTCTCACTAAGTGCCTGTACTTGCTCCTCCTGCTGACGCTTTAGGCCTGGGAAATAAACATTGTCCTCTTCGCCAGTTCCTGGTGTCTTGCCATGGCTTGTTGGTTCCCCTAAGCCTGCCCACACCTTTGCCCCAGGTCCCTTCACTGAGCTTTCATCAGTTACTCTCTGGGGTGTGCCATGTACTTCCAGAGCAGAAGTTAGCCAGAGAGGGACCCCTGGGTGGCTCAGTCGTTAAGCGTCTGCCTTCGGCTCAGGTCATGGTCTCAAGGTCCTGGGATCAAGCCCCGCATCGGGCTCCTTCCTCAGCAGGAAGCCTGCTTCTCCCTCTCCCACTGCTTATGTTTGCTCTCTCACTGTCTCTCTCTCTCTAATAAACAAAATTGTTAAAAAAAAAAAAAAAAGAAGAAGAAGAAGAAGTTAGCCAGAGAAATGCCATGGCCCGACCTGAGGGAAAGACTGGAAACCTTCCGGGCTGTGAAGTGAATGGTTCAAAGGAGTAAGGGGCTTTTGAAGAACCAGGGGAAAGGACCATGGCAGGGGCCAGAGAGCATGGAGAGCATGAAGGCTGGCGCAGTGGGCAGAGGCCCGTCCTGTGGAGCCTGGGCAGCTACACAGATGCTGAGTGACCAGGCCCAGCCAGCAATCAGGTTTGACTCTGAAAGCAAAGCTCTTTCTTGTCCTGTCCCACTATGACCTCCAGGACCTGCCCTTTTTAATGTTCGCTACACTTATATTTCCTTCCCTCCAGAAATCCCACAGTAATAAGTGGGTTAAAGGGTCACCTGGGGAAAGATACCTATGAGCCAGATTCCCCTGACACGGCTGCAATCCTGACCTGTCACACTGCCAGGAGAGAAGGGCTCTGAGCCATCCCTACCTGTAATGACTTGGGAGAGGACACAAGGTTATGAAGTCCACCATGCCCCAAGAGGCTGGTTTTCGTACCCTTCCCCCTGACAGGCCTCACTGCCTGCATAGCAAAGTTTCTTTTGCAAGCTATCTATTGTTCTTCCATGGTACCTGCTGCCCACAGCTGTTCCTCTGAGGTGCCCACCAAGAGCCGCGTCTCAGATGTGCTTGCTTTTGTTGTCCCTCAGCTATTAATGCACTTGGGTGCGATGTCATATTTCCTTAGACTTAAGAGCTATCAAACTTCCCTGTAACGAAAAAGTTCCCAAGCTGCTCTTAAAGCCTAGACCTTAGCACCATCCACAGGGAACTCAATGAAGTGCCAGGTAGTTGGAGGAGGGCTTTGTATTTGCAGGATGGACACTCTCATGGACACTTTACAAATCAGTGAGGGCCGAGACACCCAGAGTCTCCGGGACAACTCTCTAAACCTGTTGGAACCCCTTCCCTGTACCTGGTCCCATGTGGCTGTTTTTGAAAATCTCTCTTTGGCTAAGCTGAAACCTCTATAATTCAGAATCATTGCCATTTTAAACTCAATTTGAATTATGAAAAGTCTAGAACTGTGGAATGTTAATGAATGCAGCATATTTCCTTTAAAGGGCATTGAGCTTCTTTCAATTTGTGATCTGGTGTAATGAACATGTAGGCATCATGTAAGACCCACACAAGCATCACAGTTACATGAGGAGCAGGCTCAGGAATTGTCAAATTACCAACACCTCCATGCTATAAGGGCCTTCTCTGCAATCTTGATTATTCTGTTTATCAACACAATGAAGTGCTTGAATAAGCCACACTTGCTGGCCAAATCCTAGCCATCCTTCTAGACCGATTCAAGGTCTACTTCTTCCATCGAGGTGGTCTGTTCTCACGGATCTTCCCAAACAACTTGTCATTAAGTTTATAATCTATTCTACTTATTTTGCTCTGAATTATTAAAATAGTGCCTAGTGGAACTTGAAACATATTAAGGACCCCTTCATGGGGAGGTATTTTGAAATTTTATGAGGGTGTTTTGGGTTCTCATAATGACAAAGCAGTGATAGCATGTGGTGGAAAGAGAACAGGGATCCGAAAAGTTCAGCAGTGCTGGAGACAGTCCTGCATAGCAGAGAACTGCCTCATCTCCTACATAAACCTTGAGTGTCCCACTGGACACCCAGAGGCTGAATGCATGCCTTGACATGTGGCGAGATTTCACACAAGAGATATGCTTTCCATGATGCCTTATCACTATCCTACCCCATGTCACAACATCAGGCATTATTCTGACACTACATTTATAAATAAAGATAAGCTCATTTGTGAGAAATAACATGCTTCCTCATTTCTCTACCTCAACAGCCTGTAATTTGAATTGGTACATTGCCCCTGCTTCAGTTAAAGCTATTTCTCTCTCTCTCTCTCGTTTCATGCACAAGTAAGTCTGGTCTGTTACTAGTTACCTAGTCCTAGAATATATGTGTTTATAACTCTGCCTTTCCATTTAATGTATATCTTGCACAGAACAACTTCTGACCTCACTTTTCTTGAGCCCAAATATATTCATTATAAGCAGGTGCAATTATGTGACTATTTCATTGCATCATCTATTGTAGGTGTTTCTAAAAATTTACATTTTGAAGTAGATATTATTTATTTAAAAATACTCGCTTTTTACTTCTCATTTATATTATAGTTAGGTCATTATACTGATTTTATTATGTATATAAGTATGTTATAATATCTGCAAATTTCATTTCAATTTGGTAAGTGAGGCATTACAAATTATTTGTTATAAAAGGGAATATTAAATATAATAAGTTTGAGAACCACTGATCTATTACAAGCCCTCATTTTTCAGAGGAAGAAAGTAAGGTACAGAAAAATTAAATGACCTGATCAGCAAAGTTCTGATCTGACTTTCAGTCCAGTTCTCCTATTTTGTTCTCTAATTTTAGTTGAATAATGAGTAGCCCTCATTTTTGACAGTAGAATTATACTCATAATCTCCTTGAGAACAGAACCATTTTGTACAATTCCTTTTTCTGTAATCATCACAGTGACTAACACAGCATTAGACATATAGTAGTTACCTAATATATTCTTAATATATCAGTTGGGTTGAATTGAATTGCATCAAGTTGAAATTAAATTATTCAAATCGAATAGTGAAGTGTTAATGTTTTATGGAAAGTAGTGCCTTCCAATATGAAACAATCAGAGCCATCAGGTCTGAGCCAGGAAATCACTGTGGACCCCTCCCCTCACCATCCTTCATTTGTTTCCAGGCCCTTGCCATGGAACTACATGTTTACCTCCTCTCTTCTCACAGCTGAACTTCTTGGCTCTGAGTCCTTCCAAAAGGCCTACTGGCATTCATCTCTGACTATCCTTTTACTAACCATATCCCCTGGGATAAAGACTGGGTGCAATGCTGGGTTAGGTGGGTTAGGCCTTAAGATATTTTCAAGAAAAGAGTTAAAGGTCCATTTTTCCCTGTTCATTTTTTTTTTTAAGGTTCTGAATTATTTTTTTTTCCTGACTCTTTCCAAATGTGTTAGGAAATCTGGTCTATGATGAGACACTTTGTTGACATGCTACAGGAGCTAATTTTACATGTCAGTGGGAATGCCACCAAAACACTGACTCAAGCCATATTCCAAAAGTAGATTAATTGTTCTATCTTCCTCATGAATGTGCGTGTGTGTGTGTGTGTGTATGTGTGTACGTGTGTGTGTGCACATAAGGGGGAGTGAGAGAAAAGATCACTCTTTTTTAGCTATACCTAATTTAGCTGACAAAATTGAAAATGTGTAGCAAGGAGGTGGGAGGTACATGAAGGAGCATCAAAAGCTATTTGCAAAACAGTAGGGTCATGAGAGTTGTGACCAGATGCGTGACCTACAAGGATAAAATTACCTGGGACAATAATAGAAAAATATATGTCATGGGTATAGACACTGCATAGGCCAAGCTAATAAGACATAAATCCTGCTTTCATAGATAACACACACACACACACACACCACTGCCATCATCGCCACCACCACCAGCAACACCAACAGCAATAACAAAAGTAAACAAAATTATCCTGCTTGTGATATAGATAAAGTTATAGGATCTTTACTTCCGCCTAAATAATCATAAATAAATAAATATTCTAAACACTGCCAGAGGACTGAAGACACAAACTTGAGCAAACTAAGAAAAGAGAGCTCCTAAGGCATTCACCTTTCCCAAGACCTTCAAAGCCTGGACCACTGAGCTGAATGCAAACTTCCAAAGCACAGAGAGCAGCAGGTAGGACTTGATGGCAGACAAAAGTCATTAATGACTCAAAACTTTCCATTCATCTATAAAACAGGGAGAAGTCTCCCATGTATCTGAAAGCTGGTGACTCAGCGATGAATCAGAGCAAATTTCCAGAATCTCATCAGCTGTGAGAGCTTAGTTCTTAATGAAAAGAAAACATCCATCCTATTCTTGAGGTATTCTCTGGTAGGGAACTGAGTGAAACTAAAGGGGTGACAAAGTCAAGACTCTTTTGGACCCAGGCTAATCCACATCAGGTTGACTCAGCCCTCCTCCTATGGCAAAACAGAAAAACAACAGTGAAGTGTTACAGAAACAAACACTGTTGGCTTCAGTTGTTAGTGCTCTTTTGTGTGTTATAAGAACACAAAAAGGCAAGAAAATGTGATCCAAAGTCAAGACAGGAAACAGTCAATAGAAGCAGTGCCAGAGATGATGGCCTAGATGTTGGAGAGATCCGAATCTAAAATAATTATGGAAAAATGTTAAAGGATATAGTGGAAAGGCAAACGCATGTGTGAAGAATGGCAAGGGTCAGAGACGTGGAAGCTACAAAAAAAAGAAACAAATGTAAATGCTAGAAATGAAAAATATAGTATCATAAATAAGGACTTTATTAAGTGGATTAGCAGAGTACAGAACACAGGAGAGGGCTAATAAACCTAAAGATACATCAACAGTCTAAACTAAAGCACAAAAACAAAGATGAATGAATGAAAAATAGAAAAGAACATCCTAGACCTGTTGTATAATAGCAAATGTTTCAACTTACAAGTAGTCCCAGAGGAAAGAAGGAAGAGTGTGGGGCAGCAGAAATACCAGGAACGATAAGCGATAAACTGTTGAAAGACATCAATTCACAGATCTCAGAAGGCCAATAAATCCCAGGCAGGGTAACCACAAAGAAACCATACTTAGGTACACAGTAATCAAACAGCCTAAAATACAAGATAAAAAGCAGATCTAAAAGCAGACCAAAAAAAAAAAAGACACACTATATCCTGGGGAATAATGACAAAAAGATGACTAACTTTTCTCTAGAGATACTGTCAACAAGAGGCAGTGGAATGGCATAAAGTGCTTAAAGGAAAAAAAAATGTCAACTTAGAATTCTATCCAATAAATATGTCTTTCAGTTTTCATATACTTCTATATAAACATATAATTGTGTATATATATGTAAATACATTGTACATCTGCATATTAACATATATACATATTTTATATATGTATTATATATAAAATACAAATTACATATTACATATTAAATATAATTATATATGCAAATCTAAATGTATTTTTTTAAAAGATTTTATTTATTTATTTGAAAGAGATCACAAGTAGGCAGAGAGAGAGAGAGAGAGAGAGAAAGACAAAGAGAAGGGGAAGCAGGCTCCCCACTGAGCAGAAAGTCCGATGCAGGGCTCGATCCCAGGACCCTGAGATCATGACCCGAGACGAAGGCAGAGGCTTAACCCACTGAGCCACCCAGGCCCCCCTAAATGTATTTTAGAAACAAATATATATTTATTCATTATATACATTTCATGTATATAAATATGAAGGGTATATTCAATGGGTAAAGTTCTAAGCTAACATATAAATACACCCTAGATGACATACATAAAAGACTATTATTGACTTTTTAAACAAAAACAATAGCAATCATGGGGTTTATAGCATATACAGTTATAAAATATAGACAACAAGAGCACAGAGGGTTATATACAATTATACAATTACAGACTCATCTACATTCGTAAAATAGTACATGTTATTTTGTGATAATTCCATATATCATTGACAATTTTTTGAGAAAATAATAAATAGCATTAATTTCAAGAAGGGTTAGGTTGGGATTTGCTTCCTCCAGCTTTTGGTACTATATATATAAACCCCTTATTATATTGTTAAATCCAGGACATATTTTATTTTCTTTTTTCTGACCCAAGAAATAACACTATTTAAAAATAGAATTCCTCAGATATTCTGTTAACATTGCTATCACAGACAACAAATTCAGAAGTAGCATGGTACAGAGCAAAGACTATTGGATTTAGAGTCAGGCAATCTAAATTCTGGCTCTATCACTTGGGCATTGTGTGACCTTGGGCATTGTGAGACCTTGGGCATGTAACTTAAATGTTCTGAACTCAATTTTCTCATCTGCAAAAAGAAGCCAATGATTCCCATTTCACAGTATCATATAGGCTCAAAAGAAAATGCCAATTCTTCAACCCCCTTCAAGCTCCAAACCTACTTGGTAACCAAGAAAAAGTAGTTCAATTCTGTATGTATTTTTTTGATAGGAATGCCTGGAAATTTGATTTTATTTCCTTTATATAAAAGCCATGGAATGATATCTTGTTTCCAAAAAATAAGGTAAAAAGGAAAAAAAAAACATTATTTGAGACTTAAAAAACCACATTTGAATGAGCCATAGCAACACAATGACTCAGAAACAAGTAGATTTTTCTGCAGATGTTTTTGGAGTTCTCAAGTAGTTGGGGGTCAAATCTGGCAAATTCATAAGAGGATTCATGAAGTCCTAGAAAGCCATAAAGTATGTGAAGAAGGAAGGGAGAGGAAACATTCATGCCTGCGTGACTGTACAACCAAGCACAGCAGCAGGGGACAGCTGGCAGACTTCGGAGGGGCTCGTCCTTGGAAGAGGAGACAGGCAGGCATATTTCTGAGCCCCTGCTCTACCACTTCCTAGACGTACGATTCCATGAAAATCCCTTGACATTCCTGATTTTCAGTTTCTACCACTGTAAAACAACATAATAAAATCCACCTTCCAGGGTTGTTGAAAATACTGAGATCAAGCCTATAAAACAAAGATTGAAAACTAGAAAAGTTTGGATCATATCTGGTTGGCAGATATATTTTATGTTAATATTTAACATATTCTGTAGAATATGATATGTTTCCTATTTTTTAATTATTTGCCAATTATAAAATATTTCAAATTTTAAAAATCTTTATTTCTGTATTCTCTTGAAATAATGATAGATCTGGTAAACTTTTATCTGTGTTTCCCCAAAAGATTGACCAGTTAAAGCTAAGAAGTAACTACCTTCTGTATATATGGCTTATTTTCTCCAGATCTCCTCAGACGCCATCTTTCCTTATTGTCTCACCTGTACTGAAGGCCAGTTTATTTGTATTACCTGCCTGACCCTAAGAAAACTGTTTTCCCCTAGTGGTGTAAAGTGTCTAGCTCTACAGTTGATATAGATATCCTCTTCCCATTCTGCCTTGAAGGTCCCCTGACCAAAACTGGAGAGGAGCCCAACTGGTAAGATTGGTTCCTTAAGAACCAGACTGTTCTCTTAACCTAGAACCTTAGCCAGTTATCCTCATTTCAAGAACATAAATGAAGAAAGGAAGATCAGTGACACGTTCTTTGCCTAAAGACATAGACCTATTTCTCAGAATGTTGGGGTTAATGCTAGCTACAGAAGGACACCATGATGCATTAAATAAATTTAGAAATCTTTTCCAGGAACCTGGGATCTCTGTGAGACCCCATTTGGATTTGATGTACCTCAGCTGTGGAAGGTAGTAGTATGGATACTGTGCTCTGAAGTTCAGGAGGAGGAAAGGGAAATCAGAGGCAATTTTCCCACAGAGACCATTAAAGTTTACTAGTCCTTGACTCTTAACCAAATCCATCAGTGCAAGTTTTATTAATGGAAACCACAGTCCTCCAGAAGGCCAGGTAGAGAGGCCAGAGTCTGATTCCACCTACTGTATTAGGAGATACAGGGGAACTCTGTATTATGAAGAGGGAAAAGGTGGTGGGCTGTGTGAGAGGTAGTGTAGGAATGGGATAAGGCTCTTTTCAGCAAAAAAGTTTATTATTGCAAAAAAGAATGAGAATGTGTTTGAGAAGATGTGGGGCAACTGGAAATTCTGCAGCTCAGCCTCTAGCTTACTGTGGCAGGTGACAGATGTATAGATCATTCAGGTTATGTGAGAGAGCTACTGGGAGCTAGCAGCAGGTTGGTTAAGATGAAAAGCATTCATACATCCAGGTCTTCAACACCTGCCATCTATGATTAAAAATTGATTGGAAGCATCTGACCTCCCTCTTTCCCCAGAGCAGTCAACTATGGACATCAGGGACAGCCTGAATGGACATTTGGAGGTGGGAAGCAAGAAATATTGAGTCCAGAAAAGAGCCTTAATACCCAGTGAGTGTTCTGGGATCAGATGAGACCCTGATGGGTGGGATAGGATTGTGACCCTCAGCAGGAAGGAATGAGATACGATGTCTTTTAGGAACCTTGTCTTCCACACCTGCAAGTCTCAATATTACAACTGGAAGAGATTAAGAAGGTAGCTAGTTCAGTCCCTTTTGCCCTAGATTTATAGATGAAGAAATGACTTTCTCAAACTCCCATACTGAATTGGAAGAAAAGGTGGTGTTACAACTCCTGGATCTAAGGTCAGTGCCCTTGCGACCCCTGGCAGCCTTCCCAGGGTTCCGCCCTGTCCTGGTCTCAACATCCCCAAGCATAAATACTTGGGTAAAGGAGAGTTAGAGTTAGAACCCCTGGCCTCAGGGACTCTGATCATCTGACTTGATGAATCTGATTCAGTTCTCTTCAGTAGGAGGGTCATGGCTGAGGTCTGCAGTGGTTGAATTCTCTAATATTACTCTGGAATTCAAGCTTTCCATCTCTACCTGGAATTTACCTTAATAATAAATCTACCTATGATTTGTTGACAACCTACAATTTGCTGGGCATTGGTCTAAAAAAGCCTATTGAGTGACCATGCCCACTTTATAGATGGAAAGACAAAGATGTCTAGTAACCTACCCCAGGTCTCCCCACAAGTAACAAGAGGTGTTCTAGTTCTGCCTGAAAGTGGAGCCCCTGCTCTGAGCCCCCGACTCCCTCAGGCACTCTTTTCCTGGTCAACTGATCTCCCCACATCCTGCCACCAGTGATGTGGTGTTTCTATCAATCCTGACACTGAGTTCTGTCACCCACACAAGGGATGCTTTTTGTTACTTGAAGGTATCTAGAAAGCTGGCTTCCTCCTCCCTCCCACCAACATGTCCTTGAGAGGTCACCACTAATCTCTTTCTCCCCCTTGCCATCACTTCCCTCCAGTTGGCAAATGGCTCTGTCAGCAGCTCCTGGAAGCTCAATACAGGCACCCAATACTTCTTTTCTCTTTCATTCTCAGGCATGTATTATTTTTTGCTCTAAGTCATATGATTATTATAAAGGCAGTTCCTCACCTAATGTTTCTGTAAAATACTATATGCCTTTAGCAAGAAAGGTGGGAGAGAAAGCCTCATCACCACAAGAGGTAATTTCTGCCTGTGTTGATGTAAAGTCAAGGGGGTGAGGCATTCATTGCTTACACATTCAAGTCTGACCTCGGTTAGTGGGCAAATGGAAGAGAAAGTAATTAGTTTCTTTAATGGCTCAGAAATATACCAAAAAGGGGGGATGGGGAGGGCAGTGGTGATTGTTCAAATCAGCAGGTTTGGGAGTTTAATTTCTTTGTATTCATTAAGCTTCAAGATCTCTCTGACATGCTTCATTATAATACAGTGGCCCAGCTGGAAGAGACCTATTATTGAGTTACAAAAATGATAAATTAGTGGGACAAAGGTTATTTGTTTCTTGAGTTGCTATTTGAAAATTCTGGGCACAGATTTCTCTATTAAAGGGCAGAAAGGTGAAGATATTTGTTTCCCTCTGTTAGACAGTATTAAGGAGAGAAAGTGGAATGTTTTCCTCAAACTACCCTGACAATGTCACTCAGCAAGTGAGCCTCACTCTTTCACCTCAAGCCCTTCTCAGATTAACGATACTAGGAGAGTTGGCCTGAGCTCCCTGAGTTTTGACTCCTCTCATGTTCCTTAGCATCAGAATTTCTGAAAGTTATAGATGAAATAAGAAAATTACAAGTCTTTTTTTCTCATATTTCATTTCATCTTTAAAGCAGACAGTGTGGTACAATGGAAAACACATGTACTGGTGTGCAATCCCAGCCCCCCATCTTGTACTAACACAGCACTTAAAAGCTCTGAGCTTTTTCTCCTGCTAACTAGGAATAATGATATTCTGCAAGATGACTGTGATGATTCAAACTTTTGCATGCAGTATGTGCATATCTGTGTACATACTCCTAGATACATATGTGCATGTGTTATGCACCTATTTCCCAACACTGCACCTGCCCCATAGTAGGCACTCAAGAATTGCACCAGATTTCTAGCTTCACCATGCTGAGCTTTCGTTCTTTAATTATATCCAACTTGAGTCTATGTATAGTACTAGACCATGTCCCTCAAAGCACTGCATTAGAAAGACATGCATATTTCACTTAGATTTCACGTGGAGAGAAGAAGGAGGTTTTACATGGCACACAACATAGAACTCTAATGAAATTTCTCATCAGTCGTTTCTGGAAAAGCTGCAAATCACAATCTGTGTGATTAACACACCATGGTAATGTGCAGTGCTGGGCCTCCAAGCCTTGCCTCTTGCAGATTCTCCCCCTAAAATTCTTTTCCTGTTGGCTACGGTGTCATGCCACCTTTGGACAGGTACATCTAAAATTATTTCTCTTACACAATCCCATCAGCTTTAGGCTATACTTTAAAACACCACTAATCAATAATTCACTAATTTTCTCAGGGAGACCCCACTGTGGCTCTCACATGTTCCTAGGGTATCCTCCTACCCAAGAGGTTTATCAAACGAGAACCTCATATCCCTTAAAGGAAGATGTGGAGTTGCTAGTGGCAGTAGTGATGTGGGAAACAAAGGCAAAAGATATGTAACTTAAAATCTCCTTACAGCTCTTAGCCCACTGATAGACAACTGAAACATGCACAGTGTGACCTCATGGAACTCATGGCTGACTAAGTACCTTTACATTTAAAAGTAATGGTATCGTGGCAGCAGCTGGCCCCTAAGTTCCTGAAAGCCTTGCTCTCAGGTTCCTTGGAGGCTTGTGCCATCCCTAACCCCCATTAATAAAAAAGTACACAGTCACTGCTCACAATCCCAGTGTAACTCTTTCTGCCTATAGGTCTTATCCCATGAATAGGAAAGGGGTTAAGGTATAGGCCAGAGAGAAAGTAGGCCCCTGACTCTCCTGACTGGGCTCTGAAATTATTCCTGGCAGATGGAGTCACTGAGACAGAGCTGAACAAGAGATAAGGGGAAAAAACCAAAAGGTACAAGAATCTCAAGGCCACAAGCTTCCCAGTCAGTTCTCAATAAAAGATTGCCATTAAAAGCCCTCAGTGGCAATCCATTTGAGATCCTTCTCACTCTAGAGGGCTTTTTCTTTTCTTTCTGTTCTCACCTTCACTTAATAAACTTTCATTTCACTTTCATTTTACTTTTGTGTCCACGAGATTCATTCTTTGACTCAGTGAGACAAGAACCTTGCAATCCTACAACAGTAGCATGACAATAACTTAAAAAAAAAAAAAAAGAAAGAAAGAAAGAAAAGAAAAGAGAAGACAAAAAATAAAAGGAGGGGAAAAAAAGCTGCTTTCCATATGGCTTACTCACACCCACCAGAGATGCAAGGAGCATCTGCTTCAGGAGTGTTTGCTAAAGCTCTGGGATATGGAGAGAATGCTCCCAAAATGAGGTTAAGCCCTTCCAGAAGGCGCAACAACAACTTCTCAGGGACCAACAGCCTCTGGGCAGAAATGGCCCAAGGCTCATGGCCCCAGGCAGTATTAAAGGAGTACTTATCAAAATTGGGACAATAATCAATTCAGCCTCAGAATCAGAAAGCATTGTTGGGGGCACACTTGGTTTACAAAAAGCTTGTTTTGTTGGTGCTTTGAATAAGCTCCAAAGGAGAGAATATGTTTGGAAATGAAAAATTCAGGAATTTCTATATTGTGAAAGGTGTTTTGTGCTGCAAAAGCCTTTTTGCGTATTTCATTTCACTTAATTCTCAGCACAGATTTTGAAGTATTATTTATTGTGCCTACTTTATAGATGAACAAAAAGCATTTCGGTAACTGCCAGAGGATATACATCTAATAAGCCATTCCAAGGCCAGTGCCCTTCCCACTCCACCTGTGGTCTTTTCAGTTACCATCTAATGCTGTGTTACAATTTGACTCATACTTAGCAGCTTAAAATAGCACCCATTTATTATCTCACAGTTCTGTAGTCAGAAGTCCTGGAAGGCTCAACTGGGTCCTCTGCTCCTGGTCTCAACAAGAATGACGTCAAGATGTCAGCGGGCTCGTGGTTTTTTTTTTTTTTTTTTTCCAAACTCTGGGGGAAGAAACTGTTTCCAACCTCATTCAGTTGAGTGGTGGAACTCAGCTCCTTTGGTCGTAGCACGGGCACCGGGTCCTGAGAGAAGCCTTTGTCTTTCCTATGGCTACCTCTGTTCCTTCTCACCCTCTCTATTTTAAACTAGCAATGCTTTGGATAATGCCTCTGGCAAATTAACCCTCTCTATCTTTTTTAGAGGATTCCCATGATAGATCAGGCCCTCCAGGATCATTTCCATATCTTAAGGTCACCGGACTAGGGACTTAAATTTTGTCTGCAAAACCTTTTCACAGCAACACCTCGATTAGTGTTTGATAACCATGGGGCAGCAGCCCTTGTGTGGGGGAGCATCCTTTGAATTCTGCCTACAACAGTGACTCTTGATCTTTCGTTAAGAATCACCTACAGTACTTGTTGACACTTGGCTCCCCCTGTCTGAGCAGCGCCCAAATGCATCCTCCTACTTAACAGGCTCCCCTCCCTATTCCTGGCCTTACTATGACTCCGATGTGGGTGGTCCCCCGACCATGTTTTGAGAAGCATTGTTCTACATTTAGCTATACCAGTGATCCTTTCTTAAACCCACCTATGTACCAGGCTTCTTCTATTTCTACAAATTATTAACTCACTTAATCTTCACAACAAACACTAGAAGTTTAACACTCTCATTGGCTCAAGTGTACAGGCCCAGACAGATTAAGTAACTTCTTCAATATCACACAGCTAGTAAATGTCAGAGCTGGGATTTCAAGTCAAGCAGGTTGGTTCCAAAATCCTTGTTTCTAACCATTATGCTACACTGTCAGTTAGAACATACATTTGTTATATGCCCTAAACAAAGTGCACACTAGACTGAGGACCACCTCGGGAGGCCTTTCAGTGCTATTGACATCTGGCATGGAAGAGTATAGAGGAGGTTGGCAAGGTGAAATGCTACAAGGGGGTAGTCAAAACCACTCTAGGCCATCTCAGATCTACCACCTATCCCTCCTTGAAAAATTCTGCAGTTACATACATCATTTCAGAGAGTTGCTTCAATTAGCTTCTGTCATTGTTGCCCTCAAAACTTGGGAATAGAAGATGGCTGGAGGAAAACAGGATGATAGGGAGTGTGCTCAGCCTATAGAAGCCAGGTTTTCTTAGGATAGAAATCCCCCCAACACTGCCCAGAAACTTTACAGATGGCCACCCATGGTACCTAGACCAGAGTATCAACTCAAGAACTGGCTTCTTGTTCTGACAATGGATAGGAATCCAGTGTAACTTGACTACATTGGAATGTCCTCATCCTTCACCCACCAGCTTTCCCATCACTGATGTTACTGGACATCACCTATACCCTTTCACCACAACACAGCAGCAGGACAAAGATTAGGACTCTGAGTCACCACTCCACAAAACTACCACCTCCTGCACCCCTTGTTTACAAGCCTCTCTGATTCTCATAGTTATAACATTCAGGTAGCATTTAGTTTGCATAGCCTCAGCCATTCTGCTCAATGTGCAGCCTGGGAAATACTAATGATTGGCAACAGGACCTTAGCTGAACCCTGCAAACTGGCCCAGACCCAGAGCACAGGTGACTGGTTCTTTTGTGTGACATCCAGCCAGCACAGGGACCCAAAGAAGAAGGACCAAAGCCACTGCCCTCCTGATTTTCCATCCCCCAAAACCACACATCTTCCCTTTGGAGGTGGTCCACAGAATATTCCACTTGTTACAGATATCCAAAACAAAACAAAACAAAACTGAATAGACTTCCAGGGAAGATGAAGGAGCAGGAGGACTCTAAGCTTACCCTGTCCCATGGATACACTAGGTAACACACAGATCAGTGTGAACAACCCAGAAAATGACCCAAAGACTTGAAGAACAGACTCTCCACTAGAGAAATGTCACATCAAAGAGGGTAGGAAGGGCAGAGATGTGGTTGGGCACTAAAGAGGCCTATGAGACTGTCTGTGAGAAGGAGGGATGCTGTGGGTGCAGAGAGGGGAGAAGAACAGACTCCACACCAGGCACCATGGGCATGGGAAATCCCCATCTTATTTGGCTTTGAATACCAAAGGGGCATAATTTTGTGAGTTCTTATAATCAGCAAGGCTTAATACCTGAAACATTAAGAAATCAGTGGGCTCAGCTCTAGGAGAATCAGAGAGCAATAAGAAACTGAGTTCCCACCCTTGAAGAGACAACACATCAAATAGCCCTGTGACGATACAGCGCAGAAAGAGCAGTTTGAAAAACACCTAAGGTACACAGGAGGGAGATTTATTTACTAATCTCAGATTATGGGCTAGAGAGGTAGGGATCCTTGGGTGACATCTCCAGGAACTAAAATGCTGGTGGGAGCCATTTCTCTCCCTGCCTCCCAGCATAGACACACTGACACCTACAGGAACCAGTGTGGTGCCAACACTTGCTACCTAACATACTAACACTGTGCTCCAACCCCACGTTCTCCTGCAAAAATACCCCTTCCACGCAGGCTTCTGCTCCATGTCTCCTCCCACAGCAGAGCTGCACAAACCTTGCTAACATTGTGCACTCCTCACCCACATTTTCCTGTGGCCCTGCCCCCCACCAATATGTCTTTGTAACAAGTCTATCCAAAGAGGTTCCACAAGTCTGGTAATGTGTAAGTGGCCTGACAGGATCCAGCATTACTCCAAAGTAACTTCTCCCTTGTGGAGAAGAGAAAATAACCACACATACCACCCCAACTGCAGTTCCAGCAGGGAGCTCAGGGAAGACATCTGGTCTGACAATAGACCCCACCCACCAATGAAAGCTTCTCAGAGGACAGCACAGGGAAAGTGTCTGGAGTTTGGTGCTATAGAATCTCTGACAAATGCCTGGTCTGATCAACTCAATCCCAAGGCACTCAGACTAGCTTACTAACAATACAGGAACCAAACCCTGGCCATGACAGGCAAAGAGAGTCATCACAGATGACTGGACTGAAGGTAAAAGTGGTTTAACCATAACAAGAGGGCACACACAACATACATAGGAGATACATCTGGAGCTCCAGGTTCTGGTGAACAGGGAACATTGCAGGACCTCTTCTTCGTAAGGCCACTACTTTCAAGAACAGAAGACATAACTAACTTTCCTAACACATAGAGACAGACACAGAGAGTTAGGCAAAATGAGGAGACTGGGGAGTATATCCCAAATGAAAGAATAGGACAAAATCACAGCAAGAGACCTAAGTGAAATGATTAAAAGTAATATGCCTGATATAGAATTTAAAGCAGTGATCATAAAGATACTCACTGGAATTGAGAAAAGAGTGGTGGACATCAGTGAAACACTTAACAAAGAAACAGAAATCATAAAAAAAGAAACAATCAGAGATGAAGAACTCAATAACAAATTAAAATAACACTAGATAGATATTAGACTAGAGGAAGCAGAAGAACAGATCAGTGACCTGGAGGACAGAGTAATAGAAAACAATTGAGCTGAATAAGAGAGAGAAAAAACTAAGAATAACTAAAAAAAATGAAATAGACTTAGGAAACTCAACAATGCCATCAAGTGTAATAACATTTGTATTATAGGGATCTCAGAAGGAGAAGATATTAAAAAAAAAAAAGGAAAGCAAAAAATTTATTTAAAGAAATAGAGCTGGGGAGGAGGCAAGATGGTGGAGGAGTAGTGGACCCTGTTCCAACTGGTTCCTTGAATTTAACTGGATATCTACCAAACCATTCTGAACACCCACAAAACCAGTCTGAAATGTAAGAATATATATCTGTATCTCTACACTGAGAAAAGCACTGTTTTTTGCAAGGTAGGAAGGGCAGAGTCATGAATCTGTGGTGAGATATCAGAAGATAAACAGAAGGGAGAGGGAGGGCCCCTGGATGGCTCAGTCCTTAAGCATCTGACTTTGGCTGAGGTCATGATCCCAGGGTTCTGGGATTGAGACCCGCATTGGGCTCCCTGTTCATCAGGGCACCTGCTTCTCCCTCTCCCACTCCCCTTGCTTGTGTTCCCTCTCTTGCTGTGTCTCTGTCAAATAAATAAAATCTTAAAAAATAATAATAATAATAATGAGGAGGGAGCCTCCATAAGTTGCTCCTGGAAAGTAATACAACACCAGAGCACAAAAGCAGAATCCTTAGAAATCTGTTCTAGGGAGAGACATCCCTCTTTGAAAGGGGTTCTGGAAGTGAAAAGCCAGAATTCTAGGTGGAACACTGTGGTATCAGGATATGAGAAGCTCTGGAGCCAGAGAGACTTCCTGGACCTGCGAGTACCTGAGCAGTGGAGTCAGGAAACAGGTTATGGTCAGTGAGCCCAGGAAGGGTGTCTCAGGTTGGATTGCCATAAACTGCAAGCCAGGCTGGTTGAGACTTACTCCTCTCCTGGGCAGCCTGAAAAAATTAGGAGCCTTTGCCAGGGACCAGGCAAAAACTCACAGAGTGGTAGCAGCCAGGATAGGGCTCTAGAGCAGGGCCCACATAGGATCCAGGACTGTGGGTGTGCATGCAAGCCTGGGGCTGCTTGACATTTTAGAAGCATAAAGGGCAAGGACACTTCTGGGCCCCTGGGACGACCTCTGAGAGAGTCATTGTGGCTGTGTACCACGGGAGGCTGTGGTTTTCAGCAGCACATAAAGAAATGGAGACTGTTTGTCCTAGAGGGTTTAGTGAAGAGAGCAGACTGCAATTTCTATGCTCTGGGACAGAGGTTTGGATATGGTCATTTTTGCTCTGACCCTTGGAAGACACATAGAAAGCTGCCAGAGAACAAAAACAAAATAAAGCCTCTGTTTCCACAGAGCCCATCCCCCTGACAGGGGGCAGGGCAACTCTGCCCAAGCTGGGTTGCCTGAGAAATAGTGCAGCAGGCCCTTCCCCCAGAAGACAGGTTGGAAGAACAAGAGGACAACAACCCTATGGACCCCATAAGACTGTAAAATCCCAATGGCAGGGGGAAATAGTATATTGAACTCCAGAAGTGGACTCACTGGTTTGTTTATTTTTTAGATAAGATTTCTTTTTATTCCTTCTCTTGTGTTTTTTCTCTATTACTTTTACTTTTTTCTCATCTCAATTAGATGTTTATTATATCAACTTATATTTCATAGTAGCTTTTTAACTTATATTTTCTCATGTCTATATTTTTTATAGATATATACGTTATTATAGTCCTTTTTTCACTGTCCAATTTTACCTTTATATGTATACAAGTTTTAGTTTCCTCATAATTTTGGGAAGGAGTCTCCTCTAACAAACAGACCAAATACACCCAGAAACAGTGGAAACACTCTGCTTTGTTCACACTGAGAGGTTATAGCCCCCTTCCCCTCACTCCCTTTAATTTTTTTTTTTAATTTTTAAATTTTATAAATTTTCTTGTTGTGTTTCGTTTTAACTTTGTTTTTTCAGTAGGGGCTTCTAACGTTCCAGATTTTCCTAGGCTGCATTTTCTTGGGTCACAGTTGGTGTTTCCTCATTCACTCAACCATCCCTCGACAGAATGACTAGGAGGAAAAACTCTCAGAAAAGAAAAGAAACAGAGACAATGTCATCTGCCACAGAACTGATGGATATGGATATAAGCAAGATGTCAGAGATAGACTTCAGGATAGCAATCATGAAGTCAATAGCTGGGTTTGAAAAAGGCATTAGCAACAATATAGAAACTCTAAGGTCAGAAACGAGATCCAATCAGGCCAAACTAAAAAATTCTATGAATGAGATGCAGTCTAAATTGGATACTGTAATAGCCAGGGTAAGTGAGGCAGAAAGAAGTAGTGATCTAGAAGACAAGCTGTTGGAAAAGAAGGAAATGGAGGAAAACAAAGATAGGCTTCTAGTAGCACATGAGAAAAAGATTGCAGAGATTAATGATGCTGTGAAACATTCCAGTGTCAGAATTATTGGGATCCCTGAAGGACTGGAGAGAAAGAGAAGGCATATTTGAGCAAATCATAGCTGAGAACTTCCCTAATCTGGGAAGGAAACAAGCATTCAAGTCCAAGAGACAGAGGGCCCCTCCCAAAATTAATAAAAATAGATCAACACCCTAACATATAATAGTGAAGCTTGCAAATTTTACACCCAAGGAAACAATCCTGAGAACAGCCAGAAGAGATTCCTTACATATGGAGGGAGGAACATCAGAATAATATTAGACCTGTCCACAGAAACCTGGCAAGTCAGAAAGGGCTGGAGAGACATATGCAGGGTACTAAATGAAAAGAGCATGTAGGCAAGAATACTTTATCCAGCAAGGCTAACATTCAGAATAGATGGAGGGACAAAGAGCTTTTAGGACAGGCAGAAACTTAAAAAAAATCCAACCACCAACTCAGCCCTGCAAGAAATAGTAAGGGTATTCTATAAAAAAAGGAGGGACCCTAAGAGTCACATAGACCAGAAAGAAAGAGAAAATCTACAGAAATGGGGGCTTTACAGGCAGTACGATGGCACTAAATTCATATCTTGCAACAGTCACTCTAAATGTAAAGGGGCAAACTGCTCCCATCAAAAGAAACAGGGTTGCAGATTGTATAAAAAAGCAGGACCCATCCATATGTTGTCTACAAGAGACTTATTTTGAACCTAAAGTCACCTTCAGATTGAAAGTGAGGGGATAGAGAACCATCTAGAATGCTAATGGACATCAAAAGAAGGCTCAGGTAGCAATCCTCATATCCAACAAATTAGATTTTAAATCAAAGACCATAATAAGAGATGTAGAGGGACACTATATCATACTTAAAGGGTCTATCCAACAAGAAGATCTAACAATTGTAAATATCTATTCCCCCAACATGGGAGCAGCCAATTATATAAACCAATTAATAACCAAAATAAGAAACATATTAATAACAATACATTAATAGTAGGAGACCCCAACACTCCACTCACAGCAGTGGACAGATCATCTAAGCAGAAGATCAACAAAGAAATGGGAGCTTTGAATGACACATTGGACCAGATGGACTTTGTAGTTGTATACAGTTGTATTCCATCATAAAAAACAGACTACTGGGGCACCTGGGTGGCTCAGTGGGTTAAAGCCTCTGCCTTCAGCTCAGGTCATGATCTCAGGGTCCTGGGATCGAGCCCTGCATTGGGCTCTCTGCTCAGCAGGGAGCCTGCTTCCTCCTATCTCTCTTCCTGCCTCTCTGCCTACTTGTGATCTCTGTCTGTCAAATAAATAAATAAAATCTTAAAAAAAAAAAAAAACCAGACTACTCATTCTTCTGGACACATGAAACACACATGTGCACATGAAACTTCCTCCAGAATAGACCACATATTAGGTCACAAATAAGGTCTCAACTGATACCAAAAGATTGAGATCATTCCCTGCATGTTACCAGACCACAGGGCTTTGAAACTGGAATTCAATCACAAGAAAAAATTTGGAAGGATTTCAAACACATGGAAGTTAAAAAGCATCCTGCTAAAGAATGATTGGGTCAACCAGGAAATTAAAGAACTTAAACAATTCATGGAAACTAATGAAAATGAAAACACACTGGTCCAAAAACCTATGGGATACTGCAAAGGCAGTCCTGAGGGGAAAATAGATAGCCATTCAAGCCTCTCTCAAAATCTTAGAAAAATCCTAAATACACAATCTAACCTTACACATAAAGGACCTGGAGAAAAAACAGCAAATAAAGCAATAAAAGCCTAAAACAAGCAGGAGAAGAAAAATAATAAAGACTAGAGCAGAAATCAATGAAATAGAAACCAAAAAAAAAAAAAAAAAAAAAAAAAAACCAGCAAAACAAATCAATGAAACTAGAAGCTGGTTCCTTGAAAGAATTAATACAATCAATAAACCTCCGGCCAGACTTATCCAAAAGAAAAGAGAAAGGACTCAAATCAATAAAATCATGAATGAAAGGGAAGAGATCATGACTAACACCAAAGAAATAGAAACAATTATTAGAAATTATTACCAGTAACTGTATGTCAACAAATTAAGCAAACTGGAAGAAATGGATGCCTTCCTGGAAACTTATTAACTACCAAGATTGAAACATGAAGAAATAGACAGTCTGAATAGACCCATAGACCCAGTAACAAAATTGAAGCAGTAATCAAAAACATCCCAAAAAAATAAGAGCCCAGGGCCAGATGATTTCCCAGGGAAATTTTACCAAACATTTAAAGAAGAAATAATACCTATTCTACTGAAGCTGTTTCAAAAAACAGAAATAGAAGGAAAAATTCTAAACTCATTCTATGAGGCCAGCATTACCGTAATCTGAAAACCAGGCAAAGACTCCACCAAAAAGGAGAATTACAGAACAATTTCCCTGATAAACATGGATGGAAAAATATTAAACAATATCCTAGCCAATAGGATCCAACAATACATTAAAAGGATTGTCCTTCATGACCAGGTGGAATTTATTCTTGAGATGTAAGGGTGGTTCAACATTTGCAAGTCAATCAATGTGATAGAGGACATTAATGAAAGAAAAGACAAGAACCATATGATCCTTTCAATTGATATAAAAAAAATTGACAAAATACAGTATTCTTTCTTGATTAAAACTCTTCAGAGTGTAGGAATAGAAGGAACATAACTCAATATCATAAAAGCCATCTATTAAAAGCCCATAGTGAATATCATTCTCAATGAAGAAAAGCTAGGAACTTTCCACTTAAGGTCAGGAACACGACAAGGATTCCCACTCTAATCATTATTGTTCAACATAGTACTAGAAGTCTCAGCAATCAGGCAACAAAAAGATGTAAAACACATTCAGATGAGCAAAGAAGTCAAACTCTTTCTCTACACAGATGACATGATACTATACATGGAAAATCCAAAATACTCCACCTCCAAATTACTAGAACTCATAAATCAATTCAGCATTTCTATACACAAATAATGTAACTGAAGAAAGAGAAATCAAAGAATCAATTCCACTTACAATAGCACCAAAGAAAAAAAAAAAAAAAAACATAAGATACCTAGGAATAAACCTAACCAAAGAGGTGAATGATCTATACTCTAGAAACTACAGAACACTTATGAAAGAAATTGAGGAAGAAACAAAGAGATGGAAAAACATTCCATGCTCATGGATTGGAAGGATAAACATTGTTAAAATGTCTATGCTACCCAAAGCAATCTATACTTTCAATGCCATTCTTATCAAAGTACCATTGGCATTTTTCACAAAGCTGGAATAAACAATCCTAAAATTTGTATGGAACAAGGAAAAAAAAATCACCAGGGGAATGTTGAAAAAGAAAAACAAAGCTGGGGTCATCACATTGCCAGACTTCAAGCTATATTACAAAGCTGTGATCATCAAGACAGCACGGTATTGATACAAAAACAGACACATAGATAAATAGAACAGGATAGAGACTACAGAAATGGACCCTCAACTCTAAGGCCAACTAGTCTTTGACAAATCAGGAAAAATATAAAATGGAAAAAGACAGTCTCTTCAATAAATGGTTCTGGGAAAATTGGAAAGCCGCATGAGGAAGAATGAAACCGGATCATTCTCTTACACCATGCACAAAAATAAACTCAAAATGAATGAATACCTCAATGTAAGATGGAAATCCATCAAAATTCTAGAGGGGAACATGGGCAGTAACATTTTCAACATTGGCCAGAGCAACTTCTTGCAAGACATGTCTGCAAAGGCAAGGGAAACAAAAGCAAAAATGAACTTTTGGGACTTCATCAAAATAAAAAGCTTCTACACAAAGTAAAATAGTCAATAAAACTAAGGGGTAACCCATGGAATGGGAGAAGATATTTGCAAATGACATTACAGATAAAGAACTCGTATCCAAGATCTATAAAGAACTTCTCAAACTCAACACCCCCAAAAAACAAATAATCCAATCAAAAAATGGGCAGAAGACATGAACAGACCTTTCTCCAAAGAAGACATACAAATGGCTAACAGACATGTGAAAAAAATGTTCACTAGCCATCAGGGAAATACAAATGAAAACCACAATGAGATACCACCTTACACCAGTTAGAATGGCAAAAATTAACAAGTCGGGAAACAACAAAGGTTGCTGAGGATGTGGAGAAAGTGGAACCCTCTTACACTGTTGGTGGGAATGTAAGCTGGTACAGTATGGAGGTCCCTCAAGATGTTAAAAATAGATCTACCTTATGAACCAGCAACTGCACTACTAGGTATTTACCCCAAAGATATAGATGTAGTGAAAAGAAGCGGCATATTCACCCCAATGTTCATAGCAGCAATGTCCACAATAGCCAAACTGTGGAAGTTGCTGAGGTTCCCTTCAAAAGATGAATGGATAAAGAAGATGTGATTCATATATACAATGGAATATTACTCAGCCCTCAGAAGGAATGAATACCCACCATTTGCATTGGTATGGATGGAACTGAAGGGAATTGTGCTAAGTGAAATAAGTCAAGCCAGAGAAAGATAATTATCATATGGTTTCACACATATGTGGAACATAAGAACTAGCACAAAGGACCATAGTGGAAAGAAGAGAAAATGGAAGGGGAAGAAATCAGAGAGGGAGACAAACCATGAGAAACTCTGGACTCTGGGAAACAAACTGAGGATTTCAGAAGGGAGAGGGGTGGGGAGTTGGGGTAGCCAGGTAATGGATATTAAGGAGGGCACACATTGTTATGAGCACTGGGTGTTATGTGCAACTAATGACTCACTGAACACTACATCAAAAACTAATGATCTGGTATGTGTTGACTAGCTGAACATAATTTAAAAAATGAAGTAATGATAACTAAACTATCATTTAAATTTAAATTCTCCAAATCTGGAGAAGGAAATAGAAACAGAAATTTAGATTTAGGAGGCACAGCAAATCCCCTAAAAAATTAACCCAAGGAGGTCCATAATTACCAAGACACAAAGTAATTAATGACAAAAAGTGATAAAAAGAGAATTTTAAAAGCAGCAAGAGAAAAGAAGACAGTTACATACAAGGGGAAACCCCACAAGGCTATCAGCTGATTTTTCAGCAGAAACTTTACAGTCCAGAAGAGAGTGGCCTGATATATTTAAAGTGCTAAAAGAGCAAAATCCTACAACTAAAAATACTCTATCCACCAAGGCTATTCAGAATTAGAAGGAAGTATAAAGAGTTTCCCAGACAAACAAAAGTTAAAGGAATTTATGACCACTAAACCAGCCCTATACCAAGAAATGTTAAAGGGGACTCTGAGTGGAAAGTAAAGACTATAAGTAAGAGCAAGAAAAGTAGGAAACACACAAACAGCAAAATTAAGAATATCTATAAAAATCAGTTAAAGAACTCACAAAATAAAAGGGTGTGAAGTATGACACCATATAACTAAAGCATTGGTGGGGAAAGAAGTAAAGAATGGGTTCAAACATAAGTGACCATCAACTTCATAAAGACTGCTATATACATAAGATGTTATATACAAACTGCAAATCAAACACCAGTAACAGATATGCAAAAAATAAAGAGAAAGGAATCCAAATGTATTACTAAAGATAGCCAACTTATAGTGAGAGAAGAGAGCGAGAGAAGAAAGTAACAGAAAAAAATCAGAGAAACAATCATAAAAAGGTAACAAAATGGTAATAAGCACATACCTGTTAATAATTACTTTGAATTAAAATGGACTAAAAATTCCAATAAAAAGACATAGGATGAGAGAATGGATGAAAAAACAAGAACCTTCTATCTGCTGCCTATAGGAGACTCATTTTAGACCTAAAGACACTTGTGGATTGAAAATGAGGGGATGGAGAAACATCTATCATAAAAATGGATGTCAGAAGACATCCATTATATAAGACAAAACAGACTTTAAAACAAAGGCAGACACTAGATAATCACAGAGGGAATAATCCAACAGGATGATACAACAATTACAAATATTTATGTACCCAACATGGAAGCACCCAAATACATTAAGAAGCTAGTAATAAACATAAAGGAAGTAAACAAAAGTATTACAATAATAACAGGGGACTTAAACATGCTATGTACATCAATGGACAGCTCATCTGAACAGAAGATCGATAAGAAACAATGGCTTTGACACTCTGGAAAACAGCATGGAGTTTCCTCAAAAAGTTGAAAATAGACCTACCCTACGACCCAGCAATTGCACTACTGGGTATTTACCCTAAAGATATGAATGTAGTGATCTGAAGGGGCACGTACACCTGAATGTTTAGAGCACCAATATCTACAATAGCCAAACTATGGAAAGAACCTAGATGTTCATCAACAGATGAATGGATAAAGAAGATGTGGTATATATATACAATGGAATACTATGAAATCAAAAGAAATGAAATCTTGCCAATTGTAACAACGTGGATGTAACTAAAGGGTATTATGCTGAGTGAAATAAGTTAATCAGAGAAAGACAATTATCATATGATCTCCCTGATATGAGAAATGTGAGAGGCAACATGGGGAGTTTAGGGGGGTAGGGAAGGAAAAAATGAAACAAGATAGGATCGGGAGGAAGACAAACCATAAGAGACACTTAATCTCACAAAAAAAATTGAGGGTTGCTGGGGGAAGAGGGGTGGGAGAGGGTGGTTGGGTTATGGACACTGGAGAGGGTATGTGCTATGGTGAGTGCTGTGAAGTGCGTAAGCCTGATGATTCACAGACCTGTACCCCTGGGGCTAATAATACATTATATTTTAATAAAAAATCAAACATTTAAAAAAATAATTAAAAAAAAGAAACAGTGGCTTTGAATGACACATTGGAATAGGTGGATCTAACAGATATTTTCACAATGCTAAAACAGCAGAATATACATTCTTTTCAAGTGCAGATTTAATATTCTCCAGAATAGATCACATATTAGCCATGAAACAAGTCTCAACAAATTCAAAAAGATTGATGATATATCATGTATCTTTTCCTATCACAAAGCTATGAAACTACAAATCAACCACAAGGTAATATCTGGAAAGAATACAAATACATGGAGGTTAAAAATATGTTACTAAACAATTAAGGGATGAATCAAGAAATCAAAGAGGAAACCAAAAAATACATGAAAACAAATTAAAATTTAAACGTAAGTGTCCAAAATCTTTAGGATGCAGCAAAAGCTGTTTTGTTTTTGTTTTTTAAGATTTTATCTACCTATTCGACAGATAGAGATCACAAGTAGGCAGAGAGAGAGAGGGAAGCAGGCTCCCCACCGAGCAGAGAGCCCGACATGGGGCTCGATCCCAGGACCCTAAGACCATGACCCGAGCTGAAGGCAGTGACCCAACCCACTGAGCCACCCAGGCGCCCCGCAGCAAAAGCTGTTTTAAGTGGGAAGTTTATAGCAATACAAGCTTACCTCAAGTAGTAGGAAAAATCTTGGGGCACCTGAATGGCTCAGTGGGTTAAGCCTCTGCCTTCAGCTCAGGTCATGATCTCAGGATCCTCAGATCAAGCCCCACATTGGGCTCTCTGCTTGGCTGGGAGTCTGCCTCCCCCTCTTTCTGCCTGCCTCTCTGCCTACTTGTGATCTCTCTCTCTCTCTCTGTCAAATAAATAATAAAATAAATAAAATCTTAAAAAAAAAAAAGAAGTAAGAAAAATCTCAAATAAGGTAACCTTACATCTAAAGGAGCCAGAAAAAAGGACAAACAAAACAAAAACCACTAGAAGGAAGGAAATAATAAAGATTAGAGAATAAATAAACAAAATAGAAACATAAACAAACAAACAAATAAATAACACAACAATGACACCAGGAATGAGTTCCTCAAATAAAATAAAAACTCAGAGAGGAGAAACAACAACCAACATCACAAAAATACAAAGGATTATAAGAGAATATCATGAAATATTATATACCAACAAATTGAACAACCTAGAAGAAATGGATAAATTCCCAGAAACATATAACCTCCCAAAACTGAATAAAGAAGAAATAGAAAATTTGAACAGATTGATTACCAACAATGACACTGAATCAGAAAAAACAAAATGAAGCAAAACAAATTTCCCAACAGAAATATCCAAGACCAGATGTTTCTACAGTTGAATTCTACTAATCATTTAAAGAAGAGTTAATATCTATTCTTCCAAACTATTCCAAAAAAAATAGAAGAAGAAGGAAAGCTTCTAAATTCATTGTATGAGGCCCAGCATTACCCTGATACCAAAACCTTATAAAGACACTACAAAAAATAAAAAAGACAGAGAGAGACCTGCAGAGCAATATCTCTGAACATAGATGCAAAACTCTGCAATAAAATATTAACAAACCAAATTCAACAATAAATTAAAAAAAATAATAATCTGCCACAATCACATGGGATTTATTCCTGGGATGCAAGGTGACTCAATATTTGTAAATCAATCAATGAAATACATTGCATTAATAAGAGAAAGGATAAAAACCATGTGATCATTTCAATAGGTGCTGAAAAATCATTTGACAAAGTATAATATCCATTTATAATGGAAGCCCTCATCAAAGTTGGTCCATAGGGAGCAAACTTCAACATAATAAGAGCCATATATGAAAAACCCTCACTTAACATCATCTAAGTTCAGGAAGAAAAAAAAGGATGTCCACCCTCATCACTTTAACCTAACATAGTACTATAAGTCCTAGCCATAGCAATCAGACAAATAAAATAAATAAAAAACATTGAAATTGGTAAAGAAGAATTAACTTTCACTGTTTTCAGATGACATACTATATAATAGAAAACCCTAAAGACTCCATCAAAAAACTCCTAGATCTGATAAATGAATTCAGTAAGGTCACAGAATACAAAATTAAAGACAGAAATCCTTGGATTCCTATACACTAATAATGAAGTAGCAGAAAGGGAAATTAAGAAAACAACCCCATTTACAACTACACCAGAAAGAATAAAATACTTGGGAATAAACTTAATCAAGGAGGTGAAAGACCTATAGTCTGAAAACTATAAAACACAGATGAAAGAAATTGAAGACAACATAAAGAACTGGAAAGACATTCCATGCTCATGGATTTGAAGAAGAAATACTGTTAAAATGTCTATACTAACCAAAGCAATCTATAAATTTAATGCAATTCATACCAAAACATGAACAGCATTTTTCACAGAAGCAGAACAAACAATCCTAAAATTTGTGTGAAACCACAAAAGACCCCGAATAGCCAAAGCAATCCTGAGAAAGAACAAAGCTGGAGGTATCACAACTTTGTATCAGACTTCAGGTAATATTATAAAACTATAGTAACCAAAACAATATGGTACTGGGACAAAAGTAGAGACAGATCAATGGATAGAACAAAGAGTCCAGAAATAAACCCATAATTGTATGGTCAATTAATCTGCAATAAAGGAGGCAAGCATATGCAATGGAAAAAAGATAGTCTCCTCAACAAATAGTGTTGGGAAAACTGGACAGCTACGTGAAAAACAATGAAACCAGACTACTTTTTTATACAATACACAAAAATAAATTCAAAATGGATTAAGGACCTCGATGTGAAATGCGAAATTATAAAAATCCTAGAGGAGAGCACAGATAGTAATGTCTCTGACATCAGCCATGACAACATTTTTCTAGACATGTCTCTTAAGGCAAGGGAAATAAAAGCAAAAATACACTATTGGGACTACATCAAAATAACAAGGTTCTGCACAGCAAAGAAAACAACCAACAAAACTAAAAGACAACCTACTGAATATGAGAAGTATTTGTAAATGACATACTTGATAAGGGTTAGTATCCAAAATATATAAAGAACTGAGACAACTCAATGACCAAAAAAACCTAGTTAATCCAATTAGAAATGAGCAGAAGACATGAATAGATATTTCTCCAAATAAGAAAGACAGACGGCCAACAGACACATGAAAAGATGTTCAACACCACTCATCATCAGAGAAATGCAAATCAGAACTACCATGAGATGTAAGGGCCTATTTAGCCAGAGCGCTACCACCTTGGTTGAACAGCCATTTTGTTGTTTATGCAGTAAAACTTAAACTGACCCTGCCCTCCCAACACCAGGGGGCTTACTTAAAAGCAAGTCCAGGAAACCAGTAAAATATGGTTGACCAGTCCCTGATAACAGAGCCCAAATACAAGGGCAGGTCAGGTCAGGTGGAGATAACAGCCCGAATGCAGGGATGAGTCCGGCCAGGTGGAGACATCCAATCAGTGGGGCACGCATACTGTCTCCCTAGCAACCAAGGAGTGTGGACCCTGCCTTTTGGGCGCCTTTTGGGTGCCAATTCTGACCAAGGTGATAGGCTAGTTCAAATAGCTACTATTGGGGCGCCTGGGTGGCTCAGTGGGTTAAAGCCTCTGCCTTCAGCCCAGGTCATGATCCCAGGGTCCTGGGATCAAGCCCCGCATTGGGCTCTCTGCTCAGCGGGGAGCCTGCTTCCCTTCCTCTCTCTGTCTACTTGTAATCTCTGTCTGTCAAATAAATAAATAAAATCTTTAAAAAAAAAAAAAAAAAACAAACCAAATAGCTACTATTGGGTGAATTGTAATTCAATTGGCCACCCGTGTGTGACCTAGCATGACTGTGCTACTTTCTCTGTGTGTGACAATCTCATTGGCCACTTGTGTGTGGCCAGGCCCAACCACATGGCCTTTGCTCTATAAAATTTAGTCTTTAAGGTAAGGAGTGGTCGCCCTCTCTGTAAGAGGCGGCCCCAAACAGTTGGTTTGATTCTCGATGCTTGGCACAAAATAAAGCTTTGCTTGACCTTTGCTTTGTATCAGTCTCATTCCTTTGACCACGGACCTAACAGAGATATCACCTCATGTCTCTCGGAATGGCTTAAATCAAAACCACAAGAAACACAGGGGATGTGGAGAAAAAGGAGCCCTCTTGCATTTTTGGTGGGAAGGCAAACCAGTGCAGCCACTGGTGAATACACAAAACAAAATATACACTGCTGCAAACTGGTGCATACACAAACAGTATATGGAGGTTCCCACAAAGTTTTAAAACAGAGCTACCTTATGATCCAGTAATCACACTACTCCAAAAATATAAAAACATAATTCAAAAGGATACAGGCATAGCTATGTTTATGGCAACATTATTTACAATAGCCAAATTTTGGAAGCAGTACAAGTGTCCATCAATAGGTGAATAAATAAAGAAATATATATAAATACACACACACACACACATACTTCTCCTTTATATAGTCATTGAAAAAAAGAATGAACTCTTACCATTTGCAAAAGTAGGTGGAGCTAGGGAGTATAACGCTAAGCAAAATAAGTCAGTCAGAGGAAAACAAATACCATATGATCTCACTTATATGTGTAATTTAAGAAATAAAACAAACAAGGAAGAAAAGAAAGAGATAAACCAGAAAACATATTCTAGAGAACAGAGGGTTACCAGAGGGGAGATGGGTGGGGGATAGGTTAGGGGATTAAGAGCACTGGGTGATGTATGGAATTGTTGAATCACTATACTGTATACCTGAAACTAATATAACACTATATATTAACTATATTGGAAATAAAATTTTAAACATTTTGAGAAAACTGAACAGTTTTCAACCCATCATGATATGATAAATGACCTGCTATATTACACAGTCTCTGTAGGGATTCATCTTTAAAGAGGCAAACCCACCATCAAACAGTAATTAAACAGGAATCACAGCATTATTTATGTCTCTTGAAGAATGTGAAAGCAGATCTAACTTATAAGCCACAGCAACTCTTTGCAAAGCCCCTTTGACTACTTCCAATTTTCTCACATCCCACAGCTACTCTGCAGCCTTCACACACAGTCCCTCATTCCTGGCACTCTCCCTAAACCCCCCACCCAGGCTCCCCGTCATCCCCTCCCTCTCTCTCCTTTCTCACCTGGGTCTGCTTAGCCTCTCTTTTATATTCAACCCCTTCTCACTCTCCTCTTCAGGCTAAGTCTCCCCCTCCTACTCCCTTAATTCAGTATCATAGAATCACAGTAGATTCAGTATCACAGTCACAATAGATCACAATAGCAAAACTCTTCTGTGGTGAATAGAAAAAGAGGGCTAAATATGTACCATAGACCAACTGGTACAGACATGGGCTCTGGGAACATGCACTAGTGAAAGAGTAAGGTCAGTACTGTCCCATTAATAGGAATGAAAAGAAAAATCAAAAACCAAAAAGAATACAAATCATGATGTCCTTTTGTGTGTTGTATGAGCACTTTCAGGGCTGCTATTCTGTTTGGTTCTTACAGTTTCTTTATGAAATTGTCTTGGCCAAGGTTTTTAATTTACATTCAAAAGAAAAATGCTAAAGGTCAGGGAGTTAACAACTTATGCAAATTTAGTTAATAAGTGGCTAATGGAGACCTCTGTCCTGGTTTTGGCATTCAGACTCCAAGTCATAAAATCATAGAACTTTGTATCAGAAAGAGATACTACAAATTCTTTTATTTTACTTCCAGGGGTTTCTCAACTACTTAGAGGAAAACAAAATTGTACTAATGCCTTGAGCTCTTGCCGCTCCATCAAGTTGCTGCAGATTTAACACCTCTCAGAAAGGAATCCGATAACACTTTGTCTTTTCCAGACCCCATAACAGTAGAGCAAAAATAACTACTTTGGATATTTATGCTGATGGTTTATGACAATTCCAAAATATGCTTATAAACTCATATATATCAATTAATAAAATTATAACACACAATGACAATTTCTAAGCATTACTTAAACAATCCCCAACCCTGTTGCATTTTCCTGACAGCTCCAATGTTACTCACCGGCCATAGCTATTTAAAAATCATGGATTTGGTGCCTATAATATTTGGTAGCTATGTAACTTATCCCCAGCTTGGGGACAATACAGGTTTAGCTACTCCAACAAAGGCTAAAATGTAGGGAGTTAAATGAAACAGAAGTTATTTCTCCTTTACCAGCAAGCCTAGCATAAGCATACCAGGACTGATAGGCCAGATCTACAGGGCTGGTGACACAGGCTTCTCCCATCTCATGGCTCAGTCTCAACCTAAGGCTTCTAAATACAGCCTAAAAGGCTATTTAAGCTCCCACCAACAGCTACACATTCTAGTCGATGAAAAGAGAAGCATTAAAGTAGGGTGGGTGTGCAAGCAACCCCTCTGTCTAGAGCCACAAGCCACTTCCACTCATTTCTCGGTGACTGTGTAAACCCTTGGGCCACCCTTAGCTCCAAAGAGAATAGAACATGTAGTTGTTAGTGGGTTGCTAAGACGTTAACATCTATTGCTAAAAAGAGACCCCCAAAAATGGGATCGAGAATAAATAAGGAACTTCCAAAGTAACCCATTTAGGAAGAGGGGATGGATGCTCTCAACTAATCTTAGTGAACAAAAGAAAAAAAAAAAAGTAATCTTGAGATTCAGGAAAAGGACTAGCAAATAAATATCATAGTCAGGGGTAAAACACAAATAAATTGACAGCCCAAGAAGGGCAGTATCCTGCCTTACAACCTCCAGTCCTACTGCTCAATACTTTGCTTTGCTTTGTCCACTTTGATGGCAGGACAACTTCCTGATCCTTTCAGCTGCTTCTGCCACTTCAGGATGCTTCAGGAAAGAAGCAGACAAGGTGGCTATGTAGGGAAAAATACCTGGGCCCTGTTTTGTGTCCTACTTGGAAAGGCTTGCCTTTACAAAACCTGCAGAAAGAAATATGGCATGGAACTTGTCTTCATCTTCCCCCTTTTTGCCCCCACCTACATGCCCGTGCATACACTTAGGCACAGGCTTAAATAGGCATGCATAGACAAATAGGTCACCAGGAATTAATTGAGGTTTATGACTTCTTCATCCACTCTCACCAACTAACTCTCCATAACCCTGCCCATCTGGCAGTGAAAAAACTCCATCTATCTGCTGCTGAGGCATACTCCCCAGGAAGAATTTCTTTCCTGACACATAGAAAGAGGGTACCTATGACCCACAAAACTAGACTACTGTGTGTGTAAAGCCATTTGAACACACTACATATGTACTACACAGGCTCTGTGATGAGTTGAATAGATTACAATTCCTCTTCTTTCCAGCGGAGACGACAAAACCTAACCAGGTAGAACACTCCTGGAATTTACAACAATAATCATCTCTCATCTTGGTCTGTGGCTTCTGCAGCAAACGGCTGGAAGAGAAAATGTGTGATGATGGAGTTGAGAGAAGGGCAAGTTGGGCCTTGAAGGGCGTGTTGAATATAGTGCCAGAAGAAGTGAGAAGCAGGGAGACCTTTGTAATAATCAGAAAAGGGATGATAGGGACTTAAACCAGTGAGGTAAATGTAGGAAGTCAAAGAATGAGGAATGGACAGATGAAGTTTGGTGCAGACCTCAAGAAGACAAGGCTGTTGACGTTTGTTGAATTGTACTATGTGCAGTGTTCAGGAGTTGAAGGTAAACTAGAGGGTCTGTCTCAGGGATGGGAATAAGTAAATGTGTGAATGCATAACATTGTACACTCAGGAGTTAAAATCTAGTGAGCTAGATGCCCCCAGAGCAAATGTGGTTATATCTAAAAGCCTAATGTTAATGGGAGAAATAAGAAGCAAAATGAGGTCAATAACAAAATACTATGATGTAAACCAAAAGCATATACACACATACAAACTGTTAAAAGGACAACAGAGTTTGATGTCTATGTAGGTGAGTGAATAGAAGTGAGGGTCAGGGACTGAATGGGAGGAAGAAATAGGAGAGAGAGGCCTTGTGCTGAAGGATGCAGGCAGTGCTGAGAACTGAGCTGTAGAGTAACTCAACTCTGCTTTAACCCAAAGAGAGAGAAATAGTTACCTATATACATAAATGCATGCAAATAATAAAAAAATGTAAGCAGTGGTTTGCTGAGCATTATGAAAGATTACATGTAGGTGAAGGGCAGTGGGGGGTAGAGGGGGGTAGGGACACCTGGTTCTCACAACCAGGTAATGCACCACTTTTGCCTCCAAACTTGGAGCAGCGTGGCCTCTCCCAGCTTCACTTCCATATATACTTGTCTTGTCCAGGGACCACATTTTTAGGAAATAACCTTTGGAAACAGACTGAGCTAAGTCATAGAAATTTACGAACCTCAGTTTTCTTCTCTGTAAAAAAAAATATTAATATCTACCTCATGTAGTGGTCATAGGGCTTCCATGAGCAAATAGAAGTGAAAGCCTGCTAAAGTATGGTCTTAGTAAATAAGATGCCCTTTTCTAATTGTCCTGGATCTGGGACCCCTAGTTTTGGCCAGTGGCCTCTGCTTGGCCAGTAACTGAAGTCAGAGCAGAGCTTTATAAATGACAGCTCCAATTTCAGCTCAGCATTGGAAGGTTCTGCCTTTCTTCCAGGCTCAGAGCATAACCCTTATTAATCCCTTTCTTGGCCCCTGGGAAAGCTGCATCCAGGCCTGGCTGTGTGCCCATGGTCTAACAGAAAGCCACTCAGAGAGCCTGGGCTCCCTTACACCCAACTCAGCTGCACATTTTCATCTTTTTTATGTGTTTGGGATGTTACACTAATTGTGATGGATGTTCTCTTTGTGCTCACACTGAGGGGCGGATGATGAAGCCATAATGTAAGGTAATATGTCTATTAAAGATTTAAAATAACCCGCCTGCTGGATGATTCCTCACTCCACTGGCAGATTCAAGCTTCTTGGAAAGAAGTTGGTGCTAAATTAGAGAGGGTGAGTGGTGGGAGGGAAGGAGAGGACTCAAGGGATATTCTCCAACTTCGGGAGTTCTGTCAGACTGATCTACCTTTTCTTCACTTAATTAAGGAAAATCTATCATACCAGGCTTCGGCACTGGCTCTGGATACATATGGATAGTCAGTCAATGACTTTGGGTCCCTGGGACAAGACAATTTAGGAACAATATTAACTAGACTTAGTGAACAAACTCATGGTCCTTATGAAGTCATGAATTAATTGTCCTTCTCTCTGATGCCCAAACTAGAGTTGGAGCCCTGAGTTATAAGTATGTCATTAGAAGTGGCTTCTAGGGCTGTTTGTCCCCTCAAATTCCAGAGGCAGATAAAACATGGACCGGGTAAACTCAGCTACACCTAGCAAAACTGGAATCTGGGGGGGGGGGGGAGGGGAGGGAAGCAGACAGAACTTTGGTGCTTTGTGCATCTGTCTCCCTTCCAGGTGGTCTCTGTTTTACTAAAGAACAAGAGGTGCATGTTCACCCCAGTCAGAGCTTTTGGGCCACATGGCTGCAGAAGCCTACTGTTTCACTTAAGGAATGATAGAATGCCAACAGGTGAACTCCTAAGGAGCTCATTGTAGAAGATCAACAACACGGATCTTAGTCTTAATACCACCACTAATCTCAGTTTTTTTCTTCTGCGTTCCAGATTCTTCTGACGATCCGTAAAAGTCTAGCTTCCCCCTATTGTGGTGCATCACTCATTATTTCCTTCACTGCTAACCAGCCCCTGCCCTTCACGACCTCCTTTTGTGCACGTCTGCCTCTTCTTGCCTCACTCAGGCCCCTGCGCAGGGTGCCTGCCTCTCTGCCTCTAATCATGTTTGAGCTTCTTTTTTTTTTTTTTAATGATTTTATTTATTTATTTGACAGAGATCACATGTAGACAGAGAGGCAGGCAGAGACAGAGAGAGTGGGAAGCAGGCTCCCTGCTGAGCAGAGAGCCCGATGTGGGGCTCGATCCCAGGACCCTGAGATCATGACCTGAGCCGAAGGCAGAGGCTTTAACCCGCTGAGCCACCCAGGCACCCCGCATGTTTGAACTTCTAAGTAGACATGATGAATTGAAAAAGATAAACAATATCCCACCCTATCTCCCACGAAGCTAACATCAACAACAAATAAAATTCTTGTTATCGGCAACTTCATGTCACAAACTTTTATAAAAGTGATTCCTAAGGAAATCAATAGAACACTTGGGTGTAGTTCATCACAAGTCCTTTTCTCCCAACATCCTCCCCCCACAGGTGACAAGAGACTAACATAGTAAGTTAACAAAAATCTCAAGAAGGCAACTCCATTTGGGAAGAAGCAGAATTGAAGTGTGAGTAGTCAGTCTAGGACAAAGGTAAAGAAATTGCTCTCAGGAAGGGAATCTTCATTAATTACTGCAAAAAATAATCACACCTAAGAGTATCTACTGTAGCATGATGATCAACCAGTATATGCAATATTCTATTTGAGACTCATAAAATCCTATGACATCATTAGCTGCCTGGTATACATAAGGAAACCAGGAAAAGTTAACCCAAACCATTATGCAATCTCAGCAGAGGTAGGAAAAACTACTTGGATTTGCCATTTTCTCAGAATTCCAGTCTAAATTAGGGGAATGATCTGAAACACAAGGGTATCTCCCTACCCTTTGATCACCATGGTGATCTCCAACATAGGGTATTTTTTTTTAATCTTAGAAGAAAGTCCAGAATCTAATAAGTGAAGTTTATCCAACAAATTTCATACAGCTCCGGCTGAGCTTTTTAATCGACTCTGAACCATCAAGGCACTGAAAAGTAGTAGGGACATACATCTCAAATCAAATACAGAAGGGAAACCAAAAATGTCTCAATAAGATGGGAAAGACGCTACCAAGAATTTGCCCTCACCTCACTGTGGCAGTCTGAGTTTCCCATATCTGGCACCAGTGAGGGGTACAAAGTGAGCATACATGGTCGCTGTAGAAACTTATCACAGGAACACCAAGAAAGAAAGCACAGCTACAAAGGCCAGGAAAATAACTCAAGTGACAGAAAAACCTAACCCAAGGAAACAGAAGAATCCTTGCAAGTCGAGTGCTTCAGGCCATGGACTAACTTGATAACATGAATTCTGTTTTCTTTTTGTTTTTTTTAAAGAGGGTTAAAAACAAAATGTCAAAAGAATAGAATGAGATTAAAAGAGTGATACAAAGTAAGGGAACTGAGCACGTGAAGCAGTATCATTAGGAAAGTCGTCACTAGAGCAGCCAGACACAAAGTAGATATGGCTGAAACTTTAATTAAAGCCTTGAAATAGAAGTTCTTTTTGAGTGAGTAAAAAGGAAAGGAGAGGGGGAGATAAAATGATCAGATAAAGTGATAGATAACAAGGGCAGTCAAATGATACAACATATGGATAAAAAGTGTTCCTGAAATAGAGAACCCAAAAAATGCAGACAAAAGTTATTCCAAGATATTTTTAATGCTGAATTTCCTTAAATGAAGGAAGAAAGTCCAGGCTGCCTTTAGACTTCTTCAGAGAAACATCCCGTGCCAGGAAATAAGGGACAATTCCATTTTTAACAGTGAAATCACCAACAAAAGACATAAAAGTGTGGAAAATATGGCACTAAATAGACCACAGAAAGAAAATTTATTTACAGTACGACAGCTGAAACAAGAGGGCAGAGCGTTGCCTTGTTTAACCTCAGCTGAGAACATGCGCATCAGGTGACTCAAATTTCTTATTGCTCGGCGCATGTCTGTGAATAATCACAAATGTGTAATGAGCATGGGTTTGGGAGTTACAAATACATTTAACAAGTAGGAGAATATGCAAATTCAGGATCCATGTATTCTGTGGATCAACTGTATTCATTGAACACTTCTTATTTCTAGGCAATCTTCTAGGCACTGAGGTCACAGCAATGAACAAAAACAGACAACAAAACCTTCTCTCATTGAGCACATGTTCTAGGGAGAGACAAAAAATATAGGGGAGTGCAATTTTTTAAAGTTGGCAGTCAGAATACATCTTAATGAGAGAATAATACTTGAACAACAACAACAACAGAAGGCAAAGAAGGAAAACGTGTCTTACAGCTACCCAGAGGAGGGGAGCCCCAGGCAAAGGAAAGAGCCAGTACGACTGTCCAACAGCCTGAAGTATTTGAGGAACAATGAAAAGGCCACTGGGGCTATAGCAGAATGAGAGGAGGGTCATGGGAGACGAGGTCCGAGAGGTAATGGGCGTCAGATTGTTAGCCTTTGTAGGCCATTGTAAGTACATAGGCTCTTACTTGGAGTGAGCTGGGGAGCCATTGGAGTGTTTTGATCCTTTGAGTATAGGAATAGCTCACTTTGGCTGCCGTATTGAGAACAGACTATGAGGGGGTAGATGACGACGTGAGGACAGGGCTATTAGGTGTTTCTTACAAAAATCTAGGCAAGATCAGAGTAGTAGTAGAAGAGTTGGTGAAAAGAACCCAGTGAGGGTTTATTTTAAAAGAAAAGCTAACATGATTTCATGTCATGTAACATGGAGTATGAGAGACAGGAATCAAGGATGGCATCCAGGATTTTAGCCTGTCCAAATTGAAGAATGAAATTGTTATGAGTTTTGGTGAAGAAATGTGTGAACACAAGATCATTTGGACTTGTTAAGTTTGCTGTTTCTATTAGGCACCACTGTTGAATAGGCAGTTGTAAGGAGTCAGGAGTGAAGGGGGAAAGCCTGTGCCAGAGATGGAAGTCATTAGCACACGGATGGGATATAAAGCCATGAGACGGGATGAGATCAGGAGTGTAATAGAAAAGAATCAAGGTCCAAGAATTGAACCTGGAGGCACTCCACTAATAAGAGATAAGGGAGAAGAGGAGGAAATAGAACGAGAGATTGAAATGTGACCAGTAAATCAGGAGTAAAACCAAGTATGTGATGTTTAGTAAGCCAAGAGACAAAAGTGCTTCTAGGGGTAGGAAATGAATATTGTGAAGTACTTATTAAAGGCCAAACATTATCAGATTTAGTCATTGATTATGAATTTAGCAATATTGGAGTCATTTTGACCTTAAAAAAACATGAATGGTCCTGTCGAAGAGGTTGATGGCAAAATCTGATTTGGCATGGGATTAAGACAAAACAAGAGGACACAAATGGGAGGTAGTGGGTAGAGACAAATTTGTTTAGGAATTTGATGTAAGGAACAGAAAATTTGATGTAAGGAACAGAAAAATGAGAGCAGCTATGGATCAAATTATTTTTTAAGATGGGAAAAGTGTGCATCATGTTATGGTGATAGTTAATAACTCATCAGAGAGGGAAATATGGATGACATAGAGACAGAGGAGAGAATTACTGGAATGATATCTTTCAGTAAGTGAGGGGCAGGGAAAGTTTGTAACACAAGGGACCTTAGAGAGGAACATGGACAATTCATCTCATTAAATACTTAAGAAGGCAGAGTTTGTAGGTGTAGATGTTGGTATGCGTGTAGATACGGTGGTAGAAGCATATGGACATTCCCCTCTGATTGCTTCAGTTTTATCAATGAAGTGGGAAGCAATGTTGTCAGTTGAGAATGCTGATGAACAGGTGATTGATGATTTTCAGAGGGAGACAAGTATGTGAAAGATAGTATGAATGTCAGGGAGCATTGTGGTTTAACTAATGGTTTGTGGCCACCAACTGACAGTAAGAGTATCTGCATGCTTTTACGTTTTTCTTAATTTCAGGTTGGCTGAATGGGTTTAAGTATAGAGGTAGTGAAGAGTTTGTTTAGGGTCTTAGTTCTCCTAAAACAGTATTAAAATGAGGGGCAAGGAAGTGAGGGTATATGCAGAGATGGTTAAAGGATTATAATAATTTACTTTAAGCCAAGTATATTGGGTAGTATCAAGAGTTTGATGAAGTCAGAGTACTAGAGGGAATGATATGGAAAAATAAAAGATGATCTCAGAAAGCAGACTGCATTAGGAAGAACAGGGTAGGGTATAGTCATAAGATCAAGCAGTAAAATACAAGGGAGGATACATTCGTTTGAAGAAAGGAAGCCAAGGTCAACAGTTAAGGGGATTATATATGTATAAATGGAAATCAACCAGCATTAAGGCAAGGACACAGTTGGAGAGAGGTACAGTTAACTGCAGAAAGGAAGAACAGTGACTGGTAAACTCTGAAGACAGAAGATTCAATGCCATATGTTTAAAAGAAAGACAAGGGAACCTCTTCGACCTCAGCTGCAGCAACTACTTCCTAGAAACATCGCCAAAGGCAAGGGAAGCAAAGGTAAAAATGAACTCTTGGGACTTCATCAAGATAAAGCTCTGCACAGCAAAGGAAACAGTCAAGAAAACCTAAAGACAAGCAACAGAATGGGAGAAAATATTTGCAAATGACATATCAGATCAAGGGCTAGTATCCAAAATCTATAAAGTACTTATCAAACTCAACACCCAAAGGACAAATACTCCAATCAGGAAATGGGCAGAAGACATGAACAGACATGTCTGCAAAGACACCCAAATGACCAATAGACACATGAAAAAGTGCTCAGCATAACTTGGCATCAGGGAAATACAAATCAAAACCACTGAGATACCACCTTACAGCAGTCAGAACAGCTAAAATTAACCAGTCAGAAACAACAGGTGTTGGTGAGGATGCAGAGAAAGTGGAACGCTTCTACATTGTTGGTGGGAATGCAAGCTGGTGTAACCACTTGGGAAAACAGTATGGAGGTTCCTCAAATAGTTGAAAATAGAGCTACACTATGACTCAATTGCATGACCAGGCACGTGCACCTGAATGTTTATAGCAGCATTGTCCACAATAGGCAAACTATGGAAAGAGCCTAGACGTCCATCAACAGATGAATGGATAAAGAAGATGTTGTATCTATATACAATGGAATGTTATGCAGCCATCAAAAACCCAAAATCTTGGCATTTGCAACAATGTGGATGGAACTAGAGGGTATTATGCTAAATGAAAATAGGTCAATTATCATATGATCTCACTGATATGAGGAATTTGAGAAACAAGACAGAGGATCATAGGGGAAGGGAGAGAAAAATGAAACAAGATGAAACCAGAAAGGGAGGGAAATTATAAGAGACTCTTAATCTCAGGAAACAAACTGAGGGCTGCTGAGGGGAGAGAGAGAGGCATAGGGTGGCTGGTTGGTGGACATTGGGGAAGGTATATGCAATGGGGAGTGCTGTGGATTGTATAAGACTGATGATTCACAGATCTGTACTCATGAAACAAATAATACATTATATGTTAATTTAATAAATAAATAAATAAATGAAAGACAAGAGAAAACAGACTAGAAGTGACAATGAGAAGGATGAGGCACTTATAACTCATCTCACGCTCAAGAGCACAAAGAATGAGGATGAATAAACAGCTACCACTCAGAGAGTTCCAGAAAAGCAGTGTCCTCAGGAAGGGGTCACATTGTAGTCAGGACAAGAAAGTAAAGAGAGAATTTAGATAAAAGGCTTAGGAAAGAGAGTGTTTTGCGGCTAGTGGATCATGAGTTAGTAGACTGTGTTCATGAGTAGGGGGCAGGGTTGGAGATGGGGAAAGAGACGGTTAAAATGTGGACAGAGAAAAATGGCATTGCGCTTTTTGCAGTGACACACAAAAGCAGGAATCATGAGGTTAGCCTGGGTGGGCTCAAGGCAGACAAAGTTCACCTACTTGTTTGAGCATAAGAGGGAGTGGTGTTGGAGGCTCCCTTCCCAATCCTTGTAATGAAGGTGGAAGGTCTGACAAGGCATAACTTACACAGCCTTGTTTTCTTGACATAAAAACGACTAGACAATGATGTGAAGAGGCTCTGCTGAGAGAAGAGGTTTGGATGAGGCGGGATGGGTTCAGCGGCATAATGGAGTGGAGCATGGTTCACACTGAGGCAGGCAGGCTAGGTGAGCCATGGCAGTGAGGCAGGAGAGGCCTTGGGAAGAGTGGGGTTTCCTGGATGGGAGGAGGGGGAGTCCAAGAGAGGTGGAAGAGGCATGCAGATGTGGAGGTCAGTCATAGGTTGTCAGATATGGGAGAGACCTTTCAGGCCAGTCATGCTGAAACATTATTGCTTATATGCCACCTAAAAGATTTTTACCCATGTTTTTTCATTTTCTATGTGTGTCTTACATTTTCACAAATGTTAGCACTAAGATTTACTCACTTGAAAGAGGTGAAATTGTTACAGCAAGGTTGAATGTTCCATTTTTTTTTAAATTCTTCCTATAGGCTAAAAATCACTTGGTGATCTATTTTAAATTATTTTTTGTGATCGGTTTATTGACACATTTGCTGATAGTGTTTACTGACAGTTTGATTAGGTTCTTCATCACTTTTGCTCAAAGCAAAAACTGGAAACCACCTAGACTGAAAAGGATGTGTGTGTGTGTGTGTGTGTGTGTGTAAATTTTCATTAATTTACTTGTTTATTTTTTAATGATTAGGACCATTCACTTTCTCAATATCTGAGAATAACCACCCAAAGACTGCCAGATTTATTAAATGACTATTGATTATGCCCATTACTTTTCCCCCCACTTACAGACATGTTGTTTAGCGTGCTATACAGTTGGGAAAATTGAAAATATTGCTAATTTCACTACATCTTTGACAATACAAGATCTTTCCATAAACTGCTTTTATCTCATCACATCCGTTAAGTTTAGATTTAGCATACTCAGCATCTAGAAATACCAGTCATCACTGTCAAACCAGCAGCCTAATCAGACTCACTTTCTGTCATAAAATATCTGACTTCATTTTTCAATTCAAATGAGTAGATTAATACACATTTTAGAAATATTATTAAAAATCACTGAGTAATATATTACAGAATTTTTAAAACAGCTTACTAAAAACAGTCAAATCAAGATTAAACTGGCAGCAAGATAATATAGTCTATTCCTGTGATTTTTTTTTTTTTTGAGAGAGTGAGTGTGGGTGTGTATGTGTGCACGAGTGGGTGATGGGGGAGAGGTGGGGAGGGAGAGAGTGAGAGGAAGAAAGAGAATCTTAGGTAAGGTCCATGCCCAGCGAGGAGCCTGATGGGTGGGGACTCCATCTCATGACCCTGAGATCATGACCTGAGCTGAAATCCAGAGTCTACACTTAACTGACTGCGACACCCAGGCACCCCATTTCTATAATTTATAAGAACAATAATAAATCTATATACTGTTACTACTTAATTTGAAATGATGTAGTGTGATTTGTAGGGGGAAAAAAAAAAGAATGTGTTACTTATGAAGCGAGAAGTATAAAACTCCTGGTAGTCCTTTGGTAAATGTCTGTACATGTGTGAATCGAATTTGCCTTTCAGTTTTTGAAAATCATTAAATAAGAATTATGCATATAACTTCAAAAATAATGCCATTAATTTTGTGAGACATCAAGAACAAGATTTTTCCCATATATTTAATAAAAGAGAAAGGTATATACCTGTAACAACAAATTAGTGTTGCAGCTAGAATATCCTTTTATTTTTTTATTAATCAGAGTTAGAAAATATTAAGCATTTCATAAGAAAAAAATAAACTGAGCACTAAGTGGAATAAATATTTCATGATACAATTTGATAAAATAGGTCTTAACTAGCTTACTGAATAGCATACAATGAATTTAAAAGGAACCAGGTGAAGTCTTTTCCACAGGATTTATCATTTGGTAGCCCTTAAAAACATTCCCATTATATTTAATAGAATCTGTGTCACTAACCTTACTGTTTCAGCTGTTCCAAGGAGCTTTTCTTTGCAGATAATGACACTTCCCAAGTATGAGTATTGAGAATAGCTGAACATAATTGCTTGTGATTAAATTTGTGAAAAAGGAGACATTTTTAGTATTCAATATTTCTTACCAATTCTCTCATTGCTTCGCTCTCACCATTTTCTCCCACAACAGCAAAGCATTCTTTGACAAAAGTCAGGGCTTGGGAGAGGTGAGGCTATTAAACAGAACTGTCATCGTTCCCATTGTCTATGCCCTCCCCAAAGGGGCTAACACATCTATTTTGATCACTATGCTTCATCCCTAATAGGAAAATGTATAAAATCAGGAAGAAGAGGAAGCTGTCCCATGAGTCTCACTTATGAAAGGAGGTTTGTCTTCCTGGAAGCGTTCACCCCTTAGAATGGTGTCCCAGATCGAAGTTTGGGAAGGATGCATGCATTGGTTTTGTAAAGTAGGAAAGGTTTTTTATGTAGTGGGCAGTGAGGAAAGAGCAAAGAGGATCTAAGCTGGTACCTGGAGACTATGGAGGTCAAGGATGAGAAATTAATTCCCTTAAAACTGTCAGTACAGCCACCCCTGGAACTAAAAGCTTAGACTTCCTGATGCCACAACCTCATGCCCGCTCTTCAGAAAATGGGCTAAAAGCGGTTCATGCTGAAGACAGGGATCCATGCAAAGGGAGTCCATAATCCTTGGACTTCCAAGTCTTCAAGGTGTGGCTGAAAAGGTGGCACTGGCCATCCTACTGCTGTTTGGGATTCAGTAGAAGAGGAAGAAAGAGAATGGAAAACGAATGAGGGAGGAAGGAAGGGGCGCCTGGCTGGCACAGTCATTAAACGTCTGCTCTGGTCATGATTCCAGGGTCCTGGGATTGAACCCCACATTGGGCTCCCTGCCCTGTGGGAAGCCTGCTTATCCCTCTCCCACTCCCCCTGCTCATGTTCCTGCTCTCACTGTCTCTCTTCCTGTCAAATGAATAAATAAAATCTTCGAAAAAATAAATAAAAGTGAGAGGAAAAAATAAAGCAAAGAAAGTTTGTGGAGGAGAAAAGGATGGAATTAAAAGTTCAAAATTAGCATCCCAATCTCTTCTCCCTCCTGTTCAAACACTAAGTAGTATATATGCCAGAATCAATAACAAGTGCATAGGAAATGAAGGTAGAGTTCATTGTAATCAAGAACTCCACGGGGAAAGGGAACTGTTTCTAAGCTCCTTCATCTGGGACTCAGACCTCTTGCTGCTTAAGTGGAGATGCTATCTCTGAAGGCATGGGGTGCAGGTGCTACCTTTCTCCAGTGACTCAGAGAGCAAATATGCTGTTCTACTTTGCTTCACCCGGACCAAACAAACAAGCATTGGCTGGGCATTGTTTTAAAAAATGATCTTTAAAGATAATGATGATGTACACATTGTTGATAAGCCATAGTAAGTCAGTAAGCATTGCCTAGCTCTTGTTTTGACACTTCAAGCTTCCTTCCTGCTATGAAGGAGAAAAGGACCCTCTTCAGGGAGGCCTGTCTGAGATATCAGGTATGCCACAGAGAGCCCTGGGGATCTTTTGCTTTTGAAAAGAAATAAAATTTTCCACTTGACTGCGAGGTGGGGTTCTGGGAGTGGAGAGTCAAGGGATAAGTGAGGGGGCTCCATAAGCACATAATTTCGGCCAACAACAAGCTCCAAGACACTCCAAGCATTTATACCAAAGGTTTGGAGGGGAGACAATTTTCCCATGGTTGTCATAATCAAACCATGGCAGAAGTCAATAAGGTAAGCCATAGAGTCCGTCAGTCAGTGGGACCATATCGTGTACCTACTGTGTATCCAGCCCTTGGGTGCTCTGACGACCAGGAGACTTGGCCACTGCCCTCATGTTACCTAGATCCTCATCCTTAGCTCAATGTGATTTCCAATGATTCTCACGGCCATTATGCCATAAGCACATTTTCTATTGTATTCTGACTTGTGTGTGTAAGTCAATCTGGGCACATCTGTGTATAAGACTGGTACAAATGGCCATGTGTCAGCATGATTGCATGTAGGCACATGCATCTGTAGGTACAGTTGTATATGTGTGTGTTTGTATCTATGTATGTGTATCTTTATGTTTGTATGACTGAGTGTGACTGTGTTTTTTGTGCCAATGTGTGTAAGTGTGGTATATGTGTGTGTTTATATGTGTTTGTATGCATATGTATATACTTGCCTATGCATCCTGAAGTTCTTCAACCCACCAGATAAACAGACCTCGTACAGTATCTCCTTATCTAGACTGGTTTTTCAAGGTTGCTATTAGAGAGATAATTACATTGGTGCCTAAGAACAAAACAGCTTCAGTACCATCCCTTGGCAATCCTTCCCCTGCTGCCTGTACTTCACTGGTCTTTTTCTCTGTTGATCACAAAAAAAACAAACCCTTCTACCTCTCACCAGGCAATGACCAAGGGAAACTGGGGTTCTCTGGCTCTCAAACTCACTGTGCAGCATCTCCCCCCTGACAAGAATTTTTCCTCTCATACATCATTCAGTTAACTTCCTCAGAAGAGAAACCAAGGCTCCTCTCCCTCTTCTACTCTCCACTTTTCTCTCTGCTACACTCCTGTTCATCCTTGTTCTCTCCCATATAAGCTGCCACTAACAGATCAACCTATGTAGGCAGGCATGGGACTTGCACAGGCATGAATGCAATGCTGGGTTATTGAACTAATCATGTATCCCCACTAGTGAGAGAGACAACTGATTTTTAAAAAGAAGGAAGCATTTGATTTCATAATCTGAAGCTATTTGAGCAAGTGAAAATAAGTGTGCCCTGGACAGTACGGAAACTTAACTGCAAGTCTGCACTGAAGTCAATGTTGGGGCATCACCACCCTTTTGTTATTATCACTCTTTTGTATCATCTATGGCAGAAAATGTTTATGCCCCTGGACTTCTGGTTTTAGGTTAGCTTACAGAGATTTTTAATCAGAGATGAAGAAATGAACTAGTGTTTCTCAACACATATGGCTACATAAAAGGTTTGCTTTACCAAATACTTTTGATTTGGGGGGAAGTCCTTGTCTTGACAGTCCTTCCCCAGCTGTGACATAAAGTCAGGGCCACTGGTGAGAGGTCAGCTGGGCTGCCTCTGATGGAGGGGAGATGGAGAGCATGTGGCTTCCCCCACTACATTCCCCTTGACTTGCAGACTTGCAGTTCTGAGACAAGAATGTGCCTGGATATCACCTAGGCATCTTAGGGGCTTATTAAAATGTAAATCCCCAGAACCATCCCCTGAAATTGAGTCAGTAAGTCTGAGTAGGTGTCGGAAGTTACGCAGGGATTCCTATTCTTGTGGTGAACAGATCACACCTGGGGAAATGTTGCCTTCCATCAGATAGGAAGGGAGAACTCAGTAACAGTATCCTCAGTGAGGTGGTGGAGCTTTGTCTAGACCTTCAGTGGACAGCCAGCCTGCAGAGCAGGGGCCATGTGGAAGCAGGCTGAGGTTCTGTTCAGAATGGAGTCCTAAGGTGGGAGAAGCTATAGAGCTACCAGAGGTTCCTCAGTCTTCCAAAGAGGTGATTATCAGCCTTGATGACCAATGAGATTGGGTTAGTCGCTCACCTCCCTGAGTCTCAGTTTTATTCATCTATAAAATGAAATGGCAGTTCTGATATTTTGGGATTATATTGTCCTGAAATCATTCCTCCTTTTGAATTTTTTTTTCTTTCTTTTTTCTTTTTCTCAAATACCTCTTTGCTTCTTCCTCTGCCTGGGCTCCTGAAATTGGGAGAGGATTGTGAAACCAAACCTTACAACTCATTCCCTCTACTAAAACGTTTTTGTTCTTTTTCTCTCTCCAGTGTGTGAACTCAGGAAAAGCAGATATGAGCAGCTTTGTGGGTAGCCTTAAGCCCACAACCTGGGGACAGCTTTCAAGGGGTTAAAAGACTGATTCAGAAAGTGGAGGAAAAGAATAAGCCCAAACTTTAGTTCTGATTTCTTTTAGACTCTAAGCACCAGTACCTCCAGTTCTAGATGCAGAGAGTTGTGTTTTGTGGGAAACTGCTGAGATGCCAAGAGGCCCAATGGGACCACCATGTACCTGAACTTGCACTGTTCTAGATATTTTCCTTTTGATTTATATACAGCCTCATTTCCCTTATTTCAGAGCAAAATGACTAACCTAAGATGGGTAGGTCATCTTTAACCACTGGCACTTTCAAATGGATCATTTTACATTTCGTATTTAGTCATGTATAACCTCTTTACAGAAGCCTATACATGAGAGAAAAGTATGTGAAATGAAAATAATGTAGCAGAGTAAAAAGGACACAGGGGCACTTTGCTCAAAATGAAGACTGCAGTTGCTAGAGACAGTGTGCATTGGTTCTGAGCTTCTTTAAAGGAGAAGCGTAAATGGAAACAAGGTTATGTACAACATGAGTACTTTAAGATTAGTAGCCATATCCTCCAAGAACTTGAAGCAATTGTTCGTGGAGCACCAAACAAGCCAAGTGTACCTGCATGAGGGCCTGCAGGGGACCCATGCAGAGAAGGAGACTAGTCCCTGCTCTCAAGGTACTAATAGGCCTTGTGGTGAAAACACTTACACACAAGGATGAGTGAAAGCACATTACAAGATACATGTATAAGCATAGAGCACACACATAGCTGCATGCTAAAGTACAAATTGTTCTGGAAAGGGCAACAAGAGTGCCTGGGTAGTCAGAGGAGGTCCGTGAGGAAGGCTGGTCTTTATCTGGATCCTGTAAAGTCATGTTGCTGGTGACTAGGAGGTCTTTGAAGCTAGGAGAATTCAAAGGAGTTTACAGCGGTTCTGATGAGACTACCCAGGCTGGAGAGAAGAGCTTTTCAGTATCACCATCTCCTGATGGTAAGTTTTTATGTCTCACATAAACCAAATAACAGACAAACATTTTGTGTGCTGGCATCTTTTGCTACAATAGAGAAGTCCTGTGAACCAGGGGTATAAGAGAGTATAATTTACATATAATTTGTTTAGGCAATATTTATTAAGCACCTACAATGTGCTACATTGTGCTACAGAGTACATGATGATAAACAGAAGAGATGTTTACCCTGTCTTTCTGCTTTCTCACCTTTTGTGGAACAGACCTAGTCACCTTGAGGACAAGGGAATCAGGTCCTCCCTTTGGTAGGAACAAACTGTATGTCTGGGGAACCCAGTTAAATTCCTCATAGGCTGTCTTGAGAATCCACTGGGAAAATACTTTATTTTAAAAAATTTTTAAAAAGTGCACATACATACAGAGTGAAGCAAAGGACTTCTACAATTATAGGCTTTGTAAATTCCAAGAAAATTGAAATGGAAAAATAAGCTACTACACTTACCTACAAGCAGGAGCCAAATACATTGTTGCACTACTATTCAATTGTGTAGCTAACTGCACAGACCCCCTCTAAGTATTCCAGCAAACATTTATTTCTCCATTTCTTATTTAAATACTCTTGTGTTTTTTTTTTTTCATATATCTATCTTTCATTAAACTATAGCATCCTGAAGAGAAGCAAGAGTGTATTTTAGTTCTAATATCTCCCACTGTTGAAAATCTTAGGAGGTGAAGTGACTTAGAGAAAGAATCACTAGGTTCCAGTTCTGGGCCTTTCATCAACTAGCTACATGACATTGATAAGTTATTTCACTTCTCTGAGCTCCAGTATTTCTCATCTAAATAGGATTGTTGAATACATCAGCTCCAATAATAGTACTAGCTGCCATTACTTGAGTTTGTACCATGTGCCAACTGCTTTACATATGTTCTTCCTAATTATCATGGGACTCCAAGAAGAACTAATTCCATTTTGCAAATGAGAATCCTGAGTATCAGAAAACTAAGTAACTTGATCAAGGTCACACAAATATTAAGTGGCTAAGGGTGGACTGCAAGAACTCTGAAATCTTGGCTCTTTCTTCTGTAATGTAGAGCCCAAGGTTTTCCATCTTGCTTGACATATCCATGGTTACATACTGTCCAATGCCAGACTCCCTCAGAATTCTGTCCCCTACACTACAGGAAGCAAAGGGAACAAGTCAGAATAGGAAGTTCAGGTGTAAAGTGTCAGAACTAGACTTTCTAAGGCCAAAACCATCTCTCCGGACGCTCAGAGGGAGTCTGGCTTTTCCCAGATGAAAGCGAAAATATGCCCCTCTCTCTCCCTATCTCCTTTCCATATGCAGGCAGGGAATCCCACACGAATTTCTATCCTCTAGTCCATGTGCTCATCCTGGATCCTTCAGGTGATCTAAGAGCTGCCCAAACAATCTAACTCAATGTATGTGTGGATTTAAGGGAAGCTGGTGGAGGTTAAAGATTATTGCTCCCTATGGACTTAAATTTTAATCAACATCTGGAGATACAGTCATAGAACACACACACACACACACACACACACATACACACACAATCACTTGCAAGCATACACTAGGATGTATTCTTACAGAAGACTGTAATAAGAGATGCAGTCTTAAGGCATTTTTGACTTTTTTATTTATTTTTCCTATTATAGTGACCATCTTTCCTGAACCAAGAATCAAAATAAATAGTCCAGCGCATAAGAGCCATTCAGTTTCATGGCACATGAACAGAATTGTTTGCAATCAAGATGTCCCAGAAAACATGGATATGTGGTTATCCTAATAAATGAGTCATGTTTTGTTTGTTTGTTTTTCCGTGGTGGCCTTACTCTGCCCTGTTGCAAAGTTCAAAACCCAAGGGATGTCCCAAGGGCAGGGTTGTCTCTTATCTACACCATCTCTGGCCAAAGCTGTGAATATTCAGAAGATGTCAATTCTGGAAACTGTGATCTAGCCTGAAAAGTTGTTTATAACCCTTCCTTTTGACAAAGGAAAGGATGGGTTTCCTTTGGTTTTCCTTGCCATGGATTGTTTTTCTCCATTCTGGCCAAGAAGAAAGGTACTCTTAGGAAAGGAAAGGGTTCTCAGCAGGTTCCCTCAGCAGATACCTCTAGAGTAATGTGCCCCTGGCGTTGGGGCTGGGGTGACTCCAGGTACAAACAAGAAGAAAAAAGCAGCAGAAACACTGCTGTTGCTATGAGTCAGGCAGTAGGAGCCCAAAGTAAGAGACTGCAGCTGCTGGGACAGAGAGCTGTGGATGTAGACTGGAGAGTGAATGACTTTGGAAGCAGGCTTAGTGGCCCAGTGACAGACTGTAGCCCACTTCAAGCATTGTGTTTGGCAAGTTAAAAGTGTATTCAGCTGCCTGAGAAATCCAGCTTCCCATTTCAACAAGGACAAGGAAAGCTCTCAGGGCATTTAGAAATGGATTTTTAGTTGGCAATGGATCCATCCACAAGACATTGAGCATTTGGATGGGCGTAGCTGTGCTTGACATTGCAGAAGTGAAAAAGAAATATAAGTCCAGGGAGATCTGGTCCCTCTTTCAAAGAGCAACTGACGGGGGAGGAGTCAAGATGGCAGAGAAGTAGCAGGCTGAGACTACATCAGGTAGCAGGAGATCAGCTAGATAGCTTATCAATCCATTGCAAACACCTACAAATCCAACGGGAGATCGAAGAGAAGAAGAACAGCAATTCTAGAAACAGAAAATCAACCACTTTCTGAAAGGCAGGACCGGCGGAGAAGTGAATCCAAAGCGACGGGAAGATAGACTGCGGCGGGGAGGGGCCGGCTCCCGGCATGCGGCGGAGCAAAGGAGCACAAAATTGGGACTTTTTAAAAGTCTGCTCCATGGAGGGACATTGCTCCAGAGGCTAAACCAGGGTGAAGCCCACTTGGGGTCAGCGTGGCCCCAGGTCCTGCAGGGTCACAGAAGGATCGGGGGTGTCTGAGTGCCGCAGAACTCGCAGGTATTAGAGCGGGGAAGCCAGCTACAGAGACAGAGCCAAGGAGTGAGCTCTCAGCTTGGGGTTACCTTGAACCGGTACAGGCTGGGTGAGCTCGGAGCTTAGCCAGAGGCTGGGGAGATGAGAGTGATTGAGCGCTTTTCTCTGAGGGCGCACTGAGGAGTGGGGACCCGAGCTCTCGGCTCCAACCAGGCCGGTGATTAGGAGGCCGCCATTTTCATTCCCATCCTCCGGAACTCTATGGAAAGTGTTCAGGGAACAAAAGCTCCCGAAAGCAAACCCGAGTGGATTACTTAGCCCGGCCCCTGGTAAGGGCGGTGCAATTCCGCCTCGGGCAAAGAAACTTGAGAATCACTACAACAGGCCCTTCCCCAGAAGATCAACAAGAAATCCAGCCAAGACCAAGTTCAGGTACCAAGGAGAGCAGCAGAATTCCGGAGGAGGAGAAAGCAAAGCATGGAATTCATGGCTTTCTCCCAATGATTCTTTAGTCTTGCGGTTAATTTAATTTTTTTTAATTTAATTTTTTTTCTTCTTCTAATTTTTTTTTAACTTTTACCCTCTCCTCTTTTAACATTTTTTAACTAGTTTATCTTAACAATACCTTTCATTAAAAAATAATAATAATAATCTTTTTTGAACCTTCATTATTATAGTCATATTTAATCCTTCATTGTATCTAACCTTTTTTTTTTGTACACACATAGGCTTTTTTCTTCTAAAAAATTTGGGGTACAACTTCTAATAGATCAAAATATACCCTAAATCTAGCTCCAGGCTTGTTCTAGTCTCCATTCCAAGCAAAATCTCTCCACTTTCTTTTTCTTTATTCTCCCAACCAACTTACTTTATTAACTCCTTTTATAGAAATTAAAAAAATTTTTTTTTCATCTCTATAGGCATATTCTATCCCTTCATTGTGTTTACCCTTATATATGTTTTTCATTCTTTAAGATTTTGGGAGGTAGTTTCTTCTAAGAGACCAAAATACTCCCAAAATTAAGTGGGTGACCCTGTTCTAGTCACCAGTCTAATATATATATATTTTTTCTTTTTAATATTTTTTTAATTTGTTTTCTTTTTTTAATTTTTTTTTTCCCTGAACTTCTTTTTATCCTCTTTCTCCCCCCCATGATTTGGGGTCTCTTCTGATTTGGTTAAAGTGCATTTTCCTGGGGTCTTTGCCACCCTTTTAGTATTTTATTTGCTCCTTCATATATTCTTATCTGGACAAAATGACAAGGCGGAAAAACTCACCACAAAAAAAAAAAAAAAAAAAAGAACAAGAGGCAGTACCGAAGGCTAGGGACATAATCAATACGGACATTGGTAATATGTCAGATCTAGAGTTCAGAATGACAATTCTCAAGGTTCTAGCTGGGCTCGAAAAAGGCATGGAAGATATTAGAGAAACCCTCTCTGGAGAGATAAAAGCCCTTTCTGGAGAAATAAAAGAACTAAAATCTAACCAAGTTGAAATCAAAAAATCTATTAATGAGGTGCAATAAAAAATGGAGGCTCTTACTGCTAGGATAAATGAGGCAGAAGAAAGAATTAGTGATATAGAAGACCAAATGACAGAATAAAGAAGCTGAGCAAAAGAGAGACAAATACTGGACCACGAGGGCAGAATTCAAGAGATAAGTGACACCATAAGACAAAACATTAGAATAATTGGTATTCCAGAAGAAGAAGAAAGAGAGAGGGGAGCATAAGGTATATTGGAGAGAATTATTGTACAGAATTTCCCTAATAGGCAAAGGGGACAAGCATCAAAATCCAGGAGGTGCAGAGAACCCCCCTCAAAATCAACAAGAATAGGTCCACACCCCATCACCTAATAGTAAAATTTACAAGTCTTAGTGACAAAGAGAAAATCCTGAAAGCAGCCCAGGACAAGAAGTCTATAACATACAATGGTAAAAAATATTAGATTGGCAGCGGACTTATCCGCAGAGACCTGGCAGGCCAGAAAGAACTGGCATGATATATTCAGAGCACTAAACAAGAAAAACATGCAGCCAAGAATACTATATCCAGCTAGACTATCATTGAAAATAGAAGGAGAGATAAAAAGCTTCCAGGACAAACAAAAACTGAAAGAATTTGCAAACACCAAACCAGCTCTACAGGAAATATTGAAAGGGGTCCTCTAAGCAAAGAGAGACCCTAAAAGTAGTAGATCAGAAAGGAACAGACAATATACAGTAACAGTCACCTTACAGGCAATACAATGGCACTAAACTCATATCTCTCAATAGTTACCCTGAATGTTAATGGGCTAAATGCCCCAATCAAAAGACACAGGGTATCAGAATGGATAAAAAAGCAAAACCCATCAATATGCTGCCTACAAGAAACTCATTTTAGACCCGAAGACACCTCCAGATTTAAAGTGAGGGGGTGGAAAACAATGTACCATGCTAATGAACATCAGAAGAAGGCTGGGGTGGCAATCCTTATATCAGATCAATTAGATTTTAAGCCAAAGACTATAATAAGAGATGAGGAAGGACACTATATCATGCTCAAAGGGTCTGTTCAACAAGGAGATCTAACAATTTTAAGTATCTATGTCCCTAACATGGGAGCAGCCAACTATATAAATCAAAGAGCAACTGATAAAGTGAAAAGAATGTGGACTTTTAAGTAAGAAAAAATGGAATTAATTCAAATACCATACTGGTCATTTACTAATTTCATAAACTTGGCTATTTACTTGATTTCTATGAATTTTAATTTCCACATTTATTAAGTGGGGAAAACTCCCTTATAAAGTTTTTGTGAAGTCTAAATGAGCAACATATGAAAAGGGCCTATCTATTTTGGGGAATTTAGAAGGTGCTCAATAAATGTCAGTTGTAGATGTGGGCCTTTGAAGATCTCTCTACTAGAAACCAACTGTCCCCACAGCTACCATCATACTCAATGGGAAAGACCAAAAGTTTTCCTCTAAGAAATAAGGTGAGGATGCCCATGTACACTACTTGCATTCAACATAGTACTAGAAGTTCTAGCAAGATAAATTAGCAAGAAAATGAATTAAAATTGGAAAAGAAGAAGTAAAATCACCTCTGTTCGCAGATATGAGCTTAGATGTAGAAAATCCTAAATATTCCACACAAAAAATAGACAAAAAATAAAATAAAACGGCAACAAAAAAACTAGAATTGATCAATACATTCAGTAAATTTACAGTATAAAAAACTAACACAAAAAGTCAATTTTGCATTTCTTTACACTAACAATGAATAATCCTAAAAGGAAATTAAGAAAAACAATTTCATTTACTATAACATTAAAGAGAATAATACACTTAATATATGTTTTACAAAGGAGGCAAAAGATTTGCACACTGAAAACTACAAAGAATTGCTGAAAGAAATTAAGATACCAACAGGTGAAAAGATATTCCATGTTTATGGATAGAAATACTTAATATTGTTAAGATTTTAATACTACCCAAAGCAATCAAATTCAATGTAATTCCTGTCAAAATCCTAATGATGTTTTTAGCAGAAATAGAAAAAATTCATGTAAAAATTCATATAGAGTCTTAAGAGACCTCCAAACAGGCAAAATAATCTTGAAAAAGAACAAAGTTGAAGGCCTCTCAGTTCCTGATTTTAAAATGTACTATGAAGCTACAGTAATAAAAACAGTGTGGTACTGGCATAAAGACACATATCTAAACCCACAGAATAAAATAAAGAGCCCAGAATAAGCCCTCACATATATGGTCAAATGATACGCCAAAAGGCTCTCAAAACCATTCAATGGATAAAGGATGGTCTTCTCAATACATGAAGCAGGAAAAACTGGGTCTCTACCTGCAAAAGAATGAAATTAGACCCTTGCCTCATATCACATACAAAAATTAACTCAGAATGGACCAAAGAATAAGAGTTTTATAGTTTTAACTATAAAACTCTTAGAAAAATAACATAGGAGAAAAACTTCATGACATTAGCTCTGGCAAGAATTCTTGGCTATGTCACTGAAAGATAGGTGGCAAATAAAAAAAAATGGGTGATACCAAAATTAAAAGCTGTGCATTAAAGAATGCTATAAACATAGTAAAGGCAACCCACAGAATAGGAGAAAATATATATATATATATTCAAAAGAATTGAAAGCAGGGTCTTAAAAGAGATTTGCACATTTATGTTCATAACAGCACTATTCACAGTTGATAAAAGGTGGAAGCAACCCAAGTACACACTCAACAAAATGTGGTGTATACATCCAATGGAATATTGTTTGGTGTTAACAAGGAAGAAAGCCCTGTCATATGCTACATGCAACATGGTTGAAACTTGAGCACTTTACATTAAGTGAAATAAGCCAATCAAAAAAAAAAAGAAAGAAAGAAAGAAAGAAAAAGGAATATTGTATGATTCCACTTATATGAAGAAGGTAGTAGTCAAATTCAGTTACAGAAAACAAAATGATGGTTGTCATGGACTAGGAGCAAAGGGGAATGCGGAATTATTATTTAATAGGTACAGAGTCATAGTTTTGCAAGATGAAAAGGGTTCTGGAGAAGAGTCCTGATGATGGTTGCACAAAAATTTGGACACTTAATGTCACAATGACACTTGAAGTCATTAAGCATAGTTAATGTATGCTTCAAAGTGGCCAGAACACTAACTTTTATATTGTATGCATTTAATAAAAATAATAATTAATATTTTATATATTTATATAATATACATATATGATATATATGTATTTTATATATAATGTATAATAAATTATATATTAATATATAATAAATATTACATATTTATATAACATAACAAAAATTAAAATATCATAATAAAAATTAAAAAATAAATCCCTGTCAATCAGCAAAAGCAAAAGCAATGTAAACACCACACACACTATGGGAGTTTGGAGAGTTGAGAAATATTTGGGGGGTATGAAACAGTCAGAAAGGCCTTCATGAAGGATCTGTGATTTGGGAACAAGATAAGGAGGTTAGGGGATATTCCAGGAAGACAGAAGAGCATGAGCAAGAGGATATAAGAGAAGGAACAAGGCACAGAGGAGAAAAATAGAAGGGACCAGCCCAAATATATAAAACAGAGGTGTAAAGTTGGGAAATAATGAGAAAATAGACAGGATGGGAATGTAGAATCATAGTACAGGCAGTCTTAAGGTCACAGTTGTTCAACCAGGCTCCTTGGCTTGGCCCCACCCACTCTAAGTAATGAAGGCCTCAAGGACAGTTGAGAGCACATGTGTGCAAGGCCTATCATAATTCCTGGGAAAGAAGAAGGAGGGGATGGTTAAGGAGAGAGTGGCAAACATGATACACTTGCCACCTAAAGCAGATTGCTTTAACACCTTGTTCCTCTACATAAAAAAGCTATTTTCAGTAATTATAATGCAATGAAATAAATATATTTCATGTATGAATTAAGATTTGGACCCACCAAATAAAAATTATTGAATCTCTTCAGATCTCATTCTTTTTACTGTTTTAAGTTATAACCACAAAAATTCAAAGGGGTCATATGGAATGGTAGAATTAAAGTGGCTCAAGTTATGTTTCTTCGTCTTTGTAAGCACAATATTATTAATGTTTATTTCTTATCAACTGTTCAAAGACATAACTATGTACTACCACCGACTGTGTCCTGGGAATAAGTTTGAATGATTTGGAACTGTTATATATTCATTCTGGAAATAAACAGCTATACTCAGTCCACATGTGTCAGGGTCAACTGTACAACTGGGAGTTCTACAAATTAACTTCGATATAAGATGCAATGTTTGTTTGAATGAAAGTAATAAAAATGTGCTAATTTTAAGTTTATATATGTATTATTATAGTTCAATAGTAATTGCAATAATTATTTAAAATGTAGGCCAACAAAAGAATCATTGGAGAGAGGAGGATTTTATCACTGACATTGATTAGAATTGCCAGTACCTGGTGATAAGAAAATGTTGGCCAACTTTTTTCAATGTTATTATTTTTTAAATTCTCTACAAAACACACACACACACACACACACACACACACACACACTATTTCCTATATCCAAGACATACCACTGACACTGTCCACCAATCCCTTGGTATAAACTCAAAAGAAAATCAATTAGATGGTGCAGAGAGGAGTGAATTAGCACCAGCAGCCAGCTTTCACCATGCAAAACAGCTTAGTTACACCTCATACCCTTTCAATGACAGAGCGCTTCACTGGCCTTAGGAGTTTCTTCCACTCGAAGTTCTATCAATTCATTCATTATAGTGCATAATTTCCTGGCTAATTCCTGGGCTAATAGCCACAGCAGGAAAGCACACATAGAAAATTCATCTGTTTATGCTTTGATTTCCAAAGCTAATGGTTTATTTAACTAGCAAGTTACTTCTTGGTTACAAGCCCCTAATAGGCTGAAATTGTGTTTGGATTTCATAAATTGAATTTCACAAAGCTTGCATTTCAAAACAATATGTCAAGTTCAGCACATTCCAACACAAACATTTCTAATCAAGGCATAAGGAATAAGCTTTTATTTGTAAATAAAGCTGCAAACAATCAGCCTTTTGATGAGAAGAGTACTATACACATAGTTTTACAAATGTCTACCGAGGGCAGAAAATACAAACATGGCTACAATGGAGCCATAAAACAAGGGGATTTGACTTACTTTGGGGATCAGGGCCACCTATTTCTCAAAGGAAATGCCATCTAAAGCTGAGATGTGAATCTTGGGCAGGATATTAGGCAGGTGAAAGGCATAATAAGGGTGAAGGGAGTAACAAAAGTAGAGAACATGACATACTTGAAGGAGATACAGAATTCTACTATGAGTAGGGATGGATATCAAGATGAGAAGTTTTAGATGATGTTAAAGAGATGAGCTGAAGATCAAGGTAATGCTTGAATTAAGTCTTGAATGACAAATATTTTTTTTTTTTTTTTTTGGTATGGAAAAGGAGGAAAAATATTCCAGGGTGAAAGAGAGCTTCATGTACAAAGATGTGTGTCCATGATATGTTTTGGTAAGAACAGGTGGTTTGGCATCACTGGAATGTTTAGCGCAATGAATAAAGATGAAGATAGATAAATAGGCAAAGATCAGATCATAAAGCATCTTGATAGACATGTTCTGAAGTTTGACTTTGCAGTGCTGGGAAAGGGAGGTATTGAAAGTCTTAGGTCAGGGAAACTTTATAAATGAATCTTTGCTTCAAGAAACTGATACCGGTGGTAGTAGAAAGGGCAGTTTCAAACCAGTTGGAAGTCTGCTACAATATCCAGGAAAATGATGGTTTAAGGTTGAAGCTATAGTAGTATCAGTGCAGATGTAGGGGCAGGAAAAATGTGAGAAAACTTTAAGAGCTGGAATTGACACAACTTAATGACTCATTCTTTGGTTGGAAGGGATGAAGTGTGAAAACAAGGATGATGCTCAGAAGCTGGGCTTGAATGACTATGACCTTTCATCAGAAAAAGCATACACTGGAACAGAAGTAGTTCAGTATTGAACATTTTTTATGTTTTGGGCCAGACAACAGGCTATTGGGAGTACTCAAGAGAAAAATCCTTCAAAAGAAAGTTGTGATGAAAATCCTCAGGGAATATACAGATTAAGAAGCAAGGAAAACCAGAAAATGACTCAGAAAGAAGTCCTTTGCACACAGTGAGAAGAGGAGATACCCAAGCCAGCTGACAGGAAGAGGGAGGAGATGAATATGTAGATACAACACAAAAGCCAAAGGAGAAGATGGTTTCGTTATAGAAAGTGCCAGTTAGAGGTACAAATAAGAGATCAAATGGGATGAAGAAAGAGGAGGATTTGGAAATTAGGGAAGAGGTCAGAGATCTTTGATGGACTGGCTTCCAGTGTCTGAACCTTTAGAGAACCTTTAGAGAAAGTTAGGGGCTCACAGAACTGGGGTCCACATAATGAGACAAAACCAACCAAATTGAAACCTGGAATGAAGCAAAGGAAAGAAAGCTATGGGTGGAGAATGGGATATTTTCACATTGCAAAGGTAGAACTTATCAACATATGGTCATGGGAGGGCATTGTGACAGGGCAGTTGGGAGGTCAGTCACTGAATTGAGGCCAGGAAATTACCAACACAAGCACTGTCATCATTCAAAACTGAAAGCAAATAGTGTGGAGAGTACTAGTCTTGGCCAACTATTATCACCCTTGAATAATGTGAAGAATTAACCCTGAAGTTTGGTGGAGTGGTGAGAAGAAGTGGGGCCAATTGTGGCTGAAAACATGTGTCCCTGAAGAAGGGAAGCAGGTGTAAGGAGTAAACCTTTCCAGTGGTGGGGCTTTGGGACCAAGGTCTCAAAAGGGTGAACAGGTTCCACCTGAGAGCCTGCAAGCACAGTGGTATTATCAGGGACAATGTCTATTTTTATTTTAGGAGAGATTATAAATATTTTTAATATTTTAATTTTATTATGAAACAAAGTTCCACAAGCAACAGCAAGAAGAACTGATAGAGGTCAAAAGTTCAAGAAAAAGCAAGCCAAAGAGGAAGACAGCAAATGAGTGAACTAAGGAAATTTTATCTTGGTCAAAGCCAAACAAGGCCAGGATGAGGGGATAAATAGAAACAGCTTCAATTCACACCTTCAGATGAAAATCTGTCATAAATTGTTTCATTGCTGGAAGCTCATGAACTTTCCAGGTGTGGAATCTATGGCCCAATTTCTGAAATTTCTCTTTCTCAGCCTGCATTGAGTTGAGACACAGAGATAATTCACACATTTGCTAAGTGTTTATCCTTGCCATGAGAAGCAAGCTGCGTTCAATTACTGGCATGCCGTACTTTTATGACCATAGAACACATGTATCATGGACATAGCTCTGTATATACCAGGTTCATGCTCTACTCCATAAGCGTATTTCTACATCCAGTTGTAATTCATGTTAACATCTTACACAGATGTGAGTTTTCATAGTCAATTTGAACAGCAAAATTGCTGTAAAAATTATAGATAGGATGAACACAGCTTCAAGATTTTGGGCCAACAAATGCGACTGAAACCACATTATCCCTTCCCTTTGTTTAACCTAAATGAAAAGATATTTTGACATTTCAGTGAGCTGCTCTCATTTTATAAAAAAATTAATCTGGGTATTTTTTTCCCATTCTCTCAATATTGGGTGAGTTCCATTTCTCTTTCTGATTTCATTAGCTGCCAGAGCACAAAAAAAACCCTTTCATTTTCCTCTCAAACCACCCACTTGGTATCTTTTATGCTTCAGCAATCCACATACAGATCACTCCCTCAGCATGGCTGCCTCATTAAGAAACACAGAGAGAGGGACTTCGAGCTTCACCTCCCATAGGAAGAATCAGAATAGTCACACAGCCGGTCCCCTGGGTTTGCAAGGAAAATGGCTTTACCCCAGCCCTGCCTCCACAGAGCAGCCCTCTCATAGTGATTGAAGCATGTCCAACATGTCACAATCTACTTGGACTCACTGGCAAGGCCCTCAGAGAAACAGCAGGTGGGGAACAGGGGAGAGAAAGTCAGGGTAGATAACCGGAACCTCATTATTGTCATCATTTGCAAGCTTGGCCTGCTTCATCTTTCCTTAATGAAGTATGAAATGGGAGACACACCATCCCCTGTTAATCAGGATAGCCCTTGGTCTGCGTGGCGTCGTACCCAGTGCCGAGGGCCTGCATCTCAGGTCAGTGTGAACAGCAGAGATGGTCTGAATTGAAACTTGGGGAGATGATGGAGGTGAGGGAGCCCCTCCTTGGCACAGTACCTGTGTATAAGACTATCTTCAGGCTCTTCACAGTTATCTCGGGGAGTGGATGCCATCACATTCAGAAGGGCTTTTTTTTTGTTTTTTTTTTTTAAGATTTTATTTGTTTGTTTGTTTTTGACAGTGAGAGACACAGTGAGAGAGGGAACACAAGCAGGGGGAGTGGGAGAGGGAGAAGCAGGCTTCCAGGGGAGCAGGAACCCTGATGTGGGACTCGATCCCAGGACTCCTGGACCATGAACCAAGCTGAAGGCAGACACTTAATGACTGAGCCGCCCAGGTGCCCCAGAAGGACTTTCAACCTTATTGAGGCTGTCATGATGCCTGAAATTATAACAGGGTAAAGGCACGGGGTTCCCCAGCTTGAAAGCATGTATGTGAAACTCTAAACCTGACAAAGATGACATGAACATCAAATTGGATAGAATTTTACTATTAAGGTGGGAAAATTACAGTCAAGGAGCTGTGGCAGGACTTTGGAGATTGTTTTATGGTTGAAGACAGGGTTCCCAATGAAACTGCCTGGAGTTTGGAATGAGGCAGAAATGAGTCAAGTTCTGGTTCCCTGATTTCCTGACTATGAAAGCTTGGGCTAGTTATTTAACCTCTCTAGGCCTCTGTTTTCTTATTGGGGTAATAGAAATTATGATATATAACTCACAGAGAAGCTTTAAGGATCTTAGATTAAGGGAAGTAATATATTAAAAATATTAAAAATGTATTTTATGAGTGCTTCTTTTTTCTCCTTGGATTATCTCCTATTCCCTGGGAGGGTTCTGAAGGAATGAGGTTTAAAGTGTCTATTTGCTTAGAAGATAAAGGTAGTCTGACATCAGGATAGGGACCACTCTCTGTGAGAAGAATCTAAGAACACTTAGGATAGGTCCTGGCTGCTCTACAAAAGTGGTAGTAAATGGAAGGCAAGTAAAAAAGATTGCTGAGAACATGAGGGCTACAAAGAAGATCAGTTAAGCCACCTGGGTTTGAGTCCTGGCTTGGCAACTTTTCAGTTAGATGGCTTAGGGTAAGTTACTTAGCTTCTCTCTACCTCATTTCATTCATCTGTAAGAGGGAAATAGTAAGCGCACGGGCCTTCTAAGCAGGGTGATCAAACACTTTTAACCTTCAAACAAGGGCACTTGTTACAGTAAAAAGAAGCTCTGTTGGTAATTATGCTGAAACAACAGGAGGAAACCAGGACACTCTGCCCAAACCTAAATACTCTATTTTGGGAGTAAACTGTATTAAGTGACCTTGGACTTGCAATACGCTTTGAGCCATGCTTGCCACATTGCAGTTACTCAGCACACATTGCTGTTATTTTAACTAGTGACTTCTTGTCAAGTCACTGAACCGATCTAAGCCAGTTTCCTTGTTGCTGAAAGGGGATACTAGTAATACCTACTACACTGAATTATTGTTAAGGATTAAACAGTATAATGCTTACTGAGCACTTTCCACAGTGCTTGGCATATAGTCAATACTCAAAAAAGCATTAACTATTATAACTGGATTAAATGTTGGGGTTGAAATGAGAAGGCTAGAAGGAATCTAAAACCTCTGAAATTATTCTTTCTCCATCAGTGTGGAGTTAATAATTCACAAATTTGCTAAATATTTGTCTTTGCTAAATATTTGCTAAATTTGCTAATATTTGCTAAATATTTGCTAAATATTTGCTAAATTTGCTAAATATTTGTTAAATATTTGCTAAATTTGCTAAATATTTGTCTTTGCTAAATATTTGCTAAATTTGCTAATATTTGCTAAATATTTGCTAAATATTTGCTAAATTTGCTAAATATTTGTTAAATATTTGCTAAATTTGCTAAATATTTGTCTTTGTCTTTCCTTTGAAGTTCAAAGGAAAATTTAGATAGATAAAGTAAATTTTTACTTTAGTTAGTAGTATGACTATAATGTAATGAAAGGAGCATTGATTTTGAAGTAAAAATTATCTTTGTCTCCATTCTAGATTCATATTTACTAACTTTATGACTTTGGGCAGGTCACTGAGCCTTCATAAGCCCGTTTTCTTATGTGTACAATAAAGGCTGCAGTTTCCCAGGATTGCCATGTGGATCAGCTATATATAAACTGTAAAATATATAAGAATGGATGAGACTATACTTGATAATGGTGTCTTTTACCGTAGTCCTAACCTGGCTAAGGAAGCACTTCCCAGTCTTTTGTTGTTGTGTCTTCTGAAAAAATGAGGAATAAAGTAAGGCATTATCTTCATCATCCATAGTCCATAAAGGAGGCTTCCTACTTACAATTCTCTTCCATTTGATACTGCTGGGCAGTTAATGTATTCCTAACAGATCAAGGAACACTCTAGGCTACAGAAAATCATCCTAATGTCTGGTTTGATTACGCAAACTGCTTCGTTTACTTGATTCCTGTTTCATTCAATCAATGCTTCTAGACCACAATTGCCCCTGCCCCCAAATTTACCCTATTCACAGAAGACCAGTTAAATTCATTCCTTTCAGCATAAAAATTAGCATCAAAAATTCACACTTTAATTTTGATTTAGGTCTGGGTTAAGTATATCACAGATACTGAAAACATCATTTCCCAATTTATACCATTAACCGAGCTATTTCTTCACACTTCAAAATCTTGGGTATGCATACACACACACACACACACATACACACACTCCAAGGCTTCAGCCTGCAAAATGGCCAGATGGATGTTATGACGTTCACATAAGTAGCTCATTATTATTAGAGTTTTTGATTAAAGGAAGACTATAAACAAATTCTAACCTTTGTGCTGACCTCTATTCTTCCTCACTCTCTTCCACTATGTTACTTCCTCCTCCATAGGTCAGTGTCAGGCCAACAAAGAAAAGTCTTTTGATGAGATCTTGGACTCCCTTATGTGCAAAAGATTAGAACATTCCTGAAATTCTCTTTAGCTACAAGTCACAGATTGATCTTACTATGTAAATGGAGCTTGATCTTAGGGTTAGAATTCTTAGTAGTTCATCTGTTTGGGACTGAAGGTAAAGTTATGTGAACATATTGTGGAGCTATTTTCTTTTCTTTTTTTTTTTGAAAATAAGTCAGCTCTTATATTTTTTTTTCTTTTTTCTTTTCAGCATAACAGTATTCATTGTTTTTTCACCACACCCGGTGCTCCATGCAATCCGTGCCCTCCCTAATACCCACCACCTGGTTCCCCCAACCTCCCACCCCCCGCCCCTTCAAAACCCTCGGGTTGTTTTTCAGAGTCTTATATTGTTTTATTAGAACTCAAAAGCCTAGTTTTAGGGACTCTGGTACTAAGGTATCCCGGAACAGAAACAGAATTTAACAATGTTTCCAACAAGTCTGGATCTTAACTCTCTTATTTCAAATTAGGTCATCTATCTGCTGGTGAACAGGACAAGCAGTGAGTTTTCTATGTCACAGGTAGTAGTATAGAACCACAACTGTGCTGCTGGCAGGAGAAAAACCTGCCCCAGCAGGCCACCTTCCAAAGTGCACGTTGCTACAGAAAACCTCCAAAGAAGGAGAATCACCCGGTCAACCTTCAGCACCACGGACAGCTCATCCATTCGGAAGGTGTGGGGGTGGGCGGGGGACTGGAGCTTTAAACATGTTTGCATAGCAGCACCTATGCAATGAGGAACCTCTACAAAAATGATGAGAAGCGGCAGAAACCACGGCTCTTAGCATACATAGGAAGTGGCTCCACAGGAATTAAGGAATTTGCTTAGTCACGTATAAAATCATAGAGAATTTAGAACCAAGTGTCCCAACACACCACATTTTCCCCATTGAATAGGCTGCAAAAAAGCACTAACTGAGGAAAACAGGTGGAGAAATTCTAAAGGTTTGGTTTTATCCAACTGTAAAGACAAGTGCTCTTCCAGAAATTGGGAGGAAAATGAGGATTTTAGCACTAAACTTAGGCAGAACCTCAGTTAGATGCTAGTTTTCTGTTATAATATGGGGAGTATAAATATATGATTAAAAGCATTTAGTCGTGGGGAAAAAGCACTTGCAATGCTTTATAACAATTAATTGAGAAACATGCAGTTAGGGAATAAGCCCTGAATATTATGTTCATATCTCTCTTAGACACATGTGTGTATGTACATGCATGCACAAACATGCCTTCTCACTCTCCATGAAGTCACACTCTCATCTCAGGATCTTTTTACTAGTGTCTCTCAGGGGTCCTCCTTATCCTCCTTTTCCTTTTATCTTTTCCATCCTACGTTAGTCCCAGTTCAGGTTCCTAACTCAAAGGACTTCTCAAATGCACAGGAAAAATTATGAAATGAGCTGAAAACACATGGACTTAGATTACAGCTTCAAGACAACGTTACTGATATGGAATGACCAAGAAGTCATCTGTGGAGCTCAACATGGCAGACATCTATTGACTTAGACAGAAAGACTTGTTAAAACAACTGAATGCTGACTCTGTATCAACATGTGTCCTAGGCTCTGAGAATATATCTGTGACCAAGACAGAAGAATCCTGCCATCGTGGAACCTTCATTTTCATGGGAGAGGCAGATAATAAACAAACCAGCAGAAAATGCAATAGACTCTCAAAACTAATCACTTTCATTAAAAAATATTACCTGAAGTAATGAAATTAAGTTAGCGGGTTGGGGGTGTGTGTATAGAATATTTTCAGTAGAAAGGCCAAGGAACCCTAAGGAGGTGACGTTTGAGCTGAAACAGATAGCTTCATACCAATGACAACCCTTAAAAATTAAAAAGCGGACATATTTTATCCATATTCCTGAGAAACATTGTCATCTTGTCACCTTCTAGGCAAGGAAAAAGTTCTTTTATCATACAAATGAAAACAAATATTCCCTGTGCCTGATGAGGAAAATATGTTTATTAAGGTAATATCTGGCTTATGTATAGATAAATCCTAAGATTTCAGTGATTTGAGACAATAGACATTTATTTCTTGTGCACTGAAAATGCAATCCAAGGCTAGAGACAACTGGGGTCAGGGTAGTCTAAGGGTATTTGGGACATTCATGTGGCAGAAGGATAAGAGAAAGCATGGAGGATCACAAGGAAAATATTTTAAAGACCAAGCATATTTTTTCACATTCCATTAACTGGGATTCAGTAACATAACCATACTTGAAAACAAAGGAGAGATGGTTTAGCTGTGTGCCTAACGAACACTTATATGGACACCTGCCTAGTCTCTGCCCCACTAAGGCAGAAGGAAAAATTACTTTATACTTTGATAGAGAGAGACACAGCGAGAGAGAGAACATAAGCAGGGGGAGTGGGAGAAGGAAAAGCAGGTTTCCCTGCTGAGCAAGAAGCCCCATGTGGGGCTCGATCCCAGACCCTAGGATCATGATCTGAGCCAAAGGCAGATGCTTTAATGACTGAGCCATCCAGGAGCCCCTGCTTTATACTTTGAGAGAGCATCTAAATTGCTGAAGGGAGAAATGACTAGGCCAAAGTTGCAATGAATATGCAGTTTGTTTTATTCACTTTAAGGGATAAAGAGCAAATGGATTTTTCAAATAATATCAACAATAGCAAGAACAGCAGTAATAATAATATAGTGCTTTAACAAACCATTAACTCATGTGACCTTCATAAACTCATATGCTTATTACATAGGCAGCGCAAATGCATTATTTTATTTTAGAAAACAGTAAACTGAGAGCCAAATAGAACCGAAGAATCTAACTGAAAGATTAGAACTGAAAAAATCTAACATATTGTTTAACCTAAATCCATCATTTCATACTTAAGAAAATTACCTTTTTTTTTTTAAGATTTTTTTTTTTTTATTCATGAGAGACACAGAGAGAGGGAGAGGGAGAACCAGGCTCCCCGCAGAGCAGAGAGACCTGATTCAGGACTCAATCCCAGAACCCTAGGATCATGACTTGAGCTGAAGACAGACACTTAACCAACGGAGCCACACAGAAGCCCTGGGAAAATTATCATTTAAAGTGGTGATGAAGTTTACCCCAAAGGTATAGAATTAGCCACTGGCCATACTGGGGTTTCAGTGGGAGTTTTATCATGTATAAATCAATGATTTGTCTTTGTTTCTTTTCCCTTTAGGAGGCTGGGTTTTGATGTCTAAGATACATATTAGTCATGGGGGTGCTAATGGAAAGGAAAGACTTGTAAAAGATACAGATTCCTGGACCACACACCCAGAAACTCTGAGTCCATAGGTCTAGACTGAGCACCATTGCTATGCAGATAGCCTAATGGCTCGCTCTTAGAGAATACTGCTTTGGTCATTGTTATAGGCTTTCCTAGGAAACCCCTGACTCTGCTGTTGGAGATCGGATGTACACAACATAGACAAAAATGTAGTTCATACGAACAAAAAAAAAAAAAAAGAAATATAAAAACTTGAAGTTTAAATCATTAAAACTGAGAAAAATGGGGATACAATCTGATTTCTGAATATGAAAGAATTTTTTTATGGTTTAAGTTTTATTTTGGAGCATCAACCCTTGAGAAATATGTGTCTTAAGGATTTGATTTCCATGGTATTTTCCCCAAGGAAACAAACAAAAGCATGAGGCTGCTTGATTTTCAAATGTCACTTGTTTTCCCCAGAAACCGTCTACTTGATACAAGGGTGTCCTAGATATCCTAAATCTGAAGATCATAGTTTCCATTGCTGGTGGGTGACTCCAAAGATTCAAGATCAGGAACAGCAGTATTACCTGATTGCCTGAGCGTACACTGCTCATACTTTGGATGATATTTGGCCCCTTTCTGAATGGAGATGAGATAGGACACAGCCTTCTGTTCACAGGAATGAGCACTGTGCGGAGAGGATGAAAAGAGGATGAAAGGATGAAAGAACTTTCTCCATTAAAGATATGGAATATATCACCAAGCAAAACACAGTTGTGATTGCAAAAATAGTAAAAATTGTATAAATCAACAATAATATCAGTGAATTTTCCTAATGTTAAGTTCTTTTTTACTTTCTGACTTTATTACTGATTAGAATTATCACTGGTGCTTTGTTTAAAAAATAAGAACTATAGAAAAGCACAAAGAAGAATTAAAACCTCCTAAAATACGAATACTATGAAACAATATAAATCTTTTAACATATAGCTTTCTGGTCTTCTGCATGCATACACACACACATATATGTATATGTATATGTGTGTGTGTATGTATACATACATACATATTACAAAATTGGGTTTGTTACAATTATATTTATCAATCAAAGGTAAATTAACAGAATATATAAAATGCAAAAATATATATTTAACAGTAGTAAGAATAATATATAAAAGTACAATAAAAATGGGGAAATAGTATATAGAAAAAGGAAGTAAAATGTGCTAATTTCTAAAGCAGGAGTCAAAACACGTGTTACATTTTCTACACTGACAACTAGGGAGAAAACACCAATGCACTTAGAAGTTACCATTTCAAATGTTTTTAAAGCTGCAGTTCATAAACAATCAGTGGTTTAAAAAATCAATTTAGTAGATTAGACACCATTATTTTTCAGAATAAAATAGATTAGAATAGAATAGAATAGCCTGCAGTATGTATAAAATAAAATATTGTTCAGCCCTAAAAATTAAGGAAATCCTGTCACTTGGAACAATGTGGATGGACCTGGAACACATTATGCTAAGTGAAGTAAGTCAGTCACAGAAAGACAAATGCTGCACGATTCCACTTCTATGAGGTACCTAAAGTAGACTCATAGAAACAGAGAAAATAATCATGACTGCCAAGGGCTGGGTGGTGAAAGAAATGGGGAGCTGTTATTCAGTGGGTATAAAGTTTCCATTACACAGATGAGTAAGTTCTAGAGATTTGCTGTACAACATTGTGCCTATAGTAAACAATATGGTATGTGCAATTCCAAATTTGTTAAGAGGGCACATCTCACATTAAATGTTCTTAGCACAAAACAACAACAAAGTAAACAAAGGGTGTCGGACATGTCTATTACCTTGATTTGGGCAACGGTATCAGTGATGTTTGCATATGTCTAACCTCATTAAATTGTAAACAGTAAATATGGTCAGTTCTTGTATATCAATTATGCCTTATGAAGATGTTTTTAAAAGAAAGTATTAGAGGGAACCTGGGTGGCTCAGTGGGTTAAAGCCTCTGCTTTCGGCTCAGGTCATGATCCCAGGGTCCTGGGATCGAGTCCCGCATCGGGCTCTCTGCTCAGCAGGGAGCCTGCTTCCTCCTCTCTCTCTGCCTGCCTCTCTGCCTGCTTGTGATTTCTGTCAAATAAATAAATAAATAAAATATTTAAAAAAAAAGAAAGTATTAGAGCACATCTTGCTAATAGTGAGAGTAGATTTCATTTCATTGAATGTTTTCATTTTATGCCTAACACAAACATACGCACACACACACGTGTGTGCACACATGCATGTGCACACACACACATGCTGGATCACAAGTTTAAAACCGCTACACTAGGAGAATGACAACAGGATATATAAACATAGCTTGCCTGGAGGTAATAAAGAAAAAGAGCAAAGTTCCCTCACAGCCTTCCACTTCTCTGCTCCATGTGTAATGTTCACCTTCCTCAGTTTACCCTAGGCCTTCTTTTCTTCTTCATTCTACATTTTTCTCTAGGCAACCTCATAATTTCAATTGTCTTCTAGCCACCTTTGGTAAAGATGCCTGGAAAGGCTGTAGACCAACAGATATCCAATTGCTTCCTGCATATTTCACTTGCTCTCATGTAAACAAAACTCAATGTATCTCCTCTCACAAACTTACTTCTCTAATGTTCTTTCACTCACTGTATTTTCAGCCACCACCTACTTACCTCAAATGAAACCTAGGAAACATACTGACTTTCCACCTTCTCTTACCCTATCCTGTCTGAGGCTGCGTTCCCCAGAAGTGGAGCCTGAGATGTGTCCTCATCTGGAGACCAGCTTCCCTCTGTCACACAGGGAGCTCTGGAGCAGAGAGCACTGCAGTACTGACCCTGCCTTAAAGTCAAGAGGCCAGTCTTTTGTATCCTCACATCAGTCAGTCATTGCTACAAGCTGCCTTGATAAGACAGCTCCTGTTCAGAGAGAGACAATAATCAAGAGAAGGTGTCACTGTGAGGACTTAGAAGCCAACATTCATAGAACCTAGGGTATGGATTCACCTGCTGCAATATGGATGGGACGGTAAAGGGGATCTGGACAAGACATTAATAGCAAACACAATGCCTGCCATATCCAATTAGTCTTTAAAGACCATTGACTTTTCTCCCAAATGTGATTTTAATCTGTCTACTTCTTTCCATCTCCAATGTCATATGAAGTGCTTTTCCATCTCTGCTCTTTTGCTTGTTCTGTTTCCTCTGTTATGAATGCTTTTGTCTGCATGTGAATGCTTGGACATTTGAGTCAAAGTTGAAATGTCAGCTCATTTCTGTTTGTTTGTTTGTTTGTTTTTTTCTGGTTCATCTGTTCCTGTCCCTCAGAAATAGCCACTCATTTATGTTCCCATTGTACTTTATATATTTACCAGTTACAGGAATTAGATTCAACACAAATAACTACAGTACAATGAATGGTATTCCCTTTAGATGATGGTACAGCATCTCCTTATATCAGGGATTATGTCATAATCATTTCTGTATCTGTGGTGCAGAATACAGTCCCTGACACAGAACAGATACTCAATAGATGGCTGAATGTAACTTTACAGTGTATATGATAAGCAATGGGCATGGAAGCTGAATTGGAGATATTGAAACACCACTTTTTCCCACACTGTCCCCAAATACTATCCATTGTTAAATGCAAGACGAACTGGTCTATCCTCCAACTATTCCATCTCTCATTGACCCTTTTCTTTTCTGACCTCTTAGAAATTTCACAATGATAGCTCCTTATGTTACACAGGAAAATGTACTACAGTCTTACAGAAAGTTCTAATTATTTCATATGACACTCCTTGAAAGCTAGGGTCTTATCTTTTAATTCACAGGTATGTATTGTGTGCAGTGCTAAACACTAAAGGCTCAAGGGATTCTTCCTGAATTGATTATAGCAGGAAATACATGGATGTGAAGACTGTGGTGTTTGTCAAAGCAAGATAGTTTACATACAAGATGGCTCATCAGCATCAGTTACTATCTTCTGGCTGTGACATGCCTGCATTCAATACAGCTGACTGTGAACTCCCTAGGCCATCTGATCCAGGACAGGAGTCACACCTGATCTCCTTGTTGAATAACATAGCTGCTGACCACAGGAAGTGCTGCTTTGGCCCCACGGTCCTTGTCCAAACTTAGGACACAGGCAGTCCTTCCATAGTTTAAAAGAGGGAGGGAGAAAAAAATAAAAAAAAAGATAATCCAGTAAACTTGGAAACAGCTCTGCTCCCTGGGATCCAAATTGATTTTTTCTCTCTCTCATTTGAGTCTGCATGCTTCAGGGCCAGCATGCAGACTGGGATCAATAAGACATGAGTCCTCTATTAAAGACAACATAAAACATATATTTTTGTAGTGGGGTGGGAGAGTGAGAGTCTGGTGCTTGCAGGATTGAGAGACTGATGGAGTCTAGCATAATGACACTGAAAGCAGGTCCTTTTCTGGGATCTCGTCCCTACCCTCCCTCGAGGCCCTGGTTCACACGGCCCATTGCTTGGAGATATTCAACATTTACCCTGTGGTCTAATGACAAAATCCGAACTGGCCTGTTAGAGAAGGAGAAGATGTGCCAAGGTTGTTTTTTTTGTTTGTTTGTTTTTTGTTTTTCCTTTTTAGCTTTTTTTTTTTTTAATTTTTTATTTATTTTCAGCGTAACAGTATTCATTGTTTTTTCACCACACCCAGTGCTCCATGCAATCTGTGCCCTCCCTAATACCCACCACCTGGTTCCCCCACCCTCCCACCCCGCCCCTTCAAAACCCTCAGGTTGTTTTTCAGAGTCCATAGTCTCTCATGGTTCACCTCCCCTTCCAATTTCCCTCAACTCCCTTCTCCTCTCCATCTACCCTTGTCCTCTATATTATTTGTTATGCTCCACCAATAAGTGAAACCATATGATATTTGACTTTCTCTGTTTGACTTATTTCACTCAGCATAATCTCTTCCAGTCCTGTCCATGTTGCTACAAAAGTTGGGTATTCGTCCTTTCTGATGGAGGCATAATACTCCATAGTGTATATGGACCACATCTTCCTTATCCATTCATCCGTTGAAGGGCATCTTGGTTCTTTCCACGAGGTAGAAACCAGAGATACAGTAGAACGTATCAACGAAACTAGAAGCTGGTTTTTTGAAAGAATCAATAAGATCGATAAACCATTGGCCACACTAATCCAAAAGAAAAGAGAGAAAGCCCAAAATAATAAAATTAAGAATGAAAAGGGAGAGATCACAACTAACACCAAGGAAGTAGAAACAATCATCAGAAGCTATTATCAACAGTTATATGCCAATAAGCTAAGCAACCTAGATGAAATGGATGCATTCCTGGAAAACTATAAACTCCCAAAATTGAACCAGGAAGAAATTGACAACCTGAATAGACCGATATCTAGTAACGAGATTGAAGCAGTGATCAAAAACCTCCCAAAAAACAAGAGCCCAGGACCTGACGGATTCCCTGGGGAATTCTATCAAACTTTCAAAGAAGAAATAATACCTATTCTCCTGAAGCTGTTTCAAAAAATTGAAGCAGAAGGAAAACTTCCAGACTCTTTTTATGAAGCCAGCATTACCCTGATCCCCAAACCAGGCAAAGACCCTACCAAAAAGGAGAATTTCAGACCGATATCACTGATGAATATGGATGCTAAGATTCTCAACAAGATCCTAGCAAACAGGATCCAACAGCACATTAAAAAGATTATCCACCATGACCAGGTAGGATTCATCCCTGGGTTACAAGGATGGTTCAACATTCGCAAATCAATCAATGTGATAGAACAAATCAATAAGAGAAGAGAGAAGAACCACATGATCCTCTCCATTGATGCAGAAAAAGCTTTTGACAAAATCCAGCATCCGTTCCTGATTAAAACGCTTCAAAGTATAGGGATAGAGGGAACATTCCTGAACTTCATCAAATCTATCTATGAAAAACCCACAGCAAATATCATCCTCAATGGGAAAAGCTTGCAGCCTTCCCATTGAGATCAGGAACACGACAAGGATGCCCACTCTCACCACTCATGTTCAACATAGTATTAGAAGTCCTAGCAACAGCAATCAGACAACAAAGAGAAATAAAAGGTATCCAGATTGGCAAGGAAGAAGTCAAACTCTCTCTCTTCGCAGATGACATGATTCTTTATATGGAAAACCCGAAAGACTCCACCTCCAAACTACTAGAACTCATACAGCAATTCAGTAATGTAGCAGGATACAAAGTCAATGTCCAGAAATCAGTGGCTTTCTTATACACTAACAATGAAAATACAGAAAGGCAAATTAGAGAATCGATTCCATTTACTATAGCACCAAAAACCATAAGATACCTCGGAATAAACCTAACCAAAGAGGTTAAAGATCTGTACTCGAGGAACTACAGAACACTCCTAAAAGAAATTGAAGAAGACACAAAAAGATGGAAGACCATTCCATGCTCTTGGATGGGAAGAATAAACACCGTTAAAATGTCTATACTGCCCAGAGCAATCTATACTTTTAATGCCATTCCAATCAAAATTCCACCAGTATTTTTCAAAGAGCTGGAGCAAATAATACTAAAATTTGTATGGAATCAGAAGAGACCCCGATTTGCTAAGGAAATGTTGAAAAACAAAAATAAAACTGGTGGCATCACGTTACCTGATTTCAAGCTTTACTACAAAGCTGTGATCACCAAGACAGCATGGTACTGGCATAAAAACAGACACATGGACCAGTGGAACAGAGTAGAGAGCCCAGATATGGACCCTCAACTCTATGGTCAAATAATCTTTGACAAAACAGGAAAAAATATCCAGTGGAAAAAAGACAGTCTCTTCAATAAATGGTGCTGGGAAAACTGGACAGCTATATGTAGAAAAATGAAACTTGACCATTCTCTTACACCGTACACAAAGATAAACTCGAAATGGATAAAAGACCTCAACGTGAGACAAGGTTGTTTTTTGTTTTTGTTTTCTTTCCCTTTCTTTTTTTTTTCTAACATCCATATACTCCTGCCAAGTTTTGGCTTCCTTGTCTGTAAAATGAGGATAATAGTACCTAATTCTAGAAAACAAATACACAATAAGATTCACGAGAATAGTCAGTGTTTAATACATACTAATGTCCCTTTCCCTTTCTCCTGCACTCATTAGAATTTCAGCCCTTGGTTCCCATGTGTTCATATGGACTCTCTGCTTCTCTCATCCCAAGTTTAACCTTGTTTCAGCCTATTCTGACTTAGCCCAATTTGAAATCATTCAGAATTTGAAGTTATAAATAGCACTCAGCCTATGATATTGGATCCTTTCTTATTATACTCCTGTTACTTCACGCATATAGCTTTGATCTCCCCAAATAAAGTCCAGGAGCACCTTCAGTTGGCAGGGAACTAAGGGACATAAGCTCTATGAGTATGTGGACCAGGCTGGTACACCCAGCCCTAAGAGCTGTGCCCAAGAAATATTTGTTAAATGAATAAATTTCAAGGTTGATTGTGGAAAATATCATTTAAATAACAGAATTTGGGAATATTTAATAGCCTTTGCAGAACCAAAAATGTGAAACAAATATTGCTGTATTAAAAAAAAATTCATACCCAGGATAACTAGTTTTGTTCTGGGCACTTTGGAAACTTTAAAGCTCTATGCACATGTAAAGTAGCATGGTTATTTCTAATTGTTTATATTTTCAATAGTCATTAATTGAATTTAATCTGATTTTGTTGTCAACAACCATAACCACGGGAGAGAACACACTGGACTGAGAGACATGGGACCAAGGTTGGAGACCCGTCTTTGTTCCTCCCTATCCATGTGACTTTGCCTCTCTGGGTTTATTTCCTTATCTGTAAAATACTGGTATCTAATATGTGCTTGGTATCTAATATCCAGTTTGAGAGCTAAGTTCAACTTGTCGGCATGTCTCAGACTGAAATCTTTGCAGCTTTCTTTTCTTCCTCTTTGGATGTTACATACAAGAGCAATGTTCTAATTGCTATGAGAAATTTGTCACCAGATAACAATGTAAGATCAAGATGTAAAGCATGGCATTCTGTATTCTTCTTCTTCTTCTTCTTTTTTTTTTTTTTATTTAAGCATGGCATTCTTAACATCTAGTAGTACCCAAAGTACTGGATTTGCAAAAGATTCATCCAATTAAATTCTAATGTAGTTATGGTCTCAAACCTCTACATGTTTAGATTCCATATCACAAAAAGTTAGAGTGTTCCTGGTAACCATAGAAACTCCTAGAGAAACCCCTTCATCTTTTAGATAGAACATGGCAGACAAGAGGTGACAAATGACTTGTCCAATGTCACAGCATTGGTTATAGAGCCAGGATTTGAACCCATTTCCTTAGTTTGAAGCCAATGCCCTTTCCATCCTTCCACACCCTTTTCCTATATGAATGTATGGGTGACCAAAACTCTGTGCTTCCTAAGTGCCTATAGAAATTTATCACCATGTTACATGGATACTATGCATTTCTTTTGTTCGTCTATTTCCAATTGAAAGTAGCCATGTTCACTGAAAAACTTTGGGAAAAAAAAACATAAAAAATAGAATAAAAAGATGTAGAAACCATCCATTGTATGAGCATTCAAACCTCGTAACCATTAAACAAGTTGGAGGGTCCCTTCACATCTTTTTTTTTAATATGCATATTTGTACATAGTCATATGAATACTAGAAACGTATTGTACATCTTGTTGTTCTTATTTAAACTATGTCATCAGTTTTTCACATTTTACTTTTCTAACTCTTTATAAATACCATTTTAATTGCTACATAACATTCTGTTAAATGGATTTACCAGCATATAGAAACATTCTTTACTTGTTGAGCATATAGTTTGTCTACAGTTTTAAAATGCATGTAAGTAACGCTGTAGTGAACATCTTTGTATATGTGTATCTTCGATGTTTTAAAATATTTCTTTGGGGACACCTGGGTGGCTCAGTTGGTTAAGTGACAGCCTTTGGCTCAGGTCATGATCCCAGGGTCTTGAGATCGAGCCAGGCCCGCTGCTCAGCGGGGAGTCCGCTTCTTCTCTTCCCCTGCTCATGCTCTCTCTCTTACTCATTTTCAAATAAATAAATCTTAAAAAAATTTTCTTTGGCATAAATGATAAGAAGTGAAATTGTTATTATAAACAGTACCAATTAACATTTTAAGGCTCTGGATAACCTTCAGTTAAATTATTTTACAAGAGGGTTTGTGCCATTTCCACCACCACCTATAGTGTAATAGAGTGATGTTCTCTGTTTTCAAAAAAAAAAGCATATGCATTTTGTTCTAATATAGGACAATGGACTTTATGTATGTAATGAAAACATGCACAGAATTTTCTCTAATAGAGTAGAAAATACCCAACCTCAGGAAACAATTGCTGATGACATATTTCTGGGACCACAAAGTGGAACGTATAAGTAACAAAGCAGAAAATATTTTATAAGCACAATTTGAAAGGCTTTTCATATATTGCTTTTGCTATAGATAGAAATGTATGACGTTACTGAACTTTCCTAAAGACTTTTTTTCTTTTCAGTCAAAAACAAATGAATTGAAGAGACACTTAGATAAAACAGCAGTGGAGAAAGCAATAGTAATTTTTCAGACGGAATGCAATTTGAAGGGATGGGGAAACCACGTGTTTCCAATAATTTGTACTGACCAACAAGCAGCAACTTTTATGGCCCCTGCTCCTTTTCCCCTGGCCTACTTTGCATTAGGAAAGCTTGGCAGGAAATGAGTGGATACATCAGTAAGCCTGCCACAGGCTTCCTCTCTCCACCATCATCTGTGCTGCTCTTCCTTCCCCACAGCACTGCACCCTCCTTGACCTCCACAGCTCTCCTGACTGCTATTACTGACACAGACCGCCCCATGAGCCTATACTGGAGTCCATGCAAGAGGACAGGAAGGACATCACAGTGTCAGACTCTATACTAGGTCCTCCAGATGGGACTCGGCCCAACTGTATATACCTGCTGAGAGGGGAGAGGACAGAGGAGTGCTTCTACTTTTCACATGGATTGAAAATGAAGGAGAATAAATATTTATTCAAGTCATGCCATCAATACACACATATCTAACTTGGCCCCTGTCTCTATTGTATGTTTTGTGTAGGTATAATACCTTGATTCAGCTTATATGTGGCATGCAATTTTTTCCTTTATTATGTGAAATTTTCAGTTAAGAGTTGATAGAAGACGCAGGTGTTTTCAAAGGATATGAAATGTAGGAAGTGCAGAATAATTTATATTATTATTATTATTTGGAAAAATAATAATAAATTTTATCTATGGATGCATAAGTTAAAGAACTCTTATCTCAAGTCCAAGTTCAGGTTCAACACAGCAAAGTTGTGTCAGGTGCCAGAGACTAAAGGAAGCTCATGGAGATCCTAGCTCTTTAAAAAACATGAACTGAAAGGAGTCCAGAATCTAGACTTGATACTGAACCTTTGGTCTATAGAATCACATATGTCTCACATGTGGGAGGGAATAACATACAGCCTTTCAAGGAGCAGGAGGCCTTTCCTCCCAAGCTACTAGCTAATTAATATCTTTCTCACTCCAGGGTGCCAAGGCTGACATTTCACCCAGCCCAAAGGGCTCTGTAGGCTCTGATGAGAAGTCTTCTCTCTGCTGGCACTCAGGGAAGGTATGGGGATTTGTTAGTAAATGGTGTCCAAGGGCTGACACAAGGTCAGGGGAACCTGGGCATGGTTGTCTGGACGCATCAGATACTGATGAGTAGCTTCTGACTTCTCCCAAGAGACCACTCACCTCAGTTTATGTTTCCCAGAAATGTCCTGAGCAGCCCTCTCAGTAGTCCATGATCTCCAACATGTGGGAGATTCCCCAGGTCACCGTGTGGACTCTCGTCTTCCGGTCAGCCTGGGCTCTAATTGGTCCTGGCTTCTACTTGCTTCTGTGTTCTTTGCTAGCAGCTAAGTTGCATTCACAAGGGGAAGGAAATCTTCCTGATCTTTGAAAACATTAAAGGAAAGAAGAAATCAAAGGACTCACATCTGAGCTATTGCTCAGGGCCAACAACTCCACTGATCTGTCTAACTGAAACGGGACAGGTACACACCAGTGCTGAAGAGACCAAGCTCTGGGGAGAGGCTCCAGAGATCCCACAGCTGAAACAAGTGTTTTTTTTTTTTTTTAAGATTTTATTTATTTGAGACAGTGAAAGAGAATGAGCAGTGGGGAGAGGCAGAAGGAGAGGGAGAGAGAAGCAGACTCCCTGCTGAGCAGGAAGCCTGATGTAGGGCTCAATCCCAGGACCCAGAGATCATGATCTAGCCTTTGGCTAAATGCTTAAATGACTGAGCCACCCAGACGCCCCTGAAACAAGTACTTAAAAGGAGGAAGAGAGTTGTAGAGAAGTACTAAGGACAATAACTTTCATGTGGAGGAAATACTTATAGATCACAAACCATTTCTTTATACATCAGTTCATTCCATAATTACAACCAAGTAAGGTGTTTCACGTACTGTACCATGTGTCTAAAGCCTTCCCTTCTTGGCTACAGCTTGTGCTAAAAAAGAACCACAGACAGTGCTCCTTCCAGCCACAATTCTCTATTCTGATAACTGAAATAGCCTCCAAACTTTTCCACATTCTACTCCAGGAGAACCTCCCTGAGACTGCACTTTAGGCAAAGTCCTCTTTATGTCTAATCCAGCCATGATTTTGTCAAAGAGATTAAGCCTAGAAAATGCACCAGTTACCCCAGTCCCAGCATTTCTTTGTCCCACCTTCAGTACACGTTTTTTCAGTTTCTGCTTGTGAGATCTATAAAGGACTTAAGCTCTCCCAAGCCAAGGGTGCTATCCTGCTTTCCAAAGACCTTGCTTTCCCAAAGACCACACTGCTTTCCTTGGCACTTGGCACTATTTTGGTGGCCCTAGTCCTTGCCCTCAGGGCTCCCCAAGGCTAAATTTCCCGACTGGCCCAAAGCTGAGTTACCTTTTGCTTCTATGTATCACATGTCAGATCAAGCAGCCAAGCACCCATTTTTCTACTTTCCTGTAGGTCTGGACACATTGTCATAGGATATGAAAATATAAGAGTATCTCTAGTCGTGTTTCTAACTCAGGCTGAAGAGAAATGTAGGCAATTCTCCATTGCCATCATATCCCACTACCCTTTGGTCTTATAGACCGGAAGTGTAACCTTGGGCAGAACATGAATGGACTCATACACATGGCTCAACGAAGAGTTGGTGGTGGACTGTTGGTAGCCCAGAGCACTGAACTCATCTTGCATTTGAAATTAAATAAATGAGGGCCACCCAAGATCAGCACCATCTGGCATCCCACTGTCTTCTGGTTCTGTGAAAGAAGTACTACACCAGCTGGTAGGAGCAATGTACACAGTAGACTTTCCTCTTGAAACGGAGACCCAGTATATATATATATATATATATATATATATATATATATATAGTGTGTGTGTGTGTGTATATGTATATATACATATATATATATATATGCATGTATACACACACACACACACACACACACACACACATATATAGTAAGAGGGGCCTTATCAGGATGAATACCCAACTTTTGTATCAACATGAATGGGACTGGTGGAGATTATGCTGAGTGAAATAAGTCAAGCAGAGAGAGTCAATTATCAAAGGGTTTCACTTACCTGTGGAGCATAAGGAATAACACGGAGGATATTAGGAGAAGGAAAGGAAAAGTGAATTGGGGAAATCGGAGGAGAAGACAAATCATGAGAGACTGTGGACTCAGAAACAAACTGAGGGTTTTGGAGGGGAGGAGGTGGGGGTTATGTGAGTCTTGTCATGGGTATTAAGGAAGGCATGTACTGCATGGAGTGGAGTTTATGAACCATGGGTGTGGTGCATAAACAATGAGTCTTGGAACACTGAAAAAATAAAATAAAGTTTAAATTCAATAAAACAAAAAAGAGGGGCCTTATATATGTGTCTTTCTGTGCGTGTGTGTGTGCCCATGTGTGCTAATGTTGGGGGGAGGATGTGAAGGATTTGAGAGTGCTACAAAGCATAGAAACAGAAATTCAGAACCTTGTGAGACCCCTGTCTGGGCTCTGGATTCTCTGCTTCAACTGCACTAATGGACCCTGTTCATCCCAGGCATCAGAGAGGGGCTTAGACAATTCAAGGAATGCCTTCCAAAGTGTGAGGTCCCTGGGGTACAGGTCTCAGGCAATAGCCCTTCTTACCCAGGTCTGAGGGAAGTGCTATTTGAGTAGAAATTTCTGCATTTAACGTCTACCTCTCCAAGCCTTGTCTTCATGGTAACATATTAAGCCTGTTGCCAGCCCTAGAGTAGACACTGAACATATATATTTTTTTCAAGCTGGATAGAATCCTGATTCTTAGGAAATATTGTAAAAAGCAATAAAATCCAAATTGGGACCGCATAACCACAGCAGGCCCTGATTGAGATCTCATTAATACTCTTTGTACTAATCCTTAAGAATTAGCAAATACAACTCTATCCTGCTATGAAATACTCCCCACCTCTAGGGCTCAAGTAAAGGCTCAGAAAGAAGAGCCAAAGAAGCCTAGTTAAATGTATCTTTGAATCCAAGCATTGGGAAGCATCTCTAATAAGCCCTCTCAGGCTTAATGGAGCTTTCGGATAATTCCTTATTCCAAACTTCCCTATATGCCTTACCATTTACTTCTTATAATTCCCTGTAGTAGATAATCAGGGTATCACATTTGAAGTCACTTAAGTTTGAATAAGGTTTTCCAGTGCCCTTTGAGTGCTTAAATGTTTCATATCTGTTATGCCTGTGCCTTTCAGAGAGCTCACTGCCACAGCATTGGTTGGCAAAGACTCGAATGCAGAGAAGCTCATGTTCTTAGAATCTTCTAAAGAAAATTTAATGCAGGCTCCACCAGGAATTCGACTTCTGTCCTCCACCTGGTGACCAGACCTGGCCTCTCAGTGGCCATCTCTACCTCTGTAGCATCGTATACTTAGGAGTTCTGAGATTTTTGTTTGTTTGTTTGTTAAGGGGCGGGGGGGGGGGCAACTATTCCATAGTTTACATTACCTTAGGCAAATGGTAGATGCATATTCCCATGATTTTTCTTTGTGGCTGATGAAATGAAGCTCAACTAGTTGCTCTCTCAAATCTGTCCTCTAAAGAAATCTGAAACTGACCCCAGCCTAGGGAAAGTTCTAGGCCATTAGCTAGTTTATAGCCATGTTTCTCACCAACACACAAAATATCTGACGGTGGAAAGAGAGACTTTTTTTTAAAGAGGGAGAGAGGGACTTTGCAAAGAAGGAGGATAATGAACATCAGTGAAATCAATTGATTCTGAGAGCCCGATACCCTTAAGAGTGGCTGAAGCAAGCCACAGACAGGCAGGACCGTCCCAAGCAGCTGCTCCATTGCTGAAGAATGCTGTGGCAGCCAGTGCATCTACCCCACACTTGCCATGTGATTTCTTGCTGTGAGATCCCAGATAACCTCTGGGATCTCAGATGGTCTATTGGCCTTGAGCTCTTACGTGGGGTCCTGCACTCTCTCTGTGTCTCCTTGCTCGCCCAGAACGATCTTGGGGAAAGAAGGGCAGCCCTAGAAACTGATGTATTATTTGCATAACAGAGGGCTGCACACTGGGAGTTTTAAAAACAACAGACATTTATTCTGTCATAGTTCTGAAGGCTGGAAGTCCAAGATCACAACGTCAGCAGTGTTGGTTCTTCTCAGAAACTCCGGGAGAAACAGTCTCTTGCCTCTCTCTTGGCTTCTGCTGGTTGCAGGTAATCCTCAGCATTCCTTGGTTTCTAGCTGTTTCCTTCTCACCACTGCCTCCATCATCACATGGCCTTCTTCCTTGGGTCTCCCCTGTGTCTCTGTATCTGAGCCTCTCTCCTTTCTCTTACAGATACCAATCATCAAATTTAGAGCTCATTCTAATGGAACACTATCTCATTCTAACTAATTATGTCTGCAAAAAACCCTCTTTTCAGTTAACATCATATTCTATGGTTCCCAGTGGACATGAATTTTGGGGAGACACTATTCCACCCACCATACCTGGTCTTGGCCTAAACCACAATTAGACTCACTGTTTATGGCCAGTAAGGACTGTGCCAAGGGACGTTGCACCTGTAGCCAGGACACTGCCCATTTTCTTCTTGGGTGCATCAACGAGTGATAGTTAATGCACTGGCTCTAATTTGTTCTCTGCCCTTCTTAGAATTTTCTGAGCTTTCTCTGTGGTCCAGCAGGGATTATACCCTGCCTTGACCACCACAGCACATGCAAGTCTGCTATGCAGTTCATGGTGGACCTACAATAAATAAATGAACTAAATATATAAATAAGTGATAGCCTCTTCTGATCTTAGATAAATGAGGAAGTAGGTAAAATCTATTCTTGGAATTTCTGTATCTAGAGGCCCATGGCCCCACTCCACCGTGGTTTCCAGTCTTCAATCATGTTCAACCAATGTCCCATCCCTGAACCTCTTCTGACACCCTGGTCTCCTCTTTCCAAAATGTCCTTCAGGTTACAAAAAGGGGACTGAAAGGCCTTTGATACATTACTTCATATTAAACTATTTATAAATGTCAATGGAATTTCCATTTTAACAGAGATTTTTGATATCATAGCTGAAGCAGGGAAGTACTCTAGGTGTTTTTGCGAGGCTAGAGACTTACAGACAATGACCTGGGCCAGCAAAGGCCCCTTGCATCCTCCTCTGGCCAAACCACTATGCCTGCCCTACACATGGTTAGTTCTGGGCCCTCCCTCCAATGATGGGCAGGACTCTTGTCTTTCCGTACTTCCTCTGCCTACTTGCCTGCTTTTCCAAATGCTCTGGTCCTAGTTCTCTCTCCTTTAGGTTACCTTATACCAATTTTTCATCTTTCATCTTTTCTTCCGTTCTTTTATTCCCTCTCTAAGCCTTGAATAATATTCTTTGTGTCTTTATTTAAAAAAAAAATCTTATTCTTTTTTTTACCCCTTAAGACAATTTTTTTTTTTTTTTTTGGTCCCTTAGGGAAAAATTTTGTAATTCTAATCATCAGGGACAAAGTTAACATATTCAGAATATCTGACCTTTAAGATTACTTTTGAGGCAGGGTTGCTGTTTTATTTTCTCCCCAGGGACTTAATGATGTGTAGCTCCCAGTTTTTATTCATTGTCCTTTCAGGCAATTCAATTTCAAGGATTAACTTTTTAGTAGCCACTGGGGGAAAGGTCAGTAAACTGGACCAAGAATGCATTTTATGGCATTTAAGCCCACAGGGACCTTCCTGGTTCTGTTTTCTGGCCTTGCTGCCCAGGGCTTCATCCTACACAGATGGACAGGCCACAGTGTGAGCCCCCAAGTGGAAGAGGGAAGCCTGGGATTCTTGTGCTGGGATCCACAAAGAGCTGCCAAGCCAAAAAATCACGTGTGCCCTTGGCACTGGTTAAACAATGGGGTCATTTCTTCTGAGCCACACCTGGAGCCCAGGACAGTCCAGGCTCCATACAGTGGCACCACTGATCCTCCAGGCTTTGCATAGGTCTCCCACAGGCAGAGAGCTTAAAGGTCAGTGACTGCACAGATTCCACAACCGTGCCCATTAGTCAGCCTCTGCCGAGTGACTCAGGGAAGGCTCTTTCATTTATGAAATAGATGCCACTTGCTCTGGATGGTTTAGTGAAGTTGCCAGCCTGATCCAGGAGTTGATACTTTTGAGACCCTTTCAAGGAACAAGATGATTTTATTTTCTCTTAGAAATGCAATCTGATATAGTTTAAAAGCAGAGAAATAAGGATAGTGAGGAGAAGATATGACATGACTGGAGTGAAAGCTATAGATGTTACTAATCTAAGAATTTCCCTTTGTCATCTAGCACTCTGTTTTTCTCACACTTCCTTCACATTCCATTCATTTTGAAGATATTGCAGTTTACTTACAGAGTCATGCTCTTAAACAGAGGAACTCTCTACAGGGCATGTCTTCTCTTCCTTCCCTTTCCATCTTTGCCTAGAAAACTCTTCTTTATACTTCAAATCTAATTAAAGAATCACCTCTTCCAGGAAGCCCTCCATGAGATAGATAGATAGATAGATAGATGATAGATAGATAGCTATCTCCACTTGTTTGCATCCCAGATCCATTTCCTGACCTCTACCCTGCTCTGTGCCTGGTTAGCTGACCTCTGGAGAGCACATTACATAAGTTCCTTTGACAGTTGACTTTCACGGTTTCGTTGACTTTTGGGTTTTGCTGATGGGAGATACCAATAGGAGATTAGAAAGCAGAAGTAGTAGATCTGAGTATTTCTTCCCTGCTCTCCAACACCTGCTTTAGCATCTAATCCCTGATACCTACAGCTTTGGAGGGCTGCACTCCTAGCTGTATTTCCAGCAACATGGGCTCATGTGTACTTTCTTGATCTTTTTGGCTTAGAGTTTCAAGCAGTTCCCATGATTTGGTGGACTCTGGGTCCCTCAACATCTCAACATCAGGAAATACCCTGCCCACAATTCTAAAGGGACTAAACTCTAAAGGGACTAAAAAGTCCCTTCCAGAAAGTTCACTCAGTTGAACCATGTAAGGTGAAACTGATATGCTGCCAAGACCCTGACCTCATAGCCTTCCACTTGAGTATCTTTTATGTTCCCTTCCTTTTCCCTCCTTGCAGCACCCTCTTAAACTCAGTAATTATTACAGGGCATTTGAATGGCTACTTCACTTGTTCATCTCCCTTTTTTGGATTATTAGCTTTTAAAAGACATGTTTCTGATTATTATGCTTGGTACATAGTATTCAGTGAATATCTAGATCCACTCATTTCTGGCTTAAAATTTGAAATTCATGCTCTAATGTCTTTATCAAAAACACCTAAAGTGGGGGAGCTCTTAATATAAAAACTCAATAAATAATAATATGAACATAAAATTGTATAACTTTTATGTTTCAAAAAGTGTTTTATAGCCATTGACTTAATTGTCATAACAGCTTTATGAAAAAATACATTTTGCTAAATATAGAACCAGTTGCTGCAAAATCTGTAAGTTAACGGAACTTAATGATCAAGGATTGGGCCCAAGAACCATCAGCACAGATTAAAATACTACTTCTGATTCTCTCCAGTTCTATAACCTCAGACACTACCTAAACTCTCTGTGTCTTAGATCCCTAGATAGAGAATAACAGCTCCCAACTTAACTTGATAGGAGCAAAGCACTAGAATGGGTCAGATACATCATAAAAGTCCAATAAATATTACTTCCTTATTCTGGATAAAACATTATTCTCACGAAGGTGTTCAAGAAATACTTCTCCGCTTTGCAGTATGAACAGCTTCTTCTAAAATAAATGTCAGTCTTTACATTCCAGGAAGAAAAGTAGAGAAAATTCCCTGAGGGGGGCTTGAGTTAAAAGTTTTCTAAACTCGTAAAAGCACCCACCCCCAACTTTACACTTCATGTTTTCTTCATGGAGACCTCAATACTACCTGAGCATTCCCTTAACAGACATTTATTAAAGCACTTCTGGCTGGCTGGCCCATGAGATGTGTTATAGTCCCTTTCATCACCAGAGACAAGGAAGTGGACTTGTCTGAATTCTGGCTCTACCCCCTTGGTGAGTGTGGAAAAGCCAGATAAATCTTCTCGGGCACATTTTGTCACCTGACAAGCAATAAAATTAAGGTCTACTCATTGGGGAACTGGATGTGTTCCATTCAGAGCATTCTGATGGTGACTCTATGCAGTGTTTCAACTCCCTTATCACCACATCTGTGAAGAGAGGGAGAGCAGAAGTGCACGAGTTCACCTTTGTCCTCAGACCGCAGCTTCAGTTACTCTTGTGCATCTCAAACACTTGTCCTAAAGCAAGACCAAAGAAGGCGGGAAAGGCTCCCCAGTGTGAAATTTCTGAGCCTAAGCAAGATGGGGAGAATGGCCAAACATGGGATGACTCTGTGGAGATGTTAGATTCAAGCAGAGTGAGGTGGGGCTTTGTGTGGGGTGGCTGGGGTCAGGACTCAGCCTGTAGAGGTGAGGACGGTGTTCCAGCATGGGACAGCTCAGCGTATGGTCAGAGCCCAAGCAGAGTGAGGAAAAGTCCACATGAGGGGCAGCCGGTGTGGGATTTTGAACTCAGGTAGATTGAGGAGGGTGTCTATGTTGAGACAACCCAATTTGAACCCGAGTAGGCCGAAAGGGGCATGACCCAACACAAGATATTGGAGCCAACACTGGGTGAAATGGGCACTCATGGTGAGGAAGAAGATGGTAGCAATAATGAGAGACAAGTAGGCAATATATTATGGATATATTATGGATAATAGAATCCAGTTTCCTTGCTGGAGAAAGATGGGAGTTACAGTATGGAAAAAAACATTAGAATGAACCCCATGATGTTGGTTTGGAATATGAAATATCCATGTGAACATGCAGTTTTTAGATACTGACTCTGTGTATGTGTATTCCTAGCCCCGCCCACAAAGAAACCCTGGAAGCAATGACACCCCAAACCAGTGCGCACCTCTAATACCCATTTCTTGACTTCCAAATACCATTTTTCACTAAAAGGAACCAAAACTCTCCAGAAAAAAATGGCTGATTCCAGGATTAGAGTGAGAATATACAAGATGAGTTGGAATACTGAAAAATAAAGCAAGGAGATACTCAAAGGACAATGATGACATGTCACAAGCACACACAAACCAGCTTGAAGGATTCTCACCAGCCCAAACTGGGACAATCTGAGCATCAGGATGATTAATGAAAGCAGCGATTATAACCCACTGAATGAAATAGAAGATAGATAGATACATACCTACATACATACATACATACACATACGTAAATGGAATACATGAATGAAATGAATGTTTGATGAGAAATAGAACATTTGCTGATTTTTAAAGTAACTATTCATAATATATTTACTAACTTTAAAGAGAGAAAGTGTAACTTTACAGCGAAGGTGTCTGGCAGACACAGTCTGAATCAAGTGGTCAAACGAACTTTACCAAAAACGGGAGGAATTGAAATCACGTGCCACATGATAGGATCTGATAAGAAGATTGTAGCCTCATTTCCATGATACTCTTGAATCTAATCTTTTTTTTTTTTTAAAGATTGTATTTATTTATTTGACAGACAGAGATCACAAGTAGTCAGAGAGAGACGAGGAAGCAGGCTCCCCGCTGAGCAGAGAGCCCGACGCGGGGCTCGATCCCAGGACCCTGGGACCATGACCCGAGCCGAAGGCAGAGGCCCCAACCCACTGAGCCACCCAGGCGCCCCCTCTTGAATCTAATCTTGAGGAAACATAAGACAAACCCAAATCGAAGGACATTCTACAAGACAACTGGACTATAAACGTGGAAAGAGTATAGGGCATGCAAGTCAAGGAAAGATTAAGAATTGTTCTAGGTAAGAAGAGACTAAAGGGACATGTGCACGTGCAATACACATGATTCTAGACTGGATCCTCTTGCTGGGAAGGCTGTAACTGGGCCGTGTTAGAAACTTGATGGGGTCTGAGGATTAAATGGTAATCATGCTCCACTGACAAGAAGAATGAGTTCTGGGGGCCTGACTACAGTTAACAATGCTCTATTGTATGCTTGACACTTACTAAGAGAGTAGATCTTAAATGTTCTTACCACCACCAACAACAAATGATAATTGTGTGAGGTGATTGAGGTGTTAGCTGACATTGTGTTAATCATTTCACAATATATATGTGTATTAAAACATTACATTGTACACCTTAAAGTTACGCAGGTTTTTTTTTTAAATTTTGTTTATTTTTTTGACACAGAGAGAGAGACAGTGAGAGAGGAAACACAAGCAGGAGGAGTGGGAGAAGGAGAAGCAGGCTTCCTACAGAGTAGGGAGCCGATGTGGGGCTCGATCCCAGCACCCTGGGACCATGACCTGAGACAAAGGCAGATGCTTAATGACTGAGCCACCCAGGTGCCCCAAAAGTTACACAGTTTTATATGTTAATAATATGTCAATAAACCTAGGAGAAATGGTAACCATGTACCAATGTCAGTTTCCTGATTTTGATAATTATTTAGAATAATGTCTTTAATAAGGATTTTTAGGTAATGGGGTTCAAAGTCAGCAACTTACTCCCATATAGTTCATTCAAGTAATTTATTTTAAATATATTTGCAAACATTCTGTACATTGAGATTACTTTAGCATTTAACAAAAATTATATATTAAAAAAAAAATTTCTATAGCTAGAACTGTGAATTCTATCCATGGGAAAGAGTGGTGGGCTCTGCCTTTCACAATTATATCTTAAAAGGTTTGTTTTCCCCTTTTACTCTGTTGTGCTAGTATGAGCTGGTGATGTGTGTTTAATTTTACACCCTGTGCTGAGAATGTTTTAAATCAGATAAGAAGGCTAAGAAGGCAGAGTAGGAGTGAAATAATACACTCCAGTGATTTTTATAGATTCCCAGGGCCCTGAAAATGCAAACACTTATTAGGCTGACCTCCCCAACTTTGCCCGTAACTGAAGGTATCATGGCTACTTAAAAATCTGGTTCAGTAATTGCTACCATAAACTATGTGCTATAGCCCTTGCTAGACACACTTATCTCTGGCTACTGGCACAGCTCATATGCACCCTCCTCACAAGGGGCCGTCAGCAGGACAGCCTCCAGATGAAAGCCTCTTGGTAGGGCATTCTGAACTCTGAATCATACTTTTTATTTCATCTTGAAAGCAGTTGTCATGCTCTTGTCTCTGAACCCAAACCATTCATGAAAAGGAAGGTTTCCAGCAAATGTATGACACAAGCAAAGACTAGGTTTAGATTCAGGTGGAACTCCCAAACATCACAATTTTCCCCCAGATGTATTTCATGTATACATGATAGTTGTGTAGTTAAGCCTTTGGGGACTCAGAGGCTCTAAATTCCCTGTGGCAGAGACAGAGATCACAGAGAGGCTCTGAGTGCTGACCTCAACATACATGTAGCATACATCACTACTGTTCACATCCCATTGGCAAAAAACTCAATCTTGTGGACTGTTATGCCCCAATAATGGGTCCGTGATTAAAGGAGCGAGACTGATACAAAGCGAAGGTCAAGCAAAGCTTTATTTCGCACCAAGCATCAAGAATCAGACTGAACGTACGGGGACGCACCTCTTACAAGAGAGGGCGACCCTTCTCTGTTTCACAGTCTAGCTTTTAAGGGCAAAGGCCATGCGGTTGGGCCTGGCCATGCACAGGTGACCAATGAGATTGTAACACACACAGGAAACTCCACAGTGATGCTAGGTGACCAATTGAATTACAATTTACCCTAGTAGACATTTGAACCAGCCTATTACACCTTGATTAGGATTGGCACCAAAAAGGTTCCCAAAGGGCAGGGGTCCATACTCCTTGGTAGCTAGGGAGACAGTATGCAACCCCCCCACTGATCGATGTCTCCACCTGGCCTGACCCACCCTTGTATCTGGACTTTGTTACCTGGAGCTGGTTTCTGGGACTTGTTTTTAAGTGAATCCCCTGGGGGAAGGGGAGCAGGGACAGTTTAAGGGTTAAACAACAAGGTTTTTGATTAACCTCAATGAAAGCCTCTTGCTAAAATATAAAAATATAAAATAGGTCCTTACATGGACCTCCTCTAACCACATAGCACAGAGTCTCCCTGTATGCCAGGAAGATAAATGTATGTAAGCATGTAGTATTTCTTCCACAATAGGCAGTAAGCAAGGGTCTGTAAGCAAATAAGATCAATAAGTAAAGGTCAACTAACTTAAGGACCTTGAGCAGCATAGGAGACTTAGGCTTAAATAGAACCATGGAAAAGGCAGAATGTAATCAGCATCATAAAAATACAGACATACTGCTCTGCGGGCCTAGAAAAGGAGAAGTGTCTTCAGAGTGGGAGCAAAATAAATATTTTATCACAAAGAAAGCATCTAAGTTGGATTTTGAATGATATGCAGGACTGGACCCATTGTTGAGAACAAGGAGGTGCTCAAAAATGTATGATTTTCGGTGAACACTCCCGCAGCCAATCACACAATTCATGTTTTGAGCATGTTCCTAACTAGAAATCAGTTTTCTGGGAAACTCAGAAAATCCACACAATTTCACCGAATATTAGTAAGAGTTAAGGAGGCTAAAATGATGCTGGAGGACCTAACATATGGAGCTGAGCAGGATGTGAGCCTTCATAAGCTTAGCCTAGCTACTGTGTACATGTTGATGTGCATTCTTGAAGGGGCCCCAGAGAACATCAGGGAATTCTCTGGATGCTCCTCTTTTCTACTTCTGTGCAACAAACTACCCAAAACTTAGCAGTTCGGGAGCTCAAGTCTGGTTCATTTGGGTAATCCTTGTGTCCTGTCCAGAGATGAAGGCCACTTATTGGCATTCAGTTGGTGATGGGCTAATCTGCAAGGCTCAACAGGGCTTCTCTTACATGTCTTGGATCTTTGCAGGGTTGGCTGGGAGCTTGGCTCAGCTGGGACGACCCACCTAAGTGGAGTGCCCACCTTGGCCTCTCTGGCAGGATAGCCTTGAGGTAATCACTTTTTTCAGGGTGGCTCTGGGCTCCAAGAATAAGTTTCCTGGCAAACAAGGTGGAAGCTGCATGACCTTTGCAATATCTCAATCCAGCATGTTCTGTTGGTTACAGCAAACCACTAAGTCTAGTCCAGCTTCAAGGGGATGGGAATTAGATCCAATCTATTGATGGGGAGAAAAAAAAAATTAAAAAAAATGTAGCCACCTTTAATTGGCCACACTGAGGTTTAGAAGTTTTAAGATAAAAAGAACTATTTTAAAAGGTAAATTATCAAGTGTTTCTTGAGCCTATCCTGTTTTTAGGGCATGGTGCGAGGACATCTACATGCAACCTAATGGGAGGCATTGTGTAGCAGAAGTCCAACACGGGATCTTGTTACTGGTTCCAAATAGCAGGGTGAGCCCCACCAAGTTATTCCCCTTCTCCCTGTGTCAGTGTCCACGTCTGTTGTATGGGTACAGACACCCTTGCCCTGCATGGTTGAATTACTGGAAAGTGATTCAAATGGGTAGGAAAGAGACTTGAAAAATGCAAACAGCTCTCTAGTCAAGTGCTACGTTATCACCAGTCATGGGATCTACCCTCTGGGAACTAATTGTCTGATTGGCAGAGGGAGACCTTGCTGGCATGAGAAAAAAAAGTGAGGAAAACAAGAGAGCATGTGATCAAGTCCGGGCTTGAAGTTCCCACTATAAACACCGCAGGAAAGAGGAGAAGAGAGGGACTAGTAGGAGCCACTGGGGAAATCAGTCTTCTTCTTTGCCATTGAAGAGACAGGATGGATTTGCAGCTCCACAGGAACTCTGGGAATTAACATTCTTAACATGCTCACACACATTGCTGTTTGTTTCAGGATGACACTCTTTATTTGCAACCACCTTCGTTGGGTTAGGGGAGACCAGCCCTGCTGCCTTAACCCCACAAGTGCCACCTCGGTGTCACAGTACTCAGCAACCACACGTGAAGTGTGCTTTGGCCAATGCTCTTGACATCACAGCAGCTTTTGAAGACTTCAGACCTCCATATTGCCTGTCAGCCCTCAGCCTCACTGTCTTTGAAGCAAGTGGAATCTAACAGGCCCCCAGCCTCTCCTTGGGTCTTCTCTTTGATCTCTGGTGTCTGCTTCTGAGTGACAGCTTCCGGTGGCTGTATCACCTTTGTCCAGACCGGAGGAGCTCAGCTCTTGGGGGCCAGCTTTAGGGAGAGCTCTGTTGCTGCTGTCAGTTGGCCAAGCTCTCCAGAGAGGGATCTGGGGGAAGACTAGAGACCCTGTGGCTCTGGTCCGGGGAACAACAGGGAAACCAAAGGTTAGCCCAAAGGTCCCCTTCCCTAAAGGTTTCTTAGGTCCCACCAGACTCTGCATGTAGCCTGGAGAGGCTGAACACCTCCAGGAGTGCCCCTCCAGGTGTGAGTTCAGATCTTGAACCAACTTGGGGCCTGCCACCTTGAGGTTCTTCTCATAGAGGGGTATCCATGCCCCTACTTGGAGGTGCTCACAGCCGGTTTCCAAAAGGGCACAAATGTGAATGGACAAGGCAGACAGTCCACATATGCCATCCGAATGAGATAACTAAGGCTCTGACAGGTGATATGACTCTAAAGCCACAGAGCTGGTATGGGGAGGAAAACAGACTCCTAGACCCATGCAGCCTCTCTGTCCAGCATGCCTTCCTGTTGACACCTGATAGTTTTTGTTCTTTCTCTGTTTTGCCCTCTCCAAAGAGACTGAACTCGGTGTGAACAGGTTCACTTACTCCACTTTCCAATATTGAGTACCATGTCCCTTGTTAGTTAGTCCTACATTTCCAAAGGGCTATGGTGACTCAGTATTCCTTCTCTGTATTTTCCCTAGTCTTAAATACTTTAAATGTGCCTGTCCCACCCCTGCTTGTCAGTCCTCAGCCAGACTGTGCTGCAATTTCCCTCTTCTCTAGGACTCCATTTCTTCAATGCTGAAGTGTAGATACTAGCTTCTTGTGTGCATGCACATACATTAGAAAATTTATTCTCTCTTACTCAAAGTTCTCCTATTTTTATTACTTTTGTCCACATCCTTTTTTGTGGCTTCCTGGGTATTTTTGCACAGGTGACTGACTAGTGGGTCAGGCACTGTTATGCACCAGATAAATCCTGGAAAATTCCTTAATGTTCTCCCCCTCCTCTTTTATTACACTGCTTTTTCCTTTCTGTAGTCACTTTGGTGGGGGGCAAAACTGGCCAGCTGGGGGCCAACCTGAGTTGTCCTGGAGAACCATTTCTTTTCCAGTATAGAGGGTTCCCTGGGGAAGAGGGTATGCTTGGACCTCCTGAAGCTGCTGCACATGAGCTGGCCATTGTGGCTTCGGAGAGTCCCAGAGATACCCATACTTCAGGCACTTTTCGTAAGGTACCATATACTTTAAACTCTTCGAAGCCAAATCCTGTGCCAATCTGACCTTCACGCTGATGCTGGACGGTCGGCTTCTTACCACCAACCAGGTGAGTCCACAGGTAGGGTGTGGGCATTTCTGTGGAGTTTGGCTTCATGTCTGCAGATTTCCTATCTGGCTGGTTGAACTGCATGGTCACTGCTTCTAGGTCCTGTGGAAAGAGGACTTCAGATCCATTTCATTTCCACAGAGGCTACCCAGGCCTTCCCCCAAGGGACACCACTGAGCAGAAAGCTCCCTACAATTTCTCTGAAGTTAAGTGGAGAATCTCAATCCATGCCAGCTGTGGTCCATGTTACTATCACTATTATTGTGGTCAGGGTAGGGGGTCTTTTCTTAAACAAAGCAAGATGGTAGCCTCTGGATTTAGACCAAACTGAATGTGAATCCTGACTCAGACATTTACAATAGTATTTTGGGTGAGTCGTGTAGCCTCTCTGCATCCCAGTTTCCTCTTCTGTAAAGCGGGTACATCCTTGACAAACTCACATGGGTTTCTGAGAAGGAAGGGAAACGACAGATGTAAATTACCTAGTAGACATTCACCAGAGGTGAACTCCCCTCTGACCTGCTGTGGAGTGGAGCTTGCAGCTGCCTCAGCTTGATAGGCTAGTCAATATTTGTAGGTATAAGAACCCCCAGAAGAGAGCTTAAAACACATTACTCGGGCAACCTGGCCCATGTGGAAGCTGCCCACCTCTCCAAGGACCCACACTTTCTCCTCCAAAGCCCTGCAGAGACTTCTTTCGCAGCCCTCCTCCACTGAGATTTGGTGAGGAGGGTAGTGTCGTCCTTTATAGAGGCCAGATGGGTCAATGCCGGAAGGATGTGGGCACAGACCTGTGAGTCTTCTTGTTGGAGCCAGGAGACAGAATAAAACAGAAAACAGCCTCTGAAGTGATGAATAATCTGGCCAGAAGCTAGAGCCAATTCAGCTGTACCCTCTGACCAGAAAATTAACCGAGAGAGACTCCAGGGATCGCAAAAAGTGAGTTCCCTGAGTTGTTAGGCTCCTCTGAGCCTCAGGTGGATCTTCGGTTTTGTTGGTCTGCCCAACGAAGACTGAATTCCTCGAGGGCCAGAACTTTGTCTCTCTACCTCCCTGGAGCCTCCCACAGTGCCCAGCACAGCGGAGACACTCGATAAATATTTGCTGAAATGAACAGATAGACACCGGCGGTGCTGTCACTGCTGAGTCTCCGGGACCAAGGAGCAGGCTTTCAGTGTGAAGCATCCAGGCTGCCAGCTCTCTCTGCCTCCCCGGAAAAGGCTGGCAGTGGCTCCTCTCCATCTTCTGAGGTTCCCTTATGTGCAGGAAAAGTGAGAGCTTCCCTCCCGAAGCTTATTAACTTCAGTGCATCTAATTATCCTCTGTACAGTTGGGTAAGTTTGAATCGCCTGGCCTCCCTGCATCAGTTTCAGGGTTTTAAACGATTGACAGCTCCAATTAGCTGTAATTAGAAAGGATTAAAACCATCCATCAGGCGAGTTTTATAGATAGACCCAATGCTTATATCTTCATTTGAGATGAGGTTGTCTGGGGTGGGGGGGGCAACCTCATGGTAGTTTCTCCCTCTCAATCTCTCTTCCTCTCTCTTTAAACAGAGCCCAGGGACCCAGATGGTGTTAGTGGTAGAGGACACTTCTAGCTCCTGTGAGAACCAGCCCTGCCTTGGTTTGCATTGTGTTGGGTCTGGCAGCTGATAGTGGTAAGAAAGCTGAATTCTAACTAGAGGATGGGGTAGGGGAAAAGAAAGTCTTCAAAAAGGAAAAATCGCGGAGGCTGTAATCCCTATTGCAAAGGCTCACTGGGAGTGCAGGCATAAGGAATCCGGCTCCCTAGCACTTTATCCTGCTTTTGTTTACCTAACAGGTTGACAATGCATATTTATGCAAATCGGCAGTGGGGCTGTGTTGGCTGTTCATTAATTAACATCTGATGCCTCCTGTGTTAGCCAGGCTCCGAGAATTCCGTTAATTTGATAAACAGCTGACTTTCCCCTCAAAGGTCTTTAATGTGGCCCCTTGGTCTGGATTCAGTGTGAGTGGCAGGGCCTGGCCCTTGAGGCAGGAACCACACTGGCAGATGAGAGAAGGGGTCAAGCAAAGGACGCAAGAGCCTGAGGTCTGAGGCACCTTAGGATCCTGGAGCTGGAGGTGCCTTAGTAGAGGCGGTCAAGGCTGAGCTGGGATTAAGGTGCAGCAAACATTTGTTCAGATCCCATGTCGACTCACTTTGAGTATTCTAGAACGTTCCATATACAGTAGGCTTATTTAGTCCTCACAAAGGCCTAATAAGACACACCCATGGAGCATGATCTGATTTCATCCTCATAATAACTCTATTATTAGCATCATCCCATTTTACAGATGTGGAAGCCGTGGTTCAGGGAAGCCTGGCTTGAAATGGCTGAGCTGGATTCCAAGCCCAGGAGAGTCCTTGTTTCTCACACTTTCCCAGCTTTGCTGATAGAGAGACTGAGAGCATCAACATCAAAGCTGGGGGAAGCAAACTGGTTGGGGATGGAAATGCCTGAGGCAGGGTAGTACCCCTCGAGGGGCTGCTGTCATCCTCACCATCCAGCCTGGACAGGATGTTCATCGCCTCTGTCGTGGAGTAGCAGCAGGAAGAGACTGCAGGGTCTGGACAGGAGGGGAGGGAGGCCAGCACAGCGCAGCTGTCAGTATGGCATAGAGTGACCGGTCTGCTGGTTTTTTATTCTGTGATACTGGAGCACAGAAACTGCAGGTCTGTGAGTGCTACAGAGGTGTTTCCTGGATGGCTGGGTCACAACCCTGCTGTTCCCACCTGGAAACCCCCATTTGCTCCAGGCTCTGGGTAGACTGCAGCTCTCTGTTGGTGCTGCCATCTGACCCCCTACTTGCTTCACTGCCCCGCTCTTTTTGAAGTACTTTGCCCTTCCTGTGTCAAAACACACACACACACACACACACACGCACGCACGCACACACATGGGCAAGCATGCGCATGCACATACAGGGACAGGCACACATGCAGGCAACATCCTTGTGCCCCCCTTCCTCCCACTTTGCTCTTCTGAACACAGGAGCCTGGCTCAGCCCACAGCTGACCGCCCCCTCTGGCCCTGCTCCAACCCACACTTTATTAATACATCCATCCAGTGTGCATCTCCCTGAAGGAACCCTGGGATGTTGCTGTTTTTAGCCGAGTCCAGGATGGGAGCAAGGAAAGCACAGGAAACCTCTATCCCCGCAGAAACTGCAGGAGTCCTGTAGGGCAGCCTGGGGCTCCCAGGGACAGGAAAGCCCTCCTCCTCAATCCCCAGGCAGGGAGTTGCTCCTCTCCAGAGGCCTCTGTCCAGGCACGGGCATGCTTCTAGTCAGACCTCTAACTTTGGGGGTTGCAGACCCCGTTTTCAGAGGTAGACAGTCACAGAATATGAACTGATGGCTGGTGTTAAATGAAGTCCGTTGCTCCGTTCCAGGTACTGGAAAGCGCCACTGTGAGTCCGTTCAGGTGTTTCCTCTTTCCCTGATTCACATTATCATCATTTTGTTTACAGAAGAAGGCAGAGCAGGAGCAACTGCAGCCAGGTGCCACTGGAGGTTAAGTCCACTTACCTCCCCAAGCCAATCTGGTCAGCATCCCTAGCCAAGCATCCCCTGTGGCCTGGAGAGCCAGCCATTAGAACGGAGCTGCTCATTAACAAACCAGCAGTAGCTGCCTGCTTCCTTGCATTCCTTTTGTCCTCCCTCAGGACCCTAATAGAGCCTTTGTTTCAGATGGAAGAAAAGCAGGTAGCCTGTCTCACCAGGCTGTTAGGGATGAGGATCTCTAGCTATAAAACCAGGGACCAGGGTCTGGCTAGGAGGGATTCTTTAAATTCCAAAGTGGAAAAACTGCTATACAAACATACTAGCCCTTCTGAGCCCTAATGCTGACCAAAGCCACAAGGTTTCATCAGGTCCTGACTGCGTGTGGAGCAGCGAGGTCAGTGTGCTTTGGAAGATTCGAAATGAGAATTAAAACCACACACACACACACACACACACACACACACACACACACACAAAACAACCAAGCCTGTGATCACAGCCCTGCTGTGAAGAGATTCATGACCACATTAAGAAGATAAGCTTTAACTGAGTGGAGGAAAACCTGATCTGACATCCCCGTTCTGCCTCTAGCTGGGGAACCTGGGGCAAGAGATCAGCAAAGGCTCCTTGAGGCCCCGCCCTGCCAGCAGTCTAGGGTTCGGATCACTCCCCTTTCTTTTTTTTTTTTTTTTTTTTTTTTTTCCCATTTTTTATTTATTTTCAGCGTAACAGTATTCATAGTTTTTTCACCACACCCAGTGCTCCATGCAATCTGTGCCCTCCCTAATACCCACCACCTGGTTCCCCCACCCTGCCACCCCGCCCCTTCAAAACCCTCAGGTTGTTTTTCAGAGTCCATAGTCTCTCATGGTTCACCTCCCCTTCCAATTTCCCTCAACTCCCTTCTCCTCTCCATCTACCCTTGTCCTCTATATTATTTGTTATGCTCCACCAATAAGTGAAACCATATGATACTTGACTTTCTCTGTTTGACTTATTTCACTCAGCATAATCTCTTCCAGTCCTGTCCATGTTGCTACAAAAGTTGGGTATTCGTCCTTTCTGATGGAGGCATAATACTCCATAGTGTATATGGACCACATCTTCCTTATCCATTCATCCGTTGAAGGGCATCTTGGTTCTTTCCACAGTTTGGCGACCGTGGCCATTGCTGCTATAAACATTGGGGTACAGATGGCCCTTCTTTTCACTACATCTGTATCTTTGGGGTAAATACCCAGCAGTGCAATTGCAGGGTCATAGGGAAGATCTATTTTTAATTTCCTGAGGAATCTCCACACTGTTCTCCAAAGTGGCTGCACCAGTTTGCATTCCCACCAACAGTGTAAGAGGGTTCCCCTTTCTCCACATCCTCTCCAACACACGTTGTTTCCTGTCTTGCTAATTTTGGCCATTCTAACTGGTGTAAGGTGGTATCTCAATGTGGTTTTGATTTGAATCTCCCTGATGGCTAGTGATGATGAACATTTTTTCATGTGTCTGGTAGCCATTTGTATGTCTTCCTTGGAGAAGTGTCTGTTCATATCTTCTGCCCATTTTTTAATATGATTATCTGTTTTGTGTGTGTTGAGTTTGAGGAGTTCTTTATAGATCCTGGATATCAACCTTTTGTCTGTACTGTCATTTGCAAATATCTTCTCCCATTCCGTGGGTTGCCTCTTTGTTTTGATGACTGTTTCTTGAACAGTACTCCCCACCCATTCAGCCCTCTTAGCTCCATTTTAGCATTTCTGTCAAGCAGGGAAAGCAGGGATGGCAAGTCCCAGTGGGCAGATGAAAATTAGAGGATCAGAGAGGTTGCACGAGTCTTTGAAATGTGCCCAGCAGGAAGGCTGGTGCTGGACTCCAGCCTGCCTGTGCCAGCCACTCCGCTGCTAGGAAACCCCTCCAAGACCGAGGCACCTCGCAGCCACCCCAGTTCTTCACAGAGGGTCCCTTCAGTTGATCCTTGAGTGTAGCTTATATCCGATTTGGGTGACTTCAGTTCTGTCACCTGGACATTTTCCTCACCTCAACCTGTTCCTCTCAAAATGTGGCTTTTGGAGAGAGCTGGGCTGCGGCAGACCTTTCAGGCAGGAGGTGGCCTCCCTCTCTGTCCACAGGCCCTTCCCAGCTGTCACATGAAAGCCTCATGTTCTTTCCTGCGTTACTACCTGTGGCTTCTGAGGGCCTTAGGCTGTTGCCCCTGAGCGCTCTGTTGACTACACGCTCTGGCTCTTTGTTCTTCAGAAGCCCACAAAGAGTGAGGAAACCTCCAGAGCTTTGAAAGGCCCTCTGAGAAGACCCCCTCTTGCCTCCCTTCACCACCACCCCTTACCTGAAGAGATGAAATGTTGTACTTGAAAGGGGCTTCCGATGCCTGGCTATTGCTTTGCAGGAGCTAAAATATGGCCTCAAGCTATTTCTGAGGCTTTGTTACTCACATACAAGAGATGTTTGCTCAACTGAAATCCACCCCGAGCCTCATTTAGATGTAGCACCACAGCTGAGTAATGTTCTGTTCTCCTGGGTTACCTAGCTCAGCCTTTCACTGGGGCCTGATGGCCCCCGGGGTTCAGGGCTCACTGCCTCTTTTCAGATTTAACTCATTCATGCTTTGTTACTTGCTTTTTGTACATTTTGTACGTTTGCCTTTCTTTCTTTCTTTCTTCTTTCTTTTTTAATCCAGGCAGGGAAAAAAAAAAAAAAAAACATTTTCCAATTTCACATAATTTCTGTTCCCAACACAACCCTCCCCTCCCCACTCCACCCCACGTACTCACACAGCCCCTGCCAGGAACATCGTCTTCTGAAACGGGTCCTGAAATGAAAGATCAAGAGAGGCATCTGCTCCTCCCCTTGAGTAAAACCCCTGGATGTGTCTCAGGCAGGATGAAATAACTCTGGCTGCTGAGGTTTCTCTGAACCCGGCCAAAAAAAACCCCTCTCTGTTTCAAGAGGCTTTTATAGATCGATGGACTGTGCTTGTGGCTGTTTTAGTGTACCAAAGTGCTCTCGGATATGTGGTGTCCAAAAAAAAAAAAAAAAAAAGAGAGAGAGAGAGAGAGGGACGGAGGGAGAGAGATCAATAAGGTAAGGATACCAAGAGCACATTAATTATCATTGGAAAACGCTTTCCAAAGAGTGGCTGGGGCCACTACAGCCCCAGGAGCTAACTCTGGGAGAGAGAGAATGGCCTGCTTTCCTCACCCCCCCCCCAACCACATTAATCAGTTTGTGGCAAAATCAAATGTTCGCACTTTCACTCCTTTGTGGGTATGTCCAGTCTGTGTGCTTTGGTAGTCAGAGTTAGGGTGGGGGAACAGTAGGGCTGTAGCTGCCTATCTGCTCTGGCCAAGGGCTCAGCCGTTGGGGGTGAAGGGTAAAGAAGGTCCAGGCTCTTAGAATATCATCAGAGTGTGACTCCCTGAGACCCAATTAACCGGAGGGCTCAGGGAACAAAATGCTACCCTCTGACAATATCTCTAAAATGCTGAGTGACCTTATTACTTGCAACACAAACCAGGGTGCTTCCAGGAATGAAAGAGGGTGCTGTGAGTAGTTGCATTAAATCTGTCCCAGGCTAGCTAGCTAGCGTGTTGTTCTGCTGCCTCTACTCAGCCCCCACCCCCACCTCCTGCTGCCAGAGCAAAGCACTTCCTTCAGGAGAAGATTCAGTTCAAAGAAACACACACACACACACACACTTTGAATCAGAAATTCCAATTATATGTTCAAGATGATGAAGTTTGGCTTGGCGGGGGTGGGGAGATAAATTGAGCATAGTCAGGACACGGTGGTGAAATCCCACCTCTGTGACCAATACTGTATCGGGAAGCAGGACAGTGGAGGAACAGCCCCACTCCACACCGTGCCACCCTCCACCCTCTGTCCACCCCTCACCCGCACAGAGAATCTAGATTCCTACTTCACTGGACCACCCAAGACATCCAGTGGGACCCCCGCAATTTCCCACTCCCAAACTGACAGCCGTTTTGCGGTCCCTCGCTCCTAGGAGAGGCCCAGTGTTCAGGATCCTGGCCACCAGCTCCTTAAGCAGTGTCCACCACCAGCTCCTTAAGCAGTGTCCGAGTCGTCAGTTACCCTACCTCTCCCCAGGTCTTTAACCTCTCCACCCCCTCAGATCAATCCTATCGGCTTCCAACATGCTCTAATCTTTCCCGTTAATAGTAGTAATAACAATTTCTTTAAACTCTAGATCTTTTTTTTTTTTTTAAGATTTTATTTATTTATTTGACAGAGATCACAAGTAGACAGAGAGGCAGGCAGAGAGAGAGGAGGGGAAGCAGACTCCCCGCTGAGCAGAGAGCCCCATGTGGGACTCGATCCCAAGACCCTGAGATCATGACCTGAGCTGAAGGCAGAGGCTTTAACCCACTGAGCCACCCAGGCACCCCCCTAAACTCTAAATCTTATACCATCTTCTAGCTAGGTGTATAGTTCTATTTTTTTTCACAGCCAAATACCTCCAAAAATTTTGTTTATGTTTGTGCCTCCACTTCCTCACTTTCCAAAGGTGTTTCAGTCCACTCCAGTCTGGCTTCTGCCCCCAGCGCATCACCAAAAAGGCTCTCAGTAAAGTCACCGGCAACCTCCATACCACTAAACCCACTGGACATCTTTCAGTTTTCCTGTCATTTGTCCTCTTGGAGTCTTTCAACAGCCCTGTTGACCATTCCCTCCCTCCATCTTGAAACACTCTTAACTCCTGGCTTCTCTGGCATTACGGAAAGTATTCCTGATTTTCTTTCTCTTTCTTTCCTTCCTCTTAACCCCATTCCAGCCTCCTAATTCTGTAACCCAACCTTTACCTTTTGGCTTCTGTGGGCTCTCCATGTCCCATTTCCTCCTCTTTCTACACTATCTCCCTAGGCAAGTCCATACCCCCTGTGACCCATTGCCCCCTATAAACTAGCTTTGTATCTCCAAACTCCAGAGCCTGAGAACCATACATCCAAATCTAACTTGCAATGCTCTACCCAAACACTGCCTAACCCGAGCACCTCAAACTCCGGATCCTGCTCTGGTGGATCCCATCTCAATGAAGCTTCACTTTCCAATCCTTGCTTGGTCATGATGACATCATGGCATCCTTCAGATGGGACCCTCATGTTTCACATCTCGTCTATGACCAAATCCAGTTGATTCTTCTTTCTAAATTTCTTTTAAAAGTACTGATTTTCTCCATCTCTGCTGCCATAATTATACTCCATCTTTATTATAATTTTTCACCTGGACTTGTGGTGAAGTCCCCTTTCTTGTCTTCTTTATCTACCCACCCCCAAAATAATCATAATCTCTCACTCTCTCATAAGATAGGTAGACATAATATACATAATATGTGTGTGTATATATAATCATTGCTCTTTTTACTTAAAACCTTTCAAAAACAACATCCTTATTACAAGCTACAAACTCCTACATGATCTAGACCCCTTATCTGCAGCTCCAATCTCATCCCACAGCCCTCTCCCCAAGTCATTATTTTCTGGAAACACTGCTTTTTTCATTTCCTCAGACTTTCCAGCTTTTAACCTCAGAGAGTCTTCCTCTGGTTCCAATCATCTTCACTTCAGGTGATTCATTTTGACCTAATCTTCCAGTCTCAACTTAATGTCTGGCTTTTCTATCCTCAATTAAGTACCCTCGCAATTTGCTCTTATGGCATCCCATAATCCCACTTTGTTGCACATATAATAAACATGCTAAAGAATTATTTGCTTATAGGTACCACTCTTAAGAGACTATACACTCTATGACAGCAGGTGCTTGCTTCCCCTATATATCCACTGTCTATTATATAGTAGCTGCTCATTAAAAACTTGATGAATGAACACTACACTTCCAAAATAATGGAAATAAACTGGAGTCTGTTCAGAAGAGTGAGACTACAGGGCAAAGAGGTCTTAAACGATGCCATGGTCACAGAAGATATTTCCACAATACTTACTTTGGAGTGAGGTGCATACTAAGAACTTCATTTATATTGTCCTCATTAATCCTCCTAGAAAACTTTCAGGGGGACCTATCATTACAATTCCCATCTCTCATATGGGAAAGTTGAGGTGAAGTTCTTTTCTAAGTTCCCTCAAGGTCACACACATAGAATTAATGTAGGGGGCGGTTTGGGACTCTGGTCCCTGAGTCTGAGTTCTTACCAACTCGACTACATCATCTCTGTAGGACAGAGAAGGAAACTTTCTTCAAATATGTGAAGTGCTGACATGTGGAAATGAAAAGCAACTTGTTCTGTATTGACCTAAGGGATAGAATTAGAACCACTGATTGAGTGAATATAGGGAAACAAATTTTGACTAAATATAATGGGGGGAATCAGGATAACTAGATGTGTCCAGAAAGGGAACGGGCTGCCTTCGGTGGAGGAACTTAAGGGAAGGCTAGAAATCAAGTGGACATACAGAAGACAGACAAATGTCAAGTGGGCAGCTTGATTAGAACATTTGATGCTTGTCACAACCCTGACAGTCTGTACAATTTATCCCCCACACTTTATACATTTCCATCTATTGTACTGAGAGATGATAAATATTTTCAGCACCATGACCATGAATCTCAGTTATCAATAAAAAGATATCATTTATTTTCTATTTAACAAGGTGGCTTCTTCCAATTCTTTTTGAATGAGGCAGCGTCTGACATTTTTTGAGTAATTAACTGCTAAGAGAGGTGAGTGGGCTTGTTCTGGCACAATTTGAAACAGGAGAGGGGCTTCCTGACCTAGCCACATCCGATCAGAAATCCAATTAACCAAGACAAACACTCCCCAGCACTGTAGTTAATCCCGGTTTTCAGGTTTTCACGTAGAGCCTCTTTTCCCTCTCTAGTCCTTTAGCCATTTTGTCAGAGGGTGGTTAAATTCTGTATCAATTTACATGCTTGTTTATAAAATACATCATAGACTAGGAAAAAATCTAGCCAGTCTAGTCTGTTGTTCCTCTTCTTGTAGAGTAATTTTGTGGTGGGCAGGGGAGGGGAGGTGGTAGGACGGAAGAAATAAAAAAGAAAGTAAGAAAAAAAAATGAAGGGGCTGGTGGGAGAGGCCTAAACACTGCAATTTTCCAACCATTTTCATCCAAATTGTCTGCAATTTCCCGGTGGCCCAGGCTCCAAATTGCCAGTGAATAGTGCCGCAGTAATCCCGGCTGGAGCCCGAGCACTGTTGCTTATTAAGAGCCGAACCCACAACAGAACGTGCTGGCGCACACCCCGCCCAGGCAGAGTCCGCGTTTAAGGCAGGGACAGGTGAGGAAACGTGGCCCCAATCCCTCTTCTCACCCTCTTGCTTCTAGAAAGAGCCCTCAGCCAGGTTCACAGGAATCTGAGTCGGGCGAGGCTGTTTCAGACATTACAACTCCTTTTCTCCATTCCCTCTCTGCCCATCACTTTACAGATGGGAACACCGAGGCCCAGAGGAGTCAAGTGACTCCCCTCAGGTCTCCCACTGATTTACTGTAGCAGTGGGGCAGAGACTTGGGACTGTGGATACCACTTCTCTACCTCTTTCTCTCTGGTGGATGTAGACAAAGATCTTGAAGGAAGAACTCATCTCTTTACCAGTGGACCTTACCTGTCGATGTGAGAACAAAATAAGAAATAAAAATAGAATTTAGAAACTCTAGCATTCTTTATGTATGAAAGTCAACTCTAGGACTCTGGAGAATAAAATCCATCCATGAATGAGAAAGAAGACATACCTAGTGGGATATGAATATCTCGAACCATTGGAAGTTCATTAAAATTCATAATGAAACTGATAATTAAACACATAAATATATGGCATGACAGGTACATTATTGTACCTCTAGAAATCAATTTGTGCATGTGGTTGTTAATTTGTGGCTGTCATTAATTACCAGCGATAAGATCAATATGTAGCTACTTCCTGGCTTCTACCATACCCTGTCTGAGGAATGGGCCCGTACAAAAATTATGGTGATAGTAGGTTTTCTGGAGAAACCAGTTATGAGCTATACCAAGAATCTGGTCCAGGAGGAAGAGTTCTGAGATGGTTCTGAGATGGTTCAGGCGATCCAGCCACCACGAGGTGACTCTACCATTGAGGTGTCTGTCCCCTGGTGAACTTTGGGATTATCTGTTTACACATGTGACATCTGAGGACAATTTTAATGTCACCTACCCTGTTCCACCATGTCCAATGCTGTCACCTCCTGCCTGCGGGATACCTGGTCTAGGTTATTCAATACCTCTATTTCCTCATGTGAGACGAAGGCATCAAAAAACATAGCATCCAGAACAGGGGCAGGCACACAGCAACCATTATTATTATTATTATTTTAACCAAGTTTTATCAGCCTGTTTTTCTGTGAAGGTGAAGTTTCATCGTAATAATCATAAGAAATGATACATACAATAAACGGAAGCTATTATTATCCTGATTCTTCCAACCTCTCAAGGTTGCTGGGTGGGCAGGGGATCAACAATAAAATAACATGTAAGAAAGCCTTTTACTAATTGAAAATCACTTTAGCCACTGTAAATGAACTTTCCTTCCTGATCTGGGGGGGTGGGGCTTGCGTCACTTGAGAGCTTGGGCTCAGGGCAGCGTCTCCTTCTCTGTCATGTACTCAAGAGGGGAAAGAAAACCATCCCTGCATTCCATGCAATCCCTTCTGGGAGGGCAACTTTGAATCTGCAATATTTAAGCATCAGGACCAGTCCGATCCCTGGACGAGGCTATTGCCCGTGTAAGAATTTAGGTGATAGGAAAAGGGCACTTCCAACCTTAACAGTAATTTTGCCAAGTACTTTCTGATAGGGAACTTATTTCCGGGAGTAAGAGAAACACAGTCTTGGTACTAAAAGGCATTGACACTAACATGTAAGCGACTGTACCCACTGCCTCAGAAAATGAAGACGACAACACGAGAACATAGGACTTCCAAAGTGTGGCTGGAGGACTCAAAAGTTAATGTTGCCAGCACCCCAGTTTTGCCAGGGTGCCTCTGAACAGGTATCTTCCTGATCCATGCCCGGCTCTGCTACGTGTGTCGTTTGAATAGATCAAGAGCACATTCCTTCCACTTCTAACCCCTTCTCCCCATTTCGGTCCTGGCACACGGACCAGTCTCCCCAGCACGGAGTCTCTGCAATGCATGCATTGAAGCTAACAAGCAATAGTGCTCCCAGAGTGCTTGATAATGCACAATGATCAGATTGGCTTTCCTGGAGAACCCAGAGATTCACGACGCCACCCACCACCTCCCTATCCCCCCCTGCCTGAAAAAGGCTTGTTTGATTGTTCACTTCAAGGGAGGAAAATGAGAGAGATGTAACTTCACATGGAGCTGAAACACTTGTCTTAAATCATCTCCTCCAGACTCAGTTCGCTGGGGCTGCACACAGCTTCTCCATCCAAGAGCCCGAGAAGACTGGGCTCAAACACTTGGGCGTGCTTTGCTCACTGGCCCATTCCTGAGTCTCTGGCTCAAAGATTCTAGAGTGCAGCCTCTTTCACCAGGAGTAACATACTACCTTGCATGCTGGCCCTGTTTTCTTTTCTCCTCCAAAGGAGTGAGAGACAACCCTCACAAAGCTCTCTGCTCTGTTAGCAGTGCTCTAGATTTTTCTTTGTACCTGTTCACAGCTTGTTACAGTTTATGCATTGGAAAGTGTTTCTCTTTTAATTGATACCAAGGGGCTGCTTTCTCCTTTAAGATGATTCAGGAAAGGCACTGCTCATTAAAGGAGAGAATAGGAGGTGGGGCTGAGATGTAGCTAATTATGTCAGGCTTGAGAAAGAGGGCAGGGGAAGCCTTTTCATCTGAGACCTCTGTAGATTGCTAAATTAAAAGAATGTCTTACGCTGATAAACAGGTTGGAGCCAGGCAGTGGAGCACAGCTATTGGGAGGTCATGGCCAGGGCTGCTAGGTAGGGGAGGAGGCAGTGTTCACTGTTACTGTAGGCTCTAGGAGGTGAGGAGGTAGGGGCGTGGAGGAGAGGGGGCTTGTGAGGAGTAGATTGTTCTTCAACTTCCCTGCCCTCTTCCACATAGTTTTAAAATCATGGACAGGAAAAAAAAAAAAAAAAAAGAGCCAGCCAATTACAGCCCATAGACCAAAACCAGCCTAGAGCCTGTTTTTACATATTACAATAATTGGGAAGAGAAGGGCCATGGAATAAAAAGAAGAAATGATATTTCATGATGTGAAAGTTACACAAAATTTAAATTTCAGTGCCACAAACAAAGGTTTATTGGAGCCCATATTACTGAGACATTATTTACAGCTGCCTCTGTGCTATAGCAGCGGGGTGGGATAGTTGCAACAGAGACTGTATAGCCCAAGAAGCCTAAAACACAGTGGACCCTTGAACAACATGGGGTTAGAGCTACTCCCAGGGCAGTCAACAGTATGTGTATAACTTTTGGGGCATCTGGGTCAGTCAGTCAGTCAAGCATCTGACTCTTGACACTGGCTCAGATCATAATCAGGGTTTAAAATTGAGTCCTCCATTGAGCTCTACATGGAGCTTAAGATTCTCTCCTTCTCCTTCTGCCCCTGCCCACTTCTCTTTAAAAAAAAAAGTTGGGGCTCCTGGGTGGCTCAGTGATTAATTAAGCTCAGGTCTTGATCCCGGGGTCCTGGGATCGGGTCACGATCCCAGTGTCCTGGGATTGAGCCCTGCATCGGGCTCTCTGCTCAGCGGGAAGCCTGCTTCCTCCTCTCTCTCTCTCTCTGCCTACTTGTGATCTCTGTCTGTCAAATAAATAAATAAAATCTTAAAAAAAAAAGAAAATCATAAGGAAAATACATTTATAGTCCTATACTGTATTTGTAAAAAAAAAAATTTCAACATATAAGTGGACCCAGACATTTCAAACCTGTGTTGTTAAAGGGTCAATTGTATTTACTATCTGGCCCTTTATAGCAAACATGTGATTATACCTTCTTTAAGGTAAAGGGGGAACAACTAGGGTGAGTTGGGTGGTAGCTGTGAGGTATAGAAACTGCTTCAGACCTGGGGTTAGATCTGGATTTGAAGCCTATCTTCACTCTTGGAAAAAATCACATATGTCCCTGAGCACAGGTATTGCCAGCTGTAAAAAAGGAAATAAACAATGCATGTTCTGTGGATGTTAAATAAGATGAGATACATGAGCGGGGAAAAAAAAAAAAAAAACTGGCACGATCCTTGATATAGAATAGATTCTCAATAAATAATAACAGGCAGCATTATTCCCAGTAGTCAAAATATAGAAACAACCTAAGTGTCCATCAATGGAAAAGTGGAAAAAGATGTGTGTGTACACAATGGAATAGTATTTGGTCATGCAAAGGAACAAAACCATATGTAACACATGAGTGGTTCTTGAGGACATTATATTAGGTGGAATAAGTCAGACAGAGCAAGTCAAATACTGTGTGATATCACTTATACGTGTAATCTAACAAAGCCAAACTCATAGAAATAGAGTAGAACAGTACCAGGGGCTGGAGGAGAAATGGGGAGATGGTAGTCAAAGAGTACAAAATTCCAGTTAGAAGATGAGTACACTCTGGGGATCTAATGCACAGCACTGCGATTATAGATAACAATACTGTACTATATGCTCAAAAATTGCTAAAATAGTAGACCTTAAACGTTCTCACCACAAACAAAGAAATGGTTAATTATCATGTAGCAGTGCATGTGTATCAAATCAATGCTTTGGGTACCTTGAAGTTATACAACATTATATGTCAATTATATCTCAATAAAGCCGAAGAAAAGACAACAGAATGAATAAAGGAATAATTTTTTATATAACTTTTATCAGAAGCCTGCACATATTTAAAGAACCCATTTTGGCTCTATTTCTTCAGGAAAGTTCCATAACTTCCCAGCCAACCTTGCCTCAAATCATCTTCCCCACCTCTGAATGTCTACAGTGCTTACCAAACATCTCCTTTTAACCTCTATAGGACCTCTTGATGTTAGTTTTTATAAGCATCTAGCTCATTTTCTTCTTCAGATTGTCAGCTTAGTGGCATGCTCACTCACTCTCCGTTGTGTAGAACTAGTTTAGAAGATGTGCACATGAACCACTTCATGAGAGACACCAGTAACAGTGCTCAGGCAACATGAGGTAGCATTTCGTACAGGGCTGGGGTGGCCGGTGAAGGCTTCAGCGAGGAGGTGGATCTGGAGCTGACCATGAGCATTCATGATTTTGTTTGTGCAGAATTTGAGAGAAGCGCCACGGGACATTCTAAACTGTGACAATAATGTGTAAGCCAAGGTGTGGAGACTTGTTCTAGGAGTGGAACAATCAGATTGCTATGGAAGATGGGGACTGGTAGCAAACGAATTAGGAAGTTTGTGGCTTCAAGCGACAAAAAAAAAGCAAGCTCAAACTGGATTAAGCTAAAGAAAAATGTACCATCTCAGGTAACTGGAAGTCCAGAAGTAGGACTCTAGGCACAGTAGGACTCGGGTTCAGTTTCTGTCATTTCTCTTGGCTCTGCCCATCTCCGTGCAGACTTCGTTCTCAGGCTAGTCTCCCATGTGGTGTCAGGACGGCTGCCAGCAACATTTGAGCCAATATGCTACCTTGTTCACATCTAACAAAACATACAGATGAGGGAAAAAAAAAATCTCCCCTATCCCTGGAATGAAAGCCCTTTCCCTCACTCTCATTGGGCCACCTGGGGTTACATGATCATCGCTAGACAAATAACCTGGCCTCCTTTGCCAGTCTAGCAAGAGCAGGTAGTAGGATTACTATGAGTGGCTTGGATAAGCCCCAAAGCCCAGCATCCCCTAGTCACACAGGCTGCATGGAGAAAGGGTGGATACCTGAGTAAAACTGCAGTGTTGCCAAGAAAGGAGGCAGGAGGGCTAGATGCTGAGTAAGCAACTAACACTGCCCTCCTCAGGTCATAAATCACTAGGAGAGGCATACTGAAGCCCAGTTGCAGGTAACAGTGGCTATCAAGCTCAAAACTTCAGATGGTATCTTGAAAATAAAAATGGCTCCTTGTGATTGCTTTCTGCCATCACTGACTCATGCATGGGTTTGTCGTAGCCTGAACAAACCTGGGAGAGGCTGAGCCAAGATATGGACAGGAGGAGGCAGAAATAAGTTGTTATAAACCAGATTTCACTTTGATTTTCTGCGCAGCATAGACAAAAATCATGTCTAAAGGATTTGACTCAGCAGCCTTGTTATCGGCCCAAAAGGTAGCTCCAGTCTTTTCATTACTACTGCCCAGGAAAATACTGCTCTCTTTGGCATTCTCTCTACTGGGGCTTGCCGAGAATAGCACACTCTCTATATTTTTTAGAAATGACAGAAATATTCCTGGTGCTTGGGTTAAGTAATTAAGATTTGCTGTGGGAACACTGAGGAACCCCATAAAATGGCTGCGTGTCTTGGCAAATGAATTACTCAGTGTTTAATTACTAAAAATTACTATCAATTACAAAATGTTACTGCAAATTACTTGCAGAATAGACACATTTGTTTGTGGCTATTAATGATTTCAATTACTCCTCATAGGTAATTGGTTTCTGCACACAGAAGGGCACCAACTGTCGAATAGGAGCTCAGCAATAGAAAATGCTGCTCCTCCAGCGGCTTCTTTCAACTCTGAGCTGAAATCGTAAGATAAACATTGGAGCCATCTTTTCTCTAGGTTTGTCGGCGAGGTGCACTACTTCCCTCGGGACTCTGAGGGCTGGAGAGGACCTTGGAGACCTTCTCTTCTGACACAGAGAGGAGGAAGCAGGACACAAGAGGTCCCTGTGGTTTTCTTGTTTGTTTTGTTTTGTTTTGTTTTTTAAATCACATACTAATACCACAACATAGATGAACATCAAAAACATTCTGCTAAGTGAAAGATTTTAGTCGCAAAAGACCACGGATTGCATGATCCCATTTATATGAGATGTCCATAATAGGCAAATCTATAGAAATAGTGGATTAGTGGCTGCCTAAGGCTGGAAGAGAGGGGAAATGATAAGGAGTGACTGCTAAAGGGCACAAGGTTTATTCGGGGGCTGACAATGATATTCTGAAATTGGATTATGGTGATGGCTGTACAACTCTATAAATATATTTAAAAATACTGAATTATATACTTTAAATAGATGAACTTTATGGCAAATAAGTTATTTTTCAACAAGACTATTAAAACAAGTATGTTTAATCATGTAATTAGATGGTGGGAGGGCTAGATAAGGATCCAGCACCCCTGACCCTCACTTTATTGCTCTTTCCACTAGGCTATCCTGCTTCAATATATGCCCAACTTGCTAGAAGGCATAACTCACTGAAGAAGATAGCTAATGAGATTCATTGTTGAAATTGTGGTCTTATTTAAGAAGGACTCACTTCTAGCTATTTGTGTATTATTAAGAGGACATAAACCATGTTCATTAAAGCAGCACACAGTGCAACCAGAAAAGGAACTTAATAACATAAAATTAAATAAAATAATGTCTTAGCTTGGATTCTCCTTGAAAAACAGAGCTTGTGACAAAAGTTTGCCAGCAAGTAGTTTATTTTTAGAAGTGATCTTAGGGTATACGATGGAAGGAATGGGTAGATTAAAAAGGGAAAGGAGAAAAAAAGATCAATCCCATGATGCACTATTGAGCAGACTCAATAATTGTGCACAACTGGGACTCAAGGCACTGGGATCTCTAAAGACTCGTGCACACTGTGCTTCAGAATTGTATGCCCGAGAGATGGAGAGGGAAATATTCAAGCCCTGGCTCCTGACCCCATTGGTAAAGGATTGTCCCCGGGCTTGTGTAACTCCTTTGCTCTTCCAGATTACACATAAGTCAGCACAGTTGAACAGGATTCCATTGTATCCTCCCAGGTGTAGACAGAGAAGCCCAAGAACAGAAAGTAAGAGGTAAGCCCTGCAGCTCAGATGGGCTCTGGTCAGCCTACCTATCCACGCAGCCTGTTGACACAGCAATTGACAAAACCAAAAGATGAGCCAAAGGACTTCATTAAACCTAATAACTTCTGTGCTGTGAAAGGCAATGCCAATAAAATGAGAAGATAAGCCATACACTGGGAGAAAATATTTGCAAAACACAAATCTGAAGAAGGACAATTACTCAAAACACACAAAGAACTCTTAAAACGCAACAGTAAGGAAATGATAAACCCAATTTAAAAATGAGCAAAAGGTTGAACAGACATCTCACTAAAGAAGATATTCGGATGGCATGTAAACAGATGAAAAGGTGCTCAACATCATATGTCCTTAGGGAATTGCAAATTAAAACAACAATGAGAAACCATGACACACCCCTCAGAATGGCTAAAATCCAGAACACTGACACCAAATACTGGCAAGAATGTCGAGTAACAAGGATTCTCATTATTGCTGGTGCAGCTACTTTGGAAGCCGGTGTGGTGGTCTCTTACAAAACAAAACATGCTCTTACCATACAATCCAGCAATCATGCTCCTTAGTATTTACCCAAGTGAGTTGAAAACTAATGTTTACACAAAAACTTGCACACAAATGTTTGTAGCAGCCTTATTCATAATTGTCAAAACCTGGAAGCTATCAAGTTGTCCTTCAGGAGGTGAACACATAAATAAACTGTGGTACATCCAGACAATGGAGTATTATTCAGCAATAAGAAGAAATAAACTATCAAACCATAAAAAGGATTAGAGAAGAATAAAAAATGTATTATTAACTGAAACAAGTCAATCTGAAAAGGCTACACACTGTATAATTCCCATAATACAACATTCTGGAAAAGACCAAACTGTGGAGACAGTAAAAAGAGCTTGGGAGGGTGGGGAGGATCAGTGGGAGAGCACAGAGGACTTTTTGATCCGTGAAACTTTTAGATGTGCTACTGTCATGGGGGATATATGTTAGCGTGAATTTTTTCCAAGCCCATGGAATGTACAACACCAAAAGTGAACCCCAGTATAAAGTATGGACTTTGGGTGATAATGATGTGACAGTGTAGGTTCATGATTGTTATAAATGTAGCACTGTGGTGCAGAATGTCCATAGTGAGAGAGGTTGTGTGTGTGTGTCAGGGGAGAGGGGATATAGGGAAACTTCTCTATGCTTCATACTCAATTTTGCTGTGAACTTGAAACTTAATAAAGTGTATTAATTCAAAAAAACACAAAAAAAGATTAGTCAAGAGGGTGAGATGGCTCATCAAAGACATCCAATAACAACATAAAAGATATTATAATATTGGAATTATGTATTATAATGATAGAACCTTCACCAAGAACTCCAACAAGACCAAAATTTAAGAAAAAACTGAGTACTGGAGGACAAGAACTTTCAATCTAGAATAGAAGATCCAGAATTTTGGTTAAATCTCAGCCTTCTAGCACGTTGGGGAATTTACATTAACCGAAGGTCCTACGTACATTCTTCAAATAATCACACTCAAAAATGAGTGCTTACTGTACTCTCCCCACTCTCCATCATCCTCTTGTATTCGTAGCTGCTGTTTGCTCTTATTCTCTGAAAACCTTTCCTTAGATGGGTCAACCTCCTGCCACATCCATATCTTCTCTCTTCTCTGCAAACACCTTCCTCCCTCTTCTTGTGTTACTGCTTCTTCACAGAGTTCCCTCTTCTTCTTTCTCTTCTCTCTCACTGCACAGAACTAAATTTGGAAGGGATTCACATGTCTTGTTTTAGTTAATCCTCATCACAAGCCAGTTAGGGAAGTACTCTGATTAGTTTCATATTATAGGAAACCAAGGCACCAAGACGTTAAGCAACTTTTCCAAGATCCTACAGCTAGTTAAATATTAAATCAGAACATTGTTATGAAACAGAGATTCAACTAAGTAAAGTTCATGATCTAGTTGGCTTTGTTAAAGGATTCCTGAACTGAGGTGCATCCCATCTAGGAAGTAGAAGGGAGCTCCGGGAGTTGTAGGAAATTGAATGCTTTCATTAGAAGGAGGGCAGGGACGTTATTAGCAAAAGGAAAGAAGGAATTGTTCCAGGCAAGGTCACTTTCCTTTAGGGGGAACAGACAGGGGCTCTCATTAGGTGAATTACCTCATTTTCCTCAGGGGGATGGAGAGAGCCCATGTGATAGATTACTTTATTGGTGGGCTGACCAAAAAAATTCCTGACAGACCGGTTAAGACTACATTTCCGGGGGAGGTTAAAACTGCCATTAGTTTGGTATTAAATCCCAGTTTGGTGGTTTGGCCTGGCATAAGTGACCCCACCTTGGGCACGCCTTTTTTGTTTTGTTTTTGTCTTAACATTGTAAACCCATATAATCTGACAGCAGACCCTAGGGTCTCAACCACCTAGATGTCAGAGAGACCGCTGAATGCTTTAGGAAAGTTTAATACAGAGATTATTTGCAAATTCATGAGCAAAGTTAAGGAAATTCAGCAGAGGATAGTGAAATATCTGGGGTCAACAACAGCCATTCCTATCCCTCAGTCCTAGGTTATTGGAAACTGGAGAAACCTATAGGAGAGATGAGAAATCACTTTCCCAATCCGAAGGCCAGGAAGGAGAGAATCAAAGGAATAAATATCCCAACTTCTCTCTGGTCTCTTGCTGATATCTCCCACCGGCTGGAGCCAAGTGGAATCCAGAGCGCAAAAGAAGAGTTAGTGTTGTCCCTAGAGACCAGTGTCCCTGGACACATAGCAAGAAGAAGGGTGGAGGAGCCTGGAGGACAAATGGAGAAGATGTAGCATCAGGTCCCAGCTAAGATCCAAACACTGGTCTGATTTAGTGGTGCAGTGTTTTTTTCTAGAGGGGATCAGAGGCGACAGCTGCCCTAATCCTATATCCAACTAACCAAAGCCAAACCGAAAATAGGAGCAGGTGCAGTATCTGTCAAGGCCATCACTAACAGGCATCCTCAAATGTTCTCATCTCCAGCATGGTCAATCCAGCTTGGCTACAATGCTCTGGCTGCTTCTCCTAACACAGACAGGCCTTTGAAGATTTTGCTCCCTCTAATGATCACAAATGGCTCTGGTAAACAATCTCGAGAAAACAAGGCTGACCAAAATACCTGTATCACGCACAGATAGCAGTTCTCAACTTCCATTCTGAGGTGCGTAAGAGAAGACTTCTAAGCTTGACTATACAGAGCTAATTTACCTAGTTCCATGTCAAAAGGCTTGCAAGAAATTATTCTAAAATACATCTTATAATCATATACATGTTTCCTGTTCTAACTTCACTGAGTTGAATATGGAAGAAATAAACAAGCAGCCTCAACACCCTGGTTTTCTCTGAGCTCCAGAAGCATGAATAAGTCCGTGCAGGCAACGGCTGCTCACCTTTGTCAGGTTCTCACTGGGTACTAGGTACGGTGCTTCACTAGCATCGGCGGCCACAGCCCTCCCTGCAACCCTAAGAAGAAAGGACTTCTTTGAGTCCCACTATGTGAACAGGAAACTGAGGCTTATGGTGATTAAGTCAGAGATATTAACTATGTGCTGCTCACTCGGCTAAGATCAAGAGAAAATGCACAAATGAAAAATAAGAAGTCAGTGAACTTTAACTGGGGTGAGAAAACAGTCATTAAAAAACCCTGTCAAGGGGCTCCTGGCTGGTTCAGTCAGTAGACCCTGCAACTCTTGATCTCAGGGTCGTGGGTTCCAGCCCCATGTTGGGTGTAGAGATTACTTAAAAATAAAATCTTAAAAAAAAAAAAAAATCTGTGACAGTGAGTAGCAAAAAGGGATCTAATCAGAGTGGACTAGGTAGTCAGAGAAGCTTTGCCTGGAGTGGTGGAAATTGAGCTGGGGACCAGGGGAAAGGTAAGAATGGAGTGGGACTCTGGAGGTGTGGGGCATACCGGGCCTGACCAGCAAAGAGCTGGATGTCTGGAGGAGGCATCAGCGCAGGAAAGAAGATCAGAGAGGGGTTCTTGGCTGCATTCTGTCATCCTCCCCGAATTGCCCACTACCCTGTACCTCTACCTCTCAACCTCACCCAGCTCAGAGCCAGCCTTGTTGCTCCCTTTCCTACCTCTTAGAGCCCTGACCAGTCCCAGGCTGCACACTTCCCACTCCCTGAAGGCTCTGCTTGACGGGTTGTAAACAGCCTGTTTGAAAAGTAATTGCATGTTTGGGGCTGGTGCTTGCCATTTGTAATTGATCATTCTTCCTCCATCCAATTTCTCTCTTCCTATTCCCTAAGTTTGTTTCCCAGGAAGTGACTCCACAAGCTTTCTGGGCAAAGGACTGGAGAAGATAATGAGGCCCTCCGGGCCACACAATTCAACCAGACTGTGCCGACCAGGAAGCCACTCTGGACCTACTACTTGCCTCTAGCTATAGGACAGAAAAGACAGAATGGGCTCCTTTCCTTCTAAAAAAGGAAGATGCAACAAACTGGCCACAGAGATGCCTACCGTAATCTAGGACACGTGCACCCTCCTTTGCCCCAGCACTGGGACAGCAGAAGCCTGTTGTCCAGTGATGTCTGTCTTACTACACGCCTCCAGCCCCTGATCCCCTATGTCCTTCAGAAATCAAATAATCAGTACTCATTACTGAACACCTACTATGTGCAAGACCACCCCAGGTAGTCTATTTGACGTATTTGCCCTTCAAAGTAAGGCACAATGTTACTGGCTACAGGTTCTATACCCAGCATTCCCATCCCCACATCCCTTCACCTCTATAGTCCAGCCCTGCACAGACAGAGCTAACCAATGGTGGAGCAAATCTTACTGAGCCCCATCATTTCCATACATTTTGGGGGCAAATTCCAAACATTGGCACCTGAAACTCTATGACTGCTGTATCTCACGTACCTGGAAGTTTTAGGGAACTGAGGCCTATTGGGGCAACCCCGAACTAATGACTGACAGAAGTTGGTGGATACACATTTCTCCTCCCTCGCCTCTCAGGCAGGATAACTTTGAGATGTGTATTCCACACTGGCTTCTAGAATTGCCCAGCAAAATTGTGTCCCAGTCACGAACAGTGGAAACTTGCTTGAAAACACAATCTTTACCGGTGTTCTTCCTTTCACTGTATACTTCCCATTTACTTACCAGTGGTGCTGGCCTCTCCTTCAAAGAAAATACTTGCACTTGTGTCTTTGTCTTAGTGTTTTCTTCTTGAGAAATCCATATCACGTCAGTTGGTACCAGCAATAGTATTAGGAAGGGTGTGCTCAGAAAGAGATTCTGAAGTTAAATCCCTCGCTGGCCAGAGGACCAGGATTCTATTCCTGGTAATAAATGAGGTGAAATAAAACACATTATGGTTGTATAAAATTCAAAGCCCTGTGGTTTACCTTCCATAGATGGAAGGAAGACTGCTGAAAATCAGGCCCATAGTCTGATTTTCAAATATCTCGGAATTATAAATAGGGCTGAAATCACAAGGTTGGTGAGTTTACTATGTTCAAGTCAGAGAAGGAGCAGGGTTCTGAGACCTGGAATAGGGACATCTAGGTAGATGCACTTGAATATCTTCTTAGTCAGAACTAATGAGCAAGAAGTGGCAAGAACTCTGGATGCCCTGAAAAGATATGTGTGCACCAGTTATTGGGAGATAACCCTGCAAAGAGTAAGGGCCTACTACATCACTAAAGATTTTAGGGGTCAGAGAGAGGAGGAAGACGGAGGTGGAGTAGGAGGACCCTAGGTTGGTCTTGTCCCCACCACACAACTAGATAACTACCAAATCATCCTAAATACCCCAGAAATTGACCTGAAGACCGACAGAACGAATTCCACAACTGAAACAAGAGAAAAGGCTACATAGAGGGAGCAGGAGACATAACTGGCTTTTGTAACACACAGAAGAAGGCAGAGACTTGGACTAAATGTGAAGACGGAATTTATCCTAAATGAAAGAACAAGATAAGGCTATGGCCAAAGATCTAAATGAAATAGATAGAAGTAATATGCCTGATGGAGAATTTAAAGCAAAGTCACAAGGATACTCATTGGGCTTTAAAAAAAAGAATAGAAGACATCAGTGAGACCATAAAGATTTTAGGGAATAGTGGTCTGTAACATGTCAAACTATCCTCTCCAAAGTATTGTTACCATACCTTGCTTCTCTACCATGTAGAAAAAGACCCAGGACTCGGCAGTTTCCTTTGGATTTTTGATGACAGCATATACCACTCTTGCGAATGCTGGGACCCATTTATCCAGCGACTTAGAAAGTTGTCAGTTCTGAGTAGTGCCGAGAGCGAAAAAGGCTCTGCAACACTTGTGGTACGAGTGGCCCTAATGCTTGGCCCGTGTGATTCATCAGCTCCCATGTCTTTTTGAGATATCCATGATAGACAGGGATGCTTTATGGAACTCCTCAAAGCCCAAACTGCAGAGTGGGGGTGCAGATCCCTAGCGCTCTGGGGCAAGACGATGTTATCTACAGCAAATCGCGACACCATTTTAAAAGCAGTGCTTGGTATGTTGCTAAAGCCCCTTAACTATGGAATACCAATGGCTGTGTTACTGTAAGTGCCAAAGATGAGCTGGGTATTTTTAGACCCACTAAGTTGTAAGGTTGAATGGGCACAGCAGCAATCATTATACAATGGAGGCAGCAAACCTTTGTCTCAGCTCACACCTGCGGCCTCTCCAGCTGACTGAGAGAACAATATGCAGGCTAGGTTCATGGAAGGGTCAGCTCATTGGTTTGCTATCGGCAGAAAAGGGACTGTTACCATAAAACACCCCCTTCAGGAATAGTCCTGAAAGATAGGGTGAGTGGAAATCCCTCTAAGGGGCAAAACTTTGAACAGTAAATATTTGTATGGAGGGTGAAGCGGCTGAGTTAAGGACATACATATGCTTCTAGGCAGTGGTGAACAAATTAAATGTTTGCTTGGGGGTTTGGAAGGAGCCATTTTGAAAGGTCAGAGACAGAAGTCTAGGAAAGAAGCATGTGTGTGGACCCATAAGCAGGGGCTCAGAGTGTGTAGAGAAGAGAACACTCACCTTGGGAGAAGCACTCAACAAGCAGATGGACAGGAAAACTCATCCAGCAGTAGTCCATGAGCCCCAGCCACCCCATTTCTTGCACAATGGGCCCACCAATGGAGGACAAACAGAGCCCAATAGCATGGGTTCCTTCTCACCAAACCTGATAGCTACTGGGTTTGGGGATATCTGATCTGTTAGCAACAGAGCTTGATGCTAAGCCCCAGGTATGACGCTATCTCTCAAGGAGACCAAACGTCTGCTTGGTAATACGTTCACCACAGTGGATTCCTTTTGCTTGGAAGAGGCAGGGATTGCAGATAAACACACTTCATCATCCGTGTTTTGGGTGTTGCATTGCATTTCCACCCACAGTGCCTTTGCCAGCTCCAACATCTGAGACCTCAGGGAGTATCTGATGTTTCGTAAGAAGCCCTCTAACATTGCTGTAGGCCAGGAGACCCACTTTATGACGAAGGTGGTACAACAGTGTGCACAGGACTCCTGAGGAAATAGGCTCTAAGCCTACGCAGCCAGAAACGACATTCAGAATCTCTCCTCGGGATGGTCCGGTAAGGACTTGGCGGCCGTGATGGAACTGCAGGCGCCTCAGCTGGTGTCGGCCGCGCCACTGCTCTGTTGGCTGACAGTGGTTGCACTGTGACCACACTGCACCTGGAATCAGGGCATCCCCACAGCCTCTGCTGCCCCTGCTTCTTACCTCACTTCTCCTGATGCAAACCCGTGGCATGTGTGTTTGACCACATCTGATGAGGTTCAGAAAGAGGGCTCTGATTTCCACCAAGACTGAATAAGATGCGGAATTCCTCAAACACAGGAAGGGGTATTGGATGCTGAGCAGCCAAAATAAATGGCAAATCTCCAACACATGTGTTCCTTTAAACTCAAAACAACTCAGTGTGTGACAGATCCCTCAGAGCCTCACTTCCCTCCTCTGTGAAATGGGTATGACTGGCTGGCTGGAGCTTGCACAGAAGTGTAGTACAGGATTCAAACTCAGACTTCTGATTGCTAGTCCTGTGTTCGTCCCATGACACAGTGCTGCATTTTCCTTTGGGGTTTGCTCCCCTTTATCCCTCTTGTGAGCATCATGCCTGGCCCTGAGACATAGTCCCTATCTAGCCCCCTCCTTCCTTTCTCCAGAACGGGTGGCACAGAGAAACTGCTCAACTAAAAACCAATGACAGAGTACACCCAGCTCCCGGACAGTCAGAAAAGAGCTTCTCTGAATCTCTGAGGTACTCATCCAGTGACAGGGCTGTGGGCTTCTTTATGGGGTGCCCTACTCCCTTGCTGCTAGTGAAGGCTGTTTCCTTGCCACTCATTATGGTCTCTGCAGTATGTAAGTTCTGTGGCCAAGGTTCATATAACTGGGAGTGTATTTATGTGATCCATACTCTTTCTTAGGAAAATATTGATTTTCTAATAGCAGAATGACCGTAGAGCCATTAAATCAGACCAGACTATCATAAACTCCAGGATTAACCAAAGAATACTTTCACCTTTTCTTTTAGTTTGGTGAGCAATCAAGAGTAGATACATCTACTTAAGCAGGACAGGATCATAGCATTTATTACTTGATTTGAACAAACCACCACAATTCCCCACCTTTATTGCTGGATAAGTAATTAACCATCCTGGTCTTATTTTAAAGATTGTCTGACAGGAATGAGGGAGGCTGAGTTGTATTAAAAAAAAAAAAAAATCCAAAGGCTCCTAATGGGAGCTGCCTCCCATTACGCAGGATACGAGTAGAAGGGGAGTGGATTATGCTGGCAGTGGGGGATTGCTCTCCAGTCCCTGCCCTGACCAGAGGATGTGTGAGCTCATTATCCAACTGTTAAAGTCTTAGTTAGAAGAGCAGTCAGCGAGGGGAGGATTTTTTTTTTTTCCTTTTTGGGAAGATCTCTATCTTTCTTCTTTATTGATTGCTTGCTTTTCATTTTATATCCTTTCTCCCTTGCCTGAAATGAGAAAAATGAGCCCTTGCCACGGGCTTTAAACTTTACACCCAGACAATATCTCCCCCTTATCTAATGCCAGGCAAGAAGCTTCAGCCCAGAGGACCCTGGGTAATGTTACAACAGATTATGTCATAAAAGGGAGAGATAAGCAAAAGAACCAATCTAAAAGACGCAGCAAAATGTACCTTTCCACCACCTTCCGCTCCCCTTTTAGAGGAGGGCTTTAAATCAATCTGCCTTTGCCATAAATTCTCTTTCTAAAATTTGATAACAAGTGCAATATTTTCCTTGGAGATTGGGTTCTAATAAGATGGAGGTTGGGGGTGGGGAGCAAGCAGGGTTTAGCAAAGTAATAAAATGCCATGATTGATCCTGGTCAGTGGGGTTGTTTGGAATTACCGCTATTCTTGGCTGGCAAGCATAATCCAGCCAAGTCATAAATTTTGTTTCTTCCAGTAGACAGTTGAGTCTCCTTATTGATCCCGATTTGTTGTTCTGCTCTCATGTAATTGCTCCCCATGATTAAGACTCCAGGTTGGCAAGGAAGTCTGGCCAGACCAGGAGTGTAAAGGGGGTAAGCACAGAACTGGAGTTTACCCTGCCTCCCCACAGTGGATGTTGAGGCTGGGATGTGGAGTCTGAGCCACTCTGGAGACCCAGAGTGCCCAGGGCCAGGCTGTGGAGTCAAAACCCCCCTCCACCAGTCACCTTTTCTCCAAGTACTGTGTTAGCCAATGCCTTCACTGGTCCACGTGTTCTTCAGCCAAGTGTGATTCCTCAAACAAGCTTGGGATGTGGGCCTCCCAGATGTAGCAGCATCTGGTATATGAGACTTCACCTTACCACAGACAGGAAAACTGATGCTTGAGCTGGATAGGAGCTACTCCAAGATCACACACTATGCAGAGACATTCCCCACCCAAAGACTTCACTTAGAAACTAAGCCTTCTAGCCCACATTGGAACCTGGCCCAAGAGAACCGATGAGTAGAGGATTAGGTCCCCTAAGTCTCCAAGTCTGTAGCTCAGGTATCTTGGATTACCCAACCATGACGCAGAAAAGCTTATAGCCACATCATTTATCGATAGGCCAGACTGCAAGCATACTCATTTATCTCCACTCACTAGCTATGTGACTTTAAGCAAGTGGCCTAGCCTATCTGAGTGTCAGTACCTCATATGCTGGCTGGGAATAATCATAACACCTGCCCCACAAAGTTTTTGTGACGATTTCAATGAGATAACACGGAAAAGTACTTGGCAGGAAAAAAAAAATATTATTATTGTTGTTGTTGTTGTTGTTGTCGTCGTCGTCATTGTTGTTTTTACTTCCAGCTTTAGCTTCTGCAAAGAGCCTTGCTGTTCTTAATAGATAAAGAAGTCTGTGGTACAGACATATTTGGAAACTTTCTAGGCAAAGTAGGCTTTTACAGTAGAAGGAAAAGCATATTTTGATAACTCAGAGTATCTCAGTCAAACCCTGGGAAACTAATTTAAAATAAGGTTATGTGCCTTTAAATAGGAACTCAAATAGATTCCCTAGCACTGCACTGTCAAAAGTCAGTTCAAATTTATTTCATTCCAGTCATCTCAGAGATGGGAATGGGAATTCCTCACTCCATGAACTCGACAATATTGCAGCTAAATCATCTGTATGTGATCTGCCTGTCTGGTGGTGGGTCCGTTTGACTACATGCTTTAACAAAAATATTCCTCAAACCTAGAATGATTTTCTTCTTCCTCCTTCCCTTTCCCTAACTGAGAGATTGAACTAAGGTGATGGTGGAGACTGGAGCTACCAAATCAGTCATGGCTTGTCAGGACAAGCTCTTTCTCTCTTACTTGCTTCCACTCCCCAGACTGAGATAAGGGACATGAACTTGAGATGCTGGACCCATCCCAATCCATTAACAAGGGGGAGATCCTTTTCCTCTGAGTCCTAGCCTCCTCTCCTGACATCTGCCCCTCACCTACAGCCCCAAGATTCTCCCCATCCATCAAATCTTGCTTAGGAAAGTATATGCTTTTAGCTATAGGATAGAAAAGCAGGGAATAGACTCACACTCTTGGGCTCTCAAACCTGACTCTTAACATTTATAAACCAGGACACTTAGGGCAAATCTAACTTTTTTGTGCCTCAGTATCATCCTCTACCAAATACAGATAATTATACCACATTTCTTATTCCATAGGTTTGATGTGAGGACTAAACATGTACTTTAAATGCCTGGCACATGATAGGCCCCCCAAAATGCTAGCTTATCTGAGCTGTTTCTGGGCATTGGTGGGAGAAGACATTAGGCTCTAGCAGATGAAGGGGAAGATAGGTGGTTAGTAGAGGTGGTGTAGAGACAAAGCTCTTCCAAAAATGTAGCTGTGAAAGAATGAGAATGGTCATTGTTTGCCTCTCCTGGGGAATCCAAAGTGTTCATGCAATGCTTTTTCCAACTGGTCTTTTGTCAGGTGAATAATTTCTAAATATGTCTGAAATGGAAGAGATTGAGAAGAAATATTCCAGTTGTGTTTCACCTTCTCTCAAAAGAATTGCAAATCGTGTGGCATTTTTCTTACTACTCTGCCTCGACAAGGAGAGAATGGGAATGAGAGTGTGCAGGAAGCTTTAGAAGTCATGGAATGGAGATCCTGGGTATAAAAATAAAGGACCCTTTCTGCCTTTGTTTCTCCTTGTCCTCTATCCACTAGGGACAGCATTAAAAGTCGTCTAAGATAGCACTCTCAAGTCTGGCTGCTCATCAAAATTATTTGGGGAGTTAGTAAAATATAGATTCCTGTCTCCTTTCTGAAAATTCTCATTCAGAACATCTAGGGTGGAGACCAGAATCTGATATCTTTCAATGGCTATTATTGTCTTGGTGACCAGATGGGTTCCGGGACCATACTGAGGCAATCCCTCCTTTTAAACGTAATCTGTCAAGGCAGGACCTCTGTCTCTCACAGTGCATCCCTGGCTAAGCTACGGGGCATGTGCAGGGGCTGAGAAGTAGAGGGTTCACTCCTAAAATGGACTCTGTCTGGGTCAGAGAAGAGGGGCAGTGCCCCTTGTGCACAATCTCTCACAGACACCCTGTAAGACCATCAGGAAGCCCCCTCCCATGGCTTCATCTTTCCCATACCACAAACCCACCAAAACCAGTGATGATGAGCAGATTGATGCCAAGAATTGCACCAGGTGGAAGGATCCAAGGCTGGCCCCCTATTATTCCACTTCCTTGGCCCCCTCCCTCTTTTGCTGTTTCATCAGTCTCCTGGATTCCTGCTACATCCTCCAGTCCATGCCTCAGATCCCTCCATTACAGCTGGAGGAGAATGAGGAACATTTGCTTGCTCCATCCCTGACTCTAACAATTTTTTAGTGCCTTGGGCTAAGGAGACTCACTCTGCTCTCAAAGGAAGGACTTTTGTCTCAAGCATGAAGAAGGCATTGAGTGCCTCAGTTCTGCTCAGAACCCCCATCAGCAAGAGCTATGCCTAATTTTCTCACTAATTACCAAAGAAGTGATCACCTCATCAAAGCAAGTACTATTTTCTTATGGCAATAACATAGTCCAATTTCACATAAGGGATATGTGTTGTTCCAATTAATGGGGTTTTGACTTGCTCCTTGTGAAACCATAATTCCCGTATTATTGTGTCATGGAGGAATTCCCATTCTTCCCATTTTAAGGGTCACTACAACAGCTATGAATGTTCTATTGTAGCCATAGTGGTGATAGGCACTAAAAATCTCTGTTAGGATATCTCTGACATTTAAATCTCTACTCTAATGGAAGAGGGATGGGAATTTCTCAGTTTATTGCCTCACATACAAATGAGAAATTAGTGAACATTGAGGTCATGTGAGTTATCCAAGGTCACAAAACTCACGTTCAATTGGCCTGACTTCTGGTTCCCACAGCCTCCCTGAACCTTGCCAGATGGCAGATTTTCCCTGGTGTCACTACAAACAAGTCAAGAAGCAGAAGGAGTCCAGGAGGGCACCCTTAGTGAAAGCCCTGATTTTGTTTCCCTGAATAATCACTGTGCCTGCTTCCTTTCTGGACAGCCAAACCCAGTCAGCATTGGAGACTACAAGAAGAAGAAAAGAGAATCCTTCCTCTCCAATTTGAAAGGCCACAGCGCTGCCTCATGTGCTCGTTCACCATCCTCAGTGAGGGGCGGTGCCTCTACAGTAGGGATGCTAGAGATAGACATCAACCCAAACTAGGCATCCAGATCAAACTAGGCATCAAGAGAAAAGGAGTAAAACCACTAATACCCTGGACTCTGCCATAGGCATTTATCCCAGAGAAATAACAATTTTTGTTCACACAAAAACCTGTACATGAATGTTCACAGCAGCTTTACTTATAATAGTCAAAACTGGACACAACCCAAATGCCCTTTACTGTGTAAGTTGTTAAAGAAACTATGGTACATCCATACCAAGGAATATTGCTCAGTAATATGCAGGGGTAAAGTATCGATACAGGCAACAACTTTGCTGGATCTCAAGGGAGTTATGCTGAATGACTCAACAGCCAATTCCAAAATGTTAGACACTGTGTGATTCCATTTTGGGAACATTTTTGAGATGACAAATTTATAGAAATTGAGATAGATTAGTGATTGCCAAAGGCTAAGGGTGGGGAAGGAAGCTGCCGAGGCAGTAAGAAGGCAACATGAAGGATCCCTGACGTGAAAAAACTTTTGTCTCAACTGTGGGGCTGGTCACACAAATCTACATATGCAATGACATCATAAAACTCATCTAACTTACACACACACGGACACACAAATGAGTTTACGTAAAATGGGGACATCAGAGTGAGATGAGTGGATTGTGGCAATGACAATCTCCTAGTTACGAAGCTTTCCTGTTGGGATGCAAGATATATGAGCGGTACACAGAATCTCTCTGTATTATTTCTTAGAACTGCATGCATAGCCACAAGTATCTCAAAATAAAAAGTTAAAAAATCCTCTATCAGCCCTAGCTTAATTCCTTTCTTCTTTACTCTGGGTTGGCTTTAGTGGCTTTCTTCCAAAAAATAAAGTATGGAAAAGAAAAAAAAAAACAACAACAGTAACTTTACAGTGAAGACATTTGGCAGTCACCACCTTAAGCAGGTGATCAAGGTCCGCGTTACCAGTGAAAGTCATGTTGATCAGGTACCCCCTGTTGTGAGTGATGAGGAGCGTACTTCACCTCAATGGCATTCTTCTCTCAAATCCATAATCCCAGTTTAATCATGAGAAAACATCAGACGCTGTCAAATTTGAAGGTCATTCTACAAAATACCAACTCTTTCATGACCTTGACATTTCTGAAAACAAGGAAAGAATGAGAAACTGTCACAGATCAGGTGAGAAGAAGGAGGAGACATGAGGGCTAAATGCAATGTAGTATCCTGAATTGGATCCTGAAATAGAAAAAGAACATTAGTGGAGAAACTGCTGAAATCTGAATACAATGAATAGTTGAGTTAATTACATTGAACCAATATAATATAACAATATAATATAACTAACTGTGTTCAGACATACGTCGAGATCCTGGCAGAGATCAGCCAAGACCAGCAGAAGACTGTGCACCTGAGTCTGACCCGAATTACCAATCCGCAGAATTGTGAATTAATAGGTGGTTGTTTTAGATTATTAAAAAAAAAAATTAAGCCGCATAGTCAGCCCATGATTCCAGCTATATATCTAGATTTTTATCTATATCTACATATTAGATATAACATTTAATTTTACACCCATCCTATCTTTCACTTATTTCCCAGAATAACCCTCTGAGTTTTGAATTATTAGCTCTATAGTACAGAAATGTGAGGCTCAGAGAGGTTGAGTGATTTGCTTAAGAATGCACAGCTAGTAGCAGAGCTGAGAGTTCAATCCAGGTTTTCCGAAAACAGGTCCAGTGTTTGACTTATTTGTGTTTCAATCCCTTCTTATTTATTATCTTTATTTTAATTTTTTATTAGTATATCTTATTTTTCTAACTAAACAAGAAAACTTTTCAATTTAGCTTGTATCTTAATCTTTTTATCTTTCATAATACCTTACACACATAGACCTCAGCATACTCCAGTTATATCAAATTAAATTAACCTCTCAAGAGGTTGACTTTCTACTCTCTCTGCAGCCTATCACAGTGCCTTGGCTGTGGTCAGTTACTGTTTGCTGGAGATATTGATGATGTCTGTAATGTATTCTGACCTTTGAGCTAGTGGGTGCAGAGAGGCCACAGTGTAGCCATTATTCAAAAAGAAGAGGTTATTACTGGATCTCTCTTTCTGTTCATAAAACAGGAATGTGGCTAATTAGCCTGCATCTTTCTCTCATTGACCAGAGCTGTGTGGAATGGACAGTAGCCACCACAGTGGGAAGTGGGTGCAGGAAGCCAGAAGGCCACAATGTGGTCCCAGGAGCTGGGACAGTCAGCACCCTCCTCCGCAAGGAGGGGGTCTTAAACCAGCAATCGAGAAAAGCCTGGTTGACCAGCTCAGGTTTGAATGACAAACATCTTGGGTACAAGTCTGGCCCCTGCCATTTACTAGCCAGGAGACCTTATCCAGTCCCTTAAGCTCTCTGGGCCTCAAAACCCTCACCTGTAAAGAGGCTGTGAGAAGGTCGAGGTGCCCATATGGGCTTGGCACACACTCACTGCCCTAGAGTCACTACTCTCCTTCTCCCCTGCACTTCCACATATGTGTCATGTCTTCATTTTTCCATAGTAAACAACTGTTTCCCCATTTTGTCTTGTGGGTAAATTCTGATTTCGATGTGCAGTAGCCAGGCTTCTTGAAGTGAGTTTAGTAGTGTTCCCTTTCAGAGTGGATTTCCAAAATCAAGGTTTGGGATGTGTCCAGGATCACAGACCCCAAAGGCTATGAGCGCATTCCCGGAAAGCAAATGCTCATGGCTCCTGAGCCAGGCCCACTCCAGTGGTGTGGAAGGGGCAGCTGCGGGAAGTAAGAAGGTGCAGCTGGGGCTTGGGACACTAGCTGGTGTCCGTACATCCAGTAAATTTGTAAATTTGACGAGACAGGAAAGACTCTCTCACTTCCTGCCAAGTGCCTCTTGCTATCACTGACTGGAATTCTACCACCAGGGAAGCTGTTCCTTTGGGTCTCAGCACTATTTTGTCCTTGAGAGTCTGAGCCCTGGAAATGGTGTGGCTCCAGGACCTTGAGGCAACACCCTGGGCAGAGAGGGCTGGTGAACTGTGTTTGTTTGGAAGAGGAGGGTGATACTGCAGCAGGAAAGACAGAAAGGTCTTCTGAGAAGGAAGAGGCATGGGGCCACTTACCTATTTGATAGCTTCATCTAGAGGGAACTAGGCGGCTGGGCCCCGTGGGACCTTGAGCAAGTGAGAACAAGAGCGACTGTGTGCATTCCAAGTAAATTTGAGAACAGAACTGTTCAGACCAATGATCTCTGGATCTCTTTGTCGTGTTTGGGGTCCAGTCTAATCAGCCAGGTTTTTCTGGATAGCTTTGAATTCATAGGTTCTATTAGACCACATTGGCTTGTTGTCATTGTTGTTGGGAAAGTATGAAGAGAGGGAAAGCTGTACATTTTCTGCAGTTCACCTCTATGCTCCCAGACCTCACTCTGTGCCCAGTGGATGGCGGCACCCAGTCGGGTGTCTTTGAACTGTGCTGAGCTGTTGAACTGAACTTCGCTAGGAAAGAACAAGGTGGGTTTACCTACTAGAGACCTTTCCCTGGGAAGAAGTGTGCCTTCAGAGTGCTGTGCTCTGTTCTGAAGAGGTGAGTTGCATCCCCAGGAGGGCTGTGGGAAGGAAGGTCCTCAGATGAAGCCGGAGTTTCCCTTGATACTTGCTGCTCAGACCATCTCTGCCCCAGACCCACATCATGGGCTGCAGCTGTAGGGAGAGAAGCTGCCAGAACAGTGTTGGGACGGCTCGACAGCTGCCCAGGGCTGCCCTCTAAATCATCTCAGCCAATCAAGCACTTAATGTTCTCTGTTCCTCAAGAATGTTGCACCTCGGTGCTGCCCATGTATCTTTCAAGTTTTATCTTCAACATCTTATAAATCATCCATTAAATACCTCCCAACTAATGCACACGGCTGTTGTTCTCAGCTAGGGCTGAGAAGTGCACAAATCAGTTTTACTGCATATTAGTCCTGCCCAGTGGGCTCTAAGAAAAAATAAGAGAGAAGCCAGAGAAGGAAAAGGCAACTCTTGGCAGTCCCGGCACAGCTGCTGGTATGACCTGGAGGCCAGTAGTAGAGGGTGATAAAACACGGTGTCAGCCCCAACATCGTATCACAGGATTCCTTTTGCGTGCCAATGCCAGGGATGCTTGTCCTGCAGCGCAGCGGCCTCTGGAGCAGAATGCAGCTGTGCATTCACTGCTGGGCACTGTTTTGACCAAGCCAAGGAAGAAGCTCTTTGCTCCACTGGCCTCGGAGAGACTTGTGGGCACAAACTTTCACTGAACCTCTGACTTGTCATCCTGCCTCCCTATACTTTGATTTCCGCATCTCTAAAGTGGGAATAATCCATATCTCATAAGGAATGTATGATTTTTAATAAAATGACATGTATGAAAATACAGCATCTGTAATAAAGTAAGTGCTTGGTAAATGAAATGAAACACTAGTCTTGGTATAAGACACTACAAACAAGCTGGGCCCCCATTCCAACTGGATGGAAGTGCGAGATTTGGTCTTTAGCCACACCACACTCTATGATGAGTTCACTCTTCACCTCTAACGAGACCCTGTGACTTTACACAGGGCATAAGTATGTTAGCTGATCTGTGGGTTGATCGCAGTAAAACCTCTACTCATTCAGGGTCAGAACTGAATAATTCCTTCTAATGGGTATTTGATGTGTCCAGATCTTGGAGGTAAAGAGGATGAGTCTGAGGTTAAAGCAGTAAAGGTACTATAATTCAGCCCAAAGACCTGGGTTATAGCCTGGCTATATGATCCTGGGGAAGTCACTTCAGCTTTCTGAGACTGCATTTTAACAACTATAATATGAGAGCATTCAACCACATCATTGGCTTAAAGAGGATAGTTATTCCCAGAATTATTATCAAACAAAATATTGTGGAAGCCCAATAAACAAAGCAGTGGTACCGTAAATTTACTCTGGTTAATACCCTTTGGAGGGGCTGGAGGCCCCACATGCTGTTTCTTTCCCTGCCCTTTCCCTTGGAGACCTCCAAAACTCCTCTGATGAATCCCCTCCAAGCACAGTTCATAAACCACTGGTCTAGAAAGAATCCAAATTCCCATTACTGTGGGAATTGTTCAATGAGCCTCAGTGTATCTGCACAATGAGAGACTACTCAGCAGTTAATGAGACTAAGGCAAATGTGGCTACAGCACCACAGAAAGGCATGTCACTAGGTGAGAAAAACAAGGTGTGGAACAACACATGCAGCGGGGGGACTCCATTTGGGGTGCCTAGACACAAACATGCATATATACACACAGAAAAATCTCTGAAGTATTTACACTAACTTTCTAATCATAATTTCCTCTGGGAGGGGTGCAGGGAGTGCTAATGAAGTAAGGTTTTTATTTTGACACTAGGGTCTGAAGTTTTCTTTTCACCAAAAAAAAAAAAAAAAAAAGAAAAAAAAGGAAAAAAAAGAAAAAAGAGTTTATATGTTATATGATTTAAAAAATGTAGAGAACTAAAGGCCTTTCCAGTTCTATGACTCTTCTGGCTAAAGTGAATTCTCGAGCTCATTTTCCTTTTCAATATCATTTCTGAAATGAGATATTCTTGTGGAAAGTCAATACCACAGAGAAAGTACCGATTCTCACCCACTCACTGGAATTGTGGGGAGCCCTCATCCTGGGCTGAATGTACCACTCCCTGGGCTGTGTGATTTATAAGTGCTAAGTGGCCCATAGTTAGCAAACTGCTCTTCCACCAGCCTTCAGGTGTGTCCCAAATGCCCTCTATTCTATGAAACCACTATTCCCATCTGGGCTTCCTGAAAATGTGCCTGGCACCAGGAGGCTAAAATAAGACAGACTCCCATGAACCAGCATGCATCCCCATGTCATATTACTGGGAAAGGAGACAGCAGAGTTTGGGCAGCAAAGCTTTCTACAAAATCATATGTGAGTGACTGAAGGATCATCCACCTGGCTAAACACAGAGCAATCGAAATAATTTTCAAATTATTGTTATGTATGGTCCATGTTTGTACTGAGGAAATAGAGGAGCTGTGTTTTAGAAAAGAGCTATCCTAGGATGTTGAAGCTTCGCACAACCTATGTGCATGCATGTGTGTGTGCATGTGTGTGTGTGTGAAGTTGTATATTTAAAAGTTTACCCAGACATAAAACTATCGAGATGAAATTGTGAAGAAATGTGCAACTTTCTGAGAAGTCATTGATTCAAAAGAAAAGGGACAGTTACAATGGGAAGAGATGAGACATATCAGCACACATTCATGTGGGAAGAATTCTTCAAATACATCTCAAGTAACATTTATTCAGGAGCTATTATGCGACAAGCCCTGTGCTAATCACTGTCACATATGCTTTGTGCTTAAGTTTCTTCCTCTCTAAACTCAACAAAAAGACATTCAGAGCAGAAACACCTCAGATACTTCACAGGCTTTTTTGTACCCAGAAGAGGAAAAGAAGAGTTATGAACCAAGGAACCTGTCGAGACGAGGTTCAGAGATGTTCAATCTGGAATCAGAGGATGAATTTTGAGCCGCAGGGGGAAAAATCCCTTGTATCCTGCCATATAAGTTTAAGTTCAAAAGCAACAAGAGATCTGGAGAATGACTCTATAAACGGGACAGAAATTGATGTTTTTCTCCAGGAAAGGAACTGCTGAGGTAGGTAGTCTGGCCTCATATGGATACTCTGTGATCATCGGACTCAGGTTCTTCCAGCTGTTTGCTCACCATCCCTACCTGTGGCCTCACCTTAGTGGCTGGGGTGCTTTGGGAGGGCCATGTTACGAACAGCAGGATGGAGAGCAAGAAAGAACCATTTGAGAAGTTCCACACAACTTTTCAATTCCCATCTCTACGGCCAGAACTTAGTCACATAAACATGCCTAGCTGCCAGAAAGCTGAGAACTGCAGTCTTTGTGTTTTCTAGCTATTTCCTTCTGGAAACATGTCCAGCTAAAAACCAGAGTCCTGCTATTTGGGAATGAGGAGGAAATTGAATATTTGCTAAATAAATAGCAGACCCAGCCATACCCAGTTAACCAGGGGCTCAGAGATATAGCTCTTACCTGGTATGGAGGAGATGCTCAAAAACTGTGCATTGGTAGGAACCAAAATAAATAGTTAAGAGAAATTGAGGGCTAAGGAATGACCACCAAAAGTGTGACTTCTAGGTATGAAATCTAAGTCCAGTATTTTGGGGTATCAAGAGGTAAGCACTCAGATAAAAACCAATTGCAAACTTTTGATTTGAGGTATGCCTTGCCCTGTTTTCTGTTGTCACAGGTTTTTTCATGGAGATTCCAGGCTTCACAATTAGATATGGGTCTGATCTAATAACAAAGATGGTGTCTTTAACAATCTTGGCTGGGATTTCCATCTTTTTGGAAAATGAACATTACAAGATGCCACCCCCCTTTTTTCCTGAGTATGAATGAGGCCTCATTTTTCAATTCTTCAGGGCCCTGGAAACCTTCCCAGTCACCAGCAGCCCCTAGCTCCTATCTCTTCAGTCTCTGACTAGACTCTAAGTACTATGAATCAGGGACCTCATCTTGTTCTACTGTTTATTGTGTCCTCAGCATCTAGCATAGTGCCAGGCACCCAATAAATAACTTTGAATGAATAAACAAATCCACCCTTCTAGCTACCAGCAAATGGATCCTCCAAAATGCTGTGCTTGTCTTATTAGTCCACTCAGAAGTATCCAAGTGACTCCCTGTTTTGCAAATAAAGCTTATACCATTCATACCCATTGCCTGGGTGTCAACTGTGACAAACGTCTTTCTCCCCATCCAACTCGGACTGCTACCACCCCCAGCAGGCTGGTCTCCTCCTTGCCTCTCCTCTGACCACATTGAGAGCAGAACCTAGTCTTTATTATTTCTTACTCTTTATCTCCTCTCCCCACCAAGACCCTCCCTCTAAGTCCCAGCAGAAAATAGTTTTGCAAGCTTTTCCATCCCTAAGTTCAGCCAATAACAACTTGTCTTCACTTTAGATTAAAATCAGAATGTTTTTCATTTGCATTGCTCTTTACAGCTTACATAAAGCCTCCTCACATAGTAAATATTCCATTAGGTTGTTTCTAGATTCTAACTCCATTTTATGAAAGAGGCTAGGAGAAGTTGAATGTCTTGCTCTAGGTCACTCATCAAGAAGAGGCAGAGCTGAGAATCCAGCCTTGGCCAGGAGCCATATCTTTCTACCAGGGTCCCTCATGGCACTGGGCATCCTGGGCACACAGGTCCCTAGGACGGCCTTGGCCTGCAGCCCATGGCTGAAGAACCATTCTTTCCATGTTTCATATGCACACACATACATGGACACACACAGATTGCTTCCCCCCTCCTTGCTGGTGGCCCCTTCTTTCTGCTTTTCTGTCATTGCCCACTGTGAATAAAGCTGTCAAATCCATGGGACTTGCTGCACACTACTTGTCAAGTTATGAAATCACAGTGGAAGCAACGAAGGCAAGGGGCCATACTCTTGTTTACAAACACAGCAGGTCACTACAGGAAGCTGTCCTTAGTCAGTGTAGGAGAATTCAATAGTGGGTCTGGGAAACAGGACACCAAGATATCCACTCCCGGGCCTGCCACCAACCAGCTGGTTGACCTTAGAAAAGTTACCTTGGGGTCTCAGTTTCTTAATCTGCAAATAGGGTGGTTGAATTAAAGATCTCTCAGACACTCTTTTAACTAACTGAAAGACATCCTCTGTTACTGAGTTATGCTTGCCTTGGCTCAGTGCCCTCCCACCAGGGGACAGTACCAAATCGGACTCACTACTCTGTTCAACACCTCCTCCACACGGTCCCCGCATCTCCAAGAATCTGGATGTACGCTTATTTTTTGACTCTACCGACCTTCACAAAACAGTTCTCTGGCCAGCCTCTATGAGATGCCAGAAAACCCCTCCCTTGCACCACCCCCCAGCTCAGCTCACAAGCCAGCCAGTTCTCTGAGGCGCCCAAAGGCACACACAGGCTCTCAGGGTTGTACCGTTTGCAAGTGCTGCCACCTCCTGGATCTTCTGTCTCTGGGCACTCCAGCTGGAGAATACGCCCAGCTGCTAGCTCCTTGAGCTCCCTGGGACCAGTGATGCATCATGGCAAGTGCACTTGTTTGTTATTTACACTATCGTCCCCAGGACCCCATCTGTTACTCTGAACCCTCTTTCTGATGTAATTGAGATTTTTTAAAGTTAGATGCATGAGAGCCCCATGTCTAATCACTCACCCTGCATGCCCAGGCTCCTGGCCAACGTTCTGCAAAGAAAATAAATACCAGGCACTAAAACTAGCCCATCAGGCCCTGGGACAAGTGTTCTGGGAGTCAGGAGAGCCTACAGCTTGGACCTAGCAGGGTTCTCTCATGTCTCTTCCTGGAGCTGAGGCTGGAGCAGCTTCAGCTATTTAATCCTGCTGGTAACTCACTGGAAAGCCACAGAGAGGAAAGCAATAGGAGGTAGCTTCATCTCATCCACAGCTGCCTCCAGCTCTGCCCTGATTAAATCTGTAATCACCTTCTCACCTAGGGAAGCCCTGATCTAGATTCTTAAAAGATATGGGTAATGCAAGATGACAATTATAGAAATAATAAAATCTCAGAATGTTAGAGTTGGAAAGAATGGTAGAGATCATCTGGGTTCATAGAATACAGATGAAAAATCCCCAAAGAGGTGAGTAACTTTCCATGTTCAATCAGCCAGTTATTGGTTGAGCTGGAACAAGAGCTGGTGTTGCGTGATATACAGCCCCATGCTCTTGTCCGTTGCTCAATGATAACTTACTTACAGCAGAGGAAGTAGGAGCAGGTGTCACAGAAGATCATGACAACTCAAGTAAGAAAACCTGGAATGGAATCTTATTGAGTGATTTGGTGTTCACTGAGCTTAGTTTCCACATATGCAAAATGTATATGATACAATCTTGCACATAAGTTTGTTGCATATATTACATAAAGTAACAAATATTGAGCACTTAACACAATACTCTTTACATAGTAAATGTAGAATACACACACACACACACACACACACACATATATGCACATATAGAGAGAGCATATATATAGGATATAGAATATAGTACATTGTGTATGTGTATATATATGCTATATATATAAGCTTTTATTATTTATTTATAATACTAATAATTCTGTCCATCTATTTAGCCAAAATCAATAGGTCAATGCTTCAAGAAACATTCATTATCTAGAAAAAAGAAAGGACTCTCATTATTCTTTGAATAAACAGGGTTGAAGCTACAGGGACCCACGTGTAGCAGTTACCTAAAATGATCACAGCTCCTCCTAGGCAGCACAAAGCAGTAACCCAACCTCAGATGCCGGTTCTAGCTCAATGCCTGTGAACTCAAAAAAGAAGATGAAAGTCTGTATTCAATCATCATTAATTCTATGATTGGATTCTGGGAAACCAGGAAAAGACATCTATTTAACAAAGAATTACATAGCACTTACTACATGCCAGGCACTATTCTAAATGTTTTACAACAATTAACTCAATTAACCAACCTAACTTAATTCAGTGAGAAAATTAAAGCAGTAAGAAAAGAATTTCCATGAGTTCCTACCACACAACTATACATTCACCTGCATATACCCACTCTGCTTTCTTTGATGTCACTGCAGATGAGCCATCTGTGCTTCTAGCGGAGGCCATTCCTTCCCTGCATACTAAAGCCCAGCCCCTCTAAACTAAACACTGTGGCTCCAGAAGCTCTCCCCTCTCCCCTTTGTCATACTGGACGTTACTAGATCATTTGAAGTAGCACCTCGATGTGCCATTTTTCTCCCATTGAAAAACAAAACAAGCAAAAAGCACAAACACATTCTCTCTCTCTCTCTCTCTCTCTCTGTCTGTCTCTCTCTCAACTGCACTTACCTCCAACTTTCACTTCATTTCCTTCCTTTGAGCAGAATTCTGTGGAATTCTTTATGGGCATTGCCTCCAATTTCTCCTCTCAACACACTCTAATCAGTATCTTGCTCCCTACGCTCCACCAAAACTCCTTGTCAAGGTAACCAAGGACCTCTTACTACAAGGGTCAATCTTGGTCTTAATCCCACTTGATCTTTAAGCACTATTTGACACAGTAGACCACTCTAATTAGAACACTTTCTTCTCTTGGCTTCCATGGTACCACCCTCTCGGTTTTCCTCATACTTCTGTGACTGCTTCTGTTCAGATTGGTGTGCTGATTCTTCGTCAGCTCAAAATGTTGATAATCTGAATCAATTCCACAGTTTCACTATCACTGATTAGCTAGTAATTCCAAATGGATATGTTTCTCAGACCTCTCTCTCATCTGCAGATTTTTTTTTTATCTAACAGCCTTAAATATCTAGCTTTAACATGTTCAAAAATTAAAGTCCTAACATCTGCTTTCACATATGATTCATCAGCAGACTCTGCTGGCTCTAACTTCATCCAATTCAGAGTAAAAGTCATATACTATGACATATAAGACTCCGCAAAATACTACAACTTGAACTGAGAGATGAATTGAGCAAGGATGCCATATACAAGATCAGTGTTCAAAAATCAACCATTTTTCTGTATGTAAGCAATGAACAATTAAAGAAATAAAAATTTTAATAATAGCTTCAAGACTATGGCATACACAGGCATAAGTCTAACAAAATATATACACTGAGAACTAAAGACCATTGCTGAGAGAAATTAAAGATACTTAAGTATACTATGTTCATGATTTGGGAGACTCAGTATTGTGAAGATGTTATTTCTCCCTTAAACTAAGCCATATATCAATGCAACCTCAGTTAAAAGCTGAGAAGTCTTTTTGGTAGAAATTAACAAGTTCCAAAGAGCTTGGACCAGTAAAATAATTTGAAAAAGAGAATTACATTGGAAGGTTTAAACTTGTTTCAAGACTTACAATAAATGGTAGTAATCAAGACAATGTGGTATTGGTGAAAAATTGACTTCTAGGTGAATAGAATAGAACAGAGTCCAGAAATAGTTGCACATTTGTGGTAAACTGATTTTCAATAAAGGTGCCAATGTATTCAATGAGGAAAGGATAGTCTTTCACAAAGTATGCTGGAAAAACTCCATATGTGCCATGCAAAAAAATTAAATATTAACCCTCAAATCACACCATATGCCCAAATTAAAAGATTTCAGTATATATATTCAAATAGTCCCACCCAGAAATGAAGATATGTGTGTGTATACAGATATGTATAGATATGTATATATCTATAGATATCTGTATATCTATATATGTAATATCTATAGATATATATTCAAATAATCCCACTCCACAAATGAAGATATGTAATGGCCCCAGAGCACATAAAAAGATTCAATTTTATTAGCCATTAGATTAATGCGAACTAAAACTTCAGCAAGATACTGTTACACACACACCCTAGTATGGCTTGAGTAGAGCTCTCCCATCCTTGCTTTTGTTGTACAAAAGCACAAACACTATGGAAAACTGCCTGACAGTTTCTTTAAAGTTAAACATACACTTTCCATACACTATGGATCCAGCAATTCTACCTCTAGATATTTATGCAAGATAAAAGAAAATATATGCCCACGACAAAAGGAATTGCACCCACGTTTATAGCAGATTTGCTATCAATAGCCCCAACTTATCCAGTACTCAAATGTCTATGAAGAGATGGCAGAGTAAACAAATCGTGGTACATCCGCACAACGGAATCCTTACAATGAGGGTAAAAAAGAATAAACCACTGAAACTAGCAACAACAAGGATGAATAGCAAAAAAAAATTTTTTTTTGAAATTTTTTTACTAAGTAATATATTTTGAAATAATCTGAGATTTAACAGAAAACTTGTCAAAAAATAGCGTTCACACTCCCGTCACCAGATTCCCCAATCACCATATTGCCACACGGGCTCTCGCCCACCACCCCACATTGTACACACAGGCACTAACATGTAATCTTTTTTTTTAAATTATGAGCTTGTTACATCATGCTCACCAAAATTCATTAAAATGAATAGAACCCTTTTTCATTCAGTCTCCTCTGAGGCTCGTAACCTGTGAAGCAGTAGGAAGAACAGGGAAATGGGTCACCATCTTCCAGATGAGGAGAGTGGCTCAGGGAGGACCAGTGTCTTGATCAGGCTGCAGGGCTGGGGATGTAAGCCCCTCCTTCTCCTCAAGGCCTCTCTTTAGACCTCCTCCCAGAGTCCACACAGAGTATAGCTCTTCTGCCCTCTGCAGAGAACCCATGCCTGAATCAAATATACTGTTTGATTCGATTTATATGAAATAGTAGAAAGAGCGATCTAATCAGCGGCTGTGTGGGTCAGGGATGAAACAGGAATTGATTGTAAATAGGGATGAGGGAACTCTTGGTGGGGGGAGCATGTGGATGGAACTGCTCTGTATTTTTGTTGTACTAGTGGATACATGGGTGTATGCAAATATACATTTGTCAAAACACATCTAGTAGTACATTTAGAATGAGTGCATTTAAGTTATGTAAATTATACCTCAGTAAAGTTAATTACCAAAAAAAAAAAAAAACCAAAACAAAAAAACCCCAAGATCCTTACTATGGCCCAAATGGCCCAACACAACCTGGCCTGACGGTTACCTCTCTGATCTCCTCTTCTGCTATCCCCTCAGCCTCCGGCACCTGCCATTCCCTGCCTGGAATGCTCTTTATGCAGGTGTTCCCATAATCGGATCCCTTGTGTTCTCCAATTATTTGCTCAAAATGTCACCTGTTTAGAAAGGTATTCTAAGACCACACTAATTTCAAACCCCACCCCCGTGCTTCCTATTCCCCTTTCCTGCTTTAGTTTTTCTCCTTAACTCTTCATCACTGCTTTGTTTTGTTTATTGTTTTATCCCATGGAGAATTTGAGTGTTTCAAACTCAAGAACTTACACTCCATGAGGGCAGATACTGTTCTGTTCTGTTCACTGCTATATCCGTAGTACCTGAAACAGTACCCAGCTCTGGCTTAGATGCCCAGCTATCCCCTAAAGATTCCCATTAAATAAGTTTAACTCTGTAAGTGCTCAGAGAGAGACTGCATTTTCCAGTACGCTTCTTCTAGGTGGGATGTAGGACAATTCTTGACAAGGGGTGGTAATAGAGATGATACGTGTCACTTCTAGGTGGAATTGGTTAAGAAGTGGGTGGAGTATGCCTTTGTCTCCTCTTTTCCTTAATCACCAGCTAGAAATGAAGAAGTCTGAAAACCTAGTGGGTAGTGGAACGACAAGATGGAAAAAGCCTGGATTTCTGAATCACCACATGGAAGGCCACCTGCTGAACAACATTTCAGACTTTGGAGCAAAAAATTAACTTCAATTGTTTTAAGCTATAAAATTCATTTACTACAGTTACTATTGTAGTAACAGTAACTGTAGTTATTTTAATGTAGACAATTAGAAAAGAATAACTGTGGTTATTCTAACTAATCATAGGCACAAATTTGATGCTCCATAAGTACTTGTTTGATGAGCTAATAGATGTCATTAATGAACAATACATCAGTTTGTACTAAGCATGCAGTCTGGTATCACACCATATGAAAAACACCATAAAGCATGCTAATGATACAGTACCCACTGATGACTGTATCTGGAAGAACAATTAGCAATTTCATAAATTAAGCTGTGTTTGGTGAAAAATAATCACATGTTAGCTTAACTAAAACTTTGTGCCTTGGTTATAATTGTTAATACACTAACTTGCAGCCTGATACTGAGATACAGTAAAAGTAAAATATAATAATGATAACTGTTCTGCTTCCACTATTCATAGATCCCATTGCCATAAAGCAAAGAAGACACCCTATTTAAAGCCCCAAGATTCTATATGAGATGGAAATGTAACAGAATCCCCATATTCTAAATGTTTGTGGTGAGAGTGGGGAGTTATATGGATTCAATCACCTCTCATTTTAGGATATACCCTAAGATATACTAGGAGCTGCCAAATTTGAAAGGACCTCCTGCCTCCACCCCAGCACACTTTGGCATTGAAATTATTTTGTTCAGTGATGGCCATCAAGTCAAGTTTCAGGACTTTGGGATACAAAGATTAGTCAAGGTGATTTTACTGTTCCTTCATTCCCATTTGAAGAAAAAGATAACCAATACACAGATAATATTTACACTGCATCTAATCCTTGCTGAAATTGAGATTCTTTTAAGTCACATCAACTGAAGTTAATGTATTTCAAATAAATACGTTCACATTCCAAAACCAAGATTCCTGGAACTGATGTAACATCAACTGGTGTCAAAAGGGATAGACATCTGGAGCCCAATTCTTACCTTCCCTGCACAAAAGCTGCAGGCCTGAGGTAATGACCAACTACCAGCTCTTTTATCCTGCTTGAGGCACAGACTTTTCTCTATTCTTCAACAGAAACATTCAAAAGGAAGTGAGAATAATCTGGACAGAAGACTTCTGCCAGGAAATTTGCAAACCTAGCATGTTCTTTTTCCTTGTGTCTTTTTCACATATATTCAAATAGAGTTAAATGATGGAGACTTCGTGTCTGGGAAATTCCTGAGATTGTTGACAAAATAACAATACATAAAATTCTCTGATGTGTGAAATTCTTCTAAGTCTTTCCTCAATCAATAAAATTTACTGCCATTTGTGAGGTTTGCAGTTTTGTTTGTTTGTTTGTTTGTTTTTCTTAACTTTACTCTGCCCTTTTCAGGGACAGGTAAGGTTGATAATGCTTGGGGAGACTGTATCTGGCTGCATCATGATGCTGTTTGAGGGACTGCCCATCAGTGAACATATCTCATGGCCTTGGAGAAAGACTCTGAGCTCTTGGCTCAGATATATTCATCAAATACTCCTTTCAGAGCTGCTGTGGGTATAAGTGACAGGATGTGGCCAAAAATCCAAACTGTGCAGTTGTGCTCTGGCAAGCATGCAATGTGCCATAAAACTCAAAACAATTTAAATAAAATTTCTACATTAGTGCCAAAATATGTTTATATACACACATATATATGTGTATATATATGTATGTATATACATTTCATTAAGATCAATGGAGCCCTTTATATATATGTATGTATATGCATATATATACATATATATGTGTGTGTGTATATGTATGTATATATGTATGTATATACATATATATGTGTGTGTGTGTATATATGTGTATATATATAAAGGGCTCCATTGATCTTTGTGTGTGTGTGTGTTTCAGTAAAACTTTATTTTTTTAAATTTATTTATTTATTATTATTATTTTTAAATAAACATATAACGTATTTTTATCCCCAGGAGTACAGGTCTGTGAATCACCAGGTTTACACACTTCACAGCACTCACCATAGCACATACCCTCCCCAATGTCCATAACCCCGCCTCCCTCTCCTACCCCCCTCCCCCAAGCAACCCTCAGTTTGTTTTGTGAGATTAAGAGTCACTTATGGTTTGTCTCCCTCCTGATCCCATCTTGTTTCATTTATTCTTCTCCTACCCCTCTAACCCCCCATGTTGCATCTCCACTTCCTCCTATCAGGGAGATCATGTGATAGTTGTCTTTCTCCGATTGGCTCATTTCACTAACCATGATATGGGCTCCATTGATCTTAATGAAATCAACTTGAAAAAAGAAGAGAAAAGAGTCTGTAGATACCATATCATTCCCATGAGAAAAAAAATTATTAATTAATGGTAGCTGTCAGGGGGTTGATGCCTATAATTTTTTTTAAGGTTTTCCCTTAAAATGAAGTTGTATTAGAAAATTTTGAGGTCAGGGACAGTATTTCATAACGCTTATGCTTTTCTGTAGAGCCTAGATTAGTATTAGAAATAGCAGATGCTTGCTAAATATAACTGAGCGGATGCACTCACATTTATGACTATTCATGTTAAACAGTAACCGCCTAACGTCCACGGCTTGGGAGAATTCACCCATTCATTAGTGATGCTTTGGTGTACATTTTCTTCTAATTATATATTAATTAAGATCTTTGGCCCTGGTGAGAGGTGTCAGGGCATGAAAATATCTGTCAAGTCTGCTTCCTGGGGTGATGTATAAGGTGTGGATGCCTCCAGCCCTACATGGGACACAAGCAGCATTCGTTCACTTAATACCCATAACAAAGGTGTAAATCCTTCCTTAGTCAAAAGCCTTCAAAATGAAGCCACAACTTGTGAATTTCTAATAATTGTGTTTATGAAGGTGTCATTGGTGATATGTCACCAAGTTCTTACTAACTTGCAGATAGAAATAAAGTCACAAAAAACCCAATAACTTGGAGTTCCTACTCCCCCACTTCACCCCATCCCCAAGAATTTCTGGAGGACCCAAATGGAAATTCACCCTTGCTCAGAGACTTGTATGACGGGAAGAGTCCCCAAGAGTGTCCTCCTCTCTGAGAGAAGCCCTTCTCAGGGAAACCACTAAAGAGCTTCATCACTGCCACAGCTGAGAGCCTTTCCCTGACTCCACGCTCCACTTTGCCCTTCTTTTCCCTCTGAGACAGCTTCCAAATCTCTCCTGAAAATGTACTCCTTTGCTTCTTGCTCTAAGCCTTCCCTTCCCAGGGCAGGAAGTCGGTGTGATGTTTTCTCTCCTCTGCCATCTAGACAACTCCTCTCACCTCCTTCAAACAAAACAAAAGTTCTGTGGTTGATGCAGGCCAGGGAGGGATCGAGAGTCATTCCCAACCCAGGGGCATGTGATTACAGGTGCAAATGGAACGCATGTCTACAAGTGGCGACAGCCAGGCACCATCAGAAAAGTCCTAACCTCAGGATCCTAGACTCACCAATTGTCACTGCCCAGAGAAACCCAAGAGGCAGATTAATCACTTTGCACACGTGCCACCACGACATCCAATCTCCTGGTCATTGCTGAGAAGATAAAGGAAGCATCCTATCCTCTGGGACTGGCTGACTCCTTTTCTTCTTGTGACCACCTCAGCCACCTGTGACTCAGGAGAGAGGAGAAACCTCTTCCTTTAGTTCGATTCCTGAATCCTGCATGTCTATTCCTCAAGGATCTGTAACATTGTATTTGCATTCTGCTGTGGTCCTGTGTCCTCTCAGCCCCATCTCCCAACACCTTCCTCTGGCCCACAACCCTCCCCTCCTTCCCTGGGTCTATTTCCCATAGAGAAAATATGGAAGAGGCTCTGGAAGAGGCTCCCTTCTAGGTCTTTCTACCTGCTGTCATCTCCATGGCTCTTTTCTACTAACTCCAGCCAGAAAGGCTCCATTTCTCTCTGTCTCACTAGTTTCACAAGTACAGTTAGTCCTCTTCTTCTTATTTACTAGAAACACTCAATAAATCCTCAATGCTTCAAATAAATACCAGGTGCTAAACACCCTTTACAACCAGCATCCTTTTATAAGGCCAAACCTCTAGGTAGAATAAAGTGTTTGTTGCTCCCCATTACTCTCACTTCTGCCACCTTTCTGTCTTATCACTATGGTTCTATTAGATTTTGGCAGCTTAAGGGTCCCTCTGCTGCTTCTTTTGCAGATTAAGAGGATGACTTTGAAGCAGGACATTTGACCAGAATTCTCACATTCTGCTTGTGTAATTAAACACTGCTTTAAGGAGGAGGACGAGTTCCTATGCATGTGCACACGCGCACGCACGCGCACACACACACACACACACACACACACACCTGCCTCACAAAGCCAAGTGTCAGCAGCAGCTAATGCTTCCCTGAGCTGGGCTGACCTCCCAAGTGGGAGGCAACCATCTCTCATCCCCAACACTTCCAGTTCATTAATATCTGCTCATGCCAAGTGACAGGAAGGAGAGACTAGAAAGAAGCACTTCCCTCAGAGTTTTGATGTGGGAATATTTTCCTGTCCTGATGCTCATGTCCCTAACCTGCATAAGGAAGAAAACAGGTAACATTAGGTTCTTTTAAGCAATATCTGGGATATTTTTCACTTGATACTTTTGATACACATTTGATACACATTCTAACCTTGAACTTTTTTTTTTTTCCAAAAAACTAAACTCTAGCTAGCAACATTTTCAGAGACACACTAATACATGACAGTTACAAAGGAGGGACTCAGAACCTAGCACCAAGGTGCCCATAATCTCTGTCCAGAACTCTTTCCAAGATAGCACACAACTAGGACAGGCAACCCTCAGGCTAGTGACTAACTTGCCACCTCTCTGTCTTAGTTGTTTAGAAACTGGGGGAAACTGGCCACTGACATGTACAATAGAGGCTCTATTCAAGCAACTCTGATTGATGAAAAACCACATGGAAAAAGAAAATGGTGACTAGGGAGGAGTTATCTGTCTTACACAAGGATGATCTGTAAAATGATTCACCATAGAATGACGTTAAGCAATAAACATTTCCATTACATTAAAATATGATCCTCTTTACCCAAATTCAAACATTATACAAATTTTTAAGAACATGTTATTACATGCGTAAATACAGAGCTACCTAAATAATGCCCAAAGAGCATCCTGGGAGTAAGTTCAGTTTTATAACCAAAAGTGAATTTTCATCTGTAAAAGGTGCCCCCAAACATTCAAAGGGTCTTAACCCAACTTAAATTGATAGTTCCTTATAAAAAATAGAACTTTCACTTATAAATAACTCAGATGAACTCCAGTGTCATTCTCCCCCTTTGGAGTCAGAAGACACTCCAAAAACAGGTTCAAGATCAACCTGAACTCCATGAATGGAGTCGGGAGCAGGCCCCAGCACCCAAAGGGAAGTGTTCATTCCAGACTGAATTTTGACCCCATCCCCCTCAACCTCCCTTGTGGGACACCATTTGTCAAAACAAGATGGTGCCAGAGGTCCATAGCCGGCAGGAGGGCCATGCCTCTCTGGGAAAAGTCAAGATGGGCAGTGTCAAAATCTCCAGTGCAATGTTTCCTGCCCTGAGCTGAGTGAGGGCAGAAGACTGAGGGGCCAGCAGAGAGCACCCCCTACATGCTGAGAATCCACACACACTCCCTTCTCTGAGTCCCTAAAGCCATGGAAAAATCCTGGGCCTGACACAGGAGTGTACAGAGCAATTTCTCATTCTATTGCCACCTCTTGGGGGCAATGTCACTCCCTTTTCTCCCTGCCATCGCTGAAGTCCTGACACCCACAGAACAAGACTGGCCTGGGAGTCTGTGTGTCTCCCTGGGCCACCTAAGGAATCCCTGGGTTCTTGGTTTGGGGGTGATGGTCCTCCCATAGCCAGGCCTTCGCCTGCTCCTGTGCTGCCTCCACCAGCCTTGAGGGGGCATTGGATTTAATTGTCTATTTCTCCCAGCTTTCTCCCGCTGCAGCAGCAGCTTCTTAGCAGTCTCAGTCCAGAAGAAGTCTTTTCATTACGGCTCACAGCTGAGATCCTCGGGTTAAAAGAAATTACTCATGAAAGGGCAGCCTGGGGTAGAAAGCAACAGATCAGAAGAAAGCCAGGTTTCCAAGGGAGAGGGACTTCAAGGGTTTATTGACATGGGGGAGATCACAGCTCTGGCTTCAGGCCCGGCTGCTGACATTTGTGATAGATTTAGGCACTGCAGTTTGGCTTGGAATTATTTTTTAACTCAAGCTAAGAGGTCGGAGTGAGGTGCTCTGATCTGCTTGTGATGGTCTTGCTGATGCCCGGGAAGAATTAAGAGAGAAGAATGAGAACTGTTTCCTCTCCCCTCTTCCCTCATACCTTCTTGGCCCTTCTCCCTCCCTCTCTCCTCCTCCATTCTTATCCCTTCTTGTAACTTGGGTTCTTGTCCCTCTTCTGATCCTTCGGTTCTTCCCTCCTCTTGCCCCTCACAAGTTTTCTGGAGTGACCCCAAGAAAGCAGCAGAGCAGAGCCACTCAGAGGTGGAAGACCAAGGTGGCCAGGGTCTGGGATGAGCCCTCAGACCTGGCTTGCCTGTTAGCCCCTGGTGCCCTGCCCAGCACCCAGCCTCAGGCACAGAGAGCTCCACACAAGAGACAGATGGACCCTTATTGCCTCATTTATACGATGCTTCTTACTTTTTTTTAGTCTTCCCTAAAGTTTCTGTATCTTTAGAACTTCATAGACAACCACCTACCCCAAGTAAATCACTAAAGATGTCAATGATTCCATTTAACAGAGGAACCTACAGACCTTAGGAAATATTCACAGAGCCAGACTTTCAAGAAGGAGAGCCAGTCACGGTGTTGGATCTGGTCTGTCTGATGTTGCAAGTCTGAAGTCAGAGGCTAGAGTGGAGGAGACTACCACTGCCCCTCACTTTCCAGGGGAGGGTGCTGGGGCTCAGAAAGGGGCAGTGACTTCCCCAAGGTCCCATAATGATTCTAAGACAGATTCTAAGAAAGGAACACACATGATTTTTCTATTTCTTACTACTCTTTAAGCAATGGAGGGACTTCACTATTGGCCAAAATATTAAAAAAAAAAAGCTTGTACTAATTGAGCAACTGCTAATGGCGGGCATTGGGGTATGTGTATGTAGGGACATCAAATGTTCCATCCTATCTCCTACTCGCTGTGCTGTGAGTTATATTTTACTATCATTTTTTAATATCTGAAGCTCAAGGCTATTAAGTAACTTGTCTAAGATCTCAAAGCTAATGGGCAGAGAGCTGGGACTCAACCCCAGTTCTGTCTGTCTCTACTACAATTTTCTCCAAGCTCATAGGACTGGGGACAGCGCTGACTGCTGTCCATACAAGGGATGTTTCAAAAGAACGTTTGTCTCTCAGATCAAACCGTTCACCCTTGACAAAAGCCAGGCATATTTGTATTTAGAACCCAAAACACTTGCTGACTAGAGAATGTCAGCTAACTCCAAGCAAGTTCAAACTCCCAAATCTTGCTCCCTGTCCCAAGAAGGAGGCATCAAATGGGCCAGGTTGAATGTTTTCTAGCCAAGCTGCTAGTGAAAGTATCTTTTCAGTCTGTGTTTTGACACTTCTCAGTGGAATGATTTATGGGATGATAGAAAAAGATTTTTTTTTCCTCTAGTGGATCCTGAGAATTTGGTAAGGCCTGCTGGAGATGTTATTCCAACAGATTTTTCACACACTGCACTGGCATTCCGTGCTACGTGCCCTACTATGAATTGCCCAAGTGTATTGCTCTTCCTCCTCTGTCAGGGAAAGGGACCTGGGACAGGACCACAAGCTATATCCAAGGAGGGTTTCCCTCTGCCCTGGGCCCCTGTCTGAAAGTCAGCCTCCTCTCAACAAGTTCAGCTACTGAATAACTATTTAATAAGCCATAGAGAAAGTTGCTGGAGGGGACAGAGATGGGGGTGGGGTAACTGGGTGATGGGCATTAAGGAGGGCACTTGATGTAATGAGCACTGGGTGTTCTATACAATTGATGAATCACTAAATTCTACCCCTGAAACTAATAACACAGTATATGTTAACTAAACTGAAAATAAATAAAAAATTAAAAAAAAAAAAAGAGAGAAAGTGGTGACCATGCAGGAAAGAAAAAAAAAGTTTTTGTTTTTGTTTGTTTTGTTTGTGGGGGTTTTTTGCATCTTCTCCTTCCTTCTCATTTCCCAAATTTTATATATAAATTTTCCCCCAAATTTTATATGCATCAGAATCTCCTGGAAAATTCGTTTTCTGGATCCTTCCCCCCCCAATTATTTAATTTGGTAGGTCTGAAGTGAGACCAGAAACCAGCACTTTCATAAATGTTCCATTTAATTCTGATCATGTGTCTGAGGAGCCAGTTTAAAGACCTACCCCCTTGCACTTGGCATAGGAGGCCTGGGTTCTGCTGTGTGCAGAAGTAGCAGTGGAGAGTGCACTGGCCTTCTGTTAGGCGTCCTGAGTCTCCACTCCAGGAAGGAGAGAAACTCAGAGAAAAGAAAGACGGGCCTCTTTTGATGAGTTGTTTGTTTTTCCTCTCAGGGTCTTAGTGTCCTCATCTGTGCAATTCATGATGAACTGAGTATCTCTCAGTCCCTTCTAGCTCCATCAGACCAGAGCCTGGGCACCCGCATTCCACTCTAGAGAGCCACGGTAGTCATCTGGAGCTAGAGGCATTATGGATAAGCCAGGTTAGGTTAGAGAATGATTTTATGTGACAAGTGCTTTACATTCATGACCTCATCCAATCTCACAACCCTACACAGCAGTGCTGTGGGTGGAATGTTTGTGTCTCCCTAAAATCCATATATTTAAGCCCTGACCCCACTGTGATGGTATTTAGAGGTGAAAAATTTGGGAGGTAATTAGGTCATGAGATGGACCCCTGATGGGACTGGTGCTTAGTAAGAAGAGACATCAGAAAGGTGATCTTTCTTTCTCCACTTTGTGAGGACACAGCAATAAGGTAGCTGTTTGCAAACTGAAAAGTGTGCTCTCACCAGACATTGGTCTTGCTATTATGTCAGTATTGGACTTCCTAGCCCTCAGACTCTGCTAAATAAGTTTCTGTTGTTTAAGTCACCCAGCCTGTGGTATTGTGAGAAAATAAAAAAATATATATATAAATATACACATATCTGACCCCAGTTCCTGGCACAGAGCTCACAAAACCCTTGTAATGTTCTAAATGATGAGAGCATTAGGGGCATATTCTATTCTAACATGTGCTTTTCGACTCTGGTTCCTGACACAGAGTTTCTGGATCCCTTGGATTTCCTGGTAGTGTCTTTTGTTCTGGGTGGGCTACTGGATGGGGCTGCTCACCAGAAAGAAGTGTTTTACATATGAGAAAACTAAAACTCAAGGAACTTGCCCAAAGTCATACAGCTAGTAAGTGACAAAGCTAGAAATGAAAAATGGGTTTGATTTTTCAGGGCAAACATTCCTTTGTACAGCTATTCTTTCATTTATACCTTCAAAAATATTTACTGCACATCTACTATGGGCCAGATGCCATTTTAGGCTTTGAAATGAGTAGTATTGAATATGATAAATTCCTTGCTCCAATAGAACTTAACTCCTTGTGCGGGAAGATGATCATAAAGAAGTAACATAATTAGACAATGGCAGATAGTAACAAAGACTATGACGAAAATAAAATGCTTTCAATGTGGGTGACATTTACTCTGAAATCTAAATGGCAATGAGGGAAGAATACACCATGGAGAGAGAACAGACAGTACGAGAACCCTAAATCAGGATCCTATGTGTTCACAGGGGCAAAACAGACCACTGCTGTTGGAGCAAAGCAAGCGAGGGAAAGACAGCAAAGAAACGAGGTGGGAGCTGTGGGAAAGGACCAGTGTGCACACAGGCTCATAAGCTGGGGTCTTAGTCTGTGTGTGATGGGGAGCCAGCAAGCAGTTGGGGAACAGGGAATGATAACATTGAACTTATCTCTAAAAATCTCAGTCTGGCTTCCGTTTGGAAGACGCTTACCGAGGAACAAAACAGAATTCAGGAAACAGGCTAGGAGGCCAGAGAAGTAGTGCAGGCAAAAGAAGCACATGTGATCTGAGAAGTGATAACTTTCTGCTGTGTGGACCATCTACACCCAAAATTGCTCAGCCCATCTCCTTTGCACAGGTATACGCTAGGTCGGCCATTTTCAGAGTGTAGCCCAAGAACCCCTGAACATCACCTAGACTCTTTTGGGGTCCCCGTAAGGTCATTCTTTTTCCAAATACATATCTGTGTGAGGCTGGGTTTTCTCCATATACTTCAACCAAAACATCATATCGCGACAGATTGCCTGTGGAAGCAGACATGAGAATCTAGCTGTCTTCCGTGCAGCCAGACATTACAGAGATTTGCAGAAATGTAAAACAAAACCACTCTTCTTGCTGTATTTATTGTTTGTTTTGGAAAATAATTTTTCATCAAAAGTGCGCTATTTATGTTAACATGCAAGCAATTTACTGTTGCTATTCTTAAATGAATTAATAAATTGATTCCATTTCCTCCACTTAAATTTCTAATATAATAAATACAGAGATAACCAGCATAAATAAAAGTCTTTTAGGTCTCTAAGAACTTCTAAGATTGTAAAGAGGTCTTGAGACTTTAGAAACACTCTCTCAATTACTTAAATGATCCTGGACCAGGAAGAGGGGTGGCCTGGGCATCAACAGTCAGCTCCTTTGAGAGAGTCCTCTGGGCACTCCTGGAGCTCTTCCCTGATTGGTCATCAATCACATCAAGAAGTCTCCTCTTCAGCCAGGTTGGGGCTGCTCAACCTCCAGCTGCATGGGTGGAATGTCTGTAGTGCTGCTGAAGTGTGTGGAGGGGAACAGAGCAGCTAGCTTGGCTGAGGGAGATGATCTGTGCCCACCCCTCTCACTGCAAGACTGGCATACATTCAGCCACATGGCTCAGCAAGCGAGGAAAAGGATCACTGCCTTCTTCTATAAGGTGCCCCCATGCCCTGCACAAGGGCCGTCTGCACTGCCAGATGATAATGAACCCTCTGGGCATTTGTTACCACTTAAACATTTCCGAGGTACATGCTGCGCATGTAATTGCTGTGCTGGGGGAGGCAAGGGGCCGAATGCTAAGTGCAGCTGGATGCAGCAGGGAGTAGCCAGGCTCCAGAGATCACTCCATTGCTATCCTTATCTGGGAGATTTACAAGAGGTAGGGCTTCTGAGGATGCTATGTGCTCTCTGCATATGGCTTCTGATTTGGCCAGAGTTGGGGGCAGAAGCTGGGGAGTCAGAAGGTAAAAAGAAGTCCACATTGCCAAGTCATCCTTCAGAAGCTCAGTCCAGATTTCTGAACTAAGAAACAAAATCCTGAAATGATAGAGCCAGATGACCCTGGGAAGCATCCTATCCAGCCTTTGCCAAAATGTTTTCCTCATATCATCAATCCGCCCAGATGCTCCATGAAAAGAAAAACAAAATTCTGTGTTCACAGAAGTTTATAAAAGGAAAGTATATCCATTCTCCAGTTGGAGGCTCTCCGTGAACATTAACAGAGTACTATCACTAAGAAATGCTGCAGTGAGGAAACTGGCTTAGCTTTATTCTGATACAAACACTCCCAGTAAGAAAATACTTGATTAGGTCACATAACAAAATTCACAATTAAAACCCAGGCCCCTTTCTGAAGAAGACATACAGATGGGCAACAGACACATGAAAAGATGCACAACATCACTGATCATCAGGCAAATGCAAATCAAAACCACAGTGAGATATCACCTTACACCTGTCAGATTGGTTACAGTCAAAAAGACAAGAAATAACAAGTGTTGGCAAGGATGTGAAGAAAAAGGAACCCTGGTGTGCTTTTGGTGGGAATGTAAATTGGTGTAGCCACTGTGGAAAACAGTACACAAGCTTCTCAAAAAATTAAAAATAGAAATACCGTAAGATTCAGTAATTCCACTACTATTTACCCTCCCCCCGAAAAAGAGAAAAACCCAAAGTACTAATTTGAAAATATCTATGTACCTCTATGTTTATGGCAGCATTATTTACAATAGCCAAGATATGGAGGGAACCAAAGTGTCCATCAACAGCTAAATGGGTAAAGATATAATATACACACACACACATACACACACACACACCCCACTGGACTATTTTCAGCCATAAAAAAGAAGGAGATCTTGCTGTTTGCAACAACATGGATGGACCTGAAGGGTATTATGCTAAGTGAAATAAGTCAGATAGAGAAAAACAAATACTGTATGATTTTACTTATATGTGAAATCTAAAAAACAAACAAACAAACAAACAAACAAACAAAGGCAGAAACAGACCCGTAAGTACAGAGAACAAACTATTGGTTGTCAGAGGGGAAGGGGTTGGAGACATGGCCAAAATGGATGAAGGGAGGTGGGAAATACAGGCTTCTAGTCATGGAACGAGTAAGTCACAGAGATAAAAGGTGCAACATAGGCAATATAGTCAATGGTATTACCATAGTTCTGTATGGTGACAGACGGAGATCGTAACGTAACATTTAGACTTGTCGAATCACAATATTATACAGCTGAAACTAATGTAACACTGTGTGTCAACCATACTTCAATTAAAAAAATAAACATTAAAGAAGAAAACATGTCTGTTGACTCCCAGCTAAGCACCATGATAAGCAGATTTTTCAAGGCCTTCTACCACTGAGTTAAAGACAGAAGTCAACGTTAAACTACCAGCTTAGATCATGACAATATTCCAGTACCTGTGGTACACGAGGGAGAGAGGAGTGAGTGGAAGGAACTGGGAAGGGTGTGAGTGGAGAAAAGTTCTACCTGCACCACAGTCCTCTAGCCTAAGTTTGTAATTGCATATAGATATAAGCAAAGTTCATTTCTAAGGACATCATTTGAGAGTCTTTCACCAACACTTAGTCATCAAAAACAGGCTGGAAGAGAAGATTTGATTATGTTGTGAATTAGAGTTTTACAAATATGCATTTAATTTAGAATTAATGGGATGCATTTTTTGCGAGTTAATTGAAAAAAATGATTATTAAACACAAATTCACTGATGTTTGACAAGTTGGTAGTAAATACCCATTTTGCACATGGCAGTTAATTCCCAATAAATATGTTTCTTTCAATAACCAGCTGGTTTTCATTTAACAAATAGATTGCTGTCTGGTGAAATGAGAATGGAGAATCGGTAAACCTTCATGGATAGCAGGGCTCAGCACCCCTCACCATCTGCCCTGTAGACTGAATGGATGAGAGAGGTCCCAGGACAGCCTGTGGGTGTCTGCCTTCCATGCCTTCCCCAGCACAATTCCAAGCAACCAAACGGCAGGCTGGCAAAACCAGTAAGTTGTGTGTGTGGTGCCCTTTCCACCAGAAATCCCCTTCCCTCACTGTCATCCGGGCAAACCTCTCGAACATCAAGCCTCACCTTAAAGACTTCTGAGTAGCCATCTCAGATGCCTTCAGACGGAGGAGTTAATATCTCCCTCCTGAGTACTCTCACAACACACTGTGCATCTTTCAAACATTCATAGCACTGCATTAAATCCTGCAAATTCCTAAGGGACAGGCTCCTCATAGCTAGCAATAGCAACTATAAAAACAATAATGACAGTCTGGCCCAGGCTGCTCCTTGCCTTCCCCCTATCTTTTTTATGTTTGTGGAAGAGCCTGGATTTTACTGAGGATGGGTACAAGACCCTTTTCCAGCTTCCCTTACAGCCAGGTGTGACCATGTGATTAAGTTCTGGCCAATGACATGCACACTCAGTGTTGACTTGAGAGATGGCTCCTTAGTGAGCTGATTTAGCCGAGAAGTGGTCTTTGTCTTCTTCCTGCTCTGCTCCTCTCCCCACACATGCCTTGTGCTGTTCACAACTATGTGCATGTGACAAGTAGAGCTCCAGCTGTCATATTGGAGGATGATACGACTCTGAGGGTAGAAACCACATACTGAAGATATCAGGGCAGAAACAGAGGTGGAGCCTGGGTCCCTGGTGACTTTTTGACACCACCGTATCATTCTTGGACTGCCTGTCTCCCTACTCTTTTTACAGGAGAAAATGAACCTGAGAGCTTTAAGCCACTATTACTTAGTTACATACAGCTGAACTTACTTCTAACAAATACAAACAATAGCCAGAAACATTCATGAGTAGTTCCAAGTTTATGGTTAAGTATTCATATTTATTCTAATCTCACTCATACTGACAACCCAATGAGGTCATTCTCTCTCTTATATAGGTGAAAAAAAATGGGGCCCACAGACATTAAGTAGTAAGTCCTAGGTCACACAACTAGTAATTGATCAAGTTTGAAATTGCATTCATGTCTGATTTCAGAGTTGGGAATCTTAACAAGCACAACCTCTCAAGTGACCAACCCAGTAACTGTTAAGGGAAGCCATCACTCTGAGAATGGTTCTGGGACCAGCTCAACCTTACTGTCCTTAAACAAATCAGGTCACCTCTCTGTGATGCAGTTTTCTCACCAGTAAAATGACAATGTTGACTACTCTTTATTGATCACCCTCTGTTTGTCAGGAATTCTTCTGAGCACTTCTTAGGTATTAATTCAGTCAATATTCCCAGCCATTGTACCAGAGGAATGCTATTACTATCCTCATTTTATCAGTGAGGAAATTGAAGCCAGCCCGAGGAGTTAAATAACTTGCTTAAAGCAACAACTTTAGCAGGTGGTATATAAAAGGATAGATGAGAGGACCCAGATCCACCTGCGTGTCCAACTCTATGATTTACTACCCTGGGATCTCCTCCCAGATTTCTCACAATGTCTAAGTATTCCTCTTGTACACACAAGAAGGTGGAAGGTTCAACTACTCAGTGATGGAGCAAGACTTCTAAGCTAAGCCTATTTAACACCAAAGTCAAATATTTTCCCAAACCCTATGAGTGAAGGAAAACGCTGGACAGGTCAGTGTTTGAACATGGAGACTGCACTACATCCAAAGGCTCCAAGCCCAAGTCTGGATGTGCAGGGGACATGCCATCAGCAGTGGCACTGAAGGACAGGAAAGTGAAGCGCAAGACTGTGAAATCCTCCCCACCCACAGCTGACCCTTCTGGACCCATCCAACCAGACCCTGACAAGCTCACTGTTCACAGTGGCCGCAGGGCCCTCAACCACTGCTATATCTGGGAGACAGCCTAGCACTTAATGAGTACTTAGGGATTGTATTAGTTTCCTATGGTCGCTGTAACAAATCACCACAAACCTGGTGTCTTAACAACAGAAATTTATTTTCTCTCAGTTGTGGAGGCTAGAAGCTTGAAATTAAGGTGTTGGGAGGGCCAGGCTCCTTCTGAAGGCTGGGGGAAGGATCCTTCCCTGCCTCTTCCTAGCCCCCAACAATCCCTGGTGTCCCTTGGCTTATAGATATATCACTCTGATCTGTGCCTCCCTGTTCACATACTATTCTTCTTATATGCATCTCTTTGTATCCTCACTTGTTCTCATAAGGACAGCAGTCATTAGGTTAGGTTACGGTGTAACCTAATCTTGCATGACCTCATCTTAACTTAATTATATCCCAGAGACCCTGTTTCCTAATAAGAAGACATTCACAGATGCCCCAGTTAGCACTTCAACTTAGCTTTCTGGAAGACATAATTTAGCCAACTATAGGGACTATTTGCGGAATTTAATTGTATATGTTGACTCTCAGCAAGGAATTTATTTCCCTGCAAGAAATCACAAGTGGAGCTAGTCTTCTTAGTGCTGCTATGTGAAAGTCTCCCACAAAAAACATGCAGGTGTGTGTCTATGTATCTGTCTGTGTCTGTGTATTTGTGCATGTCTGTGTGTGTCTGTGTGTGTGTGCTCCTTGCAATGTGCCATTATGTGGGATTCCATCCTTAGAGATTAATTTCTTGGGTAGTCCTCTAAAAGGCTAGCCATTAAGTTAACTATCACTCACACGCAACTTGAATACAACAGGGTGCATTTGCAGAGTGAAGGACACTGAGAAAATGGCAAATGTGATAAGGGAAATCAAAAGAAGACTGCTGGCCCTGGTAATACAAGTCTGAATAGGTCTGTACTAGGTATTTAGGAGATAGTACCAGGAAGGAAGAGTGAGGTCTAATAAGGAAAGGAGAGACCAATTTCCTTGGGTAAGTGGTTAGGCTTAGTGAGGAACTCTCATCCTTGATCTTCCCATGGTGCTGGGAATGAGTTGTGTGCCTAGTCAATGTGGTTAGAGGTGGGGGAGGAAGGTGAGGTGTGTGCAGGAAGGAGAGGTGAGAAGGAGTGAAGTGAGGGGTCCAGTCCCAGCCCCTCCTTTTGGCAGCAGAGAGACCTTACAGAAGTCACTGTCTCCCTGGGCCCACCTGCTATCAGCGAAATGAGAGCCTTGGGCATGGCCAGCCAGGTCTGTCTCAGGTCTGGGCAGATTTCCAGACTGTATCTCACACTGATCAACCTGGGCAGGTGTAGGTCCTATAGCTACAGTGTATTTATTCCCCATTACCCACTTAGGGAAGCAGTGCTGAAGTAGCAGCTCCTCTAAGAGGGAGATGAAGGGAGAAGAAAAAACAAAACAAAACAAGAGAAAATGATCACAGAAGTGAAGCGTCAGAAATTTGCTTTCAGTTGTGGAGATAGCGGAGCAGTAAAGGGGCCTCCATCAGGAGAATGGCTCTCGGCAGACAGAGAGGAAGCGGTCCAAATTAACCCTGATAGCAAACTTAGCTCTCCACACTGCAGAGTACACATCCGGAGTGAAAGCCATTTGAAGATTGTCTGCCACCAAATCAAACTGTTCACTTCCCATTAACAGCCCATCACATGCAGTAGGTATTCTTGGCCTGTGCTATTATGCCTCTGGGTTATTGTTTTAAATTTGAGTCATTACAACAAATTACTGTACTTAGCCCTTCTCAAGAAGCTCAGAGGACTTATTGTCACTCAGACGTCCTCCTCTCCTGCCTCTCCTGAAGCTTTGCTGCCAAAAGCAGAGGACAGCCATTCCTATCCAGATGCTCCAGGGCGCTCCAGGCCTTGGGGTGGGGCTCTGGGGTTTGCCCCTGGGCACACTCATTACACTTCTTGGTTCGCAGAGTGTTTAAGCCAGACAGTCTTTGCTCTGCCCTTTGGGAGACAAGGCACCAGGAGCCAAAATAATAAAAAAAAATCTGCTTCATACAGAGTCCAAGCTAAGACCTGCAAGAATTAATACTCTGGCTCTGTCTTTGAGCTTGCAAATCTGTGAGCTCCCAAGTAAGGGCTGGGGGCAGGGGTCGGAGGAGTAGGGAAGGTGGGGAGAAACAGAGGGTGTTGTAGTCTGAAAGCAGACTCTCAGTAACAGGCTAAGGCTCCACCTTGAGGCCATGCACAGGTGTGCAGTAAGAGCCCTCTCTGGGACCAGGCAAACGCTGGGACCAGGACTTTTAAGTCCTGAGACAACTGACAGTGCAAAGCGCAGGCAGGCAGGTGATGTTCTGTGGTAGGTGCTGGTGCTGAGATCCACAAACCTCTCCCTTTTCCCCAAGGACTGGAAAATGAGGCAGTGTTCTTGGTCTTGAGATATTATGAAGGCATCTTCCAATCTTCAGGTTAAACCATCTAATTTAATTATTTTCTTTGTTGGAATACACACACACACACACACACACACACACAATATATATATATGTGTATATATAAAACCAACTCCAAAAGTATTTACCTTCAAATGGATTAAACAATAAATACATTGTCTCAGCAAATGCTATTTACAAATACATAGTAACTGACATGCAGGAATTTACCTTCTAATAGGAGCTTTTCCACTTTCCCCCAAGCATTTACTTAGCTCTTACTGTCAAGCACCTTCTACACAGTATAAAAATATGTCATCTTAAAACTCCTAGAAGTCAGTACTGTGATTCTCCTCATCACACATACAAGGAAACTGAGCGGTTAAACAATCTGCCCAAGGTCAACAGCTATTGGGTGGTAGAACTGGGATTGGAACCCATGCAGTTTGCTTTCAGTCTGTGTGTTTACTGTTCTATGTATACTGCATGTATCCATTTTCATAAACTGATGAAACCCAAATGATCATTCCTTCCCTTCCACACTTTGCGTAGTGAGCTTTATCACGAGTTTTTCTCCCACCTCACAGTATGTTAGAGCCTCACTGAGCTGCCCAGAGTATATCACACAGGTCTTTCTAAACTGTAAAGTGCAAAAAAAAAAAAAAAAAAAAAAAAAAAGGCATTCATCACCACTTGTCAGCTTGCACATTTCAGCATTGTTCTGAAGCAGAAAGGCTTTATCACAAAAAAAAGGGGGGGGGGATTCCTTATTCCCCTCTCCTGCCAGTTTATAATCTAAAATCCTGTATGTCTTTTCTTTATAACTGGAGTATGTCCACTTTTTCTTTTTCCTAATCGCTGACAAATGGCTCCAAAAGTGATTCTCTAGGGAGTGTTTAGAGCTCTCCAAAGGTGCTATATCCCCTTCTCTCCATCTCTCCATGCCCTTTTCCTGGGCAGACACAGTTTCTTGTGCTCTGATACTTTTTATATCTCTCGCCAGAAGCTTGTTAAATGTGCTTTGTGTGCATCTCTACCTTGCCATGCCCCTGCCACCCCCAGAAATCCAGTCTAAGAATCAGTATCCAAAAATTATTTTGTCTATTCTGCATCTCTCCATCTGCATTTTTAAAACTCACTCTCCCTTTCCCCATCCCACATTTCTGGACTAGAGCAGCTTGGCGTCTTGCAGCACCACATGCAAGGGGTGGGAGACAGGGGATTTGGTCATCACCTTTCCCCTACTGCTTCCTTGAGGGCCTTGAGCAAAGCTTCTTCCCCTTACCAGGCTGGGACAATTGGACTGACTGGGGTCTTTCCTAAGCCTAATGTTCTATTCCTTTGGGCTCTATGATCTCACAGACCAGAAGTACTTGCTTTTCTTCTCCTTTAAAGTGCCATGAACCTAGTTTCCAGGATCCTTTCCAGAGGATTCATCAGTCCTTTATCAGTGCTTCACAACTGATGTCCTATGGAGTTGCCTTCTACAGCATGCTACAATGTGTGCAGAGAGAAATAACTTTAGGAAATGCTGATGAAGGAAAGGCAGTACTGGGGCCCCTGGTTGGTGCAGTCAGTTGAGTGTCTGAGTCTTGGTTTCAGCTCAGGTCCTGATCTCAGAGTCATGGGATGGAGCCCAGTGCTGGGCTTGGCACTCAGTGTGGAGTCTGTTTGAGATTCTCTCTCCCCATCCTTCTGTCCCTCCCACTCGTGCTCTCTCTCCTCTTTCTCTAAAATAAATAAATAGATCTTTTAAAAAATGGTAGTACTTCTAATTGTACAACCTAAAAGTGCTTCATCTATAAACAGATATCCCAGGGCACTTGGGTGGCTCTGTTGGTTAAGCATCTAACTTCAGCTCAGGTCATTGTCCCAGGGTCTTGGAATCGAGCCCTGCATCAGGCTCCCTGCTCAGTGGGAGTCTGCTTCTCCCTCCCCATTTGCCCACCCCCCACCACCACTTGTGCTCTTTCTCTCTCACTTTCTCTCTCTCTCAAATAAAATCCTAAAAAAAAAAAACCCAAAAACAGATACCCCAACACCCCAAAAGGAGCTGGAGGAGGGGTATGATCCCAAATTTTGTGACCATAACTTTGGAGAAATCCCTATTAACATCTCCATTAACAAGGAGAGTCTCTTAGACACAACAGTCTGAAAAATTGTTAGGATCACACTACCACATCAGTGGTTATCTCTCTTCCCTCCCCCCTCCCCAGAAAACACTCCGGTTCCCCAACTGCACACTGCCCCATTAGCCCTTAGGTCAAAGTCATATGACCATTTTAAGGAGTTAAGACCAGATACTTCCCCTGGATCAGGCAAACCCTACAATTTACCACTAAAGGAGGCAGATAATTCCAACAGAATAGGCACATGGATTGTTAACCACTGCACATTATCTCAAAAATATTTCCATAGATGTTACAGTTACTTTTTCTTCAAGGACTGTTGGAGAGAGGAGGTCAACATGAAGCTGTGGACAAACTTTTCTGACCGTACAACATGCGTGCGTGCACGCATGCACGCACACACACACGCGCACACACATGCACGCACACACACACACACACAGGGCTTTCAGAGTGCGGTTAGCGCCTTGAGAAAGGCAAAGAAAGGTCAAACGAGGCAGGTGACCACTCAGAGCTTCCTGAAAACTAGAGGCCAGTTTCAAGTCTAGAAGAAAAAAAAATGGCTTTGTGTTACGGAAATATGCAGGTGGGTATTGAGACATTTACTTAAAAACACCTGCTTTAAAAACATCTCTTGGGAAGAACCTCCATCTATATTAGAATTCATAAAACAAGCACTTTTGAATGTGTTATTAAAATGTTAACATCAGAATCTGTATGAGAGAAACCAGAGAGACTCTGGTTACCCAAAGAGGTTTCAAAGGAGGGAAATCCCTGAGCAATTACAAACCTCGATAAGCTTTTATTTTTATATATAAAAATACAGCAGTGGTTGGAAGATCATAGATACCCAGTTTTAGATTGTTGAGAAGAATTATGGGCACAAGCAGCAGTAGGAGAAAGACAGGGAACAGCAGAAAGAAAATGAACACGAGCTGAGAAGTCCTGTACGATGTGCCAGGAAACCTCAAGTGGTGGTGTTATGCCACCCCAGGCATAAGCCTGCATGGTAGGCAGGCCAGACCCCGTTACTGGATGAAGAAACCCAGACTCTGAGAGGCTGAGTTGCCTATTTCCATGATGAGTGTCTGGCTCCAGAGGAAGCATGCTGTCTGCCTCTCCTACACCGGCCAGCAGGAAGCGACTGTTTGAAGCCAAGTGGAACATGTTCTGCTCCAGCCTGGCATCCTGAGTGGCATACTCGTAGCAATGAAGTCTTGGGATCAAGGCCACCTTCTTGAACAAGGGCCTACATGTGGGAACTACACAGTGAGTCTCAGGTTTCTTTAATCTGTGTTCGTGTTGACTCTGGATAAGTCAAAATCAAGGGGGAAGACAATTGTTCCAGACCCTCATCTCTGAAACATTTTAGCATAGAAAAGAGAATATGGGCTCTGAAGCTGGATAAACTTGGGTATGAATCCCAGTTCTGCCACTAACTGGCTAGGTGAATCCAACCTCTCTGGGACTCAGTTTCCATATTTGTGAAGGATATATGTGGTTGAGAATGAATATTAGTAATAATAGTCACCTTCTGTTTAACACTCATTATGTGTCAATTTATTTTCTATATCTTTTGCATGTATAAATATATTTAACTTCTAACAATAACTTCATAATAACAGTGTTCTTATATTCATTTTATAGATAAAAAGACTGGGTTGCAGAGTTGTTAGATGACTTCCCCAATGCCATATGGATAATTAATATTGAAGCTAGAGTTTGAAGCCAGTCAGTTGGAACCCAGAGCCTGTGCACCTATGTCCTATGTGCCTCCAGATGAGATAATATTGGGGCACTACCGATCACAGGGCCAGGCCCTTGGTGTTGGATATATCAGCAGCCCTTCACACTTTCCCTTAATTGTCCCTTTTCAGATTTGCCTGCCTTTACCTTGAGGAGCTAGGGCAGGAGTTAATTTCAATCTTTGAAAACCTGAATCAAATTCTTGCAAGAAGAAATCTAGCCCAAGAATCTTTATTGCAATTCTATTAGAATCTGGCCACAGATGTATACATCTGTCTAAGAAGCAAGACAGCTCATTATGGGAAGAAAACTTGGAGATTATCTAGTCCATTCTGACAGTCATCAGTTAGGGAAACAAAGGCCCAGAGAGAAAAAGTAACCCACCTCGCTCCTCACAGCTTGTCTAGCATTGAAGCAAATCATAACAGGACAGAGTGCTAGAGGGTTCATAAGAGGGACCCTACAAAGGAAGGGACTTACCTGGGATTTTAGTAGCTAAACACATGGACATGTGGCCAAACTACTGCAAGTGCTTTGGAATGATCTCCATGAGAGACAGAATGAGCCTATAATTCTCCGCCCAGCCTTCAGTTGTAAAGGACAGCTTCCTCTAGCAGGTTAACAAGGATAGCAGGTGTTTGGGTTCCAGACCCCCTGCTGACCATCCTTTTTTTTTTTTTTTTTCCTATTCCACATCATAGCTCCAAATTAGAGCCACATCTGTGATCTACTGTCCATGGTCTCAGAGTGATTTAAGGTAAACACGCCAGGCTCTAAAAAAGTTCTCACATAGCACCAGCACGTTCCAATACATCTATAGTATATAAGTGAAGTTAAAACTATAAATGTCTGTGGAGGCCCTAAGACTCATAAAATACGTAATACACATATATACTTTCTATTTGAAATGAATTTAAAAGATGAGAAGATACAACTGCATCTAGAAATGCCTATAGGGCCAAGTGGACAAACAAAGGTCAGTGATAAAAACAAACAAACAAACAAAACACTATAATTAATACCCCAGCCAAGGGCTTCAGAACATAAGATTTTTTTATATAAGCTTAGTAAAAACATGATCATTTAGAGATAAAAACATATCTCATTTGGGGCGCCTGGGTGGCTCAGTGGTTTAAAGCCTCTGCCTTCGGCTCAGGTCATGATCTCAGGGTCCTGGGATCGAGCCCCGCATTGGGCTCTCTGCTTGGCGGGGAGCCTGCTTCCTCTCTCTCCCTCTCTGTTGCCTCTCTGCCTACTTGTGATCTCTGTCTGTCAAATAAATAAATAAAATCTTTTTAAAAAATATCTCATTTAATGAGACAGTAATATCCATATAAATTGAAAAACAGGAGACCAACCGAAGTAACTAAATCCACTAAGTATTTAGTATTTCCTGGCTTTGTCTTCATCAGTCTTATCTTTCTCTAATGAATCTGTGATTTTTTTTCTCTTATGGCTCCACGTTTTCCTTATTAGACCTGTCCTTTCTACGTTGTACAAGTAGAATAACAACTAATAGTGTTGGAGCCAAGCATGTTAAGAATAATATATAAACTACCTTCTCTATATTATCCCTATATTTCCCTATATATATCCCTACAATAAGAATTCAAGAGATAAATGACTCATTCAAGATCACACAGCTGATGGCAGATCTAAACTGGAGCTCATAATGAGGGTCTTTCTCCCCACTCTCCGCCCAACATATTTACCCAAGTTATTGTTCTACTTTCCTGAATGTATGTACTCACTGCTCCCTCTCTCTCTTTCTCTCTGACAGTCAGATGGATATAATGACACTGGACAGGTTCCCAATTGACAGCTTGAGCTGGTCAGCCCCAGTAATTCATGTATCTACAACACTGCAAATGCACAAACCAGATACGTGGTGAAGGGCCCCAGATTTTAATTATATCTTATTTCACAGCTGTAGTCAATTCCTGCTACAGCTTAATAACCAGGTTGCATAAGCCGTGAACACTTTTTGTTGTTAATTTTGCTCAGGAAAATTGAGTTTTTACTATCATTTTGGCAGAAATGCTTATCATAACAATTATGATAAAGTGATGAGGATTGGAAACATCTGCAGGAATGAACTTGGAGACAGAAGGATGTCAGTTAGTCTGGATGTGCAGGAAAATGTGCTGTAGAAAATCTGGGTTATGGCTCTGTCACCTGCTGGCTAAGACCAACAGGATAGATAAGGAGCTCGGGCCTCTCCCTACCTCACTGCTAGGAAGCCAAGGAATGCCCTAAGGCTTTGGTGGCATGGACTGACTCCCTTGTAGTACCCATATTCTGCTACAGCTTTGGGGGAGATTTGAAATGAGCAGGTGAAAGATCAGCCTGGGCTTAGATGTACAGATGTACAGATGAGAAAACCAAAACCACAGGAGTAGTGACCTTCCCAAGGTCATACCACTAATGAATGATATCCCAGCCTTCTGGCTCCTGTGTCACAGCTCCTTCTCTTATGCCTAAGATATACCCAACCAAGGCTTAAGTAAGGGAATGAATGGGATGCCTTAGGATCCCAACTATCAGATTGTCTGACAGGTTAGAGACAGGATAAATGTCCAAATCAAAGAAATGTGTCACCATCTGTGGCATTGTTTGGGAATCAAGGCATAGTCTGTACCGGGGATGCAGGTTATTGGTGTCAAAGAGGAGTCTTGGGCATCACCAACCTGGAACAATAAAGGAGGAAAACAAATGCAAGTTCGCCAGATCCCATGGTTGCCTATGGTGGCTTCCTCCTGAACAAACCCTGGGCACCCATGCATTTCACTATTGATGCTGTCGAAACGTTTATGAGAAGGGAATCTACTTTTCTCCTCCTAGAAGGCATCTGAGGGCTCTCACTAGAAGTTAGTGCTACACAGTCAATTTTAAGACTGAACTATCAGGCTTCCTCAATTCTTAGACAGTATCAATTGATAAGGTACATCATCAATTTAATAAGAGCTTTTGGGGAAGAAAATGAACACTGCAATAAACATACACATCCATCATGGGACATAACCCTATTTCAGAAATGTGAGCATAAGAAAAAGTACTCCCTGTACTGTAGAATCAAGGATATACAATGCATAGTAGTCACATGTGTCAATCTGGAATAGATTATCAGGAGATGAGGTAGAGAGAAAAAGAAAGACTGGCTCCAAGAAGACCATGGAAAAGTCTAGATAAAAGAAGACACTTGGAATTTATTTGGTGGCCCTGGAAATGAATAAAGAAGGAATAAATGAGTGTGTTACTTTTCTACCATTGAACAACAGATGACCACAAAATTAGCAGCTTAATACAATACCTATTTATTGTCATATATTTCTATAAGTCAGAAGTCTGGACAGGACTTAGCTGGGGTCTCTGGTCAGGCTACAACAAGACCGAGATCAAGGTGTCAGCTCGGGCTGGGGTCTTATCTGAGGCTCAAGGTCCTCTTCCAGGCTCACTTGGTTGTTGGCAAAATTCATTTCCTTGCAGCTGTGAAACTCATGAAGATTGCATCTTTGAGACCAGCAGGAAACTTTCCATCCAGGTTTGTTAAGATGGAGTGTTACATAAGCTAACATAATCACAGTAATAACTCTCTGATCATAATGATAGTTCCTAAACATACTCAAGGGGAGAGGACCACTTAGGGCTGATGTACCAAGGGTAGGAATCTTGGGGGCCATCTCATAACTCTGATGAATGCAGTGGGGGAGTTATAAGGAGCAAATAATTCACAGGACTTTGCTGATAAATGAAGGGAGGGCAACACTAGTCTCTATAATTAAAATATCTTATGGACATATAGGGACACTAATATTTTGAAGCAATTTCATGCATGCGAGTTCTTCTGATGCTTGAGATAATTCTATGGAAGGAGTAAATCAGATATTATTATTTCTGTTTCACAGATGGGAAAATAGAGGTCCAGACAAGTTAATTCATTAGCCAAGGATCAACACGGTGCATTACTGGCCTAGCCAAAGCCAGGATTGTAAAGTTAATTTCCTGCCTATGAGTTCAAAACCACTTCTTCTATACCATTCTGAAACACAGCCGCTGATTTTACTGAGAAATGTTTCTATCCATGAAGCCTTTCTTTTCCTTTGAGCGACTCTAGTCCAGGCATGGCTAGACCACAGAGACCATTATCCACCCCCCCCCCCACCCACCCAGGAAATCATGAGGAATCTGGGCTCTACCAAAGTGGCTTGGCTCTACATTTCCCTATTACTCTCATGCTGGTCATGCTGGAAAGCACAATTCCCTTTCTGTATTGGGAGTCCCTGGCTTGATGACACATAGCAAAAGCTTATCTCCAAATACCAGCTTTAGACAGGAAGTGCAAAGAGCATGACTTGACTCAAAAGATGTTATGACAGCAATGATGAGGCTGCAACCCTAGTATACTTTTGATAGAGTTACTGTACCTCATTTGGGAATTTAGTGCATGATGTATGGACCACTAACTTCCCCAAGCTTCCTAGGATGTGCAGAGTGCTCTAGATGGCAGAAATCAATGGACAGACCAAAAAAAATTAAAAATCACTTACGTTTGGTCTCTCACATTCATAGAAACATACACACATACAGACACACAGGCACACACATAAATGGGTCCCAGTCAAGCTCTCTGCATATTGACTTGTGAATAGTGAATTATTGGAGTGGTTACCCTCCATACCTTGTACAACCATCCAGGCTCCAAATTGCAACAATTTTATCAACTCATTAAATGTACATCACTTAAAGAAATCTGTCATAAGGAAATTCAAACTATGTTAACAGCAAAATCTCTGAGGTGATCAAAACATATCATTAAAAACTTGAAGGACAGAGGAAGAAGACGAAAGGATTGCCTTCTCCCTCTGGCTTCCTGCTGCTCTGGACTGAGAAATGAGAGAAAGACACTTTATTTTCCTGGGTTTAAGTTAGCTCACCTTTAAAATAAGAGTGTCTAATGTGGGAAGACAAAGATGGAATAGTGAAACGGGTTTTGGAATGAGACTAATTTATTCTACTGTGCATTAATAATGATACTTAAAAAATTACTTAATTTGTCAGAACCTCAATTTCCTCAACCACAATAAATAAAAAGTGCTTAATTCATAAGACTGTGATAATTATTTATGTTAGTGTACATGTAAAAAAACAGCACAGAGCATGGCATATGGCAGCCATTCACTAGATGTTAGTTTCTCCTTTCTACCCTCAGAGTCCATTCCTACCTCTTACTTTTTTTCTTAATATTCTATAACCATCAATTTTTCTTTCAACACTTAAGTCATTCAAAGTATAAAATTCCACGAAAAACTTCACTTTAGTTTTTCTGACTGTCTGTATGTGATACCCTGACATTCTCCCACTCCCTATCCCCTCTCTTGGAATTATCTAAGAAAAAAATACAAATGTGTCTGTACTTATTTGTCAGCATCACGATCAGATGCTCCTTCTGGGAAGTTCTTTTCACTTTCTGGTGAAGACCATAGACATCCCTTCCCACTGGTGTCATTCACCAAGCAAGAGTAAACAGCATACTGTCATGCAAGGTTGAGGCAATGGCTTCTACCAGGGTGAGCATTTAACAACTTAAATATACATAACTGTCTTGACTCTTGAGGATGATCTTGAAATGCTCTGAGTTTATGAAGGCAGAGTTAAACTACTTCTCAGCCTGTGGGACAGGAATAGAGAAGAGAAAGTATATATGTGGTCAAGGGTCCTGAAAAGGGATTCCATGAAATAAAACACGGAATTAGCATGCTTTAGGAGCTATTTACTGCTGGCCTTTGAGAAGAATTGATAGCAGAAGCTGTAGGGATACCATAAGGATATCAGAGACATCTTTATAGGGGTCTGACAGTCCTGAGTTCTGGCATGTTTTCTACATTCCCAAATTCTTTATGATGCTAAAATCACAAAGGGACATTGTTACAGTGGGACTTCTTTCATTTTCTCTTCATTTTAAAGATCCTTGTTTAGTTCATCTATCTATAACAACCACTACAAGTAAGAATGATGCTTATTGGGGCCAGATATCCCGGGAACCTGGGAAACAAATTCTTCAGGCTCAAAATTAATCCATTGTCAATTTCCTTATGATTTAAAACCTTTCTATAAGAGATTTATTCTTCAGACTTAAAGATTAACATATATAAATTAGTAAGAGTCATTACCATCTTAGCATGATTTGTTTATCAGATCACTTCCCAGAGTCAAGTAGCCAAAAACAGGACCTGTGTGTTCAGTATGAGGCAAAGCATGTTTTATAGAAAATAATTAGCCCTGGAAATTGATCTGGAGCAAAAGGACAAAGGAAAAAGTCTGCAAGGAACAAGTTGGGATCCACAATTATGGAGGAGAAGGGGTGCTGAGAACACAGCCCTCAGTTCTACAGATGAAAAATGGCACTATACTCCAGGCTGAAGGGGAAGGACCCTGTCCCGGAGCTCATCTTTTATTCATGATTTGTCCTAGGGCTGCCTACCCTGGTGCTATCCAAGATTCTGAAGCTTTTTTGTTTGTTTTTATCCCAAATGTTTATCCCCCTCCTCTTCTTTTTCTCCCTTTATTCTACCACTTGTACAGTAACTATTAACATTTAATGACCACTCACAAAGTGAATGATATATACTGCATTATTAACTCACTGACCAATGCATACATACACTGAATCCAAAAACGTCTAGTCTGTGCCTTGTGGACTCACATATCATCATCACGTCCTGAACAGTAACTCAGCATTTCCTTTACTCTTTTATCCACTCTTCGATTCACCCATTTAATATTTATTAAACTCCCAGTATTAACCAAAATGCATGGAAAGGAGTAAGTGGCCCTTACCGCTGGCTCTATAACAGAGTCAGAAAACAGCAGAAAAGTCATTTGGGGACTTTGTCCATATAGAGTTGGGAGAGATGTGGAAGAGAACTAAGGGCCCAAATCTTACTGGAATAAAAATTCTAAATCAATTTAAGGATTTTTTAAGCATTTAAAGTATTTAAAACTTAATTATGTAAAAAACAAAAAAGATCTGCCTGAGAAAGAAACACAATATACAAAGTTAAAAGACAACTGACAAACTTGGAAACATAATTGAAGCACATTTAAAAGATTTGAAAAGATTTAAAAGAAAAACAATACAATAAAAAAGAGAATAAAGTTCATAAAAAAACATTTTCCAAAGAAGATATTATAATAACTCTTAAGCATGGAAATGAATGTTCAACCTCCCTCCTAATATAAGAGATGTGTGTTTAAATTACACTAAAATACCATTTTCTTCTGTCAGATTGGTAAAAATCTGGGAGTTTTTAAAAGCATTAGGATGGAAAAGCTGTAGTGAGACAAGTGCTTTCATAAGATATTTGGGGCAAGAGTAAATCACAATTTTTACAAAGGGTAATTTGGCAATATCTATCAACTTTAGAAATGCGCAAAACATTTGACCCAGTAACCCAGTTTTAGAAATTTATCTTATAGATACTTCCACATACATGTGCAATGATATATGCATATGATTATTCACTACAGCATTTTTGCCGCTGGGAAAAAAGGTTAGAAATGAAATAAGTATCCTCTATTCAATAGAGATTTAGTAAATTATAACGCATGCATACAATAGAATATTAGACTAGTATAAAAATAAAAAAGAAGGGGCTATATATACTGATATGTAATAATCCCTAAAATATATTTCAAGGGAAATAGCAATATAAATAACTGTCCAGAAAGAATGCAGAAATGATAAGAAAGTTTATTTATGTATATTTGCTCATAAACACACAATGTACTTCTGGAAGGATAAGAAGCTGATAATACTGGTGGCCTCTGGGGAACTAAAAGTTAGGGGTGTGGGGGAAACAACCCCTTGTGAACTTTTAAGCTTTTTGGTATTTGAGCAATGTGGATATATTGCTTACTAAAATAAAATAAATAAAAATAAAAATAAAGATAAATGTTATCTTACAAAGTGATTGCCATTCCTTATGACTTCAGTATTGATCTTTCCCTCATCCAACTGTTCTTTCTTTTAGTGTTTGCGCTACCTATGTATTGCTGTAATGATAAGCTTCTCTGCTACGTGCTATACTATGCTATCTAAATATATATTATATCAATAAATTATGTTACGAAACTGAGTGATTTTATGCTTCCATTTTTTACATGAGTTTATCGTGTCTTTTCTTTTGAGATTTTTCCCTGAGTAGCATATGAAAATAAATAAATAACAGTCATTGAGTACCTTCCCTGTACCCTAGTCTGTTATGATGTCTAATTTAATCTCATAATAATCCTAGTCCTGAACAGTATCCCTCTTCTTATTATACAAATGATAAATTTGTATAATTTATCAGATAGGATAAATTGTACAAATTTATCCTCAGAGCACAGAGAGGATAAATGGATTTCCAATGGTGACTCAGCTAACAAGTGGCAGCTGAGCTAAGACGGGAGTGCATTTTTCTTGGTTTGCTCAATACTGCCTCCTTGTGCAAAATGAAAGCAATGGTCTTTGTAGTTTCAGTCTGGACTATACATTTCAGCCTGGAGGGATTGAGATTTGATGTAAATGCACGTAGCACATAACACAGCACCTGGGTGGTAATAGTTGTTTCATAAATGTTGGTTTCCCTTACTTTTATATTCCTGTTCCTAGAAGGTTACTATACATTTAGTTTTGCTCAAAAGTACAAGATAACTCTTATTTTTTTCCTGAATCAAAGAAATTGGAATAATAGTTCTATGGTAATAGAATTATCCCAGAGGAGGCATGCCAAAAGTAATCTCAAAATGTGTTACATCAAAGTCTCCTGGGATAGAAAGGGCAAGTTTGTTATGCTCTGAGATGTCCTCTTCCCCTCCTGGTTTATGAGCTGAAAGGATCCCTTAAAGGGATCTGTCAAGACCGACTTTATAGTTTCATCCACGTTGGACATGAGCCACTTTATTAAGCCAAAGCAGAAGCTTATTGTGCCAGCTAAAACTGTACTGCTTCCATCCAGAAACAGGCAGGTCAAGTAATGTTTGAAATATAAATTCATTCCAGCCCACTGCTTCAGCAAAGAAGGTAAACGGTGACAGAGGGCACCTACAGAGCACCTGTAATTTCACATAATTGGCCAAAGGACTTCATTGTTCCATCATGCAAATGAAAGATCATTAATGGGCAGTAAAAAGGGGTGGAGGGTAAGAGAATGCGTAACAGAAGATAGTTAATGTTTTCAGGGGAGACTGGCACATCAGAGCTCTGCTGGAGTATGCAGTTGGCTAATTTCACTGAGGTATTGAACAAATGATAGATGGGGATAGTTAACAGGCACCATGACAGCAATAATGAAGATACTCCCTGCCAGCGGAAGACCTCTGCTCCTGCTTCCCATTTAAATGACTTCTCATACCACTGAATACCCACTTGTCAGGAGTACTGGTTACCTATTCCCTCATGGTTCAGGATGAGATGCTCTTGCTCCGAAGGACTGTCTGGCTCTCTACCACCAACCTCCCCATTGCCCCCCTTCTCCTCTATTAGTGTGATTTACCTAGGAAAGTGCAAAGCTAGGAAATTGAGCTACAAGGAAAATTGAACTTAAGAGCAGCACTGCAATTTCTACCCAGTTTGATGCTTTTCATTGCTTCTAAGTGGCTAGCGGTCTTCACTGTTTTCAGGGCACCACAATGTCAGGACAGACAGCCTTTATATTTAATTGACTGCCATTATGGTGCCGTGTTTATGCATCAGGAAGGTCAGATGAGATGTAGAAGGCCTGTGTAAGGTTTTCTAGAGACAAAGACCAAGGGAAACAGAACAGGCAATGGCATAGTATTGGGATAGAGGGGATTTGTGCTCGGATTTCTAGCCTTCAGAGACTGATTAGTAGGAAGGTGAATGACTTCCCTAATGACAGGGAAGCAAGCCAAGACTACTTCATGAAATTTACACATACTATGAGTTTAGAATTATTTTAACCATCATTCCATTTGAGACCAGACCTAATAGGTGGAGTGTGTTTGTTAACCTTACAACCATTTTTATTTTCCCATTTCTCTCAAATAGGCAAGAATTCCATGATTTTACCTAGATAGTAACTATGCAATATATATCTATAAATATATATGTTTGCATATTGCCATAGCACAAAATTATATTGCATAAAAATCCTTATATTATAAAAAGAAACCTGGAAATAGCAGTTTGATGTATGACAAGGAGAGTAAAGGTATATTTAGACCTTTTCAAGCATAAGTAACTAAAAAAGACTCAAAAATGAAAGGAAATAAATGACCAAATGTATTATTAATGATATTAGCTTTCCATTTGAGAAACACAAAGTTCAGTGTTGATTTAAATCTGAATGAAATAGGGTTGGGAGGTCAACATTCAGATTTCAGGGGACTTACTTAATAATAGGGAGAGGAATACTAAAAATCATAAAGAGAAATCCTGTGTTTTTTGGTCTCTGCTATCCCACCTGGTAAAGGAAAAGCATATCTATAAAACCTTTACTATTTATGGAGTGTCTGTGATGAGCCAGGAGTTTGAGTCATTATTTGGAAACTCCAAAAGAACTTTGGGAGGCAAGTATTAGGATTCCTGCTTGGCCTTTGAGAATCCTAGAGTTTTGAGATGCAAGTTGACTTACCAAAGGTCATTCAATGAATGGATGGATGTCTAAGCTTGGATTTGAGTCCAGTTCTATCTCCAAAATTTCTCCATTCACAGTGCTATACACACAGCAGTGTCAACATGACTCAGAAGGTCCGGATGTCTTTGATAATTTTGGTGGCCTAACCTTCAAGGACTCTTAACAGAATAGCTTGTATTCCCAGCAGAGTATTCACAGCAAGGTTTCCCTTTCGCTCTCACTGATGCCACTCATGTGATCTGGGGTTTCTCTTCCAAGACCACCTCCTCTCTAGCCCATCTCTCTGTCCTCTCCACTGTGCCCCGTCCATCTCAAAACAGTTAGTAAAACTTCATAAACATGTGCTCACAGTGTGAAAACCAGGCATAGATTAGGTTTGCAGAGGTCAGTAACTCCCACTGTTAGGATAGGACCTGGATGGGGTGGTTTTCATACTCCCACCTTCATTAGCAGTATCAGCGGGCCACATAACCACACAGTCCATCATTTGTTTGTGGACCTCCTCACTTTAGTGTTCATGCAGAGTCCCACAGGCAGACTGCTGGTGACGCAAGGGCCAAGTATAATCCTGTGAAGTGAGAGCTCTTCTTGGAAGGAGTTTACTATCAGGAATCACATCTTTATTCTCTCGGGTCCTAGGTCCTTCTTTCAGGCCCTTGTTAAAATCAGGCCTTTGTTAACTTCTTTTCAGTGTTGTTCCAGAATTTCACCTCTCCTGTTTATCTTTGCGGTTCTGCTTCCAGCTTAGGGCAAATGGGAGGTGTAACAGAGCAGAGGTGAAGAGTGCTTATTTTGCATATGTATTGGCCAAGCTACTTGGGACAAGTTATTTAAAACCTTCTGAAGCTAGGTTTTCCCTCTTTTTTTTTTTTTTTTTGAGAGAGGGGGAGACTGAGAGTGAGCGGGGGGGAGGGGGAGAGGGATAGAGAGAATCTTAAGCAGGCTCCATGCCCAGAGCAGAAATCAGGAGTCAGAAGTTTAACCAACTGAGCTACCCAGCTGCCCCCTCCATTGTTTTTAATAAGAAAAATAAAATAGTGCCCACCTCATGAGTTTGTTATGAGGATAAAATGACATAAATTTAAGGCTTGACACATAGAAAAGAAAGCACTTAATAAGGGAGAGCTGACACTATTCATTTTACTATTATCATTATTCAAAGAGGTTTTTCTGCTTCTGCCTCCCCTTTGCTTTCTCTCTCTTGCTTCTCTAAAACCTCCCAGTTCTTTACAACTTCCTGTCCCTCATCCCTACCTCCACCCACCCCAGCAGCTCCCCCAAGACTCCCAATCTCTTCTGCCAGGACTGCAAATTCTCCTGCCCCACCTCTCCTAGCTACTTATCTCTGGGACTATTGTCTCCTCTCAATAACCACATTAGCATAAATGTTATTATCTCTAAAATCCAATTAATTTCAATTACTGAGGCCACAGACAGATTGCCAGTGCTCTCAATTCAGGGACGATTCTAAGAAAGTAAGTGTTGCCTCTCACTTCAATTTTACATGGCTATAAGGACCAGGAAAACAGATGTATAACCAGATACAGACCACCTCAAATCCCATTTACCCAATCACCCCAACTGTCTCAAGATGGAGGTTTTTCTAGATTGAAGACTTTTACAACATTGTCTGGCTTTAACTGGTGTTTGCTTGACATGGTCATACATCGCAAACAAATAAAATGGGCAAAAATGGTCAGCAAGAGGGACGGTTGGTGATGATCTAGCATGTACAACTAAAGAAGGGCTAACCAAGGACTGACTATATGTGCACCTGTCTTGAAGATCCTAAAATTGCAATTCTACTCAACATATTCAATAACAATTGAATCTTGATTAGTCCTATTTGATCTATTTTATGAATTCCTTCAACATCTACAGGGTGAATGTCCACTGTGCACCTACCACGGACAGGCATTCTGTTCTGGGCTAAGCAGGGAAGAGGACAGACAAGGTCTCTCTCAAGCTTTTATTTGGTGGAGAAGATAGACAGTCACAAGATATTTTGGCTATTATTTTAAATTACTAATACTTCTGTTAGGTCTCATCAACATCACACATGAGAGGGTACGGTAGAAAAAGAATCTTTTGGTCTCATTGATAATTTCGTATGTCAAGGCTATGTAGCCTCTGGGGCTGAGGAGGGCTTAGACTTTCTGTTGGTAGTTCTAACCCACAAGTTTAGGTTATATTAAAAATAAGACAATAGGCCCCAAAGGGAGTCACTTATGCTAAGCTCTACATCACCAAACCAAGACTCAATTATAGTTTCAGCTTTTCCCAAAAATGGAATCTTAGGTGAGTCAATTAGGAATTACTGTTGGCACTAGTGAGACAGTCTGCGTGATAGAGCCCTGCCATCCCTTAAAGGAAAGAGACCTTGCCACAACCAGCCCATTCTTTGGCAGTCTAACTTCCTTGTCCCTTTCCCTTCTGACTATAAAAGCCGTTCATTTTTTACATCTCCTCAGAGTTGTTTTCTTTTTTAAAGAACTTTTTATTTTCCATCAACCTTATTTCTATTTTGTTACCTTTATGGAAGCCCACTCAGTGGTTGTTCCTACCCATTCAGCGGCCTAAGCCATGGGAGCTGCAGACTAGTCTTCAGTGGCTGGCTGAGTACCCTAGTCTTCATTAGGGACCTACTGAAGACACAGAGGGCACCTGTACACCTTCAGACTGAGCCGCGGTCAGCTCAGGAGCTGAAGCAGTCCATTCACCGTGAATTTCCTCCTTGGTCACAGCAGCAGCGTGCTCTCCCTTTTCACTCTCTTCAGAATCTCTGTAGAAGAGATCAGGCATGACTTCCTATGGGTATTTATGGGAAATGCACTCTCAGAATTTCCTAGGTCAGCATCCACCACATCAGACCTATTGACTGAGCTCTCTTGTTACTGCAAAGGATGGGGATGTCCACATAGTGCAGGGGTGTCTATGTTACACAGAACTGTGATAGGCAGGGTAATGTAAGAGGCCTCTGTGAGAGGCTAGTGGTCAGCCCTAGGATCAGTAACCACCAGAGGTCTTGGCTTCCAGAAGGCTGCCTGGATCTGGTTAGAAGTTTCCAGGAGGGAAGTGACCAGTGATAAGAGAAGCTCCAATAGCAGCAGCACATTTCAGCATAGCTCAGTGGCCACAATTTCTAGATAATATGACACTGACATCAGCCAGGTTTTCTTTTCTTTTCTTTTTATTTATTTATTTGACAGAGAGAGAGAGTGCACAGGCAGGGGGAGTGGCAAGCAAAGGGAGAAGCAAGGACTCCACTGAGCAGGGAGTCAGATGCAGGGCTGGCTCCCAGGACCCTGGGATCATGACCTGAGCTGAAGGCAGACAGTTAATCCACTGAACCACCCGGGCACCCCATCAGCCAGGTTTTCAACAGAAGCAATGGCATGAGCTGCCAGCAGAAGCTTCTCCCAGGTTCTCCTCAGATATATGATGTAGATGCCGTCACTTTTCCTTTTGTAGATATACTGTTCAGTTTGGAGGTCTAGCCCCCTACGTGGGTTCCTGCTGCAAGGAATTTGAGGACATCCTCCTTCTTCATTTGCAGGACATCAAGGGCTCTGGACATTGTGAAAATTTCCCTTTAAGTTATAACAGGAACAAGGAACAATGCCATGGGGACCCCTCCCTGGGTAGCGTGGAAATGCTTGGAGCTACCCAATTCATGAATCATTGAATAAATCCTATAAATGTTTAAAATTTACTCAGTTGACTTTGTTTTTTTAACATTTAAGGTTGGCCCTTTATTGTATGTAATGAGCCTTGTAACTCTATCAGTGGCCGTCTCTGCCCAGATAACATTGTTCTGCCCAGGACAGTGGCATATCCTCGTGCCCCCAAGCAATCATCTTCAACTGACAGAGTTAGAACTTGGATCATAGTTCCTGGTTCCTTTGTGTTCCCAATTTTCTTTTAAGAGACATTTTTTCTTACAGTTTTTCAGGAAGTATTTTAGTAACACTTCCATTGAGTACATAAAATGACAGGTCTCATGCTAGAAACATCGGATACATTTAAGCTTCAAACTGGACATTGTTATCCTCACTTTACAGAATAGGAAAGGGAGGACTAGAGGGATTGTGACATTTCCCTTGGTCGTTCAGTTTGTAGATGATGGGGCTTGGACCACAGCCTTCACTTGGTACATGGAGTCAGAAAAGCACACAGGCTGGGAGGAGGCCCTAGGTCAGTGTCCTGGCCACAAGCTGCCACTAGCCACCTGGACCTAGTTACTGTCTTTGAGTGTGAGTTTTTGAGTATAAAATCAGTGTTTTGGCCTCTGCTGTACACATAATATACATTTCTTAGGCAGCTAAAGCCTTCTGAAAGAGCCAAAGGGGTTAAAACCTATGAAGTGTGATGCTATAAGTCTTAACTCCTAAAACAAGTGAGGAGGAGATGGGGTCTCCATTTGTACCAACTGGGCATGCTGCCCCCACAGATGGTGACTCAGGATACAGGTTTCACATCTGGAACTCTGCTGAACTAAGTCACAGTGGCTTGGGAAAACCGTGATCTCCAGGAGACCAGCAGCCCCAGGATAGTGTCCAATGTGAGGACATAACAGGGGGTACAAGCTCCACTAAAGCCCAAACACACTCATGTCCCCTTCTCTCTATACAAGTGTTTACCTGCTAGAAAAACTCCTGGCTACAGAGAGGCGGGACAGACAGGAAAACACTTCCTCTCTTGCCCCTCCTCCTTTGCAGATTTTCAGTTAGTTTCTCTTATTTATTTTTGTTTATTCCCTGTTGACCACACCCTTCCCCATTTCCTTTAGGGCTTCATTAAAGGCCAACCATCTGCCCCCAGTTAAATTGTTCTCTCTGAAAATTCAATCCCTGAAACAACAGCATCAGGTTCAATTCACAAAGGCTCAACTGTTGCATGGATAATTGGGATTGGAGTCCTCAGTGGCCCTCCAAGATATATGTGGCTGAGATCTGCCATGGGGAAGTACCGTTCCATGGGACCTCCAATAATAATGGGGGTAAGTTGCTAGGGCCAGCAAATCCTACACTTTGTGGGGAGTCCTGGAGTGACCTGGAGCTGCTCTTCCCCTGATGGGCCCAAGGGGTTTTCCAGACTTCAGGGGATAGTAGTAAACTTTCCTGCCCTTGGCCTGAAGCATCTCAAAGGACTTCCAGAATTAGAGATGCAGACAAGGACCCCCTTCCTGATTTTGGTGTATTCTGTTAAAAAGAGAACAATTTCCTCCTTCCCACTTCTAGGCTTGCCTTAGCTCTCTCCCCCAGAAGCCAGCTCATCAGCATATAAAGTAATTGTGATAGAACCCCTGTAATGCTTTCTCTCTCAAGGATTTTAATACCCTTTTGAGTGACATTTAATATGATAACAGTCTGTAATTTTGACATGAAGCTGTTTTCCAAGAGTTAAAGTCCTAACAGTCCCACTGATCAGACTGACAATGGCTTTCCTGATCATTATTAAATTCCCCCTGATTAGAAAATGGGCTGGTCCTATTGATTTAAGCTCTTAGAGTTAAGCTAAGCTTTAGAGGACTTTCATGAGGCACAAAAAGGCATTTGGTATTGTATTTTACTTTCCCAATTAAAGCACTTTTCAAAGTACAAATAGCAGACAGCCAGGCATTAGGTCCTGGCTCCAGGAAGAAGGGTGGGAAACATTTGTGCAGAACAGAGCACCAGAATTCAAGCCTCACCACTGCAGACTCTGGAAGGTAAGATACAAGAGCATGAGGTCAGACATTCCCACAGGCAGGATGCTTCCGACTCCTAAAGGTGCCTGGGCCAAAGACATTTTGAATGTAATTTCAAACCTCCTGTAGAGAAGTGGTTAGCTGTCTTAGAACTCCCAGTGTAATTTCAATTTCATGGATGTTGTCCTGTGGTTCCCTCATAATTGTCAAGCTTTGTGTACAAATTTTGCATCAAGAAATTATCACTAAATCTCCAAAGGTTAATGATTCCAATCTCTCTTTTCAAAATTACTAAGTGGGGAGAAATGTAGACAATAGTGTTTCTATTACAATCTAAAGCTCTAGAGAAAACAGGGATCCCAAGAGGAAGCTCTTTAGCAATTTCAGGGTATTAAGTACTTTCTGTCTTTCTGAGGGAAAGGCACTTGAGGTTTGCAGGTGTGCCTGCAGTGTTGCCCAGACAATAAGCAGTTTGAGTGATTGTGTTTGGGCCCTGAGCGCTCCATCCCTTGACTGCATATCTTCTCTAATCCCTGCAAACCCCAGGAGAGCCCTTCTGAACCCAGCTGTAGCCTCTCTTGCTCAGTGGCCCTGGTGCCCAGGGTCTTCTTTAGTTCTGTCCATGAGGAACTGAGCATCCTTGCTAGGAATCTCATGGTGTGCATTCTGGTAGGGGTTTTGTTTGTTTGTTTGATTGTTTTTATTTTTGTTTTTACTTTATTTATTTATTTTATTATTATTATTATTTTTTTTACCATGGTCCGCAGTAAGAAATACATTTTTACCCCACAACCCAAGCTAGTCCATGACATATTCAGAACTGAAATGAAAGTTTCACCCAACACTACTATAGCATGCTTGGTGCATTTTTGGTCACAAATTGATGCCATGAGTAGCAGGTTTCTACCTACAAAGTGGAAACTCCTCTGTTATGATTCTTATCAAGAGTTATAAGAACTATAAATACTCATACATTAATTTATCTAACAAACATCTTGAGAGCACGGGCATGAGCTCATTTATGGTACTGTGTTAGGTACTTCGTGTGGAGAAAAGGAATTTTCTCCCTGAAGCAGTTCATAGTCTATTTCAAGAGCCATAACTGACATGTGAGAAAATGTGAAGAAGAGTTCCGAAGATGCTGGGTGCTCGGATGCTGAATGGGTCTGTGCTGCGGGTGTTTCAAGGAGGGAGGGGTGGAGAGGGGAGATGTGCACAAGTAAAGTTGGGGAAAGCTGGGAAACTCCTCTAATCCTTGAGGGAGGGACTGTAGCTCTTGCATCACCCTGTCTCCATCACATACTTGAACATCGTGGCCTTTGAATAATTGTGCTTTGAATGACTCTGTGCTTAGATAGTAATAGACTTACTACTAGATCCAATAGTTACCATTTACTTTTATTAAATAGTAATTTAGTAATTAGTAATAGTAACAATAGTTACTATTTATTGAGCAACTGAAGTGTACCTGGCACTGTGCTGGGAATTTAACCTAACTCTCACCTTTATTCCTCATAATGAGCTAGTGGAACAGTGCCACTATCCCCAATTTATAGCTGAGGAAATCAACCCTCAGATATGATCAATGGCTTACCGAAGGTCACGTAACTTAAGTAAGTAGAGGATCTGAGAATTCTTGAATCAAAGCAGATGCTCCTTCCACTCCTTCAAAGGATAAGATGGACGTAGGTAGCTTTATAGGAGGCCAGCGAAGGCAGAGAGTCTAGGAAGGGCAGCAGTATAAGCACAGAGCATGGCACCTTTCAGGAACAAGAACAAAAGAAATCAGCAAGTTAGAAGTGGAAGTTTCATTTAGGAGAGAAACAGTGAAGGACCAGGTTAGAGGGTGATGGAAAGGGAAATACAGCTTAAAAATAAGTTTAGATTGCTGAAAAATAACAATAAGGACAATACTAGTAACAACAGTAACAATATTTTTGAGTATGCTAGGCACCATTTCAAGGTCTTTAGGCATTAGTAATCTCATTCTATAGTCAAAGAAACTTGGGCACAAAGAAAGCTGAATAACTTGCCCAAAAACTCAAGCATAATTATGTCTCATAATCCTAGGTAGGTATGAAATTGATATTGCCACTACCGTTATGCTATCTTTGCTCCTCCATTTTTCTTAAATCCAGTTGCTTTCCCCCCGCCCTTGGTTGCTCAGTGGGAAGCATAAGCTTCCCACTGAGGGTACCTGCAGTGGATACCTGCCGTGGGTACTCGCAGTGGGTACCTGCAGTGGACAGGTGTTCTTAGATCCCTTCATCAGGACTGATTATCTAGTCCCCAGCTACTTAGAACACTGACTGCTGACAATTCATAGCTGAATCCTTCCTTCCCTGGGAATCGCCCTCAGTGGTAAGGAATTGCCTTCTCAAGGTTGTACTCCCCCTAAGAGACAAGCTGTGGCCAACGATGTGCTGATATGAGACTCCAAAGCCTCAGCACCTTTGCTTTAACTGGGGAAATACTGAAAGGCCAGCCTACTCAAAGTTCCCCATGGAACTGACTGAATTCTCAGTAGAAACTCTATTTGAGGTCAGTTGCTCCTCCTCCTCCTTCTTCCTCCTCTTTACTATTCTTGCCTTCATTGTTTTGTTTTGTTTTGTTTGGACAGGTGTGTCTCCCAAGAGCACTTCTCAATAAACTGTGGATTAAATTTTCCATCTCATAATCTGTTTCCAGAGAACCCAATCTAAGTCAGTGAGTACCAGAAGTGATCTTAAAAAGAGGACTATAAAAGGGGAGTTTGGAGGTGAATACTCCCCTGACAGCTGGAGATGTGGACCCCATCACTGGTGGTTGGTGTAGTATGGATAGACTCTGATGTGCTGTCACAGTCACAACTGCAAAATGTCTACCAAAGCTAACGTGTTAGGACACCAGTGGAAGGTGATGCACTGGCTGGGATAATATCTCTGGAATAGAGAGGCATTCAGGAAAATAGTAATAGAACAACCATGGAATATGTGGTTGTTGATGAGTGTCACTGATTCACTCACTGAAGACAGAAAAATCTGACTCATAGTAATTTGCTGACAATTCAAGACAAAATAGGAAGGCAGGATTTCCTTGGCAATATTAAAGAACATTTTGAACTCTGAAGCACAAGGCCATCATCACGAGGGACTAAGTTCAAGGCTTAACCATGGAAGAACAGCAGAGCTTCAGAGGAGGTTCAGTTCTTCCCTTGCAGGTTTCTTACACTAAGGTCAAGGTCATAACAGAAAAGATGTGGGGCTTTGAGACATAGGATGCAGTTATCTGAGTTAATGTAGTTGAGAATTTTGAACGCTTCACTTTTCCCAAACCTGCAAACCTGCAAAAGGAGCCTATTCCCTGTGATGGAAGATGGTGGGTACCTCCCTTCATGAGTATCAGTCAGAGGTCTCAAATGAGACAGGTGCCTTACAAGACTTTACTGGCTGCCTTCAGGATCCCTGTTCCAATCCTTCTGTTAATCAGACCAACAGAAATCATGTTCAAAATCATGATCAAATCCAGACACAGGCAACAAGTTCAGCTAAGGGAAGAGAGGAGCTAATAAATTCAGGAGGAGTTGGGAGTGGATTGTACTAGATCCTCAGGGTGATGGATCAAGGGAAGGAACAAAGTTGGATAAAAGAGAGTGTTTCACCTTGCAAATGTATTAAAATTGCCTCATAATACAGAATTTAGCACTCCGGCAGGAATCCTGGGAGAAGGTATTGATAAACTACCGGGCTGAATCTGGAAATCTTGGAAAAAGCAGTGGTCCACACTTAATATATATACCAGAACTTCCCTAGCAGAAGATGGAAGATGGGTTCAAAGGCACAGGAAAGTGGGGATGATAGGGTGGACATAGGCAGAAAATGCACCAGCTAACTATGTTCCATGGAAGGTTAGGACAGTCCATTTTTCAAAGTGATAAGGAATATGCTGGAAAAGTGACACCAACATCATTAAGATGCTCACTTGTGTCTGTCCTCTTTCTTTGTTTTTTTCTTTCTTTTTTGTTTTTTCTTTCTCTCTTTTTTTCTTTTTTCTTTCTTTTTTTTTTTTTAAGATTTTGTTTACTTATTTGAGAGAGAGAGAGAGAATGTGAGAGAGACCATGAGAGGGTAGAAGGTCAGAAGGGACAAGCAGATTTCCCATGGAGCTGGGAGCCCGATGCAGGACTCGATCCTGGGACTCCAGGATCATGACCTGAGCCGAAGGCAGTCACTTAACCAACTGAGCTACCCAGGTGCCCATGTCTGTCCTCTTTCAGTGGGACCTCACTGTTGGAGATGCTATTACAGAACTGGATTCCCTAATAGCAATAAGAATGCCAGGATCTCAAAAAACAGATAGATCATGGTGGATGCCAATAACCAGAAAGTAGCCTCAATTGTAGCTATTGTGCCAGATGTGGTACCTCTGTTAGAGCAGAATAACACAGACATGCTATGCAGACATTACTCTGGTAAAAGCATTCTTTCCCCTCCCTTTCTCAAGGAGGATCAAAAGCAGTTGCACTTACAAACCACAGTATACAATTAGGGTCTTGCCCTAGGACTTTGTTAACTCACCTTCCTTCAAAAAGAGAACTGAAACATCTGTATATTACAGAGCTATAAATTAGCCTACTATCTGGGTGACATCATGTTAAATTGACCAGATAAGTAAGAAGGGACAGATATGTTGGAGGCCTTGGTAAAGCACATGTACTCCAGGGGGTATAGATGAGCTCTACAAAGTTTCAGGGTCTTGCCACAGCAGTGAAGTTTTTAATGTCCAATGGTGTAGGGCATAGAAGGACCTTTCCCCAAATAAATGACTTCTTTCATTTCACAACTCCCACCACTAATAAAGGAGCACAATGCAACTACTAGTTGGATTCTGGAGGGAGCATATTCTACACTTGGAAACTGCTCTGATCCACTTACCAGATGACATGAAAGGTTTCCAGCTTTAAATGAGGCCTAGAAAGGGCTCTGCAGCAGGTCCGGGCAGTGACACAAGTAGTCCTGTCATCTGGCCGTACAACCTGGCAGACCTTGTGGTATTAGAAGTTTCTGTGTTTAGAAGAGAAACATCAAGTAAAGCTGATGGCGACCCCCAACAGGAATGACAATGCAACACTTAGGGTTTTGGAGCAAGACCATACCACCTGTGACAGACATTCCACTTAGAAGACAGGACCTAGCTTGCCAGGAGGCCCTAGTAAAGATGGACTATGTGACAATGGGCATCATGGTCCATTAGCAACCAGGCTCTGTCATATCTACCAAGTTACAAAGTCAGGCCAAAAAGCACCAATTCTTTGTAAGCTGGAAGTGGTATATCTGGGGTTGGGTATGGGCATAATCTGCTAGTGAGCTCTATAAGAAGATAATCTCAATGCCCATGTCACCTACCATTATTGCACTGATGCCTTCCTCCCACAACTTCTATTGCTGGGGCCAGGACGTCTAGGGGTGGAGGTTTGGGCTCCCTATACCCAGCTAATGAAGGAGGAAAAGGTCTGAGCTTAATTTATAGAGAGGTCATCTTGGTATGTCAGTGTGGACTGAAAGTGGACAGCTATTACACTACATCCTCATCAGGAGTGTCCTTAAAAGAGAGAAAAGAAGAGAAATTTTCCCAATTATAAGGGCTTTGGGCAGTGCATCTGGACTTCCATTTTTTGGAGAGACAAATGTCTAAAAGTAAAAATATTCAGGGGCGCCTGGGTGGCTCAGTGGGGGCGCCTGGGTGGCTCAGTGGGTTAAAGCCTCTGCCTTCGGCTCAGGTCATGATCCCAGGGTTCTGGGATCGAGTCCCGCATCAGGCTCTCTGCTCAGCAGGGAGCCTGCTTCCTCCTCTCTCTCTCTGCCTGCCTCTCTGCCTACTTGTAATCTCTGTCAAATAAATAAATAAATAAATCTTTAAAAAAAATATTCATAGACTTAGGGCATCTCTTATTGGACTGGCCAGTTGAACCAAATTCCTGAAAGGAGAAAGACTGAAAGAATTGGAACAAGTTCTCGGGAGGCTCATCTAGATGAGGAAATATTAATGAATACAAAGTGTGAATGATTTAGTATGGAATACTAAGAACCACCAAAGAGGGGCTCCTGGATGGTTCAGTGGGTTAAAGCCTCTGCCTTTGGCTCAGGTCATGATCTCAGGGTCCTGAGATCAAGCCCCACATCAGGCTCTCTGCTCAGCGGGGAGCCTGCTTCCTGCCCCCCCCCACCTGCCTCTCTGCCTACTTGTGATCTCTGTCAAATAAATAAATAAAATCTTAAAAAAAAAAAAGAACCACCAGAGAGCACCCACAATGGAAGAGACACTAAACAGTCAAATGGACAGAATGACCCAGTTATTTAACATCCACCAGTATTTTTTATGGGCTACCCTACCCCTGATATCATGGGCATATGAGTGGAGTAATCATGGTGGAAGGGAGCTATGCATGGGTCCTTTAGGATGTGCTCCCACTCACCAAAGTGATCCAGCTACTGCTGCCGCTGAATTTCTGCTCACCAGTGACAGAAATTAAGGCTAAGCCCCATATTTGGCACCATTTCTTAAGAAGATGAATTAGGCACTTGATAGCAAGTTGACTACTCTGGATGCCTTTCACCCTAAAAGGAGCAATAATTCTATTTGATTAATATCAACACATAATCCAGTATGGGCTTGCCTTTTCTATGCATAGGGCTTGCCATTACAACTATCTAAGGACTTAAAGGGGATTTCATGAGCTGATTTAAAATCCTAACTAATATTGCCTTAGGACAAGGGGCCCACTTATGGAGGAAAAATGTGCTGTACTGGCAGTGGATATTTGACCATGGGATCCACTGGTCCTGCCACCTCCTGCACCCTCAAGAGTCACAAGCTCCAGAGAGTGCTAGAATGGCCTCTTGAAGAAGCCACAGAGCTGTCGACTTGAAAATGATGCCATCACCTGGACACAGTACAGATACAAAGTTAATAACCATTGTATTGTACTATGTCTCATATAGGGAGAATACATGAGTCAGAAAACTAAAGGGTGGAAGTAGGCATGGGCCCACTTAACCATCAACCTATATCCCACCTGGGGAATCTGTTCTCTCAATCCTACAACCTTAGGCTCTGTGGGTCTAGACATCTTAGTTCTCAGAGGAGGATACTTTGACATGGGTTCATTAAATTTTAAGCTACCACTGCTAGCAGTCACTTTGGACTCCTCATACCAAAAGACCAACAGGCATGGAAAGGAACCATACAACAGAAGAAGAGGCTGCTGCTAGACAATGGGGGCGGAAAAGAATACCTCTGACACTAAGTTTTGATCCCCTGAGACATCTCTCAGTGTTCACATGCCCTGCTTTAGTTGTAAGTTGACAGATACCGTAGTCATGTCCTAAGAAGGACGTAGTAACCGGGGGCTCAGACCTTTCAGGGATGAGGCTCTGGTTCACTCCACCAGGCTTAGAATAGTAAAAGTGTCAGCCAAAGTGTATTTAGAATGGTGACAGAGTAGGGAGATGGTATCAGTGATGGCTTCAAGATCAACTATAACAGTAGGAAGTATGGTTTGTCTTCCTAATCCTTTGCCTGTAAATTGCTAGAAAATGGGACCAACCAGAATCCTGAAGGACCTCTTTCTGTTTGAGATGTAATATGTTAGTAGACCTGAGGGACGCAAAACCTGTACTGTAGTGGATCCTGATGCTCTCTTCCCATGTTCCCTTTTCTCCTAATATCCATCCTCCTGCTGGAGGGATATTGCCGCATCCCTCCCTGGGTGTCAACAGGGAACTGATTGATCCAAGGTTACTCTCCCTCCCAGGAGGCAGCCCCTAGCCAAGGACTGGCTGGTGCAAGGACAAAATTCCTATACCCCTGACCTATTTTGGAACAACTCTGAAGGTCTGGCTCAGCTCCAGAGCTCTCTGTGGGATCAACTGAAACCTCAATTATATAGCATTGCTGATCAGTTTTTCCCACTGCCTAATCCAGTCCTCCTGACTTTCTTACCATGTATCTCCTAGGAGCAATCTACAGGACGCCCTCTAGATGCCATTCTTTGTCTCAAGGTCTGTTTCCAGTTAACTCAACCTAAGTCAGCACATATCATTTCCCTGTGTTGTGTCAAATACACTTCCTTATAAAGGTGTGAGAATGTCCTCACCTACTCTATACTTCTCCTCCAGACTGAGTGAGAGTAGACACAGATTTCTGGATGGATCCCATGCAGATTTCCAGGGGCTTTTAGGAAAGCTGCCTGGATTTAATCAGAATATATCCCAGTATGATGGACCCACAAGGCATTATGAATGCCTTATAAATGAAGACAGTGTTGCTGAACTAGAGTGTGAGATACACAAGCTCCCGCCCCAGAAAGTGGAAGACGGCAGACTTAAGAGGTGGAGGGGGAGAAATGCAGGGCTTCTACAGAGAGAAAATAAAATGTTACTACACACATCTCTGGCTCAAACAGCTGAGAGTAAAAGTTGATGCCCCTGTCTGTAAATTCACACCTGAGCATCCCTGAGGCTCTCATAATGGAAGGAAATAGCTTGTATCTGGGATTAAAGTCTGAGCAGGAAGATGTTATAATTTACCCCAAATGGCCTCAGAATTTACTGAGTTATTACTATTCAACTAATAACTTCTTTCTCTCTGTTCTCATGATGCTTGGTATACTTTTAAACTTTAGCATTCACCATACTGTACTATAGTTATTGGAGGGGACCATTCTTCTAACAAACTGTGAGAACTTTTCAGAGCAAGAACCCAGATTATATTCATCTCCATTTTCCAAGGGCCTGGGTGCATGAATGTGGTTTCAATGCCTAGGTCCCAGAAGGTATAATAGATCACCAGTCCACTCAAACTATCTCCAAATGGCAAGCATCAAGTTGACTGAAAAAGCTACTTAAATATATGAGTGTGAAAAGTCTATATATTCTTTGTTAAGAACACGAAGTACATTTGTGGATAAAGGAACACTATATTTTTATAGACTTATTTGTTTTATAATTTCTTCACACCAAAAAACATATGTTTTATAATGTTTAAGTTTCTTAAAAGAAAGAAATAAACAGCAGTCCCAAGAGATTCTGCTCATTGTTCTAACAACAAATAGATTTTCAGCCTGCTTTATGAAGTTTCCTTGCTTTTTTACCCAGTGCTTTTGTGAGGATGTATAAACAGGATTGTTAGTGTTCTCCAAAGAACAGAACCAATAGGACATATCTAGATAGATGTAAGAGGAGACTTATAGAAATTGGTTCAGATGACTCTGGAAAACAACATGGAGTTTCCTCAAAAAGTTGAAAATAGAGTCACCCTACGACCCAGCAATCGCACTACTGGGTATTTACCCTAAAGATACTAATGTAGTGATCTGAAGGGACACATGCACCTGAATGTTTATAGCAGCGATGTCCACAATAGCCAAACTATGGAAAGATCCTAGATGTCCATCAACAGAAGAATGGATAAAGAAGATGTGGTATATATATGCAATAGAATACTATGTGGCCATCAAAGGAAATGAAATCTTACTATTTGCAACAATGTGGATGGAACTAGAGGGTATTATGCTGAGTGAAATAAGTCAATCAGAGAAAGACAATCATCATATGATCTCTCTGTTATGAGGAAGTTGAGATGCAGGGCAGAGGGTTTGAGGGGTTGGGAAGGAAAAAACAAAACAAGATGGGATCAGGATGGAGACAAACCATAAGAGACTCTTAATTTCACAAAACAAACTGAGGGTTGCTGGGGGTGGGGGAGTAGGGAGAGGGTGGTTGGGTTATGGATATTGGGGAGAGTATGTGCTATGGTGAGTGCTGTGAAATGTCTGATGATTCACAGACCTGTACCCCTGGGGCAAATAATACATTATATGTTAATAAAAATAATTAAATTTAAAAAATCCACAATATTTAACCAACATTATTTTTATACCAGAAATGCACGTGTCAGCATAATGAAAAAGACAAATAATGCCTTAGTATTTTCATGAAAAAAAAAAAAAAAAGAAAGAAAGAAATTGGCTCACATGATTATGGAGGCCAAGAAGTCCAGAGTCTGCCATCTTGTTTTATTCTGGTCCTCAACAGATTAGATGAGGCCTACCCACATTAGTGAGGGCAACTTTCTTTACTAACTCTATTGATTCAAAGGCTACTATCTTTCAGAGACACCCCCACAGACATACCCAGAAATAATGCTTAACCAGTTATCTGAGTATCCCTCAGCTCAGTCAAGTTAGCACAGAAAATTAACCATCACAAGGTCTAAAGTTCTTTCAGGTTGAAATTTACATACAGCCTGCACTAGGAGAGAGTGTAGAGACTCCTGGTGCCAAAAGACAGGACCGGGCTTGCATCTGGGAACAGCCCCTCTGTGTGCCTCCACTCAGAAAAGCCTGTTCCCTTCTCTTCTTGTGCTATGACACTCCTGGTGGTCAGCATGTCAGCAACCCATGAATCAGAAAATCAAAGCAAGTATTAAAATTCCACTGATCAAAACACATGCATTTCATATTTATCTGTGTGTTTTGAAAAATGCTGGAAACATACCTATCATGGGTGAATCTGGTTATGGGAAATTTCATTGGGAATGTGTCTCTAATTGGATTTCTTTTTATAGCATATATGTGTACTTTAATAATGCAGTACTAATAGTAATAATAAATATATTCCATTTAGGAAAAATATATGGGGATAAGAGAAGTGGAAGAAGAGTAAGTCCTGTACCCAGGGCTCCCCCACCTCCTGTTTACCAGGAGCCAGTGGAGAAAGACTAATCAATAGAGACAGGGTGACCTCTTACCCTGTACCCACTCACATTGCTGTGGTGATGGCAGTCACTGAGGGCGGCTCGAGGCACGAAGTCTCTTGAAATTTGAGTGGGGCAGCTGGGTGGAGTCCTGGAATGTTAGAGTTACAAGGGGCTCTGAGCACCATCTAGTCTCACCCTGTGCTTTAGAAGTGAGTCAGCTGAGGCCCAGCTGTCCAGGATCACACAGCATCCCAAAGGCAAAGCCAGAAATAGAAACCCTGGCCTAATGGTATCCAATCTTGTTCCGTTTCACCCAACATAACTGTCACTCTCATTTGTAGCTGCTGACATTCACAATTTTGAGTGTGATTACTAAACCTCCCTCTCTAAGCCCTTCTTCAAAAGAGAAGAAGGAAGAGGAAGAAGGAGGGGAGGAAAGGAAACAAAAGGAAGCAAAGGAAAAAGGGAAGGAAAGTGGGAACAGGCTCATCTTTTTGCTCAGGGGAAGAAGGCAAGAAGCTCCCTTTACATCTACTCCTCGGATTCCCAGATGCAAGCAGCCTCTTGTGACACTGTTTCCCCTCCAGGTGACCTCTAGTTAAGATGAATAGCGAAAGTGGGGAAAGACAGAATATGACTGTCTGTACGAGATGGCCAAAGTAAGAGGCTCCCAGGGCAGCAGAGATAAGCCAGTAGCCCAGGGGACTCTTCCTGAGATGAACGGCAGAGGGAGAGGACGCTTCTTGCTTGAACTATGCTCACTTAGACAGGAAAATTACTCTTTCATCCTTCTTTTCCCCACTGTAAGCAACTCAGAAGGAAGATGGCATATGTCCTTCATTACATGTGGAGGCAAACACTTAGTGCCTACACACGCATGTACATTAATTTTTGCCACCTGTCGCCTCTGTGTTTTGGAACAGGTCAGACTCCTTTGTGTAATTGCTTGATGAAACTTTCAGATCCATTCTGTCAACAGAAATTATAAAGTTAAATAATGAATGCCACCCCACCCCACCCCTATACCAAGGAGAAAGCATCTGACTAACTCTGAGGATATAGTCTTCCAGAAGCAGCACCCAAGTCCCTGCTCTCCTGCTTACCCTTCTAACCCAGCCCAATCTCCAGACCTTACCATTCACTTTCTACCTTCCAAGGATGGTTGCTAGGACACAGAGATAAAGCTGGACCAGTCCACTGACTGTCCATTTTGGGGAGTGGGAGAACAGGGCAGGCAGGGCCAAGAAACAGAACACACGGCCGTGAGGTTACAGATGCTGTCAGGGTCTCAGAAGGGGACTTCTCTGTGATGAGTCCTTCGCAGCACAGAGAAGGGGGCCTCTCACTCTCAACAAGGAGTCTCTCACTCATTTATTGATGGTGTTTCTCAGAGTGTTTGTCTAAAGTAACAGAATGCACACACACACACACACACACACACACACACACACACACTTTTTCTTCATGTTAATAAAGTCAAAGCACATTTACAAGTTCTCAGGACAAGGAGGGTATATGCTACGATCTGGGTGTTTGTATCTCCCAAGATTCATACGTTGAAATCCTAACCTCCAAAGATGATGGTATCAGGAGGTAGGACCTTTGGGAGGTGATTAAGTACCTAGTCACTGGGGTGCCTGGTTGGCTCAGTCGTTAAGTGTCTGCCTTCGGCTCGGGGCATGATCCTGGGGTCCTGGGATCTGGCCCCGCATTAGGCTCCCGGCTCAGCAGGGAGCCTGCTTCTCCCTCTGTCACTCCCCCTCCTTGTGTCCCCTCTCTCTCTGTCTCTCTGTCTGTCAAATAAATAAATAAAATCTTAAAAAAAAAGGCATTTAAAAAGTACCTAGTCACTAATGGGACTAGTGCCCTTAGAAAAGAGCCCACAGAGCTCCCTAACCCCTTCCCTAACTCATGTGAGAACACACCAAGATGGTGCCAACTGTGAACCAGGAAGAAGACCTGCTGGCACCTTGATTTTGGCCTCTTAACCTCCATAAGGTGAGAAATAATTTTCTGTTGTTCTTAGCCACCCAAGCTATGGTATTTTGTTATGGCAGCCTAATTAGACTAAGGCCGTGCATCAGTCAGCTTGGGCTGCCAGATAGAGTAGCTTAAACATTTTTATCCCAGTTAAGGAAGCCAGAAGCTCAAAATCAAGGTGTCTAAAGAAGCCTCACCCCTTGGTTGGTGACAGCCACCTTCTGTCTGTGTCTTCTCATTGCCCTTCTTCTTTGTGTGGGTATGGAAAGACAGATCTCCCATTCTTCCTCTTCTTATAAGACTGCCAGTCCTATCAGAGTAGAGCCCCGCTTTCATAATCTCATTTAACCTTAATTATCTCTTAAAACCCCTTTCTCCAAATACAGCCACATTGGAAGTTGGGGCTTTTCTTGTAAGAATTTTGGGAGGACACAATTTAGTTCACAACAGAGGGAAAGATAACCTACATTGGTCTCTGGCCAAGTGAAGAGTCAATTTTTTTATGTGAATATTATGGCCATCTGTTCCATATCTTAAAATTCATGGCATTAGGATTTTTTAAAACTGGGAGCATAAACACAGCTTTATTTTAATCATATACCTGGGAAATACAAATTAAGAAGGAGCCATCATTCCCCATGTGTTCTGGATCTTCTCCTTCCATTTTACAGAAGGGAAGACTGAGGCACAAGAGTAAAAGAGGTGATTCCTTCTACCTTGCTGGTGCCCTGCAGCTATACTCAGTATGGCCAGGGAATTGTCCCCATAACAGCATGGAGCCCATGTAGGAGAGATGAACTTGAACCATTTCTTTACTGGGGGCCCAACACAGTACCCCCCACAGAAGGCCCCTCACCAAGCCCCTGTGGTGTGGAGAAGAGACATAATAAAGCATACCCCCACCACATACTTTAATCTGCACTGAATTTCTCTTCTTTGCTCAGCATTGAAACCAAGATTTTGGCAATGCTGGAACAGCCAGCATTTCCCACATGATGTGATTTTCTTCTTGTCCATTAAGCCCTCCACAAGTCTCCCTCTGCATAGCTGGCAAGAAATACAGACAGAGAAGTAGGAGGGCTCTTGGGGCAGCCCATTTCTATCCAAGCCCAGAGGTCATTTCCCAGAACGCTTCCTAACCTGCTTCTGCTTGATCTGCCACTTTCCAGCTGTCTGGCTTTGGGCACAATACCTGACTTTTCTGAATCTCAGCTTTCTCATCTGTGAAATAGATACTAAAGTTCCCCCGACAGCACTGGGATGAGGATGAAGCAAAGTAATGTATATAAAGGATGCGCACGGTGTCAAGTAGCAAATGAATCCTCCCTAAATAATCTTCCCTGGACACAAAGGGAAGTCTGCCAACTGAGTCAGAAGTAGATTACAGAATATTTGCACTTAAAAATGCAGCCCAGAGGGGCTCCTGGGTGGCTCAGTGGGTTAAAGCATCTTCCTTTGGCTCAGGTTATGATCCCAGGGTCCTGGGACGGAGCCCCGCATGGGGGGGGGGCGTTGTCTCTGCCCAGCGGGGTGCCTGCTTCCCCCTCTCTCTCTGCCTGCCTCTCTGCCTACTTGTGATCTCTGTCTGTCAGATAAATAAATAAAATCTTAAAAAAAAAAAATGCAGCCCAGAGCAGAAAAGCTAAACGGTAGATAGGGGCTGGAGAACCTGTGAGATCATCTAGCTAGCCATTCGGTGCACAGGCATGAGAACATTGCTTACAGAAGTAACATGGTTTGCTCAAAGTGATATAGCTGGCAGAGAGAAGAGCTGGGCTCCCACTTGGGCGAGTAGAATGGGGCTCCTCCACAGTACTACTTTTAACCCAAAGAAATAGATTATGAAGACAGCTATTATTGGAGGTGTGGCAACAATTTCTAAGCTGAAACTATAGTGTTTCTAAATTCCTAACAGATATTAATCTTCTAGATTTGGAAGTAAGAAATCAGAATTCCCAAAATCATATTATTTTTAAAATACTTCCAACATTCTTCATACTCTTTATTATTATGAATATACTTCTTAAGAAAGCTATTTAGTAAACAAAGAAAATTCAGTTTAGTAATATTTACAAAGAACTGCAGCCCATAGTGAATATTCAAACTCCAGAAAGCACCAGAGAACATTTCTGGGTAGTATTCAAATAACACAGCATCCAGGTCTCCCAGCCAAATTAATAGCATTACATCTTAGAATCGTATATCAAATTGCCAATTTAGGGACTTCTTTTATTTCCCAAACTTGTTACTTCTTAGGACATCATTCAAAGTATCTATACACAGTACACTACACATACAAACTTAGTAATATGTGCTTCATATGCATGAGTGAGTCACCCTTAGCAGCAGATGGGACCATAAGCACAACTTTAACTTGACAGTGACTACAAAAAAGACAGCCTGATCAGACTGTGACCCTATCTCTCTTGCCTTCTTCTGTCCCCACTACTAGACTATCCTCCTTGACCCTCAATTCCACACCTTATCATTTCCTGTTCATGCTTTTGACCTGATCTTAGTGGACTCCATCAGAGCTGAAAGATATGTATATAGATTATAAGCTTTAATTCTCCCAGGAGACTTATAAGACTTTCTCCCATTTTCATGATTCTCAACTGATTTTTCTCAGGATTCAGGATTCAAAAAAACCCACAAATCTCCATGAGAAACACCAGAAAGGATTTCTCACATGAAAACCTGAGGCAGACATGTGACCTCCTTCCTGCCCCATGGCTTGTGCTCTGTGAGGGCCTCTGGCTTGACACAGGGGACACAGAGGTCACATATGGGACACAGAACGCAGCAACATAGTTTAGGTGTTCATCTCTCCAACCGAGTAGTATGCTGGACCAGGAATCCTCCCGGGGTCTGGCATGCTGTATGAGTTCCCTGTAGCTGCCATTACCACAAGTGGGGTGGCTTCAACAGCAGAAACATGTTCTGTCACAGTTATGGAGCCTAGAAGTCTGAGGTCAAGGTGTTGGCACACTCCCTTGACAACTCCAGGGGAAAAACTTTCCTACAATCTGTCTCCCAAAGAAAGAACCTAGCTTTGTCCCATCCTAGCTTCCAGGCTCCTGCAGTCCCTGGCACTAGCTGGCCTACAGGTACATTACTCTGGTTACTGCTGCCATGGTCACTGCCACCATCTTCACAGGAACCTCCTCCTGCTGTGTGCCCCTGTCTCCAAATCTTTCATTCCTTAGAAGAAACAGTCGTTCCATTTAAGGCCCACACTCTCTCAGTGTGACCTCATCTTATCAACTACATCTGAAAGACTATCTGAATAAGGCCACATTCACAGGTACCAGGAGTTAAGACTGCTGGAAACATAATTCAACCCAAAACCAGCTCCAATAGTAACCAAGTCAAACATGGTCCTGGCTCGTCCAGAGTCTACCAACTAAAAGGGCAAGTACTTTCAGTGTAATGAGCATCACCTGGGGTAAAGGGAAGCATGGACTACAAGTGGAGTAAGAGGAGAAGCAACTCACTCAGTGTGGTAATCAGGGAAGGGTTCCTGGAGGAAGAGGCGTCTATATGGCATAAGCAGGATTTGGCCTGTGGAGGGTGCCAGAAAAAAATGCAGCAATGAATGGAGCCCTGGCATTAGAAAAACAAGGTCTTTGCATTTGCCCAAGCTGTCCCATTTGCTAGAAAGAAGGTCTCCAAGATCTTAAGGATGACTGCCTCCCTCTAGGCCTCAGGCCTCCACTTAAATGTCATGTCATTGGAAAGACAGTCGCTGGCCAGCCTTTACCCACTCTTCTCTATTCATCACCCTAATTATTCCCTTCAACGCATTATCACAACCTGCTTTGGGTACTTACTTGCTCACTTATCATCTTCTTTCAAAACCAGAAGTCTGTTCCCTGAGTACAGTGATCCAGCACCTGTCCCATACATACGCATGTAGCACTCAACACAGAGCCTGGCATATCATACATGATAAAAATGAATGAAAAAATGATTATTGAGTACATGAATGAACAAACCAGAATGCAGGTTCAATGTGGCTGGTTTGCAGATTTCAAGGAAGGAGGTGGAAAGACAGACAACTGGGGAGTGAACTGAGAGCCAGAGTATTCAAGGCCTGTGGCAGGTGGAGGAGGGAGGACTTGTTCTAAGTGCGATAGAGAGCAGGAGTGGAGGTGGGGTGGAGTGGGGAGTTCCTTTAAACAGATGAGTGTGTGGAGGGTTGTGCTCAACATCTAGCAATGGGCACAGATCCTGCGTTCTCAATGAGAACAGATCTTGAAGGAGCTGGAGATCTGCACTTAGCAAGTGCATCGTACGAAGTAAATACTGGCCAGTTGAATGAGTGAGTATATGAACAAGTTTCATATACAAAGCTGTTCACTTCCAGTTGGATACCAGGAGTCAGGAAGAGGTCACAGAGTTCCTGTTTTCCTAATAACTCTGTACCACTGAAGTTTTCTCTTCCTGAGAATTTTAGGAGGCTAATTTTTGCTTCTTTTTCTTCTTCCACCCTCTTAGACCAAGGAAAAAGAGGCCTGTGCATTATTGAAAGAAGACAACCATACCCAACGGCCAGAAGCTAAAAGAAGCAGGAGCCTGCAGGTGAGAGCCCGCACCTCACTGTTTCAGTCAGCTCTGAGCGGGCTTCACAGGCATGCTCCTGCTGCCAGGTTACAGTACCTCCTGCTGCGGGAGCCCCTGGCAGCAGCTCTGCTCAGAGAGAAAAGCTGGAGCAGACTCTTTTGAAGGCCCTGTGCCTCACCAGGTTCAGAGGCCGCCAGCAGCGCCCTCCCACACTCCCCACAGGGACTGGAAGGTCATCAGACAGCTGCAAACTACAGATCTCCCTTTGCATCTCCACAGCATAGGGTTTTCAGGCCCCTGGGTATTTCTCTTCTTACTGTAAGCAGGAACTGAAAAAGACTGGGCTTGGTCTGGTTTTATTTTATTTTGTATTTTTCAAACCAGGATGTTGTCACTGTCCATTGCTGCTTTTACTGATGTCACTGCTCACTGCAAAGACTGAATCTGTTGGGTGAGACCAGAGAACCTCTGGGATCCTAGACAAATCAAGGGTGTCAAGGGTATTTTAGTTCATTTCCTATTGAGATGTGGAAGATATAATTCAATTACCAAGCATATTAAGTCCCTCCATGTGCCCTGTTCCAGAAGGCAGTGGTGGATGGTGATAGTGTGGCAAACCAGACCTTTCATCCACCAAAAGGAGCTTAAGTTGGTGCAACATCTATGTAAAGTAGCTTGGCAGGACTTATCAAAATAATGAAAACAATGAAACCTTTGACATGACTTTTCCATATCTAGGAATTTATCCTATAGATGTAGTCACACACATGTGGAATGTGAACCCAGCTCTCCATGGTTCAAAAGACACAGGCTTGGAAATAGCTGAGATGTCCATCTATAGGGGACTGGTTAACATAATGCTGTGTTCAGACAATGGAATACAAAACAGCTATAAAAAGAACAGATACACCCTCTATGTAATTCATGTGGAAGGATCTCCAAGCGTATTATCTATTGTTGCACAAAAAAATTCACTGGCTTAAAGCAACATTTACTATCTCATAGTTTCCATGGGCAGGAATTTGGGAGCAGCTCGGCTGAGTGGTTCTGGCTCAGGGTCTCCCATGAGACTGGAGGCAAGTTACCAGCTGGGGCTAGAGTTGTGGTCATCTCAAGACCTGACTAGGGAAGATGGAGGACCTGCTCCTGGGTCATCCTGTCACTGTTGGCAATGTCCACACTCACAGAGTTGCGTGGCAGCCTCAGTTGCTCCCCTCACAACCCTCTCTCTGCCCAGGACATGACAGCTGGCTTCTCCCAGATAAGTGATTCCAGAGAGAGTGAGTTCCCGAAACAGAAAGGGCAGTTTGTTTATAGCTTCATCTCAGAAGTGACATCCCATCACTTCTGCTAACTCTCTATGCACTAGAAACAAGCTACCAAATCCAGCCCATAGTCAAGAGGAAGGGAGTCCACCTCTTGAGGAGATGTGTATCAAAGAATCTGTGGACATGTCTTTAAAATCACCACACCAAGATAGATTTCTAAGCAAAAAAAAAAAAAAAAAAAAAAGCAAAGTACAGAGCAGTTTGTATGGCCAGCGACTACATGTATAACAAGAGGAAAAAGAATAACTATATGTATTTGCTTGCAAACGCATAAAATATCTCTGGAAAGATACACAATAAACTGTTAATGTTGGTTGCCTCTAGGGAGAACAATCTGGTAATTTAGAAGCAGGGTGGAGAGAGAAGCAGCTTTATACTAGGTATCCTTGTTTATCTCTTCAATTTAGCACCATGGCAAATTACTTGTTTTTAAAGAAGAGAGATCACAATCATTCGATTATTCCATTAATATTTACTGAGTGTCATGGTACAAGACCTCAGGGAGTGTCCATACCCTTTAAGAATTTACAGTGTCACTCAATAAATGAGATTCCAGCAGAGCTGAAACCTTTGGGAAACAATTTCTTTCCAAATAAGTTGAAGGTCGAGTGTACTTCCCAGATAGAAGACCCCACGTAGGTGCTGTTGGAAGACTCTGGAGGTGAGAAGTGCTTCTGTGGGCCTCCAGTGGAAAGTGCAGGATGAACAGAGAGAAAGGGTGGCAGGCCAGTTGTGGGGGGTGGGAGTAAGAAATGAAAACGGGAAAAGTGGGACTGTGGGGGTAGGAAAGGAGAAGAAGGGGCTCTGGGAAGACCAGCCAATATAGCTGGAGGTTTGTGTTCTTTGTTTATTACTTTTTCCTAACTCCTTAGTTCTGTCCCTGACTCTTCTGGCTTTGAAGAGAAGCCTGTGGTTCTACCTGAGTCACCCCATGAAAATGAATATGATGTAAAAATTGGGCCTCTGCACGCTCCTGAACTAGAGAAATCATTCTGATGCTAGAAATAGATATCCATTCACTTCAGATCAAATCAAAAGGAAGTTTCCCGAAGGGTTCAAGGAATCTCATAGAGCCTGAGTAAAGCTGAGCCTAGTGACATGAACTTGGAACTGGAGAGCTGTAATTCAAGATCTCTCTCTCCTCTCTCATCTTGGGCTGCAAGCTCTTTTGGGCCTGCCTCTCTCTATATACCTGTGTCATGTCTCCCTTGCTGCCCATCTCTTCTTGTTTTGTTACAGTTTCTGCTCCCATCTTGTTTCGAGTTGAATTGTGCCCCCTTCCATCCATATGTTGAAGTCCTAATGTCCAGTACCTCAGAATTTGACCTTATTTGAAGATAGGATCACTATAGGCATAATTAGTTAAGATGAGGATGATTTTTATGATCATGGTAGGCTCTAATCCTATATGACTGTGCCCTTACAAAAGGGGAAAATTTGGACACAGACACACGGGGAGAATGTCATGTTAAGACGAAGCTAGAGATTGGAGTGCCAAACAGGAGCCAGAGAATGCTGATGATCACCAACGAACCACCCGAAATGAGAGTAGAATTGGAACAAATCCTCCCTCATAGCCCTCAGGAAGAACTGACCCTGCTGACACTGTGACCTTGGACTTCTAGCCTCCAGAACTGTAAGAAATAAATTTATTTTAAACAACCTGATTTTTAGCACTTTGTTATGACAGCCCTAGAAAACTAATCTACCCCTCATATTAACTTGCTCCTGGCTTTGGTTTCCATGGTAGACCTGCTCACCCTAGAGTAGAGTGTAGACGGACTATGGACCCCGAGTCTGTTAGCCCACATTCCCACAAGAGAATCTGATTGACCTAAGGTCACCTGTTTATGGGTAAGCCACCACTGAGCTTGGTCCCATCATCTAAGTTCCCTCATCAGTGAGCAGAAAGGATTACATCCTTTGCTATAAACTGGTCACCCAGGTTCCTGCCCACTACAGACGATGTGGGAGGTGAGGCAGTTCCCAAAGAAAGGATGTCAAAAAAGGCAGGCCCTGTAGGCAATATCCTTTTCCTTTTAACATATCTCCAGGGCTCCCATTCCCAGTCTGAACAGGAGAATAATCAGGAAGAAATGGGATACTTAGGGAAGCCCTCACTGCTCAGTTCCCTTACCCATGGAATGGTAAAAACCCGTAATGCTAGCTTCTGGGAATAAAAAGTTGAAGAAGACACTACATTTCTGAAGGAGCTCACAAGCAAGAGAGGGAGATGGACAGTAAAATTCATTTGTTTTACTGGATGCTTACTGTGCTTGAAGTGCTTTGCAGGCATGACACAGTTTGATCCCCTCAGCAGCCGGATGGAGTGGACCTCTCTGTCCCTCTTCTACAGCTGAGGAAGCTGAGCCCCACAGAGATGAGGAAAGCTACCTGAGTCCACACAGCTGGCAGGTGGTAGATCTTGGCAGAACCCTCCACCTCCTGCCTTGCACATAGACCTGACTGTGCTGAAGAGTCAGAACAAATCCCGTGTGGAGCTATGGCTGGAAGTGCCATGATAAACAGGGATGCGAGGGCTGAGTGACAGGGACTAGTGCATGTGGAACTGCTGAGGGTGCACCAGGGCGCGGAGGGTGCATCTGGAGAGAAGCTTTCTGGCATCGGTGGAAGGTAACGGGCAAAGCGCGCTCTTGTGGAGAAGGCTGGACAGGAAGTGAAGGGTCAGGTGAAAAGGTCAGCAGTCTTGAACATCAGGCTGAGGAATATGGAATGAGAATATTAGGGACCACACACTTGTTTTCAGCACAATAGCATGATCTGAGCATATTTTAAAAGATGCTTCTGGCATCTCTATGAAGACAAAACATGGAAGTTTAGAGATGTGGCATGGGAGAGAATGATGGGGAGTTGAAGCAGAAGGAACTCAATTAAGGGCGTGACAAAGGGTTTAGAGACAAGAGACTCTGGAGAGGTATAATACAGAGGATGTTTGTGAGAACCAGTGGGAGAGAGGAATCAAAACATCTGGGGTCTCTCCTGCATTTCTCCTGTAGGTAGCTCTACAATGTGCCTCTAATCCAAAATTCCCATTTCTAAGGTTATTCTTTCCACCCAGTCCCCCCAATTTGGCACACACATGTGGACACAGACACACACATACACACATACACACTGCTGTGACCCACTGTCATATCTAGTGCCTTTATTTTACTGGAATGATCTCTTTTTCAGGAAGGCAAGAACTGTTTATATTCTTGACCTGATTCCAAACACCCAGCAAATCCCTGGGGAGCAATTAATTAAATGGTTATCTGTGTGTCTGGCTTAGAGATTTCTCCCATCCTCTCTCTTAGTCTTTGTCTCCGTCCTCCTCTAATCTTCCCTCTCCCCCTTCCCCCACATTGTAGCTACTGGTTAAGAAGCTAAATTTCATTTCCCTTGGTGGTGGAACATTGCTTTGTTTTCTAAAGACACTCACAATCTAAAAGCTTTATTTTTTTTCCCCTTTGTAACCGTGTTGGTGCTATATTTAGTAATTTTATTAAGGAGATAATTTACATAAATTCCATACCAGAGCCCTGCTGAGTAGCAAACTAACTAATTCTATTCTTCTTATTAGGGAAAACAGACAAACCAAATGAGATTTAAAGACTAGACGGATGAATTTACGTCTGAGTTAAAGTCAGGCCTGGGACCTCAGGACATGTATCTGGGGATCTGAGCAACAGAACACTGTGTTCCATCCACCAGCAACAGTTGAAAGAAGAGGTGTGGGGGAATAGATTTCAATAAAGGGGTGCAGCATCAGGAATTCACTTGGGGAACAGTGGGACTCTCTTTTGGAAGAGCATCCACAGATCTAAAATGGAAATATCCCTCCTCCATGTCCCCTCGAGCAGGTTGCAACCACAATTTGTACGTGCCAATGGACAGAGAGAGGGTCTCAGGGCCTCCCCAAGTGTGTCTGTGTCTGTTTGCTCTCCGACTTCCTTGCGCTTCACTTCAGCCCATGGTGTGAGGGACCAGGCCTATAAGATAGATTCATTCAATCTCTGTGTCAACACCAAGTCTGTATACATGGGCTTCTTAAATACAAGGGAACCCCATCCTCAACAAAGCCGATAAATGGAAAAACGGATCCATACCAAAGACATCAAGAGGTGGTTATTAGCTTCACAAAAAGACAAACTAGAGAATTCTTTTAAATGCTCAGCTCCCTCAGCACATTGGAAATGAGATTCAATTTAGAAAAAAATTTCAATTGATACACAACTTTTAAGAATGCTCTCCTGGTAAAAAGAAGGCACAGCAGGGACTAGACACTGATGGTGATTAAGAAAAGGAAGCGGACATAATTTCCTTCCTTCCCAATAGGACTGATATTAGCATGTAGTGAGGCCCGGTACATGCCAAACACTTTCAAACACGGTCAGCATGTTGAGTCCTCCTGGTAACTGTGGGAGAAGGAGATTTGTTTTATCTTACAAATGAGGAAATTGAGGTTCAGGGAGTCTTGCCCACAGGCAGTGAGGGGTGGAATCAGAATCAGAACTTGGGTCTTTTGTCTCCGTGCCCTTTCTGCCATTCCACAATTCCCTCTTTCTCAGAGACACATCTCCATGGGATTCCAAGGCAGGCCTCCCTTCTCTAAACAAACCCAGCAACTGACAGCATAAGCAACTCCCCTCAAAGTCAATATGCTTTTCTTCCAGAAAAGCAGTTGGATCATCCAGGACCCACTCCCCATCTGGGCTAGTAAAGACTCTCAGGAACTTTACAGATTCCTGACTTGTCTAGGCTCATTATCAAGGTCCTTCCCTCTGACTTGGATTTACATGCATTCCTCTGCCCTGAAGATTCCTCCTTTCCTATCATCTTCCAGATGTCGTAGAAAGGAAGCCTCTGGCCCCTGCCATACTTACATTCTCCCTTCTCCAACAGACTGGGGCTTTCTTTGGCTCAGACAAGAGCTTTTCATCCTTCCCATTTGCTGGATGGTTGGCTTTCTTGGCTAGTCTGATAACTACCTCAGATAATATCCAGGAACTAAGAGGGAAGAATATTCACTCACCCACCAGAGTTGGGGCTGGGATGAGGCTAAAGAGGTGCCAAGGATTAAAGTTGAAGGAAATATTCCTTTGTGAGGTCCACCCTGTTCTTATGTATCCCTGAGAGCAAAGTTTCCTTCAATTTTGTGCCATGTGCTTCTCTTGCTTCACCCCAGCCCAAGACTGGCCAACTATATCTCAGATACTACATGCTCTTAGACCCAAAAGTGCCTTTAAAGTTTGTCTAATGGTTTCGAAGGTTTTTGTTGTTGTTGTTGTTGTTGTTGTTGTTTTAGCGAACCAACATTTTTGTGGAAGTCCAAGTAGGGGAGTTTCTCTGATGACTAAAACCAGTGGTCATGATATATAACAAAACTCATTACTGAGGAAGGATGGAGCCTTGACCCTCCCTGAGGAAGGATGGAGCCCTGACAGGTCACTGTCACAGAAAACGCACCTTCCAGTACTGAAGAACACTCAGATATTTGTTGCTGAATCTTCTCACACAGAAGACACATGGGCTCCCTGGTACACAACCAGGACAATCTGAAACACAGTCTCCTGAAAACAATCACAGGAGTGAGGGACAAAGCCAGTGGGTAATCCATCTTTCTTGAAATACTTGGGAGACACTGCTCCCTGTCAGCTAACTTTCAGTCAGCTCCGGTTTCTTCCTTATGAAGACTTTAGGCCTTGTTGTGTTCTCCAAAAAGGGTGAAAGGGTGATCATGAGATGACAAAACAGTCTTCCATCCTGTGGGAGGTCCACCCACCTGGCTCTGTTTCCCAGGGACATCACCCTTTTCCCATGTTCACTCCCAAGAAAGCTAAAAGCCAAACCATGGGGGAAGTCATACAGTCTTGTTTTTTTATTATTGTTGGGTTTTGTTTTTGTTTTTGTTTGTCATGGTTGAGAAACACTATTGTTATCTTATTTCCCAATTTATTTTAAAACTACTTTTGAAGGTTGTTGAGCCATCTGAGAGGGGGCAGGGGGAAACATTCCATCAACAGCTAATTGACTATTATTCTAACTGGCTTTGCGCTTTTCTGTTCAAGCAACATTACTTTTTGTTTTGTTTTGTTTTTAATTGAGCTGTGGAGGGGCAAGAACAGAGCTCAAAGAATTTAAGCAGGGAACTAGAGATTCAAGGCCTGGGAATTCCAGCCCCAGTTCTCTCTGCTGTATAAGACTTCTGGGTAAATCATTTCAACTCATTCTGCCTGAGTTTCTCCCTGAACAGGGAGATTGTTCTCTTAGTGGCAGTCTGGCCAGTAAGGACAGAGAAGCTTTGGAGTTGGGGTGGGGGTGAAACTGAGCAACTGGGTTGTGTGACAATCCTACAGCCCAATGTTTCCCACCCCCCTCAGCCAGAAGACCTTGAAAACTCCAAAGTGAACTTAGTTTGACTCTAACCGTCATTTGCCTATGATCCCTTGTCGGGAACCTCAGTTCCTTCATCTTTTGAGGAAGAGGGAACAGTCACCTGCCACCAACAAGTAGAGAGTAAAGAAAACATTTATTAAGCACATGTAGGGTCCTCAACACCCATATTGCTTGAGTTTTTTCATTCAATCTTCATAATTTTATAAGGGTGGCATTGTAACCTTCACTTTTTGATAACAGCACTGAGGTTCAAAGACATTACACAACTTACCCATAGCTTCATATCTATTGAATTGCAGAATCAAACTAAAGTCCTCCTTGAAAGCTCTTTAAAGTCACAAGAATAACAACATATTACAAAATAGGTCTAGCCCAATACAGACTTCGGACTGTCTGTTTTCTTCATAATTCCGGCATTAGCTGCCCATGGTTATAAGCTGCAATGTCCAAATGCCTCTTCTCTGACAGTCTTTTCTCACCCTTCCCCCCACTCCCCTGCCCAGCTGTTTTTCTCTTCACTAGTCCCTAGACCTCCTGGGGTCTGGGCAGCCCTGGGGACAGTGGGCAGCCCTTCAGTACAGTCCAACTACACTTCTCTGTGTTCCAGAATCAATGGAGAGACTCCTGTGACTTTGAATAGCCACAAACAAGCAAATCCGGGGGACTGGGCTCAGAGAATATCTTTTCTACAGTTTTGTTCCTGTGGCTTTCTCAGCCTAGAATTTCTATCTTCTTCTATCATCCTCACCAAGTATCCTCCTTTAAAACCAGACTCACAAAGCACTGTCTCCAGGAAGTCACTGCAGTCTCCTTCCCATTGACCCCTGGCTTCATGTGCTGTCTCCACTGGTTTCCTGTGATGGCTGGTATAGGCCTCCTCCAAGACACTCAGATGTTACAAGAGAACCAGGCACAATGGGATGCCCTTATTGTATGGCAGCGACTGTGGTTGATTTTATTTATGTATAACCAATAGGTAGGAGGGGAGTGAATATCACCTGTGATGTGGAGGAACTGATTCTAGACATGAAGGCAGACACATGGCTTCCAGACATGATGGGATGTCTCAGAAGCTGCAGGACCTCTCCAAACTTCTTCACCTGTGAGGACTTTACCACCGAGTTATTGTGAGATGAAGAAGCAAAAGAAATCTGAAAAAAATACTGTAGTCCTTTGAGAATGATACTTTTTATAGGTATTTCTGTTGGATATAATAGGTGTTGGATAATAATAATAATAATCTGTTGGATATAACAGGTGTTCAGAGGAAGTAAGTTGTCCCTTCTTGTGGGGCAAGGACTGAAAACATGGTTAGTGAGAAACTCATAAAGAGGTGGCCTTGAAACAAACTTTGAAGTGCACGCAGGATTGAGAAATGCTGAAATGGGATGGGGTGGAAGAGGAAGAGAATGAGACCAAATGCTGAGAAACTGGCATCTATTTAGTCAAAACATTTTACTAAGCAACTAATATGCACCGACCATTGTTCTAAGTGCTTGAGATACAGGAGTGAAGAAGACTGACAAAGTCCTTGCCCTCAGAGGGCTTACATTCTAACTGGCAAAGGTTGACAATAAATAATTAAGTAAGAGTTCAAATGACTTCTGATAGCTTTCAGTAACATGAAGACAATATGTTAGGATAACCCTAGGTAAGAGTAAAAAAGGCCATTCTGAGATGATGACATCTCAGCTGAGAAGATGAGATAGAGGAAACACCAAGTGCAAAGGCCCTGAGGCAGAACAAGCTTGGCATGTTTGAGAAACCAAGAAAATGGCCAGTGTGGCCAGAGCAGAATGCTCAGAGAAAAGTAGGATGTGATGAAGGCTAAGGTCATTATCCAGGGAAGACTAACTCATCAATCTGGATAGGAGTTGAGGTAACACGATCCTGGAAAACTAATTTGCAAGTAAAATCAGGAAGCCTCAGACACTAAATAAAAGTGGATATACTTTATTCTCCAGGAAAACTATCTCATGAATGCCCAAGCCACGTCTGCAAGGAAGATCCTTTGGGACACTCTCTATATATTTCTCATAAAGTAAGGTGACTTTGGGGATGTCAGAGGCACTTGATCCAGAGCACTAAGGAAACAAGGCAAAGGGAGGTGTGAGATTGTTGACTATGTTTTACTACAGAATACGTGAGCAGAAAATCATCCAATTTATCCTCCTCACTAAGAGAATAAATGAAGCCCAAAGAAGGAAACTGAGGCCTGAGAGGGTGCAAGTAGAAGATACAACTGATGTTCATCAACCCTGGTTCTCTTCTACCAGGGATGATAATGTGTCACTTTGGGGCCCAAGCATTTAATGGTTGGTGTTCAGCTCTGATCCTGCCATGGTAATCACTTGTTAATACAAAGGTGCTATAAGACAGATGCAATGTGGAACACTGAGCCAACAGCTGGAGGGCTGCTTCCCTGGAGGATTACCCAGATCCAAAATAAATGTGCCAAAGAGAGAAATAGGTTGTGTTAATTTACTAATCTGGATGAGATTACTTGTTATAGCAGGATAACCTAACCTGTAATGACTAATACAGAGTTCAGGCAAAATAGCCCAACCTGCTATGACTAACATGGTTTCTACTCTAACAGTTCTATAAGTTTTTAGCATGTGTGTATATGTGTGTGTGTGCTCATGGATATGCGTGCACTGTTGCATATGAGTAACTGTATGTGTCCACTTCGGGGGGCCCGTGTCTGTCTGAGCATCACCATGTTGCTAGGAGGACTGTGGTACCCTCCTCATTCACCCTGACCCCCTGGCTGAGCCTGAACAACTTCTAGGAAGCCTATCAGAGCATGCCTGTCAGGTACCATTAAGGCCTGTTCATGACTTGCAGAGCTGGGGCCTGGAACCAAAAGGGGTCAGTGCCCCTCCTGAGGGTCCCAGAGCACCTTGTAGGGTCCCCTGAGTTACTCATTTCCCAAAAACTCCCTCCAACCGTTTCTAGCCAGGGGTGTTGGCTGCAAAAGCCAATTTAATGTGAGCTGCCTAAGAGCAAAAGGTGGAATCAGCAATGCTCAAGAATCTACAGATCTGAACCCTTTCCTCCCCCTGCCTGCCCTCCTGCACCCATGGGCCTGGGGCCCTTTGTGCATGCCTCGGTAACTTACACTCACCACAGTGCTTCCATTTGTACCTCATTTTATAATAGGTCATTCCCAACTCACTATCTCCTCACTATAAGCCAGAAAGGAAAGCCAGGCAGGAATAGGAACCCCATTTCACCGGTGAAGAAAACAAGGTTCATCCCACAGGTGGAGATATTAGCTCCAACAGCTTATGAGTGGAGGACAAGAGCCAGCACCACCGTGTCTTGCCAGCTCCAGTGTTCTTTCTCACGTACTTTCTTGGACTGACACCAGTTGGCCAGGAAAAATAAATAAATGCTAAATTTTCCACTTGTCTGGAAACATTTTTGGCTCTCCTCTACATAATGCTAATAAGATGAGAAGAAAAGAAATCATTCCATCAATATTTCTGGCTTCCTTGGATACACTTCTAATTAAAGTTAGACTGCCAGGGGCCTTCTGGAAAGGGCTAAAAATAAACTTGGGATGGAGGAAGTTTGTTTGAGGGGGGAGGTTTGGAGGTAAGAGAGTGGGGTAGAGAGTGCCATGGCCTAAGGAGACGAGGCTGGTAGAGACTTTCAGTGTAGGCAACAGCTGCCCCCAGCCTCCATCTCTATTTATTTCTTTTCCTCATCGTCTTCTCTTTGAATAATGTGTTTTTGCTGCTACTTCAATCCCAGCCCCTGTTCTCCGCATTAACATGTATATTGCTTGGTTAAGGGCTATCTGGCCAGTCGGTTCTAAATAACTGGAAAATGACAGGAAGGTGATGGGGGCAGGATGAATGAGCGGCTCATCAAAAGCTTCTGACTGCCTTTGTCATTTATAAACGAGTGCAGGACTGACTTCCACAATTCCATCTTGAAATGCATGCTTCTAAATAGAGTAGGGACAGCCCAGCTAGGCTTGCCTCCATGATCTCTCCCTCCCCGGGCCCCAGGCCCAGACCCTGGGGCCATGTATTTACTCACAGCCATCTGCCACACTTCTCCTTCCTCAGAGCCAGGCACTAAGAGTCACAGCTGCCCTCAGGGAGCTCAAGCCTCCACAGACAGATACTAAACCACTAAACCACAGCTTTATGTTCAGTGCATTAAGTGCCCGGACATGGCATGGGCAGGGTAGGGCACTCTGGGAACACAAAAGGACACTCCATCCAAATGGGCTCTGATCTGGGAAGGCTTCCTGAAGGAAGTGACCCCTGACTGGAGTGAGGATAAACCAAATAAACGTTAGCTTGATGAATTAGTACTCCAACCCCACCAGCCCCAAATCCCCTCACCACGGGGGCTGTTACATGATGCTGTTTACTTTCCTTCATGGTATTTTCCACTTATACACACATATACACACAAAAAAATAAATAAATTCAAAATGTGTACATACTTTCATTATTTGTTTTTCCTAAGCTATATCTCTCTCCACTACAATATACTCCAAGGGACCAAAAACACCGCATCTTGTTAACTGCTATAACTTTAGCATCTCGCATCACGCCTGGCATATAATGGCAGCTCAGTATTATATTCTGAATTGAAGGATAAACAGATGAACGGGAGAATGTTGGAGGCAAAGGGACCAGCCTCTGCAAAAGCAGGGGCCATGCAGCAGTGTTAGGGAGCTAGAGAATTGTGCAGAGCATTCCTGTGACTGGGGTGAGGTGCTGGGAGGGAAGGAAACTAGCAGGTAGATGAGGGCCAGAGTCTGCAGACCTTGTGAGCTATTTCAAGTCCAGACTTCAAGGGCAGGGCAATGGGGAACCATTGAAGGATTTTTAACAGAGAGCAACATGATTGGGTTTAACCTCAGGAAGACTGGAGGAGGAGGAGGTGTGGATAGGTTGGAAGGCAAAGTGGCAGCCAGTAAACTGAGAAGCTGTTTGCTGTCATGCAGGAGAGAAGACTGGGTGTCACCCCTCCACAGGAAGGCCAGCACAGCCATTTTGAGGAGCTAGTGCTGGGCTAGAAGTCAGCACATGGATTCTGGGCTGAGGCACCAGGCAACCTACACATGCTTGCTGGTCTGAAAGGAGAGAGGAGAGGAAAGAAGACACAATTCCCAGTCGGGACTGCACTGCCTGGGCACTCTTGACCGGGAGCTTTTACCTCTGAGTTGATGTCCGCTTGTCTCCCCAACTTTAGCCCTCCGGGGCCAAAATAAGGGCTGTATTAAATAATCCTAAACACTCTTTCTGTGCCAGGTACATGTTCCAGGCATTTGATATGTCTTATTTAGTCCCCACAACACACTCTGAAAGTATGGCTCCGTTGTCAGCTCTCAGTACATAGCAGCTGTGCAGCCATTCCTGCTGTTATCACTAACACTACTGGCTTATCACCACCCATCCTTGTAACAGACATGGGAGCAAAACGGGATGATGTTGTCCTCCCTGCCTTCACAGGTATAGAAACTGAGTTCAAAAAGGTCTGTGACTTTCTCAAAGGTACCTGGTTAACAAGGAACAGAGTAAGTATACAACTCAGTGCTGCCAAAGGAAGGACATTCACAGAGGCCAGGCGCTGAGCTGCCACTGCCCCATAGCTTCTCTCTACGATGCTTCACAAACATTAGGGTGTTATTATTCCCCTTCTGTTTGCAGATGAGAAAACACATTTAGAGAGGCTAAAGGATTCACCCAAAGTCACATAGCAAACACAAGAAAAAGCCAGAATTTAACCTTAAATTATTCTGCCTCCAGGGTTCATGTTCTTTTAATTCTTTCACACTGCTGGGATTCAGAGTGCTAACTCCCTGAATCCATCTGTCCATTTTACAATTACATATTCTACCCCTACCCCATGCCTGGCACTGAGCTCTAAACCTGAATATTTACTCCTACCTTTTCTGACATGGCGCAGAGGAGAGGATGTTTCTGGCTAGGGTTGGTGGTCCACAGTGATTCTGATTTTGGAAGCTGGAGTACCCACAGGGCTTGCAGGACAATGCTGGGAACCTTCCTCTATTCCGGGAGAGGATCAAGACAGTCAGGGTCACCACCCCCACTGGATTCCCAGAAGAGCCACTGCTGCTTGTAAAACATTGTCCCTTGCAGCCTTCAGGCTTTAGGTGCAATGCTGAGTTAATCCTCCAAACACCCACACCCTCTACACCCTCTCAGCGCTCTGTATTTGCCACCAGGCAGCACAGGACAGAGCGCCAAGTGCTCTCAGTGAAGCTGTAGTGTGGGTTCAGACCCAGCACCTCCTCCATGAGTTCTGGGCATGTCACTTTACCTCTCTGAGCTTCACTGATCTTCCTTGACAAATAGAGGTAATAGGCACTCTTTATTGGGTGGAGGCCCACTGGAGTTGACTGCACTGATTTTCTGAGCACATGTAGAAAGTTCTCATTAATGAGACCCCTCATTTTTCCTTATTAGGAGGTTTAGAACCTGCAAATTAGGCCCAGACTTGGACAAAGGTAGTGCTCATCATCTATCCACCCAGGATTTGGAGGGAATCTGTGCCATCCATGGATCTGCAATGCCAGAAACGCCAGCCTCTTCCTGGGCAAACAACGTATCTGAAGTGCCTGCCACCAACCAGCTGCACAACCTTGAGAAAGCCGTAGGTCCCTTTGGTCTATTCTCTGACACAGGAGTCTGGGGCTGAACTGTGTGGCACCTTCTGGTTCACAACTATGGACCAAGACCAGGGCGTGGGTGAAAAAGCCCAGTGACTTTTCTTCACCCTCTTCTTTCAAAAAAGCAAGTACTCCTGGGGGAGGTAATGCATTACCTCATCACCCATTAAAGGACGTTTTAACACTTACAGGGCAACTTCCTTTCAATCTTCCAAACAAAGAGAAAGTACAAGCTAAAGGAAGGAAACCGTACAGGCCATTGGATTGACTCACTAATGGGATAGTGTTGAGTTAGCTCATCCTTATCACTTTCCTCCCATGTTGACATCAACAAACATTTAATGAGCATCTGCTGGGTACAAGCTACTTTTCCAGGTGCTAAAGAGTTTTTCCAGCCCCCCAAAAGCCTATAGTTTAGGTAGAGCAATAGGACATATTGTCATGAAAAGAATCGCAAATGTAAAACTCAGTGCCTTCTGGGTGAACCATAAGAGCCGTGGACACGGAAGCATGGGGGTGTTTGGAACCCTCCTCCCTCTGCTCTTCTCTCCCTCCCACCAGCAATGCTGTCTCTCTCATTCTCACCTCCCCCCAGAGACTGAGGGCCTCCCAGCTGACTCTCTGCCTTCAGCTTGCCCAGCCCATCCCTAAAAGTTCTCACAAGGAAGTGTGTGTATCCAGTCTCATTTGAGAATAAGGTCTAAATTCCTTAGCAGCTTAATTGTCTAGAAATCTTACTGTCACTGGGGACTAACCTAACCATGAGCATGCCTCTACTCATGTTTGTCCATCAGGCTGCTATAAAAAACACCGTAGACCATGTGGCTTAAACAAGACTTTTACTTCTCCCAGTTCTGGAAGCTGGAAGTCTAGGATCAAGGTGCTGGCAGATTCAGAGTCTGGTGAATGCCACTTTCTGGTTTATACTGGAGCCTTCTTTCTGAGTCCTCACTTGGCAGAAGGGATGAAGGAGCTCTGTAGGGTCTTCTTCATAAGGACACTAATCCCATTCATCAGGGCTTTACCCCCATGACCTAATCAGCTCCCAAATTCTCCTAAAACTGTCACCTTGCTCATTAAGTTTCAACATATGAATGTTGAAGGGAGACAAACATTCAGTCCACAGCAGTGTTCCTCCACCAGCCTTAGAAAGCATACTTACTACAAACCTCCCCGCCCTCCAGTCTCCTACTCCCTTTCCTTATTAAAATTCAGCACACCCTCAAAGCACAATTTAAATGACATCTGTGTCACAAAGCTTTCCTTGATCCTCCAAGTCAGAATTAATGGCTCCCTTCTCCTGCTCCTACATTGTTCTTGTCTTTCTACCACAACTGCACCTTTTACTTTCATTATAATAAGTTGTCTACACATCTGTTTCCCTCACTGGACTGAAAGCTCCTCCAGGGCAAGAACCATATATTATCTGGCTATGAATCCTATGCCCTCGTTACTCAAAATGAGTGAATCAGCAGCATGGCAGACATGGGAGCTTGTTAGGAATGCAGAATCTCAGGCCTCTCTCTGAACCCACTGAACTGGATTCCAGTTTTAACAAGATCCCTGGGTACTTTGTATGCACAGTAAAGTGTGACAAACTCTGCCTAGGGAGCAACTTGTACACAGTGCCTTGCACACTGCAGTCATTCAGAGAGCATTTAACTGATGAATAAGTGAATGAATATGGAGAGGGTCATCAAAGACCACTCACAGCATCACCCACGGCCATTCCTGAGACTTGCAGATCTTTCTTAGCTGTTTAAATAGAGTCATCTACAGAGAAAAATCCTCCTACACTCGCCTCTAACTTTATTTCCCTACTTCCTCCCCTAGAATAGGGCACCTCCCACCTCCCATGGACAGGCATGTCCCAAGCTCAAAAATATAATTAGAAAAAATAGTTTTTACGGCAGCTCATCCATAACCCACCCCAAAGCTGTGCCGGAGCAGAAGAGGCAGTCCATCAGGGGCTGTGAGTGATGGTCCAGCTGGAGGGTCATGTGGGGAGGGAGCCCTGCTCCTATCCATCATCCCTTCTCTCTTCATAACTGCAGACCTCACAGCAAGGCAGGATGGCTTCTTCCAGGTCTGCAGGTGGGCCGCTACTCTTCATCAGCCTCAGCACTGTTTCTCCTACATTCGTTACCCACCTGTGCAATTTCCACAAACACAAAACCTGCTAGGAAACCTCCATGAGACAGACCTGTCACCAGAGTGTAACAAGGACACCAGGTAACCTCTTAACTACCTGCTCACCAGCTGTGATGGTTAATTTCATGTGTCAACTTGACCAGGCTAAGGGATGCCTAGATAGTTAGTAAAACATTATTTCTAGAAGCAATTAGCATTTGAACCAGTAGACTAAGTAAAGAAGATAGTCCTCATTTGTGTAGGGGGGCATTGTCCAATCCGTGGCTGGCCCAAATGAAATGAAAAGGTGAAAGAAAGATGAATTTCCTCTCTCCCTGAACTGGGACATCTATCTTCTCTTGTCCTCTGGGGACACTCCTGGTTCTTAGGCCTCTAGGCTTATGCTGAAACTAAATGACCAGCTTCCCTGGGCCTCCAGTTTATAGATGGAAGACAGCAGAACTTCTCAGCCTCTGTGTATGCATGAGGTGATCCCTCTAGTAAATCTCTTTCTATATGTTTCTATCATCACTGGTTCTCTTTCTCTAGAGGACTATAACACACCACGACACTCACACCTCAAGCACCTGGGAAACTATATAGATGAATAGTTTACCTGACAATTGAGCAAACCGTAATCATTGTCTGAAAATAAGTCAGATTTGTGGACTCATAGAGTCAGAAAGGTCAGAGGTCATTAAGACCACATCCTCACATTTCAATAAATCAGCCAATTTGTGCTATACATTATAAAGAATTTTTTAAAATCTTATTATTATTTACATTACTTTGACTTTGTAGGATTTTCTACCCCTTTCAAATTGCTTTTATATTTATTATCTCCTGAGTCAGGCTAACAGGAAATATTATCACCATTTTACAGATAGAGAGCCTGAGACCCAAAAAGATTAAGCCTTTTCCCTTTTTTTTTTTTTTGTAATTTATACCCTCCTTATATTCAGAAAGTATTTTGGGTAGCTTAAAATAAATTCATATTAAAAATAAAAATAAAAGTAAAACCATATTTACATAATGACTAGCATTTGAAGTTTAACTATAGAAACATTTCCACATTTGGCCAAAAAGTATGTGCTGAAAACATGTTAATGACAATTTAAGTGCTTCAATTTATGAAGAAAATAACCATTTTCAGGTTTTATTTGTTCAATAAACTTATATTAAACATTTAAACAACACTTAACTACTCATATATGTAGGAATATAAGATAAAGTATAAAAAAAATCCAAACTGTATAGGCAAAGGAGGAAAGATTATGCCAAGAAACAGGAATGAACTCTTCACTAGAACAAGCTTTAATTTGTTTCTGGACTTCCTAGCAGGGAAAGGAAAAAAGGGAACACAATGTGTCACAAACCTAATCGTTAGAGGAGAGTATACTTACGCAGAAGAAACAAATATTTCCTAACACTGAGTCCTAAACAGAATTTGTCAGTAGAGTCTTATACAAATAGAATTAAGTAAGATATTAGGTCATCTCTTCAGCAGTGACTATCCAGATGATCCAGAAACATTCTTTATATTAAGGGTTTGCATTTGAATCTTAAAATTAGGTTCAGTGTCTTGTCTCAGGAGAAGTGTCTCATGGAAGCATCATAGATCCCTTGGTCTCCTATAGCTACTGGCTAACCTCCCTTCTTCCTCTCTCAACCCAAAATTTTTAAAGATAGTCCATTATGTACAGTCTGCATTGCCATATCTCCTACTTACTCTTTAATTCACCAAAACCAAACTTCTACCCCAACTCTCCCCTGAGGATAGCTCTCCCTAATGACACTTTGACCACCACCAGTAGGCATGTTTATACCTTTTATCACTTGATACTTTCAGTTCCATCCAATATGTTCCTGTCCTTGGCTTGGGACTGCCCACTGCCTTAACTCTTCCTCTCCTGGTACTGTGTGGCTGTTCATTCTCGGGGCTTCTCTCCCTTCTGCTGTGCCTTCGACTCCCTGGGGGAGCTTAGGCATTCTCAGCGTATGAACCACTACTCTAAACAGAGGAATTCCAAATCTCCACCTCCAGCCAGAGTTTTCCACTTACACCTCCATCAGATCCTTGTACACACAAGTGTCTGCTGGATGTCTCTCCCTTAAGTTCCCAGATTCTTGACTCAAACTTCTCAAACTAAATGACCATGGACTCTGCCCATCCCTCCCTTCCCACCCTCTTATGCATATCCCTGGGTCCTACCAGGGTCTCTGTCTCAGCCTGGATCTTCTTCTTCTTCTTCCCCTTCCATGGAACCAACCAACAAGTGCTGCTTCTTTGACTTCCTGAATACTCTCCCATCCTCTCTCTCCCCAGGAACTACTACTACCACTACAGTCTCCCAATTCATCTCCTGGCTTCCCCCAAATCCAACCCTCAAACTGATGCCAAAGAAAATACAAATCAGAATGTGCCCTATGTTTAAAAATTTGTAATGGTTCATCATCATTTATAAGATAAACCCCAATCTTCTTACTGTGGCCTATGAAGTACTCTATGATCTGTCCCAGACTCATCTCTGGGCACTTCCTGCTCACACACAGCAGCCATAAATCCACACACATGCCCTTCTCCACCAAGCACAGCCATCCTCTCCCAGCACGCTCATGCCGCACACTTTCTAGCTGTTTGCCTTTGTTTTGGTGGCCTTGCACACCTAGTATGTCCTTCTTTTTCTTATTCTCCCAGATATCTTCTGTGATTCAGGTCAGTGGTCCCTCCTCAGGAACTTTCCTCTAGATCCCCAGACTAGAAAGGGCCTCTTACATTGTTACATCCATCTTCCATCTGTCTCAGTGACACTACCGTAGTTCCTTGTTTGCTTGTCATGTGTCTGTCTCCCTAAGACAATAAGCAATCTCTACACTAAACTGCTCAACTGTCCTAGAGTACAAGTGCAAGTGTTTGATGAATGAATGAATGAATGAGTGGTTTCTTTATAGAGGAATTGGGACTGCAACCCCGATATCTTTCAGTCTACTTCAAAACTCTTTCTCTTCTACTCCTCTGACTCACAATCCATGCAGCCACACTCTCTCTCTCTTCAATTCTTGCTGGAGAAGAGGGAAGACAATGTGTAGAGATCTAAAGTGATAATAAGAACAAGAAATATTTACCCAGTCCCAGCAGCATTCCTAGAAGACTTAGAGGAAGATAACACACAACAGTGGGTGGTGGGATGATAAAAAGGCCAACCCAGGACTCTGGGGACAGGAAAACCATGAAAATGTTCAGGCAGGAGGGCAGTTGCAAAGCAAGGGAAGAAGGTAAAACTCCAAAGACTGGGAAAGCTGTTTAGAAGTTAGGCTAGTTTCAAGAGAGATGAAGAAGGAAGTTATGGAGAAGACTTAAAACTACAGCCTGAGGTAGGACACAACAGTGATGTTCAAAGGAGGAAAGTAGGACATTGAGGCAGGTGTTTTGGGGACAAGTGGTCCAAAGAGAGAACAGGAGTTTGGTCAGGTTGCCAGGTGACCATAAGAGCCAAGGAAACAGAAAAAAACTCATGTTCAACAAGGCCTTACTGAAAGAATTGTCTTTTTTTTTTTCCTCTCTGTCCTCCTTCTTTTCTTTCTTCCTTTCTGAGGGAAAATGTAGTAAAAACCTAATTGCTTCTTCTATTCAGCATCAGTAACAAAACTATATTCATAATTTATCAGTTCTGAGGAATGTGCACATTTGGAAGTATCTGGGTGCTTTAAGGAGTGTGTGGCTGAGGGACCCTGACTGGGGAGACAATTACCATCACTAGGTACTCTGCTTTTCCAGGAGGCTCCTTCAACCAACTGTTAGCCAGACAGAAAGCTATTCAGGGCTCAGAAGCAGAGAATTAATCTCAGGCTGGAGAGATGCCCTGGTAGACTAGGTGGAAACTGGGAAATACTTTCCCTCAAAATCTATTCCTTTATCTTATGACAATGGCATCAATCCAGACTCAAGAGACATAATTCCAGTCTTGGTTTTTCCAATAACTCCCTGCGATCTCAGCACTCCTTAACTTTGTATGAATAAGATGGCATTACTACTATAACACCTCCAATGATGTTGTGCCGTGGGGACAACATATAAAGAGAGCATTTGTTAACATCCTTTGAGACCTATAAGAAGTCTTTGCATTTCTCAGGGATATCACAATGGCAAGTGCGTTTCCTGACCTTTTGGTCCTAAGACTGCCTTTGTGAATCCTAGGAAAGGACCCTGCGTAAACCAGGTTGAAAACAGACCTCTGATCTCACAGTGGTCTGGATGGCACTGCCACATCGAATTTTTTATCAGTGACAATAAGATTTTTTATAATCACTGACTGAGTTTAATAAGGAATTTAAAATTGAGGTTCTCAGACCCTCTTTAGCCCGAGAGCCTTAGGTTCACCTTAACCGATCCCTTGCTGGCATGTAAAGTGAAGACCATAAGCACTGAGATGCCAGCAAACTCAGCCTCACTGTTATGCTTGTCCTCGGGTCCCTCCTTTCTGAAATTTAATCTATAAGGTTCACAATGTTGTGTGAAGCCCTGTAGGGGGAGGGACACACAGAGATGGGCTCACCAGCTGGGGGTGGAGATGACACACTGGACATATCAGGAGGACAGGGAAGTGTTATTAAATTGGTTCTAATGATTGAGGCCATGGGTGGCCAAAGATCAGTGAGTAGATCAATGAGGGCAGGAACACCTTGAGAGGGGTTTGCAGAAAAGAAAAAGTTGTCTCGGGCCTTAAACGATTTAGGTGAGGAGAAGAAAGAAGAAAAGCATTACAGGAAAGGGAAGAAGCTCAAGAAAAAGCAAAATATTTCAAATGAGAACTTAGGAGGAATTAGAAAATGAGAATATCTGAGTAGGATGGAGCTCGGTTACAAAAGGCTGTAAAAGTCAGGCACGGGATTGGGAGACCCAAGACAGAAAGGAACATAGAAAGAACACTGATTTTGGACTTGGCTCACCTTGGTTTGAATCTTGTCTCAACCAATGGATAACACTGGGCAAGTTATTCAACCTTAGTTGTTTGTTCTCAGATAAGCTCTTGATTTTGGTGTTTGTTTGTTTGTTTGTTTGATTTTAAGATGCTCTATATTATATCTTATTGTCCCCTACTTCTTTCCCAAAAAACCAAATCAGCCAATGCACAACAGAGATTAGCTCCTGGTTTCTGGATTAGATGAGACAATCTGGGACACTGGATGAAGGAAGAGTCTCAGGCTGTGGGCACTTCCTTGGCCTCTAGCAGATGCCAGACAATTTGAATAACAAAGAGTGCCATGGATCTCATTAAGGAAGCTCTCAGTTTAGAAGAAATGGTCAGTGCCTGGACTTAGAGCCAGTTTAATGAAAATAGTAATGGTGATATGATGGTATATTAACAACAACATGTCTTGGGGCACCTGGGTGGCTCAATCAGTTAAGCATACAACTTGGTTTCAGCTCAGGTCATATTCTGGGATTGAGCCCTGCATCAGGCTCAGCACTCAGTGCAGAGTCTGCTTGTCCTTCTCCCTCTGCTCCTCTACCTGAGCTCTTTCTCTCTCTCTCTCATAAATAAAATCTTAAAAAAATAGCGTATATTGTGCACTTAATATGCACCAAGCCTTGTGCTAAACGTTACACATTAATTATGTCATTTAATCCTCTAGAGCACTTGTGAGATAAGTAGGACTGCAATCTTCATTTCATAAATAAGAAATCTAAGCCATGAAAGGTATTAAGTAACTTGCTGAAGGTCACACATCTAAGATGTATCAGAGATAGATTTCAAACCCAGATAGTCAGACTTCATACTCTCACTTTTAACCACTGTGGTTTATAGATCAGACCAGAGCTAGACAAGATTCTGAGAATCATTTAAAACATGAAATTTCTAGGGTTTCCAATTGCAGTGAACCTTAACTGTTTGGACCAAGTATCTCTCCCCTTACCTTCTTACCTTCTCCTGTTAGCAGTACTCCACACTGTATTTAGAGAACCACCCTTCTCCCAGCTGACCCATTTGAGTTAGGGAGATCTGCCAATCTGCCAATGGGTAGGTAGGTCTCCTTACCCATCAGCCTTGGACTATGATCCAGGCTGGGCCAATCAGAATTCTTCCCTGGAATTTTCATTAGTTAAAGGTGAAAAACTGTTCTTTCTTTCTCCTGGGATTTCCAAGTATAAGGATATTACTCTAGAATTGCCAATTAACTTGCCCTTAACTAAGTTAAGAGTATGAGAAGGTTGCTGACACATATGAAGACTGACTTGAGAGATGAAAAGAGACAGAAATAAAGTTTGAGAAAGAGGAAAAGAGAGAGTGAGATTTCTGCCTTTGCCTTTTATCCCTACACCTGCTTATTTGAAAATTGATTATATATATTTTTTTTCCTTAAGTTAGTATGAACTGAGTTTCTGTCACTTGAAATCACAAGAGTCCTGAGCAATATGCCAATCCTTCTAAAAGGTTTAAGGGCAGGGATACCTGGGTGGCTCTGTCAGTTAAATGTCCCATTATTGGTTTTGGCTCAGATCATGATCTCAGGGTCTTGAGACAGAGTCCTGCATTGGGCTCTGTGCTCAGCAGGGAGTCTGCTTGGGATCTTCTGCCCTTCCCCTGGCTGATGTTTGCTCTTTCTCTCTCAAATAAATAAGTAAATCTTAAAAAAAAAAAAAAAAGTTTTAAGAGGGAATTTCATACCCAACAGAGCCCCAATTTTTAAAATTTCTGTGACTATTACATAGGAGTACATACTTTTCAATGCCTTTTTGGAGAACAGAGGTTAAAATGATCTGCTAGAAGGTGATTCATGATTATACCTTTGATTTTGATGATAATAATAATAATGATATTGTTAATTATAGTAATTTTATTATCGTTGACTTATTGAATGCTTGCTCACTGCATGTCAGCTACCATGCTCAGAACTGTGCTTGCCTTATCTCATATGATTCCAGTAGTCCTGTGAGTAAAGGGCTCCTATTATCCCCACTACACAGATAAAGAAAGTGAGACATAAGGAGGGTTAAGAGATGGCAGGCAAATGGCACATCTGAAGTTCAAATTCAGATCCATATGACTCTAGACAGCTCTAATACTTACACTCAACTCAGTCACTTCCCTGATAGCATCCAAACATAATATTACAACAAAGCTTATGACAAGCATTTCCCTTATGAAATGGAAAAAAAAAAATAGTGGAGGGGGCAAGTCAGCTGCCACCTTCTGAAGCAGAAAAAAAAAAAAAGAAAGAAAAAGAAATACTCAAAGAGGAGCATCTTCAAAAAACAAAGCTCAGGAAACTAAACATTACAATAAGCTTTAGAAAAAGACTATATTTTGGAGAACCTGTTATTTAAACAGTTGTTATTTTGCTGAGCCAACTGTCCAATTATGGGATATCAATTCTGTCTCAGAGCTCTGTGATAAAATGGACTAAAAGCAATGCCATCAAAAAGTGTCCCTAGTCCAGCTCTCTTCAGATGCCGCACAATAAGATGTGTGAGTATTCAGACTTTAAACATCTTCACCATGAAATCAAGATGGTCTTACTAAGCTGGGGGTGGAGGTGAGGATCATGGAGGTTGGAAAGCAAGCCCTCTGAGAAACCCCACATGATGGATGGGAAACTGTTACAGATTGTTCCCTCAGGTGACAAGACAATGTCCCTCCTTTACTTGTGTTCTCCTTCCACCTACCACACATACACTGGACCTCCTCTACCTGCCACTGTTGTGGCATGGTTTACCACTCCTATCACTGCATTTCCTCATGTCTGGGGCCTGTGTTGGCCTCTGTTCCTGTTGACTTGCTGTGAGAAGGCATCATGTGTTCTCACAGCATCCAGCACCTATCAGGGTCTCTCTTGCCTTGGAAGCCAGGAGGCAGGATAAGAGGGTAAGGACACATTCCCATGTAAGATCCTAGAATTTTTCCTGCATGCTCCATATGCCAAGCTACCAGGTAGTCCATGTAAAAACACCTCCAATTAGCCATCAAGGACACACCTTTCCCCAAACCAGCTCAAAAGAAGAAAAGGCAAGTCTTTAGGATCACATCATGAGATTCAGAAGCTTTTGCCATCTGGTAATACTCACCATCTCTTTGTTGCATTTATTTATAACCTCTTTTGCTTCCATCCTTTCCATATTTTCCTTCCTGGTGACTTCTGCGTTCAAATATTTGATCCACTTAACACCCTAGTTTCTCAGTGCCTGACATCACTGCCAATAATCAGCTCAGAAATCCTCTTAGCCCATCTCAGCCAACAACTTCCATGCCCATAGCCCAGACTGTTATTACCAATTGCATCATCTCTAATATCTTGATGTCAAACATGCATCTGACCATTATCACCAATATTCCAGTTTACTCTCTACTACACCTAGTTCAATAATATTTGACCCTCTAGAATTTCCAGATCAAAAAACGTATGCTTACTGTTTATCCTACTTTTCATGTTTTCACTCCATCTTCCTTTATTAAAATCAATCCATTGTATAAGCCATCAGTTCCTTTTACTTTCCATCATGGAAGCCATCCCGGACACCTCTAACCCTTGGTTAAACCCAACTCTCCATCTGCCTCATAATTGCATCCAGCTGAATGGAAATGATGAAAAAGATGCAAACACCTTGACTGTTCTCATCTTAAATCCATGACCACAGACCCCAAGGAGAACAATGTTCTTGCCTCATTTTTCTATTCATTTTATCGACATGGTAATTATTTCACAACTTTTCAATTCTCAAATCTTTAATTCCCCTTCTTATGTCTTCACTCTTTGATGTTGGTCTATTTCACTGAGAACACAGAAGCAATCAGAGAAATTCCTTCTCTTCCTACAGCCACAGTTCCCAGTCTCTGTGCCAACAGGCTCTGCCTTTTCTTCTGCCAGAAGAAAAATTCTTCCTAGAGGTCAACCTTTCCACTGTCCAGAGGACCCTGTTTCCTTTCACTTACAAGATTTTAATGCCTATAGTTATTCTATCACTCTCTAAGAATAGCATATCACACAGAACATAATGAAACAATACACATCTTTTTAAAGAAGCAGCAGTTCTCACAGCTACTCTTTACTTGCTCCCTTTATAATAAAATTCCTGATTATATATATTTTTGGTAATTCTTATCTTCATTGATTTACCTTCCAATTGATCTTGAACTCTTTTCATAGAAGACTGCTAGTGTTCCCAACTATTGCCTCCTTCTTTCTGTAAGGCTCATGGTGCCATGTGACGGGCAGTGCCTCCTGCAAGTGGAGTATACCTCTCACAATCATCAGCAGGCTTGGCTGCGTGGCTGGCTTACCCAATAGAATCATAGTAGACATAATATGAGCTATGTTTGAGTAAAGTTTTAAGAGGTATGCCAAGTTGCCACCAGCAATCTTGCTCTTCCTCTAAGCTACGATAACTGCAAACCCCAGATTGGAGCTATTCTTTCAGCTTAGGTTTTAAAATGAGAAGTTATAAGGAGTAGAACTTTAGCTGACCCACAGCTGTCAATAGGTAACATAAACAACAAAACATTACCATTTGACAAGTCCTTGAGAGTTGGTAGTTGATCATTATGGCAGCCTTATTCAGCAAACTCTGACTTTTTTTTTTTTTAAGATTTTATTTATTTGAGAGAGAGAGAGAGAGAGAGAGAGCGCACAAGCAGGCAGAGAGGCAGAGGAAGAGGGAGAAGTAGGTTCCTCACTAAACAGGGATCATGACCTGAGCTGAAGGCAGACACTTAACCAACTGAGCCACCCAGGTGCCCCAAATTCTGACTTTCTAAACAGGCTTGAGTCCCCATCATTCCATGGAAAAACAACACTTGTCAAAATCAGTTCCATGTTGCTAAATCTAGTAGTCAATTATTGGTCTCCTTACTGAACCACTGATTATGCCATCCTACTTAAGACATTTTCATGACTTGGCATCAGGAAACCCACTTTCTCTCTTTCCCTACTGCTTCACTGGACCCTCTGTCATTTTGCTTCATTGGCTCCTCCTCTTCTTGAGATTTAAATGTTGAAATCCTAGAATAAATCTATTTTTGTACCATTTTCTCTATATCTGTGGCTGGGATTCTAAAACTAGTTTCTCTCACCCCCACTTCTCCCTTGATCTTCAGGCTTGAGTATGTAATTTCTTACTCAGTATCTCCACATGCATGTCCGAAATGGTACTCTTAATTACTTCCAACCACCACTAATAGACCTGCTCATCTCTACTCTTCCTTATTTCAGCAAATGGCACACCAGCACATCATATCCAGTTGCTCACCCGAAAGAGACTTGATATTATCTATATTCCTCGCTTTCTCCTGCACCCCATATCCAAACCTTCCAAACTTGAGCACTTACATCATTATCATTCTGATCTAGTCCCAGATTATCTCTTGCCTGGACTTCTGCAGTACTCTCCATTCTATACCATATCCCCATTTCTATTCTTGTCATCTTGCACTCTTGCCACACACTGAGCATCCAGAATAGTTCATTGCTTCTAAATATAAATTAGATCCCATTATTGCCCTTGCTCAAAATCCTTCAATGGTTTATCATAATTCTTCAGACAAAAGCCAAAACCTTTATCATGAATGCCAAGGCCCTGTAATATCTAGCCCTGGCTATCTTTACAATTCTGTCTTCTGTCTTTTTTCCCCTTGCTTATTCACTCAGAAACCAACCATCTTGATACTAGTTTTTTAAAAGTCTTATTTAAGTTGGATTTTATTAGTCTGACTCACCCTCCCCCAATCCCAGTATTACTTTATCATTATTTTGAATTGATCTTTAATTGATAACTTCTTACTTGAAAATTTCCTTTCTCTCAGTATTAAACAAGATAAGATCAGGAAAATTGATAGTTCAGTTCTCTGATTAAAATAATCATTCTCTAATTTGTCTGTGTATGAGAGTTTCAATGGTCATCTCTTTGATGAGGTGAAGTGGATTATACTACCCTTTGGACTAATAGTATGTAACCTGGCTGGGGTCAATGAAAGTAAATGTCATACTTAAAATTATGACTTGTGAGTTCCTGAATCTTTTGCTGACGTCCTAAATCCCAACTACAACCTGATCTACAATTAATAATAGTCCTTTATATAGCATTTAGTGTGTACAAAAACAATCTTTGCAAACCCTTACTAATTTCATCTTCGGCACTATTCTGGAACAAAAGAAGAGGTCCTTGTCATTATATTACACTTCACAGAGATGAGAAGGGTCCTGAGTTAAGTCATTTGGAGCAAAGTACAGTCCCAGGAAAGAAAAGCTATTTACCACAGCTGGTCTCAAATAGAAGGTACCCAATGACAGAGACCATAGAGAAGCTCACAAGGTACTATATATAAATCATGTTCAATGCTATGCTGCTGGGATTTGCACTCCTCTTTCATAGTACCATAGACCCAGAAGCTGTTCAATTCTGAAAGACCTCAGAAATTATTCTAGCTAGCACCCTTTGTCTTTCCATATGAGGAACCTGAGTTTATTAGCCAAGGTTATGCTAGTTGTAACATATAAACTCTCACATCCCAGGGGTTTTACATAATGAAAGTCTCTCTCTCATAGTGGTGATTCTGGGACCCAAGCTCCTTCCATCATGGCTCCACCATCTTCAGCATGTGGCTTCTAGGGCTGCTATGAGAGAGGAAAGAGCATGGAAGTCATGGGTGAGAGGTTCTTAACAGCCAGGCCTGGAAGTAGCACTTATCACTTCTATCCACATTTCACTGGCCAACACTCAGTTGTTTGATCACCCTAATGTCAGAGAGGCTAGGAAATGCAGTCTAGCTATTAATCTAAAAGAAAGGGGAAATGTGACTGGTGAACCGCTGGTGTCAGCCACCCCAAGCAGGTCCTGCAACTGTCTTGAGCTGCCTCCACCCAGTCTACAAGTAGTGGATGAGGTTTTTCCCAGGACCTCTGTTTCTGGATGTGAATGTCTCCTACTTAGCTACTCTCACCCTTCTCTCCTGCTCTCCTTGGTACACTAGCCTTCATTATCTGAGTTCTCTATTGTTCCTAATCTCCTGTTTTCCTTGACTTTTACTCCTGGGGATATGAAAAAGAAAGGAGAAAAAGGAAACGTTAGCTGTTAGTTATCCAGGTGAAAGAGCACTTGAGTGGAGAGATGGTTAGTAATAGAAAAAAGGAAGTTGTTCTTCTGGAATCATCTAGCATCCTGCTCCCAGCTGTAATCAATTCCCATGTTTCTCCCAATGGCCCAGGTGATAGAATATTAGAACTGAAAGGCCCTCAGAAATAACTAACACCGAGGAAAGAAGATGCCACTGTTATTAATACGGAACCTTAAGCAACAGCCCTGGGACTCTCGATTAAAAAAGTGAGATAATGCCTCACAGTAGGTTGTCATAAAAATTAAACATGATAATGTTAGCCAAAACTCTCTGGCCCAATGCCTGGAACATAGTAGGTTCTCAATCAATGCTAGTTGGCTTTGAATCTGAGTCAAGTTTAATGTTGTCATTTTATAGAATGTTTTGTGCCCCCAACCACATGAGATTAATTTGGTTCACAGGTCTCTTAGGGCTCCCTGGCATAATTCCAATATGGGAGGGGGAGTCCCTACACATGCAACACCAAGAAATTCTCAGACACCGGCAGAATTCAACTCAATTCTGATACTCTCTACCTGGAGATAGCACCAGGTTACACAGATTAAAGGTTCAGTCTTACAAAACTGCCCTCCCCACTCCAACCCCCACCCCAGTTCAAAAGCCAGATTGCAAGACTCAGGCTGTTACCTGCCTTTCTGACTGACTGGCTATAGTTCAGGGGTACCAATGACCTCCTCCTTAAGTTTGATTTATTTGCTAGAGCAGCTTATAGAAAGCAGGGAAACACTAACATTTATCATTTTATTAAAGTACATGATAAAAAGGATATGAATCAACAGCCAGATGAAGAGATACGGCAAGGTCCTAAACAAAAGAGCTTCTGATGTCATGAAGTTTGGGGCCCCACTCACTGACACCCGGGAGCATTCTTGATTCCACAAGCATAGAAGCTCTTTGAAAAAGGACCAGAAAGCTGTTCTCTTGGGTTTTCATGGAGACTTCATTATATATTCACGATTGGTTAAGTCACTGGTCATTGCCAATTAATTAAACCTCTAGCCCCTCTTTCCTCCCCAGAGATCAGGAGGTGGCACTGAAAATTCTAACCCTCTAATCAGAGTTGTCTCCACTGGCAACCAGCCCCCATCCTCAGGCACTCCCCTTGCAACCCAGTCACCTCATTCACATAACAAAAGGCACCTTTATCACTCTCAAAATTCAGGAAATTCCAATGGTTTTGGGAGCTGTGATCCCGGAACTGTGAACAGACCAAATATATGTGAGAAATACATATATTGGTCATCTAAATGAGCAAACGTATTTTTCTTATAAGTCACAATATCACAGTAAGCTAGAATATGATCGGTTAAATGACCCAAGAGCTGTACTAGGAAGCCACCCGTCACCTGGAAAGATCCAGGAGCTGCCTGCTGGGATTGAGAGCAAAGGCTGGGTCCAGCAAGCTGCTTTCACATACCTTTTATTATACTAGAGCTAGCAGCAAGCCTGGGTCTCCCCCTACCCGACTCTATTCAGCAGACAAAAGCCAGGGAAGCTCTCCCTAAGGAGCATCAAAATCCCATCATGAAACCCACCCCAGTCACAGATAAATTCTCATTTACATTTACATTTCCTTGCTATGTGACTTTGGACATTTAATAAATGGTAGTTATTATTTTTATTATTGAGTTCATTATTATTTCCAGAGCACACTGATGTTACCACCCTCTGAGGGTCTTCACAGCCTCTGAAAACCATCCTGTCCACTATCAAGACCCAAAAATGTATTGTCTCATATGAGAAAGGCAAGTGCATTAACACTTGATGCTCCTGAGCATGGGATCCAGCCAAACTTACCACACATACTCTCAAACTGGTCCTTGAGGCATGTAAAGATGATTTACCACAAGGATGAACTATCTGTCATGACAGAGTTCTCTGGTATCCTGATGATGTGTGCAGTGAGACTGTGGACTAGGGGAAAGGAGCCTGAAAGACAATGGTAAGGTTATTGGCTCTTGCGAAGGTCAAAGAGATGGGAAGGAAGAGAGGCATCATGGAACCCAGGCCCACGAGCCCAGTGCTGCCTGCAATGACAATTCTGAAACATGAGGGCACAGTTCTATACAGCTTCTGCACCAGGGGGCTCCAGGAGGCAACACCTATGGCAGCACACGGAAGGGGTCTGTGCTCTTTACGCCTAGTCCTTGATCCAGTCAACAACACGAGCTCTGTCATGTGTTCCCAAGGTCCTTATCACTCATTTTCACCACCCCAGAAAAGATGCAACTGATTTTTCTTTCGGATTCCCATAGCATTTTTACCCACCCCTATTACCATGAACAATCCAATATATTGTAACTATGGTTTTCTTGTCCTTATCCCCAGCAGGACGAGGAATCATGTATTACTCTTCCTCTGGGGTGAACAGGTGTTCAGTAAATGTTTGTAGACTGGCAACAGGCCTCTTTGGCCAGATACCTACGTGCTCCTGACACCAGACTTTCACTTGACATTGGATCCCATCTCTCTGCTGACCTGACTCCCAGGCATGCTCCGTCTTCTCTGGCCCAGCCTTGTTGTTGATGAAGCATGGAGCCCCATCTAACGTCAGGATTTTGCCGTGCTCCTGAAGTCCGAGAAGTGCCCTCCCTCATCCTCATTGGCCTTACCACCTCCACATTTGAGAGCTGCGCCAACAGGCTGGGGCTTTCCCTGCACTTCTTCTCCTCAGAGCCTGGACCCAGGCAGCAAGGTCTCATGGGATAGGCACAGGTTTGGCAGTGAGAGTCTATCCCATTAGGAATAATGCCACTTGTTGTAAATCAGCCACCGTCGCCACTCCTCAGCTTCTTCCACTATAAATGGATGAAATTATACCAACCTCAGAGTAGAAATGAGAATGAAGGTAAAAGTGAAGGCACCTTGAAACAGGGTATTTGTTCAGTCAGCTCTGCCTTTGTCCACAGTAGAAAGCCAAAAGCATTTAGACATTTCACTCACACCAGTGTTTGGATAAGGTGCTTCCATGAGACCCTCCATCCCTGGTGGACCCCACCCTCCGGGTGAGAGGGCTGCTAGCGGTGTGCCTCCGGCATCGACACTCAGACTGCAGAAATCCTCACAAGTGGGCAATGCAGGCGGAAAAGGAAGGTGTAGGCGTTTCTTAGGTATTGTCAAACAAGTGGATCAGCAAAATAGGAAGCGGCAGAGAGCAGAGACTGTCTGTGTCATTTCAAGCTTGTGATCACATCTCACATGCTCTGCTGAGCCAGTGAACAAAGCAGCCCTCAGAAAACTGGTGCTTGGTGTGGGCCGTACTCAGCCAAACTGCCGGCAGCCCTCGATCTGCTCTGTGTGCTCACCAGTGCATCTGACCTCCCCTGTGGCAGCCTCAGTGTCCTTGGAGCTCTTGTGGCATGTCCTTTCAATTCAACATTTATGGAACACTTGTCAAGGCCAAGCATTACTCTGACCCTTTGAGAGCCACAGAAAAGAAAAACCCACCACCCCTGCACACAATGACCTCCCAGTCATGAGCCATAGTTGAGAGTTTTCTTAACCAATACTTCTAGGTGACTCTCTTGCTCAAGAACTTGCAGTTGTTTCCTATTGCTTTGGATCAAATACAGACACTTTGTCCTGATTTTTAAGTGCCTGCCTCCACCCTAAGTCTACCTCCTCTTGCTCACCGTAGCATAAATCCTCATTCCTGTAAGTAAAATGTCCTAATTGTGCCAGCTCTTCCTGTCTTTTCCAGTCATGCTGTAACTTTTTCTTATCTAAACCTTTCAAGACCTAGCTCAAATTCCATGAACCTCTACATAATCTTTCTTTTCTAAACTCCAGTTCACTGATATCAAGCCATAGTCTAGCACTAAATTATTCCTTAATTACTTCATACAGTCTCTCCCTCTCTCTCTGTCTCTCTCCCTCTCTCACTAGATTATAAGGTCCTGAAGGGCAGAGGCTATTCAATTAAGCTCAATTCAACAAATATTTTTGAACACCTACCATGATCGCCTGCCTGCATCTGTTGATGCCTTGACTGGCAGGCTCCTCCATGCTCTGGGCTACTCCAAGCAGATGAACAGCTTTCATGATAAAGAGTTTAAGCCACAACCTTATGCAAATCTCAGCCCTGTGACCTTCCCTTCCTGATCTCAGGGCATCCTGAAATAAGATGGAACCACAACCCATCCTCAAAGCCGCCTTGAGAAATAGGAAACCACTTGTTCTCGCCTTTTAAGGCCAAGCATCTTGAGGGTCACACCTGAACACAGCAGTAAGCAGGTGTGGGAATGCCCACTCCATCCAGCCAGGAGAAAGTACAGCCCCAGTGGCTGGGTCTGCTGCTGGGCAGGAGGGTGAGCCCGGATGGGGGGTGGCAGCCTTCCATAGGCAGACTGTTTCTGCTCTCTTACCCTGTCTTGAAGTTACTGCAGACCCACCCTATTTTTCCCAGGTCCTACCTATGTGTTGGTCCCCTGCCTCTGTTCTCAATACCTTACCCCCAATCCTTCCTACTGCAGGGAGAAGTGCTGGGATAAAGGGAGGCCTGCCGGAGTCCCAGGCTGCTTACCTTTTTACATGTTTGACTACTGCCATCTAGTGGCCATGTGGCATAAATTAAACTCCCATCCCATCCCCCAACACACCCCTCTCCCCCCTTCTTTTTTGAGAGGAGAGAAAAGGGCTCTCCTTTCAACACCAAAAACTCCTTAAAAACCATGGTCAAAGACTGCCAGGAGCTTCAGTATTCTCAGGAAATTACTTGAATGCCTGCCAACCTGTCGAAGTTAGGATCAGGGCCCTTCCTTCAGGCTAGGCATGAAGTCTTTCTCTAAGCAGACAGAGGAGTTGCAAGAAAGGGAGAGGAAAGCAGGGAGAGAAGAGGGGGAAAGAGGCAGAAAGGGGACAGAAGAGGAAAAGAGAGGTGGAGTGAGGTCAGGGAGTAACTGCAAACCCAGGGACTGTGGCCACAGAGAGAAATCCAGATAAACGTTAAACTAAAGAGGGGCATGGGCCAGAAATGGCCCAGCCCTCAGAGCAGTAAAATTCGGGCAGGATCTGAGCCTCGGAACTTGAATGGGAAGACAACACAGATGCCTTGAGAATTGTTCCTTCGTCTTCACGTCTATGAAGTACAGCCTCCCTGGCTTCACAGGGCTGATGCTCACCCTGCCCCTGAGGTATACAGGCACCCCCTCTTTGCTAGTGATGCCCCAGCCTCCCTGCCTCCACCCTCCAGCTTTCTGTCATCAAAGCCCCTCTCAGTGGACTAGGCGTCTACCTGGGCTCGGAGCATGGCAGACAGAACCCCGGCAGCCCAAACCCTCAGCCATCGTCCCTTCCCCTCATGCCTGCGTCTCAAACTCTTCTTTCCCCACCCCTGTCTTCAAGCCTCCTAGCTCCTCCATTTGGAAGAAATATCTTCCTGCTGGAAGGAAGGAAAAGAAAAATACAGCCAGGCAGGGGGGTATCCTTTGCCTCATCTCCTGAGACAGTCTGCCAGTCCCCATGCCCTACCTGGGAGGCCACTACCTTCAATGAGACCCATTGAGGGGATGAGGAAGGCTATTAAGCAAATTCATTATTGACTATTTCACATTAGATTCCATTTTTTTCCCTTTGATGCCGACACAACTAATAAAAATGCACTTTATCTTCTTGGATTTATGGGCTCATAAAGCTGCTTTCATGTACCTCAGGGAATTGGGATTAAAGGAGAATTAAACATCTCCAGTGCAAAGCCTGCTCAGGTGAGGGAGTGGGGGAGGGAACAGAGGGGGTGGGGGAGAAGGGAAAGAGTGATTCAAGGACAAGAAATAAACTGAAGTAAAAACCTGGCAAAAATATGGCTTTAATATATTGTAAAAGAATAAAAACCTCATAAAAAGTTATCACCAGACATGAGGAGTTCGTAATGTCATCCATTGTGGATTCTGGGAGGAACTTTCTGGGAGATGAGAGTCATTAAGTAAGAGTGAGCCAGCTGCCGGTGGGCAGGGAGAGGCAGGATGGAGGTTGGATGGAGCTGTACACAGGGGCCAGGCGGCTAGGGAAGCTGCCAGCCAGAAACAATGGGGGTCGGCAGCATGTGAGTCCTGAGACAGAGTACAGGCACTTCCCGCAGGGGTCAGGGGAGATGGCTAGACCCAAGGTTTAGAGAGGAGAGAGCTAGTCCTGGCTTTTGCTAACCAACATGAGACACCAAGTGAATCACCTGATCTCTCAGTTTCTTATTTTCTTCTGTCAACCAGGGACAAAAACCCCGGGCTACCTTCTTCCCAAAGTTACTGCAAGAGCCGAATAGAATGTGGCAGTCATGGGAAAGAGATTTCTTTGATTCAAACCAGAAATTTAGAAGCCATTCTCACCCTTTCTTTTCCTTCATCCCCAAATCCCAGCCATTACCAATCTTGTCATTTCTACATCAAAAAATTCCCTCTTCTTTTCTCCATCTCCAGCCCCAGGTGCAAACCACTCTTATTTCTCACCCAGACTACTGCAATATCTTCCTTGTTAGAATCTTCTGAATTCATTCTCCACACAGTGGCTAGAATGATTTTGTAAAAATGTAAATCAGATTATGTCATCCCCTGCTTAAAACTCTTCAGGGGCTTCCCATTGAATTAAGGATAACATTCAGAATCCTTAACCTGGACTGAAAGGCCTAATCTAGCCAGGCCTCTGTTTTCAAACTCATTTCACCGTAGTCAGGCTTTCTTTTTGTTCCTCTGCCACGCTGAGCTCTGTCCTGCCTCTGGCCTTTTGCACACACCTTCATCTTTGTTTAGAGGGAGCCCCTCCATACCCCCCTGCCCCAACACTCTGCATGGTTACCTGCCTCTGTGCATTAATCTCAATTCAAGAGTCACTTCGACTTCCACAAAATGTAAGCCACCTCTGTTCTGTGTCTATACTTCCCCTACACTACAACAGATACGCAACCTACATCACAAAAATTTGAGTTACGTATTTACTTATGTATTTAAAATTTAATATCTGACTCTCCTACTAAATTCTAACTCTCTGAGGGCAAAGAGCATGTCTATTTGTTATTCATTACCCCCCCCCCAGGACTTAGCACATAGACCAATGCACAGTCAGCCCTCAGTCAACATTCACTGAGCAAAAGAAAAAGAACCTTAGATTACTGCTAAACAGAGGTTCATGGCTTTCTGCGTTGGAGTAGAAGGAAGGAGAATCTTGGAGGAGGCCTGGAGGAGCCTTTGGGTAGTAGCCAGGCAGGAGACAGAGAAGAAGAGTTTAGGAACCTCACAGACAGGTGGTCAAGACCCAATCATCTTTCCTCACACCCTTCTCATCTTTACATTGCCACATGTGACTCATCACTGAATGTCGAATATCTATGACATGCAAGACTTTACGTGCAATGAGGCTGGGAAATCCCAGCAGAATCTGATGCTGCACCTGCCCTCCAAGAGCCAAAGTATTTATAGGAAGGGAACCAGGAACCCAGAAATGAGACACCGGACATCACTAAGCATCGGACACAGGCCTCTTGAATCCTAGAACCTTGTCCTGACTGCAGGGAGAGGCACACAGGCCATCTCTCAGGGCCTCACAGGTGGCCATCTTTAATGATTTCCTGATGGCTCTGAATCTAGTCCTCAGCTTTGCAGAGAAAATAATTTATTTACTGCCAGTGAGCAGGGCTGATGTATCCTAATCAAACTTACTAAAGACCCATTAAATAAAGCAGAATGCTGGTTTATTTACATCGGGGAAACACAATTTCTGAATCCTTCCCTGGGATCAGGGTTTGCATGAATGTTCCCCCATATTTATAGTGGCACAGCCATATTGCACGCTGAATCATTTTAAGAACCTGTAGCATGTCAAGCTTAGATTTACCTCTTACCTTGGCCCTTCACTTAAGTTGTTTACAATGTCTGAACTACTCTGCTGTACCCCTTCCTCCTTTCCCTTTGTGTAGATAATCCCAGGTCTCAGTTTCAATACCTCTCCGCCTCAAATCTCTTCTCTGACTTATAGACTAGATTAGGTCTCCCTGATAAATGTTCCTTATCTTTCTGCCCATCATTAATCTGACAAATATTTATTTATATTTATTTGAACTACTATGTGCCAAGCCTCGCTGTGGACACTGGAGATGTGTCAATGAACAAAAGAGACAAAACTCCCTGAGATTTTGAAGAATAAATGTTATATGCATACACAGACAGACACAAATGGGTTGTAATCTCCCAATGTCTTGGGAATATTATTGTGCATTATATTTCTTGGTATTCATTAAAATATTTCTTGTAGTCCTGTTCTGGGGTCAGGCACTATGCTAAACTCTAAGGTGCTACTGGCATAACCAATACACATGGTCTCTGTCCTTAGTAATAGACAATGTAAGGAAAGCAATAAACACTAAAATAAAAACACAAGCAGCAGGAGCTATGAAGAGAATGGAGGGGTGTGTAGGAAAGAATAACAGGGGAAGGGTCTGGTTGGGAATATGTGGTCAGGGAAATTATATTTAGGATGAGATTTGAAGGATTATTAGAAGATTAGAGGGATGAGAAGGAGACAGCCATGGGAACAGTGAGAGGAAGGACATTGTGGGCAGAGACAACAGGATCTCTGCAAATGTCCTTAGGCAGGAAACAGTTGGCACATGTGTGGGACTGGAAGAAGACAATTTGGCTGAAAATAGTGAGTGAGAAGGTGTATTATGGTAAGAAATGAGGTTGGGAAGGTATCCAGAGGCCAGCTTCTGGAGGGCCTTATATGTCATGATAAAGATTTTTGTTTTTATCCTAAGTGCAATGGGAAGTCATTGAGATGTTTTAAGCAGTGGCTGGGTGCTTCTTTAGGGCAAATGTAGAAGTAGGAAAGCCAGATAGAAGGCTTTTGAAGCAGGTAAAAGGTGACAATATTTGGATTGGGGTGATGGTATTGGAGATGGGATACTGAGTGAACCCACATGCTTTGGGACTACCTAGGATGTGGAAATTTTACTGTCTTACTAAGTGAACATACAACACAGAAGACTCAACAAGCCTTATTTCCCTGGAGCATATCAATGCAGATGCCTATAATGGTTCTTCCTAATGTTCACCCTAGTTCATCTTGTAGTGTTTTATATTCATTTTCTTGGGCCAAAGAACTATCAGTAATCCAAAGTGCTTTCATAACTAGTAGGTACGTTTTCCTTTTGTGTTGACTCTAGCTTTGTTCTAAGTTGTTTTAGAATTTTTCAACAAACATCTTTGCATTTGAAGTCTCACTATTTTTATCATAATCCCTAAGGTGTTACATTTAAGTAGATGGAAGCACTGCTGCTCTGGGAGACCTTGGAAGCCAGAGGCCTGGGACAATGTTGCTTTGAAGAAGGGTTCAAAAGGAAGGAGGACAGATGGGATTCAGAAAGAAGACTAGGCTCCTGGAGTCAGCGGTGTCTCTGAGAGCTTGCTGATCTGAGACGAGCAGCACACCCACCTCTTAGAGGCAGGCAGATCCCTGTCCTTCTTCTCATTCACCCAGCACCATTACTGAGGACCTACTATGGCCAGATGCTTTCTAGGTGCTAGCAATGTAATCATAAACGACAATGAAATCACCTTTTGGATGGAATGCTTTGAAAAGCTAAAAACCTGAGTATAAATATGAGGTGTTGCTGCAGCAGCATCAAGCATGAGGGAGGCAAGGGTCGTCTAAGGATTTCAGACCAGGAACCCAGGTCTTCAGGGAGCGCCCGTCCATCAGCAACTGACTGTTCACTTAACGTGTCCTTGTCCCCCTCACAGACAGATCGTGGCTTTGAGGAAAATTTCTTGGCAATCAGCTCATGAGTGATTTATAAGTTTATGCTTCTGGGAGGCATCTCAATGTTGGGGCACGGATCTCAGTAATTAATCCTAGGAGGTCTCTAATGACAGAGGAGACTCTGCTGTGTGAAAGTTGCTTTAATACTAAACAGCTTGTGTTATCTAACAAATGAGAACATTTCACACTCAATAAACGTCACTTCTGATAAGTGCTACTAGCGGTCATAAATCTGACAAATAACACACAAGCAAGATCTCACCCACACTTGCCCTTTCCCTGCCCATCTTCTGAAGGGTGCTCTCACTGAGTTCTTTGGGGAAGGGCAGAGCCAGAGCCCACCTCTGCTCTCATGGTAACCATGGAGCTTTAGGGGAGGGGGCAGGACTCATAGGCGGCCACTCCTTCTGCCAACAGCATAGCACCTGCATCTAGCAGAAACTTTGCAGTTGCCTGGCAAATTTGGATCATTTTAAGTGCAAAAATGGATAATTCATACAGATAAATAAAACAAAACAAAACAAAATGAAAATCTCCTGCCCCTGCTTTCTTCTCAGTTCACTTATTCAGGACATATCAGAGACTGTTTTGGGAGTTGGCTGAAATGATAAAAATCACCCCCAGCTCATCATCAAAAAGCATTTAAGTGATTAAATGTGTTTTACTGAATCAAGGAAACTGCAAAGATCCAATCTTTCCCCTCTGGGCTAACAGGGGATCTATCCTACTTGCTAAATAGAGAAGACTTTTATCTTGTACATCACTGCCTCTCAATTATATGACTGGGCCCAGATGACCATGGCAGGACAGAGGCTTCTGGGTTTTATCACTCTGGGATGAAGGCAGCAACCAAACTAAACTGAAATACAACAGAATTGCTGAAAGAGAAAGGTCCTATATGATTCCAACTCCATGACAATCTAAGAAAGCCTCCAAAACTATGGAGACAGTAAAAGGATTAGTGGTTGTCAGGAGTATGGGTAGGGAGGGATGAACGGGTGAAGCACAGGGGTTTTTAGGGCCAGTGAAACTGTTCTGTATAATACTGTAATGGTGGATACTTATCATTATACATTTGTCAAAACTTATAGAATCCACAAGTCAAAGAATGAACCCTAGTGTAAACTATGGACTTTAATTATTAATAATGTATCAATATTGGCTCATCAATGGTAGCAAATGTACCCCACTAATGCAAGCTGTTAATAATAAGGGAAATTTGGGGGTGGGCAAGGATATATATGGAAACTCTCTGTACTTTCTGCTCAATTTTTCTGCAAACATAAAATTGCTCTAAAAAGTACATTATATTAATTTAAAGGTCAGAGAGAGAGATTATATGGCTCTTGGCCTCAGGACCACAAGATTTCTTGAATGTACTTATGATGTTCACCTTTAGGGAGCATGGTCCTCAATGAGCACAGGAAATCATGGGCATACCAGGCTCCTATGTCGACATGATGGGGGTGGGGACAGATGGCTCACTTGCTGACCATTGTCTCCATTTTCTCTTTCCATTTGTGCCTCTTCACATCTTACATGTTGCATTCCCCCACTAGAGTGTGAGCTCTATGAAAACAAAGTAGACTTGGTCTATTTTGTTATTTGCTGTATCATTAATGTCTGGAACTCTGCCTGGGACATAGTAGACACTCAGTAAATAATTATAGAATTAACAAGTAAGTCAATATAACCGCATGTCTACTTATTCACCAAATATCTCTCAAGTTGCTCTGATACATTATCCCAGGAATTGTGGAGGAAGTGCATATTATAAAACACAGTCTCTATATTTGAGGGACTTAGAATCTATTGGAAAGAGGTCATCTGATTCTAAATTACAGTTCTAGGCAATAGATGGCAATCATTCTTGGGGTACTCTCTGCCCGATGTCCTGATATACCTCTGACTGCCAGTGCCTGGCAAATGGGGGTCCCCACAAAAGATTGTAACTCCCCATTCTAAAATTGCCTACCAACAAATGATTACTAAACCCTGTTTTCATGGCAGAATCCCACCATATTGGTCCCATCCTAGATAAATAAAAATAATGACAATTTATTTTTAATTGCACAGAATCTTACAGTTTAAAAGTATAAGGTACTTTCATATATATAATATAATAAATTATATGTATTTACTATATGTCTCTCTATATATTACATATAATATATTATATACTATTATATTTCATGAATTCCCAACCCTGGATTTTCAGACTGATAAGAAATTACCTATTTGGAATCTAGAACTATTTCAAGAGGGGAAGAAGCACTAAGAGTGTCAGGCAAGGTGCTGAGTCCTTCATATGGCTCTGTCATGTGTTCCTCACAATGGGAGGCTAGAAGAGAGGTGTTATCTCCAAGCTGCTGAAGGGGAACTAAAGCTCTGAGGAATTAAGACACATTGAGCTAATAAGCAGCAGGGCTGGGATTAAAATTCAGGTCACTCTGATTTCAAAGATCAGATTCTTTCCAGAGACTGATGTATTGGCTCTAATCTAACTGAGCTAATGGCTCTACAATCTAGAGGTTCCAGGACTTCTTCTAAGGAAGGGGGATTAGAATTTGAATTGTATACCAAAGGCCAGTTCAATAGAATAGTCATGCTTCTACTTCCTTTCTAAGTGATAAGATGTCCCCGATATCATCCAAGACTGCCCTTAAGTGCTTAGTGTGCACTAGGCACTTTAAATGCATTCTCTCATTTAGTTTTCATAACAGTTATATGATCTTGATAGTATTACTATCTCTATTTTACAGATGAATTAACTGAGATTTAGAAAAGCTAAGTAACTTGTCTAATTTCATACAGTTTAGGAGAGGCTGAGCTGTCATTGAACCCAGATTCTTTGACTTCATCACCTAAATGCTAGAGCCTCTAAAAGGAATGGTTTTTCTCAAGGTCTCACTTTACACGAGTTAGTATTAGTTTTATTCTTATGTTTAGTATTAGTATCAGTTTTAGTCTGAATTAGTCAGTGCAGACTGCTGTAACAAACACATAAACAAAGTATTTTCTCCCAGTTCTGAAGGCTGGAAGTCTGAGATCAGAGTTCCAGTATGGTTGAATTCCATCCATGCTACAGACTAAAGGTCTTCCTCCAAAATTCACATGTTTAATCCCTAATCCCCAATGTGATATGTGGAGATGGGGCCTTTGGAAGGTAAATAGGTCAGGGAGGTAGAGCCCTCATGATTGGATTAGTTCCTTTGTAAGAAAAAACACAAGAGAGCTTGTTTCCTTTTTCTCTGTTCTCTGCCATATAAAGATTCAAGAAGATGGTCATCTATGAATCAGGAACTGGGTCCTCACCACAGAGAAAACACATCTGTCAGCACCTTGACCTCAGACTTCTAGCATTCAAACTGTGATAAATAAATTTCTATTATTTAAGCCAGGAGGTGTATGTTATTTTTGTCATAGTAGCCCAAAGGGACCTCACCTTTGACCTCATTGAAATTTAATCACCTCCCAAAGGTCCCACCTCCAAATACTTTGAAATTAAGGGTACAACGTATGAATTTTGAGGGGACACAGTTTGTTCCATAGCACCTACCTTTGGCTTAATCTCAGTAACCCTTACTGCAAAACCAGGTCATTTTTTTTTTCCAGCCCTTTTTTTCTTTTTCTTTTCTTTTTCTTTTTGCTTGCTTTTTTTCTTTCTTTCTTTCTTCTTCTTCTTCTTCTTCTTCTTTTTTTTTTTTTTTGTGGACTCAAGAATAACCATTTAAGTCAGGTTCAGTGTTGCACTGAGCCAGACCTGGATCCTGACTCATTAGGCATTTACAGTCTTAAAAGAATCAACTCAGATTATTAACAGGGGAGACTATTGCCTTTTATTTCTTTCCTCCCTTATTCTACAAGGGAAGAGTAACAAGTTAGCTTCTATTGTTGGAATAACAACAAGGGCATTTTCTGACAGTCAGTTCATAAGGAAATTTGTCTTGTAATTGGAGCTTCAGAGGCTCACTCAGCATCGAAGGCATCCATGGTATAAATTAGCCTCCTCTCTACATTCACAAATGCTATTGTAATTATTGCAGCTAAAATGAATACAGCCTAGCCAACTTCTTCATTTAAAATTTAGAAGTAACAGAGTATCCCTAACCCCAGGGACAGACCAGGCCCCAGTGCCCTGCAGTCTCACAGTGAGTAATATACCACTATACATATATACCACCCCTTCTTTATCCATTCATCTGTCGATAGACATCTGGGCACAACAGTGCAGTGGGGCTAGCCCATCCAGCACAGTGTCAATATAAGCATGGTGACAGGCTTCTCCACGAAACTGCAAAGGCACCTTTCCCTACCCCTCAAGCCAGTGGTTTCTGGACTGACTTCTGGCTCCTCCAGACTCCCCTCAATGCAGAACATGCCCCTGCCCATCTTCTGCCTTCCCTCCACAAAGGACTACAAAGAACCTGCAATGCAGCAACTTGCTATCTATCCAGTCCCAGAACTTTGGCTCCCTCAACACCCCCAGAACTGCCAGTTCCTTCATTTCTTCCCAGTGCCACTGATCCCAAAGGGACCCAAGGTCCTGTAGCACCAGGAGCAGGTCTGTTCTGCCAACTGAGGACTCTGGCTCAGATGCTCCTGGGCTTCAGCAATGGTCTGGCAAAGAATCCAGTGCTGACAATGTGTAACAAGAAATTATCCTGAAGGAATGGCTAAAATTAACAACTCAGGAAACAACAGATGTTGGTGAGGATGCAGAAAAAGGGGAACCCCCTTGCATTGTTGGTGGGAATGCAAACTGGGACAATCACTCCTCAAAACAATATGGATTTTCCTCAAAAAGTTAAAAATAGAGCTACCCTATGATCCAGCAATTGTACTACTAGGAATTTATCCAAAGCATACAAACAATAGTGATCTGAAGGGGCATGTACACCCCAATGTTTATAACGCCAAGATCCACAGTAGCCAAAATATGGAAAGAACCCAGATTCCATAAACAGATGAATGGATAAAGAAGAGATGGCATAATGCAATGAAATATTACTCAGCCATCAAAAAGAATGAAACCTTGCCATTTGCAGTGACGTGGATAGAACTAGAGGGTATTATGCTAAGAGAAATAAGCCAGAGAAAGACAAATACCGTATGATTTCACTCATACGTAGAATTTAAGAATCAAACCATGAATGTAGGGGAAGGGAAGAGAAAATAAAATAAGATAAAAACAGAGAGAGGCAAACCATAAGAGACTCTTAACACTGGGAAACAAACTGAGGGCTGCTGGAGGGGAGGTGGGTCAGGGGGTGGGAGTAATTGTGTGATGGGCACTAAGGAGGGCACCTGCTGTAATGAGCATGGGATGTTATATTCAACTTATAAATCACTAAATTCTACCTCTGAAACTAATATTACTCTAAATGTTAACTAAATTGAATTTAAATTTAAAAAAATTAAAGAAAAAAGAAATTCTCTTAAAGGAAAGACATGTGATCAAAAACCATTTTTGCAATCCTAGGAGTAGAGTCTGCTGGCCCTGAGGCAGGTAGACAGACAGGCAGGCAAGCAGGAGTTCTCATCCTAGAATGGTAGTACTCGAAAGAAACCCAAAGATTATCTTGTCTAAACTTTGCCTCACACAGAGAAGAAATCTCAGGAAAGAAGAGGTCACAAAGTGGCAGGTTGTATAGTTAAACAGAGAAATGCCCAGCTGTCCCAAGCCTATGGCCAGGGTAATTCCCCCACAACTTAAAGAGCCACAGAGATCAGGCCAGGCAGGGAGAGGCCATGCCTGCACACATAGATATGCAGCCTCCTGGGCCACATGGGAGCTGAAGTTCCCTGCATCCAGCTCCATATGCTTCTCTAACCTCCCGCACCAGAGATTTTTTTTTTTTTTCATCCTTCCTCCTTCCTTCTTGCTTTCAAGTGAAGAGCTGAAATCTGGGTTGAGAATTAGCTTCCCTGGACTTTCCTCAGGAGATGAAATTACTTTCAGATTTGGCTCTCTTTAGTAGAACTGACCCTTTCACTAATTTGCTTTTAGCATAAGGCTTGGGAGGAGTGAGAGAAAAGCAAGAAGGTAGGTCTTTCCAGAGGCCATTACCTCTCTCCCTCTCTGCTTCCTTCTCCCTCTTTCTCTGTCTCTGTCTCACTCTCCATCTTTGTTTTTAAATAGGCCTGATTTGGCTTCATATCACCCTCTAATCCATTTCAAACAGCTTAAGCCCCACACAGACAGCAATGAAGTTCTTACTAACCAATGCCGTTCTGGCTCCATTGTTCATCTTTGAAGGGACGGAGGCCCTTTCTGTTCTAAATTCCAGGCTATTGTGCTGTCTCAGTCTTGTTATGTAAAATCCTGGGTTTGTTAACAGTTTTAGTATCCTGTGCAGTTAAAGCCTGGACCATGGAATGGAGATGGTCAATGATAGGCCCTGGGCAGGTGCGAATTGAAAATGAAAAGATATTAGACTGAAAGAGTCAGGAAGAATATTAAAAAAAAAAAAAAATCTGCATAAATTGGGGCAGTGCTCCTCTACCAGGAATGTTATTATTTACCAAAATAACTTTTACCGAAGTAAAATTCCCATATGTGAATTTTAGTGCTGGCTAACGTTATCAACCAGCAGCCTTCTTTCTCAAAAGGGCCACATAGTAAACATAGCTCACATTACTGAGCGCTTACTGTGTGGCAAGAACTGTTGAGTGCTTTACATGCAGTATCTCTTTCAGTTTTTATAACAACCCTATCCTGGATGGTAGGGCTATAATGTCCTGTTATACAGATGAGTTAACTGAGGCTTTGGGATTTTAAGAAACTAGGTTTGGCTCACAGAGCCAACAAGTGGTAGGTCTCAGCTTTGAGAACCCAGTTATCCTCACACAATGGGCTAACCCCTGACTCTATAAGCTTTTCCTATATAAATCTTCAGCAACAGTGCCTGGAGAAAAGGCTGAGGAAGATGCTCTGGACCTAGGGTGGGTAGTACACGCCAACATGAAGAAGCGAATAAAAAGAGATGCTCTGTTTTGTCATTCCATTTCAAGCTTTGGGCTCTACTACTATCTCCTTCCTCTCTGCAAAACAGTTTCCATATATGTAAATTAAAGGGTCTAGTTGAAGGCTCTCCCTCCCACCACCCGTAGTTTCTATTTCTAGTCAGTGAAGGAGTTAATATAAAAATAATATTTAAGCAGGAGCATGGGGCTGGCCATATCTTCACTGCTACCCCAGGCCGCTTCATTCAGCTGCATAAAGTTAATAAGAACTCCACACGAAAATGAGCAAGGCAGAACATAGTTTCTTACACTTCACATATTTAAAAATATAAAAGTGTAGAAAGCTTTCAGTAACAAGGTTTCTTCTTTTTTTTAATACTTATTGTTGATTAATTCCATGTTTTCCCAGCAGCAGTAGTACAATATCACTCAAAATGCAGATGGGAGGACACAGAAGGGAAAGCATGAATGAGGAGCTCATGTCTCAGGGGTCTGATGACTCCAACTTTGTTCTCATAGTTCCTCTGATGTCAGAGAAACTCTGGTGTGTGTGTGAATGGCTGGTAAAACAAAATTACCCACCCAGGACCTCTTAACCTTCTGGATATGTAATCTTACTAATCTCACAGGATCTACACCTCGCTGGTTTACATGGAATAGGGACAGCTAGACAAAATAGCTGTCATGTTGGCAACAACATGGAGACTTCATAATGATATCACAAACTGGACAATGGAGCTCGCCAGTAGACAGGTCACAAAGGACTTCTATTGCTCAGTGCCTCCAAGGAGCCCTTGGAAGGTTTGATAACCTGATTTCCCATCTCATGAGCTGAATGTTGGAAATTGGGTTTAGGGAAGTAAATGGAAATCTGTGGTCTCTAAATGGATGTCTGCATTTTAGGGCAGTGAGATGAGTGATTGATTGAAATCATGAGCGTTTGTCTTGGTTGTCATAGAATCATGGTCTGTTGATTTTGCCAATAGAGTAGATAAGCCTCTTTCGTCATGTATAATGAAGGCACCATAATCTGCCACCCTTGAAGGTGGAGAGTCTCGAAGTGCTGAAGCAGGGATACAATGTTAAGGAAAGACTTAACTGGGGCTGCAGAGAGCTGAGGGCTCTAGAGTAAAGAGGGAAAGGGAGTGAACACACTGGATATATCACAGCATAATTATAGTTTCATTGAGATTCATTCATTTGTTTTTCATTCATTCATTGATTCTCTGACTCAGCACTACTATTCTGTGTCAATCATTGTGAAATGGTCTGAGGCCACAGCAGAGAATGATAGGTACCATCAACCCATGCCCTCATAAAGCTCACAGTCTGGGCATGGGTACAGAGAAAGAGGGAAATGACAGGTAGACAACTGAGTCTGTTGTGATGAGTGGGGAAGGAGAAATGGAGGGTGCGTGGATACTACCTGACCCTGAGAGAGTTGTTGTCAAGAAGACACAATCCCACTCTGCCACTGCAGCTCCCCCAGGCCCCTCAATTTGTTTCTCCAATATCTCTTGACCATACCATCTGTTCGTTTACCTCTCACTTACTCTTCCCCAGAGCACCCTGCCTGCCTTCTCTTCCTCAAACATGTCAGGCTCTCTGACACTCCGAGACTTTGCACTTATTATTACTCTACCTGGAACACACTCCCTAGACAAGCTGAGTGGTTTGCCCCTCATCTTCTCCAGACCTTGACACAAATATCATCTCACGAAACCTCCCTGGCCACTCTACTTAAATTGCCAAACACCCACTCCCTATTTTCTTTCATTTTTCTCATTGGTACCTTTCACCCTCTGTCATGTGTGTGTATTGACCTACTTATCTTGTTGGCAATTTACCTATCCCTCCTAAGCATAAAGCTCTATGAGAGGAGGGATTTTGTCTGTTTACTGCTGAGTCCTTAGCACCTAGAACTGTATTTGGTAGGTACTCAAGAAGTATTTGAATGCAGAATAAATGTTGATTTAAGGAAAACTAAATAATAAGTAAGCGTTATCCTTGCAAAGAGACTGAGGGCTGTCAAGCTGGAGGTGAAGGAATGTGGAGGTGGAGGAATATAGGCAGAGGGAATAATAAGGGCCAAGGTCTGGAGGTAGAGAAAGTGTGGCACATGTGAGAACGTGCTCTGCTCTGTTCTGTTCTGCTCTGACTGGCTGAAAGGCAGAGCTGGCCAGAGTAGAAAAGCTTGAGGCAAGAAATGAGGTGTAAATTTGAACTGAGGCCAGATTGGTACCTTATGGAACTTGGACTTAATCCTCTAGTAAATGGGCAAATATTGAAGATGTGTTATTTTATCATATATTTTATACATATATTATTTTATTAAAATATTCTGACTATAAACATAAAATTACCAGCTTTATGTTATGGTAAAATCATTTTGGATACACATGACAAGTGAACTAAAGTAGGGCATGAAGGGCAGGGAGGCTAATTAGAAGGCCATTGCAAGACAAGATGGCCGCATAGACTAGGGTGGTGTCAGAAATACAGCGACATAAGTCTGGGTTCAAGAGACATTCAGGACACAGAATTGATAAGCCTAATGACATATTGGCTATGAGGTGTGAGGCATGGGGAGGAGCCTACATTCTATCATGGACCTTGGGTTAGATAGCAATGGTATTCATTGAGCCAGGTCAGAAGAAGAAACACAGACACCTGACAGAGTCGGTGTTAAAGTCCCAGTGTAGCATTCCAGTGGAGACGGCTGGTAGAAGTCTGGTCACTGTGGTGAACAGTTCGAGGAGTGAGTTATAGGGTGGAGACAAATATTTGAGAATCAGTACGTACACAGGGAAGGAAGTCCTGAGAATAAGTATAGACCTTCCAGGGAGCAAAGGACTCACCCTAACCCTTAGGTTTGGGCCTGAGGGATGGTTTCCTAGAGAACCACCAGGGAAAGCCACCAGTCAGGAATCACAGGGTTCTCAGAGTCAAGATATTTTCTTATGGTGGCAGAGTCTGGCACTGTTGGGTAACAAGACAGAGTTGTAAAGAATGAAGAATTGAGGCAAGTAAAAAGTACTGGCCTTGACCTTGGAGAGACACAATCCTGATTGCAAATCTTGACCCTACTATTAATGCCCTTAATAGCACCATGTCCCAGGTTCCTTATGGAAAAGTAGGGATCATAATGCTTTCTTCCTATGGATACCATTGGACTTGAGTGAGAATGTGGAAATACGAAGGTGCAGTGTCTGAGCCTTTGCAAGTTTACTCAGCAATTCATTAGTAAATATTTGCAGCACACAAATAAAGTGCCAGGTGCCACTGAGGCTGTGATGGTTGAACAGAACTGAATGGTTTCTGGCCAGGCTGATGACCCCAGAAAACAGTGTGATGTGGGAAATGATTTGCCTTCACTTTCTGGACGTTCTAGGGGTGGTGCTTGTGCTGCTCCTAGGCTCCATCAGTCTCCTTCCCAGGCCTCCCACAGTGCAGCAAAACTTATATTTTCCTGACCACCTCCTGTCCCAGGAGCCAAATTCTTTAATTTCTTGGCCTGACCCTACCTCCTTTTTTCAAAGCCATACTAACTGATGGAACGAATCTACTTATTATAATTTAGCCTTGTGAGGTCAGGGTGCTCACGTGTGTGTGTGTGTGTGTGTGTGTGTGTGTGTGTGTGTGTGTTTTAATTGATAAAATAGGCATTTATTCAGAGGACATAAATACCATGAAGAAACACTCTGAGGCCAGCTTGGGAGTAGTAAAAAACTGCTGCCCCTCGCTCAAAGTAGAATAGGAACTCAGCATTTCTCTGCACTCCAGCTTTTCAGGGAAGTGTGGGGCAGAGCTCATGAGTGAATTCTGTGAGGCCAGAGGTTTTTGTTTGATGGATTCACTGCTGTTTACCTAGTACCTTGTTTTAGGCATAGGGTACACACCCAAAGAATTCTTAAATCTCTGAATGTCTTATCCTTGTCAAAGCATTGAAGAGTTGAAAACTCAAGTGGTTTACCTAGCAACCAAGGAGGGAGATAGCTGAGTCATCAGTACTGGGATCAAGAAGTCGGACAAAGGAGGTGTTCTGAAAGGGGGCCCTGCAACCCTGACAAACACAGCTGCTTTTTACCTGTGGGCAATGTCTGTGTACCCAGGCTGAGCCAAGTGTAGGAAAGGCAAACCAGCACCACAGAGAGTGTCATGACTGCCCATGATGTCCCCTCTCTACTTATTCTTCCTTGCTTCACTTAACAAACAAACAAAGGCTTGACTGGAAAACAGTCTGTGAGTCCCCAGGTTGTGCTCTCTAACTTCCACTTACTTCTTAAGAGAAAATATCATCACTCTCTCAGACCACTGAGAGCTTACTCTGGGAAGGACCAGGGGTTGGAGAACAGGAGCAAGGATGACCTTCCGGTACACTGGGTAAAAATTCTACTGACCTGCTTTGGGACCCAGAGCAGCCCACAACTGCCCTGGGCCTCAGTTTCTCAAATCTACAAAGGCAACGGGTTGCTTTGAGAATTAACTAACACTGAATGTTGACAGTGAATATGAAGTCTGATGGCTGTAATGACGTAGGGCTTCATCAATATGGGTACAAGTAATCTGTAGCTGTTAACTTGCAAAATTACTTCATTGGTGTTTGACTCTTTGTATGCTGTAAAGCTGATAGAATATAGAATTCAAGGCAGCTGTATTTTTGTCTGACATAAAGTTGATGTTCAATGAATATGTTGAAGGACTAAATGAATGAATAAATGAATGGATGGCCTCACAGTGCTTTTCTAATTTTATCTCTTATTGCTCCCTTGCCCAGATTCTTTAATTAAGAAACATTGCTCCATGTTCATATCTAGTTCAAGGCTGCCTCCATGATTACATTTCCCATGAACCAAAAAATAAATATCTAAAAAACTCTTATATGGTGTTCAGCACTTTTGGGGAGGTCCACAGGGAATAAAAAGAATAATAACATGTGGTTCTATCCCAAAGAAATTATAATTTGGTTGGGGTGAGAAATGTCAAGTGAATAAGGCACACAGTAAATGTTGGAGGAGGAAAGGTAAGGTAAATGGGGCTTTTTTGAAGGTTGTGGTATTTGAGCTGGGTCTGGAGAGGCATATGGCCTGAGGCTCCCCCAAGCAAATGTTACCTTAAAATGAGACTTTCTTTCTTTGGTCACCTAATTGTCCCTAAAATAGTTGAAGCCTGTCAGCTTTAAATATAAAGCTAAGTGATACAATTTAGTGATAATACATAGTTTGAATTTAGGAATTATGGCAGAGTCTACTCACTGCCTGCCCAATATCTATTTTTGATTTTTTCTTCAGTGGTGAAAACACAGTTCTCTTTGATGGTGGCAATGCGCCTGAGTAAAGGTACTCCATTTTCCACACTTCCTCCCAGCGAGTGTGTCTATGTGGCATAGTTCTGGACAAATAGATAAGGCAGAAGTTACTGGCTAGAGCTTTTAAGTGGAGGTAATATTCAAAATAACTAACAACCAATTAAAAAAGCATACCTCGTGTAAACTGCTGGTAAATATTGCTCTCCTATTTCTAGGAAAGTTCTGTAAAAGGAACAGTCTCAATAGCATGAGATTTGTCACTTTACTCTTTCCTTCTTTCTGCCTGGAACATGGTCCAATGTCTGAAGGTACAGCAGCCATTTTGCAATGACAAAGACAAAAGCTAAAGATGCTAATAAGTGATAGTGCAAGAAGAGAGAGAAGTCTGTGTCTTAAATGACCTTCAGCTGCACCTAAAAACTGCCTATTTCCAGAGCACATGTTGAATTTGATAAAGTAATCCCTTACCTATTTAAGCAACTCTTAGTCACATTTTCTGTTGTTTGACCTGACTGGAATTCTAACTGAAATAGGCATCAGACCATGTTCAAATGTAAGAGTGTGATTGACTTTTAATCTGAATATTGTGAAAGGATTTGTGACTTACTTGGACTTGGATGCTCAGTTCCCCAGTGCCTAGCTTGTCTCAATAAAAGTAATCTCAACACCTAGATGACCACAAAACAGAGGACCCAATAGGACCCAGCATACACCTAATCTATGTTGATACTGATACATTTTCTAAGTGCCGCTGACAAGTGTGTAATCCTGTCCCAACAAGATAAGGAAAGATGTCACTTCATTGGTGAGCTACAGGCTATCAGAATGAACCTCTTCTTTACTTTCAGGATGTGCCAAACCCTGCCTTGAACAGTGAGAAATTATAACTTTTAACTTTTTTCTTTGGTTAGAAACCTGTTTTTTTCTCCACTGGATCTTAAAAGGCCAGGAAGTAGCTTGTTTTGACTTTATTGTGTTTTGCTCATTCTTTGTGACTCCATGTCTCTGTGCAAGACCTATTTAGTGGAGGATAAACATAGTTAGAGAGTCAGCTCTGAAAATGGAATTCTTATTCAGGGGAAAAGTTCAGGGGGCTGAGAAAACAAAAAAAGCACTTGATGGTCAGCAGCTAAAAGCATAGAAGCAGGAAAGATTTAGGTTTCTGCAAGGGGCCTTAAGTAGAGCAGATTTAAAGGGTAGAAAGGACACTACGGGGGATTTGTAGAAAAAGCTGGGAAGATAAGGTAGGTGCACTTGGATTCTGGCTAAAAACACTGGGTTTCATCACATAGTAATGGAAGAAAGACAAGTTAAAATTACAGAATTCTTCTCAGGTTTCAAAATGCTTTCACATATTTAAGGCCATATGATCACCACAACAATCACTGAGATTTGTATAATACTGGTTTCTCTTATCTTTGTTTAAGGGAAAAGACCTAGAGAAACTTGACCAAAGACCCACAACTAGAAATAGTAGACTGAAACTCAAAACTGGGTTTTTAGCTTCTTAATTCAGTGTTCTTTCCACTCTACCCTGCTGAGAATGGGAAAGACATAATTTGTGTAACCATGTATTTATGCAGGCAGTAGGAGGTAAGTGTGGAGGCAGTTGTGACCAGAAAGGGTGCTTTTGTAATAGTTTGGTGTTAGATAAAAGAAGTTGAAATAAACTTGTGTCAAGAATATGATACAAGAAGAGAGAGGGTTCAAGATGACAGGGTACAAAGATCCCACACACACCTTTTCTCAAAGACAGCAAATCTACAACCACATTTAGAACAACTTTCTCTGAAATGGAGCTGGAAACTAGATGAACAGAGTCTCCACAGCAAGGGACAGCACCAGGATGGATAGAGGGACAGAGATACTGTCTTGTCAAGGGAAAAAACACACCCACTCACAGCATTCCATAGTCAGGAGGGAGCTCAGTGGTACAGAACTTTTCCCTGAAGAGCAAGAGATTCCAGCTCTATATCAAGCACCCCAAACCTTAGATTCTGCATAGGAGAGGCAAACCCCAAAACATTTGGCTCTGAAAAACAACAGGGAGTACATTGAAGAAAACTATAAAACTGTAGGGAAAGGAAAACCTGTTTTTTGAGTCTTGCACACAGACTCACTCCACCTGGAAACCAGCACAAAACACCAGATCAAAAGGTGTATAGACCATAAGTGAAAGAGACTCACTTACTAGTCTTGGATCACCTGCCTGAGAAGGAAGACATAGCTGGGACACCCCCTGGGGACTGAAACACTGATGGTACCCATTTTTGCTATCTTGTTCTGCCATGATGAGTCCAGTACTTATTGTTCCACTTAGGAATCCTCCCTCTAAACTGCTATCTACAAGGGTCGTGACAATGAGTGCCCCTACATCATGCACTTTGGCTGAGCCTTGCAGCTGACAAAATGATTATCCCACCCATGGGCATATCCACAGTAGTTGCTGCCAGGCCTCACAGACAGGCCTAGGGCTGGCCCCACCCACTGACATATCCACAGCAGTCACAGCCAGCTGGGCTGGGACTCAACCCCACTTACCAGTATGCCTGGAGCAGTCACAGCCAGGTCTGCCAGCCAGCCAGGCTAAGGACCTCCCCACTCACGAGTGCATCGAGCAGTAGCAGTCCCACCAGAAGAGAAGGGTGCATGCTGCCAACACAGGGGACCTCTGGAGTACCTGGTTCTGGTGTCCAGAAGAAATTATGCTTCTGGGACCCACAGGGCATCTTTAACATAGACCACTTTTTCAAGACTGGGAGACAGAGCTGAACTACATCATACTTAGAAACAAACAGACTCAAGCAAACTGAAGAGACAGAGGAATATGTTCCAAATGGAAGAACAAGACAAACACTCAGAAAAAGAACTAAACACAATGAAGATAAGCAATCTAGCCAATAAAGAGTTCAAAGCAATGGTTATAAAGATGTTTACTGAACTCAAGAGGAGATGGATGGACACAGTGAGAACTTAAAGAGAAAATATAAGAAAGTACCAATTAGAGCTGAAGGATATAATAACAAAAATGAAAAATACACTGTAGGCCATAAGCAGAAGATTTACTGATACAAAATCAGATCAGTGATATGAAAGACAGTGATAGATCAGTGATATGGAAGACAAGGTAGTGGAAATCACCCAAACTGAATAATTAGGAAAAAATTGGGGGAAAAAAATGAAAATAGTTTAAGAGACCTCTGGGACAACATGAAGCATATTAACATTCATGTTATAGGGGTCCCAGAAAGAGAACAGAGAAAGAGGCAGAACATTTATTTGAGAAAGAATAGCTGAAAACTTCCCTAACAGGGAGAATAGAAACTCAGGCCCAGGAAACACAAACACTCCCAAACAAGATGAATCTGAAAAGATCCACACCAAGATATAATTAAAAAGTAAGAAATTAAAGATAAAGAATCTTAAAAGCAGCAGAGAAGCAAATTGGTTAAATATAAGAAAACCCCCATAAGACTATCAACTTATTTTTTCAGCAGGAATTTTGTAGGCCAGAAAGTAGTGGCATGATATCTTCAAAGTGCTAAAACCAAAACAAAACAACAGAAAACAAAAACCTTACAACAAAAAATATTTCAGCCAGCAAGCTTAATCGTCTAGACAAGCAAAAATTAAATAAGTTTGTCATCTCTAAACCAGCTTTGCAGGAATATTAAAGGGACTTCATTAAGTGAAAAAGCAAAGGCCATAATTACAAATAAGAAAATATATGAAAGAAAAAATCTCACTGGTAAAGGCAAACATATAGTGAAGGTAGTGAACTTAGAAAGTTAGTATGAAGGTTAAAAGACAAAAGTAATAAAATCAACAATATTTACAAGTATACTCATAATAATAACTTAAGGGATACATTAAATAAAAATATGTAAAATATGACATCAGAAACAGGAAACAAGAAGGGAAGTAAAAATGTAGTGCCTTTAGAATGCATTTGAGCTTAAACTAAACTGCTATATACATAGGTTGCTATATATGAAACACGCGGTAACCACAAACTAAAAACCTGTAATAGATGTACAGAGACAGAGGAGAGAAAGGATTTTAAATAAAACACTAAGAAAGTCATCAAATCACAAGCAAGGATGACGAAGAAACAAACAGAAGAACTACAAAAAGAACCAGAAAACAATGAACAAAATGAAAATAAACACACGCTATCAATAATTATTTTAAATGTAAGTGTAAATTACTTTAAATGTAAATGCTCTTATCAAAAATATGGCATGGCTGAATGCAAAAAAAAAAAAAAGAAAAGAAAAGAAAAAATACACACAAAAGCACAAGAACCATATATATGCTGCCTGAAAGAGATTCACTTCAGAGCTAAAAAGACACACACAGAGACTAAAAATGAGGTGATGAGAAAAGATACCCCATGAAAACAGAAATGAAAAGAAAACTGAGGTAGCAATATTCTATCAGACAAAATAACTTTAAAATGGAGGCTGTTTCAAGAAAAAAAAAAAGGCATTACATAATAATAAAGGAATCAATGTAACAGAAAATTCGTAAATATTTATGCATCTATATGCAATAATTAGCAGATAGAAAAGGAGAAAGTGACAGTAATACAATAATAGTAGGGCATTTTAACACTCTGCTTACATCAATGGATAGATTAGTCAGACTGAAAACTAATAAGGAAATACTGAAGTTAAATAATAGATTAGATCATATGGACCTAGAAATATACACAAAATTCCATCCAAAAACAACAGAATGCACATTCATTTCAAATGCATATGAAACATTCTGGAAGACATGCCACATGTTAGGCTACAAAATAAATCTCAATAAATTTAAGATTAAAATCACATCAAACACCTTCCCTTACCATTAGGATATGAAACTAAGTATCAATTGCAAGAAGAAACTGGAAAAATCACAAACATGTGGATACTAAACAACATGCTACTAAAAAACAATAGGTCAACAAAGAAATCAAGGGGAAATTAAAAATAAAATGCCTTGAGACAAATCCAAAATCTATACGATGCAGCAAAAGCACTTCTAAGAGGGAAGCTTATGGTACAAACCAACTTCAAGAAATAAGAAAAATATCAAATAAATAATCTAACCTTACACCTACAGGAACTAGAAAAAGAAGAATAAACAACACCCAAAGTTGGAAGAAAGAAGGAAATAATAAGGATCAGAGTGGAAATAAATGAAACTAAGAAAAGATCAATGAAACTAAGAACTTATTTTTGAAAAAAATAAATAAAATTGATAAACTTTTACCAGACCATCAAGAAAAAGAGAGGACTCAAATAAAATCAGAAATAAAATAAGTTACAACTGATCCCACAGAAATACAAAGGAACATAAGGGACTACTATGAAAAAGGGCATGCCAACAAGTTGGGCAACCTAGAAGAAATGGGTAAATTCTTAGAAACTTAAAATCTTGCATGACTGAATCAGGAAGAAATAGAAAATCTGAACAGACTAATTATAAATGACAAAATTGATTCAGTAATCAATAAACTCTCAACAAAAAGCCCAAAATTAGATGACTTCACAGGTGAATTTAACCAAACATTTAAAGAAGAGTCAATAACCATTCTTCAGAAATTATTTCAAAAAATGGAAGAGGAAAGGAACACTTCCAAACTCATTCTATGATGCCAGTATTACCCTGATACCAAAACTAAGGACACTACAAAAAAAGAAAATTGTAGGCCAATATCCTGATAAACATAGATTTAAAAACTCAACAAAATATTAGCAAACTGAATTCAACAATACAGTAAAAGGATCATATACCACGATCAAGTGGGATTTATTCCAGGGATTGAAGGATGATTCAATATCCACCAATTAATGTGATATACCACATAAACAAAATGAAGGAGAAAAAAATATATGATTATCTTAATAAATGCAGAAAAACCATCTGAAAAATTCAACATTCATTTATGATAAAAACTCTCAGCAGAGTGTATATAGAGAGAATATATCTCAACATAATAAAGATCATATACAGTTTACATCAGTCAGTAGTAATCCTCTGAGATCAGGAACAAGACAAGGATTCCCACTCTCCCACTTTTATTCAACATAGTATTGGAAATCCTAATCACAGTAATTGGGCAAGAAAAACAAATAAAAGACATTCAAAATGGAAAGGAAGAAGTAAAAATGTTTCTATTTGCAGATGACATACTATATAGATAGAGCCTAAAAGCCTCCACAAAAAAACAAACAAAAACAAAACAAAACAAAGCAAACTATTAGAACTGATAAATGAATTCAATAAAGATGCAGGATACAAAAGCAATATATAGAAATCTGTTACATTTTTATACACTAATATTAAATATCAGAAAAATTAAGAAAATAATTCTCTTTATAATTGCATCAAAAAGAATAAAATACCTAAGAATAAATTTAATCAGGAAGGTGAAAAACTTATATTCTGAAAACTGGAAGACATTTATGAAAGAAATTGAAGGTGACACAAATAAATAGAAAGAATGGAAAGATATTCCATGCTCATGGATTGGAAGAATTAATACTTTTAAAATGTCCATACCACCCAAAACAATCTACAAATTAAATGTAATCCCTGTCAAAATACTGTTTACATTTTTCACAGAACCAGAACAAATTTTTATGAAACCACAAAAGACCCCAAACAGCCAAAGCAATCTTGAGAAAGAATAATAAAGCTGAAAAAATCATAGTCACAAATTTCAAACTATACTACAAAGACATAGTTATCAAGACAGTACCATACTGACACAAAAACAAACACATAGATCAATGGAACAGAATAGAGAACACCAAATGACAAAGCAGGCAAGAACATACAATGGAGAAAAAAACAGTCTCTTTAATAAATGGTATTGGGAAAACTGGACAGCTACAAGCTACATGCAAAAGAATAAAACAGGACCACCTTCTTACTCTATGTAAACACAAATTGAATTTTAAACTTAAATATCGGACATTAAACCATAAAATTCCTAGAAGAAAACATAGGGAATAGGCTCTTGGTGTTTTTTTTGGATATGTTTCTTCACATAAGGACAACAAAAGCAAAAAGAAACAAATGGGTTCACATCAAACTGAACAGATTTTTCACAATGATGGAAACCATTAACAAAATGAAAAGGCAACCTACTGAATAGGAGAAGATATTCATAAATGACATATCTGATAAAGGGTTAACACCCATAATACATAAAACTCACACAACTTAATATCAAAGCAAACAAAAAATTAAAAATGTATTTAATAGCTATTTTAAAAGATTTAAAGAAAACGTAGACATTTTTTTCCAAAAAAATAAATAAATAAATAAAGACAGCTAGTAGGCACATGAAAATATGTTCAACATTATTAACCATCAGGAAAACACAAATCCAAACCACAATGAGATATCACCTACCACCTGTCAGAATATCCATTATCAGAAAGACTCTTAGAAATTAAAAAAAAAAAGACAAGAAATAACAAGTGTTGCTAAGAATGTGAAGAAAAGAGAACCTTGTGTGTTGTTAATGGAAGTATAAATTAGTACAGCCAATATAGAAAACAGAATGGAGTTTCCTCAAAAAAATTAAAAACAGAACTACCATATGATCTAACAATTTCACTTCTTGATATTTATCTGAAGAAAACAAAAATAATAAATTGAAAAAATATCTATATGCCCAGGCTCATTGCAACACTATTTACAATAGCCAAGATAGGGAAGAAACCAAAATGTCCATTGACAGATGAATGGAAAAAGAAACGTGTGTATACACACACACATGCACATACACAATATGGGATATTAACTCAGCCATTAAAAAAAAATGAAATCTTGGACTCTCTGCTCAGCGGGATGCCTGCTTCCCCCTCTCTCTCTGCCTGTCTCTCTGCCTACTTGTGATCTCTCTTTCTCTCTGTCAAATAAATAAACAAAATCTTAAAAAAAAAAAATGAAATCTTGCCACTTGCGACAACATGGGTTGATCTAGAGGGTATTACACTAAACAAAATAAGTACGACAGAAAAAAGCAAATACCATATGATTTCACTTATATGTGGAATCTAAAACACAAAACAAATGAACAAACAAAATAAAACAAAAGCTGACTCATATATACAGAGAACAAATTGATGGTTGCCAGAGGGGAGGAGGCTGGGGTTAAATAGGTGAAGGGGTTTAGGAGGTAAAATCTTCCAGTTATAAAATAGATAAGACACAGGCATATAATGTACAGCATAGGGAATACAGTCAACAATATTTTAACAACTGTGTATGATGACAACTATTAATTTAGAGTTATTATGGTGACTATTTTGCAATGTGTATAAATATTAAATCACCACATTGTACACCTGAAATTAATATTATAATGTTGATTATTCCTCAATTTTTAAAAATATTTAATGAAAGGGAGGGAGAAAGGGAGTACTGGCAGGGAGGGATCAGTAATACAGGGATCAGTAATACAGAGGAAATCTCTTACTCAATTCCACTCAACCAACTCTCCAGATGGACCAATGTTCTTTATCTCTTCTGTAAAACAACAGTTGGTGCCTATGGCAAAGTGAATGCTTGTGATGAGTAGATAACTGACTGTCTGGTTCACTATGCCTTATGCTCCCACCAGATGAATTTGTTGCTCAACCTGTTTATTCCAGTTATTCTTGTTATTGTAATGATATAACTTAATTAAATATTATGTGTTACTGTTGTTATATAAACCAAGAAGTCAAATGATTCAGGAACAGTCAATAAAGATAAGTCACTAGAATGAACTATTTAGATTCCCTTTCAAAGTCTTTAGTGTTTGCTCTGCTTTAAAGAAATCTGAAAATCTTAGCTCATGCATTAAAGATATGGTTTATATTTTTCACATAAACCTACAAATTTTTTAGTTATCATAGAAATTGATAGGGCCGACTGGGTGGCTCAGAGCCTTTGGCTCAGGTCATGATCCCAGGGTTCTGGGATCAAGACCCACATCAGGCTCTCTGCTGAGCAGACAGTCTGCTTCCCCTTTCTCTCTCTACCGGCCTCTCTGCCTACTTGTGATCTCTGTCAAATAAATAAATAAAATCTTTAAAAAATAAAAAAAAAGAAATCCAACAAATTTATTCTCAGAGAAAGGCCTTTCTCTCTCTACCGGCCTCTCTGCCTACTTGTGATCTCTGTCAAATAAATAAATAAAATCTTTAAAAAATAAAAAAAAAAAGAAATCCAACAAATTTATTCTCAGAGAAAGGCCTTGATCCTATATCAAAAGATTGAATTTCTTTCATTAAAATAAATTTTCAAGTATGTAAGCAGTAATTCTCAATTTTAATTGATTCCTTTTTCAATTTATTGACTATTAATTATGGTTCTATGGGGCAAGAGGGCTTTTCTTATAGTTAGAATCACAGAAAGCTGAAAGGGCTTTTGGAAATCAACTAACCTAGGGGTTCTGTAACCTTTGTGCGTATCAGAATCGGCTGAAGGGTTTGGAAAAACAGAAATTGTTGAGCCTTGACCAAGATTTCTTACTCAGTGGTTCTGAAGCAGAGCCTGAGAATTTGCCTTTCTAACATGTTTTCAGGTGAAGCTGGTGTTGGTGGGTCAAGGACCACACTTGGAGGACCACTGAACCCACCCATCACTGAAGAAGTTCTAAGGTTTGGTGATAGGTAGGAGTCCCTTCAAGTGTACATGGTAGGCTAACAGAAAAGCTGACACCAGCACCCAGGTGTCCTGGATGTCAGTGCAGAGATCTTTCCGTTGCACTCTGCTATAAAAATTAAAAGTATATTTGTGATAGATTATGGATAACCACAATTTCCTTGACATTCTTTCTTTCCAGAGGTGGCATCTATATTGCCTCCCATGAGCTGGGCTGGTTCTGTGATTGTCTGACCAGTAGCTTATGCAGAAGTGATGTTGCACCTGATTCAAGACTCAATCTTAAGACAGCTATTGCTTCCACTTACTGATGCTTGAAACTTTTGTTCTGGGATCTCTGAGCTCCCATTTAAGTCTGATCACCTTGAGGCTACCATGCTGGAGAAGACATGAATAAGCACTCTGATCGATAGTTTTAACTGACCCCAATCTTCCAGCCATCCCTAACAAGAAGATACACATAAGAGTGTACAATCTTGCATTTTCTAGACTTGCCAACATTCCAGTGAATACTAGTAAATGATCTCCGTTGATATCGTGTGAAACAGAATAAGGATCACTTGGTTCAGATTCCTGAACCACAAAATCATGAAGCGTATTAAAATGGTGGTTGTTTTAAGCCACTAAATTCTGGGGTAGTTTGTTACACAGCCATAGATAACTGGAACAATATTTAAAAGACAAAAGCTGTGAAGAGCTGAGGTTCTATTTACAGGCTGAACTTAGAGATAGAAGCAATCTGTGTGAAATGTAATAATGGGTGACTGATTACACAGAGACATCAGTGCAAGTGAGAAGGCAAACTTGACTAGATTTTTTTGCTCTGGAGAGGATGAGTACACTTGGTGATATGTACCAAAATAAGTATCATGAGGCAGGGCTAATTTTTAGAGATCTGGGGAGCAGAGAGGTTGATGTGGGTAGTGAAGTCGTGAGTTACAGTTTTAGACACTTGGAGTCTCCCAGCCAGAATGTCCCATCTCCCACCCCCATTCCCTGAAGTCTCTTGGGGACTCTCTCAGTTTGCACATCTGGCATTTCCTGCTGTTCATTTCCCGCCCACAAGCTTCTCCCTAAATTCTGGTAACTCTTCTCATCCAGGTGGCTCATTTCTACACTACTTCATAGACTGTTTTGCATTATCACTTTATTTTTCCATATGATTCCCCCAAATGTAGTCATAAACTCACAACGGGCACAACTCGTCTTTTTCGTTCTCTTCAATGCTGAATGCAGTCCTGTGGACACAACGGTGTCCCTGAAACTCCTGCCAAGTGGAGATTTTGTAGATTGGCTCACGTTACAACAGCAGGGAATAAAGGGGTGGGTTTGGAGTGGGAGCACCAAGGGTTGGGATCTTCTCAATGCTGATGTTGTGCTTAGTAACAGCCTCGGTGAAGTAGCATCTCTGAAGGAGATGATTCTGAAAAAGCAGCACTCATCTCAGTCTGCTACATTTTGGGGCTGTTTGTAAAAATGCCACTCCCATGTGTGGCTATAACCATACATCCCTTTAAGTCTTTACTATTTTATCTATTTGGAAATTCAGTTAAATTTTTCTTGTTTCCATTCTCAGAACTGGTACCTAAGTCCAAATTTCAAACCAAGTCTTCTTTCTACCACTTTGATTTTGGCAATCCCATAAGACCTTGAGAGCCCTTTTAACCCTATTAAATTAGTCAGTCAGCAAATGTTTTTGATCTCCCTGCTTTATCATCCTTTGCATAAAACAAGAGAAATACAATGTTCTGTGGAGAATTGAAAAGAAGAAAATGTACATCCAACCAAGACTCAAATCAGGCCGTGCTTCATAGATGATGTGATATTTGAAATCAACCTGCAAAAATGAATAAAATTTAGCAGACAGGAATGATGGGGGTAGGAATCTGCAGGTTCAAGGGGCATTTATCCTTATGTCAAAGAAATGTGAAGTAATCTGGGTTAGCAGGAGCACAGAGCATATGTAGAAATGTGGGTTGGGGCAGTTTACATGAGGCCTTGGATACCAGGGCAAAGGTCTGGTTTGAATTTTGTAAAAACTGAGTTTTGAGGGTTAGAGGGACAAGATTTTATCCAAATTTTATATTCTCCATAGTCCCTAACATTATGCTTTACACGTGGTAGATGATTATTAAATATCTGCTGATTGATCGATGAACTGCCAAAGCCATTTGGATGCACTGCTGGTGTCTGAATCTTTTAGAAACTTAATTCTCCCCTTTTTTTCTTCTCCAGTGTTCAGGCAACATTTATTCGAGGAAATGGCCCTGGCTTTAAAGACAAAGTAGAAGAAAAACTCCCAGTAACACAGATATCGTCAAAGCAGAACCATTTTTAAGTGAAATGATTTCTCCCTACCCAAACTTTACCGCAAGGCCCCATTAAGGCACTGCAGAGGCCCAGCATGAAAGAACTATAAATTATGAGACTCCAGACATCAGGGACAGAGAGCCACAATTCCCATGGGAGTTTGCTCTACATTTCTCCTTGCAAAGCATCCAAAGCAGATTGAAATCCTGGCTGAGAAACTTGTGGAGAGAGAGAGCTGAGGCAAAGGGCAAAGGCATTAAATAATATATAGATTTTCACAGAAGATCATTTCTGCTTAAATAGCTGACTACTCACGCTGGTGGCCAGGTTCAGAAAGGATGCAGGCTGGCACAGCTGACAGTAAAAGGTGTAAGGCTGATGCAATCAATGACTATGTTTAATGGGCTTTTAAATGCCCCAAATTGAAAGTCCAAATTTCTAGGAGGGCTGTATGGTAAAGACAATTTATCCTTGTTTTATTAATCCACATGGAAGCACTTCTCGCTGCTTTAAAATATAATCATCTATCTACTAGTAGAAGTTAAGATGCCAGACATGCCCACCCCAGCCCAGGAATACTTTCCTACCTCCAAGATTTCAGAAACAAGGTCTTCAATGAGATCCCCTACCTTGCGGGAGCTTCCATTATCCCCTTTCTTCAAGAAAACCATCCCCACCAGTACTAATGCATTTCCACTAAATAGCAACCCTGACTAGCATAGGGAGAAGGGACCACAGGCAGCACCCATACCAGCCACATGATTTGATTCAGCCTTGCAAATAACTACCTGCCCATTCACCCAAGGCAAACATTGATTTATGCTGAATGCTAAGTGAGTGGGAAAGAATGATGACTCACTTTCACTGCATGACCTTTCTACTTTCATAAGGAGAAAGCAGACAGCTTAAAAAGAAAAGCAATTTGTCCTCTGCTGTTTTTTTTTCCTTGTATAAAGTCTGAATTTCTCTGCCTAATGTTCAAGGACCTACCTTCCAATGCATGCCCTGCCATTCTCGGAGTCTACACTCTTTGGTGTCCTCTTCCACCTCCAATATATCATGCCTACTTTTGTTTCTTTACTCATGATGTTCTCCTCTCCTCTGTGCTTTCCAAATTCATCTCATTTCTATGAATCCTTCAACTGTTCCTCTACCCATGAAATTTCACAGAATTACCAAAGAAAGGCAGAATGTGGAGGGTTCAATGAACGCTTGTTAATAGTAAGACCAATCGTTGCAGAAGCCAACAGATAGTTAAGGAGGAACATCCAGTCATTTGAAGATGTAAGAGATTTTAAAAAACTAGGAAGGTACTGACCACCTTCACCACTCCATCTTTTTCAATTTTCATTGTTGTTGCTATTGCTTCTGTGGTTCTCCCTTTATTTGCTGCTGCTGTTGCTGCTAACGATGATGATGAAGAAGGACCAGAATAAAAAGATGACAACTTAATATTTACTGGAGTGTATGAAATTCCAAGCACTGTTTTTAGCACTTAATCCATATTGTCTCATTTAATACTCACTGAATTACAGCAGAAAGTACCTCCATTTTAATGCTGAGGAAACTGAGGCAGAAAACACTGGTAATCTATCCAAGATCATTCCAGTAGAAAGGGCAGAATTGAAATTTGGATCCAAGCCGTCCAACTTTAGAGCTTGAGCTCTGAGTGATACATCATTTTCGCATACTTTGTTTCACCTAGTTTGTATAGCACTTAAAATGACAGAAAAGTCATAATCCTTTCCCCAAAGGCATTAAAAATTATTTAGCACTCTGTTTTTTTCTAAGTACTTTCACCAGCATTACCTCAGTTGCTCTTGACAAGAGATCTCTGTAGGTTGAGCATTTCTCTACTTTGAACAGATAGGGAAAGGGATGCCTTGCCCAAGGCACAAAATGGATCAGTGGAGCCAGGAAGTCATGGAAACAGAAAGAAAAAAATGTTAGAGAAGGGGGAAGAGTCAAGACCATACAACCCACCATTCTTTGAAAAATTATGCAAACACTTCATAAACTCACTTGACCAAAGAAAATTTTTAATATCTTCCATTGACACCCCTTTGCAGAACTAGTATTCTGTGGAAGTCAGTTTGGGAAACAATGCATAACAGATATATTGGAATATTTGCATACAGATAAATGTAATTTTTTTTTCTGCTGTTGGGCCCAGATGTAAAAGAAAAGAAAAATACTCATCTCCCTTTCTTCTTATCTCCAAAACCTTCCCTCATGTAACCACCAAAAATCTATGCAACACACTACTCTACCCTAAATTGAAACATATATGGGAAAACACTTCACTCACTTAGATGAAATATAGTGGAAAATTAATACTCTCCAAAGAAAGAACAGTTGTACTCTTGCCTGTATACACACCACACATACATATATATACTTTGAATTCCAGTTTTGTTTTTGTTGTTTTTTTCTTCCTTCAGTTTCTTAGGGTTGTTCCATTATTGACTTCGCATATGTGAAGAATCAATTATATACCCCCTGTTCCTTTGGGATTTGTTTATAAAAGATTATATTAGTCTGCTCAGGCTACCACAGATTGAGGGGCTTAAACAACAGAAAATTTTTTCTCACATTTTTGGAAGCTGGAAGTCTAAGATCAAGGTTCTAGCAAAGAGGGTTTCATTCTGGGGCCTCTTTTCTTGGCTTATAAGTGGCTATCTGTTCGCTGTGTGCTTATATGACCTCTTCTTGGGGTGGTGTGTACACTGGGAGGTGGAAGAGGAGAGAGGCAAGAGGAGTGGTGGGAGGGGAGAGAGTGACTAAGAGCTGTTTGGTGTCTCCTTATTAGGACGCTAATCCTAATCCTATTAAGACATCAGTTAGCCTTAATTACTTCCTTACATGCCTCACCTCCAAATATAGCCACAGTAAGTGTTACGGTTTCAACATATGGATTTTGAGAGGACACAATTCTGTCCATAACAAAGATGGGGGATATAATGATAACAGCAAAGGTTCTGTTTGCAATGACCTGAAACATCTCAAAGGTAGACTTAATATTACTTTTAAAACTAAAGGAAGAAATTTGGAAAAACTAACCACACACTGCTGCCTCACATCCTTTTCATAAGTTGAGGGGGAAAATTAAAAAAAAAAAAACTTCAAAGGAGTGTATTAGCTATGTCAGAAAATGTTAATCTCTTATGAGCTGAAGTAAGGTGGCAAATTTATATTAAGACATAAATAACTGACATTCTTCCCTCTGAGCACATCTCTGTGGCAGAAGGGAAGTGGAAATCTGAAGTGGAGTAAGAGGACCAGAACTGTCCTTCATGAACCCGGTGAGCTCACTAGGGAGGCCAACCACACTGTCTTGTGGCCAGAGCCCCAGGAGCCACTACTCCTCCGTAGAATCCCCATCCCACCAGGGCCCAGAGCAGGCAGCACTGTGGGCAACCACAACCACTCCCCTGGGCTCCACATGCCCCACCACCCCACGCCCCATCTTCCAAATGCAGTCAGCTGAGCAGAAGCCTAAGACATAGAGGAAAGGGAATGTGGGCTGGAAAGGGCACAACTCTCTGGGGGGGCTGAGGGCAACATTCACAGGAAGGACCTCATTGATCACTTCCTTTCTTATTATTTCAGGATTATTGTAATTTCATGCAAACACTCCCTCTTCCCCACGCAGCTTCTGATGGCCACGATTCTTGTTTGGTTCTGGCCCCCAGCAATGCTAATAAACGTCTTCCGGATCATTTTTATTCATTTTGCGCATTTCACTCACAGTACTTCATGTGACTTATGTAGCCCCTGCAGCTCATATTTCTATTTGAATTGCAGGGCAAGTAGTGAGTTTTAACATTCCAACTGCACACACATTCTTCTTTCCCTCGAAATGAAAGATCATTTGAACTTTGAATTGCATTAGCATGACATTTTTCTACTAAATTACCCTGGCTGCACTCAACAGCCTGAAAAGAAACAAACCTCTTTTAACTCTATAGGCTATGTGAGTGAATAAATACCGGAGGAAATGCCAACAGAGAGGGGGAGGGAGGACAACCAGCAAGGCTGGGCACTGCCCCTGCCCTGGGGTGCCTGTCTGTGATGCTGACCTGGCAGACTGGGGGTCACCACTGTCCCACCCATGACAGGCCCAGGTCGGGGCGTTAGGATAGATGGAGGAGAAAGTTAATGCTCCAGCTGTTGCTTTGTAAAAAAAGAAAAACAAAAACAAAAGCGAGGTATGGCTTTTCATGTCATTTTTTAAAAGGAATAATGTTTGCTTTTCTTTCTATTATAATGGTGGAAAATGTTCATTGTAGGAAATCAGGAAAATACAAGAAGAATAAAGAAGAAAATGAAAACCGCCTATATTCTCACCACTTAGATAAACTATAGCTTTTGGGAGTATAGTTTTCCAAATCTTTTTTAGGGAAGTAGGTAGAATTCTACTCAATTAGATATGTATATAACATCATTTTGTTCATTTGTATAAATTAGGCTATACATACAGATAGATGTAATTTGAATCATGTATATGATTTGAGACTATTTTTACGCTTCATTTGTGAACATTTTCCCATTTCTTTAAAAATCACGATTTGTGATGGCTACATAATATTTCATCATAAGGGTACATTATAATTGGGGCGCCTGGGTGGCTCAGTGGGTTAGAGCCTCTGCCTTCGGCTCAGGTCATGATCCCAGGGTCCTGGGATCGAGCCCCGCATCAGGCTCTCTGCTCAGCGGGGAGCCTGCTTACCTTCCTCCCTCTCTGCCTGCCTCTCTGCCTACTTGTGATCTCTGTCTGTCAAATACATAAATAAAATCTTTAAAAAAAGAGTACATTATAATTGAACTAACCATGTCTTTTTTTAAAGATCTATTTATTTATTCAAGAGAGAGAGAGTAGGGGGAGGCACAGAAGGAAAGAGAGAATCTCAGGCAGACTAACTTCTGAGCACAAAGCCCCATGCAGGGCTCCATCCCAGGACCCCGAGATCATGACCTGCGCCAAAATCAAGAGTCATGCTCAACCAACTGAACCACCCAGGTACTCCAAATTAATTGTGCCTTTATGGGCACACACTGATGCTGCTTCCTCTATTTATAAGCAATGCTGTGATGGATATTTTTTTGCACACAACAGATCTGATAACTGATATTAGCTCCTACTTCTTGCGCTCTTACTATATGCCAACCATGATAAAAGAAAATTTCCAGAGAATATATCACATATACAATATCAAAATAATATATAATGATATAAAAATCATAATATATAGCATATTAACCTTTGTAATCTCCCTTAGAGGTGGTCATTACTGTCCACATTTTATAAGCAAAGAAACTGATACAGAGGTTAACTGACTGGTTTGAAGCCATCAGGTGGTAAGAAAAAGTTCCAGGATTTGACCCCAGCATTTCCCGATTCTAATGCCTATGTTCTTTCACGTGTGCTCTGGGGTTGTACTCCCAACTCCCAGGACCCTTCTCTGAAGATTACAAGAAGTGTTCACGATCACCTACATGAAAACCTAACTCTTTCTCAAAGGTCTATATCCGCACAGGTCCAAATCCCGTGAACTCAGTGGAATCTGGGTTTTCCTCCATCAGGGAATAGGCGTCTGTTTTCTTCAGGCAGGATGGAAGAGTAGAGACTCCTCTTTGGACAACTACAGACAAAGTGTCCCCTCAGTGGCTCACTATCTGCAGCAGGATTGGATTTGATGAAGGACATCACCTGTAGATGAAGTTAGATTTGATGAAATCCAACCTGTAGAAGCCACCTGGACCAAGGCTTCAGACCACACTCCCTGCTGGGTGCAGGGTAAAGGTGGGCACCAAAAGGGAAAAAAATGGAAAAATAAATCATATCTTCTCAATGCTTGTTAGCATGAAAACCCAGTGATATGCTTGGCATTTTCCAGTTAAAGAGATCATATGGATCCCCACACAGGTTAACACGTAAGACTGTTATTCCTGCTGAATTAGTTGCTTGTGGTTAGCAAGCATCTGAGTCAATACATTACATTTACTCTGGTTATGGCACAGAGATCCATGTATATTTATGAACCCTCATGACCAAGACATTGGTCTCAGCACTGTCCCCCTCTCCAGAATCTATACAAGGCAGCCTTGGCTATTGTGATGAAAAGAGGGCCTACAGGTCTACCCTCATCTTTACCATCCCTGAAAGGTGATGTCCTGTTGTGAACTCCAAGGCTTCACATCCCACCCGTACAGTGTGATGGTGTAGGCACTAGACATGGGATCAGCAGCTCCTCTCATAACTCAAATACTGTGTGCAGGGCCACAGGAGAGCTCAATTATGTCTCAGCCTCTCGGTTCAGGCCATTTCAGGGTGCCTCTTTATTGTCCAAATTTTTTTTTAAAGATTTTATTTATTTGACAGAGAGAGATCACAAGCAGGCAGAGAGGCAGGCAGAGAGAGAAGAGGAAGCAGGCTCCCCGCCAAGCAGAGATCCCGATGCGGGGCTCGATCCCAGAACCCTGAGACCATGACCTGAGCCGAAGGCAGAGGCTTTAACCCACTGAGCCACCCAGGTGCCCTATTGTTCTCCCAAATTTTATGAGGCAGGAAGCAATATTTGCACAGAAACATAAGCTTCTCCTAAGCCAGGCTGGAAACCCTTTCTGAGAAGTTACCACAGTGCTTGGAACAGAAAGACACAGAGAGAAGCAAACATGTTAGATCTGGGACCTGCAATAGCATCTTGATCCTGCCAGTTATTAGTCACATGGCCTCAGGTAAGTCAGTGAACTTCTCTGAACTCATTTCTCCATCTACAAAATTCATTCATGCATCATTTTAACTTATTCACTTAATTTTACTTATTAACTACTTGCTATGCTAATTATGGGTAATATCTATTAAGTGATCAATAAGTGTTGGCCCATGATAAGTAACATTTAACAATGGGCAATGAAATAGGCATGGTGAATTTGCTATCCAGTAGGCGGTCACTGAGAAAGCATATGCGAGCAAGTAGGCATATAAACAGAATGAGGTGAATGCTATTAGGGAGGTGAAAAAAGATAATAAGAAATATAAATAAAGGAGAGAAGATAAAGATTGAGGTAAGGATGTTACTTCATCTTGTAGGTGATGTAAAATACCCAGAAAAACCCCTGACATTACTAGTACACAAACAAAAATGATAGTTATGATGATGATTATTATTACTACTAACCTGCTGCCACCTGGACATTCTTACCCCTTGAAATCTCTTTAGGGAAAACTAAAACCTCCAATTCTATTTGTTATAGACATCTAAAGTCCAAAATGCCAATAAAATTTGTAAGGTAAATTCCTCTGACCATCTCAGCTCTGAGCTCTCGATCACTCAGTTTACATATCATCCATTTCACACATGTTCTTTTTGTAATCCTCCACAGTGACCCAGATGGAAAATCCAACCCCTACTTTGGTTTTCATCATAAATTAATAAATGACTGAATAGCACTTAGAGACAGCAACTTGTATATTTAGTGGACTTTACTAAAGGCGTAGTAAGGGAGGGTTTAATAGCAGCAAAGCAGAGAATTTAAAATTGAATACTAGACTCTTCTGTTCTAAAATGTTCTTAGACCTTTCATGGGCCACTCCATTTCATGTACATCACAACTTACCATTAACTTTCTTTTCAGGAAGAAAATCCATTTTTCTCTTTGATAGTCCTTGTAACCATTAATATCCATGTTCTCAGAGTTTCAGCTTCTACTATAGACATCTTTTTAAGATTCTCTCAAAGGCTGAATTCTCCCAAAGAGAAATTCTGCTGCAAGCTAATGATATTATATCTATTTTTTTAAACCTTTGCTTCATTGTTATTGTCATGATTACTGTCATTATAATGTTAGTATGAGTATTAAGCATGACACCTTAGGAAAGGCTTTTGTAGATGTAGTCTTTATAAATTTGTTTCTTTGAAGTATAAAGGTGATGTCTCCTAGGATCCAAGACACCTAGGTGTGTTCTGGTACAGACCATAGATATCCAGTGTTTCTGGTATGAATCTCTCCAGTATCCCACATATACCATAAAATGGAGAAAAATGAAGTATGCCTACTTCACTGTGGTTCATCTCTACACCATTGGTTCTCTCCAAGTTTGGCCACTTAAATAAGGGACCTAAAACTGTAGAGCTTTAGAATCCAGTCTTCCTTCTCTCTGCTCTTTATTACCCCAAATACTAGTCCTGAAATACTTTTTTTTTCCTGAGAATTCAACAGTACATCAGTCTAGAACTTAATGAAACTTTTTCAAGTCTAGACCTTACTAGAATTACTGAGCAGGAATGCAGAAATAGAAATGACCTCCAGAGTCCTGAATGAACTTCACCTAGTGCCTGTCACTGTAATTTTGAAAAATAAATTCTTCAAAGTTCTTTAAGAACACTCCTTGCCACATCCCAGACCATACAGTATGCATGTGATAAATTATATTTTCCTTCATCTCTGTGATGAGTTCAGTGACCCAACAGTTTCATTTGACTCTTGTGGAAGAGAAGTTCTCCTTTCCAATGGACTGGAACCTGAGAGTATCAGTCCTGGGATTCAATCATGACCCTCTAGAGGTCATTGCAGGGAAACAACATGAAAGAAAGGGAAGACAAAAGAAAAACCAGGTCCAATGCCATTCTTTGAGTCCTGAATTTAAACATATTTATAGTCAGCTTTATCCCTGGACTTTCTAATCACATGAGCTAATCAACATCCTTTTGCACTTAAAATACTTTTTCCAGTTTTTTTGGTGCCATGAGATAAGATGAGTCTTACTGGTACACAGATCTGGTGGGAGATCATGGATCCGCTTTCTAACCTAACTCTTGGGATCTAAAGGATAATCACATATGGGTTGCCTCTAAGGCTGTAACAAGTGCCAGCACATGCTTCAGAATTTAACCCACACTTGCTCCAGGCAGATAGACAGAAGCAGAAATCTGAAGGCAGAAATAGGCAGAACTTAACAATGTGCCCCTTGGTGTGTCTGTTTTTTAATAGCATTCAAAATCTTTTATTGAATTTAACCAAATTTCCTGAAAACCAAATCAAAATAACACCTTGAATTGTATTTGTGACTCTGTCTGCTCTCTTCAAATAAAAGGTCATATAATATTACTTTTCACATGGTGACACTCTCCATAATTTGAGTCACTGTCCATGTGAGTGAAAAGGTTTGTAAAGGTTTACAAGAAACACTCAAACCAAAATGGAACACTACAAGGACTCCAGATGCAAGGCAATTTTACTTTGCCATATAGAAAGGCATTGGCTAGGGAATTTTGTGGCAGTAACTGAATACTTTATTGAGCAACAGCATATTCACTTTTATCCTAAAATGTCATGGAATCTCCTTTCTTGATTAAAGTATGGAAAAATTCAGTGTCTTTTACCTTCTACCATTTTGATGTATGGTATCTGTGCAGTTTTTTTGTTCATTTCTGTCATAATTTTGGGTGTTCATAGGAAACTTAGTGGCCAGTATTTTGGAATGTCCCCTTTCAGATAGCATATTCTCAATATTTTATTTTTGGATACTATATATTATGACAGAATGAGCCCACCTGCACAATCTATTCATTTTTAATTTTATCCAAGTATAATTAACATGCAATAAACTGCATATATTTAAAGCATACAGTTTGGTACGTTTTCAGTTATCACTCATGCACCATTACCTCAAACAAAATAATAAGCCTATCTATCACTTCCAAAAGCTTCCCTCTTTTGTGTAATCCCTTCCTCACGCAACTTCCCACTCTGTGTCCCTGGGCAGCCACTGACCTGCTTTCTTTCACTGTAGATTATTTTTCAATTATAAAATTTTATGTAAAATTTTATGTAAAAATTTTTATGTAAAATCAAATAGCATATATTTTTGTGTGTCTGGCTTCTTTTACACTATCACTTTGAAGTTCATCCAAGTTATAACTTGTATCAATACTGTCTTTCTTTTCATTGCTAAATAGCATTCTTTTGAATGAATATACCTTACTTTGTTGTATTCATTCACTTGTTGATGGATAGTTGGGCTGTTTTCAGTTTTTAGCTAGGACAAAATAAAACTGCTATGAACATTTATGTACAAATCTTTGTATAGACATATGTTTTCATTTCTCTTGAAGAAATACCCTACAGTGAAATAGTTGGATCATATGGCAGGTCTATAATTAACTCCTTAAGAAACAATCAAACAGTTTGCCAAAGAGGTTGTGCTATTTTTTATTCGCCACCCCCCCAAGCAGTTGAGAGTTCCAGTTCCTCCACATCCTCCAATACTTAGTATGGTCATTTATTTTAATTCATGATATTCTAAAAGATGTGCAAGACATCTCTTTATGCTTTTAATTTTCAGTTCTTTAATGTCTAATGATGTTAAGCATGTTTCTGTGTGCTTGTTTGCCATCAGTATATTCTTTGGTGAAATGCTATTTAAAACTGACCATTTTTAACTGGGTTATTTGTGTTTTTATTAATGAGTTTTGATAATTCTCTGTAAATTCTGAATATAAGTCTATTATCAAATTTCTAGTATACAAATAATTTTTTTTCCAGTCTATGGCTCACTTTTTTATTCTCTTAGCAGTATCTTTCAAAGAGCAGAAATTCTCAATTCCTGTTTATCAAGTTTGCCTTTTATGGATCATATTTTTTGTATTGTATCTAAGATATCTTTCCCTAAATCCAAATTATGAAGACTTTCTTGTTCTCTTTGAGCAGTTACATAGTTTGGGAGTTTATGTCTATGATCCCCATAAAGTTTATTTTTATATGTGGTACAAGCGATGAATAGAAGTTTTGTTTTTGTTTGTTTTGTTTGTTTGTTTGTTTTGCCTATTGATATGCACATATTCCAACACAATTTGCTTAAAAGACTATCTTCAGAAAACTGTCTTTGTTGAAAATCAATTAACCATATATGTGTAGTTTATTTTCAGACTCCATTCTGTTCTATTGATATATTTGTCTATATGTATATCATATTGTCTTAATTACTATAGCTATTCAAGTCCTAAATTCAGGTCATGAAGTCCTCCAAATGTGTTTTTCTTTCTTAAAGTTGTTTTAACCATTATAGTTCCTTTGGACTTTTCTACAAATTTACAAATAAACGTATCAATTATCACCAAAAAAAAAGTCTTTTGGGATTTAATTGGAGTTATGTTGAATCTATAGATTAGTTGGGGGAGAATTAACATCTTAACAATATTGAGTCTTCCTATTCAATGGCATGACCTTATCTCTCAATTTATTTAGTCTTCTTAAATACCCCTCAGCTCAGTTTTGTAGTTTTTAGTGCACAGTTCAATATTCCCAGAATTATCCTTAAGTATTTCATATTCATGATGTTTTTTAAGTAGTATTTTTAAAAATATTATTTCAAGTTCTGATTCTTTGTTCCTAGTATATATAAATAAGTTGAATTTTATATACCAATCCTTTATTGTGCATTTTTCTTTTTAGATTTAATTTATTTATTTGAGAAAGAGTATGAGTGGGGGTCGGGGAGAGGGAGAGAATCTCAAGCACACTCCATACTGAAGGGAGAGCCCAATGTGAGGTTTGATCCCACGACCTTCAGATGAAACCAAGTTGGAGGCTTAACCGACTGAGTCACCCAAGTGCCCCAATCCTGTAAATTTTTTAAACCTCCTTTTACTCCCCTAGATATTTGGTAGATTTCATAAAATTTTCTTGGAAGATAATTATATTGTCTAAGAAATAAGACAGATTTACTTCTTCCTTTCTGATTTTGGTGTTTTTTATTCCTTTTTTTCTTGCCTTATTACCTTGGCTGAATTCCCCAAGTATAATATTGAATACAAGTAGTAAAAGTGCATGTCCTTGATTTTTTTATTGATCTTAGGAGGAAAGCATTCAGTTATTTGCCATTATATGTGATGTATGTGGGTAGGATTTACATAGATGCCTTTTATCAGGTTGAGGAAATTCCTTGTTATACCTGGTTTGCTGGGAGTTTATATCAAGATTAGATGCTGGATTTTTACATTTTTTTTCTATGTTCAGCAAGATGATCATGTGTTTTTCCTCTTTTAGTTAATCAAGATGGGTAGTTACATTGGTTGATTTTCAAATGTTAAACCAACCTTTCTTCTCATTGTCAATTTTATTTACCTATTTCTTTGTATATCTAATAATTTTGTTTTTTCTTAGATATAAGACATTATGATATTTGTGAAGTTGTTACTGGATATTTCTATATTCCTACTAAAATTCTTGAGATTTGCACTGAAACGCTGTTAATGGGAAAGAATTTGATCCTTTGTATTTCTTCCTTTTTTGTTAGATGAGGCCACAGTAGCATTAGGTATAGGTTTAATTTTGCCCTATTACTAAATCAAAACTTTCTGACGACTCCATCCAAGGCCCTATGAATTATGAAGTTTTTTGCTCTGCTGCTATGAATAAAAACTCCCAGAGCTCTTTGCTCTCTGGTATATATTCCTCTAATCCTTTTGGATGGTTCTTTCCTTGGCCTTGGGTACTTTTCTCACACATACACACTGATCCATACTCAGTAAAGCCTTCAGTGGAACCCTCTATGTATCTCTGGGGTCCTCACTCTGAGCTCCCTCCTCTCTGCCCTCTGCTTTGCCTACACTCTTCTCAGTCTCTTCACATTCCCAGTTCCATCCCCTCAGCTGAAGATCAACCTGGATTCTCTTTCTCTGAGCACCTCAACAAGTTAAGATGTCTCTTTTAAACTGGTTATACATATATTGGTTAAAATTCTTCAAAAAGTAATATGGCAACCAATATAACAAAAGCTATAAACAAGTTGATACACTTTGGTCAGTGTTGTACTAGCAAGCTAGCTCTCCAGAAACAAAAATAGAAACAACATGAAAAACCCTGATTTTCAGCCTTTGTCAATTTTTTTTTATTATCAAAATTTTTTATTAACATATAATGTATTTTTTGTTTCAGGGGTACAAGTGTGTGAATCATCAGTCTTACACAATTCACAGCACTCATATAGGTCATACCCTCCCTAGTGTCCAAACTGGACCATTTCCATACACCACACACAAAAATAGACTCAAAAGGGGTGAAAGACATAAATGTGAGACAGGAATCCATCAAAATCCTTGAGAAGAACGCAGGCAGCAACCTCTTTGACCTGAGCTGCAGCAACTTCTTCCTTAGTCATTTTTTTGTAATGCAAATACTCCCACCTACCACAACTGATTTTTTTTTCATTTTATTTTATTTATTTTCAGTGTTCCAGCATTCAATGTTTATACACCACACCCAGCACTCCACGCAATACAAGGCCTCCATACTACCCACCACCAGGCTCACCCCACCCTCCACCTCACTCCCCTCCAAAGCCCTCAGTTTGTTCCTCAGAGTCCACAGTCTCTCATGGTTTGTCTCCCCCTCCAATTTCCCCCGACTCACTTCTGATTTTAAGAGAGCTCCCTGAATGCAGAGTTGGGAAGAGATTTGCAAAATGTGCTCTCACAAGTTGGTGTCACTTAACCCCAGCACACCATTGCCTTTGATCTCTCTAAAAATTAACTCTAAAAAAATAATTTAAGCAAGAAAAAGCTATATAAATAAAATTGTCATTGAATCGTTGCTTATGGTAGCAAAAAATAATGTAAATAATCTATATAGTTTATCCACTTGGAATATTATAAAACTATTAAAAATAGAAATATAATAGAATAATACAAAGAAACATTTAATGTAATATGAAGTAAATAAAGAAGAAAGCAAAATTTTATGTTCTCTATGATTACATTGATGTGAAATATGTATGATTATGGCCAAAGTCTCCAGAAGACACAAAAACAGAACCTATTTTATTACAGTCTTGTGATAGGAGGTAATTGTACCACAAGGATTTGTTATTTGTTACTCTTCTTTCAAAAGGCCTTCAAAAAGTTATAATAATATTCTTTTTTAATATACAACAAAATAAGCAATAGTTTACTTACCTATCTCTAAAGACATATCGGCAGGCTAGATTAGGCTAAGAACATCCAGACAGTTCACTGGAGCACTGTTTTAAAGGGCATTTCTCCTAAGAAAACATACGAATGGCCAACAGACACATGAAAAAATGTTCAACATCAGTCAGATCAGGGAAATAAAAATCAAAACCACAATGAGGGGCACCTGGGTGGCTCAATCAGTTAAGCATCTGCCTTTGGCTCAGGTCATGATCCCAGGGTCCTGAGACCAAGCCCTGCATCAGGATCCCTGCTCAGCAGGGAGTCTCTTTCTCCTTCTCCCTCTTCCCCTCCACCTACTTTTGCTCACTCTCTTTCTCTCAAAATAAAATCTTAAAACACACACACACACACACACACACACCCTGAGGGTTTTAGAGGGGAAAAGGGAGGGGGTGGGGGAATGGGTGAGCCCAGTGATGGGTATTAAGGAGGGCATGTGTATCATGGAGCACTTGGTCTTACACACAAACAATGAATCATGGAACACTACATCAAAAACTAACCATGTACTATATGGTGACTAACATAACAGAACACACACACACACACACACACTAAAACAAATAAAATCTTAAAAAAAAACAAAACATGATACCACCTCACAGCAGTCAGAATGGCTAAAATTAACAAATCAGGAAACAACAGATTTTGGTGAGGTTGCAGAGAAAGGGGGACTCTTTTACACTGATGGTGGCAATGCAAACTGGAACAGCCACTCTGGAAAACCGTATGGAGGTTCCTCAAAAAGTTAAAAGTAGAACTACCCTATGACCCAGCAATTGCACTACTGCGTATTTATCCCAAAGATACAGATGTAGTGATCCGAAGGGGTCCCTGCACCCCAGTGTTTATAACAGGAATGTCCATGTATCCAAACCATGGAAAGAGCCCAGATGTCCATCGACAGATGAATGCATAAGGAAGAAGTGGCATAAATACAATGGAATATTACTCTGTCATCAAAAAAGAAATCTTACCATTTGCAGTAATGTGGCTAGAACTAGAAGGTATTATGCTAAGTGAAATAAGTCAGCCAGAGAAAGATAAATACTATATTATTTTACTCGTATGTGGAATTTAAGAATCAAAACATGAACATAGGGGAAGGGAAGGAAAAATAAAATAAGACAAAATCAGAGAGGAAGACAAACCATAAGAGACTCTTAACTATAGAAAATAAAGTGATGGGAAAAAAGGAAATGAACTGAGAGTTACCAGAGGGGAGGTTGGTGGGGGGGAATGAGATAACTGGGAGGTGGGCGTTAAGGAGGACACATGATGTAATGAGCACTGGGTGTTATATGCAATTGATGAATCACTGAACTCTACCTCTGAAACTAATAATACACCAAATGTTAATTAATTGAATTTTTAAAAAGAGATAGATAGATAGATAGATAGATAGATAAATAAGTAAATGGCATTAAAACATCATTGGAAATCCAGTGACAAACATATTTACCAGAACTCCTATGAAGGGAACCTCCAGGTAGAGAACCCTCAAACTGCAAGGTGAAGTAACAAGGGGTTGTTCAAATGCCTCTAAGGTGGTTAAAGCTGTTTAACTGCAGGTCTTTTGTTTTTGTGAAGGGGTTAGAAAACAGGGCAGGGGGCAGTGTGTGGTTCTTTCTTCAGAAGCCCTTTGCTCACTTGGTCTTCAACTTCTCTAAATAATTGTTGAGAACATATTTGATAATATTATTTAAAGTAGTGTCAAATCGTTAGCTTTTCTGGGGCAGCCAGGTGTCTCTCTCTGGCTGTAAACATAACTACCAATTTCTGTCAATTCCATTCAAATCAGCAAAAGTTAAATGAGTCCCCATTTTCCATTAGTCCCTGGATAAACTTTGGGGATACAGTAAGGGATAAAGACTCAGTCCCTGCCTTTATGAAGCTTGGTATTATATGCTAGTCACAGAACAAAATAACAGTACATTGATATAAGTACTGCTACATATAGAAGTTTTACTAGTGCCTTCCTGAAACCTCTCCCAAAGAGCCTAGTGAAATACGTTGAAGGGATTCCCTGGTGCTCATTAGTGAAGACTGCCCCAAGTCTATTAACCTCTCAAGCTTCCTTCTCCATCTGGGCTCCCTTTGCCCTTTGCCAAGATCTGGCCATTTCCTGCAACAACTTGTTCCAAGGCAAATCTAGCCTAAAAGACTACAGCTTGCTCAGCCTGGCATCAGGTTGCCAGGTCAGACAGCCAACTGGCAGGGTCTTCCTTGCCCTTCCTGACCTTATCTGTCTCCTCCAAGCAGAGCAGGTGGCAGGAACCTGGCAACATGGAAGCCCCACATCATGAGCAGACCCAGAGCTTGCCAGAAAGGCCCAGGTGCCTCTTGCCACCGGTGCAATGAGTAGGGACAGACAGAGCTTCATGGCTCCTGGAAGTTACTGAGGCTCTCCAAATGAAGCTTGCTGAAGAGAAGAACACAAACACAGACTCCTACTACTGGGGACTGGAGAAAGAAAAGGCACCCAGTGATGTGTTCATCTAAAGGTATTTGGTTTTTCTGAGTTGTGATGCTGAACTTCGACAGCCTTCCTGCCTCATTGGAACAGCCCAGCCAAAGTCATGTAGGAAACCCCTCAGCCCTCCAAGTCCTACAAAATGTAAACTGAGAAGAGGATTCTCTTTCTGAGAATAGAAAATTATGAATATAATGGCCATCCAACACTAGAAAACAGGAGAGATTGAGTTAAGAGAGTCACTTTACATTCTTCTCTGAAGAGAGAACAAAGAAAGCTCTGCAGGTACATGGGGAAAACATGGTGTTTGAGTAGATAACAAGGCAATGTATTGAACAGTGTCATTCAAATGCAGTGCAATTAAATGGCCACATCAAAGTTTCTAAAATGTGCATGTTTTCCTCAGATACATGTGAAGAAATGAGGTCTATGTCACTGTTTTATAACTCCTCTGAACTACTTCTTCCCCCAGAAAGTTCACCAAACCTATGGTTCCTAAGAAAGCCAACAGAATATCAGATAATACAAGCTGTGTAGAGTGATTGGTGGAAACTGATCCTTTCAAGTCTGAACTGCAAGTGAACCAAGTAAACAAAGAATCAAACCCAGCAAACTCAAGTGTATACTCACTTGACAGAAGTTGACTGATACTGCAAACAGTAAGTTACCCGTGCTTGCACTGAGCTTGGTAAACCAAATGAAGAACTCATTAGATGGTACTTATAAAACTTTCAGACTTCAGTAAATGGATTTCAATTAGATTGAAGAGAAAGCAAAACTAGTTTCCATGGAAACCAGCTTTTATCTATCTGGATTATCTTAAGTCTGGGACACCAATTCTTACGGTTTTGAATGGGCCTAAATGGTACTACAAATGTGGATATAGTTAATGTCCTAAACATAAATGGACTTATTTCAAATTTGGGTCATAAAACAAGTATTTTATAGCTGCTTTCAACAATAAGCAAAACATTAGTGGGTGGTATTTCAGGTAAATCAAAAGAAGAACACTCCTGTTTTCCCACACCCCTACAACTGTGGGATTGCTAATCATTGTGTCAATGTAAGGTGTGTTCTCTCTTCGAGTGACCATTTATGTTGTTTTGTACATTTTAAGTAGAAAACATTCAATTTTTAGGCCAGTAATTAAATACTGTAATAATAACACAACATTTATTGAATTCTTGTTATATATTATCTGTTTTGCATGCATTCTCTCAATTTATCTTTCTAATACCCCATGAGATAAGTTCTATTATTATTCTCCATTTGACATATAGAAAAACAAAGGTTCAATAATCTGCCCAATGTTTCACAGCTAATAAGTTGTGGAATTGCAAGTTGAACTTAGGACTTTTTGATTCTATTCTCCTAGAACCCATAGGTGTTACACATCTGCCCAAATGATTTCCCACATTTATTTTCACTATTTCTCCTCAATTCTTACTCCACAGCTCAAAAGGTTGATTTAAGCCTATTTTTTAATCAAATTGTACATTTATTCAACAATAGTATGTTAAGTATTTCCTCTTTGCCAGGAACTAAGTACATATGAGAGAAGACATGGTTTGTGCCATTGGTATACTTACAGGCTAATAAGAAGGCAAATAGTAAATAAAAAGTTTAATCTACTTCTCTTCCTTTGAAAATATTGGGCTACCGGGGTCAATTTACAGGTGTCAATCATTTTCTGATGGGTAGCACCATACTAGAGGTCAGTAATACTTCTCAGTAGCCAAGGTGATGGGCAGATATCCACAAGGACCTCTGCCATGGTATCAAGTGATAGCAAAAATGTCCAGAACCACAGATATTAGTCTTCCTGGATTTCTAATCCTGCCTTCTTACACCGTCTTTTAGAAGTAGGCTGGATCCAAGATTCCCATTATGTGATTATAACTGGTCTCTATCAGTTTTCATTTTAACTTTGATCACCACCACTCCATCATACTCTACTGCACCAAATTCCCACCCCATGTATTTCAAACCTGCCTCATCACTGTAACCATCTCTCTTTTCATTCAGTCATGTAGTTCTCATTTATTATGGTTCCATTATATGATTAAATTAATGACCCAGTTCCTACTTTCAAAAAGTAAACATAAGTGAGTGCAAAGATAAAAATATCTAAATATTATGATAGGAAGTTTCCAAGTAAGGTGAGTACAAAAACATATTCACCAGTGTTTTATAGTTTTCAGTGCACAAATTTTTTAAATCCTCATTATATTCCTAAGTATTTTATTATTTTTGGTGCTATTGTAAATGGAATTGTTTTCTTAATTTGGGGGGGATAGTTTGTTGTCGACATACAGAAATGCAACTGATTTTTTGTATGCTTGGTTTTGTATCCTGCCATTTTACTGAATTGGTTTGTTCATTCTAATAGTTTTTTTGTGGTGGCTTTAGGCTTTTCCATATATGAGATTACGTCATTTGTCATTAGATAAACTTACATCTTTATTTACTGATTTTGATGCTTTTTATTTCTTTCTCTTGCCTAATTTCTGTAGCTAGGACTTCCAATACTGTTTTGAATAAATGTGGCAAATGTAGTCATCCTTGCCTTGTTCTGGGTCTTATGTTTTTATCACTATTACTAGTAATAATAGAGAAGGAACCTGGAGGGGGGTGGAAAAAACTAAAAATGATAATAAAAAATAATGAAGGCAGAAGAAAATTTTGAAGGTGATCGATATATTTATGGCATGGGAAATGACGGTTTCATGGATATTTTATTATCTCTAAACTCATCAAGTTGTATATAATAAATATGTACAAATTTTTTTTAAAGATTTTTTTTCTTTTTTATTTGACAGACAGATCACAAGTAGGCAGAGAGGCAGGCAGAGAGAGAGGAGGAAGCAGGCTCCCCACTGAGCAGAGAGTCTGATGCGGGGCTCTATCCCAGGACCCTGAGATCATGACCTGAGCCGAAGGCAGAGGCTTTAACCCACTGAGCCACCCAGCCGCCCCAAATATGTACAGATCTTTTAATGCCAGTCATACCTTAATAATTTTTTTTTAGTTTTTAAGGGATTTTTAATTTAAATTCAATTAGCCAACATATAGTACACCATTAGTTTCAGATGTAGTGTTCAATAATTCATCAGTTGCATATAACACCCAGCGTTCATGACATCACCCACCCTCCTTAATATCCATCATCCAGTTATCCCACTAAATTGGTTTAAATACACTCACACTAGCATTTAGGTTTAAGTGACTAAATAGTACTAATTCTGGAGTGCTTGCTTTTTAAAAGAAGACTGTGAAAAGAAAACCATCTTTAACCCAAGAGAAAGAATTATCAGTAGCATAATAACTAGGTATTATTGAAGGTGGATATAATTTGGAAGATATTTGGGAGAGAGCAAACCTTCCCAAAAACAGCCAGCTTAGACAAGGTAAATGATTACCTTCTTTAGCAGTTAGTCTACTCCTAACAATCACAAATATTTTCATTCTCTTTCTCCCCCTCCATCAGCCTGAGAAGTATTTAACATGCAGTTGAAGAAAAAGAGAGGCACTTTGTCCCTGGGTCAAATGAAAATGTCTCTTGCCCCAAAGCCTTTAAGTACCAGCTTCATTGCAGGCTTCACTGCAGCACTTCCTTCACACTGGCCCACTCTCAAACTCACTTCCACTTGGTATAAATCTTCCTTCCCTGACCCTATTTCCAACCCTACTGCTTGCTCTTTGATCATCACAAATGACTTAAACCCAAGAGAGCAGCTTCAGTAATTGGCCTGAGCAGACCACCACCTGTGGCCTGCATATTCTTTGGTCTCCATCCTACATCTGAAATTGATTTCTGAACCACCCCTTAGCCTGCTGCAAAGCCTGGAAATCCCAGGCTTTGGAGGGGGCAGGGAGAACAGGCAGCAGTCATCCCTTTTCCCCCTCTTCTCAGCCATATGCCACTGCTCCTGCCTCCTTTCCCTGCATCACTTCTCAAACTCCAACTGGACTCTTGCTTAGCCCATACTCTCCCCACTTGCCAGCCTCACTGCCCTCCCCCACCCTATACTTCTTCCTCATTTATAACCATTTCCATCTGAAAGGGGGAGTTTTTCTTTTTCCTTTAAAAAAAAATCTGAGTTGGGAACACTGCCGATTGTAACTATAGTGATGCATCAATCACGTCGCAATAATTGCACAGCACAGGGTTTCCTGTTAGGGCTGAGTTACCTGCCAGAAAATGGCAGCAATCAGGCTATTGGCAGCAGACAATCAGGCATCATTTGTAATTCTTTCTGGCTGCATGTTTCCCAGTCCAGGAATTGGATGCTAATCAATCAGTTGTCATGGTAACCCAGAATCACACAGCTATCAATACGGGAAAATGATGGGAAAAATTATGGGGGCAGTGAGCGCCGTAATTCTTAGAAGGGAGTGCCAAGTGACCTTACCAGGTGCCAACCCATGAAAAACAGTACCAAGAAAAAGCAGGAGACCCCAAGGATAAATGATCATAGCCAGTCAAGGGAAGAGCTATTGTCTTAGTCACAAGAGTAGAAGCAGGTGGGTGATTTTTGGGTCACTTCATTGTCCTTGGATACCAGCTGAGCTTCCAGGGCCAGGCAATATAGAAGTAATTTGAGGGAAAAAAAGACAAGCACTAGCGATAGAGGAGAAAGAGAGATCAGTTATCCAATCAATCAGCAAATGTTTATGGCGTACCCATTACACATGAGGCCCTTCATGTGGCAAGCACTGTCGGTCCAGGCCACCCAACACAGGCAGCAAAAGCCAACCAGTACTTACAGCAGCATTTGAGGTGACAGAAGTGTGGCACAATCTTTCAGTAACACTGTAGAGGAGATCAAAATGGAAACCACCAGTGTAATCCAGCATGGTGAAGGTAACAGATCAAAGCTATATGCCAGAACTGGACCAAATATGCTCACTTACCTCATATTGAATTCTAACAACATGAGAAGTAGGTTTCACTATTTCTATCTTACCACTGAGGAAACCTCAGCATAGAATGTTGAGTAAGCAGTCCAACATCACACAGCTGGGAGGGCTGGGACAAGACCAGAGGAAAGCTCAGGCCTAATCTTTACCCAAAACCATATGTACCATGGCCACTCTGCAGCTGGGAGTCTGGGAAAATCAGGTTCATTCAGACTCTCAGGAGCCCTAATGACCACAGTCCAAAGACAAGCTTTAGTACAAGACAGAGGTTTAAGTGGCTTTGCTAGAAATTGAGAAACATCCCCCAGAGATATCAGTTCGCTTCAGTGTGATCCTAGAGAAGTCATTTTATTTCTCATGTCAACTTCCTTTTCTGTAAAATGAAAGTAAGAATGTCCATGAATGCTCTTCTTGGCCTGAGCAGCTTTTTCATTCCTTTTCTCCTTTCTCAACTCTAGGGTGACAGGGATATCCTAGATCTTGTGGCACAGATAAGCAGTCCCCTTGAGTGGGGTTAGGAGTTTGTTCTAAAAAGCTTTCTAAACTTTCCAGAGTGCCACCAGAGCAAGCTGAGAATTTGTTGGTTTCTACATCCTTAGTCTCTGGCCCTGTATTAATTTCAGGGTTCTCCAGAGAAATAGAACAAATAGGAGTATATGTGAAGAGACTGATTATAAAGAATCAGCTCACACAGTTACGGAGGCTGAGAAGTCCCATGATCTGCTGTTTATAAGTTGTAGATCCAGGATACCCAGTGCTGTGTGATTCAGTCTGAGTCAGAAGGCCTGAGAACCAGGGAGCCTGAGAACAGCATAAGATTAATGCTGCAGCTCAAGCAGTCAAGTAGGGAGGCAGAATTTCTCCTTCCTCTACCTTTCATTCTAAACCCAGGTCCTCAACAAATTGGGTGATCCTCACCCACATTGGGGAGAGTGATCCACTTTACTGGATTCACCCATTCAAATGCTAATCTCATCTGGGACACCCTCACAGGCATACCCAGAAAAAACATTCAAACGAATATCCCAGCACCTTTTGATCCAGTCACATAAAGTTAACCATTACAGGCCTCTTCTACCTGCTCTGTCTTAATCTTTGGGGAGGCTTGGAAAGAGAAAGTCAAATGGTCCCACACTACATGAGTTACCCCCAGACCCCAGTGCCAAGCCCCACTCATTTCCATCAGGGCAATAATGTTGTGATGGGATTTTGTCTCATCAAACAATTCCTGGCATAATGCTGTGCGTGGCAAAAATGACAACTAAAACATTGTGAGCACAAATCTAGTTACTAACCAATTAATTTACCAAACTATTCTTATTAAAGTAATTGCATGTTTCAAATGCATTTCTTTAGGCCGGATAATATTGAGGCTTACTTTATGATGTGCAGCTTTCTTAGTGAACACTTTGAACTTTGGTGAAAATGTTTTACAGCCTGAGAAGGAGCTTCCATAAGCAGTGTGGCAGAAAATGCTTAGGTCTTGGGTTCTAGTCCTGTTTCTGCTACTAATTGTTAGCTCTATAACCTTGTGCAAATGATTTCCTGTCTCTAAGCCTCAGACCCATCATCTGTGGAGCGAAGAAGCAGCATTTCCAAGATGGCTTCCTCAGAGCATTACTACATATTCATATAACATCATTATATATTTTCATACATATATAAATAGGTGGTCTGGGGAGAATATTTTCAACAGTGAAATGGTCAAAAACAAGTTTGGGAAACTGGGGGAAGCCATGTTTTTCAGGTTTTCTTACTGAATGAGCTTCTAGAGCTTTTTATAGGCTATTGGAAGGGGAAATCTAAAATGCAGTACTAGAATGCTTGGCTGGCTGGGTTGGTAGAGCACGAGACTCTTGATCTCAGGGTCATGAGTTTGAGACTCACATTGGGTATAGAGATTACTTTAAAATATAAAATCTTGAGGGGAGGAGTTAAGATGATAGATAAGTAGGGGGACCCTAGACTTGCTGCATCCCTGGAACACAGCTAGATAGTTACCAAATCATTCTGAACACCCAAGAAATTAATCTGATTAAGAGAACAAACTTGTAAGTCTGCAAGTAGAAAAGCCACCACCTTCTGGAAGGCAGAGGGTACAGAGAATTGATTTGGAAGAGTTAAGAACTGTGGGTGCTGTAGAGGGGAGGAAGCCCTGATTATGGAGATTATTGTAAGGTGTTATAAGCAGTGGAGTGTAAAATCTGAAGTTTTAGAAGTCTGCCACCACTGGGGTTGTGCTCTCAAAAGTGCTCCAGCAGGAAATGAGGACAGAGACCCAGAAGTGGACAGTGTGCTCTCAGGATCCCCTGTGTAATAAGAACAAGTGGTGCCAATGTGCTGCACTGTTCCCAAGCATAGGAGCAGGGACACCTGCTGAGGGCAGCAAGTCTGGGTGCCAGTTCTCTGCTCTTCCATTCCATAAACTCTGAACCATGTGCTGCTGTGTAACTGTTTTCCTGGCACCAGTCAGCAGATGGCAAAAATGCAGCAAGCCCTCCCCCAGAGGATCATAGTGGTCTGTACTGCAGAAGTCCCTAAATTTAAAGTTTTGAAACCCTGTTGTGTGCCTGAGATAAGACAGCTTGGACACAGGCAGGATGAAGGCAGGGATTTGATGGAAGCCAGGGGCAGAAGAGGGGCAATTATTTGCTCTTCTTGGTGGGCTCCAGGGCTAGAGAGTGGCCCAGCCATTTTTACCCTGCCAATCAGCACTGAAAGTCTTCAGGAAGCAAAAAGCAACACCTAATGGAGACCAGAGCCCCTTATACAAAGGCCCGTCCTCCTGCACCCTGCAAGTACATCTTCACAAGGTCAAGTCCACCTGAGAATCAATGCAACAGGCCCTTCCCCAAGAAAACCAGTACAAACCCTTTCACATGCACCAAGTCTCCTGATCTTAGAGTGCTGCAAAGCTTCAGCTTTGGGGGAAATAGAAGCTAACTTCCTTTTTATTTTTACTTTTTAAAATTATTCATTTATTTATTTTTATTTTCCTATTATTTATTTATTTATTTATTTTTAGTCTTTTAGCTTTCATTTTTTTCATATTTTTAGTTCTAGCTTCTTTTAACAAGCAGAAGAAAACACACCCAAGATCCAGTTTTTTGTTGTTGTCTTGTTGTTTGTTGGGTTTGTCTCTGGACAAAATGACAAGACAGGAATTCATCCCCCTCCCCCTCTAAAAAAAGAACAGGAAGTAGAACTTACAGCCAGGAATTTAATCAATACAGATATAAGTAAATGCCTGAACTAGAATTTGAAACAATAATTATAAGGAGACTAGCTGGGCCACCATAAAAGCATAGAAGACATGAAAGAATCCATTTCTGCAGAGATAAAAGAACTAAAATCTAGTCAGGCCAAAATTAAAAATGCTAAAACCAAGATGCAAACCTAAATGGATGTCATAAAAATGAAGATTCACAAAGCAGAAGAACAATTCAGTGATACAAAAGATAAAGTTATAAAAAATAATGAAGTTGAAAAGAAGAGGGAAATAAAGGTAATGGATCAGGAAGGCAGACTTAGAGAACTCAGTGATTTATTAAAACAGAATAACATTCATATCATAGGATTTCCAGAGGATGGAGAGAAAAAGGGGCAGAAGGTTTAATTAAGCAAATTATAGCTGAAAAGTTCCCTGGTTGGGGAAAAGACACAGACATCAAAATCCAAGAAGCACAGAGAACTCCCATTAAATTCAGCTAAGACATATAATAGTCATATTCACAAAATACACAAACAAGAAAAGAACCCTGAAAGTGGCAGGCAAGGGGGAAAAAGCAGCAAAGACTATAAAGGGACAGAGAACATCACCAGAAACACCAACTCTACAGGTAACACCCTGGCTCTAAATTTGTATCTTTCAATAATTACTGAATATATATGGACTAAATGCTTCAAACAAAAGACATAGGGTATCAGAATGGATAAAAACAACAACAACAACAACAAAAACACAAGATTCATCTATACACTGCCTATAAGAGACTCACTTTAGACCTAAAAATACCTGCAGATTGGAAGTGATGGATAGGAAACCATCTATCATGCTAATGGACATCAAAAGAAAGCTGAAGTAGCCATACCTATATAAAAAAAAAAAAACAACAAACAAACAAACAAACAAAAAACCTTGAGTTTAAAACAAAGACTGTAACAAGAGATAAAGAAAGGCATTATATCTTAATTAAGGGGTCTATCCATCAAGAAGATCTAACAATTATAAATATATATGACCACAACTTGGAAGAACCCAAATACATAAATAATTAGTTATAAACATAAAGAAACTAATTGATAATAATACGACAATAGTAGGGGACTTTAACAACACACTTACAACAATGGACAGATCATCTAAGCAGAAAGTCAACAAGGAAACAATGACTTTGAATAACACACTGGACCAGATAGACTTAACAGATATATTCAGAGTATTTGATCCTAAAGCAGCAGAATACATATTCTTTTCAAGTGCACATGGAGCATTCCCAGAATAGATCACATCACTGGGTCACAAAAGCAGCCCTCAACAAGTACAAAAAGATCAAGATCATACCATATATATTTTCTGATCACAACATTGTGAAACTTGAAGTCAACTACAAGAAAAAAATTGGAAAGACCACAAAAACATGGAGATTAAAGAACAATTTACTAAAGAATGGATGGGTTAACAAAGAAACTAAAGAAAAAAATAAAAAGTACATGAAAGCAAATGAAGATGAAAACACAAAAGTCCAAAACCTTTGGGATGCAGCAAAGGCAGTCCTAAGAGGGAAGTATATTGAAATACAGGCCTACCTCAAGAAGTAAAAAAAAAAAGTCTCAAATATATAACCTAACTTTACACCTAAAGAAGCTATAAGAGGAACAGCAAATAAAGCCTAAAGCCAGCAGAGGAAGGGAAATAATTAAGATCAGAGCAGAAATAAATGATATAGAAACAACAACAACAACAACAACAACAACAACAAAACAGATGAGAAGATCAATGAAATTAAGAACCGGTTCTTTGAAAGAATTAATAATATTGATAAACAGTCAGCCAGACTTATCAAAAAGAAAAGAGAAGGGTCCCAAATAAATAAAATCATGAATGAAAGAGAAGAGATCACAGCTAACATCACAGAAATACAAATAATCATTAGAGAAAGTTAGGGGAAAATTATGTGCTAACAAACTGGGAAATCTGGAAGAAATGGACAAATTCATAGAAACATACAAATTACTAAAACTGAAACAGGAAGAAATAGAAACCTTGAACAAACCCATAACCAGAAAAGAAATTGACTCTGTAATTAAAAATCTCCCAGTAAACTCAAGTCCAGGGCCAGATGACTTCCAGGGCAATTCTATAAGACATTTAAAAAAGAGATAATACCTATCCTTCTCAAATTGTTCCAAAAAATAAATATGGAAGGAAAACTTCAATACTGTCTCCATGAGGCCAGTGTTTCCTTGATTCCAAAACCAGATAAAAACTCCACTAAAGTGAATCCAATAGTTCATTAAAATAATTACTCACCACAATCAAGTGGGATTTATTCCTGGGTTGCAGAGGTGGCTCAATATTCACAAATCATTCAACGTGATACACTGCATTAACAAAAATAAGGATGAAAACCGTATGATTCTCTCAATAGATGCAGAGAAAACATTTGACAAAATTCATTCTTGATAAAAGTCCTCAAGAAAGTAGGGATAGTTGGAACATCCCTCGACATCATAAGTGCCATATATGAAAGACCCACAGTTAATATCTTCAAAGGGGAAAAGCAGAGCTTTTCCTATGTGGTTAAAAATAAGACAAGGTGGGGAGCTTGGGTGGCTCAGTGGGTTAAAGCCTCTGCCTTCAGCTAAGGTCATGATCCCAGGGTTCTGGGATGGAGCCCTGCATCGGGCTCTCTGCTCAGCAGGGAGTCTGCTTTCCCCTCTCTCTCTGCCTGCCTCTCTGCCTACTTGTGATCTCTGTCTGTCAAATAAATAAATAAGTAAACCTTTAAAAAAAATGAATAAGACTGGGATGTCCACTCTCACCATTTCTATTTAACATAGTACTGGAGGTCTAGCCAGCAATCAGACAATAACAACAACTACAAAGGCATCCAAATCTGCAAGGAAGAAGTCAAACTTTCACTATTTGCTGATGACAAAATACTCTATATAGAAAACCCAAAAGATTTCACCAAAAAATTGTGAGAACTCATACATGAATTCAGCAAAGTCATAGGATATAAAATCAATGTACAGAAATCTGTTGCATTTATATACACCAATAATGAAGCAGCAGAGAGAGAAATCAAGGAACTGATCCCATTTACAATTGCACCAAAACCCATAAGATACCTAGGATTAAACCTAATCGAAGAGGTAAAAGACATGTACTCTGAAAACTTCAGAGCACTTATGAAAGAAATTGAAGAGGACACAAAGAAATGGAAAAATATCCCATGCTCATGGATTGGAAGAACAAACGTTGTTAAAATGTCTATGCTGCCCAAAGCAATTTAAACACTTAATGCAATCTCTATTGAAATACACCAGTATTTTTCACAGAGCTGAAATAAGCAATCCTAAAATTTGTATGGAACCACAAAGGACCCTGAATAGCCAGAGGAATGTTGAAAAACAAATTCAAAGAAGTTAAACTCTCACTCTTTGCAGGCAACATGATACTTTTAAAGAAAACCCAAAAGACTCCAGCAAAAAATTGCTGGAACTCATACATGAATTCAACAAAGTCACAGGATATAAAATCAATACACAGAAGTCAGTTGCATTTCTATACACTAACAATGAAGCAGAAGAAAGAGAAATCAAGGAATTGATCTCATTTACAATTGCACCGAAAACCATAAGATACCTAGGAATAAATCTAATCAAAGATGTAATGGATCTATACTCTAGAAACTAAAACATTTATGAAAGATATTGAGGAAGACACAAAGAACTATAAAAAACATTCCAAATTTGTGGATTGGAAAAACAAATATTGTTAAAACGCCTATGTTTCCAAAGCAATCTACACATTCAATGCAATCCATCCCTATCAAGATACCATCAATATTTTCGTAGAGTTGGAAAAATAATCCTAAAATTTGAATGGAACCAGAAAAGACCCTGAAAAGCAAAGGAATGTCAAAAAAGAAAAGTGAAGCTGGAGCCATCACAATTCTGGACTTCAAGATATATTACAAAGCTGTAGTCATCAAGACAGTATGGTACTGGCCCTAAGACACATAGATCAATAGAATTGAATAGAAAACCCAGAAATGGACCCACAATCATATGGTTAACTATACTTTAACAAAGCAGGAAAGAATACCCAATGGAAAAAGACAGTCTCTTCAACAAATGGTATTGGGAAAACTGTATAGCCACATGCAGAAGAATGAAACTGGACCATACATAAAAATAAACTTAAAAAAAAGAAACCCTAAATATCAGGCAGGAAAATCATCAAAATCCTAGAAGAAAACATAGGCAGCAACCTCTTTGATTTTGTCCATAGGAACTGCTTACTAGACATGTCACTGGAGGCAAGGGAAACAAAAACAAAATGAACTGTTGGGACTTTCTCAAGATAAAATGCTTCTGCAGAGTGAAGAAAACAAAACAATCAACAGAACCAAAAGGCAGCCTATGGACTGGGAGAAGATATTTGTAAATGACATACTGGATAAAGGATTAGTATCCAAAATCTACAAAGAAGTTATCAAACTCAACACCCAAAAAACAAATACCCCCCCCAAAAAACAAACAAAAAGAAATCCAGTTAAGAAATGGTCAAAAGATAGGAATAGACACTTTTCTAAAGAAGACATCCAGATGGCCAACAGATACATGAAAAGATGTTCACCATCACTCATCATCAGGGAAATACAAATCAAAACCACAATGAGATATCACCTCACACCTGTCAGAATGACCAAAATGAATAACACAGGAAATAACAGATATTGGAGAGGTGTGGAGAAAGGAGAACACTCTTGCACTGTTGGTGGGAATAAAAACTGGTACAGCCACTATGGAAGAAAACAGTATGGACGTTCCTAAAAATGTTGAAAACAAAACTATCCTATGATCAAGCAATTGCACTACTAGGTGTTTACCCAAAGGATAAAAAAAAGAAATACAGATTTGAAATGGTACATACACCCTGACCTTTATAGCAGCATTATCAACAATAGCCAAACTATGGAGAGAGCCCAAATGTCCATCGAGTAATAAATGGATAAAGAAACGGTCACATGTGTATATAAATAAATATATATATATATATATATATATACACACCCCACCTCTTCCTTATCCATCTACACACACACACACACACACACATATATATACATAAAAGAATATATGGATATACATGTAATGGAATATAAGTGGAATATCACTCAACCATCAAAAAGAATGAAATCTTGCCAATCTAAAGATGTGGGTGGAGCTAGAGTATGTTATGCTAAGCAAAATAAGTCAGTCAGAAAAAGACAAATACCATACGATTTCACTCACATGTAGAGTTGAAGAAACAAAACAGATGAACATATGGAGGGGGTAGGGAAACAAACCATAAGAAACCCTTCATGATAGAGAACAAACTGATGGATGATGGAGGGAGGTGGGTGGGGGATGGGCTAGACGAGTGATGGGTATTAAGGAGGGCACTTGGTATGATAATTACCGGGTGTTGTATGTAAGTGGGGGAATCACTGAATTCTACTCCTGAAACCAATATTGCACTGCATGCTAACTAACCAGAATTTAAATTAAACTTTGAAGAAAAAAATACTTAAAAATAATAGATGAGCAATGACTCTTGGAACACTGCAATGATGTATTTTATGGTGACTAACACAACACAATAAAGAAAGAAAGAAAGAAAGAAAGAAAGAAATATTAAGAAAAATAAAATAATAATAGTAAATAAACAAAATAAAATGCAATGCTTTCCACATTTGTCTGACTTCTAAACCATTTTTTCTTGTTTTTGTTACTGAACATCTCTAGAGACTTGTGTTCTAATGACCAAACTTTAGAAAACACTGAATTAAAGGCTCTTAGAGAGGCATTGTTTGCAATGGCAACAAGGTGAAAATAAGCTGAGTAGTCACTGCTAACCTCCTTTCCTGCAGGGAATGCTAGGCAGCCTTATGAAGAACAGGGCAGATCCACATACGTTGGCATGGAAATTTTCCAGCTTGTTTCATTAAATGCAAAAAGCAAGATGCAAACTCAGTAAACTGTCCACATTTATGTGTGTATGCTTGAATGTCAGTGAAGATGAGTTGATGCAAAGGTAAATATAAGTGTATAATTATACATAGTAAATTTCTCAGTGCATATATAAGACACTATAGAGGGTTTCTTGCAGAGTGGCACGGAGGGTATGGATAAGGGGTGTTTTTATTTTTATTTTGTACCATTAAGTATTGTTCAACTTTATTTTTACCAACTCATGTAATTATTTTTATAATTAAAAAAAAAAACACAAACTTTAAAAACTTCCTGAAAACCTTTTTGGTCTTTTTGTAATTTTGTGGTTTCCTGAATCCCAAATTGAGGCTAAGTTATGCCTATCTTCTGAATGAGAAATGGTCAAGGCTTTATACACTTGGGTCCACCAGAATACCAACTCTTCTGTATTTTTCCATCCCAAGATTGCAGGAACAGTTGGGTGACTGAGTACCCTGAGGAGTAACTGACCCCTCTGTTTCGGGGGCCTACACTATGGGCTGCATCTAGATTTCCAGAAGGCCAAAGAACCCAGCCACGGGGGCAAGAATGGAACGTTGAATACCACTGTAGGTAAACATTAATAGGCAAATTGTGACTAAGCACAGAATCCCAGAGTCCAAAAGCATCTAATCTGGAAGGATCTTTCTACAAACCTGACACCTGAAGGAGAAAAATTAAGACCATACTAAAGATTTCAGATCTGAAACTTCTGACTCTGAATCTGGGAGAATTTATACAATGCAATGTTGTCTTCCAAAATGGGAAGAACATGCCTCCTCCCTTCTGTCCACATGGAGATGGGAAAATGTTCCTGGCTTGAAGGCTTTAAAATTGACCAAAAGGGGAAAGAACAAACAAACAAACACACAAAAAACCCTGACCAAAGCTAGGCACGGTAGACTAAAGAAGCAATGTCCAACCAGAAAAGGCAGAACCAGAAATGTGGAGGAGAATTTGTTGAGCTAATTTAGCTAATTCTCAGTTTGATGAAAATTTCGGAAGAAGTACCAAGGTAAAGAAATAGAGTGCTCTTTTCAGTAATACATACACTAAAATTGGAATGATACAGAGATTATCGTGACCCCTGTGCACAGATGACGTGCGAATTTGTGAAGCATTCCATATGTAAAAGAAGGAAAAGAAAAAAAGAAGAAAAGGAAAGGAAAGGAAAGGAGCAGACCCAAATCAAAAGTCCAAGACAAATTTGTGTTGATGAAGGAAACTTGTGAGAAAAAAAGTTCATAGTTGTCTTTGGCATCTACTCTACATACCTAGAAGGAATTAACTTCTCAACTAGTTATATATATTGTAAACTTAGTGGTAACTTTGAAGCACAAGGATAGCGTAGGTGGAGAATGAGCTTTTCTATCTAAGTGAATTATACGAAGGATGGAAGGTCTTTTTTCAATGATAGAACTTCTATAAATTTTTATAATGTTTATGGAAATCTTTATAAAAAGCACCATATGTTTCCCAGCCCTTTTAAAGAGAATCTGCTGCACAACATTTAACCTTTTCCTCAAGTTTTCATTTACTTGTTTGTTTGAAAATCCTTTGAAAAATCATTTTCCTGAATTTTTGTACGGAGAGACCCTAGGAACATTTAAGGTATAATGGTTCTACCCATTGTTTTCTGTTCCTTACTTTGTATCCTGTGTAGGTTTTACAAAGCATTGGTACATCTGAAGGGATTCATTCCATTCTAGTGACAGTGAGGAATAAGATGGGGGCAGCCAGATGACAGAGACTTATGAGGAAATAGAGTAGTTTCTCTTTTGACTTTATGTACTTCTGAATCATTCTATTTCTTTTTTTCCCCCTTTACAACAAGCAAGTTGTTTTCACAATAAACAAGTTTGTTATTTTTGTATCAAGCAAACGAATAATAGAACAGGTAAGTAAAAATGAGAAAATAGCACCCCGACTCCTGTTCTCTTATTTGATAGGAGTCCAGGGATATTTGGGGTCATTATTATTGCCATTTTACAGGTGATTAAACTGAGGTCCTGGGGAAGTTTAATAGACTTGTCCGAGGCTGTACAGTGAGTTAGTGGTAGAACCTGAGTGTGAATCTGAATGTTGGTTCCTAGGCCCTCACACCCTCCACTTGGCAATATCAGCCCCTGGGAAAATGCAGCCTCCTCTGAATACCAATCTGAGCAGGTGCCTCACTGAGAGTCAGTCAATTCATCTGTCTTTCTATCTTTTTCTCCCATTGTCATTAAACCTGGTCCTAGCAAACTCTGGTCTCTTCTAATTTGCTGCTTTTACTGTATTATGGGCTGGAAAGTCAAACTCCGTAAGAAGCATGCTGTAGCAGAAGAGGAAATAACTGTGCCTGTGTATGCAGGATTGACAAAGACATGGGCTTAGTCCATGGTCTCTGGGGTGATGCTGCCTGCCCAGAAGCCCCCTCCCTTCCTTCTTCATTCCTACCCATGTTCCAGGTAGTTGACATAAACTATATGATATACATAAAGTCTTTCTAGCGGTAGCCAGAGTACTCAAAAGCATACCTAGATGAGATTATATTGGTTTCATGATGATCTTAGCCAGTATAAGAGAAAGTAAAGAAAAGGCAAAAAGAAGAAAGGAAGTGAGGAGATGAGATCTGGAGAAACTTTGTTTCCAAGATTAAGCCACAAGAGTAGAAGTGACATTAGTAAGAGACCAAGGCAGGTGGCATGTGCAGATGGCATGGGGTGGTAAAGGAAACTCTGGTGTTTGTTCCCTGTCATCTTTATCAGACCCCTAGGCTACCCCAACCAGCATATAATCCAAGTACAAATAATGTGCAGTTATAAAACATGGTTTCACAAGAAGGCCTCTAGCTCTCTCTTCAGAATATTGTCACCTCTAAGCCCCTACTGCATAAAAATTCTGGGATCCCCAGCATTCAGGAAATCTGCTGGGAAGTCCTGACTTCCCAGCCACTCTCAGATAGGGTCTTCCCCAAAGATAAGTCAAAACATCATGATGGGTGATGGGTGGCTAGGGGTTTCCCAAGTCTGGAGGGAGCTCACTTCTTACCTTGCCCCCCCCAGAATACCATCTGGCTAAACCTGGACCCCCAGCAAATAAACACCAGAACCTACAGAAGTCAATCAATCCTCCTTTGTGGTCTGAGTCACAGACATGTATCTGACATCAGCACGCACGCACACACACACACACACACACACCCAGACATATACACACACACATACATGCACACACTCCCACATGGGCCCTTCAACCCATGGGAAAGACAGGCATCTGTGCAGCCCAAGGAGCCAGTTTCTCCAGGCTGCAGTAATATTCACAAGGGGTGGGACTAATGGGAGATGCCTCTGTGTTACACAGTTAAAAAGATAAAACGACCTGTAAGGCTGGTAATAACCATTCCTGTGAAGAGAGACGTGCAACACTGAAACCATCATGCTAGGAAAAAGAAATGATTGCTCATATCTTCTTATATTCACTGTCCCCACTGGTCCCAGGAATCATAGACATGTTTGGTGATCCACTTGGACTCAGCTGGGGCTGGTGAGGAAACGAATGGAGCCAGGCAGAGATGGGTTTATTTTAGTTCAGGAAGGCATCAGGTCAGTACTAGGCAGTGTGGCACAGTGGTTCCCAAGCCAGTGTGTTTCAGAACTACCCGGGAGACTTTCATACCAAGACACAACCTAGGGCTCTTGTGACACTTGCAGCATCAGCATCAGATATCTGCAATGATGTTTAAGGTTCCCCAGGTGATTCTGCTGCAATTTGTCCAAGGGACTGGCGTTTAGAAACCACTGAAGTGGGGGATATAATGGAAGCATAAGATCCAGTTTGTCCTTATGGAACTTATCAGATAAGCAAAGAGGTAAGACTCATCCATAGGATAGAGATTTAATTATTCCCTCATCAATGTTCAAATAGTGCTTTTATACGTATCTCTATAGTGCTTTTGTTTCCATGGATTGAAAATGTTTGTTCGTCTCTGTGAACTATTTGAAGGCTGGGTTGTGTTTATTCACTGTGGATACATTTATTCACACAATCATCTAACCACTTGTTCATCCTGTTACTTCAACAAATACTGAGTCTCCAGGGTGCCAGGTGCTTTTCTAGGTGCTGGCACTGCAGCAGACTGACAAGTCACTGACCTCCTGGAACTTATATTCTGGAGGGGGTGAGGACGGGGAGCAATAAAATAAACCAATGAATGAAATGAGTGCTACAAAGAAGATAAAACAAAGCCATGGGAAAGAGATGAATCAGGAGGCCAGGAGGCAACATTTAATAATATAGTCATGGGAGGCTTCTCGAGCTAAACCCCAAATGATGATGACACAGAATTAGTGTCATGAACATCTGGAAAGAAGACCCAAGGCAGAAACAGAAAGTGCAAAAGCTCAGCAGCTGGAATGAACTGGGGTGCTGCAGAAACGGAAAGCAGGCGGGGGAGGCTGATCCCAGCGGCTGGCAAGGGAGAAGCAGGATGTGGCTGGGGGAGTGGGCAGGGGACAAACAACAAGAAGCCTTGGAAGCTGTGAGGGGAGAGGATTCTACTTACTGTGTGATTCTAAGTGCAATAGAACACCACTGGGTGGTGTTAACCAAGGTGATTAAACCATATGATCTGGTTTCCTCCTTTAAAATTCACTCAGTTTTGTGGAAAATGGATTACATGGGAGCAGGAATCTAAGTGGGAAACCAGTTTCAGAAGAATGGACAGGCAACAGTGGAAAAGGCAGAAGGAGCACCGGTGCAAAGAGGACACTGGCACAGCACACACTTTGGTGGAAGAGAAAGGAATCAGGGATGACTCCCAGATTAGTGAATAAGCTCAATGTCTGGAATATAATAATAAACAATCAATAAATGATCATTGAACAGTTGGATAAGTGAGTATAAAGCAACTCGACACCAACATGTCCAGTGCAGGCAAAAGTACTTTGGGCCATCAAGAAAGATGTCAATGTGGATTCTGATTGTCCAGAAAGTGGGATTTGAAATTTGACTCAAAGATGAGGAGCACTGGGATAGAGAAGAAAACACTGGGGGAAATTCTAGACCAGAACATTAAAAAAACAAAACAAAACTGGTATGTTCTCTTTTTTGGAGGAGGGTGTTTCTTTTTTTAGCTCTGGGATTTCTTAAGGGATGGGAGGTCCAGGAAAGTACAAAGGCAGCTGTGTTGGCAAAGCAGAAGATAAAGATGCAGTTGGTTGGATATGAAAACAGGAGAAGAATATGAAGCCTCTTGAAAACCAGGCAGTAGTTTGGATTCAAAAAGCAATAGAGATCCATCATGCCTTCTTGTCTAGGAAAGCGGCATGTTGGCAGCAAGTGACTTGTATCTTGAATTTAGATGGCCTGGGGCTGGAAGTCAGTGACACAATTCCATGAGACAGCAGATCCGATAGAATTAGAGTATCCTAAGCAAAGGGTCCACCAAACTATCCTCTCTGGAAAACAAAAACAAGAACATAAACCAACAAAAAGCCATAATGTTCCAAGCCTGGGCTCCAACTCAGAAGAGAAACAGATGTATAGAACCAGAGGTCCTCGAGGTCTGCCACAGGGGGACAAGGCAGGAGAAGAGGTGGGAAGTAGCCACTTGAGAGCAAGTAAGTCATCCCTGAGCCAATAAAGCAGCACTCACTAAAGCTTGAAGAGGACATGGGAGCTTTTAGCTGCAGGTGGCTGGGGGCCCGGGGACAATTCGCATATTTTCCTTCTCCTTCAGATTCCAAATCTAAGTAGAATTCTTGGTCCTCCCCAGGGCATTTGCAACTGCCATGAGTGGGCCATGTCTATGGAGAACAACCTCCTTTGGGGATTCAAAGACAAGCCATGACCAAAACCCAGCCTCCCAGCCCTTGCAAAGTGTGTAGAGATAATTCGGCAGAGAGAGGAAGACGGAGAAGTGAGAATTTTTTCTTTTCATGTTCAAGATGCTACTGGAACATGGCTTTTCTCATGATATATGTACCACAAATGTAAGAATTTGAGGACCTCACCCCATACCCCAGTAGGTCAGAACTACACTTGGTCACTTGGAAGTGGAGACCACAGCAAAGGGTGATGGACTATGGAGTCAAGCCTCCTGAATAGAAAGGAAATGACAGAATGAAAGAGAATGGTGGCAGCGGCAGCCCATGATGGAAGCTTGTCATCTTACAGCCTGGAAGTTGTCTGGCTTTTCCAACCCAGGAGTCAGGAGAGGCAGGCACAACATCCAGTTAGGCAGGAATACAAAGCCAGATTCCACTGAAGAGACTGGAATGGCTCTAAATGATAACCATCTGCTCAGGGGTCCAGAGGAGCCTAGTTGGTTGGAAATTACTCATGGTCAGGCCTCACTGGGCCTCCTAGACGATCATGCACCAGTCTTCCCTGTGGTTCAGCCTCCACTCCCCTATTTGTTTCTGAAGCACAGCAACGAGTATCAAGGATGCAGTTTACTGACACAGAGCCAGGGACTGGGCATGTTCCTTCCCACCCCAGGTTCCTGGCCTGTACTGTCTGTACTGTAAGAATGCCACATGTGTGTGCTTGCACTCATCAATCATGCAACATAGATTTCTTTTTTAAAAAAAGATTTTATTTATTTATTTGAGAGAGAGAGAGGATGAGCAGGGAAGTGGCAGAGGGAGAAGCAGACTCCCTGCTGAGCACAGAGCCTGATACAGAGCTCCATCCCAGGACCTTGAGATGATGACTTGAGCTGAAAGCAGCCCCTTAACTGACTGAACCATGCAAGTGCCCCTCAACAGACATTTCTTGAGCATCTAATACATGTCACAAGTGCTGCTAAGACTTGGTACAGAAGATGAATATGGCAGTGTTCCTTACCTCCAGGGGAAGACAGCCAGGAACACAGATCACAATCTGTAGAATACTGCAGCATTGTTACAAAGAGAGAAGCCCAACTCAGGTTGCAATAGTTAGAGAAATTTTATCAAAGACAATATATTTGTGCTGTCTCTCATAGGAAAGGAAGGATTTTCCCCAAACAAAAAAGAGTGAAAAAGAAACTCCCAGAAGGACAAGAATGTAAAATGTACAACGTCTTGAAGGTCCAGGGATAACAAGAAGTTTCCTACGGCCTGCAGCAAGGACAGAGAAAATGAAAGTGCCTCCATTAGCTGTGGGCAGATAATGAAAGGCCTTTGCTAAGGTGTCTGGATTCCTAAGCCAGATAGAGACATAATCAACAGTGCATCAGAAACAAACAGATGCCGACAACTGGTCCAAGGACTTAGGAGTGCCTAATCGTTCCCAGCAGATCACATCCTCCCCACGACAATTTCAAAGGCACTTGCGCACAAATGACATTATTCGTTATGCAAGCCCTGTATTATCCCAATTCAGGACACATCAGAAGTTTCACTGGAACGCGTGGCTTAGGTTCAAAGACCTATGTAGGACCTTCTGTTCTCTCCAGACCAAACACCTGGGTATGTCTGTGAGCACAGAGTAGGAAACAAAGAAGGGACTTGTGTGACTAGGCCCTGCCTCAATCCTTAATCCTGCTGCTTGTGCCCAAAGTGCTGTGGCTAGATCGCCCTCTGGAGGCAAGAGGCAGAAGAGCACCGAATCTGAGTGCAGAGGACTTCAATGTGGTGACAGGTAGTTAAACTTTATCCTGAGTACCACATAAAAGGTGACGTTCTGTCCCCAGTTTTCCTCATGATCTGTCACTGTGATCTCTGGAAGAATCCTAGATATAAACAAGGCTCTGTCTGCAGCACAGGAGCCTTCCTTCCATATCCCAAATGTGAACTAACCCATCCACAAGTCTTCCAGGTGTTTCACTGTTCCAAATTTTCAAGGGATGTATAAAAGATACACAACAATATCACTGTACTGCACCCCAGAACCCAACCTTGCTTCACAATACTGAAGATATAAGCAAAGCGTTTGCATTTCCCAGAAAAAGCTAATTCCAACATTGTTGCCAGTCTGAAATACAACAGAGTTGTAAATATCTACCAAAGGAGAAAAAAGAGAATCCTAAACTAATTTGGGAGAAACTCACCATTGAGCTGAATAGGTCACCATATGCAAATCTTAGAGAAACTCAAAGCTTTAATGAATCTGCTCAGGTCTGAGACAGGTGGCAATAGAAGCCATCCAGGGTAGTGACCTTCAGCTCAGTAATGTGACCCACTAGTACCCACGGAGTGAAGGGTAGGGTGGGAAGGGACTAAGCAAGTGGACCCTGGCTTATTAGATCAGCAATTCTCCAGAGCATCTCCAAAGGCCAAATGAGAACACTTTCCTCAAACGTTCTATTCCCAGGACATTGAGCTTCACTTCCCCAGTTGCAGCCCAAGTATCTTCTTCTATTACCAGGTTTCCTCCTGCAACAAGGGTTGACTTCCTCAAATAATAATATGACCAATCAATTACCTCTACTCATGACATCTTCCCTCATGCTTCCAGCTGTAAATTACCTTTGTTCTCACTTAGAACTCCTCTGGCCCTTATCTCTGCCTTTCTTGTAATTGTGTGTGTGTGTAGCCTCTCTTTTCTGTTGAAAGATTATAAACTCCTTGAGGACAGAACTAGAAACAATTAAAACTAGGATTTTTTTTCCCCCTCTGTATACGAGAGAGACGCCATAGTGCTCTCCCTTCGAGTCCACTATTATTTCACAGGTCCCACTACTCTCAAGGTGACCCCAGGTAATCTTGAGGGTCTGATACAGGTGGCAGAAGTGGTCATACACATGCATAGCAGGAAGTGGCTTGGGTGGTGTGCTTTGGGGAATGCAAGGAATTTCCCAATTTTGTCCCCAAACATCCTACCTCCAATACCTGAAATTCCACCAATTAGTAATACATTCCTTTCAGTCTTTGAGGTTTTTCTCTTTTGCAGCCCCATCTTGAATAAACCCTAAATAGCCCATAGAAGGAAAACATCATAAGCTCTACCCATGCAATAACTTAGCAAGGGATTCACTGGCTATGAGATGTAAGCAATGCTGACAGGAGTGTGTGACTGCGTGAGTGCTTCAAGGGCCAGGCATTACAGCAGGGATCTGAGAGTATGAAAATCCATGAGGGAAAGGCTTGTTTTCTTTAATTCTTTAACCCCAGCACTTTTTATGGTGTCGGAACATAGAAGGTGCTCGGTGAATGTTGTTGAAAATAATGGATGAATGAGTAAGAATGATGGGGAGAAGTCCAGAAGACAGGTATTCTCCAGGAGAAGGTCCGAAGGCCAGAAAACAATTACCTGGGGAAAGGATTGATTCCTTGTTCTTCTTATGTGGCTCCGTAGTAGCTCAGACAGCGTAGGAAGTTCTCAAGAAACTCACTGCAACGGATGTATCCTTGCTCTCTACAGTCTGGCATTGCGCGGGACTAGCTGGCCCTGCCTGTCAAAACTCGCCACCAGGGGGCAATGCAGACCGACTGGCAAGGTTTTCTCGTCTAAATCCCTGGTGGCTGACAGCTCGAAGCCCCCAAATGTTATTTGGGACCACCAAATACAGCATCCCCCTCCCTGCACACTCTTTAATATCGAAATGTCATCTAAGCAGCGTTGTTTCTCAGACCTGTAACAGAGACAATAGTTAAAAAGTCATATTGAGGGACTGAGTGGCTCAGTCCCTTGAGCATACACCTTTAGGTCAGGTCATAATCCCAGGGTCCTGGGGTCGAGTCCTGCAATGGGCTCCCTGCTCATCTGGAAACCTGTTTCTCCCTCTGCCTGCCACTCCCCTGTTGTGCTCTCTTCTCTCTCTCTCTCTGAGATAAATAAATAAATAAATAAATAAATAAATAAATAAAGTCATACTGAAATCCACTCAATTAATAAAAATAGTGGCCTAGGGGTACCTGGGTGGCTCAGTGGGCTAAAGCCTCTGCCTTCAGCTCAGGTCATGATCCCAGGATCCTGGGATCGAGTCCCGCATCGGGCTCTCTGCTCAGCGGGGAGCCTGCTTCCCTTCCTCTCTCTCTCTTCCTGCCTCTCTGCCTACTTGTGATCTCTGTCTGTCAAATATATAAATAAAATCTTTAAAAAAAATAGTGGCCTATATTTGGGGACAGGAAGAAGAAAACGAAAGCTGGTACTAAGCTCACTGTAAGGAACATATATTTTTCTAAACAACACTAAGGTATTATCCCTATGGAGCCTAAAGCATCCCACAGATGATTCATATTTAATTGATAATTAATATGCAGGGAGTACCACACGATATCTATGAAAAGCATACAGAAATTTTCTCAGGATTGATGCCAAACACTAAACTGTTATCTAACATTTGGAATCAAACTGGGTCAGGGTCTTAGATAATAGTCTGACCCCTTTGTTGTTAAATGGTAAAAAGGGGTTGAAAGTAGGAAAGAGACATGCCCAAGTCAAAGAAAGAAGCAAAAAGGAAATATTTATTAACCTAGATATTGTATCCCATTGAACATATATAGTACTATACTTATTCAACCTCTACCAGACCAACACCCATTTTCTCAAATGAAAAGACAAGCATAGAGAAGGATTATAACACTGTGCTTTATTTTACTCGTTCTTTCATTCATTTATTGAGCTCTTCCTTGGGCCAGGAACTATGTAAGCAATAAAGATAAAGTGAGAATATAAGACCTAAGTTGAGAGGGACAGAAAGACACAGAGATTGTCATAATTGAGTGTAGAGACAGATTAGCCTCAGTTCATCTTTTAAACCAAGGCTACATTTTGCTGCCTTCTAGTATGTAGTTAACACAACCTTTCCCAGGGGAGGGTCTGTCATGTCCTCTTTGTATCTCCAATATTTGGACTAGTACTTTGTTGTCCTCTATAAATGAATGTGCCAAATGGATGGAGATATAGATGGGTGGATGGATGGATGGATGGATGGATTGATGGTGGGCCAGCAGATGAACAATTAAGTTGATTCTAAAGACCATGAGTCAAAAAGGGGAAAGAAATGAAGGAATATTCAGTGAGATAGTAAGTAGGCCTTATTCATAACTATATTCTTATTATCTGCACAGATGTTTGATCTCTTAGTGTGTTATAAACCCCTTTAAATCAAAGAACTTTCCCTGTATGTTTTCTATCACCCACAATGTTAGGTATCTTCAGTAAAATTTGTGAAATCAAACAGTATTTTTCCATGTTTGACTTCATTCTCTTTCCCAATCCTTTAACAACTTTGAACAAGAGAGTGGGTAGGTTCTTCCACCTTTCATGCAATGGGAAAGACAAAGCCACAGAAAAGTGAAGTGTATAAGGGTCTAAACACTGAGGCTTAAAATCCCAGCTTCTGGAGCAAATCAGTGAGAGAGCAATAAGCCTTTAGAAGAAGCATCCTAGAGATCTCAGCCTTGAGGACTGAGGAGAACCTCCCACCTGTGTCTGGAGGAAAGCTCCAAGTCTGAGTCTATGATCTAAAAGTGTTCACAGGCATCCACACATGTGAGAAGCTAGTCACCCACTGCAAAAGAGACAGAAGTAGGAGTAGGGCTGGCTACTCTACAAGAGAGGGAGTAGAAACCCAGGGAGGGGCCTTGGTGGAGTGGCAAGTATAACCCTCCACAACTAGCCCAGGAAGCTCAGAGCTTGTCCTCCTCACACCCCTCTAGCCCAGCAGGGCTAAGGGTAGAGGTCATCTTGAGGGATTGAGATCCAGTTAGATATAGAGAAACAAAGAGAGAATAACCATAAGAACAACCTTTTCCAGACATACAAATGGGCAACAAACACATGAAAAAAATGCTCAACATCACTTGGCATCTGGGAAATCCAAATCAAAACCACAATGAGATACCACCTCACACCAGTCAGAATGGCTAAAATTAACAACTCAGGAAACAACAGATGTTGGTGAGGATGCAGAGAAAGGGGAACCCTCTTACACTGTTGGTGGGAATGCAAGCTGGTGCAGCCATTCTGGAAAACAGTATGGAGTTTCCTCAAAAAGTTAAAAATGAGCTACTCTACAAACCAGCAATTGCATAGATATTTATCCAAGGGATACAAATACAGTGATTCCAAGGGTCACTTGCACCCCAATGAATATGGCAGCCATGTCCACAATAGCCAAACCATGGAAAGAGCCCAATCCATCAACACATGAATGGATAAAGAAGAGGTGGTGTGTGCGCGCGCACATACACACACACACACCCACCATGGCCTATTACTCAGCCTCAAAAACAACGAAATCTTGCCATTTGCAATGATGTAGATAGAACTAAGTGAAATAAGTTAGTCAGAGAAAGACAAACACCATATGATTTCACTCCTATGTGAAATTGAGGAGACAAAACTGGTAAACATAGGGGAAGGGAAGGAAAAAAAAAATAAGAGGAAGACAGAAAGAGAGGCAAACCATAAGACACACTGAACTCTGGGAAACTGAGGGTTGCTGAAGGGGAGGGGAGTGAGGCTCAGGTCACAATCCCAGGACCCTGGGATCGAGCCCCACATCAGGCTCTCTGCTCAGTGGGGAGCCTGCTTCCCTTCCTCTCTCTCTGCCTGCTTCTCTGCCTACTTGTGATCTCTGGCAAATAAAAATAAATAAATAAATAAATAAATAAATAAATAAATAAAAGAAGATATCTATCTATCTATCTCAGCCATCAAAAAGAATGAAATCTTGCCATTTGCAATGATGTGGATGGAATTAGAGGGTATTATGCTAAGCAAAATAAGCCCTCTAGGAAACAAACTGAGGGTTGCTGGAGGGAAGGTGGGTAAGGGGATGAGATAACTGGGAGATGGGCATTAAGAAAGGTACGTGATGTAATGAGCCCTGGGTGCTATGTGCAATTGATGAATCACAAAATTCTACCTCTGAAGCTAATAATATACTATATGTTAATTAATTGATTATAATTTTTTTAAAAAATCTCTCCCATACCTGTATTCATATCTCTTTTAAAGAGATTTTGCTCCACTTATCAGGAAATGGAGTTGATGTCTCCTTTCCTTGAATCTTAGTTTGTCCTGTGACTTGCTTTTACAACCAGAAAAGGTAGCTATAATACTGTATGACTTCCTAGTTGATGTCTCAGTAGGACTTGCAGGTTCACTCTGGTTCCCTTAGATTAGAATTCTGCCATGACCACATGACAAGGCTGAGCCAGCTTTCTTGAGAATGAGAGACCATGGGCAGACAAAGGCCTGGATAATAGCAGGCACTGACCACCAGACATGTGGGTGAGGCCCTCTCAGACCACCCAGGCCCACCACATGTCTGCAAATATATTAGTGCCCTCTGCCAAAAGGACCAAGTCTGACACCACCTACTGGTCTTCCATTTTCTGTCAGGATCTTCTTTCAGAGAAGAAGAACAATTCTTCCAAATTGTTGATCTGTAGACTTGAGAGGAAATAAAATGACTGTTGCTTTAAATGCTACCAAGTTTTGGTATAAAGCAAAGATTATAATACATGTATACGTGTTTTTGTGTCTATGTGAATAACTGAATGCTATATAGATACCAACATCAGAACTAGTCAAGTAAATAAAGCCTTAAGATTCAGATTTTGTCTTCTGAATCCATTAATAAATAATTTGTTTGATGGAGCTTTTTACCTCTCTTTTCTTTCAGCAAGAGAAAAGAATAATTAGAATTTGGAAGAAATTTACCTAGTTCTTCAGAATGTCAAAGATGTAAAGGAAGGGTCCAATCCATGGGTTTTTCTTTGATGCATAAAATGCTCTACAGCATAAGGTCAAGGAATTGAATTAGAAACCAGGCAATGATGGCTTGAGGCCTGGTTTTACCACTCATTTACTGTACTTTTTTTTTAATAAGTGTACTGTTTGTCAACAGTTGTTTTTTTTTTTTTTTAAGATTTATTTATTTATTTGAGAGAGAGAGAGAGAAAGAGAGCACTAGCAGGAGGGGCAGAGGGACAGGGAGAGAGAATCTCAAGCAGACTCCACACTGAGTACAGAGCCCAACACAGGGCTTGATCCCATGACCACGAGATCACGACCTGAGCCCAAATCAAGAGTTGGATGCTCAACCGGCTGTACCACCCAGGCACCTCTCATTGACGGTATTCTTGAGCATGATCAGTTTCTTCTCTCTGTACCTCAGTTTCCCTATCTGTAAGAGGAAGTTTCATTTCATAGCCTCTAGGCCTCTCTCATCAGCAACATTCCTTGAGTTGCTGGTGAGCATGTGTTAACCCTTTTCATTCACCCCATCACTTATTCCTTTGAGTTTATAAAGAGCAGTAGATATGGATGGGGAGTATATTTGTCCCTTTGGGGGTCAGAAAATAAGACTTAGAAAAGGGGGTTGAGACCCTTTAGATTATACTGTAAAGCAGCAGGGGAGTCAGAGATAGAATATACACATAGCATCTGCATTTTGAAGATTGGCTCAGACACCTGGGTTATTTTGGGACTCGGGTCCAGAGAATTGCATATAATCTGTCCAGCAAACTTAGGTTGGAACTCAAAGGATATTATGATCTTGAGTAGGCCTCAGAAATGGCTCTGGAAAAAGATGACTTTTCTTCTTGATACAGGTCTGATTGGAATGTACAAGGATAAATCATGCCTGCTTTCTCTGCCCTCCATCTATTGCCACCATTTTTCTGATGATGGCAATGACCATTCTCCACGAAGGTCTATCTTCCTAACCACCTTACACTGACAACTTTATTTGTGTCTTTTCTTTTCTTTTTTATTTGTTTCTTTTTAAATGTGAAGAAATTAAAGTTCAGAATGGTGAGGTACATTGCCCAATATCACATAATTAGGAATTTCAAAGTCAGGAAATAAACCCAGATTTGTCTGATTCTAAAACTTACCTTTTCTGACACATCATTCAGTCCCTAGCACCATCTAAGAGTCTTCTACTTCCTGCCACAATCTTTTCCCAGAGCTAAGGCCAAGTGGGGGAAGGGACTCTGTCCAGAAGAACATATACACAACACCTACATCCTAGAGCTGTCCTGAAAACTGAGCCACTTATGAACGGGGCCACAGCACTTCTTGATATGGCTGTTTCAGATCCACCTTGGATAGAACCTGGACTGGATCTACTTCATCTTAAATTCTAAGCCTCTGGAAAATTGAGATATTATATAATTCCTGTGAATAAAGAAACATGAATGACCGTAGAATCTTGGAGCCCCAGTCTGAAGCTACATAAGGTGTGGCTTCAGTCCCAAATAAAAAGCAGTCAGAGATTACTACTTATTTGGCACATGTGCAAGACTGTGGGCCCCAACCCAAGGGAGCTTAACCTCTGGAACAAATAAAAAGACAAATCATGTAAAGACTGAGCTTTGTGGAACTAAACTACGGTACAACGAGAATAAGAAAATAAAGATCCTTAGGAGCTAGAGAGGAAAGAGAAGAGTTCATGGAAGAAGAGAAGTTTGAGCTGAGACTTGAAGGAAAAAATTGGCTCGAAGAAGGAAGAGCCCTCAGAACATTGGGAACAACATGAGAAGCAGCTTGAGTGAGAGGAATGACCAGGCTTATATAAAGGACAGTGAGAAAATAAACCTGTGTGAGGACTAAGTCATTGGAGGAGGAGATGGTAAATGGCCTCATAATGGATTGGAAAGTCAGTCGTTAGCAAAAGGGAGTGATTTGGTACCTAGGCCCCATTCACCTATCTATCTCACTCTCTAGAAGACTGAAGCCAATGCTCCTCTACCCACACCAACCCAACAGGCAGACATATGCATGTGTTCATGTGCATGCACACCACCCCCCTACTTTGTTTGCTCCCATCAGAAACCAGCCTGTGAGATTGCTGTGGATTCCTGAGGAGGGTGGGGATGGCCAAGATAGCAGATCATTGAGGCTCTAATTACATATCTTTGAGGTGGAAATTTAGTAAAACCACAGACTTGGAACAACATAAAAGTGCATAAAACCATCTCATCCGTTCATTATGCAAAGGAATTGCTCATTTATGGAGTTTGGATTACAGTAGAGAACTCATAAAGCAAAACGATGGTGCTTTATGGAATCCCATAAGTACCAGCACGTTGTTCTTGTCATGAAGAGCACACCTGTTGGATTTAGCCTACTCGATGCTGTGATAGGTCCCCCACCTACTGAGGAATGGCCCCACAGTGCCATCCACCTCTAAGAGTGATGAGGAAGAAAAAGCACCCAAGAGAAGCTAAATGGAAGAAAAACCACCTACAACAATTCTGAGATCATAAGGAAAATGTTCCACCAAAGAACTATTTATTCTGAGGAAAAAATACTGTAAGTAATGCAAATATTGTCATACTGGGGGCAAAGGACTTAGAAAAGGGAGGTAAGACTTAGTCACTGCCTTATACACTAACTGAGTCACACATTTGTGATTCATGGAATTCTCTGGCACTTGGATCCCCCACTTAAAAAAAAATCTTGACTTTTAACTCATTAGTTTTTCTACACTTTATCTATTTTCCTTTTGATTGACATTAAAATTAATTTAGGGAGGGGTGCCTGGGTGGGTCAGTGGGTTATGGTCTGCCTTTGGCTCCGATCATGATCCCAGGATCCTGGCATTGAGCCCCATTTGCTCCCTGCTCAGTGGAGACCATGCTTCTCCTTCTCCCTCTATTGTTCCCCCGTTTGTGCTCTATCAAATAAATAAATAAAATCTTAAATAATTTTTTCTTTGAGGAATGATTAAGTCTAAAAGATCATTTCTCAAAGTATTGTCTTGTGGAATACTAGTTGACAAGAAAAAAAATGTTTGGTGGATAAATACATTTGGGAAATCTCAAATTAAATTCACATTCCATACCATACCCCTTGGATTATATAATGAGTGAACATTAACATTAAGGGGTTAAAGGCTCTGAGAAATCTTGCAAAAATGAAATTTAAATCTGTTTAACTTTGTTTAACTTGTTATTTCTAAAATCTAAGTAATCAAGAAACTTGTTTTTGTTTATTTTCGTTTTTATGTACAAAAAAACTACAGTTGACCCTTGAACAATGCAGGGTTTAAAGTGCTGGCCACCCCCTACTTCCATGCAGTCAAAAATCTGCAAATAACTTTTGGCTGCCCCAAAACTTAAGTAATAACAGCCTACTGTTGACCAGAGCCTTCACAATAACATAAATAGTTGATGAGACATATTCTGTATGCTATATGTATTATATACCGTGTTCTTACAATCAGGTCAGCTGGAGAAAAGAAAACTTAATTTAGAAAGCTGTAAGAAAGGGGTACCTGGGTGGCTCAGTCAGTTGAGTGGCCTGACTCTTGATTTTGGCTCAGGTCATGAGTGTTGTGAGATGGAGCCCGAAGTCAGGTTCTGGCTCAGGGTGGAGTGTGCTTGTCCCTCTCGCTCCCCCTCTGACCCTCCCCTTCTGATCCTGCCCCTGCTCATGCCCATCCTCCCTCTTTCAAATTAATAAATAAACATTTTTTAAAAAAGAAAACCATAATCATAAGAGAAAATGCATTTACATAACTGTACTATATTTGTAAAAAAAGAAAAAAATCTGTGTATAACTGAACTCATACAATTCAGACCTGTATTGTTCAAGGGTCACCTGTATTATCATCCTGAAGAACAAATGTTTTGTTAAATAAGTTTTGAGAAATAATGACCTTTTGGCTCTTTTCCAGTTTCTGTCTCCAGATATAAATTTGAAAATTGTTCAGTGACTTTTCAATACCTATTGCTTGATCCTTTTGTTTTAGTGCAGCCTGGTAAAGTTCTGTCTTAATCCTCTTATACAGAGTTGTATTACTTGCTTATAAAGAGATATGATTACCAGGTTTCTGGGTGGAAACAGGGAACTCATGAACTGCAGGTTTTCTGAGACCTAATAAGTCATGTCCTGGTCCCCAGAGATAGGAGCGGAATCAGAATGTTCTGATCAGGGGCACTTAGCCACACCTGGGTACCAAAAGACATGTTAGAGTGTCCAGTGTTTGTATGTCAGAAAGCAATGGTGAAACCGGAAACAACCCAAAAGCCCATCAACAAGTATATGGATAAAAAAATTGTGGGTTATCCATACAAAGGATTAGTGGCTACCCATCAATCAAATGGAATAAACTGTCATATAGGCACAACATGAATGAAAATCAACATCATTATGCTGAGTGAAAAAAAGAGGACATACTGTGTGATTCAGGAATGTAAGATTCTAGGAAATTCTTATAATCTAGAGTGACAGAAACCAGATCAGTGGTTGCCTGGGGATAGGAATAAAGGTAAAGGATTGCAAAGAAGCACCAGGAAATTTTGGACAGTGGATGATGGAAATGTTTGATCTTTTTTTTCCTCTAATACTTTTATTTATTTATTTGAGAGAGACAGAAAGAGAGAGGGGGAGAGTGTGTGTGTGTGTGTGTGTGTGTGTGTGTGTGTGTGAGTGAGAGAGAGAGCGTACGCAAGCGAGAGGGAGAGAGGGAGAGAATCTGAAGCAGACTCTGCGCTGAGTGCAGAGTCAGATGTGGGGCTAGATCTCACAACTGTGAGATCATGACCCGAACCAAAACCAAGATGACACCATCCAGTTCCCTGGAAACGTCTGATATCTTTATTGTGGTGATGGTTTATAGGTGTATACATATGGCAAGACTCATAAAAATTGTATACTTGATGTACAGTTTATTGCATATAAGCAATATCTCAAAAAAGCTGTAAAATAAATTGAAATAAATAACATTAAAAAACATAACAAATTAAAATTTTTTCTCTAGGAAAAAAATATTAACATGATGAGAAATATATGCCTGGCTTGCCTCTGATTAATGTCTTTAGTCATCAGTGATTTTTAAATAATTGAAGTTGGTAAGAAAGCAAATAAATGAGTCCAGGACCCCATGAGCTTCATTTCTATATGCTGCTATCTACATTCTTTTGTAGGCCACGTAGACAAAAGTAACTCTGTCTTTCATACTCCCTTGACAATGGAAGAGGCTTTGAAAGAATTTCATCTGGTTCCTAGAAATTTCAGGGACACAGAAGAAGGCGCCTGTCCATTGGCTTTTCTTTCATAGCAATAGCAAAGTTTCGCCAGAGCTAGTGTGATCTATGGGAATGAACTGAGCTGATGGTTTGAGTCAAGCCTTAGCTCACCTTCTCTCATTGTACATCTTTGGTGGGGTCATTTTTTCTGTGTGTTTTTGGATAATCAGACATTTCACAGATGTAACAGATTTAAAGAATTAAAAAGATAGCTCACCTTAGGGAAAAATAAGACAAGAAAAAAGTTTCTTCATTCCTAAAATAAAGAGGTGGGAAAGTTCCTTCTTATCTGACATTTTATGATTCTTTGAATTTTCCTCTGCAAGTAAGAATGGCACTGTGAGCATTCTAAATGCATGAATGAGTTTGAGGAAGAGGAAAAAGAGATGAACGGGGACAGAAAGAGGAATTAGCTATATTAAGTGCTAAAAGTCCGGTCTTCATAGTCGGACAGACCTTAGCTTCACCCCTGAATGGTGACAGGTCATGGTGAGCAATTCACAGCTCTGTGTCTCCTCTGCAAACTAGAGTTATTAGTAACTACCATACCGTTATTCTCAAAAGTAAATGAAAAAAAAAAAGTTCGTAAAAATACCCAGCACAATACATATATAGGGGGAAATGTCAGTTTCTTCTCTATCTTCCAGAGACAAATAGCTCAAAAAACATTTTGCTAAGAAGAGGCCTATAAGCTTACTGGCAACTACAGGTCCAAAGTATCCCAAATCCTCAGAACTGATTCAGTGACAAAACCTAAGCCCTCCTCAAACTAAAAGGATCCTAGAATCCTCTCTTTGTTTCACTGAATCACTTAAGTTGTTTTTTCCCTGGTGACGCATTGCCTCTGGGAGGGACCCCACAATGTAGCAAGGCCTTTCTTCTCCAGCTATTAGGCTCTTTTCTTCCATGCCATTTTCCCAGGCTCTAAAGGGCTGCTTCTGGCATTTTGACTTCAGTTGTCCACCACTCCCAATCCATCTTCAACCTTGTTTCCTTCCTTCTTTCCTTCCTTCCTTCCTTCCTCCCTCTCTCCCTCCCTCTGTCTCTCTCTCTGTGTGTCTTTCTTCCTTTCTTTCTTTCCCCTCTTCACTTTTTAAGGGACAGCCCAGATCTAAGACACCTCTAGAGATCAGGATGGTAAAAATAGGTAGACAATGTCAATTGAGGGGACAGGGCTTTGTGTGTCCCAACAAGTTAAGTCTATTAGAGCTTGAAAACACTGAAGATGTGTGTCTGTCTCCTGTGGCTATTGTCATAAAGTAAACAAACTGAGTACTTTTTTCATGGTGGTTAAAATAACAGGAAATTACACCACCACCATCACCACCCCATAGTTCTGGAGGCCAGAACTCATGGTGTCAGCAGAGCCTCTCCTCTCTGACGCCTCGGGGAGGATCCTCCCTTGCCCCTTCCAGTGTCTGGTGGTTGCAGCCATCCTTGGTGTTCCTTGGTTGTAGACATGTCACTCTAATCTGTGCTTCTGCCAACACATGGCATGGCATTCTCCTTATGCATCTCTTAATCCCTGAGTCTTTGTGACCTTTCTTTCTTATAAAGACACAAGTTTTATTGGACTGGGACTAACCTAACCCAGTATGAACTCATCTTAGTAATACCTGCAGGGACCCTATTTCCAAATAAATTGACATTCTGGGGGTCTGGATAGGCATTAAGTTGAAAGAGACACTATTCAACCCAATATAGCATCCTGGATGTCCAATCCACATGAAGAGAATAAATCCTAGAGACTAAAGTAATCTAGTCTAGATTATATGGCCAATTAATTAATGGCAGAAATAAAACTGGCATTTAAGCCTTTTGCCCCCATATCCAGGGTGATTTCTAAAGCATCAATACATGTCTCCAAGGAGCACCAATTTAGCTCCAAGCTCAGGGTAGGGAAAAGCAATGATTTAAATTGGGAGGCTTCCTATGTGAATTAGGATTATTATAATAATAGCCAGTATGTACTAGGCTTTAGAGGCATGGTCTCTAATGTCTATGACAATAGTTAATTGTACTCAGAGAGCCTATTATAGGCCAGCCACTATCTTTAGCACTTAAACATCTATTAATTTATTTAATTTTCCCGACAAACTGAGGTCTGTCTGAACCCATAGCCTATGTCCATAATCTACCACCCAACTGGCTTGAATGAGAACTTAGAGCGAAAATGACACTTTAGATAATCCCTTCCACCCCCAGGAATGCCTATGAATAATTTAAAGCTCAGTGGAATTTGAAAATGTCCACCGAGGCTGAGAATGAGGATACCACAAAGGATAGCTTTTTATCCAAAAGCCAGCTGCAAGACAATTATCTGGGAACCTCCCAAAGCCAAATCTTTAAATGTGCCTGTAGATTGAGACAGGGAATGGTCAGTTAAGCTCCTTCCAGGTGATTGCTGTGGTTTCTGGCCAGGGCAACCAACAGATGTGTATCAGCAGCCTCTGCCAGTCAGGATGCAGATGTGGAACGAATCTCTCTGGCATGATGCTGTTCTAAAACAAGAAGAGGCAGAGAAGCGGAGAGCAGCTCAGATCATCACTGCAAACAGCTCAGATTTTAAGGGCCTCTAGTTGATTCCAAAGGCACTGGCTCACCACTCATTACATGCTGAGGGACTGTGGGCAGTAATTAATGATTTTCCAATGGCATCAATTAAAACCAAGGAAAGAGCTCAGTAGGATGCATTGACTCTCAGAGAGAAAGTACAGAAAGAAGGGCAGGCCATCTCTTCCTGGGCATTTGGGGATGGAAAGTGCTTGTGGATGCCACAGAGGATTTTCAAAGGGACTGGAATTTTCTTTGCGTCTGCCACTCCCTTCATAATGATAGTTCTTATTTGAGGGAAAGCATATGTGAAGGATTTGGTCTCTGAAGAGGACTTATTTTAAGATCACACCCTGGGTGCTGAACCAGGTTTTTAGAGGAGTCTGAACATACTCCTACTTGTCTGTATTTGGAGTGTAAAGCAAACAGAAGTGACTCTCTCATTTGTAAGGATACTAAGAAAGCAGCAAAGATCACCGACCTGGAGCCTTGAGACCTGTGACCCTCTAACAACTCTACCACGGTCTTACTATGTGACTTTGTATAAACCTTTTAACCTAACTGTATCTGAAATTCCTCATTTCTCAAGTAAGAATGACAATACATGGGGCGCCTGGGTGGTTCAGTGGGTTAAAGCCTCTGCCTTCAGCTCAGGTCATGATCTCAAGGTCCTGGGATGGAGCCCCGCATCGGGCTCTCTGCTCAGCAGGGAGCCTGCTTCCTCCTCTCTCTCTGCCTGCCTCTCTGCCTACTTGTGATCTGTCAAATAAATAAATAAAAATCTTAAAAAAAAAAAAAAAAAGAATGACAATACAGTTCTTTCCTTCTCTGTGGGCTATTAGGAGACTTAAATAGGCCAGTATACACAGAAATATTTTGAAAAGCACAATTTTGATAGTGAGGACAGAAAGTGCTGATGACTAAGAGCCAAGAGGAGCCATTTGGCTAACCAGCCAACTAACCAGCCATGGGAAACTGGGAAAGTCATCATAAAACTCTAACAGTGCGCTACAGTTTTGATTCATGGAGTGTTTTTTAATCTACCCAAAGTGATGAACCTAAGGGCCCAGGAAAATGCCCAAGGAAGCAGTAATGTTTGCACATGACTTCAGAATCTTCCTGGCCTTTCTAGGATTATCCATGGGCCTCCAGCAAGTTCCTGAACCCCAGATCAAAAGCGTCTGCTCCCAGGACCAGGAACATGACAATAACAGCCCAGATTTGAGTTAATATACCTTGAAAAAGAATGTCACTGTGTCACTGGGGCCATTCCTAGCAGACTGAAAGTGAGGAAATATATTATTTCCTATATTTCTCAAGATCATCATGAAAGCAATACTATACATGGTCTATTTTTCAAGCAGTATTTAAGGGTAACCTGCAACACTTTCCTAAGCATATTCTAAGATACAGCTTGTTCTACAGTTTATATTTCCATATGTATAAATATGGAAGTCCTCCTGTCCTTTAGAGATTCATAGAAATTTCTGGGTACAGAGGCCCACCCCTGGTGTTTTCAGCACAGTCATGAATTGATTTCCTTTTTACATCTCCACTGTTATTTCAGTGAGATTTGGGAAGCAGGGGAGACAAACATGTAAACTCAGGCTTGACCCAGAAGTTCCTCTTTTCTTTCAGATGGTATAAATCTCTACCAGTTTCACTCCTGGAAGGCCAAGTAGGAGACACACTGCCTTGGTTTGCTTTTGCAGTGTCATGTCAGGCCATCCTGAGCCCTTGAATGCCAGAGTCCCTACAAGGGACGGGACCATCTCAGCCATCATGAGCCAGGATAGGAACAGGAGTACAGCACTTAAACAAATGTGTATCAGCAGCCTCTGCCAGTCAGGACGCAGATGGGGGTCTGGATAGGCATTAAGTTCAGCAGCAACCAGATCTTAGTTGATACAACTTGAGCAGGAATGCCTCAACATCACAGGGGACCATTTGTAGTAGTGTGCATGTGTCCCTGTGGCTGAGATCACTGGTGTGCTTCCTGAGAGACTATGTGGCCTCTGCTGTTTGGGCAGGTGTGAGCATTCATGTTATGTCCAGGTATGTGAGTTTACACCCAAGAGTCAGGACAGTACAGAGGTCAAGAAAGCAGACTCCAGAAGTACTCACCAGCAGCATGATATTGAACAAATCCTCTAACTTTTTTGGGTCTCAGCACCATGAACTATAAAATAGGGGCAATATTTACTTCATGTTGCTGCTATGAAAATTGAATGGGTTAATACAAAGTGCTTAGAAAAATGTCTAGTAATCATAGTAAGCAAACAATAAATGTAAGTTATTTGAGGATGGGGATAAAGGAGTATTATTGAGTGAGTGTTTGTGATCCCCTAAAATTCATATGTTGAAGCCTTAAGCCCCAGTATGATGGGGATTGAGAGATTTGGAGGTAGGTCTGAATTAGATCATAAGGGTGGTGTCCCCATTATGGATTTAGTGTCCATGTAAGGGGAAGAGAGACCAGAGCTCTCTCTTTCCACCATGTGAAGACACAGTGAAAAGGCACACATCTAAAAGCCAAGAAGAGAGTGCTTACTGGGACAGAATCTGCAGGAACCCTGACCTTGGACTTCAGTGAAAAATAAAAGCCTGTTATTTAAACCACCCATTGCATAGCATTTTGTTATAGTAGCCCAAGCTTACCTAAACAGGCGGTGTAATAGAGTTCTCTAGAGAAACAAAACTAATAGGATGTGTGTGTGTGTGTGTGTGTGTGTGTGTGTGTGTGTGAACAGATATACCTCATTTTATTGTGCTTTGCTTTATTGTACTTGCCAGATAATTGTGTTCTTTACAGATTGAAGGTTCAAGACTATAGTGGAAGTAACTGCAGGTGTGGTGGAGATTACAAAAGAATAGAACTGGAAGTGGAGCCTGAAGATGGGACGGAATTGTTGCAATCTCATGATCAGATTTGAACAGATGAGGAGTTGTTGCTTATGGATGAGCAAAGAAATTGTTCTGTTTTGTCTTTGAGATGGAATCTACTCCTGGTGAAGATGCTGTGAAGATTGTTGAAATGACAACAAAAGATTCAGAGCATTACACAAATTTACTTGATAAAGCAGCAGCAGAGTTTGAGCGGCTTGACTCCAATTTTGAAAGAATTTCTACTGTGCATAAAATGCTATCAAATCTGCTACAGAGAAATCATTCATGAAAGGAAGACTCAGTGGTTCAATCAGTGTGTCAAATTTCATCATTGTCTTTATTTTAAGAAATTGCCAGAGCTATCCCAACGTTCAGCAACCACCACCCTGATCATCTAGCAGCCATCCAACATCAAGGCAAGACCCTCCAGCACCAAAAGATTATGATTTGCTGAAAGCTCAGATGATAGTTAGCATTTTTTTAGCAATAAAGTATTTTTTAATTAAAGTCTGTAATTGTTCTTTAGACATAATGCTATTGCACACTTAACAGACTACAGTATTGTCTAAATGTAACTTTTATATGCCCTGGGAAACCAAAGAATTAATTTGACTGGCTTTATTATGATATTTTCTTTATTGTGGTGGTCTGGAACTGAACCTGCAATATATCTTAAATACAGGTTTGCTTGTATTTAAAAATTGGTGCATGTAATTGTGGGGGCTAGCAAGTCTAAAATCCATAGAGTAAGACAGTAGGCCAGAGACTAGGGAAAAGTTGATGTTGCAGCTTGAGTCCCAAATCAACCTGGAGGCAGAAATCCCTCTTCCTGGAGGGACCTCAGTCTGTTTTTTCTTAAGCCTTTGACTGAATGAGGTCTTCTACACCATGGAAGGTAATATGTTTTATTGAAAGTCTACTGATTTAAATGTTAATCTTGTCTAAAAACTATCTTCACAGTAACATCTAGACTGTTTATTGACCAATTATCTAGGTGCTATTGGCCTCACAAGGTTGATACATATTAGCACTAGAATTAGCATCACAGGGATGACTAAAGATAATGGGCAGGTGTACATGTGCACATCTGGGTATACTTCCTCAGTGGCAGATGGACACATACCATATATTTAAAATGTCACAGAAGCGAAATCTGTCTCTGGATTGGGGTATCCTGTCCCTAGATTTGCTGAAAGTAATTGTAGAGGGCTATGTGGGCCCATGTCATTAGCACACTTGGAGCAGCAGCTCTCAATGGAAGCCAGATAGCAAGGGTCTGCTCTGGGGGCAAGTATGGTCTCAGAGCCCTCTGCCTTGGACAGGGTCCAGGAGGCTGCCACTCAGGCCTCCCAATAATTGTTTTCTGCTTGGTGATTTGTGTACATTATCTCCTTTGGTCTGCATGGCCACCACGGAAGAGGTTGGGTAGAGATTCTTATGCCCATTTCACAAAGGCATGTATATAACTAGAGACTACCAACTAATAATCACAGAGTCTAAATTAGAACTTCACTTTTCTGGCCCTTACTTCAAGGCACTTTTTCACTACATTAAATGGTACTCCAAGTCTACAAATGGGCTCAGCCTATGACGTCAGGGGGAGGGAACCAAAGGAATTAAGAGGAAGCAGAAAATATTATCTCAAGCAAGTCAGTTCACCCATCTGAGCCTTAGTTTCTTTGTATACAAAATGACACAACTAGGTCATAAATTCCTAAAGGATGGAAACCTTGTCTTTCCCTCCTAATACATCCTTGTCCAGTGTGTTATATGGTGAGCATTCAGTAAATGTTTGCTTAATAGAATGGTAGGTAAGAGACTGTATTGGTTTGTTAGGGCTGCCATAACAAAGTACCATAGATTAGGTGCCTTAAAAAACAGAAATTTATTTTCTCATAGTTCTGGAGCATGGGAGTCCAAGATTAAGATTGGTTTCTTCTGAGGGTTTTCTCCTTGGCTTATAGATAGCTGTCTTATCCCTGTGACATGGTCTTCCCTTCATGTGTGTCTATATCCTAATCTCCTCTTCCTATAAGAACACCAGCCATAATGGATTAGAACCCCACTTAACAACTGCATCTTAATTACCTTGTTAAATTCTAAATACAATCATATTCTGAAGTACTGGTAGGGGTTGGGTCTTCAACCTATAAATTAGGGGGTAGAGGCATAAATTAGCTCAAGTCAGGGGCTTATTAGTCTCTAGAGTAATTCTAGCTCTGACATTTGACTTTTCTGATGGTGAATCAGGAACATTGGCTAGGCCTTCCCCCCACTAATAAACAGTTTCTGGTGAAAATCACGTGTTAAACTCAACAATAGAGAACAAAGAACCTGATTTTTTTAATTGACCAAAGACCTTAACAGACTTCTCATAAAAGAAGGTATACAGATAGCCAAAAAGTGTATGGAAAGATGTTCAAGGAAATACAAACTTCAACAACAGTGAGACACTACTACACATCTATTAGAATGGCCAAAATCTGGAAACCCAACAATATCAAATGTTGACAAAGATATGGAGCAATGGAAACTCTCACTCATTGCTGGTAGGAATACAAAATGGTACAGCCACTTTGGAGGGCAGGTTAGAGGTTTATTACAAAACCAAACATAACTCTTAAACAATCCAGCAATTTTCTTCCTTGGTATTTACCCAAAGGAGTCATGTCCACACAAAAAGTTGCACGTGGATGTTTATAGCAGATTTATTTTATAATTGTCAACACTTGAATGCAACCAAGATGCCCTTCAGTAGGTGAATAGATAAATAAAGTATGGTATGTCAACACTCTAGTAGTATTTAGTGCTAAAAATAAATGAGCTTTCAAGCCATGAAAAGATACGAAGGAAACTTAAATGCATATTACTAAGTGAAAGAAGCCAATCTGAAAAGTCTACATGCTGTATTTCAACTATATGACATTCTAGAAAAGGCAACACTATAGAGACAGTAAAAGATGAGTGATTGCCAGGGGTTGGGTGGAGAGAGGGATGCGTAGGCAGAACATAGAGGATTAATAAAGCAGTGAAAAACTGTGTGACATAATAATGGTGGATACATGTCATTATGCATCTGTCCAAACCCATAGAGTGTAAACACCAAAAGTGAAACTCACCATAAACTATGGACTTTGGGTGATGCCGATGTGTCAGCATAGGTTCATTTGTTAACAAACATAACTTTCTGGTAGGGGATGTTGATTAATGGGAGAAGCTATGCATGTGTGGGGGAAAGGAGTGTAAGGAAACTGTAACTTCCTCTTAATTTTTCTGTGAACCCTAAACCTGCTCTAAAAATAAATTCTTTGCTAATATATTTTTTAAAAAGATGATACTCCACTCTGTATAATAGCCTGGCAATGGGCAAAATCTGGGGGGAGAGGAGGGAAGACGAGTGCATAGTCCAGTGATGTTTGGCCTCCAGCAAGAAACCATGTCAATCAGCCAAACAAAACATTCAGGCTTTAAAAAAATAATGAGGGAAAACTGTTCAGAATAATTTACTATTAATAGTAAGAGAACAACACCATTTAAGGTATTTAAGTATTTTAAGATCATGTAAAACAACGTATTTTTAAAGCTTATCATTTGTCAAATATAAATTTTAGAAAATGAACATGTCAGGGCATTGTAGATATTTATTAGTGTCTATTCGTAGGCATGGTTGGATTAGAGCCTAGATGTCTTGACTAGGTGGTACATCCATGTAGTGCATACCCCTCAATAATAAAAGGGTGTGAATTATCAGTAAATGCAATTACATGATGAATCTCAAAGCAATATGCTGTTTTCAACCAATAGCAATCATGCAAAGACTAAGGACTGTCCATTTGGTGCAGACACAATTGTACTGGAGATATAAAATTTCTTAACAATCAAATGGATATAGTGTTTGTTTTTTTAAATTGCAAATTGTTTTCTAAAACTAAAATTGTTGCATTATTAAAGTAATATACTGAGTGAGAGAAGCTGACAAAAAAATGTGCTGTATGATTCCATTTACATAAAATCTAGAGAATGCCAACAAATCTAGAGTGAGGGAAAGCAAATGAGTTGTTGTTTGGGCAAGTGGGTGTAGACAGAGTTAGGAGGGCAGCTTACCAAGGACATGAGGAAGGTTTTGGAGATGATGGGCATGGTCATTATATTCAGTTTGATGATGGTTTCACGGGTGTATACATTTGTCAAAACTTATTAAAGAGTACACTATAAACATGTGCTGTTTACTATATGTCAATTTTACCTCAATAAAGCCGTTAAAAGCAGTTCTGGAGACATGGCAACAATTTATCTTACAACCTCAAGCCTGCAGAGAGAATACCAAGAAGACTGGAGACAATTTGCCTATAGATTCCTGAGAGATTCCAGGCACACAGGAACCCATGGTGAGAGGAGATGGTAAAAAGAAGAGGAATGGTTGTAAGTCCATAGAGAGAGTGTGTGAACCCCTAGGTCCCTGCCCCCCCCCTCATGCACTGTGGTGCCTACTCCTCCAAGACTGGACTAAGGATAACATGAGTCAGACTCAAGTTCCTGGACTCAGGTATCTGAACTGAGGGAGATTCATGGGAACTATCTTTAAAGCTGGGTAAAACCAAATTGTCCATCTGTGTAGTCTATCAGGACTTCCTTATCTTTAAGTAGTTTTGACAAAAGGAGGCCCAGAGGACCACAGTGAAACCTGGCCGACAGTCTCCACTTCTTGAAAGAGAGCATCCCCCACTGTCCTGCAAGGAGGGCAGGGCTCTCTCCAAGGCCCTGCTTGGGATACTGGTTGTGTGTCTCCTGGACCTCTGTCTAACATTCACTGTCATTTTCTTTGAAACATTATCAACCAGCTGCTCAAAGCACAAGAGAGGGCAGGCACATGGACACCTAATTAGCCCTTCTAGTTCAACTACAAATTGCAGCCTTGCCCAAGAGCAAGCTTCTTAACTTGGGTGTTCTGTGTCCTCATCCAAAGCAGGCGTAATAACTACTTAGCCACAAGGCTTTGGTATTGGCATTTAGAACATTGCCTATACTCTGGAAGGATCTATAGCTATCAGCACTTTTGTCTCATTTGGGGAGATGTCTTTCACACTCCTTTCCTTTTCCTTCTGGTTTAACTGAATTTTCTCTTTCAGGTCTTCAGACTATGGGGTTTCTTCATGCCTGTCTCCAGGTCATCACCAGCTTCTGAGTTTTGATCTGTGCTCATTCTACCTCCTGAACTCCATCAAAATATCTTCTCAAGAAACTGGGATCTTCCAGGGACTTGAATTCCCCTTCTGGTCCCCTTCTACCCCCCTCCCCCATCCCTACCAGGTGTGTGCATCCCCAAAGCTCCCATCCACATCTCTAAGCATCAGAGCCCCTGAGCACACATTTCCCCTCTTAGGTCCCTAGGACCTGCGGGGAACTAGACCAGCTCTTCTGGGCACACTTCTCAGCTTCATACCCCTCATCAAATGCCCATTAGTACAACTGGCGTCTGTTTTGATTACTTCTGTTTGTTATTTCAGATAGTTTATTGGTTAATTTTAACACACAGGATTTGGGGGAAGGTCTTTGTTTTCATGAATTGACTATTATCTGTAAACTAGAAACTGTCGCTGTCAAATATACAGATCTGAACATGACATGATGTTACCTGATACTTTAAAGAGGAGCTTGAGAGATGGCTAAGGGCCTGAGGGATTGCCTTTTATGAAGCTATAAACACCACACCTGTGTCTAGAAAATCCCCCACTGAAGTGTCTGCAACACTTGAATGGGGAGATACGTGGTAAGGGAGGAGAAGATAAGGCACTTGACAGACTCTAAGCAAACCTTCTCTCAGCCGTCACCTACCCTCAGTTTTTTCGTTGTTATGATTGCACAGGATTGTTTATTATTTGGATGTGAGAGGGAGAGGCAGAATAGTGCAAGGCAGGTGGGGAGCAGGACAGGCAGAATAGTGCAGGGCAGGTGAGTAGATGCTGTTTTATTTCCTGGATTTAAGCCTGGTTCTTCTGCCTAATGGCTATGAACCTCAGGTAAGACACTTAACTTCTCTGGACCTCAGTTTTCTCATCAGCAAAATAGTGTCATTAATCATATCTATCTCAAAATTGATATAGAGAACACATGGGATAATCCTCACTCTGTTATATGAGCTATTTTATCTACTCCAGCTTTTTTTTTTTTTTTTTTTTAATTTAGACTGAGAGAGGAAGAGAGAGAGAGATCCCTCACCCAAGGCTGAAGGGGCACTTGGAGCAAGGAGACTAAATCCAAACCTCCAGACTCCTTGTTCAAAAACTTCCCACTAGTAGCACATTAATGGCCCTGAGCACACTCTATTAAAATGCAAATGTTCCCCAGGAGGCCTAACTCCAAGTCATTAGCACCTTAATGTTAGTGATGTGCATTGTGTTAACATCTTTTTTTTTTTTTTTTTTTTTTTTTAATTTAACTCAGTCTGGTTAGAAAAGAGTACAGAAAGAGGTTGGGGAGGAGCAGACTTCACGCCTGTGATTTTGGCAGCCCTTCTGACAGTACATGTTGCCTCTGGGAAAAAAAAAAAAGCTGGCTCCTCTAATGTCATCCTGGAACAAGGTTGAGATTCAAGTTTTAGGATCAGACAGCACAGTGGAAAGTGCTGCTCCCAAACACCCTGCTTCTGTGACCTGACTACCTCAGAGAAAGAAACTGGGAACAACTTGTGATCTAAAACTGACTTCTGAGGTGAGCCTGGGTGACCACACAGGCAGGAGCAGGTACAGACGACTTCAAAGACCTTAGCCATTGCCCAGGCAGGACAAGGCATAGATTATCCATTAACTCTTTCGTTAATTTGTTCATTCACTGAGCCACATGTCATGAGTACCTACTTTGTGCCACAGATGAATGAGAGTCCCAGACCACAGGGAATGGGCCCTGTGATAATTGTTTACTGATGTGAGAAACAAAGGCAGAAGAAAAATTATTAAATTTCCTTACTACCTACAGGTTCCTTTGACAAGTTCTTGAAACAGGCAGAGTGACATTCAGCCAGGGACTCAACTGCCTCGATGTTAATACTTTGCTAAGGGCAAAAGGCAAACTTAGCCTGAAATATAAAAATTCCTTTAGAAATTTCCTTTACCTCTAAACCCCCCAAGATACGTGCTGGCAATCATCCTCCAAGCACATGGCCAACCAATACACATCTGAAGGGTCACATGACCCCAGTGAAGCTCTTTCCACCCACAGATCCTGTCCCCATGCTTTAAGAAAACCACCTTTTTGCACCAAAGATATCCCACTAATTCTTTCTTGGCCATTAGCATCAAACCCTAACATCTTTCCTACATCATTGACCACTGGCAGTATCATGGCCTCCTGATGGCAGTCAGGTTATTTAATCCAGGCCTCAAACACCCAGGTCCAGAACTTTCAACCAAGCCACCAAGATGAAGTTATAAAACCTGCTGATAGGAAAGAATATCCTATCAATATCAAGACAAATTGTGTTAGGAAAATTGGACAGCCACATGCAGAAGAATGTAACGGGACTCCTTTCTTACACCATACACTAAAATAAACTAAATAAACTAAACTAAAATAAAATAAACTCAAAATGGATGAAAGACCTAAATGTGAGACAGGAATCCATCAATAACCTCTTTGACCTTGGCCACAGTAACTTCTTACTAGACACATCTTCAAAGGCAAGGTAAATAAAAGCAAAAATGAGCAATTGGGACCTCATCAAAATAAAAAGCTTTTGCACAGCAAATGAAACAGTCAACAAAAGTAAAAGGCAACCTATGGAAGAGGAAAAGATATTTGCAAATTACTTACCAGATAACGGGCAAGTATGCAAGATCCATAAAGAAACTATCAAACTCAACGCCCTCCCCCCAAAAACAAAAAATCCAGTAAAAAAAAAAAAAAATGGGCAGAGACATGAACACACATTTCTCCAGAGAAGACACACAAATGACCAAGAGACACATGGAAAAATGTTCACCATCACTTGGCATCTGGGAAATCCAAGTCAAAATCATAATGAGATACCACCTCACACCAGTCAGAATGGTTAAAATTAACAACTCAGGAAAACAGATGTTGGTGGGGATACAGAGAAAAAGAAACCCTCTTAACACTGTTGGTGGGAATGCAAGCTGGTACAGCTACTCTGGAAAACAGTATGGAGTTTCCTCAAAAAGTTAAAAATGAGGTACTCTACAACCCAGCAATTGCACTGCTAGATATTTATCCAAGGGATACAAAATATAGTGATTCCAAGGGGCACACGCACCCCAATGAATATGTTAGTCATGTCCACAATAGCCAAACTGTGGAAAAAGCCCAGATGTCCATCAACAGATGAATGGATAAAGAAGAGGTAGTGTGTGCACACACCATGGACTATTACTCAGCCTCAAAAACAATGAAATCTTGTCCTTTGCAATAATGTAGATAGAACTAAGTGAAATAAGTCAGTCAGAGAAAGACAAATATCATATGATTTCACTCCTATGTGAAATTTAAGAGACAAAACAGATAAATATAGGGGAAGGGAAGGAAAAAAAAATAGGAAGACAGAGAAACAAACCATAAGACACACTGAACTCTGGGAAACAAACTGAGGGTTGCTGAAGGGGAGGGGAGTGAGGGGATGGGGTATCTGGGTGATGGGCATTAAGGAGGGCACTTGATATAATGAGCACTGGGTGTTATACGCAACTGATGAGTCACAAATTCTACCCCAAAACTACCCCATTCCTATCCCTGTAGTAATACAGTATATGTTAACTAAATTGAATTTAAGTAATTTTTTTTAAAAACCCTGATGATATTCATGCAATATTCCCCAATAAGGAAGGTAAGCCAAGGGCTGCATAATGGGATTGCTCCCCTCTCCTGCTTCTAGAGAGAAAATTAACACCATAAGTTGTTTTTGTCCTTAATTAAACTCTGTAAATTTGAACCTACTTCTTGAGCTCTTTATCCAGGGAAAGGTGGACTAGAGAAAATATAGGAAGAAAAATATCCTGGCAAAAGAGGGCGTGCTGTGTTTTCATTATTCGACTCACATTTCCAAGGACTTATATGGCTTTGAAATTATATTTCACTTGATCCTATTGAACTCTAGGAAGACTAAAGATTACAGGCATATGTTTGTTTATTATCCGAGGCCAGTATGAAGGGCAGAACTGGAATTGGAAGCCAGCCCTGGCTTACCCCAGAGGGGCCCAGACTCTTCCAAGGTGCAGCTTCTCAAGACTGTCCAGGGCCCCACCAGCAGGCCTCTACCCCGACACTGTCACTCAGGCACTGGTTCCTTAGTCCTTCTCTCCTCAGATGCACTGTGTCTTATATCCATGAAGAAACCCCACCCTCAAACAGAGGTCCCCACCCATATTTTGGTGTTACCAAATCACCCAGTATCCTCACCACATAGTCTCTCTTGTTTAAGAGAATTCATCAGAGCAAAAACCTAACATGAATTCCATGATGCTTTATAATTAATTCATATCTTAATAATCACAAGCAAATCTACACACATTTGAAAAACAGCTTCTTCAGAAAACATTATCCATTCACTCTAAAATATTCCCTATGCCCATGGAAGTAGAAAAGTCTTGAAATAATTCGACTTAAAATCCCTAGTGGTTCAGATTGACTGAGGACACTGCTTTCCATCTCATAATCTTTTCTACCTATTGAACCATCAGAGACATCTGGTACTTGGAAAATGCTTCCCCCCCCCCTTGTTTATTACAAGCTAGAATTCTACCCCCAACACAGTTAGTGGTTAGCACTGAAAACCCTCCTGGACATCACACTCATTCCCAAACTTATTCAGACCGTCTCTTCTTTTCATGACAATAAATAACACAGCAGAAAAACATTTTGTAGTACATTTTGTACAGTTTACACAGCACATTTATTATATTAACTCATTTAATATTTGAATCAACCCCAGGTAGGTGTTATCTTTGCCATTTTCCTCAAAAACTGGGACTCAGAGAGATTTAAACAACTTGCTGAAGGTAGTCCAGCTCATGAATCTGAAAGCAAGACTCTGACCCTAGGGTGATCTGTTCTCTCCCCTACAATATATCCCTCCCCACCCTCCCTCTCACCCCGCCACCTCCTTTACAACCATGGCAACAGGAGCTCCCTGGCCGGCTCTGCATAGGTACCCTATTTTGGTTGTATAGGTGGAGTGCCATCATGCCTGTCTTCACTGCCCACATGGCCTCATTCTCTTGCCCATTAGGCTTCTTAAGCACCACACCCGCATGAACTGACAACCCTGTTGGTAATAGGGACTGTTCTGCTCTCCATTTCCTATCCCAAGAGGCTTTAGGAGACACAGAGCAGTCTTTGTGAGGAAGAAACGGCTGCTTCAGGGAGCAAAGTCTCATGGGCACAGCCTCAGAAAAGAAGCACCTGCAAAGGGCATTCTGACCAGTTCAGCCCTCGAGAGGTTTCCCTTAGACCATTAGTCCCATTTGCTCCTCTACTGAAGCCTTGGGCCAGAATACACAATCTGAGGAAGTGCTTCCTTTGTTCTCTCTAGGCTTGTCTTTCCCTCCAAGGCCTCCCTTCCAATGGCTTCACCTATAGCTGAAACCCTACCTCTGGTGTCCAGGGGTCCAGCATTCCAAGCCAGCCTGCCTCTAAAGATTCTGCCCACCCACACCCCATCTCCACAAAGGTCTCAGCAGCAGAGTTGGCTGCCACACTCTGGGGTTAATCTTGAGTGTCCTCCAAGCCCCTCAGGTTAATTGCCAAACAAACAGCTGCCTAATAAAGAGGTGTTTCTCCTTCCCTACCCAATACGATGAAGGGTGGGACAGAGTTTGCACCATCAGACCCAAAGGCTGTGGCCCATCTGGTCTCTCACCCTCCCTCTCCTACACTAAACAATTTCAGGCAGCGGATGGCCAGCTGGGCTGAGGCCTCTAGAGACCCCTCCCCCTAGACTCACCAGAGTGAGAACCCACCCCCATTCAAGGGCTGACAGGGACCATCTGTGCCTGAGCTCCAGGAATTGGCCAGGCAGTGCCCACACCTCCGAGCCCTCCAAGCTGTGAGGAAATCTGCCAAGCCCTCAGCTCCTCCCCTACAGCCCCTGATACCAAGTGTAACCAGCAGTTCTCGTGCCTTCTCCCCCCCACCCCCCCACCCCCCCCCACCCCCCGCCCGCGCCTGAACCAGACAGCAAGTGCCAAGCCTATCTGATTTCCTGCAATCCACCCTGGGGAAATTCAACTGCTTTAGGGCAGGAGAGAAGCTTTTGGCTTCTGATTCTACAGCTCCTGGTATCCAGACAATTCAGGCTACTGACACAGGAGAGATGAAAAGAAGGGGCAAGGACAGAAACCAAGAATAAGCCTCCAGCCCCACCTTGGACAAAAGAGGTGTCAGCTAATATCGAGAACATGGAACAAAGAAGAGGAATCCTGAAATTTTACAGATACAACTTCACCTTTTATAAAATTCAAGAGCAAAAATGTAGATGATATAGTTCTTTAGTCCAAGCCTTTTATTTTATAGATGAGAAATTGCAGCTCAGTAGTGGGTGTGATGTGGTCACAGCTAGCTCATGGCAGAAACAGGGTAAGAAGCCATCTCTCCTAACTCTCAACCCAGGGCTCTCCCCCTCTCATCTTCTGTTCTCTCTCACTGCAGAGCTCCCTCATCATGAGTTCCATACCTTAGGCTCCCTGTGTATAAACATTCTGCTGCATTGAGGAGAAGGACACATGAAAGTCTTGTGTGGGAGACTGTCCTGCAGATGGTTATTCATGGGTTCTCTATCTCTGTACAGAGGAAGCACCCCTAAAGGCACTCTCTCCCTCCTCCAGCAAGTGAAATTGGAGTCCTGGGGTGTGTAAGGCAGTGTGGTATTGTGAGAAGAACTCCTGAAGACAGCAATTGGGTTCAAACCTCATTTCTGACATTTACCAGGTCTGCAGCTCCCATACAGCTCCCTTTTACCTCCTGATCTCATATGTAAAATACATACAGAAACACCAGCTTCAGTTTCCTTGTGCACAGTATGAGATATCTATTTTAAAAATACTGCCTTGGGGTGCCTGGGTGGCTCAGTCGTTAACCATCTGCCTTCCACTCGGGTCATGATCCCAGCATCCTGGGATCAAGCCCCGCAGTGGGCTCCCTGCTTGGCAGGAAGCCTCTTTCTCCCTTTCCCACTCCCCCTGCTTGTGTTCCTTCTCTCGCTGTGTATCTCTTTGTTAAGTAAATAAATAACATCTTTAAAAAAATAAAATAAAAATACTGCCTTGACAGCTGTTCCTTGAACCTGTCCTTGATAGGATGCTTAATGATCTGAGGTTGTTAAGAGTTCTCTCTTATCTTATAGACCTGGACATCTGAGCTACCCCAAACTAAGAGACGGCCTGAAGGTGAATGTAAATGATACATACTCCTTTAGATTGGGCTCATCCTCAGGAAGTAAAGTTGCTTCCTCTGGCTTTCTTCATGGATGCATATGATATGTCTGTCCTCCTCCTTAAATGTTATCCCTTCTACCTGTTCAAATGTGCTCCATCCATAACTCCCATCTCTGCAGTGAAGAGCCACCCCAGAATACTCCAACCTTCCTTGATATTCTCTAAATTCTCACTGTGATCCAGCTTGTCATTTTCTTTCTTCTTGTCTTTTAACAAGATTGTGAGTTCTAGAGGGCAGAAATCATATTGTGTTTATTCTTAAATGTCTCTCATGGTGATCTAGTGCAAAACCAAATATATGGATTAATTGAGGGGTCTCAGTTTGCATAAGACCATTTCTTCCCTCACCCTCATGTTCCTGTTATGGTTCTTCTATATGTCGGTAAAATGAAACTACAGCTCCAAGAAGATGGGTACCAAGGAGAATTTAGCCACATGCCTGAATATTTGAGGCTTTCTATGTTCATTCATTTATTTCTTCATTCACTAAGGAGGAGAGAGTACCTACATCTGCCAAGTATAATTCATGCCTGCTGGACTTTGGCCATAGATAGGCACAAACCTGGGACACTGCACCAGAACTTGAGATAGAATCTTTGTACCAACAATAAATGCTAGATGGTTTTCATGTATAAATGATTATAAGAGCTTTACCTCTATTTACACATATAAACCTTATAAGCATCTTTCAAAGCAGGGGCCATCATTATCCCCATTTTGTAGACAATGAAACCGAGGTATAGAAATGTTAAGTCACTTGCCTAAGGTCTCTTGCTAATAAGGTACAGAGTCAGATCAAAGCCAGGCCATCTGGCTCGTGGACCATATGCCTAAGCATTTCACTGTATTGCATGTCAGGTAGGAGTCACGGGGCATCCGAGGGTGGAGGGACACAGGGATGGGGGTAGGATGCTGTTGAAAGACTACAGAGCCCTGCTGAGGTAGAGTGATAGAGAGTGCCAGCACCTCAATCTGAGCCACCCCTCAAACCTCCGTGAGCCCCTCCTTAAAAGGACATCTTGAGCCCCTCCTGTGAGCTGCCACTTGGAGCTCAGCTGATACAGTGTTTCTGAGAGGAAGACTGGCATTCCTGCCTGCCTGAAATTAGCCAGGCCCCCAACACAGGAATCCTCGATTGCCACAAAACCTGCCCTTTACATTTCACTCTGCACTAATCTGGTAAAATCTCCAAAAACTACCCCCCACACACTTTCAGATCACCTAATAACAATCATAGAATCTTTTTCCTCTGTTCTGTGGGTAGGGTAGTAATGAAAAGGGAGAGGTCTGGTGAGGATATGAAAGATAATCAGAAGATGATAAAAAAAGGACTGGATTCTCATAGTATTCATTGCCGAGAAAACTGGGGTTATAGTCAAGGGACCCACCACCTCTTGTGCAGGTAGGAAACCAAAACCCTGGTGGGATACTAACAGAGAGGAAGGAGAGAAGCTCAGAGCTGTGTCTAAAATGATGTCTTGAGCAGTTAAGGCTGTGCATTATTACAGAGTGAAGGCCACTGCTAATAGTTATGGCTGAGTGAATGTGAACAGGGAGTGGCTAGGACACAGGAACTGTAGGACCTACAACAAACCTATATGCAAGTGGAGATTGCTGACATTGTCCATGTAGATGTTTAAAGCAATAATTATTAGAGAAACCTTTACCAGCTGTTGGTTCTATAGTCACTCTTGGAAAATCAGCCCCCATTTCATGTCAAATCAAGTACAGACTCAGAGATAGCATAAGTCCAAGCCAGGTAAGCCAGGTAAGCCAGGTTTATGCCTGATGGTATGAGATTAGCTGATCAGGTAAATAAGCAGAATTGGGCTTGCCTGAGGAAAACCAATGGAAGTAGAAGGAGCCAGGGACAGTCTCTTCACTCCATTATTCCCTTGTGAACTTTGACAGTTCCAGGTGCAGCTCATCAATGAGAACCACCCAAACTAGACGGGGTGGGGGGTGTGAGGATGAATTATAGTCAATAATGCTTACTCTGGTACAGCATGTGGGTATTTTCCTCAGGGGCTTTCAGGGCCTATTAGTATGTAGCCCTCTACTACTTCTCTGAATTTCTCCCTTACCAGTCTCTCCTGGCTCATTTTGATTTGGCCACACTAGCCTCCTTTTTATTCCTTGAACACATCAAGCATGCCTCAGGGCCTTTGCACTTGCCTTTCCCTCTGTCTAGAATAGTCTTCCCCTCAGATATCCAAATAACTGCTCTCTTTCTTTTGGTTCTCTGTTCAAATGTCACCTTAACAGAGAGGTGACCTGATCTCCTCATATACAATTCACCCTCCCCTAGCAGCAGCACTCTCATGTACCCTTAGCACTGCTTCCTTTTCTCCAGATATCCATTGTTACCTGATGGCTATATATCAGTGTGTGTGTGTGTGTGTGTGTGTGTGTGTGTGTGTGTCTGTGATCTGCTTGATCCTGATAAAGCCCAAGCACTGTTAGAATAGACTAAGTTTTAGGCTCCTGGGTGGCTCAGTCAGTTAAGCATCTGTCTTTGGTTTCGGCCATGATCCCAGGGGTCTGGGATGGAGCCCCACATCGGGCTCCCTGCTCAGCAGAGAGACTGCTTCTCCCTCTCCCTCTGCCTCCCCTGTTTGCTTGTGTTCTCTCTTGCTCTCTTGCTGGCTCTCAAATAAATAAGTAAAATCTTTGGGGGAAAAAAAAAAAGAATGGACTATGTTTTCTTTGTGGCTGTATTTCTGTGCCCAGAACAGTGTCCGATATATAGGAGGCACTCAAAATACTTATAAAATCAAAGTGAATTCTCCTCCTTTAGTCTCTGAATGATTTCCTTTTGAATTGGGCCTAGATATTTCCTTGTTTGTTCTTAATGTTCTTTATTTATTTGAACAAATAAACAAATGCATTTTCTGAACGCATCAGTAAAATGTAGAAGATGCTCTTTCCCATAATTGCAGAGTGATCAAGGCCCTTGAAACAAAGCTTCACTTCTATTCCTGTCACCCCCATAGCACCCCCCAAAGTGTGAACCCTCTGCCCCGCCTCAAACTTTTCTGACTCATTCTTGTCTCTGGACACCAACTGGTGTTGTGTTCCCCACCAAATATGAACTCCCTTCTGCTCTTATGTCTTTTCCACATTGTTTAACACTAAAAGTTTAGAATGTAATAATCTTATCTCCCTAATTAGACTGTAGTTCTCTGGGAATAGACAAAATGTCCTCCACATCTTCTGCATCCTCCTGGGATAAACCTCATGCAGGGAGGGAGTGCTTCTGTGTTGACCAATTTCTAAAAAAAAAAAAAAAAAAAAAAAAGAATTACAGGACATTGTGGAACTACATTTCTCTTTCTTGCTGATGTGGCTCCTGTTACCCCCATATTGGTATCTATTAGATCACTGAGTGAGATAATGAAAAGCTTAGAGAAGGAAAGTCTAAGGCAGATATCCTATGGCCATTAGGTCACTTAGTCAATAAAAATTAATTAAAGGTCCAGCACTGTGCTGGCCAGTATGAAGACAAATTTTAGAATCACAGAACATTGAGCTAGAAGGCACCTTGGAGAGCATATCGCCCAAACAGTGGTATCAATTAGGGTACCTAGGTGCAAGCAACAGAAACTAACAAAGGCTTCATTGGGTGGGAAAGGAATGTGTTAAAAGGATGGTAGGAACACTGGAGAGCCCAGCCTAGCACTGTACTTCCAGGAGTAAAGCCCAACATAATGGTCAGGTGAGAAAATAGTTGCCACGCTCATGGATACTAGACTCCGAAGCTCTAACTGTGGTTGTTGTTGTCTGTTTTCAAAGCTACCACCCCCAGGTGGGTGATCCACTGTCCTTGCTTCCTTTTGGTTCAGACTCTGGCCAGTGCACATCTGATTGAGAGAACCTAGGTCATTAGTCTCCACCCTGCTGCAAGAGAGGGCCAAAAACAAGCACATTTTCACATTCTTTAGTGAGATGTGGGCTCCGCTTCTGGCCAAAATTCTTTAGGTGGAGATGCCCCTAAGGAAGGAAGGTATTCAATGGCAAATGTCCACCTATTCCTCATACCACAACAGAGGCAATGGTGATCCACAGAGATAGAGCTAATGCCCCAGGACACATCATAAATTGTTAGTAACTAGGACAAGAATCCAGGTCTCCTGACTCCATGTCTCAAATTCTTTCCACTCCTCTACATGTAAAAGAAACAACTAGTGAAAAGATTAGATAAAAATTAGGACAAATAGCAGGGATCAAATGACAAGTGACCCATGTCCCTGGCATGGTAAAAACCATCTTTTAGATTTGATCACTACTCTGTTTTTAACATTCACTCTTCAAAACAGCCTGATCTCAGACATTGCCTCCTCTAGGGAAGCTCTCCTGAATCACCAAGATCTTTGGTTCTGACTTAACACTAATGCAGTCCTATTTATTTGGAAATATCTATGTATGTGTCTGCCTCTTCACCAGGCTGTGAGCAATTTGAGGTGCTTATTGACTCGGGAAGTATTGTAAGAGAAGCATCATCGTGAATGTGCATAGGAAAGACTGCAGGGCACTCACATTTATGAGTCCCTATAATATTGGCCCTCTTCTTGGGTCAAAGCTATATACCTGTCATTCACTTCTTATTTCCAGGATGCCTAAAATCACCTTCTCCAAGTATCTTATAAAGAATCACAGTGGCATGGCACAAAATACAAATGCCAAAGGCTAGCACCTTTGTGGCCTCACGAAGTCTTGGTCAAGTCTCTTCCCGGTACTGCCAGAAAACTAATGGCAGAGTTGGCAAAGTAGGTCTGTGAGCCCAGGAGGCTGATGTCTAAGCTGGGCAGACCCTGACAGGACAAAAAGTACAGGAAGTTACCTAATGCAAGAATAGGTTCTTGACACCTAAGGCCCTTGGAAACAACAGAAACAGACATGCAGAGACCCTGAGTCAGCAAGACAGATGTCATAGGAATGAGATAAGAGCCCCCTGGAGGGACATGTGGCCCTCTCTCAACCTTGGAATGAAAATACTTTAATATTCATTTGAATGCCTTTGTAAGTTCGCCAAAACACTCCCTAACTCTTTAAGTTAAGCTGGGTGCAGCCTCCACACTGACCATCACATGACATTTGCATTGCTATTGCTGTGGCTTCCCATAGCTTTTGCCAAGCTCAATGAATCCTTCTTATACCCACCCTTTTGAATTCTTGCATCCTGTAAAAACCCAGTTCAGGTGCTAGGTCCTCCAGGAAGCTTCTCCGTTCATACCTAGTTCCCTGCTGACATCTCAGGGAAATACTTGGTTCTACCAAGGGCTTTGACATTTCTTTCCTATTGTAGTCTATACTACATTATTTCCTGAGGATAGAACATATCCCCTAGACTAGACTGTAAGTCTTTCAATGACTAACCATGTCAAAAATTCCTTTTTCCTACACAACATTTTGCACAATTTTATTGCACATAACAAATATTATAAACAATACAATCCATGAAATGTTATCTTCAAATTCTATATTCTACATTATTTGGCTTCCACTTTAAATGACTTACTGGTTTTTACTAACCTCTTTTTAAAATTTAATCTAATTATCAAAATAGTACATACTGACAGGCATACATATTACATTCAAAATAATACAGAAACCAGAATTTGGCTCAACCAAGCATTCTAAGACATTTTTTCCTGGTCTGCCTACAGTTACGAGGCTCCAAAAACTAACATACTCAATTTCCCAGGACCCTTTAGAGCTGAAGAGGGCCAAAGAGCACACTTCTCAATTTTGGCCATTAAGATAGAAGTTGTGGGCTATTATGTTCCCACTTTCCCATTTTTATTTCTTTTTGCCTGGAATGAAGATATTAACACTAGAATTTCAATAGCCATCTTGTGGCTCAGGTGACAAATGTGAGGAACTATATTCTTTAATAAAAAGTGAGATATTTAATTATATTGTTTTCTATAGTTATTTAACCATTTATCATGAACATGTTAAAACCTTGCCACCAAGAAGCATTTTATAGCATTATTTTAGATGATACACATCATAATTAATTTTATTAATTTCTTTCCACTTGGTTGAACATAAAGTTCTTTCTAATACAACACTTTTTATGCACACTGTTGTATAAATATCCTGGTAGATAAACATGTGCATAACTTCAAAAAGATTTCATTAAGATTTCTATCCCAGAAAAAAATTAGTAAATTAGTAAAATTTCCCAATCTTTAAGGAAGGTTTTTGATGCACTATGCTAATTTTTCTTCTACAAATTTTATATTATTTTTCCTAATAGTACAAATAATAAAAATTTTAACAAAATGTAAATAATTAAAGAAAAATAAATGCCTAAAATAACATCAAGCTAAATAAATAAGCTTTACCAGTATGTCAGAATTAAAAATTTTTGTGTGGAGATTCAAAAATGTATCCCACCATCATCATCACCACCATGGCTTCTGTCTACTTCTCTATTTTAAGAGAAATACATGGGCAAAATCCAAAACACTGGATTCCAAAAAATAAAAAGCAGTCAAAATGAAGATGAAATACATTCCTTAGGGAGTTTTGCATGGGAAGATAAAGGGGTCAAGTATTTGAAGCACATTTTTCTTAAAGGACATGGCCAGATTGAGAGAAATGACAGAGGGAGCAATGTTGTAGAGGCAGGAAAACATGGAGAATAAGATTATATTTTAGAGTAACTGAGTTACAAACTCCTAGGATTGCTGAGCATGAAAGAATAGGTGAGGAGAAGGGAAATTAATAAGAGAGTCTATAGAGTACACTTAACGTCCTCTTGAATAACTGTGAGAGACACCAGTAAGAATCTGGTGTCCTGCTTAGTTCTTTACATGTGACATAGTTCCACGACTAGACTATTGAGTTAAGACTTTTAAAAGGGTTGAGGGGAGGAGTCATTATGGCAGAGAAGTAGCAGGCTGAGAGGACATCGGGTAGCAGAAGATCAGCTAGATAGGTTATCAAACCATTGCAAACACCCACAAATCCAACGGGAAATCAAAGCGAAGAAGAGCAACAATTCTAGAAACTGAAAATCGATCACTTTCTGAAAGGTAGGACCTGTGGAGAAGTGAATCCAAAGCGACGGGAAGACAGACCACGGGGGGAGGGGCCGGCTCCCAGCAAGCGGCAGAGCAACAGAGCACAAAATCCGGACTTTTAAAAGTCTGCTCCACGGAGGTACATCGCTCCAAAGGCTAAATCGGGGGGAAGCCCACGCGGGGTCACAGAAGGACCGGGGGCGTCTGAGTGCCACAGAGCTCGCAGGTATTAGAACGGGGAAGCCGGCTACAGTGACAAAGCCGAGGAGTGAGCTCTCAGCCCGGGGTTACCTTGTGCCGGTTGCAGGCTGGGTGGGCTCGGAGCACGGCTGGAGGCCACGTAGACAGCAGTGAACGGGCGCTTTTATCCAAGTGCCAGCAATTGACTGTTTTACTCCAGGAGCGACCGGAGGTCAGGGAGGCAGAGGCAGTTGGGCGCTTTTCTCTGAGGGCGCACTGAGGAGCGGGACCCCAAGCTCTTGGCTCCTCCGGGCTGGAATTGCGAGGCTGCCATCTTCATTCCCGTCCTCCGGAACTCTACAGAAAGAGCTCAGGGAACAAAAGCTCCAGAAAGCAAACCCGAGCGGAATATTTAGCCCGGCCCCTGGCAAGGGCGGTGCAATTCCACCTGCGGCAAAGACACTTGAGAATCACTACAACAGGCCCCTCCCCCAGAAGATCAACAAGAAACCCAGCCAAGACCAACTTCACTCACCAAGAACAGCAGAATTCTAGAGGAAGAGAAAGCAAATCTTATCTGGACAGAATGACAAGGCAGAAAAACTCACCACAAAAAAAAGAACAAGAGGCAATACCGAAGGCTGGGGACCTAATCAATATGGACATTGGTAATATAACAGATCTAGAGTTCAGAATGACAATTCTCAAGATTCTAGCCGGGCTCGAAAAAGGCATAGAAGATATTAGAGAAACCCTCTCCGGAGAGATAAAAGCCCTTTCTGGAGAAATAAAAGAACTAAAATCTAACCAAGTTGAAATCAAAAAAGCTATTAATGAGGTGCAATCAAAAAATGGAAGCTCTCCCTGCTAGGATAAATGAGGCAGAAAAAAGAATTAGTGACATAGAAGACCAAATGACAGAGAATAAAGAAGCTGAGCAAAAGAGAGACAAACAAATACTGGACCACGAGGAGAGAATTCAAGAGATAAGCGACACCATAAGATGACACAACACTAGAATAATTGGGATTCCAGAAGAAGAAGAAAGAGAGAGGGGAGCAGAAGGTATATTGGAGACAATTATTGGAGAGAATTTCCCTAATATGGCAAAGGGAACAAACATCAAAATCCAGGAGATGCTAAAAATGCCCCTCAAAATCAATAAAAATAGGTCCACACCTCGTCACCTGATAGTAAAATTTACACGTCTTAGCGACAAAGAGAAAATCCTGAAAGCAGCCTGGGAAAAGAAGTCTGTAAACACAAGGGTAAAAACATTAGATTGGCAGCAGACCTATCCACAGAGACCTGGCAGGCCAGAAAGAACTGGCATATATTCAGAGCACTAAATGAGAAAAACATGCAGCCAAGAATACTATATCCGGCTAGGCTATCATTGAAAATAGAAGGAGAGATAAAGAGCTTCCAGGACAAACAAAAGCTGAAAGAATTTGCAAACACCAAACCAGCTCTATAGGAAATATTGAAAGGGGTCCTCTAAGCAAAGAGAGACCCTAAAAGTAGTAGATCAGAAAGAAACAGAGACAATATACAGTAACAGTCACCTTACAGGCAATACAATGGCACTAAATTCATATCTCTCAATAGTTACCCTGAATGTTAATGGGCTCAATGCCCCAATCAAAAGACACAGGGTATCAGAATGGATAAAAAACCAAAACCCATCAATATGCTGCCTACAAGAAACTCATTTTAGACCCGAAGACACCTCCAGATTTAAAGTGAGGGGATGGAAAACAATGTACCATGCTAATGGACATCAGAAGAAAGCTGGGGTGGCAATCCTTATATCAGATCAATTAGATTTTAAGCCAAAGACTATACTAAGAGATGAGGAAGGACACTATATCATACTCAAAGGGTCTGTCCAACAAGAAGATCTAACAATCTTAAATATCTATGCCCCTAACATGGGAGCAGCCAACTATATAAACCAATTAATAACAAAATCAAAGAAATACATCTACAGTAATACAATAATAGCAGGGGACTTTAACACTCCCCTCACTGAAATGGACAGATCATCTAAGCAAAAGATCAACAAGGAAATAAAGGCCTTAAATGACACACTGGACCAGATGGACATCACAGATCTATTCAGAACATTCCATCCCAAAGCAACAGAATATACATTCTTCTCTAGTGCACATGGAACATTCTCCAGAATAGACCACATCCTGGGTCATAAATCAGGTCTCAACCGGTATCAAAAGATTGGGCTCATTCCCTGCATATTTTCAGACCACAATGCTCTGAACCTAGAACTCAATCACAAGAGGAAATTTGGAAAGAACGCAAATACATGGAGACTAAACAGCATCCTTCTAAAAAATGAATGGGTCAACCAGGAAATTAATGAAGAATTGAAAAAATTCATGGAAACAAATGAAAATGAAAACACAATGGTTCAAAATCTGTGTGACACAACAAAGGCAGTCCTGAAAGGAAAATATATAGCAGTACAAGTCTTTCTCAAGAAACAAGAAAGGTCTCAAATACACAACCTAACCCTACACCTAAAGGAGCTGGAAAAACAACAACAAAGAAAGCCTAAACCCAGCAGGAGAAGCGAAATCATAAAGATCAGAGCAGAAATTAATGAAATAGAAACTAAAAAAACAATAGAACAAATCATTGAAACTAGGAGCTGGTTCTTTGAAAGAATTAATAAGATTGACAAACCCCTGGCCAGACTTATCAAAAAGAAAAGAGAAAGGACCCAAATAAATAAAATCATGAATGAAAGAGGAGAGATCACAACCAACACCAAAGAAATACAAACAATTATAAGAACATACTATGAGCAACTCTACACCAACAAATTCGACAATCTGGAAGAAATGGATACATTTCTAGAGACATAAACTACCACAGCTGAACCAGGAAGAAATAGAAAGCCTGAACAGACCCATAACCAGTAAGGAGATTGAAACAGTCATCAAAATTCTCCAAACAAACAAAAGTCCAGGACCAGACAGCTTCCCAGGGGAATTCTACCAAACATTTAAAGAAGAATTAATTCCTATTCTCCTGAAACTGTTCCAAAAAATAGAAATGGAAGGAAAACTTCCTAACTCATTTTATGAGGCCAGCATCACCTTGATCCCAAAACCAGACAAGGATCCCATCAAAAAAGAGAATTACAGACCAATATCTTTGATGAACACAGATGCGAAAATTCTCACCAAAATACTGGCCAATAGGATCCAACAGTACATTAAAAGGATTATTCACCACGACCAAGTGGGATTTATTCCAGGGCTGCAAGGTTGGTTCAACATCTGCAAATCCATCAATGTGATACAATACATTAATAAAAGAAAGAATAAGAACCATATGATACTCTCAATAGATGCTGAAAAAGCATTTGACAAAGTGCAGCATCCCTTCATGATTAAAACTCTTCAAAGTGTAGGGATAGAGGGCACATACCTCAATATTATCAAAGCCATCTATGAAAAACCCACTGCAAATATCATTCTCAATGGAGAAAAATTGAAAGGTTTCCCGCTAAGGTCAGGAACATGGCAAGGATGTCTGTTATCACCACTGCTGTTCAACATAGTACTAGAAGTCCTAGCCTCAGCAATCAGACAACAAAAAGAAATTAAACGCATCCAAATTGGCAAAGAAGAAGTCGAACTATCACTCTTGCAGATATGATACTATATGTGGAAAACCCAAAAGACTCCACTCCAAAACTGCTAGAACTTGTACAGGAATTCAGTAAAGTGTCAGGATATAAAGTCAATGCACAGAAATCAGTCGCATTTCTTTACACTAACAACAAGACAGAAGAAAGAGAAATTGAGGAGTCAGTCCCATTTACAATCGCACCCAAAACCATAAGATGCCTAGGCATAAATCTAACCAAAGAGGCAAAGAATCTATACTCAGAAAACTATAAAGTATTCATGAAAGTAATTGAGGAAGAAACAAAGAAATGGAAAAATCTTCCATGCTCATGGATTGGAAGAACAAATATTGTGAAAATGTCTATTCTACCTAAAGCAATCTACGCATTTAATGCAATCCCTATCAAAATCCCATCCATTTTTTTCAAAGAAATAGAACAAATAATCCTAAAATTTATATGGAACCAGAAAAGACCTCGAATAGCGAAAGGAATATTGAAAAAGAAAGCCAAAGTCGGTGGCATCACAATTCCAGACTTCAAGCTCTATTACAAAGCTGTCATCATCAAGACAGTATGGTACTGGCATAAAAACAGACATATAGATCAATGGAATGGAATAGAGAGCCCAGAAATAGACCCTGAACTCTATGGTCAACTGATTTTCGACAAAGGAGGAAGGAATGTCCAGTGGAAAAAAGACAGCCTCTTCAACAAATGGTGCTGGGAAAATTGGATAGCCACGTGCAGAAAAATGAAATTGGACTATTTCCTTATACCACACACGAAAATAGACTCAAAATGGATGAAGGACCTCAATGTGAGAAAGGAATCCATCAAAATCCTTGAGAAGAATGCAGGCAGCAACCTCTTTGACCTCAACCGCAGCAACTTCTTCCTAGGAACATTGCCAAAGGCAACAGAAGCAAGGGCAAAAATGAACTATTGGGATTTCATCAAGATCAAAAGCTTTTGCACAGCAAAGGAAACAGTTAACAAAACCAAAAGACAACTGACAGAATGGGAGAAGATATTTGCAAACGACATATCAGATAAAGGACTAGTTTCCAAAATCTATAAAGAGCTTATCAAACTCAACACCCAGAGAACAAATAATCCAATCAAGAAATGGGCAGAGGACGTGAACAGACATTTCTGCAAAGAAGACATCCAGATGGCCAACAGACACATGAAAAAATGCTCCACATCACTCGGCATCAGGGAAATACAAATCAAAACCACAATGAGATACCACCTCACACCAGTCAGAATGGCTAAAATTAACAAGTCAAGAAATGACAGATGCTGGTGAGGATGTGGAGAGAGGGGAACCCTCCTACACTGTTAGTGGGAATGCAAGCTGGTGCAACCACTCTGGAAAACAGTGTGGAGGTTCCTCAAAAAACTGAAAATAGAGCTACCCTATGACCCAGCGATTGCACTACTGGGTATATATCCTAAAGATACAAACGTGGTGCTCCAAAGGGGCACGTGTACCCGAATGTTTATAGCAGCAATGTCCACAATAGCCAAACTATGGAAAGAACCTAGATGTCCATCAACAGATGAATGGATAAAGAAGAAGTGGTATATATACACAATGGAATACTATGCAGCCATCAAAAGACATGAAATCTTGCCATTTGCGACGACGTGGATGGAACTAGAGGGTATTATGCTTAGCGAAATAAGTCAATCGGAGAAAGACAACTATCATATGATCTCTTTGATATGAGGAAGTGGAGATGCAATATGGGGGGCTTGGGGGGAGGTAGGAAAAGAAAAAATGAAAGAAGATGGGATTGGGAGGGAGACAAACCATAAAAGACTCGATCTCAAAAAACAGACTGAGGGTTGCTGGGGGGAGGGGGGACAGGAGAGGGTGGTGGGGATATGGACATTGGGGAGGGTATGAGCTATGATGAGTGCTGTGAATGGTGTAAACCTGGCGATTCACAGACCTGTACCCCTGGGGATAAAAATACATTATATGTTTATTAAAATAAATAAATTAATTAAGAAAAAAGACTTTTAAAAGGTTTATCCAATCCATATATACAATGGAATATTATGCCTCCATCAGAAAGGATTAATACCCAACTTTTCTATCAACATAGACGGGACTGGAAGAGATTATGCTGAGTGAAATAAGTCAAGCAGATAGTTAATTATCATATGGTTTCACTTACTTGTGGAGCATAAGGAATAACATGGAGGACATTGGGAGTTGGAGAGGAGAAATGAGTTGGGGGAAATTGGAGGGGGAGAGTTGTGGACTCTGAGAAACAAACAGGGTTTTGGAGGGGAGGGGGTGGGGGGATGGGTGAGCCTGGTGGTGGGCATTAGGGTGGGCACGTATTGCATGGAGCACTGGGCATGGTGCATAAACAATGAATCTTGGAACATGAAAAAATAAATAAATAAAATTACAAAAAAAATTAAAAATAAATAAATAAAAGGGTCACTCAAGATACAGTTTACTCATCTTTAGCTTGTTGCCCACTACAGCCATCCATCTTTTCTATTTTCAATCTGCGTCTTCATGATGGCAAAGATCCTTTTAAGACTCACTTCACAATGACTTCCAACATCTTTAATGTCTTCACCACCTCCTCATCCCACACATCAAACAAGAAAAATGTGTCAGTTTTGTCAATGTAAGGATTTCCTGTTTTATTCCCAGTATTGTTAACTTATATCTTCTCTTTTTTACTTGTTGAGATCAGTTTAGCTAGAGGTTTATAAATTTTATTTATCTTTTTAAAGAATAAATTTTGTTCTGTTTCATTGTTTTTTGTTTCTTCTATTTCTTTGTGATTATCTGTTTACTGATTTTTGCTCTTTATTTTCTCCTCTATGTATATGCTTTGTTGTTTTTTTTTTAAAGATTTTATTTATTTATTTGTCAGAGAGAGAGAGAGAGAGAGAGCGAGCACTGGCAGACGGAGGCAGAGGGAGAAGCAGGCTTCCTGCCAAGCAAGGAGCCCGATGTGGGACTCAATCCCAGGACACTGGGATCGTGACCTGAGCCGAAGGCAGCTGCTTAACCAACTGAGCCACCCAGGCATCCTTATATGCTTTGGTTTTATATGCTCACTTTTTTTCTAGTTTTTTAAAGTGAAAGAGTAGCTCATTTAACTGAGTTTCTATTATTATATCTTCAAGTTCAGTAATCTTTTTTTTTTTTGCAGTGTCTCTAACCTTCTACTAATCCCATCCAGTGGATTTTTTATTTCATATTTCTATGCTTTATTCTTAGAAGTTCCTAGAAATATATAAATATATTTTAAAAGAATGTTCTTTTTAAGTATATTTCTTTTACTCATATGTTCCTTTAAATTATGGAGCATATTTGGATTAGTTGTTTTAAAAGTCCTTATCAGCTAATTTTATGATTTCTGTCATTTCTGTGTCTATTTCTATTGTCTGATTTTTCTCCTGATGGGTCACATATTTCTTTTCTTCACATATCTAGTAATTTCTGATTGGGTGCTAGAGATCATATTTTATATTTTTGTGTGTTGGATTCTTTTTTAAGGTATTGGGAGATTGAACTATATTCTGGCAGACAGTTAAATACCTCGTGGATATGCTTGATCCTTTGAAAGCTTGTTTTTAGTTTTATGAGAGTGGGTTTCAAGAAGCCCTTACAGTATCACTAGTTTAGCACCACTATTAAGGTAGGACACTTCTGAAGTTTCCACTATAAGCCCTGAGTGCTCAATGAAGACTTTCAATGCTAGCTGATGGGAAGCTAAATACTTTCTAGACTGTGTTCATTTTAGTGTTTCCCTGAATTGTCCTTGGGCTGGTCTGGTAGAATTTTACTCTATGCATGTGCAGTTTAATATTGAGCATAGATTCAAGGGCATTACTATGTGGATTTCTGAATCTCTTTTTCCATGTGACACTATCTCTGGCACACTGTTGCAGAAATGCTGACTCCTTTATCTTTCCCAAATTCTGTTCTCTGTTTGCTCCATGACTTTTTCTTTGTGCTAACTTTGAAAGTGCCTCCCAGCAGAAAAGTTGAACAATCTTAGAGCTCATATTATTATTTTTTTTCCTCTTTGCTCTAGAGTCTACAGTATAGTCTAGGGACTACAGTCTTATACTATCTATTGTCCAATGTACAAAAACTATTGCTTTTTTTTTTTTTTTTTTTTTTTTAGTTTTCTAGTTGTTCACAGCAGGAAGATGAGTATGGTTGCAGTTATTCCAACATAGACTGATGTGGAAGTCTTATATCTGTTTAATAAACTAAGCCACAAAACCTTCCTAGGTTTGAGCAACAAAGAGCTCTAGAACAAGCCCCCAAGGACCCAGCATGGTTCTGACAATAGGACCTAATTATGAGACACCTCCAAGAAGATGAAATGCAAGGGAGAAAATTCAAGTCTGCTTTTATTGTCACCCTTTTTCACCTAGGGAGCTTTTCTTGGCTAAAACATTAGAATTCTCTGTATAATATTTGGGTTTCACAGCTCTGAGAAGAGCAAATAGAGAAAGTAAATTGAGGCCTCACCAAGTGATTCCAAAATTTTTATAATTTTGGAATCTGTATATTTACAGATATAAACTGTATATTTACATTTCGATAAGTAAATTTCAATAATTTACTTTTTATTTAATTTATAATTTTTTATTTATTTTTTTAATAATAAAAAATAAAAATAAAAATAAATAATAATAAATAATTTTTTAATTTAATTTATAATAATATTTAATTTATAATTTTGGAATCTGTATATTTACAGATATAAACTGTATATTTACATTTCAATAAGTAAATTTCAATAAGTAAATTTATGATAAAATGAGTTTCAAATGTATATTTTTCCTTGCTTAATGCAAGTCCTTCTCACTGATTCTTTACTTCAAGCTAACACAAACTGTCTGCTGGAATCCCTTTGATTAAAGTCCCCTCAATTCCCCTTCCTGAGGATCTCATAGAATGAAGGAGATATGACCAATCTTTCTGAGGTATCAAAGAAAATTGACACTTTGTGTGGTCTCTTTGTTCTGATTATACCAACCCAACCTTCAAAAGTCTAACTCGCAGCTATCACCCAAATTCTTCCCCATCACCTTGTTCCTGGACTACTACTACCAGTCATCCCCACTTTAATTCAACCTTCTCAAACTGGTTGTTAATAGTGCCCATAATTCAACTTTAATCACAGCATTCCCTGGTTGGAAAAACTTTATAATTCTTGACTGTTACAATGTTCTCCATAATTTGGCCACAGTCTTCCCTCCTAATGTTCTGTCTCATGTTTTTCCTTCACTGTATTCTAGCCAAGACATTAATTTCTCATTCCTGTGCATGAACCATAATTTCACAGCTTTTTTCTTTCTCTCTCAGTTCACACTTTCTTTCCTCTTTCTGGAATACTTTCCTTATCCCAAATATTTGAATATAAAAATGTTACCTATCTTTAAAAGCCTCACTCTAAAACAATCACATTCATGAAAACTTCAATATTCTTAGAAGAAATCTCTCTTTCTTTTCTAAATGATATTTAATCTAAATTTCATTTATCATATATATCACTGTCTTCTTTATGTTATAACCCCTTCGGTAAACCTCTAGAGCATAAAGTCTGTGTATCATTCTTTTTTGTGATTCTTTAAACTTCAAATGGACTGAATTGCACATACAGGTTTTCGGTAAATGTTTATTGAGAGAAGGAGCAATTGATTGGATACCTCAGTATAATCCTTGTTGTTCCTAATGGTTAATGTAAAATCTATTAGTTTGAACCATATGAAATTGCTGTAGATTCAAAAATAGTCAAATATCAGCAATTTAAAATGATTTAATCTTGTACATTTTCTTTCCCATTTTAATGTGAACTACCCTTTCACAAATTGTATTACATTATTAAAGTCAGAGGATGTCTAAATTAATCAAGGCTAAAGGATTTTCACTAATGAAATAAAAATCTCAGAAATAATTGTTTATGAGAGCAGAACTGAATACAAAACTGACACATATCTGTTAAAGATCTTGTATGTGCAGAAAACTAGATGTCCACTCAAGTCAAGCTAGCTTCCAAAAAGGAAGTGTCAACAGGATATTGGAGAATATCATGGTCTGAATGAAGTGGCATTGGTAAGAGTAAGAGCCAGGACAATTTTGAAGGCCTCAGCAGCAGGAGTTTCTGGGCTTTCATTTCTTTTTTTTTTTTTTTTCTTTTTCTTTTTCTTTTCCTTTTTTTTTTTTTTTTTTTTTAACTCTTAGCCCGTTTTGCTTTAAGTCTTAAATTCCTGACATATAGCATCTGGATGACTTGGCAAGGCAAAGGATCTGCCAATCCTTTAGTTAAGGTGAGAATGTTGCTTGGAGCCTGGTCCTATGGACTAGGAGGTGGAGAAGACAATGGGTGTAGATACATGATTTTGAAAATAAAATGCATACAAATTCAAAGACATTTGTATATGCCATTCTGGGGGAGATATTTCCTCTGCTTTTCCTTCTGGAGAAAAGTTAGAAAATCTTCAAGTTAGATCATCCCTATGGTATTTTCAAACTTAACATTTTCTCAGTCAATAAATCTTCATATGTGGCCAATTGTTTTCTTTTTCCTCCTCCAACTTAGCTCATGGTTTTTCAAGTTCATCTGTAAATGGCTATTCTGCAGTTTAGGATGTCTGAGGTGGTAAGACATAAGAGAATTTGAATTACTGACTCAGGTTGATAGTGAGAGAGCTCATCTCAGCTCCCTCCATTTTTATAATCCCTTTACTCCATCTATAGTCCATTTATAAATTTATATTTATTTATATATTTATATTTATTTGTTTGACATATACTCTGCAACAAAATTTAGCACTTAAGAATACAAAAATCATAATACCCAACATTGGTACATACTGTGAGAAATACAAAGGAATATAAGGAAAGTTATGATCTGATGAGGAAACAGAGGCAAGATTAATAACTATGCAAGTTCAGTGACTAAGGGTACAAATGTGTCTCCTCAGGTGTAAGTGCTAACACACATTATTTCATTGCAAAATGTTGCATGGACATAAACCATTATTTGTTACAGAAAATTGGCAGTAACCAAATCTACAGAACCCTGCATTTCTGAGTCATCTGAAAAAATTTGGAAATAGTGTTCTTCACAGCTCACCTTGAAAAGTGATTTAATTCTATTCTTTTATGTCTATCCTACTCTCAATGCTGAAAAACAGTGAGTTGGGCCTAAGGTCTGAACTACCTCACCATCCCCTTCCTACAAAGGAGAAACCAGAAAGCATTCCATAGTCTTTGTCCACAGACTTTGAAGGGGAAATAAGACACACGCAGGAGGGAAGAAGCAGCCTGAGGAGTTGAAAAGAGACATGAACTAGGAGCCAGAAAACTTGGTTCTGGTCTTACCACTGGCCCTAACTTATTGTCATGTTTGAACAAGTCTCTTAACTTCCCTATGTCCTACTTTTAGCCCATGTATAAACCGAGAGGGGTAGGAAAATTTTAAATTCAACATTTATTATGAACCCCTAAGCAATTGACCTTGACTATTTCCATTAAATGCCTGTGGACAAAATTGAAAACCTAATTTCAAATCATAGACCTCCAGACTGTCTAATAAAAAATTAGTGGTAAGACATCTCTTCTCCTTTTCCAAACCCAGCTACATATCTGATTATATGGACCAAGTACCTCCCCTCTCTGATGCAGTGAAACTCTTCGAAAATAAGCTAAGAGAGAAAATCATTTGGGGGACATGATCACAGCTCTGACTGAATTTTAACTTGTTGAAAATCATCCCTTGCAAAGTTATTGTAAGACTTAACTGTGATTCTGTATACAAAAGCTCACAAACTAATCTGGCCTATAAAGCATTTCTATCAAAAGTTTACTGTTGAAAGCTATGGGCTTAGATAAAGTGTTACCCAGGGACAAGTCCCTCTATTCTAAAAACCCTCCTCCTCTTCTGCCTGTTTACGCTCTTAGTTCCGGTGCCTTGGTTGATGACAAAAAAGGGTCAGCTCTGACTCACAACAGCACTGTGAATATCCTGACCCTCGTGGGCTACAGGGCCTGAGATGTTTATTTCATTTTCCTTTCATTCCATACTCAGCTGGGCTCTCAGAGATGGAAAGGGAAGGAAAGCAACCCACGCTGACTCATTAGCCCAGAAATATTTACTGAGCACTATCCAACTACTGTGCATTAGGAGGAGACGTGAAGACATGTCTCAAGTCCAGGGCTTCAGGGCTGCTCCCAGGCTTTGTGAGAATTACTGTCCTGACCACCTTAAACAAGGCCACCAGTCCTGAGAAAGAACACTTTGGCCCTTGGAATATGTAGGGGAAGAGGAGGGGCCTAGGATAGGAGGTTGCTGGAAAGTGCTTATGACCTAGGGGCCTCTGTGCATTCATGCATTTAAACATGTTCCCAGAGAGGACAAACTTTTCTCCAAATGCAATGACTTGGAGGGTATGATGAGTGTCCTGAGGCAGGGCAGCAGAAATGTGGCGGAGGCAGCTCTATGGCTCTTCCGCTCTCTCTGGCCCTGACACTAGGACCAACCTGGAAGTCCCTAACTTGAAAGGACTGAAGTCACTGTTTTGCATGTTTTAGGGAGTGGGTCAGCTGCCTTTTCTCTGTCAAAGCACTCTGGATAGTTGATTCACAGAGACAGGGAAGGGAGATGTCACAAGTCTAGGGCCCTAAGAACAGCACAAACCAGAAGCTGTGCGGCTTAGCCTAGGGTATCTCCTCACCACACTGTCTCCAGTGGGCTTTTGGCCCAGTCTAAGGCAGAAAGAATAAAAGCTGCTACCAATTCCGGACCACATTCCAGGGACAAGATGCTATGCTAAATGCCTGAGTTGTATTATATCATTTAATCTTCACACCACCACTGCTTCCCATCCCTCCCCTCTCAGCAAGTTATAATTATCTCTACTTAAGAATGAGGCAAAGGGGTGCCTCGGTGGCTCCAGTGGGTTAAGCCTCTGCCTTCAGCTAGGTCATGGTCTTAGGGTCCTGGGATCAAGCCCCGCCTTGGGCTCTCTGCTCGGCGGGGATCCTGCCCCCCCCCCCCGCCTCTCTGCCTACTTGTGATCTCTCTGTCTGTCAAATAAATAAATACAATCTTAAAAAAAAATGAGAATAAAGCTTCAGGGGCTAAGTAACTCCTCTGAGTTCATATAATTAAAAAGAAAAGGAGGACAGATGCTAATGCATGTTTATCTGAATTTGAATTTTGTGCTCCTCGGTATCTGATATGGCTAGCCATAAAAGAATCTGAAAACTCCAGGAAGAGGATGGACGTGGAGAGCGGGTGAGTATAGAAGCAGGGGGAAGATAGAGAAGAACTGATCCAGTTCAACATGGTAGGAGCCTCAGGTTTGGTTTCCTGGAGGTGGCATTTGAGTCCATGCTCAGTACAAAGTGACAGGGGGAATGCCTATAGACCAAAATCTTGAGCAAAAATTCTCCAGAGATGGGGAATCCACAGTAGGACCTGTGAGAGCTCCTGCTTTGGAGCTGCATGGAGGATCTGTAACTTATCTAGGCAGAAGTGTACATGGAGTACACTCCTTTACATACTCATACACATTGCACAAAGAATCATGAGAAATGGTCTCTGCCTTCAAGAAATACACAAATTCTTTTGCCTTGTTTTCTTAACAGCTTTATTGAGATAGAATCTATATACCATTCACCCAGTTAAAGTGTACCATTCAGTGGCTTTTAGCATGGTCAGAGTTGTAAAGCCACCATCACAAACAATTTTAGAACATTTCATCTTTCCAAAAGAAACCCTGTTCTCTATGTGTAGGCACTCCCTATTTTCCTTTATCCCCCACCCAGAGGCAACCACTAATCTTTCTGTGTCCATGGATTTGCCTATTCCCTACTTCATCCCTTTTTATTGTGAATAATATGCTATAATATGAATATAGCACATTTTATTTATCCATTTATCAGTTGATAGACAGTTGAATTGTTTCTACTTTTGGTTATGAATACTCATGTACAAGCTTTTGGGTGGATATAAATTTTAATTTCTCTTGGGTTTATAACTAAAGATGAAATTTCTGAGTTATATGATAACTTTATGTATACTTTTTGAGGAACTGCCAGACTGGATTCCAGAACAGCAGTACCATTTTACTTTTTCATTAGCAGTTTATGAGATTCCAACTTCCCCACATCTTCACCAGTGCATATCATGATCTCTTTTTGACTAGAGCCATTCTAGTAGCTGTAGTATCTCACTGTATTTTGGTAAGGTTTTCTTCATGACTATATTGAGTAAATTTTTATGTGTTTATGAAGCATTTCTATGTCTTCCTTGGAGAAATGTCTATTCAGATCCTTTACCCATTTTCAGACTTCTTTATGTGTTCTGGATATCTGATGTCCCTTATCAGGTATATGATTTGGAAACATTTTCCATTCTGTGGGTTGTCATTTCACTTTCTTGATGGTATCATTTGCAATACAATAATTTAAATTAATCTATTTTTTATTTTGTCAACTAGGCATTTACAGTATTTGGTGTCATAGCTAAGGAATCATTGCCTAATCCAAGGTCAGAAAGATTAAGAACTATTATTTTCTTCTAAGAGTTTTTTGGTTTTATCTTATACATTTATATTTTTTAAATTTTATTTTTTATTTAAATTCAGCTAATTAACATACATTATATTTTTAGTTTCAGAGGTAGAGTTCAGTGATTCATCAACTGTATATAAGAGCCAGTGCCCATTTCATCATGTGCTCTCCTTAATGCCCATCACCCCGTTACCCCATCTCCCCAACCCCCTCTCCTCCAGCAACCCTCAGTTTTTCTCTCACGATTAAGGGTCCCTTATAGTTTGTCTCCCCCTCTGATCTCTTTCCATTCGGTTTTCCCTCCCTTCCCTTATGATCCTTTGTGCTATTTCTTATATTCCACATAGGAGTGAAACCATATGATAATTGTCTTTCTCTGGTTGACTTATTTAGCTTAACATAATACCCTCTAGTTCCATTCACATTGTTGCAAATGTTTTTATGGCTGAGTAATATTCTGTTGTATGTATATACCACATCTTCTTTTCCATTCATCTGTCGATGGACATCTGGGGTCTTTCCATAGTTTGGCTATTGTGGACACTGTTGCTCTAAACATTGGGGTGCAGGTGCCCATTTGGATCACTACATTTTGTATATTTAAATTTATCATCACTTTTGAGTTCTTTTTCTTGGTATGGTATAAGGTAGGGATCCAAATTCATTTTTTTGCATGTTGATATCCAATTGTCTCGGCAACATTTGTGGAGAACACTATTCTTTCTCTCACTTAATGCCTTGGCACCCGTGTGGAAAATCAATTGCCAGTTGACCATGTTGTTTGAGAAGCAGGTTGCATAACTAAAAAGGAGAAGATACTCTATGAGACTTGAGGTAGCCATAGGTATTTCTAATGTTAGGTTTAAGGGAAAACATTCAGATAGTTAACTATTTCAAAGAGAAATTAAACAGTGGTAAGGATGGCAGAAGGTTTAGAGGTAGAATGAACTGGAGAGCATGATAATAATAATAATGATGATGATGATGATGATAAACAACTGAATAAAAAGCAAGCATAACAATGTAAAGGGTTTATTGGTTTGTTCATTTTTAATATATCTCTAGAGCAAAAACTAAGGAAAAGAAGGCATGGGCTCCCTGTTTAGGAACTAGTGTGCATAGTCAATTTATTAAACATCATTCTTATAATCTTATATAATACAAGTTCTCCGACATGGATGGTGGACAATTCCTCCTCACTTTTTTTTTTTTAAGATTTTATTTATTTATTTGACACAGAGAGAGAGAGAGAAAGAGAGAGCACAAGCAGGGGGAGCAGCAGGCAGAGGCAGAGGGAGAAGCAGACTCCCTGCTGAGCAGGGAGCCTGATGTGGGACTCGATCTCAGGACCCTGAGATTATGACCCGAGCTGAACGGAGCCACTTAACTGACTGAGCCTCCTCCTCATGTTAGATGCTTCTTCTAAAGGGAGGTGTGATACTCCTGGTTTCTCTTTACTTCTTACTTCCCAGGGGAAAATGTACCATTTAATTGGGTTAGTGAATTTAAAGATAGTAAACTAGGAATGCCTGGCTCAGCTCATTTCTTCCCTTTTCCTCTTTTTATTAAAAAAGATTTTATTGGGGCGCCCGGGTGGCTCAGTGGGTTAAAGCCTCTGCCTTCGGCTCGGGTCATGATCTCAGGGTCCTGGGATCGAGCCCCGCATCGGGCTCTCTGCTCAGCGGGGAGCCTGCTTCCTCCTCTCTCTCTCTGCCGCCTTGTGATCTCTGTCTGTCAAATAAATAAATAAAATCTTTTAAAAAAAAAAAGAATCCTATTAAAAAAAAAAGATTTTATTTATTTATTCAATATAGAGAGAGCGCGCGCGTACAAGCAGGGTGAGGGACAGAGGGAGAAGCAGACTGCCCACTGAGCAGGGAGCCCTAGGCAGGGCTTGAGTCCCCAGATCATGATCTGAATGAGCCAAAGACAGACACGTAGCTGACTGAGCCATCCAGGTGCCCATCTCTTTTTCTTCTGGAGAGTGAGCTGCCTATGGGGAATTGCCCTTCTCTTCTACACCATGCTAGGTCTTATGTCTTGGAGAAAAGGAGGGGAGTCCTCACTCAGATTGACATTTTCTATTACTTGTTGGGTATGTGTGTATAATTCAGGAAATTAGAAAACTCATTTGCCCACAGATGTAAGTCATGTCTTATATCTTTGCCCTTATCTACATCAGAGGTGAGGTGGGAAAAAAAGAGGTACCATTGATTGAATCCACTGAGGGACCTCATCATTTGGTGCATAGGGCAGGAAATTGAATTTTCAGACCAAAATGACATATTGATAGTCTTTTGATGGGGCCAGGGTATTACAGGAAAAAAAAATTTATTCTGACACTTGTCAGACAATGGTAGGGAAGACTTTATTAAGGGGTCCTATTATAATGGTATGGGGATTACCACAATGGGGTTTTACCATAGGGGAGAGAGATTGGGCTCAATTCTAAATACGAAAAGAAAAAGTGGAGATTAATAGCCAAGGAGCAGGGTAGAGGCTGGCGGATGGAAAGTTACTAACAGGAAACGCCAGGAGTAAGGGGAGATTTTGATAAATCATCCAAAAGGATTTTTGCTGAAGATGGCCAGGATGATCAGATATTACTTGGGGGGTGATATGGTATGAAGAACCTGAGTAGATATCAGGAGTGATCAGATATCAAGGATGGGGGATTCTAGATTAGCTGATTTAGCAGGATTCTTGATAAAACTGAACACTTAAGAACATGTCCAAGGACCAAGCCTAGTTGAAAAAGAGTTCAGAGGAGTCAGAACAGAGATTGATCAAGGAGAGAATGTTTGTCTGGGCTCTGGGGAAACAGAAAGTCTATACTGCAATAATTAATTGTTCTATCAACCAATCAAGCTCCTTAAAACTGAGGTATATGAGGCTTGGCATTGGATTAATAAAACTCTGAGGGCTGAAGGAATTCCAGTTCAATCCAACCATCAGGAAGTTCTCTGGCTGAGTCTAAGCACAGTAAGAAACTGAAGAGGATGAATTGTAGACTTTAATTTCCTTGAACTTTAACTCATAAAAGCAAGCAAATTTGATTATGGAGATTAGTTTCTTTGAACTTTGACTTGGCAAGGAAATTTAGTCTTTGAACTTTAAACTCCCCCTGGGAATTTGAGAGTAAGTGACATTTATATTCAAATCTGGGACATTCCTAAATAACTGACATTTTATTATTGAATTGTCTTTATAGAGTGTATAATTGAAAAATCTTAGTGGATCATTTAATTTCATTGTAAAACCTCTGGTATACTATGTTGGAAAATGTGATTAGATATATTTGGGATGGGACAGCGCATCAATTTTCAACCATGAGTACAAAATAATCTTGGATTTATTTAGCTAGGGGATTGTTCTGACCAATTTCAAAGCCTCCAAGGATAAACTAAATTAACCTGCAGAGGTCCCAGGAAGATACTCAAAGAAGCCATAGCTGGTCCCTGAGAAGTGGGGGTTCAGGGGACAACGCAACTGCCTTGATTTAGTGCTGATCTCCAACCTTGAAGAGGAAGGCCACGTTCGTTGTTGACTCAGCTTAATGGCTAAACCCTGTGGGTTAAACATCTAGAGTTGTTCGGGAGAAATACTTCATCCCCATTCTTGGTATTTCTTTTAATGTGAAGTGTGGCATTCCTGAATTCTCTCTATCTTCCCACAGAAGTGTTTCTTTGTATATTAAGAAGTACATTTGTCCACTGACTCAATCCACATTCTCCAATCTGGTCTCTGTTAGTAATAAAGATGGTATATCACGTTTTCATCCACACCTACTTTTTCTTTGTCCTATCATCAATTGGGTGTGATGCAAAATAGAAAAGAATGGTGTAATTCAAACTCCCCAAAAGAACATTATCTTCAAATTGCATAATAGTTTACAAGGCTTATTTCCCATATGCCTATATATGTGTGTGTATGATATATTATTTATAAAATATAATTTTATAATATTATAAAGAACAATATATTTATATTATGTTTTTAAAATATAAATGTATTTTAAATTATTCATAATAGTGAAAATATATGTTTATAGTTGTCCTTGAACAAAATTGGTTTGAACAGTTTGAGTCCACTTACACATGATTTTTTTTCAGGAAGCATAGTAGAAAAATTTGGGGGGATTTGCAACAAAACTTGCAGACAAATCACATAGCATAGAAATATTGTAAAAAAATTTAAGCATTTTAAGTATTATTGTAAGAATACAGTATATAATAAATACATATAACATAAAAACTATGAGTTATTCAACCATTTATGTTATCAGTCGGGCTTCTGGTCAACAGCTGTCTATTAGTAGTTAAGTTCTGGGGAGTCAAAGTTTCACATGGATTTTCACCTGCACAGGGATTGGCACCACTAACCCCCATGTTGTTCAAAGGTCAACTGTATGTGAAATAGATGTAAGAATTATATATGAAATATATTAACATATATATATATACACACATACCATACATATATACACATACATACATGGTTTTGTCATTTGGCTTGTAAACATCTAGAATGTACATCTATTTGACTTTTACCCTGATTAGCAATATTTGTAAAAATAAAAGTGACCCCAATTCTCAGACTAAGAGCAGTGATTCTCAGACTGAGCATGTTTAAAAACCACCTGTTAAAACATAGATTGGTAGCCCCCACACCAGAGTTTCAGATTCAGTAGGTGGGATCTTCTTTAGTAGGTGACAACAGCCTGGGAATTTGCATTCCTAAGAAATTCCCACACTTTGAAGATGATAGGAAGAACGATAGGAGTATATTGATACCCCCCAGAAACATCTATCTTTCGAGACTTTAATTTCATACTTAAAGGACTTCTCTTAACATATTGATCTTAACATATATTGTAATGAACATAACCAAGTTCTGATTTTATGAAGCCCAGCCACTAGTTGATTTCACCTTCACTCTTTGCTTGCTAGCAACCAGAGGGGTAATTCCACTTCTGAAGTACACAGCCAATGAAACTTGGCCAGGTACCATTTTTAATGGCAGTCTTCGAGTTTTGAAGAAACTATAAAGCTCTCCCAAACAAAGAGTGCTGCAATGGCTAACCACAGGGACCACAGCTGTACATGTCCCTACCTCTTCAGAGAGCCAGCCTCTGAGTCTTCCTTTCCAGTTATGCTTCAAAGGTTGGATAGAGTGACAAGAAGAGAAACTGAACACCTGCCAACTCTCCTATAAGTTCGGATTGTATCTTTGTTAATGCGTAAGACATTCCTGTTATAACAGGCATCATTTAGATTAAAAGTAGTAAATCTCTTTTGGGTCAAGTGACAAGTGGTTGGGATCATGATTCTTACTTTCAGCACACACGTAAAGTGGAAAGGTGAAACTGCTCGTTTTGTAAGGGAAGTACCAGGTCTGAAACTGAGACATGAAAGGATAAAACTCAGAAAGCAGAAAACAAATATTTTAGAGAACTAAATCCCTATATAGGTAAGGAGAAAATTATGAAGCGCTCAGACACTATTAGTGCCTTTAAGAGAACGTGTTCTGGGGCCTGCATATCTACATCTCTCTTCCAAGAGATTCTTATGCTTGTTCCCATGCAATGCCACATCCTGCCCATAGAGGATTAGATTAGGGATGGAACCTGATCCAAACAGCCAGAACCACACAGACACTTGATTCTTGAGAGGGATGGCTGACTTAATCAGATCTTCTAGGTGTCGAAAAGCAGCAAATGCAGTTGACAAATAGTGTATAAGTGGCAAGACACAGAGAAAAGGCAACTGGAAAAATCAAGAATGAAAAGACACCACAGGGAGACATAAGGAGGAAAAGAATAGAGAGCAGAGTAGGAAGAAGAGGTCGAGGAGTGAGAACACTTACGTGGCAGATGGGTCCCCAGGGTTGTTCTCATTTTGCTGCTGCTCTGGTCATCTCCTCTTCCCTCCTCTGAAAGCCCTTTGTGGGATCTGCAGAAGCTATTCTTATCCTTACAATAAACTCTTATAAACTAGGATAACCTGAACAAGTTTCTAGTTCTTGCAAACATATCTTTGTTAATAGAAATGGAGACAAAAAGAGATTATTACAGATTAGGATCCTGGACCAAAACCAAGAAAATGAAATCTAATACAAGTAAATTGTGAATAACTTCATTTCAATTAAAAAAAATTAATCAGGTCTGACTGGACAATAGGTCATATAGACTTGAGGGGACCTCAGTATAGTGCATCTGGTAAAAAGCAAACTCCATCTTACCTTGCTTTAACAGATGTTTAGTGTGTTGATAGAGAGAGAATAGCTGCACTCTGCCTTGGACAAATTCTTGGGTTAATGTGGACTCTCCATGGCCCCACACTTTATAGAGATCCTCACTAGAAAGCCTGTGGGCACACAGCAACACGGATGGCTAGCAGCAGCACGGATTAGGTGTCCTCCCTAGCATAGTTCCTAGACATCCATGTACTTCCTACAGCACCTTGCTACACCTTACTTTGTTTGTTCAATGACCATAGTCCCCACCAGACTGCAAGCTTTAGAAGAAAAGAACACATTTGTCTTGCTCCATGCTCTGTTCCTAGTACGTAGCACAGGGATGAATGACTATGGTTGAAATACTTGAGGGGAACCTGGGCAGCTCAGACTGATAAGTGTCTGATTCTTGGTTTCAGTTCATTTCATGATCTCATGGGTCATGAGATCTAGCCCTGGATGGGGCTAGCTGGGAGTCTGCTTGAGATTCTCTCCCCAGCCCCTCCCCCCAACTCTCTGTCCTGCAAAGGATAAATATTTTTTTTTAAAAGGAAATACTTGGAATATCTTGAAATGTTTGTTGAGTAAATGAGAAAATCACATCACATGAGTAATGGTAAAGTAAAATGGGTACATTAAATTTGGAGAAGAGGAAACTCCTTTCCACTAGATTTTGGACTTCTTACACTAGATTGTGGTTTTCAAATATTTGCAAGATTTTCATGTGGAAGAGGGAATAGGCTTATTAAGTTCTCAGGTGTGCAGAATTAACATGGTGTTGGGGATAAGAAAACCAGACTGGCAGTCAGAGCGAGAATTCACACCCCAACTCATAAGAGACTTATTACTTAGACTGGAGCCATCATTTCATCATTTCTTCCTTTTTAAAAAGATTTTATTAATTTATTTAATTTATTTATTAGATAGCATGAGCAGGGGAAAGGTCAGAGGATGAGGGAGACAGAGAATCTCAAGCAGACTCTGCACTCCATGTAGAGCCTTACATGGGGCTCGATCTCATCCCTGAGATCATGACCTGAGCTGAAATCTGAAGTCAGATGCTCAATCAACTGAGCCACCCAGGTGCCCCTTGTTTCATCATTTTTAAGCTGCAACATTTAATAAACTATTAAATGATAGGTAGATATTACTGGGAGAGAGATTTTTATTTTAATTTCACCAAATTCCCCAACACATACAGATGTCAAAAATAGAATAGTTTATCAGAAATAGAATGGTTTGTGAGTTCTTTGTTAAAATAATCAACAAACAGAATTGGCTAACTTCCTGCTTTGTGTATCATAGTTAGGACTCTTGTGCTGGGTGAAATGTTGTACAGGATAATTTTTACCCCCATCAAACTCTATGAAATTCTAATTACAGGGTGATTTTTTCAGTTTGGATGTCAAGAATGTGAACCAAAGAAAGAAGTGCCTTCTGTTTTATTCTGTGGTTTGTTAAGTATGCAACTTAATCTTACCAAGCCTCCGTTTTCTCATCTGTTAAGTGGGGATAATAACACCTGCTCTTCATACATTAAAAGATTGGCCAAGATCAAATGAGATAATGTTTGCACTTCAAAAATATAAAGTGCTCTACAAATAGATTAAGTCTCTACTCTGGAGGAAGAAAAGAAAATCCTGCAGGACCACGTCTTCTGATGTCCAGGCCAAAATTCTGTCAACCTAAAGTGAGACTGTTTTTCCTCAAATCCCTCTAGACATCTTAGAGATAGTTTTCACCTCCCTCTCTCTTTCCCTGCCTGGGGATAATAAGACTGTTAACTTGTTTTTTGGTTGTGGTGATTTCGCTTGCTACGTAAATGTCAAGTTCCACTTGACTAGAAGTTAATATATAATGTCTTCCCTTTCCTTCTGAGTACAATTCTGTTAAATTATCTCTTTATGCTCACATTGATTTTTTTTTCTGCTTTTCAGTTTTAAGTCCTAAAATAGCATATTTTACCCTACTGCTTTACTGCTTTCAAGGCAATAATGATGGTGCCTGGCATTGTGGGAGTTTAATGCAAATCTAGTGAAGTTGGCTGTGCCTCAGCATAGCAGGAGCACTGCCAAAGGGGCCTTTATCAAGGATGCCTGACAACCCCAGGAGTCTAAATTACCTCACATTTGCAGCCTTTCCTTCACTATCCCCCATCACCTTTATGCAGGCCGAAGGAAGCACAAGACACGTTTTGTTAGCCCCATTTTACTGAGAGGAAAATGAAGATACATAACAATTAAGTGCTTTTATAAAGTCAGGAGGCTGATGCTGGACCTGAGCTTAAAAATTTGGCTTCCTAGTGGCGAATTACTCTTACTACTAAGCCTTTAGCCACTGTAAGATATTTGATGATTCTGCCTTTCCCATGGGTTGATTCTACTCCCAATTCACTCTTATGATATGGCATGAAGATCTTTCTCTTTTTTTAAAAAAGATTATATTTATTTATTTGAGAGAGACAAAGATAGTGAGAGGGAGCATGAGCAGGGAGGAGAGGGAGAAGCAGTCTCCCCGCCAAGCAGAGAGCCAGATGCCAGGCCTCAATCCCAGGACCCTGACACCAGGAGCTGAAGGCAGAGGCTTCACCAATTGAGCCACCCAGGCACTCCGGCACACAGATCTTTCAACCCCTGCCCGGTCTTGCTAGGAAAGGCTCCGACATTTATCATGGCGCATTTCTAGACAACCTACAAGAGGCCCAGGCTAAGAAAGGATCTTCAGGACAAGAGGAAATAACTAGGAAAGAAAGCTTGTCCTTGTGAGATTTCAGTGTTTGGCCCTGAAAGCTTATCAGAATATTGGGGAACAAGTATATAATAAGGGCTTAAAGCCTGCACCAGTGGGGCAGACCTGGAGTGAAAGGGATGCATCCGCCTTGTGTCTACAGTGACTTGAGTTTTAAAAGAACTTTTTTATTGTCACCTGATTTGGTCTTTGTGACAACCCAGTGAGATATATATGACACATGTGTATGAGGGGTTGCTCTCTGCACTTTATAGGTAATCAGCTGAGGTTAAATGACATCCATGGTCATAACTAATAAGCATCAGAGCTAGCCATGAACTCTGATCTTCAGACAACACCATAAGATTTTGTCTTGCCTGTAGGTGAATCTCAAGTACTGACTCTCACTTACTTTCAGGAGTATATTTAGGAAAAGAATTCTCTTGGGGTCTCGCAGAAATAATACTATAGAAGGAAGCACTGTCCACTATCCTCTCTCTGTAAAAGGCTGACCCTACATTATTAATGGTACATTCACTCACACATTCCCTCTTGAAGGCCAGGGAGACCTCTTTTCCCTAGATCTGGCTTTTTTATGAGAACCCCAAAGACAGAATGTGTTTTTAAACCAGTTAGAGAACTCCCCATGCCCAGAGGGAGAGGCACTTTCCCAGAAAACACTGTTGCACAAGGGCCCCTTCTTTTTTGTTTCTCCCTCCCCCACCTACACCTCAATGGAGAGTTCCTCACCTTCCTCCCAACACCCTTTCATTACCAGAACAGCCAGCCAGCCAGCCTGCCAGCCCACACCTCCTGCCTTCTCACCAAGCATCCTCTTCCTCAACACAGATTAAGGCCAGGGGCAGGCCAGTAAAATCAGGTCTAAGGGTGGGGGGAGTCTGAGAAGTTCTTCTAAGAAGCTGTGAGCCAGCTGGAGTGGCCCTAGAAAGCCCCTTCCCCCTCCCAGCCCTGGGCTTAGCCCTGCAGCAGTGGCAGCAGGGAACCTCACCACTGCAAGTTGAAACAGGACTCCCCGCCTCCCCTCTCAGCTTTAAATAGGATTAATGAGAGAGAACATTCTAAACACTGCTTTGAGAGGTTCCAGAACAGGCAGCAGGCTACTTCCTCTCAAGCTGCCATTTTGGACAGGGTCCCCTGGTTGCCTCCCCCTTAACTTGGAGCTCTTTTGTTCTCATCAGGGAAGCTAACCTTGGAATCTCAAAGATAGGATGAAATGCTATTGCCCTCCTAGGTGCCTCCTCTACCCACTGATAGTGCCAGAAAATTCACTCTTGCCTCATTCATTAGATTATATTCTTTGAAAAAATTCAAAGACTTTTGGGAAGGGGGTGAAAAGTGGAGCTGGGAAGGAAGCAATATAAAGCTGTCAGTGTCCATGCTCCATTTATAGCATTCACGTATCCCCAATAATTTTAGTAAACATATTTTAATCTACTCTATATTTGTGCATATGTGCCCTTCACTGTAGAATTATATTGTCAATAACATTCAAAAGTGCCAGACACCGAGGATAAGGGTAAGAAACCACCCAGCTGAGTTTCTGACTCGGGGAGAGTAGGTGGCAAAGAAAATCATAACTAAAGGGGTTTCCTGTGTGATGGGTGCTGTGCTAAGCACTGTGAGGTAGGCACTAGTACTAGGAAACATCCAGCAAACTGATGCTATTTGACATTTTGTCTTGATTGTTTCATGAAAGCAAAAATCCTCAAAGTTTACCAAGAACGTCTTCTGGATGGAATGCTTACCTGACAGGGGCAACAGTCCTTCTTTCTTGTTTCCAGCAAACTTAGCTAAAAAGAGCCAGAGGATGCTGGAAAAAACCTCAGAGAATACCTGTGACAGCCACCCACCACCTCCATTCCTCTGTCCCTTTCTCTAGCTCCTCTATTTATTCAGGCAATGAGATTGAAGCCTTTTCACGATAACTATGGTCAGTATGGGGATAAAGCAAAATATGTACTCAACACCTAGCCAGTTTGACACACAAAGTACAGGGAGTGGGGTTAACACCAGAAGACATAAGGGGATAATGGCAATGCCTGTTGAGAAGTGCAGTGACCTGGAGGATTCAAATAGAAATCCAGGCTAGCCAGTAGAAGCCCAAGCCCAGGGTAACCCCTCATCCCAGAAGACCAGTCTCTGATTCTACTGTTAAGGTAGAGCATTGGCCTGTCTGTCTAGGATCACCCCCACACCAGAAACTTCCTGAGAAATGCCTGAGTAATTGTGTAAGTTAAATTTTAGCACTGAGGGTCTCAAGGGCCTCTGATATTTTTTCCTTCCCCCTGGGGGGAAGGAAATGATCATGCCAGCATTTCTCATAGGGGAACTAAATGATTTCCCAGAAGTCATGGTCTCATATGTTCTATTTCTTTAAATGAGTTCAGGGCTACAAGTAAATGTGAGCCTGACAGGGTCCATTTGGCAAAGGGCTCCCTCAACTGACAAAGGTCATGTCGACTTCTTCATCTGTATGCCATTCCTCAGCCCTGGGGAGAAATTAGCCTAAAGCCAATTAGTCTATTAGTTACCACCCATGTGCTCAGCAGCAGGCTGAATGTTATTAGGGATATAGAAAAATAAGAGGCAGTCTCTGTCATCATTTAATCATTAAGTATTTGTTGAGTACCTATCATGGGCCAAGCATCGGGCTGAGGGCTTAAACACTTACTAGGAAAGTGAGACACATTCATGTGAAATAATAGAACACAAACTATAAAGTGCACAATGAATGAAAGAACAGCGGACATGGATGTGCTATTTGATAAGACTTCAGTGAAGTGGGGATGGGGATCTAGGAGGGTAGGTCAGGGCTTGGGGAGGGCCTTGGAAGACCTCTATTATGGTTTGAATGAGAGCAAGGGCTGAGAGGTGAATGTGGCCTTGATGAAGATGAGGAGGCAGTATAGAACAGAGACATACATGCTGGGTTGGAGGGTGATATTAAAGTGAGTAGGTAGGGAAAGGGGCAACACTATGGAGGTGTTGGAGACACTATTTCTTGTGCTTTCAGTGGTTCCTGGAAGTTTTCAATTCATTTTGGGAGTCTCTAGCTTGGGTAGAGCTGAGAAGAGTCGACTCTAGTGAGATAGCCTGGAACAGCAGAGAGAGTAAAGGCTTTGGGTGAAACTGCATTCCAGTCCTTTTTTCTCCACTTACTAGTGATGGGATTTGGAGTACATTATTTAGCCACGTTGAGCTGCAATTTCTTCATTTGGAAAACAGCTAATGATTTCTATGATTATTAAATAAGATACTATAGATAAAATGTCCAGATGAGGTACATAATAGGCAAGAAATGACTGTTTTTCTCCATGGCTTCCCTCTTCCCCCTTGAAAACAAAGGTGAAATGCGTGGGTATGTCCCAGTATCTATTCCACCCCAACCAATTGGCCAAAGCCAATAATACTAGTCTCCTTGAGTTTACCAATGACTGTTGGATGATGTCTCTAATCCTGTCTAGTGTCAACCGAGAGCCTTACAGGAAAGGTTTCCCTGACCTTAAGAAAGAGATGCAGGAACAAAGGTCCTTTATTCCTTAGCCCATTACTGGTTCTGGGTGTGATAACCAGGCTGGCAGATCCAACCAAAGTCATGAAGCAACCACCATGAGGCAAAGCCCATAGTTCAAGAATGGCAGAACAGAGAGATGCAAAGACCTGATCTATGATGACATTGTGAGGCCATGGAATGAACTAAGCTGGAAGCTGATCTCTTAATATATTAATTCATGAGATTTTTGTTGCCTGTTATTTAAGCCGGTTTAGTTTATGCTTTTTTTACTTATAAGTAGAAACATTCTCCTGATTCACAGTTTCAGGCAAACTAGTTAAAACAACAGAAGAGAGAGATTCTAGAAAAGGTGATAGGCCAGGCCCTTTCACAGCTAGGATCTTGAATTAGAATAGCCTATTTATCCTACTGTAATGGTATTTGGGGTGGCGCAGGACACGTCAAATCATAATATTTCCTCCTTATTTCTCTGTAATCTAGTGCAGCCCTGCACTTGCATTGAATGGTTTGCTAAATGGTTGTCACACGAACCTTGTCAGCTGATGGCTGAAAAACGCCTATTCACACTAGAAGCTAGTTAGTTCCATTTGAGCCTGGTTTTGCATTGCCAAGGTAGCTGGTTTGCTGCTCTCTGCTCAGAGGAAGGCTGTCTTGCTGTGGTCTACACTAACCAAACTAAACCGCAGTCAGGCACGGTACCAGTTATAAGGTTTCTGAGACAGTTAGACACATGCTTCGAAACCCTAGGGTCCCAGCTCCAGTAAAGCTGGGAAAATTTCTCAACTTGCTCTTTGACTCAGTTTTCCTTTCAGTGAAAGAGTGGAGTGCACATACTTCTTAACATCAACTTGAGCATGTTTGTGTGAATGAGTCATCACTGGATAGGAATTCTGATGTCAGCAAATTCTCCCTAGAGCTCCTAAAGGTGTTTTGTTCCTTCTACAACTTCCCTGGTTTCCTGAATATAGATTAAGTACTCAAAATGAAGTTCCCAAAGATAATCCCCCAGTGATAATGATTAACAGTTCCTTGGAGTCATTAGGTACTTTCTAGGAAAGAAAAAACATTACTTGCATTTTACCCTATTTGTCTTCATAAACCCCGGAGAAGTCAAGGAAGAAATGTTCCTCCCAATGCAAATAAGAGTTTACCGAAGTTCAGGGATAAGAGGTGCAAGGTGCCCAGGGACATAAGGGTAAGGAATGTAAACTTTGGTTATAGAAACTTCACATCCAGGGAAACTCCAGGGAAATTTTGTTTGTTTGTTTTTGTTTCTGTTTATTCTGGAGGGAGACAGGACACTGGTGGTGCTTCCTTTAAGGTCAAGAGGCATTAGGTTGTCCATCAAGAAAATCAGCCTTCCTGTACTTTCCTGGGGTAGCTTGCAGATAAATGGAGTAGTGGCTCAGTGACGTATCACTATATTTTCTCATCTATTTTTGCAGCCTCAGTTTAATGCAGTCAGCTTTTTTAATTTTTTTAAAAGATTTTTATTTTTTTTAGAGGCGCCTTGGTGGCTCAGATAGTTAAGCGTCTGCCTTAGGCTCAGGTAATGATCCCAGGGTCCTGGGACCGAGCCCTGAATTGGGCTCCCTGCTTGGCAGAAAGCCTGCTTCTCCCTCTCCCTCTATTGTTCCTCCTGCTTGAGCTCTCTCGCTCTCTCAGTCAAATAAATAAATAAAATCTTAAAAAGAAGAAGACTTTTACTTTTTAAAGTAATCTCCACACCCAACATGGGGCTTGAACTCACAACCCTGACATAAGAGTTGCATACTCCACTGACGGAGCCAGCCAGGCATGCTACTATAGTTAGGTTTTCTTAATCTCTAACACAGGTATCTGGATTTTTTTTAGACTTGAAATAATGTTTAATAATTATTTGACATTTTTTACTTTTCTTATCAGCTTCAATCTATCTCTCCTCATCTTTGCATCATTGTCACAAAATAGGTGAGGTTAATGTTAATAGGCCCATTTTACCAATGAGCAAATGGAGTCTCAGAAAAGGTGTGACAAGACCACAAATTTGAAGAAGTGGAAATAGATGTGAATCTTCTGTATTAGAGTCCATGTCTCTCTCTAAAACATTGTCTTTCTCCCCTCCATAGAATTCCTTCAAATATTGTATGAGTGCTTTCTGTATACCAACAATGTCCTGGGAATTCAGTATTGGACAAGAAAGATGTGGTCTTTGAATGAGAAACTTTTAGAAAAGTTGAGCACACAAACAAGAAGATGGGCAATTATTTAAATTGTAATAGGTGAAAGCACACTGAGAGAGGCAGAGGCATTTCTAATCCAGAGAAAATGTTAGGTTAATTGGTCCACAGACCTGCTCCTATGCGATCAATCTAAAGCCCTAGAAAAGAAGGACAAAATCATAAGCCAGAATGGTAAACTGACTGAATCTCAGGTGGTGAACAGATGAGGAAGGTAGGGAATTTTTTACAAAAATATGCTTTGTGACCCAGCTTTCCAGACTCAGCTGAGGCAAGGGAGAGCCTAAAGGAAGCAGAGGTTCGGATGGGACACCCAGGGCCCAGTTGGGGCAGCACTCCTTCACTAAACAAAGGAAAGAAGAGGCACCACATTGAGAATCCCACCAGGGGTGTTAGGAGCAGACACACCCAGTCATTGCATCACCATACCCAACAGCTGAATCAGGGAGCTAATTATGGCTTTCTACTTCTGGAGACCACATTCCTGAGGCTTTCATGAACACACACACACACACACACACACACACACGCTGTACCATGGCAGCTCTCCTCTCCTTACTCTCCTTCCTTACTTCCACCCCCACTTTCAATGCACCCTACTTTACCTCTGAAGAATCCCTTGCACAGGGTGCTTCTGTTGTTTCATACTGTATCCTGGTTCCACCCCTCACATACACACCAACACACTGCCCGCACCCTTTGTCTAACTCAGTCATTATAAGAGAGCTACATGTCATGCCTTATCTTCCACCTAGAATGTCTCTGACAGAGAACCACAATACATCAGTGCCGGAGTACTCTTAAAGAGTCTCACCTAAACTACCCACTTTGCAGATAAAGAAACTGAGGCCTAGCCAGGAACATGGCTTATCCAAGAGTATTTAAATAGTAAGTAGTAGAGCCGAAATGAGGAACAGGCTTCCAGGATTATTATCTTTCCCCTTTCATGGAATTCCACATCTAAAAACACAAAAATGAGCTTGACTGAAATCTGAAGCCCACCTGATCCCTTATTCTACCTTCCAAGATTCTACACCCCCCTTTTTTCAATGCTGAGATGTTTGATTTATATTTATCCATTCAGCAAATGTTTATGAGAAACTCCCATTTGTGAAGCACCATATCTGTCTCTGGAGATGTAGAGTCCAGTCCCTGACTCTAGATAGCTCATAGTCTAGGGGAAGCCACCATGCAAGAAAGTGTACATATGCTGTGCCAATGGATGGGACAAGAGACATGGAGCTTTAGAAAAAGGAACTATAATTTTGACTGAGGTGATCAAAGATGGTATGAATAAGGATTGCATTTTAGGTCTCAAATGTTGACAGGTAAAGAAAGGTCTTTGAAACAGGGACAAGTATGTGCAAAGGTGGAAGAGACGAGGTGATGTTCTGAGAAGGCTAAATAGCCTTTGGAGTTGATACAGAGAAGTTGCAATGTTACTTGTAATAGTTACCATGTGTATGTACATACCACATGCCAAGGATTCTTGTTTAGTCCCTGCAGCAAACCTATAAACTAGGGATTGGTTCATTTAACAAGTAGTTATAGCATGACTATGATATACCAGCCAAGCTCTAGGTGTTGAGGGTACATGTTGTGAACAGGACAGACCCAGTCCCTCAGCTATGAACAAAAAAGAACAAGTCCCTGCCCTCAGGAAGTTTACATTCCAGGAATTGTTACCCCCATTTCATGAAGGGGAAAAAAACACAACAAACAAACAAAAAACCCCTGAGATATAAGGTGTTTAAGGGTCACACAGATGATAATTAGCAGAGCCTGTCCGTGCTCTTAAACTCTATGTTGTGTTTCCTTCCAGGAAGCCTGGAATTGAGAGTTCGGGGTCAAGATCTGGAAGTAGTAAGGATCTCTTAGGAGGTTCTGAGCAGCGGGGTGATTAAAACAAAATGGTGTTGCTTCTCTTTGGGCTGTCTTCCCCCACAACACTTATAGTCAGAGACCAACCACCTCAGTCTTCTGTCCTCCACACAGACATACCTCTTTTGGCTGAGGATGACATTCCCTGGGTAGAGCCATGCCTGGTTTTAGCAGATTAGCCTGGGTGAACCCTCAGGACCAGCGCCTCAGGCCACACCGGGCACCCCAATTAACTGGCCTTTTGTCCTACCAAAGCTTGTGAGCTTGGTTTCCTTCCTAGCCCAACTGCTAGAAGTCTAAAGGGAGCGTGGTCGAGAAAATGATAGCGTTAAACAGGTACTGGGTGAGATTTATAGCTGTAAACTTGGAACAGGCCCCAGTTTTCACCCGAAACCTAGTCCCCGGGAGGGAGCTGGAAAAGTTTGCCTTTGAAATGTCTCGGGAGTGGGAGTGCCGGTGTTCTGGGCTCCGGTCTGGGATCCCAGCCTGGTCACTCGGCGGCTCGTCCCGTCTTTGAACCTAGAAATCCAGCCTTTCCGCTGGACTTCGGGGTTGCAAAGACAGGGCTGGGAAAAGGAAACTGGTGAGTAAGAAGAAGCGGTGATAAAGCAAGCAAGGAATGCGGGCGGGGGGTGGTAGGGCGAAAGCGAAGGAGCGGATCAAGGGAACGCGAAGGAATAAGCACGGCGTGCGCGCTAGGAAAAGGCAAAAAGGGAAGGGACAAGAACAAGACAGGAGAATTGGGAGGACGGGAAGGGCCGGCGGGTGGAGGGGAAGACGCCGACAGGGCCGCTCGGCGCGGTCTGCGGGGAGTGAGCGCGGAGAGGCGGCGGGCGGCGGCCGCGGCAGAGCCGAGAGGGCCGGAGCAGCCCCAGCTGTCAGCCGGGAACAAAGGCCGCGGAGCGGCAAGTGAGAGGCTGCGGGCCGCGCCCCAGCCAATGAGCGGCGCCGGCGCCGGCGCCGGCCCCGCCCCGCCCCGCCCCGCCCCGCTCCGCCCCGCCCCGCCCTCGGCTCCGGGACCCGGCGCGGACGCTGGCGCGCCGGGAGCGGGCGGGCGGCGGACGCGCGGGGAGGCCGAAAGTTTCTCTGGCCGCCGGGTCCGGTGAGCCAGAGCCGCGGGCGGCGACGGCGCCGCGGCACCCGCCGGGCCGGCGGCTCTGGGAAGACAGCGGGGAACACGTCGTAAAACACGCTGAAAAAAAATTCTCCAGTCAGTCCGAAGAGCAGGGGGCAGGTAAGGTGCGGTGGACGCGGGGTCTTCCGCGCTCCTGCCGCGGCGGCGCGGGCATTCCCGGGGGAAATGCGCTCCCAGCGGCGCGCCGGTGCGTCCGTGCGTCCGTCGGTCTTTGTCTGTGTCGGGGTCTGTCTAGGTGTCTTTGTCTCCGCGTGTAACTGTCAGGGTCTCCCCTTCTGCGAGGGTGGGTGCTGCTGCTCTGGTCCCAGCCTGGAGAAAGGGATGCTGCGTCCGTCCTTCTGTCTTTGTCTCCGTCTCCGGCAGACTGGTTTGATCTGCTCCCATCCTAAAGCTGATCTTGATGGACAGTAAGTGCTGGGTGACACTGATGTCTGAGATGAGGAAAAGCGGAATGTGCGTGATCCCGGAGGGACCCTGGCCCCAGACCGAGGGTTTGACAGCTGGGGCCAGGCCACTACACTTTCCGTCTGGAACTTTGGAGATGGGCTGTGTCTGCGCTCGCAGGGTGGCAGGGACACTGCTGCAGTTAGAGGTTTGGAATGTCTCACTGAAGGAATATGTCACAGGGGCTGAGGTGGATAGAGAGGGTGTTGATGAATGTGGGAATTGGCCCCCTGGAGTTGTGGGCCAACCAGGATCAGTCCTGGACTTGCCATTCAGCCAAATTAACACACACGCAGTCCCACACCGACCCACAGGCCACATTGACTTCCTTCTCTCACCCACCAAAGGCAGCCAGACCCTGACTCCCTCCCCACCCCTACACACACACACACACACCCTCCAACATGCTGAACTCCAGCTTTCATAGCATACAGCTCAGTAGCAACAGGCATCAAAACACCATAGGCCAGATGATCTTTCTCCTTCCTGCTCCAAGTGGAAAGGAGTGAACAGTGGAGCACATGAATGTTCTCCTGGCCCAGGAGTGGGTCAGGCCTAGAAAAGTGCTTAGGACTTGTTAGCTTCAGAGCCCTCAGTTCCCCAGAAACAAAGAGTGCTTAGAGATCTGAGCATCTATATTTCCTGGGTCCCTTCTCTCCCATTCACACCTTTCTGCAACCATCAGCCCTGCTCTTGGGTCTTAAGTGCTGACAAACTAGCGTGGAGGCACTGAGCTCTGGAGAGCTCTTGGCAAGAGCCGTGCAAGATAAAGGGTCTCCTGCTCTGCTGGAAGCGCCACCTAACTGCAATCATGGGAACCGAGGAGTCCAGCCCCAGATAGATGAGCTGTATGCTTGGCAATTCTTCCAGCACCAGAGACCCTTGAGAAGAGTCTGTGGGTAGGGCCTAGAGAGTGTTTGTAACCTGAAGTTGCTCCAAGTTCAAAAACAATTTTCTGTAGGCATGCTGGGGAAAATACAGGTGCTGAAGTGTGTGTATATATGTATATATGTACACATATGAAAATAGGTATGAGAGATAGCATTTACAGGCAGGAAGGGTGTTTGTGTTCAAGGGTGGAGAAGAGTAGAGTGTGTGGGTGGAAATCTGTGGGCAGGGGCATACACACTAATCAGGTGTGGTATTTACACCTTATATTTATCCAGTGCCTTTCTTCTGAGGTGCTTTCTGCACATCACAGACGTTATCTCATTTGTTATCTGCTTTATCCTCACAACGTAACTACCAGGTTGGCATAAAACATAGTTAATTCTCTGCGTTCTACCAGTGAAGAGCTGAGGCACCGGAGGGGCAGGGCTTTCCCTAAGGTCCACAGCTAATGGGGACAAAATTAGGTTTAGCAAGTGGAAGTCCAACTATGAGGTCTCAGCTGAGAAGATGTATGTGTGGACATTCACTCTTCATGAAGTGAGAAAAAGCCCAGGTAAGAGAAAAAATGTTGTCTCTCAAGAGTGTGTATATGTGAACAAGAAGAAGGATGGGACATTTGAGATGCTTGTTATTTAACATTTATGGCCCCCTCTGTGCACCTCACGAAGTAAAACCTTTTTGTGCAACAAAAACAATTCAGCTTGTGCATTTGGGTGTCTGTAGAGGAGCCTCCTATCTGTCTGTGTGTGCCCCAGTAGACGTGTGTTGCCGTTGAAGGTATGCCGCTGTACGGTATGTGTTGGAGAGAGCCAATGCTTTGGGTGTATGTGGGGGAAAGACTGGCCGGGGAGTTTTGGGAAGCCATGTTTCTGCCTGTATGGACAGAGGTAGAGGGGTTCCAGCCATATAAAAGTGGCTTTCTGATCCTGAAAACGTATTTATATGTCTCTGCACTTATTCGACATTCACTTCATAAATATTCATTGGGTGCCTACAAAATGCAAACCTCTGGGCCAGGCAATGAGGCTACAAAGACAAATAAGGTAATGAGGGCAAATCTGTGGTTAATCAGCTTATAGACTGGTAATATTTATGGGTAATATTTAATGACACATAATACCGTTCACTAAGTGTACTATGTGCCCAGTACTCATTATTCATTATCTCATTTAATTCTCAGCACAGCCCTGCAGGGTGTGTATGATTGTTAAATGAGGAGAGTTGAATAACGTAGCTAGGTTGGAGAATGAAAGAGCAGGGGTTTGAACTCCACTCAGCTTAGACTTGGCTCTTTCCGTGTTCTTCTCTTACCTTTGAAAATAGAAATACATGTTTCTTCTCTGTCAAGTATTCTTGCCCTGTCCCTCTACCTCCACCTAACAAGCTCCCACTTGGACTTCTGGTCTTAACCATGAGAATCAACTCTTCCAAGAAATCTTCCGCTCTCCTTTCCCTTAGTCTTCGTTACATGCCTTCCTCTGAGTTCCTACCATCATTTCACATATCCCAGCATTGACCCACTGGTCCTGAAGAGCCTGCAAAGTTCTTAGAGACAAAGATGCCTAACTCAGAGTATACTGTTTGGCTACTATGAGTAGGGGGCTAGTAAATGCTTGTTTAATAAAGTAATGGGAAGGGGACGAGCTGTCAGAGACAATTGGCAGGGAGCATTTTCCCAACAGCAGATTTCTGCAGGGACACATTTTATTGGTGTGGCCTCTGGCTTTCCTGCCTCTATTACTGGGTCATCTCGTTCAGAGCCTCTGCCTAGACAGGGCTCCTCCATCTCAGTTTCTGACTTCAGTTTGGGAACACAAGGAAAACCTAGCCCCCACCATGCTGCCAAGCTGGACACTCTATCCCAGGGTCAGTCAACCAACAAATATATACCAGTGGGAGGTGCTAGGTATAATATAGAGTTAAGGTTTTTAAAATTGTCTACTTGGAACCCAAGCAGGACAGTGGTTCCAGGACAGTAATGAGGTGTTTCTAGGGGTTTGCCAACAAAGAAGTATCCAACTGTCTGGGGAATCTTTAGGCAATTTAAGTGGTAGGTCTTTGAGTTTGCTTTTGAATAGATCTTGATGCTACTGCAGTCTGAAAATTGCTGATCTAAAATAGACACGCTGTTGTTTGGAATGTGAATTGCAACCATGTTTGGGGAGGTAATCTGGCCATGATTTGCCCAAGGTCACATGGTTTCAGTCTGGTGACACCCTTCCCATGCCCTTTACACCACCCCATTATTTCTCATAGCAGGGTTGCCACATGCCTTCTCAGGGGTTTGTGATGATTTTAGTTTCCTTAAAAATGTACTTCATTATTTTTTCAAGGTTTCACCCACGCAAGGTGCCAGGAAGGTGGGGGATTTTTAAAAAAATGGTTCAATAATGGCTTGAGACTAAAATTTGTGACGAGAATTAAGAGGAACCAGCACACATGAATCTTGACAAGAACATTGGAAATTGGATTGTACTAACTTTGAACACAGCAGCTGCTCAGCACGAGGGAGGTGAACTCAAAGACACCAAGGAAGAGGTGGTCATGAACTAAACATTGAAGTTCAACCTCAGGAAGGTATAAAAATAGTAGACATATAGCAGCAAGGTCATAGTTCCAAGATGCAAGCTGAGACCTGAGGAGATGGAGCTTTTTCTTCCTAGGGAAACCCAGGTGGGAGCCTGTTTCCTCCTTCCATGCAGCTCAGCAAGACACCCAGACCAGACAGAGCTGGGAAATGAAGGGTGGGAAATAAATCACCTCTAACAACTGCCTCCAGCAAAATGAGTGTGCATATTGGCTCTAGATCCCCTTCTCCAAAGATTTAGAGAAGTGGGTGGAGATGTGTCAAAATCAAGCATGGCTGCATTGGGCTTTGGGCTAGCTGCCGATTGGCAGTGCTACCTCTGTATCGGCAATATCCATCCTGCTTCTGTCGCTCTCCTGCTTCCTGCCAGACATCAACTTCCACCCGACAGTCTATCACCATCTCTAGGTTTCTGGTAATAATAGTCTTAATAGTCCTTTTTATTTGTTCAGGACTTCACAGTTTAAAAGGGGACATTATTATTATTATTATTAGTGTTACTGTTGTTAAATATCATCAATCTCGTGAGAAGATATATTCCACAATTTGGCCTACAAGAAAACTGAATGAGCCTATCCAGGGTGAAGGAGTTCACCCAGGATTTTAAGTGGAATGCTGGAATTCGAACCCAGCTGTCCTGACTCCCAGTTCCGAGCTATAGTCACCCAATTGTCAGTCCTCATTAATTAGCAAACAGAATGTGAGTGTGTGTGTTTGTTAGCTAAAAGCTAAAATTAATTGTTCTAGTCAATCCAGTAGACTGGTGATTTTTCTTCCTAAGTGTTAGGCCAAATTGGTGTCTAAGCAGATATGATATGGGTTTTGTCTAGTACCTGGAACAAAGACAATAAAAAGTTGCCCTTATCCAGATCACCCATAGATATGCTTCCATGTCAGTTAATCACTGTGGGAGAAGATAACTGCCTTCAGGATGACTGCCAGCAGACACACACACACACACACACACCAAATTCATTCATTTATCTCTTCCACTGAGACATGCTCTCCTCCTGTATCCACACTCACAGTCACATCCCATAACATGAATCCTCAGACATCCCGAGATAGCAGGACCTGAAAGAGCCACACCTATGTCTACTTGCATTGGCCTCTCTGTGGCATGATATAAAGTGTGCTTGGGCTAACCCTTCCTTGATGCCACAGAACCTCAGTTTCTGCCATGCCCAGAGCAGTCTTTTGAATTGCCATCTTTCTTCAGAACTTCAGCAGCTCCCCAGGTCACAGTATTCACCAGACAGAGGGATAATTCTAGGTGAGACTCTTAGGCTGAGGAGTACCCAAGGACACAGGCCCTTCAAAAGTGTCAAAGTGGAGCTGAGATCAGGGTGAGGGTGGGCATTGCTTTGAAAATCAATTGGTGTTTAAGGATGAACCCTGCCCTGTGCATGAATCCAACTGTAAAGCACAGACTGCCAGGTAGCTGAGGCAATCCCTGCCTGAGGCGCCAGGGCAGGGCTGTGCACTTGGCTCACTGGCCTGTTGGCTTTGGGGGCATCTTCATTCTCCTTGCTGTTGCAAAGCCATTTGCTGCTAAATCACCCTCCTCCTGGCACCCTGGACTGCTAAATTGGTCTCAACTTGCTGTACTTCCACCCACTACCTTAGTCATTATTCGCTGGCAGCATTCAGAGAGTGGGTGTAAAGCAGCTGAACATTATATTCCTGCTGAAAAGAGAATTGAGTATAGGCATGCAAGGGAAGGAGGTAAGAGAAAGCTAAGGAGGCAGGGAAACAAAGCTTGGGTTTGCCAGCACCTTTCCCTGGTAACTCCAATAACGCTGGAGTGTTGGGTGGTGAGCAATAGGTGAGTGTGTTCTGGCTAATAGGATGAAACACAGGATTCTAGGGTGAGAGAGGTACACTCACTATTGAGGGGCTGCACCTGCCTGGTCTGGAAGGAAGAAAGGACATCAGCTGTGGGGAGAGAAAGACCCCTCCCCCCACCAGCTCCCTGTTCCTTAAATTTTGCAACATGTACTATCACACCCATTGAGCATCTGTTCCCATGTATTATTATTTAGCTTCTCTATCCTTCCTCCCTACCTAGATTTTAAATCCCTTGAAAGGAAAATGTGTCATGTCTCAGGTGTATAGCAACGAGGCTCTGGACACAGTCAGGGCTCAGCCCCAAATGGCTGAGGGTAATGGTGATGAGGCCTTTGGTGACCCTTCCATCTCAGCCCATTCAGACCTCCCTGTGCTGTCCAAGGACCACAGAGTTTGGGAACCCAGGCAGGCAAGAGGAGAAAGAGTAACAGGGGAATTTTCAAGGCTGGGTCTACTATCTCAGTGGGAAGCTTCAGGGAGGGAAAGGGTTATGCCACAGAGGAACAGACCAGCTAGGGAGGTAGAAACTTAGAGACTTTCTGTCCTGGTGCAGAGGCTCCACGTGATCTCCAGCCAACAGATGGGGCACTCTTTGTCAGCCCATCAGCACCCGGGATTGCACTGGGGCTGGTAGGAGGTGGAGAACAGAGTTGGTTCTCAAGTCAGACAGCAGAGACAGCATCAGGCAGAACAGAGTGACCTTGATAAGAGGTTCTCTGAGTCACTGATAACATTTGTTTGGTCTCCCAAGGAGGGGGTTGGAAAGGGAACACAACACCAACACAACCTGGCCTGGAACCTGATGGATCCCCCAACCCAGGTTCCTTCCCTCTCATCCTCTCCTCAAGGAAAATAATAAGAAAACCCTGAGCATAGAAGCCACCACACAACTAGGGAGGCAGGGACAATGGGGGATTCACAGAGTATGTCAAGGGATAGAAGTCTAGGGGAATGAGCCCTGAGATTGGTCTTGACCTTCTGCCAACTTCTAAGATGCAGTCTGACCAGTGTGTCTGGGGGATGACTGTGCTGGGTCCGCCCTGGCCACCTCAGCAGCAAAGTCAGGGACAGCATTGTTTCAGAAGGATACTTTAACCACTCAGATCACCTCCCTTATTTATTGAAACCTTCAGACATTCCAGCTTTAGCTTTCTTCTTCTCCTTCCCTGTGAAGGGCATCTCAACAGTGCACACACAAAGGAGCTGGGAAGGATTAGAATGTGCTCACATCTTGAGGAGACAGCCTCCCCAGCCCCAACGCCTGAGTGGCACCAGCAGGAAACTGAACTGCAGGCGGGTGGGGAAAGTGAGAGCCACCAGGCAAAGCCCCAGCCTCCACTTGCACTGAAAAGACAGTGCTCCACGGAAGGGAGCTGCCTGCTCACAGCTGCCTACACTTCTCCCCTCCATGGGCCTGCAGCTGCTCTGCTCAAAGGCACTGCTCTGGCAGGGAGTGGGTATGGGCAAGATGCTTGGTCTTTTCTGAGACATTTCCTCATCTACCAGGAGCACCAGGCTTTCAGCTTCCTCAGGATTTAAAAACTTGTCTTGACTGGAGTTACTTCTATGCTAGAGCAACAGATAGGACCTCCAATCCCAAGGTTCCAAGATTTATCAGGAAACTAGGAAGACTGTGTTGATGAAATGCCCAGTACTCTGCATAGAAACACAAAATCTCAGACTTGAAAGGACACTTAAGTTCTATTCTATGCCCTATTCCCAATCCCCCCAAAACCCTTCCTCTCCAAGTTGTTGTCTTTACTCATCTCCAAGAACTCCTGCTCTGGACCCCAGGAGCCCATTTCTTTCTATTTTAGTTACATTCTTTTAAAGCCAGAGAATGCTACGTTCATATCAAGCACTCTACCAGATCCTAAGAGGAGCAAAAAAATGAGACACACTGTTCCAGACAGGCTTGCTACTGGGGGAGACAACAGATGCATTGGAAAATATCACTCTACAGAGATGAATCGGTCTAAAAAATCTTCATGGAAGACATAGAACTTGGGAAGCACCCTGTGGTCTGGGTGTGATTTTAAGAGATGGAATGGGGTAGGTGACAAAGATAGGGAACAATAAGTGGTGGGAACAAAGGCAAGATGAATCAGATTGAGAAGGGCCTTGTACATGCCTTGGGAGTTTGCTGGTTATTTGGTAGGCAATGGGAAGTGACTGATATGATAGGTAGAGGAATGGTTTATGGTAGACCTTGGTTTTAGGACATTAATTTAGCAATGGAGAAAAGAATAGATTTGAGGGTGGAGAGGCTTCTTTCTAGAAATAAAAGATTATTATTAGAATGACTTTCTATCCTCCTTCCTATCTCCTGGTTGATAGCACATGTCCCAGAGCTCTCACATAGCCTGGAAACATAGGGTGCCAAAGCTTCAAGGAGAGGAAAGCTCCTAGTCTAATATCAAAGGTCCAGGTGTCCGTGTGTCTAGAAAATTATTTATTATGGGATACATGGGTAACACATTGCTTTGTACCACTTTGGATGTGGAATCACGGGGGGCCTTTTTCTTGTTTCTTTTTCTTGTTTTGTGTTTTTGTTTTGTTTTGTTTTGTTTTCAACAGGTGAAGAACCAGGTGGAGGCCCAGACTGGGGAGGAAATTGCTCAGGGCCCCACAGCTCGTTAGTGGCAGAACCAGGACTGAGAAAGTCAAGTATCATATGGTTTCACTTATTGGTGGAGCATAACAAATAATATAGAGGACAAGGGTAGATGGAGAGGAGAAGAGAGTTGAGGGAAATTGGAAGGGGAGGTGAACCATGAGAGACTATGGACTCTGAAAAACAACCTGAGGGTTTTGAAGGGGCGGGGTGGGAGGGTGGGGGAACCAGGTGGTGGGTATTAGGGAGGGCACAGATTGCATGGAGCACTGGGTGTGGTGAAAAAACAATGAATACTGTTACGCTGAAAATAAATAAAAAATTGGAAAAAAAAAAAAAAAAAAGAACCAGGACTGGTGCTCCCCCTTTAGACTCTTTACACTAACCCACTGCTATTTGTGGACAAAGATAGAAGGGCCAGTAGAATTCATCAGATCCTCAAATCTTTAGTGTTAGACAGGTTTGCCTCAGAGGACATATGAGAACTTGCCAGTAATGGGGTGTTCTCAGTCTTAGTGGATTTCCCCCCTCAAGCCAAAGGAGTCCCTTTATTTTGGTGACAGTTAATACTCATGGCCTCCATTTTTCTGTCCTTGTATCTCTGGGGTCTCCAGATGTTTGATTTCCTTCCTTTCCTCTGCCTTTTCCTTTGTTCTAAGAGTTCTGAGAAGCTCCCATCTAATGTGATAGTGAAGGTTTACTATGCCAGTCACAATTGTGACCAGTTGTCACCTTTCCAAAATGAAAATCAAGTTTGCTGTCTCTGCTTCATATGTACTCAATTTAAACCAAACCCGAACAAAATGGGAAGGTTGTGGGTGCCAGTGAGCTATGCTAATCACCCAGAGAGTTGATGCCACATTGGGAAAGAGTCCCAGCCACAAGGCAGGTGTGCCTCCCAGTGCCAGGAGGGGCAGGTCCAGTCAAGTAGAGACCTCCTTTGATCTCAGAAGAACAGGGTACATACAGGGGGTCCTGCTGCTCACAGGATCAGTGAAGATCTTAGAACATCATTCTCTCTCTTCCTCTACCTACCCAGGAGCTTCCCTGGTGTTTGCTAAAAGTTGAACTAGCCAAGGGCAAGACCATGGCAGTGTCCTGTGACATCTCCAGTGAGGTAACTGACCCCTGGAGACAAGGCTTTGCTCAGGAAACATTTCAGCTCATGCCATGCTCCCTTAGTCTCCCAGAGAAGTTCATCCTCACCTGGACAGCAACCTACAGCCCTGGTAGAGAGAGCGGGTAAGCCCTAAAGGTGAGGCTTGGCCTTTGTCATGCTTGCCAACCCTTCCAGGCAAGTTTGGGAGTGGAGAGCAGAAAGAACATGATTTTTGGCTTTGCTACCTAATAACTGTATGGCATCAGGCAAGTTACTTAGCCTCTCTGAGCCTTGGTTTTCTCATCTATAAAATGTGTTGTGTCCTGGGGAGAATTTTTATGAAAATTACATGATCCAATATAAGTAGAGGCATGTGAAATGTAACAGGAGCTCTATTTTCATGTTTCCTCCCTTTCCCATCAGCTTCAGGGGAAGGAAAGCAGATATGAGACGAAGATGTCTGTGCAGGAAGGTCATGAGCCCTTGGTGTAGGACATGTACAGGAGAGCAGGGAGGGGAAACTTTAGGATCAGGCAGTGCTGCCTGACAACTACTCTCTTATCTGATTACTCTGGCAGAGGGAGACAGTTGTAACTAAAAACAAAATGGGAGCAGAACACTTCTGACTTCGCCACTCTGAATCTCCATCTACCTTATCAGTTTGACTAAAGTAAAATGGACGGATGAAATTGTGTAGAGCGGATGAGTATGGCATCATCGAATATCCTAAGGTGGGTCTCGGTGTTGAAAGGAGGTTCCTTGGGACACCTGGGTGGCTCAGTTGGTTGAGCAGCTGCCTTCGGCTCAGGTCATGATCCCAGTGTCCTGGGATCGAGTCCCACATCGGGCTCCTTGCCCCGCAGGGAGCCTGCTTCTCCCTCTGCCACTCTGTCTGCCTGTGCTCGCTCACTCTCTCTCTCTCTGACAAATAAATAAATAAAATCTTTAAAAAAAAAAAAAAAAAGAAAGGAGGTTCCTTGCTCACATTGGCTTACACCAAATGTGTATGGAGGACAGGAGGTAGGAGAGGGGAGGTCTCAGAGACCCTGCAGATCCTCTGGGTTTTCCCTCCACCCTCAGAAGACCCCACAATCCCATCTGGAACACGTGTGGAATGGAGTTAGGGGAGGAAGATTTCTCTCCAGAGTGAACGTCCGGATACAAGGGGGTTTATATTGTGCCTCTTTCTTTTTTTCCTCTCTTGCCTCTTGCTTCAAAGGCAATGCCTTTCCCATCTGGATCATTTTCTGGATCATGTAGCACATAAGGTCAGGAAAAGGGGAGAAAGCGAAACAAATAAAATGAAACTTCTCTCTGCATTTAGTTTATGAGACATGCACAGATGTAAGAAGGCTCAGGCCTGGCTGAGTCTCACATAGGAGAATGAAGAAGGCGGAAGAGTCTACTTCTGCCTTGGGAAATTAGACAAACATTATTCTGCCTAAATGGCATTCAACAAGATGGGGCCAGGCAGCCTGGATGGACCAAGGAGAAGCTGCTCCTGTCTTGACACACATTCTGTACCAGAGACACATACACAAATCCTCCCATGTGAAATGAGCAGTCTGGCATTTAATGCACCTTACCGGCCTTTGCGTCTCTCTCTGTGCTGTTGCTTCTTTGTTTTTGTTTGTTTGTTTTTCTTCTCCCCCCTGCCTTTTTTTTAAATGGAGGCCACTTTAATGGCATGGCCTAGAGAGTTGAGGTGATTTCTTCCATGGCACACAGCACACAGCTGTTAGGTCTCTGATCTAACATTAGAACCTGCATCTTCAGAGTTCAGCAGTTTCTTCATTCTAGCAGGTTTGTATCTGCTGGGGAGAAGACAGTGCCTCCAACAACAAGAGGCTCTCATGGCTTTTAACAACATTTGGGAGAGGTGATGTTAGCTTAGTTTCGGGGCTGTCTGATTCTAGGGCTAGAACAGCTTGAAGAGATCTTAAAGAGCTGTCCAGGAACAAGGGCAGCCATGGGACCTCCCTCCAGCAGCCTCTGCCCTCCTCCATTAGGCAGTGGTGGGAATCTCCAGCCTGCAGAAAAAGACAGAGTTCAAAGAACTGCCCTCCGTACCGTCCCTGGGACAGAAGCTATAAACTCCCACTCGACTGCCCTTCATGGATTCAGAGGCTGATGAGAGATGTGGAACCTGTTAGAGAAACACAAGGCGGCCTGGAATTAGGCCTTACTTTCATCAGCGTAAAGTGGTTTCAGGGACGACTGCCAAGGGTTAAAAATTATGGTGCTATCAGGTCCCTGATTAAGATGCCTCCATCTGCAGGGCACTAGACAGGTGTGTCCCAGGATAGGAAAATAGGATGAAGGAATGAAGAGCTCTTCTCTTCTTCCTTCCCTCCTCACACATTTTCTGTCAGCCACTGAGAACCCCACTCCACTGCTGGGGCAGGCCCTGGAGCAGCTCGGGAATGGGGACAGAGAGGCAGGTGGGGTTTTTGGGATCTGGTCTAATTGCAGCACTCTCTCCCTGCCTTGCCCAGACCTGTGCTGGTTGAACAGCCCTTCCAAGGCAGCCAGGATGCGTCTGCAGGGGTGCAGTGGTGGGAGAACCTCAGGGATCAGCCACTTCCCATGGACCAGAAAGGGTTTTTAGGGTGTCAGTCTTTGCAGAAAAATATGTTTCCACATTGAATCACAGGAGTGTGCCAGTAGAAGGTAGAGTCTGGTTTCTAAGACATGACTGTGAAGCTTTCTCTTGCCAGAAGATCACAGGGTGTTCAGTATGTACCAGATCCAGTGCAAGACGAGGCATTGCTTCATGCAAACCAGCCCCTGTACTGCTTCACATTTACTCCCCCTGCTCCAAGCCACTGAGTTGATATGATCCTTTGGATTCCCCCTCTCTGTCCACCACTCCCCCCTACCCCTCCATGGATGCAGGTGAGTAGGACTTCCCACAGGTGCTCCTGTTTAGTTTTCCTCAAGGAGGTGGCGGCAGAAAATGTGGGCTGAACAGTAGCAGCAAGAGACAGGAGCAGGCAAACATCATATGCCTCGGCCCTAACATGCCTTAGCCCAAGAGGACTTTAGGCCTGAGACCTACAGAAGTGCCTCTGGGGAAGACAGAGGTGTCTGATCTCATTTACACTCTTGGGGCTGGCCTGCTAATAGCTGGCTATGACTCAGAGCAGGGGGAATGAGGAGATGTCCCCCATCCCATAGCCCTCTAAAGGATGGGGGCTGCTAGCTCAAGAGCCTGGGACTGTTCCCCACTGTTCATACCTGTGCTGCTGGCTATCTACTCCTTTGAATGTACTGAGTTCTGCTGGGCATGGCTCTGTGCTAGGCCCCAAGGATACTCGGCATCCTCGGGGAGTTTGCTATTTATTTGTTACATGAGTGATTTCTAAACACTTTAAGAACAATTCCTACAAAAAGTAGATAGATGATTACTCATATTTTTTAAAAAATCTAATCTTTAAAGGCCCCACATGGAAAAGTCCCCAGTTCTTTGGCTAATGAAAGGAAAGTAGAACCCAGAGACCAGCAAAGTCAGAGAAAAGTATATTAAGATTAGAGCCCAGAAATACTTTGAGTCCAAAAGTTCCATATGGTAAAAAACAAAAACAAAGATAAAATCTATCTCCCATTTACTAAGCTCTTAATTTTATCCCAGCTCCTTTACAAATAAAACTTCACTCAATATACCAGAAACTCCTGAGGTAGGTACTACTGTTAGCTCCAATTTACATACAGGGATGGAGGCTTGGAGAGGCCGCAGTGGTGGCCCAAGACTAGGAACATAAAGGACTGAAAAGGATCAGGGACTGAAGCCAGAGTGCAGGGGGAGATGATGGAGGGTAACAGGTCAGGGTTAGGGTGAGGTCTGGAGGAGCAAGCCTGTGGGGAGAGGGTTGGGCAAGGGGCAGCAGGATCACTGGCTGGTGCTGAGGTCTACAGAGCACCTGATGCCACTAGAGGTAAACAGATGGTGTGTACGGCTAGAGCACTGTTGACTGCAGCCAAGGTTCAAAGCCAGGCATTGACCCTTGTTAGATATAAAACCTGAGACCTCATTTTCTGCATCTGTTTTATGAGAATAATAAGAGTGTCCTCCTTCAGTGTTGGGGTACAGCTTGCTCCAGATCATGTATGTATAGTCCATCATCCAAACCTAAGCAGATGGGAGCCTAAGAGGAACTCTGTCCCCCAGGTTACCATCCAAGGGGACTGGACTCTGCTAGCTCAGCTTGGGCATCTACCTCTGGCTAGAGGCAGTAGGAAGGTAAACTGGTAAACTGTCTCCCAACAACCTTTCCGTTGCAGGGGTGACCCCCTTCTTGAGCCATGGGAGGCTGGCCCTCAGCCTTTCTAAGGAGGCTTCTGACAGCATCCAAGTCCTGATTCTTGAGGTGGAGACTGAAGAATCCCCCAGCTGTGTGGGGGAGGGAGCTCTGCTCAAGGATCTGCCAACAGGGACAGTTTCATTCCCTCCTCTCTGCAGGAGGAGAAAAAAGCTTCAAGCCTGAAATGGAAGCGGAGGAGTCTGTCCCCCTGGGGACAGAGAGAGGTGGGAGCTGAGCCACACCAGTCTGGTTCCCACCTCATCTTTCCCCACCCTTCTGGATGGTGGCCCAGCACAGGTGGCCTGAGGGATATGAGGGCACCAGAGCAGTTCTCCCACTCCACCTCCGCACCACATTCTGGGAGCACTGCTGAAGCCACTTTGCTGATACCACTCTGCCATCTCCAACCGAAAATTGGCACCACTCTGCCAAATAGAGGACAGAGTCATAGAGGACAGAGTCAAGAACCAGGCAAGCTCAGGAATACTCTCTAGAGCCAGGAAGGAAAAGAGAGTAGAAGGTAGGGAGGGAAAGGAAAAGGGTAGATGGACAAGTTTGTAGATTTATCTTCTGGTCTTCTTTCTACTGAGTGTCTTAATTTGAGCTACTATAACAAAATACCAGAGACCATGTAGTTTGAATAATAAACATTCATTTCTCACTGTTCTTGGGGTGGGAAGCCTAAGATCAAGGTGCTAGAAGATTTGGTGTCTGGTGATAGGCCACTTCCTGGCTTGCCTTCTTGCTATGTCTTCATGTGGTAGAGAAAGAGGTTTCTGGTCTCTTACTGTTCTTATAAGGACACTAATCCCATTATGGGGGCCCTACACTTATGACCTCATCTAAACTCAATTGCCTCCCAAAGGCCCACCTCCAAATACCATCACACTAGGGTTGGGGGTCAACATATGAATTAGTGGGGCAAAAACTTTCAGTCCATAGCACTGAGCATTTGTTGGGTTGCCATATCCAGCTGTGTGCAGGCGGCAGAGGGAGTACAAGGCAGGTGGGGTTCAGTATCTCTGCTTCTGAAGGTGCAAAGCCCCAGTGAGGAACTACATGTGCAGTCAGGAGACGTGTTAAGGAAAGTACACATGGTGGGTTTGCATAGCTCTCTGCCGCTCATCCCCATCCGACATTGGACCTGTTCTTTGTTCCCCTGAGCCTCCTTAGTCATTGGCAAATTGGGAGAAAGAATCACTTTCTGCCTGGGCCATTGTGAGAATTTTTTAAGTGAAAATCTTACTCAAGTGCACAAGGCATGGATGAACAAACTGATGAATTTTCAAAAATTTTTTATATAAATAGAACCCAAAGCAAAAGATAAAACTTTAAAAGTATCCCCCAAATCCCTCTTGTTCCCCTTACCTCTGTAATTCTGTCCCTCATCCTGATACCATAACTTTGTCCTCTTTATCAACATTTTCTTAATAAGGCCATATAGCATGCTCCCTTTTGTGGGACACTGGGCTGTGTTGTCATGTGTAACGGTAGCTCCATGGATCTCATTGCCCCATAAAGTTCTGTGGTTTGAATACACCATGGCTCATTGATTTTACTGTGGATAGGACTTGGGTTTCTGCGTATTTCCACTTTGGGACCCTTACACATAATGCTGCTAGGTCTTTTAGTAAACACATGGGAACATTTCTACATATTCACCTAGCAGTGAACTGCTGGGTCGTAAAGCAGGTATATGTCCAACTTGAGCCAATACCACCATTTTCCTAGTGTTGCTGAGCATATCTGCTCAGAGGATGCCTCACATCTACACCAGCACTTGGGTTTCTGGACTTTTCATTTTGTCATTGTTGTGGTTGTATTTAATTAATGGTTTTAATATGTACTTCCCTGATGACCCATCATTGTGAATACCTGTTTATACATTTTGGCCATTTGCATATTTTATTTTATGAAGTGACTAATTAAAATCTTTCATTCATTTTTAATTTGGTTTCTATTTTTATATTAGAGATTGACGAAAGTTCTTTTTTGTTGAGAGTCCTTTGTCAGATATGTATATTAGAAATATCTTCTTCCACTCTTTGGCTTGTCTTTTCTCTCTCAATGGAGAGCTTTGATGAAGAGAAATTCTTAACTGATCAGTATTTTTCCTTTATGATTAGTATTTTTTATGTCTTGGTTAAGAAATTTCTGCCTAGTCAAAGGCCAAGAAGTTGTTCTCCTTTGTTTTCTTCTAGATAGAAAGTTTAGCATCTTACCTTTTGCATTTACATCTGCAGTTCATCAGAAATTATTTGTTATGTGGTGTGAAGTAGGAGTCAAGATAACTTTTTTATAAATGGATACCAGTGGACCTAGCAGCAATTAATAAAAACAACTTTTATTTTCCAGTGGCTCTGTACTGTCCCCTTTGTCACCAATCAACTGACTATGTCCATGTGGGACTCTTTCTAAACTCTATTCTATTCCATTGGTCAGTCCATCTACTTTTATGTCAATACCACATTGCCTTAATTATTGCCACTTCATATGTCTTGAAATCTGGTAACATATACCTTCCAGCTTTGTTTTTTTTTCAGAATGGTTTTGTTTATCCTTGGACCTTTGCATTTCAATATATAAGCTGCTGGGATTTGGGTAGTATATTGACTCTATAGATTGATTTGGAGACAATTTAGTTCTTTAGAATATTGAGTCTTCTAATCGATGAACCTGACATATGTCTGCATTTGTTTAGATTTTCTTTATCACAACAATACTTTACTTTAAATAATTTAAATGATAATTTATTTTATTTTATTTTTTTAAGATTTTATTTATTCATTTGAGAGAGAGTGCATGAGCAAGGGAGAGAGGCAGAGGTAGAGGGGAAAGCAGACTCCCTGCTAAACAGGGAGCCTGATGTGGGGCTCCATCCCAGGACCCTGGGATCATGACCTGAGCCGAAGGCAGACACTTAATCATCTGAACCATCCAGGTGCCCCTTAAATGATAATTTAATGTAATACATAATTAAATAATTTAATAAAATAATTTAAATAACAATTTAAATAATACTTTCCAGTTTTCAATGTAGAGACCACATATAACTTCAGTTATTTTTAAAATGTACATTTTTAAATGGTATGTTTTAAAATTTTTTCTGTTTATTTGTTGATAGTATATAGAAGTACAATTGGCTTTGTATACTGACATTGTATCCAGAAACTTTGCTAAATTTATTGCAAGGATTAAATGAGATACTGGGTAAACCCTAAGCATACCTGTTGGTGGGAGCTCACTAACTGATCTGTGTGCTGAAGAACTGAAGCAGGTCAGAGACTCAGTAAGAAGGTGTGGATAGTGAGGAAAAAACATCAGACTAGGAAGGTCATTGAGCTCTGGAGGGGATGATTTGCCTGTTAATTACTGGAGGGAAAATCCCTACAGAGAGAAACAATAGGAAAACAAGAAAACCATCTAGAATAAACTTTGAGAGATATTCAAGAGAGCTGAATGGATTCTAATGTTGGTGCTGCACTTTATAGTTTATAAAGCCCTTCCACTTCTACTGTGTCATTGATTTTCTCTGCTCACCTATGAAATCACCACTTGTGAGCTCCTTATGCCATTTTCAGGGATAAGGAAAGGGGCTTAGAGAGTTAAGGGGCTTGGCCATGTTCTCTCCCTGAGAAGGTACTGGTAAAATAAGTTTTAAGCACATGACTTTGACTTTATTACTTAGAAGGTTTTCTAATGCTATCAGATGGTAGCCTTGGTCCTAATGAGCTAGGCCATGGGAGCAGGAAAAGGTTATCAGGAAGATAAGTGAGGCAAGTGTTGAAATCTGTGTTTAGAAGACCTTTGTGCAGAATGGGTTAGTGGGAAGAGGAGGCAGGCCATCTTGAAGGTTGTCACCACGTTAGGCATGAGATGATGTAGGCCCTCAGGGAGAGAAGTGAGAGCAAATACAGAAGAAAGAACCACAGTGGGCCAGGTACCCACTGGATCAGGTCACAGCTCCCCTTGAGCAACACATACTCTCCACTTAAAAAAGAGTGAAACCTGGCTTGTGTTTACCCTTTCTTGGCTAATCTCTTGATTAAAACCAAAACAAAATCAAAACAATGAACTCTTTTTTCCTCACCTGTTCCGCTAGACACCCCTCTGCCAGCTCCTGTTACACGTGGACCTTGGTAACCTTCAGGGGACAGCTCTACTCCAGCCCCCCAGAGATGGCCCACCTTGGTCTATCTTCATATTGGGAGCTCCGTCCTTTCAGCCAATGACTCCCTTTCACATGGCTGTTGTGCTGTCTGTTCTTCCTCAGGATGAGGCTGAACTTGCTGGTGGACGTGCACAAGAATTACTTCTCTTTCCAAAACATGTTTAGATGCTGATCTCACCGGAGCTTCTCAAAGTGTCTGCGTTGGAAAGAGCAGTTGCAGTGCTGCCCAAAAGCTGATGATCAAGGGGAGCCCCAGAGATAATGACTCACTCAAGACCACACAACCAGTCAGTGGCCCAGGGGAACAATTCAAGGCCCTAGTCTATTAGTCCTTTCTACTCCATCTTTTAAAAAAAAAAAAAAAAAAGAGTTGGGGTGTCTATAGCTTGGACAATGCTGAAATTCCTTATGTGGGGTCAGTTTTGCCTCTCACAGAAGCCAATTGCAAACTTGGAAGATTTCCATATATCCTAGGCCTGAATGAAGTCCTACCTCTGGAGACTTCTCTCCTTCCTCTGTCTTCCCACCCCAGTAGGGAAGCCTGGAGCTGGGCAGGCAGAATGTGGCAGCTGCAAAGACCAGATGCAGTGAGGGCAAGGTGGGCAGGAAGGCTGTCCTCTAGGGTCTACAGCTGTCCTCTACAGCCAGCTTCCTCTGAGTCCTTCCTTCCTGCACCCCAACCCAGCTAGTGTCTCAGTAGTATCTTCTACATTCTTTCCTCGCTGGTACAAGCTGCTTCTCTACATGAGACATATTCCTCATCTGGAATGAGCCATATATCTGTCCCTGAAACAATCCGGTGGGGAGGAGAAACTGAAGCACAAATGGGCGGCCTGCTTACAAAAGGCTCTCTGTCAAAACTGCTGAACGCATGTCTCTCTGGGCCTCCAGCTACACCATCCCTTTACCCAGAGACACTTCTGAGACATACCTGAATATCCAGGAAATGTCTCCTCTGAGGCCATTGAACACGCTGGAGAGATCACTAGGCTTAGACACCTTCTATCGAGCTTCCTTTCTAGAGGCATCCCCACTCCACCCAACTTTTGAGGCCTCAGGGACACTCTGTGATGGGTGAAGATGGAAGGGAAACTGCCAAATTCGACCTAAAATATCTGATGGTACTAACATTTATTGAGTCCTTATTATATGCTAGATGCTGTCAGATGCTTTACATATGCTATCACATTATCTAATCTTTAGAATAATCCCAAGGTGTTCTTCAGTGGTTTACAACTGGTTTACCTCCCAGGAAACATTCAGCAATGTCTATGGCATTTTAAATTTTCACAACTGGGCTGGAGAGGTAGGGCAGATGGTGGGTATAATAGGCATCTGGGATATATATATATATATCTGGGCATCTGGGATATATATATATATATATATGTGTGTGTGTGTGTGTATATATATGTGTGTGTGTATGTATATATGTATATATATACATACACACACGTATATATATGTATATGTATATACGTGTGTGTGTATATATATACATATATATATATGGGCATATATGTAGAGAGAGGAGATTATATATATATATATATATATATATATCTCCTCTTATAATAAAGAATTATCTAGTCCAATCTATAACACCAAGGCTGAGAAGCCCAACTGCAACTTACAATGCTATAAGAAAATCTGGTGTCAAAGTAGTGAAGTAGTTTCCCCAAGGCTCTTAAAGGTAATCAGTGGCAGAGCTCTGCTGCAGTCCATATCTGTCTGTTCTTTTAGTTACAAAATGCTCCCTTTCCAGAGCAACTGACCACCAGGTCCTATCTGTCCTGGGAAAGAACAAATGTCATTGTCTCTGACTAAGCAATCAATTTACATTTGCCTGACCATCAGCCCAGTGAGCTCAGGGAGAAGTGGGTTATAGAGGTATGAGCCACTGCCTCTTCCCTCCAGAAATCTGGGATCTCAGAGTAGGTATGGTATGTGCACATGCAGAGGTCTTTCAAATGCCAGTGTACTAAGCTCATGGGAATCAGAAGGACTGTGGGCCCTGGTGGGGGTCAGGGAATGTCTCTTTCATGGAAGGGCAGGGCTAGAATAGGTCCTGGAAGGCCTGGTAGCGGGGTTTCAGTACTATGTGGAGAACTGGGATCCTATACCAGGGAGAAATGAGCCTGCTCCGGGGCCAGGCTGGAGGGGTACTGTATTGTGAGGGGTAGACAACAGATCATAACAAAGCACCACCATTCCACTGACTCTCTTCTCTTGTATCTCTTACTTCATGATCTTACTCTTGCTCTGCTTCCTCTCATGACTTTCATCATAGTCCTAACAACCATCTTATTAACCATTAGCTTTAAAAATGTGGAAAAGACACCATTTTTGCCAAGTTGCTGAGGTAGAGTAACTGTTCTCTATGCTCTTGCCACCACCTGGCCCCTAAACAGTGATTAGAGAGAATATATAAGCAAAGTGTGAGCTAAAGATCATAGGAGCAGACCTAGTTGGTAGGAGTAGAATTCGATTCAAGCAGGACATAGCACGTAAGCCTGGTGGAAGGTACTTGAATAAAAGGCTAATGGCTAAGAGGAAAGCAGAAACTGGATCTCAAGAACTAGCTGGTTCTGGGTGGAAAGGGGGAAGGGGAAGGGCTAGGGAGCAATATCTTGTAGTGATATAGCTGATGGTGTTTCAGTGAGAGATGCTGCCAGGAACACCCCCACCCCTCCCTCCCTGCCTTCTCTGCAGAGGTCGCCAGTTCTGATACTTCTTGAAATAACATTAGTGAAGTAGACTCCCCAGCTATTAGAGGGGGAGGGCAGTCCCACATTCAGGCAGTGCTGCTCTTTATTTCAAGTGTCCTCGCTGTTAATGGGATGTGGGGTCTGAACACATGTGCACGCGTCTCTGTGCATGTGGCAGCAGGAGGAATAATCCCAGTGAATGTCAATGAATAGACAGGGACAATGAGGTACAGTGAATGAATGAGTTGTAAGGCGCCTTTCATGAGGCCTGAGTGACAACTGAACTCCAAAGGAAGGGTGCCAGCGGGAATGGTATCCACATCCAGAAAATTAGAGAGGACTTCTATGCCTGACAAAACAAGGCTGCAGAAGGAGCTGGAGTCCCTCCAATTAGCACTATTACCAGGCAGATAAAGGCAGGAGGAAGGGCACACCCTTGGAGTCGGATCCTCTAAGAAGATCAGGGCCAATTCCTAGAAAGAAAAGACTGAGAAAAGTAGGGGACTTCAACCTCATCTTTACTCTGATGACATTTGGTGGGGTGGGGTGTGTCTAAGGGAATGAGAACATCTTCCTTGGACAAAGGGTCTTTTGCTCTCCTCCTGTGGTCAGTAGAAGTTCTACTCCTCGGGATGGAAGCTGGCTGGGGAATGGGAAGGTCAGTGCTGATTACAGCAATTTCTGAGACAAAGCTAGGTAGGTATCTGCCATTTTATACTTTCCTAACATCATCCCACTAACATTTCTTTTTCCAACTTCTTTGAGCCTCTCTGGCTTCCCTCACTCCTTCACTTAACAGTCATTTAGCTGAATATGTGGAGATAAATCAAACTGTGAGTCTTTGAGAAGCCAAAAGCCTAGAGGGGTTGTAGACAGGTAAAGAACAAGTGACTTGAGAGAGAACATGAAATCAGTGCTGCCATAGCTTCAGGCCCTCTCTTGTGAAACCACGGACAAAGAGGCAAGAAAGACAGGAAGGCTTCATGGAGGAAGCAATATTTTTGAGGGACCCTGAAGAGTGGGTATTCACAGGCTGAAGGCTTGGGTCATAGGGGCAAGTTGTGAAAGAAATTCTAAACTGAGCCAAGCTAGGCTCTGAGGGTATTATGTACTGAGGGGTATTTGGAGGAAATGGTGAGGAACCAGTGGAGAAGTGGGGAAGAGAACTGGAAAGGGGGCCTGGGACTCGGGTCATGTGGAGTCATGAATGAGAGTGCAGGTGTCTGAGAAAGGAAATTAAGACAATTTTTCCAAGGGGAGAAGCTGAAAAGGATTTCAACATGAACTGATCAGGTCTGCATTTTTGCAAGGTAATATCTAGGTGCTGCAGTGTAAAAGATTGATCTGAGCTAGAAGAAACCTAAGGGAGGAAGATGTTCATTCATTCATTCATTCATTCAGCGAGCATTTATTGAGCCCCAACTGTGTACCAAGTACTTTCCCAAATGAGACAGTGGTGAATAAGACATTTCAAGGAACTCACATTTGATGGTATTATTTCTACACTTCTTTCCTGAGGCACACCAGGACACTCCTGAATGAACAGGGGGGATTCACACAATTCTCCTATTGCCAGCTTCCCTCCAGTCCCAGAATTCCCCAACTTTGCACCAAGCCAGAATTGGCAATAGACACACATAACTCTCTGGGAAATTTCCAGGATGCTGACAAGTCCTGCTGTTTTGGCTCTTGTACAAGATTCTAACCCCTGAGATAGGTAGAAATGGAGAAAGACATACTTTTAGGACAGTTTTCCCACCTGAGGTTCATGGAGTTTTGTACCCCTTTCCCCTCCACCCTTCAACTCTCTGAGTGAAAATCCTCCAGAGTGGAAGCTTCAGAGTGAAAATTCCCAGATAAAGGCCCAGTTCTTAAACCATTTTTTTTTTTTTGTTTTGTTTTGTTAAAACAAATACCAGATTTATACTCACCTTCAATCCTGATGTCTGGTTCTGGGGACCCCTTTAACAGTTGTTCACTCTTCAAACCATTATATGTTAAAATGTATAAAATAAAACAAATATATCACAGGATTATATTGGTTTTTTTTTTTTTAAGATTTTATTTATTTGAGAGAGAATGAGTGAGAGAGAGCATGAGAGAGGAGGAGGTCAGAGGGAGAAGCAGACTCCCCAAGGAGCTGGGAGCCCCATGCCGGACTCTATCCTGGAAGTCCATCATGACCTGAGCCGAAGGCAGTCACTCAACCAACTGAGCCACTCTGGTGCCCTATATTGTTTCTTGATAACCTTCCGGCATCTTATGCTTTTTTTTTTTCTTCTTTTTTTTGTCCTGGTGGTGGTCCCGGGGTAAGGGATAGGGGTGTGGCTAGTAGCTTTAAAGACATTAAAATGTGCTCCAGTCCCATCTGTTCTACCATGCTCAGATGCACTCAGCCACACACCTCCTTGCTACTAAGCCCTGACTTCTTTTAGTTAATAACAGCTCACCCAGCATGTGATGCCTGCACAAAAGAAATCAGATCTCCATAACCAACAGCTATGATATAATCTTTGCCTTCATCTCCATTGCTGTTACCCCACAGTACCTTCCCCCTCCCTCACTCAGCTCCGGCACACTTTTCAGTCACTGCATTTACATCACAATGAAGGCCCATTCCCCTCCTCCTGCTGCTATCCACTTTCCCTGTTCACTCCTTCTTCCTCACTGGTCCATTCTCTTCCCCTCCCTCCTGGTTTCCCTTCACCCCTGTGGATCCCTCCCCTCCCACATCCACTTAGACCTCCTCCTCCTGTTCAGACCCTTGTCCCACTTCCTGCTCACCTCTTTCTGGGTCTGCTTGAAAGCAGGGAATTGAGGAGGTGTGGAGATGGGAGCTAACAGATATGATCAATTCTTCCATTTCTTCCCTCTCTCCTTGCAAATTAACTCACCTCTCCTCCACACTGTTCTTTGCCCTCCACTGTAGCCTGACAGACACTTCCCTCCACAATCCCAAGACCTGAGTGGTAAACCATTTGAAACACACATCCAGCCATTCTTTTTTTATTTTCTGTTGAGTCAGCCCAGGGAGCTGCCCAAGGAGGAGCCAAGGGCCAGGTCAAGGTGTTATTGAGGACTAAGTCAGTCTTTTTTTGTGCTAATCCCAATTTCCTGACTAGATAAGGCCACCAACTCATCTGGGTTTTACTGAGACATTCCTTATTTTAGTACTAGAGTCTACTATCCTAGGAATTTCCACAGTCCTGGCACAACTGGTCTCTTCACAGAATTCTCTTCACAGAATGGAACTCAGAGTATAGATGACCTAGAAAATCACAGCACCCATACAGATGTTGAACCCAGTGTACACTCGGCTCCATCAGGTTGTGTCATTCAACTGTACTCTTACCCTGCAAGGAAGTCTAACATACAAACCTGCAAATTCCAACACACCCGCAGATGGGTACCAGACACTCAGACAGGAGACCACTTCAGGCACTAGTGCTACATAGAGAAGCTTTCTTCTCTAAAGCACAATGGAGCCAAAATTGTCATAGCTGTGTTCCAGGCTACCTTGTGTGTTCTGGGGGTGGCAATTAGGGATGAAAACGTTTGTAAACTCCCACTGTGTAGTGTTTTCTGGTGTTCCAGCTTGAAAAAGGGTAGCTCGTGGAACCCACAAACCATAACATAGAATATGATTTTTTTTTTTTAGAATATGATTTTTAAGCACATGCTTATCCATTTATTCAACAAACACATACTGAGCTCTGGGCTGGGAGAACAGTATATAAAAGTCTCGTGATTTATTGAGAAAGGGGTGTGAATACAGAGGACCTGCACTATGGTGTAATTAACACTGTTAGAAGAACAAGCAGAGGGTGTGTTAAAGACATAGGAAGGCCTCCAGTGGAACCCTTGTCCCAGGAAAGTCTCAGGAACTTAGGCCTAGGGAGCAGCATGGGAAAACCTGTGGAAGAATACTACACATCTCATACTACATATCTCAAGTCAGTCAAAATGGATGGAGGTAAGGGTCAAGGGAGGGAAGGCAGCGGTGCCATATAATATGAAGATACAAAGATAAACAGTTCTAATCATGAAGGCCTTCTCTGCCATGGTAGGAAATTCTCATTTTGTTCCTTGGGCAATAGAGAAGCCTTGGGAGAGGTTGGAAAAGAGCAAATAACAGGCCTGTTGATATGCCAAGGGAAGTATGATAGAAACTTAGACTAAGATAGGACAGTGGAATTGGAAGGAAATACTGGTTTTCAGGAAAATCACTAAGAAGACAGGAGTTGGTAATTGGTCAGTTATAGGGGTGAGAAGAAGGAACAAAGGGTTTTGGGCTTGATCAAGTTTCTCAGGGTCAGATTTCTGGCTTGGTCACAGTTGTACTATTCTCCAAGACTAGGAACCTAGAAAGAGGGACTTGAGGAAGGTGGGTAACAGGAGAGAGAATGGTGAATTTCATTTTGCATATGTTGACTTTGAGATGTGGTGGCCCATCCCAGTGAAGATGGTTGGCAAGTAGTTGGATATTGAAGTCAAAAGCTCAGGAGAGAGGCTTGGCTATGGCTATAGACACAGATCCAAAAACCATTACTATGTGGATGCAGCTTTAGCCGTCAGAAAGGATGGACAAACCAGGAGCAGAAGATAGGGTCCAGGATGAAACCTGAAGAACACCAGTCTTTCAGATCAGAAGAGGGAAAGTGACAGAGAGAGAGAGATGCCAAAGGGATAGGAGGAAAGCCAAGAGATCACAGTATCGTATAAGCCAAGGAAAGAGTATCTCAAAAGGAATGGACTGGGGAAAAAAACCTGAACAAACAAACATGGAGTGACTGAGAGATCAAGTTTGTAACTGTTAAAAAGTTGGATTTACCAACTGTTAAAAAGTTGGGTTGGATTTACCACCATCCCTGGAGAGCATCTCTAGTGGATTATCAGGGACAGAGACCAGGCTTTGGTAGACAGAGGACAAGTAGGAAATGAGCAAATGGCAATAGTGAGTATGGTCTTCTCTTTCAAGAAGCTTGTTTGTGACCAGGAGTAAAGGCAGTAATTCATGGGGGTGGGGAGGATGGTGTTTAGGAGCTGCTGTGCTGCTTTTGAGTTGGCAGACTTCTACATGTGCAAGTGCTCATGAGATGGAATAATAGAAAGCCAGAACTTGGAGAAATAGAAGGAATAGAACATAACTATTATTGCCAGACCCCTGAGAAGGTTGGAGCTGATGGAATCATGCCATGGCTAGAAGGATTAGCCTGATGTGAAGACATTCCATTGTGACAGGCACAAAGGAGGCAAGAATCACTTCAAATGTAAGTGAGCTTATGGGTTCAGGGAATTGAGGGAGTTTGCTCCCAGTGCTTCTACTTATCTGTGTATTGTAGAGATGAAGTTGCCTTCAAGGAGTAAGATGCAGAGGTGGTACAGGGCTTACACTCTGAAGAAGGCTTAATAGATGTGACTTGAGAAATACAAAAGGCAGCAGTAAAACCCTGAGCTTGCTAGGAGATCTTTATTCTTTGGTGTAGACACTAGAATCCAGGCTCAGAAAGAGCTTATTGATTTAGTTGACAAAATCACTACTCAAGAAAACACAGTGCAGAGTAGAAGATGGCAGGGAGAGCTGGATCCAGGAAAGGCAGAGAAGCATTGTGCCTCAGATGGGAGGAAGCAGCACAAACAAAGGCATGGAAAGGGGGAAGGACTAGATTGGTCCCTGGGAGCTGTCAAAGGTGTTAGGAAGGAGGTCACTTTAGATGTCAGATGCAACTCTGAGTGTCCATAACCCTGAGTACTGGGGCCAGTCAGAAAGAGTGCTTAGCTGGTGAAGCTTGTGATTATAGGAGGTGAAGTGAGAAGGCAGATTGAGGTTAGATTGTACAGGACTTTGAATGTAAGCTAGATCTATCATTTTCTATATTACATGTTTTCTGTATTTCTATATTTTATGTTTGTTCTGCACTGCTGTATCTATAGAGTCCTGATAGTGACTACACATAGTAAATGCTCTCCAAATACTTGTGAATATCAGACAAAGGCAATGGTACTCCCAGCAGCTCACCTCCACAGTGGCAGATCCCTCTACCTATCCAAGTTACTGCTGACACCTGACTGGGAGGTGACACTTAGCTGTACCTGCCCCACCATGCATTTCAATCCTGCTTTCACCATTCTTGCCCCATGACTAGGCTGTATGAGGCAATAGTCAAGCTCTGGCCTTTGAACCCGAGTCCTGGGTTCTAGAATCTAGTCCTGGGTTCTAGCTGTGACCCCTGGAACTCTGCTTATAATACCTGTCCAGGGTTGTGGTGAGCACAGATGAAATATGAACCCAATACAACAGTTATTTCTCCTAAGAAGACATACAAATAGTCAACAGACACATGAAAAAAAATGCTCCATATCACTTGGCATCAGGGAAATACAAATCAAAACCACAATGAGATACCGCTTCATACCAGTTAGAATGGCTGAAATTAACAAGACAGGAAACAACAAATGTTGGCAAGGACGTGGAGAAAGGGAAACCCTCTTACACTGTTGGTGGGAATGCAAACTGGTACAGCCATTCTGGAAAACAGTATGGAGGTTCCTCAAGAAGTTAAAAATAGAGCTACCCTATGACCCAGGAATTGCACTACTATGTATTTACCCCAAAGATATAAATGTGGTGATCCGAAGGGGCACTTGGATCCCAATATTCATAGCAGCAATGTCCACAATAGCCAAATTTTGGAAAGAGCTTGAGATGTCCATTGACAAGTGAATGGATAAAGATGTGGTATGTATATATATGATGGACTCAGCCATCAGAAAGGATGAATACTTAACATTTACATTGATGTGGATGGAACTGGAGGGTATTACGTTGAGCGAAATAAGTCAATCAGAGAAAGATAATTACATGGTTTCATTTATATGTGCAATATAGGAAACAGCAGAGAGGATCATAGGGGAAGGGTGGGAAAACTGAATGGGAAGTCATCAGAGAAGGATAAAAACCATGAGAGACTCTTAACTATAGGAAATAGAGTTGCTGGAGGGGAAGTGGGGGGATGGGGTAATTTGGTGAGAACATTAATGAGGGCACATGATGTGATGAATACTGGGTGTTATATGAAACTGGTAAATTATTAAAGACTACATCTAAAACTAATGATATACCATAAGTTGGCTAATTAAAAAAAAAAAAAAGAACCCAATGCAAAGGTGATGAACGTATAAGGTCTCATACAACCCATGTATCACTATAGGTAAAGCACCTATGTCCCTTAGTTATTTCCTAGTTTCTTCCTGTTCCTTGTTTCTTTTTTTTTTTTTTAAGATTTTATTTATTTTTTTGATGGAGAGAGACAGTGAGAGAGGGAACACAAGCAGGGGGATTGGGAGAGGGAGAAGCGGGCTTCCCAGCGAGCAGAGAGCCTAACATGGGGCTCGATCCCAGTACCCAGGGATCATGACCTGAGCCGAAGGCAGATGCTTAAGGACTGAGCCACCCAGGAGCCCTTGTTCCTTGTTTCTTATAATCAGTGAACACTAAGTGGCTGAGAGGAGAGGATGGGAGCCAAAAGATGCCCTTCCTGATATCCTCATCCATGGCCTGGCCTTCATGGGAAGAAATAATGGCTGATACATAAGGTGACCATATGCCCCAGATTGTGTCTGTTGTCCTGATTTAAAGGAGATACTAGTGTCTCCTTTCACTTTTAAAAGTGTCCAAATTATAGGGTCACCCTACTATAGCCTGTGCTCTGTTTATAGCTTCTGTGTTCACTGGAAAGCTTATGTTTGCAAATCAGTGGCTTTACTTGGACACAGAAATAACCAAGTCTGGCTGGCAGGTTGGCTAAATAACATGTTTATGCAACATATGTATCTCATTGGCTACAGTCACCCCATCTTCTAGTTATATTACCCCCAGGGCAGAGAATGGGAGCCCTATAGCCAATATGGCAGGATGGAGTAGGTATTAAGGGGAGTTCTCATACCCTCTGCTCTCTTCCACCTGACTATAATATAAAAGGTTATAGTAAGCAAGTTGTTCAGGGGTGTCCTTGAAGGACTCTGTGTATAAGGGAGTTTGGGCCAGACTTCTTTGCCCCGGTTTTGCATTTTGAGAGATTAGCTCGATCTGAGAAGCACCTAAAAGGTTTTTGAAGCTTTTGCAACTTTACTGGGGCAATATTTTATACTCCTGACCCAAACTTTTTAATATCTGGCTCTTTCTGACACTCCAGAAATGCTCTTTGTTAATTTCATGAGCCCTGATTTGGGAAAATGCAAGTGGAAGAGAAAGGAAAGGAGGGAGGCAGGAATGAAGGAAAGAAGATAGTCTTCTCTTAACTGGAGGCAACTAAGATTTTCCTCAGGGCCTTGCGTGGATGGAAAGGTTGAGGGGATCAGGAGACGGTTTGGGAGAAATGGGGAGTTAGAAATTATTCCGTTGAAATCTAATTAAAATGCTCACCTAACTCAAATTCACAAGGATTTACCCAGCATTTCCTCAGAATATAAAACAAGGTCCCTACCCTCAAAGAGCTTACAGTGATAATTCAGGTCAGACTATGATTAATACAATGATAGAATATAAAGAAAATACCACAACAGTTCTCAAACTTCCATTTCCTCTGAAAGGCCATTAAAACACAGATTTTGGGTCCCCAGAAATCAGCGTTGGGATGGTTTGAGAATGTGGATTTCTAACAAGGCTTCTGATGAAGCTGTTGCTGGTGGTATGAGGGCCACAATTTGATTATCGCTGCCTAAGAGGATCTAGAGATGCACATACCTCAAATTTATGTGAGAAACTCCACAGAGGAGGCAACATTTGAGGTGGGGCTCAAAAGATAAATAGGGTTTGGGATATCAAATGATGATAGCTGACAGTTGTTGAGCTTATGATAAGCGGGGTGCTGTGTCTAAGTGCTCTACTTGCATTTTTCATTTAATCCTCAGAGATATTGGATGAAGTAGGTATGGTTATTGTCCACAAAGGCACTGAAGAAATAGATGACCCAGTGTGCTTTACCAGGTCAAAAGAGTGAAGGGACACAGCATAGGAGATGTTGTGCTGGGTTCTATAAGACCCCCTAGGTCTCAGCTTCTCTTCTAAGCCCCCAAGAGGAGCTGCCATGTGCCCAACCCTCCGCTCCCCTAGAGTGCAGGGAATGGACATTTGTGGTTTTGGATTTGACTTCCTAGTAGGGAATAAGATTGGCATTGCTTCCTTATGACACAGCCGAGGAAGGCCATGGGAGGAAGAGGTCCTTGTCCACCTTTCCCTGTGATGTAGCCAAGGTCAGGGAGGTCATTCCTGGCAAAGGAAAGTGTGTGTGGAAAAGCACTGACTGGCAAGTTGGGGAACCATAAGCCATTCAGCATCACTGGAGCATGACAGGGAAGGAGGGACAGGAGGAAAGCTGTAGTAACTCTCGATTCCCAGCATCTCCATATAGCACTTCAGAGTCTCTTTAATGTGTAACACTTACTAGAAGGTATCACAGAGGTGATGAGAGTAATGAGGGACTTAGGAACAGTCATGGGCCAACCTTATGGGATCCCTGGGCTTTGGAGAGAGGTTAATTATCTCACTCTCAGGACCAGTGACAGCATCAGGCTCCAGGAGGGCAGAAGGATTGCCTTATGCTCACCAGAGGCTCCTTTGCAAGATGTGAGGTTTCAAGTTCACTGACAGGAACACACTCTGGAATAGAAAGCGGGGGAGGTTGAGAAGTCAGGGTAGAGGTGACAAAATCAAAATTCCCCATCCAAACATATCCAATGGTCCTGAGAGAACATTAACTCCAGATATGTGGAGACTCATCAGGAATGGTCACAGGATTCCCATGTTGTGCATATGGACCCTAAGAGACAGACCATGCCTTTGAGCACATACAAACACACTCAAGAGCACATACAAACACACTCAAAAGCACAGAGATAACTCCAAATCCCAAAAGCCACAGTTGTTAAGGGACCAGGCTGAACTCTTCAAGCCACTCTAGGTCATTTCCAGTGTCCACAGTCAGGAATCTGAGCTTGGCCCTCCACCAGGGCTTTCCTAATTCCAATCAGGTGCCAACTTTGGTACCTGGACCAGGGCTGTCATGTAGCTTACAGTATGTCATCACCCCCCTTTCCTAGACCATGGCCCACACTGCTAATTTATTACAGATTCTTTCCTACTGAACCTAAATTGGCCCCACAATACTTTAGGCAGCCACAAAGATGGCAAATAGTAAAAACCTGTTTCAATCACTGTCCAAGATGGTTCTGACCATCAGTCACTTAGATGCAGACCTATCTTCAAATCCACCTTTCCAGGAGGTGCCCTACTCAGTATGTACTCTAGGATGGTAAGGGTTTGGCAGGAAGGGGGGACTATCTGACCCCTGCATTCTGGCCTCCAAAGTCCTAAGTGTCCTGGGTTCCTTATGTCTGACCAGGTGAGATGGGAAGGAGCCTAGCAATTTTCCCAGACCTCCTCTGGATATCTCACTCACTTTCTCATTTAAAATCGGAGTCACTGTTCTTTGGATGCTGCCCCCTTCACCAGGAGAAGCGGATCTCTTCACTGGGTGCTGCCCTGCTCACAGGGGCCCTTGTGCCTACAGGCACCTGAGTCATGAATGTGGATGAGGCTTGCCTTCTGCTTTCTCACAGGGGAGCAGCTGCTGCACTAAAAGCAGCAGGGTTAAATTTGCATGAGCTTTGCATGTAACTGTGGCTTTATTTTTGGAAGAGAGAAGGGCAGGTTGAGATCGGTGGGTAATCATGTTCCTGAGGAGAAATGTCAATCATCACAAGCTGCCCACCGGGATGGAGGAAGGCTCTGCCACAGCTGAAAGCTGACGACCTGCACAACAAAAGGCTGCCAGGCAGAATGGCTTTTGATTCCTCCTGAGCAGTGGGAAGCAGAATTGCTTCGGATTGTTCACCCCAATGGAATGACTCAGCCTGCCAGTGATTTCCCTTTCACTTTCTGCCTTTTCACAGACCCAAGTGCACTTAATTGAGAGCTGCGTGGGCTTCTGCTCCCAACCCTCAGGCCACATGCTCCCCCTCAGACCTCAGCCACTCCTCATGCTGCCCACACTCCCCCACCCTCTACCTCCTCCATTCTCGCCTCCTTTTCATTCACCGGTTTACTCAGAAAATATGTACTGAGCTTTGTACGTGGAACTAAACCAGGCATCAGCAAACCAAACTTTGGGGACTTGCAGACTGAGCTGAGATGATTAACCTGCCCCAGCGCTGGCCCCAGCCCCCGACCCTCATCGAGAGCAGTAAATGGGAGGAGAGGTCAAGAACAGGAATACAAACACTGGAATTCTAGATAAGAAAAGCTGAATCAGTCAATATACTGTGCGTGGGGGTGGAGTAGCAGAGGGTCAGGGGGAGAGTCATCTTGAACGGGGAGTCTATTAACTCTGGGCACCTGTCCCATTTTAACTCCAGAGAGACCTCTGCCAGCGAGCTGGCTAGGGGCCCACCCACCAGCCACCCCCTCCAGCCCCCGCCCCCTCCTGCCCTGGCTGGCAGATGCCACAGAGCTGCTCTCATATCTCTGCAAGCCCCAGCTGCCCTTTTGGAGGCAGAGAGGCAGGTCTGGCTGTGGCAAGTCCCCATGAATCCAGCCATGCCAGCCACAGGGAAGTGGGAGTGGGAGTAGGGGTGGCAATCTTTCCCTAAAGACCTGCTTTTTTTTTTTTTTAATGTAGCTCACACACAATGTCACATTAGTTTTAGTTGTATAATACAGTGATTTGACAAGTTTATCTATACTCACCACAAGTATAGCTACCATCTGTCACCATACACTGCTATTACAATATCATTGACTATATTCCTTATGCTGTGCCTTTTATTCCCATGACTTATTCATTTCAAGACTAGAAGCCTGTATCACCTACTCTGCTTCACCCATTTTGCCCACCCCCATTCCTCTCTGGCAACCCTCAGTTTGTTCTTTGTATTTATAAGTAAAGACCTGCTCTTTTAACTTCAAGACATGAGAGGCTCTAGTTCTAGCATCTTTTCATACTGACTTACAATTTCACAAGCACTGGTTTAAATTCATCCCCTATGCACCATTCTTCTTTCTGGGGCCAAGCATTATCAAATATGTGATTTCATTTAATCCTGTGAATACCTGCTCTGAGAGTTAGGTATCAGCTGTGCTCATCTGACACATAAGGAAATAGAGATTCTGGAAGGTTAAATCTCATGCCAGATGACAAAACAGATCCATCAATCTGTGATCCTTTGCTGGAGTCCTAATGCGATAATGCAGGTAGAACATACCTAATTGAATGGTGTTTGATGATTCCTCCTATGGACACGCAACTGTGCAGGCACAAGTCCTGTCTTTGAGGACTTTGCTTAAATGAGCAAAGATGTCCTAGCAGGTAGGTCCAGAAAGTGAACTGCTTGTTTATCTCAGAGCTGGGGTGAGGCAGAATTAGAACTGGAACTCAACATTCTTGACTTCCCACCAAGAATCTTTCCATTATAGAACTCTCCCCAAGAACAGCAGTTCTCTGCATTTTGTGGCTATCAACACCATGCAGACAGAGAAGCAGGAGGGAAGACTATGAAGACAATGCCAGAAAGAAGGTAACCTGACAGCCCAGATAGCATCTTCTGCCAGGGTATCTGGTGTGGGTATATGTGTGTGTGTGGGGGGGGGGTGTCTTAGCTCAGGCTGCTATAATAAAATACCACACACTGGGAGGCTTAACAACAGACATTTATCTCCCATGGTTCTGGGGACTAGAAGTCTAGGATCAAGGCACTGGCAAATTTTCTGGCTTGCAGATGGTCACCTTCTTGTTGTATTCTCACTTGGCAGGAAGAGAAAGGGAGAAAGAGAATAAGAACAAATGAGTAGAGCAAGGTCTCTGGTCTTTTCTTGTGAGGGCACCAATCCCACCATAAGGGCCCTATCCTCATGCTCATTGAAACTTAATTACCTCCTAGTACTATTAGTTGCATTGGGGGTTAGGGTTTCAATATGTCATTTTTATGAGGGACACAAACCTTCAGTCTGTGATAGGCAGACAATACAGTGAGAACTTTTACCTCACTTCCATACAAAAGAATAAATATTAAAAGGTACTCATGTACTGGGGGTAGAGAGAGCTGGCTCCAATTCAGCAAACTCCTGCCAGTCCCTCCTGTATTTTCAGTTAAACCAGTGCTGCTTTTTAAGCTCTTTATTTAGGTGTACTTGTCTCGTCTCTCAACCAGATCCTTAAAAACAGACACTGCCTTAAATTTCTTTGTCTTGGCCAAATACTTGGAACAGGACTGGGAAATGAAGGAGAGGGTAAACTTACTTTGCCCCAAGTGACCTGTTGACTCAAAGTCTAAAAGATGGAACTTTGGATTGAAGCTTGATTTGGATTCTAGTTTTGAAGACTTGGTTTCCTATCTACCTGTTGTGGGATCTCAGTTTAAGTCATATATTCTCCTGTGCCTCGCCTTCCTTTCCACAAACTTGCTCAGTAAATCCCTGTGTTCCCTGTGAGCTGATTTTATTAAATTTTATTTAATGATTTTATTGAGCACCTACTGTGTTCTTAGCACTATGCTCAATACTATGTAGGATACAAAGAAGCTTCAGCCTATCCTGCTTTCAAGAAGTTTAAAGATAATTGGAGAGATAACCATTCATCCCTGAAAGATTCAAGAGTGCAAGAGCTGTCAGTAGGCCTTGAAGGTTGAGTGCTTACTGAGCCAGGCACTGAGTAGCAACTGTGGGTCCAGCAGAGAGGCTTCCGTGGTCTTCAGGTCTTCCCTAGGGCCACACTAGCCAGACCTGGAAGAGGGCCATATTCTTCCTTTGAAAGGAAGCTACAGTTTCACTGCCAAATCAAGTTCCTTGTGAGACGCTTTGCCCCTCTTCATCTCAGCACCCAGCACGTTGCTTGGCATGTGGTCCACCTTGAGAAACAATGTAAATGAATAACAGTGTGAGGTTCTCCAACTTCCACAGACAGAACTAAACATGAGGATGCACAGATGTGATTCCCATGGCTAAGATTCAGAGTTATCCTAGTCTGGTGACATCCCACCAGAAGGAAGGAGGCAGTTGCAATCAGAGCTCTGGCCCCAGCCCAGCAAACACCAGCCATTGCTGGAGGCAGGTCAGCTCCCCATCTGTGGCTGGGGCCCATGTGGAGCCTACAGTGACCTTTGCCTTCTCAGTCACTATGCTGACTGAGTGATCCTTTCTGAATGGTACAGTACTGTCAGCCCACAGGATGGAATCTCTTTGTATCAGGCAGCCACACACACACACACACACACACACACACACTCCCCATAGCCCCTCTTTACACATGTGGCCTACATACAGCCCCTCCCCCAATCTGGAAACTGGAACCCAGTTGGTCGTATCCCATTGGGAAAATGGGAATTTTGAGTCCAGGACTCCCTGCTCTGGGCTTCCATGTAGCCTCTGTGTAGTAAAGGAGTTGGGGTAAAGGATCTCTGAGGTCCTGCTATCTCTAGCATTCTGAAACTTTGACCATGGAAGATGCTGTCCTCATTGTCCGGACTCTAGCACCTGCAGCAGGATGATCTTTCTGTTTGGTCAAAACTCCTTTTCCCCCCTCCCCCATCACAGGAATGCTGCCTCTCACCTCTGTTCTGCCAGTGGCACCCTCTTAATATCAGCAATGAGCCACTTCCTCACCCCAGAGTAATGTGGTGAAGTGTAATTTGGGGCCACTGCCTCACTCTTGCTGCCCTCTTGTGATTACATACAGGCTAATGAGGATCTCAGACGTCACCTCTCCTAAAAATTAGACGTCTAAGACTCAAAGAAAATAAATCCTAGAAAACTTCCCACCCATGTGGAGGAGTAGTTATATACAAGAGGATTTTAGCAACAAAATGGAAACATCTGAGTAAAGCACAATGAATGAATGTAGTGGGATTACTGCACAGCATGTAAAAGAAGGAACATGAACTGGTCCCAAATATATCATGTTGAATAAAATAATCAAGGTTGCAGAATGATACATATAGCAGGATACCATTTATATAAGGTAAAAAAGCAATACATGTGGTATTCTTTATGTAAAGAATATTTAATGATTTTTAAAAAGGTACACAGGAAATCTACGATAGGGATTCTCCCAGTGAGAGAGATATGGGGGAAAGGAGAGAGAAGTAATGCAGATTTTACCTTTGAGATGTTTTATTTCCAAAACAAGTAACATTTTGACAATTGTCAATTCTGCACAACTTACTTAGATTATTTTTATAGTATTTCAATATTTTACAAATGGGTTGAAATTAAAGTTAGTAGACAAAGAAGGCTCTAAGAGTGACATGTCAGGAACCAGAGCAAACACTGGTGAGATACCTTGCCTGGAGGGAGCCTTGTCCATCACAGTCTAGGTGGCTCTCTCCTCCAGTGCCTGCTGCCCTCCACCTCTTGGACCATCTCTGAAGCAGTTCCAAAATCTTTTCAAGTCTTAGAAAGCAGGGTTGCAGGACCCTGGAGTCTGAGCATGGGAGGGTGGAGTGGAGGAGGAGGTGCACTCAGGTGATAGGAAGTGAGACTAGACAGTTTCTCTAGTTTCACTTCCTTTCCTTGCTCCCATCTCCCCAGACCCAGAAGGGAAGCAGGGAGTCATCAAGTAAGTCAATAATCTAAGACAAGCAATTTGTTCCTCCCAGAGTCTCCAGTGAGCATGGGCTTTGGCATCTCCATGGGACGGTGCCAGGCCGAGTGCAGAGATGCCTCACAGCAAGGCAGTGGGTTCCTGCTGGACCTTCCTGCAGGACCACTCCCTGGGCAGTGACTGGGCAGGGAGGAGAGGCAGGAGGGAAAATAACCCTTCAGAGGCTGAGCGTGATGATCTTATGAGTGACCTCTCCAGACAGGGCAAGGGGAGAGAAGACAGCGGGAATAGATCCTCACTCTTCCAGGCCAGAAGTCTGGATTCCCGTTGGCAAGGCCATAGCTGCTTTTCCTCGGGGTTTGGGATGGGAGGGTGAGTAGTAAGCGCAGACAGACCCTTTTTCAACTCCATGTCTCCATCTTCACATTCCATAAAGGGGATCAGAGAGAGATGTCACTCTGGCATGAGCCCTGGCTTTCTTTGGGAAAGAGAGTGCAAAATGGCACGGGGGAGGAGCAGCTGTGCTGGGAGTAGAAGCAGCTCAGAAGGGAGGGCTTTCCAAGATTCCCAGGTCTTCCTGGTTCTGTTGTAGTGGCCATACTGAGGGCAGGCAGGGGGTGGGGTCAAGTAGGCGACAGAGAGGACTGGCCTGGTACTGGGTGGTGGGGAGTCTCCTGAATACCCTGGGGCCATATTTTAAGAAGTATTGGCTAGGGGGTCTTTTTCTCCCAGATGTTTTTGGCTGTTCTTTTCTTTTCTTCCTTTCTCCAAACCTGGAGTCTAATTCTTGCTTGACTCTTTCTGAAAAGTCAGTAGGCAGTCATGAAGGTCATGAAGGTCACTATGACATGCTCAGTGAGAGGTTCTGAGGCTCTTTTATTTTTCCTCTCTTGTCCTCTTCCCTCCTCCTTTCCCCTTCTTGAACCTCTAGGATCTGCATGATTGCTTATTTTTACCCCAAGTACGTACAGTAGTCTGGGCCAGTAGGGATTTGTTTCCCAGGAACACAAATGTGCCTCTTTGCCTTGTCCTTCCTGAGTGCATAGATAGCAAGTCTGGCAGTGGTGGGTGGATGGGAAGACCTAGGGTTTGGGAACTAGAATGGCTCATAGCCACATTTTCTGTGATGCTCTCTCCAACTTGGTAACAGAACAAGTCCAGACACGTAAAAGTAATTAGTTTAGCTTCAAGTGTATCTGGGGATAATATCAAACTTCAAAGCTCTTCTCTGAGTCAAGACCTAGGAAGTAGAGAATAGGGATCTGGGTCTATGGGACAGGAATGCCCTCAGAGGTCACCATCCTGCACCCACTCCTCTCCTGAGCTCCCTGGCATCATTTGTCTTCCTCCTCTCAATCCTCTAGGGTGTACCACAGTATTCATGCATCACAGGTCATTCACATTGCTGCTTATGTGAACCAAGAAGCTTACCTCTTCCTAAAACCTTACTGTCATCTTCCCAAAAGGGAAATGAGGCTATGGCTATAGGCCATGGACCCTGACTTCTCCTCTAGTCTTTCTCTTCCCAATTCCTGGAAAGTTACTTTGCTATCCAGGACAGGAGCCCTAACATCTCCCTGCATTTGGACAACAGTAGAATTTTTGCTTCTTAGGATCTGAAGGCTCAGCTAAGCAAGAGATGGCTGATGTGGGGGTGAAAAACACATTTTGTCATTGTCAACTGGTAAATTACCAGAGGAGTTCTGTACTTCTCAGTAACATCACTGGAGATTGGGATGCAGGAAAGTTGCATATCAATGGAATGGAGGGCACTAGTTCTGGAAAATGAGGTGAGGCATTGAGAACAACAGGGGGATAATGAATGCTGCAGAAAATAATGATAGATACCAAGGAAAATGCCTGCCAGTTATGGGGTGCCTATTATGTACTGGGCATTTAGCAAATGTACCAGACCTATTAGCTTATTTCAGTGTCTCATAAACTTCTCTTAATAATCTTATGAGGTAGGCATAACTGTGTTTCCTTGATTCTAAGAGACCATCAATTTAATAAAAGCATTTCAAAGAAAACATACATTGCATTTATGCCTGATGTGTTGTGTTGTGCCTCTACTAATGGAATATAGAATGCACTTATTCATAACATAACCACTTTACAGTTCAGGCTAAGAATGCAAGTTTGAATTCAAGCCTTCTTATTCAGCATCTGAAGAGTCCTGTCTTCCACTGTGCACATATAGTGCTCTATAACCCACCTGGGACTTCTTTCACAATTTAGGGTTAATGGTTTAAATTAGAGCAGAATAAAGAATGCAAGGTTTCGGGGCGCCTGGGTGGCTCAGTGGGCTAAAGCCTCTGCCTTCGGCTCAGGTCCTGATCCCAGGGTCCTGGGATCGAGCCCCACATCGGGCTCTCTGCTCAGCAGGGAGCTTGCTTCCTACTTTCTCTCTGCCTGCCTCTGCCTACTTGTGATCTCTGTCAAATGAATAGATAAAATCTTAAAAAAAAAAATAAAAAATAAATTAAAAAAAGAATGCAAGTTTTCTTCTGCACTTCCTATTCTATTAAACTTATAGTTCCCCCCATCATCTATCTTTTAACTAAGAAGTACTCCTTCACAATGCATGACAACAACACAGATTTTCCCAGTTTTGAAAGTCATGTGACCTATGCTTAGAGATTTGTCCAAATTTGCAAATGTGCTGATGTTGACATCCCAATATATTCCTCTGTGTGGTGACTGGCAAGGTTGTTGTTACTTTCAGCATTGGTTATAAAATGCATTCCTATTGCTTTTTTTTAATTTTTAAAATTCTAATTCCAGCATAACATACAGTAGTAATTTAACACTTACATACATCATCTTTTTTTTTAAGAGCTTATTTATTTATTTGACAGACAGAAATCGCAAGTAGGCAGAGAGGCAGGCAGAGAGGCAGGCAGAGAGAGAGGGGGAAGCAGGCTCCCTGCCGAGCAGAGAGCCCGATGCGGGGCTCGATTCCAGGACCCTGAGATCATGACCTGAGCCGAAGGCAGAGGCTTAACCCACTGAGCCACCCAAGTGCCCCTACATCATCTTTTATGAGTGAAATCATATGCTATTTGTCTTTCTCTGACTGACTTATTTCACTTAGCATAATACTCTATAGCTCCATCCCTGTCATTGCAAATGGAAAGATTTCATTGTATTTTATGACTAATTGTCCATCATATATATGTACATGTGTGAGTGTGTGTGTGTGTGTGTGTGTGTACACAATGTTTTTCACATTTTCTTTATCCATCCATCCCCCTTGGGCTGCTTCCATAATTTGGCTATTGTAAAAAATGTTGCAATAAACATAGGGTAAATGTACTGAATTTTGAATTAGTATTTTTAGTGAAAATACCCAGTAGTACAATTCCTGGATTGTGCATTCCTATTACTTTTAAAAACATTTTAAACTTAACAATTATTTCCCTTTTCTTTCTCTTCTGAATCCTCTTCAGTCAGGCCTTTGTTTCCAGCCCTCCACCCAAACTGCTCTTGTCAAGGTCATTGACAACCTACCTCCACATGGCCAGACCCACTGACCAACTCTCAGTCAGCAGCAACAGCACTTGACACCATCCTTATGGAACAGTTTCTTTCTTAGTTTTCCTCTAGCAATCAGAGCCGTCTCAGTTTCTCTGCCTCATTCCTCCTCACCTTCTGACCTCCATGAACCAGTCCTCTGACTTCTCTTATCTTCCTGCCTTCACTTCTGTAGTTATGTCACCTAGTTGCGTAGCTGGCTTCTATAATAAACAGCTTTTGCATGGAAATCTGCATCTCTCCACCCATCCTACTGCCTACACTCCAGCACTCCTTGGATGCCTAAGAGGCTCTGCAAACTTAATGTCTTAAACCAAGCTCTTATTTTCCACCCCCACCTCATCCTCAACTGGCTCTTTTCATGGTCCTTCGTATCTCGATAAATGACAACTTCTGTCCTCTTGTTGCTTGCATAAAAATATCAAGGTCATCCTTGACTCCTCTCTTTCTCTCATTCCCGGCATCCAGTCCTGTAGCAAATCCTGTCAGCTGGACTTTAAAATTACATCTAAAATGTAAGCCACTGCTACCACCCTGACGCATCCATGTTAGTCACTCACCTAATGTATCTGCCCCCCCTTCCATCCAAGCCCATCAGCAGCCATTTTTCCACCCTGCAGCCAAAGTGACCCTCTGCAGCCTAAGCCAGATCAAGTAATCAGCTGCTTAAAGCCATGCAGGGGCTCCTCATCTCAGTCAGAGTTAAATTCCAGCCCTATGTCCAACCAGGCTCTAAGTTTCCTGGTACCTGCTAGTTTTAACTTCTGCCTGTCCTATGCCCCAGCCAGGGGCATATTCTATTCTGCAGCCAGACTTGTCTCTTGACTGGTCTCATATATGCCAAGCACAGACCACCGCAGGGACTTAGGGCTTTTGTTCTTGGGGCTTCTGAGGAGCATCTCTCTTCCCCCAGATTTCCACCTGGCTTGCTCACTCATTTTCTTGAGGTTTCTTCAAATGATACCATAACAGCGAAGCCTCCTTTGTGCTGCCTGTGAAAAATAACCACCTCCCAGAATTCTAGGCTACTCAGTCTGCTTCATTTTTCCCCATAGCATGTATACCATTAAGGATAGTAGACACTGATTTGTTGATAGTCTGTCCACACTATACTGAACACAAGCCCAAATGCAGGGACTGTAGCCATGTTAGTCACTACAGAGTATCTCACGACTTAAAGGAAGGCCATCCCAAAGGAGGGTGTCAATGAATGTTTGTTGACTTAGCAGACAAAGGAAGAATGAACAAAGAGTTAACAGTCAGCATTGAACTTTCATTAGAGGCTTTCAATAGAAGAAGCATACATTTCTCTACTACTCAGACCTAGCAGTCAGAACCAACTCCTCCACATCACCATCGAGGACTGTGGAATGACTGGCCCATCTCAAGCTGACTTTTGCCTTCTGTCCCCTTCCAGGTGTACAGCTCTCCCAGGCTCTGTGAGGCTTCTGCTATGACCACAGTTTCTTCGTGTTACCAGGACTGCCCTTTGCTGCCGCAGCCACACCAGATCCCCATCCTACCCTATCTATCCTTGGCCCCAAGTCAGCATGGGTAGCGTCAGTAGCCTCATCTCTGGCCACAGCTTCCACGGCAAGCATTGCCGGGCTTCACGATACAAGTTGGGCAAGTCTTCCCATCTCAAGAAGCTCAATCGGTATTCAGATGGGCTGCTGAGATTTGGCTTCTCCCAGGACTCAGGCCATGGCAAGTCCAGCTCAAAAATGGGAAAGAGTGAAGACTTCTTCTACATCAAGGTCAGCCAGAAAGCCCGGGGCTCCCACCACCCAGATTACACTGCACTGTCTAGTGGGGACATAGGCGGCCAGGCTGGGGTGGAGTTTGGCCAGTCCACCCCACCCAAGCTTATGCCCTTCTCCAATCAGCTAGAAATGGTAAGCAAGGGTCTCTGGAAAGGGTGGGTGGGTGGGAAAACCAATAGAGAGCAAAATGGGAATGAAGAGGATGGAGACAGGGAGGGAAACAGAGGCGTGGTGGTGGGGTGGTGGTGGGGGGGTGAGGACGGAAGTGCTCAGTTACACCACAGAGATCGAAGGCTGGATGAGGGAATTGAAGCCCTGGCCAATCCCCTAATCTGGGAGAGTACCCAAGGGGTGAGCCCTAAGCAAAAAGGGGAAACGAAAGCCTTTTTGAGCTCTACTAGAATGTAACTGGTTGTCAAAACAGGACCAACAGCAGCATTTTCAAGTGCATGGCAAGAGGAGGGAGCTCTGTTATATCTGGAAGAGAGGATGGAGGATCCACTTGGAGAGAATTTGCAGAGAAGCTGCTAGCAGACTTCTGGAGATGGGCCTTTCCCTCACTCCTCCTGTGGTGCAGCAGCTCCTCACTCAAGCTGGGCCTTGGAAGTGTCTTTGGCTGGAAAAGAGCCAAATCTGTTATCTTCGGTTTAGCAAGGATGAGGTTAAAAGAGCCCTACATACTCAGAAATCCTGCCCTTATGCCATCTTAGACTTTCATGCGTCCCACCAGTGGACCTGAAAACAATTTTCCTAGTTAGCCCTCTGCCCCCATCTTGGGGGATCAGTCCATGGCTTTGATATACTAGGAAAAGACCCCCCTAGTTTGCATCAAGCTTTATGTTTTTCAAATTAAAGGGCTTGTAGACTGTAGTGTACTCTCCCAATGAAAATGACAGTTTTCAGAAAAGTATTGTTATTTCAAGTGATTCCCCCCAGCCTTTTGATACTGGTCACAGCCAGTTTTCTCACTCCCGGCCTACTGGAAGGGGCAGTGAAGGTGAAGAAGGGCTTGACCTCTACAGGGACACCTTACTCATCCAGCCCAATGCCCACACCCTACACCACACAGAGACCCAGAGCCAGAGCCCTGGCCCAGGGATCTCAGCAAGTGAACCTAAAAATGCTGTTCATTTTCTCAGGAGGGCTGGGACAAGCTCATGACAGGTTGGCAATTTATAAAGCCAGGTACCTCAGTGATCCTTAAGGATATCTCCTACACACAAAGGAATTTATCCCTCTTGAGAGGGTCTCACCATATTTAGCTGCTTCTTAGCAACAGGCAAGGTTGCCTACGGCTAGGACCAAGAAGGATGCTGTGTGGCTGGCACACATACCCAGGCAAGGGAGGGAAAGTTGAGAGGGGAGTTGAAGGGAGACATGGGATCAATATGGTTGTTTTCCTCACCAGGGCTCAGAGAAGGGTGCAGTGAGGCCCACAGCGTTCAAGCCTGTGCTGCCGCGGTCAGGAGCCATCCTCCACTCATCCCCTGAGAGCTCCAGCCACCAGCTGCACCCTGCCCCTCCAGACAGGCCCAAGGAACAGGAGCCAAAGCCCAGCCTGTGCTCTGGGGCGCTGTCTGACTCCGGCCGGAACTCCATGTCCAGCCTGCCCACACACAGCACCAGCAGCAGCTACCAGTTGGACCCACTGGTTACACCAGTGGGGCCCACCAGCCGTTTTGGGGGCTCAGCCCACAACATCACCCAGGGCATCATCCTCCAGGACAGCAACATGATGAGCCTGAAGGCTTTGTCTTTCTCTGATGGGGGTAGCAAGCTGGGCCACCCAAACAAGGCGGACAAAAGTTCCTCATGTGTCCGTTCCCCCATCTCCACAGACGAGTGTACCATCCAGGAGCTTGAGCAGAAGCTGCTGGAGAGAGAAGGTGAGCTCCAGAAGCTGCAGCGCAGCCTCGAGGAGAAGGAGCTGGCCTCCAGCCAGGCCTACGAAGAGCGGCAGTGGCGCTGCAAGGAGGAGCTGGAGGGCCTGGAGCAGAAGTGCAGCAGCAAGTTGAAGCAAGCCTCCCAGAAGAGCCAGCGCACGCAGCAGGTGCTTCACCTCCAGGTGCTCCAGCTCCAGCAGGAGAAGCGGCAGCTCCGGCAGGAACTTGAGAGCCTCATGAAGGAGCAGGACCTGCTGGAGACCAAGCTCAGGTCCTATGAGAAGGAGAAGACCAGCTTCGCCCCTGCACTGGAAGAGACCCAGTGGGAGGTGAGGCTTTACCATGTAGGCGTGGGTCGGCTGCTTGCTGCCAGTGCCTGTTTCTCCAGGTCCCAGCCCATGGTGTTTGAACACAGGCCGCCTAAGCAAAGTGAGCCAAAGTGCCAGCCTTGCGACCTAAAGAAGGAGCTCCGTGATAAACCATGTTGGGGAATACAATTAGCGTTAGTTTCCTACTCTCTCCTGCCCCAGGGCCTCATGGCCTCTGGAATTGAATTTTCTAAAAGAGTCATTGACTGAGAAGCTGGAACCAGGAGAACAGAGGCCTCGTGGGGCAATCTGAGGGCCGACCCACTTCATCTTGCAGGAGGCTCAAAAGAAGCATAAGTCCTGCTTGAGTCTGAGTTCACACTGGTTCAGGAGACCACAAGAGAGCATGGACTTTGTTATTTTTGAGAGAAGGGACCTCATCCACTAGTAAGAGTGACCTCACTTATGGCAGGTATCACTGACAGAGTGGCTCATTCCTCACAGAGGTGTAGGTGGGGCTTTGATTTGGTGGGCTGCAGTGGAAACATAAAAGCACAAGAGAAGGGCACACAACACCTAGAAATGAGGCTTTGCTGGAAAGCCTCCTTAACCTCTACATCCTGCTCTCCAGAAAGTAGTTTTCCTCACCTGAGGGAACCTCTCAAGGTGGTGGGAGTGGGTGGGAAGGTAGGGCTGTGGACATAGCCACTCCGTCACTCTCCCCAAAGACTCCTACCCTGGAAAGGGACTGAGGAGGCATTGTGTCTGGTTAGATCAGCGCCACCCCCAGGTCCAGCTACCTACATGCACTGGAGCTTTCTGTACTTACTCTAGAAATTAGAATGACAAGTGTCATCAGGATGGATTCCCTCAGAGGAAAAGGATCCCTTCTGTGGCAGAGCTGAATGGGGGACTGGACCGGTGAGAAGGGAATATCACTTGTGTTTGCCAGGTCTTCCAAAGAGGAAAGGATGCTGGCAGTGGGAGCAATGCCTTTTCTCTTTCCCATTGACGCTGGGACAGCAGACCCCACCCGATCCGTTGTTTTTCAGCCAGGGCTCAGGACATTTGGGGCATCTCAGAAATATAAACTAGTCCTGGTGCTAGGCATCCATCCTTGTTTGCCCAATCCCCAACTAAGCTGGGCATTGCTGTGACCTCATTCCCAGACTGTCCAGTCAGACTATATAGCAAAACAATGCATAAAATAAATATAATAACAGATAATACATTACAAACATAGTTAGAATAATAATAGCTTATCAAGTGTTTAAGTGCCAAGCCCTAGAGTCTCCCTTAATTCTTATATAAGCCTATGAAGTAGGTACTATTATTAATCCTTAATTTGGTTAAGGAAACTGAGGAACATAGAGGTTCTAGTAGCAAATAGCTAGTTAAATCACTTGCCGAATGTCACCACGTAACAAGTATCAGTGCCAGGATTTGATCTTAACACTTTGGCTCCGGAGTTAACATTTTTAATCACTACTCTGCAGTACCACAACACTGAAGTAGTGTGTCACCAGGATCAGCCGATCGTATCATACATGATCCAGCCAGGATTCAAAGGCAGGCCCATGCCTCAACCATGACTCTATGTTGTTCCCTCCATGAAACAAATATAGACTTAGTCTTAGAAAGGCCTTCTTGGTCCCACATAAGCATTGTCGGTGGAGCTCTGCATTGCTTCCTAAATGGTACAAGAGAACAAGGGGTTGGGGGTGACTACTGTGAGTGAAGTGAGGAGAAATTAAGGTGACTTCTGGTCTGATCCAAGAATCCATTCTGTGGAGGCCCAGGACAAGACCCTCATTCTGTCCAGCTTTCCCCCAGGCCGGCAGGAGAAAAGTCACTCTTGTGATACAGCCAGCCAAACTGGTCTCGATCTTCTTTTGAGCCACCTATGACCACAAATGGCCAAGACCCTGGAGACTCATCGATCTGAATCAGTGCTTTTGGTTTTGCCTGCTGCTCTTGGCCAACTTTGGAAAAGAAATGAGAATAGTAAGAGTGGAGAGGTGGGGCCAGGGGAGAACATAGTAGCTCTCCATTTGGCAGATCTGAATTTGACACTCTGAGCCAGGCACATTGCTAGTCATTGGAGTGCAGCGGTTAATGATTGAAGACAGTCTTTATCCCAGTAGGGAGGGAGGGCAGCTGGGTGTGCACAGGGGTGAGGTCAGAGGATGTGGGCACAAGCATGAATGATAGAAGTTTGGCAGACATGGAAATCAATATCATTGACGTTGAGTGTGGAAGATGGAGCTACCAGTAGTGATCACGGATTTACACATAGCCATGGCTTTGGGTACAGATTCAGATTTAGACTGTGATTTGGGATTGAGGCGGCATGTGGACAGACCAAGTCAGGCCACAGAATGAAAGAAAGCGCAGAGAGGGGCTCAGCCTTCGTGGGTCACCCAGACCGTCATGCTCTTGAGACTTTGTCAGGACCAGCCTAATTCCTCAGGCAGTTAAGATGTTATTTGCCCCAGGTAAGGACCTCCTACATCTTAACACTTTCTCTTCTCCCCGACCCAACCCTTGGCAGGTGTGCCAGAAGTCCGGTGAGATCTCTCTCCTGAAGCAGCAGCTGAAGGAGTCCCAGACAGAGATCAATGCCAAGACTAGTGAGATTCTCAGTCTGAAGGCGCAGCTGAAGGACACACGGAGCAAACTGGAGGGCATGGAGCTGAAGACTCAGGATTTGGAGAGTGCTCTGCGTACCAAGGGCCTAGAGCTAGAGGTCTGTGAGAATGAGCTACAGCGCAAGAAAAATGAGTCTGAGCTTCTCCGAGAGAAGGTGAACCTGCTGGAGCAGGAGCTTCTGGAGCTCCGGGCCCAGGCTGCCCTGCAGCGAGAGGCTGTGTCTCTGGGGCCAGGACTAGGGCCTGGGCCAGGCACTACGTTCTCTGAGGACATCCCCGCCCTGCAGCGGGAGTTGGAGCGGCTGCGTGCGGAGCTGAAGGAGGAGCGGCAAGGCCACGACCAGATGTCGTCAGGCTTCCAGCATGAGCGGCTGGTGTGGAAGGAGGAGAAAGAGAAGGTGATCCAGTACCAGAAGCAGTTACAGCAGAGCTACCTAGCCATGTACCAGCGGAACCAGCGCCTGGAGAAGGCTCTGCAGCAACTGGCCCGTGGGGACGGTGCAGGGGAGCCCTTTGAAATTGACCTTGAAGGCGCTGACATCCCCTATGAGGACATCATAGCCACTGAGATATGAGGGGCCTGCTGGGAGAGGGAGAGCCAGGGATCTGACCCTGGGAGGCAGGGGTACAGAGCCTGTCAAGGAGGGCTCCTCTCTCTACTCCCCTGCTCAGTAACTCAGACCTCTGTGAGAGGCCTTCTCCAGGGCACAGACCTGGGATTATCCGGGGGAGGGGAGAGGAGAAGGACTGCTACATAACCTTTCTAATCCTTGCCTACATTCCAGCATTTACCATCCCTGCAGCCCACTAGACCTCCAGCTTCCTTAAGAAATGGATTCAAGGATCTCCATCATTTGGTTAAGAGATATCTAAACCTTGCCTTTTGTTCAAAAATACTTAGACCCTCTCCCAGGTGGTAACTGCTGTATTGGCCGATGGCCACCCCAGGACAGAAGCTCCCTTCTTTCTCTTCCCACAACCACTTTTTTGCCCCTGGACACATTGGGATGACTTGAGAGTAGAAAGAACCATCTGTGATCATAAACCTTGGCACTTGACCCGGTCATAACCTGAGCTGTTTTTCTCTGACCTCAGAGCTGTAGGGGTTGGATCTTGGTATGGAGGACCTGGCTTAGCAACATCAGAGCTATCCCAACCCTGGAAAGCCACAAAAAGAAGGGGAAATCTGGGGCATCCCAGGAATGTCTAGACTCAGCAAAGCCCAGAGGGGGTCAGGGGAAAAAGCCACGTAGTAAGGGTCAGACCCTGCTGGGCCCTGCTAACTGGAGGTAAGCAGCCTTTGGACAGCCTTTGACCTCAGTGACCACTCTTTTTAAAGCCATAGACACTGAGGCCCTGTGGTGGGGAGGACTGAAGGCACTGTGACACAGGGAAGGTATGGCTTTCCAAATGTCCCTGGGAGAGACTCCAGATCTCTCCTCATGGGGCTAGAGGTAGGGGTTTCCCCACTTGGTTTAAATTGGCCAGTGGCTACTCTGAACTTATTTTCTTCTCAAGAATCCACCCTTTGCTTGATCCAGGATAACCTATATACAACTAAAATGGTGCAGGGATGATCTGACATTTCCCTCCTTTGCCTGTGGCTCAGTTTATGGGCACACCCTTTCCCCTTTGCAGTTCCAGTCTTAAAGTTGGACAAGACTCCTTTCAGATCAGGAACAATCCCCAGAGTTTGGTGGGCCAGAGTCCCAGACAGGGAGAAGTGACACAAATACAGCCTTATGAACTACCCCAGGGCCACTGGCTAGCCTCCCTCTACCTGGGCCCCACAGGAACTCCCAATTATCAAGAATCCTGGAGCTTCAGTTTGTTGGGGGCTGGGCCAGTGCCTGGGGGAGGCTGGTGTCTCTCTTCTGAAGATGTGCAGAGCTGGGGGAGGAGAGAATGGTGGAGTTCCTCAGTAGCTTGGTTCAGAGAAAGAAAAAAAAATATTTTTTTTTTGGTCTTCTTTTTTTCTTTCTTGTCTTTTCAGAAGCAAGCCAGATCTAGCAGGCAGCCAGAACCGTTCCATGTTCTATTTTTGACTCAAACTACAGCTGTTGTTCTTTCTTAGGACAGCCAAGCCTTGCTGGATTCCTGAGCTTCATGCCTGCTTGCTGAGGGGGGTTCACTGAGGTAGGAGGGATGAGCGAGTCTGGGTATTTAGCAGTCTGAGACCAAAACTCCTGATTCTGCCTCTCTGACCACAGTCCTTGCAGGACCCAGCGTGGGAGTGGGAGCTGCTTCTCATCACCCCCTGCCTTCAGGCTCTGTCTTCTGGTCCCTCGGGTTAAGCAGTGCCTGTGACAGAGGAGCTTTTCTGGAATTTCAAGCCACTGGTCTTAGTCATAGGCCAGATTTAAACCTGAAATGGACAGGCTGAACGCCCCCCTTCTGCCTGGAGGACAGTACCTTCCACTGGGCACAATGCAGACCCTCAAGTCAAAAATGTCCCACTCCCTATGCCATGCTGTGAGAAGGTGGGAGAGGGATAGTAAACTCTCTTTCAACAGAGAAGGCACTTTGAGACCAGGAAACAAAGGAGGTGACTCCACACAGTCTACACAGAGTTTTATTCAGGGTAATTTACTGACGGGAGAATTGGGTAGAAGATGACTTATTCTCCACAAAGTCTGGAACTTAGTGCACAGATTTTATAAAGCTGTGGGACACAGAGAAGGGCATTATAGTGAGATCAAAGGCTTTGCATGCCCCTAATTGACAGCTAACCTTTAATTAGATCTGTGGCACCACCTGTGCCTCAGGAAGAGGGAAGACTATGTCCCAACAGATTCACGGGGGGCCAAAACAAGCCTCCCCCAATCCCAGCTTTGGAAGGCATTTCTAAGGTATGTGTGTATGCTAACCTCCTAGAGGCCCAGAACACAGCCCCAGGAGAGGTCATCCAGCAAACACAGCAAGACTGAGGGCCGAAGATGGAGTCCGTATGGTCAGCACTGCTACACACAGCCCTCACCCCCTCTATTTCCACCAGCCTGTGCCTTGTTTGAATTCTTTTTCCCAGTGAGACTGCTGTGAGATAAAGGGGCTACTGTTCCCTCCCCAGGCTGGAGATACACTACTCCCCACCCCCAAAGAGCAGCCAAAAACCCTGTGCCCTGCCCTGCCTTGCTGAGAAGAGATGGGAGCTAAGCCCAGGGGAGAACACTCAGGGGCAACAACATCTGTGCTCCACCATGGTGTGACCATACCAAGCACTCCACATCCCTGCCTAAGGCCAGGATGCCCCCCCTTGGGTGGCTACCCACTGAAGACCCCAGGGTGGCCCACAGTGGCACCAGAGTGCCACAGTGTCCTGTAACATAGTGACCTTACTGCCATGTGGTTTTTCTTCCCTTCCCTATGGAAAAACATCCTTACTATTCCTGGACCATGCCAAACCCAGCCTCTCCGGAAGGAGGATCTGAACAAGAGAGGCTGAGCAGGGACTGGGAAGTCAGATGATGGGGCTTCAGAGCAGACGGCCTGGCCCAGGGCCAGCCAGCATGAGCTCGTTGCCCTTCGCTCTGAATACTCCTGCTGGCATGCTTGCTCATTCAGTCAGATCAACCTGCTCTGCTCTTCCAAAGGATGCTTGGCCTGAAGATGCTCTGGCTGCCTGCAAAGAGACAGCAGCATCCAGTACCTCCTCACCAAAAAGGGGACTCTGCCTCCAGGCCTTGCAATGACCAGACTCTGGCAGGACACCCCTGGAGGTATGTCTTCTGGCTGCTGTGTCATTCAGGTAACTCCTGCTGGGTGCACTCTGACCCGCATAGGCCCTGAGCTCCATAGGGACTGGGGAGGGTTACCTCTCCCCTGAGAAACACTTGCTGACCCTCTACTCCCTGTCCTGCTCTTGTCCCGGCCCAGCCTGGACCATCTCTTGCTGATGAAGCAGCAGCTTTGTGAGACGACTTTTCCTGTGGGTCCTGAGTTCTCCTAAGCCAGAGCTGCCATGGCAGGAGGCTGTGTACCCTGTACAACAGATGCTTCTTGTGTGATCAGTCTTGTGCTGAGTCTGCAGACAAAGCTGGAACCTCCAGCCGAGGCTGGCTTTGGATAGACCAGCATTTGGAAGAATATGTACATAGTTATTTTTCTCTGGGTTGTTTTTGTTTTTTTGTTTGTTTGTTTGATTTGCTTTTGACAGCTTCATTTTATTTTTGATGCCCCTTTTTGGCCATGTAAACTATTTCTGATAATTTTATGTTTCTATTTATGAATAAAGAATGCCATTTCTCATGCCCTCCAGAGCTACTTTTGTCTCCTCAAGCTACCCTGCTTCTCCAGGCTATGGCATGGCAGCTCCTCCGGGAGCCTCCCTCTGGAACAGGAAAGGTGATGTCTCTCCCTGCCGGTGAAGGAGGTGCAGACAGCTTTGATGAAGGCAGTGTTGGCTGGGGGAAAGCATGGGCCTTGGCATCAGCTAGACTTCCAGGCAGTCTGTACCACTCTTCAACCCTGTGGTTTTTTCCGTGAAGGACCCTACCCCAGTCCCAACCTAAGGCCTCTCCTCCCTCTCTCTCCAATTCCTTGGCCTATTGAAGCCAGGCTCTTTGGCTAGAGACCAGAGTGGCTGTTGTTGTCACTATCTCAGGGCCCCCCAGCTGGGAAGGTGCAGTCACTCTGGTGGCCATCTGTCCAGCCTTCTCCGTGCCAACCTGCCTCGTTCACCTCGACAAGCATTCCCAACTGCTCTGGGCTCAAATCCTACACACAAAGGGCTTCGAATCAGTTGGCAGGAGACAGAAGGGACTTGTAAAAAGGAAATGGAACACATGAGGGATAAATGGCAATGCCTTTGAAGTGGGACAAATCAGGGTCTCTAGGGAAGGTGGCAGGCAAGAAAGGGTCTGGGGGCAATTATGGGACAGAAGAGGAGTGGGCAGAAAGGGAAAGACAGGAACCACAGCCAGGACAGGCATTCACACCAGCCTAGGGCTTTCTGCCTGTCTGTACAGGTGACAGGAGAGGCAGGAGGCCAGAGAGTGGTGGATCTCCAAAGCTCAAGGAAGGTCAGGCAGCTGAGAAGTGACCACGCCAGGACAGGAGCCTGTATTTGTCTAATTCCAAGGTCCAGCACCTGGACAAATGGGTCATATCATCCCTGGAGTAACCCTTCTTGTTCTCTGCCCTAGAACTGGCTCATGGTGGGTAGGTTGTTGCATTGGTGGCTCCCACTGACATATGCCTTCCACTAATCACACTCCTAAGTGGCCCCCTGCCCTTTAGTTTTGGCAGGACCTGAAGCTCATTTTTTTAAAAAATTATTTGAAGTCGGTTGAAGTGATGTTCCACCCGTTCCAGACTAAGCTTATAAGGCAGCCCAAGCTTGGAAGCTTCCAGTTTTATATTCCTGGGGGCCCTGAACTGCCATGTAAAAAGCCCCTCTAGTCTGCTGGAGAGACTGCCATGGAGTGGGAGGGATCCTGTTGTCCCAGCTAGGCTCCTGATCCATCAGACCCCATGGAACAGGGATTTGCTTCTCCCACTCTGTCCTTCCAGAATCCTGACCTCAGAACCATGAGCATGTTAAGTGGCAGTATTTTTAAGCCACTGAATTCAAGGTGATTTCTCATGTGGCAAAGAAATAGATAACCAGATGCTCTCTGGCAACCCCCTTACTTGCCACTTCAACTAGACTCTGCCTGCTGGGCTAAGAGTAATAGAAAGGCAGGACTCCTGAAAAGGCCTGGGGCCATGGAAAGGACTGCTTTAGTGGCAGTAAGTGGCAGCAAAGTAGGGAGCAAAGCCTTCTCCTAGCCCAGCTTCCTCTGGAGTACTGTTGAGGACGAAGCCTTTCTTAAACTCCAAACCAACTTACCATTTTAGGGAAAAAAAAAAAAAAAAGAACAAAAGGGAAATGAGAGTGGGAGAGAAAGAAAAAGAAACAGGGAAAAGGGGCTCCTCCTCCCCTGAGAATAAGCAGCTGAGCCCCAGCCTGACCAGCACTGGAAGCAGTCCCAGGGTTCTCATGACTTCATGAACAGAGTGTGCACACTTGTGCCTGTGAGGTGGGAGGCAGAGTGGCCACCGTCCCCAGGTGGCCTCCACAGCAGGTGCTTTCTGAATTACATGAAGAAGATCAAGCTGCCTCCAACTTTCTCTCCAACCCAGGCGTCAGAAGGCCTGAAATATCACCATTTCATTCACTCATGTGTGCATACATGTATTCATTCAACAAATATTTATTGAGCTTCTATTTTATGCCAAGCCCTATTCTAGATACCAGAAATACAGAGGTGAACAAAAATAGTGAAGGGCCTTTCTCCTTAGGAATGTTCACTCTGGAAGTAAATAATCAGATGATTTTCAATTCAATCAGATAAGTGCCACGAAGGAAAGAAACAGGACAATACAAGCCAGCTGGGCACAGGTGGTGCTACATGGAAGGCTGGCATGGGGGAAATCAATACAGGGAAAGGAAGGTTGAAGAGCCAAAATGTCCTCTTATTTCAACATTTTGGGAGACTGTGTCAGTCTTCATCCCTTCCTGACTTGGATCTCCCTTTCCCACCCCACGTTTCCTCCTTTGGAAATCCCACCTCTTGCTGGGGGCCTCAGCAGACACTTGCTCCACAGGGAGCTAGCTTCGCCCTCCTCAGCTTCTCTCTTGCTGCCCTGAACCTCTCCTACAGCAGCCCTGAGCAGCCTACAACCTCAGCTTCCTCTCCCTCAGAAACAATTCCTCCCATCACTTCCAGTGAAGAGCATGGGAAAGCTTGAATTTAGCATCAAACATTGTCTTTCCACACAAGAAAATTAAAAACAGGATTTTGTGAAATGACACAATCCTTATATGGATGCTAATGTTAAAATAGCATCTCTCCATGTAACGTGATTGAGAAATGTTATGCTTCAATTATTGTATCCATATACACATTTTTTAATGTCTGTTTTGGTGGGAGGGGTCTGCTTTGCTGGGACCCCAAGCAGTTTATTCAACCTACCGTGTAATCCAGATTATTCCCACAGGATATCTCTCTTCCACCAGTCTCTCCTTGCAGTTTGGAGCCATCCTTGACCCACTGCCTTTCCATCATCCTCTCTATCCAATCAGATCCTAGATCCTGTAGAATCTCCTGAAAGCCCTTCCTCCATCCTCTTTTCTTCCTGCATCTACTGGCCAGCTAAGGTCACCAAAAGACTCCCAGAGTGCCCAAGACCTCTTAGACATCTTCTGATTACAACCACCTCACTTCTATAGGTGACAAAAGAGATACCCAGAGAGGAGAGAGGACATCTTTGAGGTCACACAGCTAGTGAATGATAGAGGTAGTCACCTTGACAATCTAATAACCCTACTGATTTCTTTGCTCCCACTCTGGTCCATTAAATCTGTTTACATACAAGATGCAGGTTTATCACCTAACCCAAACCTGGTGCTTCTCCCACCATGTCTCTCCCTTGTTCAAAACCTCCAGGGGCTCCCCCCTGACCTCCAAATAAAGTTAAATCCCCTTACCTGGCCTCGGGTCTCTCCACTTCATGGTTCTGACACCTACCCTGGCAAACCTAGAGCACTTTCCTGAAACATCACATCTACCATCAATATAAGCTCAATAAATGCCAAGACATTCCTCTTGTCAGTTATAATCTTTGTGAGAAAAACCTGTTCTGTTCCTCAACACTGTGTTCAACCCTAAGACCTGGCCAGAGATACCCCAGTGGAACACAGTGTGACAAAGGGTCAAGTGCCCAATCTGCAGAACCAGAGCTGAGTTCATGTCCAGACTCCGTCACTGCTGAGCTCATGACATTGGATACGTTACTTAACCTCCCTTCATTTCAGAGGATTTTTTTTTTGACAATTAAATGACATAATGCCCACTGAAAGGTAGCTAAAGTATCGCTATTATTTTTATTACCACTATCATGATTCATTGCTACCATTATTATTTGTTAATATAATATCACTATTTCCAGCTGTGCTGAACTACACTGGTGCCCAAGACTCCAGCAGACTCAGCAAAACCCTACCCCTTGGGGAAGAGCTGACTGTTCTAGTCAATCCCCCGCCCAAGTTTTTCTCTCCAGCTCTCAACTCCAGAAGGCTGACTTGTGAGGCAAAACCCCTGGGAGAGAGGAAGGGCATGGAATTAGGAGAAGAAAGGAGCAGAGAGGGATTTGTTAGGCAGCATGTGGGGCAGGTCTAGGCTGGAGCCAGCCTGTGCCACTGACCAAAACCCCATGCCCAAAGAGAGCCAATTAGAGTCCGATTCACACCCCTCTAAGTGTAGCCTTTCCTGTCAAATAGACCTCCTTTAGCCCTGCAACACCATGCCAGCTCTAGTACACACGCAAGCACACATGCAGAGTCCTCACTGTTTTGTTCCTTCAGGGTCCACCATCCCCCACTGCCTCCATTATCGCTAATTGAGCTGTAAGTCAGCTTACAACAGCATTTGTAATCAGTGACAGGTGAGGCAAATTAAATTCCTCACACCAGAAGTAACAGTACAATTTGCCTGCTACAACCCATCACCGGCAGGCAACCTCTAGGGCTGCGGGCCCCAGAGCCAGGCAGCCCGCACCTAGCCTGAGAGTTCCAGGTCTGAGATTCCCTTTGCTTGATCAGTTCTTCCAGGCAAGAAGACAGGGGCACAATAGAGCTGGCTAGGGAGTGAGGGCAAGGGGGGCACAGCCCATTCCCAGGAGAAGGGGGCTGGATGGCTTCTCAAGCTGGTATCTGCATTTCTCATTCACAACAACCCCGCATTTTACATATGATGGAGCTGTGGCCCCAGTGTGTGGGGCCTACTGTGGCCACAACACAAGTTCTCACTGACACTAGGCTGCTTCTTCCTTCTACCTATATTCCAGCCCGACTATATGTCCCCGACTAGCCATAGAAGGTTGTATTCTGGGCTCCTGCTCCTCACTGTTCCACAGACTGAGAGAGGTCCCACACTCCCCCCAATGCAGGCCTTTTCCATCAGAGTCCTGAAATTCCACTCATAGAAATGTTCTTCTTTGGGCTGAGCTTTCAAAAGCATGAGTGTCCCAGGAGAGGTGACCCCTGAGTAAGTGAATGAGTTTCTGAGGCGTTTTCCAAAGTGGAGAAGAATGGAGTTACAGCAGAAATCTGGGCTCCAGGGTGGCGGGGGAAGGGAAGAGGGTACAGCAAGGAAGCAGAGGTTAGTAGACAAATGTCAGTTGGTTCAAGGTCATCTTGCTTTTCTCCCCCATTATCCACAAGACAGACCCAGGCTTGCTAGCACCACCCACCCTCCAGCCCCTGAAAATGACAATCTGAGCAGCTTAGAGCTTGGACTGCTCTGGCCCCAGCTTTTGTCACTACCAGTCTAGGGTCAGCCTGAGAGGCACCTCAGGACAATCCACTGAAGCCCTTCATATATAGACAGAGAGCCCAAGGGAACCCTGCCCATTCCAGGAAAGAAGAAATGAGGAGGGACTTACACACCCTCCAGTCCCACCAGCCTTCTGCACCAGCTTCCCCAGCCCTGCCCCTGCCCCTGTGGAAGCAAATGCCTTCCAGGGAATTTCTGGCTCTGGCTCTCATTTGGCTTAGCCTTGAAAACTGTACTTAGAAAGTGGGAGGGGCCATGGTGATGCCAACTGGCCAGCTCCAAGCGAGAACTATCATCACAGAAAGATACAGCTACAGGAAAATGAAAATAAAAGCCCCAACCCCAACGTGTTGCTTCCCCAATCTCATTTCCACCTCCCTCCTCCTGCCTCCCGAGCCCAAGAAAAGCAAAATATTCTCAGGTTCAATTTCATACTGCTATCTTTCAAATGTCTTAGTTTGGGCGCACCGAGGTGGCTCAGTCGGTTAAGTGGCCAACTCTTGATTTCAGATCAGGTCATGATCTCATGGTCCTGGGAATGAGCCCCATATCAGGTTTCAAGCTCAGCACGAAGTCTGCTTGAGGATTCTCTCCTTCTCCCTCTGCCCCTCCCCCTGCACACACACACTCTCTCTCTCTCTCTCAAATAAATAAATCTTTAAAAAAAATCTTGGTTTGATAGGGTATTTTTCTACTTTCTACTTTTTCTACTTATCGATTCCCAAATAGCACAACTATATCAGAAAAGGAAAAAGCTTAGGAAGATAGTTCATTCACTTTTCTTCTGCACATCCCCATGCATTCACATGCCCATGAGCATGCACACACACTCACACACATACACAGAAGTAGACCAATAAAAAAAAAAAGTGCTCCTTTTCTTTAGTTTCTAGATGTCTTTTAAGTTGTTGAAATTTAGGGCTTCAGGGAGGACTCCATGTTGAGGCAGTCACAATAGAGGCCTTAGCAGATCCTCACACAGGATGAGCTGAGAGGGCTGGGCCTTATGCAATCCTCTCACCTGTCCCTCCATCCTAGCCATCACCTGGGGACCCCTGGGAAGAAGTGTGGCTATGTTCTAGGAAGCTCTCTGGTGCCCAGGGCAAATCTCAGAGAGGGACTCCGCTGAGAGCTGCAGCCACTACACGCTATCGGGTGAGAGAATGAGTCTCTTCCTAGAGGGGGAGTATGGGCCACCCACCATGGACTACACCATGTCCCCTATGCTCTCTTCTCCCCCTCCTCTCTGCATCCTTATAATTGCCACCCCCCAACCTGCGCCACAAACCAAAGCATTATGGATGCCGTGGGGGCTCTAGGCACCCTCCAAGCCCTCATGGATGGCACCAAGACCAAACCAAGGGTCCTGGGTAAAGCCGAAGTACAGGCTACATTCACAACTATCCCCTTCCTGCTTCCAAAATACAATTGTACAGATGCTCAGAAATGCTTACTGCCAAGAACCAAACTTGTTTATGAACTTGGACAGATTACAGAGGACAGAAGGAACATTTGTTGAGTATTTCCAGTGTACTTAGTTGACACACACTTTTTAGGATCCTTGGATGTCTCCAGCAATTCTCCAATGGTGGAACTTCAGGTGCGCACAGGACAGCTAGTCCAACCAGAGTTAGAGTTGGCCAGGGAAGGAGGTCTGAGGGGGGTTGTGCTGGGTTGTGCTGGGTTGTGTTGTTCTGTGGGTTGCCCAAGAACCAGCTTGCCAGTTCGGTTGTAGTTAACCTCAGAGCAGTGGCCCAGAAGCTGGCCCAGCAACTTCTTGGCCACACTGGGTGTTTAGTAGTTGGCAGACTGCTATGGATGTGGAGTCAGACTTCCCATGGATCTCCATTGCCAGTTCCCCAAATGACGTTGAGCAAACCGTTTAACTGCAAGGGCCTGGCTTCCCATATCCAGATGGTCCTGGTGATCTGGAGGGTACATAACAAGTTTCTTACCCTTGGGCTGCCTGGTGAAGCCATCCCAGACAGTAAATAACAGAAGAAGTAGACATTTCCAGACTATTGTGCTCTACATAGAGGTTGGGAAAAGGCCTGAAGAAAAATGACTGTGACAGTGGGGAGACTGGCCTGGGGAGGGCTGAGGTCTCTCCATGCAATAGCTTAATGAGGTGAGTAGAAATCATGAAGTCTGCTTCAGCATCCTGGAAAGAAGGCTGGGCCAGGACTGTGCTGGGGAGGGATCCTCTCCCCTTCATGTCCCCAAAAGGGCAGGCACAGTAACAGTCCCTCCTTTCTCTCAGAGGCACAGAAAGGAGGGAGCCCAGAACTGTGGACCCTGCGGAAAAGCATGTTGTACATGACTTCAGGTCCATGCCCCACAGAAGCCACGGCGACCCTATACTGTGATGTATGCTACTCCTATCTCACAGGACCGTGAATGACTGGGACACTGCAGCAGTCGCCCATGTGGCTAATGACCTTTTGGAACAACACTTTCTCCTGGCTCTGCCTTGGTTGTCTTTCCCCCTCACTGTGCTCCAATCTGCATCTCCTGAGCTTATCCAAACTGGAATGCTGATGGCCAACATTTCTGAAAGAAAACTTCAGCTTCCTGGTGATTGGGGGATTGGGCGGGGGCGGGTCGTGCGTGGGGATGTAACCTCCCCCTTGGATCCCAGCAGCCTTCCCTCTGACCCATTAGGTCACCATGGGTGGTGCTGTTACTGTACCTTAATTCTCAGGAGGCCCATCCCATGGGGGCCAAGGAAGGGTACCAGGGCTTGTCCCCTCCATAGCAGAGTGCTATGGGCTTATATGGAGGTCCTTGCAAAATTATGCCAAGAAGGCTGGTGCGTGGACAGCGAGGCCCCACAACTTCAGCTTCCTGCTCCTGGGAAGTCAGGAAAGTCAGGGGAGCTCTGGAGTTTGTTTCCTCTTTAGTTAAATAAGGATAACGCCACCTCCCCTTCAGGTGTCTCTTACTGTCCTAGGGCTGCCTAATGAGCACCACACCACCACAAACTGGGTGTCCTGAAAGAATGGACATTTATTCTCTCACAGTTCTGGAGGCTAGAAGTCTGAAATCAAGGGGTTAGTAAGGTCTTGCTCCCTCTGAATCCGCCAAGGGACGACGCTTCCTTTTCTTCCAGCTTCTGCGGCCCCACACGTTCCTTAGCACCATCACACCTCTGCCGGCATCTCCCTGACCTCCTCCCTGTCCCTCCCTCACCGGCATTCACTGTGTCTGCTCTTCTTTGAGGACGCCAGTCATATCCGATTAGGGGTCTCCTCACCTTAACTAATCACATCTGCAATGACCCTATTTCCAAATAAGGTAGTGAGGGTAAGGGCACCAATATATCTCTGCGGGGGACACAAGCCCACCCATAACACGGGCTTATTGGGAGATCTGAGATCAAAGGGCATCAACACAGCACGGGAGCTGGTCCCCGCAGCTCTTGCCCAGCAGAGACTGAAACAAACCCCATCCAAGCAGAGCTGCGAGATAGAGGAAGGTCCTGGGAGTCTCCAGCCAGTGCCCCTTAATTCGGGGGTGAGGCCGGGGGATCGTTTAAAACTGCCCTCCCCCCTGTTAGGGAAGGGGTGGGCACCTCACTCCAAGCAACTTGATTGTCCCCAGAATAGATCCAGGTCTCAAGAGTGGAGCAATGGGGCCTGTCCCCCTTTGAAGTGCAAATGCGGGCCCCTCCAGGCAGCCTGCCCCCCACCCCCAGAATAATCAGTGCCTAGCATCTGCCGCCTGGTTCTGCCCCTGCCGGAAGTGTGCCCCGCCAGCTGCTCCGAGCAGCACAGGCTCAAGTCAGGTGGCTGGAAGGATCAGCCCCCAGGCAGTCCGGGTAATCACCACTTAGTGGGAGAGGGAATTAAGAAAACAGTGTTTAATGTGCTGGGCGGCAGCTGCGGTCCTGCTTCGCCATTTGCTTAGATACCTGCTGTCCCCACAGGGGCTGTGGTGATGGGGGAGGGGAGGAAGGCATGAGGGACTCTTTGTTTCACAGGCAGCTTTCTTCCAGGCAGCCTTCGGGGCATCTGAGCTGGTTTACAAGAAGGGGTTAGGACACTGGATGGTTTTGATAAGAATCAGTGAGCGAACTTGGTGATTAGGAGGCACAGACGTCCCTTTGGGAGAAGGGGCGCTCCAGTAACACCATCTGGCTCACCTCCAACCCTGAAGCCAAAGCCAGCACCCAAGACTAGGCAGGGCTCTGCTCCCAAAGCTGGGGATTGGGAATCAGCACAGATGTGGTGACTGTCCCTTGTGCTCAGCTTCCATGGGGCTGTGGTCAAGACAGCTATAGTACAAGCCTTAGTTTTCTCCTCTGTACAATAGAAGTGGGTGTTTCCTGCATGGATCATGGGGACGGGCCTGAGAAAGTATATATAACACATTGCCCATCAATAATATCTAACAGGCTCTTTCCCCACGAGGATGCAGGAGGCCTCCGGAAAGGTTAAAGTCTCAGCACCACCCCTGGAAGGTGGGTTAAGGGACTTGGGAAAAAAACATCAGGCAGTCTAGGTCTCAGCGCATCCTTGGTGCACAGACAGGCGGGAGACACGACTGTTCCCTTCCTTCTTCCGCCTTCCACCCCCTTCGTCTGCTCCTTCTCTGCCCTGGTCCCTTTACTACTTGACAGGGTCACTTGCCTCTTCCAGGGCCACAGTTCTGATCTGTCTTGGCTAAGGTTAACTAAACTGAGGATGAAGCAGGCATTACCTGAAATGCAGGGTCTACCCAACATTTGACATCTTTGATGATCAAACCATGAGCAGCCGTGGCTGGGGCTTGTGGTCCAAGGACCTAGCCAGAGCTGGGGTTGGGGGTCCCTCTCTCAAGCATGTCCAATTGCTACCTGGGGCTGTGCCAAGGCTGCCTTCTGAGAACTTCTTGGGGCAGGACACCCTCTCTTGGAAGGGTGAGAGCTATGCCACTGAAACTCTCTGGAGCCTGAAGGGTAAAGGCTTTCTGGAGCTGGTATCTGCTCCTGCACCTTCCTGCGTCCCTCAGAAGCCACAGGATACTATCTTGACCTGAAGCTATGAGGGCTCTCAGTCACTGCCATCTCTGTCCTCTGAGACCTGGTCCTTGGGGGATATCACATAGCAGAGATGAGAGGTCTTCTTGGGTTGGTGGGATAGTCGGATCTTCCAGGTCCCAGGTCCCGTGCTCTCTTGAGGTCTCTCTGCTGGTCTGGTTGGTAGTGATGGTGGTGGGTGGGGAGAGAAGACAGTACAGAGTCACTATGTGCTATTTTGTTTTGCTCTTTGACAAAAGTTGCCAGTCCTGACCTCTTCTTCCCTCAAACAGTTTTGTTTAGGAATACAATCCTGGTAGCCCACTGAGAAACTCATATGACTCACCTTTATGGTTATAGGTCTTATTTCTCTAATAAGACTTAAGGTCTTGTTCACAAACTCCTTATTCTAAAAAACATTGTCTTTGGGGAACAAACTCTGAGTTAAACCCAGGTCAATTGTGTACCATCTATGTGACCTTGGGCGAGTTACTTAACATCTAGCTTCAGTGCTGACACTAATAAAATGGGAAGTATCTCACCAGCCACCATACAAGAAATGTGTTAGCTTCTTCTGAACACTCAAGGTTTAAGGTCATAAACTCTTAAGAAAATGAAGCCTTGACATTTCTTTTTTTTTTTTTTAAAGATTTTATTTATTTATTTGACAGACGGAGATCACAAGCAGGCAGAGAGGCAGGCAGAGAGAGAGGGGGAAGTAGGCTCCCTGCTGGGCAGAGAGCCTGATGCAGGACTCAATCCCAGGACCCTGGGATCATGACCTGAGCCGAAGGCAGAGGCTTTAACCCACTGAGCCACCCAGGCGCCCCAAGCCTTGATATTTCTACCTTGTTTTTAGATCATGCATTATAAAGTGGTTTTCATTTACTTTTGATTTGTATTACCACCTGATGATTATAAGGACAACTCCTGATCCGATTGATTTATAGTTGAGGAAGCTAAAATTAACTGATATATTCATTGAGGTGTAGGCATTAAATTTCTCCATAACTGTGAATCAGTTGATCATCAATAAAAAAATGTTTTTCTTATCTTTCCTTTAAAAAAAAAACAAAAGTCATACTATTACATACATAGAAATAAAGGATGAGAGATTAAACAATATTTCAGTCAACAAGAAAGAGGCAAAGCAGAGATTTAAACCTAGATATTCTGCTAGGTATTTGGTGGTGTTTTCACTTAATCTAACAGTTTAGAGTAGGTATTGTCCCCATTTATATGATAAGCAGGGTCAGAAATGGTAAATAATTTACCTAAATTCTGATAATTTGGTGGTAGACCATAGATTTCCTCTTGGACCTGTTGTTCTCCAAAGCCATGATTATCCACACTAGGCTGCCAGAGTCTGGGGACTCCTCTTCACAGCCAAGATACAGAATGCCAGAAAGGCATGCAACTAGATTTTAGGATCCCCCAGTTCTAGTTCTTATTCTCCAGCAGATCCAAGTAATTATTTGACTTCTCTGCTTCTTGGATAAAAAGGAATAAGGTTATCCCGGCCTATCTTAGGATAGTTGTAAAAAACCTAATGATATGGTGGGTTTCAGTGGGGTAGGGAGATAGTGCTGAAAACGGCAATACACTTGGATCTTCCAAGAGTTTCTGAGGAAAACACTATTTTCCTTATTTCTTGTCTTTACATGGTAGCAGCAGAGAAGTAAGTGTTCTAATCTCCTGAATTTGTGGTGACATCACTTCTGGTATGTTCATTCTTGGGTTTTAGTGTAAGAGAAAGACAGGAAACTGAGCAGACAAGGCAGGGCTGGAGAATCTTCTGAAAAATGTATCCTGTGTTCCCAGACCTGGAAAAACAGAAGTTCTTCCATTCCAGGTTTCTACCCAGGTCTGTGGGGGTAAGAGTAATGGCTTCCTAATACTTATTCTATCCTGTCCTAGAAAGGAGTTCACCACTTACAGAGAAATTGATTAGTAGTAGAGTTCAGCAGTGGTCTTGTCTTGGGTAAAATGTTTCATTCATTGTGTGAAAATTCTGTTGCTGGCTTAGAATCCCGGAGTGGCATTCTGTGGAGATTGGTCTGATGATATATGAGGGGAAGGAAAAAGCCCTCAATACCTAGGCAAGATGATTAGAAATTCCCACTGGATTCCCAAGAGGGGTACAGGGCACAAGAAGCATGGCACACTGGCCCAGGTCAAATCTGAGATCCTGGGATTTAGAAATCATGTGGGCTCCTTGGTTCCCCATCCAATGGGTGACCTTGAAATAAATATATCTTTGCAAAGTAAAAGCCCTGGATTTCTAAAAGAAACACAAATGGCTAAAAAGGTTGGGAATTTTGTGGTAACTTGATTTACTTCAACTATTAAAATATATATCTTTTTATGCATTAAATTAGCAAAGCTTGCCCTACTCCATGATATCAAAAGTTAGGATAGTGGTTTCCCTGGGGAGGGAGTGGGGAATGATTGGGTCACTGGAAGGGAGCATAATGATAACTTCTGAGGTGCTGGAAATTTCCAGTCTATTGAGTTGTGTCTGGTTGTATAGGTGTGTTCACTTTGTGAAAATTCATCAAGCTATATACATTAATGATTTATGTAATTTTCTATATATGTTACTTGAATGGAATTTTTTCTTAATAAAATTAAGGTTTTGCTTTGATTCTGTTTAGCAAGAAAGAACAACCAGTGCTGTTGAGGGCACAATGAAATGAATACTCATACACTGATGGTGGGACCATAAGCTATCATAAATATTTGTTAAGCACAGTCTGCCAATACAAGTCAAGAGCTTTAGTAATGTTTGTATTCTTTTTCCTATACTTATGGAAATATCTTTTTTTTTTTTTTTAGATTTTATTCATTTATTTGACAGACAGAGGTCACAAGTAGGCAGAGAGGCAGGCAGGGGGGGGCGGGGGAGGAAGCAGGCTCCCTGCTGAGCAGAGAGCCCGATGCGGGGCTCGATCCCAGGACCCCGAGATCATGACCTGAGCTGAAGGCAGAGGCTTAACCCACTGAGCCACCCAGGTGCCCTTTATGGAAATATCTTGAGTAAGTATCTCAGAATACAATTATTTACATGCCAACAAATTCATCACAGCATAAGTGAAAGTTAGAACTGTCCCGAGTGTTAGACGATAGAGGAAATATGGTCTGTTTATGATAAAGTGTTATATAGTCATTAAACTGTATGAGTGCTTGGTAAGTAAGTGCAGCTTCCTAGGCAACTACGTAAAAAGGCAGGATGCAGCATCTATGTCTCTTAGTTTGGACTGTATTTAAGCACTTGATCTCATAGTAAGAATTCTGAGTTCTAGAAGTCACTCGCTTCTCAAGCAAACAGAGTTCTTTGGCATTAAAAAAAAAAATCCTACCCTCACACATGGCTGGTGGGAATGTAAAATGATGCAGTTGCTTTGGAAAACAGTAGTTCCTCAAAAGATTAAACGGAGTCACCACATGCCTCAGCAATGCAATGCTACTTCTAGATATATACTCAGGAGAAATGAAATCTGTATTTACATAAAAACTTGTACATGAATGTTCACAACAGTGCTATTTAGAAGAGAAACAAACTGGAAACAACCCAGACCCATCCACCAACTGGTGAATGGGTAAATAAAATGTAGTACACCCCCACAATGGAATATTATTCAGTAATAAAAATAAATGAAGATGACAGATGCTTAGACATGGGTGAACCTTAAAAACATTAGGTTAAGTGAAAGAAGCAGTTACAAAGGACAATTTATTACATAACTCCATTTATGTATAATGTCCAGAATAGGCAAACCCACAGCAACTGATAGGGTCAGGGGAAATAGGGAGTGCCTTCGGATTGGTACAAGAGTTTTTTCGGGGAAATAACAGAATGTGTAAAATTGATTGTGGTGATGGCTGCACAACTCTGTGACTATACTTAAGAACACTGGCATGCTCTAAATGGGTGAACTGTATGGCATGTAAATTATGGATTAATACAGCTGCTAGTAAAACACACACACACACACACACACACACACACACACAAAGTAACCATTCTTCTTCATGATTTGCAACTCTATGACCTGCAGTGGTCCAGGGCACATTCCAGTGCTTTGGGCAATGATCTGTCAAAACAGATTCTCCTGTAAACTATGGTGTGCAGCTTGAACCTGTGATTAAATTTCTCCATGCCAGCCCTTATTGACTTAAAACATCTTCCATACTTGTGTTTTTTTGTTTTGTTTTGTTTTTGTTTTTTTAACTTTCAGAATCTTTGGCAAAACACACAGGTGTTGTGCCTGGCATTGTTGAAGCACTCAGGGGTACACTTCTTGAGCCAAGTCACTCTCTAGATGGCCCAGAAATGAGCAATACAAACCTTTCAGCATTTATCCTGCTGCCTCTGCCTTCCAGCAGGGTGGGGGCTTCTAGCTTTCCTCACCTCAGCCTGCTCTCCTTCCTTGCCCTCCTGCAGGGTTCAGCCTGACCCCTCTGGTTCCTGAGGTCTCATGATGGGAAAGGGGAAGAGAGGCATAGAAAGCAGCATAATGGAAAATAGTTTCCTCACACCTGCTTGTGACCTTGATCAAAGCAGCTGAAGGAGATAGAAGTAGTGGGCCAATGTGAGGGGCTGCCTCACATACGTACTGCCATACGTACTGCCAGGGAACAGTAATTCCCTTCATGGTAGCTGAAGAAATCTGAACAAAAGAACTTTATCTGAAATTATTGTTGTTATGAGCTGTGTTAACTCTAATAGCACTCAGATTAAAACATGTAGCTGTTCTGTAAGTATTAAGTTTGTAGCTTAACCACACCTCCTGTTGACATGATTCCCATAATCTGATATAGTCTATGGGAGAAAGAAGCCATAATTGCCATGGGTTTTGGCTTAACGAGATTAAGTGGGCAAAGCCACGGTCAGCAAAGCCATGATTGTTAAGGTATTCTTTATGACAAAGTGTTATTTCTCTGAGTGGTAGGATTATGGGATTTTTATTTCTTTGTCCTTATCTGTACTTTTTGAGTCTTAACTTGTACAGTGAGTATCTATTAGGTAAACCATTAATGAAACTTCCCTAGTGCTTGAGTTCCACCTGAGAGCTACTGAATAAGCAGATCCTAGGGGAAAGTACAATAGAACCAGAGAACAGAATGTCTTACCTCAGAGCACATTGAGATTTCCAGTAACCTAAGCTTGAATCAGAGTACTTGCCTCAATGGGAGTTGATCCCAAAGACCATGTACAGTGTTTCCATGACTTTGGTTCCAGCTCTCTGTTTGGGAGGGTACTTGATTCTCATGGGCTGAGCCTCTATGTTTTGGAGAACTTCTCCTTCATGCTAATAACAGAAGTACAAAGATTCCTGTTCTAGGAGGTTAGATATGGTTCCTAATCCTATTCAGTTACTAAAGAGGTTAAAATATTCCATCACCCATGAAGTAAGGAAACTAGGAAAATTTGAAGAAGAATTAGAAGTGGCAACTATCTTTTTTTTTTAATATTTTATTTATTTGACACAGAGAGAGATCACAAGTAGGCAGAGAGGCAGACAGATAGAGGGGGAAGCAGGCTCCCTGCTGAGCAGAGAGCCCGATGTGGGGCTGGATCCCAGGACCCTGGGATCATGACCTAAGCTGAAGGCAGAGGCTTTAACCCACTGATCCACCCAGGTGCCCCAAAAGTGGCAACCATCTTCAAAGTCCTGTAGGGTTATCACATGGAAGAGCCCTGGGGGACAGGCCAAGGTTAAAAAAAATTTTCAAAAAGGTGGAGTTCTAGAGCATTTTACCTTGACTTGGGAACAACCCAACCATCAGGGAGGTTAATTCCTGAAATAGACTGCCTCCTGAGACAGTTCCATGTTAACCAGAAGCAGGTTTCCATGCTTCTGGTGTTTAAAAGGGCCTTCAGTTATCAGGAGAGTAGGACCTCCGAAATCCTTCTAACCCAGAACTTCTGAGTCCAGTCCAGGGCTCTTGGCACTGATTTTGGTTTATTTTTATTACAGCATGGTCCCTTATAGCCCCCAGGTTAATGTGTAGTCCAAAAAACACCATGTGATTCGATGAATCATTGATAGGCCTGTTGCTGCAGCTGAAGCATCTGGAGCAGTGGTGAGCCAGTACAGGGCTGCGAAGAGCTGCTGCCCTCTTGTGGACGTGAAGACTATGATGCTCACAAGTAATCAAGACGCACTTGAGGTTATAGTCCACACGTACAGCCTGGTCTTACCTCTCCTCAATAAAGCTTAACTTTTTGGTGTGAGTCCTGAAATTCCAGACCCCGGCCCCTCAGGGCCTTTTGTTCACATTCACCACACACCATTATGACCCACAGAATACTGGAACTCTAGTCACAATATAAACTCCTGGTTCCCAGAGTAGACACAATCCGGGGATGCCATTTCAGTTTATGAAGTGAACTTTAACATCACACTATGGAAAGAGCACTAGATTAACTTTAAAGGCCCAGATTCTAGCTCATGTTCTGCCCTCCCTTATTTTAACTTGAGTAAGTCACAGATCTGTTACATTTATAAAAAGCTTTTTGATTTTGGAGATGTAATCCTTTTGGGAAGTGGTCAAATATATGTGCACTACTTACAGCTGCTCATCAGAGCAAATGGCTGGATGTTCTGTTCTAGACTAGGGGATCCCCAGGCTTCTAACGAAGGGAACCAGACAACTGGAAGTGTTGCTCATTTGTGTCTTCAACCTCAGATATAGCCACGGGCAGAAACTCTTTTCCCTTCCTCAGGAACTGTGGCCAACTGATCAGGGACAGGCAGACTGACAGGTTGTTCAGGTGTCCGAAAACATTTACTAAGTTTCCCAGGCAGGTTTTGCCGCTCTTGCTGAGGATGCAAAGCTCTGGGACTGATTAGTCACTGAAAGTGATTTCTCACTGTTCCTAAACATCAAGTCACCTGCTCACTTAAGCACTAGGCAGGTGTTCAACCCTAACTTGGTAAAGGGTTTGGAATAAAACTACAGTTGGTAGCTGAGTAAGGCACATAACTTTCATTTTTAAAACCCATTTCTTTGTACTTAAGTTTTCTGCAAGGGATAATTTTCCCTCAAGAATTCCCTTGCCAAGTTTTTCTTGTAGTCTACAAATGGTATATTTAGTTTGGCCTGGAGACTATTTTCTGTTGTTTATAGATTAAGCTAACTTTCCCTTACTAGTGTTAACAATTAGAAAATCTTAGAAGCACACAATACTTTGTTGACCTCAAACATCTGAAAATAAAACAGCTTGGTGAGGAATTTATTAGTCTGGGAACATTTTTTCACTTACATGAAATCTCACAAACTGAAGTGACAGTCAATTGCAAGCAATAAATGTTTAATGAGTCATTTAGTTAGGCTGACCTTTTGAAGATACCTTTTCTCTTCCCAGGTATTTTAAGCTGACTGAAACATTCCCTTTTTAAAATGACGTAATCACAGTGGGAGTCCATGTTAAAGACCTCATGTTAACTGGTCCTTTAATTAGGTCTTGTTGCTGGTACAAAAAGTTTTATTAAGAAAATGTTTCCACTAAAAAATAAGTAACAAGAGTGCTACTAAGTCAACTATTGCTAAGAATTATATAATAAGTCAAATCTACCTTAATAAAAGTTTATTAATAAAAGCCTACTGTGAGTGCCTACCCTGGATCAGGCACTGTCTTGTTGGGAGTACTAGTACTAGACACTGTCTAGTACACAGAATCTCTGGTACTTCTAATAACCTTACAAGGAATCTAGGCAAACAGACTCAAATTTGTTAAAAAACTAAACAGGGTCCTACAGTTACTGGCAGAACAAGAACTAGAACACAGGTCTACCTAGTTCTTGCCTGATTAAGCCTCCATCTCCTAAAATTGAAGAGGGAAGAGAAATGGAAGGTCCGTGATGCCACACACCCTGGTCCTTAACCAGCATGTTTTCTTTATATTCTGGACATCTATTTAAGATTTTATTTGAAGCAAGGCTTCAATATGTATTTCATTTTCTATTTATCCATCCTCTATCACTCACTGCTGATAGGTTTGAAACTAAAGAATGCTATGCAACACTTGTAGTAACTCTTAAGCTTGGATCAAAATATAGTATATGTTGGAAGATCTATCACTGTGGAAAGCACCTGAAAGGGTAGAAAGGGCAGCCTGAAGACAGAAGGATATAAAAATTGGGCCATGTCCCTATAACACAGGGGGCTGGCTCACAACACTGGTTATGATGTTCAAAACTTATAAATCAAAGAGGTGCATCATTATACATTATATATCCATTTGTTGATACTGCTTTTCTGATTAGAAGATACAGAGTCACTTTAGGTAACTTCCATTTAATTTAACATTTATTTTCATTTTATATCCAGATGTCACATTTTCTACATTAAAATATAATCATGCTGACTCCCCCCCCCACCCCCTATACCCTCAGAGAAAAAAGGGAAGAACTTTACATAACTGGAAAGATGGAATGCACAGAGAAGTTGCTATTGCACCAAGTAACAAAGAACACAAAGAGACCAAACAGTAGACATGGCAGAAGTGCATAGAAGATAGCTCAGAACTCACAGCAAGAAGGAGCGAGAATTAAAAGGCAAAAGCTTTTAAATGCTATCACTTGTGCCACAAGGTTACCCTGAAAAGGCAGAGATGGGTCAGAAAACAGGATCAAATAGGGGATCTTCCAAAGGCTGCTCTCTAACAGAGTTTAAAATATCCATACACAGAAGAACTTTCTCCTCTCCACCTTACCCTCAGCATCTGGTAAACATTTGAGAAACTTAAACCACTGTTAGCATGTCAGAATGTAGAATGGATATGGGTTTTTCTTTCTTTTATTGTACCCCCACTCTTTCCAAGCAACAGTTCTATTAGTTATTTTAATTACGATTTCTCTGTAGGGAAACCCAGTAAAGATCATTAAGACAAGGCATCTCACTACTATCAGATCAATGCCAGCTGTGCAAAAGCTGCAGGATTCTATGTTACTCGGAGGGAGAACAGTAAGACACAGGAATCCCGATTCATAATGACTAAAGAGAAAAACAAAACTCCTTCTCTAATCTAGGCATTAAATAGGAAAGAGCAGGTGGACAGTAAAAACCGTCTGCTTAGAGCAGCAATACAGACCTATGGGCACAGCAACAATTCAAAAACAAATGCTCAGGGAAGAGCCCCTGGCTCTTCAGAGAGGAGGCTTCTTTTACACCTGATCCTGGCTCTAAATTGGAGATCAAAGCATTATAACTTCAGACAGTGATACTCTGGAGGGGGCTGAGAGGTAAGGTCAAGGAGACCCATATAATGAAGACATTATTAGGCAACTAACACCACCACTATGTACAAACACACACATCTGTAGGAAAATTTTACCTCCATCTCTGTAGCTATTTTAAAAACAGCACTGATGATCCAGGTTTTCTGAACAGGGGATATTTTAAAGTCTGTTAGAAGTTTAAAACATTTCAACACTGGCACAGTATGTTACCTATTCTTTGTTTTTAATTACAGGGTAACAAGGTAAACTCCAACACAAAGATGGGGGAGTGGGGGAGTGCAAAAGGAATAAAGAAAACAGAACCAGTATTTCACAAGTGTATCAAGCCAGCGATGCAGTAGCAGCTAATGCTTTGCAGAGTCTCGTGGGTAAAATTCACTCAGGGTGCTCTGAGGGATCCTCTTCAGCATCTCTTTGGGGAAGATTCGGAGCAGTTGCCAGCCAATGTCCAAAGTCTCATAGACAGTGCGGTTTTCATAAGGACCTTGGAAAAAATTGAAATTGAATGAATAAAGGCAAACTACTTACAACTTACCAGTGTTATTATTTATTACACTATATAGGACTACTGTGAGCATCAAGTATTAACAAAAAACAACAACAACAAAAAGACAAAGCAGTTAGGTCTCTTAACGCCAGATGCAACCAAATGTGTAAGTGAGGGTACAGAGAGTAAGTACCATTAGGAATCAGAGAAAAGGGAGAGGCCTGCAGGCTAGAGGCAGTGGGCAATCTAGCGTGTGTGGGACAACCATGTGGACAACTGGGTAGGATCTAAATACCTGGAGCAATGGAAACTAGACCCAATGTTTTGTCTATGGATTACTGAGAAAGGCAGTTTTCCAGGAAGAAAGGATGAATGTGAGGGAGGGCAGTACAGACACTTACAAAACCTTAAATGTCAACTGAATACCTTGAATAGGCCAGTTGTTTTCAAAGTTGTTACTAATTATTTTTAGTAGTAGAGTCATTCTTATCCTGCAAATAAATCTGATTTCTTAACTATGGAATCACAGTGGCTGGAATTCTGGTTTCTTTTCTCTACCAGAAAAACTTCATTTTTTATCTTTTTAAGGTATCATGGTTCTGCACTAAAAAAAAATACATATCTTTTTGGGTTTAAGGTTAACAAGAAATGCATCAAATAAATAGAAGAGTGTAGTGAGCATGATGCATTATTCCAAAGTTAACACATCTGTGTTGAGTACCACTGAGGTCAAAAATAGTGGCAAGAGAGAGACCAATCAAAACAGCCTGAAAATTGTACATGTGCTATGTAATGAAAACCATTACTGCCTTTTTACTAGAGACACAAATCAATACAATTAGTAATAAGTTTATTCTGGCAAATATTAGAGGGATATAGAGAGTCAGGAAAAGTGGTGAAAAAGCTGGCACTAATGACCAAGATGATGAGACAAGGGTTTGGACTAGGCCTTAAGACTCAAAGTTGGTCACAGATCAGTAGCTTTCCACATTATCCAAGAACTTGTCCAGATGAAGAATCTCTGGCCCCATCCAGTTCTACTGAATCAAAATCTGCAATTTAACAAGATCTCCAATTGATTCAAAAGCATATTAAAATTTGAGAAACACTGGACTAAGGTACACTAATGGAAATGAAACCAGAAGAGGATTATTTTAAATAAGAACAACAAAAATTAGTAAATATTTTGTTACCAGAGAATAAATGAATAAAGTTATGAATAATGCCCAATTACTGAGCTTGGACTAATAAGTAGGACAACGCTCATACAAGAGGTAGACAGATTGAAAAGCAAACTGCTAGGCAGGTAGTCAGCTTAAAAAATACTATGGGTTCTGACCATGCTGAGCCTGAGGAGATGGCAGCATAAGCAAAAGTATTCTAGTTGGCAATGTGAAATTAGAGCTTCATGAAGAGGATAAGGATCATACATAGCAATTTAGTCAACGGTAGAGGGAAAAAGTCAAAGGAAGTCAAAGGAAGGGGAAGCACAGAAAGAACAGGGAGCTAGGCCTTTAAAAACATAAACAATGTAGGAACAGGAAGATACAAAATCAGAAAAGGAGATGACAATAAGTGAATCACAAAAGCACCACACTACCAAAGCATGAGATCATTTCAGAGGGGTGAAGAAGAACCAGCAATGGAGGCAGCAGAGCAAAATGCCAGGTGTAAGGAAGGGAAAAGTTCAGATGGGAGCTAAATGGATAATGGACTTGAAGGCAGAGAGGAAGGAGCCAGAGGGCTAAGTGCAAAGACATGACAGGCAGTTGGAAAAACCTCTTCTCTAATTAGAAGGAAAATCATCTGGAGATCAATGCAAATTCTCTCAGAGTGGGAAAGAGATCTTCAAAACTATACATGAGCTTATGTTTGCAAGAAAATAGTCATCTTACCCTGAGCAATGAAGTTCCTCTCAAACTTCTGCAGAAATTCCAAGTAAAGAAGATCATCTGAGGTTAGGGCTTCTTCTCCAACAACAGCTTTCATGGCTTGTACATCCTTACCGATAGCATAACATGCATACTAAGAGAAAAAAAATATTTAAAAAAACACCGATAAGATTTTATAAATGTTAAAAGTAATCTGGGCTATAAATTAAGAGTATTTCTGTAGTTGTCTTTGTAAGAGACCACAGAAGGAATTTCACATTATTTACAAACACAATTCACATAAAGTTCATATGAAAGTACCAGATTTTATTATAAAGTAGCCTCATTGAGAAAGAAGTCTTCAGGCATGCAGTCCACAGACACTACTAACACTCTAAAAAATACACTTCCTCAGTATGTCAATGAGCTTACATTTTAAAGAGCATTTGAAAGTCAGAACTCATACCACAGAGAAATCCATCTCAAAGTTCAAGAAAAATATTTGTGGTATGAGTAGGTTTACCATTTTTACTTTAAGGTCAAAGGTATTTTTCTTTCTTTGCACTTGGTGTACAATCTCATACAACTACAGAAACCAAGGATTATGGGGCACCTGGGTGGCTCAGTCGGTTAAGTACCTGCCTTAGGCTCAGCTCATGATCCTGAGGTCCTGGGACCAAGCCCCACATTGAGCCCCACATCGGGCTCCCTGCTCATTGGGGAGCCCGCTTCTCCCTTTCCCTTTGCCCCTCCCTGCTGCTTGTGCTCTCTGGCTCTCTCTGTCAAATAAAAAACAGCAACTACAGAAACCAAAGATTCCATAGAATAAATAAAGCTGTATCTCTTAGTGTTCTGATGATTGTTTAATTTCTTAAGTAAGAAATTAGAGTATCTTTTTAGGAATATTCTGTACTTATTATTATGGTCATTAATAAAAACCTAAAATGGCCTTATGGCTTGTTTGTTTTTAATTTATCTTGTATACCATTAGATGTGGGTTTCAAGCAAAGGATTTTTAATCTTGAGTATCCGCAACTATCCTTTGAAAAAAAGGAAGACTGTTTGGTTCCAGTGAACAATTGTATCTTCCACATGTAACCTATACTAAAGTTTTACTCGTATGGGGGTAAGTACAGTGATATGGAAGAAAGATAAGAGGTGTAAGACAGCAAAAAGAATGGACTGAGAAAGGTGTTCATTTCCTCAAGAGGATATACATACCAGCTGGTTAGATACATCGGCATGATCCTTTCTGGTCATACCTTCTCCAATGGCAGACTTCATTAACCGTGATAATGAGGGCAGCACATTAATAGGCGGGTAAATCTTGAATAGAACATGAGAGAAAAAATACATTTAAATACAAAATTCAAGATTTATCAGTAGTAAAGAAGCATTTTGAAACTCATTATTATCCCTTAAATTACATAAAACTTCTATTTATCTCCTAGAGGAGTTCTAATATCTTCTCCTAGTTAGAAAATGAAGTGAGACTTCATGGCATTTCTTTTGAGAATCAAACTCAGAAAGTGAAGTCTACAAAAACCAATACAAGGTGACACTGAAAAACTAGATTTTCAACATTTGCTGACAGTATCAAGTCTAAATAGCCTCTGAGCTCTGACTCATATAATCACATACCAAATAAAAAGATTAACAGTAATTTCACCTAAACACTGATATTAGAAGCTGGAATCTGTTATAGAACCATCAATCTTTTTTTTGATTATTCAGTCATTAAGAAAATAGTATCTTGTCATTTAACAACATGGATGGGCCTTGAGGGGATTATGCTAAGTGATATAAATCAGACAGAAACAGATAAGTACTATTATGATCTCACTTCTATGTGGAACCTAAAAACAAAAAAAACATGAGCTTATGGATAGAGTAGACTGGTGGCTGCCAGAGATGGGGGCTGGGCAAAATGGGTGAAGGGGGTCAAAATGTACAAACCTCCAGTTACAAAATGAATTAAGTCATAAAGATATAATCCAGAGCATTGTGACTATAGTATGTATAATACTGTATTGCATATTTGAAAGTGGCTAAGTGACTAGATTTAAAAGTTATCATAAGGAAAAAGTATTTCATAATTATGTGTATTGATGGATGTTAACTGGACTTGATGTTGATTATTTTGCAATATATATCAGTGTAAAATCACTACTTTGTACTTAAAGCCAATATAATGTACTATTAATTATATATCAGTAAAGAAAAAAAATAGAAAAAACATTATTTCTGTACTAATAATAAGATTGGTAATTATACCCCCAAAATTCTTTGAGACCACTGGCTCCATTTTAAGGCACAAAAAAGAAAAGTGGGTACTTAAATCTTAATACTAGCACTCTTACCCACAATAGGTCTTGGTATAAAAAAATGACAACTATATAACCATATGGAAAATAAGTTGATATTTTCTAACAAAATAATTCCTAAAAGCAAAGTCAAAGTCACTAATCACGAAAGAGTAAATGAAGAATAGATTTCTAAGCTTTGCAGCATTGCTTAAATGTCAAATACCTGTCTATTGTGCAGCTGTCTGTCCACGTAGATCTGCCCCTCTGTAATATATCCAGTCAAGTCAGGGATGGGGTGAGTGATATCTACCAGAGGAAGACATCTGACATTAGTTAAAGTATCCATATCATATAAACGAATCACAGGAAGCCAGTGTCTGTTACATACAGCATTATATAAAACAGTGCTCTTTAATTTTTTGTGATGACAGAAAAGTTCTGTATCTGTGCTGGTAGCCACCAGCCAAATGTGGCTACTGAGTACTTGAAATGCGGCTACTTGAAGTGAAAAACTTTATTTCAAATTTTATCTAATTTTAATGAACTCTGGAATTTAAACAGCCAAATGTACCTAGTGACTATCATATTGGATGATTTTATTTACTGAGTTGCAGCACGGTTAGATATCTATTGGCACATAAAGTAAATTAGCTGCATTCAGGAAAAGTACCATTGTCTCCTAATTATTTCCCCCCAAAATATAAATAAAACTCCAATTTAAGCACAAAATTGCCTGGCAGAGGTTTGCCAATTTAACATATACTGAGAGAACATTCTCAGTTCATAAGCTATTCAGATGGATATAAACCATTTCAACATGGGAAGTACAGGAATGTTAGATAAGCAAAACACCACTATGCGGGCAGCACCAAGAAAGTTCTACAAAGCAAGATGTTTCTAAGTTAGTTGAATTACATAAAGTAATCTTACAGGTACTTTTTTGGAATAATCATTTTCAAGTCAGAGACAGTACAGTATGAATTATGAATTCAGACTGCGTGGGTTCTAAAACTATCACTTCTTAATCTCAATAGATTACTTTACCTTCCTGTGCCTCAGAGTAGAGCATTCACTTCAAAGCTGCTATGAGGCTCAAATGAGGTAATATTTATAAAGTATTAAAAACAGCACTCAATTATAGTGAGTTATTATTCTGAAAATACCTTGTAAAAATTGCTTTTTAAACACTGAGACAAGAAACAAAAAAGCAGTCATAGAAGGAGACTACTGACTTGTTTCACTCCTGAGCATAAACTCAAACAGGTACTGCACTGTGTGTCAAGTAAAACGGAGTCATCTTTTAACCGGCCCTCTGTCCTGAAAGTCTTGTGGCATTTACTATTTGTGCTCTTCATCTGACACTTAAGCTACCTTAACTTATTGGTGCATGTACATAAAAAATACCCAAATCAATCCAAAAGATCAAGTAACTTACATTAGAGAATGAATTAAATAAAAAAGAATTTCCTTATATCTAAATCAGTGTCCCACAAATAGCAGACACTCAGTAGTAACCTAACAAATGAAAATTGAAAATTATAATTACAAAGGAAATTGTTTTTCTTCTTCTACGAAAGGATGATTACTATGGGCAGTTTACAAATGAAAAATTTCATTTAGATACAACTCACCTAGTTAAGGTAAACTCTTAAAGGATAAACCCTCAGAAGAATTTGAGCTCTAAAACAAATGAACACAGGGGAAAAGGCAAACCAAGAAACAGACTCTTAATTACAGAGAAGAAACTGAGGGTTGCTGGAGAGAAGGTGGGTTGGGGGATGGGAAAACAGGTGATGGTGATGAAGGAGGGCACTTGTGATGAGCACCACGTACTGTATGTAAGTGATAAATCACTAAATGCTGCACCGGAAACTAATATTACAGTGTATGTTAATTAGCTGGAATTTAAGTAAAAACTTGGAAAAAAAAATTTTCAACTCAAACAGGCAGATGTTCTCAGAATCAAGTCCTTAAAATGTTTATGTCTGCTATAATCCAAAGACCAAAAACTTACCATCATTAGGCATAGTGAGAATAGGGATTTGAGTAATTGAGCCATTTCTACCTTCCACTCGACCAGCGCGTTCATATATCGTGGCTAAATCTGTATACATGTAACCTGGGAAACCTCGCCGACCAGGCACCTCTTCCCTGGCTGCTGAAACCTGACAGTAAGTCAAGGAGGAGAATGTCACACACCTGAATATGAAAAGTAAAGCTTAGAACACATTAGCTTGAACATACCCAATTGCAAAGCTGGAAGTATCATCTTTCACTTTTAAATACTGTCTCCGGAAGATAATTTAAAAATCTAGCAACACAACTTCAGATTATTCTGCAACAAAAATGTTGACAATTGGGGACCGAAAGTGTTTGCTACAATCTTATCACCATAATGCAAATCTTTAATTAGCTTGCTAGAAAAAAAAAAAATCTGCTTGGAATTTTATAAATCAAAGGAAGTTATTTTAAAACTAAGAGAACATTTTTAGTTCACAAGATCTATGTCATGCCATGGATCTTGCAATATTTATGTAAGCTAATGTTAAAAAGGTCAAAAGGGGAAGAAATACATCCCAGGAATCATCTGATGCAGCTTACATATTCAATTTAATCCTCACAACAATCCTATGAGGATTGTTGATAACCCCAATTTATAGTTGGGATCAAGGGTCAGTTAAATAATTTCCCAAGATCACAGAGCCAGGAGCTCGTTCATTGCACAAAATAAGAATAAATAGTCTTTCTCTTGGAGATATGCACATTATAATATAGCTGTGTATATTAATCGATAACCACCAAGAACCCTAAAGCACTGAGCCCAACTTTTAGGTGCTACTCTGGCACCTCCAAAACAGTATGCTATAGCAGTGTTATTCAAAGTGTGGTCTGCAGACCAGCTTTTATTAATGGATAATGAGATAACACAGAAAGTAGAATAAGCATTTAAAAACTCTAACGGTAATCTGGCAGAGCAATTTTATGTCCGTTGGATCTAGTGGGAAAAAAAAAAAAAAGAAATACCAGGGTTGTAAGTTACGTATGTCTTTAAAATATGCTTTTCTGGGACAGCTGGGTGGCTCAGTTGGTTAAGCAGCTGCCTTCGGCTCAGGTCATGATCCCAGCAACCTGGGATCGAGTCCCACATCGGGCTCCTTGCTCAGCAGGGAGCCTGCTTTCACCCTCTGCCTCTGCCTGCCACTCTGTCTGCCTGTGCTTGCTCTCTCTCTCTCTCTCACTAATAAATAAATTAAAAAAAAATAATAAAATAAAATATGCTTTTCTAATAACTCATTTTAATTGTACTTTAGAAAATTATTGGTCTGTGACAGACGGAAAGAAAAATGCTTCCCTGAAAAACCACTGCAGCAGAGTGAGATACGGTGATGGATCTCAGGGATTTTTAAGAAGCCAGATACTTATATAGAATGTCTCTTCAGAAGTTTTTTTATCCCCTTTTACATGTTTAAAAGAGTAACTTACTCAAAATTTCAGTATTAGAATGTATTAGAATGTATTAGAATGAACACCCCAAACTTCTGGGTGGTACCTGTTAGAACCTTAACACTGTTCCTAAATAAACACCATGTTTTCTGAAGGAAAAAGTTCTAAAAAGGGTGGTGTCAGAGTATGCTCTTCATATTAACAATAAAAATGAAATTCTGAAAAGGGTTAAAAATCGACAATCTGGACAAAACATCCTGGGAGAGTAATTGAACAAAGAGCTTGTATCATTTGCTGCCTTTTAGAGTCAAGTCTTAAATACATAGAGATGTGACAGTATGATAACTAGGCTAATAATTATATATAATTTATAATCATTTCAACTAGACAGAAAAGAAGTTGTATTTTCCTTTTCGATTAATTAAGGTATTCTACTAATATTTGAGTGATGAACCTTAAAAAAACATGAATAAAGAAAAATGAAAACTTGTAAAGAGACAAGATAACTCTGAAAAGTAACCCATTTTGAAAAAAAAGTTACCTCTCGAAGGGCTTCAGCATAAGAACTCATATCTGTTAGGATAACCAACACATGTTTCTCACATTGATAGGCCAGAAATTCGGCTGTAGTAAGAGCCAAGCGAGGAGTGATAATTCGCTCAATACTGAAATGGAATATTAAGTCCTTTGTTACTCCAATAAAAAGTCAAAAACATAAATATATAAATATAAATTAAAATATATAAATATATTTTAATTTATATTTTATATTAAAATATATCTTATATAAATATATAAAAATAAAAAGACAAAACAACATGTTGCTGGAAATTAGAGTCCCCCTTCAAAAGTTTTAAATAAACTGAGAAAATTTATTTAACTTTTAAGTAACTAAATAAATTTAAAAAATAAAAAACAATTATTACTTTAGAATAAGTAAGCAGTCATTTTTTTTCACAATAAGAACTACTTAATGCTACAAAGTTAGATTATTTTAGAAATGGACCCATAATTTCTCAGAACTATATTCCTCTCAAAATTGAAAGAGAAACAAGGAGGGAGGGAAGAAACAGGGGAGTGGCTAGATTTCTCAGGTAAGAGGAAAAGATCATTAAGTATGGTCTGGGTCCTAGATAATTTACATGTATTATCTCACTTAAAATGCACAACAACAGTATGAAACAAGTATTACTTATATTTCCTCAAAGAGAAAACTGAAATTCAGAGCCTGTGTGATTTGGCCAAAGCCAAGTAACCAGCAAGAAATAGAGTTGAATTTAATTAACCACAGCTCTCCCACTCCTAGCCCCATGTTCCTTTCATTGTCACATTTCACTTCCCTTGTCTTAGGTAACATTTTTGATCTGAAGCCCGAGTGAACAGAAAGAAACAGCTCTATTTACTCACGTTGGGTCATTAGCCAAGTTCAAAAAGAGGCAGACGTTGTCCATTGAGCCATTTTCTTCAAAGTCAGATTTGAAGAACCGGGCAGTTTCCATGTTTACCTAAATAGCAATGACTTCATCAGTGCTGGGAGAAGAAAAATTCTCAGTATTTCTGATGAAGGCTAATCTATGGATCTACACTGCTCCCTCTTTTGAAGTTTCAAGTACGCACAAAATTTCACAAAAGCCAACAGAGTAAACAACCTGCTCTGGGCATAAAGAAAATTACTTAAATTTTGCAGTCAACCTGCAATTGCACTACTGGGTATTTACCCCAAAGATATAGATGTAGTGAAAAGAAGGGCCATCTGTACCCCAATGTTCATAGCAGCAACAGCCACAGTCACCAAACTGTGGGAAGAACCAAGATGCCCTTCAACGGATGAATGGATAAGGAAGATGTGGTCCATATACACTATGGAGTATTATGCCTCCATCAGAAAGGATGAATACCCAACTTTTGTATCAACATGGACAGGACTGGAAGAGATTATGCTGAGTGAGATACGTCAAGCAGAGAAAGTCAATTATCATATGGTTTCGCTTATTTGTGGAGCATAAGAAATAACACAGAGAACATGGGGAGATGGGAGAGGAGAAGGGAGTTGGGGGAAAGTGGAGGGGAAGATGAACCATGAGAGACTGTGGACTCTGAAAAACAATCTTAGGGTTTTGGAGGGGTGGTGGGAGGCTGGGTGAGCCTGGTGGTGGCTATTATGGGAGGGCACATATTGCATGGAGCACTGGGTGTGGTGCATAAACAATGAATTCTGGAACACTGAAAAGAAATTAAAAAAATAAATAAAAATTTAAAAAAAATTGCAGTCAAATGTTAAATTTTAATCCAGAGTTTATCCAAAATGCCAAGTCGCAACTTCTCTGCCTAGAAATAAATCCAATGATGCATGTGTGGTTTTCTACATCGTTCTAATAAAATAAATAATCTTATAATGCCATACCAAAACAGAAAAAAATTATACTTACACCCATAGCAGCAAATACAATTGCAAAATTTTCCTCACTGTAGTCCACTACATCTTTGGATTTCTTTACCAAACCAGCCTGGCGACAGATTTGTGCTGCAATCTGATGAGAAGTACAAAAGAACTAAGTTGAAATTTAAAATAACACTTCTACAACAAAATAACTTTTATCCTAAACTTTTTGGAATTGCAATTATAATGAATGAAATTATGTTCTAAAGGACTTACCCAAAAAAGCTACTTTGTGCTTTTTGTAAAGATTTGTAAGAGTAAGCAAGAACACAGACATCAGGCATAGATTAAGATTCAATGTAGCTGGATTATATCAACAGTAACATTGAAAATTGCTGAAATGGGTATTGGGTACAAGTGAGTATTGTTAAAAACCTTTTATTTGGCTTTTTATTAACAATGAAGCATTTAGAAATTCTCCCTTGTTAAATTTTACACCAAACAGATCCTAGCTCTCACCTCATTGTGTGGTAAGCCAGCAGCAGAGAAGATAGGAATTTTCTGCCCCCGAGCAATACTGTTCATGCCATCTATGGCCGAAATGCCAGTCTGAATCATCTCCTCTGGATAGATTCGACACTGAGGATTGATTGGCTGGCCTAATATATTTCCAAAAGAGAAAATTTTAAGACATTAAGACTAAAACATATAAGCCATTTCTTTTCTCTCTTAAAAAAAATCAGCTATTGGGCACCTGGGTGGCTCAGTGGGTTAAAGCCTCTGCCTTCGGCCCAGGTCATGATCTCAGAGTCCTGAGATCAAGCCCTGCATCGGGCTCTCTGCTCCGCAGGGAGCCTGCTTCCCCCTCTCTCTCTGCCTGCTTCTCTGCCTACTTGTGATCTCTCTCTCTGTCAAAAAAAAAAAAAAAAAAAATCAGCTACTTTTTAAAATCTCAAACTATTTAAGAAATCTTCCCATTAGCCTTTTGTAGACTCACAAACTATATGGTAGCAGAACAAGTTCCTAAAGAAAAAAAGGTACAGTAAATAAGAAAAAAAATCCTAATTTAGAAGCCATTTATATTTCAAAGCAATATTCATTTCAGATATGCCATAGTGACATTTTATAATACCTTAAAATATTTACATAAAATTTTAAGATGATTTCTAAAAAACATAAATTTATTAAATAAAGCAATTAATGGGGACCACATTGGTTATCTACTTAAACTATCACAAAAATCACTCTCTATTTGACAAAGATATAAAACAGAGGCTATTTTCTTCAAAACCCAGAAACCCATTTATCATCTTACCCATGATGTCAAGAAAGTCTTCAGCCAGTACAACAGGACCCCTGTCGATGGGTTTGCCTGATCCATTGAAGACCCGACCTGTGAAACAGTAGCAAGACAGTACAGAGTGGACCATGACTCCAATAAGTAATTTTTAAGAAAGACTCCATGGAAATATGTTTAAAAGAAAACAAATCTCTGCTCAGAATCCATAACAACATCCATTTACCAAGCATATCCTCAGACACCGGTGTTCGGAGAATATCCCCAGTAAACTCACAGGATGTTTTCTTGGCATCTATACCCGATGTCCCTTCAAATACCTAGTGAGAAAGAGAAGTAATCAGAAGGGCAAAAGGAATTTAGATTGTAAGTGCTTAAGTATTATTTCTGTCTGCTCAACAGCCCATATACAGTAAAATACATATATACAAACTATTTTCAATATAACGAACAAAGAAAAGTCCACGGTGATGAACCAAACTGCCAACCTCTAGACCAAAGATCATGACTCTAGTCCAACTCCATCAAGCTAAGAATGTTTTTTACATTTTTAAAGGGTTTAAGAAAAAAAGAAAGGAAGGTAAAGAAAGGAAGAAGAATATGCATTAGAGACCTGAGGTGGTCCCATAAAGCCTAAAAAATTTATTATCTAGCCCTTTCAGAAATCTTGCTGACACTTGCTCTAGATTACTTTTTAGGGGAACATGTAATTTGAGAAAACTGGCATTTCCCATAATTGGTAACATTAAAACCTAGGTATTATAAGAGATGATTTAAAGAAAACAGGCTCAGATACTGCTAAGGTTTTATCCCGTAAGTTATAAATTTTGCCTTTCATCTCTCTCCTTCCATGTGATTATCTGCTTTGTTTAAAAAAAAAAAAAAAGTTTACCAATGGCAGTGGAGCTACTGGACTAGGATAGATATAGGTGGCTATCATTTGGCAAGACAACAAGAAATAATAATTTTTTTCTTCCCACAGTCAGTAATCAATCTCTAAAGATAGACTTACTCAATGATCTCTAGAAAAGGCAAGAGGTGTTCCTTATGTTTTTGTTCAACTGGCCAGATTTGGAAAGTGATGCTTACCTGAACCACTGCTTTGGAACCACTAACTTCTAGAACTTGCCCACTTCTCTTTGTGCCATCTGGTAATGTCAAGTGGACAATCTCAGCATATCTGGGAAACTATACCAATAAAATAAAGGGTCAATAACCAATATTTAAAAGGTCCCCAAATTACTCTATACGTTCTATCTCTATCATAGCATGTATACAGGTAAAATCTCCCTACCTCTAAACCACACAGGTATATACTGAGAGTCTGTAACATCCTCAGGTAGTTTACAACCTTAAAACACTTACACTGGCACGTGTAATTTGGTAAACACAGCATAAGGTAGAGAGAAAGGTCTTAAATCCATAAAACAGCAGCAATTAGTTTTTTCTCCTGTGTGTAAGTTTTAAACTTTGAGACTAAAGAAAGGCGCAAAACTTACAATAACCACATTTCCATCACTCAGAACTGATGTTTGCTTCTGGGCTGTGTGTGTACTCACCTGTATGCTTTGTGGGGAAGGGGATAAAATGCCAATTAAAAATACAATAATCATTATTATAATAAGATAAATGTGTCCTCAAATTCTCCTAACCAAATACATATTCCTCTTTCACTTTTAATATTTTAAAATGCAGTTTCCAAAAATAGATTTTAGTTATTTTACATAAATGACAACATACTAAATATATTATCCTGCAACTTTTCATCTTCTTCACTTGACCTTATGTTTTAGATCCATTTTGGTAATATTTACCTCATTTTATCAACATAATCTATTGAAAAGCACATCACTACTTTGAGTGATGTGAAGGAAAATATCTCTCAATTAAAATATGGTGCACACCTGATTTAAAAATTCTTGATTATGGAGATGGTAACATGAATAAATGGGCATCTTAGAATCAATGTTAAAATAAAACAAATGTAGCTAAATGACACAAGGCTATTCCAAATTTACACTATTACAAACATGCTACAAGAGCATTCTTCCATGCAGCTCCCTCAGGCCAAGTGTGTTTTCCCTAAGGTATTTGGTTACCAAGTGGTGGGCTACATACAGGCTGTGCCCATTCTATAAATTTTCAAGTTACTCTGAAAAGGAATTGTATTAATTTACAATCTCCCTAGCAGTATACAAAATCATCATTTCCCTACAACTATGTCAATCTTACATTACTGAACTTTAATTTTTGCCATTTTGATAAAGAAAAAATTAGCATCTTTTCAACTTGTACTTTCCCAATTTTCCTAGTATTAAACAGCTTTTCATGTTCACTGACAATTCAGACTTTATTACCTATGACTGGGTTATATCTCGTCTCTACATTCCCTATATTTCTTCCACTTTTCAAATGGATCTGCTTTTTCTTTAACGTGTAGGAGCTTTACAGATTCTGGATATCAACCCTTTCGTAAATATAGATTTCCACTCTGTTATCTTGCACTTTACTTATTTATTTTTTTTTTTAAGATTTTATTTATTTGACAGAGATCACAAGTAGGCAGGGAGGCAGGCAGAGAGAGAGAGAGAGGAAGGGAAGCAGGCTCCCCGCTGAGCAGAGATGGAGGGCTCGATCCCAGGACCCTGAGATCATGACCTGAGCCGAAGGCAGAGGCTTTAACCCACTGAGCCACCCAGGCACCCCTATTTTTGTATCTTATCATACAGAAGTTTCAAAACTTTTTAAGTACTAAAACGACTTGTCCTCCTTTATGATATGTGCCTTTTGTATCTTGTTTAGAAAACCTTTTAATTTAAATTTATACAAATGGCTTTTGATTTTGTCTTCTAAAAGGTTCTTCAGGTTTAGGCCTTTAATTCAATTGGCTTTGTTTGTGGTATGCAATTTTACTTTTCTCATTTTCATTCTTTTTCATATAGAAAACCAATTACCCCAATAATATTTACTAATACGCAGCACAACATGTCCCCTCTTGACCTGTACTGATGCTTTTATCATTGACCCAAGTCAAATACCCAGCGTGATAAGAACTGGTTTCAGAGTGCTTAATTTTGCTCCACTGATACAACTGCTTATGCCTGCACCCAATCTTTAATCTTAATTACTTTATCTCTAACGGATTCTGTTCCCTGGGTGGAATCAGTATATTTACTCTGAGTCCTTTCATTAACAAACATGGAATCTCCCTTTATTTTAAGTCTTCCAACAAAGTTTTACAGTTTTCTGTAAATAATGAATTCTGGAATATACAACACTCCTGATTTCTGTAGACTGATTCTTGTATCCAGCAACTGTGTTACATCGTTTCTAATAGTTTGCCCACTGAATGACTTGGTTTAGTTAATTGTAACACCAAGAAATGATGACTGCTGTGCCTTTTCCCTTCTAATAGCTTTATACCTTTATTTCTTTTTTCCCCCTGCAACACTGTTTAGGTTTCCCCCCAATAGCTTTATACCCTTATTTTTTTTCCCCCGCAGCACTGGTTAGGTTCTAAGTACAAAGACGGAGAGTGTGGGAACAACCAGGCATCCTCATCTTGTTTCTGAGTTAAATGAGAATTTTACCAGAGTCTCGTAAGTATGTTGTTTCCTATAGGTTATGGTGGACATCTTTTAAGAGGTTAAAAGTTTGTTCTACTCTTTATTTCCAAGAGACCTTTTCTTTCTTGCTTTTTTTTTTTTAATGGAAATGAATAACTTTATCAGATCCTATTTATTTATCGAGAAGGCCATAAGCTCTAGTTTAATCCATGAATGAGCTGACTTAAGCTAAGTTACTGATATATTTCTTAACATCAAATCATCTTTTTTTTAAAGATTTTATTTATTTACTTGACAGACAGTGATCACAACTAGGCAGAGAGGCAGGCAGAGAGAGAGAGGAGGAAGCAGGCTCCCTGCAGAGCAGAGAGCCCAGTGTGGGGCTCGATCTCAGGACTCTGGGATCATGACCTGAGCCGAAGGCAGAGGCTTTAACCCACTGAGCCACCCAGGCACCCCACATCAAATCATCTTTGTATTACTGGGATAAATTCTACTTTGTCATAATTCTATTTTTTTAATATAATTATTTTTGCTAATTTCCAATATATGAGTATATTTTTATTAAGAATTTTGGAATCTAAAAAATCCACAGTGCCAAATAATTCACCCGATAGGATCAACAGCTCTGTGATCACATCCTATGCATGCATGAAATCAGCTGTACTTCTCTAAAATAAAATTAAGGCTACCAAGGCCATAAAAAAAAAAAAAAAAAAAGAATTTTGGAATCTGTGCTTTTAAGTGAGGATAATTATCTTTCTTCTTTTCTAGTATTACCCTTTGTCTGGTTTGGAAATTTAAAATATGCCAATTTCAGGGATGCCTGGGTGCCTTGGTTGGTTAAGTGTCTACCTCCGGCTCAGGTCATGATCCCAGGGTCCTGGGATTGAGTCCCACATCAGGCTCCTTGCTCAGCAGGAAGCCTACTTCTTCCTCTGCCTGCCACTTTCCCTGCTTGTGTTGTCTCTTTTTGACAAATAAATAAATAAATAAAATCTTAAAAAAAAAAAAAAAGCCAATTTCATAACACGACTTGAGTAGCAGGCTCCATCTCTATTCTGACAAAATTTATGTAAGATTATCTGTTCCTTGACCCTTTAAATTAAAAAGCCACTATAAATCTGGAGTTATAAAACCATTCCTACCCCTACCTATCATTTATTTACCAGTTTTTCCTCAGCTGGAGCCCTACCCCAAGCAAACATTCAATGAAACTTTTTGAACACTCTTAAAGTTACTTTCTCAAAGATGTCTTCTAAAGTCTTTCTCCTTACTCTCATAGCACCCCACACTTAACCTTCATAGCACTTACTAATTAGGTATGTTTATCTGCATTATATTTGCTTCTCCCCTACATGATGCTCCACTGGGGGAGGACTCATGTGTTCACCATCATATCTTCTGTTCTGAGCTCAGTGTTTAACATAATTGAAACCTGAATATTTTGGGGGCACCAAGGTGGCTCAAGTCAGCTAAACACTGACTTCAGCTTAGGTCATGATCTCAGGGTCCTGGAACTGAGCCATATGTTGGGCTCTGCTTGTCCCTCTTCCAGTGCCCCTCCCTCTGCTCATGCTCTCTCTCCCTCTTCTCTCTCAAATAAATAAAATCTTAAAAGAAAAAAGAAAGGCAAATATTTTTGTTTTCAATAACATTTACTAACAAAAAGTTTCATGTTTTTAAAATGTAAGCCAAAAATGTTATCTAATAAAGACTACAGAAAAAAAAGCTTCCTATCTTTTCCTCAAAAATAAAAGTGCAGGCTCTACTCTTTCACAAAACATTAATGGGTACTGACCTAAACTTTGTGCAAATTGAGTACACTATATTGAGACTTTGAATCAAATTGCAGACTATGGGTATGAGACTGTGGCCCGGAGGTAAATTTGTTATGTTTAATCCTGAGGTTAATTTGTATAGATACCTTGTCATGCATAAAAATATAATCTTAGTGATAAAACTGAAGAAACAATGCATTTTGCCCTTTCTTTTATGAAATGTTTTTCAATTTCTTTTCTGCTTCTAGAGGGATCACATGCCAAACATATTTCCATCATTACTTTTCTCAACAAACAATAATTGTGTGCCTTTCGCCCAAACTACCCCACCATCAACCAGTACATAATTACTGTTCTAGAGAGCATACTATATCAATTATTTTCTCTGAAGATATTTTAATCATAAAGCTCAGGTAGGAGGCTTTCTGTAGGGTATTCAATTATGGTCTATATTCTACGTCACTTTTTCTATGATAACAGTCTTAGTGTTTATAATTCTTATGTACAGGTGTGGCTAAAAAAAAAAAAGATATAACTCCACATCCTCACAACAAACTAAGTAAAAACTGTTCTTTGCTTTAGGGCTTTAATTACTGTTGAGATAATCTGTTCTTGTTTGCTACCTGAATACCAGTGTCAGGCCCTCAAAGATAAAAGTAACTTTGTTTATTCACTCAAAGATCTTAAAATTTAGTAAAAAAAAGACAAATACTATTAACAAATAGTTATAACACATGGCAGTCTATGACAAGAACCAGAAGCTACCAGAGCTATACAATAACCTAGAGGTTATAAAACACACTCATATATTACTATTGTTTTTCCTCAGTAAACCTGTGAGGTAGGATTGACCAAAAAAAAAAAAAAATCTGCAGATGATGTAGTTTAACAGAATCCATATTAGATCCACCACTGGAATCCAGTCTTCTGACTTTTGATTTAAAACTCATCTCCTATGTAGCACTGACATACAGACCAAAAAGTGGGTTAAAAAATCACAACATAAAATTTAAAGTATACTGAACAGGACCATGTTTTTACATAAATGGTTAAATGATTATCGCAGTGGTATTACCTTAACATGATCTAAGATCACTAGTGGACCATTGACTCCTGATACTGTCTTGTACGCTAGAAAGAAAGAAAAGAATCAGCTTTAGTCGGACAGGACAACAACCTACAATTACCTCTGCAATATTATCAAAAAGCTCCTCTCTCTACGGCACTTATTATAATATGGAGCACTCAAACAGAAAATTTTTTAATTGAATTTATAAAATATACCTGTGCCTGTACAACTTTTCATAATCCACCTTCATCCAATCAAAACCATTTTGCATTCTTACTGTAAGTTACTTTGTTTTAAGGACCCAGAATACAAAAACAAAGAAGGCACAGAAGAGCAGAGTTCTTTCAAGAGTTCCCAGTTTTATATGGAGAAGGGGTAAGAATCAAGGGCTATAACAGTACAGAGGGTTTGTGGGAGCAGAGGAAAACCCCAGGTAAGGAGTTCTTACCTAAAAAAGGAAATGCTTTAAAGAAGAGGAGGCACTTAGCAAAGTAGATAAAGGAAAGTCTCAACAACTTTAAGCACAAGTGACAAAACTCACAAAGGAAATCTGAGAAAATGTCATCTGTGAGGTAAAAGCCATAATTAAATGATGTCATAAAAACTACAGGGAAAAGAGCTTTAGGAAGAGGGGAGCGGGTAATGGAATGAAAGGCCAGAGGTCAAATATGATCCTTAAACAAACAAGCAAAAAAAAAGTCAAATGTTACTGTCAGTTTAGAGGCTTCTATTTTCTACTGCAAGTTATTCTCTAGGATTAAACTACTAGTCTATAGGGCATGACTCAAATCCTTCATTTTAGAAAGGAGGTAGCTATCCTGCAACCCTACCACACCTACAAACATGTCAAATGTAATGGTAATTAGTATAAAACAGAACGTTCAGGAGACAGTAATTCTAACAATGTCAGAATTAACTAAATTGAATGATCAGAACAGTTGAAAAAAAAAATGAAGAAAACTTACTACAAGGCATTGAATACGTTGTGAGAAACTGTCCACCAACTGAGAATTTTTTACTTGCTTGATTTCTTCTGAGGTCTTGGGACAGAAATTTCTGGCACAAATGTAGACTTCCAAGAATGAGGAAACCATTTAATATATCTAGTCTGTCTACTAAAGGGGCTTGAGAACTTAAAAACAGGAAGCCAGTACCCTGGTACAAATGCCGAAAGCAGGAAAGCACTACTGGGGCACTTACTTGTCATTCATACTCATAGGACATTTAAACCTGATACTAATATTTGCCTGAATATCTACAATTGTAATAATCTCGAAAGAGGTTCCCAAATGACTTTTTTAACCTCAGATAATAAGAGGCAAGTCACAAATTAAAAAACTTAAGTTATCTGAATGGATGGTAATGTAAAACAATTAATCATTTGTTCCCTTTAAATTACAGAAAAACCTCAGCTGTCACACTTATTTTTTTAAGGAAATCTTCTCCATTGTATGAAAATAAACTAATACTCTTAAAAATAATTTCTACCTCTAAAAAATTTATTGTTCTCATTTTTAGTGTTCAAACACTCAATTTTTTAATGACTTTCTAAAACTGCTACATAGAAATGCAGAGAGAGCTACATTTGAAACATGTTTTTCTTAGAACCCAATTTTTTAAAATATAGGAATAGCAGCTCAAAACCTTTACTTAAAACAGAGATAGGAGTAGGATGTGGGCTGGTGGGGTTGGGGGAAGGATCCAGTTTTGAGATTTAGAAGCAACTGTTTTGAATAAAATGTAACCAACAAAATCCTTTAGGTTTTGAAAATTTTTTCCACCATGATTTCACCTCCTTTAACTTTAACTTCTACAACAAACATGCTTCAGAATCTCATGTTTAAATTCAAGCTCATTTAAAATTAGGAAGTTTTGCCAGTCACAAGCATAAGCATGACTGAGAAAAAGAAACACTACTCACTGTTTTTGCTGGAAACAGTGAATCAAGCTGACTTCTATTAAGATTCTACTTCATCAAAAGCAGTCTCTAAATTTGCAACAATGTATATAGCCTTTTCATATAAAAAGCCTACAAATAACTATTCAAATTAACTGATTAATACCTACACCACCAATATAATTCAATAAGTACTTGTCAGGAATTCTCACTTAATCTCCGTAAAAATCTACCAAGTTAAAGAAGAGAAAAATGACACTCAGAACTCAAGTAAACTGCCCAAGGATCTGAACTTAGAGTCTGGCTCCAAAGTCACTTGTTCTTTTAACTCTGTACTGCAGCTCAAATTCCAAAACAAACTGGTTGTTTTTTGTGGTCTGGTACACTCCTGTAATTATTTGCAAGACTTACATAGCTATACTAACTCAGAATAATTTCAGGAGGCTGTAACTTAGCTATGAAAAAGTAAGCTATTTTTACTATTTAATGCACTGGACAGTATTTTTCTTGTGTCTACATTTTGTCACTACTGCTAAACAATCTTTCTCAAATGGGAGTATAGACACTGGAGGAGTTTTTAAGCAGAAAAGGGAGAATCTAATGAGATGCTTACTTCAGCAGTTTCCCCTCACTGCAAAACACACACACACACAAAAAGCAAGGAAACTACTTCGGATACAAATCAGAGCTTAAAGAACATGGATGATTTTTTTTTTTTTTTAATTTATTTGTTTGACAGACAGAGATCACAAGTGGGCAGAGAGGCAGACAGCGAGAGGGGGAAGCAGGCTCCCGCTGAGCAGAGATCCTGATGTGGGGCTTGATCCCAGGACCCTGGGATCATGATCTGAGCTGAAGGCAGAGGCCTAACCCACTGAGCCACCCAGGAGCATGCATGATTTAAATTAAACTGACATATACAAATTGAACACTAACAATAACCCAAACCCAAACAAAAATATCAACAAACTACATTTGGAGAGTGTTTTGTACTTACACAGAATGTCTTCAGATAGGTTACCTCATTTCAGGCTCACAAAATGCTGGGAGGTAGGCAAGCCTTATATACCCACTCTACATTTAAAGAAACTAAGGCTCTGAAAAATTTGTTACTAAAAGGGAGAACCAGACTTAGAACTCGTTTTTGTTTGTTTGGCTTCCCCCACCCCCCAACTCCAACTCTTTTCCTTTTCTATGACTTTATAATATCTCTGAACTTAGTCTCCAATATAATTAAAAAATATAGATGACACAGTTCTAACATTTGGATTACAAACAGGTACTAGAAGACAGTTTATATAGCAACTATAGCTCTTTTCCATAATAATAAAATGTTTAAAAAAATACAAGCAGAAAAAATGATATCAAACCCTTATTTAACTCTAAACAGTATTTATCCAGCCTTCCTCACTATTATCATTAATGGCCCAAAGCAGAGAGAACAGTTTCAAGTAAAGCTGCCAAAGATATTATAGCTGCTCTTCTAAAAAGTCAAAACTTATTCACAAGTTATATAAACATTTCTGTTTACCAAAATAATGAACACTCTTCTTATGAAAATTTCCAAATGAATAAGAAGTTAGGTCTGCAGGGGATAATCAGAATTTCTGACAACACTGACACAAGTTACATTACATGGTGAGCACATTTTAAGACCAAAACGTTACATCTTTGATTCTGAACTATTAAACAGGCAATAAGTATTTATGGAGTAATATTTCAAAACCAAAATCTACAAAGGTTTTTGTAGAAGCATATGTTCTGTAAGATGACATCCTCTTCCTCCTGCAGGATGTGAGATTGTTCAACACTAGTAAGGCCACTTAATGATTGTGAAATTTTCAACAAGAAAATTGGATAGTCATTGCACAAGAGATCCAGTACTCTAGTCTCTACCTTATTAGCAAAACAAAAATCCCCCGGCAATCATCATCTATTGTGCAAGAACAGTAGAGACCCACACCCTGACAGGTGGACAAAAAGGGAGAGGTTCTAGAAAAAGTAGACTTATGATTCCTTTACTTGATTTTTTCATTGAGGCTACCTCTGCTTTATGAAATAAGAAACAAGGTTAGTTCTGATCTAAGGTCTCAAGAACAATGGAGATTATCTAATTCAAAATGTTCAGTATCTAAAAGTTCAGTATGTATTACTGAACTTTGCTCAAAGTTTAAATAATTAAGTTTTCTTTCCTTGTGAATTTAGAGATTCAACTAAAGTGCTCAAGATTATTCTAAGGCTGTGCATCTCATTTCCCATTTCTTGTTAACAGATCCAATATCGTGAAGTTGTTTTAAAACAGGATCCAATTTGTACAGTGGTACTGCCAATATTATTAGTCCCATTCCTTCATTCAAAAGCACACATTAAGTAACTACATTAATATGCCATCTAAGACAGTATAATCAATCTTTAGAAAAATTAAGAGGTTAATCAGTATTTATTCAGAAACAATTAGAACTGTTGGGCTAGAATAAAGAATATGGCAATTTAAGAAAAGGATGATATTCAAATGTAGTTAGCTGTTAGCCTAAGTATGGAATCATTTATGCTATTCAGAATAACCCAGATACAGAAAAGTAACTCAACCAAGTGTCCCAATTCCCTACTCTGATTCCAGCCACATTGAGAATCTACTAAACTATTAGAACAAGGTTTAAATGCAAGTTATAAAACAATTACAAGACACCTTCTATGTGTCAAGTACTGTGATAGGCAGTGAGGATACAAAAAATGGTTCCTGAGGTTCAGTTTTAACCATTATATTATAACAATTTTGTCAGGAGGAATCTCATCTGGAATTCTTTTTTTTTTTTTTTTTAAGATTTTATTTATTTGACAGAGATCACAGGCAGGCAGAGAGGCAGGCAGAGAAAGAGGAGGAAGCCAGCTCCCCACTGAGCAGAAAGCCCAGATGCGGGGCTCCATCCCAGGACTCTGAGATCATGACTGAGCCAAAGGCAGAAGCTCCAACCCACTGAGCTACCTGGGTGCCCCTCATCTGGAATTCTTCAGCCACTGGCTAAGCACACAAAGAATACTGAAAAAGCGTACTCATCTCCCTTAAGGGTTAACAATCATGGAGTACTCTTGAAACAATTTTATTATTTCTGTTGATACTCTTTGAACTGACACAGAATGAATAATAATATGCAAACTGACTATTGCACCCCTATAATCTTTTCCTAGAAGCACCACTAATATCTGTCTACCCAAAGAAAAGTAAAGCATGCAAATGCAGTTCATAAAAGAATATGAATTATTAGGTATAAATTTATTGTCAGAATCTATAGAAGAATGCATCATCAGTTAATTTCTTTGAAACATTCACTTCAGCTTATATAAACCTCCAGTAAGCATTCTCAGATAATTCAGATTAATTCCCACTGTAAAAAGCACATCTCAGCAAACCATGGAATCAACTGTATTTTTCTTCCTCCTCATACTGCAGTGCTGTCATATGACCTAGTGACAGATCAGGATAGGATTAGTCAGACTGGAGGGCGGCTAGACTGAAACACTTCCATCTGAAATTCTTTTTAACCAATGAGCCACCCACAAACAAGCATTCTGGCAACTAACCAGTGCAAACATAGTCTCACCACCTGGGGAAACATCAGCTTCCCAAGTTTTAAAAAGAGTCTATTTCCAGGGCTCATCCCGAATTCTGAAGGAAGCTGTGAAAAGATCTGCTGCTGCACAACTGTACTGGTTAGTAATAAAAAAAAAAATTACCTTTGGAACTACTGGGTAGTCCACTTAAAACCGCATTTATTAAGGCAGGTTTGGTTTTTGTTGTTTTTTTTTTTTAAATAATCACAGCACTTGAACACGCATGTGATATATTCTGCACATACTGCTATATAATATGGGGGCGCCTGGGTGGCTCAGTGAGTTAAGCCTCTGCCTTTGGCTCAACTCATGATCTCGGGTCCTGGGATGAGCCCTGCATCCAGCTCTCTACTCAGCAGGGAGCCTGCATCCCTGCCCCTTCTCTGCCTAGCTTTCCACCTACTTGTGAATCTGTCAAATAAATAAATAAAATATTTTAAAAAATACTTTATAATATGGCCAAAGCTGCTTGGCTTCCCCAAGATAGCCTTGCACTTAATTGTGTTAGATTTAACTTGTCAGTAAATGAAGAGACAATGGTTTAAAAAAAAAAAAAAAGGGAGGACCAACGAGAATTAAACGAAATTTCAGAGGCGCCTGCTGGCTCAAGTCAGTTGAGCAGGTGACTCTTGATCTCAGGGTCCTGAGTTCAAACTCAGTGTTGGGCTCCACGCTGGGCGTGGAGCCTACTTTTAAAAAAGAAAGAAAGAAAGAAAGAAAGAAATAGAATTTTAGTTTCTGTTCTGCCAATAATTGTTTAAAATCTGGCAAGTCCTGTCCCTCCCAGAACCTTAGGCTTCCTACTGTAAAATGAGAGGGTTAGACTAGGTGACCTACAGGGTACTTTTCAGCTGTAGCGTCTCTGATACCAACGTGTCCTCCTGTGCAGCAGCCCCTCCACAGAACATCTCCCTCTGGCTGCGGGCCTGACCTTCATCAACGAAGGGCCAGACCACGTCAGCGATGGCACTACTTAGTCTCCCTCGGAAGAACTCCTGACCAGCCCTGAAGATCTACACTGGTGGGAGGAGATGGGAAGGGGCGTTCCCTCGACCCCTACATATCCAGCTGAGGTCAGGGAATGATTAAGATTGAAGTGACAAGAAGCTGCCTTTCTTTAGAGACAAGAAGCAAGAGCCCGAGGGTGCTCCAGTCAGGAAGTTGGAGAGGGCGGGTCAATAGCCAGGAGCCCACCAAGCCCCGGAAAAAGTTCTCGTCGATGCTCTTGCCCTCCGCCCACCTATGTTACGAAAACATCAGGTACACTCAAATCTCCTTCTAGAGACAGACTAATGAGTCAGAACAGGTGGGATGAGAAAGGGAAAAATAAATCCCCCCTCCCCCGCTAAGCAGGTGAATGGAAACAAGAGGCTGAGCTAAGGAGCAAGACAGGATTCGTCTTTTTCTCTGATACTCACTGAGGCGAGGCTGGGAAAGGTAGTTCCGGCTAACTGCCAGCGCTTGCTCCCGAGATCCCACCACAGGCCCACTGGTGGGCACGGGTAGCTCGGGTGCGGCCCCGTTCACGATTCCCCGCATCGCCCGCAACGCCATCTTGTCTCCTCCGTCCCGACTGGCTCCGCAGCCGCCCCGCGCAGGCGCAGATATAGCAGAGGCGGCCTGCGCTCCCGGCTCCGCCCACGCCCGCGGCGGAGCGCCGGCCTCGCCCCGCCCCCTTCGCAGCGCGCCTCCCGCAGCCTCGTGACTCGAGTTCCGCGTGGGCGGGGCTGAGCCGGCGCACTGGCCAGAGGAGCTGACCAGCGTGCTGCGAGGGAGGGCGCTGGGCCAGGGACAGAAGAGAAGCGTTGAGAGGGCCCCAGATAGAAAAAAAGGGACGACTTAAGAAAGAATGAGAAGAAACAAGGGAAAAAGGATGCGCATGAAGGGAGGGAGGGGGAAGAAAGGCAAGCACGTACAAGAAGAGGTCAACTGGTGTCCATTTTCATGACACTGAAAGTGCTGAAAAACCACTTTGAAAAACAAAAAACGTTAAACCTATTCTAGTGATTAACGTAGGGTAGTATGTGCTATCATTTCTTGCACTTTACTGTCTTCCTATCTGATTTATTCACTGATATATCCATTCAAAAAACATACAGTGGATTATTTAGGACGGTGTGAAACACAAAGTGTAATATCTTTCAATATTATTTTAAAGAGAGAACTCATACAAAAATGACTAGGTGGTTGTAGGAGGTGACAGTCCAGGCGTAGGGCCTGAGTGATTGAATTGATTGTGGTGCTGTTTATAGGTACAGCATAGAGAAGGAAGTAAAAAACCTCGTCAGTGGTGGTGGAGAAAAAGAGAAAAGCTAATTGGGGATGTGTTAAGTTTCCAGAAATCTCATTCTGAATGAGATTTCTAGTGAATTATACAGGTCAGTGCCTCACAAAAAGGTATCTAGACTAAACCGAGATCAAAATTTCTGACTTATCACCAGGTACCTAACACGGAAATAAAATATGTAGGTCAGAGCATGTGTGTACTGTGGGGAGATGCTAAAGATCATCTCTAAGGGATCACTAAGATCAGGGGATGAATAAATGAAGAGTGTCATGCAGTCAATTTTGGAACGATATTAGAGTTGTGAAAACCTAGAACACGTGTCCTGGATGCAAAAGGAAAAGAAAATCTTTAGGAAAGATTATTGTATAATGCCGAAAACCGAAGAGAAGGGAAGTGATTGAAGTATTAGAAATACTCATTGTATTTGGGCATTAGAAAATCATTGTGATATGCTGGGGAGATAGATGCTTAATAGAGAACAATAACCTTTTGTACATATATGAAAATTTTAGGGTTTGAACTGTACCTCTGGTCGGTATATTACAAATTAAGTGAACATTACTTGGTTATTTCAAGACTATTCTAGGTGAATCTCATCTCATTCTAGGTGAATCTCATTATCCCTTCGGTATAAATGCTCACAGCTCTTTTGAACCATATCACTGAAGCAAACATTCCTTAAATTTGAGTGATACTGAGCATCATTTAGTATATCTTAATAATTATTGAAAAGAAAGGGAAAACAATGAGACACCATTTTGTTTTATGAGAATAGCAATAATTAAGTTGCTATTGCTATTGAAACAAGAATTTTCATTTTATTGCTAAAAATATAATCGATATATTATCTAGAGAAGCAATCTGATTGGTATCATATTCATCTGTCTATCATGTATTTATCTATGTCAGTATATAGGATAGATATTTTCAATTATATATAAATTAGATACATATACATCACATATATTATTATATGATGTGATCTGTATTAATCTATATACACATATACACGGATATATACAGTCATATTCATTGAAACATTTTGAAATGCCAAAAACCTAGAAATAATCTAGATGCCCATTCACAAGTTACGGCCTATCCAGTCAAAGGTATTCTTTAACCTTTGAAGAATTCATAGCCTTAAGTGTTGGAATTAAAAATAAAAAAATCTTTCAAAATACATTACTAAGTTTTTTTTTTTTTTTAAAGTAATTGCAGGGACGCCTGGGTGGCTCATTGGTTGGACGACTGCCTTCGGCTCTGGTCATGATCCCGTGATCCCATGATCGAGTCCCACATTGGGCTCCCAGCTCCACGGGGAGTCTGCTTCTCTCTCTGACCTTCTCCTCACTCATGCTCTCTCTCACTGTCTCTCTCAAATAAATAAATAAAAATCTTAAAAAAAAAGCAATTGCAAAGTAGATTAATTTGTATACATTTCTTTAAAGATTTTATTTATTTATTTGACAGACAGAGATCACAAGTAGACAGAGAGGCAGGCAAAGAGAGAGAGAGGAGGAAGCAGGCTCCCCGCTGAGCAGAGAGCCCGATGTGGGGCTCGATCCCAGGACTCTGTGATTATGACCTGAGCCGAAGGCAGAGGCTTTAACCCACTGAGCCACCCAGGTGCCCCTAATTTGTATACATTTTAAGTAGTATATAAATATGTAGTATTGTAAGTATATATGTAAAAGTTTATATAAGTATAAATGTAGTTAGTTGTAAGTATAAAATATATATGTAGATATATGCATATATGTGAGAGAATTCTACTTTTTTAAAAAAGATTTTATTTATTTGAAAAAGAGAGTACAAGTAGGGGAGAGGATCAGAGGGAGAGGGAGAAGTAGACTCCCTGTTGAACAGGGAACCTGACATGGGGCTCGATTCCAAATCCCAATATCATGACCTGATCCAAAGGCAGATCCTTAACCATCTGAGCTACACAGGCACCCCAAGAGAATTCTTTTAATTTAATAACCTGTCTGTGTAGTTTCAGTCATTTAATAGATTTTTGCGCTGAGTTTTTTTTTTCCATATATACAATAGCTTATTTTTTTTTCTTATAAAAATACAATCTGATATTCTCATGTTAATTTTTCATGATAGTAGGTACATTTCAAATATGAATATCAGGGGCATCTAGGTGGCTCAGTGGGTTAAAGCCTCTGCCTTCAGCTCAGGTCATGATCCCAGGGTCCTGGGATCGAGCCCCGCATCGGGCTCTCTGCTCAGCGGGGAGCCTGCTTCCCCCTTTCTCTCTGTCTGCCTCTCTGCCTACTTGTGATCTCTGTCTGTCAAATAAATAAATTAAAAAAAATATATGAATATCAAACTATCAGCTATTGTTATACCTGTTTTTCTTGTTTTCTTAAATTTTTTCAAACAAGTAATACAGTAATTTATTCTTTCTCTTTTTTAAATTTGCATAACACAAATAAATCAAGAGTTTCTCTTGATTCCCATCCAGTTCCATCCAGAGGGAACCAGTCTTCTCAATTTGATGGGTATCTATACAGATTTGAGGTGCATGTAAGTATTTAATATAAATAAGATGATGTTGTACGTACCATTCTGTGTTCTATAACTTGCTCTTTTTATTTAATAATAAATCCTAGGCCTCATTTCATATCAATGCATAAAAATTTACTTCATTGTTTTGAAACTTTACACAATATTCCATAGTATAATCTACTGTAGTTGATTTAACATCTCCTTTTTATGAACATTTAGGTTGACTCTACATTTTGAATAACAAAAAAAAGTGAATTAATATAATTACACCTTTTATCTTTTTATCTTAGGAGTAGTTCAAAATTCTTAATTTTTAAAAAGTTTTGTGTAATTGTTCTGCAAGCAGGAATCAGTTTTGGTCTACAGTACATAAGCAAAGTATTAACCTCAAAATTTATTTTTTTAATGTTCAATTTAAATTCAATTTCAGGGGTGCCTGGGTGGCTCAGTGGGTTAAGCCTCTGCCTTTAGCTCAGGTCATGATCTCAGGGTCCTGGAATTCCTGCTCAGCAGGGAGCCTACTCCCCCTCCCCCCCCCCGCCTCTCTGCCTACTTGTGACCTCAATCTCTCTCTGTCAAATAAATAAATAAAATTTTTAAAAAAATAAATTCAATTTCATTAACATATATTGTATTACTAGTTTCAGTGACTCATCAGTTGTTTACAGTACCCAATGCTCATTATATCAAGTGCCCTTCTTAATGTCCATCACGAATTTACCCCATCATACCACCCACCTCCCCTCCAGCAACCCTCAGTTTGTTTCCTATAGCTAAGAGTCTCTTATGCTTTGCCTTCTTCTCTGTTTTCCTCTTATTTTATTTTTCCTTCCCTTCCACTATGTTCATGTTTTGTTTTTTAAATTCCATGTATGAGTGAAATCATATGGTATTTTTTTTTTCTGGCTGACTTATTTCTACTTAGCATAATACCCTCTAGTTCCATCCATAACATTGTAAATAGCAAGATTTCATTCTTTTTGATGACTGAGTAATATTCCATTGTATACGTATACATATACATTTCTAATTTGCATTCCCCTGATAATTAATGATGTTAAGTATTTTTTTGTGTGTCTTTTGGCCATCTACATGTATTCTTGGAAAAATATCTATTCAGGTCCTCTGCCTTTTTTAATTGGGTTATCAGTTTTTTTAGTATTGAGTTTTATAAGTTCTTTATATATTTTGGATAGTAATACTTTATTGGTTATGTCATTTGCAAATATCTTCTCCCAATTTAATAGGTTGTCTTTTTGCTTTGTTGATGGCTTCCTTTGCTATGCAAAAGTTTTTTTTTTTTTTTGGTGTAATCCTAATAGTTTATATATATATATATATATACATATATATATATTTATGTAATATATTTATGCTTTTGTTTCCTTTTCCTCAAGAGACAAATCCATGAATATGTTGCTGAGGCTGATGTCAGAGAGATGACTGCCTATGTTTTCTTCTAGGATTTTTAATGGTTTCAAGTCTCATATTCACATCTCGAATCTGTTTTGAGTTTATTTTTCTGTATGGTGTAAGAAAATGATCCAGTTTCATTCTTTTGCATGTCTGGTTTTCCCAGCACTATTTATTGAAGAGACTGTCTTTTTCCTATTGTATACTATTTCTTCTCTTGTTGTGTCTGTTTTGTGTCAACATCATACTATTTTGATTATTATAGCTTAGTAAGATATCTCAAAATCTGGGATTATGACGCTGCCATCTTTGTTCTTCTTTTTCACAATTGTTGGCTATTTGGGTTTTTCTGGTTCCTTACAAATTTTAGTATTATTTGTTCTAGTTCTGTGAAAAATGCTACTGGTATTTTAATAGGGATTTCATTGAATCTGTAGATTGTTTTCGGTGGTATGGACATTTTAACAATATTAATTCTTCCAATCTATGAGCATGGGATATATTTTCATTTGTTTGTGTTATTTTCAATTTCTTTAATCAGTGCCTTATAGTTTTATAATATAGGCCTTTAACCTCTATGTTTAAGTTTATTCCTGGGTACAATTATAAGTGGAATTGTTTTCTTAATTTCTTTTTCTGCTATTTCATGATTAGTGTATAGAAATGCAACCGATTTTGGTATCTTAGTTCTGTGTCCTTTAACTTTAGTGAATTCATTTATTACTTCTAATAGATTTTAGTAGAAGGATCTATATTTGATGGAGTACTAGTATACATATCATATATAACTAGTGGATTTTAAGTATATGGAACTATTTGTATAAAATAATAGTAAAAAGAGCTAAACACGAATACATACCAATTGCAATAACATAAAACACTTTTGTACGCTGATAAAAATCAGGAGACATTAAGCAGTGATATGAATAATTGATATTGCATTTTTAAGGATTCTTTTTTTTTTCTTTTAAAGTAGAAATTAACTATCTAAACTCATATACTCAAGCAGACAGTGTAACCTGAGGAAAGGAATGGAATACAGTATTAGGGTTAAGAAAAGGAATGGAATACAGTATTAGGGTTAAGAGACTCTGGAGCCAGACAGATTTAATTTGAGTCCGGATTTTATTAGTTCTATGACCTTGAAAAAAATATTTGTTTATTTATTCTTTCTAGGTCTCATTTGCAAACTGAGAAACATAATACTACCTTTTTCATAAATTTGTAAGCAATAAAAGAGATTGATTTGGCAAATAGCAAAAGCTAAATATGTTTCAGCTAGAGTTATTATTATATACTCTGACTGATCAAACATTTACATATTAATTGCTATATGTTAGATTCTTTTCTATAGCTTTTATAAATTTCATGTCTCCCTAACTAGTTCATAGTAAGCAGACATTAAATGTTGTAATTTTCTTGTGTCTTATATATATAGTACCTAGCAAGGCAACTTGCACATAATATTTAATACATACCTATTAGATGAATCAAAATGTGTTACTCTTTTTCTAAAGATGAGCAGCTCTTCACCAATCTTATACTTCCATACAGAGTTTTTTTTTTCTTTTTCCTAAGGAATACTCATCCCATATGCTGGTTATTGCCCTTTTATTATTTGCTGAAATCCTGTCCTTACTTTACCCCAAAGGAATACAAGATAGCTGGCCCCAGCAGTAGGGAACATGATCAGAACACGAGACTCAGAGTCAGCAGCTCCAGTCTCAGTGTGGACTATCTCTTATTGCACAGTGTGACTTTGGGCTGATTCTCAATTCCTTCTGTCAATGAGCATCCATATGTCAGTGAGAAAGATTTTTATGTGATAGTTCTCAAGGAATTAAAAGAAGGTGTCTAGAAATCAACATCTCAGAAAGAAATGAAAAAGCTTATTCTTTTATTACAAATTATTATTGGGGAAGATAATCAGAGAAGGGAAGTGAAAGAAAAGCTCATGCCAGTGATCTAATTTTCCCCATATACAGTATCTCTCTTCACTTGCTGGAAAATTTTGATCAAGGAAAGCATTGTGAAGACAAACCACAGTAGATTAAATAAACAGAGCTGTAAATTTCCATGTAAGAATGCAAAAACCAGTGTGAAATCATCTATGTAAAATTTTTTGCATCATATGGGAAAGGAACCTAATTAATTCCTGCATATGGGTGTGGGTGTATTGTGTGTGTGTGTGTGTGTGTGTGTGTGTGTGTGTACTTTCTCGTTGTTGTTGTGTTGGTTATCTTGTATTTCTAACCATCAGATGGAAAGTGAGCTTTATAGGTTGAAAACTGTATTGACTTCCTGAAAACTGATCTTTGGTTTTATTTTGTGTTATTTTCAATGTCACTAGGGTCACTGATGTGTTGTGGAAAGGAAGGGAACAATAGAGGGCCCCCTACACTCAGAGCAATGGCTACTGAGCAAGTGGTACAAATGTTTAAACATGTAAATCCAAGAAAAAGACAATGGTTGGAAGGTCCTTTACCAGGTGCTGACTGTATCATGCATGCCTAGTAGTGTAAAGTGGGAAAAAGTTTGAAATTCCAGGTATCCCTTGTCAAAGCCTTTCTTTTTTTCCCTCAGATCTAAATAGCCTTTTCTTATCCTAAATATTTCAAACAAAAGGAAATCAATTGGATAAATGCTGATGTGTTTTTTTGATGGAATATTATTCAGACATTAAGACAAAAAAAATACCTTTTATAATACAGTATTAAGTTGAAATTTTATATAAAATGGCATACACAATATAATCTCTATTATCTATATGTGTACACATACCCTCAGAGAAAATATTGAAAAGGAATATATGTTATCAGTGGTGGCCTTTGAGTTATGGGAAGTTTTGTATTCTATCTGCCAAAATTTTTTTTCTTTGCTTCAGCCTCCATTACACTTTTTAATCAGCAACAAAATTAAGAATGTTAAGATGTTTCTGTTTAAAATGTACAGTTTTGGGGTCACCGGGTGACTCAGTGGGTTAAGCCTCTGCCTTCAGCTCAGTTCATGGTCCCAGGGTCCTGGGACCGAGCCCCACATCGGGCTCCCTGCTCAGCGGGGAGCCTGCTTCCCCCTCTCTCTCTGCCTGCCTCTCTGCCTACTTGTGATCTCTCTCTCTGTCAAATAAATAAGTAAAATCTTAAAATAAAATAAAATAAAATGTTCAGTTTTTATTTTAATAGGTAGAAGTTTTGACTAGTGGTAAAATAGGTATACAATCAGGCAAATGAAAAGTTCTGTGTTACAGAGACCTGGAAGGAATTTGGGTCAAAGAAAGTAGTGACAGATGACACAGAGTTAGCATTGGATAAGAACTCATTTTTTTTTTACCTTTCAGACTAGTTTATGGTTATTTGACTTGGAATAGACAATAAGAATCAACTAGATATAACTGCACAATTTGCAGGTGAGGAACCTGCAGCTCAGGGAAATAAAGTGATTTTCCCAAATTTCAGAAGCAATATAGTAGCAGAGCTAAGAAGATAATCTAACTTTCCTAGACATTAGACCATGGTTTATTTTTGTTTTTGTTTTTGTTTTTTGGTCTTCAACTGCCCAGTTTTTTTCTCTGTCACCTGTGTATACATTTCTTTAAGTCTGGGAGATTCCCTCTGATGCAGAGTAATTATAGATGGTCTACTCTATCCCTATTTAGGGGTCCTTTGGAAGACTAAACTAATTCTCATAAAGGTGGGGGATTCTGATTCTCTGAAATGAGAATCTGAGACCCAGACACTGACCTGGTGTTTGCCTGAAGCTCCTACTTTGGTTGCAAAGATGACATGGGAACAAGCTAGACTTAGAATATCTGGGATTCTCTGGAAAAAATTGAGGGATTTATTCTGATCTGGATCATCTGTGCTGTGCCACTAGTTGTCATGGCAACATGCCTGTACAATCTCAATGTCTCAATCTGACCATGACTAGGGAAGGCCTCATGTATTCATTAAAGAAGTACAGTTAACACTTAAATGACATTTTCTATCAATAAGTGCATATTGAATGAATACTGGTAATAAACTCAACATGGTGCTAGGCATTGGAAAGCCTTGAAAGAACTAGAGTACATGTTTCTGCTCCTAAGTGGTAAGCAGAGTGGACTACATTGGACTGAGCTTTGTCCTTTCATGCAGACAGTTTCTTTGCGCCTGTGTCACATCTTTAAAGTAAAGGTGACATATCTGTAAAGTGTTATTTTTAAGAAGCTAAAGGTTAAATTGTGGTGACAAGTTTAACACACTTGACTTGACAAAAATCAACAGGCAAAACAGCATGAAATGACATGTTGATTGTCTAACTGGTAAGGGAAAATTCAGCTAAGATTTACTTAGGTTAGGTTAGTATCCATGGAAATGCAGATCTTTCAGTTAGAATCTGGAAAGAATTTGGATTAGAGAGACATTAATTGGGTGTCTGATGTGAGTTGAACAGGCATGTAAATTATCACAGTAAACAAGAAGTAATAGCTCTGAATCAGTTCATGGTGGGTGATCCATTCAGAAGAAGAATTTATTTTAAGGAACTTAGTATTTGTAAATTCCACTCCAAAATAGAGTTCAGTTGGAGCACAGTCAATGTTTTACTGTTTTTCTGATAAATAAGCTCATAGAATCTAATATTATATGTTGTCTATGTGCCACACACTCTTACAGGTACTCATTGTTAATCTACTCATTGTAGTAGATTAATCTACTCCACACAAACTCTAGAAGTTAGCAAACTGAGACACAAAGAAGTCAGGTAGTTTATCCAAAGTTTCATAGCTAGGGAAGAGAGGAACCAGGACCCAAACCTTGCTAATTCAGGTGTATCTTTTCTGTTTCTTGGTGCTTATAAAAATATGTTTATAGAAAACATGACCCTTGTTTTTAAGAGACAATACCAGTGGCCTATAATAGCCTACTGAAGTCATGGATATTTCTTTTTTTTTTTTTTAAGATTTTATTTATTTATTTGACAGAGAGAGATCACAAGTTGGCAGAGAGGCAGGCAGAGAGAGAGAGAGGAGGAAGCAGGCTCCCCGCTGAGCAGAGAGCCCGATGCGGGGCTCGATCCCAGGACCCTGAGATCATGACCTGAGCCGAAGGCAGAGGCTTTAACCCACTGAGCCACCAGGCACCCTGAAGTCATGGATATTTCTATACACTCTCTGATCCAGTGCAGTGATGCATGAGATGGTAGATTTTCCATCCCTGGTCCATGAATTAAGTTTGTAAGGAACCATGACTGAGGCTGAGATCCCAAGGGCCAGTGGTGGATTTCAAAACTCTCAATTCTGCTTGTGGAATTCTGCTCACACAGTCAAGGTGGGTGTGAGTGGGAGCTGAAATCCATATGGAAGGGGAATTTCCTTATTTCCATTCCTAACCAATGAGGGTCTGGAAAGTGCAAGTCTCTTTCAAGGCAACTAATACTTCACCAGTTTTATGCAATGCTCAAAGAGGAAAGAAAGTTCATCCTCATTGTCATCATCATTACCAACAACAATAACAACAACAACAACTACTAGTTATCAAGTACTTCTACTGGACAAGATGCCAGGTGCTATGTGGAATGCAAAGATGGGGAAGATAAAACCCTGCCCTTAAGTGGTGTGCAGTCTAGAAGCAGATAATGGCAATTCAAAGAAAAATGCCACAAGTGTAATAAAGTATCGTATTTCTGCTTCTGGCTTTTGGCCAGTCTTGTTCTCCTGCATAGCTCCAAGGTGGGCACTAAAGAAAGGAGATGGAAGCACTGACTGGTAAATGTAGTTGGGACTGCATTTCCTAAGCACAGTGGGCTTGACTCACACTAGGCAGAAATTATGTACCCTGATAATCAGGGAAAGACAGCAGGCGGAAAATTGATAGCAAGGGAGAATTTCTGAAATGACATACTGAGAGGCAATAAGAAACTAGAAAGAAGGGAGGGACTTTATCAGGTTAGATTAAAAACAGGTAGAAAGTACAAGATAGGCAGGCATGTGGATATGAGTCTTAGGTCTATACTGAGGAAACAAAGGAAATGACTGAGGTAGCAGGTGAGAATCAACAGCTAGAAAATCCTCCTAATTCTACAAAGGCACCTACTACTGTCATGGAAGAGCTGCAGGCTCCTCTTGGTAGGCCTGGCTAAAGGAAATCCAGACTGAATTTGAAGGGACCTGGCTCTAGGGATAAAGAAGCTCGTTATCATAGGGCCAAATTTTCTATCTTCTTTGGTTTTAGACATTCCTGAGTCTGCTATCTCTTATAGGCAGGGCTATATCCTCAAGAACACTGGGGATCAAGAGGTGTTGGTTGGAAAGGGGGTATGCTGAGTTTCCCTAATCTCCAGTCTACTTAATTATTTTATCCAGTTTGTTTCCAGGATCTCTACAATTATTCTATGAAGTTCCAGCTTATTTTGAGTTTGGTTTTAAACTACCTCATTTCCCTTGGTCTGAAATGAACTCTTCCCTCAGTTTACTGGGAATAGCACTTCCATTCCTTTTGGACACTAAACCCATTCCTGCAGGGTCTACAATACCATATAAATCGTTGCCATAAAGTAACATCTTCCTGGCGTTCTTTTCAGAAGCTTGTGACAGGAACCAACCCCTTTAGTCTGAGGCTGGAACGCTGACATACACACTTGATATAAGAGGAAGTCTGAACCGATTGCTCAATATTTCAACAGCAAGAAAACCAGGAAGCAATGAGAAACAAAAACACCCTCTAGGTCTGAGCTATTAGACCATCTGCTCTGGCAGGCTATGTCAGTCACAGGCAAAAGAATAATTAGGTTATGCATGTTATTTGGTCTGGAGAAAAGTCTATCTGTCTGATGATGCTGTGTGCCAGCCACTTTAACTGGAATGATAACAAAACCACTATCAAAGGTCCTCAAGCTTCCATTTCAGTCCCAAATTGCTCTCAATAAGCTGCTCTGGCTAGAAATCACTAGTCTATATCAAGGACTCAGAGTTCGCTAGCCCAAAAACATATAGAATGAGCTTTTTTTTTTTTTCTTACTGGTGACTCTTTATTTTTACATTTTCCACTGTAATTTAGATAATAAATGAAGAATCTCCCATAATTTGCCATTTAGCATAACCACTAATATAATTTACTTATATTTATCCTATTTATATGGAGTTTTCATAGGCATATAATTACAATATACTTGAAGTTTCAAACATTTTTTTAGTTGTGGTCAAATATACAAAAAATTTATTATCTTAAAAATGTTTAGGTCTCCAGTTCAGTAGTATTAAGTATATTCACATTGTTGTGCAACCTGTCTCCAGATTTTTGTCTTGCAAAATTGTAGCTCTATTAGTTTAGTCTATTAGTTAAACAACAATTCCTCACTTCCTCCTCTCCCTCCAGACCCTGGAAACCACCATTATGCTTTCTGTTTCTATGAATTTCACTACTCCAGATACCTCCTATAAGTGGAATCACACAGCATTTGTATTTTTGTGACCAACTTATTTTACTTAGCATAATGTCTTCAAGATTCATCTTCAAGATTAACATGAGTCAGAATTGCCTTTTTTTTTTTTTTAAGATTCATTTATTTATTTAGAGGGAGAGGGGCAGAGGTAGAGGGACAAAAAGTCTCAGGCAGACTCTGCCCTGGAAAGTCTTAAACGGAATTGTCATGGAGGGCAGAGCCTGACTCAGGGCTCAATCTCCCCAGTGACTGGAGATCTTGACCCGAGATGAAACCGAGACTCAGTCACTCAACCAACTGCACCACCCAGATGCCCCAGAATTGCCTTCCTTTTAAAGAAATCACTGTATGGATATACCCCACCACATTTTGTTTATCCATTCATACATCTATGAATATTTAGGGCTATCTCTACCTTTTGGCAATTGCGCATAATTCTACCATGAATATATATAAACTGTTATGTCCTACCTTTCACTTCACATTATAATAACTATGTATTTGCATACATAATTTTTTTCAGGTTCATATGTAGTCTTGTTTTAAAAGATTTTATTTTATTTGTTATTTATTATTTTATTTATTTATTTATTTGACAAAGAGAGAGAGGGAATACAAGCAGAGGGAGTGGGAGAGGGATAGGGAGAAGCAGTGAGCAGGGAGCCCAATTTAGGGCTTGATCCCAGGACCCTGGGATCATGACCTGAACTGAAAGCAGATGCTTAATGACTGAGCGACACAAGCACCCCAGATATGTGGTCTTCATAATAATCTTTTCTTCTCTGTTTTAACAACAGATACTTCTTAATCCCATGTACTTACACATTTCTTAATAGTTGGATATTTGATGTTTGATATTTTTAATTTTTCCTTAATTACTAAGATAAAAATATTGTATTTATCATGTTCCTCACATATTTTAGATTATTTTCTTAGAATAGATTCCTAAGAAGTGAACTTACTAGGTCAAAAGGTATGAACATTTTATGACTTAAAAGACAAAAGATAGAAAGCCAAATTGCTTTCTAAAAGAATTGTGTCTGTTTGCATAGCTACTAATAGTGAATTAGTAGCACATAAATTTGTATTTCATTATATACATATCTGCTTCATTTTTTTTTACATTAGGAAATTAAATAGGAGATGAAAAAACTGATAAGTGAATTTGGTAAAGTTAGGATACAAAGTCAATGTACAAAAATCCATTGCATTTCTATATGCTAATAATGAAGCAGCAGAAAGAGAAATTAAAAAATCAATTCCATTTACAATGGCACCAAAAATAATAAAAATAAAAATAAAATAAATAATAAATTAAAAATAAAATAAATAAATAAAATAAAATAAAATAATAATAATAATAATAATCTAGGAATAAACTAATATGTCTAGGAATAAACTTTTGAAAATGTGAAAGACCTGTATTTTGAAAACTATTAAACACTTATGAAAGAAATTGAAAATAACACAAAAAATGGAAAGTCATTCCATGCTTCTGGATTGGAAAAATAAATATTGTTGAAATGTCTACATTACACAAAGCAATCTATACATTAATGCAATCTCTATCAAAATACCCACAGCATTTTTCATAGTACTAGAATAAACAATTCTAAAATTTGTATGAAATTACAAAAGACCCTGAATAACTAAGGTAACATTGAAACAGAAAAGCAAAACTGGAAGAATCACAATTCCAGACTTCAAGTTATATTACAAAGCTGTAGTAATCAAAACAATATGGTACTGGCACAAAAGTAGACACATAGAACATAGAACAGGAAGCCCAGGAATAAGCCCAGAATTATATGGTCAATTATTCTCTGACAAAGAATGCAAGAATATGCAATGGGAAAAAGACAGTCTCTTCAATACATGACGGTGGGGAAAATGGACAACTACATGCAAAAAGAAAGAAACTGGACCACTTTCTTATACCATACACAAAAATAAACTCAAAATGGGCTAAGGACATAAATGTGAGACCTGAAACCATAAAAATCTTAGAAGAGAGCCCAGACAGTAAATTCTCTGACATTGGTCATAGCAATATCCTTCTAGATATGTCTCTTGAGGTAAGGGAAACAAAAGCAAAAATACAATACTGGGATTACATCAAAATAAAAAACTTCCACACAGTAAAAGAAAATAGCCAGGTGGTGGGTATTAAGGAGGGCATGTATTGCATGGAGCACTGGGTGTTATACATAAACAATGAATCTTGGAACACCACATCAAAAGCTAATGATGTACTGTATGGTGACAAACATAACACAATTTAAAAAAGAGGAAAATAACCGAAAAGACTAAAAGGCAACATATTGAATGAGGGAAGATATTTATAAATGACATATCCAATAGAGGGCTAGTATTCAAAATATAGAAAGAACTTATACAAAAGCTAAATAATTCAATTAAAAAATGGACAGAAGACATGAACAGACATTTTTCCAAAAAAGGCATCAGGATGGCCAATAGACATATTAAAAGCTGCTCAGCATCACTGATTATCAGGGAAATGCAAATCAAAACCACAAGGATATCATCTTACACTTGTCAGAATGGCTAAAATCAAAAACTTAAGAAACAACAAATAGTGGTGCGGATGTAGAGAAAAATGAACTCTTGTGCATTGTTGGTGGGAAAGCAACCGGATGCAGCCTCTGGCTGCAAACGGTATGGAGTTTCCTCCAAAAGTTAAAAATGAACTGTTCAGTAATTGCACTACCGGGCATTTACCCAAAGAATATGAAAACATTAATTCAAAAGGATATATACATCCATATGTTTATTGCAACATTATTTACAGTAGCCAAAGCATGGAGTAGCCCAAGTGTCCACTGACAGATGAATAAAGAAAATATGATATATATATATGTATATATATATGAATTCATATGAATGTGATGTATATATACATATATATATGAATTGAATATTATTCAGCCATGAAAAACAAAATCTTACCATTTGCAACAATATGGATGGATCTAAAGAGTACAGTGCTAAGAGAAATAAGCCAGTCAGAGAAACATAAATGCCATATGATTTTACTCATATGTGGAATTTAAGAAGTAAAACAAATGAACAAAGGGAAACAAAGGGGAAGAAAAGAAACAAAGACATAGACTCTTAACAACGGAAAACAAACTGATGGCTGCAAAAGGGTAGAAGGGTAAAGAAATGGGTGAAATAGATGAAGGAGATTTGAGTATACTTATCTTGATGAACTCTGATATTATGTAATATATGAAACTGCTGAATCACTATATTTTTAATTATTTTTATTGTGTTATATTAGTCACCATATAGTACATCATTAGTTTTTGATGTGGTGTTCCAAGATTCATTGTTTATGTATAACACCCAGTGCTCCATGCAATATGTGCCCTCCTTAATACCCATCACTGGGTCAACCCATCCACTCACCCCTCCCCTCTAAAACCTTCAGTTTGTTTCTTGGAGTCCACAGTCTCTCCTGGTCCATCTCCCATTCCTTCTGCCCTCCCCTCCATTTATTTTTCCCTTCCTTCTCCTAATGTCCTCTGTGCTATTCCTTATGTTCCACAAGTAAGTAAGTAATAAAACCATACAATAATTGACTCTCTCTGCTTGACTTACTTCACTCAGCATAATCTCCTCCAGTCTCATCCATGCTGATGCAAAAATTTGGTATTCACCATTTCTGATGGCTGAGTAATATTCCATTGTATATATGGACCACATCTTCTTTATCCATTTTTCTGTTGAAGGGCATCTCTACTCTTTCCACAGTTTGGCTATTGTGGACATTGCTGTTATGAACATTGGGGTGCATGTGGCCCTTCTTTTCACTACATCTGTATCTTTGGGGTAAATACCCTATAGTCTAATTTCTGGGTACCTCTATTTTTAATTTTTTGAGGAACCTCTGCAGTGTTTTCCAAAGTGACTATACCAACTTGCATTCCCACCAACAGTGTAAGAGAGTTCCACTTTCTCCACATCCTCCCCAACATTTGTTGTTTCTTGCCTTGCTAATTTATGCCATTCTAACTGGTGTAAGGTGGTATCTCAATGTAGTTTTGTGAATCACTATATTGTATACCTGAAACTAATGTAATGCTATATCTTATCTATACTGGAATTAAAATTTAAAAAAATATATGAGAAGATAAAAACTCATTCCTATTTAATAGACAACACTCTGATTATTAACAGTGATGAACATTTGTTTTTTTTTTAAAGATTTTATTTATTTTATTTTGACAGATAGAAAGTACAAGTAGGCAGAGAAGCAGGCAGAGAGAGAAGCAGACTCCCCACTGAGCAGGGAGCCCGATGCGGGGCTCGATCCCAGTACCCTGGGATTATGACCAGAGCCAAAGGTAGCTGCTTAACCAGGCTTGGCTAACCTGTAAGTACTAACATGGTCACAGTCAACCTATGTAAGTATAATTATATATATGTATTAAAAACATACCTTACATAGTGGGTACTCAATAAATGATAGCTATTATTACTGTTGCCATTGCTTCTATTAATGCATAAAGTATGATTATTTTTAACCTGTACCTGCTCTTTCAAGCCCTCAGCTCCCATAAACCATGACTTTCCAGTTATGTGGGTCATCCCCAGTTTGGTGGTATCTCAGAAGTTTTTTCTTCACTGTGGAGGTGCTGCACCCAAGTCCTCTGCTGCTGGTGTTCTCTCTTAGTCACAGCTTTGCTTTGCTGGTAGCTTTCCTAAGCCCTCAGTGTTCCAAAACTGCACTTAGGGTGGGTAGCACAGTGGCAGAAGTGTCACCTGGGCTTCACATAGGACACCACCTTATGCTTAGAGTCTTGCAAATGCCTTTATTAATATTGCTCCTCCATCTTTTAGTCCAACACCCTCTCTTCATAAAGTCTCAGGTCACAGAATATGCAAGGGGATAGTATGTCATGCCCCCCACAGTAGGAAGAACAATGGCCCCAGAGATGTCCACCTTCAAATCCCAGAACCTGTGAATATGTTACCTTCAATGGTAAAGAACCTTTGTTAATGTGATTAGGTTCAGAATTTTGAGATGGAGGAGATTATTTCAGATTATGTGGATTGGCTCAATGCAATTATACATGAATTCTTATAAGTAAAGGGAGTAGATAGGAAACTAAGAATTAGGGAGACAGAGAGAGAGAGAGAGAGAGAGAGAGAGTGTGTGTGTGTGTGTGTGTGTGTGTTAAATGAGTTAGGGCCTTTGCTGCTGCCTTGAAGGTGGAAGGGAGATGCAAGCCAAGAAACACAGGCCACTTCTAGAAGCTAAAAATGGACAAGAAAACAGATTTTTTCCTGAAACCTCCAGAAGAATTGCAGTTTTGTAAACACTTTGATTTTTAGTTCAATACAACCTATTTTGGAGTTCTGACCTCCAGATCTCTAAGATAATAAATCTGTGTTGTTTTAAGCCACTAAATTTGTGGTAATTTGTTAAAGCAGCAACAGGAAACTCATATGCTCCCTTAATGTCCTTGCCCCTTGCCCTTATTTCTCTTTTCAGATTTCCTTTAAAACTCTTTCTTTCTTTTTTGATCCTAAATTGAAAATCCCCAAATTACTTAAAACAGGAGGGAACATGAATTGGAAACATCCGTTGCTGCTTTTGTTCTTTTGTGAATTGTTTATGTTCTTTGCCCCACTGATGACTCTTAAGTTGAGAAAAATATAGATCTGTAGTTGTACTCCGAGACCCCACAATGAGCCACACTCTCTTCTGTAGCCATTAATTCAATCATCCAGACAAGAAATAGTTGTTGGAAGCCACTGTATGCCAGGCAATCTGCTAGCATTGAGATGCAAAGATGGCAGTACTATTTATGATTTAGAGGAAATAGAGGTTGGATTTTTATGATTTGAGAACAATATGCATAAATTTTTGTTTGTTTGTTTCAGTCTGGTGGATGTTCTAAGATTTGTTTCTTTCCGGAAAGCAATTGGGGTACATGGAGTCTCTTTCACTAAGTAACAAGGGACAGGAACTGTACTCTGGCTTCATCCAATCTTCCAATTTATATTCAGACCTAGGCAAGAGTTAATGAATTCAATGATAGATAAGCACAGATGAAAAACAGCACAGCCCAGTCCATCTTTGCTTAGGATAATTTTCCCCTCTCTTTATCCTCTCCAGTTCTGCTTTCCTGTCTCTGACGCAGGGAACTAAGGCTCTGAATGAAACCTGTTGGAAGTTCCAATTAAATCTTTGTGGACAAAGGGCACACATGACATCCTCAGATAACAGGTGGCAATAAATCCATCAGAACATCCACTCAGAGAACAGAGTCCCTTCTGAACTGCTAACAGCTGCCAATACCTCACCGAGTACCTCACACGAGATGGGCTCTAAGGTAAGGTGTTTCTTTCCCTGGACATTTAATCTTTTCTTATAATTTGTCTCTTAACAGAGAATTTTGACTCTAAGGTAAAGTTTACTACTGATTGGTTGGCAAATTCTTGGTTTGGTTTTGTTTGGTTTGGTTGTGTTTTTTTGATCTGTCTTTACAGTGCTTATTCCATTCAGGTTTCAATTGCTTTTTTTTTTTTTAGTCTCTTAATTTTTTCCTTATGTATCCCAGGTAAATTTGTATTTAGAAACACTATCTTTACATAGAGAAATGAAAGATCTTAAATGATTGCATGTATTTTCTGGTTAAAACTTATCTGGGGCTTTGGTTCCATGGGGACCTCTTGGTCACTTAGAACTATAGAATGGATGATCTTCTCCCGGCTCTGGTCTTAGAATAGAACAGAGTAGCTCAGTGCTTGGGATGCTCCCAACATTTAAGACTCACTATTGAACTCTAGTGATAATCACTTAAAATTATTTGCTTCTTGTAAAGTATGTTAATTATGAAAGTAGTCAATTAAAAAATATTTAGGAACTACAGAAAAGGAAAAAGAAACTAAAATTAAATTCGTAATTATAATAACTGACACTTGGGTTTGTATTTTTCTAATTTTTTAAAAATATCACACATAATTTTTTATATAATTGAAGTCAAGCTACAAATATAGTTTACTATCCTTTTTAACTTAACAATATATCGGGTATTTCTAAGTCATTGAAATTATTAAAAAATGATTTTTAAGAGCTGTTTATATTCCACCTTGAAAATGTTTGATGTTTTCAATAATATAAATAATTCAACAAATAGTAATTTTAAACATAAATCTTTGGCCACACTTCTGATTTTTTCCATAAGATATGTTCTGAAAAGTAGAGTTACTTAAAAGTAGAATTACTGAATCAAAGGTTACATTAATTTTAGAGCCTGATGCATTTCATGATAGTAATATATATTAAAATGTATATGATTGATATTGCTGATATCACAATTGAAGTCATACACACATGCAAAAAAATTCTTCCCTGAAACTGCTATTACCTGAAGTTTAACAAAATATTGTGACTTAATGCTAACTAATGACATGAAATCCTAAGTAGAGAACTAATTATGATGGTATTTTATTTACACACAGTAACACACCTTACTGAGCAGGGATTTATAGCTCAAATAACATAGAAGTGCTTCAAATACCACAGAATGAGGGATTATGGTGGACTATAATACTGCAAGTTAAACTGCTTGGAGTTTCATTCCAGTTTGATATGAACAATGTAAAACAGATCTCTTAGCCTTCTGAGTCTCATATTTCTCATCTGTGAACTGACAGTGTTGGTCTAGGTCAGTGTTTCTCTGGGCACCACAAGTAACACTTGTAGCACATGACATATTTTGAGGTGGTACAGACCATAGGCTATAATTTTGGATTAATGTACACACATGAACCATAATTTGTTTTGTATGGCACATTTTTTTAAACAACAGTGGTATAGTTTTTAAAAAGAGTGGATTTAGAGGAAAAGATTGGACAAGTAATAATACAAGTAGGCTTCAGATATTGGCATAAACCATTGAAGTGATAGGAATTTGAGACACAGAGCTAAGTGAACAGAGCTAGAATCTGCTTAATGTGCTAGGTAGAATTCCAGATATAAAAAGCCAGTAAGCAGTGCTTTCTTAGAAGGCAATCTGAGAACCAGGTGGAATTATTGAGATGTATAGGAAGCAGAGACACAGGCAAAGAAATGGTTCAAATACATCCTAGTATTTGCAACTACTTGCACTTTTCATTTTATTAGTGAGTTTCACTTGTCTGGGCAGAATTTCTCCCCTCTTCTATAAAGGCTGCAGAAGACCTATAGCTGAAACAGGACCTTTCATAAGAAACTGGAGAAGACGCTCCCAGCCCAGCCATCACCATGCCCAGGGTGTTTTTGGACACTTCTCAGCAGTTGCTAAAGGAGGGGAGAGAGTCACGGAAGCTGGTACTTGTGGTGGTATTTGTTGCTCTGCTTCTGGACAACATGCTGCTTACTGTAGTGGGTATGTTTGGATCTTTATGCTGGGGGTTAATTTGCTCTGGGCCCCAGCAGGCAGCATACACCCTAATAAAATTCAGCAGTGAGTGGACCTGAGAATTTTTCTTTTTATGCTTAGAAAACACAAAATAGAAAACGAGATTCAGAAGTACCATGTGACTTGCTTAGGTGCCCAGTTGGGGTTCAAGCTATATGCAACTGACTCCAGAGCTGGAGTTTTTTACACTATACTTCCCTGCTCCTACCATTTCCATGCTCTGCCATCTTTATATGAGAGCTGAAACAATAAGACAGAGACTACCTTCTTCCATCTCAGCTGTGAAAGTAACCATCAGTAACTTGAAATTTTCCCCACTCTCTGCCTGCGTGTTCAAGAAAAATTCTGAAAACTCCATGGGTATTGATTTTGTGATTACAACTAAGTGTTAGCAAGTAGGTGATTGGCCAATACAGAATTCAGGAGTAATAAGGACCAGTTGTATGTGGGTTGGAATTTAGGTACTTAATCTAATAGGATAATTTGGCATATACAGTTCTTTAAGTTGGCTTCAAATAATGTCACTTAGACAGCTTCCCTAAACATGAATATAAAGCTCATAATAAAGCCCCTGAACCAGTTAGTGTTAAAAAGTGTCCTTGACTCTCATCGTTTGTCCTTCTCGATTTTCAGTGCCCATTATACCCAACTTCCTGTATGCCACAGAATTCAAAGAAATCAACACTCCTCTCTACCTTGGTTCCACCACAATTTCTCAACATGTCCTTGCTTCTCCTACCTTCTCCACCATCTTCTCCTTCTTTGATAACAACACTGTGGCTATCAAAGAAAGTGCACCCAATGGCACAGCATGGACAGATGACAATACTGGCACCATCCCCCCTCCAGTCACTGGAGCCATCCCAGCACAACAAAACAACTGCTTGCAAGGCACAGAGTTTCTGGAGGAAGAGAACATACGGGTTGGGGTTCTGTTTGCTTCAAAGGCTCTGATGCAACTTCTGGTCAACCCATTTGTGGGACCTCTCACCAACAGGTATTTCAATGGGTACAATGCTCTACATGGTACTCACTGGCTCAGGAGTAAGAGGATGATAGGCTGAGGTATCATAAAGGTAGTTAGAATGGAAAAAGAAGGAAAACTCACTTGTCCATCTCCAGGGCAAACAACTGTTTAGAAAACTGGTTACCCAAAGGATAACATGATATTGATGAAATGCCATAGGCTTCAGATTTTCTTAGTGATGTAATGACTATTGAGCACCAAAAAAAAAAAAAACATACAAACAAACCAGTGATCAGAAGTATACTGCTGATGTTATTTCAGTGCCTTGAAACATGGCTCCAAGGCAGGACTACTGCAATCTGGAGCACGGCTTGTTAGCAATGTTTGGGATTATCCTGATGTTTCAAAAGGATATACACTCTAACTAGGTCATCCTTTCTGGAAAAAAGGATTTGGGCCCTGTTCTATGGGTAAATTTGCACGTTTGTTCATTTACTTATACAAGTTAATATATCATGTCCTATCTGTACACTTGCATTCAGAGACATGTTTTTCCATGTACTCAAATAACTGCATCTCTCTTCTCAATCACATGAAAAAAAAAAAAGCAGCCCAAGTATATAGATGCCTATTGGGACTGTATCTTTTTTCTTCATAATTCTCTTTTAGGATTGGATATCACATCCCCATGTTTGCTGGCTTTGTTATCCTGTTTCTCTCCACAGTTAGTAAGTAAATTGCTTCCTCTTCTATTTCGTTCATTGATTACCTTTGATTTTTATCACATGCACTACAATGCAGCGAGTAGGGTCAAGTTAGCTAATTAGGCATCTGACCAAATGGTCTATGACACTGCTTTAAATCCTTTGCAATTTTGAATATGGGTATTAGAGCAGTAGTGGCAAATCAGTCTAGTTGAAATTTGTATATTCTGCTATAGAAGAACAGATACTTTACTTCTTTCAACTGGGGAAAATTGTAAAGTTTGTTTTAATAGATATGCTGGTGTGTGTGTGTGTGTGTGTGTGTGTGTGTGTGTGTGTGAGTAGTCCCTTGAACGAGGTTAGTCCAAATATCCCGACTTTGGGAAGAGGTTGTATTATTTTGATACACAAAGGTAAAGGACCACCATCAAAGAATCTAAATTGGACAATAGCAACTAGATAATACCAAAAATCTACTGCCTTGAGGTAAGGACATTAAAGGTTATAGCTTAGAGAAATAAATTAGCTAAAAAAACAAGAAAGAGAAAGACAAATAGTCTATCCAATATCAGATAAATGTTCTAATAAAGTAGAGATGGGGTAAGAACAGGAAGTAACAAATTTTGTCTGGAAATTTACCCTGAGAATTAAAATAAGAAGGGAAGATGGGGGGTGGTGTGCGGTGGGAGGTTAATTGAAGGAGAAGGCAGCCTCTGGAGCCTTTGGTGGCTCCCTGGTATCTCTGCTGACTCTGCTCCCAATAACATATCTCCTTCTTTCTGTTTTCTTATCAACTTTTAGTTACTTTTCTGCCTTTTCTGTTGCTCCTCCTCAAGTTTTCTTCCCTTTCAGCATATGGCTTGACTCTTCTCAACCAATACTTAACAGGAATTTGTTAGAGTCAATGCTGGAAGGTTGCAAAGAGCAGGAACTTGATGTGTAAAGTTCTGAGAACTGGAGCTTACTTGTGAAAATTCTAGTAACTCAAAGAAAATGAGGGAATTCAAGTTAGAAATGTTTATTGAACTTCTAGAATCTCAGGCTATGCTAAGTAATAAATTAAAAACTAATAGGGTTCTTTGTTTCCTCAAATGAGACTCATAATTTTCTTCAAAAAACTTTATGTAGCACACATATGTCTTGATGGCAGAAGTCACTGGGGAAAGATAAAGAATGGAATGACATGGTTCCAGCCTAGGAGTTGGGGAGATACAACAAACACCCTGCAAAATAGGATAATGCTAGACTATTGCGAACTCTTTAGCATAAGGACCTTGCTGGATTCTCTGCAATTAAATAATTTTTTTCCATGTCATAACCAGTGTTACTATACTAAATTGGCCGAATTCTAGCAAATGTTTGGTCTTTAGGGAATCTTATGGGGCATCTTTTTAGGGTTTTTTAAATACTAAAGAGGTTTCTGATGCCCCTTACCACCATTAAGGACCCCTAACTGAGACCCATGCTTAATCTAATTAGGAGCGAAGTGGTAACCCATGTTGGGGGGTAAAGTGAGAAAGAAATTATTTTGGTTTTCCTACATAGGGTGACCAACCTTTCTACTTTGTCTTGGATTCGGGAGCCTCCCAGAATATACAAAGTCCTTGGCAAACTGGGAAAAGCTGGCCATTCTATTCTCAAAGGACATAGGAATAGAGGTACCTGGGTGTCTCAGTCAGTTAAGCATCTGCCTTCAGCTCAGATCATGAGATTGAGTCTGTCTTTGGGGTCCCTGCTCCTCCAGAAGCCTGCTTCTCCCTCTGCCCATCACTCTCCCTACTTGTGCTCTTTTCTATGTCAAATAAGTAAATAAATAAAATCTTTAAAAAATCTTTCTAAAAAAGGAAATAGGAATAACTAACCTTGAACAGACTGGAAATCAGAAGGCCTAGGAGAAGATATTGGAAGCCCAGCAAAGAGAGACCAAACACGCACATGTTTGGGAGACAGTGTGATCACATAAAGAAGTAATGGGAGAAGATTACAAGACATCAAACAACCCAATATATCTGTAATGAAAGGGTAAAGGGATTCAGATTCTGATGATTCAGATACTTTGAGGGAATTTTTTCTTTCAAGGGCATTATCTTGAAATAGAGGTGAGACGTGTCTGTATTTACCAAGCTTACCTCCAACACCATGTAATTTAGTTTTTGATAACATATTCCTGTTTGGTAGTCAGTTTTGTGTATGCTAGTCTCACGTAGATGGAACCTCTTAAAGGACAGAACTGGACGTTCTCTTTATTTCACATGATGTAGTATAGTTGTATATCTAATATTACTTAATACATACTCACTGCTTTGATTTGGCTAAAATAGGTTCCACTATAAGATAAGAGGAAATATCTGATTGGATCATAAGATACTATTTTCTACCCAATGCCTATGGTCCTTCAATTACACATAGCTTTTATTCCCTCACTGTTGATGACCCAACGGAGCCCAACAATGACAAAGGTAAAATCTGGGTATTGAATATGAAGGATTGAGAAGTAGGGTCTAAGGGCATTATACTTATTGGACAGCATGATTCCAGTGGACAACATATTAAGCTTTGGGCCAGAAATGTGAAAATCCAGGCTTCCATCCACTGTGTGGTAAACTGGTTTATTTTTCTGTGGCTTCTTAGTCTTCATGTCAATTAAAATACAATCCTGATTAAGGTGTGGGAGATTATAGAGACAACTCCAAGAACAGGGGAGCAATGATCATCCTTTATTAAAACATATACATAATGGTTCATATCTATAATATCATGGGCACATTTTCTGGTGGTGAGGGAACAAAGACAATTTTCTAACTGGAGCATTCTTGCTATTCTCTGTACACAGTGTTTGCTTTTTCTGGTACCTATACCCTACTGTTTGTGGCCCGAACCCTTCAAGGCATTGGATCTTCATTTTCATCTGTTGCAGGTAATGCTGACATCACACACACACACACACACACACACACACACATCTCTTACTACCTTCAGACCCTATAAGATTTATGAATAGGTAGGAAAGTATCCTAGTGGGCAGAAATTATGATTCAAAAACAAGGTAATTGTAGAGTTATTATCAGTGTTATAAATCCCTAAGCCTGACATAACTTTCTCTGATAATATTTAGATACAGACAGCTCAGGGTAAAGCAAGCCCAACGTAAAACCATGAAGTAAACCAGGCTTTTATTTAATGGCCCTCTATGGTCTTTTCTCTGCCCCCCCCACTTATATTTTTATAATAAAATAATGCTAATACTACCAGTAACACCATCACTTTGCAAAGTATCATCAAATACAATATTTAACGTAATCCTATGAAGTAGCTGTTTTATGCCATTTTATACATGAGTAAATGATAAGAGAGCCCAGACCATGCTATCTTCCACATGTCTTCTGTACTTCCCTCTTCCTTGGGCACCTCCACTGAACAGAATAGTGTTCTGTGTTTATAGATTTTCCTTTGATTTACTCCATGTCCATTCATTCAGAGAAATGTGCTAGGAAATAATAAAATGCAATGAAATGCTGTATCAATGGACAGTGGTATTCTGTATTACCCTTCCCAGAGACTTTTGTGCTTCTAACGATATTGTGAACAGAAGGAGTAAGCAATGTGGGAATTTTGGGGGACCAGTGGAGACAGATATGGGCTAATTTTTACAAGACCCCTCAAACTGTAAACTAGGTATAGAACAGGGATTCTGTGAGAGAGGCAGACAGAGGGCTCCTGTATGCCAACTCCTTATCTCCCTCTCCTTTCAGGTCTTGGGATGCTGGCAAGTGTCTACACTGATGACTATGAGAGAGGGCGTGCCATGGGAATTGCCTTGGGGGGCCTGGCTTTGGGAGTGCTGGGTAAGTAGCACCTGGTCTCAAATCTAGGCTCAAAGGGTAAGATACTGCATACTCTTTGAAGATGCTCCATGAGGCAAGTGTTCCTAAGGGTGATGGAAGATAGGATTTTCTTTCTTTTTCTATCCAATCGTGTTTTGAGTCCTGAAGTTTTTCCCAGGAAAGGCAAAATCCCCTTCCTGTTAAGAAGCTTAATAGTCCATGACATCCTGGAAATGGAAGAAACCTAGTCTATTCCAGTGAGCAAATATCCCCCATGTTAGCAGCTGCTGCCTCACCAGTGCTTTCAAAATGAGAGGAGATCTTTGTTGGATTTTGTGCAAAATACATTGCAGACATAATCTCTTTTAATTCTAACACCATTGTCAAGAGGGAATGATTATCTCTACTACAGAAATGAGGAATAAAAAATGTTAAATAGCCATCCAAGTTTACATAGATAGAAAATGCCAGAACCAGGATATAGACTCAAATTCTGGACTCAAACCCCAAACTCTAAACCATAACGTATTTTCTTTGAGGTTCATTCCTCATATAGATTGATTGACTATTCCAAGTCACATATTTTATGGAACACTTACTATATGCCAAGATCAATGCTAGCACACAGGGGATTTAGGTAAGAAGCCTCAAAAATGGTTCCTTCCCTAGAGGAGATCACAAGCTAGTTGAAGAGAAAACACCAAAGGTCTCTTCCTGGTACATAACCTCCCCCCCCCCCACCTCCAAAACCATGGGAGAAGAGGGAGCAAAAATCCTGCACTCTGTTAATACCATTTTCCCAATCATCCAAGCCAAAACTTTGGTACATCCTGGTCTCTTTTATCACTTCTCACTCTCAAATGGATAAGCGCATTAATATTCTCTACAGCCACTTCCTCAAGGTCGGTTCCTCATCACATCTCAGTTGGAACCAGCCTACTACCTGATTTCTTGTACCTTCCCTCCTTCCGCAAAGGTGCCACCAGAGACACTTCTATGCCCAGAGACGGTGGTATTTCTCCCCTGCTAAAACATGTTTCTTCACTGTCCACAAGACCAAGTAGATGCTTTATCTGGATATACAGGGTCCTTGATTATTCGGCCTCGACATTCCCCACCTCTACTTTTCCTCTCCCAAATACTCATATTCTAGTGACTGCACACTGAATATTGATATTCTTCTGTTTGTTATCCAACCATACTCTTTTAAAAATTTTTTTATTTAAATTCAATTTAATTAACATATAGTGTATTATTAGTTTTAGAGGTAGAATTCAGTGATTCATCAGTTGCATGTAGCACCCGGTGCTCATTATGTCAAGTGCCTTCCTTAATACCCTTTACCCACTTAGGCCACCTCCCCTCCCACCTCCCCTACAGCAACCCTCAGTTTGTTCCCTATAGCTAAGAGTCTTTAATGGTTGCCTCCCTCTCTCTTTTCCTCTTATTTTTCCTTCCCTTCCCCCATGTTATTTGTTTTGTTTCTTAAATTCCACATATGAGTGAAATCATGTGGTATTTGTTTTTCTTTGGCTGACTTATTTCACTTAGCATAATACCCTCTAGTTCCATCCATGTCATTGCAAATGGTAAACTTTCATTTTCTAATGCCTAATATTCCATCATATATATTACATTTTCTTTATCCATGCATCTGTTGGACATTTGGGCTCTTTCCATATTTTGGCTTTTGTGGACATTGCTGCTGTAAACATTGAGGTGCATGTGCTCCTTTGAATCACTATGTTTGTATCCTTGGATACATACCTAGTAGTACAATTGCTGGGTTGTAGGGTAGGTGTGTTTTTAGCTTTTTGAGGAACCTCTCTACTGCAACCACACTCTCTTTTATGATACCTCAATGCTCTTCACTTATGTTTCTTCCCCACCTATATTACCCACTTGACAAAGCCCTGTGTTCACCTGAACTCAATGAATCGTGTTTGCACAGCACCTTGTAGATTGACCTTTACTGTTGAACTCTACCCTTCACCATGTTCTAATTATTTGGGTTCCCCTTCCCCACCCCCACCACATGCATTTTCTCTAGTAGAAAGTGAGCTCCTGAGAGCCAGGTCGTCTTCATTTCTGAGTCCCCAGAACCTTACATGGAGGTTCATTGAGTAAAGGTGGACAAGTCACACCAACTAGGAATTTGTCCTTACTTCTGAAATCTGTGGCTGCTTTGCCTTTCCAGTGGGAGCTCCTTTTGGAAGTGTGATGTATTCGTTTGTTGGGCAGTCTTCACCCTTCCTCATATTGGCCTTCCTGGCACTACTGGATGGAGGTAAGTCACCACAAGAGGTCACCAGACAGATGATAGCTTAAGTCAGATTGGGAATGCACTATGCTGTGGTGTCAGTTTTGACATGCTTTAAAGATCAAGGACTGCCCTATTTTAGGAAACAAGGAAGAAACTCAGGGAGTTAGATCTGTACATGATAGGGTGATATCAATGTGGCTGTTATTAAAGCCTTCAACTGACCAGTGGACAAAATAAACTGTTTCTTTCTCTCCCACTTTCTTTCTTAGCGCTCCAGCTGTGTATCCTACAGCCTTCCAAATTCTCTCCTGAGGTAAGTTGACACTAAGCTCCATTGCCAAAGGATATAGAGAATGAATATTTACAAAGAGCCCCCCTAGATCATCCCTGTCAAAACAAAAGAAGAAAGATGAGAAGGAGTGGAGTCTATACTTGGGTAGTGTCATATTTAGGGTAGCATTAGAAATGGTGGCGGGGGCAGTCTGGTCTGATATTGGACAAAGATGGAGGAAGGGCCTTATGAGGGATCAAGGAAATATTACAAAATTTATATATATATAAACTCAGAACAAAAAGACAATGACATTGGGACCTGTATGTTCATAGTTACAATACCTCAGAGCTAGAAAAGATCTTAGAGGCTGTTTAGATAATCTCTCCCCAAAGAGCATCTTTATAGACTATCATTATATCATGGTTAAATATCAGAGTTGGTATTTGTCTGACTCCAAGCCACAGATGTCTCTGGGAAATCAAACCACGGAGAATGAAAGATAAGGAAGTACAGAAAGTATGGGGAAGTTTGAACTAAAAACCTTGATTTTATAGTGAACACAGACAAAAGTGTGAGTAACCTCGGAACCCACTATTTTCAATTGGGATCTGAAAGGGTCAGTCTTGTGGGACTGAGCCCTTTACCTGTGGGGTCTGTGCTAACCCTAAGAAGTCAATGCAGAACTGAATTACGTTATAAGACACCCAGCTGATGCCCTTAGAGAACTGAAGAATTGTTTGGTGGGAAAGCCCCCACATATGGTACCAAAAATGTTGTAAGAGGAGAAATTATTTTCCTTTAATTTCTTTCTGCATGGTTTTGACTTAGATGATAATATTCTACATATTCAAAAATTCAATTATTATTTTTCTGCCTGTAGGAAATACCACTGTATGCATGCCATATTTTATTTAATCCCCTGTGTTTGAACATTTAGGTAATTGCCAGTATTTTATAAAGAATGCTACAATTAATAACCTTATGCATATGCATTTTTATAAAATTGGAATTAATCTATAGAATAAAGTCCTAGAAGTGGAATTGTTAGGCTAAAGGCCTTATTGGACTTCTTTGTGTGTATTTTGTGATTTAGCTCTGTCTCTTTATTTTGAATTACTTATTTAGTTTTAGTATCTCTGAATATTTTATTGTACCCCTGTTAAGTATGCAGGGAGGGTTATTATATCAAAACCATTAAGTTATTATCAGATAGAATGTAGTTAGCACCAAAGATTAGGACACAGTGCTCAGGAAGTTTGTTAGAGGGAGAAGTTTCAGCTACTGAGTCAGGAAATACAGTGGAAAAGAAGGAGCCATTTAAGACTGACTTTGAGAATGGGTAGGAGCTGGACCTGAAGAGAGAAAGAAGGTAGTTTAGGCAAAAACAAAAACAAAAACAAAACAAAACAAAAAATAAAACAAAACAAAAATCATGAACATAGTTTAGGCAAAAATAACCTGCTGGAATGCATGAGAGGAAAGTGGAGTGATTGAGTTTAATTGGAATAAAGATTTTCTGAGGGAAAGGGGAAATTAGAACTGAGCATTTAGGCTTGCATTTTAATCTGTATTTTCAAACACCTTCAGCTTGACTTGCCAATATGGCTCAAAACGGTCAGGATGAAGCCTCCAGAATGCTTGAAGATCTTTTTGAGTTATCACCTCTTGGCTCACCTTTGGGATTTAGTACTCTACCTGTGGGCAAACATTAGTACCAGCAAGATCTCATGGTGAGGCCCAAGACCAGGAGTCCAGACACCCATTGCCCATTGCTGGCCTTGCTGACAACCCACTTACATCTAGTTGACAATCATTTGAAAGCAAGAATTGTGTTTGGAATATGTTGTCTTACTCTTTGCGACTACCACTGTGTTTGCCTTGCACACAGGAGGTATACTGCCAGCTGACTCTGTGACATTGGGAAGTCACTTTATCTCCTTTGATTTGGGTGTCTGGTCTCTTCATTAAAGGAGCTGACATAGATGATCTCTAAGGCCCTGTCTGCATATTCTCAGATTCTATGACAATAGGAGAGATGTACACTGTAAAAATGGAAGTTTTTTGTTGTCCATGTTCTCAGAGTGCCAGGGGGACTCCTCTCCTTACACTTCTTAAAGATCCTTATATCCTGGTGGCTGCAGGTAAGCTGAAAATGCCTCTCTTCGCAATGGGAGGGTCTGGGCTTCTGGGTAGCCCTGGTGTTCACAGAACTGTCTCTCCAGGCTCCCTCTGCTTTGCTAACATGGGAGTGGCCATGCTGGAGCCCACACTGCCCATCTGGATGATGCAGACCATGTGCTCACCTGAGTGGCAGTTAGGTAAGTGACCTTGTTCCTCAATTTGGGCTTAGGCAGAGGTAGGTGTGTGCCATGCACCGTTTTTCAGGTAATTGAGATGCACTATCAGGCCCAGGTCTTCAGAGTCACAGAGGCACAATGTGGTTCCTTTGCAGAGTTATCTTCTCTGTCCATACCTGTAAATCAAACCTGAGTGGGCAGGCAGCACCTCCAAGAAGCAGCCCGAAAAAGGCAAGGTGGGAGGGGTTGAGAGGGGCTATTGAGTGACAACATACCTAGCTATGTGGTAGAATGATCAATGATTTTTAGTCAAAAATCCGCGTTTTCATTTCCGTTCCATTGATTGGCTATGTACACTTGTGCAAACCACATCAATTTTCTGGGCACCAACTCTCTCATCTCTGAAATGGGCATTGGAATACTGTCTAGTTCAAAGGGTCATTTGAGAAATAAATGGCATAATATGTGGAAATGCTTTGCACGTGCAGAATATTAATATGTACCATTACCATCCACACTTTTCTCTCTTCAACTCCCCTTCCCCTATATTAGCTTTTGCTGTCCTTTTATCTCTAACAAGGTGTTTATGGAGGCTTCCGGCTGGAAAATCTTCCTCATCTTCATGGAGAGATGTCACTGTGATTCATCTGAGTTTAAAGAGGAGGTTCTGGCCCTTCCCAGGAAGCCTGAGGACAGGAAATAGAGAAGGCTATGTGCCATTCAGTCCCTGTAGGGAAGAGTCTTATGGGGCCAGAGGGGAAGCTGATAAGGACCTGATATAGCTCAGCATGCAATGAAAAGCACTAAATCTAATTTTTGTAGGGGACTATTCTAAGCAGGGCTCCAAGCTGCACTCTTAGCTTCAAATTGGATTTTTCTGGGCTGCAAATGCCTCGGACCATGACAATTAATTGAGTTAGTTGGTGCTCTGCCCCAGGGCTATGATAGCTCAGGCTGCTGGTGCAGGTGGGCAAACACAGCTCAGAGTGGCTCCTCCCCAGCTCCTCTTCACCATATAGGAGAGAATATTAAAAGCAAACCAGCCTTCCGTAACTGGTGAATTGTTGACTTTGAGTTTAATTATAATTATCATGACAATTCCTAAATAGGCAACACTGTTTCCTCTACACACAGAAAGGCGTTGAGAGGCTAGTAAAACCCAGTGAAACTCACTGGGCTGATTCTATACAGCCCCTTATGCAGGTGAGGCTGCAGTTGAAAGCTCTCAGGAGAGAAAGTCAGAATACTGAGAGAGCTTTGTCTCCCACACTCCTTTACAACTTTCCTCAATGCTATCTGCATCTCTAAGTCTGGCTTCAAAGGCTCTCACAACACCTGGAGAGCTTGTTAAAACTCCGAGTGTTGGGCCCCACCCAGAAATTCAATAGAATCAAATTTGCATTTTCTTAAGTTTCCTGGTGATGCTGATACAGTATCAGGGATCACACTGAAAAATATTGCACTAAATGCAGACAACCTGTCAAAGTTGTTTGGAGGAGACAGCACTTTTGAGAGTGATTGGTAGTCTGTGACTGAGTACTCCCTAAGTGACCCATTTTGTGCCCGATACTCTCCCTGTGGGGAGGAAACAGGCTGACCTGGGTTTGACTCCTGACCACTTACTAGTTGTGACCTTGGATGAGTTATTTAACCTCTTCAAACACCACCTTTTTTCATTTGAGGAAATGGAGACGCTTTCAGAGTTGTTTTCAGGATTAAATACATCTATGTATTCTAAAGGGATTAACACAGGGGCACCTGGTGGCTCAATTAGTTGAGCATCCAACTCTTGGTTTCAGCTCAGGCCATGATGTCAGGGTCTTGAAATCAAGCCGTGTGGGGCTCTGTGCTCAGCATGGAGTCTCTTTGCCCCTTTCCCTCTTCTCCTCCCCCCACCTCTCTCTCTCACAAATAAATAAATAAAATCTTTAAAAATAAATAGATAAAGGGATTAGCACAATTGGTTGGAATACAGGATAGATATACTATGTAAATAAAAATAATTATTTTCACCATCGTTTTTGTTGAAATTATTTTGACAGTCACAGCTATGTGTAATTCCCTGCTCCTTGGAAGATATGCTATGAAAAATATGTTTGTCTATAAACATATAGTTTGGAATATATTTTGCAAAAAATGCTACTGAAATGCAAGCTATACCCAGTCTTAAGGAGCAAGTCACATTGGTTGAGGAAATTTCATTTAGGAAATTCCACATCATTTAAAACAACAGTAAGAAGATATATCAAGGAGGATATTAAGCTTCCTAGAGGTGCCTATCTCTAGATCTCCAGTAAACAGTGGAATAGTTATGGTTCTAAATTTTTAAAAGCAATTAAACATAAACAAATGGGTACTGTTGGAAGCATTGCAGCCCTTTGCAAATAGACAAATACACTAAGATACGCTTCACTTCCACCCCATGAAAGAGAATATTAAAATCAAACAAGCTATCAACCAGTAATTGGTGAATTGTTGACTTTAGGTTTAATTGTAATCATCATGACAGTTTCTATTAGGCACTGCTGTTTCCTGTAGGTACAGAAAGGCATAGGGAGGCTGGTGAGACCTGAAAAAACTCTCACTGCTCATTTTGTGCAGTACCTTATGCCAGAGACATCTGTGCTGTTATGCTCTGGTGTGGATAGTGGAAACATATGAAGTTGGAAGGTGAAGGCCTGGGTTCAAGTCATGACCCTATTACTAACTGGTTAGGACAATAACAGTTAAGGCTGATGTGCAGAGGGCACTTATTCTGTGCCAGACACTGTGCAAAATGGTTGGCACACAGTAACTCATTCAAGGCTCACAAGCAGCCTATCTGGTAGGAATTATTATTATCCTCATATTTCATAAATTTCTTAATCTGATCCAATTTCCTATCTCCCCCTCCAAAAATTCCTGGAGCTTGTAGAACCTCCTGTCATTGACAAGTGTTCCATGTCTTCAAACTCTTCTCTAAACATTTCCATCATCTTCTTGCCCTGAGAGCTGAATGTTTCCTGAGAGCACCGTTTCCCAGCTGTCTTGATGGAAATCCATGTTCCTCTAGACTTCACTCACTTTTGTTACTTCTGAATCATTTCTTCTTCTTCTTCCTTTTTAAGATTTTATTTGTTTATTTGAGAGAGAGAGAGAGAGAGAGTGAGCATGAACAGGAGGAGGGGCAGAGGGAGAGGGAGAAACAGACTCCCCTCTGAGCAAGGGACCCTGACTAGGGGCTCGTTCCAAAGATGATCCAAAGATCATGACTTAAGCCAAAGACAGACACTTAACTGACAGCCACTCAGGGACCCCAGAATTATTCCTTCTTTATTCTCCTTCAAAGACCCCAACTCCCTTGAAGGTGATGTCATTATATTATGCCCCCCTCCACCTCTCTTCACTGCAATCACCTATTGAGCCCCTAGGTATCCCTTTTCATTCGTTAAAATTGTCAACACCAGCTCATATTCTTTTCTCCTTTATTCCTTCCATCATTCTTTTTTTTTAAGCTTTCATTTATTTATTTGACAGAAAGAGACACAGTGAGAGAGGGAAAATAAGTAGGGGGAGTGGGAGAGGGAGAAGCAGGCTTCCCACTGAGCAAGGACCCCCAATGAGGGGCTTCATCTCAGGACCCTAAGGGAGATGCTTAACGACTGAGGTACCCAGTCTCCCACCTTTCACAATTCTTGATGGCTTCAATATCCAGGTGGATAATTCTACCAGCATCTTGGCCTATTCTTTAATCTACTTTCTTGCAATAATCTTTTGCAATAATCTTTTTCTCCTTTCCACCTTCACCAATCAAACCTTTTTGATCTTGACATTAATTTTATCATCTCTGAAATTTAATTTCAGATAATTCAGTCCAATTATCAATTCACATATTCCCCACTCAGGTATTCTAATATCCCATATCAACAAATTTTGGCCACATGGAGATCACCAATCCACTGGCCTCAAGTCATTTTTTATTTTCTATCACTTCTCATGTCCTCACTTTTTTATTTATTCAGCTTGAATTCCATCATGATGTTACTCCTTTGAAAGTATTAATTCCTTTGCCCTGCTTTCCCTCTGGGGTTGTCAGCTGACACAGCATTGATTCTGGTTAAGCCAATCTGTTTGCCTACTCCTTGCCTGTGCATGAGTGGCACATTGGGCTGTGGAAAAACACACAGCAAGGCTGTTGGTCTCACCTTACATTTATGGCTAAAGAAATAAAGTAGGTTTTCACATTGCCCAACAATCTTTCTCTAGGTCCCCAGTTATGTCCTCCTTCCCACTTTCTGAAATGACTATTTTATACTTATCCACTCAAACCTCTTCCACACCCTCATCCTTTCATCATTCTTAGCTCCTAGTTATTGAGAAATCAGAAGCAATGAGATGGGAACTCACATGTACCCATCACTAAGTATACTAATTTTCCTACATTTGTATGCATATTCACCTGCTTCTTTTTGTGGTCGAAGCATCCTAACCCCTTCAGAGGCCAAACTACCACCACCACCACCACCACCACCACCACCACCACCACCACCACCATTACTTCTCCTCCTTTTCTTCTCCCTCCTCCTCCACCACTTATTCCTCTTGTTGCTGTTGTGGTTGCCCTCCTCCTCCCCCTCCCTCTTCTTCTCCAACTTCTTCTTCTTCATCTTCATCTTCTTCTTCTTCTCCTCCTCCTTCTCTTCTTCTCCTCCTCCTTCTTCATTCCATCCCCTCTAAACTATTTCATTGGCTTCTTCTTATCACCCTTGTTATCTCCTCTTCCCTGCTAACTTTTTTTATTTGATTTCTTTTCAGTGTACCAGAATTCATTGTTTTTGCACCACACCCAGTGCTCCATGCAATACGTGCCCTCTGTAATACCCACCACCTGACTCCCCCACCCTCCCATCCCCTGCCCCTCCAAAACCCTCAGGTTGTTTTTCAGAGTTCACAGTCTCTCATGGTTCATCTCCCCCTCCAATTTCCCTCAACTCCCTTCTCCTCTCCATCTCCCCATGTCCTCTGTGTTATTTCTTATGCTCCACAAATAAGCAAAACCATATGACAATTGACTCTCTCTGCTTGACTTATTTCACTCAGCATAATCTCTTCCAGTCCCGTCCATGTTGCTACAAAAGTTGGGTATTCATCCTTTCTGATGGAGGCATAGTACTCTATAGTGTATATGGACCACATCTTCTTTATCCATTCATCCGTTGAAGGACATCTTGGTTCTTCCCACAGTTTGGTGACTGTGGCCATTGGTGCTATGAACATTGGGGTACATATGGCCCTTCTTTTCACTACATCTGTATCTTTGGGGTAAATACCCAGTAGTGCAATTCCCTGCTAACTTTTAAATGTAGGAGTCCCTGAAAGCTCAGACCTTGGATCTCTATTCTTCTCTATCTAATGTTTCAGAGGTTATCCCAGTCTTTCCTATGGTCTTAAGAACCATGTATAAATGAACATTTTGAACTTGAATAAGTGAATAAATGAATATTTATATCTGTGCTTAGGATCTGTCCTTGGAAATCTAATCTTGTACACCAATGCCGTGCATCTCCAGTTGTGTATCTAATATGCATTCAAACCTTGTTTCCCCAGGCTCTTCCTCCATCTCCAGTTACCCAACTGAGTAAGACAAAATGAATGATTTTTGATTTCTCTCTTTCTCTCACTCCAACTATGGCCACACCCAACTCAACAGAAAATTCCACTGACTCTACCACCATAATAATATTTTGGTCACTTCTTTCCATTATGACATCCAAGCTGAGACATTGTCACTTTCTTCCTGGGTTCTGCAAATAGTTTTCTGGCTTTTACTCTTGTCCCGTGAACCCATTCTTCTAACCACAACCAATAGACTTGGAAAAATGTAAATTAAAATATGTCATTTCCCCTCCAAAGTTTCCCATTGCACTTGGAATAAATTCCAAATTCTAGGCCTACATTTTCTATTACTCTTCCCTTTGCTCATTGTGCTTCAGCCACACAGACCTCCTTTCTATTCCTAAAAGAGACAAATAGTTTCTTTAACATCTTTGTATTTGCATGAGATATTTTTATTTGCTTACTGGTTTGTTCTGCTTGAAATACTCTGTTTAGGTCATTCAGATCTCAGTTTAAATGTCATCTCCTCAGAAAGGTCTTACCAGCCCCCAAACTGAAGTTAGCTCTATTCCTGGTCACACTTCCATGCCATATTAAATGTTTTTCATACAACTTATTATTTCTCAAAATTATCTTTTCTTTCATTTGTTTACTTGTTTATTGTCTGGCTCCCTCCCTTGAAATGTAAATGCCCTAAAAGCTAAGATTTTTTCTAGCTTATTTACACCATCTTATTTATCCCATCATGTTCTAATCTTAGAACACCAGACACATAGTAAAAGCTCATTAAAAGTACTGAATGAATGAATGAATGAATGGATGGATGAATGAATAAGACTCAGGGAGGATAAAGTGCTCAAAGTCACAGAGATAAAAAGTAGCTGAGCCACAGTTTCAACTCAGAACTGTATGACTTCAAAGACCATGCTCTAGAGCACATGACTCTACCATCGGAGAAAGAAATGTGACCAGAGCTTCAGTTTACAAAATACTTTTAAATATGCTATCCAATTTGCTCCTCAGTGTAAATTGGTATGATAGAATCATAGCTTTGTTTTTGCCAGATGTGGATGGTAAAGCTCTGAAATACTTAGTAACTTTTCCAAGATCACCACTAGAGCAATGGAAAGAAAGGTGAATAGCAAGGCAGGAATTTCACTTTCCAGGTAATATGTGTTTCTTTTTCTAAGGCTGATGATATTCTTATGTTGATAATCAGAAGCATTTTTACATATGAATTTATCATTAAGGCTATTCTTTAGGAAATCTATGTGGGGGAGCTGGAAGGACATTGTATTAAAGCTAAACAAAGCATGGCTCCTGAGGAAAGTGGAAGTGTAGATAGAACCTCATGTCAACTGTTCTGGGTTGGCACAGGGATCTCCAACACACAAAACAAAGTGGTTTGGAATCCTTGAAGGTAACAGAGAAACTTCACTATCTTGTAGTAAATATAGTATTTTGTAGTAAATTGGGCATATCCTCATCTTAGAATTGTGTCTTTCTACAGGTCTCGCTTTCTTGCCTGCTAGTGTGTCCTACCTCATTGGCACCAACCTCTTTGGTGTGTTGGCCAACAAGATGGGTCGGTATGTAGCCTGGAAATATGTGGAGAGTATAATAGAAATGTAAGATGGGAGAGATTATTGAGGTTGTCCCTGCACCTAGGATAATGAACAAGTTTAGGACAAGCATGCATGGATAAAAGCCACCTACAAAGAGGATAGGAGTAGATAGGTGGTGAGGGGGATATGGATAAAGGATGGCCCTGAGTTGGTTGTGAATATGTGATGGATAACCTTTACTTACCAGATGTTTGTTGTCTAGTTGAAGAGCTAAAATAACCCCAAAGAGAACAGCTATGAAAAAGCTCATTACTTTGGGGGCAGTGTTGTGCAACTGTGTTCCCTGGAGCCCTAGAGAGTTCTAAAGATGTACTTTAGAGACCACCAAATGGAAAGGGTTTGAGGCTAAAAAGTAAGTCTGGATTTTGTTCTACCACGGTGAGAACAGCTTCAATTTTATCTTTGAAGCTCAGCATACAGATTTTAAGACAAGCTTAAAAACCTGCTATAGGAAATCAGAAAAGGAAAGAAGTTTGGTATTTTTTGTGCATTTTGTGATGGGCTTTGAAGACCAGATAAAATATGAGTAAGTGAGAGGTCGTCTGAATTGGGAAAGAGCATGAATTAAGTTTGAGTGTTACTTTCAAGGGGCAAGTATCTTCTGAGTAAACTGATTCCTCTGCCAGTTGAAGAAAGAATATGTCCCATTGAACCTCCTCTGCTTCTACTATGGAAAAAGATATGGAACCAGGCAAGGGGGAGGTCAGGGAAAGGGTTCACCTGGTTACAAATGGATCATGTAGAGATGTCTTCATTTTATCACATCCTAAGGGGTTGATGGAATTAGGAGTGTAGACTGGCTGGTGTAGTGGAGATAAGATGATAGGTGGAAGGGTTTTCTCCCTTTAGCATAGTTTGTGATGGCTCTTTTCTTCCAGGTGGCTGTGCTCCCTGATTGGGATGATTGTAGTAGGCACCAGCTTGCTTTGTGTAAGTATGATGAAGTCTAGGAGAGAGAGAAAGAGAGAGATAGAGATAGAGAGAGAGACCCCCAGACATTTAAAGACAATTTTCCTTTGAAATGAACAGAGGGTTAACTTGTCAATGACTTTTGGGAAGACTGTTTCTGCATGGGTAAGAATTTAGCTCTGGGAGAAATGCCACCAGGCATCCCATTAAAGGAGGTGGGGAAAAAGAGGGAAAAGGGGCAATGGAGCAGCTGTAGCCGGAGGTCTGAGTCCCTATGTATGGACACATGAAACAATTCATGATGATACCTATTTCTGGAGCCATTAAAGGGGTTAATTTTATGATTTAATTTACTTATCTCAACCTAACAAGACCTCATAAGCCACAAGGGGAACCATCACATGAGTTGCAGTCTCTGGTGCCAGAATGTTTGTTAGAAAAAGAAAAAAAAAGAAGAGCTTTCCCATTTTCAAGAGCCCCTTCAAGCTCTCTAAGCCTTCATTTTCTCCTCATCATAATGAGGATCATACATACACTTGCCTCCTAGAGCTGTAAAGCACTGAGTACAGTGTTCAAGAAAGGCTGGAGGTCTTGATCAGGAGCATGTGTTCCACATCATTCCCAGCTTTGCTACTTCCTGCTTGTGTGATTTTGAGCTAGATATGTCACCTCTTTTTGATTAGTATCTTCATCAGTGTAGAAAGGGATCTGTTAGCCTCTCTTAGGACTGTCCATATAAACTGCACCACAGTGGGCCCACAGTAAATCTTAATGCAAGCTATTGATAAACTATAATTACCTTTTGAGGAATAATCCCTAAAGTTGTTATTAGCCACTAACATCTAGATGGTATGTTAAACCTCTGAGAGATAAATATGTTGAGGTAGCAGGTTTAGGTAACAAGTGTTCAGTAAGGGACCTAAGGAAGCAGTGAAAGAGGAAAGGAAGTCTTTCAGTGGAGGATTGGGAAGGCAAAAGAATGAGTTTCATAAGTTTACTGATGCAACACACCCAAACATGCCACCCGCCCCCCTAGACTATGGGTAACTAGTTGTCGGTACGTTTCCTTTCTCTTCTTGCCCCAGTAGCTACCAAATTAGGATTTAATTAATACCTTTGAATGTTGCTAATAGAAAAGAGAGGAAACTCTATTCAGTGAAGAGTGAGGACAGAAGTGTATGTCTGGGAGGGTGGTGAAAGCAAGCTAAGGAAAAATTCTTGCAATAGAAGAGGTCCATTATTATGTAAAATGGAGTCAAATCTGAGATTTAGACTTAATCTTGCCACTTACTAGCTTTTTAACTTTGGATAGGGCATTTAACCCAAATGATACCAATCTAGCTTTCATATCTTTAAAATAAAGGTAAAGATTCTTCTTCATAAAGAGAAGTGATAATCCAGATAACTAACATATGTGGTACATAGTATATGGCTAATAAATGCATATCATGTGAAAACCCTTTGTTTTGTGGTGACTGATTGGACTCCTGATAAATCCTTCCTCCTTCCCTGCTGCAGGTTCCTCTGGCTCACAATATTTTTGGTCTCATTGGCCCCAATGCAGGGCTTGGCTTTTCCATAGGTAAGAGTACTTTCAAAGGAGCCAAAGGCCCCTGAATTTTGGCTTTGGGCCAAAATAGTTCAGAGGAGGTATATGGAAAGGGAGAAGGAGCAGGAGGGTGGCTAGCAAAGTTGTGGGCTCCTAACTCCTACCAGGGATAGGTGTTAGTGCTGAGAGGGAGGACAGCAGGCAAATGGAATAGACTAAAGGGAGGAGAAGAAAGAATGGTGCCACAAAAAAAGGGAGGGGACTGTGGGTAGAGCTGACAGTGTCCTGTTTCCTTTGGCCACAGGCATGGTTGATTCCTCTATGATGCCCATCATGGGACACTTGGTGGACCTGCGTCACACCTCGGTGTATGGGAGTGTCTATGCCATAGCTGATGTGGCTTTCTGTATGGGCTTTGCTATAGGTATGTTGGCAGGGGAGAGGGGAGCACACAGGACTTGGTGTCCCATTTTCTCTTATCTACTGTTTACCAGCTGAAAGTAAAGCCAGAGGATTGATTCTCCTAGGGTTCTGGAGATATTTGACTTTGGGACATCCTCTGGGTCACCCATTGCTCCTTGCATAGTGTTTTCTGTGTGATCAAGGGCCAATAAACACTTGTGAATTTGGTTTATTCCTCACAGGCCCATCCACTGGGGGTGCCATTGTGCATGCCATTGGCTTCCCCTGGCTTATGGTCATTATTGGGGTCATCAACATCATCTATGCTCCTCTCTGCTACTACCTGAGAAGCCCCCCAGCCAAGGAGGAAAATCTTGTAAGAGACTCTGACTGTTGCTAAAAGAATAATAATTTTTAAAAAAATTTTTATTGTGTTATGTTAGTCACCATAAAATATATCATTAGTTTTTGATGCAGTGTTCCAAGATTCATTGTTTATATAGTCTGTGGACTCTGAGAAATGAATAATAATATTCTGTTTGTTTTTGATCTCCCTTTCTCTCATTGTTTTTCATCGTATGCTGTTTCCTCCATCTTTGGAAGTCTTTTTTGCTTTGTCATATTTTCTGATCCCATTTTCACCTTTATTTTTCCTTTGTGCTCTTCCTTATTTTCCCTTGTTTACTAACCACTTCCCCTCTTATACTGGGTGGTTAAGAAGGGCCCTAAATAAAGAACAAAACTGAGAAGGTTATAAAGAGTTGGGGCCAGGGTCCATCAAAGGCATCCCATACTTCTGTGAGTTAACACATTATCTCCTCAAGGTGGTCAAAATTCCAATGGGATCATTTATTCATGTCTGCCATTGTTCTTACCAGATCATGATTTAAAGTACAAAACCACAGGGAAGAGAGCCATAACTTTTGATTTTAGTTAGTAAAGTAGTTTATTTTATTGCAGCATGAGGACCCTAAAGGTTTAGGTGGCTCAATGATGGATGTAGGGGCTGGTCACAGGGATGAAAGAAGACAGGGAGGTCAGATAGGGGATAGTACTGGTTTCAGCTGGCTCCCTACTGTAACTTGTACTACCACTATTAGGATTCAATCAAAAACATGACAGATATTTGTCTTGACCAGGGTGGCTACACTGAGGTGCCTTGGGTGGCCTTGTGCTTGTAAATGAAGCAGAAGAAGAGTCCTATGCTTATTTCTTGAATATTTCCTGAGCAACACTAGACTTGGATGAGCTAGTGAGGGAAGGGAACAGGGAGATTGATAAAAGATGTGCAGTAATTTCTCCTCCTGTGTCTTGCTTCAGGCAATTCTGAGCCAGGACTGTGCCATGGAGACTCGGATATGTGCAACTCAGAAGCCCACAAGGGATTTTCCTCTGGGGGAGGACAGCGATGAGGAGGCTGGCAGTGAAGAGTAATAGGAGAAGGTGGTCTCTGAACCTTGTCACATGCGGATACATCAGCCTTGGATTTCAGTGACCAAAGCGACCACCTCCTTTTCTGATCACCAGATCACCATGGACTGCTCAATAGACTTCATTTCCCTTTCCCCTTGGTATCTCCTTTCCTCCCCTCCCATGGGTGCAATTCCTTGGTTCTCTCCTTACCTGTGTAATCCATAGTTCTTCCTCTAAGCTTTGTTGTTTCAGGTGCCCAGTTTTTATGGGAGAACATAGTGATGTTTTCTCCTAGGCTATTGTGAGGCTGATTAAACTTGAGCTGGTGCATTCTGCAAGGAGTGACTTATTCCATGGGAACAGCAGTGACCACAGCATGCCCTTGAAACCAGTAGGGTGACTGGCAAACCTCATTTCATCTGTTATCTGATTTTCTTTGGCACATTCCCAGCAAACCATAAAACTTTTGTCCTCTGTTCCTCCATGTGGTCCTTCCTGAGCTTTCTCCATAAAGTTGGGAATGTGTCCTCAATGTTATACTGCTGCCAGATTGCCAATTTAAATTGTTTTCCTGGTTTTTAGAAGCTGAGTGGTTCTTCTGTGGCTAAACCTATAGCTGTTAAACTGATTTTGTCCTCAGCGAATGAAGAGCTGGGTTTACACCTTTCCTAAATCTCTTTGACTGTTAGAAATAACAACAGGAGGACAGAAAAAAAAAAAAATACCTCCAAGATTTTATTGGAGGAAGTAAAAAGAAACTGCCCTGAAATCTCTTCCCACAGTGGATTTCCTAATACAAGGATTATAATGAGGAATTGTTCTCACTTCTTTTTTTTTTAACATCTTAATTTATTTTTTTCAATGTTCCAAGATCCATTGTTTATGCACCACACCCAGTGCTCCATGCAATATGTGCCCTCTTTAATACCCACCACAAGGCTCACCCATCCTCCCACCCCCTCCTTTCCAAAACCCTCAGTTTCTTTCTCAGAGTCTACAGTCTCTCATGGTTCATCTCCCTCTCCAATTTATCCCAATTCATTTTTTCTTTCTGTCTTCTAATATCCTCCATGTTATTATTTATGCTCCACAAGTAAGTGAAACCATATAATAATTGACTCTCTCTGCTTGACTTATTTCACTTAGCATAATCTCCTCCAGTCCAGTCCATGTTGATACAAAAGTTGGGTATTCGTCCTTTCTGATGACTGTGTAATATTCCATTGTATATATGGACCACATCTTCTTTATTCATTCATCTGTTGAAGGGCATCTCAGCTCTTTCTACAGTTTGATGATTGTGGCCATTTTAAAAAGATTACCCACCATGACCAGGTGGGATTCATCCCTGGGTTGCAAGGGTGGTTCAACATTAGCAAATCATTCAGTGTGATAAAACGAATCAATAAGAGAAGAGAGAAGAACCACATGGTCTTCTGAATTGATGCAGAAAAAGCATTTGACAAAAACCAGCATCTGTTCCTGATTAAAACGCTTCAAAGTATAGAGATAGAGGGAACATTCCTCAACTTCATCAAATCTATCTATGCAGTGGGAAAAACCCACAGCAAATATTATCCTCAATGGGAAAAAGCTGACAGCCTTCCCGTTGAGATCAGGAACATGACAAGGATGCCCACTCTCACCACTCTTGTTCATCATAGTATTTGAAGTCCTAGAAATCAGACAACAAAGAGAAATAAAAGGTATTCAAATTGGCAAAGAAGAAGTCAAACTCTCTTGCTTTGCAGATGACATGATACTTTATATGGAAAACCCAAAAGTCTCCACCCCCAAACCACTAGAACTCATACAGCAATTCAATAATGTGGCAGGATACAAAATCAATGTACAGAAATCAGGTGCTTTCTTATACACTAACAATGAAAATACAGAAAGGGAAATTAGAGAATCCATTCCATTTACTATAGCACCAGGAACCATAAGAAACCTGGGAATAAACCTAACCAAAGAGGTAAAGGATCTGTACTCGAGGAACTAGAGAACACTCATGAAGGAAATTGAAGAAGACACAAAAAGATGGAGGACCATTCCATGCTCATGGATCAGAAATATAAACATTGTTAAAATGTCTATACTGCCTAGAGCAATCTATACTTTCAATGCGATTCTGATTAAAATTCCACCGGCATTTTTCAAAGGGCTGGAGAAAACAATCCTAAAATTTGTATGGAATCTGGAGAGATCCCGAATTGCTAAGGAAATGTTGAAAAAGAAAAACAGAGGGGAGAGAAGTCAAGATGGCGGAGAAGTAGCAGGCTGAGACGACATCAGGTAGCAGGAGATCAGCTAGACAGCTTATCTAACCATTGTGAACACCTACAAATCCAACGGGAAATCAAAGAGCAGAGCAACAATTCTAGAAACAGAAAATCGACCACTTTCTGAAAGGTAGGACCTGTGGAGAAGTGAATCCAAAGTGACGGGAAGATAGACCGCGGGGGGAGGGGCCGGCTCCCGGCAAGCGGCAGAGCAACAGAGCACAAAATCGGGACTTTTAAAAGTCTGCTCAATGGAGGGACAACGCTCCAGAGGCTAAACTGGGGGGAGACCCACGCGGGGTCAGCATAACCCCAGGTCCTGTGGGGTCACAGAAGGACTGGGGGCGTCTGAGTGCCTCAGAGCTCACAGGTATTGGAGTGGGGAAGCCGGCTACAGTGATAAAGCCGAGGAGTGAGCTCTCAGCCCGGGGTTACCTTGTGCCGGTCGCAGGCTGGGTGGGCTCGGAGCGCAGCTGGAGGCCACGGAGATGGAAGCGACCGGGCGCATTTCTCCAAGTGCCAGCAATTGACTGCTTTCCTACCGGCGCGACCAGAGGCCAGGGAGGCGGGGTGGTTGGGCACTTTTCTCTGAGGGCGCACTGAGGAGGGGAACCCCAAGCTCTCAGCACCTCCAGGCCGAGAGATTGGGAGGCCGCCATCTTCATTCCCGTCCTCCGGAACTCTACAGAAACCACTCAGGGAACAAAAGCTCCCGAAAGCAAACTCGAGCAGCCCCGGCAAGGGCGGTGCAATTCCGCCTATGGCAAAGACACTTGAGAATCACCACAACAGGCCCCTCCCCCAGAAGATCAACAAGAAACCCAGCCAAGACCAACTTCACTCACCAAGAACAGCAGAATTCTAGAGGAGGAGAAAACAAATCTTATCTGGACAAAATGACAAGGCGGAAAAACTCACCACAAAAAAAAAGAACAAGAGGCAGTACCGAAGGCTGGAGACCTAATCAATATGGACATTGGTAACATGACAGATCTAGAGTTCAGAATGACAATTCTCAAGGTTCTAGCCAGGCTCGAAAAAGGCATAGAAGATATTAGAGAAACCCTCTCCGGAGAGATAAAAGCCCTTTCTGGAGAAATAAAAGAACTAAAATCTAACCAAGTTGAAATCAAAAAAGCTATTAATGAGGTGCAATCAAAAATGGAAGCTCTCCCTGCTAGGATAAATGAGGCAGAAGAAAGAATTAGTGACATAGAAGACCAAATGACAGAGAATAAAGAAGCTGAGCAAAAGAGAGACAAACAAATACTGGACCACGAGGAGAGAATTCGAGAGATAAGTGACACCATAAGATGACACAACATTAGAATAATTGGGATTCCAGAAGAAGAAGAAAGAGAGAGGGGAGCAGAAGGTATATTGGAGACAATTATTGGAGAGAATTTCCCTAATATGGCAAAGGGAACAAACATCAAAATCCAGGAGATGCTAAAAATGCCCCTCAAAATCAATAAAAATAGGTCCACACCTCATCACCTGATAGTAAAATTTACAAGTCCTAGCGACAAAGAGAAAATCCTGAAAGCAGCCTGGGAAAAGAAGTCTGTAACATATAGGGGTAAAAACATTAGATTAGCAGTGGACCTATCCACAGAGACCTGGCAGGCCAGAAAGAACTGGCATGATATATTCAGAGCACTAAACGAGAAAAACATGTGGCCAAGAATACTATATCCAGCTAGACTATCATTGAAAATAGAAGGAGAAATAAAGAGCTTCCAGGAAAAACAAAAGCTGAAAGAATTTGCAAACACCAGACCAGTTCTACAGGAAATATTGAAAGGGGTCCTCTAAGCAAAGAGAGACCCTAAAAGGAGTAGATCAGAAAGAAACAGAGACAATATACAGTAACAGCCACCTTACAGGCAATACAATGGCACTAAATTCATATCTCTCAATAGTTACCCTGAATGTTAATTGCCTCAATGCCCCAATCAAAAGACACAGGGTATCAGAATGGATAAAAAACCAAAACCCATCAATATGCTGCCTACAAGAAACTCATTTTAGACCCAAAGACACCTCCAGATTTAAAGTGAGGGGGTGGAAAACAATGTACTATGCTAATGGACATCAGAAGAAGGCTGGGGTGGCAATCCTTATATCAGATCAATTAGATTTTAGCCAAAAACTGTAATAAGAGATGACGAAGGACACGATATCATACTCAAAGGGTCTGTCCAACAAGAAGATCTAACAATCTTAAATATCTATGCCCCTAACTTGGGAGCAGCCAACTATATAAACCAATTAATAACCAAATCAAAGAAATACATTGACAATAATATAGTAATAGCAGGGGACTTTAACACTCCCCTCACTGAAATGGACAGATCATCTAAGCAAAAGATCAACAAGGAAATAAAGGCCTTAAATGACACACTGGACCAGATGGACATCACAGATATCTTCAGAATATTCCATCCCAAAGCAACAGAATATACATTCTTCTCTAGTGTACATGGAACATTCTCCAGAATAGACCACATCCTGGGTCATAAATCAGGTCTCAACCGGTATCAAAAGATTGGGATCATTCCCTGCATATTTACAGACCACAATGCTCTGAAGCTAGAACTCAATCACAAGAGGAAATTTGGAAAGAACGCAAATACATGGAGACTAAACAGCATCCTTCTAAAAAATGAATGGGTCAACCAGGAAATTAAAGAAGAATTGAAAAAATTCATGGAAAAAAATGATAATGAAAACACAACGGTTCAAAATCTGTGGGACACAGCAAAGGCAGTCCTTAGAGGAAAATATATAGCAGTACAAGCCTTTCTCAAGAAACAAGAAAGGTCTCAAACACACAACCTAACCCTACACCTAAAGGAGCTGGAGAGAGAACAACAAAGAAAGCCTAAACCCAGCAGGAGAAGAGAAATCATAAAGATCAGAGCAGAAATCAATGAAATAGAAACTAAAAAAACAATAGAACAAATCAACAAAACTAAGAGCTGGTTCTTTGAAAGAATTAATAAGATTGACAAATCCCTGGCCAGACTTACCAAAAAGAAAAGAAAGGGACGCAAATAAATAAAATCATGAATGAAAGAGGAGAGATCACAACCAACACCAAAGAAATACAAACAATTATAAGAACATACTACGAGCAACTCTCTGCCAACAAATTTGACAACCTGGAAGAAATGGATACATTTCTAGAAACATATAAACTACCACAACTGAACCAGGAAGAAATAGATAACCTGAACAGACCCATAACCAGTAAAGAGATTGAAACAGTCATCAAAAATCTCCAAACAAACAAAAGTCCAGGACCAGATGGCTTCCCAGGGGAATTCTACCAAACATTTAAAGAAGAATTAATTCCTATTCTCCTGAAACTGTTCCAAAAAATAGAAATGGAAGGAAAACTTCCAAACTCATTTTATGAGGCCAGCATCACCTTGATCCCAAAACCAGACAAGGATCCCACCAAAAAAGAGAATTATCGACCCATATCCTTGCTGAACACAGATGCGAAATTTCTCACCAAAATACTGGCCAATAGGATCCAACAGTACATTAAAAGGATTATTCACCACGACCAAGTGGGATTTATTCCAGGGCTGCAAGTTTAGTTCAACATCTGCAAATCCATCACTGTGATACAATACATTAATAAAAGAAAGAATAAGAACCATATGATACTCTCAATAGATGCTGAAAAAGCATTTGACAAAGTGCAGCATCCCTTTCTGATTAAAACTCTTCAAAGTATAGGGATAGAAGGCACATACCTCAATATTATCAAAGCCATCTATGAAAAACCCACTGCAAATATCATTCTCAATGGAGAAAAACTGAAAGCTTTTCTGCTAAGGTCAGGAACACGGCAAGGATGTCCGTTATCACCACTGCTGTTCAACATTGTACTAGAAGTCCTAGGCTCAGCAATCAGACAACAAATAGAAATGAAAGGCATCCAAATTGGAAAAGAAGTCAAACTATCACTCTTTGCAGTTGATATGATACTGTATGTAGAAAACCCAAAAGGCTCCACCCCAAAACTGCTAGAACTTGTACAGGAATTCAGTAAAGTGTCAGGATATAAAGTCAATGCACAGAAATCAGTCACATTTCTTTACACTAACAACAAGACAGAAGAAAGAGAAACTGAGGAGTCAGTCCCATTTACAGTTGCACCCAAAACCATAAGATACCTAGGAATAAATCTAACCAAAGAGGCAAAGAATCTTTACTCAGAAAACTATAAAGTACTCATGAAAGAAATTGAGGAAGACACAAAGAAATGGAAAAATATTCCATGCTCATGGATTGGAAGAACAAATATTGTGAAAATGTCTATTCTACCCAGAGCATTCTACACATTTAATGCAATCCCTATCAAAATCCCATCCATTTTTTTAAAGAAATAGAACAAATGATCCTAAAATTTATATGGAACCAGAAAAGACCTCGAATAGCCAAAGGAATATTGAAAAAGAAAGCCAAAGTCAGTGGCATCACAATTCCAGACTTCAAGCTCTATTACAAAGGTGTCATCATCAAGACAGTATGGTACTGGCACAAAAACAGACATATAGACCAATGGAACAGAATAGAGAGTCCAGAAATAGACCCTCAACTCTATGGTCAACTAATCTTCGACAAAGCAGGAAAGAATATCCAATGGAAAAAAGACAGCCTCTTCAACAAATGGTGCTGGGAAAATTGGACAGCCACATGCAGAAAAATGAAATTGGACTATTTCCTTACACCACACACGAAAATATACTCAAAATGGATGAAGGACCTCAATGTGAGAAAGGAATCTATCAAAATCCTTGAGGAGAATGCAGGCAGCAACCTCTTTGACCTCAACCACAGCAACTTCTTCCTAGGAACATCACCAAAGGCAACAGAAGCAAGGGCAAAAATGAACTATTGGGATTTCATCAAGATCAAAAGCTTTTGCACAGCAAAGGAAACAGTTAACAAAACCAAAAGACAACTGACAGAATGGGGGAAGATATTTGCAAACGACATATCAGATAAAGGGCTAGTATCCAAAATCTATAAAGAGCTTATCAAACTCAATACCCAAAGAACAAATAATCCAGTCAAGAAATGGGCAGAGGACGTGAACAGACATTTCTGCAAAGAAGACATCCAGATGGCCAACAGACACATGAAAAAATGCTCCACATCACTCGGCATCAGGGAAATACAAATCAAAACCACAATGAGATACCACCTCACACCAGTCAGAATGGCTAAAATTAACAAGTCAAGAAATGACAGATGCTGGCGAGGATGCGGAGAGAGGGGAACCCTCCTACACTGCTGGTGAGAATGCAAGCTGGTGCAACCACTCTGGAAAACAGTGTGGAGGTTCCTCAAAAAACTGAAAATGGAGCTATCCTATGATGCAGCGATTGCACTCTGGGTATATATCCTAAAGATACAAATGTGCTCCGAAGGGGCACGTGCACCCAAATGTTTATAGCAGCAATGTCCACAATAGCCAAACTATGGAAAGAACCTAGATGTCCATCAACAGATGAATGGATAAAGGAGATGTGGTATATATACACAATGGAATACTATGCAGCCATCAAAAGACATGAAATCTTGCCATTTGTGACGACGTGGATGGAACTAGAGGGTATCATGCTTAGCGAAATAAGTCAATTGGAGAAAGACAACTATCATATGATCTCTTTGATATGAGGAAGTGGAGATGCAAGGCGGGGGGGTTGGGGGGAGGTAGGAAAAGAAAAAATGAAAAGATGGGATTGGGAGGGAGACAAACCATAAAAGACTCAATCTCAAGAAACAGACTGAGGGTTGTGGGGGGGGTGGACGGGAGAGGGTAGTGGGGGGAAATGGACATTGGGGAGGGTATGGGCTATGATGAGTGCTATGAAATGTGTAAACCTAGCGATTCACAGACCTGCACCCCTGGGGATAAAAATACATTATATGTTTATTAAAATAAAAAAATTAAAAAAAAAGAATGATATAGTGTCCTTCTGTATCTCTGACTACAATCTTTAGTTCCCAATCTAATTTCTGTTATGAGAATTGCTACCTCAGCCTTCTTTTGAGTCCTATTGACATTAAAATGCCTCTCCATCCCTTCACTTTCAGTCTGGATGTATCCTTAGGTTCAAAATGGGTCTCTTGTAGACAACATATAGATGAGTCCTGTTGTTTTATCCAATATGCAACCCTGTGCCATTTTATGGGATCATTTAGGCCATTCACCTTGAGAGTGATTATTGAGAGATATGCTTTTTTTGACTTTGTGTTGGCTATGAAGTCCTTTTTTCTATAGATTTTCTCTGTAAATTTCTGTTCAATGACACTTTTAGGTTCCTTCTTCTTTATAGAACCCCCCTTAATATTTCTTGTAGTGCTGGCTTGGTGTTCACATGCTCTTTTAAACCTTGCAGGTCTTGGAAGCTCTTTATCTCTCCATTCATTTTGAATGTCAGTTTTGCTGGAAAAAGTGTTCTTGGCTATATTTCTTCTCATTTAGTGCCCTGAATATGTCTTACCAGCCCTTTGTGGCTTGCCAGTTTTCTGTGGACAGTTCTGACGTTATTCTGATGGGACTTTCACTGTACGTAAGGAATCTCTTCCCCCTAGCTGCTTTGAAGAGCTTCCATCTAAAATTATAATGCATTGTTTTCACAATCAGGGGTATCGAGGTCTTTTTAGATTCTATGATCTTGGGGGAGACCTTTCTGCCTCCAGGACAGGAACATTGGTTCCATTTGTGAGATTGGGAAAATTTTCATGGAGAATTTGCTCAACTATATCTTCTAGTCTTCTTTCTTTCTCCTACCCCTCAGGGATTCCAATAATTCTGATGTTGGAACGCTTCATGGCATCATTTATTTCCCTAATTCTGTTTCCGTGGCTTCTGAGCTGTTTGTTCCAGGCTTCCTTCTTTTTCTCTATCAGTTTTTCCTCCAGATCACTAATTCTATCTTCTGCCTCATTTGCCCTAGCTTTTTGAGAATTTAGATTAGATTGGAACTCCTTGAGAGTATTTTTAACATCATCCCTGGTGGCTTTAACTTCTGCCCTAATCAATTCCATTTTGTCATCAAAGGCTTTCTCCAACCTGCATTTTCCTGGATAATTGTTTTCCCGAATTCCCTTTCCAACATACTGTCTGTGTCCATATCCAATAGCTCTGATGGAGAGGGCCCAGTCTCTGAATTTTTCCTCTGCTGGGCATTCCTCCTCTTAGTTATTTTGGCGAGAGATGGCTGTATGGATGTGTAGCTGAATGTATCAACCATGTTGCAGGCAAGGTGTACTTTGGAACACTTCTGAGCAATCGAGAGTCCCTACCAAAATAAAGGAAAAAGAAAAAGAGAGAGAGAGATAGGGGAAAAAAAGAAAGAAAGAAAGAAACAAATTAAAGAGAAGTCCCAGCCTGAATGGACCCCAAAGGTAAGATTTATAAAGTATACAAACAAAAACAGACAAAACAAAAAGACCAAGAGAAGTAGATGACAATAAATAAATAAATAAATAAATAAATAAATAAATAAATAAATAAAAAGAACCCAGCCAAAATGACCCCAGTGTAAGATTTATATACTACTGGAACAAAAACAAATACACAGAAACACTGACAGAAGAAAAACATGGGAAGGTGGTTATAAATTCTCCGTGTGGGCGAGAAAGTTTGTTTTGATTCCTTCTGGATGTATCTTGATATCTTTGTTAAAGTACTCAACTTTCCTGGAATAAAGTGGGATTAAAACTGAATTATATATAGGGGTAGCATTGATTGGGAAAGGGGATTACCTTGAAGCTTATCTCTATATGAATATTAAAAAAATAAAAATAAAAAAATAAAAAAGCAAAAGAAAAACACAGGTATATGTATCAAAAAAGTTCAGATTAAAAGGTTATTATGAAATTTGACGTAGTGAATATCTCATTGTGATGGTAAGTAGGTTAAAAAATTATATTAAAAAATGAAAAGAACAAGAATAGTGGGAACGAATTAAAAATAAAAGTTGTATCTATGAAGTAGTGGTGGTTGTCCTCTTGTTGTTGTTGTTGTTTGTTTGTTTTTTGGTTTTTGGTTTTTTTTTTGGTTGGCTTTCTGGGGGAGGGGCCTGCCACATGTCTTTTCAGGCAGTCTTGCTAGGGTTGAGTCCTCATACCTCCATCAAGGGGCTGGGCTCTGAGGAAACCTGGTTTTTCAGGCTTTTGTTTTCTGGAGGTGTTTTTGTTTGTTTGTTTGTTTATTTGTTTGTTTTTTCTCCCCTTGGTGGCTATTGGTGGTTCTTTGGAGATTTAGAGGAAAGCAAACTGCATCCAGACCTCTGTCTCAGAGAGAAGCCTCAGTTTGTTCCCCTGTGGGTGCTCCAGAGCACATAAATTCCCCCTCTGCCACTGGAAGAGCACGTCCACAGTCGCAATCTCTGGGGTCACAGGAACTCCCGCTTGTACCCAAAACCATGAGAAATACTTGCCGTGGCTGTCTGGGTAGGTCCAGACGGCCAGAGAGTTCCGAACCAGAGAAAGCCCACTGAGATTTTCAGACTGGCCCGGGCTGGAAGTGTTCAGAATCTCTGGGTCCCAGAGAGCACCTGCTAGCGCCTGCACGGACCTCTCTCAGGGGAGCTTGTGGAACTCAACTCAGACCCTGGTCTTGCCTTGCATGTGCAGAGCGCAAAAGGCTGTGGTTCTAGAGAGCGCCAGCTGGTGCATCCACACCAGACTCCCTCATGGGTGCCGCCACCCAGATGCTCTTAGGTGAGCCAGTGGCTCAGGGACCAAGACCTGGCTTCTTCATTGCGCACTCTGGTTCCACACCAGCGGTGGCCATCCTGGGTCCATGGGCTTAAATCCCTGTCCCTAATCGCCCAATTCCACCAACTTTGCCTTAAAGATCTTTTGCTCTTTTTGAATGTTTTCAACCAGACTCCAAGTTAATGCTGGTCCCCAACCACAGGACACTCTCATATTGGGGTATTGCTTTCCAATGAGTCACTTCTGGTGGCTCCCTCCCCCTTTTGTTTATCTTCCAATATCAGTCCAATATTTCCACTCCACTCTACCTGTCCACTGGTGTCTTCTGCCCCCATAGAGATGCAGAAGTGTATAATTCTAATCTCAGGCTGATTTCATAGGTGATCAGAGTTCTTTGGTAGATAATCAGCTCACTTTAGGGGACTGGTTGAAACAGCACCTCCTACTTCTCCGCCATCTTGTCTCCTCCCACCCATATAATTTCTCACAATATTCTTTCAGAATTATTTGTATTTCTGTGGTGTCCATTGTGATCTCTCCTCTTTCATTCATGATTTCATTAATTTGGGTCCTTTCTCTTTTATTTTTGATAAGTCTGGCCTGGGGTTTATCAATCTTATTAACTCTTTCAAAGAACCAGCCTCAAGTTTGGTTGATCTGTTCTATTGAGGGTTTTTTTGTTTGTTTGTTTGTTTTAATTTCTATGCCATTGATTTCTGCTCTAATCTTTATTATTTCTCTTTTTCTGCTGGACTTCAGTAAAGGATTTTCTAGTGTCTTCTATACTCTTGCAAGCCCAACCAGTTTCTATGTAATCATTGTTTTAAGTTCTATTTCAAACATCTTACTTATATCCATATTAATTAAATCTCTGACACTGAGGACTACCTATTGTTCTTCCCTTTGGAATGAATTTCTCTGTCTTGTCATTGTGTTCAGAAAAGAAAGGAAGAAAGGAAAAGAAAAGAAAAAAAAAGAAAAATAGAAAAGAAAAGAAAATAGAAAAAAAAAGAAAAGAAAAATAGAAAAGAAAAAAGAAAAAAAACACGAGAAAAATAACAATAACAACCACAACAACAAAAACTCCAGGAGGTATTTCTGGTATATGCTGTGTACACTCTGCTGTTGTATTTTGGCTGAGCTTTCTCACTGGTCCTTCTTCTACAAAGTTCTTCCTTGGTTGTTGTGGGGAATAGAAAACATTTTTCCTTAATGAACTGACAACAACTTGACAAAATACACCTTTGTGAACAAATTAAATCAATTATTTTTTTCTCCCTACATGAATTCTCCAGAATTCAGAAACTCTCAACAAATATTCTTATATTTTTATGGCAATATATTCATTTGCATAAGTTCAATTAGAATCTGTTCTCTTTCTGACAAGACACAATTGGAAATTGGTTATATTACCAAGGCTTTGTCCAGAATGTCATATTTGAGAAAGACCTGCATAGATTCAGATATGATCAGAAAGTTTTAAGGATCTAAGGTTGACCTTATGGAGCCAATAAAGCCGCCTTGGAAATATTAGCCTGATACCTTGCTTACAGAGTTCCCAACATACTCACCAGGTGAGTAAAGAAGGTCATTTCTTGGCAGGTATAGGAACCTCCGGATATTTTGGGGACCTTGAGAAGAGAGCATTTCACCCAAATCTATAGATATCATAGGCAAAGTCTGATGGCAAGCATTACCTCCATCTGCCATCACTCTATGTGAAGATGCTTAAAGTCTGACATCTAGAAATCTTCTCAACTGGCTATCCTTAAATACTGGCTTAATATTTGATCCAATTGACTATTGTTTTTCCTTTATTTCCATAGAAACGCTTTTTATTTAATACCTGATTACTTGAACCATAGGCCTAGCTTTGTGAATATACCTGCATCACTGTTTTCTGATATGAGTTTAATTAAACTGATCTATTGTCAGAACAAAGCAAGTGGATCAATGAGATGAAACAACCTTCCAGCTCAGCTTTTTTAAAGATTTTTTTTTTTTTATTAGTCAGAGAGAGAGAGAGAGAGAGCAAGCGCACAGGCAGACAGAGTGGCAAGCAGAGGCAGAGGGTAAAGCAGGCTCCCCGCTGAGCAAGGAGCCCGATGCAGGACTCGATCCCAGGACGCTGGGATCATGACCTGAGCCGAAGGCAGCCGCTTAACTGACTGAGCCACCCAGGCGTCCCGCAGCTCAACTTTTAATATGTGATACTCCTATGGAAGTTTCAGATGGGGGGACTGAAGGAGATAAAGAGAGCTGCCACCTCCCCAACTGTGAATGTGCCACTTTGGCATGTGGATTACTTTGAGCTGAAGTCACCTGAGACCCTGTTGGCTCAAAAGAAACCTCTGTCCCTCCCTTAACCACACAGAAGAATCTAAATTGGAGGTCTTTCCAAACCATGAATGACTTAACTGTGGGAAACAAACTGAGGGTTGCTGAAGGGAAGGTGGGTGAGGGGATGCAGTAACTGGGTGATGGTCATTATTAAATTATTAAATTTGATTTTTTCCTGTTAATCTGTCTCATGTCAACTTGATGAGGAGACAAGTATTTTTCCTTCCCAACAACCTGTAGAGTCTCAATTGCCTTCAGCTTAAAATAATTTTCCTGTAAAGTGGTCCATCTTTGGGACCTTGGGCACTATAGAACTATAAGATAATATATTTATATTGTTTTAAGTCATTGTATTTGTGATAATTTGTTACAATAGCAATAAAAACTAATATACATACAATAGTTGATGAAGACAGAGAATGTTGAGTAAATGAGTAAGAGGTTAGGATTAGGAAAGATTCATTTTATAGAGATCCACCAGGAGGAGCCCTGACCACACTGGAAACCGAGTTCCTCTCCTTGGACTCTTCCAGCTTTTTCAATTTTATGGAGTTTTCTTTAGGCATAGAAAAGCATTACTCCACAAAATTGCTCAAGGGAAAAATTGTGAAGTGTTTGTTTTGATCATTTTTCTATCTCCTTTCAATTCAGAATGTACAGGCATCCAGAGGCTGGGTATATACACTCCCACTTTTAGGACTAGGATCAGCTCTCTGATGATTTTTACCTGGCCTGGGGTTCCTGAGGCAGCTCTTCAGTACTAAATTGCCAACTGGTTTTCCATGAAATAAAACTTAACTAGTCCTATCACTTAAATACAGGTGGTGATCTGATAAGCTAAGTTATGCTACCCTGTCCATTTCTTCAGCTTCCCATTTTTTCTATCTCCCTGGCTCTTTTTCCCTCCTTCCTGAAAGCCCTTAAAAGAAGAATTTAAATATACTAGTTTATTCATTTAGTCATGTATTTTCATGATTATCATTATCATTTATTTGGCTCCTATATCAGTTACTGTACTAGAAAAACAAAGTTAGACAAAACCTGGTTCTTATCTGTCCAACAACTCATTAAAGAAGGCCTTGTGGCTGGGGCTTTATTCACATAAATGAAAGTGTTGCAGATGCACAAAGGTCACCTCAGTTCAACAATTTTGTGGGGGGAAGGAATTGGAGAAGAGGAGAGGGACTTGGCTAGAGGAGGTGATATTTGGGTTGGACCTTGAAAGATAAATAAGAGTGTGCTTCTCACAAAGGGGAGGTGAGCAACACAGATGGGGAGGCACAGCTTTTCAGGAGTGACAGGTCTTTCTGAGGGCTTGAAGAGCTATGCTAATGGTGGGAGTGGTTGCAGGCCATCTAGTAAAGGACTCTGTAAAGAGGCTTAAAGGCAATCCATGGAATTCAGACATTAAGTTATAATGAATCAGGATTATTCAAGGTTTTGATTCATGTTCTGATATGGCTGTGTTTGCACTGTTGAAGGATTTCTTTGACAGCCATGTAAAGGTTCCACTGAGGTAAGGATATATTATAAGCAGGAATATCCATTGGATGTCTCTTTATTAAAGTGAAAAAAAGGAAGAACTCAAAAAGGGCAGTAGCTGAAATAACATAGGACAAAGGATAAGTAAAAGAAAGTAGAATTTATAGGACTTTGTGTGGGCGAATGTGGAGACTGAGGAATAGAAGGAGGTGTCAAAAAATATGGCCTCCTGACTTCAGTTTCTGGCATGATTTCTATGGTGATGCCTTTGGCCAAGAGCTTGAATAAAGATGAAGAAGCAGCAAAGGGATAAACTTTACATTAGAGCCAGTGAGACACACAGGAAAAGAACAGGGAGAAATAGAGCAGCATCAACAAATCTGTAAAAAAATGAGTTTGCCTAAAGATGAGGAAAAAAGACAGGGTAACAAGGTAGTGATCAGTAACACCGAATGCCAAGTAAGGGCCAGAAAGGAAGGAGGCTGAAAAGATACCATTATAGGTGACAGCTAAGTCTCCTAGGAGGGCTTGGGTTAGTGGATATAGGAACTCGACATAGGAGGATAAAAAGATACAGCAGCACTGTGATACTACTTTTCCAGATTGGAACACCAAAGAGGAGGCTGTAAATATGGGGACAGGTAGAGGTGCAGAAAGTTTTTGTTTGTTTGTTTGTTTAGAATGGAGAGAGTTGAATCTTCATAGGAGCTGAGGGAAAGAAGCCAACAAATAGGAAGAGTGAATGAGATTAATACAAGGTAAACAACCAAAGAAACAATTATGATATGATTACCAGCAGTCACTGCTGGCAAGTTGTTGAAGGAAAGTTTTCAACCATAGCACCACTGAAATCCTACCAAGTTGGCTATGGTCTCCTTCTTGCCTGAATGGGCAGCCTGGCTCTTGCATGTCCCAGGGGAAGAGATTTTACAAAGGTTTTGATTTCTGAGAAAGATTTGAGAGAGAGGTGGAGCCAGACAGTCTTGGGTCACCGTCCCTGTCTACAGTAATACTAGGCAAGCCTGATCACCTCTGTGCCTCAGTTTTCTTCTGTGGGAAAATGAAATTAAACTCTGTTTTTTCAGGGGCTATGGTGAGGCTTAGGAGCATTGCACCTGAAATGTTGCCCTCAGATGCGGTGAGTAAATTCTAAGTTTCTTATTTTCATACTTATTCTTAATAAGGGGTTCCTGACAATAAGATTTCTTCCTTCTCAAATGGTGTCGGCAGACCTGATGGTGTTTGCTTATTTCTGTGTTTATCTGTACCTTCAGATCTTTTCTAAATACATCAATGTCTGGGCTCTTCCTAGCCAGGAAATGGAACTTCTAGTTACAGGAGTGTGCTTGATATTTACTAGAGAGCTAGGCAGGTTGACCACTCAAAAACCCAGCTATGAACAGTCTCATTTGGTATGCTTAGGGAGGGAGTGGAGTGAACCATCTACAAGAAAAACAGCATGATTACCATTAGAAAAATATTGGTCTTGCCATCTTTCTTAGAAAGCCCTCCCTGATGAGTCAGTACATTGGCCTGAATTGAACTCCCACAGGAGCTAACCGGGAGATTCTCCTGGCACAGATCCTACAGACAATTTCTCTACTTGTACACAGTTCCTGGTGCCTAGTAGTATTTAGCTAGTCCAAACTTGTCTGCTAGTTTTAGGAATCTTGTTTTTCCCTTTCCTGTAAGGATAAATCTTCAAAACCTCTCCTACTAAACAGTTAAACTTAGTCTAGGGAATTATAGATAGAGGTGAAGGTAAAAGGAAATTTGAACCTAAAAGGCACTAGCAGTGAGAAGAGAGTGGCAGCTGACAGGGCTCTCAGGACCTCTGGGAGTCATCTCTGATCCCCTCATAGCAACTGACCAGTGCTTTGGATACAGAAGTTACTCAAAACATGTTGATGAGGGATTGAATACATCAGGACATGAATGAATGAATTTAAATTTGACTCATTTACTTGAGAGACAAAGACCAACATGGAATAGCAATGAAAATGGGCTTGGAAAGAGGTACACTGATAGATCATAGTACTGGGGACAGATCAGGTTAAATATATGAGCTAGCATGTATGTTTCAGTTTGTGCCTAAATCCCATAAGCCTTTGAATTTGGTGTGTTTAGTCTCACAGAGTTACAAATGTCTGTGTCACTTGCATTTCTCACCCACTGATATGATACAGGAAAAGTGGGACTTAGAATATTGAGAAAATCTTTCCTAAAGAGACTTCTCAGGGCTTATCTCTGGTTTGGAGAGGCCCTTTAGGGAATTATTCTAGCAAAACTACCCATCATACTTTCTCACTTGGGACATGTAAATGAGGCTTGTCAAATTGGGATTGAGAACAAGAGCATCCTGGTGATGTTCTCTGGGAATCTGTAGATTGGCTGATACAAAGTTTGAATAGAGCAAGTACAGTGTTAACCTAAGTTAAAGGCTATTGTAATTCATTAATGGCATTGTGGTTGCTTCTCTTGAGGAATTTCTGGGCTTAGTTCAGTGACTTGGACTGAATGCTTTGGCTATATCAGCAGTGGCCACCAGGAAGCCATGTCACACAGCCAAGAGAGTCTGTGGTATGTGTCCACAGCAGGCAATAGCAAACTGTAACAGAGTCTAAAAGGTGTCTCAATGCTTCTTGGGCCTAGAAACATCACGTCAGTCAAAGTCCTTGATTTAGGGGAATTTATCCTCAGTTTTAGTCCTCTGTGACCTTAACTGAAATTCTTCAGAAGTACCTTGCCACAAATAAAAGGGCCCATTTCTTCTTCCTTCTTCCCCAGAGTCTAAGAATATTTTACCTTTAGTGTAGTAGAGAGGTCACTGAGACCACTTTACTTAGACAGTTACTCAGCTGTTAATTTATTGTCCTGGTTTAGAAATTTGTTTACACTACTATGAGTTGCTTTAGTTATTATACATGGCGTCTTAATTTAAGGATTTAAAAGCATGCCATTAAATGTATGGAGAAATGTCTTCAAATTCCCTAGGGAATTACCAGTAAACCCAAAGGTTTTCAAATCAGGGACAGTTGCACCTTGGGCCTCACTAGGAAAGATCAGGAGCTCCCTTCTTCCCCAGTAATCTGGAAAAAAAAGTGGCCTATCCCATGTGAGAGACATTACCTGGGAAGAGAGAGATCAGTGGAGAGTATCAGGAACAAGCACAAATATGAAAAACCCTGAAAACATTGAGCCCCAGGTCTAGTTCTTTAGCAAAGAGAATAAAGAATGTGGGCAGCCTACATTGTGGGTAATCCCTCACTGATCAAATGGGGAGAAGTGGGAAGAGGCTCATTGGAAATAGACACTAACAGAGAAGAGCAGGAGGCCATTGTGAGGCATTTCTGTGCTGTACATTTACATTTCAGCCCAAATATACTGGGTCTACTTTTTAACTAGTATCCTCAGAACTTTGGGAACCAAATTCCCCTCAACTACAATAAGAGAACTTATACTAAGTCATATTTTACAACAAATAACATCTAAGTGGGATTAAAGGTCAGGATTAGAATTTGTTATTTAATCAAACCAAAACTAATTGAATAATTAGTTACACATGCAGAGTGTTGTGTTAAGCATGACAAAGAATATAGAGGTGAAAAAAGTGTGAACCTACTTCTCCAGGAGCCCTCAGCTGGTAAGTAAGCAAGATGCACATGCCAAAAACCTGGAAAAGAGCATAGTTAGAGCCAAGATACAGACCCAAGCAGCCTACTGTGGAAGTTTGATGATGGAGATATTGATTCCAATAAATTTGATCTGATAAGGCTCATTAGAGGAAATAGCATCTAAACAGGGCTGTGAGAGCCTTACTTTGCCAGATTCAGGGCAGGTATTTGGGTAAGGTGATTAAGGCACTTTGACTAGGGTGCAAAATGTAAAAGAGTACTACTAAAAAACTAAGTTACCAGATGAAAGAATAAGGAAAATGTATGCATATCTGTATATAATAAGACATTATACATCCATAAAAAAGGATGAGGTTGTGCCATTTGAGACAATGTGGATGACTTAGAGGGTATTATACCAAGTGAAAAAACAGACTAAGAAAGACAAATACCATATGATTCCACTCACTAGTGTAATTTAAAAACAAATACAAACAAATAAAAAAAACAAAAAGCCAGATTGGACCTATAAATATAGAGAACACATGCATGGTTGCCAGAGGAGAGGGAGGTAGGTGGTTGGGCAAAATAGGTGAAGGTGAGAGGCCTTCAGTTATGGGATGAGTAAATTATGGGAATAAAAGGCACAGCATAAGGAATAGAGTCAATGATAATGTAATAGCATTGTACAGTGACAGATGGTAGATACACTTGTGGTGAACATAGCATAATGTATAAACTTGTCAAATCACTAAGTTGCACACCTGAAACTAATGTAACATTGTGTGTCAACTATACTCCAAGAAAAAGAAATGAAATATAAAAAAGAGGAAAAACTCTGTTGTCAGGATAAATAATATTTTAATGAAATTTTTAAAAAATTGAACACAAAAAAGTCCATGATAAACAGAACATCAAAATTTCAATAAAGGATGTTTGTTTTATAATGCTGCATTCTTTTTTCTAAAAGATTTATTTATTTATTTGAGAAAGAGAGAGTGTGAGAGAGAAATTGATCATAAGCAGGGGGCAGAGGGAGAAGGAAAAGCAGACTTCTCACTGAGCAGGGACCCTGATGTGGGACTCGATTCCAGGACCCAGGGATCATGACCTGAGCCAAAGGTACATGCTTAACCACTGGAGCCACCCAGGCACCCAGTATTGCCATATTCTTATATAATGGGAACAGTCAGTTTCAATCAGTTCCTGGGTTCCTAGTTGCTTACCATATAAATAATGGGGGTTGACAATGACCTGCAAACAGAGTGGGCAATGCAGAGCTTTATAGATAGCCATATATTTTTTATTGTAGAGCTTTTATTAACTTTTGCATTTGATTCCAAAGATCAGAGCATACTTTGATAAGTGTCTATAAGGGTGTGTATTTTTACTTTTGCCTCGACTCCACTGTAGTTTGGCACAACATTGGCCAGGCTGGTAAAGAGGGAAAGACACATGGAAGGAGAACAACTTGAGCAAGTGTAGGAAGGACTAGACATACTGGGATTATGGATAACATCTATGAGATGTAATAAGAGAGAAGCTTGAACAGGTTAAAAAAGAGACATTGTGGAGGGCTTTCAAAAGTGTTCTGAAGACATTTAAAGTTAATGTTGTAGATTCTTAAAGGCCATATAATATTTCTGAATAAGGATGCTGAGCAATCACTTGGGGCCAGTAAGTGCAGGGGCAGTAGAGAACAGTGGTCAGAGAGGCAGGAGACAGAATATCCAGAGAGCGGCCACTGCAGTAGAGAAGTGGGAGGACACTCCAAATCAGACCTAGGTCCTCAGGATTAATAGACTGAGCTGTTAATCATACACTTTCTATGGATAACATCTGACAAACTAACATTCACTTGAAGACAGAAAATGCATTGTGGATTTTTTTCCCCATGGGGGAAAAACAGCCCCACTGAATTAGGTCACTTGTCTAATACTCACACACTTATTTTCATCAGCTGCTGACATCTCTGGGCTACCTGGCCTTCCTCAATTTCTAGGTGGAAATGCAATAAGTTCCCAGAAGTCAGTCCCTTCCTTCCTGCTATTCTTGGAATTGTTTCAGGACACATTTCAAAGAGTCAGAACCCCACCTTAGATGTAGGGGAAGAGTGGGAAACAAACCCTTAGTCATTTTGGAGGGCCTTTTTTTCCCCCTTTCTTATCTAATAGAGGACATGCTAAGAAAAAATGAAGCTTTTGCAAATTGTGGACTGATTAAGAAAGAAGAGTTAGTTTATAAAATGCTTATATTGTTAAACCTCTCAATTCTGACTTAGCTTCCTGCAAAGTCGCAGTGGTTCAGGATTGAGGATAAACTGACATTAACCTTTGTGATTATGAAGAAAGGGCTTTTGTGAAGAATTCCATGCAAACTAGATGGAAGGATGGAGTTTTAAACTGTGTCAGAAGAGGGAAAAACTAATTTAAATGTTGTCAAGAATAAGGACTACATATGATTATCCAATTACTAAGGGAACTGGCAAATGATATCTGTTTATACATTACAGACTCAAAAAGAGTTTTCTTGAACAGTCTTTTTAGGAAACATTATTCTACTTAGGATATGATCTCAAGGATATAGACCTGGACCTCTTGAATTATGTTAAAAAACATACTTTCATAAATATAGATATATCTTTCTTCAATTAGCCTGAAGGTCTAAGTTGAATTCAAATAAGAACAATTAATATCTTTAATATCAAGTCTTGTGGGGGGATGCCAAGATGTTTAAGGCTTTGCTCTCCAAGAGAGTAAGTTATCCTGTTGGGAAGGTAGGAAATTAAGTAAGAGAAAATGTTACCCAGCAAAAGACTTAAACTGTTTGTTGGAGTCAGCTCAGGCTGCCTTAACAAAATACTATAAACTAGCTAGTTTAAACAACAGAAATTTGTTTCTTCCAGTTTTGGTGGTTGTAAATCTTCCTGGAGATTAGGAGCCAGCATGGTTAGGTTCTAGTAATGGCCCTCTCTCTGGCTTACTGATGGCCACCATCTTGTCTTGTTCTCACATATCCTTTCCTTAGTGCCTGCCTTACAGGGAGGAAAGGGAAGAAGAGAAGAAGGGAGGGTGTGGGAGAGAGAGAAAGAGAGAGAATAGAGAGAACTCATATCTTATAATCTTGTAAGAGCACTAATCTTATCAGGCTAGGGCACTTGCCTTCATGACCTCTTATAATCCTAATTATTCCCCCCAGGCCCCTCTCCAAATACCATCACATTAAGAGGTAGGGCTTCAACAAATGAATTTTAGAGGAAAGCAGACATTCAGTCCATAGCATTATTGAAGAGTACAATTGTGGGAGGTCGATTGGTTGACTGAAGTAAAAAATATAGAAAATTTCTGTGACAGTTAATATTGAAGCTATAAGATTTGAACTGCACTCTCAAGAAGCTGATTTTATGCTATGCAAAATAAGTCAGTCAGAGAAAAACAAATACCATATGATTTCACTCTTGTGGAATTTAAGAAACGAAACAGATGAAAATAAGGGAAGGGGAAAAAAAAAGAGGAGGAAGCAAACCAAAGAGACTCTTAACTCTTTTTTTTTTTTTTTAAGATTTATTTATTTATTTATTTGACAGACAGAGATCACAAGTAAGCAGAGAGGCAGGCACAGAGAGAGAGGGGAAGCAGGCTCCCTGCTGATAAGGGGCTCAATTCCAGGAACCTGAGACCATGATCTGAGCCAAAGGCAGAGGCTTAACCCACTGAACCACCCAGGTACCCCAAGACTCTTAACTTTTAATGATAGAGAACAAACTCATGGTTGATGGAGGGAGGTGAGTGGGGGATGGGCTAATGGATGATATGTGAGTATCTGTTGTGATGAGCATCCATGTAAGTGATGAATCACTAAGTTCTACTGCTGAAACCAATATTACTCTATATATAACTAACTGGAATTTAAATAAAAACTTGACACCAAAAAAGAAAAAAAAAAAAGAAGCTGATTTTCAGCTAGGCAAAAAAAAGCTCATAAATATATCTTGGGAAAGCGAACAGATACTTTGAGCAAAACACCAGTGACAATAGGAAGAGAGAGGCAATGGGATAGGAAATAAGTCTCACGTTGAGCAAAACAGGAGCCAAAGAAGGACTGGTGGGCTGACTCTGGGTCTTAAGAAGCCTCAAAATCCAGGTTGGGGAATATTGGCCTTTTTCTTACTGATGGTAGGAAAGGAGCTCCATGACAGTGATGGTCTAGGGAAATGATGTTGACAGGATTATGCAAGACAGAGAGGGGGCAGTAGGAGATGGGCTGACTGGGGAGGAGGCTGCAGCAGTGTTCCCTCCTGGGAGAAGCAGATCCTGAACCAGGGCTTGCTTCAGGTCTTGCATTGCAGTTGCCATATGATAGCTGTTAATTCCTGACTTTGTTTTCTCTCAGAATTGAGGAGATGACACAATCTTGTTTAGGGTGCAGAAATCCAAGGGCCCTTTCAAAATCTCTATCTTGTTTGGACTAAGGAAATGAGAGAACAGCATGAGGAGAGCCAAGAACCATCTCACAGCCCCGAGAGACCATACACATATATCTCAAAGTGCTAGAGACATACAATTTTGAGGAGATACGCTGCATTTGAGAGATCACTATGGAATTAAAGTTCTCACTGGTGGAATCTGTCCTCTCTGCCTAGTAGGAAGCACAAAGGCACTGACAGAAGACAACTTCTATGTTGTCTCCCTACATACAGGGGATGAGAACTAGAGAAAGCAGAGGGAATTGCCCAATTTTATAAGATTCACATTTCCACTAAAACAAAACAAAACAAAACAACACCAAAAACACATTCTCTTTCTATCCAAACAGGATATCACTGGATAGTTCTCTCAAAATCATTTCATAATTCACGGTGCTGAGCCAAATGCTCCTAAAATATATGACAATTTCTTCCCCTGAGAGCTGTGGTAAAGAAATTTCATTATGTTTGGCAAGGAAAGCTAGAGACACATCCTTTTAGGTGAAAGAGGACCTAATAAAATTCTCCACACAGTTCTGCAAGCCCAAATCAAGAAAAAATTCAAACCAATGGCAAGCAGTATCTGCTATGATTTTCCCTAAAGTCTGCTACTTCAGTGCCCTAGATGTGGTAAAGATGTAGTCATTTCTAACACTAAAGCCAATGGTTTCTGGAGTGTGGTCCATGGTCAAATCACCCTTGCTCTGCAGAGCCCCAGGACAGGAAGTTGGCTGAAAAACTGCTTGGCCTGAAATTGGGTCTGTTGAAGCAGTAACATTGAATCATGTCTTATTATATGTCAAGCTGTGCTCAGATCAGGACAGAGAGCTCTGTTTCTGGAAGTCTCTGCTGAAGGGTCTTGAGCCACATAGCACATTCAGTTCTGAGAAGGGGAACAACAGCACTTTTGGCAACCTTCTATCACCTTGGGGGTCTGAGACAAACAAAAACACAGACAAGGTCTTCTTTGGTCTTGGAGAAATGGAAATTTAGTATAGGATATTCAAGTGAAAGCCCCTGATGGCAAATAATAATAATATCATCTTAAATTTTGACGATACTTTACAACAATAAGAAATCCTCTCACTTGATCCAGATTGAACAGGGCAGGTATTATTCGCTCCAGTATGTAAATGGAAACACAAACATTTCATGAGGTTCACTGTCATGCCCAGGTCACTTAACTAGTAGATGGCAGAGTCAGAATGCAAATCCAGGTGTCCTTACTTCAGTCTACAGTACTTTCTGAACACTAACAGGAAGATCCTATAAAATGTGAACCTATTTTCTTCTCTGAGTAAATGAGCTATAAAAATGGTGGTTATAATAGTCATTTATAATACATGTTTGACCTGATTTTTAACCAGCTGATAATCATCATTTATGATTAAAGTAACAAAACACCTGACTTTCTGTTCTTTCCATTCATCTGTTGATGGACATCTGGGCTCTTTCCATAGTTTGGCTATTGTGGACATTTATTTCTGGAAACATTGGGATTCACATGACACTTCAAATCACTATGGTTGTATTCTTTTGATAAATACCTACTAGTGCAATTGCTGGGTCATAGGATAGCTCTATTTTTAACTTTTTGAGAAATCTCCATACTGTTTTCCAGAGTGGCTGCACTAGTTTGCATTGCCACCAACATACACCACACCTTGTTTTCAGTCATCAGTTGATGGACACTTGGGCTGTTTCTATAATTTTGCTGTTGTTGATAATACTGCTATAAACATTGGGATGCATGCATCCCTTTGAATTAGTATTTTTGTACTCTTTTAGTAAATGCCTGGTAGTGCAGTTTCTGGATTACAGGGTAGTTTTATTTTTAAATTTTCAAGGAAACTTCATACTGTTCTCCAAAGTGGTTGTACCAATTTGCATTCTCACCAAAAATCTGCTTTGTTTTCAAATCTTGTGTCATCTCCCCAACTCTTTTTGATATGCCTCTCAGAATAAAAATAATCTGAATCCAACCACAGCTTTGTATAATAGAGTAATCCAGCCAGGAAAAGGAAAGTGACTTGGTCAGCAGTGTGACCTAAGGGAGAACTGAACTGGAGAATCAGACACTTATATCAGGTATAGATACTCACTTTAGCCCATATGATCTTATAAGTGCCTCAGTTTTCTCATCCCCAAATGGATTTAAACAATAACAACACCCTTGTTTTGCATCAAGATCAAGACAGATAATGGATATAAAGGCCATTTGAGGGGGAAAACAAAAACTATTTGCATGTGGTATGAGGAATGCTCACTATTACTCTCATAGAAAGAGATTGATAAACTGATTATTGTTCCAATAGGGGGGTTCCTAATACATTTGGTTTTGGAGACTCTCCTTCCATCTCACAGTTTATTGTTCAACTTTTCATGACTCTTTCCAATTTTTTTCTGTAGAAGTCAGTTGTTCCAGTGTCTAGACTCACCACATTTTTTTTTTCCTGTTAGAACTCCTGAAAGTCTCTGCATGAGTTAAAAAATTTAGAAGCTGAAGTCACTTCCTGAAAACACACACATTTGATGTGTGACTGAGGGATATGGGCAGTGCTGCTCCAGACCCAGTGACACAGCTGCACATAGAGCTGAGCAATGTTTCCTTCCTGCCCTGGAACCCAGTGCAGCCAGTGCCCTTAGAGGAGAAGCAAAGCAGGAAGAGTAATGTGTGGCAGGAGCACCCAGCAGGATACAGAGTTAGGGACGCAGTGTTTTCAGATAGTGGTGGTGGCACAGCACCCTTCACAAAAAGTGGCTTCTCAGACACAGACCTCCATAAGGAAAGAGCCTCAAGAGGGCATGAGTCCTATTGGCACCAACATAAAAGAACCCCCAGTGGCCAAATCTGAAATGATTATAGAACATATGGAATAAAATAAGGATCCTTATGTCCATACTGATATAAATAAAGCATCATAAAATAAATGCAGGAGAAGAGAAATCTCTTTCTTAGTGTAGGATTCCAACTAATAAATGCTAAGGGACTGATAAAAATAAAACATCACCATTTGGCAAACATAACAGTGATTACTGTTACAGGAAAGAATCATCCATATAGACTAAACTTAATTGACAAAGTGTTATGAAAACATGGTGTTTATATGTTCTCAAAGTATCTCCCTACAAGATACTTATTAATCACAAAATGAAAATAAATAGTAACTTTACTATGGAGAAACTTAGTAGACAGCACAGGAATAAGCAGTCAAAATCAACATCACCTTTAAAGGGGCAAATGATATCATGTATGTCCTAATATGCACTGAAAAGTATACATATCAATTCTGTGATAATCTCCCCCCCAATGCATAATGAATTTAATCATGAGGATTCATCAAACAATCCAAAACTTAAGAACTCTGTATACAGTCAGTGCTCTGCAAAAATATTAGTGTTGAGAAAGTCAAAGAAAGACTGAAGAACTGTGTCAAATTCAAAGTTACTAAGGAGAAGTGATAACAAAAACACAATATGTGATTCTGGATTGAATATTGGAGCAGAAAAAGTTACATTAGTGAGTCATTAATAGACTAGATAATAGTGTTTTTATGCAATGTTACTTTATTCATTGTGATCATTGGACTATGGTTGTATAAAATGTTAGAGTTTGGGGAATTTGGGTGAAAATATACTAGAATTATTTGTAGTATTTTTGCAACTTCTATGTAAGTCTGAAATTATTTCAAAATGTGAAGTTTGAAAAAGTAAAAAAAGAAAAGAAAAACACAAATACTTCTGAAACTTTCCATGGTTCCAGAAATGACTGGAGGTGGGGTGTGGGGGTATGGTTAGGAGGTCTTTGGTAGGATGTGGGAGAGTGAAGATGTCCTAGAGTAGAAGTATCTATTACATTTTGGATATTATATTAGATGTTTCATTTCAAATTTATATATATTTTATATGACCATATTGGGGGGTAAGTGGGATAATGCATATAAAATACATAGAACAGCAACGGCCTATGGTGTTTAATAAATGCTAGTCAATATTAGTGTCATCTTCACTGCTGTCATTATTGTTACAAGCTGGTGACACTTACAGGTGTTCTGGTTACACACACATTTCACTTGGAAATTTTCACATCTGCATATATTTCTTTCCCATTTAGATTTCTCTCTTAGTTTGACTCTTACTCAACTCCACCATAATTTGTTAAAAAATAAAAATATGATTGATTGATTAATTGATAAATGTGTCTTTAGCTACTTTGCAAGATACAGAATTAGATAATGAATTTGAGTTTACTCTGCCAGACCTTGGATGGAGGTGTTGATAATCAGAGAAACAGCTGAATCAGTAGTGAAAGCAGGAGAGAATTTTTCCACAAAATGAGGAAACCTCAAAGAATATCAATTCTACCCAAAGTGCCTCTCCAGAGAGAATGAACAATCACATTCGAAGTGGTGGCATCATTACACAACCTTTAGTCCAGGATCAGTATCCACTGTCTATGGTAGACTATTGTCTGTGGTAGTCCTAACAGGTGACTATGTAATTTAATTTTGAAAGTGAACACAGTACTAAAAATAATTAGCAGAAATTAATTGCTCTAGAGTAGGGGTAAACCAAAATGGTCTGGTGTGAATATGATATATCCAAACCTTATCTAAAAACTGATACTAGTTCTCTGCTAGTGTACAAGTCCTAAGTCACAATATGAGGGCAACTTGCATGCCCCTTCAGATTGCGGCAACTTTTTTCCACAAGACCTTGCTAGCATCCAAGCAGGACAGACAAAATGGCTGTTGATCCTTGCCCCCACCTCCTTCCCTTCCTACAAACATACTCCCTTTTCTGTGCAGCTTTGATGCTCTGCTGGGAAAGTACCTTAAATTTCCATTCAGATTATGCAATAGCATTTTCATGGCCCCACTCACACCCAGCCTGTAAGGACCTATTTTATATTTTTATTTTAGCCGGAGGCTTCCATTGAAGTTAAACAATAACTTTGTTGTTTAACCCTTAAACTGTCCTTGCTCCTCTTCCCCCAGGGGACTTAAAAACAAGTCCCAGAAACCAGTCCCAGGTAAAAAAGCCCAGGTACAAGGGTGGGTCAGGCCAGGTGGAGACACCTGATCAGTGGGGGCACATACTGTCTCCTAGCTACCAAGGTGATGGGCTAGTTTCCATGGCTACTATGGGGTGAATTGTAATTCAATTAGCCACCTGTGTGTGGCCAGGCCCAACCACATGGCCTTTGCGCTATAAAAGTTAGTCTGGAAAGCAGGGAGGGGTCGTCCTCTCTGTAGGGGTGTCCCTGACCGGTCTGTTTGATGGTCGGTCTGATTCTTGATGCTTGGCACGAAATAAAGCTTTGCTTGACCTTCGCTTTGTATCAGTCTCACTCCTTTAATCACAGACCCCTAAAATGGGCATAACACAGCCCTTGCACACCCTCAGTCCCTGCTTCTGTTTTGGGCTGGGGGATGTTGCTGGTCCAGTACATGAGCCTTCTGCTCAACAGTGATATGAGGGGTGCTAGAAGAACAATGCAGCAGCCAAATAGTCTTCCACACACTGCCAAATGCTTATCTTTGAAATTCCTTAACAGAGGATAAAGCTTCTAAGAAACAGGGAGAGAATAGAACAAGAACAATAAACTTGGAAGGCCTAGATTTTAGTCCTAGCTTGCTGCTTTGATGTTTATCACTTGCCATTTGAGTCATTTAGCTTTCCCAGTGACAGGTTTTGCCTGTCTGAAAAAGGGGCAGTGAAACTTGCTGTGGATGTCCCAGGAGCTTCTTTTATAGCTTAATGACCTAACATATGTAAGGTTGCTGTGTGCATGTGAGCTGCATTGTTCTCATGAGAGCTGGTGATCAAAAGCACTTATTCCTGGGAGAAGGGACATACTGAGATTACAAATGATGAAAAACATAACCCATTGATAGCCCATGGTTGGAGAATTGGATGCTGGTTATTGTACTTAGAGATATATTTGAAACATAAGTTTAGAAACAAGTAGGTTTTTGAATTGTTTTTGAACACTGAAAAAACTAATATTTGTATATTTCATGGATAACAGTCATAAAAAGTGCAATACGGTCTATTCTTTCCTCCTACCCTCCCTGAAACTTAAATAACAGACCAAGAAAAGAAGATAAAAGCAAATTTCTCTTGGCTCCTGGTTTCGTGATTCTATTGCTAGTGTTATGCAGTGCCAGGTAATTTTCTGATCTTACTCTTAAGATATTCTGAAGGGAAAACTGGACAACTATGTAAAGAAGAATGAAACTTGACCATTCTCCTACACCATACACAAAGATAAATTCGAAATGGATAAAAGACCTCAACGTAAAGCAGGAATCTATCAAAATCCTAGAGAACATAGGCAGTAACCTCCTTGACATCGGCCACAATAACTTCTTTCAAGACATGTCTCCAAAGGCAAAGGAAACAAAAGCGAAAATGAACTTTTGGGACTTCATCAAGATCAAAAGCTTCTGCACAACAAAGGAAACTGTCAATGAAACAAAGAAACAACCCACACAATGGGAGAAGATATTCACAAATGACACTACAAAGGGCTGATATCCAAGATCTATAAAGAACTCCTCAAACTCAACACACGCAAAACAGAAAATCACATTAAAAAATGGGCAGGAGACATGAACAGACCCTTCAATGAAGACATACAAATGGCTAACAGACACACGAAAAAATGTTCATCATGGAGGAGACAAGTTGGCGGAGAAGTAGGAAGAGGCACCTTTTCAACCTGTCCCCTAAAGTGAGCTGATTACCTACCAAAGAACTCTGATCACCCATGAAATCAGCCTGAGATTAGAATTATACACTTCTGGATCTCTAGAGGGGCAGAAGATGCCAGTGGGCAGGTAAAGCAGAGTAGGAACATCAGACTGATATCGGAAGATAAACAAAAGGGAGGGAGCCACCAGAAGTGACGCATTGGAAATTAATACCCCAATATGAGAGTGCCCTGTGACTGGCGAACAGCATTAACTTGGAGTCTGGTTGAAAACAATCAAAAAGAGCAAAGGATCATGGGGGGATATTGGGGGAATTGTTGGTTAGGGACAGGGGCTTAAGCCCACAGACCTAGAACAGCCACCACTGGCGATTAGCCAGAGAGAGTGCATCGAAGAAGCCAGGTCTTGGTCCCTGAGCCACAGGTGCACCTGAGAGCCTCTGGGTGGCGACTGTGAGGGTGAGGGAACCTCACCAGCCAGTTGACTGAACCACAGACTTGTGCACTCTATGCTTGCATGCTGCATAACCAGAGTCTGAGAGAGGTGTGTGCAGGCTCCAGCCGGCACTCTCTAGGACCCAGAGAGTCTGAGCACTCCCAGCCCAGGGCCAGCCTGAAAACCTCAGTGTGCTATCTCTGCTTGGGACCTCTCTGGCAGTCTGGACCTGCCCAGACAGCTGCGGCTAGTATTTCTCAGCTAGTATTTCTTGTGATCTTGGGCACAAGGGGGAGTTCCTGTGACCCCAGAGACCATGACTGGGAACGTGCTCTGCAGTGGCAGAGGGGGAATTTATGTGCTCTGGAGGACCCACAGGGTAAGAAACTGAGGCCTGGCTGCAGTTTGATTTCCTCTAAACCTCCAAAAACCACCAAAAGCCTCCAAGGGGAGAGAAAACAAATGGACAAACAAAAAAACCTCCAGAGAACAAAAGCCTGAAAAACCTGTTTCCTCAGAGTCCACCCCCTTGATGGGGGCAGGAGGACTTAACTCTAGGAAGAATATTGCCTGAAAACCCACATGGCAGGCCCCTCCCCCAGAAAGCAAACCAAAAAAAAAATAAAAGAAAAAAAAAAGACAAGAGGACAACCACCACTACATCATAGATACAAATTTTATTTTTAATTTGTTCCCACTATTCTGGTTCTTTCCATTTTTTAAATATATATGTAACTTTTAACCTATTTACCATCACAATGAGATATTCAGTACATCAAATTTCATAATAACATTTTAGCCTGAACTTTTTTTTTAATATTTTATTTATTTATTTGACAGACAGATCACAAGTAGGCAGAGAGGCAGGCAGAGAGAGAAGGGAGGAATCAGGCCCCCTGCTGAGCAGAAAGCGATGGACGCTGGGATCATGACCTGAGCTGAAGGCAGTGGCCTTAACCCACTGAGCAACCCAGGCGCCCCTAGCCTGAACTTTTTGGTAATATACCTATGTTTTTCATTTGCTTTTATATTATTTTTTAATATTCATATAAAGATAAGCTTCAAGGTAATCCCCTTTCCCCATCAATGCTACCCCTATAGGTAAACCAATTTTAATCCCCCTTTATCATAGGAAAATTGAGTCCCTTAATAAAGATATCAAGATACATCCAGGAAGAATCAAAATAACCTTCCATGCCTACACTGAGAATTTATAATCACTCTCCTAACTTTTTCTTCTGTCAGTGTTTCTGTGTATTTGTTTTTGTTTGGGTAGTATATAAATCTTACACTTAGGGTTCTTTTTGACGAGGTTATTTTTTTTAATTAATTAATTCATTTTTTCTCTTTTCATCTACTTTTGTCGGTCTTTTTGTTTGTCTGTTTTTGTTTGTATACTTCATAAATCTTACCTTGGGGCGCATTTGGGCTGGGCCTTCTCCTTTATTTTATCTTTCTTTTTTTTTTTTTTTTTCCTGTCTCTCTTTCTCTTTTCTTTTCCTTTTTCTTTCTTTTTGGTGGGGACTCTCAATTGCTCTGAAGCACTCCTGGTTGTACCTTGCCTGCACCACAGTCGATACATTCAGCTACATATCCGTTCAGCTATCTCTCACTGAAATGACTAGGAGGAGGAATGCCCAACAGAAGAAAAATTCAGAGACTGGGCCTCCTGTATCGGAGCTATTGGATATGGACACAGACAGTATGTTGGAAAGGGAATTCGGGAAAACAATTATCCAGGCAAATGTAGGTTGGAGAAAGCCTTTGATGACAAAATGGAATTGATTAGGGCAGAACTGAAAGCCACCAGGGATGATGTTCACAATGTTCTTGTAAGGACCTATTTTATATTTTTATTTTAGCCAGAGGCTTCCATTGAGTTTAAACAATAACTTTGTTGTTTAACCTTTAAACAGTCCCTGCTCCCCTTCCCCCAGGGGACTTAAAAACAAGTCCCAGAAACCAGCTCCAGGTAACAAAGCCCAGATGCAAGGGTGGGTCAGGTCAGCTGAAGACATCCTATCAGTGGGGGTGCATACTGTCTCCTAGCTACCAAGGTGATGGGCTAGTTTCCATGGCTACTGTGGGGTGAATTGTAATTCAATTAGCCACTTGTGTGTGGCCAGGCCCAACCACATGGCCTTTGCTCTATAAAAGTTAGTCTGGAAATCAGGGAGGGGTCGTCCTCTGTAAGGGGTGTCCCCGACCGGTCTGTTTGATGGTCGGTCTGATTCTTGACACTTGGCGTGAAATAAAGCTTTGACCTTCACTATGTATCAGTCTCCCTCCTTTAATCACGGACCCATTATTGGGGTACCCATTTTTGGGGGGACCTCACAGTTCTCAATGAGCTCCAATCTAATCTAAATTCTCTAACAGCTAGGGTAACTGAGGCAGAAGATAGAATTAATGATCTGGAGGACAAGCAGATAGAGAAAAAGGATCAGGAGGAAGCCTGGAACAAACAGCTTAGAATCCATGAAAATAGAATTAGGGAAATAAATGATGCCATGAAACATTCCAACGTCAGAATTATTGGAATCCCTGAGGGGGAGGAGAAAGAAAGAAGACTAGAAGATAGAGTTGAACAAATTTTCCATGAAAATTTTCCCAATCTGGCGAATGGAACCGGCGTTCATGTCCTAGATGCAGAACGTTCTCCCCACAAGATCATAGAATCTAGAAAGACCTTGAGACCCCTGATAGTGAAAATGATGACTCATAATTATAGATAGGAGTGCTTGAAATCAGCTAAGGGGGAGAGATTTCTTATGTACAGAGGAAAGCCCATCAGAATAATGTCAGCCTTGTCCACAGAAACCTGGCAAGCCAGAAAGGGCTGGCAAGATATATTCAGGGCACTAAATGAAAAAAAAAAAAATACAGCCAAGAACACTTTACCCAGCAAGACTGGCATTCAAAATGGATGGAGAGATAAATAGCTTCCAAGACGGGCAAGGTTTAAAAGAGTATGTGACCACCAAGCCGACACTGCAGGAAATATAAAGGGGGGTTTTATAAAAGAGGAAAAATCCTAAGAATATCATTGAACAGAAATAAATGGAGACAATCTATAGAAACAAAGACTTCACAGGTAACATGATGTCAATAAAAATGTATCTCTCAATAATCACTCTCAATGTGAATGGCCTAAATGCGCCCATAACACAACACAGGGTTGCAGACTGGATAAAATGACAGGACCCATCCATATGTTGTCTACAAGAGACCCATTTCGAACCTAAGGATATACCCAGATAGAAAGTGAAGGGATGGAGAAGCATCTTTCATGCCAATGGGCCTCAAAAGAAGACTAGGTTAGTCCTTCTCATATCAGATAAATTAGATTTTAAACTAAAGACTATAGTCAGAGATAGAGAAGGACACTAGATCATTCTTAAAGGGACTAACCACCAAGAGGATCTAACAATTGTAAATATTTATGTCGCCGGTATAGGAACAGCCAATTACATAAGAAAACTGCTAATCAAGACAAAGAGTCATATTGACATGAATACATTGGACCAGATGGACCTCATATATATATACAGAATATTCCACCCTAAAACAACAGAATACTCATTCTTCTTTAGTGTACATGGAACCTTCTCTAGAATAGACCACATACTGGGTCACAAATCAGGGCTCAACCGATACCAAAAGATAAAGATTATTCCCTGCATATTCTCAGATCACGATGCTTTGAAACTGGAGTGCAACCACAAGAAAAAGTTTAGAAGGAATTCAAACACCTGGAAGCTAAAGACCACCTTGCTTAAGAATGCTTGGTTTAACCAGGAATCAAAGAACTTAAACAATGCATGGAAACCAATGAGAATGAAGACCCTTTGGTCCAAAACCTATGAGATACAGCCAAGGCGGTCCTAAGGGGGAAATACATAGCCATCCAAGCCTCCCTCAAAAAAATTGAAAAATCCAGAATGCACCAACTCTCTTTGTGCCTTAAAGAACTGGAGAATCAACAACAAATTAAGCCAACTGCACACACAAGAAGGGAAATAATCAAGATTAGAGCAGAGACCAATGAGATAGAAACTAGAGATACATTAGAAAGTATCAATGAAACTAAAAGTTGGTTTTTTTGAAAGAATCAATAAGATCGATAAGCCATTGGCCAAACAAATCCAAAAGAAAAGAGAGAAGGCCCAAATTAATAAAATTATGAATGAAAAGGGAGAAATCACAACTAACACCAACGGAAATAGAAACAATCATCAGAAGTTATTATCAACAGTTATATGCCAGTGAGTTAAACAACCTAGATGAAATGGATGCATTCCAAGAAAACTATAAACTTCTAAAACTGAACCGGGAAGAAATTGACTACTTGAATAGACCGATATCTAGTAACGAGATTGAAGCAGTGATTAAAAACCTCCCAAAAAACAGGAGCCCAGGACCTGATGGATTCCCTGGGGAATTCTACCAAACTTTCAAAGAAGAAATAACACGTATTCTCCTGAAGGTGTTTCATAAAATTGAAGCAGAAGGAAAACTTTCAGACTCTTTTTATGAAGACAGCATTACCTTGATCCCCAAACCAGGCAAAGACCCCACCAAAGAGGAGAATTTCAGACCAATATCCCTGAAGAATATGGATGCTAAGATTCTCAACTAGATCCTAGAAAATAGGATCCAAGAGTACATTAAAAAGATTACCCACCATGACCAGGTGGGATTCATTCCTGGGTTTCAAGGATGGTTCAAAATTTGCAAATCAATTAATGTGATAGAGCAAATCAATAAGAGAAGAGAGAAGAACCACATGGTCCTCTCAATTGATGCAGAAAAAGCATTTGACAAAATCCAGCAATGTTCCTGATTAAAACCCTTCGAAGTATAGGGATAGAGGGAACATTCCTCATCTTCATCAAATCTATGAAAAATCCACAGCAAAGATCATCCTCAATGGGAAAAAGATGACAGCCTTCCGGCTGAGATCAGGAAAACGACACGGATGCCCACTCTCACCACTCTTGTTCAACATAGTATTAGAGGTTCTAGAAATCAGACAACAAAGAGAAATGAAAGTTATTTAAATTGACGGGACGCCTGGGTGGCTCAATTGGTTGGGCAGCTGCCTTCGGCTCAGGTCATGATCCCAGCGTCCTGGGATCAAGTCCCACATCGGGCTCCTTGCTTGGCGGGGAGCCTGCTTCTCCCTCTGCCTCTGCCTGTGCTCGCTCACTCTCCCCCTCTCTCTCTGACAAATAAATAAATAAAATCTTTTTTTAAAAAAGTTATTTAAATTGGCAATGAAGAAGTCAAACTCTCTCGCTTCACAGATGACATGATACTTTATATGGAAAACCCAAAAACTCCACCCCAAATCTACTAGAACTCATACAGCAGTTTAGTAAGGTGGCAGGATACAAAGTCAATGTACAGAAATCAGTTGCTTTCTTATACACTAACAATGAAAATACAGAAAGGGAAATTAGAGAATCGATTCCATTTACTATAGCACCAAGAACCATAAGATACGTGGGAAAAAACCTAACCAAAGAGGTAAAGGATCTGTACTTGAGGAACTACAGAACTTTCATGAAAAAAATCAAAGAAGACACAAAAAGATGGAAGACCATTCCATGCTCATGGATCAGAAATATAAACATTGTTAAAATGTCTATACTGCCTAGAGCAATCTATACTTTTAATGTCATTCTGATCAAAATTCCACTGGCATTTTTCAAAGAGCTGGAGAAAAAAATGCTAAAATTTGTATGGAATCAGAAGAGACCCCGAATTGCTAAGGAAATGTTGAAAAAGAAAAACAAAACTGGGTGCATCACGTTGCCTGATTTCAAGCTTTACTACAAAGCTGTGATCACCAAGACACCATGGTACTGGCATAAAAACAGACACATAGACCAGTGGAACAGAGTAGAGAGCCCAGATATGGGCCCTCAACTCTATGGTCAAATAATCTTTGACAAAGCAGGAAAAAATATACAGTGGATAAAAGACAGTCTCTTCAATCAATGATGCTGGGAAAATTGGACAGCTATATGTAGAAGAATGAAACTCGACCATTCTCTTACACCATACACAGAGATAAACTCAAAATGGATAACAGACCTCAATGTGAGACAGGGATCCATCAGAATCATAGAGGAGAACATAGGCAGTAACCTCTTTGATATCAGCCACAGCAACGTCTTTCAAGATATGTCTCCAAATTCAAAGGAAACAAAAGTGAAAATGAGTTTTTGGGACTTCATCAAGATCAAAAGCTTCTGCACAGCAAAGGAAATAGTCAACAAACAAAGAGGCAATGGGAGAAGATATTCACAAATGACAGTACAGAAGAAAGGCTGATATCCAGGATCTATAAAAAAAATTCTCAAACTCAACACATACGAAACAGATAGTCATGTCAAAAAATGGGCAGAAGCCATAAACAGACACTTCTTCAATGAAGACATACAAATGGCTATCAGACACATGAAAAAATGTTCATCATCTCTAGCCATCAGGGAGATTCAAATCAAAACCACATTGAGATACCACCTTACACCAGTTAGAATGGCCAAAATTAACAAGGCAGGAAACAACAGGTGTTGAAGAAGATGTGGAGAAAGGGGAACCCTCTTACGCTCTTGGTGGGAATGCAAGTTGGTGCAGCTACTTTGAAAAACAGTGTGGAGATTCCTTAGGAAATTAAAAATAGAGCTTCCCTATGACCCTGAGGTACCCCAGGGTACCCCAAAGATACAGATGTAATGAAGAGAAGGGCCATCTGTACCCCAAGGTTCATAGTGGCAATGGCCACAGTCACTAAACTGTGGAAAGAGCCAAGATGCCCTTCAAAAGACAAATGAATAAAGAAGATATGGTCCATATATACAATGAAGTATTATGCCTCCAGCAGAAAAGATGAATACCCAACTTTTGTATCAACATAGACAGGACTGGAGGAGATTTTGCTGAGTGAAATAAGTCAAGCAGAGAAAGTCCATTATCATATGGTTTTGCTTATTTGTGGATCATAAGGAATAACACAGAGGACATTGGGTGAAGGAAAGAAGTGTCCTGGGGGAAATCGGAAGGGATAATGACCGATGAGAGACTGATGAGAAACAAACTGAGGGTTTTGGAGGGGAGGGGAGTGGAGGGGACAGGTGAGCCTGGTGGTGAGTATTAAGGAGGACACATATTGCATGGAGCACCAGGTGTGGTGCATAAACAATGAATCTTGGAACACTAAAAAAATAAAATAAAAATTTAAAGAAAAGATATTTTGAAGGGAAGTAACCAACCAGGAGGTATACCACACAGTCATTTGAATAAAGTTTAAAATATGGAGTGATTATATCAGGAAATTGAATTTATGGGGAATTGGTTACTAAAGTTTGGAAAAAGAGGCCTGAAGAATATAGGATTGCAGACATAAAGAGCAGTCACTCTCCTGAAGGCTGAGATGGAGACCTGCTGGAGGGCACAGCCATGACTCATTGGTTAGCCATGACATTGCTTAGGTAACATGCAGGTTGAGCTTGCTGGAAACCTACCCCCTGGGCACTGGAGAGAGATGCTTACAAGGGGGTGCTATGCCTCAGAACTCATTGCAAAGCTGCCCAAGGAATTGTCAGAGTGTGACCAGTCACTGGACTCTGCAGGAGCTGGATGCCAAAAAGGTCATTCACCGCAGGAGTTGTGTGTGTTTGACAGACCATGCACTGCCAGACCTTCAAGAAAGGAGCACTCTGGAACCAAGAAAAGAACAGCCCCCTCCTTTGGCAGTGTCTCTCCAGCATTTTCTACTAACTAAAATAACATTGTGCCCTCTGGCAAAGGAGATGTATTTGCAGAATACAGCTTCATTTACACCAAGTGATGAAGGGTGAATTTTGAGCTGAGAGGCAATAAATTGATAACTGATACAGACTGTGACATATTACAAGAAACATCAGGCTGCTCTAGACATAGTACTGGGACTCACTGAGGCAGTTTACCTGCCTCAGACAGGTAAACTCTGAGCCTCAAATTCCATGACTGCAAAATGGGATCCTATATGCTTATCTCTCAAGGATATTATTAGGGTAAAACAGAAGGTGGGAGTTGTATATCAGTAGTAAGAGGAGTAGCAGGGTCCAATGCCTGGTTCCACTCCTTGGCAACTCCTTGGGAAGCTTTGCAATGAGTTCTGAGGCCTGGTACCTCCTTATAAGCAACTCTCCCCAGCACCCTGGTCCTTAACATGATGGATTCCAGTGACAGATTGCCTATATCCCTGTGCCCTACATACTAGCTAGGTGACCACGGGCAATCCACTTACCTTTGGCCCTTATTTTCTTCTGTGTAATGATGATACTTACCTCATCATTTCACTGTTGTGAGAAGTCAGTGAGATAATCTGCTCAGAATGTTTGCACATATTAAATGCAAAATAAACTTAGTTATTGTTATTCAATTATAATATTCAGTTATTTCAAATAATATGGTTATACATTTACTTTTCCATCACTTTTATTTGTTGGTGCCTACTCTTTGTGTGTATTATGCTAAGTTTTGCTCCAGAGGCCCAGGAACTGTGCCCACTTTGAACAGTGGGAGTTATAATATTTTTAGGAATGTGGTTCCTTAGCAGGAAATGCTGTTCATTTTTCTCAAGACCAGAAAACTCACTCATAATAACTCAAATTTCTAAAATTAGCCTAGTGTGGTTTCTGTAATTCTGAGCATTTAAACTCTAAACAAGCTTTTATTCTGAAAGAATTTTACGGTAAGAATTTTTCAAAACATTTTCTGGATTGAAGTTTTTCTACGTCTTAATTAATGTAGCTAAGTATGAAGTATGCAAACCAGTAAATAACAATTCCTTTGCAGAGGTGGGGTCCAGCAGAACTGAATAAGCTTCACTGGTATTATTCTGCTTTTGAATAGTAGATGCTGAAAGGGGAGATGTCAATAGGGACTACATTAAGACATGGTCAGAGTCCACTGTGTCTGCATTCACCTCTTAAATTATTTCCCTGATTGGAATCTGTTTGTCTTTTAATCCTTCTAGTGAAGGGCTTTTCAACCTTGGCACTACTGACATTTTGCATTGGATCATTCCTTGTTGTGGTAGGCTGTTTGTTGCATTATAGAGAACTTAGTATCATCCCTGGCCAATATTTACAGATGCCAGTAGCACCTTCTTTGCCACCCTGACACATGAAAGTTTCCAGATGTTGTCAAATTTGCCCTAGGTGCAAAATCACCCCTGGTTGATAATAACTGACAGTTCTTAAGAATCTTCCTGGAGCAGGTCTCTTAACAGCCTGAATGAAGACCACATTCTTTAACTTGGTACTTAAGGCTCTTCAACAACCTAACTCCTGTATCACCCAGTCTTATTACTCACCTTTTGACTCCAAACAATAGATCTTCTCAGGTTCCCAGAGTGTTTCTTTTACAGCTTTTCAGTCTTACTGTCCTTTCCTTGCATTTCCATTTCTCTCTGCTCCCACTACCCAAGAAGCTTTGAATAAGTGGAAAGATATAACTCATTTTAGGATAAAAGAAACCCTCAATATTGTAAAGAGGTCAAGTCTCCTCAAAATTATTCTTAATTAGTATGACCTCAGTAAAAATACCAACATAAATGTTTGTTTTTTTTTTTACCTTCTAGATTAGCTTCTCTTAAATTTTAATATAGAAAATAATCTAGGGAGAATACCTAGAAAAATTTTGAATAGAAGAGTATCAAGGTACAAATCCTACCAGTTATTAAAATATATTATAAAGGTATAGTAATGGAAACAATTATGGTGTGATGTATAATTATAGATCAATCAATATAATAAAATAGATATTTTGGAATATGACCTAATGTTTGTATGAATTTGATATATAATTTAAAAAGTATTTCAAGTCATTGAGGAATGATGGTTTATTCAATAAATAGATTGGGGACAACAAGCTAGCCAGTCATCTGGAAAAAAAAATAAATCCCTACTTTCTTTTTTTTTTTTTTAAGATTTTATTTTTTATTTATTTCTTTATTTCTTTCTATATTTAATTTAATGAGCCAAATGAGTGGGAGGAGGGGCAGAGGGAGAGGGAGAGAGAATCCCAAGCAGACTCCACACTGAACACAGAACCAGATATGGGGCTCAATCTATGACCCTAAGATCATGAACTGATTTGGAATCAAGAGTCAGAGCCTTAACTGACTAAGGAACCCACAAGCCCCAATCTCTACCTCATTTTCCTCTTTCTTTCTTTTCTCTCTGTCTTTCTTCTTTCTTTTTCTTTCTTTCTTCTCCTCCTTCTTCTTCCTTTTACTTAGCTAATATACAGTGCAATATTTGTTTCTGGAGTAGAATTGAGTAATTCATCAAATTTACCACTTACATCCAACACCCAGTGCTCATCACAAAACATGCCCTCCTTAATACCCATCATCCATCTATCCCATCCCCCCACCCACCTCCCTCCATCAACTCTCATTTTGTTCTCCATTGTTAAGAGTCTCTTATGATGTATTCCCTCTCCTCGCCAATATGTTCATCTGTTTTCTTAAGTTTCACATACTAGTGAAATCATTTGTTTTTTTTTTTTTTCTCTGACTGACTTATTTCACTTAGGATAATATACTCTAGCTTCAGCCATGTTGTTGCAAATGGCAAGATTTCATTCTTTTTGATGGCTGAGTAATATTCCATTATACATACACACATATATATACACACAGATATGTGTGTATATACACATATACACACACATGTACATATATACATATGTGTGTACATATATATACATATGTGTGTATTTGTGTATATATATACATATGTGTGTGAAATATATGTATATATGTATATATGTGACATCAGTTGATGGACATTTGGACTCTCTCCATAGTTTGGCTATTGTTGATAATGGTGCTATAAACATCGGGTTGCATATACCCCTTTGAATCTGTGTTTTTGTACCCTTTGGGTAAATACTTAGTAGTGCAATTGCTGGATTATAAGGTAGTTCTATTTTTTACTTTTTGAGGAAACTCAATACTGTTCTCCAGAGTGGCTGTGCCAGTTTGCATTCTCACTGCAAGTGTAAGAGGGTCCCCTTTCTCAACATCCTCACAAATACCTCTTGTTTCTTGTGTTATTAATTTTAGCCATTCTGACAGGTGTGAGTGGTATCTTATCATGGTTTTGATTTGTATTTCCCTGATATGAGTGATATGAGTGAGCATTTTCTCATGTGCCTGTTAGCCATCTGGAACTCTTCTTTGGAAAATTGTGTACACGTCCAAAGGATTATGACAACTTCTTAATAATGACAATATGTTAAGCTCTGGAATAATAAAATACTTCACAATACTAAACACTTAGAATCTAGGAGTTGGAAAGAAGATTATCAAGGGAAAATAGGGTATCAGGCATGGATACCACCTAGTCGATTTGTAGATAAGAAAGTGAGACCCAGAGAAATGAAACAAATCACCCAAATTACCCAACCAGTTAGTAGCAGGGTTGAGACTAGAACCTAGGTCTTAAGCAACAACAATGACAATAGCAAAACAATCTTTACTCTGAGCAGATAGACAAAGGACAAATGTAAAATAAATTTTAGAAGAATTTTTTGTACAGTTATAAGGCAGTAACAGATAAGCAAGCATCTTATATTTCTGTAATCTTCTCCATCTGACAAATTACATTTTCTATTATCTCATTGTTTTCCAAACCTATCTAGTGATAAGAATTACTCAGTTCTCTGGAAAACATAGGAATCTGGGTAAATTATTATAAATATTTTTTAAGTAAGCACCTCAAGTAGTTCTTATGACTAAGCAAGCTTACAAAATACTGCTTATTTCATCCTCAAAACAAAGTAGACAAAAATATATATTCTTAATTACCATTCTATACAATATATAATTCTTAATTACCATTTTACAGATGACCAAAGTAAGGTTCACTGATTTTAGGTGACTTAAGGTTTATCCCTTAATCATAGAGTAACATCTCTGAACTCCAACAGTCCTCCTACTATTAATTTATCCTTTTCTCTTTTGTAGTCTAACTTGTGATAATTATTTACTTTCAGCAATTAGTAAGGAAAATACTTTGTGAATGCTAAAATATCTATATCCTAATTAAAGTTTCCACTCATAACTGTTTACTGGATGAAAATCTGCTCTTTAGGTCACAAGGAATGAGTTACTGGAGGTGGACATGAGCCAGAAACTAAACGCTTAACATAAATCCCACCTAACTCTTTCCATTTAGAAGAGAAACACAGCATTAAAAGCAGAAAGTGGAATTTTGCAATTCAATGAACTAAGGCTGACCTGCTGTAAATAATCATAGTAATCATTTTGTTGTTCTTCTTCTCATTTGGAAAGCCTTTTCTAAGATTTTGTAAGAGGAGAAAGTAATTATATGAATCATGCTGCTACTTGACTTAAAATAAAAGTGAAAAATAATTTAAGGAGAAACAGGGAAGTAGTGCCTTGAAGCTACACATGTCCACCAGAAATTGGGACAGAGGTTACAAGCTAAACTTGTTCAGAATTGCCTAGATTGGAGGAAAGTTCCCTCTGATCATTCCCCAAGAAATCTTTAATGGCCTTTCCTCATCAACTACAAAGTGTAGTCAAATTTTGAACAATCAGCATTAGGAAATTAGTCATTTCTGAAGGCCAAATTTAATTTTAATGGGTGAGACCCTATGTCTTTAAGCACAAAATATGAATATATTCTAGATGTTTTGGATAGAAATCAATTTAAAATATATGTTTGAGGACTTTTGCACAGATGACTTTGAATAGAATCTAACTTTTTTTAAAATTAACATATAATGTATTATTAGCCCCAGGGGTACAGGTCTGTGAATTGCCAGGTTTACACACTTCACAGCACTCACCATAGCACATACCCTCCCCAGTGTCCATAACCCCACCACCCTCTCCCTAACCCCCTCCTGCCCAGCAAACCTCAGTTTGTTTTGTGACATTAAGAGTCTTTTATGGTTTGTCTCCCTCCCGATCCCATCTTGTTTCATTTACTCTTTTTCTACCCCCCAAACCCCCCACGTTGCATTCCCCTTCCTCATATCAGGGAGATCATATGATAGTATTCTTTATCTGATTGATTTATTTCACTAAGCATAATATCCTCTAGTTCCAACCACGTCATTGGAAATGGCAAGATTTCATTTCTTTTGATGGCTGCATAGTATTCCATTGTATATATACAATGTATATATGGTATATATATATGTATATGTATGTATATGTGTATATATATGTATATTATGTGTGTGTGTATACTATATATATATATATATATATATATATATATATATATATATATAGTATATATGCCACATCTTCTTTAACCATTCATCTGTTAATGGATATCTAAGTTCTTTCCATAGTTTGGCTATTGTGCACATTGCTGCTATAAACATTCAGATGCACATGCCCCTTTGGATTACTACATTTATATCTTTAGGGTAAATACCCCATAGTGCAATTGCTGTGTCATAGGGTAGCTCTTTTCAACTTTTTGAGGAAGCTCCATGCTGCTTTCCAGAGTGGATGCACCAGCTTGCATTCCCACCAACAGTGTAGGAGGGTTCCCCTTTCTCCACATCCTCGCCAACATTTGTCATTTCTAGACTTATTAACTTTAGCCATTCTGACTGGTGTGAGGTGGTATCACATTTTGGTTTTGATTTGTACTTCCCTGATGCCAAGTGATGTGGAGCAATTTTTCATGTGTCTGTTGGTCATCGGGATGTCTTTTTTGCAGAAATGTCTGTTCGTGTCCTCTGCCCATTTCTTGATTGGATTATTTGTTCTATGGGTGTTGAGTTTGAGAAGTTCTTTATAGATTTTGGATACTGGCCCTTTATCTGATATGTCATTTGTGAATATCTTCGGCCATTCTGTCAGTTGTCTTTTGGTTTTGTTGACTATTTCCTTTGCTGTGCAAAAGCTTTTGTTCTTGATGAGGTCCCAATAGTTTATTTTTGCCATTGCTTCCCTTGCCTTTGGTGATGTTCCTAGGAAGAAGTTGCTGTGGTTGAGGTCGAAGAGGTTGCTGCCTGTGTTCTCCTCAAGGATTTTGATGGATTCCTGTCTCACATTGAGATCTTTCACCCATTTTGAGTCCATTTTTGTGTGTGGTGTAAGGAAATGGTCCAGTTTCATTTTTCTGCATGTGGCTGTCCAATTTTCCCAACACCATTTGTTGAAGAGGCTGTCTTTTTTCCATTGGACATTCTTTCCTGCTTTGTTGAAGATTAGTTGACCATAGAGTTGAGGGTCCATTTCTGGGCTCTCTAGTCTGTTTCATTGATCTATGTGTCTGTTTTTGTGCCAGTACCATACTGTCTGGATGATGACAGCTTTGTAATAAAGCTTGAAGTCTGGAATTGTGATGCCACCAACTTTGGCTTTCTTTTTCAACATTCCTCTGGCTATTCGGGGTCCTTTCTTGTTCCATATAAATTTTAGGATTATTTGCTCCATTTCTTTGAAAAAAAAATGGATGGTGTTTTGATAATGATTGCATTAAATGTGTAGATTGCTTTAGGTAGCATAGACATCTTAACAATATTTGTTCTTCCAATCCAGGAGCATGGAACGTTTTTCCATTTCTTTGTCTTCCTCAATTTCTTTCATGAGTACTTTATAGTTTTCTGAGTTTCTTTGCCTCTTTGGTTAGGTTTATTCCTAGGTATCTTGTGGTTTTGGGTGCAATTGTAAATGGGACTGACTCCCTAGTTTCTCTTTCTTCTGTCTTGCTGTTGGCGTAGGGAAATGCAACAGATTTCTGTGCATTGATTTTATATCCGGACACTTTACTGAATTCCTGTATGAGTTCTAAGCAGCTTTGGAGTGGAGTCTTTGGGGTTGTCTACATAAAGCATCATATCTGCAAAGAGTGAGAGTTTGACTTCTTCTTTGCCAATTCAGATGCCTTTTATTCCTTTTTGTTGTCTGAGCTGAGGCTAGGACCTCTAGTACTATGTTGAATAGCAGTGGTGATAGTGGACATCCCTGCCACGTTCCTGACCTTAGGGAAAAGCTCTGTTTTTTTTCCCCATCGAGAATGATATTCACTGTGGGTTTTTCATAGATGTCTTTGATGATATTGAGGTATGTATACTTTGAAGAGTTTTGATCAAGAAAGGATGCTGTAATTAGTTGAAAGCTTTTTCAGCATCCATTGAGGGTATCATATGGTTCTTATTTTTTTCTTTTATTAATGTATTGTATCACATTGATTGATTTGTGGATGTTGAACCAAACTTGCAGCCCAGGAATAAATCCCACTTGGTCGTGGTGAATAATCCTTTTAATGTGCTGTTGGATCTGATTGGCCAGTATTTTGGTGAGAATGTTCACATCGGTGTTCATCAAGGATATTGGTCTATAATTCTCTTTTTTCGTGGGGTCTTTGTCTGGGTTTGGGATCAATGTAATGCTGACTAAAATGAGTTTCTTGTGGACAGCATATTGATGGGTCCTGTTTTTTTTTTTTGTTTTAATCCATTCTGATCCCCTTTTGATTGGGACATTTAGCCCATTTACATCCAGGGTAACTATTGAGAGATATGAATTTAGTGCCATTGTATTGCCTGGGGTGACTGTTACTGTATATTGTCTCTGTTCCTTTCTGGTCTACTACTCTTAGGCTCTCTCTTTGCTTACAGGACCCCTTTCAATATTTCCTGTAGAGCTGGTTTTTGCAAATTCTGTAGAGCTGGTGTATGCAAATTCTTTTAGTTTTTGTTTGTCCTGGAAAATTTTTTCTCTCCTTCTATTTTCAATGATAGTCTAGCTGGATATAGTATTCTTGGCTGCATGCTTTTCTCTTTTACTGCTCTGAATATATCATGCCAGTTCTTTCTGGCCTGCCAGGCCTCTGTGGATAAGTCTGCTGCCAATCTAATGTTTCTACCATTGTATGTTACAGACTTCTTGCCCCAGTCTGCTTTCAGGATTTTCACTTTGTCACTAAGGCTTGTAAATTTTACTATTAGATGATGGTGTGTAGACTATTTTTATTGATTTTGAGGAGGGTTCTCTGTGCTTCCTGGATTTTCATGCCTGTTCCCTTCACCATTTGGGGGAAATTCCATACTATAATTTGTTCCAATATACCTTCTGCCCCCCCTTTCTTCTTCTTCTGGAATCTCAGTTATTCTAAAATTGTTTTGTCTTGTGGTATCACTTCTCTCTAGAATTCTCCCCTCATGGTCCAGGAGTCATTTGTCTCTCTTTTGCTCAGCTTCTTTATTCTCTGTCATTTGGTCTTCTATATCACTAATTCTCTCTTCTGCCTCATTTATCGTAGCAGTAAGAGCCTCCATTTTTTATTGCACCTCATTAATAGCCTTTTTGATTTCAACTTGGTTAGATTTTAGTTCTTTTATTTCTCCAGAAAGGGATTCTCTAATATCTTCCATGCCTTTCTTGAGCCCAGCTAGCACCTTGAGAATTGTCATTCTGAACTCTCGTTCTGACATATTACCAATGTCTGTACTGATTAGGTCCCTAGTCATTGGTACTGTCTCTTGTTTTATGTGTGTGTGTGTGTGTGTGTGTGTGTGTGTGGTGAGTTTTCCTGCTTTGTCATTTTATCGAGATAAGCATATATGAATGAGAGAATAAAATACTAAAGGGGTGGCAAAGACCCCAGAAAAATGTATGCTAGCCAAATCAGAAGAGATCCAAAACCAGGGGAAAAAGAAAGGGGGAAAAAAAAGAAAAAAAGAATATATGTATATTTTTTCTTTTTATATTATATTATTATATTCTTTTAATATAATATAATATAAAAAGAATATAATAATATTATATTATATTATATATTATATATGTAGTCTATCTATATATATAGATAGATTAGTTATATATATATTAGATATATATATTAGATATATATATATATATATAGATTAGATATATAGATATATATATAGACTGGTGAATAGAACAGAGCCACCCACTTGATTTTGGGTGTATTTTGGTCTCTTAGAAGAAACTACCTCCCAAAATATTAAAGAAGAAAAAAAAAAATATATATATATATATATATATATATACAAAACAAGGGTAAACATGATGAAGGGATGGAATATGACTGTAAAGATGAAAAGTTAAAAAATTCTAAAAAAGGAATTTATAAGATAAGTTGGTTGGAAAAAGAAAAAAAGAAGGAAGGAATGTGCTCAGGCTGGAAACTAGAATGAAGACATGTTCTAGATTAGGGTATATTTTGATCTATTAGAAGAAATTGTATCCCAAAATTTTTAGGAAAAAAAAAAAACTATGTGTATACAAAAAATAAGGGTAAATACAATGAAGGGATAAAATATGACTATAACAATGAAGGTTTAAAAAGTTTTTTTTTTTTAGAAAGGTATTATTAATATAAACTAGTTTAAAAAAAACTTAAAAGAGGAAAGAGGAAAAGTTAAAAAATAGAATAAGAAAAAAATAAAATTAAAAAAAAATTAACTTTGCAGGACTAAAGGATCATGGGGGGAAAGCCATGAATTCTATGCAGTGCTTTCCCCTAGCTCTAGAGTTCCACTGTTCTCCTTGATCAGTGAGCTTAGTCTTGATTGGATGTTCTTGCTGCTCTTCTGTGGGCAGGGTCTGTTGCAGTAATTCTCAAATGTTTTTGCCCGAGATGGAATTATCACCTCCCTTGCTGCAGACCAGGTTAAGTAATCTGCTCGGGTTTGCTCTTGGGAGCTCTTTTCCCTGAACACTTTCCATACTACTTTGGAGGACAGGAATGAAAATGGTGGTCTTCCAGTCTCTGGCCCAGAGGAGTCGAGAGCTCAGGGCCCCACTCCTTAGTGCACCCTCAGAGATAAGCAATCACTCCTGTTTCCCAGGTCTCCGGCCGCGCTCAGAGATCACCTGGCTTGTGACCGATTGCTTCTATCTCTGGTGCACAGCCCCATTTGGAGTCTCCAAACCCAGCAGATTCCTGTGCAGATTCCTGCTCCTCCTGGAGAAAGAAAGTAAGTCTCCCTGGATCTGTCACTTGTGGGGTCCCTGCTCAAAGAGCAGTGGCCAGACTTTGCTTTGGATTGCTTTTTAAGGTAACCCCTATCTGAAAGCTTGCTTCTCAGCTCTGTCTCTGTAGCTGGCTTCCCCACTTTGATACCTGGCAGCTCTGCCACACTCAGACACCGATCTTTCTGTGACCCCATGGGACCTGAGACCACACTGTTCCCATGAAGGCTCCATCCATGCTTAGCCTCTGGAGCAATATCCCTCAGTGGAACAAACTTCTAAAAGTTCTGATTTTGTGTTCCACTGTTCTGCCACTTGCTGGGAGCCAGCCCCTCCCCCTGCGGTCTATCTTCCTGTAACTTCAGATTCACTTCTCCACACATCTTACCTTTCAGAAAGTGATCAGTTTTCTGTTCCTAGAATACTGCTCTTCTTCTATTCTATCTCCTGTTGAGTTTGCGGGTGTTCAGAATGGTTTGATACCTATCTAGCTGAACTCCTGGGATCTGATGTCATTTCAGTCTGCTACTCCTCTGCCATCTTGCCCCCCCCACCACTTCCCTCTATTTGTTAACATTATCATTTCTTTCCTACAGCCGGATCACATTATACATAGGTCAGAACACAGCAGGGATGTCCACTATCACCACTGCTATTCAACATAGTACTAGAGGTCCTAGCCTCAGCTCAGACAACAAAAAGGAATAAAAGGCATCTGAATTGGCAAAGAAGAAGTCAAACTCTCACTCTTTGCAGATATGATGCTTTATGTAGACAACCCCAAAGACTCCACTCCAAAGCTGCTTAGAACTCATACAGGAATTCAGTAAAGTGTCCGGATATAAAATCAATGCACAGAAATCTGTTGCATTTCCCTACGCCAACAGCAAGACAGAAGAAAGAGAAACTAGGGAGTCAGTCCCATTTACAATTGCACCCAAAACCACAAGATACCTAGGAATAAACCTAACCAAAGAGGCAAAGAAACTCAGAAAACTATAAAGTACTCATGAAAGAAATTGAGGAAGACAAAGAAATGGAAAAACGTTCCGTGCTCCTGGATTGGAAGAACAAATATTCTTAAGATGTCTATGCTACCTAAAGCAATCTACACATTTAATGCAATCATTATCAAAACACCATCCATTTTTTTTTTCAAAGAAATGGAGCAAATAATCCTAAAATTTATATGGAACAAGAAAGGACCCCGAATAGCCAGAGGAATGTTGAAAAAGAAAGCCAAAGTTGGTGGCATCACAATTCCAGACTTCAAGCTTTATTACAAAGCTGTCATCATCCAGACAGTATGGTACTGGCACAAAAACAGACACATAGATCAATGAAACAGACTAGAGAGCCCAGAAATGGACCCTCAACTCTATGGTCAACTAATCTTCAACAAAGCAGGAAAGAATGTCCAATGGAAAAAAGACAGCCTCTTCAACAAATGGTGTTGGGAAAATTGGACAGCCACATGCAGAAAAATGAAACTGGACCATTTCCTTACACCACACACAAAAATGGACTCAAAATGGGTGAAAGATCTCAATGTGAGACAGGAATCCATCAAAATCCTTGAGGAGAACACAGGCAGCAACCTCTTCGACCTCAGCCACAGCAACTTCTTCCTTAGGAACATCACCAAAGGCAAGGGAAGCAATGGCAAAAATAAACTATTGGGACCTCATCAAGAACAAAAGCTTTTGCACAGCAAAGGAAATAGTCAACAAAACCAAAAGACAACTGACAGAATGGCCGAAGATATTCACAAACGACATATCAGTTAAAGGGCCAGTATCCAAAATCTATAAAGAACTTTTCAAACTCAACACCCATAGGACAAATAATCCAATCAAGAAATGGGCAGAGGACACGAACAGACATTTCTGCAAAAAAGACATCTCGATGGCCAACAGACACATGAAAAAGTGATCAAGACGAGACATCTGTTCAGCTCACTCGACATCAGGGAAATACAAATCAAAATCACAGTGCAATACCACCTCACAGAAGTCAGAATGGCTAAAATTAACAAGTCAAGAAATAACAGATGTTGGTGAGGATGTGAAGAAAGGGGAACCCTCCTACACTATTGGTGAGAATGCAAGCTGGTGCATCCACTCTGGAAAGCAGCATGGAGCTTCCTCAAAAAGTTGAAAATAGAACTACCCTATGACCCAGCAATTGCACTATGGGGTATTTACCCTAAAGATACAAATGTAGTGATCCAAAGTGGCATGTCCACCCACATATTTATAGCAGCAATGTCCACAACAGCTTAACAATGGAAAGAATCTAGATGTCCACCAACAGATGAATGGATAAAGAAGAAGTGGTATATATACACAGTGGAGTACTATGCAGCCATCAGAAGAAATGAAATATTGCCATTTGCAACGATGTGGATGGAACTAGAGGGTATTATGCTGAGTGAAATAAGTCAATCAGAGAAAGACAATTATCATATAATCTCCCTAATATGAGGAATTTGAGAGGTAGAGTGGGGGGTTTAGGGGCTAGGGGAGGAAAAAATGTAACAAGATGGGATTGGGAGGGAGACAAACCATAAGAGACTCTTAATGTCAAAAAGAAACTGAGGGTTGCTGGGGGGAGGGGGTTGTGGAGAGGGTGGTTGGGTTATGGACATTGGGTAGGGTATGTGCTATGGTGAGTGCTGTGAAGTAAGCCTAACGATTCACCAACATGTACCCCTGGGGTAAATGATACATTATATGTCAATTTTAAAAAAAATATTTTCTCGATTTTTCTCACTCTCCTTTCCCCACATTTATTCATTTGTTTTGTTTCTTAAATTCCACAAATGAATGAAATCATATTGTATTTGTCTTTCTCTGACTGATTTATTTCCCTTAACATTATACTTTCTAGCTTCATCCATGTCATTGCAAATAGCAAGATTTTGTTCTTTTTTATGGCTGAGTAATGTCCCATTGTGTAGCTACTATATCACATCTTCTTTGTCAGTCATCAGTTGATGGACACTTGGGCTATTTCCATAATTTGGCTGTTATAGATAATTTTGCTGTGAACATCGAGATACATGCATCCTTTTGAATTAGTACTTTGAATCCTTTTTTAAAAAAATATTTTTATGTTAATAAAGTTAGTGTGTGACTCCACATGTTTACACTCCTAAGACTCAGCATTGGGGAGGGTATGTGCTATGGTGAGTACTGTAAAGTGTATAAGCCTGACAATTCACAAACCTGTACCCCCAGGGCAAATAATACATTATATGTTAATAAAATAGTTAATAAAAAAAGAATTATAGCTACACAAGTAGTGCCATTCAATAAAGAAGAAGGGGCAAAATCCAGTGTGTGTGTATGGAGTGTAGATGGAGCAGTTGGTGGGAACATGGACAATTCACTAATTGTAACAGGTAGAAATAAAGCGTATATGTGCAGGTACATTAATAGATTTTTGTGGTAGAGACCTGGCCTTGTTAAGCAAACAAGCTTTAGTTTTTTCAGTGATTAGCAACTCTAGCTATTTATTAGAGTTGCATGGGAACATTAAAAAATAACTGAAGAAATGCAATTTGAGGGGCGCCTGGGTGGCTCAGTTGTTTAAGCCTCTGCCTTCCGCTCGGGTCATGATCCCAGCGTCCTGGGATCGAGCCCCACATCGGGCTCTCTGCTCAGCGGGGAGCCTGCTTCCCCTTCTCTCTCTGCCTACTTGTGATGTGTCTGTCAAATAAGTAAATAAAAAAAAAATCTTAAAAAAAAATTAAAAAAAAAAAAGAAATGTAATTTGAAACCATAAGTTAGTACTACACCACTATGGAAATGGCTTGGATGAAGCATATGACCAAAAGAATAACAAAACAACAATGAGATGAACTTATAGATACAAAATAGATTGGTGGTTGCCAAAGTTGAGGGATAGGGATGGGTGAAATGGGTGAAATGGGTCAATAGGTACAAATTTCCAGATATGAAATAAATAAGTAATGGGAATATAATGTACAACATGGTTACACAGTTAATAATACTGTATTGCATATTTGAAAGTTGCTAAGAGAGTCAACTCTAAAAGTCATTAGAAGAAAAAAATTATAACTATATATGGTAACAGGTGTTAACTAGACTTATTGTGGTGTTCATTTTGCAATATACACAAATACAGAATTATTACATTATACACCTAAAATTAATATAATTAAATGTCAATTATACCCCAATAAAAATAAAAAGTTCTCATCACAAGAAAAACAAACAACAGGTGGTGGGTATTATGGAGGGCACATATTGCATGGAGCACTGGGTGTGGTGCATAAACAATGAATTCTGTTACGCTGAAAAGAAATAAATTTTTAAAAAACTTAAAAACAAACAAACAAACAACATATTGACAATACCAACTTCTGACAAGGAGGAAGAGCAATTGAAACTATCTTGCATAGCTGGTGAGATTGTATTGCCACTTTGGAAAACATTTTGGCAGTTTCTTACCATATGCTCTAGCAATCTCACTCCCAGGTATTGACCCAAGAAAAATAAATATTTTTCATACTAAAACCTAGAAATGAGTGCTTATAGAATTTTCATTGCTGATAAGCAAAGACCAGAAATAATCCTACTGTCTTTTGACAAATGGATAAGTAAACTGGTATATTCATACAATGGAACACTATTCAGTAATAAAAAGGAGGAGGCTGTTCATACACAACCACCTGGACTGATCTCAAGGGCATTATGTTGAGTGTAAAAAGGCAGTTTGTTTGATTTCATTTACATCACATTGCCCAAAAGGCAAAATTATAGTCATGGGGACAAGGTAGGTGATGCTGGGAGGAGGGTGTGATGATAGAGGGGTCTCTGAGTTATTTGGGGTGATGGAACAGTTTTATGTATGTGTGTTAAAACTCATATAGTTGGGTACCAATTTAAAATGTCAATTTTACTGTATTCTAATTACCACCTTAAAAAAAAAAAAACAACTTTCTGGCTTAGTGTGGGTTATGGGGGAGCCAGTAGTGAGGAGGCTCAATTTTCTGGTGAAGGTGGTAATGGAGATATCCCCAACTCCAGGGCAGCTCCCAGGGAGGAGGGTTGAGCTTTATTCTTAGCTGTCCCACTGATCTATCTGGTCCTCTGACTCTCTTGGAAATACTGTACACTACCTAATATTCTTAATAAAGTCTTTCCTATTTGAACTTTAAAAAAAGAGCCCATACTCCACCACATCCACCCAAATTCTGACTTAACTATTGGGGGAGAGTGACGGATTTTTAAATTAAAAGAAATTTTCTACACATTCAGGCAATTCTTTTTTTTTTTAATTTATTTATTTGACAGACAGAGATCACAAGTAAGGAGAGAGGCATGCAGAGAGAGAGGAAGGGAAGCAGGCTCCCTGCTGAGCAGAGAGCCCCATGTGGGGATCAATCCCAGGACCCTGAGATCATGACCTGAGCTAAAGGCAGAGGCTTTAACCCACTGAGCCACCCAGGCGTCCCACATTCAGGCAATTCTAATGTGCATCCAGGGATGAAAACCACTGAATTAGATCAAGAAAATGAAGGTAAAGTTCAGGAAGATTTTAAAATTAGATGGTATTTTTCCGATGGGTGGCAACAAGTGCAGAGGGCATTGGGCCAGACTAGGGAGTGTGAGGGTTGTCTGGGCAAGAGGTAGTGGGAAGTGATCCAGTGGTGTTTGTTTTGCAGCCTAACAGGGACCAGTCATCAGGAGATTAGTCTTATTGCTTTTTTTGCAGATTGTAGCACTAAGGCTTTGGGTGTTGGGGAGGTGGCAGTGTTCTTGACAGAAGCCGGCAGAGCTCTGTGGATCGTCCCCTAAGTTACTGTAATAGCTGCGTGGGTGGCAAGGGAGGGACAGAATTTGATGGATGCTCTCTGTCAAATCAACCACGAGAGGACATGAGGAAAGTAGAAATATCTTGCCCTTTACCCCTACTAATAATGGGAGAGATGTGGTAATGGAAACTAACATAATTAAATGTGGTAATGGAAACTAATATAATTAAACTTACATGATATATACAGTCACATATTTATAGTACTTAAAACAGTGCCTAGCACATAGTAAGAACTTAATAAAGGTTAAACAGAAAATAAGAAGATAATGCATTTGAAAACACATTCTTTCCTGTGTATCAGTGTAAGAAGTTGTTACGTCTTCAAAGTTCATACTCAATTGACAAAAACACCTTTTTACCCATTAGATCGATTTTCCTGGATCTCTTGGGACCCTGGAAAGAGTACATGATTTGGCACATTCTCGGAGTAGCTCTGTTTACACGAAAACATTTTCTACAAATACATTCCAAAAGGCCCACGATCCAGAAAACATTTCTGGGGCTTGACATAGTTGAAAACACAGGCAGAACACTCCAAAATTTGTTTCACTGATCCCTTTCAGGCTCTCCAGAGTTTGGGATTTACTGGTTCAGAATCTGTCTCTATTTGCCTCTTTTTCCTTGATCCCAGCAGGGAGAGAAAGGATCACTCCATGGGAATAAAGACCAAGAAAAGAACGTATCCTGATGAACAGCTCAATTAGTAAAATTTTTTATTGAACTATAAGGCAAACTTTATGTCTATTTTGGAGATACTCTAAGATGTTCACTGAGGAATTAGTCCTTACTGTGTGCTAGGTATTGTGCTTTGCTCTATCACCTGTGATGTTATTGTTTTTATAACAATCTTGTGAGTAAATTAGGTGAGTAATGAACATTTTATATATGAAGGAGGTAAGGCTCAGAAAGTGACTTGATTAGGGCCACAGAGTTGATGGCAGGGCTGGGATTTCAACTCACCTCCTCCACCAACAGACTTTTCCTTTCCCCTAAATTCTGTGATCTGCAGTCTTACTCTGAAATACAGTAGTCAGTAAGTCACTGTGAGTAGTCAGTGTCCCCAGGTATCCTCCTAAGTGTTTGCTTCCTCTTGGAAAGGGTCATCTGGTAAAGACGATCTTCTGTTAGATCTGCTTTCAGCTGTTTGTTGATGCCTCACCCATTTCCCAGGGCTCAAGCGTCCCAAGGGTTTGGGAGTCCAGAGTGGTACCTCAGTACACCCCCATCATTGCTCCCTAAACTGATGTGTCTCTAGGCGCCAGAGTTCTGAACCCTGCTGTATTTCTGTTTCTCATCTTCCTCTGTCAGTCTCAGGGGGAGGAAGTGGGGAAATCACTGACCTTTGACATACAAGGTCTAAAATGTCTGCTAATCAGATGATCATGCCATCTCTGCATCATCATCACAACTGGAGATGTAGTAATGGAGCATTTGGTCTAGTTTCTTTTTTGGAGTCCAGCTTTTCTGTGGTTTTCCTGTGGGCTTCCCCATCTGAGTGGTAAAATGCTATCTTTTTCTGTGATGTTTAGAAATCAGATAAGGATTTTTTTTTTAAGATAAGAAATTTTAAAATTGGAAGGGGTCATCTTATACAATTCATTCACGAAACCTAAAGGAAGTCACAGAAAGTAGGAAAGTTTGGACTAAAAATTAGAACTAAGTCTCTTGTCTCTTTATTTAGTGCTTTTACTGATAAAAGAATGAAGGGCTATTTTTAGAAATATTAAATTACCATCTAGAAAGCGAAGTAAGATTTTCTAATAATGGGTTCAGAAACTATCCCTTTTCTGTGAAGTTTCCAAAACTTAATCAGACTGTGAATACATAATAATTTCTTGTACTGACACAAATAAAAAAGGTTTTCAGAGATACAAACTCTTTTATTTTCTCCCTAATTTTTATTAAACCCTTAATTTATGCTTGGCACTGTTTTAAGTACTTTAACACATTGTGTTAAAATGTGTTAACACATTTTAAGTACTTAAAATCATGTAAATTTAAAATCATATAAATTTAAGATTTATATAAAATTTATAAAATTTTATATAAAATTGTATATATTATGTAAATATAAATTTATATAAATATAAATTTATAAAAACATAAAATTTACTTAAAATCATATAAATTTTTATCTTCTGTTTTGACTATGTTAGAGATATTATTGGAAAATCATAGTGATGGCCAGAACTTATGAACAGATGCTGAACTAAACATTTTACACATTATCTAAATTTAATCTAAACTTCTCTAAACTTCTCTGAGCTCTAGGATCAAATCGCCATGCCTTACTTCAATATCTCCTCTTCAGAGTTTCAGTGGCACCTTAAGTTCAAGAAGTCCTAGAGCAAACACATGCTCACTTGCCCTCCTCTGCCCTCACTATTTCAGACCAGTGTTTGCTCCTCACTTCAGTGAATAGCACCTGTTAAGTACTTCCAAGACTGAGAAGTTACCCATGCCTTCCTCTCCTTGACTCCCCATTTCTAATCCATCACCAGTTTCTGTGGATTTTACCTCCTACATTTCTCTCAAATCTATTCATATTTGTCCGTCTCTATCAGACTATCCTATTACAAATATTATTATTTCTCACTTAGATTTTAGCAGAAGCCCCTAATTTGCCTACCCTTATCTACTCTCACACTTCTTAAATCTACTCTACAAATTGCATACAGGGTAATCTCTTTAATAAGGCAAATTAAAAATATTCTGTTTCTTAAGATATTTTAACAGCTTCCCATTGCTCTTAAGATAAATATAAACACCTTAGTATGATTGACAGTGTTCTGCATGATCTGGCTGCTGCCTCTCTCCCTCAATTTCTTTCACATTTTCTTCCCACTTCAACTATATTCTTCTTTTAGTCTTGCTGCATATAATATTCTCTCTGGCCACAGGACCTTTGCACATAGTTTCATTTGCATGGATTATTTCTTGGCCTTTTCTAGTTAAATACCATAACCTTCATAACTTGGCCTTCTCTAACTTTTCAAATTAATTAAAATCTCTCCCATTTTATCTTCTCAGTACCATGGACCTCTCATTTATAAGATTTATCATAAGTGTGTTTTTCATTTATTTGTGTAATCCATATCTTTCCTCCTCACTAGACAATAAACTCAATAAAGTCAAGTATATCTTTATTTGTTGAAAATGGTATATTTGGTGCCAAGCATGGTTCCTACCCTATAGAGGACATTCATTTTTTAGGCATTATGTGATAGATTAATGAAATCAATAACTAGATTTTCCCAGCATGCTAGAAATTTTATTGTGTTGTTACTGCTATTTCAGTTAATCTTATACTAACTACAGAGAGTCTTTTACATGTGATGGAATCACAAATTCAGATGCTTATAAGATTAGGCAAGTACCCATCATCTAAATGTAACAGCTGTGAGAAATATATGCTCAGAGATTTTTCAAGAGAAACTATATGTGTGATTTTTTGAAAATACATCTTATTGATTGAAAATATACAGAGAGGACTGGCCAGAAAGATGAGAGGAAGGAGTGGGGAAAGTTTGCTAAATGCTACTAGGTCATGTAGTGGTTGAATTGTGTGCCACCAGAATTTACATCCATCCAGAACTTCAGAATGTGATCTTATTTGTAAATAAGGTCTTTGCAGATATGATTAATTAAGAATTGAGATGAGATCATACTGAATTAAAGTAGACCCTAAATTCAATGGTTGGTGTCCCCATGAGGAGAGAAGAGCCAAAGAGACTCAGAGGCAGAGATTAGAGAGATGCCTCAAGAAGCCAAGGAGAGCCAAGAATTGCTGGCAATCACCAGAAGCTAGGAGAGAAGCATGAGATTGATTCTCCTTCAGAGTGTCTGGTAGGAAGCAACCCCACCAATAACTTGATTTTAGACTTTGGGTCTCATGAACTGTGACCCAATAAATTTCTGTTGTTTTACAATATGAAAATTCCTTAAAAAGTTAAAAATAGAACTATCCTACAATCCAACAATTCAACTACTAGGTATTTACCCAAAGAATGCAAAAATACAGTTCAAAGGGGATACATGAAACATGATGTTTATAGCAGCATTATCAACAATAGCTAAATTATGGAAAGATCACAAGTGTCCATTGACTGATGACTGGATGAAGAACACACACACACACAGAGGAATATCACTCAGCCATCAAAAAAGAATGAAATCTTGCCATTTTCAAGGATGTTGGAGCTGAAGTGTATTATGCTAAGCAGAATAAGTCAGTCAGAAAAAGACAAATACTATGTGATTTCATTCATATGTGGAATTTAAGAAATAAAACAGATGAACATATGAGAAAAAAAATTCAGGCAAATCAGGAAACAGACTCTTAGCTATAGAGAACAAACTGAGGGTTACTGGAGGGGAGGTGGATGGAGGGGGTTCAAATGGGTGATGGGTTAAGGAGGATATGGGTTATGATGAGAATCTGGTGTTGTATGTAAGTAATTAATCACTAGATCCTACAGCTGAAACTAATGTTACATTTTATGTTAACTTACTGGAATTTAAATAAAAACTTGAAGAAAAAAAGAATAATGTTATTTCAATGAATGAATGTTTTTACCAGAAGATACTGCATTTAAAATACTCTGTAATGAATATACACACACACACACACACACACACACACACATATATATATATATATATCTCTAAGAATGCTCATTGCATTTTTTAGAAAATTCAGTGAAATTTTATGCAAACAGTGTCTTAATCACAGTGTGGTTCACAGATTACAATATACACAATCGTATGAATAAAAGACTTTCTAAAAGTGGTAGAAAAAAATTCTGTTGCTTTAGGCCACTCACTTTATGGCAGTCACAGGAAACTGAGCAAGGAAAGAAAAGAAAATCAGGACTGAAAGTTAGGTAGACAGATTTGGGCACATGATGGTCATTAGAGACCTTAACAACGGAAGTGAAAAAGTGAAAATCCTGTGTCTATGTCTACCCCCTCCACCAAACTATGCTGGGAATAGGAGCTTCCAGGGCAGACGGATGGCCTGGAGCACTTGCCTGCCTACTGTTTGCCTGCAGGTCTGTGTGAGATACACAGAAAAAAAAGGACTTCCAGTCCTTGGCTGCCTCTTGGGGAACACATTAGACTGGCTGGGCACAGGATCAAGAGAGAGAGTTTGGCTCTGCTCAGTGCCAATTACATGATGAGTGAGAGAGGTGGAGAAGCCAAGGAGGGGGAGGACAGAGCCAGGTAGGGGAAGAGAGCAGCCAGAGAAACCCATGTGACTGTAGAGGCCAGTCCTAGCACATGAGGTCAGACAGCCCAGGCCTTGTCCAGGCAGATGTCAAACTCAGGCATTGCTTGGAAAAGTACATTGGGAACCCAGTTCAGTTAGTGGGGAAGCTGGCAAGGGATTCCAAGCAGTGGGTGTTAAGAGAATCATCATATGAAAGTACCTTGTTTTTCCAAGAACTGTGTCTATTCTCAGCCAATACCTGGAGAAATGTGGACCAGGACGCAGTACCCTAATTAGAGGAGCATGGCAAGAAGGGTCTGGGTCTAAGGTGGGCCACTGAGCCCTTCTTTGCATGGTACTGAATACCTGACTCCATGCAGCTCATCCCCAGCTGCCTTTCAATGGTGCTTACTGTATCATTTAATATTCTTTTATGTTTTCATTTCTTTATTTCATTTGTATATTGTTTACATAACTGTTCATATAGGATACACACCTTTTTCTTTCTCAACCTAGTACCTAAAAACTCAGTAAATGTTCAGTAGTAATTAATTATAAATAATAAACATATAAATAATAATATATTATATAGTTATACATTATAATATATATCATATATTATAAATAATATTATTTATTATTATTAATATGATATAAATATATATAAATAATAAATAATAACTATTAAGTAATAATTATTTTCAACAGGAATGGTCATTATAGAGAACTCAAACCAATTGTCAGAAATGGACAATTCCCATATCCCTGGAAAGCAGGAATTTAAAGGAATTATCCTTTTGCTTGTTTCTTCCTTGTCTTTGTGAGAATAATGATAGTATCAGTTGAACATTTTCCTAAGCAATAAACTATGTAATTCTCATGTCACAATTCCTTCAACATAAGCCCAGTTTCTACAATAAAATTATACTTCAATAAAATTATAATAATATAATTATTTTTAATGTGTTCATTGTCCCTTAAATACAGATAGTGCTTTTATGTGGTCTTTAGTTCAGAAATGGGGCAGCTACTGTGTATAATTTGGCAATTGGTAAGATGACCTTAATTAGGAAAACCCTCAACAGATTCATTCATTCATCCATTCATTTCTTCCAACAAAAAGTATTCCTTAATGTTGAAAAAGAAAAACAAAACTGGAAGCATCACGTTCCCTGATTTCAAGCTTTACTACAAAGCTGTGATCACCAAGACACCATGGTACTGGCATAAAAACAGACACATAGACCAGTGGAACAGAGTAGAGAGCCCAGATATGGACCCTCAATTCTATGGTCAAATAATCTTTGACAAAGCAGGAAAAAATATACAGTGGAAAAGACAGTCTCTTCAAACAATGGTGCTGGGAAAATTGGACAGCTATATGTAGAAGAATGAAACTCAACCATTCTCTTACACCATACACAGAGATAAACTGAAAATGGATAAAAGACCTCAACATGAGACTGGAATCCATCAGAATCCTCGAGGAGAATATAGGCGCTAACCTCTTTGATATCAGCCACAGCAACTTCTTTCAAGATGTCTCCAAAGGCAAAGGAAACAAAAGCGAAAATGAACTTTTGGGACTTCATCAAGATCAAAAGCTTCTGCACAGCAAAGGAAACAGTCAACAAAACAAAGAGGACACCCACGGATTGGGAAAAGATGTTCACAAATGACAGTATAGACAAAAGGCTGATATCCAGGATCTATAAAGAACTCCTCAAACTCAACACACACAAAACAGACAATCATGTCAAAAAATGGGCAGAAGACATGAACAGACACTTCTCCAATGAAGACATACAAATGACTATCAGACACATGAAATAATGTTCATCATCACTAGCCATCAGGGAGATTCAAATTAAAACCACATTGAGATACCACCTTACACCAGTTAGAATGGCCAAAATTAACAAGACAGTAAACAATGTGTGTTGGAGAGGCTGTGGAGAAAGGGGAACCCTATTACATTGTTGGTGGGAATGCAAGTTGGTGCAGCCACTTTGGAAAACAGTGTGGAGATTCTTTAAGAAATTAAAAATAGAGCTTCCCTATGACCTTACAATTGCACTCCTGGGTATTTACCCCAAAGATACAGATGTAGTGAAAAGAAGGGTCATCTGTACCCCAATGTTCATAGCAGCAATGGCCACGGTCGCCAAACTGTGGAAAGAACCAAGATGCCCTTCAATGGACAAATGGATAAGGAAGATGTTGTCCATATACACTATGGGGTATTATGCCTCCATCAGAAAGGATGAATACCCAACTTTTGTAGCAACATGGAGAGGACTGGAAGAGATTATGCTGAGTGAAATAAGTCAAGCAGAGAGAGTCAATTATCCTATGGTTTCACTTATTTGTGAAGCATAAGAAAGAACACAGAGGGCATGGGGAGATGGAGAGGAGAAGGGAGTTGAGGGAAATTAGAGGGGGAGATGAACCATGAGAGACTGTGGACTCTGAAAAACAATCTGAGGGTTTTGGAGGGTCGGGGGGTGGGACGTTGGGTGAGCCTGGTGGTGGGTATTATGGAGGGCACGTATTGCATGGAGCACTGGGTGTGGTGCAAAAACAATCAATTCTGGTACACTGAAAAGAAATTTAAAAATAAAAATGTTTTTATAAGTATTCTTTAAGTGTCTAATGTGTGCCAGGCACTGTTTTAGGTACTATCATGGAATAGAGATGTTCTTGCCTTTAAGGAAGATAGAGAGTGAACACATATGTGAACATCATTTACCACAGTGCTTAAAAAATGTTATAAGATATAGAATTAGAGTGAGATAAGGTATTCAGTAGAGATGGGATCCAAGTGGGTAGAAGCCAGGATGAGGTGAGAGAACAAGGCAGGGATACATATCAGAGAAGTAGGGTCTGGACAGAGTGGGCAAATCTGAAAGCCTTGGAACTTCTTTGCTTGCTTGAGAGAATAGCAAGCAAGCTAGAGAGTGGGTGGAAAAGTTATAGAAGATAAAAGCTGAAGAGGAGTCCAGAAGCCAAATTACATAGGCAAGAACCAAGGACTTTTCATTTTATTTTATATCTGAGGGAAGCCCAGACAGTTTCTCAGCTGAGTAGTGAAATGATTTGACTTAGGTTTTAAAAGAATAATCTTGGCTGCATTTCAGAGCATACACAGCTAGGGGATGTAGGAGAAGAAAACCTTTTCCATCTACCTTTCTAGGTTCTGTGGCTGGTCTAACAATTACAATGACATAAGACAGAATAATAGGGAAAAACAAAATTATATACATTTAGGGGAGCCCCATAAAGATATAAGTTTCAAAAGGCAGCCAACAATCGAGGTTTCTATATCATTTTGAGCTCAAGAAAGGAGTAGAGGTCTGGGGCTACAGAGGAGGAAGGCAATTCATAGGAAGGTGAGAGGAGGAAATGTTCCACAAACAAAGGTTGCTTTGCACTGCAGATTAGTTTCTTAGGTTTAAAAAAAAAAAAAAAAAGTTTATCTCTGATAAGAACTTTCTTCCTGGTAACATGCATATTTCTTCCTTTCCAGTGTAAATTCCCTTCATAATGGCAGATTTTCCAACATATGGGGAAATTTGTATTTCTTTTAGGCAGTTCAAAAGATGGTAAAGAGCTTTTCTGGAGTCTGATGGGTTTTTATTTCCTTTAGCTCTAAATAAGCTTCCTGCCAAAGTGGCATATTTTGGGGAGTGCGGAGATTGCTTCAGGGACAAGACTGGAAGCAGAGAGACAAGTATAGAGGCTTTGCTCTTGTCTAGGGGAGAGATGATGGTATCTGGGACCAAAGAGGTAGCAGTAGAGATGGTGAGATTCAGTCAGATTTGTGATATAATTAAAAGGCAATTGTAGTTAGTTGAATGGAATCCCCCTGCAAAAGAAAAAAAAAAAAATCCATGTCAAATCACTGAAACCTGTGTCACCTTATTTAGAAAAAGACTTTTTGCAGATGTAATATTTTTTAAAGATTTATCTAGTTATTTGAGAGAGAGAGAGAACACATGAATGGGAGAGGGCCAGAGGGAGAGTTAGAGAATCCTCACAGACTCCTTTGCTTGATCTCAGGAGCCTGAGATCATGACCTGAGCCAAAATCAAGAGTGGGACACTCGACCGACTGAACCACCCAGGTGCCTCAGAGATGTAATTGATTTAACTATCTTGAAATAAGGAGATAATCCTGGATTATCTGGGGGGTCCTAAATCCAATGACAGATGTCTTCATAAAAGATATATAGAAATTTGACACACAATAAAATTTCTTGCCCACACTTCTCTCTCCAGTGCCTTCTGATTTATCCTGTGCTTACTCACGGGGCCCTCCAATGTATGGTGTGTCTCTTCCCTTGGGAGTTGTGGGTACAATGAAGTATCTCTTTAATGGCAGTCATTTCCTAATCTGTTGGTCTTATCATACCTAAATAATAATAAGATCTCTATTTAAAACAATTGGTTCAATGAGCAAGGTGGTTTGGCCTCAAACTGCAATGACATAACACTAGACTGTTCTTGCCTTGCTAACCGGTTTCACTAGATGGCATCAGCAGTCTGAGAAGGTACCCCTGCCTGCTGGTGTGCCTTTTTGTTGTGGCTGAAAATGCTATTTGTTGTATTTGAGGGGTGTTGCTTAAATTCAGAACGTCGCGAGGGTCGTGTGCTTGAGGACGGACTCGCGACCGTTTTTTGACACTCGGAACATGCAAGCGCTGGGAACTGACTGTGTGGAAAACAGGAAGTGTCGCGTCCAGGGCCTCCTTAGTCTCGGAATGCCATACCGGTGATCCTAGGAAGAAGGTCTGTGTTCAAGGAAACACCTCCAGCCGGACACCCATTCGTGGCAGTGTCTTCCCAGGGGACGGTTCAAAGAGAGAACAAGGACGGACGCGGGGCAGGTTGGATACTGTGAGTTAGCCGCAGGCCATGGCTCTGAGCCTTCCCAAATGTACGCGCGGGGAGCATGACCAGTGGCCCTGCCAAAGCTCCACCTCTTTCCAAAACTCCAAATATCTTGAGGAGCGTGTACTTTTGGATGGACCCGCGACAGTTTTGGAAGTGTCGGAACATGGAAGCGCTGGGAACTGACTGTGTGGGAACCATGAAGAAGTCGCGCCCAGGGCACTGGTCTCGGACGTCCATGCCTGGGACCCTAAGAAGGTCCGAGTTCACTGAAATTTCTTCAGGCGGACACCCCTTCATGGCAGGGTCTACTCAGTTGAGGAAAGACGAGAGAACAAGGACGGACTCCCAGTTTGTTGGATACTGCGAGTGAAGTGCAGGCTACGGCGCTTGGGCTTCCGAAGCGTCCACTGGAACAGCATGACCTGTCTCCTCCCAACGCACTACCTCTTTGGCTAACGCTCCAGACGTCGTGAGAGTAGTGTGCTTAAGGAAGGACTCGCAAGAGTTTGGAAAGGGGGGAAACGTAGAAGCTCAGGGAACTACGGTCTTGGAACACGGAGTTGCGTTCAGGGCCCTAATCACGGCAGTCCCTACCGGTGACCATAGGAAAGGCTGTGTCCAGTGAACCTCCTTCAGGCAGACACACATTCGGGGCAGTGCCTTCCCCGGGGAGGGAGGAAGATAAAACCAGGACGGACTCGGGGCTGGTTGGATACTGGGAGCTAAGGGCCGGCTAGGGCTCATAGGCTCACTTGCAAAACGTGTACCGGAAGAGCATGATCTGTGGTCACCCCAGCGCCCTCCCTCGGTCCCAAACGCCTCAAACGTCGTGAGGCTTGTGTGCTTGAGGAAGGACGCGCGACCGTTTGGAGACTGTCAAAACATGGAAGCTGTGGGACCCGACTGTGTGGAAAACACGAAGAGTCGCTTTTGTGGCCCTTGGACTTCCACGCCTGGGACCCTAAGAAGGTCCGAGTTCTCTGCGATTTCTTCAGGCCGACACGCATTGGTGGCAGTGTCTTCCCAGGGGAGGACAAGAGAGAGAACAAGGACGGACTCAGGGCAGGGTGCATACTGTGAGGAAACTGCAGGCCATGGCTCTGAGCCTTCACCAATGGACACAGGGGGAGCATGGCCAGTGGTCCTGCCCAAGCTCCACCTCTGCCGAAAACTTTCCAAACGTCGTGAGGGAAGTGTGCTTTTGGAAGGACACGCCCCGTTTTTGAGACTGTTGAAACATGGGAGCTGTGGGAACTGACTGCGCGAAGAACACGAGGAGTCGCGTTCGGGGCCCCCGTCTCCCAAGTCATTCCCGGCGACCATAGGACGGCCTGCGGTTCGGTGGCCGTCCTTCAGGCGGACACCATTTTGTGGCAGTGCCTTCCCAGGTGAGGGAGGGAGATAGAACAAGGACAGACTCAGGGCAGGTTGGATACTGTGACTTAAGTGCGGGCCACAGGCCTCAGGCTCCAAAAATGTATACTGCGAGAGCGTGACCAGCGGTTATCCCAGCGCTCTACCTCTGCTAACTAAGAGGAAGGCCTCCAGGCCTCTTTACCCTCTCCTCCTCCCTATAACCATCTACAAGGTCCACATTGATTTACTAGCAGAAGACAAAAACTAAAAATCATGGTTCAGATGACTAAAGGACTAAAACAAAAACTAAAAGCAAGAAACAAAAAGAGAGAAAAGGAAAACAAAATAATACAAAGCAAATACCTAAATACAGGGAGAAAATAAAGATAAATAAATTTTATAATAAATGAATAAGCAAACAAATACATAAATAAATGTAAGAAAAAAAGTCTACCATATGACCCAACTGGAAATTCAAAATTTTTATAATTAAAATTTATATACTAAAATTTATATATAACAAATTATATATAATAAACATAAAGTTTATATACTAAAATAATTTGAATAACAGAAAAATACAAAAGGGTGCTGATTGACTTTCATGTCTATAGCAAAACCTCTATATAATTCTTGCATTTGCTAAAATGCACTCAGCTGATGCAGTGTCATAGACTTAATCAATGCTGAGGCTCAAATTATAGTTATACCTGGGGATACCACTAAATTTGAACACTGTACCATCTATAATCTTAATAAAGTAACTAAGTATAAAATAGAAAAACTAAGTATAAAATAGTATAAAAAATAAGTGTGACTCACTTTAATGATAACCTTGCCTAGATTTCCCATAGTCATAGTAACCATTGCTCTAAAATGTCACATAGTGGGTGTGGACATTCTCAACACCATGAGTAAAATTAAATAAAAAATTAAAGTTAAATCAAGTCTTTGGTACTTGGTAAAATGGAATTTCATGGCCTTCCAGTTAAAATGACCCAAATTAAATTAAAACAGGCCCTTCAAGAATTTAAACTTATATAAATTCTCATTAATAAAGTGGTGATTATCCCCACTGTTCTCCAGTCAAAAGCCCAATTTTTCTGGTTCTTAACTGTGGGAAAAATAAACGGTGTCTCGTGATAGATTACTGAAACCCTAATGCTATGGTCTCCGTACTCAATACTCACTATTATTAAAATTACTGGCTTCATCTAATCCACAACTGGTACACATCTTACTAATATAGATTTGGCTAATGTATTCTATTCAGTGCCCATTTCAACAAGTGGTCAGCCACAGTTTGTCTTCAGTTTCAAAGGCACACAATACATTTCAAGGCTACTTCTGAGGTACTCAGCAACTTTGCATGGCACATAATCTTTGCAAACAAGAACTTAATTGTACCCACCTCTCTCCAGAAGCACAAGAATGTCACTACATTGATAACATTGTCCTCCAAAGAGATTTCTTTGAAAGCCTTACTAAGGACATAGAAGTCCAACATCTTTCAGTTCTTTTTGGGTTCTGGTGGAAACATATTCCTCATTTTCAAATTTTACTTTATCTTACTAATGCTGCCACAAATTGGCTCACATTAAGTGGGGCTCCCTCCAACAAAAGACTTGAAATCTGTCCCAGTTGATATCCCATTAGTGCCTCAGACACTTTCACTATATAGGCTTTGACAAACTTTTCTCACTTAAATGTTTGGACCACTTTTTTTTTTTTAATTTCTTTTCAGCATAACAGAATTCATTGATTATGCACCACACCCAGTGCTCCATGCAATACGTGCCCTCTATAATACCCATCACCTGACTCCCCCAACCTCCCACCTCCCGTCCCTTCAAAACCCTCAGATTATTTTTCAGAGTCCATAGTCTCTCATGGTTCATATCCCCTTCCAATTTCCCTCCACTCCCTTCTCCGCTCCATTTTCCCATCTCCTCCATGTTATTTGTTATGCTCCACAAATAAGCGAAACCATAGGATAATTGATTCTCTCTGCTTGACTTATTTCACTCAGCATAATCTCTTCCAGTCCTCTCCATGTTGCTACAAAAGTTGGAGGCATAATACTCCATAGTGTATATGGACCACATCTCCCTTATCCATTTGTCCGTTGAAGGGCATCTTGGTTCTTTCCACAGTTTGGCGACCGTGGCCATTGCTGCTATAAACATTGGGGTACAGATGGCCCTTCTTTTCACTACATCTGTATCTTTGGGGTAAATACCCAGGAGTGCAATTGCATAGTCATAGGGAAGCTCTATTTTTAATTTCTTAAGGAATCTCCACACTGTTCTCCAAAGTGGCTGCACCAACTTGCATTCCCACCAACAGTGTAACAGGGTTCCCCTTTCTCCACATCCTCTCCAACACACGTTGTTTCCTGTCTTGTTAATTTTGGCCATTCTAACTGGTGTAAGGTCGTATCTCAATGTGGTTTTAATTTGAATCTCCCTGATGGCTCCCATTTCCCTCCACTCCTGTATCTCTTGGCAAACCCTGGTACTTTCCTGTGTGACCTTGTGTAGCATGATGATGGGCCATCTTTTCTTGGCATCTGTGAGTGTAACACATTATTTTTTCAATGACACTGATCTGTTGGCCTTGCTGTACCTAAATATTAATAAAACCTGTATTTATTTATTTATCACTTAACACCCTAATTTTATTTTACTTTTTCCAGTGTTCCAAGATTCATTGTTTATGCACCACACCCAGTACTCCATGCAATACATGCCCTCCTTAATACCTACCACCAGGCTCACCCATCCCTCGACTCCCCTCCCCTCCAAAACCCTCAGTTTCTTTCTGAGAGTCCATAGTCTCTCATGGTTTGTCTCCCTTTCTGATTTCACCCAATTCACTTTTCCTTTCTTTCTCCTAATGTCCTTCATGTTATTCCTTATGCTCCACAAGTAGGTGAAACCATATGATAATTGGCTTTCTCTGCTTGACTTATTTCACTCAACATAATCTCCTTCAGTCCCATCAGTGTTGATACAAATGTTGTGTATTCATTCTTTCTGTTGGAGGTGTAATATTCCATTTTGTATATGTACCGTATTTTCTTTAACCATTCATCTGCTGTAGGGTATCTTGGCTCTTTCCACAGTTTGGCGACTGTGGCCATTGCTGCTATGAACATTGAGGTACATATGGCCCCTCTTTTCACTGCATCTGTATCTTTGGGTAAATACCCAGAAGTGCGATTGTAGGGTCATAGGGAAGCTCTATATTTAATTTTTTGAGGAACCACCCCACTGTTTTCCAAAGTGGCTGCACCAACTTGCATTCCCACCAACAGTGTAACAGGGTTCCCCTTTCTCCACATCCTCTCCAACACACGTTGTTTACTGTTTTGTTAATTTTGACCATTCTAACTGGTGTAAAGTGGTATCTCAATGTGGTTTTGATTTGAATTTCCCTGGTGGCTAATGAGGATGAACACTTTTTCATGTGTCTGTTAGTCATTTGTATGTCTTCATTGGAGAAGTGTCTGTTCATGTCTTCTGCCCATTTTTTGACATGATTATCTGTTCTGTGTGTGTTGAGTTTGAGGAGTTCTTTATAGATCCTAGATATCAGCCCTTTGTCTGTAGTGTCATATGTGAATATCTTCTCCCGTTCCGTGGGTGGCCTCTTTGTTTAGTTGACTGTTTCCTTTGCTGAGCAGAAGGTTTTTATCTTGATGAAGTCCCAAAAGTTCATTTTTGCTTTTGTTTCCTTCGCCTTTGGAGAGGTGTCTTGAAAGAAGTTGCTGTGGCTGATGTCAAAGAGGTTACTGCTTATGCTCTCCTCTAGGATTTTGATTGTTTCCTGCCTCACGTTGAGGTCTTTCATCCATTTTGAGTTTATCTTTGCATATGGTATAAGAGAATGGTAGAGTTTCATTCTTCTACACATAGCTGTCCAATTTTCCCAGCACCACTGATTGAAGAGACTGTCTTTTTTCCACTGGATATTTTTTCATTACCTAAGACATAATGTCTTATCACTCTAACTTTCAGACTCACCAAAGGGAGACCCCCATGACAATCTCTCTAAGATAGTAATGATGAAATTTGGAAGTTTTTGGATTCATGAGTGAATGTCTAAGAAAGAATTCTTGAGATGTTTCTGGTGCAAAAAGGTGATTTTATTACAGCATGGGAATAGGACTCATGGGCATAAAGAGCTGCACTGGGATTATAAGGAGTGACTGATTATATATTTTTTTATTAGTGGGGGTTAGGGATAGTGTGTCTCTAAGGAATTTGGAAGCAAGGTTTTCAGGATGTTGAGGGGCTAGCTACTGTTAAGATAAAGTTTTTTTAGTTTTTAATAAAACATAAACATTAAGGCCTTAAGGCAACCATGACTTCCCTGAGGAAGGTCATGATCTGCATGTTTCAGGTATCTATCAGTGGGATGAAAGGTATTAAGAGATTTAATTTAAGCTACATTTCTCATGACTTTGTTTCCCTCATCAATAAATGAACTTTCTGAGGGTGGTGATAAGATGGTGGAGAAGTAGGAGGTGCTGTTTCAACCAGTCCCCTAAAAGCTGATTATCTACCAAAGAACTCTGATCAGCCTGAAATTAGAATTATACACTTCTGGATCTCTACAGGGGTAGAAGATGACAGTGGGTAGGTAAAGCAGTGGGAACATCAGACTGATATCGGAAGATAAACAAAAGCAGGAGGGAGCCACCAGAAGCGATCCATTGGAAAGTAATATCCCAATACGAGAGTGACCTGTGATTGGGGACCAGCATTAACTTGGAGTCTGGTTGAAAGTGTTGGGTCGGCGGCTCCGGGAATGCAGGAGGAACAATAGAAATGACCGCTGGGCTGCCATCTTCCAGCCCCCCCCCCCTTAATCCTTGACTCTCCCACCAAAAGGATGTATGTCCAGGTCACATCTCCATAGGTAACCCAATACCTATGCAGGAAACAGGAGCATCAGGACCCCCCCCCCCATACCCTTCAATCACCAAATACCTTATCATGTATGGATGTGAACCCATGACCTGCCTTGGCCTGATAAAAGACCCTGCCGACTCCCTCCCAGCGCGACTTCCTTGACTCCCCCTTCCTGAGTCGCAGAACCTTGCCTGAGAGTGCTGATCTCCTCCTGGTGCGACTTTCCTGGCCCCCCTTCTCCTGAGCCCTGAAACTTCACCGGAGAGTGCATCTTACCTTGCGCCTACCTTGCCTGGTGTTGTGTTTACCTCGCCTGTAAAACTTTACATTTGGTGCTGGCACCCAGGAAGGAGATTGAGCCCCCACCCCGGTGAGGAGGCTCTCTCCTCTCCCTAGCCGGACCTGGACCTGCCTTTCTGAACGCCACTTCCAAAGCCATGGTGAGTTTCCCCCCGATTCTGTGCCTTCCTCCAGAAAGCCCTGCCCTAATCGCGGCCATGTCAGGGCGGATCCCGCTGGTCACCATGTGACCTCCGTGACTCCGAGAGGCTGGGAGACGTCCTAACCTCTATGGCAGTCAACACAGTTTTTCTGCAACCCAGTGGTGGATGAGGGGATGCCTTCCTCCAGCCCTTGGATTGCCTGGCAATGAATCAAGGGAACCTCCAAGTCCAAATTAGACTCTAAAACACCCCTGGGGTGCCTGTTGGCCAATCTTAAAACCCCAGAACTGGACCAGGACCTGCAAAGGTGACATCTCATACATTATTGTATCGTCACTTGGCCACAATACCAATTAGACAATCAGTCCCAGTGGCCTCCAGAAGGCACATTTGACTATCAAATTCTCATGGACCTAGACAATCTCTGCAAACGCCAAGGCAAATGGGCTGAGGTCCCTTATATCAAGGCTTTCTGGACTCTACACTTTGGCCTTTCCCTCTGCTCTCACTGCTCCACTTCACAGGTCCTCTTGGCCTGCTCCCCTCTCCCTACTCTGCCACTCACTGCTCCCAAAGACCCGGACCTCCCCTCTCTGTCTCCCCTCTCTGAACCCCTGGAGAGCTTCACCCACCCACTGACAAGAGGGCCCCTGGTTCCTCCTCCTCCTCCTCCTTACCAAGATCCCATACCCCAAGGTCCCTCTATTCCTACGCCCCCAAACCCCCCTGCTCCAACAACCCCCATTTCATCCCTTCCACCCCTGCCCCCATCTCATCCCCTAAACCCCCAAAACCTGAGTCTGCTCCTGGTGTGGCCCCCACCGAACCCGCCCTCACGTCTCCTCCAGCCTCCCCTCCCATCTCCACCCACATGAGGGCTTGAAAACCCTCCCCTGATTTAGTCTGCCCTCTATGGGAGGTTGCCAGAGTTGAGGGAGTTGTTTGGGTTTGTGCGCCCTTCTCTCTACAAGACCTTTCCCAAATTGAGAAATGTTTGGGCTCTTTTTTGGCCAACCCTGATAACTACATAAAGGAATTCCAATATCTGGCCCAGGCCTATGACCTCACCTGGCATGACCTACATGTGGTCCAAACTACCACCCTCACCACAGAGGAGAGGGAGCGCATTCAGGCTGCATCCTGAGAACATGCTGATCAGGTCCATCTTACTGACAACACTATGCCGGTTGGCGCTTAGGCGGTCCAGCTGTGGAGCCTGAATGGGACTACCAAGATGGCCAAGGTGGCTGCCGGTGCCATGACTGCATGGTCCAGTGCCTTATCACTGGCATGCGGGCAGCCTCTAATAAGGCAGTCAACTATGATAAACTTAGGGAGGTCATTCAGGAACTAAATGAGAACCCAGCCATGTTTCTTAACTGACTTACTGAGGCGCTGACTCAATACCATTGCCTAGACCCGGCCTTTCCGGCAGGGGCAACTGTTTTAGCTACCCACTTTATTTTTCAGTCAGCCGCTGACATTCAGAAAAAATTAAAGAAAGCGGAGGAGGGCCCTCAAACTCCCATTTCTGATCTGGTGAAAATGGCATTTAAAGTCTTTAACTCCTGAGAGGAGGCAGCAGAACTTAACCGCCAAGCCAGACTCCAGCAGAAGATCCAACTGCAGACCCAAGCCCTGGTAGCAACCCTGAGGCTGGCAGATTCTGGGGATCAACAGAAGGGAGCATTTAACAGCATCCCTCTGGGGGCCTGTTTCAAGTGTGGAGCCGAGAGACACTGGGCCTGTCAATGCCCCAATCCTAAAGTGCCTACTGGGCCGTGCCCTCAATGCCCCCATTGCCCTCAGTGCCCCCCTTGGGGGATTCCTGGTGCCTCCACACAGGGGAGACCCTGAAACGGTAAGTCCTGCCTTCCAACTTCTCAGATTGGAGGATGACTGATGGAGCCCAGACTCGGTCACCCCTCTCACCCATGCCGAGCCCAGGGTCACACTCCAGGTAGCAGGTAAGTCCATTTCCTTTCTGTTGGACATGGGGGCTACCTATTCTGTCCTGCCTTCCTACCCAGGTCCTACTTGTCCCTCCCCAGTTGCAGTTATGGGAATTGATGGTACCTCCTCCACTCCAAAGGCCACCCCACCCCTTACCTGCAGCCTGGATGAGTTCCCCTTCTCACACTCCTTCCTCATTATCCCTTCCTGCCCTGTTACTCTACTAGGCAGGGACATCCTCCACAAACTTCAGGCCATTCATCTCTCTCCCTTCCCTCTACTTCTGCTCACCTCATCCTCCCTCTACTCCCCTCTGACTCGTCCTCTATTCCAGACTGTCTCCCCTCCATAGACCCACAGGTATGGGACATTTCCAGACTTATAGTAGCAACCCACCACACCCCAGTCAGGATACGACTCAAGGACAAGTCTACATTTCCATCCCGCCCGCAGTTCCCTATCTCAATGACTCACCACTGAGGACTTAAGCCCATCATCAACTGCCTCTGGCAGCAGGTTCTCCTTATCCCCATTAACTCTCCATGCAACACCCCCATCCTTCCCGTTAAAAAGCCCTCAGGAGCCTATCGCCTGGTACAGGACCTGAGACTTATTAACAAGGCAGTAGTCCCACTCCATCCAGTGGTTCCCAACCCCTACACTCTCCTTTCCAATGTTCCCCCACACACTACCCACTTCTCCGTCCTGGATCTCAAGGACACATTCTTCACTATCCCCCTTCATCCGGACTCCTATTTCCTCTTCACTTTCACCTGGGAGGACCCGGAAACGCATGTTTCTGGACAGCTAACCTGGACAGTCCTGCCCCAGGGCTTCCAAGATAGCCCTCACATCTTTGGTCAGGCTCTGGCCAAAGATCTCCAACAGTGCACCCTCATGGCCAGCACTCTCCTTCAATATGTAGATGATCTCCTCTTCTACAGCCCCTCCCACCCTTCCTCTCAGGAGGATACCGCCACTCTGCTCAATTTCCTTGGCTCCAAGGGATACCGAGTGACACCTGCCAAGGCCCAACTCTGTACTCCCTTGGTCACCTACTTGGGAATATTACTAACTCCCACTTCCAAGTCCCTCACAGGAGACCGCATTTGCCTTCTACAAGACCTACAACCCCCTCAGAATGTGGATGATATACTGTCATTTCTAGGACTGGTGAGCTTTTTTAGACACTGGATCCCCAATTTTGCCATTCTGGCCCGGCCCTTATACAGGGCCACCAAAGATACACCACAGGAACCTCTAACTGACCCAGGCTCCATCAGACGTCTGTTCTACCAGCTCAGGAGCCACCTCATTTCAGGACCAAGTCTGGCCTTGCCTGACCCTTCAAAGCCTTTTCACCTTTTCTCTGACAAACGGTCTGTGCTGGGCACCAGCCTCCTGGCCCAGACGACTGGTCCCACCTACTGGGCAGTGGCCTATCTCTCCAAGCAACCAGACATCACCGCCAAGGGATGGCAGCCTTGCCTCAGGGCCCTAGTGGCAGCCGCTTCTCTTACAAAGGAGGCCCTCAAACTTACCTTAGGACAGCCCCTCACGGTCTTCTCCCCCTATCGACTGATGGACTTAGCCACAAATCCTTGGCACAACTCACTCCTTCCCATATCCAACTCTACCACCTGCTATTCATAGAGAACCCCCAGGTCACACTGTCTGTTTCCCCTCGCCTAAATCCCTCCATTCTCTTGCTGACACCTACGTCTACCCCCATTCCTTCCCATTCCTGCTCTCAACTCCTGGAAGAACTCTCTCCCTCCCATCCAGGACTTTCAGACAAGGGATGATATTATGTCCAGGACAAAATTGCCCTCCCGAACAACCTAATCCACGCCCTCATTACTGATATCCACCAGTCTCTCCACATCGGTCCAAAGCTCTGTACCAATTTCTCCAACCTCTCTTTCACCACCCCCTCCTCCAAAAGACCATTAAGAAGGTACACCAGGCCTGAAGAACCTGTTCTGTGGTCAACACCCAGGGTGGCCTCCACAGTCCGGGACCCACGCACCAGCTCTGCAGGCATCAGCCAGGCAAGAACTGGCAACTCGACTTCACTCACATGCCTTGACACAAAACTTTCAGGTACCTGCTAACTCTTGTGGACACCTTCACAGACTGGATTGAGGCATTCCCCACCGCTAGGGAAACAGCAGCCATAGTCTCTGCGGTTCTCATTGAACACATCATCCTGAGATTTGGACTCCCTTTAACCCTACAATCAGACAACGGACTGGCCTTCATCTCCAGCATCACACAACAAATCTCCGAGAGCCTCAACATCACCTGGAAACTCCATATCCCCTATCACCCCCAATCCTCAGGTAAGGTCAACAGGGCCAACAGCCTCCTCAAGGAACAACTCACCAAACTCACTCTTGAAACCCGCCTCTCTTCGCCAACCCTTTTCCCACTAGCACTCACCCACCTTAGGGCCCCTCCTCATGGCCGGTCAGGGCTCAGCCCCTTTGAGCTTCTGTATGGCAGGCCCTTCCTACTCAATCACAACCTGCCTGTTTCTCCTCTACCACCTCTCCTATCTTATCTGCCCTATCTGACCCTCTTACAAGCCCTCCTAAGGGTTCCTGCAGATGCAACCATCCCCACCCCAGACAGCCTGGGTGGAGACTTCCCCCAGGCCCTAAATCCTGGGGACCAAGTTCTCCTATGAGAACTTCACCCAAAGTCCTTACAGCCCAGGTGAACTGGCCCCCATACTGTTATTCTCACAACTCCCACAGTGGCAAAACTCCTAGGACACCACCCGTGGGTACACATCTCCAATCTAAAACTAGCCCCACCACAGGATGGCTGGACTTCCCAAACCCTGAGGCCTACGTGGTTGCAGATTTCCTGCACTTCTTCTCCTCACTCTTCCCTTCCTCCAAACCCTCCCTAGCCACTCGTCCATCACACCTTGAGTCCAGGTGGTGCTTTTACCTGAGGGAAAACTGGACCCATGGGGAGAACGCACGGTCTAGCCTACTAGCTACCACTGATTGCCAGGCTGGAGGGTGCCAGGCCTCTATCAACTTTACCATCCTTGCCTTCCTTTCCATTCAGCAGGGGCATTCCAACCCCGCCATCTGCTTCATCTATGACCAAACCCATCCTAACTGCCCAACATACTGGGTCCAGACAAACGGGGGCTGCCCATATATCTACTGCAAAATGCATAAGGCCCGACTAGATATTTATGGAAACCAGTGCTCCCGATATCGCTTCACCACTGATGGGAGTAATGCTTGGTACCTCACCATCCCCGAACCTTGGGATCCATGATGGGCTACTGGAGTTGAGGCCAAACTTTACAAATGGTCCTTTGATTCATATCCAATGGCCTCCTTGCACATCTACCGGGCCTACATTGGAACCACTCCCCAAATTCCTCAGGACCTCCATAAACAGTTGCAGTCCATCCAGGCCCAGGAACAAGCAATCCATAATGTCCTACTCCCCTCTACCTCTCAGGATTCTGACCCATTTTCCTGGCTCAAACTCATTCAACTAGACCTTACTCTGACCAAACTTTCTGGCATGGGCAACCTGTCCCACTGCTTCATCTGTGCAGCTCTCAGGACCAAACCCCTTATCACGGTACCCTTACCACACCCTTTCAACATAACCACTCCCACTTCTACCTCCTCGGCACACGCCACTCTACAGAACTGTTCCCCTGTTTATTGATCCTTAAAACCCAGTACTCCCATTCTGCTACTCATCCCCAAACCCCTCCTTATGCAATTTGACTAATTCATCCTCCCTACTCATGCTCCTCCAGGAGATTTCTTTTGGTGCAATGGCACTCTGTCAAAAACCCCCAAGTTCTCAGACACCCTTCTATGCATCCCAATATCCCTGGTCCCTCAACTAACCATCTACACACAAGCTGAAGTGGTTATCCTCACTGACCCCCTCCCGTGACAGAAAAGGACTGTGTTTCTTCCCCTGGCGTCTTCCCTAGTGGCCACCAGGCTGGGCACTGGGGCCCTAGCTCACTCCATAGACACTACCCGAGATTTATCCGAATAGCTCTGAACAGCTGTGGAGGCCTCAGCAGAGTGCTTGGCATCCCTACAACGACAGATTACCTCAGTGGCCCAGGTAGGCCTACAGAACCGACGAGCCCTGGACCTGTTCACCGCAGACAAGGGATGAACCTGTGTATTCCTCAATGAAGAATGCTGCTGTTATATCAATGAATCCGATATAGTCAAAACCAATATCGATGTCCTGGCAAAAATCCACAACTCCCTTCATGACCAGCATCACCCTGAAATAAACCCCTCTCAATGGTGGCTCTCCCCATTAATGACCTGGCTCCTTCCGATCCTAGGTCCCCTTATTTTCCTCTGCCTATTAGCACTAATCACCCCCTGTGTTCTTTGCTTCATTCAGGATCGCATCTGCGAGGTTTCCAGGGTCACTGTCAACCAACTCCTCCTGCATCCCTATACCTGCCTACCCACATCTGAAGGGCCCTATAACAACTCCCCTTCACCAGCAGGAAGTAGCCAGATCTGAATCACCACCCCTATTACACCAAAAATGTCTGAATATTGGGTCAGTGGCTCTGGGAATGCAGGAGGAACAATAGAAATGACCGCTGGGCTGCCATCTTCCAGCCCCCCTTTGCCTTAACCCTTGACTCTACCGCCAAAAGGATGTATGTCCAGGTCACATCTCCATAGGTAACCTGATACCTATGCAGGAAACAGGAGCATCAGAAGCCTCCCCCCCATACCCTTCAATCACCAAATACCTTACCATGTATGGATGTGAACCCACGCCCTGCCTTGGCCCTATAAAAGACCCTGCCGACTCCCTCCCAGCGCGACTTCCTTGACTCCCCCTTTCCAAGTCGCAGAACCTTGCCCGAGAGTGCCCGAGAGTGCTGACCTCCTCGTGGTGTGACTTTCCTGGTTCCCATTCTCCCGAGTCCCGAAACTTCACCAGAAAGTGCCTTTAATAAATGTTGCCTTGCGCCTACCTCGCCTGGTGTTATGTTTACCTCGCCTATAAAACTACAAAAAGCACTCAAAAAGAGCAAAAGATCTTAAAGGGAAATGGTGAAATCAGGTGGTTAGGGACAGAGGCTTAAGCCCACAGACCCAGGATGGCCACCGCTGGTGCTGAGCCAGAGAGAGTGCAGCAAAGAAGCCAGATCTTGGTCCCTGAGCTGCTGGCATGCATGAGAGCGTCTGCCTGGCAGTGCTCATGAGAGAGTCTGGTGTGGATGCCAGCCGGAGCTCTCTAGAACCACAGCCTTTCGCACTCTGTATGCGCGCTGCATGACCAGGGTCTGAGTCGAGCTCCACACCCTCCCCTGAAAGAAGTTTGTGCAGGCACTAGCTGGTGCTCTCTAGGACTAGGAGAGTCTGAACACTAACAGCCAGGGCCAGCCTGAAAATCTCAGTGTGCTATCTCTGGTTGCAACCTCTCTGGTGGTCTGGACCTGCCCAGACAGCCATGGCAGAGACAGCCGCTGGAAGCCACCTCTCTGGACTAGTTCTTCTCATGGTTTTCATAACACTGGAGCACAAGGGGGAGCTCCTGTGACCCCTGAGACCATGACTGGGGATGTGCTCTTCGGGCAGCAGAGGGGGAATTTATGTGCTCTGGAGCATGCAGAGGGGAACAGACTGAGGCTTCTCTTTGAGATGGAGGTCTGGGTGCAGTTTGCTTTAGTCTAAACCTCCAAAGAACCACCAAAAGCCACCAAGAAGGGGGGGGGGGAAACCCTCCTGGCAACAAAATTCAGAAAAACTGGTTTCCTCAGAGCCCAGGCCCTTGATAGGGGGCAAGCAGACTCAACTCTAGCAATACTGCCTGAAAACCACACAGCAGGCCTCTCCCTGAGAAGGCCAGCCCCACCCTCCCATATAAAACAAAAAAACCTAAGAGGACAACCACACCACTACTCCATAGATACAACTTTTTAAAAATTCATTCCCACTATTCTCATTCTTTTCAATTTTCAAAAAACAAATTTTAAGCTATTTACTATCACAATGAGATGTTCAGTACAACAAATTCCATAATAACCTATTAACTTGAACTTTTTTGATACATGTACCTGTTTTACTTTTGCTTTTCTATTTTTATTTTCTATTTTATTTAATATTCATCTAGAGATAAGCTTCAATGTAATCCCCTTTCCCCAATCAATGCTATCCCTAGAGGTAAACCAGTTTTAATCCTCATTTATCTCAGGAAAGTTGAGTCCTTTAACAAAGATATCAAGATACATCCAGGAAGAATCAAAATAAACTTCTTTGCCCACACTGAGAATTTATAACCACCCTCCCATCTTTTTCTTTTTTCAGTGTTTCTGTGTATTTGTTTTTGTCCTGCTAGTATATAAATCTTATACTGGGGTTCATTTTGGATGGTTTTTTTTTTTTTCTTGTAATTTACTTTTGTCGGTCTTTTTGTTTCTCTGGGTTTGTTTGTATACTTTAAAATCTTACCTTTGGGGCCCATTCGGGCTGCATCTTCTATTTTCTTTTTTCCTTTTTCCTGTCTCTCTCTCTCTCTCTTTATTTATTCCTTTCTTTTTGGTGGGGACTCCTGATTGCTCAGAAGTGTTCCAGAGTGCACCTTGCTGCACCACGGTTGGTACATTCAACTACACATCCGTTCAGCCATCTCTCACCAAAATGACTAGGAGGAGGCATGCCCAACAGAGGAAAAATTCAGAGACTGTGCCCTCTCTCCATCAGACCTATTGGATATAGACATAAACAGTATGTCAGAAAGGGAATTCAGGCTAACAATTATCGAGGCAATGGCTAGGTTGGAGAAAGCCATGGATGACAAAATGGAACTGCTAAGGGCAGAAGTGAAAGCCACCAGGGATGATGTTAACAATGCTCTCAATGAGTTCCAATCTAATATAAATTCTCCAGCAGCTAGGGTAACTTAGACAGAAGACAGAATTAGTGACCTGGAGGACAAACTGATAGAAGTGATCAGGAGGAAGCCTGGAACAAACAGCTTAGAAGCCATGAAAACAGAATTAGGGAAATAAATGATGCCATGAAACATTCCAGCATCAGAATTATTGGAATCCCCAAGGGAGAGGAGAAAGACAGAAGACTAGAGGATATAGTTGAACTAATTATCCATGAAAATTTTCCCAATCTGGCGAATGGAACCGGCGTTCATGTCCTAGATGCAGAACGGTCTCCCCACAAGATCATAGAATCTAGAAAGACCTCGAGACCCCTGATAGTGAAAATGATGACTCATAATTATAGACAGGAGCTCTTGAAAGCAGCTAGGGGGAAGAGATTCCTTACATACAGTGGACGGCCCATCAGAATAAAGTCAGAACTGTCCACAGAAACCTGGCAAGCCAGAAAGGGCTGGAAAGATATATTCAGGGCACTAAATGAGAAGAATATGCAGCCAAGAGTACTTTATCCAGCAAGACTGACATTCAAAATGAATGGAGAAATAAAGAGCGTCCAAGACCAGCAAGGTAAAGAGTATGTGACCATCAAGCTGGCACTACAAGAAATATTAAGGGGGGTTTCTATAAAAGAGGAAAAAAAACAAAAATATCATTGAACAGAAATTTATGGAGACAATCTATAGAAACAAAGACTTCACAAATAACACGATGTCCATAAAAACGTATCTCTCAATAATCACTCTCAATGTGAATGGCCTAAATGTACCCATAAAACAGCACAGGGTTGCAGATTGGATAAAATGACAGGACCCATCCATATGTTGTCTACAAGAGACCCATTTAGAACCCAAGGATACATCCAGACTGAAAGTGAAGTGATGGAGAAGCATCTTTCATTCCAGTAAGCCTCAAAAGAAGGCTGAGGTAGCAACTCTCATAACAGATAAATTAGATTTTAAACTAAAGACTGTAGTCAGAGATGCAGAAGGACGCTACATCATTCTTAAAGGGTCTATCCAGTAAGAATATCTTACAGTTGCAAATATTTATGCCCCCAATATGGGAGCAGCCAACTACATAAGACAACAGTTAATCAAGATAAAGAGTCATATTGATATGAATACATTAATAGTAGGGGATTTTAACATGCCACTCTCAGTAATAGGCAGATCATCCAAGCAGAAAATCAGTAAAGAAACAAGAGCATTGAATGACACATTGAACCAGATGGACCTCATAGATATATACAGCATATTCCACCCTAAAACAACAGAATACTCATTCTTCTCGAGTGCACATGGAACTATCTCCAGAATAGACCACATACTGGTTCACAAATTAGGGCTCAACTGATACCAAAAGACTGAGATTATTCCCTGCTTATTCTCAGATCAAAATGCTTTGAAACTGGAGCTGAACCACAAGAAAAAGGTTGGAAGGAATTCAAACACCTGGAAACTAAAGACCACCTTGCTTAAGAATGCTTGGATCAACCAGGAAATCAAAGAAGAACTTAAACAATTCATGGAAACCAATAAGAATGAAGATACTTCAGTCCAAAACCTATGGGATATAGCAAAGGCAGTCCTAAGGGGGAAATACATAGCCATCCAAGCCTCCCTCAAAAAAATGGAAAAATCTAGAACACACCAGCTGTCTCTACACCTTAAAGAACTGGAGAATCAACAACAAATTAAACCAGATCCTCACACAAGAAGGGGAATAATCAAGATCTGAGCAAAGATCAATGAGATAGAAACTAGAGATACAGTAGAACACATGAATGAAACTAGAAGCTGGTTTTTTGAAAGAATCAATAAGATTGATAAACCATTGGTCAAACTAATCCAATAGAAAAAAGGAGAAGGCCCAAATTAATAAAATTATGAGTGAGAAGGGAGAGATCGCAACTAACACCAAGGAAATAGAAACAATCATCAGAAATTATTATCAACAGTTATATGCCAGTAAGTTAAGCTACCTAGATGAAATGGATGCATGCCTGGAAAACTATAAACTTCCAAAAGTGAATCAAGAAAAAATTGAGAACCCGAATAGACCAATGTCTAGTAATGAGATTGAAGCGCTGATCAAAAACCTCCCAAAAAATAGGAGCCCAGGACCTGATGGATTCCCTGGGGAGTTCTACCAAACTTTCAAAGAAGAAATAATACCTATTCTCCTGAATCTGTTTCAAAAAATTGAAGCAGAAGGAAATTTTCCAGACTCTTTTTATGAAGACAGCATTACCCTGATCCCCAATCCAGGCAAAGACCCCACCAAAGAGGAGAATTTCAGACCAAAATCCCTGATCAATATGGATGCCAAGATTCTCAACAAGATCCTAGTTAATAGGAATCAACAGTACATTACTATCCACCATGACCAGGTGGGATTTATCCCTGGGTTGCAAGGGTGGTTCAACATTTGCAAATCAATCAATGTGATAGAACAAATCAATAAGAGAAGAGAGAAGAACCACATGCTCCTCTCAATTGATGCAGAAAAAGCATTTGACAAAATCCAACATCCGTTCCTGATTAAAATCCCTCGAAGTATAGGGATAGAGGGAACATTCCTCAACTTCATTAAATCTATCTATGAAAAACCCTCAGCGATTATCATCCTCAATGGGAAAAAGCTGACAGCCCTCCCTTTGAGATCAGGAACACAACAAGGATGTCCACTCTCACCACTCTTGTTCAACATATTATTAGAAGTCCTAGCAACAGCAATCAGACAACAAAGAGAAATAAAAGGTATTCAAATTGGCAATGAAGAAGTCAAACTCTCTAGCTTCAAAGATGACATGATACTCCATATGGAAAACCCAAAAGACTCACCCTCCCAAACTACTAGAACTTATTCAGCTATTCAGTAATGTGGCAGGATACAAAATGGATGTACAGAAATCTGTTGCTTTCTCATACACTAACAATGAAAATACAGAAAGGGAAATTAGAGAATCTATTCCATTTACTACAGCACCTAGAACCATAAGATACCTTGGAATAAACCTAACCAAACAGGTAAAGGATCTGTACTCGAGGAACTACAGAACACTCATGGAAGAAATTGAAGAAGACACAAAAAGATGGAAGACAATTCCGTGCTTATGGATTGGAAAAATAAACATTGTTAAAATGTCTATACTGCCTAGAGCAATCTATACTTTCAATGCCATTACGATCAAAATTCCACCAGCATTTTTGAAAGAGCTGGAGAAAACAATCCTAAAATTTGCATGGAATCAGAAGAGACCCAAATTGCTAAGGAAATGTTGAAAAAGAAAAACAAAACTGGAAGCATCACGTTGCCTGATTTCAAGCTTTCCTACAAAGCTGTGATCACCAAGACAGTATGGTACTGGCATAAAAACAGACACATAGATCACTGGAACAGAGTAGAGAGCCCAGATATGGACCCTCAACTCTATGGTCAAATAATCTTTGAAAAGGCAGGAAAAAATATATAGTGGAAAAAAAGACAGTCTCTTCAATAAATGGTTCTGGGAAAACTGGAGAGCTATGTGTAGAAGAATGAAACTCGGCCATTCTCTTACACCATACACAAAGATAAACTCAACATGGATAAAAGATTTCAACGTGAGGCAGGAATCCATCAGAATCCTAGAGGAGAACATAGGCAGTAACCTTTTCAGTATCAGCCACAGCAACTTCTTTCAAGACATGTCTCCAAAGGCTAAGGAAACAAAAGTGAAAATGAACTTTTGGGACTTCATCAAGATCAAAAGCTTCTGCACAGCAAAGGAAACAGTCAACAAAACAAAGAGGCCACCCACGAAATGGGAGAAGATATTTGCAAATGACATACAGACAAAAGGCTGATATCCAGGATCTATAAAGAACTCCTCAAACTCAACACACACAAAACAGATAATCATGTCAAAAAATGGGCAGAAGATATGAACAGACACTTCTGCAAAGAAGACATACAAATGGCTAACAGACACATGAAAAAGTGTTCATCATCACTAGCCATCATGCAAATTCAAATCAAAACCACATTGAGATACCACCTTACACCAGTTAGAATGGCTAAAATTAACAAGACAGTAAACAACATGTGTTGGAGAGGATTTGGAGAAAGGGGAACCCTCTTACATTCTTGGTGGGAATGCAAGTTGGTGCAGCCACTTTGAAAACAGTGTGGAGATTCCTTAAGAAATTAAAAATAGAGCTTCCCTATGACCTTGCAATTGCACTCCTGGGTATTTACCCCAAAGATACAGATGTAATAAAAGAAGGGCCATCTGTACCCCAATGTTCATAGCAACAATAGCCACAGTCACCAAACTGTGGAAAGAACAGAGATGCCCTTCAACAGACAAATAGATAAGGAAGATGTTGTCCATATATACTATGGAGTATTATGCTTCCATCAGAAAGGATGAATACCCAACTTTTGTAGCAACATGGAGAGGACTGGAAGAGATTATGCTGAGTGAAATAAGTCAAGCAGAGAGAGTCAATTATCATATGGTTTCACTTATCTGTGGAGCATAAGGAATAACAGGGAGGACATGGGGAGATGGAGAGGAGAAGGAAGTAGGGGGAAATTGTAGGGGAAGATGAACCATGAGAGACTGTGGACTCTGAAAAACAATCTAAGGGTTTTGAAGGGGCGGGGGGGTGGGAGGTTGGGTGAGCCTGGTGGTGGGTATTATGGAGTGCAGGTATTGCACGTAGCACTGGGTGCATAAACAATGAATTCTGTTACACTGAAAAGAAATTAAGTAAAAAAATTGAATTCTTTTAAAAATAAAAGTTTTAAAAGGCAAAAAAAATTAAAAATTTTTAAGTTGAAAAAATAAAATAAAATGAACTTTCTGCTCTTCTCTGAGGCCAACTGGTGGCCTTGCTCCCTCTTACCTTACTCCACAGTTCCCTCCTCGCCCACCTCAGCAATGTTGTGCCCTACCTGGAATACTATATCCTGAGCTAGGAAGAGCCTCTTCCTTCTACAATTCTGAGACTGGTTGTGAGGGTGCATTTATTTTATTTTATTTTATTTTGCATTTGATACTTCATTTATTTTAAACATTGTCATTAAGTGATTCCATGCTTTTAAAAAAGAATGAAATTTACCCTTCTTATTTTTGAAAATTTTCTTCTTTAATTCATTATTCAAAGTTGGCATATATGTTTTTTAAAATTTTGTTCTTCCATGATTATATTTAAATGCCTCTTTTTGGGTGCCTGGGTGGCTCAATTGGTTAAGTGTCTGCCTTTGGGTCAGGTCATGATTCCCTGTCCTGGGATTGAGTCTTGCATCCAGCTCCCTGGTCCATGGGGCTCCTGCTTCTCCCTTTCCCTTCCTCCTTCCTGCCACTCCTTCCATTCTTGCTGCTTACATGCATGCTTGCTAGCTCTCTCTGTCAAATAAATAAATACAATCTTTAAAAAATGATAAATTCCTCTTGGTTACTCAAAGCTCAATGTGTCTAGCTTGTTTGTGAAAGGACCCACCAAATTGGAGGGAAAGGACTCTCAGAATTAGGATTTAATCTTTAAACAGATGAAAACACTTATACTAACTTAAAAAAAAAAAACTCTGCCAACTTAAAAAAACTTGGGACAACCTGATCATCCTTTTAATTTTATTTAATTTTATTTTCTGCTAAGTTGATTAATAATTTGTGTTGACTGTAGTCTATCATCTGTACATTTAATATGGAGTTTTCCCCCAAGTTTTATTGAAAAATAATTCACACACATCACTATATAAGTTTAACATAAAGCATAACGGTTTGTATCCTTTTAATAGCTTTTCTTCTACTACTAATATCCCTTCATTTATTCCCTTGCAATATCTGATAGCAACGTGAAGAAATTACCTTCACATGGGGAAATCATCTTTCAGATACTTAAAATTATTTTCCTCATTAGTATTAGACGGTGACTATATGTATGTGTGCATTTTATTCACTCACTCTTGCCTACAGGTTATGAGATAAGGAACTTTCCTTCTGGTCAAGGCAAAATAAATTAGGTAAAGTGTGGGTGGGAAAGTGGAAGACTACTACATGCCCACCACCACAACCAATACCAAGATCTAATGCCATAGGCTAGCTACACCATGAAGGATATAGATCTAAAAGAGCAGAGTGCTGGTAGGGACTAGTTATTACCTGGTCAGAGTATTCTTGCCCTCAATATTGGGCTATGCTCTTTGAAAGTGACTCATTTATTACTTTTTCATCATTTTGTCTCTAATTATCTTATTATGAAATTCTAAGTCTCAAAACTAAATTAATGCTAGCCCATTGGTATTTTAGTGTGGATTGTACCACACAATTCAGCACTGAATTATTTTTACCTTACAGTGGTTACCATGGATCCCTCTATACTAGAGTTAACTTCTCATCATTTTGGTTTCAAGCTTCTTATAGGTAAAGATTTCTATTTCTCCTCCACACTATGAGTAAATATTAGGTGCTCATCAAATGCATAGATAAGTATGCAATCTTGTCTTTTATCAACTCACATAAATAGCATCGTTATAATATCTGATGTGTCTTGGGTTAAAATCATATGGAATAATGTCAGCAGGTCAAGGGTTTCCCAACTAAATTAAGAAACTAAGCTCAGTTGTCAAAAATGTGGGCTTTAGCACATGATGTTGATACAAAAAACACACAATGCGCCATCTATTGTTCTCTCCACACATGTGTAGCTTTATGAAAGTTATCAGTGTGTTAGGGTTGAGTTCCCAATACCTCTGCTTTGAATAGTATGTGGGAGAGATGGTATAGGAGACAAATTGTTCCATTTCTTAACTTACAACAGCTGCAGACTTCCTGTTAGGCAAGTAAGCTGGAGAACCAGCTATCAATGACCCAAAAACAAATCCATTAACTTTGAGATATGTGTATCCCAAGCCTTCTGATCTCTTTTGCTCATATGTTTTTCTAACACCCTCATCAGTTGGTTTCCCTAGATTCAAGCTGCTCAAAGTGTGATCTATGGACCAGTAGCTTTGACTTCCTCCAGGAGGTTGTTGGAAATGCAAGATATCGATTCACTAAGGCCCAGACCTACAGAGTCAGAATCTGCATTTTAATAAGATCCCAAGGTAAAGTAAAAGTACATGTAGTTTCAGAAGCACTGTTCTAAGATATCTAAAATAAAGAATCCATTTTCATCTTGTGCAGTTTTTGCTGTCTAGGGATTTTTTTGTTCCAGTTTTTTGAAAAGGTGGAATGAATGTAGGTGGTGGTGGTGGGGAATGATGGAATTTCTAGTCGCTTGAGTTTTTGGCTCTAATTTTAGCTAAGTCAATTGTGGTTCTTGGTGTGCAGTTTGCTGTACAATAATTGAGAGAAATTAAAAGGATTGGGCTTGTATTTTAACCAATAGCAATGATGTAGAACAAAGGCAAATGTAAAGTCAAGATGACCAAGGATCCCAATATCCAATAAATTCAAAAGTCCTTTGTTATAATAAATCACATGGGAGATCCTCTCCTTTTCTATTAAGTCAGCAAACATTTATTGAGAATTTATTAACTTCTTGGTCTGTAAGAATGAATAAAATGCCAGGCAGTCTTGAAAGCTTCATGATACAATTGAAACTCAAATAATTTGACACAAAGGGCTAGAGTTAGCTCATTTCATAGGGGAAATTCCAACAAGGAAGTATATTAATTAGTTCCTACACTCCTAAATCCTACATACTCTTTCCTGCCCTTTTCAAACCTGTTTCTTCAGCTATTCCTTGGATTCTGTGATCACCCCCTCCATGTCTTTATTGTAAATTCTCCTATGATTGACTCGCGTAGAGTTGGTTCCTGTTGTCTACATTTAAAAATCCCGACATGAAAATCTTCACAGAGGTGTTGTGAGGATCAAATGAGATGATGTAAATGAAGCATTTAGCAGGATTTAGGCCCATACAAAACTCTCAATACATTTAGTTATTATTATTACTGTGATCTGAACTTTGAAGGGATGAATAGAGAGAAAAGTAAAGAAGAATGGTATTATAAATACTTGCTCTCTCTCCCAAGGACACTAGAAGATTTGGAACTGAGACTGAATCTGGATCCAACTGTGCATCAGTCCTCCTTTTATGACTTTTATGACACTTGACAGACACAGAGTGTCAGTCTAGTCACTCATAGATTTTATATTTACTTTTATGTGATTCTATAATGAATTTACTCTCTACAAAAGGAGAACTAGTTCCTGCCCAGAAACTCACACTTCCTATAGCACAGTTCCTCCAGAGTACTAGATATTAAAGTAAACAGCAGGAACACAGGAAACAAGGTCATTGATGATAGTGATCCCGATAAGATATCATGCTCTTCTTATTTCCCGTCCAATGATTTTACACTTTCTGGTGGATTCACTTGTTGGACATTACAGTCCTCAAACATCTGATATACACTCAATGCATATGAGAATTTTGTATACGATAAAGATGGCTTCTCAAAATCTGTGAGGAAAAGTACTACATGATAAATGTCAATCGAGTGGCCATCTGAGGACAAAAGCATTATATCTATGCTCCACCCACACCTTCACATAAATTCCACATAAATCCAATATTAAAATGTAAGAAACAAATTTATTAAAGAACTAGAGGAAAACATGGAAGATTCACTTTTATGTCTTTCAAGTGGAAAAGCCTATCTAACTGTGACTTAAAATCAATAGAGATAAAAAGGTTGATAAATTGACAACATAAAAGTTTAGAGAGTTGTATATGATAAAACACACACATACACACACACACACACACACATACACACACCAGAGACAATCCAAAAGACAACTTGAGAAGAAATATTTTTCAAATCATATCACAGATGTAAGGTTAATCTTCCATTAAAAAGAAGAAAAGGAATTAAAAAAAAAAAAAAAGAAGAAGGAAAAGAAACCTAACAGAAAAACAAGAAACAATTCCATTTAGGAAGAAACTTGGCAAAACTATTGATATTTTTTTGGGAAGAATGTGATGGGGAAATAGGCACTCTCAGACATTTCTGCTGAAAGAATAAGCTAGTAGAATCCTTATGAAGGCCAGTTTCTCAATAAATGTTAAAGTTATAAATGCTTATACTCCTCCACCCAGAGATTACACTTTTAGAAATTTGTCCTATAAACATATTCACATATATATGAAATAATTTGTAATAGCAAAGATTAAAAGCAACTGAAATTTCTATTAATAGGCAACTTAAACTGTGGCACCTTCATACAATAGAATTCATTCAGAGGTTAAAGAGAAAAAGGAAATGAGAAAGCTTTTTATGTACTAGAATGGAAGTTTCTGTCAGATTAAGAAAAATGCAAAGTAAGGAACAATGGGTATAGTGTGTCACCATTTGTGGTTAAAAAGGGGTGGGCAGAGGACAATGCATTTTGAGGTCTATAAATATCTTTACCAGCATATGCATCCAAAAGTTGTGGGAGCTTACACATGCACACCCACACAAAGATTAGTATAGTTACAAGGAGGAGAGTGGGAACTGGAGATGAAGAAGGAAGACCTTTCACTGTTATACCTTCTCTCTCTCTCTCTCTCTCTCTCTTTGAAATACTTAAATATATTGCTTGGCCAAAAATAGCAATAATTAAGACAACATCAAATAAATAAGAAAAATAAAATAAAGGTCCAGTCTTTTAAGGAAAACTCTCAAAATCAAGGCCTTGCATGTGCTAAAATTCGAATGAGAATATTAATGTGACAAAAATTTGTAGAGCCTGTACACTTATAAAGCATTATCTATCCTCTACTCTTTGATCCCCTTGAACTGTATTATTTCTTCCTTAATTCTTTTTTTTTTTTTTTAAAGATTTTATTTATTTATTTGACAGACAGATCACAAGTAGGCAGAGAGGCAGGCAGAGAGAGAAGGGAGGAAGCAGGCTCCCTGCCGAGCAGAGAGCCCGATGCGGGGCTCGATCCCAGGACGCTGGGATCATGACCTGAGCCGAAGGCAGCGGCTTTAACCACTGAGCCACCCAGGCGCCCCACTTCCTTAATTCTTAAAACAACTTACAAATTTGGTTTTGTTGTCTCCATTTAGTAGTAGTTGAGAAAATTGAGCCTCCAAGGTTTACAAATCCCCAAGTCTCACACACGCTAACACAGAGACTGGTCTCCTTGCTCCAGGTTGACTTTATTCTACTATGTCATGCTGTCTTAGGGCACTTGGTCTTGACTCTTGCTTGGGTGGCTACATTATATATTTCCACGGTCCTGTGGAATGCAGTCCATCCTGATTCTCTTGAGTGATGATACAGATTCATGTGCTGATTCTACTGCAAATCAAGGTTCCTGGAGTCTCCTTCCTGCATAGGAACATAAACTATCATGTGACATGTTAAACACCTGATTGAAAGAACCAAATGCCTAGCAAAGATCAGCTGTATTGCTTAACTAATTGAGCCAATTGTGGCACATTTGGATAGCTTCCTAATTCTTGACAAGGAGCCAAGTCATAACATGAAAGATGAATGGGGTGGAATAGAAAAGAAAAGGCGAATAATAAAGGATAGTGAGAAATTCAGCAAAGAGTCCTAGAAGACTCACAAAGAGTCCTAGAAGACTCACAAAGTATTGGTTCCTATAGGAATTTGGAGATAGCACAATTCCCTTATTTTACAGATTATAACAGGAAACTTTCATAAACCCATGTACTAGGTACTATTTTAAGTGCTTCACATTAATTCATCTGATTCTAATATCAACCTAATGAAGTAGATACTATTATGCATCTCTTTTTTTACATGTAGATAAACTGAGGCACAGAGAGTTTAAGAAAGTCAATACATTGGGGGCGCCTGGGTGGCTCAGTGGGTTAAAGCCTCTGCCTTCGGCTCAGGTCATGATCCCAGGGTCCTGGGATTGAGCCCCGCATCGGACTCTCTGCTCAGCTGGGAGCCTGCTTCCTCCTCTCTCTCTGCCTGCCTCTTTGCCTACTTGTGATCTCTGTCTGTCAAATAAATAAATAAAATCTTTAAAAAAAAAAAAAAAGAAAGTCAATACGTCACACTGGTAGTAAAGTGGTAGAGTAGGCTGTTAGTATCCAGACAGGCTGTCCTGAATCTATATTCTTAACCATTAAACTTTGAGGTAAAATAATTTGTCCAACTCAACTAGTGAACCAAATGGGTGAGTGAACCAAATGGGCTAGAGTCCAGGTTTTCTTCATTGAAGTCCAGAAGCATTCAGTGTATACCCACAGGCACTGTTTGGAGAGGGTAACTGTGATGGAGTTGCAAGTGTATGTCAGAAAAGATGGAGAGGGAAGGATAGAGGGAGGAAGGGAGAGAGAGAGAGAAAAGAAAAAGGAAGGAAGAAAGAGCAGGCCTTTCTCCTTGTCTTCAGGGAGTATGGCCCAGCTGCCCAACTGGGTTCTTTCTATTCATCTACAGACCAAAAGCTCTCATGGTCTGCTGTGGGATGTTTTAAATAGATCTCAGAAGAGTGATGCCATTTCATCATTTTGGCCAAAAATTTACCAGGGGGCTATATCACCCTAGCTACATCCTCTTTCCAGCTCTGGTCTTCTCTCTCATTAATTAAGAGGAAATTTCCCTGCTTGACAAAACTATGCTTCTTAGTTTTTAGAAGAATAACTATTTGCAAGTACAATTTGCTGAACTTTCTATATACATTATCTCATTTGACCATTATTAATCCCACTTTAAAGATGAGAAAATTGTCTCCAGTAGATAAGTAATTTGCTCAGTAATATAGCCGGTATGTAGAAAGACAAAGATTTCATCCAAGACTGATTCTTTCTTAGTCTGTTCAGGTTGGCAAAACTGAGAGACTTCTAAACAGACTGAATGTTTTATGAAAAAAAAAACAAAAAAACAAAAACAAAAACAGAAATTTATTTCTCAGTCTGGAAGGTGGAAAATCTGAGAACAAGGCACTAGAAGATTTGTTGGTGTTTTCTGAGAGGACACTTCTTGGTTTGTAGACAGCTGTCTTCTTTTCTTTTTTAAAGTTTTTTTAAAACTTTTTTGAGAGAGACAGATCACAAGCAGGAGTAGAGGGAGATGGAGAAACAGACTCCCCACTGGGCAGGGAGCCTGATGTGAGACTTGATCCCAGGACGCCAGGATCATGACCTGAGACAAAGACAGCAACTTAACTGACTGAGCCTCCAGCCACCCACAGCTATCTTCTCAGTGTTCTCACATGGCAGTAAAGTGTCAGGGGGCTTTGTGATGTTTCTCTTATAAGGACACTAATCAAATTCATGAGGACTCCACTCATGACTTAGTCATCTTCCAAAGGTCCCACTTTCAAATACCACCACATTGGACATTAGCATTTAACATATGAATATTGGAGGGATGCACTCAGTCTATAGCAGATTCTAAAGACTTGTCTTTAATATGATGATGTATTGTTTCTCCATACCATATTATAAATCCTAAAGCTACTTTCTTATGGTGGGAACATTCAACTCCTAACATTGTAGCCACCAATCTGAGAAAATAAGCTATAAATGTTTATGTTCAGGTAGTAAAAGCGTGGTCTTTCTTTCCAGCTATTTTATTACCACCAGGCCAGAGACTGACTTTAACAAGATCACAGTGAGGTAATTGTGTTTTTACATACAAAACTGACCCAGAAGCAAGTTATTTAAGATAACTTAGCACCATGTTCTAGGCCACAAGAAAATAACTCAAAATTGGAACATAACCCACAAAGAAAAATAGGTTTCTTGTTTGTAAGTACTTCATATATGCTTCATAGTTCTATAGCATGGCAGAATTTTCTAAGTTACTGAGTTCTGAAAATGTATTTTATAAGAAAAACCTAAAGCATGAGAGAGAAATCAATGAACATCATTTTTTCTCTTACAATAACCAACAAATATTTCTGGAATACTTAGTAAACATTCTGTTCTATGGTGTGGTGCTGCCTGTTTTCTCTCCCTCATAAGGCTCATCTTATTTAACTCACACTAGTCTCCGAAATATGTCTCATTTTATTAGTCAGCAAGTGAGATAAATAACTGGCCTTCTATTTCATAATACTCTTGCCTGGACATCATCCAAGAGGGATAAATTAAAACTTTAATAAAATGTCCTATAACATCAAAAGGAACCAGAGCAAAAGTGAAGTATACAAATAGCAAAGTGCTGATACACACATTATTTTGGGCTGAGCCATTTCAACTTAAGTGCAAAAGTTGATGGGGAGAATTTGTGTTTTTGAATGGCTTTTCCCTTTCTGTGTGTTTGCCTAATCGTTTTCTAGGCTTTATTCTTGATTTGTGATCTGTAACAGATAAAAATCCCTGCCCTCCAGAGGCTTACATTCTGTTGGGGGAAGACAGAATTTATGCATAATACCAAGTAAATTAAATTGCTATCAATTTACATTTTGGGAAAAAAAAAAAGATGTGCTAGCCAGTAGGCAATTTTAAATAGAGTGCCATCAGGGGAGATTCCATTGAGAGTTGACATTTGAACAAAATCTAATGGAGGTTGAGGGAGAAAGGCAAACTGATATCTTGGTGGGGGGAGCCTTCCAAGCAGAGGAAAGGGTAACTGGTAAGATCCTGGAGTGGCATGGGGAGCATATAATAATAAAAATATGGCTAAAGCAGAGAGAAGGACATGAGGGTGGAAGGAGGTGAGGTGAGATATTGGGAGATAGGTAATGCATGGGGCCTTGTCAGCCATGAAAACATTGTGCTTACTCCAACTATAGTGTCACTTGTAATCCCTATCATTAGCAGAGGATTTTCTGCTTGTTTATGTTCTTGATCAAATTTGAGGCTACTTTGGTGGAGTAGAAAAGTGTGCAGATATAATTGAGCTAGAAATGAATAACCAAACGCAGAAAATATTGAATAAATTATCAACTTCTCAGAAAGTTGTTTGACCTGGATTTGACCCTATGTCTCCTCATTTCTAGATCTTTCCTCTTTCCACCATATCTTGACTTTGTCCCAGGATATCTATGCTTTTAAAAAGGGGAACAAATAAAAATCCAAAAAGTCTAGATCATTTATTTAAAAGATTTAAAAAATGTAGAGGGAAAGGGAGAGAGAAAATTAAGCAGACTGTGCACTGAGCAGAGAGCTAACTCAGGGCTCAAACTCACAATCCTGAGATCATGACCTGAGCCAAAACCAAGAATCAGCCACTTAATAACTGCACAACCTAGGTGCCCCAACTCTAGGTCATTTTTTTTTTAAAGATTTTATTTATTTATTTGACAGACAGAGATCACAAGTAGGCAGACAGGCAGGCAGAGAGAGAGAGAGAAGCAGGCTCTCTGTGGAGCAGAGAGCCCAATGCGAGGCTCAATCCCAGGACCCTGGGATCATGACCGGAGCTGAAGGCAGAGGCTTTAACCCACTGAGCCACCCAGGCGCCCCTCTAGGTCATTTTTGTCTTTGATACAGTCTCACTCTTTTGCCATGGTCCATTTTACTATCCACAGCTTCAAAGGAATGCAAGTTACACACTGCCCAGTCCTACTGGGCACCATATGTTAGACTACAGTACAAATAGTGCTCCCTGGAGATGATCTGAGTGCTGGCCCTGCCATTATCTATAAGTGTTCCTTATTTTGACTTTTGTATTTCTAGTTCCACACTTGCCCTCTGAAGTCAATGGCAGAATTCCATCTTCCCAGTTTTGACACAATATCCCCTAGAAACAAATATGGTTTGCACTGACATTTTGGCAACCCAGCCAAGTCTTGAACCTCATCTGGAATTATTTGCCTGGTAGGTATATTAGCTGTTCGTTTTTCATCCTGTCCTTACTCCCATACCTAACAGGATATGGGATAGTTCTGTTCTACATCAATTTACCCAGGCCTGAGAAAATCAGCTCATAATCTTAGGCAGTTGGGATCTATCTTTGATTCTTGTGTTTATTGCAAAACTCTCCAAGACCTGGGCTGTCAGTTTTTTTCTTTATGCTATCTTTACAGGGTCTTTGACAGTTATTCACAGATCACTAAGTTTGAGCCAATTTGATGAGTGGAACCTTCAGAAATGGACGTTCATTAAACAAACAGATCTGCTAAGCTGATAAACTTTGTTTATAAGCTAAGGAAGTTTCCTTTTATGAAATTTCTCACGGTATTGAGCTGTGCAAGGAAAGCAGCTGTTTTCTCAAATGTTTTTGGCTTCCCAGTCACTGCTGCAATTTATAGTGCCCATAGCTATGTACTTTCTCATGACCTACCTCCTGACTTCTGGGTTCATAAATGATGTGAGAATCCTTAAAGCTACAGAACTGAGACCTCTAGCAACAGATTGCTTCTCTGTCTCAGTCACCATAAGAGCTGGTTTCTGACATTGAATCCTATTTCCCCCTGAGGATTCCATGTTCTTTCTCAAATAAACCTTTTTCCTTTCCTTAATCCTCCAATCCTAGATCCCCTTTGATCATACTATTCTCTTAACCTAGAGCCAAAAAGCTTCCACTAGAGAAAACAGAGGCACTCCTTATCTCTTAACATATGAAATAAAGGTATTAAAATGTAATTACATACAATATGAATACACCACACCAGAAGTATGAGTCATCAGAGGAAACTCCTACAACAGGGCAGTCCAAATTCTCTTGTTCTCCATGCATGCTTTTGGTTCCCTGATTTCTCCCAAGGAACTAATTTCTCCGATTTTTCCAGTGAATTAAGCATGGGTGAAATATCTTTATTTTAATTCATAAGTCTTGTTTTCTTACTTTGAGATGAGCCTCAAATCCAGATTTGGAAATAGTCTACAAGAAAACATTCACAAAGTAGGCCAAGCTGATTCTTGTGATATTGGTACAAGACAGAATTTCTGAAGTGATGTACAACAGCTACTTTCCACCTCCAAGGATAGAAGTGTGTGAAATCTAAATTATTCAAAATAAGCCCCTGGGTTGAGGCTCTTATTCTATTGTTAAAAGGTTATTAAAAGCTACAAGTGGTTCATGTATTGTTAGGATATGAAGTACTATTAAGTATCATTTCAGAGCAGTAACAACTAACAATATTTTGTATTAATAATAGTATAACAATTAAGTATTAATGTATCTATCTATCTATCTATATATATATATAATGTCTGCCTATTATCTATCATCAGTCTACCATTTCCCTATCTATATGCTGATGATTGAAAGAAGGATGTGGAGGGAAAGTTTAATATTACACAAGGAGTGTCATAGTGATTCACAATGAAATATGTGCTTCCAGCTCCAAAGCCAACATGCAAAATAATCCTATTTATTTATTTGTTTATTTGTTTATTTATTTATTATATTATGTTAGTCACCATACAGTATGTCATTAGTTTTTAATGTAGCGTTCCAAGATTCATTTTTTGCTTATATCACCCAGTGCTCCATGCAATATGTGTCCTCCTTGATACCCACCACCAGGCTCAACCCTCTCCCATCCCCTCCCCTCTAAAACCCCCAGAATCTCTGATGGTTCATCTCCCCCTCTAAATCACCCCCGTCATTTTTCCCTTCCTTCTCCTAATGTCTTCCATGTTATTCTTTATGTTCCACAAGTAATTGAAACCATATGATAATTGAATTTCTCTGCTTGACTTATTTCACTCAGCATAACCTCCAATCCCATCTTTGTTGATACAAAAGTTGGATATTCATCCTTTCTGATGGCTGAGTAATATTCCATTGTATATATGGGCCACATCTTCCTTATCCATTTATCTGTTGAAGGTCATCTCTTCTCTTTCCACAGTTTGGCTATTGTGGACATTGCTGCTATGAACATTTTTATTACATCTGCATCCTTGGAATAAATACCCAGTAGTGCAATTGCGGGGTCATAGGATAGATCTATTTTTAATTTTTTGAGGAATCTCCACACTGTTTTCCAAAGGGGCTGTACCAAGTTTAATTGCCACCAACATTGTAAGAGGATTCCCCTTTCTCCACATCGTCTCCAACATTTGTTGTTTCTTGCCTTGTTAATTTTTGCCCTTCTAACTGGTGTAAGGTGGTATCTCAGTCTTGTTTTGACTTGAATTTCCCTGATGGCTAATGAGGATGAACACTTTTCCATGTGTCTGCTAGCCATTTGTATGTCTTCTTTGCAGAAGTGTCTGTTCATGTCTTCTGCCCATTTTTTGACATGATTATCTGTTTTGTGTGTGTTGAGTTTGAGAACTTCTTTATAGATCTTGGATATCAGCCCTTTGTCTGTCGTGTCATTTGCAAATATCTTCTCCCATTCCACGAGTTGCCTATTTGTTTTTTTGACTGTTTCCATTGCTGAGCAGAAGCTTTTGATCTTGATGAAGTCCCAAAAGTTCATTTTCACTTTTGTTTCCTTTGCCTTGGTGGAGATGTGTCTTGAAAGAAGTTTCTGTGGCTGATATCAAAGAAGTTACATTCCTCAACTTCACCCAAGTTCTCCATGTTCTCATCCAAGATTTTGATGGATTCCTGTCTCACTTTGAGGTCTTTCATCAATTTTGAATTTATCTTTGTGCATGGTGTAAGGGAATGGTCAGGTTTTATTCTTCTGTATACATCTGTGCAATTTTCCAGCACCATTTATTGAAGAGACTGTTTTTTTTTTTCCACTGGATATTATTTTCCTGTTTTGTCAAAGATTATTTGACCATAGAGTTGAGGGTTCATATCTGGGCTTTCTACTCAGTTCCATTGGTCTCTGTGTCTGTTTTTGTGCTAGTACCGTGCTGTCTTGGTGATCACAGCTTTGTAGTAAAGCTTGAAATCAGGCAACGTGATGCCTCCAGCTTTGTTTTTCTTTTTCAACATTTCCTTGGTGATTCAGAGTCTTTTAAATTTTGGATTGTTTGTTCCAGCACTTAGAAAAATGCTATTGCTATTTTGATCGAGATGGCGTTGAAGGTATAGTTTGCTCTGGGCAGCATAGACATTTTCACGATGTTTATTCTTCCAATCTATGAGCATGGAATGTTTTTTCATCTTTTGTCATCTTCTTCAATTACTTTCATGAGTTTTCTCTAGTTCCTCGGGTATAGATCCTTTACTTCTTTGGTTAGGTTTCTTCTAAGATATCTTATGCTTTTTGGTGCTATTGTAAATGGAATCAATTCTCTAAGTTCTCTTTCTACAGTTTCCTTGTTGTTGTATAAGAAAGCAACTGATTTCTGTGTATTGATTTTGTATCCTGCCACATTACTGAATTGTTGTGTGAGTTATAGCAATTTGGGGTGGCACCTTTTGGGTTTTCCACATAGAGTACCATGTCATCAACAAAGAGAGAGAGTTTAACTTCTTCTTTGCCAATTTGAATATTATTTATTTATTTATTTATTTATTTATTTATTTATTTGCCTGTCTGTTTGTTTGTTTATTTATTTATATTTGTCTGATTGCGGTTGCTAGGACTTCTAGTACTATGTTGAACTATAGTAGCAAGAGTGAGCATCCTTCTGGTGTTCCTGATCTCAATGGAAAGGCTCTCAGCTTTTCCCCATTGAGAATGATATTTGCTCTGGGCTTTTCATAGAAAGATTTTATGAAGTTGAGGAATGTTCCCTCTATCCCTATACTTTGAAGAGTTTTAATCAGGAAAGGATGCTGGATTTTGTCAAGTGCTGCTTCTGCATCAGTTGAGAGGATCATGTGGTTCTTCTCTCTTCTCTTATTGATTTTTTTTCTATCATATTGATTGATTTGTGAATGTTGAACCAACTTTACATCCCAGGGATAAAGCCCACCTGGTCATGGTGGATAATCTTTTCAATGTACTGTGGATCTTATTAGCTAGGATCTTGTTGAGAATCTTTGAATACATATTCATCAGGGATATTAGATTGAGATTATCCTTTTTGATGGGGTCTTTGCCTGGTTTGGGGATCAAGGTAATGTTGACCTCATAGAAAGACTCTGGAAGTTTTCCTTATGTTTCTATTTTTTGAAACATCTTCAAGAGAATGGGTATTATTTATTCTTTGAATGTTTGGTAGAATACCCCAGGGAATCCACCAGATCCTGGCCTCTTGTTTTTTGGAAGGTTTTTAGTCACTGCTTCTATCTCGTTACTAGTTATTGGTCTAATAAGGTTGTTAATTTCTTCCTGTTTTAGTCTTGAAGTTTATAGGTTTCCAAGAATGCATCCATTTCTGCTAGGTTGCTTAACTTATTGGCATATAGCTGTTGACAATAATTTCTGATGATTGTTTTTATTTCCTTGGTGTTAGTCGTGATCTCTCCTCTTTCAATCATAAGTTTGTTACTTGAGGTCTTTTCTCTTTTCTTTTGGATAAGTCTGGTCAGTGATTTATAGATCTTAATAATTCTTTCAAAGAAACAGCTACTAGTTTCATTGATTTATTCTACGGCATTTCTAATTTCTAATTCATTGATCTCTGCTCTTATCTTAATTATTTCCCTTTGCACACATGGAGTAGACTTAATTTGTTGTTAATTCTCCAGTTCTGTAATGTGTAAAGAGAGTTTGTGTATTAGGGATTTTTCAGTTTTTTTGAGTGAGGCCTGAATGGCTATGTATTTCCCCCTTAGGACTGCCTTTTGCCATATCCCATAGATTTTGGACCGATGTGTTTTTGTTCTCACTGGTTTCCATGAATTTTTTAAGTTCTTCCTTGATTTCCTGATTGACCCAAACATTTTTGAGCAAGATGGTCTTTCGCTTCTAATATTAGAATGTCTTCCAAACTGTGTGTGTGTGTGTGTGTGTGTGTGTGTGTGTGTGTGTGTGTGTGTGTGAGATACAGTTCCAGTTTCAAAGCATTGTGGTCTGAGAATATGCAGGGAATAATCTCAGTCTTTTGGTGTCAGTTGAGACCTGATTTGTGACCCAGTGTATGGTCTATTCTGGAGAAAGTTCCATGTGGGCTCAGGAAGAATGAATATTCTGTTGTTTTAGGCTGGAATGTTCTGTATATATCTATGAGGTCCAACTGGTCCAGTGTGTCATTCAAAGCTCTCGTTTCCTTGTTTATTTTCTGCTTAGATGATCTGTCTATTGCTGAGAGTGGAGTGTTAACGTCCCCTATAATTAACATATTCTTATCAATATGTCTCTATTTTGATTAACAGTTGGCTTATGTAATTGGCTGCTCACATATTGGGGACATAAATATTTATAATTGTTAAATCTTCATGGTGGATAGACCCTTTAAGAATGATGTAGTCTTTCTGTATCTCTGACTACAGTCTTTAGTTTAAAATCTAATTTGTCTGATATGAGAATTGCCACCCCAGCTTTCTTTTGCTGTCCATTGGCATGAAAGATGTTTCTCTGTCCCTTCACTTTCAGTCTGGATGTATTGTCATGTTCACAATGAATCTCTCATAGACAACATATGGTTGGGTCCTCTATTTTTATTCAATCTGCAACCCTGTGCCATTTCATGGGAGCATTTATGCTGTTCACAATGAGAGTGATTATTGAAATATATGATTTTATTGTCATCATGTTGCCTGTAAATTCCTTGTTTCTATAGATTGTCTCTTTAAATTTCTGTTGTCTATCACTCTTGGGGTCTTCCTCCTTTTATAGAACCTCCTTTAATATTTCTTGCAGAGCCAGCTTAATGGTCACATATTCTTTCAGTTTTTGCCAGTCTTGGAAGCTCTTTATCCCTCTATCCATTCTAAATAAAAGCCTCGCTGGATAAAGTATTCTTGGCTGCATGTTCTTTTCACTTAGTACTCTGAATTTGTCTTGCCAGCCTTTTCTGATTTGCCAGGTCTCGGTGAACAGGTCTGACATTATTCTGATGTTCCTCCCTCTGTATGTAAGGAATCTCTTCCCCTTAGCTGCCCTAAGATGGTTTTCCTGGTTTTAAGATTCACAAGTTTCACTATTGCATGCCTGGGTGTTGCTCCGCTCTCCTTGATCTTGGTGGAGGGTGTTCTTTCAGCCTCTAGGACATGAATACTTTTTTCATTCCCCAGATTAGGGCAGTTATCAGCTATGCTTTGCTCAAATATATCTTTTAGCCCTCCCCCCCCCCAGGGATCCTAATAATTCTGGCATTGGAATGTTTCATCTCATCATTAATTTTCTAATTCTGTTTTCATGGATCCCAAACTGTTTGTTCAAGGCCTCCTCCTGATCCTTCTTTTCTTTCAGTTTGTCTTCTACTCACTAATTCATTCTTCTGGCTCATTTATCTTAGCTGTTAGTGTATCGTGATTAGATTGGATCTCATTGATAGCATTTTTAAAATTTTTTTTATTGTAATAAACATATAATGTATTTTTATCACCAGGGGTACAGGTCTGTGAATCGCCAGGTTTACACATTTCACAGCACTCATCATAGCACATACCCTCCCCAATGTCCATTTCACCACCACCCTCTCCCATCCCCCCTCCCCCCAGCAAACCTCAGTCTGTTTCTTGAGATTGAGTCTTTTATGGTTTGTCTCCCTCCAAATCCCATCTTTTCATTTTTTTCTTTTCCTACCTCCCCCCAACCCCCCCACATTGCATCTCCACTTCCTCATATCAAAGAGATCATATGATAGTTGTTTTTCTCCAATTGCTTATTTCGCTAAGCATGATACCCTCTAGTTCCATCCACGTCGTCGCAAATGGCAAGATTTTGTTTCTTTTGATGGCTGCATAGTATTCCATTGTGTATGTATACCACCTCGTCTTTATCCATTCATCTGTTGATGGACATCTAGGCTCTTTCCACAGTTTGGCTATTGTGGACATTGCTGCTATAAACATTCTGGTGCACATGCCCCTTCGGAGCACCACGTTTGTATCTTAGGATATATACCCAGTAGTGCAATCGCTGGGTCATAGGGTAGCTCTATTTTCAGTTTTTTGAGGAACCTCCACACTGTTTTCCAGAGTGGTTGCACCAGCTTGCATTCCCACCAACAGTGTAGGAGGGTTCCCCTCTCTCCACATCCTCGCCAGCATCTGTCATTTCTTGACTTGTTAATTTTAGCCATTCTGACTGGTGTGAGGTGGTATCTCATTGTGGTTTTGATTTGTATTTCCCTGATGCCGAGTGATGTGGAGCATTTTTTTCCTGTGTCTATTGGCCATCTGGATGTCTTCTTTGCAGAAATGTCTGTTCACGTCCTCTGCCCATTTCTTGATTGGATTATTTGTTCTTTGGGTATTGAGTTTGATAAGCTCTTTATAGATTTTGGATACTAGCTCTTTATCTGATATGTCGTTTGCAAATATCTTCTCCCATTCTGTCAATTGTCTTTTGATTTTGTTAATTGTTTCCTTTGCTGTGCAAAAGCTTTTGATCTTGATGAAATCCCAATAGTTCATTTTTGCCCTTGCTTCTGTTGCCTTTGGCGATGTTCCTAGGAAGAAGTTGCTGCGGTTGAGGTCAAAGAGGTTGCTGCCTGCATTCTCCTCAAGGATTTTGATAGATTCCTTTCTCACATTGAGGTCCTTCATCCATTTTGAGTCCATTTTCGTGTGTGTGGTGTAAGGAAATAGTCAAATTTCATTTTTCTGCATGTGGCTGTCCAATTTTCCCAGCATCATTTGTTGAAGAGGCTGTCTTTTTTCCATTGGATATTCTTTCCTGCTTTGTCGAAGATTAGTTGACCATAGAGTTGAGGGTCTATTTCTGGGCTCTCTATTCTGTTCCATTGATCTGTATGTCTGTTTTTGTGCCAGTACATACTGTCTTGATGATGACACCTTTGTAATAGAGCTTGAAGTCTGGAATTGTGATGCCACTGACTTTGGCTTTCTTTTTCAATATTCCTTTTGCTATTCGAGGTCTTCTCTGGTTCCATATAAATTTTAGGATTATTTGTTCTATTTCTTTAAAAAAATGGATGGGATTTTGATAGGGATTGCATTAAATGTGTAGATTGCTTTAGGTAGAATAGACATTTTCACAATATTTGTTCTTCCAATCCAGGAGCATGGAACATTTTTCCATTTCTTTGTGTCTTCCTCAATTTCTTTCATGAGTACTTTATAGTTTTCTGAGTAAAGATTCTTTGCCTCTTTGGTTAGATTTATTCCTAGGTATCTTATGGTTTTGGGTGCGATTGTAAAGGGGACTGACTCCTCAATTTCTCTTTCTTCTGTCTTGTTGTTACAACTGATTTCTGTGCATTGACTTTATATCCTGACACTTTACTGAATTCCTGTACAAGTTCTAGCAGTTTTGGAGTGGAGCTTTTTGGGTTTTCCACATATAGTATCATATCATCTGCAAAGAGTGATAGTTTGACTTCTTCTTTGCCAATTTGGATGCCTTTAATTTCTTTTTGTTGTCTGATTGCTGAGGCTAGGACTTCTAGTACTATGTTGAACAGCAGTGGTGATAACAGACATCCCTGCGGTGTTCCTGACCTTAGCGGAAAAGTTTTCAGTTTCTCTCCATTGAGAATGATATTTGCGGTGGGTTTTTCATAGATGGCTTTGATAATATTGAGGTATGTGCCCTCTATCCCTACACTTTGAAGAGTTTTAATCAGGAAGGGATGCTGCACTTTGTCAAATGCTTTTTCAGCATCTATTGAGAGTATCATATGGTTCTTATTCTTTCTTTTATTAATGTATTGTATCACATTGATGGATTTGCAGATGTTGAACCAACCTTGCAGCCCTGGAATAAATCCCACTTGGTCGTGGTGAATAATCCTTTTAATGTACTGTTGGATCCGATTGGCCAGTATTTTGGTGAGAATTTTCGCATCTGTGTTCATCAAGGATATGGGTCTGTAATTCTCTTTTTTGGTGGGATCCTTGTCCGGTTTTGAGATCAAGGTGATGCTGGCCTCATAGAATGAGTTTGGAAGTTTTCCTTCCATTTCTATTTTTTGGAACAGTTTCAGGAGAATAGGAATTAATTCTTCTTTAAAAGTTTGGTAGAATTCCCCTGGGAAGCCATCTGGTCCTGGACTTTTGTTTGTTTGGAGATTTTTGATGACTGTTTCATTCTCCTTACAGGTTATGGGTCTGTTCAGGTTATCTATTTCTTCCTGGTTCAGTTGTGGTAATTTATATGTCTCTAGAAATGTATCCATTTCTTCCAGATTGTTGAATTTGTTGGTGTAGAGTTGCTCATAGTATGTTCTTATAATTGTTTGTATTTCTTTGGTGTTGGTTGTGATCTCTCCTCTTTCATTCATGATTTTATTTATTTGCATCCTTTCTCTTTTCTTTTTGATAAGTTTGGCCATGGGTTTGTCAATCTTATTAATTCTTTCAAAGAACCAGCTCTTAGTTTTGTTGATTTGTTCTATTGTTTTTTTAGTTTCTATTTCATTGATTTTTGCTCTGATCTTTATGACTTCTCTTCTCCTGCTGGGTTTAGGCTTTCTTTGTTGTTCTCTCCCCAGCTCCTTTAGGTGTAGGGTTAGGTTGTGTATTTGAGACCTTTCTTGTTTCTTGAGAAAGGCTTGCACCGCTATATATTTTCCTCTCAGGACTGCCTTTGTTGTGTCCCACAGATTTTGAACCATTGTGTTTTCATTATCATTTGTTTCCATGAATTTTTTCAATTCTTCTTTAATTTCCTGGTTGACCCATTCATTTTTAGAAGGACGCTGTTTAGTCTCCATGTATTTGCGTTCTTTCCAAATTTCCTCTTGTGATTGAGTTCTAGCTTCAGAGCATTGTGGTCTGTAAATATGCAGAGAATGATCCCAATCTTTTGGTACCGGTTGAGACCTGATTTATGACCCAGGATGTGGTCTATTCTGGAGAATGTTCCATGTGCACTAGAGAAGAATGTATATTCAATTGCTTTGGGATGGAATGTTCTGAATAGATCTGTGATGTCCATCTGGTCCAGTGTGTCATTTAAGGCCTTTATTTCCTTGTTGATCTTTTGCTTAGATGATCTGTCCATTTTTCAGTGAGGGGAGTGTTAAAGTCCCCTGCTATTATTATATTACTGTCAATGTATTTCTTTGATTTTGTTATTAATTGATTTATATAGTTGGCTGCTCCCATGTTAGGGGCATAGATATTTAAGATTGTTAGGTCTTCTTGTTGGACAGACCCTTTGAGTATGATATAGTGTCCTTCCTCATCTCTTAGTATAGTCTTTGGCTTAAAATCTAATTGATCTGATATAAGGATTGCCACTCCAGCTTTCTTCTGATGTCCATTAGCATGGTACATTGTTTTCCACCCCCTCACTTTAAATCTGGAGGTGTCTTCAGGTCTAAAATGAGTTTCTTGTAGGCAGCATATTGATGGGTTTTGTTTTTTTATCCATTCTGATACCCTGTGTCTTTTGATTGGTGCATTGAGCCCATTAACATTCAGGGTAACTATTGAGAGATATGAATTTAGTGCCATTGTATTGCCTGTAAGGTGACTGTTACTGTATATTGCCTCTGTTTCTTTCTGATCTACTCCTTTTAGGGTCTCTCTTTTCTTAGAGGACCCCTTTCAATATTTCCTATAGAGCTGGTTTGGTGTTTGCAAATTCTTTCAGCTTTTGTTTGTCCTGGAAGCTCTTTATCTCTCCTTCTATTTTCAATGATAGCCTAGCCGGATATAGTATTCTTGGCCGCATGTTTTTCTCATTTAGTGCTCTGAATATCTCATGCCAATTCTTTCTGGCCTGCCAGGTCTCTGTGGATAGGTCCGCTGCCAATCTAATGTTTTTACCCTTGTATGTTACAGACTTCTTTTCCCGGGCTGCTTTCAGGATTTTCTCTTTGTCGCTAGGACTTGTAAATTTTACTATCAGGTAACGAGGTGTGGACCTATTTTTATTGATTTTGAGGGGTGTTCTTAGCATCTCCTGGATTTTGACGTTTGTTCCCTTTGCCATATTAGGGAAATTCCCTCCAATAATTGTCTCCAATATACCTTCTGCTCCCCTCTATCTCTCTTCTTCTTCTGGAATCCCAATTATTCTAATGTTGTGTCATCTTATGGTGTCGCTTATCTCTCGAATTCTCTCCTCGTGGTCCAGTATTTGTTTGTCTCTCTGTGGCTCAGCTTCTTTATTCTCTGTCATTTGGTCTTCTATGTCACTAATTCTTTCTTCTGCCTCATTTATCCTAGCAGGGAGAGCTTCCATTTTTGATTGCACCTCATTAATAGCTTTTTTGATTTCAACTTCGTTAGATTTTAGTTCTTTTATTTCTCCAGAAAGGGCTTTTATCTCTCCGGAGAGGGTTTCTCTAATATCTTCTATGCGTTTTTTGAGCCCGGCCAGAACCTTGAGAATTGTCATTCTGAACTCTAGATCTGTCATGTTACCAATGTCCATATTGATTAGGTCTCCAGCCTTCGATACGGCCTCTTGTTCTTTTTTTTTGAGGTGAGTTTTTCCGCCTTGTCATTTTGTCCAGATAAGATTTGCTTTCTCCTGCTGTGGAATTCCGCTGTTCTTGGTGAGTGAAGTTGGTTTTGGATGGGTTTCTTGTTGATCTTCTGGGGGAGGGGCCTGTTGTAGTGATTCTCAAGTGTCTTTGCCGCAGGCGGAATTGCACCGCCCTTGCCAGGGGCTGGCCTAAGTAATCCGCTCGGGTTTGCTTTCTGGAGCTTTTGTTCCCTGGGCGCTTTCCATAGAGTTCTGGAGGACGGGAATGAAGATGGTGGCCTCCCATTCTCTCGGCCTGGAGGAGCCAAGAGCTTGGGGTTCTGCTCCTCAGTGCGCCCTCAGAGAAAAGCGCCCAACCGTTCTGCGTCCCTGGCCTGCGGTTGCACCTTGAGGAAATCAGTCAATTGCTGGAACCTGGAGAAAAGCGCCCGTTCACTTCCGTCTCCATGGCCTCCGGCCCCACTCCGAGCCCACCCAGCCTGCTACCAGCACTAAGTAACCCCGGGCTGAGAGCTCACTCCTCGGCTTTGTCACTGTAGCTGGCTTCCCCGCTCTAATACCTGTGAGCTCTGTGGCACTCAGACACCCCCAGTCCTTCTGTGACCCCACGGGACCTGGGGTTATGCTGACCCCGCCTGGGTTTCCCCCTGGTTTAGCCTCTGGAGCAATGTCTCCCAGTGGAGCCGACTTTTAAAAGTCCCAATTTTGTGCTCCATTGCTCTGCTACTTGCCGGGAGCTGACCCCTCCCCCTGGGGTCTATCTTCTCGTTGCTTTGGATTCACTTCTCTGCAGGTCCTACCTTTCAGAAAGTGATCGATTTTCTGTTTCTAGGATTGTTGTTCTTCTTCTCTTCGATTTCCCGTTGGATTTGTAGGTGTTCACAATGGTTAGATAAGCTATCTAGCTGATCTTCTGCTACCCAAGGTTGTCTCAGCCTGCTACTTCTCCGCCATCTTGACTCGCAAGCCTCATTGATAGCATTTTTAATTTCTGCCAGATCAGCTCTCACTTTTGCCCTTAGAGAATCTATATCGCCATTAATGGTTTTCTTCAACCTAGCTATTCTTTGCATAACGGTTACCCTGACATCTATTTCTAACATCTTGCTTACATCCATACCCATTAGTTCTGTGGCAGAGGTCAGAATCTCTAGATTTTTCCTGTGTTGGGATTCTTCTTCCTAGTCATTCTGGTGACGGGTGGTTGAGGGAATGTTCAGAATCCAAACTATTGACCACAGCCTAAGCAAAATCTTTTTTATAGGGACCATAGAGTTGCCAGCCTCTGGTTCTTTCAGCCTATCTTCTGGGGTAGGGCCCTGCTGTGTTGTTACTCAGGCACCCTTGTTTGGGCAGAGTTGTCCTGCCCCTTGTGGGGGTGATGGGCTCAGTAAAACTGGTTTTGGGGGGCCTTTGTTCTCTGGCGGGTTTCCCTGGAGGCTTTCTATGTCTCTTCCAAGAGTTAGAGCAGAAATTACTGTGTCCCAACTTCTGTCTCAGAACAAAGAGCTTGCAGTCTGATCTCCAGGGAGCCCTCCAGGCCACACTGACTTCATATCTGTCTGAGCTGCTAAAAACTGCTGCATCCTGGGTTGTGTGTCCCACAGTAGCACTCCTAGCCCTCATTTCCAGGTCCAGGCATGTCTCTGCCCTTTGTGCTTCTAAAACCACCAACTGCCTCCAGTTCACATGTGTGCCCCCTAGCCTCAGTTTCAGTCTGGAGGCTTCCCTAAAGTCCTTTCCCCACAGCTTCTGGTCTTCAAGTCTCTGCACCATCCCCAATGTGGGATGCCTTTGCACTCCTGTGTTATTCGACCATCTCAGCCCCAGCACTTACATCAGCTCCCTCCCACTTCCATTTATCTTCTGATATCTGCCCAAAGAATTGAAGTTCCCCACTTCATACCTTGAAACCAACTGCTGGACATATTCTATTGGTATAGATCCAGATATATCTTATTACATCTCAGGCTGATTTCGTGGGCATTCAGAGTGGTTTTTTAGATATCCAGCTCAATTCAGGGGACTGGTTGAAATAAGGTCCCCCACTCCTCCACCATCTTGCCCCCTTCCCCAAAATAATCCTTTTTAACAGGAATGCTGAAGTGGTAGAAAACATAGCTGCAATGTAAGTTATCTCAGGTTAGAGAAGAGACATGAAAGCACAAAGAAAAGCTTGCCTATGTCAACAAGTAAAACAGAAAATTAGCATTTTGGGAAAGAAAATAAAGATAGTTAAGCCTCCATGCAATTTTTAGAGTGAACTTTGAATATGTGTCTCTGAAAAGAGTAATGATGCAATGCCCATGATAATAAGGGACCCAAGAGTAGTCCATGATATTCAACCTGGAAGAGAATGAGAATGAGTCTAATGAAATAGGCCCCAGCTTGTGAGGGGGGGGATGATTAGCAGTATTGAGACAAGACATAGAGAGAGGGCACCAGATAAATTCCAGCAGTTTGGCTAAGGAAGTTTCATGAGAACACTTGGAAATTTATGTCAGAATTACACTAACTAATTTTTATAATCACATACAGTCTCTTTTCATTAACATATCATAACATAACATAACAGTAGTTATGATCTGTAAAGTCTTCACAAACAATTAGTAAACACTAAAGCATTACACTTAGTGGAAATATAGGACAGGTTCCTGTGAGATTCTAGTCACATTTTTATCAACTGATACTATATGACCTTCTTTTTTTTTTTTCCCAATTGTGTTATGTTAGTCACCATACATCATTAGTTTTTGATGTAGTGTTCCAAGATTCATTGTTTATATACAACACCCAGTGCACATGACCTTGTTTTATGTGTGTTTGTGTTTAGAGACCCCTTATTTAATACATATTGTTAATTCATTAAAAGTTAACTCACATCCAACAGCACTATAAAACATGCCAGAATGAAACATACCTAACACACATACTTTTCTTCCATAAGGCACAGCACAGCCTTCTTACATTTAAGAACACTAAATAACACTTCAGAACTATGCTGGGGGGCGTGCATTACACAGTGAAATCAACAACAAAAAGCACAAAAATTCAAAAAAAAAAAATCTTAAACAACAGCAGCAAATAGACCACAAAAGCGACACTTGGTTATAGTATGAGAACTGAAGCAAGAAGGCAGTGTTGCCTTGTTTGATCTCAGCTGGGAACATGCATGCCAGATGATTCAAACTTTCCTATACTTTGTGAATATCCACAAAATTGTGAAGGTGGCACATTTACTGGTTTGGGATTATAAATAAATTTTAGCAAGAAGGTAAATTTACAAATATGGAAACATAAATAATGAGGTTTTACTGTATATGCATAGCTCAGCCTGTATATATATAGTAAATGTATTATTTTTATTCTAGAATGTGGTCTTCATTGAGTCCTTTTAAGATATCACATATAGATTCCAGGGCTGGGTAGATTCATCCTGACTGTTCATATCAAGCCTTAGGTGCCGAGAGTAGTCAAGATTTGGTAAACAGAATGTGTTCAATAAGGCTTCCTTCGGTCTAAATACACTGACTATTTATTACTCGGGTGCATTTTGTGAGTAGAACCTCAAAACTGAATAGATGTGAGTCTGTGTAGTCAGATACGTGGCAAACTCATCTATACAGATCAATGCAGTTTCAGGTGAAAACGGTAATGGCATCACCCTCCATCTCTGGCCTGGATAGAATCCAGAAATTGGAATTGCCTGAACTCATTTTTTTAGTATTGCTTCAAAGGCCCCCTTAAATAAACTTCCAATGCTGAGGCAGTTTGGAGCAACAGAATCATCTACCACCTGGTAAGCAGCATGAGAGGCTTCATTGCTGTTTTTAGTTTCCATTATCAAATTGCTCTGGCTAAGGGCTGTTGCTTTTCACTGGTTGCATCCATAGCTCTTCTGATATGTTTCAGTGCTGTACTTCTCCAGACCCTGAAAAGCCAAAACCAACTGGTATGCTGAGCAGAAGTAGGAAAATTCTCTGTGTTAGTTTCCCAAAGTTGCCATAACAAATTATCACAAACAATGGAAATTTATTCTTTCACAGTTCTGGAGGCCAGAAGTCTGAAATCCTGTGAGGCTGTACTTCTTCGAGGGACTCAAGGGAGAATCTTCTTTACTTCCTCCAGCTTCTGGTGGCTACAAAAATTTCTGGGCTTCTGGTACCATGACTCCAATACTGCCTTTATTTTCACATCACTGTCTCCTCTTTGTGCCTACTATCTGCATGTCTCTTATAAAGACACTAGTCATTGGAATTAAAAATCCACCCAAATAATTCAGAATGATCTCATGTCAAGATTTTTAACTTTACCTTTGTAAAAGACTCCCCCTTTTAAAGATTTATTTTTTTGTTGTTTTTTAATTCAAATTTGATTCAGTTAACATGTAGTGTATTATTAGTTTCTGAGGTAATTTAGTAATTCATCACTTGCATATAACATCCAGTGCTCATTACATCAAGTGCCCTCCTTAATACCTATCACCCACTTACTCCACCTCCCCACCAACCCCTCCCCCAGCAAACCTCAGTTTGTTTCCTATAATTTAGAGTCTCTTATGGTTTGTCTCATTTTTGTTTCTGTCTTATTTTTCCTTCTATTCCCCTATGTTCATTTGTTTTGTTTCTTAATTTCCACATATGAGTGAAATCATGCGGTATTTGTCTTTCTCTGACAGGCTTATTTCACTTAGCATAATACCCTCTTGTTCCATCCCTGTAATTGCAAATGGCATGATTTCATCCTTTCTGATGGCTGAAAAATATTCCATTGTACATATACATATAGCACACCCTCTTTATCCATTCATCTGTCAATGGACATCTAGACTCTTTCCATATTTTGACAATTGTAGACATTGCTGCTATAAACATTGAGGTGTAGGTGCCCCTTCAAACCGCTATGTTTGTATCCTTTGGATAAATATCTAAAAGTGCAATTGCTGGGTCATAGGGTAGATTAATTTTAACTTTTTGAGGAACTTCCATAGTCTTCCAGAGTAGCTGTACCAGTTTTCATTCCCACCAACAGTATAAAATGGTTCTCCTTTCTCCACAACCTTGCTAACCTCTGTTGTTTTCTAAATTGTTAATTTTAGCCATCTTAGCTGGTGGGAGGTGGGATCTCATTGTGGTTTTGAGTTGGATTTAACTGATGCCAAGTGATGTTGAATATTTTTTTCATGTATCTGTTGCCCATTTATATGTCTTCTTTTTTTTTTTTTTTAAGATTTTATTTACTTGAGAGAGAGAGAGATCACAAGTAGGCAGAGAGGCAGGCAGAGAGAGAGGGGGAAGCAGGCTCCCTGCTGAGCAGAGAGCCCGATGCGGGGCTTGATCCCAGGACCCTGAGATCATGACCTGAGCCGAAGGCAGATGTCCAACCCGCTGAGCCACCCAGGCCCTCCCATTTATATGTCTTCTTTAGAGAAATGTGTGTCCATGTCTTCTGCCCATTTCTTGGCTGGATTATTATCATTATTATTGTTATTTTTTGGCCTGGATACTAACCCTTTATCTGATAAGATATTTGCAAATACCTTCCCCCATTCTGTAGATTGTCCTTTAGTTTTGTTGACTGTTTCCTTTGTTGTGCAAAAACTTTTTATCTTCATGAGTTCCCAATAATTCATTTTTGCTTTTGTTTCCCCTGCCTTTGAAGATGTGTCTAGTAACAAGTTGCTGTGGCTGAGGTCAAAGAGATTGCTGCCTGTGTTTGTGTCTAGAATTTGATGGATTTCTGTCTCACATTTAGGTTTTTCATCCATTTTGAGTTTATCTTAGTGTATGGTGTAAGAGAATGGCCCACTTTCATTCTTCTCCATGTGGCTGGCAAAAGACCCCTACTCTCCTTTCTCACATTCTTACAGTTTTGTTTTCACCTGGGCATTAAAGTCTACCCCAGCCTTAGAATAAAATGGAAAAACAGAGAAACAAACAAATGAACAAACAAAAACCCACTACTCCTTTTAACTTTAGTCCAAATGACTTTATTTCCCAGGTCCCAGATAAGTCCCAAGCTAGACAGAAGGATCAGTCCCTGACATATCTTTAATTTTAATTTTAATTTTAATTTTATTTTACATTATTTTTTCTCTTTCTTTAATTTAAATTCAATTAGCAAATGTATGATTAGTTTTTGGTGTAATGTTCACTGATTCATTAGTTGTGTACAACACTCAGTGCTCACCACATCCCATGCCCTCCTTAATGCCCATCACTCAGTTAACCCATTCCCCACCCATCTCCCTTTCTACAAACCTGTTTGTTTCCCAGAGTCAAGAGTGTCTCATGGTTTGGCTCCCTTTCTGATTTCTTTCCTTTCAGTTTTTACTCCTTTCCCCTATGGTTTTCTGCATTATTCTTAATGTTCCACATATGAGTGAAACCACATAACTGTCTTTCTCTGATTGACTTATTTCACTCAACATAATCCCCTCCAATTTCATCTATGTCAGTGCAAATGGTAGGCCATATGCCTACCATTAGCCATTAGCCATTAGCCATACATCTAGGCATAACAATTTTCTCAGAATGAACACAGTTGAGGCAAAGCCGGGACCTCCCCTCCATCCCCTCCCATCCCCAACCATAGATGTATCCCTAAACCAAATTGTAGGTAACTGTTTCTGTCTAAAATTAAGGCACATCAATAGGCTTTGACAAAATTAATACTCAAGAAATATTATTGAATGAAGAAATGAATAAACTATCAACTGTCTCTTTTATAACCTCCCCCCTTACTAAACTACAACCTACTGAATTTATTGGGCACATGAAACATTTGTGAATTGAATTGAACCAAATCTGAAAACAACAATGAAATATGCAAATGCACAAAATGAAATAAACCTATTATAATGGTTAAATTTAGGTGTCAACTTGTCCAGGTCATGGTGCTCAGACATTTGGTTAAACATTATTCTGAATATTTCCGCAGGGTGTTTAGATGAGATTTGCATGAAATAGATGGACTTTGAGTAAAGCAGATTGGTTTCCATAATATGAGTGAGTCTTCGAAGGCAGGAAGAAAACAAAAGGCTGACCTCTCCCAAGAAAAGGAGAATTCTGGCAGCAGACTGCCTTCGGATTTCATCTTCAGTATCAGTTTTTCCTGGTTTGCCATTAGACTGCCTTTTTACTAAAGCTGTATCTTTTTTCTGATACTCCAACCTGCTTGTTTCCTCAATCAGATTTTGGACTTACCAAGACTTCACAATTGCATGAGTGAACTCTTTAAAATAAATCACACACACATGCACGTGCATGAGCACACACACACATACACACACACATACATCCTATTGGCTCTGTTTTTTTGGAGAACTCTGACCAATGTACCCATGGTGTAAAAAGGCCAAACACAAAACCAGTGGCAAAAACACATATTTTTTGACTTGACTAAATTTGATATGGCTTTGCTCACTATTGGGTTTAAAGGCTTAGTATTCCTAAGTATTGGTGAGGATGTGGAGAAAAAGGAACCATCTTGCACTGTTGATGAGAATGTAAACTGGTACAGCCACTGTGGAAGACAGAGTGGAAGTTCTTCAAAAAATTAAAAACAGCTACCCTATGATCCAGTAATCAAACTACTGGGCATTTATACTAAAAATATGAAAATACTAATTCAGAGGGATACATCAACTCTGATGTTTATATCAGCATTATTTATAATAGTCAAACTCTGAAAGCTGCCCAAGCATCCACTGACAGATGAATGGATAGAGAAGATGTGATACATATATGTGATGGAATATTATTCAGCCATTAAAAGAATGAAATCTTGCCATTTGCAATGACATGGATGGAACAAGAATGTATCATGCTAAGTAAAATAAGCCATCAGAGAAAGATAAATAGCATACGATTTCACTCATATGTGGAAATTAAGACACAAAACAAATGAGTAAGGGAAAAAAGAGACAGAGAGAGCCAAGCCAAGAAACAGACTTCTAACTATTGAGAACAAACTGATGGTTACCACAGGGGAGGTTGGTGGGGTGAAATAGGTGATGGAAGCTAAAGAGTTCACTTGTCATGATGAGCACTGGATGATGTGTGGAATTGTTGAATCACTATATTGTATATCTAAAACTAATATAACACTGTATGTTAAGTATACTGGAGTTAAATAAATAAAATAATTTTTTTTTTTAAAGAAGATGCAGTGGCAAGGGGAAGAAATCTTAGTATTCTTTGAAGTCACATTGTGAAGTTTATTTTTCAAGTTTTTATGTGCCACAATCTCAAACAACAAGCTCCGTTCATTTAACTGGATACCTTATTTGTATATTTAGTTAGTTGATATGAAATTTTCCCATATCTGTGGTTGGCATCACTCTGCAGTTTTATAAGCATTAATAGAAGGTCCCAGTTAGCTTTGCTCTCCATCAGTAAGGGTGGTCTCAAAAGAACAACACAAGCATCACCAGAAACATGTTAGAAATGCATATTCTCAGGTCTAACCCAAATCTACTAAATCAGAAACTGTCAAGGAGTTTCTTTTAACAAGCTTCCCAGGTGATTTTGACGGAAGTTAAATTTTAAGAATCAATTCCCACAATGATCAAAGTCCTTCCCCAATTACCCTCTTTTGACTAGTAGGATCCTTTTAGATTAGCTATTGAAAAAAATAATAATTTTGTACAATCAAAATTGCAGGCAGATTTAGAAAACAGTTCCAACCTGACTTTTGTTGCACTTAAGAAATTAGCAAACATAGTAAAAACAAACTTTTATTCAGTATTTAATTAACACTTACCCTTCACTTTAGTTAGACACAATTCCTTTCCATTTCTTTCTGTGACTTCCCTTATGCCACCTAAATTACCTTACCCTCTCTCCAATTCATTGATTAATCATTCAAGCCCCAGCTGAGGTCCTATCTTTTTCAGGATGTCTTTCAGCGGCACTGCTCTCTCTTTCTTTACCAAATACCTTATTGGATTATTGCATTTTCTTACATGTAACTCATTTCTCATTTCTCACTTTAATTAAGCATTAGATTGCATTTTTTAAAGATTTTATTTATTTATTTGACAGATAGAGATCACAAGTAGGCAGAGAGGCAGGCAGAGAGAGAGGAGGGGGGAAACAGGCTCCCCGCTGAGCAGAGAGCCTGATGCGGGGCTCAATCCCAGTACCCTGAGATCATGACCTGAGCTGAAGGCAGAGGCTTTAACCCACTGAGCCACCCAGGCGCCCCTAGATTGCATTTTTATTTATCTTTTCTCCCCTCTTTGGGCCCAACGAAGTATTGAAAACCTCTGAAGGGAAGAGTATATGACTTTAGGTAGTTGTACATGCCTATCTTGGTCAGCTCAGACTGCTAAAATTAGACACTACAAAGTGGGTATCCTATCAACAACAGAAATTTATTTCTCACAGTTCCTTTAGGTCTGGGTTATAAAGCATTAAACTAATCTCTTGTTCACTCTGCTTCAACTGCTGTATTTCAGAATCAACCCTATTTATCCAGACTATAAGATCAAGTATCTAAACCATAAACAAAGGAATTTTCGTAATTAGTACCATCTCTTCATGGCTGGACTTATATGAGTTTGGAGAGGTTGGAACTATTGAAGCCAAAGTTACTCAGACCTTGAGGTGTCCAAGGTCACCTGGCTCAGAATAGTTGGTATTTTTAGAAACTGGTATAGAGTTTCTATTGAGAAATGTGAGTGTTATAAAATTACTTCCAGCAGTATTTCTTGGCTGAACTGAATAATCTTGAAGCTTGTTTTGTGTTGTGATAACAAGGTAAACAAAATGTATAAAGTGTATGGGTTCTAATGAATTTAGAGATTTTTTTTTCATAAGCTTCTAAATGAAGCTGATCTCAAATACTAAAAGAATGCACATTCCTTCATAGGGCTTTTAGAATGTCATTGGTAACTTAAGGGTTGCAGTATCAGAGATACAGGATTCTCAACATAGGATTTCAGAGGGACTCTTCCTTACTGGACATAATGGTAGCAGAGGTGGCCATGTCAATAGTGAGGAGGAAAGAAAGTCCTGCTCTTCTCAGGACTAGGAAAGGGACTTAGAGATGTCAGGCCAGAGAAATCTAGAAGGTCATATTTAGATGTTCTTAAGTTAATATGCCATAAATTCTCAAAGAAAATATCAGAAAACTTTAATGAGAATTCTTGTCAGTTCGTTGGAGCTATTTTTGTTGTATTACTTCTCCATATTAGGCCATTTTTCAGAAAATCCAAACTTCCCGCTAATAATGATATCAATGACTCTAATTTATTGAAGACCTATCATAGTCTAGACCTGTGATTTCTAAAATAGTATCAGCATGGGACTATTTAAATTTAAATTAAATTAAATTAAAAATGAAAATTTCAGTTCCCTAGTCACACTAGCCACATTGAAAATACTTAGTAGCCACATATGACTGAGCTACTATACAAGACAGGAAGCATAGGGAATTTCCATTACTGCAGAAAATTCTATTAGATTGTGGTACAGGCACTCTCTAAATTCCTTATGGGCATTATTCCTAATCCTCACACATCTCTACAGTAAATATTACTACCTCACTTTTGCTGCTAGGGAAACCAAATCTCAGAAGGATTCAGGGGTTCAGCCAAGTTCATGTACAAAGGGGCAGAGTTGCACAATTTTAATTTGGTCTGGTTCTTAAGCCCCTTTTTCTCTTTTTGTCCCATGTTTCTTGATTATATTTTCTCATCATGGAACCTTCTCTTCAAAAGTCTTTCAAACAGACATTCAACAGAAAGTAGAATTATTGTTGAGATACAGAGAATTTAAGTAGACAATATGATAAACTACCAAGGTGAAGGTCTTTTTAAGTTGTTAGAAAAATGACTTAGGAGCTTACGTGTGGTTATGTGTAAATACACCTTATCACATTTAGGCATAAGTAATGTAAACCAGATTTGGAAGCTGTTAAACTGTATCCAGTAGTTTATCACCCAAGAAATGGATACAGACATCCGTGAAGAAATCTTCCCAAAGTACTCCTAAGGTCAATAAGCATCAAGGTGTATCTAGGTGGATACCACCTATAAGCAATGAAAAATAAGCAGAAAATGTGACTTCATCTTATGGAAATTTATATTTTGTCTAAATGAGGAAGACTGTGTATAGAGTTCTAGAACATACCTCAAGAAAGTCTTAAAATAACTGTATAAAAAGATCCTAGACATGGGGAACTAAATTTATTAAAGAAACAGATAACCTTCAGGTAAAAGGAGAAAAAATATGCACTTTTTTCCAATGGGATAATAAAGGCAAGATTATGACTAGATAACTACTCACTGTGTTTCTCAAACACAGGACCAGGTTTTGTTTTTTGTTCTGTTTTGTTTTGTTTTGTTTTGCTTTTTAATCTCCTGCAGCACATTGCATGTTACTGGCATACAGTTGTTGTTCATGAGTTATTTCTTGAAATGAACCAAATGTAAGAATTTTCTGACTTTACAAATCCTAATGAAATAATTAGAATAGATAGATAGAATAGAATAGAATATTCTATAGAATATTCGATAGAATAAAATAGAATAGGTAATATAGAATAGAATAAAATAGATAATACAATGTGAGGTTTTGGTCAACTTTTGGATTATAGCAGCTTTGTTCTCTTCTAACACATATTCTCTTCCACAACACATTTACTGTGTCCAGTTTATGGGGCTAACGATTATTATGGTTTACCCTCACAAAGTCCCTGTTAGAAGACAAGTTCATATCTTTCAGATTTGCAGACCCTTCAAAGTTAGCAGAGCTCGGTTCCAAGAGAACATGTATGTCCCACCTCAGAAGCCTATAAGATGGTCTGAATACAGACTGTGAGTCCTTGAAGCTTGGATATCTGCCCTGGAAAGTAAGCTGGGCAGAGAGGACACCAGCTGATCTCAAACATGAGAGTACAATGTGTTAATGATACAGGGAATAGGAATCAAGTCAGAGGGGAGTGGATGGAATGGAATGGCCAGAGGGAAACACTCTGTCTTGCCAACATTTCTCTCCTTCTAGACAAGCAATCATATGCAAAGCTACTTCTTATCAAGGTTACAATGATAAGAGGCAGATCCTGCCTTACTTCTTCATGCACTGTATACTGATATTTCATATTAATAGAATATAATCAGCCCAGGTGTCAGCCTCTGTGAGTCATAAGAGAACAAAACAGTGGCATATGTTGGGTAGTTGTTAACTTCCCAGCAGTACAAAGCCCAGAGCTGGGAGTTCCTTCTTTGAAAGACAGGAAAGTTTTACTATGCTCTCTTTTTCAAGAAGGCCTGCCTTGAGTCATGAAAAAATTATACATTTCTCCAAGCCAGGAAATAAGGCCTGTGCCTGGAGATTTGTCAAGGAGTGATTTAATGGTTCCCTTTACTTTGGGTAAGACAGGCATTGATAAAAAAAGGATCAGTAGTAGCACAGAGAATGTTATAGGGATGAGAAGGAAGGAAAGCAATCATTAGCAACTCAGTTTTTAAACTTCTCCATTTGAGGACTTTTGTGCCAGGTCAGTGTATTTAGAAAGCTGTCTAATCATGTCATGTTGGGAATGGGGTTTCAATTCATTCATTTAACAAATATTGAGCCTTTATTCAATAGTGTCTGGTCATGACAGACCTCTGTGAACACATAGGAGGGCACCTAAACTAAAATGGGGTGGGGTGTAGAGGAGGTCTCCTTCCCAAAGGAAAGATTTCTGAGATATGATATTCACAATGGTAGTAATTAAAACAAACAAACAAAAAACTTAGGGGAAAGTTGTTTTATGGCATGGGTGTAGTAATACAAAGGCCTACAGGGGAATAAGAGAGTGAATATTCAGGAAAAAGAGGTTCACAGTGACTAGAGCATAAAACATAAAGTGGGAGCAGTATGGATGATGATGGAGAGGAAAAGGGCCAGATCAAGCTCTGTAAGCCACATAAGTCTAGTAGCTCACATCAGCAGAGTATTGGTATGAATCCAACCCTTTATGTGTATGATTTTATTTACTACTCACAAAAGCCCTAAGAAGTGCTTATAATTATTTCCCCCAATTTTAAAGATCAAGAAAGTGGGACTTAGTAAGTTTGTATGACTTGTCTGTGGTCATTGTTCTGTAGTTAGTTATTGAGAGCATCAGAACTTGAACACAGGCGGTCTGTCATCAGAATAATTTTCAGGATTAATCAAGTCAGAGTTCTAGAATTGCTGACCAAAATCAGATGTTACCCACACTTAGTGAGCCACAGTGCTTTATAATTTAGTTAAAAGGATTACTAACTGATATTAGAATTTAATCATAAAAATCACTTATTCCTTCAGTAATTAATCACCATATATTTATGGAGTTTCCACTACATGCTAACATTGTCGTAGGAACTAAAAATAAACCAGTGAACAAAATATACAAAAATTCTTGCTTTTACAAAGTCTATGTTTCTAATGAGGGGAGGTAGGCAGTTAACAAAAATTAACAAATATATAATAAATAGAATTAAGGTTTTTCTTTCAATAAACAGAACTCCAATTTTAATATAATTGAATATGTATTTTCTTATATGAGCAATTTTTGTATTATTTAAAAATGTTTTTCTACCTTAAAATTTAGAAGATATCCATGTGTATTTTCTATTATAGTTTTCCCTCAACATTTTACTTTTAACAATTTCAAATCTACAGAAATATTTTAAGAACAGTACAAAGAACAATTAATATACTCTTCACCTAGATTCAGCTAGATTCATGAATTGTTAGTATTTTACCATACATAAAAATTACTACTACCACAATTATTATTATATTTCTAAACCATTTAGAAATAAGTTGCAGACATTAAACAATTTAATCCTAAATCGTCCAGCATACGTTTTCTACATTCTCCTACATAACCCCAGTACAACTGCAATACTCAAGAAATATAACATTATTTTATTACCCAATATGCATTTTATATTCTAATTTCCCCAACTATATAAAAATATATATGTATATATATCCAGCACAGAGGGGCCATTAGTAGTCTCTACCGTAGCCATGCATTAAGTTGTTATTTCTGTTAGTGAAGACTCAATATATTAACAAATGAATTCAACTCATTAACCTAACCATTTCCTTGGTTTCACTATCTAACACTTATTCAGATGTTCTCTTCTCTGGGTAGAGGTTTTCAGAACTTTAAAAAAAAAATTACATGTAACTACGTATAATTTTATTTATGTCTATTTTTGATTTAGGGTCTAATCAAAGATCATGGATTACATATGCTTGTCAGGGTTCTTTAGATTTTTTAACCTAATACCACAGCCTCTTTTTGTCTTTTAAAGCACCGTCAATTTTTAGGAATCTAATTATTTGTTTTGCAGAATATCTCTCTATATGGTTTTTTCTTTTTTCTTTTTCAATTTTTATTTATTTTTTAAATTTTTTTAGTGTTCCAGAATTCATTGTTTATGCACCATACCCAATGCTCCATGGAACATGGGCCTTCCATAATACCCACCACCAGGCTCACCCAACCTCCTACCCTCAACCCTTCCAAAACCCTCAGATTGTTTTTCAGAGCTCACAGTCTCTCACGGTTCATCTCCCCCACAAATTTCCCCCAACTCCCTTCTCTTCTCCATCTCCCCATGTCCTCTGTTATTTCTTATGCTCCACAAATAAGTGAAACCATATGATAATTGACTCTCTCTGCTTGACTTATTTCACTCAGCATAATCTCTTCCAGTCCTCTCCATGCTGATATGAAAGTTGGGTATTCGTCCTTTCTGATGGAGGCATAATACTCCATAGTGTATATGGACCACATCTTCCTTATCCATTCGTCCGTTGAAGGGCATCTCGGTTCTTTCCACAGTTTGGCGACTGTGGCCATTGTTGCTATGAACATTGGGATACAGATAGACCTTCTTTTCAATACATCTGTATCTTTGGGTAAATACCCAGGAGTGCAATATAGGGAAGCTCTATTTTTAATTTCTTAAGGAATCTCCCCACAGTTTTCCAAAGCGGCTGCACCAACTTGCATTCCCACCAACAGTGTAACAGGGTTCCCCTTTTTCCACATCCTCTCCAAAACACGTTGTTTCCTGTCATGCTAATTTTCACCATTCTAACTGGTGTAAGGTGGTATCTTGATGTGGTTTTGATTTGAATCTCCCTGATTGCTTGTAATGATGAACATTATTTCATGTGGCTGATAGTCATTTGTATGTCTTCATTGGAGAAATGTCTGTTCATGTCTTCTGCCCATTTTTTGACATGATTATCTGTTTTGTGTGTGTTGAGTTTGAGGAGTTCTTTATAGATCCTGGATATCAACCTTTTGTCTGTACTGTCATTTGCAAATATCTTCTCCCACTCTGTGGGTTGCCTCTTTGTTTTGTTGACTGTTTCCTTTGCTGTGCAGAAGCTTTTGATCTTGATGAAGTCCCAAAAGTTCATTTTCGCTTTTGCATCCTTTGCCTTTGGAGACATATCTTGAAAGAAGTTGCTTTGGCCGATGTCAAAGAGGTTACTGTCTATGTTCTCCTCTAGGATTCTGATAGATTCCTGCCTCACATTGAGGTCTTTTGTCCACGTCAAGTTTATCTTTGTGTATGGTGTAAGAGAATTGTCAAGTTTCATTCTTCTACACATAGCTGTCCAATTTTCCCAGCACCATTGATTGAAGAGACTGTCTTTTTTACACTGTATATTTTTTCCTGCTTTGTAGATTATTTGACCATGGAGTTAGGGCTCATATCTGGGCTCTCTACTCTGTTCCAGTGATCTATGGGTCTGTTTTTATGCCACTACCATGGTGTCTTGGTGATCACAGCTTTCTAGGAAAGTTTGAAATCAGGCAACATGATGCCCCCAGCTTTGTTTTTCTTTTTCAACATTTTCTTAGCAATTCGGGGTCTCTTCTGATTCCATACAAATTTTAGGATTGTTGGGCGCCTGGATGGCTCAGTGGGTTAGGCCGCTGCCTTCCGCTCAGGTCTTGATCCCAGGGTCCTGGGATCGAGTCCCGCATCGGGCTCTCTGCTTAGCAGGGAGCCTGCTTCTCCCTCTCTCTCTCTGCCTGCCTCTCTGCCTACTTGTGATCTCTGTCTGTCAAATAAATAAATAAAATCTTAAAAAAAAAATTAGGATTGTTTTCTCCAGCTATTTGAAAAATGCTTGTGGAAATTTGGCCGGAATAACATTGAAAGTATAGATTGCTCTAGGCAGTATAGACATTTTAACAATGATTATTCTTCCAATCCATGAATATGGAATGGTCTTCCAACTTTTTGTGTCTTCTTCAATTTCTTTCATGAGTGTTCTGTAGTTCCTGGAGTACAAATCCTTTACCTCTTTGGTTAGGTTTATTCCCAGGTATCTTATGGTTCTAGGTCCTATAGTTTATGGAACTGATTCTCTAATTTCCCTTTCTGTATTTTCATTGTTAGTGTATGAGAAAGCAACAGATTTCTGTACATTCATTTTGTATCCTGCCACATTACTGAATAGCTGAATGAGTTCTAGTAGTTTGGGGAAGGAGAGTATTTTGGGTTTTGTATACAAAGTATCATGTCATCTGTGAAGCGAGAGAGTTTGACTTCTTCATTGCCAATTTGAATACCTTTTATTTCTCTTTGTTGTCTGATTGTTGTTGCTAGGACTTCTAATACTATGTTGAACAAGAGTGGTGAGAGTGGGCATCCTTGTCGTTTTCCTGATCTCAGTTTTTCCCATTGAGGATGATATTCGCTGAGGGTTTTTCACAGATAGATTTGATGAAGTTAAGGAATGTTCCCTCTATCCCTATACTTTGAAGCATTTTGATCAGGAACAGATGCTGGATTTTGTCAAATGCTTTTTCTGCATCAATTGAGAGGAGCATGTGGTTCTTCTTTCTTCTCTTATTGATTTGTTCTCTCACATTAATTGATTTGCACAGGTTGAACCACCCTTGCAACCCAGGGATAAATCCCACCTGGTCATGGTGGATAGTCTTTTTAAGGTACTGTTGATTCCTATTAGCTATGATCTTGTTGAGAAACTTGGCATCCATATTCATCAGGGATATTGGTCTGAAATTGTTCTTTTTGGTAGGGTCTTTGCCTGGTTTGGGAATCAGGGTAATGCTGTCCTCATAAAACGAGTCTGGAAGTTTTTCCTTCTGCTTCAATTTTTTGAAACATTTTCAGGAGAATAGGTATTATTTCTTCTCTGAAAGCTTGATAGAATTCCCCAGAGAATCCGTCAGGTCCTGGGCTCTTGTTTTTTGGGCAGATTTTGATCAATGCTTCCATCTCATTACTAGATATTGATCTATTCAGGCTCTCAATTTCTTCCTAATTCGTTTTTGGAATTTTATAGTTTTCCAGGCATGCATCCATTTCATCTAGGTTGCTTAACTTACTGGCATATAACTGTTGATAATAATGTCTGATGATTGTTTCTATTTCCTTGGTGTTAGTTGTGATCTCTCCCTTCTCACTCATAATTTTATTAATTTGGGCCTTCTCTTTTTTCTTTTGGATTCGTTTGGCCAGTGCTTAATGATCTTATTGATCCTTTAAAAAAAAAAAAAACACAGCTTCTAGTTTCATTCATGTGTTCTACTGTATCTTTAGTTTCTATCTCATTGATCTCTGCTCAAAACTTGATTATTTCCCTTCTTGTGTGTGCAGTTGGCTTAATTTATTGTTGATTCTCTAGTTCTTTAAGGTGTAAAGACAGCTGGTGTATTCTAGATTTTTCCACTTTTTTGAGGGAGGCTTGGTTGGCTATGTATTTCCCTCTTTGGACTGCCTTTGTCATATCCCATAGGGTTTGGACTGAAGTGTCTTCATTCTCATTGGTTTCCATGAATTGTTTAAGTTCTTCTTTGATCTCCTGGTTGATCCAAGCATTCTTAAGCAAGGTGGTCTTTAGCTTCCAAGTGTTTGAATTCCTTCCAACCTTTTTCTTGTGGTTGAGCTCCAGTTTCAAAGCATTGTGATCTGAGAATATGCAGGGAATGATCTCAGTCTTTTGGTATCGGATGAGCCCTGATTTGTGACCCAGTATGTGGTCTATTTTGGAGAAGGTTCCGTGAGCACTCAAGAAGAATGAGTATTCTGTTGTTGTAAGGTGGAATATGCTGTATATATCTATGAGGTCCATCTGGTCTAATGTGTCATTAAATGGTCTTGTTCTTTTATTGATTTTCTGCTTGGATGATCTCTCTATTACTGAGAATGGCAATTTAAGATCTCTTGCTATTAATGTATTCATATCAATATGACTCTTTATATTGATTAACAGTTTTCTGATGTAATTGGCTGCTCCCATATTGGAGGCATAAATATTTACAATTGTTAGATTTTCTTGGTGGATAGACCCTTTTTTAAAAAAAAAATTATAGTTTTTATTTATATGATAGAAAAATATCACAAGTAGGCAGAGAGGCAGGCAGAGAGAGAGGAGGAAGCAGGCTCCCTGCTGAGCAGAGAGCCTGATGCAGGGCTTGATCTCAGGACCCTGAGACCCTGACATGAGCCAAAGGCAGAAGCTTAACCCACTTGAGTCATCCAGGCGTCGCTGGATAGATCCTTTAAGAATGATGTAGTGTTCTCCTGCATCTCTGACTACAGTCTTTAGTTTAAAATCTAATTTATCTGATATAAGAATGGCTACCTCGGCCTTCTTTTGAGGCCCATTGGCATGAAAGATGTTTCTTCATCGCTTCAGTTTCAGTCTGGATGTATCCTTGGGTTCTAAATGGGTCTCTTGTAGACAACATATGGATGAGTCCTGTCATTTTATCCAATCTACAACCCTGTGCCCTTTTATGGGTGCATCTAGACCCTTAACATTAAGAGTTATTATTGAGAGATACGTTTTTATGGACATCGTGTTACCTGTGAAGTCCTTGTTTCTATAGATTGTCTCCATAAATTTCTGTTCAATGATATTTTTGGTTTTTTTCCTCTTTTATAGAAACCCTCCTTAATATTTCTTGTAGTGCCAGCTTGATGGTCACATACTCTTTACCTTGCCGGTCTTGGAAATTCTTTATCTCTCCATCCATTTTGAATGTCAGTCTTGCTGGATAAAGTACTCTTGGCTGCATATTCTTCTCATTTAGTGCCCTGAATATATCTTGCCAGCCCTTTCTGGCTTGCCAGGTTTCTGTGGACAGTTCTGACTTTATTCTGATGGGCCGTCCACTGTATGTAAGGAATCTCTTCCCCCTAGCTGCTTTCAAGAGCTCCTGTCTATAATTATGAGTCATCATTTTCACTATCAGGGGTCTCGAGGTCTTTCTAGATTCTATGGTCTTGTGGGGAGACCGTTCTGCATCTAGGACATGAACGCCGGTTCCATTCGCCAGATTGGGAAAATTTTCATGGATAATTTGTTCAACTATATCCTCTAGTCTTCTTTTTCCTCTCCCTTGGGATTCCAATAATTCTGATGCTGGAATGTTTCATGGCATTATTTATTTCCCTAATTCTGTTTTCATGGTTTCTAAGCTGTTTGTTCCAGGCTTCCTCCTGATCACTTTTCTCTATCAGTTTGTCCTCCAGGTCACTAATTCTGTCTTCTGCCTCAGTTACCCTAGCTGCTGGAGAATTTATATTAGATTGAAACTCATTGAGAGCATTGTTAACATCATCCCTGGTGGCTTTCACTTCTGCCTTTATCAGTTCCATTTTGTCATCCATAGCTTTCTCCAACCTAGCCATTGCCTCAATAACTGTTAGCCTGAATTCCCTTTCTGACATACTGTTTATGTCTATATCCAATAGGTCTGATGGAGAGGGCACAGTCTCTGAATTTTTCCTCTGTTGGGCATGCCTCCTCCTAGTCATTTTGGTGAGAGATGTTTGAACGGATGTGTAGTTGAATGTACCAACCGTGGTGCAGCAAGGTGCACTCTGGAACACTTCTGAGCAATCAGGAGTCCCCACCAAAAAGAAAGGAATAAATAAAACAAGAGAGAGAGAGAGAGAGAGAGAGAGAGTGACAGGAAAAAGGAAAAAAAAGAAAAAAGAAAATAGAAGACCCAGCCCGAATGGGTCCCAAAGGTAAGATTTTAAAGTATACAAACAAACCCAGACAAAAAAAAAGACTGACAAAAGTAAATTACAAGAAAAAAGAACCCATCCAAAATGAACCCCAGTATAAGATTTATATACTAGCAGGACAAAAACAAATACACAGAAACACTGAAAGAAGAAAAAGATGGGAGGGTGGTTATAAATTCTCAGTGTGGGCAAAGAAGGTTATTTTGATTTTTCCTGGATGTATCTTGATATCTTCGTTAAAGAACTCAACTTTCCTGAGATAAATGGATTTTAAAACTAGTTTACCTATAGGGGTAGCATTGATTGGGGAAAAGGGGTTACCTTGAAGCTTATCTCTACATGAATATTAAAAAAATAAAATAAAAAAATAGAAAAAAATAGAAAAGCAATAGAAAAACAGGTACATGTATTTAAAAAGTTCAAGTTAATAGGTTATTATGGAATTTGTTGTACTGAACATTTCATTGTGATGGTAAATGGGTTAAAAAATTATAAAAAATTGAAAAGAATGAGAATAGTGGGAACGAATTAAAAAAAAGTTGTATCTATGAAGTAGTGGTGGTTGTCCTCTTGTTTTTTGTTTGTTTGTTTGTTTTTGGTGTTTTTTGTTTTGTTTGGTTTCTTTTTTGGGTGGAGTGGGGGCTGTTTTTCTCAGGGAGGAGATTGCCACGTGGTTTTTCAGGCAGTATTGCTAGAGTTGAGTTTGCTTGCCCCCTATTAAGGGACTGGCCTCTGAGGAAACCAGTTTTTCTGGCTTTTGTTGCCTTGAGGGTTCCCCCCGCTCTTGGTGGCTTTTGGTGGTTCTTTGAAGGCTTAGAGGAAGGAAATTGCACCCAGGCCTCTGTCTCAGAGAGAAGCCTCAGTTTGTTCCCCTCTGGGTGCTCCAGAACACATAAATTCCCCCTTTGCCACTGGCAGAGCACATCCCCAGTCATGGTCTCAGGAGTCACAAGAGTTCCCAAATGTGCCCCAGTGTTACCAAAACCAGGAGAAGTACTAGTCCACAGACTGACTTCCAGTGACTGCCTCAGCTGTGGCTGTCTGGGCAGCTCCAGACCGCCAGAAAGGTAGCAACCAGAGATAGCACACTGAGTTTTTCACACAGAGCCAGGCTGTGAGTGTTCAGGCTCTCCGGGTCCTAGAGAGCACCAGCTAGTTCCTGCACGGAACTCTCTCAGGGGAAGGTGGGGCACGCAACTCAGACCCTGGTTGTGCAGTGCACGTACAGAGAGCAAAAGTCTGTGGTTCTAGAGAACGCCAGCTGGTATCCATACCAGACTTACGCACACTACCACCCAGAGGCTCTCATGCATGCTGGCGTCTCAGGGACCATGACCTGGCTTCTTCACTGCACTGTCTCTGGTTCAGCTCCAGCGGTGGGCATCCTGGGTCTGTGGGCTTAAGCCTCTGTCCCTAACCACCAGATTCCACCAATTTCCCCTTAAGATCTTTTGCTCTTTTTGAATGCTTTCAACCGGACTCCAAGTTATTGCTGGTCCCCAATCATAGGGCACTCTCGTATTGGGGTATTACTTTCCAATGACTCACTTCTGGTGACTCCCTCCCCCTTTTGTTTATCTTCTAATATCAGTCCCATGTTCTCACTCTGCTTTACCTGTTCACTGGCGTCTTCTGGCCCTGTAGAGATTCAGAAGTGTATAATTCTAATCTCAGGCTGATTTCATTGGTGGTCAGAGTTCTTTGGTAGGTAATCAGCTCACTTTAGGGGACCAGTTGAAACAGGACCTCCTACTTCTCCGCCATCTTGCCTCCTCCCACAATCCACACATTTAATGCATTCGTTATCAAAATACAAACAGCATTTTTCTTGGAACTGGAATAAATAATCCTAAAATTTGTATGTAACCACAAAAGAACCCTAATAGAGAAAACAATTTTAAAAAGAAAACCAAAGCTGGTGGCATCACAATTCCAGACTTCAAGTTATATTACAAAATCATAGTAATCAAAACAACATGGTATGCACACAAAAATAGACACATTGATCAGTGGAATACATTAGAAAACCTAGAAATGAATGATCCATATTATGTTCAATTAATCTTCAACAACACAGGAAAGAATATTCAGTGGGAAAAGAACAGTCTCTTTTACAAATGATATTGAGAAAACTGGAAAACAACATGCAAAAGGATAAAACTGGACTACTTTGTTACACCATACACAGAAATAAACTCAAAATGCATGATGAAACACCTAAATGTAAGACTGGAAACAATCAAAATCCTAGATGAGAACATTGGCAGTAACCTCTTTGACATCATCCACAGCAAATTTTTTCTAGATCTATCTCCTGAGACAAGGGAAACAAAAGCAAAAATAAACTAATGGGACTACACCAAAATAAAAAGCAAGAGACGATACAATCAACCAAACTAAAAGGCAATGTAATGAATGAGAGAAGATATTTGCAAATGTTATATCTGATAAAAGGTTACTATTCAAAACATATAAAGGAATTATAAAACTCAACACCGAAAAACAGATAATCTAATTAATGATTGGACAGAAAACATGAACAGACATTTCTCCAAAGAAGACATCTAGATGGCAAACAGACACATGAAAACCTGTTCATCATCACTTACCATCATGGAAATACAAGTAAAAACTACAATGAAATATCAGTGCACACCAATCAGCATCGCTAAAATTAACAACACAGGAAACAACAGGTGGTGGTGAGGGTGTGGAGAAAAAGGAACTCTCATATTGTTGGTGAGAATGTAAACTGGTGCAGCCATTCAGGAAAACAATATGGAGTTTTCTCACCATTAAAAATAGAACAAGCGATTGCTCTACTGGGTATTTATCCAAAGAATACAAAAACACTAATTCAAAAAGATACATGCACTCCTATGTTTATAGGAGCATTAACAATAACCAAGGTATGGCAGCAACCCCAGTATCCATCAATTGATAAATGGATAAAGAAATGTGGTATAGGGGAGACAAGATGGTGGGGAACTAGGAGGAGGCGCCATTTCAACCTGTACCCTAAAGTGAGCTGATTACCTAAAAAAGAAATCTGATCACCCATGAAATCAGCCTGAGATTAGAATTATACATGTCTGGATCTCTACAGGAGCAGAAGATGCCAGTGGGCAGGTAAAGCAGAGTGGGAACATCAGACTGATATCGGAAGATAAACAAAAGGGGAAGGGAGCCACCAGAAGTGACCCATTGGAAAGTAATACCCCAATATGAGAGTGCCCTGTGACTGGGAACGAGCATTAACTTGGAGTCCGGTTGAAAGCACTAAAAAAGAGCAAAGGATCGTGGGGGGAAATTGTGGGAATCCAGGTATTTAGGGACAGGGACTTAAGTCCCCGGACCAAGGACAGCAACCCCTGGTGCTGAGCCAGAGAGAGTGCAGCAACAAAACCAGGTCTTGGTCCCTGAGACATGAGCATGTCTGAGAGGGCCTGGGTGGCGGCTCCCATGAGGGGCTGGGAGCCTCACTAGCCAGCAGAACCACAGCCTTTTTGCCCCTCCATGCACGCACTGCACCGTGCTATCAGTCTGAGTCGCTCCCCACACCTCCCCCTGAGGTGCATGCAGGCTCCAGCCGGCAGAACCACAACCTTTTGCACTCCCCGCGTGCAGACCACGCCGTGCTCTCAGAATCTGAGTCACACCCCACACCTCCCCCTGGGAGAGGTGCATGCAGGCGCCAGCCTGGCGCTCTTGGACCTGGAAAGTCTGAGCACTCCCAGCCCGGGCCAGTGGGAAAATTTCAGTGTACTATCACTGCTTGGGACCTCTCTGGTGGTCTGGAGCTGCCCAGACAACTGCTGCTGTTGTGGTTTGGGGTACAAGTAGGAGTTCCTGCGTCCTCAGGGACCACAACTGGGAACCTGCTCTGCCAGTGGCCAAGGGGGAATTTATGTGCTCTGGAGCACCCAGAGGGGAACAGACTGAGGCTTCTCTCTGAGAGGGAGGTGTGGGTGCAGTTTGCTTTCCTCTAATCCTCCAAAAACCATCAAAAGCCATCAAGGTGAGAGAAAACAAACAAACAAAAAAACCTCCAGAGAACAAAAGCCTGAAAAACCGGTTTCCTCAGAGCCCAGCCCCTTGAGGGGGGCAGGAGGACTTAACTCAGGAAACACTGCCTGAAAACCCATGCAGCAGGCTCCTCCCCCAGAAAGCCAACCTAAGGAAAAAAAAAAAAAGACAAGAGAAAAACCACCACTACTTCATAGATACAACTTTTATTTTTAATTCGTTCCCACTATTCTGGTTCTTTTTTTTTTTAATAGATAATTGTTTAACCTATTTACCATTACAGTGAGATGTCCAGCACATCAAATTCCATAATAACTTTTTAACCTGAACTTTTTGATACATATACCCGTGTTTTTCTTTTGCTTTTCTATTTCTTAATATTTTTAAAGTTCAGTTTAGTTTAGTTTACTTTATTCTTTTTTTTATTTCTATTTTTTTAATAGTCATATGGAGTTAAACTTCAAGGTAATCCCCTTTCCCCAATCAATGCTACCCATATAGGTAAACCAATTTTTAATCCCCCTTTATCTTAGGAGAGTTGAGTCCTTTAACAAAGATATCAAGATACACCCAGGAAGAATCAAAATAACCTTCCTCCCCCACACTGAGAATTTATAACCACTGTCCCATCTTTTTCTTCCGCCAGTGTTTCTGTGTATTTGTGTTTGTCCTGATAGTATATAAATCTTATACTTGGGGTTCTTTTTGACGAGGTTCTTTTTTTGTTTTGCTTTTATATATATATATATATTTTTTTCCTCTTGTCATCTACTTTTACCACTCTTTTTTTTTTTTGTCTGTTTTTGTTTTTATACTTCATAAACCTTAACTTGGGGCCCATTTGGCTGGGCCTTCTCTTTTAATTTATCTTCCTTTTTTTTTTCGTGTCTCTCTCTCTCTCTCTCTTTTTTTCCTCTCTTTTTTCTTTTTCTCTCTATCTTTTTTCTTTCATTTGGATGGGGACTCTTGATTGTTCAGAAATGTTCCAAAGTGCACCTTGACTGCATCACGGTGGATACACACAGCTACATCTGTTCAGCCATCTCTCACCAAAATGAGTAGGAGGAGGAATGCCCAACTGTAGAAAAATTCAGAGGCTGGGCCTTCTGCAACAGAGCTAATGGCTATCAACATGGACAATATGTCAGAAAGGGAAATCAGGCTAACAATTATCGAGGCAATAGCTAGGTTGGAGAAAGCCCTTGATGACAAAATGGAATTGATTAGGGCAGAACTGAAAGCCACCAGAGATGATGTTCACAATGTTCTCAATGAGTTCCAATCTAATCTAAATTCTCTAAAAGCTAGGGTAACTGAGACAGAAGATAGAATTAGTAATCTGGAGGACAAGCAGATAGAGAGAAAGGATCAAGAGGAAGCCTGGAACAAACAGCTTAGAAGCCACGAAAACAGAATTAGGGAAATAAATGACACCATGAAATGTTCCAACGTCAGAATTATTGGAATCCCTGAAGGGGAGGAGAAAGAAAGAAGTCTAGAACATATAGTGGAACAAATTCTCCATGAAAATTTTCCCAATCTCAGAAATGGAACCAGCATTCATGTGTCAGGGGCAGAAAGGTCACTCCCCCAAGATTATAGGATCTTGAAGTCCTCAAGACACCTCATAATAAGAATGAGGAATCATAATTGTAGACAGGATCTCTTGAAAGCAGCTAGGACAAAGAAGCTCCTTACGTACAGAGGAAAGCCCATCAGAATAACGTCAGACCTGTCCACAGATGCCTGGCAAGCCAGAAAGGGCTGGCAAGATATATTCAAGACACTAAATGAGAAGAACATGCAGCCAAGAATACTTTTCCAGCAAGACTGACATTCAAGATGGATGGAGAGATAAAGAGTTTCCAAGACTGGCAAGGCTTAAAAGAGTATGCGACCACCAAGATGACACTGTAGGAAATATTAAGGGGGATTCTATAAAAGAGGAAAAATCCTAAGAATATCATTGAACAGAAATATGGAGACAATCTACAGAAAGAAAAACTTCAAAGTTAACACGATGTCAATAAAAACGTATCTCTCAATAATCACTCTCAATGTGAATGGCCTAAATGTGCCCATAAAATGACACAGGGTTGCAGATTGGATAAAACGACAGGACCCATCCATATGTTGTCTACAAGAGACCCATTTTGAACCTAAGGATACACCCAGACTGAAAGTGAAAGGATGGAGAAGCATCTTTCATGCTAATAGGCCTCAAAAGAAGGTTGGAGTAGTGATTCTCATATCAGATAAATTAGATTTTAAACTAAAGACTGTAGTCAGAGATACAGAAGGATACCATATAATTCTTAAAGTGATATCCACCAGGATGATCTAACAATTGTAAATACCTATGCCCCCAATATGGGAGCAGCCAATTACATAAGAAAACTATTAGTCACGATGAAGAGTCATATTGATATGAATACATTAATAGTAGGAGATCTTAACACCTCTCTCAGTAATAGATCATCCAAGCAGAAAATCAATAAAGAAACAACAGCATTGAATGACACATTGGACCAGATAGACCTCATAGATATATACAGAACATGCTACCCTAAAAAAAAGAACACTCATTCTTCTCAAGTGCACATGGAACCTTCTCCAGAATAGAACACATACTGGGTCACAAATCAGGGTGCAACCAACACCAAAAGATTGAGATTGTTCCCTGCATATTCTCAGATCATAACGCTTTGAAACTGGAGCTCAATCACAAGGAAAAGTTTGGAAGGAACTCAAACACCTAGAAGCTAAAGACCACCTTGCGTAAGAATGCTTGGATCAACCAGGAGATCATAGAGAACTTAAACAATTCATGGAAACCAATGAGAATGAAGACACTTCACTCCAAAACCTATGGGATACAGCAAAGGCCGCCCTAAGGGGGAAATACATAACGATCCAAGCATCCCTCAAAAAACCTGAAAAATCCAGAACACACCAGCTGTCTCTACACCTTAAAGAACTGGAGAATCAACAACAAATTAAACCAGATCCTCACACAAGAAGGGAAATAATCAAGATTAGAGCAGAGACCAATGAGATAGAAACTAGAGATACATTAGAAAGTATCAATGAAACTAAAAGTTGGTTTTTTTGAAAGAATCAATAAGATCGATAAACCATTGGCCACACTAATCCAAAAGAAAAGAGAGAAAACTCAAATTAATAAAATTCTGAATGAAAAGGGAGAGATCACAACTAACACCAAGGAAGTAGAAACAATCATCAGAAGTTATTATCAACAGTTATATGCCAATAAGTTAAGCAACCTAGATGAAATGGATGCTTTCCTGGAAAAATATAAACTCCCAAAATTGAACCAGGAAGAAACTGACAACCTGAATAGACCAATATCTAGTAACGAGATTGAAGCACTGATCAAAAACCTCCCAAAAGAGCCCAGGACCTGACGGATTCCCTGGGGAAATCGACCACACTTTCAAAGAAGAAATAACACCTACTCTCCTGAAGCTGTTTCAGAAAATTGAATCAGAAGGAAAACATCCAGATTCTTTTCATGAAGACAGCATTACCTTGATCCCCAAACCAGGCAAAGACCCCACCAAAAGGAGAATTTCAGACCAATATCACTGATGAATATGGCTGCTAAGATTTTCAACAAGATCCTAGCAGATAGGATCCAACAACACATTAAAAGGATTACCCACCATGACCAGGTGGGATTCATCCCTGGGTTACAAGGATTCTTCAACATTCACAAATCAATCAATGTGATAGAACAAATCAATAAGAGAGAAGAACCACAGGGTCCTCTCCATTGATGCAGAAAAAGCATTTGACATAATCCAGCATCAGTTCCTGATTAAAACGCTTCAAAGTATAGGGATAAAAGGAACATTCCTCAACTTCATCAAAACTATCTATGTAAAACCCACAGCAAATATCATCCTCAATGGGAAAAAGCTCACAGCCTTCCCGTTGAGATCAGGAACACGACAAGGATGCCCACTCTCACCACTCTTGTTCAACATAGTATTAGAAGTACTACCAATAGCAATCAGACAACAAAGAGAAATAAAAGGTACCCAAATTGGCAATGAAGAAGTCAAACTCTCTCTCTTCGCAGATGACATGATACTTTATATGGAAAACCCTAAAGACTCCACCCCAAAACTACTAGAACGCATACAACAATTCAATAATGTGGCAGGATACAAAGTCAATGTACAGAAATCAGTGGCTTTCTTATACACTAACAATGAAAATACAGAAAGAGAAATTAGGGAATCGATTCCATTTACTATAGCACCAAGAACCATACGATACCTGGGAATAAACCTAACCAAATAGGTAAAGGATCTGTACATGAGAAACTACAGAACACTCATGAAAGAAATCGAAGAAGACACAAAGAGATGGAAAACCATTCCATGCTCTTGGATTGGAAGAATAATCATTGTTAAAATGTCTATACTGCCTAGAGCAATCTATACTTTCAATGCCATTACGATCAAAATTCCACCGGTATTTTTCAAAGAGCTGGAGTAAATAATCCTAAAATTTGTATGGAATCAGAAGAGACCCCGAATTGCTAAGGAAATGATGAAAAACAAAAACAAAAGTGGAGACATCATGTTACCTGATTTCAAGCTTTACTACAAAGCTGTGATCACCAAGACACCATGGTACTGGCATAAAAACAGACACATAGATCAGTGGAACAGAATAGAGAGCCCAGATATGGACCCTCAACTCTATGGTCAAATAATCTTCGACAAAGCAGGAAAAAATATCCAGTGGAAAAAAGACAGTCTCTTCAATCAATGGTGCTGGGAAAATTGGACAGCTATATGTAGAAGAATGAAACTCCACCATTCTCTTACACTGTACACACAGATAAACTCGAAATGGATAAAAGACCTCAACATGAGACTGGAATCCATCAGAATCCTAGAGGAGAACATAGGCGGTAACCTGTTTGATATCAGCCACAGCAACTTCTTTCAAGATGTCTCCAAAGGCAAAGGAAACAAAAGCGAAAATGAACTTTTGGGACTTCATCAAGATCAAAAGCTTCTGCACAGCAAAGGAAACAGTCAACAAAACAATGAAGCAACCCACAGAGTGGGAGAAGATATTTGCAAATGACAGTACAGACAAAAGGTTGATATCCAGGATCTATAAAGAACTTCTCAAACACTCAAAACGGATAATCATGTCAAAAAATGGGCAGATGATATGAACAGACACTTCTCCAATGAAGACATACAAATGGCTTCAGACCAATGAGAAAATGTTCATCATCACTAGCCATCAGGGAGATTCAAATTAAAACCACATTGAGATACCACCTTACACCAGTTAGAATGGCCAAAATTAGCAAGACAGGAAACAACGTGTGTTGGAGAGGATGTGGAGAAAGGGGAACCCTGTTACACTGTTGGTGGGAATGCAAGTTGGTGCAGCTGCTTTGGAGAACAGTGTGGAGATTCCTTAAGAAATTAAAAATAGAGCTTCCCTATGACCCTGCATTTCACTCCTGGGTATTTACCCCAAAGATACAGATGTAGTGAAAAGAAGGGCCATCTGTACTCCAATGTTTATGGCAGCAATGGCCACGGTCGCCAAACTGTGGAAAGAACCAAGATGCCCTTCAATGGACGAATGGATAAGGAAGATGTGGTCCATATACACTATGGAGTATTACACCTCCATCAGAAAGAATGAATACCCAACTTTTGTATCAACATGGATGGGACTGGAAGAGATTATGCTTAGTGAAATATGTCAAGCAGAGAGAGTCAATTATCATATGGTTTCGCTTATTTGTGGAGCATAACAAACAACATGAAGGACGTGGGGAGATGGAGAGGAGAAGGGAGATGAGGGAAATTGGAAGGGGAGATAAACCATGAGAGACTATGGACTCTGAAAAACAATCTGAGGGTTTTGAAGGGACACGGGGTGGGAACTTGGTGGGTATTAAGGAGGGCACATATTGCATGGAGCACTGGGTGTGGTGCATAAACAATGAATTCTGTTACGCTGAAAAGAAATAAAAATAAATAAATTTTTTAAAAAAGAAAAAAAAAATTTGAAATCTTGCTATTACAATGACATGGATGGATCTACAGAGCAAAACAAGTCATTCAGAGAAAGGCAAATACCATATGATTTTCCTCATATGTGCAATTTAAGAGACAAATAAGCAAAGGGGAGAAAAAGGGAGGGAGAGACAAATCAAGTACAGAATCTTAATTATAAAGAAAAAAATGATTGTTACTAGAGGGAGGGGTTTAGGGAAATGGATTAAATAGGTGACGGGGTTTAAGGAATGAATTTATCATGATGAGCAGCAGGTGATACGTGGAAGTGTTGAATCACTATATTGCATTCCTGACACTAATATAACACTGCACATTAGCTAACTCTATTAAAATAAAAACTTTAAAAAATAAAATAATGAGAAAACCATATTTCAGAAATTTTTTAAAAATTGTTTTTTTTAATTTAAATTATAGTTAAATTATAGTTAGTTAACATACAGTGTAATATTAGTTTCAGGTATACAGTTTAGTGATTCAACACTTCCATACAATACCCAGTGCTTATCACAAGTGCACTCCTTAATCCCCATCACCTACTTCAACCATTCCCCCACCCACCTCCCTTCTAGTAACCATCAGTTTGTTCTCTATAGTTACATCTCTTTCTTGGTTTTCTTGGTTTGGTTCTCTCTCTCTCCTTTCTATTATTGTTTTATTTCTTAAATTCTGCATTAGTTTTTATATCATTCTTCTTTTAGTTGCTGCCTTTAAATATAATTCTTATTTTTAATGCAAATTGCATCTTCATCTCCTCGAACATCACAGACATCTTTATTTTTAAGTATTTTTCATATTGTACTACAAACAAAATTCCATATGGAGAGAATTCCTTTTCTGATTTTTGTGTCTGTTGTCTATTTTATTTACATGTCATGGGTTTTGGGATGTTGAGTGACAGGCTCATTTAAAAAAACTTTTTTTTAAGATTTTACTTATTTATTTGATGGAGAAAGATCACAAGTAGGCAGAGAGGCAGGCAGAGAGAGAGGAGGAAGCAGGCTTCCTGCTGAGCAGAGAGCCCGATGTGGGACTCGATCCCAGGACCCTGAGATCATGACCTGAGCCGAAGGCAGAGGCTTTAACCCACTGAGCCACCCAGACGCCCGACAGGCTCATTTTAAAGAGAAAAATTTTCTTCTCTCTTTTGTTTCAGGTAAACTTGGGCTTACCTTTTTCTGTCTATTAAGTTTGTGGTTGTTTCCATCTGGCCTTCTAGAATTCCAAGTAAGTAGATCTTTAATGATAATTTGGAGCTCATTCCTGCCCTGGATTGATATTGGGTATATCAAAGGTGGTGCAGAGAACCAATCCCTAGTAGGAACTATGAATTAAATAAAAGCAATGTATCATAGTCTATGAAATCCAGGATGTTTCATATTCTATGAAATCCATAATTTTATGGCATTCTATGTGCCAATTAAAGAAAAAACTGACAATTAAGTCTTGTTATAATGCTTTGTTATCACACATAATTTTATTTTATACTTATCAAAAAAGAATTCTTTTGACTTAGATGTCAATTTTATTATATATTACTCTCTCTATATAAAAATGTCAATGGCTAACATGTTCCTAGAATATCTTTACCTCTTTCAATTCAGACACTGATGTTCCATATTTTTTCACATCATGTTCATCCCTTTGCCAATTAGAGCATGGGTGATAGAGCATTTCTTCACATGTCTTTATGAAGTTCTTTGCACCTCTGACCCTCACTCTAGTATAGATTCTTGTGCTCTGTCAGGGACAACTTGCATTATAAGTGTATGCTTTCTAAAAGAAGTTCTGGAATCCTTTCAGATTTTAGAGATACTGCAGTGTGAAAAAATGCACAGCATAAAATTGTTTTTTTTTAAAAACTGGTAATTACCAAGGTGTCTGGATGGCTCAGCAGGTTAAGTGTCTGCCTTCAACTCAGGTCATGATCCTAGGGTCCATCAAGCCCAACATCAGGCACCCTGCTCAGCAGGGAGCTTGCTTCTCCCTCTCTCTGGCACTCCCCCTGTTTGTGCTCCCTTCTCTCTCTCTCTCTTTTTTTTTTTTTTTAAATTTTTTTATTTTAATAAACATATAATGTATTTTTATCCCCAGGGGTACAGGTCTGTGAATCGTCTGCTTTACACATTTCACAGCACTCATCATAGCACATACCCTCCCCAATGTCCATTTCCCCACCACCCTCTCCCATCCCCCTTCCCCCCCGCAACCCTCAGTCTGTTTCTTGAGATTGAGTCTTTTATGGTTTGTCTCCCTCCCAATCCCATCTTTTCATTTTTTCTTTTCCTACCTCCCCCCAAACCCCCCCCACCTTGCATCTCCACTTCCTCATATCAAAGAGATCATATGATAGTTGTCTTTCTCCGATTGACTTATTTCGCTAAGCATGATACCCTCTAGTTCCATCCACGTCGTCGCAAATGGCAAGATTTCATGTCTTTTGATGGCTGCATAGTATTCCATTGTGTATATATACCACCTCTTCTTTATCCATTCATCTGTTGATGGACATCTAGGCGCTTTCCACAGTTTGGCTATTGTGGACATTGCTGCTATAAACATTCGGGTGCACGTGCCCCTTCGGAGCACCACGTTTGTATCTTTAGGATATATACCCAGGAGTGCAATTGCTGGGTCGTAGGGTAGCTCTATTTTCAGTTTTTTGAGGAACCTCCACACTGTTTTCCAGAGTGGTTGCACCAGCTTGCATTCCCACCAACAGTGTAGGAGGGTTCCCCTCTCTCCGCATCCTCGCCAGCATCTGTCATTTCTTGACTTGTTAATTTTAGCCATTCTGACTGGTGTGAGGTGGTATCTCATTGTGGTTTTGATTTGTATTTCCCTGATGCCGAGTGATGTGGAGCATTTTTTCATGTGTCTGTTGGCCATCTGGATGTCTTCTTTGCAGAAATGTCTGTTCATGTTCTCCGCCCATTTCTTGATTGGATTATTTGTTCTTTGGGTGTTGAGTTTGTTAAGCTCTTTATAGATTTTGGATACTAGTCCTTTATCTGATATGTCGTTTGCAAATATCTTCTCCCATTCTGTCAGTTGTCTTTTGGTTTTGTTAACTGTTTCCTTTGCTGTGCAAAAGCTTTTGATCTTGATGAAATCCCAATAGTTCATTTTTGCCCTTGCTTCTGTTGCCTTTGGCGATGTTCCTAGGAAGAAGTTGCTGCGGTGGAGGTCAAAGAGGTTGCTGCCTGCATTGTCCTCAAGGATTTTGATAGATTCCTTTCGCACATTGAGGTCCTTCATCCACTTTGAGTCTATTTTCGTGTGTGGTGTAAGGAAATAGTCCAATTTCATTTTTCTGCATGTGGCTGTCCAATTTTCCCAGCACCATTTGTTGAAGAGGCTGTCTTTTTTCCATTGGATATTCTTTCCTGCTTTGTCGAAGATTAGTTGACCATAGAGTTGAGGGTCTATTTCTGGGCTCTCTATTCTGTTCCATTGGTCTATATGTCTGTTTTTGTGCCAGTACCATACTGTCTTGATGATGACAGCTTTGTAATAGAGCTTGAAGTCTGGAATTGTGATACCACCGACTTTGGCTTTCTTTTTCAATATTCCTTTGGCTATTCGAGGTCTTTTCTGGTTCCATATAAATTTTAGGATTATTTGTTCTATTTCTTTAAAAAAAATGGATGGGATTTTGATAGGGATTGCATTAAATGTGTAGATTGCTTTAGGTAAAATAGACATTTTCACAATATTTGTTCTTCCAATCCATGAGCATGGAATATTTTTCCATTTCTTTGTGTCTTCCTCAATTTCTTTCATGAGTACTTTATAGTTTTCTGAGTATAGATTCTTTGCCTCTTTGGTTAGATTTATTCCTAGGTATCTTATGGTTTTGGGTACGATTGTAAATGGGACTGACTCCTCAATTTCTCTTTCTTCTGTCTTGTTGTTAGTATAAAGAAATGCGACTGATTTCTGTGCATTGACTTTATATCCTGACACTTTACTGAATTCCTGTATAAGTTCTAGCAGTTTTGGAGTGGAGCCTTTTGGGTTTTCCACATATAGTATCATATCATCTGCAAAGAGTGATAGTTTGACTTCTTCTTTGCCGATTTGGATGCCTTTAATTTCTTTTTGTTGTCTGATTGCTGAGGCTAGGACTTCTAGGACTATATTGAACAGCAGTGGTGATAACGGACATCCCTGCCGTGTTCCTGACCTTAGCGGAAAAGCTTTCAGTTTTTCTCCATTGAGAATGATATTTGCGGTGGGTTTTTCATAGATGGCTTTGATAATGTTGAGGTATGTGCCTTCTATCCCTACACTTTGAAGAGTTTTAATCAGGAAGGGATGCTGCACTTTGTCAAACGCTTTTTCAGCATCTATTGAGAGTATCATATGGTTCTTACTCTTTCTTTTATTAATGTATTGTATCACATTGATGGATTTGCGGATGTTGAACCAACCTTGCAGCCCTGGAATAAATCCCACTTGGTCGTGGTGAATAATCCTTTTAATGTACTGTTGGATCCTATTGGCCAGTATTTTGGTGAGAATTTTCGCATCTGTGTTCATCAAGGATATTGGTCTGTAATTCTCTTTTTTGGTGGGATCCTTGTCTGGTTTTGGGATCAAGGTGATGCTGGCCTCATAGAATGAGTTTGGAAGTTTTCCTTCCATTTCTATTTTTTGGAACAGTTTCAGGAGAATAGGAATTAATTCTTCTTTAAATGTTTGGTAGAATTCCCCTGGGAAGCCGTCTGATCCTGGACTTTTGTTTGTTTGGAGATTTTTGATGACTGTTTCAATCTCCTTACTGGTTATGGGTCTGTTCAGGTTATCTATTTCTTCCTGGTTCAGTTGTGGTAGTTTATACATCTCTAGAAATGTATCCATTTCTTCCAGGTTGTCAAATTTGTTGCCATAGAGTTGCTCGTAGTATGTTCTTATAATTGTTTGTATTTCTTTGGTGTTGGTTGTGATCTCTCCTCTTTCATTCATGATTTTATTTATTTGCGTCCTTTCTCTTTTCTTTTTGATAAGTCTGGCCAGGGGCTTATCAATCTTATTAATTCTTTCAAAGAACCAGCTCCTAGTTTTGTTGATTTGTTCTATTGTTTTTTTAGTTTCTATTTCATTGATTTCTGCTCTGATCTTTATGATTTCTCTTCTCCTGCTGGGTTTAGGCTTTCTTTGTTGTTCTCTCTCCAGCTCCTTTAGGTGTAGGGTTAGGTTGTGTATTTGAGACCTTTCTTGTTTCTTGAGAAAGGCTTGCACTGCTATATATTTTCCTCTCAGGATTGCCTTTGTTGTGTCCCACAGATTTTGAACTGTTGTGTTTTCATTATCATTTGTTTCCATGAATTTTTTCAATTCTTCTTTAATTTCCTGGTTGACCCATTCATTTTTTAGAAGGATGCTGTTTAGTCTCCATGTATTTGCGTTCTTTCCAAATTTCCTCTTGTGATTGAGTTCGAGCTTCAGAGCATTGTGGTCTGAAAATATGCAGGGAATGATCTCGATCTTTTGGTACCGATTGAGACCTGATTTATGACCCAGGATGTGGTCTATTCTGGAGAATGTTCCATGTGCACTAGAGAAGAATGTATATTCTGTTGCTTTGGGATGGAATGTTCTGAATATATCTGTGATGTCCATCTGGTCCAGTGTGTCATTTAAGGCCTTTATTTCCTTGTTGATCTTTTGCTTAGATGATCTGTCCATTTCAGTGAGGGGAGTGTTAAAGTCCCCTGCTATTATTGTATTACTGTCGATGTATTTCTTTGATTTTGTTATTAATTGGTTTATATAGTTGGCTGCTCCCATGTTAGGGGCATAGATATTTAAGATTGTTAGATCTTCTTGTTGGACAGACCCTTTGAGTATGATATAGTGTCCTTCCTCATCTCTTATTATAGTCTTTGGCTTAAAATCTAATTGATCTGATATAAGGATTGCCACCCCAGCTTTCTTCTGATGTCCATTAGCATGGTACATTGTTTTCCACCCCCTCACTTTAAATCTGGAGGTGTCTTCGGGTCTAAAATGAGTTTCTTGGAGGCAGCATATGGATGGGTTTTGTTTTTTTATCCATTCTGATACCCTGTGTCTTTTGATTGGGGCATTTAGCCCATTAACATTCAGGGTAACTATTGAGAGATATGAATTTAGTGCCATTGTATTGCCTGTAAGATGATTGTTACTGTATATTGTTTCTGTTTCTTTCTGATCTACTACTTTTAGGGTCTCTCTTTGCTTAGAGGACCCCTTTCAATATTTCCTGTAGAGCTGGTTTGGTGTTTGCAAATTCTTTCAGCTTTTGTTTGTCCTGGAAGCTCTTTATCTCTCCTTCTATTTTCAATGATAGCCTAGCCGTATATAGTATTCTTGGCTGCATGTTTTTCTCGTTTAGTGCTCTGAATATATCATGCCAGTTCTTTCTGGCCTGCCAGGTCTCTGTGGATAGGTCCGCTGCCAATCTAATGTTTTTACCCTTGTATGTTACAGACTTCTTTTCCCGGGCTGCTTTCAGGATTTTCTCTTTGTCGCTAAGACTTGTAAATTTTACTATCAGGTGACGAGGTGTGGACCTATTTTTATTGATTTTGAGGGGCGTTCTTAGCATCTCCTGGATTTTGATGTTTGTTCCCTTTGCCATATTAGGGAAATTCTCTCCAATAATTGTCTCCAATATACCTTCTGCTCCCCTCTCTCTTTCTTCTTCTTCTGGAATCCCAATTATTCTAATGTTGTGTCATCTTATGGTGTCACTTATCTCTCGAATCCTCTCCTCATGTTCCAGTAGTTGTTTGTCTCTCTTTTGCTCAGCTTCTTTATTCTCTGTCATTTGGTCTTCTATGTCACTAATTCTTTCTTCTGCCTCATTTATCCTGGCAGTGAGAGCTTCCATTTTTGATTGCACCTCATGAATAGCTTTTTTGATTTCAACTTGGTTAGATTTTAGTTCTTTTATTTCTCCAGAAAGGGCTTTTATCTCTCCGGAGAGGGTTTCTCTAATATCTTCTATGCCTTTTTCGAGCCCGGCTAGAACCTTGAGAATTGTCATTCTGAACTCTAGATCTGTCATGCTACCTATGTCTGTATTGATTAGGTCTCCAGCCTTCGGTACGGCCTCTTGTTCTTTTTTTTGAGGTGAGTTTTTCCGCCTTGTCATTTTGTCCAGGTAGGATTTGCTTTCTCCTGCTGTGGAATTCCGCTGTTCTTGGTGAGTGAAGTTGGTTTTGGATGGGTTTCTTGTTGATCTTCTGGGGGAGGGGCCTGTTGTAGTGATTCTCAAGTGTCTTTGCCGCAGGCGGAATTGCACCGCCCTTGCCAGGGGCCGGGCTAAGTAATCCGCTCGGGTTCGCTTTCGGGAGCTTTTGTTCCCTGAGCGCTTTCCGTAGAGTTCCGGAGGACGGGAATGAAGATGGCGGCCTCCCAATCTCTCGGCCCAGAGGAGCCGAGAGCCTGGGGTTCCGCTCCCCAGTGCGCTCTCAGAGCAAAGCGCCCAACAGCCCCTCCTCCCTGGCCTGCGGCCGCGCCTCAAGGAAAGCAGTCAATTGTTGGAGCTGGAGAAAAGCGCCGGGTCGCTTTTGTCTCCGTGGCCTCCGGCCGCGCCCCGAGCCCACCCAGCCTGCGACCGGCACAAGGTAACCCCGGGCTTAGAGCTCACTCCTCGGCTTTGTCGCTATAGCCGGCTTCCCCGCTCTAATACCTGCGAGCTCTGCGGCACTCAGACACCCCCAGTCCTTCTGTGACCCCGCGGGTCCTGGGGTTATGCTGACCCCGCCTGGGTTTCCCCCCAGTTTAGCCTCTGGAGCGATGTCTCCCAGTGGAGCCGACTTTTAAAAGTCCCGATTTTGTGCTCCGTCGCTCCGCCGCTTGCCGGGTGCCGGCCCCTCCCCCCGGGGTCTATCTTCCCGTCGCTTTGGATTCACTTCTCCGCAGGTCCTACCTTTCAGAAAGTGATCGATTTTCTGTTTCTGGGATTGTTGCTCTTCTTCTCTTCGATTTCCCGTTGGATTTATAGGTGTTCACAATGGTTAGATAAGCTATCTAGCTGATCTCCTGCTACCCGATGTCGTCTCAACCTGCTACTTCTCCGCCATCTTGACTCCTCCCCCCCCGCCATCTTGACTCCTCCCCCCCCGCCATCTTGACTCCTCCCCCCCGCCATCTTGACTCCTCCCCCCCCGCCATCTTGACTCCTCCCCCCCCTCTCTCTCTTAAATAAATAAAATCTTTAAAAAATTAAGGGGGTAATTACAAATTTATATTTCTATTCAGAGTAAGATATTTAATAGGATCTGAGATATTTTAATTGAGAATGGAAAAGGAGGCATGCTAGAATTTCCACCATTGGGCTTAAAGGAGAATCTGTAATGCTTGAGAACACTGACAAAAACAATTAAACAAAAACAGAAACACTTCTTAGAGATATCACCTTGGTAAAACTAATTAAGCTCTCTGTACCTCAGTATCCTTCCCTTATAAGGTTGTAAAATAAATTAATTAATATATGTAAAGCACCAAAAACAATCTGTGTTCATGATTATCCTTTCTCCCATTCCTACACTTGTCTAATGTCCCAATTCAAAGTTATGTATTGTTTCTAACTTTTCACGGGCAGGAGGATCCTTACCAGAGCCTTTGACTTCTAGCTACAAGCTTGACTCAGGGTAGTGCCCTTTCTCCCCTCACCCCAACTCTTTCTGCTCAAATAGGACTTGTTTTCAGTCATCTTTTCCTGGCAGAATCTCAATTCTGGCTACAGTACCTATCTCCAAAATCAGAGCCTGTCCCTTTAGCTCTGTAAACTGCTCAACTTCCAGCTCATAGAAATATTTGTCTGGTTTTTGAGCTTACCTATGTCACTTTGTTTTTCTCTTTTTATATTTTACCACTGTTAAAATATAAAACTGGGTTATTAAATGTTTTAAGACTTTATTTTAGCAAAAATCACCTCAAATCAGGCAGCAACAAACTATAAGTGGTTAGGAGCACTCAACTCTCCAAGCCAAGGAATAAGGCCTGTGCCTGGAGATTTGTCAAGGAATGATTTAATGGTTCCCTTTACTTTGGGTAAGACAAGCATTGATAAAAAAGGATCAGTAGTAGCACAGAGAATGTTATAGGAATGAGAAGGAAGGAAAGCAATCATTAGCAACTCAGTTTTTAAACTTCTCCACTTGAGGACTTTTGTGCCAGGAAAGATTTTTGTAGAGAAATTGTGAAAACAAAGCAAGGAAATTATTTGATTTTAAGGAATTGCATTATTTAGAATAGACTAGTTAATTATTTGTAACTGGTTGTCTTTAGGTTTTGATTTCTTAACTTTGAGGCATTTATAGGCTTTGTTTTGGTTTGCTTACTTACGCTGCTAAGATGTTATGGCTAATGGCCTTGTTTAATTAATTTAACACCAGTAATTGCTACAATCTTATGACCAGAGGGGGCAATGAAAGCATGAATTCTTTGTGTCACCTAGGCTGGAGTTATTAATCATGTTTATACATAACTGTATTCTTAACTAGGGTTCACACCTCATTCATCTTGGTATTAGTCCAGCACCTGTTTGCATGTTCAGTGGATGGATTGAAGGATAGCTGAATTTACATCTAGAGGGAGACAGTTAATATGGACTCACATACCTCAGGGATACTGTAAGACTCTGGTGCTACAACACTAATAAATAAATTAATATCATGACAGTAGTAAATAAATTAATAACAGGTTATTTGCATTTTCATTCTTTTATGGATTGAGTCAGACCAGGGAACTCATTTTATTTATTTATTTATTTATTTATTTATTGCTTTTATTAAGTTCAGTTAGCCAACATATAGTACATAATTAATTTTTGATGTGGTGTTCAAAAATTCATTAGTTGTGTACAACACCAAATGCTTGTTATGACACATGTCCACCTATACCCACCACCTGACTACCCTATCCACCCATGCCCTTCCCTTCTGTAACCCTCACTTTGCTTCTCAAAGTGCAAAGTTCCTCATGGTTTATCTCCATTTCTGATTTCTTTCCATTCAGTTTTCCCTCACTTCCCCTATGGTCTTCATGCTATTCCTTATATTCTACATATGGGTGAAACCATATGAAAATTGTCTTCCTCTCATTGACTTATTTCACTTAGTATAATCCCCTTTAGTTCCATCCATATTAATATAAGTGGCAGATATTAATCCTTTTTGATTGCTGAGTAATATCTTATTGTATATATGACCAGATCTTCCTTATCTATTCATCTGTTGTAGTACATCTTTGCTCCTTCCATGGTCTGGATATTGTGGACATCGCTGCTATGAACACTGGGGTGCAGGTGTCCTTTTGTTTCACTACCTCTGTATCTTCAGGGTAAATACCCCATAGTGCCATTGTTGGGTCATAAGGCAGCTCTAATTTTAACTTTTGAACAACCTTGATACTGTTTTTCAGGGTGGCTGTACCCACTTGCCTTCCCACCAACAATGTAAGGAAGTTCCCCTTTCTCCACAACCTCACCAACTTTTGTTTCTCCCTGTCTTAATTTAACAGTTGGTTTATGTAGTTGGCTTCTCCCATGTTGGAGGCACAGATATTTACTATTGTTAGATATTCTTGTTGGATAGATCCTTTAGGTATGATACAGTGTTCCTCTACGTCTCTTACTACAGTTTTTTGGTTTTTTTTTTTGAAGTCTAATTTGTTGGATATGAGGACTGTTACCCTAGCTTTCCTTTGCTAGGGTAAATGGTCCTCCATCCCCCTCACTTTCTATCTGGAGATGTCTTTCACTTCAAAATGAGTCTCTTGTAGACAACGTACAAATGGATCCTGCTTTTTTTATCCAGTCTGAAACCCTGTGTCTTTTCATGGGAACATCACCCCATTTACATTCAGAATAACTATTGAAAGATATGAATTCAGTGCCATTGTATTGCCTGTAAAGTTCCTGTTTCTATAGATTTTCTCTGTTTCTTTCTGGTCTATGTGACTCTTGGTCTCTCTTCACATACAGAACCCCTTTAATATTTCTTGCTGGGCTGGCATGGTGGTCACAATTTTTTTTTTTTTTTTTTTTTTTTTTTACTTTCTGCTTGTCCTGAAAGCTCTTTATCTCTCCATCCATTCTGAATTACAGCCTTTCTGGATAAAGTATTTTTGGCTGCAAGTTCTTCTCATTTAGAACCCTGAATATGTCTTGCCAGATCTTCTGGCTTGCCAGGTTTCTGTGGACAGGTCTGAAGTTGTTCTGATATTCCTCCTTCCATATGTAAGGGGCCTCTTCTCCTGGCTATTCTCAGGATTGTTTCCTTGGCTGTAAGATTTGCAAGCTTCACTATTATATGTTTGAATGATGATCTATTTTTTCTTGATTTGGGAGGGGTTCTCTCTGTCACTTGGACTTGAATGCTTGTTTCCTTCCCAGATTAGGGAATTTCTCAGCTATGATTTGCTCAAATATACCTTCCAGCCCTCTCTCTCTCTCCACCCTCTCAGGGACCCCAATAATTCTGATATTGGAACTTTCATGCTATCATTAATCTCTCCAAACCTTTTCTCTTGTGCTACTAGAAGCCTATCTCTGTTTTCCTTGACTTCCTTCCTTTCCATCAGCTTATCTTCTAGATCACTTATTCTCTCTTCAACCTTATTTACCCTGGTGGTTAGAGTATCAGCTGAGACTGCATCTCATTCAGAGCATTTTTTTGCTTCTGTCTGATTAGATCTCATTTCTGCTCTTAGAGATTCTACATTGTCACTAATGCTTTTTCTTTTTCAAGCCTAGCTATTGACTTTATGATTACTATCCTGAATTTTATCTTTGACATCTTGCTTATATCCATATCCATTAATTCTGTGGCAGTGGACATTTTCTCTGTTTCTTTTCTTTGTTGAGAGTTCCTCCTTCTAGTCATTCTGTTGAGGTATGATAGAGTGAATGAGTAGAGACCAAAATATCAACTAAAATCCAAGCGAGATACACACTAGCATAATCTGGAGTGGTCAGAAGCCACCACCAAAAAAAACAAAGCCAAAAATGAAACACGAGAATAAAATTTTAATTTTTTTTTAAAAAAGAAAAGAAGAAGGAAGAGAAGGGGGACTATAATCTCTCAGATTGGACAAAGCAGGGTATTTCCATTGTTCCTGCATGCATTTTGACCTGTGTTAGAGGACACTATGTCCCAAACTTAGAAGGAAATTAAAATTTGTATATATATAAAGGTAAAATTGAATTGTGAAAAAATGCATATATTTATTAAAAATGTGCATCTGAAGAAATACAAATTAAAAAGCTATTGTGAAATAAAAGTTGATACGATAAACATCTAGTTGAAATGAGAAGGTAAAAAGGAAAAAAAAAACAGAAAATCATAAGAAGAAAAAAAGAAAAAAAAAAGAAAAGGAAAATTTTATCCAAAAAATAAACATGTTGTGAGTCCACACCTGGAGCTCAATATATAATGTTCCCTTGGCATTATAAATTATAATTCCCATTTATAATTCATTATAGATCCCAAGTTACCTCAGGATTTTACAGTTTTATGGGATTCATGGAATTGTCATCCAGCTGTTCTTCCAGCCTGTCTTCTGGGGCAAGGGCCTGACACACTGTTTCTCAGGTAACTCTGCCAGTGCAGAGTTGCTCCACCGTGCCCCCCCCCACCGCCATTTTGGTGCAGTAGGCCCAGTGGAAACTGATCTCTGTGTGCCTTTTCTTCCCTGGGGCTTTCCACTCCTCTTCAGAGAATTGGAGCAAAAATGGCCACAGCCAAACCTCTGGCCCAGAGCAGAAAATTCAGCCTCCCCTTTAATAAGCCCTCTAAGACAGTCTCCACATCAGTATGTGCCACCAAAAACCTCAGCCTCCTGTGGTGCACATCCACAGTAACTCTCTCAAAGGTAGTCCCAGGGACCAGGGAGGTTGACTGCCCTTTTGATTCTAAAACTGCACACACCCGAAACTCCTGGATCCTATCTTGGCACCCCTCTAAAGCCCTTTTCAGGCAGCTACCATTCTGTGAGTTTTTGCCTGGTCAAAGGTGCAGGTTCCAGATTTTGTCAGGCTTGCAAAAAACAGCCATTTTCCTGCATGTGGAGATCCAGATATATATTCTTACATTTCAGGCTGATTTCAAAATGATTTGGTAGATACCCAGCTAAATTCAGATGACTAGTGAAATGGAGTCTCCTACTCCTCTGTCATCTTCAGGGAACTCATTTTATAGCAGAAATAAACCACTTGCTTGCAATGAGTCTGAAGGTATCCTTAAAATTTCATATCCTGTATAATTCTCTATCTTCTGGAAAAGCGGTACCTAACAATTTAGACAGAAAAGGACTTTAGTAAAGATCTGTCAAGATCTGTCAAGAAAATGGCTACAGAGGCCTGGGTAACTCAGTTGGTTAAGTGTCTGCCTTCAGCTCAGGTCCTAGGATTGAGACCCACATAGAGCTTCACTGCTTGGTGAGGTGGATCCTCTTTCTCCCTCTCCCTCTGTTCCTTCCCCCTTCATTCTCCTTCTCTCTAATAAGTAAATAAAATATTAAAACAAAAACAAAAAGAAACTGGAGCTAAATGGCCAGAAGAATTGTCTTGACCCTTAAAAAGATCCAGAATATTCCAAATAGAAACCATCAATTGCCCACTTTTGAAATAGTGTTTGGACATTCAATGCCTCATGGTATCTCTAAACTTTCCATTCCTAGATTAAATGAACACTGTAGGAACTTAAGTGGACAATTTGATGCTATGACTAGCTACATATAAAAACTAACTTGTGTACTTGAAGTATATTGCCAACAGATAAAAAAAAAAGGCATCATCTCTACTGACAAGACTTGCCATCCCTTTCAACCAGGAGGCCAGGTACACATCAAGTCTATAGAAAAACATATGCTCTGTCACCTCTCTGGGAAAAATTTTATGAGGTATTCTAACCACCTACACTGTTACCAAAATAAAAGAAAAATTCTGAATTCATGGAAATCATGCCAACATATATACAGATTATCATTCCTGTAGTAACTGGAAGACATCCCTACAGTTCCAGGATTTTGAAATAGAAGGCATCGCAAAGTGGACAACTTTTCCTAACATCAAGAAACTTGGCTTTTACCTGTTTCCATTCTTTATAAGACTCCCTACCACACACAGACACACACACAGAGCTTGTTAATGAATATTTTTTCTTACCTATTTATTAAATATTTTTTAGAAGGCTGACTGGAGATTAATTTTTTAAATCTGTCCTACTCCCCCTCTAGGTTTTACATAATTCTCTTTCAATCTGTGTCTTGCTCCTATTAAGCCTTATTTTTTCAACAAGTCACATGCAATCTAAAGACTCATTTATGCTACTTTACCAAACCCTAGTGAATCCATCAGTTGATTGTGTCAACATTTGGATAGTGCAAAAGAACCTAAACAAAAAGTTCCTGCCCATGTGAATACCTGGTGGACTAAGCCTGGAAGATGGATAAATGCCAGGGTATAGTATCCACAACCAAAAAAAATCACTTAGTTTCTTCTTCTAGCGAGTTATTTGAACTGGGAAAACCTCTATAGAAGGTCAAGGACTGTACTTTATGCAGATAAAGACAATAGGTGAAAAAGTTTCCCTTTGTATTGAAAACAGACATTCCACTGGACCTTTCCTGGGTAACATACCAGGAAAATATTTCAATCAAGCCCTGTAGTTTGATTTCACAGACATTTTCAAGCTTTTCAGGGAGATTAAAATTGACTGTAGCACTATGTTTTATAGCACAGATGTTGAAAAATCACAAAATGTTTTGAATGGTTCACAGGCAACCTTTGTATAACTTGGGCTATCTCAGCTCCTCCCATGTTTAGACTGCCCAATACCCCATACTATATATGAATGGATAAAAATCTGGACTAACTTGGCCAGGTGATAAAACCAAGATTTATAGCTGCCAAAACTAGATTGAAGGCCTCCTTTTCCAGGCACTTTGCAATGTATTCTGCTCCTACAAACTAACAGAAGTGTATGGTAAGTGGAAATGTAGCAATGATAACATTACTTGTAGCAAATGTCAGAGAATGTCTCAGATGTGAAAAACTGTGAATTTCGCTCTGACTTTATCTTTCAATCACACTGGTCTTTTTTTCTTATGTGGCAACAAGGTATATAAAGTATTCCATCTAAATGGTCAGGATGATGTGGACTTGGATTCCTGGCTCCTCTGTCACCAGATATTCCACTTTAAATGCCAATCACATTAATCACAAACTCAGGTTCCTTTTTCATAAAGTCATGCCATGTCAACATATTGGATGAGAAATTGTAGAAAATCTGCTTCTGTATTACTACTCCAAGTTCTTTTCAATGCTGAGGACCTTATTTCTAAGCTTTGAGACTTAATGAATTCCCAAGAATTAAGACCCAGGAAAAGGCAATCTTAAATATTTCTATGGTAATAGAAAAAGAGTACAATGCCACTATGCAGACTTTTAAGCTACTCCAGTCAGAAGGTAACAACTAAGCCTCCAAAATCATGCTCTAGATACACTGACTACCCAGGAAGGGGTAGTGAAAAATGTTTTTATATAAATTAAACAGGACAAGTAATGTCTAACTTACATCTGTTAAAAAAGATTAATACTTTCTATCAGATAAATGAAACACAGCCATTTTATTGGACCGATCTATTCCCAATATTGAGAACTGCCTTAATGGGTTGTAGGGAGATGTGCTTCAATTTCTCCCCCATTTGTTCATTCTTCTAATCTGTGTATTTTTTTTCTCTCTTTGCAGATCTTTTACCAACTACTAAACTGATTCTGTTCTCCATGTCCATCAGCTCAAATTTTGTTATGTAAAACTTCCAAGGAAGTTTCAGAGGAGAAAACCAAACTGATGAGGTTTAGTGAAGGCCACCCAAATATACCACTGTGACATTTTGATCATTTTGAATTAAAGTTACTTAAGAAGGAGCTGGTACAAGAAGGACAATCAATCCTATGTTGTCCCCCTGAAAGCAGGAGATAAATCTCCCATGTGACAGGTACCTTCCTTGTACCAGAAGACAGAAAGACATCTTTATCACCAGAGATTTAAGACTGAAACAAACCTTGTTATACCTTTACCAATTTACCCCACACCCAAACTCCTTAGTTTTGTCAATTCTCCGTAAATATATTGTATCTTTGTCTAAAAGGTATAAAAGCTGCTTATTTTGGTCACTTCTTTGAGTCTTATGTTTTTGTGAGCTCCTGCACCTAGGAAATTAAAATTTGTTTCTTTTTTTCTTAATCTGTCTTATGTCAATTTAATTATTAGACCAGCCAAAGAACCAAGAAGGGAAGGAAGGAAACGTTTTCTTTCCCTATAAAATCATCACTTCTACATTTACTAAATGACAGTCTAATGTAAGAAACAACTTTTACTTCTCCTCCATTTATTTATTTAACAGACTCATGATTTCTGTTTTATTCATTGGTTTGTAATATGACATTCAAGTACTTATCTTGATACCCAAATTGTCTGAGATTTTGCCAGTAATAATTCTGTGTCCTTTGTCCTTTTAGTATATCTCCAACATTCTTTGAGCATTTCCTTAGTTTTTTATGTAGGAAGATGTTTCAGACTCACCTTGGACTTTTCTTACTGTAGTCATAAAATCAGCCTATTTTAGAGAGTCCTTGTTCCCCTTAGTGGAGGATGGTATTTAGAAACCAAGATCTGGGTGGTATGTGCTTGCTTATTGTTGTTAGTATGTTATTTCTTATTGGCCTTATGGGCAAAAAAAAGTAAGAAATATATTTATGTATATACATACATATGCATACACACATATTTATATATAGATAAACTTTATACCTACGCATACAGCTATTTACACATTGATGTGCATATAAGTGTATGTGAGCATCTTACAAGGACTTAGGCCATGTACTCAGCTCATTATTTTATGTGCCCCTCCTTGCTCCACTGTCCTACTTCTTCAGATACCATGTAATCCCTCCACACCACACCTCCTTTCACTCACCACACTATTTCTAGGTCACCAACATTCCCATGCTTGGAGGGAAAAGAAAGTCAAGGAAAGATAGGAAGGATGGGAAGACAGGGAGGGAAGAAAGAGCTTATCTTTATTGTTGTTGTTTTATTTTCTTCTTTACTTCTGTTTGAGAGATATAGAACACTTGGTTCCAAGTTTCCATAGAAATTATACAGTAGATGATGATCTCAAAGCCCCATTTTTGTGAGAAGCTGATTTGTCTAAACAAAGAGCCTCACCCACCAGCAGTTTTGGGTCTCCTTCTCATTTGGGTGACAGCACACTTCCTTTTTTGGTACACATCTCTCCCTTGCCTGAAGTTCTCTGAGTTCCAGTACTTGGAAGGATGAGTAATGCCACTGATTGAAATTGTTTCCATTTAACTGGGAAACAAATAGAATGACCCCTGTATTCATGGGAAGGACAGAACTAAAAATATCACTGGCTCTTACAGAGCTGCTTCTCAGTGACATTCAGGATAGGAAGGGTGAAATAAGGCCCCAGGAGACTGATGGTGACTGGCAGAAGCTCTGCTAGAGGTCTACTCACACCCCAGTTTTCTATTTAGACACCCAGGACTCTCTGATCCTTAAACAACGGCTCCAAGAAAGCTTTCCACTATAGTCAGTCAGTAGACAAAGGGCCAAAATCTGTTGGTTCATTTACAAGATCTTGAGTTTGGGGCCTTTTTCCAGGCAGTCTCAAGCTCTCTGGTCATGTGTTTATTTTCTGCACCCTGGTGGGCTGACATGATAAGGCTGTTAGGTCCCCTGCTGGATCTCATAAAGATTAAACCCAAGCCAGCGAAGTCTCTAGAAATCTCCCATATATTCCAAGGAAATGACTCCAGGGGCAGGGGTTCAACAAATGCTGAGACCATCCTAGTTCCAACAATAACTAGTTACAGAGCTTTGCAAAGCACTTTCTGTTTTCAGTTTCTGCATTTGGGAAACAAAGATAACAACATCTGATTCACCTCAAAACTTTTGTGACTGTCACAGGACATTAGGTATGAATATATTTTAAACAAATATCAAGTACTATTATCAAGACTCCAGTTTATTTAAACCTAAATGAATTGGCATCTACATGGTGCATTTCAAACAAGAAAGAACTTTCCGCATATTACAAAATTTATCCTTATTGAGAACTGCCTAATGCTTCAGAAAAGAAGCAAGAAGTTGCTGCAGCCAAGGTAAAAAATGTTGCTGCCTGTATTCTTCTCTAGGAATTTGATGGATTCCTTTCTCCCATTGAGGTCGTTCATCCTTTTTGAGTTTATTTTTGTGTATGGTGTAAGAAGGTGGTCCAGTTTCATTCTTCTGTATGTGGCTGTCCAGTTTTCGACATCTCTCATCATCAAGCAAATAGAAATCAAAATCACAATGAGATACTTCACACCTGTCAGAATGGCTAAAATCAAGACACAGGAAACAGTAGGTTTTGGCAAGGATGTGAGAACACTCTTACACTGTAGGTGGGATTGCAAACTGTACAGTCACTCTGGAAACCAGCATGGAGGCTCCTCAAAAAGTTAAAAATAAAACTACCCTACAATTCATCAATTGCATTACTAGGTATCAAAAAGAATGAAATCTTGCCATTTGCAATGATGTGGTTGGTGCTAGATGGTATTATGCTAAACGAAATAAGTCAGTCAGACAAAGACAAATATGCGATTTCACTCATACATAAAATTTAAGAAGCAGAAGATAACATAGGGAAAGGAAAGGAAAAATAAAATAATAAAACAGAGAGGGATGCAAACTATAAGAAACTCTTAACTATAGGGAACAAACTAAGAATTGCTGGATGGGAAGGGAAGCAGGTGAGGGCCAGGGTAACTGGGTGATGGGCATCAAGGAGGCCACTTGATTTAATGAGCACTGGGTGTTATATGTAACTAATGAATCACTAAACTCTACCTCTGAAACTAATAATACATTATATGTTAACTGATTTGAATTTAAATTTAAAAAAAGAAAAGAAAAAAGTCGCTGCCCTTTGTAATCTTCCAAATTCCTGGAGTTTTCTCTGTATAACTTGAAAGTCTAATTAAGAATATATATAGGGGAAAAAAAAAAAGAATACATATAGGGGACACCTGGGTGTCTCAGTCAGTTAAGCATCTGCCTTCAGCTCAGGTCATGATCCTGGAGTCCCAGGATCAAGTACCAAATCAGGCTCTTTGCTCAGCAGGGAGCCTGCTTCTCCCTCTGCCTTCCACATCCCTTGCTTGTGCTCTCTTTCTCTCCCTTCCTCTCTCTCTCTCTCTGACAAATAAATAAATAAATAAATAATATTTAAAAAGAATAAATATAGGGATGTCTTTGAGTGATTTTTGTTTGAAATATGGCACTTTTAGTCTGCATATTCATTCAAATATGCGTGCAAACAGATGTTTCTAATTTAGGAAAGGTTTATGCAGGTAAGTCTTTCATCCTTTTGTTCCTTATGTCTTGATTTTTCCCTAAAGATCATGCATATTTCTGAGGTAGGATCTTGCTTCTTAAGTTGTCTATTGTGTCTTTCAGGGTTTTATCTTGGTGACCTTCCTTTACATTATAGAGAGACTTTTCAGTTTTCTCATCTATATACATCATTCAGTTTCCTAAAGTGTCATTTTATTCTTTATTCCCTTCAAAGGGTATTTAAATTATTCTGTTGAATTTCTAATTTAGGGGAAAAACATTTATTCATATATATCCCTATTTATCCAGTCCTCTTGTGTTCTTATTTCAGCCTGTTCTTTATTATTTTCCCCCTATTTAATAGAGACTAGAGCTTCTCACATATTATTGATGGTAATAAATGGTTTTCTAAAAGTTTCTTCTTTTAGGGCGCCTGAGTGGCTCAGTGGATTAAGCTGCTGCCTTCAGCTCAGGTCATGATCTCAGGGTCCTGGGATTGATCCCCACATCGGGCTCTCTGCTCGGCAGGGAGCCTGCCTTCCCCCTCTCGCTCTGCCTGCCTCTCTACCTACTTGTGATCTCTGTCTGTCAACTAAATAAATAAAATCTTTAAAAAAAAATTTATTCTTTTAGAATTTCCTATAATTTCAGGATACTTGCACTCTTCAATCTTAATATAACATAGATAATAAATATATACATATGCTTTTTTAAAACAAATTTCATGTTGTTTTATTTCCTATATACTCAGATATAAGTGAAGAAACCCCAGTAGACTTATCTTTGACCAGCAGGCAGAGTGTGTGGTTCTCTCTGGCTCCACATTTCCCATACTAATGCAGTTGTGGCTTCTGAATGTTACAGAGAGGTAACAATTATGGAGTTAGAGCCTCTAAGCCAATTCCTAAAACTTATATGTTCCTCTACTGTGACTGCTTTGAACTAAAGTGGAATATTTTTATGTGTTACTTCCTAGGTTTCTGATAATTTGAACAGATGGAATATATTCAAAACCTACTGTTTGGGAGGGAGGAGTCAAGATGGCAGGGAAGTAGCAGGCTGAGACAACATTGGGTAGCAGGAGATCAGCTAGATAGCTTATCAAACCATTGAAAACACCTACAAATACAACAGGAAATCGAAGAGAAGAAGAGCAACAATTCTAGAAACTGAAAATCCATCACTTTCTGAAAGGTAGGACCTGCAAAGAAGTGAATCCAAAGCGACGGGAAGACAGACCGTGGGGGGAGGGGTCGGCTCCCGGCAAGCGGTGGAGCAACGGAGCACAAAATCGGGACTTTTAAAGGTCTGCTCCACGGAGGGACATCACTCCAGAGGCTAAACCAGGTGGAAACCCAAGCAGGGTCAGCGTAACCCCAGGTTCTGCGGGGTCACAGAAGGACGGGGGTGTCTGAGTGCTGCAGAGCTCGCAGATATTAGAGCAGGGAAGCCTGCTACAGCGACAAAGCCGAGGAGTGAGTTCTCAGCCCAGGGTTACCTTGTGCCGGTTGCAGGCTGGGGGGGCTCGGAGCGTGGACGGAGGCCACGGAGACGGAAGCAAATGGGCGCTTTTCTCCAAGTGCCAGCAATTGACAGCTTTACTCCAGGTGCGACTGGAGGTCAGAGAGGCAGAGGAGGTTGGGCGCTTTTCTCTGAGGGTGCACTGAGGAGTGGGACACCAAGCTTTCTGCTCCTCCGGGCCGGAGATTGGGAGGCCACCATCTTCATTCCCGTCCTCCAGAACTCTACAGAAAGCACTCAGGGAACAAAAGCTCCAGAAAGCAAACCCAAGCAGATTACTTGGCCAGCCCCTGGCAAGGGCGGTGCAATTCCGCCTATGGCAAAGACACTTGAGAATCACCACAACAGGCCCCTCCCCCAGAAGATCAACAAGAAACCCATCCAAAACCAACTTCACTCACCAAGAACAGCGGAATTCCACAGCAGGAGAAAGCAAATCTTATCTGGACAAAATGACAAGGCGGAAAAACTCACCTCAAAAAAAAGAACAAGAGGCCATACCGAAGGCTGGAGACCTAATCAATATGGACATTGGTAACATGACAGATCTAGAGTTCAGAATGACAATTCTCAAGGTTCTGGCCGGGCTCAAAAAAGGCATAGAAGATATTAGAGAAACCCTCTCCATAGAGATAAAAACCCTTTCTGGAGAAATAAAAGAACTAAAATCTAACCAAGTTGAAATCAAAAAAGCTATTAATGAGGTGCAATCAAAAATGGAAGCTCTCCCTGCTAGGATAAATGAGGCAGAAGAAAGAATTAGTGACATAGAAGACCAAATGACAGAGAATAAAGAAGCTGAGCAAAAGAGAGACAAACAACTACTGGACCACGAGGAGAGAATTCGAGAGATAAGCGACACCATAAGACGACACAACATTAGAATAATTGGGATTCCAGAAGAAGAAGAGAGATAGAGGGGAGCAGAAGGTATATTGAAGACAATTATTGGAGAGAATTTCCCTAATATGGCAAAGGGAACAAACGTCAAAATCCAGGAGATGCTAAGAACGCCCCTCAAAATCAATAAAAATAGGTCCACACCTCGTCACCTGATAGTAAAATTTACAAGTCCTAGCGACAAAGAGAAAATCCTGAAAGCAGCCCGGGAAAAGAAGTCTGTAACATACAAGGGTAAAAACATTAGATTGGCAGCAGACCTATCCACAGAGACCTGGCAGGCCAGAAAGAATTGGCATGAGATATTCAGAGCACTAAATGAGAAAAACATGCGGCCAAGAATACTATATCCGGCTAGGCTATCATTGAAAATAGAAGGAGAGATAAAGAGCTTTCAGGACAAACAAAAGCTGAAAGAATTTGCAAACACCAAACCAGCTCTACAGGAAATATTGAAAGGGGTCCTCTAAGCAAAGAGAGACCCTAAAAGGAGTAGATCAGAAAGAAACAGAGGCAATATACAGTAACAGTCACCTTACAGGCAATACAATGGCACTAAATTCATATCTCTCAATAGTTACCCTGAATGTTAATGGGCTCAATGCCCCAATCAAAAGACACAGGGTATCAGAATGGATAAAAAAACAAAACCCATCAATATGCTGCCTACAAGAAACTCATTTTAGACCCGAAGACACCTCCAGATTTAAAGTGAGGGGGTGGAAAACAATGTACCATGCTAATGGACATCAGAAGAAAGCTGGAGTGGCAATCCTTATATCAGATCAATTAGATTTTAAGCCAAAGACTATAATAAGAGATGAGGAAGGACACTATATCATACTCAAAGGGTCTGTCCAACAAGAAGACCTAACAATCTTAAATATCTATGCCCCTAACATGGGAGCAGCCAACTATATAAACCAATTAATAACAAAATCAAAAAAATACATTGACAGTAATATAATAATAGCAGGGGACTTTAACACTCCCCTCACTGAAAAATGGACAGATCATCTAAGCAAAAGATCAACAAGGAAATAAAGGCCTTAAATGACACACTGGACCAGATGGACATCACAGATCTATTCAGAACATTCCATCCCAAAGCAATTGAATATACATTTTTCTCTAGTGCACATGGAACATTCTCCAGAATAGACCACATCCTGGGTCATAAATCAGGTCTCAACCGGTATCAAAAGATGGGAATCATTCCCTGCATATTTACAGACCACAATGCTCTGAAGCTAGAACTCAATCACAAGAGGAAATTTGGAAAGAACACAAACACATGGAGACTAAATGGCATCCTTCTAAGAAATGAATGGGTCAACCAGGAAATAAAAGAAGAATTAAAAAATTCATGGAAACAAATGAAAACGAAAACACAATGGTTCAAAATCTGTGGGACACAACAAAGGCAGTCCTGAGAGGAAAATATATAGCGGTACAAACCTTTCTCAAGAAACAAGAAAGGTCTCAAATACACAACCTAACCCTACACCTAAAGGAGCTGGAGAGAGAATAACAAAGAAAGCCTAAACCCAGCAGGAGAAGAGAAATCATAAAGATCAGAGCAGAAATTAATGAAATAGAAACTAAAAAAACAATAGAACAAATCAATGAAACTAGGAGCTGGTTCTTTGAAAGAATTAATAAGATTGACAAACCCCTTGCCAGACTTATCAAAAAGAAAAGAGAAAGGATGCAAATAAATAAAATCATGAATGAAAGAGGAGAGATTACAACCAACACCAAAGAAATACAAACAATTATAAGAACATACTATGAGCAACTCTACACCAACAAATTCGACAATCTGGAAGAAATGGATACATTTCTAGAGACATATATACTACCACAGCTGAACCATGAAGAAATAGAAAGCCTGAACAGACCCATAACCTGTAAGGAGAATGAAACAGTCATCAAAAATCTCCAAACAAACAAAAGTCCAGGACCAGATGGCTTCCCAGGGGAATTCTACCAAACATTTAAAGAAGAATTAATTCCTATTCTCCTGAAACTGTTCCAAAAAATAGAAATGGAAGGAAAACTTCCAAATTCATTCTATGAGGCCAGCATCACTTTGATCCCAAAACCAGACAAGGATCCCATCAAAAAAGAGAATTACAGTCCAATATCCTTGATGAACACAGATGCGAAAATTCTCACCAAAATACTGGCCAATCGGATCCAACAGTACATTAAAAGGATTATTCACCACGACCAAGTGGGATTTGTTCCAGGGCTGCAATGTTGGTTCAACATCTACAAATCCACCAATGTGATACAATACATTAATAAAAGAAAGAATAAGAACCATATGATACTCTCAATAGATGCTGAAAAAGCATTTGACAAAGTGCAGCATCCCTTCCTGATTTAAACTCTTCAATGTGTAGGGATAGAGGGCACATACCTCAATATTATCAAAGCCATCTATGAAAAACCCACCGCAAATATCATTCTCAATGGAGAGAAACTGAAAGCTTTTCCGCTAAGTTCAGGAACACAGCAAGGATGTCCGTTATCACCACTGCTGTTCAACATAGTCCTAGAAGTCCTAGCCTCAGCAATCAGACAACAAAAAGAAATTAAAGGCATCCAAATTGGCAAAGAAGAAGTCAAATTATCACTCTTTGCAGATGATATGATACTATATGTGGAAAACCCAAAAGGCTCCACTCCAAAACTGCTAGAACTTGTACAGGAATTCAGTAAAGTGTCAGGATATAAAGTCAATGCACAGAAATCAGTCGCATTTCTTTACACTAACAACAAGACAGAAGAAAGAGAAATTGAGGAGTCAGTCCCATTTATAATTGCACCCAAAACCATAAGATACCTAGGAATAAATCTAACCAAAGAGGCAAAGAATCTTTACTCAGAAAACTATAAAGTACTCATGAAAGAAATTGAAAAAGACACAAAGAAATGGAAAAATGTTCCATGCTCCTGGATTGGAAGAACAAATATTGTGAAAATGTCTATTCTACCTACAGCAATCTACGCATTTAAAGCAACCCCTATCAAAATCCCATCCATTTTTTTTCAAAGAAATAGAACAAATAATCCTAAAATTTATATGGAACCAGAAAAGACCTCGAATAGCCAAAGGAATATTGAGAAAGAAAGCCAAAGTCGGTGGCATCACAATTCCAGACTTCAAGCTCTATTACAAAGGTGTCATCATCAAGACAGTATGGTACTGGCACAAAAACAGACATATAGAACAATGGAACAGAATAGAGAGCCCAGAAATAGACCCTCAACTCTATGGTCAACTGATTTTCGACAAAGGAGGAAGGAATGTCCAATGGAAAAAAGACAGCCTCTTCAACAAATGGTGCTGGGAAAATTGGACAGCCACATGCAGAAAAATGAAATTTGACTATTTCCTTACACCACACACACGAAAATAGAGTCAAAATGGATGAAGGACCTCAATGTGAGAAAGGAATCCATCAAAATCCTTGAGGAGAATGCAGGCAGCAGCCTCTTTGACCTCAACCGCAGGAATTTCTTCCTAGGAACATCGCCAAAGGCAACAGAAGCAAGGGCAAAAATGAACTATTGGGATTTCATCAAGATCAAAAGCTTTTGCACAGCAAAGGAAACAGTTAACAAAACCAAAAGACAACTGACAGAATGGGAGAAGATATTTGCAAACGACATATCAGATAAAGGACTAGTATCCAAAATCTATAAAGAGCTTAACAAACTCAACACCCAAAGAACAAATAATCCAATCAAGAAATGGGCGGAGAACATGAACAGACATTTCTGCAAAGAAGACATCCAGATGGCCAACAGACACATGAAAAAATGCTCCACATCACTCGGCATCAGGGAAATACAAATCAAAACTACAATGAGATACCACCTCACACCAGTCAGAATGGCTAAAATTAACAAGTCAAGAAATGACAGATGCTGGCGAGGATGTGGAGAGAGGGGAACCCTCCTACACTGTTGGTGGGAATGCAAGCTGGTGCAACCACTCTGGAAACCAGTGTGGAGGTTCCTCAAAAAACTGAAAATAGAGCTACCCTATGACCCAGCGATTGCACTACTGGGTATATATCCTAAGATACAAACGTGGTGCTCCAAAGGGGCATGTGCACCCGAATGTTTATAGCAGCAATGTCCACAATAGCCAAACTATGGAAAGAACCTAGATTTCCATCAACAGATGAATGGATAAAGGAGATGTGGTATATATACACAATGGAATACTATGCAGCCATCAAAAGACATGACATCTTGCCATTTGCGACGACGTGGATGGAACTAGAGGGTATCATGCTTAGCGAAATAAGTCAATTGGAGAAAGACAATTATCATATGATCTCTTTGATATGAGGAAGTGGAGATGCAATGTGGAGGGGTTAGGGGGAGGTAGGAAATGACAAAATGAAAGAAGATGGGATTGGGAGGGAGACAAACCATAAAAGACTCAATCTCAAAAAACAGTCTGAGGGTTGTTGGGGGGAGGGGGGATGGGAAAGGGTGGTGGGGATATGGACATTGGGGAGGGTATGGGCTATGATGAGTGCTGTGAAAAGTGTAAATCTGGTGATTCACAGACCTGTACCCCTGGGGATAAAAATACATTATATGTTTATTAAAATAAATAAATTAATTAAAAAAAAACCCTACTGTTCTCAGATTGCACTACTTCCAGGGCTTTAGGTCTTGTTCATTGCTTATATTGATTTAATTGTAAGGACTGCAGATGGTCCTTACCTTTCATAAGATAAAAGTTTTTATAACATGTTTTTGTACATTATTTCCCAAGTCCTACATGTACTCAAATTTTTCGATTATATAATGGTTGGTATACACACACACACACACACACACACACATACACACACACACCATACAGGCAGGGTACAGTAGCTTATGTTATAATAAGAGATGACTCTCAATAGGGTTGGGATTCATAATTCAATTACAGAGAAGGGCTAATTTGTGTAACCACTAAATCAAGCTATATATGTGATATGTATGTGTTATCTATATATAAAACATAAGAGTACATTACTGGGACACTTGGGTGGCTCAGTCAGTTAAGCATCTGCCTTTGGCTTAGATCATGATCTCAGGGTCTTAGAATATAGTGCAGCATTGGGTTCCCTGCTCAAGGGAAGACTGGTTTTTTACTCTCTCTCTGCCCCTCCCTGTGCTCTCTCCCAGATAATTCTCCCAGAATCTTGTAGTTTTCATTTTCTTGCTCTAAAGAAATGTCTAATATCACATGTAAATACCTCTTCAATTACTTAGTTTTGTCTTTATCCATTATATTCAGACTCTTGTTTACACACTGACACACAAAATTTTAAGGTTTGCTCACTGTTACTGCTTCTGAATCAAGTTATTGTTTTAGCACTATCATCATCTTTGCATCTATAAGTGTTTGTGAAATTATTTGAATATTTTAGTTAATCCTTAAGTTCATAAATGGAGTAAAAAATGGGAAAATAAGTGTTTATGGTAATAGTAGGAAGTAAAGGACTTAAAAACTAAATACAAGAATGGAAATAATTAGAAATATCAAAATTTGTTATTTTAGCCTTAATGAGATGTTTATTTTTTAAATTTTGTATATTTAAGCCAGAAAAATAAAATAAATGAATTCTAGATATATATCCAAAAGATGGAGTATGATTAAATAAGATATTAATTGTCTTTTATACATATTTATAAGCATGACTTATGCTCAAAATTAAAGGGCTATATATGCATTCTTTCCAAGGTGCAATTAACCAGGGCTCCTTCACTTCCCTCAGTTTTCTAAGTGGATTTTTAGAAATACAGACTTCATGTCACTATAGGAGAAGAAAGGTAGCACTGTAGAGGCAGGGTAGGAGAATTACTGGTTAACTCAAACTTAGCTGGCCCATTTTATGGGTAGTAAAAATTTTGTCTTTTTTACCTAGGGCAAATGTAATGGAAAGATGGAACACAAGGTGGGTTTTTGTTGTCCTTGGTTTTGTTTCTGTATTTGTTTTTGTATAAGCAATCTCTAAGTGTTAATGATGGTAGAACAGTAAGTTTTATCTCTATTTTTCATTTTCAGGAGTTGGAATAACTTTACTATTTGTGGGAATCCTCAAAATTATCCAGCATTGTTTTATTTTTGTATTTTTCTTTGCATCTTTTTGGTTATTTTAGTTCAGAAAGCAGAAACGTTGAAGGGAAGGTTATCCAGATGCCATTTCTAATGAAAAGTCAACAGTTAATATTTGTAAGGAGAACAAATACAGCATTAAATATAGTAGTTCAAATCATTTAAAAACTCTTATTCCAATTCAGTTTCCCATCAATGCTCTAGGAGGGAAGGGTCAATTTGGAAAACTCTTGTATTTCACATTATGACCTCTACATTCAGTGGGCATGAGAAAAAGGGCATGAGCAGAGTCGTAGTAATGTATTTTACACTGAACTTAATCATATGGGTCATCTTTCCAGGCATGGCTTTGTTGAATCTTGACCAGACGTTGAGTATTTAGTAAAAATTCAATGTAGATAATATTCTGTTAATCTAGGAAATAACAGGAGCCACCAGGCCATTCTGGCACCTAAAAATACTGACTTTTTTTGTTTTCCATTTTGGGGCCTATATTCCTTTTTAATTTTTTTTTAAATTTAAATTCAATTTGGATAACATATAGTGTATTATTAATTTCAGGGACAGAATTAGTGGTTCATCAGTTGCATATAAGCCCACATGCTCATTATATCAAGTGACCTCCTTAATGCCCTTCACTGATTTACATCATGCTCCATCCACCTCCCCTCGAGCAACATGAAGTTTGTTTCCAATTCTTAAGAGGCCTATATTCTAAAGATGTTTCCTTATATACTGATACGTTTTCAGATCTTTCTTTTTTCAGCCCTTTTGTTTCAATCTATTGTGGTGGTGCCTCACTTTGTTTGTTTGTTTGTTTTCCAATATTCCAAAATACATTGTTTATGCACCACACACAGTGCTCCATGCAATACATGCCCTCCTTAATACGTACCACCAGGCTCGCCCATCCCCTCAACCCCTCTCCCTAATAAAACCCTCACTTTTTTTCTCAGTCCAGTCTCTCATGCTTTGCTTACCACTCCGATCTCCCCCGATTCACTTTTCCTTTCCTTCTCCTGATGTCCTCATGTTATTCCTTAAGCTTCACGAGTGAAACCATATGATAATTGGCTTTCTCTGCTTGACTTATTTCACTTAGCATAATCTCCTTCAGATCCACCCATGCTGACACAAAAGCTGGATATTCATCCTTTCTGATGGAGGCGTAATATTCCATTGTGTACATGAACCGTATCTTCTTCATCCATTCATCTGTTGAAGGGCATCTTGGTTCTTTCCACAGTTTGGTGACTGTGGTCAGTGGTGCTATGAACATTGGGGTACATATGGCCCCTCTTTTCACTGCATCTGTATCATTGGGGTAAATACCCAGTAGTGGAATTGCAGGGTCATAGTTAGCTTTACTTTTAATTTCTTAAGGAATCTCCACATTGTTTCCCATAATGGTTGCACAAACATACATTTTCACCAACAGTGTAAGAGGGTTCCCCTTTCTCCACATCTCTACAACACTTGTTTCCTGTCCTGTTAATTTTGGCCATTCTAACTGGTGTAAGGTAGTATCTCAATGTGGTTTTGATTTGAATTTCCCTGATGGCTAATGAGGATGAATATTTTTTCATGGGTTTGTTAGCCATTTGTATGTCTTCTTTGGAGAAGTGTCTGTTCATGTCTTCTGCCCATTTTTTTACATGATTATCTGTTTTTGGGGTGTTGAGTTTGAGGAGTTCTTTATAGATCTTGGATACCAGCCCTTTGTCTGTAGTGTCATTCGCAAATATCTTTTCCCATTCCGTGGGTGGCCTCTTTGTTGTGTTGACTGTTTCCATTGCTGTGCAGAAACTTTTGATCTTGCTGAAGTCACAAAAGTTCATTTTCACTTTTGTTTCCTTTGCGTTTTGAGACATTTCTTGAAAAAAGTTGCTGTGGCCGATGTCAAAGAAGTTACTGCCCATGTTCTCCTCTAGGATTTTGATAGATTCCTGCCTCATGTTCAGGTCTTTTATCCATTTCGAGTTTATCTTGTTAATGGTGTAAGACAATGGTCAAGTTTCACTCTTCTATATGTAACTATCCAATTTCCCCAGCATCAGTTATCGAAGAGGCTGTCTTTATTCCACTGGATATTTTTTCCTGCTTTGTCGAAGATTATTTGACTATAGAGTTACGGATGCATATCTGGACCCTCTGCTCTGTTCCACTGGTCTGTGTCTGTTTTTGTGCGAGTACCATGGTGTCTTGGTGATCACAGCTTTGTAGTAAAGTTGGAAATCAGGCAACATGACGCCCCCTGCTTTGTTTTTCTTTTTCAACATTTCCTTGGCAATTCAGGGTCTTTTCTGGTTCCACACAAATTTCAGGATTGTTTGTTCCAGCACTTTAAAAAATGCCGGTGAATTCGGATTGGGATGACATTGAACGTGTAGATTGCTCTGGGTGGTATAGGCATTTTTACATTATCTATTCTTCTGATCCATGAGCATGGAATGGTCTTCCATCTTTTTGGGTCTTCTTCAATTTCTTTCATGAGTGTTCTGTAGTATCTTATGGTTATTCTTGCTATAGTAAATGGGGTTGATTCTCTAATTTCCCTTTCTATATTTTCATTGTTAGTGTATAAGAAAACACCTGATTTCTGTGCATTGATTTTGTATCCTGCCACAATCCTGAATTGCTGTATGAGTTCTAGTGGTTTGGAGGTGGAGTCTTTTGAGTTTTCCATAGAAGTATCATGTCATCTGTGATGAGAGAGAGGTTGACTTCTTCCTGGCCACTTTGAATACATTCTGTTTCTTTTTGTTGTCTGCTTGCTATTGCTAGAATTTCTAGTACTATGTTGAACAACAGTGGCGAGAGTGGGCATTCTTGTCATGTTCCTGATCTCAGTGGGAAGGCTCTCAATGTTTCCCCATTGAGAATGATATTTGCTGTGGGTTTTTCATAGATAGATTTTATGAAGTTGTCCCTCTATCCCTATACTTTGAAGAGTTTTAATCACGAACGGTTGTTGGATTTTGTCAAATGCTTTTTCTGCATCAATTGAGAGGACCGTGTGGTTCTTCTCCCTTCTCTTACTGATTTGTTTTATCATATTGATTGATTTGCAAATGTTGAACCATGCTTGGATCCCAGGGATAAATCCCACCTGGTCATAGTGGATAATCTTTTCAATGTACTGTTGAATCTTATTAGCTAGGATCTTGTTGAGAATCTTGGTATCCATATTCATCAGGGAAATTGGTCTGAAATTCTCCTTTTTGATGGGGTCTTTGTCTGGTTTGGGGATCAGGCTAATGCTGGCTTCATAGAATGAGTCTGGAAGTTTTCCTTCTGTTTCTATTTTTTTGAAACAGCTTTGGGAAAATAGGTATTATTTCTTCTTTGAATGTTTGGTAGAATTCCCTCAAGGAATCTGTCAGGTCCTAGACTCTTGTTTTTTGGAAGGTTTTTGATCAATCTCATTACTAGTTATATTCCTCTATTCAGGTTGTCAATTTCTTCCTGTTTCAGTCTTAGAAGTTTGTAGGTTTCCAGGAATGCATCCATTTCTTCTACGTTGCTCAACTTATTGGCATATAGCTGTTGATAATAATTTCTGATGATTATTTCTATTTCCTTGGTGTTTGTTGTGATCTCTACCTTTTCATTGATAATTTTATTAATTTGGGTCCTCTCTCTTTTCTTTTGGATTAGTTTGGCCTGTGGTTTATCAATCTTCATAATTCTTTCCAGGAACCAGCTTCTAGTTTCGTTGATGTGTTCTACTATATCTCTAGTTTATAACTCATCGATCTCTTCTCTAATCTTGATTATTTCCCTTCTTGTGTGTGGGGTTGGTTTAATTTTTTTGTGGATTCTCCAGTTCTTTAAGGTGTAAAGAGAGTTGGTGTATTCGGGATTTTGTCCTTTTTTTTTTTTTTTTTTTAATGAGACTTGGATGGTTGTGTATTTCCCCCTTAGGACGGCCTTTGCCATATCCCATAGGGTTTGGATGAATGTGTCTTCTTTCTCATTGGTTTTCATGAGTTGTTTAAGTTCTTCTTTGATTTCCTGATTGATCCAAACATTCTTGAGCAGGATGGTCTTTAGCTTCCAAGTGTTTGAATTCCTTCCAAACTTTTTCTTGTGGTTGAGTGCCAGTTTCAAAGCATTGTGATCTGAGAATAAGCAGGGAATAATCTGTCTTTTGGTATCAGCTGAGCCCTGATTTGTGACCCAGTATGTGGTTTATTCTGGAGAAAGTTTCATGCTCACTCGAGAAGAATGAGTATTCTGTTGTCGTAGGGTGGAATGTTCTGTATATATCTGTGAGGTCCATCTGGTCCAATGTGTCATTCAAAGCCCTTGTTTCTTTATTGATTTTCTGCTTAGATGATCTGTCTATTGATGAGAGTGGCATGTTAAGGTCCCTTACAATTAATGTGTTTATATGTATTTGACTCTCTATTTTGGTTAACAGTTGGCTTATGTAGATGGCTGCTCCCCTATTGGGGGCATAAATATTTACAATTTTTAGATCTTCTTGATGGATAGACCCTTTAAGAATGACCTAGTGTCCTTCTGTATCTCTGACTACAGTCTTCAGCTTAAAATATAATTTATCTGATATGAGAATTGCTACACCTGCTTTCTTTTGAGGTCTGTTGGCATGAAAGATGGTTCTCCATTCCTTCACTTTCAGTCTGGATGTACCCTTAGGTTCAAAATGGGTCTCTTGTAGACGGGTCCTGTCATTTTATCCTGTCTCAACACTTTGCTGTTTTATGGGAGCATTTAGGCTGTTCACCTTGAGAGTGATTATTGATAAATAAGGTTTTTTTTGACATCATGTCGCCTGAAAAGTCCTTGTTTCTATATATCGTCTCTGTAAATTTCTGTTCTATGTCACTCTTTGGTTCTTTCTTCTTTTAGAGGACCCCCCCGCCCTTAATATTTCTTGTAGCACCACCTTGGTGGTCACACACTCTTTTCAACCTTGGTGACCTTGGAAGCCCTTTATCTCTCCATCCATTCTGAATATCAGCCTTGCCAGATAAAGTATTCTTGGCTGCGTGTTCTTCTCATTTAGTGCCCTGAATATGTCTTGCCAGCCCTTCCTGGCTTGCCGGGTTTCTGTGGACAGTTCTGACATTATTCTGATATTCCTTCCTCTGTACGTAAGGAGTCTCTTCCCCCTAGCTGCCCTTACGATCTCTTATCTAAAATTATGATTTGCAAATTTCACAATTAAGTGTCTGGATGTCTTTCTAGATTCATTGATCTTGGGAGGTGTCCTTTCTGCCTCTAGGACACGAACACTTGTTCCTTTCCCCAGACTAGGGAAGTTTTCATCCAGAATTTGTTTATCTATGTCTTTTAGTCTTCTCTCTTTCTCCACCCCCTCAGGGATCCCAATAATTCTGATGTTGGAACATATCATGGCATCATTTATTTCCCTAATTCTGTTTTTATGGCTTCTAAGCTGTTTGTTCCAGGCCTCCTCCTGATCCTTCTTTTCTTTCAGTTTGTCTTCTAGATCACTAATTTGATCTTCTGCCTCATTTGCCCTAGCTGTTAGAATATTTACATTAGAGTGGATCTCATTGATAACATTTTTTGGTACTGCCAGATCAGTCCTCACTTCTGCCCTTAGAGTTTCTATGTTGCCACTAATGGTTTTCTCCAACCTAGCCATTGCCTGGATAATTGCTACCCTGAATTCCTTTTCCTACATACTGTTTAGGTCCATATCCACTAGTTCTGTGGCAGAGGTCACAGTCTCTGAATTTTTCCTCTGTGGGGTGTTCCTCTTCTTAGTCATTTGGTGAGAGGTGGTTGAGGGGATGTATAGCTGAATATATCAACCATGCTCTAGGCAAGGTACACTCTGGAAAATTTCAGAGCAATTGGAAGTCACCACCAAAAAGAAAGAAAAAAGAAAAAAAAAGAGAAAAAGAAAAGAGAAATCCAGCTAAAATGAGCCCCAAAAATAATATATATAAGGTACATAAACAAAAACACCGACAAAAGTAAAAGACAAGAAAGAAAAAGAACACCCCAGCCAAAATGAACCCCAAGAATAAGATTTCTATAGTGCAAAAACAAAAACAAATACACAGAAACAGTGACAGAAGAATAAGGTAGGAAGATGGTTAGAAACCCTCGACGTGGGCAAATGTTATTTCAGTTCTTTCTGGGTGAATCTTGTTATCTTTGTTAAAAGACTCAACTTTCCAGAGATATAGGGAAATTAAAACTGGTTTATATATAGGAGTACTATTGAATAGGGAAAAAGGATTACCTTGAGGCTTATATCGATTTGTTCAAAGAGAGAGAGAAAGAGAGAGAGAAAGAAAAGAAAAAAGAAAAGAAAAAAAGAAAAGAAAAAGAAACACAGGTATATGCATGAGAAATTCAAGTTAAAAAGTTATTATGAATATATTGTATTAAACCTCTAGTTGTAATGGTAAGTAGGTTAAAAAAATAAAAGAACAAAAATCATGGGAACGAATTAAAAAAAAAGAAAAAGAAAAAGAAAGAAAGGTTTTATCTATGAAGCATACAGGTTTGGGGGCAATACTGGGAGATTAATATATTGTTTTCCCCTGATGTTTTACATTTTTATGGGGATCCTGTGGTGGTTGTCCTCTTGTTCTTTTGGCTTGTCTTCTGGGGGCGGGTCCTGCCACATTGTTTTCAGTCCTGCTTGGGCTGAGTTGCTCTGACCCCTACCAAGGGGTAGAGCTCTGTGGAAACCGGTTTTCCAGGTTTTTGTTCTCTGGAAGTTTTGTTCTTTGGTAGCCTTTTGTGGCTTTTTGGAGGTTTAGCGGAAAGCAAACTGTCCACACCCAGACCTCTGCCTCAGAGAGAAGCCTCAGACTGCTCCCCTCTGGGTGGTCCAGAGCACACAAACTCCCCCTCTGCAAACTCCGCTGAACACCACAGCCTCCCACAGGCAGTGTGCACACCCAGCCACTGTCTCAGTGGTTGCCCAAGGTTTGTCTCTGCACTCCCATGACACTGAAACCATGAGCGATATTGGTCTTGGCATGCCCAAACCCTGGTGGCTGCTGTTGCTGGGATTGCTGTCTGGGGTCCACGCCCACACCCATGCCCAGGCGCTCTCACCTTGTAGAGGCACAGGCTGCAGAAGGCTGTGGGATAAGGACCCCTGCCCTGAATCCACACTGTGTTCTCTCAGGAGCAGACTGGGTGTTCTCAGACCCCACAGCCACACAGGTCACAGATGGCAGCCAGCCCAGAGACCGTGGGCCAGTGCCCATACCAGGCTTTCTCAGGTGTGGGCAGGGGTGCACCCAACCCAAGTGGTGGTGCAAGCAGTGGAAAGCTGCAGGCTCAGGCATCATGGACTGAACTCCCTGCTGGTCTCTCTCTGGCATGGGTAGTCATGGATGGTAGCTGTCCTGGGACCACAGTCTTCAGCCTGTACTGGTGACTGCCCAATTGCACCAGTTGCCCCTCAAGATGTTTTGCCCTTTTTGAGTGCTTTTAACCAGTCACCAAGTTAATGCTAGTCCCCAATCACAGGGCACTTTTGTATTGGGGTATTACTTTCCAACGGGTCACTTCTGGTGGCTCCCTGATCCTTTGGTTTATCCTCCAATATCAGTCCGAGGGTTCCCACTCTGCGTTACATCTCCAGTGATGTCTTCTGCCCCCATAGAAATCCAGAAGTGTATAATCTTACATCTCATGCTGATTTTGTGGGTGTTCAGATTGTTCTGGTAGATATTTAGCTCACTTTAGGGGACGGGTTGAAACAGGGTCTTCTATTTCTCTGCCATCTTGCCCTTCCCCCCCAAACAGTAAATTTTAACAATCATTTTAAGAAAGCTTTTGATTATCGCTTATCAAGTGTTTATACTGAACATTATAACTTAAATTATCACCCTATATAAAACTTGATCATATTTTTACAATCATTTTAAACTGCTTTTATAAGCACTTATAAGTACTTATTTTGAAGCACTTGGAATGTCAAAATTGAAAAGCAAAACTCTTTTACTTAACCACTCCCCTTAATGTAATAAATTAAGTTTAATAACACTGTGAATCCTAAATTCCCTTAAACATCCCACTATTGTTTACTAACTTGTACTCTTATCCTATTTTCCTAAAAATTCAAGAACAACATAAATTACTTAATAACACATGTCCAATTGGACTCATGAAGGTAATCTCTCAGATACACATGAATATAACAAATTTCCTTAAACATAGCACAAAATATACAAATGATTCCTAAATTTAGCCATGAATTATTACAGAATGTTTTATTTGTTATCTCTCTAAATACAATTCTGAGCATTCCCAGGGTTAAAAGTTTGAGTATTTCTGGCAAATTGGGCTTGCTTTCTCCAATCATAGTCTTTTATCCAGTATAAGAAAGCTGATATGGTAGGCATTCTTCAAAGATGGCTTTCTCTATAAACTATGCCTCTTGCAATCCACACCTTTGTGTAGTCCCTCCTTTTAGAATCTGTGACTTGATTGTAAATACTAGAATGTGACAGTAATGAAGTTTTGTTGCCCCCCCCTTCATCTCTTTGAATTTTCACTCTGAAGGAGGCCAGCTGGTATGTAAGAAATTTGACAGCCAGACCACCACGCCTCAGAAAAGCCCAAACTAGTCACAAGCAGATGTCATATATGGATATAGGGAGGGATGCCTGGTCAACTTGACCTCTCCCAGCCCACAACAATGTACATCACCCCAGTTGCAGTTCCAGGTACTGCCTTCCGAATCAAACCATCCCCGGGGAATCTGTCTGAATTCTTAACCTGTATATAAATTTTTGAAATACAAGAATAACACTTTTTTTAGCCATTAAGTTTTAGGGTAGTTTTTTATACAAGAAAGATAACTGGAACACCTGCAAAGTGATTGAGCCAATAAAAGACCTGCTGAGCCCCTTCTTATGGCTTTTATATCATGGGATTCCAAGCCCATCTCTCTCTGTTGGGGTTCCATCATCTTATTTATGTATTTATTCCTCTATCCTATTTATATTATTTCCTAAATCTTCAAATTTATTTGAGTCAATCAGCATACAAACTGAAGGTTACAAAAACTTCCCTTTTGGTGTGGTTGGATCTTGCTTTTGTTTGTTAGTTAATTTATTTTCTTTTAGTCTGGACTAAAAATTTCACAGAAATTAAATGACATCTGATTGGACTCTGCTTTCCTTTCTTTGTCAGGTCCCAACACCACAATATTAAAATCGGTTAATGAGGACTCCTGCCTCTGACAGTGTGCAGAGTCCCCTAAATCAGCAATTCAGGGCAGTACTTCCGTGAGGTAGAAAGCTTGGCCTCAACTCCGACCTACTGTTACCATGAGACTGGCAGCTGGAGGACAGCTTTGCTCAAAAGACACTAGAGATATAGTGCTTATGGACTTGAAACTTTTTAGGGTTTGAGACCTACAGAATATATTACAGGCTTTGAAATATGCTGACAAATTGACAAAATCCAAATAGAAATCTATTTAATTAAATGCCCACAAATACATGTTAACTTTATTAAACACTGAATTTAGTACTTTAAAAAAAACTCAGGAAACAAACAGGGTTGCAGGGTGGTGGGAGGAGGGATTGGGTGGCTGCGTTATGGACACTGGGGAGAGTATGTGCAATGGTGAATGTTGTGAATTGTGTAAGATTGATGAATCACAGACCTGTACCCCTGAAGCAAATCATACATTATATGTTAATAAAAAATTTTCATTACATTTAGCACAATTTCAAGTTAAATGTTTTTTTTTTCTTATTTTACAAGAATTCCTGAGAATGTACCAGGAGTGCCAAAACATTAGTAATTCACAAAATAAATTAAAAAAAATCAAAAGTAAAAATATAAATATACTTTAAATTTTTAAAATTATATTAATGTGGACTAAGGTACATTACAATATTTTCATGATGTGAATAGTACTCCCACAAATAGGAATTTGAAATCTCTATTTGGGGGGCAACTGGGTGGCTCAGTGGGTTAAAGCCTCTGCCTTTGGCTCAGGGATCAAGCCTGGGATTTGTCCTGGGATCAAGCCCCACATTGGGCTCTCTGCTCAGCAGGGAGCCTGCTTCCTCCTCTTTCTCTGCCTGTCTCTATGCCTACTTGTGATCTCTGTCTGTCAAATAAATAAATAAAATCTTAAAAAAAAAAAAAAGAAAGAAATCTCTATTTGGTCCCAACATGGTCTTGGGAAACTGACTGCCTTGCTTTAAAAACAACCCAGGCCTCTATTATACATACAGCAATTCTTCTTTCTGTCTGGTCAATCACCCTTGGCTCTATGCTATCCATTTACTGCATCTCGAACAGAATTAGAACCTAAATGGTCCTGTAGTGAGTTGCATGGGTAGCTCAGTCTGACTCTTACTTTCAGTTCATGGTCATGGGATCGAGCCCCTCATGGGTATCCCTGCTGAGCAGGGAGTCTGCTTGATATTTTCTTTGATATTTTCTTGATATTTTCTTTCCTGTCCACCCCCACTAACTCTCTCTCCCCCTCTCTCTCACTATAAATAAATAAATAAATAAATAAATAAATAAACTTTTATGATTTTTATTTTTTTAAATTTCTTTAAATTCATTGTTTATGCACCACACCCAGTGCTCCATGCAATACATGCCCTCCATAATACCCACCACCAGGCTCACCCAACCTCACACCCCCACCCCTCCAAAGCCCTCAGTTTGTTTCTCAGAATAAATCTTAAAAAAATAAATGGTCCTATAGAGATTTGTTCCTACCTTTAGGCAATTAGTGTGTTATTGCCAATTTTAGAAATAAGTCACAGAAAAATGAAATGCTTTGTCCAAAGTTTCATGGTTAGTAAGTAGAAGAGGGGCCAAGACTGAAATCCATGTTTCTGGACTTCAACATTCTTTATTCCCCTTATTTTTCCCTCTAAAGCATCTTATAACATCATTTCATCCACATTTTGAAAAGCATTATTGGGATAGGAAAGATATACTATGTGATTATCTCATTCTGCTGGGACATGATTCTACACTCACTGACCAAAGAATCAGTGTATTCTTTGGTCATTGTACCTTAATAGAAATGGAGAATAGCTTAATAGAATTGTACCTTAATAGAAATGGAGAATAAGAAATGCTACATTGCAAAGAAAGAAAAAATTTTGAGCAGTACAAAGTTCAATAAAACCCCAAACCAAAACTGCTCTGTGTTGTCTTGAGCCACTTTTTCTGCTAACATACATCCTAGATGGGGTTCAAGCAAAGGCTGGAGTATAGGAGCCAGAGTAGTTTCTATCATTGGATCCTGAGAAGCAGGAGACAAGAGAGAATATTAGAGAGAATATTAGAAAGACAAGAGAGAATATTAGAAACAGACTTGATTATCTTTGGAAAACAATGTTTTCTTTTGTTTTGTTTTTTGTTTTTTTGTTTGTTTTTTTTCAAATCAAACCAATTCCTAGGGGGAAAAAAAAAAATGTTCTTAGTCACTTACACAATCCAATTCAGTAAATAACCTCTCCAAGGAGTACTTGCATTTTAGCTGTCTTATTTTGGCTGTAAGAAATAGAACTAAACATTGGCTAACTTTTATTAATCATGTGGGATTTCATGTTGTGTTTTTCTGTTAATTTACACTCTTCTGGGGTGCCTGGGTGGCTCAGTGGGTTAAAGCCTCTGCCTTCGGCTAGGGTCATGATCCCAGGGTCCTGGGATGGAGCCCCGCATCGCATAGGGCTCTCTGCTCAGCAGGGATCCTGCTTCCTCCTCTCTCTCTACCTGCCTCTCTGCCTACTTGTGATCTCTGTCTGTCAAATAAATAAATAAAATCTTTAAAAAAAATTAAAAAATAAAAAAAAATTTACACTCTTCTGCTTTCATGTTGAGATTTGGCCTTCATTTTCCTTACCATTAAATTCTTTCTTCTAAAAACATTTATATTTAAAGGTACATTTGGACTTTTTTTTTGTGTGCTAGAGTATAATTTATTAAGCTGAGGAATAACTATGTCCCCTGCAAGTGTTTATTTTCCTTAAGTTTTTTTCACATATTAAATCACATCATATATTCTTCACCTATTCCACTGACAGAAGGGAGCTGCCTTGTCCTCATCAACCCCAAAGAGCCTGTAAAAGCCCCTGATCTGTCAGAACTCTTTTTTTTTTAAAATTCTAAGCAAAGGACAAAACACTCAGGAAGTCTATGTGCATAGAAACTTAGAGAAAAGCAAGCCAAAAAGCAGAGGGATAAGTAACCCTTTAAAGAATTTAAAAGTAAATGAAAGTTCTTTTCAGTATTTTGATAGGAAAAACTGAAATAATCCCAAATATCAAGGAGTTAATTTACTTTGGCTTCATGTTAATTCTCTTATGGTTCTGCCAGCTCTTTCTTTACTCCTTATCTTCCTTTTGAGAGTGTTCTTTTAGTTTCTCCACCCATCTAGTACTGGTCCTGGCTCCATATCCCAAACACTCCCATAGGAAATCCTCTATAGTCCACTGGAAGAGCATCCAGAGAGGCATCTCACTACTCTGTGATGCTCTGCCTTGACTGTCCCTTCCATCTGGAGGCCACTGTGACTGGATCAGAAGTGTGAGTCTTTCCCAGTCATGAGAGCAGGACTGCCAGTTCCTGTTGCCCCACAGTAACCTGTAGGACTCCGCATCTTTCACTGTCCTGCTATATCCCCATCCAGCTCTCCTGTGTCAGGGAAACAATTGTTCTGTGTTTATTAAAGATGATACCCAGAGAGAATCAGAAAGAGACCATTAAGCAACTCCCCTAGAAAAGCATGTTCTACTGACCTAGTTTAGGAGCTAACACCCAGGCCCTGGGTTGTTTTCTATAATTCCATCCCTTCTACTCTATTTCATCCTTGCTGCAGGCTCAGCAGAAATGAAACACAGCTGGTTGTCATTTTCTTCACCCCTACTGTACACAAAATTGAAAACAATTACTTCAGACTTTCCTTCCTCAGATGAAATAATACCAAATCTATAAATATTTCTTCCATGTTCCATTTTCCAACCTAAATAATTTTCAGTGTGAACATGTCATTTCAGCAATTGATTTAAAATCAATGTTTTTTCATAAACAGATATTCAAATTAGATAATGTTAAATTACTTTAACTTATTTTTAATATATAATTTATGCATATGTGCAAAACTTAGAAGGCTCATGAGGGGATACAGTGAAAAAGTAGTCTCTCTCACCCCACACAAGAGGTAACAAATGCGTTGCTCCATAATTATTTCACTTAATATATTTTTAGATCTTCCTAAGTCAGTATAGATGGAGCTATATCTTTGAAGTGACAACATATAACAATACAATGATACAGTATAATTTATTTAGCTTTTCACTATATTAAATTCATTTTCAATATTTTGTTATTACAAACAACAATGTAATTAGTATCTGTGTGTATTTACCACTTCGCATATGTAAGAATTTATATGTAGGATAACAACTTAAAAGATTTGCTAGGTTAAAACGTATATCAATTTTTAATACTGAAAGATACAGTGCTCAGTTTCCCTGGCAGGCAGGTGTGGCAAGTACACTCTCCCCCTTACAGTGTAAGAGTTAGTCCTCCTGCACTCTCACTGACACAATTTTTTTTTAAAGATTTTATTTATTTATTTGACAGAGACACAGCGAGAGAGGGAACACAAGCAGGAGGAGTGGGAGGAGTGGGGGAGGGAGAAGCAGGCTTCCCGCCGAGCAGGGAGCCTGATATGGGGCTCGATCCCAGGACGCTGGGATCATGACCTGACCTGAAGCCAGAGGCTTAACCCACTGAGCCACCCAGGTGCCCCTCAATGACACAATTTTTTATGGAACTTTCTTTCTTCTTCTTTCTTTTAATCACCTTTTTGTAATTTTAGTTTACATTTTTATTATTATGACTGAGTCTGAATATCTTTTCATAAATTTTAAAACCATGTATATTTTTTAAATTTAATTTTATTTTTTCAGCGTTCCAAGATTCATTGTTTATGCACCACACCCAGTGTTCTGTGCAATATGCGGCATTCATATTTTTTAACATGTGACTATCTGGTCTTATCTTTGACTACCTTTATAATAGTTCACTGGACTCTTCAGTATTAATTTGTGGTGATAAGGAATTTAACTCTGTGATTTGTGTTTACTGTTTTTTATGTTTAAATTTTTCTTTTTTGTGTTAATCACCATACAGTGCATCATTAGTTTTTGATGTAGTGTTCCATAATTCATTATTTGCATATAAGACCTCCATGCAATATGTGCCCTCCTTAATACCCATCACTGGGCTAACCTATACCCCTACCTTACTCCCCTCTAAAGCACTCATATTGTTTACCAGGGTCTCCTCTTCTGATTCCCCCCACCTTCATTTTTCCCTTCCTTCTCCTAAAGTCTTCCATGCTATTCCTTATGTTCCACAAATAAGTGAAACAACACAAAGATAAACTCTAAATGGATGAAAGACCTCAATATGAGACAGGAAATCATCAAAATCCTAGGCAGTAACCAGCTCAACATCAGCCGTAGCAACTTCTTTCATGACACATCTACAAAGGCAAGGGAAACAAAAGCAAAAATGAACTTTTGGGATTTCCTCAAGATAAAAAGCTTCTGCTCAGCAAAGGAAATGGTGAACAAAACAAGAGGCCACCCATGGAATGGGAGAAGATATTTGCAAAAGACATATCAGACAAAGGGCTGATATCAATGATCTATAAAAAACTTCTCAAACTCAACACCAAAAAACAATCCAGTCAAGAAATGAGCAGAAGTCACAAACACACTTCTCCAAAGTAGACATACAAATGGCTAACAGACACATGGAAAAATCTTCAACCTTATTAGCCATCAGGGAAATTCAAATCAAAACCACATTGAGATACCACCTTACACAAGTTAGGATGGCAAAAATTGATAAGACAGGAAACAACAAATGTTGGAGAAGACGTGGAGAAAGGGAAACACTCTTACATTGTTGGTGGGAATGCAAGTTGGTACAGTCACTTTGGAAAACAGTGTGGAGGTGCCTCAAAAAGTTAAATATAGAGCTACCTTATGACCCAAAAATTGCACTACTGGGTATTTACCCCAAAGATACAGATGTAGTGAAATGAATGGACACATGCACCCCAATGTTCATTGTAGCAATGTCCATGATAGCCAAACTGTGGAAGGAAAAAAGATGCCCTTTGACAGATGATTGGATAAAGAAGATGTGGTCCACATATACAATGGAATATCACTCAGCCATCAGAAAGGATGAATACCCAATATTTCCATCAACATGGATAGAACTAGAAGAGATTATTTGAAAAATGCTGGTGGAATTTCGGTCAGGCTGGCATTGATAGATTTCTCTGGGCAGTACTGACATTTTAACAATGTTTATTCTTCTGATCCATGAGCTTGGAATGGTTTTCCATTTTTTGTGTCTTCTTCAACTTCTTTCATGAGTGTTCTGTAATTCCTCAAGTACAGATCATTAACCTCTTTTGTTAAGTTTATTCCAAGGTATCTTATGGATCTTCATGCTATAGTAAATGGAATCAATTCTCTAATTTCCCTCTCTATACTTTCATTGTTAGTGTATAAGAAAGCAATGATTTATGTACATTGATTTTGTTTCCTGCCACATTACTGAATTGCTGTATGAGTTCTCATAGTTTGGGGGTGAAGTCCTTTGGGTTTTCCACATAAAATGTCATGCCATCTGTGAAGAGAGAGAGTTTGACCTCTTCTTTGCCACTTTGAATACCTTTTATTTCTTTTTCTTGTCTGATTCTGTTGCTAGGACTTCTAGTACTATGCTGAACAATAGTGGTGAGGGTGGGCATTCTTGTCGTATTCCTGATCTCAATGGGAAGGCTCTCAGCTTTTTCCTCATTGAGAATGATATTCATTAAGAGTTTTTCATAGATGGATTTTGTGAAGTTGAGGAATGTTCCCTCTATCCCTATACTTTGAAGAGTTTTAATCAGGAAAGGATGCTGTATTTTGTCAAATGTTTTCTTTTTTTGCTTCAATTGAGAGGAGCATGTGGTTCTTCTGTCTTCTCTTACTGATTTGTTCTATCACATTGATTGATTTGTGAATGTTGAACCACACTTCCATCCCAGGGGAAAATCCCACCTGGTCATGGTGGATAATATTTTTAATGTACTGTTGGATCATATTAGCTAGGATCTTATTGGGAATCTTGGTATCCATATTCATCAGGGATCTTGGTCTGAGATTCTCTCCTTTGGTGGGGTCTTTGCCTGGTTTGGGGATCAGGATAATGCTGGCTTCATAGAAAGAGTCTGGAAGTTTTCTTTCTATTTTTTGAAACAGTTTCAGGAGAATATTTCTTCTTTGACTGTTTGGGAGGATTCCCTGGGGAATCCATCAGGTCCTGGGTTCTTGTTTTGGGGAGGTTTTTGATCACTGCTTCAATCTTGTTACTAGATATTGGTCTCTTCATGTTGTCAGTTTCTTCCTGTTTCAGTCTTGGAAGTTTATAGATTTCCAGGAATGCATCCATTTTTCCGGGTTGCTTAACTTATTGGCATATAGCTGTTGATGATAATTTCTGATGATTGTTTCTATTTCCTTGGTGTTAGTTGTGATCTCTCCACTTTCATTTATAATTTTATTAATTTGGGTCCTCTCTCTTTTCTGTCAGAGTAGTTTGACCTGTGGTTTATCAATCTTAATAATTATTTGCAAGAACCAGCTTCTACTTTTGTTGGTTTGTTCTACCATATCTCTAGTTTCTAAGTCATTGATCTCTGCCCAAAATTTGATTATTTCCCTACTTGTGTGTGGGGTTGGCTTAATTTTTTGTTGATTCTCCAGTTCTTTAAGGTATAGAGAGAGTTGGTAAATTTGGGATTTTTCCATTTTTATTAGTGAGGCTTGGATGGTAATGTATTTCCCCCTTAGGATTGCCTTTGCCATATTCCAAAGGTTTTGTACTGATATGTCTTCATTTTCATTGGTTTCCATCAAGTTCTTCCTTGATTTCCTGGTTGATCCAAACATTCTTGAGCAGGATGGTCTTTAGCTTTAGTTTGAGTTCCTTCCAAACTTTTTTCTTGTAGTTGAGTTCCAGTTTCAAAGCATTGTGGTCTGAGAATATGCAGGGAATAATCTCAATCTTTTGGTATCTTTAAGCCTTGATTTGTGACCCAATATGTGGTCTCTTCTGGAGAAAGTTCCATGTGTGTTTGAGAAGAATGAGTATTCTGTTGTTGTAGGATGGAAAGTTCTGTATGTATCTATGAGGTCCCTCTGGTCCAATGTGTCATTCAAATGCCTTGTTTCTTTGTTGATTTTCTGATTAGATGATCTGTCTATTACTGAGTGTTGCATGTTAAATTAATGTATTCATATCAATATAACTCTTTATATGATTAACAGTTGACTTATGTGGTTGGCTTATGTAGTATGTCCCCATATTGGGGACATAAATATTTATAATTGTTAGATCTTTTTGGTGGATAGACCCTTATGGGCAAGGAAGGTTATTTTGGTGCTTCCTAAGTGTATCTTGTTAACTTTGTTAGAGGACACAACTTTCCAGAGATAGAGGGAAATTAAAACTGGTTAGTATATAGGGACAGTATTGAATAGGGAAAAAGGATTATCCTGAAGCTTGTATTTACGTATATATTAATAAAAAAAGAAAAGAATAAGAAATACAGGTAGTTCAAGTTAAAAAGTTATTATGTAATATGTTGTATTAAACATCTAGTTGCAGTGGTAAGTAGGTTAAAAAATAAAAGAAGTAGAATTGTGAGAACGACTAAAATAAAATGTTGTATCTATGAAATATACAGGTTTGGGGGCAATACCAGGGGCTTAATATATTTTTTTTCTCCTGATGTTGGGGATTTGCAGTTTTATGGGGACCCTGGGGCTGTTGTCCTCTTGTTCTTTTGGCTTGTTTTCTGGGGGAGAGTCCTGCTGCATTGTTTTTCAGTCATTGTTGCTTGGGCTGAGTCGCCCTGCCCCCTATCAATGGCCTGGGCTCTGGGAAAATGCTTTTCAGGCTTTTGTTCTCTGGAGGTTTTTGTTCTTTGGCAGTTTTTGTGGCTTTGCCAAAAGTTAGTGCAAGGTAAAATGTCAGCACCCAGTCCTCTGCATCAGAGAGAAGCCTCAGTCTGCTCTTCTCAGGATGGTCCAGAACACACGGACTCCCCCTCTGCAAGCTCCACCGAACACCTCAACTTTCCACAGGCTGTGCACACCCCCAGCCACTGTCTCAGTCATTGCCCGAGGCCCCTGCTTGACTCTGCACCCCATGCCACTAAACCCGCAAGTGATTTTGGTCCAGGGAGCCCAATTCTAGTAGCTGCCATTGTCGGGACTGCTGTCTGGAGTCCAGGTCATGCTATGTGCACTCACATATGCCGCAGTGGCGGCATATGGTAGGAGCTCTGGCTCTTTCAGCTGCAGGCAAGGATGCACGCAGCTCCAGCAGTGATGCAAGCAGCAGAAAGCCACTTGGGCTCAGGGACCATGGCCTGGCACCCTGGTTGGGCTCTCTCAGGCACAGCTGGGCTCCGGCAGTGACCATCCTGGTACTGTGGGTTTAGGGCCAGGCCTGTGGCCACCAAATTCCACAACTTGCCCCTTAAGACCCTTTGTTCTTTTTGGGTGCTTTTAACCAGACTCCAAGTTAATGCTAGTTACCAAGCACAGGGCACTTTCATATTGGGGTATTACTTTCCAATGGGTTGTTTCTGGTTTCTCCCTCTCCCTTCTGTTAATTCTCCAATATCAGTCCAAGCATTCCCTTTCTGCTCTACCTCTCCACTGATTTCTTCTGCACCTTAGAGGTCCCAAAGTGTATAATCTTACATCTCAGTCTGATTTCATGGGCATCCAGAGTGTTCTGGTAGATATTTAGCTCACTTCAGGGGACCGGCTGAAACAAAGTCTCTTATTTCTCTGCCATCTTGCTCCTCTTCCTTTGTTTTTATTTCTGTTTTTCTTGTTTCTATCTCCCTTATGTTTATTTTGTTATATTTTTCTCATCTCTTGAATAGATGTTTAATTTATTTTCATAATTCTTATTTATTTAGTGCTTAGATGCATTTTCATTGTTTTAGCTGAATTCTGTAAGTATTGATATGTAATGTTTTTTATGATTATTATATTCTACGATTCTGTCATTTATATTTTATTACTCACTTAAATCACAGAGTGTTGTGAGAACGTTCTTGTTTTTCACTTCCTTACCGTCAGTTTGCTTGTTTGTTTCTTTTTAGTTATGTTATTTATTATTGGTTTTATTGTACTGTGATCATGGCTGTCTGTACCATGTCTATTTTTCAGAATTTATAGAGATTTTATTAGTGAAATGGTATGAATGGCCAGTTATTTTTATAATGTTTCACATGATAAGAAGACATTTTCCCTATTTTAAGGAGAAAATGACAGATAACAAAAAGAATGGCCTAATCTCATTGTTATTGAGACATTTTATGCCATTACCTAACTCTTTTCTTTTATTAATGATTTTTATTAACACATAATGTATTTTTTGCCCCAAAGGTACAGGTCTATGAATCCAAAGGCTTATATACTTCATAGCACTCACCATATCACATACCCTCCTCAATGTCCATAACCCAACCACTCTCTCCACAGCCCCCTCTAGCCAGGAACCCTCAGTTTGTTTTACAAGAGTAAAAATCTTTTATGCTTTGTCTTCCTCCCGATCCCATCTTGTTTCATTTTTTCCTTTCATAGCCCCCAAGACCCCACTCTGCCTCTCAAATTCCTAATATCAGGGAGATCATATAATAATTGTCTTTCTCTGATTGACTTATTTCACTAAGCATAATAACCTCTAATTCCAGCCACATAATGGCAAATGGGAAGATTTCATTTATTTTGATGGCTGCATAGTATTCCATTGTGAATATTTACCACATCTTCTTTATCATTTCATCTATTCATGGACATCTAGGTTCTTTCCATTGTTTAGTTATTGTGGACATTGCTGCTATAAATATTCAGGTGCACTTGCCCCATCAGATCACTACATTTGTATCTTTAGGGTAAATACCCAGTGGTGCGATTGCTGGGTCATAGGGAAGCTCTATTTTCAACTTTTTGAGGAAGCTCCATGCTGTTTTCCAGAGTGGCTGCACCAGCTTGCATTCCCACCAACAGTGTAGGAGGGTTCCCCTTTCTCCATATCCTCACTAATATCTGTCATTTCCTGATTTGTTAATTTTAGCCATTCTGATTGGTGTGAGGTGGCATCTCATTGTGGTTTTGATTTGTACTTCCCTGATGCCAAGTGATGTGGAGCAATTTTTCATGTGTCTGTTGGCCATCAGGATGTTTTCTTTGCAGAAATATCTGTTCATGTCCTCTGCCCATTTCTTGATTGGATTATTTGTTCTTATTATGTGTTGAGTTTGAGAAGTTCTTTATAGATTTTGGATACTAGTCCTTTATCTGATATGTCATTTGTGAATATCTTCTCCCATTCTGTCAGTTGTCTTTTGGTTCTGTTGAATGTTTCCTTTGCTGTGCAAAAGCTTTTGATCTTGATGAAGTCCCAATAGTTCATTTTTCCCTTGCTTCCCTTGCCTTCTGGATATTTCTAGGAAGAAGTTGCTGTGGCTGAGGTCAAAGAGGTTGCTACCTGTGTTCTGCTCAAAGATTTTGATGAATTCCTGTCTCACATTGAGGTCTTTCATCCATTTTGAGTCTATTTTTGTGTGTGGTATAAGGAAATGGTCCAATTTCATTGTTTTGCATGTGGCTGTCCAATTTTCCCAGAACCATTTGTTGAAGAGACTGTCTTTTTTCCATTGGAAATTCCTTCCTGCTTTGTCGAAGATTAGTTGACCATATTGTTGAGGGTCCATTTCTGGGCTCTCTAGTCTGTTCCATTGATCTATCTGTCTGTTTTTGTGCCAGTACCATACTGTCTTGATGATTACAGATTTATAACAAAACTTGAAGTCTGGAATTGTGATGCCACCAACTTTGGCTTTCTTTTTCAACATTTCTCTGGCTATTCGGGGTTCTTTCTTGTTCCATATAAATTTTAGGATTATTTGCTCCATTTCTTTGAAAAAAAATGGATGGTATTTTGATAAGGATTGCATTAAATGTGTAGATTGCTTGAGGTAGCATAGACATCTTCACAATATTGGTTCTTCCAATTCATGACCATGGAACGTTTTTCCATTTCTTTGTCTTGCTCAATTTCTTTCATGAGTACTTTATAGTTTTCTGAGTACAGATTCTTTGCCTCTTTGGTTAGGTTTATTCCTGGGTATCTTATGGTTTTGGGTGCAATTGTAAATGGGACTTACTCCCTAATTTCTCTTTCTTCTGTCTTGCTGTTGCTGTAGAGAAATGCAATAGACTTCTGTGCATTGATTTTATATCCTGACACTTTATTGAATTCCTGTATGAGTTCTAAGCAGCTTTGGAGTGGAGTCTTTGGGGTTTTCCACATAAAGCATCATATCTGCAAAGAGTGAGAGTTTGACTTCTTCTTTGCCAATTCGGATGACTTTTATTCCCTTTTGTTGTCTGATGGCTGAGGCTAGGACTTCTAGTACTATGTTGAATAGCAGTGGTGATAGTGGACATCCCTGCCATGTTCCTGACCTTGGGGAAAAACTCTCAGTTTTTCCCCATTGAGAATGATATTCGCTGTGGGTTTTTCATAGATGTCTTTGATGATATTGAGGTATGTACCCTCTATTCCTACACTTTGAAGAGTTTTTATCAAGAAAGGATGCTGTACTTTGTCGAAAGCTTTTCAGCATCCATTGAGCATATCCTATGGTTCTTATTCTTTCTTTTATTAATGTGTTGTATCACATTGATTGATTTGTAGATGTTGAACCAAACTTGCAGTCCTGGAATAAATCCCAGTTGGTCGTGGTGAATAATCTTTTTAATGTACTGTTGGATCCTGTTGGCTAGTATTTTGGTGAGAATTTTCACATCCATGTTCATAGAAGATATTAGTCTATAATTCTCCTCTTTGGTGGGGTCTTTGGTTTTGGGATCAAGGTAGTGCTGGCCTCATAAAATGACTTTGGAAGATTTCCTTCCATTTCTATTTTTTGGAACAGTTTCAGGAGAATAGGTATTAATTCTTCTTGAAATGTTTGGTAGAATTCCCCTGGGAAGCTGTCTGGCCCTGGGCTCTTGTTTGCTGGGAGATTTTTGATAACTGCTTCAATCTCCTTATTGGTTATGTTCAGGATTTCTATTTCTTCCTGGTTCAGTTTTGGTAGTTTATACATCTCTAGGAATGCATCCACTTGTTCCAGATTGTCAAATTTGCTGGCATATAGTTGCTCATGATATGTTCTTATAATTGTTTGTATTTCTTTGGTGTTGGTTGTGATCTCTCCTCCTTCATTCATGATTTTTTTTTTTTTAATTTGGGCCCTTTCTCTTTTCTTTTTGATAAGTCTGGCCAGAAGTTTATCAATCTTATTAATTCTTTCAAAGAACCAGCTCCTAGTTTCATTGATCTGTTCTACTGTTCTTTTGGTTTCTATTTCATTGATTTCCTCTCTGATCTTTATTATTTCTCTTCTCCCGCTGGGTTTAGACTTTCTTTTCTCTTCTTTCTCCAGCTCCTTTAGGTGTAGGATTAAGTTGTGTATTTGTGACCTTTCTTGTTTCTTGAGAATAACATGATCATAATTTTGTATTAGGTATGATACACTGGTTATGGTACAGAAAATGAATTGAGGTATTAGAGCCTAGGAAACTAGTTAGAATTCTGTTGTTACATTTCAAGTGTGGGATAATGATTACATGATCTTGTAGATGAGAATGTTACTCTAAAATATGCCACTCTGGCATAAGGATTATTTTGAACTCAGGGAAATTGAGAAGAAGGGCACAGGATGCACACTCTGCCTTCCTCTCATTTACCTGAATATAAGATAATAAAATCCTTTGTGCAGATGTACCGCATCTCCTACCTAAACAAGGGAGGGAATAAGAATCTCATCACCAATGATGAGCTGGCACTGAGAAAGAATCTACACAAACAAACCTTACTAACTACTTCTTACTTACCATTAGTTTCCCATGTTTTTACCTTCCTGCAATTTATTATCTCTGGAAGCTTAAAGTTATTTTCCTTTGTCTTGTTAGTTCTCTTTAAATTTATTCCACTTTGTTCAAATGGCATAAAAGTCTCAAAGATTAGCCATTTCTTTGGAAGTTTTCTTTTTATGAAGACCTCCATACCCACCCCATTCCACATAAAAGTTATAAGATCAAATAAATGTGTAAGTCTTTTCTTAATCTCTCTGTTGTTTGTTTATTTCACAGAACCAGCTAGAGCCCCTAAAAGAATATATATATTTTTCCTCTCCTACAATCCAAAGTCACAGAAAAAGGGTGTGAAGAAATATGAATAATGTGATTGAGGTTGTATGATTGAAACTTAGTTAGATGTGGATGAGGGTAAGATAAGGAAACATCCAGAGTGACAATCAAGTTTCTGGATGGATGAATGGCTGGGCTTTGATGTCACTCACTGAATTATCAAAAACAGGATAAAGACTGGCAGAATATTTCAAGAGAAGATAATGTATGCTTCTGTGTGTTCTGTGTAATTTCACATACTTATAGGACATTCAATAGATACCTAATGGAGAGGTGTATGGGTTTGTGCATGAATGTGAATGAGCCCACATGTATGTGTACACACACAGCACAGGAAAGTTCATTGACTATAAAGATTTCAATTGTATTTAGCTTTGCATGTGTTAGGTGAAGACATGAGAATTGATGAGATCACCCAGGGACTGCATAAAGAATTAGAAAAGCAAATAATCAAGAACAGACTACTGTAAGCATTATTACATAGTAGGTAACTGACGAATTTCTTTTCAGTTACATGCACTTTAACCTACATGACTTGCTTGACCAATTTAAAGTATAAACACAGCCACATGTCTTTTATTTTTTTCAACTATCTTGAGTTCTCACATGCCTTTACTAGTAGCAAGTCTAATACCTACCTCAGAAGACTCCCCCTAATATCTGAATTTGGGTATGAATCTTAATTAGTTTCCTCCCAGAAGACTCTTTGACCACATTAGCACTGGTGTCTAACCAATTGACCAAGCCAAATACAAAAACCTGAGAGTCCTTCTTAATTCCACTTTGTTCTTTATTCCCCACCACACATCCAATCCTACAGCAAGGTCTATTAACTATATCTCTAAACATATCTTAAACATGTTCATTTACTTTTCCACATAGCCACCACTACAAAACACTCTCAGCTTTTGACTGACAATTGCAATGACTTACAAATTTTTACTCTTGTCATATAAAATTCTTTTTCCATGTAACAGTCAAAATTATCTTTTTTTTAAAGATTTTATTTATTTATTTGACAGACAGAGATTACAAGTAGGCAGAGGCAGGCAGAGAGAGAGAGGAAGGGAAGCAGACTCCCTGCCAAACAGAGAGCCTGATGCAGGGCTCAATCCTAGGACCCTGGGATCATGACTTGAGCCGAAGGCAGAGGCTTTAACCCACTGAGCCACCCAGGCACCCCACAAAATTATCTTTGTAAAAGGGTAAATCAGATCATATTATTATGCTGCTTAAAAACCTCAATGCTTTCCACTGTATTTTGAATAAAATCTAACATTATTACCATGTGTTACAAAGCCTTCATGATAATTTCTCTGTCTACTTCTCTTTCTCAGTCTTCTCTAGTACCATTGGACTGTAACCATACTCCACTCTCTAGCTCCACACTTCTGGAAAACATCAATCTTGTTCCTTCGTTAGGATATTTACATCCCACACCACACCTAGAGGGCCCTTCCCCTTGCTCTGTCCATGGTTTGCTCTCTCCTGTTATTTAGGTCTTAGTTTATGTGTCACCCCTCACAGAGACCTTCCTTGACCACCTAAATTAGAATAACAGACTGTGTCCCATTCCATCATACTGCTCAGCACTCCCTGCTATCTACAGTCAAAGACAAAAGATAGCAGACAATAAAGGAAATAATTTTATTCAGGCTATTACAATAGAAGGAACTTTCATTAATGAGAAGTGTCTCAAAGGAAAAGAAGGGAGTTGGGAGTTTTATAGGGTATGAAAACAAGAAAGTGCACAAGACTTAATGGGAGTAATAAAGAAGTAGGGAGGGGGATATGCAAAAACAGGGTGGGCCTTTGTGTCTGGCTGTGTCTCACAACACAGAAATATTTGCCAACATCACTGCTCTCTGTGAGCACAGGGCTTAAAGTTCAAAACACACTCTCTCTCTTTCTCTCTCTCCTTCCTTCCTGTTTATTTATCTGTTTAATAACAAACTTGTAGATACTTGAAATAAAAATTTTAATAGTTTTAGTAGGATTAGATTAGTTGCTCAAATATAACATTTTCTGGCTTAAAATCAAATTTTAAAATGCTATATTTGGTATCTTATTATCTACTTTGAATTAAGGCTTACCTTCATATTACAAATCTTTGGATTAATATGCCATCTTGAAAATGTTTAGTGATAGATCCAGAGATTAATCTAAAACTAAATCTGAATTTTGAAGGAAATAGTGGAAACTTAAGCCTAAAAGACAGAACTTTAAAGTACTTAACAAGTTGTATTTCCAAAACAATACGATGGGTAGCTATATAAATCATACAATATTAGAACTGTTGGAGAACTCAACCTCTCCAAACCCATAATTTTACAAACAGGGAAACTGAGTCCCAGAGGAAATGAAATTATTTGTCCAAGGGCTTATGGGACAGAGAGGAGTCCGGAGCCAAGTGTTCTAATTTCTGGTGCTGTGTTCTTTTAAGTATATTATTTCTCCATGTGTTTAAACACATAAACAGAAGTCAAGAACATTATTTTATAGGTTGTTTCCTCTCAAATAAAAATTAAATTGTCATCTTAAGCTAAAAGAAAAAAAAAAGAAAGGTGGGTGAATCCTTTTGGATTCTCATAGTTTAAAGTCATATGGACTTAAGCCAGTTGTTGAAATAAAGTTTATTTAAAGTTTGAAGTTTCATGAATAATTTATAGATATGCCCTTTGCAAATTTTTCCTTGGACAAATCATTCTGAGAGCCCATGCTTTTGATTAAGTCTTCGCCCTGGGAACACCTTTATTTTGAGAGGCAATAGGCTTTCGAAAAAGTTTTAGGGTCTTAGATTAGTGAATAAATAAGAATGCTTTTAATTAGCATATCAGTTCATTTGGGAAAATTGATCTGGAGAAGTTATAAGTCTGGTACGTAGAAATAGGTGTCTTAAAGGAGTATTTAAATGGTTTAAAAGACTTCCCAGAGATGTTAGTTAAAACACTGGAAGTATTTTCTTTTTATTCTTAGATAAGATATTTTAAGCCATGCCATATTTTTCATGGCATGTAAGTAAAAAATCATGGTAGTAAAAAATCTTAAAATGAAAGGAGATCAAATTAATGAGCTTTTGGAGTCCTTTTAATATGTGATCTACATTATACCTGGCTTTTTTTTTTTAGATTTAATTTATTTATTTATTTGACAGAGAGATCACAAGTAGGCAGAGAGGGAGGCAAAGAGAGAGGAGGAAGCAGGCTCCCCGCTGAGCAGATCATGACCTGAGCCAAAGGCAGAGGCTTTAACCCACTGAGCCACCCAGGTTCCCCCTATACCTGGCATTTTTAAAGAAGCAACATTTAATAGGCCAAGTACTATATGTGTTCTCAACATTTAATAAATATCGAAGAGAATAAGATCACTTCTCACTAATAATTTGGATTATAACTTTTATAGGACTGCTTCTTCCCAAAATGAATTCATAGAGGTCCACGATTCTTTAGGAGACCTCAATTTTTAAACTCTTAAGAAAACAAGAAGTTCAAATCTTGGTTTATACAGTTTTTATATTTAAAAATTCTAGATCAGGAAAAATTATCTTTATAAAAAAACATGGTCTAAACAAATAGTATCTTTTGAGCATTGACTATTTATAAAGTATTATCTTAGGTTGGGCAGTGAAAGAAGTTGAGGCAGGTATGACTGAAACAGAGTTCCTAACTTTAAGAACCTTGCATTCCACTGGAAGAGATAATACATATAAAGAAATATCCTCAATGCAAAATAATTGTGGTATGTCAAAAGACAGGCAAAAACACAAGGATATGATATTTCAGAAAGGGGCAACAGGGATTCAGCAACAAAGAAAACAAAATTTATAGACATGGAGTTTTTTGGTTTTTTTTTTTAAAGGAGATTTTTGAAAGAGATTTCATTCTGTTGGGAAAGTCTCATTGTATACAAATAAATAATCTATATCCACATCTATATTCATACTTATCTATATGTGTAAATAATGTCAATACAAACTAAGGTGAAAACAGAAGAGTAAAACTACTTTAGACAGGGTGTTCTAAGAAGGCCTCTCTTGATACTGTGCTATTTGAGGCTTGATAAAAAGAAAAATAAAATGAACCAAAGGAGTATCTGTCAGAGAAGAGCATTCTAGGCACATGGGGAAAAAAATATCCGGGAATATTTCAGTGTGGCTATAGCTCTGTCAGTACTGGGGGAGGTAGTCATAAGGTTAAGAAAGAAATGTGGCTAGAAAGATAGCTGGGACTAGACCATCACTCCCCAGTGCCAAGGGCTTTGAAGGTTCTTGAAAGGACACTGGCTTTTGCTCTGAATAAGATGGAAACTGGAGAGTTTTGACTAAAGCAGTGGCATAATCTGACTTGCGTTCCAAAAGGATTACTCTGATTGCTATGGGGCACAAGTACAGAGGAAGGAAGATCATTAGGGAGATGTATTAGTTTCCTAAGACTATAAAACTAATTACCAGGAAAAAATGTTAGGTGGCTTAAAACAAGAGCAATATATTCTCTCATACTTTTGGAAGCTAAAAGGTGACTATACAGTTGATTTCTTCCGGAGTCTCTAAGGAACAATCAATTTCATCCCTTTCTTATAGCTTCTAGTGGTAGTCAACAGTCCTTGGTGTTCCTTGAATTGTAAACATACCACTTTAATCTTATCACCTTTTTCATATGGACTTCCTTTTTGTGTCTATGTCCATTTCTACTTTTTTTTTTCATCTCTTTTAAGAATATTTGTCATTGGATTTAAGGCCTACTCCAAGCCAAGAAAATCTCAAAATCCTTAACTGAATTACATTGACAAAGACCTTTCCTCCCAACAAGATCACATGCTGAGGTTCTAGGTAGACATGTATTTTGGGGGAGCCACTATTCAACCAGGTACAGAGAGTGTTTGAGTATTTTAGATCAAGGGCATTAGAGTGATGTGGGGAAAAGTCAGATCCTAAGTATCTTGAAATCAAAGAACAAGGTGTATCTATATTGTTTACTTTATGTCCTTGCCTGGCACATATGAGATGCTCCATAAATGTTGAAATAATCTGCACTATATCCTCTGCTCTTCAGAAGGCCAGGACATCAACAACAGTCCAGGATCAGGAAAACCCCTTGCTTCACTGAGGTATGCCAGCCTAGCTCAGGCCCTTCCCCATGTAGCACTCAATGACTCTTCTTGTTCCTTCTTTAATCTCCTATAACCCTGTCGCTTCTTAATTGAACTCTTGTGGTGTTAGGTTCCCTGCAGGAACCTTTTATCTTTTGTATTTTTATCAATTTATCAACTCTGCATAGGGTTGCAGGAATATTTCCTACCATTGCATTCAGCAAAACAAAACTATTATCATTCTATGGCTATAAACCTTCAACACTTGGATTTAATAACTGTTTATTTCTTGTCTGAATAATCCAGAACAGTCTAGGAAACTAGAGATCTTTGCACTTTCTAACTGCCCCTGAAGCTAGAGGAGGAGGGGGATTTAGTCTGCAACTCACAGATACTTATGTCTAATAATATGATTATATTCACAATCTGTGCTGAAGGTCTTGTCTTTTTCATTTATGATTTCTCTATGAATTGGGGGAGAAGCCCATTCTATTCCTTAATTCCTATATTTCTAAGTCAGTATCATCATTCCTGGAGGTCCCTGTTAGGACAATGGTTCCCAGACTTGGCTATATATGGAAATCACCTGGAAGAATTTTAAAAAATAGAAATGCCTGTGTCTCATCCTTAGAGATTGTTTAGTTCAAAGGGGGCAAGGCTCAGCACTTGCATTTGTCAAATCTCCCCAGTTAATTATAATATACAGTAATGTTTGAGAACCATTGCCTTGGGGTGCCTGGGTGGCTCAGTCAGTTAAGTGTCTGACTTTGGCTCATGTCATGATCCCACTGGGATTGGAGTGGAGCCTGGCATCAAGCTCCCTGCTCAGTGGGGAGTCTGCTTCTCTGTCTGCTCCTTCTCCTACTCATGCTCTCTCTCTCTCACTTTCTCTTTCTCAAATAAATAAAATCTTTAAAAGAGAGAGAGAGAGAACCATTGTCTTTGTGGAATGTGTAGGGCAGGCTTCAGCTGATACCAATTAATTATTTTGGTGGGGCCTGTTCCTGACTGTTTGCATTTTTTGTATGAAAAACCAGCAAGCTAGATAATTCTACAGGGAACTCCCCAATGCCAAACCCACATGTTGCTTTAGAGCCAGCTGTAGTTACATGCAAATCACAGCCAGGAATTAAGAGAAAGAATTTGTCCGAAAGTAACCTTCCTTTGCCTGCCCCCCCCCCGACCACTTGGAATTTTACTGTTTAAACACTATTCTTCATGCTCAGTCTACAGTAAGTAACTTGATCAGTTTTTAGGAGAGACAGCCAATGCAAGTCACATGACAACATTTTTCCCTTCATAAACATTAGATTGGCTAAGACAGTTGTTTTTAATTAATAATTGTTTCTTAGGCCAAGGAATAGCTGGCTTCTTTGACTATGATCATTTCTATTTTTCCTTAAACACTTAAATGTAGTGGCTCCCAGTAGTACACCATGTGTTTTAGCACATTAGACTTTGTCAGAAAGAGGAAAGGAGGAGGAGAGGGTCTGGCCTGGGTCTACCTAGGGTATACTGAGATCCAGAAGCAGTGTGTAGAGGCTTACATTGGGATTTCATGGTTTCAAGTTTCCCAGGGTCTACAAAATTATATTGGCTGTTGCTTTCTAGTAATAATTCTAATTAGATACAGTTACAGATTAACTAACAAAAATATACTTCAGTAATTTTTAAATTGTTCTGGATATTTTTAATTATTCAAGAAATCATTTAACATTGATTCCCAGTCTCTTACTCCCCCACACCCCATCATTTTCAGCAGCTCTGCTAGGTCCGTGAAAGCTTTACAGTCTCAGACTGGAGACAGTATGCCTTTGAAAGTTTTTTTTAAAGAATTACTTTAGGAGGTGCCCGTATTCCTCACCAACTATGAAGGATATGTGATGTAGGAAAAGACAGAAATCACTCACAAGAATTCACATATGCTTCAGGAAAACGTATAAATTCCTTTGTAGCTGAACTAACATGAGTTTCCTCTTTGGCGATTCACAGATTGAGACTGCAACAGTTAGAGTTGTCACAGAAAGGAAACTTTTTTCAGCAAATAAGGAGATCACAGGGAATAATTTCCAAAGCCATGACTCCTACAGCAGGGGTGAGTGGACTCCTTTTATTTAGGGTTAGGATGAGTATTCAAAAACTGAAGCTTTGTCATAATATGTAGAGGTAGCCATGCATGCATTTTAAGGAAACATATTTATTTGCACCTTGTATTTATGTTAATGAGGTTTGTGCTTCTCCTTGGGTGGAGATTTTAACATTCTATTGAGATAGAGGTAATTGTCAGACATTCCACGGTCCATATGCATATGTGTGAGTTTGCAGTCCAGCTCAAACTGGCCTAGGCCACTGCAGCTCTTCCTGTTGTTTGCCTCACATTCCTGTGAAGAAGGGGGTCACAGGGAGTCTTGGTGGTGACAGTTTTAATCCCATTACCCCTATGAGTTATGGTTTCAGTCCTGCAAAAACAACTCAAGAACATGTGTAAAGTCAATCCTCATGCCTGAAACTGCACTGGAGTTTTACCATTGATTTATTGTCACTGATATGCTTAGGCTATTTCCTGTCCCTGGTAGAGACAGTTTTTGCATTCCCTTTGTTCCCTTAAAATCCTCAACCACAAAGGATTTTCCATTTCTTTATTCTAACACCTCCCAGGAAGGTCTACAGGAAGTGCACTCCCCAAAATAAGGCAGGTAAGGTCTAAATATAAATAGCTGGGAGCCTAAAAAGATTTCTTTTGTGTCACGAAAGCTTTGTCTTATCCTTCTTTTTCTGGGGACTCCTAACTCTTTCTGCTTACACATTTATTTATTTTCTGTGCTTCCTTATTTGTTCTGAAGCTCATTTTACCAATGACTGAAGAGATGCAAATGTTAACTTCGCAGTTAGTGGTAATTTAGTCAATTTCGCTCTCTCGCTCTTTCTCTCTCTGTCAGGAATTCTCTTCTGCAAACCTTCTTCCCACCCCTTCCCAGTCTGAGTATTCACCCTCCTGGAACTGGGTTGGGGGCCTGGTTTGTGTGTTGGTGTTTCCTAATGGCTGCTGCTGACCTTTGTGGAGATTCACTTGGTCCTCCAGAGTTGGTATAAAAATTATTTTAAATTAAAAGTTTCTGAGCTCAGGGAGTCTAGGTGGCTCAATTGATTAAGCTTCCGCTTTCAGCTCAAGTCATGATCCCAGCATCGTGGAACGGAGATCCACAACAGGCTCCCTGCTTAGCAAGGAGCCTACTTCTCCCTCTGCCTCTGCTGTGTCCCTGCTTGTGCTCTCTCCTGGTCATTCTCTTTCTCAAATAGGTAGATAAAAATCTTTAAAAAAAAATCTGAGCTAAATAAGTTGAAGAAAGTTGAATGTCCCTTATCAGACTTAAGCATAGTCCCCAGAAATTAGGTGCCATTAATGTCCCTCTAAAGAAGTTGATGAAGTTCTAGAACCTAGGTGAAGTTCGGTGGGCTGAGGTCCAGAGCCGATGAACAAGAAAGAATTCTTGAGACATCTTTGGTGCAAAATGGTGGTTTATTAAAACACGGGGACAGGACCCATGGGTAGAAAGAGCTGCTGCTGCCCCGGGTTGTGAGGGATGGCAGGTTATGTACCCTGTGGTTGGGGGAAGGGGAGGGAAAGGGAGGTTTCAATGAAGCTTTCATATGCTAAAGAGGGCCTACAAGGTGCAGGGGTACCAGAGCTTGATCAATGTTGTCTTTTGGCAAGCCATTAACATCAAGATAGTTGGGAGATTCCTGTCTTGCAGGATTGTGATCTCTGCAATTTAACTATTTGTTTCTCATTTATGGCAGTCAGGGGTGCCTGAGGAATGCCACACATATTACTGAGGGGAGTGGATGGAGAGGGGGTGGAAGGTGCCAGCTTTTGCTCTGTCCTCAGCCAGCCTCCTGCTCCCTCATCAAAGTTACCTGTGAATTCAGCTGCTCTAGTGACAAACTGTCTATTTTCTCTAATTTAAATTCAATTACCAACATATAGTACATCATTAGTTTCAAATGTAGTGTTCAATGATTCATCAGTTGTGTATAACACCCAGTGCTCATCACATCATGTGCCCTCCTTAATGTCCATCACCTACTTCCCCAACCCCCCAGTTGTTTTTCCAGAGACAAGAGTCTCTCATGGTTTCTCTCCCTCTCTGATTTCTTTTCATTCAGTTTTCTCTCCTTTCCCCCAAATCCTCAGTGCTATTCCTTATATTGCCCATATGAGTGAAACCATATGATAATTGTCTGTCTCTATTTGACTTATTTGACTTAGCATAATACCCTCCGGTACCATTCATGTCAGTGTAAATGGTGGGTATTTTTTTTTTAATATTTTGTTTATTTTTCGACAGAGAGAGAGAGATCACAAGTAGGCAGAGAGGCAGGCAGAGAGAGGGAGAAGCAGGTTCCCCACTGAGCAGAGAGCCTAATGCAGGGCTTGATCCCAGGACCCTGAGATCATGACCTGAGCCAAAGGCAGAGGCTTAACCCACAGAGCCACCCAGGTGTCCCAATGGTGGGTATTCATCCTTTCTGATGATTGAACAATATTCCATTGTATATACAAACAACTTCTTTATCCATTCATCTCAATAAAGATGAAGGACATCTCAGGTCTTTCCACAGTTCAGCTACTGTGGACATTAATACCATGAATATTGGGGTTCATGTGTTCATTTCACTACATCTTAATCTTTGGGGTAAATGCCCAGTAGTGTCACTGCTGGTATCATATGGTAGCTCTATTTTTAACATCTTGAGGAACCTCCATACTGTTTTCCAGAGTGGCTGTACTAGCTTGCATTCCCACCAACAGTGTAAGAGGGTTCCCCTTTCTCTACATCCTCGCCAACATTTGTTGTTCCCTGTCTTGTTAATTTTAGCCATTCTATTTGGTGTGAGGTGGTATCTCATTGTGGTTTTCATTTGTATTTCACAGTCATCACGGAGCTTCTTATTCATGTGTCTGTTGGCCATTTGTATGTCTTTTTTGGAGAAATGTTTGTTCATGTCTTCTGCCCATTTTTTGACTGGATTATTTGTTTTTTGGGTGTTGAGTTTGAGAAGTTCTTTATATATCTTGGATACTAGCCCTTTATCTATAATGTAATTTACAAATATCTTTGCAAATAGTTTTGTTGACTATTTCCTTTGCTGTGCAGAAGTTTTTTATCTTGATGAAGTCCCAAAAGTTCATTTTTGCTTTTGTTTCCCTTGCCTTTGGGGTTGTGTCTTGCAAAAAGTTGCTGTGGCTGAGGTCAAAGAGGTGGTTGCCTGTGTTCTCCTCTAGGATTTTGATAGATTCCTGTCTCACACTGAGATCTTTCATCCATTTTAAGTTTATCTTTGTGTATAGTCTAAGAGAAAGGTCCAGTTCATTCTTCTATATGTGGCTATTCAATTTCCCCAGCACCACTTATTGACAAGGCTGTCTTTTTTCCTTTGGATATTCTTTCCTGCTTTGTCAAAGATTAGTTGACCATAGAGTTGAGGGTCCATTTTTGGGTTCTCTATTTTGTTTCATTGATCTCTGTGTCTGTTTTTGTGCCAATACCATGTTGTCTTGATGGTCATAGCTTTATAATATAGCTTGAAGTTAAGCGTTATGAGGCTCCCAGCTTTGGTTTTCTTTGTCAACATTCCCCTGGTAATAGGGTCTTTTCTGGTCCCACAGAAATTTTATAATTGTTTGTTCCAGCTCTGTGAGTAATGTGGATGGTATTTTTATAGGAATTACATTGAATTCTTCCAATCCATGAGCACAGAATGTTTTTCGATCGTGTTGTGTCTTCCTCATTTTCTATAGTTTTTAGAGTACAGATCCTTTACTTCATCGGTTAGGATTATTCCTAGGTATTATATGGCTTATGGTACAATTGTAGGTGAGATTGATTCCTTAATTTCTCTTCCTTTAAAAAAAAAAAAGATTTTATTCACCAATTTGTCAGAGAGAGAGAGATAACACAAGCATGGGGAGCATTAGGCAGAGGGAGATGAAGGCTTCCTGCTGAGCAAGGAGCCTGATGTAGGATTCAATGCCAGAACCCTGGGGTCATGACCCAATGTAAAGGCAGATGCTTAACCAACTGAGCCATCCAGGTGTCCCTTAATTTCTCTTTCTTCAGTCACATTGTTAGTGTATAGAAGTGCTACTGATTTCTGTGCATTGATATTGTATCCTGCCATGTTGCTGAATTACTGTATGAGTTCCAGAAATTTGGGGGTGGAGTCTATTGGGTTTTCCACATTAAGTATTACGTCATCTTCAAAGAGTGAGAATTTGACTTCTTCTTTGCCAATTCGAATGTCTTTTATTTCTTGCTACCCCAGCTTTCTTTTGAGGTCCATTAGTATGGTAAGTTGTTCTCCATGCCCTCACTTTCAGTCTGGAAGTAGTTAGGTCTATAATGAGTCTCTTGTAAACAGCATGTGGATCTGCTTTTTTATCCAATCTGATACCGTATATCATTTGATTGGAAAATTTAGCTCATTTACGTTCAGAGTAACTACTGAAAAATATGAATTTAGTGCCATTCTATTACCTGTAAAATCCCTGTTTCTGTAGATTACCTGTTTCTTCCTGGTCTATGTTATTCTTGGACTTTCTTTTTGCTTACAGGATTCCCCCTTAATATTTCTTGCAGGGCTGGCTTGGTGGTCACATATTCTTTCAGTTTCTGTCTGTCCTGGAAGCTCTTTACCTCTCCTTCCATTCTGAGTCACAGCCTTCTGGATAAACTATTGTTGGCTGCATGTTCTTCTCATTTAGTACCCTGAATATATCGTGTGGCCCTTTTTTGGCCTGCCAGGCTTCTGTGGATAGGTCTGATGTTAATCTGATGTTCACTCCTCTGTAGGTAAGGAGCCCCTTGTCTCAAACTCCTCTCTGGAGTTTCTTTTCCTCTAAAATTTGCAAGTTTCACCATTATATATCAGGGTGTTGATCGTTTTATTGATTTTGGGAGGGGTCTTCTCTGCCTCTTGGACAGCTTAGGGAATTTTTCAGCTATGATTTTCTCATTTATAACTTCTGGCTCACTCTCTCTCTCTCTCTCTCTCTCTTCCCCCTCAGGCACCTCAATAATTCTGACATTGGTATGTCTCATGGCATCATTAATTTCTCGAAGCCTTTCTTGATGGGCTATTAATTGTTTTTCTCTCTTTTCCTCAACTTCTTACCTTTTCACCAGCCTATTTTCTAGATCACTTACTCTCTCTTCACCTCATTCACGCTAGGTATTAGAAGGTTTAATTTAGACTCCATCTCAGTTATAGCATTTTTAGGTTTGGCCTGATTAGATCTCATTTCTGCACTAAAAGATTCTCTACTGTCTTTTATACTTTTTTCAAGCCCAGCAATTAACTTTATAGTTGCTATCCTGAATTGCATCTCTGACATCTTACTTATATCCATATTGATTATATCTGTAGCAGAGAGCATTACCTCTAGTTCTTTCTTTTGTTGTGAATTCCTCCTACTGGTCATTTTGCCCAGAGAAGAATGGGTGATCTTATGAGCAGAATCAAAGATAACCCAAGCAAAATACACACTAGAGAAATCCAAAGTTGTCAGAAAACAGCACAAAAATGCAGTCAAAAACAAAACAGCATAAAAAAGAAAAAGAGAAAAACAAAGGGAGTGAAGGTGAGAGTATAATCTCACAAAGTGGACAAAGTAGGGTGATCCACTTGTTCCTGAGTGAAGCTTCATCTATGTGTTAGAAGACAGTAAACCCCAAAATTGCAAAGAAAACAAAACTTTATATATATATATCTTAAATGCGTATCAGCAAGGGGAAGAAACCATGTGAAAATGTTGCAAGCTGTCTGATTCCAACTACATGACATTCTGGAAAAGGCAAAATTATGAAGATAATAAAAGGAACAGTGGTTGCCAGGGTTTACTGAGGAGGGAAGAATGAACAGGTGGAACCCAGCGAAGATTTTTAGGGCAATGAAACTGCTCTGTATGATACTAAAATGGTGGATATTAGACATTTATCCAAACCCATAGAATGTCCAACACCAAGAGTGACTCTAATGGAAACTGTGGACTTAGTTTTTTTTTTTTCTTTAAGATTTTGTTTATTAGAGAGAGAGAGAGAGAGAGAGCATGAGTGGGAAGAGGGTCTAAGGGAGAAGCAGACTCCCTGCTGAGCATGGAGCCTGATGTAGGACTCGATCTGGGATTCCGGGATCATGACCTGACCTGAAGGCAGTCATTTAACCAACTGAGCCACCCAGGCACCCCAGAAACTGTGGACTTTGAATGATGATGATGGAGGAGAGCGGATGTTGAAAACAAGGATGCTCTCCACACATGGGGGCAAGGGTATGTGGGAATTCCTCTTACCTTCCTCTCAGATTTTCTGTGGACCTAAAGTGCTCTAAAAAACAAAGTCTTTTAAAAAAAATTATATTTGCATATAAATATATATTATATATAATATATATTAATATTAATTATTATTAATATATATAATAAAATAAAGTGGGAAAAAAGCAAAAAATGAAGCATATATCTATAAAACACAGATGTAAAAAATAAGTTAAAAAACAACTTAAAAATAGAGAGTGGATAAAATGAGAAACTAGTTGAAGTGGAAAAAAAATGGAAAATTTTATACTGAGAGATAAAAGAATGATTAGGAAAAACCTCAAGCTCAATATGCTGTTTTCCCCTGGTGCTGAAGTTTAGTCTTATGGGAGTGTAAGCTGGTCCTCTGTGTAGTGTTTTGGTTGTTTTGTTTTGTTTTAACCTGGATACTTTGTGCACCTCTTTAGAAGATCAGAATAAAAATGGTTGTTGCCCTGATCTCCAGTCCCAGAACCAAAAGGTCATGGTCCCCCCTCCTCCGGTAATCCCTCTGAGACAAATTCTTCACTTCTGTGTGTGAAAAACTTCACAAACTCCAGTGGTGCATGTCGAAAGCCATCCTCCTGGGGGGAGTCCAAAGACCTGGTGTTATTGCCCTTTGTGTGACCTGGGATTGAGATAGGTTGTGGGCTCATGCTCATGTCCATTCCACCATTCCTGAGGGACAGCTGAGTGTCGCCCTGCTGTCCTTTCCAGGGCCGCTGCCCTGAGATCTGTTGCCCAGTCATGGGCACACCCATTTTGCCCCTGCCAGGGATGGAAGAGGGTCTGTGTGTTCCAGTCCTTTTCAGGGGACTCAGGTGGAGAGCAGTCACCTGATTGGCCTGCCTTGAGATTTATGGTGACCTGAGCTGAGAGTTTCCTTCTGGGCTCACTGACGATAATCAGTTTCCCCCAACCACTGCTTGGAAACTCTATTGGTACTGGCTCTCCCATTTGTTCTGTGACTCCTGGGATCCTGAAACCACACCGACCCACCTAGAATTCTGCCTTCTTTGTCCCCTGAACCTCTTTTAGATAGGGATGTCTCTCACTGGAGCAGACTTCCAAGGCTTCTGATTTTGCTCTTTGGGGCTATATAGCTTTCCAGTAGCCAGCTTATGGAAGCTCCCTCCCCATCTGTTTATCTTCCAATATCTCCCCCTCAGACCCACATCTCTGGAACTCCTTCCTTGCAAAAATCAGTCCCTATTCTATGCGTAGAGTTCCAGGTATATTTTCTTACATCTCAGGCTGAATTCATGGGCATTCAGAATGGTTTGATAGATATCCAAGTTAATTTAAGGGACCAGATGAGAGGCGGTCCCTTCTCTTCTTCCATTTTGCCTCTCAAATGTTCCATTTTCATTAACATTAAAGTTCAATTGAACCTTCCACATCTTCCCACTGTAACCCTAAAATACTTCTGTTTGTAAATATTTTCTATAAACCTTTTATCATTGGCTTTAGAGTGAGTTACTCATCAATGAGTACTCTGGTTGCTACCAATATGCATAAATAAACTTCATCTTTTCTCTTGGCAGTTGTCTATTGCTATTTAATTTACAGCCACCCCTCCACCACTACTGGACACAACTTAGAAGAGGAAGAATTTTCCTCCCACATCCTATTCAAGTCACCTGATTTCTACATATTACCCTTTGCTCTCACTACATTTACTGTAGAAGAATTGCCCAAGATTGCAAACCTCATGGTCCCTCCTACTGTCAGTAATGGGTGGTCTCCTTTGGCAGCACAGCAACACTTCAGTTCACCCAGGTATGGCTTATCCTTTGTGTCTCAGCAGTGTCATTGATCAATTCCTGGCCTAGCCTACTCTCCCTAAATTTCATTTTATTTTTTTTTCTTTTTTTCAAATTTTATTTTATTTTTTCAACAGTCCAAGATTCACTGTTTATGCATTATGCCCAGTGCTCCAAGTAATACATGCCCTCCTTAATACTACCACCAGGCTCACCCATACACCCCCAACCCCCTCCCTTTCAAAACTCTTAGTTTGGGGGTACCTGGGTGGCTCAGTGGGTTAAAGCCTCTGCCTTTAGCTCGGGTCATGATTCCACAGTCCTGGGATCGAGCTCCACATTGGGATCCCTGCTCAGGAGGGAGCTCACTTCCTCTCTCTCTCTCTGCCTGCCTCTCTGCCTACTTGTGATCTCTATAGAATAAATAAATAAAATCTTAAAAAAAAAAAGAACACTCAGTTTGTGTCTCAGAGTCCTCATTCTCTCATGGTTCATCTCCCCCTCTGATTTCCCCCAATTCACTTTTCTTTTAATTCTCCTAATGTCTTCCATGTTATTCCTTATGCTCCACAAGTAAGTGAAATCATATGATAATTGATTTTCTCTGGTTGACTTATTTCACTCAGCATAATCTCCTCCAGTCCCATCCATGTTGATCCAAATGTTGGATATTTATTCTTTCTGATGGAGGCGTAATATACCATTGTATATATGGATCATATATTCTTTATCCATTCATCTGTTGAAGGGCATCTTGGCTCTTTTCACAGTTCGGTGATTGTGGCCATAGCTGCTACAAACATTGGGGTACATATGGCCCTTCTTTTCACTACATCTGTATCTTTGCAGTAAATACCAAGTAGTGCAATTGCAGGGTCAGAAAGTAGCTCTTTTTTTTTAAATTTTTGAAGAATCTCCACACATTTTCCAAAATTGCTGTACGAACCTATATTCTCATCAACAGTGTAAGAGGGTCCTCTTTTCTCTACATCCTCTCCAACACTTGTTGTTTCCTGTCCTGTTAATTTTTCCCAATCTACTGGTGTAAGATGGTATCTCAATGTGGTTTTGATTTGAATTTCCCTGATGGCTAATGGGTATGAACATTTTTTCATGTGTCTGCTAGCCATTTGTATGTCTTCTTTGGAGAAGCGTCTGTACATGTCTTCTGCCCATTTTTTTAATGTGATTATCTGTTTTTTGGGTGTTGAGTTTGAGATCTTTATATATCTTGGATATCAGCCCTTTGTACAGCCATTTGTGAATATCTTCTCCCATTTCGTGGGTTTCCTCTTTGTTTTGTTTACTGTTACCTTGCTGGGCAAAAGATTTTATCTTCCTGAAGTCCCAAAAGTTCCATTATCACTTTTGTTTCCTTTGCCTTTGGAGACATGTCTGAAAGAAGTTGCTGTGGCTGATGTTGAAGGGGATAGTGCCCATGTTCTCCTCTAGGATTTTGATAGATTCCTCTCTCATGTTGAGGTCTTTCATCCATTTTCAGTTTCTTTTTGTGAATGGCATAAGAGAATAATCGAGTTTCATTATTCTGTACATAGCTGTCCAATTTTCCCAGCACCATTTATTGAAGAGACTTTTTTCCACCTTGGTATTTTTTCCTACTTTCTCAAAGATTATTTGACCATTGAGTTGAGGGTCCATATCTGGCTCCAATATGTTTCATTGGTCTCTATGTCTGTTTTTGTGCCAGTACCATTTTTTCTTTGGTGATTCAGGGTCTTTTCTGGTTCCACGCAAGTTTTAGGATTGTTTGTTCCAGCACTTTGAAACATGCCAGTGGAATTTTGATCAGGGTGACATTGAAAGTATAGATTGCTCTAGGCAGTATAAACATTTTAATGTTTATCCTTCCGATGCATGAGCATGGAATGCTTTCCATATTTTTGTGGCTTCTTCAATTTATTTCATGACTGTTCTGTAGTTCTTCAAGTACAGATCCTTTACCTCTTTGGTTAGGTTTATTCCAAGGTATCTTATGGTTCTTTGTGCTTAATCATAATCTTATTAATTGGGTTCCTTTTTCTTTTCTTTTGGATTAGTTTGGCCAGTGGTTTATTGATTTTAATAATTCTTCCCAGAACCAGCTTCTAGTTTTGTTGATGTGCTCTATTGTATCTCTAGTCTAATTCATTGATCTTTGCTCTAATCTTATTTCCCTTTTTATGCGTGGGGTTGGCTTAATTTTTTGTTGATTCTCCAGGTCTTTAAGGTGTAAAGAGAGTAGGTGAATTTGGGATTTTTCTGGTTTTTTTTGAATGAGACTTGAATGGCTATGTATTTCCCCCTTAGGATCGTCTTTGCCATATCCCATAGGTTTTGGACCAATATGTCTTCATTCTCATTGGTTTCTATGAGTTGTTTAAGTTCTTCTTTGATTTCCTTGTTGACCCAAACATTCTTGAGTGGGATGGTCTTTTTTCAATTTAATTTTATTTATTTATTTGTCAGAGAGAGAGCGAGCATGCACAAGCAGGCGGAGTGGCAGACAGAGGCAGAGAGAGAAACAGGCTCCCCGCTGAGCAAGGAGCCCAATGCAGGACTCGATGCCAGGACCCTAGGATCATGACCTGAGCTGAAGGCAGTTGCTTAACCCACTGATCCACTCAAGAGTCCTAAGCATGATGGTCTTTAGCTTCAAAGTGTTTGAATTCCTTCTAAACTTTTTCTTGTGGTTGGGTTCCAGTTTCAAACCATTGTGGTCTGAGAATATGCAAGGAATAACCTCAATATTTTGGCATCAGCTGAGCCCTGATTTGTGATCCAGTAGGTGGTCTATTCTGGAGAAAGTTCCACGTGCATTTGAAAAGAATGAACTGTAGGGTGGTGTGTTCTCTATATATCTACGAAGTCCATATGGTCCAATGTGTCATTCAATGCTCTTGTTTCTTTGTTGATTTTCTGCTTAGATGATCTGTCTATTGCTGAGAGTGGCATCTTACAATCCCCTACAATTAACATATTCTTATCAATATGATTCTTTATTTTGATTAACAGACTTATATAGTTAGCTGCTCCCATTTTGGGAGCATAAATATTTACAATTTTTAGATCTTCTTGGTGGATAGACACTTTAAGAATGATGTAGTGTCCTTCTGTATCTCTGACTATAGTCTTTAGCTTAAAATATAATTCATCTGATATGAGAATCACTACACCTGCTTTCTTTTCAGGCCTGTTGAAAAGATAGATGGTTGTTCATTGCTTCACTTTAACTCTAGACATTATCTTTAGTTTCCAAATCTCTCTTGTAGACAGCATATGGATGAGTCCTGTTTATTTATCCAGTCAGCAACTCTGTGCCATTTTATGGGAGCATTTAGGCCATTCACGTTGAGAGTGATTATTGAAAGATAGTTTTTATTGACATCATGTTGCCTGAGAAGTACTTGTTTCTATTGATTGTCTCTGTAGATTTCTGTTCTATAACACTCTTGGAATCTTTTTTATTTTATAGAACCTCCCTAATGTTTCTTGTAGTGTCGTCTTGGTGGTCCCATAATCTTTTAAACCTTGCCAGTCTTGGAAGCTCTTAATCTCTCCATCCATTCTGAATGTCAGCCTTACTGGATGAAGTATTCTTGCTGCACGTCCTTCTCTTTTAGTACCCTGAATATATATTTCCAGTCTTTTCTGGCTTGCCAGGTTTCTGTGGACAGGTTTGATGTTATTTTTGTGGTCCAGAATAACGTCCAGAAGGAATCTCTTCCCCCTCGCTGCCCTTCAGACAATTTCTCTGAATTTACAATTGTGAATTTCATAATGACATGTCTGGAGGTCTTTCTACCCTCATTGATCTTGATGTGTGTCCTCTCTGCATCTAGGATACAAACACTTGTTTCATTTCCCAGATTAGGGAAATTCTGATCTAGGATTTGTTCAACTATATCTTCTAGTCCTCCCACTCTCTCCACTCTCTCAGGGATCCCAATAATTCTGACATTGGAATGTTTCATTGCATCATTTATTTCCCTAATTCTGTTTTCATGGCTTCTAAGCTGTTTGTTCGAGGTCTCATCCTGATCCTTCTTTTCTATCAGTTTGTCTTCTAGATCACTAATTCAGTCTTCTGCCTCATTTACCCTAGCTGTTAGAGTGTCTAGATTAGGTTGGATCTCTTGATAGCATTTTTAAGTTCTGCCAAATTAGCTCTCACTTCTGCCCTTAGAGATTCTATGTTGCCACTCATGGTTTTCCCCAACCTAGCCATAGTCTGGATAACTGTTACCCTGAATTCTATCCCCAACATCTTGCTTGGGATGTTAATCTATTTATCATTTGGGTTGATATATGGTCCATATCCAGTAGTTCTGTGGCAGAGGTCACAGTCTTTGAATTTTTCCTCTGTGGAGTGTTCTCACTCCTAGTCATCTTGGTGAGAGGTGGATGAGGGGATGTATAGCTGAATATGCCAACCACATCCCAGGCAAAGTGCACCCTGGAAAGTTTCAGAGCAATCAGAAGTCACCGCCAAAAGAAAGAAAAAGAGAAAAAAATAGAGGGGAAAAAAGCCCAGTCAATATGAACACCAAGAGTAAGATGTATAAAGTATAAGAACAAGAAATACAAACAAACAAAAAACAATAGAAAAAGAAAGAAAAGAAAAACCCAGCCAAAATGAGCCTGAAGAATAAGATTTATACAGTGTAAAAACAAAAACAAACACACAGAAACACTGACAGAAGAATAAGATGGGAAGATGATTACAATCCCTCGATGTGGGCAAGGAAGGTTATTTCAGTTCTTCCTTGTTGTGTCTTGTTATCTTTGTTAAAGAACTCAACTTTCTAGAGATACAGGGAAATTAAAACCGGTATGTATGTATGTATATGTATTGGATAAGGAAAAAGGGCTACATGGAAGATTTTATATATATATATATATATATATATATATATATATAATATGTTATAGACTATATATTTTATATATTTATAGCTATTTGTATTTTTATATATCTATCTCTATTTATATATAAATATTTATTTGTATTTTATATATTTATTTGTATTTTATTTATATTCATATTTTATATATAAATTTATACATATATTTATATATAGTGTATAAACATAGTGTGCATATATATATGTGCATATATATATACACAAGAAAAAGTAACAAAGTTATATGTATGAAAAAAGTTCAAGTTAAAAAGTTACTATGGAATATGTTGTATTAAATATCTAGTTGAAATGATAAATAGGTTAAAAAAAAGAACAAGAATTATGAGAACAAATTAAAAAAAGAGAGAGAAAGAGAAAAGTTGTGTCTACACAATATACAGGTTTCCAACAAATACCAGGAGCTTAATATATTGTTTTCCCCTGATGTTGGGGTTTTACAGTTTTATGGGGACCCTGTGGTTGTTGTCCTCTTGTTCTTTTGGCTTGTCTTCTGGGGGTGGGTCCTGCCGCACTGATTTTCAGTCAATCTTGCTTGGGCTGAGTTGCCCTGCCCCCTATCAAGGGGTTAGGCTCAGTGGAGACTGGTTTTTCAGGCTTTTGTTCTCTGGAGGTTTTTGTTCTTTGGTGGCTTTTTGAGGCTTTTTGGAGGGTCAGAGCAAAGTAAACTGTCTGCCCCTAGACCTCTGCCTCAGAGAGAAGCCTCAGTATCCTCCCCTCTGAATGGTTCAGAATACACAGTGTCCCCCTCTGCAAATTCTGTTGAACACTGCAACCTCCCACATGTGGTCTGCAACACCCACAGCCATGGTCTCAGTGGTTGCCTGAGGTCCCCACTTGTCTCTACACCTGTGCCACCAAAAATGTGAGTGATACTGGTCCAGGCATGCCCGGTGCTGGTGGCTGCCATTCCTGGAACCACTGCCTGGAGCCCACGCCCACATTGGGTGCACTCAGCCCTGGTGGCGGTAGAGGCAGTGGATGGCCCTGCACCCGGGGACCACCAACTGGAGCCTGCACCACTCTCTCTTCTGTATGGTGAGGTTATGCTCAGCTCTGGTGGTGGTGCAGGTAGCAGAGGTGGCTATTGTGCCCATGGACCCAGGTACTTCTGACTGCAGCCAGGGCCTAGGCTCTCTCAGGCGCAGATGGGCACTGGCTTTGGCTGTCCTGGGAACATGGGCTTAGGTCTGTGCCTATGGCCACCTGATCCCAACAATTGCCCCTTAAGTCCATTTGTTCTGAGTGTTGTTAACCATTTGCCAAGCTATTGCTGGTCCCCAAGCACAGGACACTTCCATATTACTGTCCTATGGGTCATTTCTGGTTGCTCCCTCCCCCTTCTGTTTATCCTGCAATATCAGTCTGCACATTCCCAAGTCCTCTCTGCTTCTCCGCTGATGATCCTCTCCTCCATGGAGATCCAGAAGTGTATAATCTTACATCTCAGGCTGATTTCATGGGTGTTCAGAGTGCTCTGGTAGATATTTAGCTCAATCCAGGGGATTGGTTGAAATAAGAAACTTAAATAAATATATATATTTTTTAAATACTGCAGCTAAAACATGAACTCAGCAAAGTTGAAGGTTATCAAATCAATATGTAGAAATCTGTTTCATTTCTATGTACAAATAATGAAGCAATCAAAAAAGAAATCAAGGAAGTAATTCCATTTGCAATTGCACCAAAAAACAATAAGATACCTGGGAATAAACCTAACTAGAGGTAAAAGATCTGTACTCTGAAAAGTATAGAACACTTGTGAAAGAAGTTGAAGATGATGCACAGAAATGAAAAAGCATTCCTTACTCATGGATTGGAAGAACACTCTTAAAATGTCTATACAGCTTAAAGCAATTTATACATCTAATGCAATCTCTATCAATATACCATCAACATTTTCCACAGAGCTAGAAGAAACAATCCTAAAATTTGTATGGAACCATAAAGGACCCCAAATAGACAATACAATATTGGAAAAGAAAAATAAAACTGGAGGCATCTCAATTGCAGATTTCAAGCTATATTACAAAACTGTAGTCATCAAAACAATATGGAACTGGCACAAAAATAGATACATAGTTCAATGAAATAGAATGGAGAACCAAGAATTGGACCCACGACTCTATGGTCAACTAATCTTCAACAAAACAGGAAAGAATATCCGATGGAAGCATGACAATCTCTTCAACAAATCATACTGTGAAAACTGGACAGCAACATGCAAAAGAATGAAACTGGGCCACTTCATTACATCAGACAAAAAATAAGTTCAAAATGGATGAAAGACTTAAATGTGAGACAGGAAACCATCAAAGTTCTAGAGGAGAACACAGGCAGCAACCTCTTTGATCTTGGCCATATAAACTTCATACTAGACACATCACTGCACCCAAAGGTAACAAAAGTAAAAATGACCTATTGGGACTTCATCAAGATAAGTACTTTCTTCACAGTTGTGGAAACAATTCAGAAAACTAAAAAGCAGCCTACAGAATGGGAGAAAATATTTGCAAACCACATATTGGATGAAAGTTTAGTATCCAAAACCTACAAGGAACTTATCAAACTCGACACTAAAAAAAGTCTGAAAAATCCAGTCAGGAGATGGGCAGAAAACATGTACACAATTTTCCAAGGAAGAGTGCTGGATGACTAACAGACTCATAAAGAGTTTCTCACCATAACTCATCATTGGGGAAATATAAATCAAAGCCATGATTAAATACCATGTTACACATGTCAGAATGGCTACAATTCACAATACAAGAAACAGTAGGTTTTGGCGATGATGTGGAGAAAGAGGAACCCTCTTATACTATTGGTGGGAATACAAACTGGTGGGAATACAAAGTGGTGCAGCTACTCTGGAAAACAGTATTTAGGTTCCTCAAAAAGTTAAAAATGGTACTACCCTATGATCCAGGAAGTTTTACTAGGTATTTCCAAAAAAAAAAAAAAATTAAATACAGATTTGAATGAATACATGTATCCTGATATTTACAGCAGCACCATGAATAGCCAAAGTATTGCAAGAACCCAAATGTCCATTGACAGACGAATGGATAAAGAAGAATTGGTATGACTATACAGTGGAATATTACTTGGCCATCAAAAAGAATAAAATCTTGCCATTTGCAATAACATGGATGGAGCTATAGTGCATTATGTTAGGTGAAATAAGCCACCCAGAGAAAGACAAATACTATATGACCTCATCCATATATGGAATTAAAGAAAGAAAACAAATGAACATATGGCAAGGAGTGGGGGGAAGAAGAGAGGGGAATTAACCATAAGAGACTCTGAATGTTAGAGAACAAATTGAAAGTTGATGGCAGAGGTGGGTGGAGAATGGAATAGATAGGTGAAGGGTATTAAGGAGGGCACTTGTGATGAGTACTAAGTGTTGGACACAAGTGATGAATCACTGAATCCTACTCCAGAAACCAATATTGAACTGTATGTTACCTGAGTAAAATTGTCATTAAAAGAAAAAAAATGATTAAAAAAGAAAAAAGTGATAAAAAAAGAAAAAAAATGGTGAAGCTGAACAAAAGAGAGACAGAAGAATTATGCAACAGAGAACAGATTTAGGACACTGAGTGACTCCATCAAACATAATAAAACTCATATTATAGGAGGACCAAAGAAGAGAGGGAAAAGGGTGCAGAAAATATATTCGAGGAAATCATAGCTGAAATCATCCCTAAGCTGGAGAAGGAAATAGATATTCAGATCCAAGAGGCACAGAGACTGCCCATTAAAATCAATAAAAACAGGCCAACTCCCAAATTTTGTAAATAAATTTACAAAATATAGTGACAAAAAAATTCTTAAAAGAAAAGACAAAAGAAATTGTTAAGTTTCAAGGGATGACCCAAAAGGCTAATTGGAGACTTCTCAAAAGAAACTTGGCAAGAATGAGAGAGTGGCATGATATACTCAAAATGTTGAATGGGAAAAATCTGCAACCAATACTCTACCCAGCAATTCTATCACTCAAAGTAGAGGGAGACAGAACAAGTTTCCCAAACAAAAACTAAAGGGGTTTGTGAACATTAAACCATCCTGCAAGAAAAATTAAAAGGGACTCTTTGAGTGCAAAGCAGAGGCCAAAAATGACAAAGACAAGAAAGGATCAGAAAAAAATCTCCAGAAACAACAAGAAAACAAGTGATAAAATGACAATCAATACATATCTATCAATAATTACTCCAAATGTATATGGACTAAACATTCCAATCAAAGGATATAGGGTATCAGAATGGATACAAAAACAAGACCCATCTATATGTTCCCTACAAGAAATACATTTTTGACCTAAAGACTTATGAAGATTGAAACTGAGGGATGGACAAATATTTGTCATGCAAATGAATATCAAAAGAAAACCAGAGTACCAATACTTAAAACAGAAAAACTAGAATTTAAAATAAAGACTGTAAGAAGAGATAAAGAGGGTGTGATATCTTAATAAAGGAGACAATCAAACAAGAAGATCTAGCAGTTGTAAATATTTATGCACCCAACATAGGAGTATCCAGATATATATTTTTTTAAACTTAATAACAAACATAAAGGATATAATTGATAATAGTACAATAGTGGTAGGGGAATTTAATACCCCTTGCTTACTTACATCAATGAACAGATCAGCTGAACAGAAAATAAACAAGGAAACAATGGTTCTGAAGGGCACACTGGAACAGATGGAATTAATAGATATATTCAAAACATTCCATTCTAAAACACCAGAATACACATCCTTTTCAAATGTACATGGGACTGAGGAGAAAAGAAGGCAGAGGGGTAGGAAACACTATTTCAACAAGTCCCCTGACTTGAGCTGGGTATCTACCAGGCCATACTGAACACCCACAAAATCAGCCTGAGATGTAAGAAGATATATCTGGATCTCTACAAACAGGATATCTCCAGTGGTTTGTCTCAAGGTCTGAAGCAGGGACCTGTGATACTGGGGGCAGATATTGGAAGATTAACAGAAGGGGAAGGGAACCTCTAGGATCCTGTGCCACTGGAGCACAAAAGCCCCCCATGCTGGGTGCTGAGAACAGATTCGTGGACTGGTAGCAGTGAGGAAAGGACTTTAGAGTAACCCCTCAGACTGAAACCTGGAGCTATGGGGAGGCTTGTGGTTTTAGAAGCACAAAGAGCAGAGATGTGCCTGGACCTGGAAGTGAGGACTGGGAGTGCTGCTATAGGTAGGACAAATGAGGAAGATGCAGTTTTTAGCAGCACAGACAGAAATTGAGACAGTGTGGCCTGGAGACCTCAGTGAAGAGAAGGTTGATATCTCTGTTCTGAGATAGAGGATTGGATGTGGTCTCTTCAGCTCTCTCAAAGAGATGAAGAAAGCCACCGGAGAAATCCGAGAGAGAACAAAAGCCACAAAAACTGAACAAAAGTTCGGTTTTCACTGAGCCCATCCCCCTGCCACAGGAGGCAGGCAACTTTGCCCAAACAGTGTTGCTTAAGTAACAGTGTGGCAGGTCCCTCCCCCAGAAGACAGGCTGGAAGAACAAGAGACAAACAGCCCTAGGGTCTCTATAAAATAGGTTCATCTTGCTTGGGTTGTGGTCAATAATTAGGACTCTGTATGTTCCCTTAACCACCCCTCAACAGAATGACTAAGAGGAGGAACCCCCCACAAAAGAAAGAACCAGAGAATGTGGCCTCTGTCACATAACTAATGGGTATGGTTAGAACCAAGGTGTCAGAAATAGCAGAGTAACAATTATCAAGGCATTATCTAGGCTTGAGAAAAATATTAATGACAACATAGAATTTCTAAGGACAGAAATGAGATCTAATCAGGCCAAACTTAAAAATGCTATGAATGAAATGCAGTCTAAACTGGATACTCTGAATGCTATTGTAAATGAGGCAGAAAAATGAATTACCGAGCTAGAGGATAAGATGATAAAAAAGAAGGAAACTGAGACAGCATGGGAAAAACAAATTAAAACCCAAGGAGTCAAATTGAGAGAGACTAGTGACTCACTGAAATGTTCCAATTATTGGGGTCCCTGAGGGGATGGAGAAAGAGAGAGGTCTAGAAGATATATTTGAGCAAATTGTAGCTGAGACTTCCCAAATCTGGGGAAGGAAACAAACATTTGTGTACAAGAGGCAGAGAGGACCCCTCCCAAGATCAGTGAGACCAGACAGATGCCATGACATATAATACAATAGGACAATTTGCAAATCTTAACTCCAAGGAATCAAGTGCATGTGGGACATTCTACAGAATAGATTACATATTAGGTCACAAGTCAAGCATCAACAAATACAAGAACATTGAAATAATACCATGCTTCTTTCCTGACAACAACCCAACAAAAAAATGAAACTAGAAGTCAACCAAAAAAAAATAATTTTTTTAAAAAACCACAAATACAGTTGAATAATATGCTCCCAAGAATGGATGGCACAAAAATAAAATCAAAGAAAAAATTTTAAAAAAATACATGGAAATGAAAATGAAAACAATGACCCAAAAATCTATGGGATGTAGGTAAAGTGGTCCTAAGACGGAAGTATATAGCAATACAGGCCTACCTAAAGAAGCAAGCAAAATCTCAAATACACAACTTAACCTTACACCTAAAGGAGCTAGAAAAGGAACAATAAACAAAGCCTAAAGCCAGAAGAATGGAGGAAGTAATAAAGATAAGAGCAGAAATAAATGATATAGAAACAAAATAAAACAAGCAAAAAAAAAAAAAAAAAAACCACAATAGAACAAATCAATGAACCAATGGACCTGGTTCTTTGAAAAGCTAAGTAAAATTGATAACCCTTAGTTAGGCTTATCAAAAAGAAAAGAGAAATTATTCAAATGAATAAAATTAAAAAATAAGAGAAAAAGTAACAACCAACACCACAGAAATATAAAAAATTATATGAGAATATTATGAAAAAAAAAACCACATGCTAACAAATTGGGCAATCTAGAAGTAATGGACAAATTTCTGGAAACATATGAACTACCAAAAGTGAAACAGGAAGAAATAGAAAATTTGAAGAGACCTATAACCAGTAAAGAGATTGAATCAGTAATCAAAATTCTCCCAACAAACAAAAGTCCAGGACCAGAGGACTTCACAAAGGAATTCTCCCAAACATTTAAAGAAAAGTTAATACCTATTATTCTCAACATGTCCCAAAAAATAAAAATGGAAAGAAAACTTTCAAATTCATTCTATGAGGCCAGCATTGCCTTGATCCACAGAACAGACAAAGACTCCACTAAAAAAAAAAAAAAAAAAAAAAAAAAAAAGAACTACAGGCTAATATCCCTGATGAACATGGATGCAAAAATTCTCAATGAAACACTAGCAAATGAAACACAACAGTACACTAAAAGAAACATTCACCACGATCAAGTGGAATTTATTTCTGGGCTGCTAGTTTGGTTCAATATGCATATCAATCAATAAGATACACCACATTAATGAAAGAAATGATAAGAATCATATTGATCCTGTCAATTGATTCAGAAAAAATGAATTGACAAAATATAGTATCCTTTCTGGATAAAAAGTTGCAACAAAGTAGTGATGAATGAAATATGTGTAGATGAAATCAAGGCTCAACTGATACTAAAAGATTGAGATTATTCCCCGCATATTCTCAGACCACAATGCTTTGAAACTGGAACTCAATCACAAGAAAAGGTTTGGAAGGAATTCAAACACTTGGAAGCTAAAGACCATCCTGCTCAAGAATATTTGGATCAGGGCGCCTGGGTGGCTCAGTGGGTTAAGGCCTCTGCCTTCGGCTCAGGTCATGATCCCGGGGTTCTGGGATCAAGCCCCATATCAGGCTCTCTGCACAGCAGGGAGCCTGCTTCCCCCTCTCTCTCTGCCTGCCTCTGCCTGCTTGTGATCTCTCTCTGTGTAAAATAAATAAATAAAATCTTAAAAAAAAAAAAGAATATTTGGATCAACAAGGAAATCAAAGAAGAACTTAAACAACTCATATGGAAACCAATGAAAATTGGTCCAAAACCTATGGGATGTGGCAAAGGCAGTTCTAAGGGGGAAATACATAGCTATCCATGTCTCACTCAAAAAAAAAAAAAAGAAAAAAGAAAAAGAAAAAAAAAGAAAAAGAAAAATCCTGAATACACCAACTCTCTTTACACCTTAAAGAACTGGAGAATCAACAACAAATTAAGCCAACCCCATGCACACGAAAGGAAATAAGATTAGAGCAGAGATCAATGGATTAGAAAACACAGATACAATAGAATGCATCATAAAAACTAGAAGATTGTTCTTTTAAATAATTAATAAGATCGATAAACCATTGGCCAAACTAATCCAAAAGAAAAGAGAAAGGACCCCAATCAATAAAATTATGAATAAAAGGGGAGGGATCACGACTAACACCAAGGAAATAGAAACAATCATCATAAATTATTATCAACAACTATATGCCAGTAAGTTAAGCAACCTAGAAGAAATGGATGCATTCCTGGAAACCTATAAACTTCTAAGATTGAAACAGGAAATTGACAACCTGAATAAACGATTATCTAGTAACAAGATTGAAGCAGTGATCAAAAACCTCCCAAAAAACAAGAGTCAAGGACATGATGGATTCCCTGAGGGAATTCTACCAAACATTCAAAGAAGAAATAATACCTATTCTCCTGAAACTGTTTCAAAAAATAGAAACAGAAGGAAAACTTCCAGACTCTTTCTATGAAGCCAGCATTACCTGGATCCAAAAACCAGGCAAAGACCCCACCAAAAAGGAGAATTTCAGACCAATAACCCTAATGAATATGGATGCCAAGAGTCTCAGCAAGATCCCAGCTAATAGGATCCAATAGTAGATTGAAAAGATTATACACCATGACCAGGTGGAATTTATCCCTGGGATGCAAGGTGGCTCAGCATTCACAAATCAATCAATGTGATAGAACAAAATCAGTAAAAGAAGAGAGAAGAACCACATGGTCCTCTCAATTGATGCAGAAAAAGCATTTGACAAAATACAGCAGCCTTATCTGATTAAAACTCTTCAAAATATAGGAATAGAGGGAACATTCCACAACTTCATAAAATCTATCTATGAAAAACCCATGGCGAATATCATTCTCAATGAGGAAAAGCTGATAGCCTTCCCTTTGAGATCAGGAACACGACAAGGATGACCACTCTCTCCACTGTTGTTTGACGTAGTACTAGAAGTCCTAGCAACAGCAATCAGACAACAAAAAGAAATAAAACATATTCAAAGGGGCCAGGAAGAAGTCAAACTCTCTCTCTTTGCAGATGACATGATACTTTATATGGAAACCCAAAAGACTCCACCCCCAGACTACTAGAACTCATACAGCAATTCAGTAATGTGGCTGGATACAAAATCAATGCACAGAAATCAGTTGCTTTCTTATACACTAACAATGAAACTATACAAAGGGAAATTAGAGAATCAATCCCATTTACTATAGCATCAAGAACTGTAAGATACCTTCAAATAAACCTAACCAAGGAGGTAAAGGATCTGTTCTTGAGGAACTACAGAACACTCATGAAAGAAATTGAAGAAGACACAAAAAGATGGAAAAGCACTCCATGCTCATGGATTAGAAGAATAAACATTGTTAAAATGTCTGTACTGCCTAGAGCAATCTATACTTTCAATGTCATCCCAATCAAAATTCCAAGGACATTTTTCAAAGTGCTGGAACAAACAATCCTAAAATTTCTATGAAACCAGAAAAGACCCCGGATTGCTAAGGAAATTTTGATAAAGAAAAAACAAAGCTGGGGGACATCACGTTGCCTGATTTCAAGCTTTATCACAAAGCTGTGATCACCAGGACAGCATGGTACTGGCACAAAAACAGACACAGAGACCAATGGAACAGAATCAAGAGTCCAGGTATGGATCCTCAACTCTGTGATCAAATAATCTTTGAGAAGGTAGGAAAAAAATTTCCAGCGGAAAAAGCCAGTCAATAAATGGCGCTGGAAAAATTGGACAGCTATGTATAGAAGAATGAAACTTGACTATTCTCTAAGGCCATTCACAAAGATAAACTTGAAATGGATAAAAGACCATATAGGCAGTAATCTTCTTGACATGAGCCATAGAAACTTTTTTCAAGACATGTCTCCAAAGGCAAAGGAAACAGAAGCAAAAATGAACTTTTGAGAGTTCTTCAAGACCAAAACCTTCTGCACAGGAAAGGAAACAGTCAACAAAACAAAGAGGCAACCCACGGAATGGGAGAAGATACTCACAAATGACACTACAGACAAAGGGCTGATATCCAAGATCTATAAAGAACTCTTCCAACTCAACATTGAAAAACAGATAATGTCAAATAATGTCAAAAAATGGACTGAAGGCATGAACAAACACTTCTCCAAAGAAGAAATACAAATGTCTAGGAGACCCATGAAAAAATATTCATCCTCATTAGCCATCAGGGAGATTCAAATCAAAACCACATTGAGATACCACCTTACACCAGTTAGAATGGCCAAAATTAACAAGACAGGAAACAAGTGTTGGTGAGGATGTTTGTGGGAATGCAAGTTGGTTCAGCCGCTTTGGAAAACAGTGTGGAGATTCCTTAAGAAATTAAAAATAGAGCTTCCCTATGACCCTGCAATTGCAGTACCTGGTATTTACTGCAAAGATACAGATGTAGTGAAAAGAAGGGCCATATATACCCCAATGTTTGTAGCAGGTATGGCCACAATCGCTAAACTGTGAAAAGAGCCAAGGTGCCCTTCAACAGATGAATGGATAAAGAAGATATGGTCCATATATACAATGGAATATTATGCCTCCATCAGAAACATGAATATCCAGCCTGTTTATCAACATGGATGGGACTGGAGGAGATTATGCAGAGTGAAATAAGTCAAGCAGAGAGAGTCAATTATTGTATGGTTTCACTAATTATGGAGCATAAGGAATAACATGGAGGACATTAGAGGAAGGAAAGGAAAAGTGAATTGGGGGAAATTGGAGGGGGAGATGAACCATGAGAGACTATAGACTCTGGAAAACAAACTTAGGGTTTTGGAAGGGGTTGGTAGGATGGGTGAGCCTGGTAGTGGGTATTAGGGAGGGTGTGTATTGCATGGAGGACAAGGTGTGGTGTATAAACAATGAATCTTGGAACACTGAAAAAATAAAATATTTTTTTAAAGAAGTAGTTATGTAGGTAGCAAAACAGAACATAGAGTTAAGTTAATAAAAGACTTTCCATCTATAGTTCTGTTTATTGCTTTCAAAACACATCCAAGAACCAAGCATCTGGCGTCAATATCAGGCATGTAGAGAGTTTTTTTCTCATCACTCCCCAGGTCTACAGGGACCCCAGCTGTGAAAGCATCATAAAATATTTTTTTTAATTGAAAGATTAATACAGGTTAACACCCTGGTTCCAAACGTAAATCATGAGACACAGGCTGGAAGCCATCAATATGTCCCATCTATTTGACAACAGAAGTTTGTTGGCAGCTGGGCCAGTCAGTCTAATTAAGATAAATTTCAAGACTCTTTAGATATTACCTGGAAAGTAACCAATAATAGTTTGTGGGTCTTCTCTTTTCACTGATCTTGCAGCTGTAAAGATAAGACTCGTCAACTCTCATTTGTTACTGTCAACTTAAAGTGAGCAAAACTTTTAGAATATCTAAAAGTAAGAAAAAAAGTTTTATTCAAGCCCATGTTGGGGCAGCTGCCCAGGAAATATGATCTTCACAGGGAATATAGTACCCCATAGAATGAACAGATTTTAAAGGGTTATATACTTTTTTACATCTTATAAGAACTCAAAAGATTATAGATTAGCATATAGGCAGGAAACACTTGTGTTATTGTAAAGTACTGCAGGGAGTAGAAGCATTTGTGGATGTGTCAAGGAAAAGTTGCTTCTCCTTTAGGCTACTGGTTCGCAAAGAAGATGTGCAATGCATGCATGGGGGCCATGAAGGAGGTCTTTGGTTTGAACAAGGTTTATGTATAGTCATGATGATTTGAAAAGAAATCTAAAATGGCTTCCTTTATATATCTCCTTAGAGAGTTTTTGCTCTTATCACAACCAATAGAAATAGCCTAAAAGTGGCATGAACACAATTTCAGAGTTTTTTAAAAGAAGAATCTGCATTAAGCTGTATCTAAAGCCAAAACTCTCCTTGGATTTTTCAGATATAAGATCCAGAACATTACTCATTTTATTAAGCTACCAGCCTTCCAATTTTCTTTATCTATTGCTGAGTAAGAAAATATCCCTAAATTTAGTGATCTAAAATAACAACCATTTTATAATATTCTGTAGTGGGCCAGGGATTCACGCCATTCATGACCAGTAGTTTTCTTGTGTCTTGTTGAGTCAGCTGAGATCACCAGCAGATAGGCTTACCTGAAGAGTGAAAACAATAAGCAACAACCAATATCTCCCAGAAAGTACTCTTTATTTTTTTATTCCTCATGGCATAAATAATCTTTCCCAAGAGAGATGTTTCTAACATTTCTTTACCAATATAGGTAATATGGGTGTGGTTTGAGTCATATGCTCCCATATGTTCTTTTTGTCACAGTGGTTCTTATTGATGTTGAGGAAAAAGAAAACAATATGAAATTTTTAAAAATAACATTGTATCCTATAGACTGTTTCCTCCAGTAGTTTCCATGGGGAACTAGGGGTGTTTTGGAAGTACCCAAGGGACCATCAAGGAAGACTTCCCTTTTCCCCTTTCCCTTTCTAGAGAAAGAAGAATAATTTTTTCCTACTCTTACAGGTTCTTGGCTGAGACCTCCCTATAATAAAAGACAGATTAACAGGAGAAAAACAAGCAGAATTTTAATAACATATATATCTCCTATATACATGGCAGATGCCTAGGAAATCTGATTAACTCCCCAAGGTGGTCCAAGTCACACCTTTAAGTATCATCTGCACCCAAAGACAAAAAAAAAAAAAAAAAAAAAGATGTTGGGGGGTGGAGAAACGATTATGGTAGGTTCTTAAGACACAGTAAAGGAAGGTATGGTTATTATGCATATTTAAGTTGGTGCCTTCTCCATTGCTGAAAGTTTCTAGACATTTAATCATCCTCTTCAAAGTATAGAGAAGAGAAACACCATCAAATGGAGAGTTCTCTTATAAATGTAAGTTTCCCTTGCAAAAGGATCACTTCTACTCCATTTTCAGAACTTTTCTTGTGTCTGCTGTTTCTTAAAATAACCAGTGCATCAATATGGATGGAACTGGGGGGGATTATGTTAGTGAAATAAGTCAAGCAGAGAAAGAGAATTATCATATGGTTTTACTCATATGTGGAATATAAGGAATAGCACAAAGGACATTTGGGGAAGGAAGGGAAAGCTAAAGAGGGGGAAATCAGAGGGGGAGTTAAACCAAGAGAGGCTCTGGGAAACAATCTGAGGGTTTCAGGAGGAGGGGGTGGCCGGATGGGTAGCCCAGTGTTGGGTATTAAGGAGGCCATGTGTTGCAGTGTGCACTGGGTGTTATATGCAAATAATGAATCATGGAACACTACATCATATACTATTGATGGCTATGCATATGTTGGCTAATTGAACATAATAAAAAAATAATAAAGCAAGGTCTGTAAAAAGTGACAAAAAAGACACTCTATAATAATAAAGGGTACAATCCAACAAGAAGATACATTTGTAAATGTATATACACCCAACATGGGAGGATCCAAATACCTAAAACAGTTAATAGTAAACATAAAGGAACTAATTGATATTAATGCAATGACTTTAGGGGATTTTAATACCCTACCTGCATTGATATACAGATCATTCAAACAGAAAATCAACAAGCAAATAGTGGCTTTAAATGACACACTGGACCAGATGGATTTAACACATATATTAAGCACATTTTATCCAAAACAGCAGAAAACACATTATTTTCAAGTGCTTATGGAACATTCCCCAGAATATATCACAAATTAGACTACAAAACAAGCTCCAACTAATAAAAAGGATCAAAGTCATAACACTCATCTTTTCTGACCACTACACTATGAAATTAAAAATCAACCACAAGAAAAAGTCTGGAAAGACCACAAATAAAAGCAAGTGAAATAACGTGCTACTAAATAATGAATAGGCCAAACAAGAAATCAAAGAAGCAATCAATAAAGACATGGAAACAAGCAAGAATAAAAACATAATAGTCCTAAACTTTTGGGATTCAGGAACAGTAGTTCTAAGAGGGGAGTGTATAGCGATGTAGGCCTACTTGCTCAAGAATCAAGAAATATTTCTAATAAACAACTAACCTTATACCTAAAGGAGCTAGAATAAGAAAAACAAATAAAACCTAAAACCAGCAGAAGGGAGTATATAATAAAGATTGAAGCAGCAATAAGTAGTATAGAAACTAAAGCAAAACAAAACAAAAACCTCAGAGAACAGATCAATGAAACCAGAATTTGGATTTTGGAAAGATCAACAAAATTGATAAGCTTTTAACCAGACTCATAGGGACAAATAGGGACAGAGAGAGAGAGAAAGGACTCAAATAAACAAATGTCAATGAAAGAGGAGAAACAACAACCAATACCACAGCAATACAAATAATTGTCAGAAAATATTTTGAAAAACTTTCTACCAAAAAATTAGACAACATATAAAAATGGATTCACCAGGCTCACCCAACCTCCCACCCACCTTCCCTCCACAACCCTCGGATAGTTCCTCAGAGACAAAGAGAGCCTGGTGGTGGGTATTATGGAGGGCATGTATTGCATGGAGCACTGTGTGTGGTGCATAAACAATGAATTCTGGAACACTGAAGAGAAATAAAAAAAAATTTAAAAAATGGATAAATTCCTCAAAACATATAACCTATCAAAACTGAAGCAGGAAGAAATAGGAAATTTGAACAAATCAGTGACCAACAAGGCAATCAAATCAGTAATCAAACAACTCCCAACAAAAACAACAAAAGTCCAGGACCAGACAACTTCATGGTGAATTCTACCGAATATTTTTTTTAAGAATTGGTACCTATCCCACTCAAACTATTTCAAAAAATAGAAAAGGAAGGAAAAATCCCAAATTCATTCTAGAGGCAAGTGTCACCCTGATACCAAAACCAGATAAAGACACCATTAAAATGAGAGAGAGAAAGAGAGAGAGAACTACAGGCCAATATCTCTGATGAACATAAACACAAAAACATGCAACAAAATACTAGCAAACAAAATCCGACAATACATTAAAACATCATGTACCACCATCAAATGGGATTTATTTCCAGGATGCAAGGGTGGTGCAATATTCATAATCAACCAATGTGATATATCACATCAACAAGAGAAAGAATACACTTCTCAATGAAGACATACAAATAGCTATCAGACACATGAAAAAATGTTCATCATCACTAGCCATTAGGGAGATTCAAATTAAAACCACATTGAGATACCACGTTACACCAGTTAGAATGGCCAAAATTAGCAAAACAGTAAACAACATGTGTTGGAGAGGATGTGGAGAAAGGGGAACCCTCTTATGCTGTTTGGTGCAGCCACTTTGGAAAAGAGTGTGGAGATTCCTCAAGAAATTAAAAATAGAGCTTCCCTATGACCCTGCAATTGCACTACTGGGTATTTACCCCAAAGATACAGATGTAGTGAAAAGAAGGGCCATCTGTACTCCAATGTTTATAGCAGCAATGGCCACAGTCACCAAACTGTGGAAAGAACCAAGATGCCCTTCAATGGGCAAATGGATAAGGAAGATGTGGTCCATATACACTATGGAGCATTATGCCTCCATCAGAAAGGATGAATACCCAACTTTTGTATAATACCCATGTATAACATGGACAGGACTGGAAGAGATTATGCTGAGTGAAATAAGTCAAGCAGAGAGAGTCAATTATCATATGGTTTCGCTTATTTGTGGAGCATAAGAAATAACATGGAGGACATAAGGAGATGGAGAGGAGAAGGGAGTTGAGGGAAATTGGAAGGGGAGGTGAACCATGAGAGACTATGGACTCTGAAAAACAACCTGAGGGTTTTGAAGGGGCGAGGGGGGGTGGTGGTGAGAGGTTGGTGGAGCCAAGTGGTGGGTATTAAGGAGGGCACGTATTGCATGGAGCACTGGGTGTGGTGCAAAAACAATGAATACTGTTACACTGAAAAGAAATTTAAAAAAAAATCGTCTGCAAAAGTAGTGAAAATGAGGTATATTGGTAAAATTTAGATTACTATGTATTGATAATATAATTTCTTCTTACCATAATACAGTGTTTCAGATATTCTTGAAATACAGAAAAGCTATGAATTCTAGAAATAGAAGGAATAAAAGTTGCTTGTATTTTTATTGGACTTATTAAAATTATCACATGATTTTTACAAATTAACTGATGGTGTCTACATAGGATACTTACAGATTCAAATATTTTGTTCCAAATATTGCTTGCAGCGATAAATATATTTAACCAAAAAAACAAAACAAAACAAAACAAAACAAAAAAAAACAAAAGAAAGGATAAAAACTATATGATGATCTCAATAGACACAGGCAACCATTTGACAAAATACAACATCCATTCATGATTCAAAAAAAAAAAACAAAAAACTCAACAAAGTAGATTTAGAAGAACATACCCCAACATAATAAAACCTATATGTGGGGACACCTGGGTGGATCAGTTGGTTGGGTGACTGCCTTCAGCTTGGGTCATGATCCTGGAGTCCCGGGATCGAGTCCTGGAATGGGTTCCCTGCTCGGCAGGGAGTCTGCTTCTCCCTCTGACCCTCCCACTTCTCATGCTCTCTCTTTCATTCTCTCTCTTTCAAACAAATAAATAAAATCTTTAGAAAAAAATAAAAACCATATGTGAAAAACCTACAGTGATTATTATACTCACTGGAGGAAAAACTGAGAGCTTCTCCCCTAAGGTCAGGAACAAGGGAAGGATATCCACTCTCACCACTTTTATTCAACATAGTACTGGAAATTCTAGCTGCAACAATTAGTCAACAAAAAGATAAACAGTATTATGGATGAATTGATAAGGAAGAAGTAAAACTTTCACTGTTTGAAGATGACATGATATTATATAGAGAAAACTCTAAAAAGTCCACTGAAAAACTACTAGAACTGATAAATGAATAAAGTTGCAACATACAAAATCAATATGCAGAAATCTGTTGCTTTTTTTATACACTAATAATAAGCCAGCAGAAAGAGAAATCAAGGAATCCATCCCATTCACAACTGCACCAAAAACTATAGGATACCTAGGAATAAACCTAACCAAAGAGGTGAAAGACCTATACTTTGAAAACCATAAAACACTGATGAAAGAAACTGAAGAGGACACAAAGAAATGGAAAGACTCATGCTCATGAATTGTAAGAACAAATATTGTAAAAAATGTTTATATTCCCAAAGCAATCTACACATTTAAAGCAATCCTTATTAAAATACCAACAGTATTTTCACAGAGCACAATCTTAAAATTTATGTGAAACAGCAAAAGACACTTAATAACAAAAGCTATCTTGAAAAAAGCTAGAGGCAGCACATTTCTGGACTTCAAGTTATATTGCAAAGCTGCAGTTATCAAAACAGTATGGTACTGGCACAAAAATAGACAAATAGAAGAACAGAACAGAATAGGAAACCCAGAAAGAAACCCACAATTATGTGTTCAATTAATCTTTGACAAAGTAGGAAGGAGCAACCAATGAGAAAAAGACAGTCTCTTCAACAAATGGTGTTTGGAAAACTGGATAACTATAGCAAAAGCATGAAACCGGACTGCTTACATCATACACAAAAATAAATTCAAAATGTATTCAAGACCTTAATGTGAGATCAGAAACCATAAGAAATCCTAGACAACAGCATAGGCAGTAATGTCTCTAACATTCCAGCAACGTTTGTCTAGGTATGTCTCCTGATCTAAGGGAAGCAAAAACAAAATAATCTATAGGGACTACATCAAAATAATAAGCTTCTACACAGGAATTAATTAACAAAACTAAATGGCAACCTCTTGAATAGGAAAAGATATTTGCAAATGACGTAGGATAAACCATTAGTACCTACAATATAAAAACAGCTTATAGAATTAAACACCTCAAAAAAGAAACAATCAAATTTGAAAATGGGCAGAAGACATGAACAGACATTTCTCCAAAGAAGATATCCAGACAGCCAACAGACATATGAAAAGATGCTCAACCTCACTCATCAACATGGAAATACAAATCAAAACTATAATGAAGGACAAGATGGCGGGGAAGTAGGAGGAGGCGCCGTTTCAACCTGTACCCTAAAGTGAGCTGATTACCTACCAAAGAAATCTGATCACCCATGAAATCAGCCTGAGATCAGAATTATACACGTCTGGATCTCTACAGGGGCAGAAGACGCCAGTGGGCAGGTAAAGCGGAGTGGGAACGTCACACTGATATCGGAAGAGAAACAAAAGGGAGAGGGAGCCACCAGAGGCGACCGACTGGAGAGTAATACCCCAGTACGAGAGTGCCCTGCGTCTGGGGACCAGCATTAACTTGGAGTCTGGTTGAAAGCACTCAAAAAGAGCAAAGGATCGTGGGGGGGAAATTGAGGGAATCGGGGCTGTAAGGACAGGGGCTTAAGTCCCTGGACCCAGGACAGCCTCCCCTGGCGCTGAGCCAGAGAGAGTGCGGTGGAGAAACCAGTTCTTGGTCCCTGAGCCACCAGCGCACCCCAAGAACGTGTGGAGTCCGGCTCCCGTGAGGGGCTGGGAGCTGCGCCAGACGGCAGAATGCACACCTTGCTATCAACCTGAGATGCACGCGCTGTGCTAGAGCTGGAGACGCCCGAGCCCCACACCCTCCCCTGGGAGAGGTGCGCGCAAGCCTGGCGCTCTTACACCTGGAAAGACCAGGCACTCCCAGCTCTGGCCAGTGGGACAATCTCAGTATGAGATTGCTGCTTGAAACCTCTCTGGTGGTCTGAAGCTGCTTAGACAGCCGCTGCTGCCATGGTTTTGCGTACAAGCAGGAGATCCTGCGTCCCCAGGGACAGCAACTAGGAACCTGCTCTGCCATCGGGTCAAGGGGGAATTTATATGGGCTCTGCAGCACCCACAGGGGAGCAGACTGAGGTTTCTCTCTGAGAGGGAGGTCGGGGTGCAGTTTGCTTTCCTCTAAACGTCCAAAAACCATCAAAAGCTATCAAGGCAAAAGAAAAGAAGTGAACAAAAATAAAAACCTCCAGAGAACAAAAGCCTGAAAAAACCGGTTTCCTCAGAGCCCACCCCTTGAGGGGGGCGGGAGGACTTAACTCAGGGAACATCATTGACTGAAAACCCACGTGGCAGCCCCCTCCCCCAGAAAACAAACCAGGAAAGAAAAAAAAAAAAAAGACTACAAGAGAACAACCACAACTACTTCATAGATACAACTTTTATTTCTAACTCATTCCCACTATTCTGGTTCATTTTTTTTCTTTTTTTATATAGATAATTTTTTAACCTATTTACCATCACAGTGAGTTGTCCAGTACATCAAATTCCATGATAAACTTATAATCTGAACTTTTTGATACATACACCTGTGTTTTTCTTTTGCTTTTCTTTTTTTTAAATTTTTTTTAAATTTTAGTTTAGTTTAGTCCAGTTTATTCCTTTTTTATTATTATTTTCTAATATTCATATAGAGTTAAACTTCAAGGTAACCCCCTTTCTCCAATCAATGCTACCCCTATAGGTAAACCAATTTTTAATCCCCCTTTATCTTAGGAAAGTTGAGTCCTTTAACAAAAGATATCAAGATACATCCAGGAAGAATCAAAATAACCTTCCTCGCCCACACTGAGAATCTATAACCATGCTCCCATCTTTTTCTTCTGCCAGTGTCTCTGTGTATTTATGTTTGTCCTGATAGTATATAAATCTTATACGTGGGGTTCTTTTTGACGAGGTTCTTACTTTTTTTGCCTATATATATATATTTTTTTTTTCTCTCGTCATATACTTTTATCAGTCTTTTTGTTTGTCTGTTTTTGTTTGTATATGTCATAAATCTTACCTTGGGGCCCATTTGGGCTGAACCTTCTCTTTTATCTTCCCTTTTTTTCCTGTCTCTCTCTCTTTTTTCTTTTTCTTTTCTTTTTTCTCTTTTGGGTGGGGAATCCTGAGTGCTCAGAAGCGTTCCAGGGTGCACCTTGACTGCACCACGGTCAACACATCCAGCTACATCTGTCCAGTCATCTCTCACCAAAATGACTAGGAGGAGGAATCCCCAACAGAAGAAAAATACAGAGGATGGGCCTTCTGCAACAGAGCTAATGGCTATCAACATAGACAATATGTCGGAAAGAGAATTCAGGCTAACAATTATCCAGGCAATAGCTAGGTTGGAGAAAGCCATGGATGACCAAACGGAATTGATTAAGGCAGAATTGAAAGCGACCAGGGATGATGTTCATAATGTTAGGGCAGAGCTGAAGGCCACCAGGGATGAGGTTCACAAGGCTCTCAATGAGTTCCAATCTAATCTAAATTCTCTAAAAGCTAGGGTAACTGAGAAAGAAGATAGAATTAGTGATCTGGAGGACAAACAGATAGAGAGAAAGGATCAGGAAGAAGCCTGGAACAAACAGCTTAGAAGCCACGAAAACAGAATCAGGGAAATAAATGATGCCATGAAACGTTCCAACGTCAGAATTATTGGAATCCCTGAAGGGGAGGAGAAAGAAAGAAATCTAGAAGATATAGTGGAACAAGTTCTTCATGAAAATTTTCCCAATCTCGCGAATGGAACAAGCGTTCATGTACTAGATGCAGAACGGTCTCCCCCCAAGATTATAAATTCCAAAAAAAATCCAGGCACCTCATAGTAAAATTGAGAAATCATAATTGTAGATACAATCTCTTGAAAGCCGCTAGGACAAAGAAGCTCCTTACATACAGAGGAAAGCCCATCAGAATAATGTCAGACCTGTCCACAGAGACCTGGCAAGCCAGAAAGGGCTGGCAAGATATATTCAGGGCACTAAGTGAGAAGAACATGCAGCCAAGAATACTTTATCCAGCAAGACTGACATTCAAAATGGATGGAGAGATAAAGAGTATCCAAGACCAGCACGGCTTAAAAGACTATGCAACCACCAAGCCGACACTGCAGGAAATATTAAGGGGGGTTCTATAAAAGAGGAAAAATCCTAAGAATAGCACTGTACAGAAATATAGAGACAATCGACAGAAAGAAAGACTTCAAAGATAACACAATGTCAATAAAAACGTATCTCTCAATAATCACTCTCAATGTGAATGGCCTAAATGCACCCATAAAATGACACAGGGTTGCAGATTAGATAAAACGACAGGACCAATCCATATGTTGTCTACAAGAGACCCATTTTGAACCTAAAGATACACCCAGACTGAAAGTGAAGGGATGGAGAAGCATCTTTCATACCAAAGGGCCTCAAAAGAAGGCCAGGGTGGCGATTCTCATATCAGATAAATTAGATTTTAAACTAAAGATGGTAGTCAGAGATACAGAAGGGCACTACATCATTCTTAAAGGGACTATCCACCAAGATGATCTAACAGTTGTAAATATCTACGCCCCCAATATGGGAGCAGCCAATTACATAAGAAAACTATTAATCAAGATGAAGAGTCATATTGATATGAATACATTAATAGTAGGAGATCTTAACAAGCTTCTCTCAGAAATAGACAGATCATCGAAGCAAAAAATCAATAAAGAAACAAGAACATTGAATGACACATTGGACCTGATGGACCTCATAGATATATACAGAACATTCCACCCTAAAACAACAGAATACTCATTCTTCTCAAGTGCATATGGAACCTTCTCCAGAATAGACCACATACTGGGTCACAAATCAGGGCTCAACTGATACCAAAAGACTGAGATTATTCCCTGCATATTCTCAGATCACAATGCTTTGAAACTGGAGCTCAATCACAAGGAAAAGTTCAGAAGGAACTCAAACAGCTGGAAGCTAAAGACCACCTTGCTTAAGAATGCTTGGATCAACCAGGAGATCAAAGAAGAACTTCAACAATTCATGGAAACCAATGAGAATGAAGACACTTCACTCCAAAACCTATGGGATACAGCCAAGGCGGTCCTAGGGGGGAAATACATAGCCATCCAAGCCTCCCTCAAAAAAATTGAAAAATCCAGAATACACCAGCTGTCTCTACACCTTAAAGAACTGGAGAATCAACAACAAATTAAACCAACTCCACACACAGGAAGGGAAGTAATCAAGAGTAGAGCAGAGATCAATGAGGTAGAAACCAGAGATGCAGTAGAACGTATCAATGAAACTAGAAGCTGGTTTTTTTGATAGAATCAATAAGATCGATAAACCATTGGCCACACTAATCCAAAAGGAAAGAGAGAAAGCCCAAATTAATAAAATTATGAATGAAAAGGGAGAGATCACAACTAAAACCAAGGAAGTAGAAACAATCATCAGAAGTTATTATCAACAGTTATATTCCAATAAGCTAAGCAACCTAGATGAAATGGATGCTTTCCTGGAAAACTATAAACTCCCAAAATTGAACCAGGAAGAAATTGACAACCTGAATAGACCAATATCTAGTAACGAGATTGAAGCAGTGATCAAAAACTTCCCAAAAAACAAGAGCCCAGGACCTGACGGATTCCCTGGGGAATTCTATCAAACTTTCAAAGAAGAAATGACACCTATTCTCCTGAAGCTGTTTCAAAAAATTGAAGCAGAAGGAAACCTTCCAGACTCTTTTTATGAAGCCAGCATTACCCTGATCCCCAAACCAGGCAAAGATCCTAACAAAAAGGAGAATTTCAGACCAATATCACTGATAAATATGGATGCTAAGATTCTCAACAAGATCCTAGCAAACAGGATCTAACAGCACATCAAAAAGATTATCCACCATGACCAGGTGGGATTCATCCGTGGGTTACAAGGATGGTTCAACATTTGCAAATCAATCAATGTGATAGAACAAATCAATAAGAGAAGAGAGAAGAACCACATGACCCTCTCAATAGATGCAGAAAAAGCTTTTGACAAAATCCAGCATCCGTTCCTGATTAAAATGCTTCAAAGTATAGGGATAGAGGGAACATTCCTGAACCTCATCAAATCTATCTATGAAAGACCCACAGCAAATATCATCCTCAATGGGAAAAAGCTTGCAGCCTTCCCGTTGAGATCAGGAACACGACAAGGATGCCCACTCTCACCACTCTTGTTCAACATAGTATTAGAAGTCCTAGCAACAGGAATCAGACAACAAAGAGAAATAAAAGGTATCCAAATTGGCAAGGAAGAAGTCAAACTCTCTCTTCGCAGATGACATGATTCTTTATATGGAAAACCCGAAAGACTCCACCCCCAAACTTCTAGAACTCATACAGCAATTCAGTAATGTGGCAGGATACAAAGTCAATGTACAGAAATCAGTGGCTTTCTTATACACTAACAATGAAAATATAGAAAGGCAAATTAGAGAATTGATTCCATTTCCTATAGCGCCAAGAACCATAAGATACCTCGGAATAAACCTAACCAAAGAGGTTAAGGATCTGTACTTGAGGAACTACAGAACACTCCTAAAAGAAATTGAAGAAGACGCAAAAAGATGGAAGACCATTCCATGCTCTTGGATTGGAAGAATAAACATTGTTAAAATGTCTATATTGCCCAGAGCAATCTATACTTTTAATGCCATTCCGATGAAAATTCCACCAGTATTTTTCAAAGAGCTGGAGCAAATAATCCTAAAATTTGTATGGAATCAGAAGAGACCCCGAATGGCTAAGGAGATGTTGAAAAACAAAAATAAAACTGGCAGCATCACGTTACCTGATTTCAAGCTTTACTACAAAGCTGTGATCACCAAGACAGCATGGACTGGCATAAAAACAGACACATAGACCAGTGGAACAGAGCAGAGATCCCAGATATGGACCCTCACCTCTATGGTCAAATCATCTTCGACAAAACAGGAAAAAATATCCAGTGGAAAGAAGACAGTCTCTTCAATAAATGGTGCTGGGAAAACTGGACAGCTATATGTAGAAGAATGAAACTCGACCATTCTCTTACACCGTACACAAAGATAAACTCGAAATGGATAAAAGACCTCAATGTGAGACAGGAATCCATCAGAATCCTCGAGGAGAACATAGGCAGTAACCTCTTTTATATCAGCCACAGCAACTTCTTTCAAGATATGTCTCCAAAGGTGAAGGAAACAAAAGTGAAAATGAACTTTTGGGACTTCATCAAGATCAAAAGCTTCTGCACAGCAAAGGAAACAGTCAACAAAACAAAGAGGCAACCCACGGAATGGGAGAAGATATTTGCAAATGACAGTATAGACAAAAGGTTGATATCCAGGATCTATAAAGAACTCCTCAAACTCAACACACACAAAACAGACAGTCATATTAAAAAATGGGCAGAAGATATGAACAGACACTTCTCCAATGAAGACATACAAATGGCTATCAGACACATGAAAAAATGTTCATCATCACTAGCCATCAGGGAGATTCAAATCAAAACCACATTGAGATACCACCTTATACTAGTTAGAATGGCCAAAATTAGCAAGACAGTAAACAACGTGTGTTGGAGAGGATGTGGAGAAAGGGGAACCCTCTTACACTGTTGGTGGGAATGCAAGCTGGTGTAGCCACTTTGGAGAACAGTGTGGAGATTCCTCAAGAAGTTAAAAATAGAGATTCCCTATGACCCTGCAATTGCACTACTGGGTATTTACCCCAAAGATACAGATGTAGTCAAAAGAAGGGCCATCTGTACCCCAATGTTTATAGCAGCAATGGCCATGGTCGCCAAACTGTGGAAAGAACCAAGATGCCCTTCAACGGATGAATGGATAAGAAAGATGTGGTCCATATACACTATGGAGTATTATTCCTCCATCAGAAAGGATGAATACCCAACTTTTGTAGCAACATGGATGGGACTGGAAGAGATTATGCTCAGTGAAATAAGTCAAGCAGAGAGAGTCAAGTATCATATGGTTTCACTTATTTGTGGAGCATAACAAATAATATGGAGGACAAGCGTAGATGGAGAGGAGAAGGGAGTTGAGGCAAATTGGAAGGGGAGGTGAACCATGAGAGACTATGGACTTTGAAAAACAACCTGAGGGTTTTGAAGGGGCGGCGGGTAGGAGGTTGGGGGAACCAGGTGGTGGGTATTAGGGAGGGCACAGATTATATGGACCACTGGGTGTGGTGAAAAAACAATGAATACTGTTATGCCAAAAATAAATAAAAAATTAAAACAAAACAAAACAAAAAAAACTACAATGAGATATCCCACACCTGTGAGAGCGGCCAAAATGGAAAACAGAAGAAACATCTGTTATTGGTGAGGATGTGGAGAAAAGGGAACACTTGTGCTCTGTTGGTGGGAATGTAAACTGGTGCAACCACTTTGGACAAAAGTATGGAGGTTCCTCAAAAAGTTAAAAATAGAACTACCCTAGGATCCAGCAATTGCACTACTAGGCATTTGCCCAAAGGATACAAAAATGCAGATGTATAGGGGTACATGCATCCTGATGTTTACAGTAGCATTATCATAAAAACTAAACTATGGAGAGAGTCCAAGTATCCATTGACTGAGGAATGGATAAAGAAGATGAATATTACTCAGCCATCAAAAAGAATGAAATCTTGCCATTTGCAATAACATGGATGGTGCTGGAGTGTATTATGCCAGGTGGAATAAGTCAGTTGGAGAAATACAAATACCATATGATTTCACTCATATGTGGAATTTAAGAAACAAAACAAATGAGCAAAGGAAAAAAAGGGAGAGAGAGAGAGAGAGATAAACAAAGAAAGAGACTTAACTATAGAGGAAAAAATGAGGGGAGTGGAGTGGGGGGGATGGGTAAAATAGGTGATGGGGATTAAGAAGTGTGCTTGTTTGATAAGCACAGGGTGATGTATGGAGTTGTGGGATCATTATATTATACACCTGAAAAAAATAGTAAGCTATATGTTAACTATACTGGAATTTAAAAAAAAAAAAGGTTAAAATAAAATAATAAAATATAAAATAAAATAAAATGATGTACAGATAGTTGATAAAACATTTTTTCTGGGTGTGTCTGTAAGAGTGTCTCCAGAAGATTAGCATTTGAATCAGTAAACTGAGTAAATAAGATAACCTTTCCCATTCTGGTAAGCATCTTCCAATCTGTTGAGTGTCTCAATAGAACAAAAAGGCAGACCTATCTGCTTGACCTAGGATATCCATTTCTGCCCTCAGACACCACTGGTTCTTGGGCTTTCAGATTCAGACTGGGACTTAATACCACTGGCCCCCAATTTTAAGGCCTTTGGACTCAGACTGACTTATATCACCCCTTTTCTGGGTTCTCCAGTTTGCATACAGAAGATTGTGAGACTTCTAAGGCTCCATAAACTATGTGAGCCAACTTCTATAATAAATCTCTTTGTATCTCTATCATCTCTGTCTTTATAATGTCTCTATTCATTCTACTGATGATGTTTCTCTCAGAGAAACCTGAACAATACAATGCTCTTCAAATTGAGATTATACCCTTCTATTCCTATTTTTTCGAGTTTTTTTTTTTTATCATGAATGGATACTAAAGTGTGACAAATGTTTTTCATCCTCAATTTTTTTGTGGTTGTAAATCATTTTAATTAATGGACATATGTGTTGTTCACAAATTTGCTATTAAAAACAAAACTGTAAGGAGTGGCACCAAACCAATATCTTTTTGCAGACGCGAATCTTCAAAATAAAATTCCTAGGACCAAGGATATTAGAAAAGGATAATCATTTACAATTTTGATAGGTATTACCAATTACCCTCCACAACAATTGTACCAATGTACAGTCCTACCACTGGTGTAAAAGAGTTCTTAGTTCCTTTTAGGTTTGCTAGCAAAGTGTATCTTTAAACTTTAGAATTGTTCCAATCTAAATTGGTGAAACTTGGTATTTCGGTTTTTTGTTCATCTATTTTTATGATAGTGACTATCTTTCCATCTGTTTGATGGTCTTCTTTTTACATTTTTTACTTTTTTTGACATTTACATTTCTATTCCCATTTTTTGCCCTCTTCTTCTTTGTGTGTGTATGCATGTGTGCACGTGCATGATTTTATTGATTTTTAGAAACTTTTTTTAATATCAATTTTTGTCAACTTGTTATCTTTTGACTTTGCTTTTGGTGTGTGTGAAAATCATATTTCACCTTAACTTAAAGCGATTTTTCCACTATTTTTTCTGATAAGATTTTAGAAATGTAATTTATGAGAAAATATGGAAAATGATGTAATTTATCTACTCCTTTGGCAAATTATCTTGTGGAAAGATACCCACAAGCAGCTAACCTTATAATAATAGTGGGATATTCCTGCTAATTTCTTGCACAGAAAGTATTTAGTATAATTTCAGTGTTTCTTCTTTCACAGGTATGGATAAAAAGGTACAATCCTCATTCACTACTTTAAGATTACAAAGGTCAAGAAACAGAGTGATCCTATTTGATGCATATAGAGTTAAAATGTGCCCTTGGAGTCATGATCACCTTGAAATAATAAGTGACCTGATTTCAAGTAGAATACTTCATACTTCTGAGAGTAGTATACTTGTCATTGATGTTTTAGCCCAAATCACATAGAGAAAAACTAGGACCTCATCTTACAACCCAAACTCTCCAACTTGGTGACTTCTGAGAGACCAGTTTTTCTAGCCCTTTCTTACATATCAAAGTGCTGAGTTCACAAAGATGAATTTAACCAGCTCTTTATTTAATGTGTAGTATCATTACTTTTGATGACACTACTTCACATGATATTGGCACACAGAGTAGGAAATGGTTATTTTTTCTTTTAAAATTAAAATTAACTATATATGTTGATATTAATATATCCCTTCCTTCTTTTGAACTTCTGCTTTCTGCTGGTTTTTTTTTTTTTTTTTTTTTTTTTTTTTTTTTTTGTCAGCATCTCAGTTCCTTTTTATGTGTTCATCTTAGGACATACAGGAAAATCTCCTCCTGGAGTTAATTATGTTCATGTTTGTTACATTCTTGAGAAATCCATTTCAACAAATCAAAGAATATATTTTTAGAACATCCTAAATGTCCTGTTCCCAGAAATTATGAATATACTGGTCAATTTCAATTATACCCGTTGCTTATAGAAACCTGATATGGAGAACGAAGTGAAGTTTCATTCATTTATGCTACTTGTCAGAGTTTAAGAAGTACTTATTCCTTTGCTCATTTTTTGTTCCTTAGATGAGAGACAAGCCAAGAAACAGACTCAACTATAGAAAACAAACTAATGGTTACCAGGGGGAGATGGGTGGAACATGGATGTAGTAGGTGATGAGGACTAAGTAATGCACTTGTCATGATGACCCCTGAATGAATGTACAGAACTGTTGAACCACTTTATTGTACACCTGAAACTATTATAACTCTGTATGTTAACTATATTGGAATTAAAAATTAAAAAAAACTTATTCATGATTGTCACCATCATTTTATTTGTGCATCTAATTAAAGAGTTGTTAATATGAATATATTTATTTTTATACTCTGAGGTTTTTTTTAAGTAGATAGATGATATAATCATTATTATTAAAGAAACTTGGTGTCCATCTGAGAAAGCAAGATAAACAATGATATAAATTCATTTCTGGGAAAATCGAATGATGCAGGCAACATAGAGCCAAAACATAATAGAACACAGCATTATTTTCTAGCTCCTACTTCCAACATCTTTAAATCTTCCCTCCCTAGCTAATTTTGGGGAAGAACAAGGCAGAGAGCAAAGTAAGTGCTAACATATGTAGGGTCTTTGATTGAATTACAAAACAACGCCTACTCTGGGTAGCTGATTTACAAAAAGACATTCGCTTATGAGCACAGGAAGCATGTGAAGATCTATGTCATTCATAGCTTTCCTGTTTACTTCCAGATGCCTGCTCAAACTTGCCATAGGTACTATGACTCTAACACCTTACAAATTGCATGTAGTAGATGCCTAATAAAATCTGTCAGCCTGAGTTGACTTTATACTTTCCTTCCTCTGTACCTCCAGCTTTTAATATCACTTGTCACAGCTCACCACCAGTGAATCATTTAACTGGAAGAGATCTCAAGGTTTTCTGATTGAGTCCCCACTGAAGCCAATGCAGCTTACAAAAAATGTCAGTGATTCCTGTGCATTAAAGCTTGCTGGGAAAATGTTTGGCCAAAGCTGCTACCAGACCCCACACCATATATGCTAAATCTAGCCATCCACAGATTAGTCCCTTCTCCCTAAAACTCAGACATACCTTCAAGACAGTAGGACAGAGACATGGCAGAATTCAAAAATTGTCTCCCTTTTCCATCCTGACCTCTTGTCCATGAGTTCCTCTTGTGTGTTCTTGTTTTCTTTTCCCTGCCAATAGATTTCTGGTGAACCATCCCCCAAGTGCACTGACATGCTCAAACAGGTTTAAAAGAGGAAAAACAACAACTTTGAAGTTAGACTTGGGTTTGAATTCCAACTTATCTACTTACTAGCTATGAGTTTTTAATTTCTAAGTTACTTAATTTCTCTTCACTTCAATGTATATTCATCAAGGAGAAGATAAAAGTATTTGTCTTAGGGGGCTGTTGTGAGAATAAAACAAATGTAAGAGTGCCTGGGTGACTCAATTGGTTCAGTAGCCAACTTTTTTTTTTTTTTATTTCTTTTTAGCGTAACAGAATTCATTGTTTTTTGCACCACACCCAGTGCTTCATGCAATACGTGCCCTCCCTAATACCCACTACCTGGCTCCACCAACCTCTCACCCCCCAACCCGCCCCTTCAAAACCCTCAGGTTGTTTTTCAGAGTCCATGGTCTCTCATGGTTCACCTCCCCTTCCAATTTCCCTCAACTCCCTTCTCCTCTCCATCTCCCTATGTCCTCCATGTTATTTGTTATGCTCCACAAATAAGTGACCAACTCTTGATTTCAGCTCAGGTCATGATCTCAGGGTCCTGGGATAGAGCCCTGTGTTGGCCTCCATGCTCAGCTGGAGTATGGTTCAGGATTCTCTCTCCATCTTTCCCTCCCCTCACTCACTCTCTTTTTCTAAAATAAATAAATATATCTTTAAACAATCAAGTGCAAACAAAGTGACTTGCACAGTGTATGACAGATAGTTGATGCAAAAAAAAATGTTATCTGTTATTCTTATTATAACAATATCATGATGTGGTGATCACTGGGTGTTATACAGAACTAATGAATCATTGAACACCACATCAAAAACTAATGATGTACTATATGTTGGCTAAATGAATTTAATAATAAAAAAGCAATATCTGGGGGCACCTGGGTGGCTCAGTGAGTTAAAGCCTCTGCCTTCGGCTCAGGTCATGATCCCAGGGTCCTGGGATCAAGCCCCACATGGGGCTCTCTTCTCAGCAGGGAGCCTTCTTCCCTTCCTCTCTCTCTGCCTGCCTCTCTCCTTACTTGTGATCTCTATCTGTCAAATAAATAAATTAAAAAAAAAAAAAGCAATATCTGAATACATGCTATGCTCATGCTGACAGATCCTAGTGGTCATGTAGCAATGGGAGAAAGGAGATTGAGGGAGTGAGTTCAGAATACTGAATACAGTCATGAAAGGTATAGAGAAGATACAGTCATTATTCTTGACAGGGAAGGCCATATGAGCAAAAATGTATAAATCGGAGTAAGAAATCTTGTTTGGGGAAAGAGTAAGAGGCCATGCTATCTGGGGCAGAGCTTCCATATTAGATTAGTGGAGAATGACTTGACTGAATTAAGAAAGTGTAGGGAATACAATTATTTATTGTTTCTCTATCCACACCCCTTGACCTGCATTTGGGCATTAAGGGGCTTAAAGAACTCCTAATTTTGATTTAGCTCAGCCTAATTCAGGATATGGTCTTGGGATTATATCTCCTGGCAACCATATTGTGGTAGTGTGAACTTGGACTTTGCACACAACATTTCCTCAGCTATAATGGGGCAATGATGCCAACCTCATGGATTTTTACAAGGTTTAAGAAAGAGGATGCATGTGAGGACCTAGAATGGTAGCCTCTTGATCTCAAGTTCAGATCATGTGCCAATCTTCAGCATCTCATCCATGACATGATTTCCACTACCATACTAGCACCTTATAGGAACACTAAGACTGTACAGAAAATTTTGCTATCCTTGCCTTATGCAGCCAATTTTGCCAATTATTGATCTTATTCCCTTAAGCAATTTATTCTGTCGTGTCCTAAGAATGAGTTTCATTTGGATTGTAAAATCTTTGTGTTTTATCTTTCACTTAAGAAGAATTGTCTTAGCTTAGAAATTAAGAGATATCTACATCCAAAAAAAAAAAAAAAAGTCTAGAGATGTTGGAACCATGTCAAAGGAATGGGAGAGGTAGGAGAAATAACTTAGGTCCAGGTACTTTCTTTCATCTCACATCTTAGGCAGATTTCCATTTTATGTCCAGAAACCTGGGATGAGAAGGTAAACAAGCTGACAAACAAAAAACTCAAGCCATGATAAAATAGGGAAATCTGCATAGTAGAAATTTTGTGCAGGCTATCTGAGTTAAATCTGTTCAGAGTCAAAATATGCAAAAAAAAAAATCAATCATTATGAGTAAATGACTTGTGAGGATCAGAGAACAGAGTTGCCAATGTGTTTCAATGGAGAAAGGTAAGTCTTTTCAACAAATGCTGATGAAACAATTTGACTATATTAAATACAAAAGCAAATAATTACTGACACTTCTACCATAATAATAAAAAACCCTCTATTCATAGCTTGCACCTTATATAAAAATTAATTAGAAATGAGCTAAATGTAAAATAGAGTGAAAAATGCACACACATGCATGCACATACCTGCACAGACATTTGCTCACATATGCAAATAATAATTTACAGTTTTGTTGTCAGCAGAGACATTAAGTTTTGAGTAAAAGAATGGGATTGTTATGCATATTCTAGAAAGTTCATGTATCTGTTATATCATTACAAGACTAATGGGTAGCTAAGGCAATTGCAGAGTTTAAAGGGAAGACTACTGAAATAATCCAGGTAAGATTTGATAGTGATAGCATTAGAAAAGTAAAAAGTGGTCAGATTCAGGATATACTTTGAAGCAGAGCTGATAAGATTTCTTGACTGAAAGAAGAGGGGGTGGGATTTAAGGATAAATTCGAAAGTTTTCTTCCTGAGTAAGAGGCAAATTAACTGTTTGGGAAAAAATGGGGAGTTAGAAGGTTTATAATCAATAGTTATGTTTTTTACATGTTAGATTTGAAGTACCTATTATAAAGCCAAATGGAGATATTTATTCACTTATTAACTTTATTGATGAATCATTGAGAAATATAGTGGTATATATTTAAAGTCTACAATGTAATAACTTGATATACATATACATTATAGAATAATTACAAAGATTAAGATAATCAACACAGCATCACCTCAAATAATTAACACAGTTAACTCCTGATTGTGTGTGTGTGTGTGTGTGTGGTGAGAATGCTTAAGATTTGTCTCATTGACTTTCAAGTACACAATATCATATTATTTTTTTTTTAAAGGGGAGTTGGGGAGGGGCAGAGAGAGGGAAGTGGGAGAGGGAAATTTTTTTTCTTTTAATTTTTTTTTAATTTCTTTTCAGTGTTCCAGAATTCATTATTTATGTACCACATCCAGTGTTCCATGCAATACGTGCCTTCCATAATACCCACCACCAGGCTCACCCAACCTCCTACCCCCTTGCCCCTCCAAAACCCTCAGATTGTTTTTCAGAGTCCACAGTCTCTCATGGTTCGTCTCCCCGTCCAATTTCCCCCCAACTCCCTTCTCCTCTCCATCTCCCCTCCAGGTCCTCTATGTTATTCCTTATGCTCTACAAATAAGTGAAACAATATGATAATTGACTCTCTCTGCTTGACTTATTTCACTAAGCATAATCTCTTCCAGTCCTATCCATGTTGATACAAAAATTGGTATTCATCCTTTCTGATGGAGGCATAATAATCCATAGTGTATATGGACCACATCTTCCTTATCCATTCATCCATTGAAGGGCATCTTGGTTCTTTCCACAGTTTGGCGACTGTGGCCTTTGCTGCTATGAACTGTTGGGATACAGGTAGCCCTTCTTTCCACTGCATCTGTATCTTTGGGGCAAGTACCCAGTAGTGCAATTGCGGGGTCATAGGGAAGCTCGATTTTGAATTTCTTAAGGAACCTTCACACTGTTTTCCAAAGTGGCTATACCAACTTGCATTCCCACCAACAGTGTAAGAGGGTTCCCCTTTCTCCACATCTTCCCCAACACACGTTGTTTACTGTCTTGTTAATTTTGGCCATTCTAATTGGTGTAAGGTGGTATCTCAATGTGGTTTTGATTTGAATCTCCCTGATGGCTAGTGATGATGAACACTTTTTCATGTGTCTGTTAGCCATTTGCATGTCTTCATTGGAGAAGTGTCTGTTCATATCTTCTGCCCATTTTTTAATATGACTGTCTGTTTTGTGTGTGTTGAGTTTGAGGAGTTCTTTATAGATCCTAGATATCAGACCTTTGTCTGTACTGTCATTTGCGAATATCTTCTCCCATTCCTCGGGTTGCCTCTTTGTTTTGTTGACTGTTTCCTTTGCTGTGCAGAAGCTTTTGATCTTGATGAAGTCCCAAAAGTTCATTTTCACTTTTGTTTCCTTTGTCTTTGGAGACATATCTTGAAGATGTTGCTGTGGCCGATGTCGAAGAGGTTACTGTCTATGTTCTCCTCTAGGATTCTGATGGATTCCTGCCTCACGTTGAGGTGATATTTTAAATATATAAAATCCCCAATAAGAATTATTTAGAGGATAATTATCTTTATAATAACATTTCTACAGTATAAGTGCATCAAAAATGGGCCTGCAGTCTGACTGAATCAGGCTAAAATAAGACATTCTTTAAATGTTTTATTAGTTTCAGAGGTAGAATTTCATGATTTATCAGTTGCATATATTAAAACATTTTTAAAAGAACAAGGTTATGGCAGCATTCACTTATGACAAACTGCATTGTGCTGGGCCCTGGGATAGACTTGACTGGTGTTAGAAGATACTAGATAAACACTGAAGATTCCTCTTAAAGGGGCAAGATGGGAGCATCTGCAAATTGTAGTTTTCATAGGTTATATATGTAACGTGATTGTGTCTATCCCCACAATTCTATGCATATACATTTTTAACACCTTTATTGAGACTTGCCATAAAAGTCACTCTTTTTATTAAGTATACAATATCATTTTTTAGTACAGAGTTGTGCAATCATCACAATCTAATTTTCTTCATCCCCCAAAGATCCCTTATATTCATTTGTAGTTAATTTTTCTTCCAACTCTCATCCCCAGGCAACAACTAAAACTACTTTTTTCTCTATAAATTTCTCTTTTCTGAAAAATTCATATAAATGGGGTCATACACTATGTAGTCTTTTGCATCTGGTCCTTTTGTATAGCAAAATTGTTGGAGGTACATCCATGTTGCAGCAGATAGCAGCAGTTCATTCTTTAATTTTCAATAATATTCCTTTGTATGAACATATGACACTTTCTTTATATCTTCACCAGTTGAAGGACATTTAGGTTGCTTCCACTTTGGGGCTCTTATGAATAATGCTGCTATGAATATTTTTTCAAATCTTTGTGGACATACATTTCATTCCTCTTGGATATATACCTAGTAGTGGAATCACTGGATCAAACGGGTTAAACTCTAAAATTTTTAAAAGCACTGCCGAACTGTTTTCCAGAGTAGCCACACCATTTTACATTCCCATCAATAATATATGCAGGTTCACATTTTCTCTACAGCCTTGCCAACTCCTGTTATTTGTATTTTTTATTATATCAACAGGCATTGATGGACAGTGAGCAAAGTTTAAACTGGGAAATCTCTTCCTGTCAAGGGGACCCCAGTCCGGAAGACCCTATGCCTAACATTGAAGTTTTGGGTTGGTAGCCACCAAAACAATTGTTTTCTATATGAAATTCTTTCTGACTGTACTAAGAAGGAATCTCTACTTAGTTGCATGTATGGCTATGTGTTCTTCTCCCCCAAAAAAGTTCTAAAGAATGCAACTTCGCACACCAAATAGTTAATTTTATTGCACAAACTCACTTCAGAGGTAACAATTTGACCTCAGAAATAAAGATAATATACTCTAGAACATGGTCAAAATCTTCTATATTAATTTAACAATTTATTAGTGAAAAAGTAGATGCAGGCAAGGAAAATTCTTGCATTTTATTTAGTAAAAAAAATGTGTAGTATTTCCCTTTATAGTTATTTTATAGGATTTCTAAGGCTTTGTACAAATGTAAATATAAAAATTAAATATAATGTGTATTGTAATTTTTAGAAGCTATATTTTTTTCCAAGTATAGTAATTTTACTCAGTAAATTTTTTTCAGTAAAAATGTGCTGAATGACTCTTCCCTAAGAATAAATATCTTCTTAGGGAACTAAAAAGATACAAAATAATAACTTAGTATTGTAATAAAGTTGTCAGTTTTATTAAGAGCAGATTCTATTTCTTAACATAGTTAATTAAATTTTCTTAAAAAAAAGAAGTCTACTTTATGGTATTATTTCATCAAAGTTGGCCCAATGAGACTGTCACTGACAAAGACATGTACAGAGTTAGTAACGTGTGTCTATAAATGCAGTTAGCCACAACCTTTCCATATACAATTTCCTTTTGCTCATACACACATATATTTACAGCTAATAAATAACATTTAAAGTCAAAGCATTACATATATATATATATGTGCAATATATGCACCTATGTATGTATTGCATATACATATGTAGATACATACACACACACACACACACACACACACACACATATATATATAGTGAAGTCTGTAGAAGTCAGAGTTCCTAGGGCCATACACCAATTGGATCCATATTTTCTCGAGTTTACGCACCCTTGTTCAAAACCCAAATCCAGAAAATTAATGAATTATCAATAAAGGGGGATGACAACAACAAATCTCACAACATTTTATTTTTAGAGAAAATTCATTCCAACTTAGCTGACATCAATCACAGCATTCATCCTACTTTGTATAGGTATAACCATACTTCTCAAATGAAGGGCTGAAGTTCTGGCACCTCTGGAATAACTTCTACTCCAATATGTCCTAATGCTATACCTCTTGATCATTTGCTTTCTAAGCTATGCTGAAAAAAAATGTACATGTGGGGCTTCATATATAAGTAATATGTTCAGATACCCACACATGTTCACAGTTTGGATTCTCAGCAATAGACTTTGAGACATTTTACTTCTTTATTAATTTATATTAATATATAGATCGTTCTGAAAATATGATACCTAGTTTATAAATAACTGTTCACTCACTCTTGACTAATTGTTAAAAATAACACCTCTCATGGCATTTGATGTGGCTATGGCAATTGAGGATTCTTTTAATTGCCCACAATGGTTTTAAGCACTGTTTATGGATATATACTTTTTCACCTCTTAACTTAGTAACAATAGCCTTTGTCTAAAATTTATAGACACTTGCATGATGTAAAATTTGACCTTTGGTACATAACATCTTATTAAAACCAGGGAAGAAAGAGACATGCTCAAAATATGACTGAAGCATGACTGAGATAACCCTAAAATTGAACAGTGCCTATCAAATATTAAATGACCTCAAATTGATGAATATAATTTCAGAAATCTGGTAAATGAAACTGCAGTATCATTTCCTTTTCTCATAGTTAAAATTACGTGTCAGTTGACAATAATAGGCTCTTTTAAAACATCAACCTAGAAAGCACTGTTAAACTATAATCTCGAGACAAATGGTGCGTAGAGATTAAGCAATAAACTGTAAAGCCTATTAAAACCGAATTGACCTAAATTTTGTATCTCTTTTAATTTGTAACTTAGCAATGATGCAATCAGCTTCAGGGAGGGCTTAAAGTTTCAGTGATTTATCAACTTCATTTTCTATTCCTTTCTCCAAGTCACTAGGCCCTCGTACTGTTGGGCAACACAGAACCCAATGTCAAGAGAAGAGCCATTCCAAAAAAGTCAGGTGTTTTGACTAGTAGTAGGTAATGGGTCCAACTCATGCCACCAAAAAAAAAAAAAAAAGAAAAGAAAAAAAAATCATTTTCTATATTCAGACTTGGAGAAAACTTTGAGAAGGTATCAGTCCAGAAAATGCAGACTTCTGATTAAAAAATGAGATTCTACTCAATTTTAGGCTATGGTTAAACTCACTAGATAAAGAAGACCTATCATGTTACCATGACCCAAAATGTTTCTTACTTCTTTCTCTAAGGGCAAAACAGTGATTTTCAAATCTGTGATCTTTTAATGTTGGAAGATGTGTTATTTGGCCAGTATATTCCTCACATTGAATTAGCCACTTTTTTGGGTATTTAAGACTGTATCCTAAAATAACTAGTCAATTATTAATTAGGGATTAATATTCAGAAAAATTCTCTTTGAAATAACCAAAGCACTGGGCATCTTTTGTAAAAGTTATTTCATTCTTCAAGGAATTCCTCTGCTGTTCTTCCTTCTGGAGATTTGCCCAGGGTCTGAGAAAAAGCAGAGGAAGGGAAATTTATTATTTGCTTAGTGTTTTATAACTCCCCATCCCACCCCACCTTCATGATGGAAAAGTTATTCGACTGGAAGTTCAGAACAAAGGTTGTGAGTATATATATACCCAGGGTACATATGGATAATGGATCAGATATGGGTAACGGCAGGCTTGTGGGAATGAAAGACCCTCTATGGGTCTACTTAGCCATGCCCCAATAAGGACTATCATTTTTCAGAGGACTGAATCAAATTATTTCAAAGAAGATATGATTTAAGATTTCTTAATTCTAAAACTTGTCAAATGAAATGCCTGATTTTTTGCTTTTTTTTTTGATGTGAGTCTTCTATAGAGTTATATCAGAAGATAAGAGACAGAGAACTTTTGGTTAATTTAGTGACAGAAGAGAGAAACTGCAGAAGGTTATTAGTCTGATTCATAATTCCTAGATAAAGTTCACATGTATAAAGAAAAACCACCTAAATATCTGTGGTGTCAGTAATCCTGTAATCAGACAAGGAATGTATCAATAGACTTTTTCAGATAAATGACGGTGACTTATATAAGTAATATGACCAGAAATACTTTTAAAACAGCTGGAGATATTTCCCAATTTTTCAGGTTTTCTCTTTACATTTACATACAGATTTAAAATTGTGGATGCTTTGGGGAGAATGTATGTGTACAAGTGTTTGTATATGTTTGTATGTGACATAAACGCATGTATAAAACTTCACAGTCTCTTCTAAAAGTTAAAGCAAAAGTGAAATTGTCTTAGATTTGTGATGAGGGAAAACAAAGCAATGAACCTCTGATTAGAACCGTCTCCACTTAGATAAAAATTCAGTTTTTCTGCCTGACTCAGTACCATCAACTATTTTTCATTTTAAGTTTATCTTGAGTGTTCTTACATTAATGTTTTTAATCAAGCGGCTTCATCTTATTATTCAAAGTGCATGCCATAAGAAAAAATATAAATATTATATATGCATTGAGAAGGTCTGAAAGGATATAAATTTAAATGTTAATTGGGAGTTATCCCTGGGGGATAGAGTCACAGTGATTTTATTTTAGCCTATTTTTCCTAATTTACTCATAATCCATAATTATCCATGGATAAATTACAACATAAAATAAAAATTTAAAATAATAGAGATATTCCACATAGGGTCTTTAATATGTTTTGATTAGGCAATTCTTATTCTGTACTTTTGTCTATAAATGTAACTGAGAGAAGAAAAACCAGAAGCAATTGTTTTTTTCTACTTCTGGATGATGTTGTGACCAGCCTTGCCCATTGTTTCCTGCTTTCCTGGCTTGTATGACATGATCTAAGCTTTTCCCTCTTACACTTGTAACCCATTAGCACTTGGTATCTGGCAGGGGAATGAGTAGGGAAATGAAAGTGAGATAATGTGAAAATTCAGAAGAGGTTGGAGAAGGTCACATGTTTAAACTCCACTTAGTACTGACAATCTGGAAAGGCTTAGCTGACAGCTGACATATGGACCAGTCTTAAAGGTCAGTAGGACAGAGCCAGCAGATTATTTTGAAATGGAAAAGAAAACTATCTCCTAAATTCTAACTCCATTAGCTTCCCTTCGTTGGGGATTTTGAGATGGATATTGGGTGGCTGTGTGGCTGTCCCTTTTTTGTTCTCTGTTCTGGAGTCTGCTGCCACTTGGAGCACCAAGGACTATGTGCTGCAGCTGATGTTTTGTCCCCCTGTCCACCAAGACAATGATGACTATTGTGTTGTTTGCTCTGCACACAGGCTCCATAAAGGTAACAGTAAGGCAGTACAGAAAAAAAAAGCACTTGTAAAGATTTTGTGTAGTGCAAAAGGAAAATAAAAGAACAGAAAGAGAAAGAAAACAGAGGAAGAACTGCCAAAAACAAATAGGCCAGGCCAATGTGTACATGGAAGGGCTAAGAAAGACCATCTGAAGAGTCCAACCACTAGAATCAGTGCAAGTCTTTTGTTATGGGTGAAGAGCAGTGTATGAAGTAGTGTCCCTGAGGGCAAGCTCAGGGTACCCAAGGAACTTTAGCTTATGATGCTCACCAGCCAGACTTTTTATTCAGAGACTTGTCATGGCATTTCACAAATACTACAGGTGCCTTTCCTTTCTGCAGATGAGACACTTTCTCCCTGGAACAGAAGATTACCCTGTAGAAGAAAATGAATGTGAACATGTCAAAAGGGAAAAGAGAAACAACTGAAAATATATAGTTTGGTCAGGGCTGTTTAAATCCTACCTGATCATTATGATTAATTATTTTGATATTTCCAGTAAACTGTTGAAAGTCAGGCCATTCTGGCCAGCAGCACATCTGAACCAGAGAGTTATTTGAGGGCCTAACCCACTATAACAAAAGAGTTAATTAGTCTACACAGGCATAAAGACAGCTTGGAGCAGCCCTAAAATCTCAGAGCTTTCACCACGAGGTGACAGAAGATCAACTTTACCATTTCCTTTAATCTGCATTAGGGAATTCACAAATGATTCTTCAACTCCTGTGAAAGAAGTAAATTCTCGGCATAGCCTCTTCACCCACAACCTGTTTTTTGTTTTTTGTTTTTGTTTTTGTTTTTGTTTTGTTCTGTTTTGTTTGTTTGTTATAAAAGAAAATGACCAAAGAGAAAAAAAAATCAATCTTAATTTATAAAGTCATTTTTATTAACAATAATGGCACACTATAGTTTGCAAAATCCCCATACATTAAGTATAAAAGGTTTAAATCCTATGGGGCTCTTTATGCAGTTAATTTATAGATAACGTGAGGTGAGGGCAGGAAGACAGGGTGAGATTACTTTGGAATCTCATTCTTCTTGAAGAGGTTGATTTTAATCTTTGAATGTCAAATCTCTGAGATTCTTTCCATAATTGTTTTGTGCTTGTAAGAAACAGTGCTAAATGAGAAGCTAAGATCCTCAAGTTAAAATCTCAGCTCTCACCCAATAATTGTGATCAATTCAGGGCTTATATTTTCTTTCCATGAAATTTAGAAACACTCTTACTTCCCTGGTGTGATAATAAAAGAACACGTCTCCCCAAAATTATAGGTTTAATTATCTAGTTGATATAGTTTTAAAGAAAGACCTTACTAAAGTTCCACCTGAATGATGAAGGCTCCATTATTCCTAGGTCAGGACACAGTGAGTTTAAAGTGAATGGGGAAAATACATTTAATTACTTTTTTTGGGTCTCTCCAGCTTTTACTCTGATCTTCTCAATAGCAAAGCCGGGGCTGCTCCACCAGTCTGACCAGCTGAAGTATGAATCGCTCTTCCATTTGAGTTTCAACATGAGCAGTTCCCCAATATCCACCTCCGTGTAAATTAGAAAAGAGTATGTCTTATTTGCAGAAACTTCAGGCCTGAAGAAAGAAAATTAGCATATTCGGTTAGTTCTGGAAATAAGTTGTTTTTTTTTCCTCATTTTTTTTTCCTTGCAAGACATAAATAGCTTTATTGTTTGGGAGGTACTTTAAAAATGCAAAAAATGTCCAACAAAATACTCAAGATGAAGATCAATGGCATTTGGGTATTTTTTTTTTCTTTTCAGCGTAACAGTATTCATTGTTTTTGCACCACACCCAGTGCTCCATGCAATCCGTGCCCTCCATAATACCTACCACCTGGCTCCCCCAACCTCCCCCCCCCCTTCAAAACCCTCAGGTTGTTTTTCAGAGTCCATAGTCTCTCATGGTTCATGTCCCCGTCCAATTTCCCCCAACTCCCTTCTCCTCTCCACCTCCCCATGTCTTCCATGTTATTTGTTATGCTCCCCAAATAAGTGAAACCATATGATAATTGGCTCTCTCTGCTTGACTTATTTCACTCAGCATAATCTCTATTTTAAAAGATACCCACACCCTTTTAATCTATTCTAACTTTTACACTAACAGTATGAACTATTTAATACAATTCTTAGGAAAAAAATCCATATATCAATCACTCAGAGACATTTATATTCATTTTCATCTATCCCTTTTCAATCTATATTGCTATGTGAACATGTTTGCTTTGTTAAAGTCATAAAATACATATAATTCTCTATTCTTTTTTTGTTTACTTCATATTTTACTTTCCATTTTTTGCCCTGTTTTACTGGGATTTTTATAATTATAGTTTTTAGAAACTAGATTGATTTTATTGGCTTTAGACCACAACTCATTTAGCCATTGTCTCAATGTTGGGTACTTATTTTCTTTCTAATCCACGCTATTATATGTACCAATGTAATGAGAGCCACCCAAATGCCCCGCCATAAAGCTTTAAAAAAAAGTCCGAAGACTGTTTCTTTTCCAAGTGTCCTACTCTTCTGCTCTAAGGACGAACGGTTATAGCAGGTAGCATTGCCATGAGAAACCCACATGCTGGAGGTAACGCCATGTGGCTACTCACAGGGTAAAAGGGATGTTCTCGCTCTCGGCCACAGTGCCATACAGAGAGATATCAAAGGCCTGGTTGGTCTGTGTATCACTCTCAGTCCCAGAAAAATGTATCTTTACTTGGTAATGGAAGACTGCGGGGAGAAAATTGGAACAAGTGCTGATCAGTTTTTATGGAACCACCACTGTGGTCCCAAATAAACAGGTAACTCAGAACCACAGAATCCTGAACCATTAAATAGGAAGTGTTCACACATGACTATCAGTGTGAAAGATTTCTTCATGTCTACACAGTGTTCATTACTAGAAAATTCAGACCTTGAATTCCACTCCCTTTCAGGAAAGTGTGGTTGTAGTGGATAGAAGGAATCCAGATATATATGAATTGTAAAGCAGTCCTGCAAAGTAGTCATTTTTGATGGGGCACAAGGGAGAACAAATCAAGAAGCAAAAATACCTATGATTCTTTCTTCAAGAACTCTACCCTTTCTTTTTTTTTTTTTTAAGATTTTATTTATTTATTTGACAGACAGAGATCACAAGTAGGCAGAGAGGCAGGCAGAGAGAGAGGGGGAAGCAGGCTCCCCACTGAGCAGAGAGCCCGATGCAGGGCTCGATCCCAGGACACTGGGATCATGACCTGAGCCGAAGGTAGAGGCTTTAACTCACTAAGCCACCCGGGAGCCCCAAACTCTACCCTTTCTTGGCCATCTTATCCCCAAACATCTATATGGGGCATATTTTAATGGGACACTGTATGTGAATGTTTCTTCATGTTTTATGAGTATGTCTGACTCCCTACCTATGTGTAAATTCCCTCAGGTCAGAAGATCACATTTATCCTCTTTATCCCCTCAGCATCTAGCACAGAGTAGGTAGTATATAGCAGGCTCACAATCAAACTTATTTATCGAATCATCAGTGAGGCCATAAAGACTGCTAGTTCCTAATGTGTTCTGTATTAGGGAGAACCTCTGGAAGCAGATACTTGAACATCTACATTTCCTTGCTGCTCTCCCCATCTCCATTAAAAAGCTGGAGTAGATGAGATGGGGGAGATTAAGGAGATAAGAAAGGCAGCTGGTTTAACACACAGCTACTAAAGGTGAAAAAAAAAAGAGAGTTTGGAGTTGAATGGAGTCCTTGCAGGCATCACCATAGACCAGAGCAGGGGAAGTTGAGACTGCCAAAGCACTCCCAAAAATAGGATGGCGCCCTGCATAGCACTGAACAGGACACCTGGGGATGAGTCTTCAGAAGAGTCCAGTCTCCTCTATACCTCACATCCACTTTCTTATTCTGAAAAGTCAGGGAAACTAAGGGTTTCCTCATTGCTTAAAAGATTGCCTTGAATTATTGCTGCTCCAAACCTTTAGGCCACCAAATATACCACTAGAGCGGTTCTAACAAACCCCCTTCAAATAGTTGCCTCTGTCATATATATTTTATCTTGGAAAACTGTACTTCAATATCATCCTTTCCCTCGGACTTCCACCTGGACCCCACATTAAGTTAGCTTTTCTGGTCTTAGTTCCTCTTGCCAGATTTCCTTAGTATCTCCTCTCCTGTTTCCCTCCAATCCCCTATAAATCTTGCTCTAAACATGTTTGAAATTCAACTGGGTATACATTCATGACAAAATGGAAATATCTTGAGGTATGGTATATTCTTCCCTCCCAGGAACAGTTGAAATTTAAAATACAGGTAGTTTTTGCCTTCACTTAAAGCAAACTATAGAGTTGGCAAACTTTTTTCTGTGAAGGGCCAGATAGCAAATAATTTAGGTTTTGTGTGCCATACAGTCTCTGTCCCAACTACTTAACTCTGCTGCAGTAGCACAAAAGCACTCTTAATCAATACAAAAATGAATGTGTATGGCTGTGTTCTAATGAATCTTTCTTTACAAAAGCAGGAGGTAGGCTGGATTTGGCCCATGCTCCATAGTTTCTTGCTGACCCTGGATAGATGGATGCTTTCAAATTAGTTCAGAGCCTAGTACGAATGGGCTGGCCCATGCTGGTGGTCACAGTTACTGAGGAGCATGGCAAGCAAGGCTGCTGCCTAGGGTAGTGCAGGTTGTGCACTGGGCATTACTGGTCATATAAGTTGGGAGCTTCAGTTAAATAGACCAGGGTAACTCCTTCTCTACCAAAGGAAATACAAGTGAGGGTTCAGGGTTTAGTAACATCATTTCACTACCTCTGTTGCAATGGACAGATATCGTACATGTGATGCAGTGAGCATGATAAAAAAAATAGGATCAAATTGATTTTCTTTATTCGTAACATTCTCCAGCCTACCTTTGTAAGGCATCTGAGAGCGAGTCTTCAAGTACATTTTGCTGCTTCTTTTGGCTCTGACCTTATTGATCTCATAGCCCAAGTTGTTGCAACGGTTCTTTCTGCAACTCAAGCAGAGCCCTTTCTCAAAGGCTTCCTTTGAATTGCACCGGTAGGCCTTACTTGGATTTTCTTCATTCAATAGAGAGTCAATAAAGAGATGAATGGAGCGCTCATGGGAACACTTCACTAGCTGGTCCACATCTGGGGAAAAAGAGGCACAAAGGAAATTCAACTCCATGAGTGTCCACAGTGAGTGTTTCATCTTGTAGTCCAAACTAGTTTAGGTGTGATGTCAGAATAAAATTACCTAAGGATCTAGTCCTATGACTGCTTGAGTGTAAGTCCTATTTAAGGAGGTATTTTTGGTGGCAGTTTCTCCTGTCTTTCTGAGTCAAAATTGCAAATTTTCAGAGAACTTTTGCCTTTTCTGCTGTCTTATATTTGTATGTTTATGAAGATATAATAAGAGACATTCAGTTTGTCATATCTTTCTTTTATATTGAAAACATAAAACATTTCTCCATGCTCTAGAAATAACATCATAAAAGGCAGAATTGTTAAGTGAAAAGTATTTTATCATAAATACTATGTATAATTGGAGGTTATCTCACTATCAATAATTTTTACATCAAATTAATCACAGAAATAATTACCTATATAATAAAAGAGTATCTCTTACCATAAGATTTTATAGCTATTGAAAATAGTAACATTAAGCTGTAATTTCTATAACACGTGCACAAAAGACCTGAGCATATTGACTACAGGTAAGTTCCACTGCTCACAAAGGATGAAAAGATCCCTTAAAACAAATTATAAATTTGACACAAACATGATTATTGCAGTAAACATTAAGATAACATTAAATTATATTTTCTTCCTTAAATTTTGGAACAGTTAGAGAAAGGCGATTTATTTTATTTTTTTAAAGATGTATTTATTTTAGAGAGAGAGAGGATGAGGGAGAATGCATGTGCATGAGTGAGGGGCAGAGGGAGAGAATTTCCAAGCAGATGCCCCACTGAGGGTGGAGCCCCGCTCTAGTCTGGATCTAATGACCCACAAGATCATGACCTTAGCCAAAACCAAGAGTCAAAGGCTTAGCAGACTGAGCCACCCAGGTGCCCCTGATTTGTTTCTTATTTGTACATCTCTTTAAAAGGCTGGCAAAAGAAATCTGGACTAATTAACAATAACTCTTATGGTTTCACAACCATATTCAAAGTAGAACATGTGGCTTGATATCATTTTATACTGCTATTATCCAACGCAGTGCAGTTTTCTTATGTAGGTCTCACCTTTCTCTTCTTTTATTTCTGGAAGCTCTGCACTCAGTGTAGTCTACAATATAACACATAAAAGAAAAAAATGTCTGTTTGTCTGTCTGTCTGACCAAAGGAAGTACTAAGGCAGTAAAGGTGATCACACTGAATATGATAGCTTTTTCAGAAAGATTTCTTGGCTCAATGTGTATATTAAAACTACATACTTGTTGGGAATGGATAGGAGACTAGATCAATAAGAATTAAGTGTGAAACTTATATTTAATTAACTTCTAAATCACATTTACCTCCAAGGCCTCTCTCTGCAATCACACGGATAGCTTCCCCAATGTTACATCCCGGTTGAAAAGTGCCTCCATTAGGATAAATGTCAACATGTCCTACTGGTTTCTGGATTCCAATACTTCGGCCAGGCGACCCTCTGGTGAATGTGTGTAAGACATCTACAAAATCTGCATCATCAGGAGAAAGGCGACTTGGAGCTTCTGCATATTCAAAATTAGGTCCAGCTGGATCTAGGCCTTAATGTGGGGGGAAAAAAAAAACAAAGAAACATAATAAAGGCCTCACAGATTTTTAAATTCCCATTCATTTTAGCCTCCATTAGTATCATCTTAGCATTCAACAGTTCATCATTTGAACATAACTGGCAGCCACTTGGGTTCTTATTAGTTCCTTATTCTGTAGTGATTGGATTCTTAAATTACTGAGAGTATCAAAAGTAGGTTTAGCTCCTCTGAAAGAAATTTGAGGCTCCTGAACAGTAAACAGGAATCTTCATTCAGGACAAGTAGATCTCAAAAAAATTATTTTGTAAATTATTTTTGAACCTGGTGAGAAGGGCTTCAAACAGTGGCGGGCTCTTTCTTCTTCTCTTGGCATGCCAAATCATCCATTGCCCTGGTTGACTGTCTTCCTTTTTTCAAATAGCCTCTGGTGGGGCGCCTGGGTGGCTCAATGGGTTAAAGCCTCTGCCTTCAGCTCAGGTCATGGTCTCGGGGTCCTGGGATCAAGCCCCGCATCGGGCTCTCTGCTCGGCAGGGAGCCTGCTTCCTCCTTCTCTCTCTGCCTGCCTCTCTGCCTACTTGTGATCTCTGTCTGTCAAATAAATTTAAAAAAAAAAAAATCTTAAAAAAAAAAAAAGTCTCTCTCTCTCTCTCTCTCTCTCTCTCTCAAAATAAATAAATAAATATTTCAAATAGCCTCTGGTGTTGGTCCTTTTTCATTTCTACCAGCACTGATGGGAGAGGTGACATACATGCATTATACCACCAAAACGCAGAGCAGAGGGAGGAGGGGAATGAGTTTCCCAGAGACTCCATTGGGCAATCTGTGTTTAATTAACTCTGCTCTATTTCTCTTCTGACAGTATATGGTAAGCCTAGGAGAGCAAGGGCCCATATTCTATCCTACTCCAGGGGAAAAAAAAAAAAAAAAAAAAAGCCCTCCTATGAGATAATCAAATGGCTGGGCAAACACAGGAACACCACACACATATGGGTATTTGACAAACTTTCTGATTCTCTTTCAGAATGACTGGCATCTCAACTCTTCTGTGATGACTACTGGCACTGTCTTCTTACCAGTAATTCTATTGACCTTCTTATTGGTCAGACTTCCTGCAATGCCAGCAGCATGGGCTCCGAGGCTGTATCCCAAGAGATGGACATTGTCCAGAGGATAGTGAAATTCCTCCTTTGGAAGAGAAAAAGAAAAAGTTTCTTACAGTTCTGTACAAAAGATCAAAGCTAAATGAAAAAATGAATATAAGTATAGTTCTTGAAATACAGGCAATGCTGAAAATTAACTCTACTTATTTTAATTTTGTGTTCTAGATCAAACACTCTAGTGTTGAGATTTTTCTCTTTCTTTAAAAACATATCTAAGTTAGAAACTTTTCCCATCCATTCAAAATTGAAGTGTATGGAAACCTGAATTTCCATATATCTGAAAATATATGTATGCATGTACATGTGTAGTTATATACTTATATGTAGATATACGTATATATGTGTTATCTATATGTAGATAAACTATATGTAAACATACACACATATATCAAATATATATTTAACTTTAACCCATTATTCCCTACTCTAAATATTCTGCATCATTTTATTCCTTCAGGTTGGCCAGAAAATATTACAGGGTGAAATAACCACAGAAACATATGATCCAGGCTCTTTCTTCAACAGACGAGAAGCCTGAGGCCCAGGCAGGGGATCTGATTTGCCCAGGTTCACTTTCTTGACGAGCAAAAAAATCAAGAAAAGAACTCCAACTTTTAATGGTCAGTCTAATAAACAGAGATTATTTTTTTACCTCCAAGTATCTGGCTTAAATAATTTGGCCCTATCAGAGTATTAACTTTCTTTCAGCCAACCCCAAGATATTTTTCAAAGGTAATTTCAGAGGCTGACACCAGAGAATAACATGGATCAAAGTGGAAGCTAAATCAGAATTCCTGACCCATAGCCACCTCATAGTCTACAGACCTTCCCTGCCATTTTCTTCCTAGCTCAAACCTATCCATCCCTTAATCCTCAACAAAAATCTGGACCTTTAATCTACACTAAGGAATGGGCAGTATTAATCTTTTCATGAAAAATATTGGTATTTTAATGCGTCAAAGGCCAGATAACATTTTCATGCACCAGCCTAGTGTAGAGAAGGATTTGGCTGAACATGACATCTTCTATCTGCCCTGAAATAACAAGCTTTTGTCTGCTCTGCCTAAATAGTTCTTGGTTGCGCCAGATATAATCGCTAAGAGAATATCAAAGGATAGGGCATGGCAAGACTATGCCTTGACTTTACAGTTTTTCGTAATGCTGCTTTCTGACTAAAAAATGCCTGTATTTATTCTGAAGATTTGAATTGCCCCAGAAAATATTTATATTTAAGTGAAAAGGAATAAAGACCAGCCTTTTGTTCAGCAATAGTGAAGGGATCAATTTTGGACACATTAGCCTTCTTCCCACAGTCTTACTTACCGCCATCCAGTTGATGAACTTGGCAACATCTTGTCCCACCAGCTTGGTGTACCCCGCAGACACTGGATAATGCTGCTGGGCCCGTGACAGCCAGTCCACTACAATGACATTGGAGTCCGGTTCCCTTTTGTACAGGGCAGCCACAAGTTTTGGCACCCAACTCTCATACATGCCCGTCACCTGAAGAGGATGATACAAGCTTTCCTAAAATACCCACCTGCAACTTGTTATAGATATGTCGGCTACATTAAATGGAAAGAAAATAAACCTCAAAGGAAGCCCATTGACTCAGAAAGAAAACTTAAACCATGGAAAAGAATAATCAGAGACTTATGCCTGACTCTCCTGAGGCAAATCTGAGTATGCCAAAGAAGGAATGTGTTGAGCTGAGGAATGGCAGGTTACGTTCACACCACCAATTTTTAAACACTTGTTTTATAAATTCTGTAAAACCAATAACTTATATAAAAGATCAATCTGAATAAGTTAAAATTCTGCAGCAGAATTATAGACTAATTTTAAAATAAATATAATTTAATTATTTCCAATTAGGCTAATAAATTTTTCCCAACCACATTATGTTGGAGGATGTGAATGCACTTTTTTTTTCTTACAAAGAGTCATTTATATCAAACATTTGATGTGCTAATGAAAAAAGTAGTTTCAAGCATACTAATCCTAATAGAAGGTAAATTCATTCAGCAATCTCTCTGTTAATACATAAGCAAATGATCAGCTTCAGCTTAGAATTTTTTTTTTTACTATTTCTCTCAAATTCTTAATTATCAGAGTGGAAATTAATGAGGTTTAATAGTCACAATTCCCAAATTATTAGATTGGCCCTGTTTGGAGATAAGAAGATTTCCAACTGTAATTCTTTGCCTCTTATTTTAAAAAGGTTCCCAAATTCAAAGTCAAAAGAACTGTAAGAGTCCTCAGGTTAATTCTATTTCTGTAAAATTTTAATTTAAGTTTGCAGAGAGGGCATCAGACACCTTTGCAAAGATGCATACTTTACAATAATGGAAACACACTTAAAAACTGCAGATGGTAAAATTGTGCACCATCTTGCCATGAGCTTAAACATAGCAGTAACCGGATTCCAATCCCCTAATCTACCCACTCCTACCATGACCTGAGAGAAAATCATGTTGTAGCCACAGTAAAGGTTACTTAAATATGTGCTCAACAAAGAAGATTCTGAAATACATGTTTAAGGTAGCTTTTCAGGGGAGACCTCATATTCTTCTTAGATTAATTCCAGTAACAAAAATAGGAGTCATGAATTCCCAAACCAAGGGACTTCAACTGGAACATTGATCTTATATAGTGGATTCCTTTAGATTTACTCTTCCATTTTATTTAGTTTATTTTCTAGACTAAAACTATCAAAACGAGATCTCACTTCACTCCTGACACTAATAACGGTTAGTTGTGCTCTGTGGCAGGGAAAAGCAAGCCTGAAACTCGAGATTTTGGTTTCAGTCCCAGCTCTTCCAATAATTACTTCTATGAATGTAGGCACTGTCTTAACCTTTTAGGCCACCTATAAAACAAAGGGGTTGGGGTCAGATGATCTTGAAGTTACCTGCCACCTCATAAATGTCTTCTTGTAACCACTCTGACTCCCAATCTACTTGCAGTGATATAATACCAAGTATGAAGAGAAAAGAAGAAAATTTATAAGGGTAACATTAGTCCATTAGAAACTCATTTAAACTGTTTTTGAACCTGTCTCAACAAGAGGCTGCTTTAAAAAGTCTAAGTGCAGGGGCGCATGGGTGGCTCAGTGGGTTAAAGCCTTTGCCTTCGGCTCAGGTCATGATCTCAGGGTCCTGGGATGGAGCCCCACATCGGGCTCTCTGCTCAGCGGGGAGCCTGCTTCACTTCCTCTCTCTCTGCCTGCCTCTCTGCCTACTTGTGATCTCTCTCACTCTGTCAAATAAATAAATAAATCTTTAAAAAAAAAAAAAGAAAGGATGATGTCAATTCTTCAGAATGCAATGTTAACCACTCCTCCTTTCAGTCAGGCGTGAGGACCTCCTACCACAAGGAGAACTCTGTACTTAACATTCTGGTCTATGAAACCTAAGCAGGTGGCAAAGCTCCAGGACAGCTGTGTCTAAAATGCCTTCTGAGTTGTGCGCTATGCATACTACACACCAAACATTCTTCTGAATTTTCCATGGCAAAGCTGCAGAACTTCTTCATTTCCCTTTGTCCTATGACCTTGAGTTGCCAAACAGTTTACCTCAGATAAGGCAAAAAATCATATTTGCTCTAAACCCCTATTACAAGTTTTTCTACACTATCAATGTTTCCAAGTTAAGCAATCTGTCAAAGAGTAAGTAACCCAACTTACTCCTACAGTGACTGGTAGTTTTATTAACTGCCTAAAAACTATTTCAAACCTTTCTTTTTTAATTCAATGTAAATACGGCTGTAAGTAACTCTGAACAATAAAGGGGTGGAAAATACAAGAACTCGCCTTCTTTAACTCTAAAAGGTTATTATTTACTAGGTTTTTTCCTCTGAGTTTCCTTAAATCAGCACAAATTTTAAAAATCTTTGATTCTCAGACCCACAGCTGAACTGAAGCCCTTCTGGTCACTCAGTCCAGGTGGTCCAACTTAACCAGCCAGGCAGGCCACTGAGATAAGCTGAGATCCATTACCCAGTGTGGCTGGATTAATTATCACAGAGGAGCAATCAGCTCTTTATGATGACACTCAGTTCCACAGTGGCCTAACCTCTGAGGTCAGGCTCTCAAAATGTTAGGACATACAATGTGAAGAATATGGGGGGCTTAGTGAGCAGGAGGGCCAATGATAGAAATTGGCACTTTGTACTGATATTGGATTAGTCATGTCATCTTTGCATGAGAAGGAACTATGCTTTTGAAAAATCCCTAAAGCATCAAGTTCTCTTAGGGATAAGATTGAGATGTCCGAGATATTCAATTTATTCTGTCATATAAAATGTTTATTAAACTTACTATACTTTTTTGAAAACTATTTGAAGTTCCATATACAACCAAAATGTCCCTAAAACTACCAATGTTTACTTTTTCTTATTTAAATCTCTTAAAAATGTAAAAACATCTAGGTATTTGAATACATATTTTTATCATCAGATATGTGATTTATTATGTTAATTCTAGTAAAGAGATTTTTTAAAAATAAACATCCATGCAAATTCTGTTAGTTGTAGTCTTTATCTCCAGAAAGTTACAGCACTTGTCCTGGATTAATAAGAAAGAAACTAAGTTACACAGGAAAAGAAATCAGGACTAGAAATCTATCAATCATTCTCTAATTCGTCTCACTAGAGTTTATTTAGTATCTACTGCTTTATTCACAAGCTCTGACATAATGGCAGGGCTATTTCTCTTCAACCTCCCATTTTATACAAGTCCTTTTTATATTAAAAAAAATGAAATCTTCTCACTAGGGTTTGAAAATATTAACAACAAACTGAAGTAGCTAAGAACTGCACCATGGAAGGTGACTGGCATATTTAGAAGGCACTACATTAATTGTATTCTATATTTTTGTTTGTTTTTTCTTTTTTAAAAGATTTTATTTAAATTTCAGCCAGTTAACACACAGTTTCACATGTAAAATTTAGTGATTCAGCACTTCCATACAACATCTAGTGCTTATCACAACAAGTGCATTCCTTTATCCCCATCACCTATTCATATTATTTAAAAGTAAAAGTAACTGTAACCGCAGTTTTTACACTTTCTAATCATTTGGCATGACACTTCCCTGGCTATCTCTCTTTCATCTCTAGAAAAGTACTCTAAAGTTTACAACGGGAGAATTTTGGAAGTGGAGTCTAACCTCTTTGTCTTACACATCAGTCATCTGAGGCCCAGAAATGAGAAGTAGCATCAATCACATCACAGAGCTGGAGAATGGCAAAGCCAGAATCAGAATCAGTATTTCCTCACACCACTCCAACCCTCTCCTCCCTCTGACAGGTTCTCCCTTAGAAAAGGACCTCTGGTGATGTGCTGCATGAATCAGGATCATGCCAGTTTCCCACTGGTTTCCTAAAATGATAACCTACATTCTGCTCTGTCGTTGAGCAAAGCCTTATTTTCCCACCTCACAAGAATGGCTGGTTCAAGGGCACCAACTAAGTACCCTGGTAAAATGAAGGATGACACTACCCGGGGGAATACTCATGAATTCATGATTTTAGATTCCACAGTTCCCACCCCAGGCCAGAATTTCCGGTACTCAAGTTTAAAGTAAAGCCATTGGAAAATAAACAGAAGCACAGGATAGGAAGACTCATCACAGGGCTCCCAACAACGGGAGGAAGCCAGACAGGCAGGATGCCTGGTCTACTCCAATCTGCTTCTTCCTAAAGAGACTGTCTTACCGTCCAGCCATGGATCACCACAAAGGTTTTGCTGCTGTGGTTGAAGTGGCAGTTAGCCACAGATTCTGTCACTCCAGGAATGAGATGGCAAGTATCCTCAGCTGTGTCTTCAGGGGTCCTTAGAGCAAATTTACTTTCAATATCTATAAAATCTCTTCCTCCTGTAATTCCCAAAAAGGAAAAAAAAAAATGGATAGGTGGTTAATTGGAGGGCTGTTTGTTTTATTTGCTGGAATGGTATGTTTTAAGCTTCTAAGCAACTTCCACCAGTGCTATTTTTGTTTCTATTTTTGTAAATATATGTGGATTGCAAGAGAATGACTAATCCTCACTGGTGATCAAATTTGACAGAGATCAGAATCCAGGTCTTTTGGTTATAATTCAAAACTCATTCTCCCAAAGAACATTGGCTCATGGCTCTTGCATTGTAAAGTTCCACTTATTTCGTATATTATCTCACCCTCTTTCAATCTCCAGTTACAACAAAGGAATGTTTTCCCAAAATATAAAATGGGCTTGAGGAAAGGTTTCCTTTTCAGTAGCATAATTTTTAAAATGTTAGCATTAAGAAAACTTGGAAGCCTAAGTAAATTTTTGTATAAAATTTTTCCCACCCCCACATCAAGGTACATCAACTAAAATTGTTTTAAAAAATCATTCGGAAATGCCTGTGCTATGTGTGAACTGGTTAATTCTTTTTTTAAAAGATTTTTATTTATTTATTTGACAGAGAGAGTGAGAGAGCATAAGCAGAGGGAACAGCAGAGGGAGCAGGAGAAGCAGGCTCCCCGCTGAGCAGGGAGCCCTAGGACCTGGGGCTCCATCACAGGACCCTGGGATCATGACCTGAGCCAAAGGCAGATGCTTAACCAACTGAGCCATCCAGGTGCCCCTGAACTGGTTAATTTTTTTCCCAAATATTTCTTTTACAATATTTCTTGTCTTTGCAGTCTTTCACACAAAGTCAAAGCTTAAAAAACTGTAGCAAAGCAGATTTGGGAAAGAATTCACTTTGACTTTTCATAGTCAATCACAAAGTGAATAAGGAGGGAAATAAAACTTCAGCCAACCATTTGCCTCTCTTGATAATATATTTAAATTTTGATAAATCTTCATTTAATGCTACAGTGAACACTTGAAGTAAATTGTATTTCCAATTAGTCAAATTCTTGCACAAAGTGAGCAAGTCAAAGGTAAGTTATGTTAGGGGAAGTTATTTAATTTCTTAACAAGTAAAAAAATTAAAAAACTACTATAAGGTCATAATTTGTAGTTTTTAGATTTCTTTATTTCTAATTTCTTAACCTAAACTTACTCTTTTCACAATTCAAATGCTGAAAATCTGTAATTTCAAGTAACATTGCAAAAGCCAGGCCAAAGAAGTGAAAATAAAAATGATATAGTATAGTGAATGTACAAGGATTCAAGTCAGGCTTATCATGTAATTAGCTGAGTTCTCGTCAATATTTCTCTTTTTAATTATTTTCTAAAACTCCTTAAGCAGTATTGTGGCTACTTGCTAAGTAATTCATTATAGGTGACAAGTTGATTACACACACACACACACGCACACACACACTTCTAGCACCTGACCATTCTAAAATAATTTATTCAAATAATAGCCTGTGGTAAACTATTGATATTTAAGGTTTTTTTCATTTTCATATAGTAAAAGTGCAACTGACCCACCAAAAATACACTCTGCCTTCCATCTTATTTGAAGATGTAGGTCTTCCTTTTCCTTTCTAACCAGGAAGTACTCTGGTGGCCTTATTATTTCCCTGATAGTAGAAAAATAATATTATAAAATTTTAATCTGATTTTGCTCTCAATGTCCAAGAAGCGTTTTTATTGTTACAAAGTACTTGAGAAAATTTAAAACTAAATTAGTTTCACCTATCCCATATCTCTCCATATCAAATAAGTCATTCTTCCTCAATAATCACATTCTTTTAAAAGATTTTATTTATTTGTGAGAGAGAGCATGAGAGGAGAGAGGTCAGCGGGAGAAGCAGAGTCTCTGCTGAGCAGGGAGCCTGATGTGGGACTCGATCCCGGGACTCCAGGATCATGACCTGAGCCGAAGGCAGTCGCTTAACCAACTGAGTCACCCACCCCAATAATCACATTTTAATATGTTTGATCACCAATTTTTTTGAAGTAGAAATCATCCAAATAACCTGGCAGACAGATCTCACCCACCACCTATTTGTTAAACTGATATTTAAAATTATTGCCCTGCCTGACTCCAGAGGATGCCACTCACTTTGGTCTATTTTTCCTTAGAATTATGCAATGCAGCAGCCCTGGTGTCGCTGGTGGTTTTGAAAAGACTAAGAATATTCTCTGGCATTATTAAGGCTAGCTTTGTATATTTCCATGAAAAAAAAAACTCTATTAAATTCATAGATTCTCAGTCAGTTGAGCATCCGACTCTTGATTTCAGCTCAGGTCATGATCTCAAGGTGGTAAGATCAAGCCCCAGGATGGCTCCGTGCTGGGGGTGGAACCCGCTTAAGACTCTTTCTCCCTCTACCCCTCCCCTCTCCGGCCTCACAGGCTCCCTCTCAAAAATGAATGAATGAATAAATAAATAAATAAATAAATAAATAAATAAAAGCTCCTGTACAGATTATTGCATAGCCCACTGAGAGGTCCAATTTTCCACAACTAACATTTCCTGTTGGGTACATAATTTCTAAGTTAAAAAAAAAAAAAAAAAGCAAATTCATGTATTCTCAAACAAATTTGTATCTGGAGATTTTTATTTCACTTCTCAGGGAATTTTTTTTTTTTTCATTTTAAGTTACAGAAAGCATAATGAAGCATTTGACAGGAAGACAGCACCACTCCATATGCTACAAGATGTTTTCAATTCTATGTCAGTGCTATATATGAAATCATAAATGTTATAGTGATTACAGTCAGTCTTTGCTTCTCTTTGGATTCTGATAGAAATATTCCTGATACTGGTGTAAGAGTGTGTCAGCAACCTAGGGATGAATGTACTTCCCAAGCCTCACTTTCTCACACAGCTGATATACGTCAGTCAATATGTTTAGCTGTCCCAGTATACACTGGGATTGCTGTTGGCTGGCAGATGAACTGATGTGACTCAAAGGTTACTAAGAAAATTATTGTTTTCCATACATGAAGATGGCATTAATGGCTCTGCATTTACCTTTTTTAAGGGGATAAGAATCTTTTTTATCAGGTCCCCTTAGAAATAAGAGCCACCCAGTGGTTTAAGCCTCTACCTTCGGCTCAGGTCATGATCCCAGTGTCCTGGGATCGAGCCCCACATCGGGCGCTCTGCTCAGTGGGGAGCCTGCTTCCTCCTCTCTCTCTGCCTGCCTCTCTGCCTACTTGTGATCTGTCTGTCAAATAAGTAAATAAAAAATTTAAAAAAAAATTTAAAAAAAGAAAAGAAATAAGAGCCACCTTAAATTAGTGGAAGGGTAAGGTGTATTCTTTCGTAAGAGCTTCCATCCTGAATTCAACTCATATCATCACCACATCAACCAGTTCCCATCAGATATGTTCTTATTCAGCACTAAGGTAAGATCTAGGGTAAGTTACAAGTTAATGCATTTCTTGACAATGTAATCTTTATTTCTAAATTATTAAATAGCTAAATTCCTAAGTGTATAAACAAAGACAAAAATTTACATAATGTGGATAATCACTCAGAGAGATGAAATTAGGTTGAGAAATCAAAGAGTTTCAAAGGTAAATTTATAAGGTATACATTATTGTTCCTAGAAAAAAACATTGAGCATCCCAGGAAAGATATTCTAAAGTCAGCCGACAATTATCAGATGAATAGGATTAGTGTGCATATGAAGACATGAGGTACAAGAGCTCAATTATAATGCAATTCTCTTTGAATTTTCTACCCCACCACATACATGCCTAAAGGATTTCATCACTAATTTACCTTCTCTCTGAAACTGATGGTCATACTTACTCAGGCAGCTTCTACAGAATGCCAAAAGCCACTGACTGGGTGAGAACAAAAAATAGTTTGATGAGGTGAAAAAAAAAAAAAAATCAATATCCTATCTGACTGAATTGATTGGTCTTTACATGTTCCTGATTATTTAACAAACAGATTTGCTTTTCATTTTTATAGAAAAAAACGTTCATAAAATAGAAGCAGTAAACTATATAGCTCAATTTCTCCTCCTGAACAAAGGGAAGAAGAAAGGTTATGCTAAAAATACACTACACTACCTGAAAGAAAGTGAAAATTTTCCATTGTAACTCTACCCCTGTGTCTGACACGAACTTTTCAATACTGCTATTAATCAATCACTCCAGTGCTGAGCTCTGCTCTATTTGCAAATGCTATCAGCTATTTTGCTGTCATCACCATCACATTTAACTTAGATGTTAGCCTGGAAATTCACTATGGCAGGTCAAATAGAATTGCAGCTACTGAGTACTGATTCATATGCTCCTTGTCTAGCTCTTTAAGCTTCCTAATGAGGCCCTGCAGAGATGGAGGTGGCTTCAAGAACAAAGAGCCTGAGGGCAGTGAGCACCTCATATCCTCATATTCTTAGGAAAAAAAAAAAAAAATCCAGAATAAGTAAAGTCAGAGCCCAGAGAGGTGCTGTTTACCATTCTCTCACTGATAACTTTTGCCTCTGAAACTGCTAAGTTCCTAGATGAATTCACCTGGAGGAGAAAAGGGGAGATAATTTGCTGTGATGGGAGAAGCATAATATAAAGGGAGGTAGTGGTGGAGTGAAAGTAGGAGGGAAGGATAGGAGGGATAAATTTCATGTCTACTTAAAAATGATTCCTCCCTTGGGGCACCTGCGTGGCTAAGTCCCTTGTGAATCTGACTTTTGATTTCAGCTCAGGTCAAGCTCTCAGGCTCTGGAGATGGAGCCCAGCATGTGGAGGGCGCTGGGTGTGGAGCCTGCTTAGGATTCATTTTTCTCTCTCTCTCTCTGCCCCTCCCCCCAAGTGCTCAGGCTCTCTCTTTCTCTTAAAAAACAAAAACAAAAATTTCAAAATTATTAAAAAAAAAAGATTCCTCCCTTGATACATTTATAGCTAGTTAAAGCATGCATTGCTTAAAATCCAATTTAATTCACCAATCACAAAGCGCCCATTTAGATCAAAGCGTATGAATTAGAGGAGACTAAGAGAATTTTGAGTGTGGCCTGAACTCCTCATTTTTGAGTTGAGGAATCTAAACTCAGAGAGGTGAACTAACCAGACCAGGAATTTAGGGCTGTGAACTTCTAAGAAGCCAGCAAAAACAGGGGCTCCTAGGTGGCTAAGCCTCTGCCTTTGCTTAGGCCATGATCCCAGGGTCCTGGGACCCAGTCCAAAGTGGGGCTCCCGGCTCAGCGGGGAGTCAGCTTCTCCCTCACCCTCTGCCCCTTTCAACCTTGTGCTTGCGGGCGTGCTCTCTACATCCCTCTCTCAAAATAAATAATGGTGTGTGTGTCTGTGTGTGTGTGTATGTGTGTGTGTGTGTTTCAAAGCTAGCAAACACAAACTGTGGAAAACACATATTTGTTTGTGTTTTTACAGTAAAAGTAGCTTCACACCATGGTGTATTTTCTGAAATAAGAATATGGAATTTGTTCCTACCATCTTCTTGGACAGGGTTAAACACTATGGAGGGGTACATACCACTATGCAAGATATTTAAGACTTTTTAATTCAAACTTCAGATACTGTTTTTTTAATCCAATCAGACTTGATGAAATCTACATTTTTTAAAAATAAATCTAACAAAATGTTCTTTTTCCAACCCACTGCAGAAGTCCGCAAAGTCTGCAAAGTCAGCTGTAAAGTCATGGAGAAACTCGACTTGAACCCTGTTGCCTGTAAACATAACCAAGCGACACTGCTCTTACTGCAATTTCACTCAGGGGGAAAAATGTTGCCTTTGGGTTGCTGTTTTATGTTCAGTGAACCAAGTAAGGTTCAAGGTACTAGGGCTGCCTCTATAGTGGGCAGGTCTTGGGCTGCTCCTTTGTCCTCCCTGCATCTCTCCTGTAATGCCTTAACCCCGAGGAGTGGCGGCTGCAGGGCGCTAGCTGGATTTCACGCGGCGGCTCCGGGAAGCCCCACGTGCTGTGGACGCTCCGCGAGGTTGAGCGTCAGAGCGGGACTCAGCTCAGAGGAGTTTGAGTCGCCAAATGCAAACCTCCTAACACCACCGCAGCCGGCGGCCACAGACTGCTGGTCTCTGTGCCCTGTTTTGAGGAGGGCAGCCCTCCTCTAGGCTTTCCGCGTGCTAAGAAAAGCGGCGCGTGCAAGAATGGAAACTGGAGAGTTCTCCGGCTCCCAAACGCGTGCTGGACGCTGCGTCCGCGGGACTCGGCGCCGCGCGTCCCAGTCCCCCACCACCGCGTCCACGCCGAGGGCGAGTGCCCAGTGCTTCTGCAATGCGGACAACGCCTCCTCCCCCGCCCCCACCCTCTCGGGTAGGCTTCTCTAAGAGAAAGGACCACTCTCTACCCACGCTCCCATAGGCGGGGGCCGAGCCGCGGTGGCGGCCGCGCCAGGGTCACCTTGACCTGCGTGCCTTTCATTCCAGGGTCCTCGCGCGAGGGTTACTGCCGATCACCGCCATTTAAGCCCTTCCTCCGACCGCGCTCTTCCCGCCCCTCGAGCTATCCCCTACTCTTACTCTCTGAAGTCTACGGACGCGGAAACACCGCCTCCGCCAGTTTGGGACAACGCGGGCACGATTCTAACACGATCAGAGGAAGAATTCCTTCTCTGCCCCTCCAGACCCCAGCCCGCTGACTCTTCTCGGGACTGGCGCTTAGTCTAGGAGAGTCTCCAGTACGCATCTGCAACCCCTTTCGGCTTCCTCTTTTCCCACCTTCGTAACGTGTGGAAGTTGCCAAAGTGGAGTCCGCAAGTGGAGGGGAGTCTGCGGGCAAAACTTACTGTCAGCGGCGGCCACCCCTCCGCGGGTGGCGGTCAGACTCTGGAACCACATGCCCAGCGCCACCAGCAACAGTGCTTTGCTCTCCATCTCGGGCGCGTCTCTCGGTTGGAGCTACAGGGGACTGGCAGAAGCGCGGACAGGGTGATGGACCAGCTGAGCCCGAGGTGGGAGCAGGCTGGAGCTGAGGTCCAGCGTGGGACAAGTTGCCCTTTAAAAGGGAGGGCAGGGCAGCTAGAAGCGACAGGTTCCCTCTAAGGAGGAGGAGGACGGATCGAGTCTGACACTGTTTCCACTCCACAGCTGCTTATGTGACTGGAAATATGCAAATAAACCTCATCACCTATTGGCTATAAAATCATAAGTTGGGGGGGAGGGCCCTAAATTCACTTCCAAGTATTTGAGCAAACAGTGAGGAGGATAAAACCTTGCCAGTAAGAAGAGGGGAAAAGGGCAGAAGGGAAATTTGCTTTCTCTGTAAGGTTCCTCTTTGCTTTTCCTAAGGACTCTGTCTCTCAAGGTCCCCCTGTACAAGCACCAAATACAAATTTATATGCATTTATGTTAAATACTCTCAATCACCAGTTTTCCAAGGTTAAGCTGTTAAACTACGTTTGATCAATACTTAAACTATACTTCTCTTTTCATGGCTTCTGTTTGTAACTTGCAGTGTTTGTTGTTGTTATTTGTTCGCTTTTCCCAAAATTCTCCTGGACAATGTCAATTTAGGGATCCATGGACACACATTGTTCTGCAGTTTATGCTTGCACATCTGGTATATTAACATTGGCGAAATGGATTAGCCTATGTGGTAGAGAAAAGCCCTCTTGGTCTAACTAGTTTCTAAATTTTCTCTCACGAAAATTGTGCCCAATCCTCAAACTCAAAGGAGTCCAAGAATAACATTTTATCATCAGAGACAGATTATTGAGGTCAAATAATATAAAAATAGATTGTTATGCTAAGTGAAATAAGCCAGTCTCAAAAAATACATGCTGTATGATTCTATTTATATAAAAATCCACAAGTAGTCACATTTTAGAGACAGGAAGTAGACTAGTGGTTGCCTGGAGCTGGGGAATAGGGGTTGGGGAACAACGGAGAAGTTTTGGGGGAATGGTGATTAAACAGTTTTAAAATTACATTATGGTTTTGGTTGTACAACTGGGTGAATATATTAAAAAAACTTTGACTTGTACACTTTAAATGGGTGAAGTTTACAGTATGTATATTATATCTTAATAAACCTATTAAAAATGTATTGAGGTACTCAAGTTAAATAATAATGAAGTCTCATTGGATGTTGTATTTTTTTACCAAAATGTTCAAAATACTTTTAAATATCTTTCTAAATGTAAATAATTTTCATTGGCCAGCAAAAACAATTATCATTATATTCCACACTCAGATATAAATCTGAGAAACTGACTTATAAATCAGAACCTCCAATTCACTGTCTATATTGAATTATTTCTCTGAATATCTTGAATGCTTCTTTCTATTCATTCTACCCCCATCCACATTTGTGTGTGAGAAGGATGAAAGATCACAGAATTTAAACGGGGCTCCCATGTTAAGTTTTTCTTATAAATGAAATACATCTGATAATACCCCAATGATTCTAAATTTGTTATTCTGTAAAATAGAGTTCTGTTGTTAATTTGATGTATTAAATGGCACAACACAATATATTGTCTTGCATAGCAATTACTCATCAATTTATTGTGCACATTCATTCTATATGTCAAGGCATGTAGAGGAATTCTGAAACGTGCAAAGAATTAAACCCCTCAGAGGAACTTTAGAACAGACTATGCAGGAGATGAATACCTATGATGTGGTAGTCCTCCAAAAGCTATATAGTAAATTCCAATTAAAAAAAAATGACACAAAATGAATACAGTTGCATGGCATGTACTCCAAATATAAATGACATATATACAAAAAGGCAAAAATTCCTACTATCTTATACAGCATACTCATGAAGTCTGTTTTCCCACGTAAATATTGTTTGCTAAGATAGACAACCCAATCTGCACTTCTGTGTCTTTCAGAGAACTACAAGATTTTACATAATTGCTAAAGGGGGGTCTGAGTCTTATAATATATGTTTAAAATGATTTCCTAGGTTAACAGAAACAAAATCAAAGAAACCAAGGGTTAGAGTAATTTTTTTTTTTTTTTAAACACTAAACCAGCTTTGGAATGGCCTGTTTTCTCATGCTGCATGTCCATCAGAGTGGCAGATATTTCCAGGAAGAATTAACTCCTAGCAACTCAGCCTGGTTTAAAAAAAAAAAAAAAAAAAAAAAAAAAAAGGACAATTTGGCTCCTATAGCTGGGGCAAGCAATGAACAGGTGGGTGTGGCGGCAACACTTTCTCCTGATTTGCTGTTCTCAGAGATGCCTGCCTTGCACTGCGGAGGCTCAGCTGATCTCCAGGTCTGGACTGTTGTGCGTTAGCGGAGTGCCTTGGTGAAGTGCCTCGTCTGAACGTCAGTGAAGTTATTTGATTACCGATAACATGATGTTGACTTTTTCATAATTAGCATTTCCTTTATAACAGGCTTAAAAATCTTCAGATTAGAAGAAGCTTAACTGTTCTATAAATGTTTAACAGCCCAGCATTCTTACAGCAGGACCATTGCTCCTGCATAAGTTAAAAATGATGTAAATAAAAAGTTAAGTGGGTTTACCTACAGAAAGGACCAGAAACTCCAGAACGATCGTGAAGTTCTACTCACCTATCATCTTTTATCTAGATTGAGAGACTGCTATTTGCACACACTGAGCACTTTTCATCCCTTTCTGCATTTAATCATTACAAACTAACCAACCAACCAACCAACAGAAACGCCCTGGACTTAGTAATATTCCCATTGTGCAGCTGAGGAAAAATGAAACTCAAGAATAAAGAACAGTAACCACAAATCATAAAGACTTTTCCCTTGGTGATCTGAAGGAGGGGGGATATTTAATGGTTATATTTTAATCTTGCTGTAATTACAAACTGGGAAAAGGCTGAGAAGTGGATGTTTGTTGTGCATGCATAATTTAGGGCATATATTTTTATGGCTCTTTTTTTCTAAATTAGAATATGATGGTATGTCTAAGTGAGCTCTAAAAGAACATCAGTACTGAAATAGATCTGGTCTTTATCACAAAAATTATATTTAATTAGAAAAAATGGCTAATGAAAATAAAATTTACAAATATAAACTCATAAATAAAAAAGGTACTTAAAACTATATTGCCTTTAAATAAGAAAAAGCAAAGTCAAAATGCTAACTAAAAATTGCTGTGAAAGACTTTTCCAGTGCCACTTACTGTATGCACATATGCACAGGCTGTCTCTGTCAGGGTTGGTGACATGACAGTGAGGGTGAGGATGAGGTTGAGATCATAGCTCTGGGATCTGGTACCTGAGGCTAGAGCTGTTCTACTGGACAGTTGATAAGTGGAGACGCTGGTCTTGCAGACTTTTTTATTCATTACTGAGCAAAGCTATGTTGAAGAAATTCCAAGTAGCAGTTCAAAAGTAGGTTAAACTCAGAGAGAGTTTAATTCTCCATTGGTAAAGTTGGGTGTTGTATTTTGAAAAAGACCAAGTATAAATAAATATTATACTTAGCCAATTTCTATGATCTCTTTCCTGTACCAGGTTTGAATAAAGGAGCCAGTGATACTTTCTTTGCTTTGGGGCTGAAGGAATTGTAGAGCATGGAAAGAACCGCTTCAATGATAAAAGTATGGTGTTATATAATCCAGACACATTTTAAGGGTTTTAGTTTTTTTGTTTTGGGGATATCCATCCCCTCCCCTTTTCCAAGAACAAAAGAAAGCAAACAACGAAAGAAGAAGTAAGAAAGAAAAAGAAAAGAAAAGAAAGAAAGAGGTCATATTCTAATATTGGCATTAAAATGTTTGACTAAATAAAGTTTAGAAGAGAAATAAAAGATTTTTTTTTAAAAGGCGTGAATAATAATTTAAAAAGCCAATGCATTGCAATGCCATGTCCTGGAACAAGGCTTTATGGTGAAGGAGACATGTCAGAACCTACGAGAGAGACAGATACTGTCACTGGCTGAGGGGGGAGAGTGATGTAGGCCTTTTCTAGAAGACAGCTCATAAAAACCAAAATGAATGCCCCACAAACAACCTACTGGATTTATAATCCATGTTTATTTTTAAGTAGTTTTATTAAAAAAAAAAAAACTTAACTGAAATCCATGTAGGAAATAAGAATTTCTTTGAGACCTAGTTCACGACTTGAAGTAAGACCACCAGTGTTTTTTTGAGGACTTTGCTTTCTGAGGTAACTTCAGACAAAACATCAAAGACATGGGGTGAAAATAAGCTAAACTGAACTCAGCACGGATTTGTTTGAAGTGCCCCCTGCTGACTTCTGGTGACACTGTAACATCTCAAAAAAGCTGTTCTAGGAGGCTTCAAACAGAATTAACTTAAATTGAACAATCATCAAGCTTTTTTTTTAAATTAATTAATTAATTTATTTGACAGAGTGAGAGAGATCACAAGTAGGCAGAGAGGCAGGTAGAGAGAGAGGGAAGCAGACTCCCTGCTGAGCAGAGAGCCCAATGTGGGCCTCGATCCCAGGACCCTGAGATCACGACCTGAGCCAAAGGTAGAGGCTTAACCCTCTGAGCCACCCAGGCGCCCCAAGCTCTTTTTATTACTGAATTTTATTACTGAATTTTTCTTGTTTATCTTGTTAAGTTATATGTAACATGAAGGAAGGTTATCTCTGTGGTACTTCCCAGAGCATCAAACTGTGCTGGGAATTTAAGAGGTTCTTGGTCAATAGTTGCTAGGGTAATTAACAACACTGAGTAAAAGGTGATCCAGTGTTAAATGGGGGAGAAAGCAAGATATTTTTTATTTTTAATTTTCGCTGAATTTTGAAAGTATGATACTTGTCATAATCTAGGCCAAATCTATCTGGGTTATGGAAACGGGAAACAACTTTTTCTGACAGGAACCTTCTTCTGGCCTCGTATTTGTCTTTTTCCTCTTAACTAACTCTTTAGTTAAAAATGTAATAAATTCTTGACCAAAATAAAATCACAAAAGACAAAACATTTGAAGCAGCACAAATGTGTGTGCAACCAAACAAACGTCTTCTTCTGACCTCCTACTTTCAATCCTTTGGTCTTTCTCCAAAAGCAGCTAGTTCCCTTCCTTGTGTACCTTTGTAGAAAGTCTATGCATTTATAAGCATAAATGTGTTTGTAAATGTTTGTCTATGTGTGTTCATATTCATCTACAAATTCACAACTCACTTTCTACAGTAATGTTAGCATACTATAAGAACTGTTAGGCAATTTATTTTTCCACTTAATATGTGACTTAGAGATGAGCTTATGAAGAAGAACTCCTTTTTAAAAATTTTAATGGCCATGTGAGTTTCCCTTATATAGTGGTCCCATCATTTATTAAACCAGGCATCATTAATAGTTATTTAGAACTTTTGATAATATAAACTAGGCTATAATGAACAAAGATAAATTCTTTAAAATTACTGAGTCAAAAAATATAAATATTTGTCAACTTAATAAGTTGACAAATGAACTCTAATGAAACTGCACGAATTTACCTTCCTACCTGCAGTGTAGGAGAGTTGAGTGATTGTGGATATTCTTGCTATTAAGGTATATTATTGAGCTATTTAATCTCTACCAACCTGGAGTGTGAAAAATGATTTCTTGTTTTAATTTTTATTTTAAATAATAACAGCTACCTCTCATAGAGAAGTTGCTATATGTGCTAGGCATCATTCTAAGAACTCTACATATATGACTGTGATACAAAAGACCTTTATTAAGAGATAAGTCATATATCATAAAGTATATCCATTTAAGGTATACAGTTAAATTGTTTTCAATATGTTCACAGAGTTGTGTGAACATGACCAATTTTAGAACATTTTGATCATGCCCAAAGAAAGTCTGTATCCATTAGCTGTCACTTCCCCACCCTCCTTCCCATCCCCAGCCCTAGGCTACTTTCTGTCTCTATAGTTTTGTCTGTTCTAGATATTTTTTAAAATGAAATCATATAATATGTGATTTTTATGACTGGCTTTTTTCATTTAGTATAATATTTTCAAGGTTCATTCATCTTGAAACATGAGTGAGTACTTCATTCCTTTTCGTTGTCAAATAATATTCATTATATGCATATAACATATATTCTTTATCCATTTATTAGTTAATGAATATGGGTTATTCCCACTTTTTGGCCACCATGAATAATGCTGCTAATAAATATTCATATACAATTTTTTGTGTGAACAGTTTTTATTCTCTTGGATATACATGAAGGAGTAGAATTGCTGGGTCATATAGCAAGTAACTCTATTTCTAAGTCTTTGAAGGACTGCCATATTATTAAGTACCTCTTTCTTCATAGAGCTTCCCAAATTTCCTTCTAAGAGTTTGTTATGACCTCCTGATGTTGCAACATAGTATTCATTTATTGATCATTATACATATAACATACTATTATTTACTGTCTATTTATTACTTATGATGGTAGCTTCAAAAAGGTGGGGATGAAACCACAGTCATAGCCAAACATAGATTTGGGCACCACTATGAGTATTCAGATATTTATATGAACAAATGATGGAATAGAGGAAGAAAGGAGGGAAAAGTTTAAAAGGTGAAAATCAGTATATAATATAAGGTATTTACATTTATTTTAAAACTTATTTCTAGTTTCCTTGGCAAAATAGTTAAGTAAAAAGCCAGAATTAAAAGGATAAATCGAAACCTTTGAAGTCTTAAAGAACCTTACATATGACTAAACTTGGCAATGTAGGGCTATGCACAAATGAAGTAAAGATAAATGCAAATCAGAACCAAATCAAGAGGATCCAGATCTAAGCTTGCATTATCATAAACATCTGTAATTATATGGTCATGCTTTTTAATTTTATTGCAAGATTTAGAAATGTTATAGCAACCAGTATAATTTTATAAGTGATATTTTTTTCCTTGTATTGTTGTTAAAACCAACCTTGCCATTTTATTGATTTTTTTGTCATCACTAGTAAAGTACTATTTTATAAAGAATGACGTATATGTTGTCCACTACCAATTCTAATACCTTTCATCCAAGATACGTAAATAGTCTAATAATAATACATTATGCCACATGTGAACAATCATCACCATTACAAAGACTAAGGCATCATACTCAGAATTGAGAATTTGCTTGGACTTGGACAATCACCTGGGAAAATCAGCACACAAATTGATCTTTAGAATTATTTCTAAAAAGTTTATTCTCTGACTTCAAACATCAATTTCTTTTTTTAAATTTTTTTTTATTTTAATAAACATATAATGTATGTTTATCCCCAGGGGTACAGGTCTGTGAATTGGCAGGTTTACACATTTCACAGCACTCATCATAGCACATACCCTCCCCAATGTCCATATCCCCACCACCCTCTCCCGTCCCCCCTCCCCCCAGCAACCCTCAGTCTGTTTCTTGAGATTGAGTCTTTTATGGTTTGTCTCCCTCCCAAACCCATCTTTTCATTTTTTCTTTTCCTACCTCCCCCCAACCCCCCCACATTGCATCTCCACTTCCTCGTATCAAAGAGATCACATGATAGTTGTCTTTCTCCAATTGACTTATTTCGCTAAGCACAATACCCTCTAGTTCCATCAATGTCGTTGCAAATGGCAAGATTTCATTTCTTTTGATGGCTGCATAGTATTCCATTGTATATATATACCACATCTTCTTTATCCATTCATCTGTTGATGGACATCTAGGTTCTTTCCATAGTTTGGCTATTGTGGACATTGCTGCTATAAACATTCGGGTGCACGTGCCCCTTCGGAGCACCACGTTTGTATCTTTAGGATATATACCCAGTAGTGCAATCGCTGGGTCGTAGGGTAGCTCTATTTTCAGTTTTTTGAGGAACCTCCACACTGTTTTCCAGAGTGGTTGCACCAGCTTGCATTCCCACCAGCAGTGTAGGAGGGATCCCCTCTCTCCACATCCTCGCCAGCATCTGTCATTTCTTGACTTGTTAATTTTAGCCATTCTGACTGGTGTGAGGTGGTATCTCACTGTGGTTTTGATTTGTATTTCCCTGATGCCGAGTGATGTGGAGCATTTTTTCACGTGTCTGTTGGCCATCTGAATGTCTTCTTTGCAGAAATGTCTGTTCATGTCCTCTGCCCATTTCTTGATTGGATTATTTGTTCTTTGGGTGTTGAGTTTGATAAGCTCTTTATAGATTTTGGATACTAGCCCTTTATCTGATATGTCGTCAAACATCAATTTCTATATGCCTTCTCACCACACACAGATTTGATTGACCTTATCCAAAATTCTACACAGCTAACCTAAGCCTACTACACATATCCTACCCTAGTTGCACTCTTTGGACTATTTCAAGCTACAGGTCAACCCAGTTGACTTATTACCTAAGAGAAATGAAAGAAGGACATAAATATGCCAGGACCTTGAGCCCACATTATTAAGGGCTTTCTCTAGAGGCCTTGAACCAATTTGTCTACTTGACTGGCCAGGAGAAAATAGGGAGTCTTGTCATCTCAGTCCTGCCTGAATGCCAAAGACTTTCCCATCTTGGACTTTGGCTGTAGCAGCTTCACTGAAAAGTTCCAAGGAAAGCAAATCATTAGATCTTGGTAGAGAACACTGAAAATAGGTATCAAAATCCACAGTGAAAGGAGAGGAGAACCACAAAAGTTGGAGCTCTGGGCCTATTCCTGGTCGCTAGAACCCTGGTCCAAGAATCACTTTGACATCAACAGTCTCAGCTGGAATACTCATTTCATTCCTTATCTGTAATTTGCTGAAGCAGCCTTAAAAAAAAGTTTGTTAAAGATAATTGCTAAACCTTTAGGAATTATGCGAGCAGGCTGATGGCATTTGAGCTTGAAACAAGTCATTTAGGGAGTATGGAAATTGGCAAATAGTACAAACTAAGACTGTGTGTGTGTGTGTGTGTGTGTGTGTGTGTGTGTGTGTGTTTTCCATAAGAGAGTGAGTAGCCTAAATATTTACCAGGACAGCACTTATTCCTAAGCTATAAAGTGTACATATAAAGCGTAGGTTCTCAATCAGGGGTGATTTGGGCCCACAGGTGATGTTTGGCAATGTATGGAAACGGTTTTTTCTTTGTCGTGAAAGGTAAGGACAGGGAGGTGTTACTGCCATCTAGTGGGTAGAAGCCAGAAATGCTATTAAATATCTTTGTTTTTTTTTTCTTTTTTAAATTTTTATTTATTTTTTAAAATTTCTTTTCAGTGTTCCAGAATTCATTGTTTATGCACCACACCCAGTGCTCCATGCAATATGTCTTTTTTTTTAAGATTTTATTTATTTATTTGACACAGAGATCACAAGTAGGCGGAGAGGCAGGCAGAGAGAAAGGAGAAAGAAGGCTCCCCGCTGAGCAGAGAGCCTGATGTGGGGCTTGATCTCAGGACCCTGGGATCATGACCTGAGCCGAAGGCAGAGGCTTTAACCCACTGAGCCACCCAGGCGCCCATCAGTATGTCTTTCTAATTGCTATTTAAATTCAAGTTACTTAACATAGAGTGCAATATTGGTTTCAGGAGGGGCATCTGGGTGGCTCAGTTGGTTAAACATCTGCCTTTGCCTCAGGTCTTGACGCCAGGGTCTTGGGGCTGAACCCCGTGTCCTGGTCCCCACTCAGCAGGGAGTCAGTTTCTCCCTCTCCTTCTGCCCTTTCCTCCCCCTCCCAACTCATGTATATGTGCTGTCTCTCTCAAATAAATAAATTAAAAAGAAATTTTAGTTTCAGTCATTCATCACTTAGATACAACGTCTAGTGCTCATCACAACAAGTGCCCTCCTAACTACCCATTACCCATCTAGCCCATTCCTTACCCAACTCCCTCAATCAACCATCAGTTTATTCTCCATCTTTAAGAGTCTCTCAAGGCGGGGCATCTAGGTGGCTAGGTGGGTTGGGCCTACCCTTCAGCTCAGGTCATGATCTCAGGGGGCTCAGGTCATGATCTCAGAGTCCTGGGATCGAGCCCTGCATTGGACTCTCTGCTCAGCGGGGAGCATGCTTCCCCCTCTCTTGCTGCCAGCCTCTCTCTACTTGTGATCTCTCTATCACATAAATAAATAAAATCTTTAAAAAAATAGTCTCTTATGGTTTGTTTTTTTCTCTCTCTTTTCCCACTCTTCCCATATGTTCATCTGTTTTGTTTCTTAAATTCCACATATGAGTGAAATCATGTGAAATTTGTCTTTCAATGCTGCTATGAACATTGGGGTACAGATGGCCCTTCTTTACACTACATCTGTATCTTTCGGGGAAATACCCGGTAGTGCAGTTGCAGGGTCATTTTTAATTTCTCTATTTTTAAGATTTAAGATTTTTAAGATTTAAGATTCCTTAATTTCTTAAGGAATCTCCACACTGTCTTCCAAAGTGGCTGCACCAACTTGCATTGAAACTTCTTGAAAGAAGTTGCTGAAAAAGAAAAACAAAACTGGAGGCATTACCTTGCCTGAATTCAAGCTTTACTACAAAGCTGTGATCACCAAGACACCATGGTACTGGCATAAAAACAGACACATAGACCAGTGGAACAGAGGAGAGAGCCCAGATATGGACCCTCAGCTCTATGGTCAAATAATCTCCGACAAAGCAGGAAAAAATATACAGTGGAAAAAAGACAGTCTCTTCAATAAATGGTGCTGGGAAAATTGGACAGCTATATGTAGAAGAATGAAACTCGACCATTCTCTTACACCATACACAGAGATAAACTCAAAATGGATAAAAGACCTCAATGTGAGGGGCAGAAATCCATCAGAATCATAGAGGACAACATAGGCATTAACCTCTTTGATATCAGCCATAGCAAATTCTTTCAAGATATGTCTCCAAAGACAAAGGAAACAAAAGCAAAAATGAATTTTTGAGACTTCATCAAGATCAAAAGCTTCTGCACAGCAAAGGAAACAGTCAACAAAACAACAAGGCAACCCACGGAATGGGAGAAGATATTCGCAAATGACAGTACAGACAAAAGGCTGATATCCAGGATCTATAAAGAACTCCTCAAACTCAACACCCCCAAAACAGATAATCATGTCAAAAAATGGGCAGAAGATATGAACAGACACTTCTCCAATGAAGACATACAAATGGCTAACAGACACATGAAAAAATATTCATCATCACTAGCCATCAGGGAGATTAAAATCAAAACCACATTGAGATACCACCTTACACCAGTTAGAATGGCCAAAATTAACAAGACAGTAAACAATCTGTGTTGGAGAGGATGTGGAGAAAGGGGAACCCTCTTATACTGTTGGTGGGAATGCAAGTTGGTATAGCCATTTTGGAAAACAGGGTGGAGATCCCTTAAGAAATTAAAAATAGAGATTCCCTATGACCATGCAATTGCACTACAGGGTATTTACTCCATAGATACAGATGTAATGAAAAGAAGGGCCATCTGTACCCCAATGTTCATAGCAGCAACGGCCACGGTTGCCAAACTGTGGAAAGAACCAAGATGCCCTTCAACGGGCAAATGGATAAGGAAGATGTGGTCCATATACACTATGGAGTATTATGCCTCCATCAGAAAGGATGAATACCCAACTTTTGTAGCAACATGGATGGGACTGGAAGAGATTATGCTGAGTGAAAAAAGTCAAGCAAAGAGAGTAAATTATCATATGGTTTCACTTATTTGTGGAGCATAAGAAATAACATGGAGGACATGGGGAGATGGAGAGGAGAAGGGAGTTGGGGGAAATTGGATGGGGACATGAACCATGAAAGACTATGGACTCTGAAAAACAATCTGAGGGTTTTGAAGGGGCGGGGGGGTGGGAGGTTGGGTGAGCCTGGTGGTGGGTAGTATGGAGGGTATGTATTGCATGGAGCACTGGGTTTGGTGCATAAACAATTAATTCTGGTACACTGAAAAGAAGTTAAAAAGATAAAAATTTTAAAAAAAAGTTGCTGTAGTCGATGTTGAAGAGGTTACTGCCTATGTTCTCCTCTAGGATTCTGATGGATTCCTGCCTCACATTGAGGTCTTTCATTCATTTTGAGATTATCTTTGTATATGGTGTAAGAGAATGGTTGAGTTTCATTCTTCTACACCTAGCTGTCCAATTTTCCCAGCACCATTTATTGAAGGGACTGTCTTTTTTCCACTGTATATTTTTTCCTGCTTTGTCGAAAATTATTTGACCATAGAGCTGAGGGTCCATATCTGGGCTCTCTTCTCTATTCCACTGGTCTATGTGTCTGTTTTTATGCCAGTACCATGGTGTCTTGGTGATCACAGCTTTGTAGTAAAGCTTGAAATCAGTCAATGTGATGCACCCAGTTTTGTTTTTATTTTTCAACATTTCCTTCGCAATTCGGGGTCTCTTCTGGTTCCATACAAATTTTAGGATTGTTTGTTCCAGCTCCTTGAAAAATGCCAGTGGAATTTTGATAGGGATGGCACTGAAAGTATAGATTGCTCTAGGCAGTATACACATTTTAACAATGTTTATTCTTCTGATAAATGAGCATGGAATGATCTTCCATCCTTTTGTGCCTTCTTCAATTTCTTCCTCAATTACAGATCCTCAACCCTTTGGTTAAGTTTATTTCCAAATATTTTATGGTTCCTGGTGCTATAGTAAATGGAATCAACACTCTAATTTCCATTTCTGTATTTTCATTGTTAGTGTATAAGAATGCAACTGATTTCTGTGCATTGATTTTGTATCCTGCTACATTACTGAATTGCTGTATGAGTTCTAGTACTTTGGGGTTGGAGTCTATTTGTTTCTCCATATAAAGTATCATGTCATCTGCGAAGACACAGAGAGTTAGTCTTCTTCATTGCCAATGTGAATGCCTTTTATTTCTCTTTGTTGTCTGATTGCTGTTGCTAGGACTTCTAGTACTATGTTGAACAAGAGTGGCTGGCGAGAGTGGGCATCATTGTCATGTTCCTGATATCAAAGGGAAGACTGTCAGATTTTCCCCATTGAGGAAGATATTCGCTGTGGGTTTTTCATAGACAGATTTGATGAAGTTGAGGAATGTTCCCTCTATCCCTATATTCTGAAGAGTTTTAATCAGGAAAGGATGCCGTATTTTGTGAAATGCTTGTTCTGCATCAATTGAGAAGACCATATGGTTCTTTTCTCTTTTCTTGATTTGTTCTATCACATTGATTTGTGAACGTTGAACCATGCTTGTATCCCATGGATAAATCCCACCTTGTCATGATGGATAATCTTTTTTTTTTAATTAAAATTTTTTATTTATTTTCAGCGTAACAGTATTCATTGTTTTTTCACCACACCCAGTGGTCCATGCAATCTGTGCCCTCCCTAATACCCACCACCTGGTTCTCCCACCCTCCCACCCCCGCCCCTTCAAAACCCTCAGGTTGTTTTTCAGAATCCATAGTCTCTCATGGTTCACCTCCCCTTCCAATTTGCCTCAACTCCCTTCTCCTCTCCATCTACCCTTGTCCTCTATATTATTTGTTATGCTCCACAAATAAGTGAAACCATATGATACTTGACTTTCTCTGTTTGACTTATTTCACTCAGCATAATCTCTTCCAGTCCTGTCCATGTTGCTACAAAAGTTGGGTATTCGTCCTTTCTGATGGAGGCATAATACTCCATAGTGTATATGGACCACATCTTCCTTATCCATTCATCCGTTGAAGGGCATCTTGGTTCTTTCCACAGTTTGGCGACTGTGGCCATTGCTGCTATAAACATTGGGGTACAGATGGCCCTTCTTTTCACTACATCTGTATCTTTGGGGTAAATACCCAGTAGTGCAATTGCAGGGTCATAGGGAAGATCTATTTTTAATTTCCTGAGGAATCTCCACAGTGTTCTCCAAAGTGGCTGCACCAGTTTGCATTCCCACCAACAGTGTAAGAGGGTTGATGGATAATCTTTTTAATGTACTGTTGGATCTTATTAGCTAGGATCTTGTTGAGAATCTTAGCATCCACATTCATCAGGGATATTGGTCTGAAATTCTCTTTTTTATTGGAGTCTTTGTCTGGTTTGGGGATCAGCATAATGCTGGCTTCATAAAAAAGAGTCTGAAAATTTTCCCTACTGCTTCTATTTTTTGAAACAGCTTCATGAGAATAGGCATTATTTCTTCTTTGAATGTTTGGTAGAATTCCCTCAGGGTCCATTAGGTCTTGGGCTCTTGTTTTTGCAAGGTTTTTGATCACTGTTTCTTTTTTTAATCTGTATCTTTCTTTGGTGTATTCAGGTTGTCAATTTATTCTTGATCAAGCTTTGGAATTATAGGTTTCCAGGAATGCATCCATTTAGTCTAGGTTGTTTAACTTATTGGCATATAGTTGTTGATAATAATTTCTGATGATTGTTTCTATATCCTTGGTGTTAGTCGTGACCTCTCCCTTCTCATTCATAATTTTATTGATTGGGATCCTCTCTCTTTTCTTTTGGATTATTTTTGCCAATGGTTTATCAATCTTATTGATTCTTTCAAAAAACCAGATTCTAGTTTCATTGATGTGTTCCACTGTATCCTTAGTTTCTATCTCATTGATCTCTGCTCGAATTTTGATTATTTCCCTTCTTGTGTGTGGGGTTGGCCTAATTTGTGGTTTTTCTCCAGTTTTTAAAGGATAAAGAAAGCTGGTGTATTCTGGATTTTTCCATTTTTTTGAGGGAGGCTTGAGTGGCTATGTGTTTTCCTCGTAGGACAGCATTTCCTGTATCCCACAGATTTTGGACTGAAGTGTCTTCATTCTCATTGGTTTCCATGAATTGTTTAAGTTCTTCTTTGATTTCCTGGTTCATCCAAGCATTCTTAACCAAGACAGTCTTTAGCTTCAAGGTGTTTGAATCCCTTCCAAACTTTTGCCTGTGGTTGAGTTCCAGTTTCAAAGCATTGTGATCTGAGAATATGCACAGAATAATCTCAATATTTTGGTATTGGTTGAGCCCTGATTTGTGACCCAGTATGTGGTCTATTCTGGATAAGGTTCCATGTGCACTCGAGAAGAATGAGTATTCTGTTGTTTTAAGGTGGAATGTTCTGTATATATCTATGAGGTCCCTCTGGTCCACTGTCATTCAATGATCTAGTTTCTTTATTGATTTTCCACTCAGATGATCTGTCTATTACCAAAAGTGGTGTGTTAAGATCGCCTACTATTAATGTATTCATATCAATATGACTCTTTATTTTGATTAACAGTTGCCTTATGTAGTTGGCTGCTCCCATATTGGGGACATAAATATTTACAGTTGTTAGATCTTATTGGTGGATAGACCCTTTAAGAATGATGTAGTGTCCCTCTTTATCTCTGACTGCAGTCTTTAGTCTAAAATCTAATTTATCTGATATGAGAATCGGTACCCCAGCTTTCTTTTGAGGCCCACTGCCATGAAAGATGTTTCTCAATCCCTTCCCTTTCAGTCTGGATGTGTCCTTATGTTCAAAATGGGTCTCTTGTAGACAACATATGTATGGGTCCTTTCATTTTATCCAATCTGCAACCCTGTGCTGTTTTATGGGTGCATTTAGGCCATTCATTTTGAGAGTGATTATTGAGAGATACATTTTTATTGATATCACATTGCTTGTGAAGTCCTTGTTTCTGTAGATTTTTCTCCATAAATTTCTGTTCTATGACACTCTTCAGTTCTTTCTTCTTTTATAGAACCCCCCTTAATATTTCTTATAGTGCCGGCTTGGTGGTCACATACTCTTTTAAACCTTGCCAGTCTTGGAAGCTCTTTATCTCTCCATCCATTCTGAATGTCATCTTTGCTGTATGTATAAAGTGTTCTTGGCTGCATGTTTTTCTCATTTAGTGCCCTGAATACACCTTGCCAACCCTTTCTGGATTGCCAGATCTCTGTGGACAGGTCTGATGTTATTCTGATGGGCCTTCTTCTGTATGTAAGGAATCTCTTCCCCCTAGCTGTTTTCAGAGTTGCTGTCTAAAATTATGATTCATCAGTTCCACAATGAGGTGTCTCAAGGTCTTTCTAGATTCTGGGGGGAGGCGTTTCTGCCTCTAGGACAGGAACATTGGCTCCATTCCCCAGATTGGGAAAATTTTCATAGAGAATCTGTTCAACTTTATCTTCTAGTCTTCTTTCTTTCTCCTCTCCCTCGGGGATTCCAATAATTCTGATGTTGGAATGTTTCATGGCATCATTTGTTTCCCTAATTCTGTTTTCATGGCTTGTAAGCTGTTTGTTCCAGGCCTCCTCCTGATCCTTTTTCTCTATCAGTTTGTCCTTTAGGTCACTAATTCTATCTTCTGCTTCAGTTACCTTGGCTGTTACAGAATTTAGATTAGATTGAAATTCATTGAGAGCATTTTTAACTTCTTCCCTGGTAGCCTTCACTTCTGCCCTAATCAATTCCATGTTGTCATTAATGGTTTTCTCCAACCTAGCCATTGCCTGGATAATTGTTAGCCTGAATTCCCTTTCTGACATGCTGTTTATGTTCATATCCAATAATTCTGATGGAGATGGCACAGTCTCTGAATTTTTCTTCTGCTGGGCATTCCTTCTCCTAGTCATTTTGGTGAGATTTGGCTGAGGGGATGTGTAGCTGAATGTATCAACTGTGATCCAGGCGAGGTGCACCCTGGAACGCTTCTGAGCAATAGGGAGTCCCCACCAAAAAGAAAGGAATACATTTTAAAAAGTGAGAGACAGAAAAAAAAAATAAAGAGAAGACCCATCCAGAATGGGCCCCAAAGGTAAGATTTATAAGGTATACAAACGAAAACGGACAAACAAAAAGACTGATAAAAGTAAGTGAGAAGAAAAAAAGAACCCAGCCAAAATGAACCCCAAGTATAAGATTTATATACTACCAGAACAAAAACAAATATACAGAAACACTGAAAGAAGAAAAAAAATGTGAGGGTGGTTATAAATCCTCAGTGTGGGCAAGGAAGGTTATTTTGATTCTTCCTGGGTGTATCTTGATATCTTTGTTAAATGACTCAACTTTCCAGAGATAAAGGGGGATTAAAACTGGTTTATATATATGGGTAGTATTGATTACGGAAAGAGGATTACCTGGAAGCTTTTCTCTATGTGAATATTAAAAAAAAATAGAAAAGCAAAAGAAAAACACACGTATATGTATCAAAAAAGTTCAAGTTAAAAGGTTATTATGGAATTTGTTGTATTGAACCTCTCGTTGTGATGGTAAATAGGTTTACAATTAAAAAAATAAAAAAATGAGAATAGTGGGAACAAATTAAAAATAAAAGTTGTATCTATGAAATATACAGGTTTTAGAGCAATACTGGGAGCTTAATATCTTTTTCCCCCCTGATATTGGGGTTTTACAGTTTTATGGGGACCATTTGGCTGGCTTTCTGAGGGAGGGGCCTGCTGTGTTGTTTTTCAGGCAGTCTTGCTTGGGTTGAGTTCTGTTGCCCCCATTAAGGGTCTGGGCTCTGAGGAAACTGGTTTTTTAGGCCTTTGTTCTCTGGAGGTTTGTTTGTTTGTTTTTTCCCTTGGCAGCTTTTGGCAGTTCTTTGGAGGTTTAGAGGAAAGCAAACTGCATCCAGACCTCCATCTCAGAGAGAAGCCTCAGTCTGTTCCCTTCTGGGTGGTCCAGAGCAAACAGACTCCCTCTCTGCCATCTCCCACCAGCAGAGCACAACCCCAGCCACTGTCTCAGGGGTTGCAGGAGCTTCCACTTGTCCCTGCACTTCAGTCCAGGGAGCCCACTTCCAGTGGCTGCCTTTGCCAGGCTGCTGTCTGGGCAGGTCCAGACCACTGGAGAGATCCCAACCAGAGACAGCACACTGAGATTTTCATGTGGGCCCAGGCTGGGAGTGTTTAGACTCTCAGCTGGTCCTAGAGACCACTGGCTAGTGTCCTCACAGACCTTTCTCAGGTGCGGGCGGGGAGCGTGGCTAACGCTCCAGTTGTGCAATGCACATGCAGAGTGCAAAAGGCGCGTGCAGAGTGCAAAAGGCTGTAGTTCTAGGGAGCCCTGTCTGTATCCACCCAGACTCTCTCACATGCCCCAGTGGCTCAGGGACCATGGCCTGGTGGCTTCGTCACACTCTCTATGGTATGTGTGGTCGCCGGTGGTGGTCATCTTGGGTCCGTCCTGGGTCCTCAAGCGTGTGCCAGTGCCCGCCCTATTCCACCAGTTGGCCCTTAAGATCTTTTACTCTTTTTGAGTGCTTTTAACCAGACTCCAAGTTAATGCTCATCCCCAACCACAGGGCATTCTCCTATTGGGGTATTACTTTCCAATGGGTCACTTCTGGTGGCTCCCTCCCCTTCTCTTTATCCTCTAATATCAGTCCAATCATTCAAACTCCACTGCTTTTCCTCACCACTGGTGTCTGCTGCCCCTGTAGAAATCCAGAAGTGTATAATCCTGCATCTCAGGCTGATTTCATGGTTTTTCAGAGTGTTCTGGTAGATAATCATCTCACTTTAGGGGACCTGTTGAAACAGTGTCTCCTATTTCTCCACCATCTTGCCCCCTCCTCATCAGGGATCTTGATCTGGTTTTGGAATCAAGGTAATGCTCACCTTACAGAGGAGTTTGGAAATTTTCCATCCATTTTATTTTTTTTAAAACAGTTTGAGAAAATAGGTATTAACTTTTCTTTAAATGTCTGGTAGAATTCCCCAGGGAAGCCATCTGGCTCTTAACTTTTGTTTGTTGGGAGGTTTCTTTTATTACTGATTCAATTTCTTTACTGGTTATGGGTCTGTTCAAATTTTCTATTTCTTTCCTGTTTCCGTTTTGTATGTTTCTAGAAATTTGTCCATTGCTTCCAGATTGTCCAGTTTGTTGTCATCTTATTCTTCATAATATTCTCTTATAATTGTTTGTGTATTTCTGTGGTACTGTTTGTGACCTCTCCTATTTCATTCATGATTTTATTTATTTGGGTCCTTACTCTTTTGTTTTTCGTAACTCCAGTAAGGAGTTTTTCAATTATATGAATTCTTTCAAAAAACAAACTTAGATTTATTGATCTATTCTACCCTTTTGTTAAAATTTTTATTTATTTTTAAATTTCTTTTCAGTGTTCCAGAATTCATTGTTTATGCCCCACACCCAGTGCTCCATGCAATATGTGCCCTTCATAACACCAACCACCAGGCTCACCCAACGCCCCACCACCTCCCCTCCAAAACCCTCAGTTTGTTTCTCAGAGTACACAGTCTCTCATGGTTCATCTCCCCCTCCAATCTCCCTCAACTCCCTTCTTCTCTCCATCTCCCCATGTCCTCTGTGTTATTCCTTATGCTCCACAAATAAGTGAAACCATATGATAATTGGCTCTCTCTGCTTAACTTATTTCACTTAGCATAATCTCTTCCAGTCCCGTCCATGTTGATACAAAAGTTGGGTATTCATCCTTTCTGATGGAGGTATAATACTTCACAGTGTGTATGGACCATATCTTCTTTGTCCATTCATCCGTTGAAGGGCATCTCGGTTCTTTCCACAGTTTGGCGACTGTGGCCATTGTTGCTATGAACATTTTTGTTTGTTTGTTTATATATCATTTATTTCTGCTCTATATTACTTCCTTCTTATGCTGGATATAGGCTTCATTTGCTCTTCCTTTTCTAGCTTTTTTAGGAGTAAGGTTAAGTTGCATATTTGAGACTGTTTTGCTTCTTGAAATAGGTCTGTATTATAATATACTTCCTTCTTAGAACTACTTTTGCTGTATCCCAGAGGGTTGGGACTGTCATGTTGTCATTTTCATTTGCTTAATGTACTTTTTAAAAATTTCCTCTTTAACTTCCTGATTAACCCATTTATTATTTTGTAGAATGTTCTTTAACTTACAAGGATTTGAGATCTTTCCAAATTTTTTCTTGTTTAGAATTTTTTTCTTAATTAGAAAAAATAAATAAAATTTTTTATTTTTTATTTTCTACTCTATCTTTTATTTTATATATTTTTCTTTGTTTCTTTAATCTTTCTCTCTCTCACACATACTTTTTTATCAGACTCATAATCTTTTTTTATTTGTTGGTTCATTTGTTTCCTTCTCTTATTTTTTGGATCAGCTTACTCTATTCTTTTTTTCACTCTTCTTCTTTCCCTACTTTTTTTCCCCTTCTCTCTTATTCTTTAGAACTTATAGTTTATTGCTTGTCTGTTTCCATCTTTGTTCCATTTCCTCTTCTCTTATCTTGAATTGTGCTTTCATTTTCAATTTTTTTCATTTTATTTTGTCTTCTTTTCTTTTCCTTTTTCCTTTACAGCCTTATCTTGACAAATCAAAGGACTCCTACTTAAAGGTCCAAGTACTCCTCAATACGACCAAGGAGGAACACTTAGAAGGACCAGAAGGAAAGAAGAGCCAAAACACAAGAAAGGAGTGTACACACTGTGCCCCAGAAACACTTACTGTGTTGTTGTTGTTGTTGTTCCTACTATTGTTGTTTTTGATGTTTTTCTTTCTTGTATTTTTTCTTTCCTCCTTTCTTTTCTGAACATAATGACTAGATGGAAAAAATCACCCCAAAAGAAAGAACAAGAGGTAATACTCACTACCAGATATTTAATCAACAAAGGTATAAGTAAATGTCTGACTGAGATTTTTAAAAAACAATTATAAAAATACTAGTTTTGAAGCATAGAAGACACTAGAGAATCACTTACTGTAGAAATAAAAGAACTAAAATCTAATCAGGCTGAAATTAAAAATGCTATTACTGTTAGGGTCTGTAATCAAAAGAGCGAGACTGATAAAAAGCGAAGGTCAAGCAAAGCTTTATTTCACGCCAAGCATCAAGAATCAAACTGACTGGTCAGGGCCATCTCTTGCAAAGAGGCGACCCCTCCCAGCCTCACAGACTAACTTTTATAGAGGTAGTTTAGCCAGGCTATACACAGGTGGCCAATGAGATTGCAATACACAGAGAAAATGGCACAGTCGTGCTAGGTCTGCCACACACAGAAAAAACTGCTAGGTAGCACACAGGTGGCCAATTGAATTTCAATTTACCCTAGTAGATATATGCGCACCCCACTGATTGGGTGTCTTCTCCTGGCCTGACCCGCCCTTGTATCTAGGCTTTGCAAGTAAGTTCCTCTGGGAGGGGTGGGGTCAATCTAAGTTCACTGCATGAACACAAAATGCCTCCCTCTGGCTAACCAGGCCCTTACATTACTGAGATGCAGTCACAAACGGAGGCTTTAACAGCAAGGTTAAATGAGACAGAAGAGGGCATCATGTGATATAAAAGACAAAATGATGGTGAATAAGAAAACTGAAAATAAAAGGGAAAGACAAGTACTGGGTCACGAAGGGGGACTTCGAGAAATCAGTGACTACATAAAGCAAAATAATATTCAGATAGTAGGAGCCCCAGAAAATGAAGGGGGGCAGATTATTTATGTGAAAAAATTATAGCTGAGAATTTCCCTAATCTGGGGAATAAAGTTATTCAAGTTCAGGAGAATCTCCCTCAAAAATCAATAAAAATAGGTCAACGTTTAAACATATAATAGTGAAACTTCCAAATTTCAAAGATAAAGAAAAAATCCTGAAAGCAGTTCAGGACAAGAAGTCTTTAACCTACAGGTGTAGAAACATTGGACTGGCGGGAACCTGTCCACAGAGACATGGCAGGCCACAAAGGACTGCCATGAAATATTCAACATGCTAAATGGGAAAGTAAATGCAACCAAGAATACTTTATCCAGCAAGGTTGTCATTCAGAATAGAAAGAGAGAGAGTTTCCAGGAGAAACAAAAACAAATTTGTGAACACTAAACCAGCCCTGCAAGAAATTTTGAAGAAAATCCTTTGAGTGAAGAGAGAGCCCTAAAGTAACAAGGACCAGAAAGGAATAGAGACAATCAAAGGAATGATGATTTTGAAGGTAATACAATGACACAAACTTCATATCTTTCAATGATTACTCTGAATACAAATGGACTAAATGCTCCAATCAAAGACATAGAGTATCAGAGTGTGGGGGGGAGATCTATGAATATACTGTGTAGAGGAGACCTGTTTCAGACAAAAAGACACCACCAGATTAAAAGTGAGGGGTTGGAGAACAATTTATCACGCCAGTGGACATCAAAGGAAAGATGAGGTGGCTGTCCTTATATCAGAAAAACTAGGTTTTAAACCAAAGACTGTAATAGGAGATGAAGTACACTATATCATAATAAAAAGGTCTATCTAACAAGAGAAGAGAAAAAAATGTAAATATTTATGCCCCCAACATGGGAGCAGCCAACTATATAAGCCAATTAATGACAAAATTAAATACATGCATTGATAATACAGTAATAGTAGGGGACGTTAACAATCCACTCACAACAATAGACAGATCATGTAAGCAGAAGATCAACCAAAAAAGCAAGGTTTTTGAATGACACACTGGGATAGATAGACTTGACAGATATTTTTAACAGCATTTTATCCTAAAGCAACAGAATGCACAGTCTTCTCAAGTACACATGGAACATTCTCCAGAATAGATCACATATGAGGTCACAATACAGGTCACACACAGAAAGACTGAGATTAATGTGCATATTTTCAGACCACAAGGCTTTAAAATTTGAAGTCAAACAAAAAAATTTTCGAAGAACCATAAATACACAGAGGTTAAAGAACATACTACTAAGGAATGAATAAATCAGTAAGGAAATTAAAGAAGAATTTTTTTTAACATTTTTATTTACTTATTTGACGGAGATCACAAGTAGAGGCAGACAGAGAGAGAGGAGGAAGCAGGCTCCCTGCTGAGCAGAGAGCCCGATGTGAAGCTCGATCCCAGGACCCCGGGATCATGACCTGAGCCGAAGGCAGAGGCTTTAACCCACTGAGACACCCAGGCGTCCCGGAAATTAAAGAAGAATTTTAAAAAATACATCAACCCAATGAAAATGAACACAACAGTTCAGATCTTTTGAGATGCAGCAAAGGCAGTCTTAAGAGGGAAGTATATGGCAATAAGGAATTTCCCAAAACACAAGAAAAGAAGAACACAACCTTACCTTATACCTAAGGGAACTGAAAAAGGAAAGCAAATAATACATAAATCCAGTGGGAAAAAATAAATAATAAATATTAGCAGAAATCAATGATATGGAAATAAAACCAGTAAAACAGAACAATGAGAATAGAAACTGGATCTTTGGAAGAATTAATAAAATTAATAAACTCCTAGCCAGATGTATTCAAAAGAAAAGAGAAAAGGCCCAAATTAATAAAATCATGAATAAAAGAGGAGAGATCATGACCAACACCAAGGAAATACAATTTTAAGAACATAATATAAGCATCTATATGCCGACAAATTAGGCAATCTGGAAGAAATGGATGCATTCCTAGAAACATACAAACTGCTAAAACTGAAACAGGAAGTAATAGAAAACTGGGATAGACAGACCATAACCAGCAAGAATATTGAAGCAGTCATCAAAAATCTCCCAACAAACAAGAGTCCATGGCCAGATGGCTTCCCAGGAGAATTCTACCAAACATTTAAGGAAGAAATAACACTTATTCTACTGAAGCTGTTTCAAAAAATAGAAATGGAAGGAAAACTTCCAAATTCATGCTATATGGCCAGTATTATCTTGATCCCAGACATAGACCCCACCAAAGGAGAATTACTGACCAATTTCCCTGATGAACATGGATGTCAAAGTACTCACCAAGATATTGGTCGATGGGATCCAATAGGATATTAAAAGGATTATTCATCATGACCAAGTGGGATTTATTTGGGGGCTGCCAGCATGGCTCAACATGTTAAAATCAATGTGATACATCGTATTAATAAAAGAATCATGTGATCATCCCAACTGATGCAGAAAAAAAAATTGACAAAATACAGCATCTTTTTTTAAAGATGTTATTTATTTATTTGACAAAGAGAGAGAGAGAGGTCACAGGTAGGCAGAGAGGCAGGCAGAGAGAGAGGGGGAAGCAGGCTCTCCACTGAGCAGTGAGCCCAATGTGGGTCCTGATCCCAGGACCATGAGATCACAACCTGAGCCAAAGGTAGAGGCTTAACCCACTGAGCCACCCAGGTGCCCCAGCAACTTTCCTTGATTAAAGCTTTTCAAAATGTAGGGATTGAGGGAACATATCTCAATATCATAAAAGGCCCACAGCAAATAACATTCACAATGGGGAAAAACAGATCTTTCCCCCTAAGATTAGGAACACAACAGGGATCCCCATGCTCATCACTGTTGTTCAGCTTAGTACTAGAAGTCCTAGCCTCAAGAATCAGACAAGAAAAAGAAATAAAAGGCACTCAAATTGGCAAAGAAGTGGTCAAACTCTCACCCTTTGCAGATGACATGATACTTTATGTGGAAAAAACAAAATACACCACCCCAAAATTGTAGAACTCATACAGCAATTCAGCAATGTGGCAGGATATAAAATCAATGCAGAGAAATCAGTTGCATTTCTATACACAAATGATGTGACTAAAGAAGGAGAAATTAAGGAATCAGTCCCAATTACAATTGCACCTAAAACTGTAAGATTTCTTGAAGCCTTCTCTCATGATCCAGAAGAATTTGCTTTTCTGTCTTTTTTCAGCCTTCCATCATATTGTCTTTCATGTTATTGACTCTCTCTTCTGCCTCATTTCCCCTAGCTGTTAGAGCATCTATAATTTTGGTCTGATTAGATTTTGGATGTTTTATTCTTGCACTAAGAGAGTCACTGGTGTCTTTTATGCTCTTTAAATCCCAGCTAGTATCTTTATAATAGTATTCTGAATTCTAGATCTGACATCTTACTTATATCCATATCGATTAAATTTTTGGCAGAGAATTACCTTTGGTTCCTTCCTTTGTTGTGAATTTTTCCTTCTTGTCCTTTTGTTCAGAGAAGAATAGATGATTGAGAGAACAAAAGCAAAATTATTAACCATGGCTCAAGCAAAATATGCACTAGACAAATCAGAAGATATCAAAAACTTTAAAAAGGGGGAAAAAGGGAGAATATAATATAATAGGTGGACAAAACAAGATGATACACTTGTTCCTCGGTGCAACTTAGCTTGTTTTTTAGAAGGCACTAGATTCCAACTTTTTAAAGAAAAACTTATGTATACATATGAGAATAAAATTGAATACAGTGAAAGGAAGTAAAAATAAAGAATACATCTTAAAATGTAAAAATGAAAATTAAAAGAGACATTAAAAGTTGATAAAATAGGAAGCTATTTGAGAAGAAAAGGAAAGGAAAAAGGAAAAAGAAAATTAAATGGAAAGACCAAAGAATCATTAGAGATACTTTGAATTGTATATATTTTCCCCTAGCACTGGTTTTTCATTTCTGTGTGATCTCTAAACTTGATGTTCCTGCTGATGTTACTGCTGGTCTTCTGAGGGAGGGGCCTGTTGTGCTGATTCTCAGGTGTCTTTGCTTGGACAGAGGTGCACTGCCCTTGCTGGTGGGGGTTGGGGGAGCCTGGCTTAGTGTAAACTGCTCTGGATTCCTCTATGCAGCTTTTGTTGCCTGATGGCTATCTGTGCCACTATAGAGGATGAAAATAAAAATGCAGCACCCTATCTCCAGTCCCAGAACTGAAAGTTCATGACCCGCAGTCTTCAGTGTGCTCTCAGGGATTAACAGTTAATCACTTTTGTATCCCTGATTTCCAGGCTTCCTCTGTGTTCACCCAGCCTGTGACCAAGTTTTTTTTTTTCTTTTAATCTCCGACATGTAGCCCCATTTTGAGTCTCTAAGCCCTGCACATTCCTGCCTCACACATCCATGTCTCTCGTCCTGTGAGTAGAAAGGTGTCTGTAGGGTACCTGGTCAGGGGGCTGTCACCCAATGATGCATTCATCCACAACACTCCGCCCTAGGGAAGGGGAAGGGTCTTGTAATTCTGCCACTTGCTGAGACCCTGCTTGGACATTGATCACCTAATCATGTTCCAGTTCACGTTTTATGTCAACCCAAAGTTGAAAGCCCATTCCTGGGCTCACTGATTGCAGCCAGCTTCCCTGCTCCAGTGCTTGGGAGTTCTGCCCATTAGGCACTCCCATTCTTTATGTGACCCTGGGGATCCTGATACCATACTCTCCCATCTAAAATTCTGCCTTGCTTTTCCACCAGAGCCATTTTCAGACAGGGGCATCCCTCAACAGAGCAGACTCCTAAAAGTTTGGATTTTGTGCTCCATTGTTATTATCAACTTCCAGTAGGCCGCTAATGAAGTCTCCCTTCCACAGCTGTTTATCTTCTGATAAAACCACCTCAGATTCACTTCTCCACACCTCCTACTTTGCAAAAACTTGTCACTTTTCTATTTGTAGAGTTGCAGTAATTACTTTTCTTAGATTTCAGATTGAATTCACAGGTGTTCAGAATGATTTGATAGCTATTTAACTGAATTCATGGGACCAGATGAAACCAGGGTCCCCTACTCCTCTGTCATTTTCCTCAATTCATGAATCTTGATTTTTTGCTTAAATAGGTGACTCCATTTTTGGACTTCTCTTTTTTAACAATCCACTTTTGATCATACTCTCAGCTTAATGGAGACATATGATAAAAACTTCTGGCATTAACTCCACTCTCATCTATGACTCTGAATTTCTTTGAGTTTTTATTATTCCTTTGTGTATGTAGGAACCAAGGCCAGGCTGCCCCCAAATATGGAACTTTTAGATATTGATTATTTTTTTAAAATGTTATTTAAGAGTCACTTGTGCAAGAACACTCGGACCATCCTCTGTCCTCCTGAAAGCAGGAAATAAATTTCCCATATGAAGGGTGCCTGCCCTGTACCAGGAGGTAAAGAAACATCCTTATCAACAGAGATGGGAAATTTAGAGCTGAGAAGACTATATAAGCAGCACTTGTTAATTTTTTTACTAATATACTACCCCTTCCAGCCCAAATTCTGTTCAGAATTCCTTACTAAATGCAGCCCCAAAAGTTAACTTTTTGTTTCTTGTTTTTGTTTTTGTTTTTGTCCTGTCAATTTCTCACAGATTTATTGTGTCTTTGTCTAAAAGTATAAAAACTGCCTGCCTTGGTCAATTCCTTGGATCTCAGTTTTACTGTTTGGCCTCCATGTCCATGTCATAAAACTTTGTTGTTGTTGTTGTTTTTCATCCTATTAATCTGTCTTGTGTAAATTTAATTCTTAGTCCAACTAGAAGACTTTAAAGGATAGAAAATAATTTCCCTTCCCTTCAGACAGTAGTCACAGGTCATGCTGTTTTGCCTAACCTCTATGATATTCACAGATAACTTCAGGCTTATTTTTAAAATTGGTCAGTTTCTTTGTTCCTTTGACATTATAGGGAAATCATTTGCTTGGTGGTTAGCAGCTGCAAAAAGATATTTAAAGCTTCTGAGTTAATATAATACACAGAGGGATTATTTTAATTACTATAAACAAGATAATATCCAATTTTTGGAGAGCACTTTGAAGCCATGGTCCCCAAAACCCAAATCAGTCAAAATCAAGTAAGTCAAAGAAAAATGCCATTGAGGAAGCCATTCTTTTAAGCTATGTAGCTTTCTCGGTGATCTTTTGCAACTGAATTTTAACTCCCCTGAAATGTTAATCCAGGTATAGCAGATGGTGTTGGCCATAGCACAGATACCTCATTGCTCAGCTAAAAGATAATCAAAAGCTATTTTATTATCAAGAACAACCTTGGCTATAGAGTCTAAGAAGTTTTGTTTGGCAATTGTTGTTTTAGCAGTGGATTTTGCAACAATGACAAGAATTAAGGAGAAATTCCTGATCATAGCCTTATTTAAATTTATCTCTAACCATGGAAATATAGTTCTGTCAAAAGGATGAATCCTGAATTGTGAAAGCCTCCTGGTCGATTCTTTCTAACTCATTCTGCAGATTTGAAAGAGTCACCAATGGGAGGTATTATTTGCTTGTGAAGAGTTAAGGACTAAATTTTCTCTTATCCTAACATAAAAGGCTTCTCTAAGTTCCAATGTTTACCCCTGTTAGCTATGGCCTGGGAGGTACAGATGAGGGTGTTATCTTTACAAGCCAATGCCAAAGAAGTGGAAAAGAAAGAGAAAGGGTTTCATTTTTAGTTAATGTATGAAGTCTTGATTCATGTAGATTTCTTCTGCCCAAGATGACAAATCAAGTAGCTACTTATTTTCCTTATTTATTTGATTTGGAATTCTTCAGCATTGACATAGTCTCAGATGTTATGTGGAGGCTTATTCAGTTGTGTCACATATACCCAAAGCTCAATGCCTTTTAGTTTTGCAACAGTTTTATTTAGTAAAAGCAGTTGGTAAAAATCCCTTTCAATGGGGTTGGAGGGCTCTCTTCCACTGCTGACATTTTCAGAATACCAAGCCATCAGGCTTTAGACTATGATCAATTGGATCCTTTGAATTAGGATCCAGGAAAGCTTTTTTAGCCTGTTGTTGATAAACTTGAGCAAGATATTAGAGACTTATAGTAACTAGTCACACTAGCATGAGACAAGAGGTCAGCAGAAAATTGTATACTGAAAGAATTCCAAGAAGTTCGTAAGGTTTCTTTAAGGTTCAGATAATTTTCCCAATGAAGTGAGTGCTTCAATCACTGGAGATTACAGAAGGTATGCTTCAAGTGGGAAATGTACTTTCTACAAGTTTCTTTTCCACTGTGAGGGCGTCAGCCTTGTGGCAGGGAAAGTCTTTAACCTACCTGGAAAACATAAAAACAATAATAAGAACATGTTGGCAATCCATACTAAGTGACAGTTGGATAAAGTATAACTGCAGTTGTTCATAGGATCTGGAAGGAGACAAAAATAATCTTTCCAGGATATTTGACTTGACAATCAGACATTGCTATTAGACTTTGAAATATTTTACAGACCTTCACACCACTGTTTTTTCATAGTTTGAGTCATCTTAAATTCCCTATGATAGATGAAGGAATATAAAAATTGAAAAAATGAGGTGTGTAGGGATTCGGAAAGAACCAAGCAACTGTCTTGGTTTTCTTATACCCCCACCTGTTCACTTAACTTGCAACCACTGTTTATCCAACTTAATTTCTCTAATTCAGGAGCAGACTATTGCCTTGTTATAAAGACATCAGGATGGCAAAAGTCTGGCAAAGAGCAGAATGGGCTTTATCCACATGTATCACAATCTTACAACACAAAGAATACTTAGAATTATTTCTTTTCTTTTTATCAAAGCATTTTCCGTTTTGTACACTTTTCTATTTTTTTATTTTTTAATTTAATTTAAATTTATTTAAATTCAATTAATTAACATATAGTGTGTTATTAGTTTCAGAGGTAGAGTTCAGTGGTTCATCAGCTGTATATAACACCCAGTGCTCATCACATCACATGCCCTCCTTGATATCCTTCACCCAGTTGCCTTACGCCCCCAAACCTGCTCCCCTCCAGCAACCCTGTTTGTTTCCTATGGTTGAGTCTCAAGGTTTTTCTTCCTCTCTGATTTCATATTGGTTTTTTTTTCCCTCCCTTCCTCTATGCTCATGTTTTGTTTCTTAAATTCCACATATGAGTGCAATGACATGATAATTCTTTCTCTGATTAACTAATTTTGCTTAACATAATACCCTCTAGTTCCATCCACATCATTCCAAATGGGAACATTCCTTTTTTGTTGGCTGAGTAATATTCTATTGTATATATGTATGCATGTATGTATGTATGTGTGTGTGTGTGTGTATAAATATATATAATCTTGTTTATCCATTCATCTGTCAAATAGACTCTCTCATGTCAAGCAAGGGGCTGTATCAAGCAATGATGCAAGCATTTGAGGTACTGCAGATAGGATATATTGCCAGGACCACCATCAGCTGACACTTCAGAACTGATAATGAGTAAGAACCAGAGGAGGTCTGCAGATCCAAAACTGACTAAATCCATTTAAAAAGGGGAGGATTGGGGCACAAACTGTCAGACTCTTCAACTTCCATTGAAGCTCTGCCTGATTGATCTCCGAACAGAACTGAGAGCCTTCACTGATTGAACATCAGAAGCAATAAGTGTGAGAGCTGACCTGGACCAGACCGAGGCCTTATCTCAACTGTGTGCTCATAGACTTCACGATTGGTTCATTAACTTCCTGCACCCTTGATATCTTGTTTGTTGTGCAGCTTGTCTTTTGTTCTATTTTGTGTGTTGTTTAAGAAGCCAAGTTTAATCACATGGTGAGTTGTCATTGAGTTTGGAATCCTTAACCTGCTTTATAATTGTGACTTAATTTTACTTTATTTTGAATAAACCTGACATTATGGAAAGACACAACCTCTGTGTATGCCCTCATAGAGTACTCATGACGTGGACATTGCTGCTATAAACATTGGCGTGCAGCTGCCCCTTCAGATCACTACATCTTTATCTTTGGGGTAAATACTTAGTCCCGCAATTGCTGGGTCATAAGGTAGCTTGATTTTTAACTTCTTGAGGAACCTCCATACTGTTTTCCAGAGTGGCTGTACCAGCTTGCATTCCCACCAGCAGTGTTAGAGGGTTCCCTTTTCTCTACATCCTCACCAACATTTGTTGTTTCCTCACTTGTTAATTTTAGCCATTCTGACTGGTGTAAGGTGGTGTCTCATTGTGGTTTTGATTTGTATTTTCCTGATGTTTAAATTACTTCTTATTTGACAATAATTCCCATCTAATTTAACATATCAAATAGTTCTATTTAACCAAACCTTTTAAAATGTTTCAGCTCATCTTTAAAAAGAATAAAATGTTTCAGCTCAAAAATCTTTAAGCAAAAGTCCAGAAAACCAAAATCTGTCTTTTAACAGAGAAAAAAATGAAAAAAAAAATCTAATTTTGCAGCACCTTATTTTTTTTTAAGATTTTATTTTATTTTTGTATGTCAGGAGAGAGAGCACAAGCAGGAGGAGTGGCAGACAGAGCAGGCAGAGCAGACAGAGGGCGAAGCAGACTCCTTGCTGAGCTAGGAGCCCAATGCAGGATTTAATTCCAGGACCCAGGGATCATGACATGAGCCAAAGGCAGACTCTTCACTGACTGAGCCACACAGGCATCCTGCATCACCTTATTTTTGTTATTGAAAACTTTCTACAACTTTGTTTTTCAGTGTTCCAAGATTCATTGTTTATGCACCACACCAAGTGTTCCATGCAACACGAGCCCTCCTTAATACCCACCACCAGGCTCACTCACGCCCTAACACCTTTCCTTCCAAAACCCTCAGTTTGTTTCTGAGTCCACAGACTCTCATGCTTTGTTTCAGCCTCTGATTTCCCCATTTCACTTTTCCTTTCCTTCTCCTAATGTCCTTCATGCTATTCCTTATGTTCCACAAGTAAGTGAAGCCATATGGTAATTTACTTCCTCTGCTTGACTTATTTCACTCAGCATAATCTTCTCCAGTCCCATCCATGTTGATTACAAAAGTTGGGTATTCATCCTTTCTGATGGAGGCATAATATTCCTCCATATATATGGAGGAATACATAGATATGCATATATGGACCACATCTTCTTTATCCATTTGTCTGTTGAAGGGCATCTTGGCTCTTTCCAAGATGGCAATTGTGGACATTGCTGCTCTGAACACTGAGGTGCATATGGCCCTTCTTTCCAATAAAATTGTATCTTTGGGGTAAATACCCAGTAGTGCAATTGCAGAGTCATAGGGAAGCTCTATTTTCAATTTCTTAAGGAATCTCCACACTGTTTTCCAAAGTGGCTGCACCAACTTGCATTCCCACCAACAGTGAAAGAGGGTTCCCCTTTCTCCACATCCTCTACAACACATGTTGTTTATTGTCTTGTTAATTTTGGTCATTCTAACTGGTGTAAGATGGTATCTCAATGTGGTTTTGATTTGAATCTCCCTGAAGGCTAATGATGTTGAACATTTTTTCATGTGTCTGATAGCCATTTATATGTCTTCTTTGGAGAAGTGTCTGTTCATGTCCTCTGCCTATTTTTTGATGTGATTATCTGTTTTTTGAGTGTTGAGTTTGAGAAGTTCTTTATAGATCTTGGATATCAGCCCTTTGTCTCTAGTGTCATTTGGAAATACCTTCTCCAATTCTATAGGTTGACTCTCTGCTTTGTTGACTGTTTCCCTTGCTGTGCAGAAGATGTTGACCTTGATGAAGTCCCAAAAAGTTCATTTTCACTTTTATTACTTTTGCCTTTGGAGACATGTCTTGAAAGACGTTCCAACTTTTGTATCAACATGGGCAGGTCTGGAAGAGATTATGCTGAGTGAAATAAGTCAAGCAGAGAGAGTCAATTATCATATGGTTTTTCTTACTTGTGGAGCACAAAGAATAACCTGGAGGACATGGGGAGATGGAGAGGATAAGTGAGTTGGGGGAAATTGGAGGGGGAGAAGAGCCATGAGAGACTGTGTAATCTGAGAAACAAACTGAAGGTTTTGGAGGGGAGGAGTGTGGGGGTTGGGTAAGCCTGGTGATGGGTATTATGGAGGGCACATATTGCATGGAGCACTGGGTGTGGTGCATAAACAGTGAATTCTGGAATACTGAAAAGAAATAAATGTTGAAAAAAGAAGAAGTTGCTGTGGCTGATATCGAAGAGGTTACTGTCTATATTCTCCTTCAGGATTTTGATAGATTCCTGCCTCACGTTGAGGTCTTTTATCCATTTCAAGTTTATCTTTGTGTTTGGAGTAAGAGAATGGTCGACTTCCATTCTTCTATACATAGATGAACAGTTTTCCCACTTATTGAAAGGACTATCTTTTCCACTGGATATTTTTTCCTGCTTTGTCAAAGATTATTTGGCCATAGAGTTGCAGGTCCATATCTGGACTCTGTACTCTGTTTCACTGGTCTATGTGTCTGTTTTTGTGCCAGTACCATGCTGTCTTGGTGATCACAGCTTTGTAGTAAAGCTTGAAATCAGGCAATGTGATGCCTCAGATCTGTTTTTCTTTTTCAAAATTTCCTTAGCAATTTGGGGTCTCTTCGGGTTCCATACAAATTTCAGGATTGTTTGTTCCTGTAGTTTGAAAAATGCCAGTGGAATTTGGATCCAGATGGCATTGACAATGTAAATTGCTCTGGGCAGTACAGACATTTTAACACTGTTTATTTTCTGATCCATGAACATGGAAAGCTTTTCCATTTTTTTCTCTCTTCATCAATTTCTTTCATGAGTGTTCTGTAGTTCCTTGTGTAGAGATCCTTTACCTCTTTGGTTAGGTTTATTCCAAGGTATTTTATGGTTCTTGGTGCTATAATAAATGGGATTGATTCTCCAATTTCCCTCTCTATATTTTCATTGTTAGTGTATAAAAAAGCAACTGATTTCTGTATGTTGATTTTGTATCCTGCTACATTACTGAATTGCTGTATGAGTTCCAGTAGTTTGGGGGTGGAGTCCTTTGCGTTTCCATATAAAGTATCATGTCATCTGTGAGCAAGAGAGTTTGAATTCTTCATTGCCAATTAGAATACATTTTATTTCTCTTTGTTGTCGGATTGCTGGAACATGACAAGGATGCCCACTCTCACCACTCTTGTTCAACATAATATTAGAAGTCCTAGCAATTCTAATACTATGTTGAACAAGAGTGGTGAGAGTGGGCATTCTTGTCATGTTCCTGGTCTCAAAGGGAAGGCTGTCAGCTTTTTCCCATTGAGGATGGTAGTCGCTGTGGGTTTTTCATAGATAGATGTGATGAAGTTGAGGAATGTTCCCTCTGTCCCTATATTCTGAAGAGTTTTTTTTTGTTTTTTTGTTTTTTTAATTTTTTTATTTCTTTTCAGCGTTAACAGTATTCATTGTTTCTGCACCAAACCCAGTGCTCCATTCAATACGTGCCCTCCCTAATACCCACCATCTGGTTCCCCCAACCTCCCACCCCCCATCCCTTCAAAACCCTCAGACTGTTTTTCAGAGTCCATAGTCTCTCATGGTTCACCTCCCCATCCAGTTTTCCTCAACTCCCTTCTCCTCTCCATCTCCCCATGGTCTCCATGTTATTTCTTATGCTCCACAAATAAGTGAAACCGTATGATAATTGACTCTCTCTGCTTGACTTATTTCACTCAGCATAATCTCTTCCAGTCCCGTCCATGTTGCTACAAAAGATGGGTATTCATCCTTTCTGATGGAGGCATAATACTCCGTAGTGTATATGGACCACATCTTCCTTATCCATTCATCCATTGAAGGGCATCTTGGTTCTTTCCACAGTTTGGCGACCGTGGCCATTGCTGCTATAAACATTGGGGTACAGATGGCCCTTCTTTTGACTACATCTGTATCTTTGGGGTAAATACCCAGGAGTGCAATTGCAAAGTCATAGGGAAGCTCTATTTTTAATTTCTTAAGGAATCTCCACACTGTTTTCCAAAGTGGCTGCACCAACTTGCATTCCCACCAATAGTGGAAGAGGGTTCCCCTTTCTCCACATCCTGTCCAACACACATTGTTTACTGTCTTGTTAATTTTGGCCATTCTAACTGGTGTAAGGTGGTATCTCAATGTGGTTTTAATTTGAATCTCCCTAATGGCTAGTGATGAAGAACATTTTTTTCATGTGTCTGATAGCCATTTGTATTTCTTCATTGGAGAAGTGTCTGTTCATATCTTCTGCCCATTTTTTGATATGATTATCTGTTTTATGTGTGTTGAGTTTGAGAAGTTCATTATAGATCCTGGATATCAGCCTTTTATCTGTACTGTCATTTGCAAATATCTTCTCCCATTCCGTGGGTTGCCTCTTTGTTTCGTTTACTGTTTCCCTTGCTGTGCAGAAGCTTTTGATCTTGATGAAGTCCCAAAATTTCATTTTCGCTTTTGTTTCCTTTGCCTTTGGAGACATAACTTGAAAGAAGTTCTTGTGGCCAACGTCGAAGAGGTTACTGCCTATGTTCTCATCTAGGATTCTGATGGATTCCCAACTCATGTTGAGGTTTTTTGTCCACTTTGAGTTTATCTTTGTGTATGGTGTAAGAGAATGGTTGAGTTTCATTCTTCTACATATGGCTTTCTAATTTTCAGAGCACCCTTTATTGAAGAGACTGTCTTTTATCCACTGTATATTTTTTAACTGTTTGTCGAAGATTATTTGACCATAGAGTTGAGGGTCCATATCTGGGTTCTCTCCTTTGTTCTACTGGTCTATGTGTCTGTTTTTATGTCAGGACCATGCTGTCTTGGTGACCACAGCTTTGTAGTAAAGCTTGAAATCAGGCAACGTGATGCCCCCACTTTGTTTTGTTTTTTCAACATTTCCTTAGCAATTCGGGGTCTCTTCTGATTCCATACAAATATAAGGATTGTTTGCTACAATGCTTTGAAAAATGGAATTTTGATCAGAATGGCATTGAAGGTATAGATTGCTCTAGGCAGTATAAACATTTTAACAATGTTCTTTTTTCCAATACATGACCATGCAATGGTCTTCCATCTTTTTTTGTCTTCTTCAATTTCTTTCATCAGTGTTCTGTAGTTCCTCCAGTACAGATCCTTCACCTCTTTGGTTAGGTTAATCTCAGGTGTCTTATGGTTCTTGGTGCTATGGTAAATGGAATTGAATCTCTAATTTCCCTTTCTGTATTTTCATTGTTAGTGTATAAGAAAGCAACGTATTTCTGTACATTGACTTTGTATCCTGCCACATTACTGAATTGCTGTATGAGTTCTAGGAGTTTGGGAGTGGAGTCTTTTGGGTTTTCCATATAAAGTATCATGTCATCTGCAAAGAGAGAGGGTTTGATTTCTTCACTGCCAATTTGAATACCTTTTATTTCTCTTTGTTGTCTGATTGCTGTTGCGAGGACTTCTAATACTATTTTGAACAAGAGTGGTGAGGGTGGGCATCCTTGTCATGTTCTTGATCTCAACAGGAAGGCTGTGAGTTTTTTCCCATTGATGATATTTGCTGTCGGTTTCTCATAAATAGAATTTATGAGGTTGAGAATGTTCCCTCTATCCCTATACTTCGAAGTGTTTCAATCATGAACGGATGCTGGATTTTGTCAAATGTTTTTTTCTGCATCAATTGAGAGTACAGTGTGTTTCTTCTCTTTTCTCTTATCGATTTGTTTTATCACATTGATTGATTTGCGAATGTTGAACCATCCTTGTAACCCAGGGATGAATCCCACCTGGTCATGGTGGATAATCTTTTTAATGTACTGTTGGATCCTATTAGCTAGTATCTTGTTGAGAATCTTAGCATCCATATTCATCAGTGATATTGGTCTGAAATTCTATTTTTTGTGGGGTCATTGCCTTGTTTGGGGATCAGGCTTCATAAAAAGAGTCTGGATGTTTTCCTTCTGCTTCAATTTTTTGAAACAGCTTCAGGAGAATAGGTATTATTTCTTCTTTGAAAGTCTGGTAGAATTCCCCAAGGAATCCGTCAGGTCCTGGGCTCTTATTTTTTGGGAGATTTTTGATCACTGCTTCAATCTCGTTACTAGATATCGGTCTATTCAGGTTGTCAATTTCTTCCAGGTTCAATTTTGGGAGTTTATAGTTTTCCAGGAATGCATCCATTTCATCTAAGTTTCTTAACTTATTGGCATATCATTGTTGATAATAACTTCTGATGATTGTTTCTACTTCCTTGGTGTTAGTTGTTATCTCTCCCTTTTCATTCATAATTTTATTAATTTGAGCTTTCTCTCTTTTCTTTTGGATTAGTGTGGCCAATGGTTTATTGATCTCATTGATTCTTTCAAAAAACCAGCTTCTAGTTTCATTTATATGTTCTACTATATCTCTAGTTTCTATTTCATTGATCTCTGCTCTACTCTTGATTATTTCACTTCTTGTGTGTGGAGTTGGCTTAATTTGTTGTTGATTCTCCATTTCTTGAAGGTGCAGAGACAGCTGGTGTACTCTGGATTTTTTCCATTTTTTTGAGGGAGGCTTGGATGGCTATGGATTTCCCCCTTAGGACCGCCTTTGCTATATCTCATAGGTTTTGGACAAAAGGGTCTTCATTCTCATTGGTTTCCATGAATTGTTTAAGTTCTTCTTTGATCTCCTGGTTGATCCAAGCAGTCTTAAGCAAGGTGGTCTTTAGCTTCCAGCTGTTTGAGTTCCTTCCAAACTTTCCCTTGTGATTGAGCTCCAGTTTCAAAGCATTGTGATCTGAGAATATGCAGGGAATAATCTCAGTCTTTTGGTATCAGTTAAGCCCGGATTTGTGACCCAGTATGTGGTCTATTCTGGAGAAGGTTCCATGTGCACTCGAGAGGAATGAGTATTCTGTTGTTTTAGTGTGGAATGTTCTCTATATATCTATGAGGTCCATCTGGTCCAATGTGTCATTCAATGCTCTTGTTTCTTTATTGATTTTCTGCTTCGATGATCTGTCTATTATTGAGAGTGGCGTGTTAAGATCTCCTACTATTAATGTACTCATATCAATATGATTCTTTATCGTGATTAATAGTTTTCTTATGTAATTGGCTGCTCCCATATTGGGGGCATAGATATTTACAGTTGTTAAATCATCTTGGTGGACTGTCCCTTTAAGAATGATGTAGTGTCCTTCTGTATCTCTGACTACTGTCTTTAGTTTAAAATCTAATTTATCTGATATGAGAATCACTACCCTGGCCTTCTTTTGAGGCCCATTGGCATGAAAGTTGCTTCTCCATCCCTTCACTTTCAGTCTGGGTGTATCCTTAGGTTCGAAATGGGTCTCTTGTAGACAACATATGGATGGGTCCTGTTGTTTTATTCAATCTGCAACCCTGTTTCATTTTATGGGCACATTTAGGCCATTCACATTGAGAGTGATTATGGATAGATACGTTTTTATTGACATCGTGTTACCTTTGAAGTCTTTCTTTCTATAGATTGTCTCCATATTTCTGTTCAATGGTATTCTTGGGATTTTTCCTCTTTTTTAGTCCCCCCTTAATATTTCCTGCAGTGTCGGCTTGGTGGTTGCATACTCTTTTAAGCCTTGCCAGTCTTGGAAACTCTTTATCTCTCCATTCATCTTGAATTTCAGTCTTGCTGGATAAAGTATTCTTGGCTGCATGTTCTTCTCATTTAGTGCTCTGAATATATCTTGCCAGCCCTTTCTAGCTTTCCAGGTTTCTGTGGACAGGTCTGATGTTATTCTAATGGGCTTTCCTCTGTATGTAAGGAGCTTCTTTGTCCTAGCTGCTTTCAGGAGATCCTGTCTACATTTACGATTCCTCATTCTTACTATGAGGTGTCTTGAGGACTTTCGAAATTCTATAATCTTGGGGGGTGATCGTTCTGTCTCTAATACATGAACGCTGGTTCCATTCGCGAGATTGGGAAAATTTTCATGGACAACTTGTTCCACTATATCTTCTAGACTTCTTTCTTTCTCCTCCCCTTCAGGAATTCCAATAATTCTGACATTGGTACATTTCATGGCATCATTTGTTTCCCTAATTCTGTTTTCGTGGTTTCTAAGCTGTTTGTTCCAGGCTCTTCCTGATCCTTTCTCTCTATCTGTTTGTCCTCCAGATTACAAATTTTATCTTCTGTCTCAGTTACCCTAGCTTTTAGAGAATTTAGATTAGATTGGGACTCATTGAGAACATTGTGAACATCATCCCTGGTGGCTTTCAGTTCTGCCCTAACATTGTGAACATCATCCCTGGTGGCTTTCAGTTCTGTCCTAATCAATTTCATTTTGTCATCCATGGCTTTCTCCAACCTAGCTATTGCCTGGATAATTGTTAGCCTGAATACCCTTTCCGACATATTGTCTATGTCGATAGCCATTAGCTCTGTTGCAGAAGGCCCAGCCTCTGATTTTTATTTCTGTTGGGCATTCCTCCTCCTAGTCATTTTGGTGAGAGATGGTTGAACGGATGTAGCTGGGTGTATCGGCCGTGGTGCAGTCAAGGTGCACCCTGGAACACTTCTGAGCAATAAAGACTTCCCACCCAAACAAAAGAAAAAAGAGAGAAAAAAGAAGAAAAAAAAAGAGAGAGAGAGGGAGAGAGAGGCAGGAAAAAAAAGATAAAATAAAAGAGACGGCCCAGCCCAAATGGGCTCCAAGGTAAGATTTATGAGGTATACAAACAAAAACAGAAAAACAAAGACTGACAAAAGTAGATGACAAGAGAAAAAAATACATATATATATATATATATATATATATATATATATATATATATACACACACACACACACACACATACATAAGCCAGACAAAAAAAAGAACCTCGTCAAAAAGAACCCCAAGTATAAGATTTATATACTACCAGGACAAACACAAATACACAGAAACAGTGGAGGAAGAAAAAGAGGGGAGAGTGGCTATAAATTCTCAGTGTGGGGGAGGAAAGTTATTTTGAGTCTTCCTGGATGTATCTTGATATCTTTGTTAAGGGACTCAACTTTCCTAAGATAAAGGGAGATTAAAAATTGGTTTACCTACAGGGGTAGCATTGATTGGGGAAGGGGGACTATCTTGAAGTTTAACTCTATATGAATACTAAAAAAATTTTTTAAAAAGAATAAACTAAACTAAACTAAAATGAAATTTTAAAAAATTAAAAAATAGAAAAGCAAAAGGAAAATGCGGGTATATGTATCAAAAAGTTCAGGTTAAAAGGTCATTATGGAATTTGATGTACTGAACATCTCACTGTGATGGTAAATAGGTTAAAAAATTATCTATAAAGAAAGTGAACCAGAGTAGTGGGAACGAATTAAAAATAAAACTTGTATCTATGAAGTCGTGGTGGTTGTTCTCTTGTCTTTTTTTTTTTTTTCCCCGCCTGGCTTTCTGTGAGAGGGGCCTGACACATGGGTTTTCAGGCAGTGTTTCCTGAGTTAAGTCCTCCCACCCCCTCAAGGGGGTGGGCTCTGAGGATACCGGTTTTTCAGGCTTTTGTTCTCTGGAGGTTTTGTTTGTTTTTTGTTAGTTTGTTTTCTCTTGCCTTGACAGCTTTTGATGATTTTTAGAGGTTTAGAGGAAAGCAAACTACACCCAGACCTCCCTCTCAGAGAGAAGCCTCAGTCCGTTCCCCTCTGGGTGCTCCAGAGCACATAAATTCCCCCTTGGCCACTGGCAGAGCACGTTCCCAGTTGTGGTCCCTGAGGACGCAGGAACTCCTGCCTGTACCCAAAACCATGACAGCAGTGGCTGTCTGGGCAGCTCCAGACCGCCAGAGAGGTTCCAAGGAGCGATCGCACACTGAGATTTTCCCACTGGCCTGGGCTGGGAATACTCGGACATTCCAGGACCAAGAGCGCCGGGCTGGCACCTGCACACACCACTCTCAGGGGAGGGTGTGGGGCACGACTCAGACTCTGGTAGCATGATGCAGCATGCCCATGGGGAGTACAAAAAGGCTGTGGTTCTGCTGGCTGGCAACGCTCCCAGCCCCTCATGGGAGCGGCACCCCACGTGCTCTCAGGTGCACTCACAGCTCAGGGACCAAGACCTGGTATCTTCACCGCCCTCTCTCTGGCTCAGCGCCAGGGGTGGCTGTCCTGGGTCCGGAGACATAAGCCCCTGTCCCTAACCACCCAATTCCCACAATTTCCCCCCATGATCCTTCGCTCTTTTTGAGTGCTTTCAACCAGACTCCAAGTTAATGCTGGTTCCCAGTCACAGGGCACTATTGTATTGGGGTATTTACTTTGCAATGGGTCGCTTCTGGTGGCTCCCTCCCCCTTTTGTTTATCTTCCAATATCAGTCTGATGTTCAGTGGGCTTTACCTGCCCACTGGCGTCTTCTGCCCCCATAGAGATCCAGACGTGTATAATTCTAATCTCAGGCTGATTTCATTGGTGATCAGAGTTCTTTGGTAGGTAATCAGCTCACTTTAGGGTACAGGTTGAAACGGCGCCTCCTCCTAGTTCTCCGCCATCTTGTCTCCTCCTCCACAGTATTTCTGTTTTGTCTCAGGCATGTTTCTGAGTTTCAAAACTCCAAATTTTCAGGTCCCAGGGCAGCCTGCACTCATACTGATCCTCAGTGGGAGGATCTTTCCATGCTGTGGATGGTGCCTGTCTGTCCCAGAAAAGTAGTTGCAGGAATCACAGGGGATTAGAATTTATGATAAATTGTAGAAAAAAGCTGGCACTAAGGTTTACTGCCCTTAGCAGGTGTCTCTGTTCCTGTGCTAATGAACAGGACAGCATTTTGGCACCCTCAATCTCTTTTTGTCCCCTTAGAGGCCAAATGCACTCCAAGAAGGGGACCTATCTCTCCCAGTGTGTCCAGGGGATCCCCAGTCCATGTTGTCTGGTCCTGGACCTCCTGTTCCCTCTCCGCAAGAGAAACTCTGCCCACCAGGCTCCACCCAGCAATGGCACGGACTTCTACAACTTCAGACTTTGATCTCTGCTCTTTGTAATAACTTGCAATAATCAACACCTCTAGTTTTCCCAGTCAATAGTTTTGGGGAAGTATTTCTCTTGTGCAATCACGTGTTCACTGCTTTCTCTGTTTCTCTCTCTCTCTCTCCTCTCTCTGAGATCAAGGCTCTCTCACTTGCACAGCACCTGAGTTATTTTCTCCCTCTAATCACACCTCTGCAGCTCTTACCTTACATGATGTGGCCTCTTTTCTCCCTCTCATTCTGCAGTTTGTTCTCCCAGCATTCAGACCAATTTCTTGGGTGTTTGCATGATTTGATATTTATCTATCTGTGTTTGAAGTATGACGTAAGCATATGGTCCCCCTACTGCTCTGCCATCTTAATTCCCAACTCACCATTATTTCTTTAAATAAGATTTCTGTCCCCTTCTCTCTCTTCATCTAAAATTATGATAATTCTCAGATTGGTTATTTTCTTGGTATAACATAGGTCATTTGTTCCTTACTATTTTTTAATTCTTTTTTTCCCCTCTAGTTGGAAAATTCAATTAGTCTGTCTTTGAGTTCAGTGATTTTTTTCTGTTTCTTCAAACCTGATTTGGAAGCTGTCTATTGAATTCTTTGGTTCAGTCATCATATTACTCAGTGCTAAAATTTCTGGTTCTTTATTATGTTTTATATCTCCTTGTTTAACTTCTTACATTGTTCTTGTATTACTTTCCTGATATTGGTTTTGTTTTGTTTTGTTTCTTATTTTTTTCTTTCCTGATATTGTTAATTTTTTTATCTCTATTCTCTTATAGCTTTTTGAGCATCCTGAGAACAAGTATTATGCATTATTTGTTAGGTAATTCCTTTATCTCCATTTCTTTGGATTTAGTTACTGGAGACTCACAGTATTCCTTTGATGGAATCACGTTTCCCTGATTCTCCCAGATCCTTGGGGTCTTGTGGAGGTGTTTGTGCATTTGTAAAAGCAATCACCTCTTCTAAGATTTATATAATTAACTTGGTAAAAAAAAAAAAAAAAGACTTCCACTTGCAAGTGGGAGTCACACTGGAGTGTGTTGTCCCTGGGCCTAGTGTTAAGCATCAAATGGGAGATGTGTGGTGACACATGGGCATGTCTCTTCAACTCAGGCCACTGGGTCCACAGCCTTGCAAATGTGTAGGTTTTGGTACATGCTACCATGTGTCCATAGTGGCTTCAAGGGCTATTGGATTCCTCAGCTGTGCCTCCAGATCCAGAAGGTAGAAATCACTGCAAGCAGTGGTGTTATCCAGAACTGGTGGTGTGCACATATTTGGCTGTGGAGACCAGCTGAAGGTGCATATTTAGTGGCAGTTGCAAGGTGCAGACACATGTAGTTACTCAGCCCAGGATAGGCAGGTGTTGTCGCACTGCTATTTAATAGATCTTCAATGCTCTGTCTTGTTGCCTGCACATGGCAGTGCAATAGGATGAGGGCGTTGGGAAGACAGAATTCAGGTACTCAGCTGTGGAAGCTAGCTTTGCAGGTGATCACAAGTGAGTGACAGAAAATAGGTCTTATTTCGGCCCAGAAGCAGCTGTTGCGGCCATGGATGTCAGACGTTCTCTCCTGTGGTTGCAATCTTTCCTGGCTGTGCATACACAGTGAAAGCTGGTGGTGACTGTCAGGCTGACAGTGTGCAGGCACACAATTAGTGGGGCTAGACTGAAGCACACACACAGTTGTGGGAGTTATCCACAAGGACCTGGACCGGTGTATTGCACTTATATGGCTGCAGAAGTATGGCTGGCTGCTTTTGTGATTCCTGGGCTAGGAGGGGGAGGCAGACGTGGGGATTCTGGTAGCTGGAGTCAGTGAATGTGAATACTTGGGAAAGCTGGCAACATCTGCAGGGTGTTTGCAGCACCTGTGCAGGCTGTTGATTTTTTCCACATTATCAAAAGCTGCTGGTTTGTCTACAGAGCAGATTACTGTGAACCCTAATCACTTACATGCATGGATGCTATCAGTAGCCCCTGTTATTCTTCATTGCTCCTATCTATCCTTACACACCTCAGTTTTAATGGTCTGGGTAGAATAAAATGGAAGCAGGACCTTGATGAAGTACCCTGAAAAGCTGGGGAAGCTAGTGAATCACTCAATTTTCTTTTCGGTTGAGGTAAACTGAACCTCATTCTAGCTGGGGAGTTCCCTCTTGGCAATGAGCAATGCCAGTTTGAGGATGGGATGAAGTAGAGAAAATAAAGCTGTCTTCCTTCTTATCTTGTGTACTTATATTCAGGTTTTTTATTCCACTGTGTTGCCAAACTTTCTTGAATGGACTCCAGAGCTCTCCCAGAGGTTTTTATTCATGAATAGCTGTGTAATTGTTGATCTTAGTGAGGAGACAAAGGCAGGAACCTCCTATATTGTTCTACTGATGATATCACTCTGGCCTCAAATGTTGATTAAATAAATAGATGCAGTTCAAACTACAACCCTCGTGCGACTTTCTGACAATAGAGACCTAGTATTTCCATTTACCTCTAGCTATCTTCAAGTGAGATTGTTCTTAAATATATATATGTATATGTATATATATGTATGTATATGTATATATATATGTGCATACATGTATATATGTATGTATATGTATATATTACATATGTACATATACATACCGTTCTTAAATATATATGTATATGTATATAGGTATGTATATGTATATATATGTATATGCATGTCTATATATGTATATGTATATATATGTGTGTATATGTTACATATGCACCTATGTTACATATGTATATGCATATATACATATACACATATGTACACATGTACATGTATACATATACACATATGTACACATGTGTATACATATACATGTATGTATATACATATATGTATACATATATACATATGCACACATGTACATGTGTGTACACATGTATGCATATATACATATGTATGTACATATGTGTATATGTGTACATGTGTACATACATATGTGTATATGTGTATACATATGTATATATGTGTATGTGTATATATATGTATATATATGTTACTATACAGTGCATCATTATTTTTTTGGTATAGTGTTCCAAGATTATTTGCTTGCATATAAAAACCAGTGCTCCATGCAATACATGCAATTCTTAATACTCATCACCAGGCCAACCCATTCCCCCACAACCTCCCCCGTAAAACGTTCATTTTCTTTCTTGGAGTCCACAGTCTCTCATGGTTTATCTCCCCCTCTGATTCACCCCCACTTCATTTTTCCCTTCCTTCTCTTAATGTCCCCCATGCTATTCCTTATGTTCCACAAATAAGTGAAACCATATGGGAATTGACTTTCTCTGCTCGACTTATTTCACTCAGCATAATCTCCTCCAGTTTTATCCATGTTAATGCAAAAGTAGGGTGTTCATCCTTTCTGATGGCTGAGTAATATTCCATTGTGTGTATGGACCACATCTTCTTTATCCACTCATCTGCTGAAGGGCATCTTGGCTCTTTCACAGTTTAGCTGTTGTGGATATTGTTTCTATGAATATAGGGGTCAATATGGCCCTCCTTTTCACTACATCTGTATTTTCGGGGTAAATACCCAGTAGTATAAATGACAGGTCAAAAAAAAAATTTTTTTTTTTTTTTTTTCTTAGGAACCTCCACACTTTTTCCCACAGTGGCTGCACCAACTTGCATTCTCACCAACAATGTAAGACAGTTCCCCTTTCGGCACAACCTCTCTAACATTTTTTTTTCTTGCCTTGTCCAATTTTTGACACTCTAACTGATGTAAGGTGGTAGGTATCTCAGTGTGGTATGATTTTAATTTCCCTGATTGCTAATGACGAGGAACATTTTTTCTTGTGTTTCTTAGCCATTTGTAGGTCTTCATTGGAAAAGTGTCTGTTCATGTCTTCTGCCCATTTTTTGAGCTGATTATTTGTTTTTTGGGTGTTGAGTTTGAGAAGTTCCTTATAGATATTGGATATCAGCCTTTTGTCTGTAGTGTCATTTGTAAATATCTTCTCCCATTCCGTGGGTTGTCTCTTTGTTTTGTTGCCTGTTTCCTTTGCTGTGCAGAAGATTTTTGTCTTGATGAAGTCCCAAAAGTTCATTTTTACTTTTGTTTCTTTTGCCTTAGAGATGCATCTTGAAAGAAGTTTCTGTGGCTGATATCAAAGAGGTTATTGCCTATGCTCTCATCCAAGATTTTGATGGATTCCTGTCTCACATTGAGGTCTTTCATTCATTTTGAATTTATTTTTGTGTATGGTGTAAGGAAATTGTCGAGTTTCATTCTTCTGTATATAGCTGTGCAATTTCCCAGCATGATTTATTGAAGAGACTGTCTTTTTTCCACTGTAAATTTTTTCCTGTCTTGTCAAAGATTATTTGACCATAGAGTTGAGGGTTTATTTCTGGGTTTTCTACTCTGTTCTATTGGTCTCTGTGTCTGTTTTTGTGCCAGGATTATACTGTCTTGGTGATCACAGCTCTGTAATAAAGCTTGAAATCAGGCAATGTGATGCCCCCAGCTTTGTTTTTCTTTTCCAACATTTCCTTAGCAATTTGGGGTAAGTTCTGATTCCATACAAATTTTAGGATTGTTTGTTCCAGCACTTTGAAAAATGCCGATGGTATTTTGATCAGGATGGCATTGAAAGTGCAGATTGCTCTGGACAGCATAGATATTTTAACAATGTTTATTCTTTTGCATGAAGATGGAATGTTTTTCCATCTTTTTGTGTCTTCTTCAGTTTCTTTCCTGAGTGTTCTGTAGTTCCTAGTGTATAGATCCTTTACCTCTTTGGTTAGGTTTATTCCAATGTATTTCATGGACTATGGTGCTATTGTAAATGGAATTGATTCTCTAATTTCCCTTTGTACAGTTTCATTGTTAGTGTATAAGAAAGCAACTGATTTCTGTGCATTGATTTTGTATCCTGCTACATTATTGATTTGCTGTATGAGTTCTAGTAGTTTGGGGGTGGAGTCTTTTGGGCTTCCCACATAAAAGTAGTCATCTGTGAATAGAGAGTTTGACTTCTTTGCCAATTTGAATTTATTTATTTATTTATTTATTTATTTATTATTTATTATCTGATTGCTGTTGTTAGGACTTCTAGTACTATGTTGAACAATAGTGGCATGAGTGGGCATCCTTGTGGTTTTCCTGATCTCAATTGAAAGGATCTCAGTTTTTCCCCATTGAGAGTAATATTTGCTGTGGGCTTTTTATAGACAGATTTTATGAAGTTGAGGACTGTTCCCTCTGTCCCTATATTCTGAAGAGTTTTAATCAGAAAAGCATGCTGTATTTTGTCAAATGCTTTTTCTGCATCAGTTGAGAGGACCATGTGGTTCTTCTCTCTTCTCTTACTGATTTGTTCTATCACACTGATTGATATGCGAATGGTGAACCACACTTGCATCCCAGGGATAAATCCCACCTGGTCATGGTGGATAATCTTTTTAATGTACTGCTGGATTCTATTAGCTTGGATCTTGTTGAGAATCTTGGCATCCATATTCGTCAGGGCTCTTCGTCTGAAATTTTCCTATTTGATGGAATCTTTGCCTGGTTTGGGGATCAGGATAATGCTGGCTACATAGAAAGAGTCTGGAAGTTTTCCTTCTGTTTGTTTTCTTTTTTTTTTTTTTAATTTCTTTTCAGTGTTCCAGAATTCATTGTTTATGCATCACACCCAGTGCTCCATGCAATACATGCCCTCCATCATACCCACCACCAAGCTCACCTAACTTCCCACTCTCCACCCCTTCAAAACCCTCAGATTGTTTTTCAGAGTCCACAGTCTCTCATGGTTAATCTCCCCCTTCTATTTTCCCCAACTCCCTTCTCTGCTCCATCTCCCCATGTCCTCCATGTTATTTCTTATGCCCCACAAATAAGCAAAACCATATGATAATCAACTCTCCCTGCTTGACTTATTTCACTCAGCAAAATCTCTTCCAGTCCCATCCATGTTGATACAAAAGTTGGGTATTCATCCTTTCTGATGGAAGCATAATACTCCATAGTATATATGCACCACATCTTCCTTATCCCATCATCCGTTGAAGGGCATCTTGGTTCTTTCCACAGTTCAGTGACTGTGGCCATTGCTGCTATGAACATTGGGGTACAGATGGTCCTTCTATTCACTACGTCTGTATCTTTGGGGTAAATACCCAGCAGTGCAATTGCAGGGTCATAGGGAAGCTCTATTTTTAATTACTTAAGGAATCTCCACAATGTTTTCCAAAGCGGCTGTACCAACCTGCATTCCCATCAATAGTGTAAGAGGGTTCCCTTTTCTCCACATCCTCTCCAACACACATTGTTTACTGTCTTGTTAATTTTGGCCATTCTAACTGGTGTAAGGTGGTATCTCAATGTGGTTTTGATTTGGATCTCCCTAATGGCTAGTGATGCTGAACAGTTTTTTCATCTGTCTGTTACCCATTTGTATGTCTTCATTGTGTCTATTCATGTCTTCTGCCCATTTTTTGACATGATCATCTGTTTTGTGTGTGTTGAGTTTGAGGAGTTCTTTATAGATCCTGGATATCAGCCCTTTGTCTGTATTGTCATTTGTGAATATCTTCTCCCATTCCATGGGTTGCCTCTTTGTTTTGTTGACTGTTTCCTTTGCTGTGCAGAAGCTTTTGATCTTGATGAAGTCCCAAAAGTTCATTTTCGCTTTAGTTTCCTTTGCCTTTGGAGACACATCTTGAAAGAAGTTGCTGTGGCTGATGTCGAAGAGGTTACTGCCTATGATCTCCTCTAGGATTCTGATGGATTCCTGCCTCATGTTGAGGTCTTCTGTCCAAGTCGAGTTTATCTTTGTGTATGGTGTAAGAGAATGGTCGAGTTTCATTCTTCTACACATAGCTGCCCAATTTTCCCAGCAGCATTTACTGAAGAGACTGTATTTTTCCCATTGTATGTTTTTTCCTGCTTTGTCAAAAATTATTTGACCATAGAGTTGAAGGTCCATATCTGGGCTCTCTACTCTGTTCCACTGGTCTATGTGTCTGTTTTTATGCCAGTACCATGCCGTCTTGGTGATCGCAGCTTTGTAATAAAGCTTGAAATCAGGCAACGTGATGCCCCCAGCTTTTTTTTTTTTCCTTTTTCAACATTTCCTTATCAATTCGGGATCTTTTCTGATTCCGTACAAATTTTAGGATTGTTTGCTGCAGCTCTTTGAAAAATACCCATGGAATGATCGGAATGGCATTGAAAGTATAGATTGCTCTAGGCAGTATGGACATTTTAACAATGTTTATTCTTCCAATCCAAGAGCATGGAATGGTCTTCCATCTTTTTGTGTCTTTTTCAATTTCCTTCATGAGTGTTCTATAGTTCCTCGAGTACAGATCTTTTACCTCTTTGTTTAGGTTTATTCCCAGGTATCTTATGGTTCTTGGTGCTATAGTAAATGAAATCGATTCTCTAATTTGCCTTTTTGCATTTTCATTGTTAGTGTATAAGAAAACAACTGATTTCTATATCTTGATTTTGTATCCCTGTTTCTATTTTTTTAAATTTCTTTTCAGTGTAACAGTATTCATTGTTTTTGCACCACACCTAGTGCTCCATGCAATCCATGCCCTCCATAATACCCACCACCTGGCTCCCCCAACCTCCTACCCCCACCCCTTCAAAACCCTCAGGTTGTTTTTCCTAGTCCATAGTATCTCATGGTTCACCTCCCCTTCTAATTTCCCTCAACTCCCTTCTCTCCATCTCCCCACGGCCTCCATGTTATTTCTTATGCTCCACAAATAAGTGAAACCATATGATAATTGACTCTCTCTGCTTGACTTATTTCACTCAGCATAATCTCTTCCAGTCCCATTCATGTTGATAGAAAAGTTGGGTATTCATCCTTTCTGATGGACGCATAATACTCCATAGTGTATATGGACCACATCTTCCTTACCCATTCGTCCATTGAAGGGCATCTTGGTTCTTTCCACAGTTTGGCGACCGTGGCCATTGCTGCTATAAACATTGGGGTACAGATGGCCCTTCTTTTCACTACATCTGTATCTTTGGGGTAAATTTTTGAAACCACTTCAGGATAATAGGTATTATTTCTTCTTTGAATGTTTGGTGGAATCTTCCAGGGAATCCATCAGATTCTGGGCTCTTGCTTTTTGGGAGGTTTTTAATCAGTGCTTCAGTCTTGTTACTAGATATTAGTCTATTCAGATTGTCAATTTCTTCCTGTTTCAGTCTTGGAAGTTTATAGGTTTCCAGGAATGCTTCCATTTCTTCTAGGTTGTTTAACTTACTGGCCCATCACTGTTGATAATAATTTCTGATGATTGTTTCTATTATCTTGTTGTTAGTTGTGATCTCTTTTCTTTCATATACAATTTTATTAATTGGGGTACCTTCTCTTCTTTTTGCTTAGTGTGGCCAGTGGTTTATCAATCTTATTAACTCTTTCAAAGAATCAGCTTCTGGTTTCATTGATGTGTTCTACTGCATTTCTGTTTTCTAATTTATTGATCTCTGCTCTAATCTTAATTATTTCCGTTCTCATGCATGGGTTAGGCTTGATTTGCTGTTGATTATCCAGTTTTTTCAGGTGTAGAGAATTTGTGTCTTCTGGATTTTTCAATTTTTTTTGAGTGAGACTTGGATGGCTATGTATTCCCCCTTAGTATTGGCTTTGCTGTATCTTATGGGTTTTGGACCATGTGTCTTCATTTTCATTGGTCTCCATGCATTTTTTAAGTCTTTGATATCATGGTTGATCCAAGCGTTCTTGAAGAGGATAGTCTTTAGCTTCGAAGTGTTTGAATTTCTTCCAAACTTTGTTTTTTTTTTTTTTTTTTTTTTTTTTTTTTTTTTTCCTGACAGTTCCAGTTTCAAAACGTTGTGGTCTGAGAATATGCAGGGAATAATCTCAATCTTTTGGTGGCAGTTGAGACCTGATTTTTGTCCCCTTATGTGGTCTATTCTGGAGAAAGTTCTATGGATGCTGGAGAATGACTATTCTGTTGTTTTAGGGTGGAATGTTCTGAATATATCTTTGAGGTCCATCTGGTCCAGTATGTCATTCAAAGCTCTTGTTTTTTTCTTAATTTTTTGTTGTTGTTGTTTAGATGATCTATTGCTGAGAGTGGTGAGTGAAGGTCCCCTACAATTAATATATTCTTATCAATATGCCTCTTTATTTTCATTAACAGTTAGCTTATGTAGTTGGCTGCTCCCATGTTGGAGGCATAGATATTTACAGTTGTTAGATCTTGTTGAATAGGTCCTTAAGAACGATGTAGTGTCCTCTTGTATTTCTGACTACAGTCTTTAGCTTACAATTTAATTTGTCTGATATGAGAATTGACACCCCAGCTTTCTTCTGCAGTCTGTTGGCATTAAAGATCATTCTCCATCCCTTCACTTTCAGTCTGTATGTATCTTTAGTTTCAGAATGAGTTTCTTGCAGACAGCATATGGATGGGTCCTGTCTTTTATCCATCTGCAACCTGTGTCATTTTATGGGAGCATTTAGGCTGTTCACATTGTGAGTGATTATTGAAAGATATGATTTTATTATGATGTTGCCTGTGAGGTCCTGGTTTGTATAGTTTGTGTATTTCTCTTCTATTTCACTCTTGGGGTCTTTCTCCTTTTATAGAACCTCCCCTAGTATTTCTTGCAGGGCGAGCTTAATGGTCACATATGCTTTTCATCTCTGTTGGTCCTGGAAGCTCTTAATCTTCTCCATCCATTCTAAATGACAGCCTTGTTGGATGAAGTATTCTTGGCTGCATGTTCTTCTCATTTAGTGCCCTGAATATGTCTTGCCAGCCCTTTCTGGCTTGCCAGGTTTCAGTGGACAGGTCTGATGTTATTCTGATGTTCCTCCCTCTGCACATAAGGAATCTCTTCCCCCTAGCTGCCATAAGATGATTTCCCTGGTTTTAAGATTCACGAGTTTCACTATTACGTGCCTAGGTGTTGGTCTTCTCTCCTTGATCTTGGGGGTTATCCTTTCTGCCACTACAACATGAATACTTGTTTCATTCCACAGATTAGGGAAATTTTCAGCTAGGATTTGATCAACTCTATCTTCTTGCCCTCTCTTTTTCTCCAACCCCTCAGGGATCCCAGTAATTCTGACATTCGAACATTTCATGGCTTCATTTATTTCTCTAATTCTATTTTCATGGAATCTAAGCTGTTTGTTCCAGGCCTCCTCCTGACCCTTCTTTTCTATCAGTTTATCTTCTAGATCATTAATTCATTCTTCTGCTTCATTTACCCTAACTGTTAGAGTATCTAGATTAGACTGGATTTCATTGATAACATTTTTAATCTCTGCCAGATCAGCTCTCACTTCTGCCTTTGGAGAATCTATGTTGCCTTTAACAGTTTTCTCCAACCTAGCTATTATTTGCATAACTGTTACCTTGAAGTCTATTTCCAACATCTTGCTTATATCCGTATTCATTTTTTCTGTGGCAGAGGTCACAGACTCTATTTTTCCTGTGTTGGGGGTTCCTCCTCCTCTTCATTCTGGTGAGAGGTGGTTGAGGCAACGTACAGAGTCCAGACTATTGACCACAACTGAACCAAGATGCATCTGTTTTATAGGGACCTTCAGGTTGTTGGCCTTGCGTTCCTTCAGTCTATCTTCTGGGGGAGAGGCCTTTCATGCTGTTACTTAGGCAACCCTGTGTGGGCAGTATTGCCTTGCCCCTGTGGGGTGGGATGGGCTCAGTGAAAACCAGTTTTGGGGGACTTTTGTTCTCTGGCAGCTTTCCCTAGTGGCTTTCTTTGTGTCTTCCAAGAGTGAGAGCAGAACTGGTTATATCCAATCCTCTGTCAGAACAGAGAGATTGCAGTTTGTTCTCCAGAAAGCCTTCCAGGCCACACTGACTCTGTTTTTGTCTGTTCTGCTAAAAACCTCAGCATCCTCAGTTGAGCAGCAAACAGCAGCACTCCCAGCCCTCACTTTCAGGTCCAGGCACATCTCTGCCCTTTGTGCTTCTCTAGCCACCCCCAGTTCATGTATGCACCCCTGCGGCTCCAAGTTTCAGTCTAAAGTCTTTTCCCTGCCTCTGCCTGTCTGCGAGTCTCTGCCTGGTTCCCAGCACAGGGAACACAGAGCTTTTGTGCTTCTGTGTTATTTCACCTTCCTGACGTCAGTGCTTATGTTGGCTCCCTCCACCTTCTGTTTATCTTCTAATATCTGCCTGCAGAATGGCGGCTTCGCATTTCATACCTCAAAATCATCTACTGGAGATATTCTGTTGGTATAGATCCTTACATATCTTCTTACATCTTATGCTGATTTCATGGGTGTTCAGTTGTCTTTTAGATATCCAGCTGATTTCAGGGGACCATTTGAAATAGGGTCCCCTGCTCTTCGGTCATCTTGGCCCCCTAGAGAAGAATTTTTCAATACTTTATTTTTAAATAACCTCTATACCCAACATGGGACTTAAACTCACAAATCCAAGACCAAGAGTTGCCTGCCTCACCAACTGAGCCACTCAGGTATCCTGTGACAGAGCTTTTAATCTGGCATTTGTGTCACTTCTTTTAGGTCCAGGAATGGAAATGGGAAAGGTGGCCATCAGCTGGCTTCACAATGGACACAAGGGTACACGACCCTTAGGATTTGCTTATTGATTATTGTGGGTCATTCCCATTTTCACCTAGGGAGGGAGGGAGGCATAGGTGTCTATTTGGCATAAGGGTGCTTTACTTATCTCAGAGTTTTGCTGAGTCTCAAATAATATAATGTGTGTGAACACTTCTTAAATCATAAAACACTATACCAAAAAAGTATATTGTTAAAATGCTAAATAAATTGTTTAAGAAAACTTATTTTTATGATCTTATGCTGTCACCTTTCATAGTGTGAATTAAATATATACTATCAAATCTTATTACACACTGGACAAAGCAATTTTCTGATCTTCTTGTCTCCTATAGAATTTAATTTATATATTTTCATGTTTTGTGACACTTTAATCCAGTAGATATTTAACTACTTAATTTTCTATTTTAGGACTTCCTGGTTTATAGAGTCATTTCATGTGAATGCTAATTTTATGTTTTTGAGGAGAAGTACATATTAGGCAATTTTCCCCTTTTATTTAACCTTTCTAACACTATTGGGCAACTATAAGAAATCGTTCTTTGATATTTCTCAGTTTTCATAATGACACAAGTTCTATGTGGCAAGATTTTCTCTAATTTAAGATGTCTGTATCTTGCTCAATTCACAAGGATTGCTGTTGGTTGTCATTGGCCAGATATTGGAAACCTGCAAAAGAAGTTTTCACAATGGCTTGACATTTCAAAATTCATGCAAATATTAAAAACTAGGAATTTTCCAGGCACTTCTATTGTCAGATCAGAATTGCATTTGAAATTTTAATACATTACCTATTGCTATTGTATAAGAATTGTCCTGAAATCTATTCAAGTAATTGTATACCTTTCATGTTGCAGGTGAGAAAGAAAAAAAAAATGTAGAGACTTGTTTAAGATCATGCAGTTAGGTAAAAGGGGAGCTCTGGAGATTCTGTATGACTTTCCCTATGTTATTCTACCTACCTTGAAGTGATCTGGACCACTTCTGCTGCAGAGAACTAACAGCCTCAATTCCTATAGGACTTTGTCCTTGAGTACCTATTTAATCATGTTCTGTCTTTGTGGATTTGGTGCTGTGAGGATTTCAGCATCTTGCTTTCATGGTCATGTTCAGTTTATTGTCATATGTAAAATGTTCAGAAATTAGTAGTGTGTACAGAACTAAACTGGACATCTGAAATATGTATGAAGAAAACAGAAATTATATTATTTGCTTTTCTAAAAAGTTCACAACTTCAGTTTATTTAACCTCTTACCCATTTTTCCTTATCATTGTTAATAAAATAGCATTCGTCACTTTAGATTATTTGACTTGTATCAATTTTCAGTTGCAAAACAACAAATGATCTGAAAAATATCTTAGACATGCTGATTACAAAATATAATTTTTTAAATAAAACTGACTATTCTTAATGACTTAATTCAACAGTTTCCTCTAAATCTTGCATTTAAGTTGCTCTCAGTGGGAATCTCTTTGTTCATGAAAGTAGGCACAGAAGAAAAGCTGAATGGAAGTAGAAGCAAAGCAAAACTCTCTAATTTCTCATAATATTCTGTATTTATAAAACTATAAAAGCAAGTTTCCCCAAGTCTTTGGAGAAGTCATTTTTTTTTAATTTGGGAACTTCGGTAAAACCAGTAAAAGTTGATTAGAAATACTTCGCTCTCTGATATAAGCCACCCTTGTTCTAGTGGGCACCTGTCCATTTCTGAGCAGCAGTGAATCTCTAAAATATTTCCTTATGCAGAATCCAAATCTCAATTTTCCTAATGCTATTTATTGAGGAAAAGACTCATTTTGCCTGAATTGGGTATTGTGAAAGAAACTAGAATTGTGGAAATAATTATAATTATAATTATAGAGATAAAGAAAATAACTCATTTTTCAAATTAACAGAATGTAGCAATTCTGGGAACTATGAATAAAAAGTAAATTACAGAGATGGATACAGTACAATGTGATAGATACTATGACTTACGCATGTCTGTAAGAGTATCCACAAAGACTTTGGACATAGACCAGGCAACATAGTTGCAAATATGGCACCAGACTCAAAATATAGGTCTCAGGCAAGAACCAAATAACCTTAGAATCCAAACATATAAGTATCTTAGCTCGCAGAGATGTATTAACTGGCTCTATGATCAAAGGCAAAATTTTTAAAAATCAAATTTATTAGGAAATAATTTACAATATACAATTTACTCCTTTTAGTGTATAGTTCTAAGTGTTGATCAATGCATTCAACCATGTAACCACCATCATGAAACAAAATAATTCCATCATCCCCCAAATTTCTTTTGTATGCTTCTGTAATAAGCTCCTCTCCCTACTGCTAGTCCCCTGACAACCACTGATTTCTTCTTAATCCTGAGAGTTTAAAAGCAGGATTCTCAATCTTTGTAAGCTTGTTTTTCTCACTTATCAATGGAAATATTAGTTATATTATGTATTATTTCCTATTTCCTGGGATTGTTAAAAAAATTAAATACCCATACATACATATTTGGCACAATGGCTGATTTATTATGAGCATGAGACAAATGTTAGTGAAAATGAAAATGATAAGGATGATGATGATAATGGTGAAAATGTTGAGCATTGAATTGTAACCCTAAAATTATAACAGTATAGTAAATAGAACGAAGTTAGACTTGGTAAAACCACAATCTCTTATGTAATGTAAAAGCATTTTCTATAGTGTCCTGACAATTGATCAATCATCAAGCCTCAATTAAAATGCTTCCATTAATAGAAACTTGGAACTTCTCAAGGCAGTTTATTGCATTAGTGACAGTAACAACCACGTTTTTTTTTTTTTTTTTTTGCCTTTCCATAACTTCTACTCATAGGTCACAATGACCTCAGTACACACATCCAACTTCTCTTTCACATAGTGAGTCCTTAGAGAACGAGGACCATTTTTCCTTTGAGCTAATTTGTTACTGATTTTTCCTTTATCACAGGAGAAATATTTGGTTCTGCATTGATGGTGAAAGACATAGTCTCAAATTTTGCGCAGTGACACAATTTGCAGTGTAACACTAGGAGGAAGCTCTGAGGTCACTGATGTCAAAGGTAAAAACTATAACCACACACACACACAACTGGCTTCCTTGAATTTGTGGGACACCTTTCATCATGTGACCCAGACAGGACTTATTCCTCCAGACTTCCAGGAACTGTATTCACAAACAATGAACTCAGTGCCCAAGTATATTTTATTTTATTTTATAATTTTTCATTTTTATTTATTTTTTCAATCCTTTTAAAATATTTAAATATTCTTATATATTTAAATTTATATATTTATATATAAATAAATTTTATATATATAAAATTTTATATATATAAATAAATTTAAATATATTATATATTTAAATATTTATATATATAAATATATATTTTTATATTAAATATAAATATTTAAATATTTTTAAAATCCTTTAAAAAATATTTTATTTACTTACTTGACAGAGAGAGACACAGCAAGAGAAGGAACACAAACAGAGGGAGTGGGAGGGGAGAAGTAGGCTTCCTGCTGAGCAGGGAGCCCAGTGCAGGGCTCAATCCCAGGACTCTGGGATCATCCTGAGCTGAAGGCAGACGCTTGACAACTGAGCTACCCAGGTGCCCCTATTTTATAATTTTTTTAAAGATATATTTATGTATTTGGAAGAGAGAGAGGGAGAGAGATGCATTAGTGAGGGGAGGAGTACAGGGGAAGAAGGCTCCCTACTGACCATGGTGCCCAGTGTGGTGCTCAGTCTCACAACCCTGAGATCATGACCTGAGTCAAACCAAGAGTCAGGTGCTTAACTGACTGAGCCAGCCAGCTCCCCCTAAATACATTTTAGATAAGTCCCTCTAAACTTCAAAGTGAATATAAGTCATTTGGAAACCTCACTAAAATACAGATCCTGACTCAGCAAGTCTGGATCTTGAGATTTTGAACAAGTTGCTTGGTGATACCCATGTTCATTGGTCATAGGTCATTCTTTGTGTGTGTGTGTGTGTGTGTGTGTGTGTGTGTCTTTTATCCTTTTTTTCTCTCTTTTTAAAAAAATATTCAAATTCAATTTGCCAAGGTATAATACTTCATTGGTTTTTTGATACAATGTTCAACGATTCATCAGTACAGTATAACACCCAGTGCTCATAACATCACGTGTCCACCTTAATGCCCATTATCCAGTTACTCCATCCCCTCACCCACTTTCCTTTCTGCAACCCCGTTTGTTTCCCAGAGTCAAGAGTCTCATATGGTTTGTCTCCCTCTCTGATTTCTTCCCATTGAGTTCCCCCAACCCCTATTGTCTTCTGCACTATTCCTTAGGTCCCACATGTGAGTGAAACCATTAGATTAATTGTGTTTCTCTGATTGACTTATTCGCTTAGCATAACCCCTTCCAATTCCATTCATGTCAATGTAAATGATAGATATTCATCCTTTCTGATGGCTGAGTAATATTCCATTGTATATATGAACCACATGTGAGACAGGAATCCATCACAATCCTAGAGGAGAATATAGACAGCAACCTCTTCGACCTTGGCTGCAGCAACTTATTGCAAGACAGGTCTCTAAAGGCAAGGAAAACAAAAGCAAAAATGAACTATGGGTGTTTCATCAAGATAAAAATCTTCTGCATGGAAAAGGAAACAATCAATGAAACTAAAAGGCAACCTATGGAATGGGAGAAGATATTGGCCAATGACATTACAGATAAAGGGCTGTTATCCAAGATCTATAAAGAATTTCCCAAAGTCAACACCCAAAAGACAAATAATCCAGTCAAGAAATGGTGAGACAACATGAACAGACACTTCTCCAAAGAAGACATACAAATTGCCAATAGACACGTGAAAAAAAAATGCTCCACAACACTTGTCATCAAGGAAATACAAATCAAAATCACAATGAGATACCACTTCACACCAGTCAGAATGGCTAAAATAACAAATCAGGAGACAAAAAATGTTGGCAAATATACAAAGAAAGGGGAACCCTCTTATACTGTTAGTGGGAATGCAAGCTGGTACAACCACCCTGGAAAACAAAATGGAGGTAAATAAAGATAACTACAGCCCAGCAATTGCACTACTGGGTATTTACCCCAAAGATACAGATGTAATGATAAGAAGGAGTATATGCACCCAAAATAACAGCAGAAATGTCCTCAATAGCCAAATGGTGGAAGGAGCCTAGAGGTCCTTCAGTGAATAAATGGGTCATTATTTAAGAAGCAGTATTTTAATTTTTTTAAAATTTTCAATTATTTCTTTAATTTATTTTCAGTGTTACAGAATTCATTGTTTATACATAATATCCAGTCCTCCATGCAATATGTGCACACCATAATACCTACCATCAGGCTCACCCAACCTCCCACTCCCCATCCCTCCAATACCCTCAGATTGTTTTTCAGAGTCCATAGTCTCTTGTGGATCGTCCCCCCCTCCTATTTACCCCAACTCCCCTCTCCTCTCCATCTCCCCATGTCCTCCCTGTTATCCCTTATACTCCACAAATAAGCAAAACCATATGATAATTGACTCTCTCTGCTTGACTTATCTCACTCAGCATAATCTCTTCCAGTCCCATCCATGTTGATACAAAATTTGGGTACTCATCTTTTCTGATGGAGGCATAATATTCCATATCATATATGGACCACATCTTCCTTATCCATTCCCCCCTTGAAGGGTATCTTGGTTCCTTCTACAGTTTGGCAACAGTGGGCATTGCAGCTATGAACATTGGGGTACAGATGGCCCTTCTTTCACTATGTCTGTGTTTTGGGGGTAAATGCTTAGTAATGCAATTGTGGGATCATAGGGAAGCTCTATTTTTAATTACTTAAGGAATCTCCACAATGTTTTCCAAAATGGCTGCACCAACTTGCATTCCCACCAACAGTGTAGGAGGGTTCCCCTTTCTCCACATCCTCTCCAACACACGTTGTTTCCTGTCTTATTAATTTTGGCCATTCTAACTGGTGGAAGGTGGTATCTCAATGTGGTTTTAATTTGGATCTCCCGGATGACTAGTGATGTTGAACATTTTTTCATGAGTCTGTTAGCCACGTGTATACCTTCACTAGGGAAGTGCCTGTTCATGTCTTCTGCCCATTTTTTCACATGATTATTTGTGTGTGTGTGTGTTGAGTGTGAGGACTTCTTTATAGATCCTGGATATTGGCTCTTTGTCCATATTGCCTTTTGCGAATATCTTCTCCCATTCCGTGGGTTGCCTCTTTGTTTTGTTGACTGTTTCCTTTGCTGTGCAGAAGCTTTTGATCTTGATGAAGTCCCAAAAGTTCATTTTCGCTTTAGTTTCCTTTGCCTTTGGAGACACATCTTGAAAGAAGTTGCTGTGGCTGATGTCGAAGAGGTTACTGCCTATGATCTCCTCTAGGATTCTGTTGGATTCCTGCCTCACGTTAAGGTCTTTTGTCCAAGTCGAGTTTATCTTTGTGTATGGTGTAAGAGAATGGTCAAATTTTATTCTTCTACACATAGCTGTCCAATTTTCCCAGCAGAATTTATTGAAGAGACTGTCTTTTTTCCACTGTATGTCTTTTCCTGCTTTGTCAAAGATTATTTGACCATAGAGTTGAGGGTCTATATCTGGGCTCTCTCCTCTGTTCCACTGGTCTATGTGTCTGTTTTTATGTCAGGACCATGCTGTCTTGGTGATCACAGCATTGTAGTAAATCTTGAAATCAGGCAACGTGATGCCCCCAGCTTTTTTTATCTTTCTTTTTCAATATTTTCTTAGCAATTCAGGGTCTCTTCTGATTCCATACAAGTTTTAGGACTGTTCGCTCCAGATCTTTGAAAAATGCTAGTGGAATTTTGACTTGAATGGCATTGAAAGTATAGATTGCTCTAGGCATTATAGATATTTTAACAATGGTTATTCTTCTGATCCATGAGCATGGAATGGTCTTCCATCTTTTTGTGTCTTCTTCAATTTCCTTCATGAGTGTTCTGTAGTTCCTTGAGTACAGATCCTTTACCTTTTTGTTTAGGTTTATTCCCTCTTATGGTTCTTGGCACTATAGTATATGGAATCAATTCTCCAATTTCCCTTTCTGTATTTTCATTGTTAGTGTATAAGAAAGCAACTGATTTCTGTACATTCATTTTTTATCCCGCCGCATTACTGAATTGCTGAATGAGTTCTAGTAGTTTGGGGGTTGAGTCTTTTGGATTTTCCATATAAAGAATCATGTCATCTGTGAAGAGAGAGAGTTTGACTTCTTCATTACCAATTTGGATACCTTTTATTTCTCTTTCTTGTCAGATTGCTGTTGCTAGGACTTCTAATACTATGTTGAACAAGAGTGATGAGAGTGGGCATCCTTGTCATGTTCTTGATCTCAAAGGGAAGTCTGTCAGCTTTTTTCCATTCAGGATGGTATTCACTGTGGGTTTTTCATGGACAGATTTGATGAAGTTGAGGAATGTTCCTTTTATCCCTATACTTTGAAGCGTTTTAATCAGGAACGGATGCTGGATTTTGTCAAATGCTTTTTCTATATCAATTGAGAGAATCATATGGTTCTTCTCTCTTCTCTTATTGATTTGTCCTATCACATTGATTGATTTGTGAGTGTTGAATAACTTGACAACCAGGGATGAATCCCACCTGGTCATGGTGGATAATCTTTTTAAAGTGCTGTTGGATCCTATTAGATAGGATCTTGTTGAGAATCTTAGCATCCATATTCATCAGGGAAATTTGACTGAAATTCTCCTTTTTGGTGTGTTCTTTGCCTGAATTGGGGATCAGGGTAATGCTGGCTTCATAAAAAGAGTCTGGATGTCTTCCTCTGCTTCAAGTTTTTTGAAACAGTTTCAGGAGAATAGGTATTATTTCTTCTTTGAAAGTTTTGTAAAATTCCCTGGGGAATCCCTCAGGTCCTGGGCTCTTTTTATTTTGGGAGATTTTTGATCACTGCTTTAATATCATTACAAGATATCAGTCTATTCCGGTTGCCAATTTCTTCCTGATTCACTTTGGAAGTTTATAGTTTTCCAGGAATGCATCCATTGCATCTAGCTGGCTTAACTTATTGGTATATAACTGTTGATAATAATTTCTGATGATTGTTTCTATTTCTTTGGTGTTAGTTGTGATCTCTCCCTTTTCATTCATAATTTTACTAATTTGGGCTTTCTCTCTTTTCTTTTGGATTCGTTTGGCCAATGGTTTTTCGATTTTATTGATTCTTTCAGAAAACCAGCTTCTAGTTTCATTGATGCATTCTACTTTATCTCTGTTTTCTATCTCATTGATCTCTGCTCTAATCTTGATTATTTCATTTCTTGTGTGTGGAGTTGGCTTAATTTGTTGCTGATTTTCCTGTTCTTTAAGGTGTAGAGACAGCTTGGTGTATTCTGGATTTTTCAGTTTTTTTGAGGGAGGTTTGGATGGCTATGTATTTCCCCCTTAGGACTACCTTTGCTGTATCCCATAGGTTTTAGATCAACGTGTCTTCATTCTCGTTGGTTTCCATGAATTGTTTAAGTTCTTCTTTAATTTCCTGGTTGGTCAACACATTCTTAAGCAAGGTGTTCTTCAGCTTTCAGGTGTTTGAATTCCTTCCAAACTTTTCCTTGTGGTTGAACTTCTGTTTCAAAGCATTGTGATCTGAGAATATGCAGGGAATAATCTCAATCTTTTGATATCAGTTGACCCCTGATCTGTGACACAGTATGTGGTCTATTCTAGAGAAGGCTCCATTTGCACTCAAGAAGAATGAGTATTCTGTTGTTTTAGGGTGGAATGTTCTGTATATATCTATGAGGTTCCTCTGGTCCAATGTGTCAGTAAATGCTCTTGTTTCTTTATTGATTTTCTGCTTGGATGGTCTGTTATTACTGAGAGTGATGTGTTATGATCCCCTACTGTTAATGTATTCATGTGAATATGACTCTTTATCTTATTTAACAGTTGTTTTATGAAGTTCGCTGCTCCCATATTGGGGAAATGTTTACAATTTTTAGATCTTCTTGGTGGATAGACCCTTTAAGAATGATGTAGTGTTCTTCTGTATCTTTGACTATAGTCTTTAGTTTAAAATCTAATTTATCTGATATGAGAATCTCCCCATTATTACCTTCTTTTGAGGCCCATTGTCATGAAAGATGTTTCTCCATCCCTTCACTTTCAGCCTGGATGTATTGTTACATTCAAAATTGGTCTCTTGTAGACAACATATGGATGAGTCCTGTCGTTTTATCCAATCTGGAACCCTGTGCCGCTTTATGGGTGCATTTAAGCCATTCACGTTGAGAGTGATTATTGAGAGATATGTTTTTATTGACATTGTGTTACTTGTGACGTCTTTGTTTCTAATGATTGTCTCCATAAATTTCTGTTCACTGATATTCTTGGGGTTTTTTTTCCTCTTTTATAGAACCCCCCTTTATATTTCTTGCAGTGCTGGCTTGGTGGTTACATACTCTTTTAAGCCTTGCTGGTCTTGGAAGCTCTTTATCTCTCCATCCATTTTGAATGTCATCTTTGCTGGATTAAATTTTCTTGGCTGCATGTTCTTCTCATTTAGTGCGCTGAATACATCTTGCCGACCCTTTCTGGCTTGCCAGGATTCTGTGGACAGCTCTGACTTTATTCTGATGATCCTTTCTCTGTATGTAAGGAATCACTTCCCCCTAGATGCTTTCAAGAGCTCCTGTCTAACATTATGATTCATCATTTTCACAATCAGGTGTCTCCAGGTCTTTCCAGATTCTATGATCTTGAGGGGAAACCTTTCTGCCTCCAGGACACAAACCTTGGTTCCATTAGCCAGTTTAGGAAAATTTTCATGGAGAATTTGTTCAACTATATTCTCTACTTTTCTTTCATTCTCCTGCCCCTCAGAGATTCCAATAATTCTGACGTTGTAACGTTTCGTTGCGTCATTTATTTCCCTAATTCTGTTTTCATGGTTTCTAAGCTCTTTGTTCCAGGCATCCTCCTGATCCTTTTTCTCTGTAAGTTTGTCCTCTAGATCATTAATTCTATCTTCTGCCTCGGTTACCCTAGCTGTTAGTGAATTTAAATTAGATTGGAACTCATTGAGTGCATTGTTAACATCTTCCCTGGTGGCTTTCACTTCTGCCCTTATCAGTTCCATTTTGTCATCCATGGCTTTCTCCAACCTAGCCATTGCCTGGATAATTGTTAGCCTGAATTCCCCTTCTGACATTCTGTTTATGTCCATATCCAATAGCTCTGATGAAGAGAGCACAGTCTCTGAATTTTTCCTCTGTTGGGCATTCCTCCTTGTAGTCATTTTGGTGAGAGATGGCTGAGGCGATGTGTAGCTGGATGTATCAACCATGGCGCAGGCAAGGTGTACTTTGGAATGTTTCTGAGCAACAGGGAGTCCCCACCAAAAAGAAAAAAAAAGGGAAAGAGAGAGAGATAAAGGAAAAAAAAGAAAAGAGAAAAGAGAAGACCCAGTCCGAATGGGCCCCAAAGGTAAGATTTATAAAGTATACAAACAAAAACAGACAAACAAAAAGACCAAGAAAAGTAAATGACAAGAAAAAAAAACAACAGCCAAAATGAATCCCAGGTATAAGATTTATATACTACCAGAACAAAAACAAATACACAGAAACAATGACACAAGAAAAAGATGGGAGGGTGGTTATAAATTCTCAGTGTGGGCGAGAAAGTTTATTTTGATTCTTTCTGGGTGTATCTTGATATCTTTGTTAAAGGACTCAATTTTCTTGAGGTAAAGAGGGATTAAGATCGGTTTATATATAGGGATAGCATTGAATGGGGAAAAGGGATTACCTTGAAGCTTATCTCTATGTGAATATTTTTTTAAAAATAGGAAAGTAAAAGAAAATCACAGGGATATGTATCAAAAAAGTTCAAATTAAAAGGTTATTATGAAATTTGTTGTACTGAACATCTCTTTGTGATGGTAAGTAAGTTAAAAATTTTAAGAAAAAATTGAAAAGAATGAGAATAGTGGGAAAAAATTAAAAATAAAAGTTGTATCTATGAAAGAGTGGTGGTTGTCCTCTTGTTTTGTGTGTGTTTGTGTGTGTGTGTGTGCTGCCTTTCTGGAGGAGGGGCCCGCTGCATGATTTTTCAGGCAATCTTGCTAGAGTTGAGTCCTACTGCCCCCTATCGAGGGGATGGGCTCTGAAGAGACCAGTTTTTTTAGGATTTTGTTCTCTGGAGGTTTGTTTGTTTGTTTGTTTGCTTCCTTCCCCTTGGCAGTTTTTGACATTTCTTTGGAAGTTTAGTGGAAAGCAAACTGCACCCAGACCTCTGTCTGAGAGAGAAGCTTCAGTCTGTTCCCCTCTGGGTTCTCCAGAGCACATAAACTCCCCCTCTGCCACCAGCGGAGCATGTCCCCGGTCATAGTCTCAGGGGTCTCAGGAGTTCCTGCTTGTACCCAAAACCATGAAAAGTACTAATCCAGAGAGTTGGCTTCCAGTGGCTGCCTCCGCCATGGCCATCTTGGCAGGTGCAGTCTGCCAGAGGTCCCAACCAGAGATATCACACTGAGATTTTCACACTGGCCCTTGATGGGAGTGTCCAGACTCTCCCAGTCCTAGAGAGCACTTGCTAGCGCCTGCAGAGACCTCTCTCAGGGGAGGGCATGGAGCACGACTCAGACCCTGGTCTGGCAGTACACGTGCAGAGTGCAAAAGGCTATAGTTCTAGAGAGCGCTGGCTGGCATCCATACCAGACTCTCCCATGCACGCCACCACCCAGAGGCTCTCACACATGCTATGCACCAACAGCTCAGGGATGAAGGCCTGGCTTCTTTGCTGCACTCTCTCTGGCTCAGCACCAGTGGTGGCCATCTTGAGTTCATGGGTTTAAGCCCCGTCCCTAACCACCTGATTCCACCAATTTCCCCTTAAGATCTTTTGCTCTTTTTGAGTGCTTTCAACCAAACTCCAAGTTAATGCTGGTCCCCAGTCACAGGGCACGTTCGCATTGGGGTATTACTTTCCAATGGGTCACTTCTGGTGGCTCCCTTCCCTTTTGTTTATCTTCTGATATCAGTCCAATGTTCCCACTCCACTTTACCAGTCCACTGGTGTCTTTTGCCTCCGTAGAGATCCAAAAGTGTATAATTCTAATCTCAGGCTGATTTCATGGGTGATCAGAGTTCTTTGGTAGGTAATCACCTCACTTTAGGTGACCAGATGAAACAGCGCCTTCTACTTCTCTGCCATCTTGTCTCCCCCTCTAAGTAGCACTATTTTAGATTATTTCAAGTTTGGTTGAATTAGCTAGTAATCTTGAGAGGAAAGGGAATATTTATAAAATAAACCAAATGCTACACTCCATAATTTCAGCGTTAAAGAGACATAGAAAAAGTCTTAAAATAGAGACCTAGAGAATTGTCTGTCCCCAAGACCCATCACCACTGATTGATAGCAGTGTGAAAAATGTGAATCCCAAGGATACTATTTTCCAGTTAATGACTTTTAAAGTCATTATGCTATTTTTCATGAGAGATATGTTTGGAAAACACTGAAAGAGAGGATGCTGGAATTGAAGAGGGAGGTGGGACATGAAATATTTATGAGTAGAATAAAATTATGATGTGTAGTCAGTAAAGGGGAAAAAAGTAAAAAGGGGACAAGTGATAGGAGTAAAAGAAATCTTGCTGCATGAGTCAAGTGCAGTGGGAAGTGATCAAATGATCAAAATGAAAGATATTGGAAAGATCCTGTCCAAATTTTGTCCCAGCTTATGTCAAAAGATTTTAACCATTAAATAAATGTGCTCCCTTGTATCTGATAAATGCTCTTTCTACCTTCTAGTCTTGTCTAATTTCTCATTAGCAGTCCATTCTTTTAAATTATGAGTGGCTCTCTTGTTTTGGGCTTCTTTCCCACCAAATATGTCTATCTGTCACTTTAGGCTGCTGTAACAAGATACCATAGACTGTGTAGCTAAAACAACAAACACTTATTTCTTACATTTCTGGAGGCTGGGATGTTCAAGACCAAGGTGCTGGCAGATTTGGTATCTAGTGAAGGCCTGCTTCTTGTTATATAGATGGCTACCTTCTCACTGTGTGCTTATATGACAGAAAGAGCATAAGAGATCTCTTTGGAGTTACTTGTATTAGGACATTAATACAATACCCTCATGACCTAATTACCTCCCAAAAGCTATACATTCTGATATTACCATATTGGGGGGCACGATTTCAACATATAAAGGTGGGGACACAAATATTGAGTCCATTGCAAATCCTGAGAAATTTGATGTGTAAGTCTTTATTATCTTGGCAAGTGCATTTAAAACAGTTTACTTGGGAAAGATAGAGGCAGCTTAAGCATACTGGCAAGGGTAAAGATCAGGAAGAGAATCTACAGAGCTAATACTAAAGAGAAGGAAACAAAGGAAAGGGAGCCTGGAGGAGAAAAGAAGGTAAACAAAAAAAGTGTCTGAGATGAAGAAAAATTAGACACATAGACTTGTGCTTTTCATGTTGAACCCTCCTCTGTGCTTATGTGAACACTCAAACTTTGGGGCCACAAGACCATGAAATGTTCACCAGGCAACCTACAGTCAAATCTCAGATGACACTAACACTGAAAGCATATTCATACTCTGCTTCTCTGTGGGAAAAAATGAGGATACTACATCAAGGTGTTTCAATTTACCATTATATTTTGCATCTCCATATGTCTATTATCCTTCTATGTGTACACATAACTACCCCCAAAACAATAAGAAGAAAATTAAGACCACAATGAACTTTAAAGTAAGTCATCCACCATTCTGCTTTATTCATATAGAAGAATCTACTTCCTCATTTTTTATTACTTTGAGTTTTAGAGAAAAACCTAATCCTCTCAAGGACAACCTGGATCCTTGATAGGATTATAAGCCTCATAAAGAAAATATAAGTTTACTAATCATGAACAATTTCCAAGGCAACAGTAATTAATTTTTAAATTGATTTTATTTTTTGCATTTTAGAAAAGTATTTTTCAAGTATTTTTTTGCTTTGACTTTTGTTTAGCTAAAACTTTTAAAATTTTCTTCAAAAGGACCAGAAGGTACAATTTTCTAGAAAGAGATTAGAGGACATATTTATCCAAACAGTGATGATATTATTTTTATTCTAAAGATAATGATTTGCTGTTTAAAGAACAATTTTGTTGAAATGCAACTCTGGAAATTCTTTTAGGGCTATGTTTGAAGTTTCTGAGGTTTGCTATACATTCTAGAAGGAGGAGGAGGCCTATAAGAGAAAATCTGGGATCAATACTGTGCACTGAAGTTCAAGAAACCAGTCTGTGTTGTATGTTATTATTTTCTCCAACTCTACCACTTAAGCCACTTAAAGTGTCTCTATCTAGGTCCATGCAAAATCTTCCTCTTTGTTTGTTTTTTTTTTCCCCATATTACCTGCTTAACTGCTTGATTATGGAGACTAGCAAGGCAAAACTGAGGAGTAGGCATTTGATAGCAGACCAGCCTGCCTACTTCCCTGCCAGTTTCTCCTACTACTCTCACCATCATGGGCATGCTCCAGATACAGTGTCTGTCTGGGTTCCAGGCTTTATTATGCATTAGAACATTTATTCCATCAGTTCAATAATTCTGGAATGCAGTTTACTCCATTTTCATTATGGTTATCATTCTATCATTCAGATCTCAGCCTAAAATTTCTACTTAATCAACTTTACTAAAGTAGTTAAAGATATCTGCATTCACTCACTAGTATCTGAGTTTTTCTTACTTTTTAGCTTACTTATTTATTGGTTAATTGCTCATCTCCCCTCACCAGCCTATAAGCTCCTTTTTCTTAATTTAAATACAATTAATTAAAATATAATGCATTATTAATTTCAGAGGTAGAAGATAACGATTCATCAGTCTTATATAATACCCAGTGTTAATTACATCACGTGCCCTCTTTAATATCCGTCACCCACTTACCCCATCCCCTACCTCCCTCTCTTCCAACAGCCCTCAGCCTGTTTCCTATGATTAAGGGTCTCTTATGGTTTTCTCCCTCTCTGATTTCAACTTGTTTTATTTTTCCCTCTCTTCCTCTATAATCCTGTTTTGTTTCTTAAACTCCACATATGAGTGAGATAATATAATTTTCTTACTCTGATTGGCTTAGCAAAATCCCCTTTAGTTCTATCCACATCATTGCAATGGCTGTAGTTCTTTTTTTTCCATTGTATGTATGAATATATATATATATTCATATATATATATATTCTCACATCTTTATTCATTTGTTGGAGAACATCTCAGCTCTTTCCATAGTTTGGCTACTGTGAACATTGTTGCTATAAACATTGGGGTGCAGGTGCAGCTTTGATCACTACATTTGTACCTTTGGTGTAAATACCTACTAGTGCAATTTCTAGGTCATAGGATAGCTCTGTTTTTAATGTCTTGAGAAACCTCCACACTGTTTTCCAAAGTAGTTGTACCAGTTTTCATTCCCACATTCAAGTGTAAGAGAGTGTAAGAGAGTTCCCCTTTCTCCACATCCTCACCAATATTTGTTGATTCCTCTCTCATTAATTCTAGCCATTCTGATTGATGTGAGGTGGTATCTCATTGTGGGTTTGATTTGTATTCCCCTGATGACAAGTGATGTGGTGATTTTTTTCACGTGTCTATTGGCCATCTGTATGTCTTCTTTGGACAAGTGTTTATGTATTCTGCCCATTTGCTGATTGAATAGCTTGTTTTCTGGGTGTTGAGTTTGAGAAGTTCTTTATAGACTTTGGATACTAGCCCTTTATCTGAGAAGAACTTTGCAAATATCTTTTCCCATTCTGTCATTTGTCTTTTGGCTTTTGGTTTTGTCAACTGTTTCCTTTGCTGTCTTAATGAAGTCCCAATCACTCATTTTTGCCTTTGTTTCCCTTGCTTTGCAGATATGTCTAGCAAGAAGTTGCTGTGGCCAAGGTTATAGAGTTTGCTGACTCTGTTATCCTTCAGGATTTTGAAGGATTTCTATCTCACATTTAGGCTTTTCAACCATTTTTAGTCTATTTTTGTGTATGGTGTAAGGAAATGGTCCAGTTTCATTCTTCTGTATGTGGCTGTCCAATTTTCCCAGCAGGATTTATTGAAGAGAATTCCGCCCCTCCCTTGGATATTCTTTCTTACTTTGTCTAAGTTTAGTTGACCATAGAGTTGAGGGTCCATTTCTGGGTTCTATATTCTGTTCCACTGAGCTATGGGTTTGTTTTTGTGCCAGTACAATACTTGATTATTACAGCTTTGTAATAGACCTTGAAGTTCGGAATTGTGAAGTCACCAGCTTTGGCTTCTTTTTCAATATTCCTTTGGCTATTCAGGGTATTTTCTGATTCCACACAAATTGTAGGATTATTTGTTCCAGTTGTGTGAAAGAAAAGTTGATGTTATCTTGATAGGGATTGCATTGAATGTGTACATTACTCTAGGTAGTGTAGACCTTTTAACGATAATTGTTATTCCAATCTATGAGCATAAGATGCTTTTACATTTCCTTGTGACTTTCCTCAATTTCATTCAAAACTGATCTGTAGCTTTCCAATTACAGGTCCTTTGTTTCTTTGCTTAGGTTCATTCCTGGGTATCTTATGGTTGTATGTGCAATTGCTGATGGGATTGACCCCTTAACTTCTCTTTCTTCTGTAATATAGTTAGTGTGTAGAAATGCAACTGCTTCCTGTGCAAGGATTTTATATATAAGCTACTTCTCAGTTATTCTGGCTGCCTAATTCACTGTTAAATCTTTATCTCCTACACTGTCCCACTCATAGAAGATGTTTGCTAAACATATATTGAAAGGAAAAATTCCTCATCCTGCTCAAGAATATTTGAAATCAAAGAACATAAGCAATTAATGGAAACCAATGAGAATGAAGAAACATTAGTCCAAAACTTATGGGATACAACAAAAGCAGTCCAAAGGGGAAATATATAGCCTTCCAAGATTCACTAATAATAATAATAATAATAATAAATACAAATTTTTTTAAAAAACCTAGAAAAACCCCAAATACACAATTTCTCTTTACACTTTAAAGAACTGAAGAATCAACAACAAATTAAGTCTAACCCATGCATGAGACAGGAAATAATAAATAATTAAATTAGAGGAAAGATCAATGAACAAGAAGCCAGAGATACAGTAGTACACATCAATGAAACTAGAAGCTGCTTCTTTGAAAGAACTAATAAGATAGATAAATCATTGGCTAGACTAAGCCAAAAGAAAAGAGAAAGGATCCCAATTAATAAAATTATGAATGAAAGGGGAGAGATCACTACCAACACCAAGGAAATAGAAAGAATCATCAGAAATTATTATCAACAACTGTAGGCCAGTAAGTTAAACAACCTAGAAGAAATGGATGTATTCCTGGAAAACTATACACTTCCAAGACTGAAATAGAAAGAAAATGACAACCTGAATAGATCATTAACTAATAAAGAGATTGAAGCAGTGATCAAAAATCTCCCAAAAAGCAAAAGTCTAGGACCTGAAGGATTCCCTGGGAGATTCTAACCATACATTCAAAGAAGAAGTAAGACCTATTCTCCTGAATCTGTTTCAAAAAATACAAGGAAAACTTCCAGACTCTTTCTGTAAGGCCAGCATGACCTGGATCATTAAACAAGCGAAAGACCTCATCAAAAAGAAGAATTTCAGAACAATATCCCTGACGGGTATGGATTCCAAGATTCTCAACAATATCCTAGCTAAAAGGATCCAACAGGACATTTGTAAAAAGATTATCCCCCATGACCAGGTGGGATTTATTCCTGGAATGCAAGCGTGGTCAAACATTGGCAAATCAATCAATGTGATAGAACACATTAGTAAGAAAGCAACTAATTTCTTTACATTGACTTTGTATCCTGCCACATTACTGAATAGCTGAATGAGTTCTAGTAGTTTGGGGGCGGTGAGTCTTTTGGGTTTTCCATATGGAGTATCATGTCATCTTTGAAGTGAGAGAGTTTGACTTCTTCATTGCCAATTTGAATACCTTTTGTTTCTCTTTGTTGTCTGATTGCTGTTGCTAGGATTTCTAATACTATGTTGAACAAGAGTGGTGAGAGTGGGCATCCTTGTCGTGTTCCTGATCTCAACGGGAAGGCTGTCAGCTTTTTCCCATTGAGGATGATATTTGCTGTGGGTCTTTCATAGATAGATTTTATGAAGTTGAGGAATGTTCCCTCTATTCCGATACTTTGAAGCATCTTAATCAGGAATGGATGTTGGATTTTGTCAAATGCTTTTTCTGCATCAATTGAGAGGACCCTGTAGTTCTTCTCTCTTCTTGTATTGATTTGTTCTATCACATTGATTGATTTGTGAATGTTGAACCATCCTTGTAACGCAGGGATGAATCCCACCTGGTCATGGTGGATGATCTTTTTAATGTGCTGTTGGATCCTATTTGCTAGGATCTTGTTGAGAATCTTAGCATCCATATTCATCAGTGATATTGGTCTGAAATTCTCCTTTTTGGTGGGGTCTTTGCCTGGTTTGGGGATCAGGGTAATGCTGGCTTTATAAAAAGAGTCTGGAAGTTTTCCTTCTGCTTCAATTTTTTGAAACAGCTTCAGGAGAATAGGTATTATTTCTTCTTTTAAAGTCTGGTAGAATTCCCCAAGGAATCCGTCAGGTCCTGGGCTCTTGCTTTTTGGGAGATTTTTGATCACTGCTTCAATCTCGTTACTAGATATTTGTCTATTCAGATTGTCAATTTCTTCCTGGTTCAATTTTGGGAGTTTATAGTTTTCCAGGAATGCATCCATTTCATCTAAGTTGCTTAACTTATTGGCATATCACTGTTGATAATAACTTCTGATGATTGTTTCTACTTCCTTGGTGTTAGTTGTTATCTCTCCCTTTTCATTCATAATTTTATTAATTTGAGCTTTCTCTCCTTTCTTTTGGATTAGTGTGGCCAATGGTTTATTGATCTCATTGATTCTTTCAAAAAACCAGCTTCTAGTTTCATTTATACATTCTACTGTATCTCTAGTTTCTATCTCATTGATCTCTGCTCTACTCTTGATTATTTCCCTTCCTGTGTGTGGAGTTGGCTTAATTTGTTGTTGATTCTCTATTTCTTGAAGGTGCAGAGACAGCTGGTGTATTCTGGATTTTTTCCATTTTTTTGAGGGAGGCTTGGATGGCTATGGATTTCCCCCTTAGGACCGCCTTGGCTGTATCCCATAGGTTTTGGACAAAAGGGTCTTCATTCTCATTGGTTTCCATGAATTGTTTAAGTTCTTCTTTCATTTCCTGGTTGATCCAAGCGTTCTTAAGGAAGGTGGTCTTTAGCTTCCAGGTGTTTGAGTTCCTTCTGAACTTTTCCTTGTGGTTGAGCTCCAGGATCAAAGTGTTGTGATCTGGGAATATGCAGGGAATAATCTCAATCTTTTGGTATCAGTTGACCCCTGATTTGTGACCCATTATGTGGTCTATTCTGGAGAAGGTTCCATGTGCACTCAAGAAGAATGAGCATTCTGTTGTTTTAGGGCGGAATGTTCTGTATATAACTATGAGGTCCATCTGGTCCAATGTGTCATTCAATGCTCTTGTTTCTTTTTCTGATTTTCTGCTTGGATGATCTGTCTATTTTTGAGAGTGGCGTGTTAAGATCTCCTACTATCAATGTATTGACATAAATATGACTCTTTATCTTGATTAACAGTTTTCTTATGTAATTGGCTGCACCCATATTGGGCGCATAAATATTTACAATTGTTAGATCTTCTTGGTGGATAGTCCCTTTAAGAATTATGTAGGGTCGGGCACCTGGGTGGCTCAAGTGGGTTAAGCCTCTGCCTTCAGCCCTGGTCTTGATCTTGGGGTCCTGGGATCAAGCTCCGCATTGGGCTCTCTGCTCAGCGGGAACCTGCTCCCTTGCCCCTCTCTTCCTGCCTCTCTGCCTACTTGTGATCTCTCTGTCCAATAAATAAATAAATAAGTCTTTAAAAAAATTATGTAATGTCCTTCTGTATCTCTGACTACAGTCTTTAGTTTAAAATCTAATGTATCTGATCTGAGAATCGCTATCCCAGCCTTCTTTTGAGGCCCATTGGCATGAAAGATGCTTCTCCATCCCTTCACTTTCAGTCTGGGTGTATCCTTAAGTTCAAAATGGGTCTCTTGTAGACAACATATGGATGGGCCCTGTTGTTTTATCCAATCTGCAACCCTGTTCCATTTTATGGGTGCATTTAGACCATTCACGTTGAGAGTGATTATTGAGAGATACGTTTTTATTGACATTGTGTTACCTGTGAAGTCTTTGTTTCTATAGATTGTCTCCATATATTTCTGTTCAGTGATATTCTTAGGATTTTTCCTCTTTTATAGAACCCCCCCCTTAATATTTCCTGCAGTGTCGGCTTGGTGGTCGCATACTCTTTTAAACCTTGCCAGTCTTGAAAGCTCTTTATCTCTCTATCCATTTTGAATGTTAGTTTTGCTGGATAAAGTATTTTTGGCTGCATGCTCTTCTCATTTAGTGCCCTGAATACATCTTTCCAGCCCCTTCTGGCTTGCCAGGTTTCTGCGGACAGGTCTGACGTTATTCTGATGGGCTTTCATCTGTACATAAGGAATTTCTTTGCCCTAGCTGCTTTCAGGAGCTCCTGTCTACAATTATGATTTATCATTTTCACTATCAGGTGTCTTGAAGTCTTTCTAGATTCTATGATATTGGGGGGAGACCTTTCTGCCTCTAGTATGTGAACGTTGGTTCCATTCGCGAGATTGGTAAAATTTTCATGGGGAATTTGTTCAACTATATCTTCTAGTCTTCTTTCTGTCTCCTCCTCCTCAGGGATTCCAATAATTCTGATGTTGGAACGTTTCATGTTATTATTTATTTCCCTAATTCTATTTTCGTGGCTTCTAAGCTGTTGTTTCAGGCTTCCTCCTGATCCTTTTTCTCTATCTGTTTTTCCACCAGATCAGTAATTCTATCTTCTGCCTCTGTTATCCTAGTTGTTAGAGAATTTAGATTAGATTGGAACTCATTGAGAACATTGTGAACATCATCCATGGTGGCTTTCATTTCTGCCCTAATCAATTCCATGTTGTCATCCATGGCTTTTACCGTCTAGCTATTGCCTGGATAACTGTTACCCTGAATTCCCTTTCCAACATATTGTCTATCCAATAGCTCTGTTGCAGAAGGCCCAGACTCTGAATTTTTCTTCTGTTGGGCATTCCTCCTCCTAGTCATTTTGGTAAGAGATGGTTGAACAGATGTGTGGATGAATGTATCGACTGTGGTGCAGGAAGGTGCACCCTGGAGCACTTCTGAGCAATCAAGAGCCCGGGGGGTGGGAGGTTGGGGGAACCAGGTGGTGGGTATTAGGGAGGGCACGGATTTCATGGAGCACTGGGTGTGGTGAAAAAACAATTAATACTGTTACGCTGAAAAGAAATTTAAAAAAAAAAGAGTCCCTACTCAAAAGAAAGGAAAAAGAAAAAAAGAGAGAGAGAGAGAGACAGGAAAAAAAAAGAAAGATAAATGGCCACGGTTGCCAAACTGTGGAAAGAACCAAGATGCCCTTCAACGGACGAGTGGATAAGGAAGATGTGGTCCATATACACTATGGAGTATTATGCATCCATCAGAAAGGATCAATACCCAACTTTTCTATCAACATGGATGGGACTGGAAGAGATTATGCTGAGTGAAATAAGTCAAGCAGAGAGAGTCAATTATCACATGGTTTCACTTATTTATGGAGTGAAACATGGAGGACATGGAGGAGATGGAGTGGAAAGGGAGTTGAGGGAAATTAGAAGGGGAGGTGAACCATGAGAGTCTATGGACTCTGAAATGCAATCTGAGGGTTTTGAAGGGGCGGGGGGATGGGAGGTTGGGGGAACCAGGTGGTGGGTATTAGGGAGGGCACAGATTGCATGGAGCACTGGGTGTGGTGCAAAAACAATGAATACTGTTACACTGAAAAGAAATAAAAAATTTAAAAAAAATGAAAGAGAAGGCCCAGCTCAAATGTGCCCCAAGGTAAAAGTTATGAAATATACATACAAAAACAGACAAAGAATAAGACTAGATGACAAGAGTAGATGACAAGAGAAAAATAAATAAATAAAAACAACAACAAAAAAAGAACCTCGTCAGAAAGAACCCCAAGTATAAGATTTATATACTATCAGGACAAAAAAAAATGCACAGAAACACTGGTGGAAGAAAAAGATGGGAGAGTAGTTATAAATTCTCAATGTGGCGAAGAAGGTTATTTTGTATCTTCCTGGATGTATCTTGATATCTTTGTTAAAGGACTCAACTTTTCTTAGATAAAAGGGGATTAAAAACTGGTTTACCTATGGGGGTAGCATTGATTGGGAAAGCGGATTACTTTGAAGCTTAACTCTATATGAATTTTCTTTAAAAGAATAAACTAAAATTAAATTAAATTAAATTTAAAAATTAAAAAATAGAAAAGCAAAAGAAAAACACAAATATATGTATCAAAAAGTTCAGGTTAAAAGGTTATTATGGAATTTGATGTACTGAACATCCCACTGTGATGGTAAATAGGTTAAAAAGTTATGTATAAAAAAATGAACCAGAATAGTGGGACAAATTAAAAATAAAAGTTGTAGCTATGAATCTATTAAGTAGTGGTGGTTGTCGTCTTGTATTTTGTTGTTGTTGTTGTTGTTGGCCTTCTGGGGACAGGGACTGCTGCGTGGGTTTTCAGGGAGTCTTGCTGGAGTTAAGTCCTCAAGCCTGCATCCAGGGGGTGGCCTCTGAGGAAACCGGTTTTTCAGGCTTTTGTTCTCTGGAGGTTGTTTTGTTTGTTTTTCATTTGTTTTCTCTCCCCTTGGCAGCTATTGATGGTTTTTGGAGGCTTAGAGGAAAGTAAACTGCACCCAGACTTCTGTCTAATAGAGAAGCCTCAGTCTGTTCCCAGACAGAGAATGTTCCCAGTCACGGTCTCTGGGGTCACAGGAACTCCCACTTGTACCCAAAACCATGATATCTGTGTCTGTCTGGGCAGCTCCAGACCACCAGAGAGGCCCCAAGCAACAAGAGCACACTGAGATTTTCCCACTGGCCTGGGCTGGGAGTGCTCAGACTCTCCGGGGTCTGAGAGAGCACTGGCTGCCACCTACATGCGCCTCTCTCAGGGGAGGGTGTAGGGCATGACTCAGACTCTGGTAGTGCAGTGCGCACGTGGAAAGGGCAAAAGGCTCTGGTTCTGCCAGCTGGTGAGTCTCCCTCACCCTCACGGGAGCCTCCACCCAGATGCTCTCAGGCGCACTGGCAGCTCAGGGACCAAGACCTGGCTTCTTCACCACACTCTCTCTGGGTCAGTGCCAGCGGTGGCTGTCCTGGGTTGGGGGTCTTAAGCCCCTGTCCCTAACCGCCCCAATTCCCACAATTTCCCCCCATGATCCTTTGCTCTTTTTGAGTGCTTTCAACCAGACTCCAAATTAATGCTGGTCCCCAATCACAGGGAACTCTCATATTGGGGTATTACTTTCCAATGGGTTGCTTCTTGTGGATCCCTCCCCCTTTTGTTTATCTTCTGATATCAGTCCAATGTTCCCACTCTGCTTTACCTGCCCACTGGCATCTTCTGCCCCCATAGAGATCCAGAAGTGTATAATTCTAATCTCAGGCTGATTTCATGGGTGATCAGAGTTTTTTGGTAGGTAATCAGCTCACTTTAGGGTACAAATTGAAAAGGTGCCTCCTCTTACTTCCCCACCATCTTGTCTCCCTTGGATATTTTTTTTTTCCTGTTTTGTCGAAGATCATTTGACCATAGAGTTGGGGGCCCACATTTGGTATTCCACTCTGTTCCATTGGTCTCTGTGTCTGTTTTTGTGCCAGTACCATGCTGTCTTGGTGATTGCAGCTTTGTAATAAAGCTTGAAATCAGGCAACGTGATGCCCCCAGCTTTGTTTTTCTTTTCAACATATCCTTAGCAATTTCGGGTATTTTCCGGTTCCATACAAATTTTAGGATTGTTTGTTCCAGCACTTTGAAAAATGGTGATGGTATTTTGAACAGGATGGCATTGAAAGTATAGATTGCTCTGGGCAGCATAGAAATTTAAACAATATGTATTCTTCCAATCCATGAACATAGAATGTTTTTCGATCTTTTAGTGTCTTCAACAGTTTCTTTCATGAGTGTTCTGTCATTCCTAGTGTATAGATCCTTTACTCCTCTGGTTTGGTTTATTCCAAGGTATCTTATGGTTTGTGATATTATTGTAATTGGAATTATTCTCTAATTTCCCTTTCAACACTTTCATTGTTTGTGTATAAGCAACGGATTTCTGTTCATTGATTTTGTATCTTGCCACATTGCTGAATTTCTGTATCAGTTCTAGTAATTTTGGGGTGGAGTCTTTCGGATTTTCCACAAAAAAAAAAAAAATCATGTCATTTGTGAAGAGAGAGCTTAACTTTTTCTAAGCCAATTTGAATACCTTTTATTTCTTTTTTAAAAATTTTTTATTTCTTTTCAGCATAAAGGTATTCATAGTATTTTCACCACACCCAGTGCTCCATGCAATCCGTGCCCTCCCTAATACCCACCACCTGGTTTCCCCAACCTCCCACCCCCCCGCCCCTTCAAAACCCTCAGGTTGTTTTTCAAAGTCCATAGTCTCTCATGGTTCACCTCCCCTTCCAATTTCCCTCAACTCCCTTCTCCTCTCCATCTACGCTTGTCCTCCATATTATTTGTTATGCTCCACAAATAAGTGAAACCATATGATACTTGACTCTCTCTGATTGACTTATTTCACTCAGCATAATCTCTTCCAGTCCCATCCATGTTGATACAAAAGATGGGTATTCATCCTTTCTGATGGAAGCATAATACTCCATAGTGTATATGGACCACATCTTCCTTATCCATTCATCCGTTGAAGGGCATCTTGGTTCTTTCCACAGTTTGGCGACCGTGGCCATTGCTGCTATAAACATTGGGGTACAGATGGCCCTTCTTTTCACTCCATCTGTACCTTTGGGGTAAATACCCAGTAGTGCAATTGCAGGGTCATAGAGAAGCTCTATTTTTAATTTCTTAAGGAATCTCCACACTGTTCTCCAAAGTGGCTGCACCAACTTGCATTCCCACCAACAGTGTAAGAGGGTTCCCCTTTCTCCACATCCTCTCCAACACACGTTGTTTCCTGTCTTGCTAATTTTGGCCATTCTAACTGGTGTAAGGTGGTATCTCAATGTGGTTTTGATTTGAATCTCCCTGATGGCTAGTGATGATGAACATTTTTTAATGTGTCTGATAGCCATTTGTATGTCTTCATTGGAGAAGTGTCTGTTCATATCTTCTGCCCATTTTTTAATATGATTGTCTGTTTTGTGTGTGTTGAGTTTGAGGAGTTCTTTATAGGTCCTGGATATCAACCTTTTGTCTGTACTGCCATTTGCAAATATCTTCTCCCATTCCATGGATTGCCTCTTTGTTTTGTTAACTGTTTCCTTCACTGTGCAGAAGCTTTTGATCTTGTTAAAAGTTTATTTTCGCTTTTGTTTCCATCGCCTTTGGAAATATATCTTGAGAGAAGTTGCTGTGGCTGATATCAAAAAGGTCACTGCCTATGTTCTCCTCGAGGATTCTGATGGATTCCTGTGTCACGTTGAGGTCTTTTATCCATTTCGAGTTTATCTTTGTGTACGGTGTAAGAGAATGGTCGAGTTTCATTCTTCTACATATAGCTGTCCAGTTTTCCCAACACCATTGATTGAAGAGACTGTCTTTTTTCCACTGGATATTTTTTCCTGTTTTGTCAAAGATTATTTGACCATAGAGGTGAGGGTCCATATCTGGGCTCTCTACTCTGTTCCACTGGTCTATGTGTCTGTTTTTATGTCAGGACCATGCTGTCTTGGTGATCACAGCTTTGTAGTAAAGCTTGAAATCAGGTAACGTGATGCCGTCAGTTTTATTTTTGTTTTTCAACATTTCCTTAGCAATTCGGGGTCTCTTCTGATTCCATACAAATTTTAGGATTATTTGCTCCAGCTCTTTGGAAAATACCTCTTGAGTGCATGTGGAACTTTCTCCATGACAGTTAAAATAATTAAATAAAAAAATTAAATAAAAATAATAAAATAAAAGAATTAAAATAATCAGGTCTCAACCAATACCAAAAGATTAAGAAGATTTCTGCATTTTTTTTTTTTTTTAGAACACAATGCTTTGAAACAGGGATTCAATCATTTGGAAGGAATTTAAATGCTTGGAGGTTAAAGAACATCCTGCTAAAGAATGAATGGGTCAATCAAGATATTAAAGCATTTAAACAATTCATCAAAACCGACAAAATGAAAACACATCAGTTCAAAACCCATTGGATTCTGCGAAGACAATCTTAAAATGGAAATACATAGGCATCCAAACCCCCCTTAAAAAATTAGAAAAATCCAAAATGCACAAGCTACCTTTACACCATAAGGACCTGGTGAAGGAACAACAAATAAAACCTAAACCAAAGAGGAGATGAGAAATAATAAATATTAGGACAAAAATTGATTAAATAAAAACCAGAAGAAGAGTAAAAATGATCAATGAAATGAGAAGCTGGTTCTTTGAAAGAATTATTAAGATCAACAAACCTCTGGCCAGACTTATCCAAAATAAAAGAGAAAGAACCCCAATTCATAAAATCATGAATGATAAGGGAGAGATCACTACTAATACCAAGAGATCATGACTGAATACCAATATCAACAATATTCTGCTATATGCCAAACAAATTAGGCAATCTGGAAGAAATGGTTGCTTTCCTGGAAAACAACTCACAACACTAAAACAGGAAGAAATAGACAACCTGAGGAGAACCATCACCAGCAGGAAAATTGAAGAAGTGATAAAAAAAAAGTCACCCAAAAAACAAGAGTCCAAGACCCGATGGCCAGATGGTTTCCTAGGGGAATTTTATAAGACATTTAAGGAGGTAATAATACTTATTCTACTAAAATGTTTCAAAAAAATAGAAATGAAAGGAAATCTTACAAACTCATTCTATGAGGCCTTCATTACCCTGATCACAAAACTGTACAAAGACCCTATCAGAAAGAATTTTAGACTTATGTCCCTGATATACATGGATGCCAAAATAGTCAACAAGATCCTAGCCAATAGGATCCAACAGTGCATTAAAAGGATTATTCACCATGACCAATTGGAATTTATTCCTGGGATTCAAGGGTAGTTCAACATTTGCAAATTAATCAATGTAATAGAGCACATTAATAAAATAAAGGGCAGGAACCATATGATCCTCTCAATTAATGAAGAAAAGGCATTTGAAAAAATAAGCATTCTTTCTTGATTAATACTCTTCAAAGCACAGGAATCGACCAAACATGTCAGTATCATAAAAACCATTTACAAAAAGCCCACAGTGAATATAATCCTCAATGGGTAAAAACTGAAAGCTTTTCCTTTAAATTTGGGAACAAGACAGGGATGTCCACTCTCACGTCTATTGTACCACTTTTTACTAGAATTCTTAGCTTCAGCAGACAACAAAAAGAAATAAAATGCATTCATATTGCTAAAGAAGAAGTCAAATTCTCATTCTGCACAGATGACATTATACTTCCTGTAAAACCAAAAAGACTCTACCCCCAAATTGCTAGAACTTGTACAACAATTTAACAATGTAACAGGACACAAAATCGGTGCACAGAAATCAGTTGCATTTCTATACATGAATAATGTGACTGAGGAAATAGAAATTAAGGAATCAATCCCATTTACAATCACACCAAAAGCCAAAATGTACCTAGGAATAAATCTAGCCAAAGAGGTAAAGGATCTTTATTTTAAGGTACAGAACACTTATGAAAAAATTTGAGGAAGCCTCAAAGAAAAGTAAAAACATTCCATGGTCATGGATTGAAAGAATAAACATGAAAATGGCTGTGCTGGCCAGAGCAATCTACACATTCAATGAAATCCCTATCAAAATGCCATCAACATTGTTCACAGAGCTGGGACAAACAGTCCTAAAATTTACATGGAAACAGAAAAGACCCTGAATCTCCAGGGAAATATTGAAAATGAAAACCAAAGCTGGGGACATCAGAATGTCTGACTTCAGGCTATATAACAAAGCTATGATCACCAAGACAGCAAGGTACTGGAAAAGAAACAGACACATAGGTCAATGGAAAGAATAAAGAACCCACAAATGGACCCTCAACTCTCGTGAACTAATGCTCAACAAAGCAGGAAGGAATAGCAAATGCAAAAAGACAGTCTCTTCAATAAATGGTGCTGGGGAAATTGGACAGTCACATGCAGAAGAATGAAACTGGACCATTCTTTTACAACACACACAAAGATAAACTCAATAGAGATGAACACCCTCAATGTCAGACAGGAGTCCATCAAAATCCTAGAGGAAAAAAATAGACAGCTTCTTTGACCTTGGCCACAGCAACCACCTGCAAGATAGGTCTCTAAAGGCAAGGGAAACAAAAGAAAAATAAACTATAGGTACTTCATCAAGACAAAAACTTTCTGCATGGCAAAGGAGACAGTCAAAAAAAATTAAAAGGCAACCCACAGAATGGGACAAGATATTTGCAAACAGCATTGTGGATGAAGGCTTGTATCCATGATGTATAGAGAACATATCAAATTCAACCCCTAAAAACCAAATAATTGAGTCAAGAAATGGGCCAAAGTCACGAACAGACACTTCTCCAAAGAAGACATATAACTGGCTAGTAGACATATGAAAAAATGCTCCTCATCAGTTGCCATCAGAGAAATATAAATCAAAACCACAAAGAAATACCACTTGACGAATCAGAATGGCTAAAATTAACAAGACAGGGAATAACAATGTTGGCGAGGATGTGGAGAAAGGGGCAGCCTCTTACACTGTTGGTGGGAATGCAAGCTGTTACTGCCCCTCTGGAAAATGGTATGGAAATTCCTCAGCATGTTAAAAATAGAGCTACCTTACAACCCAGCAATAGCACTACTGTGTATTTGCCCCAAAGATACAGATGCTGTGAAAAGAAAGGGCACATGCACCCCAATATTGGTAGAAGCAATGTCCACAATAGCCAAACTGTGGAAGGAGCTGAGATGTCCTGAGACAGATGAATGGATAAAGAAGATATGGTTTGGGGCATCTGAGTGGCTCATTGGGTTAGGCTCTGCCTTCGGCTCAGGTCACGATCCCAGAGTTTGGGATTGAGCCCTGCATCAGTCTTTCTGCTCAGCAGGGAACCTGCTTCCCCTTCTCTCTGTTCCTGCCTCTCTGCCTACTTGTGATGTCTGTCTGCCAAATAAATAAAATCTTTTTAAAAAAAGAAGATATGGTTCATATATACAATGAAATATTACTCAATCATCAAGGATTACAAACGCCTGCCATTTACATTTACATGGATGGAACTGCAGGGGATTATGCTAAGCAAAAGAAGTCAATGGAAGAAAGGCTATTATCATAGCATTTTACTCATATGTGTAATATAATAAAGAGTTATTGAAGAGATCATAAGGATGGGAGGGAAAACTAAATAGGAAGAAATCAGAAAGGGAGACAAAATGTGAGAGACTCTTAAATCTGGGAAACAAACTGAGGGTTGCAGAAGGGGTAGTTGGTGGAGGATTAGGTAATTGTTAAGGGGCATTAAGGGGTGGCAACTTGTGTGATGAGTACTGTGTGTTACATGCAACTGATGAACATTTAACATTACCTCAAAACTAATGATGTATTATATGTTGGCTAATTGAATTAACCAAAAAAAAAAAAGAAAGAAAGAAAGAAAAGAAAGAAAGAAAGAAAGAAAGAAAGAAAGAAAGAAACCCAGCTTCTGGCCAGAGACTTAAAAAAAAAAAAAAAGGCAAGAGAGAGGAGGGGCAAGATAGCAGAGAAGTAGGAGACCCTCATTCAACCAGTTCCCTGAATTGAGTTAAATATCTACCAGAACTCTGAACACCCATGAAATCAGCCTGAGATGTAACATTATACACTTGTGAACCTCTATGGCAGCAGAAGACATCATTGGAGAGGTAACACAGAGTGGGAACACTCAGACTAATATCAGAGGATAAACAGAAGAAGGAGGGAGCCACAAGAAGCAACCCATTGGGAAGTAATACTCCAATACGAAAATGCCCTGTGATTGGGGACCAACATTAACTTGGGGTCTGGTTAAAAGTACTCAAAAAGAGCAAAAGATCCTACAGGCAACTGGTGGAATCAGGTGGTCATGGGAATGGCCTAAGTCCACGGTCCCAGGACAGTCACCGCTGGTAACCACCCATTCCATAGAGAGGCCAGCAGGGGCTCCAGTCCATTATCCCTGAGCCTGTGGCTTTCTGCTGCTTGCACCACCGCTCAAGCTGGGTGCACTCCCACCCTCACCTGAGAAAGCCCTGTGTGAGTGCTGGCTGGCAGTCTGTAGGCCCAGAGCCTTCCGTGACCTACATGACTGTGGTGTCTGAGCGTACAGAGACCACACCTGAGAGAAGCCAGCACAGACTGCGGTCAGGGTCACTTGGCCCAGAGCCTTCCGTGACCTGTGCAGCCACCAGGTCAAGTGTACCTGATGTGGGTCTGGAAGACAGACAGCGGTCACGGAAATGGCAGCCACCAGAATCGGTCTTCCTGGACCAATGTTATTACGGTTTTAGTGGCACAGGGGTGCAGAGACAAGTAGGGGCCTCAGATGATCACTGGGACAGTGGCTCGGGGTGCACACCATCCGTGGGAGTTTGTGGTGTTCAGCGGAGTTTGCAAGGGAGAGTCTGTGTGCTCTGGACCACCCAGAGGGAAGCAGTCTGAGGCTTCTCTCTGAGGTGGACATCCAGTTGTGGACAGTTCACTTTCCATTAAACCTCCAAAAAGACACACACACACACACACACACACACACACACACACACCCCAATGAACAAGAACTTCCAGAGAACAAAAGCCTGAAAAACCGGCTTCCACAGAGCCTAGCCCCTTAATAGGGGCAGGGCGACTCATCCCAAGCAAGGCTGACTGAAAAACAATGCAGCAGGCCCCTACTCCAGAAGACAAGTCAAAAGAACAAGTGGAAAACCACAACAGGAACCCCATAAAAATGTAAAACCCAACATTAGGGGAAAACAATATATTAAGCTCCAGGTATTGTTCCAAACCCTGTATACAAATTTTCTTTCTTTCTTTCTTTCTTTCTTTCTTTCTTTCTTTCTTCTTTCTTTCTTTCTTTTTCTTTCTTTCTTTCTTTCCTTTTTAAAATTTTTTCTCCCGATTCTTGTTCTTTTAATTGTTCAACCTACTTACCATTACAACTAGAGGTTTAATACAACATATTCCATAGTAACTTTTTAACTTGAACTTTTTTCTTACATATACCTGTGTTTCTTTCTTTCTTTTTTTTTTAAACATACATATAGATATAAGCTTTAAGGTTATCCTTTTTCCTTATTCAATAGTACTCATATATAAACCAGTTTTAATCTCTCTGTATCTCTGGAAAGGTGAGTCCTTTAACAAAGATAACAAGATACACCCAGAAAGAACTGAAATAACCTTTATTGACCACATCAAGAGATTATAATAACTTCCCAGCTTATTAATTTGTCAGTGTTTCTGTGTATTTGTTTTTGTTCTGATGCCATATAAATCTTATTATTGGGTTCATTTTGGCTGGGTTTTTCTTTTCTTATCTTGTCTTTTACTTTTGTTGGTCTTTTTGTTTGTTCATTCTTATTCGTATACTTCATAAATCTTTCTTTTGGTGCTCACATTGACTGAGTTTTCTCTTTTTTTTTCTCTTTCTCTCTCTCTCTTTTTCTTTTTACTTTCTTTTTGGTGGTGACTTGAGAGATTGCTCTGAAACTTTCTAGGGTGCGCCTTGCTTAGATTGTGGTTGATATATTCAGCTATACACACTCTCAAGCAACTTTCACCAGAATGAGTAGGAGGAGGAACACCCCAAAGAGGAAAATTTCAGAGACTGTGCCCTCTGCCACAAAACTAGTCGTTCTGTACATAAACAGTATGTCAGAAAGGGAATTCAGGATAAGAATTATCTGGGCAATGGCTAGGTTGGAGAAGACATAAGAGGCCACATAGAAACTCTAATACTCTAGAGTTTAAAACTCTAATACTCTAAAACTCTAGAGTTTAAAACTCTAATACTCTAAAACTCTAGGGTAAGCAAGACACAAGATCGAATTAGTGATCTAGAATACAAACTGAGAGAAAGAAAAAGGGTCAAGAGGAGGGCTTGAACAAACAGCTTAGAAGCCATGAAAACAGAAACAGGGGAAAATGATGCTATGAAACATTCCAACATCAGAATTATTGGGATCCCTGAGAGCATGAAGAAAGAGAGGAGACTAGAAGACATGAACAAATTCTGGATAAAAATTTCCCCATCTGGGGAATGGGATAAGAGTTCATGTCCTAGAAACAGAAAGGATACAGTCCCAAGATCAATGAGTCTCAAAAGACAGCCAGACACTTGTTTGTGAAATCCATGAATCATAATTTCAGACAGGAGGTCTTAAGTGTAGTAAAGGAGAAGAGATTCCTTACATATAGAGGAAGGACCATCAGAATAACGTCAGACCTGTCCACAGAAAACTTGTGAGCAGAAAGGGCTGGCAAGACATATTCAGGGCACTAAGTGAGAAAAACATGCCTCCAGGAATACTGTATCCAGCAAGGCAGACATTCAAAATGGGTGGAGGCAAAAAAAAAGCTTGCAAGACCTCCATGGTTTAAGAGTGTGACCACCAAGGTGACAGTACAAGAAATATTAAGGGGGATTCTTTAAATGCAGGAAGAATCAAGAGTGACATAGAACAGAAATTTACAGAAACAATCTATAGAAACAAGGACTTCACAGACAATATGATGACATTAAAAAGTTACCTTTAAATAATCACTCAATTGGAGCGCCTGGGTGCTCAGTGGGTTAAAGCCTCTGCCTTCAGCTCAGGTCATGATCCCAGGGTCCTGGGATTGAGCCCCACATCAAGCTCTCTGCTCAGCAGGGAGCCTGCTTCCTCCTCTCTCTCTGCCTGCCTCTCTGCCTACTTGTGATCTCTGTCTGTCAAATAAATAAACAAAATCTTTTTTAAAAAATCACTCAATGTGAAAGACCTAAATGCTCCCATAAAATGGCACAGGGTTGCAAAGTGGATAAAAATGACAGGACCAGTCCATATGCTGTCTACAAGAGACAAATTTGGAACCTAAAGATACATTGAGACTGAAAGTGAAGGGATGCAGAAACATCTTTCATGCCAATGGGCCTCAAAAGAACGCAGAGGTAGCGATTCTTATATCAGATAAATCAGATTTTAAGTTAAAGACTAGTCAGATATACAGAAAGACACTACAACATTCTTAAAGGGTCTATCCACCAAGAAGACCTAACAATTGTAAATATCTATGCCCCCAATATGGTAGCAGCCAACGACATAAGCCAACTATTAATAAAAATAAAGAGGTATAATGATAAGAATACATTAGTTATAGGGATTCTTAACATGCCACTCATAATAGATCATCAAAACAGAAAATCAACAAAGAAACGCAAGCTTTGAATGACACATTAGATCAGATGGACCTAACAAGTGTAAATATGTCCCAACGTGGGAGCACCCAAATACATAAATCAATTAATAGCACCATAAAGAAACTCACTGGTAATAATACAATAATAGTAAGAGACTTAGGTCCACTTACATCAGTGGATAGATCATCTAAACAGAATATCAACATGGAAACAATGACTTTGAATGACACACTGAAACATAAGGACTTAACATATATTCAGGGTGTTGCATCCTAAAGCAGCAGAATACACATTCTTCTCGAGTGCACATGGGATATTCTCCAGAATAGATCACTTACTGGCTCATGAATCAGCCCTCAAGAAATATAAAAAGATTAAGATTGCACCATGTACATTTTCAGACCACAATGCTATGAGATTTGAAGTCAGCCACAAGAAAAATTTGGAAAGATATAAACACATGGACTTTAAAGAACATCCTACTAAAGAATGAATGGGCCAACCAGGGTATTAAGGAATAAATTAAAAAGGTCATGGATGTGGGGCGCCTGGGTGGCTCAGCGGGTTAAGGCCTCTGCCTTCGGCTCAGGTCATGATCTCAGGGTCCTGGGATCGAGCCCCACATCGGGCTCTCTGCTCAGCGGGGAGCCTGCTTCCCCCTCTCTCTCTGCCTGCCTCTCTGCCTACTTGTGATCTCTCTCTCTCTCTGTCAAATAAATGAATAAAATCTTAAAAAAAAAAAAGGTCATGGATGCAAATGAAAATGAAAACAAAACAGTCCAAAACCTTTGGGGTGTTAGCAAAGGTGGTTCTAAAAAGGAAACATATAGCAATACAGGCCTTCTGTAAGAAACAAGAAAAGTCTCAAATATGTAACTTAACCTTACATGTAATGGAGTTAGAAAATGAACAGCAAGTAAAACCTAAATCCAGCAGAAGGGGAATAGTAAAGATTAGAGAAGAAATAAATGGCATAGAATCAGAAAAATAACAAAACCAATTAACAAACTAAGAGTTGGTTCTACAAAAGAATCCATAAAATTGATAAATCCGTAGCCAGATCTATCAAAAAGAAAAAAGATCCTAATAGATAAAAATCATGAATAAAGTAGGAGAAACTACAAACAACCCCACAGAATTACAATTATAGAAAAATGGTTTGCAAAATCATAGGCCAAAAAATTGGGCAATCTGGAAAAAAATGGACAAATTCCCAGAAACATACAAATGACCAAAATTGATACAAGAAGAAGTAGAAAATTTGAACAGATCTATTATCAGCAAAGAAATTGACTCAATATTCAAAAATCTCCAAAAACAAAAGTCCTGGGCTGGAAAACAATATGGAGATTTCTCAGAAAGTTAAAAATAGAACTCTTGTTTGACCCAGCAATTTCATGTCTAGGTATTTACATAAGGACACAAAAATAGTGATTCAAAGGGGAACATGCACCCCGATGTTTATAGCAACAGTGTCCACAATAGCTAAAATATAGAAAAGGTTCAGATGTCCACTGACAGATGAAAGGATATAGAATATGTGGTATAGAGTGAACATGGTGTAAGAGTAGGAAAGCCTATTTCAACCCATCTCCTAAACTGAGCTAGATATCTACTGCAGCACTATGAACACACATGAAATCCACCTGAGATAGAAGATTATCCCTTCTGGATCTCTACGAGGACAGAGGTTCCTCAGTGGAGAGATACAGAGGAATTGGGAGTGCATGGACAGATATCAGAGGATGAACAGAAGGGGGAGGGAGCCACCGAAGTGAGCCATTGGAAAGTATTATTCCAATGTGGAAGTGCCCTGTGCTTGGGGACCAATAATAGCTTGCATACCAGAGGCTGTGAGATGGGAAGTGACTGATAACAGCACTCAGAATAAATGATTTAAAGGATAAATCCTCAGACTGGGACTGCATCTGGGCCACAGATGCAGACTGAAGCCCACGATCTCAGAATGGCCACAGTTGCCACCTGCCCATGCCTGAGAGGCCCCAGCTGAGGTTCAAGTCAGCTGTCCCTGGGGCTGGTGGCTGCCATGGCTATCACAGCTACATCCACTTACTCGACTGCCACCAGATCTGAGGGCACCCGGCATAGGGTCGAGTCAGCAGTCACAGGAAGGGCAGCCACTGGGACCAGGCACGCCAAGAAGAGTGTCAATTGCAGTTTTGGTAGCACAGGTATACAGAGGCAAGCGGGGGCCTCAGGTGACCAATGAGGCAGTGGCTGGTGGGGTGCGTCACCTGTGGGAGGTTGTGGTGTTCAATCGAGTTTGCAGAGTGGGGAATATGTGTGTTCTGGACCATTGAGGGAGGAGAAGTTTGTGATTTCTCTCTGAGGTGGAGGTCTGGGTGCAGACCAACCTCCCACCCTCCCGCCCCTTCAAAACCCTCAGGTTGTTTTTCAAAGTCCATAGTCTCTCATGGTTCACCTCCCCTTCCAATTTCCCTCAACTCCCTTCTCCTCTCCATCTACGCTTGTCCTCCATATTATTTGTTATGCTCCACAAATAAGTGAAACCATATGATACTTGACTCTCTCTGCTTGACTTATTTCACTCAGCATAATCTCTTCCAGTCCCATTCATGTTGATAGAAAAGTTGGGTATTCATCCTTTCTGATGGACGCATAATACTCCATAGTGTATATGGACCACATCTTCCTTATCCATTCGTCCGTTGAAGGGCATCTTGGTTCTTTCCACAGTTTGGCGACCGTGGCCATTGCTGCTATAAACATTGGGGTACAGATGGCCCTTCTTTTCACTCCACCTGTACCTTTGGGGTAAATACCCAGTAGTGCAATTGCAGGGTCATAGAGAAGCTCTATTTTTAATTTCTTAAGGAATCTCCACACTGTTCACCAAAGTGGCTGCACCAACTTGCATTCCCACCAACAGTGTAAGAGGGTTCCCCTTTCTCCACATCCTCTCCAACACACGTTGTTTCCTGTCTTGCTAATTTTGGCCATTCTAACTGGTGTAAGGTGGTATCTCAATGTGGTTTTGATTTGAATCTCCCTGATGGCTAGTGATGATGAACATTTTTTCATGTGTCTGATAGCCATTTGTATGTCTTCATTGGAGAAGTGTCTGTTCATATCTTCTGCCCATTTTTAAATATGATTGTCTGTTTTGTGTGTGTTGAGTTTGAGGAGTTCTTTATAGGTCCTGGATATCAACCTTTTGTCTGTACTGCCATTTGCAAATATCTTCTCCCATTCCATGGATTGCCTCTTTGTTTTGTTAACTGTTTCCTTCACTGTGCAGAAGCTTTTGATCTTGTTAAAAGTTTATTTTCGCTTTTGTTTCCATCGCCTTTGGAAATATATCTTGAGAGAAGTTGCTGTGGCTGATATCAAAAAGGTCACTGCCTATGTTCTCCTCGAGGATTCTGATGGATTCCTGTGTCACGTTGAGGTCTTTTATCCATTTCGAGTTTATCTTTGTGTACGGTGTAAGAGAATGGTCGAGTTTCATTCTTCTACATATAGCTGTCCAGTTTTCCCAACACCATTGATTGAAGAGACTGTCTTTTTTCCACTGGATATTTTTTCCTGTTTTGTCAAAGATTATTTGACCATAGAGGTGAGGGTCCATATCTGGGCTCTCTACTCTGTTCCACTGGTCTATGTGTCTGTTTTTATGTCAGGACCATGCTGTCTTGGTGATCACAGCTTTGTAGTAAAGCTTGAAATCAGGTAACGTGATGCCGCCAGTTTTATTTTTGTTTTTCAACATTTCCTTAGCAATTCGTGGTCTCTTCTGATTCCATACAAATTTTAGGATTATTTGCTCCAGCTCTTTGAAAAATACTGGTGGAATTTTGATTGGAATGGCATTAAAAGTATAGATTGCTCTGGGCAGTATAGTCATTTTAATGATGTTTATTCTTCTGATCCAAGAGCATGGAATGGTCTTCCATCTTTTTGGGTCTTCTTCAATTTCTTTTAGGAGTGTCCTGTAGTTTCTCGAGTACAGATCTTTAACCTCTTTGGTTAGGTTATTCCGAAGTATCTTATGGTTCTTGGTGCTATAGTAAATGGAATCGATTCTCTAATTTGCCTTTCTGTATTTTCATTGTTAGTGTATAAGAAAACCACTGATTTCTGGACATTGACTTTGTATCCTGCCACATTACTGAATTACTGTATGAGTTCTAGTAGTTTGGGGGTGGAGTCTTTCGGGTTTTCCATATAAAGAATCATGTCATCTGCGAAGAGAGAGAGTTTGACTTCTTCCTTGCCAATTTGAATACATTTTATTTCTCTTTGTTGTCTGATTGCTTTTGCTAGGACTTCTAATACTATGTTGAACAAGAGTGGTGAGAGTGGGCATCCTTGTCGTGTTCCTGATCTCAACGGGAAGGCTGTCAGCTTTTTCCCATTGAGGATGATATTTGCTGTGGGTCTTTCATAGATAGATTTTATGAAGTTCAGGAATGTTCCCTCTATCCCTATACTTTGAAGCGTTTTAATCAGGAACGGATGCTGGATTTTGTCAAAAGCTTTTTCTGCATCAATTGAGAGTACAGTGTGTTTCTTCTCTCTTCTCTTATTGATTTGTTTTATCACATTGATTGATTTGCGAATGTTGAACCATCCTTGTAACCCAAGGATGAATCCCACCTGGTCATGGTGGATAATCTCTTTAATGTGCTTTTGGATCTTGTTTGCTAGGATCTTGTTGAGAATCTTGGCATCCATATTCATCAGTGATATTGGTCTGAAATTCTCCTTTTTGGTAGTAGGGTCTTTGCCTGATTTGGGGATCAGGGTAATGCTGGCTTCATAAAAAGAGTCTGGAAGGTTTCCTTCTGCTTCAATTTTTTGAAACAGCTTCAGGAGAATAGGTGTTATTTCTTCTTTGAAAGTTTGATAGAATTCCCCAGGGCATCCATCGGGTCCTGGGCTCTTGTTTTTTGGGAGGTTTTTGATCACTGCTTCAATCTCGTTACTAGATATTGGTCTATTCAGGTTGTCAATTTCTTCCTGGTTCAATTTTGGGAGTTTATAGTTTTCCAGGAATGCATCCATTTCATCTAGGTTGCTTAGCTTATTGGCGTATAACTGTTGATAATAACTTCTGATGATTGTTTCTACTTCCTTGGTGTTAGTTGTGATCTCTCCCTTTTCATTCATAATTTTATTAATTTGGGCTTTCTCTCTTTTCTTTTGGATTAGTGTGGCCAATGGTTTATCGATCTTATTGATTCTTTAAAAAAACCAGCTTCTAGTTTCATTGATACGTTCTACTGTATCTCTGGTTTCTACCTCATTGATCTCTGCTCTAATCTTGATTATTTCCCTTCTGACGTGTGGGGTTGGTTTGATTTGTTGTTGATTCTCCAGTTCTTTAAGGCGTAGAGACAGCTGGTGTATTCTGGATTTTTCAATTTTTTTGAGGAAGGCTTGGATGGCTATGTATTTCCCCCTTAGGACCGCCTTGGCTGTATCCCATAGGTTTTGGAGTGAAGTGTCTTCATTCTCATTGGTTTCCATAAATTGTTTAAGTTCTTCTTTGATCTCTTGGTTGATCCAAGCATTCTTAAGCAAGGTGGTCTTTAGCTTCCAGGTGTTTGAGTTCTTTCTGAACTTTTCCTTGTGATTGAGCTCCAGTTTCAAAGCATTGTGATCTGAGAATATGCAGGGAATAATCTCAGTCTTTTGGTAGATTGAGCCCTAATTTGTGACCCAGTATGTGGTCTATTCTGGAGAAGGTTCCATGTGCACTTGAGAAGAATGAGTTGTTTTAGGGTGGAATGTTCTGTATATATCTATGAGGTCCATCTGGTGGAATGTGTCATTCAATGCTCTTATTTCTTTATGGATTTTCTGCTTTGATGATCTGTCTATTTCTGAGAGAGGCGTATTAAGATCTCCTACTATTAATGTATTCATATCAATATGACTCTTTATCTTGATTAATAGTTTTCTTATGTAATTGGCTGCTCCCATATTGGGGGCGTAGATATTTACAATTGTTAGATCATCTTGGTGGATAGTCCCTTTAAGAATTATGTAGTGTCCTTCTGTATCTCTGACTACCGTCTTTAGCTTAAAATCTCATTTATCTGATATGAGAATCACTACCCCGGCCTTCTTTTGAGGCCCATTGGCATGAAAGATGCTTCTCCATCCCTTCACTTTCAGTCTGGGTGTATCCTTAGGTTCAAAATGGGTCTCTTGTAGACAACACATGGATGGGTCCTGTCGTTTTATCCAATCTGCAACCCTGTGTCATTTTACGGGCGCATTTAGGCCATTCACATTGAGAGTGATTATTGAGAGATACGTTTTTATTGACATTGTGTTATCTTTGAAGTCTTTCCTTCTGTCTATTGTCTCTATATTTCTGTTCAATGCTATTCTTAGGGTTTTTCCTCTTTTATAGAACCCCCCTTAATATTTCTTGCAGTGTCAGCTTGGTGGTTGCATAGTCTTTTAAGCCTTGGGGGTCTTGGAAACTCTTTATCTCTCCATCCATTTTGAATGTCAGTCTTGCTGGATAAAGTATTCTTGGCTGCATGTTCTTCTCATTTAGTGCCGTGAATATATCTTGCCAGCCCTTTCTGGCTTGCCAGGTCTCTGTGGATAGTTCTGACGTTATTCTGATGAGCTTTCCTCTGTATGTAAGGAGCTTCTTTGTCCTAGCGGCTTTCAGGAGATTGTATCTACAATTATGATTCCTCAATTTTACTATGAGATGCCTGGATGTTTTTTTGGAATTTATAATCTTGGGGGGAGACCTTTCTACTTCTAGTACATGAACACTTGTTCCATTCGCAAGATTGGGAAAATTTTCATGAAGAACTTGTTCCACTATATCTTCTAGACTTCTTTCTTTCTCCTCCCCTTCAGGGATTCCAATAATTCTGACGTTGGAACGTTTCATGGCATCATTTATTTCCCTGATTCTGTTTTCGTGGCTTCTAAGCTGTTTGTTCCAGGCTTCCTCCTGACCCTTTCTCTCTATCTGTTTGTCCTCCAGATCACTAATTCTATCTTCTTTCTCAGTTACCCTAGCTTTTAGAGAATTTAGATTAGATTGGAACTCATTGAGAGCCTTGTGAACCTCATCCCTGGTGGCCTTCAGCTCTGCCCTAACATTATGAACATCATCCCTGGTCGCTTTCAATTCTGCCTTAATCAATTCCGTTTGGTCATCCATGGCTTTCTCCAGCCTAGCTATTGCCTGGATAATTGTTAGCCTGAATTCTCTTTCCGACATATTGTCTATGTTGATAGCCGTTAGCTCTGTTGTGGAAGGCCCATCCTCTGTATTTTTCTTCTGTTGGGGATTCCTCCTCCTAGTCATTCTGGTGAGAGATGACTGGATAGATGTAGCTGGATGTATCGACCGTGGTGCAGTCAAGATGCACCCTGGAACACTTCTGAGCACTCAGGATTCCCCACCCAAACGAGAGAAAAAAGAAAAGAAAAAGAAAAAAGAGAGAGAGAGAGAGACAGGAAAAAAAAGGGAAGATAAAAGAGAAGGTTCAGCCCAAATGGGCCCCAGGGTAAGATTTATGACGTATACAAACAAAAACAAACAAACAAAAAGACTGATAAAAGTATATGACGAGAGAAAAAATATATATATATATGCAAAAAAAGGAGGAGCCTCGTCAAGAAGAACCCCAAGTATAAGATTTATATACTATCAGGACAAACATAAATACACAGAGACACTGGCAGAAGAAAAAGATGGGTGCATGGTTATAGATTCTCAGTGTGGGCGAGAAAGGTTATTTTGATTCTTCCTGGATGTATCTTGATATCTTTGTTAAAGGACTGAACTTTCCTAAGAAAAAGGGGGATTAAAAATTGGTTCACCTATAGGGTTAGCATTGATTGGAGAAAGGGGGTTACCTTGAAGTTTAACTCTATATGAATATTAGAAAATAAAAATAAAAAAGGAATAAACTGGACTAAACTAAACTAAAATTTTTTTAAAAAAATTAAAATATAAAAAAGCAAAAGAAAAACACATGTGTATGTATCAAAAAATTCAGGTTAGAAGTTTATTATGGAATTTGATGTACTGGACATCTCACTCTGATGGTAAATAGGTAAAAAAATTATCTATATAAAAAAAGAAAAAAAATGAACCAGAATAGTGGGAATGAGTTAAAAGTAAAAGTTGTATCTATGAAGTAGTGGTGGTTGTTCTCTTGTAGTCTTTTTTAATTTTCCTTCCTGATTTGTTTTCTGGGGGAGGGGGCTGCCACGTGGGTTTTCAGTCAGTGATGTTCCCTGAGTTAAGTCCTCCAGCCCCCCTCAAGGGGGTGGGCTCTGAGGAAAACGGTTTTTTCAGACTTTTGTTCTCTGGAGGTTTTTATGTTTGTTCACTTCTTTTCTCTCACCTTGACAGCTTTTGATGGTTTTTGGAGGTTTAGAGGAAAACTAACTGCACCCCGACCTCCCTCTCAGAGAGAAGCCTCAGTCTGCTCCCCTGCAGGTGCTGCAGCCGCTGGGCCCCTGGCAGAGCAGGTTCTGACTCGCCGTCCCTGGAGACGCAGGATCTCCTGCTTGTATGCAAAACCACAGCAGCGGTGGCTGTCTGGGCAGCTCCAGACCGCCAGAGAGGTTCCAAGCAGCAATTGCACACTGAGATTTTCCCGCTGGCCAGGGCTGGGACTGCCTGGTCTTTCCAGGTCTAAGGGTGCAGGGCTTGCGCGCACCTCTCCCAGGGGAGGTTGTGGGGTGCGGGCGTCTCCAGCTCTAGGACGGCGGGGGTCTCAGAGCACCAGGCTGGGCGTTCGTGCACCCCTCTCAGGGGAGGGTGAGGCGCACATGCGCGTATCTCAGGCAAGGTGCACTTTCAGCCGTCTGGTGTGGCTCCCAGCCCCTCACGGAAGCCAGACTCCACTCGTTCTCGGGTGCGCTGGCGGCTCAGGGACCAAGACCTGGTTTCTCCGCTGCACTCTCTGGCTCATCGCCAGGGGAGGCTGTCCTGGGTCTGGGGACTTAAGCCCCTGCCCCTAGCCGCCCCAATTCCCACAATTTCCCCCTGCAATCCTTTGCTCTTTTGAGTGCTTCCAACCAGACTCGAAGTTAATGCTGGTCCCCAGACGCAGGGCACTCTCGTATTGGGGTATTATTTTCCAATCGGTCGCCTCTGGTGGCTCCCTCCCCCTTTTGTTTATCTTCCGATATCAGTCCGACGTTCCCACTCCACTTTACCTGCCCACTGGCATCTTCTGCCCCCCGTAGAGATCCAGACGTGTATAATTCTGATCTCAGGCTGATTTCATGGGTGATCGGAGTTCTTTGGTAGGTAATCACCTCACTTTAGGGTACAGGTTGAAAAGGCGCCTCCTCCTACTTCCCCACCATCTTGTCTCCCCCTTCTGCCCATTTTTTAATATGATTGTCTGTTTTGTGTGTGTTGAGTTTGAGGATTTCTTTATAGGTCCTGGATATCAACCTTTTGTCTGTACTGTCATTTGCAAATATCTTCTCCCATTCCGTGGATTGCCTCTTTGTTTTGTTGACTGTTTCCTTTGCTGCGCAGAAGCTTTTGGTCTCGATGAAGTCCCAAAAGTTCATTTTCACTTTTGTTTCCTTTGCCTTTGGAGACATATCTTGAAAGAAGTTGTTGTGGCTGATATCGAAGAGGTTACTGCCTATGTTCTCCTCTAGGATTCTGATGGATTCCTGTCTCACGTTGAGGTCTTTTATCCATTTCGAGTTTATCTTTGTGTATGGTGTAAGAGAATGGTTGAGTTTCATTCTTCTACATATAGCTCTCCAGTTTTCCCAGCACCATTTATTGAAGAGACTTTTTTTCCACTGTATATTTTTTCCTGTTTTGTCGAAGATTGTTTGACCATAGACTTGAGGGTCCATATCTGGGCTCTCTACTCTGTTCCACTGGTCTATGTGTCTGTTTTTATGCCAGTACCCTGCTGTCTTGGTGATCACAGCTTTGTAGTAAAGCTTGAAATCAGGTAACGTGATGCCGCCAGTTTTATTTTTGTTTTTCAACATTTCCTTAGCAATTCGTGGTCTCTTCTGATTCCATACAAATTTTAGGATTATTTGCTCCAGCTCTTTGAAAAATACTGGTGGAATTTTCATCGGAATGGCATTAAAAGTATGGATTGCTCTAGGCAGTATAGACATTTTAACAATATTTATTCTTCCCATCCAAGAGCTTTGAATGGTCTTCCATCTTTTTGTGTCTTCTTCAATTTCTTTCATGAGTGTTTTGTAGTTCCTTGAGTACAGATCCTTTACCTCTTTGGTTAGGTTTATTCCCAGGTATCTTATGGTTCTTGCTGTAGTAAATGGAATTGATTCTCTAATTTGCCTTTCTGTATTTTCATTGTTAGTGTATAAGAAAGCAACTGATTTCTGTACATCGACTTTGTATCCTGCCACATTACTGAATTGCTGTATGAGTTCTAGTAGTTTGGGGGTGGAGTCTTTGGATTTTCCATATAAAGTATCATGTCATCTGCGAAGAGGGAGAGTTTGACTTCTTCATTGCCAATTTGGATACCTTTATTTCTCTTTGTTGTCTGATTGTTGTTGTTAGGACTTCTAATACTATGTTGAACAAGAGTGGTGAGAGTGGGCATCCTTGTCGTGTTCCTGATCTCAACGGGAAGGCTGTCAGCTTTTTCCCATTGAGGATGATATTTGCTGCGGGTCTTTCATAGATAGATTTTATGAAGTTCAGGAATGTTCCCTCTATCCCTATACTTTGAAGCGTTTTAATCAGGAACGGATGCTGGATTTTGTCAAATGCTATTTCTGCATCAATTGAGAAGACCATGTGGTTCTTCTCTCTTCTCTTATTGATTTGTTTTATCACATTGATTGATTTGTGAATGTTGAACCATCCTTATAACCGAGGGATGAATCCCACTTGGTCATGATGGATAATCTTTTTAATGTTCTGTTGCATCCTATTTGCTAGGATCTTGTTGAGAATCTTGGCATCCATATTCATCAGGGATATTGGTCTGAAATTCTCCTTTTTGGTGGGTTCTTTGCCTGGTTTGGGGATCAAGATAGTGCTGGCTTCATAAAAAGAGTCTGGAAGTTTTCCTTCTGCTTCAATTTTTTGAAACAGCTTCAAGAGAATAGGTATTATTTCTTCTACAGTTTCAACTGTGTCAAGAGTCTGTCCTTATGCAAACTTCCGCCCTGACGTTTGAAGCATTTTCAAAAGATGTAGGCAGTTTGGATGGACAGAGATCATGCTTTCCCAGTGTAAGTGTTAGTAGCCTGAGAATAGTACCATGCACTTAATTCACAGTATCAGTACTGTTCAGAGACTGACTATCTTCTTTCCTGAAGTGAAAAGCATTTCAACTAACGTGTACAAGCCTGAAGGACATTAACGAAATGAAGCCCTTCTTATTGACACAGCACACTGCAAAGGAAATGTCTTTCAATGAATGTGTGCTCTTTGGGCTATAGGGGCGCTTGAGGCTATGTGTAAAAATGTAATGAGACTCCGATACACGTAACCCTGATCATGCAACTCTGAGTAGAATGCACATTTCAATGAACTTCTGGATGCCAGGAAACAGCCTCCTCAAACATGTGTGGGGGAGCCTTAGGGAACTGCCCTATGCTCAACTCTGAAACACAAGAATTTTTCGAAGAAGATCTTCTTTCATGAACTTGGAGGTGCTCAAGTGATGAGATGAGCAGAGTCACACATCCTGAATGTTTCTGCACGTACATGTTTGGTGTGAAAGCCCTGACTCTGAGAAAGAGCACTGAGAGGAGAGTGCTATAAATGACACCCGAATCCTGTCACTGAGAAAGCATTCTACTGTGATGGGTGATAACCTTGATTCTGAGACAGAACACAGAACTGGAACCTCCTTCACTGGACCATAGAAGCACACCTCAAAAGTGGTTGCAGAAACAGAAGGAAGTGCTATAAGGAACATGATGGCAGGGAAACAGAAACAGAAACTAAACTCCCTTTCCAAAGGGTATGCTAAAGCGTGAGGCAAGTGCTGTGCACTCAGAGAAACCTATTGGTTCAGAAAGTAAATTGCAACCAGGAGCATATGTCATGGTGACAGAGGACGTTTCAGATAAACATGTGGCATTTCTAAAGAAAGCACCGTGCATGGAACTCTGAGACACAAGGCAATGCTCAAAGCATCTTCTGACTAGTGTCTGGCTATAGGACGATATGGAATTTCTCAAGTTAGGTGAGGGAGCATGATTAGAGAGCACTCCAAAAGAACACGGCTGCAAAACTTCTTTCAAGCAATCTTTATTTTTGGGAAGACACAAGCGTTTTCAACACGTGTGCCCATGCCTGAGGAAGGAGCCACGGACCAATTTTGGAGAGAAAAAGGCTGTAAGTCAAATGCCAACTTTCATGAACGTTTGGTGAAAGTACACAAGCTACCTAGGATAACTTCTCAGAAAGCAAACAACTTTTGTGGAACGGTCCTTCAGTTGGCCAATTCTCGCTCAAAGAATGAAGCAGCTGGGAAATTGTTGGTGAGCATGAAGGAAGACGACCCTTCTATTTGTCTCTGAGAAACGAATGGGCGGGCTGCATCGCTCAACTACTGTCTTATTTCCTGAGGCTAGAAGAGGTTTCAAATATATTCACAGAGATGAAAGACTATGCTATATGCCCATAGCTCAAAGACAACACATGGCTGAGCAAACTAATTTCAAGGACCTCTACTTACATGAGGATAGACGTGTTTCCGAGGGGTGAAACTTGTGAAAGTGGAAGGAGAGCTTACTTTTGCTTGTAGAGAAAGAAGGAGGTGCTCAGGCTGCCAGCTTCAACAAATGTCTTGGGTCCATCACATTCTGCCAACAGGACACAAGGTGTTTGTGGAGTGTGCTGTAGAACGGTTTTGAAAGGGTGTGTTGGAGGAGATAAATGACGGGCTCTAGGCTTTACGTTTCAGCACTGTCAGGTCCAACAGCTTCAAAGTTAGTACAGACTCAATCTTGCCAAGAGTCCGTCCTTATGCATACTCCCTTCCTGTCATTTGCAGCATTTTCTGCAAATGTAGAGAGTTGGGTCGGCCCCAGGTCTGTCTCTGCCCAGGTACAATTCAGAAGCCTAAGAATAGTGCCACGTGCTTCACTCACAGGTTCAAAATGGTCCAGAAACCGTCTTTGTTCTATCTTCTTTCCTGAAGTGAAAAGCCATTGCAACTAAGATGTGCACACCTGAAGAACATTCACTAAACCAAGCTCGTTCTAGAGTCACAGCACACTGAAGAGAAAAATGTCATTCAATAAACTGGTGCTCTCTGAACTATAGGCACTTTTCCGGCCATGTGCCAAAACACACGGAAATGCCTCTCCACGAATCCAGATCGGGCAACTCTGAGTCGAATGCACCTATCAATGAACATCTTGGTAGAGGCAAATCTGCCTCCTCCAATGGCTGTGTGGAAGCCTTAGGGAAATGCGCTCTGCTCAACTCTGGGAACGAAGATGCTTTCCACTAAGGTCTCCTTTCACGCACCTGGAAGGGTTCCATTGAAGAGACCCACAGAATCCCACATCCCGCAAGTTACTGCCTGGACCTGCTGGATGTGAAGGCCTTGACACCGAGAAAGAGCACTGAGAGCAGAGTGCTACAGACGTAGCCTGCATTCTGCCGCACTGAGTAGAGTGCGCTCTACTGTGATGTGCGATACTCCGGATTCTGAGACAGAACAAAGACTTCAAACTATCTTCACTGCACGATAGCAGCACATCCCCCAACGCGGGTGCAGACCGAGAAAGAAGCACGACGGTGGGGGAACAGAAACAGAAATGAAACTCCCTTTCCACAGTGTATGGGAAAGCGTACGGCAAAGTCTAGGCACTCAGAGAAATCTGTTGGTTCAGAATGGAACTCACAACCAAGGGCCTATGTCCTGGTGATGGAGGACACTTCAGATAAATGTGTGGCAGTGCCAAAGAAAGTTCCGCGGATGGAACTCTGAGAAACAAGGCAGTGCACCAAGCGTCTTCTGACTGACATTTAGATATGGGATGAGAGGTGCATGTCATAAGGTAGATGAGGGAGCCAACGAAGATCCACACGTTGAAACAGCACACAGTAATTACACGGCAGAGAAACTGCTTTTCCAGACAAATTTGCTTTTGGGAAGACTCAAGCATTTTCAACATGCGTGCTTGAAACGTCGTGAGGGAAATGTGCCTTTGGAGGGACTCACGACAGTTTTGAGACTGTCAAAATATGGAATCTTTTGGAACTGACTGTGTTGAAAACATGAGAGTCTCTTGGAGCGGTCTATCTCGGACATCCATACCGGTGACTACAGGAAGGTCTGTGTTCAGTGAAACTTCTTTAGATGGACACCAATTCATGGCAGTTTCTTCCCAGTTGAGGAAAGAAGATAGCAGCGGGACGGACACTGGGCAGTTTGGATACTCTGAGTTAAGTTCAGGCTATGGCTCTTAGGCTTCCAAAACGTATATTGGCAAAGCATGACCTCTGGTCATCCATACTGTCTACCTCGGTCAAAAACGCTTCAAACGGCTTGAGGGAAGTGTGCTTTAGGACGGACTCAAGAATGTTTTCAGACTGTCTAAACATGGAAGCTGTTGGAACTGACTGTGATGAAAACATGAAGAGTCGCGTACAGGGCCCTAGTCTCAGATGTCCATAAAGGGTGAATATAGGAAGGTCTGTGTTCAGTGAAAGTCCTTCAGGTGGACACCCATTCGTGGCAGTGTCTTCCCAGTTGAGGAAAGAAGATAGAACAAGGGCGGACTCTGGGCAGGTTGGTTACTGTGAGTTAAGTACAGACTAAGGCTCTTAGGCTTCCAAAATGTATACTGGAAGAGCATGACCTGTGGTCAGCCCAACTGTCTATCTCTGTCGAAAATGCTTCAAACGTCCTGAGTGAAGTGTGCTTTAGGACGGAATCACGACAGTTTTGAGACTGTCAAAACATGGAAGCTGTGGGAACTGACTGTGTTGACAACATGAAGAGTTGCGTTCAGGGCCCTAGTCTCGGAAGTCCATACCGGTGACCATAGGAAGATCTGTGTTCAGTGAAACTTCTTCAGGCAGACACCCATTTGTGGCAGTGTCTTCCCAGGTGAGGAAAGAAGATAGAACAAGGACGGACTCAGGACAGGTTGGATACTGTGAGCTAAGTGCAGGCTACGGTGCTTAGACTTCCAAAACGTATCCTGGAAGAGCATGACCAGTGGTCATCCCCACTCTCTACCTCTGTCAAAAACGCTTGAAACGTTGTGAGGGAAGAGTGCTTTTGGACTGAGTAGCAACAGTTTTGAGACTGTCAAAATATGGAAGTTGTGGGAAATGACTGTGTTGAAAACATGAAGTGTCACATACAGGGCCCTCCCTAGTCTCGAACGTACATGCTGGTGACAATAGGAAGGTCTGTGCTCAGTGAAACTCCTTCAGGCAGACACGCATTGGTGGCAGTGTCTTCCAGGTGAGGAAAGAAGATAGAAGAAGGACAGATTCAGGGCGGATTGGATACTGTGAGGCTACCCAAGCTTGAACACCCAACCTAGGGTTAGGGTTAGGTCGTAGGGGAATGGCAGCCTTGATTTGCTGGGAAGGTGGTGACCCATCCCATGGCCACAGTTGAGGTCATGTGTCTGCAGGACCGTAAGACTCCTGATTCCTAGTCTTTGGAGGGCCTAAAGTAGGGGTGGGTGCCGGGAGGCATGCAGGTTTCCTCCGCTCTGCAGGTTCAGCACATTTCTAAAGGGCATGGTTTCTGAATGGGATCAGGTGACATCATGGGGTGCAGCTCAGTGGTCCCGCATCTCGGTTGACCAGGTGTCGGAGGATGGAAGCCTGAACACGCAAGCTGGGCCAGGGTTTGTAGTAGGGTTAGTGTTAGGCTTAGGGTTAGTGTTATGTCTTCGGGACAAGGCATGTCGAATCTGACAGCACATATAAGGGCTCAACCAAGGGCTGAGTGGAGGGTGGGAGTCAGGAGGCTTGTAAGGCCCTGGGCGTTTAGCCTGGAGGGGCAAAGATGTCGAGAAAACTCCAAGGAAACATATGGCTTTCTCCCCCACTGAGGCTCTGAGTAGCACCCAATGTAACCGTTTCATCCTGGCTGAGAAGCTGAGTCCTGCCATCAGTCTGATGCTCCCATCCATGGGAGGAACTGGGTGTCAGGCCTCTGGAGTCCAGAGCCTGAATCCCCAACCTAGAGTTAGGGTTTGGTTCCGGGAGACTGGCAGACCTGCTGTGTCAGTGCAGAGTCAGGCTCTCCAGAGGGCTGAGTTGAGGGCGTCACTCTGGCGGCCCATCAGGCTCCGGGATGGTGGTGTGGGGGTCCTCGGAAAGTGTGGGTGGCTTTCCGGGGCAGGCAGGTTTCTCCTGCCATGAGGATCCTGCACAGGGCCCAATGGCACAGTTTTCTCATGGCAGGCACCCAGAGTCCCGCGTTGTAAAGAAGGAGCCCCAAAATGGAGGGCTCCCGGGCCAGGCCATCCAATAAGGAAGTCTGAAGAAGCACCCTACGGTTAGGGTTACTCCAATGGGGCATTACAGGCCCCATCTGCTCACGCTGAGGTGGCCTCGCCCTAGGGCGGAGTTGAGGGCTTGTGTCTGCACGATCGTCAGACTCCTGGTTCGTGGTCCTGGTGGGTGCCAACGTGGCTGTGGCCCAAGGGATGCATGCAGGTTTCTCATGCTCTGCGGGTTTAACTCATTTCTAAAGCGCTTGCTTACCTAGTAGGATCCAGTGCAATAGTGTGGTGCAGTACAGGGCTCCCCCGTCTGGATAGTTTGGGAACCAGGCCTCTGAGGTCAGAAACATGAACACCCAACCTGTGCTTTGGGCTAGGGTTCGGGTTAGGATTAGGGTTCTGTCTTCGGACAAGTCATGTCGGATCTGGCAACATAGACATGGGCTCAGCCAAGGGCTGACTGGAGGGCGGGACTCAGGAGGATCCTCAGGCCCTGGGCTTTTGGCCTGGAGGGGCAAAGAGGGTGGGAATGGCCTCAGGGGAGATGCTGGTTTCTACATCTCAGAGGATATTAGGTGGCCCCGAATGAAACGGTTCCCTTCTGGCTGAGCGGATGAGACATGCTGTCAGTCTGATGCTCCCATCCATGGGAGGAATTGGGTGTTCCAACCTCTGGGGTCCAGAGGCTGAACATGCAACCATGGGTTTGGGTTTGGTACTGGGAGAATGGCAGGCCTGATGTGCCAGTGCGGTGTCAGGCTCTCCACAGGGCTGAGTTGAGGGCAATGCTCTGGCAGCCCATCAGACCCCGCAACTGTGGTGTGGGGGGTCCTTGGAAGGTGTCGGTGGCTTGAGGGGGCATGGAGGTTTCTCCCGCCAAGAGGGTTCTGCACAGCACCCAGTGGCACAGTTTCCATGTGGGTGGCAGCCAGAGGCCTGCATTGTGAATACGGGTTCCCCAGGCTGGAGGGCTAGGGAGCCCGGTCCCTGGGGACAGAAGCCTCAACAACCAACTTAGGGTTTGGGTTAGGTCGTATGGGAATGGCAGCCCCAATTTGCTGGCGCCGTGGTGACGCATCCCAAGGCCTCAGTTGAGGGCGTGTGTCTGCAGGACCGTGAGCCTCCTGATTCCTGGTGTAAAGGTCTAAAGGGCATGGTTTCCTCATGGGATCAGGTGACATCATGGGGTGCAGCTAAGTGGTCGCCCAACTGGGTTGACCAGGCTTCTGAGGACGGACACCTGGACACGCAAGCTGGGCTAGGGTTCGCAGTAGGCTTAGTGTTAGGCTTCGGGTTAGGGTTATGTCTTTGGGACAAGGCATGTCGAATCCGCCAGCGCAGATGAGGGCTCCCCCAAGGGCTGAGTGGAGGGTGGCAGTCAGGAGGCTCGTCCGGCCCTGGGCGTTTGGCCTGGAGGGGCAGCAATGGCAGGGCAACACCAGGGGAACATGCTGCTTTCTCCCGCTCTGAGGCTCTGAGCTAGCACCCAATGAAAAGGTTTGCTCCTGGCCGAAGAGGCTGAGTCCTGCCGTCAGTCCGATGCTCCCATCCATGGGAGGAACTGGGCGTCAGGCCTCTGGAGTCCAGATCCTGAGCACCCATCCTAGGATTAGGGTTTGGTTCTGGGAGAATGGCAGAGCTGATGTGTCAGTGCAGAGTCAGGCTCTCCAGAGGGCTTAGTTGAGGGCGTTCCGGGATTGTGGTGTGGGGGGTCCTTGGCAGGTGTGGGTGGCTTTATAGGTCAGGCAGTCTTCTCCCGCCATGAGGGTCCTACACAGGGGACCAATGGCACAGTTTCCTCGTGGGTGGCTCCCAGAGTCCTGTGTTGTGAAGAAGGAGTGCCCAAACTGGAGGGCTCCCGGGCCAGGCCACCGGGGATGGAAGTCTGCAGAAGCACCCTAGGGTTAGGGTTAGGGTTCGGGTTAGGCTGACGGGGCATGGTAGGCCCGATCTGCCCATGGCCTCTCCCTAGGGCTGAGTTGAGGGCTTGTGTCTGCAGGATCGTCAGACTCGTGGTTCGTGGTCCTGGTGGGCTCCTCACTTGACTGTGGCCCTAGAGATGCCTGCAGCTTTCTCTTGTTCTGCGGGTTCAGCTCATTTCTAAAGGGCAGGCTTTCCTACAGGCATCGAGTTCAATGGTGCAGTGCCACTCAGGGTTCCGCCACCTGGACAGTTTGCCAACCAGGCCTTGAGGACGGAAGCCTGAGCACCCAACTTGGGCTTCAGGGTAGGGGACGGGTTCGGGTTCAGGTTCGAGTTAGGGTTCTGTCTTCGGGACAAGGCATGTCGAATCTGGCAACACAGAGATGGGCTCAGCCAAGGGCTGAGTGGAGGGTGGGACTCAGGAGGCTCCTCAGGCCCTGGGTTTGGGGCCTGGAGGGGGCAAAGAGGGTGGGAATGGCCTCTGGGGAGCATGCTGGTTTCTACGTCTCTGAGGGTATTAGACAGCCCTGAAGGAAATGGTTTCCTCCTGGCTGAGCGTCTGAGTCCTGCCGTCAGTCTGATGCTCCCATCCATGGGAGGAACTGGGTGACAGGCCTCTGGAGTTCAGAGCCTGAACACGCAACCTAGGGTTAAGGTTTGGTTCTGGGAGAACGGCAGAGCTGATGTGCCAGTGCAGAGTCAGGCTATCCAGAGGGTTGAATTGAGGGCGTAGCTCTTTGGGCCCCTCAGTCTCTGGGATTGTGGAGTGGGGGGGGGGTCCTCGGAAGGTGTGGGTGATTTTATGGGGCAGGCAGGCTTCTCCCTCCATGAGGGTCCTGCACAGGGCCCAATGGCACAGTTTCCTCGTGCGTGGCTCCCAGAGTCCTGTGTTGTGAAGAAGGAGTCCCCAAACTGGAGGGCTCCCGGGCCAGGCCACCGGGGAAGGAAGTCTGCAGAAGCAGTCTAGGGTTAGGGTTAGGGTTAAGGTTAGGCGGACGGGGCATGGCAGGACCGATGTGCCCGCGCAGAGGTGGACTCTCCCTAGGGCTGAGGTGAGGGCTTGTGTCTGCAGGATCGTCAGACTTCTGGTTCATGGTCCTGGTGGGCGCCTCACGTGGCTGTGGCCCAAGGGATGCCTGCAGCTTTCTCTTGATCTGCGGGTTCAGCTCAGTTCGATAGGGCAGGCTTTCCTACTGGCATCCAATGCAATGGTGCGGTGCAGCTCAGGGATCCGCCACCTGGACAGTTTGCCAACCAGGTCTCTGAGGAAGGAAGCCTGAGCACCCAACCTGGCTTCACGTTCGGGTTCGGGTTATGGTAGGATTCTGTCTTCGGGACAAAGCCATGTCAGATCTAGCAACACAGAGATGGGCTCAGCCAAGGGCTGAGTGGAGAGCGGGACTCAGGAGGCTCCTCAGGCCCTGGGATTGGAGCCTGGAGGGGGCAAAGAGGGTGGGAATGGCCTCTGGGGAGCATGCTGGTTTCTACGTCTCTGAGGGTATTAGACAGCCCCGAAGGAAACAGTTTCCTCCTGGCTGAGCGGCTGAGTCCTGCCGTCAGTCTGATGCTCCCATACATGGGAGGAATTGGGTGTTCAGGCCTCTGGGGTCCAGAGGCTGAACACCCAGCCTAGGGTTAGGGTTTGGTCCTGGGAGAATGGCAGGCCTGATGTGTCAGTGCGGAGTCAGGCTCTCCAGAGGGCTGAGTGGAGGGCGTTGCTCTGGCGGCCAGTCAGGTCCCAGGATTGTGGTGTGGGGGGTCCTCAGAAGGGGTCGCAGGCTTGAGGGGGCATGGAGGTTTCTCCTGCCAGCAGGGTTCTGCACAGCGCCCAATGGCACAGTTTCCACGTGGGTGGCAGCCAGAGGCCTGCATTGTGAAAATGGGTTGCTCAGGCTAGAGGGCTAGGGAGCCGGGCCTGTGGGGACAGAAGCCTCAACACCCAACCTAGGGTTAGGGTTAGGACGTAGGGGAGTGGCAGCGCCAATTTGCTGGCGCGGTGATGACCCATCCCAAGGCCTCAGTTGAGGGAGTGTCTGCAGGACCGTGAGCCTCCTGATTCCTGGTCTTTGGGGCGCCTGAAGTGGGGGTGGCCTCTGGGAGGCACACAGGTTTCCTCTGCTCTGCGCAGTCAGCACATTTCTACAGGGCATGGTTTCCTCATGGGATCAGGTGACATCATGGGATGCAGCACAATGGTTCCCCCATCTGGTTTGACCAGGCGTTGGAGGACGGACGCCTGGACACCTAAGTTGAGCTACGGTTCGTAGTAGGCTTAGTGTTAGGTGTAGGGTTAGGGTTATGTCTTCGGGACAAGGCATGTCCAATCCGCCAGCACAGATGAGAGCTCCCCTAAGGGCTGAGTGGAGGGTGGCAGTCAGGAGGCTCGACAGGCCCCGAGCGTATGGCCTGAGGGGCAGCGATGGCGGGCCAACACCAGGGGAACATGCTGCTTTCTCCCGCTCTGAGGCTCTGAGCTAGCACCCAATGAAACGCTTTCCTCCTGGCCGAGAGGCTGAGTCCTGCCATCAGTCTGATGCTCCCATCCATGGGAGGAACTGGGTGACAGGCCTCTGCAGTCCAGAGCCTGAACACACAACCTAGGGTTGGGTTTGGTTCTGGGAGAATGGCAGAGCTGATGTGTCAGTGCAGAGTCAGGCTCTCCAGAGCCTGAACTGAGGGCGTTGCTCTGGGGGCTCCTCAGGCTCCGGGATTGTGATGTCAGTGGGTCCTCGGCAGGTGTGGGTGGCTTTATAGGGCAGACAGGCTTCTCCCTCCATGAGGGTCCTGCACAGGGGCCCAATGGCACAGTTTCCTCGTGGGTGGCTCCCAGAGTCCTGTGTTGTAAAGAAGGAGTCCCCAAACTGGAGGGCTCCTGGGCCAGGCCACCAGGGACGGAAGTCTGCAGAAGCAGTCTAGGGTTAGGGTTAGGGTTAAGGTTAGGCTGGCGGGGCATGGCAGGCCCGATCTGCCCACGCTGAGGTGACCTCTCCCTAGGGCTGAGTTGAGGGCTTGTGTCTGCAGGATCGTCAGACTTCTGGTTCATGGTCCTGGTGGGCGCCTCACGTGGCTGTGGCCCAAGGGATGCCTGCAGCTTTCTCCTGATCTGCGGGTTCAGCTCATTTCTAAAGGGTAGGCTTTCCTACTGGCATCCAGTGCAATGGTGCGGTGCCACTCAGGGCTCCGCCACCTGGACAGTTTGCCCACCAGGCCTCTGAGGACGGAAGCCTGAGCACCCAACCTGGGCTTCGGTTTCCGGTTCTGGTTCGGATTCTGGTTAGGGTTCTGACTTTGGGACAAGGCATGTTGGATCTGGCAACACAGAGATGGGCTCAGAGAAGGGTTGAGTGGAGGGCAGGACTCAAGAGGCTCCTCAGGCCCTGGTTTTGGGGCCTGAAGGGGGCAAAGAAGGCAGGAATGGTCTCAGGGGAGCATGCTGGTGTCTACGTCTCTGAGGGTATTAGACAGCCCCGAAGGAAACGGTTTCCTCCTGGCTGAGCGGCTGAGTCCTGCCGTCAGTCTGATGTTCCCATCCATGGGAGGAATTGGGTGTTCAGGCCTCTGGGGTCCATTAGCTGAACACCCAGCCTAGGGTTAGGGTTTGGTCCTGGGAGAATGGCAGGCCGGATGTGCCAGTGGGGAGTTAGGCTCTGGGGAGGTCTGATTTGAGGGCGTTGCGCTGGCGGCCCGTCAGGCCCCGGGATTTTGGTGTGTGGGGTCCTTGGAAGTTGTCGGTGGCTTGAGGGAGCATGGAGGTTTCTCCTGCCAGCAGGGATCTGCACAGCGCCCAATGGCACAGTTTCCACGTGGATGGAAGCCAGAGGCCTACATTGTGAATACTGTGTCCCCAGGAATTAGGGCTAGGAAGCCAGGCCTGTGGGGACAAAAGCCTCAACAACAAACCAAGGGTTAGGCTTAGGTCGTAGGAGAGTGGCAGAGCCGATTTGCTGGTGCGGTGGTGACCAATCCCAAGGCCTCAGTTGAGGGCGTGTGTCTGCAGGACCGTGAGCCTCCTGATTCCTGGTCTTTGGGGTGCTTGAAGTGGGGGGTGGGATCCGGGAGGCACGCAAGTTTCCTCTGCTCCGCTGGGTCAGGACATTTCTACAGGGCATGGTTTCCTCATGAGATCAGGTAACATCATGGGATGCAGCTCAGTGGTCCCCCATCTGGGTTGACCAGGCATCGGAGGACTGACGCCTGGACACCGAAGTGGGGCTAGGGTTTGTAGTAGGCTTAGTGTTAGGTTTCGGGTTAGGGTTATATCATCGGGACAAGGCATGTGGAATCCGCCAGCGCAGATCAGGGCTCCCCCAAGGACAGAGTGGAGGGCAGGAGTCAGGAGGCTGGTCAGGCCCCGGGCATGTTGCCTGGAGGGCATCAATGGCGTGCCAACCCCAGGAGAACATGCTACTTTTTCATACTCTGAAGCTCTGAGGTAGCACCCAATGAAACGGATTCCTCCTGGCCGAGACGTAGAGCCCTGTGGTCAGTCTGATGTTCCCATCCATGGGAGGAACTGGGCGTGAGGTCTCTGAAGATCATAGTATCCAAACAGCACCGAATCCGACCTTGTTCTATCTTCCTCCCTCCCCGGGGAAGGCACTGCCCCGAATGTGTGTCTGCCTGAAGGAGGTTCACTGAACACAGCCTTTCCTATGGTCACTGGTAGGGACTGCCGTGATTAGGGCCCTGAACGCGACTCCGTGTTCCAAGACCGTAGTTCCCTGAGCTTCTACGTTTCCCCCCTTTCCAAACTCTTGCGACTCCTTCCTTAAGCACACTACTCTCACGACGTCTGGAGCGTTAGCCAAAGAGGTAGTGCGTTGGGAGGAGACAGGTCATGCTGTTCCAGTGGACGCTTCGGAAGCCCAAGCGCCGTAGCCTGCACTTCACTCGCAGTATCCAACAAACTGGGAGTCCGTCCTTGTTCTCTCGTCTTTCCTCAACTGAGTAGACCCTGCCACGAAGGGGTGTCCGCCTGAAGAAATTTCAGTGAACTCGGACCTTCTTAGGGTCCCAGGCATGGACGTCCGAGACCAGTGCCCTGGGCGCGACTTCTTCACGGTTTCCACACAGTCAGTGCCCAGCGCTTCCATGTTCCGACACTTCCAAAACTGTCGCGGGTCCATCCAAAAGTACACGCTCCTTAAGATATTCGGAGTTTTGGAAAGAGGTGGAGCTTTGGCAGGGCCACTGGTCATGCTCCCCGCGTGTACATTTGGGAAGGCTCAGAGCCATGGCCTGCGGCTAACTCGCAGTATCCAACCTGCCCCGCGTCCGTCCTTGTTCTCTCTTTGAACCGTCCCCTGGGAAGACACTGCCACGAATGGGTGTCCGGCTGGAGGTGTTTCCTTGAACACAGACCTTCTTCCTAGGATCACCGGTATGGCATTCCGAGACTAGGGAGGCCCTGGACGCGACACTTCCTGTTTTCCACACAGTCAGTTCCCAGCGCTTCCATGTTCCGAGTGTCAAAAAACGGTCGCGAGTCCGTCCTCAAGCACACGACCCTCGCGACGTTTGAAGCGTTTTGGAGAGGGATCACAAGGTGGCGGCGGTGGGGGGGGGGTGCTGACACTGGTTATGCTTTCCCAGCGCACGTTTTGGAAGCCTAAGAGCCATAGCCTGCACGTAGCTCGCAGGATCCAACCAGCTCTGAGTTCGTCCTTCTCCTATCTACTGTCCTTACCTGGGAAGAGACGGCCACCAATGGGTGTTCGTCTGAAGACGTCTCAGTGAACAAGGACCTTCCTAAGGTCCCGGGCAAGGACGTCCAGACTAGGGCCCCGAACGCGACTCCATGTTTCCAACAGTCCGTTCCAACAGCTTCCATAGTTCGCCGGTCTCAAAACGGTTGCGAATCCTTCCGAAAGCGCACTCCACTCGCGACGTTTGCAACGTTTTCGACAGAGATAGAGAGTTGGCATGACCACTGGTCCTGCTCCCAGGGTACTTTTGGAAGCCTGAGAGCCGTAGCCTGCCCTTCCCTCGCAGTGTCCAACCTGCCCTGAGTCCGCCTCTGTTCTTTCTTTTGGCCTCCCCCGGGAGGACACTGCCACGCCTGGGTGCCCGCCTGAAGATCACCGGTCCGGAATTCCGGGACTAGGAAGTCCGTGTACGTGACGTTTCATGTTTTCACACACAGTCACTTCCCACAGCTGCCGTGTTTGGACGGTCTCGAAACTGTCGGGAGTCCGTCCTAAAAAAAAAAAAAAAAAAAAAAGACCACCGCCGTCATCTCGTTTGAAGAGTTTTCGGCAGAGGTAGAGCGCTGGGATAACCGCCGGTCACGCTCTCGCAGTATACATTTTTGGAGCCTGAGGCCTGTGGCCCGCACTTAAGTCACAGTATCCAACCGGCCCTGAGTCTGTCCTTGTTCTATCTCCCTCCCTCACCTGGGAAGGCACTGCCACGAAATGGTGTCCGCCTGAAGGACGGCCACCGAACTGCAGGCCGTCCTATGGTCGCCGGGAATGACTTGGGAGACGGGGGCCCCGAACGCGACTCCTCGTGGTCTTCGCACAGTCAGTTCCGACAGCTCCCATGTTTCGACAGTCTCAAAAACGGGGCGCGTCCACAAGATGGCGGGGAAGTAGGAGGAGGCGCCTTTTCAACCTGCACCCTAAAGTGAGCTGATTACCTACCAAAGAACTCCGATCACCCATGAAATCAGCCTGAGATCAGAATTATACACGTCTGGATCTCTACGGGGGCCAGAAGATGCCAGTGGGCAGGTAAAGTGGAGTGGGAACGTCGGACTGATATCGGAAGATAAACAAAAGGGGGAGGGAGCCACCAGAGGCGACCGACTGGAAAATAATACCCCAATACGAGAGTTCCCGGCATCTGGGGACCAGCATTAACTTGGAGTCTTGTTGAAAGCACTCAAAAGAGCAAAGACTCGAGCGGGGAAATTGTGGGAATCGGGGCGGATAGGGAAAGGGGCTTAAGTCCCCAGACCCAGGGCAGCATCCTCTGGCGCTGAGCCGGAGAGTGCGGCGGAGAAACCTGGTCTTTGTCCCGGAGCCGCCAGTGCGCCCGAGAACGGGTGGAGACCAGCTCCCCTGAGGGGCTGGGAGCCACACCAGACAGCAGAACGCGCACCTTACTGGAGATGCGCGCGTGCCTCAAACTCCCCTGAGAGAGGTGCACGCCCAACCTGGTGTTCTGGAACCCACGCGGCGATAGATCCACGTGGCGATAGAGCCGATAGAACGGGAGGCTTTCTGACAGCAGCCCCGCTTCCCTCAGCTGGGCGCCCGCCCTCAGTCGAACCCACCAGAGCCTGCGTTCGGAGTGCACCGAGCTGAACACCCGGCTCTCGGCGAGGTCGTGACGGCGACGCCGGCCTGCCGGCCAAACTCTCTGGGGGCGCCCTGAGCTGAGAGGCTCGCCCGAAACGGACGGGGGAAGCGCCGAGCCCCTGCCACGGGATTGCTTCAGGATGACGCATTGGGCCAGCCAGCCCCACTCCGTCCCGGGAAGAGAGAAGCGGCTCTGGCACCTAGAAGCACGGAACAAGGCACCCAACCCTCAGCTCCTGGAATGCGCTTCCCGGAGGGGGCCCTTTCACCTCCCCATTCCCCGAAAGCACAACGCCTTCTCTCAGAGGCGGAGGAAGACGCGCACACGCTGCCGGCTTGGGCCTCCACTCCAGGGACCGGCGGGTGCCGCCCGCACGTCCGGGGCCACAGCGGGCTTCGCGGTGTCAAGGTCGACACACGCCCGGGCCTGGCAACCGAAGGAGACAGCTCCGCCCTGGATTCCGTGCAACACGGTGCTGCCGGGAAAACGTGCGCCCAGGGAAAGATGATTGCGAAGAGAGAAGCGGGGAAAAGAGAGGCAGGGCGCGCTTCGTGAGGCAGGAGCGCCCGGGCTGTGGGGCCGGCCTCTCCCGGGCCGGCGCCTCACGTCCTACACGGGGAAGCGGTTTGCTGACGCGCCGGGGGTTGGACCCCCTGAGGTCAAGCCCCCCGACCACCCTGTGCGAAACAAGGCAGGGTGGAATGCCATCCCCGTCCACGTCCACACACACGTCGCTCCACGGAGAAGGATGCCTTCTCAACGCTTAGCCCGGAAACCTCGAGTGAGCACCACAGCCTTACCTCCGAGAAGCAAGCCTGAAGCCGAGCTCCCTTCCGCGAGCAGGCCTCTTTCGCCCAGAGAGAAAGCTTGGCCGCGGCGGGGGTGGCGGAAGCCTCAGGGAGGCTGCGTGCCGGGCCTCAGGTCGGGGGCCGTCCTAGAAGGAGGCCCCGACCTGGGCCTCAGCGAAGCCCCTCGCAAGGGCGTCGGGAGCGGCTCCTGCCACGACCGTGACGCGGGACCCACAGCCCAGCAAATACACTCGTTGTGAGGGCACGGGAGGCTTCAGACAGCAGCCCCGCTTCCCTCAGCCGGGCGCCCGCCCAAAGTCGAACCCACCGGAGCCTGCGTTCGGAGTGCACCGCGCTGAACACCCGGCTCTCGGCGAGGTCGTGACGGCGACGCCGGCCTGCAGGCCAAACTCTCTGGGGGCGCCCTGAGCTGGGAGGCTCGCCCGAAACGGACAGGGGAAGCGCCGAGGCCCTGCCACGGGATTGCTTCAGGACGACGCATTGGCCCAGCCAGCCCCACTCAGTCCCGGGAAGAGAGAAGCGGCTCTGGCACCTAGAAGCACGGAGCAAGGCACCCAACCCTCAGCTCTTGGAACGCGCTTCCCGGAGGGGGCCCTTTCACCTCCCCATTCCCCGAAAGCACAACGCCTTCTCTCAGAGGCGGAGGAAGATGCGCACACGCTGCCGGCTTAGGCCTCCAATCCAGGGACCGGCGGGTGCCGCCAGCACGTCCGGGGCAACAGCGGGCTTCGTGGTGTCAAGGTCGACACACGCCCGGGCCTGGCAACCGAAGGAGACAGCTCCGCCCTGGATTCCGTGCAACACGGTGCTGCCGGGAAAACGTCCGCCCAGGGAAAGATGAGTGCGAAGAGAGAAGCGGGGAGGAGAGAGGAAGGGCGCGCTTCGTGAGGCACGAGCTCGCGGGCTGTGGCCGGCCTCTCCCGGGCCGGCGCCTCACGTCCTACACGGGGAAGCGGTTTGCTGACGCGCCGGGGGTTGGACCCCCTGAGGTCAAGCCCCCCGACCTCCCTGTGCGAAACAAGGCAGGGTGGAATGCCATCCCCTTCCACGTCCACACACACGTCGCTCCACGGAGAAGGATGCCTTCGCAACGCTTAGCCCGGAAACCTCGAGTGAGCACGACAGCCTTACCTCCGAGAAGCAAGACTGAAGCCGAGCTCCCTACCGCAAGCAGGCCTCTTTCGCCCAGAGAGAAAGCTTGGCCTCGGCGGGGGTGGCGGAAGCCTCAGGGAGGCTGCGTGCCGGGCCTCAGGTCGGGGGCCGTCCTAGAAGGAGGCCCCCGACCTGGACCTCAGCGAAGCCCTTCGCAAGGGCGTCGGGAGCGGCTCCTGCCACGACCGTGACGCGGGACCCACAGCAGAGCAAACACACTCGTTGTGAGGGTACGGGAGGCCTTCTGACAGCAACCCCGCTTCCCTCAGCCGGGCGCCCTCCCTCAGTCGAACCCACCGGAGCCTGCGTTCGGAGTGCACCGCGCTGAACACCCGGCTCTCGGCGAGGTCGTGACGGCGACGCCGGCCTGCCGGCCAAACTCTCTGGGGGCGCCCTGAGCTGGGAGGCTCGCCCGAAACGGACGGGGGAAGCGCCGAGCCCCTGCCACGGGATTGCTTCAGGACGACGCATTGGCCCAGCCAGCCCCACTCCGTCCCGGGAAGAGAGAAGCGGCACTGGCACCTAGAAGCACGGAGCAAGGCACCCAACCCTCAGCTCCTGGAACGCGCTTCCCGGAGGGGGCCCTTTCACCTCCCCATACCCTGAAAGCACAACGCCTTCTCTCAGAGGCGGAGGAAGATGCGCACACGCTGCCGGCTTCGGCCTCCAATCCAGGGACCGGCGGGTGCCACCAGCACGTCCGGGGCAACAGCGGGCTTCGTGGTGTCAAGGTCGACACACGCCCGGGCCTGGCAACCGAAGGAGACAGCTCCGCCCTGGATTCCGTGCAACACGGTGCTGCCGGGAAAACGTCTGAGCAGGGAAAGATGAGTGCGAAGAGAGAAGCAGGGAGGAGAGAGGAAGGGCGCGCTTCGTGAGGCACGAGCTCGCGGACTGTGGCCGGCCTCTCCCGGGCCGGCGCCTCACGTCCTACACAGGGAAGCGGTTTGCTGTCGCGGCGGGGGTTGGACCCCCTGAGGTCAAGCCCCCCGACCTCCCTGTGCGAAACAGGGCAGAGTGGAATGCCATCCCCTTCCACGTCCACACACACGTCGCTCCACGGAGAAGGATGCCTTCTCAACGCTTAGCCCGGAAACCTCGAGTGAGCACCACAGCCTTACCTCCGAGAAGCAAGCCTGAAGCCGAGCTCCCTTCCGCGAGCAGGCCTCTTTCGCCAAGAGACAAAGCTTGGCCGTGGCGGGGGTGGCGGAAGCCTCAGGGAGGCTGCGTGCCGGGCCTCAGGTCGGGGGCCGTCCTAGAAGGAGGCCCCCGACCTGGGCCTCAGCGTAGCCATTCGCAAGGGCGTCGGGAGCGGCTCCTGCCACGACCGTGACGCGGGACCCACAGCAGAGCAAACACACTCGTTGTGAGGGCACGGGAGGCCCTCTGACAGCAGCCCCGCTTCCCTCAGCCGGGCGCCCGCCCTCAGTCGAACCCACCGGAGCCTGCGTTCGGAGTGCACCGAGCTGAACACCCGGCTCTGGGTGAGGACGTGACGGCGACGCCGCCCTTCCGGCCAAACTCTCTGGGGGCGCCCTGAGCTGGGAGGCTCGCGCGAAACGGACGGGGGAAGCGCCGAGCCCCTGCCACGGGATTGCTTCAGGACGACGCATTGGCCCAGCCAGCCCCACTCCGTCCCGGGAAGAGAGAAGCGGCTCTGGCACCTAGAAGCACGGAGCAAGGCACCCAACCCTCAGCTCTTGGAACGCGCTTCCCGGAGGGGGCCCTTTCACCTCCCCATTCCCCGAAAGCACAACGCCTTCTCTCAGAGGCGGAGGAATACGCGCACACGCTGCTGGCTTGGGCCTCCACTTCAGGGACCGGCGGGTGCCGCCAGCACGTCCGGGGCGACAGCGGGCTTCGCGGTGTCAAGGTCGACACACGCCCGGGCCTGGCAACTGAAGGAGACAGCTCCGCCCTGGATTCCGAGCAACACGGTGCTGCCGGGAAAACGTGCGCCCAGGGAAAGATGAGTGCGAAGAGAGAAGCGGGGAGGAGAGAGGAAGGGCGCGCTTCGTGAGGCACGAGCTCGCGGGCTGTGGGGCCGGCCTCTCCCGGGCCGGCGCCTCACGTCCTACACGGGGAAGCGGTTTGCTGACGCGCCGGGGGTTGGACCCCCTGAGGTCAAGCCCCCCGACCTCCCTGTGCGAAACAAGGCAGGGTGGAATGCCATCCCCTTCCACGTCCACACACACGTCGCTCCACGGAGAAGGATGCCTTCGCAACGCTTAGCCCGGAAACCTCGAGTGAGCACGACAGCCTTACCTCCGAGAAGCAAGACTGAAGCCGAGCTCCCTTCCGCAAGCAGGCCTCTTTCGCCCAGAGAGAAAGCTTGGCCGCGGCGGGGGTGGCAGAAGCCTCAGAGAGGCTGCGTGCCGGGCCTCAGGTCGGGGGCCGTCCTAGAAGGAGGCCCCCGACCTGGGCCTCAGCGAAGCCCTTCGCAAGGGCGTCGGGAGCGGCTTCTGCCACGACCGTGACACGGGACCCACAGCAGAGCAAACACACTCGTTGTGAGGGCATGGGAGGCCTTCTGACAGCATCCCCGCTTCCCTCAGCCGGGCGCCCGCCCTCAGTCGAACCCACCGGAGCCTGCGTTCGGAGTGCACCGAGCTGAAGACCCGGCTCTCGGCGAGGTCGTGACGGCGACGCCGGCCTGCAGGCCAAACTCTCTGGGGGCGCCCTGAGCTGGGAGGCTCGCCCGAAACGGACGGGGGAAGCGCCAAGCCCCTGCCACGGGATTGCTTCAGGACGACGCATTATGCCAGCCAGCCCCACTCCGTCCCGGGAAGAGAGAAGCGGCTCTGGCACCTAGAAGCACGGAGCAAGGCACCCAACCCTCAGCTCCTGGAACGCGCTTCCCGGAGGGGGCCTTTTCACCTCCCCATTCCCCAAAAGCACAACGCCTTCTCTCAGAGGCAGAGGAAGACGCGCACACGCTGCCGGCTTGGGCCTCCACTTCAGGGACCGGCGGGTGCCGCCAGCACGTCCGGGGCGCCAGCGGGCTTCGCGGTGTCAAGGTCGACACACGCCCGGGCCTGGCAACCGAAAGACAGCTCCGCCCTGGATTCCGTGCAACACGGTGCTGCCGGAAAACGTCCGCCCAGGGAAAGATGAGTGCGAAGAGAGAAGCGGGGAGGAGAGAGGCAGGGCGCGCTTCGTGAGGCACGACCTCGCGGGCTGTGGGGCCGGCCTCTCCCGGGCCGGCGCATCACGTCCTACACGGGGAAGCGGTTTGCTGACGCGCCGGGGGTTGGACCCCCTGAGGTCAAGCCCCCCGACCTCCCTGTGCGAAACAAGGCAGGGTGGAATGCCATCCCCTTCCACGTCCAACACACGTTGCTCCACGGAGAAGGATGCCTTCTCAACGGTTAGCCCGGATACCTCGAGTGAGCACCACAGCCTTACCTCCGAGAAGCAAGCCTGAAGCCGAGCTCCCTTCCGCGAGCAGGCCTCTTTTGCACGAGAGAAAGCTTGGCCGCGGCGGGGGTGGCGGAAGCCTCAGGGAGGCTGCGTGCCGGGCCTCAGGTCGGGGGCCGTCCAAGAAGGAGGCCCCCGACCTGGGCCTCAGCGAAGCCCTTCGCAAGGGCGTCGGGAGCGGCTCGTGCCACGACCGTGACGCGGGACCCACAGCAGAGCAAACACACTCGTTGTGAGGGCACGGGAGGCCTTCTGACAGCAGCCCCGCTTCCCTCAGCCGGGCGCCCGCCCTCAGTCGAACCCACCGGAGCCTGCGTTCGGAGTGCACCGCGCTGAACACCCGGCTCTCGGCGAGGTCGTGACGGCGACGCCGGCCTGCCGGCCAAACTCTCTGGGGGCGCCCTGAGCTGGGAGGCTCGCCCGAAACGGACGGGGGAAGCGCCGAGCCTCTGCCACGGGATTGCTTCAGGACGACGCATTGGCCCAGCCAGCCCCACTCCGTCCCGGGAAGAGAGAAGCGGCACTGGCACCTAGAAGCACGGAGCAAGGCACCCAACCCTCAGCTCCTGGAACGCGCTTCCCGGAGGGGGCCCTTTCACCTCCCCATACCCCGAAAGCACAACACCTTCTCTCAGAGGCGGAGGAAGATGCGCACACGCTGCCGGCTTCGGCCTCCAATCCAGGGACCGGCGGGTGCCACCAGCACGTCCGGGGCAACAGCGGGCTTCGTGGTGTCAAGGTCGACACACGCCCGGGCCTGGCAACCGAAGGAGACAGCTCCGCCCTGGATTCCGTGCAACACGGTGCTGCCGGGAAAACGTCTGAGCAGGGAAAGATGAGTGCGAAGAGAGAAGCAGGGAGGAGAGAGGAAGGGCGCGCTTCGTGAGGCACGAGCTCGCGGACTGTGGCCGGCCTCTCCCGGGCCGGCGCCTCACGTCCTACACAGGGAAGCGGTTTGCTGTCGCGGCGGGGGTTGGACCCCCTGAGGTCAAGCCCCCCGACCTCCCTGTGCGAAACAGGGCAGAGTGGAATGCCATCCCCTTCCACGTCCACACACACGTCGCTCCACGGAGAAGGATGCCTTCTCAACGCTTAGCCCGGAAACCTCGAGTGAGCACCACAGCCTTACCTCCGAGAAGCAAGCCTGAAGCCGAGCTCCCTTCCGCGAGCAGGCCTCTTTCGCCAAGAGACAAAGCTTGGCCGTGGCGGGGGTGGCGGAAGCCTCAGGGAGGCTGCGTGCCGGGCCTCAGGTCGGGGGCCGTCCTAGAAGGAGGCCCCCGACCTGGGCCTCAGCGTAGCCATTCGCAAGGGCGTCGGGAGCGGCTCCTGCCACGACCGTGACGCGGGACCCACAGCAGAGCAAACACACTCGTTGTGAGGGCACGGGAGGCCCTCTGACAGCAGCCCCGCTTCCCTCAGCCGGGCGCCCGCCCTCAGTCGAACCCACCGGAGCCTGCGTTCGGAGTGCACCGAGCTGAACACCCGGCTCTGGGTGAGGACGTGACGGCGACGCCGCCCTTCCGGCCAAACTCTCTGGGGGCGCCCTGAGCTGGGAGGCTCGCGCGAAACGGACGGGGGAAGCGCCGAGCCCCTGCCACGGGATTGCTTCAGGACGACGCATTGGCCCAGCCAGCCCCACTCCGTCCCGGGAAGAGAGAAGCGGCTCTGGCACCTAGAAGCACGGAGCAAGGCACCCAACCCTCAGCTCTTGGAACGCGCTTCCCGGAGGGGGCCCTTTCACCTCCCCATTCCCCGAAAGCACAACGCCTTCTCTCAGAGGCGGAGGAATACGCGCACACGCTGCTGGCTTGGGCCTCCACTTCAGGGACCGGCGGGTGCCGCCAGCACGTCCGGGGCGACAGCGGGCTTCGCGGTGTCAAGGTCGACACACGCCCGGGCCTGGCAACTGAAGGAGACAGCTCCGCCCTGGATTCCGAGCAACACGGTGCTGCCGGGAAAACGTGCGCCCAGGGAAAGATGAGTGCGAAGAGAGAAGCGGGGAGGAGAGAGGAAGGGCGCGCTTCGTGAGGCACGAGCTCGCGGGCTGTGGGGCCGGCCTCTCCCGGGCCGGCGCCTCACGTCCTACACGGGGAAGCGGTTTGCTGACGCGCCGGGGGTTGGACCCCCTGAGGTCAAGCCCCCCGACCTCCCTGTGCGAAACAAGGCAGGGTGGAATGCCATCCCCTTCCACGTCCACACACACGTCGCTCCACGGAGAAGGATGCCTTCGCAACGCTTAGCCCGGAAACCTCGAGTGAGCACGACAGCCTTACCTCCGAGAAGCAAGACTGAAGCCGAGCTCCCTTCCGCAAGCAGGCCTCTTTCGCCCAGAGAGAAAGCTTGGCCGCGGCGGGGGTGGCAGAAGCCTCAGGGAGGCTGCGTGCCGGGCCTCAGGTCGGGGGCCGTCCTAGAAGGAGGCCCCCGACCTGGGCCTCAGCGAAGCCCTTCGCAAGGGCGTCGGGAGCGGCTTCTGCCACGACCGTGACACGGGACCCACAGCAGAGCAAACACACTCGTTGTGAGGGCATGGGAGGCCTTCTGACAGCATCCCCGCTTCCCTCAGCCGGGCGCCCGCCCTCAGTCGAACCCACCGGAGCCTGCGTTCGGAGTGCACCGAGCTGAAGACCCGGCTCTCGGCGAGGTCGTGACGGCGACGCCGGCCTGCAGGCCAAACTCTCTGGGGGCGCCCTGAGCTGGGAGGCTCGCCCGAAACGGACGGGGGAAGCGCCAAGCCCCTGCCACGGGATTGCTTCAGGACGACGCATTATGCCAGCCAGCCCCACTCCGTCCCGGGAAGAGAGAAGCGGCTCTGGCACCTAGAAGCACGGAGCAAGGCACCCAACCCTCAGCTCCTGGAACGCGCTTCCCGGAGGGGGCCTTTTCACCTCCCCATTCCCCAAAAGCACAACGCCTTCTCTCAGAGGCAGAGGAAGACGCGCACACGCTGCCGGCTTGGGCCTCCACTTCAGGGACCGGCGGGTGCCGCCAGCACGTCCGGGGCGCCAGCGGGCTTCGCGGTGTCAAGGTCGACACACGCCCGGGCCTGGCAACCGAAAGACAGCTCCGCCCTGGATTCCGTGCAACACGGTGCTGCCGGAAAACGTCCGCCCAGGGAAAGATGAGTGCGAAGAGAGAAGCGGGGAGGAGAGAGGCAGGGCGCGCTTCGTGAGGCACGACCTCGCGGGCTGTGGGGCCGGCCTCTCCCGGGCCGGCGCATCACGTCCTACACGGGGAAGCGGTTTGCTGACGCGCCGGGGGTTGGACCCCCTGAGGTCAAGCCCCCCGACCTCCCTGTGCGAAACAAGGCAGGGTGGAATGCCATCCCCTTCCACGTCCAACACACGTTGCTCCACGGAGAAGGATGCCTTCTCAACGGTTAGCCCGGATACCTCGAGTGAGCACCACAGCCTTACCTCCGAGAAGCAAGCCTGAAGCCGAGCTCCCTTCCGCGAGCAGGCCTCTTTTGCACGAGAGAAAGCTTGGCCGCGGCGGGGGTGGCGGAAGCCTCAGGGAGGCTGCGTGCCGGGCCTCAGGTCGGGGGCCGTCCAAGAAGGAGGCCCCCGACCTGGGCCTCAGCGAAGCCCTTCGCAAGGGCGTCGGGAGCGGCTCGTGCCACGACCGTGACGCGGGACCCACAGCAGAGCAAACACACTCGTTGTGAGGGCACGGGAGGCCTTCTGACAGCAGCCCCGCTTCCCTCAGCCGGGCGCCCGCCCTCAGTCGAACCCACCGGAGCCTGCGTTCGGAGTGCACCGCGCTGAACACCCGGCTCTCGGCGAGGTCGTGACGGCGACGCCGGCCTGCCGGCCAAACTCTCTGGGGGCGCCCTGAGCTGGGAGGCTCGCCCGAAACGGACGGGGGAAGCGCCGAGCCTCTGCCACGGGATTGCTTCAGGACGACGCATTGGCCCAGCCAGCCCCACTCCGTCCCGGGAAGAGAGAAGCGGCTCGGGCACCTAGAAGCACGGAGCAAGGCACCCAACCCTCAGCTCTTGGAACGCGCTTCCCGGAGGGGGCCCTTTCACCTCCCAATTCCCCGAAAGCACAAGTCCTTCTCTCAGAGGCGGAGGAAGATGCGCACACGCTGCCGGCTTCGGCCTCCAATCCAGGGACCGGCGGGTGCCGCCTGCACGTCCGGGGCAACAGCGGGCTTCGTGGTGTCAAGGTCGACACACGCCCGGGCCTGGCAACCGAAGGAGACAGCTCCGCCCTGGATTCCGTGCAACACGGTGCTGCCGGGAAAACGTCCGCCCAGGGAAAGATGAGTGCGAAGAGAGAAGCGGGGAGGAGAGAGGAAGGGCGCGCTTCGTGAGGCACGAGCGCCCGTGCTGTGCGGCCGGCCTCTCCCGGACCGGCGCTTCACCTCCTACACGGGGAAGCGGTTTGCTGACGCGCCGGGGTTTGGACCCCCTGAGGTCAAGCCCCCCGACCTCCCTGTGCGAAACAGGGCAGGGTGGAATGCCAACCCCGTCCACGTCCACACACACGTCGCTCCACGGAGAAGGATGCCTTCTCAACGCTTAGCCCGGAAACCTCGAGTGAGCACGACAGCCTTACCTCCGAGAAGCAAGCCTGAAGCCGAGCTCCCTTCCGCAAGCAGGCCTCCTTCGCCCAGAGAGAAAGCTTGGCCGCGGCGGGGGTGGCGGCAGCCTCAGGGAGGCTGCGTGCCGGGCCTCAGATCGGGGGCCGTCCTAGAAGGAGGCCCCCGACCTGGGCCTCAGCGAAGCCCTTCGCAAGGGCATCGGGAGCGGCTCTTGCCACGACCGTGACGCGGGACCCACAGCAGAGCAAACACACTCGTTTTGAGGGCACGGGAGGCCTTCTGACAGCAGCCCCGCTTCCCTCAGCTGGGCGCCCGCCCTCAGTCGAACCCACCGGCGCCTGCGTTCGGAGTGCACTGAGCTCAACACCCGGCTCTCGGCGAGGTCGTGACGGCGACGCCGGCCTGCAGGCCAAACTCTCTGGGGGCGCCCTGAGCTGGGAGGCTCGCCCGAAACGGACGGGGGAAGCGCCGAGCTCCTGCCACGGCATTGCTTCAGGACGACGCATTGGCCCAGCCAGCCCCACTCCGTCCCGGGAAGAGAGAAGCGGCTCTGGCACCTAGAAGCACGGAGCAAGGCACCCAACCCTCAGCTCCTGGAACGCGCTTCCCGGAGGGGGCCCTTTCACCTCCCCATTCCCCGAAAGCACAACGCCTTCTCTCAGAGGCGGAGGAAGACGCGCACACGCTGCCGGCTTGGGCCTCCACTCCAGGGACCGGCGGGTGCCGCCAGCACGTCCGGGGCGACAGCGGGCTTCGTGGTATCAAGGTCGACACACGCCCGGGCCTGGCAACCGAAGGAGACAGCTCCGCCCTGGATTCCGTGCAACACGGTGCTGCCGGGAAAACGTCTGCCCAGGGAAAGATGAGTGCGAAGAGAGAAGCGGGGAGGAGAGAGGAAGGGCGCGCTTCGTGAGGCACGAGCTCGCGGGCTGTGGCCGGCCTCTCCCGGGCCGGCGCCTCACGTCCTACACGGGGAAGCGGTTTGCTGTCGCGCCGGGGGTTGGACCCCCTGAGGTCAAGCCCCCCGACCTCCCTGTGCGAAACAGGGCAGGGTGGAATGCCATCCCCGTCCACGTCCACACACACGTCGCTCCACGGAGAAGGATGCCTTCGCAACGCTTAGCCCGGAAACCTCGAGTGAGCACGACAGCCTTACCTCCGAGAAGCAAGCCTGAAGCCGAGCTCCCTTCCGCGAGCAGGCCTCTTTCGCCAAGAGAGAAAGCTTGGCCGTGGCGGGGGTGGCGGAAGCCTCAGGGAGGCTGCGTGCCGGGCCTCAGGTCGAGGGCCATCCTAGAAGGAGGCCCCCGACCTGGGCCTCAGCGAAGCCCTTCGCAAGGGCGTCGGGAGCGGCTCCTGCCACGACCGTGACGCGGGACCCACAGCCGAGCAAATACACTCGTAGTGAGGGCACGGGAGGCCTTCTGACAGCAGCCCCGCTTCCCTCAGCCGGGCGCCCGCCCTCAGTCGAACCCACCGGAGCCTGCGTTCGGAGTGCACCGAGCTGAAGACCCGGCTCTCGGCGAGGTCGTGACGGTGACGCCGGCCTGCAGGCCAAACTCTCTGGGGGCGCCCTGAGCTGGGAGGCTCGCCCGAAACGGACGGGGGAAGCGCCGAGCCCCTGCCACGGGATTGCTTCAGGACGACGCATTGGGCCAGCCAGCCCCACTCCGTCCCGGGAAGAGAGAAGTGGCTCTGGCACCTAGAAGCACGGAGCAAGGCACCCAACCCTCAGCTCCTGGAACGCGCTTCCCGGAGGGGGCCCTTTCACCTCCCCATTCCCCGAAAGCACAACGCCTTCTCTCAGAGGCGGAGGAAGACGCGCACACACTGCCGGATTGGACCTCCACTTCAGGGACCGGCGGGTGCCGCCAGCACGTCCGGGGCGACAGCGGGCTTCGCGGTGTCAAGGTCGACACACGCCCGGGCCTGGCACCCGAAGGAGACAGCTCAGCCCTGGATGCCGTGCAACACGGTGCTGCCGGGAAAACGTCCGCCCAGGGAAAGATGAGTGCGAAGAGAGAGGCGGGGAGGAGAGAGGCAGGACCCGCTTCGTGAGGCACGAGCGCCCGGGCTGTGCGGCCGGCCTCTCCCGGACCGGCGCATCACCTCCTACACGGGGAAGCGGTTTGCTGACGCGCCGGGGGTTGGACCCCCTGAGGTCAAGCCCCCCGACCTCCCTGTGCGAAACAGGGCAGGGTTGAATGCCAACCCCGTCCACGTCCACACACACGTCGCTCCACGGTGAAGGATGCCTTCTCAACGCTTAGCCCGGAAACCTCGAGTGAACACGACAGCCTTACCTCCGAGAAGCAAGACTGAAGCCGAGCTCCCTTCCGCAAGCAGGCCTCTTTCGCCCAGAGAGAAAGCTTGGCCGCGGCGGGGGTGGCGGAAGCCTCAGGGAGGCTGCGTGCCGGGCCTCAGGTCAGGCGCCGTCCTAGAAGGAGGCCCCCGACCTGGACCTCAGCGAAGCCCTTCGCAAGGGCGTCGGGAGCGGCTCCTGCCACGACAGTGACGCGGGACCCACAGCAGAGCAAACACACTCGTTGTGAGGGCACGGGAGGCCTTCTGACAGCAGCCCCGCTTCCCTCAGCCGGGCGCCCGCCCTCAGTCGAACCCACCGGAGCCTGCGTTCGGAGTGCACCGAGCTGAAGACCCGGCTCTCGGCGAGGTCGTGACGGCGACGCCCGCCTGCAGGCCAAACTCTCTGGGGGCGCCCTGAGCTGGGAGGCTCGCCCGAAACGGACGGGGGAAGCGCCGAGCTCCTGCCACGGCATTGCTTCAGGACGACGCATTGGCCCAGCCAGCCCCACTCCGTCCCGGGAAGAGAGAAGCGGCTCTGGCACCTAGAAGCACGGAGCAAGGCACCCAACCCTCAGCTCCTGGAACGCGCTTCCCGGAGGGGGCCCTTTCACCTCCCCATTCCCCGAAAGCACAACGCCTTCTCTCAGAGGCGGAGGAAGACGCGCACACACTGCCGGCTTGGGCCTCCACTCCAGGGACCGGCGGGTGCCGCCAGCACGTCTGGGGCGACAGCGGGCTTCGCGGTGTCAAGGTCGACACACGCCCGGGCCTGGCAACCGAAGGAGACAGCTCCGCCCTGGATTCCGTGCAACACGGTGCTGCCGGGAAAACGTGCGCCCAGTGAAAGATGAGTGCGAAGAGAGAAGCGGGGAGGAGAGAGGAAGGGCGCGCATCGTGAGGCACGAGCTCGCGGGCTGTGGGGCCGGCCTCTCCCGGGCCGGCGCTCACGTCCTACACGGGGAAGCGGTTTGCTAACGCGCCGGGGGTTGGACCCCCTGAGGTCAAACCCCCCGACCTCCCTTTGCGAAACAGGGCAGGGTGGAATGCCATCCCCGTCCACGTCCACACACACGTCGCTCCACGGAGAAGGATGCCTTCTCAACGCTGAGCCCGGAAACCTCGAGGGAGCACCACAGCCTTACCTCCGAGAAGCAAGCCTGAAGCCGAGCTCCCTTCCGCGAGCAGGCCTTTTTCGCCAAGAGAGAAAGCTTGGCCGCGGCGGGGGTGGCGGAAGCCTCAGGGAGGCTGCGTGCCGGGCCTCAGGTCGGGGGCCGTCCTAGAAGGAGGCCCCCGACGTGGACCTCAGCGAAGCCCTTCGCAAGGGCGTCGGGAGCGGCTCCTGCCACGACCGTTACGCGGGACCCACAGCAGAGCAAACACACTCGTTGTGAGGGCACGGGAGTCCTTCTGACAGCAGCCCTGCTTCCCTCAGCCGGGCGCCCGCCCTCAGTCGAACCCACCGGAGCCTGCGTTCGGAGTGCACCGAGCTGAACACCCGGCTCTCGGCGAGGTCGTGACGGCGACGCCGGCCTGCCGGCCAAACTCTATGGGGGCGCCCTGAGCTGGGAGGCTCGCCCGAAACGGACGGGGGAAGCGCCGAGCCCCTGCCACGGGATTGCTTCAGGACGACGCATTGGCCCAGCCAGCCCCACTCCGTCCCGGGAAGAGAGAAGCGGCTCTGGCACCTAGAAGCACGGAGCAAGGCACCCAACCCTCAGCTCTTGGAACGCGCATCCCGGAGGGGGCCCTTTCACCTCCCCATTCCCCGAAGGCACAACGCCTTCTCTCAGAGGCGGAGGAAGATGCGCACACGCTGCCGGCTTCGGCCTCCAATCCAGGGACCGGCGGGTGCCGCCAGCACGTCCGGGGCAACAGCGGGCTTCGTGGTGTCAAGGTCGACACACGCCCGGGCCTGGCAACCGAAGGAGACAGCTCCGCCCTGGATTCCGTGCAACACGGTGCTGCCGGGAAAACGTCCGCCCAGGAAAAGATGAGTGCGAAGAGAGAAGCGGGGAGGAGAGAGGCAGGGCGCGCTTCGTGAGGCACGAGCGCCCGGGCTGTGCGGCCGGCCTCTCCCGGGCGGGCGCATCATGTCCTACACGGGGAAGCGGTTTGCTGACGCGCCGGGGGTTGGACCCCCTGAGGTCAAGCCCCCCGACCTCCCCGTGCGAAACAAGGCAGGGTGGAATGCCATCCCCGTCCACGTCCACACACACGTCGCTCCACGGAGAAGGATGCCTTCTCAACGCTTAGCCCGGAAACCTCGAGTGAGCACGACAGCCTTACCTCCGCGAAGCAAGCCTGAAGCCGAGCTCCCTTCCGCGAGCAGGCCTCTTCCGCCCAGAGAGAAAGCTTGTCCGCGGCGGGGGTGGCGGAATCCTCAGGGAGGCTGCGTGCCGGGCCTCAGGTCGGGGGCCGTCCTAGAAGGAGGCCCCCGACCTGGGCCTCAGCGAAGCCCTTCGCAAGGGCGTCGGGAGCGGCTCGTGCCACGACCGTGACGCGGCACCCACAGCAGAGCAAACACACTCGTTTTGAGGGCACGGGAGGCCTTCTGACAGCAGCCCCGCTTCCCTCAGCCGGGCGCCCTCCCTCAGTCGAACCCACCGGAGCCTGCGTTCGGAGTGCACCGCGCTGAACAAACGGCTCTCGGCGAGGTCGTGAAGGCGACGCCGGCCTGCCGGCCAAACTCTCTGGGGGCGCCCTGAGCTGGGAGGCTCGCCCGAAACGGACGGGGGAAGCGCCGAGCCCCTGCCACGGGATTGCTTCAGGACGACGCATTGGCCCAGCCAGCCCCACTCCGACCCGGGAAGAGAGAAGCGGCTCTGGCACCTAGAAGCACGGAGCAAGGCACCCAACCCTCAGCTCTTGGAACGCGCTTCCCGGAGGGGGCCCTTTCACCTCCCCATTCCCCGAAAGCACAACGCCTTCTCTCAGAGGCGGAGGAAGATGCGCACACGCTGCTGGCTTCGGCCTCCAATCCAGGGAGCGGCGGGTGCCGCCAGCACGTCCGGGGCAACAGCGGGCTTCGTGGTGTCAAGGTCGACACACGCCCGGGCCTGGCAACCGAAGGAGACAGCTCCGCCCTGGATTCCGTGCAACACGGTGCTGCCGGAAAACGTCCGCCCAGGGAAAGATGAGTGCGAAGAGAGAAGCGGGGAGGAGAGAGGAAGGGCGCGCTTCGTGAGGCACGAGCTCGCGGGCTGTGGCCGGCCTCTCCCGGGCCGGCGCCTCACGTCCTACACGGGGAAGCGGTTTGCTAACGCGCCGGGGGTTGGACCCCCTGAGGTCAAGCCCCCCGACCTCCCTGTGAGAAACAAGGCAGGGTGGAATGCCATCCCCTTCCACGTCCACACACACGTCGCTCCACGGAGAAGGATGCCTTCGCAACGCTTAGCCCGGAAACCTCGAGTGAGCACGACAGCCTTACCTCCGAGAAGCAAGACTGAAGCCGAGCTCCCTTCCGCAAGCAGGCCTCTTTCGCCCAGAGAGAAAGCTTGGCCGCGGCGGGGGTGGCGGAAGCCTCAGGGAGGCTGCGTGCCGGGCCTCAGGTCGGGGGCCGTCCTAGAAGGAGGCCCCCGACCTGGGCCTCAGCGAAGCCCTTCGCAAGGGCGTCGGGAGCGGCTCCTGCCACGACCGTGATGCGGGACCCACAGCAGAGCAAACACACTCGTTGTGAGGGCACAGGAGGCCTTCTGACAGCAGCCCCGCTTCCCTCAGCCGGGCGCCCGCCCTCAGTCGAACCCACCGGAGCCTGCGTTCGGAGTGCACCGAGCTGAAGACCCGGCTCTCGGCGAGGTCGTGACGGCGACGCCGGCCTGCAGGCCAAACTCTCTGGGGGCGCCCTGAGCTGGGAGGCTCGGCCGAAACGGACGGGGGAAGCGTCGAGCCCCTGCCACGGGATTGCTTCAGGACGACGCATTGGGCCAGCCAGCCCCACTCCGTCCCGGGAAGAGAGAAGCGGCTCTGGCACCTAGAAGCACGGAGCAAGGCACCCAACCCTAGCTCCTGGAACGCGCTTCCCAGAGGGGGCCCTTTCACCTCCCCATTCCCCGAAAGCACAACGCCTTCTCTCAGAGGCGGAGGAAGACGCGCACACACTGCCGGATTGGGCCTCCACTCCAGGGACCGGCGGGTGCCGCCAGCACGTCCGGGGCGCCAGCGGGCTTCGCGGTGTCAAGGGCGACACACGCCCGGGCCTGGCACCCGAAGGAGAAAGCTCAGCCCTGGATGCCGTGCAACACGGTGCTGCCGGGAAAACGTCGCCCAGGGAAACATGAGTGCGAAGAGAGAAGCGGAGAGGAGAGAGGCTGGGCGCGCTTCGTGAGGCACGAGCGCCCGGGCTGTGCGGCCGGCCTCTCCCGGACCGGCGCATCACCTCCTACACGGGGAAGCGGTTTGCTGACGCGCCGGGGGTTGGACCCCCTGAGGTCAAGCCCCCCGACCTCCCTGTGCGAAACAGGGCAGGGTGGAATGCCAACCCCGTCCACGTCCACACACACGTCGCTCCACGGAGAAGGATGCCTTCTCAACGCTTAGCCCGGAAACCTCGAGTGAGCACGACAGCCTTACCTCCGAGAAGCAAGCCTGAAGCCGAACTCCCTTCCGCAAGCAGGCCTCTTTCGCCCAGAGAGAAAGCTTGGCCGCGGCGGGGGTGGCAGAAGCCTCAGGGAGGCTGCGTGCCGGGCCTCAGGTCGAGCGCCGTCCTAGAAGGAGGCCCCCGACCTGGGCCTCAGCGAAGCCCTTCGCAAGGGCGTCGGGAGCGGCTTCTGCCACGACCGTGACACGGGACCCACAGCAGAGCAAACACACTCGTTGTGAGGGCATGGGAGGCCTTCTGACAGCAGCCCCGCTTCCCTCAGCCGGGCGCCCGCCCTCAGTCGAACCCACCGGAGCCTGCGTTCGGAGTGCACCGAGCTGAAGACCCGGCTCTCGGCGAGGTCGTGACGGCGACGCCGGCCTGCAGGCCAAACTCTCTGGGGGCGCCCTGAGCTGGGAGGCTCGCCCGAAACGGACGGGGGAAGCGCCGAGCCCCTGCCACGGGATTGCTTCAGGACGACGCATTATGCCAGCCAGCCCCACTCCGTCCCGGGAAGAGAGAAGCGGCTCTGGCACCTAGAAGCACGGAGCAAGGCACCCAACCCTCAGCTCCTGGAACGCGCTTCCCGGAGGGGGCCCTTTCACCTCCCCATTCCCCAAAAGCACAACGCCTTCTCTCAGAGGCAGAGGAAGACGCGCACACGCTGCCGGCTTGGGCCTCCACTTCAGGGACCGGCGGGTGCCGCCAGCACGTCCGGGGCGCCAGCGGGCTTCGCGGTGTCAAGGTCGACACACGCCCGGGCCTGGCAACCGAAAGACAGCTCCGCCCTGGATTCCGTGCAACACGGTGCTGCCGGAAAACGTCCGCCCAGGGAAAGATGAGTGCGAAGAGAGAAGCGGGGAGGAGAGAGGCAGGGCGCGCTTCGTGAGGCACGACCTCGCGGGCTGTGGGGCCGGCCTCTCCCGGGCCGGCGCATCACGTCCTACACGGGGAAGCGGTTTGCTGACGCGCCGGGGGTTGGACCCCCTGAGGTCAAGCCCCCCGACCTCCCTGTGCGAAACAAGGCAGGGTGGAATGCCATCCCCTTCCACGTCCAACACACGTTGCTCCACGGAGAAGGATGCCTTCTCAACGGTTAGCCCGGATACCTCGAGTGAGCACCACAGCCTTACCTCCGAGAAGCAAGCCTGAAGCCGAGCTCCCTTCCGCGAGCAGGCCTCTTTTGCACGAGAGAAAGCTTGGCCGCGGCGGGGGTGGCGGAAGCCTCAGGGAGGCTGCGTGCCGGGCCTCAGGTCGGGGGCCGTCCAAGAAGGAGGCCCCCGACCTGGGCCTCAGCGAAGCCCTTCGCAAGGGCGTCGGGAGCGGCTCGTGCCACGACCGTGACGCGGGACCCACAGCAGAGCAAACACACTCGTTGTGAGGGCACGGGAGGCCTTCTGACAGCAGCCCCGCTTCCCTCAGCCGGGCGCCCGCCCTCAGTCGAACCCACCGGAGCCTGCGTTCGGAGTGCACCGCGCTGAACACCCGGCTCTCGGCGAGGTCGTGACGGCGACGCCGGCCTGCCGGCCAAACTCTCTGGGGGCGCCCTGAGCTGGGAGGCTCGCCCGAAACGGACGGGGGAAGCGCCGAGCCTCTGCCACGGGATTGCTTCAGGACGACGCATTGGCCCAGCCAGCCCCACTCCGTCCCGGGAAGAGAGAAGCGGCTCGGGCACCTAGAAGCACGGAGCAAGGCACCCAACCCTCAGCTCTTGGAACGCGCTTCCCGGAGGGGGCCCTTTCACCTCCCAATTCCCCGAAAGCACAAGTCCTTCTCTCAGAGGCGGAGGAAGATGCGCACACGCTGCCGGCTTCGGCCTCCAATCCAGGGACCGGCGGGTGCCGCCTGCACGTCCGGGGCAACAGCGGGCTTCGTGGTGTCAAGGTCGACACACGCCCGGGCCTGGCAACCGAAGGAGACAGCTCCGCCCTGGATTCCGTGCAACACGGTGCTGCCGGGAAAACGTCCGCCCAGGGAAAGATGAGTGCGAAGAGAGAAGCGGGGAGGAGAGAGGAAGGGCGCGCTTCGTGAGGCACGAGCGCCCGTGCTGTGCGGCCGGCCTCTCCCGGACCGGCGCTTCACCTCCTACACGGGGAAGCGGTTTGCTGACGCGCCGGGGTTTGGACCCCCTGAGGTCAAGCCCCCCGACCTCCCTGTGCGAAACAGGGCAGGGTGGAATGCCAACCCCGTCCACGTCCACACACACATCGCTCCACGGAGAAGGATGCCTTCTCAACGCTTAGCCCGGAAACCTCGAGTGAGCACGACAGCCTTACCTCCGAGAAGCAAGCCTGAAGCCGAGCTCCCTTCCGCAAGCAGGCCTCCTTCGCCCAGAGAGAAAGCTTGGCCGCGGCGGGGGTGGCGGCAGCCTCAGGGAGGCTGCGTGCCGGGCCTCAGATCGGGGGCCGTCCTAGAAGGAGGCCCCCGACCTGGGCCTCAGCGAAGCCCTTCGCAAGGGCATCGGGAGCGGCTCTTGCCACGACCGTGACGCGGGACCCACAGCAGAGCAAACACACTCGTTTTGAGGGCACGGGAGGCCTTCTGACAGCAGCCCCGCTTCCCTCAGCTGGGCGCCCGCCCTCAGTCGAACCCACCGGCGCCTGCGTTCGGAGTGCACTGAGCTCAACACCCGGCTCTCGGCGAGGTCGTGACGGCGACGCCGGCCTGCAGGCCAAACTCTCTGGGGGCGCCCTGAGCTGGGAGGCTCGCCCGAAACGGACGGGGGAAGCGCCGAGCTCCTGCCACGGCATTGCTTCAGGACGACGCATTGGCCCAGCCAGCCCCACTCCGTCCCGGGAAGAGAGAAGCGGCTCTGGCACCTAGAAGCACGGAGCAAGGCACCCAACCCTCAGCTCCTGGAACGCGCTTCCCGGAGGGGGCCCTTTCACCTCCCCATTCCCCGAAAGCACAACGCCTTCTCTCAGAGGCGGAGGAAGACGCGCACACGCTGCCGGCTTGGGCCTCCACTCCAGGGACCGGCGGGTGCCGCCAGCACGTCCGGGGCGACAGCGGGCTTCGTGGTATCAAGGTCGACACACGCCCGGGCCTGGCAACCGAAGGAGACAGCTCCGCCCTGGATTCCGTGCAACACGGTGCTGCCGGGAAAACGTCTGCCCAGGGAAAGATGAGTGCGAAGAGAGAAGCGGGGAGGAGAGAGGAAGGGCGCGCTTCGTGAGGCACGAGCTCGCGGGCTGTGGCCGGCCTCTCCCGGGCCGGCGCCTCACGTCCTACACGGGGAAGCGGTTTGCTGTCGCGCCGGGGGTTGGACCCCCTGAGGTCAAGCCCCCCGACCTCCCTGTGCGAAACAGGGCAGGGTGGAATGCCATCCCCGTCCACGTCCACACACACGTCGCTCCACGGAGAAGGATGCCTTCGCAACGCTTAGCCCGGAAACCTCGAGTGAGCACGACAGCCTTACCTCCGAGAAGCAAGCCTGAAGCCGAGCTCCCTTCCGCGAGCAGGCCTCTTTCGCCAAGAGAGAAAGCTTGGCCGTGGCGGGGGTGGCGGAAGCCTCAGGGAGGCTGCGTGCCGGGCCTCAGGTCGAGGGCCATCCTAGAAGGAGGCCCCCGACCTGGGCCTCAGCGAAGCCCTTCGCAAGGGCGTCGGGAGCGGCTCCTGCCACGACCGTGACGCGGGACCCACAGCCGAGCAAATACACTCGTAGTGAGGGCACGGGAGGCCTTCTGACAGCAGCCCCGCTTCCCTCAGCCGGGCGCCCGCCCTCAGTCGAACCCACCGGAGCCTGCGTTCGGAGTGCACCGAGCTGAAGACCCGGCTCTCGGCGAGGTCGTGACGGTGACGCCGGCCTGCAGGCCAAACTCTCTGGGGGCGCCCTGAGCTGGGAGGCTCGCCCGAAACGGACGGGGGAAGCGCCGAGCCCCTGCCACGGGATTGCTTCAGGACGACGCATTGGGCCAGCCAGCCCCACTCCGTCCCGGGAAGAGAGAAGTGGCTCTGGCACCTAGAAGCACGGAGCAAGGCACCCAACCCTCAGCTCCTGGAACGCGCTTCCCGGAGGGGGCCCTTTCACCTCCCCATTCCCCGAAAGCACAACGCCTTCTCTCAGAGGCGGAGGAAGACGCGCACACACTGCCGGATTGGACCTCCACTTCAGGGACCGGCGGGTGCCGCCAGCACGTCCGGGGCGACAGCGGGCTTCGCGGTGTCAAGGTCGACACACGCCCGGGCCTGGCACCCGAAGGAGACAGCTCAGCCCTGGATGCCGTGCAACACGGTGCTGCCGGGAAAACGTCCGCCCAGGGAAAGATGAGTGCGAAGAGAGAGGCGGGGAGGAGAGAGGCAGGACCCGCTTCGTGAGGCACGAGCGCCCGGGCTGTGCGGCCGGCCTCTCCCGGACCGGCGCATCACCTCCTACACGGGGAAGCGGTTTGCTGACGCGCCGGGGGTTGGACCCCCTGAGGTCAAGCCCCCCGACCTCCCTGTGCGAAACAGGGCAGGGTTGAATGCCAACCCCGTCCACGTCCACACACACGTCGCTCCACGGAGAAGGATGCCTTCTCAACGCTTAGCCCGGAAACCTCGAGTGAGCACGACAGCCTTACCTCCGAGAAGCAAGACTGAAGCCGAGCTCCCTTCCGCAAGCAGGCCTCTTTCGCCCAGAGAGAAAGCTTGGCCGCGGCGGGGGTGGCGGAAGCCTCAGGGAGGCTGCGTGCCGGGCCTCAGGTCAGGCGCCGTCCTAGAAGGAGGCCCCCGACCTGGACCTCAGCGAAGCCCTTCGCAAGGGCGTCGGGAGCGGCTCCTGCCACGACAGTGACGCGGGACCCACAGCAGAGCAAACACACTCGTTGTGAGGGCACGGGAGGCCTTCTGACAGCAGCCCCGCTTCCCTCAGCCGGGCGCCCGCCCTCAGTCGAACCCACCGGAGCCTGCGTTCGGAGTGCACCGAGCTCAACACCCGGCTCTCGGCGAGGTCGTGACGGCGACGCCCGCCTGCAGGCCAAACTCTCTGGGGGCGCCCTGAGCTGGGAGGCTCGCCCGAAACGGACGGGGGAAGCGCCGAGCTCCTGCCACGGCATTGCTTCAGGACGACGCATTGGCCCAGCCAGCCCCACTCCGTCCCGGGAAGAGAGAAGCGGCTCTGGCACCTAGAAGCACGGAGCAAGGCACCCAACCCTCAGCTCCTGGAACGCGCTTCCCGGAGGGGGCCCTTTCACCTCCCCATTCCCCGAAAGCACAACGCCTTCTCTCAGAGGCGGAGGAAGACGCGCACACACTGCCGGCTTGGGCCTCCACTCCAGGGACCGGCGGGTGCCGCCAGCACGTCTGGGGCGACAGCGGGCTTCGCGGTGTCAAGGTCGACACACGCCCGGGCCTGGCAACCGAAGGAGACAGCTCCGCCCTGGATTCCGTGCAACACGGTGCTGCCGGGAAAACGTGCGCCCAGTGAAAGATGAGTGCGAAGAGAGAAGCGGGGAGGAGAGAGGAAGGGCGCGCATCGTGAGGCACGAGCTCGCGGGCTGTGGGGCCGGCCTCTCCCGGGCCGGCGCTCACGTCCTACACGGGGAAGCGGTTTGCTAACGCGCCGGGGGTTGGACCCCCTGAGGTCAAACCCCCCGACCTCCCTTTGCGAAACAGGGCAGGGTGGAATGCCATCCCCGTCCACGTCCACACACACGTCGCTCCACGGAGAAGGATGCCTTCTCAACGCTGAGCCCGGAAACCTCGAGGGAGCACCACAGCCTTACCTCCGAGAAGCAAGCCTGAAGCCGAGCTCCCTTCCGCGAGCAGGCCTTTTTCGCCAAGAGAGAAAGCTTGGCCGCGGCGGGGGTGGCGGAAGCCTCAGGGAGGCTGCGTGCCGGGCCTCAGGTCGGGGGCCGTCCTAGAAGGAGGCCCCCGACGTGGACCTCAGCGAAGCCCTTCGCAAGGGCGTCGGGAGCGGCTCCTGCCACGACCGTTACGCGGGACCCACAGCAGAGCAAACACACTCGTTGTGAGGGCACGGGAGTCCTTCTGACAGCAGCCCTGCTTCCCTCAGCCGGGCGCCCGCCCTCAGTCGAACCCACCGGAGCCTGCGTTCGGAGTGCACCGAGCTGAACACCCGGCTCTCGGCGAGGTCGTGACGGCGACGCCGGCCTGCCGGCCAAACTCTATGGGGGCGCCCTGAGCTGGGAGGCTCGCCCGAAACGGACGGGGGAAGCGCTGAGGCCCTGCCACGGGATTGCTTCAGGACGACGCATTGGCCCAGCCAGCCCCACTCCGTCCCGGGAAGAGAGAAGCGGCTCTGGCACCTAGAAGCACGGAGCAAGGCACCCAACCCTCAGCTCTTGGAACGCGCATCCCGGAGGGGGCCCTTTCACCTCCCCATTCCCCGAAGGCACAACGCCTTCTCTCAGAGGCGGAGGAAGATGCGCACACGCTGCCGGCTTCGGCCTCCAATCCAGGGACCGGCGGGTGCCGCCAGCACGTCCGGGGCAACAGCGGGCTTCGTGGTGTCAAGGTCGACACACGCCCGGGCCTGGCAACCGAAGGAGACAGCTCCGCCCTGGATTCCGTGCAACACGGTGCTGCCGGGAAAACGTCCGCCCAGGAAAAGATGAGTGCGAAGAGAGAAGCGGGGAGGAGAGAGGCAGGGCGCGCTTCGTGAGGCACGAGCGCCCGGGCTGTGCGGCCGGCCTCTCCCGGGCAGGCGCATCATGTCCTACACGGGGAAACGGTTTGCTGACGCGCCGGGGGTTGGACCCCCTGAGGTCAACCCCCCCGACCTCCCCGTGCGAAACAAGGCAGGGTGGAATGCCATCCCCGTCCACGTCCACACACACGTCGCTCCACGGAGAAGGATGCCTTCTCAAAGCTTAGCCCGGAAACCTCGAGGGAGCACCACACCCTTACCTCTGAGAAGCAAGCCTGAAGCTGAGCTCCCTTCCGCGAGCAGGCCTCTTTCGCCAAGAGACAAAGCTTGGCCGCGGCGGGGGTGGCGGCAGCCTCAGGGAGGCTGCGTGCCGGGCCTCAGGTCGGGGGCCGTCCTAGAAGGAGGCCCCCGACCTGGGCCTCAGCGAAGCCCTTCGCAAGGGCGTCGGGAGCGGCTCCTGCCACGACCGTGACGCGGGACCCACAGCAGAGCAAACACACTCGTTTTGAGGGCACGGGAGGCCTTCTGACAGCAGCCCCGCTTCCCTCAGTCGGGCGCCCGCCCTCAGTCGAACCCACCGAGCCTGCGTTCGGAGTGCACCGAGCTGAACACCCGGCTCTCGGCGAGGTCATGACGGCGACGCCGGCCTGCAGGCCAAACTCTCTGGGGGCGCCCTGAGCTGGGAGGCTCGCCCGAAACGGGCGGGGGAAACGCCGAGCCTCTGCCACGGGATTGCTTCAGGACGACGCATTGGCCCAGCCAGCCCCACTCCGTCCCGGGAAGAGAGAAGCGGCTCTGGCACCTAGAAGCACGGAGCAAGTCACCCAAACCTCAGCTCTTGGAACGCGCTTCCCGGAGGGGGCCCTTTCACCTCCCCATTCCCCGAAGGCACAACGCCTTCTCTCAGAGGCGGAGGAAGACGCGCACACGCTGCCGGCTTGGGCCTCCACTCCAGGGACCGGCGGGTGCCGCCAGCACGTCCGGGGCGACAGCGGGATTCGCGGTGTCAAGGTCGACACACGCCCGGGCCTGGCAACCGAAGGAGACAGCTCCGCCCTGGATTCCGTGCAACACGGTGCTGCCGGGAAAACGTCCGCCCAGGGAAAGATGAGTGCGAAGAGAGAAGCGTGGAGGAGAGAGGAAGGGCGCGCTTCGTGAGGCACGAGCTCGCGGGCTGTGGCCGGCCTCTCCCGGGCCGGCGCCTCACGTCCTACACGGGGAAGCGGTTTGCTGACGCGCCGGGGGTTGGACCCCCTGAGGTCAAGCCCCCCGACCTCCCTGTGCGAAACAAGGCAGGGTGGAATGCCATCCCCTTCCACGTCCACACACACGTCGCTCCACGGAGAAGGATGCCTTCGCAACGCTTAGCCCGGAAACCTCGAGTGAGCACGACAGCCTTACCTCCGAGAAGCAAGCCTGAAGCCGAGCTCCCTTCCGCAAGCAGGCCTCTTTCGCCCAGAGAGAAAGCTTGGCCGCGGCGGGGGTGGCGGCAGCCTCAGGGAGGCTGCGTGCCGGGCCTCAGATCGGGGGCCGTCCTAGAAGGAGGCCCCCGACCTGGGCCTCAGCGAAGCCCTTCGCAAGGGCGTCGGGAGCGGCTCCTGCCACGACCGTGACGCGGGACCCACAGCAGAGCAAACACACTCGTTGTGAGGGCACGGGAGGCCTTCTGACAGCAGCCCCGCTTCCCTCAGCCGGGCGCCCGCCCTCAGTCGAACCCACCGGCGCCTGCGTTCGGAGTGCACTGAGCTCAACACCCGGCTCTCGGCGAGGTCGTGACGGCGACGCCGGCCTGCAGGCCAAACTCTCTGGGGGCGCCCTGAGCTGGGAGGCTCGCCCGAAACGGACGGGGGAAGCGCCGAGCCCCTGCCACGGGATTGCTTCAGGACGACGCATTGGCCCAGCCAGCCAAACTCCGTCCCGGGAAGAGAGAAGCGGCTCTGGCACCTAGAAGCACGGAGCAAGGCACCCAACCCTCAGCTCTTGGAACGCGCTTCCCGGAGGGGGCCCTTTCACCTCCCCATTCCCCGAAAGCACAACGCCTTCTCTCAGAGGCGGAGGAAGACGCGCACACGCTGCCGGCTTGGGCCTCCACTCCAGGGACCGGCGGGTGCCGCCAGCACGTCCGGGGCGACAGCGGGCTTCGCGGTGTCAAGGTTGACACACGCCCGGGCCTGGCACCCGAAGGAGACAGCTCTGCCCTGGATTCCGTGCAACACGGTGCTGCCGGGAAAACTTCCGCCCAGGGAAAGATGAGTGCGAAGAGAGAAGCGGGGAGGAGAGAGGAAGGGCGCGCTTCGTGAGGCACGAGCTCGCGGGCTGTGGCCGGCCTCTCCCAGGCCGGCGCCTCACGTCCTACACGGGGAAGCGGTTTGCTGACGCGCCGGGGGTTGGACCCCCTGAGGTCAAGCCCCCCGACCTCCCTGTGCGAAACAAGGCAGGGTGGAATGCCATCCCCTTCCACGTCCACACACACGTCGCTCCACGGAGAAGGATGCCTTCTCAACGCTTAGCCCGGAAACCTCGAGTGAGCACGACAGCCTTACCTCCGAGAAGCAAGCCTGAAGCCGAGCTCCCTTCCGCAAGCAGGCCTCTTTCGCCCAGAGAGAAAGCTTGGCCGCGGCGGGGGTGGCAGAAGCCTCAGGGAGGCTGCGTGCCGGGCCTCAGGTCGGGCGCCGTCCTAGAAGGAGGCCCCCGACCTGGGCCTCAACGAAGCCCTTCGCAAGGGCGTCGGGAGCGGCTTCTGCCACGACCGTGACACGGGACCCACAGCAGAGCAAACACACTCGTTGTGAGGGCACGGGAGGCCTTCTGACAGCAGCCCCGCTTCCCTCAGCCGGGCGCCCGCCCTCAGTCGAACCCACCGAGCCTGCGTTCGGAGTGCACCGAGCTGAACACCCGGCTCACGGCGAGGTCGTGACGGCGACGCCGGCCTTCAGGCCAAACTCTCTGGGGGCGCCCTGAGCTGGGAGGCTCGCCCGAAACGGACGGGGGAAGCGCCGAGCCCCTGCCACGGGATTGCTTCAGGACGACGCATTGGCCCAGCCAGCCCCACTCCGTCCCGGGAAGAGAGAGGCGGCTCTGGCACCTAGAAGCACGGAGCAAGGCACCCAACCCTCAGCTCCTGGAACGCGCTTCCCGGAGGGGGCCCTTTCACCTCCCCATTCCCCGAAAGCACAACGCCTTCTCTCAGAGGCGGAGGAAGATGCGCACACGCTGCCGGCTTGGGCCTCCACTCCAGGGACCGGCGGGTGCCGCCAGCACGTCCGGGGCGACAGCAGGCTTCGCGGTGTCAAGGTCGACACACGCCCGGGCCTGGCAACCGAAGGAGACAGCTCCGCCCTGGATTCCGTGCAACACGGTGCTGCCGGGAAAACGTCCGCCCAGGGAAAGATGAGTGCGAAGAGAGAAGCGGGGAGGAGAGAGGCAGGGCGCGCTTCGTGAGGCACGAGCGCCCGGGCTGTGCGGCCGGCCTCTCCCGGGCCGGCGCCTCATGTCCTACACGGGGAAGCGGTTTGCTGACGCGCCGGGGGTTGGACCCCCTGAGGTCAAGCCCCCCGACCTCCCCGTGCGAAACAAGGCAGGGTGGAATGCCATCCCCGTCCACGTCCACACACACGTCGCTCCACGGAGAAGGATGCCTTCTCAACGCTTAGCCCGGAAACCTCGAGTGAGCACGACAGCCTTACCTCCGCGAAGCAAGCCTGAAGCCGAGCTCCCTTCCGCGAGCAGGCCTCTTCCGCCCAGAGAGAAAGCTTGTCCGCGGCGGGGGTGGCGGAATCCTCAGGGAGGCTGCGTGCCGGGCCTCAGGTCGGGGGCCGTCCTAGAAGGAGGCCCCCGACCTGGGCCTCAGCGAAGCCCTTCGCAAGGGCGTCGGGAGCGGCTCGTGCCACGACCGTGACGCGGCACCCACAGCAGAGCAAACACACTCGTTTTGAGGGCACGGGAGGCCTTCTGACAGCAGCCCCGCTTCCCTCAGCCGGGCGCCCTCCCTCAGTCGAACCCACCGGAGCCTGCGTTCGGAGTGCACCGCGCTGAACAAACGGCTCTCGGCGAGGTCGTGAAGGCGACGCCGGCCTGCCGGCCAAACTCTCTGGGGGCGCCCTGAGCTGGGAGGCTCGCCCGAAACGGACGGGGGAAGCGCCGAGCCCCTGCCACGGGATTGCTTCAGGACGACGCATTGGCCCAGCCAGCCCCACTCCGACCCGGGAAGAGAGAAGCGGCTCTGGCACCTAGAAGCACGGAGCAAGGCACCCAACCCTCAGCTCTTGGAACGCGCTTCCCGGAGGGGGCCCTTTCACCTCCCCATTCCCCGAAAGCACAACGCCTTCTCTCAGAGGCGGAGGAAGATGCGCACACGCTGCTGGCTTCGGCCTCCAATCCAGGGAGCGGCGGGTGCCGCCAGCACGTCCGGGGCAACAGCGGGCTTCGTGGTGTCAAGGTCGACACACGCCCGGGCCTGGCAACCGAAGGAGACAGCTCCGCCCTGGATTCCGTGCAACACGGTGCTGCCGGAAAACGTCCGCCCAGGGAAAGATGAGTGCGAAGAGAGAAGCGGGGAGGAGAGAGGAAGGGCGCGCTTCGTGAGGCACGAGCTCGCGGGCTGTGGCCGGCCTCTCCCGGGCCGGCGCCTCACGTCCTACACGGGGAAGCGGTTTGCTAACGCGCCGGGGGTTGGACCCCCTGAGGTCAAGCCCCCCGACCTCCCTGTGAGAAACAAGGCAGGGTGGAATGCCATCCCCTTCCACGTCCACACACACGTCGCTCCACGGAGAAGGATGCCTTCGCAACGCTTAGCCCGGAAACCTCGAGTGAGCACGACAGCCTTACCTCCGAGAAGCAAGACTGAAGCCGAGCTCCCTTCCGCAAGCAGGCCTCTTTCGCCCAGAGAGAAAGCTTGGCCGCGGCGGGGGTGGCGGAAGCCTCAGGGAGGCTGCGTGCCGGGCCTCAGGTCGGGGGCCGTCCTAGAAGGAGGCCCCCGACCTGGGCCTCAGCGAAGCCCTTCGCAAGGGCGTCGGGAGCGGCTCCTGCCACGACCGTGACGCGGGACCCACAGCAGAGCAAACACACTCGTTGTGAGGGCACAGGAGGCCTTCTGACAGCAGCCCCGCTTCCCTCAGCCGGGCGCCCGGCCTCAGTCGAACCCACCGGAGCCTGCGTTCGGAGTGCACCGAGCTGAAGACCCGGCTCTCGGCGAGGTCGTGACGGCGACGCCGGCCTGCAGGCCAAACTCTCTGGGGGCGCCCTGAGCTGGGAGGCTCGGCCGAAACGGACGGGGGAAGCGTCGAGCCCCTGCCACGGGATTGCTTCAGGACGACGCATTGGGCCAGCCAGCCCCACTCCGTCCCGGGAAGAGAGAAGCGGCTCTGGCACCTAGAAGCACGGAGCAAGGCACCCAACCCTAGCTCCTGGAACGCGCTTCCCAGAGGGGGGCTTTCACCTCCCCATTCCCCGAAAGCACAACGCCTTCTCTCAGAGGCGGAGGAAGACGCGCACACACTGCCGGATTGGGCCTCCACTCCAGGGACCGGCGGGTGCCGCCAGCACGTCCGGGGCGACAGCGGGCTTCGCGGTGTCAAGGTCGACACACGCCCGGGCCTGGCACCCGAAGGAGAAAGCTCAGCCCTGGATGCCGTGCAACACGGTGCTGCCGGGAAAACGTCGCCCAGGGAAACATGAGTGCGAAGAGAGAAGCGGAGAGGAGAGAGGCTGGGCGCGCTTCGTGAGGCACGAGCGCCCGGGCTGTGCGGCCGGCCTCTCCCGGACCGGCGCATCACCTCCTACACGGGGAAGCGGTTTGCTGACGCGCCGGGGGTTGGACCCCCTGAGGTCAAGCCCCCCGACCTCCCTGTGCGAAACAGGGCAGGGTGGAATGCCAACCCCGTCCACGTCCACACACACGTCGCTCCACGGAGAAGGATGCCTTCTCAACGCTTAGCCCGGAAACCTCGAGTGAGCACGACAGCCTTACCTCCGAGAAGCAAGCCTGAAGCCGAACTCCCTTCCGCAAGCAGGCCTCTTTCGCCCAGAGAGAAAGCTTGGCCGCGGCGGGGGTGGCAGAAGCCTCAGGGAGGCTGCGTGCCGGGCCTCAGGTCGAGCGCCGTCCTAGAAGGAGGCCACCGACCTGGGCCTCAGCGAAGCCCTTCGCAAGGGCGTCGGGAGCGGCTTCTGCCACGACCGTGACACGGGACCCACAGCAGAGCAAACACACTCGTTGTGAGGGCACGGGAGGCCTTCTGACAGCAGGCCCGCTTCCCTCAGCCGGGCGCCCGCCCTCAGTCGAACCCACCGGAGCCTGCGTTCGGAGTGCACCGAGCTGAACACCCGGCTCTCGGTGAGGACGTGACGGCGACGCCGGCCTTCCGGCCAAACTCTCTGGGGGCGCCCTGAGCTGGGAGGCTCGCCCGAAACGGACGGGGGAAGCGCCAAGCCCCTGCCACGGGATTGCTTCAGGACGACGCATTGGCCCAGCCAGCCCCACTCAGTCCCGGGAAGAGAGAAGCGGCTCTGGCACCTAGAAGCACGGAGCAAGGCACCCAACCCTCAGCTCCTGGAACGCGCTTCCCGGAGGGGGCCCTTTCACCTCCCCATTCCCCGAAAGCACAACGCCTTCTCTCAGAGGCGGAGGAAGACGCGCACACGCTGCCTGCTTGGGCCTCCAATCCAGGGACCGGCGGGTGCCGCCAGCACGTCTGGGGCGACAGCGGGCTTCGCGGTGTCAAGGTCGACACACGCCCGGGCCTGGCAACCGAAGGAGACAGCTCCGCCCTGGATTCCGTGCAACACGGTGCTGCCGGGAAAACGTGCGCCCAGGGAAAGATGAGTGCGAAGAGAGAAGCGGGGAGGAGAGAGGAAGGGCACGCTTCGTGAGGCACGAGCTCGCGGGCTGTGGTGCCGGCCTCTCCCGGGCCGGCGCCTCACGTCCTACATGGGGAAGCGGTTTGCTGACGCGCCGGGGGTTGGACCCCCTGCGGTCAAGCCCCCCGACCTCCCTGTGCGAAACAAGGCAGGGTGGAATGCCATCCCCTTCCACGTCCACACACACGTCGCTCCACGGAGAAGGATGACTTCGCAACGCTTAGCCCGGAAACCTCGAGTGAGCACGACAGCCTTACCTCCGAGAAGCAAGCCTGAAGCCGAGCTCCCTTCCGCAAGCAGGCCTCTTTCGCCCAGGGAGAAAGCTTGGCCGCGGCGGGGGTGGCAGAAGCCTCAGGGAGGCTGCGTGCCGGGCCTCAGGTCGGGGGCCGTCCTAGAAGGAGGCCCCCGACCTGGGCCTCAGCGAAGCCCTTCGCAAGGGCGTCAGGAGCGGCTTTGCCACGACCGTGACACGGGACCCACAGCAGAGCAAACACACTCGTTGTGAGGGCACGGGAGGCCTTCTGACAGCAGCCCCGCTTCCCTCAGCCGGGCGCCCGCCCTCAGTCCAACCCGCCGGAGCCTGCGTTCGGAGTGCACCGAGCTGAACACCCGGCTCTCGGCGAGGTCGTGACGGCGACGCCGGCCTGCCGGCCAAACTCTCTGGGGGCGCCCTGAGCTGGGAGGCTCGCCCGAAACGGACGGGGGAAGCGCCGAGGCCCTGCCACGGGATTGCTTCAGGACGACGCATTGGCCCAGCCAGCCCCACTCCGTCCCGGGAAGAGAGAAGCGGCTCTGGCACCTAGAAGCACGGAGCAAGGCACCCAACCCTCAGCTCTTGGAACGTGGTTCCCGGAGGGGGCCCTTTCACCTCCCCATTCCCCGAAAGCACAACGCCTTCTCTCAGAGGCGGAGGAAGATGCGCACACGCTGCCGGCTTCGGCCTCCAATCCAGGGACCGGCGGGTGCCGCCAGCACGTCCGGGGCGACAGCGGGCTTCGTGGTGTCAAGGTCGACACACGCCCGGGCCTGGCAACCGAAGGAGACAGCTCCGCCCTGGATTCCGTGCAACACGGTGCTGCCGGGAAAACGTGCGCCCAGGGAAAGATGAGTGCGAAGAGAGAAGCGGGGAGGAGAGAGGTAGGGCGTGCTTCGTGAGGCACGAGCGCCCGGGCTGTGGGGCCGGCCTCTCCCGGGCCGGCGCCTCACGTCCTACACGGCGATGCGGTTTGCTGACGCGCCGGGGGTTGGACCCCCTGAGGTCAAGCCACCCGACCTCCCTGTGCGAAACAAGGCAGGGTGGAATGCCATCCCCGTCCACGTCCACACACACACTTCGCTCCACGGAGAAGGATGCCTTCTCAACGCTTAGCCCGGAAACCTCGAGTGAGCACGACAGCCTTACCTCCGAGAAGCAAGCCTGAAGCCGAGCTCCCTTCCGCAAGCAGGCCTCTTTCGTCCAGAGAGAAAGCTTGGCCGCGGCGGGGGTGGCGGAAGCCTCAAGGAGGCTGCGTGCCGGGCCTCAGGTCGGGCGCCGTCCTAGAAGGAGGCCCCCGACCTGGGCCTCAGCGAAGCCCTTCGCAAGGGCGTCGGGAGCGGCTTCTGCCACGACCGTGACACGGGACCCACAGCAGAGCAAACACACTTGTTGTGAGGGCACGGGAGGCCTTCTGACAGCAGCCCCGCTTCCCTCAGCCGGGCGCCCGCCCTCAGTCGAACCCACCGGAGCCTGCGTTCGGAGTGCACCGAGCTGAACACCCGGCTCTCGGTGAGGACGTGACGGCGACGCCGGCCTTCCGGCCAAACTCTCTGGGGGCGCCCTGAGCTGGGAGGCTCGCCCGAAACGGACGGGGGAAGCGCCGAGCCCCTGCCACGGGATTGCTTCAGGACGACGCATTGGCCCAGCCAGCCCCACTCAGTCCCGGGAAGAGAGAAGCGGCTCTGGCACCTAGAAGCACGGAGCAAGGCACCCAACCCTCAGCTCTTGGAACGCGCATCCCGGAGGGGGCCCTTTCACCTCCCCATTCCCCGAAAGCACAACGCCTTCTCTCAGAGGCGGAGGAAGACGCGCACACGCTGCCGGCTTCGGCCTCCAATCCAGGGACCGGCGGGTGCCGCCAGCACTTCCGGGGCGACAGCGGGCTTCGCGGTGTCAAGGTCGACACACGCCCGGGCCTGGCAACCGAAGGAGACAGCTCCGCCCTGGATTCCGTGCAACACGGTGCTGCCGGGAAAACGTGCGCCCAGGGAAAGATGAGTGCGAAGAGAGAAGCGGGGAGGAGAGAGGAAGGGCGCGCATCGTGAGGCACGAGCTCGCGGGCTGTGGGGCCGGCCTCTCCCGGGCCGGCGCTCACGTCCTACACGGGGAAGCGGTTTGCTAACGCGCCGGGGGTTGGACCCCCTGAGGTCAAACCCCCCGACCTCCCTTTGCGAAACAGGGCAGGGTGGAATGCCATCCCCGTCCACGTCCACACACACGTCGCTCCACGGAGAAGGATGCCTTCTCAACGCTGAGCCCGGAAACCTCGAGGGAGCACCACAGCCTTACCTCAGAGAAGCAAGCCTGAAGCCGAGCTCCCTTCCGCGAGCAGGCCTCTTTCGCCCAGAGAGAAAGCTTGGCCGCGGCGGGGGTGGCGGAAGCCTCAGGGAGGCTGCGTGCCGGGCCTCAGGTCGGGGGCCGTCCTAGAAGGAGGCCCCCGACGTGGACCTCAGCGAAGCCCTTCGCAAGGGCGTCGGGAGCGGCTCCTGCCACGACCGTTACGCGGGACCCACAGCAGAGCAAACACACTCGTTGTGAGGGCACGGGAGGCCTTCTGACAGCAGCCCCGCTTCCCTCAGCCGGGCGCCCGCCCTCAGTCGAACCCACCGGCGCCTGCGTTCGGAGTGCACTGAGCTCAACACCCGGCTCTCGGCGAGGTCGTGACGGCGACGCCGGCCTGCAGGCCAAACTCTCTGGGGGCGCCCTGAGCTGGGAGGCTCGCCCGAAACGGACGGGGGAAGCGCCGAGCCCCTGCCACGGGATTGCTTCAGGACGACGCATTGGCCCAGCCAGCCAAACTCCGTCCCGGGAAGAGAGAAGCGGCTCTGGTCCTAGAAGCACGGAGCAAGGCACCCAACCCTTAGCTCCTGGAACGCGCTTCCCGGAGGGGGCCCTTTCACCTCCCCATTCCCCGAAAGCACAACGCCTTCTCTCAGAGGCGGAGGAAGACGCGCACACGCTGCCGGCTTGGGCCTCCACTCCAGGGACCGGCGGGTGCCGCCAGCACGTCCGGGGCGACAGCGGGCTTCGCGGTGTCAAGGTTGACACACGCCCGGGCCTGGCACCCGAAGGAGACAGCTCCGCCCTGGATTCCGTGCAACACGGTGCTGCCGGGAAAACGTCGCCCAGGGAAAGATGAGTGCGAAGAGAGAAGCGGAGAGGAGAGAGGCTGGGCGCGCTTCGTGAGGCACGAGCGCCCGGGCTGTGCGGCCGGCCTCTCCCGGACCGGCGCATCACCTCCTACACGGGGAAGCGGTTTGCTGACGCGCCGGGGGTTGGACCCCCTGAGGTCAAGCCCCCCGACCTCCCTGTGCGAAACAAGGCAGGGTGGAATGCCATCCCCGTCCACGTCCACACACACGTCGCTCCACGGAGAAGGATGCCTTCTCAACGCTTAGCCCGGAAACCTCGAGTGAGCACGACAGCCTTACCTCCGAGAAGCAAGCCTGAAGCCGAGCTCCCTTCCGCAAGCAGGCCTCTTTCGCCCAGAGAGAAAGCTTGGCCGCGGCGGGGGTGGCAGAAGCCTCAGGGAGGCTGCGTGCCGGGCCTCAGGTCGGGCGCCGTCCTAGAAGGAGGCCACCGACCTGGGCCTCAGCGAAGCCCTTCGCAAGGGCGTCGGGAGCGGCTTCTGCCACGACCGTGACACGGGACCCACAGCAGAGCAAACACACTCGTTGTGAGGGCACGGGAGGCCTTCTGACAGCAGGCCCGCTTCCCTCACCCGGGCGCCCGCCCTCAGTCGAACCCACCGGAGCCTGCGTTCGGAGTGCACCGAGCTGAACACCCGGCTCTCGGTGAGGACGTGACGGCGACGCCGGCCTTCCGGCCAAACTCTCTGGGGGCGCCCTGAGCTGGGAGGCTCGCCCGAAACGGACGGGGGAAGCGCCAAGCCCCTGCCACGGGATTGCTTCAGGACGACGCATTGGCCCAGCCAGCCCCACTCAGTCCCGGGAAGAGAGAAGCGGCTCTGGCACCTAGAAGCACGGAGCAAGGCACCCAACCCTCAGCTCCTGGAACGCGCTTCCCGGAGGGGGCCCTTTCACCTCCCCATTCCCCGAAAGCACAACGCCTTCTCTCAGAGGCGGAGGAAGATGCGCACACGCTGCCGGCTTCGGCCTCCAATCCAGGGACCGGCGGGTGCCGCCAGCACGTCCGGGGCGACAGCGGGCTTCGTGGTGTCAAGGTCGACACACGCCCGGGCCTGGCAACCGAAGGAGACAGCTCCGCCCTGGATTCCGTGCAACACGGTGCTGCCGGGAAAACGTGCGCCCAGGGAAAGATGAGTGCGAATAGAGAAGCGGGGAGGAGAGAGGTAGGGCGTGCTTCGTGAGGCACGAGCGCCCGGGCTGTGGGGCCGGCCTCTCCCGGGCCGGCGCCTCACGTCCTACACGGCGATGCGGTTTGCTGACGCGCCGGGGGTTGGACCCCCTGAGGTCAAGCCACCCGACCTCCCTGTGCGAAACAAGGCAGGGTGGAATGCCATCCCCGTCCACGTCCACACACACACGTCGCTCCACGGAGAAGGATGCCTTCTCAACGCTTAGCCCGGAAACCTCGAGTGAGCACCACAGCCTTACCTCCGAGAAGCAAGCCTGAAGCCGAGCTCCCTTCCGCCAACAGGCCTCTTTCGCCCGAGAGAAAGCTTGGCCGCGGCGGGGGTGGCGGCAGCCTCAGGGAGGCTGCGTGCCGGGCCTCAGGTCGGGGGCCGTCCTAGAAGGAGGCCCCCGACCTGGGCCTCAGCGAAGCCCTTCGCAAGGGCGTCGGGAGCGGCTCCTGCCACGACCGTGACGCGGGACCCACAGCCGAGCAAATACACTCGTTGTGAGGGCACGGGAGGCCTTCTGACAGCAGCCCCGCTTCCCTCAGCCGGGCGCCCGCCCTCAGTCGAAACCACCGGAGCCTGCGTTCGGAGTGCACCGAGCTGAACACCCGGCTCTCGGCGAGGTCGTGACGGCGACGCCGGCCTGCAGGCCAAACTCTCTGGGGGCGCCCTGAGCTGGGAGGCTCGCCCGAAACGGACGGGGGAAGCGCCGAGCCCCTGCCACGGGATTGCTTCAGGACGACGCATTGGCCCAGCCAGCCAAACTCCGTCCCGGGAAGAGAGAAGCGGCTCTGGCACCTAGAAGCACGGAGCAAGGCACCCAACCCTCAGCTCCTGGAACGCGCTTCCCGGAGGGGGCCCTTTCACCTCCCCATTCCCCGAAAGCACAACGCCTTCTCTCAGAGGCGGAGGAAGACGCGCACACGCTGCCGGCTTGGGCCTCCAATCCAGGGACCGGCGGGTGCCGCCAGCACGTCTGGGGCGACAGCGGGCTTCGCGGTGTCAAGGTCGACACACGCCCGGGCCTGGCAACGGAAGGAGACAGCTCCGCCCTGGATTCCGTGCAACACGGTGCTGCCGGGAAAACGTGCGCCCAGGGAAAGATGAGTGCGAAGAGAGAAGCGGGGAGGAGAGAGGAAGGGCACGCTTCGTGAGGCACGAGCTCGCGGGCTGTGGTGCCGGCCTCTCCCGGGCCGGCGCCTCACGTCCTACATGGGGAAGCGGTTTGCTGACGCGCCGGGGGTTGGACCCCCTGCGGTCAAGCCCCCCGACCTCCCTGTGCGAAACAAGGCAGGGTGGAATGCCATCCCCTTCCACGTCCACACACACGTCGCTCCACGGAGAAGGATGCCTTCGCAACGCTTAGCCCGGAAACCTCGAGTGAGCACGACAGCCTTACCTCCGAGAAGCAAGCCTGAAGCCGAGCTCCCTTCCGCAAGCAGGCCTCTTTCGTCCAGAGAGAAAGCTTGGCCGCGGCGGGGGTGGCGGAAGACTCAAGGAGGCTGCGTGCCGGGCCTCAGGTCGGGCGCCGTCCTAGAAGGAGGCCCCCGACCTGGGCCTCAGCGAAGCCCTTCGCAAGGGCGTCGGGAGCGGCTTCTGCCACGACCGTGACACGGGACCCACAGCAGAGCAAACACACTCGTTGTGAGGGCACGGGAGGCCTTCTGACAGCAGCCCCGCTTCCCTCAGCCGGGCGCCCGCCCTCAGTCGAACCCACCGGAGCCTGCGTTCGGAGTGCACCGAGCTGAACACCCGGCTCTCGGTGAGGACGTGACGGCGACGCCGGCCTTCCGGCCAAACTCTCTGGGGGCGCCCTGAGCTGGGAGGCTCGCCCGAAACGGACGGGGGAAGCGCCGAGCCCCTGCCACGGGATTGCTTCAGGACGACGCATTGGCCCAGCCAGCCCCACTCAGTCCCGGGAAGAGAGAAGCGGCTCTGGCACCTAGAAGCACGGAGCAAGGCACCCAACCCTCAGCTCTTGGAACGCGCATCCCGGAGGGGGCCCTTTCACCTCCCCATTCCCCGAAAGCACAACGCCTTCTCTCAGAGGCGGAGGAAGATGCGCACACGCTGCCGGCTTCGGCCTCCAATCCAGGGACCGGCGGGTGCCGCCAGCACGTCCGGGGCAACAGCGGGCTTCGTGGTGTCAAGGTCGACACACGCCCGGGCCTGGCAACCGAAGGAGACAGCTCCGCCCTGGATTCCGTGCAACACGGTGCTGCCGGGAAAACGTCCGCCCAGGGAAAGATGAGTGCGAAGAGAGAAGCGGGGAGGAGAGAGGCAGGGCGCGCTTCGTGAGGCACGAGCGCCCGGACTGTGCGGCCGGCCTCTCCCGGGCCGGCGCATCATGTCCTACACGGGGAAGCGGTTTGCTGACGCGCCGGGGGTTGGACCCCCTGAGGTCAACCCCCCCGACCTCCCCGTGCGAAACAAGGCAGGGTGGAATGCCATCCCCGTCCACGTCCACACACACGTCGCTCCACGGAGAAGGATGCCTTCTCAACGCTTAGCCCGGAAACCTCGAGTGAGGACGACAGCCTTACCTCTGAGAAGCAAGCCTGAAGCTGAGCTCCCTTCCGCGAGCAGGCCTCTTTCGCCAAGAGACAAAGCTTGGCCGCGGCGGGGGTGGCGGCAGCCTCAGGGAGGCTGCGTGCCGGGCCTCAGGTCGGGGGCCGTCCTAGAAGGAGGCCCCCGACCTGGGCCTCAGCGAAGCCCTTCGCAAGGGCGTCGGGAGCGGCTCCTGCCACGACCGTGACGCGGGACCCACAGCAGAGCAAACACACTCGTTTTGAGGGCACGGGAGGCCTTCTGACAGCAGCCCCGCTTCCCTCAGTCGGGCGCCCGCCCTCAGTCGAACCCACCGAGCCTGCGTTCGGAGTGCACCGAGCTGAACACCCGGCTCTCGGCGAGGTCATGACGGCGACGCCGGCCTGCAGGCCAAACTCTCTGGGGGCGCCCTGAGCTGGGAGGCTCGCCCGAAACGGGCGGGGGAAGCGCCGAGCCTCTGCCACGGGATTGCTTCAGGACGACGCATTGGCCCAGCCAGCCCCACTCCGTCCCGGGAAGAGAGAAGCGGCTCTGGCACCTAGAAGCACGGAGCAAGTCACCCAAACCTCAGCTCCTGGAACGCGCTTCCCGGAGGGGGCCCTTTCACCTCCCCATTCCCCGAAGGCACAACGCCTTCTCTCAGAGGCGGAGGAAGACGCGCACACGCTGCCGGCTTGGGCCTCCACTCCAGGGACCGGCGGGTGCCGCCAGCACGTCCGGGGCGACAGCGGGATTCGCGGTGTCAAGGTCGACACACGCCCGGGCCTGGCAACCGAAGGAGACAGCTCCGCCCTGGATTCCGTGCAACACGGTGCTGCCGGGAAAACGTCCGCCCAGGGAAAGATGAGTGCGAAGAGAGAAGCGTGGAGGAGAGAGGAAGGGCGCGCTTCGTGAGGCACGAGCTCGCGGGCTGTGGCCGGCCTCTCCCGGGCCGGCGCCAAACGTCCTACACGGGGAAGCGGTTTGCTGACGCGCCGGGGGTTGGACCCCCTGCGGTCAAGCCCCCCGACCTCCCTGTGCGAAACAAGGCAGGGTGGAATGCCATCCCCTTCCACGTCCACACACACGTCGCTCCACGGAGAAGGATGACTTCGCAACGCTTAGCCCGGAAACCTCGAGTGAGCACGACAGCCTTACCTCCGAGAAGCAAGCCTGAAGCCGAGCTCCCTTCCGCAAGCAGGCCTCTTTCGCCCAGGGAGAAAGCTTGGCCGCGGCGGGGGTGGCAGAAGCCTCAGGGAGGCTGCGTGCCGGGCCTCAGGTCGGGGGCCGTCCTAGAAGGAGGCCCCCGACCTGGGCCTCAGCGAAGCCCTTCGCAAGGGCGTCAGGAGCGGCTTCTGCCACGACCGTGACACGGGACCCACAGCAGAGCAAACACACTCGTTGTGAGGGCACGGGAGGCCTTCTGACAGCAGCCCCGCTTCCCTCAGCCGGGCGCCCGCCCTCAGTCCAACCCGCCGGAGCCTGCGTTCGGAGTGCACCGAGCTGAACACCCGGCTCTCGGCGAGGTCGTGACGGCGACGCCGGCCTGCCGGCCAAACTCTCTGGGGGCGCCCTGAGCTGGGAGGCTCGCCCGAAACGGACGGGGGAAGCGCCGAGGCCCTGCCACGGGATTGCTTCAGGACGACGCATTGGCCCAGCCAGCCCCACTCCGTCCCGGGAAGAGAGAAGCGGCTCTGGCACCTAGAAGCACGGAGCAAGGCACCCAACCCTCAGCTCTTGGAACGTGGTTCCCGGAGGGGGCCCTTTCACCTCCCCATTCCCCGAAAGCACAACGCCTTCTCTCAGAGGCGGAGGAAGATGCGCACACGCTGCCGGCTTCGGCCTCCAATCCAGGGACCGGCGGGTGCCGCCAGCACGTCCGGGGCGACAGCGGGCTTCGTGGTGTCAAGGTCGACACACGCCCGGGCCTGGCAACCGAAGGAGACAGCTCCGCCCTGGATTCCGTGCAACACGGTGCTGCCGGGAAAACGTGCGCCCAGGGAAAGATGAGTGCGAAGAGAGAAGCGGGGAGGAGAGAGGTAGGGCGTGCTTCGTGAGGCACGAGCGCCCGGGCTGTGGGGCCGGCCTCTCCCGGGCCGGCGCCTCACGTCCTACACGGCGATGCGGTTTGCTGACGCGCCGGGGGTTGGACCCCCTGAGGTCAAGCCACCCGACCTCCCTGTGCGAAACAAGGCAGGGTGGAATGCCATCCCCGTCCACGTCCACACACACACTTCGCTCCACGGAGAAGGATGCCTTCTCAACGCTTAGCCCGGAAACCTCGAGTGAGCACGACAGCCTTACCTCCGAGAAGCAAGCCTGAAGCCGAGCTCCCTTCCGCAAGCAGGCCTCTTTCGTCCAGAGAGAAAGCTTGGCCGCGGCGGGGGTGGCGGAAGCCTCAAGGAGGCTGCGTGCCGGGCCTCAGGTCGGGCGCCGTCCTAGAAGGAGGCCCCCGACCTGGGCCTCAGCGAAGCCCTTCGCAAGGGCGTCGGGAGCGGCTTCTGCCACGACCGTGACACGGGACCCACAGCAGAGCAAACACACTTGTTGTGAGGGCACGGGAGGCCTTCTGACAGCAGCCCCGCTTCCCTCAGCCGGGCGCCCGCCCTCAGTCGAACCCACCGGAGCCTGCGTTCGGAGTGCACCGAGCTGAACACCCGGCTCTCGGTGAGGACGTGACGGCGACGCCGGCCTTCCGGCCAAACTCTCTGGGGGCGCCCTGAGCTGGGAGGCTCGCCCGAAACGGACGGGGGAAGCGCCGAGCCCCTGCCACGGGATTGCTTCAGGACGACGCATTGGCCCAGCCAGCCCCACTCAGTCCCGGGAAGAGAGAAGCGGCTCTGGCACCTAGAAGCACGGAGCAAGGCACCCAACCCTCAGCTCTTGGAACGCGCATCCCGGAGGGGGCCCTTTCACCTCCCCATTCCCCGAAAGCACAACGCCTTCTCTCAGAGGCGGAGGAAGACGCGCACACGCTGCCGGCTTCGGCCTCCAATCCAGGGACCGGCGGGTGCCGCCAGCACTTCCGGGGCGACAGCGGGCTTCGCGGTGTCAAGGTCGACACACGCCCGGGCCTGGCAACCGAAGGAGACAGCTCCGCCCTGGATTCCGTGCAACACGGTGCTGCCGGGAAAACGTGCGCCCAGGGAAAGATGAGTGCGAAGAGAGAAGCGGGGAGGAGAGAGGAAGGGCGCGCATCGTGAGGCACGAGCTCGCGGGCTGTGGGGCCGGCCTCTCCCGGGCCGGCGCTCACGTCCTACACGGGGAAGCGGTTTGCTAACGCGCCGGGGGTTGGACCCCCTGAGGTCAAACCCCCCGACCTCCCTTTGCGAAACAGGGCAGGGTGGAATGCCATCCCCGTCCACGTCCACACACACGTCGCTCCACGGAGAAGGATGCCTTCTCAACGCTGAGCCCGGAAACCTCGAGGGAGCACCACAGCCTTACCTCAGAGAAGCAAGCCTGAAGCCGAGCTCCCTTCCGCGAGCAGGCCTTTTTCGCCAAGAGAGAAAGCTTGGCCGCGGCGGGGGTGGCGGAAGCCTCAGGGAGGCTGCGTGCCGGGCCTCAGGTCGGGGGCCGTCCTAGAAGGAGGCCCCCGACGTGGACCTCAGCGAAGCCCTTCGCAAGGGCGTCGGGAGCGGCTCCTGCCACGACCGTTACGCGGGACCCACAGCAGAGCAAACACACTCGTTGTGAGGGCACGGGAGGCCTTCTGACAGCAGCCCCGCTTCCCTCAGCCGGGCGCCCGCCCTCAGTCGAACCCACCGGCGCCTGCGTTCGGAGTGCACTGAGCTCAACACCCGGCTCTCGGCGAGGTCGTGACGGCGACGCCGGCCTGCAGGCCAAACTCTCTGGGGGCGCCCTGAGCTGGGAGGCTCGCCCGAAACGGACGGGGGAAGCGCCGAGCCCCTGCCACGGGATTGCTTCAGGACGACGCATTGGCCCAGCCAGCCAAACTCCGTCCCGGGAAGAGAGAAGCGGCTCTGGTCCTAGAAGCACGGAGCAAGGCACCCAACCCTTAGCTCCTGGAACGCGCTTCCCGGAGGGGGCCCTTTCACCTCCCCATTCCCCGAAAGCACAACGCCTTCTCTCAGAGGCGGAGGAAGACGCGCACACGCTGCCGGCTTGGGCCTCCACTCCAGGGACCGGCGGGTGCCGCCAGCACGTCCGGGGCGACAGCGGGCTTCGCGGTGTCAAGGTTGACACACGCCCGGGCCTGGCACCCGAAGGAGACAGCTCCGCCCTGGATTCCGTGCAACACGGTGCTGCCGGGAAAACGTCGCCCAGGGAAAGATGAGTGCGAAGAGAGAAGCGGAGAGGAGAGAGGCTGGGCGCGCTTCGTGAGGCACGAGCGCCCGGGCTGTGCGGCCGGCCTCTCCCGGACCGGCGCATCACCTCCTACACGGGGAAGCGGTTTGCTGACGCGCCGGGGGTTGGACCCCCTGAGGTCAAGCCCCCCGACCTCCCTGTGCGAAACAAGGCAGGGTGGAATGCCATCCCCGTCCACGTCCACACACACGTCGCTCCACGGAGAAGGATGCCTTCTCAACGCTTAGCCCGGAAACCTCGAGTGAGCACGACAGCCTTACCTCCGAGAAGCAAGCCTGAAGCCGAGCTCCCTTCCGCAAGCAGGCCTCTTTCGCCCAGAGAGAAAGCTTGGCCGCGGCGGGGGTGGCAGAAGCCTCAGGGAGGCTGCGTGCCGGGCCTCAGGTCGGGCGCCGTCCTAGAAGGAGGCCACCGACCTGGGCCTCAGCGAAGCCCTTCGCAAGGGCGTCGGGAGCGGCTTCTGCCACGACCGTGACACGGGACCCACAGCAGAGCAAACACACTCGTTGTGAGGGCACGGGAGGCCTTCTGACAGCAGGCCCGCTTCCCTCACCCGGGCGCCCGCCCTCAGTCGAACCCACCGGAGCCTGCGTTCGGAGTGCACCGAGCTGAACACCCGGCTCTCGGTGAGGACGTGACGGCGACGCCGGCCTTCCGGCCAAACTCTCTGGGGGCGCCCTGAGCTGGGAGGCTCGCCCGAAACGGACGGGGGAAGCGCCAAGCCCCTGCCACGGGATTGCTTCAGGACGACGCATTGGCCCAGCCAGCCCCACTCAGTCCCGGGAAGAGAGAAGCGGCTCTGGCACCTAGAAGCACGGAGCAAGGCACCCAACCCTCAGCTCCTGGAACGCGCTTCCCGGAGGGGGCCCTTTCACCTCCCCATTCCCCGAAAGCACAACGCCTTCTCTCAGAGGCGGAGGAAGATGCGCACACGCTGCCGGCTTCGGCCTCCAATCCAGGGACCGGCGGGTGCCGCCAGCACGTCCGGGGCGACAGCGGGCTTCGTGGTGTCAAGGTCGACACACGCCCGGGCCTGGCAACCGAAGGAGACAGCTCCGCCCTGGATTCCGTGCAACACGGTGCTGCCGGGAAAACGTGCGCCCAGGGAAAGATGAGTGCGAATAGAGAAGCGGGGAGGAGAGAGGTAGGGCGTGCTTCGTGAGGCACGAGCGCCCGGGCTGTGGGGCCGGCCTCTCCCGGGCCGGCGCCTCACGTCCTACACGGCGATGCGGTTTGCTGACGCGCCGGGGGTTGGACCCCCTGAGGTCAAGCCACCCGACCTCCCTGTGCGAAACAAGGCAGGGTGGAATGCCATCCCCGTCCACGTCCACACACACACGTCGCTCCACGGAGAAGGATGCCTTCTCAACGCTTAGCCCGGAAACCTCGAGTGAACCACAGCCTTACCTCCGAGAAGCAAGCCTGAAGCCGAGCTCCCTTCCGCGAGCAGGCCTCTTTTGCCCGAGAGAAAGCTTGGCCGCGGCGGGGGTGGCGGAAGCCTCAGGGAGGCTGCGTGCCGGGCCTCAGGTCGGGGGCCGTCCTAGAAGGAGGCCCCCGACCTGGGCCTCAGCGAAGCCCTTCGCAAGGGCGTCGGGAGCGGCTTCTGCCACGACCGTGACGCGGGACCCACAGCAGAGCAAACACACTCGTTGTGAGGGCACAGGAGGCCTTCTGACAGCAGCCCCGCTTCCCTCAGCCGGGCGCCCGCCCTCAGTCGAACCCACCGGAGCCTGCGTTCGGAGTGCACCGAGCTCAACACCCGGCTCTCGGCGAGGTCGTGACGGCGACGCCGGCCTGCCGGCCAAACTCTCTGGGGGCGCCCTGAGCTGGGAGGCTCGCCCGAAACGGACGGGGGAAGCGCCGAGCCCCTGCCACGGGATTGCTTGAGGACGACGCATTGGCCCAGCCAGCCCCACTCCGTCCCGGGAAGAGAGAAGCGGCTCTGGCACCTAGAAGCACGGAGCAAGGCACCCAACCCTCAGCTCTTGGAACGCGCTTCCCGGAGGGGGCCCTTTCACCTCCCAATTCCCCGAAAGCACAACTCCTTCTCTCAGAGGCGGAGGAAGATGCGCACACGCTGCCGGCTTCGGCCTCAAATCCAGGGACCGGCGGGTGCCGCCAGCACGTCCGGGGCAACAGCGGGCTTCGTGGTGTCAAGGTCGACACACGCCCGGGCCTGGCAAACGAAGGAGACAGCTCCGCCCTGGATTCCGTGCAACACGGTGCTGCCGGGAAAACGTCCGCCCAGGGAAAGATGAGTGCGAAGATAGAAGCGGGGAGGAGAGAGGAAGGGCGCGCTTCGTGAGGCACGAGCTCGCGGGCTGTGGCCGGCCTCTCCCGGGCCGGCGCCTCACGTCCTACACGGGGAAGCGGTTTGCTGACGCGGCGGGGGTTGGACCCCCTGAGGTCAAGCCCCCCGACCTCCCTGTGCGAAACAAGGCAGGGTGGAATGCCATCCCCTTCCAGTCCACACACACATCGCTCCACGGAGAAGGATGCCTTCGCAACGCTTAGCCCGGAAACCTCGAGTGAGCACGACAGCCTTACCTCCGAGAAGCAAGACTGAAGCCGAGCTCCCTTCCACAAGCAGGCCTCTTTCGCCCAGAGAGAAAGCTCGGCCGCGGCAGGGGTGGCGGAAGCCTCAGGGAGGCTGCGTGCCGGGCCTCAGGTCGGGCGCCGTCCTAGAAGGAGGCCCCCGACCTGGACCTCAGCGAAGCCCTTCGCAATGGCGTCGGGAGCGGCTCCTGCCACGACCGTGACGCGGGACCCACAGCAGAGCAAACACACTCGTTGTGAGGGCACGGGAGGCCTTCTGACAGCAGCCCCGCTTCCCTCAGCCGGGCGCCCTCCCTCAGTCGAACCCACCGGAGCCTGCGTTCGGAGTGCACCGCGCTGAACACCCGGCTCTCGGCGAGGTCGTGACGGCGACGCCGGCCTGCCGGCCAAACTCTCTGGGGGCGCCCTGAGCTGGGAGGCTCGCCCGAAACGGACGGGGGAAGCGCCGAGCCCCTGCCACGGGATTGCTTCAGGACGACGCATTGGCCCAGCCAGCCCCACTCCGTCCCGGGAAGAGAGAAGCGGCTCTGGCACCTAGAAGCACGGAGCAAGGCACCCAACCCTCAGCTCTTGGAACGCGGTTCCCGGAGGGGGCCCTTTCACCTCACCATACCCCGAAAGCACAACGCCTTCTCTCAGAGGCGGAGGAAGATGCACACACGCTGCCGGCTTCGGCCTCCAATCCAGGGACCGTCGGGTGCCACCAGCACGTCCGGGGCAACAGCGGGCTTCGTGGTGTCAAGGTCGACACACGCCCGGGCCTGGCAACCGAAGGAGACAGCTCCGCCCTGGATTCCGTGCAACACGGTGCTGCCGGGAAAACGTCTGCCCAGGGAAAGATGAGTGCGAAGAGAGAAGCGGGGAGGAGAGAGGAAGGGCACGCTTCGTGAGGCACGAGCTCGCAGACTGTGGCCGGCCTCTCCCGGGCCGGCGCCTCACGTCCTACACGGGGAAGCGGTTTGTTGTCGCGGCGGGGGTTGGACCCCCTGAGGTCAAGCCCCCCGACCTCCCTGTGCGAAACAGGGCAGAGTGGAATGCCATCCCCTTCCACGTCCACACACACGTCGCTCCACGGAGAAGGATGCCTTCTCAACGCTTAGCCCGGAAACCTCGAGTGAGCACCACAGCCTTACCTCCGAGAAGCAAGCCTGAAGCCGAGCTCCCTTCCGCGAGCAGGCCTCTTTCGCCAAGAGACAAACCTGGCCGTGGCGGGGGTGGCGGAAGCCTCAGGGAGGCTGCGTGCCGGGCCTCAGGTCGGGGGCCGTCCTAGAAGGAGGCCCCCGCCATGGGCCTCAGCGAAGCCCTTCGCAAGGGCGTCGGGAGCGGCTCCTGCCACGACCGTGACGCGGGACCCACAGCCGAGCAAATACACTCGTTGTGAGGGCACGGGAGGCCTTCTGACAGCAGCCCCGCTTCCCTCAGCCGGGCGCCCGCCCTCAGTCGAACCCACCAGAGCCTGCGTTCGGAGTGCACCGAGCTGAAGACCCGGCTCTCGGCGGGGTCGTGACGGTGACTCCGGCCTGCAGGCCAAACTCTCTGGGGGCGCCCTGAGCTGGGAGGCTCGCCCGAAACGGACGGGGGAAGCGCCGAGCCCCTGCCAGGGGATTGCTTCAGGACGACGCATTGGGCCAGCCAGCCCCACTCCGTCCCGGGAAGAGAGAAGCGGCTCTGGCACCTAGAAGCCCGGAGCAAGGCACCCAACCCTCAGCTCCTGGAACGCGCTTCCCGGAGGGGGCCCTTTCACCTCCCCATTCCCCGAAAGCACAACGCCTTCTCTCAGAGGCGGAGGAAGACGCGCACACACTGCCGGATTGGGCCTCCACTCCAGGGACCGGCGGGTGCCGCCAGCACGTCCGGGGCAACAACGGGCTTCGCGGTGTCAAGGTCGACACACGCCCGGGCCTGGCACCCGAAGGAGACAGCTCAGCACTGGATGCCGTGCAACACGGTGCTGCCGGGAAAACGTCCGCCCAGGGAAAGATGAGTGCGAAGAGAGAAGCGGGGAGGAGAGAGGCAGGGCGCACTTCGTGAGGCACGAGCGCTCGGGCTGTGGGGCCGGCCTCTCCCGGGACGGCGCCTCACGTCCTACACGGGGATGCGGTTTGCTGACGCGCCGGGGGTTGGACCCCTGAGGTCAAGCCCCCCGACCTCCCTGTGCGAAACAGGGCAGGGTGGAATGCCAACCCCGTCCACGTCCACACACACGTCGCTCCACGGAGAAGGATGCCTTCTCAACGCTTAGCCCGGAAACCTCGAGTGAGCACCCCAGCCTTACCTCCGAGAAGCAAGCCTGAAGCCGAGCTCCCTTACGCAAGCAGGCCTCTTTCGCCCAGAGAGAAAGCTTGGCCGCGGCGGGGGTGGCGGCAGCCTCAGGGAGGCTGCGTGCCGGGCCTCAGATCGGGGGCCGTCCTAGAAGGAGGCCCCCGACCTGGGCCTCAGCGAAGCCCTTCGCAAGGGCATCGGGAGCGGCTCCTGCCATGACCGTGACGCGGGACCCACAGCAGAGCAAACACACTCGTTGTGAGGGCACGGGAGGCCTTCTGACAGCAGCCCCGCTTCCCTCAGCCGGGCGCCCGCCCTCAGTCGAACCCAACGGCGCCTGCGTTCGGAGTGCACTGAGCTCAACACCCGGCTCTCGGCGAGGTCGTGACGGCGACGCCGGCCTGCAGGACAAACTCTCTGGGGGCGCCCTGAGCTGGGAGGCTCGCCCGAAACGGACGGGGGAAGCGCCGAGCCCCTGCCACGGGATTGCTTCAGGACGACGCATTGGCCCAGCCAGCCAAACTCCGTCCCGGGAAGAGAGAAGCGGCTCTGGCACCTAGAAGCACGGAGCAAGGCACCCAACCCTCAGCTCCTGGAACGCGCTCCCCGGAGGGGGCCCTTTCACCTCCCCATTCCCCGAGAGCACAACGCCTTCTCTCAGAGGCGGAGGAAGACGCGCACACGCTGCCGGCTTGGGCCTCCACTCCAGGGACCGGCGGGTGCCGCCAGCACGTCCGGGGCGACAGCGGGCTTCGCGGTGTCAAGGTTGACACACGCCCGGGCCTGGCACCCGAAGGAGACAGCTCCGCCCTGGATGCCGTGCAACACGGTGCTGCCGGGAAAACGTCCGCCCAGGGAAAGATGAGTGCGAAGAGAGAAGCGGGGAGGAGAGAGGAAGGGCGCGCTTCGTGAGGCACGAGCGTGTGGGCTGTGGGGCCGGCCTCTCCCGGGCCGGCGCTTCACCTCCTACACGGGGAAGCGGTTTGCTGTCGCGGCGGGGGTTGGACCCCCTGAGGTCAAGCCCCCCGACCTCCCTGTGCGAAACAGGGCAGAGTGGAATGCCATCCCCTTCCACGTCCACACACACGTCGCTCCACGGAGAAGGATGCCTTCTCAACGCTTAGCCCGGAAACCTCGAGTGAGCATGACAGCCTTACCTCCGAGAAGCAAGCCTGAAGCCGAGCTCCCTTCCGCAAGCAGGCCTCTTTCGCCCAGAGAGAAAGCTTGGCCGCGGCGGGGGTGGCGGAAGCCTCAGGGAGGCTGCGTGCCGGGCCTCAGGTCGGGGGCCGTCCTAGAAGGAGGCCCCCGACCTGGGCCTCAGCGAAGCCCTTCGCAAGGGCGTCGGGAGCGGCTCCTGCCACGACCGTGACGCGGGACCCACAGCAGAGCAAACACACTCGTTGTGAGGGCACGGGAGGCCTTCTGACAGCAGCCCCGCTTCCCTCAGCCGGGCGCCCGCCCTCAGTCTAACCCGCCGGAGCCTGCGTTCGGAGTGAACCTAGCTGAACACCCGGCTCTCGGCGAGGTCGTGACGGCGACGCCGGCCTGCCGGCCAAACTCTCTGGGGGCGCCCTGAGCTGGGAGGCTCGCCCGAAACGGACGGGGGTAGCGCCGAGGCCCTGCCACGGGATTGCTTCAGGACGACGCATTGGCCCAGCCAGCCCCACTCCGTCCCGGGAAGAGAGAAGCGGCTCTGGCACCTAGAAGCACGGAGCAAGGCACCCAACCCTCAGCTCTTGGAACGCGCTTCCCGGAGGGGGCCCTTTCACCTCCCCATTCCCCGAAAGCACAACGCCTTCTCTCAGAGGCGGAGGAAGATGCGCACACGCTGCCGGCTTCGGCCTCCAATCCAGGGACCGGCGGGTGCCGCCAGCACGTCCGGGGCGACAGCGGGCTTCGTGGTGTCAAGGTCGACACACGCCCGGGCCTGGCAACCGAAGGAGACAGCTCCGCCCTGGATTCCGTGCAACACGGTGCTGCCGGGAAAACGTGCGCCCAGGGAAAGATGAGTGCGAAGAGAGAAGCGGGGAGGAGAGAGGTAGGGCGTGCTTCGAGAGGCACGAGCGCCCGGGCTGTGGGGCCGGCCTCTCCCTGGCCGGCGCCTCACGTCCTACACGGGGAAGCGGTTTGCTGACGCGCCGGGGGTTGGACCCCCTGAGGTCAAGCCCCCCGACCTCCCTGTGCGAAACAAGGCAGGGTGGAATGCCATCCCCTTCCACGTCCACACACACGTCGCTCCACGGAGAAGGATGCCTTCTCAACGCTTAGCCCGGAAACCTCGAGTGAGCACCACAGCCTTACCTCCGAGAAGCAAGCCTGAAGCCGAGCTCCCTTCCGCGAGCAGGCCTCTTTTGCCCGAGAGAAAGCTTGGCCGCGGCGGGGGTGGCGGAAGCCTCAGGGAGGCTGCGTGCCGGGCCTCAGGTCGGGGGCCGTCCTAGAAGGAGGCCCCCGACCTGGGCCTCAGCGAAGCCCTTCGCAAGGGCGTCGGGAGCGGCTCCTGCCACGACCGTGACGCGGGACCCACAGCAGAGCAAACACACTCGTTGTGAGGGCACAGGAGGCCTTCTGACAGCAGCCCCGCTTCCCTCAGCCGGGCGCCCGCCCTCAGTCGAACCCACCGGAGCCTGCGTTCGGAGTGCACCGAGCTCAACACCCGGCTCTCGGCGAGGTCGTGACGGCGACGCCGGCCTGCCGGCCAAACTCTCTGGGGGCGCCCTGAGCTGGGAGGCTCGCCCGAAACGGACGGGGGAAGCGCCGAGCCCCTGCCACGGGATTGCTTGAGGACGACGCATTGGCCCAGCCAGCCCCACTCCGTCCCGGGAAGAGAGAAGCGGCTCTGGCACCTAGAAGCACGGAGCAAGGCACCCAACCCTCAGCTCTTGGAACGCGCTTCCCGGAGGGGGCCCTTTCACCTCCCAATTCCCCGAAAGCACAACTCCTTCTCTCAGAGGCGGAGGAAGATGCGCACACGCTGCCGGCTTCGGCCTCAAATCCAGGGACCGGCGGGTGCCGCCAGCACGTCCGGGGCAACAGCGGGCTTCGTGGTGTCAAGGTCGACACACGCCCGGGCCTGGCAAACGAAGGAGACAGCTCCGCCCTGGATTCCGTGCAACACGGTGCTGCCGGGAAAACGTCCGCCCAGGGAAAGATGAGTGCGAAGATAGAAGCGGGGAGGAGAGAGGAAGGGCGCGCTTCGTGAGGCACGAGCTCGCGGGCTGTGGCCGGCCTCTCCCGGGCCGGCGCCTCACGTCCTACACGGGGAAGCGGTTTGCTGACGCGGCGGGGGTTGGACCCCCTGAGGTCAAGCCCCCCGACCTCCCTGTGCGAAACAAGGCAGGGTGGAATGCCATCCCCTTCCAGTCCACACACACATCGCTCCACGGAGAAGGATGCCTTCGCAACGCTTAGCCCGGAAACCTCGAGTGAGCACGACAGCCTTACCTCCGAGAAGCAAGACTGAAGCCGAGCTCCCTTCCACAAGCAGGCCTCTTTCGCCCAGAGAGAAAGCTCGGCCGCGGCAGGGGTGGCGGAAGCCTCAGGGAGGCTGCGTGCCGGGCCTCAGGTCGGGCGCCGTCCTAGAAGGAGGCCCCCGACCTGGACCTCAGCGAAGCCCTTCGCAAGGGCGTCGGGAGCGGCTCCTGCCACGACCGTGACGCGGGACCCACAGCAGAGCAAACACACTCGTTGTGAGGGCACGGGAGGCCTTCTGACAGCAGCCCCGCTTCCCTCAGCCGGGCGCCCTCCCTCAGTCGAACCCACCGGAGCCTGCGTTCGGAGTGCACCGCGCTGAACACCCGGCTCTCGGCGAGGTCGTGACGGCGACGCCGGCCTGCCGGCCAAACTCTCTGGGGGCGCCCTGAGCTGGGAGGCTCGCCCGAAACGGACGGGGGAAGCGCCGAGCCCCTGCCACGGGATTGCTTCAGGACGACGCATTGGCCCAGCCAGCCCCACTCCGTCCCGGGAAGAGAGAAGCGGCTCTGGCACCTAGAAGCACGGAGCAAGGCACCCAACCCTCAGCTCTTGGAACGCGGTTCCCGGAGGGGGCCCTTTCACCTCACCATACCCCGAAAGCACAACGCCTTCTCTCAGAGGCGGAGGAAGATGCACACACGCTGCCGGCTTCGGCCTCCAATCCAGGGACCGTCGGGTGCCACCAGCACGTCCGGGGCAACAGCGGGCTTCGTGGTGTCAAGGTCGACACACGCCCGGGCCTGGCAACCGAAGGAGACAGCTCCGCCCTGGATTCCGTGCAACACGGTGCTGCCGGGAAAACGTCTGCCCAGGGAAAGATGAGTGCGAAGAGAGAAGCGGGGAGGAGAGAGGAAGGGCACGCTTCGTGAGGCACGAGCTCGCAGACTGTGGCCGGCCTCTCCCGGGCCGGCGCCTCACGTCCTACACGGGGAAGCGGTTTGTTGTCGCGGCGGGGGTTGGACCCCCTGAGGTCAAGCCCCCCGACCTCCCTGTGCGAAACAGGGCAGAGTGGAATGCCATCCCCTTCCACGTCCACACACACGTCGCTCCACGGAGAAGGATGCCTTCTCAACGCTTAGCCCGGAAACCTCGAGTGAGCACCACAGCCTTACCTCCGAGAAGCAAGCCTGAAGCCGAGCTCCCTTCCGCGAGCAGGCCTCTTTCGCCAAGAGACAAACCTGGCCGTGGCGGGGGTGGCGGAAGCCTCAGGGAGGCTGCGTGCCGGGCCTCAGGTCGGGGGCCGTCCTAGAAGGAGGCCCCCGCCATGGGCCTCAGCGAAGCCCTTCGCAAGGGCGTCGGGAGCGGCTCCTGCCACGACCGTGACGCGGGACCCACAGCCGAGCAAATACACTCGTTGTGAGGGCACGGGAGGCCTTCTGACAGCAGCCCCGCTTCCCTCAGCCGGGCGCCCGCCCTCAGTCGAACCCACCAGAGCCTGCGTTCGGAGTGCACCGAGCTGAACACCCGGCTCTCGGCGGGGTCGTGACGGTGACTCCGGCCTGCAGGCCAAACTCTCTGGGGGCGCCCTGAGCTGGGAGGCTCGCCCGAAACGGACGGGGGAAGCGCCGAGCCCCTGCCAGGGGATTGCTTCAGGACGACGCATTGGGCCAGCCAGCCCCACTCCGTCCCGGGAAGAGAGAAGCGGCTCTGGCACCTAGAAGCCCGGAGCAAGGCACCCAACCCTCAGCTCCTGGAACGCGCTTCCCGGAGGGGGCCCTTTCACCTCCCCATTCCCCGAAAGCACAACGCCTTCTCTCAGAGGCGGAGGAAGACGCGCACACACTGCCGGATTGGGCCTCCACTCCAGGGACCGGCGGGTGCCGCCAGCACGTCCGGGGCAACAACGGGCTTCGCGGTGTCAAGGTCGACACACGCCCGGGCCTGGCACCCGAAGGAGACAGCTCAGCACTGGATGCCGTGCAACACGGTGCTGCCGGGAAAACGTCCGCCCAGGGAAAGATGAGTGCGAAGAGAGAAGCGGGGAGGAGAGAGGCAGGGCGCGCTTCGTGAGGCACGATTGCCCGGGCTGTGCGGCCGGCCTCTCCCGGACGGCGCATCACCTCCTACACGGGAAAGCGGTTTGCTGACGCGCCGGGGGTTGGACCCCCTGAGGTCAAGCCCCCCGACCTCCCTGTGCGAAACAGGGTAGGGTGGAATGCCAACCCCGTCCATGTCCACACACACGTCGCTCCACGGAGAAGGATGCCTTCTCAACGCTTAGCCCGGAAACCTCGAGTGAGCACGACAGCCTTACCTCCGAGAAGCAAGCCTGAAGCCGAGCTCCCTTCCGCAAGCAGGCCTCTTTCGCCCAGAGAGAAAGGTTGGCCGCGGCGGGGGTGGCGGCAGCCTCAGGGAGGCTGCGTGCCGGGCCTCAGGTCGGGCGCCGTCCTAGAAGGAGGCCCCCGACCTGGACCTCAGCGAAGCCCTTCGCAAGGGCGTCGGGAGCGGCTCCTGCCACGACCGTGACGCGGGACCCACAGCAGAGCAAACACACTCGTTGTGAGGGCACGGGAGGCCTTCTGACAGCAGCCCCGCTTCCCTCAGCCGGGCGCCCTCCCTCAGTCGAACCCACCGGAGCCTGCGTTCGTAGTGCACCGCGCTGAAAACCCGGCTCACGGCGAGGTCGTGACGGCGACGCCGGCCTGCCGGCCAAAATCTCTGGGGGCGCCCTGAGCTGGGAGGCTCGCCCGAAACGGACGGGGGAAGCGCCGAGCCCCTGCCAAGGAATTGCTTCAGGACGACGCATTGGCCCAGCCAGCCCCACTCCGTCCCGGGAAGAGAGAAGCGGCTCTGGCACCTAGAAGCACGGAGCAAGGCACCCAACCCTCAGCTCTTGGAACGCGGTTCCCGGAGGGGGCCCTTTCACCTCCCCATACCCCGAAAGCACAACGCCTTCTCTCAGAGGCGGAGGAAGATGCGCACACGCTGCCGGCTTCGGCCTCCAATCCAGGGACCGGCGGGTGCCGCCAGCACGTCCGGGGCGCCAGCGGGCTTCGCGGTGTCAAGGTCGACACACGCCTGGGCCTGGCAACCGAAGGAGACAGCTCCGCCCTGGATTCCGTGCAACACGGTGCTGCCGGAAAACGTCCGCCCAGGGAAAGATGAGTGCGAAGAGAGAAGCGGGGAGGAGTGAGGCAGGGCGCGCTTCGTGAGGCACGACCTCGCGGGCTGTGGGGCCGGCCTCTCCCGGGCCGGCGCATCACGTCCTACACGGGGAAGCGGTTTGCTGACGCGCCGGGGGTTGGACCCCCTGAGGTCAAGCCCCCCGACCTCCCTGTGCGAAACAGGGCAGGGTGGAATGCCATCCCCGTCCACGTCCACACACACACGTCGCTCCACGGAGAAGGATGCCTTCTCAACGCTTAGCCCGGAAACCTCGAGTGAGCACCACAGCCTTACCTCCGAGAAGCCAGCCTGAAGCCGAGCTCCCTTCCGCGAGCAGGCCTCTTCCGCCCGAGAGAAAGCTTGGCCGCGGCTGGGGTGGCGGAAGCCTCAGGGAGGCTGCGTGCCGGGCCTCAGGTCGGGGGCCTTCCTAGAAGGAGGCCCCCGACATGGGCCTCAGCGAAGCCCTTCGCAAGGGCGTCGGGAGCGGCTCGTGCCACGACCGTGACGCGGCACCCACAGCAGAGCAAACACACTCGTTGTGAGGGCACGGGAGGCCTTCTGACAGCAGCCCGGCTTCCCTCAGCCGGGCGCCCGCCCTCAGTCGAACCCACCGGAGCCTGCGTTCGGAGTGCACCGAGGTGAAGACCCGGCTCTCGGCGAGGTCGTGACGGCGACGCCGGCCTGCCGGCCAAACTCTCTGGGGGCGCCCTGAGCTGGGAGGCTCGCCCGAAACGGACGGGGGAAGCGCCGAGCCCCTGCCACGGGATTGCTTCAGGACGACGCATTGGCCCAGCCAGCCCCACTCCGTCCCGGGAAGAGAGAAGCGGCTCTGGCACCTAGAAGCACGGAGCAAGGCACCCAACCCTCAGCTCTTGGAACGCGCTTCCCGGAGGGGGCCCTTTCACCTCCCCATTCCCCGAAAGCACAACGCCTTCTCTCAGAGGCGGAGGAAGATGCGCACACGCTGCCGGCTTCGGCCTCCAATCCAGGGACCGGCGGGTGCCGCCAGCACGTCCGGGGCAACAGCGGGCTTCGTGGTGTCAAGGTCGACACATGCCCGGGCCTGGCAACCGAAGGAGACAGCTCCGCCCTGGATGCCGTGCAACACGGTGCTGCCGGGAAAACGTCCGCCCAGGGAAAGATGAGTGCGAAGAGAGAAGCGGGGAGGAAAGAGGCAGGGCGCGCTACGTGAGGCACGAGCGCCCGGGCTGTGGGGCCGGCCTCTCCCGGGCCGGCGCCTCATGTCCTACACGGGGAAGCAGTTTGCTGACGCGCCGGGGGTTGGACCCCCTGAGGTCAAGCCCCCCGACCTCCCCGTGCGAAACAAGGCAGGGTGGAATGCCATCCCCGTCCACGTCCACACACACGTCGCTCCATGGAGAAGAATGCCTTCTCAACGCTTAGCCCGGAAACCTCGAGTGAGCACCACAGCCTTACCTCCGAGAAGCAAGCCTGAAGCCGAGCTCCCTTCCGCGAGCAGGCCTCTTTCGCTCGAGAGAAAGCTTGGCCGCGGCGGGGGTGGCGGAAGCCTCAGGGAGGCTTCGAGGCGGGCCTCAGGTCGGGGGCCGTCCTAGAAGGAGGCCCCCGACCTGGGCCTCAGCGAAGCCCTTCGCAAGGGCGTCGGGAGCGGCTCCTGCCACGACCGTGACGCGGGACCCACAGCAGAGCAAACACACTCGTTGTGAGGGCACGGGAGGCCTTCTGACAGCAGCCCCGCTTCCATCAGCCGGGCGCCCACCGTCAGTCGAACCCACGGGAGCCTGCGTTCGGAGTGCACCGAGCTGAACACCCGGCTCTCGGCGACGTCGTGACGGCGACGCGGGCCTGCAGGCCAAACTCTCTGGCGTCGCCCTGAGCTGGGAGGCTCGCCCGAAAAGGACGGGGGAAGCGCCGAGCCCCTGCCACGGGAGTGCTGCAGGACGACGCATTGGCCCAGCCAGCCCCACTCCGTCCCGGGAAGTGAGAAGCGGCTCTGGCACCTAGAAGCACGGAGCAAGTCACCCAACCCTCAGCTCTTGGAACGCGCTTCCCGGAGGGGGCCCTTTCACCTCCCCATTCCCCGAAAGCACAACGCCTTCTCTCAGAGGCGGAGGAAGTCGCGCACACACTGCCGGCTTGGGCCTCCACTCCAGGGACCGGCGGGTGCCGCCAGCACGTCCGGGGCGACAGCGGGCTTCGCGGTGTCAAGGTCGACACACGCCCTGGCCTGGCAACCGAAGGAGACAGCTTCGCCCTGGATTCCGTGCAACACGGTGCTGCCGGGAAAACGTCCGCCCAGGGAAAGATGAGTGCGAAGAGAGAAGCGGGGAGGAGAGAGGCAGGGCGCACTTCGTGAGGCACGAGCGCTCGGGCTGTGGGGCCGGCCTCTCCCGGGACGGCGCCTCACGTCCTACACGGGGATGCGGTTTGCTGACGCGCCGGGGGTTGGACCCCTGAGGTCAAGCCCCCCGACCTCCCTGTGCGAAACAGGGCAGGGTGGAATGCCAACCCCGTCCACGTCCACACACACGTCGCTCCACGGAGAAGGATGCCTTCTCAACGCTTAGCCCGGAAACCTCGAGTGAGCACCCCAGCCTTACCTCCGAGAAGCAAGCCTGAAGCCGAGCTCCCTTCCGCAAGCAGGCCTCTTTCGCCCAGAGAGAAAGCTTGGCCGCGGCGGGGGTGGCGGCAGCCTCAGGGAGGCTGCGTGCCGGGCCTCAGATCGGGGGCCGTCCTAGAAGGAGGCCCCCGACCTGGGCCTCAGCGAAGCCCTTCGCAAGGGCATCGGGAGCGGCTCCTGCCATGACCGTGACGCGGGACCCACAGCAGAGCAAACACACTCGTTGTGAGGGCACGGGAGGCCTTCTGACAGCAGCCCCGCTTCCCTCAGCCGGGCGCCCGCCCTCAGTCGAACCCAACGGCGCCTGCGTTCGGAGTGCACCGAGCTGAACACCCGGCTCTCGGCGAGGTCGTGACGGCGACGCCGGCCTGCAGGCCAAACTCTCTGGGGGCGCCCTGAGCTGGGAGGCTCGCCCGAAACGGACGGGGGAAGCGCCGAGCCCCTGCCACGGGATTGCTTGAGGACGACGCATTGGCCCAGCCAGCCCCACTCCGTCCCGGGAAGAGAGAAGCGGCTCTGGCACCTAGAAGCACGGAGCAAGGCACCCAACCCTCAGCTCTTGGAACGCGGTTCCCGGAAAGGGCCCTTTCACCTCCCAATTCCCCGAAAGCACAACACCTTCTCTCAGAGGCGGAGGAAGACGCGCACACGCTGCCGGCTTGGGCCTCCACTCCAGGGACCGGCGGGTGCCGCCAGCACGTCAGGGACGACAGCGGGCTTCGCGGTGTCAAGGTCGACACACGCCCGGGCCTGGCAACCGAACGAGACAGCTCCGCCATGGATTCCGTGCAACACGTGCTGCCGGGAAAATGTCCGCCCAGGGAAAGATGAGTGCGAAGAGAGAAGCGGGGAGGAGAGAGGCAGGGCGCGCTTCGTGATGCACGAGCTCGCGGCCTGTGGGGCCGGCCTCTCCCGGGCCGGCGCCTCACGTCCTATACGGGGAAGCGGTTTGCTGACGCGCCGGGGGTTGGACCCCCTGAGGTCAAGCCCCCCGACCTCCCTGTGCGAAACAGGGCAGGGTGGAATGCCATCCCCGTCCACGTCCACACACACGTCGCTCCACGGAGAAGGATGCCTTCTCAACGCTTAGCCCGGAATCCTCGAGTGAGCACCACAGCCTTACCTCCGAGAAGCAAGCCTGAAGCCGAGCTCCCTTCCGCGAGCAGGCCTCTTTCGCCCGAGAGAAAGCTTGGCCGCGGCGGGGGTGGCGGAAGCCTCAGGGAGGCTGCGTGCCGGGCCTCAGGTCGGGCGCCGTCCTAGAAGGAGGCCCCTGACCTGGGCCTCAGCGAAGCCCTTTGCAAGGGCGTCGGGAGCGGCTTCTGCCACGACCGTGACGCGGGACCCACAGCAGAGCAAACACACTCGTTGTGAGGGCACGGGAGGCCTTCTGACAGCAGCCCCGCTTCCCTCAGCCGGGCGCCCGCCCTCAGTCGAACCCACCTGAGCCTGCGTTCGGAGTGCACCGAGCTGAACACCCGGCTCTCGGTGAGGACGTGAAGGCGACGCCGGCCTTCTGGCCAAACTCTCTGGGGGCGCCCTGAGCTGGGAGGCTCGCCCGAAACGGACGGGGAAGCGCCGAGCCCCTGCCACTGGATTGCTTCAGGACGACGCATTGGCCCAGCCAGCCCCACTCCGTCCCGGGAAGAGAGAAGCGGCTCTGGCACCTAGAAGCACGGAGCAAGGCACCCAACCCTCAGCTCCTGGAACGCGCTTCCCGGAGGGGGCCCTTTCACCTCCCCATTCCCCAAAAGCACAACGCCTTCTCTCAGAGGCAGAGGAAGACGCGCACACGCTGCCGGCTTGGGCCTCCACTTCAGGGACCGGCGGGTGCCGCCAGCACGTCCGGGGCGCCAGCGGGCTTCGCGGTGTCAAGGTCGACACACGCCCGGGCCTGGCAACCGAAGGAGACAGCTCCGCCCTGGATGCCGTGCAACACGGTGCTGCCGGAAAACGTCCGCCCAGGGAAAGATGAGTGCGAAGATAGAAGCGGGGAGGAGAGAGGAAGGGCGCGCTTCGTGAGGCACGACCTCGCGGGCTGTGGGGCCGGCCTCTCCCGGGCCGGCGCCTCACGTCCTACACGGGGAAGCGGTTTGCTGACGCGGCGGGGGTTGGACCCCCTGAGGTCAAGCCCCCCGACCTCCCTGTGCGAAACAGGGCAGGGTGGAATGCCATCCCCGTCCACGTCCACACACACACGTCGCTCCACGGAGAAGGATGCCTTCTCAACGCTTAGCCCGGAAACCTCGAGTGTGCACCACAGCCTTACCTCCGAGAAGCAAGCCTGAAGCCGAGCTCCCTTCCGCGAGCAGGCCTCTTCCGCCCGAGAGAAAGCTTGGCCGCGACTGGGGTGGCGGAAGCCTCAGGGAGGCTGCGTGCCGGGCCTCAGGTCGGGCGCCATCCTAGAAGGAGGCCCCCGACCTGGGCCTCAGCGAAGCCCTTCGCAAGGGCGTCGGGAGCGGCTCCTGCCACGACCGTTACGCGGGACCCACAGCAGAGCAAACACACTCGTTGTGAGGGCACGGGAGGCCTTCTGACAGCAGCGCCGCTTCCCTCAGCCGGGCGCCCGCCCTCAGTCGAACCCACCGGAGCCCGCGTTCGGAGTGCACCGAGCTGAACACCCGGCTCTCGGCGAGGTCGTGACGGCGACGCCGGCCTGCAGGCCAAACTCTCTGGGGGCGCCCTGAGCTGGGAGGCTCGCCCGAAACGGACGGGGGAAGCGCCGAGCCCCTGCCACGGGATTGCTTGAGGACGACGCATTGGCCCAGCCAGCCCCACTCCGTCCCGGGAAGAGAGAAGCGGCTCTGGCACCTAGAAGCACGGAGCAAGGCACCCAACCCTCAGCTCTTGGAACGCGGTTCCCGGAAAGGGCCCTTTCACCTCCCAATTCCCCGAAAGCACAACACCTTCTCTCAGAGGCGGAGGAAGACGCGCACACGCTGCCGGCTTGGGCCTCCACTCCAGGGACCGGCGGGTGCCGCCAGCACGTCAGGGACGACAGCGGGCTTCGCGGTGTCAAGGTCGACACACGCCCGGGCCTGGCAACCGAACGAGACAGCTCCGCCATGGATTCCGTGCAACACGTGCTGCCGGGAAAATGTCCGCCCAGGGAAAGATGAGTGCGAAGAGAGAAGCGGGGAGGAGAGAGGCAGGGCGCGCTTCGTGAGGCACGAGCTCGCGGCCTGTGGGGCCGGCCTCTCCCGTGCCGGCGCCTCACGTCCTATACGGGGAAGCGGTTTGCTGACGCGCCGGGGGTTGGACCCCCTGAGGTCAAGCCCCCCGACCTCCCTGTGCGAAACAGGGCAGGGTGGAATGCCATCCCCGTCCACGTCCACACACACGTCGCTCCACGGAGAAGGATGCCTTCTCAACGCTTAGCCCGGAATCCTCGAGTGAGCACCACAGCCTTACCTCCGAGAAGCAAGCCTGAAGCCGAGCTCCCTTCCGCGAGCAGGCCTCTTTCGCCAAGAGAGAAAGCTTGGCCACGGCGGGGGTGGCGGAAGCCTCAGGGAGGCTGCGTGCCGGGCCTCAGATCGGGGGCCGTCCTAGAAGGAGGCCCCCGACCTGGGCCTCAGCGAAGCCCTTCGCAAGGGCGTCGGGAGCGGCTCGTGCCACGACCGTGACACGGGACCCACAGCAGAGCAAACACACTCGTTGTGAGGGCACGGGAGGCCTTCTGACGGCAGCCCCGCTTCCCTCAGCCGGGCGCCCGCCCTCAGTCGAACCCACCGGAGCCTGCGTTCGTAGTGCACCGCGCTGAACACCCGGCTCTCGGCGAGGTCGTGACGGCGACGCCGGCCTGCCGGCCAAACTCTCTGGGGGCGCCCTGAGCTGGGAGGCTTGCCCGAAACGGACGGGGGAAGCGCCGAGCCCCTGCCACAGGATTGCTTCAGGACGACGCATTGGCCCAGCCAGTCCCACTCAGTCCCGGGAAGAGAGAAGCGGCTCTGGCACCTAGAAGCACGGAGCAAGGCACCCAACCCTCAGCTCCTGGAACGCGCTTCCCGGAGGGGGCCCTTTCACCTCCCCATTCCCCAAAAGCACAACGCCTTCTCTCAGAGGCAGAGGAAGACGCGCACACGCTGCCGGCTTGGGCCTCCACTTCAGGGACCGGCGGGTGCCGCCAGCACGTCCGGGGCGCCAGCGGGCTTCGCGGTGTCAAGGTCGACACACGCCCGGGCCTGGCAACCGAAGGAGACAGCTCCGCCCTGGATGCCGTGCAACACGGTGCTGCCGGAAAACGTCCGCCCAGGGAAAGATGAGTGCGAAGAGAGAAGCGGTGAGGAGAGAGGAAGGGCGCGCTTCGTGAGGCACGACCTCGCGGGCTGTGGGGCCGGCCTCTCCCGGGCCGGCGCCTCACGTCCTACACGGGGAAGCGGTTTGCTGACGCCCCGGGGGTTGGACCCCCTGAGGTCAAGCCCCCCGACCTCCCTGTGCGAAACAGGGCAGGGTGGAATGCCATCCCCGTCCACGTCCACACACACACGTCGCTCCACGGAGAAGGATGCCTTCTCAACGCTTAGCCCGGAAACCTCGAGTGTGCACCACAGCCTTACCTCCGAGAAGCAAGCCTGAAGCCGAGCTCCCTTCCGCGAGCAGGCCTCTTCCGCCCGAGAGAAAGCTTGGCCGCGACTGGGGTGGCGGAAGCCTCAGGGAGGCTGCGTGCCGGGCCTCAGGTCGGGCGCCGTCCTAGAAGGAGGCCCCCGACCTGGGCCTCAGCGAAGCCCTTCGCAAGGGCGTCGGGAGCGGCTCCTGCCACGACCGTTACGCGGGACCCACAGCAGAGCAAACACACTCGTTGTGAGGGCACGGGAGGCCTTCTGACAGCAGCGCCGCTTCCCTCAGCCGGGCGCCCGCCCTCAGTCGAACCCACCGGAGCCCGCGTTCGGAGTGCACCGAGCTGAACACCCGGCTCTCGGCGAGGTCGTGACGGCGACGCCGGCCTGCAGGCCAAACTCTCTGGGGGCGCCCTGAGCTGGGAGGCTCGCCCGAAACGGACGGGGGAAGCGCCGAGCCCCTGCCACGGGATTGCTTCAGGACGACGCATTGGCCCAGCCAGCCCCACTCCGTCCCGGGAAGAGAGAAGCGGCTCTGGCACCTAGAAGCACGGAGCAAGGCACCCAACCCTCAGCTCTTGGAACGCGGTTCCCGGAAAGGGCCCTTTCACCTCCCAATTCCCCGAAAGCACAACACCTTCTCTCAGAGGCGGAGGAAGACGCGCACACGCTGCCGGCTTGGGCCTCCACTCCAGGGAACGGCGGGTGCCGCCAGCACGTCAGGGACGACAGCGGGCTTCGCGGTGTCAAGGTCGACACACGCCCGGGCCTGGCAACCGAACGAGACAGCTCCGCCATGGATTCCGTGCAACACGTGCTGCCGGGAAAATGTCCGCCCAGGGAAAGATGAGTGCGAAGAGAGAAGCGGGGAGGAGAGAGGCAGGGCGCGCTTCGTGAGGCACGAGCTCGCGGCCTGTGGGGCCGGCCTCTCCCGGGCCGGCGCCTCACGTCCTATACGGGGAAGCGGTTTGCTGACGCGCCGGGGGTTGGACCCCCTGAGGTCAAGCCCCCCGACCTCCCTGTGCGAAACAGGGCAGGGTGGAATGCCATCCCCGTCCACGTCCACACACACGTCGCTCCACGGAGAAGGATGCCTTCTCAACGCTTAGCCCGGAATCCTCGAGTGAGCACCACAGCCTTACCTCCGAGAAGCAAGCCTGAAGCCGAGCTCCCTTCCGCGAGCAGGCCTCTTTCGCCAAGAGAGAAAGCTTGGCCACGGCGGGGGTGGCGGAAGCCTCAGGGAGGCTGCGTGCCGGGCCTCAGATCGGGGGCCGTCCTAGAAGGAGGCCCCCGACCTGGGCCTCAGCGAAGCCCTTCGCAAGGGCGTCGGGAGCGGCTCGTGCCACGACCGTGACACGGGACCCACAGCAGAGCAAACACACTCGTTGTGAGGGCACGGGAGGCCTTCTGACGGCAGCCCCGCTTCCCTCAGCCGGGCGCCCGCCCTCAGTCGAACCCACCGGAGCCTGCGTTCGTAGTGCACCGCGCTGAACACCCGGCTCTCGGCGAGGTCGTGACGGCGACGCCGGCCTGCCGGCCAAACTCTCTGGGGGCGCCCTGAGCTGGGAGGCTTGCCCGAAACGGACGGGGGAAGCGCCGAGCCCCTGCCACGGGATTGCTTCAGGACGACGCATTGGCCCAGCCAGCCCCACTCCGTCCCGGGAAGAGAGAAGCGGCTCTGGCACCTAGAAGCACGGAGCAAGGCACCCAACCCTCAGCTCTTGGAACGCGCTTCCCGGAGGGAGCCCTTTCACCTCCCCATTCCCCAAAAGCACAACACCTTCTCTCAGAGGCGGAGGAAGATGCGCACACGCTGCCGGCTTCGGCCCCAATCCAGGGACCGGCGGGTGCCGCCAGCACGTCCGGGGCAACAGCGGGCTTCGTGGTGTCAAGGTCGACACACGCCCGGGCCTGGCAACCGAAGGAGACAGCTCCGCCCTGGATTCCGTGCAACACGGTGCTGCCGGGAAAACGTCCGCCCAGGGAAAGATGAGTGCGAAGAGAGAAGCGGGGAGGAGAGAGGAAGGGCGCGCTTCGTGAGGCACGAGCTCGCGGGCTGTGGCCGGCCTCTCCCGGGCCGGCGCCTCACGTCCTACACGGGGAAGCGGTTTGCTGACGCGCCGGGGGTTGGACCCCCTGAGGTCAAGCCCCCCGACATCCCTGTGCGAAACAGGGCAGGGTGGAATGCCATCCCCGTCCACGTCCACACACACACGTCGCTCCACGGAGAAGGATGCCTTCTCAACGCTTAGCCCGGAAACCTCGAGTGAGCACCACAGCCTTACCTCCGAGAAGCAAGCCTGAAGCCGAGCTCCCTTCCGTGAGCAGGCCTCTTTCGCCCGAGAGAAAGCTTGGCCGCGGCGGGGGTGGCGGAAGCCTCAGGGAGGCTGCGTGCCGGGCCTCAGGTCGGGCGCCGTCCTAGAAGGAGGCCCCTGACCTGGGCCTCAGCGAAGCCCTTTGCAAGGGCGTCGGGAGCGGCTTCTGCCACGACCGTGACGCGGGACCCACAGCAGAGCAAACACACTCGTTGTGAGGGCACGGGAGGCCTTCTGACAGCAGCCCCGCTTCCCTCAGCCGGGCGCCCGCCCTCAGTCGAACCCACCTGAGCCTGCGTTCGGAGTGCACCGAGCTGAACACCCGGCTCTCGGTGAGGACGTGAAGGCGACGCCGGCCTTCTGGCCAAACTCTCTGGGGGCGCCCTGAGCTGGGAGGCTCGCCCGAAACGGACGGGGAAGCGCCGAGCCCCTGCCACTGGATTGCTTCAGGACGACGCATTGGCCCAGCCAGCCCCACTCCGTCCCGGGAAGAGAGAAGCGGCTCTGGCACCTAGAAGCACGGAGCAAGGCACCCAACCCTCAGCTCCTGGAACGCGCTTCCCGGAGGGGGCCCTTTCACCTCCCCATTCCCCAAAAGCACAACGCCTTCTCTCAGAGGCAGAGGAAGACGCGCACACGCTGCCGGCTTGGGCCTCCACTTCAGGGACCGGCGGGTGCCGCCAGCACGTCCGGGGCGCCAGCGGGCTTCGCGGTGTCAAGGTCGACACACGCCCGGGCCTGGCAACCGAAGGAGACAGCTCCGCCCTGGATGCCGTGCAACACGGTGCTGCCGGAAAACGTCCGCCCAGGGAAAGATGAGTGCGAAGAGAGAAGCGGTGAGGAGAGAGGAAGGGCGCGCTTCGTGAGGCACGACCTCGCGGGCTGTGGGGCCGGCCTCTCCCGGGCCGGCGCCTCACGTCCTACACGGGGAAGCGGTTTGCTGACGCCCCGGGGGTTGGACCCCCTGAGGTCAAGCCCCCCGACCTCCCTGTGCGAAACAAGGCAGGGTGGAATGCCATCCCCTTCCACGTCCACACACACGTCGCTCCACGGAGAAGGATGCCTTCTCAACGCTTAGCCCGTATACCTCGAGTGAGCACCACAGCCTTACCTCCGAGAAGCAAGCCTGAAGCCGAGCTCCCTTCCGCGAGCAGGCCTCTTTTGCCCGAGAGAAAGCTTGGCCGCGGCGGGGGTGGCGGAAGCCTCAGGGAGGCTGCGTGCCGGGCCTCAGGTCGGGGGCCGTCCTAGAAGGAGGCCCCCGACCTGGGCCTCAGCGAAACCCTTCGCAAGGGCGTCGGGAGCGGCTCGTGCCACGACCGTGACGCGGGACCCACAGCAGAGCAAACACACTCGTTTTGAGGGCACGGGAGGCCTTCTGACAGCAGCCCCGCTTCCCTCAGCCGGGCCCCCGCCCTCAGTCCAACCCACCGGAGCCTGTGTTCGGAGTGCACCGAGCTGAACACCCGGCTCTCGGCGAGGTCGTGACGGCGACGCCGGCCTGCAGGCCAAACTCTCTGGGGGCGCCCTGAGCTGGGAGGCTCGCCCGAAACGGACGGGGGAAGCGCCGAGCCCCTGCCACGGGATTGCTTCAGGACGACGCATTGGCCCAGCCAGCCCCACTCGGTCCCGGGAAGAGAGAAGCGGCTCTGGCACCTAGAAGCACGGAGCAAGGCACCTAACCCTCAGCTCCTGGAACGCGCTTCCCGGAGGGGGCCCTTTCACCTCCCCATTCCCCAAAAGCACAACGCCTTCTCTCAGAGGCGGAGGAAAATGCGCACACGCTGCCGGCTTGGGCCTCCACTTCAGGGACCGGCGGGTGCCGCCAGCACGTCTGGGGCGACAGCGGGCTTCGTGGTGTCAAGGTCGACACACGCCCGGGCCTGGCAACCGAAGGAGACAGCTCCACCCTGGATTCCGTGCAACACGGTGCTGCCGGGAAAACGTGCGCCCAGGGAAAGACGAGTGCGAAGAGAAGCGGGGAGGAGAGAGGAAGGGCGCGCATCGTGAGGCAAGAGCGCACGGGCTGTGGGGCCGGCTTCTCCCGGGCCGGCGCCTCACCTCCTACACGGGGAAGCGGTTTGCTGACGCGCCGGGGGTTGGACCCCCTGAGGTCAAGCCCCCCGACCTCCCTGTGCGAAACAGGGCAGGGTGGAATGCCATCCCCGTCCACGTCCACACACACACGTCGCTCCACGGAGAAGGATGCCTTCTCAACGCTTAGCCCGGAAACCTCGAGTGTGCACCACAGCCTTACCTCCGAGAAGCAAGCCTGAAGCCGAGCTCCCTTCCGCGAGCAGGCCTCTTCCGCCCGAGAGAAAGCTTGGCCGCGACTGGGGTGGCGGAAGCCTCAGGGAGGCTGCGTGCCGGGCCTCAGGTCGGGCGCCGTCCTAGAAGGAGGCCCCCGACCTGGGCCTCAGCGAAGCCCTTCGCAAGGGCGTCGGGAGCGGCTCCTGCCACGACCGTTACGCGGGACCCACAGCAGAGCAAACACACTCGTTGTGAGGGCACGGGAGGCCTTCTGACAGCAGCCCCCCTTCCCTCAGCTGGGCGCCCGCCCTCAGTCGAACCCACCGGAGCCTGCGTTCGGAGTGCACCGAGCTGAAGACCCGGCTCTCGGCGAGGTCGTGACGGCGACGCCGGCCTGCAGGCCAAACTCTCTGGGGGCGCCCTGAGCTGGGAGGCTCGCCCGAAACGGACGGGGGAAGCGCCGAGCCCCTGCCACGGGATTGCTTCAGGACGACGCATTGGCCCAGCCAGCCCCACTCCGTCCCGGGAAGAGAGAAGCGGCTCTGGCACCTAGAAGCACGGAGCAAGGCACCCAACCCTCAGCGCTTGGAACGCGGTTCCCGGAAAGGGCCCTTTCACCTCCCAATTCCCCGAAAGCACAACACCTTCTCTCAGAGGCGGAGGAAGACGCGCACACGCTGCCGGCTTGGGCCTCCACTCCAGGGATCGGCGGGTGCCGCCAGCACGTCAGGGACGACAGCGGGCTTCGCGGTGTCAAGGTCGACACACGCCCAGGCCTGGCAACCGAACGAGACAGCTCCGCCATGGATTCCGTGCAACACGTGCTGCCGGGAAAATGTCCGCCCAGGGAAAGATGAGTGCGAAGAGAGAAGCGGGGAGGAGAGAGGCAGGGCGCGCTTCGTGAGGCACGAGCTCGCGGCCTGTGGGGCCGGCCTCTCACGGGCCGGCGCCTCACGTCCTATACGGGGAAGCGGTTTGCTGACGCGCCGGGGGTTGGACCCCCTGAGGTCAAGCCCCCCGACCTCCCTGTGCGAAACAGGGCAGGGTGGAATGCCATCCCCGTCCACGTCCACACACACGTCGCTCCACGGAGAAGGATGCCTTCTCAACGCTTAGCCCGGAAACCTCGAGTGAGCACCACAGCCTTACCTCCGAGAAGCAAGCCTGAAGCCGAGCTCCCTTCCGCGAGCAGGCCTCTTTCGCCAAGAGAGAAAGCTTGGCCACGGCGGGGGTGGCGGAAGCCTCAGGGAGGCTGCGTGCCGGGCCTCAGGTCGGGGGCCGTCCTAGAAGGAGGCCCCCGACCTGGGCCTCAGCGAAGCCCTTCGCAAGGGCGTCGGGAGCGGCTCGTGCCACGACCGTGACGCGGGACCCACAGCAGAGCAAACACACTCGTTTTGAGGGCACGGGAGGCCTTCTGACAGCAGCCCCGCTTCCCTCAGCCGGGCCCCCGCCCTCAGTCCAACCCACCGGAGCCTGTGTTCGGAGTGCACCGAGCTGAACACCCGGCTCTCGGCGAGGTCGTGACGGCGACGCCGGCCTGCAGGCCAAACTCTCTGGGGGCGCCCTGAGCTGGGAGGCTCGTCCGAAACGGACGGGGGAAGCGCCGAGCCCCTGCCACGGGATTGCTTCAGGACGACGCATTGGCCCAGCCAGCCCCACTCGGTCCCGGGAAGAGAGAAGCGGCTCTGGCACCTAGAAGCACGGAGCAAGGCACCCAACCCTCAGCTCCTGGAACGCGCTTCCCGGAGGGGGCCCTTTCACCTCCCCATTCCCCAAAAGCACAACGCCTTCTCTCAGAGGCGGAGGAAAATGCGCACACGCCGCCGGCTTGGGCCTCCACTTCAGGGACCGGCGGGTGCCGCCAGCACGTCTGGGGCGACAGCGGGCTTCGTGGTGTCAAGGTCGACACACGCCCGGGCCTGGCAACCGAAGGAGACAGCTCCACCCTGGATTCCGTGCAACACGGTGCTGCCGGGAAAACGTGCGCCCAGGGAAAGACGAGTGCGAAGAGAAGCGGGGAGGAGAGAGGAAGGGCGCGCTTCGTGAGGCACGAGCGCGCGGGCTGTGGGGCCGGCTTCTCCCGGGCCGGCGCCTCACCTCCTACACGGGGAAGCGGTTTGCTGACGCGCCGGGGGTTGGACCCCCTGAGGTCAAGCCCCCCGACCTCCCTGTGCGAAACAGGGCAGGGTGGAATGCCATCCCCGTCCACGTCCACACACACACGTCGCTCCACGGAGAAGGATGCCTTCTCAACGCTTAGCCCGGAAACCTCGAGTGTGCACCACAGCCTTACCTCCGAGAAGCAAGCCTGAAGCCGAGCTCCCTTCCGCGAGCAGGCCTCTTCCGCCCGAGAGAAAGCTTGGCCGCGACTGGGGTGGCGGAAGCCTCAGGGAGGCTGCGTGCCGGGCCTCAGGTCGGGCGCCGTCCTAGAAGGAGGCCCCCGACCTGGGCCTCAGCGAAGCCCTTCGCAAGGGCGTCGGGAGCGGCTCCTGCCACGACCGTTACGCGGGACCCACAGCAGAGCAAACACACTCGTTGTGAGGGCACGGGAGGCCTTCTGACAGCAGCGCCGCTTCCCTCAGCCGGGCGCCCGCCCTCAGTCGAACCCACCGGAGCCCGCGTTCGGAGTGCACCGAGCTGAACACCCGGCTCTCGGCGAGGTCGTGACGGCGACGCCGGCCTGCAGGCCAAACTCTCTGGGGGCGCCCTGAGCTGGGAGGCTCGCCCGAAACGGACGGGGGAAGCGCCGAGCCCCTGCCACGGGATTGCTTCAGGACGACGCATTGGCCCAGCCAGCCCCACTCCGTCCCGGGAAGAGAGAAGCGGCTCTGGCACCTAGAAGCACGGAGCAAGGCACCCAACCCTCAGCGCTTGGAACGCGGTTCCCGGAAAGGGCCCTTTCACCTCCCAATTCCCCGAAAGCACAACACCTTCTCTCAGAGGCGGAGGAAGACGCGCACACGCTGCCGGCTTGGGCCTCCACTCCAGGGATCGGCGGGTGCCGCCAGCACGTCAGGGACGACAGCGGGCTTCGCGGTGTCAAGGTCGACACACGCCCAGGCCTGGCAACCGAACGAGACAGCTCCGCCATGGATTCCGTGCAACACGTGCTGCCGGGAAAATGTCCGCCCAGGGAAAGATGAGTGCGAAGAGAGAAGCGGGGAGGAGAGAGGCAGGGCGCGCTTCGTGAGGCACGAGCTCGCGGCCTGTGGGGCCGGCCTCTCCCGGGCCGGCGCCTCACGTCCTATACGGGGAAGCGGTTTGCTGACGCGCCGGGGGTTGGACCCCCTGAGGTCAAGCCCCCCGACCTCCCTGTGCGAAACAGGGCAGGGTGGAATGCCATCCCCGTCCACGTCCACACACACGTCGCTCCACGGAGAAGGATGCCTTCTCAACGCTTAGCCCGGAAACCTCGAGTGAGCACCACAGCCTTACCTCCGAGAAGCAAGCCTGAAGCCGAGCTCCCTTCCGCGAGCAGGCCTCTTTCGCCAAGAGAGAAAGCTTGGCCACGGCGGGGGTGGCGGCAGCCTCAGGGAGGCTGCGTGCCGGGCCTCAGATCGGGGGCCGTCCTAGAAGGAGGCCCCCGACCTGGGCCTCAGCGAAGCCCTTCGCAAGGGCGTCGGGAGCGGCTCGTGCCACGACCGTGACGCGGGACCCACAGCAGAGCAAACACACTCGTTGTGAGGGCACGGGAGGCCTTCTGACAGCAGCCCCGCTTCCCTCAGCCGGGCGCCCGCCCTCAGTCGAACCCACCGGAGCCTGCGTTCGTAGTGCACCGCGCTGAACACCCGGCTCTCGGCGAGGTCGAGACGGCGACGCCGGCCTGCCGGCCAAACTCTCTGGGGGCGCCCTGAGCTGGGAGGCTTGCCCGAAACGGACGGGGGAAGCGCCGAGCCCCTGCCACGGGATTGCTTCAGGACGACGCATTGGCCCAGCCAGCCCCACTCCGTCCCGGGAAGAGAGAAGCGGCTCTGGCACCTAGAAGCACGGAGCAAGGCACCCAACCCTCAGCTCTTGGAACGCGCTTCCCGGAGGGGGCCCTTTCACCTCCCCATTCCCCGAAAGCACAACGCCTTCTCTCAGAGGCGGAGGAAGATGCGCACACGCTGCCGGCTTCGGCCCCAATCCAGGGACCGGCGGGTGCCGCCAGCACGTCCGGGGCAACAGCGGGCTTCGTGGTGTCAAGGTCGACACACGCCCGGGCCTGGCAACCGAAGGAGACAGCTCCGCCCTGGATTCCGTGCAACACGGTGCTGCCGGGAAAACGTCCGCCCAGGGAAAGATGAGTGCGAAGAGAGAAGCGGGGAGGAGAGAGGAAGGGCGCGCTTCGTGAGGCACAAGCTCGCGGGCTGTGGCCGGCCTCTCCCGGGCCGGCGCCTCACGTCCTACACGGGGAAGCGGTTTGCTGACGCGCCGGGGGTTGGACCCCCTGAGGTCAAGCCCCCCGACCTCCCTGTGCGAAACAGGGCAGAGTGGAATGCCATCCCCGTCCACGTCCACACACACGTCGCTCCACGGAGAAGGATGCCTTCTCAACGCTTAGCCCGGAAACCTCGAGTGAGCACCACAGCCTTACCTCCGAGAAGCAAGCCTGAAGCCGAGCTCCCTTCCGCGAGGAGGCCTCTTTCGCCAAGAGAGAAAGCTTGGCCGTGGCGGGGGTGGCGGAAGCCTCAGGGAGGCTGCGTGCCGGGCCTCAGGTCGGGGGCCGTCCTAGAAGGAGGCCCCCGACCTGGGCCTCAGCGAAGCCCTTCGCAAGGGCGTCGGGAGCGGCTCGTGCCACGACCGTGACGCGGGACCCACAGCAGTGCAAACACACTCGTTGTGAGGGCACGGGAGGCCTTCTGACAGCAGCCCCGCTTCCCTCAGCCGGGCGCCCGCCCTCAGTCGAACCCACCGGAGCCTGCGTTCGTAGTGCACCGCGCTGAACACCCGGCTCTCGGCGAGGTCGTGACGGCGACGCCGGCCTGCCGGCCAAACTCTCTGGGGGCGCCCTGAGCTGGGAGGCTTGCCCGAAACGGACGGGGGAAGCGCCGAGCCCCTGCCACGGGATTGCTTCAGGACGACGCATTGGCCCAGCCAGCCCCACTCCGTCCCGGGAAGAGAGAAGCGGCTCTGGCACCTAGAAGCACGGAGCAAGGCACCCAACCCTCAGCTCTTGGAACGCGCTTCCCGGAGGGGGCCTTTTCACCTCCCCATTCCCCAAAAGCACAACACCTTCTCTCAGAGGCGGAGGAAGATGCGCACACGCTGCCGGCTTCGGCCCCAATCCAGGGACCGGCGGGTGCCGCCAGCACGTCCGGGGCAACAGCGGGCTTCGTGGTGTCAAGGTCGACACACGCCCGGGCCTGGCAACCGAAGGAGACAGCTCCGCCCTGGATTCCGTGCAACACGGTGCTGCCGGGAAAACGTCCGCCCAGGGAAAGATGAGTGCGAAGAGAGAAGCGGGGAGGAGAGAGGAAGGGCGCGCTTCGTGAGGCACGAGCTCGCGGGCTGTGGCCGGCCTCTCCCGGGCCGGCGCCTCACGTCCTACACGGGGAAGCGGTTTGCTGACGCGCCGGGGGTTGGACCCCCTGAGGTCAAGCCCCCCGACCTCCCTGTGCGAAACAGGGCAGGGTGGAATGCCATCCCCGTCCACGTCCACACACACGTCGCTCCACGGAGAAGGATGCCTTGTCAACGCTTAGCCCGGAAACCTCGAGTGAGCACCACAGCCTTACCTCCGAGAAGCAAGCCTGAAGCCGAGCTCCCTTCCGCGAGCAGGCCTTTTCGCCCGAGAGAAAGCTTGGCCGCGGCGGGGGTGGCGGAAGCCTCAGGGAGGCTGCGTGCCGGGCCTCAGGTCGGGGGCCGTCCTAGAAGAAGGCCCCGACCTGGGCCTCAGCGAAGCCCTTTGCAAGGGCGTCGGGAGCGGCTCCTGCCACGACCGTTACGCGGGACCCACAGCAGAGCAAACACACTCCTTGTGAGGGCACGGGAGGCCTTCTGACAGCAGCCCCGCTTCCATCAGCCGGGCGCCCGCCGTCAGTCGAACCCACCGGAGCCTGCGTTCGGAGTGCACCGAGCTCAACACCCGGCTCTCGGCGAGGTCGTGACGGCGACGCCGGCCTGCAGGCCAAACTCTCTGGGGGCGACCTGAGCTGGGAGGCTCGCCCGAAACGGGCGGGGGAAGCGCCGAGCCCCTGCCACGGGATTGCTTCAGGACGACGCATTGGCCCAGCCAGCCCCACTCCGTCCCGGGAAGAGAGAAGCGGCTCTGGCACCTAGAAGCACGGAGCAAGTCACCCAACCCTCAGCTCTTGGAACGCGCTTCCCGGAGGGGGCCCTTTCACCTCCCCATTCCCTGAAAGCACAACGCCTTCTCTCAGAGGCGGAGGAAGACGCGCACACGCTGCCGGCTTGGGCCTCCACTCCAGGGACCGGCGTGTGCCGCCAGCACGTCCGGGGCAACAGCGGGCTTCGCGGTGTCAAGGTCGACACACGCCCGGGCCTGGCACCCGAAGGAGAAAGCTCAGCCCTGGATGCCGTGCAACACGGTGCTGCCGGGAAAACGTCCGCCCAGGGAAAGATGAGTGCGAAGAGAGAAGCGGGGAGGAGAGAGGCAGGGCGCGCTTCGTGAGGCACGAGCGCCCGGGCTGTGGGGCCGGCCTCTCCCGGGCCGGCGCCTCACGTCCTACACGGGGAAGCGGTTTGCTGACGCGCCGGGGGTTGGACCCCCTGAGGTCAAGCCCCCCGACCTCCCTGTGCGAAACAGGGCAGGGTGGAATGCCAAACCCGTCCACGTCCACACACACGTCGCTCCACGGAGAAGGATGCCTTCTCAACGCTTAGCCCGGAAACCTCGAGTGAGCACCCCAGCCTTACCTCCGAGAAGCAAGCCTGAAGCCGAGCTCCCTTCCGCAAGCAGGCCTCTTTTGCCCAGAGAGAAAGCTTGGCCGCGGCGGGGGTGGCGGCAGCCTCAGGGAGGCTGCGTGCCAGGCCTCAGATCGGGGGCCGTCCTAGAAGGAGGCCCCCGACCTGGGCTTCAGCGAAGCCCTTCGCAAGGGCATCGGGAGCGGCTCGTGCCACGACCGTGACGCGGGACCCACAGCAGAGCAAACACACTCGTTGTGAGGGCACGGGAGGCCTTCTGACAGCAGCCCCGCATCCCTCAGCCGGGCGTCCGCCCTCAGTCGAACCCACCGGCGCCTGCGTTCGGAGTGCACCGAGCTGAAGACCCGGCTCTCGGCGAGGTCATGACGGCGACGCCGGCCTGCAGGCCAAACTCTCTGGGGGCGCCCTGAGCTGGGAGGCTCGCCCGAAACGGGCGGGGGAAGCGCCGAGCCCCTGCCACGGGATTGCTTCAGGACGACGCATTGGCCCAGCCAGCCAAACTCCGTCCCGGGAAGAGAGAAGCGGCTCTGGCACCTAGAAGCACGGAGCAAGGCACCCAACCCTCAGCTCCTGGAACGCGCTTCCCGGAGGGGGCCCTTTCACCTCCCCATTCCCCGAAAGCACAACGCCTTCTCTCAGAGGCGGAGGAAGACGCGCACACGCTGCCGGCTTGGGCCTCCACTCCAGGGACCGGCGGGTGCCGCCAGCACGTCCGGGGCGACAGCGGGCTTCGCGGTGTCAAGGTTGACACACGCCCGGGCCTGGCACCCGAAGGAGACAGCTCCGCCCTGGATGCCGTGCAACACGGTGCTGCCGGGAAAACGTCCGCCCAGGGAAAGATGAGTGCGAAGAGAGAAGCGGGGAGGAGAGAGGAAGGGCGCGCTTCGTGAGGCACGAGCGCGCGGGCTGTGGGGCCGGCTTCTCCCGGGCCGGCGCCTCACCTCCTACACGGGGAAGCAGTTTGCTGACGCGCCGGGGGTTGGACCCCCTGAGGTCAAGCCCCCCGACCTCCCTGTGCGAAACAGGGCAGGGTGGAATGCCATCCCCGTCCACGTCCACACACACACGTCGCTCCACGGAGAAGGATGCCTTCTCAACGCTTAGCCCGGAAACCTCGAGTGAGCACCACAGCCTTACCTCCGAGAAGCAAGCCTGAAGCCGAGCTCCCTTCCGCAAGCAGGCCTCTTTCGCCCAGAGAGAAAGCTTGGCCGCGGCGGGGGTGGCGGAAGCCTCAGGGAGGCTGCGTGCCGGGCCTCAGGTCGGGCGCCGTCCTAGAAGGAGGCCCCCGACCTGGGCCTCAGCGAAGCCCTTCGCAAGGGCGTCGGGAGCGGCTTCTGCCACGACCGTGACGCGGGACCCACAGCAGAGCAAACACACTCGTTGTGAGGGCACGGGAGGCCTTCTGACAGCAGCCCCGCTTCCCTCAGCCGGGCGCCCGCCCTCAGTTGAACCCACCGGAGCCTGCGTTCGGAGTGCACCGAGCTCAACACCCGGCTCTCGGTGAGGACGTGAAGGCGACGCCAGCCTGCCGGCCAAACTCTCTGGGGGAGCCCTGAGCTGGGAGGCTCGCCCGAAACGGACGGGGGAAGCGCCGAGCCCCTGCCACGGGATTGCTTCAGGACGACGCATTGGCCCAGCCAGTCCCACTCAGTCCCGGGAAGAGAGAAGCGGCTCTGGCACCTAGAAGCACGGAGCAAGGCACCCAACCCTCAGCTCCTGGAACGCGCTTCCCGGAGGGGGCCCTTTCACCTCCCCATTCCCCAAAAGCACAACGCCTTCTCTCAGAGGCAGAGGAAGACGCGCACACGCTGCCGGCTTGGGCCTCCACTTCAGGGACCGGCGGGTGCCGCCAGCACATCCGGGGCGCCAGCGGGCTTCGCGGTGTCAAGGTCGACACACGCCCGGGCCTGGCAACCGACGGAGACAGCTCCGCCCTGGATTCCGTGCAACACGGTGCTGCCGGAAAACGTCCGCCCAGGGAAAGATGAGTGCGAAGAGAGAAGCGGGGAGGAGAGAGGCAGGGCGCGCTTCGTGAGGCACGACCTCGCGTGCTGTGGGGCCGGCCTCTCCCGGGCCGGCGCATCACGTCCTACACGGGGAAGCGGTTTGCTGACGCGCCGGGGGTTGGACCCCCTGAGGTCAAGCCCCCCGACCTCCCTGTGCGAAACAAGGCAGGGTGGAATGCCATCCCCTTCCACGTCCACACACACGTTGCTCCACGGAGAAGGATGCCTTCTCAACGGTTAGCCCGGAAACCTCGAGGGAGCACCACAGCCTTACCTCCGAGAAGCAAGCCTGAAGCCGAGCTCCCTTCCGCGAGCAGGCCTCTTTTGCACGAGAGAAAGCTTGGCCGCGGCGGGGGTGGCGGAAGCCTCAGGGAGGCTGCGTGCCGGGCCTCAGGTCGGGGGCCGTCCTAGAAGGAGGCCCCCGACCTGGACTTCAGCGAAGCCCTTCGCAAGGGCGTCGGGAGCGGCTCCTGCCACGACCGTGACGCGGGACCCACAGCAGAGCAAACACACTCGTTGTGAGGGCACGGGAGGCCTTCTGACAGCAGCCCCGCTTCCCTCAGCCGGGCGCCCTCCCTCAGTCGAACCCACCGGAGCCTGCGTTCGGAGTGCACCGCGCTGAACACCCGGCTCTCGGCGAGGTCGTGACGGCGACGCCGGCCTGCCGGCCAAACTCTCTGGGGGCGCCCTGAGCTGGGAGGCTCGCCCGAAACGGACGGGGGAAGCGCCGAGCCCCTGCCACGGGATTGCTTCAGGACGACGCATTGGCCCAGCCAGCCCCACTCCGTCCCGGGAAGAGAGAAGCGGCTCTGGCACCTAGAAGCACGGAGCAAGGCACCCAACCCTCAGCTCTTGGAACGCGGTTCCCGGAGGGGGCCCTTTCACCTCCCCATACCCCGAAAGCACAAAGCCTTCTCTCAGAGGCGGAGGAAGATGCGCACACGCTGCCGGCTTCGGCCTCCAATCCAGGGACCGGCGGGTGCCACCAGCACGTCCGGGGCAACAGCGGGCTTCGTGGTGTCAAGGTCGACACACGCCCGGGCCTGGCAACCGAAGGAGACAGCTCCGCCCTGGATTCCGTGCAACACGGTGCTGCCGGGAAAACGTCTGCCCAGGGAAAGATGAGTGCGAAGAGAGAAGCGGGGAGGAGAGAGGAAGGGCGCGCTTCGTGAGGCACGAGCTCGCGGGCTGTGGCCGGCCTCTCCCGGGCCGGCGCCTCACGTCCTACACGGGGAAGCGGTTTGCTGACGCGCCGGGGGTTGGACCCCCTGAGGTCAAGCCCCCCGACCTCCCTGTGCGAAACAGGGCAGAGTGGAATGCCATCCCCTTCCACGTCCACACACACGTCGCTCCACGGAGAAGGATGCCTTCTCAACGCTTAGCCCGGAAACCTCGAGTGAGCACGACAGCCTTACCTCCGAGAAGCAAGCCTGAAGCCGAGCTCCCTTCCGCAAGCAGGCCTCTTTCGCCCAGAGAGAAAGCTTGGCCGCGGCGGGGGTGGCGGAAGCCTCAGGGAGGCTGCGTGCCGGGCCTCAGGTCGGGGGCCGTCCTAGAAGGAGGCCCCCGACCTGGGCCTCAGCGAAGCCCTTCGCAAGGGCGTCGGGAGCGGCTCCTGCCACGACCGTGACGCGGGACCCACAGCAGAGCAAACACACTCGTTGTGAGGGCACGGGAGGCCTTCTGACAGCAGCCCCGCTTCCCTCAGCCGGGCGCCCGCCCTCAGTCGAACCCACCGGAGCCTGCGTTCGGAGTGCACCGAGCTGAACACCCGGCTCTCGGCGAGGTCGTGACGGCGACGCCGGCCTGCCGGCCAAACTCTCTGGGGGCGCCCTGAGCTGGGAGGCTCGCCCGAAACGGACGGGGGAAGCGCCGAGCCCCTGCCACGGGATTGCTTCAGGACGACGCATTGGCCCAGCCAGCCCCACTCCGTCCCGGGAAGAGAGAAGCGGCTCTGGCACCTAGAAGCACGGAGCAAGGCACCCAACCCTCAGCTCCTGGAACGCGCTTCCCGGAGGGGGCCCTTTCACCTCCCCATTCCCCGAAAGCACAACGCCTTCTCTCAGAGGCGGAGGAAGACGCGCACACACTGCCGGATTGGGCCTCCACTCCAGGGACCGGCGGGTGCCGCCAGCACGTCCGGGGCGACAGCGGGCTTCGCGGTGTCAAGGTCGACACACGCCCGGGCCTGGCAACCGACGGAGACAGCTCCGCCCTGGATTCCGTGCAACACGGTGCTGCCGGAAAACGTCCGCCCAGGGAAAGATGAGTGCGAAGAGAGAAGCGGGGAGGAGAGAGGCAGGGCGCGCTTCGTGAGGCACGACCTCGCGTGCTGTGGGGCCGGCCTCTCCCGGGCCGGCGCATCACGTCCTACACGGGGAAGCGGTTTGCTGACGCGCCGGGGGTTGGACCCCCTGAGGTCAAGCCCCCCGACCTCCCTGTGCGAAACAAGGCAGGGTGGAATGCCATCCCCTTCCACGTCCACACACACGTTGCTCCACGGAGAAGGATGCCTTCTCAACGGTTAGCCCGGAAACCTCGAGGGAGCACCACAGCCTTACCTCCGAGAAGCAAGCCTGAAGCCGAGCTCCCTTCCGCGAGCAGGCCTCTTTTGCACGAGAGAAAGCTTGGCCGCGGCGGGGGTGGCGGAAGCCTCAGGGAGGCTGCGTGCCGGGCCTCAGGTCGGGGGCCGTCCTAGAAGGAGGCCCCCGACCTGGACTTCAGCGAAGCCCTTCGCAAGGGCGTCGGGAGCGGCTCCTGCCACGACCGTGACGCGGGACCCACAGCAGAGCAAACACACTCGTTGTGAGGGCACGGGAGGCCTTCTGACAGCAGCCCCGCTTCCCTCAGCCGGGCGCCCTCCCTCAGTCGAACCCACCGGAGCCTGCGTTCGGAGTGCACCGCGCTGAACACCCGGCTCTCGGCGAGGTCGTGACGGCGACGCCGGCCTGCCGGCCAAACTCTCTGGGGGCGCCCTGAGCTGGGAGGCTCGCCCGAAACGGACGGGGGAAGCGCCGAGCCCCTGCCACGGGATTGCTTCAGGACGACGCATTGGCCCAGCCAGCCCCACTCCGTCCCGGGAAGAGAGAAGCGGCTCTGGCACCTAGAAGCACGGAGCAAGGCACCCAACCCTCAGCTCTTGGAACGCGGTTCCCGGAGGGGGCCCTTTCACCTCCCCATACCCCGAAAGCACAAAGCCTTCTCTCAGAGGCGGAGGAAGATGCGCACACGCTGCCGGCTTCGGCCTCCAATCCAGGGACCGGCGGGTGCCACCAGCACGTCCGGGGCAACAGCGGGCTTCGTGGTGTCAAGGTCGACACACGCCCGGGCCTGGCAACCGAAGGAGACAGCTCCGCCCTGGATTCCGTGCAACACGGTGCTGCCGGGAAAACGTCTGCCCAGGGAAAGATGAGTGCGAAGAGAGAAGCGGGGAGGAGAGAGGAAGGGCGCGCTTCGTGAGGCACGAGCTCGCGGGCTGTGGCCGGCCTCTCCCGGGCCGGCGCCTCACGTCCTACACGGGGAAGCGGTTTGCTGACGCGCCGGGGGTTGGACCCCCTGAGGTCAAGCCCCCCGACCTCCCTGTGCGAAACAGGGCAGAGTGGAATGCCATCCCCTTCCACGTCCACACACACGTCGCTCCACGGAGAAGGATGCCTTCTCAACGCTTAGCCCGGAAACCTCGAGTGAGCACGACAGCCTTACCTCCGAGAAGCAAGCCTGAAGCCGAGCTCCCTTCCGCAAGCAGGCCTCTTTCGCCCAGAGAGAAAGCTTGGCCGCGGCGGGGGTGGCGGAAGCCTCAGGGAGGCTGCGTGCCGGGCGTCAGGTCGGGGGCCGTCCTAGAAGGAGGCCCCCGACCTGGGCCTCAGCGAAGCCCTTCGCAAGGGCGTCGGGAGCGGCTCCTGCCACGACCGTGACGCGGGACCCACAGCAGAGCAAACACACTCGTTGTGAGGGCACGGGAGGCCTTCTGACAGCAGCCCCGCTTCCCTCAGCCGGGCGCCCGCCCTCAGTCGAACCCACCGGAGCCTGCGTTCGGAGTGCACCGAGCTGAACACCCGGCTCTCGGCGAGGTCGTGACGGCGACGCCGGCCTGCCGGCCAAACTCTCTGGGGGCGCCCTGAGCTGGGAGGCTCGCCCGAAACGGACGGGGGAAGCGCCGAGCCCCTGCCACGGGATTGCTTCAGGACGACGCATTGGCCCAGCCAGCCCCACTCCGTCCCGGGAAGAGAGAAGCGGCTCTGGCACCTAGAAGCACGGAGCAAGGCACCCAACCCTCAGCTCCTGGAACGCGCTTCCCGGAGGGGGCCCTTTCACCTCCCCATTCCCCGAAAGCACAACGCCTTCTCTCAGAGGCGGAGGAAGACGCGCACACACTGCCGGATTGGGCCTCCACTCCAGGGACCGGCGGGTGCCGCCAGCACGTCCGGGGCGACAGCGGGCTTCGCGGTGTCAAGGTCGACACACGCCCGGGCCTGGCACCCGAAGGAGAAAGCTCAGCCCTGGATGCCGTGCAACACGGTGCTGCCGGGAAAACGTCCGCCCAGGGAAAGATGAGTGCGAAGAGAGAAGCGGGGAGGAGAGAGGCAGGGCGCACTTCGTGAGGCACGAGCTCGCGGGCTGTGGGGCCGGCCTCTCTCGGGCCGGCGCCTCACGTCCTACACGGGGAAGCGGTTTGCTGACGCGCCGGGGGTTGGACCCCCTGAGGTCAAGCCCCCCGACCTCCCTGTGCGAAACAAGGCAGGGTGGAATGCCATCCCCTTCCACGTCCACACACACGTCGCTCCACGGAGAAGGATGCCTTCGCAACGCTTAGCCCGGAAACCTCGAGTGAGCACGACAGCCTTACCTCCGAGAAGCAAGCCTGAAGCCGAGCTCCCTTCCGCAAGCAGGCCTCTTTCGCCCAGAGAGAAAGCTTGGCCGCGGCGGGGGTGGCGGAAGCCTCAGGGAGGCTGCGTGCTGGGCCTCAGGTCGGGGGCCGTCCTAGAAGGAGGGTCCCGACCTGGACCTCAGCGAAGCCCTTCGCAAGGGCGTCGGGAGCGGCTCCTGCCACGACCGTGACGCGGGACCCACAGCAGAGCAAACACACTCGTTGTGAGGGCACGGGAGGCCTTCTGACAGCAGCCCCGCTTCCCTCAGCCGGGCGCCCGCCCTCAGTCGAACCCACCGGAGCCTGCGTTCGGAGTGCACCGAGCTGAACACCCGGCTCTCGGCGAGGTCGTGACGGCGACGCCGGCCTGCCGGCCAAACTCTCTGGCGGCGCCCTGAGCTGGGAGGCTCGCCCGAAACGGACGGGGGAAGCGCCGAGGCCCTGCCACGGGATTGCTTCAGGACGACGCATTGGCCCAGCCAGCCCCACTCCGTCCCGGGAAGAGAGAAGCGGCTCTGGCACCTAGAAGCACGGAGCAAGGCACCCAACCCTCAGCTCTTGGAACGCGCTTCCCGGAGGGGGCCCTTTCACCTCCCCATTCCCCGAAAGCACAACGCCTTCTCTCAGAGGCGGAGGAAGATGCGCACACGCTGCCGGCTTCGGCCTCCAATCCAGGGACCGGCGGGTTCCGCCAGCACGTCCGGGGCGACAGCGGGCTTCGTGGTGTCAAGGTCGACACACGCCCGGGCCTGGCAACCGAAGGAGACAGCTCCGCCCTGGATTCCGTGCAACACGGTGCTGCCGGGAAAACGTGCGCCCAGGGAAAGATGAGTGCGAAGAGAGAAGCGGGGAGGAGAGAGGTAGGGCGTGCTTCGTGAGGCCCGAGCGCCCGGGCTGTGGGGCCGGCCTCTCCCGGGCCGGCGCCTCACGTCCTACACGGGGAAGCGGTTTGCTGACGCGCCGGGGGTTGGACCCCCTGAGGTCAAGCCCCCCGACCTCCCTGTGCGAAACAAGGCAGGGTGGAATGCCATCCCCTTCCACGTCCACACACACGTCGCTCCACGGAGAAGGATGCCTTCTCAACGCTTAGCCCGTATACCTCGAGTGAGCACCACAGCCTTACCTCCGAGAAGCAAGCCTGAAGCCGAGCTCCCTTCCGCGAGCAGGCCTCTTTTGCCCGAGAGAAAGCTTGGCCGCGGCGGGGGTGGCGGAAGCCTCAGGGAGGCTGCGTGCCGGGCCTCAGGTCGGGGGCCGTCCTAGAAGGAGGCCCCCGACCTGGGCCTCAGCGAAACCCTTCGCAAGGGCGTCGGGAGCGGCTCGTGCCACGACCGTGACGCGGGACCCACAGCAGAGCAAACACACTCGTTGTGAGGGCACGGGAGGCCTTCTGACAGCAGCCCCGCTTCCCTCAGCCGGGCGCCCGCCCTCAGTCGAACCCACCGGAGCCTGTGTTCGGAGTGCACCGAGCTGAACACCCGGCTCTCGGCGAGGTCGTGACGGCGACGCCGGCCTGCAGGCCAAACTCTCTGGGGGCGCCCTGAGCTGGGAGGCTCGCCCGAAACGGACGGGGGAAGCGCCGAGCCCCTGCCACGGGATTGCTTGAGGACGACGCATTGGCCCAGCCAGCCCCACTCCGTCCCGGGAAGAGAGAAGCGGCTCTGGCACCTAGAAGCACGGAGCAAGGCACCCAACCCTCAGCTCTTGGAAGGCGGTTCCCGGAAAGGGCCCTTTCACCTCCCAATTCCCCGAAAGCACAACACCTTCTCTCAGAGGCGGAGGAAGACGCGCACACGCTGCCGGCTTGGGCCTCCACTCCAGGGACCGGCGGGTGCCGCCAGCACGTCAGGGACGACAGCGGGCTTCGCGGTGTCAAGGTCGACACACGCCCGGGCCTGGCAACCGAACGAGACAGCTCCGCCATGGATTCCGTGCAACACGTGCTGCCGGGAAAATGTCCGCCCAGGGAAAGATGAGTGCGAAGAGAGAAGCGGGGAGGAGAGAGGCAGGGCGCGCTTCGTGAGGCACGAGCTCGCGGCCTGTGGGGCCGGCCTCTCCCGGGCCGGCGCCTCACGTCCTATACGGGGAAGCGGTTTGCTGACGCGCCGGGGGTTGGACCCCCTGAGGTCAAGCCCCCCGACCTCCCTGTGCGAAACAGGGCAGGGTGGAATGCCATCCCCGTCCACGTCCACACACACGTCGCTCCACGGAGAAGGATGCCTTCTCAACGCTTAGCCCGGAATCCTCGAGTGAGCACCACAGCCTTACCTCCGAGAAGCAAGCCTGAAGCCGAGCTCCCTTCCGCGAGCAGGCCTCTTTCGCCCGAGAGAAAGCTTGGCCGCGGCGGGGGTGGCAGAAGCCTCAGGGAGGCTGCGTGCCGGGCCTCAGGTCGGGCGCCGTCCTAGAAGGAGGCCCCTGACCTGGGCCTCAGCGAAGCCCTTTGCAAGGGCGTCGGGAGCGGCTTCTGCCACGACCGTGACGCGGGACCCACAGCAGAGCAAACACACTCGTTGTGAGGGCACGGGAGGCCTTCTGACAGCAGCCCCGCTTCCCTCAGCCGGGCGCCCGCCCTCAGTCGAACCCACCTGAGCCTGCGTTCGGAGTGCACCGAGCTGAACACCCGGCTCTCGGTGAGGACGTGAAGGCGACGCCGGCCTTCTGGCCAAACTCTCTGGGGGCGCCCTGAGCTGGGAGGCTCGCCCGAAACGGACGGGGAAGCGCCGAGCCCCTGCCACTGGATTGCTTCAGGACGACGCATTGGCCCAGCCAGCCCCACTCCGTCCCGGGAAGAGAGAAGCGGCTCTGGCACCTAGAAGCACGGAGCAAGGCACCCAACCCTCAGCTCCTGGAACGCGCTTCCCGGAGGGGGCCCTTTCACCTCCCCATTCCCCAAAAGCACAACGCCTTCTCTCAGAGGCAGAGGAAGACGCGCACACGCTGCCGGCTTGGGCCTCCACTTCAGGGACCGGCGGGTGCCGCCAGCACGTCCGGGGCGCCAGCGGGCTTCGCGGTGTCAAGGTCGACACACGCCCGGGCCTGGCAACCGAAGGAGACAGCTCCGCCCTGGATGCCGTGCAACACGGTGCTGCCGGAAAACGTCCGCCCAGGGAAAGATGAGTGCGAAGAGAGAAGCGGTGAGGAGAGAGGAAGGGCGCGCTTCGTGAGGCACGACCTCGCGGGCTGTGGGGCCGGCCTCTCCCAGGCCGGCGCCTCACGTCCTACACGGGGAAGCGGTTTGCTGACGCCCCGGGGGTTGGACCCCCTGAGGTCAAGCCCCCCGACCTCCCTGTGCGAAACAGGGCAGGGTGGAATGCCATCCCCGTCCACGTCCACACACACACGTCGCTCCACGGAGAAGGATGCCTTCTCAACGCTTAGCCCGGAAACCTCGAGTGTGCACCACAGCCTTACCTCCGAGAAGCAAGCCTGAAGCCGAGCTCCCTTCCGCGAGCAGGCCTCTTCCGCCCGAGAGAAAGCTTGGCCGCGACTGGGGTGGCGGAAGCCTCAGGGAGGCTGCGTGCCGGGCCTCAGGTCGGGCGCCGTCCTAGAAGGAGGCCCCCGACCTGGGCCTCAGCGAAGCCCTTCGCAAGGGCGTCGGGAGCGGCTCCTGCCACGACCGTTACGCGGGACCCACAGCAGAGCAAACACACTCGTTGTGAGGGCACGGGAGGCCTTCTGACAGCAGCGCCGCTTCCCTCAGCCGGGCGCCCGCCCTCAGTCGAACCCACCGGAGCCCGCGTTCGGAGTGCACCGAGCTGAACACCCGGCTCTTGGCGAGGTCGTGACGGCGACGCCGGCCTGCAGGCCAAACTCTCTGGGGGCGCCCTGAGCTGGGAGGCTCGCCCGAAACGGACGGGGGAAGCGCCGAGCCCCTGCCACGGGATTGCTTCAGGACGACGCATTGGCCCAGCCAGCCCCACTCCGTCCCGGGAAGAGAGAAGCGGCTCTGGCACCTAGAAGCACGGAGCAAGGCACCCAACCCTCAGCTCTTGGAACGCGGTTCCCGGAAAGGGCCCTTTCACCTCCCAATTCCCCGAAAGCACAACACCTTCTCTCAGAGGCGGAGGAAGACGCGCACACGCTGCCGGCTTGGGCCTCCACTCCAGGGACCGGCGGGTGCCGCCAGCACGTCAGGGACGACAGCGGGCTTCGCGGTGTCAAGGTCGACACACGCCCGGGCCTGGCAAACGAAGGAGACAGCTCCGCCATGGATTCCGTGCAACACGTGCTGCCGGGAAAATGTCCGCCCAGGGAAAGATGAGTGCGAAGAGAGAAGCGGGGAGGAGAGAGGCAGGGCGCGCTTCGTGAGGCACGAGCTCGCGGCCTGTGGGGCCGGCCTCTCCCGGGCCGGCGCCTCACGTCCTATACGGGGAAGCGGTTTGCTGACGCGCCGGGGGTTGGACCCCCTGAGGTCAAGCCCCCCGACCTCCCTGTGCGAAACAGGGCAGGGTGGAATGCCATCCCCGTCCACGTCCACACACACGTCGCTCCACGGAGAAGGATGCCTTCTCAACGCTTAGCCCGGAATCCTCGAGTGAGCACCACAGCCTTACCTCCGAGAAGCAAGCCTGAAGCCGAGCTCCCTTCCGCGAGCAGGCCTCTTTCGCCAAGAGAGAAAGCTTGGCCACGGCGGGGGTGGCGGAAGCCTCAGGGAGGCTGCGTGCCGGGCCTCAGATCGGGGGCCGTCCTAGAAGGAGGCCCCCGACCTGGGCCTCAGCGAAGCCCTTCGCAAGGGCGTCGGGAGCGGCTCGTGCCACGACCGTGACACGGGACCCACAGCAGAGCAAACACACTCGTTGTGAGGGCACGGGAGGCCTTCTGACGGCAGCCCCGCTTCCCTCAGCCGGGCGCCCGCCCTCAGTCGAACCCACCGGAGCCTGCGTTCGTAGTGCACCGCGCTGAACACCCGGCTCTCGGCGAGGTCGTGACGGCGACGCCGGCCTGCCGGCCAAACTCTCTGGGGGCGCCCTGAGCTGGGAGGCTTGCCCGAAACGGACGGGGGAAGCGCCGAGCCCCTGCCACGGGATTGCTTCAGGACGACGCATTGGCCCAGCCAGCCCCACTCCGTCCCGGGAAGAGAGAAGCGGCTCTGGCACCTAGAAGCACGGAGCAAGGCACCCAACCCTCAGCTCTTGGAACGCGCTTCCCGGAGGGGGCCCTTTCACCTCCCCATTCCCCAAAAGCACAACACCTTCTCTCAGAGGCGGAGGAAGATGCGCACACGCTGCCGGCTTCGGCCCCAATCCAGGGACCGGCGGGTGCCGCCAGCACGTCCGGGGCAACAGCGGGCTTCGTGGTGTCAAGGTCGACACACGCCCGGGCCTGGCAACCGAAGGAGACAGCTCCGCCCTGGATTCCGTGCAACACGGTGCTGCCGGGAAAACGTCCGCCCAGGGAAAGATGAGTGCGAAGAGAGAAGCGGGGAGGAGAGAGGAAGGGCGCGCTTCGTGAGGCACGAGCTCGCGGGCTGTGGCCGGCCTCTCCCGGGCCGGCGCCTCACGTCCTACACGGGGAAGCGGTTTGCTGACGCGCCGGGGGTTGGACCCCCTGAGGTCAAGCCCCCCGACCTCCCTGTGCGAAACAGGGCAGGGTGGAATGCCATCCCCGTCCACGTCCACACACACACGTCGCTCCACGGAGAAGGATGCCTTCTCAACGCTTAGCCCGGAAACCTCGAGTGAGCACCACAGCCTTACCTCCGAGAAGCAAGCCTGAAGCCGAGCTCCCTTCCGCGAGCAGGCCTCTTTCGCCCGAGAGAAAGCTTGGCCGCGGCGGGGGTGGCGGAAGCCTCAGGGAGGCTGCGTGCCGGGCCTCAGGTCGGGCGCCGTCCTAGAAGGAGGCCCCTGACCTGGGCCTCAGCGAAGCCCTTTGCAAGGGCGTCGGGAGCGGCTTCTGCCACGACCGTGACGCGGGACCCACAGCAGAGCAAACACACTCGTTGTGAGGGCACGGGAGGCCTTCTGACAGCAGCCCCGCTTCCCTCAGCCGGGCGCCCGCCCTCAGTCGAACCCACCTGAGCCTGCGTTCGGAGTGCACCGAGCTGAACACCCGGCTCTCGGTGAGGACGTGAAGGCGACGCCGGCCTTCTGGCCAAACTCTCTGGGGGCGCCCTGAGCTGGGAGGCTCGCCCGAAACGGACGGGGAAGCGCCGAGCCCCTGCCACTGGATTGCTTCAGGACGACGCATTGGCCCAGCCAGCCCCACTCCGTCCCGGGAAGAGAGAAGCGGCTCTGGCACCTAGAAGCACGGAGCAAGGCACCCAACCCTCAGCTCCTGGAACGCGCTTCCCGGAGGGGGCCCTTTCACCTCCCCATTCCCCAAAAGCACAACGCCTTCTCTCAGAGGCAGAGGAAGACGCGCACACGCTGCCGGCTTGGGCCTCCACTTCAGGGACCGGCGGGTGCCGCCAGCACGTCCGGGGCGCCAGCGGGCTTCGCGGTGTCAAGGTCGACACACGCCCGGGCCTGGCAACCGAAGGAGACAGCTCCGCCCTGGATGCCGTGCAACACGGTGCTGCCGGAAAACGTCCGCCCAGGGAAAGATGAGTGCGAAGAGAGAAGCGGTGAGGAGAGAGGAAGGGCGCGCTTCGTGAGGCACGACCTCGCGGGCTGTGGGGCCGGCCTCTCCCGGGCCGGCGCCTCACGTCCTACACGGGGAAGCGGTTTGCTGACGCCCCGGGGGTTGGACCCCCTGAGGTCAAGCCCCCCGACCTCCCTGTGCGAAACAAGGCAGGGTGGAATGCCATCCCCTTCCACGTCCACACACACGTCGCTCCACGGAGAAGGATGCCTTCTCAACGCTTAGCCCGTATACCTCGAGTGAGCACCACAGCCTTACCTCCGAGAAGCAAGCCTGAAGCCGAGCTCCCTTCCGCGAGCAGGCCTCTTTTGCCCGAGAGAAAGCTTGGCCGCGGCGGGGGTGGCGGAAGCCTCAGGGAGGCTGCGTGCCGGGCCTCAGGTCGGGGGCCGTCCTAGAAGGAGGCCCCCGACCTGGGCCTCAGCGAAACCCTTCGCAAGGGCGTCGGGAGCGGCTCGTGCCACGACCGTGACGCGGGACCCACAGCAGAGCAAACACACTCGTTTTGAGGGCACGGGAGGCCTTCTGACAGCAGCCCCGCTTCCCTCAGCCGGGCCCCCGCCCTCAGTCCAACCCACCGGAGCCTGTGTTCGGAGTGCACCGAGCTGAACACCCGGCTCTCGGCGAGGTCGTGACGGCGACGCCGGCCTGCAGGCCAAACTCTCTGGGGGCGCCCTGAGCTGGGAGGCTCGCCCGAAACGGACGGGGGAAGCGCCGAGCCCCTGCCACGGGATTGCTTCAGGACGACGCATTGGCCCAGCCAGCCCCACTCGGTCCCGGGAAGAGAGAAGCGGCTCTGGCACCTAGAAGCACGGAGCAAGGCACCTAACCCTCAGCTCCTGGAACGCGCTTCCCGGAGGGGGCCCTTTCACCTCCCCATTCCCCAAAAGCACAACGCCTTCTCTCAGAGGCGGAGGAAAATGCGCACACGCTGCCGGCTTGGGCCTCCACTTCAGGGACCGGCGGGTGCCGCCAGCACGTCTGGGGCGACAGCGGGCTTCGTGGTGTCAAGGTCGACACACGCCCGGGCCTGGCAACCGAAGGAGAAAGCTCCACCCTGGATTCCGTGCAACACGGTGCTGCCGGGAAAACGTGCGCCCAGGGAAAGACGAGTGCGAAGAGAAGCGGGGAGGAGAGAGGAAGGGCGCGCTTCGTGAGGCACGAGCGCACGGGCTGTGGGGCCGGCTTCTCCCGGGCCGGCGCCTCACCTCCTACACGGGGAAGCGGTTTGCTGACGCGCCGGGGGTTGGACCCCCTGAGGTCAAGCCCCCCGACCTCCCTGTGCGAAACAGGGCAGGGTGGAATGCCATCCCCGTCCACGTCCACACACACACGTCGCTCCACGGAGAAGGATGCCTTCTCAACGCTTAGCCCGGAAACCTCGAGTGTGCACCACAGCCTTACCTCCGAGAAGCAAGCCTGAAGCCGAGCTCCCTTCCGCGAGCAGGCCTCTTCCGCCCGAGAGAAAGCTTGGCCGCGACTGGGGTGGCGGAAGCCTCAGGGAGGCTGCGTGCCGGGCCTCAGGTCGGGCGCCGTCCTAGAAGGAGGCCCCCGACCTGGGCCTCAGCGAAGCCCTTCGCAAGGGCGTCGGGAGCGGCTCCTGCCACGACCGTTACGCGGGACCCACAGCAGAGCAAACACACTCGTTGTGAGGGCACGGGAGGCCTTCTGACAGCAGCCCCCCTTCCCTCAGCTGGGCGCCCGCCCTCAGTCGAACCCACCGGAGCCTGCGTTCGGAGTGCACCGAGCTGAAGACCCGGCTCTCGGCGAGGTCGTGACGGCGACGCCGGCCTGCAGGCCAAACTCTCTGGGGGCGCCCTGAGCTGGGAGGCTCGCCCGAAACGGACGGGGGAAGCGCCGAGCCCCTGCCACGGGATTGCTTCAGGACGACGCATTGGCCCAGCCAGCCCCACTCCGTCCCGGGAAGAGAGAAGCGGCTCTGGCACCTAGAAGCACGGAGCAAGGCACCCAACCCTCAGCGCTTGGAACGCGGTTCCCGGAAAGGGCCCTTTCACCTCCCAATTCCCCGAAAGCACAACACCTTCTCTCAGAGGCGGAGGAAGACGCGCACACGCTGCCGGCTTGGGCCTCCACTCCAGGGATCGGCGGGTGCCGCCAGCACGTCAGGGACGACAGCGGGCTTCGCGGTGTCAAGGTCGACACACGCCCAGGCCTGGCAACCGAACGAGACAGCTCCGCCATGGATTCCGTGCAACACGTGCTGCCGGGAAAATGTCCGCCCAGGGAAAGATGAGTGCGAAGAGAGAAGCGGGGAGGAGAGAGGCAGGGCGCGCTTCGTGAGGCACGAGCTCGCGGCCTGTGGGGCCGGCCTCTCCCGGGCCGGCGCCTCACGTCCTATACGGGGAAGCGGTTTGCTGACGCGCCGGGGGTTGGACCCCCTGAGGTCAAGCCCCCCGACCTCCCTGTGCGAAACAGGGCAGGGTGGAATGCCATCCCCGTCCACGTCCACACACACGTCGCTCCACGGAGAAGGATGCCTTCTCAACGCTTAGCCCGGAAACCTCGAGTGAGCACCACAGCCTTACCTCCGAGAAGCAAGCCTGAAGCCGAGCTCCCTTCCGCGAGCAGGCCTCTTTCGCCAAGAGAGAAAGCTTGGCCACGGCGGGGGTGGCGGAAGCCTCAGGGAGGCTGCGTGCCGGGCCTCAGGTCGGGGGCCGTCCTAGAAGGAGGCCCCCGACCTGGGCCTCAGCGAAACCCTTCGCAAGGGCGTCGGGAGCGGCTCGTGCCACGACCGTGACGCGGGACCCACAGCAGAGCAAACACACTCGTTTTGAGGGCACGGGAGGCCTTCTGACAGCAGCCCCGCTTCCCTCAGCCGGGCCCCCGCCCTCAGTCCAACCCACCGGAGCCTGTGTTCGGAGTGCACCGAGCTGAACACCCGGCTCTCGGCGAGGTCGTGACGGCGACGCCGGCCTGCAGGCCAAACTCTCTGGGGGCGCCCTGAGCTGGGAGGCTCGCCCGAAACGGACGGGGGAAGCGCCGAGCCCCTGCCACGGGATTGCTTCAGGACGACGCATTGGCCCAGCCAGCCCCACTCGGTCCCGGGAAGAGAGAAGCGGCTCTGGCACCTAGAAGCACGGAGCAAGGCACCCAACCCTCAGCTCCTGGAACGCGCTTCCCGGAGGGGGCCCTTTCACCTCCCCATTCCCCAAAAGCACAACGCCTTCTCTCAGAGGCGGAGGAAAATGCGCACACGCTGCCGGCTTGGGCCTCCACTTCAGGGACCGGCGGGTGCCGCCAGCACGTCTGGGGCGACAGCGGGCTTCGTGGTGTCAAGGTCGACACACGCCCGGGCCTGGCAACCGAAGGAGACAGCTCCACCCTGGATTCCGTGCAACACGGTGCTGCCGGGAAAACGTGCGCCCAGGGAAAGACGAGTGCGAAGAGAAGCGGGGAGGAGAGAGGAAGGGCGCGCTTCGTGAGGCACGAGCGCGCGGGCTGTGGGGCCGGCTTCTCCCGGGCCGGCGCCTCACCTCCTACACGGGGAAGCGGTTTGCTGACGCGCCGGGGGTTGGACCCCCTGAGGTCAAGCCCCCCGACCTCCCTGTGCGAAACAGGGCAGGGTGGAATGCCATCCCCGTCCACGTCCACACACACACGTCGCTCCACGGAGAAGGATGCCTTCTCAACGCTTAGCCCGGAAACCTCGAGTGAGCACCACAGCCTTACCTCCGAGAAGCAAGCCTGAAGCCGAGCTCCCTTCCGCGAGCAGGCCTCTTTCGCCCGAGAGAAAGCTTGGCCGCGGCGGGGGTGGCGGAAGCCTCAGGGAGGCTGCGTGCCGGGCCTCAGGTCGGGCGCCGTCCTAGAAGGAGGCCCCTGACCTGGGCCTCAGCGAAGCCCTTTGCAAGGGCGTCGGGAGCGGCTTCTGCCACGACCGTGACGCGGGACCCACAGCAGAGCAAACACACTCGTTGTGAGGGCACGGGAGGCCTTCTGACAGCAGCCCCGCTTCCCTCAGCCGGGCGCCCGCCCTCAGTCGAACCCACCTGAGCCTGCGTTCGGAGTGCACCGAGCTGAACACCCGGCTCTCGGTGAGGACGTGAAGGCGACGCCGGCCTTCTGGCCAAACTCTCTGGGGGCGCCCTGAGCTGGGAGGCTCGCCCGAAACGGACGGGGAAGCGCCGAGCCCCTGCCACTGGATTGCTTCAGGACGACGCATTGGCCCAGCCAGCCCCACTCCGTCCCGGGAAGAGAGAAGCGGCTCTGGCACCTAGAAGCACGGAGCAAGGCACCCAACCCTCAGCTCCTGGAACGCGCTTCCCGGAGGGGGCCCTTTCACCTCCCCATTCCCCAAAAGCACAACGCCTTCTCTCAGAGGCAGAGGAAGACGCGCACACGCTGCCGGCTTGGGCCTCCACTTCAGGGACCGGCGGGTGCCGCCAGCACGTCCGGGGCGCCAGCGGGCTTCGCGGTGTCAAGGTCGACACACGCCCGGGCCTGGCAACCGAAGGAGACAGCTCCGCCCTGGATGCCGTGCAACACGGTGCTGCCGGAAAACGTCCGCCCAGGGAAAGATGAGTGCGAAGAGAGAAGCGGTGAGGAGAGAGGAAGGGCGCGCTTCGTGAGGCACGACCTCGCGGGCTGTGGGGCCGGCCTCTCCCGGGCCGGCGCCTCACGTCCTACACGGGGAAGCGGTTTGCTGACGCCCCGGGGGTTGGACCCCCTGAGGTCAAGCCCCCCGACCTCCCTGTGCGAAACAAGGCAGGGTGGAATGCCATCCCCTTCCACGTCCACACACACGTCGCTCCACGGAGAAGGATGCCTTCTCAACGCTTAGCCCGTATACCTCGAGTGAGCACCACAGCCTTACCTCCGAGAAGCAAGCCTGAAGCCGAGCTCCCTTCCGCGAGCAGGCCTCTTTTGCCCGAGAGAAAGCTTGGCCGCGGCGGGGGTGGCGGAAGCCTCAGGGAGGCTGCGTGCCGGGCCTCAGGTCGGGGGCCGTCCTAGAAGGAGGCCCCCGACCTGGGCCTCAGCGAAACCCTTCGCAAGGGCGTCGGGAGCGGCTCGTGCCACGACCGTGACGCGGGACCCACAGCAGAGCAAACACACTCGTTTTGAGGGCACGGGAGGCCTTCTGACAGCAGCCCCGCTTCCCTCAGCCGGGCCCCCGCCCTCAGTCCAACCCACCGGAGCCTGTGTTCGGAGTGCACCGAGCTGAACACCCGGCTCTCGGCGAGGTCGTGACGGCGACGCCGGCCTGCAGGCCAAACTCTCTGGGGGCGCCCTGAGCTGGGAGGCTCGCCCGAAACGGACGGGGGAAGCGCCGAGCCCCTGCCACGGGATTGCTTCAGGACGACGCATTGGCCCAGCCAGCCCCACTCGGTCCCGGGAAGAGAGAAGCGGCTCTGGCACCTAGAAGCACGGAGCAAGGCACCTAACCCTCAGCTCCTGGAACGCGCTTCCCGGAGGGGGCCCTTTCACCTCCCCATTCCCCAAAAGCACAACGCCTTCTCTCAGAGGCGGAGGAAAATGCGCACACGCTGCCGGCTTGGGCCTCCACTTCAGGGACCGGCGGGTGCCGCCAGCACGTCTGGGGCGACAGCGGGCTTCGTGGTGTCAAGGTCGACACACGCCCGGGCCTGGCAACCGAAGGAGACAGCTCCACCCTGGATTCCGTGCAACACGGTGCTGCCGGGAAAACGTGCGCCCAGGGAAAGACGAGTGCGAAGAGAAGCGGGGAGGAGAGAGGAAGGGCGCGCTTCGTGAGGCACGAGCGCACGGGCTGTGGGGCCGGCTTCTCCCGGGCCGGCGCCTCACCTCCTACACGGGGAAGCGGTTTGCTGACGCGCCGGGGGTTGGACCCCCTGAGGTCAAGCCCCCCGACCTCCCTGTGCGAAACAGGGCAGGGTGGAATGCCATCCCCGTCCACGTCCACACACACACGTCGCTCCACGGAGAAGGATGCCTTCTCAACGCTTAGCCCGGAAACCTCGAGTGTGCACCACAGCCTTACCTCCGAGAAGCAAGCCTGAAGCCGAGCTCCCTTCCGCGAGCAGGCCTCTTCCGCCCGAGAGAAAGCTTGGCCGCGACTGGGGTGGCGGAAGCCTCAGGGAGCCTGCGTGCCGGGCCTCAGGTCGGGCGCCGTCCTAGAAGGAGGCCCCCGACCTGGGCCTCAGCGAAGCCCTTCGCAAGGGCGTCGGGAGCGGCTCCTGCCACGACCGTTACGCGGGACCCACAGCAGAGCAAACACACTCGTTGTGAGGGCACGGGAGGCCTTCTGACAGCAGCCCCCCTTCCCTCAGCTGGGCGCCCGCCCTCAGTCGAACCCACCGGAGCCTGCGTTCGGAGTGCACCGAGCTGAAGACCCGGCTCTCGGCGAGGTCGTGACGGCGACGCCGGCCTGCAGGCCAAACTCTCAGGGGGCGCCCTGAGCTGGGAGGCTCGCCCGAAACGGACGGGGGAAGCGCCGAGCCCCTGCCACGGGATTGCTTCAGGACGACGCATTGGCCCAGCCAGCCCCACTCCGTCCCGGGAAGAGAGAAGCGGCTCTGGCACCTAGAAGCACGGAGCAAGGCACCCAACTCTCAGCGCTTGGAACGCGGTTCCCGGAAAGGGCCCTTTCACCTCCCAATTCCCCGAAAGCACAACACCTTCTCTCAGAGGCGGAGGAAGACGCGCACACGCTGCCGGCTTGGGCCTCCACTCCAGGGATCGGCGGGTGCCGCCAGCACGTCAGGGACGACAGCGGGCTTCGCGGTGTCAAGGTCGACACACGCCCAGGCCTGGCAACCGAACGAGACAGCTCCGCCATGGATTCCGTGCAACACGTGCTGCCGGGAAAATGTCCGCCCAGGGAAAGATGAGTGCGAAGAGAGAAGCGGGGAGGAGAGAGGCAGGGCGCGCTTCGTGAGGCACGAGCTCGCGGCCTGTGGGGCCGGCCTCTCCCGGGCCGGCGCCTCACGTCCTACACGGGGAAGCGGTTTGCTGACGCGCCGGGGGTTGGACCCCCTGAGGTCAAGCCCCCCGACCTCCCTGTGCGAAACAGGGCAGGGTGGAATGCCATCCCCGTCCACGTCCACACACACGTCGCTCCACGGAGAAGGATGCCTTCTCAACGCTTAGCCCGGAAACCTCGAGTGAGCACCACAGCCTTACCTCCGAGAAGCAAGCCTGAAGCCGAGCTCCCTTCCGCGAGCAGGCCTCTTTCGCCAAGAGAGAAAGCTTGGCCACGGCGGGGGTGGCGGAAGCCTCAGGGAGGCTGCGTGCCGGGCCTCAGGTCGGGGGCCGTCCTAGAAGGAGGCCCCCGACCTGGGCCTCAGCGAAACCCTTCGCAAGGGCGTCGGGAGCGGCTCGTGCCACGACCGTGACGCGGGACCCACAGCAGAGCAAACACACTCGTTTTGAGGGCACGGGAGGCCTTCTGACAGCAGCCCCGCTTCCCTCAGCCGGGCCCCCGCCCTCAGTCCAACCCACCGGAGCCTGTGTTCGGAGTGCACCGAGCTGAACACCCGGCTCTCGGCGAGGTCGTGACGGCGACGCCGGCCTGCAGGCCAAACTCTCTGGGGGCGCCCTGAGCTGGGAGGCTCGCCCGAAACGGACGGGGGAAGCGCCGAGCCCCTGCCACGGGATTGCTTCAGGACGACGCATTGGCCCAGCCAGCCCCACTCGGTCCCGGGAAGAGAGAAGCGGCTCTGGCACCTAGAAGCACGGAGCAAGGCACCCAACCCTCAGCTCCTGGAACGCGCTTCCCGGAGGGGGCCCTTTCACCTCCCCATTCCCCAAAAGCACAACGCCTTCTCTCAGAGGCGGAGGAAAATGCGCACACGCTGCCGGCTTGGGCCTCCACTTCAGGGACCGGCGGGTGCCGCCAGCACGTCTGGGGCGACAGCGGGCTTCGTGGTGTCAAGGTCGACACACGCCCGGGCCTGGCAACCGAAGGAGACAGCTCCACCCTGGATTCCGTGCAACACGGTGCTGCCGGGAAAACGTGCGCCCAGGGAAAGACGAGTGCGAAGAGAAGCGGGGAGGAGAGAGGAAGGGCGCGCTTCGTGAGGCACGAGCGCGCGGGCTGTGGGGCCGGCTTCTCCCGGGCCGGCGCCTCACCTCCTACACGGGGAAGCGGTTTGCTGACGCGCCGGGGGTTGGACCCCCTGAGGTCAAGCCCCCCGACCTCCCTGTGCGAAACAGGGCAGGGTGGAATGCCATCCCCGTCCACGTCCACACACACACGTCGCTCCACGGAGAAGGATGCCTTCTCAACGCTTAGCCCGGAAACCTCGAGTGTGCACCACAGCCTTACCTCCGAGAAGCAAGCCTGAAGCCGAGCTCCCTTCCGCGAGCAGGCCTCTTCCGCCCGAGAGAAAGCTTGGCCGCGACTGGGGTGGCGGAAGCCTCAGGGAGGCTGCGTGCCGGGCCTCAGGTCGGGCGCCGTCCTAGAAGGAGGCCCCCGACCTGGGCCTCAGCGAAGCCCTTCGCAAGGGCGTCGGGAGCGGCTCCTGCCACGACCGTTACGCGGGACCCACAGCAGAGCAAACACACTCGTTGTGAGGGCACGGGAGGCCTTCTGACAGCAGCGCCGCTTCCCTCAGCCGGGCGCCCGCCCTCAGTCGAACCCACCGGAGCCCGCGTTCGGAGTGCACCGAGCTGAACACCCGGCTCTCGGCGAGGTCGTGACGGCGACGCCGGCCTGCAGGCCAAACTCTCTGGGGGCGCCCTGAGCTGGGAGGCTCGCCCGAAACGGACGGGGGAAGCGCCGAGCCCCTGCCACGGGATTGCTTCAGGACGACGCATTGGCCCAGCCAGCCCCACTCCGTCCCGGGAAGAGAGAAGCGGCTCTGGCACCTAGAAGCACGGAGCAAGGCACCCAACCCTCAGCTCTTGGAACGCGGTTCCCGGAAAGGGCCCTTTCACCTCCCAATTCCCCGAAAGCACAACACCTTCTCTCAGAGGCGGAGGAAGACGCGCACACGCTGCCGGCTTGGGCCTCCACTCCAGGGACCGGCGGGTGCCGCCAGCACGTCAGGGACGACAGCGGGCTTCGCGGTGTCAAGGTCGACACACGCCCGGGCCTGGCAACCGAACGAGACAGCTCCGCCATGGATTCCGTGCAACACGTGCTGCCGGGAAAATGTCCGCCCAGGGAAAGATGAGTGCGAAGAGAGAAGCGGGGAGGAGAGAGGCAGGGCGCGCTTCGTGAGGCACGAGCTCGCGGCCTGTGGGGCCGGCCTCTCCCGGGCCGGCGCCTCACGTCCTATACGGGGAAGCGGTTTGCTGACGCGCCGGGGGTTGGACCCCCTGAGGTCAAGCCCCCCGACCTCCCTGTGCGAAACAGGGCAGGGTGGAATGCCATCCCCGTCCACGTCCACACACACGTCGCTCCACGGAGAAGGATGCCTTCTCAACGCTTAGCCCGGAAACCTCGAGTGAGCACCACAGCCTTACCTCCGAGAAGCAAGCCTGAAGCCGAGCTCCCTTCCGCGAGCAGGCCTCTTTCGCCAAGAGAGAAAGCTTGGCCACGGCGGGGGTGGCGGAAGCCTCAGGGAGGCTGCGTGCCGGGCCTCAGATCGGGGGCCGTCCTAGAAGGAGGCCCCCGACCTGGGCCTCAGCGAAGCCCTTCGCAAGGGCGTCGGGAGCGGCTCGTGCCACGACCGTGACACGGGACCCACAGCAGAGCAAACACACTCGTTGTGAGGGCACGGGAGGCCTTCTGACAGCAGCGCCGCTTCCCTCAGCCGGGCCCCCGCCCTCAGTCGAACCCACCGGAGCCTGCGTTCGTAGTGCACCGCGCTGAACACCCGGCTCTCGGCGAGGTCGTGACGGCGACGCCGGCCTGCCGGCCAAACTCTCTGGGGGCGCCCTGAGCTGGGAGGCTTGCCCGAAACGGACGGGGGAAGCGCCGAGCCCCTGCCACGGGATTGCTTCAGGACGACGCATTGGCCCAGCCAGCCCCACTCCGTCCCGGGAAGAGAGAAGCGGCTCTGGCACCTAGAAGCACGGAGCAAGGCACCCAACCCTCAGCTCTTGGAACGCGCTTCCCGGAGGGGGCCCTTTCACCTCCCCATTCCCCAAAAGCACAACACCTTCTCTCAGAGGCGGAGGAAGATGCGCACACGCTGCCGGCTTCGGCCCCAATCCAGGGACCGGCGGGTGCCGCCAGCACGTCCGGGGCAACAGCGGGCTTCGTGGTGTCAAGGTCGACACACGCCCGGGCCTGGCAACCGAAGGAGACAGCTCCGCCCTGGATTCCGTGCAACACGGTGCTGCCGGGAAAACGTCCGCCCAGGGAAAGATGAGTGCGAAGAGAGAAGCGGGGAGGAGAGAGGAAGGGCGCGCTTCGTGAGGCACGAGCTCGCGGGCTGTGGCCGGCCTCTCCCGGGCCGGCGCCTCACGTCCTACACGGGGAAGCGGTTTCCTGACGCGCCGGGGGTTGGATCCCCTGAGGTCAAGCCCCCCGACCTCCCTGTGCGAAACAGGGCAGGGTGGAATGCCATCCCCGTCCACGTCCACACACACACGTCGCTCCACGGAGAAGGATGCCTTCTCAACGCTTAGCCCGGAAACCTCGAGTGAGCACCACAGCCTTACCTCCGAGAAGCAAGCCTGAAGCCGAGCTCCCTTCCGCGAGCAGGCCTCTTTCGCCCGAGAGAAAGCTTGGCCGCGGCGGGGGTGGCGGCAGCCTCAGGGAGGCTGCGTGCCGGGCCTCAGGTCGGGCGCCGTCCTAGAAGGAGGCCCCTGACCTGGGCCTCAGCGAAGCCCTTTGCAAGGGCGTCGGGAGCGGCTTCTGCCACGACCGTGACGCGGGACCCACAGCAGAGCAAACACACTCGTTGTGAGGGCACGGGAGGCCTTCTGACAGCAGCCCCGCTTCCCTCAGCCGGGCGCCCGCCCTCAGTCGAACCCACCTGAGCCTGCGTTCGGAGTGCACCGAGCTGAACACCCGGCTCTCGGCGAGGTCGTGACGGCGACGCCGGCCTGCCGGCCAAACTCTCTGGGGGCGCCCTGAGCTGGGAGGCTTGCCCGAAACGGACGGGGGAAGCGCCGAGCCCCTGCCACGGGATTGCTTCAGGACGACGCATTGGCCCAGCCAGCCCCACTCCGTCCCGGGAAGAGAGAAGCGGCTCTGGCACCTAGAAGCACGGAGCAAGGCACCCAACCCTCAGCTCTTGGAACGCGCTTCCCGGAGGGGGCCTTTTCACCTCCCCATTCCCCAAAAGCACAACACCTTCTCTCAGAGGCGGAGGAAGATGCGCACACGCTGCCGGCTTCGGCCCCAATCCAGGGACCGGCGGGTGCCGCCAGCACGTCCGGGGCAACAGCGGGCTTCGTGGTGTCAAGGTCGACACACGCCCGGGCCTGGCAACCGAAGGAGACAGCTCCGCCCTGGATTCCGTGCAACACGGTGCTGCCGGGAAAACGTCCGCCCAGGGAAAGATGAGTGCGAAGAGAGAAGCGGGGAGGAGAGAGGAAGGGCGCGCTTCGTGAGGCACGAGCTCGCGGGCTGTGGCCGGCCTCTCCCGGGCCGGCGCCTCACGTCCTACACGGGGAAGCGGTTTGCTGACGCGCCGGGGGTTGGACCCCCTGAGGTCAAGCCCCCCGACCTCCCTGTGCGAAACAGGGCAGGGTGGAATGCCATCCCCGTCCACGTCCACACACACGTCGCTCCACGGAGAAGGATGCCTTGTCAACGCTTAGCCCGGAAACCTCGAGTGAGCACCACAGCCTTACCTCCGAGAAGCAAGCCTGAAGCCGAGCTCCCTTCCGCGAGCAGGCCTCTTTCGCCAAGAGAGAAAGCTTGGCCGTGGCGGGGGTGGCGGAAGCCTCAGGGAGGCTGCGTGCCGGGCCTCAGGTCGGGGGCCGTCCTAGAAGGAGGCCCCCGACCTGGGCCTCAGCGAAGCCCTTCGCAAGGGCGTCGGGAGCGGCTCCTGCCACGACCGTGACGCGGGACCCACAGCCGAGCAAATACACTCGTTGTGAGGGCACGGGAGGCCTTCTGACAGCAGCCCCGCTTCCCTCAGCCGGGCGCCCGCCCTCAGTCGAACCCACCGGAGCCTGCTTTCGGAGTGCACCGAGCTGAACACCCGGCTCTCGGCGAGGTCGTGACGGCGACGCCGGCCTGCAGGCCAAACTCTCTGGGGGCGCCCTGAGCTGGGAGGCTCGCCCGAAACGGACGGGGGAAGCGCCGAGCCCCTGCCACGGGATTGCTTCAGGACGACGCATTGGGCCAGCCAGCCCCACTCCGTCCCGGGAAGAGAGAAGCGGCTCTGGCACCTAGAAGCACGGAGCAAGGCACCCAACCCTCAGCTCCTGGAACGCGCTTCCCGGAGGGGGCCCTTTCACCTCCCCATTCCCCGAAAGCACAACGCCTTCTCTCAGAGGCGGAGGAAGACGCGCACACACTGCCGGATTGGGCCTTCACTCCAGGGACCGGCGGGTGCCGCCAGCACGTCCGGGGCGACAGCGGGCTTCGCGGTGTCAAGGTCGACACACGCCCGGGCCTGGCACCCGAAGGAGAAAGCTCAGCCCTGGATGCCGTGCAACACGGTGCTGCCGGGAAAACGTCCGCCCAGGGAAAGATGAGTGCGAAGAGAGAAGCGGGGAGGAGAGAGGCAGGGCGCACTTCGTGAGGCACGAGCTCGCGGGCTGTGGGGCCGGCCTCTCTCGGGCCGGCGCCTCACGTCCTACACGGGGAAGCGGTTTGCTGACGCGCCGGGGGTTGGACCCCCTGAGGTCAAGCCCCCCGACCTCCCTGTGCGAAACAAGGCAGGGTGGAATGCCATCCCCTTCCACGTCCACACACACGTCGCTCCACGGAGAAGGATGCCTTCGCAACGCTTAGCCCGGAAACCTCGGGTGAGCACGACAGCCTTACCTCCGAGAAGCAAGCCTGAAGCCGAGCTCCCTTCCGCAAGCAGGCCTCTTTCGCCCAGAGAGAAAGCTTGGCCGCGGCGGGGGTGGCGGAAGCCTCAGGGAGGCTGCGTGCTGGGCCTCAGGTCGGGGGCCGTCCTAGAAGGAGGGCCCCGACCTGGACCTCAGCGAAGCCCTTCGCAAGGGCGTCGGGAGCGGCTCCTGCCACGACCGTGACGCGGGACCCACAGCAGAGCAAACACACTCGTTGTGAGGGCACGGGAGGCCTTCTGACAGCAGCCCCGCTTCCCTCAGCCGGGCGCCCGCCCTCAGTCGAACCCACCGGAGCCTGCGTTCGGAGTGCACCGAGCTGAACACCCGGCTCTCGGCGAGGTCGTGACGGCGACGCCGGCCTGCCGGCCAAACTCTCTGGCGGCGCCCTGAGCTGGGAGGCTCACCCGAAACGGACGGGGGAAGCGCCGAGCCCCTGCCACGGGATTGCTTCAGGACGACGCATTGGCCCAGCCAGCCCCACTCCGTCCCGGGAAGAGAGAAGCGGCTCTGGCACCTAGAAGCACGGAGCAAGGCACCCAACCCTCAGCTCTTGGAACGCGCTTCCCGGCGGGGGCCTTTTCACCTCCCAATTCCCCGAAAGCACAACTCCTTCTCTCAGAGGCGGAGGAAGATGCGCACACGCTGCCGGCTTCGGCCTCCAATCCAGGGACCGGCGGGTGCCGCCAGCACGTCCGGGGCAACAGCGGGCTTCGTGGTGTCAAGGTCGACACACGCCCGGGCCTGGCAACCGAAGGAGACAGCTCCGCCCTGGATTCCATGCAACACGGTGCTGCCGGGAAAACGTCCGCCCAGGGAAAGATGAGTGCGAAGAGAGAAGCGGGGAGGAGAGAGGAAGGGCGCGCTTCGTGAGGCACGAGCGCCCGGGCTGTGTGGCCGGTGTCTCCCGGGCCGGCGCTTCACGTCCTACACGGGGAAGCGGTTTGCTGATGCGCCGGGGGTTGGACACCCTGCGGTCAAGCCCCCCGACCTCCCTGTGCGAAACAGGGCAGGGTGGAATGCCATCCCCGTCCACGTCCACACACACGTCGCTCCACGGAGAAGGATGCCTTCTCAACGCTTAGCACGGAAACCTCGAGTGAGCACCACAGCCTTACCTCCGAGAAGCAAGCCTGAAGCCGAGCTCCCTTCCGCGAGCAGGCCTTTTCGCCCGAGAGAAAGCTTGGCCGCGGCGAGGGTGGCGGAAGCATCAGGGAGGCTGCGTGCCGGGCCTCAGGTCGGGGGCCGTCCTAGAAGAAGGCCCCGACCTGGGCCTCAGCGAAGCCCTTTGCAAGGGCGTCGGGAGCGGCTCCTGCCACGACCGTTACGCGGGACCCACAGCAGAGCAAACACACTCCTTGTGAGGGCACGGGAGGCCTTCTGACAGCAGCCCCGCTTCCATCAGCCGGGCGCCCGCCGTCAGTCGAACCCACCGGAGCCTGCGTTCGGAGTGCACCGAGCTCAACACCCGGCTCTCGGCGAGGTCGTGACGGCGACGCCGGCCTGCAGGCCAAACTCTCTGGGGGCGCCCTGAGCTGGGAGGCTCGCCCGAAACGGGCGGGGGAAGCGCCGAGCCCCTGCCACGGGATTGCTTCAGGACGACGCATTGGCCCAGCCAGCCCCACTCCGTCCCGGGAAGAGAGAAGCGGCTCTGGCACCTAGAAGCACGGAGCAAGTCACCCAACCCTCAGCTCTTGGAACGCGCTTCCCGGAGGGGGCCCTTTCACCTCCCCATTCCCTGAAAGCACAACGCCTTCTCTCAGAGGCGGAGGAAGACGCGCACACGCTGCCGGCTTGGGCCTCCACTCCAGGGACCGGCGGGTGCCGCCAGCACGTCCGGGGCGACAGCGGGCTTCGCGGTGTCAAGGTCGACACACGCCCGGGCCTGGCACCCGAAGGAGAAAGCTCAGCCCTGGATGCCGTGCAACACGGTGCTGCCGGGAAAACGTCCGCCCAGGGAAAGATGAGTGCGAAGAGAGAAGCGGGGAGGAGAGAGGCAGGGCGCGCTTCGTGAGGCACGAGCGCCCGGGCTGTGGGGCCGGCCTCTCCCGGGCCGGCGCCTCACGTCCTACACGGGGAAGCGGTTTGCTGACGCGCCGGGGGTTGGACCCCCTGAGGTCAAGCCCCCCGACCTCCCTGTGCGAAACAGGGCAGGGTGGAATGCCAACCCCGTCCACGTCCACACACACGTCGCTCCACGGAGAAGGATGCCTTCTCAACGCTTAGCCCGGAAACCTCGAGTGAGCACCCCAGCCTTACCTCCGAGAAGCAAGCCTGAAGCCGAGCTCCCTTCCGCAAGCAGGCCTCTTTTGCCCAGAGAGAAAGCTTGGCCGCGGTGGGGGTGGCGGCAGCCTCAGGGAGGCTGCGTGCCAGGCCTCAGATCGGGGGCCGTCCTAGAAGGAGGCCCCCGACCTGGGCTTCAGCGAAGCCCTTCGCAAGGGCATCGGGAGCGGCTCGTGCCACGACCGTGACGCGGGACCCACAGCAGAGCAAACACACTCGTTGTGAGGGCACGGGAGGCCTTCTGACAGCAGCCCCGCATCCCTCAGCCGGGCGTCCGCCCTCAGTCGAACCCACCGGCGCCTGCGTTCGGAGTGCACCGAGCTGAAGACCCGGCTCTCGGCGAGGTCATGACGGCGACGCCGGCCTGCAGGCCAAACTCTCTGGGGGCGCCCTGAGCTGGGAGGCTCGCCCGAAACGGGCGGGGGAAGCGCCGAGCCCCTGCCACGGGATTGCTTCAGGACGACGCATTGGCCCAGCCAGCCAAACTCCGTCCCGGGAAGAGAGAATCGGCTCTGGCACCTAGAAGCACGGAGCAAGGCACCCAACCCTCAGCTCCTGGAACGCGCTTCCCGGAGGGGGCCCTTTCACCTCCCCATTCCCCGAAAGCACAACGCCTTCTCTCAGAGGCGGAGGAAGACGCGCACACGCTGCCGGCTTGGGCCTCCACTCCAGGGACCGGCGGGTGCCGCCAGCACGTCCGGGGCGACAGCGGGCTTCGCGGTGTCAAGGTTGACACACGCCCGGGCCTGGCACCCGAAGGAGACAGCTCCGCCCTGGATGCCGTGCAACACGGTGCTGCCGGGAAAACGTCCGCCCAGGGAAAGATGAGTGCGAAGAGAGAAGCGGGGAGGAGAGAGGAAGGGCGCGCTTCGTGAGGCACGAGCGCGCGGGCTGTGGGGCCGGCTTCTCCCGGGCCGGCGCCTCACCTCCTACACGGGGAAGCAGTTTGCTGACGCGCCGGGGGTTGGACCCCCTGAGGTCAAGCCCCCCGACCTCCCTGTGCGAAACAGGGCAGGGTGGAATGCCATCCCCGTCCACGTCCACACACACACGTCGCTCCACGGAGAAGGATGCCTTCTCAACGCTTAGCCCGGAAACCTCGAGTGAGCACCACAGCCTTACCTCCGAGAAGCAAGCCTGAAGCCGAGCTCCCTTCCGCAAGCAGGCCTCTTTCGCCCAGAGAGAAAGCTTGGCCGCGGCGGGGGTGGCGGAAGCCTCAGGGAGGCTGCGTGCCGGGCCTCAGGTCGGGCGCCGTCCTAGAAGGAGGCCCCCGACCTGGGCCTCAGCGAAGCCCTTCGCAAGGGCGTCGGGAGCGGCTTCTGCCACGACCGTGACGCGGGACCCACAGCAGAGCAAACACACTCGTTGTGAGGGCACGGGAGGCCTTCTGACAGCAGCCCCGCTTCCCTCAGCCGGGCGCCCGCCCTCAGTTGAACCCACCGGAGCCTGCGTTCGGAGTGCACCGAGCTCAACACCCGGCTCTCGGTGAGGACGTGAAGGCGACGCCAGCCTGCCGGCCAAACTCTCTGGGGGAGCCCTGAGCTGGGAGGCTCGCCCGAAACGGACGGGGGAAGCGCCGAGCCCCTGCCACGGGATTGCTTCAGGACGACGCATTGGCCCAGCCAGTCCCACTCAGTCCCGGGAAGAGAGAAGCGGCTCTGGCACCTAGAAGCACGGAGCAAGGCACCCAACCCTCAGCTCCTGGAACGCGCTTCCCGGAGGGGGCCCTTTCACCTCCCCATTCCCCAAAAGCACAACGCCTTCTCTCAGAGGCAGAGGAAGACGCGCACACGCTGCCGGCTTGGGCCTCCACTTCAGGGACCGGCGGGTGCCGCCAGCACATCCGGGGCGCCAGCGGGCTTCGCGGTGTCAAGGTCGACACACGCCCGGGCCTGGCAACCGACGGAGACAGCTCCGCCCTGGATTCCGTGCAACACGGTGCTGCCGGAAAACGTCCGCCCAGGGAAAGATGAGTGCGAAGAGAGAAGCGGGGAGGAGAGAGGCAGGGCGCGCTTCGTGAGGCACGACCTCGCGTGCTGTGGGGCCGGCCTCTCCCGGGCCGGCGCATCACGTCCTACACGGGGAAGCGGTTTGCTGACGCGCCGGGGGTTGGACCCCCTGAGGTCAAGCCCCCCGACCTCCCTGTGCGAAACAAGGCAGGGTGGAATGCCATCCCCTTCCACGTCCACACACACGTTGCTCCACGGAGAAGGATGCCTTCTCAACGGTTAGCCCGGAAACCTCGAGGGAGCACCACAGCCTTACCTCCGAGAAGCAAGCCTGAAGCCGAGCTCCCTTCCGCGAGCAGGCCTCTTTTGCACGAGAGAAAGCTTGGCCGCGGCGGGGGTGGCGGAAGCCTCAGGGAGGCTGCGTGCCGGGCCTCAGGTCGGGGGCCGTCCTAGAAGGAGGCCCCCGACCTGGACTTCAGCGAAGCCCTTCGCAAGGGCGTCGGGAGCGGCTCCTGCCACGACCGTGACGCGGGACCCACAGCAGAGCAAACACACTCGTTGTGAGGGCACGGGAGGCCTTCTGACAGCAGCCCCGCTTCCCTCAGCCGGGCGCCCTCCCTCTGTCGAACCTACCGGAGCCTGCGTTCGGAGTGCACCGCGCTGAACACCCGGCTCTCGGCGAGGTCGTGACGGCGACGCCGGCCTGCAGGACAAACTCTCTGGGGGCGCCCTGAGCTGGGAGGCTCGCCCGAAACGGACGGGGGAAGCGCCGAGCCCCTGCCACGGGATTGCTTCAGGACGACGCATTGGCCCAGCCAGCCCCACTCCGTCCCGGGAAGAGAGAAGCGGCTCTGGCACCTAGAAGCACGGAGCAAGGCACCCAACCCTCAGCTCTTGGAACGCGGTTCCCGGAGGGGGCCCTTTCACCTCACCATACCCCGAAAGCACAACGCCTTCTCTCAGAGGCGGAGGAAGATGCACACACGCTGCCGGCTTCGGCCTCCAATCCAGGGACCGTCGGGTGCCACCAGCACGTCCGGGGCAACAGCGGGCTTCGTGGTGTCAAGGTCGACACACGCCCGGGCCTGGCAACCGAAGGAGACAGCTCCGCCCTGGATTCCGTGCAACACGGTGCTGCCGGGAAAACGTCTGCCCAGGGAAAGATGAGTGCGAAGAGAGAAGCGGGGAGGAGAGAGGAAGGGCACGCTTCGTGAGGCACGAGCTCGCAGACTGTGGCCGGCCTCTCCCGGGCCGGCGCCTCACGTCCTACACGGGGAAGCGGTTTGCTGTCGCGGCGGGGGTTGGACCCCCTGAGGTCAAGCCCCCCGACCTCCCTGTGCGAAACAGGGCAGAGTGGAATGCCATCCCCTTCCACGTCCACACACACGTCGCTCCACGGAGAAGGATGCCTTCTCAACGCTTAGCCCGGAAACCTCGAGTGAGCACCACAGCCTTACCTCCGAGAAGCAAGCCTGAAGCCGAGCTCCCTTCCGCGAGCAGGCCTCTTTCGCCAAGAGACAAACCTGGCCGTGGCGGGGGTGGCGGAAGCCTCAGGGAGGCTGCGTGCCGGGCCTCAGGTCGGGGGCCGTCCTAGAAGGAGGCCCCCGACCTGGGCCTCAGCGAAGCCCTTCGCAAGGGCGTCGGGAGCGGCTCCTGCCACGACCGTGACGCGGGACCCACAGCCGAGCAAATACACTCGTTGTGAGGGCACGGGAGGCCTTCTGACAGCAGCCCCGCTTCCCTCAGCCGGGCGCCCGCCCTCAGTCGAACCCACCAGAGCCTGCGTTCGGAGTGCACCGAGCTGAAGACCCGGCTCTCGGCGGGGTCGTGACGGTGACGCCGGCCTGCAGGCCAAACTCTCTGGGGGCGCCCTGAGCTGGGAGGCTCGCCCGAAACGGACGGGGGAAGCGCCGAGCCCCTGCCAGGGGATTGCTTCAGGACGACGCATTGGGCCAGCCAGCCCCACTCCGTCCCGGGAAGAGAGAAGCGGCTCTGGCACCTAGAAGCCCGGAGCAAGGCACCCAACCCTCAGCTCCTGGAACGCGCTTCCCGGAGGGGGCCCTTTCACCTCCCCATTCCCCGAAAGCACAACGCCTTCTCTCAGAGGCGGAGGAAGACGCGCACACACTGCCGGATTGGGCCTCCACTCCAGGGACCGGCGGGTGCCGCCAGCACGTCCGGGGCAACAACGGGCTTCGCGGTGTCAAGGTCGACACACGCCCGGGCCTGGCACCCGAAGGAGACAGCTCCGCCCTGGATGCCGTGCAACACGGTGCTGCCGGGAAAACGTCCGCCCAGGGAAAGATGAGTGCGAAGAGAGAAGCGGGGAGGAGAGAGGCAGGGCGCGCTTCGTGAGGCACGATTGCCCGGGCTGTGCGGCCGGCCTCTCCCGGACGGCGCATCACCTCCTACACGGGAAAGCGGTTTGCTGACGCGCCGGGGGTTGGACCCCCTGAGGTCAAGCCCCCCGACCTCCCTGTGCGAAACAGGGTAGGGTGGAATGCCAACCCCGTCCATGTCCACACACACGTCGCTCCACGGAGAAGGATGCCTTCTCAACGCTTAGCCCGGAAACCTCGAGTGAGCACGACAGCCTTACCTCCGAGAAGCAAGCCTGAAGCCGAGCTCCCTTCCGCAAGCAGGCCTCTTTCGCCCAGAGAGAAAGGTTGGCCGCGGCGGGGGTGGCGGCAGCCTCAGGGAGGCTGCGTGCCGGGCCTCAGGTCGGGCGCCGTCCTAGAAGGAGGCCCCCGACCTGGACCTCAGCGAAGCCCTTCGCAAGGGCGTCGGGAGCGGCTCCTGCCACGACCGTGACGCGGGACCCACAGCAGAGCAAACACACTCGTTGTGAGGGCACGGGAGGCCTTCTGACAGCAGCCCCGCTTCCCTCAGCCGGGCGCCCTCCCTCAGTCGAACCCACCGGAGCCTGCGTTCGTAGTGCACCGCGCTGAAAACCCGGCTCTCGGCGAGGTCGTGACGGCGACGCCGGCCTGCCGGCCAAAATCTCTGGGGGCGCCCTGAGCTGGGAGGCTCGCCCGAAACGGACGGGGGAAGCGCCGAGCCCCTGCCAAGGAATTGCTTCAGGACGACGCATTGGCCCAGCCAGCCCCACTCCGTCCCGGGAAGAGAGAAGCGGCTCTGGCACCTAGAAGCACGGAGCAAGGCACCCAACCCTCAGCTCTTGGAACGCGGTTCCCGGAGGGGGCCCTTTCACCTCCCCATACCCCGAAAGCACAACGCCTTCTCTCAGAGGCGGAGGAAGATGCGCACACGCTGCCGGCTTCGGCCTCCAATCCAGGGACCGGCGGGTGCCGCCAGCACGTCCGGGGCGCCAGCGGGCTTCGCGGTGTCAAGGTCGACACACGCCCGGGCCTGGCAACCGAAGGAGACAGCTCCGCCCTGGATGCCGTGCAACACGGTGCTGCCGGAAAACGTCCGCCCAGGGAAAGATGAGTGCGAAGAGAGAAGCGGGGAGGAGTGAGGCAGGGCGCGCTTCGTGAGGCACGACCTCGCGGGCTGTGGGGCCGGCCTCTCCCGGGCCGGCGCATCACGTCCTACACGGGGAAGCGGTTTGCTGACGCGCCGGGGGTTGGACCCCCTGAGGTCAAGCCCCCCGACCTCCCTGTGCGAAACAGGGCAGGGTGGAATGCCATCCCCGTCCACGTCCACACACACACGTCGCTCCACGGAGAAGGATGCCTTCTCAACGCTTAGCCCGGAAACCTCGAGTGAGCACCACAGCCTTACCTCCGAGAAGCCAGCCTGAAGCCGAGCTCCCTTCCGCGAGCAGGCCTCTTCCGCCCGAGAGAAAGCTTGGCCGCGGCTGGGGTGGCGGAAGCCTCAGGGAGGCTGCGTGCCGGGCCTCAGGTCGGGGGCCTTCCTAGAAGGAGGCCCCCGACATGGGCCTCAGCGAAGCCCTTCGCAAGGGCGTCGGGAGCGGCTCGTGCCACGACCGTGACGCGGCACCCACAGCAGAGCAAACACACTCGTTGTGAGGGCACGGGAGGCCTTCTGACAGCAGCCCCGCTTCCCTCAGCCGGGCGCCCGCCCTCAGTCGAACCCACCGGAGCCTGCGTTCGGAGTGCACCGAGCTCAACACCCGGCTCTCGGCGAGGTCGTGACGGCGACGCCGGCCTGCCGGCCAAACTCTCTGGGGGCGCCCTGAGCTGGGAGGCTCGCCCGAAACGGACGGGGGAAGCGCCGAGCCCCTGCCACGGGATTGCTTCAGGACGACGCATTGGCCCAGCCAGCCCCACTCCGTCCCGGGAAGAGAGAAGCGGCTCTGGCACCTAGAAGCACGGAGCAAGGCACCCAACCCTCAGCTCTTGGAACGCGCTTCCCGGAGGGGGCCCTTTCACCTCCCCATTCCCCGAAAGCACAACGCCTTCTCTCAGAGGCGGAGGAAGATGCGCACACGCTGCCGGCTTCGGCCTCCAATCCAGGGACCGGCGGGTGCCGCCAGCACGTCCGGGGCAACAGCGGGCTTCGTGGTGTCAAGGTCGACACATGCCCGGGCCTGGCAACCGAAGGAGACAGCTCCGCCCTGGATGCCGTGCAACACGGTGCTGCCGGGAAAACGTCCGCCCAGGGAAAGATGAGTGCGAAGAGAGAAGCGGGGAGGAAAGAGGCAGGGCGCGCTACGTGAGACTTGAGCGCCCGGGCTGTGGGGCCGGCCTCTCCCGGGCCGGCGCCTCATGTCCTACACGGGGAAGCAGTTTGCTGACGCGCCGGGGGTTGGACCCCCTGAGGTCAAGCCCCCCGACCTCCCCGTGCGAAACAAGGCAGGGTGGAATGCCATCCCCGTCCACGTCCACACACACGTCGCTCCATGGAGAAGGATGCCTTCTCAACGCTTAGCCCGGAAGCCTCGAGTGAGCACCACAGCCTTACCTCCGAGAAGCAAGCCTGAAGCCGAGCTCCCTTCCGCGAGCAGGCCTCTTTCGCCCGAGAGAAAGCTTGGCCGCGGCGGGGGTGGCGGAAGCCTCAGGGAGGCTTCGAGGCGGGCCTCAGGTCGGGGGCCGTCCTACAAGGAGGCCCCCGACCTGGGCCTCAGCGAAGCCCTTCGCAAGGGCGTCGGGAGCGGCTCCTGCCACGACCGTGACGCGGGACCCACAGCAGAGCAAACACACTCGTTGTGAGGGCACGGGAGGCCTTCTGACAGCAGCCCCGCTTCCATCAGCCGGGCGCCCACCGTCAGTCGAACCCACCGGAGCCTGCGTTCGGAGTGCACCGAGCTGAACACCCGGCTCTCGGCGAGGTCGTGACGGCGACGCGGGCCTGCAGGCCAAACTCTCTGGCGTCGCCCTGAGCTGGGAGGCTCGCCCGAAAAGGACGGGGGAAGCGCCGAGCCCCTGCCACGGGAGTGCTGCAGGACGACGCATTGGCCCAGCCAGCCCCACTCCGTCCCGGGAAGTGAGAAGCGGCTCTGGCACCTAGAAGCACGGAGCAAGTCACCCAACCCTCAGCTCTTGGAACGCGCTTCCCGGAGGGGGCCCTTTCACCTCCCCATTCCCCGAAAGCACAACGCCTTCTCTCAGAGGCGGAGGAAGTCGCGCACACACTGCCGGCTTGGGCCTCCACTCCAGGGACCGGCGGGTGCCGCCAGCACGTCCGGGGCGACAGCGGGCTTCGCGGTGTCAAGGTCGACACACGCCCTGGCCTGGCAACCGAAGGAGACAGCTTCGCCCTGGATGCCGTGCAACACGGTGCTGCCGGGAAAACGTCCGCCCAGGGAAAGATGAGTGCGAAGAGAGAAGCGGGGAGGAGAGAGGCAGGGCGCACTTCGTGAGGCACGAGCGCTCGGGCTGTGGGGCCGGCCTCTCCCGGGACGGCGCCTCACGTCCTACACGGGGATGCGGTTTGCTGACGCGCCGGGGGTTGGACCCCTGAGGTCAAGCCCCCCGACCTCCCTGTGCGAAACAGGGCAGGGTGGAATGCCAACCCCGTCCACGTCCACACACACGTCGCTCCACGGAGAAGGATGCCTTCTCAACGCTTAGCCCGGAAACCTCGAGTGAGCACCCCAGCCTTACCTCCGAGAAGCAAGCCTGAAGCCGAGCTCCCTTCCGCAAGCAGGCCTCTTTCGCCCAGAGAGAAAGCTTGGCCGCGGCGGGGGTGGCGGCAGCCTCAGGGAGGCTGCGTGCCGGGCCTCAGATCGGGGGCCGTCCTAGAAGGAGGCCCCCGACCTGGGCCTCAGCGAAGCCCTTCGCAAGGGCATCGGGAGCGGCTCCTGCCATGACCGTGACGCGGGACCCACAGCAGAGCAAACACACTCGTTGTGAGGGCACGGGAGGCCTTCTGACAGCAGCCCCGCTTCCCTCAGCCGGGCGCCCGCCCTCAGTCGAACCCAACGGCGCCTGCGTTCGGAGTGCACTGAGCTCAACACCCGGCTCTCGGCGAGGTCGTGACGGCGACGCCGGCCTGCAGGACAAACTCTCTGGGGGCGCCCTGACTGGGAGGCTCGCCCGAAACGGACGGGGGAAGCGCCGAGCCCCTGCCACGGGATTGCTTCAGGACGACGCATTGGCCCAGCCAGCCAAACTCCGTCCCGGGAAGAGAGAAGCGGCTCTGGCACCTAGAAGCACGGAGCAAGGCACCCAACCCTCAGCTCCTGGAACGCGCTCCCCGGAGGGGGCCCTTTCACCTCCCCATTCCCCGAGAGCACAACGCCTTCTCTCAGAGGCGGAGGAAGACGCGCACACGCTGCCGGCTTGGGCCTCCACTCCAGGGACCGGCGGGTGCCGCCAGCACGTCCGGGGCGACAGCGGGCTTCGCGGTGTCAAGGTTGACACACGCCCGGGCCTGGCACCCGAAGGAGACAGCTCCGCCCTGGATGCCGTGCAACACGGTGCTGCCGGGAAAACGTCCGCCCAGGGAAAGATGAGTGCGAAGAGAGAAGCGGGGAGGAGAGAGGAAGGGCGCGCTTCGTGAGGCACGAGCGTGTGGGCTGTGGGGCCGGCCTCTCCCGGGCCGGCGCTTCACCTCCTACACGGGGAAGCGGTTTGCTGACGCGCCGGGGGTTGGACCCCCTGAGGTCAAGCCCCCCGACCTCCCTGTGCGAAACAGGGCAGGGTGGAATGCCATCCCCGTCCACGTCCACACACACGTCGCTCCACGGAGAAGGATGCCTTGTCAACGCTTAGCCCGGAAACCTCGAGTGAGCACCACAGCCTTACCTCCGAGAAGCAAGCCTGAAGCCGAGCTCCCTTCCGCGAGCAGGCCTCTTTCGCCAAGAGAGAAAGCTTGGCCGTGGCGGGGGTGGCGGAAGCCTCAGGGAGGCTGCGTGCCGGGCCTCAGGTCGGGGGCCGTCCTAGAAGGAGGCCCCCGACCTGGGCCTCAGCGAAGCCCTTCGCAAGGGCGTCGGGAGCGGCTCCTGCCACGACCGTGACGCGGGACCCACAGCCGAGCAAATACACTCGTTGTGAGGGCACGGGAGGCCTTCTGACAGCAGCCCCGCTTCCCTCAGCCGGGCGCCCGCCCTCAGTCGAACCCACCGGAGCCTGCTTTCGGAGTGCACCGAGCTGAACACCCGGCTCTCGGCGAGGTCGTGACGGCGACGCCGGCCTGCAGGCCAAACTCTCTGGGGGCGCCCTGAGCTGGGAGGCTCGCCCGAAACGGACGGGGGAAGCGCCGAGCCCCTGCCACGGGATTGCTTCAGGACGACGCATTGGGCCAGCCAGCCCCACTCCGTCCCGGGAAGAGAGAAGCGGCTCTGGCACCTAGAAGCACGGAGCAAGGCACCCAACCCTCAGCTCCTGGAACGCGCTTCCCGGAGGGGGCCCTTTCACCTCCCCATTCCCCGAAAGCACAACGCCTTCTCTCAGAGGCGGAGGAAGACGCGCACACACTGCCGGATTGGGCCTCCACTCCAGGGACCGGCGGGTGCCGCCAGCACGTCCGGGGCGACAGCGGGCTTCGCGGTGTCAAGGTCGACACACGCCCGGGCCTGGCACCCGAAGGAGAAAGCTCAGCCCTGGATGCCGTGCAACACGGTGCTGCCGGGAAAACGTCCGCCCAGGGAAAGATGAGTGCGAAGAGAGAAGCGGGGAGGAGAGAGGCAGGGCGCACTTCGTGAGGCACGAGCTCGCGGGCTGTGGGGCCGGCCTCTCTCGGGCCGGCGCCTCACGTCCTACACGGGGAAGCGGTTTGCTGACGCGCCGGGGGTTGGACCCCCTGAGGTCAAGCCCCCCGACCTCCCTGTGCGAAACAAGGCAGGGTGGAATGCCATCCCCTTCCACGTCCACACACACGTCGCTCCACGGAGAAGGATGCCTTCGCAACGCTTAGCCCGGAAACCTCGAGTGAGCACGACAGCCTTACCTCCGAGAAGCAAGCCTGAAGCCGAGCTCCCTTCCGCAAGCAGGCCTCTTTCGCCCAGAGAGAAAGCTTGGCCGCGGCGGGGGTGGCGGAAGCCTCAGGGAGGCTGCGTGCTGGGCCTCAGGTCGGGGGCCGTCCTAGAAGGAGGGCCCTGACCTGGACCTCAGCGAAGCCCTTCGCAAGGGCGTCGGGAGCGGCTCCTGCCACGAACGTGACGCGGGACCCACAGCAGAGCAAACACACTCGTTGTGAGGGCACGGGAGGCCTTCTGACAGCAGCCCCGCTTCCCTCAGCCGGGCGCCCGCCCTCAGTCGAACCCACCGGAGCCTGCGTTCGGAGTGCACCGAGCTGAACACCCGGCTCTCGGCGAGGTCGTGACGGCGACGCCGGCCTGCCGGCCAAACTCTCTGGCGGCGCCCTGAGCTGGGAGGCTCGCCCGAAACGGACGGGGGAAGCGCCGAGCCCCTGCCACGGGATTGCTTCAGGACGACGCATTGGCCCAGCCAGCCCCACTCCGTCCCGGGAAGAGAGAAGCGGCTCTGGCACCTAGAAGCACGGAGCAAGGCACCCAACCCTCAGCTCTTGGAACGCGCTTCCCGGCGGGGGCCTTTTCACCTCCCAATTCCCCGAAAGCACAACTCCTTCTCTCAGAGGCGGAGGAAGATGCGCACACGCTGCCGGCTTCGGCCTCCAATCCAGGGACCGGCGGGTGCCGCCAGCACGTCCGGGGCAACAGCGGGCTTCGTGGTGTCAAGGTCGACACACGCCCGGGCCTGGCAACCGAAGGAGACAGCTCCGCCCTGGATTCCGTGCAACACGGTGCTGCCGGGAAAACGTCCGCCCAGGGAAAGATGAGTGCGAAGAGAGAAGCGGGGAGGAGAGAGGAAGGGCGCGCTTCGTGAGGCACGAGCGCCCGGGCTGTGTGGCCGGTGTCTCCCGGGCCGGCGCATCACGTCCTACACGGGGAAGCGGTTTGCTGATGCGCCGGGGGTTGGACACCCTGCGGTCAAGCCCCCCGACCTCCCTGTGCGAAACAGGGCAGGGTGGAATGCCATCCCCGTCCACGTCCACACACACGTCGCTCCACGGAGAAGGATGCCTTCTCAACGCTTAGCACGGAAACCTCGAGTGAGCACCACAGCCTTACCTCCGAGAAGCAAGCCTGAAGCCGAGCTCCCTTCCGCGAGCAGGCCTTTTCGCCCGAGAGAAAGCTTGGCCGCGGCGGGGGTGGCGGAAGCCTCAGGGAGGCTGCGTGCCGGGCCTCAGGTCGGGGGCCGTCCTAGAAGAAGGCCCCGACCTGGGCCTCAGCGAAGCCCTTTGCAAGGGCGTCGGGAGCGGCTCCTGCCACGACCGTGACGCGGGACCCACAGCAGAGCAAACACACTCCTTGTGAGGGCACGGGAGGCCTTCTGACAGCAGCCCCGCTTCCATCAGCCGGGCGCCCGCCGTCAGTCGAACCCACCGGAGCCTGCGTTCGGAGTGCACCGAGCTCAACACCCGGCTCTCGGCGAGGTCGTGACGGCGACGCCGGCCTGCAGGCCAAACTCTCTGGGGGCGCCCTGAGCTGGGAGGCTCGCCCGAAACGGGCGGGGGAAGCGCCGAGCCCCTGCCACGGGATTGCTTCAGGACGACGCATTGGCCCAGCCAGCCCCACTCCGTCCCGGGAAGAGAGAAGCGGCTCTGGCACCTAGAAGCACGGAGCAAGTCACCCAACCCTCAGCTCTTGGAACGCGCTTCCCGGAGGGGGCCCTTTCACCTCCCCATTCCCTGAAAGCACAACGCCTTCTCTCAGAAGCGGAGGAAGACGCGCACACGCTGCCGGCTTGGGCCTCCACTCCAGGGACCGGCGGGTGCCGCCAGCACGTCCGGGGCGACAGCGGGCTTCGCGGTGTCAAGGTCGACACACGCCCGGGCCTGGCACCCGAAGGAGAAAGCTCAGCCCTGGATGCCGTGCAACACGGTGCTGCCGGGAAAACGTCCGCCCAGGGAAAGATGAGTGCGAAGAGAGAAGCGGGGAGGAGAGAGGCAGGGCGCGCTTCGTGAGGCACGAGCGCCCGGGCTGTGGGGCCGGCCTCTCCCGGGCCGGCGCCTCACGTCCTACACGGGGAAGTGGTTTGCTGACGCGCCGGGGGTTGGACCCCCTGAGGTCAAGCCCCCCGACCTCCCTGTGCGAAACAGGGCAGGGTGGAATGCCAACCCCGTCCACGTCCACACACACGTCGCTCCACGGAGAAGGATGCCTTCTCAACGCTTAGCCCGGAAACCTCGAGTGAGCACCCCAGCCTTACCTCCGAGAAGCAAGCCTGAAGTCGAGCTCCCTTCCGCAAGCAGGCCTCTTTTGCCCAGAGAGAAAGCTTGGCCGCGGCGGGGGTGGCGGCAGCCTCAGGGAGGCTGCGTGCCAGGCCTCAGATCGGGGGCCGTCCTAGAAGGAGGCCCCCGACCTGGGCTTCAGCGAAGCCCTTCGCAAGGGCATCGGGAGCGGCTCGTGCCACGACCGTGACGCGGGACCCACAGCAGAGCAAACACACTCGTTGTGAGGGCACGGGAGGCCTTCTGACAGCAGCCCCGCATCCCTCAGCCGGGCGTCCGCCCTCAGTCGAACCCACCGGCGCCTGCGTTCGGAGTGCACCGAGCTGAAGACCCGGCTCTCGGCGAGGTCGTGACGGCGACGCCGGCCTGCAGGCCAAACTCTCTGGGGGCGCCCTGAGCTGGGAGGCTCGCCCGAAACGGGCGGGGGAAGCGCCGAGCCCCTGCCACGGGATTGCTTCAGGACGACGCATTGGCCCAGCCAGCCAAACTCCGTCCCGGGAAGAGAGAATCGGCTCTGGCACCTAGAAGCACGGAGCAAGGCACCTAACCCTCAGCTCCTGGAACGTGCTTCCCGGAGGGGGCCCTTTCACCTCCCCATTCCCCGAAAGCACAACGCCTTCTCTCAGAGGCGGAGGAAGACGCGCACACGCTGCCGGCTTGGGCCTCCACTCCAGGGACCGGCGGGTGCCGCCAGCACGTCCGGGGCGACAGCGGGCTTCGCGGTGTCAAGGGTGACACACGCCCGGGCCTGGCACCCGAAGGAGACAGCTCCGCCCTGGATGCCGTGCAACACGGTGCTGCCGGGAAAACGTCCGCCCAGGGAAAGATGAGTGCGAAGAGAGAAGCGGGGAGGAGAGAGGAAGGGCGCGCTTCGTGAGGCACGAGCGCGCGGGCTGTGGGGCCGGCTTCTCCCGGGCCGGCGCCTCACCTCCTACACGGGGAAGCAGTTTGCTGACGCGCCGGGGGTTGGACCCCCTGAGGTCAAGCCCCCCGACCTCCCTGTGCGAAACAGGGCAGGGTGGAATGCCATCCCCGTCCACGTCCACACACACACGTCGCTCCACGGAGAAGGATGCCTTCTCAACGCTTAGCCCGGAATCCTCGAGTGAGCACCACAGCCTTACCTCCGAGAAGCAAGCCTGAAGCCGAGCTCCCTTCCGCGAGCAGGCCTCTTTCGCCAAGAGAGAAAGCTTGGCCACGGCGGGGGTGGCGGAAGCCTCAGGGAGGCTGCGTGCCGGGCCTCAGATCGGGGGCCGTCCTAGAAGGAGGCCCCCGACCTGGGCCTCAGCGAAGCCCTTCGCAAGGGCGTCGGGAGCGGCTCGTGCCACGACCGTGACACGGGACCCACAGCAGAGCAAACACACTCGTTGTGAGGGCACGGGAGGCCTTCTGACGGCAGCCCCGCTTCCCTCAGCCGGGCGCCCGCCCTCAGTCGAACCCACCGGAGCCTGCGTTCGTAGTGCACCGCGCTGAACACCCGGCTCTCGGCGAGGTCGTGACGGCGACGCCGGCCTGCCGGCCAAACTCTCTGGGGGCGCCCTGAGCTGGGAGGCTTGCCCGAAACGGACGGGGGAAGCGCCGAGCCCCTGCCACGGGATTGCTTCAGGACGACGCATTGGCCCAGCCAGCCCCACTCCGTCCCGGGAAGAGAGAAGCGGCTCTGGCACCTAGAAGCACGGAGCAAGGCACCCAACCCTCAGCTCTTGGAACGCGCTTCCCGGAGGGGGCCCTTTCACCTCCCAATTCCCCGAAAGCACAACTCCTTCTCTCAGAGGCGGAGGAAGATGCGCACACGCTGCCGGCTTCGGCCTCAAATCCAGGGACCGGCGGGTGCCGCCAGCACGTCCGGGGCAACAGCGGGCTTCGTGGTGTCAAGGTCGACACACGCCCGGGCCTGGCAAACGAAGGAGACAGCTCCGCCCTGGATTCCGTGCAACACGGTGCTGCCGGGAAAACGTCCGCCCAGGGAAAGATGAGTGCGAAGATAGAAGCGGGGAGGAGAGAGGAAGGGCGCGCTTCGTGAGGCACGAGCTCGCGGGCTGTGGCCGGCCTCTCCCGGGCCGGCGCCTCACGTCCTACACGGGGAAGCGGTTTGCTGACGCGGCGGGGGTTGGACCCCCTGAGGTCAAGCCCCCCGACCTCCCTGTGCGAAACAAGGCAGGGTGGAATGCCATCCCCTTCCAGTCCACACACACATCGCTCCACGGAGAAGGATGCCTTCGCAACGCTTAGCCCGGAAACCTCGAGTGAGCACGACAGCCTTACCTCCGAGAAGCAAGACTGAAGCCGAGCTCCCTTCCACAAGCAGGCCTCTTTCGCCCAGAGAGAAAGCTCGGCCGCGGCAGGGGTGGCGGAAGCCTCAGGGAGGCTGCGTGCCGGGCCTCAGGTCGGGCGCCGTCCTAGAAGGAGGCCCCCGACCTGGACCTCAGCGAAGCCCTTCGCAAGGGCGTCGGGAGCGGCTCCTGCCACGACCGTGACGCGGGACCCACAGCAGAGCAAACACACTCGTTGTGAGGGCACGGGAGGCCTTCTGACAGCAGCCCCGCTTCCCTCAGCCGGGCGCCCTCCCTCAGTCGAACCCACCGGAGCCTGCGTTCGGAGTGCACCGCGCTGAACACCCGGCTCTCGGCGAGGTCGTGACGGCGACGCCGGCCTGCCGGCCAAACTCTCTGGGGGCGCCCTGAGCTGGGAGGCTCGCCCGAAACGGACGGGGGAAGCGCCGAGCCCCTGCCACGGGATTGCTTCAGGACGACGCATTGGCCCAGCCAGCCCCACTCCGTCCCGGGAAGAGAGAAGCGGCTCTGGCACCTAGAAGCACGGAGCAAGGCACCCAACCCTCAGCTCTTGGAACGCGGTTCCCGGAGGGGGCCCTTTCACCTCACCATACCCCGAAAGCACAACGCCTTCTCTCAGAGGCGGAGGAAGATGCACACACGCTGCCGGCTTCGGCCTCCAATCCAGGGACCGTCGGGTGCCACCAGCACGTCCGGGGCAACAGCGGGCTTCGTGGTGTCAAGGTCGACACACGCCCGGGCCTGGCAACCGAAGGAGACAGCTCCGCCCTGGATTCCGTGCAACACGGTGCTGCCGGGAAAACGTCTGCCCAGGGAAAGATGAGTGCGAAGAGAGAAGCGGGGAGGAGAGAGGAAGGGCACGCTTCGTGAGGCACGAGCTCGCAGACTGTGGCCGGCCTCTCCCGGGCCGGCGCCTCACGTCCTACACGGGGAAGCGGTTTGTTGTCGCGGCGGGGGTTGGACCCCCTGAGGTCAAGCCCCCCGACCTCCCTGTGCGAAACAGGGCAGAGTGGAATGCCATCCCCTTCCACGTCCACACACACGTCGCTCCACGGAGAAGGATGCCTTCTCAACGCTTAGCCCGGAAACCTCGAGTGAGCACCACAGCCTTACCTCCGAGAAGCAAGCCTGAAGCCGAGCTCCCTTCCGCGAGCAGGCCTCTTTCGCCAAGAGACAAACCTGGCCGTGGCGGGGGTGGCGGAAGCCTCAGGGAGGCTGCGTGCCGGGCCTCAGGTCGGGGGCCGTCCTAGAAGGAGGCCCCCGCCATGGGCCTCAGCGAAGCCCTTCGCAAGGGCGTCGGGAGCGGCTCCTGCCACGACCGTGACGCGGGACCCACAGCCGAGCAAATACACTCGTTGTGAGGGCACGGGAGGCCTTCTGACAGCAGCCCCGCTTCCCTCAGCCGGGCGCCCGCCCTCAGTCGAACCCACCAGAGCCTGCGTTCGGAGTGCACCGAGCTGAACACCCGGCTCTCGGCGGGGTCGTGACGGTGACTCCGGCCTGCAGGCCAAACTCTCTGGGGGCGCCCTGAGCTGGGAGGCTCGCCCGAAACGGACGGGGGAAGCGCCGAGCCCCTGCCAGGGGATTGCTTCAGGACGACGCATTGGGCCAGCCAGCCCCACTCCGTCCCGGGAAGAGAGAAGCGGCTCTGGCACCTAGAAGCCCGGAGCAAGGCACCCAACCCTCAGCTCCTGGAACGCGCTTCCCGGAGGGGGCCCTTTCACCTCCCCATTCCCCGAAAGCACAACGCCTTCTCTCAGAGGCGGAGGAAGACGCGCACACACTGCCGGATTGGGCCTCCACTCCAGGGACCGGCGGGTGCCGCCAGCACGTCCGGGGCAACAACGGGCTTCGCGGTGTCAAGGTCGACACACGCCCGGGCCTGGCACCCGAAGGAGACAGCTCAGCACTGGATGCCGTGCAACACGGTGCTGCCGGGAAAACGTCCGCCCAGGGAAAGATGAGTGCGAAGAGAGAAGCGGGGAGGAGAGAGGCAGGGCGCGCTTCGTGAGGCACGATTGCCCGGGCTGTGCGGCCGGCCTCTCCCGGACGGCGCATCACCTCCTACACGGGAAAGCGGTTTGCTGACGCGCCGGGGGTTGGACCCCCTGAGGTCAAGCCCCCCGACCTCCCTGTGCGAAACAGGGTAGGGTGGAATGCCAACCCCGTCCATGTCCACACACACGTCGCTCCACGGAGAAGGATGCCTTCTCAACGCTTAGCCCGGAAACCTCGAGTGAGCACGACAGCCTTACCTCCGAGAAGCAAGCCTGAAGCCGAGCTCCCTTCCGCAAGCAGGCCTCTTTCGCCCAGAGAGAAAGGTTGGCCGCGGCGGGGGTGGCGGCAGCCTCAGGGAGGCTGCGTGCCGGGCCTCAGGTCGGGCGCCGTCCTAGAAGGAGGCCCCCGACCTGGACCTCAGCGAAGCCCTTCGCAAGGGCGTCGGGAGCGGCTCCTGCCACGACCGTGACGCGGGACCCACAGCAGAGCAAACACACTCGTTGTGAGGGCACGGGAGGCCTTCTGACAGCAGCCCCGCTTCCCTCAGCCGGGCGCCCTCCCTCAGTCGAACCCACCGGAGCCTGCGTTCGTAGTGCACCGCGCTGAAAACCCGGCTCACGGCGAGGTCGTGACGGCGACGCCGGCCTGCCGGCCAAAATCTCTGGGGGCGCCCTGAGCTGGGAGGCTCGCCCGAAACGGACGGGGGAAGCGCCGAGCCCCTGCCAAGGAATTGCTTCAGGACGACGCATTGGCCCAGCCAGCCCCACTCCGTCCCGGGAAGAGAGAAGCGGCTCTGGCACCTAGAAGCACGGAGCAAGGCACCCAACCCTCAGCTCTTGGAACGCGGTTCCCGGAGGGGGCCCTTTCACCTCCCCATACCCCGAAAGCACAACGCCTTCTCTCAGAGGCGGAGGAAGATGCGCACACGCTGCCGGCTTCGGCCTCCAATCCAGGGACCGGCGGGTGCCGCCAGCACGTCCGGGGCGCCAGCGGGCTTCGCGGTGTCAAGGTCGACACACGCCTGGGCCTGGCAACCGAAGGAGACAGCTCCGCCCTGGATTCCGTGCAACACGGTGCTGCCGGAAAACGTCCGCCCAGGGAAAGATGAGTGCGAAGAGAGAAGCGGGGAGGAGTGAGGCAGGGCGCGCTTCGTGAGGCACGACCTCGCGGGCTGTGGGGCCGGCCTCTCCCGGGCCGGCGCATCACGTCCTACACGGGGAAGCGGTTTGCTGACGCGCCGGGGGTTGGACCCCCTGAGGTCAAGCCCCCCGACCTCCCTGTGCGAAACAGGGCAGGGTGGAATGCCATCCCCGTCCACGTCCACACACACACGTCGCTCCACGGAGAAGGATGCCTTCTCAACGCTTAGCCCGGAAACCTCGAGTGAGCACCACAGCCTTACCTCCGAGAAGCCAGCCTGAAGCCGAGCTCCCTTCCGCGAGCAGGCCTCTTCCGCCCGAGAGAAAGCTTGGCCGCGGCTGGGGTGGCGGAAGCCTCAGGGAGGCTGCGTGCCGGGCCTCAGGTCGGGGGCCTTCCTAGAAGGAGGCCCCCGACATGGGCCTCAGCGAAGCCCTTCGCAAGGGCGTCGGGAGCGGCTCGTGCCACGACCGTGACGCGGCACCCACAGCAGAGCAAACACACTCGTTGTGAGGGCACGGGAGGCCTTCTGACAGCAGCCCGGCTTCCCTCAGCCGGGCGCCCGCCCTCAGTCGAACCCACCGGAGCCTGCGTTCGGAGTGCACCGAGGTGAAGACCCGGCTCTCGGCGAGGTCGTGACGGCGACGCCGGCCTGCCGGCCAAACTCTCTGGGGGCGCCCTGAGCTGGGAGGCTCGCCCGAAACGGACGGGGGAAGCGCCGAGCCCCTGCCACGGGATTGCTTCAGGACGACGCATTGGCCCAGCCAGGCCCACTCCGTCCCGGGAAGAGAGAAGCGGCTCTGGCACCTAGAAGCACGGAGCAAGGCACCCAACCCTCAGCTCTTGGAACGCGCTTCCCGGAGGGGGCCCTTTCACCTCCCCATTCCCCGAAAGCACAACGCCTTCTCTCAGAGGCGGAGGAAGATGCGCACACGCTGCCGGCTTCGGCCTCCAATCCAGGGACCGGCGGGTGCCGCCAGCACGTCCGGGGCAACAGCGGGCTTCGTGGTGTCAAGGTCGACACATGCCCGGGCCTGGCAACCGAAGGAGACAGCTCCGCCCTGGATGCCGTGCAACACGGTGCTGCCGGGAAAACGTCCGCCCAGGGAAAGATGAGTGCGAAGAGAGAAGCGGGGAGGAAAGAGGCAGGGCGCGCTACGTGAGGCACGAGCGCCCGGGCTGTGGGGCCGGCCTCTCCCGGGCCGGCGCCTCATGTCCTACACGGGGAAGCAGTTTGCTGACGCGCCGGGGGTTGGACCCCCTGAGGTCAAGCCCCCCGACCTCCCCGTGCGAAACAAGGCAGGGTGGAATGCCATCCCCGTCCACGTCCACACACACGTCGCTCCATGGAGAAGAATGCCTTCTCAACGCTTAGCCCGGAAACCTCGAGTGAGCACCACAGCCTTACCTCCGAGAAGCAAGCCTGAAGCCGAGCTCCCTTCCGCGAGCAGGCCTCTTTCGCTCGAGAGAAAGCTTGGCCGCGGCGGGGGTGGCGGAAGCCTCAGGGAGGCTTCGAGGCGGGCCTCAGGTCGGGGGCCGTCCTAGAAGGAGGCCCCCGACCTGGGCCTCAGCGAAGCCCTTCGCAAGGGCGTCGGGAGCGGCTCCTGCCACGACCGTGACGCGGGACCCACAGCAGAGCAAACACACTCGTTGTGAGGGCACGGGAGGCCTTCTGACAGCAGCCCCGCTTCCATCAGCCGGGCGCCCACCGTCAGTCGAACCCACGGGAGCCTGCGTTCGGAGTGCACCGAGCTGAACACCCGGCTCTCGGCGACGTCGTGACGGCGACGCGGGCCTGCAGGCCAAACTCTCTGGCGTCGCCCTGAGCTGGGAGGCTCGCCCGAAAAGGACGGGGGAAGCGCCGAGCCCCTGCCACGGGAGTGCTGCAGGACGACGCATTGGCCCAGCCAGCCCCACTCCGTCCCGGGAAGTGAGAAGCGGCTCTGGCACCTAGAAGCACGGAGCAAGTCACCCAACCCTCAGCTCTTGGAACGCGCTTCCCGGAGGGGGCCCTTTCACCTCCCCATTCCCCGAAAGCACAACGCCTTCTCTCAGAGGCGGAGGAAGTCGCGCACACACTGCCGGCTTGGGCCTCCACTCCAGGGACCGGCGGGTGCCGCCAGCACGTCCGGGGCGACAGCGGGCTTCGCGGTGTCAAGGTCGACACACGCCCTGGCCTGGCAACCGAAGGAGACAGCTTCGCCCTGGATTCCGTGCAACACGGTGCTGCCGGGAAAACGTCCGCCCAGGGAAAGATGAGTGCGAAGAGAGAAGCGGGGAGGAGAGAGGCAGGGCGCACTTCGTGAGGCACGAGCGCTCGGGCTGTGGGGCCGGCCTCTCCCGGGACGGCGCCTCACGTCCTACACGGGGATGCGGTTTGCTGACGCGCCGGGGGTTGGACCCCTGAGGTCAAGCCCCCCGACCTCCCTGTGCGAAACAGGGCAGGGTGGAATGCCAACCCCGTCCACGTCCACACACACGTCGCTCCACGGAGAAGGATGCCTTCTCAACGCTTAGCCCGGAAACCTCGAGTGAGCACCCCAGCCTTACCTCCGAGAAGCAAGCCTGAAGCCGAGCTCCCTTCCGCAAGCAGGCCTCTTTCGCCCAGAGAGAAAGCTTGGCCGCGGCGGGGGTGGCGGCAGCCTCAGGGAGGCTGCGTGCCGGGCCTCAGATCGGGGGCCGTCCTAGAAGGAGGCCCCCGACCTGGGCCTCAGCGAAGCCCTTCGCAAGGGCATCGGGAGCGGCTCCTGCCATGACCGTGACGCGGGACCCACAGCAGAGCAAACACACTCGTTGTGAGGGCACGGGAGGCCTTCTGACAGCAGCCCCGCTTCCCTCAGCCGGGCGCCCGCCCTCAGTCGAACCCAACGGCGCCTGCGTTCGGAGTGCACCGAGCTGAACACCCGGCTCTCGGCGAGGTCGTGACGGCGACGCCGGCCTGCAGGCCAAACTCTCTGGGGGCGCCCTGAGCTGGGAGGCTCGCCCGAAACGGACGGGGGAAGCGCCGAGCCCCTGCCACGGGATTGCTTGAGGACGACGCATTGGCCCAGCCAGCCCCACTCCGTCCCGGGAAGAGAGAAGCGGCTCTGGCACCTAGAAGCACGGAGCAAGGCACCCAACCCTCAGCTCTTGGAACGCGGTTCCCGGAAAGGGCCCTTTCACCTCCCAATTCCCCGAAAGCACAACACCTTCTCTCAGAGGCGGAGGAAGACGCGCACACGCTGCCGGCTTGGGCCTCCACTCCAGGGACCGGCGGGTGCCGCCAGCACGTCAGGGACGACAGCGGGCTTCGCGGTGTCAAGGTCGACACACGCCCGGGCCTGGCAACCGAACGAGACAGCTCCGCCATGGATTCCGTGCAACACGTGCTGCCGGGAAAATGTCCGCCCAGGGAAAGATGAGTGCGAAGAGAGAAGCGGGGAGGAGAGAGGCAGGGCGCGCTTCGTGATGCACGAGCTCGCGGCCTGTGGGGCCGGCCTCTCCCGGGCCGGCGCCTCACGTCCTATACGGGGAAGCGGTTTGCTGACGCGCCGGGGGTTGGACCCCCTGAGGTCAAGCCCCCCGACCTCCCTGTGCGAAACAGGGCAGGGTGGAATGCCATCCCCGTCCACGTCCACACACACGTCGCTCCACGGAGAAGGATGCCTTCTCAACGCTTAGCCCGGAATCCTCGAGTGAGCACCACAGCCTTACCTCCGAGAAGCAAGCCTGAAGCCGAGCTCCCTTCCGCGAGCAGGCCTCTTTCGCCCGAGAGAAAGCTTGGCCGCGGCGGGGGTGGCGGAAGCCTCAGGGAGGCTGCGTGCCGGGCCTCAGGTCGGGCGCCGTCCTAGAAGGAGGCCCCTGACCTGGGCCTCAGCGAAGCCCTTTGCAAGGGCGTCGGGAGCGGCTTCTGCCACGACCGTGACGCGGGACCCACAGCAGAGCAAACACACTCGTTGTGAGGGCACGGGAGGCCTTCTGACAGCAGCCCCGCTTCCCTCAGCCGGGCGCCCGCCCTCAGTCGAACCCACCTGAGCCTGCGTTCGGAGTGCACCGAGCTGAACACCCGGCTCTCGGTGAGGACGTGAAGGCGACGCCGGCCTTCTGGCCAAACTCTCTGGGGGCGCCCTGAGCTGGGAGGCTCGCCCGAAACGGACGGGGAAGCGCCGAGCCCCTGCCACTGGATTGCTTCAGGACGACGCATTGGCCCAGCCAGCCCCACTCCGTCCCGGGAAGAGAGAAGCGGCTCTGGCACCTAGAAGCACGGAGCAAGGCACCCAACCCTCAGCTCCTGGAACGCGCTTCCCGGAGGGGGCCCTTTCACCTCCCCATTCCCCAAAAGCACAACGCCTTCTCTCAGAGGCAGAGGAAGACGCGCACACGCTGCCGGCTTGGGCCTCCACTTCAGGGACCGGCGGGTGCCGCCAGCACGTCCGGGGCGCCAGCGGGCTTCGCGGTGTCAAGGTCGACACACGCCCGGGCCTGGCAACCGAAGGAGACAGCTCCGCCCTGGATGCCGTGCAACACGGTGCTGCCGGAAAACGTCCGCCCAGGGAAAGATGAGTGCGAAGATAGAAGCGGGGAGGAGAGAGGAAGGGCGCGCTTCGTGAGGCACGACCTCGCGGGCTGTGGGGCCGGCCTCTCCCGGGCCGGCGCCTCACGTCCTACACGGGGAAGCGGTTTGCTGACGCGGCGGGGGTTGGACCCCCTGAGGTCAAGCCCCCCGACCTCCCTGTGCGAAACAGGGCAGGGTGGAATGCCATCCCCGTCCACGTCCACACACACACGTCGCTCCACGGAGAAGGATGCCTTCTCAACGCTTAGCCCGGAAACCTCGAGTGTGCACCACAGCCTTACCTCCGAGAAGCAAGCCTGAAGCCGAGCTCCCTTCCGCGAGCAGGCCTCTTCCGCCCGAGAGAAAGCTTGGCCGCGACTGGGGTGGCGGAAGCCTCAGGGAGGCTGCGTGCCGGGCCTCAGGTCGGGCGCCATCCTAGAAGGAGGCCCCCGACCTGGGCCTCAGCGAAGCCCTTCGCAAGGGCGTCGGGAGCGGCTCCTGCCACGACCGTTACGCGGGACCCACAGCAGAGCAAACACACTCGTTGTGAGGGCACGGGAGGCCTTCTGACAGCAGCGCCGCTTCCCTCAGCCGGGCGCCCGCCCTCAGTCGAACCCACCGGAGCCCGCGTTCGGAGTGCACCGAGCTGAACACCCGGCTCTCGGCGAGGTCGTGACGGCGACGCCGGCCTGCAGGCCAAACTCTCTGGGGGCGCCCTGAGCTGGGAGGCTCGCCCGAAACGGACGGGGGAAGCGCCGAGCCCCTGCCACGGGATTGCTTGAGGACGACGCATTGGCCCAGCCAGCCCCACTCCGTCCCGGGAAGAGAGAAGCGGCTCTGGCACCTAGAAGCACGGAGCAAGGCACCCAACCCTCAGCTCTTGGAACGCGGTTCCCGGAAAGGGCCCTTTCACCTCCCAATTCCCCGAAAGCACAACACCTTCTCTCAGAGGCGGAGGAAGACGCGCACACGCTGCCGGCTTGGGCCTCCACTCCAGGGACCGGCGGGTGCCGCCAGCACGTCAGGGACGACAGCGGGCTTCGCGGTGTCAAGGTCGACACACGCCCGGGCCTGGCAACCGAACGAGACAGCTCCGCCATGGATTCCGTGCAACACGTGCTGCCGGGAAAATGTCCGCCCAGGGAAAGATGAGTGCGAAGAGAGAAGCGGGGAGGAGAGAGGCAGGGCGCGCTTCGTGAGGCACGAGCTCGCGGCCTGTGGGGCCGGCCTCTCCCGGGCCGGCGCCTCACGTCCTATACGGGGAAGCGGTTTGCTGACGCGCCGGGGGTTGGACCCCCTGAGGTCAAGCCCCCCGACCTCCCTGTGCGAAACAGGGCAGGGTGGAATGCCATCCCCGTCCACGTCCACACACACGTCGCTCCACGGAGAAGGATGCCTTCTCAACGCTTAGCCCGGAATCCTCGAGTGAGCACCACAGCCTTACCTCCGAGAAGCAAGCCTGAAGCCGAGCTCCCTTCCGCGAGCAGGCCTCTTTCGCCAAGAGAGAAAGCTTGGCCACGGCGGGGGTGGCGGAAGCCTCAGGGAGGCTGCGTGCCGGGCCTCAGATCGGGGGCCGTCCTAGAAGGAGGCCCCCGACCTGGGCCTCAGCGAAGCCCTTCGCAAGGGCGTCGGGAGCGGCTCGTGCCACGACCGTGACACGGGACCCACAGCAGAGCAAACACACTCGTTGTGAGGGCACGGGAGGCCTTCTGACGGCAGCCCCGCTTCCCTCAGCCGGGCGCCCGCCCTCAGTCGAACCCACCGGAGCCTGCGTTCGTAGTGCACCGCGCTGAACACCCGGCTCTCGGCGAGGTCGTGACGGCGACGCCGGCCTGCCGGCCAAACTCTCTGGGGGCGCCCTGAGCTGGGAGGCTTGCCCGAAACGGACGGGGGAAGCGCCGAGCCCCTGCCACAGGATTGCTTCAGGACGACGCATTGGCCCAGCCAGTCCCACTCAGTCCCGGGAAGAGAGAAGCGGCTCTGGCACCTAGAAGCACGGAGCAAGGCACCCAACCCTCAGCTCCTGGAACGCGCTTCCCGGAGGGGGCCCTTTCACCTCCCCATTCCCCAAAAGCACAACGCCTTCTCTCAGAGGCAGAGGAAGACGCGCACACGCTGCCGGCTTGGGCCTCCACTTCAGGGACCGGCGGGTGCCGCCAGCACGTCCGGGGCGCCAGCGGGCTTCGCGGTGTCAAGGTCGACACACGCCCGGGCCTGGCAACCGAAGGAGACAGCTCCGCCCTGGATGCCGTGCAACACGGTGCTGCCGGAAAACGTCCGCCCAGGGAAAGATGAGTGCGAAGAGAGAAGCGGTGAGGAGAGAGGAAGGGCGCGCTTCGTGAGGCACGACCTCGCGGGCTGTGGGGCCGGCCTCTCCCGGGCCGGCGCCTCACGTCCTACACGGGGAAGCGGTTTGCTGACGCCCCGGGGGTTGGACCCCCTGAGGTCAAGCCCCCCGACCTCCCTGTGCGAAACAGGGCAGGGTGGAATGCCATCCCCGTCCACGTCCACACACATACGTCGCTCCACGGAGAAGGATGCCTTCTCAACGCTTAGCCCGGAAACCTCGAGTGTGCACCACAGCCTTACCTCCGAGAAGCAAGCCTGAAGCCGAGCTCCCTTCCGCGAGCAGGCCTCTTCCGCCCGAGAGAAAGCTTGGCCGCGACTGGGGTGGCGGAAGCCTCAGGGAGGCTGCGTGCCGGGCCTCAGGTCGGGCGCCGTCCTAGAAGGAGGCCCCCGACCTGGGCCTCAGCGAAGCCCTTCGCAAGGGCGTCGGGAGCGGCTCCTGCCACGACCGTTACGCGGGACCCACAGCAGAGCAAACACACTCGTTGTGAGGGCACGGGAGGCCTTCTGACAGCAGCGCCGCTTCCCTCAGCCGGGCGCCCGCCCTCAGTCGAACCCACCGGAGCCCGCGTTCGGAGTGCACCGAGCTGAACACCCGGCTCTCGGCGAGGTCGTGACGGCGACGCCGGCCTGCAGGCCAAACTCTCTGGGGGCGCCCTGAGCTGGGAGGCTCGCCCGAAACGGACGGGGGAAGCGCCGAGCCCCTGCCACGGGATTGCTTCAGGACGACGCATTGGCCCAGCCAGCCCCACTCCGTCCCGGGAAGAGAGAAGCGGCTCTGGCACCTAGAAGCACGGAGCAAGGCACCCAACCCTCAGCTCTTGGAACGCGGTTCCCGGAAAGGGCCCTTTCACCTCCCAATTCCCCGAAAGCACAACACCTTCTCTCAGAGGCGGAGGAAGACGCGCACACGCTGCCGGCTTGGGCCTCCACTCCAGGGACCGGCGGGTGCCGCCAGCACGTCAGGGACGACAGCGGGCTTCGCGGTGTCAAGGTCGACACACGCCCGGGCCTGGCAACCGAACGAGACAGCTCCGCCATGGATTCCGTGCAACACGTGCTGCCGGGAAAATGTCCGCCCAGGGAAAGATGAGTGCGAAGAGAGAAGCGGGGAGGAGAGAGGCAGGGCGCGCTTCGTGAGGCACGAGCTCGCGGCCTGTGGGGCCGGCCTCTCCCGGGCCGGCGCCTCACGTCCTATACGGGGAAGCGGTTTGCTGACGCGCCGGGGGTTGGACCCCCTGAGGTCAAGCCCCCCGACCTCCCTGTGCGAAACAGGGCAGGGTGGAATGCCATCCCCGTCCACGTCCACACACACGTCGCTCCACGGAGAAGGATGCCTTCTCAACGCTTAGCCCGGAATCCTCGAGTGAGCACCACAGCCTTACCTCCGAGAAGCAAGCCTGAAGCCGAGCTCCCTTCCGCGAGCAGGCCTCTTTCGCCAAGAGAGAAAGCTTGGCCACGGCGGGGGTGGCGGAAGCCTCAGGGAGGCTGCGTGCCGGGCCTCAGATCGGGGGCCGTCCTAGAAGGAGGCCCCCGACCTGGGCCTCAGCGAAGCCCTTCGCAAGGGCGTCGGGAGCGGCTCGTGCCACGACCGTGACACGGGACCCACAGCAGAGCAAACACACTCGTTGTGAGGGCACGGGAGGCCTTCTGACGGCAGCCCCGCTTCCCTCAGCCGGGCGCCCGCCCTCAGTCGAACCCACCGGAGCCTGCGTTCGTAGTGCACCGCGCTGAACACCCGGCTCTCGGCGAGGTCGTGACGGCGACGCCGGCCTGCCGGCCAAACTCTCTGGGGGCGCCCTGAGCTGGGAGGCTTGCCCGAAACGGACGGGGGAAGCGCCGAGCCCCTGCCACGGGATTGCTTCAGGACGACGCATTGGCCCAGCCAGCCCCACTCCGTCCCGGGAAGAGAGAAGCGGCTCTGGCACCTAGAAGCACGGAGCAAGGCACCCAACCCTCAGCTCTTGGAACGCGCTTCCCGGAGGGAGCCCTTTCACCTCCCCATTCCCCAAAAGCACAACACCTTCTCTCAGAGGCGGAGGAAGATGCGCACACGCTGCCGGCTTCGGCCCCAATCCAGGGACCGGCGGGTGCCGCCAGCACGTCCGGGGCAACAGCGGGCTTCGTGGTGTCAAGGTCGACACACGCCCGGGCCTGGCAACCGAAGGAGACAGCTCCGCCCTGGATTCCGTGCAACACGGTGCTGCCGGGAAAACGTCCGCCCAGGGAAAGATGAGTGCGAAGAGAGAAGCGGGGAGGAGAGAGGAAGGGCGCGCTTCGTGAGGCACGAGCTCGCGGGCTGTGGCCGGCCTCTCCCGGGCCGGCGCCTCACGTCCTACACGGGGAAGCGGTTTGCTGACGCGCCGGGGGTTGGACCCCCTGAGGTCAAGCCCCCCGACATCCCTGTGCGAAACAGGGCAGGGTGGAATGCCATCCCCGTCCACGTCCACACACACACGTCGCTCCACGGAGAAGGATGCCTTCTCAACGCTTAGCCCGGAAACCTCGAGTGAGCACCACAGCCTTACCTCCGAGAAGCAAGCCTGAAGCCGAGCTCCCTTCCGTGAGCAGGCCTCTTTCGCCCGAGAGAAAGCTTGGCCGCGGCGGGGGTGGCGGAAGCCTCAGGGAGGCTGCGTGCCGGGCCTCAGGTCGGGCGCCGTCCTAGAAGGAGGCCCCTGACCTGGGCCTCAGCGAAGCCCTTTGCAAGGGCGTCGGGAGCGGCTTCTGCCACGACCGTGACGCGGGACCCACAGCAGAGCAAACACACTCGTTGTGAGGGCACGGGAGGCCTTCTGACAGCAGCCCCGCTTCCCTCAGCCGGGCGCCCGCCCTCAGTCGAACCCACCTGAGCCTGCGTTCGGAGTGCACCGAGCTGAACACCCGGCTCTCGGTGAGGACGTGAAGGCGACGCCGGCCTTCTGGCCAAACTCTCTGGGGGCGCCCTGAGCTGGGAGGCTCGCCCGAAACGGACGGGGAAGCGCCGAGCCCCTGCCACTGGATTGCTTCAGGACGACGCATTGGCCCAGCCAGCCCCACTCCGTCCCGGGAAGAGAGAAGCGGCTCTGGCACCTAGAAGCACGGAGCAAGGCACCCAACCCTCAGCTCCTGGAACGCGCTTCCCGGAGGGGGCCCTTTCACCTCCCCATTCCCCAAAAGCACAACGCCTTCTCTCAGAGGCAGAGGAAGACGCGCACACGCTGCCGGCTTGGGCCTCCACTTCAGGGACCGGCGGGTGCCGCCAGCACGTCCGGGGCGCCAGCGGGCTTCGCGGTGTCAAGGTCGACACACGCCCGGGCCTGGCAACCGAAGGAGACAGCTCCGCCCTGGATGCCGTGCAACACGGTGCTGCCGGAAAACGTCCGCCCAGGGAAAGATGAGTGCGAAGAGAGAAGCGGTGAGGAGAGAGGAAGGGCGCGCTTCGTGAGGCACGACCTCGCGGGCTGTGGGGCCGGCCTCTCCCGGGCCGGCGCCTCACGTCCTACACGGGGAAGCGGTTTGCTGACGCCCCGGGGGTTGGACCCCCTGAGGTCAAGCCCCCCGACCTCCCTGTGCGAAACAAGGCAGGGTGGAATGCCATCCCCTTCCACGTCCACACACACGTCGCTCCACGGAGAAGGATGCCTTCTCAACGCTTAGCCCGTATACCTCGAGTGAGCACCACAGCCTTACCTCCGAGAAGCAAGCCTGAAGCCGAGCTCCCTTCCGCGAGCAGGCCTCTTTTGCCCGAGAGAAAGCTTGGCCGCGGCGGGGGTGGCGGAAGCCTCAGGGAGGCTGCGTGCCGGGCCTCAGGTCGGGGGCCGTCCTAGAAGGAGGCCCCCGACCTGGGCCTCAGCGAAACCCTTCGCAAGGGCGTCGGGAGCGGCTCGTGCCACGACCGTGACGCGGGACCCACAGCAGAGCAAACACACTCGTTTTGAGGGCACGGGAGGCCTTCTGACAGCAGCCCCGCTTCCCTCAGCCGGGCCCCCGCCCTCAGTCCAACCCACCGGAGCCTGTGTTCGGAGTGCACCGAGCTGAACACCCGGCTCTCGGCGAGGTCGTGACGGCGACGCCGGCCTGCAGGCCAAACTCTCTGGGGGCGCCCTGAGCTGTGAGGCTCGCCCGAAACGGACGGGGGAAGCGCCGAGCCCCTGCCACGGGATTGCTTCAGGACGACGCATTGGCCCAGCCAGCCCCACTCGGTCCCGGGAAGAGAGAAGCGGCTCTGGCACCTAGAAGCACGGAGCAAGGCACCTAACCCTCAGCTCCTGGAACGCGCTTCCCGGAGGGGGCCCTTTCACCTCCCCATTCCCCAAAAGCACAACGCCTTCTCTCAGAGGCGGAGGAAAATGCGCACACGCTGCCGGCTTGGGCCTCCACTTCAGGGACCGGCGGGTGCCGCCAGCACGTCTGGGGCGACAGCGGGCTTCGTGGTGTCAAGGTCGACACACGCCCGGGCCTGGCAACCGAAGGAGACAGCTCCACCCTGGATTCCGTGCAACACGGTGCTGCCGGGAAAACGTGCGCCCAGGGAAAGACGAGTGCGAAGAGAAGCGGGGAGGAGAGAGGAAGGGCGCGCATCGTGAGGCAAGAGCGCACGGGCTGTGGGGCCGGCTTCTCCCGGGCCGGCGCCTCACCTCCTACACGGGGAAGCGGTTTGCTGACGCGCCGGGGGTTGGACCCCCTGAGGTCAAGCCCCCCGACCTCCCTGTGCGAAACAGGGCAGGGTGGAATGCCATCCCCGTCCACGTCCACACACACACGTCGCTCCACGGAGAAGGATGCCTTCTCAACGCTTAGCCCGGAAACCTCGAGTGTGCACCACAGCCTTACCTCCGAGAAGCAAGCCTGAAGCCGAGCTCCCTTCCGCGAGCAGGCCTCTTCCGCCCGAGAGAAAGCTTGGCCGCGACTGGGGTGGCGGAAGCCTCAGGGAGGCTGCGTGCCGGGCCTCAGGTCGGGCGCCGTCCTAGAAGGAGGCCCCCGACCTGGGCCTCAGCGAAGCCCTTCGCAAGGGCGTCGGGAGCGGCTCCTGCCACGACCGTTACGCGGGACCCACAGCAGAGCAAACACACTCGTTGTGAGGGCACGGGAGGCCTTCTGACAGCAGCCCCCCTTCCCTCAGCTGGGCGCCCGCCCTCAGTCGAACCCACCGGAGCCTGCGTTCGGAGTGCACCGAGCTGAAGACCCGGCTCTCGGCGAGGTCGTGACGGCGACGCCGGCCTGCAGGCCAAACTCTCTGGGGGCGCCCTGAGCTGGGAGGCTCGCCCGAAACGGACGGGGGAAGCGCCGAGCCCCTGCCACGGGATTGCTTCAGGACGACGCATTGGCCCAGCCAGCCCCACTCCGTCCCGGGAAGAGAGAAGCGGCTCTGGCACCTAGAAGCACGGAGCAAGGCACCCAACCCTCAGCGCTTGGAACGCGGTTCCCGGAAAGGGCCCTTTCACCTCCCAATTCCCCGAAAGCACAACACCTTCTCTCAGAGGCGGAGGAAGACGCGCACACGCTGCCGGCTTGGGCCTCCACTCCAGGGATCGGCGGGTGCCGCCAGCACGTCAGGGACGACAGCGGGCTTCGCGGTGTCAAGGTCGACACACGCCCAGGCCTGGCAACCGAACGAGACAGCTCCGCCATGGATTCCGTGCAACACGTGCTGCCGGGAAAATGTCCGCCCAGGGAAAGATGAGTGCGAAGAGAGAAGCGGGGAGGAGAGAGGCAGGGCGCGCTTCGTGAGGCACGAGCTCGCGGCCTGTGGGGCCGGCCTCTCACGGGCCGGCGCCTCACGTCCTATACGGGGAAGCGGTTTGCTGACGCGCCGGGGGTTGGACCCCCTGAGGTCAAGCCCCCCGACCTCCCTGTGCGAAACAGGGCAGGGTGGAATGCCATCCCCGTCCACGTCCACACACACGTCGCTCCACGGAGAAGGATGCCTTCTCAACGCTTAGCCCGGAAACCTCGAGTGAGCACCACAGCCTTACCTCCGAGAAGCAAGCCTGAAGCCGAGCTCCCTTCCGCGAGCAGGCCTCTTTCGCCAAGAGAGAAAGCTTGGCCACGGCGGGGGTGGCGGAAGCCTCAGGGAGGCTGCGTGCCGGGCCTCAGGTCGGGGGCCGTCCTAGAAGGAGGCCCCCGACCTGGGCCTCAGCGAAGCCCTTCGCAAGGGCGTCGGGAGCGGCTCGTGCCACGACCGTGACGCGGGACCCACAGCAGAGCAAACACACTCGTTTTGAGGGCACGGGAGGCCTTCTGACAGCAGCCCCGCTTCCCTCAGCCGGGCCCCCGCCCTCAGTCCAACCCACCGGAGCCTGTGTTCGGAGTGCACCGAGCTGAACACCCGGCTCTCGGCGAGGTCGTGACGGCGACGCCGGCCTGCAGGCCAAACTCTCTGGGGGCGCCCTGAGCTGGGAGGCTCGTCCGAAACGGACGGGGGAAGCGCCGAGCCCCTGCCACGGGATTGCTTCAGGACGACGCATTGGCCCAGCCAGCCCCACTCGGTCCCGGGAAGAGAGAAGCGGCTCTGGCACCTAGAAGCACGGAGCAAGGCACCCAACCCTCAGCTCCTGGAACGCGCTTCCCGGAGGGGGCCCTTTCACCTCCCCATTCCCCAAAAGCACAACGCCTTCTCTCAGAGGCGGAGGAAAATGCGCACACGCTGCCGGCTTGGGCCTCCACTTCAGGGACCGGCGGGTGCCGCCAGCACGTCTGGGGCGACAGCGGGCTTCGTGGTGTCAAGGTCGACACACGCCCGGGCCTGGCAACCGAAGGAGACAGCTCCACCCTGGATTCCGTGCAACACGGTGCTGCCGGGAAAACGTGCGCCCAGGGAAAGACGAGTGCGAAGAGAAGCGGGGAGGAGAGAGGAAGGGCGCGCTTCGTGAGGCACGAGCGCGCGGGCTGTGGGGCCGGCTTCTCCCGGGCCGGCGCCTCACCTCCTACACGGGGAAGCGGTTTGCTGACGCGCCGGGGGTTGGACCCCCTGAGGTCAAGCCCCCCGACCTCCCTGTGCGAAACAGGGCAGGGTGGAATGCCATCCCCGTCCACGTCCACACACACACGTCGCTCCACGGAGAAGGATGCCTTCTCAACGCTTAGCCCGGAAACCTCGAGTGTGCACCACAGCCTTACCTCCGAGAAGCAAGCCTGAAGCCGAGCTCCCTTCCGCGAGCAGGCCTCTTCCGCCCGAGAGAAAGCTTGGCCGCGACTGGGGTGGCGGAAGCCTCAGGGAGGCTGCGTGCCGGGCCTCAGGTCGGGCGCCGTCCTAGAAGGAGGCCCCCGACCTGGGCCTCAGCGAAGCCCTTCGCAAGGGCGTCGGGAGCGGCTCCTGCCACGACCGTTACGCGGGACCCACAGCAGAGCAAACACACTCGTTGTGAGGGCACGGGAGGCCTTCTGACAGCAGCGCCGCTTCCCTCAGCCGGGCGCCCGCCCTCAGTCGAACCCACCGGAGCCCGCGTTCGGAGTGCACCGAGCTGAACACCCGGCTCTCGGCGAGGTCGTGACGGCGACGCCGGCCTGCAGGCCAAACTCTCTGGGGGCGCCCTGAGCTGGGAGGCTCGCCCGAAACGGACGGGGGAAGCGCCGAGCCCCTGCCACGGGATTGCTTCAGGACGACGCATTGGCCCAGCCAGCCCCACTCCGTCCCGGGAAGAGAGAAGCGGCTCTGGCACCTAGAAGCACGGAGCAAGGCACCCAACCCTCAGCGCTTGGAACGCGGTTCCCGGAAAGGGCCCTTTCACCTCCCAATTCCCCGAAAGCACAACACCTTCTCTCAGAGGCGGAGGAAGACGCGCACACGCTGCCGGCTTGGGCCTCCACTCCAGGGATCGGCGGGTGCCGCCAGCACGTCAGGGACGACAGCGGGCTTCGCGGTGTCAAGGTCGACACACGCCCAGGCCTGGCAACCGAACGAGACAGCTCCGCCATGGATTCCGTGCAACACGTGCTGCCGGGAAAATGTCCGCCCAGGGAAAGATGAGTGCGAAGAGAGAAGCGGGGAGGAGAGAGGCAGGGCGCGCTTCGTGAGGCACGAGCTCGCGGCCTGTGGGGCCGGCCTCTCCCGGGCCGGCGCCTCACGTCCTATACGGGGAAGCGGTTTGCTGACGCGCCGGGGGTTGGACCCCCTGAGGTCAAGCCCCCCGACCTCCCTGTGCGAAACAGGGCAGGGTGGAATGCCATCCCCGTCCACGTCCACACACACGTCGCTACACGGAGAAGGATGCCTTCTCAACGCTTAGCCCGGAAACCTCGAGTGAGCACCACAGCCTTACCTCCGAGAAGCAAGCCTGAAGCCGAGCTCCCTTCCGCGAGCAGGCCTCTTTCGCCAAGAGAGAAAGCTTGGCCACGGCGGGGGTGGCGGCAGCCTCAGGGAGGCTGCGTGCCGGGCCTCAGATCGGGGGCCGTCCTAGAAGGAGGCCCCCGACCTGGGCCTCAGCGAAGCCCTTCGCAAGGGCGTCGGGAGCGGCTCGTGCCACGACCGTGACGCGGGACCCACAGCAGAGCAAACACACTCGTTGTGAGGGCACGGGAGGCCTTCTGACAGCAGCCCCGCTTCCCTCAGCCGGGCGCCCGCCCTCAGTCGAACCCACCGGAGCCTGCGTTCGTAGTGCACCGCGCTGAACACCCGGCTCTCGGCGAGGTCGAGACGGCGACGCCGGCCTGCCGGCCAAACTCTCTGGGGGCGCCCTGAGCTGGGAGGCTTGCCCGAAACGGACGGGGGAAGCGCCGAGCCCCTGCCACGGGATTGCTTCAGGACGACGCATTGGCCCAGCCAGCCCCACTCCGTCCCGGGAAGAGAGAAGCGGCTCTGGCACCTAGAAGCACGGAGCAAGGCACCCAACCCTCAGCTCTTGGAACGCGCTTCCCGGAGGGGGCCCTTTCACCTCCCCATTCCCCGAAAGCACAACGCCTTCTCTCAGAGGCGGAGGAAGATGCGCACACGCTGCCGGCTTCGGCCCCAATCCAGGGACCGGCGGGTGCCGCCAGCACGTCCGGGGCAACAGCGGGCTTCGTGGTGTCAAGGTCGACACACGCCCGGGCCTGGCAACCGAAGGAGACAGCTCCGCCCTGGATTCCGTGCAACACGGTGCTGCCGGGAAAACGTCCGCCCAGGGAAAGATGAGTGCGAAGAGAGAAGCGGGGAGGAGAGAGGAAGGGCGCGCTTCGTGAGGCACAAGCTCGCGGGCTGTGGCCGGCCTCTCCCGGGCCGGCGCCTCACGTCCTACACGGGGAAGCGGTTTGCTGACGCGCCGGGGGTTGGACCCCCTGAGGTCAAGCCCCCCGACCTCCCTGTGCGAAACAGGGCAGAGTGGAATGCCATCCCCGTCCACGTCCACACACACGTCGCTCCACGGAGAAGGATGCCTTCTCAACGCTTAGCCCGGAAACCTCGAGTGAGCACCACAGCCTTACCTCCGAGAAGCAAGCCTGAAGCCGAGCTCCCTTCCGCGAGGAGGCCTCTTTCGCCAAGAGAGAAAGCTTGGCCGTGGCGGGGGTGGCGGAAGCCTCAGGGAGGCTGCGTGCCGGGCCTCAGGTCGGGGGCCGTCCTAGAAGGAGGCCCCCGACCTGGGCCTCAGCGAAGCCCTTCGCAAGGGCGTCGGGAGCGGCTCGTGCCACGACCGTGACGCGGGACCCACAGCAGTGCAAACACACTCGTTGTGAGGGCACGGGAGGCCTTCTGACAGCAGCCCCGCTTCCCTCAGCCGGGCGCCCGCCCTCAGTCGAACCCACCGGAGCCTGCGTTCGTAGTGCACCGCGCTGAACACCCGGCTCTCGGCGAGGTCGTGACGGCGACGCCGGCCTGCCGGCCAAACTCTCTGGGGGCGCCCTGAGCTGGGAGGCTTGCCCGAAACGGACGGGGGAAGCGCCGAGCCCCTGCCACGGGATTGCTTCAGGACGACGCATTGGCCCAGCCAGCCCCACTCCGTCCCGGGAAGAGAGAAGCGGCTCTGGCACCTAGAAGCACGGAGCAAGGCACCCAACCCTCAGCTCTTGGAACGCGCTTCCCGGAGGGGGCCTTTTCACCTCCCCATTCCCCAAAAGCACAACACCTTCTCTCAGAGGCGGAGGAAGATGCGCACACGCTGCCGGCTTCGGCCCCAATCCAGGGACCGGCGGGTGCCGCCAGCACGTCCGGGGCAACAGCGGGCTTCGTGGTGTCAAGGTCGACACACGCCCGGGCCTGGCAACCGAAGGAGACAGCTCCGCCCTGGATTCCGTGCAACACGGTGCTGCCGGGAAAACGTCCGCCCAGGGAAAGATGAGTGCGAAGAGAGAAGCGGGGAGGAGAGAGGAAGGGCGCGCTTCGTGAGGCACGAGCTCGCGGGCTGTGGCCGGCCTCTCCCGGGCCGGCGCCTCACGTCCTACACGGGGAAGCGGTTTGCTGACGCGCCGGGGGTTGGACCCCCTGAGGTCAAGCCCCCCGACCTCCCTGTGCGAAACAGGGCAGGGTGGAATGCCATCCCCGTCCACGTCCACACACACGTCGCTCCACGGAGAAGGATGCCTTGTCAACGCTTAGCCCGGAAACCTCGAGTGAGCACCACAGCCTTACCTCCGAGAAGCAAGCCTGAAGCCGAGCTCCCTTCCGCGAGCAGGCCTTTTCGCCCGAGAGAAAGCTTGGCCGCGGCGGGGGTGGCGGAAGCCTCAGGGAGGCTGCGTGCCGGGCCTCAGGTCGGGGGCCGTCCTAGAAGAAGGCCCCGACCTGGGCCTCAGCGAAGCCCTTTGCAAGGGCGTCGGGAGCGGCTCCTGCCACGACCGTTACGCGGGACCCACAGCAGAGCAAACACACTCCTTGTGAGGGCACGGGAGGCCTTCTGACAGCAGCCCCGCTTCCATCAGCCGGGCGCCCGCCGTCAGTCGAACCCACCGGAGCCTGCGTTCGGAGTGCACCGAGCTCAACACCCGGCTCTCGGCGAGGTCGTGACGGCGACGCCGGCCTGCAGGCCAAACTCTCTGGGGGCGACCTGAGCTGGGAGGCTCGCCCGAAACGGGCGGGGGAAGCGCCGAGCCCCTGCCACGGGATTGCTTCAGGACGACGCATTGGCCCAGCCAGCCCCACTCCGTCCCGGGAAGAGAGAAGCGGCTCTGGCACCTAGAAGCACGGAGCAAGTCACCCAACCCTCAGCTCTTGGAACGCGCTTCCCGGAGGGGGCCCTTTCACCTCCCCATTCCCTGAAAGCACAACGCCTTCTCTCAGAGGCGGAGGAAGACGCGCACACGCTGCCGGCTTGGGCCTCCACTCCAGGGACCGGCGGGTGCCGCCAGCACGTCCGGGGCAACAGCGGGCTTCGCGGTGTCAAGGTCGACACACGCCCGGGCCTGGCACCCGAAGGAGAAAGCTCAGCCCTGGATGCCGTGCAACACGGTGCTGCCGGGAAAACGTCCGCCCAGGGAAAGATGAGTGCGAAGAGAGAAGCGGGGAGGAGAGAGGCAGGGCGCGCTTCGTGAGGCACGAGCGCCCGGGCTGTGGGGCCGGCCTCTCCCGGGCCGGCGCCTCACGTCCTACACGGGGAAGCGGTTTGCTGACGCGCCGGGGGTTGGACCCCCTGAGGTCAAGCCCCCCGACCTCCCTGTGCGAAACAGGGCAGGGTGGAATGCCAAACCCGTCCACGTCCACACACACGTCGCTCCACGGAGAAGGATGCCTTCTCAACGCTTAGCCCGGAAACCTCGAGTGAGCACCCCAGCCTTACCTCCGAGAAGCAAGCCTGAAGCCGAGCTCCCTTCCGCAAGCAGGCCTCTTTTGCCCAGAGAGAAAGCTTGGCCGCGGCGGGGGTGGCGGCAGCCTCAGGGAGGCTGCGTGCCAGGCCTCAGATCGGGGGCCGTCCTAGAAGGAGGCCCCCGACCTGGGCTTCAGCGAAGCCCTTCGCAAGGGCATCGGGAGCGGCTCGTGCCACGACCGTGACGCGGGACCCACAGCAGAGCAAACACACTCGTTGTGAGGGCACGGGAGGCCTTCTGACAGCAGCCCCGCATCCCTCAGCCGGGCGTCCGCCCTCAGTCGAACCCACCGGCGCCTGCGTTCGGAGTGCACCGAGCTGAAGACCCGGCTCTCGGCGAGGTCATGACGGCGACGCCGGCCTGCAGGCCAAACTCTCTGGGGGCGCCCTGAGCTGGGAGGCTCGCCCGAAACGGGCGGGGGAAGCGCCGAGCCCCTGCCACGGGATTGCTTCAGGACGACGCATTGGCCCAGCCAGCCAAACTCCGTCCCGGGAAGAGAGAAGCGGCTCTGGCACCTAGAAGCACGGAGCAAGGCACCCAACCCTCAGCTCCTGGAACGCGCTTCCCGGAGGGGGCCCTTTCACCTCCCCATTCCCCGAAAGCACAACGCCTTCTCTCAGAGGCGGAGGAAGACGCGCACACGCTGCCGGCTTGGGCCTCCACTCCAGGGACCGGCGGGTGCCGCCAGCACGTCCGGGGCGACAGCGGGCTTCGCGGTGTCAAGGTTGACACACGCCCGGGCCTGGCACCCGAAGGAGACAGCTCCGCCCTGGATGCCGTGCAACACGGTGCTGCCGGGAAAACGTCCGCCCAGGGAAAGATGAGTGCGAAGAGAGAAGCGGGGAGGAGAGAGGAAGGGCGCGCTTCGTGAGGCACGAGCGCGCGGGCTGTGGGGCCGGCTTCTCCCGGGCCGGCGCCTCACCTCCTACACGGGGAAGCAGTTTGCTGACGCGCCGGGGGTTGGACCCCCTGAGGTCAAGCCCCCCGACCTCCCTGTGCGAAACAGGGCAGGGTGGAATGCCATCCCCGTCCACGTCCACACACACACGTCGCTCCACGGAGAAGGATGCCTTCTCAACGCTTAGCCCGGAAACCTCGAGTGAGCACCACAGCCTTACCTCCGAGAAGCAAGCCTGAAGCCGAGCTCCCTTCCGCAAGCAGGCCTCTTTCGCCCAGAGAGAAAGCTTGGCCGCGGCGGGGGTGGCGGAAGCCTCAGGGAGGCTGCGTGCCGGGCCTCAGGTCGGGCGCCGTCCTAGAAGGAGGCCCCCGACCTGGGCCTCAGCGAAGCCCTTCGCAAGGGCGTCGGGAGCGGCTTCTGCCACGACCGTGACGCGGGACCCACAGCAGAGCAAACACACTCGTTGTGAGGGCACGGGAGGCCTTCTGACAGCAGCCCCGCTTCCCTCAGCCGGGCGCCCGCCCTCAGTTGAACCCACCGGAGCCTGCGTTCGGAGTGCACCGAGCTCAACACCCGGCTCTCGGTGAGGACGTGAAGGCGACGCCAGCCTGCCGGCCAAACTCTCTGGGGGAGCCCTGAGCTGGGAGGCTCGCCCGAAACGGACGGGGGAAGCGCCGAGCCCCTGCCACGGGATTGCTTCAGGACGACGCATTGGCCCAGCCAGTCCCACTCAGTCCCGGGAAGAGAGAAGCGGCTCTGGCACCTAGAAGCACGGAGCAAGGCACCCAACCCTCAGCTCCTGGAACGCGCTTCCCGGAGGGGGCCCTTTCACCTCCCCATTCCCCAAAAGCACAACGCCTTCTCTCAGAGGCAGAGGAAGACGCGCACACGCTGCCGGCTTGGGCCTCCACTTCAGGGACCGGCGGGTGCCGCCAGCACATCCGGGGCGCCAGCGGGCTTCGCGGTGTCAAGGTCGACACACGCCCGGGCCTGGCAACCGACGGAGACAGCTCCGCCCTGGATTCCGTGCAACACGGTGCTGCCGGAAAACGTCCGCCCAGGGAAAGATGAGTGCGAAGAGAGAAGCGGGGAGGAGAGAGGCAGGGCGCGCTTCGTGAGGCACGACCTCGCGTGCTGTGGGGCCGGCCTCTCCCGGGCCGGCGCATCACGTCCTACACGGGGAAGCGGTTTGCTGACGCGCCGGGGGTTGGACCCCCTGAGGTCAAGCCCCCCGACCTCCCTGTGCGAAACAAGGCAGGGTGGAATGCCATCCCCTTCCACGTCCACACACACGTTGCTCCACGGAGAAGGATGCCTTCTCAACGGTTAGCCCGGAAACCTCGAGGGAGCACCACAGCCTTACCTCCGAGAAGCAAGCCTGAAGCCGAGCTCCCTTCCGCGAGCAGGCCTCTTTTGCACGAGAGAAAGCTTGGCCGCGGCGGGGGTGGCGGAAGCCTCAGGGAGGCTGCGTGCCGGGCCTCAGGTCGGGGGCCGTCCTAGAAGGAGGCCCCCGACCTGGACTTCAGCGAAGCCCTTCGCAAGGGCGTCGGGAGCGGCTCCTGCCACGACCGTGACGCGGGACCCACAGCAGAGCAAACACACTCGTTGTGAGGGCACGGGAGGCCTTCTGACAGCAGCCCCGCTTCCCTCAGCCGGGCGCCCTCCCTCAGTCGAACCCACCGGAGCCTGCGTTCGGAGTGCACCGCGCTGAACACCCGGCTCTCGGCGAGGTCGTGACGGCGACGCCGGCCTGCCGGCCAAACTCTCTGGGGGCGCCCTGAGCTGGGAGGCTCGCCCGAAACGGACGGGGGAAGCGCCGAGCCCCTGCCACGGGATTGCTTCAGGACGACGCATTGGCCCAGCCAGCCCCACTCCGTCCCGGGAAGAGAGAAGCGGCTCTGGCACCTAGAAGCACGGAGCAAGGCACCCAACCCTCAGCTCTTGGAACGCGGTTCCCGGAGGGGGCCCTTTCACCTCCCCATACCCCGAAAGCACAAAGCCTTCTCTCAGAGGCGGAGGAAGATGCGCACACGCTGCCGGCTTCGGCCTCCAATCCAGGGACCGGCGGGTGCCACCAGCACGTCCGGGGCAACAGCGGGCTTCGTGGTGTCAAGGTCGACACACGCCCGGGCCTGGCAACCGAAGGAGACAGCTCCGCCCTGGATTCCGTGCAACACGGTGCTGCCGGGAAAACGTCTGCCCAGGGAAAGATGAGTGCGAAGAGAGAAGCGGGGAGGAGAGAGGAAGGGCGCGCTTCGTGAGGCACGAGCTCGCGGGCTGTGGCCGGCCTCTCCCGGGCCGGCGCCTCACGTCCTACACGGGGAAGCGGTTTGCTGACGCGCCGGGGGTTGGACCCCCTGAGGTCAAGCCCCCCGACCTCCCTGTGCGAAACAGGGCAGAGTGGAATGCCATCCCCTTCCACGTCCACACACACGTCGCTCCACGGAGAAGGATGCCTTCTCAACGCTTAGCCCGGAAACCTCGAGTGAGCACGACAGCCTTACCTCCGAGAAGCAAGCCTGAAGCCGAGCTCCCTTCCGCAAGCAGGCCTCTTTCGCCCAGAGAGAAAGCTTGGCCGCGGCGGGGGTGGCGGAAGCCTCAGGGAGGCTGCGTGCCGGGCCTCAGGTCGGGGGCCGTCCTAGAAGGAGGCCCCCGACCTGGGCCTCAGCGAAGCCCTTCGCAAGGGCGTCGGGAGCGGCTCCTGCCACGACCGTGACGCGGGACCCACAGCAGAGCAAACACACTCGTTGTGAGGGCACGGGAGGCCTTCTGACAGCAGCCCCGCTTCCCTCAGCCGGGCGCCCGCCCTCAGTCGAACCCACCGGAGCCTGCGTTCGGAGTGCACCGAGCTGAACACCCGGCTCTCGGCGAGGTCGTGACGGCGACGCCGGCCTGCCGGCCAAACTCTCTGGGGGCGCCCTGAGCTGGGAGGCTCGCCCGAAACGGACGGGGGAAGCGCCGAGCCCCTGCCACGGGATTGCTTCAGGACGACGCATTGGCCCAGCCAGCCCCACTCCGTCCCGGGAAGAGAGAAGCGGCTCTGGCACCTAGAAGCACGGAGCAAGGCACCCAACCCTCAGCTCCTGGAACGCGCTTCCCGGAGGGGGCCCTTTCACCTCCCCATTCCCCGAAAGCACAACGCCTTCTCTCAGAGGCGGAGGAAGACGCGCACACACTGCCGGATTGGGCCTCCACTCCAGGGACCGGCGGGTGCCGCCAGCACGTCCGGGGCGACAGCGGGCTTCGCGGTGTCAAGGTCGACACACGCCCGGGCCTGGCAACCGACGGAGACAGCTCCGCCCTGGATTCCGTGCAACACGGTGCTGCCGGAAAACGTCCGCCCAGGGAAAGATGAGTGCGAAGAGAGAAGCGGGGAGGAGAGAGGCAGGGCGCGCTTCGTGAGGCACGACCTCGCGTGCTGTGGGGCCGGCCTCTCCCGGGCCGGCGCATCACGTCCTACACGGGGAAGCGGTTTGCTGACGCGCCGGGGGTTGGACCCCCTGAGGTCAAGCCCCCCGACCTCCCTGTGCGAAACAAGGCAGGGTGGAATGCCATCCCCTTCCACGTCCACACACACGTTGCTCCACGGAGAAGGATGCCTTCTCAACGGTTAGCCCGGAAACCTCGAGGGAGCACCACAGCCTTACCTCCGAGAAGCAAGCCTGAAGCCGAGCTCCCTTCCGCGAGCAGGCCTCTTTTGCACGAGAGAAAGCTTGGCCGCGGCGGGGGTGGCGGAAGCCTCAGGGAGGCTGCGTGCCGGGCCTCAGGTCGGGGGCCGTCCTAGAAGGAGGCCCCCGACCTGGACTTCAGCGAAGCCCTTCGCAAGGGCGTCGGGAGCGGCTCCTGCCACGACCGTGACGCGGGACCCACAGCAGAGCAAACACACTCGTTGTGAGGGCACGGGAGGCCTTCTGACAGCAGCCCCGCTTCCCTCAGCCGGGCGCCCTCCCTCAGTCGAACCCACCGGAGCCTGCGTTCGGAGTGCACCGCGCTGAACACCCGGCTCTCGGCGAGGTCGTGACGGCGACGCCGGCCTGCCGGCCAAACTCTCTGGGGGCGCCCTGAGCTGGGAGGCTCGCCCGAAACGGACGGGGGAAGCGCCGAGCCCCTGCCACGGGATTGCTTCAGGACGACGCATTGGCCCAGCCAGCCCCACTCCGTCCCGGGAAGAGAGAAGCGGCTCTGGCACCTAGAAGCACGGAGCAAGGCACCCAACCCTCAGCTCTTGGAACGCGGTTCCCGGAGGGGGCCCTTTCACCTCCCCATACCCCGAAAGCACAAAGCCTTCTCTCAGAGGCGGAGGAAGATGCGCACACGCTGCCGGCTTCGGCCTCCAATCCAGGGACCGGCGGGTGCCACCAGCACGTCCGGGGCAACAGCGGGCTTCGTGGTGTCAAGGTCGACACACGCCCGGGCCTGGCAACCGAAGGAGACAGCTCCGCCCTGGATTCCGTGCAACACGGTGCTGCCGGGAAAACGTCTGCCCAGGGAAAGATGAGTGCGAAGAGAGAAGCGGGGAGGAGAGAGGAAGGGCGCGCTTCGTGAGGCACGAGCTCGCGGGCTGTGGCCGGCCTCTCCCGGGCCGGCGCCTCACGTCCTACACGGGGAAGCGGTTTGCTGACGCGCCGGGGGTTGGACCCCCTGAGGTCAAGCCCCCCGACCTCCCTGTGCGAAACAGGGCAGAGTGGAATGCCATCCCCTTCCACGTCCACACACACGTCGCTCCACGGAGAAGGATGCCTTCTCAACGCTTAGCCCGGAAACCTCGAGTGAGCACGACAGCCTTACCTCCGAGAAGCAAGCCTGAAGCCGAGCTCCCTTCCGCAAGCAGGCCTCTTTCGCCCAGAGAGAAAGCTTGGCCGCGGCGGGGGTGGCGGAAGCCTCAGGGAGGCTGCGTGCCGGGCCTCAGGTCGGGGGCCGTCCTAGAAGGAGGCCCCCGACCTGGGCCTCAGCGAAGCCCTTCGCAAGGGCGTCGGGAGCGGCTCCTGCCACGACCGTGACGCGGGACCCACAGCAGAGCAAACACACTCGTTGTGAGGGCACGGGAGGCCTTCTGACAGCAGCCCCGCTTCCCTCAGCCGGGCGCCCGCCCTCAGTCGAACCCACCGGAGCCTGCGTTCGGAGTGCACCGAGCTGAACACCCGGCTCTCGGCGAGGTCGTGACGGCGACGCCGGCCTGCCGGCCAAACTCTCTGGGGGCGCCCTGAGCTGGGAGGCTCGCCCGAAACGGACGGGGGAAGCGCCGAGCCCCTGCCACGGGATTGCTTCAGGACGACGCATTGGCCCAGCCAGCCCCACTCCGTCCCGGGAAGAGAGAAGCGGCTCTGGCACCTAGAAGCACGGAGCAAGGCACCCAACCCTCAGCTCCTGGAACGCGCTTCCCGGAGGGGGCCCTTTCACCTCCCCATTCCCCGAAAGCACAACGCCTTCTCTCAGAGGCGGAGGAAGACGCGCACACACTGCCGGATTGGGCCTCCACTCCAGGGACCGGCGGGTGCCGCCAGCACGTCCGGGGCGACAGCGGGCTTCGCGGTGTCAAGGTCGACACACGCCCGGGCCTGGCACCCGAAGGAGAAAGCTCAGCCCTGGATGCCGTGCAACACGGTGCTGCCGGGAAAACGTCCGCCCAGGGAAAGATGAGTGCGAAGAGAGAAGCGGGGAGGAGAGAGGCAGGGCGCGCTTCGTGAGGCACGAGCTCGCGGCCTGTGGGGCCGGCCTCTCCCGGGCCGGCGCCTCACGTCCTATACGGGGAAGCGGTTTGCTGACGCGCCGGGGGTTGGACCCCCTGAGGTCAAGCCCCCCGACCTCCCTGTGCGAAACAGGGCAGGGTGGAATGCCATCCCCGTCCACGTCCACACACACGTCGCTCCACGGAGAAGGATGCCTTCTCAACGCTTAGCCCGGAATCCTCGAGTGAGCACCACAGCCTTACCTCCGAGAAGCAAGCCTGAAGCCGAGCTCCCTTCCGCGAGCAGGCCTCTTTCGCCAAGAGAGAAAGCTTGGCCACGGCGGGGGTGGCGGAAGCCTCAGGGAGGCTGCGTGCCGGGCCTCAGATCGGGGGCCGTCCTAGAAGGAGGCCCCCGACCTGGGCCTCAGCGAAGCCCTTCGCAAGGGCGTCGGGAGCGGCTCGTGCCACGACCGTGACACGGGACCCACAGCAGAGCAAACACACTCGTTGTGAGGGCACGGGAGGCCTTCTGACGGCAGCCCCGCTTCCCTCAGCCGGGCGCCCGCCCTCAGTCGAACCCACCGGAGCCTGCGTTCGTAGTGCACCGCGCTGAACACCCGGCTCTCGGCGAGGTCGTGACGGCGACGCCGGCCTGCCGGCCAAACTCTCTGGGGGCGCCCTGAGCTGGGAGGCTTGCCCGAAACGGACGGGGGAAGCGCCGAGCCCCTGCCACGGGATTGCTTCAGGACGACGCATTGGCCCAGCCAGCCCCACTCCGTCCCGGGAAGAGAGAAGCGGCTCTGGCACCTAGAAGCACGGAGCAAGGCACCCAACCCTCAGCTCTTGGAACGCGCTTCCCGGAGGGAGCCCTTTCACCTCCCCATTCCCCAAAAGCACAACACCTTCTCTCAGAGGCGGAGGAAGATGCGCACACGCTGCCGGCTTCGGCCCCAATCCAGGGACCGGCGGGTGCCGCCAGCACGTCCGGGGCAACAGCGGGCTTCGTGGTGTCAAGGTCGACACACGCCCGGGCCTGGCAACCGAAGGAGACAGCTCCGCCCTGGATTCCGTGCAACACGGTGCTGCCGGGAAAACGTCCGCCCAGGGAAAGATGAGTGCGAAGAGAGAAGCGGGGAGGAGAGAGGAAGGGCGCGCTTCGTGAGGCACGAGCTCGCGGGCTGTGGCCGGCCTCTCCCGGGCCGGCGCCTCACGTCCTACACGGGGAAGCGGTTTGCTGACGCGCCGGGGGTTGGACCCCCTGAGGTCAAGCCCCCCGACATCCCTGTGCGAAACAGGGCAGGGTGGAATGCCATCCCCGTCCACGTCCACACACACACGTCGCTCCACGGAGAAGGATGCCTTCTCAACGCTTAGCCCGGAAACCTCGAGTGAGCACCACAGCCTTACCTCCGAGAAGCAAGCCTGAAGCCGAGCTCCCTTCCGTGAGCAGGCCTCTTTCGCCCGAGAGAAAGCTTGGCCGCGGCGGGGGTGGCGGAAGCCTCAGGGAGGCTGCGTGCCGGGCCTCAGGTCGGGCGCCGTCCTAGAAGGAGGCCCCTGACCTGGGCCTCAGCGAAGCCCTTTGCAAGGGCGTCGGGAGCGGCTTCTGCCACGACCGTGACGCGGGACCCACAGCAGAGCAAACACACTCGTTGTGAGGGCACGGGAGGCCTTCTGACAGCAGCCCCGCTTCCCTCAGCCGGGCGCCCGCCCTCAGTCGAACCCACCTGAGCCTGCGTTCGGAGTGCACCGAGCTGAACACCCGGCTCTCGGTGAGGACGTGAAGGCGACGCCGGCCTTCTGGCCAAACTCTCTGGGGGCGCCCTGAGCTGGGAGGCTCGCCCGAAACGGACGGGGAAGCGCCGAGCCCCTGCCACTGGATTGCTTCAGGACGACGCATTGGCCCAGCCAGCCCCACTCCGTCCCGGGAAGAGAGAAGCGGCTCTGGCACCTAGAAGCACGGAGCAAGGCACCCAACCCTCAGCTCCTGGAACGCGCTTCCCGGAGGGGGCCCTTTCACCTCCCCATTCCCCAAAAGCACAACGCCTTCTCTCAGAGGCAGAGGAAGACGCGCACACGCTGCCGGCTTGGGCCTCCACTTCAGGGACCGGCGGGTGCCGCCAGCACGTCCGGGGCGCCAGCGGGCTTCGCGGTGTCAAGGTCGACACACGCCCGGGCCTGGCAACCGAAGGAGACAGCTCCGCCCTGGATGCCGTGCAACACGGTGCTGCCGGAAAACGTCCGCCCAGGGAAAGATGAGTGCGAAGAGAGAAGCGGTGAGGAGAGAGGAAGGGCGCGCTTCGTGAGGCACGACCTCGCGGGCTGTGGGGCCGGCCTCTCCCGGGCCGGCGCCTCACGTCCTACACGGGGAAGCGGTTTGCTGACGCCCCGGGGGTTGGACCCCCTGAGGTCAAGCCCCCCGACCTCCCTGTGCGAAACAAGGCAGGGTGGAATGCCATCCCCTTCCACGTCCACACACACGTCGCTCCACGGAGAAGGATGCCTTCTCAACGCTTAGCCCGTATACCTCGAGTGAGCACCACAGCCTTACCTCCGAGAAGCAAGCCTGAAGCCGAGCTCCCTTCCGCGAGCAGGCCTCTTTTGCCCGAGAGAAAGCTTGGCCGCGGCGGGGGTGGCGGAAGCCTCAGGGAGGCTGCGTGCCGGGCCTCAGGTCGGGGGCCGTCCTAGAAGGAGGCCCCCGACCTGGGCCTCAGCGAAACCCTTCGCAAGGGCGTCGGGAGCGGCTCGTGCCACGACCGTGACGCGGGACCCACAGCAGAGCAAACACACTCGTTTTGAGGGCACGGGAGGCCTTCTGACAGCAGCCCCGCTTCCCTCAGCCGGGCCCCCGCCCTCAGTCCAACCCACCGGAGCCTGTGTTCGGAGTGCACCGAGCTGAACACCCGGCTCTCGGCGAGGTCGTGACGGCGACGCCGGCCTGCAGGCCAAACTCTCTGGGGGCGCCCTGAGCTGTGAGGCTCGCCCGAAACGGACGGGGGAAGCGCCGAGCCCCTGCCACGGGATTGCTTCAGGACGACGCATTGGCCCAGCCAGCCCCACTCGGTCCCGGGAAGAGAGAAGCGGCTCTGGCACCTAGAAGCACGGAGCAAGGCACCTAACCCTCAGCTCCTGGAACGCGCTTCCCGGAGGGGGCCCTTTCACCTCCCCATTCCCCAAAAGCACAACGCCTTCTCTCAGAGGCGGAGGAAAATGCGCACACGCTGCCGGCTTGGGCCTCCACTTCAGGGACCGGCGGGTGCCGCCAGCACGTCTGGGGCGACAGCGGGCTTCGTGGTGTCAAGGTCGACACACGCCCGGGCCTGGCAACCGAAGGAGACAGCTCCACCCTGGATTCCGTGCAACACGGTGCTGCCGGGAAAACGTGCGCCCAGGGAAAGACGAGTGCGAAGAGAAGCGGGGAGGAGAGAGGAAGGGCGCGCATCGTGAGGCAAGAGCGCACGGGCTGTGGGGCCGGCTTCTCCCGGGCCGGCGCCTCACCTCCTACACGGGGAAGCGGTTTGCTGACGCGCCGGGGGTTGGACCCCCTGAGGTCAAGCCCCCCGACCTCCCTGTGCGAAACAGGGCAGGGTGGAATGCCATCCCCGTCCACGTCCACACACACACGTCGCTCCACGGAGAAGGATGCCTTCTCAACGCTTAGCCCGGAAACCTCGAGTGTGCACCACAGCCTTACCTCCGAGAAGCAAGCCTGAAGCCGAGCTCCCTTCCGCGAGCAGGCCTCTTCCGCCCGAGAGAAAGCTTGGCCGCGACTGGGGTGGCGGAAGCCTCAGGGAGGCTGCGTGCCGGGCCTCAGGTCGGGCGCCGTCCTAGAAGGAGGCCCCCGACCTGGGCCTCAGCGAAGCCCTTCGCAAGGGCGTCGGGAGCGGCTCCTGCCACGACCGTTACGCGGGACCCACAGCAGAGCAAACACACTCGTTGTGAGGGCACGGGAGGCCTTCTGACAGCAGCCCCCCTTCCCTCAGCTGGGCGCCCGCCCTCAGTCGAACCCACCGGAGCCTGCGTTCGGAGTGCACCGAGCTGAAGACCCGGCTCTCGGCGAGGTCGTGACGGCGACGCCGGCCTGCAGGCCAAACTCTCTGGGGGCGCCCTGAGCTGGGAGGCTCGCCCGAAACGGACGGGGGAAGCGCCGAGCCCCTGCCACGGGATTGCTTCAGGACGACGCATTGGCCCAGCCAGCCCCACTCCGTCCCGGGAAGAGAGAAGCGGCTCTGGCACCTAGAAGCACGGAGCAAGGCACCCAACCCTCAGCGCTTGGAACGCGGTTCCCGGAAAGGGCCCTTTCACCTCCCAATTCCCCGAAAGCACAACACCTTCTCTCAGAGGCGGAGGAAGACGCGCACACGCTGCCGGCTTGGGCCTCCACTCCAGGGATCGGCGGGTGCCGCCAGCACGTCAGGGACGACAGCGGGCTTCGCGGTGTCAAGGTCGACACACGCCCAGGCCTGGCAACCGAACGAGACAGCTCCGCCATGGATTCCGTGCAACACGTGCTGCCGGGAAAATGTCCGCCCAGGGAAAGATGAGTGCGAAGAGAGAAGCGGGGAGGAGAGAGGCAGGGCGCGCTTCGTGAGGCACGAGCTCGCGGCCTGTGGGGCCGGCCTCTCACGGGCCGGCGCCTCACGTCCTATACGGGGAAGCGGTTTGCTGACGCGCCGGGGGTTGGACCCCCTGAGGTCAAGCCCCCCGACCTCCCTGTGCGAAACAGGGCAGGGTGGAATGCCATCCCCGTCCACGTCCACACACACGTCGCTCCACGGAGAAGGATGCCTTCTCAACGCTTAGCCCGGAAACCTCGAGTGAGCACCACAGCCTTACCTCCGAGAAGCAAGCCTGAAGCCGAGCTCCCTTCCGCGAGCAGGCCTCTTTCGCCAAGAGAGAAAGCTTGGCCACGGCGGGGGTGGCGGAAGCCTCAGGGAGGCTGCGTGCCGGGCCTCAGGTCGGGGGCCGTCCTAGAAGGAGGCCCCCGACCTGGGCCTCAGCGAAGCCCTTCGCAAGGGCGTCGGGAGCGGCTCGTGCCACGACCGTGACGCGGGACCCACAGCAGAGCAAACACACTCGTTTTGAGGGCACGGGAGGCCTTCTGACAGCAGCCCCGCTTCCCTCAGCCGGGCCCCCGCCCTCAGTCCAACCCACCGGAGCCTGTGTTCGGAGTGCACCGAGCTGAACACCCGGCTCTCGGCGAGGTCGTGACGGCGACGCCGGCCTGCAGGCCAAACTCTCTGGGGGCGCCCTGAGCTGGGAGGCTCGTCCGAAACGGACGGGGGAAGCGCCGAGCCCCTGCCACGGGATTGCTTCAGGACGACGCATTGGCCCAGCCAGCCCCACTCGGTCCCGGGAAGAGAGAAGCGGCTCTGGCACCTAGAAGCACGGAGCAAGGCACCCAACCCTCAGCTCCTGGAACGCGCTTCCCGGAGGGGGCCCTTTCACCTCCCCATTCCCCAAAAGCACAACGCCTTCTCTCAGAGGCGGAGGAAAATGCGCACACGCTGCCGGCTTGGGCCTCCACTTCAGGGACCGGCGGGTGCCGCCAGCACGTCTGGGGCGACAGCGGGCTTCGTGGTGTCAAGGTCGACACACGCCCGGGCCTGGCAACCGAAGGAGACAGCTCCACCCTGGATTCCGTGCAACACGGTGCTGCCGGGAAAACGTGCGCCCAGGGAAAGACGAGTGCGAAGAGAAGCGGGGAGGAGAGAGGAAGGGCGCGCTTCGTGAGGCACGAGCGCGCGGGCTGTGGGGCCGGCTTCTCCCGGGCCGGCGCCTCACCTCCTACACGGGGAAGCGGTTTGCTGACGCGCCGGGGGTTGGACCCCCTGAGGTCAAGCCCCCCGACCTCCCTGTGCGAAACAGGGCAGGGTGGAATGCCATCCCCGTCCACGTCCACACACACACGTCGCTCCACGGAGAAGGATGCCTTCTCAACGCTTAGCCCGGAAACCTCGAGTGTGCACCACAGCCTTACCTCCGAGAAGCAAGCCTGAAGCCGAGCTCCCTTCCGCGAGCAGGCCTCTTCCGCCCGAGAGAAAGCTTGGCCGCGACTGGGGTGGCGGAAGCCTCAGGGAGGCTGCGTGCCGGGCCTCAGGTCGGGCGCCGTCCTAGAAGGAGGCCCCCGACCTGGGCCTCAGCGAAGCCCTTCGCAAGGGCGTCGGGAGCGGCTCCTGCCACGACCGTTACGCGGGACCCACAGCAGAGCAAACACACTCGTTGTGAGGGCACGGGAGGCCTTCTGACAGCAGCGCCGCTTCCCTCAGCCGGGCGCCCGCCCTCAGTCGAACCCACCGGAGCCCGCGTTCGGAGTGCACCGAGCTGAACACCCGGCTCTCGGCGAGGTCGTGACGGCGACGCCGGCCTGCAGGCCAAACTCTCTGGGGGCGCCCTGAGCTGGGAGGCTCGCCCGAAACGGACGGGGGAAGCGCCGAGCCCCTGCCACGGGATTGCTTCAGGACGACGCATTGGCCCAGCCAGCCCCACTCCGTCCCGGGAAGAGAGAAGCGGCTCTGGCACCTAGAAGCACGGAGCAAGGCACCCAACCCTCAGCGCTTGGAACGCGGTTCCCGGAAAGGGCCCTTTCACCTCCCAATTCCCCGAAAGCACAACACCTTCTCTCAGAGGCGGAGGAAGACGCGCACACGCTGCCGGCTTGGGCCTCCACTCCAGGGATCGGCGGGTGCCGCCAGCACGTCAGGGACGACAGCGGGCTTCGCGGTGTCAAGGTCGACACACGCCCAGGCCTGGCAACCGAACGAGACAGCTCCGCCATGGATTCCGTGCAACACGTGCTGCCGGGAAAATGTCCGCCCAGGGAAAGATGAGTGCGAAGAGAGAAGCGGGGAGGAGAGAGGCAGGGCGCGCTTCGTGAGGCACGAGCTCGCGGCCTGTGGGGCCGGCCTCTCCCGGGCCGGCGCCTCACGTCCTATACGGGGAAGCGGTTTGCTGACGCGCCGGGGGTTGGACCCCCTGAGGTCAAGCCCCCCGACCTCCCTGTGCGAAACAGGGCAGGGTGGAATGCCATCCCCGTCCACGTCCACACACACGTCGCTACACGGAGAAGGATGCCTTCTCAACGCTTAGCCCGGAAACCTCGAGTGAGCACCACAGCCTTACCTCCGAGAAGCAAGCCTGAAGCCGAGCTCCCTTCCGCGAGCAGGCCTCTTTCGCCAAGAGAGAAAGCTTGGCCACGGCGGGGGTGGCGGCAGCCTCAGGGAGGCTGCGTGCCGGGCCTCAGATCGGGGGCCGTCCTAGAAGGAGGCCCCCGACCTGGGCCTCAGCGAAGCCCTTCGCAAGGGCGTCGGGAGCGGCTCGTGCCACGACCGTGACGCGGGACCCACAGCAGAGCAAACACACTCGTTGTGAGGGCACGGGAGGCCTTCTGACAGCAGCCCCGCTTCCCTCAGCCGGGCGCCCGCCCTCAGTCGAACCCACCGGAGCCTGCGTTCGTAGTGCACCGCGCTGAACACCCGGCTCTCGGCGAGGTCGAGACGGCGACGCCGGCCTGCCGGCCAAACTCTCTGGGGGCGCCCTGAGCTGGGAGGCTTGCCCGAAACGGACGGGGGAAGCGCCGAGCCCCTGCCACGGGATTGCTTCAGGACGACGCATTGGCCCAGCCAGCCCCACTCCGTCCCGGGAAGAGAGAAGCGGCTCTGGCACCTAGAAGCACGGAGCAAGGCACCCAACCCTCAGCTCTTGGAACGCGCTTCCCGGAGGGGGCCCTTTCACCTCCCCATTCCCCGAAAGCACAACGCCTTCTCTCAGAGGCGGAGGAAGATGCGCACACGCTGCCGGCTTCGGCCCCAATCCAGGGACCGGCGGGTGCCGCCAGCACGTCCGGGGCAACAGCGGGCTTCGTGGTGTCAAGGTCGACACACGCCCGGGCCTGGCAACCGAAGGAGACAGCTCCGCCCTGGATTCCGTGCAACACGGTGCTGCCGGGAAAACGTCCGCCCAGGGAAAGATGAGTGCGAAGAGAGAAGCGGGGAGGAGAGAGGAAGGGCGCGCTTCGTGAGGCACAAGCTCGCGGGCTGTGGCCGGCCTCTCCCGGGCCGGCGCCTCACGTCCTACACGGGGAAGCGGTTTGCTGACGCGCCGGGGGTTGGACCCCCTGAGGTCAAGCCCCCCGACCTCCCTGTGCGAAACAGGGCAGAGTGGAATGCCATCCCCGTCCACGTCCACACACACGTCGCTCCACGGAGAAGGATGCCTTCTCAACGCTTAGCCCGGAAACCTCGAGTGAGCACCACAGCCTTACCTCCGAGAAGCAAGCCTGAAGCCGAGCTCCCTTCCGCGAGGAGGCCTCTTTCGCCAAGAGAGAAAGCTTGGCCGTGGCGGGGGTGGCGGAAGCCTCAGGGAGGCTGCGTGCCGGGCCTCAGGTCGGGGGCCGTCCTAGAAGGAGGCCCCCGACCTGGGCCTCAGCGAAGCCCTTCGCAAGGGCGTCGGGAGCGGCTCGTGCCACGACCGTGACGCGGGACCCACAGCAGTGCAAACACACTCGTTGTGAGGGCACGGGAGGCCTTCTGACAGCAGCCCCGCTTCCCTCAGCCGGGCGCCCGCCCTCAGTCGAACCCACCGGAGCCTGCGTTCGTAGTGCACCGCGCTGAACACCCGGCTCTCGGCGAGGTCGTGACGGCGACGCCGGCCTGCCGGCCAAACTCTCTGGGGGCGCCCTGAGCTGGGAGGCTTGCCCGAAACGGACGGGGGAAGCGCCGAGCCCCTGCCACGGGATTGCTTCAGGACGACGCATTGGCCCAGCCAGCCCCACTCCGTCCCGGGAAGAGAGAAGCGGCTCTGGCACCTAGAAGCACGGAGCAAGGCACCCAACCCTCAGCTCTTGGAACGCGCTTCCCGGAGGGGGCCTTTTCACCTCCCCATTCCCCAAAAGCACAACACCTTCTCTCAGAGGCGGAGGAAGATGCGCACACGCTGCCGGCTTCGGCCCCAATCCAGGGACCGGCGGGTGCCGCCAGCACGTCCGGGGCAACAGCGGGCTTCGTGGTGTCAAGGTCGACACACGCCCGGGCCTGGCAACCGAAGGAGACAGCTCCGCCCTGGATTCCGTGCAACACGGTGCTGCCGGGAAAACGTCCGCCCAGGGAAAGATGAGTGCGAAGAGAGAAGCGGGGAGGAGAGAGGAAGGGCGCGCTTCGTGAGGCACGAGCTCGCGGGCTGTGGCCGGCCTCTCCCGGGCCGGCGCCTCACGTCCTACACGGGGAAGCGGTTTGCTGACGCGCCGGGGGTTGGACCCCCTGAGGTCAAGCCCCCCGACCTCCCTGTGCGAAACAGGGCAGGGTGGAATGCCATCCCCGTCCACGTCCACACACACGTCGCTCCACGGAGAAGGATGCCTTGTCAACGCTTAGCCCGGAAACCTCGAGTGAGCACCACAGCCTTACCTCCGAGAAGCAAGCCTGAAGCCGAGCTCCCTTCCGCGAGCAGGCCTTTTCGCCCGAGAGAAAGCTTGGCCGCGGCGGGGGTGGCGGAAGCCTCAGGGAGGCTGCGTGCCGGGCCTCAGGTCGGGGGCCGTCCTAGAAGAAGGCCCCGACCTGGGCCTCAGCGAAGCCCTTTGCAAGGGCGTCGGGAGCGGCTCCTGCCACGACCGTTACGCGGGACCCACAGCAGAGCAAACACACTCCTTGTGAGGGCACGGGAGGCCTTCTGACAGCAGCCCCGCTTCCATCAGCCGGGCGCCCGCCGTCAGTCGAACCCACCGGAGCCTGCGTTCGGAGTGCACCGAGCTCAACACCCGGCTCTCGGCGAGGTCGTGACGGCGACGCCGGCCTGCAGGCCAAACTCTCTGGGGGCGACCTGAGCTGGGAGGCTCGCCCGAAACGGGCGGGGGAAGCGCCGAGCCCCTGCCACGGGATTGCTTCAGGACGACGCATTGGCCCAGCCAGCCCCACTCCGTCCCGGGAAGAGAGAAGCGGCTCTGGCACCTAGAAGCACGGAGCAAGTCACCCAACCCTCAGCTCTTGGAACGCGCTTCCCGGAGGGGGCCCTTTCACCTCCCCATTCCCTGAAAGCACAACGCCTTCTCTCAGAGGCGGAGGAAGACGCGCACACGCTGCCGGCTTGGGCCTCCACTCCAGGGACCGGCGGGTGCCGCCAGCACGTCCGGGGCAACAGCGGGCTTCGCGGTGTCAAGGTCGACACACGCCCGGGCCTGGCACCCGAAGGAGAAAGCTCAGCCCTGGATGCCGTGCAACACGGTGCTGCCGGGAAAACGTCCGCCCAGGGAAAGATGAGTGCGAAGAGAGAAGCGGGGAGGAGAGAGGCAGGGCGCGCTTCGTGAGGCACGAGCGCCCGGGCTGTGGGGCCGGCCTCTCCCGGGCCGGCGCCTCACGTCCTACACGGGGAAGCGGTTTGCTGACGCGCCGGGGGTTGGACCCCCTGAGGTCAAGCCCCCCGACCTCCCTGTGCGAAACAGGGCAGGGTGGAATGCCAAACCCGTCCACGTCCACACACACGTCGCTCCACGGAGAAGGATGCCTTCTCAACGCTTAGCCCGGAAACCTCGAGTGAGCACCCCAGCCTTACCTCCGAGAAGCAAGCCTGAAGCCGAGCTCCCTTCCGCAAGCAGGCCTCTTTTGCCCAGAGAGAAAGCTTGGCCGCGGCGGGGGTGGCGGCAGCCTCAGGGAGGCTGCGTGCCAGGCCTCAGATCGGGGGCCGTCCTAGAAGGAGGCCCCCGACCTGGGCTTCAGCGAAGCCCTTCGCAAGGGCATCGGGAGCGGCTCGTGCCACGACCGTGACGCGGGACCCACAGCAGAGCAAACACACTCGTTGTGAGGGCACGGGAGGCCTTCTGACAGCAGCCCCGCATCCCTCAGCCGGGCGTCCGCCCTCAGTCGAACCCACCGGCGCCTGCGTTCGGAGTGCACCGAGCTGAAGACCCGGCTCTCGGCGAGGTCATGACGGCGACGCCGGCCTGCAGGCCAAACTCTCTGGGGGCGCCCTGAGCTGGGAGGCTCGCCCGAAACGGGCGGGGGAAGCGCCGAGCCCCTGCCACGGGATTGCTTCAGGACGACGCATTGGCCCAGCCAGCCAAACTCCGTCCCGGGAAGAGAGAAGCGGCTCTGGCACCTAGAAGCACGGAGCAAGGCACCCAACCCTCAGCTCCTGGAACGCGCTTCCCGGAGGGGGCCCTTTCACCTCCCCATTCCCCGAAAGCACAACGCCTTCTCTCAGAGGCGGAGGAAGACGCGCACACGCTGCCGGCTTGGGCCTCCACTCCAGGGACCGGCGGGTGCCGCCAGCACGTCCGGGGCGACAGCGGGCTTCGCGGTGTCAAGGTTGACACACGCCCGGGCCTGGCACCCGAAGGAGACAGCTCCGCCCTGGATGCCGTGCAACACGGTGCTGCCGGGAAAACGTCCGCCCAGGGAAAGATGAGTGCGAAGAGAGAAGCGGGGAGGAGAGAGGAAGGGCGCGCTTCGTGAGGCACGAGCGCGCGGGCTGTGGGGCCGGCTTCTCCCGGGCCGGCGCCTCACCTCCTACACGGGGAAGCAGTTTGCTGACGCGCCGGGGGTTGGACCCCCTGAGGTCAAGCCCCCCGACCTCCCTGTGCGAAACAGGGCAGGGTGGAATGCCATCCCCGTCCACGTCCACACACACACGTCGCTCCACGGAGAAGGATGCCTTCTCAACGCTTAGCCCGGAAACCTCGAGTGAGCACCACAGCCTTACCTCCGAGAAGCAAGCCTGAAGCCGAGCTCCCTTCCGCAAGCAGGCCTCTTTCGCCCAGAGAGAAAGCTTGGCCGCGGCGGGGGTGGCGGAAGCCTCAGGGAGGCTGCGTGCCGGGCCTCAGGTCGGGCGCCGTCCTAGAAGGAGGCCCCCGACCTGGGCCTCAGCGAAGCCCTTCGCAAGGGCGTCGGGAGCGGCTTCTGCCACGACCGTGACGCGGGACCCACAGCAGAGCAAACACACTCGTTGTGAGGGCACGGGAGGCCTTCTGACAGCAGCCCCGCTTCCCTCAGCCGGGCGCCCGCCCTCAGTTGAACCCACCGGAGCCTGCGTTCGGAGTGCACCGAGCTCAACACCCGGCTCTCGGTGAGGACGTGAAGGCGACGCCAGCCTGCCGGCCAAACTCTCTGGGGGAGCCCTGAGCTGGGAGGCTCGCCCGAAACGGACGGGGGAAGCGCCGAGCCCCTGCCACGGGATTGCTTCAGGACGACGCATTGGCCCAGCCAGTCCCACTCAGTCCCGGGAAGAGAGAAGCGGCTCTGGCACCTAGAAGCACGGAGCAAGGCACCCAACCCTCAGCTCCTGGAACGCGCTTCCCGGAGGGGGCCCTTTCACCTCCCCATTCCCCAAAAGCACAACGCCTTCTCTCAGAGGCAGAGGAAGACGCGCACACGCTGCCGGCTTGGGCCTCCACTTCAGGGACCGGCGGGTGCCGCCAGCACATCCGGGGCGCCAGCGGGCTTCGCGGTGTCAAGGTCGACACACGCCCGGGCCTGGCAACCGACGGAGACAGCTCCGCCCTGGATTCCGTGCAACACGGTGCTGCCGGAAAACGTCCGCCCAGGGAAAGATGAGTGCGAAGAGAGAAGCGGGGAGGAGAGAGGCAGGGCGCGCTTCGTGAGGCACGACCTCGCGTGCTGTGGGGCCGGCCTCTCCCGGGCCGGCGCATCACGTCCTACACGGGGAAGCGGTTTGCTGACGCGCCGGGGGTTGGACCCCCTTAGGTCAAGCCCCCCGACCTCCCTGTGCGAAACAAGGCAGGGTGGAATGCCATCCCCTTCCACGTCCACACACACGTTGCTCCACGGAGAAGGATGCCTTCTCAACGGTTAGCCCGGAAACCTCGAGGGAGCACCACAGCCTTACCTCCGAGAAGCAAGCCTGAAGCCGAGCTCCCTTCCGCGAGCAGGCCTCTTTTGCACGAGAGAAAGCTTGGCCGCGGCGGGGGTGGCGGAAGCCTCAGGGAGGCTGCGTGCCGGGCCTCAGGTCGGGGGCCGTCCTAGAAGGAGGCCCCCGACCTGGACTTCAGCGAAGCCCTTCGCAAGGGCGTCGGGAGCGGCTCCTGCCACGACCGTGACGCGGGACCCACAGCAGAGCAAACACACTCGTTGTGAGGGCACGGGAGGCCTTCTGACAGCAGCCCCGCTTCCCTCAGCCGGGCGCCCTCCCTCAGTCGAACCCACCGGAGCCTGCGTTCGGAGTGCACCGCGCTGAACACCCGGCTCTCGGCGAGGTCGTGACGGCGACGCCGGCCTGCCGGCCAAACTCTCTGGGGGCGCCCTGAGCTGGGAGGCTCGCCCGAAACGGACGGGGGAAGCGCCGAGCCCCTGCCACGGGATTGCTTCAGGACGACGCATTGGCCCAGCCAGCCCCACTCCGTCCCGGGAAGAGAGAAGCGGCTCTGGCACCTAGAAGCACGGAGCAAGGCACCCAACCCTCAGCTCTTGGAACGCGGTTCCCGGAGGGGGCCCTTTCACCTCCCCATACCCCGAAAGCACAAAGCCTTCTCTCAGAGGCGGAGGAAGATGCGCACACGCTGCCGGCTTCGGCCTCCAATCCAGGGACCGGCGGGTGCCACCAGCACGTCCGGGGCAACAGCGGGCTTCGTGGTGTCAAGGTCGACACACGCCCGGGCCTGGCAACCGAAGGAGACAGCTCCGCCCTGGATTCCGTGCAACACGGTGCTGCCGGGAAAACGTCTGCCCAGGGAAAGATGAGTGCGAAGAGAGAAGCGGGGAGGAGAGAGGAAGGGCGCGCTTCGTGAGGCACGAGCTCGCGGGCTGTGGCCGGCCTCTCCCGGGCCGGCGCCTCACGTCCTACACGGGGAAGCGGTTTGCTGACGCGCCGGGGGTTGGACCCCCTGAGGTCAAGCCCCCCGACCTCCCTGTGCGAAACAGGGCAGAGTGGAATGCCATCCCCTTCCACGTCCACACACACGTCGCTCCACGGAGAAGGATGCCTTCTCAACGCTTAGCCCGGAAACCTCGAGTGAGCACGACAGCCTTACCTCCGAGAAGCAAGCCTGAAGCCGAGCTCCCTTCCGCAAGCAGGCCTCTTTCGCCCAGAGAGAAAGCTTGGCCGCGGCGGGGGTGGCGGAAGCCTCAGGGAGGCTGCGTGCCGGGCCTCAGGTCGGGGGCCGTCCTAGAAGGAGGCCCCCGACCTGGGCCTCAGCGAAGCCCTTCGCAAGGGCGTCGGGAGCGGCTCCTGCCACGACCGTGACGCGGGACCCACAGCAGAGCAAACACACTCGTTGTGAGGGCACGGGAGGCCTTCTGACAGCAGCCCCGCTTCCCTCAGCCGGGCGCCCGCCCTCAGTCGAACCCACCGGAGCCTGCGTTCGGAGTGCACCGAGCTGAACACCCGGCTCTCGGCGAGGTCGTGACGGCGACGCCGGCCTGCCGGCCAAACTCTCTGGGGGCGCCCTGAGCTGGGAGGCTCGCCCGAAACGGACGGGGGAAGCGCCGAGCCCCTGCCACGGGATTGCTTCAGGACGACGCATTGGCCCAGCCAGCCCCACTCCGTCCCGGGAAGAGAGAAGCGGCTCTGGCACCTAGAAGCACGGAGCAAGGCACCCAACCCTCAGCTCCTGGAACGCGCTTCCCGGAGGGGGCCCTTTCACCTCCCCATTCCCCGAAAGCACAACGCCTTCTCTCAGAGGCGGAGGAAGACGCGCACACACTGCCGGATTGGGCCTCCACTCCAGGGACCGGCGGGTGCCGCCAGCACGTCCGGGGCGACATCGGGCTTCGCGGTGTCAAGGTCGACACACGCCCGGGCCTGGCAACCGACGGAGACAGCTCCGCCCTGGATTCCGTGCAACACGGTGCTGCCGGAAAACGTCCGCCCAGGGAAAGATGAGTGCGAAGAGAGAAGCGGGGAGGAGAGAGGCAGGGCGCGCTTCGTGAGGCACGACCTCGCGTGCTGTGGGGCCGGCCTCTCCCGGGCCGGCGCATCACGTCCTACACGGGGAAGCGGTTTGCTGACGCGCCGGGGGTTGGACCCCCTGAGGTCAAGCCCCCCGACCTCCCTGTGCGAAACAAGGCAGGGTGGAATGCCATCCCCTTCCACGTCCACACACACGTTGCTCCACGGAGAAGGATGCCTTCTCAACGGTTAGCCCGGAAACCTCGAGGGAGCACCACAGCCTTACCTCCGAGAAGCAAGCCTGAAGCCGAGCTCCCTTCCGCGAGCAGGCCTCTTTTGCACGAGAGAAAGCTTGGCCGCGGCGGGGGTGGCGGAAGCCTCAGGGAGGCTGCGTGCCGGGCCTCAGGTCGGGGGCCGTCCTAGAAGGAGGCCCCCGACCTGGACTTCAGCGAAGCCCTTCGCAAGGGCGTCGGGAGCGGCTCCTGCCACGACCGTGACGCGGGACCCACAGCAGAGCAAACACACTCGTTGTGAGGGCACGGGAGGCCTTCTGACAGCAGCCCCGCTTCCCTCAGCCGGGCGCCCTCCCTCAGTCGAACCCACCGGAGCCTGCGTTCGGAGTGCACCGCGCTGAACACCCGGCTCTCGGCGAGGTCGTGACGGCGACGCCGGCCTGCCGGCCAAACTCTCTGGGGGCGCCCTGAGCTGGGAGGCTCGCCCGAAACGGACGGGGGAAGCGCCGAGCCCCTGCCACGGGATTGCTTCAGGACGACGCATTGGCCCAGCCAGCCCCACTCCGTCCCGGGAAGAGAGAAGCGGCTCTGGCACCTAGAAGCACGGAGCAAGGCACCCAACCCTCAGCTCTTGGAACGCGGTTCCCGGAGGGGGCCCTTTCACCTCCCCATACCCCGAAAGCACAAAGCCTTCTCTCAGAGGCGGAGGAAGATGCGCACACGCTGCCGGCTTCGGCCTCCAATCCAGGGACCGGCGGGTGCCACCAGCACGTCCGGGGCAACAGCGGGCTTCGTGGTGTCAAGGTCGACACACGCCCGGGCCTGGCAACCGAAGGAGACAGCTCCGCCCTGGATTCCGTGCAACACGGTGCTGCCGGGAAAACGTCTGCCCAGGGAAAGATGAGTGCGAAGAGAGAAGCGGGGAGGAGAGAGGAAGGGCGCGCTTCGTGAGGCACGAGCTCGCGGGCTGTGGCCGGCCTCTCCCGGGCCGGCGCCTCACGTCCTACACGGGGAAGCGGTTTGCTGACGCGCCGGGGGTTGGACCCCCTGAGGTCAAGCCCCCCGACCTCCCTGTGCGAAACAGGGCAGAGTGGAATGCCATCCCCTTCCACGTCCACACACACGTCGCTCCACGGAGAAGGATGCCTTCTCAACGCTTAGCCCGGAAACCTCGAGTGAGCACGACAGCCTTACCTCCGAGAAGCAAGCCTGAAGCCGAGCTCCCTTCCGCAAGCAGGCCTCTTTCGCCCAGAGAGAAAGCTTGGCCGCGGCGGGGGTGGCGGAAGCCTCAGGGAGGCTGCGTGCCGGGCCTCAGGTCGGGGGCCGTCCTAGAAGGAGGCCCCCGACCTGGGCCTCAGCGAAGCCCTTCGCAAGGGCGTCGGGAGCGGCTCCTGCCACGACCGTGACGCGGGACCCACAGCAGAGCAAACACACTCGTTGTGAGGGCACGGGAGGCCTTCTGACAGCAGCCCCGCTTCCCTCAGCCGGGCGCCCGCCCTCAGTCGAACCCACCGGAGCCTGCGTTCGGAGTGCACCGAGCTGAACACCCGGCTCTCGGCGAGGTCGTGACGGCGACGCCGGCCTGCCGGCCAAACTCTCTGGGGGCGCCCTGAGCTGGGAGGCTCGCCCGAAACGGACGGGGGAAGCGCCGAGCCCCTGCCACGGGATTGCTTCAGGACGACGCATTGGCCCAGCCAGCCCCACTCCGTCCCGGGAAGAGAGAAGCGGCTCTGGCACCTAGAAGCACGGAGCAAGGCACCCAACCCTCAGCTCCTGGAACGCGCTTCCCGGAGGGGGCCCTTTCACCTCCCCATTCCCCGAAAGCACAACGCCTTCTCTCAGAGGCGGAGGAAGACGCGCACACACTGCCGGATTGGGCCTCCACTCCAGGGACCGGCGGGTGCCGCCAGCACGTCCGGGGCGACAGCGGGCTTCGCGGTGTCAAGGTCGACACACGCCCGGGCCTGGCACCCGAAGGAGAAAGCTCAGCCCTGGATGCCGTGCAACACGGTGCTGCCGGGAAAACGTCCGCCCAGGGAAAGATGAGTGCGAAGAGAGAAGCGGGGAGGAGAGAGGCAGGGCGCACTTCGTGAGGCACGAGCTCGCGGGCTGTGGGGCCGGCCTCTCTCGGGCCGGCGCCTCACGTCCTACACGGGGAAGCGGTTTGCTGACGCGCCGGGGGTTGGACCCCCTGAGGTCAAGCCCCCCGACCTCCCTGTGCGAAACAAGGCAGGGTGGAATGCCATCCCCTTCCACGTCCACACACACGTCGCTCCACGGAGAAGGATGCCTTCGCAACGCTTAGCCCGGAAACCTCGAGTGAGCACGACAGCCTTACCTCCGAGAAGCAAGCCTGAAGCCGAGCTCCCTTCCGCAAGCAGGCCTCTTTCGCCCAGAGAGAAAGCTTGGCCGCGGCGGGGGTGGCGGAAGCCTCAGGGAGGCTGCGTGCTGGGCCTCAGGTCGGGGGCCGTCCTAGAAGGAGGGTCCCGACCTGGACCTCAGCGAAGCCCTTCGCAAGGGCGTCGGGAGCGGCTCCTGCCACGACCGTGACGCGGGACCCACAGCAGAGCAAACACACTCGTTGTGAGGGCACGGGAGGCCTTCTGACAGCAGCCCCGCTTCCCTCAGCCGGGCGCCCGCCCTCAGTCGAACCCACCGGAGCCTGCGTTCGGAGTGCACCGAGCTGAACACCCGGCTCTCGGCGAGGTCGTGACGGCGACGCCGGCCTGCCGGCCAAACTCTCTGGCGGCGCCCTGAGCTGGGAGGCTCGCCCGAAACGGACGGGGGAAGCGCCGAGGCCCTGCCACGGGATTGCTTCAGGACGACGCATTGGCCCAGCCAGCCCCACTCCGTCCCGGGAAGAGAGAAGCGGCTCTGGCACCTAGAAGCACGGAGCAAGGCACCCAACCCTCAGCTCTTGGAACGCGCTTCCCGGAGGGGGCCCTTTCACCTCCCCATTCCCCGAAAGCACAACGCCTTCTCTCAGAGGCGGAGGAAGATGCGCACACGCTGCCGGCTTCGGCCTCCAATCCAGGGACCGGCGGGTTCCGCCAGCACGTCCGGGGCGACAGCGGGCTTCGTGGTGTCAAGGTCGACACACGCCCGGGCCTGGCAACCGAAGGAGACAGCTCCGCCCTGGATTCCGTGCAACACGGTGCTGCCGGGAAAACGTGCGCCCAGGGAAAGATGAGTGCGAAGAGAGAAGCGGGGAGGAGAGAGGTAGGGCGTGCTTCGTGAGGCCCGAGCGCCCGGGCTGTGGGGCCGGCCTCTCCCGGGCCGGCGCCTCACGTCCTACACGGGGAAGCGGTTTGCTGACGCGCCGGGGGTTGGACCCCCTGAGGTCAAGCCCCCCGACCTCCCTGTGCGAAACAAGGCAGGGTGGAATGCCATCCCCTTCCACGTCCACACACACGTCGCTCCACGGAGAAGGATGCCTTCTCAACGCTTAGCCCGTATACCTCGAGTGAGCACCACAGCCTTACCTCCGAGAAGCAAGCCTGAAGCCGAGCTCCCTTCCGCGAGCAGGCCTCTTTTGCCCGAGAGAAAGCTTGGCCGCGGCGGGGGTGGCGGAAGCCTCAGGGAGGCTGCGTGCCGGGCCTCAGGTCGGGGGCCGTCCTAGAAGGAGGCCCCCGACCTGGGCCTCAGCGAAACCCTTCGCAAGGGCGTCGGGAGCGGCTCGTGCCACGACCGTGACGCGGGACCCACAGCAGAGCAAACACACTCGTTGTGAGGGCACGGGAGGCCTTCTGACAGCAGCCCCGCTTCCCTCAGCCGGGCGCCCGCCCTCAGTCGAACCCACCGGAGCCTGTGTTCGGAGTGCACCGAGCTGAACACCCGGCTCTCGGCGAGGTCGTGACGGCGACGCCGGCCTGCAGGCCAAACTCTCTGGGGGCGCCCTGAGCTGGGAGGCTCGCCCGAAACGGACGGGGGAAGCGCCGAGCCCCTGCCACGGGATTGCTTGAGGACGACGCATTGGCCCAGCCAGCCCCACTCCGTCCCGGGAAGAGAGAAGCGGCTCTGGCACCTAGAAGCACGGAGCAAGGCACCCAACCCTCAGCTCTTGGAAGGCGGTTCCCGGAAAGGGCCCTTTCACCTCCCAATTCCCCGAAAGCACAACACCTTCTCTCAGAGGCGGAGGAAGACGCGCACACGCTGCCGGCTTGGGCCTCCACTCCAGGGACCGGCGGGTGCCGCCAGCACGTCAGGGACGACAGCGGGCTTCGCGGTGTCAAGGTCGACACACGCCCGGGCCTGGCAACCGAACGAGACAGCTCCGCCATGGATTCCGTGCAACACGTGCTGCCGGGAAAATGTCCGCCCAGGGAAAGATGAGTGCGAAGAGAGAAGCGGGGAGGAGAGAGGCAGGGCGCGCTTCGTGAGGCACGAGCTCGCGGCCTGTGGGGCCGGCCTCTCCCGGGCCGGCGCCTCACGTCCTATACGGGGAAGCGGTTTGCTGACGCGCCGGGGGTTGGACCCCCTGAGGTCAAGCCCCCCGACCTCCCTGTGCGAAACAGGGCAGGGTGGAATGCCATCCCCGTCCACGTCCACACACACGTCGCTCCACGGAGAAGGATGCCTTCTCAACGCTTAGCCCGGAATCCTCGAGTGAGCACCACAGCCTTACCTCCGAGAAGCAAGCCTGAAGCCGAGCTCCCTTCCGCGAGCAGGCCTCTTTCGCCCGAGAGAAAGCTTGGCCGCGGCGGGGGTGGCAGAAGCCTCAGGGAGGCTGCGTGCCGGGCCTCAGGTCGGGCGCCGTCCTAGAAGGAGGCCCCTGACCTGGGCCTCAGCGAAGCCCTTTGCAAGGGCGTCGGGAGCGGCTTCTGCCACGACCGTGACGCGGGACCCACAGCAGAGCAAACACACTCGTTGTGAGGGCACGGGAGGCCTTCTGACAGCAGCCCCGCTTCCCTCAGCCGGGCGCCCGCCCTCAGTCGAACCCACCTGAGCCTGCGTTCGGAGTGCACCGAGCTGAACACCCGGCTCTCGGTGAGGACGTGAAGGCGACGCCGGCCTTCTGGCCAAACTCTCTGGGGGCGCCCTGAGCTGGGAGGCTCGCCCGAAACGGACGGGGAAGCGCCGAGCCCCTGCCACTGGATTGCTTCAGGACGACGCATTGGCCCAGCCAGCCCCACTCCGTCCCGGGAAGAGAGAAGCGGCTCTGGCACCTAGAAGCACGGAGCAAGGCACCCAACCCTCAGCTCCTGGAACGCGCTTCCCGGAGGGGGCCCTTTCACCTCCCCATTCCCCAAAAGCACAACGCCTTCTCTCAGAGGCAGAGGAAGACGCGCACACGCTGCCGGCTTGGGCCTCCACTTCAGGGACCGGCGGGTGCCGCCAGCACGTCCGGGGCGCCAGCGGGCTTCGCGGTGTCAAGGTCGACACACGCCCGGGCCTGGCAACCGAAGGAGACAGCTCCGCCCTGGATGCCGTGCAACACGGTGCTGCCGGAAAACGTCCGCCCAGGGAAAGATGAGTGCGAAGAGAGAAGCGGTGAGGAGAGAGGAAGGGCGCGCTTCGTGAGGCACGACCTCGCGGGCTGTGGGGCCGGCCTCTCCCAGGCCGGCGCCTCACGTCCTACACGGGGAAGCGGTTTGCTGACGCCCCGGGGGTTGGACCCCCTGAGGTCAAGCCCCCCGACCTCCCTGTGCGAAACAGGGCAGGGTGGAATGCCATCCCCGTCCACGTCCACACACACACGTCGCTCCACGGAGAAGGATGCCTTCTCAACGCTTAGCCCGGAAACCTCGAGTGTGCACCACAGCCTTACCTCCGAGAAGCAAGCCTGAAGCCGAGCTCCCTTCCGCGAGCAGGCCTCTTCCGCCCGAGAGAAAGCTTGGCCGCGACTGGGGTGGCGGAAGCCTCAGGGAGGCTGCGTGCCGGGCCTCAGGTCGGGCGCCGTCCTAGAAGGAGGCCCCCGACCTGGGCCTCAGCGAAGCCCTTCGCAAGGGCGTCGGGAGCGGCTCCTGCCACGACCGTTACGCGGGACCCACAGCAGAGCAAACACACTCGTTGTGAGGGCACGGGAGGCCTTCTGACAGCAGCGCCGCTTCCCTCAGCCGGGCGCCCGCCCTCAGTCGAACCCACCGGAGCCCGCGTTCGGAGTGCACCGAGCTGAACACCCGGCTCTTGGCGAGGTCGTGACGGCGACGCCGGCCTGCAGGCCAAACTCTCTGGGGGCGCCCTGAGCTGGGAGGCTCGCCCGAAACGGACGGGGGAAGCGCCGAGCCCCTGCCACGGGATTGCTTCAGGACGACGCATTGGCCCAGCCAGCCCCACTCCGTCCCGGGAAGAGAGAAGCGGCTCTGGCACCTAGAAGCACGGAGCAAGGCACCCAACCCTCAGCTCTTGGAACGCGGTTCCCGGAAAGGGCCCTTTCACCTCCCAATTCCCCGAAAGCACAACACCTTCTCTCAGAGGCGGAGGAAGACGCGCACACGCTGCCGGCTTGGGCCTCCACTCCAGGGACCGGCGGGTGCCGCCAGCACGTCAGGGACGACAGCGGGCTTCGCGGTGTCAAGGTCGACACACGCCCGGGCCTGGCAAACGAAGGAGACAGCTCCGCCATGGATTCCGTGCAACACGTGCTGCCGGGAAAATGTCCGCCCAGGGAAAGATGAGTGCGAAGAGAGAAGCGGGGAGGAGAGAGGCAGGGCGCGCTTCGTGAGGCACGAGCTCGCGGCCTGTGGGGCCGGCCTCTCCCGGGCCGGCGCCTCACGTCCTATACGGGGAAGCGGTTTGCTGACGCGCCGGGGGTTGGACCCCCTGAGGTCAAGCCCCCCGACCTCCCTGTGCGAAACAGGGCAGGGTGGAATGCCATCCCCGTCCACGTCCACACACACGTCGCTCCACGGAGAAGGATGCCTTCTCAACGCTTAGCCCGGAATCCTCGAGTGAGCACCACAGCCTTACCTCCGAGAAGCAAGCCTGAAGCCGAGCTCCCTTCCGCGAGCAGGCCTCTTTCGCCAAGAGAGAAAGCTTGGCCACGGCGGGGGTGGCGGAAGCCTCAGGGAGGCTGCGTGCCGGGCCTCAGATCGGGGGCCGTCCTAGAAGGAGGCCCCCGACCTGGGCCTCAGCGAAGCCCTTCGCAAGGGCGTCGGGAGCGGCTCGTGCCACGACCGTGACACGGGACCCACAGCAGAGCAAACACACTCGTTGTGAGGGCACGGGAGGCCTTCTGACGGCAGCCCCGCTTCCCTCAGCCGGGCGCCCGCCCTCAGTCGAACCCACCGGAGCCTGCGTTCGTAGTGCACCGCGCTGAACACCCGGCTCTCGGCGAGGTCGTGACGGCGACGCCGGCCTGCCGGCCAAACTCTCTGGGGGCGCCCTGAGCTGGGAGGCTTGCCCGAAACGGACGGGGGAAGCGCCGAGCCCCTGCCACGGGATTGCTTCAGGACGACGCATTGGCCCAGCCAGCCCCACTCCGTCCCGGGAAGAGAGAAGCGGCTCTGGCACCTAGAAGCACGGAGCAAGGCACCCAACCCTCAGCTCTTGGAACGCGCTTCCCGGAGGGGGCCCTTTCACCTCCCCATTCCCCAAAAGCACAACACCTTCTCTCAGAGGCGGAGGAAGATGCGCACACGCTGCCGGCTTCGGCCCCAATCCAGGGACCGGCGGGTGCCGCCAGCACGTCCGGGGCAACAGCGGGCTTCGTGGTGTCAAGGTCGACACACGCCCGGGCCTGGCAACCGAAGGAGACAGCTCCGCCCTGGATTCCGTGCAACACGGTGCTGCCGGGAAAACGTCCGCCCAGGGAAAGATGAGTGCGAAGAGAGAAGCGGGGAGGAGAGAGGAAGGGCGCGCTTCGTGAGGCACGAGCTCGCGGGCTGTGGCCGGCCTCTCCCGGGCCGGCGCCTCACGTCCTACACGGGGAAGCGGTTTGCTGACGCGCCGGGGGTTGGACCCCCTGAGGTCAAGCCCCCCGACCTCCCTGTGCGAAACAGGGCAGGGTGGAATGCCATCCCCGTCCACGTCCACACACACACGTCGCTCCACGGAGAAGGATGCCTTCTCAACGCTTAGCCCGGAAACCTCGAGTGAGCACCACAGCCTTACCTCCGAGAAGCAAGCCTGAAGCCGAGCTCCCTTCCGCGAGCAGGCCTCTTTCGCCCGAGAGAAAGCTTGGCCGCGGCGGGGGTGGCGGAAGCCTCAGGGAGGCTGCGTGCCGGGCCTCAGGTCGGGCGCCGTCCTAGAAGGAGGCCCCTGACCTGGGCCTCAGCGAAGCCCTTTGCAAGGGCGTCGGGAGCGGCTTCTGCCACGACCGTGACGCGGGACCCACAGCAGAGCAAACACACTCGTTGTGAGGGCACGGGAGGCCTTCTGACAGCAGCCCCGCTTCCCTCAGCCGGGCGCCCGCCCTCAGTCGAACCCACCTGAGCCTGCGTTCGGAGTGCACCGAGCTGAACACCCGGCTCTCGGTGAGGACGTGAAGGCGACGCCGGCCTTCTGGCCAAACTCTCTGGGGGCGCCCTGAGCTGGGAGGCTCGCCCGAAACGGACGGGGAAGCGCCGAGCCCCTGCCACTGGATTGCTTCAGGACGACGCATTGGCCCAGCCAGCCCCACTCCGTCCCGGGAAGAGAGAAGCGGCTCTGGCACCTAGAAGCACGGAGCAAGGCACCCAACCCTCAGCTCCTGGAACGCGCTTCCCGGAGGGGGCCCTTTCACCTCCCCATTCCCCAAAAGCACAACGCCTTCTCTCAGAGGCAGAGGAAGACGCGCACACGCTGCCGGCTTGGGCCTCCACTTCAGGGACCGGCGGGTGCCGCCAGCACGTCCGGGGCGCCAGCGGGCTTCGCGGTGTCAAGGTCGACACACGCCCGGGCCTGGCAACCGAAGGAGACAGCTCCGCCCTGGATGCCGTGCAACACGGTGCTGCCGGAAAACGTCCGCCCAGGGAAAGATGAGTGCGAAGAGAGAAGCGGTGAGGAGAGAGGAAGGGCGCGCTTCGTGAGGCACGACCTCGCGGGCTGTGGGGCCGGCCTCTCCCGGGCCGGCGCCTCACGTCCTACACGGGGAAGCGGTTTGCTGACGCCCCGGGGGTTGGACCCCCTGAGGTCAAGCCCCCCGACCTCCCTGTGCGAAACAAGGCAGGGTGGAATGCCATCCCCTTCCACGTCCACACACACGTCGCTCCACGGAGAAGGATGCCTTCTCAACGCTTAGCCCGTATACCTCGAGTGAGCACCACAGCCTTACCTCCGAGAAGCAAGCCTGAAGCCGAGCTCCCTTCCGCGAGCAGGCCTCTTTTGCCCGAGAGAAAGCTTGGCCGCGGCGGGGGTGGCGGAAGCCTCAGGGAGGCTGCGTGCCGGGCCTCAGGTCGGGGGCCGTCCTAGAAGGAGGCCCCCGACCTGGGCCTCAGCGAAACCCTTCGCAAGGGCGTCGGGAGCGGCTCGTGCCACGACCGTGACGCGGGACCCACAGCAGAGCAAACACACTCGTTTTGAGGGCACGGGAGGCCTTCTGACAGCAGCCCCGCTTCCCTCAGCCGGGCCCCCGCCCTCAGTCCAACCCACCGGAGCCTGTGTTCGGAGTGCACCGAGCTGAACACCCGGCTCTCGGCGAGGTCGTGACGGCGACGCCGGCCTGCAGGCCAAACTCTCTGGGGGCGCCCTGAGCTGGGAGGCTCGCCCGAAACGGACGGGGGAAGCGCCGAGCCCCTGCCACGGGATTGCTTCAGGACGACGCATTGGCCCAGCCAGCCCCACTCGGTCCCGGGAAGAGAGAAGCGGCTCTGGCACCTAGAAGCACGGAGCAAGGCACCTAACCCTCAGCTCCTGGAACGCGCTTCCCGGAGGGGGCCCTTTCACCTCCCCATTCCCCAAAAGCACAACGCCTTCTCTCAGAGGCGGAGGAAAATGCGCACACGCTGCCGGCTTGGGCCTCCACTTCAGGGACCGGCGGGTGCCGCCAGCACGTCTGGGGCGACAGCGGGCTTCGTGGTGTCAAGGTCGACACACGCCCGGGCCTGGCAACCGAAGGAGACAGCTCCACCCTGGATTCCGTGCAACACGGTGCTGCCGGGAAAACGTGCGCCCAGGGAAAGACGAGTGCGAAGAGAAGCGGGGAGGAGAGAGGAAGGGCGCGCTTCGTGAGGCACGAGCGCACGGGCTGTGGGGCCGGCTTCTCCCGGGCCGGCGCCTCACCTCCTACACGGGGAAGCGGTTTGCTGACGCGCCGGGGGTTGGACCCCCTGAGGTCAAGCCCCCCGACCTCCCTGTGCGAAACAGGGCAGGGTGGAATGCCATCCCCGTCCACGTCCACACACACACGTCGCTCCACGGAGAAGGATGCCTTCTCAACGCTTAGCCCGGAAACCTCGAGTGTGCACCACAGCCTTACCTCCGAGAAGCAAGCCTGAAGCCGAGCTCCCTTCCGCGAGCAGGCCTCTTCCGCCCGAGAGAAAGCTTGGCCGCGACTGGGGTGGCGGAAGCCTCAGGGAGGCTGCGTGCCGGGCCTCAGGTCGGGCGCCGTCCTAGAAGGAGGCCCCCGACCTGGGCCTCAGCGAAGCCCTTCGCAAGGGCGTCGGGAGCGGCTCCTGCCACGACCGTTACGCGGGACCCACAGCAGAGCAAACACACTCGTTGTGAGGGCACGGGAGGCCTTCTGACAGCAGCCCCCCTTCCCTCAGCTGGGCGCCCGCCCTCAGTCGAACCCACCGGAGCCTGCGTTCGGAGTGCACCGAGCTGAAGACCCGGCTCTCGGCGAGGTCGTGACGGCGACGCCGGCCTGCAGGCCAAACTCTCTGGGGGCGCCCTGAGCTGGGAGGCTCGCCCGAAACGGACGGGGGAAGCGCCGAGCCCCTGCCACGGGATTGCTTCAGGACGACGCATTGGCCCAGCCAGCCCCACTCCGTCCCGGGAAGAGAGAAGCGGCTCTGGCACCTAGAAGCACGGAGCAAGGCACCCAACCCTCAGCGCTTGGAACGCGGTTCCCGGAAAGGGCCCTTTCACCTCCCAATTCCCCGAAAGCACAACACCTTCTCTCAGAGGCGGAGGAAGACGCGCACACGCTGCCGGCTTGGGCCTCCACTCCAGGGATCGGCGGGTGCCGCCAGCACGTCAGGGACGACAGCGGGCTTCGCGGTGTCAAGGTCGACACACGCCCAGGCCTGGCAACCGAACGAGACAGCTCCGCCATGGATTCCGTGCAACACGTGCTGCCGGGAAAATGTCCGCCCAGGGAAAGATGAGTGCGAAGAGAGAAGCGGGGAGGAGAGAGGCAGGGCGCGCTTCGTGAGGCACGAGCTCGCGGCCTGTGGGGCCGGCCTCTCCCGGGCCGGCGCCTCACGTCCTATACGGGGAAGCGGTTTGCTGACGCGCCGGGGGTTGGACCCCCTGAGGTCAAGCCCCCCGACCTCCCTGTGCGAAACAGGGCAGGGTGGAATGCCATCCCCGTCCACGTCCACACACACGTCGCTCCACGGAGAAGGATGCCTTCTCAACGCTTAGCCCGGAAACCTCGAGTGAGCACCACAGCCTTACCTCCGAGAAGCAAGCCTGAAGCCGAGCTCCCTTCCGCGAGCAGGCCTCTTTCGCCAAGAGAGAAAGCTTGGCCACGGCGGGGGTGGCGGAAGCCTCAGGGAGGCTGCGTGCCGGGCCTCAGGTCGGGGGCCGTCCTAGAAGGAGGCCCCCGACCTGGGCCTCAGCGAAACCCTTCGCAAGGGCGTCGGGAGCGGCTCGTGCCACGACCGTGACGCGGGACCCACAGCAGAGCAAACACACTCGTTTTGAGGGCACGGGAGGCCTTCTGACAGCAGCCCCGCTTCCCTCAGCCGGGCCCCCGCCCTCAGTCCAACCCACCGGAGCCTGTGTTCGGAGTGCACCGAGCTGAACACCCGGCTCTCGGCGAGGTCGTGACGGCGACGCCGGCCTGCAGGCCAAACTCTCTGGGGGCGCCCTGAGCTGGGAGGCTCGCCCGAAACGGACGGGGGAAGCGCCGAGCCCCTGCCACGGGATTGCTTCAGGACGACGCATTGGCCCAGCCAGCCGCACTCGGTCCCGGGAAGAGAGAAGCGGCTCTGGCACCTAGAAGCACGGAGCAAGGCACCCAACCCTCAGCTCCTGGAACGCGCTTCCCGGAGGGGGCCCTTTCACCTCCCCATTCCCCAAAAGCACAACGCCTTCTCTCAGAGGCGGAGGAAAATGCGCACACGCTGCCGGCTTGGGCCTCCACTTCAGGGACCGGCGGGTGCCGCCAGCACGTCTGGGGCGACAGCGGGCTTCGTGGTGTCAAGGTCGACACACGCCCGGGCCTGGCAACCGAAGGAGACAGCTCCACCCTGGATTCCGTGCAACACGGTGCTGCCGGGAAAACGTGCGCCCAGGGAAAGACGAGTGCGAAGAGAAGCGGGGAGGAGAGAGGAAGGGCGCGCTTCGTGAGGCACGAGCGCGCGGGCTGTGGGGCCGGCTTCTCCCGGGCCGGCGCCTCACCTCCTACACGGGGAAGCGGTTTGCTGACGCGCCGGGGGTTGGACCCCCTGAGGTCAAGCCCCCCGACCTCCCTGTGCGAAACAGGGCAGGGTGGAATGCCATCCCCGTCCACGTCCACACACACACGTCGCTCCACGGAGAAGGATGCCTTCTCAACGCTTAGCCCGGAAACCTCGAGTGAGCACCACAGCCTTACCTCCGAGAAGCAAGCCTGAAGCCGAGCTCCCTTCCGCGAGCAGGCCTCTTTCGCCCGAGAGAAAGCTTGGCCGCGGCGGGGGTGGCGGAAGCCTCAGGGAGGCTGCGTGCCGGGCCTCAGGTCGGGCGCCGTCCTAGAAGGAGGCCCCTGACCTGGGCCTCAGCGAAGCCCTTTGCAAGGGCGTCGGGAGCGGCTTCTGCCACGACCGTGACGCGGGACCCACAGCAGAGCAAACACACTCGTTGTGAGGGCACGGGAGGCCTTCTGACAGCAGCCCCGCTTCCCTCAGCCGGGCGCCCGCCCTCAGTCGAACCCACCTGAGCCTGCGTTCGGAGTGCACCGAGCTGAACACCCGGCTCTCGGTGAGGACGTGAAGGCGACGCCGGCCTTCTGGCCAAACTCTCTGGGGGCGCCCTGAGCTGGGAGGCTCGCCCGAAACGGACGGGGAAGCGCCGAGCCCCTGCCACTGGATTGCTTCAGGACGACGCATTGGCCCAGCCAGCCCCACTCCGTCCCGGGAAGAGAGAAGCGGCTCTGGCACCTAGAAGCACGGAGCAAGGCACCCAACCCTCAGCTCCTGGAACGCGCTTCCCGGAGGGGGCCCTTTCACCTCCCCATTCCCCAAAAGCACAACGCCTTCTCTCAGAGGCAGAGGAAGACGCGCACACGCTGCCGGCTTGGGCCTCCACTTCAGGGACCGGCGGGTGCCGCCAGCACGTCCGGGGCGCCAGCGGGCTTCGCGGTGTCAAGGTCGACACACGCCCGGGCCTGGCAACCGAAGGAGACAGCTCCGCCCTGGATGCCGTGCAACACGGTGCTGCCGGAAAACGTCCGCCCAGGGAAAGATGAGTGCGAAGAGAGAAGCGGTGAGGAGAGAGGAAGGGCGCGCTTCGTGAGGCACGACCTCGCGGGCTGTGGGGCCGGCCTCTCCCGGGCCGGCGCCTCACGTCCTACACGGGGAAGCGGTTTGCTGACGCCCCGGGGGTTGGACCCCCTGAGGTCAAGCCCCCCGACCTCCCTGTGCGAAACAAGGCAGGGTGGAATGCCATCCCCTTCCACGTCCACACACACGTCGCTCCACGGAGAAGGATGCCTTCTCAACGCTTAGCCCGTATACCTCGAGTGAGCACCACAGCCTTACCTCCGAGAAGCAAGCCTGAAGCCGAGCTCCCTTCCGCGAGCAGGCCTCTTTTGCCCGAGAGAAAGCTTGGCCGCGGCGGGGGTGGCGGAAGCCTCAGGGAGGCTGCGTGCCGGGCCTCAGGTCGGGGGCCGTCCTAGAAGGAGGCCCCCGACCTGGGCCTCAGCGAAACCCTTCGCAAGGGCGTCGGGAGCGGCTCGTGCCACGACCGTGACGCGGGACCCACAGCAGAGCAAACACACTCGTTTTGAGGGCACGGGAGGCCTTCTGACAGCAGCCCCGCTTCCCTCAGCCGGGCCCCCGCCCTCAGTCCAACCCACCGGAGCCTGTGTTCGGAGTGCACCGAGCTGAACACCCGGCTCTCGGCGAGGTCGTGACGGCGACGCCGGCCTGCAGGCCAAACTCTCTGGGGGCGCCCTGAGCTGGGAGGCTCGCCCGAAACGGACGGGGGAAGCGCCGAGCCCCTGCCACGGGATTGCTTCAGGACGACGCATTGGCCCAGCCAGCCCCACTCGGTCCCGGGAAGAGAGAAGCGGCTCTGGCACCTAGAAGCACGGAGCAAGGCACCTAACCCTCAGCTCCTGGAACGCGCTTCCCGGAGGGGGCCCTTTCACCTCCCCATTCCCCAAAAGCACAACGCCTTCTCTCAGAGGCGGAGGAAAATGCGCACACGCTGCCGGCTTGGGCCTCCACTTCAGGGACCGGCGGGTGCCGCCAGCACGTCTGGGGCGACAGCGGGCTTCGTGGTGTCAAGGTCGACACACGCCCGGGCCTGGCAACCGAAGGAGACAGCTCCACCCTGGATTCCGTGCAACACGGTGCTGCCGGGAAAACGTGCGCCCAGGGAAAGACGAGTGCGAAGAGAAGCGGGGAGGAGAGAGGAAGGGCGCGCTTCGTGAGGCACGAGCGCACGGGCTGTGGGGCCGGCTTCTCCCGGGCCGGCGCCTCACCTCCTACACGGGGAAGCGGTTTGCTGACGCGCCGGGGGTTGGACCCCCTGAGGTCAAGCCCCCCGACCTCCCTGTGCGAAACAGGGCAGGGTGGAATGCCATCCCCGTCCACGTCCACACACACACGTCGCTCCACGGAGAAGGATGCCTTCTCAACGCTTAGCCCGGAAACCTCGAGTGTGCACCACAGCCTTACCTCCGAGAAGCAAGCCTGAAGCCGAGCTCCCTTCCGCGAGCAGGCCTCTTCCGCCCGAGAGAAAGCTTGGCCGCGACTGGGGTGGCGGAAGCCTCAGGGAGCCTGCGTGCCGGGCCTCAGGTCGGGCGCCGTCCTAGAAGGAGGCCCCCGACCTGGGCCTCAGCGAAGCCCTTCGCAAGGGCGTCGGGAGCGGCTCCTGCCACGACCGTTACGCGGGACCCACAGCAGAGCAAACACACTCGTTGTGAGGGCACGGGAGGCCTTCTGACAGCAGCCCCCCTTCCCTCAGCTGGGCGCCCGCCCTCAGTCGAACCCACCGGAGCCTGCGTTCGGAGTGCACCGAGCTGAAGACCCGGCTCTCGGCGAGGTCGTGACGGCGACGCCGGCCTGCAGGCCAAACTCTCAGGGGGCGCCCTGAGCTGGGAGGCTCGCCCGAAACGGACGGGGGAAGCGCCGAGCCCCTGCCACGGGATTGCTTCAGGACGACGCATTGGCCCAGCCAGCCCCACTCCGTCCCGGGAAGAGAGAAGCGGCTCTGGCACCTAGAAGCACGGAGCAAGGCACCCAACTCTCAGCGCTTGGAACGCGGTTCCCGGAAAGGGCCCTTTCACCTCCCAATTCCCCGAAAGCACAACACCTTCTCTCAGAGGCGGAGGAAGACGCGCACACGCTGCCGGCTTGGGCCTCCACTCCAGGGATCGGCGGGTGCCGCCAGCACGTCAGGGACGACAGCGGGCTTCGCGGTGTCAAGGTCGACACACGCCCAGGCCTGGCAACCGAACGAGACAGCTCCGCCATGGATTCCGTGCAACACGTGCTGCCGGGAAAATGTCCGCCCAGGGAAAGATGAGTGCGAAGAGAGAAGCGGGGAGGAGAGAGGCAGGGCGCGCTTCGTGAGGCACGAGCTCGCGGCCTGTGGGGCCGGCCTCTCCCGGGCCGGCGCCTCACGTCCTACACGGGGAAGCGGTTTGCTGACGCGCCGGGGGTTGGACCCCCTGAGGTCAAGCCCCCCGACCTCCCTGTGCGAAACAGGGCAGGGTGGAATGCCATCCCCGTCCACGTCCACACACACGTCGCTCCACGGAGAAGGATGCCTTCTCAACGCTTAGCCCGGAAACCTCGAGTGAGCACCACAGCCTTACCTCCGAGAAGCAAGCCTGAAGCCGAGCTCCCTTCCGCGAGCAGGCCTCTTTCGCCAAGAGAGAAAGCTTGGCCACGGCGGGGGTGGCGGAAGCCTCAGGGAGGCTGCGTGCCGGGCCTCAGGTCGGGGGCCGTCCTAGAAGGAGGCCCCCGACCTGGGCCTCAGCGAAACCCTTCGCAAGGGCGTCGGGAGCGGCTCGTGCCACGACCGTGACGCGGGACCCACAGCAGAGCAAACACACTCGTTTTGAGGGCACGGGAGGCCTTCTGACAGCAGCCCCGCTTCCCTCAGCCGGGCCCCCGCCCTCAGTCCAACCCACCGGAGCCTGTGTTCGGAGTGCACCGAGCTGAACACCCGGCTCTCGGCGAGGTCGTGACGGCGACGCCGGCCTGCAGGCCAAACTCTCTGGGGGCGCCCTGAGCTGGGAGGCTCGCCCGAAACGGACGGGGGAAGCGCCGAGCCCCTGCCACGGGATTGCTTCAGGACGACGCATTGGCCCAGCCAGCCCCACTCGGTCCCGGGAAGAGAGAAGCGGCTCTGGCACCTAGAAGCACGGAGCAAGGCACCCAACCCTCAGCTCCTGGAACGCGCTTCCCGGAGGGGGCCCTTTCACCTCCCCATTCCCCAAAAGCACAACGCCTTCTCTCAGAGGCGGAGGAAAATGCGCACACGCTGCCGGCTTGGGCCTCCACTTCAGGGACCGGCGGGTGCCGCCAGCACGTCTGGGGCGACAGCGGGCTTCGTGGTGTCAAGGTCGACACACGCCCGGGCCTGGCAACCGAAGGAGACAGCTCCACCCTGGATTCCGTGCAACACGGTGCTGCCGGGAAAACGTGCGCCCAGGGAAAGACGAGTGCGAAGAGAAGCGGGGAGGAGAGAGGAAGGGCGCGCTTCGTGAGGCACGAGCGCGCGGGCTGTGGGGCCGGCTTCTCCCGGGCCGGCGCCTCACCTCCTACACGGGGAAGCGGTTTGCTGACGCGCCGGGGGTTGGACCCCCTGAGGTCAAGCCCCCCGACCTCCCTGTGCGAAACAGGGCAGGGTGGAATGCCATCCCCGTCCACGTCCACACACACACGTCGCTCCACGGAGAAGGATGCCTTCTCAACGCTTAGCCCGGAAACCTCGAGTGTGCACCACAGCCTTACCTCCGAGAAGCAAGCCTGAAGCCGAGCTCCCTTCCGCGAGCAGGCCTCTTCCGCCCGAGAGAAAGCTTGGCCGCGACTGGGGTGGCGGAAGCCTCAGGGAGGCTGCGTGCCGGGCCTCAGGTCGGGCGCCGTCCTAGAAGGAGGCCCCCGACCTGGGCCTCAGCGAAGCCCTTCGCAAGGGCGTCGGGAGCGGCTCCTGCCACGACCGTTACGCGGGACCCACAGCAGAGCAAACACACTCGTTGTGAGGGCACGGGAGGCCTTCTGACAGCAGCGCCGCTTCCCTCAGCCGGGCGCCCGCCCTCAGTCGAACCCACCGGAGCCCGCGTTCGGAGTGCACCGAGCTGAACACCCGGCTCTCGGCGAGGTCGTGACGGCGACGCCGGCCTGCAGGCCAAACTCTCTGGGGGCGCCCTGAGCTGGGAGGCTCGCCCGAAACGGACGGGGGAAGCGCCGAGCCCCTGCCACGGGATTGCTTCAGGACGACGCATTGGCCCAGCCAGCCCCACTCCGTCCCGGGAAGAGAGAAGCGGCTCTGGCACCTAGAAGCACGGAGCAAGGCACCCAACCCTCAGCTCTTGGAACGCGGTTCCCGGAAAGGGCCCTTTCACCTCCCAATTCCCCGAAAGCACAACACCTTCTCTCAGAGGCGGAGGAAGACGCGCACACGCTGCCGGCTTGGGCCTCCACTCCAGGGACCGGCGGGTGCCGCCAGCACGTCAGGGACGACAGCGGGCTTCGCGGTGTCAAGGTCGACACACGCCCGGGCCTGGCAACCGAACGAGACAGCTCCGCCATGGATTCCGTGCAACACGTGCTGCCGGGAAAATGTCCGCCCAGGGAAAGATGAGTGCGAAGAGAGAAGCGGGGAGGAGAGAGGCAGGGCGCGCTTCGTGAGGCACGAGCTCGCGGCCTGTGGGGCCGGCCTCTCCCGGGCCGGCGCCTCACGTCCTATACGGGGAAGCGGTTTGCTGACGCGCCGGGGGTTGGACCCCCTGAGGTCAAGCCCCCCGACCTCCCTGTGCGAAACAGGGCAGGGTGGAATGCCATCCCCGTCCACGTCCACACACACGTCGCTCCACGGAGAAGGATGCCTTCTCAACGCTTAGCCCGGAAACCTCGAGTGAGCACCACAGCCTTACCTCCGAGAAGCAAGCCTGAAGCCGAGCTCCCTTCCGCGAGCAGGCCTCTTTCGCCAAGAGAGAAAGCTTGGCCACGGCGGGGGTGGCGGAAGCCTCAGGGAGGCTGCGTGCCGGGCCTCAGATCGGGGGCCGTCCTAGAAGGAGGCCCCCGACCTGGGCCTCAGCGAAGCCCTTCGCAAGGGCGTCGGGAGCGGCTCGTGCCACGACCGTGACACGGGACCCACAGCAGAGCAAACACACTCGTTGTGAGGGCACGGGAGGCCTTCTGACAGCAGCGCCGCTTCCCTCAGCCGGGCCCCCGCCCTCAGTCGAACCCACCGGAGCCTGCGTTCGTAGTGCACCGCGCTGAACACCCGGCTCTCGGCGAGGTCGTGACGGCGACGCCGGCCTGCCGGCCAAACTCTCTGGGGGCGCCCTGAGCTGGGAGGCTTGCCCGAAACGGACGGGGGAAGCGCCGAGCCCCTGCCACGGGATTGCTTCAGGACGACGCATTGGCCCAGCCAGCCCCACTCCGTCCCGGGAAGAGAGAAGCGGCTCTGGCACCTAGAAGCACGGAGCAAGGCACCCAACCCTCAGCTCTTGGAACGCGCTTCCCGGAGGGGGCCCTTTCACCTCCCCATTCCCCAAAAGCACAACACCTTCTCTCAGAGGCGGAGGAAGATGCGCACACGCTGCCGGCTTCGGCCCCAATCCAGGGACCGGCGGGTGCCGCCAGCACGTCCGGGGCAACAGCGGGCTTCGTGGTGTCAAGGTCGACACACGCCCGGGCCTGGCAACCGAAGGAGACAGCTCCGCCCTGGATTCCGTGCAACACGGTGCTGCCGGGAAAACGTCCGCCCAGGGAAAGATGAGTGCGAAGAGAGAAGCGGGGAGGAGAGAGGAAGGGCGCGCTTCGTGAGGCACGAGCTCGCGGGCTGTGGCCGGCCTCTCCCGGGCCGGCGCCTCACGTCCTACACGGGGAAGCGGTTTCCTGACGCGCCGGGGGTTGGATCCCCTGAGGTCAAGCCCCCCGACCTCCCTGTGCGAAACAGGGCAGGGTGGAATGCCATCCCCGTCCACGTCCACACACACACGTCGCTCCATGGAGAAGGATGCCTTCTCAACGCTTAGCCCGGAAACCTCGAGTGAGCACCACAGCCTTACCTCCGAGAAGCAAGCCTGAAGCCGAGCTCCCTTCCGCGAGCAGGCCTCTTTCGCCCGAGAGAAAGCTTGGCCGCGGCGGGGGTGGCGGCAGCCTCAGGGAGGCTGCGTGCCGGGCCTCAGGTCGGGCGCCGTCCTAGAAGGAGGCCCCTGACCTGGGCCTCAGCGAAGCCCTTTGCAAGGGCGTCGGGAGCGGCTTCTGCCACGACCGTGACGCGGGACCCACAGCAGAGCAAACACACTCGTTGTGAGGGCACGGGAGGCCTTCTGACAGCAGCCCCGCTTCCCTCAGCCGGGCGCCCGCCCTCAGTCGAACCCACCTGAGCCTGCGTTCGGAGTGCACCGAGCTGAACACCCGGCTCTCGGCGAGGTCGTGACGGCGACGCCGGCCTGCCGGCCAAACTCTCTGGGGGCGCCCTGAGCTGGGAGGCTTGCCCGAAACGGACGGGGGAAGCGCCGAGCCCCTGCCACGGGATTGCTTCAGGACGACGCATTGGCCCAGCCAGCCCCACTCCGTCCCGGGAAGAGAGAAGCGGCTCTGGCACCTAGAAGCACGGAGCAAGGCACCCAACCCTCAGCTCTTGGAACGCGCTTCCCGGAGGGGGCCTTTTCACCTCCCCATTCCCCAAAAGCACAACACCTTCTCTCAGAGGCGGAGGAAGATGCGCACACGCTGCCGGCTTCGGCCCCAATCCAGGGACCGGCGGGTGCCGCCAGCACGTCCGGGGCAACAGCGGGCTTCGTGGTGTCAAGGTCGACACACGCCCGGGCCTGGCAACCGAAGGAGACAGCTCCGCCCTGGATTCCGTGCAACACGGTGCTGCCGGGAAAACGTCCGCCCAGGGAAAGATGAGTGCGAAGAGAGAAGCGGGGAGGAGAGAGGAAGGGCGCGCTTCGTGAGGCACGAGCTCGCGGGCTGTGGCCGGCCTCTCCCGGGCCGGCGCCTCACGTCCTACACGGGGAAGCGGTTTGCTGACGCGCCGGGGGTTGGACCCCCTGAGGTCAAGCCCCCCGACCTCCCTGTGCGAAACAGGGCAGGGTGGAATGCCATCCCCGTCCACGTCCACACACACGTCGCTCCACGGAGAAGGATGCCTTGTCAACGCTTAGCCCGGAAACCTCGAGTGAGCACCACAGCCTTACCTCCGAGAAGCAAGCCTGAAGCCGAGCTCCCTTCCGCGAGCAGGCCTCTTTCGCCAAGAGAGAAAGCTTGGCCGTGTCGGGGGTGGCGGAAGCCTCAGGGAGGCTGCGTGCCGGGCCTCAGGTCGGGGGCCGTCCTAGAAGGAGGCCCCCGACCTGGGCCTCAGCGAAGCCCTTCGCAAGGGCGTCGGGAGCGGCTCCTGCCACGACCGTGACGCGGGACCCACAGCCGAGCAAATACACTCGTTGTGAGGGCACGGGAGGCCTTCTGACAGCAGCCCCGCTTCCCTCAGCCGGGCGCCCGCCCTCAGTCGAACCCACCGGAGCCTGCTTTCGGAGTGCACCGAGCTGAACACCCGGCTCTCGGCGAGGTCGTGACGGCGACGCCGGCCTGCAGGCCAAACTCTCTGGGGGCGCCCTGAGCTGGGAGGCTCGCCCGAAACGGACGGGGGAAGCGCCGAGCCCCTGCCACGGGATTGCTTCAGGACGACGCATTGGGCCAGCCAGCCCCACTCCGTCCCGGGAAGAGAGAAGCGGCTCTGGCACCTAGAAGCACGGAGCAAGGCACCCAACCCTCAGCTCCTGGAACGCGCTTCCCGGAGGGGGCCCTTTCACCTCCCCATTCCCCGAAAGCACAACGCCTTCTCTCAGAGGCGGAGGAAGACGCGCACACACTGCCGGATTGGGCCTTCACTCCAGGGACCGGCGGGTGCCGCCAGCACGTCCGGGGCGACAGCGGGCTTCGCGGTGTCAAGGTCGACACACGCCCGGGCCTGGCACCCGAAGGAGAAAGCTCAGCCCTGGATGCCGTGCAACACGGTGCTGCCGGGAAAACGTCCGCCCAGGGAAAGATGAGTGCGAAGAGAGAAGCGGGGAGGAGAGAGGCAGGGCGCACTTCGTGAGGCACGAGCTCGCGGGCTGTGGGGCCGGCCTCTCTCGGGCCGGCGCCTCACGTCCTACACGGGGAAGCGGTTTGCTGACGCGCCGGGGGTTGGACCCCCTGAGGTCAAGCCCCCCGACCTCCCTGTGCGAAACAAGGCAGGGTGGAATGCCATCCCCTTCCACGTCCACACACACGTCGCTCCACGGAGAAGGATGCCTTCGCAACGCTTAGCCCGGAAACCTCGGGTGAGCACGACAGCCTTACCTCCGAGAAGCAAGCCTGAAGCCGAGCTCCCTTCCGCAAGCAGGCCTCTTTCGCCCAGAGAGAAAGCTTGGCCGCGGCGGGGGTGGCGGAAGCCTCAGGGAGGCTGCGTGCTGGGCCTCAGGTCGGGGGCCGTCCTAGAAGGAGGGCCCCGACCTGGACCTCAGCGAAGCCCTTCGCAAGGGCGTCGGGAGCGGCTCCTGCCACGACCGTGACGCGGGACCCACAGCAGAGCAAACACACTCGTTGTGAGGGCACGGGAGGCCTTCTGACAGCAGCCCCGCTTCCCTCAGCCGGGCGCCCGCCCTCAGTCGAACCCACCGGAGCCTGCGTTCGGAGTGCACCGAGCTGAACACCCGGCTCTCGGCGAGGTCGTGACGGCGACGCCGGCCTGCCGGCCAAACTCTCTGGCGGCGCCCTGAGCTGGGAGGCTCACCCGAAACGGACGGGGGAAGCGCCGAGCCCCTGCCACGGGATTGCTTCAGGACGACGCATTGGCCCAGCCAGCCCCACTCCGTCCCGGGAAGAGAGAAGCGGCTCTGGCACCTAGAAGCACGGAGCAAGGCACCCAACCCTCAGCTCTTGGAACGCGCTTCCCGGCGGGGGCCTTTTCACCTCCCAATTCCCCGAAAGCACAACTCCTTCTCTCAGAGGCGGAGGAAGATGCGCACACGCTGCCGGCTTCGGCCTCCAATCCAGGGACCGGCGGGTGCCGCCAGCACGTCCGGGGCAACAGCGGGCTTCGTGGTGTCAAGGTCGACACACGCCCGGGCCTGGCAACCGAAGGAGACAGCTCCGCCCTGGATTCCATGCAACACGGTGCTGCCGGGAAAACGTCCGCCCAGGGAAAGATGAGTGCGAAGAGAGAAGCGGGGAGGAGAGAGGAAGGGCGCGCTTCGTGAGGCACGAGCGCCCGGGCTGTGTGGCCGGTGTCTCCCGGGCCGGCGCATCACGTCCTACACGGGGAAGCGGTTTGCTGATGCGCCGGGGGTTGGACACCCTGCGGTCAAGCCCCCCGACCTCCCTGTGCGAAACAGGGCAGGGTGGAATGCCATCCCCGTCCACGTCCACACACACGTCGCTCCACGGAGAAGGATGCCTTCTCAACGCTTAGCACGGAAACCTCGAGTGAGCACCACAGCCTTACCTCCGAGAAGCAAGCCTGAAGCCGAGCTCCCTTCCGCGAGCAGGCCTTTTCGCCCGAGAGAAAGCTTGGCCGCGGCGAGGGTGGCGGAAGCATCAGGGAGGCTGCGTGCCGGGCCTCAGGTCGGGGGCCGTCCTAGAAGAAGGCCCCGACCTGGGCCTCAGCGAAGCCCTTTGCAAGGGCGTCGGGAGCGGCTCCTGCCACGACCGTTACGCGGGACCCACAGCAGAGCAAACACACTCCTTGTGAGGGCACGGGAGGCCTTCTGACAGCAGCCCCGCTTCCATCAGCCGGGCGCCCGCCGTCAGTCGAACCCACCGGAGCCTGCGTTCGGAGTGCACCGAGCTCAACACCCGGCTCTCGGCGAGGTCGTGACGGCGACGCCGGCCTGCAGGCCAAACTCTCTGGGGGCGCCCTGAGCTGGGAGGCTCGCCCGAAACGGGCGGGGGAAGCGCCGAGCCCCTGCCACGGGATTGCTTCAGGACGACGCATTGGCCCAGCCAGCCCCACTCCGTCCCGGGAAGAGAGAAGCGGCTCTGGCACCTAGAAGCACGGAGCAAGTCACCCAACCCTCAGCTCTTGGAACGCGCTTCCCGGAGGGGGCCCTTTCACCTCCCCATTCCCTGAAAGCACAACGCCTTCTCTCAGAGGCGGAGGAAGACGCGCACACGCTGCCGGCTTGGGCCTCCACTCCAGGGACCGGCGGGTGCCGCCAGCACGTCCGGGGCGACAGCGGGCTTCGCGGTGTCAAGGTCGACACACGCCCGGGCCTGGCACCCGAAGGAGAAAGCTCAGCCCTGGATGCCGTGCAACACGGTGCTGCCGGGAAAACGTCCGCCCAGGGAAAGATGAGTGCGAAGAGAGAAGCGGGGAGGAGAGAGGCAGGGCGCGCTTCGTGAGGCACGAGCGCCCGGGCTGTGGGGCCGGCCTCTCCCGGGCCGGCGCCTCACGTCCTACACGGGGAAGCGGTTTGCTGACGCGCCGGGGGTTGGACCCCCTGAGGTCAAGCCCCCCGACCTCCCTGTGCGAAACAGGGCAGGGTGGAATGCCAACCCCGTCCACGTCCACACACACGTCGCTCCACGGAGAAGGATGCCTTCTCAACGCTTAGCCCGGAAACCTCGAGTGAGCACCCCAGCCTTACCTCCGAGAAGCAAGCCTGAAGCCGAGCTCCCTTCCGCAAGCAGGCCTCTTTTGCCCAGAGAGAAAGCTTGGCCGCGGCGGGGGTGGCGGCAGCCTCAGGGAGGCTGCGTGCCAGGCCTCAGATCGGGGGCCGTCCTAGAAGGAGGCCCCCGACCTGGGCTTCAGCGAAGCCCTTCGCAAGGGCATCGGGAGCGGCTCGTGCCACGACCGTGACGCGGGACCCACAGCAGAGCAAACACACTCGTTGTGAGGGCACGGGAGGCCTTCTGACAGCAGCCCCGCATCCCTCAGCCGGGCGTCCGCCCTCAGTCGAACCCACCGGCGCCTGCGTTCGGAGTGCACCGAGCTGAAGACCCGGCTCTCGGCGAGGTCATGACGGCGACGCCGGCCTGCAGGCCAAACTCTCTGGGGGCGCCCTGAGCTGGGAGGCTCGCCCGAAACGGGCGGGGGAAGCGCCGAGCCCCTGCCACGGGATTGCTTCAGGACGACGCATTGGCCCAGCCAGCCAAACTCCGTCCCGGGAAGAGAGAATCGGCTCTGGCACCTAGAAGCACGGAGCAAGGCACCCAACCCTCAGCTCCTGGAACGCGCTTCCCGGAGGGGGCCCTTTCACCTCCCCATTCCCCGAAAGCACAACGCCTTCTCTCAGAGGCGGAGGAAGACGCGCACACGCTGCCGGCTTGGGCCTCCACTCCAGGGACCGGCGGGTGCCGCCAGCACGTCCGGGGCGACAGCGGGCTTCGCGGTGTCAAGGTTGACACACGCCCGGGCCTGGCACCCGAAGGAGACAGCTCCGCCCTGGATGCCGTGCAACACGGTGCTGCCGGGAAAACGTCCGCCCAGGGAAAGATGAGTGCGAAGAGAGAAGCGGGGAGGAGAGAGGAAGGGCGCGCTTCGTGAGGCACGAGCGCGCGGGCTGTGGGGCCGGCTTCTCCCGGGCCGGCGCCTCACCTCCTACACGGGGAAGCAGTTTGCTGACGCGCCGGGGGTTGGACCCCCTGAGGTCAAGCCCCCCGACCTCCCTGTGCGAAACAGGGCAGGGTGGAATGCCATCCCCGTCCACGTCCACACACACACGTCGCTCCACGGAGAAGGATGCCTTCTCAACGCTTAGCCCGGAAACCTCGAGTGAGCACCACAGCCTTACCTCCGAGAAGCAAGCCTGAAGCCGAGCTCCCTTCCGCAAGCAGGCCTCTTTCGCCCAGAGAGAAAGCTTGGCCGCGGCGGGGGTGGCGGAAGCCTCAGGGAGGCTGCGTGCCGGGCCTCAGGTCGGGCGCCGTCCTAGAAGGAGGCCCCCGACCTGGGCCTCAGCGAAGCCCTTCGCAAGGGCGTCGGGAGCGGCTTCTGCCACGACCGTGACGCGGGACCCACAGCAGAGCAAACACACTCGTTGTGAGGGCACGGGAGGCCTTCTGACAGCAGCCCCGCTTCCCTCAGCCGGGCGCCCGCCCTCAGTTGAACCCACCGGAGCCTGCGTTCGGAGTGCACCGAGCTCAACACCCGGCTCTCGGTGAGGACGTGAAGGCGACGCCAGCCTGCCGGCCAAACTCTCTGGGGGAGCCCTGAGCTGGGAGGCTCGCCCGAAACGGACGGGGGAAGCGCCGAGCCCCTGCCACGGGATTGCTTCAGGACGACGCATTGGCCCAGCCAGTCCCACTCAGTCCCGGGAAGAGAGAAGCGGCTCTGGCACCTAGAAGCACGGAGCAAGGCACCCAACCCTCAGCTCCTGGAACGCGCTTCCCGGAGGGGGCCCTTTCACCTCCCCATTCCCCAAAAGCACAACGCCTTCTCTCAGAGGCAGAGGAAGACGCGCACACGCTGCCGGCTTGGGCCTCCACTTCAGGGACCGGCGGGTGCCGCCAGCACATCCGGGGCGCCAGCGGGCTTCGCGGTGTCAAGGTCGACACACGCCCGGGCCTGGCAACCGACGGAGACAGCTCCGCCCTGGATTCCGTGCAACACGGTGCTGCCGGAAAACGTCCGCCCAGGGAAAGATGAGTGCGAAGAGAGAAGCGGGGAGGAGAGAGGCAGGGCGCGCTTCGTGAGGCACGACCTCGCGTGCTGTGGGGCCGGCCTCTCCCGGGCCGGCGCATCACGTCCTACACGGGGAAGCGGTTTGCTGACGCGCCGGGGGTTGGACCCCCTGAGGTCAAGCCCCCCGACCTCCCTGTGCGAAACAAGGCAGGGTGGAATGCCATCCCCTTCCACGTCCACACACACGTTGCTCCACGGAGAAGGATGCCTTCTCAACGGTTAGCCCGGAAACCTCGAGGGAGCACCACAGCCTTACCTCCGAGAAGCAAGCCTGAAGCCGAGCTCCCTTCCGCGAGCAGGCCTCTTTTGCACGAGAGAAAGCTTGGCCGCGGCGGGGGTGGCGGAAGCCTCAGGGAGGCTGCGTGCCGGGCCTCAGGTCGGGGGCCGTCCTAGAAGGAGGCCCCCGACCTGGACTTCAGCGAAGCCCTTCGCAAGGGCGTCGGGAGCGGCTCCTGCCACGACCGTGACGCGGGACCCACAGCAGAGCAAACACACTCGTTGTGAGGGCACGGGAGGCCTTCTGACAGCAGCCCCGCTTCCCTCAGCCGGGCGCCCTCCCTCAGTCGAACCTACCGGAGCCTGCGTTCGGAGTGCACCGCGCTGAACACCCGGCTCTCGGCGAGGTCGTGACGGCGACGCCGGCCTGCAGGACAAACTCTCTGGGGGCGCCCTGAGCTGGGAGGCTCGCCCGAAACGGACGGGGGAAGCGCCGAGCCCCTGCCACGGGATTGCTTCAGGACGACGCATTGGCCCAGCCAGCCCCACTCCGTCCCGGGAAGAGAGAAGCGGCTCTGGCACCTAGAAGCACGGAGCAAGGCACCCAACCCTCAGCTCTTGGAACGCGGTTCCCGGAGGGGGCCCTTTCACCTCACCATACCCCGAAAGCACAACGCCTTCTCTCAGAGGCGGAGGAAGATGCACACACGCTGCCGGCTTCGGCCTCCAATCCAGGGACCGTCGGGTGCCACCAGCACGTCCGGGGCAACAGCGGGCTTCGTGGTGTCAAGGTCGACACACGCCCGGGCCTGGCAACCGAAGGAGACAGCTCCGCCCTGGATTCCGTGCAACACGGTGCTGCCGGGAAAACGTCTGCCCAGGGAAAGATGAGTGCGAAGAGAGAAGCGGGGAGGAGAGAGGAAGGGCACGCTTCGTGAGGCACGAGCTCGCAGACTGTGGCCGGCCTCTCCCGGGCCGGCGCCTCACGTCCTACACGGGGAAGCGGTTTGCTGTCGCGGCGGGGGTTGGACCCCCTGAGGTCAAGCCCCCCGACCTCCCTGTGCGAAACAGGGCAGAGTGGAATGCCATCCCCTTCCACGTCCACACACACGTCGCTCCACGGAGAAGGATGCCTTCTCAACGCTTAGCCCGGAAACCTCGAGTGAGCACCACAGCCTTACCTCCGAGAAGCAAGCCTGAAGCCGAGCTCCCTTCCGCGAGCAGGCCTCTTTCGCCAAGAGACAAACCTGGCCGTGGCGGGGGTGGCGGAAGCCTCAGGGAGGCTGCGTGCCGGGCCTCAGGTCGGGGGCCGTCCTAGAAGGAGGCCCCCGCCATGGGCCTCAGCGAAGCCCTTCGCAAGGGCGTCGGGAGCGGCTCCTGCCACGACCGTGACGCGGGACCCACAGCCGAGCAAATACACTCGTTGTGAGGGCACGGGAGGCCTTCTGACAGCAGCCCCGCTTCCCTCAGCCGGGCGCCCGCCCTCAGTCGAACCCACCAGAGCCTGCGTTCGGAGTGCACCGAGCTGAAGACCCGGCTCTCGGCGGGGTCGTGACGGTGACGCCGGCCTGCAGGCCAAACTCTCTGGGGGCGCCCTGAGCTGGGAGGCTCGCCCGAAACGGACGGGGGAAGCGCCGAGCCCCTGCCAGGGGATTGCTTCAGGACGACGCATTGGGCCAGCCAGCCCCACTCCGTCCCGGGAAGAGAGAAGCGGCTCTGGCACCTAGAAGCCCGGAGCAAGGCACCCAACCCTCAGCTCCTGGAACGCGCTTCCCGGAGGGGGCCCTTTCACCTCCCCATTCCCCGAAAGCACAACGCCTTCTCTCAGAGGCGGAGGAAGACGCGCACACACTGCCGGATTGGGCCTCCACTCCAGGGACCGGCGGGTGCCGCCAGCACGTCCGGGGCAACAACGGGCTTCGCGGTGTCAAGGTCGACACACGCCCGGGCCTGGCACCCGAAGGAGACAGCTCCGCCCTGGATGCCGTGCAACACGGTGCTGCCGGGAAAACGTCCGCCCAGGGAAAGATGAGTGCGAAGAGAGAAGCGGGGAGGAGAGAGGCAGGGCGCGCTTCGTGAGGCACGATTGCCCGGGCTGTGCGGCCGGCCTCTCCCGGACGGCGCATCACCTCCTACACGGGAAAGCGGTTTGCTGACGCGCCGGGGGTTGGACCCCCTGAGGTCAAGCCCCCCGACCTCCCTGTGCGAAACAGGGTAGGGTGGAATGCCAACCCCGTCCATGTCCACACACACGTCGCTCCACGGAGAAGGATGCCTTCTCAACGCTTAGCCCGGAAACCTCGAGTGAGCACGACAGCCTTACCTCCGAGAAGCAAGCCTGAAGCCGAGCTCCCTTCCGCAAGCAGGCCTCTTTCGCCCAGAGAGAAAGGTTGGCCGCGGCGGGGGTGGCGGCAGCCTCAGGGAGGCTGCGTGCCGGGCCTCAGGTCGGGCGCCGTCCTAGAAGGAGGCCCCCGACCTGGACCTCAGCGAAGCCCTTCGCAAGGGCGTCGGGAGCGGCTCCTGCCACGACCGTGACGCGGGACCCACAGCAGAGCAAACACACTCGTTGTGAGGGCACGGGAGGCCTTCTGACAGCAGCCCCGCTTCCCTCAGCCGGGCGCCCTCCCTCAGTCGAACCCACCGGAGCCTGCGTTCGTAGTGCACCGCGCTGAAAACCCGGCTCTCGGCGAGGTCGTGACGGCGACGCCGGCCTGCCGGCCAAAATCTCTGGGGGCGCCCTGAGCTGGGAGGCTCGCCCGAAACGGACGGGGGAAGCGCCGAGCCCCTGCCAAGGAATTGCTTCAGGACGACGCATTGGCCCAGCCAGCCCCACTCCGTCCCGGGAAGAGAGAAGCGGCTCTGGCACCTAGAAGCACGGAGCAAGGCACCCAACCCTCAGCTCTTGGAACGCGGTTCCCGGAGGGGGCCCTTTCACCTCCCCATACCCCGAAAGCACAACGCCTTCTCTCAGAGGCGGAGGAAGATGCGCACACGCTGCCGGCTTCGGCCTCCAATCCAGGGACCGGCGGGTGCCGCCAGCACGTCCGGGGCGCCAGCGGGCTTCGCGGTGTCAAGGTCGACACACGCCCGGGCCTGGCAACCGAAGGAGACAGCTCCGCCCTGGATTCCGTGCAACACGGTGCTGCCGGAAAACGTCCGCCCAGGGAAAGATGAGTGCGAAGAGAGAAGCGGGGAGGAGTGAGGCAGGGCGCGCTTCGTGAGGCACGACCTCGCGGGCTGTGGGGCCGGCCTCTCCCGGGCCGGCGCATCACGTCCTACACGGGGAAGCGGTTTGCTGACGCGCCGGGGGTTGGACCCCCTGAGGTCAAGCCCCCCGACCTCCCTGTGCGAAACAGGGCAGGGTGGAATGCCATCCCCGTCCACGTCCACACACACACGTCGCTCCACGGAGAAGGATGCCTTCTCAACGCTTAGCCCGGAAACCTCGAGTGAGCACCACAGCCTTACCTCCGAGAAGCCAGCCTGAAGCCGAGCTCCCTTCCGCGAGCAGGCCTCTTCCGCCCGAGAGAAAGCTTGGCCGCGGCTGGGGTGGCGGAAGCCTCAGGGAGGCTGCGTGCCGGGCCTCAGGTCGGGGGCCTTCCTAGAAGGAGGCCCCCGACATGGGCCTCAGCGAAGCCCTTCGCAAGGGCGTCGGGAGCGGCTCGTGCCACGACCGTGACGCGGCACCCACAGCAGAGCAAACACACTCGTTGTGAGGGCACGGGAGGCCTTCTGACAGCAGCCCCGCTTCCCTCAGCCGGGCGCCCGCCCTCAGTCGAACCCACCGGAGCCTGCGTTCGGAGTGCACCGAGCTCAACACCCGGCTCTCGGCGAGGTCGTGACGGCGACGCCGGCCTGCCGGCCAAACTCTCTGGGGGCGCCCTGAGCTGGGAGGCTCGCCCGAAACGGACGGGGGAAGCGCCGAGCCCCTGCCACGGGATTGCTTCAGGACGACGCATTGGCCCAGCCAGCCCCACTCCGTCCCGGGAAGAGAGAAGCGGCTCTGGCACCTAGAAGCACGGAGCAAGGCACCCAACCCTCAGCTCTTGGAACGCGCTTCCCGGAGGGGGCCCTTTCACCTCCCCATTCCCCGAAAGCACAACGCCTTCTCTCAGAGGCGGAGGAAGATGCGCACACGCTGCCGGCTTCGGCCTCCAATCCAGGGACCGGCGGGTGCCGCCAGCACGTCCGGGGCAACAGCGGGCTTCGTGGTGTCAAGGTCGACACATGCCCGGGCCTGGCAACCGAAGGAGACAGCTCCGCCCTGGATGCCGTGCAACACGGTGCTGCCGGGAAAACGTCCGCCCAGGGAAAGATGAGTGCGAAGAGAGAAGCGGGGAGGAAAGAGGCAGGGCGCGCTACGTGAGACACGAGCGCTCGGGCTGTGGGGCCGGCCTCTCCCGGGCCGGCGCCTCATGTCCTACACGGGGAAGCAGTTTGCTGACGCGCCGGGGGTTGGACCCCCTGAGGTCAAGCCCCCCGACCTCCCCGTGCGAAACAAGGCAGGGTGGAATGCCATCCCCGTCCACGTCCACACACACGTCGCTCCATGGAGAAGGATGCCTTCTCAACGCTTAGCCCGGAAGCCTCGAGTGAGCACCACAGCCTTACCTCCGAGAAGCAAGCCTGAAGCCGAGCTCCCTTCCGCGAGCAGGCCTCTTTCGCCCGAGAGAAAGCTTGGCCGCGGCGGGGGTGGCGGAAGCCTCAGGGAGGCTTCGAGGCGGGCCTCAGGTCGGGGGCCGTCCTACAAGGAGGCCCCCGACCTGGGCCTCAGCGAAGCCCTTCGCAAGGGCGTCGGGAGCGGCTCCTGCCACGACCGTGACGCGGGACCCACAGCAGAGCAAACACACTCGTTGTGAGGGCACGGGAGGCCTTCTGACAGCAGCCCCGCTTCCATCAGCCGGGCGCCCACCGTCAGTCGAACCCACCGGAGCCTGCGTTCGGAGTGCACCGAGCTGAACACCCGGCTCTCGGCGAGGTCGTGACGGCGACGCGGGCCTGCAGGCCAAACTCTCTGGCGTCGCCCTGAGCTGGGAGGCTCGCCCGAAAAGGACGGGGGAAGCGCCGAGCCCCTGCCACGGGAGTGCTGCAGGACGACGCATTGGCCCAGCCAGCCCCACTCCGTCCCGGGAAGTGAGAAGCGGCTCTGGCACCTAGAAGCACGGAGCAAGTCACCCAACCCTCAGCTCTTGGAACGCGCTTCCCGGAGGGGGCCCTTTCACCTCCCCATTCCCCGAAAGCACAACGCCTTCTCTCAGAGGCGGAGGAAGTCGCGCACACACTGCCGGCTTGGGCCTCCACTCCAGGGACCGGCGGGTGCCGCCAGCACGTCCGGGGCGACAGCGGGCTTCGCGGTGTCAAGGTCGACACACGCCCTGGCCTGGCAACCGAAGGAGACAGCTTCGCCCTGGATGCCGTGCAACACGGTGCTGCCGGGAAAACGTCCGCCCAGGGAAAGATGAGTGCGAAGAGAGAAGCGGGGAGGAGAGAGGCAGGGCGCACTTCGTGAGGCACGAGCGCTCGGGCTGTGGGGCCGGCCTCTCCCGGGACGGCGCCTCACGTCCTACACGGGGATGCGGTTTGCTGACGCGCCGGGGGTTGGACCCCTGAGGTCAAGCCCCCCGACCTCCCTGTGCGAAACAGGGCAGGGTGGAATGCCAACCCCGTCCACGTCCACACACACGTCGCTCCACGGAGAAGGATGCCTTCTCAACGCTTAGCCCGGAAACCTCGAGTGAGCACCCCAGCCTTACCTCCGAGAAGCAAGCCTGAAGCCGAGCTCCCTTCCGCAAGCAGGCCTCTTTCGCCCAGAGAGAAAGCTTGGCCGCGGCGGGGGTGGCGGCAGCCTCAGGGAGGCTGCGTGCCGGGCCTCAGATCGGGGGCCGTCCTAGAAGGAGGCCCCCGACCTGGGCCTCAGCGAAGCCCTTCGCAAGGGCATCGGGAGCGGCTCCTGCCATGACCGTGACGCGGGACCCACAGCAGAGCAAACACACTCGTTGTGAGGGCACGGGAGGCCTTCTGACAGCAGCCCCGCTTCCCTCAGCCGGGCGCCCGCCCTCAGTCGAACCCAACGGCGCCTGCGTTCGGAGTGCACTGAGCTCAACACCCGGCTCTCGGCGAGGTCGTGACGGCGACGCCGGCCTGCAGGACAAACTCTCTGGGGGCGCCCTGACTGGGAGGCTCGCCCGAAACGGACGGGGGAAGCGCCGAGCCCCTGCCACGGGATTGCTTCAGGACGACGCATTGGCCCAGCCAGCCAAACTCCGTCCCGGGAAGAGAGAAGCGGCTCTGGCACCTAGAAGCACGGAGCAAGGCACCCAACCCTCAGCTCCTGGAACGCGCTCCCCGGAGGGGGCCCTTTCACCTCCCCATTCCCCGAGAGCACAACGCCTTCTCTCAGAGGCGGAGGAAGACGCGCACACGCTGCCGGCTTGGGCCTCCACTCCAGGGACCGGCGGGTGCCGCCAGCACGTCCGGGGCGACAGCGGGCTTCGCGGTGTCAAGGTTGACACACGCCCGGGCCTGGCACCCGAAGGAGACAGCTCCGCCCTGGATGCCGTGCAACACGGTGCTGCCGGGAAAACGTCCGCCCAGGGAAAGATGAGTGCGAAGAGAGAAGCGGGGAGGAGAGAGGAAGGGCGCGCTTCGTGAGGCACGAGCGTGTGGGCTGTGGGGCCGGCCTCTCCCGGGCCGGCGCTTCACCTCCTACACGGGGAAGCGGTTTGCTGACGCGCCGGGGGTTGGACCCCCTGAGGTCAAGCCCCCCGACCTCCCTGTGCGAAACAGGGCAGGGTGGAATGCCATCCCCGTCCACGTCCACACACACGTCGCTCCACGGAGAAGGATGCCTTGTCAACGCTTAGCCCGGAAACCTCGAGTGAGCACCACAGCCTTACCTCCGAGAAGCAAGCCTGAAGCCGAGCTCCCTTCCGCGAGCAGGCCTCTTTCGCCAAGAGAGAAAGCTTGGCCGTGGCGGGGGTGGCGGAAGCCTCAGGGAGGCTGCGTGCCGGGCCTCAGGTCGGGGGCCGTCCTAGAAGGAGGCCCCCGACCTGGGCCTCAGCGAAGCCCTTCGCAAGGGCGTCGGGAGCGGCTCCTGCCACGACCGTGACGCGGGACCCACAGCCGAGCAAATACACTCGTTGTGAGGGCACGGGAGGCCTTCTGACAGCAGCCCCGCTTCCCTCAGCCGGGCGCCCGCCCTCAGTCGAACCCACCGGAGCCTGCTTTCGGAGTGCACCGAGCTGAACACCCGGCTCTCGGCGAGGTCGTGACGGCGACGCCGGCCTGCAGGCCAAACTCTCTGGGGGCGCCCTGAGCTGGGAGGCTCGCCCGAAACGGACGGGGGAAGCGCCGAGCCCCTGCCACGGGATTGCTTCAGGACGACGCATTGGGCCAGCCAGCCCCACTCCGTCCCGGGAAGAGAGAAGCGGCTCTGGCACCTAGAAGCACGGAGCAAGGCACCCAACCCTCAGCTCCTGGAACGCGCTTCCCGGAGGGGGCCCTTTCACCTCCCCATTCCCCGAAAGCACAACGCCTTCTCTCAGAGGCGGAGGAAGACGCGCACACACTGCCGGATTGGGCCTCCACTCCAGGGACCGGCGGGTGCCGCCAGCACGTCCGGGGCGACAGCGGGCTTCGCGGTGTCAAGGTCGACACACGCCCGGGCCTGGCACCCGAAGGAGAAAGCTCAGCCCTGGATGCCGTGCAACACGGTGCTGCCGGGAAAACGTCCGCCCAGGGAAAGATGAGTGCGAAGAGAGAAGCGGGGAGGAGAGAGGCAGGGCGCACTTCGTGAGGCACGAGCTCGCGGGCTGTGGGGCCGGCCTCTCTCGGGCCGGCGCCTCACGTCCTACACGGGGAAGCGGTTTGCTGACGCGCCGGGGGTTGGACCCCCTGAGGTCAAGCCCCCCGACCTCCCTGTGCGAAACAAGGCAGGGTGGAATGCCATCCCCTTCCACGTCCACACACACGTCGCTCCACGGAGAAGGATGCCTTCGCAACGCTTAGCCCGGAAACCTCGAGTGAGCACGACAGCCTTACCTCCGAGAAGCAAGCCTGAAGCCGAGCTCCCTTCCGCAAGCAGGCCTCTTTCGCCCAGAGAGAAAGCTTGGCCGCGGCGGGGGTGGCGGAAGCCTCAGGGAGGCTGCGTGCTGGGCCTCAGGTCGGGGGCCGTCCTAGAAGGAGGGCCCCGACCTGGACCTCAGCGAAGCCCTTCGCAAGGGCGTCGGGAGCGGCTCCTGCCACGAACGTGACGCGGGACCCACAGCAGAGCAAACACACTCGTTGTGAGGGCACGGGAGGCCTTCTGACAGCAGCCCCGCTTCCCTCAGCCGGGCGCCCGCCCTCAGTCGAACCCACCGGAGCCTGCGTTCGGAGTGCACCGAGCTGAACACCCGGCTCTCGGCGAGGTCGTGACGGCGACGCCGGCCTGCCGGCCAAACTCTCTGGCGGCGCCCTGAGCTGGGAGGCTCGCCCGAAACGGACGGGGGAAGCGCCGAGCCCCTGCCACGGGATTGCTTCAGGACGACGCATTGGCCCAGCCAGCCCCACTCCGTCCCGGGAAGAGAGAAGCGGCTCTGGCACCTAGAAGCACGGAGCAAGGCACCCAACCCTCAGCTCTTGGAACGCGCTTCCCGGCGGGGGCCTTTTCACCTCCCAATTCCCCGAAAGCACAACTCCTTCTCTCAGAGGCGGAGGAAGATGCGCACACGCTGCCGGCTTCGGCCTCCAATCCAGGGACCGGCGGGTGCCGCCAGCACGTCCGGGGCAACAGCGGGCTTCGTGGTGTCAAGGTCGACACACGCCCGGGCCTGGCAACCGAAGGAGACAGCTCCGCCCTGGATTCCGTGCAACACGGTGCTGCCGGGAAAACGTCCGCCCAGGGAAAGATGAGTGCGAAGAGAGAAGCGGGGAGGAGAGAGGAAGGGCGCGCTTCGTGAGGCACGAGCGCCCGGGCTGTGTGGCCGGTGTCTCCCGGGCCGGCGCATCACGTCCTACACGGGGAAGCGGTTTGCTGATGCGCCGGGGGTTGGACACCCTGCGGTCAAGCCCCCCGACCTCCCTGTGCGAAACAGGGCAGGGTGGAATGCCATCCCCGTCCACGTCCACACACACGTCGCTCCACGGAGAAGGATGCCTTCTCAACGCTTAGCACGGAAACCTCGAGTGAGCACCACAGCCTTACCTCCGAGAAGCAAGCCTGAAGCCGAGCTCCCTTCCGCGAGCAGGCCTTTTCGCCCGAGAGAAAGCTTGGCCGCGGCGGGGGTGGCGGAAGCCTCAGGGAGGCTGCGTGCCGGGCCTCAGGTCGGGGGCCGTCCTAGAAGAAGGCCCCGACCTGGGCCTCAGCGAAGCCCTTTGCAAGGGCGTCGGGAGCGGCTCCTGCCACGACCGTGACGCGGGACCCACAGCAGAGCAAACACACTCCTTGTGAGGGCACGGGAGGCCTTCTGACAGCAGCCCCGCTTCCATCAGCCGGGCGCCCGCCGTCAGTCGAACCCACCGGAGCCTGCGTTCGGAGTGCACCGAGCTCAACACCCGGCTCTCGGCGAGGTCGTGACGGCGACGCCGGCCTGCAGGCCAAACTCTCTGGGGGCGCCCTGAGCTGGGAGGCTCGCCCGAAACGGGCGGGGGAAGCGCCGAGCCCCTGCCACGGGATTGCTTCAGGACGACGCATTGGCCCAGCCAGCCCCACTCCGTCCCGGGAAGAGAGAAGCGGCTCTGGCACCTAGAAGCACGGAGCAAGTCACCCAACCCTCAGCTCTTGGAACGCGCTTCCCGGAGGGGGCCCTTTCACCTCCCCATTCCCTGAAAGCACAACGCCTTCTCTCAGAAGCGGAGGAAGACGCGCACACGCTGCCGGCTTGGGCCTCCACTCCAGGGACCGGCGGGTGCCGCCAGCACGTCCGGGGCGACAGCGGGCTTCGCGGTGTCAAGGTCGACACACGCCCGGGCCTGGCACCCGAAGGAGAAAGCTCAGCCCTGGATGCCGTGCAACACGGTGCTGCCGGGAAAACGTCCGCCCAGGGAAAGATGAGTGCGAAGAGAGAAGCGGGGAGGAGAGAGGCAGGGCGCGCTTCGTGAGGCACGAGCGCCCGGGCTGTGGGGCCGGCCTCTCCCGGGCCGGCGCCTCACGTCCTACACGGGGAAGTGGTTTGCTGACGCGCCGGGGGTTGGACCCCCTGAGGTCAAGCCCCCCGACCTCCCTGTGCGAAACAGGGCAGGGTGGAATGCCAACCCCGTCCACGTCCACACACACGTCGCTCCACGGAGAAGGATGCCTTCTCAACGCTTAGCCCGGAAACCTCGAGTGAGCACCCCAGCCTTACCTCCGAGAAGCAAGCCTGAAGTCGAGCTCCCTTCCGCAAGCAGGCCTCTTTTGCCCAGAGAGAAAGCTTGGCCGCGGCGGGGGTGGCGGCAGCCTCAGGGAGGCTGCGTGCCAGGCCTCAGATCGGGGGCCGTCCTAGAAGGAGGCCCCCGACCTGGGCTTCAGCGAAGCCCTTCGCAAGGGCATCGGGAGCGGCTCGTGCCACGACCGTGACGCGGGACCCACAGCAGAGCAAACACACTCGTTGTGAGGGCACGGGAGGCCTTCTGACAGCAGCCCCGCATCCCTCAGCCGGGCGTCCGCCCTCAGTCGAACCCACCGGCGCCTGCGTTCGGAGTGCACCGAGCTGAAGACCCGGCTCTCGGCGAGGTCGTGACGGCGACGCCGGCCTGCAGGCCAAACTCTCTGGGGGCGCCCTGAGCTGGGAGGCTCGCCCGAAACGGGCGGGGGAAGCGCCGAGCCCCTGCCACGGGATTGCTTCAGGACGACGCATTGGCCCAGCCAGCCAAACTCCGTCCCGGGAAGAGAGAATCGGCTCTGGCACCTAGAAGCACGGAGCAAGGCACCTAACCCTCAGCTCCTGGAACGTGCTTCCCGGAGGGGGCCCTTTCACCTCCCCATTCCCCGAAAGCACAACGCCTTCTCTCAGAGGCGGAGGAAGACGCGCACACGCTGCCGGCTTGGGCCTCCACTCCAGGGACCGGCGGGTGCCGCCAGCACGTCCGGGGCGACAGCGGGCTTCGCGGTGTCAAGGGTGACACACGCCCGGGCCTGGCACCCGAAGGAGACAGCTCCGCCCTGGATGCCGTGCAACACGGTGCTGCCGGGAAAACGTCCGCCCAGGGAAAGATGAGTGCGAAGAGAGAAGCGGGGAGGAGAGAGGAAGGGCGCGCTTCGTGAGGCACGAGCGCGCGGGCTGTGGGGCCGGCTTCTCCCGGGCCGGCGCCTCACCTCCTACACGGGGAAGCAGTTTGCTGACGCGCCGGGGGTTGGACCCCCTGAGGTCAAGCCCCCCGACCTCCCTGTGCGAAACAGGGCAGGGTGGAATGCCATCCCCGTCCACGTCCACACACACACGTCGCTCCACGGAGAAGGATGCCTTCTCAACGCTTAGCCCGGAATCCTCGAGTGAGCACCACAGCCTTACCTCCGAGAAGCAAGCCTGAAGCCGAGCTCCCTTCCGCGAGCAGGCCTCTTTCGCCAAGAGAGAAAGCTTGGCCACGGCGGGGGTGGCGGAAGCCTCAGGGAGGCTGCGTGCCGGGCCTCAGATCGGGGGCCGTCCTAGAAGGAGGCCCCCGACCTGGGCCTCAGCGAAGCCCTTCGCAAGGGCGTCGGGAGCGGCTCGTGCCACGACCGTGACACGGGACCCACAGCAGAGCAAACACACTCGTTGTGAGGGCACGGGAGGCCTTCTGACGGCAGCCCCGCTTCCCTCAGCCGGGCGCCCGCCCTCAGTCGAACCCACCGGAGCCTGCGTTCGTAGTGCACCGCGCTGAACACCCGGCTCTCGGCGAGGTCGTGACGGCGACGCCGGCCTGCCGGCCAAACTCTCTGGGGGCGCCCTGAGCTGGGAGGCTTGCCCGAAACGGACGGGGGAAGCGCCGAGCCCCTGCCACGGGATTGCTTCAGGACGACGCATTGGCCCAGCCAGCCCCACTCCGTCCCGGGAAGAGAGAAGCGGCTCTGGCACCTAGAAGCACGGAGCAAGGCACCCAACCCTCAGCTCTTGGAACGCGCTTCCCGGAGGGGGCCCTTTCACCTCCCCATTCCCCAAAAGCACAACACCTTCTCTCAGAGGCGGAGGAAGATGCGCACACGCTGCCGGCTTCGGCCCCAATCCAGGGACCGGCGGGTGCCGCCAGCACGTCCGGGGCAACAGCGGGCTTCGTGGTGTCAAGGTCGACACACGCCCGGGCCTGGCAACCGAAGGAGACAGCTCCGCCCTGGATTCCGTGCAACACGGTGCTGCCGGGAAAACGTCCGCCCAGGGAAAGATGAGTGCGAAGAGAGAAGCGGGGAGGAGAGAGGAAGGGCGCGCTTCGTGAGGCACGAGCTCGCGGGCTGTGGCCGGCCTCTCCCGGGCCGGCGCCTCACCTCCTACACGGGGAAGCGGTTTGCTGACACGCCGGGGGTTGGACCCCCTGAGGTCAAGCCCCCCGACCTCCCTGTGCGAAACAGGGCAGGGTGGAATGCCATCCCCGTCCACGTCCACACACACACGTCGCTCCACGGAGAAGGATGCCTTCTCAACGCTTAGCCCGGAAACCTCGAGTGAGCACCACAGCCTTACCTCCGAGAAGCAAGCCTGAAGCCGAGCTCCCTTCCGCGAGCAGGCCTCTTTCGCCCGAGAGAAAGCTTGGCCGCGGCGGGGGTGGCGGAAGCCTCAGGGAGGCTGCGTGCCGGGCCTCAGGTCGGGCGCCGTCCTAGAAGGAGGCCCCTGACCTGGGCCTCAGCGAAGCCCTTTGCAAGGGCGTCGGGAGCGGCTTCTGCCACGACCGTGACGCGGGACCCACAGCAGAGCAAACACACTCGTTGTGAGGGCACGGGAGGCCTTCTGACAGCAGCCCCGCTTCCCTCAGCCGGGCGCCCGCCCTCAGTCGAACCCACCTGAGCCTGCGTTCGGAGTGCACCGAGCTGAACACCCGGCTCTCGGTGAGGACGTGAAGGCGACGCCGGCCTTCTGGCCAAACTCTCTGGGGGCGCCCTGAGCTGGGAGGCTCGCCCGAAACGGACGGGGAAGCGCCGAGCCCCTGCCACTGGATTGCTTCAGGACGACGCATTGGCCCAGCCAGCCCCACTCCGTCCCGGGAAGAGAGAAGCGGCTCTGGCACCTAGAAGCACGGAGCAAGGCACCCAACCCTCAGCTCCTGGAACGCGCTTCCCGGAGGGGGCCCTTTCACCTCCCCATTCCCCAAAAGCACAACGCCTTCTCTCAGAGGCAGAGGAAGACGCGCACACGCTGCCGGCTTGGGCCTCCACTTCAGGGACCGGCGGGTGCCGCCAGCACGTCCGGGGCGCCAGCGGGCTTCGCGGTGTCAAGGTCGACACACGCCCGGGCCTGGCAACCGAAGGAGACAGCTCCGCCCTGGATGCCGTGCAACACGGTGCTGCCGGAAAACGTCCGCCCAGGGAAAGATGAGTGCGAAGAGAGAAGCGGTGAGGAGAGAGGAAGGGCGCGCTTCGTGAGGCACGACCTCGCGGGCTGTGGGGCCGGCCTCTCCCGGGCCGGCGCCTCACGTCCTACACGGGGAAGCGGTTTGCTGACGCCCCGGGGGTTGGACCCCCTGAGGTCAAGCCCCCCGACCTCCCTGTGCGAAACAAGGCAGGGTGGAATGCCATCCCCTTCCACGTCCACACACACGTCGCTCCACGGAGAAGGATGCCTTCTCAACGCTTAGCCCGTATACCTCGAGTGAGCACCACAGCCTTACCTCCGAGAAGCAAGCCTGAAGCCGAGCTCCCTTCCGCGAGCAGGCCTCTTTTGCCCGAGAGAAAGCTTGGCCGCGGCGGGGGTGGCGGAAGCCTCAGGGAGGCTGCGTGCCGGGCCTCAGGTCGGGGGCCGTCCTAGAAGGAGGCCCCCGACCTGGGCCTCAGCGAAACCCTTCGCAAGGGCGTCGGGAGCGGCTCGTGCCACGACCGTGACGCGGGACCCACAGCAGAGCAAACACACTCGTTTTGAGGGCACAGGAGGCCTTCTGACAGCAGCCCCGCTTCCCTCAGCCGGGCCCCCGCCCTCAGTCCAACCCACCGGAGCCTGTGTTCGGAGTGCACCGAGCTGAACACCCGGCTCTCGGCGAGGTCGTGACGGCGACGCCGGCCTGCAGGCCAAACTCTCTGGGGGCGCCCTGAGCTGGGAGGCTCGCCCGAAACGGACGGGGGAAGCGCCGAGCCCCTGCCACGGGATTGCTTCAGGACGACGCATTGGCCCAGCCAGCCCCACTCGGTCCCGGGAAGAGAGAAGCGGCTCTGGCACCTAGAAGCACGGAGCAAGGCACCTAACCCTCAGCTCCTGGAACGCGCTTCCCGGAGGGGGCCCTTTCACCTCCCCATTCCCCAAAAGCACAACGCCTTCTCTCAGAGGCGGAGGAAAATGCGCACACGCTGCCGGCTTGGGCCTCCACTTCAGGGACCGGCGGGTGCCGCCAGCACGTCTGGGGCGACAGCGGGCTTCGTGGTGTCAAGGTCGACACACGCCCGGGCCTGGCAACCGAAGGAGACAGCTCCACCCTGGATTCCGTGCAACACGGTGCTGCCGGGAAAACGTGCGCCCAGGGAAAGACGAGTGCGAAGAGAAGCGGGGAGGAGAGAGGAAGGGCGCGCTTCGTGAGGCACGAGCGCACGGGCTGTGGGGCCGGCTTCTCCCGGGCCGGCGCCTCACCTCCTACACGGGGAAGCGGTTTGCTGACGCGCCGGGGGTTGGACCCCCTGAGGTCAAGCCCCCCGACCTCCCTGTGCGAAACAGGGCAGGGTGGAATGCCATCCCCGTCCACGTCCACACACACACGTCGCTCCACGGAGAAGGATGCCTTCTCAACGCTTAGCCCGGAAACCTCGAGTGTGCACCACAGCCTTACCTCCGAGAAGCAAGCCTGAAGCCGAGCTCACTTCCGCGAGCAGGCCTCTTCCGCCCGAGAGAAAGCTTGGCCGCGACTGGGGTGGCGGAAGCCTCAGGGAGGCTGCGTGCCGGGCCTCAGGTCGGGCGCCGTCCTAGAAGGAGGCCCCCGACCTGGGCCTCAGCGAAGCCCTTCGCAAGGGCGTCGGGAGCGGCTCCTGCCACGACCGTTACGCGGGACCCACAGCAGAGCAAACACACTCGTTGTGAGGGCACGGGAGGCCTTCTGACAGCAGCCCCCCTTCCCTCAGCTGGGCGCCCGCCCTCAGTCGAACCCACCGGAGCCTGCGTTCGGAGTGCACCGAGCTGAAGACCCGGCTCTCGGCGAGGTCGTGACGGCGACGCCGGCCTGCAGGCCAAACTCTCTGGGGGCGCCCTGAGCTGGGAGGCTCGCCCGAAACGGACGGGGGAAGCGCCGAGCCCCTGCCACGGGATTGCTTCAGGACGACGCATTGGCCCAGCCAGCCCCACTCCGTCCCGGGAAGAGAGAAGCGGCTCTGGCACCTAGAAGCACGGAGCAAGGCACCCAACCCTCAGCGCTTGGAACGCGGTTCCCGGAAAGGGCCCTTTCACCTCCCAATTCCCCGAAAGCACAACACCTTCTCTCAGAGGCGGAGGAAGACGCGCACACGCTGCCGGCTTGGGCCTCCACTCCAGGGATCGGCGGGTGCCGCCAGCACGTCAGGGACGACAGCGGGCTTCGCGGTGTCAAGGTCGACACACGCCCAGGCCTGGCAACCGAACGAGACAGCTCCGCCATGGATTCCGTGCAACACGTGCTGCCGGGAAAATGTCCGCCCAGGGAAAGATGAGTGCGAAGAGAGAAGCGGGGAGGAGAGAGGCAGGGCGCGCTTCGTGAGGCACGAGCTCGCGGCCTGTGGGGCCGGCCTCTCCCGGGCCGGCGCCTCACGTCCTATACGGGGAAGCGGTTTGCTGACGCACCGGGGGTTGGACCCCCTGAGGTCAAGCCCCCCGACCTCCCTGTGCGAAACAGGGCAGGGTGGAATGCCATCCCCGTCCACGTCCACACACACGTCGCTCCACGGAGAAGGATGCCTTCTCAACGCTTAGCCCGGAAACCTCGAGTGAGCACCACAGCCTTACCTCCGAGAAGCAAGCCTGAAGCCGAGCTCCCTTCCGCGAGCAGGCCTCTTTCGCCAAGAGAGAAAGCTTGGCCACGGCGGGGGTGGCGGAAGCCTCAGGGAGGCTGCGTGCCGGGCCTCAGGTCGGGGGCCGTCCTAGAAGGAGGCCCCCGACCTGGGCCTCAGCGAAACCCTTCGCAAGGGCGTCGGGAGCGGCTCGTGCCACGACCGTGACGCGGGACCCACAGCAGAGCAAACACACTCGTTTTGAGGGCACGGGAGGCCTTCTGACAGCAGCCCCGCTTCCCTCAGCCGGGCCCCCGCCCTCAGTCCAACCCACCGGAGCCTGTGTTCGGAGTGCACCGAGCTGAACACCCGGCTCTCGGCGAGGTCGTGACGGCGACGCCGGCCTGCAGGCCAAACTCTCTGGGGGCGCCCTGAGCTGGGAGGCTCGCCCGAAACGGACGGGGGAAGCGCCGAGCCCCTGCCACGGGATTGCTTCAGGACGACGCATTGGCCCAGCCAGCCCCACTCGGTCCCGGGAAGAGAGAAGCGGCTCTGGCACCTAGAAGCACGGAGCAAGGCACCCAACCCTCAGCTCCTGGAACGCGCTTCCCGGAGGGGGCCCTTTCACCTCCCCATTCCCCAAAAGCACAACGCCTTCTCTCAGAGGCGGAGGAAAATGCGCACACGCTGCCGGCTTGGGCCTCCACTTCAGGGACCGGCGGGTGCCGCCAGCACGTCTGGGGCGACAGCGGGCTTCGTGGTGTCAAGGTCGACACACGCCCGGGCCTGGCAACCGAAGGAGACAGCTCCACCCTGGATTCCGTGCAACACGGTGCTGCCGGGAAAACGTGCGCCCAGGGAAAGACGAGTGCGAAGAGAAGCGGGGAGGAGAGAGGAAGGGCGCGCTTCGTGAGGCACGAGCGCGCGGGCTGTGGGGCCGGCTTCTCCCGGGCCGGCGCCTCACCTCCTACACGGGGAAGCGGTTTGCTGACGCGCCGGGGGTTGGACCCCCTGAGGTCAAGCCCCCCGACCTCCCTGTGCGAAACAGGGCAGGGTGGAATGCCATCCCCGTCCACGTCCACACACACACGTCGCTCCACGGAGAAGGATGCCTTCTCAACGCTTAGCCCGGAAACCTCGAGTGAGCACCACAGCCTTACCTCCGAGAAGCAAGCCTGAAGCCGAGCTCCCTTCCGCGAGCAGGCCTCTTTCGCCCGAGAGAAAGCTTGGCCGCGGCGGGGGTGGCGGAAGCCTCAGGGAGGCTGCGTGCCGGGCCTCAGGTCGGGCGCCGTCCTAGAAGGAGGCCCCTGACCTGGGCCTCAGCGAAGCCCTTTGCAAGGGCGTCGGGAGCGGCTTCTGCCACGACCGTGACGCGGGACCCACAGCAGAGCAAACACACTCGTTGTGAGGGCACGGGAGGCCTTCTGACAGCAGCCCCGCTTCCCTCAGCCGGGCGCCCGCCCTCAGTCGAACCCACCTGAGCCTGCGTTCGGAGTGCACCGAGCTGAACACCCGGCTCTCGGTGAGGACGTGAAGGCGACGCCGGCCTTCTGGCCAAACTCTCTGGGGGCGCCCTGAGCTGGGAGGCTCGCCCGAAACGGACGGGGAAGCGCCGAGCCCCTGCCACTGGATTGCTTCAGGACGACGCATTGGCCCAGCCAGCCCCACTCCGTCCCGGGAAGAGAGAAGCGGCTCTGGCACCTAGAAGCACGGAGCAAGGCACCCAACCCTCAGCTCCTGGAACGCGCTTCCCGGAGGGGGCCCTTTCACCTCCCCATTCCCCAAAAGCACAACGCCTTCTCTCAGAGGCAGAGGAAGACGCGCACACGCTGCCGGCTTGGGCCTCCACTTCAGGGACCGGCGGGTGCCGCCAGCACGTCCGGGGCGCCAGCGGGCTTCGCGGTGTCAAGGTCGACACACGCCCGGGCCTGGCAACCGAAGGAGACAGCTCCGCCCTGGATGCCGTGCAACACGGTGCTGCCGGAAAACGTCCGCCCAGGGAAAGATGAGTGCGAAGAGAGAAGCGGTGAGGAGAGAGGAAGGGCGCGCTTCGTGAGGCACGACCTCGCGGGCTGTGGGGCCGGCCTCTCCCCGGCCGGCGCCTCACGTCCTACACGGGGAAGCGGTTTGCTGACGCCCCGGGGGTTGGACCCCCTGAGGTCAAGCCCCCCGACCTCCCTGTGCGAAACAAGGCAGGGTGGAATGCCATCCCCTTCCACGTCCACACACACGTCGCTCCACGGAGAAGGATGCCTTCTCAACGCTTAGCCCGTATACCTCGAGTGAGCACCACAGCCTTACCTCCGAGAAGCAAGCCTGAAGCCGAGCTCCCTTCCGCGAGCAGGCCTCTTTTGCCCGAGAGAAAGCTTGGCCGCGGCGGGGGTGGCGGAAGCCTCAGGGAGGCTGCGTGCCGGGCCTCAGGTCGGGGGCCGTCCTAGAAGGAGGCCCCCGACCTGGGCCTCAGCGAAACCCTTCGCAAGGGCGTCGGGAGCGGCTCGTGCCACGACCGTGACGCGGGACCCACAGCAGAGCAAACACACTCGTTTTGAGGGCACGGGAGGCCTTCTGACAGCAGCCCCGCTTCCCTCAGCCGGGCCCCCGCCCTCAGTCCAACCCACCGGAGCCTGTGTTCGGAGTGCACCGAGCTGAACACCCGGCTCTCGGCGAGGTCGTGACGGCGACGCCGGCCTGCAGGCCAAACTCTCTGGGGGCGCCCTGAGCTGGGAGGCTCGCCCGAAACGGACGGGGGAAGCGCCGAGCCCCTGCCACGGGATTGCTTCAGGACGACGCATTGGCCCAGCCAGCCCCACTCGGTCCCGGGAAGAGAGAAGCGGCTCTGGCACCTAGAAGCACGGAGCAAGGCACCTAACCCTCAGCTCCTGGAACGCGCTTCCCGGAGGGGGCCCTTTCACCTCCCCATTCCCCAAAAGCACAACGCCTTCTCTCAGAGGCGGAGGAAAATGCGCACACGCTGCCGGCTTGGGCCTCCACTTCAGGGACCGGCGGGTGCCGCCAGCACGTCTGGGGCGACAGCGGGCTTCGTGGTGTCAAGGTCGACACACGCCCGGGCCTGGCAACCGAAGGAGACAGCTCCACCCTGGATTCCGTGCAACACGGTGCTGCCGGGAAAACGTGCGCCCAGGGAAAGACGAGTGCGAAGAGAAGCGGGGAGGAGAGAGGAAGGGCGCGCTTCGTGAGGCACGAGCGCCCGGGCTGTGGGGCCGGCTTCTCCCGGGCCGGCGCCTCACCTCCTACACGGGGAAGCGGTTTGCTGACGCGCCGGGGGTTGGACCCCCTGAGGTCAAGCCCCCCGACCTCCCTGTGCGAAACAGGGCAGGGTGGAATGCCATCCCCGTCCACGTCCACACACACACGTCGCTCCACGGAGAAGGATGCCTTCTCAACGCTTAGCCCGGAAACCTCGAGTGTGCACCACAGCCTTACCTCCGAGAAGCAAGCCTGAAGCCGAGCTCCCTTCCGCGAGCAGGCCTCTTCCGCCCGAGAGAAAGCTTGGCCGCGACTGGGGTGGCGGAAGCCTCAGGGAGGCTGCGTGCCGGGCCTCAGGTCGGGCGCCGTCCTAGAAGGAGGCCCCCGACCTGGGCCTCAGCGAAGCCCTTCGCAAGGGCGTCGGGAGCGGCTCCTGCCACGACCGTTACGCGGGACCCACAGCAGAGCAAACACACTCGTTGTGAGGGCACGGGAGGCCTTCTGACAGCAGCCCCCCTTCCCTCAGCTGGGCGCCCGCCCTCAGTCGAACCCACCGGAGCCTGCGTTCGGAGTGCACCGAGCTGAAGACCCGGCTCTCGGCGAGGTCGTGACGGCGACGCCGGCCTGCAGGCCAAACTCTCTGGGGGCGCCCTGAGCTGGGAGGCTCGCCCGAAACGGACGGGGGAAGCGCCGAGCCCCTGCCACGGGATTGCTTCAGGACGACGCATTGGCCCAGCCAGCCCCACTCCGTCCCGGGAAGAGAGAAGCGGCTCTGGCACCTAGAAGCACGGAGCAAGGCACCCAACCCTCAGCGCTTGGAACGCGGTTCCCGGAAAGGGCCCTTTCACCTCCCAATTCCCCGAAAGCACAACACCTTCTCTCAGAGGCGGAGGAAGACGCGCACACGCTGCCGGCTTGGGCCTCCACTCCAGGGATCGGCGGGTGCCGCCAGCACGTCAGGGACGACAGCGGGCTTCGCGGTGTCAAGGTCGACACACGCCCAGGCCTGGCAACCGAACGAGACAGCTCCGCCATGGATTCCGTGCAACACGTGCTGCCGGGAAAATGTCCGCCCAGGGAAAGATGAGTGCGAAGAGAGAAGCGGGGAGGAGAGAGGCAGGGCGCGCTTCGTGAGGCACGAGCTCGCGGCCTGTGGGGCCGGCCTCTCCCGGGCCGGCGCCTCACGTCCTATACGGGGAAGCGGTTTGCTGACGCGCCGGGGGTTGGACCCCCTGAGGTCAAGCCCCCCGACCTCCCTGTGCGAAACAGGGCAGGGTGGAATGCCATCCCCGTCCACGTCCACACACACGTCGCTCCACGGAGAAGGATGCCTTCTCAACGCTTAGCCCGGAAACCTCGAGTGAGCACCACAGCCTTACCTCCGAGAAGCAAGCCTGAAGCCGAGCTCCCTTCCGCGAGCAGGCCTCTTTCGCCAAGAGAGAAAGCTTGGCCACGGCGGGGGTGGCGGAAGCCTCAGGGAGGCTGCGTGCCGGGCCTCAGGTCGGGGGCCGTCCTAGAAGGAGGCCCCCGACCTGGGCCTCAGCGAAACCCTTCGCAAGGGCGTCGGGAGCGGCTCGTGCCACGACCGTGACGCGGGACCCACAGCAGAGCAAACACACTCGTTTTGAGGGCACGGGAGGCCTTCTGACAGCAGCCCCGCTTCCCTCAGCCGGGCCCCCGCCCTCAGTCCAACCCACCGGAGCCTGTGTTCGGAGTGCACCGAGCTGAACACCCGGCTCTCGGCGAGGTCGTGACGGCGACGCCGGCCTGCAGGCCAAACTCTCTGGGGGCGCCCTGAGCTGGGAGGCTCGCCCGAAACGGACGGGGGAAGCGCCGAGCCCCTGCCACGGGATTGCTTCAGGACGACGCATTGGCCCAGCCAGCCCCACTCGGTCCCGGGAAGAGAGAAGCGGCTCTGGCACCTAGAAGCACGGAGCAAGGCACCCAACCCTCAGCTCCTGGAACGCGCTTCCCGGAGGGGGCCCTTTCACCTCCCCATTCCCCAAAAGCACAACGCCTTCTCTCAGAGGCGGAGGAAAATGCGCACACGCTGCCGGCTTGGGCCTCCACTTCAGGGACCGGCGGGTGCCGCCAGCACGTCTGGGGCGACAGCGGGCTTCGTGGTGTCAAGGTCGACACACGCCCGGGCCTGGCAACCGAAGGAGACAGCTCCACCCTGGATTCCGTGCAACACGGTGCTGCCGGGAAAACGTGCGCCCAGGGAAAGACGAGTGCGAAGAGAAGCGGGGAGGAGAGAGGAAGGGCGCGCTTCGTGAGGCACGAGCGCGCGGGCTGTGGGGCCGGCTTCTCCCGGGCCGGCGCCTCACCTCCTACACGGGGAAGCGGTTTGCTGACGCGCCGGGGGTTGGACCCCCTGAGGTCAAGCCCCCCGACCTCCCTGTGCGAAACAGGGCAGGGTGGAATGCCATCCCCGTCCACGTCCACACACACACGTCGCTCCACGGAGAAGGATGCCTTCTCAACGCTTAGCCCGGAAACCTCGAGTGTGCACCACAGCCTTACCTCCGAGAAGCAAGCATGAAGCCGAGCTCCCTTCCGCGAGCAGGCCTCTTCCGCCCGAGAGAAAGCTTGGCCGCGACTGGGGTGGCGGAAGCCTCAGGGAGGCTGCGTGCCGGGCCTCAGGTCGGGCGCCGTCCTAGAAGGAGGCCCCCGACCTGGGCCTCAGCGAAGCCCTTCGCAAGGGCGTCGGGAGCGGCTCCTGCCACGACCGTTACGCGGGACCCACAGCAGAGCAAACACACTCGTTGTGAGGGCACGGGAGGCCTTCTGACAGCAGCGCCGCTTCCCTCAGCCGGGCGCCCGCCCTCAGTCGAACCCACCGGAGCCCGCGTTCGGAGTGCACCGAGCTGAACACCCGGCTCTCGGCGAGGTCGTGACGGCGACGCCGGCCTGCAGGCCAAACTCTCTGGGGGCGCCCTGAGCTGGGAGGCTCGCCCGAAACGGACGGGGGAAGCGCCGAGCCCCTGCCACGGGATTGCTTCAGGACGACGCATTGGCCCAGCCAGCCCCACTCCGTCCCGGGAAGAGAGAAGCGGCTCTGGCACCTAGAAGCACGGAGCAAGGCACCCAACCCTCAGCTCTTGGAACGCGGTTCCCGGAAAGGGCCCTTTCACCTCCCAATTCCCCGAAAGCACAACACATTCTCTCAGAGGCGAAGGAAGACGCGCACACGCTGCCGGCTTGGGCCTCCACTCCAGGGACCGGCGGGTGCCGCCAGCACGTCAGGGACGACAGCGGGCTTCGCGGTGTCAAGGTCGACACACGCCCGGGCCTGGCAACCGAACGAGACAGCTCCGCCATGGATTCCATGCAACACGTGCTGCCGGGAAAATGTCCGCCCAGGGAAAGATGAGTGCGAAGAGAGAAGCGGGGAGGAGAGAGGCAGGGAGCGCTTCGTGAGGCACTAGCTCGCGGCCTGTGGGGCCGGCCTCTCCCGGGCCGGCGCCTCACGTCCTATACGGGGAAGCGGTTTGCTGACGCGCCGGGGGTTGGACCCCCTGAGGTCAAGCCCCCCGACCTCCCTGTGCGAAACAGGGCAGGGTGGAATGCCATCCCCGTCCACGTCCACACACACGTCGCTCCACGGAGAAGGATGCCTTCTCAACGCTTAGCCCGGAAACCTCGAGTGAGCACCACAGCCTTACCTCCGAGAAGCAAGCCTGAAGCCGAGCTCCCTTCCGCGAGCAGGCCTCTTTCGCCAAGAGAGAAAGCTTGGCCACGGCGGGGGTGGCGGAAGCCTCAGGGAGGCTGCGTGCCGGGCCTCAGATCGGGGGCCGTCCTAGAAGGAGGCCCCCGACCTGGGCCTCAGCGAAGCCCTTCGCAAGGGCGTCGGGAGCGGCTCGTGCCACGACCGTGACACGGGACCCACAGCAGAGCAAACACACTCGTTGTGAGGGCACGGGAGGCCTTCTGACAGCAGCCCCGCTTCCCTCAGCCGGGCCCCCGCCCTCAGTCCAACCCACCGGAGCCTGTGTTCGGAGTGCACCGAGCTGAACACCCGGCTCTCGGCGAGGTCGTGACGGCGACGCCGGCCTGCAGGCCAAACTCTCTGGGGGCGCCCTGAGCTGGGAGGCTCGCCCGAAACGGACGGGGGAAGCGCCGAGCCCCTGCCACGGGATTGCTTCAGGACGACGCATTGGCCCAGCCAGCCCCACTCGGTCCCGGGAAGAGAGAAGCGGCTCTGGCACCTAGAAGCACGGAGCAAGGCACCCAACCCTCAGCTCCTGGAACGCGCTTCCCGGAGGGGGCCCTTTCACCTCCCCATTCCCCAAAAGCACAACGCCTTCTCTCAGAGGCGGAGGAAAATGCGCACACGCTGCCGGCTTGGGCCTCCACTTCAGGGACCGGCGGGTGCCGCCAGCACGTCTGGGGCGACAGCGGGCTTCGTGGTGTCAAGGTCGACACACGCCCGGGCCTGGCAACCGAAGGAGACAGCTCCACCCTGGATTCCGTGCAACACGGTGCTGCCGGGAAAACGTGCGCCCAGGGAAAGACGAGTGCGAAGAGAAGCGGGGAGGAGAGAGGAAGGGCGCGCTTCGTGAGGCACGAGCGCGCGGGCTGTGGGGCCGGCTTCTCCCGGGCCGGCGCCTCACCTCCTACACGGGGAAGCGGTTTGCTGACGCGCCGGGGGTTGGACCCCCTGAGGTCAAGCCCCCCGACCTCCCTGTGCGAAACAGGGCAGGGTGGAATGCCATCCCCGTCCACGTCCACACACACACGTCGCTCCACGGAGAAGGATGCCTTCTCAACGATTAGCCCGGAAACCTCGAGTGTGCACCACAGCCTTACCTCCGAGAAGCAAGCCTGAAGCCGAGCTCCCTTCCGCGAGCAGGCCTCTTCCGCCCGAGAGAAAGCTTGGCCGCGACTGGGGTGGCGGAAGCCTCAGGGAGGCTGCGTGCCGGGCCTCAGGTCGGGCGCCGTCCTAGAAGGAGGCCCCCGACCTGGGCCTCAGCGAAGCCCTTCGCAAGGGCGTCGGGAGCGGCTCCTGCCACGACCGTTACGCGGGACCCACAGCAGAGCAAACACACTCGTTGTGAGGGCACGGGAGGCTTTCTGACAGCAGCGCCGCTTCCCTCAGCCGGGCGCCCGCCCTCAGTCGAACCCACCGGAGCCCGCGTTCGGAGTGCACCGAGCTGAACACCCGGCTCTCGGCGAGGTCGTGACGGCGACGCCGGCCTGCAGGCCAAACTCTCTGGGGGCGCCCTGAGCTGGGAGGCTCGCCCGAAACGGACGGGGGAAGCGCCGAGCCCCTGCCACGGGATTGCTTCAGGACGACGCATTGGCCCAGCCAGCCCCACTCCGTCCCGGGAAGAGAGAAGCGGCTCTGGCACCTAGAAGCACGGAGCAAGGCACCCAACCCTCAGCTCTTGGAACGCGGTTCCCGGAAAGGGCCCTTTCACCTCCCAATTCCCCGAAAGCACAACGCCTTCTCTCAGAGGCGGAGGAAGACGCGCACACGCTGCCGGCTTGGGCCTCCACTCCAGGGACCGGCGGGTGCCGCCAGCACGTCAGGGACGACAGCGGGCTTCGCGGTGTCAAGGTCGACACACCCCCGGGCCTGGCAACCGAAGGAGACAGCTTCGCCCTGGATTCCGTGCAACACGGTGCTGCCGGGAAAACGTCCGCCCAGGGAAAGATGAGTGCGAAGAGAGAAGCGGGGAGGAGAGAGGCAGGGCGCACTTCGTGAGGCACGAGCGCTCGGGCTGTGGGGCCGGCCTCTCCCGGGACGGCGCCTCACGTCCTACACGGGGATGCGGTTTGCTGACGCGCCGGGGGTTGGACCCCTGAGGTCAAGCCCCCCGACCTCCCTGTGCGAAACAGGGCAGGGTGGAATGCCAACCCCGTCCACGTCCACACACACGTCGCTCCACGGAGAAGGATGCCTTCTCAACGCTTAGCCCGGAAACCTCGAGTGAGCACCCCAGCCTTACCTCCGAGAAGCAAGCCTGAAGCCGAGCTCCCTTCCGCAAGCAGGCCTCTTTCGCCCAGAGAGAAAGCTTGGCCGCGGCGGGGGTGGCGGCAGCCTCAGGGAGGCTGCGTGCCGGGCCTCAGATCGGGGGCCGTCCTAGAAGGAGGCCCCCGACCTGGGCCTCAGCGAAGCCCTTCGCAAGGGCATCGGGAGCGGCTCCTGCCATGACCGTGACGCGGGACCCACAGCAGAGCAAACACACTCGTTGTGAGGGCACGGGAGGCCTTCTGACAGCAGCCCCGCTTCCCTCAGCCGGGCGCCCGCCCTCAGTCGAACCCAACGGCGCCTGCGTTCGGAGTGCACTGAGCTCAACACCCGGCTCTCGGCGAGGTCGTGACGGCGACGCCGGCCTGCAGGACAAACTCTCTGGGGGCGCCCTGAGCTGGGAGGCTCACCCGAAACGGACGGTGGAAGCGCCGAGCCCCTGCCACGGGATTGCTTCAGGACGACGCATTGGCCCAGCCAGCCAAACTCCGTCCCGGGAAGAGAGAAGCGGCTCTGGCACCTAGAAGCACGGAGCAAGGCACCCAACCCTCAGCTCCTGGAACGCGCTCCCCGGAGGGGGCCCTTTCACCTCCCCATTCCCCGAGAGCACAACGCCTTCTCTCAGAGGCGGAGGAAGACGCGCACACGCTGCCGGCTTGGGCCTCCACTCCAGGGACCGGCGGGTGCCGCCAGCACGTCCGGGGCGACAGCGGGCTTCGTGGTGTCAAGGTTGACACACGCCCGGGCCTGGCACCCGAAGGAGACAGCTCCGCCCTGGATGCCGTGCAACACGGTGCTGCCGGGAAAACGTCCGCCCGGGAAAGATGAGTGCGAAGAGAGAAGCGGGGAGGAGAGAGGAAGGGCGCGCTTCGTGAGGCACGAGCGTGTGGGCTGTGGGGCCGGCCTCTCCCGGGCCGGCGCTTCACCTCCTACACGGGGAAGCGGTTTGCTGATGCGCCGGGGGTTGGACCCCCTGAGGTCAAGCCCCCCGACCTCCCTGTGCGAAACAAGGCAGGGTGGAATGCCATCCCCTTCCACGTCCACACACACGTCGCTCCACGGAGAAGGATGCCTTCTCAACGCTTAGCCCGGAAACCTCGAGTGAGCACGACAGCCTTACCTCCGAGAAGCAAGCCTGAAGCCGAGCTCCCTTCCGCAAGCAGGCCTCTTTCGCCCAGAGAGAAAGCTTGGCCGCGGCGGGGGTGGCAGAAGCCTCAGGGAGGCTGCGTGCCGGGCCTCAGGTCGGGGGCCGTCCTAGAAGGAGGCCCCCGACCTGGGCCTCAGCGAAGCCCTTCGCAAGGGCGTCGGGAGCGGCTCCTGCCACGACCGTGACGCGGGACCCACAGCAGAGCAAACACACTCGTTGTGAGGGCACAGGAGGCCTTCTGACAGCAGCCCCGCTTCCCTCAGCCGGGCGCCCGCCCTCAGTCGAACCCACCGGAGCCTGCGTTCGGAGTGCACCGAGCTCAACACCCGGCTCTCGGCGAGGTCGTGACGGCGACGCCGGCCTGCCGGCCAAACTCTCTGGGGGCGCCCTGAGCTGGGAGGCTCGCCCGAAACGGACGGGGGAAGCGCCGAGCCCCTGCCACGGGATTGCTTGAGGACGACGCATTGGCCCAGCCAGCCCCACTCCGTCCCGGGAAGAGAGAAGCGGCTCTGGCACCTAGAAGCACGGAGCAAGGCACCCAACCCTCAGCTCTTGGAACGCGCTTCCCGGAGGGGGCCCTTTCACCTCCCAATTCCCCGAAAGCACAACTCCTTCTCTCAGAGGCGGAGGAAGATGCGCACACGCTGCCGGCTTCGGCCTCAAATCCAGGGACCGGCGGGTGCCGCCAGCACGTCCGGGGCAACAGCGGGCTTCGTGGTGTCAAGGTCGACACACGCCCGGGCCTGGCAAACGAAGGAGACAGCTCCGCCCTGGATTCCGTGCAACACGTGCTGCCGGGAAAACGTCCGCCCAGGGAAAGATGAGTGCGAAGATAGAAGCGGGGAGGAGAGAGGAAGGGCGCGCTTCGTGAGGCACGAGCTCGTGGGCTGTGGCCGGCCTCTCCCGGGCCGGCGCCTCACGTCCTACACGGGGAAGCGGTTTGCTGACGCGGCGGGGGTTGGACCCCCTGAGGTCAAGCCCCCCGACCTCCCTGTGCGAAACAAGGCAGGGTGGAATGCCATCCCCTTCCAGTCCACACACACATCGCTCCACGGAGAAGGATGCCTTCGCAACGCTTAGCCCGGAAACCTCGAGTGAGCACGACAGCCTTACCTCCGAGAAGCAAGACTGAAGCCGAGCTCCCTTCCACAAGCAGGCCTCCTTCGCCCAGAGAGAAAGCTCGGCCGCGGCAGGGGTGGCGGAAGCCTCAGGGAGGCTGCGTGCCGGGCCTCAGGTCGGGCGCCGTCCTAGAAGGAGGCCCCCGACCTGGACCTCAGCGAAGCCCTTCGCAAGGGCGTCGGGAGCGGCTCCTGCCACGACCGTGACGCGGGACCCACAGCAGAGCAAACACACTCGTTGTGAGGGCACGGGAGGCCTTCTGACAGCAGCCCCGCTTCCCTCAGCCGGGCGCCCTCCCTCAGTCGAACCCACCGGAGCCTGCGTTCGGAGTGCACCGCGCTGAACACCCGGCTCTCGGCGAGGTCGTGACGGCGACGCCGGCCTGCAGGACAAACTCTCTGGGGGCGCCCTGAGCTGGGAGGCTCGCCCGAAACGGACGGGGGAAGCGCCGAGCCCCTGCCACGGGATTGCTTCAGGACGACGCATTGGCCCAGCCAGCCCCACTCCGTCCCGGGAAGAGAGAAGCGGCTCTGGCACCTAGAAGCACGGAGCAAGGCACCCAACCCTCAGCTCTTGGAACGCGGTTCCCGGAGGGGGCCCTTTCACCTCACCATACCCCGAAAGCACAACGCCTTCTCTCAGAGGCGGAGGAAGATGCACACACGCTGCCGGCTTCGGCCTCCAATCCAGGGACCGTCGGGTGCCACCAGCACGTCCGGGGCAACAGCGGGCTTCGTGGTGTCAAGGTCGACACACGCCCGGGCCTGGCAACCGAAGGAGACAGCTCCGCCCTGGATTCCGTGCAACACGGTGCTGCCGGGAAAACGTCTGCCCAGGGAAAGATGAGTGCGAAGAGAGAAGCGGGGAGGAGAGAGGAAGGGCACGCTTCGTGAGGCACGAGCTCGCAGACTGTGGCCGGCCTCTCCCGGGCCGGCGCCTCACGTCCTACACGGGGAAGCGGTTTGCTGTCGCGGCGGGGGTTGGACCCCCTGAGGTCAAGCCCCCCGACCTCCCTGTGCGAAACAGGGCAGAGTGGAATGCCATCCCCTTCCACGTCCACACACACGTCGCTCCACGGAGAAGGATGCCTTCTCAACGCTTAGCCCGGAAACCTCGAGTGAGCACCACAGCCTTACCTCCGAGAAGCAAGCCTGAAGCCGAGCTCCCTTCCGCGAGCAGGCCTCTTTCGCCAAGAGACAAACCTGGCCGTGGCGGGGGTGGCGGAAGCCTCAGGGAGGCTGCGTGCCGGGCCTCAGGTCGGGGGCCGTCCTAGAAGGAGGCCCCCGCCATGGGCCTCAGCGAAGCCCTTCGCAAGGGCGTCGGGAGCGGCTCCTGCCACGACCGTGACGCGGGACCCACAGCCGAGCAAATACACTCGTTGTGAGGGCACGGGAGGCCTTCTGACAGCAGCCCCGCTTCCCTCAGCCGGGCGCCCGCCCTCAGTCGAACCCACCAGAGCCTGCGTTCGGAGTGCACCGAGCTGAAGACCCGGCTCTCGGCGGGGTCGTGACGGTGACGCCGGCCTGCAGGCCAAACTCTCTGGGGGCGCCCTGAGCTGGGAGGCTCGCCCGAAACGGACGGGGGAAGCGCCGAGCCCCTGCCAGGGGATTGCTTCAGGACGACGCATTGGGCCAGCCAGCCCCACTCCGTCCCGGGAAGAGAGAAGCGGCTCTGGCACCTAGAAGCCCGGAGCAAGGCACCCAACCCTCAGCTCCTGGAACGCGCTTCCCGGAGGGGGCCCTTTCACCTCCCCATTCCCCGAAAGCACAACGCCTTCTCTCAGAGGCGGAGGAAGACGCGCACACACTGCCGGACTGGGCCTCCACTCCAGGGACCGGCGGGTGCCGCCAGCACGTCCGGGGCAACAACGGGCTTCGCGTTGTCAAGGTCGACACACGCCCGGGCCTGGCACCCGAAGGAGACAGCTCAGCACTGGATGCCGTGCAACACGGTGCTGCCGGGAAAACGTCCGCCCAGGGAAAGATGAGTGCGAAGAGAGAAGCGGGGAGGAGAGAGGCAGGGCGCGCTTCGTGAGGCACGATTGCCCGGGCTGTGCGGCCGGCCTCTCCCGGACGGCGCATCACCTCCTACACGGGAAAGCGGTTTGCTGACGCGCCGGGGGTTGGACCCCCTGAGGTCAAGCCCCCCGACCTCCCTGTGCGAAACAGGGTAGGGTGGAATGCCAACCCCGTCCATGTCCACACACACGTCGCTCCACGGAGAAGGATGCCTTCTCAACGCTTAGCCCGGAAACCTCGAGTGAGCACGACAGCCTTACCTCCGAGAAGCAAGCCTGAAGCCGAGCTCCCTTCCGCAAGCAGGCCTCTTTCGCCCAGAGAGAAAGGTTGGCCGCGGCGGGGGTGGCGGCAGCCTCAGGGAGGCTGCGTGCCGGGCCTCAGGTCGGGGGCCGTCCTAGAAGGAGGCCCCCGACCTGGACCTCAGCGAAGCCCTTCGCAAGGGCGTCGGGAGCGGCTCCTGCCACGACCGTGACGCGGGACCCACAGCAGAGCAAACACACTCGTTGTGAGGGCACGGGAGGCCTTCTGACAGCAGCCCCGCTTCCCTCAGCCGGGCGCCCTCCCTCAGTCGAACCCACCGGAGCCTGCGTTCGTAGTGCACCGCGCTGAAAACCCGGCTCTCGGCGAGGTCGTGACGGCGACGCCGGCCTGCCGGCCAAAATCTCTGGGGGCGCCCTGAGCTGGCAGGCTCGCCCGAAACGGACGGGGGAAGCGCCGAGCCCCTGCCAAGGAATTGCTTCAGGACGACGCATTGGCCCAGCCAGCCCCACTCCGTCCCGGGAAGAGAGAAGCGGCTCTGGCACCTAGAAGCACGGAGCAAGGCACCCAACCCTCAGCTCTTGGAACGCGGTTCCCGGAGGGGGCCCTTTCACCTCCCCATACCCCGAAAGCACAACGCCTTCTCTCAGAGGCGGAGGAAGATGCGCACACGCTGCCGGCTTCGGCCTCCAATCCAGGGACCGGCGGGTGCCGCCAGCACGTCCGGGGCGCCAGCGGGCTTCGCGGTGTCAAGGTCGACACACGCCCGGGCCTGGCAACCGAAGGAGACAGCTCCGCCCTGGATTCCGTGCAACACGGTGCTGCCGGAAAACGTCCGCCCAGGGAAAGATGAGTGCGAAGAGAGAAGCGGGGAGGAGTGAGGCAGGGCGCGCTTCGTGAGGCACGACCTCGCGGGCTGTGGGGCCGGCCTCTCCCGGGCCGGCGCATCACGTCCTACACGGGGAAGCGGTTTGCTGACGCGCCGGGGGTTGGACCCCCTGAGGTCAAGCCCCCCGACCTCCCTGTGCGAAACAGGGCAGGGTGGAATGCCATCCCCGTCCACGTCCACACACACACGTCGCTCCACGGAGAAGGATGCCTTCTCAACGCTTAGCCCGGAAACCTCGAGTGAGCACCACAGCCTTACCTCCGAGAAGCCAGCCTGAAGCCGAGCTCCCTTCCGCGAGCAGGCCTCTTCCGCCCGAGAGAAAGCTTGGCCGCGGCTGGGGTGGCGGAAGCCTCAGGGAGGCTGCGTGCCGGGCCTCAGGTCGGGGGCCTTCCTAGAAGGAGGCCCCCGACATGGGCCTCAGCGAAGCCCTTCGCAAGGGCGTCGGGAGCGGCTCGTGCCACGACCGTGACGCGGCACCCACAGCAGAGCAAACACACTCGTTGTGAGGGCACGGGAGGCCTTCTGACAGCAGCCCCGCTTCCCTCAGCCGGGCCCCCGCCCTCAGTCGAACCCACCGGAGCCTGCGTTCGGAGTGCACCGAGCTCAACACCCGGCTCTCGGCGAGGTCGTGACGGCGACGCCGGCCTGCCGGCCAAACTCTCTGGGGGCGCCCTGAGCTGGGAGGCTCGCCCGAAACGGACGGGGGAAGCGCCGAGCCCCTGCCACGGGATTGCTTCAGGACGACGCATTGGCCCAGCCAGCCCCACTCCGTCCCGGGAAGAGAGAAGCGGCTCTGGCACCTAGAAGCACGGAGCAAGGCACCCAACCCTCAGCTCTTGGAACGCGCTTCCCGGAGGGGGCCCTTTCACCTCCCCATTCCCCGAAAGCACAACGCCTTCTCTCAGAGGCGGAGGAAGATGCGCACACGCTGCCGGCTTCGGCCTCCAATCCAGGGACCGGCGGGTGCCGCCAGCACGTCCGGGGCAACAGCGGGCTTCGTGGTGTCAAGGTCGACACATGCCCGGGCCTGGCAACCGAAGGAGACAGCTCCGCCCTGGATGCCGTGCAACACGGTGCTGCCGGGAAAACGTCCGCCCAGGGAAAGATGAGTGCGAAGAGAGAAGCGGGGAGGAAAGAGGCAGGGCGCGCTACGTGAGGCACGAGCGCCCGGGCTGTGGGGCCGGCCTCTCCCGGGCCGGCGCCTCATGTCCTACACGGGGAAGCAGTTTGCTGACGCGCCGGGGGTTGGACCCCCTGAGGTCAAGCCCCCCGACCTCCCCGTGCGAAACAAGGCAGGGTGGAATGCCATCCCCGTCCACGTCCACACACACGTCGCTCCATGGAGAAGGATGCCTTCTCAACGCTTAGCCCGGAAGCCTCGAGTGAGCACCACAGCCTTACCTCCGAGAAGCAAGCCTGAAGCCGAGCTCCCTTCCGCGAGCAGGCCTCTTTCGCCCGAGAGAAAGCTTGGCCGCGGCGGGGGTGGCGGAAGCCTCAGGGAGGCTTCGAGGCGGGCCTCAGGTCGGGGGCCGTCCTACAAGGAGGCCCCCGACCTGGGCCTCAGCGAAGCCCTTCGCAAGGGCGTCGGGAGCGGCTCCTGCCACGACCGTGACGCGGGACCCACAGCAGAGCAAACACACTCGTTGTGAGGGCACGGGAGGCCTTCTGACAGCAGCCCCGCTTCCATCAGCCGGGCGCCCACCGTCAGTCGAACCCACCGGAGCCTGCGTTCGGAGTGCACCGAGCTGAACACCCGGCTCTCGGCGAGGTCGTGACGGCGACGCGGGCCTGCAGGCCAAACTCTCTGGCGTCGCCCTGAGCTGGGAGGCTCGCCCGAAAAGGACGGGGGAAGCGCCGAGCCCCTGCCACGGGAGTGCTGCAGGACGACGCATTGGCCCAGCCAGCCCCACTCCGTCCCGGGAAGTGAGAAGCGGCTCTGGCACCTAGAAGCACGGAGCAAGTCACCCAACCCTCAGCTCTTGGAACGCGCTTCCCGGAGGGGGCCCTTTCACCTCCCCATTCCCCGAAAGCACAACGCCTTCTCTCAGAGGCGGAGGAAGTCGCGCACACACTGCCGGCTTGGGCCTCCACTCCAGGGACCGGCGGGTGCCGCCAGCACGTCCGGGGCGACAGCGGGCTTCGCGGTGTCAAGGTCGACACACGCCCTGGCCTGGCAACCGAAGGAGACAGCTTCGCCCTGGATTCCGTGCAACACGGTGCTGCCGGGAAAACGTCCGCCCAGGGAAAGATGAGTGCGAAGAGAGAAGCGGGGAGGAGAGAGGCAGGGCGCACTTCGTGAGGCACGAGCGCTCGGGCTGTGGGGCCGGCCTCTCCCGGGACGGCGCCTCACGTCCTACACGGGGATGCGGTTTGCTGACGCGCCGGGGGTTGGACCCCTGAGGTCAAGCCCCCCGACCTCCCTGTGCGAAACAGGGCAGGGTGGAATGCCAACCCCGTCCACGTCCACACACACGTCGCTCCACGGAGAAGGATGCCTTCTCAACGCTTAGCCCGGAAACCTCGAGTGAGCACCCCAGCCTTACCTCCGAGAAGCAAGCCTGAAGCCGAGCTCCCTTCCGCAAGCAGGCCTCTTTCGCCCAGAGAGAAAGCTTGGCCGCGGCGGGGGTGGCGGCAGCCTCAGGGAGGCTGCGTGCCGGGCCTCAGATCGGGGGCCGTCCTAGAAGGAGGCCCCCGACCTGGGCCTCAGCGAAGCCCTTCGCAAGGGCATCGGGAGCGGCTCCTGCCATGACCGTGACGCGGGACCCACAGCAGAGCAAACACACTCGTTGTGAGGGCACGGGAGGCCTTCTGACAGCAGCCCCGCTTCCCTCAGCCGGGCGCCCGCCCTCAGTCGAACCCAACGGCGCCTGCGTTCGGAGTGCACTGAGCTCAACACCCGGCTCTCGGCGAGGTCGTGACGGCGACGCCGGCCTGCAGGACAAACTCTCTGGGGGCGCCCTGAGCTGGGAGGCTCGCCCGAAACGGACGGGGGAAGCGCCGAGCCCCTGCCACGGGATTGCTTCAGGACGACGCATTGGCCCAGCCAGCCAAACTCCGTCCCGGGAAGAGAGAAGCGGCTCTGGCACCTAGAAGCACGGAGCAAGGCACCCAACCCTCAGCTCCTGGAACGCGCTCCCCGGAGGGGGCCCTTTCACCTCCCCATTCCCCGAGAGCACAACGCCTTCTCTCAGAGGCGGAGGAAGACGCGCACACGCTGCCGGCTTGGGCCTCCACTCCAGGGACCGGCGGGTGCCGCCAGCACGTCCGGGGCGACAGCGGGCTTCGCGGTGTCAAGGTTGACACACGCCCGGGCCTGGCACCCGAAGGAGACAGCTCCGCCCTGGATGCCGTGCAACACGGTGCTGCCGGGAAAACGTCCGCCCAGGGAAAGATGAGTGCGAAGAGAGAAGCGGGGAGGAGAGAGGAAGGGCGCGCTTCGTGAGGCACGAGCGTGTGGGCTGTGGGGCCGGCCTCTCCCGGGCCGGCGCTTCACCTCCTACACGGGGAAGCGGTTTGCTGTCGCGGCGGGGGTTGGACCCCCTGAGGTCAAGCCCCCCGACCTCCCTGTGCGAAACAGGGCAGAGTGGAATGCCATCCCCTTCCACGTCCACACACACGTCGCTCCACGGAGAAGGATGCCTTCTCAACGCTTAGCCCGGAAACCTCGAGTGAGCATGACAGCCTTACCTCCGAGAAGCAAGCCTGAAGCCGAGCTCCCTTCCGCAAGCAGGCCTCTTTCGCCCAGAGAGAAAGCTTGGCCGCGGCGGGGGTGGCGGCAGCCTCAGGGAGGCTGCGTGCCGGGCCTCAGATCGGGGGCCGTCCTAGAAGGAGGCCCCCGACCTGGGCCTCAGCGAAGCCCTTCGCAAGGGCATCGGGAGCGGCTCCTGCCATGACCGTGACGCGGGACCCACAGCAGAGCAAACACACTCGTTGTGAGGGCACGGGAGGCCTTCTGACAGCAGCCCCGCTTCCCTCAGCCGGGCGCCCGCCCTCAGTCGAACCCAACGGCGCCTGCGTTCGGAGTGCACTGAGCTCAACACCCGGCTCTCGGCGAGGTCGTGACGGCGACGCCGGCCTGCAGGACAAACTCTCTGGGGGCGCCCTGAGCTGGGAGGCTCGCCCGAAACGGACGGGGGAAGCGCCGAGCCCCTGCCACGGGATTGCTTCAGGACGACGCATTGGCCCAGCCAGCCAAACTCCGTCCCGGGAAGAGAGAAGCGGCTCTGGCACCTAGAAGCACGGAGCAAGGCACCCAACCCTCAGCTCCTGGAACGCGCTCCCCGGAGGGGGCCCTTTCACCTCCCCATTCCCCGAGAGCACAACGCCTTCTCTCAGAGGCGGAGGAAGACGCGCACACGCTGCCGGCTTGGGCCTCCACTCCAGGGACCGGCGGGTGCCGCCAGCACGTCCGGGGCGACAGCGGGCTTCGCGGTGTCAAGGTTGACACACGCCCGGGCCTGGCACCCGAAGGAGACAGCTCCGCCCTGGATGCCGTGCAACACGGTGCTGCCGGGAAAACGTCCGCCCAGGGAAAGATGAGTGCGAAGAGAGAAGCGGGGACGAGAGAGGAAGGGCGCGCTTCGTGAGGCACGAGCGTGTGGGCTGTGGGGCCGGCCTCTCCCGGGCCGGCGCTTCACCTCCTACACGGGGAAGCGGTTTGCTGACGCGCCGGGGGTTGGACCCCCTGAGGTCAAGTCCCCCGACCTCCCTGTGCGAAACAGGGCAGGGTGGAATGCCATCCCCGTCCACGTCCACACACACGTCGCTCCACGGAGAAGGATGCCTTGTCAACGCTTAGCCCGGAAACCTCGAGTGAGCACCACAGCCTTACCTCCGAGAAGCAAGCCTGAAGCCGAGCTCCCTTCCGCGAGCAGGCCTCTTTCGCCAAGAGAGAAAGCTTGGCCGTGGCGGGGGTGGCGGAAGCCTCAGGGAGGCTGCGTGCCGGGCCTCAGGTCGGGGGCCGTCCTAGAAGGAGGCCCCCGACCTGGGCCTCAGCGAAGCCCTTCGCAAGGGCGTCGGGAGCGGCTCCTGCCACGACCGTGACGCGGGACCCACAGCCGAGCAAATACACTCGTTGTGAGGGCACGGGAGGCCTTCTGACAGCAGCCCCGCTTCCCTCAGCCGGGCGCCCGCCCTCAGTCGAACCCACCGGAGCCTGCTTTCGGAGTGCACCGAGCTGAACACCCGGCTCTCGGCGAGGTCGTGACGGCGACGCCGGCCTGCAGGCCAAACTCTCTGGGGGCGCCCTGAGCTGGGAGGCTCGCCCGAAACGGACGGGGGAAGCGCCGAGCCCCTGCCACGGGATTGCTTCAGGACGACGCATTGGGCCAGCCAGCCCCACTCCGTCCCGGGAAGAGAGAAGCGGCTCTGGCACCTAGAAGCACGGAGCAAGGCACCCAACCCTCAGCTCCTGGAACGCGCTTCCCGGAGGGGGCCCTTTCACCTCCCCATTCCCCGAAAGCACAACGCCTTCTCTCAGAGGCGGAGGAAGACGCGCACACACTGCCGGATTGGGCCTCCACTCCAGGGACCGGCGGGTGCCGCCAGCACGTCCGGGGCGACAGCGGGCTTCGCGGTGTCAAGGTCGACACACGCCCGGGCCTGGCACCCGAAGGAGAAAGCTCAGCCCTGGATGCCGTGCAACACGGTGCTGCCGGGAAAACGTCCGCCCAGGGAAAGATGAGTGCGAAGAGAGAAGCGGGGAGGAGAGAGGCAGGGCGCACATCGTGAGGCACGAGCTCGCGGGCTGTGGGGCCGGCCTCTCTCGGGCCGGCGCCTCACGTCCTACACGGGGAAGCGGTTTGCTGACGCGCCGGGGGTTGGACCCCCTGAGGTCAAGCCCCCCGACCTCCCTGTGCGAAACAAGGCAGGGTGGAATGCCATCCCCTTCCACGTCCACACACACGTCGCTCCACGGAGAAGGATGCCTTCGCAACGCTTAGCCCGGAAACCTCGAGTGAGCACGACAGCCTTACCTCCGAGAAGCAAGCCTGAAGCCGAGCTCCCTTCCGCAAGCAGGCCTCTTTCGCCCAGAGAGAAAGCTTGGCCGCGGCGGGGGTGGCGGAAGCCTCAGGGAGGCTGCGTGCTGGGCCTCAGGTCGGGGGCCGTCCTAGAAGGAGGGCCCCGACCTGGACCTCAGCGAAGCCCTTCGCAAGGGCGTCGGGAGCGGCTCCTGCCACGACCGTGACGCGGGACCCACAGCAGAGCAAACACACTCGTTGTGAGGGCACGGGAGGCCTTCTGACAGCAGCCCCGCTTCCCTCAGCCGGGCGCCCGCCCTCAGTCGAACCCACCGGAGCCTGCGTTCGGAGTGCACCGAGCTGAACACCCGGCTCTCGGCGAGGTCGTGACGGCGACGCCGGCCTGCCGGCCAAACTCTCTGGCGGCGCCCTGAGCTGGGAGGCTCGCCCGAAACGGACGGGGGAAGCGCCGAGCCCCTGCCACGGGATTGCTTCAGGACGACGCATTGGCCCAGCCAGCCCCACTCCGTCCCGGGAAGAGAGAAGCGGCTCTGGCACCTAGAAGCACGGAGCAAGGCACCCAACCCTCAGCTCTTGGAACGCGCTTCCCGGCGGGGGCCTTTTCACCTCCCAATTCCCCGAAAGCACAACTCCTTCTCTCAGAGGCGGAGGAAGATGCGCACACGCTGCCGGCTTCGGCCTCCAATCCAGGGACCGGCGGGTGCCGCCAGCACGTCCGGGGCAACAGCGGGCTTCGTGGTGTCAAGGTCGACACACGCCCGGGCCTGGCAACCGAAGGAGACAGCTCCGCCCTGGATTCCGTGCAACACGGTGCTGCCGGGAAAACGTCCGCCCAGGGAAAGATGAGTGCGAAGAGAGAAGCGGGGAGGAGAGAGGAAGGGCGCGCTTCGTGAGGCACGAGCTCGCGGGCTGTGGCCGGCCTCTCCCGGGCCGTCGCCTCACGTCCTACACGGGGAAGCGGTTTGCTGACGCGCCGGGGGTTGGACCCCCTGAGGTCAAGCCCCTCGACCTCCCTGTGCGAAACAGGGCAGGGTGGAATGCCATCCCCTTCCACGTCCACACACACGTCGCTCCACGGAGAAGGATGCCTTCTCAACGCTTAGCCCGGAATCCTCGAGTGAGCACCACAGCCTTACCTCCGAGAAGCAAGCCTGAAGCCGAGCTCCCTTCCGCGAGCAGGCCTCTTTCGCCAAGAGAGAAAGCTTGGCCACGGCGGGGGTGGCGGAAGCCTCAGGGAGGCTGCGTGCCGGGCCTCAGATCGGGGGCCGTCCTAGAAGGAGGCCCCCGACCTGGGCCTCAGCGAAGCCCTTCGCAAGGGCGTCGGGAGCGGCTCGTGCCACGACCGTGACACGGGACCCACAGCAGAGCAAACACACTCGTTGTGAGGGCACGGGAGGCCTTCTGACGGCAGCCCCGCTTCCCTCAGCCGGGCGCCCGCCCTCAGTCGAACCCACCGGAGCCTGCGTTCGTAGTGCACCGCGCTGAACACCCGGCTCTCGGCGAGGTCGTGACGGCGACGCCGGCCTGCCGGCCAAACTCTCTGGGGGCGCCCTGAGCTGGGAGGCTCGCCCGAAACGGACGGGGAAAGCGCCGAGCCTCTGCCACGGGATTGCTTCAGGACGACGCATTGGCCCAGCCAGCCCCACTCCGTCCCGGGAAGAGAGAAGCGGCTCTGGCACCTAGAAGCACGGAGCAAGGCACCCAACCCTCAGCTCTTGGAACGCGCTTCCCGGAGGGGGCCCTTTCACCTCCCCATTCCCCAAAAGCACAACACCTTCTCTCAGAGGCGGAGGAAGATGCGCACACGCTGCCGGCTTCGGCCCCAATCCAGGGACCGGCGGGTGCCGCCAGCACGTCCGGGGCAACAGCGGGCTTCGTGGTGTCAAGGTCGACACACGCCCGGGCCTGGCAACCGAAGGAGACAGCTCCGCCCTGGATTCCGTGCAACACGGTGCTGCCGGGAAAACGTCCGCCCAGGGAAAGATGAGTGCGAAGAGAGAAGCGGGGAGGAGAGAGGAAGGGCGCGCTTCGTGAGGCACGAGCTCGCGGGCTGTGGCCGGCCTCTCCCGGGCCGGCGCCTCACGTCCTACACGGGGAAGCGGTTTGCTGACGCGCCGGGGGTTGGACCCCCTGAGGTCAAGCCCCCCGACCTCCCTGTGCGAAACAGGGCAGGGTGGAATGCCATCCCCGTCCACGTCCACACACACACGTCGCTCCACGGAGAAGGATGCCTTCTCAACGCTTAGCCCGGAAACCTCGAGTGAGCACCACAGCCTTACCTCCGAGAAGCAAGCCTGAAGCCGAGCTCCCTTCCGCGAGCAGGCCTCTTTCGCCCGAGAGAAAGCTTGGCCGCGGCGGGGGTGGCGGAAGCCTCAGGGAGGCTGCGTGCCGGGCCTCAGGTCGGGCGCCGTCCTAGAAGGAGGCCCCTGACCTGGGCCTCAGCGAAGCCCTTTGCAAGGGCGTCGGGAGCGGCTTCTGCCACGACCGTGACGCGGGACCCACAGCAGAGCAAACACACTCGTTGTGAGGGCACGGGAGGCCTTCTGACAGCAGCCCCGCTTCCCTCAGCCGGGCGCCCGCCCTCAGTCGAACCCACCTGAGCCTGCGTTCGGAGTGCACCGAGCTGAACACCCGGCTCTCGGTGAGGACGTGAAGGCGACGCCGGCCTTCTGGCCAAACTCTCTGGGGGCGCCCTGAGCTGGGAGGCTCGCCCGAAACGGACGGGGAAGCGCCGAGCCCCTGCCACTGGATTGCTTCAGGACGACGCATTGGCCCAGCCAGCCCCACTCCGTCCCGGGAAGAGAGAAGCGGCTCTGGCACCTAGAAGCACGGAGCAAGGCACCCAACCCTCAGCTCCTGGAACGCGCTTCCCGGAGGGGGCCCTTTCACCTCCCCATTCCCCAAAAGCACAACGCCTTCTCTCAGAGGCAGAGGAAGACGCGCACACGCTGCCGGCTTGGGCCTCCACTTCAGGGACCGGCGGGTGCCGCCAGCACGTCCGGGGCGCCAGCGGGCTTCGCGGTGTCAAGGTCGACACACGCCCGGGCCTGGCAACCGAAGGAGACAGCTCCGCCCTGGATGCCGTGCAACACGGTGCTGCCGGAAAACGTCCGCCCAGGGAAAGATGAGTGCGAAGAGAGAAGCGGTGAGGAGAGAGGAAGGGCGCGCTTCGTGAGGCACGACCTCGCGGGCTGTGGGGCCGGCCTCTCCCGGGCCGGCGCCTCACGTCCTACACGGGGAAGCGGTTTGCTGACGCCCCGGGGGTTGGACCCCCTGAGGTCAAGCCCCCCGACCTCCCTGTGCGAAACAAGGCAGGGTGGAATGCCATCCCCTTCCACGTCCACACACACGTCGCTCCACGGAGAAGGATGCCTTCTCAACGCTTAGCCCGTATACCTCGAGTGAGCACCACAGCCTTACCTCCGAGAAGCAAGCCTGAAGCCGAGCTCCCTTCCGCGAGCAGGCCTCTTTTGCCCGAGAGAAAGCTTGGCCGCGGCGGGGGTGGCGGAAGCCTCAGGGAGGCTGCGTGCCGGGCCTCAGGTCGGGGGCCGTCCTAGAAGGAGGCCCCCGACCTGGGCCTCAGCGAAACCCTTCGCAAGGGCGTCGGGAGCGGCTCGTGCCACGACCGTGACGCGGGACCCACAGCAGAGCAAACACACTCGTTTTGAGGGCACGGGAGGCCTTCTGACAGCAGCCCCGCTTCCCTCAGCCGGGCCCCCGCCCTCAGTCCAACCCACCGGAGCCTGTGTTCGGAGTGCACCGAGCTGAACACCCGGCTCTCGGCGAGGTCGTGACGGCGACGCCGGCCTGCAGGCCAAACTCTCTGGGGGCGCCCTGAGCTGGGAGGCTCGCCCGAAACGGACGGGGGAAGCGCCGAGCCCCTGCCACGGGATTGCTTCAGGACGACGCATTGGCCCAGCCAGCCCCACTCGGTCCCGGGAAGAGAGAAGCGGCTCTGGCACCTAGAAGCACGGAGCAAGGCACCTAACCCTCAGCTCCTGGAACGCGCTTCCCGGAGGGGGCCCTTTCACCTCCCCATTCCCCAAAAGCACAACGCCTTCTCTCAGAGGCGGAGGAAAATGCGCACACGCTGCCGGCTTGGGCCTCCACTTCAGGGACCGGCGGGTGCCGCCAGCACGTCTGGGGCGACAGCGGGCTTCGTGGTGTCAAGGTCGACACACGCCCGGGCCTGGCAACCGAAGGAGACAGCTCCACCCTGGATTCCGTGCAACACGGTGCTGCCGGGAAAACGTGCGCCCAGGGAAAGACGAGTGCGAAGAGAAGCGGGGAGGAGAGAGGAAGGGCGCGCTTCGTGAGGCACGAGCGCACGGGCTGTGGGGCCGGCTTCTCCCGGGCCGGCGCCTCACCTCCTACACGGGGAAGCGGTTTGCTGACGCGCCGGGGGTTGGACCCCCTGAGGTCAAGCCCCCCGACCTCCCTGTGCGAAACAGGGCAGGGTGGAATGCCATCCCCGTCCACGTCCACACACACACGTCGCTCCACGGAGAAGGATGCCTTCTCAACGCTTAGCCCGGAAACCTCGAGTGTGCACCACAGCCTTACCTCCGAGAAGCAAGCCTGAAGCCGAGCTCCCTTCCGCGAGCAGGCCTCTTCCGCCCGAGAGAAAGCTTGGCCGCGACTGGGGTGGCGGAAGCCTCAGGGAGGCTGCGTGCCGGGCCTCAGGTCGGGCGCCGTCCTAGAAGGAGGCCCCCGACCTGGGCCTCAGCGAAGCCCTTCGCAAGGGCGTCGGGAGCGGCTCCTGCCACGACCGTTACGCGGGACCCACAGCAGAGCAAACACACTCGTTGTGAGGGCACGGGAGGCCTTCTGACAGCAGCCCCCCTTCCCTCAGCTGGGCGCCCGCCCTCAGTCGAACCCACCGGAGCCTGCGTTCGGAGTGCACCGAGCTGAAGACCCGGCTCTCGGCGAGGTCGTGACGGCGACGCCGGCCTGCAGGCCAAACTCTCTGGGGGCGCCCTGAGCTGGGAGGCTCGCCCGAAACGGACGGGGGAAGCGCCGAGCCCCTGCCACGGGATTGCTTCAGGACGACGCATTGGCCCAGCCAGCCCCACTCCGTCCCGGGAAGAGAGAAGCGGCTCTGGCACCTAGAAGCACGGAGCAAGGCACCCAACCCTCAGCGCTTGGAACGCGGTTCCCGGAAAGGGCCCTTTCACCTCCCAATTCCCCGAAAGCACAACACCTTCTCTCAGAGGCGGAGGAAGACGCGCACACGCTGCCGGCTTGGGCCTCCACTCCAGGGATCGGCGGGTGCCGCCAGCACGTCAGGGACGACAGCGGGCTTCGCGGTGTCAAGGTCGACACACGCCCAGGCCTGGCAACCGAACGAGACAGCTCCGCCATGGATTCCGTGCAACACGTGCTGCCGGGAAAATGTCCGCCCAGGGAAAGATGAGTGCGAAGAGAGAAGCGGGGAGGAGAGAGGCAGGGCGCGCTTCGTGAGGCACGAGCTCGCGGCCTGTGGGGCCGGCCTCTCCCGGGCCGGCGCCTCACGTCCTATACGGGGAAGCGGTTTGCTGACGCGCCGGGGGTTGGACCCCCTGAGGTCAAGCCCCCCGACCTCCCTGTGCGAAACAGGGCAGGGTGGAATGCCATCCCCGTCCACGTCCACACACACGTCGCTCCACGGAGAAGGATGCCTTCTCAACGCTTAGCCCGGAAACCTCGAGTGAGCACCACAGCCTTACCTCCGAGAAGCAAGCCTGAAGCCGAGCTCCCTTCCGCGAGCAGGCCTCTTTCGCCAAGAGAGAAAGCTTGGCCACGGCGGGGGTGGCGGAAGCCTCAGGGAGGCTGCGTGCCGGGCCTCAGGTCGGGGGCCGTCCTAGAAGGAGGCCCCCGACCTGGGCCTCAGCGAAACCCTTCGCAAGGGCGTCGGGAGCGGCTCGTGCCACGACCGTGACGCGGGACCCACAGCAGAGCAAACACACTCGTTTTGAGGGCACGGGAGGCCTTCTGACAGCAGCCCCGCTTCCCTCAGCCGGGCCCCCGCCCTCAGTCCAACCCACCGGAGCCTGTGTTCGGAGTGCACCGAGCTGAACACCCGGCTCTCGGCGAGGTCGTGACGGCGACGCCGGCCTGCAGGCCAAACTCTCTGGGGGCGCCCTGAGCTGGGAGGCTCGCCCGAAACGGACGGGGGAAGCGCCGAGCCCCTGCCACGGGATTGCTTCAGGACGACGCATTGGCCCAGCCAGCCCCACTCGGTCCCGGGAAGAGAGAAGCGGCTCTGGCACCTAGAAGCACGGAGCAAGGCACCCAACCCTCAGCTCCTGGAACGCGCTTCCCGGAGGGGGCCCTTTCACCTCCCCATTCCCCAAAAGCACAACGCCTTCTCTCAGAGGCGGAGGAAAATGCGCACACGCTGCCGGCTTGGGCCTCCACTTCAGGGACCGGCGGGTGCCGCCAGCACGTCTGGGGCGACAGCGGGCTTCGTGGTGTCAAGGTCGACACACGCCCGGGCCTGGCAACCGAAGGAGACAGCTCCACCCTGGATTCCGTGCAACACGGTGCTGCCGGGAAAACGTGCGCCCAGGGAAAGACGAGTGCGAAGAGAAGCGGGGAGGAGAGAGGAAGGGCGCGCTTCGTGAGGCACGAGCGCGCGGGCTGTGGGGCCGGCTTCTCCCGGGCCGGCGCCTCACCTCCTACACGGGGAAGCGGTTTGCTGACGCGCCGGGGGTTGGACCCTCTGAGGTCAAGCCCCCCGACCTCCCTGTGCAAAACAGGGCAGGGTGGAATGCCATCCCCGTCCACGTCCACACACACACGTCGCTCCACGGAGAAGGATGCCTTCTCAACGCTTAGCCCGGAAACCTCGAGTGAGCACCACAGCCTTACCTCCGAGAAGCAAGCCTGAAGCCGAGCTCCCTTCCGCGAGCAGGCCTCTTTCGCCCGAGAGAAAGCTTGGCCGCGGCGGGGGTGGCGGAAGCCTCAGGGAGGCTGCGTGCCGGGCCTCAGGTCGGGCGCCGTCCTAGAAGGAGGCCCCTGACCTGGGCCTCAGCGAAGCCCTTTGCAAGGGCGTCGGGAGCGGCTTCTGCCACGACCGTGACGCGGGACCCACAGCAGAGCAAACACACTCGTTGTGAGGGCACGGGAGGCCTTCTGACAGCAGCCCCGCTTCCCTCAGCCGGGCGCCCGCCCTCAGTCGAACCCACCTGAGCCTGCGTTCGGAGTGCACCGAGCTGAACACCCGGCTCTCGGTGAGGACGTGAAGGCGACGCCGGCCTTCTGGCCAAACTCTCTGGGGGCGCCCTGAGCTGGGAGGCTCGCCCGAAACGGACGGGGAAGCGCCGAGCCCCTGCCACTGGATTGCTTCAGGACGACGCATTGGCCCAGCCAGCCCCACTCCGTCCCGGGAAGAGAGAAGCGGCTCTGGCACCTAGAAGCACGGAGCAAGGCACCCAACCCTCAGCTCCTGGAACGCGCTTCCCGGAGGGGGCCCTTTCACCTCCCCATTCCCCAAAAGCACAACGCCTTCTCTCAGAGGCAGAGGAAGACGCGCACACGCTGCCGGCTTGGGCCTCCACTTCAGGGACCGGCGGGTGCCGCCAGCACGTCCGGGGCGCCAGCGGGCTTCGCGGTGTCAAGGTCGACACACGCCCGGGCCTGGCAACCGAAGGAGACAGCTCCGCCCTGGATGCCGTGCAACACGGTGCTGCCGGAAAACGTCCGCCCAGGGAAAGATGAGTGCGAAGAGAGAAGCGGTGAGGAGAGAGGAAGGGCGCGCTTCGTGAGGCACGACCTCGCGGGCTGTGGGGCCGGCCTCTCCCGGGCCGGCGCCTCACGTCCTACACGGGGAAGCGGTTTGCTGACGCCCCGGGGGTTGGACCCCCTGAGGTCAAGCCCCCCGACCTCCCTGTGCGAAACAAGGCAGGGTGGAATGCCATCCCCTTCCACGTCCACACACACGTCGCTCCACGGAGAAGGATGCCTTCTCAACGCTTAGCCCGTATACCTCGAGTGAGCACCACAGCCTTACCTCCGAGAAGCAAGCCTGAAGCCGAGCTCCCTTCCGCGAGCAGGCCTCTTTTGCCCGAGAGAAAGCTTGGCCGCGGCGGGGGTGGCGGAAGCCTCAGGGAGGCTGCGTGCCGGGCCTCAGGTCGGGGGCCGTCCTAGAAGGAGGCCCCCGACCTGGGCCTCAGCGAAACCCTTCGCAAGGGCGTCGGGAGCGGCTCGTGCCACGACCGTGACGCGGGACCCACAGCAGAGCAAACACACTCGTTTTGAGGGCACGGGAGGCCTTCTGACAGCAGCCCCGCTTCCCTCAGCCGGGCCCCGCCCTCAGTCCAACCCACCGGAGCCTGTGTTCGGAGTGCACCGAGCTGAACACCCGGCTCTCGGCGAGGTCGTGACGGCGACGCCGGCCTGCAGGCCAAACTCTCTGGGGGCGCCCTGAGCTGGGAGGCTCGCCCGAAACGGACGGGGGAAGCGCCGAGCCCCTGCCACGGGATTGCTTCAGGACGACGCATTGGCCCAGCCAGCCCCACTCGGTCCCGGGAAGAGAGAAGCGGCTCTGGCACCTAGAAGCACGGAGCAAGGCACCTAACCCTCAGCTCCTGGAACGCGCTTCCCGGAGGGGGCCCTTTCACCTCCCCATTCCCCAAAAGCACAACGCCTTCTCTCAGAGGCGGAGGAAAATGCGCACACGCTGCCGGCTTGGGCCTCCACTTCAGGGACCGGCGGGTGCCGCCAGCACGTCTGGGGCGACAGCGGGCTTCGTGGTGTCAAGGTCGACACACGCCCGGGCCTGGCAACCAAAGGAGACAGCTCCACCCTGGATTCCGTGCAACACGGTGCTGCCGGGAAAACGTGCGCCCAGGGAAAGACGAGTGCGAAGAGAAGCGGGGAGGAGAGAGGAAGGGCGCGCTTCGTGAGGCACGAGCGCACGGGCTGTGGGGCCGGCTTCTCCCGGGCCGGCGCCTCACCTCCTACACGGGGAAGCGGTTTGCTGACGCGCCGGGGGTTGGACCCCCTGAGGTCAAGCCCCCCGACCTCCCTGTGCGAAACAGGGCAGGGTGGAATGCCATCCCCGTCCACGTCCACACACACACGTCGCTCCACGGAGAAGGATGCCTTCTCAACGCTTAGCCCGGAAACCTCGAGTGTGCACCACAGCCTTACCTCCGAGAAGCAAGCCTGAAGCCGAGCTCCCTTCCGCGAGCAGGCCTCTTCCGCCCGAGAGAAAGCTTGGCCGCGACTGGGGTGGCGGAAGCCTCAGGGAGGCTGCGTGCCGGGCCTCAGGTCGGGCGCCGTCCTAGAAGGAGGCCCCCGACCTGGGCCTCAGCGAAGCCCTTCGCAAGGGCGTCGGGAGCGGCTCCTGCCACGACCGTTACGCGGGACCCACAGCAGAGCAAACACACTCGTTGTGAGGGCACGGGAGGCCTTCTGACAGCAGCCCCCCTTCCCTCAGCTGGGCGCCCGCCCTCAGTCGAACCCACCGGAGCCTGCGTTCGGAGTGCACCGAGCTGAAGACCCGGCTCTCGGCGAGGTCGTGACGGCGACGCCGGCCTGCAGGCCAAACTCTCTGGGGGCGCCCTGAGCTGGGAGGCTCGCCCGAAACGGACGGGGGAAGCGCCGAGCCCCTGCCACGGGATTGCTTCAGGACGACGCATTGGCCCAGCCAGCCCCACTCCGTCCCGGGAAGAGAGAAGCGGCTCTGGCACCTAGAAGCACGGAGCAAGGCACCCAACCCTCAGCGCTTGGAACGCGGTTCCCGGAAAGGGCCCTTTCACCTCCCAATTCCCCGAAAGCACAACACCTTCTCTCAGAGGCGGAGGAAGACGCGCACACGCTGCCGGCTTGGGCCTCCACTCCAGGGACCGGCGGGTGCCGCCAGCACGTCCGGGGCAACAGCGGGCTTCGTGGTGTCAAGGTCGACACACGCCCGGGCCTGGCAACCGAAGGAGACAGCTCCGCCCTGGATTCCGTGCAACACGGTGCTGCCGGGAAAACGTCCGCCCAGGGAAAGATGAGTGCGAAGAGAGAAGCGGGGAGGAGAGAGGAAGGGCGCGCTTCGTGAGGCACGAGCGCCCGGGCTGTGTGGCCGGTGTCTCCCGGGCCGGCGCATCACGTCCTACACGGGGAAGCGGTTTGCTGATGCGCCGGGGGTTGGACACCCTGCGGTCAAGCCCCCCGACCTCCCTGTGCGAAACAGGGCAGGGTGGAATGCCATCCCCGTCCACGTCCACACACACGTCGCTCCACGGAGAAGGATGCCTTCTCAACGCTTAGCACGGAAACCTCGAGTGAGCACCACAGCCTTACCTCCGAGAAGCAAGCCTGAAGCCGAGCTCCCTTCCGCGAGCAGGCCTTTTCGCCCGAGAGAAAGCTTGGCCGCGGCGGGGGTGGCGGAAGCCTCAGGGAGGCTGCGTGCCGGGCCTCAGGTCGGGGGCCGTCCTAGAAGAAGGCCCCGACCTGGGCCTCAGCGAAGCCCTTTGCAAGGGCGTCGGGAGCGGCTCCTGCCACGACCGTTACGCGGGACCCACAGCAGAGCAAACACACTCCTTGTGAGGGCACGGGAGGCCTTCTGACAGCAGCCCCGCTTCCATCAGCCGGGCGCCCGCCGTCAGTCGAACCCACCGGAGCCTGCGTTCGGAGTGCACCGAGCTCAACACCCGGCTCTCGGCGAGGTCGTGACGGCGACGCCGGCCTGCAGGCCAAACTCTCTGGGGGCGCCCTGAGCTGGGAGGCTCGCCCGAAACGGGCGGGGGAAGCGCCGAGCCCCTGCCACGGGATTGCTTCAGGACGACGCATTGGCCCAGCCAGCCCCACTCCGTCCCGGGAAGAGAGAAGCGGCTCTGGCACCTAGAAGCACGGAGCAAGTCACCCAACCCTCAGCTCTTGGAACGCGCTTCCCGGAGGGGGCCCTTTCACCTCCCCATTCCCTGAAAGCACAACGCCTTCTCTCAGAGGCGGAGGAAGACGCGCACACGCTGCCGGCTTGGGCCTCCACTCCAGGGACCGGCGGGTGCCGCCAGCACGTCCGGGGCGACAGCGGGCTTCGCGGTGTCAAGGTCGACACACGCCCGGGCCTGGCACCCGAAGGAGAAAGCTCAGCCCTGGATGCCGTGCAACACGGTGCTGCCGGGAAAACGTCCGCCCAGGGAAAGATGAGTGCGAAGAGAGAAGCGGGGAGGAGAGAGGCAGGGCGCGCTTCGTGAGGCACGAGCGCCCGGGCTGTGGGGCCGGCCTCTCCCAGGCTGGCGCCTCACGTCCTACACGGGGAAGTGGTTTGCTGACGCGCCGGGGGTTGGACCCCCTGAGGTCAAGCCCCCCGACCTCCCTGTGCGAAACAGGGCAGGGTGGAATGCCAACCCCGTCCACGTCCACACACACGTCGCTCCACGGAGAAGGATGCCTTCTCAACGCTTAGCCCGGAAACCTCGAGTGAGCACCCCAGCCTTACCTCCGAGAAGCAAGCCTGAAGCCGAGCTCCCTTCCGCAAGCAGGCCTCTTTTGCCCAGAGAGAAAGCTTGGCCGCGGCGGGGGTGGCGGCAGCCTCAGGGAGGCTGCGTGCCAGGCCTCAGATCGGGGGCCGTCCTAGAAGGAGGCCCCCGACCTGGGCTTCAGCGAAGCCCTTCGCAAGGGCATCGGGAGCGGCTCGTGCCACGACCGTGACGCGGGACCCACAGCAGAGCAAACACACTCGTTGTGAGGGCACGGGAGGCCTTCTGACAGCAGCCCCGCATCCCTCAGCCGGGCGTCCGCCCTCAGTCGAACCCACCGGCGCCTGCGTTCGGAGTGCACCGAGCTGAAGACCCGGCTCTCGGCGAGGTCATGACGGCGACGCCGGCCTGCAGGCCAAACTCTCTGGGGGCGCCCTGAGCTGGGAGGCTCGCCCGAAACGGGCGGGGGAAGCGCCGAGCCCCTGCCACGGGATTGCTTCAGGACGACGCATTGGCCCAGCCAGCCAAACTCCGTCCCGGGAAGAGAGAATCGGCTCTGGCACCTAGAAGCACGGAGCAAGGCACCCAACCCTCAGCTCCTGGAACGCGCTTCCCGGAGGGGGCCCTTTCACCTCCCCATTCCCCGAAAGCACAACGCCTTCTCTCAGAGGCGGAGGAAGACGCGCACACGCTGCCGGCTTGGGCCTCCACTCCAGGGACCGGCGGGTGCCGCCAGCACGTCCGGGGCGACAGCGGGCTTCGCGGTGTCAAGGGTGACACACGCCCGGGCCTGGCACCCGAAGGAGACAGCTCCGCCCTGGATGCCGTGCAACACGGTGCTGCCGGGAAAACGTCCGCCCAGGGAAAGATGAGTGCGAAGAGAGAAGCGGGGAGGAGAGAGGAAGGGCGCGCTTCGTGAGGCACGAGCGCGCGGGCTGTGGGGCCGGCTTCTCCCGGGCCGGCGCCTCACCTCCTACACGGGGAAGCAGTTTGCTGACGCGCCGGGGGTTGGACCCCCTGAGGTCAAGCCCCCCGACCTCCCTGTGCGAAACAGGGCAGGGTGGAATGCCATCCCCGTCCACGTCCACACACACACGTCGCTCCACGGAGAAGGATGCCTTCTCAACGCTTATCCCGGAATCCTCGAGTGAGCACCACAGCCTTACCTCCGAGAAGCAAGCCTGAAGCCGAGCTCCCTTCCGCGAGCAGGCCTCTTTCGCCAAGAGAGAAAGCTTGGCCACGGCGGGGGTGGCGGAAGCCTCAGGGAGGCTGCGTGCCGGGCCTCAGATCGGGGGCCGTCCTAGAAGGAGGCCCCCGACCTGGGCCTCAGCGAAGCCCTTCGCAAGGGCGTCGGGAGCGGCTCGTGCCACGACCGTGACACGGGACCCACAGCAGAGCAAACACACTCGTTGTGAGGGCACGGGAGGCCTTCTGACGGCAGCCCCGCTTCCCTCAGCCGGGCGCCCGCCCTCAGTCGAACCCACCGGAGCCTGCGTTCGTAGTGCACCGCGCTGAACACCCGGCTCTCGGCGAGGTCGTGACGGCGACGCCGGCCTGCCGGCCAAACTCTCTGGGGGCGCCCTGAGCTGGGAGGCTTGCCCGAAACGGACGGGGGAAGCGCCGAGCCCCTGCCACGGGATTGCTTCAGGACGACGCATTGGCCCAGCCAGCCCCACTCCGTCCCGGGAAGAGAGAAGCGGCTCTGGCACCTAGAAGCACGGAGCAAGGCACCCAACCCTCAGCTCTTGGAACGCGCTTCCCGGAGGGGGCCCTTTCACCTCCCCATTCCCCAAAAGCACAACACCTTCTCTCAGAGGCGGAGGAAGATGCGCACACGCTGCCGGCTTCGGCCCCAATCCAGGGACCGGCGGGTGCCGCCAGCACGTCCGGGGCAACAGCGGGCTTCGTGGTGTCAAGGTCGACACACGCCCGGGCCTGGCAACCGAAGGAGACAGCTCCGCCCTGGATTCCGTGCAACACGGTGCTGCCGGGAAAACGTCCGCCCAGGGAAAGATGAGTGCGAAGAGAGAAGCGGGGAGGAGAGAGGAAGGGCGCGCTTCGTGAGGCACGAGCTCGCGGGCTGTGGCCGGCCTCTCCCGGGCCTGCGCCTCACGTCCTACACGGGGAAGCGGTTTGCTGACGCGCCGGGGGTTGGACCCCCTGAGGTCAAGCCCCCCGACCTCCCTGTGCGAAACAGGGCAGGGTGGAATGCCATCCCCGTCCACGTCCACACACACACGTCGCTCCACGGAGAAGGATGCCTTCTCAACGCTTAGCCCGGAAACCTCGAGTGAGCACCACAGCCTTACCTCCGAGAAGCAAGCCTGAAGCCGAGCTCCCTTCCGCGAGCAGGCCTCTTTCGCCCGAGAGAAAGCTTGGCCGCGGCGGGGGTGGCGGAAGCCTCAGGGAGGCTGCGTGCCGGGCCTCAGGTCGGGCGCCGTCCTAGAAGGAGGCCCCTGACCTGGGCCTCAGCGAAGCCCTTTGCAAGGGCGTCGGGAGCGGCTTCTGCCACGACCGTGACGCGGGACCCACAGCAGAGCAAACACACTCGTTGTGAGGGCACGGGAGGCCTTCTGACAGCAGCCCCGCTTCCCTCAGCCGGGCGCCCGCCCTCAGTCGAACCCACCTGAGCCTGCGTTCGGAGTGCACCGAGCTGAACACCCGGCTCTCGGTGAGGACGTGAAGGCGACGCCGGCCTTCTGGCCAAACTCTCTGGGGGCGCCCTGAGCTGGGAGGCTCGCCCGAAACGGACGGGGAAGCGCCGAGCCCCTGCCACTGGATTGCTTCAGGACGACGCATTGGCCCAGCCAGCCCCACTCCGTCCCGGGAAGAGAGAAGCGGCTCTGGCACCTAGAAGCACGGAGCAAGGCACCCAACCCTCAGCTCCTGGAACGCGCTTCCCGGAGGGGGCCCTTTCACCTCCCCATTCCCCAAAAGCACAACGCCTTCTCTCAGAGGCAGAGGAAGACGCGCACACGCTGCCGGCTTGGGCCTCCACTTCAGGGACCGGCGGGTGCCGCCAGCACGTCCGGGGCGCCAGCGGGCTTCGCGGTGTCAAGGTCGACACACGCCCGGGCCTGGCAACCGAAGGAGACAGCTCCGCCCTGGATGCCGTGCAACACGGTGCTGCCGGAAAACGTCCGCCCAGGGAAAGATGAGTGCGAAGAGAGAAGCGGTGAGGAGAGAGGAAGGGCGCGCTTCGTGAGGCACGACCTCGCGGGCTGTGGGGCCGGCCTCTCCCGGGCCGGCGCCTCACGTCCTACACGGGGAAGCGGTTTGCTGACGCCCCGGGGGTTGGACCCCCTGAGGTCAAGCCCCCCGACCTCCCTGTGCGAAACAAGGCAGGGTGGAATGCCATCCCCTTCCACGTCCACACACACGTCGCTCCACGGAGAAGGATGCCTTCTCAACGCTTAGCCCGTATACCTCGAGTGAGCACCACAGCCTTACCTCCGAGAAGCAAGCCTGAAGCCGAGCTCCCTTCCGCGAGCAGGCCTCTTTTGCCCGAGAGAAAGCTTGGCCGCGGCGGGGGTGGCGGAAGCCTCAGGGAGGCTGCGTGCCGGGCCTCAGGTCGGGGGCCGTCCTAGAAGGAGGCCCCCGACCTGGGCCTCAGCGAAACCCTTCGCAAGGGCGTCGGGAGCGGCTCGTGCCACGACCGTGACGCGGGACCCACAGCAGAGCAAACACACTCGTTTTGAGGGCACGGGAGGCCTTCTGACAGCAGCCCCGCTTCCCTCAGCCGGGCCCCCGCCCTCAGTCCAACCCACCGGAGCCTGTGTTCGGAGTGCACCGAGCTGAACACCCGGCTCTCGGCGAGGTCGTGACGGCGACGCCGGCCTGCAGGCCAAACTCTCTGGGGGCGCCCTGAGCTGGGAGGCTCGCCCGAAACGGACGGGGGAAGCGCCGAGCCCCTGCCACGGGATTGCTTCAGGACGACGCATTGGCCCAGCCAGCCCCACTCGGTCCCGGGAAGAGAGAAGCGGCTCTGGCACCTAGAAGCACGGAGCAAGGCACCTAACCCTCAGCTCCTGGAACGCGCTTCCCGGAGGGGGCCCTTTCACCTCCCCATTCCCCAAAAGCACAACGCCTTCTCTCAGAGGCGGAGGAAAATGCGCACACGCTGCCGGCTTGGGCCTCCACTTCAGGGACCGGCGGGTGCCGCCAGCACGTCTGGGGCGACAGCGGGCTTCGTGGTGTCAAGGTCGACACACGCCCGGGCCTGGCAACCGAAGGAGACAGCTCCACCCTGGATTCCGTGCAACACGGTGCTGCCGGGAAAACGTGCGCCCAGGGAAAGACGAGTGCGAAGAGAAGCGGGGAGGAGAGAGGAAGGGCGCGCTTCGTGAGGCACGAGCGCACGGGCTGTGGGGCCGGCTTCTCCCGGGCCGGCGCCTCACCTCCTACACGGGGAAGCGGTTTGCTGACGCGCCGGGGGTTGGACCCCCTGAGGTCAAGCCCCCCGACCTCCCTGTGCGAAACAGGGCAGGGTGGAATGCCATCCCCGTCCACGTCCACACACACACGTCGCTCCACGGAGAAGGATGCCTTCTCAACGCTTAGCCCGGAAACCTCGAGTGTGCACCACAGCCTTACCTCCGAGAAGCAAGCCTGAAGCCGAGCTCCCTTCCGCGAGCAGGCCTCTTCCGCCCGAGAGAAAGCTTGGCCGCGACTGGGGTGGCGGAAGCCTCAGGGAGGCTGCGTGCCGGGCCTCAGGTCGGGCGCCGTCCTAGAAGGAGGCCCCCGACCTGGGCCTCAGCGAAGCCCTTCGCAAGGGCGTCGGGAGCGGCTCCTGCCACGACCGTTACGCGGGACCCACAGCAGAGCAAACACACTCGTTGTGAGGGCACGGGAGGCCTTCTGACAGCAGCCCCCCTTCCCTCAGCTGGGCGCCCGCCCTCAGTCGAACCCACCGGAGCCTGCGTTCGGAGTGCACCGAGCTGAAGACCCGGCTCTCGGCGAGGTCGTGACGGCGACGCCGGCCTGCAGGCCAAACTCTCTGGGGGCGCCCTGAGCTGGGAGGCTCGCCCGAAACGGACGGGGGAAGCGCCGAGCCCCTGCCACGGGATTGCTTCAGGACGACGCATTGGCCCAGCCAGCCCCACTCCGTCCCGGGAAGAGAGAAGCGGCTCTGGCACCTAGAAGCACGGAGCAAGGCACCCAACCCTCAGCGCTTGGAACGCGGTTCCCGGAAAGGGCCCTTTCACCTCCCAATTCCCCGAAAGCACAACACCTTCTCTCAGAGGCGGAGGAAGACGCGCACACGCTGCCGGCTTGGGCCTCCACTCCAGGGATCGGCGGGTGCCGCCAGCACGTCAGGGACGACAGCGGGCTTCGCGGTGTCAAGGTCGACACACGCCCAGGCCTGGCAACCGAACGAGACAGCTCCGCCATGGATTCCGTGCAACACGTGCTGCCGGGAAAATGTCCGCCCAGGGAAAGATGAGTGCGAAGAGAGAAGCGGGGAGGAGAGAGGCAGGGCGCGCTTCGTGAGGCACGAGCTCGCGGCCTGTGGGGCCGGCCTCTCCCGGGCCGGCGCCTCACGTCCTATACGGGGAAGCGGTTTGCTGACGCGCCGGGGGTTGGACCCCCTGAGGTCAAGCCCCCCGACCTCCCTGTGCGAAACAGGGCAGGGTGGAATGCCATCCCCGTCCACGTCCACACACACGTCGCTCCACGGAGAAGGATGCCTTCTCAACGCTTAGCCCGGAAACCTCGAGTGAGCACCACAGCCTTACCTCCGAGAAGCAAGCCTGAAGCCGAGCTCCCTTCCGCGAGCAGGCCTCTTTCGCCAAGAGAGAAAGCTTGGCCACGGCGGGGGTGGCGGAAGCCTCAGGGAGGCTGCGTGCCGGGCCTCAGGTCGGGGGCCGTCCTAGAAGGAGGCCCCCGACCTGGGCCTCAGCGAAACCCTTCGCAAGGGCGTCGGGAGCGGCTCGTGCCACGACCGTGACGCGGGACCCACAGCAGAGCAAACACACTCGTTTTGAGGGCACGGGAGGCCTTCTGACAGCAGCCCCGCTTCCCTCAGCCGGGCCCCCGCCCTCAGTCCAACCCACCGGAGCCTGTGTTCGGAGTGCACCGAGCTGAACACCCGGCTCTCGGCGAGGTCGTGACGGCGACGCCGGCCTGCAGGCCAAACTCTCTGGGGGCGCCCTGAGCTGGGAGGCTCGCCCGAAACGGACGGGGGAAGCGCCGAGCCCCTGCCACGGGATTGCTTCAGGACGACGCATTGGCCCAGCCAGCCCCACTCGGTCCCGGGAAGAGAGAAGCGGCTCTGGCACCTAGAAGCACGGAGCAAGGCACCCAACCCTCAGCTCCTGGAACGCGCTTCCCGGAGGGGGCCCTTTCACCTCCCCATTCCCCAAAAGCACAACGCCTTCTCTCAGAGGCGGAGGAAAATGCGCACACGCTGCCGGCTTGGGCCTCCACTTCAGGGACCGGCGGGTGCCGCCAGCACGTCTGGGGCGACAGCGGGCTTCGTGGTGTCAAGGTCGACACACGCCCGGGCCTGGCAACCGAAGGAGACAGCTCCACCCTGGATTCCGTGCAACACGGTGCTGCCGGGAAAACGTGCGCCCAGGGAAAGACGAGTGCGAAGAGAAGCGGGGAGGAGAGAGGAAGGGCGCGCTTCGTGAGGCACGAGCGCGCGGGCTGTGGGGCCGGCTTCTCCCGGGCCGGCGCCTCACCTCCTACACGGGGAAGCGGTTTGCTGACGCGCCGGGGGTTGGACCCCCTGAGGTCAAGCCCCCCGACCTCCCTGTGCGAAACAGGGCAGGGTGGAATGCCATCCCCGTCCACGTCCACACACACACGTCGCTCCACGGAGAAGGATGCCTTCTCAACGCTTAGCCCGGAAACCTCGAGTGAGCACCACAGCCTTACCTCCGAGAAGCAAGCCTGAAGCCGAGCTCCCTTCCGCGAGCAGGCCTCTTTCGCCCGAGAGAAAGCTTGGCCGCGGCGGGGGTGGCGGAAGCCTCAGGGAGGCTGCGTGCCGGGCCTCAGGTCGGGCGCCGTCCTAGAAGGAGGCCCCTGACCTGGGCCTCAGCGAAGCCCTTTGCAAGGGCGTCGGGAGCGGCTTCTGCCACGACCGTGACGCGGGACCCACAGCAGAGCAAACACACTCGTTGTGAGGGCACGGGAGGCCTTCTGACAGCAGCCCCGCTTCCCTCAGCCGGGCGCCCGCCCTCAGTCGAACCCACCTGAGCCTGCGTTCGGAGTGCACCGAGCTGAACACCCGGCTCTCGGTGAGGACGTGAAGGCGACGCCGGCCTTCTGGCCAAACTCTCTGGGGGCGCCCTGAGCTGGGAGGCTCGCCCGAAACGGACGGGGAAGCGCCGAGCCCCTGCCACTGGATTGCTTCAGGACGACGCATTGGCCCAGCCAGCCCCACTCCGTCCCGGGAAGAGAGAAGCGGCTCTGGCACCTAGAAGCACGGAGCAAGGCACCCAACCCTCAGCTCCTGGAACGCGCTTCCCGGAGGGGGCCCTTTCACCTCCCCATTCCCCAAAAGCACAACGCCTTCTCTCAGAGGCAGAGGAAGACGCGCACACGCTGCCGGCTTGGGCCTCCACTTCAGGGACCGGCGGGTGCCGCCAGCACGTCCGGGGCGCCAGCGGGCTTCGCGGTGTCAAGGTCGACACACGCCCGGGCCTGGCAACCGAAGGAGACAGCTCCGCCCTGGATGCCGTGCAACACGGTGCTGCCGGAAAACGTCCGCCCAGGGAAAGATGAGTGCGAAGAGAGAAGCGGTGAGGAGAGAGGAAGGGCGCGCTTCGTGAGGCACGACCTCGCGGGCTGTGGGGCCGGCCTCTCCCGGGCCGGCGCCTCACGTCCTACACGGGGAAGCGGTTTGCTGACGCCCCGGGGGTTGGACCCCCTGAGGTCAAGCCCCCCGACCTCCCTGTGCGAAACAAGGCAGGGTGGAATGCCATCCCCTTCCACGTCCACACACACGTCGCTCCACGGAGAAGGATGCCTTCTCAACGCTTAGCCCGTATACCTCGAGTGAGCACCACAGCCTTACCTCCGAGAAGCAAGCCTGAAGCCGAGCTCCCTTCCGCGAGCAGGCCTCTTTTGCCCGAGAGAAAGCTTGGCCGCGGCGGGGGTGGCGGAAGCCTCAGGGAGGCTGCGTGCCGGGCCTCAGGTCGGGGGCCGTCCTAGAAGGAGGCCCCCGACCTGGGCCTCAGCGAAACCCTTCGCAAGGGCGTCGGGAGCGGCTCGTGCCACGACCGTGACGCGGGACCCACAGCAGAGCAAACACACTCGTTTTGAGGGCACGGGAGGCCTTCTGACAGCAGCCCCGCTTCCCTCAGCCGGGCCCCCGCCCTCAGTCCAACCCACCGGAGCCTGTGTTCGGAGTGCACCGAGCTGAACACCCGGCTCTCGGCGAGGTCGTGACGGCGACGCCGGCCTGCAGGCCAAACTCTCTGGGGGCGCCCTGAGCTGGGAGGCTCGCCCGAAACGGACGGGGGAAGCGCCGAGCCCCTGCCACGGGATTGCTTCAGGACGACGCATTGGCCCAGCCAGCCCCACTCGGTCCCGGGAAGAGAGAAGCGGCTCTGGCACCTAGAAGCACGGAGCAAGGCACCTAACCCTCAGCTCCTGGAACGCGCTTCCCGGAGGGGGCCCTTTCACCTCCCCATTCCCCAAAAGCACAACGCCTTCTCTCAGAGGCGGAGGAAAATGCGCACACGCTGCCGGCTTGGGCCTCCACTTCAGGGACCGGCGGGTGCCGCCAGCACGTCTGGGGCGACAGCGGGCTTCGTGGTGTCAAGGTCGACACACGCCCGGGCCTGGCAACCGAAGGAGACAGCTCCACCCTGGATTCCGTGCAACACGGTGCTGCCGGGAAAACGTGCGCCCAGGGAAAGACGAGTGCGAAGAGAAGCGGGGAGGAGAGAGGAAGGGCGCGCTTCGTGAGGCACGAGCGCACGGGCTGTGGGGCCGGCTTCTCCCGGGCCGGCGCCTCACCTCCTACACGGGGAAGCGGTTTGCTGACGCGCCGGGGGTTGGACCCCCTGAGGTCAAGCCCCCCGACCTCCCTGTGCGAAACAGGGCAGGGTGGAATGCCATCCCCGTCCACGTCCACACACACACGTCGCTCCACGGAGAAGGATGCCTTCTCAACGCTTAGCCCGGAAACCTCGAGTGTGCACCACAGCCTTACCTCCGAGAAGCAAGCCTGAAGCCGAGCTCCCTTCCGCGAGCAGGCCTCTTCCGCCCGAGAGAAAGCTTGGCCGCGACTGGGGTGGCGGAAGCCTCAGGGAGGCTGCGTGCCGGGCCTCAGGTCGGGCGCCGTCCTAGAAGGAGGCCCCCGACCTGGGCCTCAGCGAAGCCCTTCGCAAGGGCGTCGGGAGCGGCTCCTGCCACGACCGTTACGCGGGACCCACAGCAGAGCAAACACACTCGTTGTGAGGGCACGGGAGGCCTTCTGACAGCAGCCCCCCTTCCCTCAGCTGGGCGCCCGCCCTCAGTCGAACCCACCGGAGCCTGCGTTCGGAGTGCACCGAGCTGAAGACCCGGCTCTCGGCGAGGTCGTGACGGCGACGCCGGCCTGCAGGCCAAACTCTCTGGGGGCGCCCTGAGCTGGGAGGCTCGCCCGAAACGGACGGGGGAAGCGCCGAGCCCCTGCCACGGGATTGCTTCAGGACGACGCATTGGCCCAGCCAGCCCCACTCCGTCCCGGGAAGAGAGAAGCGGCTCTGGCACCTAGAAGCACGGAGCAAGGCACCCAACCCTCAGCGCTTGGAACGCGGTTCCCGGAAAGGGCCCTTTCACCTCCCAATTCCCCGAAAGCACAACACCTTCTCTCAGAGGCGGAGGAAGACGCGCACACGCTGCCGGCTTGGGCCTCCACTCCAGGGATCGGCGGGTGCCGCCAGCACGTCAGGGACGACAGCGGGCTTCGCGGTGTCAAGGTCGACACACGCCCAGGCCTGGCAACCGAACGAGACAGCTCCGCCATGGATTCCGTGCAACACGTGCTGCCGGGAAAATGTCCGCCCAGGGAAAGATGAGTGCGAAGAGAGAAGCGGGGAGGAGAGAGGCAGGGCGCGCTTCGTGAGGCACGAGCTCGCGGCCTGTGGGGCCGGCCTCTCCCGGGCCGGCGCCTCACGTCCTATACGGGGAAGCGGTTTGCTGACGCGCCGGGGGTTGGACCCCCTGAGGTCAAGCCCCCCGACCTCCCTGTGCGAAACAGGGCAGGGTGGAATGCCATCCCCGTCCACGTCCACACACACGTCGCTCCACGGAGAAGGATGCCTTCTCAACGCTTAGCCCGGAAACCTCGAGTGAGCACCACAGCCTTACCTCCGAGAAGCAAGCCTGAAGCCGAGCTCCCTTCCGCGAGCAGGCCTCTTTCGCCAAGAGAGAAAGCTTGGCCACGGCGGGGGTGGCGGAAGCCTCAGGGAGGCTGCGTGCCGGGCCTCAGGTCGGGGGCCGTCCTAGAAGGAGGCCCCCGACCTGGGCCTCAGCGAAACCCTTCGCAAGGGCGTCGGGAGCGGCTCGTGCCACGACCGTGACGCGGGACCCACAGCAGAGCAAACACACTCGTTTTGAGGGCACGGGAGGCCTTCTGACAGCAGCCCCGCTTCCCTCAGCCGGGCCCCCGCCCTCAGTCCAACCCACCGGAGCCTGTGTTCGGAGTGCACCGAGCTGAACACCCGGCTCTCGGCGAGGTCGTGACGGCGACGCCGGCCTGCAGGCCAAACTCTCTGGGGGCGCCCTGAGCTGGGAGGCTCGCCCGAAACGGACGGGGGAAGCGCCGAGCCCCTGCCACGGGATTGCTTCAGGACGACGCATTGGCCCAGCCAGCCCCACTCGGTCCCGGGAAGAGAGAAGCGGCTCTGGCACCTAGAAGCACGGAGCAAGGCACCCAACCCTCAGCTCCTGGAACGCGCTTCCCGGAGGGGGCCCTTTCACCTCCCCATTCCCCAAAAGCACAACGCCTTCTCTCAGAGGCGGAGGAAAATGCGCACACGCTGCCGGCTTGGGCCTCCACTTCAGGGACCGGCGGGTGCCGCCAGCACGTCTGGGGCGACAGCGGGCTTCGTGGTGTCAAGGTCGACACACGCCCGGGCCTGGCAACCGAAGGAGACAGCTCCACCCTGGATTCCGTGCAACACGGTGCTGCCGGGAAAACGTGCGCCCAGGGAAAGACGAGTGCGAAGAGAAGCGGGGAGGAGAGAGGAAGGGCGCGCTTCGTGAGGCACGAGCGCGCGGGCTGTGGGGCCGGCTTCTCCCGGGCCGGCGCCTCACCTCCTACACGGGGAAGCGGTTTGCTGACGCGCCGGGGGTTGGACCCCCTGAGGTCAAGCCCCCCGACCTCCCTGTGCGAAACAGGGCAGGGTGGAATGCCATCCCCGTCCACGTCCACACACACACGTCGCTCCACGGAGAAGGATGCCTTCTCAACGCTTAGCCCGGAAACCTCGAGTGTGCACCACAGCCTTACCTCCGAGAAGCAAGCCTGAAGCCGAGCTCCCTTCCGCGAGCAGGCCTCTTCCGCCCGAGAGAAAGCTTGGCCGCGACTGGGGTGGCGGAAGCCTCAGGGAGGCTGCGTGCCGGGCCTCAGGTCGGGCGCCGTCCTAGAAGGAGGCCCCCGACCTGGGCCTCAGCGAAGCCCTTCGCAAGGGCGTCGGGAGCGGCTCCTGCCACGACCGTTACGCGGGACCCACAGCAGAGCAAACACACTCGTTGTGAGGGCACGGGAGGCCTTCTGACAGCAGCCCCCCTTCCCTCAGCTGGGCGCCCGCCCTCAGTCGAACCCACCGGAGCCTGCGTTCGGAGTGCACCGAGCTGAAGACCCGGCTCTCGGCGAGGTCGTGACGGCGACGCCGGCCTGCAGGCCAAACTCTCTGGGGGCGCCCTGAGCTGGGAGGCTCGCCCAAAACGGACGGGGGAAGCGCCGAGCCCCTGCCACGGGATTGCTTCAGGACGACGCATTGGCCCAGCCAGCCCCACTCCGTCCCGGGAAGAGAGAAGCGGCTCTGGCACCTAGAAGCACGGAGCAAGGCACCCAACCCTCAGCGCTTGGAACGCGGTTCCCGGAAAGGGCCCTTTCACCTCCCAATTCCCCGAAAGCACAACACCTTCTCTCAGAGGCGGAGGAAGACGCGCACACGCTGCCGGCTTGGGCCTCCACTCCAGGGATCGGCGGGTGCCGCCAGCACGTCAGGGACGACAGCGGGCTTCGCGGTGTCAAGGTCGACACACGCCCAGGCCTGGCAACCGAACGAGACAGCTCCGCCATGGATTCCGTGCAACACGTGCTGCCGGGAAAATGTCCGCCCAGGGAAAGATGAGTGCGAAGAGAGAAGCGGGGAGGAGAGAGGCAGGGCGCGCTTCGTGAGGCACGAGCTCGCGGCCTGTGGGGCCGGCCTCTCCCGGGCCGGCGCCTCACGTCCTATACGGGGAAGCGGTTTGCTGACGCGCCGGGGGTTGGACCCCCTGAGGTCAAGCCCCCCGACCTCCCTGTGCGAAACAGGGCAGGGTGGAATGCCATCCCCGTCCACGTCCACACACACGTCGCTCCACGGAGAAGGATGCCTTCTCAACGCTTAGCCCGGAAACCTCGAGTGAGCACCACAGCCTTACCTCCGAGAAGCAAGCCTGAAGCCGAGCTCCCTTCCGCGAGCAGGCCTCTTTCGCCAAGAGAGAAAGCTTGGCCACGGCGGGGGTGGCGGAAGCCTCAGGGAGGCTGCGTGCCGGGCCTCAGGTCGGGGGCCGTCCTAGAAGGAGGCCCCCGACCTGGGCCTCAGCGAAACCCTTCGCAAGGGCGTCGGGAGCGGCTCGTGCCACGACCGTGACGCGGGACCCACAGCAGAGCAAACACACTCGTTTTGAGGGCACGGGAGGCCTTCTGACAGCAGCCCCGCTTCCCTCAGCCGGGCCCCCGCCCTCAGTCCAACCCACCGGAGCCTGTGTTCGGAGTGCACCGAGCTGAACACCCGGCTCTCGGCGAGGTCGTGACGGCGACGCCGGCCTGCAGGCCAAACTCTCTGGGGGCGCCCTGAGCTGGGAGGCTCGCCCGAAACGGACGGGGGAAGCGCCGAGCCCCTGCCACGGGATTGCTTCAGGACGACGCATTGGCCCAGCCAGCCCCACTCGGTCCCGGGAAGAGAGAAGCGGCTCTGGCACCTAGAAGCACGGAGCAAGGCACCCAACCCTCAGCTCCTGGAACGCGCTTCCCGGAGGGGGCCCTTTCACCTCCCCATTCCCCAAAAGCACAACGCCTTCTCTCAGAGGCGGAGGAAAATGCGCACACGCTGCCGGCTTGGGCCTCCACTTCAGGGACCGGCGGGTGCCGCCAGCACGTCTGGGGCGACAGCGGGCTTCGTGGTGTCAAGGTCGACACACGCCCGGGCCTGGCAACCGAAGGAGACAGCTCCACCCTGGATTCCGTGCAACACGGTGCTGCCGGGAAAACGTGCGCCCAGGGAAAGACGAGTGCGAAGAGAAGCGGGGAGGAGAGAGGAAGGGCGCGCTTCGTGAGGCACGAGCGCGCGGGCTGTGGGGCCGGCTTCTCCCGGGCCGGCGCCTCACCTCCTACACGGGGAAGCGGTTTGCTGACGCGCCGGGGGTTGGACCCCCTGAGGTCAAGCCCCCCGACCTCCCTGTGCGAAACAGGGCAGGGTGGAATGCCATCCCCGTCCACGTCCACACACACACGTCGCTCCACGGAGAAGGATGCCTTCTCAACGCTTAGCCCGGAAACCTCGAGTGTGCACCACAGCCTTACCTCCGAGAAGCAAGCCTGAAGCCGAGCTCCCTTCCGCGAGCAGGCCTCTTCCGCCCGAGAGAAAGCTTGGCCGCGACTGGGGTGGCGGAAGCCTCAGGGAGGCTGCGTGCCGGGCCTCAGGTCGGGCGCCGTCCTAGAAGGAGGCCCCCGACCTGGGCCTCAGCGAAGCCCTTCGCAAGGGCGTCGGGAGCGGCTCCTGCCACGACCGTTACGCGGGACCCACAGCAGAGCAAACACACTCGTTGTGAGGGCACGGGAGGCCTTCTGACAGCAGCGCCGCTTCCCTCAGCCGGGCGCCCGCCCTCAGTCGAACCCACCGGAGCCCGCGTTCGGAGTGCACCGAGCTGAACACCCGGCTCTCGGCGAGGTCGTGACGGCGACGCCGGCCTGCAGGCCAAACTCTCTGGGGGCGCCCTGAGCTGGGAGGCTCGCCCGAAACGGACGGGGGAAGCGCCGAGCCCCTGCCACGGGATTGCTTCAGGACGACGCATTGGCCCAGCCAGCCCCACTCCGTCCCGGGAAGAGAGAAGCGGCTCTGGCACCTAGAAGCACGGAGCAAGGCACCCAACCCTCAGCTCTTGGAACGCGGTTCCCGGAAAGGGCCCTTTCACCTCCCAATTCCCCGAAAGCACAACACATTCTCTCAGAGGCGAAGGAAGACGCGCACACGCTGCCGGCTTGGGCCTCCACTCCAGGGACCGGCGGGTGCCGCCAGCACGTCAGGGACGACAGCGGGCTTCGCGGTGTCAAGGTCGACACACGCCCGGGCCTGGCAACCGAACGAGACAGCTCCGCCATGGATTCCATGCAACACGTGCTGCCGGGAAAATGTCCGCCCAGGGAAAGATGAGTGCGAAGAGAGAAGCGGGGAGGAGAGAGGCAGGGCGCGCTTCGTGAGGCACGAGCTCGCGGCCTGTGGGGCCGGCCTCTCCCGGGCCGGCGCCTCACGTCCTATACGGGGAAGCGGTTTGCTGACGCGCCGGGGGTTGGACCCCCTGAGGTCAAGCCCCCCGACCTCCCTGTGCGAAACAGGGCAGGGTGGAATGCCATCCCCGTCCACGTCCACACACACGTCGCTCCACGGAGAAGGATGCCTTCTCAACGCTTAGCCCGGAAACCTCGAGTGAGCACCACAGCCTTACCTCCGAGAAGCAAGCCTGAAGCCGAGCTCCCTTCCGCGAGCAGGCCTCTTTCGCCAAGAGAGAAAGCTTGGCCACGGCGGGGGTGGCGGAAGCCTCAGGGAGGCTGCGTGCCGGGCCTCAGATCGGGGGCCGTCCTAGAAGGAGGCCCCCGACCTGGGCCTCAGCGAAGCCCTTCGCAAGGGCGTCGGGAGCGGCTCGTGCCACGACCGTGACACGGGACCCACAGCAGAGCAAACACACTCGTTGTGAGGGCACGGGAGGCCTTCTGACAGCAGCCCCGCTTCCCTCAGCCGGGCCCCCGCCCTCAGTCCAACCCACCGGAGCCTGTGTTCGGAGTGCACCGAGCTGAACACCCGGCTCTCGGCGAGGTCGTGACGGCGACGCCGGCCTGCAGGCCAAACTCTCTGGGGGCGCCCTGAGCTGGGAGGCTCGCCCGAAACGGACGGGGGAAGCGCCGAGCCCCTGCCACGGGATTGCTTCAGGACGACGCATTGGCCCAGCCAGCCCCACTCGGTCCCGGGAAGAGAGAAGCGGCTCTGGCACCTAGAAGCACGGAGCAAGGCACCCAACCCTCAGCTCCTGGAACGCGCTTCCCGGAGGGGGCCCTTTCACCTCCCCATTCCCCAAAAGCACAACGCCTTCTCTCAGAGGCGGAGGAAAATGCGCACACGCTGCCGGCTTGGGCCTCCACTTCAGGGACCGGCGGGTGCCGCCAGCACGTCTGGGGCGACAGCGGGCTTCGTGGTGTCAAGGTCGACACACGCCCGGGCCTGGCAACCGAAGGAGACAGCTCCACCCTGGATTCCGTGCAACACGGTGCTGCCGGGAAAACGTGCGCCCAGGGAAAGACGAGTGCGAAGAGAAGCGGGGAGGAGAGAGGAAGGGCGCGCTTCGTGAGGCACGAGCGCGCGGGCTGTGGGGCCGGCTTCTCCCGGGCCGGCGCCTCACCTCCTACACGGGGAAGCGGTTTGCTGACGCGCCGGGGGTTGGACCCCCTGAGGTCAAGCCCCCCGACCTCCCTGTGCGAAACAGGGCAGGGTGGAATGCCATCCCCGTCCACGTCCACACACACACGTCGCTCCACGGAGAAGGATGCCTTCTCAACGCTTAGCCCGGAAACCTCGAGTGTGCACCACAGCCTTACCTCCGAGAAGCAAGCCTGAAGCCGAGCTCCCTTCCGCGAGCAGGCCTCTTCCGCCCGAGAGAAAGCTTGGCCGCGACTGGGGTGGCGGAAGCCTCAGGGAGGCTGCGTGCCGGGCCTCAGGTCGGGCGCCGTCCTAGAAGGAGGCCCCCGACCTGGGCCTCAGCGAAGCCCTTCGCAAGGGCGTCGGGAGCGGCTCCTGCCACGACCGTTACGCGGGACCCACAGCAGAGCAAACACACTCGTTGTGAGGGCACGGGAGGCCTTCTGACAGCAGCGCCGCTTCCCTCAGCCGGGCGCCCGCCCTCAGTCGAACCCACCGGAGCCCGCGTTCGGAGTGCACCGAGCTGAACACCCGGCTCTCGGCGAGGTCGTGACGGCGACGCCGGCCTGCAGGCCAAACTCTCTGGGGGCGCCCTGAGCTGGGAGGCTCGCCCGAAACGGACGGGGGAAGCGCCGAGCCCCTGCCACGGGATTGCTTCAGGACGACGCATTGGCCCAGCCAGCCCCACTCCGTCCCGGGAAGAGAGAAGCGGCTCTGGCACCTAGAAGCACGGAGCAAGGCACCCAACCCTCAGCTCTTGAAACGCGGTTCCCGGAAAGGGCCCTTTCACCTCCCAATTCCCCGAAAGCACAACGCCTTCTCTCAGAGGCGGAGGAAGACGCGCACACGCTGCCGGCTTGGGCCTCCACTCCAGGGACCGGCGGGTGCCGCCAGCACGTCAGGGACGACAGCGGGCTTCGCGGTGTCAAGGTCGACACACCCCCGGGCCTGGCAACCGAAGGAGACAGCTTCGCCCTGGATTCCGTGCAACACGGTGCTGCCGGGAAAACGTCCGCCCAGGGAAAGATGAGTGCGAAGAGAGAAGCGGGGAGGAGAGAGGCAGGGCGCACTTCGTGAGGCACGAGCGCTCGGGCTGTGGGGCCGGCCTCTCCCGGGACGGCGCCTCACGTCCTACACGGGGATGCGGTTTGCTGACGCGCCGGGGGTTGGACCCCTGAGGTCAAGCCCCCCGACCTCCCTGTGCGAAACAGGGCAGGGTGGAATGCCAACCCCGTCCACGTCCACACACACGTCGCTCCACGGAGAAGGATGCCTTCTCAACGCTTAGCCCGGAAACCTCGAGTGAGCACCCCAGCCTTACCTCCGAGAAGCAAGCCTGAAGCCGAGCTCCCTTCCGCAAGCAGGCCTCTTTCGCCCAGAGAGAAAGCTTGGCCGAGGCGGGGGTGGCGGCAGCCTCAGGGAGGCTGCGTGCCGGGCCTCAGATCGGGGGCCGTCCTAGAAGGAGGCCCCCGACCTGGGCCTCAGCGAAGCCCTTCGCAAGGGCATCGGGAGCGGCTCCTGCCATGACCGTGACGCGGGACCCACAGCAGAGCAAACACACTCGTTGTGAGGGCACGGGAGGCCTTCTGACAGCAGCCCCGCTTCCCTCAGCCGGGCGCCCGCCCTCAGTCGAACCCAACGGCGCCTGCGTTCGGAGTGCACTGAGCTCAACACCCGGCTCTCGGCGAGGTCGTGACGGCGACGCCGGCCTGCAGGACAAACTCTCTGGGGGCGCCCTGAGCTGGGAGGCTCGCCCGAAACGGACGGTGGAAGCGCCGAGCCCCTGCCACGGGATTGCTTCAGGACGACGCATTGGCCCAGCCAGCCAAACTCCGTCCCGGGAAGAGAGAAGCGGCTCTGGCACCTAGAAGCACGGAGCAAGGCACCCAACCCTCAGCTCCTGGAACGCGCTCCCCGGAGGGGGCCCTTTCACCTCCCCATTCCCCGAGAGCACAACGCCTTCTCTCAGAGGCGGAGGAAGACGCGCACACGCTGCCGGCTTGGGCCTCCACTCCAGGGACCGGCGGGTGCCGCCAGCACGTCCGGGGCGACAGCGGGCTTCGCGGTGTCAAGGTTGACACACGCCCGGGCCTGGCACCCGAAGGAGACAGCTCCGCCCTGGATGCCGTGCAACACGGTGCTGCCGGGAAAACGTCCGCCCAGGGAAAGATGAGTGCGAAGAGAGAAGCGGGGAGGAGAGAGGCAGGGCGCGCTTCGTGAGGCACGAGCGTGTGGGCTGTGGGGCCGGCCTCTCCCGGGCCGGCGCTTCACCTCCTACACGGGGAAGCGGTTTGCTGACGCGCCGGGGGTTGGACCCCCTGAGGTCAAGCCCCCCGACCTCCCTGTGCGAAACAAGGCAGGGTGGAATGCCATCCCCTTCCACGTCCACACACACGTCGCTCCACGGAGAAGGATGCCTTCTCAACGCTTAGCCCGGAAACCTCGAGTGAGCACGACAGCCTTACCTCCGAGAAGCAAGCCTGAAGCCGAGCTCCCTTCCGCAAGCAGGCCTCTTTCGCCCAGAGAGAAAGCTTGGCCGCGGCGGGGGTGGCAGAAGCCTCAGGGAGGCTGCGTGCCGGGCCTCAGGTCGGGGGCCGTCCTAGAAGGAGGCCCCCGACCTGGGCCTCAGCGAAGCCCTTCGCAAGGGCGTCGGGAGCGGCTCCTGCCACGACCGTGACGCGGGACCCACAGCAGAGCAAACACACTCGTTGTGAGGGCACAGGAGGCCTTCTGACAGCAGCCCCGCTTCCCTCAGCCGGGCGCCCGCCCTCAGTCGAACCCACCGGAGCCTGCGTTCGGAGTGCACCGAGCTCAACACCCGGCTCTCGGCGAGGTCGTGACGGCGACGCCGGCCTGCCGGCCAAACTCTCTGGGGGCGCCCTGAGCTGGGAGGCTCGCCCGAAACGGACGGGGGAAGCGCCGAGCCCCTGCCACGGGATTGCTTGAGGACGACGCATTGGCCCAGCCAGCCCCACTCCGTCCCGGGAAGAGAGAAGCGGCTCTGGCACCTAGAAGCACGGAGCAAGGCACCCAACCCTCAGCTCTTGGAACGCGCTTCCCGGAGGGGGCCCTTTCACCTCCCAATTCCCCGAAAGCACAACTCCTTCTCTCAGAGGCGGAGGAAGATGCGCACACGCTGCCGGCTTCGGCCTCAAATCCAGGGACCGGCGGGTGCCGCCAGCACGTCCGGGGCAACAGCGGGCTTCGTGGTGTCAAGGTCGACACACGCCCGGGCCTGGCAAACGAAGGAGACAGCTCCGCCCTGGATTCCGTGCAACACGGTGCTGCCGGGAAAACGTCCGCCCAGGGAAAGATGAGTGCGAAGATAGAAGCGGGGAGGAGAGAGGAAGGGCGCGCTTCGTGAGGCACGAGCTCGCGGGCTGTGGCCGGCCTCTCCCGGGCCGGCGCCTCACGTCCTACACGGGGAAGCGGTTTGCTGACGCGGCGGGGGTTGGACCCCCTGAGGTCAAGCCCCCCGACCTCCCTGTGCGAAACAAGGCAGGGTGGAATGCCATCCCCTTCCAGTCCACACACACATCGCTCCACGGAGAAGGATGCCTTCGCAACGCTTAGCCCGGAAACCTCGAGTGAGCACGACAGCCTTACCTCCGAGAAGCAAGACTGAAGCCGAGCTCCCTTCCACAAGCAGGCCTCTTTCGCCCAGAGAGAAAGCTCGGCCGCGGCAGGGGTGGCGGAAGCCTCAGGGAGGCTGCGTGCCGGGCCTCAGGTCGGGCGCCGTCCTAGAAGGAGGCCCCCGACCTGGACCTCAGCGAAGCCCTTCGCAAGGGCGTCGGGAGCGGCTCCTGCCACGACCGTGACGCGGGACCCACAGCAGAGCAAACACACTCGTTGTGAGGGCACGGGAGGCCTTCTGACAGCAGCCCCGCTTCCCTCAGCCGGGCGCCCTCCCTCAGTCGAACCCACCGGAGCCTGCGTTCGGAGTGCACCGCGCTGAACACCCGGCTCTCGGCGAGGTCGTGACGGCGACGCCGGCCTGCAGGACAAACTCTCTGGGGGCGCCCTGAGCTGGGAGGCTCGCCCGAAACGGACGGGGGAAGCGCCGAGCCCCTGCCACGGGATTGCTTCAGGACGACGCATTGGCCCAGCCAGCCCCACTCCGTCCCGGGAAGAGAGAAGCGGCTCTGGCACCTAGAAGCACGGAGCAAGGCACCCAACCCTCAGCTCTTGGAACGCGGTTCCCGGAGGGGGCCCTTTCACCTCACCATACCCCGAAAGCACAACGCCTTCTCTCAGAGGCGGAGGAAGATGCACACACGCTGCCGGCTTCGGCCTCCAATCCAGGGACCGTCGGGTGCCACCAGCACGTCCGGGGCAACAGCGGGCTTCGTGGTGTCAAGGTCGACACACGCCCGGGCCTGGCAACCGAAGGAGACAGCTCCGCCCTGGATTCCGTGCAACACGGTGCTGCCGGGAAAACGTCTGCCCAGGGAAAGATGAGTGCGAAGAGAGAAGCGGGGAGGAGAGAGGAAGGGCACGCTTCGTGAGGCACGAGCTCGCAGACTGTGGCCGGCCTCTCCCGGGCCGGCGCCTCACGTCCTACACGGGGAAGCGGTTTGCTGTCGCGGCGGGGGTTGGACCCCCTGAGGTCAAGCCCCCCGACCTCCCTGTGCGAAACAGGGCAGAGTGGAATGCCATCCCCTTCCACGTCCACACACACGTCGCTCCACGGAGAAGGATGCCTTCTCAACGCTTAGCCCGGAAACCTCGAGTGAGCACCACAGCCTTACCTCCGAGAAGCAAGCCTGAAGCCGAGCTCCCTTCCGCGAGCAGGCCTCTTTCGCCAAGAGACAAACCTGGCCGTGGCGGGGGTGGCGGAAGCCTCAGGGAGGCTGCGTGCCGGGCCTCAGGTCGGGGGCCGTCCTAGAAGGAGGCCCCCGCCATGGGCCTCAGCGAAGCCCTTCGCAAGGGCGTCGGGAGCGGCTCCTGCCACGACCGTGACGCGGGACCCACAGCCGAGCAAATACACTCGTTGTGAGGGCACGGGAGGCCTTCTGACAGCAGCCCCGCTTCCCTCAGCCGGGCGCCCGCCCTCAGTCGAACCCACCAGAGCCTGCGTTCGGAGTGCACCGAGCTGAAGACCCGGCTCTCGGCGGGGTCGTGACGGTGACGCCGGCCTGCAGGCCAAACTCTCTGGGGGCGCCCTGAGCTGGGAGGCTCGCCCGAAACGGACGGGGGAAGCGCCGAGCCCCTGCCACTGGATTGCTTCAGGACGACGCATTGGGCCAGCCAGCCCCACTCCGTCCCGGGAAGAGAGAAGCGGCTCTGGCACCTAGAAGCCCGGAGCAAGGCACCCAACCCTCAGCTCCTGGAACGCGCTTCCCGGAGGGGGCCCTTTCACCTCCCCATTCCCCGAAAGCACAACGCCTTCTCTCAGAGGCGGAGGAAGACGCGCACACACTGCCGGATTGGGCCTCCACTCCAGGGACCGGCGGGTGCCGCCAGCACGTCCGGGGCAACAACGGGCTTCGCGTTGTCAAGGTCGACACACGCCCGGGCCTGGCACCCGAAGGAGACAGCTCAGCACTGGATGCCGTGCAACACGGTGCTGCCGGGAAAACGTCCGCCCAGGGAAAGATGAGTGCGAAGAGAGAAGCGGGGAGGAGAGAGGCAGGGCGCGCTTCGTGAGGCACGATTGCCCGGGCTGTGCGGCCGGCCTCTCCCGGACGGCGCATCACCTCCTACACGGGAAAGCGGTTTGCTGACGCGCCGGGGGTTGGACCCCCTGAGGTCAAGCCCCCCGACCTCCCTGTGCGAAACAGGGTAGGGTGGAATGCCAACCCCGTCCATGTCCACACACACGTCGCTCCAGGGAGAAGGATGCCTTCTCAACGCTTAGCCCGGAAACCTCGAGTGAGCACGACAGCCTTACCTCCGAGAAGCAAGCCTGAAGCCGAGCTCCCTTCCGCAAGCAGGCCTCTTTCGCCCAGAGAGAAAGGTTGGCCGCGGCGGGGGTGGCGGCAGCCTCAGGGAGGCTGCGTGCCGGGCCTCAGGTCGGGCGCCGTCCTAGAAGGAGGCCCCCGACCTGGACCTCAGCGAAGCCCTTCGCAAGGGCGTCGGGAGCGGCTCCTGCCACGACCGTGACGCGGGACCCACAGCAGAGCAAACACACTCGTTGTGAGGGCACGGGAGGCCTTCTGACAGCAGCCCCGCTTCCCTCAGCGGGCGCCCTCCCTCAGTCGAACCCACCGGAGCCTGCGTTCGTAGTGCACCGCGCTGAAAACCCGGCTCTCGGCGAGGTCGTGACGGCGACGCCGGCCTGCCGGCCAAAATCTCTGGGGGCGCCCTGAGCTGGGAGGCTCGCCCGAAACGGACGGGGGAAGCGCCGAGCCCCTGCCAAGGAATTGCTTCAGGACGACGCATTGGCCCAGCCAGCCCCACTCCGTCCCGGGAAGAGAGAAGCGGCTCTGGCACCTAGAAGCACGGAGCAAGGCACCCAACCCTCAGCTCTTGGAACGCGGTTCCCGGAGGGGGCCCTTTCACCTCCCCATACCCCGAAAGCACAACGCCTTCTCTCAGATGCGGAGGAAGATGCGCACACGCTGCCGGCTTCGGCCTCCAATCCAGGGACCGGCGGGTGCCGCCAGCACGTCCGGGGCGCCAGCGGGCTTCGCGGTGTCAAGGTCGACACACGCCCGGGCCTGGCAACCGAAGGAGACAGCTCCGCCCTGGATTCCGTGCAACACGGTGCTGCCGGAAAACGTCCGCCCAGGGAAAGATGAGTGCGAAGAGAGAAGCGGGGAGGAGTGAGGCAGGGCGCGCTTCGTGAGGCACGACCTCGCGGGCTGTGGGGCCGGCCTCTCCCGGGCCGGCGCATCACGTCCTACACGGGGAAGCGGTTTGCTGACGCGCCGGGGGTTGGACCCCCTGAGGTCAAGCCCCCCGACCTCCCTGTGCGAAACAGGGCAGGGTGGAATGCCATCCCCGTCCACGTCCACACACACACGTCGCTCCACGGAGAAGGATGCCTTCTCAACGCTTAGCCCGGAAACCTCGAGTGAGCACCACAGCCTTACCTCCGAGAAGCCAGCCTGAAGCCGAGCTCCCTTCCGCGAGCAGGCCTCTTCCGCCCGAGAGAAAGCTTGGCCGCGGCTGGGGTGGCGGAAGCCTCAGGGAGGCTGCGTGCCGGGCCTCAGGTCGGGGGCCTTCCTAGAAGGAGGCCCCCGACATGGGCCTCAGCGAAGCCCTTCGCAAGGGCGTCGGGAGCGGCTCGTGCCACGACCGTGACGCGGCACCCACAGCAGAGCAAACACACTCGTTGTGAGGGCACGGGAGGCCTTCTGACAGCAGCCCCGCTTCCCTCAGCCGGGCCCCCGCCCTCAGTCGAACCCACCGGAGCCTGCGTTCGGAGTGCACCGAGCTCAACACCCGGCTCTCGGCGAGGTCGTGACGGCGACGCCGGCCTGCCGGCCAAACTCTCTGGGGGCGCCCTGAGCTGGGAGGCTCGCCCGAAACGGACGGGGGAAGCGCCGAGCCCCTGCCACGGGATTGCTTCAGGACGACGCATTGGCCCAGCCAGCCCCACTCCGTCCCGGGAAGAGAGAAGCGGCTCTGGCACCTAGAAGCACGGAGCAAGGCACCCAACCCTCAGCTCTTGGAACGCGCTTCCCGGAGGGGGCCCTTTCACCTCCCCATTCCCCGAAAGCACAACGCCTTCTCTCAGAGGCGGAGGAAGATGCGCACACGCTGCCGGCTTCGGCCTCCAATCCAGGGACGGGCGGGTGCCGCCAGCACGTCCGGGGCAACAGCGGGCTTCGTGGTGTCAAGGTCGACACATGCCCGGGCCTGGCAACCGAAGGAGACAGCTCCGCCCTGGATGCCGTGCAACACGGTGCTGCCGGGAAAACGTCCGCCCAGGGAAAGATGAGTGCGAAGAGAGAAGCGGGGAGGAAAGAGGCAGGGCGCGCTACGTGAGGCACGAGCGCCCGGGCTGTGGGGCCGGCCTCTCCCGGGCCGGCGCCTCATGTCCTACACGGGGAAGCAGTTTGCTGACGCGCCGGGGGTTGGACCCCCTGAGGTCAAGCCCCCCGACCTCCCCGTGCGAAACAAGGCAGGGTGGAATGCCATCCCCGTCCACGTCCACACACACGTCGCTCCATGGAGAAGGATGCCTTCTCAACGCTTAGCCCGGAAGCCTCGAGTGAGCACCACAGCCTTACCTCCGAGAAGCAAGCCTGAAGCCGAGCTCCCTTCCGCGAGCAGGCCTCTTTCGCCCGAGAGAAAGCTTGGCCGCGGCGGGGGTGGCGGAAGCCTCAGGGAGGCTTCGAGGCGGGCCTCAGGTCGGGGGCCGTCCTACAAGGAGGCCCCCGACCTGGGCCTCAGCGAAGCCCTTCGCAAGGGCGTCGGGAGCGGCTCCTGCCACGACCGTGACGCGGGACCCACAGCAGAGCAAACACACTCGTTGTGAGGGCACGGGAGGCCTTCTGACAGCAGCCCCGCTTCCATCAGCCGGGCGCCCACCGTCAGTCGAACCCACCGGAGCCTGCGTTCGGAGTGCACCGAGCTGAACACCCGGCTCTCGGCGAGGTCGTGACGGCGACGCGGGCCTGCAGGCCAAACTCTCTGGCGTCGCCCTGAGCTGGGAGGCTCGCCCGAAAAGGACGGGGGAAGCGCCGAGCCCCTGCCACGGGAGTGCTGCAGGACGACGCATTGGCCCAGCCAGCCCCACTCCGTCCCGGGAAGTGAGAAGCGGCTCTGGCACCTAGAAGCACGGAGCAAGTCACCCAACCCTCAGCTCTTGGAACGCGCTTCCCGGAGGGGGCCCTTTCACCTCCCCATTCCCCGAAAGCACAACGCCTTCTCTCAGAGGCGGAGGAAGTCGCGCACACACTGCCGGCTTGGGCCTCCACTCCAGGGACCGGCGGGTGCCGCCAGCACGTCCGGGGCGACAGCGGGCTTCGCGGTGTCAAGGTCGACACACGCCCTGGCCTGGCAACCGAAGGAGACAGCTTCGCCCTGGATTCCGTGCAACACGGTGCTGCCGGGAAAACGTCCGCCCAGGGAAAGATGAGTGCGAAGAGAGAAGCGGGGAGGAGAGAGGCAGGGCGCACTTCGTGAGGCACGAGCGCTCGGGCTGTGGGGCCGGCCTCTCCCGGGACGGCGCCTCACGTCCTACACGGGGATGCGGTTTGCTGACGCGCCGGGGGTTGGACCCCTGAGGTCAAGCCCCCCGACCTCCCTGTGCGAAACAGGGCAGGGTGGAATGCCAACCCCGTCCACGTCCACACACACGTCGCTCCACGGAGAAGGATGCCTTCTCAACGCTTAGCCCGGAAACCTCGAGTGAGCACCCCAGCCTTACCTCCGAGAAGCAAGCCTGAAGCCGAGCTCCCTTCCGCAAGCAGGCCTCTTTCGCCCAGAGAGAAAGCTTGGCCGCGGCGGGGGTGGCGGCAGCCTCAGGGAGGCTGCGTGCCGGGCCTCAGATCGGGGGCCGTCCTAGAAGGAGGCCCCCGACCTGGGCCTCAGCGAAGCCCTTCGCAAGGGCATCGGGAGCGGCTCCTGCCATGACCGTGACGCGGGACCCACAGCAGAGCAAACACACTCGTTGTGAGGGCACGGGAGGCCTTCTGACAGCAGCCCCGCTTCCCTCAGCCGGGCGCCCGCCCTCAGTCGAACCCAACGGCGCCTGCGTTCGGAGTGCACTGAGCTCAACACCCGGCTCTCGGCGAGGTCGTGACGGCGACGCCGGCCTGCAGGACAAACTCTCTGGGGGCGCCCTGAGCTGGGAGGCTCGCCCGAAACGGACGGGGGAAGCGCCGAGCCCCTGCCACGGGATTGCTTCAGGACGACGCATTGGCCCAGCCAGCCAAACTCCGTCCCGGGAAGAGAGAAGCGGCTCTGGCACCTAGAAGCACGGAGCAAGGCACCCAACCCTCAGCTCCTGGAACGCGCTCCCCGGAGGGGGCCCTTTCACCTCCCCATTCCCCGAGAGCACAACGCCTTCTCTCAGAGGTGGAGGAAGACGCGCACACGCTGCCGGCTTGGGCCTCCACTCCAGGGACCGGCGGGTGCCGCCAGCACGTCCGGGGCGACAGCGGGCTTCGCGGTGTCAAGGTTGACACACGCCCGGGCCTGGCACCCGAAGGAGACAGCTCCGCCCTGGATGCCGTGCAACACGGTGCTGCCGGGAAAACGTCCGCCCAGGGAAAGATGAGTGCGAAGAGAGAAGCGGGGAGGAGAGAGGAAGGGCGCGCTTCGTGAGGCACGAGCGTGTGGGCTGTGGGGCCGGCCTCTCCCGGGCCGGCGCTTCACCTCCTACACGGGGAAGCGGTTTGCTGACGCGCCGGGGGTTGGACCCCCTGAGGTCAAGCCCCCCGACCTCCCTGTGCGAAACAGGGCAGGGTGGAATGCCATCCCCGTCCACGTCCACACACACGTCGCTCCACGGAGAAGGATGCCTTGTCAACGCTTAGCCCGGAAACCTCGAGTGAGCACCACAGCCTTACCTCCGAGAAGCAAGCCTGAAGCCGAGCTCCCTTCCGCGAGCAGGCCTCTTTCGCCAAGAGAGAAAGCTTGGCCGTGGCGGGGGTGGCGGAAGCCTCAGGGAGGCTGCGTGCCGGGCCTCAGGTCGGGGGCCGTCCTAGAAGGAGGCCCCCGACCTGGGCCTCAGCGAAGCCCTTCGCAAGGGCGTCGGGAGCGGCTCCTGCCACGACCGTGACGCGGGACCCACAGCCGAGCAAATACACTCGTTGTGAGGGCACGGGAGGCCTTCTGACAGCAGCCCCGCTTCCCTCAGCCGGGCGCCCGCCCTCAGTCGAACCCACCGGAGCCTGCTTTCGGAGTGCACCGAGCTGAACACCCGGCTCTCGGCGAGGTCGTGACGGCGACGCCGGCCTGCAGGCCAAACTCTCTGGGGGCGCCCTGAGCTGGGAGGCTCGCCCGAAACGGACGGGGGAAGCGCCGAGCCCCTGCCACGGGATTGCTTCAGGACGACGCATTGGGCCAGCCAGCCCCACTCCGTCCCGGGAAGAGAGAAGCGGCTCTGGCACCTAGAAGCACGGAGCAAGGCACCCAACCCTCAGCTCCTGGAACGCGCTTCCCGGAGGGGGCCCTTTCACCTCCCCATTCCCCGAAAGCACAACGCCTTCTCTCAGAGGCGGAGGAAGACGCGCACACACTGCCGGATTGGGCCTCCACTCCAGGGACCGGCGGGTGCCGCCAGCACGTCCGGGGCGACAGCGGGCTTCGCGGTGTCAAGGTCGACACACGCCCGGGCCTGGCACCCGAAGGAGAAAGCTCAGCCCTGGATGCCGTGCAACACGGTGCTGCCGGGAAAACGTCCGCCCAGGGAAAGATGAGTGCGAAGAGAGAAGCGGGGAGGAGAGAGGAAGGGCGCGCTTCGTGAGGCACGAGCTCGCGGGCTGTGGCCGGCCTCTCCCGGGCCGTCGCCTCACGTCCTACACGGGGAAGCGGTTTGCTGACGCGCCGGGGGTTGGACCCCCTGAGGTCAAGCCCCTCGACCTCCCTGTGCGAAACAGGGCAGGGTGGAATGCCATCCCCTTCCACGTCCACACACACGTCGCTCCACGGAGAAGGATGCCTTCTCAACGCTTAGCCCGGAATCCTCGAGTGAGCACCACAGCCTTACCTCCGAGAAGCAAGCCTGAAGCCGAGCTCCCTTCCGCGAGCAGGCCTCTTTCGCCAAGAGAGAAAGCTTGGCCACGGCGGGGGTGGCGGAAGCCTCAGGGAGGCTGCGTGCCGGGCCTCAGATCGGGGGCCGTCCTAGAAGGAGGCCCCCGACCTGGGCCTCAGCGAAGCCCTTCGCAAGGGCGTCGGGAGCGGCTCGTGCCACGACCGTGACACGGGACCCACAGCAGAGCAAACACACTCGTTGTGAGGGCACGGGAGGCCTTCTGACGGCAGCCCCGCTTCCCTCAGCCGGGCGCCCGCCCTCAGTCGAACCCACCGGAGCCTGCGTTCGTAGTGCACCGCGCTGAACACCCGGCTCTCGGCGAGGTCGTGACGGCGACGCCGGCCTGCCGGCCAAACTCTCTGGGGGCGCCCTGAGCTGGGAGGCTTGCCCGAAACGGACGGGGGAAGCGCCGAGCCCCTGCCACGGGATTGCTTCAGGACGACGCATTGGCCCAGCCAGCCCCACTCCGTCCCGGGAAGAGAGAAGCGGCTCTGGCACCTAGAAGCACGGAGCAAGGCACCCAACCCTCAGCTCTTGGAACGCGCTTCCCGGAGGGGGCCCTTTCACCTCCCCATTCCCCAAAAGCACAACACCTTCTCTCAGAGGCGGAGGAAGATGCGCACACGCTGCCGGCTTCGGCCCCAATCCAGGGACCGGCGGGTGCCGCCAGCACGTCCGGGGCAACAGCGGGCTTCGTGGTGTCAAGGTCGACACACGCCCGGGCCTGGCAACCGAAGGAGACAGCTCCGCCCTGGATTCCGTGCAACACGGTGCTGCCGGGAAAACGTCCGCCCAGGGAAAGATGAGTGCGAAGAGAGAAGCGGGGAGGAGAGAGGAAGGGCGCGCTTCGTGAGGCACGAGCTCGCGGGCTGTGGCCGGCCTCTCCCGGGCCGGCGCCTCACGTCCTACACGGGGAAGCGGTTTGCTGACGCGCCGGGGGTTGGACCCCCTGAGGTCAAGCCCCCCGACCTCCCTGTGCGAAACAGGGCAGGGTGGAATGCCATCCCCGTCCACGTCCACACACACACGTCGCTCCACGGAGAAGGATGCCTTCTCAACGCTTAGCCCGGAAACCTCGAGTGAGCACCACAGCCTTACCTCCGAGAAGCAAGCCTGAAGCCGAGCTCCCTTCCGCGAGCAGGCCTCTTTCGCCCGAGAGAAAGCTTGGCCGCGGCGGGGGTGGCGGAAGCCTCAGGGAGGCTGCGTGCCGGGCCTCAGGTCGGGCGCCGTCCTAGAAGGAGGCCCCTGACCTGGGCCTCAGCGAAGCCCTTTGCAAGGGCGTCGGGAGCGGCTTCTGCCACGACCGTGACGCGGGACCCACAGCAGAGCAAACACACTCGTTGTGAGGGCACGGGAGGCCTTCTGACAGCAGCCCCGCTTCCCTCAGCCGGGCGCCCGCCCTCAGTCGAACCCACCTGAGCCTGCGTTCGGAGTGCACCGAGCTGAACACCCGGCTCTCGGTGAGGACGTGAAGGCGACGCCGGCCTTCTGGCCAAACTCTCTGGGGGCGCCCTGAGCTGGGAGGCTCGCCCGAAACGGACGGGGAAGCGCCGAGCCCCTGCCACTGGATTGCTTCAGGACGACGCATTGGCCCAGCCAGCCCCACTCCGTCCCGGGAAGAGAGAAGCGGCTCTGGCACCTAGAAGCACGGAGCAAGGCACCCAACCCTCAGCTCCTGGAACGCGCTTCCCGGAGGGGGCCCTTTCACCTCCCCATTCCCCAAAAGCACAACGCCTTCTCTCAGAGGCAGAGGAAGACGCGCACACGCTGCCGGCTTGGGCCTCCACTTCAGGGACCGGCGGGTGCCGCCAGCACGTCCGGGGCGCCAGCGGGCTTCGCGGTGTCAAGGTCGACACACGCCCGGGCCTGGCAACCGAAGGAGACAGCTCCGCCCTGGATGCCGTGCAACACGGTGCTGCCGGAAAACGTCCGCCCAGGGAAAGATGAGTGCGAAGAGAGAAGCGGTGAGGAGAGAGGAAGGGCGCGCTTCGTGAGGCACGACCTCGCGGGCTGTGGGGCCGGCCTCTCCCGGGCCGGCGCCTCACGTCCTACACGGGGAAGCGGTTTGCTGACGCCCCGGGGGTTGGACCCCCTGAGGTCAAGCCCCCCGACCTCCCTGTGCGAAACAAGGCAGGGTGGAATGCCATCCCCTTCCACGTCCACACACACGTCGCTCCACGGAGAAGGATGCCTTCTCAACGCTTAGCCCGTATACCTCGAGTGAGCACCACAGCCTTACCTCCGAGAAGCAAGCCTGAAGCCGAGCTCCCTTCCGCGAGCAGGCCTCTTTTGCCCGAGAGAAAGCTTGGCCGCGGCGGGGGTGGCGGAAGCCTCAGGGAGGCTGCGTGCCGGGCCTCAGGTCGGGGGCCGTCCTAGAAGGAGGCCCCCGACCTGGGCCTCAGCGAAACCCTTCGCAAGGGCGTCGGGAGCGGCTCGTGCCACGACCGTGACGCGGGACCCACAGCAGAGCAAACACACTCGTTTTGAGGGCACGGGAGGCCTTCTGACAGCAGCCCCGCTTCCCTCAGCCGGGCCCCCGCCCTCAGTCCAACCCACCGGAGCCTGTGTTCGGAGTGCACCGAGCTGAACACCCGGCTCTCGGCGAGGTCGTGACGGCGACGCCGGCCTGCAGGCCAAACTCTCTGGGGGCGCCCTGAGCTGGGAGGCTCGCCCGAAACGGACGGGGGAAGCGCCGAGCCCCTGCCACGGGATTGCTTCAGGACGACGCATTGGCCCAGCCAGCCCCACTCGGTCCCGGGAAGAGAGAAGCGGCTCTGGCACCTAGAAGCACGGAGCAAGGCACCTAACCCTCAGCTCCTGGAACGCGCTTCCCGGAGGGGGCCCTTTCACCTCCCCATTCCCCAAAAGCACAACGCCTTCTCTCAGAGGCGGAGGAAAATGCGCACACGCTGCCGGCTTGGGCCTCCACTTCAGGGACCGGCGGGTGCCGCCAGCACGTCTGGGGCGACAGCGGGCTTCGTGGTGTCAAGGTCGACACACGCCCGGGCCTGGCAACCGAAGGAGACAGCTCCACCCTGGATTCCGTGCAACACGGTGCTGCCGGGAAAACGTGCGCCCAGGGAAAGACGAGTGCGAAGAGAAGCGGGGAGGAGAGAGGAAGGGCGCGCTTCGTGAGGCACGAGCGCACGGGCTGTGGGGCCGGCTTCTCCCGGGCCGGCGCCTCACCTCCTACACGGGGAAGCGGTTTGCTGACGCGCCGGGGGTTGGACCCCCTGAGGTCAAGCCCCCCGACCTCCCTGTGCGAAACAGGGCAGGGTGGAATGCCATCCCCGTCCACGTCCACACACACACGTCGCTCCACGGAGAAGGATGCCTTCTCAACGCTTAGCCCGGAAACCTCGAGTGTGCACCACAGCCTTACCTCCGAGAAGCAAGCCTGAAGCCGAGCTCCCTTCCGCGAGCAGGCCTCTTCCGCCCGAGAGAAAGCTTGGCCGCGACTGGGGTGGCGGAAGCCTCAGGGAGGCTGCGTGCCGGGCCTCAGGTCGGGCGCCGTCCTAGAAGGAGGCCCCCGACCTGGGCCTCAGCGAAGCACTTCGCAAGGGCGTCGGGAGCGGCTCCTGCCACGACCGTTACGCGGGACCCACAGCAGAGCAAACACACTCGTTGTGAGGGCACGGGAGGCCTTCTGACAGCAGCCCCCCTTCCCTCAGCTGGGCGCCCGCCCTCAGTCGAACCCACCGGAGCCTGCGTTCGGAGTGCACCGAGCTGAAGACCCGGCTCTCGGCGAGGTCGTGACGGCGACGCCGGCCTGCAGGCCAAACTCTCTGGGGGCGCCCTGAGCTGGGAGGCTCGCCCGAAACGGACGGGGGAAGCGCCGAGCCCCTGCCACGGGATTGCTTCAGGACGACGCATTGGCCCAGCCAGCCCCACTCCGTCCCGGGAAGAGAGAAGCGGCTCTGGCACCTAGAAGCACGGAGCAAGGCACCCAACCCTCAGCGCTTGGAACGCGGTTCCCGGAAAGGGCCCTTTCACCTCCCAATTCCCCGAAAGCACAACACCTTCTCTCAGAGGCGGAGGAAGACGCGCACACGCTGCCGGCTTGGGCCTCCACTCCAGGGATCGGCGGGTGCCGCCAGCACGTCAGGGACGACAGCGGGCTTCGCGGTGTCAAGGTCGACACACGCCCAGGCCTGGCAACCGAACGAGACAGCTCCGCCATGGATTCCGTGCAACACGTGCTGCCGGGAAAATGTCCGCCCAGGGAAAGATGAGTGCGAAGAGAGAAGCGGGGAGGAGAGAGGCAGGGCGCGCTTCGTGAGGCACGAGCTCGCGGCCTGTGGGGCCGGCCTCTCCCGGGCCGGCGCCTCACGTCCTATACGGGGAAGCGGTTTGCTGACGCGCCGGGGGTTGGACCCCCTGAGGTCAAGCCCCCCGACCTCCCTGTGCGAAACAGGGCAGGGTGGAATGCCATCCCCGTCCACGTCCACACACACGTCGCTCCACGGAGAAGGATGCCTTCTCAACGCTTAGCCCGGAAACCTCGAGTGAGCACCACAGCCTTACCTCCGAGAAGCAAGCCTGAAGCCGAGCTCCCTTCCGCGAGCAGGCCTCTTTCGCCAAGAGAGAAAGCTTGGCCACGGCGGGGGTGGCGGAAGCCTCAGGGAGGCTGCGTGCCGGGCCTCAGGTCGGGGGCCGTCCTAGAAGGAGGCCCCCGACCTGGGCCTCAGCGAAACCCTTCGCAAGGGCGTCGGGAGCGGCTCGTGCCACGACCGTGACGCGGGACCCACAGCAGAGCAAACACACTCGTTTTGAGGGCACGGGAGGCCTTCTGACAGCAGCCCCGCTTCCCTCAGCCGGGCCCCCGCCCTCAGTCCAACCCACCGGAGCCTGTGTTCGGAGTGCACCGAGCTGAACACCCGGCTCTCGGCGAGGTCGTGACGGCGACGCCGGCCTGCAGGCCAAACTCTCTGGGGGCGCCCTGAGCTGGGAGGCTCGCCCGAAACGGACGGGGGAAGCGCCGAGCCCCTGCCACGGGATTGCTTCAGGACGACGCATTGGCCCAGCCAGCCCCACTCGGTCCCGGGAAGAGAGAAGCGGCTCTGGCACCTAGAAGCACGGAGCAAGGCACCCAACCCTCAGCTCCTGGAACGCGCTTCCCGGAGGGGGCCCTTTCACCTCCCCATTCCCCAAAAGCACAACGCCTTCTCTCAGAGGCGGAGGAAAATGCGCACACGCTGCCGGCTTGGGCCTCCACTTCAGGGACCGGCGGGTGCCGCCAGCACGTCTGGGGCGACAGCGGGCTTCGTGGTGTCAAGGTCGACACACGCCCGGGCCTGGCAACCGAAGGAGACAGCTCCACCCTGGATTCCGTGCAACACGGTGCTGCCGGGAAAACGTGCGCCCAGGGAAAGACGAGTGCGAAGATAGAAGCGGGGAGGAGAGAGGAAGGGCGCGCTTCGTGAGGCACGAGCGCGCGGGCTGTGGGGCCGGCTTCTCCCGGGCCGGCGCCTCACCTCCTACACGGGGAAGCGGTTTGCTGACGCGCCGGGGGTTGGACCCCCTGAGGTCAAGCCCCCCGACCTCCCTGTGCGAAACAGGGCAGGGTGGAATGCCATCCCCGTCCACGTCCACACACACACGTCGCTCCACGGAGAAGGATGCCTTCTCAACGCTTAGCCCGGAAACCTCGAGTGAGCACCACAGCCTTACCTCCGAGAAGCAAGCCTGAAGCCGAGCTCCCTTCCGCGAGCAGGCCTCTTTCGCCCGAGAGAAAGCTTGGCCGCGGCGGGGGTGGCGGAAGCCTCAGGGAGGCTGCGTGCCGGGCCTCAGGTCGGGCGCCGTCCTAGAAGGAGGCCCCTGACCTGGGCCTCAGCGAAGCCCTTTGCAAGGGCGTCGGGAGCGGCTTCTGCCACGACCGTGACGCGGGACCCACAGCAGAGCAAACACACTCGTTGTGAGGGCACGGGAGGCCTTCTGACAGCAGCCCCGCTTCCCTCAGCCGGGCGCCCGCCCTCAGTCGAACCCACCTGAGCCTGCGTTCGGAGTGCACCGAGCTGAACACCCGGCTCTCGGTGAGGACGTGAAGGCGACGCCGGCCTTCTGGCCAAACTCTCTGGGGGCGCCCTGAGCTGGGAGGCTCGCCCGAAACGGACGGGGAAGCGCCGAGCCCCTGCCACTGGATTGCTTCAGGACGACGCATTGGCCCAGCCAGCCCCACTCCGTCCCGGGAAGAGAGAAGCGGCTCTGGCACCTAGAAGCACGGAGCAAGGCACCCAACCCTCAGCTCCTGGAACGCGCTTCCCGGAGGGGGCCCTTTCACCTCCCCATTCCCCAAAAGCACAACGCCTTCTCTCAGAGGCAGAGGAAGACGCGCACACGCTGCCGGCTTGGGCCTCCACTTCAGGGACCGGCGGGTGCCGCCAGCACGTCCGGGGCGCCAGCGGGCTTCGCGGTGTCAAGGTCGACACACGCCCGGGCCTGGCAACCGAAGGAGACAGCTCCGCCCTGGATGCCGTGCAACACGGTGCTGCCGGAAAACGTCCGCCCAGGGAAAGATGAGTGCGAAGAGAGAAGCGGTGAGGAGAGAGGAAGGGCGCGCTTCGTGAGGCACGACCTCGCGGGCTGTGGGGCCGGCCTCTCCCGGGCCGGCGCCTCACGTCCTACACGGGGAAGCGGTTTGCTGACGCCCCGGGGGTTGGACCCCCTGAGGTCAAGCCCCCCGACCTCCCTGTGCGAAACAAGGCAGGGTGGAATGCCATCCCCTTCCACGTCCACACACACGTCGCTCCACGGAGAAGGATGCCTTCTCAACGCTTAGCCCGTATACCTCGAGTGAGCACCACAGCCTTACCTCCGAGAAGCAAGCCTGAAGCCGAGCTCCCTTCCGCGAGCAGGCCTCTTTTGCCCGAGAGAAAGCTTGGCCGCGGCGGGGGTGGCGGAAGCCTCAGGGAGGCTGCGTGCCGGGCCTCAGGTCGGGGGCCGTCCTAGAAGGAGGCCCCCGACCTGGGCCTCAGCGAAACCCTTCGCAAGGGCGTCGGGAGCGGCTCGTGCCACGACCGTGACGCGGGACCCACAGCAGAGCAAACACACTCGTTTTGAGGGCACGGGAGGCCTTCTGACAGCAGCCCCGCTTCCCTCAGCCGGGCCCCGCCCTCAGTCCAACCCACCGGAGCCTGTGTTCGGAGTGCACCGAGCTGAACACCCGGCTCTCGGCGAGGTCGTGACGGCGACGCCGGCCTGCAGGCCAAACTCTCTGGGGGCGCCCTGAGCTGGGAGGCTCGCCCGAAACGGACGGGGGAAGCGCCGAGCCCCTGCCACGGGATTGCTTCAGGACGACGCATTGGCCCAGCCAGCCCCACTCGGTCCCGGGAAGAGAGAAGCGGCTCTGGCACCTAGAAGCACGGAGCAAGGCACCTAACCCTCAGCTCCTGGAACGCGCTTCCCGGAGGGGGCCCTTTCACCTCCCCATTCCCCAAAAGCACAACGCCTTCTCTCAGAGGCGGAGGAAAATGCGCACACGCTGCCGGCTTGGGCCTCCACTTCAGGGACCGGCGGGTGCCGCCAGCACGTCTGGGGCGACAGCGGGCTTCGTGGTGTCAAGGTCGACACACGCCCGGGCCTGGCAACCGAAGGAGACAGCTCCACCCTGGATTCCGTGCAACACGGTGCTGCCGGGAAAACGTGCGCCCAGGGAAAGACGAGTGCGAAGAGAAGCGGGGAGGAGAGAGGAAGGGCGCGCTTCGTGAGGCACGAGCGCACGGGCTGTGGGGCCGGCTTCTCCCGGGCCGGCGCCTCACCTCCTACACGGGGAAGCGGTTTGCTGACGCGCCGGGGGTTGGACCCCCTGAGGTCAAGCCCCCCGACCTCCCTGTGCGAAACAGGGCAGGGTGGAATGCCATCCCCGTCCACGTCCACACACACGTCGCTCCACGGAGAAGGATGCCTTCTCAACGCTTAGCCCGGAAACCTCGAGTGAGCACCACAGCCTTACCTCCGAGAAGCAAGCCTGAAGCCGAGCTCCCTTCCGCGAGCAGGCCTCTTTCGCCAAGAGAGAAAGCTTGGCCACGGCGGGGGTGGCGGAAGCCTCAGGGAGGCTGCGTGCCGGGCCTCAGGTCGGGGGCCGTCCTAGAAGGAGGCCCCCGACCTGGGCCTCAGCGAAACCCTTCGCAAGGGCGTCGGGAGCGGCTCGTGCCACGACCGTGACGCGGGACCCACAGCAGAGCAAACACACTCGTTTTGAGGGCACGGGAGGCCTTCTGACAGCAGCCCCGCTTCCCTCAGCCGGGCCCCCGCCCTCAGTCCAACCCACCGGAGCCTGTGTTCGGAGTGCACCGAGCTGAACACCCGGCTCTCGGCGAGGTCGTGACGGCGACGCCGGCCTGCAGGCCAAACTCTCTGGGGGCGCCCTGAGCTGGGAGGCTCGCCCGAAACGGACGGGGGAAGCGCCGAGCCCCTGCCACGGGATTGCTTCAGGACGACGCATTGGCCCAGCCAGCCCCACTCCGTCCCGGGAAGAGAGAAGCGGCTCTGGCACCTAGAAGCACGGAGCAAGGCACCCAACCCTCAGCTCCTGGAACGCGCTTCCCGGAGGGGGCCCTTTCACCTCCCCATTCCCCGAAAGCACAACGCCTTCTCTCAGAGGCGGAGGAAGACGCGCACACACTGCCGGATTGGGCCTCCACTCCAGGGACCGGCGGGTGCCGCCAGCACGTCCGGGGCGACAGCGGGCTTCGCGGTGTCAAGGTCGACACACGCCCGGGCCTGGCACCCGAAGGAGAAAGCTCAGCCCTGGATGCCGTGCAACACGGTGCTGCCGGGAAAACGTGCGCCCAGGGAAAGACGAGTGCGAAGAGAAGCGGGGAGGAGAGAGGAAGGGCGCGCTTCGTGAGGCACGAGCGCGCGGGCTGTGGGGCCGGCTTCTCCCGGGCCGGCGCCTCACCTCCTACACGGGGAAGCGGTTTGCTGACGCGCCGGGGGTTGGACCCCCTGAGGTCAAGCCCCCCGACCTCCCTGTGCGAAACAGGGCAGGGTGGAATGCCATCCCCGTCCACGTCCACACACACACGTCGCTCCACGGAGAAGGATGCCTTCTCAACGCTTAGCCCGGAAACCTCGAGTGTGCACCACAGCCTTACCTCCGAGAAGCAAGCCTGAAGCCGAGCTCCCTTCCGCGAGCAGGCCTCTTCCGCCCGAGAGAAAGCTTGGCCGCGACTGGGGTGGCGGAAGCCTCAGGGAGGCTGCGTGCCGGGCCTCAGGTCGGGCGCCGTCCTAGAAGGAGGCCCCCGACCTGGGCCTCAGCGAAGCCCTTCGCAAGGGCGTCGGGAGCGGCTCCTGCCACGACCGTTACGCGGGACCCACAGCAGAGCAAACACACTCGTTGTGAGGGCACGGGAGGCCTTCTGACAGCAGCGCCGCTTCCCTCAGCCGGGCGCCCGCCCTCAGTCGAACCCACCGGAGCCCGCGTTCGGAGTGCACCGAGCTGAACACCCGGCTCTCGGCGAGGTCGTGACGGCGACGCCGGCCTGCAGGCCAAACTCTCTGGGGGCGCCCTGAGCTGGGAGGCTCGCCCGAAACGGACGGGGGAAGCGCCGAGCCCCTGCCACGGGATTGCTTCAGGACGACGCATTGGCCCAGCCAGCCCCACTCCGTCCCGGGAAGAGAGAAGCGGCTCTGGCACCTAGAAGCACGGAGCAAGGCACCCAACCCTCAGCTCTTGGAACGCGGTTCCCGGAAAGGGCCCTTTCACCTCCCAATTCCCCGAAAGCACAACACCTTCTCTCAGAGGCGGAGGAAGACGCGCACACGCTGCCGGCTTGGGCCTCCACTCCAGGGACCGGCGGGTGCCGCCAGCACGTCAGGGACGACAGCGGGCTTCGCGGTGTCAAGGTCGACACACGCCCGGGCCTGGCAACCGAACGAGACAGCTCCGCCATGGATTCCGTGCAACACGTGCTGCCGGGAAAATGTCCGCCCAGGGAAAGATGAGTGCGAAGAGAGAAGCGGGGAGGAGAGAGGCAGGGCGCGCTTCGTGAGGCACGAGCTCGCGGCCTGTGGGGCCGGCCTCTCCCGGGCCGGCGCCTCACGTCCTATACGGGGAAGCGGTTTGCTGACGCGCCGGGGGTTGGACCCCCTGAGGTCAAGCCCCCCGACCTCCCTGTGCGAAACAGGGCAGGGTGGAATGCCATCCCCGTCCACGTCCACACACACGTCGCTCCACGGAGAAGGATGCCTTCTCAACGCTTAGCCCGGAAACCTCGAGTGAGCACCACAGCCTTACCTCCGAGAAGCAAGCCTGAAGCCGAGCTCCCTTCCGCGAGCAGGCCTCTTTCGCCAAGAGAGAAAGCTTGGCCACGGCGGGGGTGGCGGAAGCCTCAGGGAGGCTGCGTGCCGGGCCTCAGATCGGGGGCCGTCCTAGAAGGAGGCCCCCGACCTGGGCCTCAGCGAAGCCCTTCGCAAGGGCGTCGGGAGCGGCTCGTGCCACGACCGTGACACGGGACCCACAGCAGAGCAAACACACTCGTTGTGAGGGCACGGGAGGCCTTCTGACGGCAGCCCCGCTTCCCTCAGCCGGGCGCCCGCCCTCAGTCGAACCCACCGGAGCCTGCGTTCGTAGTGCACCGCGCTGAACACCCGGCTCTCGGCGAGGTCGTGACGGCGACGCCGGCCTGCCGGCCAAACTCTCTGGGGGCGCCCTGAGCTGGGAGGCTTGCCCGAAACGGACGGGGGAAGCGCCGAGCCCCTGCCACGGGATTGCTTCAGGACGACGCATTGGCCCAGCCAGCCCCACTCCGTCCCGGGAAGAGAGAAGCGGCTCTGGCACCTAGAAGCACGGAGCAAGGCACCCAACCCTCAGCTCTTGGAACGCGCTTCCCGGAGGGGGCCCTTTCACCTCCCCATTCCCCAAAAGCACAACACCTTCTCTCAGAGGCGGAGGAAGATGCGCACACGCTGCCGGCTTCGGCCCCAATCCAGGGACCGGCGGGTGCCGCCAGCACGTCCGGGGCAACAGCGGGCTTCGTGGTGTCAAGGTCGACACACGCCCGGGCCTGGCAACCGAAGGAGACAGCTCCGCCCTGGATTCCGTGCAACACGGTGCTGCCGGGAAAACGTCCGCCCAGGGAAAGATGAGTGCGAAGAGAGAAGCGGGGAGGAGAGAGGAAGGGCGCGCTTCGTGAGGCACGAGCTCGCGGGCTGTGGCCGGCCTCTCCCGGGCCGGCGCCTCACGTCCTACACGGGGAAGCGGTTTGCTGACGCGCCGGGGGTTGGACCCCCTGAGGTCAAGCCCCCCGACCTCCCTGTGCGAAACAGGGCAGGGTGGAATGCCATCCCCGTCCACGTCCACACACACACGTCGCTCCACGGAGAAGGATGCCTTCTCAACGCTTAGCCCGGAAACCTCGAGTGAGCACCACAGCCTTACCTCCGAGAAGCAAGCCTGAAGCCGAGCTCCCTTCCGCGAGCAGGCCTCTTTCGCCCGAGAGAAAGCTTGGCCGCGGCGGGGGTGGCGGAAGCCTCAGGGAGGCTGCGTGCCGGGCCTCAGGTCGGGCGCCGTCCTAGAAGGAGGCCCCTGACCTGGGCCTCAGCGAAGCCCTTTGCAAGGGCGTCGGGAGCGGCTTCTGCCACGACCGTGACGCGGGACCCACAGCAGAGCAAACACACTCGTTGTGAGGGCACGGGAGGCCTTCTGACAGCAGCCCCGCTTCCCTCAGCCGGGCGCCCGCCCTCAGTCGAACCCACCTGAGCCTGCGTTCGGAGTGCACCGAGCTGAACACCCGGCTCTCGGTGAGGACGTGAAGGCGACGCCGGCCTTCTGGCCAAACTCTCTGGGGGCGCCCTGAGCTGGGAGGCTCGCCCGAAACGGACGGGGAAGCGCCGAGCCCCTGCCACTGGATTGCTTCAGGACGACGCATTGGCCCAGCCAGCCCCACTCCGTCCCGGGAAGAGAGAAGCGGCTCTGGCACCTAGAAGCACGGAGCAAGGCACCCAACCCTCAGCTCCTGGAACGCGCTTCCCGGAGGGGGCCCTTTCACCTCCCCATTCCCCAAAAGCACAACGCCTTCTCTCAGAGGCAGAGGAAGACGCGCACACGCTGCCGGCTTGGGCCTCCACTTCAGGGACCGGCGGGTGCCGCCAGCACGTCCGGGGCGCCAGCGGGCTTCGCGGTGTCAAGGTCGACACACGCCCGGGCCTGGCAACCGAAGGAGACAGCTCCGCCCTGGATGCCGTGCAACACGGTGCTGCCGGAAAACGTCCGCCCAGGGAAAGATGAGTGCGAAGAGAGAAGCGGTGAGGAGAGAGGAAGGGCGCGCTTCGTGAGGCACGACCTCGCGGGCTGTGGGACCGGCCTCTCCCGGGCCGGCGCCTCACGTCCTACACGGGGAAGCGGTTTGCTGATGCCCCGGGGGTTGGACCCCCTGAGGTCAAGCCCCCCGACCTCCCTGTGCGAAACAAGGCAGGGTGGAATGCCATCCCCTTCCACGTCCACACACACGTCGCTCCACGGAGAAGGATGCCTTCTCAACGCTTAGCCCGGAAACCTCGAGTGAGCACCACAGCCTTACCTCCGAGAAGCAAGCCTGAAGCCGAGCTCCCTTCCGCGAGCAGGCCTCTTTTGCCCGAGAGAAAGCTTGGCCGCGGCGGGGGTGGCGGAAGCCTCAGGGAGGCTGCGTGCCGGGCCTCAGGTCGGGGGCCGTCCTAGAAGGAGGCCCCCGACCTGGGCCTCAGCGAAACCCTTCGCAAGGGCGTCGGGAGCGGCTCGTGCCACGACCGTGACGTGGGACCCACAGCAGAGCAAACACACTCGTTTTGAGGGCACGGGAGGCCTTCTGACAGCAGCCCCGCTTCCCTCAGCCGGGCCCCCGCCCTCAGTCCAACCCACCGGAGCCTGTGTTCGGAGTGCACCGAGCTGAAGACCCGGCTCTCGGCGAGGTCGTGACGGCGACGCCGGCCTGCAGGCCAAACTCTCTGGGGGCGCCCTGAGCTGGGAGGCTCGCCCGAAACGGACGGGGGAAGCGCCGAGCCCCTGCCACGGGATTGCTTCAGGACGACGCATTGGCCCAGCCAGCCCCACTCGGTCCCGGGAAGAGAGAAGCGGCTCTGGCACCTAGAAGCACGGAGCAAGGCACCTAACCCTCAGCTCCTGGAACGCGCTTCCCGGAGGGGGCCCTTTCACCTCCCCATTCCCCAAAAGCACAACGCCTTCTCTCAGAGGCGGAGGAAAATGCGCACACGCTGCCGGCTTGGGCCTCAACTTCAGGGACCGGCGGGTGCCGCCAGCACGTCTGGGGCGACAGCGGGCTTCGTGGTGTCAAGGTCGACACACGCCCGGGCCTGGCAACCGAAGGAGACAGCTCCACCCTGGATTCCGTGCAACACGGTGCTGCCGGGAAAACGTGCGCCCAGGGAAAGACGAGTGCGAAGAGAAGCGGGGAGGAGAGAGGAAGGGCGCGCTTCGTGAGGCACGAGCGCGCGGGCTGTGGGGCCGGCTTCTCCCGGGCCGGCGCCTCACCTCCTACACGGGGAAGCGGTTTGCTGACGCGCCGGGGGTTGGACCCCCTGAGGTCAAGCCCCCCGACCTCCCTGTGCGAAACAGGGCAGGGTGGAATGCCATCCCCGTCCACGTCCACACACACACGTCGCTCCACGGAGAAGGATGCCTTCTCAACGCTTAGCCCGGAAACCTCGAGTGTGCACCACAGCCTTACCTCCGAGAAGCAAGCCTGAAGCCGAGCTCCCTTCCGCGAGCAGGCCTCTTCCGCCCGAGAGAAAGCTTGGCCGCGACTGGGGTGGCGGAAGCCTCAGGGAGGCTGCGTGCCGGGCCTCAGGTCGGGCGCCGTCCTAGAAGGAGGCCCCCGACCTGGGCCTCAGCGAAGCCCTTCGCAAGGGCGTCGGGAGCGGCTCCTGCCACGACCGTGACGCGGGACCCACAGCAGAGCAAACACACTCGTTTTGAGGGCACGGGAGGCCTTCTGACAGCAGCCCCGCTTCCCTCAGCCGGGCCCCCGCCCTCAGTCCAACCCACCGGAGCCTGTGTTCGGAGTGCACCGAGCTGAACACCCGGCTCTCGGCGAGGTCGTGACGGCGACGCCGGCCTGCAGGCCAAACTCTCTGGGGGCGCCCTGAGCTGGGAGGCTCGCCCGAAACGGACGGGGGAAGCGCCGAGCCCCTGCCACGGGATTGCTTCAGGACGACGCATTGGCCCAGCCAGCCCCACTCCGTCCCGGGAAGAGAGAAGCGGCTCTGGCACCTAGAAGCACGGAGCAAGGCACCCAACCCTCAGCTCCTGGAACGCGCTTCCCGGAGGGGGCCCTTTCACCTCCCCATTCCCCGAAAGCACAACGCCTTCTCTCAGAGGCGGAGGAAGACGCGCACACACTGCCGGATTGGGCCTCCACTCCAGGGACCGGCGGGTGCCGCCAGCACGTCCGGGGCGACAGCGGGCTTCGCGGTGTCAAGGTCGACACACGCCCGGGCCTGGCACCCGAAGGAGAAAGCTCAGCCCTGGATGCCGTGCAACACGGTGCTGCCGGGAAAACGTGCGCCCAGGGAAAGACGAGTGCGAAGAGAAGCGGGGAGGAGAGAGGAAGGGCGCGCTTCGTGAGGCACGAGCGCGCGGGCTGTGGGGCCGGCTTCTCCCGGGCCGGCGCCTCACCTCCTACACGGGGAAGCGGTTTGCTGACGCGCCGGGGGTTGGACCCCCTGAGGTCAAGCCCCCCGACCTCCCTGTGCGAAACAGGGCAGGGTGGAATGCCATCCCCGTCCACGTCCACACACACACGTCGCTCCACGGAGAAGGATGCCTTCTCAACGCTTAGCCCGGAAACCTCGAGTGTGCACCACAGCCTTACCTCCGAGAAGCAAGCCTGAAGCCGAGCTCCCTTCCGCGAGCAGGCCTCTTCCGCCCGAGAGAAAGCTTGGCCGCGACTGGGGTGGCGGAAGCCTCAGGGAGGCTGCGTGCCGGGCCTCAGGTCGGGCGCCGTCCTAGAAGGAGGCCCCCGACCTGGGCCTCAGCGAAGCCCTTCGCAAGGGCGTCGGGAGCGGCTCCTGCCACGACCGTTACGCGGGACCCACAGCAGAGCAAACACACTCGTTGTGAGGGCACGGGAGGCCTTCTGACAGCAGCGCCGCTTCCCTCAGCCGGGCGCCCGCCCTCAGTCGAACCCACCGGAGCCCGCGTTCGGAGTGCACCGAGCTGAACACCCGGCTCTCGGCGAGGTCGTGACGGCGACGCCGGCCTGCAGGCCAAACTCTCTGGGGGCGCCCTGAGCTGGGAGGCTCGCCCGAAACGGACGGGGGAAGCGCCGAGCCCCTGCCACGGGATTGCTTCAGGACGACGCATTGGCCCAGCCAGCCCCACTCCGTCCCGGGAAGAGAGAAGCGGCTCTGGCACCTAGAAGCACGGAGCAAGGCACCCAACCCTCAGCTCTTGGAACGCGGTTCCCGGAAAGGGCCCTTTCACCTCCCAATTCCCCGAAAGCACAACACCTTCTCTCAGAGGCGGAGGAAGACGCGCACACGCTGCCGGCTTGGGCCTCCACTCCAGGGACCGGCGGGTGCCGCCAGCACGTCAGGGACGACAGCGGGCTTCGCGGTGTCAAGGTCGACACACGCCCGGGCCTGGCAACCGAACGAGACAGCTCCGCCATGGATTCCGTGCAACACGTGCTGCCGGGAAAATGTCCGCCCAGGGAAAGATGAGTGCGAAGAGAGAAGCGGGGAGGAGAGAGGCAGGGCGCGCTTCGTGAGGCACGAGCTCGCGGCCTGTGGGGCCGGCCTCTCCCGGGCCGGCGCCTCACGTCCTATACGGGGAAGCGGTTTGCTGACGCGCCGGGGGTTGGACCCCCTGAGGTCAAGCCCCCCGACCTCCCTGTGCGAAACAGGGCAGGGTGGAATGCCATCCCCGTCCACGTCCACACACACGTCGCTCCACGGAGAAGGATGCCTTCTCAACGCTTAGCCCGGAAACCTCGAGTGAGCACCACAGCCTTACCTCCGAGAAGCAAGCCTGAAGCCGAGCTCCCTTCCGCGAGCAGGCCTCTTTCGCCAAGAGAGAAAGCTTGGCCACGGCGGGGGTGGCGGAAGCCTCAGGGAGGCTGCGTGCCGGGCCTCAGATCGGGGGCCGTCCTAGAAGGAGGCCCCCGACCTGGGCCTCAGCGAAGCCCTTCGCAAGGGCGTCGGGAGCGGCTCGTGCCACGACCGTGACACGGGACCCACAGCAGAGCAAACACACTCGTTGTGAGGGCACGGGAGGCCTTCTGACGGCAGCCCCGCTTCCCTCAGCCGGGCGCCCGCCCTCAGTCGAACCCACCGGAGCCTGCGTTCGTAGTGCACCGCGCTGAACACCCGGCTCTCGGCGAGGTCGTGACGGCGACGCCGGCCTGCCGGCCAAACTCTCTGGGGGCGCCCTGAGCTGGGAGGCTTGCCCGAAACGGACGGGGGAAGCGCCGAGCCCCTGCCACGGGATTGCTTCAGGACGACGCATTGGCCCAGCCAGCCCCACTCCGTCCCGGGAAGAGAGAAGCGGCTCTGGCACCTAGAAGCACGGAGCAAGGCACCCAACCCTCAGCTCTTGGAACGCGCTTCCCGGAGGGGGCCCTTTCACCTCCCCATTCCCCAAAAGCACAACACCTTCTCTCAGAGGCGGAGGAAGATGCGCACACGCTGCCGGCTTCGGCCCCAATCCAGGGACCGGCGGGTGCCGCCAGCACGTCCGGGGCAACAGCGGGCTTCGTGGTGTCAAGGTCGACACACGCCCGGGCCTGGCAACCGAAGGAGACAGCTCCGCCCTGGATTCCGTGCAACACGGTGCTGCCGGGAAAACGTCCGCCCAGGGAAAGATGAGTGCGAAGAGAGAAGCGGGGAGGAGAGAGGAAGGGCGCGCTTCGTGAGGCACGAGCTCGCGGGCTGTGGCCGGCCTCTCCCGGGCCGGCGCCTCACGTCCTACACGGGGAAGCGGTTTGCTGACGCGCCGGGGGTTGGACCCCCTGAGGTCAAGCCCCCCGACCTCCCTGTGCGAAACAGGGCAGGGTGGAATGCCATCCCCGTCCACGTCCACACACACACGTCGCTCCACGGAGAAGGATGCCTTCTCAACGCTTAGCCCGGAAACCTCGAGTGAGCACCACAGCCTTACCTCCGAGAAGCAAGCCTGAAGCCGAGCTCCCTTCCGCGAGCAGGCCTCTTTCGCCCGAGAGAAAGCTTGGCCGCGGCGGGGGTGGCGGAAGCCTCAGGGAGGCTGCGTGCCGGGCCTCAGGTCGGGCGCCGTCCTAGAAGGAGGCCCCTGACCTGGGCCTCAGCGAAGCCCTTTGCAAGGGCGTCGGGAGCGGCTTCTGCCACGACCGTGACGCGGGACCCACAGCAGAGCAAACACACTCGTTGTGAGGGCACGGGAGGCCTTCTGACAGCAGCCCCGCTTCCCTCAGCCGGGCGCCCGCCCTCAGTCGAACCCACCTGAGCCTGCGTTCGGAGTGCACCGAGCTGAACACCCGGCTCTCGGTGAGGACGTGAAGGCGACGCCGGCCTTCTGGCCAAACTCTCTGGGGGCGCCCTGAGCTGGGAGGCTCGCCCGAAACGGACGGGGAAGCGCCGAGCCCCTGCCACTGGATTGCTTCAGGACGACGCATTGGCCCAGCCAGCCCCACTCCGTCCCGGGAAGAGAGAAGCGGCTCTGGCACCTAGAAGCACGGAGCAAGGCACCCAACCCTCAGCTCCTGGAACGCGCTTCCCGGAGGGGGCCCTTTCACCTCCCCATTCCCCAAAAGCACAACGCCTTCTCTCAGAGGCAGAGGAAGACGCGCACACGCTGCCGGCTTGGGCCTCCACTTCAGGGACCGGCGGGTGCCGCCAGCACGTCCGGGGCGCCAGCGGGCTTCGCGGTGTCAAGGTCGACACACGCCCGGGCCTGGCAACCGAAGGAGACAGCTCCGCCCTGGATGCCGTGCAACACGGTGCTGCCGGAAAACGTCCGCCCAGGGAAAGATGAGTGCGAAGAGAGAAGCGGTGAGGAGAGAGGAAGGGCGCGCTTCGTGAGGCACGACCTCGCGGGCTGTGGGACCGGCCTCTCCCGGGCCGGCGCCTCACGTCCTACACGGGGAAGCGGTTTGCTGATGCCCCGGGGGTTGGACCCCCTGAGGTCAAGCCCCCCGACCTCCCTGTGCGAAACAAGGCAGGGTGGAATGCCATCCCCTTCCACGTCCACACACACGTCGCTCCACGGAGAAGGATGCCTTCTCAACGCTTAGCCCGGAAACCTCGAGTGAGCACCACAGCCTTACCTCCGAGAAGCAAGCCTGAAGCCGAGCTCCCTTCCGCGAGCAGGCCTCTTTTGCCCGAGAGAAAGCTTGGCCGCGGCGGGGGTGGCGGAAGCCTCAGGGAGGCTGCGTGCCGGGCCTCAGGTCGGGGGCCGTCCTAGAAGGAGGCCCCCGACCTGGGCCTCAGCGAAACCCTTCGCAAGGGCGTCGGGAGCGGCTCGTGCCACGACCGTGACGTGGGACCCACAGCAGAGCAAACACACTCGTTTTGAGGGCACGGGAGGCCTTCTGACAGCAGCCCCGCTTCCCTCAGCCGGGCCCCCGCCCTCAGTCCAACCCACCGGAGCCTGTGTTCGGAGTGCACCGAGCTGAAGACCCGGCTCTCGGCGAGGTCGTGACGGCGACGCCGGCCTGCAGGCCAAACTCTCTGGGGGCGCCCTGAGCTGGGAGGCTCGCCCGAAACGGACGGGGGAAGCGCCGAGCCCCTGCCACGGGATTGCTTCAGGACGACGCATTGGCCCAGCCAGCCCCACTCGGTCCCGGGAAGAGAGAAGCGGCTCTGGCACCTAGAAGCACGGAGCAAGGCACCTAACCCTCAGCTCCTGGAACGCGCTTCCCGGAGGGGGCCCTTTCACCTCCCCATTCCCCAAAAGCACAACGCCTTCTCTCAGAGGCGGAGGAAAATGCGCACACGCTGCCGGCTTGGGCCTCAACTTCAGGGACCGGCGGGTGCCGCCAGCACGTCTGGGGCGACAGCGGGCTTCGTGGTGTCAAGGTCGACACACGCCCGGGCCTGGCAACCGAAGGAGACAGCTCCACCCTGGATTCCGTGCAACACGGTGCTGCCGGGAAAACGTGCGCCCAGGGAAAGACGAGTGCGAAGAGAAGCGGGGAGGAGAGAGGAAGGGCGCGCTTCGTGAGGCACGAGCGCGCGGGCTGTGGGGCCGGCTTCTCCCGGGCCGGCGCCTCACCTCCTACACGGGGAAGCGGTTTGCTGACGCGCCGGGGGTTGGACCCCCTGAGGTCAAGCCCCCCGACCTCCCTGTGCGAAACAGGGCAGGGTGGAATGCCATCCCCGTCCACGTCCACACACACACGTCGCTCCACGGAGAAGGATGCCTTCTCAACGCTTAGCCCGGAAACCTCGAGTGTGCACCACAGCCTTACCTCCGAGAAGCAAGCCTGAAGCCGAGCTCCCTTCCGCGAGCAGGCCTCTTCCGCCCGAGAGAAAGCTTGGCCGCGACTGGGGTGGCGGAAGCCTCAGGGAGGCTGCGTGCCGGGCCTCAGGTCGGGCGCCGTCCTAGAAGGAGGCCCCCGACCTGGGCCTCAGCGAAGCCCTTCGCAAGGGCGTCGGGAGCGGCTCCTGCCACGACCGTGACGCGGGACCCACAGCAGAGCAAACACACTCGTTGTGAGGGCACGGGAGGCCTTCTGACAGCAGCCCCCCTTCCCTCAGCTGGGCGCCCGCCCTCAGTCGAACCCACCGGAGCCTGCGTTCGGAGTGCACCGAGCTGAAGACCCGGCTCTCGGCGAGGTCGTGACGGCGACGCCGGCCTGCAGGCCAAACTCTCTGGGGGCGCCCTGAGCTGGGAGGCTCGCCCGAAACGGACGGGGGAAGCGCCGAGCCCCTGCCACGGGATTGCTTCAGGACGACGCATTGGCCCAGCCAGCCCCACTCCGTCCCGGGAAGAGAGAAGCGGCTCTGGCACCTAGAAGCACGGAGCAAGGCACCCAACCCTCAGCGCTTGGAACGCGGTTCCCGGAAAGGGCCCTTTCACCTCCCAATTCCCCGAAAGCACAACACCTTCTCTCAGAGGCGGAGGAAGACGCGCACACGCTGCCGGCTTGGGCCTCCACTCCAGGGATCGGCGGGTGCCGCCAGCACGTCAGGGACGACAGCGGGCTTCGCGGTGTCAAGGTCGACACACGCCCAGGCCTGGCAACCGAACGAGACAGCTCCGCCATGGATTCCGTGCAACACGTGCTGCCGGGAAAATGTCCGCCCAGGGAAAGATGAGTGCGAAGAGAGAAGCGGGGAGGAGAGAGGCAGGGCGCGCTTCGTGAGGCACGAGCTCGCGGCCTGTGGGGCCGGCCTCTCCCGGGCCGGCGCCTCACGTCCTATACGGGGAAGCGGTTTGCTGACGCGCCGGGGGTTGGACCCCCTGAGGTCAAGCCCCCCGACCTCCCTGTGCGAAACAGGGCAGGGTGGAATGCCATCCCCGTCCACGTCCACACACACGTCGCTCCACGGAGAAGGATGCCTTCTCAACGCTTAGCCCGGAAACCTCGAGTGAGCACCACAGCCTTACCTCCGAGAAGCAAGCCTGAAGCCGAGCTCCCTTCCGCGAGCAGGCCTCTTTCGCCAAGAGAGAAAGCTTGGCCACGGCGGGGGTGGCGGCAGCCTCAGGGAGGCTGCGTGCCGGGCCTCAGATCGGGGGCCGTCCTAGAAGGAGGCCCCCGACCTGGGCCTCAGCGAAACCCTTCGCAAGGGCGTCGGGAGCGGCTCGTGCCACGACCGTGACGCGGGACCCACAGCAGAGCAAACACACTCGTTTTGAGGGCACGGGAGGCCTTCTGACAGCAGCCCCGCTTCCCTCAGCCGGGCCCCCGCCCTCAGTCCAACCCACCGGAGCCTGTGTTCGGAGTGCACCGAGCTGAACACCCGGCTCTCGGCGAGGTCGTGACGGCGACGCCGGCCTGCAGGCCAAACTCTCTGGGGGCGCCCTGAGCTGGGAGGCTCGCCCGAAACGGACGGGGGAAGCGCCGAGCCCCTGCCACGGGATTGCTTCAGGACGACGCATTGGGCCAGCCAGCCCCACTCCGTCCCGGGAAGAGAGAAGCGGCTCTGGCACCTAGAAGCACGGAGCAAGGCACCCAACCCTCAGCTCCTGGAACGCGCTTCCCGGAGGGGGCCCTTTCACCTCCCCATTCCCCGAAAGCACAACGCCTTCTCTCAGAGGCGGAGGAAGACGCGCACACACTGCCGGATTGGGCCTCCACTCCAGGGACCGGCGGGTGCCGCCAGCACGTCCGGGGCGACAGCGGGCTTCGCGGTGTCAAGGTCGACACACGCCCGGGCCTGGCACCCGAAGGAGAAAGCTCAGCCCTGGATGCCGTGCAACACGGTGCTGCCGGGAAAACGTCCGCCCAGGGAAAGATGAGTGCGAAGAGAGAAGCGGGGAGGAGAGAGGCAGGGCGCACTTCGTGAGGCACGAGCTCGCGGGCTGTGGGGCCGGCCTCTCTCGGGCCGGCGCCTCACGTCCTACACGGGGAAGCGGTTTGCTGACGCGCCGGGGGTTGGACCCCCTGAGGTCAAGCCCCCCGACCTCCCTGTGCGAAACAAGGCAGGGTGGAATGCCATCCCCTTCCACGTCCACACACACGTCGCTCCACGGAGAAGGATGCCTTCGCAACGCTTAGCCCGGAAACCTCGAGTGAGCACGACAGCCTTACCTCCGAGAAGCAAGCCTGAAGCCGTGCTCCCTTCCGCAAGCAGGCCTCTTTCGCCCAGAGAGAAAGCTTGGCCGCGGCGGGGGCGGCGGAAGCCTCAGGGAGGCTGCGTGCTGGGCCTCAGGTCGGGGGCCGTCCTAGAAGGAGGGCCCCGACCTGGACCTCAGCGAAGCCCTTCGCAAGGGCGTCGGGAGCGGCTCCTGCCACGACCGTGACGCGGGACCCACAGCAGAGCAAACACACTCGTTGTGAGGGCACGGGAGGCCTTCTGACAGCAGCCCCGCTTCCCTCAGCCGGGCGCCCGCCCTCAGTCGAACCCACCGGAGCCTGCGTTCGGAGTGCACCGAGCTGAACACCCGGCTCTCGGCGAGGTCGTGACGGCGACGCCGGCCTGCAGGCCAAACTCTCTGGCGGCGCCCTGAGCTGGGAGGCTCGCCCGAAACGGACGGGGGAAGCGCCGAGGCCCTGCCACGGGATTGCTTCAGGACGACGCATTGGGCCAGCCAGCCCCACTCCGTCCCGGGAAGAGAGAAGCGGCTCTGGCACCTAGAAGCACGGAGCAAGGCACCCAACCCTCAGCTCTTGGAACGCGCTTCCCGGAGGGGGCCCTTTCACCTCCCCATTCCCCGAAAGCACAACGCCTTCTCTCAGAGGCGGAGGAAGATGCGCACACGCTGCCGGCTTCGGCCTCCAATCCAGGGACCGGCGGGTTCCGCCAGCACGTCCGGGGCGACAGCGGGCTTCGTGGTGTCAAGGTCGACACACGCCCGGGCCTGGCAACCGAAGGAGACAGCTCCGCCCTGGATTCCGTGCAACACGGTGCTGCCGGGAAAACGTGCGCCCAGGGAAAGATGAGTGCGAAGAGAGAAGCGGGGAGGAGAGAGGTAGGGCGTGCTTCGTGAGGCCCGAGCGCCCGGGCTGTGGGGCCGGCCTCTCCCGGGCCGGCGCCTCACGTCCTACACGGGGAAGCGGTTTGCTGACGCGCCGGGGGTTGGACCCCCTGAGGTCAAGCCCCCCGACCTCACTGTGCGAAACAAGGCAGGGTGGAATGCCATCCCCTTCCACGTCCACACACACGTCGCTCCACGGAGAAGGATGCCTTCTCAACGCTTAGCCCGTATACCTTGAGTGAGCACCACAGCCTTACCTCCGAGAAGCAAGCCTGAAGCCGAGCTCCCTTCCGCGAGCAGGCCTCTTTTGCCCGAGAGAAAGCTTGGCCGCGGCTGGGGTGGCGGAAGCCTCAGGGAGGCTGCGTGCCGGGCCTCAGGTCGGGGGCCGTCCTAGAAGGAGGCCCCCGACCTGGGCCTCAGCGAAGCCCTTTGCAAGGGCGTCGGGAGCGGCTCGTGCCACGACCGTGACGCGGGACCCACAGCAGAGCAAACACACTCGTTGTGAGGGCACGGGAGGCCTTCTGACAGCAGCCCCGCTTCCCTCAGCCGGGCGCCCGCCCTCAGTCGAACCCACCGGAGCCTGTGTTCGGAGTGCACCGAGCTGAACACCCGGCTCTCGGCGAGGTCGTGACGGCGACGCCGGCCTGCAGGCCAAACTCTCTGGGGGCGCCCTGAGCTGGGAGGCTCGCCCGAAACGGACGGGGGAAGCGCCGAGCCCCTGCCACGGGATTGCTTGAGGACGACGCATTGGCCCAGCCAGCCCCACTCCGTCCCGGGAAGAGAGAAGCGGCTCTGGCACCTAGAAGCACGGAGCAAGGCACCCAACCCTCAGCTCTTGGAACGCGGTTCCCGGAAAGGGCCCTTTCACCTCCCAATTCCCCGAAAGCACAACACCTTCTCTCAGAGGCGGAGGAAGACGCGCACACGCTGCCGGCTTGGGCCTCCACTCCAGGGACCGGCGGGTGCCGCCAGCACGTCAGGGACGACAGCGGGCTTCGCGGTGTCAAGGTCGACACACGCCCGGGCCTGGCAACCGAACGAGACAGCTCCGCCATGGATTCCGTGCAACACGTGCTGCCGGGAAAATGTCCGCCCAGGGAAAGATGAGTGCGAAGAGAGAAGCGGGGAGGAGAGAGGCAGGGCGCGCTTCGTGAGGCACGAGCTCGCGGCCTGTGGGGCCGGCCTCTCCCGGGCCGGCGCCTCACGTCCTATACGGGGAAGCGGTTTGCTGACGCGCCGGGGGTTGGACCCCCTGAGGTCAAGCCCCCCGACCTCCCTGTGCGAAACAGGGCAGGGTGGAATGCCATCCCCGTCCACGTCCACACACACGTCGCTCCACGGAGAAGGATGCCTTCTCAACGCTTAGCCCGGAATCCTCGAGTGAGCACCACAGCCTTACCTCCGAGAAGCAAGCCTGAAGCCGAGCTCCCTTCCGCGAGCAGGCCTCTTTCGCCCGAGAGAAAGCTTGGCCGCGGCGGGGGTGGCGGAAGCCTCAGGGAGGCTGCGTGCCGGGCCTCAGGTCGGGCGCCGTCCTAGAAGGAGGCCCCTGACCTGGGCCTCAGCGAAGCCCTTTGCAAGGGCGTCGGGAGCGGCTTCTGCCACGACCGTGACGCGGGACCCACAGCAGAGCAAACACACTCGTTGTGAGGGCACGGGAGGCCTTCTGACAGCAGCCCCGATTCCCTCAGCCGGGCGCCCGCCCTCAGTCGAACCCACCTGAGCCTGCGTTCGGAGTGCACCGAGCTGAACACCCGGCTCTCGGTGAGGACGTGAAGGCGACGCCGGCCTTCTGGCCAAACTCTCTGGGGGCGCCCTGAGCTGGGAGGCTCGCCCGAAACGGACGGGGAAGCGCCGAGCCCCTGCCACTGGATTGCTTCAGGACGACGCATTGGCCCAGCCAGCCCCACTCCGTCCCGGGAAGAGAGAAGCGGCTCTGGCACCTAGAAGCACGGAGCAAGGCACCCAACCCTCAGCTCCTGGAACGCGCTTCCCGGAGGGGGCCCTTTCACCTCCCCATTCCCCAAAAGCACAACGCCTTCTCTCAGAGGCAGAGGAAGACGCGCACACGCTGCCGGCTTGGGCCTCCACTTCAGGGACCGGCGGGTGCCGCCAGCACGTCCGGGGCGCCAGCGGGCTTCGCGGTGTCAAGGTCGACACACGCCCGGGCCTGGCAACCGAAGGAGACAGCTCCGCCCTGGATGCCGTGCAACACGGTGCTGCCGGAAAACGTCCGCCCAGGGAAAGATGAGTGCGAAGAGAGAAGCGGTGAGGAGAGAGGAAGGGCGCGCTTCGTGAGGCACGACCTCGCGGGCTGTGGGGCCGGCCTCTCCCGGGCCGGCGCCTCACGTCCTACACGGGGAAGCGGTTTGCTGACGCCCCGGGGGTTGGACCCCCTGAGGTCAAGCCCCCCGACCTCCCTGTGCGAAACAGGGCAGGGTGGAATGCCATCCCCGTCCACGTCCACACACACACGTCGCTCCACGGAGAAGGATGCCTTCTCAACGCTTAGCCCGGAAACCTCGAGTGTGCACCACAGCCTTACCTCCGAGAAGCAAGCCTGAAGCCGAGCTCCCTTCCGCGAGCAGGCCTCTTCCGCCCGAGAGAAAGCTTGGCCGCGACTGGGGTGGCGGAAGCCTCAGGGAGGCTGCGTGCCGGGCCTCAGGTCGGGCGCCGTCCTAGAAGGAGGCCCCCGACCTGGGCCTCAGCGAAGCCCTTCGCAAGGGCGTCGGGAGCGGCTCCTGCCACGACCGTTACGCGGGACCCACAGCAGAGCAAACACACTCGTTGTGAGGGCACGGGAGGCCTTCTGACAGCAGCGCCGCTTCCCTCAGCCGGGCGCCCGCCCTCAGTCGAACCCACCGGAGCCCGCGTTCGGAGTGCACCGAGCTGAACACCCGGCTCTCGGCGAGGTCGTGACGGCGACGCCGGCCTGCAGGCCAAACTCTCTGGGGGCGCCCTGAGCTGGGAGGCTCGCCCGAAACGGACGGGGGAAGCGCCGAGCCCCTGCCACGGGATTGCTTGAGGACGACGCATTGGCCCAGCCAGCCCCACTCCGTCCCGGGAAGAGAGAAGCGGCTCTGGCACCTAGAAGCACGGAGCAAGGCACCCAACCCTCAGCTCTTGGAACGCGGTTCCCGGAAAGGGCCCTTTCACCTCCCAATTCCCCGAAAGCACAACACCTTCTCTCAGAGGCGGAGGAAGACGCGCACACGCTGCCGGCTTGGGCCTCCACTCCAGGGACCGGCGGGTGCCGCCAGCACGTCAGGGACGACAGCGGGCTTCGCGGTGTCAAGGTCGACACACGCCCGGGCCTGGCAACCGAACGAGACAGCTCCGCCATGGATTCCGTGCAACACGTGCTGCCGGGAAAATGTCCGCCCAGGGAAAGATGAGTGCGAAGAGAGAAGCGGGGAGGAGAGAGGCAGGGCGCGCTTCGTGAGGCACGAGCTCGCGGCCTGTGGGGCCGGCCTCTCCCGGGCCGGCGCCTCACGTCCTATACGGGGAAGCGGTTTGCTGACGCGCCGGGGGTTGGACCCCCTGAGGTCAAGCCCCCCGACCTCCCTGTGCGAAACAGGGCAGGGTGGAATGCCATCCCCGTCCACTTCCACACACACGTCGCTCCACGGAGAAGGATGCCTTCTCAACGCTTAGCCCGGAATCCTCGAGTGAGCACCACAGCCTTACCTCCGAGAAGCAAGCCTGAAGCCGAGCTCCCTTCCGCGAGCAGGCCTCTTTCGCCAAGAGAGAAAGCTTGGCCACGGCGGGGGTGGCGGAAGCCTCAGGGAGGCTGCGTGCCGGGCCTCAGATCGGGGGCCGTCCTAGAAGGAGGCCCCCGACCTGGGCCTCAGCGAAGCCCTTCGCAAGGGCATCGGGAGCGGCTCGTGCCACGACCGTGACACGGGACCCACAGCAGAGCAAACACACTCGTTGTGAGGGCACGGGAGGCCTTCTGACGGCAGCCCCGCTTCCCTCAGCCGGGCGCCCGCCCTCAGTCGAACCCACCGGAGCCTGCGTTCGTAGTGCACCGCGCTGAACACCCGGCTCTCGGCGAGGTCGTGACGGCGACGCCGGCCTGCCGGCCAAACTCTCTGGGGGCGCCCTGAGCTGGGAGGCTTGCCCGAAACGGACGGGGGAAGCGCCGAGCCCCTGCCACGGGATTGCTTCAGGACGACGCATTGGCCCAGCCAGCCCCACTCCGTCCCGGGAAGAGAGAAGCGGCTCTGGCACCTAGAAGCACGGAGCAAGGCACCCAACCCTCAGCTCTTGGAACGCGCTTCCCGGAGGGGGCCCTTTCACCTCCCCATTCCCCAAAAGCACAACACCTTCTCTCAGAGGCGGAGGAAGATGCGCACACGCTGCCGGCTTCGGCCCCAATCCAGGGACCGGCGGGTGCCGCCAGCACGTCCGGGGCAACAGCGGGCTTCGTGGTGTCAAGGTCGACACACGCCCGGGCCTGGCAACCGAAGGAGACAGCTCCGCCCTGGATTCCGTGCAACACGGTGCTGCCGGGAAAACGTCCGCCCAGGGAAAGATGAGTGCGAAGAGAGAAGCGGGGAGGAGAGAGGAAGGGCGCGCTTCGTGAGGCACGAGCTCGCGGGCTGTGGCCGGCCTCTCCCGGGCCGGCGCCTCACGTCCTACACGGGGAAGCGGTTTGCTGACGCGCCGGGGGTTGGACCCCCTGAGGTCAAGCCCCCCGACCTCCCTGTGCGAAACAGGGCAGGGTGGAATGCCATCCCCGTCCACGTCCACACACACACGTCGCTCCACGGAGAAGGATGCCTTCTCAACGCTTAGCCCGGAAACCTCGAGTGAGCACCACAGCCTTACCTCCGAGAAGCAAGCCTGAAGCCGAGCTCCCTTCCGCGAGCAGGCCTCTTTCGCCCGAGAGAAAGCTTGGCCGCGGCGGGGGTGGCGGAAGCCTCAGGGAGGCTGCGTGCCGGGCCTCAGGTCGGGCGCCGTCCTAGAAGGAGGCCCCTGACCTGGGCCTCAGCGAAGCCCTTTGCAAGGGCGTCGGGAGCGGCTTCTGCCACGACCGTGACGCGGGACCCACAGCAGAGCAAACACACTCGTTGTGAGGGCACGGGAGGCCTTCTGACAGCAGCCCCGCTTCCCTCAGCCGGGCGCCCGCCCTCAGTCGAACCCACCTGAGCCTGCGTTCGGAGTGCACCGAGCTGAACACCCGGCTCTCGGTGAGGACGTGAAGGCGACGCCGGCCTTCTGGCCAAACTCTCTGGGGGCGCCCTGAGCTGGGAGGCTCGCCCGAAACGGACGGGGAAGCGCCGAGCCCCTGCCACTGGATTGCTTCAGGACGACGCATTGGCCCAGCCAGCCCCACTCCGTCCCGGGAAGAGAGAAGCGGCTCTGGCACCTAGAAGCACGGAGCAAGGCACCCAACCCTCAGCTCCTGGAACGCGCTTCCCGGAGGGGGCCCTTTCACCTCCCCATTCCCCAAAAGCACAACGCCTTCTCTCAGAGGCAGAGGAAGACGCGCACACGCTGCCGGCTTGGGCCTCCACTTCAGGGACCGGCGGGTGCCGCCAGCACGTCCGGGGCGCCAGCGGGCTTCGCGGTGTCAAGGTCGACACACGCCCGGGCCTGGCAACCGAAGGAGACAGCTCCGCCCTGGATGCCGTGCAACACGGTGCTGCCGGAAAACGTCCGCCCAGGGAAAGATGAGTGCGAAGAGAGAAGCGGTGAGGAGAGAGGAAGGGCGCGCTTCGTGAGGCACGACCTCGCGGGCTGTGGGGCCGGCCTCTCCCGGGCCGGCGCCTCACGTCCTACACGGGGAAGCGGTTTGCTGACGCCCCGGGGGTTGGACCCCCTGAGGTCAAGCCCCCCGACCTCCCTGTGCGAAACAAGGCAGGGTGGAATGCCATCCCCTTCCACGTCCACACACACGTCGCTCCACGGAGAAGGATGCCTTCTCAACGCTTAGCCCGTATACCTCGAGTGAGCACCACAGCCTTACCTCCGAGAAGCAAGCCTGAAGCCGAGCTCCCTTCCGCGAGCAGGCCTCTTTTGCCCGAGAGAAAGCTTGGCCGCGGCGGGGGTGGCGGAAGCCTCAGGGAGGCTGCGTGCCGGGCCTCAGGTCGGGGGCCGTCCTAGAAGGAGGCCCCCGACCTGGGCCTCAGCGAAACCCTTCGCAAGGGCGTCGGGAGCGGCTCGTGCCACGACCGTGACGCGGGACCCACAGCAGAGCAAACACACTCGTTTTGAGGGCACGGGAGGCCTTCTGACAGCAGCCCCGCTTCCCTCAGCCGGGCCCCCGCCCTCAGTCCAACCCACCGGAGCCTGTGTTCGGAGTGCACCGAGCTGAACACCCGGCTCTCGGCGAGGTCGTGACGGCGACGCCGGCCTGCAGGCCAAACTCTCTGGGGGCGCCCTGAGCTGGGAGGCTCGCCCGAAACGGACGGGGGAAGCGCCGAGCCCCTGCCACGGGATTGCTTCAGGACGACGCATTGGCCCAGCCAGCCCCACTCGGTCCCGGGAAGAGAGAAGCGGCTCTGGCACCTAGAAGCACGGAGCAAGGCACCTAACCCTCAGCTCCTGGAACGCGCTTCCCGGAGGGGGCCCTTTCACCTCCCCATTCCCCAAAAGCACAACGCCTTCTCTCAGAGGCGGAGGAAAATGCGCACACGCTGCCGGCTTGGGCCTCCACTTCAGGGACCGGCGGGTGCCGCCAGCACGTCTGGGGCGACAGCGGGCTTCGTGGTGTCAAGGTCGACACACGCCCGGGCCTGGCAACCGAAGGAGACAGCTCCACCCTGGATTCCGTGCAACACGGTGCTGCCGGGAAAACGTGCGCCCAGGGAAAGACGAGTGCGAAGAGAAGCGGGGAGGAGAGAGGAAGGGCGCGCTTCGTGAGGCACGAGCGCACGGGCTGTGGGGCCGGCTTCTCCCGGGCCGGCGCCTCACCTCCTACATGGGGAAGCGGTTTGCTGACGCGCCGGGGGTTGGACCCCCTGAGGTCAAGCCCCCCGACCTCCCTGTGCGAAACAGGGCAGGGTGGAATGCCATCCCCGTCCACGTCCACACACACACGTCGCTCCACGGAGAAGGATGCCTTCTCAACGCTTAGCCCGGAAACCTCGAGTGTGCACCACAGCCTTACCTCCGAGAAGCAAGCCTGAAGCCGAGCTCCCTTCCGCGAGCAGGCCTCTTCCGCCCGAGAGAAAGCTTGGCCGCGACTGGGGTGGCGGAAGCCTCAGGGAGGCTGCGTGCCGGGCCTCAGGTCGGGCGCCGTCCTAGAAGGAGGCCCCCGACCTGGGCCTCAGCGAAGCCCTTCGCAAGGACGTCGGGAGCGGCTCCTGCCACGACCGTTACGCGGGACCCACAGCAGAGCAAACACACTCGTTGTGAGGGCACGGGAGGCCTTCTGACAGCAGCCCCCCTTCCCTCAGCTGGGCGCCCGCCCTCAGTCGAACCCACCGGAGCCTGCGTTCGGAGTGCACCGAGCTGAAGACCCGGCTCTCGACGAGGTCGTGACGGCGACGCCGGCCTGCAGGCCAAACACTCTGGGGGCGCCCTGAGCTGGGAGGCTCGCCCGAAACGGACGGGGGAAGCGCCGAGCCCCTGCCACGGGATTGCTTCAGGACGACGCATTGGCCCAGCCAGCCCCACTCCGTCCCGGGAAGAGAGAAGCGGCTCTGGCACCTAGAAGCACGGAGCAAGGCACCCAACCCTCAGCGCTTGGAACGCGGTTCCCGGAAAGGGCCCTTTCACCTCCCAATTCCCCGAAAGCACAACACCTTCTCTCAGAGGCGGAGGAAGACGCGCACACGCTGCCGGCTTGGGCCTCCACTCCAGGGATCGGCGGGTGCCGCCAGCACGTCAGGGACGACAGCGGGCTTCGCGGTGTCAAGGTCGACACACGCCCAGGCCTGGCAACCGAACGAGACAGCTCCGCCATGGATTCCGTGCAACACGTGCTGCCGGGAAAATGTCCGCCCAGGGAAAGATGAGTGCGAAGAGAGAAGCGGGGAGGAGAGAGGCAGGGCGCGCTTCGTGAGGCACGAGCTCGCGGCCTGTGGGGCCGGCCTCTCCCGGGCCGGCGCCTCACGTCCTATACGGGGAAGCGGTTTGCTGACGCGCCGGGGGTTGGACCCCCTGAGGTCAAGCCCCCCGACCTCCCTGTGCGAAACAGGGCAGGGTGGAATGCCATCCCCGTCCACGTCCACACACACGTCGCTCCACGGAGAAGGATGCCTTCTCAACGCTTAGCCCGGAAACCTCGAGTGAGCACCACAGCCTTACCTCCGAGAAGCAAGCCTGAAGCCGAGCTCCCTTCCGCGAGCAGGCCTCTTTCGCCAAGAGAGAAAGCTTGGCCACGGCGGGGGTGGCGGAAGCCTCAGGGAGGCTGCGTGCCGGGCCTCAGGTCGGGGGCCGTCCTAGAAGGAGGCCCCCGACCTGGGCCTCAGTGAAACCCTTCGCAAGGGCGTCGGGAGCGGCTCGTGCCACGACCGTGACGCGGGACCCACAGCAGAGCAAACACACTCGTTTTGAGGGCACGGGAGGCCTTCTGACAGCAGCCCCGCTTCCCTCAGCCGGGCCCCCGCCCTCAGTCCAACCCACCGGAGCCTGTGTTCGGAGTGCACCGAGCTGAACACCCGGCTCTCGGCGAGGTCGTGACGGCGACGCCGGCCTGCAGGCCAAACTCTCTGGGGGCGCCCTGAGCTGGGAGGCTCGCCCGAAACGGACGGGGGAAGCGCCGAGCCCCTGCCACGGGATTGCTTCAGGACGACGCATTGGCCCAGCCAGCCCCACTCGGTCCCGGGAAGAGAGAAGCGGCTCTGGCACCTAGAAGCACGGAGCAAGGCACCCAACCCTCAGCTCCTGGAACGCGCTTCCCGGAGGGGGCCCTTTCACCTCCCCATTCCCCAAAAGCACAACGCCTTCTCTCAGAGGCGGAGGAAAATGCGCACACGCTGCCGGCTTGGGCCTCCACTTCAGGGACCGGCGGGTGCCGCCAGCACGTCTGGGGCGACAGCGGGCTTCGTGGTGTCAAGGTCGACACACGCCCGGGCCTGGCAACCGAAGGAGACAGCTCCACCCTGGATTCCGTGCAACACGGTGCTGCCGGGAAAACGTGCGCCCAGGGAAAGACGAGTGCGAAGAGAAGCGGGGAGGAGAGAGGAAGGGCGCGCTTCGTGAGGCACGAGCGCGCGGGCTGTGGGGCCGGCTTCTCCCGGGCCGGCGCCTCACCTCCTACACGGGGAAGCGGTTTGCTGACGCGCCGGGGGTTGGACCCCCTGAGGTCAAGCCCCCCGACCTCCCTGTGCGAAACAGGGCAGGGTGGAATGCCATCCCCGTCCACGTCCACACACACACGTCGCTCCACGGAGAAGGATGCCTTCTCAACGCTTAGCCCGGAAACCTCGAGTGAGCACCACAGCCTTACCTCCGAGAAGCAAGCCTGAAGCCGAGCTCCCTTCCGCGAGCAGGCCTCTTTCGCCCGAGAGAAAGCTTGGCCGCGGCGGGGGTGGCGGAAGCCTCAGGGAGGCTGCGTGCCGGGCCTCAGGTCGGGCGCCGTCCTAGAAGGAGGCCCCTGACCTGGGCCTCAGCGAAGCCCTTTGCAAGGGCGTCGGGAGCGGCTTCTGCCACGACCGTGACGCGGGACCCACAGCAGAGCAAACACACTCGTTGTGAGGGCACGGGAGGCCTTCTGACAGCAGCCCCGCTTCCCTCAGCCGGGCGCCCGCCCTCAGTCGAACCCACCTGAGCCTGCGTTCGGAGTGCACCGAGCTGAACACCCGGCTCTCGGTGAGGACGTGAAGGCGACGCCGGCCTTCTGGCCAAACTCTCTGGGGGCGCCCTGAGCTGGGAGGCTCGCCCGAAACGGACGGGGAAGCGCCGAGCCCCTGCCACTGGATTGCTTCAGGACGACGCATTGGCCCAGCCAGCCCCACTCCGTCCCGGGAAGAGAGAAGCGGCTCTGGCACCTAGAAGCACGGAGCAAGGCACCCAACCCTCAGCTCCTGGAACGCGCTTCCCGGAGGGGGCCCTTTCACCTCCCCATTCCCCAAAAGCACAACGCCTTCTCTCAGAGGCAGAGGAAGACGCGCACACGCTGCCGGCTTGGGCCTCCACTTCAGGGACCGGCGGGTGCCGCCAGCACGTCCGGGGCGCCAGCGGGCTTCGCGGTGTCAAGGTCGACACACGCCCGGGCCTGGCAACCGAAGGAGACAGCTCCGCCCTGGATGCCGTGCAACACGGTGCTGCCGGAAAACGTCCGCCCAGGGAAAGATGAGTGCGAAGAGAGAAGCGGTGAGGAGAGAGGAAGGGCGCGCTTCGTGAGGCACGACCTCGCGGGCTGTGGGGCCGGCCTCTCCCGGGCCGGCGCCTCACGTCCTACACGGGGAAGCGGTTTGCTGACGCCCCGGGGGTTGGACCCCCTGAGGTCAAGCCCCCCGACCTCCCTGTGCGAAACAAGGCAGGGTGGAATGCCATCCCCTTCCACGTCCACACACACGTCGCTCCACGGAGAAGGATGCCTTCTCAACGCTTAGCCCGTATACCTCGAGTGAGCACCACAGCCTTACCTCCGAGAAGCAAGCCTGAAGCCGAGCTCCCTTCCGCGAGCAGGCCTCTTTTGCCCGAGAGAAAGCTTGGCCGCGGCGGGGGTGGCGGAAGCCTCAGGGAGGCTGCGTGCCGGGCCTCAGGTCGGGGGCCGTCCTAGAAGGAGGCCCCCGACCTGGGCCTCAGCGAAACCCTTCGCAAGGGCGTCGGGAGCGGCTCGTGCCACGACCGTGACGCGGGACCCACAGCAGAGCAAACACACTCGTTTTGAGGGCACGGGAGGCCTTCTGACAGCAGCCCCGCTTCCCTCAGCCGGGCCCCCGCCCTCAGTCCAACCCACCGGAGCCTGTGTTCGGAGTGCACCGAGCTGAACACCCGGCTCTCGGCGAGGTCGTGACGGCGACGCCGGCCTGCAGGCCAAACTCTCTGGGGGCGCCCTGAGCTGGGAGGCTCGCCCGAAACGGACGGGGGAAGCGCCGAGCCCCTGCCACGGGATTGCTTCAGGACGACGCATTGGGCCAGCCAGCCCCACTCGGTCCCGGGAAGAGAGAAGCGGCTCTGGCACCTAGAAGCACGGAGCAAGGCACCTAACCCTCAGCTCCTGGAACGCGCTTCCCGGAGGGGGCCCTTTCACCTCCCCATTCCCCAAAAGCACAACGCCTTCTCTCAGAGGCGGAGGAAAATGCGCACACGCTGCCGGCTTGGGCCTCCACTTCAGGGACCGGCGGGTGCCGCCAGCACGTCTGGGGCGACAGCGGGCTTCGTGGTGTCAAGGTCGACACACGCCCGGGCCTGGCAACCGAAGGAGACAGCTCCACCCTGGATTCCGTGCAACACGGTGCTGCCGGGAAAACGTGCGCCCAGGGAAAGACGAGTGCGAAGAGAAGCGGGGAGGAGAGAGGAAGGGCGCGCTTCGTGAGGCACGAGCGCACGGGCTGTGGGGCCGGCTTCTCCCGGGCCGGCGCCTCACCTCCTACACGGGGAAGCGGTTTGCTGACGCGCCGGGGGTTGGACCCCCTGAGGTCAAGCCCCCCGACCTCCCTGTGCGAAACAGGGCAGGGTGGAATGCCATCCCCGTCCACGTCCACACACACACGTCGCTCCACGGAGAAGGATGCCTTCTCAACGCTTAGCCCGGAAACCTCGAGTGTGCACCACAGCCTTACCTCCGAGAAGCAAGCCTGAAGCCGAGCTCCCTTCCGCGAGCAGGCCTCTTCCGCCCGAGAGAAAGCTTGGCCGCGACTGGGGTGGCGGAAGCCTCAGGGAGGCTGCGTGCCGGGCCTCAGGTCGGGGGCCGTCCTAGAAGGAGGCCCCCGACCTGGGCCTCAGCGAAGCCCTTCGCAAGGGCGTCGGGAGCGGCTCCTGCCACGACCGTTACGCGGGACCCACAGCAGAGCAAACACACTCGTTGTGAGGGCACGGGAGGCCTTCTGACAGCAGCCCCCCTTCCCTCAGCTGGGCGACCGCCCTCAGTCGAACCCACCGGAGCCTGCGTTCGGAGTGCACCGAGCTGAAGACCCGGCTCTCGGCGAGGTCGTGACGGCGACGCCGGCCTGCAGGCCAAACTCTCTGGGGGCGCCCTGAGCTGGGAGGCTCGCCCGAAACGGACGGGGGAAGCGCCGAGCCCCTGCCACGGGATTGCTTCAGGACGACGCATTGGCCCAGCCAGCCCCACTCCGTCCCGGGAAGAGAGAAGCGGCTCTGGCACCTAGAAGCACGGAGCAAGGCACCCAACCCTCAGCGCTTGGAACGCGGTTCCCGGAAAGGGCCCTTTCACCTCCCAATTCCCCGAAAGCACAACACCTTCTCTCAGAGGCGGAGGAAGACGCGCACACGCTGCCGGCTTGGGCCTCCACTCCAGGGATCGGCGGGTGCCGCCAGCACGTCAGGGACGACAGCGGGCTTCGCGGTGTCAAGGTCGACACACGCCCAGGCCTGGCAACCGAACGAGACAGCTCCGCCATGGATTCCGTGCAACACGTGCTGCCGGGAAAATGTCCGCCCAGGGAAAGATGAGTGCGAAGAGAGAAGCGGGGAGGAGAGAGGCAGGGCGCGCTTCGTGAGGCACGAGCTCGCGGCCTGTGGGGCCGGCCTCTCCCGGGCCGGCGCCTCACGTCCTATACGGGGAAGCGGTTTGCTGACGCGCCGGGGGTTGGACCCCCTGAGGTCAAGCCCCCCGACCTCCCTGTGCGAAACAGGGCAGGGTGGAATGCCATCCCCGTCCACGTCCACACACACGTCGCTCCACGGAGAAGGATGCCTTCTCAACGCTTAGCCCGGAAACCTCGAGTGAGCACCACAGCCTTACCTCCGAGAAGCAAGCCTGAAGCCGAGCTCCCTTCCGCGAGCAGGCCTCTTTCGCCAAGAGAGAAAGCTTGGCCACGGCGGGGGTGGCGGAAGCCTCAGGGAGGCTGCGTGCCGGGCCTCAGGTCGGGGGCCGTCCTAGAAGGAGGCCCCCGACCTGGGCCTCAGCGAAACCCTTCGCAAGGGCGTCGGGAGCGGCTCGTGCCACGACCGTGACGCGGGACCCACAGCAGAGCAAACACACTCGTTTTGAGGGCACGGGAGGCCTTCTGACAGCAGCCCCGCTTCCCTCAGCCGGGCCCCCGCCCTCAGTCCAACCCACCGGAGCCTGTGTTCGGAGTGCACCGAGCTGAACACCCGGCTCTCGGCGAGGTCGTGACGGCGACGCCGGCCTGCAGGCCAAACTCTCTGGGGGCGCCCTGAGCTGGGAGGCTCGCCCGAAACGGACGGGGGAAGCGCCGAGCCCCTGCCACGGGAGTGCTTCAGGACGACGCATTGGCCCAGCCAGCCCCACTCGGTCCCGGGAAGAGAGAAGCGGCTCTGGCACCTAGAAGCACGGAGCAAGGCACCCAACCCTCAGCTCCTGGAACGCGCTTCCCGGAGGGGGCCCTTTCACCTCCCCATTCCCCAAAAGCACAACGCCTTCTCTCAGAGGCGGAGGAAAATGCGCACACGCTGCCGGCTTGGGCCTCCACTTCAGGGACCGGCGGGTGCCGCCAGCACGTCTGGGGCGACAGCGGGCTTCGTGGTGTCAAGGTCGACACACGCCCGGGCCTGGCAACCGAAGGAGACAGCTCCACCCTGGATTCCGTGCAACACGGTGCTGCCGGGAAAACGTGCGCCCAGGGAAAGACGAGTGCGAAGAGAAGCGGGGAGGAGAGAGGAAGGGCGCGCTTCGTGAGGCACGAGCGCGCGGGCTGTGGGGCCGGCTTCTCCCGGGCCGGCGCCTCACCTCCTACACGGGGAAGCGGTTTGCTGACGCGCCGGGGGTTGGACCCCCTGAGGTCAAGCCCCCCGACCTCCCTGTGCGAAACAGGGCAGGGTGGAATGCCATCCCCGTCCACGTCCACACACACACGTCGCTCCACGGAGAAGGATGCCTTCTCAACGCTTAGCCCGGAAACCTCGAGTGTGCACCACAGCCTTACCTCCGAGAAGCAAGCCTGAAGCCGAGCTCCCTTCCGCGAGCAGGCCTCTTCCGCCCGAGAGAAAGCTTGGCCGCGACTGGGGTGGCGGAAGCCTCAGGGAGGCTGCGTGCCGGGCCTCAGGTCGGGCGCCGTCCTAGAAGGAGGCCCCCGACCTGGGCCTCAGCGAAGCCCTTCGCAAGGGCGTCGGGAGCGGCTCCTGCCACGACCGTTACGCGGGACCCACAGCAGAGCAAACACACTCGTTGTGAGGGCACGGGAGGCCTTCTGACAGCAGCGCCGCTTCCCTCAGCCGGGCGCCCGCCCTCAGTCGAACCCACCGGAGCCCGCGTTCGGAGTGCACCGAGCTGAACACCCGGCTCTCGGCGAGGTCGTGACGGCGACGCCGGCCTGCAGGCCAAACTCTCTGGGGGCGCCCTGAGCTGGGAGGCTCGCCCGAAACGGACGGGGGAAGCGCCGAGCCCCTGCCACGGGATTGCTTCAGGACGACGCATTGGCCCAGCCAGCCCCACTCCGTCCCGGGAAGAGAGAAGCGGCTCTGGCACCTAGAAGCACGGAGCAAGGCACCCAACCCTCAGCTCTTGGAACGCGGTTCCCGGAAAGGGCCCTTTCACCTCCCAATTCCCCGAAAGCACAACACCTTCTCTCAGAGGCGGAGGAAGACGCGCACACGCTGCCGGCTTGGGCCTCCACTCCAGGGACCGGCGGGTGCCGCCAGCACGTCAGGGACGACAGCGGGCTTCGCGGTGTCAAGGTCGACACACGCCCGGGCCTGGCAACCGAACGAGACAGCTCCGCCATGGATTCCGTGCAACACGTGCTGCCGGGAAAATGTCCGCCCAGGGAAAGATGAGTGCGAAGAGAGAAGCGGGGAGGAGAGAGGCAGGGCGCGCTTCGTGAGGCACGAGCTCGCGGCCTGTGGGGCCGGCCTCTCCCGGGCCGGCGCCTCACGTCCTACACGGGGAAGCGGTTTACTGACGCGCCGGGGGTTGGACCCCCTGAGGTCAAGCCCCCCGACCTCCCTATGCGAAACAGGGCAGGGTGGAATGCCAACCCCGTCCACGTCCACACACACGTCGCTCCACGGAGAAGGATGCCTTCTCAACGCTTAGCCCGGAAACCTCGAGTGAGCACCCCAGCCTTACCTCCGAGAAGCAAGCCTGAAGCCGAGCTCCCTTCCGCAAGCAGGCCTCTTTCGCCCAGAGAGAAAGCTTGGCCGCGGCGGGGGTGGCGGCAGCCTCAGGGAGGCTGCGTGCCGGGCCTCAGATCGGGGGCCGTCCTTGAAGGAGGCCCCCGACCTGGGCCTCAGCGAAGCCCTTCGCAAGAGCATCGGGAGCGGCTCCTGCCATGACCGTGACGCGGGACCCACAGCAGAGCAAACACACTCGTTGTGAGGGCACGGGAGGCCTTCTGACAGCAGCCCCGCTTCCCTCAGCCGGGCCCCCGCCCTCAGTCGAACCCACCGGCGCCTGCTTTCGGAGTGCACTGAGCTCAACACCCGGCTCTCGGCGAGGTCGTGACGGCGACGCCGGCCTGCAGGCCAAACTCTCTGGGGGCGCCCTGAGCTGGGAGGCTCGCCCGAAACGGACGGGGGAAGCGCCGAGCCCCTGCCACGGGATTGCTTCAGGACGACGCATTGGCCCAGCCAGCCAAACTCCGTCCCGGGAAGAGAGAAGCGGCTCTGGCACCTAGAAGCACGGAGCAAGGCACCCAACCCTCAGCTCCTGGAACGCGCTTCCCGGAGGGGGCCCTTTCACCTCCCCATTCCCCGAAAGCACAACGCCTTCTCTCAGAGGCGGAGGAAGACGCGCACACGCTGCCGGCTTGGGCCTCCACTCCAGGGACCGGCGGGTGCCGCCAGCACGTCCGGGGCGACAGCGGGCTTCGCGGTGTCAAGGTTGACACACGCCCGGGCCTGGCACCCGAAGGAGACAGCTCCGCCCTGGATGCCGTGCAACACGGTGCTGCCGGGAAAACGTCCGCCCAGGGAAAGATGAGTGCGAAGAGAGAAGCGGTGAGGAGAGAGGAAGGGCGCGCTTCGTGAGGCACGACCTCGCGGGCTGTGGGGCCGGCTTCTCCCGGGCCGGCGCCTCACCTCCTACACGGGGAAGCGGTTTGCTGACGCGCCGGGGGTTGGACCCCCTGAGGTCAAGCCCCCCGACCTCCCTGTGCGAAACAGGGCAGGGTGGAATGCCATCCCCGTCCACGTCCACACACACACGTCGCTCCACGGATAAGGATGCCTTCTCAACGCTTAGCCCGGAAACCTCGAGTGAGCACCACAGCCTTACCTCCGAGAAGCAAGCCTGAAGCCGAGCTCCCTTCCGCGAGCAGGCCTCTTTCGCCCGAGAGAAAGCTTGGCCGCGGCGGGGGTGGCGGAAGCCTCAGGGAGGCTGCGTGCCGGGCCTCAGGTCGGGCGCCGTCCTAGAAGGAGGCCCCTGACCTGGGCCTCAGCGAAGCCCTTTGCAAGGGCGTCGGGAGCGGCTTCTGCCACGACCGTGACGCGGGACCCACAGCAGAGCAAACACACTCGTTGTGAGGGCACGGGAGGCCTTCTGACAGCAGCCCCGCTTCCCTCAGCCGGGCGCCCGCCCTCAGTCGAACCCACCTGAGCCTGCGTTCGGAGTGCACCGAGCTGAACACCCGGCTCTCGGTGAGGACATGAAGGCGACGCCGGCCTTCTGGCCAAACTCTCTGGGGGCGCCCTGAGCTGGGAGGCTCGCCCGAAACGGACGGGGAAGCGCCGAGCCCCTGCCACTGGATTGCTTCAGGACGACGCATTGGCCCAGCCAGCCCCACTCCGTCCCGGGAAGAGAGAAGCGGCTCTGGCACCTAGAAGCACGGAGCAAGGCACCCAACCCTCAGCTCCTGGAACGCGCTTCCCGGAGGGGGCCCTTTCACCTCCCCATTCCCCAAAAGCACAACGCCTTCTCTCAGAGGCAGAGGAAGACGCGCACACGCTGCCGGCTTGGGCCTCCACTTCAGGGACCGGCGGGTGCCGCCAGCACGTCCGGGGCGCCAGCGGGCTTCGCGGTGTCAAGGTCGACACACGCCCGGGCCTGGCAACCGAAGGAGACAGCTCCGCCCTGGATGCCGTGCAACACGGTGCTGCCGGAAAACGTCCGCCCAGGGAAAGATGAGTGCGAAGAGAGAAGCGGTGAGGAGAGAGGAAGGGCGCGCTTCGTGAGGCACGACCTCGCGGGCTGTGGGGCCGGCCTCTCCCGGGCCGGCGCCTCACGTCCTACACGGGGAAGCGGTTTGCTGACGCCCCGGGGGTTGGACCCCCTGAGGTCAAGCCCCCCGACCTCCCTGTGCGAAACAAGGCAGGGTGGAATTCCATCCCCTTCCACGTCCACACACACGTCGCTCCACGGAGAAGGATGCCTTCTCAACGCTTAGCCCGTATACCTCGAGTGAGCACCACAGCCTTACCTCCGAGAAGCAAGCCTGAAGCCGAGCTCCCTTCCGCGAGCAGGCCTCTTTTGCCCGAGAGAAAGCTTGGCCGCGGCGGGGGTGGCGGAAGCCTCAGGGAGGCTGCGTGCCGGGCCTCAGGTCGGGGGCCGTCCTAGAAGGAGGCCCCCGACCTGGGCCTCAGCGAAACCCTTCGCAAGGGCGTCGGGAGCGGCTCGTGCCACGACCGTGACGCGGGACCCACAGCAGAGCAAACACACTCGTTTTGAGGGCACGGGAGGCCTTCTGACAGCAGCCCCGCTTCCCTCAGCCGGGCCCCCGCCCTCAGTCCAACCCACCGGAGCCTGTGTTCGGAGTGCACCGAGCTGAACACCCGGCTCTCGGCGAGGTCGTGACGGCGACGCCGGCCTGCAGGCCAAACTCTCTGGGGGCGCCCTGAGCTGGGAGGCTCGCCCGAAACGGACGGGGGAAGCGCCGAGCCCCTGCCACGGGATTGCTTCAGGACGACGCATTGGCCCAGCCAGCCCCACTCGGTCCCGGGAAGAGAGAAGCGGCTCTGGCACCTAGAAGCACGGAGCAAGGCACCTAACCCTCAGCTCCTGGAACGCGCTTCCCGGAGGGGGCCCTTTCACCTCCCCATTCCCCAAAAGCACAACGCCTTCTCTCAGAGGCGGAGGAAAATGCGCACACGCTGCCGGCTTGGGCCTCCACTTCAGGGACCGGCGGGTGCCGCCAGCACGTCTGGGGCGACAGCGGGCTTCGTGGTGTCAAGGTCGACACACGCCCGGGCCTGGCAACCGAAGGAGACAGCTCCACCCTGGATTCCGTGCAACACGGTGCTGCCGGGAAAACGTGCGCCCAGGGAAAGACGAGTGCGAAGAGAAGCGGGGAGGAGAGAGGAAGGGCGCGCTTCGTGAGGCACGAGCGCACGGGCTGTGGGGCCGGCTTCTCCCGGGCCGGCGCCTCACCTCCTACACGGGGAAGCGGTTTGCTGACGCGCCGGGGGTTGGACCCCCTGAGGTCAAGCCCCCCGACCTCCCTGTGCGAAACAGGGCAGGGTGGAATGCCATCCCCGTCCACGTCCACACACACACGTCGCTCCACGGAGAAGGATGCCTTCTCAACGCTTAGCCCGGAAACCTCGAGTGTGCACCACAGCCTTACCTCCGAGAAGCAAGCCTGAAGCCGAGCTCCCTTCCGCGAGCAGGCCTCTTCCGCCCGAGAGAAAGCTTGGCCGCGACTGGGGTGGCGGAAGCCTCAGGGAGGCTGCGTGCCGGGCCTCAGGTCGGGCGCCGTCCTAGAAGGAGGCCCCCGACCTGGGCCTCAGCGAAGCCCTTCGCAAGGGCGTCGGGAGCGGCTCCTGCCACGACCGTTACGCGGGACCCACAGCAGAGCAAACACACTCGTTGTGAGGGCACGGGAGGCCTTCTGACAGCAGCCCCCCTTCCCTCAGCTGGGCGCCCGCCCTCAGTCGAACCCACCGGAGCCTGCGTTCGGAGTGCACCGAGCTGAAGACCCGGCTCTCGGCGAGGTCGTGACGGCGACGCCGGCCTGCAGGCCAAACTCTCTGGGGGCGCCCTGAGCTGGGAGGCTCGCCCGAAACGGACGGGGGAAGCGCCGAGCCCCTGCCACGGGATTGCTTCAGGACGACGCATTGGCCCAGCCAGCCCCACTCCGTCCCGGGAAGAGAGAAGCGGCTCTGGCACCTAGAAGCACGGAGCAAGGCACCCAACCCTCAGCGCTTGGAACGCGGTTCCCGGAAAGGGCCCTTTCACCTCCCAATTCCCCGAAAGCACAACACCTTCTCTCAGAGGCGGAGGAAGACGCGCACACGCTGCCGGCTTGGGCCTCCACTCCAGGGATCGGCGGGTGCCGCCAGCACGTCAGGGACGACAGCGGGCTTCGCGGTGTCAAGGTCGACACACGCCCAGGCCTGGCAACCGAACGAGACAGCTCCGCCATGGATTCCGTGCAACACGTGCTGCCGGGAAAATGTCCGCCCAGGGAAAGATGAGTGCGAAGAGAGAAGCGGGGAGGAGAGAGGCAGGGCGCGCTTCGTGAGGCACGAGCTCGCGGCCTGTGGGGCCGGCCTCTCCCGGGCCGGCGCCTCACGTCCTATACGGGGAAGCGGTTTGCTGACGCGCCGGGGGTTGGACCCCCTGAGGTCAAGCCCCCCGACCTCCCTGTGCGAAACAGGGCAGGGTGGAATGCCATCCCCGTCCACGTCCACACACACGTCGCTCCACGGAGAAGGATGCCTTCTCAACGCTTAGCCCGGAAACCTCGAGTGAGCACCACAGCCTTACCTCCGAGAAGCAAGCCTGAAGCCGAGCTCCCTTCCGCGAGCAGGCCTCTTTCGCCAAGAGAGAAAGCTTGGCCACGGCGGGGGTGGCGGAAGCCTCAGGGAGGCTGCGTGCCGGGCCTCAGGTCGGGGGCCGTCCTAGAAGGAGGCCCCCGACCTGGGCCTCAGCGAAACCCTTCGCAAGGGCGTCGGGAGCGGCTCGTGCCACGACCGTGACGCGGGACCCACAGCAGAGCAAACACACTCGTTTTGAGGGCACGGGAGGCCTTCTGACAGCAGCCCCGCTTCCCTCAGCCGGGCCCCCGCCCTCAGTCCAACCCACCGGAGCCTGTGTTCGGAGTGCACCGAGCTGAACACCCGGCTCTCGGCGAGGTCGTGACGGCGACGCCGGCCTGCAGGCCAAACTCTCTGGGGGCGCCCTGAGCTGGGAGGCTCGCCCGAAACGGACGGGGGAAGCGCCGAGCCCCTGCCACGGGATTGCTTCAGGACGACGCATTGGCCCAGCCAGCCCCACTCGGTCCCGGGAAGAGAGAAGCGGCTCTGGCACCTAGAAGCACGGAGCAAGGCACCCAACCCTCAGCTCCTGGAACGCGCTTCCCGGAGGGGGCCCTTTCACCTCCCCATTCACCAAAAGCACAACGCCTTCTCTCAGAGGCGGAGGAAAATGCGCACACGCTGCCGGCTTGGGCCTCCACTTCAGGGACCGGCGGGTGCCGCCAGCACGTCTGGGGCGACAGCGGGCTTCGTGGTGTCAAGGTCGACACACGCCCGGGCCTGGCAACCAAAGGAGACAGCTCCACCCTGGATTCCGTGCAACACGGTGCTGCCGGGAAAACGTGCGCCCAGGGAAAGACGAGTGCGAAGAGAAGCGGGGAGGAGAGAGGAAGGGCGCGCTTCGTGAGGCACGAGCTCGCGGGCTGTGGGGCCGGCTTCTCCCGGGCCGGCGCCTCACCTCCTACACGGGGAAGCGGTTTGCTGACGCGCCGGGGGTTGGACCCCCTGAGGTCAAGCCCCCCGACCTCCCTGTGCGAAACAGGGCAGGGTGGAATGCCATCCCCGTCCACGTCCACACACACACGTCGCTCCACGGAGAAGGATGCCTTCTCAACGCTTAGCCCGGAAACCTCGAGTGTGCACCACAGCCTTACCTCCGAGAAGCAAGCCTGAAGCCGAGCTCCCTTCCGCGAGCAGGCCTCTTCCGCCCGAGAGAAAGCTTGGCCGCGACTGGGGTGGCGGAAGCCTCAGGGAGGCTGCGTGCCGGGCCTCAGGTCGGGCGCCGTCCTAGAAGGAGGCCCCCGACCTGGGCCTCAGCGAAGCCCTTCGCAAGGGCGTCGGGAGCGGCTCCTGCCACGACCGTTACGCGGGACCCACAGCAGAGCAAACACACTCGTTGTGAGGGCACGGGAGGCCTTCTGACAGCAGCGCCGCTTCCCTCAGCCGGGCGCCCGCCCTCAGTCGAACCCACCGGAGCCCGCGTTCGGAGTGCACCGAGCTGAACACCCGGCTCTCGGCGAGGTCGTGACGGCGACGCCGGCCTGCAGGCCAAACTCTCTGGGGGCGCCCTGAGCTGGGAGGCTCGCCCGAAACGGACGGGGGAAGCGCCGAGCCCCTGCCACGGGATTGCTTCAGGACGACGCATTGGCCCAGCCAGCCCCACTCGGTCCCGGGAAGAGAGAAGCGGCTCTGGCACCTAGAAGCACGGAGCAAGGCACCCAACCCTCAGCTCTTGGAACGCGGTTCCCGGAAAGGGCCCTTTCACCTCCCAATTCCCCGAAAGCACAACACCTTCTCTCAGAGGCGGAGGAAGACGCGCACACGCTGCCGGCTTGGGCCTCCACTCCAGGGACCGGCGGGTGCCGCCAGCACGTCAGGGACGACAGCGGGCTTCGCGGTGTCAAGGTCGACACACGCCCGGGCCTGGCAACCGAACGAGACAGCTCCGCCATGGATTCCGTGCAACACGTGCTGCCGGGAAAATGTCCGCCCAGGGAAAGATGAGTGCGAAGAGAGAAGCGGGGAGGAGAGAGGCAGGGCGCGCTTCGTGAGGCACGAGCTCGCGGCCTGTGGGGCCGGCCTCTCCCGGGCCGGCGCCTCACGTCCTATACGGGGAAGCGGTTTGCTGACGCGCCGGGGGTTGGACCCCCTGAGGTCAAGCCCCCCGACCTCCCTGTGCGAAACAGGGCAGGGTGGAATGCCATCCCCGTCCACGTCCACACACACGTCGCTCCACGGAGAAGGATGCCTTCTCAACGCTTAGCCCGGAAACCTCGAGTGAGCACCACAGCCTTACCTCCGAGAAGCAAGCCTGAAGCCGAGCTCCCTTCCGCGAGCAGGCCTCTTTCGCCAAGAGAGAAAGCTTGGCCACGGCGGGGGTGGCGGAAGCCTCAGGGAGGCTGCGTGCCGGGCCTCAGATCGGGGGCCGTCCTAGAAGGAGGCCCCCGACCTGGGCCTCAGCGAAGCCCTTCGCAAGGGCGTCGGGAGCGGCTCGTGCCACGACCGTGACACGGGACCCACAGCAGAGCAAACACACTCGTTGTGAGGGCACGGGAGGCCTTCTGACAGCAGCCCCGCTTCCCTCAGCCGGGCGCCCGCCCTCAGTCGAACCCACCTGAGCCTGCGTTCGGAGTGCACCGAGCTGAACACCCGGCTCTCGGTGAGGACGTGAAGGCGACGCCGGCCTTCTGGCCAAACTCTCTGGGGGCGCCCTGAGCTGGGAGGCTCGCCCGAAACGGACGGGGAAGCGCCGAGCCCCTGCCACTGGATTGCTTCAGGACGACGCATTGGCCCAGCCAGCCCCACTCCGTCCCGGGAAGAGAGAAGCGGCTCTGGCACCTAGAAGCACGGAGCAAGGCACCCAACCCTCAGCTCCTGGAACGCGCTTCCCGGAGGGGGCCCTTTCACCTCCCCATTCCCCAAAAGCACAACGCCTTCTCTCAGAGGCAGAGGAAGACGCGCACACGCTGCCGGCTTGGGCCTCCACTTCAGGGACCGGCGGGTGCCGCCAGCACGTCCGGGGCGCCAGCGGGCTTCGCGGTGTCAAGGTCGACACACGCCCGGGCCTGGCAACCGAAGGAGACAGCTCCGCCCTGGATGCCGTGCAACACGGTGCTGCCGGAAAACGTCCGCCCAGGGAAAGATGAGTGCGAAGAGAGAAGCGGTGAGGAGAGAGGAAGGGCGCGCTTCGTGAGGCACGACCTCGCGGGCTGTGGGGCCGGCCTCTCCCGGGCCGGCGCCTCACGTCCTACACGGGGAAGCGGTTTGCTGACGCCCCGGGGGTTGGACCCCCTGAGGTCAAGCCCCCCGACCTCCCTGTGCGAAACAAGGCAGGGTGGAATGCCATCCCCTTCCACGTCCACACACACGTCGCTCCACGGAGAAGGATGCCTTGTCAACGCTTAGCCCGTATACCTCGAGTGAGCACCACAGCCTTACCTCCGAGAAGCAAGCCTGAAGCCGAGCTCCCTTCCGCGAGCAGGCCTCTTTTGCCCGAGAGAAAGCTTGGCCGCGGCGGGGGTGGCGGAAGCCTCAGGGAGGCTGCGTGCCGGGCCTCAGGTCGGGGGCCGTCCTAGAAGGAGGCCCCCGACCTGGGCCTCAGCGAAACCCTTCGCAAGGGCGTCGGGAGCGGCTCGTGCCACGACCGTGACGCGGGACCCACAGCAGAGCAAACACACTCGTTTTGAGGGCACGGGAGGCCTTCTGACAGCAGCCCCGCTTCCCTCAGCCGGGCCCCCGCCCTCAGTCCAACCCACCGGAGCCTGTGTTCGGAGTGCACCGAGCTGAACACCCGGCTCTCGGCGAGGTCGTGACGGCGACGCCGGCCTGCAGGCCAAACTCTCTGGGGGCGCCCTGAGCTGGGAGGCTCGCCCGAAACGGACGGGGGAAGCGCCGAGCCCCTGCCACGGGATTGCTTCAGGACGACGCATTGGCCCAGCCAGCCCCACTCGGTCCCGGGAAGAGAGAAGCGGCTCTGGCACCTAGAAGCACGGAGCAAGGCACCTAACCCTCAGCTCCTGGAACGCACTTCCCGGAGGGGGCCCTTTCACCTCCCCATTCCCCAAAAGCAAAACGCCTTCTCTCAGAGGCGGAGGAAAATGCGCACACGCTGCCGGCTTGGGCCTCAACTTCAGGGACCGGCGGGTGCCGCCAGCACGTCTGGGGCGACAGCGGGCTTCGTGGTGTCAAGGTCGACACACGCCCGGGCCTGGCAACCGAAGGAGACAGCTCCACCCTGGATTCCGTGCAACACGGTGCTGCCGGGAAAACGTGCGCCCAGGGAAAGACGAGTGCGAAGAGAAGCGGGGAGGAGAGAGGAAGGGCGCGCTTCGTGAGGCACGAGCGCGCGGGCTGTGGGGCCGGCTTCTCCCGGGCCGGCGCCTCACCTCCTACACGGGGAAGCGGTTTGCTGACGCGCCGGGGGTTGGACCCCCTGAGGTCAAGCCCCCCGACCTCCCTGTGCGAAACAGGGCAGGGTGGAATGCCATCCCCGTCCACGTCCACACACACACGTCGCTCCACGGAGAAGGATGCCTTCTCAACGCTTAGCCCGGAAACCTCGAGTGTGCACCACAGCCTTACCTCCGAGAAGCAAGCCTGAAGCCGAGCTCCCTTCCGCGAGCAGGCCTCTTCCGCCCGAGAGAAAGCTTGGCCGCGACTGGGGTGGCGGAAGCCTCAGGGAGGCTGCGTGCCGGGCCTCAGGTCGGGCGCCGTCCTAGAAGGAGGCCCCCGACCTGGGCCTCAGCGAAGCCCTTCGCAAGGGCGTCGGGAGCGGCTCCTGCCACGACCGTTACGCGGGACCCACAGCAGAGCAAACACACTCGTTGTGAGGGCACGGGAGGCCTTCTGACAGCAGCCCCCCTTCCCTCAGCTGGGCGCCCGCCCTCAGTCGAACCCACCGGAGCCTGCGTTCGGAGTGCACCGAGCTGAAGACCCGGCTCTCGGCGAGGTCGTGACGGCGACGCCGGCCTGCAGGCCAAACTCTCTGGGGGCGCCCTGAGCTGGGAGGCTCGCCCGAAACGGACGGGGGAAGCGCCGAGCCCCTGCCACGGGATTGCTTCAGGACGACGCATTGGCCCAGCCAGCCCCACTCCGTCCCGGGAAGAGAGAAGCGGCTCTGGCACCTAGAAGCACGGAGCAAGGCACCCAACCCTCAGCGCTTGGAACGCGGTTCCCGGAAAGGGCCCTTTCACCTCCCAATTCCCCGAAAGCACAACACCTTCTCTCAGAGGCGGAGGAAGACGCGCACACGCTGCCGGCTTGGGCCTCCACTCCAGGGATCGGCGGGTGCCGCCAGCACGTCAGGGACGACAGCGGGCTTCGCGGTGTCAAGGTCGACACACGCCCAGGCCTGGCAACCGAACGAGACAGCTCCGCCATGGATTCCGTGCAACACGTGCTGCCGGGAAAATGTCCGCCCAGGGAAAGATGAGTGCGAAGAGAGAAGCGGGGAGGAGAGAGGCAGGGCGCGCTTCGTGAGGCACGAGCTCGCGGCCTGTGGGGCCGGCCTCTCCCGGGCCAGCGCCTCACGTCCTATACGGGGAAGCGGTTTGCTGACGCGCCGGGGGTTGGACCCCCTGAGGTCAAGCCCCCCGACCTCCCTGTGCGAAACAGGGCAGGGTGGAATGCCATCCCCGTCCACGTCCACACACACGTCGCTCCACGGAGAAGGATGCCTTCTCAACGCTTAGCCCGGAAACCTCGAGTGAGCACCACAGCCTTACCTCCGAGAAGCAAGCCTGAAGCCGAGCTCCCTTCCGCGAGCAGGCCTCTTTCGCCAAGAGAGAAAGCTTGGCCACGGCGGGGGTGGCGGCAGCCTCAGGGAGGCTGCGTGCCGGGCCTCAGATCGGGGGCCGTCCTAGAAGGAGGCCCCCGACCTGGGCCTCAGCGAAGCCCTTCGCAAGGGCGTCGGGAGCGGCTCGTGCCACGACCGTGACGCGGGACCCACAGCAGAGCAAACACACTCGTTGTGAGGGCATGGGAGGCCTTCTGACAGCAGCCCCGCTTCCCTCAGCCGGGCGCCCGCCCTCAGTCGAACCCACCGGAGCCTGCGTTCGTAGTGCACCGCGCTGAACACCCGGCTCTCGGCGAGGTCGAGACGGCGACGCCGGCCTGCCGGCCAAACTCTCTGGGGGCGCCCTGAGCTGGGAGGCTTGCCCGAAACGGACGGGGGAAGCGCCGAGCCCCTGCCACGGGATTGCTTCAGGACGACGCATTGGCCCAGCCAGCCCCACTCCGTCCCGGGAAGAGAGAAGCGGCTCTGGCACCTAGAAGCACGGAGCAAGGCACCCAACCCTCAGCTCTTGGAACGCGCTTCCCGGAGGGGGCCCTTTCACCTCCCCATTCCCCGAAAGCACAACGCCTTCTCTCAGAGGCGGAGGAAGATGCGCACACGCTGCCGGCTTCGGCCCCAATCCAGGGACCGGCGGGTGCCGCCAGCACGTCCGGGGCAACAGCGGGCTTCGTGGTGTCAAGGTCGACACACGCCCGGGCCTGGCAACCGAAGGAGACAGCTCCGCCCTGGATTCCGTGCAACACGGTGCTGCCGGGAAAACGTCCGCCCAGGGAAAGATGAGTGCGAAGAGAGAAGCGGGGAGGAGAGAGGAAGGGCGCGCTTCGTGAGGCACAAGCTCACGGGCTGTGGCCGGCCTCTCCCGGGCCGGCGCCTCACGTCCTACACGGGGAAGCGGTTTGCTGACGCGCCGGGGGTTGGACCCCCTGAGGTCAAGCCCCCCGACCTCCCTGTGCGAAACAGGGCAGAGTGGAATGCCATCCCCGTCCACGTCCACACACACGTCGCTCCACGGAGAAGGATGCCTTCTCAACGCTTAGCCCGGAAACCTCGAGTGAGCACCACAGCCTTACCTCCGAGAAGCAAGCCTGAAGCCGAGCTCCCTTCCGCGAGGAGGCCTCTTTCGCCAAGAGAGAAAGCTTGGCCGTGGCGGGGGTGGCGGAAGCCTCAGGGAGGCTGCGTGCCGGGCCTCAGGTCGGGGGCCGTCCTAGAAGGAGGCCCCCGACCTGGGCCTCAGCGAAGCCCTTCGCAAGGGCGTCGGGAGCGGCTCGTGCCACGACCGTGACGCGGGTCCCACAGCAGAGCAAACACACTCGTTGTGAGGGCACGGGAGGCCTTCTGACAGCAGCCCCGCTTCCCTCAGCCGGGCGCCCGCCCTCAGTCGAACCCACCGGAGCCTGCGTTCGTAGTGCACCGCGCTGAACACCCGGCTCTCGGCGAGGTCGTGACGGCGACGCCGGCCTGCCGGCCAAACTCTCTGGGGGCGCCCTGAGCTGGGAGGCTTGCCCGAAACGGACGGGGGAAGCGCCGAGCCCCTGCCACGGGATTGCTTCAGGACGACGCATTGGCCCAGCCAGCCCCACTCCGTCCCGGGAAGAGAGAAGCGGCTCTGGCACCTAGAAGCACGGAGCAAGGCACCCAACCCTCAGCTCTTGGAACGCGCTTCCCGGAGGGGGCCTTTTCACCTCCCCATTCCCCAAAAGCACAACACCTTCTCTCAGAGGCGGAGGAAGATGCGCACACGCTGCCGGCTTCGGCCCCAATCCAGGGACCGGCGGGTGCCGCCAGCACGTCCGGGGCAACAGCGGGCTTCGTGGTGTCAAGGTCGACACACGCCCGGGCCTGGCAACCGAAGGAGACAGCTCCGCCCTGGATTCCGTGCAACACGGTGCTGCCGGGAAAACGTCCGCCCAGGGAAAGATGAGTGCGAAGAGAGAAGCGGGGAGGAGAGAGGAAGGGCGCGCTTCGTGAGGCACGAGCTCGCGGGCTGTGGCCGGCCTCTCCCGGGCCGGCGCCTCACGTCCTACACGGGGAAGCGGTTTGCTGACGCGCCGGGGGTTGGACCCCCTGAGGTCAAGCCCCCCGACCTCCCTGTGCGAAACAGGGCAGGGTGGAATGCCATCCCCGTCCACGTCCACACACACGTCGCTCCACGGAGAAGGATGCCTTGTCAACGCTTAGCCCGGAAACCTCGAGTGAGCACCACAGCCTTACCTCCGAGAAGCAAGCCTGAAGCCGAGCTCCCTTCCGCGAGCAGGCCTCTTTCGCCAAGAGAGAAAGCTTGGCCGTGGCGGGGGTGGCGGAAGCCTCAGGGAGGCTGCGTGCCGGGCCTCAGGTCGGGGGCCGTCCTAGAAGGAGGCCCCCGACCTGGGCCTCAGCGAAGCCCTTCGCAAGGGCGTCGGGAGCGGCTCCTGCCACGACCGTGACGCGGGACCCACAGCCGAGCAAATACACTCGTTGTGAGGGCACGGGAGGCCTTCTGACAGCAGCCCCGCTTCCCTCAGCCGGGCGCCCGCCCTCAGTCGAACCCACCGGAGCCTGCTTTCGGAGTGCACCGAGCTGAACACCCGGCTCTCGGCGAGGTCGTGACGGCGACGCCGGCCTGCAGGCCAAACTCTCTGGGGGCGCCCTGAGCTGGGAGTCTCGCCTGAAACGGACGGGGGAAGCGCCGAGCCCCTGCCACGGGATTGCTTCAGGACGACGCATTGGGCCAGCCAGCCCCACTCCGTCCCGGGAAGAGAGAAGCGGCTCTGGCACCTAGAAGCACGGAGCAAGGCACCCAACCCTCAGCTCCTGGAACGCGCTTCCCGGAGGGGGCCCTTTCACCTCCCCATTCCCCGAAAGCACAACGCCTTCTCTCAGAGGCGGAGGAAGACGCGCACACACTGCCGGATTGGGCCTCCACTCCAGGGACCGGCGGGTGCCGCCAGCACGTCCGGGGCGACAGCGGGCTTCGCGGTGTCAAGGTCGACACACGCCCGGGCCTGGCACCCGAAGGAGAAAGCTCAGCCCTGGATGCCGTGCAACACGGTGCTGCCGGGAAAACGTCCGCCCAGGGAAAGATGAGTGCGAAGAGAGAAGCGGGGAGGAGAGAGGCAGGGCGCACTTCGTGAGGCACGAGCTCGCGGGCTGTGGGGCCGGCCTCTCTCGGGCCGGCGCCTCACGTCCTACACGGAGAAGCGGTTTGCTGACGCGCCGGGGGTTGGACCCCCTGAGGTCAAGCCCCCCGACCTCCCTGTGCGAAACAAGGCAGGGTGGAATGCCATCCCCTTCCACGTCCACACACACGTCGCTCCATGGAGAAGGATGCCTTCGCAACGCTTAGCCCGGAAACCTCGAGTGAGCACGACAGCCTTACCTCCGAGAAGCAAGCCTGAAGCCGAGCTCCCTTCCGCAAGCAGGCCTCTTTCGCCCAGAGAGAAAGCTTGGCCGCGGCGGGGGTGGCGGAAGCCTCAGGGAGGCTGCGTGCTGGGCCTCAGGTCGGGGGCCGTCCTAGAAGGAGTGCCCCGACCTGGACCTCAGCGAAGCCCTTCGCAAGGGCGTCGGGAGCGGCTCCTGCCACGACCGTGACGCGGGACCCACAGCAGAGCAAACACACTCGTTGTGAGGGCACGGGAGGCCTTCTGACAGCAGCCCCGCTTCCCTCAGCCGGGCGCCCGCCCTCAGTCGAACCCACCGGAGCCTGCGTTCGGAGTGCACCGAGCTGAACACCCGGCTCTCGGCGAGGTCGTGACGGCGACGCCGGCCTGCCGGCCAAACTCTCTGGCGGCGCCCTGAGCTGGGAGGCTCGCCCGAAACGGACGGGGGAAGCGCCGAGCCCCTGCCACGGGATTGCTTCAGGACGACGCATTGGCCCAGCCAGCCCCACTCCGTCCCGGGAAGAGAGAAGCGGCTCTGGCACCTAGAAGCACGGAGCAAGGCACCCAACCCTCAGCTCTTGGAACGCGCTTCCCGGCGGGGGCCTTTTCACCTCCCAATTCCCCGAAAGCACAACTCCTTCTCTCAGAGGCGGAGGAAGATGCGCACACGCTGCCGGCTTCGGCCTCCAATCCAGGGACCGGCGGGTGCCGCCAGCACGTCCGGGGCAACAGCGGGCTTCGTGGTGTCAAGGTCGACACACGCCCGGGCCTGGCAACCGAAGGAGACAGCTCCGCCCTGGATTCCGTGCAACACGGTGCTGCCGGGAAAACGTCCGCCCAGGGAAAGATGAGTGCGAAGAGAGAAGCGGGGAGGAGAGAGGAAGGGCGCGCTTCGTGAGGCACGAGCTCGCGGGCTGTGGCCGGCCTCTCCCGGGCCGTCGCCTAACGTCCTACACGGGGAAGCGGTTTGCTGACGCGCCGGGGGTTGGACCCCCTGAGGTCAAGCCCCTCGACCTCCCTGTGCGAAACAGGGCAGGGTGGAATGCCATCCCCTTCCACGTCCACACACACGTCGCTCCACGGAGAAGGATGCCTTCTCAACGCTTAGCCCGGAAACCTCGAGTGTGCACCACAGCCTTACCTCCGAGAAGCAAGCCTGAAGCCGAGCTCCCTTCCGCGAGCAGGCCTCTTCCGCCCGAGAGAAAGCTTGGCCGCGACTGGGGTGGCGGAAGCCTCAGGGAGGCTGCGTGCCGGGCCTCAGGTCGGGCGCCGTCCTAGAAGGAGGCCCCCGACCTGGGCCTCAGCGAAGCCCTTCGCAAGGGCGTCGGGAGCGGCTCCTGCCACGACCGTTACGCGGGACCCACAGCAGAGCAAACACACTCGTTGTGAGGGCACGGGAGGCCTTCTGACAGCAGCGCCGCTTCCCTCAGCCGGGCGCCCGCCCTCAGTCGAACCCACCGGAGCCCGCGTTCGGAGTGCACCGAGCTGAACACCCGGCTCTCGGCGAGGTCGTGACGGCGACGCCGGCCTGCAGGCCAAACTCTCTGGGGGCGCCCTGAGCTGGGAGGCTCGCCCGAAACGGACGGGGGAAGCGCCGAGCCCCTGCCACGGGATTGCTTCAGGACGACGCATTGGCCCAGCCAGCCCCACTCCGTCCCGGGAAGAGAGAAGCGGCTCTGGCACCTAGAAGCACGGAGCAAGGCACCCAACCCTCAGCTCTTGAAACGCGGTTCCCGGAAAGGGCCCTTTCACCTCCCAATTCCCCGAAAGCACAACGCCTTCTCTCAGAGGCGGAGGAAGACGCGCACACGCTGCCGGCTTGGGCCTCCACTCCAGGGACCGGCGGGTGCCGCCAGCACGTCAGGGACGACAGCGGGCTTCGCGGTGTCAAGGTCGACACACCCCCGGGCCTGGCAACCGAAGGAGACAGCTTCGCCCTGGATTCCGTGCAACACGGTGCTGCCGGGAAAACGTCCGCCCAGGGAAAGATGAGTGCGAAGAGAGAAGCGGGGAGGAGAGAGGCAGGGCGCACTTCGTGAGGCACGAGCGCTCGGGCTGTGGGGCCGGCCTCTCCCGGGACGGCGCCTCACGTCCTACACGGGGATGCGGTTTGCTGACGCGCCGGGGGTTGGACCCCTGAGGTCAAGCCCCCCGACCTCCCTGTGCGAAACAGGGCAGGGTGGAATGCCAACCCCGTCCACGTCCACACACACGTCGCTCCACGGAGAAGGATGCCTTCTCAACGCTTAGCCCGGAAACCTCGAGTGAGCACCCCAGCCTTACCTCCGAGAAGCAAGCCTGAAGCCGAGCTCCCTTCCGCAAGCAGGCCTCTTTCGCCCAGAGAGAAAGCTTGGCCGAGGCGGGGGTGGCGGCAGCCTCAGGGAGGCTGCGTGCCGGGCCTCAGATCGGGGGCCGTCCTAGAAGGAGGCCCCCGACCTGGGCCTCAGCGAAGCCCTTCGCAAGGGCATCGGGAGCGGCTCCTGCCATGACCGTGACGCGGGACCCACAGCAGAGCAAACACACTCGTTGTGAGGGCACGGGAGGCCTTCTGACAGCAGCCCCGCTTCCCTCAGCCGGGCGCCCGCCCTCAGTCGAACCCAACGGCGCCTGCGTTCGGAGTGCACTGAGCTCAACACCCGGCTCTCGGCGAGGTCGTGACGGCGACGCCGGCCTGCAGGACAAACTCTCTGGGGGCGCCCTGAGCTGGGAGGCTCGCCCGAAACGGACGGTGGAAGCGCCGAGCCCCTGCCACGGGATTGCTTCAGGACGACGCATTGGCCCAGCCAGCCAAACTCCGTCCCGGGAAGAGAGAAGCGGCTCTGGCACCTAGAAGCACGGAGCAAGGCACCCAACCCTCAGCTCCTGGAACGCGCTCCCCGGAGGGGGCCCTTTCACCTCCCCATTCCCCGAGAGCACAACGCCTTCTCTCAGAGGCGGAGGAAGACGCGCACACGCTGCCGGCTTGGGCCTCCACTCCAGGGACCGGCGGGTGCCGCCAGCACGTCCGGGGCGACAGCGGGCTTCGCGGTGTCAAGGTTGACACACGCCCGGGCCTGGCACCCGAAGGAGACAGCTCCGCCCTGGATGCCGTGCAACACGGTGCTGCCGGGAAAACGTCCGCCCAGGGAAAGATGAGTGCGAAGAGAGAAGCGGGGAGGAGAGAGGCAGGGCGCGCTTCGTGAGGCACGAGCGTGTGGGCTGTGGGGCCGGCCTCTCCCGGGCCGGCGCTTCACCTCCTACACGGGGAAGCGGTTTGCTGACGCGCCGGGGGTTGGACCCCCTGAGGTCAAGCCCCCCGACCTCCCTGTGCGAAACAAGGCAGGGTGGAATGCCATCCCCTTCCACGTCCACACACACGTCGCTCCACGGAGAAGGATGCCTTCTCAACGCTTAGCCCGGAAACCTCGAGTGAGCACGACAGCCTTACCTCCGAGAAGCAAGCCTGAAGCCGAGCTCCCTTCCGCAAGCAGGCCTCTTTCGCCCAGAGAGAAAGCTTGGCCGCGGCGGGGGTGGCAGAAGCCTCAGGGAGGCTGCGTGCCGGGCCTCAGGTCGGGGGCCGTCCTAGAAGGAGGCCCCCGACCTGGGCCTCAGCGAAGCCCTTCGCAAGGGCGTCGGGAGCGGCTCCTGCCACGACCGTGACGCGGGACCCACAGCAGAGCAAACACACTCGTTGTGAGGGCACAGGAGGCCTTCTGACAGCAGCCCCGCTTCCCTCAGCCGGGCGCCCGCCCTCAGTCGAACCCACCGGAGCCTGCGTTCGGAGTGCACCGAGCTCAACACCCGGCTCTCGGCGAGGTCGTGACGGCGACGCCGGCCTGCCGGCCAAACTCTCTGGGGGCGCCCTGAGCTGGGAGGCTCGCCCGAAACGGACGGGGGAAGCGCCGAGCCCCTGCCACGGGATTGCTTGAGGACGACGCATTGGCCCAGCCAGCCCCACTCCGTCCCGGGAAGAGAGAAGCGGCTCTGGCACCTAGAAGCACGGAGCAAGGCACCCAACCCTCAGCTCTTGGAACGCGCTTCCCGGAGGGGGCCCTTTCACCTCCCAATTCCCCGAAAGCACAACTCCTTCTCTCAGAGGCGGAGGAAGATGCGCACACGCTGCCGGCTTCGGCCTCAAATCCAGGGACCGGCGGGTGCCGCCAGCACGTCCGGGGCAACAGCGGGCTTCGTGGTGTCAAGGTCGACACACGCCCGGGCCTGGCAAACGAAGGAGACAGCTCCGCCCTGGATTCCGTGCAACACGGTGCTGCCGGGAAAACGTCCGCCCAGGGAAAGATGAGTGCGAAGATAGAAGCGGGGAGGAGAGAGGAAGGGCGCGCTTCGTGAGGCACGAGCTCGCGGGCTGTGGCCGGCCTCTCCCGGGCCGGCGCCTCACGTCCTACACGGGGAAGCGGTTTGCTGACGCGGCGGGGGTTGGACCCCCTGAGGTCAAGCCCCCCGACCTCCCTGTGCGAAACAAGGCAGGGTGGAATGCCATCCCCTTCCAGTCCACACACACATCGCTCCACGGAGAAGGATGCCTTCGCAACGCTTAGCCCGGAAACCTCGAGTGAGCACGACAGCCTTACCTCCGAGAAGCAAGACTGAAGCCGAGCTCCCTTCCACAAGCAGGCCTCTTTCGCCCAGAGAGAAAGCTCGGCCGCGGCAGGGGTGGCGGAAGCCTCAGGGAGGCTGCGTGCCGGGCCTCAGGTCGGGCGCCGTCCTAGAAGGAGGCCCCCGACCTGGACCTCAGCGAAGCCCTTCGCAAGGGCGTCGGGAGCGGCTCCTGCCACGACCGTGACGCGGGACCCACAGCAGAGCAAACACACTCGTTGTGAGGGCACGGGAGGCCTTCTGACAGCAGCCCCGCTTCCCTCAGCCGGGCGCCCTCCCTCAGTCGAACCCACCGGAGCCTGCGTTCGGAGTGCACCGCGCTGAACACCCGGCTCTCGGCGAGGTCGTGACGGCGACGCCGGCCTGCAGGACAAACTCTCTGGGGGCGCCCTGAGCTGGGAGGCTCGCCCGAAACGGACGGGGGAAGCGCCGAGCCCCTGCCACGGGATTGCTTCAGGACGACGCATTGGCCCAGCCAGCCCCACTCCGTCCCGGGAAGAGAGAAGCGGCTCTGGCACCTAGAAGCACGGAGCAAGGCACCCAACCCTCAGCTCTTGGAACGCGGTTCCCGGAGGGGGCCCTTTCACCTCACCATACCCCGAAAGCACAACGCCTTCTCTCAGAGGCGGAGGAAGATGCACACACGCTGCCGGCTTCGGCCTCCAATCCAGGGACCGTCGGGTGCCACCAGCACGTCCGGGGCAACAGCGGGCTTCGTGGTGTCAAGGTCGACACACGCCCGGGCCTGGCAACCGAAGGAGACAGCTCCGCCCTGGATTCCGTGCAACACGGTGCTGCCGGGAAAACGTCTGCCCAGGGAAAGATGAGTGCGAAGAGAGAAGCGGGGAGGAGAGAGGAAGGGCACGCTTCGTGAGGCACGAGCTCGCAGACTGTGGCCGGCCTCTCCCGGGCCGGCGCCTCACGTCCTACACGGGGAAGCGGTTTGCTGTCGCGGCGGGGGTTGGACCCCCTGAGGTCAAGCCCCCCGACCTCCCTGTGCGAAACAGGGCAGAGTGGAATGCCATCCCCTTCCACGTCCACACACACGTCGCTCCACGGAGAAGGATGCCTTCTCAACGCTTAGCCCGGAAACCTCGAGTGAGCACCACAGCCTTACCTCCGAGAAGCAAGCCTGAAGCCGAGCTCCCTTCCGCGAGCAGGCCTCTTTCGCCAAGAGACAAACCTGGCCGTGGCGGGGGTGGCGGAAGCCTCAGGGAGGCTGCGTGCCGGGCCTCAGGTCGGGGGCCGTCCTAGAAGGAGGCCCCCGCCATGGGCCTCAGCGAAGCCCTTCGCAAGGGCGTCGGGAGCGGCTCCTGCCACGACCGTGACGCGGGACCCACAGCCGAGCAAATACACTCGTTGTGAGGGCACGGGAGGCCTTCTGACAGCAGCCCCGCTTCCCTCAGCCGGGCGCCCGCCCTCAGTCGAACCCACCAGAGCCTGCGTTCGGAGTGCACCGAGCTGAAGACCCGGCTCTCGGCGGGGTCGTGACGGTGACGCCGGCCTGCAGGCCAAACTCTCTGGGGGCGCCCTGAGCTGGGAGGCTCGCCCGAAACGGACGGGGGAAGCGCCGAGCCCCTGCCACTGGATTGCTTCAGGACGACGCATTGGGCCAGCCAGCCCCACTCCGTCCCGGGAAGAGAGAAGCGGCTCTGGCACCTAGAAGCCCGGAGCAAGGCACCCAACCCTCAGCTCCTGGAACGCGCTTCCCGGAGGGGGCCCTTTCACCTCCCCATTCCCCGAAAGCACAACGCCTTCTCTCAGAGGCGGAGGAAGACGCGCACACACTGCCGGATTGGGCCTCCACTCCAGGGACCGGCGGGTGCCGCCAGCACGTCCGGGGCAACAACGGGCTTCGCGTTGTCAAGGTCGACACACGCCCGGGCCTGGCACCCGAAGGAGACAGCTCAGCACTGGATGCCGTGCAACACGGTGCTGCCGGGAAAACGTCCGCCCAGGGAAAGATGAGTGCGAAGAGAGAAGCGGGGAGGAGAGAGGCAGGGCGCGCTTCGTGAGGCACGATTGCCCGGGCTGTGCGGCCGGCCTCTCCCGGACGGCGCATCACCTCCTACACGGGAAAGCGGTTTGCTGACGCGCCGGGGGTTGGACCCCCTGAGGTCAAGCCCCCCGACCTCCCTGTGCGAAACAGGGTAGGGTGGAATGCCAACCCCGTCCATGTCCACACACACGTCGCTCCAGGGAGAAGGATGCCTTCTCAACGCTTAGCCCGGAAACCTCGAGTGAGCACGACAGCCTTACCTCCGAGAAGCAAGCCTGAAGCCGAGCTCCCTTCCGCAAGCAGGCCTCTTTCGCCCAGAGAGAAAGGTTGGCCGCGGCGGGGGTGGCGGCAGCCTCAGGGAGGCTGCGTGCCGGGCCTCAGGTCGGGCGCCGTCCTAGAAGGAGGCCCCCGACCTGGACCTCAGCGAAGCCCTTCGCAAGGGCGTCGGGAGCGGCTCCTGCCACGACCGTGACGCGGGACCCACAGCAGAGCAAACACACTCGTTGTGAGGGCACGGGAGGCCTTCTGACAGCAGCCCCGCTTCCCTCAGCGGGCGCCCTCCCTCAGTCGAACCCACCGGAGCCTGCGTTCGTAGTGCACCGCGCTGAAAACCCGGCTCTCGGCGAGGTCGTGACGGCGACGCCGGCCTGCCGGCCAAAATCTCTGGGGGCGCCCTGAGCTGGGAGGCTCGCCCGAAACGGACGGGGGAAGCGCCGAGCCCCTGCCAAGGAATTGCTTCAGGACGACGCATTGGCCCAGCCAGCCCCACTCCGTCCCGGGAAGAGAGAAGCGGCTCTGGCACCTAGAAGCACGGAGCAAGGCACCCAACCCTCAGCTCTTGGAACGCGGTTCCCGGAGGGGGCCCTTTCACCTCCCCATACCCCGAAAGCACAACGCCTTCTCTCAGATGCGGAGGAAGATGCGCACACGCTGCCGGCTTCGGCCTCCAATCCAGGGACCGGCGGGTGCCGCCAGCACGTCCGGGGCGCCAGCGGGCTTCGCGGTGTCAAGGTCGACACACGCCCGGGCCTGGCAACCGAAGGAGACAGCTCCGCCCTGGATTCCGTGCAACACGGTGCTGCCGGAAAACGTCCGCCCAGGGAAAGATGAGTGCGAAGAGAGAAGCGGGGAGGAGTGAGGCAGGGCGCGCTTCGTGAGGCACGACCTCGCGGGCTGTGGGGCCGGCCTCTCCCGGGCCGGCGCATCACGTCCTACACGGGGAAGCGGTTTGCTGACGCGCCGGGGGTTGGACCCCCTGAGGTCAAGCCCCCCGACCTCCCTGTGCGAAACAGGGCAGGGTGGAATGCCATCCCCGTCCACGTCCACACACACACGTCGCTCCACGGAGAAGGATGCCTTCTCAACGCTTAGCCCGGAAACCTCGAGTGAGCACCACAGCCTTACCTCCGAGAAGCCAGCCTGAAGCCGAGCTCCCTTCCGCGAGCAGGCCTCTTCCGCCCGAGAGAAAGCTTGGCCGCGGCTGGGGTGGCGGAAGCCTCAGGGAGGCTGCGTGCCGGGCCTCAGGTCGGGGGCCTTCCTAGAAGGAGGCCCCCGACATGGGCCTCAGCGAAGCCCTTCGCAAGGGCGTCGGGAGCGGCTCGTGCCACGACCGTGACGCGGCACCCACAGCAGAGCAAACACACTCGTTGTGAGGGCACGGGAGGCCTTCTGACAGCAGCCCCGCTTCCCTCAGCCGGGCCCCCGCCCTCAGTCGAACCCACCGGAGCCTGCGTTCGGAGTGCACCGAGCTCAACACCCGGCTCTCGGCGAGGTCGTGACGGCGACGCCGGCCTGCCGGCCAAACTCTCTGGGGGCGCCCTGAGCTGGGAGGCTCGCCCGAAACGGACGGGGGAAGCGCCGAGCCCCTGCCACGGGATTGCTTCAGGACGACGCATTGGCCCAGCCAGCCCCACTCCGTCCCGGGAAGAGAGAAGCGGCTCTGGCACCTAGAAGCACGGAGCAAGGCACCCAACCCTCAGCTCTTGGAACGCGCTTCCCGGAGGGGGCCCTTTCACCTCCCCATTCCCCGAAAGCACAACGCCTTCTCTCAGAGGCGGAGGAAGATGCGCACACGCTGCCGGCTTCGGCCTCCAATCCAGGGACGGGCGGGTGCCGCCAGCACGTCCGGGGCAACAGCGGGCTTCGTGGTGTCAAGGTCGACACATGCCCGGGCCTGGCAACCGAAGGAGACAGCTCCGCCCTGGATGCCGTGCAACACGGTGCTGCCGGGAAAACGTCCGCCCAGGGAAAGATGAGTGCGAAGAGAGAAGCGGGGAGGAAAGAGGCAGGGCGCGCTACGTGAGGCACGAGCGCCCGGGCTGTGGGGCCGGCCTCTCCCGGGCCGGCGCCTCATGTCCTACACGGGGAAGCAGTTTGCTGACGCGCCGGGGGTTGGACCCCCTGAGGTCAAGCCCCCCGACCTCCCCGTGCGAAACAAGGCAGGGTGGAATGCCATCCCCGTCCACGTCCACACACACGTCGCTCCATGGAGAAGGATGCCTTCTCAACGCTTAGCCCGGAAGCCTCGAGTGAGCACCACAGCCTTACCTCCGAGAAGCAAGCCTGAAGCCGAGCTCCCTTCCGCGAGCAGGCCTCTTTCGCCCGAGAGAAAGCTTGGCCGCGGCGGGGGTGGCGGAAGCCTCAGGGAGGCTTCGAGGCGGGCCTCAGGTCGGGGGCCGTCCTACAAGGAGGCCCCCGACCTGGGCCTCAGCGAAGCCCTTCGCAAGGGCGTCGGGAGCGGCTCCTGCCACGACCGTGACGCGGGACCCACAGCAGAGCAAACACACTCGTTGTGAGGGCACGGGAGGCCTTCTGACAGCAGCCCCGCTTCCATCAGCCGGGCGCCCACCGTCAGTCGAACCCACCGGAGCCTGCGTTCGGAGTGCACCGAGCTGAACACCCGGCTCTCGGCGAGGTCGTGACGGCGACGCGGGCCTGCAGGCCAAACTCTCTGGCGTCGCCCTGAGCTGGGAGGCTCGCCCGAAAAGGACGGGGGAAGCGCCGAGCCCCTGCCACGGGAGTGCTGCAGGACGACGCATTGGCCCAGCCAGCCCCACTCCGTCCCGGGAAGTGAGAAGCGGCTCTGGCACCTAGAAGCACGGAGCAAGTCACCCAACCCTCAGCTCTTGGAACGCGCTTCCCGGAGGGGGCCCTTTCACCTCCCCATTCCCCGAAAGCACAACGCCTTCTCTCAGAGGCGGAGGAAGTCGCGCACACACTGCCGGCTTGGGCCTCCACTCCAGGGACCGGCGGGTGCCGCCAGCACGTCCGGGGCGACAGCGGGCTTCGCGGTGTCAAGGTCGACACACGCCCTGGCCTGGCAACCGAAGGAGACAGCTTCGCCCTGGATTCCGTGCAACACGGTGCTGCCGGGAAAACGTCCGCCCAGGGAAAGATGAGTGCGAAGAGAGAAGCGGGGAGGAGAGAGGCAGGGCGCACTTCGTGAGGCACGAGCGCTCGGGCTGTGGGGCCGGCCTCTCCCGGGACGGCGCCTCACGTCCTACACGGGGATGCGGTTTGCTGACGCGCCGGGGGTTGGACCCCTGAGGTCAAGCCCCCCGACCTCCCTGTGCGAAACAGGGCAGGGTGGAATGCCAACCCCGTCCACGTCCACACACACGTCGCTCCACGGAGAAGGATGCCTTCTCAACGCTTAGCCCGGAAACCTCGAGTGAGCACCCCAGCCTTACCTCCGAGAAGCAAGCCTGAAGCCGAGCTCCCTTCCGCAAGCAGGCCTCTTTCGCCCAGAGAGAAAGCTTGGCCGCGGCGGGGGTGGCGGCAGCCTCAGGGAGGCTGCGTGCCGGGCCTCAGATCGGGGGCCGTCCTAGAAGGAGGCCCCCGACCTGGGCCTCAGCGAAGCCCTTCGCAAGGGCATCGGGAGCGGCTCCTGCCATGACCGTGACGCGGGACCCACAGCAGAGCAAACACACTCGTTGTGAGGGCACGGGAGGCCTTCTGACAGCAGCCCCGCTTCCCTCAGCCGGGCGCCCGCCCTCAGTCGAACCCAACGGCGCCTGCGTTCGGAGTGCACTGAGCTCAACACCCGGCTCTCGGCGAGGTCGTGACGGCGACGCCGGCCTGCAGGACAAACTCTCTGGGGGCGCCCTGAGCTGGGAGGCTCGCCCGAAACGGACGGGGGAAGCGCCGAGCCCCTGCCACGGGATTGCTTCAGGACGACGCATTGGCCCAGCCAGCCAAACTCCGTCCCGGGAAGAGAGAAGCGGCTCTGGCACCTAGAAGCACGGAGCAAGGCACCCAACCCTCAGCTCCTGGAACGCGCTCCCCGGAGGGGGCCCTTTCACCTCCCCATTCCCCGAGAGCACAACGCCTTCTCTCAGAGGTGGAGGAAGACGCGCACACGCTGCCGGCTTGGGCCTCCACTCCAGGGACCGGCGGGTGCCGCCAGCACGTCCGGGGCGACAGCGGGCTTCGCGGTGTCAAGGTTGACACACGCCCGGGCCTGGCACCCGAAGGAGACAGCTCCGCCCTGGATGCCGTGCAACACGGTGCTGCCGGGAAAACGTCCGCCCAGGGAAAGATGAGTGCGAAGAGAGAAGCGGGGAGGAGAGAGGAAGGGCGCGCTTCGTGAGGCACGAGCGTGTGGGCTGTGGGGCCGGCCTCTCCCGGGCCGGCGCTTCACCTCCTACACGGGGAAGCGGTTTGCTGACGCGCCGGGGGTTGGACCCCCTGAGGTCAAGCCCCCCGACCTCCCTGTGCGAAACAGGGCAGGGTGGAATGCCATCCCCGTCCACGTCCACACACACGTCGCTCCACGGAGAAGGATGCCTTCTCAACGCTTAGCCCGGAAACCTCGAGTGAGCACCACAGCCTTACCTCCGAGAAGCAAGCCTGAAGCCGAGCTCCCTTCCGCGAGCAGGCCTCTTTCGCCAAGAGAGAAAGCTTGGCCGTGGCGGGGGTGGCGGAAGCCTCAGGGAGGCTGCGTGCCGGGCCTCAGGTCGGGGGCCGTCCTAGAAGGAGGCCCCCGACCTGGGCCTCAGCGAAGCCCTTCGCAAGGGCGTCGGGAGCGGCTCCTGCCACGACCGTGACGCGGGACCCACAGCCGAGCAAATACACTCGTTGTGAGGGCACGGGAGGCCTTCTGACAGCAGCCCCGCTTCCCTCAGCCGGGCGCCCGCCCTCAGTCGAACCCACCGGAGCCTGCTTTCGGAGTGCACCGAGCTGAACACCCGGCTCTCGGCGAGGTCGTGACGGCGACGCCGGCCTGCAGGCCAAACTCTCTGGGGGCGCCCTGAGCTGGGAGGCTCGCCCGAAACGGACGGGGGAAGCGCCGAGCCCCTGCCACGGGATTGCTTCAGGACGACGCATTGGGCCAGCCAGCCCCACTCCGTCCCGGGAAGAGAGAAGCGGCTCTGGCACCTAGAAGCACGGAGCAAGGCACCCAACCCTCAGCTCCTGGAACGCGCTTCCCGGAGGGGGCCCTTTCACCTCCCCATTCCCCGAAAGCACAACGCCTTCTCTCAGAGGCGGAGGAAGACGCGCACACACTGCCGGATTGGGCCTCCACTCCAGGGACCGGCGGGTGCCGCCAGCACGTCCGGGGCGACAGCGGGCTTCGCGGTGTCAAGGTCGACACACGCCCGGGCCTGGCACCCGAAGGAGAAAGCTCAGCCCTGAATGCCGTGCAACACGGTGCTGCCGGGAAAACGTCCGCCCAGGGAAAGATGAGTGCGAAGAGAGAAGCGGGGAGGAGAGAGGAAGGGCGCGCTTCGTGAGGCACGAGCTCGCGGGCTGTGGCCGGCCTCTCCCGGGCCGTCGCCTCACGTCCTACACGGGGAAGCGGTTTGCTGACGCGCCGGGGGTTGGACCCCCTGAGGTCAAGCCCCTCGACCTCCCTGTGCGAAACAGGGCAGGGTGGAATGCCATCCCCTTCCACGTCCACACACACGTCGCTCCACGGAGAAGGATGCCTTCTCAACGCTTAGCCCGGAATCCTCGAGTGAGCACCACAGCCTTACCTCCGAGAAGCAAGCCTGAAGCCGAGCTCCCTTCCGCGAGCAGGCCTCTTTCGCCAAGAGAGAAAGCTTGGCCACGGCGGGGGTGGCGGAAGCCTCAGGGAGGCTGCGTGCCGGGCCTCAGATCGGGGGCCGTCCTAGAAGGAGGCCCCCGACCTGGGCCTCAGCGAAGCCCTTCGCAAGGGCGTCGGGAGCGGCTCGTGCCACGACCGTGACACGGGACCCACAGCAGAGCAAACACACTCGTTGTGAGGGCACGGGAGGCCTTCTGACGGCAGCCCCGCTTCCCTCAGCCGGGCGCCCGCCCTCAGTCGAACCCACCGGAGCCTGCGTTCGTAGTGCACCGCGCTGAACACCCGGCTCTCGGCGAGGTCGTGACGGCGACGCCGGCCTGCCGGCCAAACTCTCTGGGGGCGCCCTGAGCTGGGAGGCTTGCCCGAAACGGACGGGGGAAGCGCCGAGCCCCTGCCACGGGATTGCTTCAGGACGACGCATTGGCCCAGCCAGCCCCACTCCGTCCCGGGAAGAGAGAAGCGGCTCTGGCACCTAGAAGCACGGAGCAAGGCACCCAACCCTCAGCTCTTGGAACGCGCTTCCCGGAGGGGGCCCTTTCACCTCCCCATTCCCCAAAAGCACAACACCTTCTCTCAGAGGCGGAGGAAGATGCGCACACGCTGCCGGCTTCGGCCCCAATCCAGGGACCGGCGGGTGCCGCCAGCACGTCCGGGGCAACAGCGGGCTTCGTGGTGTCAAGGTCGACACACGCCCGGGCCTGGCAACCGAAGGAGACAGCTCCGCCCTGGATTCCGTGCAACACGGTGCTGCCGGGAAAACGTCCGCCCAGGGAAAGATGAGTGCGAAGAGAGAAGCGGGGAGGAGAGAGGAAGGGCGCGCTTCGTGAGGCACGAGCTCGCGGGCTGTGGCCGGCCTCTCCCGGGCCGGCGCCTCACGTCCTACACGGGGAAGCGGTTTGCTGACGCGCCGGGGGTTGGACCCCCTGAGGTCAAGCCCCCCGACCTCCCTGTGCGAAACAGGGCAGGGTGGAATGCCATCCCCGTCCACGTCCACACACACACGTCGCTCCACGGAGAAGGATGCCTTCTCAACGCTTAGCCCGGAAACCTCGAGTGAGCACCACAGCCTTACCTCCGAGAAGCAAGCCTGAAGCCGAGCTCCCTTCCGCGAGCAGGCCTCTTTCGCCCGAGAGAAAGCTTGGCCGCGGCGGGGGTGGCGGAAGCCTCAGGGAGGCTGCGTGCCGGGCCTCAGGTCGGGCGCCGTCCTAGAAGGAGGCCCCTGACCTGGGCCTCAGCGAAGCCCTTTGCAAGGGCGTCGGGAGCGGCTTCTGCCACGACCGTGACGCGGGACCCACAGCAGAGCAAACACACTCGTTGTGAGGGCACGGGAGGCCTTCTGACAGCAGCCCCGCTTCCCTCAGCCGGGCGCCCGCCCTCAGTCGAACCCACCTGAGCCTGCGTTCGGAGTGCACCGAGCTGAACACCCGGCTCTCGGTGAGGACGTGAAGGCGACGCCGGCCTTCTGGCCAAACTCTCTGGGGGCGCCCTGAGCTGGGAGGCTCGCCCGAAACGGACGGGGAAGCGCCGAGCCCCTGCCACTGGATTGCTTCAGGACGACGCATTGGCCCAGCCAGCCCCACTCCGTCCCGGGAAGAGAGAAGCGGCTCTGGCACCTAGAAGCACGGAGCAAGGCACCCAACCCTCAGCTCCTGGAACGCGCTTCCCGGAGGGGGCCCTTTCACCTCCCCATTCCCCAAAAGCACAACGCCTTCTCTCAGAGGCAGAGGAAGACGCGCACACGCTGCCGGCTTGGGCCTCCACTTCAGGGACCGGCGGGTGCCGCCAGCACGTCCGGGGCGCCAGCGGGCTTCGCGGTGTCAAGGTCGACACACGCCCGGGCCTGGCAACCGAAGGAGACAGCTCCGCCCTGGATGCCGTGCAACACGGTGCTGCCGGAAAACGTCCGCCCAGGGAAAGATGAGTGCGAAGAGAGAAGCGGTGAGGAGAGAGGAAGGGCGCGCTTCGTGAGGCACGACCTCGCGGGCTGTGGGGCCGGCCTCTCCCGGGCCGGCGCCTCACGTCCTACACGGGGAAGCGGTTTGCTGACGCCCCGGGGGTTGGACCCCCTGAGGTCAAGCCCCCCGACCTCCCTGTGCGAAACAAGGCAGGGTGGAATGCCATCCCCTTCCACGTCCACACACACGTCGCTCCACGGAGAAGGATGCCTTCTCAACGCTTAGCCCGTATACCTCGAGTGAGCACCACAGCCTTACCTCCGAGAAGCAAGCCTGAAGCCGAGCTCCCTTCCGCGAGCAGGCCTCTTTTGCCCGAGAGAAAGCTTGGCCGCGGCGGGGGTGGCGGAAGCCTCAGGGAGGCTGCGTGCCGGGCCTCAGGTCGGGGGCCGTCCTAGAAGGAGGCCCCCGACCTGGGCCTCAGCGAAACCCTTCGCAAGGGCGTCGGGAGCGGCTCGTGCCACGACCGTGACGCGGGACCCACAGCAGAGCAAACACACTCGTTTTGAGGGCACGGGAGGCCTTCTGACAGCAGCCCCGCTTCCCTCAGCCGGGCCCCCGCCCTCAGTCCAACCCACCGGAGCCTGTGTTCGGAGTGCACCGAGCTGAACACCCGGCTCTCGGCGAGGTCGTGACGGCGACGCCGGCCTGCAGGCCAAACTCTCTGGGGGCGCCCTGAGCTGGGAGGCTCGCCCGAAACGGACGGGGGAAGCGCCGAGCCCCTGCCACGGGATTGCTTCAGGACGACGCATTGGCCCAGCCAGCCCCACTCGGTCCCGGGAAGAGAGAAGCGGCTCTGGCACCTAGAAGCACGGAGCAAGGCACCTAACCCTCAGCTCCTGGAACGCGCTTCCCGGAGGGGGCCCTTTCACCTCCCCATTCCCCAAAAGCACAACGCCTTCTCTCAGAGGCGGAGGAAAATGCGCACACGCTGCCGGCTTGGGCCTCCACTTCAGGGACCGGCGGGTGCCGCCAGCACGTCTGGGGCGACAGCGGGCTTCGTGGTGTCAAGGTCGACACACGCCCGGGCCTGGCAACCGAAGGAGACAGCTCCACCCTGGATTCCGTGCAACACGGTGCTGCCGGGAAAACGTGCGCCCAGGGAAAGACGAGTGCGAAGAGAAGCGGGGAGGAGAGAGGAAGGGCGCGCTTCGTGAGGCACGAGCGCACGGGCTGTGGGGCCGGCTTCTCCCGGGCCGGCGCCTCACCTCCTACACGGGGAAGCGGTTTGCTGACGCGCCGGGGGTTGGACCCCCTGAGGTCAAGCCCCCCGACCTCCCTGTGCGAAACAGGGCAGGGTGGAATGCCATCCCCGTCCACGTCCACACACACACGTCGCTCCACGGAGAAGGATGCCTTCTCAACGCTTAGCCCGGAAACCTCGAGTGTGCACCACAGCCTTACCTCCGAGAAGCAAGCCTGAAGCCGAGCTCCCTTCCGCGAGCAGGCCTCTTCCGCCCGAGAGAAAGCTTGGCCGCGACTGGGGTGGCGGAAGCCTCAGGGAGGCTGCGTGCCGGGCCTCAGGTCGGGCGCCGTCCTAGAAGGAGGCCCCCGACCTGGGCCTCAGCGAAGCACTTCGCAAGGGCGTCGGGAGCGGCTCCTGCCACGACCGTTACGCGGGACCCACAGCAGAGCAAACACACTCGTTGTGAGGGCACGGGAGGCCTTCTGACAGCAGCCCCCCTTCCCTCAGCTGGGCGCCCGCCCTCAGTCGAACCCACCGGAGCCTGCGTTCGGAGTGCACCGAGCTGAAGACCCGGCTCTCGGCGAGGTCGTGACGGCGACGCCGGCCTGCAGGCCAAACTCTCTGGGGGCGCCCTGAGCTGGGAGGCTCGCCCGAAACGGACGGGGGAAGCGCCGAGCCCCTGCCACGGGATTGCTTCAGGACGACGCATTGGCCCAGCCAGCCCCACTCCGTCCCGGGAAGAGAGAAGCGGCTCTGGCACCTAGAAGCACGGAGCAAGGCACCCAACCCTCAGCTCCTGGAACGCGCTTCCCGGAAAGGGCCCTTTCACCTCCCAATTCCCCGAAAGCACAACACCTTCTCTCAGAGGCGGAGGAAGACGCGCACACGCTGCCGGCTTGGGCCTCCACTCCAGGGATCGGCGGGTGCCGCCAGCACGTCAGGGACGACAGCGGGCTTCGCGGTGTCAAGGTCGACACACGCCCAGGCCTGGCAACCGAACGAGACAGCTCCGCCATGGATTCCGTGCAACACGTGCTGCCGGGAAAATGTCCGCCCAGGGAAAGATGAGTGCGAAGAGAGAAGCGGGGAGGAGAGAGGCAGGGCGCGCTTCGTGAGGCACGAGCTCGCGGCCTGTGGGGCCGGCCTCTCCCGGGCCGGCGCCTCACGTCCTATACGGGGAAGCGGTTTGCTGACGCGCCGGGGGTTGGACCCCCTGAGGTCAAGCCCCCCGACCTCCCTGTGCGAAACAGGGCAGGGTGGAATGCCATCCCCGTCCACGTCCACACACACGTCGCTCCACGGAGAAGGATGCCTTCTCAACGCTTAGCCCGGAAACCTCGAGTGAGCACCACAGCCTTACCTCCGAGAAGCAAGCCTGAAGCCGAGCTCCCTTCCGCGAGCAGGCCTCTTTCGCCAAGAGAGAAAGCTTGGCCACGGCGGGGGTGGCGGAAGCCTCAGGGAGGCTGCGTGCCGGGCCTCAGGTCGGGGGCCGTCCTAGAAGGAGGCCCCCGACCTGGGCCTCAGCGAAACCCTTCGCAAGGGCGTCGGGAGCGGCTCGTGCCACGACCGTGACGCGGGACCCACAGCAGAGCAAACACACTCGTTTTGAGGGCACGGGAGGCCTTCTGACAGCAGCCCCGCTTCCCTCAGCCGGGCCCCCGCCCTCAGTCCAACCCACCGGAGCCTGTGTTCGGAGTGCACCGAGCTGAACACCCGGCTCTCGGCGAGGTCGTGACGGCGACGCCGGCCTGCAGGCCAAACTCTCTGGGGGCGCCCTGAGCTGGGAGGCTCGCCCGAAACGGACGGGGGAAGCGCCGAGCCCCTGCCACGGGATTGCTTCAGGACGACGCATTGGCCCAGCCAGCCCCACTCGGTCCCGGGAAGAGAGAAGCGGCTCTGGCACCTAGAAGCACGGAGCAAGGCACCCAACCCTCAGCTCCTGGAACGCGCTTCCCGGAGGGGGCCCTTTCACCTCCCCATTCCCCAAAAGCACAACGCCTTCTCTCAGAGGCGGAGGAAAATGCGCACACGCTGCCGGATTGGGCCTCCACTCCAGGGACCGGCGGGTGCCGCCAGCACGTCTGGGGCGACAGCGGGCTTCGTGGTGTCAAGGTCGACACACGCCCGGGCCTGGCAACCGAAGGAGACAGCTCCACCCTGGATGCCGTGCAACACGGTGCTGCCGGGAAAACGTGCGCCCAGGGAAAGACGAGTGCGAAGAGAAGCGGGGAGGAGAGAGGAAGGGCGCGCTTCGTGAGGCACGAGCGCGCGGGCTGTGGGGCCGGCTTCTCCCGGGCCGGCGCCTCACCTCCTACACGGGGAAGCGGTTTGCTGACGCGCCGGGGGTTGGACCCCCTGAGGTCAAGCCCCCCGACCTCCCTGTGCGAAACAGGGCAGGGTGGAATGCCATCCCCGTCCACGTCCACACACACACGTCGCTCCACGGAGAAGGATGCCTTCTCAACGCTTAGCCCGGAAACCTCGAGTGTGCACCACAGCCTTACCTCCGAGAAGCAAGCCTGAAGCCGAGCTCCCTTCCGCGAGCAGGCCTCTTCCGCCCGAGAGAAAGCTTGGCCGCGACTGGGGTGGCGGAAGCCTCAGGGAGGCTGCGTGCCGGGCCTCAGGTCGGGCGCCGTCCTAGAAGGAGGCCCCCGACCTGGGCCTCAGCGAAGCCCTTCGCAAGGGCGTCGGGAGCGGCTCCTGCCACGACCGTTACGCGGGACCCACAGCAGAGCAAACACACTCGTTGTGAGGGCACGGGAGGCCTTCTGACAGCAGCGCCGCTTCCCTCAGCCGGGCGCCCGCCCTCAGTCGAACCCACCGGAGCCCGCGTTCGGAGTGCACCGAGCTGAACACCCGGCTCTCGGCGAGGTCGTGACGGCGACGCCGGCCTGCAGGCCAAACTCTCTGGGGGCGCCCTGAGCTGGGAGGCTCGCCCGAAACGGACGGGGGAAGCGCCGAGCCCCTGCCACGGGATTGCTTCAGGACGACGCATTGGCCCAGCCAGCCCCACTCCGTCCCGGGAAGAGAGAAGCGGCTCTGGCACCTAGAAGCACGGAGCAAGGCACCCAACCCTCAGCTCTTGGAACGCGGTTCCCGGAAAGGGCCCTTTCACCTCCCAATTCCCCGAAAGCACAACACCTTCTCTCAGAGGCGGAGGAAGACGCGCACACGCTGCCGGCTTGGGCCTCCACTCCAGGGACCGGCGGGTGCCGCCAGCACGTCAGGGACGACAGCGGGCTTCGCGGTGTCAAGGTCGACACACGCCCGGGCCTGGCAACCGAACGAGACAGCTCCGCCATGGATTCCGTGCAACACGTGCTGCCGGGAAAATGTCCGCCCAGGGAAAGATGAGTGCGAAGAGAGAAGCGGGGAGGAGAGAGGCAGGGCGCGCTTCGTGAGGCACGAGCTCGCGGCCTGTGGGGCCGGCCTCTCCCGGGCCGGCGCCTCACGTCCTATACGGGGAAGCGGTTTGCTGACGCGCCGGGGGTTGGACCCCCTGAGGTCAAGCCCCCCGACCTCCCTGTGCGAAACAGGGCAGGGTGGAATGCCATCCCCGTCCACGTCCACACACACGTCGCTCCACGGAGAAGGATGCCTTCTCAACGCTTAGCCCGGAAACCTCGAGTGAGCACCACAGCCTTACCTCCGAGAAGCAAGCCTGAAGCCGAGCTCCCTTCCGCGAGCAGGCCTCTTTCGCCAAGAGAGAAAGCTTGGCCACGGCGGGGGTGGCGGAAGCCTCAGGGAGGCTGCGTGCCGGGCCTCAGATCGGGGGCCGTCCTAGAAGGAGGCCCCCGACCTGGGCCTCAGCGAAGCCCTTCGCAAGGGCGTCGGGAGCGGCTCGTGCCACGACCGTGACACGGGACCCACAGCAGAGCAAACACACTCGTTGTGAGGGCACGGGAGGCCTTCTGACGGCAGCCCCGCTTCCCTCAGCCGGGCGCCCGCCCTCAGTCGAACCCACCGGAGCCTGCGTTCGTAGTGCACCGCGCTGAACACCCGGCTCTCGGCGAGGTCGTGACGGCGACGCCGGCCTGCCGGCCAAACTCTCTGGGGGCGCCCTGAGCTGGGAGGCTTGCCCGAAACGGACGGGGGAAGCGCCGAGCCCCTGCCACGGGATTGCTTCAGGACGACGCATTGGCCCAGCCAGCCCCACTCCGTCCCGGGAAGAGAGAAGCGGCTCTGGCACCTAGAAGCACGGAGCAAGGCACCCAACCCTCAGCTCTTGGAACGCGCTTCCCGGAGGGGGCCCTTTCACCTCCCCATTCCCCAAAAGCACAACACCTTCTCTCAGAGGCGGAGGAAGATGCGCACACGCTGCCGGCTTCGGCCCCAATCCAGGGACCGGCGGGTGCCGCCAGCACGTCCGGGGCAACAGCGGGCTTCGTGGTGTCAAGGTCGACACACGCCCGGGCCTGGCAACCGAAGGAGACAGCTCCGCCCTGGATTCCGTGCAACACGGTGCTGCCGGGAAAACGTCCGCCCAGGGAAAGATGAGTGCGAAGAGAGAAGCGGGGAGGAGAGAGGAAGGGCGCGCTTCGTGAGGCACGAGCTCGCGGGCTGTGGCCGGCCTCTCCCGGGCCGGCGCCTCACGTCCTACACGGGGAAGCGGTTTGCTGACGCGCCGGGGGTTGGACCCCCTGAGGTCAAGCCCCCCGACCTCCCTGTGCGAAACAGGGCAGGGTGGAATGCCATCCCCGTCCACGTCCACACACACACGTCGCTCCACGGAGAAGGATGCCTTCTCAACGCTTAGCCCGGAAACCTCGAGTGAGCACCACAGCCTTACCTCCGAGAAGCAAGCCTGAAGCCGAGCTCCCTTCCGCGAGCAGGCCTCTTTCGCCCGAGAGAAAGCTTGGCCGCGGCGGGGGTGGCGGAAGCCTCAGGGAGGCTGCGTGCCGGGCCTCAGGTCGGGCGCCGTCCTAGAAGGAGGCCCCTGACCTGGGCCTCAGCGAAGCCCTTTGCAAGGGCGTCGGGAGCGGCTTCTGCCACGACCGTGACGCGGGACCCACAGCAGAGCAAACACACTCGTTGTGAGGGCACGGGAGGCCTTCTGACAGCAGCCCCGCTTCCCTCAGCCGGGCGCCCGCCCTCAGTCGAACCCACCTGAGCCTGCGTTCGGAGTGCACCGAGCTGAACACCCGGCTCTCGGTGAGGACGTGAAGGCGACGCCGGCCTTCTGGCCAAACTCTCTGGGGGCGCCCTGAGCTGGGAGGCTCGCCCGAAACGGACGGGGAAGCGCCGAGCCCCTGCCACTGGATTGCTTCAGGACGACGCATTGGCCCAGCCAGCCCCACTCCGTCCCGGGAAGAGAGAAGCGGCTCTGGCACCTAGAAGCACGGAGCAAGGCACCCAACCCTCAGCTCCTGGAACGCGCTTCCCGGAGGGGGCCCTTTCACCTCCCCATTCCCCAAAAGCACAACGCCTTCTCTCAGAGGCAGAGGAAGACGCGCACACGCTGCCGGCTTGGGCCTCCACTTCAGGGACCGGCGGGTGCCGCCAGCACGTCCGGGGCGCCAGCGGGCTTCGCGGTGTCAAGGTCGACACACGCCCGGGCCTGGCAACCGAAGGAGACAGCTCCGCCCTGGATGCCGTGCAACACGGTGCTGCCGGAAAACGTCCGCCCAGGGAAAGATGAGTGCGAAGAGAGAAGCGGTGAGGAGAGAGGAAGGGCGCGCTTCGTGAGGCACGACCTCGCGGGCTGTGGGACCGGCCTCTCCCGGGCCGGCGCCTCACGTCCTACACGGGGAAGCGGTTTGCTGATGCCCCGGGGGTTGGACCCCCTGAGGTCAAGCCCCCCGACCTCCCTGTGCGAAACAAGGCAGGGTGGAATGCCATCCCCTTCCACGTCCACACACACGTCGCTCCACGGAGAAGGATGCCTTCTCAACGCTTAGCCCGGAAACCTCGAGTGAGCACCACAGCCTTACCTCCGAGAAGCAAGCCTGAAGCCGAGCTCCCTTCCGCGAGCAGGCCTCTTTTGCCCGAGAGAAAGCTTGGCCGCGGCGGGGGTGGCGGAAGCCTCAGGGAGGCTGCGTGCCGGGCCTCAGGTCGGGGGCCGTCCTAGAAGGAGGCCCCCGACCTGGGCCTCAGCGAAACCCTTCGCAAGGGCGTCGGGAGCGGCTCGTGCCACGACCGTGACGTGGGACCCACAGCAGAGCAAACACACTCGTTTTGAGGGCACGGGAGGCCTTCTGACAGCAGCCCCGCTTCCCTCAGCCGGGCCCCCGCCCTCAGTCCAACCCACCGGAGCCTGTGTTCGGAGTGCACCGAGCTGAAGACCCGGCTCTCGGCGAGGTCGTGACGGCGACGCCGGCCTGCAGGCCAAACTCTCTGGGGGCGCCCTGAGCTGGGAGGCTCGCCCGAAACGGACGGGGGAAGCGCCGAGCCCCTGCCACGGGATTGCTTCAGGACGACGCATTGGCCCAGCCAGCCCCACTCGGTCCCGGGAAGAGAGAAGCGGCTCTGGCACCTAGAAGCACGGAGCAAGGCACCTAACCCTCAGCTCCTGGAACGCGCTTCCCGGAGGGGGCCCTTTCACCTCCCCATTCCCCAAAAGCACAACGCCTTCTCTCAGAGGCGGAGGAAAATGCGCACACGCTGCCGGCTTGGGCCTCAACTTCAGGGACCGGCGGGTGCCGCCAGCACGTCTGGGGCGACAGCGGGCTTCGTGGTGTCAAGGTCGACACACGCCCGGGCCTGGCAACCGAAGGAGACAGCTCCACCCTGGATTCCGTGCAACACGGTGCTGCCGGGAAAACGTGCGCCCAGGGAAAGACGAGTGCGAAGAGAAGCGGGGAGGAGAGAGGAAGGGCGCGCTTCGTGAGGCACGAGCGCGCGGGCTGTGGGGCCGGCTTCTCCCGGGCCGGCGCCTCACCTCCTACACGGGGAAGCGGTTTGCTGACGCGCCGGGGGTTGGACCCCCTGAGGTCAAGCCCCCCGACCTCCCTGTGCGAAACAGGGCAGGGTGGAATGCCATCCCCGTCCACGTCCACACACACACGTCGCTCCACGGAGAAGGATGCCTTCTCAACGCTTAGCCCGGAAACCTCGAGTGTGCACCACAGCCTTACCTCCGAGAAGCAAGCCTGAAGCCGAGCTCCCTTCCGCGAGCAGGCCTCTTCCGCCCGAGAGAAAGCTTGGCCGCGACTGGGGTGGCGGAAGCCTCAGGGAGGCTGCGTGCCGGGCCTCAGGTCGGGCGCCGTCCTAGAAGGAGGCCCCCGACCTGGGCCTCAGCGAAGCCCTTCGCAAGGGCGTCGGGAGCGGCTCCTGCCACGACCGTGACGCGGGACCCACAGCAGAGCAAACACACTCGTTGTGAGGGCACGGGAGGCCTTCTGACAGCAGCCCCCCTTCCCTCAGCTGGGCGCCCGCCCTCAGTCGAACCCACCGGAGCCTGCGTTCGGAGTGCACCGAGCTGAAGACCCGGCTCTCGGCGAGGTCGTGACGGCGACGCCGGCCTGCAGGCCAAACTCTCTGGGGGCGCCCTGAGCTGGGAGGCTCGCCCGAAACGGACGGGGGAAGCGCCGAGCCCCTGCCACGGGATTGCTTCAGGACGACGCATTGGCCCAGCCAGCCCCACTCCGTCCCGGGAAGAGAGAAGCGGCTCTGGCACCTAGAAGCACGGAGCAAGGCACCCAACCCTCAGCGCTTGGAACGCGGTTCCCGGAAAGGGCCCTTTCACCTCCCAATTCCCCGAAAGCACAACACCTTCTCTCAGAGGCGGAGGAAGACGCGCACACGCTGCCGGCTTGGGCCTCCACTCCAGGGATCGGCGGGTGCCGCCAGCACGTCAGGGACGACAGCGGGCTTCGCGGTGTCAAGGTCGACACACGCCCAGGCCTGGCAACCGAACGAGACAGCTCCGCCATGGATTCCGTGCAACACGTGCTGCCGGGAAAATGTCCGCCCAGGGAAAGATGAGTGCGAAGAGAGAAGCGGGGAGGAGAGAGGCAGGGCGCGCTTCGTGAGGCACGAGCTCGCGGCCTGTGGGGCCGGCCTCTCCCGGGCCGGCGCCTCACGTCCTATACGGGGAAGCGGTTTGCTGACGCGCCGGGGGTTGGACCCCCTGAGGTCAAGCCCCCCGACCTCCCTGTGCGAAACAGGGCAGGGTGGAATGCCATCCCCGTCCACGTCCACACACACGTCGCTCCACGGAGAAGGATGCCTTCTCAACGCTTAGCCCGGAAACCTCGAGTGAGCACCACAGCCTTACCTCCGAGAAGCAAGCCTGAAGCCGAGCTCCCTTCCGCGAGCAGGCCTCTTTCGCCAAGAGAGAAAGCTTGGCCACGGCGGGGGTGGCGGCAGCCTCAGGGAGGCTGCGTGCCGGGCCTCAGATCGGGGGCCGTCCTAGAAGGAGGCCCCCGACCTGGGCCTCAGCGAAACCCTTCGCAAGGGCGTCGGGAGCGGCTCGTGCCACGACCGTGACGCGGGACCCACAGCAGAGCAAACACACTCGTTTTGAGGGCACGGGAGGCCTTCTGACAGCAGCCCCGCTTCCCTCAGCCGGGCCCCCGCCCTCAGTCCAACCCACCGGAGCCTGTGTTCGGAGTGCACCGAGCTGAACACCCGGCTCTCGGCGAGGTCGTGACGGCGACGCCGGCCTGCAGGCCAAACTCTCTGGGGGCGCCCTGAGCTGGGAGGCTCGCCCGAAACGGACGGGGGAAGCGCCGAGCCCCTGCCACGGGATTGCTTCAGGACGACGCATTGGGCCAGCCAGCCCCACTCCGTCCCGGGAAGAGAGAAGCGGCTCTGGCACCTAGAAGCACGGAGCAAGGCACCCAACCCTCAGCTCCTGGAACGCGCTTCCCGGAGGGGGCCCTTTCACCTCCCCATTCCCCGAAAGCACAACGCCTTCTCTCAGAGGCGGAGGAAGACGCGCACACACTGCCGGATTGGGCCTCCACTCCAGGGACCGGCGGGTGCCGCCAGCACGTCCGGGGCGACAGCGGGCTTCGCGGTGTCAAGGTCGACACACGCCCGGGCCTGGCACCCGAAGGAGAAAGCTCAGCCCTGGATGCCGTGCAACACGGTGCTGCCGGGAAAACGTCCGCCCAGGGAAAGATGAGTGCGAAGAGAGAAGCGGGGAGGAGAGAGGCAGGGCGCACTTCGTGAGGCACGAGCTCGCGGGCTGTGGGGCCGGCCTCTCTCGGGCCGGCGCCTCACGTCCTACACGGGGAAGCGGTTTGCTGACGCGCCGGGGGTTGGACCCCCTGAGGTCAAGCCCCCCGACCTCCCTGTGCGAAACAAGGCAGGGTGGAATGCCATCCCCTTCCACGTCCACACACACGTCGCTCCACGGAGAAGGATGCCTTCGCAACGCTTAGCCCGGAAACCTCGAGTGAGCACGACAGCCTTACCTCCGAGAAGCAAGCCTGAAGCCGTGCTCCCTTCCGCAAGCAGGCCTCTTTCGCCCAGAGAGAAAGCTTGGCCGCGGCGGGGGCGGCGGAAGCCTCAGGGAGGCTGCGTGCTGGGCCTCAGGTCGGGGGCCGTCCTAGAAGGAGGGCCCCGACCTGGACCTCAGCGAAGCCCTTCGCAAGGGCGTCGGGAGCGGCTCCTGCCACGACCGTGACGCGGGACCCACAGCAGAGCAAACACACTCGTTGTGAGGGCACGGGAGGCCTTCTGACAGCAGCCCCGCTTCCCTCAGCCGGGCGCCCGCCCTCAGTCGAACCCACCGGAGCCTGCGTTCGGAGTGCACCGAGCTGAACACCCGGCTCTCGGCGAGGTCGTGACGGCGACGCCGGCCTGCAGGCCAAACTCTCTGGCGGCGCCCTGAGCTGGGAGGCTCGCCCGAAACGGACGGGGGAAGCGCCGAGGCCCTGCCACGGGATTGCTTCAGGACGACGCATTGGGCCAGCCAGCCCCACTCCGTCCCGGGAAGAGAGAAGCGGCTCTGGCACCTAGAAGCACAGAGCAAGGCACCCAACCCTCAGCTCTTGGAACGCGCTTCCCGGAGGGGGCCCTTTCACCTCCCCATTCCCCGAAAGCACAACGCCTTCTCTCAGAGGCGGAGGAAGATGCGCACACGCTGCCGGCTTCGGCCTCCAATCCAGGGACCGGCGGGTTCCGCCAGCACGTCCGGGGCGACAGCGGGCTTCGTGGTGTCAAGGTCGACACACGCCCGGGCCTGGCAACCGAAGGAGACAGCTCCGCCCTGGATTCCGTGCAACACGGTGCTGCCGGGAAAACGTGCGCCCAGGGAAAGATGAGTGCGAAGAGAGAAGCGGGGAGGAGAGAGGTAGGGCGTGCTTCGTGAGGCCCGAGCGCCCGGGCTGTGGGGCCGGCCTCTCCCGGGCCGGCGCCTCACGTCCTACACGGGGAAGCGGTTTGCTGACGCGCCGGGGGTTGGACCCCCTGAGGTCAAGCCCCCCGACCTCACTGTGCGAAACAAGGCAGGGTGGAATGCCATCCCCTTCCACGTCCACACACACGTCGCTCCACGGAGAAGGATGCCTTCTCAACGCTTAGCCCGTATACCTTGAGTGAGCACCACAGCCTTACCTCCGAGAAGCAAGCCTGAAGCCGAGCTCCCTTCCGCGAGCAGGCCTCTTTTGCCCGAGAGAAAGCTTGGCCGCGGCTGGGGTGGCGGAAGCCTCAGGGAGGCTGCGTGCCGGGCCTCAGGTCGGGGGCCGTCCTAGAAGGAGGCCCCCGACCTGGGCCTCAGCGAAGCCCTTTGCAAGGGCGTCGGGAGCGGCTCGTGCCACGACCGTGACGCGGGACCCACAGCAGAGCAAACACACTCGTTGTGAGGGCACGGGAGGCCTTCTGACAGCAGCCCCGCTTCCCTCAGCCGGGCGCCCGCCCTCAGTCGAACCCACCGGAGCCTGTGTTCGGAGTGCACCGAGCTGAACACCCGGCTCTCGGCGAGGTCGTGACGGCGACGCCGGCCTGCAGGCCAAACTCTCTGGGGGCGCCCTGAGCTGGGAGGCTCGCCCGAAACGGACGGGGGAAGCGCCGAGCCCCTGCCACGGGATTGCTTGAGGACGACGCATTGGCCCAGCCAGCCCCACTCCGTCCCGGGAAGAGAGAAGCGGCTCTGGCACCTAGAAGCACGGAGCAAGGCACCCAACCCTCAGCTCTTGGAACGCGGTTCCCGGAAAGGGCCCTTTCACCTCCCAATTCCCCGAAAGCACTACACCTTCTCTCAGAGGCGGAGGAAGACGCGCACACGCTGCCGGCTTGGGCCTCCACTCCAGGGACCGGCGGGTGCCGCCAGCACGTCAGGGACGACAGCGGGCTTCGCGGTGTCAAGGTCGACACACGCCCGGGCCTGGCAACCGAACGAGACAGCTCCGCCATGGATTCCGTGCAACACGTGCTGCCGGGAAAATGTCCGCCCAGGGAAAGATGAGTGCGAAGAGAGAAGCGGGGAGGAGAGAGGCAGGGCGCGCTTCGTGAGGCACGAGCTCGCGGCCTGTGGGGCCGGCCTCTCCCGGGCCGGCGCCTCACGTCCTATACGGGGAAGCGGTTTGCTGACGCGCCGGGGGTTGGACCCCCTGAGGTCAAGCCCCCCGACCTCCCTGTGCGAAACAGGGCAGGGTGGAATGCCATCCCCGTCCACGTCCACACACACGTCGCTCCACGGAGAAGGATGCCTTCTCAACGCTTAGCCCGGAATCCTCGAGTGAGCACCACAGCCTTACCTCCGAGAAGCAAGCCTGAAGCCGAGCTCCCTTCCGCGAGCAGGCCTCTTTCGCCCGAGAGAAAGCTTGGCCGCGGCGGGGGTGGCGGAAGCCTCAGGGAGGCTGCGTGCCGGGCCTCAGGTCGGGCGCCGTCCTAGAAGGAGGCCCCTGACCTGGGCCTCAGCGAAGCCCTTTGCAAGGGCGTCGGGAGCGGCTTCTGCCACGACCGTGACGCGGGACCCACAGCAGAGCAAACACACTCGTTGTGAGGGCACGGGAGGCCTTCTGACAGCAGCCCCGATTCCCTCAGCCGGGCGCCCGCCCTCAGTCGAACCCACCTGAGCCTGCGTTCGGAGTGCACCGAGCTGAACACCCGGCTCTCGGTGAGGACGTGAAGGCGACGCCGGCCTTCTGGCCAAACTCTCTGGGGGCGCCCTGAGCTGGGAGGCTCGCCCGAAACGGACGGGGAAGCGCCGAGCCCCTGCCACTGGATTGCTTCAGGACGACGCATTGGCCCAGCCAGCCCCACTCCGTCCCGGGAAGAGAGAAGCGGCTCTGGCACCTAGAAGCACGGAGCAAGGCACCCAACCCTCAGCTCCTGGAACGCGCTTCCCGGAGGGGGCCCTTTCACCTCCCCATTCCCCAAAAGCACAACGCCTTCTCTCAGAGGCAGAGGAAGACGCGCACACGCTGCCGGCTTGGGCCTCCACTTCAGGGACCGGCGGGTGCCGCCAGCACGTCCGGGGCGCCAGCGGGCTTCGCGGTGTCAAGGTCGACACACGCCCGGGCCTGGCAACCGAAGGAGACAGCTCCGCCCTGGATGCCGTGCAACACGGTGCTGCCGGAAAACGTCCGCCCAGGGAAAGATGAGTGCGAAGAGAGAAGCGGTGAGGAGAGAGGAAGGGCGCGCTTCGTGAGGCACGACCTCGCGGGCTGTGGGGCCGGCCTCTCCCGGGCCGGCGCCTCACGTCCTACACGGGGAAGCGGTTTGCTGACGCCCCGGGGGTTGGACCCCCTGAGGTCAAGCCCCCCGACCTCCCTGTGCGAAACAGGGCAGGGTGGAATGCCATCCCCGTCCACGTCCACACACACACGTCGCTCCACGGAGAAGGATGCCTTCTCAACGCTTAGCCCGGAAACCTCGAGTGTGCACCACAGCCTTACCTCCGAGAAGCAAGCCTGAAGCCGAGCTCCCTTCCGCGAGCAGGCCTCTTCCGCCCGAGAGAAAGCTTGGCCGCGACTGGGGTGGCGGAAGCCTCAGGGAGGCTGCGTGCCGGGCCTCAGGTCGGGCGCCGTCCTAGAAGGAGGCCCCCGACCTGGGCCTCAGCGAAGCCCTTCGCAAGGGCGTCGGGAGCGGCTCCTGCCACGACCGTTACGCGGGACCCACAGCAGAGCAAACACACTCGTTGTGAGGGCACGGGAGGCCTTCTGACAGCAGCGCCGCTTCCCTCAGCCGGGCGCCCGCCCTCAGTCGAACCCACCGGAGCCCGCGTTCGGAGTGCACCGAGCTGAACACCCGGCTCTCGGCGAGGTCGTGACGGCGACGCCGGCCTGCAGGCCAAACTCTCTGGGGGCGCCCTGAGCTGGGAGGCTCGCCCGAAACGGACGGGGGAAGCGCCGAGCCCCTGCCACGGGATTGCTTGAGGACGACGCATTGGCCCAGCCAGCCCCACTCCGTCCCGGGAAGAGAGAAGCGGCTCTGGCACCTAGAAGCACGGAGCAAGGCACCCAACCCTCAGCTCTTGGAACGCGGTTCCCGGAAAGGGCCCTTTCACCTCCCAATTCCCCGAAAGCACAACACCTTCTCTCAGAGGCGGAGGAAGACGCGCACACGCTGCCGGCTTGGGCCTCCACTCCAGGGACCGGCGGGTGCCGCCAGCACGTCAGGGACGACAGCGGGCTTCGCGGTGTCAAGGTCGACACACGCCCGGGCCTGGCAACCGAACGAGACAGCTCCGCCATGGATTCCGTGCAACACGTGCTGCCGGGAAAATGTCCGCCCAGGGAAAGATGAGTGCGAAGAGAGAAGCGGGGAGGAGAGAGGCAGGGCGCGCTTCGTGAGGCACGAGCTCGCGGCCTGTGGGGCCGGCCTCTCCCGGGCCGGCGCCTCACGTCCTATACGGGGAAGCGGTTTGCTGACGCGCCGGGGGTTGGACCCCCTGAGGTCAAGCCCCCCGACCTCCCTGTGCGAAACAGGGCAGGGTGGAATGCCATCCCCGTCCACTTCCACACACACGTCGCTCCACGGAGAAGGATGCCTTCTCAACGCTTAGCCCGGAATCCTCGAGTGAGCACCACAGCCTTACCTCCGAGAAGCAAGCCTGAAGCCGAGCTCCCTTCCGCGAGCAGGCCTCTTTCGCCAAGAGAGAAAGCTTGGCCACGGCGGGGGTGGCGGAAGCCTCAGGGAGGCTGCGTGCCGGGCCTCAGATCGGGGGCCGTCCTAGAAGGAGGCCCCCGACCTGGGCCTCAGCGAAGCCCTTCGCAAGGGCATCGGGAGCGGCTCGTGCCACGACCGTGACACGGGACCCACAGCAGAGCAAACACACTCGTTGTGAGGGCACGGGAGGCCTTCTGACGGCAGCCCCGCTTCCCTCAGCCGGGCGCCCGCCCTCAGTCGAACCCACCGGAGCCTGCGTTCGTAGTGCACCGCGCTGAACACCCGGCTCTCGGCGAGGTCGTGACGGCGACGCCGGCCTGCCGGCCAAACTCTCTGGGGGCGCCCTGAGCTGGGAGGCTTGCCCGAAACGGACGGGGGAAGCGCCGAGCCCCTGCCACGGGATTGCTTCAGGACGACGCATTGGCCCAGCCAGCCCCACTCCGTCCCGGGAAGAGAGAAGCGGCTCTGGCACCTAGAAGCACGGAGCAAGGCACCCAACCCTCAGCTCTTGGAACGCGCTTCCCGGAGGGGGCCCTTTCACCTCCCCATTCCCCAAAAGCACAACACCTTCTCTCAGAGGCGGAGGAAGATGCGCACACGCTGCCGGCTTCGGCCCCAATCCAGGGACCGGCGGGTGCCGCCAGCACGTCCGGGGCAACAGCGGGCTTCGTGGTGTCAAGGTCGACACACGCCCGGGCCTGGCAACCGAAGGAGACAGCTCCGCCCTGGATTCCGTGCAACACGGTGCTGCCGGGAAAACGTCCGCCCAGGGAAAGATGAGTGCGAAGAGAGAAGCGGGGAGGAGAGAGGAAGGGCGCGCTTCGTGAGGCACGAGCTCGCGGGCTGTGGCCGGCCTCTCCCGGGCCGGCGCCTCACGTCCTACACGGGGAAGCGGTTTGCTGACGCGCCGGGGGTTGGACCCCCTGAGGTCAAGCCCCCCGACCTCCCTGTGCGAAACAGGGCAGGGTGGAATGCCATCCCCGTCCACGTCCACACACACACGTCGCTCCACGGAGAAGGATGCCTTCTCAACGCTTAGCCCGGAAACCTCGAGTGAGCACCACAGCCTTACCTCCGAGAAGCAAGCCTGAAGCCGAGCTCCCTTCCGCGAGCAGGCCTCTTTCGCCCGAGAGAAAGCTTGGCCGCGGCGGGGGTGGCGGAAGCCTCAGGGAGGCTGCGTGCCGGGCCTCAGGTCGGGCGCCGTCCTAGAAGGAGGCCCCTGACCTGGGCCTCAGCGAAGCCCTTTGCAAGGGCGTCGGGAGCGGCTTCTGCCACGACCGTGACGCGGGACCCACAGCAGAGCAAACACACTCGTTGTGAGGGCACGGGAGGCCTTCTGACAGCAGCCCCGCTTCCCTCAGCCGGGCGCCCGCCCTCAGTCGAACCCACCTGAGCCTGCGTTCGGAGTGCACCGAGCTGAACACCCGGCTCTCGGTGAGGACGTGAAGGCGACGCCGGCCTTCTGGCCAAACTCTCTGGGGGCGCCCTGAGCTGGGAGGCTCGCCCGAAACGGACGGGGAAGCGCCGAGCCCCTGCCACTGGATTGCTTCAGGACGACGCATTGGCCCAGCCAGCCCCACTCCGTCCCGGGAAGAGAGAAGCGGCTCTGGCACCTAGAAGCACGGAGCAAGGCACCCAACCCTCAGCTCCTGGAACGCGCTTCCCGGAGGGGGCCCTTTCACCTCCCCATTCCCCAAAAGCACAACGCCTTCTCTCAGAGGCAGAGGAAGACGCGCACACGCTGCCGGCTTGGGCCTCCACTTCAGGGACCGGCGGGTGCCGCCAGCACGTCCGGGGCGCCAGCGGGCTTCGCGGTGTCAAGGTCGACACACGCCCGGGCCTGGCAACCGAAGGAGACAGCTCCGCCCTGGATGCCGTGCAACACGGTGCTGCCGGAAAACGTCCGCCCAGGGAAAGATGAGTGCGAAGAGAGAAGCGGTGAGGAGAGAGGAAGGGCGCGCTTCGTGAGGCACGACCTCGCGGGCTGTGGGGCCGGCCTCTCCCGGGCCGGCGCCTCACGTCCTACACGGGGAAGCGGTTTGCTGACGCCCCGGGGGTTGGACCCCCTGAGGTCAAGCCCCCCGACCTCCCTGTGCGAAACAAGGCAGGGTGGAATGCCATCCCCTTCCACGTCCACACACACGTCGCTCCACGGAGAAGGATGCCTTCTCAACGCTTAGCCCGTATACCTCGAGTGAGCACCACAGCCTTACCTCCGAGAAGCAAGCCTGAAGCCGAGCTCCCTTCCGCGAGCAGGCCTCTTTTGCCCGAGAGAAAGCTTGGCCGCGGCGGGGGTGGCGGAAGCCTCAGGGAGGCTGCGTGCCGGGCCTCAGGTCGGGGGCCGTCCTAGAAGGAGGCCCCCGACCTGGGCCTCAGCGAAACCCTTCGCAAGGGCGTCGGGAGCGGCTCGTGCCACGACCGTGACGCGGGACCCACAGCAGAGCAAACACACTCGTTTTGAGGGCACGGGAGGCCTTCTGACAGCAGCCCCGCTTCCCTCAGCCGGGCCCCCGCCCTCAGTCCAACCCACCGGAGCCTGTGTTCGGAGTGCACCGAGCTGAACACCCGGCTCTCGGCGAGGTCGTGACGGCGACGCCGGCCTGCAGGCCAAACTCTCTGGGGGCGCCCTGAGCTGGGAGGCTCGCCCGAAACGGACGGGGGAAGCGCCGAGCCCCTGCCACGGGATTGCTTCAGGACGACGCATTGGCCCAGCCAGCCCCACTCGGTCCCGGGAAGAGAGAAGCGGCTCTGGCACCTAGAAGCACGGAGCAAGGCACCTAACCCTCAGCTCCTGGAACGCGCTTCCCGGAGGGGGCCCTTTCACCTCCCCATTCCCCAAAAGCACAACGCCTTCTCTCAGAGGCGGAGGAAAATGCGCACACGCTGCCGGCTTGGGCCTCCACTTCAGGGACCGGCGGGTGCCGCCAGCACGTCTGGGGCGACAGCGGGCTTCGTGGTGTCAAGGTCGACACACGCCCGGGCCTGGCAACCGAAGGAGACAGCTCCACCCTGGATTCCGTGCAACACGGTGCTGCCGGGAAAACGTGCGCCCAGGGAAAGACGAGTGCGAAGAGAAGCGGGGAGGAGAGAGGAAGGGCGCGCTTCGTGAGGCACGAGCGCACGGGCTGTGGGGCCGGCTTCTCCCGGGCCGGCGCCTCACCTCCTACATGGGGAAGCGGTTTGCTGACGCGCCGGGGGTTGGACCCCCTGAGGTCAAGCCCCCCGACCTCCCTGTGCGAAACAGGGCAGGGTGGAATGCCATCCCCGTCCACGTCCACACACACACGTCGCTCCACGGAGAAGGATGCCTTCTCAACGCTTAGCCCGGAAACCTCGAGTGTGCACCACAGCCTTACCTCCGAGAAGCAAGCCTGAAGCCGAGCTCCCTTCCGCGAGCAGGCCTCTTCCGCCCGAGAGAAAGCTTGGCCGCGACTGGGGTGGCGGAAGCCTCAGGGAGGCTGCGTGCCGGGCCTCAGGTCGGGCGCCGTCCTAGAAGGAGGCCCCCGACCTGGGCCTCAGCGAAGCCCTTCGCAAGGACGTCGGGAGCGGCTCCTGCCACGACCGTTACGCGGGACCCACAGCAGAGCAAACACACTCGTTGTGAGGGCACGGGAGGCCTTCTGACAGCAGCCCCCCTTCCCTCAGCTGGGCGCCCGCCCTCAGTCGAACCCACCGGAGCCTGCGTTCGGAGTGCACCGAGCTGAAGACCCGGCTCTCGACGAGGTCGTGACGGCGACGCCGGCCTGCAGGCCAAACACTCTGGGGGCGCCCTGAGCTGGGAGGCTCGCCCGAAACGGACGGGGGAAGCGCCGAGCCCCTGCCACGGGATTGCTTCAGGACGACGCATTGGCCCAGCCAGCCCCACTCCGTCCCGGGAAGAGAGAAGCGGCTCTGGCACCTAGAAGCACGGAGCAAGGCACCCAACCCTCAGCGCTTGGAACGCGGTTCCCGGAAAGGGCCCTTTCACCTCCCAATTCCCCGAAAGCACAACACCTTCTCTCAGAGGCGGAGGAAGACGCGCACACGCTGCCGGCTTGGGCCTCCACTCCAGGGATCGGCGGGTGCCGCCAGCACGTCAGGGACGACAGCGGGCTTCGCGGTGTCAAGGTCGACACACGCCCAGGCCTGGCAACCGAACGAGACAGCTCCGCCATGGATTCCGTGCAACACGTGCTGCCGGGAAAATGTCCGCCCAGGGAAAGATGAGTGCGAAGAGAGAAGCGGGGAGGAGAGAGGCAGGGCGCGCTTCGTGAGGCACGAGCTCGCGGCCTGTGGGGCCGGCCTCTCCCGGGCCGGCGCCTCACGTCCTATACGGGGAAGCGGTTTGCTGACGCGCCGGGGGTTGGACCCCCTGAGGTCAAGCCCCCCGACCTCCCTGTGCGAAACAGGGCAGGGTGGAATGCCATCCCCGTCCACGTCCACACACACGTCGCTCCACGGAGAAGGATGCCTTCTCAACGCTTAGCCCGGAAACCTCGAGTGAGCACCACAGCCTTACCTCCGAGAAGCAAGCCTGAAGCCGAGCTCCCTTCCGCGAGCAGGCCTCTTTCGCCAAGAGAGAAAGCTTGGCCACGGCGGGGGTGGCGGAAGCCTCAGGGAGGCTGCGTGCCGGGCCTCAGGTCGGGGGCCGTCCTAGAAGGAGGCCCCCGACCTGGGCCTCAGTGAAACCCTTCGCAAGGGCGTCGGGAGCGGCTCGTGCCACGACCGTGACGCGGGACCCACAGCAGAGCAAACACACTCGTTTTGAGGGCACGGGAGGCCTTCTGACAGCAGCCCCGCTTCCCTCAGCCGGGCCCCCGCCCTCAGTCCAACCCACCGGAGCCTGTGTTCGGAGTGCACCGAGCTGAACACCCGGCTCTCGGCGAGGTCGTGACGGCGACGCCGGCCTGCAGGCCAAACTCTCTGGGGGCGCCCTGAGCTGGGAGGCTCGCCCGAAACGGACGGGGGAAGCGCCGAGCCCCTGCCACGGGATTGCTTCAGGACGACGCATTGGCCCAGCCAGCCCCACTCGGTCCCGGGAAGAGAGAAGCGGCTCTGGCACCTAGAAGCACGGAGCAAGGCACCCAACCCTCAGCTCCTGGAACGCGCTTCCCGGAGGGGGCCCTTTCACCTCCCCATTCCCCAAAAGCACAACGCCTTCTCTCAGAGGCGGAGGAAAATGCGCACACGCTGCCGGCTTGGGCCTCCACTTCAGGGACCGGCGGGTGCCGCCAGCACGTCTGGGGCGACAGCGGGCTTCGTGGTGTCAAGGTCGACACACGCCCGGGCCTGGCAACCGAAGGAGACAGCTCCACCCTGGATTCCGTGCAACACGGTGCTGCCGGGAAAACGTGCGCCCAGGGAAAGACGAGTGCGAAGAGAAGCGGGGAGGAGAGAGGAAGGGCGCGCTTCGTGAGGCACGAGCGCGCGGGCTGTGGGGCCGGCTTCTCCCGGGCCGGCGCCTCACCTCCTACACGGGGAAGCGGTTTGCTGACGCGCCGGGGGTTGGACCCCCTGAGGTCAAGCCCCCCGACCTCCCTGTGCGAAACAGGGCAGGGTGGAATGCCATCCCCGTCCACGTCCACACACACACGTCGCTCCACGGAGAAGGATGCCTTCTCAACGCTTAGCCCGGAAACCTCGAGTGAGCACCACAGCCTTACCTCCGAGAAGCAAGCCTGAAGCCGAGCTCCCTTCCGCGAGCAGGCCTCTTTCGCCCGAGAGAAAGCTTGGCCGCGGCGGGGGTGGCGGAAGCCTCAGGGAGGCTGCGTGCCGGGCCTCAGGTCGGGCGCCGTCCTAGAAGGAGGCCCCTGACCTGGGCCTCAGCGAAGCCCTTTGCAAGGGCGTCGGGAGCGGCTTCTGCCACGACCGTGACGCGGGACCCACAGCAGAGCAAACACACTCGTTGTGAGGGCACGGGAGGCCTTCTGACAGCAGCCCCGCTTCCCTCAGCCGGGCGCCCGCCCTCAGTCGAACCCACCTGAGCCTGCGTTCGGAGTGCACCGAGCTGAACACCCGGCTCTCGGTGAGGACGTGAAGGCGACGCCGGCCTTCTGGCCAAACTCTCTGGGGGCGCCCTGAGCTGGGAGGCTCGCCCGAAACGGACGGGGAAGCGCCGAGCCCCTGCCACTGGATTGCTTCAGGACGACGCATTGGCCCAGCCAGCCCCACTCCGTCCCGGGAAGAGAGAAGCGGCTCTGGCACCTAGAAGCACGGAGCAAGGCACCCAACCCTCAGCTCCTGGAACGCGCTTCCCGGAGGGGGCCCTTTCACCTCCCCATTCCCCAAAAGCACAACGCCTTCTCTCAGAGGCAGAGGAAGACGCGCACACGCTGCCGGCTTGGGCCTCCACTTCAGGGACCGGCGGGTGCCGCCAGCACGTCCGGGGCGCCAGCGGGCTTCGCGGTGTCAAGGTCGACACACGCCCGGGCCTGGCAACCGAAGGAGACAGCTCCGCCCTGGATGCCGTGCAACACGGTGCTGCCGGAAAACGTCCGCCCAGGGAAAGATGAGTGCGAAGAGAGAAGCGGTGAGGAGAGAGGAAGGGCGCGCTTCGTGAGGCACGACCTCGCGGGCTGTGGGGCCGGCCTCTCCCGGGCCGGCGCCTCACGTCCTACACGGGGAAGCGGTTTGCTGACGCCCCGGGGGTTGGACCCCCTGAGGTCAAGCCCCCCGACCTCCCTGTGCGAAACAAGGCAGGGTGGAATGCCATCCCCTTCCACGTCCACACACACGTCGCTCCACGGAGAAGGATGCCTTCTCAACGCTTAGCCCGTATACCTCGAGTGAGCACCACAGCCTTACCTCCGAGAAGCAAGCCTGAAGCCGAGCTCCCTTCCGCGAGCAGGCCTCTTTTGCCCGAGAGAAAGCTTGGCCGCGGCGGGGGTGGCGGAAGCCTCAGGGAGGCTGCGTGCCGGGCCTCAGGTCGGGGGCCGTCCTAGAAGGAGGCCCCCGACCTGGGCCTCAGCGAAACCCTTCGCAAGGGCGTCGGGAGCGGCTCGTGCCACGACCGTGACGCGGGACCCACAGCAGAGCAAACACACTCGTTTTGAGGGCACGGGAGGCCTTCTGACAGCAGCCCCGCTTCCCTCAGCCGGGCCCCCGCCCTCAGTCCAACCCACCGGAGCCTGTGTTCGGAGTGCACCGAGCTGAACACCCGGCTCTCGGCGAGGTCGTGACGGCGACGCCGGCCTGCAGGCCAAACTCTCTGGGGGCGCCCTGAGCTGGGAGGCTCGCCCGAAACGGACGGGGGAAGCGCCGAGCCCCTGCCACGGGATTGCTTCAGGACGACGCATTGGGCCAGCCAGCCCCACTCGGTCCCGGGAAGAGAGAAGCGGCTCTGGCACCTAGAAGCACGGAGCAAGGCACCTAACCCTCAGCTCCTGGAACGCGCTTCCCGGAGGGGGCCCTTTCACCTCCCCATTCCCCAAAAGCACAACGCCTTCTCTCAGAGGCGGAGGAAAATGCGCACACGCTGCCGGCTTGGGCCTCCACTTCAGGGACCGGCGGGTGCCGCCAGCACGTCTGGGGCGACAGCGGGCTTCGTGGTGTCAAGGTCGACACACGCCCGGGCCTGGCAACCGAAGGAGACAGCTCCACCCTGGATTCCGTGCAACACGGTGCTGCCGGGAAAACGTGCGCCCAGGGAAAGACGAGTGCGAAGAGAAGCGGGGAGGAGAGAGGAAGGGCGCGCTTCGTGAGGCACGAGCGCACGGGCTGTGGGGCCGGCTTCTCCCGGGCCGGCGCCTCACCTCCTACACGGGGAAGCGGTTTGCTGACGCGCCGGGGGTTGGACCCCCTGAGGTCAAGCCCCCCGACCTCCCTGTGCGAAACAGGGCAGGGTGGAATGCCATCCCCGTCCACGTCCACACACACACGTCGCTCCACGGAGAAGGATGCCTTCTCAACGCTTAGCCCGGAAACCTCGAGTGTGCACCACAGCCTTACCTCCGAGAAGCAAGCCTGAAGCCGAGCTCCCTTCCGCGAGCAGGCCTCTTCCGCCCGAGAGAAAGCTTGGCCGCGACTGGGGTGGCGGAAGCCTCAGGGAGGCTGCGTGCCGGGCCTCAGGTCGGGGGCCGTCCTAGAAGGAGGCCCCCGACCTGGGCCTCAGCGAAGCCCTTCGCAAGGGCGTCGGGAGCGGCTCCTGCCACGACCGTTACGCGGGACCCACAGCAGAGCAAACACACTCGTTGTGAGGGCACGGGAGGCCTTCTGACAGCAGCCCCCCTTCCCTCAGCTGGGCGACCGCCCTCAGTCGAACCCACCGGAGCCTGCGTTCGGAGTGCACCGAGCTGAAGACCCGGCTCTCGGCGAGGTCGTGACGGCGACGCCGGCCTGCAGGCCAAACTCTCTGGGGGCGCCCTGAGCTGGGAGGCTCGCCCGAAACGGACGGGGGAAGCGCCGAGCCCCTGCCACGGGATTGCTTCAGGACGACGCATTGGCCCAGCCAGCCCCACTCCGTCCCGGGAAGAGAGAAGCGGCTCTGGCACCTAGAAGCACGGAGCAAGGCACCCAACCCTCAGCGCTTGGAACGCGGTTCCCGGAAAGGGCCCTTTCACCTCCCAATTCCCCGAAAGCACAACACCTTCTCTCAGAGGCGGAGGAAGACGCGCACACGCTGCCGGCTTGGGCCTCCACTCCAGGGATCGGCGGGTGCCGCCAGCACGTCAGGGACGACAGCGGGCTTCGCGGTGTCAAGGTCGACACACGCCCAGGCCTGGCAACCGAACGAGACAGCTCCGCCATGGATTCCGTGCAACACGTGCTGCCGGGAAAATGTCCGCCCAGGGAAAGATGAGTGCGAAGAGAGAAGCGGGGAGGAGAGAGGCAGGGCGCGCTTCGTGAGGCACGAGCTCGCGGCCTGTGGGGCCGGCCTCTCCCGGGCCGGCGCCTCACGTCCTATACGGGGAAGCGGTTTGCTGACGCGCCGGGGGTTGGACCCCCTGAGGTCAAGCCCCCCGACCTCCCTGTGCGAAACAGGGCAGGGTGGAATGCCATCCCCGTCCACGTCCACACACACGTCGCTCCACGGAGAAGGATGCCTTCTCAACGCTTAGCCCGGAAACCTCGAGTGAGCACCACAGCCTTACCTCCGAGAAGCAAGCCTGAAGCCGAGCTCCCTTCCGCGAGCAGGCCTCTTTCGCCAAGAGAGAAAGCTTGGCCACGGCGGGGGTGGCGGAAGCCTCAGGGAGGCTGCGTGCCGGGCCTCAGGTCGGGGGCCGTCCTAGAAGGAGGCCCCCGACCTGGGCCTCAGCGAAACCCTTCGCAAGGGCGTCGGGAGCGGCTCGTGCCACGACCGTGACGCGGGACCCACAGCAGAGCAAACACACTCGTTTTGAGGGCACGGGAGGCCTTCTGACAGCAGCCCCGCTTCCCTCAGCCGGGCCCCCGCCCTCAGTCCAACCCACCGGAGCCTGTGTTCGGAGTGCACCGAGCTGAACACCCGGCTCTCGGCGAGGTCGTGACGGCGACGCCGGCCTGCAGGCCAAACTCTCTGGGGGCGCCCTGAGCTGGGAGGCTCGCCCGAAACGGACGGGGGAAGCGCCGAGCCCCTGCCACGGGAGTGCTTCAGGACGACGCATTGGCCCAGCCAGCCCCACTCGGTCCCGGGAAGAGAGAAGCGGCTCTGGCACCTAGAAGCACGGAGCAAGGCACCCAACCCTCAGCTCCTGGAACGCGCTTCCCGGAGGGGGCCCTTTCACCTCCCCATTCCCCAAAAGCACAACGCCTTCTCTCAGAGGCGGAGGAAAATGCGCACACGCTGCCGGCTTGGGCCTCCACTTCAGGGACCGGCGGGTGCCGCCAGCACGTCTGGGGCGACAGCGGGCTTCGTGGTGTCAAGGTCGACACACGCCCGGGCCTGGCAACCGAAGGAGACAGCTCCACCCTGGATTCCGTGCAACACGGTGCTGCCGGGAAAACGTGCGCCCAGGGAAAGACGAGTGCGAAGAGAAGCGGGGAGGAGAGAGGAAGGGCGCGCTTCGTGAGGCACGAGCGCGCGGGCTGTGGGGCCGGCTTCTCCCGGGCCGGCGCCTCACCTCCTACACGGGGAAGCGGTTTGCTGACGCGCCGGGGGTTGGACCCCCTGAGGTCAAGCCCCCCGACCTCCCTGTGCGAAACAGGGCAGGGTGGAATGCCATCCCCGTCCACGTCCACACACACACGTCGCTCCACGGAGAAGGATGCCTTCTCAACGCTTAGCCCGGAAACCTCGAGTGTGCACCACAGCCTTACCTCCGAGAAGCAAGCCTGAAGCCGAGCTCCCTTCCGCGAGCAGGCCTCTTCCGCCCGAGAGAAAGCTTGGCCGCGACTGGGGTGGCGGAAGCCTCAGGGAGGCTGCGTGCCGGGCCTCAGGTCGGGCGCCGTCCTAGAAGGAGGCCCCCGACCTGGGCCTCAGCGAAGCCCTTCGCAAGGGCGTCGGGAGCGGCTCCTGCCACGACCGTTACGCGGGACCCACAGCAGAGCAAACACACTCGTTGTGAGGGCACGGGAGGCCTTCTGACAGCAGCGCCGCTTCCCTCAGCCGGGCGCCCGCCCTCAGTCGAAACCACCGGAGCCCGCGTTCGGAGTGCACCGAGCTGAACACCCGGCTCTCGGCGAGGTCGTGACGGCGACGCCGGCCTGCAGGCCAAACTCTCTGGGGGCGCCCTGAGCTGGGAGGCTCGCCCGAAACGGACGGGGGAAGCGCCGAGCCCCTGCCACGGGATTGCTTCAGGACGACGCATTGGCCCAGCCAGCCCCACTCCGTCCCGGGAAGAGAGAAGCGGCTCTGGCACCTAGAAGCACGGAGCAAGGCACCCAACCCTCAGCTCTTGGAACGCGGTTCCCGGAAAGGGCCCTTTCACCTCCCAATTCCCCGAAAGCACAACACCTTCTCTCAGAGGCGGAGGAAGACGCGCACACGCTGCCGGCTTGGGCCTCCACTCCAGGGACCGGCGGGTGCCGCCAGCACGTCAGGGACGACAGCGGGCTTCGCGGTGTCAAGGTCGACACACGCCCGGGCCTGGCAACCGAACGAGACAGCTCCGCCATGGATTCCGTGCAACACGTGCTGCCGGGAAAATGTCCGCCCAGGGAAAGATGAGTGCGAAGAGAGAAGCGGGGAGGAGAGAGGCAGGGCGCGCTTCGTGAGGCACGAGCTCGCGGCCTGTGGGGCCGGCCTCTCCCGGGCCGGCGCCTCACGTCCTACACGGGGAAGCGGTTTACTGACGCGCCGGGGGTTGGACCCCCTGAGGTCAAGCCCCCCGACCTCCCTATGCGAAACAGGGCAGGGTGGAATGCCAACCCCGTCCACGTCCACACACACGTCGCTCCACGGAGAAGGATGCCTTCTCAACGCTTAGCCCGGAAACCTCGAGTGAGCACCCCAGCCTTACCTCCGAGAAGCAAGCCTGAAGCCGAGCTCCCTTCCGCAAGCAGGCCTCTTTCGCCCAGAGAGAAAGCTTGGCCGCGGCGGGGGTGGCGGCAGCCTCAGGGAGGCTGCGTGCCGGGCCTCAGATCGGGGGCCGTCCTTGAAGGAGGCCCCCGACCTGGGCCTCAGCGAAGCCCTTCGCAAGAGCATCGGGAGCGGCTCCTGCCATGACCGTGACGCGGGACCCACAGCAGAGCAAACACACTCGTTGTGAGGGCACGGGAGGCCTTCTGACAGCAGCCCCGCTTCCCTCAGCCGGGCCCCCGCCCTCAGTCGAACCCACCGGCGCCTGCTTTCGGAGTGCACTGAGCTCAACACCCGGCTCTCGGCGAGGTCGTGACGGCGACGCCGGCCTGCAGGCCAAACTCTCTGGGGGCGCCCTGAGCTGGGAGGCTCGCCCGAAACGGACGGGGGAAGCGCCGAGCCCCTGCCACGGGATTGCTTCAGGACGACGCATTGGCCCAGCCAGCCAAACTCCGTCCCGGGAAGAGAGAAGCGGCTCTGGCACCTAGAAGCACGGAGCAAGGCACCCAACCCTCAGCTCCTGGAACGCGCTTCCCGGAGGGGGCCCTTTCACCTCCCCATTCCCCGAAAGCACAACGCCTTCTCTCAGAGGCGGAGGAAGACGCGCACACGCTGCCGGCTTGGGCCTCCACTCCAGGGACCGGCGGGTGCCGCCAGCACGTCCGGGGCGACAGCGGGCTTCGCGGTGTCAAGGTTGACACACGCCCGGGCCTGGCACCCGAAGGAGACAGCTCCGCCCTGGATGCCGTGCAACACGGTGCTGCCGGGAAAACGTCCGCCCAGGGAAAGATGAGTGCGAAGAGAGAAGCGGTGAGGAGAGAGGAAGGGCGCGCTTCGTGAGGCACGACCTCGCGGGCTGTGGGGCCGGCTTCTCCCGGGCCGGCGCCTCACCTCCTACACGGGGAAGCGGTTTGCTGACGCGCCGGGGGTTGGACCCCCTGAGGTCAAGCCCCCCGACCTCCCTGTGCGAAACAGGGCAGGGTGGAATGCCATCCCCGTCCACGTCCACACACACACGTCGCTCCACGGAGAAGGATGCCTTCTCAACGCTTAGCCCGGAAACCTCGAGTGAGCACCACAGCCTTACCTCCGAGAAGCAAGCCTGAAGCCGAGCTCCCTTCCGCGAGCAGGCCTCTTTCGCCCGAGAGAAAGCTTGGCCGCGGCGGGGGTGGCGGAAGCCTCAGGGAGGCTGCGTGCCGGGCCTCAGGTCGGGCGCCGTCCTAGAAGGAGGCCCCTGACCTGGGCCTCAGCGAAGCCCTTTGCAAGGGCGTCGGGAGCGGCTTCTGCCACGACCGTGACGCGGGACCCACAGCAGAGCAAACACACTCGTTGTGAGGGCACGGGAGGCCTTCTGACAGCAGCCCCGCTTCCCTCAGCCGGGCGCCCGCCCTCAGTCGAACCCACCTGAGCCTGCGTTCGGAGTGCACCGAGCTGAACACCCGGCTCTCGGTGAGGACATGAAGGCGACGCCGGCCTTCTGGCCAAACTCTCTGGGGGCGCCCTGAGCTGGGAGGCTCGCCCGAAACGGACGGGGAAGCGCCGAGCCCCTGCCACTGGATTGCTTCAGGACGACGCATTGGCCCAGCCAGCCCCACTCCGTCCCGGGAAGAGAGAAGCGGCTCTGGCACCTAGAAGCACGGAGCAAGGCACCCAACCCTCAGCTCCTGGAACGCGCTTCCCGGAGGGGGCCCTTTCACCTCCCCATTCCCCAAAAGCACAACGCCTTCTCTCAGAGGCAGAGGAAGACGCGCACACGCTGCCGGCTTGGGCCTCCACTTCAGGGACCGGCGGGTGCCGCCAGCACGTCCGGGGCGCCAGCGGGCTTCGCGGTGTCAAGGTCGACACACGCCCGGGCCTGGCAACCGAAGGAGACAGCTCCGCCCTGGATGCCGTGCAACACGGTGCTGCCGGAAAACGTCCGCCCAGGGAAAGATGAGTGCGAAGAGAGAAGCGGTGAGGAGAGAGGAAGGGCGCGCTTCGTGAGGCACGACCTCGCGGGCTGTGGGGCCGGCCTCTCCCGGGCCGGCGCCTCACGTCCTACACGGGGAAGCGGTTTGCTGACGCCCCGGGGGTTGGACCCCCTGAGGTCAAGCCCCCCGACCTCCCTGTGCGAAACAAGGCAGGGTGGAATTCCATCCCCTTCCACGTCCACACACACGTCGCTCCACGGAGAAGGATGCCTTCTCAACGCTTAGCCCGTATACCTCGAGTGAGCACCACAGCCTTACCTCCGAGAAGCAAGCCTGAAGCCGAGCTCCCTTCCGCGAGCAGGCCTCTTTTGCCCGAGAGAAAGCTTGGCCGCGGCGGGGGTGGCGGAAGCCTCAGGGAGGCTGCGTGCCGGGCCTCAGGTCGGGGGCCGTCCTAGAAGGAGGCCCCCGACCTGGGCCTCAGCGAAACCCTTCGCAAGGGCGTCGGGAGCGGCTCGTGCCACGACCGTGACGCGGGACCCACAGCAGAGCAAACACACTCGTTTTGAGGGCACGGGAGGCCTTCTGACAGCAGCCCCGCTTCCCTCAGCCGGGCCCCCGCCCTCAGTCCAACCCACCGGAGCCTGTGTTCGGAGTGCACCGAGCTGAACACCCGGCTCTCGGCGAGGTCGTGACGGCGACGCCGGCCTGCAGGCCAAACTCTCTGGGGGCGCCCTGAGCTGGGAGGCTCGCCCGAAACGGACGGGGGAAGCGCCGAGCCCCTGCCACGGGATTGCTTCAGGACGACGCATTGGCCCAGCCAGCCCCACTCGGTCCCGGGAAGAGAGAAGCGGCTCTGGCACCTAGAAGCACGGAGCAAGGCACCTAACCCTCAGCTCCTGGAACGCGCTTCCCGGAGGGGGCCCTTTCACCTCCCCATTCCCCAAAAGCACAACGCCTTCTCTCAGAGGCGGAGGAAAATGCGCACACGCTGCCGGCTTGGGCCTCCACTTCAGGGACCGGCGGGTGCCGCCAGCACGTCTGGGGCGACAGCGGGCTTCGTGGTGTCAAGGTCGACACACGCCCGGGCCTGGCAACCGAAGGAGACAGCTCCACCCTGGATTCCGTGCAACACGGTGCTGCCGGGAAAACGTGCGCCCAGGGAAAGACGAGTGCGAAGAGAAGCGGGGAGGAGAGAGGAAGGGCGCGCTTCGTGAGGCACGAGCGCACGGGCTGTGGGGCCGGCTTCTCCCGGGCCGGCGCCTCACCTCCTACACGGGGAAGCGGTTTGCTGACGCGCCGGGGGTTGGACCCCCTGAGGTCAAGCCCCCCGACCTCCCTGTGCGAAACAGGGCAGGGTGGAATGCCATCCCCGTCCACGTCCACACACACACGTCGCTCCACGGAGAAGGATGCCTTCTCAACGCTTAGCCCGGAAACCTCGAGTGTGCACCACAGCCTTACCTCCGAGAAGCAAGCCTGAAGCCGAGCTCCCTTCCGCGAGCAGGCCTCTTCCGCCCGAGAGAAAGCTTGGCCGCGACTGGGGTGGCGGAAGCCTCAGGGAGGCTGCGTGCCGGGCCTCAGGTCGGGCGCCGTCCTAGAAGGAGGCCCCCGACCTGGGCCTCAGCGAAGCCCTTCGCAAGGGCGTCGGGAGCGGCTCCTGCCACGACCGTTACGCGGGACCCACAGCAGAGCAAACACACTCGTTGTGAGGGCACGGGAGGCCTTCTGACAGCAGCCCCCCTTCCCTCAGCTGGGCGCCCGCCCTCAGTCGAACCCACCGGAGCCTGCGTTCGGAGTGCACCGAGCTGAAGACCCGGCTCTCGGCGAGGTCGTGACGGCGACGCCGGCCTGCAGGCCAAACTCTCTGGGGGCGCCCTGAGCTGGGAGGCTCGCCCGAAACGGACGGGGGAAGCGCCGAGCCCCTGCCACGGGATTGCTTCAGGACGACGCATTGGCCCAGCCAGCCCCACTCCGTCCCGGGAAGAGAGAAGCGGCTCTGGCACCTAGAAGCACGGAGCAAGGCACCCAACCCTCAGCGCTTGGAACGCGGTTCCCGGAAAGGGCCCTTTCACCTCCCAATTCCCCGAAAGCACAACACCTTCTCTCAGAGGCGGAGGAAGACGCGCACACGCTGCCGGCTTGGGCCTCCACTCCAGGGATCGGCGGGTGCCGCCAGCACGTCAGGGACGACAGCGGGCTTCGCGGTGTCAAGGTCGACACACGCCCAGGCCTGGCAACCGAACGAGACAGCTCCGCCATGGATTCCGTGCAACACGTGCTGCCGGGAAAATGTCCGCCCAGGGAAAGATGAGTGCGAAGAGAGAAGCGGGGAGGAGAGAGGCAGGGCGCGCTTCGTGAGGCACGAGCTCGCGGCCTGTGGGGCCGGCCTCTCCCGGGCCGGCGCCTCACGTCCTATACGGGGAAGCGGTTTGCTGACGCGCCGGGGGTTGGACCCCCTGAGGTCAAGCCCCCCGACCTCCCTGTGCGAAACAGGGCAGGGTGGAATGCCATCCCCGTCCACGTCCACACACACGTCGCTCCACGGAGAAGGATGCCTTCTCAACGCTTAGCCCGGAAACCTCGAGTGAGCACCACAGCCTTACCTCCGAGAAGCAAGCCTGAAGCCGAGCTCCCTTCCGCGAGCAGGCCTCTTTCGCCAAGAGAGAAAGCTTGGCCACGGCGGGGGTGGCGGAAGCCTCAGGGAGGCTGCGTGCCGGGCCTCAGGTCGGGGGCCGTCCTAGAAGGAGGCCCCCGACCTGGGCCTCAGCGAAACCCTTCGCAAGGGCGTCGGGAGCGGCTCGTGCCACGACCGTGACGCGGGACCCACAGCAGAGCAAACACACTCGTTTTGAGGGCACGGGAGGCCTTCTGACAGCAGCCCCGCTTCCCTCAGCCGGGCCCCCGCCCTCAGTCCAACCCACCGGAGCCTGTGTTCGGAGTGCACCGAGCTGAACACCCGGCTCTCGGCGAGGTCGTGACGGCGACGCCGGCCTGCAGGCCAAACTCTCTGGGGGCGCCCTGAGCTGGGAGGCTCGCCCGAAACGGACGGGGGAAGCGCCGAGCCCCTGCCACGGGATTGCTTCAGGACGACGCATTGGCCCAGCCAGCCCCACTCGGTCCCGGGAAGAGAGAAGCGGCTCTGGCACCTAGAAGCACGGAGCAAGGCACCCAACCCTCAGCTCCTGGAACGCGCTTCCCGGAGGGGGCCCTTTCACCTCCCCATTCACCAAAAGCACAACGCCTTCTCTCAGAGGCGGAGGAAAATGCGCACACGCTGCCGGCTTGGGCCTCCACTTCAGGGACCGGCGGGTGCCGCCAGCACGTCTGGGGCGACAGCGGGCTTCGTGGTGTCAAGGTCGACACACGCCCGGGCCTGGCAACCAAAGGAGACAGCTCCACCCTGGATTCCGTGCAACACGGTGCTGCCGGGAAAACGTGCGCCCAGGGAAAGACGAGTGCGAAGAGAAGCGGGGAGGAGAGAGGAAGGGCGCGCTTCGTGAGGCACGAGCTCGCGGGCTGTGGGGCCGGCTTCTCCCGGGCCGGCGCCTCACCTCCTACACGGGGAAGCGGTTTGCTGACGCGCCGGGGGTTGGACCCCCTGAGGTCAAGCCCCCCGACCTCCCTGTGCGAAACAGGGCAGGGTGGAATGCCATCCCCGTCCACGTCCACACACACACGTCGCTCCACGGAGAAGGATGCCTTCTCAACGCTTAGCCCGGAAACCTCGAGTGTGCACCACAGCCTTACCTCCGAGAAGCAAGCCTGAAGCCGAGCTCCCTTCCGCGAGCAGGCCTCTTCCGCCCGAGAGAAAGCTTGGCCGCGACTGGGGTGGCGGAAGCCTCAGGGAGGCTGCGTGCCGGGCCTCAGGTCGGGCGCCGTCCTAGAAGGAGGCCCCCGACCTGGGCCTCAGCGAAGCCCTTCGCAAGGGCGTCGGGAGCGGCTCCTGCCACGACCGTTACGCGGGACCCACAGCAGAGCAAACACACTCGTTGTGAGGGCACGGGAGGCCTTCTGACAGCAGCGCCGCTTCCCTCAGCCGGGCGCCCGCCCTCAGTCGAACCCACCGGAGCCCGCGTTCGGAGTGCACCGAGCTGAACACCCGGCTCTCGGCGAGGTCGTGACGGCGACGCCGGCCTGCAGGCCAAACTCTCTGGGGGCGCCCTGAGCTGGGAGGCTCGCCCGAAACGGACGGGGGAAGCGCCGAGCCCCTGCCACGGGATTGCTTCAGGACGACGCATTGGCCCAGCCAGCCCCACTCGGTCCCGGGAAGAGAGAAGCGGCTCTGGCACCTAGAAGCACGGAGCAAGGCACCCAACCCTCAGCTCTTGGAACGCGGTTCCCGGAAAGGGCCCTTTCACCTCCCAATTCCCCGAAAGCACAACACCTTCTCTCAGAGGCGGAGGAAGACGCGCACACGCTGCCGGCTTGGGCCTCCACTCCAGGGACCGGCGGGTGCCGCCAGCACGTCAGGGACGACAGCGGGCTTCGCGGTGTCAAGGTCGACACACGCCCGGGCCTGGCAACCGAACGAGACAGCTCCGCCATGGATTCCGTGCAACACGTGCTGCCGGGAAAATGTCCGCCCAGGGAAAGATGAGTGCGAAGAGAGAAGCGGGGAGGAGAGAGGCAGGGCGCGCTTCGTGAGGCACGAGCTCGCGGCCTGTGGGGCCGGCCTCTCCCGGGCCGGCGCCTCACGTCCTATACGGGGAAGCGGTTTGCTGACGCGCCGGGGGTTGGACCCCCTGAGGTCAAGCCCCCCGACCTCCCTGTGCGAAACAGGGCAGGGTGGAATGCCATCCCCGTCCACGTCCACACACACGTCGCTCCACGGAGAAGGATGCCTTCTCAACGCTTAGCCCGGAAACCTCGAGTGAGCACCACAGCCTTACCTCCGAGAAGCAAGCCTGAAGCCGAGCTCCCTTCCGCGAGCAGGCCTCTTTCGCCAAGAGAGAAAGCTTGGCCACGGCGGGGGTGGCGGAAGCCTCAGGGAGGCTGCGTGCCGGGCCTCAGATCGGGGGCCGTCCTAGAAGGAGGCCCCCGACCTGGGCCTCAGCGAAGCCCTTCGCAAGGGCGTCGGGAGCGGCTCGTGCCACGACCGTGACACGGGACCCACAGCAGAGCAAACACACTCGTTGTGAGGGCACGGGAGGCCTTCTGACAGCAGCCCCGCTTCCCTCAGCCGGGCGCCCGCCCTCAGTCGAACCCACCTGAGCCTGCGTTCGGAGTGCACCGAGCTGAACACCCGGCTCTCGGTGAGGACGTGAAGGCGACGCCGGCCTTCTGGCCAAACTCTCTGGGGGCGCCCTGAGCTGGGAGGCTCGCCCGAAACGGACGGGGAAGCGCCGAGCCCCTGCCACTGGATTGCTTCAGGACGACGCATTGGCCCAGCCAGCCCCACTCCGTCCCGGGAAGAGAGAAGCGGCTCTGGCACCTAGAAGCACGGAGCAAGGCACCCAACCCTCAGCTCCTGGAACGCGCTTCCCGGAGGGGGCCCTTTCACCTCCCCATTCCCCAAAAGCACAACGCCTTCTCTCAGAGGCAGAGGAAGACGCGCACACGCTGCCGGCTTGGGCCTCCACTTCAGGGACCGGCGGGTGCCGCCAGCACGTCCGGGGCGCCAGCGGGCTTCGCGGTGTCAAGGTCGACACACGCCCGGGCCTGGCAACCGAAGGAGACAGCTCCGCCCTGGATGCCGTGCAACACGGTGCTGCCGGAAAACGTCCGCCCAGGGAAAGATGAGTGCGAAGAGAGAAGCGGTGAGGAGAGAGGAAGGGCGCGCTTCGTGAGGCACGACCTCGCGGGCTGTGGGGCCGGCCTCTCCCGGGCCGGCGCCTCACGTCCTACACGGGGAAGCGGTTTGCTGACGCCCCGGGGGTTGGACCCCCTGAGGTCAAGCCCCCCGACCTCCCTGTGCGAAACAAGGCAGGGTGGAATGCCATCCCCTTCCACGTCCACACACACGTCGCTCCACGGAGAAGGATGCCTTGTCAACGCTTAGCCCGTATACCTCGAGTGAGCACCACAGCCTTACCTCCGAGAAGCAAGCCTGAAGCCGAGCTCCCTTCCGCGAGCAGGCCTCTTTTGCCCGAGAGAAAGCTTGGCCGCGGCGGGGGTGGCGGAAGCCTCAGGGAGGCTGCGTGCCGGGCCTCAGGTCGGGGGCCGTCCTAGAAGGAGGCCCCCGACCTGGGCCTCAGCGAAACCCTTCGCAAGGGCGTCGGGAGCGGCTCGTGCCACGACCGTGACGCGGGACCCACAGCAGAGCAAACACACTCGTTTTGAGGGCACGGGAGGCCTTCTGACAGCAGCCCCGCTTCCCTCAGCCGGGCCCCCGCCCTCAGTCCAACCCACCGGAGCCTGTGTTCGGAGTGCACCGAGCTGAACACCCGGCTCTCGGCGAGGTCGTGACGGCGACGCCGGCCTGCAGGCCAAACTCTCTGGGGGCGCCCTGAGCTGGGAGGCTCGCCCGAAACGGACGGGGGAAGCGCCGAGCCCCTGCCACGGGATTGCTTCAGGACGACGCATTGGCCCAGCCAGCCCCACTCGGTCCCGGGAAGAGAGAAGCGGCTCTGGCACCTAGAAGCACGGAGCAAGGCACCTAACCCTCAGCTCCTGGAACGCACTTCCCGGAGGGGGCCCTTTCACCTCCCCATTCCCCAAAAGCAAAACGCCTTCTCTCAGAGGCGGAGGAAAATGCGCACACGCTGCCGGCTTGGGCCTCAACTTCAGGGACCGGCGGGTGCCGCCAGCACGTCTGGGGCGACAGCGGGCTTCGTGGTGTCAAGGTCGACACACGCCCGGGCCTGGCAACCGAAGGAGACAGCTCCACCCTGGATTCCGTGCAACACGGTGCTGCCGGGAAAACGTGCGCCCAGGGAAAGACGAGTGCGAAGAGAAGCGGGGAGGAGAGAGGAAGGGCGCGCTTCGTGAGGCACGAGCGCGCGGGCTGTGGGGCCGGCTTCTCCCGGGCCGGCGCCTCACCTCCTACACGGGGAAGCGGTTTGCTGACGCGCCGGGGGTTGGACCCCCTGAGGTCAAGCCCCCCGACCTCCCTGTGCGAAACAGGGCAGGGTGGAATGCCATCCCCGTCCACGTCCACACACACACGTCGCTCCACGGAGAAGGATGCCTTCTCAACGCTTAGCCCGGAAACCTCGAGTGTGCACCACAGCCTTACCTCCGAGAAGCAAGCCTGAAGCCGAGCTCCCTTCCGCGAGCAGGCCTCTTCCGCCCGAGAGAAAGCTTGGCCGCGACTGGGGTGGCGGAAGCCTCAGGGAGGCTGCGTGCCGGGCCTCAGGTCGGGCGCCGTCCTAGAAGGAGGCCCCCGACCTGGGCCTCAGCGAAGCCCTTCGCAAGGGCGTCGGGAGCGGCTCCTGCCACGACCGTTACGCGGGACCCACAGCAGAGCAAACACACTCGTTGTGAGGGCACGGGAGGCCTTCTGACAGCAGCCCCCCTTCCCTCAGCTGGGCGCCCGCCCTCAGTCGAACCCACCGGAGCCTGCGTTCGGAGTGCACCGAGCTGAAGACCCGGCTCTCGGCGAGGTCGTGACGGCGACGCCGGCCTGCAGGCCAAACTCTCTGGGGGCGCCCTGAGCTGGGAGGCTCGCCCGAAACGGACGGGGGAAGCGCCGAGCCCCTGCCACGGGATTGCTTCAGGACGACGCATTGGCCCAGCCAGCCCCACTCCGTCCCGGGAAGAGAGAAGCGGCTCTGGCACCTAGAAGCACGGAGCAAGGCACCCAACCCTCAGCGCTTGGAACGCGGTTCCCGGAAAGGGCCCTTTCACCTCCCAATTCCCCGAAAGCACAACACCTTCTCTCAGAGGCGGAGGAAGACGCGCACACGCTGCCGGCTTGGGCCTCCACTCCAGGGATCGGCGGGTGCCGCCAGCACGTCAGGGACGACAGCGGGCTTCGCGGTGTCAAGGTCGACACACGCCCAGGCCTGGCAACCGAACGAGACAGCTCCGCCATGGATTCCGTGCAACACGTGCTGCCGGGAAAATGTCCGCCCAGGGAAAGATGAGTGCGAAGAGAGAAGCGGGGAGGAGAGAGGCAGGGCGCGCTTCGTGAGGCACGAGCTCGCGGCCTGTGGGGCCGGCCTCTCCCGGGCCAGCGCCTCACGTCCTATACGGGGAAGCGGTTTGCTGACGCGCCGGGGGTTGGACCCCCTGAGGTCAAGCCCCCCGACCTCCCTGTGCGAAACAGGGCAGGGTGGAATGCCATCCCCGTCCACGTCCACACACACGTCGCTCCACGGAGAAGGATGCCTTCTCAACGCTTAGCCCGGAAACCTCGAGTGAGCACCACAGCCTTACCTCCGAGAAGCAAGCCTGAAGCCGAGCTCCCTTCCGCGAGCAGGCCTCTTTCGCCAAGAGAGAAAGCTTGGCCACGGCGGGGGTGGCGGCAGCCTCAGGGAGGCTGCGTGCCGGGCCTCAGATCGGGGGCCGTCCTAGAAGGAGGCCCCCGACCTGGGCCTCAGCGAAGCCCTTCGCAAGGGCGTCGGGAGCGGCTCGTGCCACGACCGTGACGCGGGACCCACAGCAGAGCAAACACACTCGTTGTGAGGGCATGGGAGGCCTTCTGACAGCAGCCCCGCTTCCCTCAGCCGGGCGCCCGCCCTCAGTCGAACCCACCGGAGCCTGCGTTCGTAGTGCACCGCGCTGAACACCCGGCTCTCGGCGAGGTCGAGACGGCGACGCCGGCCTGCCGGCCAAACTCTCTGGGGGCGCCCTGAGCTGGGAGGCTTGCCCGAAACGGACGGGGGAAGCGCCGAGCCCCTGCCACGGGATTGCTTCAGGACGACGCATTGGCCCAGCCAGCCCCACTCCGTCCCGGGAAGAGAGAAGCGGCTCTGGCACCTAGAAGCACGGAGCAAGGCACCCAACCCTCAGCTCTTGGAACGCGCTTCCCGGAGGGGGCCCTTTCACCTCCCCATTCCCCGAAAGCACAACGCCTTCTCTCAGAGGCGGAGGAAGATGCGCACACGCTGCCGGCTTCGGCCCCAATCCAGGGACCGGCGGGTGCCGCCAGCACGTCCGGGGCAACAGCGGGCTTCGTGGTGTCAAGGTCGACACACGCCCGGGCCTGGCAACCGAAGGAGACAGCTCCGCCCTGGATTCCGTGCAACACGGTGCTGCCGGGAAAACGTCCGCCCAGGGAAAGATGAGTGCGAAGAGAGAAGCGGGGAGGAGAGAGGAAGGGCGCGCTTCGTGAGGCACAAGCTCACGGGCTGTGGCCGGCCTCTCCCGGGCCGGCGCCTCACGTCCTACACGGGGAAGCGGTTTGCTGACGCGCCGGGGGTTGGACCCCCTGAGGTCAAGCCCCCCGACCTCCCTGTGCGAAACAGGGCAGAGTGGAATGCCATCCCCGTCCACGTCCACACACACGTCGCTCCACGGAGAAGGATGCCTTCTCAACGCTTAGCCCGGAAACCTCGAGTGAGCACCACAGCCTTACCTCCGAGAAGCAAGCCTGAAGCCGAGCTCCCTTCCGCGAGGAGGCCTCTTTCGCCAAGAGAGAAAGCTTGGCCGTGGCGGGGGTGGCGGAAGCCTCAGGGAGGCTGCGTGCCGGGCCTCAGGTCGGGGGCCGTCCTAGAAGGAGGCCCCCGACCTGGGCCTCAGCGAAGCCCTTCGCAAGGGCGTCGGGAGCGGCTCGTGCCACGACCGTGACGCGGGTCCCACAGCAGAGCAAACACACTCGTTGTGAGGGCACGGGAGGCCTTCTGACAGCAGCCCCGCTTCCCTCAGCCGGGCGCCCGCCCTCAGTCGAACCCACCGGAGCCTGCGTTCGTAGTGCACCGCGCTGAACACCCGGCTCTCGGCGAGGTCGTGACGGCGACGCCGGCCTGCCGGCCAAACTCTCTGGGGGCGCCCTGAGCTGGGAGGCTTGCCCGAAACGGACGGGGGAAGCGCCGAGCCCCTGCCACGGGATTGCTTCAGGACGACGCATTGGCCCAGCCAGCCCCACTCCGTCCCGGGAAGAGAGAAGCGGCTCTGGCACCTAGAAGCACGGAGCAAGGCACCCAACCCTCAGCTCTTGGAACGCGCTTCCCGGAGGGGGCCTTTTCACCTCCCCATTCCCCAAAAGCACAACACCTTCTCTCAGAGGCGGAGGAAGATGCGCACACGCTGCCGGCTTCGGCCCCAATCCAGGGACCGGCGGGTGCCGCCAGCACGTCCGGGGCAACAGCGGGCTTCGTGGTGTCAAGGTCGACACACGCCCGGGCCTGGCAACCGAAGGAGACAGCTCCGCCCTGGATTCCGTGCAACACGGTGCTGCCGGGAAAACGTCCGCCCAGGGAAAGATGAGTGCGAAGAGAGAAGCGGGGAGGAGAGAGGAAGGGCGCGCTTCGTGAGGCACGAGCTCGCGGGCTGTGGCCGGCCTCTCCCGGGCCGGCGCCTCACGTCCTACACGGGGAAGCGGTTTGCTGACGCGCCGGGGGTTGGACCCCCTGAGGTCAAGCCCCCCGACCTCCCTGTGCGAAACAGGGCAGGGTGGAATGCCATCCCCGTCCACGTCCACACACACGTCGCTCCACGGAGAAGGATGCCTTGTCAACGCTTAGCCCGGAAACCTCGAGTGAGCACCACAGCCTTACCTCCGAGAAGCAAGCCTGAAGCCGAGCTCCCTTCCGCGAGCAGGCCTCTTTCGCCAAGAGAGAAAGCTTGGCCGTGGCGGGGGTGGCGGAAGCCTCAGGGAGGCTGCGTGCCGGGCCTCAGGTCGGGGGCCGTCCTAGAAGGAGGCCCCCGACCTGGGCCTCAGCGAAGCCCTTCGCAAGGGCGTCGGGAGCGGCTCCTGCCACGACCGTGACGCGGGACCCACAGCCGAGCAAATACACTCGTTGTGAGGGCACGGGAGGCCTTCTGACAGCAGCCCCGCTTCCCTCAGCCGGGCGCCCGCCCTCAGTCGAACCCACCGGAGCCTGCTTTCGGAGTGCACCGAGCTGAACACCCGGCTCTCGGCGAGGTCGTGACGGCGACGCCGGCCTGCAGGCCAAACTCTCTGGGGGCGCCCTGAGCTGGGAGTCTCGCCTGAAACGGACGGGGGAAGCGCCGAGCCCCTGCCACGGGATTGCTTCAGGACGACGCATTGGGCCAGCCAGCCCCACTCCGTCCCGGGAAGAGAGAAGCGGCTCTGGCACCTAGAAGCACGGAGCAAGGCACCCAACCCTCAGCTCCTGGAACGCGCTTCCCGGAGGGGGCCCTTTCACCTCCCCATTCCCCGAAAGCACAACGCCTTCTCTCAGAGGCGGAGGAAGACGCGCACACACTGCCGGATTGGGCCTCCACTCCAGGGACCGGCGGGTGCCGCCAGCACGTCCGGGGCGACAGCGGGCTTCGCGGTGTCAAGGTCGACACACGCCCGGGCCTGGCACCCGAAGGAGAAAGCTCAGCCCTGGATGCCGTGCAACACGGTGCTGCCGGGAAAACGTCCGCCCAGGGAAAGATGAGTGCGAAGAGAGAAGCGGGGAGGAGAGAGGCAGGGCGCACTTCGTGAGGCACGAGCTCGCGGGCTGTGGGGCCGGCCTCTCTCGGGCCGGCGCCTCACGTCCTACACGGGGAAGCGGTTTGCTGACGCGCCGGGGGTTGGACCCCCTGAGGTCAAGCCCCCCGACCTCCCTGTGCGAAACAAGGCAGGGTGGAATGCCATCCCCTTCCACGTCCACACACACGTCGCTCCATGGAGAAGGATGCCTTCGCAACGCTTAGCCCGGAAACCTCGAGTGAGCACGACAGCCTTACCTCCGAGAAGCAAGCCTGAAGCCGAGCTCCCTTCCGCAAGCAGGCCTCTTTCGCCCAGAGAGAAAGCTTGGCCGCGGCGGGGGTGGCGGAAGCCTCAGGGAGGCTGCGTGCTGGGCCTCAGGTCGGGGGCCGTCCTAGAAGGAGTGCCCCGACCTGGACCTCAGCGAAGCCCTTCGCAAGGGCGTCGGGAGCGGCTCCTGCCACGACCGTGACGCGGGACCCACAGCAGAGCAAACACACTCGTTGTGAGGGCACGGGAGGCCTTCTGACAGCAGCCCCGCTTCCCTCAGCCGGGCGCCCGCCCTCAGTCGAACCCACCGGAGCCTGCGTTCGGAGTGCACCGAGCTGAACACCCGGCTCTCGGCGAGGTCGTGACGGCGACGCCGGCCTGCCGGCCAAACTCTCTGGCGGCGCCCTGAGCTGGGAGGCTCGCCCGAAACGGACGGGGGAAGCGCCGAGCCCCTGCCACGGGATTGCTTCAGGACGACGCATTGGCCCAGCCAGCCCCACTCCGTCCCGGGAAGAGAGAAGCGGCTCTGGCACCTAGAAGCACGGAGCAAGGCACCCAACCCTCAGCTCTTGGAACGCGCTTCCCGGCGGGGGCCTTTTCACCTCCCAATTCCCCGAACACAACTCCTTCTCTCAGAGGCGGAGGAAGATGCGCACACGCTGCCGGCTTCGGCCTCCAATCCAGGGACCGGCGGGTGCCGCCAGCACGTCCGGGGCAACAGCGGGCTTCGTGGTGTCAAGGTCGACACACGCCCGGGCCTGGCAACCGAAGGAGACAGCTCCGCCCTGGATTCCGTGCAACACGGTGCTGCCGGGAAAACGTCCGCCCAGGGAAAGATGAGTGCGAAGAGAGAAGCGGGGAGGAGAGAGGAAGGGCGCGCTTCGTGAGGCACGAGCTCGCGGGCTGTGGCCGGCCTCTCCCGGGCCGTCGCCTAACGTCCTACACGGGGAAGCGGTTTGCTGACGCGCCGGGGGTTGGACCCCCTGAGGTCAAGCCCCTCGACCTCCCTGTGCGAAACAGGGCAGGGTGGAATGCCATCCCCTTCCACGTCCACACACACGTCGCTCCACGGAGAAGGATGCCTTCGCAACGCTTAGCCCGGAAACCTCGAGTGAGCACGACAGCCTTACCTCCGAGAAGCAAGACTGAAGCCGAGCTCCCTTCCGCAAGCAGGCCTCTTTCGCCCAGAGAGAAAGCTTGGCCGCGGCGGGGGTGGCGGAAGCCTCAGGGAGGCTGCGTGCCGGGCCTCAGGTCGGGGGCCGTCCTAAAAGGAGGCCCCCGACGTGGACCTCAGCGAAGCCCTTCGCAAGGGCGTCGGGAGCGGCTCGTGCCACGACCGTGACGCGGGACACACAGCAGAGCAAACACACTCGTTGTGAGGGCACGGGAGGCCTTCTGACAGCAGCCCCGCTTCCCTCAGCCGGGCGCCCGCCCTCAGTCGAACCCACCGGAGCCTGCGTTCGGAGTGCACCGAGCTGAAGACCCGGCTCTCGGCGAGGTCGTGACGGCGACGCCGGCCTGCAGGCCAAACTCTCTGGGGGTGCCCTGAGCTGGGAGGCTCGCCCGAAACGGACAGGGGAAGCGCCGAGGCCCTGCCACGGGATTGCTTCAGGACGACGCATTGGCCCAGCCAGCCCCACTCGGTCCCGGGAAGAGAGAAGCGGCTCTGGAACCTAGAAGCACGGAGCAAGGCACCCAACCCTCAGCTACTGGAACGCGCTTCCCGGAGGGGGCCCTTTCACCTCCCCATTCCCCGAAAGCACAAAGCCTTCTCTCAGAGGCGGAGGAAGACGCGCACACGCTGCCGGGTTGGGCCTCCACTCCAGGGACCGCCGGGTGCCGCCAGCACGTCCGGGGCGACAGCGGGCTTCGCGGTGTCAAGGTCGACACACGCCCGGGCCTGGCAAACGAAGGAGACAGCTCCGCCCTGGATTCCGTGCAACCCGGTGCTGCCGGGAAAACGTCCGCCCAGGGAAAGATGAGTGCGAAGAGAGAAGCGGGGAGGAGAGAGGCAGGGCGCGCTTCGTGAGGCACGAGCGCCCGGGCTGTGTGGCCGGTGTCTCCCGGGCCGGCGCATCACGTCCTACACGGGGAAGCGGTTTGCTGATGCGCCGGGGGTTGGACACCCTGCGGTCAAGCCCCCCGACCTCCCTGTGCGAAACAGGGCAGGGTGGAATGCCATCCCCGTCCACGTCCACACACACGTCGCTCCACGGAGAAGGATGCCTTCTCAACGCTTAGCACGGAAACCTCGAGTGAGCACCACAGCCTTACCTCCGAGAAGCAAGCCTGAAGCCGAGCTCCCTTCCGCGAGCAGGCCTCTTTCGCCCGAGAGAAAGCTTGGCCGCGGCGGGGGTGCGGAAGCCTCAGGGAGGCTGCGTGCCGGGCCTCAGGTCGGGGGCCGTCCTAGAAGAAGGCCCCGACCTGGGCCTCAGCGAAGCCCTTTGCAAGGGCGTCGGGAGCGGCTCCTGCCACGACCGTTACGCGGGACCCACAGCAGAGCAAACACACTCCTTGTGAGGGCACGGGAGGCCTTCTGACAGCAGCCCCGCTTCCATCAGCCGGGCGCCCGCCGTCAGTCGAACCCACCGGAGCCTGCGTTCGGAGTGCACCGAGCTCAACACCCGGCTCTCGGCGAGGTCGTGACGGCGACGCCGGCCTGCAGGCCAAACTCTCTGGGGGCGCCCTGAGCTGGGAGGCTCGCCCGAAACGGGCGGGGGAAGCGCCGAGCCCCTGCCACGGGAGTGCTTCAGGACGACGCATTGGCCCAGCCAGCCCCACTCCGTCCCGGGAAGAGAGAAGCGGCTCTGGCACCTAGAAGCACGGAGCAAGTCACCCAACCCTCAGCTCTTGGAACGCGCTTCCCGGAGGGGGCCCTTTCACCTCCCCATTCCCTGAAAGCACAACGCCTTCTCTCAGAGGCGGAGGAAGACGCGCACACGCTGCCGGCTTGGGCCTCCACTCCAGGGACCGGCGGGTGCCGCCAGCACGTCCGGGGCGACAGCGGGCTTCGTGGTGTCAAGGTCGACACACGCCCGGGCCTGGCACCCAAAGGAGAAAGCTCAGCCCTGGATGCCGTGCAACACGGTGCTGCCGGGAAAACGTCCGCCCAGGGAAAGATGAGTGCGAAGAGAGAAGCGGGGAGGAGAGAGGCAGGGCGCGCTTCGTGAGGCACGAGCGCCCGGGCTGTGGGGCCGGCCTCTCCCGGGCCGGCGCCTCATGTCCTACACGGGGAAGCGGTTTGCTGACGCGCCGGGGGTTGGACCCCCTGAGGTCAAGCCCCCCGACCTCCCTGTGCGAAACAGGGCAGGGTGGAATGCCAACCCCGTCCACGTCCACACACACGTCGCTCCACGGAGAAGGATGCCTTCTCAACGCTTAGCCCGGAAACCTCGAGTGAGCACCCCAGCCTTACCTCCGAGAAGCAAGCCTGAAGCCGAGCTCCCTTCCGCAAGCAGGCCTCTTTCGCCCAGAGAGAAAGCTTGGCCGCGGCGGGGGTGGCGGCAGCCTCAGGGAGGCTGCGTGCCAGGCCTCAGATCGGGGGCCGTCCTAGAAGGAGGCCCCCGACCTGGGCTTCAGCGAAGCCCTTCGCAAGGGCATCGGGAGCGGCTCGTGCCACGACCGTGACGCGGGACCCACAGCAGAGCAAACACACTCGTTGTGAGGGCACGGGAGGCCTTCTGACAGCAGCCCCGCATCCCTCAGCCGGGCGTCCGCCCTCAGTCGAACCCACCGGCGCCTGCGTTCGGAGTGCACCGAGCTGAAGACCCGGCTCTCGGCGAGGACATGACGGCGACGCCGGCCTGCAGGCCAAACTCTCTGGGGGCGCCCTGAGCTGGGAGGCTCGTCCGAAACGGGCGGGGGAAGCGCCGAGCCCCTGCCACGGGATTGCTTCAGGACGACGCATTGGCCCAGCCAGCCAAACTCCGTCCCGGGAAGAGAGAATCGGCTCTGGCACCTAGAAGCACGGAGCAAGGCACCCAACCCTCAGCTCCTGGAACGCGCTTCCCGGAGGGGGCCCTTTCACCTCCCCATTCCCCGAAAGCACAACGCCTTCTCTCAGAGGCGGAGGAAGACGCGCACACGCTGCCGGCTTGGGCCTCCACTCCAGGGACCGGCGGGTGCCGCCAGCACGTCCGGGGCGACAGCGGGCTTCGCGGTGTCAAGGTTGACACACGCCCGGGCCTGGCACCCGAAGGAGACAGCTCCGCCCTGGATGCCGTGCAACACGGTGCTGCCGGGAAAACGTCCGCCCAGGGAAAGATGAGTGCGAAGAGAGAAGCGGGGAGGAGAGAGGAAGGGCGCGCTTCGTGAGGCACGAGCGCGCGGGCTGTGGGGCCGGCTTCTCCCGGGCCGGCGCCTCACCTCCTACACGGGGAAGCGGTTTGCTGACGCGCCGGGGGTTGGACCCCCTGAGGTCAAGCCCCCCGACCTCCCTGTGCGAAACAGGGCAGGGTGGAATGCCATCCCCGTCCACGTCCACACACACACGTCGCTCCACGGAGAAGGATGCCTTCTCAACGCTTAGCCCGGAAACCTCGAGTGAGCACCACAGCCTTACCTCCGAGAAGCAAGCCTGAAGCCGAGCTCCCTTCCGCAAGCAGGCCTCTTTCGCCCAGAGAGAAAGCTTGGCCGCGGCGGGGGTGGCGGAAGCCTCAGGGAGGCTGCGTGCCGGGCCTCAGGTCGGGCGCCGTCCTAGAAGGAGGCCCCCGACCTGGGCCTCAGCGAAGCCCTTCGCAAGGGCGTCGGGAGCGGCTTCTGCCACGACCGTGACGCGGGACCCACAGCAGAGCAAACACACTCGTTGTGAGGGCACGGGAGGCCTTCTGACAGCAGCCCCGCTTCCCTCAGCCGGGCGCCCGCCCTCAGTTGAACCCACCGGAGCCTGCGTTCGGAGTGCACCGAGCTCAACACCCGGCTCTCGGTGAGGACGTGAAGGCGACGCCAGCCTGCCGGCCAAACTCTCTGGGGGAGCCCTGAGCTGGGAGGCTCGCCCGAAACGGACGGGGGAAGCGCCGAGCCCCTGCCACGGGATTGCTTCAGGACAACGCATTGGCCCAGCCAGTCCCACTCAGTCCCGGGAAGAGAGAAGCGGCTCTGGCACCTAGAAGCACGGAGCAAGGCACCCAACCCTCAGCTCCTGGAACGCGCTTCCCGGAGGGGGCCCTTTCACCTCCCCATTCCCCAAAAGCACAACACCTTCTCTCAGAGGCAGAGGAAGACGCGCACACGCTGCCGGCTTGGGCCTCCACTTCAGGGACCGGCGGGTGCCGCCAGCACATCCGGGGCGCCAGCGGGCTTCGCGGTGTCAAGGTCGACACACGCCCGGGCCTGGCAACCAACGGAGACAGCTCCGCCCTGGATTCCGTGCAACACGGTGCTGCCGGAAAACGTCCGCCCAGGGAAAGATGAGTGCGAAGAGAGAAGCGGGGAGGAGAGAGGCAGGGCGCGCTTCGTGAGGCACGACCTCGCGTGCTGTGGGGCCGGCCTCTCCCGGGCCGGCGCATCACGTCCTACACGGGGAAGCGGTTTGCTGACGCGCCGGGGGTTGGACCCCCTGAGGTCAAGCCCCCCGACCTCCCTGTGCGAAACAAGGCAGGGTGGAATGCCATCCCCTTCCACGTCCACACACACGTCGCTCCACGGAGAAGGATGCCTTGTCAACGCTTAGCCCGTATACCTCGAGTGAGCACCACAGCCTTACCTCCGAGAAGCAAGCCTGAAGCCGAGCTCCCTTCCGCGAGCAGGCCTCTTTTGCCCGAGAGAAAGCTTGGCCGCGGCGGGGGTGGCGGAAGCCTCAGGGAGGCTGCGTGCCGGGCCTCAGGTCGGGGGCCGTCCTAGAAGGAGGCCCCCGACCTGGGCCTCAGCGAAACCCTTCGCAAGGGCGTCGGGAGCGGCTCGTGCCACGACCGTGACGCGGGACCCACAGCAGAGCAAACACACTCGTTTTGAGGGCACGGGAGGCCTTCTGACAGCAGCCCCGCTTCCCTCAGCCGGGCCCCCGCCCTCAGTCCAACCCACCGGAGCCTGTGTTCGGAGTGCACCGAGCTGAACACCCGGCTCTCGGCGAGGTCGTGACGGCGACGCCGGCCTGCAGGCCAAACTCTCTGGGGGCGCCCTGAGCTGGGAGGCTCGCCCGAAACGGACGGGGGAAGCGCCGAGCCCCTGCCACGGGATTGCTTCAGGACGACGCATTGGCCCAGCCAGCCCCACTCGGTCCCGGGAAGAGAGAAGCGGCTCTGGCACCTAGAAGCACGGAGCAAGGCACCTAACCCTCAGCTCCTGGAACGCGCTTCCCGGAGGGGGCCCTTTCACCTCCCCATTCCCCAAAAGCAAAACGCCTTCTCTCAGAGGCGGAGGAAAATGCGCACACGCTGCCGGCTTGGGCCTCAACTTCAGGGACCGGCGGGTGCCGCCAGCACGTCTGGGGCGACAGCGGGCTTCGTGGTGTCAAGGTCGACACACGCCCGGGCCTGGCAACCGAAGGAGACAGCTCCACCCTGGATTCCGTGCAACACGGTGCTGCCGGGAAAACGTGCGCCCAGGGAAAGACGAGTGCGAAGAGAAGCGGGGAGGAGAGAGGAAGGGCGCGCTTCGTGAGGCACGAGCGCGCGGGCTGTGGGGCCGGCTTCTCCCGGGCCGGCGCCTCACCTCCTACACGGGGAAGCGGTTTGCTGACGCGCCGGGGGTTGGACCCCCTGAGGTCAAGCCCCCCGACCTCCCTGTGCGAAACAGGGCAGGGTGGAATGCCATCCCCGTCCACGTCCACACACACACGTCGCTCCACGGAGAAGGATGCCTTCTCAACGCTTAGCCCGGAAACCTCGAGTGTGCACCACAGCCTTACCTCCGAGAAGCAAGCCTGAAGCCGAGCTCCCTTCCGCGAGCAGGCCTCTTCCGCCCGAGAGAAAGCTTGGCCGCGACTGGGGTGGCGGAAGCCTCAGGGAGGCTGCGTGCCGGGCCTCAGGTCGGGCGCCGTCCTAGAAGGAGGCCCCCGACCTGGGCCTCAGCGAAGCCCTTCGCAAGGGCGTCGGGAGCGGCTCCTGCCACGACCGTTACGCGGGACCCACAGCAGAGCAAACACACTCGTTGTGAGGGCACGGGAGGCCTTCTGACAGCAGCCCCCCTTCCCTCAGCTGGGCGCCCGCCCTCAGTCGAACCCACCGGAGCCTGCGTTCGGAGTGCACCGAGCTGAAGACCCGGCTCTCGGCGAGGTCGTGACGGCGACGCCGGCCTGCAGGCCAAACTCTCTGGGGGCGCCCTGAGCTGGGAGGCTCGCCCGAAACGGACGGGGGAAGCGCCGAGCCCCTGCCACGGGATTGCTTCAGGACGACGCATTGGCCCAGCCAGCCCCACTCCGTCCCGGGAAGAGAGAAGCGGCTCTGGCACCTAGAAGCACGGAGCAAGGCACCCAACCCTCAGCGCTTGGAACGCGGTTCCCGGAAAGGGCCCTTTCACCTCCCAATTCCCCGAAAGCACAACACCTTCTCTCAGAGGCGGAGGAAGACGCGCACACGCTGCCGGCTTGGGCCTCCACTCCAGGGATCGGCGGGTGCCGCCAGCACGTCAGGGACGACAGCGGGCTTCGCGGTGTCAAGGTCGACACACGCCCAGGCCTGGCAACCGAACGAGACAGCTCCGCCATGGATTCCGTGCAACACGTGCTGCCGGGAAAATGTCCGCCCAGGGAAAGATGAGTGCGAAGAGAGAAGCGGGGAGGAGAGAGGCAGGGCGCGCTTCGTGAGGCACGAGCTCGCGGCCTGTGGGGCCGGCCTCTCCCGGGCCAGCGCCTCACGTCCTATACGGGGAAGCGGTTTGCTGACGCGCCGGGGGTTGGACCCCCTGAGGTCAAGCCCCCCGACCTCCCTGTGCGAAACAGGGCAGGGTGGAATGCCATCCCCGTCCACGTCCACACACACGTCGCTCCACGGAGAAGGATGCCTTCTCAACGCTTAGCCCGGAAACCTCGAGTGAGCACCACAGCCTTACCTCCGAGAAGCAAGCCTGAAGCCGAGCTCCCTTCCGCGAGCAGGCCTCTTTCGCCAAGAGAGAAAGCTTGGCCACGGCGGGGGTGGCGGCAGCCTCAGGGAGGCTGCGTGCCGGGCCTCAGATCGGGGGCCGTCCTAGAAGGAGGCCCCCGACCTGGGCCTCAGCGAAGCCCTTCGCAAGGGCGTCGGGAGCGGCTCGTGCCACGACCGTGACGCGGGACCCACAGCAGAGCAAACACACTCGTTGTGAGGGCATGGGAGGCCTTCTGACAGCAGCCCCGCTTCCCTCAGCCGGGCGCCCGCCCTCAGTCGAACCCACCGGAGCCTGCGTTCGTAGTGCACCGCGCTGAACACCCGGCTCTCGGCGAGGTCGAGACGGCGACGCCGGCCTGCCGGCCAAACTCTCTGGGGGCGCCCTGAGCTGGGAGGCTTGCCCGAAACGGACGGGGGAAGCGCCGAGCCCCTGCCACGGGATTGCTTCAGGACGACGCATTGGCCCAGCCAGCCCCACTCCGTCCCGGGAAGAGAGAAGCGGCTCTGGCACCTAGAAGCACGGAGCAAGGCACCCAACCCTCAGCTCTTGGAACGCGCTTCCCGGAGGGGGCCCTTTCACCTCCCCATTCCCCGAAAGCACAACGCCTTCTCTCAGAGGCGGAGGAAGATGCGCACACGCTGCCGGCTTCGGCCCCAATCCAGGGACCGGCGGGTGCCGCCAGCACGTCCGGGGCAACAGCGGGCTTCGTGGTGTCAAGGTCGACACACGCCCGGGCCTGGCAACCGAAGGAGACAGCTCCGCCCTGGATTCCGTGCAACACGGTGCTGCCGGGAAAACGTCCGCCCAGGGAAAGATGAGTGCGAAGAGAGAAGCGGGGAGGAGAGAGGAAGGGCGCGCTTCGTGAGGCACAAGCTCACGGGCTGTGGCCGGCCTCTCCCGGGCCGGCGCCTCACGTCCTACACGGGGAAGCGGTTTGCTGACGCGCCGGGGGTTGGACCCCCTGAGGTCAAGCCCCCCGACCTCCCTGTGCGAAACAGGGCAGAGTGGAATGCCATCCCCGTCCACGTCCACACACACGTCGCTCCACGGAGAAGGATGCCTTCTCAACGCTTAGCCCGGAAACCTCGAGTGAGCACCACAGCCTTACCTCCGAGAAGCAAGCCTGAAGCCGAGCTCCCTTCCGCGAGGAGGCCTCTTTCGCCAAGAGAGAAAGCTTGGCCGTGGCGGGGGTGGCGGAAGCCTCAGGGAGGCTGCGTGCCGGGCCTCAGGTCGGGGGCCGTCCTAGAAGGAGGCCCCCGACCTGGGCCTCAGCGAAGCCCTTCGCAAGGGCGTCGGGAGCGGCTCGTGCCACGACCGTGACGCGGGTCCCACAGCAGAGCAAACACACTCGTTGTGAGGGCACGGGAGGCCTTCTGACAGCAGCCCCGCTTCCCTCAGCCGGGCGCCCGCCCTCAGTCGAACCCACCGGAGCCTGCGTTCGTAGTGCACCGCGCTGAACACCCGGCTCTCGGCGAGGTCGTGACGGCGACGCCGGCCTGCCGGCCAAACTCTCTGGGGGCGCCCTGAGCTGGGAGGCTTGCCCGAAACGGACGGGGGAAGCGCCGAGCCCCTGCCACGGGATTGCTTCAGGACGACGCATTGGCCCAGCCAGCCCCACTCCGTCCCGGGAAGAGAGAAGCGGCTCTGGCACCTAGAAGCACGGAGCAAGGCACCCAACCCTCAGCTCTTGGAACGCGCTTCCCGGAGGGGGCCTTTTCACCTCCCCATTCCCCAAAAGCACAACACCTTCTCTCAGAGGCGGAGGAAGATGCGCACACGCTGCCGGCTTCGGCCCCAATCCAGGGACCGGCGGGTGCCGCCAGCACGTCCGGGGCAACAGCGGGCTTCGTGGTGTCAAGGTCGACACACGCCCGGGCCTGGCAACCGAAGGAGACAGCTCCGCCCTGGATTCCGTGCAACACGGTGCTGCCGGGAAAACGTCCGCCCAGGGAAAGATGAGTGCGAAGAGAGAAGCGGGGAGGAGAGAGGAAGGGCGCGCTTCGTGAGGCACGAGCTCGCGGGCTGTGGCCGGCCTCTCCCGGGCCGGCGCCTCACGTCCTACACGGGGAAGCGGTTTGCTGACGCGCCGGGGGTTGGACCCCCTGAGGTCAAGCCCCCCGACCTCCCTGTGCGAAACAGGGCAGGGTGGAATGCCATCCCCGTCCACGTCCACACACACGTCGCTCCACGGAGAAGGATGCCTTGTCAACGCTTAGCCCGGAAACCTCGAGTGAGCACCACAGCCTTACCTCCGAGAAGCAAGCCTGAAGCCGAGCTCCCTTCCGCGAGCAGGCCTCTTTCGCCAAGAGAGAAAGCTTGGCCGTGGCGGGGGTGGCGGAAGCCTCAGGGAGGCTGCGTGCCGGGCCTCAGGTCGGGGGCCGTCCTAGAAGGAGGCCCCCGACCTGGGCCTCAGCGAAGCCCTTCGCAAGGGCGTCGGGAGCGGCTCCTGCCACGACCGTGACGCGGGACCCACAGCCGAGCAAATACACTCGTTGTGAGGGCACGGGAGGCCTTCTGACAGCAGCCCCGCTTCCCTCAGCCGGGCGCCCGCCCTCAGTCGAACCCACCGGAGCCTGCTTTCGGAGTGCACCGAGCTGAACACCCGGCTCTCGGCGAGGTCGTGACGGCGACGCCGGCCTGCAGGCCAAACTCTCTGGGGGCGCCCTGAACTGGGAGTCTCGCCTGAAACGGACGGGGGAAGCGCCGAGCCCCTGCCACGGGATTGCTTCAGGACGACGCATTGGGCCAGCCAGCCCCACTCCGTCCCGGGAAGAGAGAAGCGGCTCTGGCACCTAGAAGCACGGAGCAAGGCACCCAACCCTCAGCTCCTGGAACGCGCTTCCCGGAGGGGGCCCTTTCACCTCCCCATTCCCCGAAAGCACAACGCCTTCTCTCAGAGGCGGAGGAAGACGCGCACACACTGCCGGATTGGGCCTCCACTCCAGGGACCGGCGGGTGCCGCCAGCACGTCCGGGGCGACAGCGGGCTTCGCGGTGTCAAGGTCGACACACGCCCGGGCCTGGCACCCGAAGGAGAAAGCTCAGCCCTGGATGCCGTGCAACACGGTGCTGCCGGGAAAACGTCCGCCCAGGGAAAGATGAGTGCGAAGAGAGAAGCGGGGAGGAGAGAGGCAGGGCGCACTTCGTGAGGCACGAGCTCGCGGGCTGTGGGGCCGGCCTCTCTCGGGCCGGCGCCTCACGTCCTACACGGGGAAGCGGTTTGCTGACGCGCCGGGGGTTGGACCCCCTGAGGTCAAGCCCCCCGACCTCCCTGTGCGAAACAAGGCAGGGTGGAATGCCATCCCCTTCCACGTCCACACACACGTCGCTCCACGGAGAAGGATGCCTTCGCAACGCTTAGCCCGGAAACCTCGAGTGAGCACGACAGCCTTACCTCCGAGAAGCAAGCCTGAAGCCGAGCTCCCTTCCGCAAGCAGGCCTCTTTCGCCCAGAGAGAAAGCTTGGCCGCGGCGGGGGTGGCGGAAGCCTCAGGGAGGCTGCGTGCTGGGCCTCAGGTCGGGGGCCGTCCTAGAAGGAGTGCCCCGACCTGGACCTCAGCGAAGCCCTTCGCAAGGGCGTCGGGAGCGGCTCCTGCCACGACCGTGACGCGGGACCCACAGCAGAGCAAACACACTCGTTGTGAGGGCACGGGAGGCCTTCTGACAGCAGCCCCGCTTCCCTCAGCCGGGCGCCCGCCCTCAGTCGAACCCACCGGAGCCTGCGTTCGGAGTGCACCGAGCTGAACACCCGGCTCTCGGCGAGGTCGTGACGGCGACGCCGGCCTGCCGGCCAAACTCTCTGGCGGCGCCCTGAGCTGGGAGGCTCGCCCGAAACGGACGGGGGAAGCGCCGAGCCCCTGCCACGGGATTGCTTCAGGACGACGCATTGGCCCAGCCAGCCCCACTCCGTCCCGGGAAGAGAGAAGCGGCTCTGGCACCTAGAAGCACGGAGCAAGGCACCCAACCCTCAGCTCTTGGAACGCGCTTCCCGGCGGGGGCCTTTTCACCTCCCAATTCCCCGAAAGCACAACTCCTTCTCTCAGAGGCGGAGGAAGATGCGCACACGCTGCCGGCTTCGGCCTCCAATCCAGGGACCGGCGGGTGCCGCCAGCACGTCCGGGGCAACAGCGGGCTTCGTGGTGTCAAGGTCGACACACGCCCGGGCCTGGCAACCGAAGGAGACAGCTCCGCCCTGGATTCCGTGCAACACGGTGCTGCCGGGAAAACGTCCGCCCAGGGAAAGATGAGTGCGAAGAGAGAAGCGGGGAGGAGAGAGGAAGGGCGCGCTTCGTGAGGCACGAGCTCGCGGGCTGTGGCCGGCCTCTCCCGGGCCGTCGCCTCACGTCCTACACGGGGAAGCGGTTTGCTGACGCGCCGGGGGTTGGACCCCCTGAGGTCAAGCCCCTCGACCTCCCTGTGCGAAACAGGGCAGGGTGGAATGCCATCCCCTTCCACGTCCACACACACGTCGCTCCACGGAGAAGGATGCCTTCGCAACGCTTAGCCCGGAAACCTCGAGTGAGCACGACAGCCTTACCTCCGAGAAGCAAGACTGAAGCCGAGCTCCCTTCCGCAAGCAGGCCTCTTTCGCCCAGAGAGAAAGCTTGGCCGCGGCGGGGGTGGCGGAAGCCTCAGGGAGGCTGCGTGCCGGGCCTCAGGTCGGGGGCCGTCCTAAAAGGAGGCCCCCGACGTGGACCTCAGCGAAGCCCTTCGCAAGGGCGTCGGGAGCGGCTCGTGCCACGACCGTGACGCGGGACACACAGCAGAGCAAACACACTCGTTGTGAGGGCACGGGAGGCCTTCTGACAGCAGCCCCGCTTCCCTCAGCCGGGCGCCCGCCCTCAGTCGAACCCACCGGAGCCTGCGTTCGGAGTGCACCGAGCTGAAGACCCGGCTCTCGGCGAGGTCGTGACGGCGACGCCGGCCTGCAGGCCAAACTCTCTGGGGGTGCCCTGAGCTGGGAGGCTCGCCCGAAACGGACAGGGGAAGCGCCGAGGCCCTGCCACGGGATTGCTTCAGGACGACGCATTGGCCCAGCCAGCCCCACTCGGTCCCGGGAAGAGAGAAGCGGCTCTGGAACCTAGAAGCACGGAGCAAGGCACCCAACCCTCAGCTACTGGAACGCGCTTCCCGGAGGGGGCCCTTTCACCTCCCCATTCCCCGAAAGCACAAAGCCTTCTCTCAGAGGCGGAGGAAGACGCGCACACGCTGCCGGGTTGGGCCTCCACTCCAGGGACCGCCGGGTGCCGCCAGCACTTCCGGGGCGACAGCGGGCTTCGCGGTGTCAAGGTCGACACACGCCCGGGCCTGGCAAACGAAGGAGACAGCTCCGCCCTGGATTCCGTGCAACCCGGTGCTGCCGGGAAAACGTCCGCCCAGGGAAAGATGAGTGCGAAGAGAGAAGCGGGGAGGAGAGAGGCAGGGCGCGCTTCGTGAGGCACGAGCGCCCGGGCTGTGTGGCCGGTGTCTCCCGGGCCGGCGCATCACGTCCTACACGGGGAAGCGGTTTGCTGATGCGCCGGGGGTTGGACACCCTGCGGTCAAGCCCCCCGACCTCCCTGTGCGAAACAGGGCAGGGTGGAATGCCATCCCCGTCCACGTCCACACACACGTCGCTCCACGGAGAAGGATGCCTTCTCAACGCTTAGCACGGAAACCTCGAGTGAGCACCACAGCCTTACCTCCGAGAAGCAAGCCTGAAGCCGAGCTCCCTTCCGCGAGCAGGCCTCTTTCGCCCGAGAGAAAGCTTGGCCGCGGCGGGGGTGCGGAAGCCTCAGGGAGGCTGCGTGCCGGGCCTCAGGTCGGGGGCCGTCCTAGAAGAAGGCCCCGACCTGGGCCTCAGCGAAGCCCTTTGCAAGGGCGTCGGGAGCGGCTCCTGCCACGACCGTTACGCGGGACCCACAGCAGAGCAAACACACTCCTTGTGAGGGCACGGGAGGCCTTCTGACAGCAGCCCCGCTTCCATCAGCCGGGCGCCCGCCGTCAGTCGAACCCACCGGAGCCTGCGTTCGGAGTGCACCGAGCTCAACACCCGGCTCTCGGCGAGGTCGTGACGGCGACGCCGGCCTGCAGGCCAAACTCTCTGGGGGCGCCCTGAGCTGGGAGGCTCGCCCGAAACGGGCGGGGGAAGCGCCGAGCCCCTGCCACGGGAGTGCTTCAGGACGACGCATTGGCCCAGCCAGCCCCACTCCGTCCCGGGAAGAGAGAAGCGGCTCTGGCACCTAGAAGCACGGAGCAAGGCACCCAACCCTCAGCTCCTGGAACGCGCTTCCCGGAGGGGGCCCTTTCACCTCCCCATTCCCCAAAAGCACAACGCCTTCTCTCAGAGGCAGAGGAAGACGCGCACACGCTGCCGGCTTGGGCCTCCACTTCAGGGACCGGCGGGTGCCGCCAGCACGTCCGGGGCGCCAGCGGGCTTCGCGGTGTCAAGGTCGACACACGCCCGGGCCTGGCAACCGAAGGAGACAGCTCCGCCCTGGATGCCGTGCAACACGGTGCTGCCGGAAAACGTCCGCCCAGGGAAAGATGAGTGCGAAGAGAGAAGCGGTGAGGAGAGAGGAAGGGCGCGCTTCGTGAGGCACGACCTCGCGGGCTGTGGGGCCGGCCTCTCCCGGGCCGGCGCCTCACGTCCTACACGGGGAAGCGGTTTGCTGACGCCCCGGGGGTTGGACCCCCTGAGGTCAAGCCCCCCGACCTCCCTGTGCGAAACAAGGCAGGGTGGAATTCCATCCCCTTCCACGTCCACACACACGTCGCTCCACGGAGAAGGATGCCTTCTCAACGCTTAGCCCGTATACCTCGAGTGAGCACCACAGCCTTACCTCCGAGAAGCAAGCCTGAAGCCGAGCTCCCTTCCGCGAGCAGGCCTCTTTTGCCCGAGAGAAAGCTTGGCCGCGGCGGGGGTGGCGGAAGCCTCAGGGAGGCTGCGTGCCGGGCCTCAGGTCGGGGGCCGTCCTAGAAGGAGGCCCCCGACCTGGGCCTCAGCGAAACCCTTCGCAAGGGCGTCGGGAGCGGCTCGTGCCACGACCGTGACGCGGGACCCACAGCAGAGCAAACACACTCGTTTTGAGGGCACGGGAGGCCTTCTGACAGCAGCCCCGCTTCCCTCAGCCGGGCCCCCGCCCTCAGTCCAACCCACCGGAGCCTGTGTTCGGAGTGCACCGAGCTGAACACCCGGCTCTCGGCGAGGTCGTGACGGCGACGCCGGCCTGCAGGCCAAACTCTCTGGGGGCGCCCTGAGCTGGGAGGCTCGCCCGAAACGGACGGGGGAAGCGCCGAGCCCCTGCCACGGGATTGCTTCAGGACGACGCATTGGCCCAGCCAGCCCCACTCGGTCCCGGGAAGAGAGAAGCGGCTCTGGCACCTAGAAGCACGGAGCAAGGCACCTAACCCTCAGCTCCTGGAACGCGCTTCCCGGAGGGGGCCCTTTCACCTCCCCATTCCCCAAAAGCACAACGCCTTCTCTCAGAGGCGGAGGAAAATGCGCACACGCTGCCGGCTTGGGCCTCCACTTCAGGGACCGGCGGGTGCCGCCAGCACGTCTGGGGCGACAGCGGGCTTCGTGGTGTCAAGGTCGACACACGCCCGGGCCTGGCAACCGAAGGAGACAGCTCCACCCTGGATTCCGTGCAACACGGTGCTGCCGGGAAAACGTGCGCCCAGGGAAAGACGAGTGCGAAGAGAAGCGGGGAGGAGAGAGGAAGGGCGCGCTTCGTGAGGCACGAGCGCACGGGCTGTGGGGCCGGCTTCTCCCGGGCCGGCGCCTCACCTCCTACACGGGGAAGCGGTTTGCTGACGCGCCGGGGGTTGGACCCCCTGAGGTCAAGCCCCCCGACCTCCCTGTGCGAAACAGGGCAGGGTGGAATGCCATCCCCGTCCACGTCCACACACACACGTCGCTCCACGGAGAAGGATGCCTTCTCAACGCTTAGCCCGGAAACCTCGAGTGTGCACCACAGCCTTACCTCCGAGAAGCAAGCCTGAAGCCGAGCTCCCTTCCGCGAGCAGGCCTCTTCCGCCCGAGAGAAAGCTTGGCCGCGACTGGGGTGGCGGAAGCCTCAGGGAGGCTGCGTGCCGGGCCTCAGGTCGGGCGCCGTCCTAGAAGGAGGCCCCCGACCTGGGCCTCAGCGAAGCCCTTCGCAAGGGCGTCGGGAGCGGCTCCTGCCACGACCGTTACGCGGGACCCACAGCAGAGCAAACACACTCGTTGTGAGGGCACGGGAGGCCTTCTGACAGCAGCCCCCCTTCCCTCAGCTGGGCGCCCGCCCTCAGTCGAACCCACCGGAGCCTGCGTTCGGAGTGCACCGAGCTGAAGACCCGGCTCTCGGCGAGGTCGTGACGGCGACGCCGGCCTGCAGGCCAAACTCTCTGGGGGCGCCCTGAGCTGGGAGGCTCGCCCGAAACGGACGGGGGAAGCGCCGAGCCCCTGCCACGGGATTGCTTCAGGACGACGCATTGGCCCAGCCAGCCCCACTCCGTCCCGGGAAGAGAGAAGCGGCTCTGGCACCTAGAAGCACGGAGCAAGGCACCCAACCCTCAGCGCTTGGAACGCGGTTCCCGGAAAGGGCCCTTTCACCTCCCAATTCCCCGAAAGCACAACACCTTCTCTCAGAGGCGGAGGAAGACGCGCACACGCTGCCGGCTTGGGCCTCCACTCCAGGGATCGGCGGGTGCCGCCAGCACGTCAGGGACGACAGCGGGCTTCGCGGTGTCAAGGTCGACACACGCCCAGGCCTGGCAACCGAACGAGACAGCTCCGCCATGGATTCCGTGCAACACGTGCTGCCGGGAAAATGTCCGCCCAGGGAAAGATGAGTGCGAAGAGAGAAGCGGGGAGGAGAGAGGCAGGGCGCGCTTCGTGAGGCACGAGCTCGCGGCCTGTGGGGCCGGCCTCTCCCGGGCCGGCGCCTCACGTCCTATACGGGGAAGCGGTTTGCTGACGCGCCGGGGGTTGGACCCCCTGAGGTCAAGCCCCCCGACCTCCCTGTGCGAAACAGGGCAGGGTGGAATGCCATCCCCGTCCACGTCCACACACACGTCGCTCCACGGAGAAGGATGCCTTCTCAACGCTTAGCCCGGAAACCTCGAGTGAGCACCACAGCCTTACCTCCGAGAAGCAAGCCTGAAGCCGAGCTCCCTTCCGCGAGCAGGCCTCTTTCGCCAAGAGAGAAAGCTTGGCCACGGCGGGGGTGGCGGAAGCCTCAGGGAGGCTGCGTGCCGGGCCTCAGGTCGGGGGCCGTCCTAGAAGGAGGCCCCCGACCTGGGCCTCAGCGAAACCCTTCGCAAGGGCGTCGGGAGCGGCTCGTGCCACGACCGTGACGCGGGACCCACAGCAGAGCAAACACACTCGTTTTGAGGGCACGGGAGGCCTTCTGACAGCAGCCCCGCTTCCCTCAGCCGGGCCCCCGCCCTCAGTCCAACCCACCGGAGCCTGTGTTCGGAGTGCACCGAGCTGAACACCCGGCTCTCGGCGAGGTCGTGACGGCGACGCCGGCCTGCAGGCCAAACTCTCTGGGGGCGCCCTGAGCTGGGAGGCTCGCCCGAAACGGACGGGGGAAGCGCCGAGCCCCTGCCACGGGATTGCTTCAGGACGACGCATTGGCCCAGCCAGCCCCACTCGGTCCCGGGAAGAGAGAAGCGGCTCTGGCACCTAGAAGCACGGAGCAAGGCACCCAACCCTCAGCTCCTGGAACGCGCTTCCCGGAGGGGGCCCTTTCACCTCCCCATTCACCAAAAGCACAACGCCTTCTCTCAGAGGCGGAGGAAAATGCGCACACGCTGCCGGCTTGGGCCTCCACTTCAGGGACCGGCGGGTGCCGCCAGCACGTCTGGGGCGACAGCGGGCTTCGTGGTGTCAAGGTCGACACACGCCCGGGCCTGGCAACCAAAGGAGACAGCTCCACCCTGGATTCCGTGCAACACGGTGCTGCCGGGAAAACGTGCGCCCAGGGAAAGACGAGTGCGAAGAGAAGCGGGGAGGAGAGAGGAAGGGCGCGCTTCGTGAGGCACGAGCTCGCGGGCTGTGGGGCCGGCTTCTCCCGGGCCGGCGCCTCACCTCCTACACGGGGAAGCGGTTTGCTGACGCGCCGGGGGTTGGACCCCCTGAGGTCAAGCCCCCCGACCTCCCTGTGCGAAACAGGGCAGGGTGGAATGCCATCCCCGTCCACGTCCACACACACACGTCGCTCCACGGAGAAGGATGCCTTCTCAACGCTTAGCCCGGAAACCTCGAGTGTGCACCACAGCCTTACCTCCGAGAAGCAAGCCTGAAGCCGAGCTCCCTTCCGCGAGCAGGCCTCTTCCGCCCGAGAGAAAGCTTGGCCGCGACTGGGGTGGCGGAAGCCTCAGGGAGGCTGCGTGCCGGGCCTCAGGTCGGGCGCCGTCCTAGAAGGAGGCCCCCGACCTGGGCCTCAGCGAAGCCCTTCGCAAGGGCGTCGGGAGCGGCTCCTGCCACGACCGTTACGCGGGACCCACAGCAGAGCAAACACACTCGTTGTGAGGGCACGGGAGGCCTTCTGACAGCAGCGCCGCTTCCCTCAGCCGGGCGCCCGCCCTCAGTCGAACCCACCGGAGCCCGCGTTCGGAGTGCACCGAGCTGAACACCCGGCTCTCGGCGAGGTCGTGACGGCGACGCCGGCCTGCAGGCCAAACTCTCTGGGGGCGCCCTGAGCTGGGAGGCTCGCCCGAAACGGACGGGGGAAGCGCCGAGCCCCTGCCACGGGATTGCTTCAGGACGACGCATTGGCCCAGCCAGCCCCACTCGGTCCCGGGAAGAGAGAAGCGGCTCTGGCACCTAGAAGCACGGAGCAAGGCACCCAACCCTCAGCTCTTGGAACGCGGTTCCCGGAAAGGGCCCTTTCACCTCCCAATTCCCCGAAAGCACAACACCTTCTCTCAGAGGCGGAGGAAGACGCGCACACGCTGCCGGCTTGGGCCTCCACTCCAGGGACCGGCGGGTGCCGCCAGCACGTCAGGGACGACAGCGGGCTTCGCGGTGTCAAGGTCGACACACGCCCGGGCCTGGCAACCGAACGAGACAGCTCCGCCATGGATTCCGTGCAACACGTGCTGCCGGGAAAATGTCCGCCCAGGGAAAGATGAGTGCGAAGAGAGAAGCGGGGAGGAGAGAGGCAGGGCGCGCTTCGTGAGGCACGAGCTCGCGGGCTGTGGGGCCGGCCTCTCCCGGGCCGGCGCCTCACGTCCTATACGGGGAAGCGGTTTGCTGACGCGCCGGGGGTTGGACCCCCTGAGGTCAAGCCCCCCGACCTCCCTGTGCGAAACAGGGCAGGGTGGAATGCCATCCCCGTCCACGTCCACACACACGTCGCTCCACGGAGAAGGATGCCTTCTCAACGCTTAGCCCGGAAACCTCGAGTGAGCACCACAGCCTTACCTCCGAGAAGCAAGCCTGAAGCCGAGCTCCCTTCCGCGAGCAGGCCTCTTTCGCCAAGAGAGAAAGCTTGGCCACGGCGGGGGTGGCGGAAGCCTCAGGGAGGCTGCGTGCCGGGCCTCAGATCGGGGGCCGTCCTAGAAGGAGGCCCCCGACCTGGGCCTCAGCGAAGCCCTTCGCAAGGGCGTCGGGAGCGGCTCGTGCCACGACCGTGACACGGGACCCACAGCAGAGCAAACACACTCGTTGTGAGGGCACGGGAGGCCTTCTGACAGCAGCCCCGCTTCCCTCAGCCGGGCGCCCGCCCTCAGTCGAACCCACCTGAGCCTGCGTTCGGAGTGCACCGAGCTGAACACCCGGCTCTCGGTGAGGACGTGAAGGCGACGCCGGCCTTCTGGCCAAACTCTCTGGGGGCGCCCTGAGCTGGGAGGCTCGCCCGAAACGGACGGGGAAGCGCCGAGCCCCTGCCACTGGATTGCTTCAGGACGACGCATTGGCCCAGCCAGCCCCACTCCGTCCCGGGAAGAGAGAAGCGGCTCTGGCACCTAGAAGCACGGAGCAAGGCACCCAACCCTCAGCTCCTGGAACGCGCTTCCCGGAGGGGGCCCTTTCACCTCCCCATTCCCCAAAAGCACAACGCCTTCTCTCAGAGGCAGAGGAAGACGCGCACACGCTGCCGGCTTGGGCCTCCACTTCAGGGACCGGCGGGTGCCGCCAGCACGTCCGGGGCGCCAGCGGGCTTCGCGGTGTCAAGGTCGACACACGCCCGGGCCTGGCAACCGAAGGAGACAGCTCCGCCCTGGATGCCGTGCAACACGGTGCTGCCGGAAAACGTCCGCCCAGGGAAAGATGAGTGCGAAGAGAGAAGCGGTGAGGAGAGAGGAAGGGCGCGCTTCGTGAGGCACGACCTCGCGGGCTGTGGGGCCGGCCTCTCCCGGGCCGGCGCCTCACGTCCTACACGGGGAAGCGGTTTGCTGACGCCCCGGGGGTTGGACCCCCTGAGGTCAAGCCCCCCGACCTCCCTGTGCGAAACAAGGCAGGGTGGAATGCCATCCCCTTCCACGTCCACACACACGTCGCTCCACGGAGAAGGATGCCTTGTCAACGCTTAGCCCGTATACCTCGAGTGAGCACCACAGCCTTACCTCCGAGAAGCAAGCCTGAAGCCGAGCTCCCTTCCGCGAGCAGGCCTCTTTTGCCCGAGAGAAAGCTTGGCCGCGGCGGGGGTGGCGGAAGCCTCAGGGAGGCTGCGTGCCGGGCCTCAGGTCGGGGGCCGTCCTAGAAGGAGGCCCCCGACCTGGGCCTCAGCGAAACCCTTCGCAAGGGCGTCGGGAGCGGCTCGTGCCACGACCGTGACGCGGGACCCACAGCAGAGCAAACACACTCGTTTTGAGGGCACGGGAGGCCTTCTGACAGCAGCCCCGCTTCCCTCAGCCGGGCCCCCGCCCTCAGTCCAACCCACCGGAGCCTGTGTTCGGAGTGCACCGAGCTGAACACCCGGCTCTCGGCGAGGTCGTGACGGCGACGCCGGCCTGCAGGCCAAACTCTCTGGGGGCGCCCTGAGCTGGGAGGCTCGCCCGAAACGGACGGGGGAAGCGCCGAGCCCCTGCCACGGGATTGCTTCAGGACGACGCATTGGCCCAGCCAGCCCCACTCCGTCCCGGGAAGAGAGAAGCGGCTCTGGCACCTAGAAGCACGGAGCAAGGCACCTAACCCTCAGCTCCTGGAACGCGCTTCCCGGAGGGGGCCCTTTCACCTCCCCATTCCCCAAAAGCAAAACGCCTTCTCTCAGAGGCGGAGGAAAATGCGCACACGCTGCCGGCTTGGGCCTCAACTTCAGGGACCGGCGGGTGCCGCCAGCACGTCTGGGGCGACAGCGGGCTTCGTGGTGTCAAGGTCGACACACGCCCGGGCCTGGCAACCGAAGGAGACAGCTCCACCCTGGATTCCGTGCAACACGGTGCTGCCGGGAAAACGTGCGCCCAGGGAAAGACGAGTGCGAAGAGAAGCGGGGAGGAGAGAGGAAGGGCGCGCTTCGTGAGGCACGAGCGCGCGGGCTGTGGGGCCGGCTTCTCCCGGGCCGGCGCCTCACCTCCTACACGGGGAAGCGGTTTGCTGACGCGCCGGGGGTTGGACCCCCTGAGGTCAAGCCCCCCGACCTCCCTGTGCGAAACAGGGCAGGGTGGAATGCCATCCCCGTCCACGTCCACACACACACGTCGCTCCACGGAGAAGGATGCCTTCTCAACGCTTAGCCCGGAAACCTCGAGTGTGCACCACAGCCTTACCTCCGAGAAGCAAGCCTGAAGCCGAGCTCCCTTCCGCGAGCAGGCCTCTTCCGCCCGAGAGAAAGCTTGGCCGCGACTGGGGTGGCGGAAGCCTCAGGGAGGCTGCGTGCCGGGCCTCAGGTCGGGCGCCGTCCTAGAAGGAGGCCCCCGACCTGGGCCTCAGCGAAGCCCTTCGCAAGGGCGTCGGGAGCGGCTCCTGCCACGACCGTTACGCGGGACCCACAGCAGAGCAAACACACTCGTTGTGAGGGCACGGGAGGCCTTCTGACAGCAGCCCCCCTTCCCTCAGCTGGGCGCCCGCCCTCAGTCGAACCCACCGGAGCCTGCGTTCGGAGTGCACCGAGCTGAAGACCCGGCTCTCGGCGAGGTCGTGACGGCGACGCCGGCCTGCAGGCCAAACTCTCTGGGGGCGCCCTGAGCTGGGAGGCTCGCCCGAAACGGACGGGGGAAGCGCCGAGCCCCTGCCACGGGATTGCTTCAGGACGACGCATTGGCCCAGCCAGCCCCACTCCGTCCCGGGAAGAGAGAAGCGGCTCTGGCACCTAGAAGCACGGAGCAAGGCACCCAACCCTCAGCGCTTGGAACGCGGTTCCCGGAAAGGGCCCTTTCACCTCCCAATTCCCCGAAAGCACAACACCTTCTCTCAGAGGCGGAGGAAGACGCGCACACGCTGCCGGCTTGGGCCTCCACTCCAGGGATCGGCGGGTGCCGCCAGCACGTCAGGGACGACAGCGGGCTTCGCGGTGTCAAGGTCGACACACGCCCAGGCCTGGCAACCGAACGAGACAGCTCCGCCATGGATTCCGTGCAACACGTGCTGCCGGGAAAATGTCCGCCCAGGGAAAGATGAGTGCGAAGAGAGAAGCGGGGAGGAGAGAGGCAGGGCGCGCTTCGTGAGGCACGAGCTCGCGGCCTGTGGGGCCGGCCTCTCCCGGGCCAGCGCCTCACGTCCTATACGGGGAAGCGGTTTGCTGACGCGCCGGGGGTTGGACCCCCTGAGGTCAAGCCCCCCGACCTCCCTGTGCGAAACAGGGCAGGGTGGAATGCCATCCCCGTCCACGTCCACACACACGTCGCTCCACGGAGAAGGATGCCTTCTCAACGCTTAGCCCGGAAACCTCGAGTGAGCACCACAGCCTTACCTCCGAGAAGCAAGCCTGAAGCCGAGCTCCCTTCCGCGAGCAGGCCTCTTTCGCCAAGAGAGAAAGCTTGGCCACGGCGGGGGTGGCGGCAGCCTCAGGGAGGCTGCGTGCCGGGCCTCAGATCGGGGGCCGTCCTAGAAGGAGGCCCCCGACCTGGGCCTCAGCGAAGCCCTTCGCAAGGGCGTCGGGAGCGGCTCGTGCCACGACCGTGACGCGGGACCCACAGCAGAGCAAACACACTCGTTGTGAGGGCATGGGAGGCCTTCTGACAGCAGCCCCGCTTCCCTCAGCCGGGCGCCCGCCCTCAGTCGAACCCACCGGAGCCTGCGTTCGTAGTGCACCGCGCTGAACACCCGGCTCTCGGCGAGGTCGAGACGGCGACGCCGGCCTGCCGGCCAAACTCTCTGGGGGCGCCCTGAGCTGGGAGGCTTGCCCGAAACGGACGGGGGAAGCGCCGAGCCCCTGCCACGGGATTGCTTCAGGACGACGCATTGGCCCAGCCAGCCCCACTCCGTCCCGGGAAGAGAGAAGCGGCTCTGGCACCTAGAAGCACGGAGCAAGGCACCCAACCCTCAGCTCTTGGAACGCGCTTCCCGGAGGGGGCCCTTTCACCTCCCCATTCCCCGAAAGCACAACGCCTTCTCTCAGAGGCGGAGGAAGATGCGCACACGCTGCCGGCTTCGGCCCCAATCCAGGGACCGGCGGGTGCCGCCAGCACGTCCGGGGCAACAGCGGGCTTCGTGGTGTCAAGGTCGACACACGCCCGGGCCTGGCAACCGAAGGAGACAGCTCCGCCCTGGATTCCGTGCAACACGGTGCTGCCGGGAAAACGTCCGCCCAGGGAAAGATGAGTGCGAAGAGAGAAGCGGGGAGGAGAGAGGAAGGGCGCGCTTCGTGAGGCACAAGCTCACGGGCTGTGGCCGGCCTCTCCCGGGCCGGCGCCTCACGTCCTACACGGGGAAGCGGTTTGCTGACGCGCCGGGGGTTGGACCCCCTGAGGTCAAGCCCCCCGACCTCCCTGTGCGAAACAGGGCAGAGTGGAATGCCATCCCCGTCCACGTCCACACACACGTCGCTCCACGGAGAAGGATGCCTTCTCAACGCTTAGCCCGGAAACCTCGAGTGAGCACCACAGCCTTACCTCCGAGAAGCAAGCCTGAAGCCGAGCTCCCTTCCGCGAGGAGGCCTCTTTCGCCAAGAGAGAAAGCTTGGCCGTGGCGGGGGTGGCGGAAGCCTCAGGGAGGCTGCGTGCCGGGCCTCAGGTCGGGGGCCGTCCTAGAAGGAGGCCCCCGACCTGGGCCTCAGCGAAGCCCTTCGCAAGGGCGTCGGGAGCGGCTCGTGCCACGACCGTGACGCGGGTCCCACAGCAGAGCAAACACACTCGTTGTGAGGGCACGGGAGGCCTTCTGACAGCAGCCCCGCTTCCCTCAGCCGGGCGCCCGCCCTCAGTCGAACCCACCGGAGCCTGCGTTCGTAGTGCACCGCGCTGAACACCCGGCTCTCGGCGAGGTCGTGACGGCGACGCCGGCCTGCCGGCCAAACTCTCTGGGGGCGCCCTGAGCTGGGAGGCTTGCCCGAAACGGACGGGGGAAGCGCCGAGCCCCTGCCACGGGATTGCTTCAGGACGACGCATTGGCCCAGCCAGCCCCACTCCGTCCCGGGAAGAGAGAAGCGGCTCTGGCACCTAGAAGCACGGAGCAAGGCACCCAACCCTCAGCTCTTGGAACGCGCTTCCCGGAGGGGGCCTTTTCACCTCCCCATTCCCCAAAAGCACAACACCTTCTCTCAGAGGCGGAGGAAGATGCGCACACGCTGCCGGCTTCGGCCCCAATCCAGGGACCGGCGGGTGCCGCCAGCACGTCCGGGGCAACAGCGGGCTTCGTGGTGTCAAGGTCGACACACGCCCGGGCCTGGCAACCGAAGGAGACAGCTCCGCCCTGGATTCCGTGCAACACGGTGCTGCCGGGAAAACGTCCGCCCAGGGAAAGATGAGTGCGAAGAGAGAAGCGGGGAGGAGAGAGGAAGGGCGCGCTTCGTGAGGCACGAGCTCGCGGGCTGTGGCCGGCCTCTCCCGGGCCGGCGCCTCACGTCCTACACGGGGAAGCGGTTTGCTGACGCGCCGGGGGTTGGACCCCCTGAGGTCAAGCCCCCCGACCTCCCTGTGCGAAACAGGGCAGGGTGGAATGCCATCCCCGTCCACGTCCACACACACGTCGCTCCACGGAGAAGGATGCCTTGTCAACGCTTAGCCCGGAAACCTCGAGTGAGCACCACAGCCTTACCTCCGAGAAGCAAGCCTGAAGCCGAGCTCCCTTCCGCGAGCAGGCCTCTTTCGCCAAGAGAGAAAGCTTGGCCGTGGCGGGGGTGGCGGAAGCCTCAGGGAGGCTGCGTGCCGGGCCTCAGGTCGGGGGCCGTCCTAGAAGGAGGCCCCCGACCTGGGCCTCAGCGAAGCCCTTCGCAAGGGCGTCGGGAGCGGCTCCTGCCACGACCGTGACGCGGGACCCACAGCCGAGCAAATACACTCGTTGTGAGGGCACGGGAGGCCTTCTGACAGCAGCCCCGCTTCCCTCAGCCGGGCGCCCGCCCTCAGTCGAACCCACCGGAGCCTGCTTTCGGAGTGCACCGAGCTGAACACCCGGCTCTCGGCGAGGTCGTGACGGCGACGCCGGCCTGCAGGCCAAACTCTCTGGGGGCGCCCTGAGCTGGGAGTCTCGCCTGAAACGGACGGGGGAAGCGCCGAGCCCCTGCCACGGGATTGCTTCAGGACGACGCATTGGGCCAGCCAGCCCCACTCCGTCCCGGGAAGAGAGAAGCGGCTCTGGCACCTAGAAGCACGGAGCAAGGCACCCAACCCTCAGCTCCTGGAACGCGCTTCCCGGAGGGGGCCCTTTCACCTCCCCATTCCCCGAAAGCACAACGCCTTCTCTCAGAGGCGGAGGAAGACGCGCACACACTGCCGGATTGGGCCTCCACTCCAGGGACCGGCGGGTGCCGCCAGCACGTCCGGGGCGACAGCGGGCTTCGCGGTGTCAAGGTCGACACACGCCCGGGCCTGGCACCCGAAGGAGAAAGCTCAGCCCTGGATGCCGTGCAACACGGTGCTGCCGGGAAAACGTCCGCCCAGGGAAAGATGAGTGCGAAGAGAGAAGCGGGGAGGAGAGAGGCAGGGCGCACTTCGTGAGGCACGAGCTCGCGGGCTGTGGGGCCGGCCTCTCTCGGGCCGGCGCCTCACGTCCTACACGGGGAAGCGGTTTGCTGACGCGCCGGGGGTTGGACCCCCTGAGGTCAAGCCCCCCGACCTCCCTGTGCGAAACAAGGCAGGGTGGAATGCCATCCCCTTCCACGTCCACACACACGTCGCTCCATGGAGAAGGATGCCTTCGCAACGCTTAGCCCGGAAACCTCGAGTGAGCACGACAGCCTTACCTCCGAGAAGCAAGCCTGAAGCCGAGCTCCCTTCCGCAAGCAGGCCTCTTTCGCCCAGAGAGAAAGCTTGGCCGCGGCGGGGGTGGCGGAAGCCTCAGGGAGGCTGCGTGCTGGGCCTCAGGTCGGGGGCCGTCCTAGAAGGAGTGCCCCGACCTGGACCTCAGCGAAGCCCTTCGCAAGGGCGTCGGGAGCGGCTCCTGCCACGACCGTGACGCGGGACCCACAGCAGAGCAAACACACTCGTTGTGAGGGCACGGGAGGCCTTCTGACAGCAGCCCCGCTTCCCTCAGCCGGGCGCCCGCCCTCAGTCGAACCCACCGGAGCCTGCGTTCGGAGTGCACCGAGCTGAACACCCGGCTCTCGGCGAGGTCGTGACGGCGACGCCGGCCTGCCGGCCAAACTCTCTGGCGGCGCCCTGAGCTGGGAGGCTCGCCCGAAACGGACGGGGGAAGCGCCGAGCCCCTGCCACGGGATTGCTTCAGGACGACGCATTGGCCCAGCCAGCCCCACTCCGTCCCGGGAAGAGAGAAGCGGCTCTGGCACCTAGAAGCACGGAGCAAGGCACCCAACCCTCAGCTCTTGGAACGCGCTTCCCGGCGGGGGCCTTTTCACCTCCCAATTCCCCGAACACAACTCCTTCTCTCAGAGGCGGAGGAAGATGCGCACACGCTGCCGGCTTCGGCCTCCAATCCAGGGACCGGCGGGTGCCGCCAGCACGTCCGGGGCAACAGCGGGCTTCGTGGTGTCAAGGTCGACACACGCCCGGGCCTGGCAACCGAAGGAGACAGCTCCGCCCTGGATTCCGTGCAACACGGTGCTGCCGGGAAAACGTCCGCCCAGGGAAAGATGAGTGCGAAGAGAGAAGCGGGGAGGAGAGAGGAAGGGCGCGCTTCGTGAGGCACGAGCTCGCGGGCTGTGGCCGGCCTCTCCCGGGCCGTCGCCTAACGTCCTACACGGGGAAGCGGTTTGCTGACGCGCCGGGGGTTGGACCCCCTGAGGTCAAGCCCCTCGACCTCCCTGTGCGAAACAGGGCAGGGTGGAATGCCATCCCCTTCCACGTCCACACACACGTCGCTCCACGGAGAAGGATGCCTTCGCAACGCTTAGCCCGGAAACCTCGAGTGAGCACGACAGCCTTACCTCCGAGAAGCAAGACTGAAGCCGAGCTCCCTTCCGCAAGCAGGCCTCTTTCGCCCAGAGAGAAAGCTTGGCCGCGGCGGGGGTGGCGGAAGCCTCAGGGAGGCTGCGTGCCGGGCCTCAGGTCGGGGGCCGTCCTAAAAGGAGGCCCCCGACGTGGACCTCAGCGAAGCCCTTCGCAAGGGCGTCGGGAGCGGCTCGTGCCACGACCGTGACGCGGGACACACAGCAGAGCAAACACACTCGTTGTGAGGGCACGGGAGGCCTTCTGACAGCAGCCCCGCTTCCCTCAGCCGGGCGCCCGCCCTCAGTCGAACCCACCGGAGCCTGCGTTCGGAGTGCACCGAGCTGAAGACCCGGCTCTCGGCGAGGTCGTGACGGCGACGCCGGCCTGCAGGCCAAACTCTCTGGGGGTGCCCTGAGCTGGGAGGCTCGCCCGAAACGGACAGGGGAAGCGCCGAGGCCCTGCCACGGGATTGCTTCAGGACGACGCATTGGCCCAGCCAGCCCCACTCGGTCCCGGGAAGAGAGAAGCGGCTCTGGAACCTAGAAGCACGGAGCAAGGCACCCAACCCTCAGCTACTGGAACGCGCTTCCCGGAGGGGGCCCTTTCACCTCCCCATTCCCCGAAAGCACAAAGCCTTCTCTCAGAGGCGGAGGAAGACGCGCACACGCTGCCGGGTTGGGCCTCCACTCCAGGGACCGCCGGGTGCCGCCAGCACGTCCGGGGCGACAGCGGGCTTCGCGGTGTCAAGGTCGACACACGCCCGGGCCTGGCAAACGAAGGAGACAGCTCCGCCCTGGATTCCGTGCAACCCGGTGCTGCCGGGAAAACGTCCGCCCAGGGAAAGATGAGTGCGAAGAGAGAAGCGGGGAGGAGAGAGGCAGGGCGCGCTTCGTGAGGCACGAGCGCCCGGGCTGTGTGGCCGGTGTCTCCCGGGCCGGCGCATCACGTCCTACACGGGGAAGCGGTTTGCTGATGCGCCGGGGGTTGGACACCCTGCGGTCAAGCCCCCCGACCTCCCTGTGCGAAACAGGGCAGGGTGGAATGCCATCCCCGTCCACGTCCACACACACGTCGCTCCACGGAGAAGGATGCCTTCTCAACGCTTAGCACGGAAACCTCGAGTGAGCACCACAGCCTTACCTCCGAGAAGCAAGCCTGAAGCCGAGCTCCCTTCCGCGAGCAGGCCTCTTTCGCCCGAGAGAAAGCTTGGCCGCGGCGGGGGTGCGGAAGCCTCAGGGAGGCTGCGTGCCGGGCCTCAGGTCGGGGGCCGTCCTAGAAGAAGGCCCCGACCTGGGCCTCAGCGAAGCCCTTTGCAAGGGCGTCGGGAGCGGCTCCTGCCACGACCGTTACGCGGGACCCACAGCAGAGCAAACACACTCCTTGTGAGGGCACGGGAGGCCTTCTGACAGCAGCCCCGCTTCCATCAGCCGGGCGCCCGCCGTCAGTCGAACCCACCGGAGCCTGCGTTCGGAGTGCACCGAGCTCAACACCCGGCTCTCGGCGAGGTCGTGACGGCGACGCCGGCCTGCAGGCCAAACTCTCTGGGGGCGCCCTGAGCTGGGAGGCTCGCCCGAAACGGGCGGGGGAAGCGCCGAGCCCCTGCCACGGGAGTGCTTCAGGACGACGCATTGGCCCAGCCAGCCCCACTCCGTCCCGGGAAGAGAGAAGCGGCTCTGGCACCTAGAAGCACGGAGCAAGTCACCCAACCCTCAGCTCTTGGAACGCGCTTCCCGGAGGGGGCCCTTTCACCTCCCCATTCCCTGAAAGCACAACGCCTTCTCTCAGAGGCGGAGGAAGACGCGCACACGCTGCCGGCTTGGGCCTCCACTCCAGGGACCGGCGGGTGCCGCCAGCACGTCCGGGGCGACAGCGGGCTTCGTGGTGTCAAGGTCGACACACGCCCGGGCCTGGCACCCAAAGGAGAAAGCTCAGCCCTGGATGCCGTGCAACACGGTGCTGCCGGGAAAACGTCCGCCCAGGGAAAGATGAGTGCGAAGAGAGAAGCGGGGAGGAGAGAGGCAGGGCGCGCTTCGTGAGGCACGAGCGCCCGGGCTGTGGGGCCGGCCTCTCCCGGGCCGGCGCCTCATGTCCTACACGGGGAAGCGGTTTGCTGACGCGCCGGGGGTTGGACCCCCTGAGGTCAAGCCCCCCGACCTCCCTGTGCGAAACAGGGCAGGGTGGAATGCCAACCCCGTCCACGTCCACACACACGTCGCTCCACGGAGAAGGATGCCTTCTCAACGCTTAGCCCGGAAACCTCGAGTGAGCACCCCAGCCTTACCTCCGAGAAGCAAGCCTGAAGCCGAGCTCCCTTCCGCAAGCAGGCCTCTTTCGCCCAGAGAGAAAGCTTGGCCGCGGCGGGGGTGGCGGCAGCCTCAGGGAGGCTGCGTGCCAGGCCTCAGATCGGGGGCCGTCCTAGAAGGAGGCCCCCGACCTGGGCTTCAGCGAAGCCCTTCGCAAGGGCATCGGGAGCGGCTCGTGCCACGACCGTGACGCGGGACCCACAGCAGAGCAAACACACTCGTTGTGAGGGCACGGGAGGCCTTCTGACAGCAGCCCCGCATCCCTCAGCCGGGCGTCCGCCCTCAGTCGAACCCACCGGCGCCTGCGTTCGGAGTGCACCGAGCTGAAGACCCGGCTCTCGGCGAGGACATGACGGCGACGCCGGCCTGCAGGCCAAACTCTCTGGGGGCGCCCTGAGCTGGGAGGCTCGTCCGAAACGGGCGGGGGAAGCGCCGAGCCCCTGCCACGGGATTGCTTCAGGACGACGCATTGGCCCAGCCAGCCAAACTCCGTCCCGGGAAGAGAGAATCGGCTCTGGCACCTAGAAGCACGGAGCAAGGCACCCAACCCTCAGCTCCTGGAACGCGCTTCCCGGAGGGGGCCCTTTCACCTCCCCATTCCCCGAAAGCACAACGCCTTCTCTCAGAGGCGGAGGAAGACGCGCACACGCTGCCGGCTTGGGCCTCCACTCCAGGGACCGGCGGGTGCCGCCAGCACGTCCGGGGCGACAGCGGGCTTCGCGGTGTCAAGGTTGACACACGCCCGGGCCTGGCACCCGAAGGAGACAGCTCCGCCCTGGATGCCGTGCAACACGGTGCTGCCGGGAAAACGTCCGCCCAGGGAAAGATGAGTGCGAAGAGAGAAGCGGGGAGGAGAGAGGAAGGGCGCGCTTCGTGAGGCACGAGCGCGCGGGCTGTGGGGCCGGCTTCTCCCGGGCCGGCGCCTCACCTCCTACACGGGGAAGCGGTTTGCTGACGCGCCGGGGGTTGGACCCCCTGAGGTCAAGCCCCCCGACCTCCCTGTGCGAAACAGGGCAGGGTGGAATGCCATCCCCGTCCACGTCCACACACACACGTCGCTCCACGGAGAAGGATGCCTTCTCAACGCTTAGCCCGGAAACCTCGAGTGAGCACCACAGCCTTACCTCCGAGAAGCAAGCCTGAAGCCGAGCTCCCTTCCGCAAGCAGGCCTCTTTCGCCCAGAGAGAAAGCTTGGCCGCGGCGGGGGTGGCGGAAGCCTCAGGGAGGCTGCGTGCCGGGCCTCAGGTCGGGCGCCGTCCTAGAAGGAGGCCCCCGACCTGGGCCTCAGCGAAGCCCTTCGCAAGGGCGTCGGGAGCGGCTTCTGCCACGACCGTGACGCGGGACCCACAGCAGAGCAAACACACTCGTTGTGAGGGCACGGGAGGCCTTCTGACAGCAGCCCCGCTTCCCTCAGCCGGGCGCCCGCCCTCAGTTGAACCCACCGGAGCCTGCGTTCGGAGTGCACCGAGCTCAACACCCGGCTCTCGGTGAGGACGTGAAGGCGACGCCAGCCTGCCGGCCAAACTCTCTGGGGGAGCCCTGAGCTGGGAGGCTCGCCCGAAACGGACGGGGGAAGCGCCGAGCCCCTGCCACGGGATTGCTTCAGGACAACGCATTGGCCCAGCCAGTCCCACTCAGTCCCGGGAAGAGAGAAGCGGCTCTGGCACCTAGAAGCACGGAGCAAGGCACCCAACCCTCAGCTCCTGGAACGCGCTTCCCGGAGGGGGCCCTTTCACCTCCCCATTCCCCAAAAGCACAACACCTTCTCTCAGAGGCAGAGGAAGACGCGCACACGCTGCCGGCTTGGGCCTCCACTTCAGGGACCGGCGGGTGCCGCCAGCACATCCGGGGCGCCAGCGGGCTTCGCGGTGTCAAGGTCGACACACGCCCGGGCCTGGCAACCAACGGAGACAGCTCCGCCCTGGATTCCGTGCAACACGGTGCTGCCGGAAAACGTCCGCCCAGGGAAAGATGAGTGCGAAGAGAGAAGCGGGGAGGAGAGAGGCAGGGCGCGCTTCGTGAGGCACGACCTCGCGTGCTGTGGGGCCGGCCTCTCCCGGGCCGGCGCATCACGTCCTACACGGGGAAGCGGTTTGCTGACGCGCCGGGGGTTGGACCCCCTGAGGTCAAGCCCCCCGACCTCCCTGTGCGAAACAAGGCAGGGTGGAATGCCATCCCCTTCCACGTCCACACACACGTCGCTCCACGGAGAAGGATGCCTTGTCAACGCTTAGCCCGTATACCTCGAGTGAGCACCACAGCCTTACCTCCGAGAAGCAAGCCTGAAGCCGAGCTCCCTTCCGCGAGCAGGCCTCTTTTGCCCGAGAGAAAGCTTGGCCGCGGCGGGGGTGGCGGAAGCCTCAGGGAGGCTGCGTGCCGGGCCTCAGGTCGGGGGCCGTCCTAGAAGGAGGCCCCCGACCTGGGCCTCAGCGAAACCCTTCGCAAGGGCGTCGGGAGCGGCTCGTGCCACGACCGTGACGCGGGACCCACAGCAGAGCAAACACACTCGTTTTGAGGGCACGGGAGGCCTTCTGACAGCAGCCCCGCTTCCCTCAGCCGGGCCCCCGCCCTCAGTCCAACCCACCGGAGCCTGTGTTCGGAGTGCACCGAGCTGAACACCCGGCTCTCGGCGAGGTCGTGACGGCGACGCCGGCCTGCAGGCCAAACTCTCTGGGGGCGCCCTGAGCTGGGAGGCTCGCCCGAAACGGACGGGGGAAGCGCCGAGCCCCTGCCACGGGATTGCTTCAGGACGACGCATTGGCCCAGCCAGCCCCACTCGGTCCCGGGAAGAGAGAAGCGGCTCTGGCACCTAGAAGCACGGAGCAAGGCACCTAACCCTCAGCTCCTGGAACGCGCTTCCCGGAGGGGGCCCTTTCACCTCCCCATTCCCCAAAAGCAAAACGCCTTCTCTCAGAGGCGGAGGAAAATGCGCACACGCTGCCGGCTTGGGCCTCAACTTCAGGGACCGGCGGGTGCCGCCAGCACGTCTGGGGCGACAGCGGGCTTCGTGGTGTCAAGGTCGACACACGCCCGGGCCTGGCAACCGAAGGAGACAGCTCCACCCTGGATTCCGTGCAACACGGTGCTGCCGGGAAAACGTGCGCCCAGGGAAAGACGAGTGCGAAGAGAAGCGGGGAGGAGAGAGGAAGGGCGCGCTTCGTGAGGCACGAGCGCGCGGGCTGTGGGGCCGGCTTCTCCCGGGCCGGCGCCTCACCTCCTACACGGGGAAGCGGTTTGCTGACGCGCCGGGGGTTGGACCCCCTGAGGTCAAGCCCCCCGACCTCCCTGTGCGAAACAGGGCAGGGTGGAATGCCATCCCCGTCCACGTCCACACACACACGTCGCTCCACGGAGAAGGATGCCTTCTCAACGCTTAGCCCGGAAACCTCGAGTGTGCACCACAGCCTTACCTCCGAGAAGCAAGCCTGAAGCCGAGCTCCCTTCCGCGAGCAGGCCTCTTCCGCCCGAGAGAAAGCTTGGCCGCGACTGGGGTGGCGGAAGCCTCAGGGAGGCTGCGTGCCGGGCCTCAGGTCGGGCGCCGTCCTAGAAGGAGGCCCCCGACCTGGGCCTCAGCGAAGCCCTTCGCAAGGGCGTCGGGAGCGGCTCCTGCCACGACCGTTACGCGGGACCCACAGCAGAGCAAACACACTCGTTGTGAGGGCACGGGAGGCCTTCTGACAGCAGCCCCCCTTCCCTCAGCTGGGCGCCCGCCCTCAGTCGAACCCACCGGAGCCTGCGTTCGGAGTGCACCGAGCTGAAGACCCGGCTCTCGGCGAGGTCGTGACGGCGACGCCGGCCTGCAGGCCAAACTCTCTGGGGGCGCCCTGAGCTGGGAGGCTCGCCCGAAACGGACGGGGGAAGCGCCGAGCCCCTGCCACGGGATTGCTTCAGGACGACGCATTGGCCCAGCCAGCCCCACTCCGTCCCGGGAAGAGAGAAGCGGCTCTGGCACCTAGAAGCACGGAGCAAGGCACCCAACCCTCAGCGCTTGGAACGCGGTTCCCGGAAAGGGCCCTTTCACCTCCCAATTCCCCGAAAGCACAACACCTTCTCTCAGAGGCGGAGGAAGACGCGCACACGCTGCCGGCTTGGGCCTCCACTCCAGGGATCGGCGGGTGCCGCCAGCACGTCAGGGACGACAGCGGGCTTCGCGGTGTCAAGGTCGACACACGCCCAGGCCTGGCAACCGAACGAGACAGCTCCGCCATGGATTCCGTGCAACACGTGCTGCCGGGAAAATGTCCGCCCAGGGAAAGATGAGTGCGAAGAGAGAAGCGGGGAGGAGAGAGGCAGGGCGCGCTTCGTGAGGCACGAGCTCGCGGCCTGTGGGGCCGGCCTCTCCCGGGCCAGCGCCTCACGTCCTATACGGGGAAGCGGTTTGCTGACGCGCCGGGGGTTGGACCCCCTGAGGTCAAGCCCCCCGACCTCCCTGTGCGAAACAGGGCAGGGTGGAATGCCATCCCCGTCCACGTCCACACACACGTCGCTCCACGGAGAAGGATGCCTTCTCAACGCTTAGCCCGGAAACCTCGAGTGAGCACCACAGCCTTACCTCCGAGAAGCAAGCCTGAAGCCGAGCTCCCTTCCGCGAGCAGGCCTCTTTCGCCAAGAGAGAAAGCTTGGCCACGGCGGGGGTGGCGGCAGCCTCAGGGAGGCGGCGTGCCGGGCCTCAGATCGGGGGCCGTCCTAGAAGGAGGCCCCCGACCTGGGCCTCAGCGAAGCCCTTCGCAAGGGCGTCGGGAGCGGCTCGTGCCACGACCGTGACGCGGGACCCACAGCAGAGCAAACACACTCGTTGTGAGGGCATGGGAGGCCTTCTGACAGCAGCCCCGCTTCCCTCAGCCGGGCGCCCGCCCTCAGTCGAACCCACCGGAGCCTGCGTTCGTAGTGCACCGCGCTGAACACCCGGCTCTCGGCGAGGTCGAGACGGCGACGCCGGCCTGCCGGCCAAACTCTCTGGGGGCGCCCTGAGCTGGGAGGCTTGCCCGAAACGGACGGGGGAAGCGCCGAGCCCCTGCCACGGGATTGCTTCAGGACGACGCATTGGCCCAGCCAGCCCCACTCCGTCCCGGGAAGAGAGAAGCGGCTCTGGCACCTAGAAGCACGGAGCAAGGCACCCAACCCTCAGCTCTTGGAACGCGCTTCCCGGAGGGGGCCCTTTCACCTCCCCATTCCCCGAAAGCACAACGCCTTCTCTCAGAGGCGGAGGAAGATGCGCACACGCTGCCGGCTTCGGCCCCAATCCAGGGACCGGCGGGTGCCGCCAGCACGTCCGGGGCAACAGCGGGCTTCGTGGTGTCAAGGTCGACACACGCCCGGGCCTGGCAACCGAAGGAGACAGCTCCGCCCTGGATTCCGTGCAACACGGTGCTGCCGGGAAAACGTCCGCCCAGGGAAAGATGAGTGCGAAGAGAGAAGCGGGGAGGAGAGAGGAAGGGCGCGCTTCGTGAGGCACAAGCTCACGGGCTGTGGCCGGCCTCTCCCGGGCCGGCGCCTCACGTCCTACACGGGGAAGCGGTTTGCTGACGCGCCGGGGGTTGGACCCCCTGAGGTCAAGCCCCCCGACCTCCCTGTGCGAAACAGGGCAGAGTGGAATGCCATCCCCGTCCACGTCCACACACACGTCGCTCCACGGAGAAGGATGCCTTCTCAACGCTTAGCCCGGAAACCTCGAGTGAGCACCACAGCCTTACCTCCGAGAAGCAAGCCTGAAGCCGAGCTCCCTTCCGCGAGGAGGCCTCTTTCGCCAAGAGAGAAAGCTTGGCCGTGGCGGGGGTGGCGGAAGCCTCAGGGAGGCTGCGTGCCGGGCCTCAGGTCGGGGGCCGTCCTAGAAGGAGGCCCCCGACCTGGGCCTCAGCGAAGCCCTTCGCAAGGGCGTCGGGAGCGGCTCGTGCCACGACCGTGACGCGGGTCCCACAGCAGAGCAAACACACTCGTTGTGAGGGCACGGGAGGCCTTCTGACAGCAGCCCCGCTTCCCTCAGCCGGGCGCCCGCCCTCAGTCGAACCCACCGGAGCCTGCGTTCGTAGTGCACCGCGCTGAACACCCGGCTCTCGGCGAGGTCGTGACGGCGACGCCGGCCTGCCGGCCAAACTCTCTGGGGGCGCCCTGAGCTGGGAGGCTTGCCCGAAACGGACGGGGGAAGCGCCGAGCCCCTGCCACGGGATTGCTTCAGGACGACGCATTGGCCCAGCCAGCCCCACTCCGTCCCGGGAAGAGAGAAGCGGCTCTGGCACCTAGAAGCACGGAGCAAGGCACCCAACCCTCAGCTCTTGGAACGCGCTTCCCGGAGGGGGCCTTTTCACCTCCCCATTCCCCAAAAGCACAACACCTTCTCTCAGAGGCGGAGGAAGATGCGCACACGCTGCCGGCTTCGGCCCCAATCCAGGGACCGGCGGGTGCCGCCAGCACGTCCGGGGCAACAGCGGGCTTCGTGGTGTCAAGGTCGACACACGCCCGGGCCTGGCAACCGAAGGAGACAGCTCCGCCCTGGATTCCGTGCAACACGGTGCTGCCGGGAAAACGTCCGCCCAGGGAAAGATGAGTGCGAAGAGAGAAGCGGGGAGGAGAGAGGAAGGGCGCGCTTCGTGAGGCACGAGCTCGCGGGCTGTGGCCGGCCTCTCCCGGGCCGGCGCCTCACGTCCTACACGGGGAAGCGGTTTGCTGACGCGCCGGGGGTTGGACCCCCTGAGGTCAAGCCCCCCGACCTCCCTGTGCGAAACAGGGCAGGGTGGAATGCCATCCCCGTCCACGTCCACACACACGTCGCTCCACGGAGAAGGATGCCTTGTCAACGCTTAGCCCGGAAACCTCGAGTGAGCACCACAGCCTTACCTCCGAGAAGCAAGCCTGAAGCCGAGCTCCCTTCCGCGAGCAGGCCTCTTTCGCCAAGAGAGAAAGCTTGGCCGTGGCGGGGGTGGCGGAAGCCTCAGGGAGGCTGCGTGCCGGGCCTCAGGTCGGGGGCCGTCCTAGAAGGAGGCCCCCGACCTGGGCCTCAGCGAAGCCCTTCGCAAGGGCGTCGGGAGCGGCTCCTGCCACGACCGTGACGCGGGACCCACAGCCGAGCAAATACACTCGTTGTGAGGGCACGGGAGGCCTTCTGACAGCAGCCCCGCTTCCCTCAGCCGGGCGCCCGCCCTCAGTCGAACCCACCGGAGCCTGCTTTCGGAGTGCACCGAGCTGAACACCCGGCTCTCGGCGAGGTCGTGACGGCGACGCCGGCCTGCAGGCCAAACTCTCTGGGGGCGCCCTGAACTGGGAGTCTCGCCTGAAACGGACGGGGGAAGCGCCGAGCCCCTGCCACGGGATTGCTTCAGGACGACGCATTGGGCCAGCCAGCCCCACTCCGTCCCGGGAAGAGAGAAGCGGCTCTGGCACCTAGAAGCACGGAGCAAGGCACCCAACCCTCAGCTCCTGGAACGCGCTTCCCGGAGGGGGCCCTTTCACCTCCCCATTCCCCGAAAGCACAACGCCTTCTCTCAGAGGCGGAGGAAGACGCGCACACACTGCCGGATTGGGCCTCCACTCCAGGGACCGGCGGGTGCCGCCAGCACGTCCGGGGCGACAGCGGGCTTCGCGGTGTCAAGGTCGACACACGCCCGGGCCTGGCACCCGAAGGAGAAAGCTCAGCCCTGGATGCCGTGCAACACGGTGCTGCCGGGAAAACGTCCGCCCAGGGAAAGATGAGTGCGAAGAGAGAAGCGGGGAGGAGAGAGGCAGGGCGCACTTCGTGAGGCACGAGCTCGCGGGCTGTGGGGCCGGCCTCTCTCGGGCCGGCGCCTCACGTCCTACACGGGGAAGCGGTTTGCTGACGCGCCGGGGGTTGGACCCCCTGAGGTCAAGCCCCCCGACCTCCCTGTGCGAAACAAGGCAGGGTGGAATGCCATCCCCTTCCACGTCCACACACACGTCGCTCCACGGAGAAGGATGCCTTCGCAACGCTTAGCCCGGAAACCTCGAGTGAGCACGACAGCCTTACCTCCGAGAAGCAAGCCTGAAGCCGAGCTCCCTTCCGCAAGCAGGCCTCTTTCGCCCAGAGAGAAAGCTTGGCCGCGGCGGGGGTGGCGGAAGCCTCAGGGAGGCTGCGTGCTGGGCCTCAGGTCGGGGGCCGTCCTAGAAGGAGTGCCCCGACCTGGACCTCAGCGAAGCCCTTCGCAAGGGCGTCGGGAGCGGCTCCTGCCACGACCGTGACGCGGGACCCACAGCAGAGCAAACACACTCGTTGTGAGGGCACGGGAGGCCTTCTGACAGCAGCCCCGCTTCCCTCAGCCGGGCGCCCGCCCTCAGTCGAACCCACCGGAGCCTGCGTTCGGAGTGCACCGAGCTGAACACCCGGCTCTCGGCGAGGTCGTGACGGCGACGCCGGCCTGCCGGCCAAACTCTCTGGCGGCGCCCTGAGCTGGGAGGCTCGCCCGAAACGGACGGGGGAAGCGCCGAGCCCCTGCCACGGGATTGCTTCAGGACGACGCATTGGCCCAGCCAGCCCCACTCCGTCCCGGGAAGAGAGAAGCGGCTCTGGCACCTAGAAGCACGGAGCAAGGCACCCAACCCTCAGCTCTTGGAACGCGCTTCCCGGCGGGGGCCTTTTCACCTCCCAATTCCCCGAAAGCACAACTCCTTCTCTCAGAGGCGGAGGAAGATGCGCACACGCTGCCGGCTTCGGCCTCCAATCCAGGGACCGGCGGGTGCCGCCAGCACGTCCGGGGCAACAGCGGGCTTCGTGGTGTCAAGGTCGACACACGCCCGGGCCTGGCAACCGAAGGAGACAGCTCCGCCCTGGATTCCGTGCAACACGGTGCTGCCGGGAAAACGTCCGCCCAGGGAAAGATGAGTGCGAAGAGAGAAGCGGGGAGGAGAGAGGAAGGGCGCGCTTCGTGAGGCACGAGCTCGCGGGCTGTGGCCGGCCTCTCCCGGGCCGTCGCCTCACGTCCTACACGGGGAAGCGGTTTGCTGACGCGCCGGGGGTTGGACCCCCTGAGGTCAAGCCCCTCGACCTCCCTGTGCGAAACAGGGCAGGGTGGAATGCCATCCCCTTCCACGTCCACACACACGTCGCTCCACGGAGAAGGATGCCTTCGCAACGCTTAGCCCGGAAACCTCGAGTGAGCACGACAGCCTTACCTCCGAGAAGCAAGACTGAAGCCGAGCTCCCTTCCGCAAGCAGGCCTCTTTCGCCCAGAGAGAAAGCTTGGCCGCGGCGGGGGTGGCGGAAGCCTCAGGGAGGCTGCGTGCCGGGCCTCAGGTCGGGGGCCGTCCTAAAAGGAGGCCCCCGACGTGGACCTCAGCGAAGCCCTTCGCAAGGGCGTCGGGAGCGGCTCGTGCCACGACCGTGACGCGGGACACACAGCAGAGCAAACACACTCGTTGTGAGGGCACGGGAGGCCTTCTGACAGCAGCCCCGCTTCCCTCAGCCGGGCGCCCGCCCTCAGTCGAACCCACCGGAGCCTGCGTTCGGAGTGCACCGAGCTGAAGACCCGGCTCTCGGCGAGGTCGTGACGGCGACGCCGGCCTGCAGGCCAAACTCTCTGGGGGTGCCCTGAGCTGGGAGGCTCGCCCGAAACGGACAGGGGAAGCGCCGAGGCCCTGCCACGGGATTGCTTCAGGACGACGCATTGGCCCAGCCAGCCCCACTCGGTCCCGGGAAGAGAGAAGCGGCTCTGGAACCTAGAAGCACGGAGCAAGGCACCCAACCCTCAGCTACTGGAACGCGCTTCCCGGAGGGGGCCCTTTCACCTCCCCATTCCCCGAAAGCACAAAGCCTTCTCTCAGAGGCGGAGGAAGACGCGCACACGCTGCCGGGTTGGGCCTCCACTCCAGGGACCGCCGGGTGCCGCCAGCACTTCCGGGGCGACAGCGGGCTTCGCGGTGTCAAGGTCGACACACGCCCGGGCCTGGCAAACGAAGGAGACAGCTCCGCCCTGGATTCCGTGCAACCCGGTGCTGCCGGGAAAACGTCCGCCCAGGGAAAGATGAGTGCGAAGAGAGAAGCGGGGAGGAGAGAGGCAGGGCGCGCTTCGTGAGGCACGAGCGCCCGGGCTGTGTGGCCGGTGTCTCCCGGGCCGGCGCATCACGTCCTACACGGGGAAGCGGTTTGCTGATGCGCCGGGGGTTGGACACCCTGCGGTCAAGCCCCCCGACCTCCCTGTGCGAAACAGGGCAGGGTGGAATGCCATCCCCGTCCACGTCCACACACACGTCGCTCCACGGAGAAGGATGCCTTCTCAACGCTTAGCACGGAAACCTCGAGTGAGCACCACAGCCTTACCTCCGAGAAGCAAGCCTGAAGCCGAGCTCCCTTCCGCGAGCAGGCCTCTTTCGCCCGAGAGAAAGCTTGGCCGCGGCGGGGGTGCGGAAGCCTCAGGGAGGCTGCGTGCCGGGCCTCAGGTCGGGGGCCGTCCTAGAAGAAGGCCCCGACCTGGGCCTCAGCGAAGCCCTTTGCAAGGGCGTCGGGAGCGGCTCCTGCCACGACCGTTACGCGGGACCCACAGCAGAGCAAACACACTCCTTGTGAGGGCACGGGAGGCCTTCTGACAGCAGCCCCGCTTCCATCAGCCGGGCGCCCGCCGTCAGTCGAACCCACCGGAGCCTGCGTTCGGAGTGCACCGAGCTCAACACCCGGCTCTCGGCGAGGTCGTGACGGCGACGCCGGCCTGCAGGCCAAACTCTCTGGGGGCGCCCTGAGCTGGGAGGCTCGCCCGAAACGGGCGGGGGAAGCGCCGAGCCCCTGCCACGGGAGTGCTTCAGGACGACGCATTGGCCCAGCCAGCCCCACTCCGTCCCGGGAAGAGAGAAGCGGCTCTGGCACCTAGAAGCACGGAGCAAGTCACCCAACCCTCAGCTCTTGGAACGCGCTTCCCGGAGGGGGCCCTTTCACCTCCCCATTCCCTGAAAGCACAACGCCTTCTCTCAGAGGCGGAGGAAGACGCGCACACGCTGCCGGCTTGGGCCTCCACTCCAGGGACCGGCGGGTGCCGCCAGCACGTCCGGGGCGACAGCGGGCTTCGCGGTGTCAAGGTCGACACACGCCCGGGCCTGGCACCCAAAGGAGAAAGCTCAGCCCTGGATGCCGTGCAACACGGTGCTGCCGGGAAAACGTCCGCCCAGGGAAAGATGAGTGCGAAGAGAGAAGCGGGGAGGAGAGAGGCAGGGCGCGCTTCGTGAGGCACGAGCGCCCGGGCTGTGGGGCCGGCCTCTCCCGGGCCGGCGCCTCACGTCCTACACGGGGAAGCGGTTTGCTGACGCGCCGGGGGTTGGACCCCCTGAGGTCAAGCCCCCCGACCTCCCTGTGCGAAACAGGGCAGGGTGGAATGCCAACCCCGTCCACGTCCACACACACGTCGCTCCACGGAGAAGGATGCCTTCTCAACGCTTAGCCCGGAAACCTCGAGTGAGCACCCCAGCCTTACCTCCGAGAAGCAAGCCTGAAGCCGAGCTCCCTTCCGCAAGCAGGCCTCTTTCGCCCAGAGAGAAAGCTTGGCCGCGGCGGGGGTGGCGGCAGCCTCAGGGAGGCTGCGTGCCAGGCCTCAGATCGGGGGCCGTCCTAGAAGGAGGCCCCCGACCTGGGCTTCAGCGAAGCCCTTCGCAAGGGCATCGGGAGCGGCTCGTGCCACGACCGTGACGCGGGACCCACAGCAGAGCAAACACACTCGTTGTGAGGGCACGGGAGGCCTTCTGACAGCAGCCCCGCATCCCTCAGCCGGGCGTCCGCCCTCAGTCGAACCCACCGGCGCCTGCGTTCGGAGTGCACCGAGCTGAAGACCCGGCTCTCGGCGAGGACATGACGGCGACGCCGGCCTGCAGGCCAAACTCTCTGGGGGCGCCCTGAGCTGGGAGGCTCGCCCGAAACGGGCGGGGGAAGCGCCGAGCCCCTGCCACGGGATTGCTTCAGGACGACGCATTGGCCCAGCCAGCCAAACTCCGTCCCGGGAAGAGAGAATCGGCTCTGGCACCTAGAAGCACGGAGCAAGGCACCCAACCCTCAGCTCCTGGAACGCGCTTCCCGGAGGGGGCCCTTTCACCTCCCCATTCCCCGAAAGCACAACGCCTTCTCTCAGAGGCGGAGGAAGACGCGCACACGCTGCCGGCTTGGGCCTCCACTCCAGGGACCGGCGGGTGCCGCCAGCACGTCCGGGGCGACAGCGGGCTTCGCGGTGTCAAGGTTGACACACGCCCGGGCCTGGCACCCGAAGGAGACAGCTCCGCCCTGGATGCCGTGCAACACGGTGCTGCCGGGAAAACGTCCGCCCAGGGAAAGATGAGTGCGAAGAGAGAAGCGGGGAGGAGAGAGGAAGGGCGCGCTTCGTGAGGCACGAGCGCGCGGGCTGTGGGGCCGGCTTCTCCCGGGCCGGCGCCTCACCTCCTACACGGGGAAGCATTTGCTGACGCGCCGGGGGTTGGACCCCCTGAGGTCAAGCCCCCCGACCTCCCTGTGCGAAACAGGGCAGGGTGGAATGCCATCCCCGTCCACGTCCACACACACACGTCGCTCCACGGAGAAGGATGCCTTCTCAACGCTTAGCCCGGAAACCTCGAGTGAGCACCACAGCCTTACCTCCGAGAAGCAAGCCTGAAGCCGAGCTCCCTTCCGCAAGCAGGCCTCTTTCGCCCAGAGAGAAAGCTTGGCCGCGGCGGGGGTGGCGGAAGCCTCAGGGAGGCTGCGTGCCGGGCCTCAGGTCGGGCGCCGTCCTAGAAGGAGGCCCCCGACCTGGGCCTCAGCGAAGCCCTTCGCAAGGGCGTCGGGAGCGGCTTCTGCCACGACCGTGACGCGGGACCCACAGCAGAGCAAACACACTCGTTGTGAGGGCACGGGAGGCCTTCTGACAGCAGCCCCGCTTCCCTCAGCCGGGCGCCCGCCCTCAGTTGAACCCACCGGAGCCTGCGTTCGGAGTGCACCGAGCTCAACACCCGGCTCTCGGTGAGGACGTGAAGGCGACGCCAGCCTGCCGGCCAAACTCTCTGGGGGAGCCCTGAGCTGGGAGGCTCGCCCGAAACGGACGGGGGAAGCGCCGAGCCCCTGCCACGGGATTGCTTCAGGACGACGCATTGGCCCAGCCAGTCCCACTCAGTCCCGGGAAGAGAGAAGCGGCTCTGGCACCTAGAAGCACGGAGCAAGGCACCCAACCCTCAGCTCCTGGAACGCGCTTCCCGGAGGGGGCCCTTTCACCTCCCCATTCCCCAAAAGCACAACACCTTCTCTCAGAGGCAGAGGAAGACGCGCACACGCTGCCGGCTTGGGCCTCCACTTCAGGGACCGGCGGGTGCCGCCAGCACATCCGGGGCGCCAGCGGGCTTCGCGGTGTCAAGGTCGACACACGCCCGGGCCTGGCAACCAACGGAGACAGCTCCGCCCTGGATTCCGTGCAACACGGTGCTGCCGGAAAACGTCCGCCCAGGGAAAGATGAGTGCGAAGAGAGAAGCGGGGAGGAGAGAGGCAGGGCGCGCTTCGTGAGGCACGACCTCGCGTGCTGTGGGGCCGGCCTCTCCCGGGCCGGCGCATCACGTCCTACACGGGGAAGCGGTTTGCTGACGCGCCGGGGGTTGGACCCCCTGAGGTCAAGCCCCCCGACCTCCCTGTGCGAAACAAGGCAGGGTGGAATGCCATCCCCTTCCACGTCCACACACACGTTGCTCCACGGAGAAGGATGCCTTCTCAACGGTTAGCCCGGAAACCTCGAGGGAGCACCACAGCCTTACCTCCGAGAGCAAGCCTGAAGCCGAGCTCCCTTCCGCGAGCAGGCCTCTTTTGCACGAGAGAAAGCTTGGCCGCGGCGGGGGTGGCGGAAGCCTCAGGGAGGCTGCGTGCCGGGCCTCAGGTCGGGGGCCGTCCTAGAAGGAGGCCCCCGACCTGGACTTCAGCGAAGCCCTTCGCAAGGGCGTCGGGAGCGGCTCCTGCCACGACCGTGACGCGGGACCCACAGCAGAGCAAACACACTCGTTGTGAGGGCACGGGAGGCCTTCTGACAGCAGCCCCGCTTCCCTCAGCCGGGCGCCCTCCCTCAGTCGAACCCACCGGAGCCTGCGTTCGGAGTGCACCGCGCTGAACACCCGGCTCTCGGCGAGGTCGTGACGGCGACGCCGGCCTGCCGGCCAAACTCTCTGGGGGCGCCCTGAGCTGGGAGGCTCGCCCGAAACGGACGGGGGAAGCGCCGAGCCCCTGCCACGGGATTGCTTCAGGACGACGCATTGGCCCAGCCAGCCCCACTCCGTCCCGGGAAGAGAGAAGCGGCTCTGGCACCTAGAAGCACGGAGCAAGGCACCCAACCCTCAGCTCTTGGAACGCGGTTCCCGGAGGGGGCCCTTTCACCTCCCCATACCCCGAAAGCACAAAGCCTTCTCTCAGAGGCGGAGGAAGATGCGCACACGCTGCCGGCTTCGGCCTCCAATCCAGGGACCGGCGGGTGCCACCAGCACGTCCGGGGCAACAGCGGGCTTCGTGGTGTCAAGGTCGACACACGCCCGGGCCTGGCAACCGAAGGAGACAGCTCCGCCCTGGATTCCGTGCAACACGGTGCTGCCGGGAAAACGTCTGCCCAGGGAAAGATGAGTGCGAAGAGAGAAGCGGGGAGGAGAGAGGAAGGGCGCGCTTCGTGAGGCACGAGCTCGCGGGCTGTGGCCGGCCTCTCCCGGGCCGGCGCCTCACGTCCTACACGGGGAAGCGGTTTGCTGTCGCGGCGGGGGTTGGACCCCCTGAGGTCAAGCCCCCCGACCTCCCTGTGCGAAACAGGGCAGAGTGGAATGCCATCCCCTTCCACGTCCACACACACGTCGCTCCACGGAGAAGGATGCCTTCTCAACGCTTAGCCCGGAAACCTCGAGTGAGCATGACAGCCTTACCTCCGAGAAGCAAGCCTGAAGCCGAGCTCCCTTCCGCAAGCAGGCCTCTTTCGCCCAGAGAGAAAGCTTGGCCGCGGCGGGGGTGGCGGAAGCCTCAGGGAGGCTGCGTGCCGGGCCTCAGGTCGGGGGCCGTCCTAGAAGGAGGCCCCCGACCTGGGCCTCAGCGAAGCCCTTCGCAAGGGCGTCGGGAGCGGCTCCTGCCACGACCGTGACGCGGGACCCACAGCCGAGCAAATACACTCGTTGTGAGGGCACGGGAGGCCTTCTGACAGCAGCCCCGCTTCCCTCAGCCGGGCGCCCGCCCTCAGTCGAACCCGCCGGAGCCTGCGTTCGGAGTGAACCTAGCTGAACACCCGGCTCTCGGCGAGGTCGTGACGGCGACGCCGGCCTGCCGGCCAAACTCTCTGGGGGCGCCCTGAGCTGGGAGGCTCGCCCGAAACGGACGGGGGAAGCGCCGAGGCCCTGCCACGGGATTGCTTCAGGACGACGCATTGGCCCAGCCAGCCCCACTCCGTCCCGGGAAGAGAGAAGCGGCTCTGGCACCTAGAAGCACGGAGCAAGGCACCCAACCCTCAGCTCTTGGAACGCGCTTCCCGGAGGGGGCCCTTTCACCTCCCCATTCCCCGAAAGCACAACGCCTTCTCTCAGAGGCGGAGGAAGATGCGCACACGCTGCCGGCTTCGGCCTCCAATCCAGGGACCGGCGGGTGCCGCCAGCACGTCCGGGGCGACAGCGGGCTTCGTGGTGTCAAGGTCGACACACGCCCGGGCCTGGCAACCGAAGGAGACAGCTCCGCCCTGGATTCCGTGCAACACGGTGCTGCCGGGAAAACGTGCGCCCAGGGAAAGATGAGTGCGAAGAGAGAAGCGGGGAGGAGAGAGGTAGGGCGTGCTTCGAGAGGCACGAGCGCCCGGGCTGTGGGGCCGGCCTCTCCCGGGCCGGCGCCTCACGTCCTACACGGGGAAGCGGTTTGCTGACGCGCCGGGGGTTGGACCCCCTGAGGTCAAGCCCCCCGACCTCCCTGTGCGAAACAAGGCAGGGTGGAATGCCATCCCCTTCCACGTCCACACACACGTCGCTCCACGGAGAAGGATGCCTTCTCAACGCTTAGCCCGGAAACCTCGAGTGAGCACCACAGCCTTACCTCCGAGAAGCAAGCCTGAAGCCGAGCTCCCTTCCGCGAGCAGGCCTCTTTTGCCCGAGAGAAAGCTTGGCCGCGGCGGGGGTGGCGGAAGCCTCAGGGAGGCTGCGTGCCGGGCCTCAGGTCGGGGGCCGTCCTAGAAGGAGGCCCCCGACCTGGGCCTCAGCGAAGCCCTTCGCAAGGGCGTCGGGAGCGGCTCCTGCCACGACCGTGACGCGGGACCCACAGCAGAGCAAACACACTCGTTGTGAGGGCACAGGAGGCCTTCTGACAGCAGCCCCGCTTCCCTCAGCCGGGCGCCCGCCCTCAGTCGAACCCACCGGAGCCTGCGTTCGGAGTGCACCGCGCTGAACACCCGGCTCTCGGCGAGGTCGTGACGGCGACGCCGGCCTGCCGGCCAAACTCTCTGGGGGCGCCCTGAGCTGGGAGGCTCGCCCGAAACGGACGGGGGAAGCGCCGAGCCCCTGCCACGGGATTGCTTCAGGACGACGCATTGGCCCAGCCAGCCCCACTCCGTCCCGGGAAGAGAGAAGCGGCTCTGGCACCTAGAAGCACGGAGCAAGGCACCCAACCCTCAGCTCTTGGAACGCGGTTCCCGGAGGGGGCCCTTTCACCTCACCATACCCCGAAAGCACAACGCCTTCTCTCAGAGGCGGAGGAAGATGCACACACGCTGCCGGCTTCGGCCTCCAATCCAGGGACCGTCGGGTGCCACCAGCACGTCCGGGGCAACAGCGGGCTTCGTGGTGTCAAGGTCGACACACGCCCGGGCCTGGCAACCGAAGGAGACAGCTCCGCCCTGGATTCCGTGCAACACGGTGCTGCCGGGAAAACGTCTGCCCAGGGAAAGATGAGTGCGAAGAGAGAAGCGGGGAGGAGAGAGGAAGGGCACGCTTCGTGAGGCACGAGCTCGCAGACTGTGGCCGGCCTCTCCCGGGCCGGCGCCTCACGTCCTACACGGGGAAGCGGTTTGTTGTCGCGGCGGGGGTTGGACCCCCTGAGGTCAAGCCCCCCGACCTCCCTGTGCGAAACAGGGCAGAGTGGAATGCCATCCCCTTCCACGTCCACACACACGTCGCTCCACGGAGAAGGATGCCTTCTCAACGCTTAGCCCGGAAACCTCGAGTGAGCACCACAGCCTTACCTCCGAGAAGCAAGCCTGAAGCCGAGCTCCCTTCCGCGAGCAGGCCTCTTTCGCCAAGAGACAAACCTGGCCGTGGCGGGGGTGGCGGAAGCCTCAGGGAGGCTGCGTGCCGGGCCTCAGGTCGGGGGCCGTCCTAGAAGGAGGCCCCCGCCATGGGCCTCAGCGAAGCCCTTCGCAAGGGCGTCGGGAGCGGCTCCTGCCACGACCGTGACGCGGGACCCACAGCCGAGCAAATACACTCGTTGTGAGGGCACGGGAGGCCTTCTGACAGCAGCCCCGCTTCCCTCAGCCGGGCGCCCGCCCTCAGTCGAACCCACCAGAGCCTGCGTTCGGAGTGCACCGAGCTGAAGACCCGGCTCTCGGCGGGGTCGTGACGGTGACTCCGGCCTGCAGGCCAAACTCTCTGGGGGCGCCCTGAGCTGGGAGGCTCGCCCGAAACGGACGGGGGAAGCGCCGAGCCCCTGCCAGGGGATTGCTTCAGGACGACGCATTGGGCCAGCCAGCCCCACTCCGTCCCGGGAAGAGAGAAGCGGCTCTGGCACCTAGAAGCCCGGAGCAAGGCACCCAACCCTCAGCTCCTGGAACGCGCTTCCCGGAGGGGGCCCTTTCACCTCCCCATTCCCCGAAAGCACAACGCCTTCTCTCAGAGGCGGAGGAAGACGCGCACACACTGCCGGATTGGGCCTCCACTCCAGGGACCGGCGGGTGCCGCCAGCACGTCCGGGGCAACAACGGGCTTCGCGGTGTCAAGGTCGACACACGCCCGGGCCTGGCACCCGAAGGAGACAGCTCAGCACTGGATGCCGTGCAACACGGTGCTGCCGGGAAAACGTCCGCCCAGGGAAAGATGAGTGCGAAGAGAGAAGCGGGGAGGAGAGAGGCAGGGCGCGCTTCGTGAGGCACGATTGCCCGGGCTGTGCGGCCGGCCTCTCCCGGACGGCGCATCACCTCCTACACGGGAAAGCGGTTTGCTGACGCGCCGGGGGTTGGACCCCCTGAGGTCAAGCCCCCCGACCTCCCTGTGCGAAACAGGGTAGGGTGGAATGCCAACCCCGTCCATGTCCACACACACGTCGCTCCACGGAGAAGGATGCCTTCTCAACGCTTAGCCCGGAAACCTCGAGTGAGCATGACAGCCTTACCTCCGAGAAGCAAGCCTGAAGCCGAGCTCCCTTCCGCAAGCAGGCCTCTTTCGCCCAGAGAGAAAGCTTGGCCGCGGCGGGGGTGGCGGAAGCCTCAGGGAGGCTGCGTGCCGGGCCTCAGGTCGGGCGCCGTCCTAGAAGGAGGCCCCCGACCTGGACCTCAGCGAAGCCCTTCGCAAGGGCGTCGGGAGCGGCTCCTGCCACGACCGTGACGCGGGACCCACAGCAGAGCAAACACACTCGTTGTGAGGGCACGGGAGGCCTTCTGACAGCAGCCCCGCTTCCCTCAGCCGGGCGCCCTCCCTCAGTCGAACCCACCGGAGCCTGCGTTCGTAGTGCACCGCGCTGAAAACCCGGCTCTCGGCGAGGTCGTGACGGCGACGCCGGCCTGCCGGCCAAAATCTCTGGGGGCGCCCTGAGCTGGGAGGCTCGCCCGAAACGGACGGGGGAAGCGCCGAGCCCCTGCCAAGGAATTGCTTCAGGACGACGCATTGGCCCAGCCAGCCCCACTCCGTCCCGGGAAGAGAGAAGCGGCTCTGGCACCTAGAAGCACGGAGCAAGGCACCCAACCCTCAGCTCTTGGAACGCGGTTCCCGGAGGGGGCCCTTTCACCTCCCCATACCCCGAAAGCACAACGCTTTCTCTCAGAGGCGGAGGAAGATGCGCACACGCTGCCGGCTTCGGCCTCCAATCCAGGGACCGGCGGGTGCCACCAGCACGTCCGGGGCAACAGCGGGCTTCGTGGTGTCAAGGTCGACACACGCCCGGGCCTGGCAACCGAAGGAGACAGCTCCGCCCTGGATTCCGTGCAACACGGTGCTGCCGGGAAAACGTCTGCCCAGGGAAAGATGAGTGCGAAGAGAGAAGCGGGGAGGAGAGAGGAAGGGCACGCTTCGTGAGGCACGAGCTCGCAGACTGTGGCCGGCCTCTCCCGGGCCGGCGCCTCACGTCCTACACGGGGAAGCGGTTTGCTGTCGCGGCGGGGGTTGGACCCCCTGAGGTCAAGCCCCCCGACCTCCCTGTGCGAAACAGGGCAGAGTGGAATGCCATCCCCTTCCACGTCCACACACACGTCGCTCCACGGAGAAGGATGCCTTCTCAACGCTTAGCCCGGAAACCTCGAGTGAGCACCACAGCCTTACCTCCGAGAAGCAAGCCTGAAGCCGAGCTCCCTTCCGCGAGCAGGCCTCTTTCGCCAAGAGACAAACCTGGCCGTGGCGGGGGTGGCGGAAGCCTCAGGGAGGCTGCGTGCCGGGCCTCAGGTCGGGGGCCGTCCTAGAAGGAGGCCCCCGCCATGGGCCTCAGCGAAGCCCTTCGCAAGGGCGTCGGGAGCGGCTCCTGCCACGACCGTGACGCGGGACCCACAGCCGAGCAAATACACTCGTTGTGAGGGCACGGGAGGCCTTCTGACAGCAGCCCCGCTTCCCTCAGCCGGGCGCCCGCCCTCAGTCGAACCCACCAGAGCCTGCGTTCGGAGTGCACCGAGCTGAAGACCCGGCTCTCGGCGGGGTCGTGACGGTGACGCCGGCCTGCAGGCCAAACTCTCTGGGGGCGCCCTGAGCTGGGAGGCTCGCCCGAAACGGACGGGGGAAGCGCCGAGCCCCTGCCAGGGGATTGCTTCAGGACGACGCATTGGGCCAGCCAGCCCCACTCCGTCCCGGGAAGAGAGAAGCGGCTCTGGCACCTAGAAGCCCGGAGCAAGGCACCCAACCCTCAGCTCCTGGAACGCGCTTCCCGGAGGGGGCCCTTTCACCTCCCCATTCCCCGAAAGCACAACGCCTTCTCTCAGAGGCGGAGGAAGACGCGCACACACTGCCGGATTGGGCCTCCACTCCAGGGACCGGCGGGTGCCGCCAGCACGTCCGGGGCAACAACGGGCTTCGCGGTGTCAAGGTCGACACACGCCCGGGCCTGGCACCCGAAGGAGACAGCTCAGCACTGGATGCCGTGCAACACGGTGCTGCCGGGAAAACGTCCGCCCAGGGAAAGATGAGTGCGAAGAGAGAAGCGGGGAGGAGAGAGGCAGGGCGCGCTTCGTGAGGCACGATTGCCCGGGCTGTGCGGCCGGCCTCTCCCGGACGGCGCATCACCTCCTACACGGGAAAGCGGTTTGCTGACGCGCCGGGGGTTGGACCCCCTGAGGTCAAGCCCCCCGACCTCCCTGTGCGAAACAGGGTAGGGTGGAATGCCAACCCCGTCCATGTCCACACACACGTCGCTCCACGGAGAAGGATGCCTTCTCAACGCTTAGCCCGGAAACCTCGAGTGAGCACGACAGCCTTACCTCCGAGAAGCAAGCCTGAAGCCGAGCTCCCTTCCGCAAGCAGGCCTCTTTCGCCCAGAGAGAAAGGTTGGCCGCGGCGGGGGTGGCGGCAGCCTCAGGGAGGCTGCGTGCCGGGCCTCAGGTCGGGCGCCGTCCTAGAAGGAGGCCCCCGACCTGGACCTCAGCGAAGCCCTTCGCAAGGGCGTCGGGAGCGGCTCCTGCCACGACCGTGACGCGGGACCCACAGCAGAGCAAACACACTCGTTGTGAGGGCACGGGAGGCCTTCTGACAGCAGCCCCGCTTCCCTCAGCCGGGCGCCCTCCCTCAGTCGAACCCACCGGAGCCTGCGTTCGTAGTGCACCGCGCTGAAAACCCGGCTCTCGGCGAGGTCGTGACGGCGACGCCGGCCTGCCGGCCAAAATCTCTGGGGGCGCCCTGAGCTGGGAGGCTCGCCCGAAACGGACGGGGGAAGCGCCGAGCCCCTGCCAAGGAATTGCTTCAGGACGACGCATTGGCCCAGCCAGCCCCACTCCGTCCCGGGAAGAGAGAAGCGGCTCTGGCACCTAGAAGCACGGAGCAAGGCACCCAACCCTCAGCTCTTGGAACGCGGTTCCCGGAGGGGGCCCTTTCACCTCCCCATACCCCGAAAGCACAACGCCTTCTCTCAGAGGCGGAGGAAGATGCGCACACGCTGCCGGCTTCGGCCTCCAATCCAGGGACCGGCGGGTGCCACCAGCACGTCCGGGGCAACAGCGGGCTTCGTGGTGTCAAGGTCGACACACGCCCGGGCCTGGCAACCGAAGGAGACAGCTCCGCCCTGGATTCCGTGCAACACGGTGCTGCCGGGAAAACGTCTGCCCAGGGAAAGATGAGTGCGAAGAGAGAAGCGGGGAGGAGAGAGGAAGGGCACGCTTCGTGAGGCACGAGCTCGCAGACTGTGGCCGGCCTCTCCCGGGCCGGCGCCTCACGTCCTACACGGGGAAGCGGTTTGCTGTCGCGGCGGGGGTTGGACCCCCTGAGGTCAAGCCCCCCGACCTCCCTGTGCGAAACAGGGCAGAGTGGAATGCCATCCCCTTCCACGTCCACACACACGTCGCTCCACAGAGAAGGATGCCTTCTCAACGCTTAGCCCGGAAACCTCGAGTGAGCACCACAGCCTTACCTCCGAGAAGCAAGCCTGAAGCCGAGCTCCCTTCCGCGAGCAGGCCTCTTTCGCCAAGAGACAAACCTGGCCGTGGCGGGGGTGGCGGAAGCCTCAGGGAGGCTGCGTGCCGGGCCTCAGGTCGGGGGCCGTCCTAGAAGGAGGCCCCCGCCATGGGCCTCAGCGAAGCCCTTCGCAAGGGCGTCGGGAGCGGCTCCTGCCACGACCGTGACGCGGGACCCACAGCCGAGCAAATACACTCGTTGTGAGGGCACGGGAGGCCTTCTGACAGCAGCCCCGCTTCCCTCAGCCGGGCGCCCGCCCTCAGTCGAACCCACCAGAGCCTGCGTTCGGAGTGCACCGAGCTGAAGACCCGGCTCTCGGCGGGGTCGTGACGGTGACGCCGGCCTGCAGGCCAAACTCTCTGGGGGCGCCCTGAGCTGGGAGGCTCGCCCGAAACGGACGGGGGAAGCGCCGAGCCCCTGCCAGGGGATTGCTTCAGGACGACGCATTGGGCCAGCCAGCCCCAGTCCGTCCCGGGAAGAGAGAAGCGGCTCTGGCACCTAGAAGCCCGGAGCAAGGCACCCAACCCTCAGCTCCTGGAACGCGCTTCCCGGAGGGGGCCCTTTCACCTCCCCATTCCCCGAAAGCACAACGCCTTCTCTCAGAGGCGGAGGAAGACGCGCACACACTGCCGGATTGGGCCTCCACTCCAGGGACCGGCGGGTGCCGCCAGCACGTCCGGGGCAACAACGGGCTTCGCGGTGTCAAGGTCGACACACGCCCGGGCCTGGCACCCGAAGGAGACAGCTCAGCACTGGATGCCGTGCAACACGGTGCTGCCGGGAAAACGTCCGCCCAGGGAAAGATGAGTGCGAAGAGAGAAGCGGGGAGGAGAGAGGCAGGGCGCGCTTCGTGAGGCACGATTGCCCGGGCTGTGCGGCCGGCCTCTCCCGGACGGCGCATCACCTCCTACACGGGAAAGCGGTTTGCTGACGCGCCGGGGGTTGGACCCCCTGAGGTCAAGCCCCCCGACCTCCCTGTGCGAAACAGGGTAGGGTGGAATGCCAACCCCGTCCATGTCCACACACACGTCGCTCCACGGAGAAGGATGCCTTCTCAACGCTTAGCCCGGAAACCTCGAGTGAGCACGACAGCCTTACCTCCGAGAAGCAAGCCTGAAGCCGAGCTCCCTTCCGCAAGCAGGCCTCTTTCGCCCAGAGAGAAAGGTTGGCCGCGGCGGGGGTGGCGGCAGCCTCAGGGAGGCTGCGTGCCGGGCCTCAGGTCGGGCGCCGTCCTAGAAGGAGGCCCCCGACCTGGACCTCAGCGAAGCCCTTCGCAAGGGCGTCGGGAGCGGCTCCTGCCACGACCGTGACGCGGGACCCACAGCAGAGCAAACACACTCGTTGTGAGGGCACGGGAGGCCTTCTGACAGCAGCCCCGCTTCCCTCAGCCGGGCGCCCTCCCTCAGTCGAACCCACCGGAGCCTGCGTTCGTAGTGCACCGCGCTGAAAACCCGGCTCTCGGCGAGGTCGTGACGGCGACGCCGGCCTGCCGGCCAAAATCTCTGGGGGCGCCCTGAGCTGGGAGGCTCGCCCGAAACGGACGGGGGAAGCGCCGAGCCCCTGCCAAGGAATTGCTTCAGGACGACGCATTGGCCCAGCCAGCCCCACTCCGTCCCGGGAAGAGAGAAGCGGCTCTGGCACCTAGAAGCACGGAGCAAGGCACCCAACCCTCAGCTCTTGGAACGCGGTTCCCGGAGGGGGCCCTTTCACCTCCCCATACCCCGAAAGCACAACGCCTTCTCTCAGAGGCGGAGGAAGATGCGCACACGCTGCCGGCTTCGGCCTCCAATCCAGGGACCGGCGGGTGCCACCAGCACGTCCGGGGCAACAGCGGGCTTCGTGGTGTCAAGGTCGACACACGCCCGGGCCTGGCAACCGAAGGAGACAGCTCCGCCCTGGATTCCGTGCAACACGGTGCTGCCGGGAAAACGTCTGCCCAGGGAAAGATGAGTGCGAAGAGAGAAGCGGGGAGGAGAGAGGAAGGGCACGCTTCGTGAGGCACGAGCTCGCAGACTGTGGCCGGCCTCTCCCGGGCCGGCGCCTCACGTCCTACACGGGGAAGCGGTTTGCTGTCGCGGCGGGGGTTGGACCCCCTGAGGTCAAGCCCCCCGACCTCCCTGTGCGAAACAGGGCAGAGTGGAATGCCATCCCCTTCCACGTCCACACACACGTCGCTCCACGGAGAAGGATGCCTTCTCAACGCTTAGCCCGGAAACCTCGAGTGAGCACCACAGCCTTACCTCCGAGAAGCAAGCCTGAAGCCGAGCTCCCTTCCGCGAGCAGGCCTCTTTCGCCAAGAGACAAACCTGGCCGTGGCGGGGGTGGCGGAAGCCTCAGGGAGGCTGCGTGCCGGGCCTCAGGTCGGGGGCCGTCCTAGAAGGAGGCCCCCGCCATGGGCCTCAGCGAAGCCCTTCGCAAGGGCGTCGGGAGCGGCTCCTGCCACGACCGTGACGCGGGACCCACAGCCGAGCAAATACACTCGTTGTGAGGGCACGGGAGGCCTTCTGACAGCAGCCCCGCTTCCCTCAGCCGGGCGCCCGCCCTCAGTCGAACCCACCAGAGCCTGCGTTCGGAGTGCACCGAGCTGAAGACCCGGCTCTCGGCGGGGTCGTGACGGTGACGCCGGCCTGCAGGCCAAACTCTCTGGGGGCGCCCTGAGCTGGGAGGCTCGCCCGAAACGGACGGGGGAAGCGCCGAGCCCCTGCCAGGGGATTGCTTCAGGACGACGCATTGGGCCAGCCAGCCCCACTCCGTCCCGGGAAGAGAGAAGCGGCTCTGGCACCTAGAAGCCCGGAGCAAGGCACCCAACCCTCAGCTCCTGGAACGCGCTTCCCGGAGGGGGCCCTTTCACCTCCCCATTCCCCGAAAGCACAACGCCTTCTCTCAGAGGCGGAGGAAGACGCGCACACACTGCCGGATTGGGCCTCCACTCCAGGGACCGGCGGGTGCCGCCAGCACGTCCGGGGCAACAACGGGCTTCGCGGTGTCAAGGTCGACACACGCCCGGGCCTGGCACCCGAAGGAGACAGCTCAGCACTGGATGCCGTGCAACACGGTGCTGCCGGGAAAACGTCCGCCCAGGGAAAGATGAGTGCGAAGAGAGAAGCGGGGAGGAGAGAGGCAGGGCGCGCTTCGTGAGGCACGATTGCCCGGGCTGTGCGGCCGGCCTCTCCCGGACGGCGCATCACCTCCTACACGGGAAAGCGGTTTGCTGACGCGCCGGGGGTTGGACCCCCTGAGGTCAAGCCCCCCGACCTCCCTGTGCGAAACAGGGTAGGGTGGAATGCCAACCCCGTCCATGTCCACACACACGTCGCTCCACGGAGAAGGATGCCTTCTCAACGCTTAGCCCGGAAACCTCGAGTGAGCACGACAGCCTTACCTCCGAGAAGCAAGCCTGAAGCCGAGCTCCCTTCCGCAAGCAGGCCTCTTTCGCCCAGAGAGAAAGGTTGGCCGCGGCGGGGGTGGCGGCAGCCTCAGGGAGGCTGCGTGCCGGGCCTCAGGTCGGGCGCCGTCCTAGAAGGAGGCCCCCGACCTGGACCTCAGCGAAGCCCTTCGCAAGGGCGTCGGGAGCGGCTCCTGCCACGACCGTGACGCGGGACCCACAGCAGAGCAAACACACTCGTTGTGAGGGCACGGGAGGCCTTCTGACAGCAGCCCCGCTTCCCTCAGCCGGGCGCCCTCCCTCAGTCGAACCCACCGGAGCCTGCGTTCGTAGTGCACCGCGCTGAAAACCCGGCTCTCGGCGAGGTCGTGACGGCGACGCCGGCCTGCCGGCCAAAATCTCTGGGGGCGCCCTGAGCTGGGAGGCTCGCCCGAAACGGACGGGGGAAGCGCCGAGCCCCTGCCAAGGAATTGCTTCAGGACGACGCATTGGCCCAGCCAGCCCCACTCCGTCCCGGGAAGAGAGAAGCGGCTCTGGCACCTAGAAGCACGGAGCAAGGCACCCAACCCTCAGCTCTTGGAACGCGGTTCCCGGAGGGGGCCCTTTCACCTCCCCATACCCCGAAAGCACAACGCCTTCTCTCAGAGGCGGAGGAAGATGCGCACACGCTGCCGGCTTCGGCCTCCAATCCAGGGACCGGCGGGTGCCGCCAGCACGTCCGGGGCGCCAGCGGGCTTCGCGGTGTCAAGGTCGACACACGCCCGGGCCTGGCAACCGAAGGAGACAGCTCCGCCCTGGATTCCGTGCAACACGGTGCTGCCGGAAAACGTCCGCCCAGGGAAAGATGAGTGCGAAGAGAGAAGCGGGGAGGAGTGAGGCAGGGCGCGCTTCGTGAGGCACGACCTCGCGGGCTGTGGGGCCGGCCTCTCCCGGGCCGGCGCATCACGTCCTACACGGGGAAGCGGTTTGCTGACGCGCCGGGGGTTGGACCCCCTGAGGTCAAGCCCCCCGACCTCCCTGTGCGAAACAGGGCAGGGTGGAATGCCATCCCCGTCCACGTCCACACACACACGTCGCTCCACGGAGAAGGATGCCTTCTCAACGCTTAGCCCGGAAACCTCGAGTGAGCACCACAGCCTTACCTCCGAGAAGCCAGCCTGAAGCCGAGCTCCCTTCCGCGAGCAGGCCTCTTCCGCCCGAGAGAAAGCTTGGCCGCGGCTGGGGTGGCGGAAGCCTCAGGGAGGCTGCGTGCCGGGCCTCAGGTCGGGGGCCTTCCTAGAAGGAGGCCCCCGACATGGGCCTCAGCGAAGCCCTTCGCAAGGGCGTCGGGAGCGGCTCGTGCCACGACCGTGACGCGGCACCCACAGCAGAGCAAACACACTCGTTGTGAGGGCACGGGAGGCCTTCTGACAGCAGCCCGGCTTCCCTCAGCCGGGCGCCCGCCCTCAGTCGAACCCACCGGAGCCTGCGTTCGGAGTGCACCGAGGTGAAGACCCGGCTCTCGGCGAGGTCGTGACGGCGACGCCGGCCTGCCGGCCAAACTCTCTGGGGGCGCCCTGAGCTGGGAGGCTCGCCCGAAACGGACGGGGGAAGCGCCGAGCCCCTGCCACGGGATTGCTTCAGGTCGACGCATTGGCCCAGCCAGCCCCACTCCGTCCCGGGAAGAGAGAAGCGGCTCTGGCACCTAGAAGCACGGAGCAAGGCACCCAACCCTCAGCTCTTGGAACGCGGTTCCCGGAGGGGGCCCTTTCACCTCCCCATTCCCCGAAAGCACAACGCCTTCTCTCAGAGGCGGAGGAAGATGCGCACACGCTGCCGGCTTCGGCCTCCAATCCAGGGACCGGCGGGTGCCGCCAGCACGTCCGGGGCAACAGCGGGCTTCGTGGTGTCAAGGTCGACACATGCCCGGGCCTGGCAACCGAAGGAGACAGCTCCGCCCTGGATGCCGTGCAACACGGTGCTGCCGGGAAAACGTCCGCCCAGGGAAAGATGAGTGCGAAGAGAGAAGCGGGGAGGAAAGAGGCAGGGCGCGCTACGTGAGGCACGAGCGCCCGGGCTGTGGGGCCGGCCTCTCCCGGGCCGGCGCCTCATGTCCTACACGGGGAAGCAGTTTGCTGACGCGCCGGGGGTTGGACCCCCTGAGGTCAAGCCCCCCGACCTCCCCGTGCGAAACAAGGCAGGGTGGAATGCCATCCCCGTCCACGTCCACACACACGTCGCTCCATGGAGAAGGATGCCTTCTCAACGCTTAGCCCGGAAACCTCGAGTGAGCACCACAGCCTTACCTCCGAGAAGCAAGCCTGAAGCCGAGCTCCCTTCCGCGAGCAGGCCTCTTTCGCCCGAGAGAAAGCTTGGCCGCGGCGGGGGTGGCGGAAGCTTCAGGGAGGCTTCGAGGCGGGCCTCAGGTCGGGGGCCGTCCTAGAAGGAGGCCCCCGACCTGGGCCTCAGCGAAGCCCTTCGCAAGGGCGTCGGGAGCGGCTCCTGCCACGACCGTGACGCGGGACCCACAGCAGAGCAAACACACTCGTTGTGAGGGCACGGGAGGCCTTCTGACAGCAGCCCCGCTTCCATCAGCCGGGCGCCCACCGTCAGTCGAACCCACCGGAGCCTGCGTTCGGAGTGCACCGAGCTGAACACCCGGCTCTCGGCGAGGTCGTGACGGCGACGCGGGCCTGCAGGCCAAACTCTCTGGCGTCGCCCTGAGCTGGGAGGCTCGCCCGAAAAGGACGGGGGAAGCGCCGAGCCCCTGCCACGGGAGTGCTGCAGGACGACGCATTGGCCCAGCCAGCCCCACTCCGTCCCGGGAAGTGAGAAGCGGCTCTGGCACCTAGAAGCACGGAGCAAGTCACCCAACCCTCAGCTCTTGGAACGCGCTTCCCGGAGGGGGCCCTTTCACCTCCCCATTCCCCGAAAGCACAACGCCTTCTCTCAGAGGCGGAGGAAGTCGCGCACACACTGCCGGCTTGGGCCTCCACTCCAGGGACCGGCGGGTGCCGCCAGCACGTCCGGGGCGACAGCGGGCTTCGCGGTGTCAAGGTCGACACACGCCCTGGCCTGGCAACCGAAGGAGACAGCTTCGCCCTGGATTCCGTGCAACACGGTGCTGCCGGGAAAACGTCCGCCCAGGGAAAGATGAGTGCGAAGAGAGAAGCGGGGAGGAGAGAGGCAGGGCGCACTTCGTGAGGCACGAGCGCTCGGGCTGTGGGGCCGGCCTCTCCCGGGACGGCGCCTCACGTCCTACACGGGGATGCGGTTTGCTGACGCGCCGGGGGTTGGACCCCTGAGGTCAAGCCCCCCGACCTCCCTGTGCGAAACAGGGCAGGGTGGAATGCCAACCCCGTCCACGTCCACACACACGTCGCTCCACGGAGAAGGATGCCTTCTCAACGCTTAGCCCGGAAACCTCGAGTGAGCACCCCAGCCTTACCTCCGAGAAGCAAGCCTGAAGCCGAGCTCCCTTCCGCAAGCAGGCCTCTTTCGCCCAGAGAGAAAGCTTGGCCGCGGCGGGGGTGGCGGCAGCCTCAGGGAGGCTGCGTGCCGGGCCTCAGATCGGGGGCCGTCCTAGAAGGAGGCCCCCGACCTGGGCCTCAGCGAAGCCCTTCGCAAGGGCATCGGGAGCGGCTCCTGCCATGACCGTGACGCGGGACCCACAGCAGAGCAAACACACTCGTTGTGAGGGCACGGGAGGCCTTCTGACAGCAGCCCCGCTTCCCTCAGCCGGGCGCCCGCCCTCAGTCGAACCCAACGGCGCCTGCGTTCGGAGTGCACTGAGCTCAACACCCGGCTCTCGGCGAGGTCGTGACGGCGACGCCGGCCTGCAGGACAAACTCTCTGGGGGCGCCCTGAGCTGGGAGGCTCGCCCGAAACGGACGGGGGAAGCGCCGAGCCCCTGCCACGGGATTGCTTCAGGACGACGCATTGGCCCAGCCAGCCAAACTCCGTCCCGGGAAGAGAGAAGCGGCTCTGGCACCTAGAAGCACGGAGCAAGGCACCCAACCCTCAGCTCCTGGAACGCGCTCCCCGGAGGGGGCCCTTTCACCTCCCCATTCCCCGAGAGCACAACGCCTTCTCTCAGAGGCGGAGGAAGACGCGCACACGCTGCCGGCTTGGGCCTCCACTCCAGGGACCGGCGGGTGCCGCCAGCACGTCCGGGGCGACAGCGGGCTTCGCGGTGTCAAGGTTGACACACGCCCGGGCCTGGCACCCGAAGGAGACAGCTCCGCCCTGGATGCCGTGCAACACGGTGCTGCCGGGAAAACGTCCGCCCAGGGAAAGATGAGTGCGAAGAGAGAAGCGGGGAGGAGAGAGGAAGGGCGCGCTTCGTGAGGCACGAGCGTGTGGGCTGTGGGGCCGGCCTCTCCCGGGCCGGCGCTTCACCTCCTACACGGGGAAGCGGTTTGCTGACGCGCCGGGGGTTGGACCCCCTGAGGTCAAGCCCCCCGACCTCCCTGTGCGAAACAGGGCAGGGTGGAATGCCATCCCCGTCCACGTCCACACACACGTCGCTCCACGGAGAAGGATGCCTTTTCAACGCTTAGCCCGGAAACCTCGAGTGAGCACCACAGCCTTACCTCCGAGAAGCAAGCCTGAAGCCGAGCTCCCTTCCGCGAGCAGGCCTCTTTCGCCAAGAGAGAAAGCTTGGCCGTGGCGGGGGTGGCGGAAGCCTCAGGGAGGCTGCGTGCCGGGCCTCAGGTCGGGGGCCGTCCTAGAAGGAGGCCCCCGACCTGGGCCTCAGCGAAGCCCTTCGCAAGGGCGTCGGGAGCGGGTCCTGCCACGACCGTGACGCGGGACCCACAGCCGAGCAAATACACTCGTTGTGAGGGCACGGGAGGCCTTCTGACAGCAGCCCCGCTTCCCTCAGCCGGGCGCCCGCCCTCAGTCGAACCCACCGGAGCCTGCTTTCGGAGTGCACCGAGCTGAACACCCGGCTCTCGGCGAGGTCGTGACGGCGACGCCGGCCTGCAGGCCAAACTCTCTGGGGGCGCCCTGAGCTGGGAGGCTCGCCCGAAACGGACGGGGGAAGCGCCGAGCCCCTGCCACGGGATTGCTTCAGGACGACGCATTGGGCCAGCCAGCCCCACTCCGTCCCGGGAAGAGAGAAGCGGCTCTGGCACCTAGAAGCACGGAGCAAGGCACCCAACCCTCAGCTCCTGGAACGCGCTTCCCGGAGGGGGCCCTTTCACCTCCCCATTCCCCGAAAGCACAACGCCTTCTCTCAGAGGCGGAGGAAGACGCGCACACACTGCCGGATTGGGCCTCCACTCCAGGGACCGGCGGGTGCCGCCAGCACGTCCGGGGCGACAGCGGGCTTCGCGGTGTCAAGGTCGACACACGCCCGGGCCTGGCACCCGAAGGAGAAAGCTCAGCCCTGGATGCCGTGCAACACGGTGCTGCCGGGAAAACGTCCGCCCAGGGAAAGATGAGTGCGAAGAGAGAAGCGGGGAGGAGAGAGGCAGGGCGCACTTCGTGAGGCACGAGCTCGCGGGCTGTGGGGCCGGCCTCTCTCGGGCCGGCGCCTCACGTCCTACACGGGGAAGCGGTTTGCTGACGCGCCGGGGGTTGGACCCCCTGAGGTCAAGCCCCCCGACCTCACTGTGCGAAACAAGGCAGGGTGGAATGCCATCCCCTTCCACGTCCACACACACGTCGCTCCACGGAGAAGGATGCCTTCGCAACGCTTAGCCCGGAAACCTCGAGTGAGCACGACAGCCTTACCTCCGAGAAGCAAGCCTGAAGCCGAGCTCCCTTCCGCAAGCAGGCCTCTTTCGCCCAGAGAGAAAGCTTGGCCGCGGCGGGGGTGGCGGAAGCCTCAGGGAGGCTGCGTGCTGGGCCTCAGGTCGGGGGCCGTCCTAGAAGGAGGCCCCCGACCTGGGCCTCAGCGAAGCCCTTCGCAAGGGCGTCGGGAGCGGCTCGTGCCACGACCGTGACGCGGGACCCACAGCAGAGCAAACACACTCGTTGTGAGGGCACGGGAGGCCTTCTGACAGCAGCCCCGCTTCCCTCAGCCGGGCGCCCGCCCTCAGTCGAACCCACCGGAGCCTGCGTTCGGAGTGCACCGAGCTGAACACCCGGCTCTCGGCGAGGTCGTGACGGCGACGCCGGCCTGCCGGCCAAACTCTCTGGCGGCGCCCTGAGCTGGGAGGCTCGCCCGAAACGGACGGGGGAAGCGCCGAGCCCCTGCCACGGGATTGCTTCAGGACGACGCATTGGCCCAGCCAGCCCCACTCCGTCCCGGGAAGAGAGAAGCGGCTCTGGCACCTAGAAGCACGGAGCAAGGCACCCAACCCTCAGCTCTTGGAACGCGCTTCCCGGCGGGGGCCTTTTCACCTCCCAATTCCCCGAAAGCACAACTCCTTCTCTCAGAGGCGGAGGAAGATGCGCACACGCTGCCGGCTTCGGCCTCCAATCCAGGGACCGGCGGGTGCCGCCAGCACGTCCGGGGCAACAGCGGGCTTCGTGGTGTCAAGGTCGACACACGCCCGGGCCTGGCAACCGAAGGAGACAGCTCCGCCCTGGATTCCGTGCAACACGGTGCTGCCGGGAAAACGTCTGCCCAGGGAAAGATGAGTGCGAAGAGAGAAGCGGGGAGGAGAGAGGAAGGGCGCGCTTCGTGAGGCACGAGCTCGCGGGCTGTGGCCGGCCTCTCCCGGGCCGGCGCCTCACGTCCTACACGGGGAAGCGGTTTGCTGTCGCGGCGGGGGTTGGACCCCCTGAGGTCAAGCCCCCCGACCTCCCTGTGCGAAACAGGGCAGGGTGGAATGCCATCCCCTTCCACGTCCACACACACGTCGCTCCACGGAGAAGGATGCCTTCTCAACGCTTAGCCCGGAAACCTCGAGGGAGCACCACAGCCTTACCTCCGAGAAGCAAGCCTGAAGCCGAGCTCCCTTCCGCAAGCAGGCCTCTTTCGCCCAGAGAGAAAGCTTGGCCGCGGCGGGGGTGGCGGAAGCCTCAGGGAGGCTGCGTGCCGGGCCTCAGGTCGGGGGCCGTCCTAGAAGGAGGCCCCCGACCTGGGCCTCAGCGAAGCCCTTCGCAAGGGCGTCGGGAGCGGCTCCTGCCACGACCGTTACGCGGGACCCATAGCAGAGCAAACACACTCGTTGTGAGGGCACGGGAGGCCTTCTGACAGCAGCCCCGCTTCCCTCAGCCGGGAGCCCGCCCTCAGTCGAACCCGCCGGAGCCTGCGTTCGGAGTGAACCTAGCTGAACACCCGGCTCTCGGCGAGGTCGTGACGGCGACGCCGGCCTGCCGGCCAAACTCTCTGGGGGCGCCCTGAGCTGGGAGGCTCTCCCGAAACGGACGGGGGAAGCGCCGAGGCCCTGCCACGGGATTGCTTCAGGACGACGCATTGGCCCAGCCAGCCCCACTCCGTCCCGGGAAGAGAGAAGCGGCTCTGGCACCTAGAAGCACGGAGCAAGGCACCCAACCCTCAGCTCTTGGAACGCGCTTCCCGGAGGGGGCCCTTTCACCTCCCCATTCCCCGAAAGCACAACGCCTTCTCTCAGAGGCGGAGGAAGATGCGCACACGCTGCCGGCTTCGGCCTCCAATCCAGGGACCGGCGGGTTCCGCCAGCACGTCCGGGGCGACAGCGGGCTTCGTGGTGTCAAGGTCGACACACGCCCGGGCCTGGCAACCGAAGGAGACAGCTCCGCCCTGGATTCCGTGCAACACGGTGCTGCCGGGAAAACGTGCGCCCAGGGAAAGATGAGTGCGAAGAGAGAAGCGGGGAGGAGAGAGGTAGGGCGTGCTTCGTGAGGCCCGAGCGCCCGGGCTGTGGGGCCGGCCTCTCCCGGGCCGGCGCCTCACGTCCTACACGGGGAAGCGGTTTGCTGACGCGCCGGGGGTTGGACCCCCTGAGGTCAAGCCCCCCGACCTCCCTGTGCGAAACAAGGCAGGGTGGAATGCCATCCCCTTCCACGTCCACACACACGTCGCTCCACGGAGAAGGATGCCTTCTCAACGCTTAGCCCGTATACCTCGAGTGAGCACCACAGCCTTACCTCCGAGAAGCAAGCCTGAAGCCGAGCTCCCTTCCGCGAGCAGGCCTCTTTTGCCCGAGAGAAAGCTTGGCCGCGGTGGGGGTGGCGGAAGCCTCAGGGAGGCTGCGTGCCGGGCCTCAGGTCGGGGGCCGTCCTAGAAGGAGGCCCCCGACCTGGGCCTCAGCGAAGCCCTTCGCAAGGGCGTCGGGAGCGGCTCGTGCCACGACCGTGACGCGGGACCCACAGCAGAGCAAACACACTCGTTGTGAGGGCACGGGAGGCCTTCTGACAGCAGCCCCGCTTCCCTCAGCCGGGCGCCCGCCCTCAGTCGAACCCACCGGAGCCTGTGTTCAGAGTGCACCGAGCTGAACACCCGGCTCTCGGCGAGGTCGTGACGGCGACGCCGGCCTGCAGGCCAAACTCTCTGGGGGCGCCCTGAGCTGGGAGGCTCGCCCGAAACGGACGGGGGAAGCGCCGAGCCCCTGCCACGGGATTGCTTGAGGACGACGCATTGGCCCAGCCAGCCCCACTCCGTCCCGGGAAGAGAGAAGCGGCTCTGGCACCTAGAAGCACGGAGCAAGGCACCCAACCCTCAGCTCTTGGAACGCGGTTCCCGGAAAGGGCCCTTTCACCTCCCAATTCCCCGAAAGCACAACACCTTCTCTCAGAGGCGGAGGAAGACGCGCACACGCTGCCGGCTTGGGCCTCCACTCCAGGGACCGGCGGGTGCCGCCAGCACGTCAGGGACGACAGCGGGCTTCGCGGTGTCAAGGTCGACACACGCCCGGGCCTGGCAACCGAACGAGACAGCTCCGCCATGGATTCCGTGCAACACGTGCTGCCGGGAAAATGTCCGCCCAGGGAAAGATGAGTGCGAAGAGAGAAGCGGGGAGGAGAGAGGCAGGGCGCGCTTCGTGAGGCACAAGCTCGCGGCCTGTGGGGCCGGCCTCTCCCGGGCCGGCGCCTCACGTCCTATACGGGGAAGCGGTTTGCTGACGCGCCGGGGGTTGGACCCCCTGAGGTCAAGCCCCCCGACCTCCCTGTGCGAAACAGGGCAGGGTGGAATGCCATCCCCGTCCACGTCCACACACACGTCGCTCCACGGAGAAGGATGCCTTCTCAACGCTTAGCCCGGAATCCTCGAGTGAGCACCACAGCCTTACCTCCGAGAAGCAAGCCTGAAGCCGAGCTCCCTTCCGCGAGCAGGCCTCTTTCGCCCGAGAGAAAGCTTGGCCGCGGCGGGGGTGGCGGAAGCCTCAGGGAGGCTGCGTGCCGGGCCTCAGGTCGGGCGCCGTCCTAGAAGGAGGCCCCTGACCTGGGCCTCAGCGAAGCCCTTTGCAAGGGCGTCGGGAGCGGCTTCTGCCACGACCGTGACGCGGGACCCACAGCAGAGCAAACACACTCGTTGTGAGGGCACGGGAGGCCTTCTGACAGCAGCCCCGCTTCCCTCAGCCGGGCGCCCGCCCTCAGTCGAACCCACCTGAGCCTGCGTTCGGAGTGCACCGAGCTGAACACCCGGCTCTCGGTGAGGACGTGAAGGCGACGCCGGCCTTCTGGCCAAACTCTCTGGGGGCGCCCTGAGCTGGGAGGCTCGCCCGAAACGGACGGGGAAGCGCCGAGCCCCTGCCACTGGATTGCTTCAGGACGACGCATTGGCCCAGCCAGCCCCACTCCGTCCCGGGAAGAGAGAAGCGGCTCTGGCACCTAGAAGCACGGAGCAAGGCACCCAACCCTCAGCTCCTGGAACGCGCTTCCCGGAGGGGGCCCTTTCACCTCCCCATTCCCCAAAAGCACAACGCCTTCTCTCAGAGGCAGAGGAAGACGCGCACACGCTGCCGGCTTGGGCCTCCACTTCAGGGACCGGCGGGTGCCGCCAGCACGTCCGGGGCGCCAGCGGGCTTCGCGGTGTCAAGGTCGACACACGCCCGGGCCTGGCAACCGAAGGAGACAGCTCCGCCCTGGATGCCGTGCAACACGGTGCTGCCGGAAAACGTCCGCCCAGGGAAAGATGAGTGCGAAGAGAGAAGCGGTGAGGAGAGAGGAAGGGCGCGCTTCGTGAGGCACGACCTCGCGGGCTGTGGGGCCGGCCTCTCCCGGGCCGGCGCCTCACGTCCTACACGGGGAAGCGGTTTGCTGACGCCCCGGGGGTTGGACCCCCTGAGGTCAAGCCCCCCGACCTCCCTGTGCGAAACAGGGCAGGGTGGAATGCCATCCCCGTCCACGTCCACACACACACGTCGCTCCACGGAGAAGGATGCCTTCTCAACGCTTAGCCCGGAAACCTCGAGTGTGCACCACAGCCTTACCTCCGAGAAGCAAGCCTGAAGCCGAGCTCCCTTCCGCGAGCAGGCCTCTTCCGCCGAGAGAAAGCTTGGCCGCGACTGGGGTGGCGGAAGCCTCAGGGAGGCTGCGTGCCGGGCCTCAGGTCGGGCGCCGTCCTAGAAGGAGGCCCCCGACCTGGGCCTCAGCGAAGCCCTTCGCAAGGGCGTCGGGAGCGGCTCCTGCCACGACCGTTACGCGGGACCCACAGCAGAGCAAACACACTCGTTGTGAGGGCACGGGAGGCCTCCTGACAGCAGCGCCGCTTCCCTCAGCCGGGCGCCCGCCCTCAGTCGAACCCACCGGAGCCCGCGTTCGGAGTGCACCGAGCTGAACACCCGGCTCTCGGCGAGGTCGTGACGGCGACGCCGGCCTGCAGGCCAAACTCTCTGGGGGCGCCCTGAGCTGGGAGGCTCGCCCGAAACGGACGGGGGAAGCGCCGAGCCCCTGCCACGGGATTGCTTCAGGACGACGCATTGGCCCAGCCAGCCCCACTCCGTCCCGGGAAGAGAGAAGCGGCTCTGGCACCTAGAAGCACGGAGCAAGGCACCCAACCCTCAGCTCTTGGAACGCGGTTCCCGGAAAGGGCCCTTTCACCTCCCAATTCCCCGAAAGCACAACACCTTCTCTCAGAGGCGGAGGAAGACGCGCACACGCTGCCGGCTTGGGCCTCCACTCCAGGGACCGGCGGGTGCCGCCAGCACGTCAGGGACGACAGCGGGCTTCGCGGTGTCAAGGTCGACACACGCCCGGGCCTGGCAACCGAACGAGACAGCTCCGCCATGGATTCCGTGCAACACGTGCTGCCGGGAAAATGTCCGCCCAGGGAAAGATGAGTGCGAAGAGAGAAGCGGGGAGGAGAGAGGCAGGGCGCGCTTCGTGAGGCACGAGCTCGCGGCCTGTGGGGCCGGCCTCTCCCGGGCCGGCGCCTCACGTCCTATACGGGGAAGCGGTTTGCTGACGCGCCGGGGGTTGTACCCCCTGAGGTCAAGCCCCCCGACCTCCCTGTGCGAAACAGGGCAGGGTGGAATGCCATCCCCGTCCACGTCCACACACACGTCGCTCCACGGAGAAGGATGCCTTCTCAACGCTTAGCCCGGAATCCTCGAGTGAGCACCACAGCCTTACCTCCGAGAAGCAAGCCTGAAGCCGAGCTCCCTTCCGCGAGCAGGCCTCTTTCGCCAAGAGAGAAAGCTTGGCCACGGCGGGGGTGGCGGAAGCCTCAGGGAGGCTGCGTGCCGGGCCTCAGATCGGGGGCCGTCCTAGAAGGAGGCCCCCGACCTGGGCCTCAGCGAAGCCCTTCGCAAGGGCGTCGGGAGCGGCTCGTGCCACGACCGTGACACGGGACCCACAGCAGAGCAAACACACTCGTTGTGAGGGCACGGGAGGCCTTCTGACGGCAGCCCCGCTTCCCTCAGCCGGGCGCCCGCCCTCAGTCGAACCCACCGGAGCCTGCGTTCGTAGTGCACCGCGCTGAACACCCGGCTCTCGGCGAGGTCGTGACGGCGACGCCGGCCTGCCGGCCAAACTCTCTGGGGGCGCCCTGAGCTGGGAGGCTTGCCCGAAACGGACGGGGGAAGCGCCGAGCCCCTGCCACGGGATTGCTTCAGGACGACGCATTGGCCCAGCCAGCCCCACTCCGTCCCGGGAAGAGAGAAGCGGCTCTGGCACCTAGAAGCACGGAGCAAGGCACCCAACCCTCAGCTCTTGGAACGCGCTTCCCGGAGGGGGCCCTTTCACCTCCCCATTCCCCAAAAGCACAACACCTTCTCTCAGAGGCGGAGGAAGATGCGCACACGCTGCCGGCTTCGGCCCCAATCCAGGGACCGGCGGGTGCCGCCAGCACGTCCGGGGCAACAGCGGGCTTCGTGGTGTCAAGGTCGACACACGCCCGGGCCTGGCAACCGAAGGAGACAGCTCCGCCCTGGATTCCGTGCAACACGGTGCTGCCGGGAAAACGTCCGCCCAGGGAAAGATGAGTGCGAAGAGAGAAGCGGGGAGGAGAGAGGAAGGGCGCGCTTCGTGAGGCACGAGCTCGCGGGCTGTGGCCGGCCTCTCCCGGGCCGGCGCCTCACGTCCTACACGGGGAAGCGGTTTGCTGACGCGCCGGGGGTTGGACCCCCTGAGGTCAAGCCCCCCGACCTCCCTGTGCGAAACAGGGCAGGGTGGAATGCCATCCCCGTCCACGTCCACACACACACGTCGCTCCACGGAGAAGGATGCCTTCTCAACGCTTAGCCCGGAAACCTCGAGTGAGCACCACAGCCTTACCTCCGAGAAGCAAGCCTGAAGCCGAGCTCCCTTCCGCGAGCAGGCCTCTTTCGCCCGAGAGAAAGCTTGGCCGCGGCGGGGGTGGCGGAAGCCTCAGGGAGGCTGCGTGCCGGGCCTCAGGTCGGGCGCCGTCCTAGAAGGAGGCCCCTGACCTGGGCCTCAGCGAAGCCCTTTGCAAGGGCGTCGGGAGCGGCTTCTGCCACGACCGTGACGCGGGACCCACAGCAGAGCAAACACACTCGTTGTGAGGGCACGGGAGGCCTTCTGACAGCAGCCCCGCTTCCCTCAGCCGGGCGCCCGCCCTCAGTCGAACCCACCTGAGCCTGCGTTCGGAGTGCACCGAGCTGAACACCCGGCTCTCGGTGAGGACGTGAAGGCGACGCCGGCCTTCTGGCCAAACTCTCTGGGGGCGCCCTGAGCTGGGAGGCTCGCCCGAAACGGACGGGGAAGCGCCGAGCCCCTGCCACTGGATTGCTTCAGGACGACGCATTGGCCCAGCCAGCCCCACTCCGTCCCGGGAAGAGAGAAGCGGCTCTGGCACCTAGAAGCACGGAGCAAGGCACCCAACCCTCAGCTCCTGGAACGCGCTTCCCGGAGGGGGCCCTTTCACCTCCCCATTCCCCAAAAGCACAACGCCTTCTCTCAGAGGCAGAGGAAGACGCGCACACGCTGCCGGCTTGGGCCTCCACTTCAGGGACCGGCGGGTGCCGCCAGCACGTCCGGGGCGCCAGCGGGCTTCGCGGTGTCAAGGTCGACACACGCCCGGGCCTGGCAACCGAAGGAGACAGCTCCGCCCTGGATGCCGTGCAACACGGTGCTGCCGGAAAACGTCCGCCCAGGGAAAGATGAGTGCGAAGAGAGAAGCGGTGAGGAGAGAGGAAGGGCGCGCTTCGTGAGGCACGACCTCGCGGGCTGTGGGGCCGGCCTCTCCCGGGCCGGCGCCTCACGTCCTACATGGGGAAGCGGTTTGCTGACGCCCCGGGGGTTGGACCCCCTGAGGTCAAGCCCCCCGACCTCCCTGTGCGAAACAAGGCAGGGTGGAATGCCATCCCCTTCCACGTCCACACACACGTCGCTCCACTGAGAAGGATGCCTTCTCAACGCTTAGCCCGTATACCTCGAGTGAGCACCACAGCCTTACCTCCGAGAAGCAAGCCTGAAGCCGAGCTCCCTTCCGCGAGCAGGCCTCTTTTGCCCGAGAGAAAGCTTGGCCGCGGCGGGGGTGGCGGAAGCCTCAGGGAGGCTGCGTGCCGGGCCTCAGGTCGGGGGCCGTCCTAGAAGGAGGCCCCCGACCTGGGCCTCAGCGAAACCCTTCGCAAGGGCGTCGGGAGCGGCTCGTGCCACGACCGTGACGCGGGACCCACAGCAGAGCAAACACACTCGTTTTGAGGGCACGGGAGGCCTTCTGACAGCAGCCCCGCTTCCCTCAGCCGGGCCCCCGCCCTCAGTCCAACCCACCGGAGCCTGTGTTCGGAGTGCACCGAGCTGAACACCCGGCTCTCGGCGAGGTCGTGACGGCGACGCCGGCCTGCAGGCCAAACTCTCTGGGGGCGCCCTGAGCTGGGAGGCTCGCCCGAAACGGACGGGGGAAGCGCCGAGCCCCTGCCACGGGATTGCTTCAGGACGACGCATTGGCCCAGCCAGCCCCACTCGGTCCCGGGAAGAGAGAAGCGGCTCTGGCACCTAGAAGCACGGAGCAAGGCACCCAACCCTCAGCTCCTGGAACGCGCTTCCCGGAGGGGGCCCTTTCACCTCCCCATTCCCCAAAAGCACAACGCCTTCTCTCAGAGGCGGAGGAAAATGCGCACACGCTGCCGGCTTGGGCCTCCACTTCAGGGACCGGCGGGTGCCGCCAGCACGTCTGGGGCGACAGCGGGCTTCGTGGTGTCAAGGTCGACACACGCCCGGGCCTGGCAACCGAAGGAGACAGCTCCACCCTGGATTCCGTGCAACACGGTGCTGCCGGGAAAACGTGCGCCCAGGGAAAGACGAGTGCGAAGAGAAGCGGGGAGGAGAGAGGAAGGGCGCGCTTCGTGAGGCACGAGCGCGCGGGCTGTGGGGCCGGCTTCTCCCGGGCCGGCGCCTCACCTCCTACACGGGGAAGCGGTTTGCTGACGCGCCGGGGGTTGGACCCCCTGAGGTCAAGCCCCCCGACCTCCCTGTGCGAAACAGGGCAGGGTGGAATGCCATCCCCGTCCACGTCCACACACACACGTCGCTCCACGGAGAAGGATGCCTTCTCAACGCTTAGCCCGGAAACCTCGAGTGTGCACCACAGCCTTACCTCCGAGAAGCAAGCCTGAAGCCGAGCTCCCTTCCGCGAGCAGGCCTCTTCCGCCCGAGAGAAAGCTTGGCCGCGACTGGGGTGGCGGAAGCCTCAGGGAGGCTGCGTGCCGGGCCTCAGGTCGGGCGCCGTCCTAGAAGGAGGCCCCCGACCTGGGCCTCAGCGAAGCCCTTCGCAAGGGCGTCGGGAGCGGCTCCTGCCACGACCGTTACGCGGGACCCACAGCAGAGCAAACACACTCGTTGTGAGGGCACGGGAGGCCTTCTGACAGCAGCCCCCCTTCCCTCAGCTGGGCGCCCGCCCTCAGTCGAACCCACCGGAGCCTGCGTTCGGAGTGCACCGAGCTGAAGACCCGGCTCTCGGCGAGGTCGTGACGGCGACGCCGGCCTGCAGGCCAAACTCTCTGGGGGCGCCCTGAGCTGGGAGGCTCGCCCGAAACGGACGGGGGAAGCGCCGAGCCCCTGCCACGGGATTGCTTCAGGACGACGCATTGGCCCAGCCAGCCCCACTCCGTCCCGGGAAGAGAGAAGCGGCTCTGGCACCTAGAAGCACGGAGCAAGGCACCCAACCCTCAGCGCTTGGAACGCGGTTCCCGGAAAGGGCCCTTTCACCTCCCAATTCCCCGAAAGCACAACACCTTCTCTCAGAGGCGGAGGAAGACGCGCACACGCTGCCGGCTTGGGCCTCCACTCCAGGGATCGGCGGGTGCCGCCAGCACGTCAGGGACGACAGCGGGCTTCGCGGTGTCAAGGTCGACACACGCCCAGGCCTGGCAACCGAACGAGACAGCTCCGCCATGGATTCCGTGCAACACGTGCTGCCGGGAAAATGTCCGCCCAGGGAAAGATGAGTGCGAAGAGAGAAGCGGGGAGGAGAGAGGCAGGGCGCGCTTCGTGAGGCACGAGCTCGCGGCCTGTGGGGCCGGCCTCTCCCGGGCCGGCGCCTCACGTCCTATACGGGGAAGCGGTTTGCTGACGCGCCGGGGGTTGGACCCCCTGAGGTCAAGCCCCCCGACCTCCCTGTGCGAAACAGGGCAGGGTGGAATGCCATCCCCGTCCACGTCCACACACACGTCGCTCCACGGAGAAGGATGCCTTCTCAACGCTTAGCCCGGAAACCTCGAGTGAGCACCACAGCCTTACCTCCGAGAAGCAAGCCTGAAGCCGAGCTCCCTTCCGCGAGCAGGCCTCTTTCGCCAAGAGAGAAAGCTTGGCCACGGCGGGGGTGGTGGAAGCCTCAGGGAGGCTGCGTGCCGGGCCTCAGGTCGGGGGCCGTCCTAGAAGGAGGCCCCCGACCTGGGCCTCAGCGAAACCCTTCGCAAGGGCGTCGGGAGCGGCTCGTGCCACGACCGTGACGCGGGACCCACAGCAGAGCAAACACACTCGTTTTGAGGGCACGGGAGGCCTTCTGACAGCAGCCCCGCTTCCCTCAGCCGGGCCCCCGCCCTCAGTCCAACCCACCGGAGCCTGTGTTCGGAGTGCACCGAGCTGAACACCCGGCTCTCGGCGAGGTCGTGACGGCGACGCCGGCCTGCAGGCCAAACTCTCTGGGGGCGCCCTGAGCTGGGAGGCTCGCCCGAAACGGACGGGGGAAGCGCCGAGCCCCTGCCACGGGAGTGCTTCAGGACGACGCATTGGCCCAGCCAGCCCCACTCGGTCCCGGGAAGAGAGAAGCGGCTCTGGCACCTAGAAGCACGGAGCAAGGCACCCAACCCTCAGCTCCTGGAACGCGCTTCCCGGAGGGGGCCCTTTCACCTCCCCATTCCCCAAAAGCACAACGCCTTCTCTCAGAGGCGGAGGAAAATGCGCACACGCTGCCGGCTTGGGCCTCCACTTCAGGGACCGGCGGGTGCCGCCAGCACGTCTGGGGCGACAGCGGGCTTCGTGGTGTCAAGGTCGACACACGCCCGGGCCTGGCAACCGAAGGAGACAGCTCCACCCTGGATTCCGTGCAACACGGTGCTGCCGGGAAAACGTGCGCCCAGGGAAAGACGAGTGCGAAGAGAAGCGGGGAGGAGAGAGGAAGGGCGCGCTTCGTGAGGCACGAGCGCGCGGGCTGTGGGGCCGGCTTCTCCCGGGCCGGCGCCTCACCTCCTACACGGGGAAGCGGTTTGCTGACGCGCCGGGGGTTGGACCCCCTGAGGTCAAGCCCCCCGACCTCCCTGTGCGAAACAGGGCAGGGTGGAATGCCATCCCCGTCCACGTCCACACACACACGTCGCTCCACGGAGAAGGATGCCTTCTCAACGCTTAGCCCGGAAACCTCGAGTGTGCACCACAGCCTTACCTCCGAGAAGCAAGCCTGAAGCCGAGCTCCCTTCCGCGAGCAGGCCTCTTCCGCCCGAGAGAAAGCTTGGCCGCGACTGGGGTGGCGGAAGCCTCAGGGAGGCTGCGTGCCGGGCCTCAGGTCGGGCGCCGTCCTAGAAGGAGGCCCCCGACCTGGGCCTCAGCGAAGCCCTTCGCAAGGGCGTCGGGAGCGGCTCCTGCCACGACCGTTACGCGGGACCCACAGCAGAGCAAACACACTCGTTGTGAGGGCACGGGAGGCCTTCTGACAGCAGCGCCGCTTCCCTCAGCCGGGCGCCCGCCCTCAGTCGAACCCACCGGAGCCCGCGTTCGGAGTGCACCGAGCTGAACACCCGGCTCTCGGCGAGGTCGTGACGGCGACGCCGGCCTGCAGGCCAAACTCTCTGGGGGCGCCCTGAGCTGGGAGGCTCGCCCGAAACGGACGGGGGAAGCGCCGAGCCCCTGCCACGGGATTGCTTCAGGACGACGCATTGGCCCAGCCAGCCCCACTCCGTCCCGGGAAGAGAGAAGCGGCTCTGGCACCTAGAAGCACGGAGCAAGGCACCCAACCCTCAGCTCCTGGAACGAGCTTCCCGGAGGGGGCCCTTTCACCTCCCCATTCCCCAAAAGCACAACGCCTTCTCTCAGAGGCAGAGGAAGACGCGCACACGCTGCCGGCTTGGGCCTCCACTTCAGGGACCGGCGGGTGCCGCCAGCACGTCCGGGGCGCCAGCGGGCTTCGCGGTGTCAAGGTCGACACACGCCCGGGCCTGGCAACCGAAGGAGACAGCTCCGCCCTGGATGCCGTGCAACACGGTGCTGCCGGAAAACGTCCGCCCAGGGAAAGATGAGTGCGAAGAGAGAAGCGGTGAGGAGAGAGGAAGGGCGCGCTTCGTGAGGCACGACCTCGCGGGCTGTGGGACCGGCCTCTCCCGGGCCGGCGCCTCACGTCCTACACGGGGAAGCGGTTTGCTGACGCCCCGGGGGTTGGACCCCCTGAGGTCAAGCCCCCCGACCTCCCTGTGCGAAACAAGGCAGGGTGGAATGCCATCCCCTTCCACGTCCACACACACGTCGCTCCACGGAGAAGGATGCCTTCTCAACGCTTAGCCCGGAAACCTCGAGTGAGCACCACAGCCTTACCTCCGAGAAGCAAGCCTGAAGCCGAGCTCCCTTCCGCGAGCAGGCCTCTTTTGCCCGAGAGAAAGCTTGGCCGCGGCGGGGGTGGCGGAAGCCTCAGGGAGGCTGCGTGCCGGGCCTCAGGTCGGGGGCCGTCCTAGAAGGAGGCCCCCGACCTGGGCCTCAGCGAAACCCTTCGCAAGGGCGTCGGGAGCGGCTCGTGCCACGACCGTGACGTGGGACCCACAGCAGAGCAAACACACTCGTTTTGAGGGCACGGGAGGCCTTCTGACAGCAGCCCCGCTTCCCTCAGCCGGGCCCCCGCCCTCAGTCCAACCCACCGGAGCCTGTGTTCGGAGTGCACCGAGCTGAACACCCGGCTCTCGGCGAGGTCGTGACGGCGACGCCGGCCTGCAGGCCAAACTCTCTGGGGGCGCCCTGAGCTGGGAGGCTCGCCCGAAACGGACGGGGGAAGCGCCGAGCCCCTGCCACGGGATTGCTTCAGGACGACGCATTGGCCCAGCCAGCCCCACTCGGTCCCGGGAAGAGAGAAGCGGCTCTGGCACCTAGAAGCACGGAGCAAGGCACCTAACCCTCAGCTCCTGGAACGCGCTTCCCGGAGGGGGCCCTTTCACCTCCCCATTCCCCAAAAGCACAACGCCTTCTCTCAGAGGCGGAGGAAAATGCGCACACGCTGCCGGCTTGGGCCTCAACTTCAGGGACCGGCGGGTGCCGCCAGCACGTCTGGGGCGACAGCGGGCTTCGTGGTGTCAAGGTCGACACACGCCCGGGCCTGGCAACCGAAGGAGACAGCTCCACCCTGGATTCCGTGCAACACGGTGCTGCCGGGAAAACGTGCGCCCAGGGAAAGACGAGTGCGAAGAGAAGCGGGGAGGAGAGAGGAAGGGCGCGCTTCGTGAGGCACGAGCGCGCGGGCTGTGGGGCCGGCTTCTCCCGGGCCGGCGCCTCACCTCCTACACGGGGAAGCGGTTTGCTGACGCGCCGGGGGTTGGACCCCCTGAGGTCAAGCCCCCCGACCTCCCTGTGCGAAACAGGGCAGGGTGGAATGCCATCCCCGTCCACGTCCACACACACACGTCGCTCCACGGAGAAGGATGCCTTCTCAACGCTTAGCCCGGAAACCTCGAGTGTGCACCACAGCCTTACCTCCGAGAAGCAAGCCTGAAGCCGAGCTCCCTTCCGCGAGCAGGCCTCTTCCGCCCGAGAGAAAGCTTGGCCGCGACTGGGGTGGCGGAAGCCTCAGGGAGGCTGCGTGCCGGGCCTCAGGTCGGGCGCCGTCCTAGAAGGAGGCCCCCGACCTGGGCCTCAGCGAAGCCCTTCGCAAGGGCGTCGGGAGCGGCTCCTGCCACGACCGTGACGCGGGACCCACAGCAGAGCAAACACACTCGTTGTGAGGGCACGGGAGGCCTTCTGACAGCAGCCCCCCTTCCCTCAGCTGGGCGCCCGCCCTCAGTCGAACCCACCGGAGCCTGCGTTCGGAGTGCACCGAGCTGAAGACCCGGCTCTCGGCGAGGTCGTGACGGCGACGCCGGCCTGCAGGCCAAACTCTCTGGGGGCGCCCTGAGCTGGGAGGCTCGCCCGAAACGGACGGGGGAAGCGCCGAGCCCCTGCCACGGGATTGCTTCAGGACGACGCATTGGCCCAGCCAGCCCCACTCCGTCCCGGGAAGAGAGAAGCGGCTCTGGCACCTAGAAGCACGGAGCAAGGCACCCAACCCTCAGCGCTTGGAACGCGGTTCCCGGAAAGGGCCCTTTCACCTCCCAATTCCCCGAAAGCACAACACCTTCTCTCAGAGGCGGAGGAAGACGCGCACACGCTGCCGGCTTGGGCCTCCACTCCAGGGATCGGCGGGTGCCGCCAGCACGTCAGGGACGACAGCGGGCTTCGCGGTGTCAAGGTCGACACACGCCCAGGCCTGGCAACCGAACGAGACAGCTCCGCCATGGATTCCGTGCAACACGTGCTGCCGGGAAAATGTCCGCCCAGGGAAAGATGAGTGCGAAGAGAGAAGCGGGGAGGAGAGAGGCAGGGCGCGCTTCGTGAGGCACGAGCTCGCGGCCTGTGGGGCCGGCCTCTCCCGGGCCGGCGCCTCACGTCCTATACGGGGAAGCGGTTTGCTGACGCGCCGGGGGTTGGACCCCCTGAGGTCAAGCCCCCCGACCTCCCTGTGCGAAACAGGGCAGGGTGGAATGCCATCCCCGTCCACGTCCACACACACGTCGCTCCACGGAGAAGGATGCCTTCTCAACGCTTAGCCCGGAAACCTCGAGTGAGCACCACAGCCTTACCTCCGAGAAGCAAGCCTGAAGCCGAGCTCCCTTCCGCGAGCAGGCCTCTTTCGCCAAGAGAGAAAGCTTGGCCACGGCGGGGGTGGCGGCAGCCTCAGGGAGGCTGCGTGCCGGGCCTCAGATCGGGGGCCGTCCTAGAAGGAGGCCCCCGACCTGGGCCTCAGCGAAACCCTTCGCAAGGGCGTCGGGAGCGGCTCGTGCCACGACCGTGACGCGGGACCCACAGCAGAGCAAACACACTCGTTTTGAGGGCACGGGAGGCCTTCTGACAGCAGCCCCGCTTCCCTCAGCCGGGCCCCCGCCCTCAGTCCAACCCACCGGAGCCTGTGTTCGGAGTGCACCGAGCTGAACACCCGGCTCTCGGCGAGGTCGTGACGGCGACGCCGGCCTGCAGGCCAAACTCTCTGGGGGCGCCCTGAGCTGGGAGGCTCGCCCGAAACGGACGGGGGAAGCGCCGAGCCCCTGCCACGGGATTGCTTCAGGACGACGCATTGGGCCAGCCAGCCCCACTCCGTCCCGGGAAGAGAGAAGCGGCTCTGGCACCTAGAAGCACGGAGCAAGGCACCCAACCCTCAGCTCCTGGAACGCGCTTCCCGGAGGGGGCCCTTTCACCTCCCCATTCCCCGAAAGCACAACGCCTTCTCTCAGAGGCGGAGGAAGACGCGCACACACTGCCGGATTGGGCCTCCACTCCAGGGACCGGCGGGTGCCGCCAGCACGTCCGGGGCGACAGCGGGCTTCGCGGTGTCAAGGTCGACACACGCCCGGGCCTGGCACCCGAAGGAGAAAGCTCAGCCCTGGATGCCGTGCAACACGGTGCTGCCGGGAAAACGTCCGCCCAGGGAAAGATGAGTGCGAAGAGAGAAGCGGGGAGGAGAGAGGCAGGGCGCACTTCGTGAGGCACGAGCTCGCGGGCTGTGGGGCCGGCCTCTCTCGGGCCGGCGCCTCACGTCCTACACGGGGAAGCGGTTTGCTGACGCGCCGGGGGTTGGACCCCCTGAGGTCAAGCCCCCCGACCTCCCTGTGCGAAACAAGGCAGGGTGGAATGCCATCCCCTTCCACGTCCACACACACGTCGCTCCACGGAGAAGGATGCCTTCGCAACGCTTAGCCCGGAAACCTCGAGTGAGCACGACAGCCTTACCTCAGAGAAGCAAGCCTGAAGCCGAGCTCCCTTCCGCAAGCAGGCCTCTTTCGCCCAGAGAGAAAGCTTGGCCGCGGCGGGGGCGGCGGAAGCCTCAGGGAGGCTGCGTGCTGGGCCTCAGGTCGGGGGCCGTCCTAGAAGGAGGGCCCCGACCTGGACCTCAGCGAAGCCCTTCGCAAGGGCGTCGGGAGCGGCTCCTGCCACGACCGTGACGCGGGACCCACAGCAGAGCAAACACACTCGTTGTGAGGGCACGGGAGGCCTTCTGACAGCAGCCCCGCTTCCCTCAGCCGGGCGCCCGCCCTCAGTCGAACCCACCGGAGCCTGCGTTCGGAGTGCACCGAGCTGAACACCCGGCTCTCGGCGAGGTCGTGACGGCGACGCCGGCCTGCAGGCCAAACTCTCTGGCGGCGCCCTGAGCTGGGAGGCTCGCCCGAAACGGACGGGGGAAGCGCCGAGGCCCTGCCACGGGATTGCTTCAGGACGACGCATTGGCCCAGCCAGCCCCACTCCGTCCCGGGAAGAGAGAAGCGGCTCTGGCACCTAGAAGCACGGAGCAAGGCACCCAACCCTCAGCTCTTGGAACGCGCTTCCCGGAGGGGGCCCTTTCACCTCCCCATTCCCCGAAAGCACAACGCCTTCTCTCAGAGGCGGAGGAAGATGCGCACACGCTGCCGGCTTCGGCCTCCAATCCAGGGACCGGCGGGTTCCGCCAGCACGTCCGGGGCGACAGCGGGCTTCGTGGTGTCAAGGTCGACACACGCCCGGGCCTGGCAACCGAAGGAGACAGCTCCGCCCTGGATTCCGTGCAACACGGTGCTGCCGGGAAAACGTGCGCCCAGGGAAAGATGAGTGCGAAGAGAGAAGCGGGGAGGAGAGAGGTAGGGCGTGCTTCGTGAGGCCCGAGCGCCCGGGCTGTGGGGCCGGCCTCTCCCGGGCCGGCGCCTCACGTCCTACACGGGGAAGCGGTTTGCTGACGCGCCGGGGGTTGGACCCCCTGAGGTCAAGCCCCCCAACCTCACTGTGCGAAACAAGGCAGGGTGGAATGCCATCCCCTTCCACGTCCACACACACGTCGCTCCACGGAGAAGGATGCCTTCTCAACGCTTAGCCCGTATACCTTGAGTGAGCACCACAGCCTTACCTCCGAGAAGCAAGCCTGAAGCCGAGCTCCCTTCCGCGAGCAGGCCTCTTTTGCCCGAGAGAAAGCTTGGCCGCGGCGGGGGTGGCGGAAGCCTCAGGGAGGCTGCGTGCCGGGCCTCAGGTCGGGGGCCGTCCTAGAAGGAGGCCCCCGACCTGGGCCTCAGCGAAGCCCTTTGCAAGGGCGTCGGGAGCGGCTCGTGCCACGACCGTGACGCGGGACCCACAGCAGAGCAAACACACTCGTTGTGAGGGCACGGGAGGCCTTCTGACAGCAGCCCCGCTTCCCTCAGCCGGGCGCCCGCCCTCAGTCGAACCCACCGGAGCCTGTGTTCGGAGTGCACCGAGCTGAACACCCGGCTCTCGGCGAGGTCGTGACGGCGACGCCGGCCTGCAGGCCAAACTCTCTGGGGGCGCCCTGAGCTGGGAGGCTCGCCCGAAACGGACGGGGGAAGCGCCGAGCCCCTGCCACGGGATTGCTTGAGGACGACGCATTGGCCCAGCCAGCCCCACTCCGTCCCGGGAAGAGAGAAGCGGCTCTGGCACCTAGAAGCACGGAGCAAGGCACCCAACCCTCAGCTCTTGGAACGCGGTTCCCGGAAAGGGCCCTTTCACCTCCCAATTCCCCGAAAGCACAACACCTTCTCTCAGAGGCGGAGGAAGACGCGCACACGCTGCCGGCTTGGGCCTCCACTCCAGGGACCGGCGGGTGCCGCCAGCACGTCAGGGACGACAGCGGGCTTCGCGGTGTCAAGGTCGACACACGCCCGGGCCTGGCAACCGAACGAGACAGCTCCGCCATGGATTCCGTGCAACACGAGCTGCCGGGAAAATGTCCGCCCAGGGAAAGATGAGTGCGAAGAGAGAAGCGGGGAGGAGAGAGGCAGGGCGCGCTTCGTGAGGCACGAGCTCGCGGCCTGTGGGGCCGGCCTCTCCCGGGCCGGCGCCTCACGTCCTATACGGGGAAGCGGTTTGCTGACGCGCCGGGGGTTGGACCCCCTGAGGTCAAGCCCCCCGACCTCCCTGTGCGAAACAGGGCAGGGTGGAATGCCATCCCCGTCCACGTCCACACACACGTCGCTCCACGGAGAAGGATGCCTTCTCAACGCTTAGCCCGGAATCCTCGAGTGAGCACCACAGCCTTACCTCCGAGAAGCAAGCCTGAAGCCGAGCTCCCTTCCGCGAGCAGGCCTCTTTCGCCAAGAGAGAAAGCTTGGCCACGGCGGGGGTGGCGGAAGCCTCAGGGAGGCTGCGTGCCGGGCCTCAGATCGGGGGCCGTCCTAGAAGGAGGCCCCCGACCTGGGCCTCAGCGAAGCCCTTCGCAAGGGCGTCGGGAGCGGCTCGTGCCACGACCGTGACACGGGACCCACAGCAGAGCAAACACACTCGTTGTGAGGGCATGGGAGGCCTTCTGACGGCAGCCCCGCTTCCCTCAGCCGGGCGCCCGCCCTCAGTCGAACCCACCGGAGCCTGCGTTCGTAGTGCACCGCGCTGAACACCCGGCTCTCGGCGAGGTCGTGACGGCGACGCCGGCCTGCCGGCCAAACTCTCTGGGGGCGCCCTGAGCTGGGAGGCTTGCCCGAAACGGACGGGGGAAGCGCCGAGCCCCTGCCACGGGATTGCTTCAGGACGACGCATTGGCCCAGCCAGCCCCACTCCGTCCCGGGAAGAGAGAAGCGGCTCTGGCACCTAGAAGCACGGAGCAAGGCACCCAACCCTCAGCTCTTGGAACGCGCTTCCCGGAGGGGGCCCTTTCACCTCCCCATTCCCCAAAAGCACAACACCTTCTCTCAGAGGCGGAGGAAGATGCGCACACGCTGCCGGCTTCGGCCCCAATCCAGGGACCGGCGGGTGCCGCCAGCACGTCCGGGGCGCCAGCGGGCTTCGCGGTGTCAAGGTCGACACACGCCCGGGCCTGGCAACCGAAGGAGACAGCTCCGCCCTGGATGCCGTGCAACACGGTGCTGCCGGAAAACGTCCGCCCAGGGAAAGATGAGTGCGAAGAGAGAAGCGGTGAGGAGAGAGGAAGGGCGCGCTTCGTGAGGCACGACCTCGCGGGCTGTGGGACCGGCCTCTCCCGGGCCGGCGCCTCACGTCCTACACGGGGAAGCGGTTTGCTGACGCCCCGGGGGTTGGACCCCCTGAGGTCAAGCCCCCCGACCTCCCTGTGCGAAACAAGGCAGGGTGGAATGCCATCCCCTTCCACGTCCACACACACGTCGCTCCACGGAGAAGGATGCCTTCTCAACGCTTAGCCCGGAAACCTCGAGTGAGCACCACAGCCTTACCTCCGAGAAGCAAGCCTGAAGCCGAGCTCCCTTCCGCGAGCAGGCCTCTTTTGCCCGAGAGAAAGCTTGGCCGCGGCGGGGGTGGCGGAAGCCTCAGGGAGGCTGCGTGCCGGGCCTCAGGTCGGGGGCCGTCCTAGAAGGAGGCCCCCGACCTGGGCCTCAGCGAAACCCTTCGCAAGGGCGTCGGGAGCGGCTCGTGCCACGACCGTGACGTGGGACCCACAGCAGAGCAAACACACTCGTTTTGAGGGCACGGGAGGCCTTCTGACAGCAGCCCCGCTTCCCTCAGCCGGGCCCCCGCCCTCAGTCCAACCCACCGGAGCCTGTGTTCGGAGTGCACCGAGCTGAACACCCGGCTCTCGGCGAGGTCGTGACGGCGACGCCGGCCTGCAGGCCAAACTCTCTGGGGGCGCCCTGAGCTGGGAGGCTCGCCCGAAACGGACGGGGGAAGCGCCGAGCCCCTGCCACGGGATTGCTTCAGGACGACGCATTGGCCCAGCCAGCCCCACTCGGTCCCGGGAAGAGAGAAGCGGCTCTGGCACCTAGAAGCACGGAGCAAGGCACCTAACCCTCAGCTCCTGGAACGCGCTTCCCGGAGGGGGCCCTTTCACCTCCCCATTCCCCAAAAGCACAACGCCTTCTCTCAGAGGCGGAGGAAAATGCGCACACGCTGCCGGCTTGGGCCTCAACTTCAGGGACCGGCGGGTGCCGCCAGCACGTCTGGGGCGACAGCGGGCTTCGTGGTGTCAAGGTCGACACACGCCCGGGCCTGGCAACCGAAGGAGACAGCTCCACCCTGGATTCCGTGCAACACGGTGCTGCCGGGAAAACGTGCGCCCAGGGAAAGACGAGTGCGAAGAGAAGCGGGGAGGAGAGAGGAAGGGCGCGCTTCGTGAGGCACGAGCGCGCGGGCTGTGGGGCCGGCTTCTCCCGGGCCGGCGCCTCACCTCCTACACGGGGAAGCGGTTTGCTGACGCGCCGGGGGTTGGACCCCCTGAGGTCAAGCCCCCCGACCTCCCTGTGCGAAACAGGGCAGGGTGGAATGCCATCCCCGTCCACGTCCACACACACACGTCGCTCCACGGAGAAGGATGCCTTCTCAACGCTTAGCCCGGAAACCTCGAGTGTGCACCACAGCCTTACCTCCGAGAAGCAAGCCTGAAGCCGAGCTCCCTTCCGCGAGCAGGCCTCTTCCGCCCGAGAGAAAGCTTGGCCGCGACTGGGGTGGCGGAAGCCTCAGGGAGGCTGCGTGCCGGGCCTCAGGTCGGGCGCCGTCCTAGAAGGAGGCCCCCGACCTGGGCCTCAGCGAAGCCCTTCGCAAGGGCGTCGGGAGCGGCTCCTGCCACGACCGTGACGCGGGACCCACAGCAGAGCAAACACACTCGTTGTGAGGGCACGGGAGGCCTTCTGACAGCAGCCCCCCTTCCCTCAGCTGGGCGCCCGCCCTCAGTCGAACCCACCGGAGCCTGCGTTCGGAGTGCACCGAGCTGAAGACCCGGCTCTCGGCGAGGTCGTGACGGCGACGCCGGCCTGCAGGCCAAACTCTCTGGGGGCGCCCTGAGCTGGGAGGCTCGCCCGAAACGGACGGGGGAAGCGCCGAGCCCCTGCCACGGGATTGCTTCAGGACGACGCATTGGCCCAGCCAGCCCCACTCCGTCCCGGGAAGAGAGAAGCGGCTCTGGCACCTAGAAGCACGGAGCAAGGCACCCAACCCTCAGCGCTTGGAACGCGGTTCCCGGAAAGGGCCCTTTCACCTCCCAATTCCCCGAAAGCACAACACCTTCTCTCAGAGGCGGAGGAAGACGCGCACACGCTGCCGGCTTGGGCCTCCACTCCAGGGATCGGCGGGTGCCGCCAGCACGTCAGGGACGACAGCGGGCTTCGCGGTGTCAAGGTCGACACACGCCCAGGCCTGGCAACCGAACGAGACAGCTCCGCCATGGATTCCGTGCAACACGTGCTGCCGGGAAAATGTCCGCCCAGGGAAAGATGAGTGCGAAGAGAGAAGCGGGGAGGAGAGAGGCAGGGCGCGCTTCGTGAGGCACGAGCTCGCGGCCTGTGGGGCCGGCCTCTCCCGGGCCGGCGCCTCACGTCCTATACGGGGAAGCGGTTTGCTGACGCGCCGGGGGTTGGACCCCCTGAGGTCAAGCCCCCCGACCTCCCTGTGCGAAACAGGGCAGGGTGGAATGCCATCCCCGTCCACGTCCACACACACGTCGCTCCACGGAGAAGGATGCCTTCTCAACGCTTAGCCCGGAAACCTCGAGTGAGCACCACAGCCTTACCTCCGAGAAGCAAGCCTGAAGCCGAGCTCCCTTCCGCGAGCAGGCCTCTTTCGCCAAGAGAGAAAGCTTGGCCACGGCGGGGGTGGCGGCAGCCTCAGGGAGGCTGCGTGCCGGGCCTCAGGTCGGGCGCCGTCCTAGAAGGAGGCCCCCGACCTGGACCTCAGCGAAGCCCTTCGCAAGGGCGTCGGGAGCGGCTCGTGCCACGACCGTGACGCGGGACCCACAGCAGAGCAAACACACTCGTTTTGAGGGCACGGGAGGCCTTCTGACAGCAGCCCCGCTTCCCTCAGCCGGGCCCCCGCCCTCAGTCCAACCCACCGGAGCCTGTGTTCGGAGTGCACCGAGCTGAACACCCGGCTCTCGGCGAGGTCGTGACGGCGACGCCGGCCTGCAGGCCAAACTCTCTGGGGGCGCCCTGAGCTGGGAGGCTCGCCCGAAACGGACGGGGGAAGCGCCGAGCCCCTGCCACGGGATTGCTTCAGGACGACGCATTGGGCCAGCCAGCCCCACTCCGTCCCGGGAAGAGAGAAGCGGCTCTGGCACCTAGAAGCACGGAGCAAGTCACCCAACCCTCAGCTCTTGGAACGCGCTTCCCGGAGGGGGCCCTTTCACCTCCCCATTCCCTGAAAGCACAACGCCTTCTCTCAGAGGTGGAGGAAGACGCGCACACGCTGCCGGCTTGGGCCTCCACTCCAGGGACCGGCGGGTGCCGCCAGCACGTCCGGGGCGACAGCGGGCTTCGCGGTGTCAAGGTCGACACACGCCCGGGCCTGGCACCCGAAGGAGAAAGCTCAGCCCTGGATGCCGTGCAACACGGTGCTGCCGGGAAAACGTCCGCCCAGGGAAAGATGAGTGCGAAGAGAGAAGCGGGGAGGAGAGAGGCAGGGCGCACTTCGTGAGGCACGAGCTCGCGGGCTGTGGGGCCGGCCTCTCTCGGGCCGGCGCCTCACGTCCTACACGGGGAAGCGGTTTGCTGACGCGCCGGGGGTTGGACCCCCTGAGGTCAAGCCCCCCGACCTCCCTGTGCGAAACAAGGCAGGGTGGAATGCCATCCCCTTCCACGTCCACACACACGTCGCTCCACGGAGAAGGATGCCTTCTCAACGCTTAGCCCGTATACCTTGAGTGAGCACCACAGCCTTACCTCCGAGAAGCAAGCCTGAAGCCGAGCTCCCTTCCGCGAGCAGGCCTCTTTTGCCCGAGAGAAAGCTTGGCCGCGGCGGGGGTGGCGGAAGCCTCAGGGACGCTGCTTGCCGGGCCTCAGGTCGGGGGCCGTCCTAGAAGGAGGCCCCCGACCTGGGCCTCAGCGAAGCCCTTTGCAAGGGCGTCGGGAGCGGCTCGTGCCACGACCGTGACGCGGGACCCACAGCAGAGCAAACACACTCGTTGTGAGGGCACGGGAGGCCTTCTGACAGCAGCCCCGCTTCCCTCAGCCGGGCGCCCGCCCTCAGTCGAACCCACCGGAGCCTGTGTTCGGAGTGCACCGAGCTGAACACCCGGCTCTCGGCGAGGTCGTGACGGCGACGCCGGCCTGCAGGCCAAACTCTCTGGGGGCGCCCTGAGCTGGGAGGCTCGCCCGAAACGGACGGGGGAAGCGCCGAGCCCCTGCCACGGGATTGCTTGAGGACGACGCATTGGCCCAGCCAGCCCCACTCCGTCCCGGGAAGAGAGAAGCGGCTCTGGCACCTAGAAGCACGGAGCAAGGCACCCAACCCTCAGCTCTTGGAACGCGGTTCCCGGAAAGGGCCCTTTCACCTCCCAATTCCCCGAAAGCACAACACCTTCTCTCAGAGGCGGAGGAAGACGCGCACACGCTGCCGGCTTGGGCCTCCACTCCAGGGACCGGCGGGTGCCGCCAGCACGTCAGGGACGACAGCGGGCTTCGCGGTGTCAAGGTCGACACACGCCCGGGCCTGGCAACCGAACGAGACAGCTCCGCCATGGATTCCGTGCAACACGTGCTGCCGGGAAAATGTCCGCCCAGGGAAAGATGAGTGCGAAGAGAGAAGCGGGGAGGAGAGAGGCAGGGCGCGCTTCGTGAGGCACGAGCTCGCGGCCTGTGGGGCCGACCTCTCCCGGGCCGGCGCCTCACGTCCTATACGGGGAAGCGGTTTGCTGACGCGCCGGGGGTTGGACCCCCTGAGGTCAAGCCCCCCGACCTCCCTGTGCGAAACAGGGCAGGGTGGAATGCCATCCCCGTCCACGTCCACACACACGTCGCTCCACGGAGAAGGATGCCTTCTCAACGCTTAGCCCGGAATCCTCGAGTGAGCACCACAGCCTTACCTCCGAGAAGCAAGCCTGAAGCCGAGCTCCCTTCCGCGAGCAGGCCTCTTTCGCCCAGAGAGAAAGCTTGGCCGCGGCGGGGGTGGCGGAAGCCTCAGGGAGGCTGCGTGCCGGGCCTCAGGTCGGGCGCCGTCTTAGAAGGAGGCCCCTGACCTGGGCCTCAGCGAAGCCCTTTGCAAGGGCGTCGGGAGCGGCTTCTGCCACGACCGTGACGCGGGACCCACAGCAGAGCAAACACACTCGTTGTGAGGGCACGGGAGGCCTTCTGACAGCAGCCCCGCTTCCCTCAGCCGGGCGCCCGCCCTCAGTCGAACCCACCTGAGCCTGCGTTCGGAGTGCACCGAGCTGAACACCCGGCTCTCGGTGAGGACGTGAAGGCGACGCCGGCCTTCTGGCCAAACTCTCTGGGGGCGCCCTGAGCTGGGAGGCTCGCCCGAAACGGACGGGGAAGCGCCGAGCCCCTGCCACTGGATTGCTTCAGGACGACGCATTGGCCCAGCCAGCCCCACTCCGTCCCGGGAAGAGAGAAGAGGCTCTGGCACCTAGAAGCACGGAGCAAGGCACCCAACCCTCAGCTCCTGGAACGCGCTTCCCGGAGGGGGCCCTTTCACCTCCCCATTCCCCAAAAGCACAACGCCTTCTCTCAGAGGCAGAGGAAGACGCGCACACGCTGCCGGCTTGGGCCTCCACTTCAGGGACCGGCGGGTGCCGCCAGCACGTCCGGGGCGCCAGCGGGCTTCGCGGTGTCAAGGTCGACACACGCCCGGGCCTGGCAACCGAAGGAGACAGCTCCGCCCTGGATGCCGTGCAACACGGTGCTGCCGGAAAACGTCCGCCCAGGGAAAGATGAGTGCGAAGAGAGAAGCGGTGAGGAGAGAGGAAGGGCGCGCTTCGTGAGGCACGACCTCGCGGGCTGTGGGGCCGGCCTCTCCCGGGCCGGCGCCTCACGTCCTACACGGGGAAGCGGTTTGCTGACGCCCCGGGGGTTGGACCCCCTGAGGTCAAGCCCCCCGACCTCCCTGTGCGAAACAGGGCAGGGTGGAATGCCATCCCCGTCCACGTCCACACACACACGTCGCTCCACGGAGAAGGATGCCTTCTCAACGCTTAGCCCGGAAACCTCGAGTGTGCACCACAGCCTTACCTCCGAGAAGCAAGCCTGAAGCCGAGCTCCCTTCCGCGAGCAGGCCTCTTCCGCCCGAGAGAAAGCTTGGCCGCGACTGGGGTGGCGGAAGCCTCAGGGAGGCTGCGTGCCGGGCCTCAGGTCGGGCGCCGTCCTAGAAGGAGGCTCCCGACCTGGGCCTCAGCGAAGCCCTTCGCAAGGGCGTCGGGAGCGGCTCCTGCCACGACCGTTACGCGGGACCCACAGCAGAGCAAACACACTCGTTGTGAGGGCACGGGAGGCCTTCTGACAGCAGCGCCGCTTCCCTCAGCCGGGCGCCCGCCCTCAGTCGAACCCACCGGAGCCCGCGTTCGGAGTGCACCGAGCTGAACACCCGGCTCTCGGCGAGGTCGTGACGGCGACGCCGGCCTGCAGGCCAAACTCTCTGGGGGCGCCCTGAGCTGGGAGGCTCGCCCGAAACGGACGGGGGAAGCGCCGAGCCCCTGCCACGGGATTGCTTCAGGACGACGCATTGGCCCAGCCAGCCCCACTCCGTCCCGGGAAGAGAGAAGCGGCTCTGGCACCTAGAAGCACGGAGCAAGGCACCCAACCCTCAGCTCTTGGAACGCGGTTCCCGGAAAGGGCCCTTTCACCTCCCAATTCCCCGAAAGCACAACACCTTCTCTCAGAGGCGGAGGAAGACGCGCACACGCTGCCGGCTTGGGCCTCCACTCCAGGGACCGGCGGGTGCCGCCAGCACGTCAGGGACGACAGCGGGCTTCGCGGTGTCAAGGTCGACACACGCCCGGGCCTGGCAACCGAACGAGACAGCTCCGCCATGGATTCCCTGCAACACGTGCTGCCGGGAAAATGTCCGCCCAGGGAAAGATGAGTGCGAAGAGAGAAGCGGGGAGGAGAGAGGCAGGGCGCGCTTCGTGAGGCACGAGCTCGCGGCCTGTGGGGCCGGCCTCTCCCGGGCCGGCGCCTCACGTCCTATACGGGGAAGCGGTTTGCTGACGCGCCGGGGGTTGGACCCCCTGAGGTCAAGCCCCCCGACCTCCCTGTGCGAAACAGGGCAGGGTGGAATGCCATCCCCGTCCACGTCCACACACACGTCGCTCCACGGAGAAGGATGCCTTCTCAACGCTTAGCCCGGAATCCTCGAGTGAGCACCACAGCCTTACCTCCGAGAAGCAAGCCTGAAGCCGAGCTCCCTTCCGCGAGCAGGCCTCTTTCGCCAAGAGAGAAAGCTTGGCCACGGCGGGGGTGGCGGAAGCCTCAGGGAGGCTGCGTGCCGGGCCTCAGATCGGGGGCCGTCCTAGAAGGAGGCCCCCGACCTGGGCCTCAGCGAAGCCCTTCGCAAGGGCATCGGGAGCGGCTCGTGCCACGACCGTGACACGGGACCCACAGCAGAGCAAACACACTCGTTGTGAGGGCACGGGAGGCCTTCTGACGGCAGCCCCGCTTCCCTCAGCCGGGCGCCCGCCCTCAGTCGAACCCACCGGAGCCTGCGTTCGTAGTGCACCGCGCTGAACACCCGGCTCTCGGCGAGGTCGTGACGGCGACGCCGGCCTGCCGGCCAAACTCTCTGGGGGCGCCCTGAGCTGGGAGGCTTGCCCGAAACGGACGGGGGAAGCGCCGAGCCCCTGCCACGGGATTGCTTCAGGACGACGCATTGGCCCAGCCAGCCCCACTCCGTCCCGGGAAGAGAGAAGCGGCTCTGGCACCTAGAAGCACGGAGCAAGTCACCCAACCCTCAGCTCTTGGAACGCGCTTCCCGGAGGGGGCCCTTTCACCTCCCCATTCCCCAAAAGCACAACACCTTCTCTCAGAGGCGGAGGAAGATGCGCACACGCTGCCGGCTTCGGCCCCAATCCAGGGACCGGCGGGTGCCGCCAGCACGTCCGGGGCAACAGCGGGCTTCGTGGTGTCAAGGTCGACACACGCCCGGGCCTGGCAACCGAAGGAGACAGCTCCGCCCTGGATTCCGTGCAACACGGTGCTGCCGGGAAAACGTCCGCCCAGGGAAAGATGAGTGCGAAGAGAGAAGCGGGGAGGAGAGAGGAAGGGCGCGCTTCGTGAGGCACGAGCTCGCGGGCTGTGGCCGGCCTCTCCCGGGCCGGCGCCTCACGTCCTACACGGGGAAGCGGTTTGCTGACGCGCCGGGGGTTGGACCCCCTGAGGTCAAGCCCCCCGACCTCCCTGTGCGAAACAGGGCAGGGTGGAATGCCATCCCCGTCCACGTCCACACACACACGTCGCTCCACGGAGAAGGATGCCTTCTCAACGCTTAGCCCGGAAACCTCGAGTGAGCACCACAGCCTTACCTCCGAGAAGCAAGCCTGAAGCCGAGCTCCCTTCCGCGAGCAGGCCTCTTTCGCCCGAGAGAAAGCTTGGCCGCGGCGGGGGTGGCGGAAGCCTCAGGGAGGCTGCGTGCCGGGCCTCAGGTCGGGCGCCGTCCTAGAAGGAGGCCCCTGACCTGGGCCTCAGCGAAGCCCTTTGCAAGGGCGTCGGGAGCGGCTTCTGCCACGACCGTGACGCGGGACCCACAGCAGAGCAAACACACTCGTTGTGAGGGCACGGGAGGCCTTCTGACAGCAGCCCCGCTTCCCTCAGCCGGGCGCCCGCCCTCAGTCGAACCCACCTGAGCCTGCGTTCGGAGTGCACCGAGCTGAACACCCGGCTCTCGGTGAGGACGTGAAGGCGACGCCGGCCTTCTGGCCAAACTCTCTGGGGGCGCCCTGAGCTGGGAGGCTCGCCCGAAACGGACGGGGAAGCGCCGAGCCCCTGCCACTGGATTGCTTCAGGACGACGCATTGGCCCAGCCAGCCCCACTCCGTCCCGGGAAGAGAGAAGCGGCTCTGGCACCTAGAAGCACGGAGCAAGGCACCCAACCCTCAGCGCTTGGAACGCGGTTCCCGGAAAGGGCCCTTTCACCTCCCAATTCCCCGAAAGCACAACACCTTCTCTCAGAGGCGGAGGAAGACGCGCACACGCTGCCGGCTTGGGCCTCCACTCCAGGGATCGGCGGGTGCCGCCAGCACGTCAGGGACGACAGCGGGCTTCGTGGTGTCAAGGTCGACACACGCCCAGGCCTGGCAACCGAACGAGACAGCTCCGCCATGGATTCCGTGCAACACGTGCTGCCGGGAAAATGTCCGCCCAGGGAAAGATGAGTGCGAAGAGAGAAGCGGGGAGGAGAGAGGCAGGGCGCGCTTCGTGAGGCACGAGCTCGCGGCCTGTGGGGCCGGCCTCTCCCGGGCCGGCGCCTCACGTCCTATACGGGGAAGCGGTTTGCTGACGCGCCGGGGGTTGGACCCCCTGAGGTCAAGCCCCCCGACCTCCCTGTGCGAAACAGGGCAGGGTGGAATGCCATCCCCGTCCACGTCCACACACACGTCGCTCCACGGAGAAGGATGCCTTCTCAACGCTTAGCCCGGAAACCTCGAGTGAGCACCACAGCCTTACCTCCGAGAAGCAAGCCTGAAGCCGAGCTCCCTTCCGCGAGCAGGCCTCTTTCGCCAAGAGAGAAAGCTTGGCCACAGCGGGGGTGGCGGCAGCCTCAGGGAGGCTGCGTGCCGGGCCTCAGATCGGGGGCCGTCCTAGAAGGAGGCCCCCGACCTGGGCCTCAGCGAAACCCTTCGCAAGGGCGTCGGGAGCGGCTCGTGCCACGACCGTGACGCGGGACCCACAGCAGAGCAAACACACTCGTTTTGAGGGCACGGGAGGCCTTCTGACAGCAGCCCCGCTTCCCTCAGCCGGGCCCCCGCCCTCAGTCCAACCCACCGGAGCCTGTGTTCGGAGTGCACCGAGCTGAACACCCGGCTCTCGGCGAGGTCGTGACGGCGACGCCGGCCTGCAGGCCAAACTCTCTGGGGGCGCCCTGAGCTGGGAGGCTCGCCCGAAACGGACGGGGGAAGCGCCGAGCCCCTGCCACGGGATTGCTTCAGGACGACGCATTGGGCCAGCCAGCCCCACTCCGTCCCGGGAAGAGAGAAGCGGCTCTGGCACCTAGAAGCACGGAGCAAGGCACCCAACCCTCAGCTCCTGGAACGCGCTTCCCGGAGGGGGCCCTTTCACCTCCCCATTCCCCGAAAGCACAACGCCTTCTCTCAGAGGCGGAGGAAGACGCGCACACACTGCCGGATTGGGCCTCCACTCCAGGGACCGGCGGGTGCCGCCAGCACGTCCGGGGCGACAGCGGGCTTCGCGGTGTCAAGGTCGACACACGCCCGGGCCTGGCACCCGAAGGAGAAAGCTCAGCCCTGGATGCCGTGCAACACGGTGCTGCCGGGAAAACGTCCGCCCAGGGAAAGATGAGTGCGAAGAGAGAAGCGGGGAGGAGAGAGGCAGGGCGCACTTCGTGAGGCACGAGCTCGCGGGCTGTGGGGCCGGCCTCTCTCGGGCCGGCGCCTCACGTCCTACACGGGGAAGCGGTTTGCTGACGCGGCGGGGGTTGGACCCCCTGAGGTCAAGCCCCCCGACCTCCCTGTGCGAAACAAGGCAGGGTGGAATGCCATCCCCTTCCACGTCCACACACACGTCGCTCCACGGAGAAGGATGCCTTCTCAACGCTTAGCCCGTATACCTTGAGTGAGCACCACAGCCTTACCTCCGAGAAGCAAGCCTGAAGCCGAGCTCCCTTCCGCGAGCAGGCCTCTTTTGCCCGAGAGAAAGCTTGGCCGCGGCGGGGGTGGCGGAAGCCTCAGGGAGGCTGCGTGCCGGGCCTCAGGTCGGGGGCCGTCCTAGAAGGAGGCCCCCGACCTGGGCCTCAGCGAAGCCCTTTGCAAGGGCGTCGGGAGCGGCTCGTGCCACGACCGTGACGCGGGACCCACAGCAGAGCAAACACACTCGTTGTGAGGGCACGGGAGGCCTTCTGACAGCAGCCCCGCTTCCCTCAGCCGGGCGCCCGCCCTCAGTCGAACCCACCGGAGCCTGTGTTCGGAGTGCACCGAGCTGAACACCCGGCTCTCCGCTAGGTCGTGACGGCGACGCCGGCCTGCAGGCCAAACTCTCTGGGGGCGCCCTGAGCTGGGAGGCTCGCCCGAAACGGACGGGGGAAGCGCCGAGCCCCTGCCACGGGATTGCTTGAGGACGACGCATTGGCCCAGCCAGCCCCACTCCGTCCCGGGAAGAGAGAAGCGGCTCTGGCACCTAGAAGCACGGAGCAAGGCACCCAACCCTCAGCTCTTGGAACGCGGTTCCCGGAAAGGGCCCTTTCACCTCCCAATTCCCCGAAAGCACAACACCTTCTCTCAGAGGCGGAGGAAGACGCGCACACGCTGCCGGCTTGGGCCTCCACTCCAGGGACCGGCGGGTGCCGCCAGCACGTCAGGGACGACAGCGGGCTTCGCGGTGTCAAGGTCGACACACGCCCGGGCCTGGCAACCGAACGAGACAGCTCCGCCATGGATTCCGTGCAACACGTGCTGCCGGGAAAATGTCCGCCCAGGGAAAGATGAGTGCGAAGAGAGAAGCGGGGAGGAGAGAGGCAGGGCGCGCTTCGTGAGGCACGAGCTCGCGGCCTGTGGGGCCGGCCTCTCCCGGGCCGGCGCCTCACGTCCTATACGGGGAAGCGGTTTGCTGACGCGCCGGGGGTTGGACCCCCTGAGGTCAAGCCCCCCGACCTCCCTGTGCGAAACAGGGCAGGGTGGAATGCCATCCCCGTCCACGTCCACACACACGTCGCTCCACGGAGAAGGATGCCTTCTCAACGCTTAGCCCGGAATCCTCGAGTGAGCACCACAGCCTTACCTCCGAGAAGCAAGCCTGAAGCCGAGCTCCCTTCCGCGAGCAGGCCTCTTTCGCCCGAGAGAAAGCTTGGCCGCGGCGGGGGTGGCGGAAGCCTCAGGGAGGCTGCGTGCCGGGCCTCAGGTCGGGCGCCGTCCTAAAGGAGGCCCCTGACCTGGGCCTCAGCGAAGCCCTTTGCAAGGGCGTCGGGAGCGGCTTCTGCCACGACCGTGACGCGGGACCCACAGCAGAGCAAACACACTCGTTGTGAGGGCACGGGAGGCCTTCTGACAGCAGCCCCGCTTCCCTCAGCCGGGCGCCCGCCCTCAGTCGAACCCACCTGAGCCTGCGTTCGGAGTGCACCGAGCTGAACACCCGGCTCTCGGTGAGGACGTGAAGGCGACGCCGGCCTTCTGGCCAAACTCTCTGGGGGCGCCCTGAGCTGGGAGGCTCGCCCGAAACGGACGGGGAAGCGCCGAGCCCCTGCCACTGGATTGCTTCAGGACGACGCATTGGCCCAGCCAGCCCCACTCCGTCCCGGGAAGAGAGAAGCGGCTCTGGCACCTAGAAGCACGGAGCAAGGCACCCAACCCTCAGCTCCTGGAACGCGCTTCCCGGAGGGGGCCCTTTCACCTCCCCATTCCCCAAAAGCACAACGCCTTCTCTCAGAGGCAGAGGAAGACGCGCACACGCTGCCGGCTTGGGCCTCCACTTCAGGGACCGGCGGGTGCCGCCAGCACGTCCGGGGCGCCAGCGGGCTTCGCGGTGTCAAGGTCGACACACGCCCGGGCCTGGCAACCGAAGGAGACAGCTCCGCCCTGGATGCCGTGCAACACGGTGCTGCCGGAAAACGTCCGCCCAGGGAAAGATGAGTGCGAAGAGAGAAGCGGTGAGGAGAGAGGAAGGGCGCGCTTCGTGAGGCACGACCTCGCGGGCTGTGGGGCCGGCCTCTCCCGGGCCGGCGCCTCACGTCCTACACGGGGAAGCGGTTTGCTGACGCCCCGGGGGTTGGACCCCCTGAGGTCAAGCCCCCCGACCTCCCTGTGCGAAACAGGGCAGGGTGGAATGCCATCCCCGTCCACGTCCACACACACACGTCGCTCCACGGAGAAGGATGCCTTCTCAACGCTTAGCCCGGAAACCTCGAGTGTGCACCACAGCCTTACCTCCGAGAAGCAAGCCTGAAGCCGAGCTCCCTTCCGCGAGCAGGCCTCTTCCGCCCGAGAGAAAGCTTGGCCGCGACTGGGGTGGCGGAAGCCTCAGGGAGGCTGCGTGCCGGGCCTCAGGTCGGGCGCCGTCCTAGAAGGAGGCCCCCGACCTGGGCCTCAGCGAAGCCCTTCGCAAGGGCGTCGGGAGCGGCTCCTGCCACGACCGTTACGCGGGACCCACAGCAGAGCAAACACACTCGTTGTGAGGGCACGGGAGGCCTTCTGACAGCAGCGCCGCTTCCCTCAGCCGGGCGCCCGCCCTCAGTCGAACCCACCGGAGCCCGCGTTCGGAGTGCACCGAGCTGAACACCCGGCTCTCGGCGAGGTCGTGACGGCGACGCCGGCCTGCAGGCCAAACTCTCTGGGGGCGCCCTGAGCTGGGAGGCTCGCCCGAAACGGACGGGGGAAGCGCCGAGCCCCTGCCACGGGATTGCTTCAGGACGACGCATTGGCCCAGCCAGCCCCACTCCGTCCCGGGAAGAGAGAAGCGGCTCTGGCACCTAGAAGCACGGAGCAAGGCACCCAACCCTCAGCTCTTGGAACGCGGTTCCCGGAAAGGGCCCTTTCACCTCCCAATTCCCCGAAAGCACAACACCTTCTCTCAGAGGCGGAGGAAGACGCGCACACGCTGCCGGCTTGGGCCTCCACTCCAGGGACCGGCGGGTGCCGCCAGCACGTCAGGGACGACAGCGGGCTTCGCGGTGTCAAGGTCGACACACGCCCGGGCCTGGCAACCGAACGAGACAGCTCCGCCATGGATTCCGTGCAACACGTGCTGCCGGGAAAATGTCCGCCCAGGGAAAGATGAGTGCGAAGAGAGAAGCGGGGAGGAGAGAGGCAGGGCGCGCTTCGTGAGGCACGAGCTCGCGGCCTGTGGGGCCGGCCTCTCCCGGGCCGGCGCCTCACGTCCTATACGGGGAAGCGGTTTGCTGACGCGCCGGGGGTTGGACCCCCTGAGGTCAAGCCCCCCGACCTCCCTGTGCGAAACAGGGCAGGGTGGAATGCCATCCCCGTCCACGTCCACACACACGTCGCTCCACGGAGAAGGATGCCTTCTCAACGCTTAGCCCGGAATCCTCGAGTGAGCACCACAGCCTTACCTCCGAGAAGCAAGCCTGAAGCCGAGCTCCCTTCCGCGAGCAGGCCTCTTTCGCCAAGAGAGAAAGCTTGGCCACGGCGGGGGTGGCGGAAGCCTCAGGGAGGCTGCGTGCCGGGCCTCAGATCGGGGGCCGTCCTAGAAGGAGGCCCCCGACCTGGGCCTCAGCGAAGCCCTTCGCAAGGGCATCGGGAGCGGCTCGTGCCACGACCGTGACACGGGACCCACAGCAGAGCAAACACACTCGTTGTGAGGGCACGGGAGGCCTTCTGACGGCAGCCCCGCTTCCCTCAGCCGGGCGCCCGCCCTCAGTCGAACCCACCGGAGCCTGCGTTCGTAGTGCACCGCGCTGAACACCCGGCTCTCGGCGAGGTCGTGACGGCGACGCCGGCCTGCCGGCCAAACTCTCTGGGGGCGCCCTGAGCTGGGAGGCTTGCCCGAAACGGACGGGGGAAGCGCCGAGCCCCTGCCACGGGATTGCTTCAGGACGACGCATTGGCCCAGCCAGCCCCACTCCGTCCCGGGAAGAGAGAAGCGGCTCTGGCACCTAGAAGCACGGAGCAAGGCACCCAACCCTCAGCTCTTGGAACGCGCTTCCCGGAGGGGGCCCTTTCACCTCCCCATTCCCCAAAAGCACAACACCTTCTCTCAGAGGCGGAGGAAGATGCGCACACGCTGCCGGCTTCGGCCCCAATCCAGGGACCGGCGGGTGCCGCCAGCACGTCCGGGGCAACAGCGGGCTTCGTGGTGTCAAGGTCGACACACGCCCGGGCCTGGCAACCGAAGGAGACAGCTCCGCCCTGGATTCCGTGCAACACGGTGCTGCCGGGAAAACGTCCGCCCAGGGAAAGATGAGTGCGAAGAGAGAAGCGGGGAGGAGAGAGGAAGGGCGCGCTTCGTGAGGCACGAGCTCGCGGGCTGTGGCCGGCCTCTCCCGGGCCGGCGCCTCACGTCCTACACGGGGAAGCGGTTTGCTGACGCGCCGGGGGTTGGACCCCCTGAGGTCAAGCCCCCCGACCTCCCTGTGCGAAACAGGGCAGGGTGGAATGCCATCCCCGTCCACGTCCACACACACACGTCGCTCCACGGAGAAGGATGCCTTCTCAACGCTTAGCCCGGAAACCTCGAGTGAGCACCACAGCCTTACCTCCGAGAAGCAAGACTGAAGCCGAGCTCCCTTCCGCGAGCAGGCCTCTTTCGCCCGAGAGAAAGCTTGGCCGCGGCGGGGGTGGCGGAAGCCTCAGGGAGGCTGCGTGCCGGGCCTCAGGTCGGGCGCCGTCCTAGAAGGAGGCCCCTGACCTGGGCCTCAGCGAAGCCCTTTGCAAGGGCGTCGGGAGCGGCTTCTGCCACGACCGTGACGCGGGACCCACAGCAGAGCAAACACACTCGTTGTGAGGGCACGGGAGGCCTTCTGACAGCAGCCCCGCTTCCCTCAGCCGGGCGCCCGCCCTCAGTCGAACCCACCTGAGCCTGCGTTCGGAGTGCACCGAGCTGAACACCCGGCTCTCGGTGAGGACGTGAAGGCGACGCCGGCCTTCTGGCCAAACTCTCTGGGGGCGCCCTGAGCTGGGAGGCTCGCCCGAAACGGACGGGGAAGCGCCGAGCCCCTGCCACTGGATTGCTTCAGGACGACGCATTGGCCCAGCCAGCCCCACTCCGTCCCGGGAAGAGAGAAGCGGCTCTGGCACCTAGAAGCACGGAGCAAGGCACCCAACCCTCAGCTCCTGGAACGCGCTTCCCGGAGGGGGCCCTTTCACCTCCCCATTCCCCAAAAGCACAACGCCTTCTCTCAGAGGCAGAGGAAGACGCGCACACGCTGCCGGCTTGGGCCTCCACTTCAGGGACCGGCGGGTGCCGCCAGCACGTCCGGGGCGCCAGCGGGCTTCGCGGTGTCAAGGTCGACACACGCCCGGGCCTGGCAACCGAAGGAGACAGCTCCGCCCTGGATGCCGTGCAACACGGTGCTGCCGGAAAACGTCCGCCCAGGGAAAGATGAGTGCGAAGAGAGAAGCGGTGAGGAGAGAGGAAGGGCGCGCTTCGTGAGGCACGACCTCGCGGGCTGTGGGGCCGGCCTCTCCCGGGCCGGCGCCTCACGTCCTACACGGGGAAGCGGTTTGCTGACGCCCCGGGGGTTGGACCCCCTGAGGTCAAGCCCCCCGACCTCCCTGTGCGAAACAAGGCAGGGTGGAATGCCATCCCCTTCCACGTCCACACACACGTCGCTCCACGGAGAAGGATGCCTTCTCAACGCTTAGCCCGTATACCTCGAGTGAGCACCACAGCCTTACCTCCGAGAAGCAAGCCTGAAGCCGAGCTCCCTTCCGCGAGCAGGCCTCTTTTGCCCGAGAGAAAGCTTGGCCGCGGCGGGGGTGGCGGAAGCCTCAGGGAGGCTGCGTGCCGGGCCTCAGGTCGGGGGCCGTCCTAGAAGGAGGCCCCCGACCTGGGCTTCAGCGAAACCCTTCGCAAGGGCGTCGGGAGCGGCTCGTGCCACGACCGTGACGCGGGACCCACAGCAGAGCAAACACACTCGTTTTGAGGGCACGGGAGGCCTTCTGACAGCAGCCCCGCTTCCCTCAGCCGGGCCCCCGCCCTCAGTCCAACCCACCGGAGCCTGTGTTCGGAGTGCACCGAGCTGAACACCCGGCTCTCGGCGAGGTCGTGACGGCGACGCCGGCCTGCAGGCCAAACTCTCTGGGGGCGCCCTGAGCTGGGAGGCTCGCCCGAAACGGACGGGGGAAGCGCCGAGCCCCTGCCACGGGATTGCTTCAGGACGACGCATTGGCCCAGCCAGCCCCACTCGGTCCCGGGAAGAGAGAAGCGGCTCTGGCACCTAGAAGCACGGAGCAAGGCACCTAACCCTCAGCTCCTGGAACGCGCTTCCCGGAGGGGGCCCTTTCACCTCCCCATTCCCCAAAAGCACAACGCCTTCTCTCAGAGGCGGAGGAAAATGCGCACACGCTGCCGGCTTGGGCCTCCACTTCAGGGACCGGCGGGTGCCGCCAGCACGTCTGGGGCGACAGCGGGCTTCGTGGTGTCAAGGTCGACACACGCCCGGGCCTGGCAACCGAAGGAGACAGCTCCACCCTGGATTCCGTGCAACACGGTGCTGCCGGGAAAACGTGCGCCCAGGGAAAGACGAGTGCGAAGAGAAGCGGGGAGGAGAGAGGAAGGGCGCGCTTCGTGAGGCACGAGCGCACGGGCTGTGGGGCCGGCTTCTCCCAGGCCGGCGCCTCACCTCCTACATGGGGAAGCGGTTTGCTGACGCGCCGGGGGTTGGACCCCCTGAGGTCAAGCCCCCCGACCTCCCTGTGCGAAACAGGGCAGGGTGGAATGCCATCCCCGTCCACGTCCACACACACACGTCGCTCCACGGAGAAGGATGCCTTCTCAACGCTTAGCCCGGAAACCTCGAGTGTGCACCACAGCCTTACCTCCGAGAAGCAAGCCTGAAGCCGAGCTCCCTTCCGCGAGCAGGCCTCTTCCGCCCGAGAGAAAGCTTGGCCGCGACTGGGGTGGCGGAAGCCTCAGGGAGGCTGCGTGCCGGGCCTCAGGTCGGGCGCCGTCCTAGAAGGAGGCCCCCGACCTGGGCCTCAGCGAAGCCCTTCGCAAGGGCGTCGGGAGCGGCTCCTGCCACGACCGTTACGCGGGACCCACAGCAGAGCAAACACACTCGTTGTGAGGGCACGGGAGGCCTTCTGACAGCAGCCCCCCTTCCCTCAGCTGGGCGCCCGCCCTCAGTCGAACCCACCGGAGCCTGCGTTCGGAGTGCACCGAGCTGAAGACCCGGCTCTCGGCGAGGTCGTGACGGCGACGCCGGCCTGCAGGCCAAACTCTCTGGGGGCGCCCTGAGCTGGGAGGCTCGCCCGAAACGGACGGGGGAAGCGCCGAGCCCCTGCCACGGGATTGCTTCAGGACGACGCATTGGCCCAGCCAGCCCCACTCCGTCCCGGGAAGAGAGAAGCGGCTCTGGCACCTAGAAGCACGGAGCAAGGCACCCAACCCTCAGCGCTTGGAACGCGGTTCCCGGAAAGGGCCCTTTCACCTCCCAATTCCCCGAAAGCACAACACCTTCTCTCAGAGGCGGAGGAAGACGCGCACACGCTGCCGGCTTGGGCCTCCACTCCAGGGATCGGCGGGTGCCGCCAGCACGTCAGGGACGACAGCGGGCTTCGCGGTGTCAAGGTCGACACACGCCCAGGCCTGGCAACCGAACGAGACAGCTCCGCCATGGATTCCGTGCAACACGTGCTGCCGGGAAAATGTCCGCCCAGGGAAAGATGAGTGCGAAGAGAGAAGCGGGGAGGAGAGAGGCAGGGCGCGCTTCGTGAGGCACGAGCTCGCGGCCTGTGGGGCCGGCCTCTCCCGGGCCGGCGCCTCACGTCCTATACGGGGAAGCGGTTTGCTGACGCGCCGGGGGTTGGACCCCCTGAGGTCAAGCCCCCCGACCTCCCTGTGCGAAACAGGGCAGGGTGGAATGCCATCCCCGTCCACGTCCACACACACGTCGCTCCACGGAGAAGGATGCCTTCTCAACGCTTAGCCCGGAAACCTCGAGTGAGCACCACAGCCTTACCTCCGAGAAGCAAGCCTGAAGCCGAGCTCCCTTCCGCGAGCAGGCCTCTTTCGCCAAGAGAGAAAGCTTGGCCACGGCGGGGGTGGCGGAAGCCTCAGGGAGGCTGCGTGCCGGGCCTCAGGTCGGGGGCCGTCCTAGAAGGAGGCCCCCGACCTGGGCCTCAGTGAAACCCTTCGCAAGGGCGTCGGGAGCGGCTCGTGCCACGACCGTGACGCGGGACCCACAGCAGAGCAAACACACTCGTTTTGAGGGCACGGGAGGCCTTCTGACAGCAGCCCCGCTTCCCTCAGCCGGGCCCCCGCCCTCAGTCCAACCCACCGGAGCCTGTGTTCGGAGTGCACCGAGCTGAACACCCGGCTCTCGGCGAGGTCGTGACGGCGACGCCGGCCTGCAGGCCAAACTCTCTGGGGGCGCCCTGAGCTGGGAGGCTCGCCCGAAACGGACGGGGGAAGCGCCGAGCCCCTGCCACGGGATTGCTTCAGGACGACGCATTGGCCCAGCCAGCCCCACTCGGTCCCGGGAAGAGAGAAGCGGCTCTGGCACCTAGAAGCACGGAGCAAGGCACCCAACCCTCAGCTCCTGGAACGCGCTTCCCGGAGGGGGCCCTTTCACCTCCCCATTCCCCAAAAGCACAACGCCTTCTCTCAGAGGCGGAGGAAAATGCGCACACGCTGCCGGCTTGGGCCTCCACTTCAGGGACCGGCGGGTGCCGCCAGCACGTCTGGGGCGACAGCGGGCTTCGTGGTGTCAAGGTCGACACACGCCCGGGCCTGGCAACCGAAGGAGACAGCTCCACCCTGGATTCCGTGCAACACGGTGCTGCCGGGAAAACGTGCGCCCAGGGAAAGACGAGTGCGAAGAGAAGCGGGGAGGAGAGAGGAAGGGCGCGCTTCGTGAGGCACGAGCGCGCGGGCTGTGGGGCCGGCTTCTCCCGCGCCGGCGCCTCACCTCCTACACGGGGAAGCGGTTTGCTGACGCGCCGGGGGTTGGACCCCCTGAGGTCAAGCCCCCCGACCTCCCTGTGCGAAACAGGGCAGGGTGGAATGCCATCCCCGTCCACGTCCACACACACACGTCGCTCCACGGAGAAGGATGCCTTCTCAACGCTTAGCCCGGAAACCTCGAGTGAGCACCACAGCCTTACCTCCGAGAAGCAAGCCTGAAGCCGAGCTCCCTTCCGCGAGCAGGCCTCTTTCGCCCGAGAGAAAGCTTGGCCGCGGCGGGGGTGGCGGAAGCCTCAGGGAGGCTGCGTGCCGGGCCTCAGGTCGGGCGCCGTCCTAGAAGGAGGCCCCTGACCTGGGCCTCAGCGAAGCCCTTTGCAAGGGCGTCGGGAGCGGCTTCTGCCACGACCGTGACGCGGGACCCACAGCAGAGCAAACACACTCGTTTTGAGGGCACGGGAGGCCTTCTGACAGCAGCCCCGCTTCCCTCAGCCGGGCGCCCGCCCTCAGTCGAACCCACCTGAGCCTGCGTTCGGAGTGCACCGAGCTGAACACCCGGCTCTCGGTGAGGACGTGAAGGCGACGCCGGCCTTCTGGCCAAACTCTCTGGGGGCGCCCTGAGCTGGGAGGCTCGCCCGAAACGGACGGGGAAGCGCCGAGCCCCTGCCACTGGATTGCTTCAGGACGACGCATTGGCCCAGCCAGCCCCACTCCGTCCCGGGAAGAGAGAAGCGGCTCTGGCACCTAGAAGCACGGAGCAAGGCACCCAACCCTCAGCTCCTGGAACGCGCTTCCCGGAGGGGGCCCTTTCACCTCCCCATTCCCCAAAAGCACAACGCCTTCTCTCAGAGGCAGAGGAAGACGCGCACACGCTGCCGGCTTGGGCCTCCACTTCAGGGACCGGCGGGTGCCGCCAGCACGTCCGGGGCGCCAGCGGGCTTCGCGGTGTCAAGGTCGACACACGCCCGGGCCTGGCAACCGAAGGAGACAGCTCCGCCCTGGATGCCGTGCAACACGGTGCTGCCGGAAAACGTCCGCCCAGGGAAAGATGAGTGCGAAGAGAGAAGCGGTGAGGAGAGAGGAAGGGCGCGCTTCGTGAGGCACGACCTCGCGGGCTGTGGGGCCGGCCTCTCCCGGGCCGGCGCCTCACGTCCTACACGGGGAAGCGGTTTGCTGACGCCCCGGGGGTTGGACCCCCTGAGGTCAAGCCCCCCGACCTCCCTGTGCGAAACAAGGCAGGGTGGAATGCCATCCCCTTCCACGTCCACACACACGTCGCTCCACGGAGAAGGATGCCTTCTCAACGCTTAGCCCGTATACCTCGAGTGAGCACCACAGCCTTACCTCCGAGAAGCAAGCCTGAAGCCGAGCTCCCTTCCGCGAGCAGGCCTCTTTTGCCCGAGAGAAAGCTTGGCCGCGGCGGGGGTGGCGGAAGCCTCAGGGAGGCTGCGTGCCGGGCCTCAGGTCGGGGGCCGTCCTAGAAGGAGGCCCCCGACCTGGGCCTCAGCGAAACCCTTCGCAAGGGCGTCGGGAGCGGCTCGTGCCACGACCGTGACGCGGGACCCACAGCAGAGCAAACACACTCGTTTTGAGGGCACGGGAGGCCTTCTGACAGCAGCCCCGCTTCCCTCAGCCGGGCCCCCGCCCTCAGTCCAACCCACCGGAGCCTGTGTTCGGAGTGCACCGAGCTGAACACCCGGCTCTCGGCGAGGTCGTGACGGCGACGCCGGCCTGCAGGCCAAACTCTCTGGGGGCGCCCTGAGCTGGGAGGCTCGCCCGAAACGGACGGGGGAAGCGCCGAGCCCCTGCCACGGGATTGCTTCAGGACGACGCATTGGGCCAGCCAGCCCCACTCGGTCCCGGGAAGAGAGAAGCGGCTCTGGCACCTAGAAGCACGGAGCAAGGCACCTAACCCTCAGCTCCTGGAACGCGCTTCCCGGAGGGGGCCCTTTCACCTCCCCATTCCCCAAAAGCACAACGCCTTCTCTCAGAGGCGGAGGAAAATGCGCACACGCTGCCGGCTTGGGCCTCCACTTCAGGGACCGGCGGGTGCCGCCAGCACGTCTGGGGCGACAGCGGGCTTCGTGGTGTCAAGGTCGACACACGCCCGGGCCTGGCAACCGAAGGAGACAGCTCCACCCTGGATTCCGTGCAACACGGTGCTGCCGGGAAAACGTGCGCCCAGGGAAAGACGAGTGCGAAGAGAAGCGGGGAGGAGAGAGGAAGGGCGCGCTTCGTGAGGCACGAGCGCACGGGCTGTGGGGCCGGCTTCTCCCGGGCCGGCGACTCACCTCCTACACGGGGAAGCGGTTTGCTGACGCGCCGGGGGTTGGACCCCCTGAGGTCAAGCCCCCCGACCTCCCTGTGCGAAACAGGGCAGGGTGGAATGCCATCCCCGTCCACGTCCACACACACACGTCGCTCCACGGAGAAGGATGCCTTCTCAACGCTTAGCCCGGAAACCTCGAGTGTGCACCACAGCCTTACCTCCGAGAAGCAAGCCTGAAGCCGAGCTCCCTTCCGCGAGCAGGCCTCTTCCGCCCGAGAGAAAGCTTGGCCGCGACTGGGGTGGCGGAAGCCTCAGGGAGGCTGCGTGCCGGGCCTCAGGTCGGGCGCCGTCCTAGAAGGAGGCCCCCGACCTGGGCCTCAGTGAAGCCCTTCGCAAGGGCGTCGGGAGCGGCTCCTGCCACGACCGTTACGCGGGACCCACAGCAGAGCAAACACACTCGTTGTGAGGGCACGGGAGGCCTTCTGACAGCAGCCCCCCTTCCCTCAGCTGGGCGCCCGCCCTCAGTCGAACCCACCGGAGCCTGCGTTCGGAGTGCACCGAGCTGAAGACCCGGCTCTCGGCGAGGTCGTGACGGCGACGCCGGCCTGCAGGCCAAACTCTCTGGGGGCGCCCTGAGCTGGGAGGCTCGCCCGAAACGGACGGGGGAAGCGCCGAGCCCCTGCCACGGGATTGCTTCAGGACGACGCATTGGCCCAGCCAGCCCCACTCCGTCCCGGGAAGAGAGAAGCGGCTCTGGCACCTAGAAGCACGGAGCAAGGCACCCAACCCTCAGCGCTTGGAACGCGGTTCCCGGAAAGGGCCCTTTCACCTCCCAATTCCCCGAAAGCACAACACCTTCTCTCAGAGGCGGAGGAAGACGCGCACACGCTGCCGGCTTGGGCCTCCACTCCAGGGATCGGCGGGTGCCGCCAGCACGTCAGGGACGACAGCGGGCTTCGCGGTGTCGAGGTCGACACACGCCCAGGCCTGGCAACCGAACGAGACAGCTCCGCCATGGATTCCGTGCAACACGTGCTGCCGGGAAAATGTCCGCCCAGGGAAAGATGAGTGCGAAGAGAGAAGCGGGGAGGAGAGAGGCAGGGCGCGCTTCGTGAGGCACGAGCTCGCGGCCTGTGGGGCCGGCCTCTCCCGGGCCGGCGCCTCACGTCCTATACGGGGAAGCGGTTTGCTGACGCGCCGGGGGTTGGACCCCCTGAGGTCAAGCCCCCCGACCTCCCTGTGCGAAACAGGGCAGGGTGGAATGCCATCCCCGTCCACGTCCACACACACGTCGCTCCACGGAGAAGGATGCCTTCTCAACGCTTAGCCCGGAAACCTCGAGTGAGCACCACAGCCTTACCTCCGAGAAGCAAGCCTGAAGCCGAGCTCCCTTCCGCGAGCAGGCCTCTTTCGCCAAGAGAGAAAGCTTGGCCACGGCGGGGGTGGCGGAAGCCTCAGGGAGGCTGCGTGCCGGGCCTCAGGTCGGGGGCCGTCCTAGAAGGAGGCCCCCGACCTGGGCCTCAGCGAAACCCTTCGCAAGGGCGTCGGGAGCGGCTCGTGCCACGACCGTGACGCGGGACCCACAGCAGAGCAAACACACTCGTTTTGAGGGCACGGGAGGCCTTCTGACAGCAGCCCCGCTTCCCTCAGCCGGGCCCCCGCCCTCAGTCCAACCCACCGGAGCCTGTGTTCGGAGTGCACCGAGCTGAACACCCGGCTCTCGGCGAGGTCGTGACGGCGACGCCGGCCTGCAGGCCAAACTCTCTGGGGGCGCCCTGAGCTGGGAGGCTCGCCCGAAACGGACGGGGGAAGCGCCGAGCCCCTGCCACGGGATTGCTTCAGGACGACGCATTGGCCCAGCCAGCCCCACTCGGTCCCGGGAAGAGAGAAGCGGCTCTGGCACCTAGAAGCACGGAGCAAGGCACCCAACCCTCAGCTCCTGGAACGCGCTTCCCGGAGGGGGCCCTTTCACCTCCCCATTCCCCAAAAGCACAACGCCTTCTCTCAGAGGCGGAGGAAAATGCGCACACGCTGCCGGCTTGGGCCTCCACTTCAGGGACCGGCGGGTGCCGCCAGCACGTCTGGGGCGACAGCGGGCTTCGTGGTGTCAAGGTCGACACACGCCCGGGCCTGGCAACCGAACGAGACAGCTCCACCCTGGATTCCGTGCAACACGGTGCTGCCGGGAAAACGTGCGCCCAGGGAAAGACGAGTGCGAAGAGAAGCGGGGAGGAGAGAGGAAGGGCGCGCTTCGTGAGGCACGAGCGCGCGGGCTGTGGGGCCGGCTTCTCCCGGGCCGGCGCCTCACCTCCTACACGGGGAAGCGGTTTGCTGACGCGCCGGGGGTTGGACCCCCTGAGGTCAAGCCCCCCGACCTCCCTGTGCGAAACAGGGCAGGGTGGAATGCCATCCCCGTCCACGTCCACACACACACGTCGCTCCACGGAGAAGGATGCCTTCTCAACGCTTAGCCCGGAAACCTCGAGTGTGCACCACAGCCTTACCTCCGAGAAGCAAGCCTGAAGCCGAGCTCCCTTCCGCGAGCAGGCCTCTTCCGCCCGAGAGAAAGCTTGGCCGCGACTGGGGTGGCGGAAGCCTCAGGGAGGCTGCGTGCCGGGCCTCAGGTCGGGCGCCGTCCTAGAAGGAGGCCCCCGACCTGGGCCTCAGCGAAGCCCTTCGCAAGGGCGTCGGGAGCGGCTCCTGCCACGACCGTTACGCGGGACCCACAGCAGAGCAAACACACTCGTTGTGAGGGCACGGGAGGCCTTCTGACAGCAGCGCCGCTTCCCTCAGCCGGGCGCCCGCCCTCAGTCGAACCCACCGGAGCCCGCGTTCGGAGTGCACCGAGCTGAACACCCGGCTCTCGGCGAGGTCGTGACGGCGACGCCGGCCTGCAGGCCAAACTCTCTGGGGGCGCCCTGAGCTGGGAGGCTCGCCCGAAACGGACGGGGGAAGCGCCGAGCCCCTGCCACGGGATTGCTTCAGGACGACGCATTGGCCCAGCCAGCCCCACTCCGTCCCGGGAAGAGAGAAGCGGCTCTGGCACCTAGAAGCACGGAGCAAGGCACCCAACCCTCAGCTCTTGGAACGCGGTTCCCGGAAAGGGCCCTTTCACCTCCCAATTCCCCGAAAGCACAACACCTTCTCTCAGAGGCGGAGGAAGACGCGCACACGCTGCCGGCTTGGGCCTCCACTCCAGGGACCGGCGGGTGCCGCCAGCACGTCAGGGACGACAGCGGGCTTCGCGGTGTCAAGGTCGACACACGCCCGGGCCTGGCAACCGAACGAGACAGCTCCGCCATGGATTCCGTGCAACACGTGCTGCCGGGAAAATGTCCGCCCAGGGAAAGATGAGTGCGAAGAGAGAAGCGGGGAGGAGAGAGGCAGGGCGCGCTTCGTGAGGCACGAGCTCGCGGCCTGTGGGGCCGGCCTCTCCCGGGCCGGCGCCTCACGTCCTATACGGGGAAGCGGTTTGCTGACGCGCCGGGGGTTGGACCCCCTGAGGTCAAGCCCCCCGACCTCCCTGTGCGAAACAGGGCAGGGTGGAATGCCATCCCCGTCCACGTCCACACACACACGTCGCTCCACGGAGAAGGATGCCTTCTCAACGCTTAGCCCGGAAACCTCGAGTGTGCACCACAGCCTTACCTCCGAGAAGCAAGCCTGAAGCCGAGCTCCCTTCCGCGAGCAGGCCTCTTCTGCCCGAGAGAAAGCTTGGCCGCGACTGGGGTGGCGGAAGCCTCAGGGAGGCTGCGTGCCGGGCCTCAGGTCGGGCGCCGTCCTAGAAGGAGGCCCCCGACCTGGGCCTCAGCGAAGCCCTTCGCAAGGGCGTCGGGAGCGGCTCCTGCCACGACCGTTACGCGGGACCCACAGCAGAGCAAACACACTCGTTGTGAGGGCACGGGAGGCCTTCTGACAGCAGCCCCCCTTCCCTCAGCTGGGCGCCCGCCCTCAGTCGAACCCACCGGAGCCTGCGTTCGGAGTGCACCGAGCTGAAGACCCGGCTCTCGGCGAGGTCGTGACGGCGACGCCGGCCTGCAGGCCAAACTCTCTGGGGGCGCCCTGAGCTGGGAGGCTCGCCCGAAACGGACGGGGGAAGCGCCGAGCCCCTGCCACGGGATTGCTTCAGGACGACGCATTGGCCCAGCCAGCCCCACTCCGTCCCGGGAAGAGAGAAGCGGCTCTGGCACCTAGAAGCACGGAGCAAGGCACCCAACCCTCAGCGCTTGGAACGCGGTTCCCGGAAAGGGCCCTTTCACATCCCAATTCCCCGAAAGCACAACACCTTCTCTCAGAGGCGGAGGAAGACGCGCACACGCTGCCGGCTTGGGCCTCCACTCCAGGGATCGGCGGGTGCCGCCAGCACGTCAGGGACGACAGCGGGCTTCGCGGTGTCAAGGTCGACACACGCCCAGGCCTGGCAACCGAACGAGACAGCTCCGCCATGGATTCCGTGCAACACGTGCTGCCGGGAAAATGTCCGCCCAGGGAAAGATGAGTGCGAAGAGAGAAGCGGGGAGGAGAGAGGCAGGGCGCGCTTCGTGAGGCACGAGCTCGCGGCCTGTGGGGCCGGCCTCTCCCGGGCCGGCGCCTCACGTCCTATACGGGGAAGCGGTTTGCTGACGCGCCGGGGGTTGGACCCCCTGAGGTCAAGCCCCCCGACCTCCCTGTGCGAAACAGGGCAGGGTGGAATGCCATCCCCGTCCACGTCCACACACACGTCGCTCCACGGAGAAGGATGCCTTCTCAACGCTTAGCCCGGAAACCTCGAGTGAGCACCACAGCCTTACCTCCGAGAAGCAAGCCTGAAGCCGAGCTCCCTTCCGCGAGCAGGCCTCTTTCGCCAAGAGAGAAAGCTTGGCCACGGCGGGGGTGGCGGAAGCCTCAGGGAGGCTGCGTGCCGGGCCTCAGGTCGGGGGCCGTCCTAGAAGGAGGCCCCCGACCTGGGCCTCAGCGAAACCCTTCGCAAGGGCGTCGGGAGCGGCTCGTGCCACGACCGTGACGCGGGACCCACAGCAGAGCAAACACACTCGTTTTGAGGGCACGGGAGGCCTTCTGACAGCAGCCCCGCTTCCCTCAGCCGGGCCCCCGCCCTCAGTCCAACCCACCGGAGCCTGTGTTCGGAGTGCACCGAGCTGAACACCCGGCTCTCGGCGAGGTCGTGACGGCGACGCCGGCCTGCAGGCCAAACTCTCTGGGGGCGCCCTGAGCTGGGAGGCTCGCCCGAAACGGACGGGGGAAGCGCCGAGCCCCTGCCACGGGATTGCTTCAGGACGACGCATTGGCCCAGCCAGCCCCACTCGGTCCCGGGAAGAGAGAAGCGGCTCTGGCACCTAGAAGCACGGAGCAAGGCACCCAACCCTCAGCTCCTGGAACGCGCTTCCCGGAGGGGGCCCTTTCACCTCCCCATTCCCCAAAAGCACAACGCCTTCTCTCAGAGGCGGAGGAAAATGCGCACACGCTGCCGGCTTGGGCCTCCACTTCAGGGACCGGCGGGTGCCGCCAGCACGTCTGGGGCGACAGCGGGCTTCGTGGTGTCAAGGTCGACACACGCCCGGGCCTGGAAACCGAAGGAGACAGCTCCACCCTGGATTCCGTGCAACACGGTGCTGCCGGGAAAACGTGCGCCCAGGGAAAGACGAGTGCGAAGAGAAGCGGGGAGGAGAGAGGAAGGGCGCGCTTCGTGAGGCACGAGCGCGCGGGCTGTGGGGCCGGCTTCTCCCGGGCCGGCGCCTCACCTCCTACACGGGGAAGCGGTTTGCTGACGCGCCGGGGGTTGGACCCCCTGAGGTCAAGCCCCCCGACCTCCCTGTGCGAAACAGGGCAGGGTGGAATGCCATCCCCGTCCACGTCCACACACACACGTCGCTCCACGGAGAAGGATGCCTTCTCAACGCTTAGCCCGGAAACCTCGAGTGAGCACCACAGCCTTACCTCCGAGAAGCAAGACTGAAGCCGAGCTCCCTTCCGCGAGCAGGCCTCTTTCGCCCGAGAGAAAGCTTGGCCGCGGCGGGGGTGGCGGAAGCCTCAGGGAGGCTGCGTGCCGGGCCTCAGGTCGGGCGCCGTCCTAGAAGGAGGCCCCTGACCTGGGCCTCAGCGAAGCCCTTTGCAAGGGCGTCGGGAGCGGCTTCTGCCACGACCGTGACGCGGGACCCACAGCAGAGCAAACACACTCGTTGTGAGGGCACGGGAGGCCTTCTGACAGCAGCCCCGCTTCCCTCAGCCGGGCGCCCGCCCTCAGTCGAACCCACCTGAGCCTGCGTTCGGAGTGCACCGAGCTGAACACCCGGCTCTCGGTGAGGACGTGAAGGCGACGCCGGCCTTCTGGCCAAACTCTCTGGGGGCGCCCTGAGCTGGGAGGCTCGCCCGAAACGGACGGGGAAGCGCCGAGCCCCTGCCACTGGATTGCTTCAGGACGACGCATTGGCCCAGCCAGCCCCACTCCGTCCCGGGAAGAGAGAAGCGGCTCTGGCACCTAGAAGCACGGAGCAAGGCACCCAACCCTCAGCTCCTGGAACGCGCTTCCCGGAGGGGGCCCTTTCACCTCCCCATTCCCCAAAAGCACAACGCCTTCTCTCAGAGGCAGAGGAAGACGCGCACACGCTGCCGGCTTGGGCCTCCACTTCAGGGACCGGCGGGTGCCGCCAGCACGTCCGGGGCGCCAGCGGGCTTCGCGGTGTCAAGGTCGACACACGCCCGGGCCTGGCAACCGAAGGAGACAGCTCCGCCCTGGATGCCGTGCAACACGGTGCTGCCGGAAAACGTCCGCCCAGGGAAAGATGAGTGCGAAGAGAGAAGCGGTGAGGAGAGAGGAAGGGCGCGCTTCGTGAGGCACGACCTCGCGGGCTGTGGGGCCGGCCTCTCCCGGGCCGGCGCCTCACGTCCTACACGGGGAAGCGGTTTGCTGACGCCCCGGGGGTTGGACCCCCTGAGGTCAAGCCCCCCGACCTCCCTGTGCGAAACAAGGCAGGGTGGAATGCCATCCCCTTCCACGTCCACACACACGTCGCTCCACGGAGAAGGATGCCTTCTCAACGCTTAGCCCGTATACCTCGAGTGAGCACCACAGCCTTACCTCCGAGAAGCAAGCCTGAAGCCGAGCTCCCTTCCGCGAGCAGGCCTCTTTTGCCCGAGAGAAAGCTTGGCCGCGGCGGGGGTGGCGGAAGCCTCAGGGAGGCTGCGTGCCGGGCCTCAGGTCGGGGGCCGTCCTAGAAGGAGGCCCCCGACCTGGGCCTCAGCGAAACCCTTCGCAAGGGCGTCGGGAGCGGCTCGTGCCACGACCGTGACGCGGGACCCACAGCAGAGCAAACACACTCGTTTTGAGGGCACGGGAGGCCTTCTGACAGCAGCCCCGCTTCCCTCAGCCGGGCCCCCGCCCTCAGTCCAACCCACCGGAGCCTGTGTTCGGAGTGCACCGAGCTGAACACCCGGCTCTCGGCGAGGTCGTGACGGCGACGCCGGCCTGCAGGCCAAACTCTCTGGGGGCGCCCTGAGCTGGGAGGCTCGCCCGAAACGGACGGGGGAAGCGCCGAGCCCCTGCCACGGGATTGCTTCAGGACGACGCATTGGCCCAGCCAGCCCCACTCGGTCCCGGGAAGAGAGAAGCGGCTCTGGCACCTAGAAGCACGGAGCAAGGCACCTAACCCTCAGCTCCTGGAACGCGCTTCCCGGAGGGGGCCCTTTCACCTCCCCATTCCCCAAAAGCACAACGCCTTCTCTCAGAGGCGGAGGAAAATGCGCACACGCTGCCGGCTTGGGCCTCCACTTCAGGGACCGGCGGGTGCCGCCAGCACGTCTGGGGCGACAGCGGGCTTCGTGGTGTCAAGGTCGACACACGCCCGGGCCTGGCAACCGAAGGAGACAGCTCCACCCTGGATTCCGTGCAACACGGTGCTGCCGGGAAAACGTGCGCCCAGGGAAAGACGAGTGCGAAGAGAAGCGGGGAGGAGAGAGGAAGGGCGCGCTTCGTGAGGCACGAGCGCACGGGCTGTGGGGCCGGCTTCTCCCGGGCCGGCGCCTCACCTCCTACACGGGGAAGCGGTTTGCTGACGCGCCGGGGGTTGGACCCCCTGAGGTCAAGCCCCCCGACCTCCCTGTGCGAAACAGGGCAGGGTGGAATGCCATCCCCGTCCACGTCCACACACACACGTCGCTCCACGGAGAAGGATGCCTTCTCAACGCTTAGCCCGGAAACCTCGAGTGTGCACCACAGCCTTACCTCCGAGAAGCAAGCCTGAAGCCGAGCTCCCTTCCGCGAGCAGGCCTCTTCCGCCCGAGAGAAAGCTTGGCCGCGACTGGGGTGGCGGAAGCCTCAGGGAGGCTGCGTGCCGGGCCTCAGGTCGGGCGCCGTCCTAGAAGGAGGCCCCCGACCTGGGCCTCAGCGAAGCCCTTCGCAAGGGCGTCGGGAGCGGCTCCTGCCACGACCGTTACGCGGGACCCACAGCAGAGCAAACACACTCGTTGTGAGGGCACGGGAGGCCTTCTGACAGCAGCCCCCCTTCCCTCAGCTGGGCGCCCGCCCTCAGTCGAACCCACCGGAGCCTGCGTTCGGAGTGCACCGAGCTGAAGACCCGGCTCTCGGCGAGGTCGTGACGGCGACGCCGGCCTGCAGGCCAAACTCTCTGGGGGCGCCCTGAGCTGGGAGGCTCGCCCGAAACGGACGGGGGAAGCGCCGAGCCCCTGCCACGGGATTGCTTCAGGACGACGCATTGGCCCAGCCAGCCCCACTCCGTCCCGGGAAGAGAGAAGCGGCTCTGGCACCTAGAAGCACGGAGCAAGGCACCCAACCCTCAGCGCTTGGAACGCGGTTCCCGGAAAGGGCCCTTTCACCTCCCAATTCCCCGAAAGCACAACACCTTCTCTCAGAGGCGGAGGAAGACGCGCACACGCTGCCGGCTTGGGCCTCCACTCCAGGGATCGGCGGGTGCCGCCAGCACGTCAGGGACGACAGCGGGCTTCGCGGTGTCAAGGTCGACACACGCCCAGGCCTGGCAACCGAACGAGACAGCTCCGCCATGGATTCCGTGCAACACGTGCTGCCGGGAAAATGTCCGCCCAGGGAAAGATGAGTGCGAAGAGAGAAGCGGGGAGGAGAGAGGCAGGGCGCGCTTCGTGAGGCACGAGCTCGCGGCCTGTGGGGCCGGCCTCTCCCGGGCCGGCGCCTCACGTCCTATACGGGGAAGCGGTTTGCTGACGCGCCGGGGGTTGGACCCCCTGAGGTCAAGCCCCCCGACCTCCCTGTGCGAAACAGGGCAGGGTGGAATGCCATCCCCGTCCACGTCCACACACACGTCGCTCCACGGAGAAGGATGCCTTCTCAACGCTTAGCCCGGAAACCTCGAGTGAGCACCACAGCCTTACCTCCGAGAAGCAAGCCTGAAGCCGAGCTCCCTTCCGCGAGCAGGCCTCTTTCGCCAAGAGAGAAAGCTTGGCCACGGCGGGGGTGGCGGAAGCCTCAGGGAGGCTGCGTGCCGGGCCTCAGGTCGGGGGCCGTCCTAGAAGGAGGCCCCCGACCTGGGCCTCAGCGAAACCCTTCGCAAGGGCGTCGGGAGCGGCTCGTGCCACGACCGTGACGCGGGACCCACAGCAGAGCAAACACACTCGTTTTGAGGGCACGGGAGGCCTTCTGACAGCAGCCCCGCTTCCCTCAGCCGGGCCCCCGCCCTCAGTCCAACCCACCGGAGCCTGTGTTCGGAGTGCACCGAGCTGAACACCCGGCTCTCGGCGAGGTCGTGACGGCGACGCCGGCCTGCAGGCCAAACTCTCTGGGGGCGCCCTGAGCTGGGAGGCTCGCCCGAAACGGACGGGGGAAGCGCCGAGCCCCTGCCACGGGATTGCTTCAGGACGACGCATTGGCCCAGCCAGCCCCACTCGGTCCCGGGAAGAGAGAAGCGGCTCTGGCACCTAGAAGCACGGAGCAAGGCACCCAACCCTCAGCTCCTGGAACGCGCTTCCCGGAGGGGGCCCTTTCACCTCCCCATTCCCCAAAAGCACAACGCCTTCTCTCAGAGGCGGAGGAAAATGCGCACACGCTGCCGGCTTGGGCCTCCACTTCAGGGACCGGCGGGTGCCGCCAGCACGTCTGGGGCGACAGCGGGCTTCGTGGTGTCAAGGTCGACACACGCCCGGGCCTGGCAACCGAAGGAGACAGCTCCACCCTGGATTCCGTGCAACACGGTGCTGCCGGGAAAACGTGCGCCCAGGGAAAGACGAGTGCGAAGAGAAGCGGGGAGGAGAGAGGAAGGGCGCGCTTCGTGAGGCACGAGCGCGCGGGCTGTGGGGCCGGCTTCTCCCGGGCCGGCGCCTCACCTCCTACACGGGGAAGCGGTTTGCTGACGCGCCGGGGGTTGGACCCCCTGAGGTCAAGCCCCCCGACCTCCCTGTGCGAAACAGGGCAGGGTGGAATGCCATCCCCGTCCACGTCCACACACACACGTCGCTCCACGGAGAAGGATGCCTTCTCAACGCTTAGCCCGGAAACCTCGAGTGTGCACCACAGCCTTACCTCCGAGAAGCAAGCCTGAAGCCGAGCTCCCTTCCGCGAGCAGGCCTCTTCCGCCCGAGAGAAAGCTTGGCCGCGACTGGGGTGGCGGAAGCCTCAGGGAGGCTGCGTGCCGGGCCTCAGGTCGGGCGCCGTCCTAGAAGGAGGCCCCCGACCTGGGCCTCAGCGAAGCCCTTCGCAAGGGCGTCGGGAGCGGCTCCTGCCACGACCGTTACGCGGGACCCACAGCAGAGCAAACACACTCGTTGTGAGGGCACGGGAGGCCTTCTGACAGCAGCCCCCCTTCCCTCAGCTGGGCGCCCGCCCTCAGTCGAACCCACCGGAGCCTGCGTTCGTAGTGCACCGCGCTGAACACCCGGCTCTCGGCGAGGTCGAGACGGCGACGCCGGCCTGCCGGCCAAACTCTCTGGGGGCGCCCTGAGCTGGGAGGCTTGCCCGAAACGGACGGGGGAAGCGCCGAGCCCCTGCCACGGGATTGCTTCAGGACGACGCATTGGCCCAGCCAGCCCCACTCCGTCCCGGGAAGAGAGAAGCGGCTCTGGCACCTAGAAGCACGGAGCAAGGCACCCAACCCTCAGCTCTTGGAACGCGCTTCCCGGAGGGGGCCCTTTCACCTCCCCATTCCCCGAAAGCACAACGCCTTCTCTCAGAGGCGGAGGAAGATGCGCACACGCTGCCGGCTTCGGCCCCAATCCAGGGACCGGCGGGTGCCGCCAGCACGTCCGGGGCAACAGCGGGCTTCGTGGTGTCAAGGTCGACACACGCCCGGGCCTGGCAACCGAAGGAGACAGCTCCGCCCTGGATTCCGTGCAACACGGTGCTGCCGGGAAAACGTCCGCCCAGGGAAAGATGAGTGCGAAGAGAGAAGCGGGGAGGAGAGAGGAAGGGCGCGCTTCGTGAGGCACAAGCTCACGGGCTGTGGCCGGCCTCTCCCGGGCCGGCGCCGCACGTCCTACACGGGGAAGCGGTTTGCTGACGCGCCGGGGGTTGGACCCCCTGAGTTCAAGCCCCCCGACCTCCCTGTGCGAAACAGGGCAGAGTGGAATGCCATCCCCGTCCACGTCCACACACACGTCGCTCCACGGAGAAGGATGCCTTCTCAACGCTTAGCCCGGAAACCTCGAGTGAGCACCACAGCCTTACCTCCGAGAAGCAAGCCTGAAGCCGAGCTCCCTTCCGCGAGGAGGCCTCTTTCGCCAAGAGAGAAAGCTTGGCCGTGGCGGGGGTGGCGGAAGCCTCAGGGAGGCTGCGTGCCGGGCCTCAGGTCGGGGGCCGTCCTAGAAGGAGGCCCCCGACCTGGGCCTCAGCGAAGCCCTTCGCAAGGGCGTCGGGAGCGGCTCGTGCCACGACCGTGACGCGGGTCCCACAGCAGAGCAAACACACTCGTTGTGAGGGCACGGGAGGCCTTCTGACAGCAGCCCCGCTTCCCTCAGCCGGGCGCCCGCCCTCAGTCGAACCCACCGGAGCCTGCGTTCGTAGTGCACCGCGCTGAACACCCGGCTCTCGGCGAGGTCGTGACGGCGACGCCGGCCTGCCGGCCAAACTCTCTGGGGGCGCCCTGAGCTGGGAGGCTTGCCCGAAACGGACGGGGGAAGCGCCGAGCCCCTGCCACGGGATTGCTTCAGGACGACGCATTGGCCCAGCCAGGCCCACTCCGTCCCGGGAAGAGAGAAGCGGCTCTGGCACCTAGAAGCACGGAGCAAGGCACCCAACCCTCAGCTCTTGGAACGCGCTTCCCGGAGGGGGCCTTTTCACCTCCCCATTCCCCAAAAGCACAACACCTTCTCTCAGAGGCGGAGGAAGATGCGCACACGCTGCCGGCTTCGGCCCCAATCCAGGGACCGGCGGGTGCCGCCAGCACGTCCGGGGCAACAGCGGGCTTCGTGGTGTCAAGGTCGACACACGCCCGGGCCTGGCAACCGAAGGAGACAGCTCCGCCCTGGATTCCGTGCAACACGGTGCTGCCGGGAAAACGTCCGCCCAGGGAAAGATGAGTGCGAAGAGAGAAGCGGGGAGGAGAGAGGAAGGGCGCGCTTCGTGAGGCACGAGCTCGCGGGCTGTGGCCGGCCTCTCCCGGGCCGGTGCCTCACGTCCTACACGGGGAAGCGGTTTGCTGACGCGCCGGGGGTTGGACCCCCTGAGGTCAAGCCCCCCGACCTCCCTGTGCGAAACAGGGCAGGGTGGAATGCCATCCCCGTCCACGTCCACACACACGTCGCTCCACGGAGAAGGATGCCTTGTCAACGCTTAGCCCGGAAACCTCGAGTGAGCACCACAGCCTTACCTCCGAGAAGCAAGCCTGAAGCCGAGCTCCCTTCCGCGAGCAGGCCTCTTTCGCCAAGAGAGAAAGCTTGGCCGTGGCGGGGGTGGCGGAAGCCTCAGGGAGGCTGCGTGCCGGGCCTCAGGTCGGGGGCCGTCCTAGAAGGAGGCCCCCGACCTGGGCCTCAGCGAAGCCCTTCGCAAGGGCGTCGGGAGCGGCTCCTGCCACGACCGTGACGCGGGACCCACAGCCGAGCAAATACACTCGTTGTGAGGGCACGGGAGGCCTTCTGACAGCAGCCCCGCTTCCCTCAGCCGGGCGCCCGCCCTCAGTCGAACCCACCGGAGCCTGCTTTCGGAGTGCACCGAGCTGAACACCCGGCTCTCGGCGAGGTCGTGACGGCGACGCCGGCCTGCAGGCCAAACTCTCTGGGGGCGCCCTGAGCTGGGAGTCTCGCCTGAAACGGACGGGGGAAGCGCCGAGCCCCTGCCACGGGATTGCTTCAGGACGACGCATTGGGCCAGCCAGCCCCACTCCGTCCCGGGAAGAGAGAAGCGGCTCTGGCACCTAGAAGCACGGAGCAAGGCACCCAACCCTCAGCTCCTGGAACGCGCTTCCCGGAGGGGGCCCTTTCACCTCCCCATTCCCCGAAAGCACAACGCCTTCTCTCAGAGGCGGAGGAAGACGCGCACACACTGCCGGATTGGGCCTCCACTCCAGGGACCGGCGGGTGCCGCCAGCACGTCCGGGGCGACAGCGGGCTTCGCGGTGTCAAGGTCGACACACGCCCGGGCCTGGCACCCGAAGGAGAAAGCTCAGCCCTGGATGCCGTGCAACACGGTGCTGCCGGGAAAACGTCCGCCCAGGGAAAGATGAGTGCGAAGAGAGAAGCGGGGAGGAGAGAGGCAGGGCGCACTTCGTGAGGCACGAGCTCGCGGGCTGTGGGGCCGGCCTCTCTCGGGCCGGCGCCTCACGTCCTACACGGGGAAGCGGTTTGCTGACGCGCCGGGGGTTGGACCCCCTGAGGTCAAGCCCCCCGACCTCCCTGTGCGAAACAAGGCAGGGTGGAATGCCATCCCCTTCCACGTCCACACACACGTCGCTCCACGGAGAAGGATGCCTTCGCAACGCTTAGCCCGGAAACCTCGAGTGAGCACGACAGCCTTACCTCCGAGAAGCAAGCCTGAAGCCGAGCTCCCTTCCGCAAGCAGGCCTCTTTCGCCCAGAGAGAAAGCTTGGCCGCGGCGGGGGTGGCGGAATCCTCAGGGAGGCTGCGTGCTGGGCCTCAGGTCGGGGGCCGTCCTAGAAGGAGTGCCCCGACCTGGACCTCAGCGAAGCCCTTCGCAAGGGCGTCGGGAGCGGCTCCTGCCACGACCGTGACGCGGGACCCACAGCAGAGCAAACACACTCGTTGTGAGGGCACGGGAGGCCTTCTGACAGCAGCCCCGCTTCCCTCAGCCGGGCGCCCGCCCTCAGTCGAACCCACCGGAGCCTGCGTTCGGAGTGCACCGAGCTGAACACCCGGCTCTCGGCGAGGTCGTGACGGCGACGCCGGCCTGCCGGCCAAACTCTCTGGCGGCGCCCTGAGCTGGGAGGCTCGCCCGAAACGGACGGGGGAAGCGCCGAGCCCCTGCCACGGGATTGCTTCAGGACGACGCATTGGCCCAGCCAGCCCCACTCCGTCCCGGGAAGAGAGAAGCGGCTCTGGCACCTAGAAGCACGGAGCAAGGCACCCAACCCTCAGCTCTTGGAACGCGCTTCCCGGCGGGGGCCTTTTCACCTCCCAATTCCCCGAAAGCACAACTCCTTCTCTCAGAGGCGGAGGAAGATGCGCACACGCTGCCGGCTTCGGCCTCCAATCCAGGGACCGGCGGGTGCCGCCAGCACGTCCGGGGCAACAGCGGGCTTCGTGGTGTCAAGGTCGACACACGCCCGGGCCTGGCAACCGAAGGAGACAGCTCCGCCCTGGATTCCGTGCAACACGGTGCTGCCGGGAAAACGTCCGCCCAGGGAAAGATGAGTGCGAAGAGAGAAGCGGGGAGGAGAGAGGAAGGGCGCGCTTCGTGAGGCACGAGCTCGCGGGCTGTGGCCGGCCTCTCCCGGGCCGTCGCCTCACGTCCTACACGGGGAAGCGGTTTGCTGACGCGCCGGGGGTTGGACCCCCTGAGGTCAAGCCCCTCGACCTCCCTGTGCGAAACAGGGCAGGGTGGAATGCCATCCCCTTCCACGTCCACACACACGTCGCTCCACGGAGAAGGATGCCTTCGCAACGCTTAGCCCGGAAACCTCGAGTGAGCACGACAGCCTTACCTCCGAGAAGCAAGACTGAAGCCGAGCTCCCTTCCGCAAGCAGGCCTCTTTCGCCCAGAGAGAAAGCTTGGCCGCGGCGGGGGTGGCGGAAGCCTCAGGGAGGCTGCGTGCCGGGCCTCAGGTCGGGGGCCGTCCTAAAAGGAGGCCCCCGACGTGGACCTCAGCGAAGCCCTTCGCAAGGGCGTCGGGAGCGGCTCGTGCCACGACCGTGACGCGGGACACACAGCAGAGCAAACACACTCGTTGTGAGGGCACGGGAGGCCTTCTGACAGCAGCCCCGCTTCCCTCAGCCGGGCGCCCGCCCTCAGTCGAACCCACCGGAGCCTGCGTTCGGAGTGCACCGAGCTGAAGACCCGGCTCTCGGCGAGGTCGTGACGGCGACGCCGGCCTGCAGGCCAAACTCTCTGGGGGTGCCCTGAGCTGGGAGGCTCGCCCGAAACGGACAGGGGAAGCGCCGAGGCCCTGCCACGGGATTGCTTCAGGACGACGCATTGGCCCAGCCAGCCCCACTCGGTCCCGGGAAGAGAGAAGCGGCTCTGGAACCTAGAAGCACGGAGCAAGGCACCCAACCCTCAGCTACTGGAACGCGCTTCCCGGAGGGGGCCCTTTCACCTCCCCATTCCCCGAAAGCACAAAGCCTTCTCTCAGAGGCGGAGGAAGACGCGCACACGCTGCCGGGTTGGGCCTCCACTCCAGGGACCGCCGGGTGCCGCCAGCACGTCCGGGGCGACAGCGGGCTTCGCGGTGTCAAGGTCGACACACGCCCGGGCCTGGCAAACGAAGGAGACAGCTCCGCCCTGGATTCCGTGCAACCCGGTGCTGCCGGGAAAACGTCCGCCCAGGGAAAGATGAGTGCGAAGAGAGAAGCGGGGAGGAGAGAGGCAGGGCGCGCTTCGTGAGGCACGAGCGCCCGGGCTGTGTGGCCGGTGTCTCCCGGGCCGGCGCATCACGTCCTACACGGGGAAGCGGTTTGCTGATGCGCCGGGGTTTGGACACCCTGCGGTCAAGCCCCCCGACCTCCCTGTGCGAAACAGGGCAGGGTGGAATGCCATCCCCGTCCACGTCCACACACACGTCGCTCCACGGAGAAGGATGCCTTCTCAACGCTTAGCACGGAAACCTCGAGTGAGCACCACAGCCTTACCTCCGAGAAGCAAGCCTGAAGCCGAGCTCCCTTCCGCGAGCAGGCCTCTTTCGCCCGAGAGAAAGCTTGGCCGCGGCGGGGGTGCGGAAGCCTCAGGGAGGCTGCGTGCCGGGCCTCAGGTCGGGGGCCGTCCTAGAAGAAGGCCCCGACCTGGGCCTCAGCGAAGCCCTTTGCAAGGGCGTCGGGAGCGGCTCCTGCCACGACCGTTACGCGGGACCCACAGCAGAGCAAACACACTCCTTGTGAGGGCACGGGAGGCCTTCTGACAGCAGCCCCGCTTCCATCAGCCGGGCGCCCGCCGTCAGTCGAACCCACCGGAGCCTGCGTTCGGAGTGCACCGAGCTCAACACCCGGCTCTCGGCGAGGTCGTGACGGCGACGCCGGCCTGCAGGCCAAACTCTCTGGGGGCGCCCTGAGCTGGGAGGCTCGCCCGAAACGGGCGGGGGAAGCGCCGAGCCCCTGCCACGGGAGTGCTTCAGGACGACGCATTGGCCCAGCCAGCCCCACTCCGTCCCGGGAAGAGAGAAGCGGCTCTGGCACCTAGAAGCACGGAGCAAGTCACCCAACCCTCAGCTCTTGGAACGCGCTTCCCGGAGGGGGCCCTTTCACCTCCCCATTCCCTGAAAGCACAACGCCTTCTCTCAGAGGCGGAGGAAGACGCGCACACGCTGCCGGCTTGGGCCTCCACTCCAGGGACCGGCGGGTGCCGCCAGCACGTCCGGGGCGACAGCGGGCTTCGCGGTGTCAAGGTCGACACACGCCCGGGCCTGGCACCCAAAGGAGAAAGCTCAGCCCTGGATGCCGTGCAACACGGTGCTGCCGGGAAAACGTCCGCCCAGGGAAAGATGAGTGCGAAGAGAGAAGCGGGGAGGAGAGAGGCAGGGCGCGCTTCGTGAGGCACGAGCGCCCGGGCTGTGGGGCCGGCCTCTCCCGGGCCGGCGCCTCACGTCCTACACGGGGAAGCGGTTTGCTGACGCGCCGGGGGTTGGACCCCCTGAGGTCAAGCCCCCCGACCTCCCTGTGCGAAACAGGGCAGGGTGGAATGCCAACCCCGTCCACGTCCACACACACGTCGCTCCACGGAGAAGGATGCCTTCTCAACGCTTAGCCCGGAAACCTCGAGTGAGCACCCCAGCCTTACCTCCGAGAAGCAAGCCTGAAGCCGAGCTCCCTTCCGCAAGCAGGCCTCTTTCGCCCAGAGAGAAAGCTTGGCCGCGGCGGGGGTGGCGGCAGCCTCAGGGAGGCTGCGTGCCAGGCCTCAGATCGGGGGCCGTCCTAGAAGGAGGCCCCCGACCTGGGCTTCAGCGAAGCCCTTCGCAAGGGCATCGGGAGCGGCTCGTGCCACGACCGTGACGCGGGACCCACAGCAGAGCAAACACACTCGTTGTGAGGGCACGGGAGGCCTTCTGACAGCAGCCCCGCATCCCTCAGCCGGGCGTCCGCCCTCAGTCGAACCCACCGGCGCCTGCGTTCGGAGTGCACCGAGCTGAAGACCCGGCTCTCGGCGAGGTCATGACGGCGACGCCGGCCTGCAGGCCAAACTCTCTGGGGGCGCCCTGAGCTGGGAGGCTCGCCCGAAACGGGCGGGGGAAGCGCCGAGCCCCTGCCACGGGATTGCTTCAGGACGACGCATTGGCCCAGCCAGCCAAACTCCGTCCCGGGAAGAGAGAATCGGCTCTGGCACCTAGAAGCACGGAGCAAGGCACCCAACCCTCAGCTCCTGGAACGCGCTTCCCGGAGGGGGCCCTTTCACCTCCCCATTCCCCGAAAGCACAACGCCTTCTCTCAGAGGCGGAGGAAGACGCGCACACGCTGCCGGCTTGGGCCTCCACTCCAGGGACCGGCGGGTGCCGCCAGCACGTCCGGGGCGACAGCGGGCTTCGCGGTGTCAAGGTTGACACACGCCCGGGCCTGGCACCCGAAGGAGACAGCTCCGCCCTGGATGCCGTGCAACACGGTGCTGCCGGGAAAACGTCCGCCCAGGGAAAGATGAGTGCGAAGAGAGAAGCGGGGAGGAGAGAGGAAGGGCGCGCTTCGTGAGGCACGAGCGCGCGGGCTGTGGGGCCGGCTTCTCCCGGGCCGGCGCCTCACCTCCTACACGGGGAAGCAGTTTGCTGACGCGCCGGGGGTTGGACCCCCTGAGGTCAAGCCCCCCGACCTCCCTGTGCGAAACAGGGCAGGGTGGAATGCCATCCCCGTCCACGTCCACACACACACGTCGCTCCACGGAGAAGGATGCCTTCTCAACGCTTAGCCCGGAAACCTCGAGTGAGCACCACAGCCTTACCTCCGAGAAGCAAGCCTGAAGCCGAGCTCCCTTCCGCAAGCAGGCCTCTTTCGCCCAGAGAGAAAGCTTGGCCGCGGCGGGGGTGGCGGAAGCCTCAGGGAGGCTGCGTGCCGGGCCTCAGGTCGGGGGCCGTCCTAGAAGAAGGCCCCGACCTGGGCCTCAGCGAAGCCCTTTGCAAGGGCGTCGGGAGCGGCTCCTGCCACGACCGTTACGCGGGACCCACAGCAGAGCAAACACACTCCTTGTGAGGGCACGGGAGGCCTTCTGACAGCAGCCCCGCTTCCATCAGCCGGGCGCCCGCCGTCAGTCGAACCCACCGGAGCCTGCGTTCGGAGTGCACCGAGCTCAACACCCGGCTCTCGGCGAGGTCGTGACGGCGACGCCGGCCTGCAGGCCAAACTCTCTGGGGGCGCCCTGAGCTGGGAGGCTCGCCCGAAACGGGCGGGGGAAGCGCCGAGCCCCTGCCACGGGAGTGCTTCAGGACGACGCATTGGCCCAGCCAGCCCCACTCCGTCCCGGGAAGAGAGAAGCGGCTCTGGCACCTAGAAGCACGGAGCAAGTCACCCAACCCTCAGCTCTTGGAACGCGCTTCCCGGAGGGGGCCCTTTCACCTCCCCATTCCCTGAAAGCACAACGCCTTCTCTCAGAGGCGGAGGAAGACGCGCACACGCTGCCGGCTTGGGCCTCCACTCCAGGGACCGGCGGGTGCCGCCAGCACGTCCGGGGCGACAGCGGGCTTCGCGGTGTCAAGGTCGACACACGCCCGGGCCTGGCACCCAAAGGAGAAAGCTCAGCCCTGGATGCCGTGCAACACGGTGCTGCCGGGAAAACGTCCGCCCAGGGAAAGATGAGTGCGAAGAGAGAAGCGGGGAGGAGAGAGGCAGGGCGCGCTTCGTGAGGCACGAGCGCCCGGGCTGTGGGGCCGGCCTCTCCCGGGCCGGCGCCTCACGTCCTACACGGGGAAGCGGTTTGCTGACGCGCCGGGGGTTGGACCCCCTGAGGTCAAGCCCCCCGACCTCCCTGTGCGAAACAGGGCAGGGTGGAATGCCAACCCCGTCCACGTCCACACACACGTCGCTCCACGGAGAAGGATGCCTTCTCAACGCTTAGCCCGGAAACCTCGAGTGAGCACCCCAGCCTTACCTCCGAGAAGCAAGCCTGAAGCCGAGCTCCCTTCCGCAAGCAGGCCTCTTTCGCCCAGAGAGAAAGCTTGGCCGCGGCGGGGGTGGCGGCAGCCTCAGGGAGGCTGCGTGCCAGGCCTCAGATCGGGGGCCGTCCTAGAAGGAGGCCCCCGACCTGGGCTTCAGCGAAGCCCTTCGCAAGGGCATCGGGAGCGGCTCGTGCCACGACCGTGACGCGGGACCCACAGCAGAGCAAACACACTCGTTGTGAGGGCACGGGAGGCCTTCTGACAGCAGCCCCGCATCCCTCAGCCGGGCGTCCGCCCTCAGTCGAACCCACCGGCGCCTGCGTTCGGAGTGCACCGAGCTGAAGACCCGGCTCTCGGCGAGGTCATGACGGCGACGCCGGCCTGCAGGCCAAACTCTCTGGGGGCGCCCTGAGCTGGGAGGCTCGCCCGAAACGGGCGGGGGAAGCGCCGAGCCCCTGCCACGGGATTGCTTCAGGACGACGCATTGGCCCAGCCAGCCAAACTCCGTCCCGGGAAGAGAGAATCGGCTCTGGCACCTAGAAGCACGGAGCAAGGCACCCAACCCTCAGCTCCTGGAACGCGCTTCCCGGAGGGGGCCCTTTCACCTCCCCATTCCCCGAAAGCACAACGCCTTCTCTCAGAGGCGGAGGAAGACGCGCACACGCTGCCGGCTTGGGCCTCCACTCCAGGGACCGGCGGGTGCCGCCAGCACGTCCGGGGCGACAGCGGGCTTCGCGGTGTCAAGGTTGACACACGCCCGGGCCTGGCACCCGAAGGAGACAGCTCCGCCCTGGATGCCGTGCAACACGGTGCTGCCGGGAAAACGTCCGCCCAGGGAAAGATGAGTGCGAAGAGAGAAGCGGGGAGGAGAGAGGAAGGGCGCGCTTCGTGAGGCACGAGCGCGCGGGCTGTGGGGCCGGCTTCTCCCGGGCCGGCGCCTCACCTCCTACACGGGGAAGCAGTTTGCTGACGCGCCGGGGGTTGGACCCCCTGAGGTCAAGCCCCCCGACCTCCCTGTGCGAAACAGGGCAGGGTGGAATGCCATCCCCGTCCACGTCCACACACACACGTCGCTCCACGGAGAAGGATGCCTTCTCAACGCTTAGCCCGGAAACCTCGAGTGAGCACCACAGCCTTACCTCCGAGAAGCAAGCCTGAAGCCGAGCTCCCTTCCGCAAGCAGGCCTCTTTCGCCCAGAGAGAAAGCTTGGCCGCGGCGGGGGTGGCGGAAGCCTCAGGGAGGCTGCGTGCCGGGCCTCAGGTCGGGGGCCGTCCTAGAAGGAGGCCCCCGACCTGGACTTCAGCGAAGCCCTTCGCAAGGGCGTCGGGAGCGGCTCCTGCCACGACCGTGACGCGGGACCCACAGCAGAGCAAACACACTCGTTGTGAGGGCACGGGAGGCCTTCTGACAGCAGCCCCGCTTCCCTCAGCCGGGCGCCCTCCCTCAGTCGAACCCACCGGAGCCTGCGTTCGGAGTGCACCGCGCTGAACACCCGGCTCTCGGCGAGGTCGTGACGGCGACGCCGGCCTGCCGGCCAAACTCTCTGGGGGCGCCCTGAGCTGGGAGGCTCGCCCGAAACGGACGGGGGAAGCGCCGAGCCCCTGCCACGGGATTGCTTCAGGACGACGCATTGGCCCAGCCAGCCCCACTCCGTCCCGGGAAGAGAGAAGCGGCTCTGGCACCTAGAAGCACGGAGCAAGGCACCCAACCCTCAGCTCTTGGAACGCGGTTCCCGGAGGGGGCCCTTTCACCTCCCCATACCCCGAAAGCACAAAGCCTTCTCTCAGAGGCGGAGGAAGATGCGCACACGCTGCCGGCTTCGGCCTCCAATCCAGGGACCGGCGGGTGCCACCAGCACGTCCGGGGCAACAGCGGGCTTCGTGGTGTCAAGGTCGACACACGCCCGGGCCTGGCAACCGAAGGAGACAGCTCCGCCCTGGATTCCGTGCAACACGGTGCTGCCGGGAAAACGTCTGCCCAGGGAAAGATGAGTGCGAAGAGAGAAGCGGGGAGGAGAGAGGAAGGGCGCGCTTCGTGAGGCACGAGCTCGCGGGCTGTGGCCGGCCTCTCCCGGGCCGGCGCCTCACGTCCTACACGGGGAAGCGGTTTGCTGTCGCGGCGGGGGTTGGACCCCCTGAGGTCAAGCCCCCCGACCTCCCTGTGCGAAACAGGGCAGAGTGGAATGCCATCCCCTTCCACGTCCACACACACGTCGCTCCACGGAGAAGGATGCCTTCTCAACGCTTAGCCCGGAAACCTCGAGTGAGCATGACAGCCTTACCTCCGAGAAGCAAGCCTGAAGCCGAGCTCCCTTCCGCAAGCAGGCCTCTTTCGCCCAGAGAGAAAGCTTGGCCGCGGCGGGGGTGGCGGAAGCCTCAGGGAGGCTGCGTGCCGGGCCTCAGGTCGGGGGCCGTCCTAGAAGGAGGCCCCCGACCTGGGCCTCAGCGAAGCCCTTCGCAAGGGCGTCGGGAGCGGCTCCTGCCACGACCGTGACGCGGGACCCACAGCAGAGCAAACACACTCGTTGTGAGGGCACGGGAGGCCTTCTGACAGCAGCCCCGCTTCCCTCAGCCGGGCGCCCGCCCTCAGTCGAACCCGCCGGAGCCTGCGTTCGGAGTGAACCTAGCTGAACACCCGGCTCTCGGCGAGGTCGTGACGGCGACGCCGGCCTGCCGGCCAAACTCTCTGGGGGCGCCCTGAGCTGGGAGGCTCGCCCGAAACGGACGGGGGAAGCGCCGAGGCCCTGCCACGGGATTGCTTCAGGACGACGCATTGGCCCAGCCAGCCCCACTCCGTCCCGGGAAGAGAGAAGCGGCTCTGGCACCTAGAAGCACGGAGCAAGGCACCCAACCCTCAGCTCTTGGAACGCGCTTCCCGGAGGGGGCCCTTTCACCTCCCCATTCCCCGAAAGCACAACGCCTTCTCTCAGAGGCGGAGGAAGATGCGCACACGCTGCCGGCTTCGGCCTCCAATCCAGGGACCGGCGGGTGCCGCCAGCACGTCCGGGGCGACAGCGGGCTTCGTGGTGTCAAGGTCGACACACGCCCGGGCCTGGCAACCGAAGGAGACAGCTCCGCCCTGGATTCCGTGCAACACGGTGCTGCCGGGAAAACGTGCGCCCAGGGAAAGATGAGTGCGAAGAGAGAAGCGGGGAGGAGAGAGGTAGGGCGTGCTTCGAGAGGCACGAGCGCCCGGGCTGTGGGGCCGGCCTCTCCCGGGCCGGCGCCTCACGTCCTACACGGGGAAGCGGTTTGCTGACGCGCCGGGGGTTGGACCCCCTGAGGTCAAGCCCCCCGACCTCCCTGTGCGAAACAAGGCAGGGTGGAATGCCATCCCCTTCCACGTCCACACACACGTCGCTCCACGGAGAAGGATGCCTTCTCAACGCTTAGCCCGGAAACCTCGAGTGAGCACCACAGCCTTACCTCCGAGAAGCAAGCCTGAAGCCGAGCTCCCTTCCGCGAGCAGGCCTCTTTTGCCCGAGAGAAAGCTTGGCCGCGGCGGGGGTGGCGGAAGCCTCAGGGAGGCTGCGTGCCGGGCCTCAGGTCGGGGGCCGTCCTAGAAGGAGGCCCCCGACCTGGGCCTCAGCGAAGCCCTTCGCAAGGGCGTCGGGAGCGGCTCCTGCCACGACCGTGACGCGGGACCCACAGCAGAGCAAACACACTCGTTGTGAGGGCACAGGAGGCCTTCTGACAGCAGCCCCGCTTCCCTCAGCCGGGCGCCCGCCCTCAGTCGAACCCACCGGAGCCTGCGTTCGGAGTGCACCGCGCTGAACACCCGGCTCTCGGCGAGGTCGTGACGGCGACGCCGGCCTGCCGGCCAAACTCTCTGGGGGCGCCCTGAGCTGGGAGGCTCGCCCGAAACGGACGGGGGAAGCGCCGAGCCCCTGCCACGGGATTGCTTCAGGACGACGCATTGGCCCAGCCAGCCCCACTCCGTCCCGGGAAGAGAGAAGCGGCTCTGGCACCTAGAAGCACGGAGCAAGGCACCCAACCCTCAGCTCTTGGAACGCGGTTCCCGGAGGGGGCCCTTTCACCTCACCATACCCCGAAAGCACAACGCCTTCTCTCAGAGGCGGAGGAAGATGCACACACGCTGCCGGCTTCGGCCTCCAATCCAGGGACCGTCGGGTGCCACCAGCACGTCCGGGGCAACAGCGGGCTTCGTGGTGTCAAGGTCGACACACGCCCGGGCCTGGCAACCGAAGGAGACAGCTCCGCCCTGGATTCCGTGCAACACGGTGCTGCCGGGAAAACGTCTGCCCAGGGAAAGATGAGTGCGAAGAGAGAAGCGGGGAGGAGAGAGGAAGGGCACGCTTCGTGAGGCACGAGCTCGCAGACTGTGGCCGGCCTCTCCCGGGCCGGCGCCTCACGTCCTACACGGGGAAGCGGTTTGTTGTCGCGGCGGGGGTTGGACCCCCTGAGGTCAAGCCCCCCGACCTCCCTGTGCGAAACAGGGCAGAGTGGAATGCCATCCCCTTCCACGTCCACACACACGTCGCTCCACGGAGAAGGATGCCTTCTCAACGCTTAGCCCGGAAACCTCGAGTGAGCACCACAGCCTTACCTCCGAGAAGCAAGCCTGAAGCCGAGCTCCCTTCCGCGAGCAGGCCTCTTTCGCCAAGAGACAAACCTGGCCGTGGCGGGGGTGGCGGAAGCCTCAGGGAGGCTGCGTGCCGGGCCTCAGGTCGGGGGCCGTCCTAGAAGGAGGCCCCCGCCATGGGCCTCAGCGAAGCCCTTCGCAAGGGCGTCGGGAGCGGCTCCTGCCACGACCGTGACGCGGGACCCACAGCCGAGCAAATACACTCGTTGTGAGGGCACGGGAGGCCTTCTGACAGCAGCCCCGCTTCCCTCAGCCGGGCGCCCGCCCTCAGTCGAACCCACCAGAGCCTGCGTTCGGAGTGCACCGAGCTGAAGACCCGGCTCTCGGCGGGGTCGTGACGGTGACTCCGGCCTGCAGGCCAAACTCTCTGGGGGCGCCCTGAGCTGGGAGGCTCGCCCGAAACGGACGGGGGAAGCGCCGAGTCCCTGCCAGGGGATTGCTTCAGGACGACGCATTGGGCCAGCCAGCCCCACTCCGTCCCGGGAAGAGAGAAGCGGCTCTGGCACCTAGAAGCCCGGAGCAAGGCACCCAACCCTCAGCTCCTGGAACGCGCTTCCCGGAGGGGGCCCTTTCACCTCCCCATTCCCCGAAAGCACAACGCCTTCTCTCAGAGGCGGAGGAAGACGCGCACACACTGCCGGATTGGGCCTCCACTCCAGGGACCGGCGGGTGCCGCCAGCACGTCCGGGGCAACAACGGGCTTCGCGGTGTCAAGGTCGACACACGCCCGGGCCTGGCACCCGAAGGAGACAGCTCAGCACTGGATGCCGTGCAACACGGTGCTGCCGGGAAAACGTCCGCCCAGGGAAAGATGAGTGCGAAGAGAGAAGCGGGGAGGAGAGAGGCAGGGCGCGCTTCGTGAGGCACGATTGCCCGGGCTGTGCGGCCGGCCTCTCCCGGACGGCGCATCACCTCCTACACGGGAAAGCGGTTTGCTGACGCGCCGGGGGTTGGACCCCCTGAGGTCAAGCCCCCCGACCTCCCTGTGCGAAACAGGGTAGGGTGGAATGCCAACCCCGTCCATGTCCACACACACGTCGCTCCACGGAGAAGGATGCCTTCTCAACGCTTAGCCCGGAAACCTCGAGTGAGCACGACAGCCTTACCTCCGAGAAGCAAGCCTGAAGCCGAGCTCCCTTCCGCAAGCAGGCCTCTTTCGCCCAGAGAGAAAGGTTGGCCGCGGCGGGGGTGGCGGCAGCCTCAGGGAGGCTGCGTGCCGGGCCTCAGGTCGGGCGCCGTCCTAGAAGGAGGCCCCCGACCTGGACCTCAGCGAAGCCCTTCGCAAGGGCGTCGGGAGCGGCTCCTGCCACGACCGTGACGCGGGACCCACAGCAGAGCAAACACACTCGTTGTGAGGGCACGGGAGGCCTTCTGACAGCAGCCCCGCTTCCCTCAGCCGGGCGCCCTCCCTCAGTCGAACCCACCGGAGCCTGCGTTCGTAGTGCACCGCGCTGAAAACCCGGCTCTCGGCGAGGTCGTGACGGCGACGCCGGCCTGCCGGCCAAAATCTCTGGGGGCGCCCTGAGCTGGGAGGCTCGCCCGAAACGGACGGGGGAAGCGCCGAGCCCCTGCCAAGGAATTGCTTCAGGACGACGCATTGGCCCAGCCAGCCCCACTCCGTCCCGGGAAGAGAGAAGCGGCTCTGGCACCTAGAAGCACGGAGCAAGGCACCCAACCCTCAGCTCTTGGAACGCGGTTCCCGGAGGGGGCCCTTTCACCTCCCCATACCCCGAAAGCACAACGCCTTCTCTCAGAGGCGGAGGAAGATGCGCACACGCTGCCGGCTTCGGCCTCCAATCCAGGGACCGGCGGGTGCCACCAGCACGTCCGGGGCAACAGCGGGCTTCGTGGTGTCAAGGTCGACACACGCCCGGGCCTGGCAACCGAAGGAGACAGCTCCGCCCTGGATTCCGTGCAACACGGTGCTGCCGGGAAAACGTCTGCCCAGGGAAAGATGAGTGCGAAGAGAGAAGCGGGGAGGAGAGAGGAAGGGCACGCTTCGTGAGGCACGAGCTCGCAGACTGTGGCCGGCCTCTCCCGGGCCGGCGCCTCACGTCCTACACGGGGAAGCGGTTTGCTGTCGCGGCGGGGGTTGGACCCCCTGAGGTCAAGCCCCCCGACCTCCCTGTGCGAAACAGGGCAGAGTGGAATGCCATCCCCTTCCACGTCCACACACACGTCGCTCCACGGAGAAGGATGCCTTCTCAACGCTTAGCCCGGAAACCTCGAGTGAGCACCACAGCCTTACCTCCGAGAAGCAAGCCTGAAGCCGAGCTCCCTTCCGCGAGCAGGCCTCTTTTGCCCGAGAGAAAGCTTGGCCGCGGCGGGGGTGGCGGAAGCCTCAGGGAGGCTGCGTGCCGGGCCTCAGGTCGGGGGCCGTCCTAGAAGGAGGCCCCCAACCTGGGCCTCAGCGAAGCCCTTTGCAAGGGTGTCGGGAGCGGCTCGTGCCACGACCGTGACGCGGGACCCACAGCAGAGCAAACACACTCGTTGTGAGGGCACGGGAGGCCTTCTGACAGCAGCCCCGCTTCCCTCAGCCGGGCGCCCGCCCTCAGTCGAACCCACCGGAGCCTGTGTTCGGAGTGCACCGAGCTGAACACCCGGCTCTCGGCGAGGTCGTGACGGCGACGCCGGCCTGCAGGCCAAACTCTCTGGGGGCGCCCTGAGCTGGGAGGCTCGCCCGAAACGGACGGGGGAAGCGCCGAGCCCCTGCCACGGGATTGCTTGAGGACGACGCATTGGCCCAGCCAGCCCCACTCCGTCCCGGGAAGAGAGAAGCGGCTCTGGCACCTAGAAGCACGGAGCAAGGCACCCAACCCTCAGCTCTTGGAACGCGGTTCCCGGAAAGGGCCCTTTCACCTCCCAATTCCCCGAAAGCACAACACCTTCTCTCAGAGGCGGAGGAAGACGCGCACACGCTGCCGGCTTGGGCCTCCACTCCAGGGACCGGCGGGTGCCGCCAGCACGTCAGGGACGACAGCGGGCTTCGCGGTGTCAAGGTCGACACACGCCCGGGCCTGGCAACCGAACGAGACAGCTCCGCCATGGATTCCGTGCAACACGTGCTGCCGGGAAAATGTCCGCCCAGGGAAAGATGAGTGCGAAGAGAGAAGCGGGGAGGAGAGAGGCAGGGCGCGCTTCGTGAGGCACGAGCTCGCGGCCTGTGGGGCCGGCCTCTCCCGGGCCGGCGCCTCACGTCCTATACGGGGAAGCGGTTTGCTGACGCGCCGGGGGTTGGACCCCCTGAGGTCAAGCCCCCCGACCTCCCTGTGCGAAACAGGGCAGGGTGGAATGCCATCCCCGTCCACGTCCACACACACGTCGCTCCACGGAGAAGGATGCCTTCTCAACGCTTAGCCCGGAATCCTCGAGTGAGCACCACAGCCTTACCTCCGAGAAGCAAGCCTGAAGCCGAGCTCCCTTCCGCGAGCAGGCCTCTTTCGCCCGAGAGAAAGCTTGGCCGCGGCGGGGGTGGCGGAAGCCTCAGGGAGGCTGCGTGCCGGGCCTCAGGTCGGGCGCCGTCCTAGAAGGAGGCCCCTGACCTGGGCCTCAGCGAAGCCCTTTGCAAGGGCGTCGGGAGCGGCTTCTGCCACGACCGTGACGCGGGACCCACAGCAGAGCAAACACACTCGTTGTGAGGGCACGGGAGGCCTTCTGACAGCAGCCCCGCTTCCCTCAGCCGGGCGCCCGCCCTCAGTCGAACCCACCTGAGCCTGCGTTCGGAGTGCACCGAGCTGAACACCCGGCTCTCGGTGAGGACGTGAAGGCGACGCCGGCCTTCTGGCCAAACTCTCTGGGGGCGCCCTGAGCTGGGAGGCTCGCCCGAAACGGACGGGGAAGCGCCGAGCCCCTGCCACTGGATTGCTTCAGGACGACGCATTGGCCCAGCCAGCCCCACTCCGTCCCGGGAAGAGAGAAGCGGCTCTGGCACCTAGAAGCACGGAGCAAGGCACCCAACCCTCAGCTCCTGGAACGCGCTTCCCGGAGGGGGCCCTTTCACCTCCCCATTCCCCAAAAGCACAACGCCTTCTCTCAGAGGCAGAGGAAGACGCGCACACGCTGCCGGCTTGGGCCTCCACTTCAGGGACCGGCGGGTGCCGCCAGCACGTCCGGGGCGCCAGCGGGCTTCGCGGTGTCAAGGTCGACACACGCCCGGGCCTGGCAACCGAAGGAGACAGCTCCGCCCTGGATGCCGTGCAACACGGTGCTGCCGGAAAACGTCCGCCCAGGGAAAGATGAGTGCGAAGAGAGAAGCGGTGAGGAGAGAGGAAGGGCGCGCTTCGTGAGGCACGACCTCGCGGGCTGTGGGGCCGGCCTCTCCCGGGCCGGCGCCTCACGTCCTACACGGGGAAGCGGTTTGCTGACGCCCCGGGGGTTGGACCCCCTGAGGTCAAGCCCCCCGACCTCCCTGTGCGAAACAGGGCAGGGTGGAATGCCATCCCCGTCCACGTCCACACACACACGTCGCTCCACGGAGAAGGATGCCTTCTCAACGCTTAGCCCGGAAACCTCGAGTGTGCACCACAGCCTTACCTCCGAGAAGCAAGCCTGAAGCCGAGCTCCCTTCCGCGAGCAGGCCTCTTCCGCCCGAGAGAAAGCTTGGCCGCGACTGGGGTGGCGGAAGCCTCAGGGAGGCTGCGTGCCGGGCCTCAGGTCGGGCGCCGTCCTAGAAGGAGGCCCCCGACCTGGGCCTCAGCGAAGCCCTTCGCAAGGGCGTCGGGAGCGGCTCCTGCCACGACCGTTACGCGGGACCCACAGCAGAGCAAACACACTCGTTGTGAGGGCACGGGAGGCCTTCTGACAGCAGCGCCGCTTCCCTCAGCCGGGCGCCCGCCCTCAGTCGAACCCACCGGAGCCCGCGTTCGGAGTGCACCGAGCTGAACACCCGGTTCTCGGCGAGGTCGTGACGGCGACGCCGGCCTGCAGGCCAAACTCTCTGGGGGCGCCCTGAGCTGGGAGGCTCGCCCGAAACGGACGGGGGAAGCGCCGAGCCCCTGCCACGGGATTGCTTCAGGACGACGCATTGGCCCAGCCAGCCCCACTCCGTCCCGGGAAGAGAGAAGCGGCTCTGGCACCTAGAAGCACGGAGCAAGGCACCCAACCCTCAGCTCTTGGAACGCGGTTCCCGGAAAGGGCCCTTTCACCTCCCAATTCCCCGAAAGCACAACACCTTCTCTCAGAGGCGGAGGAAGACGCGCACACGCTGCCGGCTTGGGCCTCCACTCCAGGGACCGGCGGGTGCCGCCAGCACGTCAGGGACGACAGCGGGCTTCGCGGTGTCAAGGTCGACACACGCCCGGGCCTGGCAACCGAACGAGACAGCTCCGCCATGGATTCCGTGCAACACGTGCTGCCGGGAAAATGTCCGCCCAGGGAAAGATGAGTGCGAAGAGAGAAGCGGGGAGGAGAGAGGCAGGGCGCGCTTCGTGAGGCACGAGCTCGCGGCCTGTGGGGCCGGCCTCTCCCGGGCCGGCGCCTCACGTCCTATACGGGGAAGCGGTTTGCTGACGCGCCGGGGGTTGGACCCCCTGAGGTCAAGCCCCCCGACCTCCCTGTGCGAAACAGGGCAGGGTGGAATGCCATCCCCGTCCACGTCCACACACACGTCGCTCCACGGAGAAGGATGCCTTCTCAACGCTTAGCCCGGAATCCTCGAGTGAGCACCACAGCCTTACCTCCGAGAAGCAAGCCTGAAGCCGAGCTCCCTTCCGCGAGCAGGCCTCTTTCGCCAAGAGAGAAAGCTTGGCCACGGCGGGGGTGGCGGAAGCCTCAGGGAGGCTGCGTGCCGGGCCTCAGATCGGGGGCCGTCCTAGAAGGAGGCCCCCGACCTGGGCCTCAGCGAAGCCCTTCGCAAGGGCATCGGGAGCGGCTCGTGCCACGACCGTGACACGGGACCCACAGCAGAGCAAACACACTCGTTGTGAGGGCACGGGAGGCCTTCTGACGGCAGCCCCGCTTCCCTCAGCCGGGCGCCCGCCCTCAGTCGAACCCACCGGAGCCTGCGTTCGTAGTGCACCGCGCTGAACACCCGGCTCTCGGCGAGGTCGTGACGGCGACGCCGGCCTGCCGGCCAAACTCTCTGGGGGCGCCCTGAGCTGGGAGGCTTGCCCGAAACGGACGGGGGAAGCGCCGAGCCCCTGCCACGGGATTGCTTCAGGACGACGCATTGGCCCAGCCAGCCCCACTCCGTCCCGGGAAGAGAGAAGCGGCTCTGGCACCTAGAAGCACGGAGCAAGGCACCCAACCCTCAGCTCTTGGAACGCGCTTCCCGGAGGGGGCCCTTTCACCTCCCCATTCCCCAAAAGCACAACACCTTCTCTCAGAGGCGGAGGAAGATGCGCACACGCTGCCGGCTTCGGCCCCAATCCAGGGACCGGCGGGTGCCGCCAGCACGTCCGGGGCAACAGCGGGCTTCGTGGTGTCAAGGTCGACACACGCCCGGGCCTGGCAACCGAAGGAGACAGCTCCGCCCTGGATTCCGTGCAACACGGTGCTGCCGGGAAAACGTCCGCCCAGGGAAAGATGAGTGCGAAGAGAGAAGCGGGGAGGAGAGAGGAAGGGCGCGCTTCGTGAGGCACGAGCTCGCGGGCTGTGGCCGGCCTCTCCCGGGCCGGCGCCTCACGTCCTACACGGGGAAGCGGTTTGCTGACGCGCCGGGGGTTGGACCCCCTGAGGTCAAGCCCCCCGACCTCCCTGTGCGAAACAGGGCAGGGTGGAATGCCATCCCCGTCCACGTCCACACACACACGTCGCTCCACGGAGAAGGATGCCTTCTCAACGCTTAGCCCGGAAACCTCGAGTGAGCACCACAGCCTTACCTCCGAGAAGCAAGACTGAAGCCGAGCTCCCTTCCGCGAGCAGGCCTCTTTCGCCCGAGAGAAAGCTTGGCCGCGGCGGGGGTGGCGGAAGCCTCAGGGAGGCTGCGTGCCGGGCCTCAGGTCGGGCGCCGTCCTAGAAGGAGGCCCCTGACCTGGGCCTCAGCGAAGCCCTTTGCAAGGGCGTCGGGAGCGGCTTCTGCCACGACCGTGACGCGGGACCCACAGCAGAGCAAACACACTCGTTGTGAGGGCACGGGAGGCCTTCTGACAGCAGCCCCGCTTCCCTCAGCCGGGCGCCCGCCCTCAGTCGAACCCACCTGAGCCTGCGTTCGGAGTGCACCGAGCTGAACACCCGGCTCTCGGTGAGGACGTGAAGGCGACGCCGGCCTTCTGGCCAAACTCTCTGGGGGCGCCCTGAGCTGGGAGGCTCGCCCGAAACGGACGGGGAAGCGCCGAGCCCCTGCCACTGGATTGCTTCAGGACGACGCATTGGCCCAGCCAGCCCCACTCCGTCCCGGGAAGAGAGAAGCGGCTCTGGCACCTAGAAGCACGGAGCAAGGCACCCAACCCTCAGCTCCTGGAACGCGCTTCCCGGAGGGGGCCCTTTCACCTCCCCATTCCCCAAAAGCACAACGCCTTCTCTCAGAGGCAGAGGAAGACGCGCACACGCTGCCGGCTTGGGCCTCCACTTCAGGGACCGGCGGGTGCCGCCAGCACGTCCGGGGCGCCAGCGGGCTTCGCGGTGTCAAGGTCGACACACGCCCGGGCCTGGCAACCGAAGGAGACAGCTCCGCCCTGGATGCCGTGCAACACGGTGCTGCCGGAAAACGTCCGCCCAGGGAAAGATGAGTGCGAAGAGAGAAGCGGTGAGGAGAGAGGAAGGGCGCGCTTCGTGAGGCACGACCTCGCGGGCTGTGGGGCCGGCCTCTCCCGGGCCGGCGCCTCACGTCCTACACGGGGAAGCGGTTTGCTGACGCCCCGGGGGTTGGACCCCCTGAGGTCAAGCCCCCCGACCTCCCTGTGCGAAACAAGGCAGGGTGGAATGCCATCCCCTTCCACGTCCACACACACGTCGCTCCACGGAGAAGGATGCCTTCTCAACGCTTAGCCCGTATACCTCGAGTGAGCACCACAGCCTTACCTCCGAGAAGCAAGCCTGAAGCCGAGCTCCCTTCCGCGAGCAGGCCTCTTTTGCCCGAGAGAAAGCTTGGCCGCGGCGGGGGTGGCGGAAGCCTCAGGGAGGCTGCGTGCCGGGCCTCAGGTCGGGGGCCGTCCTAGAAGGAGGCCCCCGACCTGGGCCTCAGCGAAACCCTTCGCAAGGGCGTCGGGAGCGGCTCGTGCCACGACCGTGACGCGGGACCCACAGCAGAGCAAACACACTCGTTTTGAGGGCACGGGAGGCCTTCTGACAGCAGCCCCGCTTCCCTCAGCCGGGCCCCCGCCCTCAGTCCAACCCACCGGAGCCTGTGTTCGGAGTGCACCGAGCTGAACACCCGGCTCTCGGCGAGGTCGTGACGGCGACGCCGGCCTGCAGGCCAAACTCTCTGGGGGCGCCCTGAGCTGGGAGGCTCGCCCGAAACGGACGGGGGAAGCGCCGAGCCCCTGCCACGGGATTGCTTCAGGACGACGCATTGGCCCAGCCAGCCCCACTCGGTCCCGGGAAGAGAGAAGCGGCTCTGGCACCTAGAAGCACGGAGCAAGGCACCTAACCCTCAGCTCCTGGAACGCGCTTCCCGGAGGGGGCCCTTTCACCTCCCCATTCCCCAAAAGCACAACGCCTTCTCTCAGAGGCGGAGGAAAATGCGCACACGCTGCCGGCTTGGGCCTCCACTTCAGGGACCGGCGGGTGCCGCCAGCACGTCTGGGGCGACAGCGGGCTTCGTGGTGTCAAGGTCGACACACGCCCGGGCCTGGCAACCGAAGGAGACAGCTCCACCCTGGATTCCGTGCAACACGGTGCTGCCGGGAAAACGTGCGCCCAGGGAAAGACGAGTGCGAAGAGAAGCGGGGAGGAGAGAGGAAGGGCGCGCTTCGTGAGGCACGAGCGCACGGGCTGTGGGGCCGGCTTCTCCCGGGCCGGCGCCTCACCTCCTACATGGGGAAGCGGTTTGCTGACGCGCCGGGGGTTGGACCCCCTGAGGTCAAGCCCCCCGACCTCCCTGTGCGAAACAGGGCAGGGTGGAATGCCATCCCCGTCCACGTCCACACACACACGTCGCTCCACGGAGAAGGATGCCTTCTCAACGCTTAGCCCGGAAACCTCGAGTGTGCACCACAGCCTTACCTCCGAGAAGCAAGCCTGAAGCCGAGCTCCCTTCCGCGAGCAGGCCTCTTCCGCCCGAGAGAAAGCTTGGCCGCGACTGGGGTGGCGGAAGCCTCAGGGAGGCTGCGTGCCGGGCCTCAGGTCGGGCGCCGTCCTAGAAGGAGGCCCCCGACCTGGGCCTCAGCGAAGCCCTTCGCAAGGGCGTCGGGAGCGGCTCCTGCCACGACCGTTACGCGGGACCCACAGCAGAGCAAACACACTCGTTGTGAGGGCACGGGAGGCCTTCTGACAGCAGCCCCCCTTCCCTCAGCTGGGCGCCCGCCCTCAGTCGAACCCACCGGAGCCTGCGTTCGGAGTGCACCGAGCTGAAGACCCGGCTCTCGGCGAGGTCGTGACGGCGACGCCGGCCTGCAGGCCAAACTCTCTGGGGGCGCCCTGAGCTGGGAGGCTCGCCCGAAACGGACGGGGGAAGCGCCGAGCCCCTGCCACGGGATTGCTTCAGGACGACGCATTGGCCCAGCCAGCCCCACTCCGTCCCGGGAAGAGAGAAGCGGCTCTGGCACCTAGAAGCACGGAGCAAGGCACCCAACCCTCAGCGCTTGGAACGCGGTTCCCGGAAAGGGCCCTTTCACCTCCCAATTCCCCGAAAGCACAACACCTTCTCTCAGAGGCGGAGGAAGACGCGCACACGCTGCCGGCTTGGGCCTCCACTCCAGGGATCGGCGGGTGCCGCCAGCACGTCAGGGACGACAGCGGGCTTCGCGGTGTCAAGGTCGACACACGCCCAGGCCTGGCAACCGAACGAGACAGCTCCGCCATGGATTCCGTGCAACACGTGCTGCCGGGAAAATGTCCGCCCAGGGAAAGATGAGTGCGAAGAGAGAAGCGGGGAGGAGAGAGGCAGGGCGCGCTTCGTGAGGCACGAGCTCGCGGCCTGTGGGGCCGGCCTCTCCCGGGCCGGCGCCTCACGTCCTATACGGGGAAGCGGTTTGCTGACGCGCCGGGGGTTGGACCCCCTGAGGTCAAGCCCCCCGACCTCCCTGTGCGAAACAGGGCAGGGTGGAATGCCATCCCCGTCCACGTCCACACACACGTCGCTCCACGGAGAAGGATGCCTTCTCAACGCTTAGCCCGGAAACCTCGAGTGAGCACCACAGCCTTACCTCCGAGAAGCAAGCCTGAAGCCGAGCTCCCTTCCGCGAGCAGGCCTCTTTCGCCAAGAGAGAAAGCTTGGCCACGGCGGGGGTGGCGGAAGCCTCAGGGAGGCTGCGTGCCGGGCCTCAGGTCGGGGGCCGTCCTAGAAGGAGGCCCCCGACCTGGGCCTCAGCGAAACCCTTCGCAAGGGCGTCGGGAGCGGCTCGTGCCACGACCGTGACGCGGGACCCACAGCAGAGCAAACACACTCGTTTTGAGGGCACGGGAGGCCTTCTGACAGCAGCCCCGCTTCCCTCAGCCGGGCCCCCGCCCTCAGTCCAACCCACCGGAGCCTGTGTTCGGAGTGCACCGAGCTGAACACCCGGCTCTCGGCGAGGTCGTGACGGCGACGCCGGCCTGCAGGCCAAACTCTCTGGGGGCGCCCTGAGCTGGGAGGCTCGCCCGAAACGGACGGGGGAAGCGCCGAGCCCCTGCCACGGGATTGCTTCAGGACGACGCATTGGCCCAGCCAGCCCCACTCGGTCCCGGGAAGAGAGAAGCGGCTCTGGCACCTAGAAGCACGGAGCAAGGCACCCAACCCTCAGCTCCTGGAACGCGCTTCCCGGAGGGGGCCCTTTCACCTCCCCATTCCCCAAAAGCACAACGCCTTCTCTCAGAGGCGGAGGAAAATGCGCACACGCTGCCGGCTTGGGCCTCCACTTCAGGGACCGGCGGGTGCCGCCAGCACGTCTGGGGCGACAGCGGGCTTCGTGGTGTCAAGGTCGACACACGCCCGGGCCTGGCAACCGAAGGAGACAGCTCCACCCTGGATTCCGTGCAACACGGTGCTGCCGGGAAAACGTGCGCCCAGGGAAAGACGAGTGCGAAGAGAAGCGGGGAGGAGAGAGGAAGGGCGCGCTTCGTGAGGCACGAGCGCGCGGGCTGTGGGGCCGGCTTCTCCCGGGCCGGCGCCTCACCTCCTACACGGGGAAGCGGTTTGCTGACGCGCCGGGGGTTGGACCCCCTGAGGTCAAGCCCCCCGACCTCCCTGTGCGAAACAGGGCAGGGTGGAATGCCATCCCCGTCCACGTCCACACACACACGTCGCTCCACGGAGAAGGATGCCTTCTCAACGCTTAGCCCGGAAACCTCGAGTGAGCACCACAGCCTTACCTCCGAGAAGCAAGCCTGAAGCCGAGCTCCCTTCCGCGAGCAGGCCTCTTTCGCCCGAGAGAAAGCTTGGCCGCGGCGGGGGTGGCGGAAGCCTCAGGGAGGCTGCGTGCCGGGCCTCAGGTCGGGCGCCGTCCTAGAAGGAGGCCCCTGACCTGGGCCTCAGCGAAGCCCTTTGCAAGGGCGTCGGGAGCGGCTTCTGCCACGACCGTGACGCGGGACCCACAGCAGAGCAAACACACTCGTTTTGAGGGCACGGGAGGCCTTCTGACAGCAGCCCCGCTTCCCTCAGCCGGGCGCCCGCCCTCAGTCGAACCCACCTGAGCCTGCGTTCGGAGTGCACCGAGCTGAACACCCGGCTCTCGGTGAGGACGTGAAGGCGACGCCGGCCTTCTGGCCAAACTCTCTGGGGGCGCCCTGAGCTGGGAGGCTCGCCCGAAACGGACGGGGAAGCGCCGAGCCCCTGCCACTGGATTGCTTCAGGACGACGCATTGGCCCAGCCAGCCCCACTCCGTCCCGGGAAGAGAGAAGCGGCTCTGGCACCTAGAAGCACGGAGCAAGGCACCCAACCCTCAGCTCCTGGAACGCGCTTCCCGGAGGGGGCCCTTTCACCTCCCCATTCCCCAAAAGCACAACGCCTTCTCTCAGAGGCAGAGGAAGACGCGCACACGCTGCCGGCTTGGGCCTCCACTTCAGGGACCGGCGGGTGCCGCCAGCACGTCCGGGGCGCCAGCGGGCTTCGCGGTGTCAAGGTCGACACACGCCCGGGCCTGGCAACCGAAGGAGACAGCTCCGCCCTGGATGCCGTGCAACACGGTGCTGCCGGAAAACGTCCGCCCAGGGAAAGATGAGTGCGAAGAGAGAAGCGGTGAGGAGAGAGGAAGGGCGCGCTTCGTGAGGCACGACCTCGCGGGCTGTGGGGCCGGCCTCTCCCGGGCCGGCGCCTCACGTCCTACACGGGGAAGCGGTTTGCTGACGCCCCGGGGGTTGGACCCCCTGAGGTCAAGCCCCCCGACCTCCCTGTGTGAAACAAGGCAGGGTGGAATGCCATCCCCTTCCACGTCCACACACACGTCGCTCCACGGAGAAGGATGCCTTCTCAACGCTTAGCCCGTATACCTCGAGTGAGCACCACAGCCTTACCTCCGAGAAGCAAGCCTGAAGCCGAGCTCCCTTCCGCGAGCAGGCCTCTTTTGCCCGAGAGAAAGCTTGGCCGCGGCGGGGGTGGCGGAAGCCTCAGGGAGGCTGCGTGCCGGGCCTCAGGTCGGGGGCCGTCCTAGAAGGAGGCCCCCGACCTGGGCCTCAGCGAAACCCTTCGCAAGGGCGTCGGGAGCGGCTCGTGCCACGACCGTGACGCGGGACCCACAGCAGAGCAAACACACTCGTTTTGAGGGCACGGGAGGCCTTCTGACAGCAGCCCCGCTTCCCTCAGCCGGGCCCCCGCCCTCAGTCCAACCCACCGGAGCCTGTGTTCGGAGTGCACCGAGCTGAACACCCGGCTCTCGGCGAGGTCGTGACGGCGACGCCGGCCTGCAGGCCAAACTCTCTGGGGGCGCCCTGAGCTGGGAGGCTCGCCCGAAACGGACGGGGGAAGCGCCGAGCCCCTGCCACGGGATTGCTTCAGGACGACGCATTGGGCCAGCCAGCCCCACTCGGTCCCGGGAAGAGAGAAGCGGCTCTGGCACCTAGAAGCACGGAGCAAGGCACCTAACCCTCAGCTCCTGGAACGCGCTTCCCGGAGGGGGCCCTTTCACCTCCCCATTCCCCAAAAGCACAACGCCTTCTCTCAGAGGCGGAGGAAAATGCGCACACGCTGCCGGCTTGGGCCTCCACTTCAGGGACCGGCGGGTGCCGCCAGCACGTCTGGGGCGACAGCGGGCTTCGTGGTGTCAAGGTCGACACACGCCCGGGCCTGGCAACCGAAGGAGACAGCTCCACCCTGGATTCCGTGCAACACGGTGCTGCCGGGAAAACGTGCGCCCAGGGAAAGACGAGTGCGAAGAGAAGCGGGGAGGAGAGAGGAAGGGCGCGCTTCGTGAGGCACGAGCGCACGGGCTGTGGGGCCGGCTTCTCCCGGGCCGGCGACTCACCTCCTACACGGGGAAGCGGTTTGCTGACGCGCCGGGGGTTGGACCCCCTGAGGTCAAGCCCCCCGACCTCCCTGTGCGAAACAGGGCAGGGTGGAATGCCATCCCCGTCCACGTCCACACACACACGTCGCTCCACGGAGAAGGATGCCTTCTCAACGCTTAGCCCGGAAACCTCGAGTGTGCACCACAGCCTTACCTCCGAGAAGCAAGCCTGAAGCCGAGCTCCCTTCCGCGAGCAGGCCTCTTCCGCCCGAGAGAAAGCTTGGCCGCGACTGGGGTGGCGGAAGCCTCAGGGAGGCTGCGTGCCGGGCCTCAGGTCGGGCGCCGTCCTAGAAGGAGGCCCCCGACCTGGGCCTCAGCGAAGCCCTTCGCAAGGGCGTCGGGAGCGGCTCCTGCCACGACCGTTACGCGGGACCCACAGCAGAGCAAACACACTCGTTGTGAGGGCACGGGAGGCCTTCTGACAGCAGCCCCCCTTCCCTCAGCTGGGCGCCCGCCCTCAGTCGAACCCACCGGAGCCTGCGTTCGGAGTGCACCGAGCTGAAGACCCGGCTCTCGGCGAGGTCGTGACGGCGACGCCGGCCTGCAGGCCAAACTCTCTGGGGGCGCCCTGAGCTGGGAGGCTCGCCCGAAACGGACGGGGGAAGCGCCGAGCCCCTGCCACGGGATTGCTTCAGGACGACGCATTGGCCCAGCCAGCCCCACTCCGTCCCGGGAAGAGAGAAGCGGCTCTGGCACCTAGAAGCACGGAGCAAGGCACCCAACCCTCAGCGCTTGGAACGCGGTTCCCGGAAAGGGCCCTTTCACCTCCCAATTCCCCGAAAGCACAACACCTTCTCTCAGAGGCGGAGGAAGACGCGCACACGCTGCCGGCTTGGGCCTCCACTCCAGGGATCGGCGGGTGCCGCCAGCACGTCAGGGACGACAGCGGGCTTCGCGGTGTCAAGGTCGACACACGCCCAGGCCTGGCAACCGAACGAGACAGCTCCGCCATGGATTCCGTGCAACACGTGCTGCCGGGAAAATGTCCGCCCAGGGAAAGATGAGTGCGAAGAGAGAAGCGGGGAGGAGAGAGGCAGGGCGCGCTTCGTGAGGCACGAGCTCGCGGCCTGTGGGGCCGGCCTCTCCCGGGCCGGCGCCTCACGTCCTATACGGGGAAGCGGTTTGCTGACGCGCCGGGGGTTGGACCCCCTGAGGTCAAGCCCCCCGACCTCCCTGTGCGAAACAGGGCAGGGTGGAATGCCATCCCCGTCCACGTCCACACACACGTCGCTCCACGGAGAAGGATGCCTTCTCAACGCTTAGCCCGGAAACCTCGAGTGAGCACCACAGCCTTACCTCCGAGAAGCAAGCCTGAAGCCGAGCTCCCTTCCGCGAGCAGGCCTCTTTCGCCAAGAGAGAAAGCTTGGCCACGGCGGGGGTGGCGGAAGCCTCAGGGAGGCTGCGTGCCGGGCCTCAGGTCGGGGGCCGTCCTAGAAGGAGGCCCCCGACCTGGGCCTCAGCGAAACCCTTCGCAAGGGCGTCGGGAGCGGCTCGTGCCACGACCGTGACGCGGGACCCACAGCAGAGCAAACACACTCGTTTTGAGGGCACGGGAGGCCTTCTGACAGCAGCCCCGCTTCCCTCAGCCGGGCCCCCGCCCTCAGTCCAACCCACCGGAGCCTGTGTTCGGAGTGCACCGAGCTGAACACCCGGCTCTCGGCGAGGTCGTGACGGCGACGCCGGCCTGCAGGCCAAACTCTCTGGGGGCGCCCTGAGCTGGGAGGCTCGCCCGAAACGGACGGGGGAAGCGCCGAGCCCCTGCCACGGGATTGCTTCAGGACGACGCATTGGCCCAGCCAGCCCCACTCGGTCCCGGGAAGAGAGAAGCGGCTCTGGCACCTAGAAGCACGGAGCAAGGCACCCAACCCTCAGCTCCTGGAACGCGCTTCCCGCAGGGGGCCCTTTCACCTCCCCATTCCCCAAAAGCACAACGCCTTCTCTCAGAGGCGGAGGAAAATGCGCACACGCTGCCGGCTTGGGCCTCCACTTCAGGGACCGGCGGGTGCCGCCAGCACGTCTGGGGCGACAGCGGGCTTCGTGGTGTCAAGGTCGACACACGCCCGGGCCTGGCAACCGAAGGAGACAGCTCCACCCTGGATTCCGTGCAACACGGTGCTGCCGGGAAAACGTGCGCCCAGGGAAAGACGAGTGCGAAGAGAAGCGGGGAGGAGAGAGGAAGGGCGCGCTTCGTGAGGCACGAGCGCGCGGGCTGTGGGGCCGGCTTCTCCCGGGCCGGCGCCTCACCTCCTACACGGGGAAGCGGTTTGCTGACGCGCCGGGGGTTGGACCCCCTGAGGTCAAGCCCCCCGACCTCCCTGTGCGAAACAGGGCAGGGTGGAATGCCATCCCCGTCCACGTCCACACACACACGTCGCTCCACGGAGAAGGATGCCTTCTCAACGCTTAGCCCGGAAACCTCGAGTGTGCACCACAGCCTTACCTCCGAGAAGCAAGCCTGAAGCCGAGCTCCCTTCCGCGAGCAGGCCTCTTCCGCCCGAGAGAAAGCTTGGCCGCGACTGGGGTGGCGGAAGCCTCAGGGAGGCTGCGTGCCGGGCCTCAGGTCGGGCGCCGTCCTAGAAGGAGGCCCCCGACCTGGGCCTCAGCGAAGCCCTTCGCAAGGGCGTCGGGAGCGGCTCCTGCCACGACCGTTACGCGGGACCCACAGCAGAGCAAACACACTCGTTGTGAGGGCACGGGAGGCCTTCTGACAGCAGCGCCGCTTCCCTCAGCCGGGCGCCCGCCCTCAGTCGAACCCACCGGAGCCCGCGTTCGGAGTGCACCGAGCTGAACACCCGGCTCTCGGCGAGGTCGTGACGGCGACGCCGGCCTGCAGGCCAAACTCTCTGGGGGCGCCCTGAGCTGGGAGGCTCGCCCGAAACGGACGGGGGAAGCGCCGAGCCCCTGCCACGGGATTGCTTCAGGACGACGCATTGGCCCAGCCAGCCCCACTCCGTCCCGGGAAGAGAGAAGCGGCTCTGGCACCTAGAAGCACGGAGCAAGGCACCCAACCCTCAGCTCTTGGAACGCGGTTCCCGGAAAGGGCCCTTTCACCTCCCAATTCCCCGAAAGCACAACACCTTCTCTCAGAGGCGGAGGAAGACGCGCACACGCTGCCGGCTTGGGCCTCCACTCCAGGGACCGGCGGGTGCCGCCAGCACGTCAGGGACGACAGCGGGCTTCGCGGTGTCAAGGTCGACACACGCCCGGGCCTGGCAACCGAACGAGACAGCTCCGCCATGGATTCCGTGCAACACGTGCTGCCGGGAAAATGTCCGCCCAGGGAAAGATGAGTGCGAAGAGAGAAGCGGGGAGGAGAGAGGCAGGGCGCGCTTCGTGAGGCACGAGCTCGCGGCCTGTGGGGCCGGCCTCTCCCGGGCCGGCGCCTCACGTCCTATACGGGGAAGCGGTTTGCTGACGCGCCGGGGGTTGGACCCCCTGAGGTCAAGCCCCCCGACCTCCCTGTGCGAAACAGGGCAGGGTGGAATGCCATCCCCGTCCACGTCCACACACACACGTCGCTCCACGGAGAAGGATGCCTTCTCAACGCTTAGCCCGGAAACCTCGAGTGTGCACCACAGCCTTACCTCCGAGAAGCAAGCCTGAAGCCGAGCTCCCTTCCGCGAGCAGGCCTCTTCTGCCCGAGAGAAAGCTTGGCCGCGACTGGGGTGGCGGAAGCCTCAGGGAGGCTGCGTGCCGGGCCTCAGGTCGGGCGCCGTCCTAGAAGGAGGCCCCCGACCTGGGCCTCAGCGAAGCCCTTCGCAAGGGCGTCGGGAGCGGCTCCTGCCACGACCGTTACGCGGGACCCACAGCAGAGCAAACACACTCGTTGTGAGGGCACGGGAGGCCTTCTGACAGCAGCCCCCCTTCCCTCAGCTGGGCGCCCGCCCTCAGTCGAACCCACCGGAGCCTGCGTTCGGAGTGCACCGAGCTGAAGACCCGGCTCTCGGCGAGGTCGTGACGGCGACGCCGGCCTGCAGGCCAAACTCTCTGGGGGCGCCCTGAGCTGGGAGGCTCGCCCGAAACGGACGGGGGAAGCGCCGAGCCCCTGCCACGGGATTGCTTCAGGACGACGCATTGGCCCAGCCAGCCCCACTCCGTCCCGGGAAGAGAGAAGCGGCTCTGGCACCTAGAAGCACGGAGCAAGGCACCCAACCCTCAGCGCTTGGAACGCGGTTCCCGGAAAGGGCCCTTTCACATCCCAATTCCCCGAAAGCACAACACCTTCTCTCAGAGGCGGAGGAAGACGCGCACACGCTGCCGGCTTGGGCCTCCACTCCAGGGATCGGCGGGTGCCGCCAGCACGTCAGGGACGACAGCGGGCTTCGCGGTGTCAAGGTCGACACACGCCCAGGCCTGGCAACCGAACGAGACAGCTCCGCCATGGATTCCGTGCAACACGTGCTGCCGGGAAAATGTCCGCCCAGGGAAAGATGAGTGCGAAGAGAGAAGCGGGGAGGAGAGAGGCAGGGCGCGCTTCGTGAGGCACGAGCTCGCGGCCTGTGGGGCCGGCCTCTCCCGGGCCGGCGCCTCACGTCCTATACGGGGAAGCGGTTTGCTGACGCGCCGGGGGTTGGACCCCCTGAGGTCAAGCCCCCCGACCTCCCTGTGCGAAACAGGGCAGGGTGGAATGCCATCCCCGTCCACGTCCACACACACGTCGCTCCACGGAGAAGGATGCCTTCTCAACGCTTAGCCCGGAAACCTCGAGTGAGCACCACAGCCTTACCTCCGAGAAGCAAGCCTGAAGCCGAGCTCCCTTCCGCGAGCAGGCCTCTTTCGCCAAGAGAGAAAGCTTGGCCACGGCGGGGGTGGCGGAAGCCTCAGGGAGGCTGCGTGCCGGGCCTCAGGTCGGGGGCCGTCCTAGAAGGAGGCCCCCGACCTGGGCCTCAGCGAAACCCTTCGCAAGGGCGTCGGGAGCGGCTCGTGCCACGACCGTGACGCGGGACCCACAGCAGAGCAAACACACTCGTTTTGAGGGCACGGGAGGCCTTCTGACAGCAGCCCCGCTTCCCTCAGACGGGCCCCCGCCCTCAGTCCAACCCACCGGAGCCTGTGTTCGGAGTGCACCGAGCTGAACACCCGGCTCTCGGCGAGGTCGTGACGGCGACGCCGGCCTGCAGGCCAAACTCTCTGGGGGCGCCCTGAGCTGGGAGGCTCGCCCGAAACGGACGGGGGAAGCGCCGAGCCCCTGCCACGGGATTGCTTCAGGACGACGCATTGGCCCAGCCAGCCCCACTCGGTCCCGGGAAGAGAGAAGCGGCTCTGGCACCTAGAAGCACGGAGCAAGGCACCCAACCCTCAGCTCCTGGAACGCGCTTCCCGGAGGGGGCCCTTTCACCTCCCCATTCCCCAAAAGCACAACGCCTTCTCTCAGAGGCGGAGGAAAATGCGCACACGCTGCCGGCTTGGGCCTCCACTTCAGGGACCGGCGGGTGCCGCCAGCACGTCTGGGGCGACAGCGGGCTTCGTGGTGTCAAGGTCGACACACGCCCGGGCCTGGAAACCGAAGGAGACAGCTCCACCCTGGATTCCGTGCAACACGGTGCTGCCGGGAAAACGTGCGCCCAGGGAAAGACGAGTGCGAAGAGAAGCGGGGAGGAGAGAGGAAGGGCGCGCTTCGTGAGGCACGAGCGCGCGGGCTGTGGGGCCGGCTTCTCCCGGGCCGGCGCCTCACCTCCTACACGGGGAAGCGGTTTGCTGACGCGCCGGGGGTTGGACCCCCTGAGGTCAAGCCCCCCGACCTCCCTGTGCGAAACAGGGCAGGGTGGAATGCCATCCCCGTCCACGTCCACACACACACGTCGCTCCACGGAGAAGGATGCCTTCTCAACGCTTAGCCCGGAAACCTCGAGTGAGCACCACAGCCTTACCTCCGAGAAGCAAGCCTGAAGCCGAGCTCCCTTCCGCGAGCAGGCCTCTTTCGCCCGAGAGAAAGCTTGGCCGCGGCGGGGGTGGCGGAAGCCTCAGGGAGGCTGCGTGCCGGGCCTCAGGTCGGGCGCCGTCCTAGAAGGAGGCCCCTGACCTGGGCCTCAGCGAAGCCCTTTGCAAGGGCGTCGGGAGCGGCTTCTGCCACGACCGTGACGCGGGACCCACAGCAGAGCAAACACACTCGTTGTGAGGGCACGGGAGGCCTTCTGACAGCAGCCCCGCTTCCCTCAGCCGGGCGCCCGCCCTCAGTCGAACCCACCTGAGCCTGCGTTCGGAGTGCACCGAGCTGAACACCCGGCTCTCGGTGAGGACGTGAAGGCGACGCCGGCCTTCTGGCCAAACTCTCTGGGGGCGCCCTGAGCTGGGAGGCTCGCCCGAAACGGACGGGGAAGCGCCGAGCCCCTGCCACTGGATTGCTTCAGGACGACGCATTGGCCCAGCCAGCCCCACTCCGTCCCGGGAAGAGAGAAGCGGCTCTGGCACCTAGAAGCACGGAGCAAGGCACCCAACCCTCAGCTCCTGGAACGCGCTTCCCGGAGGGGGCCCTTTCACCTCCCCATTCCCCAAAAGCACAACGCCTTCTCTCAGAGGCAGAGGAAGACGCGCACACGCTGCCGGCTTGGGCCTCCACTTCAGGGACCGGCGGGTGCCGCCAGCACGTCCGGGGCGCCAGCGGGCTTCGCGGTGTCAAGGTCGACACACGCCCGGGCCTGGCAACCGAAGGAGACAGCTCCGCCCTGGATGCCGTGCAACACGGTGCTGCCGGAAAACGTCCGCCCAGGGAAAGATGAGTGCGAAGAGAGAAGCGGTGAGGAGAGAGGAAGGGCGCGCTTCGTGAGGCACGACCTCGCGGGCTGTGGGGCCGGCCTCTCCCGGGCCGGCGCCTCACGTCCTACACGGGGAAGCGGTTTGCTGACGCCCCGGGGGTTGGACCCCCTGAGGTCAAGCCCCCCGACCTCCCTGTGCGAAACAAGGCAGGGTGGAATGCCATCCCCTTCCACGTCCACACACACGTCGCTCCACGGAGAAGGATGCCTTCTCAACGCTTAGCCCGTATACCTCGAGTGAGCACCACAGCCTTACCTCCGAGAAGCAAGCCTGAAGCCGAGCTCCCTTCCGCGAGCAGGCCTCTTTTGCCCGAGAGAAAGCTTGGCCGCGGCGGGGGTGGCGGAAGCCTCAGGGAGGCTGCGTGCCGGGCCTCAGGTCGGGGGCCGTCCTAGAAGGAGGCCCCCGACCTGGGCCTCAGCGAAACCCTTCGCAAGGGCGTCGGGAGCGGCTCGTGCCACGACCGTGACGCGGGACCCACAGCAGAGCAAACACACTCGTTTTGAGGGCACGGGAGGCCTTCTGACAGCAGCCCCGCTTCCCTCAGCCGGGCGCCCGCCCTCAGTCCAACCCACCGGAGCCTGTGTTCGGAGTGCACCGAGCTGAACACCCGGCTCTCGGCGAGGTCGTGACGGCGACGCCGGCCTGCAGGCCAAACTCTCTGGGGGCGCCCTGAGCTGGGAGGCTCGCCCGAAACGGACGGGGGAAGCGCCGAGCCCCTGCCACGGGATTGCTTCAGGACGACGCATTGGCCCAGCCAGCCCCACTCGGTCCCGGGAAGAGAGAAGCGGCTCTGGCACCTAGAAGCACGGAGCAAGGCACCTAACCCTCAGCTCCTGGAACGCGCTTCCCGGAGGGGGCCCTTTCACCTCCCCATTCCCCAAAAGCACAACGCCTTCTCTCAGAGGCGGAGGAAAATGCGCACACGCTGCCGGCTTGGGCCTCCACTTCAGGGACCGGCGGGTGCCGCCAGCACGTCTGGGGCGACAGCGGGCTTCGTGGTGTCAAGGTCGACACACGCCCGGGCCTGGCAACCGAAGGAGACAGCTCCACCCTGGATTCCGTGCAACACGGTGCTGCCGGGAAAACGTGCGCCCAGGGAAAGACGAGTGCGAAGAGAAGCGGGGAGGAGAGAGGAAGGGCGCGCTTCGTGAGGCACGAGCGCACGGGCTGTGGGGCCGGCTTCTCCCGGGCCGGCGCCTCACCTCCTACACGGGGAAGCGGTTTGCTGACGCGCCGGGGGTTGGACCCCCTGAGGTCAAGCCCCCCGACCTCCCTGTGCGAAACAGGGCAGGGTGGAATGCCATCCCCGTCCACGTCCACACACACACGTCGCTCCACGGAGAAGGATGCCTTCTCAACGCTTAGCCCGGAAACCTCGAGTGTGCACCACAGCCTTACCTCCGAGAAGCAAGCCTGAAGCCGAGCTCCCTTCCGCGAGCAGGCCTCTTCCGCCCGAGAGAAAGCTTGGCCGCGACTGGGGTGGCGGAAGCCTCAGGGAGGCTGCGTGCCGGGCCTCAGGTCGGGCGCCGTCCTAGAAGGAGGCCCCCGACCTGGGCCTCAGCGAAGCCCTTCGCAAGGGCGTCGGGAGCGGCTCCTGCCACGACCGTTACGCGGGACCCACAGCAGAGCAAACACACTCGTTGTGAGGGCACGGGAGGCCTTCTGACAGCAGCCCCCCTTCCCTCAGCTGGGCGCCCGCCCTCAGTCGAACCCACCGGAGCCTGCGTTCGGAGTGCACCGAGCTGAAGACCCGGCTCTCGGCGAGGTCGTGACGGCGACGCCGGCCTGCAGGCCAAACTCTCTGGGGGCGCCCTGAGCTGGGAGGCTCGCCCGAAACGGACGGGGGAAGCGCCGAGCCCCTGCCACGGGATTGCTTCAGGACGACGCATTGGCCCAGCCAGCCCCACTCCGTCCCGGGAAGAGAGAAGCGGCTCTGGCACCTAGAAGCACGGAGCAAGGCACCCAACCCTCAGCGCTTGGAACGCGGTTCCCGGAAAGGGCCCTTTCACCTCCCAATTCCCCGAAAGCACAACACCTTCTCTCAGAGGCGGAGGAAGACGCGCACACGCTGCCGGCTTGGGCCTCCACTCCAGGGATCGGCGGGTGCCGCCAGCACGTCAGGGACGACAGCGGGCTTCGCGGTGTCAAGGTCGACACACGCCCAGGCCTGGCAACCGAACGAGACAGCTCCGCCATGGATTCCGTGCAACACGTGCTGCCGGGAAAATGTCCGCCCAGGGAAAGATGAGTGCGAAGAGAGAAGCGGGGAGGAGAGAGGCAGGGCGCGCTTCGTGAGGCACGAGCTCGCGGCCTGTGGGGCCGGCCTCTCCCGGGCCGGCGCCTCACGTCCTATACGGGGAAGCGGTTTGCTGACGCGCCGGGGGTTGGACCCCCTGAGGTCAAGCCCCCCGACCTCCCTGTGCGAAACAGGGCAGGGTGGAATGCCATCCCCGTCCACGTCCACACACACGTCGCTCCACGGAGAAGGATGCCTTCTCAACGCTTAGCCCGGAAACCTCGAGTGAGCACCACAGCCTTACCTCCGAGAAGCAAGCCTGAAGCCGAGCTCCCTTCCGCGAGCAGGCCTCTTTCGCCAAGAGAGAAAGCTTGGCCACGGCGGGGGTGGCGGAAGCCTCAGGGAGGCTGCGTGCCGGGCCTCAGGTCGGGGGCCGTCCTAGAAGGAGGCCCCCGACCTGGGCCTCAGCGAAACCCTTCGCAAGGGCGTCGGGAGCGGCTCGTGCCACGACCGTGACGCGGGACCCACAGCAGAGCAAACACACTCGTTTTGAGGGCACGGGAGGCCTTCTGACAGCAGCCCCGCTTCCCTCAGCCGGGCCCCCGCCCTCAGTCCAACCCACCGGAGCCTGTGTTCGGAGTGCACCGAGCTGAACACCCGGCTCTCGGCGAGGTCGTGACGGCGACGCCGGCCTGCAGGCCAAACTCTCTGGGGGCGCCCTGAGCTGGGAGGCTCGCCCGAAACGGACGGGGGAAGCGCCGAGCCCCTGCCACGGGATTGCTTCAGGACGACGCATTGGCCCAGCCAGCCCCACTCGGTCCCGGGAAGAGAGAAGCGGCTCTGGCACCTAGAAGCACGGAGCAAGGCACCCAACCCTCAGCTCCTGGAACGTGCTTCCCGGAGGGGGCCCTTTCACCTCCCCATTCCCCAAAAGCACAACGCCTTCTCTCAGAGGCGGAGGAAAATGCGCACACGCTGCCGGCTTGGGCCTCCACTTCAGGGACCGGCGGGTGCCGCCAGCACGTCTGGGGCGACAGCGGGCTTCGTGGTGTCAAGGTCGACACACGCCCGGGCCTGGCAACCGAAGGAGACAGCTCCACCCTGGATTCCGTGCAACACGGTGCTGCCGGGAAAACGTGCGCCCAGGGAAAGACGAGTGCGAAGAGAAGCGGGGAGGAGAGAGGAAGGGCGCGCTTCGTGAGGCACGAGCGCGCGGGCTGTGGGGCCGGCTTCTCCCGGGCCGGCGCCTCACCTCCTACACGGGGAAGCGGTTTGCTGACGCGCCGGGGGTTGGACCCCCTGAGGTCAAGCCCCCCGACCTCCCTGTGCGAAACAGGGCAGGGTGGAATGCCATCCCCGTCCACGTCCACACACACACGTCGCTCCACGGAGAAGGATGCCTTCTCAACGCTTAGCCCGGAAACCTCGAGTGTGCACCACAGCCTTACCTCCGAGAAGCAAGCCTGAAGCCGAGCTCCCTTCCGCGAGCAGGCCTCTTCCGCCCGAGAGAAAGCTTGGCCGCGACTGGGGTGGCGGAAGCCTCAGGGAGGCTGCGTGCCGGGCCTCAGGTCGGGCGCCGTCCTAGAAGGAGGCCCCCGACCTGGGCCTCAGCGAAGCCCTTCGCAAGGGCGTCGGGAGCGGCTCCTGCCACGACCGTTACGCGGGACCCACAGCAGAGCAAACACACTCGTTGTGAGGGCACGGGAGGCCTTCTGACAGCAGCCCCCCTTCCCTCAGCTGGGCGCCCGCCCTCAGTCGAACCCACCGGAGCCTGCGTTCGTAGTGCACCGCGCTGAACACCCGGCTCTCGGCGAGGTCGAGACGGCGACGCCGGCCTGCCGGCCAAACTCTCTGGGGGCGCCCTGAGCTGGGAGGCTTGCCCGAAACGGACGGGGGAAGCGCCGAGCCCCTGCCACGGGATTGCTTCAGGACGACGCATTGGCCCAGCCAGCCCCACTCCGTCCCGGGAAGAGAGAAGCGGCTCTGGCACCTAGAAGCACGGAGCAAGGCACCCAACCCTCAGCTCTTGGAACGCGCTTCCCGGAGGGGGCCCTTTCACCTCCCCATTCCCCGAAAGCACAACGCCTTCTCTCAGAGGCGGAGGAAGATGCGCACACGCTGCCGGCTTCGGCCCCAATCCAGGGACCGGCGGGTGCCGCCAGCACGTCCGGGGCAACAGCGGGCTTCGTGGTGTCAAGGTCGACACACGCCCGGGCCTGGCAACCGAAGGAGACAGCTCCGCCCTGGATTCCGTGCAACACGGTGCTGCCGGGAAAACGTCCGCCCAGGGAAAGATGAGTGCGAAGAGAGAAGCGGGGAGGAGAGAGGAAGGGCGCGCTTCGTGAGGCACAAGCTCACGGGCTGTGGCCGGCCTCTCCCGGGCCGGCGCCTCACGTCCTACACGGGGAAGCGGTTTGCTGACGCGCCGGGGGTTGGACCCCCTGAGGTCAAGCCCCCCGACCTCCCTGTGCGAAACAGGGCAGAGTGGAATGCCATCCCCGTCCACGTCCACACACACGTCGCTCCACGGAGAAGGATGCCTTCTCAACGCTTAGCCCGGAAACCTCGAGTGAGCACCACAGCCTTACCTCCGAGAAGCAAGCCTGAAGCCGAGCTCCCTTCCGCGAGGAGGCCTCTTTCGCCAAGAGAGAAAGCTTGGCCGTGGCGGGGGTGGCGGAAGCCTCAGGGAGGCTGCGTGCCGGGCCTCAGGTCGGGGGCCGTCCTAGAAGGAGGCCCCCGACCTGGGCCTCAGCGAAGCCCTTCGCAAGGGCGTCGGGAGCGGCTCGTGCCACGACCGTGACGCGGGTCCCACAGCAGAGCAAACACACTCGTTGTGAGGGCACGGGAGGCCTTCTGACAGCAGCCCCGCTTCCCTCAGCCGGGCGCCCGCCCTCAGTCGAACCCACCGGAGCCTGCGTTCGTAGTGCACCGCGCTGAACACCCGGCTCTCGGCGAGGTCGTGACGGCGACGCCGGCCTGCCGGCCAAACTCTCTGGGGGCGCCCTGAGCTGGGAGGCTTGCCCGAAACGGACGGGGGAAGCGCCGAGCCCCTGCCACGGGATTGCTTCAGGACGACGCATTGGCCCAGCCAGGCCCACTCCGTCCCGGGAAGAGAGAAGCGGCTCTGGCACCTAGAAGCACGGAGCAAGGCACCCAACCCTCAGCTCTTGGAACGCGCTTCCCGGAGGGGGCCTTTTCACCTCCCCATTCCCCAAAAGCACAACACCTTCTCTCAGAGGCGGAGGAAGATGCGCACACGCTGCCGGCTTCGGCCCCAATCCAGGGACCGGCGGGTGCCGCCAGCACGTCCGGGGCAACAGCGGGCTTCGTGGTGTCAAGGTCGACACACGCCCGGGCCTGGCAACCGAAGGAGACAGCTCCGCCCTGGATTCCGTGCAACACGGTGCTGCCGGGAAAACGTCCGCCCAGGGAAAGATGAGTGCGAAGAGAGAAGCGGGGAGGAGAGAGGAAGGGCGCGCTTCGTGAGGCACGAGCTCGCGGGCTGTGGCCGGCCTCTCCCGGGCCGGCGCCTCACGTCCTACACGGGGAAGCGGTTTGCTGACGCGCCGGGGGTTGGACCCCCTGAGGTCAAGCCCCCCGACCTCCCTGTGCGAAACAGGGCAGGGTGGAATGCCATCCCCGTCCACGTCCACACACACGTCGCTCCACGGAGAAGGATGCCTTCTCAACGCTTAGCCCGGAAACCTCGAGTGAGCACCACAGCCTTACCTCCGAGAAGCAAGCCTGAAGCCGAGCTCCCTTCCGCGAGCAGGCCTCTTTCGCCAAGAGAGAAAGCTTGGCCGTGGCGGGGGTGGCGGAAGCCTCAGGGAGGCTGCGTGCCGGGCCTCAGGTCGGGGGCCGTCCTAGAAGGAGGCCCCCGACCTGGGCCTCAGCGAAGCCCTTCGCAAGGGCGTCGGGAGCGGCTCCTGCCACGACCGTGACGCGGGACCCACAGCCGAGCAAATACACTCGTTGTGAGGGCACGGGAGGCCTTCTGACAGCAGCCCCGCTTCCCTCAGCCGGGCGCCCGCCCTCAGTCGAACCCACCGGAGCCTGCTTTCGGAGTGCACCGAGCTGAACACCCGGCTCTCGGCGAGGTCGTGACGGCGACGCCGGCCTGCAGGCCAAACTCTCTGGGGGCGCCCTGAGCTGGGAGTCTCGCCTGAAACGGACGGGGGAAGCGCCGAGCCCCTGCCACGGGATTGCTTCAGGACGACGCATTGGGCCAGCCAGCCCCACTCCGTCCCGGGAAGAGAGAAGCGGCTCTGGCACCTAGAAGCACGGAGCAAGGCACCCAACCCTCAGCTCCTGGAACGCGCTTCCCGGAGGGGGCCCTTTCACCTCCCCATTCCCCGAAAGCACAACGCCTTCTCTCAGAGGCGGAGGAAGACGCGCACACACTGCCGGATTGGGCCTCCACTCCAGGGACCGGCGGGTGCCGCCAGCACGTCCGGGGCGACAGCGGGCTTCGCGGTGTCAAGGTCGACACACGCCCGGGCCTGGCACCCGAAGGAGAAAGCTCAGCCCTGGATGCCGTGCAACACGGTGCTGCCGGGAAAACGTCCGCCCAGGGAAAGATGAGTGCGAAGAGAGAAGCGGGGAGGAGAGAGGCAGGGCGCACTTCGTGAGGCACGAGCTCGCGGGCTGTGGGGCCGGCCTCTCTCGGGCCGGCGCCTCACGTCCTACACGGGGAAGCGGTTTGCTGACGCGCCGGGGGTTGGACCCCCTGAGGTCAAGCCCCCCGACCTCCCTGTGCGAAACAAGGCAGGGTGGAATGCCATCCCCTTCCACGTCCACACACACGTCGCTCCACGGAGAAGGATGCCTTCGCAACGCTTAGCCCGGAAACCTCGAGTGAGCACGACAGCCTTACCTCCGAGAAGCAAGCCTGAAGCCGAGCTCCCTTCCGCAAGCAGGCCTCTTTCGCCCAGAGAGAAAGCTTGGCCGCGGCGGGGGTGGCGGAAGCCTCAGGGAGGCTGCGTGCTGGGCCTCAGGTCGGGGGCCGTCCTAGAAGGAGTGCCCCGACCTGGACCTCAGCGAAGCCCTTCGCAAGGGCGTCGGGAGCGGCTCCTGCCACGACCGTGACGCGGGACCCACAGCAGAGCAAACACACTCGTTGTGAGGGCACGGGAGGCCTTCTGACAGCAGCCCCGCTTCCCTCAGCCGGGCGCCCGCCCTCAGTCGAACCCACCGGAGCCTGCGTTCGGAGTGCACCGAGCTGAACACCCGGCTCTCGGCGAGGTCGTGACGGCGACGCCGGCCTGCCGGCCAAACTCTCTGGCGGCGCCCTGAGCTGGGAGGCTCGCCCGAAACGGACGGGGGAAGCGCCGAGCCCCTGCCACGGGATTGCTTCAGGACGACGCATTGGCCCAGCCAGCCCCACTCCGTCCCGGGAAGAGAGAAGCGGCTCTGGCACCTAGAAGCACGGAGCAAGGCACCCAACCCTCAGCTCTTGGAACGCGCTTCCCGGCGGGGGCCTTTTCACCTCCCAATTCCCCGAAAGCACAACTCCTTCTCTCAGAGGCGGAGGAAGATGCGCACACGCTGCCGGCTTCGGCCTCCAATCCAGGGACCGGCGGGTGCCGCCAGCACGTCCGGGGCAACAGCGGGCTTCGTGGTGTCAAGGTCGACACACGCCCGGGCCTGGCAACCGAAGGAGACAGCTCCGCCCTGGATTCCGTGCAACACGGTGCTGCCGGGAAAACGTCCGCCCAGGGAAAGATGAGTGCGAAGAGAGAAGCGGGGAGGAGAGAGGAAGGGCGCGCTTCGTGAGGCACGAGCTCGCGGGCTGTGGCCGGCCTCTCCCGGGCCGTCGCCTCACGTCCTACACGGGGAAGCGGTTTGCTGACGCGCCGGGGGTTGGACCCCCTGAGGTCAAGCCCCTCGACCTCCCTGTGCGAAACAGGGCAGGGTGGAATGCCATCCCCTTCCACGTCCACACACACGTCGCTCCACGGAGAAGGATGCCTTCGCAACGCTTAGCCCGGAAACCTCGAGTGAGCACGACAGCCTTACCTCCGAGAAGCAAGACTGAAGCCGAGCTCCCTTCCGCAAGCAGGCCTCTTTCGCCCAGAGAGAAAGCTTGGCCGCGGCGGGGGTGGCGGAAGCCTCAGGGAGGCTGCGTGCCGGGCCTCAGGTCGGGGGCCGTCCTAAAAGGAGGCCCCCGACGTGGACCTCAGCGAAGCCCTTCGCAAGGGCGTCGGGAGCGGCTCGTGCCACGACCGTGACGCGGGACACACAGCAGAGCAAACACACTCGTTGTGAGGGCACGGGAGGCCTTCTGACAGCAGCCCCGCTTCCCTCAGCCGGGCGCCCGCCCTCAGTCGAACCCACCGGAGCCTGCGTTCGGAGTGCACCGAGCTGAAGACCCGGCTCTCGGCGAGGTCGTGACGGCGACGCCGGCCTGCAGGCCAAACTCTCTGGGGGTGCCCTGAGCTGGGAGGCTCGCCCGAAACGGACAGGGGAAGCGCCGAGGCCCTGCCACGGGATTGCTTCAGGACGACGCATTGGCCCAGCCAGCCCCACTCGGTCCCGGGAAGAGAGAAGCGGCTCTGGAACCTAGAAGCACGGAGCAAGGCACCCAACCCTCAGCTACTGGAACGCGCTTCCCGGAGGGGGCCCTTTCACCTCCCCATTCCCCGAAAGCACAAAGCCTTCTCTCAGAGGCGGAGGAAGACGCGCACACGCTGCCGGGTTGGGCCTCCACTCCAGGGACCGCCGGGTGCCGCCAGCACGTCCGGGGCGACAGCGGGCTTCGCGGTGTCAAGGTCGACACACGCCCGGGCCTGGCAAACGAAGGAGACAGCTCCGCCCTGGATTCCGTGCAACCCGGTGCTGCCGGGAAAACGTCCGCCCAGGGAAAGATGAGTGCGAAGAGAGAAGCGGGGAGGAGAGAGGCAGGGCGCGCTTCGTGAGGCACGAGCGCCCGGGCTGTGTGGCCGGTGTCTCCCGGGCCGGCGCATCACGTCCTACACGGGGAAGCGGTTTGCTGATGCGCCGGGGTTTGGACACCCTGCGGTCAAGCCCCCCGACCTCCCTGTGCGAAACAGGGCAGGGTGGAATGCCATCCCCGTCCACGTCCACACACACGTCGCTCCACGGAGAAGGATGCCTTCTCAACGCTTAGCACGGAAACCTCGAGTGAGCACCACAGCCTTACCTCCGAGAAGCAAGCCTGAAGCCGAGCTCCCTTCCGCGAGCAGGCCTCTTTCGCCCGAGAGAAAGCTTGGCCGCGGCGGGGGTGCGGAAGCCTCAGGGAGGCTGCGTGCCGGGCCTCAGGTCGGGGGCCGTCCTAGAAGAAGGCCCCGACCTGGGCCTCAGCGAAGCCCTTTGCAAGGGCGTCGGGAGCGGCTCCTGCCACGACCGTTACGCGGGACCCACAGCAGAGCAAACACACTCCTTGTGAGGGCACGGGAGGCCTTCTGACAGCAGCCCCGCTTCCATCAGCCGGGCGCCCGCCGTCAGTCGAACCCACCGGAGCCTGCGTTCGGAGTGCACCGAGCTCAACACCCGGCTCTCGGCGAGGTCGTGACGGCGACGCCGGCCTGCAGGCCAAACTCTCTGGGGGCGCCCTGAGCTGGGAGGCTCGCCCGAAACGGGCGGGGGAAGCGCCGAGCCCCTGCCACGGGAGTGCTTCAGGACGACGCATTGGCCCAGCCAGCCCCACTCCGTCCCGGGAAGAGAGAAGCGGCTCTGGCACCTAGAAGCACGGAGCAAGTCACCCAACCCTCAGCTCTTGGAACGCGCTTCCCGGAGGGGGCCCTTTCACCTCCCCATTCCCTGAAAGCACAACGCCTTCTCTCAGAGGCGGAGGAAGACGCGCACACGCTGCCGGCTTGGGCCTCCACTCCAGGGACCGGCGGGTGCCGCCAGCACGTCCGGGGCGACAGCGGGCTTCGCGGTGTCAAGGTCGACACACGCCCGGGCCTGGCACCCAAAGGAGAAAGCTCAGCCCTGGATGCCGTGCAACACAGTGCTGCCGGGAAAACGTCCGCCCAGGGAAAGATGAGTGCGAAGAGAGAAGCGGGGAGGAGAGAGGCAGGGCGCGCTTCGTGAGGCACGAGCGCCCGGGCTGTGGGGCCGGCCTCTCCCGGGCCGGCGCCTCACGTCCTACACGGGGAAGCGGTTTGCTGACGCGCCGGGGGTTGGACCCCCTGAGGTCAAGCCCCCCGACCTCCCTGTGCGAAACAGGGCAGGGTGGAATGCCAACCCCGTCCACGTCCACACACACGTCGCTCCACGGAGAAGGATGCCTTCTCAACGCTTAGCCCGGAAACCTCGAGTGAGCACCCCAGCCTTACCTCCGAGAAGCAAGCCTGAAGCCGAGCTCCCTTCCGCAAGCAGGCCTCTTTCGCCCAGAGAGAAAGCTTGGCCGCGGCGGGGGTGGCGGCAGCCTCAGGGAGGCTGCGTGCCAGGCCTCAGATCGGGGGCCGTCCTAGAAGGAGGCCCCCGACCTGGGCTTCAGCGAAGCCCTTCGCAAGGGCATCGGGAGCGGCTCGTGCCACGACCGTGACGCGGGACCCACAGCAGAGCAAACACACTCGTTGTGAGGGCACGGGAGGCCTTCTGACAGCAGCCCCGCATCCCTCAGCCGGGCGTCCGCCCTCAGTCGAACCCACCGGCGCCTGCGTTCGGAGTGCACCGAGCTGAAGACCCGGCTCTCGGCGAGGTCATGACGGCGACGCCGGCCTGCAGGCCAAACTCTCTGGGGGCGCCCTGAGCTGGGAGGCTCGCCCGAAACGGGCGGGGGAAGCGCCGAGCCCCTGCCACGGGATTGCTTCAGGACGACGCATTGGCCCAGCCAGCCAAACTCCGTCCCGGGAAGAGAGAATCGGCTCTGGCACCTAGAAGCACGGAGCAAGGCACCCAACCCTCAGCTCCTGGAACGCGCTTCCCGGAGGGGGCCCTTTCACCTCCCCATTCCCCGAAAGCACAACGCCTTCTCTCAGAGGCGGAGGAAGACGCGCACACGCTGCCGGCTTGGGCCTCCACTCCAGGGACCGGCGGGTGCCGCCAGCACGTCCGGGGCGACAGCGGGCTTCGCGGTGTCAAGGTTGACACACGCCCGGGCCTGGCACCCGAAGGAGACAGCTCCGCCCTGGATGCCGTGCAACACGGTGCTGCCGGGAAAACGTCCGCCCAGGGAAAGATGAGTGCGAAGAGAGAAGCGGGGAGGAGAGAGGAAGGGCGCGCTTCGTGAGGCACGAGCGCGCGGGCTGTGGGGCCGGCTTCTCCCGGGCCGGCGCCTCACCTCCTACACGGGGAAGCAGTTTGCTGACGCGCCGGGGGTTGGACCCCCTGAGGTCAAGCCCCCCGACCTCCCTGTGCGAAACAGGGCAGGGTGGAATGCCATCCCCGTCCACGTCCACACACACACGTCGCTCCACGGAGAAGGATGCCTTCTCAACGCTTAGCCCGGAAACCTCGAGTGAGCACCACAGCCTTACCTCCGAGAAGCAAGCCTGAAGCCGAGCTCCCTTCCGCAAGCAGGCCTCTTTCGCCCAGAGAGAAAGCTTGGCCGCGGCGGGGGTGGCGGAAGCCTCAGGGAGGCTGCGTGCCGGGCCTCAGGTCGGGGGCCGTCCTAGAAGGAGGCCCCCGACCTGGACTTCAGCGAAGCCCTTCGCAAGGGCGTCGGGAGCGGCTCCTGCCACGACCGTGACGCGGGACCCACAGCAGAGCAAACACACTCGTTGTGAGGGCACGGGAGGCCTTCTGACAGCAGCCCCGCTTCCCTCAGCCGGGCGCCCTCCCTCAGTCGAACCCACCGGAGCCTGCGTTCGGAGTGCACCGCGCTGAACACCCGGCTCTCGGCGAGGTCGTGACGGCGACGCCGGCCTGCCGGCCAAACTCTCTGGGGGCGCCCTGAGCTGGGAGGCTCGCCCGAAACGGACGGGGGAAGCGCCGAGCCCCTGCCACGGGATTGCTTCAGGACGACGCATTGGCCCAGCCAGCCCCACTCCGTCCCGGGAAGAGAGAAGCGGCTCTGGCACCTAGAAGCACGGAGCAAGGCACCCAACCCTCAGCTCTTGGAACGCGGTTCCCGGAGGGGGCCCTTTCACCTCCCCATACCCCGAAAGCACAAAGCCTTCTCTCAGAGGCGGAGGAAGATGCGCACACGCTGCCGGCTTCGGCCTCCAATCCAGGGACCGGCGGGTGCCACCAGCACGTCCGGGGCAACAGCGGGCTTCGTGGTGTCAAGGTCGACACACGCCCGGGCCTGGCAACCGAAGGAGACAGCTCCGCCCTGGATTCCGTGCAACACGGTGCTGCCGGGAAAACGTCTGCCCAGGGAAAGATGAGTGCGAAGAGAGAAGCGGGGAGGAGAGAGGAAGGGCGCGCTTCGTGAGGCACGAGCTCGCGGGCTGTGGCCGGCCTCTCCCGGGCCGGCGCCTCACGTCCTACACGGGGAAGCGGTTTGCTGTCGCGGCGGGGGTTGGACCCCCTGAGGTCAAGCCCCCCGACCTCCCTGTGCGAAACAGGGCAGAGTGGAATGCCATCCCCTTCCACGTCCACACACACGTCGCTCCACGGAGAAGGATGCCTTCTCAACGCTTAGCCCGGAAACCTCGAGTGAGCATGACAGCCTTACCTCCGAGAAGCAAGCCTGAAGCCGAGCTCCCTTCCGCAAGCAGGCCTCTTTCGCCCAGAGAGAAAGCTTGGCCGCGGCGGGGGTGGCGGAAGCCTCAGGGAGGCTGCGTGCCGGGCCTCAGGTCGGGGGCCGTCCTAGAAGGAGGCCCCCGACCTGGGCCTCAGCGAAGCCCTTCGCAAGGGCGTCGGGAGCGGCTCCTGCCACGACCGTGACGCGGGACCCACAGCAGAGCAAACACACTCGTTGTGAGGGCACGGGAGGCCTTCTGACAGCAGCCCCGCTTCCCTCAGCCGGGCGCCCGCCCTCAGTCGAACCCGCCGGAGCCTGCGTTCGGAGTGAACCTAGCTGAACACCCGGCTCTCGGCGAGGTCGTGACGGCGACGCCGGCCTGCCGGCCAAACTCTCTGGGGGCGCCCTGAGCTGGGAGGCTCGCCCGAAACGGACGGGGGAAGCGCCGAGGCCCTGCCACGGGATTGCTTCAGGACGACGCATTGGCCCAGCCAGCCCCACTCCGTCCCGGGAAGAGAGAAGCGGCTCTGGCACCTAGAAGCACGGAGCAAGGCACCCAACCCTCAGCTCTTGGAACGCGCTTCCCGGAGGGGGCCCTTTCACCTCCCCATTCCCCGAAAGCACAACGCCTTCTCTCAGAGGCGGAGGAAGATGCGCACACGCTGCCGGCTTCGGCCTCCAATCCAGGGACCGGCGGGTGCCGCCAGCACGTCCGGGGCGACAGCGGGCTTCGTGGTGTCAAGGTCGACACACGCCCGGGCCTGGCAACCGAAGGAGACAGCTCCGCCCTGGATTCCGTGCAACACGGTGCTGCCGGGAAAACGTGCGCCCAGGGAAAGATGAGTGCGAAGAGAGAAGCGGGGAGGAGAGAGGTAGGGCGTGCTTCGAGAGGCACGAGCGCCCGGGCTGTGGGGCCGGCCTCTCCCGGGCCGGCGCCTCACGTCCTACACGGGGAAGCGGTTTGCTGACGCGCCGGGGGTTGGACCCCCTGAGGTCAAGCCCCCCGACCTCCCTGTGCGAAACAAGGCAGGGTGGAATGCCATCCCCTTCCACGTCCACACACACGTCGCTCCACGGAGAAGGATGCCTTCTCAACGCTTAGCCCGGAAACCTCGAGTGAGCACCACAGCCTTACCTCCGAGAAGCAAGCCTGAAGCCGAGCTCCCTTCCGCGAGCAGGCCTCTTTTGCCCGAGAGAAAGCTTGGCCGCGGCGGGGGTGGCGGAAGCCTCAGGGAGGCTGCGTGCCGGGCCTCAGGTCGGGGGCCGTCCTAGAAGGAGGCCCCCGACCTGGGCCTCAGCGAAGCCCTTCGCAAGGGCGTCGGGAGCGGCTCCTGCCACGACCGTGACGCGGGACCCACAGCAGAGCAAACACACTCGTTGTGAGGGCACAGGAGGCCTTCTGACAGCAGCCCCGCTTCCCTCAGCCGGGCGCCCGCCCTCAGTCGAACCCACCGGAGCCTGCGTTCGGAGTGCACCGCGCTGAACACCCGGCTCTCGGCGAGGTCGTGACGGCGACGCCGGCCTGCCGGCCAAACTCTCTGGGGGCGCCCTGAGCTGGGAGGCTCGCCCGAAACGGACGGGGGAAGCGCCGAGCCCCTGCCACGGGATTGCTTCAGGACGACGCATTGGCCCAGCCAGCCCCACTCCGTCCCGGGAAGAGAGAAGCGGCTCTGGCACCTAGAAGCACGGAGCAAGGCACCCAACCCTCAGCTCTTGGAACGCGGTTCCCGGAGGGGGCCCTTTCACCTCACCATACCCCGAAAGCACAACGCCTTCTCTCAGAGGCGGAGGAAGATGCACACACGCTGCCGGCTTCGGCCTCCAATCCAGGGACCGTCGGGTGCCACCAGCACGTCCGGGGCAACAGCGGGCTTCGTGGTGTCAAGGTCGACACACGCCCGGGCCTGGCAACCGAAGGAGACAGCTCCGCCCTGGATTCCGTGCAACACGGTGCTGCCGGGAAAACGTCTGCCCAGGGAAAGATGAGTGCGAAGAGAGAAGCGGGGAGGAGAGAGGAAGGGCACGCTTCGTGAGGCACGAGCTCGCAGACTGTGGCCGGCCTCTCCCGGGCCGGCGCCTCACGTCCTACACGGGGAAGCGGTTTGTTGTCGCGGCGGGGGTTGGACCCCCTGAGGTCAAGCCCCCCGACCTCCCTGTGCGAAACAGGGCAGAGTGGAATGCCATCCCCTTCCACGTCCACACACACGTCGCTCCACGGAGAAGGATGCCTTCTCAACGCTTAGCCCGGAAACCTCGAGTGAGCACCACAGCCTTACCTCCGAGAAGCAAGCCTGAAGCCGAGCTCCCTTCCGCGAGCAGGCCTCTTTCGCCAAGAGACAAACCTGGCCGTGGCGGGGGTGGCGGAAGCCTCAGGGAGGCTGCGTGCCGGGCCTCAGGTCGGGGGCGTCCTAGAAGGAGGCCCCCGCCATGGGCCTCAGCGAAGCCCTTCGCAAGGGCGTCGGGAGCGGCTCCTGCCACGACCGTGACGCGGGACCCACAGCCGAGCAAATACACTCGTTGTGAGGGCACGGGAGGCCTTCTGACAGCAGCCCCGCTTCCCTCAGCCGGGCGCCCGCCCTCAGTCGAACCCACCAGAGCCTGCGTTCGGAGTGCACCGAGCTGAAGACCCGGCTCTCGGCGGGGTCGTGACGGTGACTCCGGCCTGCAGGCCAAACTCTCTGGGGGCGCCCTGAGCTGGGAGGCTCGCCCGAAACGGACGGGGGAAGCGCCGAGCCCCTGCCAGGGGATTGCTTCAGGACGACGCATTGGGCCAGCCAGCCCCACTCCGTCCCGGGAAGAGAGAAGCGGCTCTGGCACCTAGAAGCCCGGAGCAAGGCACCCAACCCTCAGCTCCTGGAACGCGCTTCCCGGAGGGGGCCCTTTCACCTCCCCATTCCCCGAAAGCACAACGCCTTCTCTCAGAGGCGGAGGAAGACGCGCACACACTGCCGGATTGGGCCTCCACTCCAGGGACCGGCGGGTGCCGCCAGCACGTCCGGGGCAACAACGGGCTTCGCGGTGTCAAGGTCGACACACGCCCGGGCCTGGCACCCGAAGGAGACAGCTCAGCACTGGATGCCGTGCAACACGGTGCTGCCGGGAAAACGTCCGCCCAGGGAAAGATGAGTGCGAAGAGAGAAGCGGGGAGGAGAGAGGCAGGGCGCGCTTCGTGAGGCACGATTGCCCGGGCTGTGCGGCCGGCCTCTCCCGGACGGCGCATCACCTCCTACACGGGAAAGCGGTTTGCTGACGCGCCGGGGGTTGGACCCCCTGAGGTCAAGCCCCCCGACCTCCCTGTGCGAAACAGGGTAGGGTGGAATGCCAACCCCGTCCATGTCCACACACACGTCGCTCCACGGAGAAGGATGCCTTCTCAACGCTTAGCCCGGAAACCTCGAGTGAGCACGACAGCCTTACCTCCGAGAAGCAAGCCTGAAGCCGAGCTCCCTTCCGCAAGCAGGCCTCTTTCGCCCAGAGAGAAAGGTTGGCCGCGGCGGGGGTGGCGGCAGCCTCAGGGAGGCTGCGTGCCGGGCCTCAGGTCGGGCGCCGTCCTAGAAGGAGGCCCCCGACCTGGACCTCAGCGAAGCCCTTCGCAAGGGCGTCGGGAGCGGCTCCTGCCACGACCGTGACGCGGGACCCACAGCAGAGCAAACACACTCGTTGTGAGGGCACGGGAGGCCTTCTGACAGCAGCCCCGCTTCCCTCAGCCGGGCGCCCTCCCTCAGTCGAACCCACCGGAGCCTGCGTTCGTAGTGCACCGCGCTGAAAACCCGGCTCTCGGCGAGGTCGTGACGGCGACGCCGGCCTGCCGGCCAAAATCTCTGGGGGCGCCCTGAGCTGGGAGGCTCGCCCGAAACGGACGGGGGAAGCGCCGAGCCCCTGCCAAGGAATTGCTTCAGGACGACGCATTGGCCCAGCCAGCCCCACTCCGTCCCGGGAAGAGAGAAGCGGCTCTGGCACCTAGAAGCACGGAGCAAGGCACCCAACCCTCAGCTCTTGGAACGCGGTTCCCGGAGGGGGCCCTTTCACCTCCCCATACCCCGAAAGCACAACGCCTTCTCTCAGAGGCGGAGGAAGATGCGCACACGCTGCCGGCTTCGGCCTCCAATCCAGGGACCGGCGGGTGCCACCAGCACGTCCGGGGCAACAGCGGGCTTCGTGGTGTCAAGGTCGACACACGCCCGGGCCTGGCAACCGAAGGAGACAGCTCCGCCCTGGATTCCGTGCAACACGGTGCTGCCGGGAAAACGTCTGCCCAGGGAAAGATGAGTGCGAAGAGAGAAGCGGGGAGGAGAGAGGAAGGGCACGCTTCGTGAGGCACGAGCTCGCAGACTGTGGCCGGCCTCTCCCGGGCCGGCGCCTCACGTCCTACACGGGGAAGCGGTTTGCTGTCGCGGCGGGGGTTGGACCCCCTGAGGTCAAGCCCCCCGACCTCCCTGTGCGAAACAGGGCAGAGTGGAATGCCATCCCCTTCCACGTCCACACACACGTCGCTCCACGGAGAAGGATGCCTTCTCAACGCTTAGCCCGGAAACCTCGAGTGAGCACCACAGCCTTACCTCCGAGAAGCAAGCCTGAAGCCGAGCTCCCTTCCGCGAGCAGGCCTCTTTCGCCAAGAGACAAACCTGGCCGTGGCGGGGGTGGCGGAAGCCTCAGGGAGGCTGCGTGCCGGGCCTCAGGTCGGGGGCCGTCCTAGAAGGAGGCCCCCGCCATGGGCCTCAGCGAAGCCCTTCGCAAGGGCGTCGGGAGCGGCTCCTGCCACGACCGTGACGCGGGACCCACAGCCGAGCAAATACACTCGTTGTGAGGGCACGGGAGGCCTTCTGACAGCAGCCCCGCTTCCCTCAGCCGGGCGCCCGCCCTCAGTCGAACCCACCAGAGCCTGCGTTCGGAGTGCACCGAGCTGAAGACCCGGCTCTCGGCGGGGTCGTGACGGTGACGCCGGCCTGCAGGCCAAACTCTCTGGGGGCGCCCTGAGCTGGGAGGCTCGCCCGAAACGGACGGGGGAAGCGCCGAGCCCCTGCCAGGGGATTGCTTCAGGACGACGCATTGGGCCAGCCAGCCCCACTCCGTCCCGGGAAGAGAGAAGCGGCTCTGGCACCTAGAAGCCCGGAGCAAGGCACCCAACCCTCAGCTCCTGGAACGCGCTTCCCGGAGGGGGCCCTTTCACCTCCCCATTCCCCGAAAGCACAACGCCTTCTCTCAGAGGCGGAGGAAGACGCGCACACACTGCCGGATTGGGCCTCCACTCCAGGGACCGGCGGGTGCCGCCAGCACGTCCGGGGCAACAACGGGCTTCGCGGTGTCAAGGTCGACACACGCCCGGGCCTGGCACCCGAAGGAGACAGCTCAGCACTGGATGCCGTGCAACACGGTGCTGCCGGGAAAACGTCCGCCCAGGGAAAGATGAGTGCGAAGAGAGAAGCGGGGAGGAGAGAGGCAGGGCGCGCTTCGTGAGGCACGATTGCCCGGGCTGTGCGGCCGGCCTCTCCCGGACGGCGCATCACCTCCTACACGGGAAAGCGGTTTGCTGACGCGCCGGGGGTTGGACCCCCTGAGGTCAAGCCCCCCGACCTCCCTGTGCGAAACAGGGTAGGGTGGAATGCCAACCCCGTCCATGTCCACACACACGTCGCTCCACGGAGAAGGATGCCTTCTCAACGCTTAGCCCGGAAACCTCGAGTGAGCACGACAGCCTTACCTCCGAGAAGCAAGCCTGAAGCCGAGCTCCCTTCCGCAAGCAGGCCTCTTTCGCCCAGAGAGAAAGGTTGGCCGCGGCGGGGGTGGCGGCAGCCTCAGGGAGGCTGCGTGCCGGGCCTCAGGTCGGGCGCCGTCCTAGAAGGAGGCCCCCGACCTGGACCTCAGCGAAGCCCTTCGCAAGGGCGTCGGGAGCGGCTCCTGCCACGACCGTGACGCGGGACCCACAGCAGAGCAAACACACTCGTTGTGAGGGCACGGGAGGCCTTCTGACAGCAGCCCCGCTTCCCTCAGCCGGGCGCCCGCCCTCAGTCGAACCCACCGGAGCCTGCGTTCGTAGTGCACCGCGCTGAAAACCCGGCTCTCGGCGAGGTCGTGACGGCGACGCCGGCCTGCCGGCCAAAATCTCTGGGGGCGCCCTGAGCTGGGAGGCTCGCCCGAAACGGACGGGGGAAGCGCCGAGCCCCTGCCAAGGAATTGCTTCAGGACGACGCATTGGCCCAGCCAGCCCCACTCCGTCCCGGGAAGAGAGAAGCGGCTCTGGCACCTAGAAGCACGGAGCAAGGCACCCAACCCTCAGCTCTTGGAACGCGGTTCCCGGAGGGGGCCCTTTCACCTCCCCATACCCCGAAAGCACAACGCCTTCTCTCAGAGGCGGAGGAAGATGCGCACACGCTGCCGGCTTCGGCCTCCAATCCAGGGACCGGCGGGTGCCACCAGCACGTCCGGGGCAACAGCGGGCTTCGTGGTGTCAAGGTCGACACACGCCCGGGCCTGGCAACCGAAGGAGACAGCTCCGCCCTGGATTCCGTGCAACACGGTGCTGCCGGGAAAACGTCTGCCCAGGGAAAGATGAGTGCGAAGAGAGAAGCGGGGAGGAGAGAGGAAGGGCACGCTTCGTGAGGCACGAGCTCGCAGACTGTGGCCGGCCTCTCCCGGGCCGGCGCCTCACGTCCTACACGGGGAAGCGGTTTGCTGTCGCGGCGGGGGTTGGACCCCCTGAGGTCAAGCCCCCCGACCTCCCTGTGCGAAACAGGGCAGAGTGGAATGCCATCCCCTTCCACGTCCACACACACGTCGCTCCACGGAGAAGGATGCCTTCTCAACGCTTAGCCCGGAAACCTCGAGTGAGCACCACAGCCTTACCTCCGAGAAGCAAGCCTGAAGCCGAGCTCCCTTCCGCGAGCAGGCCTCTTTCGCCAAGAGACAAACCTGGCCGTGGCGGGGGTGGCGGAAGCCTCAGGGAGGCTGCGTGCCGGGCCTCAGGTCGGGGGCCGTCCTAGAAGGAGGCCCCCGCCATGGGCCTCAGCGAAGCCCTTCGCAAGGGCGTCGGGAGCGGCTCCTGCCACGACCGTGACGCGGGACCCACAGCCGAGCAAATACACTCGTTGTGAGGGCACGGGAGGCCTTCTGACAGCAGCCCCGCTTCCCTCAGCCGGGCGCCCGCCCTCAGTCGAACCCACCAGAGCCTGCGTTCGGAGTGCACCGAGCTGAAGACCCGGCTCTCGGCGGGGTCGTGACGGTGACTCCGGCCTGCAGGCCAAACTCTCTGGGGGCGCCCTGAGCTGGGAGGCTCGCCCGAAACGGACGGGGGAAGCGCCGAGCCCCTGCCAGGGGATTGCTTCAGGACGACGCATTGGGCCAGCCAGCCCCACTCCGTCCCGGGAAGAGAGAAGCGGCTCTGGCACCTAGAAGCCCGGAGCAAGGCACCCAACCCTCAGCTCCTGGAACGCGCTTCCCGGAGGGGGCCCTTTCACCTCCCCATTCCCCGAAAGCACAACGCCTTCTCTCAGAGGCGGAGGAAGACGCGCACACACTGCCGGATTGGGCCTCCACTCCAGGGACCGGCGGGTGCCGCCAGCACGTCCGGGGCAACAACGGGCTTCGCGGTGTCAAGGTCGACACACGCCCGGGCCTGGCACCCGAAGGAGACAGCTCAGCACTGGATGCCGTGCAACACGGTGCTGCCGGGAAAACGTCCGCCCAGGGAAAGATGAGTGCGAAGAGAGAAGCGGGGAGGAGAGAGGCAGGGCGCGCTTCGTGAGGCACGATTGCCCGGGCTGTGCGGCCGGCCTCTCCCGGACGGCGCATCACCTCCTACACGGGAAAGCGGTTTGCTGACGCGCCGGGGGTTGGACCCCCTGAGGTCAAGCCCCCCGACCTCCCTGTGCGAAACAGGGTAGGGTGGAATGCCAACCCCGTCCATGTCCACACACACGTCGCTCCACGGAGAAGGATGCCTTCTCAACGCTTAGCCCGGAAACCTCGAGTGAGCACCACAGCCTTACCTCCGAGAAGCAAGCCTGAAGCCGAGCTCCCTTCCGCAAGCAGGCCTCTTTCGCCCAGAGAGAAAGGTTGGCCGCGGCGGGGGTGGCGGCAGCCTCAGGGAGGCTGCGTGCCGGGCCTCAGGTCGGGCGCCGTCCTAGAAGGAGGCCCCCGACCTGGACCTCAGCGAAGCCCTTCGCAAGGGCGTCGGGAGCGGCTCCTGCCACGACCGTGACGCGGGACCCACAGCAGAGCAAACACACTCGTTGTGAGGGCACGGGAGGCCTTCTGACAGCAGCCCCGCTTCCCTCAGCCGGGCGCCCTCCCTCAGTCGAACCCACCGGAGCCTGCGTTCGTAGTGCACCGCGCTGAAAACCCGGCTCTCAGCGAGGTCGTGACGGCGACGCCGGCCTGCCGGCCAAAATCTCTGGGGGCGCCCTGAGCTGGGAGGCTCGCCCGAAACGGACGGGGGAAGCGCCGAGCCCCTGCCAAGGAATTGCTTCAGGACGACGCATTGGCCCAGCCAGCCCCACTCCGTCCCGGGAAGAGAGAAGCGGCTCTGGCACCTAGAAGCACGGAGCAAGGCACCCAACCCTCAGCTCTTGGAACGCGGTTCCCGGAGGGGGCCCTTTCACCTCCCCATACCCCGAAAGCACAACGCCTTCTCTCAGAGGCGGAGGAAGATGCGCACACGCTGCCGGCTTCGGCCTCCAATCCAGGGACCGGCGGGTGCCGCCAGCACGTCCGGGGCGCCAGCGGGCTTCGCGGTGTCAAGGTCGACACACGCCCGGGCCTGGCAACCGAAGGAGACAGCTCCGCCCTGGATTCCGTGCAACACGGTGCTGCCGGAAAACGTCCGCCCAGGGAAAGATGAGTGCGAAGAGAGAAGCGGGGAGGAGTGAGGCAGGGCGCGCTTCGTGAGGCACGACCTCGCGGGCTGTGGGGCCGGCCTCTCCCGGGCCGGCGCATCACGTCCTACACGGGGAAGCGGTTTGCTGACGCGCCGGGGGTTGGACCCCCTGAGGTCAAGCCCCCCGACCTCCCTGTGCGAAACAGGGCAGGGTGGAATGCCATCCCCGTCCACGTCCACACACACACGTCGCTCCACGGAGAAGGATGCCTTCTCAACGCTTAGCCCGGAAACCTCGAGTGAGCACCACAGCCTTACCTCCGAGAAGCCAGCCTGAAGCCGAGCTCCCTTCCGCGAGCAGGCCTCTTCCGCCCGAGAGAAAGCTTGGCCGCGGCTGGGGTGGCGGAAGCCTCAGGGAGGCTGCGTGCCGGGCCTCAGGTCGGGGGCCTTCCTAGAAGGAGGCCCCCGACATGGGCCTCAGCGAAGCCCTTCGCAAGGGCGTCGGGAGCGGCTCGTGCCACGACCGTGACGCGGCACCCACAGCAGAGCAAACACACTCGTTGTGAGGGCACGGGAGGCCTTCTGACAGCAGCCCGGCTTCCCTCAGCCGGGCGCCCGCCCTCAGTCGAACCCACCGGAGCCTGCGTTCGGAGTGCACCGAGGTGAAGACCCGGCTCTCGGCGAGGTCGTGACGGCGACGCCGGCCTGCCGGCCAAACTCTCTGGGGGCGCCCTGAGCTGGGAGGCTCGCCCGAAACGGACGGGGGAAGCGCCGAGCCCCTGCCACGGGATTGCTTCAGGACGACGCATTGGCCCAGCCAGCCCCACTCCGTCCCGGGAAGAGAGAAGCGGCTCTGGCACCTAGAAGCACGGAGCAAGGCACCCAACCCTCAGCTCTTGGAACGCGCTTCCCGGAGGGGGCCCTTTCACCTCCCCATTCCCCGAAAGCACAACGCCTTCTCTCAGAGGCGGAGGAAGATGCGCACACGCTGCCGGCTTCGGCCTCCAATCCAGGGACCGGCGGGTGCCGCCAGCACGTCCGGGGCAACAGCGGGCTTCGTGGTGTCAAGGTCGACACATGCCCGGGCCTGGCAACCGAAGGAGACAGCTCCGCCCTGGATGCCGTGCAACACGGTGCTGCCGGGAAAACGTCCGCCCAGGGAAAGATGAGTGCGAAGAGAGAAGCGGGGAGGAAAGAGGCAGGGCGCGCTACGTGAGGCACGAGCGCCCGGGCTGTGGGGCCGGCCTCTCCCGGGCCGGCGCCTCATGTCCTACACGGGGAAGCAGTTTGCTGACGCGCCGGGGGTTGGACCCCCTGAGGTCAAGCCCCCCGACCTCCCCGTGCGAAACAAGGCAGGGTGGAATGCCATCCCCGTCCACGTCCACACACACGTCGCTCCATGGAGAAGGATGCCTTCTCAACGCTTAGCCCGGAAACCTCGAGTGAGCACCACAGCCTTACCTCCGAGAAGCAAGCCTGAAGCCGAGCTCCCTTCCGCGAGCAGGCCTCTTTCGCCCGAGAGAAAGCTTGGCCGCGGCGGGGGTGGCGGAAGCTTCAGGGAGGCTTCGAGGCGGGCCTCAGGTCGGGGGCCGTCCTAGAAGGAGGCCCCCGACCTGGGCCTCAGCGAAGCCCTTCGCAAGGGCGTCGGGAGCGGCTCCTGCCACGACCGTGACGCGGGACCCACAGCAGAGCAAACACACTCGTTGTGAGGGCACGGGAGGCCTTCTGACAGCAGCCCCGCTTCCATCAGCCGGGCGCCCACCGTCAGTCGAACCCACCGGAGCCTGCGTTCGGAGTGCACCGAGCTGAACACCCGGCTCTCGGCGAGGTCGTGACGGCGACGCGGGCCTGCAGGCCAAACTCTCTGGCGTCGCCCTGAGCTGGGAGGCTCGCCCGAAAAGGACGGGGGAAGCGCCGAGCCCCTGCCACGGGAGTGCTGCAGGACGACGCATTGGCCCAGCCAGCCCCACTCCGTCCCGGGAAGTGAGAAGCGGCTCTGGCACCTAGAAGCACGGAGCAAGTCACCCAACCCTCAGCTCTTGGAACGCGCTTCCCGGAGGGGGCCCTTTCACCTCCCCATTCCCCGAAAGCACAACGCCTTCTCTCAGAGGCGGAGGAAGTCGCGCACACACTGCCGGCTTGGGCCTCCACTCCAGGGACCGGCGGGTGCCACCAGCACGTCCGGGGCGACAGCGGGCTTCGCGGTGTCAAGGTCGACACACGCCCTGGCCTGGCAACCGAAGGAGACAGCTTCGCCCTGGATTCCGTGCAACACGGTGCTGCCGGGAAAACGTCCGCCCAGGGAAAGATGAGTGCGAAGAGAGAAGCGGGGAGGAGAGAGGCAGGGCGCACTTCGTGAGGCACGAGCGCTCGGGCTGTGGGGCCGGCCTCTCCCGGGACGGCGCCTCACGTCCTACACGGGGATGCGGTTTGCTGACGCGCCGGGGGTTGGACCCCTGAGGTCAAGCCCCCCGACCTCCCTGTGCGAAACAGGGCAGGGTGGAATGCCAACCCCGTCCACGTCCACACACACGTCGCTCCACGGAGAAGGATGCCTTCTCAACGCTTAGCCCGGAAACCTCGAGTGAGCACCCCAGCCTTACCTCCGAGAAGCAAGCCTGAAGCCGAGCTCCCTTCCGCAAGCAGGCCTCTTTCGCCCAGAGAGAAAGCTTGGCCGCGGCGGGGGTGGCGGCAGCCTCAGGGAGGCTGCGTGCCGGGCCTCAGATCGGGGGCCGTCCTAGAAGGAGGCCCCCGACCTGGGCCTCAGCGAAGCCCTTCGCAAGGGCATCGGGAGCGGCTCCTGCCATGACCGTGACGCGGGACCCACAGCAGAGCAAACACACTCGTTGTGAGGGCACGGGAGGCCTTCTGACAGCAGCCCCGCTTCCCTCAGCCGGGCGCCCGCCCTCAGTCGAACCCAACGGCGCCTGCGTTCGGAGTGCACTGAGCTCAACACCCGGCTCTCGGCGAGGTCGTGACGGCGACGCCGGCCTGCAGGACAAACTCTCTGGGGGCGCCCTGAGCTGGGAGGCTCGCCCGAAACGGACGGGGGAAGCGCCGAGCCCCTGCCACGGGATTGCTTCAGGACGACGCATTGGCCCAGCCAGCCAAACTCCGTCCCGGGAAGAGAGAAGCGGCTCTGGCACCTAGAAGCACGGAGCAAGGCACCCAACCCTCAGCTCCTGGAACGCGCTCCCCAGAGGGGGCCCTTTCACCTCCCCATTCCCCGAGAGCACAACGCCTTCTCTCAGAGGCGGAGGAAGACGCGCACACGCTGCCGGCTTGGGCCTCCACTCCAGGGACCGGCGGGTGCCGCCAGCACGTCCGGGGCGACAGCGGGCTTCGCGGTGTCAAGGTTGACACACGCCCGGGCCTGGCACCCGAAGGAGACAGCTCCGCCCTGGATGCCGTGCAACACGGTGCTGCCGGGAAAACGTCCGCCCAGGGAAAGATGAGTGCGAAGAGAGAAGCGGGGAGGAGAGAGGAAGGGCGCGCTTCGTGAGGCACGAGCGTGTGGGCTGTGGGGCCGGCCTCTCCCGGGCCGGCGCTTCACCTCCTACACGGGGAAGCGGTTTGCTGACGCGCCGGGGGTTGGACCCCCTGAGGTCAAGCCCCCCGACCTCCCTGTGCGAAACAGGGCAGGGTGGAATGCCATCCCCGTCCACGTCCACACACACGTCGCTCCACGGAGAAGGATGCCTTTTCAACGCTTAGCCCGGAAACCTCGAGTGAGCACCACAGCCTTACCTCCGAGAAGCAAGCCTGAAGCCGAGCTCCCTTCCGCGAGCAGGCCTCTTTCGCCAAGAGAGAAAGCTTGGCCGTGGCGGGGGTGGCGGAAGCCTCAGGGAGGCTGCGTGCCGGGCCTCAGGTCGGGGGCCGTCCTAGAAGGAGGCCCCCGACCTGGGCCTCAGCGAAGCCCTTCGCAAGGGCGTCGGGAGCGGGTCCTGCCACGACCGTGACGCGGGACCCACAGCCGAGCAAATACACTCGTTGTGAGGGCACGGGAGGCCTTCTGACAGCAGCCCCGCTTCCCTCAGCCGGGCGCCCGCCCTCAGTCGAACCCACCGGAGCCTGCTTTCGGAGTGCACCGAGCTGAACACCCGGCTCTCGGCGAGGTCGTGACGGCGACGCCGGCCTGCAGGCCAAACTCTCTGGGGGCGCCCTGAGCTGGGAGGCTCGCCCGAAACGGACGGGGGAAGCGCCGAGCCCCTGCCACGGGATTGCTTCAGGACGACGCATTGGGCCAGCCAGCCCCACTCCGTCCCGGGAAGAGAGAAGCGGCTCTGGCACCTAGAAGCACGGAGCAAGGCACCCAACCCTCAGCTCCTGGAACGCGCTTCCCGGAGGGGGCCCTTTCACCTCCCCATTCCCCGAAAGCACAACGCCTTCTCTCAGAGGCGGAGGAAGACGCGCACACACTGCCGGATTGGGCCTCCACTCCAGGGACCGGCGGGTGCCGCCAGCACGTCCGGGGCGACAGCGGGCTTCGCGGTGTCAAGGTCGACACACGCCCGGGCCTGGCACCCGAAGGAGAAAGCTCAGCCCTGGATGCCGTGCAACACGGTGCTGCCGGGAAAACGTCCGCCCAGGGAAAGATGAGTGCGAAGAGAGAAGCGGGGAGGAGAGAGGCAGGGCGCACTTCGTGAGGCACGAGCTCGCGGGCTGTGGGGCCGGCCTCTCTCGGGCCGGCGCCTCACGTCCTACACGGGGAAGCGGTTTGCTGACGCGCCGGGGGTTGGACCCCCTGAGGTCAAGCCCCCCGACCTCCCTGTGCGAAACAAGGCAGGGTGGAATGCCATCCCCTTCCACGTCCACACACACGTCGCTCCACGGAGAAGGATGCCTTCGCAACGCTTAGCCCGGAAACCTCGAGTGAGCACGACAGCCTTACCTCCGAGAAGCAAGCCTGAAGCCGAGCTCCCTTCCGCAAGCAGGCCTCTTTCGCCCAGAGAGAAAGCTTGGCCGCGGCGGGGGTGGCGGAAGCCTCAGGGAGGCTGCGTGCTGGGCCTCAGGTCGGGGGCCGTCCTAGAAGGAGGCCCCCGACCTGGGCCTCAGCGAAGCCCTTCGCAAGGGCGTCGGGAGCGGCTCGTGCCACGACCGTGACGCGGGACCCACAGCAGAGCAAACACACTCGTTGTGAGGGCACGGGAGGCCTTCTGACAGCAGCCCCGCTTCCCTCAGCCGGGCGCCCGCCCTCAGTCGAACCCACCGGAGCCTGCGTTCGGAGTGCACCGAGCTGAACACCCGGCTCTCGGCGAGGTCGTGACGGCGACGCCGGCCTGCCGGCCAAACTCTCTGGCGGCGCCCTGAGCTGGGAGGCTCGCCCGAAACGGACGGGGGAAGCGCCGAGCCCCTGCCACGGGATTGCTTCAGGACGACGCATTGGCCCAGCCAGCCCCACTCCGTCCCGGGAAGAGAGAAGCGGCTCTGGCACCTAGAAGCACGGAGCAAGGCACCCAACCCTCAGCTCTTGGAACGCGCTTCCCGGCGGGGGCCTTTTCACCTCCCAATTCCCCGAAAGCACAACTCCTTCTCTCAGAGGCGGAGGAAGATGCGCACACGCTGCCGGCTTCGGCCTCCAATCCAGGGACCGGCGGGTGCCGCCAGCACGTCCGGGGCAACAGCGGGCTTCGTGGTGTCAAGGTCGACACACGCCCGGGCCTGGCAACCGAAGGAGACAGCTCCGCCCTGGATTCCGTGCAACACGGTGCTGCCGGGAAAACGTGCGCCCAGGGAAAGATGAGTGCGAAGAGAGAAGCGGGGAGGAGAGAGGTAGGGCGTGCTTCGTGAGGCCCGAGCGCCCGGGGTGTGGGGCCGGCCTCTCCCGGGCCGGCGCCTCACGTCCTACACGGGGAAGCGGTTTGCTGACGCGCCGGGGGTTGGACCCCCTGAGGTCAAGCCCCCCGACCTCCCTGTGCGAAACAAGGCAGGGTGGAATGCCATCCCCTTCCACGTCCACACACACGTCGCTCCACGGAGAAGGATGCCTTCTCAACGCTTAGCCCGTATACCTCGAGTGAGCACCACAGCCTTACCTCCGAGAAGCAAGCCTGAAGCCGAGCTCCCTTCCGCGAGCAGGCCTCTTTTGCCCGAGAGAAAGCTTGGCCGCGGTGGGGGTGGCGGAAGCCTCAGGGAGGCTGCGTGCCGGGCCTCAGGTCGGGGGCCGTCCTAGAAGGAGGCCCCCGACCTGGGCCTCAGCGAAGCCCTTCGCAAGGGCGTCGGGAGCGGCTCGTGCCACGACCGTGACGCGGGACCCACAGCAGAGCAAACACACTCGTTGTGAGGGCACGGGAGGCCTTCTGACAGCAGCCCCGCTTCCCTCAGCCGGGCGCCCGCCCTCAGTCGAACCCACCGGAGCCTGTGTTCAGAGTGCACCGAGCTGAACACCCGGCTCTCGGCGAGGTCGTGACGGCGACGCCGGCCTGCAGGCCAAACTCTCTGGGGGCGCCCTGAGCTGGGAGGCTCGCCCGAAACGGACGGGGGAAGCGCCGAGCCCCTGCCACGGGATTGCTTGAGGACGACGCATTGGCCCAGCCAGCCCCACTCCGTCCCGGGAAGAGAGAAGCGGCTCTGGCACCTAGAAGCACGGAGCAAGGCACCCAACCCTCAGCTCTTGGAACGCGGTTCCCGGAAAGGGCCCTTTCACCTCCCAATTCCCCGAAAGCACAACACCTTCTCTCAGAGGCGGAGGAAGACGCGCACACGCTGCCGGCTTGGGCCTCCACTCCAGGGACCGGCGGGTGCCGCCAGCACGTCAGGGACGACAGCGGGCTTCGCGGTGTCAAGGTCGACACACGCCCGGGCCTGGCAACCGAACGAGACAGCTCCGCCATGGATTCCGTGCAACACGTGCTGCCGGGAAAATGTCCGCCCAGGGAAAGATGAGTGCGAAGAGAGAAGCGGGGAGGAGAGAGGCAGGGCGCGCTTCGTGAGGCACAAGCTCGCGGCCTGTGGGGCCGGCCTCTCCCGGGCCGGCGCCTCACGTCCTATACGGGGAAGCGGTTTGCTGACGCGCCGGGGGTTGGACCCCCTGAGGTCAAGCCCCCCGACCTCCCTGTGCGAAACAGGGCAGGGTGGAATGCCATCCCCGTCCACGTCCACACACACGTCGCTCCACGGAGAAGGATGACTTCTCAACGCTTAGCCCGGAATCCTCGAGTGAGCACCACAGCCTTACCTCCGAGAAGCAAGCCTGAAGCCGAGCTCCCTTCCGCGAGCAGGCCTCTTTCGCCCGAGAGAAAGCTTGGCCGCGGCGGGGGTGGCGGAAGCCTCAGGGAGGCTGCGTGCCGGGCCTCAGGTCGGGCGCCGTCCTAGAAGGAGGCCCCTGACCTGGGCCTCAGCGAAGCCCTTTGCAAGGGCGTCGGGAGCGGCTTCTGCCACGACCGTGACGCGGGACCCACAGCAGAGCAAACACACTCGTTGTGAGGGCACGGGAGGCCTTCTGACAGCAGCCCCGCTTCCCTCAGCCGGGCGCCCGCCCTCAGTCGAACCCACCTGAGCCTGCGTTCGGAGTGCACCGAGCTGAACACCCGGCTCTCGGTGAGGACGTGAAGGCGACGCCGGCCTTCTGGCCAAACTCTCTGGGGGCGCCCTGAGCTGGGAGGCTCGCCCGAAACGGACGGGGAAGCGCCGAGCCCCTGCCACTGGATTGCTTCAGGACGACGCATTGGCCCAGCCAGCCCCACTCCGTCCCGGGAAGAGAGAAGCGGCTCTGGCACCTAGAAGCACGGAGCAAGGCACCCAACCCTCAGCTCCTGGAACGCGCTTCCCGGAGGGGGCCCTTTCACCTCCCCATTCCCCAAAAGCACAACGCCTTCTCTCAGAGGCAGAGGAAGACGCGCACACGCTGCCGGCTTGGGCCTCCACTTCAGGGACCGGCGGGTGCCGCCAGCACGTCCGGGGCGCCAGCGGGCTTCGCGGTGTCAAGGTCGACACACGCCCGGGCCTGGCAACCGAAGGAGACAGCTCCGCCCTGGATGCCGTGCAACACGGTGCTGCCGGAAAACGTCCGCCCAGGGAAAGATGAGTGCGAAGAGAGAAGCGGTGAGGAGAGAGGAAGGGCGCGCTTCGTGAGGCACGACCTCGCGGGCTGTGGGGCCGGCCTCTCCCGGGCCGGCGCCTCACGTCCTACACGGGGAAGCGGTTTGCTGACGCCCCGGGGGTTGGACCCCCTGAGGTCAAGCCCCCCGACCTCCCTGTGCGAAACAGGGCAGGGTGGAATGCCATCCCCGTCCACGTCCACACACACACGTCGCTCCACGGAGAAGGATGCCTTCTCAACGCTTAGCCCGGAAACCTCGAGTGTGCACCACAGCCTTACCTCCGAGAAGCAAGCCTGAAGCCGAGCTCCCTTCCGCGAGCAGGCCTCTTCCGCCCGAGAGAAAGCTTGGCCGCGACTGGGGTGGCGGAAGCCTCAGGGAGGCTGCGTGCCGGGCCTCAGGTCGGGCGCCGTCCTAGAAGGAGGCCCCCGACCTGGGCCTCAGCGAAGCCCTTCGCAAGGGCGTCGGGAGCGGCTCCTGCCACGACCGTTACGCGGGACCCACAGCAGAGCAAACACACTCGTTGTGAGGGCACGGGAGGCCTTCTGACAGCAGCGCCGCTTCCCTCAGCCGGGCGCCCGCCCTCAGTCGAACCCACCGGAGCCCGCGTTCGGAGTGCACCGAGCTGAACACCCGGCTCTCGGCGAGGTCGTGACGGCGACGCCGGCCTGCAGGCCAAACTCTCTGGGGGCGCCCTGAGCTGGGAGGCTCGCCCGAAACGGACGGGGGAAGCGCCGAGCCCCTGCCACGGGATTGCTTCAGGACGACGCATTGGCCCAGCCAGCCCCACTCCGTCCCGGGAAGAGAGAAGCGGCTCTGGCACCTAGAAGCACGGAGCAAGGCACCCAACCCTCAGCTCTTGGAACGCGGTTCCCGGAAAGGGCCCTTTCACCTCCCAATTCCCCGAAAGCACAACACCTTCTCTCAGAGGCGGAGGAAGACGCGCACACGCTGCCGGCTTGGGCCTCCACTCCAGGGACCGGCGGGTGCCGCCAGCACGTCAGGGACGACAGCGGGCTTCGCGGTGTCAAGGTCGACACACGCCCGGGCCTGGCAACCGAACGAGACAGCTCCGCCATGGATTCCGTGCAACACGTGCTGCCGGGAAAATGTCCGCCCAGGGAAAGATGAGTGCGAAGAGAGAAGCGGGGAGGAGAGAGCCAGGGCGCGCTTCGTGAGGCACGAGCTCGCGGCCTGTGGGGCCGGCCTCTCCCGGGCCGGCGCCTCACGTCCTATACGGGGAAGCGGTTTGCTGACGCGCCGGGGGTTGGACCCCCTGAGGTCAAGCCCCCCGACCTCCCTGTGCGAAACAGGGCAGGGTGGAATGCCATCCCCGTCCACGTCCACACACACGTCGCTCCACGGAGAAGGATGCCTTCTCAACGCTTAGCCCGGAATCCTCGAGTGAGCACCACAGCCTTACCTCCGAGAAGCAAGCCTGAAGCCGAGCTCCCTTCCGCGAGCAGGCCTCTTTCGCCAAGAGAGAAAGCTTGGCCACGGCGGGGGTGGCGGAAGCCTCAGGGAGGCTGCGTGCCGGGCCTCAGATCGGGGGCCGTCCTAGAAGGAGGCCCCCGACCTGGGCCTCAGCGAAGCCCTTCGCAAGGGCGTCGGGAGCGGCTCGTGCCACGACCGTGACACGGGACCCACAGCAGAGCAAACACACTCGTTGTGAGGGCACGGGAGGCCTTCTGACGGCAGCCCCGCTTCCCTCAGCCGGGCGCCCGCCCTCAGTCGAACCCACCGGAGCCTGCGTTCGTAGTGCACCGCGCTGAACACCCGGCTCTCGGCGAGGTCGTGACGGCGACGCCGGCCTGCCGGCCAAACTCTCTGGGGGCGCCCTGAGCTGGGAGGCTTGCCCGAAACGGACGGGGGAAGCGCCGAGCCCCTGCCACGGGATTGCTTCAGGACGACGCATTGGCCCAGCCAGCCCCACTCCGTCCCGGGAAGAGAGAAGCGGCTCTGGCACCTAGAAGCACGGAGCAAGGCACCCAACCCTCAGCTCTTGGAACGCGCTTCCCGGAGGGGGCCCTTTCACCTCCCCATTCCCCAAAAGCACAACACCTTCTCTCAGAGGCGGAGGAAGATGCGCACACGCTGCCGGCTTCGGCCCCAATCCAGGGACCGGCGGGTGCCGCCAGCACGTCCGGGGCAACAGCGGGCTTCGTGGTGTCAAGGTCGACACACGCCCGGGCCTGGCAACCGAAGGAGACAGCTCCGCCCTGGATTCCGTGCAACACGGTGCTGCCGGGAAAACGTCCGCCCAGGGAAAGATGAGTGCGAAGAGAGAAGCGGGGAGGAGAGAGGAAGGGCGCGCTTCGTGAGGCACGAGCTCGCGGGCTGTGGCCGGCCTCTCCCGGGCCGGCGCCTCACGTCCTACACGGGGAAGCGGTTTGCTGACGCGCCGGGGGTTGGACCCCCTGAGGTCAAGCCCCCCGACCTCCCTGTGCGAAACAGGGCAGGGTGGAATGCCATCCCCGTCCACGTCCACACACACACGTCGCTCCACGGAGAAGGATGCCTTCTCAACGCTTAGCCCGGAAACCTCGAGTGAGCACCACAGCCTTACCTCCGAGAAGCAAGCCTGAAGCCGAGCTCCCTTCCGCGAGCAGGCCTCTTTCGCCCGAGAGAAAGCTTGGCCGCGGCGGGGGTGGCGGAAGCCTCAGGGAGGCTGCGTGCCGGGCCTCAGGTCGGGCGCCGTCCTAGAAGGAGGCCCCTGACCTGGGCCTCAGCGAAGCCCTTTGCAAGGGCGTCGGGAGCGGCTTCTGCCACGACCGTGACGCGGGACCCACAGCAGAGCAAACACACTCGTTGTGAGGGCACGGGAGGCCTTCTGACAGCAGCCCCGCTTCCCTCAGCCGGGCGCCCGCCCTCAGTCGAACCCACCTGAGCCTGCGTTCGGAGTGCACCGAGCTGAACACCCGGCTCTCGGTGAGGACGTGAAGGCGACGCCGGCCTTCTGGCCAAACTCTCTGGGGGCGCCCTGAGCTGGGAGGCTCGCCCGAAACGGACGGGGAAGCGCCGAGCCCCTGCCACTGGATTGCTTCAGGACGACGCATTGGCCCAGCCAGCCCCACTCCGTCCCGGGAAGAGAGAAGCGGCTCTGGCACCTAGAAGCACGGAGCAAGGCACCCAACCCTCAGCTCCTGGAACGCGCTTCCCGGAGGGGGCCCTTTCACCTCCCCATTCCCCAAAAGCACAATGCCTTCTCTCAGAGGCAGAGGAAGACGCGCACACGCTGCCGGCTTGGGCCTCCACTTCAGGGACCGGCGGGTGCCGCCAGCACGTCCGGGGCGCCAGCGGGCTTCGCGGTGTCAAGGTCGACACACGCCCGGGCCTGGCAACCGAAGGAGACAGCTCCGCCCTGGATGCCGTGCAACACGGTGCTGCCGGAAAACGTCCGCCCAGGGAAAGATGAGTGCGAAGAGAGAAGCGGTGAGGAGAGAGGAAGGGCGCGCTTCGTGAGGCACGACCTCGCGGGCTGTGGGGCCGGCCTCTCCCGGGCCGGCGCCTCACGTCCTACACGGGGAAGCGGTTTGCTGACGCCCCGGGGGTTGGACCCCCTGAGGTCAAGCCCCCCGACCTCCCTGTGCGAAACAAGGCAGGGTGGAATGCCATCCCCTTCCACGTCCACACACACGTCGCTCCACGGAGAAGGATGCCTTCTCAACGCTTAGCCCGTATACCTCGAGTGAGCACCACAGCCTTACCTCCGAGAAGCAAGCCTGAAGCCGAGCTCCCTTCCGCGAGCAGGCCTCTTTTGCCCGAGAGAAAGCTTGGCCGCGGCGGGGGTGGCGGAAGCCTCAGGGAGGCTGCGTGCCGGGCCTCAGGTCGGGGGCCGTCCTAGAAGGAGGCCCCCGACCTGGGCCTCAGCGAAACCCTTCGCAAGGGCGTCGGGAGCGGCTCGTGCCACGACCGTGACGCGGGACCCACAGCAGAGCAAACACACTCGTTTTGAGGGCACGGGAGGCCTTCTGACAGCAGCCCCGCTTCCCTCAGCCGGGCCCCCGCCCTCAGTCCAACCCACCGGAGCCTGTGTTCGGAGTGCACCGAGCTGAACACCCGGCTCTCGGCGAGGTCGTGACGGCGACGCCGGCCTGCAGGCCAAACTCTCTGGGGGCGCCCTGAGCTGGGAGGCTCGCCCGAAACGGACGGGGGAAGCGCCGAGCCCCTGCCACGGGATTGCTTCAGGACGACGCATTGGCCCAGCCAGCCCCACTCGGTCCCGGAAGAGAGAAGCGGCTCTGGCACCTAGAAGCACGGAGCAAGGCACCCAACCCTCAGCTCCTGGAACGCGCTTCCCGGAGGGGGCCCTTTCACCTCCCCATTCCCCAAAAGCACAACGCCTTCTCTCAGAGGCGGAGGAAAATGCGCACACGCTGCCGGCTTGGGCCTCCACTTCAGGGACCGGCGGGTGCCGCCAGCACGTCTGGGGCGACAGCGGGCTTCGTGGTGTCAAGGTCCACACACGCCCGGGCCTGGCAACCGAAGGAGACAGCTCCACCCTGGATTCCGTGCAACACGGTGCTGCCGGGAAAACGTGCGCCCAGGGAAAGACGAGTGCGAAGAGAAGCGGGGAGGAGAGAGGAAGGGCGCGCTTCGTGAGGCACGAGCGCGCGGGCTGTGGGGCCGGCTTCTCCCGGGCCGGCGCCTCACCTCCTACACGGGGAAGCGGTTTGCTGACGCGCCGGGGGTTGGACCCCCTGAGGTCAAGCCCCCCGACCTCCCTGTGCGAAACAGGGCAGGGTGGAATGCCATCCCCGTCCACGTCCACACACACACGTCGCTCCACGGAGAAGGATGCCTTCTCAACGCTTAGCCCGGAAACCTCGAGTGTGCACCACAGCCTTACCTCCGAGAAGCAAGCCTGAAGCCGAGCTCCCTTCCGCGAGCAGGCCTCTTCCGCCCGAGAGAAAGCTTGGCCGCGACTGGGGTGGCGGAAGCCTCAGGGAGGCTGCGTGCCGGGCCTCAGGTCGGGCGCCGTCCTAGAAGGAGGCCCCCGACCTGGGCCTCAGCGAAGCCCTTCGCAAGGGCGTCGGGAGCGGCTCCTGCCACGACCGTTACGCGGGACCCACAGCAGAGCAAACACACTCGTTGTGAGGGCACGGGAGGCCTTCTGACAGCAGCCCCCCTTCCCTCAGCTGGGCGCCCGCCCTCAGTCGAACCCACCGGAGCCTGCGTTCGGAGTGCACCGAGCTGAAGACCCGGCTCTCGGCGAGGTCGTGACGGCGACGCCGGCCTGCAGGCCAAACTCTCTGGGGGCGCCCTGAGCTGGGAGGCTCGCCCGAAACGGACGGGGGAAGCGCCGAGCCCCTGCCACGGGATTGCTTCAGGACGACGCATTGGCCCAGCCAGCCCCACTCCGTCCCGGGAAGAGAGAAGCGGCTCTGGCACCTAGAAGCACGGAGCAAGGCACCCAACCCTCAGCGCTTGGAACGCGGTTCCCGGAAAGGGCCCTTTCACCTCCCAATTCCCCGAAAGCACAACACCTTCTCTCAGAGGCGGAGGAAGACGCGCACACGCTGCCGGCTTGGGCCTCCACTCCAGGGATCGGCGGGTGCCGCCAGCACGTCAGGGACGACAGCGGGCTTCGCGGTGTCAAGGTCGACACACGCCCAGGCCTGGCAACCGAACGAGACAGCTCCGCCATGGATTCCGTGCAACACGTGCTGCCGGGAAAATGTCCGCCCAGGGAAAGATGAGTGCGAAGAGAGAAGCGGGGAGGAGAGAGGCAGGGCGCGCTTCGTGAGGCACGAGCTCGCGGCCTGTGGGGCCGGCCTCTCCCGGGCCGGCGCCTCACGTCCTATACGGGGAAGCGGTTTGCTGACGCGCCGGGGGTTGGACCCCCTGAGGTCAAGCCCCCCGACCTCCCTGTGCGAAACAGGGCAGGGTGGAATGCCATCCCCGTCCACGTCCACACACACGTCGCTCCACGGAGAAGGATGCCTTCTCAACGCTTAGCCCGGAAACCTCGAGTGAGCACCACAGCCTTACCTCCGAGAAGCAAGCCTGAAGCCGAGCTCCCTTCCGCGAGCAGGCCTCTTTCGCCAAGAGAGAAAGCTTGGCCACGGCGGGGGTGGCGGAAGCCTCAGGGAGGCTGCGTGCCAGGCCTCAGGTCGGGGGCCGTCCTAGAAGGAGGCCCCCGACCTGGGCCTCAGCGAAACCCTTCGCAAGGGCGTCGGGAGCGGCTCGTGCCACGACCGTGACGCGGGACCCACAGCAGAGCAAACACACTCGTTTTGAGGGCACGGGAGGCCTTCTGACAGCAGCCCCGCTTCCCTCAGACGGGCCCCCGCCCTCAGTCCAACCCACCGGAGCCTGTGTTCGGAGTGCACCGAGCTGAACACCCGGCTCTCGGCGAGGTCGTGACGGCGACGCCGGCCTGCAGGCCAAACTCTCTGGGGGCGCCCTGAGCTGGGAGGCTCGCCCGAAACGGACGGGGGAAGCGCCGAGCCCCTGCCACGGGATTGCTTCAGGACGACGCATTGGCCCAGCCAGCCCCACTCGGTCCCGGGAAGAGAGAAGCGGCTCTGGCACCTAGAAGCACGGAGCAAGGCACCCAACCCTCAGCTCCTGGAACGCGCTTCCCGGAGGGGGCCCTTTCACCTCCCCATTCCCCAAAAGCACAACGCCTTCTCTCAGAGGCGGAGGAAAATGCGCACACGCTGCCGGCTTGGGCCTCCACTTCAGGGACCGGCGGGTGCCGCCAGCACGTCTGGGGCGACAGCGGGCTTCGTGGTGTCAAGGTCGACACACGCCCGGGCCTGGCAACCGAAGGAGACAGCTCCACCCTGGATTCCGTGCAACACGGTGCTGCCGGGAAAACGTGCGCCCAGGGAAAGACGAGTGCGAAGAGAAGCGGGGAGGAGAGAGGAAGGGCGCGCTTCGTGAGGCACGAGCGCGCGGGCTGTGGGGCCGGCTTCTCCCGGGCCGGCGCCTCACCTCCTACACGGGGAAGCGGTTTGCTGACGCGCCGGGGGTTGGACCCCCTGAGGTCAAGCCCCCCGACCTCCCTGTGCGAAACAGGGCAGGGTGGAATGCCATCCCCGTCCACGTCCACACACACACGTCGCTCCACGGAGAAGGATGCCTTCTCAACGCTTAGCCCGGAAACCTCGAGTGAGCACCACAGCCTTACCTCCGAGAAGCAAGCCTGAAGCCGAGCTCCCTTCCGCGAGCAGGCCTCTTTCGCCCGAGAGAAAGCTTGGCCGCGGCGGGGGTGGCGGAAGCCTCAGGGAGGCTGCGTGCCGGGCCTCAGGTCGGGCGCCGTCCTAGAAGGAGGCCCCTGACCTGGGCCTCAGCGAAGCCCTTTGCAAGGGCGTCGGGAGCGGCTTCTGCCACGACCGTGACGCGGGACCCACAGCAGAGCAAACACACTCGTTGTGAGGGCACGGGAGGCCTTCTGACAGCAGCCCCGCTTCCCTCAGCCGGGCGCCCGCCCTCAGTCGAACCCACCTGAGCCTGCGTTCGGAGTGCACCGAGCTGAACACCCGGCTCTCGGTGAGGACGTGAAGGCGACGCCGGCCTTCTGGCCAAACTCTCTGGGGGCGCCCTGAGCTGGGAGGCTCGCCCGAAACGGACGGGGAAGCGCCGAGCCCCTGCCACTGGATTGCTTCAGGACGACGCATTGGCCCAGCCAGCCCCACTCCGTCCCGGGAAGAGAGAAGCGGCTCTGGCACCTAGAAGCACGGAGCAAGGCACCCAACCCTCAGCTCCTGGAACGCGCTTCCCGGAGGGGGCCCTTTCACCTCCCCATTCCCCAAAAGCACAACGCCTTCTCTCAGAGGCAGAGGAAGACGCGCACACGCTGCCGGCTTGGGCCTCCACTTCAGGGACCGGCGGGTGCCGCCAGCACGTCCGGGGCGCCAGCGGGCTTCGCGGTGTCAAGGTCGACACACGCCCGGGCCTGGCAACCGAAGGAGACAGCTCCGCCCTGGATGCCGTGCAACACGGTGCTGCCGGAAAACGTCCGCCCAGGGAAAGATGAGTGCGAAGAGAGAAGCGGTGAGGAGAGAGGAAGGGCGCGCTTCGTGAGGCACGACCTCGCGGGCTGTGGGGCCGGCCTCTCCCGGGCCGGCGCCTCACGTCCTACACGGGGAAGCGGTTTGCTGACGCCCCGGGGGTTGGACCCCCTGAGGTCAAGCCCCCCGACCTCCCTGTGCGAAACAAGGCAGGGTGGAATGCCATCCCCTTCCACGTCCACACACACGTCGCTCCACGGAGAAGGATGCCTTCTCAACGCTTAGCCCGTATACCTCGAGTGAGCACCACAGCCTTACCTCCGAGAAGCAAGCCTGAAGCCGAGCTCCCTTCCGCGAGCAGGCCTCTTTTGCCCGAGAGAAAGCTTGGCCGCGGCGGGGGTGGCGGAAGCCTCAGGGAGGCTGCGTGCCGGGCCTCAGGTCGGGGGCCGTCCTAGAAGGAGGCCCCCGACCTGGGCCTCAGCGAAACCCTTCGCAAGGGCGTCGGGAGCGGCTCGTGCCACGACCGTGACGCGGGACCCACAGCAGAGCAAACACACTCGTTTTGAGGGCACGGGAGGCCTTCTGACAGCAGCCCCGCTTCCCTCAGCCGGGCCCCCGCCCTCAGTCCAACCCACCGGAGCCTGTGTTCGGAGTGCACCGAGCTGAACACCCGGCTCTCGGCGAGGTCGTGACGGCGACGCCGGCCTGCAGGCCAAACTCTCTGGGGGCGCCCTGAGCTGGGAGGCTCGCCCGAAACGGACGGGGGAAGCGCCGAGCCCCTGCCACGGGATTGCTTCAGGACGACGCATTGGCCCAGCCAGCCCCACTCGGTCCCGGGAAGAGAGAAGCGGCTCTGGCACCTAGAAGCACGGAGCAAGGCACCTAACCCTCAGCTCCTGGAACGCGCTTCCCGGAGGGGGCCCTTTCACCTCCCCATTCCCCAAAAGCACAACGCCTTCTCTCAGAGGCGGAGGAAAATGCGCACACGCTGCCGGCTTGGGCCTCCACTTCAGGGACCGGCGGGTGCCGCCAGCACGTCTGGGGCGACAGCGGGCTTCGTGGTGTCAAGGTCGACACACGCCCGGGCCTGGCAACCGAAGGAGACAGCTCCACCCTGGATTCCGTGCAACACGGTGCTGCCGGGAAAACGTGCGCCCAGGGAAAGACGAGTGCGAAGAGAAGCGGGGAGGAGAGAGGAAGGGCGCGCTTCGTGAGGCACGAGCGCACGGGCTGTGGGGCCGGCTTCTCCCGGGCCGGCGCCTCACCTCCTACACGGGGAAGCGGTTTGCTGACGCGCCGGGGGTTGGACCCCCTGAGGTCAAGCCCCCCGACCTCCCTGTGCGAAACAGGGCAGGGTGGAATGCCATCCCCGTCCACGTCCACACACACACGTCGCTCCACGGAGAAGGATGCCTTCTCAACGCTTAGCCCGGAAACCTCGAGTGTGCACCACAGCCTTACCTCCGAGAAGCAAGCCTGAAGCCGAGCTCCCTTCCGCGAGCAGGCCTCTTCCGCCCGAGAGAAAGCTTGGCCGCGACTGGGGTGGCGGAAGCCTCAGGGAGGCTGCGTGCCGGGCCTCAGGTCGGGCGCCGTCCTAGAAGGAGGCCCCCGACCTGGGCCTCAGCGAAGCCCTTCGCAAGGGCGTCGGGAGCGGCTCCTGCCACGACCGTTACGCGGGACCCACAGCAGAGCAAACACACTCGTTGTGAGGGCACGGGAGGCCTTCTGACAGCAGCCCCCCTTCCCTCAGCTGGGCGCCCGCCCTCAGTCGAACCCACCGGAGCCTGCGTTCGGAGTGCACCGAGCTGAAGACCCGGCTCTCGGCGAGGTCGTGACGGCGACGCCGGCCTGCAGGCCAAACTCTCTGGGGGCGCCCTGAGCTGGGAGGCTCGCCCGAAACGGACGGGGGAAGCGCCGAGCCCCTGCCACGGGATTGCTTCAGGACGACGCATTGGCCCAGCCAGCCCCACTCCGTCCCGGGAAGAGAGAAGCGGCTCTGGCACCTAGAAGCACGGAGCAAGGCACCCAACCCTCAGCGCTTGGAACGCGGTTCCCGGAAAGGGCCCTTTCACCTCCCAATTCCCCGAAAGCACAACACCTTCTCTCAGAGGCGGAGGAAGACGCGCACACGCTGCCGGCTTGGGCCTCCACTCCAGGGATCGGCGGGTGCCGCCAGCACGTCAGGGACGACAGCGGGCTTCGCGGTGTCAAGGTCGACACACGCCCAGGCCTGGCAACCGAACGAGACAGCTCCGCCATGGATTCCGTGCAACACGTGCTGCCGGGAAAATGTCCGCCCAGGGAAAGATGAGTGCGAAGAGAGAAGCGGGGAGGAGAGAGGCAGGGCGCGCTTCGTGAGGCACGAGCTCGCGGCCTGTGGGGCCGGCCTCTCCCGGGCCGGCGCCTCACGTCCTATACGGGGAAGCGGTTTGCTGACGCGCCGGGGGTTGGACCCCCTGAGGTCAAGCCCCCCGACCTCCCTGTGCGAAACAGGGCAGGGTGGAATGCCATCCCCGTCCACGTCCACACACACGTCGCTCCACGGAGAAGGATGCCTTCTCAACGCTTAGCCCGGAAACCTCGAGTGAGCACCACAGCCTTACCTCCGAGAAGCAAGCCTGAAGCCGAGCTCCCTTCCGCGAGCAGGCCTCTTTCGCCAAGAGAGAAAGCTTGGCCACGGCGGGGGTGGCGGAAGCCTCAGGGAGGCTGCGTGCCGGGCCTCAGGTCGGGGGCCGTCCTAGAAGGAGGCCCCCGACCTGGGCCTCAGCGAAACCCTTCGCAAGGGCGTCGGGAGCGGCTCGTGCCACGACCGTGACGCGGGACCCACAGCAGAGCAAACACACTCGTTTTGAGGGCACGGGAGGCCTTCTGACAGCAGCCCCGCTTCCCTCAGACGGGCCCCCGCCCTCAGTCCAACCCACCGGAGCCTGTGTTCGGAGTGCACCGAGCTGAACACCCGGCTCTCGGCGAGGTCGTGACGGCGACGCCGGCCTGCAGGCCAAACTCTCTGGGGGCGCCCTGAGCTGGGAGGCTCGCCCGAAACGGACGGGGGAAGCGCCGAGCCCCTGCCACGGGATTGCTTCAGGACGACGCATTGGCCCAGCCAGCCCCACTCGGTCCCGGGAAGAGAGAAGCGGCTCTGGCACCTAGAAGCACGGAGCAAGGCACCCAACCCTCAGCTCCTGGAACGCGCTTCCCGGAGGGGGCCCTTTCACCTCCCCATTCCCCAAAAGCACAACGCCTTCTCTCAGAGGCGGAGGAAAATGCGCACACGCTGCCGGCTTGGGCCTCCACTTCAGGGACCGGCGGGTGCCGCCAGCACGTCTGGGGCGACAGCGGGCTTCGTGGTGTCAAGGTCGACACACGCCCGGGCCTGGCAACCGAAGGAGACAGCTCCACCCTGGATTCCGTGCAACACGGTGCTGCCGGGAAAACGTGCGCCCAGGGAAAGACGAGTGCGAAGAGAAGCGGGGAGGAGAGAGGAAGGGCGCGCTTCGTGAGGCACGAGCGCGCGGGCTGTGGGGCCGGCTTCTCCCGGGCCGGCGCCTCACCTCCTACACGGGGAAGCGGTTTGCTGACGCGCCGGGGGTTGGACCCCCTGAGGTCAAGCCCCCCGACCTCCCTGTGCGAAACAGGGCAGGGTGGAATGCCATCCCCGTCCACGTCCACACACACACGTCGCTCCACGGAGAAGGATGCCTTCTCAACGCTTAGCCCGGAAACCTCGAGTGTGCACCACAGCCTTACCTCCGAGAAGCAAGCCTGAAGCCGAGCTCCCTTCCGCGAGCAGGCCTCTTCCGCCCGAGAGAAAGCTTGGCCGCGACTGGGGTGGCGGAAGCCTCAGGGAGGCTGCGTGCCGGGCCTCAGGTCGGGCGCCGTCCTAGAAGGAGGCCCCCGACCTGGGCCTCAGCGAAGCCCTTCGCAAGGGCGTCGGGAGCGGCTCCTGCCACGACCGTTACGCGGGACCCACAGCAGAGCAAACACACTCGTTGTGAGGGCACGGGAGGCCTTCTGACAGCAGCGCCGCTTCCCTCAGCCGGGCGCCCGCCCTCAGTCGAACCCACCGGAGCCCGCGTTCGGAGTGCACCGAGCTGAACACCCGGCTCTCGGCGAGGTCGTGACGGCGACGCCGGCCTGCAGGCCAAACTCTCTGGGGGCGCCCTGAGCTGGGAGGCTCGCCCGAAACGGACGGGGGAAGCGCCGAGCCCCTGCCACGGGATTGCTTCAGGACGACGCATTGGCCCAGCCAGCCCCACTCCGTCCCGGGAAGAGAGAAGCGGCTCTGGCACCTAGAAGCACGGAGCAAGGCACCCAACCCTCAGCTCTTGGAACGCGGTTCCCGGAAAGGGCCCTTTCACCTCCCAATTCCCCGAAAGCACAACACCTTCTCTCAGAGGCGGAGGAAGACGCGCACACGCTGCCGGCTTGGGCCTCCACTCCAGGGACCGGCGGGTGCCGCCAGCACGTCAGGGACGACAGCGGGCTTCGCGGTGTCAAGGTCGACACACGCCCGGGCCTGGCAACCGAACGAGACAGTCCGCCATGGATTCCATGCAACACGTGCTGCCGGGAAAATGTCCGCCCAGGGAAAGATGAGTGCGAAGAGAGAAGCGGGGAGGAGAGAGGCAGGGCGCGCTTCGTGAGGCACGAGCTCGCGGCCTGTGGGGCCGGCCTCTCCCGGGCCGGCGCCTCACGTCCTATACGGGGAAGCGGTTTGCTGACGCGCCGGGGGTTGGACCCCCTGAGGTCAAGCCCTCCGACCTCCCTGTGCGAAACAGGGCAGGGTGGAATGCCATCCCCGTCCACGTCCACACACACGTCGCTCCACGGAGAAGGATGCCTTCTCAACGCTTAGCCCGGAAACCTCGAGTGAGCACCACAGCCTTACCTCCGAGAAGCAAGCCTGAAGCCGAGCTCCCTTCCGCGAGCAGGCCTCTTTCGCCAAGAGAGAAAGCTTGGCCACGGCGGGGGTGGCGGAAGCCTCAGGGAGGCTGCGTGCCGGGCCTCAGATCGGGGGCCGTCCTAGAAGGAGGCCCCCGACCTGGGCCTCAGCGAAGCCCTTCGCAAGGGCGTCGGGAGCGGCTCGTGCCACGACCGTGACACGGGACCCACAGCAGAGCAAACACACTCGTTGTGAGGGCACGGGAGGCCTTCTGACAGCAGCCCCGCTTCCCTCAGCCGGGCCCCCGCCCTCAGTCCAACCCACCGGAGCCTGTGTTCGGAGTGCACCGAGCTGAACACCCGGCTCTCGGCGAGGTCGTGACGGCGACGCCGGCCTGCAGGCCAAACTCTCTGGGGGCGCCCTGAGCTGGGAGGCTCGCCCGAAACGGACGGGGGAAGCGCCGAGCCCCTGCCACGGGATTGCTTCAGGACGACGCATTGGCCCAGCCAGCCCCACTCGGTCCCGGGAAGAGAGAAGCGGCTCTGGCACCTAGAAGCACGGAGCAAGGCACCCAACCCTCAGCTCCTGGAACGCGCTTCCCGGAGGGGGCCCTTTCACCTCCCCATTCCCCAAAAGCACAACGCCTTCTCTCAGAGGCGGAGGAAAATGCGCACACGCTGCCGGCTTGGGCCTCCACTTCAGGGACCGGCGGGTGCCGCCAGCACGTCTGGGGCGACAGCGGGCTTCGTGGTGTCAAGGTCGACACACGCCCGGGCCTGGCAACCGAAGGAGACAGCTCCACCCTGGATTCCGTGCAACACGGTGCTGCCGGGAAAACGTGCGCCCAGGGAAAGACGAGTGCGAAGAGAAGCGGGGAGGAGAGAGGAAGGGCGCGCTTCGTGAGGCACGAGCGCGCGGGCTGTGGGGCCGGCTTCTCCCGGGCCGGCGCCTCACCTCCTACACGGGGAAGCGGTTTGCTGACGCGCCGGGGGTTGGACCCCCTGAGGTCAAGCCCCCCGACCTCCCTGTGCGAAACAGGGCAGGGTGGAATGCCATCCCCGTCCACGTCCACACACACACGTCGCTCCACGGAGAAGGATGCCTTCTCAACGCTTAGCCCGGAAACCTCGAGTGTGCACCACAGCCTTACCTCCGAGAAGCAAGCCTGAAGCCGAGCTCCCTTCCGCGAGCAGGCCTCTTCCGCCCGAGAGAAAGCTTGGCCGCGACTGGGGTGGCGGAAGCCTCAGGGAGGCTGCGTGCCGGGCCTCAGGTCGGGCGCCGTCCTAGAAGGAGGCCCCCGACCTGGGCCTCAGCGAAGCCCTTCGCAAGGGCGTCGGGAGCGGCTCCTGCCACGACCGTTACGCGGGACCCACAGCAGAGCAAACACACTCGTTGTGAGGGCACGGGAGGCCTTCTGACAGCAGCGCCGCTTCCCTCAGCCGGGCGCCCGCCCTCAGTCGAACCCACCGGAGCCCGCGTTCGGAGTGCACCGAGCTGAACACCCGGCTCTCGGCGAGGTCGTGACGGCGACGCCGGCCTGCAGGCCAAACTCTCTGGGGGCGCCCTGAGCTGGGAGGCTCGCCCGAAACGGACGGGGGAAGCGCCGAGCCCCTGACACGGGATTGCTTCAGGACGACGCATTGGCCCAGCCAGCCCCACTCCGTCCCGGGAAGAGAGAAGCGGCTCTGGCACCTAGAAGCACGGAGCAAGGCACCCAACCCTCAGCTCTTGGAACGCGGTTCCCGGAAAGGGCCCTTTCACCTCCCAATTCCCCGAAAGCACAACACCTTCTCTCAGAGGCGGAGGAAGACGCGCACACGCTGCCGGCTTGGGCCTCCACTCCAGGGACCGGCGGGTGCCGCCAGCACGTCAGGGACGACAGCGGGCTTCGCGGTGTCAAGGTCGACACACGCCCGGGCCTGGCAACCGAACGAGACAGCTCCGCCATGGATTCCATGCAACACGTGCTGCCGGGAAAATGTCCGCCCAGGGAAAGATGAGTGCGAAGAGAGAAGCGGGGAGGAGAGAGGCAGGGCGCGCTTCGTGAGGCACGAGCTCGCGGCCTGTGGGGCCGGCCTCTCCCGGGCCGGCGCCTCACGTCCTATACGGGGAAGCGGTTTGCTGACGCGCCGGGGGTTGGACCCCCTGAGGTCAAGCCCCCCGACCTCCCTGTGCGAAACAGGGCAGGGTGGAATGCCATCCCCGTCCACGTCCACACACACGTCGCTCCACGGAGAAGGATGCCTTCTCAACGCTTAGCCCGGAAACCTCGAGTGAGCACCACAGCCTTACCTCCGAGAAGCAAGCCTGAAGCCGAGCTCCCTTCCGCGAGCAGGCCTCTTTCGCCAAGAGAGAAAGCTTGGCCACGGCGGGGGTGGCGGAAGCCTCAGGGAGGCTGCGTGCCGGGCCTCAGATCGGGGGCCGTCCTAGAAGGAGGCCCCCGACCTGGGCCTCAGCGAAGCCCTTCGCAAGGGCGTCGGGAGCGGCTCGTGCCACGACCGTGACACGGGACCCACAGCAGAGCAAACACACTCGTTGTGAGGGCACGGGAGGCCTTCTGACAGCAGCCCCGCTTCCCTCAGCCGGGCGCCCGCCCTCAGTCGAACCCACCGGAGCCTGCGTTCGTAGTGCACCGCGCTGAACACCCGGCTCTCGGCGAGGTCGTGACGGCGACGCCGGCCTGCCGGCCAAACTCTCTGGGGGCGCCCTGAGCTGGGAGGCTTGCCCGAAACGGACGGGGGAAGCGCCGAGCCCCTGCCACGGGATTGCTTCAGGACGACGCATTGGCCCAGCCAGCCCCACTCCGTCCCGGGAAGAGAGAAGCGGCTCTGGCACCTAGAAGCACGGAGCAAGGCACCCAACCCTCAGCTCTTGGAACGCGCTTCCCGGAGGGGGCCCTTTCACCTCCCCATTCCCCAAAAGCACAACACCTTCTCTCAGAGGCGGAGGAAGATGCGCACACGCTGCCGGCTTCGGCCCCAATCCAGGGACCGGCGGGTGCCGCCAGCACGTCCGGGGCAACAGCGGGCTTCGTGGTGTCAAGGTCGACACACGCCCGGGCCTGGCAACCGAAGGAGACAGCTCCGCCCTGGATTCCGTGCAACACGGTGCTGCCGGGAAAACGTCCGCCCAGGGAAAGATGAGTGCGAAGAGAGAAGCGGGGAGGAGAGAGGAAGGGCGCGCTTCGTGAGGCACGAGCTCGCGGGCTGTGGCCGGCCTCTCCCGGGCCGGCGCCTCACGTCCTACACGGGGAAGCGGTTTGCTGACGCGCCGGGGGTTGGACCCCCTGAGGTCAAGCCCCCCGACCTCCCTGTGCGAAACAGGGCAGGGTGGAATGCCATCCCCGTCCACGTCCACACACACACGTCGCTCCACGGAGAAGGATGCCTTCTCAACGCTTAGCCCGGAAACCTCGAGTGAGCACCACAGCCTTACCTCTGAGAAGCAAGCCTGAAGCCGAGCTCCCTTCCGCGAGCAGGCCTCTTTCGCCCGAGAGAAAGCTTGGCCGCGGCGGGGGTGGCGGAAGCCTCAGGGAGGCTGCGTGCCGGGCCTCAGGTCGGGCGCCGTCCTAGAAGGAGGCCCCTGACCTGGGCCTCAGCGAAGCCCTTTGCAAGGGCGTCGGGAGCGGCTTCTGCCACGACCGTGACGCGGGACCCACAGCAGAGCAAACACACTCGTTGTGAGGGCACGGGAGGCCTTCTGACAGCAGCCCCGCTTCCCTCAGCCGGGCGCCCGCCCTCAGTCGAACCCACCTGAGCCTGCGTTCGGAGTGCACCGAGCTGAACACCCGGCTCTCGGTGAGGACGTGAAGGCGACGCCGGCCTTCTGGCCAAACTCTCTGGGGGCGCCCTGAGCTGGGAGGCTCGCCCGAAACGGACGGGGAAGCGCCGAGCCCCTGCCACTGGATTGCTTCAGGACGACGCATTGGCCCAGCCAGCCCCACTCCGTCCCGGGAAGAGAGAAGCGGCTCTGGCACCTAGAAGCACGGAGCAAGGCACCCAACCCTCAGCTCCTGGAACGCGCTTCCCGGAGGGGGCCCTTTCACCTCCCCATTCCCCAAAAGCACAACGCCTTCTCTCAGAGGCAGAGGAAGACGCGCACACGCTGCCGGCTTGGGCCTCCACTTCAGGGACCGGCGGGTGCCGCCAGCACGTCCGGGGCGCCAGCGGGCTTCGCGGTGTCAAGGTCGACACACGCCCGGGCCTGGCAACCGAAGGAGACAGCTCCGCCCTGGATGCCGTGCAACACGGTGCTGCCGGAAAACGTCCGCCCAGGGAAAGATGAGTGCGAAGAGAGAAGCGGTGAGGAGAGAGGAAGGGCGCGCTTCGTGAGGCACGACCTCGCGGGCTGTGGGACCGGCCTCTCCCGGGCCGGCGCCTCACGTCCTACACGGGGAAGCGGTTTGCTGACGCCCCGGGGGTTGGACCCCCTGAGGTCAAGCCCCCCGACCTCCCTGTGCGAAACAAGGCAGGGTGGAATGCCATCCCCTTCCACGTCCACACACACGTCGCTCCACGGAGAAGGATGCCTTCTCAACGCTTAGCCCGTATACCTCGAGTGAGCACCACAGCCTTACCTCCGAGAAGCAAGCCTGAAGCCGAGCTCCCTTCCGCGAGCAGGCCTCTTTTGCCCGAGAGAAAGCTTGGCCGCGGCGGGGGTGGCGGAAGCCTCAGGGAGGCTGCGTGCCGGGCCTCAGGTCGGGGGCCGTCCTAGAAGGAGGCCCCCGACCTGGGCCTCAGCGAAACCCTTCGCAAGGGCGTCGGGAGCGGCTCGTGCCACGACCGTGACGCGGGACCCACAGCAGAGCAAACACACTCGTTTTGAGGGCACGGGAGGCCTTCTGACAGCAGCCCCGCTTCCCTCAGCCGGGCCCCCGCCCTCAGTCCAACCCACCGGAGCCTGTGTTCGGAGTGCACCGAGCTGAACACCCGGCTCTCGGCGAGGTCGTGACGGCGACGCCGGCCTGCAGGCCAAACTCTCTGGGGGCGCCCTGAGCTGGGAGGCTCGCCCGAAACGGACGGGGGAAGCGCCGAGCCCCTGCCACGGGATTGCTTCAGGACGACGCATTGGCCCAGCCAGCCCCACTCGGTCCCGGGAAGAGAGAAGCGGCTCTGGGACCTAGAAGCACGGAGCAAGGCACCTAACCCTCAGCTCCTGGAACGCGCTTCCCGGAGGGGGCCCTTTCACCTCCCCATTCCCCAAAAGCACAACGCCTTCTCTCAGAGGCGGAGGAAAATGCGCACACGCTGCCGGCTTGGGCCTCAACTTCAGGGACCGGCGGGTGCCGCCAGCACGTCTGGGGCGACAGCGGGCTTCGTGGTGTCAAGGTCGACACACGCCCGGGCCTGGCAACCGAAGGAGACAGCTCCACCCTGGATTCCGTGCAACACGGTGCTGCCGGGAAAACGTGCGCCCAGGGAAAGACGAGTGCGAAGAGAAGCGGGGAGGAGAGAGGAAGGGCGCGCTTCGTGAGGCACGAGCGCGCGGGCTGTGGGGCCGGCTTCTCCCGGGCCGGCGCCTCACCTCCTACACGGGGAAGCGGTTTGCTGACGCGCCGGGGGTTGGACCCCCTGAGGTCAAGCCCCCCGACCTCCCTGTGCGAAACAGGGCAGGGTGGAATGCCATCCCCGTCCACGTCCACACACACACGTCGCTCCACGGAGAAGGATGCCTTCTCAACGCTTAGCCCGGAAACCTCGAGTGTGCACCACAGCCTTACCTCCGAGAAGCAAGCCTGAAGCCGAGCTCCCTTCCGCGAGCAGGCCTCTTCCGCCCGAGAGAAAGCTTGGCCGCGACTGGGGTGGCGGAAGCCTCAGGGAGGCTGCGTGCCGGGCCTCAGGTCGGGCGCCGTCCTAGAAGGAGGCCCCCGACCTGGGCCTCAGCGAAGCCCTTCGCAAGGGCGTCGGGAGCGGCTCCTGCCACGACCGTGACGCGGGACCCACAGCAGAGCAAACACACTCGTTGTGAGGGCACGGGAGGCCTTCTGACAGCAGCCCCCCTTCCCTCAGCTGGGCGCCCGCCCTCAGTCGAACCCACCGGAGCCTGCGTTCGGAGTGCACCGAGCTGAAGACCCGGCTCTCGGCGAGGTCGTGACGGCGACGCCGGCCTGCAGGCCAAACTCTCTGGGGGCGCCCTGAGCTGGGAGGCTCGCCCGAAACGGACGGGGGAAGCGCCGAGCCCCTGCCACGGGATTGCTTCAGGACGACGCATTGGCCCAGCCAGCCCCACTCCGTCCCGGGAAGAGAGAAGCGGCTCTGGCACCTAGAAGCACGGAGCAAGGCACCCAACCCTCAGCGCTTGGAACGCGGTTCCCGGAAAGGGCCCTTTCACCTCCCAATTCCCCGAAAGCACAACACCTTCTCTCAGAGGCGGAGGAAGACGCGCACACGCTGCCGGCTTGGGCCTCCACTCCAGGGATCGGCGGGTGCCGCCAGCACGTCAGGGACGACAGCGGGCTTCGCGGTGTCAAGGTCGACACACACCCAGGCCTGGCAACCGAACGAGACAGCTCCGCCATGGATTCCGTGCAACACGTGCTGCCGGGAAAATGTCCGCCCAGGGAAAGATGAGTGCGAAGAGAGAAGCGGGGAGGAGAGAGGCAGGGCGCGCTTCGTGAGGCACGAGCTCGCGGCCTGTGGGGCCGGCCTCTCCCGGGCCGGCGCCTCACGTCCTATACGGGGAAGCGGTTTGCTGACGCGCCGGGGGTTGGACCCCCTGAGGTCAAGCCCCCCGACCTCCCTGTGCGAAACAGGGCAGGGTGGAATGCCATCCCCGTCCACGTCCACACACACGTCGCTCCACGGAGAAGGATGCCTTCTCAACGCTTAGCCCGGAAACCTCGAGTGAGCACCACAGCCTTACCTCCGAGAAGCAAGCCTGAAGCCGAGCTCCCTTCCGCGAGCAGGCCTCTTTCGCCAAGAGAGAAAGCTTGGCCACGGCGGGGGTGGCGTCAGCCTCAGGGAGGCTGCGTGCCGGGCCTCAGATCGGGGGCCGTCCTAGAAGGAGGCCCCCGACCTGGGCCTCAGCGAAGCCCTTCGCAAGGGCGTCGGGAGCGGCTCCTGCCACGACCGTGACGCGGGACCCACAGCAGAGCAAACACACTCGTTGTGAGGGCACGGGAGGCCTTCTGACAGCAGCCCCGCTTCCCTCAGCCGGGCGCCCGCCCTCAGTCGAACCCACCGGAGCCTGCGTTCGTAGTGCACCGCGCTGAACACCCGGCTCTCGGCGAGGTCGAGACGGCGACGCCGGCCTGCCGGCCAAACTCTCTGGGGGCGCCCTGAGCTGGGAGGCTTGCCCGAAACGGACGGGGGAAGCGCCGAGCCCCTGCCACGGGATTGCTTCAGGACGACGCATTGGCCCAGCCAGCCCCACTCCGTCCCGGGAAGAGAGAAGCGGCTCTGGCACCTAGAAGCACGGAGCAAGGCACCCAACCCTCAGCTCTTGGAACGCGCTTCCCGGAGGGGGCCCTTTCACCTCCCCATTCCCCGAAAGCACAACGCCTTCTCTCAGAGGCGGAGGAAGATGCGCACACGCTGCCGGCTTCGGCCCCAATCCAGGGACCGGCGGGTGCCGCCAGCACGTCCGGGGCAACAGCGGGCTTCGTGGTGTCAAGGTCGACACACGCCCGGGCCTGGCAACCGAAGGAGACAGCTCCGCCCTGGATTCCGTGCAACACGGTGCTGCCGGGAAAACGTCCGCCCAGGGAAAGATGAGTGCGAAGAGAGAAGCGGGGAGGAGAGAGGAAGGGCGCGCTTCGTGAGGCACAAGCTCACGGGCTGTGGCCGGCCTCTCCCGGGCCGGCGCCTCACGTCCTACACGGGGAAGCGGTTTGCTGACGCGCCGGGGGTTGGACCCCCTGAGGTCAAGCCCCCCGACCTCCCTGTGCGAAACAGGGCAGAGTGGAATGCCATCCCCGTCCACGTCCACACACACGTCGCTCCACGGAGAAGGATGCCTTCTCAACGCTTAGCCCGGAAACCTCGAGTGAGCACCACAGCCTTACCTCCGAGAAGCAAGCCTGAAGCCGAGCTCCCTTCCGCGAGGAGGCCTCTTTCGCCAAGAGAGAAAGCTTGGCCGTGGCGGGGGTGGCGGAAGCCTCAGGGAGGCTGCGTGCCGGGCCTCAGGTCGGGGGCCGTCCTAGAAGGAGGCCCCCGACCTGGGCCTCAGCGAAGCCCTTCGCAAGGGCGTCGGGAGCGGCTCGTGCCACGACCGTGACGCGGGACCCACAGCAGTGCAAACACACTCGTTGTGAGGGCACGGGAGGCCTTCTGACAGCAGCCCCGCTTCAATCAGCCGGGCGCCCGCCCTCAGTCGAACCCACCGGAGCCTGCGTTCGTAGTGCACCGCGCTGAACACCCGGCTCTCGGCGAGGTCGTGACGGCGACGCCGGCCTGCCGGCCAAACTCTCTGGGGGCGCCCTGAGCTGGGAGGCTTGCCCGAAACGGACGGGGGAAGCGCCGAGCCCCTGCCACGGGATTGCTTCAGGACGACGCATTGGCCCAGCCAGCCCCACTCCGTCCCGGGAAGAGAGAAGCGGCTCTGGCACCTAGAAGCACGGAGCAAGGCACCCAACCCTCAGCTCTTGGAACGCGCTTCCCGGAGGGGGCCTTTTCACCTCCCCATTCCCCAAAAGCACAACACCTTCTCTCAGAGGCGGAGGAAGATGCGCACACGCTGCCGGCTTCGGCCCCAATCCAGGGACCGGCGGGTGCCGCCAGCACGTCCGGGGCAACAGCGGGCTTCGTGGTGTCAAGGTCGACACACGCCCGGGCCTGGCAACCGAAGGAGACAGCTCCGCCCTGGATTCCGTGCAACACGGTGCTGCCGGGAAAACGTCCGCCCAGGGAAAGATGAGTGCGAAGAGAGAAGCGGGGAGGAGAGAGGAAGGGCGCGCTTCGTGAGGCACGAGCTCGCGGGCTGTGGCCGGCCTCTCCCGGGCCGGCGCCTCACGTCCTACACGGGGAAGCGGTTTGCTGACGCGCCGGGGGTTGGACCCCCTGAGGTCAAGCCCCCCGACCTCCCTGTGCGAAACAGGGCAGGGTGGAATGCCATCCCCGTCCACGTCCACACACACGTCGCTCCACGGAGAAGGATGCCTTGTCAACGCTTAGCCCGGAAACCTCGAGTGAGCACCACAGCCTTACCTCCGAGAAGCAAGCCTGAAGCCGAGCTCCCTTCCGCGAGCAGGCCTCTTTCGCCAAGAGAGAAAGCTTGGCCGCGGCGGGGGTGGCGGAAGCCTCAGGGAGGCTGCGTGCCGGGCCTCAGGTCGGGGGCCGTCCTAGAAGGAGGCCCCCGACCTGGGCCTCAGCGAAGCCCTTCGCAAGGGCGTCGGGAGCGGCTCCTGCCACGACCGTGACGCGGGACCCACAGCCGAGCAAATACACTCGTTGTGAGGGCACGGGAGGCCTTCTGACAGCAGCCCCGCTTCCCTCAGCCGGGCGCCCGCCCTCAGTCGAACCCACCGGAGCCTGCTTTCGGAGTGCACCGAGCTGAACACCCGGCTCTCGGCGAGGTCGTGACGGCGACGCCGGCCTGCAGGCCAAACTCTCTGGGGGCGCCCTGAGCTGGGAGGCTCGCCCGAAACGGACGGGGGAAGCGCCGAGCCCCTGCCACGGGATTGCTTCAGGACGACGCATTGGGCCAGCCAGCCCCACTCCGTCCCGGGAAGAGAGAAGCGGCTCTGGCACCTAGAAGCACGGAGCAAGGCACCCAACCCTCAGCTCTTGGAACGCGCTTCCCGGCGGGGGCCTTTTCACCTCCCAATTCCCCGAAAGCACAACTCCTTCTCTCAGAGGCGGAGGAAGATGCGCACACGCTGCCGGCTTCGGCCTCCAATCCAGGGACCGGCGGGTGCCGCCAGCACGTCCGGGGCAACAGCGGGCTTCGTGGTGTCAAGGTCGACACACGCCCGGGCCTGGCAACCGAAGGAGACAGCTCCGCCCTGGATTCCGTGCAACACGGTGCTGCCGGGAAAACGTCCGCCCAGGGAAAGATGAGTGCGAAGAGAGAAGCGGGGAGGAGAGAGGAAGGGCGCGCTTCGTGAGGCACGAGCGCCCGGGCTGTGTGGCCGGTGTCTCCCGGGCCGGCGCATCACGTCCTACACGGGGAAGCGGTTTGCTGATGCGCCGGGGGTTGGACACCCTGCGGTCAAGCCCCCCGACCTCCCTGTGCGAAACAGGGCAGGGTGGAATGCCATCCCCGTCCACGTCCACACACACACGTCGCTCCACGGAGAAGGATGCCTTCTCAACGCTTAGCACGGAAACCTCGAGTGAGCACCACAGCCTTACCTCCGAGAAGCAAGCCTGAAGCCGAGCTCCCTTCCGCGAGCAGGCCTTTTCGCCCGAGAGAAAGCTTGGCTGCGGCGGGGGTGGCGGAAGCCTCAGGGAGGCTGCGTGCCGGGCCTCAGGTCGGGGGCCGTCCTAGAAGAAGGCCCCGACCTGGGCCTCAGCGAAGCCCTTTGCAAGGGCGTCGGGAGCGGCTCCTGCCACGACCGTTACGCGGGACCCACAGCAGAGCAAACACACTCCTTGTGAGGGCACGGGAGGCCTTCTGACAGCAGCCCCGCTTCCATCAGCCGGGCGCCCGCCGTCAGTCGAACCCACCGGAGCCTGCGTTCGTAGTGCACCGCGCTGAACACCCGGCTCTCGGCGAGGTCGTGACGGCGACGCCGGCCTGCCGGCCAAACTCTCTGGGGGCGCCCTGAGCTGGGAGGCTTGCCCGAAACGGACGGGGGAAGCGCCGAGCCCCTGCCACGGGATTGCTTCAGGACGACGCATTGGCCCAGCCAGCCCCACTCCGTCCCGGGAAGAGAGAAGCGGCTCTGGCACCTAGAAGCACGGAGCAAGGCACCCAACCCTCAGCTCTTGGAACGCGCTTCCCGGAGGGGGCCCTTTCACCTCCCCATTCCCCAAAAGCACAACACCTTCTCTCAGAGGCGGAGGAAGATGCGCACACGCTGCCGGCTTCGGCCCCAATCCAGGGACCGGCGGGTGCCGCCAGCACGTCCGGGGCAACAGCGGGCTTCGTGGTGTCAAGGTCGACACACGCCCGGGCCTGGCAACCGAAGGAGACAGCTCCGCCCTGGATTCCGTGCAACACGGTGCTGCCGGGAAAACGTCCGCCCAGGGAAAGATGAGTGCGAAGAGAGAAGCGGGGAGGAGAGAGGAAGGGCGCGCTTCGTGAGGCACGAGCTCGCGGGCTGTGGCCGGCCTCTCCCGGGCCGGCGCCTCACGTCCTACACGGGGAAGCGGTTTGCTGACGCGCCGGGGGTTGGACCCCCTGAGGTCAAGCCCCCCGACCTCCCTGTGCGAAACAGGGCAGGGTGGAATGCCATCCCCGTCCACGTCCACACACACACGTCGCTCCACGGAGAAGGATGCCTTCTCAACGCTTAGCCCGGAAACCTCGAGTGAGCACCACAGCCTTACCTCCGAGAAGCAAGCCTGAAGCCGAGCTCCCTTCCGCGAGCAGGCCTCTTTCGCCCGAGAGAAAGCTTGGCCGCGGCGGGGGTGGCGGAAGCCTCAGGGAGGCTGCGTGCCGGGCCTCAGGTCGGGCGCCGTCCTAGAAGGAGGCCCCTGACCTGGGCCTCAGCGAAGCCCTTTGCAAGGGCGTCGGGAGCGGCTTCTGCCACGACCGTGACGCGGGACCCACAGCAGAGCAAACACACTCGTTGTGAGGGCACGGGAGGCCTTCTGACAGCAGCCCCGCTTCCCTCAGCCGGGCGCCCGCCCTCAGTCGAACCCACCTGAGCCTGCGTTCGGAGTGCACCGAGCTGAACACCCGGCTCTCGGTGAGGACGTGAAGGCGACGCCGGCCTTCTGGCCAAACTCTCTGGGGGCGCCCTGAGCTGGGAGGCTCGCCCGAAACGGACGGGGAAGCGCCGAGCCCCTGCCACTGGATTGCTTCAGGACGACGCATTGGCCCAGCCAGCCCCACTCCGTCCCGGGAAGAGAGAAGCGGCTCTGGCACCTAGAAGCACGGAGCAAGGCACCCAACCCTCAGCTCCTGGAACGCGCTTCCCGGAGGGGGCCCTTTCACCTCCCCATTCCCCAAAAGCACAACGCCTTCTCTCAGAGGCAGAGGAAGACGCGCACACGCTGCCGGCTTGGGCCTCCACTTCAGGGACCGGCGGGTGCCGCCAGCACGTCCGGGGCGCCAGCGGGCTTCGCGGTGTCAAGGTCGACACACGCCCGGGCCTGGCAACCGAAGGAGACAGCTCCGCCCTGGATGCCGTGCAACACGGTGCTGCCGGAAAACGTCCGCCCAGGGAAAGATGAGTGCGAAGAGAGAAGCGGTGAGGAGAGAGGAAGGGCGCGCTTCGTGAGGCACGACCTCGCGGGCTGTGGGGCCGGCCTCTCCCGGGCCGGCGCCTCACGTCCTACACGGGGAAGCGGTTTGCTGACGCCCCGGGGGTTGGACCCCCTGAGGTCAAGCCCCCCGACCTCCCTGTGCGAAACAAGGCAGGGTGGAATGCCATCCCCTTCCACGTCCACACACACGTCGCTCCACGGAGAAGGATGCCTTCTCAACGCTTAGCCCGTATACCTCGAGTGAGCACCACAGCCTTACCTCCGAGAAGCAAGCCTGAAGCCGAGCTCCCTTCCGCGAGCAGGCCTCTTTTGCCCGAGAGAAAGCTTGGCCGCGGCGGGGGTGGCGGAAGCCTCAGGGAGGCTGCGTGCCGGGCCTCAGGTCGGGGGCCGTCCTAGAAGGAGGCCCCGACCTGGGCCTCAGCGAAACCCTTCGCAAGGGCGTCGGGAGCGGCTCGTGCCACGACCGTGACGCGGGACCCACAGCAGAGCAAACACACTCGTTTTGAGGGCACGGGAGGCCTTCTGACAGCAGCCCCGCTTCCCTCAGCCGGGCCCCCGCCCTCAGTCCAACCCACCGGAGCCTGTGTTCGGAGTGCACCGAGCTGAACACCCGGCTCTCGGCGAGGTCGTGACGGCGACGCCGGCCTGCAGGCCAAACTCTCTGGGGGCGCCCTGAGCTGGGAGGCTCGCCCGAAACGGACGGGGGAAGCGCCGAGCCCCTGCCACGGGATTGCTTCAGGACGACGCATTGGCCCAGCCAGCCCCACTCGGTCCCGGGAAGAGAGAAGCGGCTCTGGCACCTAGAAGCACGGAGCAAGGCACCTAACCCTCAGCTCCTGGAACGCGCTTCCCGGAGGGGGCCCTTTCACCTCCCCATTCCCCAAAAGCACAACGCCTTCTCTCAGAGGCGGAGGAAAATGCGCACACGCTGCCGGCTTGGGCCTCCACTTCAGGGACCGGCGGGTGCCGCCAGCACGTCTGGGGCGACAGCGGGCTTCGTGGTGTCAAGGTCGACACACGCCCGGGCCTGGCAACCGAAGGAGACAGCTCCACCCTGGATTCCGTGCAACACGGTGCTGCCGGGAAAACGTGCGCCCAGGGAAAGACGAGTGCGAAGAGAAGCGGGGAGGAGAGAGGAAGGGCGCGCTTCGTGAGGCACGAGCGCACGGGCTGTGGGGCCGGCTTCTCCCGGGCCGGCGCCTCACCTCCTACACGGGGAAGCGGTTTGCTGATGCGCCGGGGGTTGGACCCCCTGAGGTCAAGCCCCCCGACCTCCCTGTGCGAAACAGGGCAGGGTGGAATGCCATCCCCGTCCACGTCCACACACACACGTCGCTCCACGGAGAAGGATGCCTTCTCAACGCTTAGCCCGGAAACCTCGAGTGTGCACCACAGCCTTACCTCCGAGAAGCAAGCCTGAAGCCGAGCTCCCTTCCGCGAGCAGGCCTCTTCCGCCCGAGAGAAAGCTTGGCCGCGACTGGGGTGGCGGAAGCCTCAGGGAGGCTGCGTGCCGGGCCTCAAGTCGGGCGCCGTCCTAGAAGGAGGCCCCCGACCTGGGCCTCAGCGAAGCCCTTCGCAAGGGCGTCGGGAGCGGCTCCTGCCACGACCGTTACGCGGGACCCACAGCAGAGCAAACACACTCGTTGTGAGGGCACGGGAGGCCTTCTGACAGCAGCCCCCCTTCCCTCAGCTGGGCGCCCGCCCTCAGTCGAACCCACCGGAGCCTGCGTTCGGAGTGCACCGAGCTGAAGACCCGGCTCTCGGCGAGGTCGTGACGGCGACGCCGGCCTGCAGGCCAAACTCTCTGGGGGCGCCCTGAGCTGGGAGGCTCGCCCGAAACGGACGGGGGAAGCGCCGAGCCCCTGCCACGGGATTGCTTCAGGACGACGCATTGGCCCAGCCAGCCCCACTCCGTCCCGGGAAGAGAGAAGCGGCTCTGGCACCTAGAAGCACGGAGCAAGGCACCCAACCCTCAGCGCTTGGAACGCGGTTCCCGGAAAGGGCCCTTTCACCTCCCAATTCCCCGAAAGCACAACACCTTCTCTCAGAGGCGGAGGAAGACGCGCACACGCTGCCGGCTTGGGCCTCCACTCCAGGGATCGGCGGGTGCCGCCAGCACGTCAGGGACGACAGCGGGCTTCGCGGTGTCAAGGTCGACACACGCCCAGGCCTGGCAACCGAACGAGACAGCTCCGCCATGGATTCCGTGCAACACGTGCTGCCGGGAAAATGTCCGCCCAGGGAAAGATGAGTGCGAAGAGAGAAGCGGGGAGGAGAGAGGCAGGGCGCGCTTCGTGAGGCACGAGCTCGCGGCCTGTGGGGCCGGCCTCTCCCGGGCCGGCGCCTCACGTCCTATACGGGGAAGCGGTTTGCTGACGCGCCGGGGGTTGGACCCCCTGAGGTCAAGCCCCCCGACCTCCCTGTGCGAAACAGGGCAGGGTGGAATGCCATCCCCGTCCACGTCCACACACACGTCGCTCCACGGAGAAGGATGCCTTCTCAACGCTTAGCCCGGAAACCTCGAGTGAGCACCACAGCCTTACCTCCGAGAAGCAAGCCTGAAGCCGAGCTCCCTTCCGCGAGCAGGCCTCTTTCGCCAAGAGAGAAAGCTTGGCCACGGCGGGGGTGGCGGAAGCCTCAGGGAGGCTGCGTGCCGGGCCTCAGGTCGGGGGCCGTCCTAGAAGGAGGCCCCCGACCTGGGCCTCAGCGAAACCCTTCGCAAGGGCGTCGGGAGCGGCTCGTGCCACGACCGTGACGCGGGACCCACAGCAGAGCAAACACACTCGTTTTGAGGGCACGGGAGGCCTTCTGACAGCAGCCCCGCTTCCCTCAGCCGGGCCCCCGCCCTCAGTCCAACCCACCGGAGCCTGTGTTCGGAGTGCACCGAGCTGAACACCCGGCTCTCGGCGAGGTCGTGACGGCGACGCCGGCCTGCAGGCCAAACTCTCTGGGGGCGCCCTGAGCTGGGAGGCTCGCCCGAAACGGACGGGGGAAGCGCCGAGCCCCTGCCACGGGATTGCTTCAGGACGACGCATTGGCCCAGCCAGCCCCACTCGGTCCCGGGAAGAGAGAAGCGGCTCTGGCACCTAGAAGCACGGAGCAAGGCACCCAACCCTCAGCTCCTGGAACGCGCTTCCCGGAGGGGGCCCTTTCACCTCCCCATTCCCCAAAAGCACAACGCCTTCTCTCAGAGGCGGAGGAAAATGCGCACACGCTGCCGGCTTGGGCCTCCACTTCAGGGACCGGCGGGTGCCGCCAGCACGTCTGGGGCGACAGCGGGCTTCGTGGTGTCAAGGTCGACACACGCCCGGGCCTGGCAACCGAAGGAGACAGCTCCACCCTGGATTCCGTGCAACACGGTGCTGCCGGGAAAACGTGCGCCCAGGGAAAGACGAGTGCGAAGAGAAGCGGGGAGGAGAGAGGAAGGGCGCGCTTCGTGAGGCACGAGCGCGCGGGCTGTGGGGCCGGCTTCTCCCGGGCCGGCGCCTCACCTCCTACACGGGGAAGCGGTTTGCTGACGCGCCGGGGGTTGGACCCCCTGAGGTCAAGCCCCCCGACCTCCCTGTGCGAAACAGGGCAGTGTGGAATGCCATCCCCGTCCACGTCCACACACACACGTCGCTCCACGGAGAAGGATGCCTTCTCAACGCTTAGCCCGGAAACCTCGAGTGAGCACCACAGCCTTACCTCCGAGAAGCAAGCCTGAAGCCGAGCTCCCTTCCGCGAGCAGGCCTCTTTCGCCCGAGAGAAAGCTTGGCCGCGGCGGGGGTGGCGGAAGCCTCAGGGAGGCTGCGTGCCGGGCCTCAGGTCGGGCGCCGTCCTAGAAGGAGGCCCCTGACCTGGGCCTCAGCGAAGCCCTTTGCAAGGGCGTCGGGAGCGGCTTCTGCCACGACCGTGACGCGGGACCCACAGCAGAGCAAACACACTCGTTGTGAGGGCACGGGAGGCCTTCTGACAGCAGCCCCGCTTCCCTCAGCCGGGCGCCCGCCCTCAGTCGAACCCACCTGAGCCTGCGTTCGGAGTGCACCGAGCTGAACACCCGGCTCTCGGTGAGGACGTGAAGGCGACGCCGGCCTTCTGGCCAAACTCTCTGGGGGCGCCCTGAGCTGGGAGGCTCGCCCGAAACGGACGGGGAAGCGCCGAGCCCCTGCCACTGGATTGCTTCAGGACGACGCATTGGCCCAGCCAGCCCCACTCCGTCCCGGGAAGAGAGAAGCGGCTCTGGCACCTAGAAGCACGGAGCAAGGCACCCAACCCTCAGCTCCTGGAACGCGCTTCCCGGAGGGGGCCCTTTCACCTCCCCATTCCCCAAAAGCACAACGCCTTCTCTCAGAGGCAGAGGAAGACGCGCACACGCTGCCGGCTTGGGCCTCCACTTCAGGGACCGGCGGGTGCCGCCAGCACGTCCGGGGCGCCAGCGGGCTTCGCGGTGTCAAGGTCGACACACGCCCGGGCCTGGCAACCGAAGGAGACAGCTCCGCCCTGGATGCCGTGCAACACGGTGCTGCCGGAAAACGTCCGCCCAGGGAAAGATGAGTGCGAAGAGAGAAGCGGTGAGGAGAGAGGAAGGGCGCGCTTCGTGAGGCACGACCTCGCGGGCTGTGGGGCCGGCCTCTCCCGGGCCGGTGCCTCACGTCCTACACGGGGAAGCGGTTTGCTGACGCCCCGGGGGTTGGACCCCCTGAGGTCAAGCCCCCCGACCTCCCTGTGCGAAACAGGGCAGGGTGGAATGCCATCCCCGTCCACGTCCACACACACACGTCGCTCCACGGAGAAGGATGCCTTCTCAACGCTTAGCCCGGAAACCTCGAGTGTGCACCACAGCCTTACCTCCGAGAAGCAAGCCTGAAGCCGAGCTCCCTTCCGCGAGCAGGCCTCTTCCGCCCGAGAGAAAGCTTGGCCGCGACTGGGGTGGCGGAAGCCTCAGGGAGGCTGCGTGCCGGGCCTCAAGTCGGGCGCCGTCCTAGAAGGAGGCCCCCGACCTGGGCCTCAGCGAAGCCCTTCGCAAGGGCGTCGGGAGCGGCTCCTGCCACGACCGTTACGCGGGACCCACAGCAGAGCAAACACACTCGTTGTGAGGGCACGGGAGGCCTTCTGACAGCAGCCCCCCTTCCCTCAGCTGGGCGCCCGCCCTCAGTCGAACCCACCGGAGCCTGCGTTCGGAGTGCACCGAGCTGAAGACCCGGCTCTCGGCGAGGTCGTGACGGCGACGCCGGCCTGCAGGCCAAACTCTCTGGGGGCGCCCTGAGCTGGGAGGCTCGCCCGAAACGGACGGGGGAAGCGCCGAGCCCCTGCCACGGGATTGCTTCAGGACGACGCATTGGCCCAGCCAGCCCCACTCCGTCCCGGGAAGAGAGAAGCGGCTCTGGCACCTAGAAGCACGGAGCAAGGCACCCAACCCTCAGCGCTTGGAACGCGGTTCCCGGAAAGGGCCCTTTCACCTCCCAATTCCCCGAAAGCACAACACCTTCTCTCAGAGGCGGAGGAAGACGCGCACACGCTGCCGGCTTGGGCCTCCACTCCAGGGATCGGCGGGTGCCGCCAGCACGTCAGGGACGACAGCGGGCTTCGCGGTGTCAAGGTCGACACACGCCCAGGCCTGGCAACCGAACGAGACAGCTCCGCCATGGATTCCGTGCAACACGTGCTGCCGGGAAAATGTCCGCCCAGGGAAAGATGAGTGCGAAGAGAGAAGCGGGGAGGAGAGAGGCAGGGCGCGCTTCGTGAGGCACGAGCTCGCGGCCTGTGGGGCCGGCCTCTCCCGGGCCGGCGCCTCACGTCCTATACGGGGAAGCGGTTTGCTGACGCGCCGGGGGTTGGACCCCCTGAGGTCAAGCCCCCCGACCTCCCTGTGCGAAACAGGGCAGGGTGGAATGCCATCCCCGTCCACGTCCACACACACGTCGCTCCACGGAGAAGGATGCCTTCTCAACGCTTAGCCCGGAAACCTCGAGTGAGCACCACAGCCTTACCTCCGAGAAGCAAGCCTGAAGCCGAGCTCCCTTCCGCGAGCAGGCCTCTTTCGCCAAGAGAGAAAGCTTGGCCACGGCGGGGGTGGCGGAAGCCTCAGGGAGGCTGCGTGCCGGGCCTCAGGTCGGGGGCCGTCCTAGAAGGAGGCCCCCGACCTGGGCCTCAGCGAAACCCTTCGCAAGGGCGTCGGGAGCGGCTCGTGCCACGACCGTGACGCGGGACCCACAGCAGAGCAAACACACTCGTTTTGAGGGCACGGGAGGCCTTCTGACAGCAGCCCCGCTTCCCTCAGCCGGGCCCCCGCCCTCAGTCCAACCCACCGGAGCCTGTGTTCGGAGTGCACCGAGCTGAACACCCGGCTCTCGGCGAGGTCGTGACGGCGACGCCGGCCTGCAGGCCAAACTCTCTGGGGGCGCCCTGAGCTGGGAGGCTCGCCCGAAACGGACGGGGGAAGCGCCGAGCCCCTGCCACGGGATTGCTTCAGGACGACGCATTGGCCCAGCCAGCCCCACTCGGTCCCGGGAAGAGAGAAGCGGCTCTGGCACCTAGAAGCACGGAGCAAGGCACCCAACCCTCAGCTCCTGGAACGCGCTTCCCGGAGGGGGCCCTTTCACCTCCCCATTCCCCAAAAGCACAACGCCTTCTCTCAGAGGCGGAGGAAAATGCGCACACGCTGCCGGCTTGGGCCTCCACTTCAGGGACCGGCGGGTGCCGCCAGCACGTCTGGGGCGACAGCGGGCTTCGTGGTGTCAAGGTCGACACACGCCCGGGCCTGGCAACCGAAGGAGACAGCTCCACCCTGGATTCCGTGCAACACGGTGCTGCCGGGAAAACGTGCGCCCAGGGAAAGACGAGTGCGAAGAGAAGCGGGGAGGAGAGAGGAAGGGCGCGCTTCGTGAGGCACGAGCGCGCGGGCTGTGGGGCCGGCTTCTCCCGGGCCGGCGCCTCACCTCCTACACGGGGAAGCGGTTTGCTGACGCGCCGGGGGTTGGACCCCCTGAGGTCAAGCCCCCCGACCTCCCTGTGCGAAACAGGGCAGTGTGGAATGCCATCCCCGTCCACGTCCACACACACACGTCGCTCCACGGAGAAGGATGCCTTCTCAACGCTTAGCCCGGAAACCTCGAGTGAGCACCACAGCCTTACCTCCGAGAAGCAAGCCTGAAGCCGAGCTCCCTTCCGCGAGCAGGCCTCTTTCGCCCGAGAGAAAGCTTGGCCGCGGCGGGGGTGGCGGAAGCCTCAGGGAGGCTGCGTGCCGGGCCTCAGGTCGGGCGCCGTCCTAGAAGGAGGCCCCTGACCTGGGCCTCAGCGAAGCCCTTTGCAAGGGCGTCGGGAGCGGCTTCTGCCACGACCGTGACGCGGGACCCACAGCAGAGCAAACACACTCGTTGTGAGGGCACGGGAGGCCTTCTGACAGCAGCCCCGCTTCCCTCAGCCGGGCGCCCGCCCTCAGTCGAACCCACCTGAGCCTGCGTTCGGAGTGCACCGAGCTGAACACCCGGCTCTCGGTGAGGACGTGAAGGCGACGCCGGCCTTCTGGCCAAACTCTCTGGGGGCGCCCTGAGCTGGGAGGCTCGCCCGAAACGGACGGGGAAGCGCCGAGCCCCTGCCACTGGATTGCTTCAGGACGACGCATTGGCCCAGCCAGCCCCACTCCGTCCCGGGAAGAGAGAAGCGGCTCTGGCACCTAGAAGCACGGAGCAAGGCACCCAACCCTCAGCTCCTGGAACGCGCTTCCCGGAGGGGGCCCTTTCACCTCCCCATTCCCCAAAAGCACAACGCCTTCTCTCAGAGGCAGAGGAAGACGCGCACACGCTGCCGGCTTGGGCCTCCACTTCAGGGACCGGCGGGTGCCGCCAGCACGTCCGGGGCGCCAGCGGGCTTCGCGGTGTCAAGGTCGACACACGCCCGGGCCTGGCAACCGAAGGAGACAGCTCCGCCCTGGATGCCGTGCAACACGGTGCTGCCGGAAAACGTCCGCCCAGGGAAAGATGAGTGCGAAGAGAGAAGCGGTGAGGAGAGAGGAAGGGCGCGCTTCGTGAGGCACGACCTCGCGGGCTGTGGGGCCGGCCTCTCCCGGGCCGGTGCCTCACGTCCTACACGGGGAAGCGGTTTGCTGACGCCCCGGGGGTTGGACCCCCTGAGGTCAAGCCCCCCGACCTCCCTGTGCGAAACAAGGCAGGGTGGAATGCCATCCCCTTCCACGTCCACACACACGTCGCTCCACGGAGAAGGATGCCTTCTCAACGCTTAGCCCGTATACCTCGAGTGAGCACCACAGCCTTACCTCCGAGAAGCAAGCCTGAAGCCGAGCTCCCTTCCGCGAGCAGGCCTCTTTTGCCCGAGAGAAAGCTTGGCCGCGGCGGGGGTGGCGGAAGCCTCAGGGAGGCTGCGTGCCGGGCCTCAGGTCGGGGGCCGTCCTAGAAGGAGGCCCCCGACCTGGGCCTCAGCGAAACCCTTCGCAAGGGCGTCGGGAGCGGCTCGTGCCACGACCGTGACGCGGGACCCACAGCAGAGCAAACACACTCGTTTTGAGGGCACGGGAGGCCTTCTGACAGCAGCCCCGCTTCCCTCAGCCGGGCCCCCGCCCTCAGTCCAACCCACCGGAGCCTGTGTTCGGAGTGCACCGAGCTGAACACCCGGCTCTCGGCGAGGTCGTGACGGCGACGCCGGCCTGCAGGCCAAACTCTCTGGGGGCGCCCTGAGCTGGGAGGCTCGCCCGAAACGGACGGGGGAAGCGCCGAGCCCCTGCCACGGGATTGCTTCAGGACGACGCATTGGCCCAGCCAGCCCCACTCGGTCCCGGGAAGAGAGAAGCGGCTCTGGCACCTAGAAGCACGGAGCAAGGCACCTAACCCTCAGCTCCTGGAACGCGCTTCCCGGAGGGGGCCCTTTCACCTCCCCATTCCCCAAAAGCACAACGCCTTCTCTCAGAGGCGGAGGAAAATGCGCACACGCTGCCGGCTTGGGCCTCCACTTCAGGGACCGGCGGGTGCCGCCAGCACGTCTGGGGCGACAGCGGGCTTCGTGGTGTCAAGGTCGACACACGCCCGGGCCTGGCAACCGAAGGAGACAGCTCCACCCTGGATTCCGTGCAACACGGTGCTGCCGGGAAAACGTGCGCCCAGGGAAAGACGAGTGCGAAGAGAAGCGGGGAGGAGAGAGGAAGGGCGCGCTTCGTGAGGCACGAGCGCACGGGCTGTGGGGCCGGCTTCTCCCGGGCCGGCGCCTCACCTCCTACACGGGGAAGCGGTTTGCTGACGCGCCGGGGGTTGGACCCCCTGAGGTCAAGCCCCCCGACCTCCCTGTGCGAAACAGGGCAGGGTGGAATGCCATCCCCGTCCACGTCCACACACACACGTCGCTCCACGGAGAAGGATGCCTTCTCAACGCTTAGCCCGGAAACCTCGAGTGTGCACCACAGCCTTACCTCCGAGAAGCAAGCCTGAAGCCGAGCTCCCTTCCGCGAGCAGGCCTCTTCCGCCCGAGAGAAAGCTTGGCCGCGACTGGGGTGGCGGAAGCCTCAGGGAGGCTGCGTGCCGGGCCTCAGGTCGGGCGCCGTCCTAGAAGGAGGCCCCCGACCTGGGCCTCAGCGAAGCCCTTCGCAAGGGCGTCGGGAGCGGCTCCTGCCACGACCGTTACGCGGGACCCACAGCAGAGCAAACACACTCGTTGTGAGGGCACGGGAGGCCTTCTGACAGCAGCCCCGCTTCCCTCAGCCGGGCCCCCGCCCTCAGTCCAACCCACCGGAGCCTGTGTTCGGAGTGCACCGAGCTGAACACCCGGCTCTCGGCGAGGTCGTGACGGCGACGCCGGCCTGCAGGCCAAACTCTCTGGGGGCGCCCTGAGCTGGGAGGCTCGCCCGAAACGGACGGGGGAAGCGCCGAGCCCCTGCCACGGGATTGCTTCAGGACGACGCATTGGCCCAGCCAGCCCCACTCGGTCCCGGGAAGAGAGAAGCGGCTCTGGCACCTAGAAGCACGGAGCAAGGCACCCAACCCTCAGCTCCTGGAACGCGCTTCCCGGAGGGGGCCCTTTCACCTCCCCATTCCCCAAAAGCACAACGCCTTCTCTCAGAGGCGGAGGAAAATGCGCACACGCTGCCGGCTTGGGCCTCCACTTCAGGGACCGGCGGGTGCCGCCAGCACGTCTGGGGCGACAGCGGGCTTCGTGGTGTCAAGGTCGACACACGCCCGGGCCTGGCAACCGAAGGAGACAGCTCCACCCTGGATTCCGTGCAACACGGTGCTGCCGGGAAAACGTGCGCCCAGGGAAAGACGAGTGCGAAGAGAAGCGGGGAGGAGAGAGGAAGGGCGCGCTTCGTGAGGCACGAGCGCGCGGGCTGTGGGGCCGGCTTCTCCCGGGCCGGCGCCTCACCTCCTACACGGGGAAGCGGTTTGCTGACGCGCCGGGGGTTGGACCCCCTGAGGTCAAGCCCCCCGACCTCCCTGTGCGAAACAGGGCAGGGTGGAATGCCATCCCCGTCCACGTCCACACACACACGTCGCTCCACGGAGAAGGATGCCTTCTCAACGCTTAGCCCGGAAACCTCGAGTGTGCACCACAGCCTTACCTCCGAGAAGCAAGCCTGAAGCCGAGCTCCCTTCCGCGAGCAGGCCTCTTTCGCCAAGAGAGAAAGCTTGGCCGTGGCGGGGGTGGCGGAAGCCTCAGGGAGGCTGCGTGCCGGGCCTCAGGTCGGGGGCCGTCCTAGAAGGAGGCCCCCGACCTGGGCCTCAGCGAAGCCCTTCGCAAGGGCGTCGGGAGCGGGTCCTGCCACGACCGTGACGCGGGACCCACAGCCGAGCAAATACACTCGTTGTGAGGGCACGGGAGGCCTTCTGACAGCAGCCCCGCTTCCCTCAGCCGGGCGCCCGCCCTCAGTCGAACCCACCGGAGCCTGCTTTCGGAGTGCACCGAGCTGAACACCCGGCTCTCGGCGAGGTCGTGACGGCGACGCCGGCCTGCAGGCCAAACTCTCTGGGGGCGCCCTGAGCTGGGAGGCTCGCCCGAAACGGACGGGGGAAGCGCCGAGCCCCTGCCACGGGATTGCTTCAGGACGACGCATTGGGCCAGCCAGCCCCACTCCGTCCCGGGAAGAGAGAAGCGGCTCTGGCACCTAGAAGCACGGAGCAAGGCACCCAACCCTCAGCTCCTGGAACGCGCTTCCCGGAGGGGGCCCTTTCACCTCCCCATTCCCCGAAAGCACAACGCCTTCTCTCAGAGGCGGAGGAAGACGCGCACACACTGCCGGATTGGGCCTCCACTCCAGGGACCGGCGGGTGCCGCCAGCACGTCCGGGGCGACAGCGGGCTTCGCGGTGTCAAGGTCGACACACGCCCGGGCCTGGCACCCGAAGGAGAAAGCTCAGCCCTGGATGCCGTGCAACACGGTGCTGCCGGGAAAACGTCCGCCCAGGGAAAGATGAGTGCGAAGAGAGAAGCGGGGAGGAGAGAGGCAGGGCGCACTTCGTGAGGCACGAGCTCGCGGGCTGTGGGGCCGGCCTCTCTCGGGCCGGCGCCTCACGTCCTACACGGGGAAGCGGTTTGCTGACGCGCCGGGGGTTGGACCCCCTGAGGTCAAGCCCCCCGACCTCCCTGTGCGAAACAAGGCAGGGTGGAATGCCATCCCCTTCCACGTCCACACACACGTCGCTCCACGGAGAAGGATGCCTTCGCAACGCTTAGCCCGGAAACCTCGAGTGAGCACGACAGCCTTACCTCCGAGAAGCAAGCCTGAAGCCGAGCTCCCTTCCGCAAGCAGGCCTCTTTCGCCCAGAGAGAAAGCTTGGCCGCGGCGGGGGTGGCGGAAGCCTCAGGGAGGCTGCGTGCTGGGCCTCAGGTCGGGGGCCGTCCTAGAAGGAGGCCCCCGACCTGGGCCTCAGCGAAGCCCTTCGCAAGGGCGTCGGGAGCGGCTCGTGCCACGACCGTGACGCGGGACCCACAGCAGAGCAAACACACTCGTTGTGAGGGCACGGGAGGCCTTCTGACAGCAGCCCCGCTTCCCTCAGCCGGGCGCCCGCCCTCAGTCGAACCCACCGGAGCCTGCGTTCGGAGTGCACCGAGCTGAACACCCGGCTCTCGGCGAGGTCGTGACGGCGACGCCGGCCTGCCGGCCAAACTCTCTGGCGGCGCCCTGAGCTGGGAGGCTCGCCCGAAACGGACGGGGGAAGCGCCGAGCCCCTGCCACGGGATTGCTTCAGGACGACGCATTGGCCCAGCCAGCCCCACTCCGTCCCGGGAAGAGAGAAGCGGCTCTGGCACCTAGAAGCACGGAGCAAGGCACCCAACCCTCAGCTCTTGGAACGCGCTTCCCGGCGGGGGCCTTTTCACCTCCCAATTCCCCGAAAGCACAACTCCTTCTCTCAGAGGCGGAGGAAGATGCGCACACGCTGCCGGCTTCGGCCTCCAATCCAGGGACCGGCGGGTGCCGCCAGCACGTCCGGGGCAACAGCGGGCTTCGTGGTGTCAAGGTCGACACACGCCCGGGCCTGGCAACCGAAGGAGACAGCTCCGCCCTGGATTCCGTGCAACACGGTGCTGCCGGGAAAACGTGCGCCCAGGGAAAGATGAGTGCGAAGAGAGAAGCGGGGAGGAGAGAGGTAGGGCGTGCTTCGTGAGGCCCGAGCGCCCGGGGTGTGGGGCCGGCCTCTCCCGGGCCGGCGCCTCACGTCCTACACGGGGAAGCGGTTTGCTGACGCGCCGGGGGTTGGACCCCCTGAGGTCAAGCCCCCCGACCTCCCTGTGCGAAACAAGGCAGGGTGGAATGCCATCCCCTTCCACGTCCACACACACGTCGCTCCACGGAGAAGGATGCCTTCTCAACGCTTAGCCCGTATACCTCGAGTGAGCACCACAGCCTTACCTCCGAGAAGCAAGCCTGAAGCCGAGCTCCCTTCCGCGAGCAGGCCTCTTTTGCCCGAGAGAAAGCTTGGCCGCGGTGGGGGTGGCGGAAGCCTCAGGGAGGCTGCGTGCCGGGCCTCAGGTCGGGGGCCGTCCTAGAAGGAGGCCCCCGACCTGGGCCTCAGCGAAGCCCTTCGCAAGGGCGTCGGGAGCGGCTCGTGCCACGACCGTGACGCGGGACCCACAGCAGAGCAAACACACTCGTTGTGAGGGCACGGGAGGCCTTCTGACAGCAGCCCCGCTTCCCTCAGCCGGGCGCCCGCCCTCAGTCGAACCCACCGGAGCCTGTGTTCAGAGTGCACCGAGCTGAACACCCGGCTCTCGGCGAGGTCGTGACGGCGACGCCGGCCTGCAGGCCAAACTCTCTGGGGGCGCCCTGAGCTGGGAGGCTCGCCCGAAACGGACGGGGGAAGCGCCGAGCCCCTGCCACGGGATTGCTTGAGGACGACGCATTGGCCCAGCCAGCCCCACTCCGTCCCGGGAAGAGAGAAGCGGCTCTGGCACCTAGAAGCACGGAGCAAGGCACCCAACCCTCAGCTCTTGGAACGCGGTTCCCGGAAAGGGCCCTTTCACCTCCCAATTCCCCGAAAGCACAACACCTTCTCTCAGAGGCGGAGGAAGACGCGCACACGCTGCCGGCTTGGGCCTCCACTCCAGGGACCGGCGGGTGCCGCCAGCACGTCAGGGACGACAGCGGGCTTCGCGGTGTCAAGGTCGACACACGCCCGGGCCTGGCAACCGAACGAGACAGCTCCGCCATGGATTCCGTGCAACACGTGCTGCCGGGAAAATGTCCGCCCAGGGAAAGATGAGTGCGAAGAGAGAAGCGGGGAGGAGAGAGGCAGGGCGCGCTTCGTGAGGCACAAGCTCGCGGCCTGTGGGGCCGGCCTCTCCCGGGCCGGCGCCTCACGTCCTATACGGGGAAGCGGTTTGCTGACGCGCCGGGGGTTGGACCCCCTGAGGTCAAGCCCCCCGACCTCCCTGTGCGAAACAGGGCAGGGTGGAATGCCATCCCCGTCCACGTCCACACACACGTCGCTCCACGGAGAAGGATGACTTCTCAACGCTTAGCCCGGAATCCTCGAGTGAGCACCACAGCCTTACCTCCGAGAAGCAAGCCTGAAGCCGAGCTCCCTTCCGCGAGCAGGCCTCTTTCGCCCGAGAGAAAGCTTGGCCGCGGCGGGGGTGGCGGAAGCCTCAGGGAGGCTGCGTGCCGGGCCTCAGGTCGGGCGCCGTCCTAGAAGGAGGCCCCTGACCTGGGCCTCAGCGAAGCCCTTTGCAAGGGCGTCGGGAGCGGCTTCTGCCACGACCGTGACGCGGGACCCACAGCAGAGCAAACACACTCGTTGTGAGGGCACGGGAGGCCTTCTGACAGCAGCCCCGCTTCCCTCAGCCGGGCGCCCGCCCTCAGTCGAACCCACCTGAGCCTGCGTTCGGAGTGCACCGAGCTGAACACCCGGCTCTCGGTGAGGACGTGAAGGCGACGCCGGCCTTCTGGCCAAACTCTCTGGGGGCGCCCTGAGCTGGGAGGCTCGCCCGAAACGGACGGGGAAGCGCCGAGCCCCTGCCACTGGATTGCTTCAGGACGACGCATTGGCCCAGCCAGCCCCACTCCGTCCCGGGAAGAGAGAAGCGGCTCTGGCACCTAGAAGCACGGAGCAAGGCACCCAACCCTCAGCTCCTGGAACGCGCTTCCCGGAGGGGGCCCTTTCACCTCCCCATTCCCCAAAAGCACAACGCCTTCTCTCAGAGGCAGAGGAAGACGCGCACACGCTGCCGGCTTGGGCCTCCACTTCAGGGACCGGCGGGTGCCGCCAGCACGTCCGGGGCGCCAGCGGGCTTCGCGGTGTCAAGGTCGACACACGCCCGGGCCTGGCAACCGAAGGAGACAGCTCCGCCCTGGATGCCGTGCAACACGGTGCTGCCGGGAAAACGTCCGCCCAGGGAAAGATGAGTGCGAAGAGAGAAGCGGGGAGGAGAGAGGCAGGGCGCACTTCGTGAGGCACGAGCTCGCGGGCTGTGGGGCCGGCCTCTCTCGGGCCGGCGCCTCACGTCCTACACGGGGAAGCGGTTTGCTGACGCGCCGGGGGTTGGACCCCCTGAGGTCAAGCCCCCCGACCTCCCTGTGCGAAACAAGGCAGGGTGGAATGCCATCCCCTTCCACGTCCACACACACGTCGCTCCACGGAGAAGGATGCCTTCGCAACGCTTAGCCCGGAAACCTCGAGTGAGCACGACAGCCTTACCTCCGAGAAGCAAGCCTGAAGCCGAGCTCCCTTCCGCAAGCAGGCCTCTTTCGCCCAGAGAGAAAGCTTGGCCGCGGCGGGGGTGGCGGAAGCCTCAGGGAGGCTGCGTGCTGGGCCTCAGGTCGGGGGCCGTCCTAGAAGGAGGCCCCCGACCTGGGCCTCAGCGAAGCCCTTCGCAAGGGCGTCGGGAGCGGCTCGTGCCACGACCGTGACGCGGGACCCACAGCAGAGCAAACACACTCGTTGTGAGGGCACGGGAGGCCTTCTGACAGCAGCCCCGCTTCCCTCAGCCGGGCGCCCGCCCTCAGTCGAACCCACCGGAGCCTGCGTTCGGAGTGCACCGAGCTGAACACCCGGCTCTCGGCGAGGTCGTGACGGCGACGCCGGCCTGCCGGCCAAACTCTCTGGCGGCGCCCTGAGCTGGGAGGCTCGCCCGAAACGGACGGGGGAAGCGCCGAGCCCCTGCCACGGGATTGCTTCAGGACGACGCATTGGCCCAGCCAGCCCCACTCCGTCCCGGGAAGAGAGAAGCGGCTCTGGCACCTAGAAGCACGGAGCAAGGCACCCAACCCTCAGCTCTTGGAACGCGCTTCCCGGCGGGGGCCTTTTCACCTCCCAATTCCCCGAAAGCACAACTCCTTCTCTCAGAGGCGGAGGAAGATGCGCACACGCTGCCGGCTTCGGCCTCCAATCCAGGGACCGGCGGGTGCCGCCAGCACGTCCGGGGCAACAGCGGGCTTCGTGGTGTCAAGGTCGACACACGCCCGGGCCTGGCAACCGAAGGAGACAGCTCCGCCCTGGATTCCGTGCAACACGGTGCTGCCGGGAAAACGTGCGCCCAGGGAAAGATGAGTGCGAAGAGAGAAGCGGGGAGGAGAGAGGTAGGGCGTGCTTCGTGAGGCCCGAGCGCCCGGGGTGTGGGGCCGGCCTCTCCCGGGCCGGCGCCTCACGTCCTACACGGGGAAGCGGTTTGCTGACGCGCCGGGGGTTGGACCCCCTGAGGTCAAGCCCCCCGACCTCCCTGTGCGAAACAAGGCAGGGTGGAATGCCATCCCCTTCCACGTCCACACACACGTCGCTCCACGGAGAAGGATGCCTTCTCAACGCTTAGCCCGTATACCTCGAGTGAGCACCACAGCCTTACCTCCGAGAAGCAAGCCTGAAGCCGAGCTCCCTTCCGCGAGCAGGCCTCTTTTGCCCGAGAGAAAGCTTGGCCGCGGTGGGGGTGGCGGAAGCCTCAGGGAGGCTGCGTGCCGGGCCTCAGGTCGGGGGCCGTCCTAGAAGGAGGCCCCCGACCTGGGCCTCAGCGAAGCCCTTCGCAAGGGCGTCGGGAGCGGCTCGTGCCACGACCGTGACGCGGGACCCACAGCAGAGCAAACACACTCGTTGTGAGGGCACGGGAGGCCTTCTGACAGCAGCCCCGCTTCCCTCAGCCGGGCGCCCGCCCTCAGTCGAACCCACCGGAGCCTGTGTTCAGAGTGCACCGAGCTGAACACCCGGCTCTCGGCGAGGTCGTGACGGCGACGCCGGCCTGCAGGCCAAACTCTCTGGGGGCGCCCTGAGCTGGGAGGCTCGCCCGAAACGGACGGGGGAAGCGCCGAGCCCCTGCCACGGGATTGCTTGAGGACGACGCATTGGCCCAGCCAGCCCCACTCCGTCCCGGGAAGAGAGAAGCGGCTCTGGCACCTAGAAGCACGGAGCAAGGCACCCAACCCTCAGCTCTTGGAACGCGGTTCCCGGAAAGGGCCCTTTCACCTCCCAATTCCCCGAAAGCACAACACCTTCTCTCAGAGGCGGAGGAAGACGCGCACACGCTGCCGGCTTGGGCCTCCACTCCAGGGACCGGCGGGTGCCGCCAGCACGTCAGGGACGACAGCGGGCTTCGCGGTGTCAAGGTCGACACACGCCCGGGCCTGGCAACCGAACGAGACAGCTCCGCCATGGATTCCGTGCAACACGTGCTGCCGGGAAAATGTCCGCCCAGGGAAAGATGAGTGCGAAGAGAGAAGCGGGGAGGAGAGAGGCAGGGCGCGCTTCGTGAGGCACAAGCTCGCGGCCTGTGGGGCCGGCCTCTCCCGGGCCGGCGCCTCACGTCCTATACGGGGAAGCGGTTTGCTGACGCGCCGGGGGTTGGACCCCCTGAGGTCAAGCCCCCCGACCTCCCTGTGCGAAACAGGGCAGGGTGGAATGCCATCCCCGTCCACGTCCACACACACGTCGCTCCACGGAGAAGGATGACTTCTCAACGCTTAGCCCGGAATCCTCGAGTGAGCACCACAGCCTTACCTCCGAGAAGCAAGCCTGAAGCCGAGCTCCCTTCCGCGAGCAGGCCTCTTTCGCCCGAGAGAAAGCTTGGCCGCGGCGGGGGTGGCGGAAGCCTCAGGGAGGCTGCGTGCCGGGCCTCAGGTCGGGCGCCGTCCTAGAAGGAGGCCCCTGACCTGGGCCTCAGCGAAGCCCTTTGCAAGGGCGTCGGGAGCGGCTTCTGCCACGACCGTGACGCGGGACCCACAGCAGAGCAAACACACTCGTTGTGAGGGCACGGGAGGCCTTCTGACAGCAGCCCCGCTTCCCTCAGCCGGGCGCCCGCCCTCAGTCGAACCCACCTGAGCCTGCGTTCGGAGTGCACCGAGCTGAACACCCGGCTCTCGGTGAGGACGTGAAGGCGACGCCGGCCTTCTGGCCAAACTCTCTGGGGGCGCCCTGAGCTGGGAGGCTCGCCCGAAACGGACGGGGAAGCGCCGAGCCCCTGCCACTGGATTGCTTCAGGACGACGCATTGGCCCAGCCAGCCCCACTCCGTCCCGGGAAGAGAGAAGCGGCTCTGGCACCTAGAAGCACGGAGCAAGGCACCCAACCCTCAGCTCCTGGAACGCGCTTCCCGGAGGGGGCCCTTTCACCTCCCCATTCCCCAAAAGCACAACGCCTTCTCTCAGAGGCAGAGGAAGACGCGCACACGCTGCCGGCTTGGGCCTCCACTTCAGGGACCGGCGGGTGCCGCCAGCACGTCCGGGGCGCCAGCGGGCTTCGCGGTGTCAAGGTCGACACACGCCCGGGCCTGGCAACCGAAGGAGACAGCTCCGCCCTGGATGCCGTGCAACACGGTGCTGCCGGAAAACGTCCGCCCAGGGAAAGATGAGTGCGAAGAGAGAAGCGGTGAGGAGAGAGGAAGGGCGCGCTTCGTGAGGCACGACCTCGCGGGCTGTGGGGCCGGCCTCTCCCGGGCCGGCGCCTCACGTCCTACACGGGGAAGCGGTTTGCTGACGCCCCGGGGGTTGGACCCCCTGAGGTCAAGCCCCCCGACCTCCCTGTGCGAAACAGGGCAGGGTGGAATGCCATCCCCGTCCACGTCCACACACACACGTCGCTCCACGGAGAAGGATGCCTTCTCAACGCTTAGCCCGGAAACCTCGAGTGTGCACCACAGCCTTACCTCCGAGAAGCAAGCCTGAAGCCGAGCTCCCTTCCGCGAGCAGGCCTCTTCCGCCCGAGAGAAAGCTTGGCCGCGACTGGGGTGGCGGAAGCCTCAGGGAGGCTGCGTGCCGGGCCTCAGGTCGGGCGCCGTCCTAGAAGGAGGCCCCCGACCTGGGCCTCAGCGAAGCCCTTCGCAAGGGCGTCGGGAGCGGCTCCTGCCACGACCGTTACGCGGGACCCACAGCAGAGCAAACACACTCGTTGTGAGGGCACGGGAGGCCTTCTGACAGCAGCGCCGCTTCCCTCAGCCGGGCGCCCGCCCTCAGTCGAACCCACCGGAGCCCGCGTTCGGAGTGCACCGAGCTGAACACCCGGCTCTCGGCGAGGTCGTGACGGCGACGCCGGCCTGCAGGCCAAACTCTCTGGGGGCGCCCTGAGCTGGGAGGCTCGCCCGAAACGGACGGGGGAAGCGCCGAGCCCCTGCCACGGGATTGCTTCAGGACGACGCATTGGCCCAGCCAGCCCCACTCCGTCCCGGGAAGAGAGAAGCGGCTCTGGCACCTAGAAGCACGGAGCAAGGCACCCAACCCTCAGCTCTTGGAACGCGGTTCCCGGAAAGGGCCCTTTCACCTCCCAATTCCCCGAAAGCACAACACCTTCTCTCAGAGGCGGAGGAAGACGCGCACACGCTGCCGGCTTGGGCCTCCACTCCAGGGACCGGCGGGTGCCGCCAGCACGTCAGGGACGACAGCGGGCTTCGCGGTGTCAAGGTCGACACACGCCCGGGCCTGGCAACCGAACGAGACAGCTCCGCCATGGATTCCGTGCAACACGTGCTGCCGGGAAAATGTCCGCCCAGGGAAAGATGAGTGCGAAGAGAGAAGCGGGGAGGAGAGAGCCAGGGCGCGCTTCGTGAGGCACGAGCTCGCGGCCTGTGGGGCCGGCCTCTCCCGGGCCGGCGCCTCACGTCCTATACGGGGAAGCGGTTTGCTGACGCGCCGGGGGTTGGACCCCCTGAGGTCAAGCCCCCCGACCTCCCTGTGCGAAACAGGGCAGGGTGGAATGCCATCCCCGTCCACGTCCACACACACGTCGCTCCACGGAGAAGGATGCCTTCTCAACGCTTAGCCCGGAATCCTCGAGTGAGCACCACAGCCTTACCTCCGAGAAGCAAGCCTGAAGCCGAGCTCCCTTCCGCGAGCAGGCCTCTTTCGCCAAGAGAGAAAGCTTGGCCACGGCGGGGGTGGCGGAAGCCTCAGGGAGGCTGCGTGCCGGGCCTCAGATCGGGGGCCGTCCTAGAAGGAGGCCCCCGACCTGGGCCTCAGCGAAGCCCTTCGCAAGGGCGTCGGGAGCGGCTCGTGCCACGACCGTGACACGGGACCCACAGCAGAGCAAACACACTCGTTGTGAGGGCACGGGAGGCCTTCTGACGGCAGCCCCGCTTCCCTCAGCCGGGCGCCCGCCCTCAGTCGAACCCACCGGAGCCTGCGTTCGTAGTGCACCGCGCTGAACACCCGGCTCTCGGCGAGGTCGTGACGGCGACGCCGGCCTGCCGGCCAAACTCTCTGGGGGCGCCCTGAGCTGGGAGGCTTGCCCGAAACGGACGGGGGAAGCGCCGAGCCCCTGCCACGGGATTGCTTCAGGACGACGCATTGGCCCAGCCAGCCCCACTCCGTCCCGGGAAGAGAGAAGCGGCTCTGGCACCTAGAAGCACGGAGCAAGGCACCCAACCCTCAGCTCTTGGAACGCGCTTCCCGGAGGGGGCCCTTTCACCTCCCCATTCCCCAAAAGCACAACACCTTCTCTCAGAGGCGGAGGAAGATGCGCACACGCTGCCGGCTTCGGCCCCAATCCAGGGACCGGCGGGTGCCGCCAGCACGTCCGGGGCAACAGCGGGCTTCGTGGTGTCAAGGTCGACACACGCCCGGGCCTGGCAACCGAAGGAGACAGCTCCGCCCTGGATTCCGTGCAACACGGTGCTGCCGGGAAAACGTCCGCCCAGGGAAAGATGAGTGCGAAGAGAGAAGCGGGGAGGAGAGAGGAAGGGCGCGCTTCGTGAGGCACGAGCTCGCGGGCTGTGGCCGGCCTCTCCCGGGCCGGCGCCTCACGTCCTACACGGGGAAGCGGTTTGCTGACGCGCCGGGGGTTGGACCCCCTGAGGTCAAGCCCCCCGACCTCCCTGTGCGAAACAGGGCAGGGTGGAATGCCATCCCCGTCCACGTCCACACACACACGTCGCTCCACGGAGAAGGATGCCTTCTCAACGCTTAGCCCGGAAACCTCGAGTGAGCACCACAGCCTTACCTCCGAGAAGCAAGCCTGAAGCCGAGCTCCCTTCCGCGAGCAGGCCTCTTTCGCCCGAGAGAAAGCTTGGCCGCGGCGGGGGTGGCGGAAGCCTCAGGGAGGCTGCGTGCCGGGCCTCAGGTCGGGCGCCGTCCTAGAAGGAGGCCCCTGACCTGGGCCTCAGCGAAGCCCTTTGCAAGGGCGTCGGGAGCGGCTTCTGCCACGACCGTGACGCGGGACCCACAGCAGAGCAAACACACTCGTTGTGAGGGCACGGGAGGCCTTCTGACAGCAGCCCCGCTTCCCTCAGCCGGGCGCCCGCCCTCAGTCGAACCCACCTGAGCCTGCGTTCGGAGTGCACCGAGCTGAACACCCGGCTCTCGGTGAGGACGTGAAGGCGACGCCGGCCTTCTGGCCAAACTCTCTGGGGGCGCCCTGAGCTGGGAGGCTCGCCCGAAACGGACGGGGAAGCGCCGAGCCCCTGCCACTGGATTGCTTCAGGACGACGCATTGGCCCAGCCAGCCCCACTCCGTCCCGGGAAGAGAGAAGCGGCTCTGGCACCTAGAAGCACGGAGCAAGGCACCCAACCCTCAGCTCCTGGAACGCGCTTCCCGGAGGGGGCCCTTTCACCTCCCCATTCCCCAAAAGCACAATGCCTTCTCTCAGAGGCAGAGGAAGACGCGCACACGCTGCCGGCTTGGGCCTCCACTTCAGGGACCGGCGGGTGCCGCCAGCACGTCCGGGGCGCCAGCGGGCTTCGCGGTGTCAAGGTCGACACACGCCCGGGCCTGGCAACCGAAGGAGACAGCTCCGCCCTGGATGCCGTGCAACACGGTGCTGCCGGAAAACGTCCGCCCAGGGAAAGATGAGTGCGAAGAGAGAAGCGGTGAGGAGAGAGGAAGGGCGCGCTTCGTGAGGCACGACCTCGCGGGCTGTGGGGCCGGCCTCTCCCGGGCCGGCGCCTCACGTCCTACACGGGGAAGCGGTTTGCTGACGCCCCGGGGGTTGGACCCCCTGAGGTCAAGCCCCCCGACCTCCCTGTGCGAAACAAGGCAGGGTGGAATGCCATCCCCTTCCACGTCCACACACACGTCGCTCCACGGAGAAGGATGCCTTCTCAACGCTTAGCCCGTATACCTCGAGTGAGCACCACAGCCTTACCTCCGAGAAGCAAGCCTGAAGCCGAGCTCCCTTCCGCGAGCAGGCCTCTTTTGCCCGAGAGAAAGCTTGGCCGCGGCGGGGGTGGCGGAAGCCTCAGGGAGGCTGCGTGCCGGGCCTCAGGTCGGGGGCCGTCCTAGAAGGAGGCCCCCGACCTGGGCCTCAGCGAAACCCTTCGCAAGGGCGTCGGGAGCGGCTCGTGCCACGACCGTGACGCGGGACCCACAGCAGAGCAAACACACTCGTTTTGAGGGCACGGGAGGCCTTCTGACAGCAGCCCCGCTTCCCTCAGCCGGGCCCCCGCCCTCAGTCCAACCCACCGGAGCCTGTGTTCGGAGTGCACCGAGCTGAACACCCGGCTCTCGGCGAGGTCGTGACGGCGACGCCGGCCTGCAGGCCAAACTCTCTGGGGGCGCCCTGAGCTGGGAGGCTCGCCCGAAACGGACGGGGGAAGCGCCGAGCCCCTGCCACGGGATTGCTTCAGGACGACGCATTGGCCCAGCCAGCCCCACTCGGTCCCGGAAGAGAGAAGCGGCTCTGGCACCTAGAAGCACGGAGCAAGGCACCCAACCCTCAGCTCCTGGAACGCGCTTCCCGGAGGGGGCCCTTTCACCTCCCCATTCCCCAAAAGCACAACGCCTTCTCTCAGAGGCGGAGGAAAATGCGCACACGCTGCCGGCTTGGGCCTCCACTTCAGGGACCGGCGGGTGCCGCCAGCACGTCTGGGGCGACAGCGGGCTTCGTGGTGTCAAGGTCCACACACGCCCGGGCCTGGCAACCGAAGGAGACAGCTCCACCCTGGATTCCGTGCAACACGGTGCTGCCGGGAAAACGTGCGCCCAGGGAAAGACGAGTGCGAAGAGAAGCGGGGAGGAGAGAGGAAGGGCGCGCTTCGTGAGGCACGAGCGCGCGGGCTGTGGGGCCGGCTTCTCCCGGGCCGGCGCCTCACCTCCTACACGGGGAAGCGGTTTGCTGACGCGCCGGGGGTTGGACCCCCTGAGGTCAAGCCCCCCGACCTCCCTGTGCGAAACAGGGCAGGGTGGAATGCCATCCCCGTCCACGTCCACACACACACGTCGCTCCACGGAGAAGGATGCCTTCTCAACGCTTAGCCCGGAAACCTCGAGTGTGCACCACAGCCTTACCTCCGAGAAGCAAGCCTGAAGCCGAGCTCCCTTCCGCGAGCAGGCCTCTTCCGCCCGAGAGAAAGCTTGGCCGCGACTGGGGTGGCGGAAGCCTCAGGGAGGCTGCGTGCCGGGCCTCAGGTCGGGCGCCGTCCTAGAAGGAGGCCCCCGACCTGGGCCTCAGCGAAGCCCTTCGCAAGGGCGTCGGGAGCGGCTCCTGCCACGACCGTTACGCGGGACCCACAGCAGAGCAAACACACTCGTTGTGAGGGCACGGGAGGCCTTCTGACAGCAGCCCCCCTTCCCTCAGCTGGGCGCCCGCCCTCAGTCGAACCCACCGGAGCCTGCGTTCGGAGTGCACCGAGCTGAAGACCCGGCTCTCGGCGAGGTCGTGACGGCGACGCCGGCCTGCAGGCCAAACTCTCTGGGGGCGCCCTGAGCTGGGAGGCTCGCCCGAAACGGACGGGGGAAGCGCCGAGCCCCTGCCACGGGATTGCTTCAGGACGACGCATTGGCCCAGCCAGCCCCACTCCGTCCCGGGAAGAGAGAAGCGGCTCTGGCACCTAGAAGCACGGAGCAAGGCACCCAACCCTCAGCGCTTGGAACGCGGTTCCCGGAAAGGGCCCTTTCACCTCCCAATTCCCCGAAAGCACAACACCTTCTCTCAGAGGCGGAGGAAGACGCGCACACGCTGCCGGCTTGGGCCTCCACTCCAGGGATCGGCGGGTGCCGCCAGCACGTCAGGGACGACAGCGGGCTTCGCGGTGTCAAGGTCGACACACGCCCAGGCCTGGCAACCGAACGAGACAGCTCCGCCATGGATTCCGTGCAACACGTGCTGCCGGGAAAATGTCCGCCCAGGGAAAGATGAGTGCGAAGAGAGAAGCGGGGAGGAGAGAGGCAGGGCGCGCTTCGTGAGGCACGAGCTCGCGGCCTGTGGGGCCGGCCTCTCCCGGGCCGGCGCCTCACGTCCTATACGGGGAAGCGGTTTGCTGACGCGCCGGGGGTTGGACCCCCTGAGGTCAAGCCCCCCGACCTCCCTGTGCGAAACAGGGCAGGGTGGAATGCCATCCCCGTCCACGTCCACACACACGTCGCTCCACGGAGAAGGATGCCTTCTCAACGCTTAGCCCGGAAACCTCGAGTGAGCACCACAGCCTTACCTCCGAGAAGCAAGCCTGAAGCCGAGCTCCCTTCCGCGAGCAGGCCTCTTTCGCCAAGAGAGAAAGCTTGGCCACGGCGGGGGTGGCGGAAGCCTCAGGGAGGCTGCGTGCCGGGCCTCAGGTCGGGGGCCGTCCTAGAAGGAGGCCCCCGACCTGGGCCTCAGCGAAACCCTTCGCAAGGGCGTCGGGAGCGGCTCGTGCCACGACCGTGACGCGGGACCCACAGCAGAGCAAACACACTCGTTTTGAGGGCACGGGAGGCCTTCTGACAGCAGCCCCGCTTCCCTCAGACGGGCCCCCGCCCTCAGTCCAACCCACCGGAGCCTGTGTTCGGAGTGCACCGAGCTGAACACCCGGCTCTCGGCGAGGTCGTGACGGCGACGCCGGCCTGCAGGCCAAACTCTCTGGGGGCGCCCTGAGCTGGGAGGCTCGCCCGAAACGGACGGGGGAAGCGCCGAGCCCCTGCCACGGGATTGCTTCAGGACGACGCATTGGCCCAGCCAGCCCCACTCGGTCCCGGGAAGAGAGAAGCGGCTCTGGCACCTAGAAGCACGGAGCAAGGCACCCAACCCTCAGCTCCTGGAACGCGCTTCCCGGAGGGGGCCCTTTCACCTCCCCATTCCCCAAAAGCACAACGCCTTCTCTCAGAGGCGGAGGAAAATGCGCACACGCTGCCGGCTTGGGCCTCCACTTCAGGGACCGGCGGGTGCCGCCAGCACGTCTGGGGCGACAGCGGGCTTCGTGGTGTCAAGGTCGACACACGCCCGGGCCTGGCAACCGAAGGAGACAGCTCCACCCTGGATTCCGTGCAACACGGTGCTGCCGGGAAAACGTGCGCCCAGGGAAAGACGAGTGCGAAGAGAAGCGGGGAGGAGAGAGGAAGGGCGCGCTTCGTGAGGCACGAGCGCGCGGGCTGTGGGGCCGGCTTCTCCCGGGCCGGCGCCTCACCTCCTACACGGGGAAGCGGTTTGCTGACGCGCCGGGGGTTGGACCCCCTGAGGTCAAGCCCCCCGACCTCCCTGTGCGAAACAGGGCAGGGTGGAATGCCATCCCCGTCCACGTCCACACACACACGTCGCTCCACGGAGAAGGATGCCTTCTCAACGCTTAGCCCGGAAACCTCGAGTGAGCACCACAGCCTTACCTCCGAGAAGCAAGCCTGAAGCCGAGCTCCCTTCCGCGAGCAGGCCTCTTTCGCCCGAGAGAAAGCTTGGCCGCGGCGGGGGTGGCGGAAGCCTCAGGGAGGCTGCGTGCCGGGCCTCAGGTCGGGCGCCGTCCTAGAAGGAGGCCCCTGACCTGGGCCTCAGCGAAGCCCTTTGCAAGGGCGTCGGGAGCGGCTTCTGCCACGACCGTGACGCGGGACCCACAGCAGAGCAAACACACTCGTTGTGAGGGCACGGGAGGCCTTCTGACAGCAGCCCCGCTTCCCTCAGCCGGGCGCCCGCCCTCAGTCGAACCCACCTGAGCCTGCGTTCGGAGTGCACCGAGCTGAACACCCGGCTCTCGGTGAGGACGTGAAGGCGACGCCGGCCTTCTGGCCAAACTCTCTGGGGGCGCCCTGAGCTGGGAGGCTCGCCCGAAACGGACGGGGAAGCGCCGAGCCCCTGCCACTGGATTGCTTCAGGACGACGCATTGGCCCAGCCAGCCCCACTCCGTCCCGGGAAGAGAGAAGCGGCTCTGGCACCTAGAAGCACGGAGCAAGGCACCCAACCCTCAGCTCCTGGAACGCGCTTCCCGGAGGGGGCCCTTTCACCTCCCCATTCCCCAAAAGCACAACGCCTTCTCTCAGAGGCAGAGGAAGACGCGCACACGCTGCCGGCTTGGGCCTCCACTTCAGGGACCGGCGGGTGCCGCCAGCACGTCCGGGGCGCCAGCGGGCTTCGCGGTGTCAAGGTCGACACACGCCCGGGCCTGGCAACCGAAGGAGACAGCTCCGCCCTGGATGCCGTGCAACACGGTGCTGCCGGAAAACGTCCGCCCAGGGAAAGATGAGTGCGAAGAGAGAAGCGGTGAGGAGAGAGGAAGGGCGCGCTTCGTGAGGCACGACCTCGCGGGCTGTGGGGCCGGCCTCTCCCGGGCCGGCGCCTCACGTCCTACACGGGGAAGCGGTTTGCTGACGCCCCGGGGGTTGGACCCCCTGAGGTCAAGCCCCCCGACCTCCCTGTGCGAAACAAGGCAGGGTGGAATGCCATCCCCTTCCACGTCCACACACACGTCGCTCCACGGAGAAGGATGCCTTCTCAACGCTTAGCCCGTATACCTCGAGTGAGCACCACAGCCTTACCTCCGAGAAGCAAGCCTGAAGCCGAGCTCCCTTCCGCGAGCAGGCCTCTTTTGCCCGAGAGAAAGCTTGGCCGCGGCGGGGGTGGCGGAAGCCTCAGGGAGGCTGCGTGCCGGGCCTCAGGTCGGGGGCCGTCCTAGAAGGAGGCCCCCGACCTGGGCCTCAGCGAAACCCTTCGCAAGGGCGTCGGGAGCGGCTCGTGCCACGACCGTGACGCGGGACCCACAGCAGAGCAAACACACTCGTTTTGAGGGCACGGGAGGCCTTCTGACAGCAGCCCCGCTTCCCTCAGCCGGGCCCCCGCCCTCAGTCCAACCCACCGGAGCCTGTGTTCGGAGTGCACCGAGCTGAACACCCGGCTCTCGGCGAGGTCGTGACGGCGACGCCGGCCTGCAGGCCAAACTCTCTGGGGGCGCCCTGAGCTGGGAGGCTCGCCCGAAACGGACGGGGGAAGCGCCGAGCCCCTGCCACGGGATTGCTTCAGGACGACGCATTGGCCCAGCCAGCCCCACTCGGTCCCGGAAGAGAGAAGCGGCTCTGGCACCTAGAAGCACGGAGCAAGGCACCCAACCCTCAGCTCCTGGAACGCGCTTCCCGGAGGGGGCCCTTTCACCTCCCCATTCCCCAAAAGCACAACGCCTTCTCTCAGAGGCGGAGGAAAATGCGCACACGCTGCCGGCTTGGGCCTCCACTTCAGGGACCGGCGGGTGCCGCCAGCACGTCTGGGGCGACAGCGGGCTTCGTGGTGTCAAGGTCCACACACGCCCGGGCCTGGCAACCGAAGGAGACAGCTCCACCCTGGATTCCGTGCAACACGGTGCTGCCGGGAAAACGTGCGCCCAGGGAAAGACGAGTGCGAAGAGAAGCGGGGAGGAGAGAGGAAGGGCGCGCTTCGTGAGGCACGAGCGCGCGGGCTGTGGGGCCGGCTTCTCCCGGGCCGGCGCCTCACCTCCTACACGGGGAAGCGGTTTGCTGACGCGCCGGGGGTTGGACCCCCTGAGGTCAAGCCCCCCGACCTCCCTGTGCGAAACAGGGCAGGGTGGAATGCCATCCCCGTCCACGTCCACACACACACGTCGCTCCACGGAGAAGGATGCCTTCTCAACGCTTAGCCCGGAAACCTCGAGTGTGCACCACAGCCTTACCTCCGAGAAGCAAGCCTGAAGCCGAGCTCCCTTCCGCGAGCAGGCCTCTTCCGCCCGAGAGAAAGCTTGGCCGCGACTGGGGTGGCGGAAGCCTCAGGGAGGCTGCGTGCCGGGCCTCAGGTCGGGCGCCGTCCTAGAAGGAGGCCCCCGACCTGGGCCTCAGCGAAGCCCTTCGCAAGGGCGTCGGGAGCGGCTCCTGCCACGACCGTTACGCGGGACCCACAGCAGAGCAAACACACTCGTTGTGAGGGCACGGGAGGCCTTCTGACAGCAGCCCCCCTTCCCTCAGCTGGGCGCCCGCCCTCAGTCGAACCCACCGGAGCCTGCGTTCGGAGTGCACCGAGCTGAAGACCCGGCTCTCGGCGAGGTCGTGACGGCGACGCCGGCCTGCAGGCCAAACTCTCTGGGGGCGCCCTGAGCTGGGAGGCTCGCCCGAAACGGACGGGGGAAGCGCCGAGCCCCTGCCACGGGATTGCTTCAGGACGACGCATTGGCCCAGCCAGCCCCACTCCGTCCCGGGAAGAGAGAAGCGGCTCTGGCACCTAGAAGCACGGAGCAAGGCACCCAACCCTCAGCGCTTGGAACGCGGTTCCCGGAAAGGGCCCTTTCACCTCCCAATTCCCCGAAAGCACAACACCTTCTCTCAGAGGCGGAGGAAGACGCGCACACGCTGCCGGCTTGGGCCTCCACTCCAGGGATCGGCGGGTGCCGCCAGCACGTCAGGGACGACAGCGGGCTTCGCGGTGTCAAGGTCGACACACGCCCAGGCCTGGCAACCGAACGAGACAGCTCCGCCATGGATTCCGTGCAACACGTGCTGCCGGGAAAATGTCCGCCCAGGGAAAGATGAGTGCGAAGAGAGAAGCGGGGAGGAGAGAGGCAGGGCGCGCTTCGTGAGGCACGAGCTCGCGGCCTGTGGGGCCGGCCTCTCCCGGGCCGGCGCCTCACGTCCTATACGGGGAAGCGGTTTGCTGACGCGCCGGGGGTTGGACCCCCTGAGGTCAAGCCCCCCGACCTCCCTGTGCGAAACAGGGCAGGGTGGAATGCCATCCCCGTCCACGTCCACACACACGTCGCTCCACGGAGAAGGATGCCTTCTCAACGCTTAGCCCGGAAACCTCGAGTGAGCACCACAGCCTTACCTCCGAGAAGCAAGCCTGAAGCCGAGCTCCCTTCCGCGAGCAGGCCTCTTTCGCCAAGAGAGAAAGCTTGGCCACGGCGGGGGTGGCGGAAGCCTCAGGGAGGCTGCGTGCCGGGCCTCAGGTCGGGGGCCGTCCTAGAAGGAGGCCCCCGACCTGGGCCTCAGCGAAACCCTTCGCAAGGGCGTCGGGAGCGGCTCGTGCCACGACCGTGACGCGGGACCCACAGCAGAGCAAACACACTCGTTTTGAGGGCACGGGAGGCCTTCTGACAGCAGCCCCGCTTCCCTCAGACGGGCCCCCGCCCTCAGTCCAACCCACCGGAGCCTGTGTTCGGAGTGCACCGAGCTGAACACCCGGCTCTCGGCGAGGTCGTGACGGCGACGCCGGCCTGCAGGCCAAACTCTCTGGGGGCGCCCTGAGCTGGGAGGCTCGCCCGAAACGGACGGGGGAAGCGCCGAGCCCCTGCCACGGGATTGCTTCAGGACGACGCATTGGCCCAGCCAGCCCCACTCGGTCCCGGGAAGAGAGAAGCGGCTCTGGCACCTAGAAGCACGGAGCAAGGCACCCAACCCTCAGCTCCTGGAACGCGCTTCCCGGAGGGGGCCCTTTCACCTCCCCATTCCCCAAAAGCACAACGCCTTCTCTCAGAGGCGGAGGAAAATGCGCACACGCTGCCGGCTTGGGCCTCCACTTCAGGGACCGGCGGGTGCCGCCAGCACGTCTGGGGCGACAGCGGGCTTCGTGGTGTCAAGGTCGACACACGCCCGGGCCTGGCAACCGAAGGAGACAGCTCCACCCTGGATTCCGTGCAACACGGTGCTGCCGGGAAAACGTGCGCCCAGGGAAAGACGAGTGCGAAGAGAAGCGGGGAGGAGAGAGGAAGGGCGCGCTTCGTGAGGCACGAGCGCGCGGGCTGTGGGGCCGGCTTCTCCCGGGCCGGCGCCTCACCTCCTACACGGGGAAGCGGTTTGCTGACGCGCCGGGGGTTGGACCCCCTGAGGTCAAGCCCCCCGACCTCCCTGTGCGAAACAGGGCAGGGTGGAATGCCATCCCCGTCCACGTCCACACACACACGTCGCTCCACGGAGAAGGATGCCTTCTCAACGCTTAGCCCGGAAACCTCGAGTGAGCACCACAGCCTTACCTCCGAGAAGCAAGCCTGAAGCCGAGCTCCCTTCCGCGAGCAGGCCTCTTTCGCCCGAGAGAAAGCTTGGCCGCGGCGGGGGTGGCGGAAGCCTCAGGGAGGCTGCGTGCCGGGCCTCAGGTCGGGCGCCGTCCTAGAAGGAGGCCCCTGACCTGGGCCTCAGCGAAGCCCTTTGCAAGGGCGTCGGGAGCGGCTTCTGCCACGACCGTGACGCGGGACCCACAGCAGAGCAAACACACTCGTTGTGAGGGCACGGGAGGCCTTCTGACAGCAGCCCCGCTTCCCTCAGCCGGGCGCCCGCCCTCAGTCGAACCCACCTGAGCCTGCGTTCGGAGTGCACCGAGCTGAACACCCGGCTCTCGGTGAGGACGTGAAGGCGACGCCGGCCTTCTGGCCAAACTCTCTGGGGGCGCCCTGAGCTGGGAGGCTCGCCCGAAACGGACGGGGAAGCGCCGAGCCCCTGCCACTGGATTGCTTCAGGACGACGCATTGGCCCAGCCAGCCCCACTCCGTCCCGGGAAGAGAGAAGCGGCTCTGGCACCTAGAAGCACGGAGCAAGGCACCCAACCCTCAGCTCCTGGAACGCGCTTCCCGGAGGGGGCCCTTTCACCTCCCCATTCCCCAAAAGCACAACGCCTTCTCTCAGAGGCAGAGGAAGACGCGCACACGCTGCCGGCTTGGGCCTCCACTTCAGGGACCGGCGGGTGCCGCCAGCACGTCCGGGGCGCCAGCGGGCTTCGCGGTGTCAAGGTCGACACACGCCCGGGCCTGGCAACCGAAGGAGACAGCTCCGCCCTGGATGCCGTGCAACACGGTGCTGCCGGAAAACGTCCGCCCAGGGAAAGATGAGTGCGAAGAGAGAAGCGGTGAGGAGAGAGGAAGGGCGCGCTTCGTGAGGCACGACCTCGCGGGCTGTGGGGCCGGCCTCTCCCGGGCCGGCGCCTCACGTCCTACACGGGGAAGCGGTTTGCTGACGCCCCGGGGGTTGGACCCCCTGAGGTCAAGCCCCCCGACCTCCCTGTGCGAAACAAGGCAGGGTGGAATGCCATCCCCTTCCACGTCCACACACACGTCGCTCCACGGAGAAGGATGCCTTCTCAACGCTTAGCCCGTATACCTCGAGTGAGCACCACAGCCTTACCTCCGAGAAGCAAGCCTGAAGCCGAGCTCCCTTCCGCGAGCAGGCCTCTTTTGCCCGAGAGAAAGCTTGGCCGCGGCGGGGGTGGCGGAAGCCTCAGGGAGGCTGCGTGCCGGGCCTCAGGTCGGGGGCCGTCCTAGAAGGAGGCCCCCGACCTGGGCCTCAGCGAAACCCTTCGCAAGGGCGTCGGGAGCGGCTCGTGCCACGACCGTGACGCGGGACCCACAGCAGAGCAAACACACTCGTTTTGAGGGCACGGGAGGCCTTCTGACAGCAGCCCCGCTTCCCTCAGCCGGGCCCCCGCCCTCAGTCCAACCCACCGGAGCCTGTGTTCGGAGTGCACCGAGCTGAACACCCGGCTCTCGGCGAGGTCGTGACGGCGACGCCGGCCTGCAGGCCAAACTCTCTGGGGGCGCCCTGAGCTGGGAGGCTCGCCCGAAACGGACGGGGGAAGCGCCGAGCCCCTGCCACGGGATTGCTTCAGGACGACGCATTGGCCCAGCCAGCCCCACTCGGTCCCGGGAAGAGAGAAGCGGCTCTGGCACCTAGAAGCACGGAGCAAGGCACCTAACCCTCAGCTCCTGGAACGCGCTTCCCGGAGGGGGCCCTTTCACCTCCCCATTCCCCAAAAGCACAACGCCTTCTCTCAGAGGCGGAGGAAAATGCGCACACGCTGCCGGCTTGGGCCTCCACTTCAGGGACCGGCGGGTGCCGCCAGCACGTCTGGGGCGACAGCGGGCTTCGTGGTGTCAAGGTCGACACACGCCCGGGCCTGGCAACCGAAGGAGACAGCTCCACCCTGGATTCCGTGCAACACGGTGCTGCCGGGAAAACGTGCGCCCAGGGAAAGACGAGTGCGAAGAGAAGCGGTGAGGAGAGAGGAAGGGCGCGCTTCGTGAGGCACGAGCGCACGGGCTGTGGGGCCGGCTTCTCCCGGGCCGGCGCCTCACCTCCTACACGGGGAAGCGGTTTGCTGACGCGCCGGGGGTTGGACCCCCTGAGGTCAAGCCCCCCGACCTCCCTGTGCGAAACAGGGCAGGGTGGAATGCCATCCCCGTCCACGTCCACACACACACGTCGCTCCACGGAGAAGGATGCCTTCTCAACGCTTAGCCCGGAAACCTCGAGTGTGCACCACAGCCTTACCTCCGAGAAGCAAGCCTGAAGCCGAGCTCCCTTCCGCGAGCAGGCCTCTTCCGCCCGAGAGAAAGCTTGGCCGCGACTGGGGTGGCGGAAGCCTCAGGGAGGCTGCGTGCCGGGCCTCAGGTCGGGCGCCGTCCTAGAAGGAGGCCCCCGACCTGGGCCTCAGCGAAGCCCTTCGCAAGGGCGTCGGGAGCGGCTCCTGCCACGACCGTTACGCGGGACCCACAGCAGAGCAAACACACTCGTTGTGAGGGCACGGGAGGCCTTCTGACAGCAGCCCCCCTTCCCTCAGCTGGGCGCCCGCCCTCAGTCGAACCCACCGGAGCCTGCGTTCGGAGTGCACCGAGCTGAAGACCCGGCTCTCGGCGAGGTCGTGACGGCGACGCCGGCCTGCAGGCCAAACTCTCTGGGGGCGCCCTGAGCTGGGAGGCTCGCCCGAAACGGACGGGGGAAGCGCCGAGCCCCTGCCACGGGATTGCTTCAGGACGACGCATTGGCCCAGCCAGCCCCACTCCGTCCCGGGAAGAGAGAAGCGGCTCTGGCACCTAGAAGCACGGAGCAAGGCACCCAACCCTCAGCGCTTGGAACGCGGTTCCCGGAAAGGGCCCTTTCACCTCCCAATTCCCCGAAAGCACAACACCTTCTCTCAGAGGCGGAGGAAGACGCGCACACGCTGCCGGCTTGGGCCTCCACTCCAGGGATCGGCGGGTGCCGCCAGCACGTCAGGGACGACAGCGGGCTTCGCGGTGTCAAGGTCGACACACGCCCAGGCCTGGCAACCGAACGAGACAGCTCCGCCATGGATTCCGTGCAACACGTGCTGCCGGGAAAATGTCCGCCCAGGGAAAGATGAGTGCGAAGAGAGAAGCGGGGAGGAGAGAGGCAGGGCGCGCTTCGTGAGGCACGAGCTCGCGGCCTGTGGGGCCGGCCTCTCCCGGGCCGGCGCCTCACGTCCTATACGGGGAAGCGGTTTGCTGACGCGCCGGGGGTTGGACCCCCTGAGGTCAAGCCCCCCGACCTCCCTGTGCGAAACAGGGCAGGGTGGAATGCCATCCCCGTCCACGTCCACACACACGTCGCTCCACGGAGAAGGATGCCTTCTCAACGCTTAGCCCGGAAACCTCGAGTGAGCACCACAGCCTTACCTCCGAGAAGCAAGCCTGAAGCCGAGCTCCCTTCCGCGAGCAGGCCTCTTTCGCCAAGAGAGAAAGCTTGGCCACGGCGGGGGTGGCGGAAGCCTCAGGGAGGCTGCGTGCCGGGCCTCAGGTCGGGGGCCGTCCTAGAAGGAGGCCCCCGACCTGGGCCTCAGCGAAACCCTTCGCAAGGGCGTCGGGAGCGGCTCGTGCCACGACCGTGACGCGGGACCCACAGCAGAGCAAACACACTCGTTTTGAGGGCACGGGAGGCCTTCTGACAGCAGCCCCGCTTCCCTCAGACGGGCCCCCGCCCTCAGTCCAACCCACCGGAGCCTGTGTTCGGAGTGCACCGAGCTGAACACCCGGCTCTCGGCGAGGTCGTGACGGCGACGCCGGCCTGCAGGCCAAACTCTCTGGGGGCGCCCTGAGCTGGGAGGCTCGCCCGAAACGGACGGGGGAAGCGCCGAGCCCCTGCCACGGGATTGCTTCAGGACGACGCATTGGCCCAGCCAGCCCCACTCGGTCCCGGGAAGAGAGAAGCGGCTCTGGCACCTAGAAGCACGGAGCAAGGCACCCAACCCTCAGCTCCTGGAACGCGCTTCCCGGAGGGGGCCCTTTCACCTCCCCATTCCCCAAAAGCACAACGCCTTCTCTCAGAGGCGGAGGAAAATGCGCACACGCTGCCGGCTTGGGCCTCCACTTCAGGGACCGGCGGGTGCCGCCAGCACGTCTGGGGCGACAGCGGGCTTCGTGGTGTCAAGGTCGACACACGCCCGGGCCTGGCAACCGAAGGAGACAGCTCCACCCTGGATTCCGTGCAACACGGTGCTGCCGGGAAAACGTGCGCCCAGGGAAAGACGAGTGCGAAGAGAAGCGGGGAGGAGAGAGGAAGGGCGCGCTTCGTGAGGCACGAGCGCGCGGGCTGTGGGGCCGGCTTCTCCCGGGCCGGCGCCTCACCTCCTACACGGGGAAGCGGTTTGCTGACGCGCCGGGGGTTGGACCCCCTGAGGTCAAGCCCCCCGACCTCCCTGTGCGAAACAGGGCAGGGTGGAATGCCATCCCCGTCCACGTCCACACACACACGTCGCTCCACGGAGAAGGATGCCTTCTCAACGCTTAGCCCGGAAACCTCGAGTGTGCACCACAGCCTTACCTCCGAGAAGCAAGCCTGAAGCCGAGCTCCCTTCCGCGAGCAGGCCTCTTCCGCCCGAGAGAAAGCTTGGCCGCGACTGGGGTGGCGGAAGCCTCAGGGAGGCTGCGTGCCGGGCCTCAGGTCGGGCGCCGTCCTAGAAGGAGGCCCCCGACCTGGGCCTCAGCGAAGCCCTTCGCAAGGGCGTCGGGAGCGGCTCCTGCCACGACCGTTACGCGGGACCCACAGCAGAGCAAACACACTCGTTGTGAGGGCACGGGAGGCCTTCTGACAGCAGCGCCGCTTCCCTCAGCCGGGCGCCCGCCCTCAGTCGAACCCACCGGAGCCCGCGTTCGGAGTGCACCGAGCTGAACACCCGGCTCTCGGCGAGGTCGTGACGGCGACGCCGGCCTGCAGGCCAAACTCTCTGGGGGCGCCCTGAGCTGGGAGGCTCGCCCGAAACGGACGGGGGAAGCGCCGAGCCCCTGCCACGGGATTGCTTCAGGACGACGCATTGGCCCAGCCAGCCCCACTCCGTCCCGGGAAGAGAGAAGCGGCTCTGGCACCTAGAAGCACGGAGCAAGGCACCCAACCCTCAGCTCTTGGAACGCGGTTCCCGGAAAGGGCCCTTTCACCTCCCAATTCCCCGAAAGCACAACACCTTCTCTCAGAGGCGGAGGAAGACGCGCACACGCTGCCGGCTTGGGCCTCCACTCCAGGGACCGGCGGGTGCCGCCAGCACGTCAGGGACGACAGCGGGCTTCGCGGTGTCAAGGTCGACACACGCCCGGGCCTGGCAACCGAACGAGACAGTCCGCCATGGATTCCATGCAACACGTGCTGCCGGGAAAATGTCCGCCCAGGGAAAGATGAGTGCGAAGAGAGAAGCGGGGAGGAGAGAGGCAGGGCGCGCTTCGTGAGGCACGAGCTCGCGGCCTGTGGGGCCGGCCTCTCCCGGGCCGGCGCCTCACGTCCTATACGGGGAAGCGGTTTGCTGACGCGCCGGGGGTTGGACCCCCTGAGGTCAAGCCCCCCGACCTCCCTGTGCGAAACAGGGCAGGGTGGAATGCCATCCCCGTCCACGTCCACACACACGTCGCTCCACGGAGAAGGATGCCTTCTCAACGCTTAGCCCGGAAACCTCGAGTGAGCACCACAGCCTTACCTCCGAGAAGCAAGCCTGAAGCCGAGCTCCCTTCCGCGAGCAGGCCTCTTTCGCCAAGAGAGAAAGCTTGGCCACGGCGGGGGTGGCGGAAGCCTCAGGGAGGCTGCGTGCCGGGCCTCAGATCGGGGGCCGTCCTAGAAGGAGGCCCCCGACCTGGGCCTCAGCGAAGCCCTTCGCAAGGGCGTCGGGAGCGGCTCGTGCCACGACCGTGACACGGGACCCACAGCAGAGCAAACACACTCGTTGTGAGGGCACGGGAGGCCTTCTGACAGCAGCCCCGCTTCCCTCAGCCGGGCCCCCGCCCTCAGTCCAACCCACCGGAGCCTGTGTTCGGAGTGCACCGAGCTGAACACCCGGCTCTCGGCGAGGTCGTGACGGCGACGCCGGCCTGCAGGCCAAACTCTCTGGGGGCGCCCTGAGCTGGGAGGCTCGCCCGAAACGGACGGGGGAAGCGCCGAGCCCCTGCCACGGGATTGCTTCAGGACGACGCATTGGCCCAGCCAGCCCCACTCGGTCCCGGGAAGAGAGAAGCGGCTCTGGCACCTAGAAGCACGGAGCAAGGCACCCAACCCTCAGCTCCTGGAACGCGCTTCCCGGAGGGGGCCCTTTCACCTCCCCATTCCCCAAAAGCACAACGCCTTCTCTCAGAGGCGGAGGAAAATGCGCACACGCTGCCGGCTTGGGCCTCCACTTCAGGGACCGGCGGGTGCCGCCAGCACGTCTGGGGCGACAGCGGGCTTCGTGGTGTCAAGGTCGACACACGCCCGGGCCTGGCAACCGAAGGAGACAGCTCCACCCTGGATTCCGTGCAACACGGTGCTGCCGGGAAAACGTGCGCCCAGGGAAAGACGAGTGCGAAGAGAAGCGGGGAGGAGAGAGGAAGGGCGCGCTTCGTGAGGCACGAGCGCGCGGGCTGTGGGGCCGGCTTCTCCCGGGCCGGCGCCTCACCTCCTACACGGGGAAGCGGTTTGCTGACGCGCCGGGGGTTGGACCCCCTGAGGTCAAGCCCCCCGACCTCCCTGTGCGAAACAGGGCAGGGTGGAATGCCATCCCCGTCCACGTCCACACACACACGTCGCTCCACGGAGAAGGATGCCTTCTCAACGCTTAGCCCGGAAACCTCGAGTGTGCACCACAGCCTTACCTCCGAGAAGCAAGCCTGAAGCCGAGCTCCCTTCCGCGAGCAGGCCTCTTCCGCCCGAGAGAAAGCTTGGCCGCGACTGGGGTGGCGGAAGCCTCAGGGAGGCTGCGTGCCGGGCCTCAGGTCGGGCGCCGTCCTAGAAGGAGGCCCCCGACCTGGGCCTCAGCGAAGCCCTTCGCAAGGGCGTCGGGAGCGGCTCCTGCCACGACCGTTACGCGGGACCCACAGCAGAGCAAACACACTCGTTGTGAGGGCACGGGAGGCCTTCTGACAGCAGCGCCGCTTCCCTCAGCCGGGCGCCCGCCCTCAGTCGAACCCACCGGAGCCCGCGTTCGGAGTGCACCGAGCTGAACACCCGGCTCTCGGCGAGGTCGTGACGGCGACGCCGGCCTGCAGGCCAAACTCTCTGGGGGCGCCCTGAGCTGGGAGGCTCGCCCGAAACGGACGGGGGAAGCGCCGAGCCCCTGACACGGGATTGCTTCAGGACGACGCATTGGCCCAGCCAGCCCCACTCCGTCCCGGGAAGAGAGAAGCGGCTCTGGCACCTAGAAGCACGGAGCAAGGCACCCAACCCTCAGCTCTTGGAACGCGGTTCCCGGAAAGGGCCCTTTCACCTCCCAATTCCCCGAAAGCACAACACCTTCTCTCAGAGGCGGAGGAAGACGCGCACACGCTGCCGGCTTGGGCCTCCACTCCAGGGACCGGCGGGTGCCGCCAGCACGTCAGGGACGACAGCGGGCTTCGCGGTGTCAAGGTCGACACACGCCCGGGCCTGGCAACCGAACGAGACAGCTCCGCCATGGATTCCATGCAACACGTGCTGCCGGGAAAATGTCCGCCCAGGGAAAGATGAGTGCGAAGAGAGAAGCGGGGAGGAGAGAGGCAGGGCGCGCTTCGTGAGGCACGAGCTCGCGGCCTGTGGGGCCGGCCTCTCCCGGGCCGGCGCCTCACGTCCTATACGGGGAAGCGGTTTGCTGACGCGCCGGGGGTTGGACCCCCTGAGGTCAAGCCCCCCGACCTCCCTGTGCGAAACAGGGCAGGGTGGAATGCCATCCCCGTCCACGTCCACACACACGTCGCTCCACGGAGAAGGATGCCTTCTCAACGCTTAGCCCGGAAACCTCGAGTGAGCACCACAGCCTTACCTCCGAGAAGCAAGCCTGAAGCCGAGCTCCCTTCCGCGAGCAGGCCTCTTTCGCCAAGAGAGAAAGCTTGGCCACGGCGGGGGTGGCGGAAGCCTCAGGGAGGCTGCGTGCCGGGCCTCAGATCGGGGGCCGTCCTAGAAGGAGGCCCCCGACCTGGGCCTCAGCGAAGCCCTTCGCAAGGGCGTCGGGAGCGGCTCGTGCCACGACCGTGACACGGGACCCACAGCAGAGCAAACACACTCGTTGTGAGGGCACGGGAGGCCTTCTGACAGCAGCCCCGCTTCCCTCAGCCGGGCGCCCGCCCTCAGTCGAACCCACCGGAGCCTGCGTTCGTAGTGCACCGCGCTGAACACCCGGCTCTCGGCGAGGTCGTGACGGCGACGCCGGCCTGCCGGCCAAACTCTCTGGGGGCGCCCTGAGCTGGGAGGCTTGCCCGAAACGGACGGGGGAAGCGCCGAGCCCCTGCCACGGGATTGCTTCAGGACGACGCATTGGCCCAGCCAGCCCCACTCCGTCCCGGGAAGAGAGAAGCGGCTCTGGCACCTAGAAGCACGGAGCAAGGCACCCAACCCTCAGCTCTTGGAACGCGCTTCCCGGAGGGGGCCCTTTCACCTCCCCATTCCCCAAAAGCACAACACCTTCTCTCAGAGGCGGAGGAAGATGCGCACACGCTGCCGGCTTCGGCCCCAATCCAGGGACCGGCGGGTGCCGCCAGCACGTCCGGGGCAACAGCGGGCTTCGTGGTGTCAAGGTCGACACACGCCCGGGCCTGGCAACCGAAGGAGACAGCTCCGCCCTGGATTCCGTGCAACACGGTGCTGCCGGGAAAACGTCCGCCCAGGGAAAGATGAGTGCGAAGAGAGAAGCGGGGAGGAGAGAGGAAGGGCGCGCTTCGTGAGGCACGAGCTCGCGGGCTGTGGCCGGCCTCTCCCGGGCCGGCGCCTCACGTCCTACACGGGGAAGCGGTTTGCTGACGCGCCGGGGGTTGGACCCCCTGAGGTCAAGCCCCCCGACCTCCCTGTGCGAAACAGGGCAGGGTGGAATGCCATCCCCGTCCACGTCCACACACACACGTCGCTCCACGGAGAAGGATGCCTTCTCAACGCTTAGCCCGGAAACCTCGAGTGAGCACCACAGCCTTACCTCTGAGAAGCAAGCCTGAAGCCGAGCTCCCTTCCGCGAGCAGGCCTCTTTCGCCCGAGAGAAAGCTTGGCCGCGGCGGGGGTGGCGGAAGCCTCAGGGAGGCTGCGTGCCGGGCCTCAGGTCGGGCGCCGTCCTAGAAGGAGGCCCCTGACCTGGGCCTCAGCGAAGCCCTTTGCAAGGGCGTCGGGAGCGGCTTCTGCCACGACCGTGACGCGGGACCCACAGCAGAGCAAACACACTCGTTGTGAGGGCACGGGAGGCCTTCTGACAGCAGCCCCGCTTCCCTCAGCCGGGCGCCCGCCCTCAGTCGAACCCACCTGAGCCTGCGTTCGGAGTGCACCGAGCTGAACACCCGGCTCTCGGTGAGGACGTGAAGGCGACGCCGGCCTTCTGGCCAAACTCTCTGGGGGCGCCCTGAGCTGGGAGGCTCGCCCGAAACGGACGGGGAAGCGCCGAGCCCCTGCCACTGGATTGCTTCAGGACGACGCATTGGCCCAGCCAGCCCCACTCCGTCCCGGGAAGAGAGAAGCGGCTCTGGCACCTAGAAGCACGGAGCAAGGCACCCAACCCTCAGCTCCTGGAACGCGCTTCCCGGAGGGGGCCCTTTCACCTCCCCATTCCCCAAAAGCACAACGCCTTCTCTCAGAGGCAGAGGAAGACGCGCACACGCTGCCGGCTTGGGCCTCCACTTCAGGGACCGGCGGGTGCCGCCAGCACGTCCGGGGCGCCAGCGGGCTTCGCGGTGTCAAGGTCGACACACGCCCGGGCCTGGCAACCGAAGGAGACAGCTCCGCCCTGGATGCCGTGCAACACGGTGCTGCCGGAAAACGTCCGCCCAGGGAAAGATGAGTGCGAAGAGAGAAGCGGTGAGGAGAGAGGAAGGGCGCGCTTCGTGAGGCACGACCTCGCGGGCTGTGGGACCGGCCTCTCCCGGGCCGGCGCCTCACGTCCTACACGGGGAAGCGGTTTGCTGACGCCCCGGGGGTTGGACCCCCTGAGGTCAAGCCCCCCGACCTCCCTGTGCGAAACAAGGCAGGGTGGAATGCCATCCCCTTCCACGTCCACACACACGTCGCTCCACGGAGAAGGATGCCTTCTCAACGCTTAGCCCGTATACCTCGAGTGAGCACCACAGCCTTACCTCCGAGAAGCAAGCCTGAAGCCGAGCTCCCTTCCGCGAGCAGGCCTCTTTTGCCCGAGAGAAAGCTTGGCCGCGGCGGGGGTGGCGGAAGCCTCAGGGAGGCTGCGTGCCGGGCCTCAGGTCGGGGGCCGTCCTAGAAGGAGGCCCCCGACCTGGGCCTCAGCGAAACCCTTCGCAAGGGCGTCGGGAGCGGCTCGTGCCACGACCGTGACGCGGGACCCACAGCAGAGCAAACACACTCGTTTTGAGGGCACGGGAGGCCTTCTGACAGCAGCCCCGCTTCCCTCAGCCGGGCCCCCGCCCTCAGTCCAACCCACCGGAGCCTGTGTTCGGAGTGCACCGAGCTGAACACCCGGCTCTCGGCGAGGTCGTGACGGCGACGCCGGCCTGCAGGCCAAACTCTCTGGGGGCGCCCTGAGCTGGGAGGCTCGCCCGAAACGGACGGGGGAAGCGCCGAGCCCCTGCCACGGGATTGCTTCAGGACGACGCATTGGCCCAGCCAGCCCCACTCGGTCCCGGGAAGAGAGAAGCGGCTCTGGGACCTAGAAGCACGGAGCAAGGCACCTAACCCTCAGCTCCTGGAACGCGCTTCCCGGAGGGGGCCCTTTCACCTCCCCATTCCCCAAAAGCACAACGCCTTCTCTCAGAGGCGGAGGAAAATGCGCACACGCTGCCGGCTTGGGCCTCAACTTCAGGGACCGGCGGGTGCCGCCAGCACGTCTGGGGCGACAGCGGGCTTCGTGGTGTCAAGGTCGACACACGCCCGGGCCTGGCAACCGAAGGAGACAGCTCCACCCTGGATTCCGTGCAACACGGTGCTGCCGGGAAAACGTGCGCCCAGGGAAAGACGAGTGCGAAGAGAAGCGGGGAGGAGAGAGGAAGGGCGCGCTTCGTGAGGCACGAGCGCGCGGGCTGTGGGGCCGGCTTCTCCCGGGCCGGCGCCTCACCTCCTACACGGGGAAGCGGTTTGCTGACGCGCCGGGGGTTGGACCCCCTGAGGTCAAGCCCCCCGACCTCCCTGTGCGAAACAGGGCAGGGTGGAATGCCATCCCCGTCCACGTCCACACACACACGTCGCTCCACGGAGAAGGATGCCTTCTCAACGCTTAGCCCGGAAACCTCGAGTGTGCACCACAGCCTTACCTCCGAGAAGCAAGCCTGAAGCCGAGCTCCCTTCCGCGAGCAGGCCTCTTCCGCCCGAGAGAAAGCTTGGCCGCGACTGGGGTGGCGGAAGCCTCAGGGAGGCTGCGTGCCGGGCCTCAGGTCGGGCGCCGTCCTAGAAGGAGGCCCCCGACCTGGGCCTCAGCGAAGCCCTTCGCAAGGGCGTCGGGAGCGGCTCCTGCCACGACCGTGACGCGGGACCCACAGCAGAGCAAACACACTCGTTGTGAGGGCACGGGAGGCCTTCTGACAGCAGCCCCCCTTCCCTCAGCTGGGCGCCCGCCCTCAGTCGAACCCACCGGAGCCTGCGTTCGGAGTGCACCGAGCTGAAGACCCGGCTCTCGGCGAGGTCGTGACGGCGACGCCGGCCTGCAGGCCAAACTCTCTGGGGGCGCCCTGAGCTGGGAGGCTCGCCCGAAACGGACGGGGGAAGCGCCGAGCCCCTGCCACGGGATTGCTTCAGGACGACGCATTGGCCCAGCCAGCCCCACTCCGTCCCGGGAAGAGAGAAGCGGCTCTGGCACCTAGAAGCACGGAGCAAGGCACCCAACCCTCAGCGCTTGGAACGCGGTTCCCGGAAAGGGCCCTTTCACCTCCCAATTCCCCGAAAGCACAACACCTTCTCTCAGAGGCGGAGGAAGACGCGCACACGCTGCCGGCTTGGGCCTCCACTCCAGGGATCGGCGGGTGCCGCCAGCACGTCAGGGACGACAGCGGGCTTCGCGGTGTCAAGGTCGACACACACCCAGGCCTGGCAACCGAACGAGACAGCTCCGCCATGGATTCCGTGCAACACGTGCTGCCGGGAAAATGTCCGCCCAGGGAAAGATGAGTGCGAAGAGAGAAGCGGGGAGGAGAGAGGCAGGGCGCGCTTCGTGAGGCACGAGCTCGCGGCCTGTGGGGCCGGCCTCTCCCGGGCCGGCGCCTCACGTCCTATACGGGGAAGCGGTTTGCTGACGCGCCGGGGGTTGGACCCCCTGAGGTCAAGCCCCCCGACCTCCCTGTGCGAAACAGGGCAGGGTGGAATGCCATCCCCGTCCACGTCCACACACACGTCGCTCCACGGAGAAGGATGCCTTCTCAACGCTTAGCCCGGAAACCTCGAGTGAGCACCACAGCCTTACCTCCGAGAAGCAAGCCTGAAGCCGAGCTCCCTTCCGCGAGCAGGCCTCTTTCGCCAAGAGAGAAAGCTTGGCCACGGCGGGGGTGGCGTCAGCCTCAGGGAGGCTGCGTGCCGGGCCTCAGATCGGGGGCCGTCCTAGAAGGAGGCCCCCGACCTGGGCCTCAGCGAAGCCCTTCGCAAGGGCGTCGGGAGCGGCTCCTGCCACGACCGTGACGCGGGACCCACAGCAGAGCAAACACACTCGTTGTGAGGGCACGGGAGGCCTTCTGACAGCAGCCCCGCTTCCCTCAGCCGGGCGCCCGCCCTCAGTCGAACCCACCGGAGCCTGCGTTCGTAGTGCACCGCGCTGAACACCCGGCTCTCGGCGAGGTCGAGACGGCGACGCCGGCCTGCCGGCCAAACTCTCTGGGGGCGCCCTGAGCTGGGAGGCTTGCCCGAAACGGACGGGGGAAGCGCCGAGCCCCTGCCACGGGATTGCTTCAGGACGACGCATTGGCCCAGCCAGCCCCACTCCGTCCCGGGAAGAGAGAAGCGGCTCTGGCACCTAGAAGCACGGAGCAAGGCACCCAACCCTCAGCTCTTGGAACGCGCTTCCCGGAGGGGGCCCTTTCACCTCCCCATTCCCCGAAAGCACAACGCCTTCTCTCAGAGGCGGAGGAAGATGCGCACACGCTGCCGGCTTCGGCCCCAATCCAGGGACCGGCGGGTGCCGCCAGCACGTCCGGGGCAACAGCGGGCTTCGTGGTGTCAAGGTCGACACACGCCCGGGCCTGGCAACCGAAGGAGACAGCTCCGCCCTGGATTCCGTGCAACACGGTGCTGCCGGGAAAACGTCCGCCCAGGGAAAGATGAGTGCGAAGAGAGAAGCGGGGAGGAGAGAGGAAGGGCGCGCTTCGTGAGGCACAAGCTCACGGGCTGTGGCCGGCCTCTCCCGGGCCGGCGCCTCACGTCCTACACGGGGAAGCGGTTTGCTGACGCGCCGGGGGTTGGACCCCCTGAGGTCAAGCCCCCCGACCTCCCTGTGCGAAACAGGGCAGAGTGGAATGCCATCCCCGTCCACGTCCACACACACGTCGCTCCACGGAGAAGGATGCCTTCTCAACGCTTAGCCCGGAAACCTCGAGTGAGCACCACAGCCTTACCTCCGAGAAGCAAGCCTGAAGCCGAGCTCCCTTCCGCGAGGAGGCCTCTTTCGCCAAGAGAGAAAGCTTGGCCGTGGCGGGGGTGGCGGAAGCCTCAGGGAGGCTGCGTGCCGGGCCTCAGGTCGGGGGCCGTCCTAGAAGGAGGCCCCCGACCTGGGCCTCAGCGAAGCCCTTCGCAAGGGCGTCGGGAGCGGCTCGTGCCACGACCGTGACGCGGGACCCACAGCAGTGCAAACACACTCGTTGTGAGGGCACGGGAGGCCTTCTGACAGCAGCCCCGCTTCAATCAGCCGGGCGCCCGCCCTCAGTCGAACCCACCGGAGCCTGCGTTCGTAGTGCACCGCGCTGAACACCCGGCTCTCGGCGAGGTCGTGACGGCGACGCCGGCCTGCCGGCCAAACTCTCTGGGGGCGCCCTGAGCTGGGAGGCTTGCCCGAAACGGACGGGGGAAGCGCCGAGCCCCTGCCACGGGATTGCTTCAGGACGACGCATTGGCCCAGCCAGCCCCACTCCGTCCCGGGAAGAGAGAAGCGGCTCTGGCACCTAGAAGCACGGAGCAAGGCACCCAACCCTCAGCTCTTGGAACGCGCTTCCCGGAGGGGGCCTTTTCACCTCCCCATTCCCCAAAAGCACAACACCTTCTCTCAGAGGCGGAGGAAGATGCGCACACGCTGCCGGCTTCGGCCCCAATCCAGGGACCGGCGGGTGCCGCCAGCACGTCCGGGGCAACAGCGGGCTTCGTGGTGTCAAGGTCGACACACGCCCGGGCCTGGCAACCGAAGGAGACAGCTCCGCCCTGGATTCCGTGCAACACGGTGCTGCCGGGAAAACGTCCGCCCAGGGAAAGATGAGTGCGAAGAGAGAAGCGGGGAGGAGAGAGGAAGGGCGCGCTTCGTGAGGCACGAGCTCGCGGGCTGTGGCCGGCCTCTCCCGGGCCGGCGCCTCACGTCCTACACGGGGAAGCGGTTTGCTGACGCGCCGGGGGTTGGACCCCCTGAGGTCAAGCCCCCCGACCTCCCTGTGCGAAACAGGGCAGGGTGGAATGCCATCCCCGTCCACGTCCACACACACGTCGCTCCACGGAGAAGGATGCCTTGTCAACGCTTAGCCCGGAAACCTCGAGTGAGCACCACAGCCTTACCTCCGAGAAGCAAGCCTGAAGCCGAGCTCCCTTCCGCGAGCAGGCCTCTTTCGCCAAGAGAGAAAGCTTGGCCGCGGCGGGGGTGGCGGAAGCCTCAGGGAGGCTGCGTGCCGGGCCTCAGGTCGGGGGCCGTCCTAGAAGGAGGCCCCCGACCTGGGCCTCAGCGAAGCCCTTCGCAAGGGCGTCGGGAGCGGCTCCTGCCACGACCGTGACGCGGGACCCACAGCCGAGCAAATACACTCGTTGTGAGGGCACGGGAGGCCTTCTGACAGCAGCCCCGCTTCCCTCAGCCGGGCGCCCGCCCTCAGTCGAACCCACCGGAGCCTGCTTTCGGAGTGCACCGAGCTGAACACCCGGCTCTCGGCGAGGTCGTGACGGCGACGCCGGCCTGCAGGCCAAACTCTCTGGGGGCGCCCTGAGCTGGGAGGCTCGCCCGAAACGGACGGGGGAAGCGCCGAGCCCCTGCCACGGGATTGCTTCAGGACGACGCATTGGGCCAGCCAGCCCCACTCCGTCCCGGGAAGAGAGAAGCGGCTCTGGCACCTAGAAGCACGGAGCAAGGCACCCAACCCTCAGCTCTTGGAACGCGCTTCCCGGCGGGGGCCTTTTCACCTCCCAATTCCCCGAAAGCACAACTCCTTCTCTCAGAGGCGGAGGAAGATGCGCACACGCTGCCGGCTTCGGCCTCCAATCCAGGGACCGGCGGGTGCCGCCAGCACGTCCGGGGCAACAGCGGGCTTCGTGGTGTCAAGGTCGACACACGCCCGGGCCTGGCAACCGAAGGAGACAGCTCCGCCCTGGATTCCGTGCAACACGGTGCTGCCGGGAAAACGTCCGCCCAGGGAAAGATGAGTGCGAAGAGAGAAGCGGGGAGGAGAGAGGAAGGGCGCGCTTCGTGAGGCACGAGCGCCCGGGCTGTGTGGCCGGTGTCTCCCGGGCCGGCGCATCACGTCCTACACGGGGAAGCGGTTTGCTGATGCGCCGGGGGTTGGACACCCTGCGGTCAAGCCCCCCGACCTCCCTGTGCGAAACAGGGCAGGGTGGAATGCCATCCCCGTCCACGTCCACACACACACGTCGCTCCACGGAGAAGGATGCCTTCTCAACGCTTAGCACGGAAACCTCGAGTGAGCACCACAGCCTTACCTCCGAGAAGCAAGCCTGAAGCCGAGCTCCCTTCCGCGAGCAGGCCTTTTCGCCCGAGAGAAAGCTTGGCTGCGGCGGGGGTGGCGGAAGCCTCAGGGAGGCTGCGTGCCGGGCCTCAGGTCGGGGGCCGTCCTAGAAGAAGGCCCCGACCTGGGCCTCAGCGAAGCCCTTTGCAAGGGCGTCGGGAGCGGCTCCTGCCACGACCGTTACGCGGGACCCACAGCAGAGCAAACACACTCCTTGTGAGGGCACGGGAGGCCTTCTGACAGCAGCCCCGCTTCCATCAGCCGGGCGCCCGCCGTCAGTCGAACCCACCGGAGCCTGCGTTCGTAGTGCACCGCGCTGAACACCCGGCTCTCGGCGAGGTCGTGACGGCGACGCCGGCCTGCCGGCCAAACTCTCTGGGGGCGCCCTGAGCTGGGAGGCTTGCCCGAAACGGACGGGGGAAGCGCCGAGCCCCTGCCACGGGATTGCTTCAGGACGACGCATTGGCCCAGCCAGCCCCACTCCGTCCCGGGAAGAGAGAAGCGGCTCTGGCACCTAGAAGCACGGAGCAAGGCACCCAACCCTCAGCTCTTGGAACGCGCTTCCCGGAGGGGGCCCTTTCACCTCCCCATTCCCCAAAAGCACAACACCTTCTCTCAGAGGCGGAGGAAGATGCGCACACGCTGCCGGCTTCGGCCCCAATCCAGGGACCGGCGGGTGCCGCCAGCACGTCCGGGGCAACAGCGGGCTTCGTGGTGTCAAGGTCGACACACGCCCGGGCCTGGCAACCGAAGGAGACAGCTCCGCCCTGGATTCCGTGCAACACGGTGCTGCCGGGAAAACGTCCGCCCAGGGAAAGATGAGTGCGAAGAGAGAAGCGGGGAGGAGAGAGGAAGGGCGCGCTTCGTGAGGCACGAGCTCGCGGGCTGTGGCCGGCCTCTCCCGGGCCGGCGCCTCACGTCCTACACGGGGAAGCGGTTTGCTGACGCGCCGGGGGTTGGACCCCCTGAGGTCAAGCCCCCCGACCTCCCTGTGCGAAACAGGGCAGGGTGGAATGCCATCCCCGTCCACGTCCACACACACACGTCGCTCCACGGAGAAGGATGCCTTCTCAACGCTTAGCCCGGAAACCTCGAGTGAGCACCACAGCCTTACCTCCGAGAAGCAAGCCTGAAGCCGAGCTCCCTTCCGCGAGCAGGCCTCTTTCGCCCGAGAGAAAGCTTGGCCGCGGCGGGGGTGGCGGAAGCCTCAGGGAGGCTGCGTGCCGGGCCTCAGGTCGGGCGCCGTCCTAGAAGGAGGCCCCTGACCTGGGCCTCAGCGAAGCCCTTTGCAAGGGCGTCGGGAGCGGCTTCTGCCACGACCGTGACGCGGGACCCACAGCAGAGCAAACACACTCGTTGTGAGGGCACGGGAGGCCTTCTGACAGCAGCCCCGCTTCCCTCAGCCGGGCGCCCGCCCTCAGTCGAACCCACCTGAGCCTGCGTTCGGAGTGCACCGAGCTGAACACCCGGCTCTCGGTGAGGACGTGAAGGCGACGCCGGCCTTCTGGCCAAACTCTCTGGGGGCGCCCTGAGCTGGGAGGCTCGCCCGAAACGGACGGGGAAGCGCCGAGCCCCTGCCACTGGATTGCTTCAGGACGACGCATTGGCCCAGCCAGCCCCACTCCGTCCCGGGAAGAGAGAAGCGGCTCTGGCACCTAGAAGCACGGAGCAAGGCACCCAACCCTCAGCTCCTGGAACGCGCTTCCCGGAGGGGGCCCTTTCACCTCCCCATTCCCCAAAAGCACAACGCCTTCTCTCAGAGGCAGAGGAAGACGCGCACACGCTGCCGGCTTGGGCCTCCACTTCAGGGACCGGCGGGTGCCGCCAGCACGTCCGGGGCGCCAGCGGGCTTCGCGGTGTCAAGGTCGACACACGCCCGGGCCTGGCAACCGAAGGAGACAGCTCCGCCCTGGATGCCGTGCAACACGGTGCTGCCGGAAAACGTCCGCCCAGGGAAAGATGAGTGCGAAGAGAGAAGCGGTGAGGAGAGAGGAAGGGCGCGCTTCGTGAGGCACGACCTCGCGGGCTGTGGGGCCGGCCTCTCCCGGGCCGGCGCCTCACGTCCTACACGGGGAAGCGGTTTGCTGACGCCCCGGGGGTTGGACCCCCTGAGGTCAAGCCCCCCGACCTCCCTGTGCGAAACAAGGCAGGGTGGAATGCCATCCCCTTCCACGTCCACACACACGTCGCTCCACGGAGAAGGATGCCTTCTCAACGCTTAGCCCGTATACCTCGAGTGAGCACCACAGCCTTACCTCCGAGAAGCAAGCCTGAAGCCGAGCTCCCTTCCGCGAGCAGGCCTCTTTTGCCCGAGAGAAAGCTTGGCCGCGGCGGGGGTGGCGGAAGCCTCAGGGAGGCTGCGTGCCGGGCCTCAGGTCGGGGGCCGTCCTAGAAGGAGGCCCCGACCTGGGCCTCAGCGAAACCCTTCGCAAGGGCGTCGGGAGCGGCTCGTGCCACGACCGTGACGCGGGACCCACAGCAGAGCAAACACACTCGTTTTGAGGGCACGGGAGGCCTTCTGACAGCAGCCCCGCTTCCCTCAGCCGGGCCCCCGCCCTCAGTCCAACCCACCGGAGCCTGTGTTCGGAGTGCACCGAGCTGAACACCCGGCTCTCGGCGAGGTCGTGACGGCGACGCCGGCCTGCAGGCCAAACTCTCTGGGGGCGCCCTGAGCTGGGAGGCTCGCCCGAAACGGACGGGGGAAGCGCCGAGCCCCTGCCACGGGATTGCTTCAGGACGACGCATTGGCCCAGCCAGCCCCACTCGGTCCCGGGAAGAGAGAAGCGGCTCTGGCACCTAGAAGCACGGAGCAAGGCACCTAACCCTCAGCTCCTGGAACGCGCTTCCCGGAGGGGGCCCTTTCACCTCCCCATTCCCCAAAAGCACAACGCCTTCTCTCAGAGGCGGAGGAAAATGCGCACACGCTGCCGGCTTGGGCCTCCACTTCAGGGACCGGCGGGTGCCGCCAGCACGTCTGGGGCGACAGCGGGCTTCGTGGTGTCAAGGTCGACACACGCCCGGGCCTGGCAACCGAAGGAGACAGCTCCACCCTGGATTCCGTGCAACACGGTGCTGCCGGGAAAACGTGCGCCCAGGGAAAGACGAGTGCGAAGAGAAGCGGGGAGGAGAGAGGAAGGGCGCGCTTCGTGAGGCACGAGCGCACGGGCTGTGGGGCCGGCTTCTCCCGGGCCGGCGCCTCACCTCCTACACGGGGAAGCGGTTTGCTGATGCGCCGGGGGTTGGACCCCCTGAGGTCAAGCCCCCCGACCTCCCTGTGCGAAACAGGGCAGGGTGGAATGCCATCCCCGTCCACGTCCACACACACACGTCGCTCCACGGAGAAGGATGCCTTCTCAACGCTTAGCCCGGAAACCTCGAGTGTGCACCACAGCCTTACCTCCGAGAAGCAAGCCTGAAGCCGAGCTCCCTTCCGCGAGCAGGCCTCTTCCGCCCGAGAGAAAGCTTGGCCGCGACTGGGGTGGCGGAAGCCTCAGGGAGGCTGCGTGCCGGGCCTCAAGTCGGGCGCCGTCCTAGAAGGAGGCCCCCGACCTGGGCCTCAGCGAAGCCCTTCGCAAGGGCGTCGGGAGCGGCTCCTGCCACGACCGTTACGCGGGACCCACAGCAGAGCAAACACACTCGTTGTGAGGGCACGGGAGGCCTTCTGACAGCAGCCCCCCTTCCCTCAGCTGGGCGCCCGCCCTCAGTCGAACCCACCGGAGCCTGCGTTCGGAGTGCACCGAGCTGAAGACCCGGCTCTCGGCGAGGTCGTGACGGCGACGCCGGCCTGCAGGCCAAACTCTCTGGGGGCGCCCTGAGCTGGGAGGCTCGCCCGAAACGGACGGGGGAAGCGCCGAGCCCCTGCCACGGGATTGCTTCAGGACGACGCATTGGCCCAGCCAGCCCCACTCCGTCCCGGGAAGAGAGAAGCGGCTCTGGCACCTAGAAGCACGGAGCAAGGCACCCAACCCTCAGCGCTTGGAACGCGGTTCCCGGAAAGGGCCCTTTCACCTCCCAATTCCCCGAAAGCACAACACCTTCTCTCAGAGGCGGAGGAAGACGCGCACACGCTGCCGGCTTGGGCCTCCACTCCAGGGATCGGCGGGTGCCGCCAGCACGTCAGGGACGACAGCGGGCTTCGCGGTGTCAAGGTCGACACACGCCCAGGCCTGGCAACCGAACGAGACAGCTCCGCCATGGATTCCGTGCAACACGTGCTGCCGGGAAAATGTCCGCCCAGGGAAAGATGAGTGCGAAGAGAGAAGCGGGGAGGAGAGAGGCAGGGCGCGCTTCGTGAGGCACGAGCTCGCGGCCTGTGGGGCCGGCCTCTCCCGGGCCGGCGCCTCACGTCCTATACGGGGAAGCGGTTTGCTGACGCGCCGGGGGTTGGACCCCCTGAGGTCAAGCCCCCCGACCTCCCTGTGCGAAACAGGGCAGGGTGGAATGCCATCCCCGTCCACGTCCACACACACGTCGCTCCACGGAGAAGGATGCCTTCTCAACGCTTAGCCCGGAAACCTCGAGTGAGCACCACAGCCTTACCTCCGAGAAGCAAGCCTGAAGCCGAGCTCCCTTCCGCGAGCAGGCCTCTTTCGCCAAGAGAGAAAGCTTGGCCACGGCGGGGGTGGCGGAAGCCTCAGGGAGGCTGCGTGCCGGGCCTCAGGTCGGGGGCCGTCCTAGAAGGAGGCCCCCGACCTGGGCCTCAGCGAAACCCTTCGCAAGGGCGTCGGGAGCGGCTCGTGCCACGACCGTGACGCGGGACCCACAGCAGAGCAAACACACTCGTTTTGAGGGCACGGGAGGCCTTCTGACAGCAGCCCCGCTTCCCTCAGCCGGGCCCCCGCCCTCAGTCCAACCCACCGGAGCCTGTGTTCGGAGTGCACCGAGCTGAACACCCGGCTCTCGGCGAGGTCGTGACGGCGACGCCGGCCTGCAGGCCAAACTCTCTGGGGGCGCCCTGAGCTGGGAGGCTCGCCCGAAACGGACGGGGGAAGCGCCGAGCCCCTGCCACGGGATTGCTTCAGGACGACGCATTGGCCCAGCCAGCCCCACTCGGTCCCGGGAAGAGAGAAGCGGCTCTGGCACCTAGAAGCACGGAGCAAGGCACCCAACCCTCAGCTCCTGGAACGCGCTTCCCGGAGGGGGCCCTTTCACCTCCCCATTCCCCAAAAGCACAACGCCTTCTCTCAGAGGCGGAGGAAAATGCGCACACGCTGCCGGCTTGGGCCTCCACTTCAGGGACCGGCGGGTGCCGCCAGCACGTCTGGGGCGACAGCGGGCTTCGTGGTGTCAAGGTCGACACACGCCCGGGCCTGGCAACCGAAGGAGACAGCTCCACCCTGGATTCCGTGCAACACGGTGCTGCCGGGAAAACGTGCGCCCAGGGAAAGACGAGTGCGAAGAGAAGCGGGGAGGAGAGAGGAAGGGCGCGCTTCGTGAGGCACGAGCGCGCGGGCTGTGGGGCCGGCTTCTCCCGGGCCGGCGCCTCACCTCCTACACGGGGAAGCGGTTTGCTGACGCGCCGGGGGTTGGACCCCCTGAGGTCAAGCCCCCCGACCTCCCTGTGCGAAACAGGGCAGTGTGGAATGCCATCCCCGTCCACGTCCACACACACACGTCGCTCCACGGAGAAGGATGCCTTCTCAACGCTTAGCCCGGAAACCTCGAGTGAGCACCACAGCCTTACCTCCGAGAAGCAAGCCTGAAGCCGAGCTCCCTTCCGCGAGCAGGCCTCTTTCGCCCGAGAGAAAGCTTGGCCGCGGCGGGGGTGGCGGAAGCCTCAGGGAGGCTGCGTGCCGGGCCTCAGGTCGGGCGCCGTCCTAGAAGGAGGCCCCTGACCTGGGCCTCAGCGAAGCCCTTTGCAAGGGCGTCGGGAGCGGCTTCTGCCACGACCGTGACGCGGGACCCACAGCAGAGCAAACACACTCGTTGTGAGGGCACGGGAGGCCTTCTGACAGCAGCCCCGCTTCCCTCAGCCGGGCGCCCGCCCTCAGTCGAACCCACCTGAGCCTGCGTTCGGAGTGCACCGAGCTGAACACCCGGCTCTCGGTGAGGACGTGAAGGCGACGCCGGCCTTCTGGCCAAACTCTCTGGGGGCGCCCTGAGCTGGGAGGCTCGCCCGAAACGGACGGGGAAGCGCCGAGCCCCTGCCACTGGATTGCTTCAGGACGACGCATTGGCCCAGCCAGCCCCACTCCGTCCCGGGAAGAGAGAAGCGGCTCTGGCACCTAGAAGCACGGAGCAAGGCACCCAACCCTCAGCTCCTGGAACGCGCTTCCCGGAGGGGGCCCTTTCACCTCCCCATTCCCCAAAAGCACAACGCCTTCTCTCAGAGGCAGAGGAAGACGCGCACACGCTGCCGGCTTGGGCCTCCACTTCAGGGACCGGCGGGTGCCGCCAGCACGTCCGGGGCGCCAGCGGGCTTCGCGGTGTCAAGGTCGACACACGCCCGGGCCTGGCAACCGAAGGAGACAGCTCCGCCCTGGATGCCGTGCAACACGGTGCTGCCGGAAAACGTCCGCCCAGGGAAAGATGAGTGCGAAGAGAGAAGCGGTGAGGAGAGAGGAAGGGCGCGCTTCGTGAGGCACGACCTCGCGGGCTGTGGGGCCGGCCTCTCCCGGGCCGGTGCCTCACGTCCTACACGGGGAAGCGGTTTGCTGACGCCCCGGGGGTTGGACCCCCTGAGGTCAAGCCCCCCGACCTCCCTGTGCGAAACAGGGCAGGGTGGAATGCCATCCCCGTCCACGTCCACACACACACGTCGCTCCACGGAGAAGGATGCCTTCTCAACGCTTAGCCCGGAAACCTCGAGTGTGCACCACAGCCTTACCTCCGAGAAGCAAGCCTGAAGCCGAGCTCCCTTCCGCGAGCAGGCCTCTTCCGCCCGAGAGAAAGCTTGGCCGCGACTGGGGTGGCGGAAGCCTCAGGGAGGCTGCGTGCCGGGCCTCAAGTCGGGCGCCGTCCTAGAAGGAGGCCCCCGACCTGGGCCTCAGCGAAGCCCTTCGCAAGGGCGTCGGGAGCGGCTCCTGCCACGACCGTTACGCGGGACCCACAGCAGAGCAAACACACTCGTTGTGAGGGCACGGGAGGCCTTCTGACAGCAGCCCCCCTTCCCTCAGCTGGGCGCCCGCCCTCAGTCGAACCCACCGGAGCCTGCGTTCGGAGTGCACCGAGCTGAAGACCCGGCTCTCGGCGAGGTCGTGACGGCGACGCCGGCCTGCAGGCCAAACTCTCTGGGGGCGCCCTGAGCTGGGAGGCTCGCCCGAAACGGACGGGGGAAGCGCCGAGCCCCTGCCACGGGATTGCTTCAGGACGACGCATTGGCCCAGCCAGCCCCACTCCGTCCCGGGAAGAGAGAAGCGGCTCTGGCACCTAGAAGCACGGAGCAAGGCACCCAACCCTCAGCGCTTGGAACGCGGTTCCCGGAAAGGGCCCTTTCACCTCCCAATTCCCCGAAAGCACAACACCTTCTCTCAGAGGCGGAGGAAGACGCGCACACGCTGCCGGCTTGGGCCTCCACTCCAGGGATCGGCGGGTGCCGCCAGCACGTCAGGGACGACAGCGGGCTTCGCGGTGTCAAGGTCGACACACGCCCAGGCCTGGCAACCGAACGAGACAGCTCCGCCATGGATTCCGTGCAACACGTGCTGCCGGGAAAATGTCCGCCCAGGGAAAGATGAGTGCGAAGAGAGAAGCGGGGAGGAGAGAGGCAGGGCGCGCTTCGTGAGGCACGAGCTCGCGGCCTGTGGGGCCGGCCTCTCCCGGGCCGGCGCCTCACGTCCTATACGGGGAAGCGGTTTGCTGACGCGCCGGGGGTTGGACCCCCTGAGGTCAAGCCCCCCGACCTCCCTGTGCGAAACAGGGCAGGGTGGAATGCCATCCCCGTCCACGTCCACACACACGTCGCTCCACGGAGAAGGATGCCTTCTCAACGCTTAGCCCGGAAACCTCGAGTGAGCACCACAGCCTTACCTCCGAGAAGCAAGCCTGAAGCCGAGCTCCCTTCCGCGAGCAGGCCTCTTTCGCCAAGAGAGAAAGCTTGGCCACGGCGGGGGTGGCGGAAGCCTCAGGGAGGCTGCGTGCCGGGCCTCAGGTCGGGGGCCGTCCTAGAAGGAGGCCCCCGACCTGGGCCTCAGCGAAACCCTTCGCAAGGGCGTCGGGAGCGGCTCGTGCCACGACCGTGACGCGGGACCCACAGCAGAGCAAACACACTCGTTTTGAGGGCACGGGAGGCCTTCTGACAGCAGCCCCGCTTCCCTCAGCCGGGCCCCCGCCCTCAGTCCAACCCACCGGAGCCTGTGTTCGGAGTGCACCGAGCTGAACACCCGGCTCTCGGCGAGGTCGTGACGGCGACGCCGGCCTGCAGGCCAAACTCTCTGGGGGCGCCCTGAGCTGGGAGGCTCGCCCGAAACGGACGGGGGAAGCGCCGAGCCCCTGCCACGGGATTGCTTCAGGACGACGCATTGGCCCAGCCAGCCCCACTCGGTCCCGGGAAGAGAGAAGCGGCTCTGGCACCTAGAAGCACGGAGCAAGGCACCCAACCCTCAGCTCCTGGAACGCGCTTCCCGGAGGGGGCCCTTTCACCTCCCCATTCCCCAAAAGCACAACGCCTTCTCTCAGAGGCGGAGGAAAATGCGCACACGCTGCCGGCTTGGGCCTCCACTTCAGGGACCGGCGGGTGCCGCCAGCACGTCTGGGGCGACAGCGGGCTTCGTGGTGTCAAGGTCGACACACGCCCGGGCCTGGCAACCGAAGGAGACAGCTCCACCCTGGATTCCGTGCAACACGGTGCTGCCGGGAAAACGTGCGCCCAGGGAAAGACGAGTGCGAAGAGAAGCGGGGAGGAGAGAGGAAGGGCGCGCTTCGTGAGGCACGAGCGCGCGGGCTGTGGGGCCGGCTTCTCCCGGGCCGGCGCCTCACCTCCTACACGGGGAAGCGGTTTGCTGACGCGCCGGGGGTTGGACCCCCTGAGGTCAAGCCCCCCGACCTCCCTGTGCGAAACAGGGCAGTGTGGAATGCCATCCCCGTCCACGTCCACACACACACGTCGCTCCACGGAGAAGGATGCCTTCTCAACGCTTAGCCCGGAAACCTCGAGTGAGCACCACAGCCTTACCTCCGAGAAGCAAGCCTGAAGCCGAGCTCCCTTCCGCGAGCAGGCCTCTTTCGCCCGAGAGAAAGCTTGGCCGCGGCGGGGGTGGCGGAAGCCTCAGGGAGGCTGCGTGCCGGGCCTCAGGTCGGGCGCCGTCCTAGAAGGAGGCCCCTGACCTGGGCCTCAGCGAAGCCCTTTGCAAGGGCGTCGGGAGCGGCTTCTGCCACGACCGTGACGCGGGACCCACAGCAGAGCAAACACACTCGTTGTGAGGGCACGGGAGGCCTTCTGACAGCAGCCCCGCTTCCCTCAGCCGGGCGCCCGCCCTCAGTCGAACCCACCTGAGCCTGCGTTCGGAGTGCACCGAGCTGAACACCCGGCTCTCGGTGAGGACGTGAAGGCGACGCCGGCCTTCTGGCCAAACTCTCTGGGGGCGCCCTGAGCTGGGAGGCTCGCCCGAAACGGACGGGGAAGCGCCGAGCCCCTGCCACTGGATTGCTTCAGGACGACGCATTGGCCCAGCCAGCCCCACTCCGTCCCGGGAAGAGAGAAGCGGCTCTGGCACCTAGAAGCACGGAGCAAGGCACCCAACCCTCAGCTCCTGGAACGCGCTTCCCGGAGGGGGCCCTTTCACCTCCCCATTCCCCAAAAGCACAACGCCTTCTCTCAGAGGCAGAGGAAGACGCGCACACGCTGCCGGCTTGGGCCTCCACTTCAGGGACCGGCGGGTGCCGCCAGCACGTCCGGGGCGCCAGCGGGCTTCGCGGTGTCAAGGTCGACACACGCCCGGGCCTGGCAACCGAAGGAGACAGCTCCGCCCTGGATGCCGTGCAACACGGTGCTGCCGGAAAACGTCCGCCCAGGGAAAGATGAGTGCGAAGAGAGAAGCGGTGAGGAGAGAGGAAGGGCGCGCTTCGTGAGGCACGACCTCGCGGGCTGTGGGGCCGGCCTCTCCCGGGCCGGTGCCTCACGTCCTACACGGGGAAGCGGTTTGCTGACGCCCCGGGGGTTGGACCCCCTGAGGTCAAGCCCCCCGACCTCCCTGTGCGAAACAAGGCAGGGTGGAATGCCATCCCCTTCCACGTCCACACACACGTCGCTCCACGGAGAAGGATGCCTTCTCAACGCTTAGCCCGTATACCTCGAGTGAGCACCACAGCCTTACCTCCGAGAAGCAAGCCTGAAGCCGAGCTCCCTTCCGCGAGCAGGCCTCTTTTGCCCGAGAGAAAGCTTGGCCGCGGCGGGGGTGGCGGAAGCCTCAGGGAGGCTGCGTGCCGGGCCTCAGGTCGGGGGCCGTCCTAGAAGGAGGCCCCCGACCTGGGCCTCAGCGAAACCCTTCGCAAGGGCGTCGGGAGCGGCTCGTGCCACGACCGTGACGCGGGACCCACAGCAGAGCAAACACACTCGTTTTGAGGGCACGGGAGGCCTTCTGACAGCAGCCCCGCTTCCCTCAGCCGGGCCCCCGCCCTCAGTCCAACCCACCGGAGCCTGTGTTCGGAGTGCACCGAGCTGAACACCCGGCTCTCGGCGAGGTCGTGACGGCGACGCCGGCCTGCAGGCCAAACTCTCTGGGGGCGCCCTGAGCTGGGAGGCTCGCCCGAAACGGACGGGGGAAGCGCCGAGCCCCTGCCACGGGATTGCTTCAGGACGACGCATTGGCCCAGCCAGCCCCACTCGGTCCCGGGAAGAGAGAAGCGGCTCTGGCACCTAGAAGCACGGAGCAAGGCACCTAACCCTCAGCTCCTGGAACGCGCTTCCCGGAGGGGGCCCTTTCACCTCCCCATTCCCCAAAAGCACAACGCCTTCTCTCAGAGGCGGAGGAAAATGCGCACACGCTGCCGGCTTGGGCCTCCACTTCAGGGACCGGCGGGTGCCGCCAGCACGTCTGGGGCGACAGCGGGCTTCGTGGTGTCAAGGTCGACACACGCCCGGGCCTGGCAACCGAAGGAGACAGCTCCACCCTGGATTCCGTGCAACACGGTGCTGCCGGGAAAACGTGCGCCCAGGGAAAGACGAGTGCGAAGAGAAGCGGGGAGGAGAGAGGAAGGGCGCGCTTCGTGAGGCACGAGCGCACGGGCTGTGGGGCCGGCTTCTCCCGGGCCGGCGCCTCACCTCCTACACGGGGAAGCGGTTTGCTGACGCGCCGGGGGTTGGACCCCCTGAGGTCAAGCCCCCCGACCTCCCTGTGCGAAACAGGGCAGGGTGGAATGCCATCCCCGTCCACGTCCACACACACACGTCGCTCCACGGAGAAGGATGCCTTCTCAACGCTTAGCCCGGAAACCTCGAGTGTGCACCACAGCCTTACCTCCGAGAAGCAAGCCTGAAGCCGAGCTCCCTTCCGCGAGCAGGCCTCTTCCGCCCGAGAGAAAGCTTGGCCGCGACTGGGGTGGCGGAAGCCTCAGGGAGGCTGCGTGCCGGGCCTCAGGTCGGGCGCCGTCCTAGAAGGAGGCCCCCGACCTGGGCCTCAGCGAAGCCCTTCGCAAGGGCGTCGGGAGCGGCTCCTGCCACGACCGTTACGCGGGACCCACAGCAGAGCAAACACACTCGTTGTGAGGGCACGGGAGGCCTTCTGACAGCAGCCCCGCTTCCCTCAGCCGGGCCCCCGCCCTCAGTCCAACCCACCGGAGCCTGTGTTCGGAGTGCACCGAGCTGAACACCCGGCTCTCGGCGAGGTCGTGACGGCGACGCCGGCCTGCAGGCCAAACTCTCTGGGGGCGCCCTGAGCTGGGAGGCTCGCCCGAAACGGACGGGGGAAGCGCCGAGCCCCTGCCACGGGATTGCTTCAGGACGACGCATTGGCCCAGCCAGCCCCACTCGGTCCCGGGAAGAGAGAAGCGGCTCTGGCACCTAGAAGCACGGAGCAAGGCACCCAACCCTCAGCTCCTGGAACGCGCTTCCCGGAGGGGGCCCTTTCACCTCCCCATTCCCCAAAAGCACAACGCCTTCTCTCAGAGGCGGAGGAAAATGCGCACACGCTGCCGGCTTGGGCCTCCACTTCAGGGACCGGCGGGTGCCGCCAGCACGTCTGGGGCGACAGCGGGCTTCGTGGTGTCAAGGTCGACACACGCCCGGGCCTGGCAACCGAAGGAGACAGCTCCACCCTGGATTCCGTGCAACACGGTGCTGCCGGGAAAACGTGCGCCCAGGGAAAGACGAGTGCGAAGAGAAGCGGGGAGGAGAGAGGAAGGGCGCGCTTCGTGAGGCACGAGCGCGCGGGCTGTGGGGCCGGCTTCTCCCGGGCCGGCGCCTCACCTCCTACACGGGGAAGCGGTTTGCTGACGCGCCGGGGGTTGGACCCCCTGAGGTCAAGCCCCCCGACCTCCCTGTGCGAAACAGGGCAGGGTGGAATGCCATCCCCGTCCACGTCCACACACACACGTCGCTCCACGGAGAAGGATGCCTTCTCAACGCTTAGCCCGGAAACCTCGAGTGTGCACCACAGCCTTACCTCCGAGAAGCAAGCCTGAAGCCGAGCTCCCTTCCGCGAGCAGGCCTCTTCCGCCCGAGAGAAAGCTTGGCCGCGACTGGGGTGGCGGAAGCCTCAGGGAGGCTGCGTGCCGGGCCTCAGGTCGGGCGCCGTCCTAGAAGGAGGCCCCCGACCTGGGCCTCAGCGAAGCCCTTCGCAAGGGCGTCGGGAGCGGCTCCTGCCACGACCGTTACGCGGGACCCACAGCAGAGCAAACACACTCGTTGTGAGGGCACGGGAGGCCTTCTGACAGCAGCGCCGCTTCCCTCAGCCGGGCGCCCGCCCTCAGTCGAACCCACCGGAGCCCGCGTTCGGAGTGCACCGAGCTGAACACCCGGCTCTCGGCGAGGTCGTGACGGCGACGCCGGCCTGCAGGCCAAACTCTCTGGGGGCGCCCTGAGCTGGGAGGCTCGCCCGAAACGGACGGGGGAAGCGCCGAGCCCCTGCCACGGGATTGCTTCAGGACGACGCATTGGCCCAGCCAGCCCCACTCCGTCCCGGGAAGAGAGAAGCGGCTCTGGCACCTAGAAGCACGGAGCAAGGCACCCAACCCTCAGCTCTTGGAACGCGGTTCCCGGAAAGGGCCCTTTCACCTCCCAATTCCCCGAAAGCACAACACCTTCTCTCAGAGGCGGAGGAAGACGCGCACACGCTGCCGGCTTGGGCCTCCACTCCAGGGACCGGCGGGTGCCGCCAGCACGTCAGGGACGACAGCGGGCTTCGCGGTGTCAAGGTCGACACACGCCCGGGCCTGGCAACCGAACGAGACAGCTCCGCCATGGATTCCGTGCAACACGTGCTGCCGGGAAAATGTCCGCCCAGGGAAAGATGAGTGCGAAGAGAGAAGCGGGGAGGAGAGAGGCAGGGCGCGCTTCGTGAGGCACGAGCTCGCGGCCTGTGGGGCCGGCCTCTCCCGGGCCGGCGCCTCACGTCCTATACGGGGAAGCGGTTTGCTGACGCGCCGGGGGTTGGACCCCCTGAGGTCAAGCCCCCCGACCTCCCTGTGCGAAACAGGGCAGGGTGGAATGCCATCCCCGTCCACGTCCACACACACGTCGCTCCACGGAGAAGGATGCCTTCTCAACGCTTAGCCCGGAAACCTCGAGTGAGCACCACAGCCTTACCTCCGAGAAGCAAGCCTGAAGCCGAGCTCCCTTCCGCGAGCAGGCCTCTTTCGCCAAGAGAGAAAGCTTGGCCACGGCGGGGGTGGCGGAAGCCTCAGGGAGGCTGCGTGCCGGGCCTCAGATCGGGGGCCGTCCTAGAAGGAGGCCCCCGACCTGGGCCTCAGCGAAGCCCTTCGCAAGGGCGTCGGGAGCGGCTCGTGCCACGACCGTGACACGGGACCCACAGCAGAGCAAACACACTCGTTGTGAGGGCACGGGAGGCCTTCTGACAGCAGCCCCGCTTCCCTCAGCCGGGCGCCCGCCCTCAGTCGAACCCACCGGAGCCTGCGTTCGTAGTGCACCGCGCTGAACACCCGGCTCTCGGCGAGGTCGTGACGGCGACGCCGGCCTGCCGGCCAAACTCTCTGGGGGCGCCCTGAGCTGGGAGGCTTGCCCGAAACGGACGGGGGAAGCGCCGAGCCCCTGCCACGGGATTGCTTCAGGACGACGCATTGGCCCAGCCAGCCCCACTCCGTCCCGGGAAGAGAGAAGCGGCTCTGGCACCTAGAAGCACGGAGCAAGGCACCCAACCCTCAGCTCTTGGAACGCGCTTCCCGGAGGGGGCCCTTTCACCTCCCCATTCCCCAAAAGCACAACACCTTCTCTCAGAGGCGGAGGAAGATGCGCACACGCTGCCGGCTTCGGCCCCAATCCAGGGACCGGCGGGTGCCGCCAGCACGTCCGGGGCAACAGCGGGCTTCGTGGTGTCAAGGTCAACACACGCCCGGGCCTGGCAACCGAAGGAGACAGCTCCGCCCTGGATTCCGTGCAACACGGTGCTGCCGGGAAAACGTCCGCCCAGGGAAAGATGAGTGCGAAGAGAGAAGCGGGGAGGAGAGAGGAAGGGCGCGCTTCGTGAGGCACGAGCTCGCGGGCTGTGGCCGGCCTCTCCCGGGCCGGCGCCTCACGTCCTACACGGGGAAGCGGTTTGCTGACGCGCCGGGGGTTGGACCCCCTGAGGTCAAGCCCCCCGACCTCCCTGTGCGAAACAGGGCAGGGTGGAATGCCATCCCCGTCCACGTCCACACACACGTCGCTCCACGGAGAAGGATGCCTTGTCAACGCTTAGCCCGGAAACCTCGAGTGAGCACCACAGCCTTACCTCCGAGAAGCAAGCCTGAAGCCGAGCTCCCTTCCGCGAGCAGGCCTCTTTCGCCCGAGAGAAAGCTTGGCCGCGGCGGGGGTGGCGGAAGCCTCAGGGAGGCTGCGTGCCGGGCCTCAGGTCGGGCGCCGTCCTAGAAGGAGGCCCCTGACCTGGGCCTCAGCGAAGCCCTTTGCAAGGGCGTCGGGAGCGGCTTCTGCCACGACCGTGACGCGGGACCCACAGCAGAGCAAACACACTCGTTGTGAGGGCACGGGAGGCCTTCTGACAGCAGCCCCGCTTCCCTCAGCCGGGCGCCCGCCCTCAGTCGAACCCACCTGAGCCTGCGTTCGGAGTGCACCAAGGTGAACACCCGGCTCTCGGCGAGGTCGTGACGGCGACGCCGGCCTGCCGGCCAAACACTCTGGGGGCGCCCTGAGCTGGGAGGCTTGCCCGAAACGGACGGGGGAAGCGCCGAGCCCCTGCCACGGGATTGCTTCAGGACGACGCATTGGCCCAGCCAGCCCCACTCCGTCCCGGGAAGAGAGAAGCGGCTCTGGCACCTAGAAGCACGGAGCAAGGCACCCAACCCTCAGCTCTTGGAACGCGCTTCCCGGAGGGGGCCTTTTCACCTCCCCATTCCCCAAAAGCACAACACCTTCTCTCAGAGGCGGAGGAAGATGCGCACACGCTGCCGGCTTCGGCCCCAATCCAGGGACCGGCGGGTGCCGCCAGCACGTCCGGGGCAACAGCGTGCTTCGTGGTGTCAAGGTCGACACACGCCCGGGCCTGGCAACCGAAGGAGACAGCTCCGCCCTGGATTCCGTGCAACACGGTGCTGCCGGGAAAACGTCCGCCCAGGGAAAGATGAGTACGAAGAGAGAAGCGGGGAGGAGAGAGGAAGGGCGCGCTTCGTGAGGCACGAGCTCGCGGGCTGTGGCCGGCCTCTCCCGGGCCGGCGCCTCACGTCCTACACGGGGAAGCGGTTTGCTGACGCGCCGGGGGTTGGACCCCCTGAGGTCAAGCCCCCCGACCTCCCTGTGCGAAACAGGGCAGGGTGGAATGCCATCCCCGTCCACGTCCACACACACGTCGCTCCACGGAGAAGGATGCCTTGTCAACGCTTAGCCCGGAAACCTCGAGTGAGCACCACAGCCTTACCTCCGAGAAGCAAGCCTGAAGCCGAGCTCCCTTCCGCGAGCAGGCCTCTTTCGCCAAGAGAGAAAGCTTGGCCGTGGCGGGGGTGGCGGAAGCCTCAGGGAGGCTGCGTGCCGGGCCTCAGGTCGGGGGCCGTCCTAGAAGGAGGCCCCCGACCTGGGCCTCAGCGAAGCCCTTCGCAAGGGCGTCGGGAGCGGCTCCTGCCACGACCGTGACGCGGGACCCACAGCCGAGCAAATACACTCGTTGTGAGGGCACGGGAGGCCTTCTGACAGCAGCCCCGCTTCCCTCAGCCGGGCGCCCGCCCTCAGTCGAACCCACCGGAGCCTGCTTTCGGAGTGCACCGAGCTGAACACCCGGCTCTCGGCGAGGTCGTGACGGCGACGCCGGCCTGCAGGCCAAACTCTCTGGGGGCGCCCTGAGCTGGGAGGCTCGCCCGAAACGGACGGGGGAAGCGCCGAGCCCCTGCCACGGGATTGCTTCAGGACGACGCATTGGGCCAGCCAGCCCCACTCCGTCCCGGGAAGAGAGAAGCGGCTCTGGCACCTAGAAGCACGGAGCAAGGCACCCAACCCTCAGCTCCTGGAACGCGCTTCCCGGAGGGGGCCCTTTCACCTCCCCATTCCCCGAAAGCACAACGCCTTCTCTCAGAGGCGGAGGAAGACGCGCACACACTGCCGGATTGGGCCTCCACTCCAGGGACCGGCGGGTGCCGCCAGCACGTCCGGGGCGACAGCGGGCTTCGCGGTGTCAAGGTCGACACACGCCCGGGCCTGGCACCCGAAGGAGAAAGCTCAGCCCTGGATGCCGTGCAACACGGTGCTGCCGGGAAAACGTCCGCCCAGGGAAAGATGAGTGCGAAGAGAGAAGCGGGGAGGAGAGAGGCAGGGCGCACTTCGTGAGGCACAAGCTCGCGGGCTGTGGGGCCGGCCTCTCTCGGGCCGGCGCCTCACGTCCTACACGGGGAAGCGGTTTGCTGACGCGCCGGGGGTTGGACCCCCTGAGGTCAAGCCCCCCGACCTCCCTGTGCGAAACAAGGCAGGGTGGAATGCCATCCCCTTCCACGTCCACACACACGTCGCTCCACGGAGAAGGATGCCTTCGCAACGCTTAGCCCGGAAACCTCGAGTGAGCACGACAGCCTTACCTCCGAGAAGCAAGCCTGAAGCCGAGCTCCCTTCCGCAAGCAGGCCTCTTTCGCCCAGAGAGAAAGCTTGGCCGCGGCGGGGGTGGCGGAAGCCTCAGGGAGGCTGCGTGCTGGGCCTCAGGTCGGGGGCCGTCCTAGAAGGAGGGCCCCGACCTGGACCTCAGCGAAGCCCTTCGCAAGGGCGTCGGGAGCGGCTCCTGCCACGACCGTGACGCGGGACCCACAGCAGAGCAAACACACTCGTTGTGAGGGCACGGGAGGCCTTCTGACAGCAGCCCCGCTTCCCTCAGCCGGGCGCCCGCCCTCAGTCGAACCCACCGGAGCCTGCGTTCGGAGTGCACCGAGCTGAACACCCGGCTCTCGGCGAGGTCGTGACGGCGACGCCGGCCTGCCGGCCAAACTCTCTGGCGGCGCCCTGAGCTGGGAGGCTCGCCCGAAACGGACGGGGGAAGCGCCGAGCCCCTGCCACGGGATTGCTTCAGGACGACGCATTGGCCCAGCCAGCCCCACTCCGTCCCGGGAAGAGAGAAGCGGCTCTGGCACCTAGAAGCACGGAGCAAGGCACCCAACCCTCAGCTCTTGGAACGCGCTTCCCGGCGGGGGCCTTTTCACCTCCCAATTCCCCGAAAGCACAACTCCTTCTCTCAGAGGCGGAGGAAGATGCGCACACGCTGCCGGCTTCGGCCTCCAATCCAGGGACCGGCGGGTGCCGCCAGCACGTCCGGGGCAACAGCGGGCTTCGTGGTGTCAAGGTCGACACACGCCCGGGCCTGGCAACCGAAGGAGACAGCTCCGCCCTGGATTCCGTGCAACACGGTGCTGCCGGGAAAACGTCCGCCCAGGGAAAGATGAGTGCGAAGAGAGAAGCGGGGAGGAGAGAGGAAGGGCGCGCTTCGTGAGGCACGAGCGCCCGGGCTGTGTGGCCGGTGTCTCCCGGGCCGGCGCATCACGTCCTACACGGGGAAGCGGTTTGCTGATGCGCCGGGGGTTGGACACCCTGCGGTCAAGCCCCCCGACCTCCCTGTGCGAAACAGGGCAGGGTGGAATGCCATCCCCGTCCACGTCCACACACACGTCGCTCCACGGAGAAGGATGCCTTCTCAACGCTTAGCCCGGAAACCTCGAGTGAGCACCACAGCCTTACCTCCGAGAAGCAAGCCTGAAGCCGAGCTCCCTTCCGCGAGCAGGCCTTTTCGCCCGAGAGAAAGCTTGGCCGCGGCGGGGGTGGCGGAAGCCTCAGGGAGGCTGCGTGCCGGGCCTCAGGTCGGGGGCCGTCCTAGAAGAAGGCCCCGACCTGGGCCTCAGCGAAGCCCTTTGCAAGGGCGTCGGGAGCGGCTCCTGCCACGACCGTTACGCGGGACCCACAGCAGAGCAAACACACTCCTTGTGAGGGCACGGGAGGCCTTCTGACAGCAGCCCCGCTTCCATCAGCCGGGCGCCCGCCGTCAGTCGAACCCACCGGAGCCTGCGTTCGGAGTGCACCGAGCTCAACACCCGGCTCTCGGCGAGGTCGTGACGGCGACGCCGGCCTGCAGGCCAAACTCTCTGGGGGCGCCCTGAGCTGGGAGGCTCGCCCGAAACGGGCGGGGGAAGCGCCGAGCCCCTGCCACGGGATTGCTTCAGGACGACGCATTGGCCCAGCCAGCCCCACTCCGTCCCGGGAAGAGAGAAGCGGCTCTGGCACCTAGAAGCACGGAGCAAGTCACCCAACCCTCAGCTCTTGGAACGCGCTTCCCGGAGGGGGCCCTTTCACCTCCCCATTCCCTGAAAGCACAACGCCTTCTCTCAGAGGCGGAGGAAGACGCGCACACGCTGCCGGCTTGGGCCTCCACTCCAGGGACCGGCGGGTGCCGCCAGCACGTCCGGGGCGACAGCGGGCTTCGCGGTGTCAAGGTCGACACACGCCCGGGCCTGGCACCCGAAGGAGAAAGCTCAGCCCTGGATGCCGTGCAACACGGTGCTGCCGGGAAAACGTCCGCCCAGGGAAAGATGAGTGCGAAGAGAGAAGCGGGGAGGAGAGAGGCAGGGCGCGCTTCGTGAGGCACGAGCGCCCGGGCTGTGGGGCCGGCCTCTCCCGGGCCGGCGCCTCACGTCCTACACGGGGAAGCGGTTTGCTGACGCGCCGGGGGTTGGACCCCCTGAGGTCAAGCCCCCCGACCTCCCTGTGCGAAACAGGGCAGGGTGGAATGCCAACCCCGTCCACGTCCACACACACGTCGCTCCACGGAGAAGGATGCCTTCTCAACGCTTAGCCCGGAAACCTCGAGTGAGCACCCCAGCCTTACCTCCGAGAAGCAAGCCTGAAGCCGAGCTCCCTTCCGCAAGCAGGCCTCTTTTGCCCAGAGAGAAAGCTTGGCCGCGGCGGGGGTGGCGGCAGCCTCAGGGAGGCTACGTGCCAGGCCTCAGATCGGGGGCCGTCCTAGAAGGAGGCCCCCGACCTGGGCTTCAGCGAAGCCCTTCGCAAGGGCATCGGGAGCGGCTCGTGCCACGACCGTGACGCGGGACCCACAGCAGAGCAAACACACTCGTTGTGAGGGCACGGGAGGCCTTCTGACAGCAGCCCCGCATCCCTCAGCCGGGCGTCCGCCCTCAGTCGAACCCACCGGCGCCTGCGTTCGGAGTGCACCGAGCTGAAGACCCGGCTCTCGGCGAGGTCATGACGGCGACGCCGGCCTGCAGGCCAAACTCTCTGGGGGCGCCCTGAGCTGGGAGGCTCGCCCGAAACGGGCGGGGGAAGCGCCGAGCCCCTGCCACGGGATTGCTTCAGGACGACGCATTGGCCCAGCCAGCCAAACTCCGTCCCGGGAAGAGAGAATCGGCTCTGGCACCTAGAAGCACGGAGCAAGGCACCCAACCCTCAGCTCCTGGAACGCGCTTCCCGGAGGGGGCCCTTTCACCTCCCCATTCCCCGAAAGCACAACGCCTTCACTCAGAGGCGGAGGAAGACGCGCACACGCTGCCGGCTTGGGCCTCCACTCCAGGGACCGGCGGGTGCCGCCAGCACGTCCGGGGCGACAGCGGGCTTCGCGGTGTCAAGGTTGACACACGCCCGGGCCTGGCACCCGAAGGAGACAGCTCCGCCCTGGATGCCGTGCAACACGGTGCTGCCGGGAAAACGTCCGCCCAGGGAAAGATGAGTGCGAAGAGAGAAGCGGGGAGGAGAGAGGAAGGGCGCGCTTCGTGAGGCACGAGCGCGCGGGCTGTGGGGCCGGCTTCTCCCGGGCCGGCGCCTCACCTCCTACACGGGGAAGCAGTTTGCTGACGCGCCGGGGGTTGGACCCCCTGAGGTCAAGCCCCCCGACCTCCCTGTGCGAAACAGGGCAGGGTGGAATGCCATCCCCGTCCACGTCCACACACACACGTCGCTCCACGGAGAAGGATGCCTTCTCAACGCTTAGCCCGGAAACCTCGAGTGAGCACCACAGCCTTACCTCCGAGAAGCAAGCCTGAAGCCGAGCTCCCTTCCGCAAGCAGGCCTCTTTCGCCCAGAGAGAAAGCTTGGCCGCGGCGGGGGTGGCGGAAGCCTCAGGGAGGCTGCGTGCCGGGCCTCAGGTCGGGCGCCGTCCTAGAAGGAGGCCCCCGACCTGGGCCTCAGCGAAGCCCTTCGCAAGGGCGTCGGGAGCGGCTTCTGCCACGACCGTGACGCGGGACCCACAGCAGAGCAAACACACTCGTTGTGAGGGCACGGGAGGCCTTCTGACAGCAGCCCCGCTTCCCTCAGCCGGGCGCCCGCCCTCAGTTGAACCCACCGGAGCTTGCGTTCGGAGTGCACCGAGCTCAACACCCGGCTCTCGGTGAGGACGTGAAGGCGACGCCAGCCTGCCGGCCAAACTCTCTGGGGGAGCCCTGAGCTGGGAGGCTCGCCCGAAACGGACGGGGGAAGCGCCGAGCCCCTGCCACGGGATTGCTTCAGGACGACGCATTGGCCCAGCCAGTCCCACTCAGTCCCGGGAAGAGAGAAGCGGCTCTGGCACCTAGAAGCACGGAGCAAGGCACCCAACCCTCAGCTCCTGGAACGCGCTTCCCGGAGGGGGCCCTTTCACCTCCCCATTCCCCAAAAGCACAACACCTTCTCTCAGAGGCAGAGGAAGACGCGCACACGCTGCCGGCTTGGGCCTCCACTTCAGGGACCGGCGGGTGCCGCCAGCACATCCGGGGCGCCAGCGGGCTTCGCGGTGTCAAGGTCGACACACGCCCGGGCCTGGCAACCAACGGAGACAGCTCCGCCCTGGATTCCGTGCAACACGGTGCTGCCGGAAAACGTCCGCCCAGGGAAAGATGAGTGCGAAGAGAGAAGCGGGGAGGAGAGAGGCAGGGCGCGCTTCGTGAGGCACGACCTCGCGTGCTGTGGGGCCGGCCTCTCCCGGGCCGGCGCATCACGTCCTACACGGGGAAGCGGTTTGCTGACGCGCCGGGGGTTGGACCCCCTGAGGTCAAGCCCCCCGACCTCCCTGTGCGAAACAAGGCAGGGTGGAATGCCATCCCCTTCCACGTCCACACACACGTTGCTCCACGGAGAAGGATGCCTTCTCAACGGTTAGCCCGGAAACCTCGAGGGAGCACCACAGCCTTACCTCCGAGAAGCAAGCCTGAAGCCGAGCTCCCTTCCGCGAGCAGGCCTCTTTTGCACGAGAGAAAGCTTGGCCGCGGCGGGGGTGGCGGAAGCCTCAGGGAGGCTGCGTGCCGGGCCTCAGGTCGGGGGCCGTCCTAGAAGGAGGCCCCCGACCTGGACTTCAGCGAAGCCCTTCGCAAGGGCGTCGGGAGCGGCTCCTGCCACGACCGTGACGCGGGACCCACAGCAGAGCAAACACACTCGTTGTGAGGGCACGGGAGGCCTTCTGACAGCAGCCCCGCTTCCCTCAGCCGGGCGCCCTCCCTCAGTCGAACCCACCGGAGCCTGCGTTCGGAGTGCACCGCGCTGAACACCCGGCTCTCGGCGAGGTCGTGACGGCGACGCCGGCCTGCCGGCCAAACTCTCTGGGGGCGCCCTGAGCTGGGAGGCTCGCCCGAAACGGACGGGGGAAGCGCCGAGCCCCTGCCACGGGATTGCTTCAGGACGACGCATTGGCCCAGCCAGCCCCACTCCGTCCCGGGAAGAGAGAAGCGGCTCTGGCACCTAGAAGCACGGAGCAAGGCACCCAACCCTCAGCTCTTGGAACGCGGTTCCCGGAGGGGGCCCTTTCACCTCCCCATACCCCGAAAGCACAAAGCCTTCTCTCAGAGGCGGAGGAAGATGCGCACACGCTGCCGGCTTCGGCCTCCAATCCAGGGACCGGCGGGTGCCACCAGCACGTCTGGGGCAACAGCGGGCTTCGTGGTGTCAAGGTCGACACACGCCCGGGCCTGGCAACCGAAGGAGACAGCTCCGCCCTGGATTCCGTGCAACACGGTGCTGCCGGGAAAACGTCTGCCCAGGGAAAGATGAGTGCGAAGAGAGAAGCGGGGAGGAGAGAGGAAGGGCGCGCTTCGTGAGGCACGAGCTCGCGGGCTGTGGCCGGCCTCTCCCGGGCCGGCGCCTCACGTCCTACACGGGGAAGCGGTTTGCTGACGCGCCGGGGGTTGGACCCCCTGAGGTCAAGCCCCCCGACCTCCCTGTGCGAAACAGGGCAGTGTGGAATGCCATCCCCTTCCACGTCCACACACACGTCGCTCCACGGAGAAGGATGCCTTCTCAACGCTTAGCCCGGAAACCTCGAGTGAGCACGACAGCCTTACCTCCGAGAAGCAAGCCTGAAGCCGAGCTCCCTTCCGCAAGCAGGCCTCTTTCGCCCAGAGAGAAAGCTTGGCCGCGGCGGGGGTGGCGGAAGCCTCAGGGAGGCTGCGTGCCGGGCCTCAGGTCGGGGGCCGTCCTAGAAGGAGGCCCCCGACCTGGGCCTCAGCGAAGCCCTTCGCAAGGGCGTCGGGAGCGGCTCCTGCCACGACCGTGACGCGGGACCCACAGCAGAGCAAACACACTCGTTGTGAGGGCACGGGAGGCCTTCTGACAGCAGCCCCGCTTCCCTCAGCCGGGCGCCCGCCCTCAGTCGAACCCGCCGGAGCCTGCGTTCGGAGTGAACCTAGCTGAACACCCGGCTCTCGGCGAGGTCGTGACGGCGACGCCGGCCTGCCGGCCAAACTCTCTGGGGGCGCCCTGAGCTGGGAGGCTCGCCCGAAACGGACGGGGGAAGCGCCGAGCCCCTGCCACGGGATTGCTTCAGGACGACGCATTGGCCCAGCCAGCCCCACTCCGTCCCGGGAAGAGAGAAGCGGCTCTGGCACCTAGAAGCACGGAGCAAGGCACCCAACCCTCAGCTCTTGGAACGCGGTTCCCGGAAAGGGCCCTTTCACCTCCCAATTCCCCGAAAGCACAACACCTTCTCTCAGAGGCGGAGGAAGACGCGCACACGCTGCCGGCTTGGGCCTCCACTCCAGGGACCGGCGGGTGCCGCCAGCACGTCAGGGACGACAGCGGGCTTCGCGGTGTCAAGGTCGACACACGCCCGGGCCTGGCAACCGAACGAGACAGCTCCGCCATGGATTCCGTGCAACACGTGCTGCCGGGAAATGTCCGCCCAGGGAAAGATGAGTGCGAAGAGAGAAGCGGGGAGGAGAGAGGCAGGGCGCGCTTCGTGAGGCACGAGCTCGCGGCCTGTGGGGCCGGCCTCTCCCGGGCCGGCGCCTCACGTCCTATACGGGGAAGCGGTTTGCTGACGCGCCGGGGGTTGGACCCCCTGAGGTCAAGCCCCCCGACCTCCCTGTGCGAAACAGGGCAGGGTGGAATGCCATCCCCGTCCACGTCCACACACACGTCGCTCCACGGAGAAGGATGCCTTCTCAACGCTTAGCCCGGAATCCTCGAGTGAGCACCACAGCCTTACCTCCGAGAAGCAAGCCTGAAGCCGAGCTCCCTTCCGCGAGCAGGCCTCTTTCGCCCGAGAGAAAGCTTGGCCGCGGCGGGGGTGGCGGAAGCCTCAGGGAGGCTGCGTGCCGGGCCTCAGGTCGGGCGCCGTCCTAGAAGGAGGCCCCTGACCTGGGCCTCAGCGAAGCCCTTTGCAAGGGCGTCGGGTGCGGCTTCTGCCACGACCGTGACGCGGGACCCACAGCAGAGCAAACACACTCGTTGTGAGGGCACGGGAGGCCTTCTGACAGAAGCCCCGCTTCCCTCAGCCGGGCGCCCGCCCTCAGTCGAACCCACCTGAGCCTGCGTTCGGAGTGCACCGAGCTGAACACCCGGCTCTCGGTGAGGACGTGAAGTCGACGCCGGCCTTCTGGCCAAACTCTCTGGGGGCGCCCTGAGCTGGGAGGCTCGCCCGAAACGGACGGGGAAGCGCCGAGCCCCTGCCACTGGATTGCTTCAGGACGACGCATTGGCCCAGCCAGCCCCACTCCGTCCCGGGAAGAGAGAAGCGGCTCTGGCACCTAGAAGCACGGAGCAAGGCACCCAACCCTCAGCTCCTGGAACGCGCTTCCCGGAGGGGGCCCTTTCACCTCCCCATTCCCCAAAAGCACAACGCCTTCTCTCAGAGGCAGAGGAAGACGCGCACACGCTGCCGGCTTGGGCCTCCACTTCAGGGACCGGCGGGTGCCGCCAGCACGTCCGGGGCGCCAGCGGGCTTCGCGGTGTCAAGGTCGACACACGCCCGGGCCTGGCAACCGAAGGAGACAGCTCCGCCCTGGATGCCGTGCAACACGGTGCTGCCGGAAAACGTCCGCCCAGGGAAAGATGAGTGCGAAGAGAGAAGCGGTGAGGAGAGAGGAAGGGCGCGCTTCGTGAGGCACGACCTCGCGGGCTGTGGGGCCGGCCTCTCCCGGGCCGGCGCCTCACGTCCTACACGGGGAAGCGGTTTGCTGACGCCCCGGGGGTTGGACCCCCTGAGGTCAAGCCCCCCGACCTCCCTGTGCGAAACAGGGCAGGGTGGAATGCCATCCCCGTCCACGTCCACACACACACGTCGCTCCACGGAGAAGGATGCCTTCTCAACGCTTAGCCCGGAAACCTCGAGTGTGCACCACAGCCTTACCTCCGAGAAGCAAGCCTGAAGCCGAGCTCCCTTCCGCGAGCAGGCCTCTTCCGCCCGAGAGAAAGCTTGGCCGCGACTGGGGTGGCGGAAGCCTCAGGGAGGCTGCGTGCCGGGCCTCAGGTCGGGCGCCGTCCTAGAAGGAGGCCCCCGACCTGGGCCTCAGCGAAGCCCTTCGCAAGGGCGTCGGGAGCGGCTCCTGCCACGACCGTTACGCGGGACCCACAGCAGAGCAAACACACTCGTTGTGAGGGCACGGGAGGCCTTCTGACAGCAGCGCCGCTTCCCTCAGCCGGGCGCCCGCCCTCAGTCGAACCCACCGGAGCCCGCGTTCGGAGTGCACCGAGCTGAACACCCGGCTCTCGGCGAGGTCGTGACGGCGACGCCGGCCTGCAGGCCAAACTCTCTGGGGGCGCCCTGAGCTGGGAGGCTCGCCCGAAACGGACGGGGGAAGCGCCGAGCCCCTGCCACGGGATTGCTTCAGGACGACGCATTGGCCCAGCCAGCCCCACTCCGTCCCGGGAAGAGAGAAGCGGCTCTGGCACCTAGAAGCACGGAGCAAGGCACCCAACCCTCAGCTCTTGGAACGCGGTTCCCGGAAAGGGCCCTTTCACCTCCCAATTCCCCGAAAGCACAACACCTTCTCTCAGAGGCGGAGGAAGACGCGCACACGCTGCCGGCTTGGGCCTCCACTCCAGGGACCGGCGGGTGCCGCCAGCACGTCAGGGACGACAGCGGGCTTCGCGGTGTCAAGGTCGACACACGCCCGGGCCTGGCAACCGAACGAGACAGCTCCGCCATGGATTCCGTGCAACACGTGCTGCCGGGAAAATGTCCGCCCAGGGAAAGATGAGTGCGAAGAGAGAAGCGGGGAGGAGAGAGGCAGGGCGCGCTTCGTGAGGCACGAGCTCGCGGCCTGTGGGGCCGGCCTCTCCCGGGCCGGCGCCTCACGTCCTATACGGGGAAGCGGTTTGCTGACGCGCCGGGGGTTGGACCCCCTGAGGTCAAGCCCCCCGACCTCCCTGTGCGAAACAGGGCAGGGTGGAATGCCATCCCCGTCCACGTCCACACACACGTCGCTCCACGGAGAAGGATGCCTTCTCAACGCTTAGCCCGGAATCCTCGAGTGAGCACCACAGCCTTACCTCCGAGAAGCAAGCCTGAAGCCGAGCTCCCTTCCGCGAGCAGGCCTCTTTCGCCAAGAGAGAAAGCTTGGCCACGGCGGGGGTGGCGGAAGCCTCAGGGAGGCTGCGTGCCGGGCCTCAGATCGGGGGCCGTCCTAGAAGGAGGCCCCCGACCTGGGCCTCAGCGAAGCCCTTCGCAAGGGCGTCGGGAGCGGCTCGTGCCACGACCGTGACACGGGACCCACAGCAGAGCAAACACACTCGTTGTGAGGGCACGGGAGGCCTTCTGACGGCAGCCCCGCTTCCCTCAGCCGGGCGCCCGCCCTCAGTCGAACCCACCGGAGCCTGCGTTCGTAGTGCACCGCGCTGAACACCCGGCTCTCGGCGAGGTCGTGACGGCGACGCCGGCCTGCCGGCCAAACTCTCTGGGGGCGCCCTGAGCTGGGAGGCTTGCCCGAAACGGACGGGGGAAGCGCCGAGCCCCTGCCACGGGATTGCTTCAGGACGACGCATTGGCCCAGCCAGCCCCACTCGGTCCCGGGAAGAGAGAAGCGGCTCTGGCACCTAGAAGCACGGAGCAAGGCACCCAACCCTCAGCTACTGGAACGCGCTTCCCGGAGGGGGCCCTTTCACCTCCCCATTCCCCGAAAGCACAAAGCCTTCTCTCAGAGGCGGAGGAAGACGCGCACACGCTGCCGGGTTGGGCCTCCACTCCAGGGACCGCCGGGTGCCGCCAGCACGTCCGGGGCGACAGCGGGCTTCGCGGTGTCAAGGTCGACACACGCCCGGGCCTGGCAAACGAAGGAGACAGCTCCGCCCTGGATTCCGTGCAACCCGGTGCTGCCGGGAAAACGTCCGCCCAGGGAAAGATGAGTGCGAAGAGAGAAGCGGGGAGGAGAGAGGCAGGGCGCGCTTCGTGAGGCACGAGCGCCCGGGCTGTGTGGCCGGTGTCTCCCGGGCCGGCGCATCACGTCCTACACGGGGAAGCGGTTTGCTGATGCGCCGGGGGTTGGACACCCTGCGGTCAAGCCCCCCGACCTCCCTGTGCGAAACAGGGCAGGGTGGAATGCCATCCCCGTCCACGTCCACACACACGTCGCTCCACGGAGAAGGATGCCTTCTCAACGCTTAGCACGGAAACCTCGAGTGAGCACCACAGCCTTACCTCCGAGAAGCAAGCCTGAAGCCGAGCTCCCTTCCGCGAGCAGGCCTCTTTCGCCCGAGAGAAAGCTTGGCCGCGGCGGGGGTGGCGGAAGCCTCAGGGAGGCTGCGTGCCGGGCCTCAGGTCGGGGGCCGTCCTAGAAGAAGGCCCCGACCTGGGCCTCAGCGAAGCCCTTTGCAAGGGCGTCGGGAGCGGCTCCTGCCACGACCGTTACGCGGGACCCACAGCAGAGCAAACACACTCCTTGTGAGGGCACGGGAGGCCTTCTGACAGCAGCCCCGCTTCCATCAGCCGGGCGCCCGCCGTCAGTCGAACCCACCGGAGCCTGCGTTCGGAGTGCACCGAGCTCAACACCCGGCTCTCGGCGAGGTCGTGACGGCGACGCCGGCCTGCCGGCCAAACTCTCTGGGGGCGCCCTGAGCTGGGAGGCTCGCCCGAAACGGGCGGGGGAAGCGCCGAGCCCCTGCCACGGGATTGCTTCAGGACGACGCATTGGCCCAGCCAGCCCCACTCCGTCCCGGGAAGAGAGAAGCGGCTCTGGCACCTAGAAGCACGGAGCAAGTCACCCAACCCTCAGCTCTTGGAACGCGCTTCCCGGAGGGGGCCCTTTCACCTCCCCATTCCCTGAAAGCACAACGCCTTCTCTCAGAGGTGGAGGAAGACGCGCACACGCTGCCGGCTTGGGCCTCCACTCCAGGGACCGGCGGGTGCCGCCAGCACGTCCGGGGCGACAGCGGGCTTCGCGGTGTCAAGGTCGACACACGCCCGGGCCTGGCACCCGAAGGAGAAAGCTCAGCCCTGGATGCCGTGCAACACGGTGCTGCCGGGAAAACGTCCGCCCAGGGAAAGATGAGTGCGAAGAGAGAAGCGGGGAGGAGAGAGGCAGGGCGCGCTTCGTGAGGCACGAGCGCCCGGGCTGTGGGGCCGGCCTCTCCCGGGCCGGCGCCTCACGTCCTACACGGGGAAGCGGTTTGCTGACGCGCCGGGGGTTGGACCCCCTGAGGTCAAGCCCCCCGACCTCCCTGTGCGAAACAGGGCAGGGTGGAATGCCAACCCCGTCCACGTCCACACACACGTCGCTCCACGGAGAAGGATGCCTTCTCAACGCTTAGCCCGGAAACCTCGAGTGAGCACCCCAGCCTTACCTCCGAGAAGCAAGCCTGAAGCCGAGCTCCCTTCCGCAAGCAGGCCTCTTTCGCCCAGAGAGAAAGCTTGGCCGCGGCGGGGGTGGCGGCAGCCTCAGGGAGGCTGCGTGCCAGGCCTCAGATCGGGGGCCGTCCTAGAAGGAGGCCCCCGACCTGGGCTTCAGCGAAGCCCTTCGCAAGGGCATCGGGAGCGGCTCGTGCCACGACCGTGACGCGGGACCCACAGCAGAGCAAACACACTCGTTGTGAGGGCACGGGAGGCCTTCTGACAGCAGCCCCGCATCCCTCAGCCGGGCGTCCGCCCTCAGTCGAACCCACCGGCGCCTGCGTTCGGAGTGCACCGAGCTGAAGACCCGGCTCTCGGCGAGGTCATGACGGCGACGCCGGCCTGCAGGCCAAACTCTCTGGGGGCGCCCTGAGCTGGGAGGCTCGCCCGAAACGGGCGGGGGAAGCGCCGAGCCCCTGCCACGGGATTGCTTCAGGACGACGCATTGGCCCAGCCAGCCAAACTCCGTCCCGGGAAGAGAGAATCGGCTCTGGCACCTAGAAGCACGGAGCAAGGCACCCAACCCTCAGCTCCTGGAACGCGCTTCCCGGAGGGGGCCCTTTCACCTCCCCATTCCCCGAAAGCACAACGCCTTCTCTCAGAGGCGGAGGAAGACGCGCACACGCTGCCGGCTTGGGCCTCCACTCCAGGGACCGGCGGGTGCCGCCAGCACGTCCGGGGCGACAGCGGGCTTCGCGGTGTCAAGGTTGACACACGCCCGGGCCTGGCACCCGAAGGAGACAGCTCCGCCCTGGATGCCGTGCAACACGGTGCTGCCGGGAAAACGTCCGCCCAGGGAAAGATGAGTGCGAAGAGAGAAGCGGGGAGGAGAGAGGAAGGGCGCGCTTCGTGAGGCACGAGCGCGCGGGCTGTGGGGCCGGCTTCTCCCGGGCCGGCGCCTCACCTCCTACACGGGGAAGCAGTTTGCTGACGCGCCGGGGGTTGGACCCCCTGAGGTCAAGCCCCCCGACCTCCCTGTGCGAAACAGGGCAGGGTGGAATGCCATCCCCGTCCACGTCCACACACACACGTCGCTCCACGGAGAAGGATGCCTTCTCAACGCTTAGCCCGGAAACCTCGAGTGAGCACCACAGCCTTACCTCCGAGAAGCAAGCCTGAAGCCGAGCTCCCTTCCGCAAGCAGGCCTCTTTCGCCCAGAGAGAAAGCTTGGCCGCGGCGGGGGTGGCGGAAGCCTCAGGGAGGCTGCGTGCCGGGCCTCAGGTCGGGCGCCGTCCTAGAAGGAGGCCCCCGACCTGGGCCTCAGCGAAGCCCTTCGCAAGGGCGTCGGGAGCGGCTTCTGCCACGACCGTGACGCGGGACCCACAGCAGAGCAAACACACTCGTTGTGAGGGCACGGGAGGCATTCTGACAGCAGCCCCGCTTCCCTCAGCCGGGCGCCCGCCCTCAGTTGAACCCACCGGAGCCTGCGTTCGTAGTGCACCGCGCTGAACACCCGGCTCTCGGCGAGGTCGTGACGGCGACGCCGGCCTGCCGGCCAAACTCTCTGGGGGCGCCCTGAGCTGGGAGGCTTGCCCGAAACGGACGGGGGAAGCGCCGAGCCCCTGCCACGGGATTGCTTCAGGACGACGCATTGGCCCAGCCAGCCCCACTCGGTCCCGGGAAGAGAGAAGCGGCTCTGGCACCTAGAAGCACGGAGCAAGGCACCCAACCCTCAGCTACTGGAACGCGCTTCCCGGAGGGGGCCCTTTCACCTCCCCATTCCCCGAAAGCACAAAGCCTTCTCTCAGAGGCGGAGGAAGACGCGCACACGCTGCCGGGTTGGGCCTCCACTCCAGGGACCGCCGGGTGCCGCCAGCACGTCCGGGGCGACAGCGGGCTTCGCGGTGTCAAGGTCGACACACGCCCGGGCCTGGCAAACGAAGGAGACAGCTCCGCCCTGGATTCCGTGCAACCCGGTGCTGCCGGGAAAACGTCCGCCCAGGGAAAGATGAGTGCGAAGAGAGAAGCGGGGAGGAGAGAGGCAGGGCGCGCTTCGTGAGGCACGAGCGCCCGGGCTGTGTGGCCGGTGTCTCCCGGGCCGGCGCATCACGTCCTACACGGGGAAGCGGTTTGCTGATGCGCCGGGGGTTGGACACCCTGCGGTCAAGCCCCCCGACCTCCCTGTGCGAAACAGGGCAGGGTGGAATGCCATCCCCGTCCACGTCCACACACACGTCGCTCCACGGAGAAGGATGCCTTCTCAACGCTTAGCACGGAAACCTCGAGTGAGCACCACAGCCTTACCTCCGAGAAGCAAGCCTGAAGCCGAGCTCCCTTCCGCGAGCAGGCCTCTTTCGCCCGAGAGAAAGCTTGGCCGCGGCGGGGGTGGCGGAAGCCTCAGGGAGGCTGCGTGCCGGGCCTCAGGTCGGGGGCCGTCCTAGAAGAAGGCCCCGACCTGGGCCTCAGCGAAGCCCTTTGCAAGGGCGTCGGGAGCGGCTCCTGCCACGACCGTTACGCGGGACCCACAGCAGAGCAAACACACTCCTTGTGAGGGCACGGGAGGCCTTCTGACAGCAGCCCCGCTTCCATCAGCCGGGCGCCCGCCGTCAGTCGAACCCACCGGAGCCTGCGTTCGGAGTGCACCGAGCTCAACACCCGGCTCTCGGCGAGGTCGTGACGGCGACGCCGGCCTGCCGGCCAAACTCTCTGGGGGCGCCCTGAGCTGGGAGGCTCGCCCGAAACGGGCGGGGGAAGCGCCGAGCCCCTGCCACGGGATTGCTTCAGGACGACGCATTGGCCCAGCCAGCCCCACTCCGTCCCGGGAAGAGAGAAGCGGCTCTGGCACCTAGAAGCACGGAGCAAGTCACCCAACCCTCAGCTCTTGGAACGCGCTTCCCGGAGGGGGCCCTTTCACCTCCCCATTCCCTGAAAGCACAACGCCTTCTCTCAGAGGTGGAGGAAGACGCGCACACGCTGCCGGCTTGGGCCTCCACTCCAGGGACCGGCGGGTGCCGCCAGCACGTCCGGGGCGACAGCGGGCTTCGCGGTGTCAAGGTCGACACACGCCCGGGCCTGGCACCCGAAGGAGAAAGCTCAGCCCTGGATGCCGTGCAACACGGTGCTGCCGGGAAAACGTCCGCCCAGGGAAAGATGAGTGCGAAGAGAGAAGCGGGGAGGAGAGAGGCAGGGCGCGCTTCGTGAGGCACGAGCGCCCGGGCTGTGGGGCCGGCCTCTCCCGGGCCGGCGCCTCACGTCCTACACGGGGAAGCGGTTTGCTGACGCGCCGGGGGTTGGACCCCCTGAGGTCAAGCCCCCCGACCTCCCTGTGCGAAACAGGGCAGGGTGGAATGCCAACCCCGTCCACGTCCACACACACGTCGCTCCACGGAGAAGGATGCCTTCTCAACGCTTAGCCCGGAAACCTCGAGTGAGCACCCCAGCCTTACCTCCGAGAAGCAAGCCTGAAGCCGAGCTCCCTTCCGCAAGCAGGCCTCTTTCGCCCAGAGAGAAAGCTTGGCCGCGGCGGGGGTGGCGGCAGCCTCAGGGAGGCTGCGTGCCAGGCCTCAGATCGGGGGCCGTCCTAGAAGGAGGCCCCCGACCTGGGCTTCAGCGAAGCCCTTCGCAAGGGCATCGGGAGCGGCTCGTGCCACGACCGTGACGCGGGACCCACAGCAGAGCAAACACACTCGTTGTGAGGGCACGGGAGGCCTTCTGACAGCAGCCCCGCATCCCTCAGCCGGGCGTCCGCCCTCAGTCGAACCCACCGGCGCCTGCGTTCGGAGTGCACCGAGCTGAAGACCCGGCTCTCGGCGAGGTCATGACGGCGACGCCGGCCTGCAGGCCAAACTCTCTGGGGGCGCCCTGAGCTGGGAGGCTCGCCCGAAACGGGCGGGGGAAGCGCCGAGCCCCTGCCACGGGATTGCTTCAGGACGACGCATTGGCCCAGCCAGCCAAACTCCGTCCCGGGAAGAGAGAATCGGCTCTGGCACCTAGAAGCACGGAGCAAGGCACCCAACCCTCAGCTCCTGGAACGCGCTTCCCGGAGGGGGCCCTTTCACCTCCCCATTCCCCGAAAGCACAACGCCTTCTCTCAGAGGCGGAGGAAGACGCGCACACGCTGCCGGCTTGGGCCTCCACTCCAGGGACCGGCGGGTGCCGCCAGCACGTCCGGGGCGACAGCGGGCTTCGCGGTGTCAAGGTTGACACACGCCCGGGCCTGGCACCCGAAGGAGACAGCTCCGCCCTGGATGCCGTGCAACACGGTGCTGCCGGGAAAACGTCCGCCCAGGGAAAGATGAGTGCGAAGAGAGAAGCGGGGAGGAGAGAGGAAGGGCGCGCTTCGTGAGGCACGAGCGCGCGGGCTGTGGGGCCGGCTTCTCCCGGGCCGGCGCCTCACCTCCTACACGGGGAAGCAGTTTGCTGACGCGCCGGGGGTTGGACCCCCTGAGGTCAAGCCCCCCGACCTCCCTGTGCGAAACAGGGCAGGGTGGAATGCCATCCCCGTCCACGTCCACACACACACGTCGCTCCACGGAGAAGGATGCCTTCTCAACGCTTAGCCCGGAAACCTCGAGTGAGCACCACAGCCTTACCTCCGAGAAGCAAGCCTGAAGCCGAGCTCCCTTCCGCAAGCAGGCCTCTTTCGCCCAGAGAGAAAGCTTGGCCGCGGCGGGGGTGGCGGAAGCCTCAGGGAGGCTGCGTGCCGGGCCTCAGGTCGGGCGCCGTCCTAGAAGGAGGCCCCCGACCTGGGCCTCAGCGAAGCCCTTCGCAAGGGCGTCGGGAGCGGCTTCTGCCACGACCGTGACGCGGGACCCACAGCAGAGCAAACACACTCGTTGTGAGGGCACGGGAGGCATTCTGACAGCAGCCCCGCTTCCCTCAGCCGGGCGCCCGCCCTCAGTTGAACCCACCGGAGCCTGCGTTCGGAGTGCACCGAGCTCAACACCCGGCTCTCGGTGAGGACGTGAAGGCGACGCCAGCCTGCCGGCCAAACTCTCTGGGGGAGCCCTGAGCTGGGAGGCTCGCCCGAAACGGACGGGGGAAGCGCCGAGCCCCTGCCACGGGATTGCTTCAGGACGACGCATTGGCCCAGCCAGTCCCACTCAGTCCCGGGAAGAGAGAAGCGGCTCTGGCACCTAGAAGCACGGAGCAAGGCACCCAACCCTCAGCTCCTGGAACGCGCTTCCCGGAGGGGGCCCTTTCACCTCCCCATTCCCCAAAAGCACAACGCCTTCTCTCAGAGGCAGAGGAAGACGCGCACACGCTGCCGGCTTGGGCCTCCACTTCAGGGACCGGCGGGTGCCGCCAGCACATCCGGGGCGCCAGCGGGCTTCGCGGTGTCAAGGTCGACACACGCCCGGGCCTGGCAACCGACGGAGACAGCTCCGCCCTGGATTCCGTGCAACACGGTGCTGCCGGAAAACGTCCGCCCAGGGAAAGATGAGTGCGAAGAGAGAAGCGGGGAGGAGAGAGGCAGGGCGCGCTTCGTGAGGCACGACCTCGCGTGCTGTGGGGCCGGCCTCTCCCGGGCCGGCGCATCACGTCCTACACGGGGAAGCGGTTTGCTGACGCGCCGGGGGTTGGACCCCCTGAGGTCAAGCCCCCCGACCTCCCTGTGCGAAACAAGGCAGGGTGGAATGCCATCCCCTTCCACGTCCACACACACGTTGCTCCACGGAGAAGGATGCCTTCTCAACGGTTAGCCCGGAAACCTCGAGGGAGCACCACAGCCTTACCTCCGAGAAGCAAGCCTGAAGCCGAGCTCCCTTCCGCGAGCAGGCCTCTTTTGCACGAGAGAAAGCTTGGCCGCGGCGGGGGTGGCGGAAGCCTCAGGGAGGCTGCGTGCCGGGCCTCAGGTCGGGGGCCGTCCTAGAAGGAGGCCCCCGACCTGGACTTCAGCGAAGCCCTTCGCAAGGGCGTCGGGAGCGGCTCCTGCCACGACCGTGACGCGGGACCCACAGCAGAGCAAACACACTCGTTGTGAGGGCACGGGAGGCCTTCTGACAGCAGCCCCGCTTCCCTCAGCCGGGCGCCCTCCCTCAGTCGAACCCACCGGAGCCTGCGTTCGGAGTGCACCGCGCTGAACACCCGGCTCTCGGCGAGGTCGTGACGGCGACGCCGGCCTGCCGGCCAAACTCTCTGGGGGCGCCCTGAGCTGGGAGGCTCGCCCGAAACGGACGGGGGAAGCGCCGAGCCCCTGCCACGGGATTGCTTCAGGACGACGCATTGGCCCAGCCAGCCCCACTCCGTCCCGGGAAGAGAGAAGCGGCTCTGGCACCTAGAAGCACGGAGCAAGGCACCCAACCCTCAGCTCTTGGAACGCGGTTCCCAGAGGGGGCCCTTTCACCTCACCATACCCCGAAAGCACAAAGCCTTCTCTCAGAGGCGGAGGAAGATGCGCACACGCTGCCGGCTTCGGCCTCCAATCCAGGGACCGGCGGGTGCCACCAGCACGTCCGGGGCAACAGCGGGCTTCGTGGTGTCAAGGTCGACACACGCCCGGGCCTGGCAACCGAAGGAGACAGCTCCGCCCTGGATTCCGTGCAACACGGTGCTGCCGGGAAAACGTCTGCCCAGGGAAAGATGAGTGCGAAGAGAGAAGCGGGGAGGAGAGAGGAAGGGCGCGCTTCGTGAGGCACGAGCTCGCGGGCTGTGGCCGGCCTCTCCCGGGCCGGCGCCTCACGTCCTACACGGGGAAGCGGTTTGCTGTCGCGGCGGGGGTTGGACCCCCTGAGGTCAAGCCCCCCGACCTCCCTGTGCGAAACAGGGCAGAGTGGAATGCCATCCCCTTCCACGTCCACACACACGTCGCTCCACGGAGAAGGATGCCTTCTCAACGCTTAGCCCGGAAACCTCGAGTGAGCACGACAGCCTTACCTCCGAGAAGCAAGCCTGAAGCCGAGCTCCCTTCCGCAAGCAGGCCTCTTTCGCCCAGAGAGAAAGCTTGGCCGCGGCGGGGGTGGCGGAAGCCTCAGGGAGGCTGCGTGCCGGGCCTCAGGTCGGGGGCCGTCCTAGAAGGAGGCCCCCGACCTGGGCCTCAGCGAAGCCCTTCGCAAGGGCGTCGGGAGCGGCTCCTGCCACGACCGTGACGCGGGACCCACAGCAGAGCAAACACACTCGTTGTGAGGGCACGGGAGGCCTTCTGACAGCAGCCCCGCTTCCCTCAGCCGGGCGCCCGCCCTCAGTCGAACCCGCCGGAGCCTGCGTTCGGAGTGCACCGAGCTGAACACCCGGCTCTCGGCGAGGTCGTGATGGCGACGCCGGCCTGCCGGCCAAACTCTCTGGGGGCGCCCTGAGCTGGGAGGCTCGCCCGAAACGGACGGGGGAAGCGCCGAGGCCCTGCCACGGGATTGCTTCAGGACGACGCATTGGCCCAGCCAGCCCCACTCCGTCCCGGGAAGAGAGAAGCGGCTCTGGCACCTAGAAGCACGGAGCAAGGCACCCAACCCTCAGCTCTTGGAACGCGCTTCCCGGAGGGGGCCCTTTCACCTCCCCATTCCCCGAAAGCACAACGCCTTCTCTCAGAGGCGGAGGAAGATGCGCACACGCTGCCGGCTTCGGCCTCCAATCCAGGGACCGGCGGGTGCCGCCAGCACGTCCGGGGCGACAGCGGGCTTCGTGGTGTCAAGGTCGACACACGCCCGGGCCTGGCAACCGAAGGAGACAGCTTCGCCCTGGATTCCGTGCAACACGGTGCTGCCGGGAAAACGTGCGCCCAGGGAAAGATGAGTGCGAAGAGAGAAGCGGGGAGGAGAGAGGTAGGGCGTGCTTCGAGAGGCACGAGCGCCCGGGCTGTGGGGCCGGCCTCTCCCGGGCCGGCGCCTCACGTCCTACACGGGGAAGCGGTTTGCTGACGCGCCGGGGGTTGGACCCCCTGAGGTCAAGCCCCCCGACCTCCCTGTGCGAAACAAGGCAGGGTGGAATGCCATCCCCTTCCACGTCCACACACACGTCGCTCCACGGAGAAGGATGCCTTCTCAACGCTTAGCCCGGAAACCTCGAGTGAGCACGACAGCCTTACCTCCGAGAAGCAAGCCTGAAGCCGAGCTCCCTTCCGCGAGCAGGCCTCTTTTGCCCGAGAGAAAGCTTGGCCGCGGCGGGGGTGGCGGAAGCCTCAGGGAGGCTGCGTGCCGGGCCTCAGGTCGGGGGCCGTCCTAGAAGGAGGCCCCCGACCTGGGCCTCAGCGAAGCCCTTCGCAAGGGCGTCGGGAGCGGCTCCTGCCACGACCGTGACGCGGGACCCACAGCAGAGCAAACACACTCGTTGTGAGGGCACAGGAGGCCTTCTGACAGCAGCCCCGCTTCCCTCAGCCGGGCGCCCGCCCTCAGTCGAACCCACCGGAGCCTGCGTTCGGAGTGCACCGAGCTCAACACCCGGCTCTCGGCGAGGTCGTGACGGCGACGCCGGCCTGCCGGCCAAACTCTCTGTGGGCGCCCTGAGCTGGGAGGCTCGCCCGAAACGGATGGGGGAAGCGCCGAGCCCCTGCCACGGGATTGCTTGAGGACGACGCATTGGCCCAGCCAGCCCCACTCCGTCCCGGGAAGAGAGAAGCGGCTCTGGCACCTAGAAGCACGGAGCAAGGCACCCAACCCTCAGCTCTTGGAACGCGCTTCCCGGAGGGGGCCCTTTCACCTCCCAATTCCCCGAAAGCACAACTCCTTCTCTCAGAGGCAGAGGAAGATGCGCACACGCTGCCGGCTTCGGCCTCAAATCCAGGGACCGGCGGGTGCCGCCAGCACGTCCGGGGCAACAGCGGGCTTCGTGGTGTCAAGGTCGACACACGCCCGGGCCTGGCAAACGAAGGAGACAGCTCCGCCCTGGATTCCGTGCAACACGGTGCTGCCGGGAAAACGTCCGCCCAGGGAAAGATGAGTGCGAAGATAGAAGCGGGGAGGAGAGAGGAAGGGCGCGCTTCGTGAGGCACGAGCTCGCGGGCTGTGGCCGGCCTCTCCCGGGCCGGCGCCTCACGTCCTACACGGGGAAGCGGTTTGCTGACGCGGCGGGGGTTGGACCCCCTGAGGTCAAGCCCCCCGACCTCCCTGTGCGAAACAAGGCAGGGTGGAATGCCATCCCCTTCCAGTCCACACACACATCGCTCCACGGAGAAGGATGCCTTCGCAACGCTTAGCCCGGAAACCTCGAGTGAGCACGACAGCCTTACCTCCGAGAAGCAAGACTGAAGCCGAGCTCCCTTCCACAAGCAGGCCTCTTTCGCCCAGAGAGAAAGCTCGGCCGCGGCAGGGGTGGCGGAAGCCTCAGGGAGGCTGCGTGCCGGGCCTCAGGTCGGGCGCCGTCCTAGAAGGAGGCCCCCGACCTGGACCTCAGCGAAGCCCTTCGCAAGGGCGTCGGGAGCGGCTCCTGCCACGACCGTGACGCGGGACCCACAGCAGAGCAAACACACTCGTTGTGAGGGCACGGGAGGCCTTCTGACAGCAGCCCCGCTTCCCTCAGCCGGGCGCCCTCCCTCAGTCGAACCCACCGGAGCCTGCGTTCGGAGTGCACCGCGCTGAACACCCGGCTCTCGGCGAGGTCGTGACGGCGACGCCGGCCTGCCGGCCAAACTCTCTGGGGGCGCCCTGAGCTGGGAGGCTCGCCCGAAACGGACGGGGGAAGCGCCGAGCCCCTGCCACGGGATTGCTTCAGGACGACGCATTGGCCCAGCCAGCCCCACTCCGTCCCGGGAAGAGAGAAGCGGCTCTGGCACCTAGAAGCACGGAGCAAGGCACCCAACCCTCAGCTCTTGGAACGCGGTTCCCGGAGGGGGCCCTTTCACCTCACCATACCCCGAAAGCACAACGCCTTCTCTCAGAGGCGGAGGAAGATGCACACACGCTGCCGGCTTCGGCCTCCAATCCAGGGACCGTCGGGTGCCACCAGCACGTCCGGGGCAACAGCGGGCTTCGTGGTGTCAAGGTCGACACACGCCCGGGCCTGGCAACCGAAGGAGACAGCTCCGCCCTGGATTCCGTGCAACACGGTGCTGCCGGGAAAACGTCTGCCCAGGGAAAGATGAGTGCGAAGAGAGAAGCGGGGAGGAGAGAGGAAGGGCACGCTTCGTGAGGCACGAGCTCGCAGACTGTGGCCGGCCTCTCCCGGGCCGGCGCCTCACGTCCTACACGGGGAAGCGGTTTGCTGTCGCGGCGGGGGTTGGACCCCCTGAGGTCAAGCCCCCCGACCTCCCTGTGCGAAACAGGGCAGAGTGGAATGCCATCCCCTTCCACGTCCACACACACGTCGCTCCACGGAGAAGGATGCCTTCTCAACGCTTAGCCCGGAAACCTCGAGTGAGCACCACAGCCTTACCTCCGAGAAGCAAGCCTGAAGCCGAGCTCCCTTCCGCGAGCAGGCCTCTTTCGCCAAGAGACAAACCTGGCCGTGGCGGGGGTGGCGGAAGCCTCAGGGAGGCTGCGTGCCGGGCCTCAGGTCGGGGGCCGTCCTAGAAGGAGGCCCCCGCCATGGGCCTCAGCGAAGCCCTTCGCAAGGGCGTCGGGAGCGGCTCCTGCCACGACCGTGACGCGGGACCCACAGCCGAGCAAATACACTCGTTGTGAGGGCACGGGAGGCCTTCTGACAGCAGCCCCGCTTCCCTCAGCCGGGCGCCCGCCCTCAGTCGAACCCACCAGAGCCTGCGTTCGGAGTGCACCGAGCTGAAGACCCGGCTCTCGGCGGGGTCGTGACGGTGACGCCGGCCTGCAGGCCAAACTCTCTGGGGGCGCCCTGAGCTGGGAGGCTCGCCCGAAACGGACGGGGGAAGCGCCGAGCCCCTGCCAGGGGATTGCTTCAGGACGACGCATTGGGCCAGCCAGCCCCACTCCGTCCCGGGAAGAGAGAAGCGGCTCTGGCACCTAGAAGCCCGGAGCAAGGCACCCAACCCTCAGCTCCTGGAACGCGCTTCCCGGAGGGGGCCCTTTCACCTCCCCATTCCCCGAAAGCACAACACCTTCTCTCAGAGGCGGAGGAAGACGCGCACACACTGCCGGATTGGGCCTCCACTCCAGGGACCGGCGGGTGCCGCCAGCACGTCCGGGGCAACAACGGGCTTCGCGGTGTCAAGGTCGACACACGCCCGGGCCTGGCACCCGAAGGAGAAAGCTCAGCCCTGGATGCCGTGCAACACGGTGCTGCCGGGAAAACGTCCGCCCAGGGAAAGATGAGTGCGAAGAGAGAAGCGGGGAGGAGAGAGGCAGGGCGCGCTTCGTGAGGCACGATTGCCCGGGCTGTGCGGCCGGCCTCTCCCGGACGGCGCATCACCTCCTACACGGGAAAGCGGTTTGCTGACGCGCCGGGGGTTGGACCCCCTGAGGTCAAGCCCCCCGACCTCCCTGTGCGAAACAGGGTAGGGTGGAATGCCAACCCCGTCCATGTCCACACACACGTCGCTCCACGGAGAAGGATGCCTTCTCAACGCTTAGCCCGGAAACCTCGAGTGAGCACGACAGCCTTACCTCCGAGAAGCAAGCCTGAAGCCGAGCTCCCTTCCGCAAGCAGGCCTCTTTCGCCCAGAGAGAAAGGTTGGCCGCGGCGGGGGTGGCGGCAGCCTCAGGGAGGCTGCGTGCCGGGCCTCAGGTCGGGCGCCGTCCTAGAAGGAGGCCCCCGACCTGGACCTCAGCGAAGCCCTTCGCAAGGGCGTCGGGAGCGGCTCCTGCCACGACCGTGACGCGGGACCCACAGCAGAGCAAACACACTCGTTGTGAGGGCACGGGAGGCCTTCTGACAGCAGCCCCGCTTCCCTCAGCCGGGCGCCCTCCCTCAGTCGAACCCACCGGAGCCTGCGTTCGTAGTGCACCGCGCTGAAAACCCGGCTCTCGGCGAGGTCGTGACGGCGACGCCGGCCTGCCGGCCAAAATCTCTGGGGGCGCCCTGAGCTGGGAGGCTCGCCCGAAACGGACGGGGGAAGCGCCGAGCCCCTGCCAAGGAATTGCTTCAGGACGACGCATTGGCCCAGCCAGCCCCACTCCGTCCCGGGAAGAGAGAAGCGGCTCTGGCACCTAGAAGCACGGAGCAAGGCACCCAACCCTCAGCTCTTGGAACGCGGTTCCCGGAGGGGGCCCTTTCACCTCCCCATACCCCGAAAGCACAACGCCTTCTCTCAGAGGCGGAGGAAGATGCGCACACGCTGCCGGCTTCGGCCTCCACTCCAGGGACCGGCGGGTGCCGCCAGCACGTCCGGGGCGCCAGCGGGCTTCGCGGTGTCAAGGTCGACACACGCCCGGGCCTGGCAACCGAAGGAGACAGCTCCGCCCTGGATTCCGTGCAACACGGTGCTGCCGGAAAACGTCCGCCCAGGGAAAGATGAGTGCGAAGAGAGAAGCGGGGAGGAGTGAGGCAGGGCGCGCTTCGTGAGGCACGACCTCGCGGGCTGTGGGGCCGGCCTCTCCCGGGCCGGCGCATCACGTCCTACACGGGGAAGCGGTTTGCTGACGCGCCGGGGGTTGGACCCCCTGAGGTCAAGCCCCCCGACCTCCCTGTGCGAAACAGGGCAGGGTGGAATGCCATCCCCGTCCACGTCCACACACACACGTCGCTCCACGGAGAAGGATGCCTTCTCAACGCTTAGCCCGGAAACCTCGAGTGAGCACCACAGCCTTACCTCCGAGAAGCCAGCCTGAAGCCGAGCTCCCTTCCGCGAGCAGGCCTCTTTCGCCCGAGAGAAAGCTTGGCCGCGGCGGGGGTGGCGGAAGCCTCAGGGAGGCTTCGAGGCGGGCCTCAGGTCGGGGGCCGTCCTAGAAGGAGGCCCCCGACCTGGGCCTCAGCGAAGCCCTTCGCAAGGGCGTCGGGAGCGGCTCCTGCCACGACCGTGACGCGGGACCCACAGCAGAGCAAACACACTCGTTGTGAGGGCACGGGAGGCCTTCTGACAGCAGCCCCGCTTCCATCAGCCGGGCGCCCACCGTCAGTCGAACCCACCGGAGCCTGCGTTCGGAGTGCACCGAGCTGAACACCCGGCTCTCGGCGAGGTCGTGACGGCGACGCGGGCCTGCAGGCCAAACTCTCTGGCGTCGCCCTGAGCTGGGAGGCTCGCCCGAAAAGGACGGGGGAAGCGCCGAGCCCCTGCCACGGGAGTGCTGCAGGACGACGCATTGGCCCAGCCAGCCCCACTCCGTCCCGGGAAGTGAGAAGCGGCTCTGGCACCTAGAAGCACGGAGCAAGTCACCCAACCCTCAGCTCTTGGAACGCGCTTCCCGGAGGGGGCCCTTTCACCTCCCCATTCCCCGAAAGCACAACGCCTTCTCTCAGAGGCGGAGGAAGTCGCGCACACACTGCCGGCTTGGGCCTCCACTCCAGGGACCGGCGGGTGCCGCCAGCACGTCCGGGGCGACAGCGGGCTTCGCGGTGTCAAGGTCGACACACGCCCTGGCCTGGCAACCGAAGGAGACAGCTTCGCCCTGGATTCCGTGCAACACGGTGCTGCCGGGAAAACGTCCGCCCAGGGAAAGATGAGTGCGAAGAGAGAAGCGGGGAGGAGAGAGGCAGGGCGCACTTCGTGAGGCACGAGCGCTCGGGCTGTGGGGCCGGCCTCTCCCGGGACGGCGCCTCACGTCCTACACGGGGATGCGGTTTGCTGACGCGCCGGGGGTTGGACCCCTGAGGTCAAGCCCCCCGACCTCCCTGTGCGAAACAGGGCAGGGTGGAATGCCAACCCCGTCCACGTCCACACACACGTCGCTCCACGGAGAAGGATGCCTTCTCAACGCTTAGCCCGGAAACCTCGAGTGAGCACCCCAGCCTTACCTCCGAGAAGCAAGCCTGAAGCCGAGCTCCCTTCCGCAAGCAGGCCTCTTTCGCCCAGAGAGAAAGCTTGGCCGCGGCGGGGGTGGCGGCAGCCTCAGGGAGGCTGCGTGCCGGGCCTCAGATCGGGGGCCGTCCTAGAAGGAGGCCCCCGACCTGGGCCTCAGCGAAGCCCTTCGCAAGGGCATCGGGAGCGGCTCCTGCCATGACCGTGACGCGGGACCCACAGCAGAGCAAACACACTCGTTGTGAGGGCACGGGAGGCCTTCTGACAGCAGCCCCGCTTCCCTCAGCCGGGCGCCCGCCCTCAGTCGAAACCAACGGCGCCTGCGTTCGGAGTGCACTGAGCTCAACACCCGGCTCTCGGCGAGGTCGTGACGGCGACGCCGGCCTGCAGGACAAACTCTCTGGGGGCGCCCTGAGCTGGGAGGCTCGCCCGAAACGGACGGGGGAAGCGCCGAGCCCCTGCCACGGGATTGCTTCAGGACGACGCATTGGCCCAGCCAGCCAAACTCCGTCCCGGGAAGAGAGAAGCGGCTCTGGCACCTAGAAGCACGGAGCAAGGCACCCAACCCTCAGCTCCTGGAACGCGCTCCCCGGAGGGGGCCCTTTCACCTCCCCATTCCCCGAGAGCACAACGCCTTCTCTCAGAGGCGGAGGAAGACGCGCACACGCTGCCGGCTTGGGCCTCCACTCCAGGGACCGGCGGGTGCCGCCAGCACGTCCGGGGCGACAGCGGGCTTCGCGGTGTCAAGGTTGACACACGCCCGGGCCTGGCACCCGAAGGAGACAGCTCCGCCCTGGATGCCGTGCAACGCGGTGCTGCCGGGAAAACGTCCGCCCAGGGAAAGATGAGTGCGAAGAGAGAAGCGGGGAGGAGAGAGGAAGGGCGCGCTTCGTGAGGCACGAGCGTGTGGGCTGTGGGGCCGGCCTCTCCCGGGCCGGCGCTTCACCTCCTACACGGGGAAGCGGTTTGCTGACGCGCCGGGGGTTGGACCCCCTGAGGTCAAGCCCCCCGACCTCCCTGTGCGAAACAAGGCAGGGTGGAATGCCATCCCCTTCCACGTCCACACACACGTCGCTCCACGGAGAAGGATGCCTTCTCAACGCTTAGCCCGGAAACCTCGAGTGAGCACGACAGCCTTACCTCCGAGAAGCAAGCCTGAAGCCGAGCTCCCTTCCGCAAGCAGGCCTCTTTCGCCCAGAGAGAAAGCTTGGCCGCGGCGGGGGTGGCAGAAGCCTCAGGGAGGCTGCGTGCCGGGCCTCAGGTCGGGGGCCGTCCTAGAAGGAGGCCCCCGACCTGGGCCTCAGCGAAGCCCTTCGCAAGGGCGTCGGGAGCGGCTCCTGCCACGAAAGTGACGCGGGACCCACAGCAGAGCAAACACACTCGTTGTGAGGGCACAGGAGGCCTTCTGACAGCAGCCCCGCTTCCCTCAGCCGGGCGCCCGCCCTCAGTCGAACCCACCGGAGCCTGCGTTCGGAGTGCACCGAGCTCAACACCCGGCTCTCGGCGAGGTCGTGACGGCGACGCCGGCCTGCCGGCCAAACTCTCTGGGGGCGCCCTGAGCTGGGAGGCTCGCCCGAAACGGACGGGGGAAGCGCCGAGCCCCTGCCACGGGATTGCTTGAGGACGACGCATTGGCCCAGCCAGCCCCACTCCGTCCCGGGAAGAGAGAAGCGGCTCTGGCACCTAGAAGCACGGAGCAAGGCACCCAACCCTCAGCTCTTGGAACGCGCTTCCCGGAGGGGGCCCTTTCACCTCCCAATTCCCCGAAAGCACAACTCCTTCTCTCAGAGGCGGAGGAAGATGCGCACACGCTGCCGGCTTCGGCCTCAAATCCAGGGACCGGCGGGTGCCGCCAGCACGTCCGGGCTAACAGCGGGCTTCGTGGTGTCAAGGTCGACACACGCCCGGGCCTGGCAAACGAAGGAGACAGCTCCGCCCTGGATTCCGTGCAACACGGTGCTGCCGGGAAAACGTCCGCCCAGGGAAAGATGAGTGCGAAGATAGAAGCGGGGAGGAGAGAGGAAGGGCGCGCTTCGTGAGGCACGAGCTCGCGGGCTGTGGCCGGCCTCTCCCGGGCCGGCGCCTCACGTCCTACACGGGGAAGCGGTTTGCTGACGCGGCGGGGGTTGGACCCCCTGAGGTCAAGCCCCCCGACCTCCCTGTGCGAAACAAGGCAGGGTGGAATGCCATCCCCTTCCAGTCCACACACACATCGCTCCACGGAGAAGGATGCCTTCGCAACGCTTAGCCCGGAAACCTCGAGTGAGCACGACAGCCTTACCTCCGAGAAGCAAGACTGAAGCCGAGCTCCCTTCCACAAGCAGGCCTCTTTCGCCCAGAGAGAAAGCTCGGCCGCGGCAGGGGTGGCGGAAGCCTCAGGGAGGCTGCGTGCCGGGCCTCAGGTCGGGCGCCGTCCTAGAAGGAGGCCCCCGACCTGGACCTCAGCGAAGCCCTTCGCAAGGGCGTCGGGAGCGGCTCCTGCCACGACCGTGACGCGGGACCCACAGCAGAGCAAACACACTCGTTGTGAGGGCACGGGAGGCCTTCTGACAGCAGCCCCGCTTCCCTCAGCCGGGCGCCCTCCCTCAGTCGAACCCACCGGAGCCTGCGTTCGGAGTGCACCGCGCTGAACACCCGGCTCTCGGCGAGGTCGTGACGGCGACGCCGGCCTGCCGGCCAAACTCTCTGGGGGCGCCCTGAGCTGGGAGGCTCGCCCGAAACGGACGGGGGAAGCGCCGAGCCCCTGCCACGGGATTGCTTCAGGACGACGCATTGGCCCAGCCAGCCCCACTCCGTCCCGGGAAGAGAGAAGCGGCTCTGGCACCTAGAAGCACGGAGCAAGGCACCCAACCCTCAGCTCTTGGAACGCGGTTCCCGGAGGGGGCCCTTTCACCTCACCATACCCCGAAAGCACAACGCCTTCTCTCAGAGGCGGAGGAAGATGCACACACGCTGCCGGCTTCGGCCTCCAATCCAGGGACCGTCGGGTGCCACCAGCACGTCCGGGGCAACAGCGGGCTTCGTGGTGTCAAGGTCGACACACGCCCGGGCCTGGCAACCGAAGGAGACAGCTCCGCCCTGGATTCCGTGCAACACGGTGCTGCCGGGAAAACGTCTGCCCAGGGAAAGATGAGTGCGAAGAGAGAAGCGGGGAGGAGAGAGGAAGGGCACGCTTCGTGAGGCACGAGCTCGCAGACTGTGGCCGGCCTCTCCCGGGCCGGCGCCTCACGTCCTACACGGGGAAGCGGTTTGCTGTCGCGGCGGGGGTTGGACCCCCTGAGGTCAAGCCCCCCGACCTCCCTGTGCGAAACAGGGCAGAGTGGAATGCCATCCCCTTCCACGTCCACACACACGTCGCTCCACGGAGAAGGATGCCTTCTCAACGCTTAGTCCGGAAACCTCGAGTGAGCCCCACAGCCTTACCTCCGAGAAGCAAGCCTGAAGCCGAGCTCCCTTCCGCGAGCAAGCCTCTTTCGCCCAGAGAGAAAGTTTGGCCGGGGCGGGGGTGGCGGAAGCCTCAGGGAGGCTGCGTGCCGGGCCTCAGGTCGGGGGCTGTCCTAGAAGGAGGCCCCCGACCTGGGCCTCAGCGAAGCCCTTCGCAAGGGCGTCGGGAGCGGCTCCTGCCACGACTGTGACGCGGGACCCACAGCAGAGCAAACACACTCGTTGTGAGGGCACGGGAGGCCTTCTGACAGCAGCCCCACTTCCCTCAGCCGGGCGCCCGCCCTCAGTCGAACCCACCGGAGCCTGCGTTCGGAGTGCACCGAGCTGAAGACACGGCTCTCGGCGAGGTCGTGACGGCGACGCGGGCCTGCAGGCCAAACTCTCTGGCGGCGCCCTGAGCTGGGAGGCTCGCCCGAAACGGACGGGGGAAGCGCCGAGCCCCCGCCACGGGATTGCTTCAGGACGACGCATTGGCCCAGCCAGCCCCACTCCGTCCCGGGAAGAGAGAAGCGGCTCTGGCACCTAGAAGCACGGAGCAAGGCACCCAACCCTCAGCTCCTGGATCGCGCTTCCCGGAGGGGGCCCTTTCACCTCCCCATTCCCCGAAAGCACAACGCCTTCTCTCAGAGGCGGAGGAAGACGCGCACACACTGCCGGATTGGGCCTCCACTCCAGGGACCGGCGGGTGCCGCCAGCACGTCCGGGGCGACAGCGGGCTTCGCGCTGTCAAGGTCGACACACGCCCGGGCCTGGCACCCGAAGGAGAAAGCTCAGCCCTGGATGCCGTGCAACACGGTGCTGCCGGGAAAACGTGCGCCCAGGGAAAGATGAGTGCGAAGAGAGAAGCGGGGAGGAGAGAGGCAGGGCGCGCTTCGTGAGGCACGAGCGCCCGGGCTGTGGGGCCGGCCTCTCCCGGGCCGGCGCCTCACGTCCTACACGGGGAAGCGGTTTGCTGACGCGCCGGGGGTTGGACCCCCTGAGGTCAAGCCCCCCGACCTCCCGGTGCGAAACAGGGCTGGGTGGAATGCCAACCCCGTCCACGTCCACACACAGGTCGCTCCACGGAGAAGGATGCCTTCGCAACGCTTAGCCCGGAAACCTCGAGTGAGCACCCCAGCCTTACCTCCGAGAAGCAAGCCTGAAGCCGAGCTCCCTTCCGCAAGCAGGCCTCTTTCGCCTAGAGAGAAAGCTTGGCCGCGGCGGGGGTGGCGGCAGCCTCAGGGAGGCTGCGTGCCAGGCCTCAGGTCGGGGGCCGTCCTAGAAGGAGGCCCCCGACCTGGGCCTCAGCGAAGCCCTTCGCAAGGGCGTCGGGAGCAGCTCCTGCCACGACCGTGACGCGGGACCCACAGCAGAGCAAACACACTCGTTGTGAGGGCACGGGAGGCCTTCTGACAGCAGCCCCGCTTCCCTCAGCAGGGGGCCCGCCCTCAGTCGAACCCACCGGAGCCTGCGTTCGGAGTGCACCGAGCTGAAGACCCGGCTCTCGGCGAGGTCGTGACGGCGACGCCGGCCTGCAGGCCAAACTCTCTGGGGGCGCCCTGAGCTGGGAGGCTCGCCCGAAACGGACGGGGGAAGCGCCGAGCCCCTGCCACGGGTTTGCTTCAGGACGACGCATTGGCCCAGCCAGCCCCACTCCGTCCCGGGAAGAGAGAAGCCGCTCTGGCACCTAGAAGCACAGAGCAAGGCACCCAAACCTCAGCTCCTGGAACGCGCTTCCCGGAGGGGGCCCTTTCACCTCCCCATTCCCGGAAAGCACAACGCCTTCTCTCAGAGGCGGAGGAAGACGCGCACACGCTGCCGGCTTGGGCCTCCACTCCAGGGACCGGCGGGTGCCGCCAGCACGTCCGGGGCGACAGCGGGCTTCGCGGTGTCAAGGTCGACACACGCCCGGGCCTGGCAACCGAAGGAGACAGCTCCGCCCTGGATGCCGTGCAACACGGTGCTGCCGGGAAAACGTGCGCCCAGGGAAAGATGAGTGCAAAGAGAGAAGCGGGGAGGAGAGAGGCAGGGCGCGCTTCGTGAGGCATGAGCGCCCGGGCTCTGTGGCCGGCCTCTCCCGGGCCGGCGCCTCACGTCCTACACGGGGAAGCGGTTTGCTGATGCGCCGGGGGTTGGACCCCCTGCGGTCAAGCCCCCCGACCTCCCTGTGCGAAACAGGGCAGGGTGGAATGCCATCCCCATCCACGTCCACACACACGTCGCTCCACGGAGAAGGATGCCTTCTCAACGCTTAGCCCGGAAACCTCGAGTGAGCACCACAGCCTTACCTCCGAGAAGCAAGCCTGAAGACGAGCTCCCTTCCGCGAGCAAGCCTCTTTCGCCCAGAGAGAAAGTTTGGCCGGGGCGGGGGTGGCGGAAGCCTCAGGGAGGCTGCGTGCCGGGCCTCAGGTCGGGGGCTGTCCTAGAAGGAGGCCCCCGACCTGGGCCTCAGCGAAGCCCTTCGCAAGGGCGTCGGGAGCGGCTCCTACCACGACTGTGACGCGGGACCCACAGCAGAGCAAACACACTCCTTGTGAGGGCACGGGAGTCCTTCTGACAGCAGCCCCGCTTCCCTCAGCCGGGCGCCCGCCCTCAGTCGAACCCACCGGAGCCTGCGTTCGGAGTGCACCGAGCTCAACACCCGGCTCTCGGCGAGGTCGTGACGGCGACGCCGGCCTGCCGGCCAAACTCTCTGGGGGCGCCCTGAGCTGGGAGGCTCGCCCGAAACGGACGGGGGAAGCGCCGAGGCCCTGCCACGGGATTGCTTCAGGACGACGCATTGGCCCAGCCAGCCCCACTCCGTCCCGGGAAGAGAGAAGCGGCTCTGGCACCTAGAAGCACGGAGCAAGGCACCCAACCCTCAGCTCTTGGAACGCGCTTCCCGGAGGGGGCCCTTTCACCTCCCAATTCCCCGAAAGCACAACGCCTTCTCTCAGAGGCGGAGGAAGATGCGCACACGCTGCCGGCTTCGGCCTCCAATCCAGGGACCGGCGGGTGCCGCCAGCACGTACGGGGCAACAGCGGGCTTCGTGGTGTCAAGGTCGACACACGCCCGGGCCTGGCAAACGAAGGAGACAGCTCCGCCCTGGATTCCGTGCAACACGGTGCTGCCGGGAAAACGTCCGCCCAGGGAAAGATGAGTGCGAAGAGAGAAGCGGGGAGGAGAGAGAAAGGGTGCGCTTCGTGAGGCACGAGCTCGCGGGCTGTGGCCGGCCTCTCCCGGGCCGGCGCCTCACGTCCTACACGGGGAAGCGGTTTGCTGACGCGCCGGGGGTTGGACCCCCTGAGGTCAAGCCCCCCGACCTCCCTGTGCGAAACAAGACAGGGTGGAATGCCATCCCCTTCCAGTCCACACACACGTCGCTCCACGGAGAAGGATGCCTTCGCAACGCTTAGCCCGGAAACCTCGAGTGAGCACGACAGCCTTACCTCCGAGAAGCAAGACTGAAGCCGAGCTCCCTTCCGCAAGCAGGCCTCTTTCGCCCAGAGAGAAAGCTTGGCCGCGGCGGGGGTGGCGGAAGCCTCAGGGAGGCTGCGTGCCGGGCCTCAGGTCGGGGGCCGTCCTAGAAGGAGGCCCACGACCTGGACCTCAGCGAAGCCCTTCGCAAGGGCGTCGGGAGCGGCTCCTGCCACGACCGTGACGCGGGACCCACAGCAGAGCAAACACACTCGTTGTGAGGGCACGGGAGGCCTTCTGACAGCAGCCCCGCTTCCCTCAGCCGGGCGCCCTCCCTCAGTCGAACCCACCGGAGCCTGCGTTCGGAGTGCACCGCGCTGAACACCCGGCTCTCGGCGAGGTCGTGACGGCGACGCCGGCCTGCCGGCCAAACTCTCTGGGGGCGCCCTGAGCTGGGAGGCTCGCCCGAAACGGACGGGGGAAGCGCCGAGCCCCTGCCACGGGATTGCTTCAGGACGACGCATTGGGCCAGCCAGCCCCACTCCGTCCCGGGAAGAGAGAAGCGGCTCTGGCACCTAGAAGCACGGAGCAAGGCACCCAACCCTCAGCTCTTGGAACGCGGTTCCCGGAGGGGGCCCTTTCACCTCACCATACCCCGAAAGCACAACGCCTTCTCTCAGAGGCGGAGGAAGATGCGCACACGCTGCCGGCTTCGGCCTCCAATCCAGGGACCGTCGGGTGCCACCAGCACGTCCGGGGCAACAGCGGGCTTCGTGGTGTCAAGGTCGACACACGCCCGGGCCTGGCAACCGAAGGAGACAGCTCCGCCCTGGATTCCGTGCAACACGGTGCTGCCGGGAAAACGTCTGCCCAGGGAAAGATGAGTGCGAAGAGAGAAGCAGGGAGGAGAGAGGAAGGGCGCGCTTCGTGAGGCACGAGCTCGCAGACTGTGGCCGGCCTCTCCCGGGCCGGCGCCTCACGTCCTACACGGGGAAGCGGTTTGCTGTCGCGGCGGGGGTTGGACCCCCTGAGGTCAAGCCCCCCGACCTCCCTGTGCGAAACAGGGCAGAGTGGAATGCCATCCCCTTCCACGTCCACACACACGTCGCTCCACGGAGAAGGATGCCTTCTCAACGCTTAGCCCGGAAACCTCGAGTGAGCACCACAGCCTTACCTCTGAGAAGCAAGCCTGAAGCCGAGCTCCCTTCCGCGAGCAGGCCTCTTTCGCCAAGAGACAAAGCTTGGCCGTGGCGGGGGTGGCGGAAGCCTCAGGGAGGCTGCGTGCCGGGCCTCAGGTCGGGGGCCATCCTAGAAGGAGGCCCCCGCCATGGGCCTCAGCGAAGCCCTTCGCAAGGGCGTCGGGAGCGGCTCCTGCCACGACCGTGACGCGGGACCCACAGCCGAGCAAATACACTCGTTGTGAGGGCACGGGAGGCCTTCTGACAGCAGCCCCGCTTCCCTCAGCCGGGCGCCCGCCCTCAGTCGAACCCACCGGAGCCTGCGTTCGGAGTGCACCGAGCTGAAGACCCGGCTCTCAGCGGGGTCGTGACGGCGACGCCGGCCTGCAGGCCAAACTCTCTGGGGGCGCCCTGAGCTGGGAGGCTCGCCCGAAACGGACGGGGGAAGCGCCGAGCCCCCGCCACGGGATTGCTTCAGGACGACGCATTGGCCCAGCCAGCCCCACTCCGTCCCGGGAAGAGAGAAGCGGCTCTGGCACCTAGAAGCACGGAGCAAGGCACCCAACCCTCAGCTCCTGGAACGCGCTTCCCGGAGGGGGCCCTTTCACCTCCCCATTCCCCGAAAGCACAACGCCTTCTCTCAGAGGCGGAGGAAGACGCGCACACACTGCCGGATTGGGCCTCCACTCCAGGGACCGGCGGGTGCCGCCAGCACGTCCGGGGCGACAGCGGGCTTCGCGGTGTCAAGGTCGACACACGCCCGGGCCTGGCACCCGAAGGAGAAAGCTCAGCCCTGGATGCCGTGCAACACGGTGCTGCCGGGAAAACGTCCGCCCAGGGAAAGATGAGTGCGAAGAGAGAAGCGGGGAGGAGAGAGGCAGGGCGCGCTTCGTGAGGCACGAGCGCCCGGGCTGTGGCCGGCCTCTCCCGGGCCGGCGCCTCACGTCCTACACGGGGAAGCGGTTTGCTGTCGCGGCGGGGGTTGGACCCCCTGAGGTCAAGCCCCCCGACCTCCCTGTGCGAAACAGGGCAGAGTGGAATGCCATCCCCTTCCACGTCCACACACACGTCGCTCCACGGAGAAGGATGCCTTCTCAACGCTTAGCCCGGAAACCTCGAGTGAGCACGACAGCCTTACCTCCGAGAAGCAAGCCTGAAGCCGAGCTCCCTTCCGCAAGCAGGCCTCTTTCGCCCAGAGAGAAAGCTTGGCCGCGGCGGGGGTGGCGGAAGCCTCAGGGAGGCTGCGTGCCGGGCCTCAGGTCGGGGGCCGTCCTAGAAGGAGGCCCCCGACCTGGGCCTCAACGAAGCCCTTCGCAAGGGCGTCGGGAGCGGCTCCTGCCACGACCGTGACGCGGGACCCACAGCAGAGCAAACACACTCGTTGTGAGGGCACGGGAGGCCTTCTGACAGCAGCCCCGCTTCCCTCAGCCGGGCGCCCGCCCTCAGTCGAACCCGCCGGAGCCTGCGTTCGGAGTGAACCTAGCTGAACACCCGGCTCTCGGCGAGGTCGTGACGGCGACGCCGGCCTGCCGGCCAAACTCTCTGGGGGCGCCCTGAGCTGGGAGGCTCGCCCGAAACGGACGGGGGAAGCGCCGAGGCCCTGCCACGGGATTGCTTCAGGACGACGCATTGGCCCAGCCAGCCCCACTCCGTCCCGGGAAGAGAGAAGCGGCTCTGGCACCTAGAAGCAAGGAGCAAGGCACCCAACCCTCAGCTCTTGGAACGCGCTTCCCGGAGGGGGCCCTTTCACCTCCCCATTCCCCGAAAGCACAACGCCTTCTCTCAGAGGCGGAGGAAGATGCGCACACGCTGCCGGCTTCGGCCTCCAATCCAGGGACCGGCGGGTGCCGCCAGCACGTCCGGGGCGACAGCGGGCTTCGTGGTGTCAAGGTCGACACACGCCCGGGCCTGGCAACCGAAGGAGACAGCTTCGCCCTGGATTCCGTGCAACACGGTGCTGCCGGGAAAACGTGCGCCCAGGGAAAGATGAGTGCGAAGAGAGAAGCGGGGAGGAGAGAGGTAGGGCGTGCTTCGAGAGGCACGAGCGCCCGGGCTGTGGGGCCGGCCTCTCCCGGGCCGGCGCCTCACGTCCTACACGGGGAAGCGGTTTGCTGACGCGCCGGGGGTTGGACCCCCTGAGGTCAAGCCCCCCGACCTCCCTGTGCGAAACAAGGCAGGGTGGAATGCCATCCCCTTCCACGTCCACACACACGTCGCTCCACGGAGAAAGATGCCTTCTCAACGCTTAGCCCGGAAACCTCGAGTGAGCACGACAGCCTTACCTCCGAGAAGCAAGCCTGAAGCCGAGCTCCCTTCCGCGAGCAGGCCTCTTTTGCCCGAGAGAAAGCTTGGCCGCGGCGGGGGTGGCGGAAGCCTCAGGGAGGCTGCGTGCCGGGCCTCAGGTCGGGGGCCGTCCTAGAAGGAGGCCCCCGACCTGGGCCTCAGCGAAGCCCTTCGCAAGGGCGTCGGGAGCGGCTCCTGCCACGACCGTGACGCGGGACCCACAGCAGAGCAAACACACTCGTTGTGAGGGCACAGGAGGCCTTCTGACAGCAGCCCCGCTTCCCTCAGCCGGGCGCCCGCCCTCAGTCGAACCCACCGGAGCCTGCGTTCGGAGTGCACCGAGCTCAACACCCGGCTCTCGGCGAGGTCGTGACGGCGACGCCGGCCTGCCGGCCAAACTCTCTGGGGGCGCCCTGAGCTGGGAGGCTCGCCCGAAACGGACGGGGGAAGCGCCGAGCCCCTGCCACGGGATTGCTTGAGGACGACGCATTGGCCCAGCCAGCCCCACTCCGTCCCGGGAAGAGAGAAGCGGCTCTGGCACCTAGAAGCACGGAGCAAGGCACCCAACCCTCAGCTCTTGGAACGCGCTTCCCGGAGGGGGCCCTTTCACCTCCCAATTCCCCGAAAGCACAACTCCTTCTCTCAGAGGCGGAGGAAGATGCGCACACGCTGCCGGCTTCGGCCTCAAATCCAGGGACCGGCGGGTGCCGCCAGCACATCCGGGGCAACAGCGGGCTTCGTGGTGTCAAGGTCGACACACGCCCGGGCCTGGCAAACGAAGGAGACAGCTCCGCCCTGGATTCCGTGCAACACGGTGCTGCCGGGAAAACGTCCGCCCAGGGAAAGATGAGTGCGAAGATAGAAGCGGGGAGGAGAGAGGAAGGGCGCGCTTCGTGAGGCACGAGCTCGCGGGCTGTGGCCGGCCTCTCCCGGGCCGGCGCCTCACGTCCTACACGGGGAAGCGGTTTGCTGACGCGGCGGGGGTTGGACCCCCTGAGGTCAAGCCCCCCGACCTCCCTGTGCGAAACAAGGCAGGGTGGAATGCCATCCCCTTCCAGTCCACACACACATCGCTCCACGGAGAAGGATGCCTTCGCAACGCTTAGCCCGGAAACCTCGAGTGAGCACGACAGCCTTACCTCCGAGAAGCAAGACTGAAGCCGAGCTCCCTTCCACAAGCAGGCCTCTTTCGCCCAGAGAGAAAGCTCGGCCGCGGCAGGGGTGGCGGAAGCCTCAGGGAGGCTGCGTGCCGGGCCTCAGGTCGGGCGCCGTCCTAGAAGGAGGCCCCCGACCTGGACCTCAGCGAAGCCCTTCGCAAGGGCGTCGGGAGCGGCTCCTGCCACGACCGTGACGCGGGACCCACAGCAGAGCAAACACACTCGTTGTGAGGGCACGGGAGGCCTTCTGACAGCAGCCCCGCTTCCCTCAGCCGGGCGCCCTCCCTCAGTCGAACCCACCGGAGCCTGCGTTCGGAGTGCACCGCGCTGAACACCCGGCTCTCGGCGAGGTCGTGACGGCGACGCCGGCCTGCCGGCCAAACTCTCTGGGGGCGCCCTGAGCTGGGAGGCTCGCCCGAAACGGACGGGGGAAGCGCCGAGCCCCTGCCACGGGATTGCTTCAGGACGACGCATTGGCCCAGCCAGCCCCACTCCGTCCCGGGAAGAGAGAAGCGGCTCTGGCACCTAGAAGCACGGAGCAAGGCACCCAACCCTCAGCTCTTGGAACGCGGTTCCCGGAGGGGGCCCTTTCACCTCACCATACCCCGAAAGCACAACGCCTTCTCTCAGAGGCGGAGGAAGATGCACACACGCTGCCGGCTTCGGCCTCCAATCCAGGGACCGTCGGGTGCCACCAGCACGTCCGGGGCAACAGCGGGCTTCGTGGTGTCAAGGTCGACACACGCCCGGGCCTGGCAACCGAAGGAGACAGCTCCGCCCTGGATTCCGTGCAACACGGTGCTGCCGGGAAAACGTCTGCCCAGGGAAAGATGAGTGCGAAGAGAGAAGCGGGGAGGAGAGAGGAAGGGCACGCTTCGTGAGGCACGAGCTCGCAGACTGTGGCCGGCCTCTCCCGGGCCGGCGCCTCACGTCCTACACGGGGAAGCGGTTTGCTGTCGCGGCGGGGGTTGGACCCCCTGAGGTCAAGCCCCCCGACCTCCCTGTGCGAAACAGGGCAGAATGGAATGCCATCCCCTTCCACGTCCACACACACGTCGCTCCACGGAGAAGGATGCCTTCTCAACGCTTAGCCCGGAAACCTCGAGTGAGCACCACAGCCTTACCTCCGAGAAGCAAGCCTGAAGCCGAGCTCCCTTCCGCGAGCAGGCCTCTTTCGCCAAGAGACAAACCTGGCCGTGGCGGGGGTGGCGGAAGCCTCAGGGAGGCTGCGTGCCGGGCCTCAGGTCGGGGGCCGTCCTAGAAGGAGGCCCCCGCCATGGGCCTCAGCGAAGCCCTTCGCAAGGGCGTCGGGAGCGGCTCCTGCCACGACCGTGACGCGGGACCCACAGCCGAGCAAATACACTCGTTGTGAGGGCACGGGAGGCCTTCTGACAGCAGCCCCGCTTCCCTCAGCCGGGCGCCCGCCCTCAGTCGAACCCACCAGAGCCTGCGTTCGGAGTGCACCGAGCTGAAGACCCGGCTCTCGGCGGGGTCGTGACGGTGACGCCGGCCTGAGGCCAAACTCTCTGGGGGCGCCCTGAGCTGGGAGGCTCGCCCGAAACGGACGGGGGAAGCGCCGAGCCCCTGCCAGGGGATTGCTTCAGGACGACGCATTGGGCCAGCCAGCCCCACTCCGTCCCGGGAAGAGAGAAGCGGCTCTGGCACCTAGAAGCCCGGAGCAAGGCACCCAACCCTCAGCTCCTGGAACGCGCTTCCCGGAGGGGGCCCTTTCACCTCCCCATTCCCCGAAAGCACAACACCTTCTCTCAGAGGCGGAGGAAGACGCGCACACACTGCCGGATTGGGCCTCCACTCCAGGGACCGGCGGGTGCCGCCAGCACGTCCGGGGCAACAACGGGCTTCGCGGTGTCAAGGTCGACACACGCCCGGGCCTGGCACCCGAAGGAGAAAGCTCAGCCCTGGATGCCGTGCAACACGGTGCTGCCGGGAAAACGTCCGCCCAGGGAAAGATGAGTGCGAAGAGAGAAGCGGGGAGGAGAGAGGCAGGGCGCGCTTCGTGAGGCACGATTGCCCGGGCTGTGCGGCCGGCCTCTCCCGGACGGCGCATCACCTCCTACACGGGAAAGCGGTTTGCTGACGCGCCGGGGGTTGGACCCCCTGAGGTCAAGCCCCCCGACCTCCCTGTGCGAAACAGGGTAGGGTGGAATGCCAACCCCGTCCATGTCCACACACACGTCGCTCCACGGAGAAGGATGCCTTCTCAACGCTTAGCCCGGAAACCTCGAGTGAGCACGACAGCCTTACCTCCGAGAAGCAAGCCTGAAGCCGAGCTCCCTTCCGCAAGCAGGCCTCTTTCGCCCAGAGAGAAAGGTTGGCCGCGGCGGGGGTGGCGGCAGCCTCAGGGAGGCTGCGTGCCGGGCCTCAGGTCGGGCGCCGTCCTAGAAGGAGGCCCCCGACCTGGACCTCAGCGAAGCCCTTCGCAAGGGCGTCGGGAGCGGCTCCTGCCACGACCGTGACGCGGGACCCACAGCAGAGCAAACACACTCGTTGTGAGGGCACGGGAGGCCTTCTGACAGCAGCCCCGCTTCCCTCAGCCGGGCGCCCTCCCTCAGTCGAACCCACCGGAGCCTGCGTTCGTAGTGCACCGCGCTGAAAACCCGGCTCTCGGCGAGGTCGTGACGGCGACGCCGGCCTGCCGGCCAAAATCTCTGGGGGCGCCCTGAGCTGGGAGGCTCGCCCGAAACGGACGGGGGAAGCGCCGAGCCCCTGCCAAGGAATTGCTTCAGGACGACGCATTGGCCCAGCCAGCCCCACTCCGTCCCGGGAAGAGAGAAGCGGCTCTGGCACCTAGAAGCACGGAGCAAGGCACCCAACCCTCAGCTCTTGGAACGCGGTTCCCGGAGGGGGCCCTTTCACCTCCCCATACCCCGAAAGCACAACGCCTTCTCTCAGAGGCGGAGGAAGATGCGCACACGCTGCCGGCTTCGGCCTCCACTCCAGGGACCGGCGGGTGCCGCCAGCACGTCCGGGGCGCCAGCGGGCTTCGCGGTGTCAAGGTCGACACACGCCCGGGCCTGGCAACCGAAGGAGACAGCTCCGCCCTGGATTCCGTGCAACACGGTGCTGCCGGAAAACGTCCGCCCAGGGAAAGATGAGTGCGAAGAGAGAAGCGGGGAGGAGTGAGGCAGGGCGCGCTTCGTGAGGCACGACCTCGCGGGCTGTGGGGCCGGCCTCTCCCGGGCCGGCGCATCACGTCCTACACGGGGAAGCGGTTTGCTGACGCGCCGGGGGTTGGACCCCCTGAGGTCAAGCCCCCCGACCTCCCTGTGCGAAACAGGGCAGGGTGGAATGCCATCCCCGTCCACGTCCACACACACACGTCGCTCCACGGAGAAGGATGCCTTCTCAACGCTTAGCCCGGAAACCTCGAGTGAGCACCACAGCCTTACCTCCGAGAAGCCAGCCTGAAGCCGAGCTCCCTTCCGCGAGCAGGCCTCTTTCGCCCGAGAGAAAGCTTGGCCGCGGCGGGGGTGGCGGAAGCCTCAGGGAGGCTTCGAGGCGGGCCTCAGGTCGGGGGCCGTCCTAGAAGGAGGCCCCCGACCTGGGCCTCAGCGAAGCCCTTCGCAAGGGCGTCGGGAGCGGCTCCTGCCACGACCGTGACGCGGGACCCACAGCAGAGCAAACACACTCGTTGTGAGGGCACGGGAGGCCTTCTGACAGCAGCCCCGCTTCCATCAGCCGGGCGCCCACCGTCAGTCGAACCCACCGGAGCCTGCGTTCGGAGTGCACCGAGCTGAACACCCGGCTCTCGGCGAGGTCGTGACGGCGACGCGGGCCTGCAGGCCAAACTCTCTGGCGTCGCCCTGAGCTGGGAGGCTCGCCCGAAAAGGACGGGGGAAGCGCCGAGCCCCTGCCACGGGAGTGCTGCAGGACGACGCATTGGCCCAGCCAGCCCCACTCCGTCCCGGGAAGTGAGAAGCGGCTCTGGCACCTAGAAGCACGGAGCAAGTCACCCAACCCTCAGCTCTTGGAACGCGCTTCCCGGAGGGGGCCCTTTCACCTCCCCATTCCCCGAAAGCACAACGCCTTCTCTCAGAGGCGGAGGAAGTCGCGCACACACTGCCGGCTTGGGCCTCCACTCCAGGGACCGGCGGGTGCCGCCAGCACGTCCGGGGCGACAGCGGGCTTCGCGGTGTCAAGGTCGACACACGCCCTGGCCTGGCAACCGAAGGAGACAGCTTCGCCCTGGATTCCGTGCAACACGGTGCTGCCGGGAAAACGTCCGCCCAGGGAAAGATGAGTGCGAAGAGAGAAGCGGGGAGGAGAGAGGCAGGGCGCACTTCGTGAGGCACGAGCGCTCGGGCTGTGGGGCCGGCCTCTCCCGGGACGGCGCCTCACGTCCTACACGGGGATGCGGTTTGCTGACGCGCCGGGGGTTGGACCCCTGAGGTCAAGCCCCCCGACCTCCCTGTGCGAAACAGGGCAGGGTGGAATGCCAACCCCGTCCACGTCCACACACACGTCGCTCCACGGAGAAGGATGCCTTCTCAACGCTTAGCCCGGAAACCTCGAGTGAGCACCCCAGCCTTACCTCCGAGAAGCAAGCCTGAAGCCGAGCTCCCTTCCGCAAGCAGGCCTCTTTCGCCCAGAGAGAAAGCTTGGCCGCGGCGGGGGTGGCGGCAGCCTCAGGGAGGCTGCGTGCCGGGCCTCAGATCGGGGGCCGTCCTAGAAGGAGGCCCCCGACCTGGGCCTCAGCGAAGCCCTTCGCAAGGGCATCGGGAGCGGCTCCTGCCATGACCGTGACGCGGGACCCACAGCAGAGCAAACACACTCGTTGTGAGGGCACGGGAGGCCTTCTGACAGCAGCCCCGCTTCCCTCAGCCGGGCGCCCGCCCTCAGTCGAACCCAACGGCGCCTGCGTTCGGAGTGCACTGAGCTCAACACCCGGCTCTCGGCGAGGTCGTGACGGCGACGCCGGCCTGCAGGACAAACTCTCTGGGGGCGCCCTGAGCTGGGAGGCTCGCCCGAAACGGACGGGGGAAGCGCCGAGCCCCTGCCACGGGATTGCTTCAGGACGACGCATTGGCCCAGCCAGCCAAACTCCGTCCCGGGAAGAGAGAAGCGGCTCTGGCACCTAGAAGCACGGAGCAAGGCACCCAACCCTCAGCTCCTGGAACGCGCTCCCCGGAGGGGGCCCTTTCACCTCCCCATTCCCCGAGAGCACAACGCCTTCTCTCAGAGGCGGAGGAAGACGCGCACACGCTGCCGGCTTCGGCCTCCACTCCAGGGACCGGCGGGTGCCGCCAGCACGTCCGGGGCGACAGCGGGCTTCGCGGTGTCAAGGTTGACACACGCCCGGGCCTGGCACCCGAAGGAGACAGCTCCGCCCTGGATGCCGTGCAACACGGTGCTGCCGGGAAAACGTCCGCCCAGGGAAAGATGAGTGCGAAGATAGAAGCGGGGAGGAGAGAGGAAGGGCGCGCTTCGTGAGGCACGAGCTCGCGGGCTGTGGCCGGCCTCTCCCGGGCCGGCGCCTCACGTCCTACACGGGGAAGCGGTTTGCTGACGCGGCGGGGGTTGGACCCCCTGAGGTCAAGCCCCCCGACCTCCCTGTGCGAAACAAGGCAGGGTGGAATGCCATCCCCTTCCAGTCCACACACACATCGCTCCACGGAGAAGGATGCCTTCGCAACGCTTAGCCCGGAAACCTCGAGTGAGCACGACAGCCTTACCTCCGAGAAGCAAGACTGAAGCCGAGCTCCCTTCCACAAGCAGGCCTCTTTCGCCCAGAGAGAAAGCTCGGCCGCGGCAGGGGTGGCGGAAGCCTCAGGGAGGCTGCGTGCCGGGCCTCAGGTCGGGCGCCGTCCTAGAAGGAGGCCCCCGACCTGGACCTCAGCGAAGCCCTTCGCAAGGGCGTCGGGAGCGGCTCCTGCCACGACCGTGACGCGGGACCCACAGCAGAGCAAACACACTCGTTGTGAGGGCACGGGAGGCCTTCTGACAGCAGCCCCGCTTCCCTCAGCCGGACGCCCTCCCTCAGTCGAACCCACCGGAGCCTGCGTTCGGAGTGCACCGCGCTGAACACCCGGCTCTCGGCGAGGTCGTGACGGCGACGCCGGCCTGCCGGCCAAACTCTCTGGGGGCGCCCTGAGCTGGGAGGCTCGCCCGAAACGGACGGGGGAAGCGCCGAGCCCCTGCCACGGGATTGCTTCAGGACGACGCATTGGCCCAGCCAGCCCCACTCCGTCCCGGGAAGAGAGAAGCGGCTCTGGCACCTAGAAGCACGGAGCAAGGCACCCAACCCTCAGCTCTTGGAACGCGGTTCCCGGAGGGGGCCGTTTCACCTCACCATACCCCGAAAGCACAACGCCTTCTCTCAGAGGCGGAGGAAGATGCACACACGCTGCCGGCTTCGGCCTCCAATCCAGGGACCGTCGGGTGCCACCAGCACGTCCGGGGCAACAGCGGGCTTCGTGGTGTCAAGGTCGACACACGCCCGGGCCTGGCAACCGAAGGAGACAGCTCCGCCCTGGATTCCGTGCAACACGGTGCTGCCGGGAAAACGTCTGCCCAGGGAAAGATGAGTGCGAAGAGAGAAGCGGGGAGGAGAGAGGAAGGGCACGCTTCGTGAGGCACGAGCTCGCAGACTGTGGCCGGCCTCTCCCGGGCCGGCGCCTCACGTCCTACACGGGGAAGCGGTTTGCTGTCGCGGCGGGGGTTGGACCCCCTGAGGTCAAGCCCCCCGACCTCCCTGTGCGAAACAGGGCAGAGTGGAATGCCATCCCCTTCCACGTCCACACACACGTCGCTCCACGGAGAAGGATGCCTTCTCAACGCTTAGCCCGGAAACCTCGAGTGAGCCCCACAGCCTTACCTCCGAGAAGCAAGCCTGAAGCCGAGCTCCCTTCCGCGAGCAGGCCTCTTTCGCCAAGAGACAAACCTGGCCGTGGCGGGGGTGGCGGAAGCCTCAGGGAGGCTGCGTGCCGGGCCTCAGGTCGGGGGCCGTCCTAGAAGGAGGCCCCCGCCATGGGCCTCAGCGAAGCCCTTCGCAAGGGCGTCGGGAGCGGCTCCTGCCACGACCGTGACGCGGGACCCACAGCCGAGCAAATACACTCGTTGTGAGGGCACGGGAGGCCTTCTGACAGCAGCCCCGCTTCCCTCAGCCGGGCGCCCGCCCTCAGTCGAACCCACCAGAGCCTGCGTTCGGAGTGCACCGAGCTGAAGACCCGGCTCTCGGCGGGGTCGTGACGGTGACGCCGGCCTGCAGGCCAAACTCTCTGGGGGCGCCCTGAGCTGGGAGGCTCGCCCGAAACGGACGGGGGAAGCGCCGAGCCCCTGCCAGGGGATTGCTTCAGGACGACGCATTGGGCCAGCCAGCCCCACTCCGTCCCGGGAAGAGAGAAGCGGCTCTTTCACCTAGAAGCCCGGAGCAAGGCACCCAACCCTCAGCTCCTGGAACGCGCTTCCCGGAGGGGGCCCATTCACCTCCCCATTCCCCGAAAGCACAACGCCTTCTCTCAGAGGCGGAGGAAGACGCGCACACACTGCCGGATTGGGCCTCCACTCCAGGGACCGGCGGGTGCCGCCAGCACGTCCGGGGCAACAACGGGCTTCGCGGTGTCAAGGTCGACACACGCCCGGGCCTGGCACCCGAAGGAGACAGCTCAGCACTGGATGCCGTGCAACACGGTGCTGCCGGGAAAACGTCCGCCCAGGGAAAGATGAGTGCGAAGAGAGAAGCGGGGAGGAGAGAGGCAGGGCGCGCTTCGTGAGGCACGATTGCCCGGGCTGTGCGGCCGGCCTCTCCCGGACGGCGCATCACCTCCTACACGGGAAAGCGGTTTGCTGACGCGCCGGGGGTTGGACCCCCTGAGGTCAAGCCCCCCGACCTCCCTGTGCGAAACAGGGTAGGGTGGAATGCCAACCCCGTCCATGTCCACACACACGTCGCTCCACGGAGAAGGATGCCTTCTCAACGCTTAGCCCGGAAACCTCGAGTGAGCACGACAGCCTTACCTCCGAGAAGCAAGCCTGAAGCCGAGCTCCCTTCCGCAAGCAGGCCTCTTTCGCCCAGAGAGAAAGGTTGGCCGCGGCGGGGGTGGCGGCAGCCTCAGGGAGGCTGCGTGCCGGGCCTCAGGTCGGGCGCCGTCCTAGAAGGAGGCCCCCGACCTGGACCTCAGCGAAGCCCTTCGCAAGGGCGTCGGGAGCGGCTCCTGCCACGACCGTGACGCGGGACCCACAGCAGAGCAAACACACTCGTTGTGAGGGCACGGGAGGCCTTCTGACAGCAGCCCCGCTTCCCTCAGCCGGGCGCCCGCCCTCAGTCGAACCCACCGGAGCCTGCGTTCGTAGTGCACCGCGCTGAAAACCCGGCTCTCGGCGAGGTCGTGATGGCGACGCCGGCCTGCCGGCCAAAATCTCTGGGGGCGCCCTGAGCTGGGAGGCTCGCCCGAAACGGACGGGGGAAGCGCCGAGCCCCTGCCAAGGAATTGCTTCAGGACGACGCATTGGCCCAGCCAGCCCCACTCCGTCCCGGGAAGAGAGAAGCGGCTCTGGCACCTAGAAGCACGGAGCAAGGCACCCAACCCTCAGCTCTTGGAACGCGGTTCCCGGAGGGGGCCCTTTCACCTCCCCATACCCCGAAAGCACAACGCCTTCTCTCAGAGGCGGAGGAAGATGCGCACACGCTGCCGGCTTCGGCCTCCACTCCAGGGACCGGCGGGTGCCGCCAGCACGTCCGGGGCGACAGCGGGCTTCGCGGTGTCAAGGTCAACACACGCCCGGGCCTGGCAACCGAAGGAGACAGCTCCGCCCTGGATTCCGTGCAACACGGTGCTGCCGGGAAAACGTGCGCCCAGGGAAAGATGAGTGCAAAGAGAGAAGCGGGGAGGAGAGAGGCAGGGCGCGCTTCGTGAGGCATGAGCGCCCGGGCTCTGTGGCCGGCCTCTCCCGGGCCGGCGCCTCACGTCCTACACGGGGAAGCGGTTTGCTGATGCGCCGGGGGTTGGACCCCCTGCGGTCAAGCCCCCCGACCTCCCTGTGCGAAACAGGGCAGGGTGGAATGCCATCCCCATCCACGTCCACACACACGTCGCTCCACGGAGAAGGATGCCTTCTCAACGCTTAGCCCGGAAACCTCGAGTGAGCACCACAGCCTTACCTCCGAGAAGCAAGCCTGAAGACGAGCTCCCTTCCGCGAGCAAGCCTCTTTCGCCCAGAGAGAAAGTTTGGCCGGGGCGGGGGTGGCGGAAGCCTCAGGGAGGCTGCGTGCCGGGCCTCAGGTCGGGGGCTGTCCTAGAAGGAGGCCCCCGACCTGGGCCTCAGCGAAGCCCTTCGCAAGGGCGTCGGGAGCGGCTCCTGCCACGACTGTGACGCGGGACCCACAGCAGAGCAAACACACTCGTTGTGAGGGCACGGGAGGCCTTCTGACAGCAGCCCCACTTCCCTCAGCCGGGCGCCCGCCCTCAGTCGAACCCACCGGAGCCTGCGTTCGGAGTGCACCGAGCTGAAGACACGGCTCTCGGCGAGGTCGTGACGGCGACGCGGGCCTGCAGGCCAAACTCTCTGGCGGCGCCCTGAGCTGGGAGGCTCGCCCGAAACGGACGGGGGAAGCGCCGAGCCCCCGCCACGGGATTGCTTCAGGACGACGCATTGGCCCAGCCAGCCCCACTCCGTCCCGGGAAGAGAGAAGCGGCTCTGGCACCTAGAAGCACGGAGCAAGGCACCCAACCCTCAGCTCCTGGATCGCGCTTCCCGGAGGGGGCCCTTTCACCTCCCCATTCCCCGAAAGCACAACGCCTTCTCTCAGAGGCGGAGGAAGACGCGCACACACTGCCGGATTGGGCCTCCACTCCAGGGACCGGCGGGTGCCGCCAGCACGTCCGGGGCGACAGCGGGCTTCGCGGTGTCAAGGTCGACACACGCCCGGGCCTGGCACCCGAAGGAGAAAGCTCAGCCCTGGATGCCGTGCAACACGGTGCTGCCGGGAAAACGTGCGCCCAGGGAAAGATGAGTGCGAAGAGAGAAGCGGGGAGGAGAGAGGCAGGGCGCGCTTCGTGAGGCACGAGCGCCCGGGCTGTGGGGCCGGCCTCTCCCGGGCCGGCGCCTCACGTCCTACACGGGGAAGCGGTTTGCTGACGCGCCGGGGGTTGGACCCCCTGAGGTCAAGCCCCCCGACCTCCCGGTGCGAAACAGGGCTGGGTGGAATGCCAACCCCGTCCACGTCCACACACAGGTCGCTCCACGGAGAAGGATGCCTTCGCAACGCTTAGCCCGGAAACCTCGAGTGAGCACCCCAGCCTTACCTCCGAGAAGCAAGCCTGAAGCCGAGCTCCCTTCCGCAAGCAGGCCTCTTTCGCCTAGAGAGAAAGCTTGGCCGCGGCGGGGGTGGCGGCAGCCTCAGGGAGGCTGCGTGCCAGGCCTCAGGTCGGGGGCCGTCCTAGAAGGAGGCCCCCGACCTGGGCCTCAGCGAAGCCCTTCGCAAGGGCGTCGGGAGCAGCTCCTGCCACGACCGTGACGCGGGACCCACAGCAGAGCAAACACACTCGTTGTGAGGGCACGGGAGGCCTTCTGACAGCAGCCCCGCTTCCCTCAGCAGGGGGCCCGCCCTCAGTCGAACCCACCGGAGCCTGCGTTCGGAGTGCACCGAGCTGAAGACCCGGCTCTCGGCGAGGTCGTGACGGCGACGCCGGCCTGCAGGCCAAACTCTCTGGGGGCGCCCTGAGCTGGGAGGCTCGCCCGAAACGGACGGGGGAAGCGCCGAGCCCCTGCCACGGGTTTGCTTCAGGACGACGCATTGGCCCAGCCAGCCCCACTCCGTCCCGGGAAGAGAGAAGCCGCTCTGGCACCTAGAAGCACAGAGCAAGGCACCCAAACCTCAGCTCCTGGAACGCGCTTCCCGGAGGGGGCCCTTTCACCTCCCCATTCCCGGAAAGCACAACGCCTTCTCTCAGAGGCGGAGGAAGACGCGCACACGCTGCCGGCTTGGGCCTCCACTCCAGGGACCGGCGGGTGCCGCCAGCACGTCCGGGGCGACAGCGGGCTTCGCGGTGTCAAGGTCGACACACGCCCGGGCCTGGCAACCGAAGGAGACAGCTCCGCCCTGGATGCCGTGCAACACGGTGCTGCCGGGAAAACGTGCGCCCAGGGAAAGATGAGTGCAAAGAGAGAAGCGGGGAGGAGAGAGGCAGGGCGCGCTTCGTGAGGCATGAGCGCCCGGGCTCTGTGGCCGGCCTCTCCCGGGCCGGCGCCTCACGTCCTACACGGGGAAGCGGTTTGCTGATGCGCCGGGGGTTGGACCCCCTGCGGTCAAGCCCCCCGACCTCCCTGTGCGAAACAGGGCAGGGTGGAATGCCATCCCCATCCACGTCCACACACACGTCGCTCCACGGAGAAGGATGCCTTCTCAACGCTTAGCCCGGAAACCTCGAGTGAGCACCACAGCCTTACCTCCGAGAAGCAAGCCTGAAGACGAGCTCCCTTCCGCGAGCAAGCCTCTTTCGCCCAGAGAGAAAGTTTGGCCGGGGCGGGGGTGGCGGAAGCCTCAGGGAGGCTGCGTGCCAGGCCTCAGGTCGGGGGCCGTCCTAGAAGGAGGCCCACGACCTGGACCTCAGCGAAGCCCTTCGCAAGGGCGTCGGGAGCGGCTCCTGCCACGACCGTGACGCGGGACCCACAGCAGAGCAAACACACTCGTTGTGAGGGCACGGGAGGCCTTCTGACAGCAGCCCCGCTTCCCTCAGCCGGGCGCCCTCCCTCAGTCGAACCCACCGGAGCCTGCGTTCGGAGTGCACCGCGCTGAACACCCGGCTCTCGGCGAGGTCGTGACGGCGACGCCGGCCTGCCGGCCAAACTCTCTGGGGGCGCCCTGAGCTGGGAGGCTCGCCCGAAACGGACGGGGGAAGCGCCGAGCCCCTGCCACGGGATTGCTTCAGGACGACGCATTGGGCCAGCCAGCCCCACTCCGTCCCGGGAAGAGAGAAGCGGCTCTGGCACCTAGAAGCACGGAGCAAGGCACCCAACCCTCAGCTCTTGGAACGCGGTTCCCGGAGGGGGCCCTTTCACCTCACCATACCCCGAAAGCACAACGCCTTCTCTCAGAGGCGGAGGAAGATGCGCACACGCTGCCGGCTTCGGCCTCCAATCCAGGGACCGTCGGGTGCCACCAGCACGTCCGGGGCAACAGCGGGCTTCGTGGTGTCAAGGTCGACACACGCCCGGGCCTGGCAACCGAAGGAGACAGCTCCGCCCTGGATTCCGTGCAACACGGTGCTGCCGGGAAAACGTCTGCCCAGGGAAAGATGAGTGCGAAGAGAGAAGCGGGGAGGAGAGAGGAAGGGCGCGCTTCGTGAGGCACGAGCTCGCAGACTGTGGCCGGCCTCTCCCGGGCCGGCGCCTCACGTCCTACACGGGGAAGCGGTTTGCTGTCGCGGCAGGGGTTGGACCCCCTGAGGTCAAGCCCCCCGACCTCCCTGTGCGAAACAGGGCAGAGTGGAATGCCATCCCCTTCCACGTCCACACACACGTCGCTCCACGGAGAAGGATGCCTTCTCAACGCTTAGCCCGGAAACCTCGAGTGAGCACCACAGCCTTACCTCTGAGAAGCAAGCCTGAAGCCGAGCTCCCTTCCGCGAGCAGGCCTCTTTCGCCAAGAGACAAAGCTTGGCCGTGGCGGGGGTGGCGGAAGCCTCAGGGAGGCTGCGTGCCGGGCCTCAGGTCGGGGGCCATCCTAGAAGGAGGCCCCCGCCATGGGCCTCAGCGAAGCCCTTCGCAAGGGCGTCGGGAGCGGCTCCTGCCACGACCGTGACGCGGGACCCACAGCCGAGCAAATACACTCGTTGTGAGGGCACGGGAGGCCTTCTGACAGCAGCCCCGCTTCCCTCAGCCGGGCGCCCGCCCTCAGTCGAACCCACCGGAGCCTGCGTTCGGAGTGCACCGAGCTGAAGACCCGGCTCTCGGCGGGGTCGTGACGGCGACGCCGGCCTGCAGGCCAAACTCTCTGGGGGCGCCCTGAGCTGGGAGGCTCGCCCGAAACGGACGGGGGAAGCGCCGAGCCCCCGCCACGGGATTGCTTCAGGACGACGCATTGGCCCAGCCAGCCCCACTCCGTCCCGGGAAGAGAGAAGCGGCTCTGGCACCTAGAAGCACGGAGCAAGGCACCCAACCCTCAGCTCCTGGAACGCGCTTCCCGGAGGGGGCCCTTTCACCTCCCCATTCCCCGAAAGCACAACGCCTTCTCTCAGAGGCGGAGGAAGACGCGCACACACTGCCGGATTGGGCCTCCACTCCAGGGACCGGCGGGTGCCGCCAGCACGTCCGGGGCGACAGCGGGCTTCGCGGTGTCAAGGTCGACACACGCCCGGGCCTGGCACCCGAAGGAGAAAGCTCAGCCCTGGATGCCGTGCAACACGGTGCTGCCGGGAAAACGTCCGCCCAGGGAAAGATGAGTGCGAAGAGAGAAGCGGGGAGGAGAGAGGCAGGGCGCGCTTCGTGAGGCACGAGCGCCCGGGCTGTGGGGCCGGCCTCTCCCGGGCCGGCGCCTCACGTCCTACACGGGGAAGCGGTTTGCTGACGCGCCGGGGGTTGGACCCCCTGAGGTCAAGCCCCCCGACCTCCCTGTGCGAAACAGGGTAGGGTGGAATGCCAACCCCGTCCATGTCCACACACACGTCGCTCCACGGAGAAGGATGCCTTCTCAACGCTTAGCCCGGAAACCTCGAGTGAGCACGACAGCCTTACCTCCGAGAAGCAAGCCTGAAGCCGAGCTCCCTTCCGCAAGCAGGCCTCTTTCGACCAGAGAGAAAGGTTGGCCGCGGCGGGGGTGGCGGCAGCCTCAGGGAGGCTGCGTGCCGGGCCTCAGGTCGGGCGCCGTCCTAGAAGGAGGCCCCCGACCTGGACCTCAGCGAAGCCCTTCGCAAGGGCGTCGGGAGCGGCTCCTGCCACGACCGTGACGCGGGACCCACAGCAGAGCAAACACACTCGTTGTGAGGGCACGGGAGGCCTTCTGACAGCAGCCCCGCTTCCCTCAGCCGGGCGCCCGCCCTCAGTCGAACCCACCGGAGCCTGCGTTCGTAGTGCACCGCGCTGAAAACCCGGCTCTCGGCGAGGTCGTGATGGCGACGCCGGCCTGCCGGCCAAAATCTCTGGGGGCGCCCTGAGCTGGGAGGCTCGCCCGAAACGGACGGGGGAAGCGCCGAGCCCCTGCCAAGGAATTGCTTCAGGACGACGCATTGGCCCAGCCAGCCCCACTCCGTCCCGGGAAGAGAGAAGCGGCTCTGGCACCTAGAAGCACGGAGCAAGGCACCCAACCCTCAGCTCTTGGAACGCGGTTCCCGGAGGGGGCCCTTTCACCTCCCCATACCCCGAAAGCACAACGCCTTCTCTCAGAGGCGGAGGAAGATGCGCACACGCTGCCGGCTTCGGCCTCCACTCCAGGGACCGGCGGGTGCCGCCAGCACGTCCGGGGTGACAGCGGGCTTCGCGGTGTCAAGGTCGACACACGCCCGGGCCTCGCAACCGAAGGAGACAGCTCCGCCCTGGATGCCGTGCAACACGGTGCTGCCGGGAAAACGTGCGCCCAGGGAAAGATGAGTGCAAAGAGAGAAGCGGGGAGGAGAGAGGCAGGGCGCGCTTCGTGAGGCATGAGCGCCCGGGCTCTGTGGCCGGCCTCTCCCGGGCCGGCGCCTCACGTCCTACACGGGGAAGCGGTTTGCTGATGCGCCGGGGGTTGGACCCCCTGCGGTCAAGCCCCCCGACCTCCCTGTGCGAAACAGGGCAGGGTGGAATGCCATCCCCATCCACGTCCACACACACGTCGCTCCACGGAGAAGGATGCCTTCTCAACGCTTAGCCCGGAAACCTCGAGTGAGCACCACAGCCTTACCTCCGAGAAGCAAGCCTGAAGACGAGCTCCCTTCCGCGAGCAAGCCTCTTTCGCCCAGAGAGAAAGTTTGGCCGGGGCGGGGGTGGCGGAAGCCTCAGGGAGGCTGCGTGCCGGGCCTCAGGTCGGGGGCTGTCCTAGAAGGAGGCCCCCGACCTGGGCCTCAGCGAAGCCCTTCGCAAGGGCGTCGGGAGCGGCTCCTGCCACGACTGTGACGCGGGACCCACAGCAGAGCAAACACACTCGTTGTGAGGGCACGGGAGGCCTTCTGACAGCAGCCCCACTTCCCTCAGCCGGGCGCCCGCCCTCAGTCGAACCCACCGGAGCCTGCGTTCGGAGTGCACCGAGCTGAAGACACGGCTCTCGGCGAGGTCGTGACGGCGACGCGGGCCTGCAGGCCAAACTCTCTGGCGGCGCCCTGAGCTGGGAGGCTCGCCCGAAACGGACGGGGGAAGCGCCGAGCCCCCGCCACGGGATTGCTTCAGGACGACGCATTGGCCCAGCCAGCCCCACTCCGTCCCGGGAAGAGAGAAGCGGCTCTGGCACCTAGAAGCACGGAGCAAGGCACCCAACCCTCAGCTCCTGGATCGCGCTTCCCGGAGGGGGCCCTTTCACCTCCCCATTCCCCGAAAGCACAACGCCTTCTCTCAGAGGCGGAGGAAGACGCGCACACACTGCCGGATTGGGCCTCCACTCCAGGGACCGGCGGGTGCCGCCAGCACGTCCGGGGCGACAGCGGGCTTCGCGGTGTCAAGGTCGACACACGCCCGGGCCTGGCACCCGAAGGAGAAAGCTCAGCCCTGGATGCCGTGCAACACGGTGCTGCCGGGAAAACGTGCGCCCAGGGAAAGATGAGTGCGAAGAGAGAAGCGGGGAGGAGAGAGGCAGGGCGCGCTTCGTGAGGCACGAGCGCCCGGGCTGTGGGGCCGGCCTCTCCCGGGCCGGCGCCTCACGTCCTACACGGGGAAGCGGTTTGCTGACGCGCCGGGGGTTGGACCCCCTGAGGTCAAGCCCCCCGACCTCCCGGTGCGAAACAGGGCTGGGTGGAATGCCAACCCCGTCCACGTCCACACACAGGTCGCTCCACGGAGAAGGATGCCTTCGCAACGCTTAGCCCGGAAACCTCGAGTGAGCACCCCAGCCTTACCTCCGAGAAGCAAGCCTGAAGACGAGCTCCCTTCCGCAAGCAGGCCTCTTTCGCCTAGAGAGAAAGCTTGGCCGCGGCGGGGGTGGCGGCAGCCTCAGGGAGGCTGCGTGCCAGGCCTCAGGTCGGGGGCCGTCCTAGAAGGAGGCCCCCGACCTGGGCCTCAGCGAAGCCCTTCGCAAGGGCGTCGGGAGCAGCTCCTGCCACGACCGTGACGCGGGACCCACAGCAGAGCAAACACACTCGTTGTGAGGGCACGGGAGGCCTTCTGACAGCAGCCCCGCTTCCCTCAGCAGGGGGCCCGCCCTCAGTCGAACCCACCGGAGCCTGCGTTCGGAGTGCACCGAGCTGAAGACCCGGCTCTCGGCGAGGTCGTGACGGCGACGCCGGCCTGCAGGCCAAACTCTCTGGGGGCGCCCTGAGCTGGGAGGCTCGCCCGAAACGGACGGGGGAAGCGCCGAGCCCCTGCCACGGGTTTGCTTCAGGACGACGCATTGGCCCAGCCAGCCCCACTCCGTCCCGGGAAGAGAGAAGCCGCTCTGGCACCTAGAAGCACAGAGCAAGGCACCCAAACCTCAGCTCCTGGAACGCGCTTCCCGGAGGGGGCCCTTTCACCTCCCCATTCCCCGAAAGCACAACGCCTTCTCTCAGAGGCGGAGGAAGACGCGCACACGCTGCCGGCTTGGGCCTCCACTCCAGGGCCCGGCGGGTGCCGCCAGCACGTCCGGGGCGACAGCGGGCTTCGCGGTGTCAAGGTCGACACACGCCCGGGCCTGGCAACCGAAGGAGACAGCTCCGCCCTGGATGCCGTGCAACACGGTGCTGCCGGGAAAACGTGCGCCCAGGGAAAGATGAGTGCAAAGAGAGAAGCGGGGAGGAGAGAGGAAGGGCGCGCTTCGTGAGGCATGAGCGCCCGGGCTCTGTGGCCGGCCTCTCCCGGGCCGGCGCCTCACGTCCTACACGGGGAAGCGGTTTGCTGATGCGCCGGGGGTTGGACCCCCTGCGGTCAAGCCCCCCGACCTCCCTGTGCGAAACAGGGCAGGGTGGAATGCCATCCCCATCCACGTCCACACACACGTCGCTCCACGGAGAAGGATGCCTTCTCAACGCTTAGCCCGGAAACCTCGAGTGAGCACCACAGCCTTACCTCCGAGAAGCAAGCCTGAAGACGAGCTCCCTTCCGCGAGCAAGCCTCTTTCGCCCAGAGAGAAAGTTTGGCCGGGGCGGGGGTGGCGGAAGCCTCAGGGAGGCTGCGTGCCGGGCCTCAGGTCGGGGGCTGTCCTAGAAGGAGGCCCCCGACCTGGGCCTCAGCGAAGCCCTTCGCAAGGGCGTCGGGAGCGGCTCCTACCACGACTGTGACGCGGGACCCACAGCAGAGCAAACACACTCCTTGTGAGGGCACGGGAGTCCTTCTGACAGCAGCCACGCTTCCCTCAGCCGGGCGCCCGCCCTCAGTCGAACCCACCGGAGCCTGCGTTCGGAGTGCACCGAGCTCAACACCCGGCTCTCGGCGAGGTCGTGACGGCGACGCCGGCCTGCCGGCCAAACTCTCTGGGGGCGCCCTGAGCTGGGAGGCTCGCCCGAAACGGACGGGGGAAGCGCCGAGGCCCTGCCACGGGATTGCTTCAGGACGACGCATTGGCCCAGCCAGCCCCACTCCGTCCCGGGAAGAGAGAAGCGGCTCTGGCACCTAGAAGCACGGAGCAAGGCACCCAACCCTCAGCTCTTGGAACGCGCTTCCCGGAGGGGGCCCTTTCACCTCCCAATTCCCCGAAAGCACAACGCCTTCTCTCAGAGGCGGAGGAAGATGCGCACACGCTGCCAGCTTCGGCCTCCAATCCAGGGACCGGCGGGTGCCGCCAGCACGTACGGGGCAACAGCGGGCTTCGTGGTGTCAAGGTCGACACACGCCCGGGCCTGGCAAACGAAGGAGACAGCTCCGCCCTGGATTCCGTGCAACACGGTGCTGCCGGGAAAACGTCCGCCCAGGGAAAGATGAGTGCGAAGAGAGAAGCGGGGAGGAGAGAGAAAGGGCGCGCTTCGTGAGGCACGAGCTCGCGGGCTGTGGCCGGCCTCTCCCGGGCCGGCGCCTCACGTCCTACACGGGGAAGCGGTTTGCTGTCGCGGCGGGGGTTGGACCCCCTGAGGTCAAGCCCCCCGACCTCCCTGTGCGAAACAGGGCAGAGTGGAATGCCATCCCCTTCCACGTCCACACACACGTCGCTCCACGGAGAAGGATGCCTTCTCAACGCTTAGCCCGGAAACCTCGAGTGAGCACCACAGCCTTACCTCTGAGAAGCAAGCCTGAAGCCGAGCTCCCTTCCGCGAGCAGGCCTCTTTCGCCAAGAGACAAAGCTTGGCCGTGGCGGGGGTGGCGGAAGCCTCAGGGAGGCTGCGTGCCGGGCCTCAGGTCGGGGGCCATCCTAGAAGGAGGCCCCCGCCATGGGCCTCAGCGAAGCCCTTCGCAAGGGCGTCGGGAGCGGCTCCTGCCACGACCGTGACGCGGGACCCACAGCCGAGCAAATACACTCGTTGTGAGGGCACGGGAGGCCTTCTGACAGCAGCCCCGCTTCCCTCAGCCGGGCGCCCGCCCTCAGTCGAACCCACCGGAGCCTGCGTTCGGAGTGCACCGAGCTGAAGACACGGCTCTCGGCGAGGTCGTGACGGCGACGCGGGCCTGCAGGCCAAACTCTCTGGCGGCGCCCTGAGCTGGGAGGCTCGCCCGAAACGGACGGGGGAAGCGCCGAGCCCCCGCCACGGGATTGCTTCAGGACGACGCATTGGCCCAGCCAGCCCCACTCCGTCCCGGGAAGAGAGAAGCGGCTCTGGCACCTAGAAGCACGGAGCAAGGCACCCAACCCTCAGCTCCTGGATCGCGCTTCCCGGAGGGGGCCCTTTCACCTCCCCATTCCCCGAAAGCACAACGCCTTCTCTCAGAGGCGGAGGAAGACGCGCACACACTGCCGGATTGGGCCTCCACTCCAGGGACCGGCGGGTGCCGCCAGCACGTCCGGGGCGACAGCGGGCTTCGCGGTGTCAAGGTCGACACACGCCCGGGCCTGGCACCCGAAGGAGAAAGCTCAGCCCTGGATGCCGTGCAACACGGTGCTGCCGGGAAAACGTGCGCCCAGGGAAAGATGAGTGCGAAGAGAGAAGCGGGGAGGAGAGAGGCAGGGCGCGCTTCGTGAGGCACGAGCGCCCGGGCTGTGGGGCCGGCCTCTCCCGGGCCGGCGCCTCACGTCCTACACGGGGAAGCGGTTTGCTGACGCGCCGGGGGTTGGACCCCCTGAGGTCAAGCCCCCCGACCTCCCTGTGCGAAACAGGGCTGGGTGGAATGCCAACCCCGTCCACGTCCACACACACGTCGCTCCACGGAGAAGGATGCCTTCTCAACGCTTAGCCCGGAAAACTCGAGTGAGCACCACAGCCTTACCTCCGAGAAGCAAGCCTGAAGCCGAGCTCCCTTCCGCGAGCAGGCCTCTTTCGCCTAGAGAGAAAGCTTGGCCGCGGCGGGGGTGGCGGCAGCCTCAGGGAGGCTGCGTGCCAGGCCTCAGGTCGGGGGCCGTCCTAGAAGGAGGCCCCCGACCTGGGCCTCAGCGAAGCCCTTCGCAAGGGCGTCGGGAGCAGCTCCTGCCACGACCGTGACGCGGGACCCACAGCAAAGCAAACACACTCGTTGTGAGGGCACGGGAGGCCTTCTGACAGCAGCCCCGCTTCCCTCAGCAGGGGGCCCGCCCTCAGTCGAACCCACCGGAGCCTGCGTTCGGAGTGCACCGAGCTGAACACCCGGCTCTCGGCGAGGTCGTGACGGCGACGCCGGCCTGCAGGCCAAACTCTCTGGGGGCGCCCTGAGCTGGGAGGCTCGCCCGAAACGGACGGGGGAAGCGCCGAGCCCCTGCCACGGGTTTGCTTCAGGACGACGCATTGGCCCAGCCAGCCCCACTCCGTCCCGGGAAGAGAGAAGCCGCTCTGGCACCTAGAAGCACAGAGCAAGGCACCCAAACCTCAGCTCCTGGAACGCGCTTCCCGGAGGGGGCCCTTTCACCTCCCCATTCCCCGAAAGCACAACGCCTTCTCTCAGAGGCGGAGGAAGACGCGCACACGCTGCCGGCTTGGGCCTCCACTCCAGGGACCGGCGGGTGCCGCCAGCACGTCCGGGGCGACAGCGGGCTTCGCGGTGTCAAGGTCGACACACGCCCGGGCCTGGCAACCGAAGGAGACAGCTCCGCCCTGGATTCCGTGCAACACGGTGCTGCCGGGAAAACGTGCGCCCAGGGAAAGATGAGTGCAAAGAGAGAAGCGGGGAGGAGAGAGGCAGGGCGCGCTTCGTGAGGCATGAGCGCCCGGGCTCTGTGGCCGGCCTCTCCCGGGCCGGCGCCTCACGTCCTACACGGGGAAGCGGTTTGCTGATGCGCCGGGGGTTGGACCCCCTGCGGTCAAGCCCCCCGACCTCCCTGTGCGAAACAGGGCAGGGTGGAATGCCATCCCCATCCACGTCCACACACACGTCGCTCCACGGAGAAGGATGCCTTCTCAACGCTTAGCCCGGAAACCTCGAGTGAGCACCACAGCCTTACCTCCGAGAAGCAAGCCTGAAGACGAGCTCCCTTCCGCGAGCAAGCCTCTTTCGCCCAGAGAGAAAGTTTGGCCGGGGCGGGGGTGGCGGAAGCCTCAGGGAGGCTGCGTGCCGGGCCTCAGGTCGGGGGCTGTCCTAGAAGGAGGCCCCCGACCTGGGCCTCAGCGAAGCCCTTCGCAAGGGCGTCGGGAGCGGCTCCTGCCACGACTGTGACGCGGGACCCACAGCAGAGCAAACACACTCGTTGTGAGGGCACGGGAGGCCTTCTGACAGCAGCCCCACTTCCCTCAGCCGGGCGCCCGCCCTCAGTCGAACCCACCGGAGCCTGCGTTCGGAGTGCACCGAGCTGAAGACACGGCTCTCGGCGAGGTCGTGACGGCGACGCGGGCCTGCAGGCCAAACTCTCTGGCGGCGCCCTGAGCTGGGAGGCTCGCCCGAAACGGACGGGGGAAGCGCCGAGCCCCCGCCACGGGATTGCTTCAGGACGACGCATTGGCCCAGCCAGCCCCACTCCGTCCCGGGAAGAGAGAAGCGGCTCTGGCACCTAGAAGCACGGAGCAAGGCACCCAACCCTCAGCTCCTGGATCGCGCTTCCCGGAGGGGGCCCTTTCACCTCCCCATTCCCCGAAAGCACAACGCCTTCTCTCAGAGGCGGAGGAAGACGCGCACACACTGCCGGATTGGGCCTCCACTCCAGGGACCGGCGGGTGCCGCCAGCACGTCCGGGGCGACAGCGGGCTTCGCGGTGTCAAGGTCGACACACGCCCGGGCCTGGCACCCGAAGGAGAAAGCTCAGCCCTGGATGCCGTGCAACACGGTGCTGCCGGGAAAACGTGCGCCCAGGGAAAGATGAGTGCGAAGAGAGAAGCGGGGAGGAGAGAGGCAGGGCGCGCTTCGTGAGGCACGAGCGCCCGGGCTGTGGGGCCGGCCTCTCCCGGGCCGGCGCCTCACGTCCTACACGGGGAAGCGGTTTGCTGACGCGCCGGGGGTTGGACCCCCTGAGGTCAAGCCCCCCGACCTCCCGGTGCGAAACAGGGCTGGGTGGAATGCCAACCCCGTCCACGTCCACACACAGGTCGCTCCACGGAGAAGGATGCCTTCGCAACGCTTAGCCCGGAAACCTCGAGTGAGCACGACAGCCTTACCTCCGAGAAGCAAGACTGAAGCCGAGCTCCCTTCCACAAGCAGGCCTCTTTCGCCCAGAGAGAAAGCTCGGCCGCGGCAGGGGTGGCGGAAGCCTCAGGGAGGCTGCGTGCCGGGCCTCAGGTCGGGCGCCGTCCTAGAAGGAGGCCCCCGACCTGGACCTCAGCGAAGCCCTTCGCAAGGGCGTCGGGAGCGGCTCCTGCCACGACCGTGACGCGGGACCCACAGCAGAGCAAACACACTCGTTGTGAGGGCACGGGAGGCCTTCTGACAGCAGCCCCGCTTCCCTCAGCCGGGCGCCCGCCCTCAGTCGAACCCACCGGAGCCTGCGTTCGGAGTGCACCGCGCTGAACACCCGGCTCTCGGCGAGGTCGTGACGGCGACGCCGGCCTGCCGGCCAAACTCTCTGGGGGCGCCCTGAGCTGGGAGGCTCGCCCGAAACGGACGGGGGAAGCGCCGAGCCCCTGCCACGGGATTGCTTCAGGACGACGCATTGGCCCAGCCAGCCCCACTCCGTCCCGGGAAGAGAGAAGCGGCTCTGGCACCTAGAAGCACGGAGCAAGGCACCCAACCCTCAGCTCTTGGAACGCGGTTCCCGGAGGGGGCCCTTTCACCTCACCATACCCCGAAAGCACAACGCCTTCTCTCAGAGGCGGAGGAAGATGCACACACGCTGCCGGCTTCGGCCTCCAATCCAGGGACCGTCGGGTGCCACCAGCACGTCCGGGGCAACAGCGGGCTTCGTGGTGTCAAGGTCGACACACGCCCGGGCCTGGCAACCGAAGGAGACAGCTCCGCCCTGGATTCCGTGCAACACGGTGCTGCCGGGAAAACGTCTGCCCAGGGAAAGATGAGTGCGAAGAGAGAAGCGGGGAGGAGAGAGGAAGGGCACGCTTCGTGAGGCACGAGCTCGCAGACTGTGGCCGGCCTCTCCCGGGCCGGCGCCTCACGTCCTACACGGGGAAGCGGTTTGCTGTCGCGGCGGGGGTTGGACCCCCTGAGGTCAAGCCCCCCGACCTCCCTGTGCGAAACAGGGCAGAGTGGAATGCCATCCCCTTCCACGTCCACACACACGTCGCTCCACGGAGAAGGATGCCTTCTCAACGCTTAGCCCGGAAACCTCGAGTGAGCACCACAGCCTTACCTCCGAGAAGCAAGCCTGAAGCCGAGCTCCCTTCCGCGAGCAGGCCTCTTTCGCCAAGAGACAAACCTGGCCGTGGCGGGGGTGGCGGAAGCCTCAGGGAGGCTGCGTGCCGGGCCTCAGGTCGGGGGCCGTCCTAGAAGGAGGCCCCCGCCATGGGCCTCAGCGAAGCCCTTCGCAAGGGCGTCGGGAGCGGCTCCTGCCACGACCGTGACGCGGGACCCACAGCCGAGCAAATACACTCGTTGTGAGGGCACGGGAGGCCTTCTGACAGCAGCCCCGCTTCCCTCAGCCGGGCGCCCGCCCTCAGTCGAACCCACCAGAGCCTGCGTTCGGAGTGCACCGAGCTGAAGACCCGGCTCTCGGCGGGGTCGTGACGGTGACGCCGGCCTGCAGGCCAAACTCTCTGGGGGCGCCCTGAGCTGGGAGGCTCGCCCGAAACGGACGGGGGAAGCGCCGAGCCCCTGCCAGGGGATTGCTTCAGGACGACGCATTGGGCCAGCCAGCCCCACTCCGTCCCGGGAAGAGAGAAGCGGCTCTGGCACCTAGAAGCCCGGAGCAAGGCACCCAACCCTCAGCTCCTGGAACGCGCTTCCCGGAGGGGGCCCATTCACCTCCCCATTCCCCGAAAGCACAACGCCTTCTCTCAGAGGCGGAGGAAGACGCGCACACACTGCCGGATTGGGCCTCCACTCCAGGGACCGGCGGGTGCCGCCAGCACGTCCGGGGCAACAACGGGCTTCGCGGTGTCAAGGTCGACACACGCCCGGGCCTGGCACCCGAAGGAGACAGCTCAGCACTGGATGCCGTGCAACACGGTGCTGCCGGGAAAACGTCCGCCCAGGGAAAGATGAGTGCGAAGAGAGAAGCGGGGAGGAGAGAGGCAGGGCGCGCTTCGTGAGGCACGATTGCCCGGGCTGTGCGGCCGGCCTCTCCCGGAGGGCGCATCACCTCCTACACGGGAAAGCGGTTTGCTGACGCGCCGGGGGTTGGACCCCCTGAGGTCAAGCCCCCCGACCTCCCTGTGCGAAACAGGGTAGGGTGGAATGCCAACCCCGTCCATGTCCACACACACGTCGCTCCACGGAGAAGGATGCCTTCTCAACGCTTAGCCCGGAAACCTCGAGTGAGCACGACAGCCTTACCTCCGAGAAGCAAGCCTGAAGACGAGCTCCCTTCCGCGAGCAAGCCTCTTTCGCCCAGAGAGAAAGGTTGGCCGCGGCGGGGGTGGCGGCAGCCTCAGGGAGGCTGCGTGCCGGGCCTCAGGTCGGGGGCCGTCCTAGAAGGAGGCCCCCGACCTGGACCTCAGCGAAGCCCTTCGCAAGGGCGTCGGGAGCGGCTCCTGCCACGACCGTGACGCGGGACCCACAGCAGAGCAAACACACTCGTTGTGAGGGCACGGGAGGCCTTCTGACAGCAGCCCCGCTTCCCTCAGCCGGGCGCCCTCCCTCAGTCGAACCCACCGGAGCCTGCGTTCGTAGTGCACCGCGCTGAAAACCCGGCTCTCGGCGAGGTCGTGATGGCGACGCCGGCCTGCCGGCCAAAATCTCTGGGGGCGCCCTGAGCTGGGAGGCTCGCCCGAAACGGACGGGGGAAGCGCCGAGCCCCTGCCAAGGAATTGCTTCAGGACGACGCATTGGCCCAGCCAGCCCCACTCCGTCCCGGGAAGAGAGAAGCGGCTCTGGCACCTAGAAGCACGGAGCAAGGCACCCAACCCTCAGCTCTTGGAACGCGGTTCCCGGAGGGGGCCCTTTCACCTCCCCATACCCCGAAAGCACAACGCCTTCTCTCAGAGGCGGAGGAAGATGCGCACACGCTGCCGGCTTCGGCCTCCACTCCAGGGACCGGCGGGTGCCGCCAGCACGTCCGGGGCGACAGCGGGCTTCGCGGTGTCAAGGTCGACACACGCCCGGGCCTGGCAACCGAAGGAGACAGCTCCGCCCTGGATTCCGTGCAACACGGTGCTGCCGGGAAAACGTGCGCCCAGGGAAAGATGAGTGCAAAGAGAGAAGCGGGGAGGAGAGAGGCAGGGCGCGCTTCGTGAGGCATGAGCGCCCGGGCTCTGTGGCCGGCCTCTCTCGGGCCGGCGCCTCACGTCCTACACGGGGAAGCGGTTTGCTGATGCGCCGGGGGTTGGACCCCCTGCGGTCAAGCCCCCCGACCTCCCTGTGCGAAACAGGGCAGGGTGGAATGCCATCCCCATCCACGTCCACACACACGTCGCTCCACGGAGAAGGATGCCTTCTCAACGCTTAGCCCGGAAACCTCGAGTGAGCACCACAGCCTTACCTCCGAGAAGCAAGCCTGAAGACGAGCTCCCTTCCGCGAGCAAGCCTCTTTCGCCCAGAGAGAAAGTTTGGCCGGGGCGGGGGTGGCGGAAGCCTCAGGGAGGCTGCGTGCCGGGCCTCAGGTCGGGGGCTGTCCTAGAAGGAGGCCCCCGACCTGGGCCTCAGCGAAGCCCTTCGCAAGGGCGTCGGGAGCGGCTCCTGCCACGACTGTGACGCGGGACCCACAGCAGAGCAAACACACTCGTTGTGAGGGCACGGGAGGCCTTCTGACAGCAGCCCCGCTTCCCTCAGCCGGGCGCCCGCCCTCAGTCGAACCCACCGGAGCCTGCGTTCGGAGTGAACCGAGCTGAAGACACGGCTCTCGGCGAGGTCGTGACGGCGACGCGGGCCTGCAGGCCAAACTCTCTGGCGGCGCCCTGAGCTGGGAGGCTCGCCCGAAACGGACGGGGGAAGCGCCGAGCCCCCGCCACGGGATTGCTTCAGGACGACGCATTGGCCCAGCCAGCCCCACTCCGTCCCGGGAAGAGAGAAGCGGCTCTGGCACCTAGAAGCACGGAGCAAGGCACCCAACCCTCAGCTCCTGGATCGCGCTTCCCGGAGGGGGCCCTTTCACCTCCCCATTCCCCGAAAGCACAACGCCTTCTCTCAGAGGCGGAGGAAGACGCGCACACACTGCCGGATTGGGCCTCCACTCCAGGGACCGGCGGGTGCCGCCAGCACGTCCGGGGCGACAGCGGGCTTCGCGGTGTCAAGGTCGACACACGCCCGGGCCTGGCACCCGAAGGAGAAAGCTCAGCCCTGGATGCCGTGCAACACGGTGCTGCCGGGAAAACGTGCGCCCAGGGAAAGATGAGTGCGAAGAGAGAAGCGGGGAGGAGAGAGGCAGGGCGCGCTTCGTGAGGCACGAGCGCCCGGGCTGTGGGGCCGGCCTCTCCCGGGCCGGCGCCTCACGTCCTACACGGGGAAGCGGTTTGCTGACGCGCCGGGGGTTGGACCCCCTGAGGTCAAGCCCCCCGACCTCCCGGTGCGAAACAGGGCTGGGTGGAATGCCAACCCCGTCCACGTCCACACACAGGTCGCTCCACGGAGAAGGATGCCTTCGCAACGCTTAGCCCGGAAACCTCGAGTGAGCACCCCAGCCTTACCTCCGAGAAGCAAGCCTGAAGCCGAGCTCCCTTCCGCAAGCAGGCCTCTTTCGCCTAGAGAGAAAGCTTGGCCGCGGCGGGGGTGGCGGCAGCCTCAGGGAGGCTGCGTGCCAGGCCTCAGGTCGGGGGCCGTCCTAGAAGGAGGCCCCCGACCTGGGCCTCAGCGAAGCCCTTCGCAAGGGCGTCGGGAGCAGCTCCTGCCACGACCGTGACGCGGGACCCACAGCAGAGCAAACACACTCGTTGTGAGGGCACGGGAGGCCTTCTGACAGCAGCCCCGCTTCCCTCAGCAGGGGGCCCGCCCTCAGTCGAACCCACCGGAGCCTGCGTTCGGAGTGCACCGAGCTGAAGACCCGGCTCTCGGCGAGGTCGTGACGGCGACGCCGGCCTGCAGGCCAAACTCTCTGGGGGCGCCCTGAGCTGGGAGGCTCGCCCGAAACGGACGGGGGAAGCGCCGAGCCCCTGCCACGGGTTTGCTTCAGGACGACGCATTGGCCCAGCCAGCCCCACTCCGTCCCGGGAAGAGAGAAGCCGCTCTGGCACCTAGAAGCACAGAGCAAGGCACCCAAACCTCAGCTCCTGGAACGCGCTTCCCGGAGGGGGCCCTTTCACCTCCCCATTCCCCGAAAGCACAACGCCTTCTCTCAGAGGCGGAGGAAGACGCGCACACGCTGCCGGCTTGGGCCTCCACTCCAGGGACCGGCGGGTGCCGCCAGCACGTCCGGGGCGACAGCGGGCTTCGCGGTGTCAAGGTCGACACACGCCCGGGCCTGGCAACCGAAGGAGACAGCTCCGCCCTGGATGCCGTGCAACACGGTGCTGCCGGGAAAACGTGCGCCCAGGGAAAGATGAGTGCAAAGAGAGAAGCGGGGAGGAGAGAGGCAGGGCGCGCTTCGTGAGGCATGAGCGCCCGGGCTCTGTGGCCGGCCTCTCCCGGGCCGGCGCCTCACGTCCTACACGGGGAAGCGGTTTGCTGATGCGCCGGGGGTTGGACCCCCTGCGGTCAAGCCCCCCGACCTCCCTGTGCGAAACAGGGCAGGGTGGAATGCCATCCCCATCCACGTCCACACACACGTCGCTCCACGGAGAAGGATGCCTTCTCAACGCTTAGCCCGGAAACCTCGAGTGAGCACCACAGCCTTACCTCCGAGAAGCAAGCCTGAAGACGAGCTCCCTTCCGCGAGCAAGCCTCTTTCGCCCAGAAGAAAGTTTGGCCGGGGCGGGGGTGGCGGAAGCCTCAGGGAGGCTGCGTGCCGGGCCTCAGGTCGGGGGCTGTCCTAGAAGGAGGCCCCCGACCTGGGCCTCAGCGAAGCCCTTCGCAAGGGCGTCGGGAGCGGCTCCTACCACGACTGTGACGCGGGACCCACAGCAGAGCAAACACACTCCTTGTGAGGGCACGGGAGTCCTTCTGACAGCAGCCCCGCTTCCCTCAGCCGGGCGCCCGCCCTCAGTCGAACCCACCGGAGCCTGCGTTCGGAGTGCACCGAGCTCAACACCCGGCTCTCGGCGAGGTCGTGACGGCGACGCCGGCCTGCCGGCCAAACTCTCTGGGGGCGCCCTGAGCTGGGAGGCTCGCCCGAAACGGACGGGGGAAGCGCCGAGGCCCTGCCACGGGATTGCTTCAGGACGACGCATTGGCCCAGCCAGCCCCACTCCGTCCCGGGAAGAGAGAAGCGGCTCTGGCACCTAGAAGCACGGAGCAAGGCACCCAACCCTCAGCTCTTGGAACGCGCTTCCCGGAGGGGGCCCTTTCACCTCCCAATTCCCCGAAAGCACAACGCCTTCTCTCAGAGGCGGAGGAAGATGCGCACACGCTGCCGGCTTCGGCCTCCAATCCAGGGACCGGCGGGTGCCGCCAGCACGTACGGGGCAACAGCGGGCTTCGTGGTGTCAAGGTCGACACACGCCCGGGCCTGGCAAACGAAGGAGACAGCTCCGCCCTGGATTCCGTGCAACACGGTGCTGCCGGGAAAACGTCCGCCCAGGGAAAGATGAGTGCGAAGAGAGAAGCGGGGAGGAGAGAGAAAGGGCGCGCTTCGTGAGGCACGAGCTCGCGGGCTGTGGCCGGCCTCTCCCGGGCCGGCGCCTCACGTCCTACACGGGGAAGCGGTTTGCTGACGCGCCGGGGGTTGGACCCCCTGAGGTCAAGCCCCCCGACCTCCCTGTGCGAAACAAGGCAGGGTGGAATGCCATCCCCTTCCAGTCCACACACACGTCGCTCCACGGAGAAGGATGCCTTCGCAACGCTTAGCCCGGAAACCTCGAGTGAGCACGACAGCCTTACCTCCGAGAAGCAAGACTGAAGCCGAGCTCCCTTCCGCAAGCAGGCCTCTTTCGCCCAGAGAGAAAGCTTGGCCGCGGCGGGGGTGGCGGAAGCCTCAGGGAGGCTGCGTGCCGGGCCTCAGGTCGGGGGCCGTCCTAGAAGGAGGCCCACGACCTGGACCTCAGCGAAGCCCTTCGCAAGGGCGTCGGGAGCGGCTCCTGCCACGACCGTGACGCGGGACCCACAGCAGAGCAAACACACTCGTTGTGAGGGCACGGGAGGCCTTCTGACAGCAGCCCCGCTTCCCTCAGCCGGGCGCCCTCCCTCAGTCGAACCCACCGGAGCCTGCGTTCGGAGTGCACCGCGCTGAACACCCGGCTCTCGGCGAGGTCGTGACGGCGACGCCGGCCTGCCGGCCAAACTCTCTGGGGGCGCCCTGAGCTGGGAGGCTCGCCCGAAACGGACGGGGGAAGCGCCGAGCCCCTGCCACGGGATTGCTTCAGGACGACGCATTGGGCCAGCCAGCCCCACTCCGTCCCGGGAAGAGAGAAGCGGCTCTGGCACCTAGAAGCACGGAGCAAGGCACCCAACCCTCAGCTCTTGGAACGCGGTTCCCGGAGGGGGCCCTTTCACCTCACCATACCCCGAAAGCACAACGCCTTCTCTCAGAGGCGGAGGAAGATGCGCACACGCTGCCGGCTTCGGCCTCCAATCCAGGGACCGTCGGGTGCCACCAGCACGTCCGGGGCAACAGCGGGCTTCGTGGTGTCAAGGTCGACACACGCCCGGGCCTGGCAACCGAAGGAGACAGCTCCGCCCTGGATTCCGTGCAACACGGTGCTGCCGGGAAAACGTCTGCCCAGGGAAAGATGAGTGCGAAGAGAGAAGCGGGGAGGAGAGAGGAAGGGCGCGCTTCGTGAGGCACGAGCTCGCAGACTGTGGCCGGCCTCTCCCGGGCCGGCGCCTCACGTCCTACACGGGGAAGCGGTTTGCTGTCGCGGCGGGGGTTGGACCCCCTGAGGTCAAGCCCCCCGACCTCCCTGTGCGAAACAGGGCAGAGTGGAATGCCATCCCCTTCCACGTCCACACACACGTCGCTCCACGGAGAAGGATGCCTTCTCAACGCTTAGCCCGGAAACCTCGAGTGAGCACCACAGCCTTACCTCCGAGAAGCAAGCCTGAAGCCGAGCTCCCTTCCGCGAGCAAGCCTCTTTCGCCCAGAGAGAAAGTTTGGCCGGGGCGGGGGTGGCGGAAGCCTCAGGGAGGCTGCGTGCCGGGCCTCAGGTCGGGGGCTGTCCTAGAAGGAGGCCCCCGACCTGGGCCTCAGCGAAGCCCTTCGCAAGGGCGTCGGGAGCGGCTCCTGCCACGACTGTGACGCGGGACCCACAGCAGAGCAAACACACTCGTTGTGAGGGCACGGGAGGCCTTCTGACAGCAGCCCCGCTTCCCTCAGCCGGGCGCCCGCCCTCAGTCGAACCCACCGGAGCCTGCGTTCGGAGTGCACCGAGCTGAAGACACGGCTCTCGGCGAGGTCGTGACGGCGACGCGGGCCTGCAGGCCAAACTCTCTGGCGGCGCCCTGAGCTGGGAGGCTCGCCCGAAACGGACGGGGGAAGCGCCGAGCCCCCGCCACGGGATTGCTTCAGGACGACGCATTGGCCCAGCCAGCCCCACTCCGTCCCGGGAAGAGAGAAGCGGCTCTGGCACCTAGAAGCACGGAGCAAGGCACCCAACCCTCAGCTCCTGGATCGCGCTTCCCGGAGGGGGCCCTTTCACCTCCCCATTCCCCGAAAGCACAACGCCTTCTCTCAGAGGCGGAGGAAGACGCGCACACACTGCCGGATTGGGCCTCCACTCCAGGGACCGGCGGGTGCCGCCAGCACGTCCGGGGCGACAGCGGGCTTCGCGGTGTCAAGGTCGACACACGCCCGGGCCTGGCACCCGAAGGAGAAAGCTCAGCCCTGGATGCCGTGCAACACGGTGCTGCCGGGAAAACGTGCGCCCAGGGAAAGATGAGTGCGAAGAGAGAAGCGGGGAGGAGAGAGGCAGGGCGCGCTTCGTGAGGCACGAGCGCCCGGGCTGTGGGGCCGGCCTCTCCCGGGCCGGCGCCTCACGTCCTACACGGGGAAGCGGTTTGCTGACGCGCCGGGGGTTGGACCCCCTGAGGTCAAGCCCCCCGACCTCCCGGTGCGAAACAGGGCTGGGTGGAATGCCAACCCCGTCCACGTCCACACACAGGTCGCTCCACGGAGAAGGATGCCTTCGCAACGCTTAGCCCGGAAACCTCGAGTGAGCACCCCAGCCTTACCTCCGAGAAGCAAGCCTGAAGCCGAGCTCCCTTCCGCAAGCAGGCCTCTTTCGCCTAGAGAGAAAGCTTGGCCGCGGCGGGGGTGGCGGCAGCCTCAGGGAGGCTGCGTGCCAGGCCTCAGGTCGGGGGCCGTCCTAGAAGGAGGCCCCCGACCTGGGCCTCAGCGAAGCCCTTCGCAAGGGCGTCGGGAGCAGCTCCTGCCACGACCGTGACGCGGGACCCACAGCAGAGCAAACACACTCGTTGTGAGGGCACGGGAGGCCTTCTGACAGCAGCCCCGCTTCCCTCAGCAGGGGGCCCGCCCTCAGTCGAACCCACCGGAGCCTGCGTTCGGAGTGCACCGAGCTGAAGACCCGGCTCTCGGCGAGGTCGTGACGGCGACGCCGGCCTGCAGGCCAAACTCTCTGGGGGCGCCCTGAGCTGGGAGGCTCGCCCGAAACGGACGGGGGAAGCGCCGAGCCCCTGCCACGGGTTTGCTTCAGGACGACGCATTGGCCCAGCCAGCCCCACTCCGTCCCGGGAAGAGAGAAGCCGCTCTGGCACCTAGAAGCACAGAGCAAGGCACCCAAACCTCAGCTCCTGGAACGCGCTTCCCGGAGGGGGCCCTTTCACCTCCCCATTCCCCGAAAGCACAACGCCTTCTCTCAGAGGCGGAGGAAGACGCGCACACGCTGCCGGCTTGGGCCTCCACTCCAGGGACCGGCGGGTGCCGCCAGCACGTCCGGGGCGACAGCGGGCTTCGCGGTGTCAAGGTCGACACACGCCCGGGCCTGGCAACCGAAGGAGACAGCTCCGCCCTGGATGCCGTGCAACACGGTGCTGCCGGGAAAACGTGCGCCCAGGGAAAGATGAGTGCAAAGAGAGAAGCGGGGAGGAGAGAGGCAGGGCGCGCTTCGTGAGGCATGAGCGCCCGGGCTCTGTGGCCGGCCTCTCCCGGGCCGGCGCCTCACGTCCTACACGGGGAAGCGGTTTGCTGATGCGCCGGGGGTTGGACCCCCTGCGGTCAAGCCCCCCGACCTCCCTGTGCGAAACAGGGCAGGGTGGAATGCCATCCCCATCCACGTCCACACACACGTCGCTCCACGGAGAAGGATGCCTTCTCAACGCTTAGCCCGGAAACCTCGAGTGAGCACCACAGCCTTACCTCCGAGAAGCAAGCCTGAAGACGAGCTCCCTTCCGCGAGCAAGCCTCTTTCGCCCAGAAGAAAGTTTGGCCGGGGCGGGGGTGGCGGAAGCCTCAGGGAGGCTGCGTGCCGGGCCTCAGGTCGGGGGCTGTCCTAGAAGGAGGCCCCCGACCTGGGCCTCAGCGAAGCCCTTCGCAAGGGCGTCGGGAGCGGCTCCTACCACGACTGTGACGCGGGACCCACAGCAGAGCAAACACACTCCTTGTGAGGGCACGGGAGTCCTTCTGACAGCAGCCCCGCTTCCCTCAGCCGGGCGCCCGCCCTCAGTCGAACCCACCGGAGCCTGCGTTCGGAGTGCACCGAGCTCAACACCCGGCTCTCGGCGAGGTCGTGACGGCGACGCCGGCCTGCCGGCCAAACTCTCTGGGGGCGCCCTGAGCTGGGAGGCTCGCCCGAAACGGACGGGGGAAGCGCCGAGGCCCTGCCACGGGATTGCTTCAGGACGACGCATTGGCCCAGCCAGCCCCACTCCGTCCCGGGAAGAGAGAAGCGGCTCTGGCACCTAGAAGCACGGAGCAAGGCACCCAACCCTCAGCTCTTGGAACGCGCTTCCCGGAGGGGGCCCTTTCACCTCCCAATTCCCCGAAAGCACAACGCCTTCTCTCAGAGGCGGAGGAAGATGCGCACACGCTGCCGGCTTCGGCCTCCAATCCAGGGACCGGCGGGTGCCGCCAGCACGTACGGGGCAACAGCGGGCTTCGTGGTGTCAAGGTCGACACACGCCCGGGCCTGGCAAACGAAGGAGACAGCTCCGCCCTGGATTCCGTGCAACACGGTGCTGCCGGGAAAACGTCCGCCCAGGGAAAGATGAGTGCGAAGAGAGAAGCGGGGAGGAGAGAGAAAGGGCGCGCTTCGTGAGGCACGAGCTCGCGGGCTGTGGCCGGCCTCTCCCGGGCCGGCGCCTCACGTCCTACACGGGGAAGCGGTTTGCTGACGCGCCGGGGGTTGGACCCCCTGAGGTCAAGCCCCCCGACCTCCCTGTGCGAAACAAGGCAGGGTGGAATGCCATCCCCTTCCAGTCCACACACACGTCGCTCCACGGAGAAGGATGCCTTCGCAACGCTTAGCCCGGAAACCTCGAGTGAGCACGACAGCCTTACCTCCGAGAAGCAAGACTGAAGCCGAGCTCCCTTCCGCAAGCAGGCCTCTTTCGCCCAGAGAGAAAGCTTGGCCGCGGCGGGGGTGGCGGAAGCCTCAGGGAGGCTGCGTGCCGGGCCTCAGGTCGGGGGCCGTCCTAGAAGGAGGCCCACGACCTGGACCTCAGCGAAGCCCTTCGCAAGGGCGTCGGGAGCGGCTCCTGCCACGACCGTGACGCGGGACCCACAGCAGAGCAAACACACTCGTTGTGAGGGCACGGGAGGCCTTCTGACAGCAGCCCCGCTTCCCTCAGCCGGGCGCCCTCCCTCAGTCGAACCCACCGGAGCCTGCGTTCGGAGTGCACCGCGCTGAACACCCGGCTCTCGGCGAGGTCGTGACGGCGACGCCGGCCTGCCGGCCAAACTCTCTGGGGGCGCCCTGAGCTGGGAGGCTCGCCCGAAACGGACGGGGGAAGCGCCGAGCCCCTGCCACGGGATTGCTTCAGGACGACGCATTGGGCCAGCCAGCCCCACTCCGTCCCGGGAAGAGAGAAGCGGCTCTGGCACCTAGAAGCACGGAGCAAGGCACCCAACCCTCAGCTCTTGGAACGCGGTTCCCGGAGGGGGCCCTTTCACCTCACCATACCCCGAAAGCACAACGCCTTCTCTCAGAGGCGGAGGAAGATGCGCACACGCTGCCGGCTTCGGCCTCCAATCCAGGGACCGTCGGGTGCCACCAGCACGTCCGGGGCAACAGCGGGCTTCGTGGTGTCAAGGTCGACACACGCCCGGGCCTGGCAACCGAAGGAGACAGCTCCGCCCTGGATTCCGTGCAACACGGTGCTGCCGGGAAAACGTCTGCCCAGGGAAAGATGAGTGCGAAGAGAGAAGCGGGGAGGAGAGAGGAAGGGCGCGCTTCGTGAGGCACGAGCTCGCAGACTGTGGCCGGCCTCTCCCGGGCCGGCGCCTCACGTCCTACACGGGGAAGCGGTTTGCTGTCGCGGCGGGGGTTGGACCCCCTGAGGTCAAGCCCCCCGACCTCCCTGTGCGAAACAGGGCAGAGTGGAATGCCATCCCCTTCCACGTCCACACACACGTCGCTCCACGGAGAAGGATGCCTTCTCAACGCTTAGCCCGGAAACCTCGAGTGAGCACCACAGCCTTACCTCTGAGAAGCAAGCCTGAAGCCGAGCTCCCTTCCGCGAGCAGGCCTCTTTCGCCAAGAGACAGCTTGGCCGTGGCGGGGGTGGCGGAAGCCTCAGGGAGGCTGCGTGCCGGGCCTCAGGTCGGGGGCCATCCTAGAAGGAGGCCCCCGCCATGGGCCTCAGCGAAGCCCTTCGCAAGGGCGTCGGGAGCGGCTCCTGCCACGACCGTGACGCGGGACCCACAGCCGAGCAAATACACTCGTTGTGAGGGCACGGGAGGCCTTCTGACAGCAGCCCCGCTTCCCTCAGCCGGGCGCCCGCCCTCAGTCGAACCCACCGGAGCCTGCGTTCGGAGTGCACCGAGCTGAAGACCCGGCTCTCGGCGGGGTCGTGACGGCGACGCCGGCCTGCAGGCCAAACTCTCAGGGGGCGCCCTGAGCTGGGAGGCTCGCCCGAAATGGAAGGGGGAAGCGCCGAGCCCCCGCCACGGGATTGCTTCAGGACGACGCATTGGCCCAGCCAGCCCCACTCCGTCCCGGGAAGAGAGAAGCGGCTCTGGCACCTAGAAGCACGGAGCAAGGCACCCAACCCTCAGCTCCTGGAACGCGCTTCCCGGAGGGGGCCCTTTCACCTCCCCATTCCCCGAAAGCACAACGCCTTCTCTCAGAGGCGGAGGAAGACGCGCACACACTGCCGGATTGGGCCTCCACTCCAGGGACCGGCGGGTGCCGCCAGCACGTCCGGGGCGACAGCGGGCTTCGCGGTGTCAAGGTCGACACACGCCCGGGCCTGGCACCCGAAGGAGAAAGCTCAGCCCTGGATGCCGTGCAACACGGTGCTGCCGGGAAAACGTCCGCCCAGGGAAAGATGAGTGCGAAGAGAGAAGCGGGGAGGAGAGAGGCAGGGCGCGCTTCGTGAGGCACGAGCGCCCGGGCTGTGGGGCCGGCCTCTCCCGGGCCGGCGCCTCACGTCCTACACGGGGAAGCGGTTTGCTGACGCGCCGGGGGTTGGACCCCCTGAGGTCAAGCCCCCCGACCTCCCTGTGCGAAACAGGGCTGGGTGGAATGCCAACCCCGTCCACGTCCACACACACGTCGCTCCACGGAGAAGGATGCCTTCTCAACGCTTAGCCCGGAAAACTCGAGTGAGCACCACAGCCTTACCTCCGAGAAGCAAGCCTGAAGCCGAGCTCCCTTCCGCGAGCAGGCCTCTTTCGCCTAGAGAGAAAGCTTGGCCGCGGCGGGGGTGGCGGCAGCCTCAGGGAGGCTGCGTGCCAGGCCTCAGGTCGGGGGCCGTCCTAGAAGGAGGCCCCCGACCTGGGCCTCAGCGAAGCCCTTCGCAAGGGCGTCGGGAGCGGCTCCTGCCACGACCGTGACGCGGGACCCACAGCAAAGCAAACACACTCGTTGTGAGGGCACGGGAGGCCTTCTGACAGCAGCCCCGCTTCCCTCAGCAGGGGGCCCGCCCTCAGTCGAACCCACCGGAGCCTGCGTTCGGAGTGCACCGAGCTGAACACCCGGCTCTCGGCGAGGTCGTGACGGCGACGCCGGCCTGCAGGCCAAACTCTCTGGGGGCGCCCTGAGCTGGGAGGCTCGCCCGAAACGGACGGGGGAAGCGCCGAGCCCCTGCCACGGGTTTGCTTCAGGACGACGCATTGGCCCAGCCAGCCCCACTCCGTCCCGGGAAGAGAGAAGCCGCTCTGGCACCTAGAAGCACAGAGCAAGGCACCCAAACCTCAGCTCCTGGAACGCGCTTCCTGGAGGGGGCCCTTTCACCTCCCCATTCCCCGAAAGCACAACGCCTTCTCTCAGAGGCGGAGGAAGACGCGCACACGCTGCCGGCTTGGGCCTCCACTCCAGGGACCGGCGGGTGCCGCCAGCACGTCCGGGGCGACAGCGGGCTTCGCGGTGTCAAGGTCGACACACGCCCGGGCCTGGCAACCGAAGGAGACAGCTCCGCCCTGGATTCCGTGCAACACGGTGCTGCCGGGAAAACGTGCGCCCAGGGAAAGATGAGTGCAAAGAGAGAAGCGGGGAGGAGAGAGGCAGGGCGCGCTTCGTGAGGCATGAGCGCCCGGGCTCTGTGGCCGGCCTCTCCCGGGCCGGCGCCTCACGTCCTACACGGGGAAGCGGTTTGCTGATGCGCCGGGGGTTGGACCCCCTGCGGTCAAGCCCCCCGACCTCCCTGTGCGAAACAGGGCAGGGTGGAATGCCATCCCCATCCACGTCCACACACACGTCGCTCCACGGAGAAGGATGCCTTCTCAACGCTTAGCCCGGAAACCTCGAGTGAGCACCACAGCCTTACCTCCGAGAAGCAAGCCTGAAGACGAGCTCCCTTCCGCGAGCAAGCCTCTTTCGCCCAGAGAGAAAGTTTGGCCGGGGCGGGGGTGGCGGAAGCCTCAGGGAGGCTGCGTGCCGGGCCTCAGGTCGGGGGCTGTCCTAGAAGGAGGCCCCCGACCTGGGCCTCAGCGAAGCCCTTCGCAAGGGCGTCGGGAGCGGCTCCTGCCACGACTGTGACGCGGGACCCACAGCAGAGCAAACACACTCGTTGTGAGGGCACGGGAGGCCTTCTGACAGCAGCCCCACTTCCCTCAGCCGGGCGCCCGCCCTCAGTCGAACCCACCGGAGCCTGCGTTCGGAGTGCACCGAGCTGAAGACACGGCTCTCGGCGAGGTCGTGACGGCGACGCGGGCCTGCAGGCCAAACTCTCTGGCGGCGCCCTGAGCTGGGAGGCTCGCCCGAAACGGACGGGGGAAGCGCCGAGCCCCCGCCACGGGATTGCTTCAGGACGACGCATTGGCCCAGCCAGCCCCACTCCGTCCCGGGAAGAGAGAAGCGGCTCTGGCACCTAGAAGCACGGAGCAAGGCACCCAACCCTCAGCTCCTGGATCGCGCTTCCCGGAGGGGGCCCTTTCACCTCCCCATTCCCCGAAAGCACAACGCCTTCTCTCAGAGGCGGAGGAAGACGCGCACACACTGCCGGATTGGGCCTCCACTCCAGGGACCGGCGGGTGCCGCCAGCACGTCCGGGGCGACAGCGGGCTTCGCGGTGTCAAGGTCGACACACGCCCGGGCCTGGCACCCGAAGGAGAAAGCTCAGCCCTGGATGCCGTGCAACACGGTGCTGCCGGGAAAACGTGCGCCCAGGGAAAGATGAGTGCGAAGAGAGAAGCGGGGAGGAGAGAGGCAGGGCGCGCTTCGTGAGGCACGAGCGCCCGGGCTGTGGGGCCGGCCTCTCCCGGGCCGGCGCCTCACGTCCTACACGGGGAAGCGGTTTGCTGACGCGCCGGGGGTTGGACCCCCTGAGGTCAAGCCCCCCGACCTCCCGGTGCGAAACAGGGCTGGGTGGAATGCCAACCCCGTCCACGTCCACACACAGGTCGCTCCACGGAGAAGGATGCCTTCGCAACGCTTAGCCCGGAAACCTCGAGTGAGCACGACAGCCTTACCTCCGAGAAGCAAGACTGAAGCCGAGCTCCCTTCCACAAGCAGGCCTCTTTCGCCCAGAGAGAAAGCTCGGCCGCGGCAGGGGTGGCGGAAGCCTCAGGGAGGCTGCGTGCCGGGCCTCAGGTCGGGCGCCGTCCTAGAAGGAGGCCCCCGACCTGGACCTCAGCGAAGCCCTTCGCAAGGGCGTCGGGAGCGGCTCCTGCCACGACCGTGACGCGGGACCCACAGCAGAGCAAACACACTCGTTGTGAGGGCACGGGAGGCCTTCTGACAGCAGCCCCGCTTCCCTCAGCCGGGCGCCCTCCCTCAGTCGAACCCACCGGAGCCTGCGTTCGGAGTGCACCGCGCTGAACACCCGGCTCTCGGCGAGGTCGTGACGGCGACGCCGGCCTGCCGGCCAAACTCTCTGGGGGCGCCCTGAGCTGGGAGGCTCGCCCGAAACGGACGGGGGAAGCGCCGAGCCCCTGCCACGGGATTGCTTCAGGACGACGCATTGGCCCAGCCAGCCCCACTCCGTCCCGGGAAGAGAGAAGCGGCTCTGGCACCTAGAAGCACGGAGCAAGGCACCCAACCCTCAGCTCTTGGAACGCGGTTCCCGGAGGGGGCCCTTTCACCTCACCATACCCCGAAAGCACAACGCCTTCTCTCAGAGGCGGAGGAAGATGCACACACGCTGCCGGCTTCGGCCTCCAATCCAGGGACCGTCGGGTGCCACCAGCACGTCCGGGGCAACAGCGGGCTTCGTGGTGTCAAGGTCGACACACGCCCGGGCCTGGCAACCGAAGGAGACAGCTCCGCCCTGGATTCCGTGCAACACGGTGCTGCCGGGAAAACGTCTGCCCAGGGAAAGATGAGTGCGAAGAGAGAAGCGGGGAGGAGAGAGGAAGGGCACGCTTCGTGAGGCACGAGCTCGCAGACTGTGGCCGGCCTCTCCCGGGCCGGCGCCTCACGTCCTACACGGGGAAGCGGTTTGCTGTCGCGGCGGGGGTTGGACCCCCTGAGGTCAAGCCCCCCGACCTCCCTGTGCGAAACAGGGCAGAGTGGAATGCCATCCCCTTCCACGTCCACACACACATCGCTCCACGGAGAAGGATGCCTTCTCAACGCTTAGCCCGGAAACCTCGAGTGAGCACCACAGCCTTACCTCCGAGAAGCAAGCCTGAAGCCGAGCTCCCTTCCGCGAGCAGGCCTCTTTCGCCAAGAGACAAACCTGGCCGTGGCGGGGGTGGCGGAAGCCTCAGGGAGGCTGCGTGCCGGGCCTCAGGTCGGGGGCCGTCCTAGAAGGAGGCCCCCGCCATGGGCCTCAGCGAAGCCCTTCGCAAGGGCGTCGGGAGCGGCTCCTGCCACGACCGTGACGCGGGACCCACAGCCGAGCAAATACACTCGTTGTGAGGGCACGGGAGGCCTTCTGACAGCAGCCCCGCTTCCCTCAGCCGGGCGCCCGCCCTCAGTCGAACCCACCAGAGCCTGCGTTCGGAGTGCACCGAGCTGAAGACCCGGCTCTCGGCGGGGTCGTGACGGTGACGCCGGCCTGCAGGCCAAACTCTCTGGGGGCGCCCTGAGCTGGGAGGCTCGCCCGAAACGGACGGGGGAAGCGCCGAGCCCCTGCCAGGGGATTGCTTCAGGACGACGCATTGGGCCAGCCAGCCCCACTCCGTCCCGGGAAGAGAGAAGCGGCTCTGGCACCTAGAAGCCCGGAGCAAGGCACCCAACCCTCAGCTCCTGGAACGCGCTTCCCGGAGGGGGCCCATTCACCTCCCCATTCCCCGAAAGCACAACGCCTTCTCTCAGAGGCGGAGGAAGACGCGCACACACTGCCGGATTGGGCCTCCACTCCAGGGACCGGCGGGTGCCGCCAGCACGTCCGGGGCAACAACGGGCTTCGCGGTGTCAAGGTCGACACACGCCCGGGCCTGGCACCCGAAGGAGACAGCTCAGCACTGGATGCCGCGCAACACGGTGCTGCCGGGAAAACGTCCGCCCAGGGAAAGATGAGTGCGAAGAGAGAAGCGGGGAGGAGAGAGGCAGGGCGCGCTTCGTGAGGCACGATTGCCCGGGCTGTGCGGCCGGCCTCTCCCGGAGGGCGCATCACCTCCTACACGGGAAAGCGGTTTGCTGACGCGCCGGGGGTTGGACCCCCTGAGGTCAAGCCCCCCGACCTCCCTGTGCGAAACAGGGTAGGGTGGAATGCCAACCCCGTCCATGTCCACACACACGTCGCTCCACGGAGAAGGATGCCTTCTCAACGCTTAGCCCGGAAACCTCGAGTGAGCACGACAGCCTTACCTCCGAGAAGCAAGCCTGAAGACGAGCTCCCTTCCGCGAGCAAGCCTCTTTCGCCCAGAGAGAAAGGTTGGCCGCGGCGGGGGTGGCGGCAGCCTCAGGGAGGCTGCGTGCCGGGCCTCAGGTCGGGCGCCGTCCTAGAAGGAGGCCCCCGACCTGGACCTCAGCGAAGCCCTTCGCAAGGGCGTCGGGAGCGGCTCCTGCCACGACCGTGACGCGGGACCCACAGCAGAGCAAACACACTCGTTGTGAGGGCACGGGAGGCCTTCTGACAGCAGCCCCGCTTCCCTCAGCCGGGCGCCCTCCCTCAGTCGAACCCACCGGAGCCTGCGTTCGTAGTGCACCGCGCTGAAAACCCGGCTCTCGGCGAGGTCGTGATGGCGACGCCGGCCTGCCGGCCAAAATCTCTGGGGGCGCCCTGAGCTGGGAGGCTCGCCCGAAACGGACGGGGGAAGCGCCGAGCCCCTGCCAAGGAATTGCTTCAGGACGACGCATTGGCCCAGCCAGCCCCACTCCGTCCCGGGAAGAGAGAAGCGGCTCTGGCACCTAGAAGCACGGAGCAAGGCACCCAACCCTCAGCTCTTGGAACGCGGTTCCCGGAGGGGGCCCTTTCACCTCCCCATACCCCGAAAGCACAACGCCTTCTCTCAGAGGCGGAGGAAGATGCGCACACGCTGCCGGCTTCGGCCTCCACTCCAGGGACCGGCGGGTGCCGCCAGCACGTCCGGGGCGACAGCGGGCTTCGCGGTGTCAAGGTCGACACACGCCCGGGCCTGGCAACCGAAGGAGACAGCTCCGCCCTGGATGCCGTGCAACACGGTGCTGCCGGGAAAACGTGCGCCCAGGGAAAGATGAGTGCAAAGAGAGAAGCGGGGAGGAGAGAGGCAGGGCGCGCTTCGTGAGGCATGAGCGCCCGGGCTCTGTGGCCGGCCTCTCCCGGGCCGGCGCCTCACGTCCTACACGGGGAAGCGGTTTGCTGATGCGCCGGGGGTTGGACCCCCTGCGGTCAAGCCCCCCGACCTCCCTGTGCGAAACAGGGCAGGGTGGAATGCCATCCCCATCCACGTCCACACACACGTCGCTCCACGGAGAAGGATGCCTTCTCAACGCTTAGCCCGGAAACCTTGAGTGAGCACCACAGCCTTACCTCCGAGAAGCAAGCCTGAAGACGAGCTCCCTTCCGCGAGCAAGCCTCTTTCGCCCAGAGAGAAAGTTTGGCCGGGGCGGGGGTGGCGGAAGCCTCAGGGAGGCTGCGTGCCGGGCCTCAGGTCGGGGGCTGTCCTAGAAGGAGGCCCCCGACCTGGGCCTCAGCGAAGCCCTTCGCAAGGGCGTCGGGAGCGGCTCCTGCCACGACTGTGACGCGGGACCCACAGCAGAGCAAACACACTCCTTGTGAGGGCACGGGAGTCCTTCTGACAGCAGCCCCGCTTCCCTCAGCCGGGCGCCCGCCCTCAGTCGAACCCACCGGAGCCTGCGTTCGGAGTGCACCGAGCTCAACACCCGGCTCTCGGCGAGGTCGTGACGGCGACGCCGGCCTGCCGGCCAAACTCTCTGGGGGCGCCCTGAGCTGGGAGGCTCGCCCGAAACGGACGGGGGAAGCGCCGAGGCCCTGCCACGGGATTGCTTCAGGACGACGCATTGGCCCAGCCAGCCCCACTCCGTCCCGGGAAGAGAGAAGCGGCTCTGGCACCTAGAAGCACGGAGCAAGGCACCCAACCCTCAGCTCTTGGAACGCGCTTCCCGGAGGGGGCCCTTTCACCTCCCAATTCCCCGAAAGCACAACGCCTTCTCTCAGAGGCGGAGGAAGATGCGCACACGCTGCCGGCTTCGGCCTCCAATCCAGGGACCGGCGGGTGCCGCCAGCACGTACGGGGCAACAGCGGGCTTCGTGGTGTCAAGGTCGACACACGCCCGGGCCTGGCAAACGAAGGAGACAGCTCCGCCCTGGATTCCGTGCAACACGGTGCTGCCGGGAAAACGTCCGCCCAGGGAAAGATGAGTGCGAAGAGAGAAGCGGGGAGGAGAGAGAAAGGGCGCGCTTCGTGAGGCACGAGCTCGCGGGCTGTGGCCGGCCTCTCCCGGGCCGGCGCCTCACGTCCTACACGGGGAAGCGGTTTGCTGACGCGCCGGGGGTTGGACCCCCTGAGGTCAAGCCCCCCGACCTCCCTGTGCGAAACAAGGCAGGGTGGAATGCCATCCCCTTCCAGTCCACACACACGTCGCTCCACGGAGAAGGATGCCTTCGCAACGCTTAGCCCGGAAACCTCGAGTGAGCACGACAGCCTTACCTCCGAGAAGCAAGACTGAAGCCGAGCTCCCTTCCGCAAGCAGGCCTCTTTCGCCCAGAGAGAAAGCTTGGCCGCGGCGGGGGTGGCGGAAGCCTCAGGGAGGCTGCGTGCCGGGCCTCAGGTCGGGGGCCGTCCTAGAAGGAGGCCCACGACCTGGACCTCAGCGAAGCCCTTCGCAAGGGCGTCGGGAGCGGCTCCTGCCACGACCGTGACGCGGGACCCACAGCAGAGCAAACACACTCGTTGTGAGGGCACGGGAGGCCTTCTGACAGCAGCCCCGCTTCCCTCAGCCGGGCGCCCTCCCTCAGTCGAACCCACCGGAGCCTGCGTTCGGAGTGCACCGCGCTGAACACCCGGCTCTCGGCGAGGTCGTGACGGCGACGCCGGCCTGCCGGCCAAACTCTCTGGGGGCGCCCTGAGCTGGGAGGCTCGCCCGAAACGGACGGGGGAAGCGCCGAGCCCCTGCCACGGGATTGCTTCAGGACGACGCATTGGGCCAGCCAGCCCCACTCCGTCCCGGGAAGAGAGAAGCGGCTCTGGCACCTAGAAGCACGGAGCAAGGCACCCAACCCTCAGCTCTTGGAACGCGGTTCCCGGAGGGGGCCCTTTCACCTCACCATACCCCGAAAGCACAACGCCTTCTCTCAGAGGCGGAGGAAGATGCGCACACGCTGCCGGCTTCGGCCTCCAATCCAGGGACCGTCGGGTGCCACCAGCACGTCCGGGGCAACAGCGGGCTTCGTGGTGTCAAGGTCGACACACGCCCGGGCCTGGCAACCGAAGGAGACAGCTCCGCCCTGGATTCCGTGCAACACGGTGCTGCCGGGAAAACGTCTGCCCAGGGAAAGATGAGTGCGAAGAGAGAAGCGGGGAGGAGAGAGGAAGGGCGCGCTTCGTGAGGCACGAGCTCGCAGACTGTGGCCGGCCTCTCCCGGGCCGGCGCCTCACGTCCTACACGGGGAAGCGGTTTGCTGTCGCGGCGGGGGTTGGACCCCCTGAGGTCAAGCCCCCCGACCTCCCTGTGCGAAACAGGGCAGAGTGGAATGCCATCCCCTTCCACGTCCACACACACGTCGCTCCACGGAGAAGGATGCCTTCTCAACGCTTAGCCCGGAAACCTCGAGTGAGCACCACAGCCTTACCTCTGAGAAGCAAGCCTGAAGCCGAGCTCCCTTCCGCGAGCAGGCCTCTTTCGCCAAGAGACAAAGCTTGGCCGTGGCGGGGGTGGCGGAAGCCTCAGGGAGGCTGCGTGCCGGGCCTCAGGTCGGGGGCCGTCCTAGAAGGAGGCCCCCGCCATGGGCCTCAGCGAAGCCCTTCGCAAGGGCGTCGGGAGCGGCTCCTGCCACGACCGTGACGCGGGACCCACAGCCGAGCAAATACACTCGTTGTGAGGGCACGGGAGGCCTTCTGACAGCAGCCCCGCTTCCCTCAGCCGGGCGCCCGCCCTCAGTCGAACCCACCGGAGCCTGCGTTCGGAGTGCACCGAGCTGAAGACCCGGCTCTCGGCGGGGTCGTGACGGCGACGCCGGCCTGCAGGCCAAACTCTCTGGGGGCGCCCTGAGCTGGGAGGCTCGCCCGAAACGGACGGGGGAAGCGCCGAGCCCCCGCCACGGGATTGCTTCAGGACGACGCATTGGCCCAGCCAGCCCCACTCCGTCCCGGGAAGAGAGAAGCGGCTCTGGCACCTAGAAGCACGGAGCAAGGCACCCAACCCTCAGCTCCTGGAACGCGCTTCCCGGAGGGGGCCCTTTCACCTCCCCATTCCCCGAAAGCACAACGCCTTCTCTCAGAGGCGGAGGAAGACGCGCACACACTGCCGGATTGGGCCTCCACTCCAGGGACCGGCGGGTGCCGCCAGCACGTCCGGGGCGACAGCGGGCTTCGCGGTGTCAAGGTCGACACACGCCCGGGCCTGGCACCCGAAGGAGAAAGCTCAGCCCTGGATGCCGTGCAACACGGTGCTGCCGGGAAAACGTCCGCCCAGGGAAAGATGAGTGCGAAGAGAGAAGCGGGGAGGAGAGAGGCAGGGCGCGCTTCGTGAGGCACGAGCGCCCGGGCTGTGGGGCCGGCCTCTCCCGGGCCGGCGCCTCACGTCCTACACGGGGAAGCGGTTTGCTGACGCGCCGGGGGTTGGACCCCCTGAGGTCAAGCCCCCCGACCTCCCTGTGCGAAACAGGGCTGGGTGGAATGCCAACCCCGTCCACGTCCACACACACGTCGCTCCACGGAGAAGGATGCCTTCTCAACGCTTAGCCCGGAAAACTCGAGTGAGCACCACAGCCTTACCTCCGAGAAGCAAGCCTGAAGCCGAGCTCCCTTCCGCGAGCAGGCCTCTTTCGCCTAGAGAGAAAGCTTGGCCGCGGCGGGGGTGGCGGCAGCCTCAGGGAGGCTGCGTGCCAGGCCTCAGGTCGGGGGCCGTCCTAGAAGGAGGCCCCCGACCTGGGCCTCAGCGAAGCCCTTCGCAAGGGCGTCGGGAGCAGCTCCTGCCACGACCGTGACGCGGGACCCACAGCAAAGCAAACACACTCGTTGTGAGGGCACGGGAGGCCTTCTGACAGCAGCCCCGCTTCCCTCAGCAGGGGGCCCGCCCTCAGTCGAACCCACCGGAGCCTGCGTTCGGAGTGCACCGAGCTGAACACCCGGCTCTCGGCGAGGTCGTGACGGCGACGCCGGCCTGCAGGCCAAACTCTCTGGGGGCGCCCTGAGCTGGGAGGCTCGCCCGAAACGGACGGGGGAAGCGCCGAGCCCCTGCCACGGGTTTGCTTCAGGACGACGCATTGGCCCAGCCAGCCCCACTCCGTCCCGGGAAGAGAGAAGCCGCTCTGGCACCTAGAAGCACAGAGCAAGGCACCCAAACCTCAGCTCCTGGAACGCGCTTCCCGGAGGGGGCCCTTTCACCTCCCCATTCCCCGAAAGCACAACGCCTTCTCTCAGAGGCGGAGGAAGACGCGCACACGCTGCCGGCTTGGGCCTCCACTCCAGGGACCGGCGGGTGCCGCCAGCACGTCCGGGGCGACAGCGGGCTTCGCGGTGTCAAGGTCGACACACGCCCGGGCCTGGCAACCGAAGGAGACAGCTCCGCCCTGGATTCCGTTCAACACGGTGCTGCCGGGAAAACGTGCGCCCAGGGAAAGATGAGTGCAAAGAGAGAAGCGGGGAGGAGAGAGGCAGGGCGCGCTTCGTGAGGCATGAGCGCCCGGGCTCTGTGGCCGGCCTCTCCCGGGCCGGCGCCTCACGTCCTACACGGGGAAGCGGTTTGCTGATGCGCCGGGTGTTGGACCCCCTGCGGTCAAGCCCCCCGACCTCCCTGTGCGAAACAGGGCAGGGTGGAATGCCATCCCCATCCACGTCCACACACACGTCGCTCCACGGAGAAGGATGCCTTCTCAACGCTTAGCCCGGAAACCTCGAGTGAGCACCACAGCCTTACCTCCGAGAAGCAAGCCTGAAGACGAGCTCCCTTCCGCGAGCAAGCCTCTTTCGCCCAGATAGAAAGTTTGGCCGGGGCGGGGGTGGCGGAAGCCTCAGGGAGGCTGCGTGCCGGGCCTCAGGTCGGGGGCTGTCCTAGAAGGAGGCCCCCGACCTGGGCCTCAGCGAAGCCCTTCGCAAGGGCGTCGGGAGCGGCTCCTGCCACGACTGTGACGCGGGACCCACAGCAGAGCAAACACACTCGTTGTGAGGGCACGGGAGGCCTTCTGACAGCAGCCCCACTTCCCTCAGCCGGGCGCCCGCCCTCAGTCGAACCCACCGGAGCCTGCGTTCGGAGTGCACCGAGCTGAAGACACGGCTCTCGGCGAGGTCGTGACGGCGACGCGGGCCTGCAGGCCAAACTCTCTGGCGGCGCCCTGAGCTGGGAGGCTCGCCCGAAACGGACGGGGGAAGCGCCGAGCCCCCGCCACGGGATTGCTTCAGGACGACGCATTGGCCCAGCCAGCCCCACTCCGTCCCGGGAAGAGAGAAGCGGCTCTGGCACCTAGAAGCACGGAGCAAGGCACCCAACCCTCAGCTCCTGGATCGCGCTTCCCGGAGGGGGCCCTTTCACCTCCCCATTCCCCGAAAGCACAACGCCTTCTCTCAGAGGCGGAGGAAGACGCGCACACACTGCCGGATTGGGCCTCCACTCCAGGGACCGGCGGGTGCCGCCAGCACGTCCGGGGCGACAGCGGGCTTCGCGGTGTCAAGGTCGACACACGCCCGGGCCTGGCACCCGAAGGAGAAAGCTCAGCCCTGGATGCCGTGCAACACGGTGCTGCCGGGAAAACGTGCGCCCAGGGAAAGATGAGTGCGAAGAGAGAAGCGGGGAGGAGAGAGGCAGGGCGCGCTTCGTGAGGCACGAGCGCCCGGGCTGTGGGGCCGGCCTCTCCCGGGCCGGCGCCTCACGTCCTACACGGGGAAGCGGTTTGCTGACGCGCCGGGGGTTGGACCCCCTGAGGTCAAGCCCCCCGACCTCCCGGTGCGAAACAGGGCTGGGTGGAATGCCAACCCCGTCCACGTCCACACACAGGTCGCTCCACGGAGAAGGATGCCTTCGCAACGCTTAGCCCGGAAACCTCGAGTGAGCACCCCAGCCTTACCTCCGAGAAGCAAGCCTGAAGCCGAGCTCCCTTCCGCAAGCAGGCCTCTTTCGCCCAGAGAGAAAGCTTGGCCGCGGCGGGGGTGGCGGCAGCCTCAGGGAGGCTGCGTGCCGGGCCTCAGATCGGGGGCCGTCCTAGAAGGAGGCCCCCGACCTGGGCCTCAGCGAAGCCCTTCGCAAGGGCATCGGGAGCGGCTCCTGCCATGACCGTGACGCGGGACCCACAGCAGAGCAAACACACTCGTTGTGAGGGCACGGGAGGCCTTCTGACAGCAGCCCCGCTTCCCTCAGCCGGGCGCCCGCCCTCAGTCGAACCCACCGGCGCCTGCGTTCGGAGTGCACTGAGCTCAACACACGGCTCTCGGCGAGGTCGTGACGGCGACGCCGGCCTGCAGGCCAAACTCTCTGGGGGCGCCCTGAGCTGGGAGGCTCGCCCGAAACGGACGGGGGAAGCGCCGAGCCCCTGCCACGGGATTGCTTCAGGACGACGCATTGGCCCAGCCAGCCAAACTCCGTCCCGGGAAGAGAGAAGCGGCTCTGGCACCTAGAAGCACGGAGCAAGGCACCCAACCCTCAGCTCCTGGAACGCGCTCCCCGGAGGGGGCCCTTTCACCTCCCCATTCCCCGAGAGCACAACGCCTTCTCTCAGAGGCGGAGGAAGACGCGCACACGCTGCCGGCTTGGGCCTCCACTCCAGGGACCGGCGGCTGCCGCCAGCACGTCCGGGGCGACAGCGGGCTTCGCGGTGTCAAGGTTGACACACGCCCGGGCCTGGCACCCGAAGGAGACAGCTCCGCCCTGGATGCCGAGCAACACGGTGCTGCCGGGAAAACGTCCGCCCAGGGAAAGATGAGTGCGAAGAGAGAAGCGGGGAGGAGAGAGGCAGGGCGCGCTTCGTGAGGCACGAGCGCGTGGGCTGTGGGGCCGGCCTCTCCCGGGCCGGCGCTTCACCTCCTACACGGGGAAGCGGTTTGCTGACGCGCCGGGGGTTGGACCCCCTGAGGTCAAGCCCCCCGACCTCCCTGTGCGAAACAAGGCAGGGTGGAATGCCATCCCCTTCCACGTCCACACACACGTCGCTCCACGGAGAAGGATGCCTTCGCAACGCTTAGCCCGGAAACCTCGAGTGAGCACGACAGCCTTACCTCCGAGAAGCAAGCCTGAAGCCAAGCTCCCTTCCGCAAGCAGGCCTCTTTCGCCCAGAGAGAAGGCTTGGCCGCGGCGGGGGTGGCAGAAGCCTCAGGGAGGCTGCGTGCCGGGCCTCAGATCGGGCGCCGTCCTAGAAGGAGGCCCCCGACCTGGGCCTCAGCGAAGCCCTTCGCAAGGGCGTCGGGAGCGGCTCGTGCCACGACCGTGACGCGTTACCCACAGCAGAGCAAACACACTCGTTGTGAGGGCACGGGAGGCCTTCTGACAGCAGCCCCGCTTCCCTCAGCCGGGCCCCCGCCCTCAGTCGAACCCACCGGAGCCTGCGTTCGGAGTGCACCGAGCTCAACACCCGGCTCTCGGCGAGGTCGTGACGGCGACGCCAGCCTGCCGGCCAAACTCTCTGGGGGCGCCCTGAGCTGGGAGGCTCGCCCGAAACGGACGGGGGAAGCGCCGAGGCCCTGCCACGGGATTGCTTGAGGACGACGCATTGGCCCAGCCAGCCCCACTCCGTCCCGGGAAGAGAGAAGCGGCTCTGGCACCTAGAAGCACGGAGCAAGGCACCCAACCCTCAGCTCTTGGAACGCGCTTCCCGGAGGGGGCCCTTTCACCTCCCCATTCCCCGAAAGCACAACGCCTTCTCTCAGAGGCGGAGGAAGATGCGCACACGCTGCCGGCTTCGGCCTCCAATCCAGGGACCGGCGGGTGCCGCCAGCACGTCCGGGGCAACAGCGGGCTTCGTGGTGTCAAGGTCGACACACGCCCGGGCCTGGCAACCGAAGGAGACAGCTCCGCCCTGGATGCCGTGCAACACGGTGCTGCCGGGAAAACGTCCGCCCAGGGAAAGATGAGTGCGAAGAGAGAAGCGGGGAGGAGAGGGGCAGGGCGCGCTTCGTGAGGCACGAGCACGTGGGCTGTGGGGCCGGCCTCTCCCGGGCCGGCGCCTCACCTCCTACACGGGGAAGCGGTTTGCTGACGCGCCGGGGGTTGGACCCCCTGAGGTCAAGCCCCCCGACCTCCCTGTGCGAAACAAGGCAGGGTGGAATGCCATACCCTTCCACGTCCACACACACGTTGCTCCACGGAGAAGGATGCCTTCTCAACGGTTAGCCCGGATACCTCGAGTGAGCACCACAGCCTTACCTCCGAGAAGCAAGCCTGAAGCCGAGCTCCCTTCCGCAAGCAGGCCTCTTTCGCCCAGAGAGAAAGCTTGGCCGCGGCGGGGGTGGCGGCAGCCTCAGGGAGGCTGCGTGCCGGGCCTCAGATCGGGCGCCGTCCTAGAAGGAGGCCCCCGACCTGGGCCTCAGCGAAGCCCTTCGCAAGGGCGTCGGGAGCGGCTTCTGCCACGACCGTGACTCGGGACCCACAGCAGAGCAAACACACTCGTTGTGAGGGCACGGGAGGCCTTCTGACAGCAGCCCCGCTTCCCTCAGCAGGGGGCCCGCCCTCAGTCGAACCCACCGGAGCCTGCGTTCGGAGTGCACCGAGCTGAAGACCCGGCTCTCGGCGAGGTCGTGACGGCGACGCCGGCCTGCAGGCCAAACTCTCTGGGGGCGCCCTGAGCTGGGAGGCTCGCCCGAAACGGACGGGGGAAGCGCCGAGCCCCTGCCACGGGTTTGCTTCAGGACGACGCATTGGCCCAGCCAGCCCCACTCCGTCCCGGGAAGAGAGAAGCCGCTCTGGCACCTAGAAGCACAGAGCAAGGCACCCAAACCTCAGCTCCTGGAACGCGCTTCCCGGAGGGGGCCCTTTCACCTCCCCATTCCCCGAAAGCACAACGCCTTCTCTCAGAGGCGGAGGAAGACGCGCACACGCTGCCGGCTTGGGCCTCCACTCCAGGGACCGGCGTGTGCCGCCAGCACGTCCGGGGCGACAGCGGGCTTCGCGGTGTCAAGGTCGACACACGCCCGGGCCTGGCAACCGAAGGAGACAGCTCCGCCCTGGATGCCGTGCAACACGGTGCTGCCGGGAAAACGTGCGCCCAGGGAAAGATGAGTGCAAAGAGAGAAGCGGGGAGGAGAGAGGCAGGGCGCGCTTCGTGAGGCATGAGCGCCCGGGCTCTGTGGCCGGCCTCTCCCGGGCCGGCGCCTCACGTCCTACACGGGGAAGCGGTTTGCTGATGCGCCGGGGGTTGGACCCCCTGCGGTCAAGCCCCCCGACCTCCCTGTGCGAAACAGGGCAGGGTGGAATGCCATCCCCATCCACGTCCACACACACGTCGCTCCACGGAGAAGGATGCCTTCTCAACGCTTAGCCCGGAAACCTCGAGTGAGCACCACAGCCTTACCTCCGAGAAGCAAGCCTGAAGACGAGCTCCCTTCCGCGAGCAAGCCTCTTTCGCCCAGAGAGAAAGTTTGGCCGGGGCGGGGGTGGCGGAAGCCTCAGGGAGGCTGCGTGCCGGGCCTCAGGTCGGGGGCTGTCCTAGAAGGAGGCCCCCGACCTGGGCCTCAGCGAAGCCCTTCGCAAGGGCGTCGGGAGCGGCTCCTGCCACGACTGTGACGCGGGACCCACAGCAGAGCAAACACACTCCTTGTGAGGGCACGGGAGTCCTTCTGACAGCAGCCCCGCTTCCCTCAGCCGGGCGCCCGCCCTCAGTCGAACCCACCGGAGCCTGCGTTCGGAGTGCACCGAGCTCAACACCCGGCTCTCGGCGAGGTCGTGACGGCGACGCCGGCCTGCCGGCCAAACTCTCTGGGGGCGCCCTGAGCTGGGAGGCTCGCCCGAAACGGACGGGGGAAGCGCCGAGGCCCTGCCACGGAATTGCTTCAGGACGACGCATTGGCCCAGCCAGCCCCACTCCGTCCCGGGAAGAGAGAAGCGGCTCTGGCACCTAGAAGCACGGAGCAAGGCACCCAACCCTCAGCTCTTGGAACGCGCTTCCCGGAGGGGGCCCTTTCACCTCCCCATTCCCCGAAAGCACAACGCCTTCTCTCAGAGGCGGAGGAAGATGCGCACACGCTGCCGGCTTCGGCCTCCAATCCAGGGACCGGCGGGTGCCGCCAGCACGTCCGGGGCAACAGCGGGCTTCGTGGTGTCAAGGTCGACACACGCCCGGGCCTGGCAACCGAAGGAGACAGCTCCGCCCTGGATGCCGTGCAACACGGTGCTGCCGGGAAAACGTCCGCCCAGGGAAAGATGAGTGCGAAGAGAGAAGCGGGGAGGAGAGGGGCAGGGCGCGCTTCGTGAGGCACGAGCACGTGGGCTGTGGGGCCGGCCTCTCCCGGGCCGGCGCCTCACCTCCTACACGGGGAAGCGGTTTGCTGACGCGCCGGGGGTTGGACCCCCTGAGGTCAAGCCCCCCGACCTCCCTGTGCGAAACAAGGCAGGGTGGAATGCCATACCCTTCCACGTCCACACACACGTTGCTCCACGGAGAAGGATGCCTTCTCAACGGTTAGCCCGGATACCTCGAGTGAGCACCACAGCCTTACCTCCGAGAAGCAAGCCTGAAGCCGAGCTCCCTTCCGCAAGCAGGCCTCTTTCGCCCAGAGAGAAAGCTTGGCCGCGGCGGGGGTGGCGGCAGCCTCAGGGAGGCTGCGTGCCGGGCCTCAGATCGGGCGCCGTCCTAGAAGGAGGCCCCCGACCTGGGCCTCAGCGAAGCCCTTCGCAAGGGCGTCGGGAGCGGCTTCTGCCACGACCGTGACTCGGGACCCACAGCAGAGCAAACACACTCGTTGTGAGGGCACGGGAGGCCTTCTGACAGCAGCCCCGCTTCCCTCAGCAGGGGGCCCGCCCTCAGTCGAACCCACCGGAGCCTGCGTTCGGAGTGCACCGAGCTGAAGACCCGGCTCTCGGCGAGGTCGTGACGGCGACGCCGGCCTGCAGGCCAAACTCTCTGGGGGCGCCCTGAGCTGGGAGGCTCGCCCGAAACGGACGGGGGAAGCGCCGAGCCCCTGCCACGGGTTTGCTTCAGGACGACGCATTGGCCCAGCCAGCCCCACTCCGTCCCGGGAAGAGAGAAGCCGCTCTGGCACCTAGAAGCACAGAGCAAGGCACCCAAACCTCAGCTCCTGGAACGCGCTTCCCGGAGGGGGCCCTTTCACCTCCCCATTCCCCGAAAGCACAACGCCTTCTCTCAGAGGCGGAGGAAGACGCGCACACGCTGCCGGCTTGGGCCTCCACTCCAGGGACCGGCGTGTGCCGCCAGCACGTCCGGGGCGACAGCGGGCTTCGCGGTGTCAAGGTCGACACACGCCCGGGCCTGGCAACCGAAGGAGACAGCTCCGCCCTGGATGCCGTGCAACACGGTGCTGCCGGGAAAACGTGCGCCCAGGGAAAGATGAGTGCAAAGAGAGAAGCGGGGAGGAGAGAGGCAGGGCGCGCTTCGTGAGGCATGAGCGCCCGGGCTCTGTGGCCGGCCTCTCCCGGGCCGGCGCCTCACGTCCTACACGGGGAAGCGGTTTGCTGATGCGCCGGGGGTTGGACCCCCTGCGGTCAAGCCCCCCGACCTCCCTGTGCGAAACAGGGCAGGGTGGAATGCCATCCCCATCCACGTCCACACACACGTCGCTCCACGGAGAAGGATGCCTTCTCAACGCTTAGCCCGGAAACCTCGAGTGAGCACCACAGCCTTACCTCCGAGAAGCAAGCCTGAAGACGAGCTCCCTTCCGCGAGCAAGCCTCTTTCGCCCAGAGAGAAAGTTTGGCCGGGGCGGGGGTGGCGGAAGCCTCAGGGAGGCTGCGTGCCGGGCCTCAGGTCGGGGGCTGTCCTAGAAGGAGGCCCCCGACCTGGGCCTCAGCGAAGCCCTTCGCAAGGGCGTCGGGAGCGGCTCCTGCCACGACTGTGACGCGGGACCCACAGCAGAGCAAACACACTCCTTGTGAGGGCACGGGAGTCCTTCTGACAGCAGCCCCGCTTCCCTCAGCCGGGCGCCCGCCCTCAGTCGAACCCACCGGAGCCTGCGTTCGGAGTGCACCGAGCTCAACACCCGGCTCTCGGCGAGGTCGTGACGGCGACGCCGGCCTGCCGGCCAAACTCTCTGGGGGCGCCCTGAGCTGGGAGGCTCGCCCGAAACGGACGGGGGAAGCGCCGAGGCCCTGCCACGGAATTGCTTCAGGACGACGCATTGGCCCAGCCAGCCCCACTCCGTCCCGGGAAGAGAGAAGCGGCTCTGGCACCTAGAAGCACGGAGCAAGGCACCCAACCCTCAGCTCTTGGAACGCGCTTCCCGGAGGGGGCCCTTTCACCTCCCCATTCCCCGAAAGCACAACGCCTTCTCTCAGAGGCGGAGGAAGATGCGCACACGCTGCCGGCTTCGGCCTCCAATCCAGGGACCGGCGGGTGCCGCCAGCACGTCCGGGGCAACAGCGGGCTTCGTGGTGTCAAGGTCGACACACGCCCGGGCCTGGCAACCGAAGGAGACAGCTCCGCCCTGGATGCCGTGCAACACGGTGCTGCCGGGAAAACGTCCGCCCAGGGAAAGATGAGTGCGAAGAGAGAAGCGGGGAGGAGAGGGGCAGGGCGCGCTTCGTGAGGCACGAGCACGTGGGCTGTGGGGCCGGCCTCTCCCGGGCCGGCGCCTCACCTCCTACACGGGGAAGCGGTTTGCTGACGCGCCGGGGGTTGGACCCCCTGAGGTCAAGCCCCCCGACCTCCCTGTGCGAAACAAGGCAGGGTGGAATGCCATACCCTTCCACGTCCACACACACGTTGCTCCACGGAGAAGGATGCCTTCTCAACGGTTAGCCCGGATACCTCGAGTGAGCACCACAGCCTTACCTCCGAGAAGCAAGCCTGAAGCCGAGCTCCCTTCCGCAAGCAGGCCTCTTTCGCCCAGAGAGAAAGCTTGGCCGCGGCGGGGGTGGCGGCAGCCTCAGGGAGGCTGCGTGCCGGGCCTCAGATCGGGCGCCGTCCTAGAAGGAGGCCCCCGACCTGGGCCTCAGCGAAGCCCTTCGCAAGGGCGTCGGGAGCGGCTTCTGCCACGACCGTGACTCGGGACCCACAGCAGAGCAAACACACTCGTTGTGAGGGCACGGGAGGCCTTCTGACAGCAGCCCCGCTTCCCTCAGCAGGGGGCCCGCCCTCAGTCGAACCCACCGGAGCCTGCGTTCGGAGTGCACCGAGCTGAAGACCCGGCTCTCGGCGAGGTCGTGACGGCGACGCCGGCCTGCAGGCCAAACTCTCTGGGGGCGCCCTGAGCTGGGAGGCTCGCCCGAAACGGACGGGGGAAGCGCCGAGCCCCTGCCACGGGTTTGCTTCAGGACGACGCATTGGCCCAGCCAGCCCCACTCCGTCCCGGGAAGAGAGAAGCCGCTCTGGCACCTAGAAGCACAGAGCAAGGCACCCAAACCTCAGCTCCTGGAACGCGCTTCCCGGAGGGGGCCCTTTCACCTCCCCATTCCCCGAAAGCACAACGCCTTCTCTCAGAGGCGGAGGAAGACGCGCACACGCTGCCGGCTTGGGCCTCCACTCCAGGGACCGGCGTGTGCCGCCAGCACGTCCGGGGCGACAGCGGGCTTCGCGGTGTCAAGGTCGACACACGCCCGGGCCTGGCAACCGAAGGAGACAGCTCCGCCCTGGATGCCGTGCAACACGGTGCTGCCGGGAAAACGTGCGCCCAGGGAAAGATGAGTGCAAAGAGAGAAGCGGGGAGGAGAGAGGCAGGGCGCGCTTCGTGAGGCATGAGCGCCCGGGCTCTGTGGCCGGCCTCTCCCGGGCCGGCGCCTCACGTCCTACACGGGGAAGCGGTTTGCTGATGCGCCGGGGGTTGGACCCCCTGCGGTCAAGCCCCCCGACCTCCCTGTGCGAAACAGGGCAGGGTGGAATGCCATCCCCATCCACGTCCACACACACGTCGCTCCACGGAGAAGGATGCCTTCTCAACGCTTAGCCCGGAAACCTCGAGTGAGCACCACAGCCTTACCTCCGAGAAGCAAGCCTGAAGACGAGCTCCCTTCCGCGAGCAAGCCTCTTTCGCCCAGAGAGAAAGTTTGGCCGGGGCGGGGGTGGCGGAAGCCTCAGGGAGGCTGCGTGCCGGGCCTCAGGTCGGGGGCTGTCCTAGAAGGAGGCCCCCGACCTGGGCCTCAGCGAAGCCCTTCGCAAGGGCGTCGGGAGCGGCTCCTGCCACGACTGTGACGCGGGACCCACAGCAGAGCAAACACACTCCTTGTGAGGGCACGGGAGTCCTTCTGACAGCAGCCCCGCTTCCCTCAGCCGGGCGCCCGCCCTCAGTCGAACCCACCGGAGCCTGCGTTCGGAGTGCACCGAGCTCAACACCCGGCTCTCGGCGAGGTCGTGACGGCGACGCCGGCCTGCCGGCCAAACTCTCTGGGGGCGCCCTGAGCTGGGAGGCTCGCCCGAAACGGACGGGGGAAGCGCCGAGGCCCTGCCACGGAATTGCTTCAGGACGACGCATTGGCCCAGCCAGCCCCACTCCGTCCCGGGAAGAGAGAAGCGGCTCTGGCACCTAGAAGCACGGAGCAAGGCACCCAACCCTCAGCTCTTGGAACGCGCTTCCCGGAGGGGGCCCTTTCACCTCCCAATTCCCCGAAAGCACAACGCCTTCTCTCAGAGGCGGAGGAAGATGCGCACACGCTGCCGGCTTCGGCCTCCAATCCAGGGACCGGCGGGTGCCGCCAGCACGTACGGGGCAACAGCGGGCTTCGTGGTGTCAAGGTCGACACACGCCCGGGCCTGGCAAACGAAGGAGACAGCTCCGCCCTGGATTCCGTGCAACACGGTGCTGCCGGGAAAACGTCCGCCCAGGGAAAGATGAGTGCGAAGAGAGAAGCGGGGAGGAGAGAGAAAGGGCGCGCTTCGTGAGGCACGAGCTCGCGGGCTGTGGCCGGCCTCTCCCGGGCCGGCGCCTCACGTCCTACACGGGGAAGCGGTTTGCTGACGCGCCGGGGGTTGGACCCCCTGAGATCAAGCCCCCCGACCTCCCTGTGCGAAACAAGGCAGGGTGGAATGCCATCCCCTTCCAGTCCACACACACGTCGCTCCACGGAGAAGGATGCCTTCGCAACGCTTAGCCCGGAAACCTCGAGTGAGCACGACAGCCTTACCTCCGAGAAGCAAGACTGAAGCCGAGCTCCCTTCCGCAAGCAGGCCTCTTTCGCCCAGAGAGAAAGCTTGGCCGCGGCGGGGGTGGCGGAAGCCTCAGGGAGGCTGCGTGCCGGGCCTCAGGTCGGGGGCCGTCCTAGAAGGAGGCCCACGACCTGGACCTCAGCGAAGCCCTTCGCAAGGGCGTCGGGAGCGGCTCCTGCCACGACCGTGACGCGAAACCCACAGCAGAGCAAACACACTCGTTGTGAGGGCACGGGAGGCCTTCTGACAGCAGCCCCGCTTCCCTCAGCCGGGCGCCCTCCCTCAGTCGAACCCACCGGAGCCTGCGTTCGGAGTGCACCGCGCTGAACACCCGGCTCTCGGCGAGGTCGTGACGGCGACGCCGGCCTGCCGGCCAAACTCTCTGGGGGCGCCCTGAGCTGGGAGGCTCGCCCGAAACGGACGGGGGAAGCGCCGAGCCCCTGCCACGGGATTGCTTCAGGACGACGCATTGGGCCAGCCAGCCCCACTCCGTCCCGGGAAGAGAGAAGCGGCTCTGGCACCTAGAAGCACGGAGCAAGGCACCCAACCCTCAGCTCTTGGAACGCGGTTCCCGGAGGGGGCCCTTTCACCTCACCATACCCCGAAAGCACAACGCCTTCTCTCAGAGGCGGAGGAAGATGCGCACACGCTGCCGGCTTCGGCCTCCAATCCAGGGACCGTCGGGTGCCACCAGCACGTCCGGGGCAACAGCGGGCTTCGTGGTGTCAAGGTCGACACACGCCCGGGCCTGGCAACCGAAGGAGACAGCTCCGCCCTGGATTCCGTGCAACACGGTGCTGCCGGGAAAACGTCTGCCCAGGGAAAGATGAGTGCGAAGAGAGAAGCGGGGAGGAGAGAGGAAGGGCGCGCTTCGTGAGGCACGAGCTCGCAGACTGTGGCCGGCCTCTCCCGGGCCGGCGCCTCACGTCCTACACGGGGAAGCGGTTTGCTGTCGCGGCGGGGGTTGGACCCCCTGAGGTCAAGCCCCCCGACCTCCCTGTGCGAAACAGGGCAGAGTGGAATGCCATCCCCTTCCACGTCCACACACACGTCGCTCCACGGAGAAGGATGCCTTCTCAACGCTTAGCCCGGAAACCTCGAGTGAGCACCACAGCCTTACCTCTGAGAAGCAAGCCTGAAGCCGAGCTCCCTTCCGCGAGCAGGCCTCTATCGCCAAGAGACAAAGCTTGGCCGTGGCGGGGGTGGCGGAAGCCTCAGGGAGGCTGCGTGCCGGGCCTCAGGTCGGGGGCCGTCCTAGAAGGAGGCCCCCGCCATGGGCCTCAGCGAAGCCCTTCGCAAGGGCGTCGGGAGCGGCTCCTGCCACGACCGTGACGCGGGACCCACAGCCGAGCAAATACACTCGTTGTGAGGGCACGGGAGGCCTTCTGACAGCAGCCCCGCTTCCCTCAGCCGGGCGCCCGCCCTCAGTCGAACCCACCGGAGCCTGCGTTCGGAGTGCACCGAGCTGAAGACCCGGCTCTCGGCGGGGTCGTGACGGCGACGCCGGCCTGCAGGCCAAACTCTCTGGGGGCGCCCTGAGCTGGGAGGCTCGCCCGAAACGGACGGGGGAAGCGCCGAGCCCCCGCCACGGGATTGCTTCAGGACGACGCATTGGCCCAGCCAGCCCCACTCCGTCCCGGGAAGAGAGAAGCGGCTCTGGCACCTAGAAGCACGGAGCAAGGCACCCAACCCTCAGCTCCTGGAACGCGCTTCCCGGAGGGGGCCCTTTCACCTCCCCATTCCCCGAAAGCACAACGCCTTCTCTCAGAGGCGGAGGAAGACGCGCACACACTGCCGGATTGGGCCTCCACTCCAGGGACCGGCGGGTGCCGCCAGCACGTCCGGGGCGACAGCGGGCTTCGCGGTGTCAAGGTCGACACACGCCCGGGCCTGGCACCCGAAGGAGAAAGCTCAGCCCTGGATGCCGTGCAACACGGTGCTGCCGGGAAAACGTCCGCCCAGGGAAAGATGAGTGCGAAGAGAGAAGCGGGGAGGAGAGAGGCAGGGCGCGCTTCGTGAGGCACGAGCGCCCGGGCTGTGGGGCCGGCCTCTCCCGGGCCGGCGCCTCACGTCCTACACGGGGAAGCGGTTTGCTGACGCGCCGGGGGTTGGACCCCCTGAGGTCAAGCCCCCCGACCTCCCTGTGCGAAACAGGGCTGGGTGGAATGCCAACCCCGTCCACGTCCACACACACGTCGCTCCACGGAGAAGGATGCCTTCTCAACGCTTAGCCCGGAAAACTCGAGTGAGCACCACAGCCTTACCTCCGAGAAGCAAGCCTGAAGCCGAGCTCCCTTCCGCGAGCAGGCCTCTTTCGCCTAGAGAGAAAGCTTGGCCGCGGCGGGGGTGGCGGCAGCCTCAGGGAGGCTGCGTGCCAGGCCTCAGGTCGGGGGCCGTCCTAGAAGGAGGCCCCCGACCTGGGCCTCAGCGAAGCCCTTCGCAAGGGCGTCGGGAGCAGCTCCTGCTACGACCGTGACGCGGGACCCACAGCAAAGCAAACACACTCGTTGTGAGGGCACGGGAGGCCTTCTGACAGCAGCCCCGCTTCCCTCAGCAGGGGGCCCGCCCTCAGTCGAACCCACCGGAGCCTGCGTTCGGAGTGCACCGAGCTGAACACCCGGCTCTCGGCGAGGTCGTGACGGCGACGCCGGCCTGCAGGCCAAACTCTCTGGGGGCGCCCTGAGCTGGGAGGCTCGCCCGAAACGGACGGGGGAAGCGCCGAGCCCCTGCCACGGGTTTGCTTCAGGACGACGCATTGGCCCAGCCAGCCCCACTCCGTCCCGGGAAGAGAGAAGCCGCTCTGGCACCTAGAAGCACAGAGCAAGGCACCCAAACCTCAGCTCCTGGAACGCGCTTCCCGGAGGGGGCCCTTTCACCTCCCCATTCCCCGAAAGCACAACGCCTTCTCTCAGAGGCGGAGGAAGACGCGCACACGCTGCCGGCTTGGGCCTCCACTCCAGGGACCGGCGGGTGCCGCCAGCACGTCCGGGGCGACAGCGGGCTTCGCGGTGTCAAGGTCGACACACGCCCGGGCCTGGCAACCGAAGGAGACAGCTCCGCCCTGGATTCCGTGCAACACGGTGCTGCCGGGAAAACGTGCGCCCAGGGAAAGATGAGTGCAAAGAGAGAAGCGGGGAGGAGAGAGGCAGGGCGCGCTTCGTGAGGCATGAGCGCCCGGGCTCTGTGGCCGGCCTCTCCCGGGCCGGCGCCTCACGTCCTACACGGGGAAGCGGTTTGCTGATGCGCCGGGGGTTGGACCCCCTGCGGTCAAGCCCCCCGACCTCCCTGTGCGAAACAGGGCAGGGTGGAATGCCATCCCCATCCACGTCCACACACACGTCGCTCCACGGAGAAGGATGCCTTCTCAACGCTTAGCCCGGAAACCTCGAGTGAGCACCACAGCCTTACCTCCGAGAAGCAAGCCTGAAGACGAGCTCCCTTCCGCGAGCAAGCCTCTTTCGCCCAGAGAGAAAGTTTGGCCGGGGCGGGGGTGGCGGAAGCCTCAGGAAGGCTGCGTGCCGGGCCTCAGGTCGGGGGCTGTCCTAGAAGGAGGCCCCCGACCTGGGCCTCAGCGAAGCCCTTCGCAAGGGCGTCGGGAGCGGCTCCTGCCACGACTGTGACGCGGGACCCACAGCAGAGCAAACACACTCGTTGTGAGGGCACGGGAGGCCTTCTGACAGCAGCCCCACTTCCCTCAGCCGGGCGCCCGCCCTCAGTCGAACCCACCGGAGCCTGCGTTCGGAGTGCACCGAGCTGAAGACACGGCTCTCGGCGAGGTCGTGACGGCGACGCGGGCCTGCAGGCCAAACTCTCTGGCGGCGCCCTGAGCTGGGAGGCTCGCCCGAAACGGACGGGGGAAGCGCCGAGCCCCCGCCACGGGATTGCTTCAGGACGACGCATTGGCCCAGCCAGCCCCACTCCGTCCCGGGAAGAGAGAAGCGGCTCTGGCACCTAGAAGCACGGAGCAAGGCACCCAACCCTCAGCTCCTGGATCGCGCTTCCCGGAGGGGGCCCTTTCACCTCCCCATTCCCCGAAAGCACAACGCCTTCTCTCAGAGGCGGAGGAAGACGCGCACACACTGCCGGATTGGGCCTCCACTCCAGGGACCGGCGGGTGCCGCCAGCACGTCCGGGGCGACAGCGGGCTTCGCGGTGTCAAGGTCGACACACGCCCGGGCCTGGCACCCGAAGGAGAAAGCTCAGCCCTGGATGCCGTGCAACACGGTGCTGCCGGGAAAACGTGCGCCCAGGGAAAGATGAGTGCGAAGAGAGAAGCGGGGAGGAGAGAGGCAGGGCGCGCTTCGTGAGGCACGAGCGCCCGGGCTGTGGGGCCGGCCTCTCCCGGGCCGGCGCCTCACGTCCTACACGGGGAAGCGGTTTGCTGACGCGCCGGGGGTTGGACCCCCTGAGGTCAAGCCCCCCGACCTCCCGGTGCGAAACAGGGCTGGGTGGAATGCCAACCCCGTCCACGTCCACACACAGGTCGCTCCACGGAGAAGGATGCCTTCGCAACGCTTAGCCCGGAAACCTCGAGTGAGCACCCCAGCCTTACCTCCGAGAAGCAAGCCTGAAGCCGAGCTCCCTTCCGCAAGCAGGCCTCTTTCGCCCAGAGAGAAAGCTTGGCCGCGGCGGGGGTGGCGGCAGCCTCAGGGAGGCTGCGTGCCGGGCCTCAGATCGGGGGCCGTCCTAGAAGGAGGCCCCCGACCTGGGCCTCAGCGAAGCCCTTCGCAAGGGCATCGGGAGCGGCTCCTGCCATGACCGTGACGCGGGACCCACAGCAGAGCAAACACACTCGTTGTGAGGGCACGGGAGGCCTTCTGACAGCAGCCCCGCTTCCCTCAGCCGGGCCCCCGCCGTCAGTCGAACCCACCGGAGCCTGCGTTCGGAGTGCACCGAGCTCAACACCCGGCTCTCGGCGAGGTCGTGACGGCGACGCCAGCCTGCCGGCCAAACTCTCTGGGGGCGCCCTGAGCTGGGAGGCTCGCCCGAAACGGACGGGGGAAGCGCCGAGGCCCTGCCACGGGATTGCTTGAGGACGACGCATTGGCCCAGCCAGCCCCACTCCGTCCCGGGAAGAGAGAAGCGGCTCTGGCACCTAGAAGCACGGAGCAAGGCACCCAACCCTCAGCTCTTGGAACGCGCTTCCCGGAGGGGGCCCTTTCACCTCCCCATTCCCCGAAAGCACAACGCCTTCTCTCAGAGGCGGAGGAAGATGCGCACACGCTGCCGGCTTCGGCCTCCAATCCAGGGACCGGCGGGTGCCGCCAGCACGTCCGGGGCAACAGCGGGCTTCGTGGTGTCAAGGTCGACACACGCCCGGGCCTGGCAACCGAAGGAGACAGCTCCGCCCTGGATGCCGTGCAACACGGTGCTGCCGGAAAACGTCCGCCCAGGGAAAGATGAGTGCGAAGAGAGAAGCGGGGAGGAGAGGGGCAGGGCGCGCTTCGTGAGGCACGAGCACGTGGGCTGTGGGGCCGGCCTCTCCCGGGCCGGCGCCTCACGTCCTACACGGGGAAGCGGTTTGCTGACGCGCCGGGGGTTGGACCCCCTGAGGTCAAGCCCCCCGACCTCCCTGTGCGAAACAAGGCAGGGTGGAATGCCATACCCTTCCACGTCCACACACACGTTGCTCCACGGAGAAGGATGCCTTCTCAACGGTTAGCCCGGATACCTCGAGTGAGCACCACAGCCTTACCTCCGAGAAGCAAGCCTGAAGCCGAGCTCCCTTCCGCAAGCAGGCCTCTTTCGCCCAGAGAGAAAGCTTGGCCGCGGCGGGGGTGGCGGCAGCCTCAGGGAGGCTGCGTGCCGGGCCTCAGATCGGGCGCCGTCCTAGAAGGTGGCCCCCGACCTGGGCCTCAGCGAAGCCCTTCGCAAGGGCGTCGGGAGCGGCTTCTGCCACGACCGTGACACGGGACCCACAGCAGAGCAAACACACTCGTTGTGAGGGCACGGGAGGCCTTCTGACAGCAGCCCCGCTTCCCTCAGCAGGGGGCCCGCCCTCAGTCGAACCCACCGGAGCCTGCGTTCGGAGTGCACCGAGCTGAAGACCCGGCTCTCGGCGAGGTCGTGACGGCGACGCCGGCCTGCAGGCCAAACTCTCTGGGGGCGCCCTGAGCTGGGAGGCTCGCCCGAAACGGACGGGGGAAGCGCCGAGCCCCTGCCACGGGTTTGCTTCAGGACGACGCATTGGCCCAGCCAGCCCCACTCCGTCCCGGGAAGAGAGAAGCCGCTCTGGCACCTAGAAGCACAGAGCAAGGCACCCAAACCTCAGCTCCTGGAACGCGCTTCCCGGAGGGGGCCCTTTCACCTCCCCATTCCCCGAAAGCACAACGCCTTCTCTCAGAGGCGGAGGAAGACGCGCACACGCTGCCGGCTTGGGCCTCCACTCCAGGGACCGGCGGGTGCCGCCAGCACGTCCGGGGCGACAGCGGGCTTCGCGGTGTCAAGGTCGACACACGCCCGGGCCTGGCAACCGAAGGAGACAGCTCCGCCCTGGATGCCGTGCAACACGGTGCTGCCGGGAAAACGTGCGCCCAGGGAAAGATGAGTGCAAAGAGAGAAGCGGGGAGGAGAGAGGCAGGGCGCGCTTCGTGAGGCATGAGCGCCCGGGCTCTGTGGCCGGCCTCTCCCGGGCCGGCGCCTCACGTCCTACACGGGGAAGCGGTTTGCTGTCGCGGCGGGGGTTGGACCCCCTGCGGTCAAGCCCCCCGACCTCCCTGTGCGAAACAGGGCAGGGTGGAATGCCATCCCCATCCACGTCCACACACACGTCGCTCCACGGAGAAGGATGCCTTCTCAACGCTTAGCCCGGAAACCTCGAGTGAGCACCACAGCCTTACCTCCGAGAAGCAAGCCTGAAGACGAGCTCCCTTCCGCGAGCAAGCCTCTTTCGCCCAGAGAGAAAGTTTGGCCGGGGCGGGGGTGGCGGAAGCCTCAGGGAGGCTGCGTGCCGGGCCTCAGGTCGGGGGCTGTCCTAGAAGGAGGCCCCCGACCTGGGCCTCAGCGAAGCCCTTCGCAAGGGCGTCGGGAGCGGCTCCTGCCACGACTGTGACGCGGGACCCACAGCAGAGCAAACACACTCCTTGTGAGGGCACGGGAGTCCTTCTCACAGCAGCCCCGCTTCCCTCAGCCGGGCGCCCGCCCTCAGTCGAACCCACCGGAGCCTGCGTTCGGAGTGCACCGAGCTCAACACCCGGCCCTCGGCGAGGTCGTGACGGCGACGCCGGCCTGCCGGCCAAACTCTCTGGGGGCGCCCTGAGCTGGGAGGCTCGCCCGAAACGGACGGGGGAAGCGCCGAGGCCCTGCCACGGAATTGCTTCAGGACGACGCATTGGCCCAGCCAGCCCCACTCCGTCCCGGGAAGAGAGAAGCGGCTCTGGCACCTAGAAGCACGGAGCAAGGCACCCAACCCTCAGCTCTTGGAACGCGCTTCCCGGAGGGGGCCCTTTCACCTCCCAATTCCCCGAAAGCACAACGCCTTCTCTCAGAGGCGGAGGAAGACGCGCACACGCTGCCGGCTTCGGCCTCCAATCCAGGGACCGGCGGGTGCCGCCAGCACGTACGGGGCAACAGCGGGCTTCGTGGTGTCAAGGTCGACACACGCCCGGGCCTGGCAAACGAAGGAGACAGCTCCGCCCTGGATTCCGTGCAACACGGTGCTGCCGGGAAAACGTCCGCCCAGGGAAAGATGAGTGCGAAGAGAGAAGCGGGGAGGAGAGAGAAAGGGCGCGCTTCGTGAGGCACGAGCTCGCGGGCTGTGGCCGGCCTCTCCCGGGCCGGCGCCTCACGTCCTACACGGGGAAGCGGTTTGCTGACGCGCCGGGGGTTGGACCCCCTGAGATCAAGCCCCCCGACCTCCCTGTGCGAAACAAGGCAGGGTGGAATGCCATCCCCTTCCAGTCCACACACACGTCGCTCCACGGAGAAGGATGCCTTCGCAACGCTTAGCCCGGAAACCTCGAGTGAGCACGACAGCCTTACCTCCGAGAAGCAAGACTGAAGCCGAGCTCCCTTCCGCAAGCAGGCCTCTTTCGCCCAGAGAGAAAGCTTGGCCGCGGCGGGGGTGGCGGAAGCCTCAGGGAGGCTGCGTGCCGGGCCTCAGGTCGGGGGCCGTCCTAGAAGGAGGCCCACGACCTGGACCTCAGCGAAGCCCTTCGCAAGGGCGTCGGGAGCGGCTCCTGCCACGACCGTGACGCGAAACCCACAGCAGAGCAAACACACTCGTTGTGAGGGCACGGGAGGCCTTCTGACAGCAGCCCCGCTTCCCTCAGCCGGGCGCCCTCCCTCAGTCGAACCCACCGGAGCCTGCGTTCGGAGTGCACCGCGCTGAACACCCGGCTCTCGGCGAGGTCGTGACGGCGACGCCGGCCTGCCGGCCAAACTCTCTGGGGGCGCCCTGAGCTGGGAGGCTCGCCCGAAACGGACGGGGGAAGCGCCGAGCCCCTGCCACGGGATTGCTTCAGGACGACGCATTGGGCCAGCCAGCCCCACTCCGTCCCGGGAAGAGAGAAGCGGCTCTGGCACCTAGAAGCACGGAGCAAGGCACCCAACCCTCAGCTCTTGGAACGCGGTTCCCGGAGGGGGCCCTTTCACCTCACCATACCCCGAAAGCACAACGCCTTCTCTCAGAGGCGGAGGAAGATGCGCACACGCTGCCGGCTTCGGCCTCCAATCCAGGGACCGTCGGGTGCCACCAGCACGTCCGGGGCAACAGCGGGCTTCGTGGTGTCAAGGTCGACACACGCCCGGGCCTGGCAACCGAAGGAGACAGCTCCGCCCTGGATTCCGTGCAACACGGTGCTGCCGGGAAAACGTCTGCCCAGGGAAAGATGAGTGCGAAGAGAGAAGCGGGGAGGAGAGAGGAAGGGCGCGCTTCGTGAGGCACGAGCTCGCAGACTGTGGCCGGCCTCTCCCGGGCCGGCGCCTCACGTCCTACACGGGGAAGCGGTTTGCTGTCGCGGCGGGGGTTGGACCCCCTGAGGTCAAGCCCCCCGACCTCCCTGTGCGAAACAGGGCAGAGTGGAATGCCATCCCCTTCCACGTCCACACACACGTCGCTCCACGGAGAAGGATGCCTTCTCAACGCTTAGCCCGGAAACCTCGAGTGAGCACCACAGCCTTACCTCTGAGAAGCAAGCCTGAAGCCGAGCTCCCTTCCGCGAGCAGGCCTCTTTCGCCAAGAGACAAAGCTTGGCCGTGGCGGGGGTGGCGGAAGCCTCAGGGAGGCTGCGTGCCGGGCCTCAGGTCGGGGGCCGTCCTAGAAGGAGGCCCCCGCCATGGGCCTCAGCGAAGCCCTTCGCAAGGGCGTCGGGAGCGGCTCCTGCCACGACCGTGACGCGGGACCCACAGCCGAGCAAATACACTCGTTGTGAGGGCACGGGAGGCCTTCTGACAGCAGCCCCGCTTCCCTCAGCCGGGCGCCCGCCCTCAGTCGAACCCACCGGAGCCTGCGTTCGGAGTGCACCGAGCTGAAGACCCGGCTCTCGGCGGGGTCGTGACGGCGACGCCGGCCTGCAGGCCAAACTCTCTGGGGGCGCCCTGAGCTGGGAGGCTCGCCCGAAACGGACGGGGGAAGCGCCGAGCCCCCGCCACGGGATTGCTTCAGGACGACGCATTGGCCCAGCCAGCCCCACTCCGTCCCGGGAAGAGAGAAGCGGCTCTGGCACCTAGAAGCACGGAGCAAGGCACCCAACCCTCAGCTCCTGGAACGCGCTTCCCGGAGGGGGCCCTTTCACCTCCCCATTCCCCGAAAGCACAACGCCTTCTCTCAGAGGCGGAGGAAGACGCGCACACACTGCCGGATTGGGCCTCCACTCCAGGGACCGGCGGGTGCCGCCAGCACGTCCGGGGCGACAGCGGGCTTCGCGGTGTCAAGGTCGACACACGCCCGGGCCTGGCACCCGAAGGAGAAAGCTCAGCCCTGGATGCCGTGCAACACGGTGCTGCCGGGAAAACGTCCGCCCAGGGAAAGATGAGTGCGAAGAGAGAAGCGGGGAGGAGAGAGGCAGGGCGCGCTTCGTGAGGCACGAGCGCCCGGGCTGTGGGGCCGGCCTCTCCCGGGCCGGCGCCTCACGTCCTACACGGGGAAGCGGTTTGCTGACGCGCCGGGGGTTGGACCCCCTGAGGTCAAGCCCCCCGACCTCCCTGTGCGAAACAGGGCTGGGTGGAATGCCAACCCCGTCCACGTCCACACACACGTCGCTCCACGGAGAAGGATGCCTTCTCAACGCTTAGCCCGGAAAACTCGAGTGAGCACCACAGCCTTACCTCCGAGAAGCAAGCCTGAAGCCGAGCTCCCTTCCGCGAGCAGGCCTCTTTCGCCTAGAGAGAAAGCTTGGCCGCGGCGGGGGTGGCGGCAGCCTCAGGGAGGCTGCGTGCCAGGCCTCAGGTCGGGGGCCGTCCTAGAAGGAGGCCCCCGACCTGGGCCTCAGCGAAGCCCTTCGCAAGGGCGTCGGGAGCAGCTCCTGCCACGACCGTGACGCGGGACCCACAGCAAAGCAAACACACTCGTTGTGAGGGCACGGGAGGCCTTCTGACAGCAGCCCCGCTTCCCTCAGCAGGGGGCCCGCCCTCAGTCGAACCCACCGGAGCCTGCGTTCGGAGTGCACCGAGCTGAACACCCGGCTCTCGGCGAGGTCGTGACGGCGACGCCGGCCTGCAGGCCAAACTCTCTGGGGGCGCCCTGAGCTGGGAGGCTCGCCCGAAACGGACGGGGGAAGCGCCGAGCCCCTGCCACGGGTTTGCTTCAGGACGACGCATTGGCCCAGCCAGCCCCACTCCGTCCCGGGAAGAGAGAAGCCGCTCTGGCACCTAGAAGCACAGAGCAAGGCACCCAAACCTCAGCTCCTGGAACGCGCTTCCCGGAGGGGGCCCTTTCACCTCCCCATTCCCCGAAAGCACAACGCCTTCTCTCAGAGGCGGAGGAAGACGCGCACACGCTGCCGGCTTGGGCCTCCACTCCAGGGACCGGCGGGTGCCGCCAGCACGTCCGGGGCGACAGCGGGCTTCGCGGTGTCAAGGTCGACACACGCCCGGGCCTGGCAACCGAAGGAGACAGCTCCGCCCTGGATTCCGTGCAACACGGTGCTGCCGGGAAAACGTGCGCCCAGGGAAAGATGAGTGCAAAGAGAGAAGCGGGGAGGAGAGAGGCAGGGCGCGCTTCGTGAGGCATGAGCGCCCGGGCTCTGTGGCCGGCCTCTCCCGGGCCGGCGCCTCACGTCCTACACGGGGAAGCGGTTTGCTGATGCGCCGGGTGTTGGACCCCCTGCGGTCAAGCCCCCCGACCTCCCTGTGCGAAACAGGGCAGGGTGGAATGCCATCCCCATCCACGTCCACACACACGTCGCTCCACGGAGAAGGATGCCTTCTCAACGCTTAGCCCGGAAACCTCGAGTGAGCACCACAGCCTTACCTCCGAGAAGCAAGCCTGAAGACGAGCTCCCTTCCGCGAGCAAGCCTCTTTCGCCCAGAGAGAAAGTTTGGCCGGGGCGGGGGTGGCGGAAGCCTCAGGGAGGCTGCGTGCCGGGCCTCAGGTCGGGGGCTGTCCTAGAAGGAGGCCCCCGACCTGGGCCTCAGCGAAGCCCTTCGCAAGGGCGTCGGGAGCGGCTCCTGCCACGACTGTGACGCGGGACCCACAGCAGAGCAAACACACTCGTTGTGAGGGCACGGGAGGCCTTCTGACAGCAGCCCCACTTCCCTCAGCCGGGCGCCCGCCCTCAGTCGAACCCACCGGAGCCTGCGTTCGGAGTGCACCGAGCTGAAGACACGGCTCTCGGCGAGGTCGTGACGGCGACGCGGGCCTGCAGGCCAAACTCTCTGGCGGCGCCCTGAGCTGGGAGGCTCGCCCGAAACGGACGGGGGAAGCGCCGAGCCCCCGCCACGGGATTGCTTCAGGACGACGCATTGGCCCAGCCAGCCCCACTCCGTCCCGGGAAGAGAGAAGCGGCTCTGGCACCTAGAAGCACGGAGCAAGGCACCCAACCCTCAGCTCCTGGATCGCGCTTCCCGGAGGGGGCCCTTTCACCTCCCCATTCCCCGAAAGCACAACGCCTTCTCTCAGAGGCGGAGGAAGACGCGCACACACTGCCGGATTGGGCCTCCACTCCAGGGACCGGCGGGTGCCGCCAGCACGTCCGGGGCGACAGCGGGCTTCGCGGTGTCAAGGTCGACACACGCCCGGGCCTGGCACCCGAAGGAGAAAGCTCAGCCCTGGATGCCGTGCAACACGGTGCTGCCGGGAAAACGTGCGCCCAGGGAAAGATGAGTGCGAAGAGAGAAGCGGGGAGGAGAGAGGCAGGGCGCGCTTCGTGAGGCACGAGCGCCCGGGCTGTGGGGCCGGCCTCTCCCGGGCCGGCGCCTCACGTCCTACACGGGGAAGCGGTTTGCTGACGCGCCGGGGGTTGGACCCCCTGAGGTCAAGCCCCCCGACCTCCCTGTGCGAAACAAGGCAGGGTGGAATGCCATACCCTTCCACGTCCACACACACGTTGCTCCACGGAGAAGGATGCCTTCTCAACGGTTAGCCCGGATACCTCGAGTGAGCACCACAGCCTTACCTCCGAGAAGCAAGCCTGAAGCCGAGCTCCCTTCCGCAAGCAGGCCTCTTTCGCCCAGAGAGAAAGCTTGGCCGCGGCGGGGGTGGCGGCAGCCTCAGGGAGGCTGCGTGCCGGGCCTCAGATCGGGCGCCGTCCTAGAAGGAGGCCCCCGACCTGGGCCTCAGCGAAGCCCTTCGCAAGGGCGTCGGGAGCGGCTTCTGCCACGACCGTGACACGGGACCCACAGCAGAGCAAACACACTCGTTGTGAGGGCACGGGAGGCCTTCTGACAGCAGCCCCGCTTCCCTCAGCAGGGGGCCCGCCCTCAGTCGAACCCACCGGAGCCTGCGTTCGGAGTGCACCGAGCTGAAGACCCGGCTCTCGGCGAGGTCGTGACGGCGACGCCGGCCTGCAGGCCAAACTCTCTGGGGGCGCCCTGAGCTGGGAGGCTCGCCCGAAACGGACGGGGGAAGCGCCGAGCCCCTGCCACGGGTTTGCTTCAGGACGACGCATTGGCCCAGCCAGCCCCACTCCGTCCCGGGAAGAGAGAAGCCGCTCTGGCACCTAGAAGCACAGAGCAAGGCACCCAAACCTCAGCTCCTGGAACGCGCTTCCCGGAGGGGGCCCTTTCACCTCCCCATTCCCCGAAAGCACAACGCCTTCTCTCAGAGGCGGAGGAAGACGCGCACACGCTGCCGGCTTGGGCCTCCACTCCAGGGACCGGCGTGTGCCGCCAGCACGTCCGGGGCGACAGCGGGCTTCGCGGTGTCAAGGTCGACACACGCCCGGGCCTGGCAACCGAAGGAGACAGCTCCGCCCTGGATGCCGTGCAACACGGTGCTGCCGGGAAAACGTGCGCCCAGGGAAAGATGAGTGCAAAGAGAGAAGCGGGGAGGAGAGAGGCAGGGCGCGCTTCGTGAGGCATGAGCGCCCGGGCTCTGTGGCCGGCCTCTCCCGGGCCGGCGCCTCACGTCCTACACGGGGAAGCGGTTTGCTGATGCGCCGGGGGTTGGACCCCCTGCGGTCAAGCCCCCCGACCTCCCTGTGCGAAACAGGGCAGGGTGGAATGCCATCCCCATCCACGTCCACACACACGTCGCTCCACGGAGAAGGATGCCTTCTCAACGCTTAGCCCGGAAACCTCGAGTGAGCACCACAGCCTTACCTCCGAGAAGCAAGCCTGAAGACGAGCTCCCTTCCGCGAGCAAGCCTCTTTCGCCCAGAGAGAAAGTTTGGCCGGGGCGGGGGTGGCGGAAGCCTCAGGGAGGCTGCGTGCCGGGCCTCAGGTCGGGGGCTGTCCTAGAAGGAGGCCCCCGACCTGGGCCTCAGCGAAGCCCTTCGCAAGGGCGTCGGGAGCGGCTCCTGCCACGACTGTGACGCGGGACCCACAGCAGAGCAAACACACTCCTTGTGAGGGCACGGGAGTCCTTCTGACAGCAGCCCCGCTTCCCTCAGCCGGGCGCCCGCCCTCAGTCGAACCCACCGGAGCCTGCGTTCGGAGTGCACCGAGCTCAACACCCGGCTCTCGGCGAGGTCGTGACGGCGACGCCGGCCTGCCGGCCAAACTCTCTGGGGGCGCCCTGAGCTGGGAGGCTCGCCCGAAACGGACGGGGGAAGCGCCGAGGCCCTGCCACGGAATTGCTTCAGGACGACGCATTGGCCCAGCCAGCCCCACTCCGTCCCGGGAAGAGAGAAGCGGCTCTGGCACCTAGAAGCACGGAGCAAGGCACCCAACCCTCAGCTCTTGGAACGCGCTTCCCGGAGGGGGCCCTTTCACCTCCCAATTCCCCGAAAGCACAACGCCTTCTCTCAGAGGCGGAGGAAGATGCGCACACGCTGCCGGCTTCGGCCTCCAATCCAGGGACCGGCGGGTGCCGCCAGCACGTACGGGGCAACAGCGGGCTTCGTGGTGTCAAGGTCGACACACGCCCGGGCCTGGCAAACGAAGGAGACAGCTCCGCCCTGGATTCCGTGCAACACGGTGCTGCCGGGAAAACGTCCGCCCAGGGAAAGATGAGTGCGAAGAGAGAAGCGGGGAGGAGAGAGAAAGGGCGCGCTTCGTGAGGCACGAGCTCGCGGGCTGTGGCCGGCCTCTCCCGGGCCGGCGCCTCACGTCCTACACGGGGAAGCGGTTTGCTGACGCGCCGGGGGTTGGACCCCCTGAGATCAAGCCCCCCGACCTCCCTGTGCGAAACAAGGCAGGGTGGAATGCCATCCCCTTCCAGTCCACACACACGTCGCTCCACGGAGAAGGATGCCTTCGCAACGCTTAGCCCGGAAACCTCGAGTGAGCACGACAGCCTTACCTCCGAGAAGCAAGACTGAAGCCGAGCTCCCTTCCGCAAGCAGGCCTCTTTCGCCCAGAGAGAAAGCTTGGCCGCGGCGGGGGTGGCGGAAGCCTCAGGGAGGCTGCGTGCCGGGCCTCAGGTCGGGGGCCGTCCTAGAAGGAGGCCCACGACCTGGACCTCAGCGAAGCCCTTCGCAAGGGCGTCGGGAGCGGCTCCTGCCACGACCGTGACGCGAAACCCACAGCAGAGCAAACACACTCGTTGTGAGGGCACGGGAGGCCTTCTGACAGCAGCCCCGCTTCCCTCAGCCGGGCGCCCTCCCTCAGTCGAACCCACCGGAGCCTGCGTTCGGAGTGCACCGCGCTGAACACCCGGCTCTCGGCGAGGTCGTGACGGCGACGCCGGCCTGCCGGCCAAACTCTCTGGGGGCGCCCTGAGCTGGGAGGCTCGCCCGAAACGGACGGGGGAAGCGCCGAGCCCCTGCCACGGGATTGCTTCAGGACGACGCATTGGGCCAGCCAGCCCCACTCCGTCCCGGGAAGAGAGAAGCGGCTCTGGCACCTAGAAGCACGGAGCAAGGCACCCAACCCTCAGCTCTTGGAACGCGGTTCCCGGAGGGGGCCCTTTCACCTCACCATACCCCGAAAGCACAACGCCTTCTCTCAGAGGCGGAGGAAGATGCGCACACGCTGCCGGCTTCGGCCTCCAATCCAGGGACCGTCGGGTGCCACCAGCACGTCCGGGGCAACAGCGGGCTTCGTGGTGTCAAGGTCGACACACGCCCGGGCCTGGCAACCGAAGGAGACAGCTCCGCCCTGGATTCCGTGCAACACGGTGCTGCCGGGAAAACGTCTGCCCAGGGAAAGATGAGTGCGAAGAGAGAAGCGGGGAGGAGAGAGGAAGGGCGCGCTTCGTGAGGCACGAGCTCGCAGACTGTGGCCGGCCTCTCCCGGGCCGGCGCCTCACGTCCTACACGGGGAAGCGGTTTGCTGTCGCGGCGGGGGTTGGACCCCCTGAGGTCAAGCCCCCCGACCTCCCTGTGCGAAACAGGGCAGAGTGGAATGCCATCCCCTTCCACGTCCACACACACGTCGCTCCACGGAGAAGGATGCCTTCTCAACGCTTAGCCCGGAAACCTCGAGTGAGCACCACAGCCTTACCTCTGAGAAGCAAGCCTGAAGCCGAGCTCCCTTCCGCGAGCAGGCCTCTATCGCCAAGAGACAAAGCTTGGCCGTGGCGGGGGTGGCGGAAGCCTCAGGGAGGCTGCGTGCCGGGCCTCAGGTCGGGGGCCGTCCTAGAAGGAGGCCCCCGCCATGGGCCTCAGCGAAGCCCTTCGCAAGGGCGTCGGGAGCGGCTCCTGCCACGACCGTGACGCGGGACCCACAGCCGAGCAAATACACTCGTTGTGAGGGCACGGGAGGCCTTCTGACAGCAGCCCCGCTTCCCTCAGCCGGGCGCCCGCCCTCAGTCGAACCCACCGGAGCCTGCGTTCGGAGTGCACCGAGCTGAAGACCCGGCTCTCGGCGGGGTCGTGACGGCGACGCCGGCCTGCAGGCCAAACTCTCTGGGGGCGCCCTGAGCTGGGAGGCTCGCCCGAAACGGACGGGGGAAGCGCCGAGCCCCCGCCACGGGATTGCTTCAGGACGACGCATTGGCCCAGCCAGCCCCACTCCGTCCCGGGAAGAGAGAAGCGGCTCTGGCACCTAGAAGCACGGAGCAAGGCACCCAACCCTCAGCTCCTGGAACGCGCTTCCCGGAGGGGGCCCTTTCACCTCCCCATTCCCCGAAAGCACAACGCCTTCTCTCAGAGGCGGAGGAAGACGCGCACACACTGCCGGATTGGGCCTCCACTCCAGGGACCGGCGGGTGCCGCCAGCACGTCCGGGGCGACAGCGGGCTTCGCGGTGTCAAGGTCGACACACGCCCGGGCCTGGCACCCGAAGGAGAAAGCTCAGCCCTGGATGCCGTGCAACACGGTGCTGCCGGGAAAACGTCCGCCCAGGGAAAGATGAGTGCGAAGAGAGAAGCGGGGAGGAGAGAGGCAGGGCGCGCTTCGTGAGGCACGAGCGCCCGGGCTGTGGGGCCGGCCTCTCCCGGGCCGGCGCCTCACGTCCTACACGGGGAAGCGGTTTGCTGACGCGCCGGGGGTTGGACCCCCTGAGGTCAAGCCCCCCGACCTCCCTGTGCGAAACAGGGCTGGGTGGAATGCCAACCCCGTCCACGTCCACACACACGTCGCTCCACGGAGAAGGATGCCTTCTCAACGCTTAGCCCGGAAAACTCGAGTGAGCACCACAGCCTTACCTCCGAGAAGCAAGCCTGAAGCCGAGCTCCCTTCCGCGAGCAGGCCTCTTTCGCCTAGAGAGAAAGCTTGGCCGCGGCGGGGGTGGCGGCAGCCTCAGGGAGGCTGCGTGCCAGGCCTCAGGTCGGGGGCCGTCCTAGAAGGAGGCCCCCGACCTGGGCCTCAGCGAAGCCCTTCGCAAGGGCGTCGGGAGCAGCTCCTGCCACGACCGTGACGCGGGACCCACAGCAAAGCAAACACACTCGTTGTGAGGGCACGGGAGGCCTTCTGACAGCAGCCCCGCTTCCCTCAGCAGGGGGCCCGCCCTCAGTCGAACCCACCGGAGCCTGCGTTCGGAGTGCACCGAGCTGAACACCCGGCTCTCGGCGAGGTCGTGACGGCGACGCCGGCCTGCAGGCCAAACTCTCTGGGGGCGCCCTGAGCTGGGAGGCTCGCCCGAAACGGACGGGGGAAGCGCCGAGCCCCTGCCACGGGTTTGCTTCAGGACGACGCATTGGCCCAGCCAGCCCCACTCCGTCCCGGGAAGAGAGAAGCCGCTCTGGCACCTAGAAGCACAGAGCAAGGCACCCAAACCTCAGCTCCTGGAACGCGCTTCCCGGAGGGGGCCCTTTCACCTCCCCATTCCCCGAAAGCACAACGCCTTCTCTCAGAGGCGGAGGAAGACGCGCACACGCTGCCGGCTTGGGCCTCCACTCCAGGGACCGGCGGGTGCCGCCAGCACGTCCGGGGCGACAGCGGGCTTCGCGGTGTCAAGGTCGACACACGCCCGGGCCTGGCAACCGAAGGAGACAGCTCCGCCCTGGATTCCGTGCAACACGGTGCTGCCGGGAAAACGTGCGCCCAGGGAAAGATGAGTGCAAAGAGAGAAGCGGGGAGGAGAGAGGCAGGGCGCGCTTCGTGAGGCATGAGCGCCCGGGCTCTGTGGCCGGCCTCTCCCGGGCCGGCGCCTCACGTCCTACACGGGGAAGCGGTTTGCTGATGCGCCGGGGGTTGGACCCCCTGCGGTCAAGCCCCCCGACCTCCCTGTGCGAAACAGGGCAGGGTGGAATGCCATCCCCATCCACGTCCACACACACGTCGCTCCACGGAGAAGGATGCCTTCTCAACGCTTAGCCCGGAAACCTCGAGTGAGCACCACAGCCTTACCTCCGAGAAGCAAGCCTGAAGACGAGCTCCCTTCCGCGAGCAAGCCTCTTTCGCCCAGAGAGAAAGTTTGGCCGGGGCGGGGGTGGCGGAAGCCTCAGGAAGGCTGCGTGCCGGGCCTCAGGTCGGGGGCTGTCCTAGAAGGAGGCCCCCGACCTGGGCCTCAGCGAAGCCCTTCGCAAGGGCGTCGGGAGCGGCTCCTGCCACGACTGTGACGCGGGACCCACAGCAGAGCAAACACACTCGTTGTGAGGGCACGGGAGGCCTTCTGACAGCAGCCCCACTTCCCTCAGCCGGGCGCCCGCCCTCAGTCGAACCCACCGGAGCCTGCGTTCGGAGTGCACCGAGCTGAAGACACGGCTCTCGGCGAGGTCGTGACGGCGACGCGGGCCTGCAGGCCAAACTCTCTGGCGGCGCCCTGAGCTGGGAGGCTCGCCCGAAACGGACGGGGGAAGCGCCGAGCCCCCGCCACGGGATTGCTTCAGGACGACGCATTGGCCCAGCCAGCCCCACTCCGTCCCGGGAAGAGAGAAGCGGCTCTGGCACCTAGAAGCACGGAGCAAGGCACCCAACCCTCAGCTCCTGGATCGCGCTTCCCGGAGGGGGCCCTTTCACCTCCCCATTCCCCGAAAGCACAACGCCTTCTCTCAGAGGCGGAGGAAGACGCGCACACACTGCCGGATTGGGCCTCCACTCCAGGGACCGGCGGGTGCCGCCAGCACGTCCGGGGCGACAGCGGGCTTCGCGGTGTCAAGGTCGACACACGCCCGGGCCTGGCACCCGAAGGAGAAAGCTCAGCCCTGGATGCCGTGCAACACGGTGCTGCCGGGAAAACGTGCGCCCAGGGAAAGATGAGTGCGAAGAGAGAAGCGGGGAGGAGAGAGGCAGGGCGCGCTTCGTGAGGCACGAGCGCCCGGGCTGTGGGGCCGGCCTCTCCCGGGCCGGCGCCTCACGTCCTACACGGGGAAGCGGTTTGCTGACGCGCCGGGGGTTGGACCCCCTGAGGTCAAGCCCCCCGACCTCCCGGTGCGAAACAGGGCTGGGTGGAATGCCAACCCCGTCCACGTCCACACACAGGTCGCTCCACGGAGAAGGATGCCTTCGCAACGCTTAGCCCGGAAACCTCGAGTGAGCACCCCAGCCTTACCTCCGAGAAGCAAGCCTGAAGCCGAGCTCCCTTCCGCAAGCAGGCCTCTTTCGCCCAGAGAGAAAGCTTGGCCGCGGCGGGGGTGGCGGCAGCCTCAGGGAGGCTGCGTGCCGGGCCTCAGATCGGGGGCCGTCCTAGAAGGAGGCCCCCGACCTGGGCCTCAGCGAAGCCCTTCGCAAGGGCATCGGGAGCGGCTCCTGCCATGACCGTGACGCGGGACCCACAGCAGAGCAAACACACTCGTTGTGAGGGCACGGGAGGCCTTCTGACAGCAGCCCCGCTTCCCTCAGCCGGGCCCCCGCCCTCAGTCGAACCCACCGGAGCCTGCGTTCGGAGTGCACCGAGCTCAACACCCGGCTCTCGGCGAGGTCGTGACGGCGACGCCAGCCTGCCGGCCAAACTCTCTGGGGGCGCCCTGAGCTGGGAGGCTCGCCCGAAACGGACGGGGGAAGCGCCGAGGCCCTGCCACGGGATTGCTTGAGGACGACGCATTGGCCCAGCCAGCCCCACTCCGTCCCGGGAAGAGAGAAGCGGCTCTGGCACCTAGAAGCACGGAGCAAGGCACCCAACCCTCAGCTCTTGGAACGCGCTTCCCGGAGGGGGCCCTTTCACCTCCCCATTCCCCGAAAGCACAACGCCTTCTCTCAGAGGCGGAGGAAGATGCGCACACGCTGCCGGCTTCGGCCTCCAATCCAGGGACCGGCGGGTGCCGCCAGCACGTCCGGGGCAACAGCGGGCTTCGTGGTGTCAAGGTCGACACACGCCCGGGCCTGGCAACCGAAGGAGACAGCTCCGCCCTGGATGCCGTGCAACACGGTGCTGCCGGAAAACGTCCGCCCAGGGAAAGATGAGTGCGAAGAGAGAAGCGGGGAGGAGAGGGGCAGGGCGCGCTTCGTGAGGCACGAGCACGTGGGCTGTGGGGCCGGCCTCTCCCGGGCCGGCGCCTCACGTCCTACACGGGGAAGCGGTTTGCTGACGCGCCGGGGGTTGGACCCCCTGAGGTCAAGCCCCCCGACCTCCCTGTGCGAAACAAGGCAGGGTGGAATGCCATACCCTTCCACGTCCACACACACGTTGCTCCACGGAGAAGGATGCCTTCTCAACGGTTAGCCCGGATACCTCGAGTGAGCACCACAGCCTTACCTCCGAGAAGCAAGCCTGAAGCCGAGCTCCCTTCCGCAAGCAGGCCTCTTTCGCCCAGAGAGAAAGCTTGGCCGCGGCGGGGGTGGCGGCAGCCTCAGGGAGGCTGCGTGCCGGGCCTCAGATCGGGCGCCGTCCTAGAAGGAGGCCCCCGACCTGGGCCTCAGCGAAGCCCTTCGCAAGGGCGTCGGGAGCGGCTTCTGCCACGACCGTGACACGGGACCCACAGCAGAGCAAACACACTCGTTGTGAGGGCACGGGAGGCCTTCTGACAGCAGCCCCGCTTCCCTCAGCAGGGGGCCCGCCCTCAGTCGAACCCACCGGAGCCTGCGTTCGGAGTGCACCGAGCTGAAGACCCGGCTCTCGGCGAGGTCGTGACGGCGACGCCGGCCTGCAGGCCAAACTCTCTGGGGGCGCCCTGAGCTGGGAGGCTCGCCCGAAACGGACGGGGGAAGCGCCGAGCCCCTGCCACGGGTTTGCTTCAGGACGACGCATTGGCCCAGCCAGCCCCACTCCGTCCCGGGAAGAGAGAAGCCGCTCTGGCACCTAGAAGCACAGAGCAAGGCACCCAAACCTCAGCTCCTGGAACGCGCTTCCCGGAGGGGGCCCTTTCACCTCCCCATTCCCCGAAAGCACAACGCCTTCTCTCAGAGGCGGAGGAAGACGCGCACACGCTGCCGGCTTGGGCCTCCACTCCAGGGACCGGCGGGTGCCGCCAGCACGTCCGGGGCGACAGCGGGCTTCGCGGTGTCAAGGTCGACACACGCCCGGGCCTGGCAACCGAAGGAGACAGCTCCGCCCTGGATGCCGTGCAACACGGTGCTGCCGGGAAAACGTGCGCCCAGGGAAAGATGAGTGCAAAGAGAGAAGCGGGGAGGAGAGAGGCAGGGCGCGCTTCGTGAGGCATGAGCGCCCGGGCTCTGTGGCCGGCCTCTCCCGGGCCGGCGCCTCACGTCCTACACGGGGAAGCGGTTTGCTGATGCGCCGGGGGTTGGACCCCCTGCGGTCAAGCCCCCCGACCTCCCTGTGCGAAACAGGGCAGGGTGGAATGCCATCCCCATCCACGTCCACACACACGTCGCTCCACGGAGAAGGATGCCTTCTCAACGCTTAGCCCGGAAACCTCGAGTGAGCACCACAGCCTTACCTCCGAGAAGCAAGCCTGAAGACGAGCTCCCTTCCGCGAGCAAGCCTCTTTCGCCCAGAGAGAAAGTTTGGCCGGGGCGGGGGTGGCGGAAGCCTCAGGGAGGCTGCGTGCCGGGCCTCAGGTCGGGGGCTGTCCTAGAAGGAGGCCCCCGACCTGGGCCTCAGCGAAGCCCTTCGCAAGGGCGTCGGGAGCGGCTCCTGCCACGACTGTGACGCGGGACCCACAGCAGAGCAAACACACTCCTTGTGAGGGCACGGGAGTCCTTCTCACAGCAGCCCCGCTTCCCTCAGCCGGGCGCCCGCCCTCAGTCGAACCCACCGGAGCCTGCGTTCGGAGTGCACCGAGCTCAACACCCGGCCCTCGGCGAGGTCGTGACGGCGACGCCGGCCTGCCGGCCAAACTCTCTGGGGGCGCCCTGAGCTGGGAGGCTCGCCCGAAACGGACGGGGGAAGCGCCGAGGCCCTGCCACGGAATTGCTTCAGGACGACGCATTGGCCCAGCCAGCCCCACTCCGTCCCGGGAAGAGAGAAGCGGCTCTGGCACCTAGAAGCACGGAGCAAGGCACCCAACCCTCAGCTCTTGGAACGCGCTTCCCGGAGGGGGCCCTTTCACCTCCCAATTCCCCGAAAGCACAACGCCTTCTCTCAGAGGCGGAGGAAGATGCGCACACGCTGCCGGCTTCGGCCTCCAATCCAGGGACCGGCGGGTGCCGCCAGCACGTACGGGGCAACAGCGGGCTTCGTGGTGTCAAGGTCGACACACGCCCGGGCCTGGCAAACGAAGGAGACAGCTCCGCCCTGGATTCCGTGCAACACGGTGCTGCCGGGAAAACGTCCGCCCAGGGAAAGATGAGTGCGAAGAGAGAAGCGGGGAGGAGAGAGAAAGGGCGCGCTTCGTGAGGCACGAGCTCGCGGGCTGTGGCCGGCCTCTCCCGGGCCGGCGCCTCACGTCCTACACGGGGAAGCGGTTTGCTGACGCGCCGGGGGTTGGACCCCCTGAGATCAAGCCCCCCGACCTCCCTGTGCGAAACAAGGCAGGGTGGAATGCCATCCCCTTCCAGTCCACACACACGTCGCTCCACGGAGAAGGATGCCTTCGCAACGCTTAGCCCGGAAACCTCGAGTGAGCACGACAGCCTTACCTCCGAGAAGCAAGACTGAAGCCGAGCTCCCTTCCGCAAGCAGGCCTCTTTCGCCCAGAGAGAAAGCTTGGCCGCGGCGGGGGTGGCGGAAGCCTCAGGGAGGCTGCGTGCCGGGCCTCAGGTCGGGGGCCGTCCTAGAAGGAGGCCCACGACCTGGACCTCAGCGAAGCCCTTCGCAAGGGCGTCGGGAGCGGCTCCTGCCACGACCGTGACGCGAAACCCACAGCAGAGCAAACACACTCGTTGTGAGGGCACGGGAGGCCTTCTGACAGCAGCCCCGCTTCCCTCAGCCGGGCGCCCTCCCTCAGTCGAACCCACCGGAGCCTGCGTTCGGAGTGCACCGCGCTGAACACCCGGCTCTCGGCGAGGTCGTGACGGCGACGCCGGCCTGCCGGCCAAACTCTCTGGGGGCGCCCTGAGCTGGGAGGCTCGCCCGAAACGGACGGGGGAAGCGCCGAGCCCCTGCCACGGGATTGCTTCAGGACGACGCATTGGGCCAGCCAGCCCCACTCCGTCCCGGGAAGAGAGAAGCGGCTCTGGCACCTAGAAGCACGGAGCAAGGCACCCAACCCTCAGCTCTTGGAACGCGCTTCCCGGAGGGGGCCCTTTCACCTCACCATACCCCGAAAGCACAACGCCTTCTCTCAGAGGCGGAGGAAGATGCGCACACGCTGCCGGCTTCGGCCTCCAATCCAGGGACCGTCGGGTGCCACCAGCACGTCCGGGGCAACAGCGGGCTTCGTGGTGTCAAGGTCGACACACGCCCGGGCCTGGCAACCGAAGGAGACAGCTCCGCCCTGGATTCCGTGCAACACGGTGCTGCCGGGAAAACGTCTGCCCAGGGAAAGATGAGTGCGAAGAGAGAAGCGGGGAGGAGAGAGGAAGGGCGCGCTTCGTGAGGCACGAGCTCGCAGACTGTGGCCGGCCTCTCCCGGGCCGGCGCCTCACGTCCTACACGGGGAAGCGGTTTGCTGTCGCGGCGGGGGTTGGACCCCCTGAGGTCAAGCCCCCCGACCTCCCTGTGCGAAACAGGGCAGAGTGGAATGCCATCCCCTTCCACGTCCACACACACGTCGCTCCACGGAGAAGGATGCCTTCTCAACGCTTAGCCCGGAAACCTCGAGTGAGCACCACAGCCTTACCTCTGAGAAGCAAGCCTGAAGCCGAGCTCCCTTCCGCGAGCAGGCCTCTTTCGCCAAGAGACAAAGCTTGGCCGTGGCGGGGGTGGCGGAAGCCTCAGGGAGGCTGCGTGCCGGGCCTCAGGTCGGGGGCCGTCCTAGAAGGAGGCCCCCGCCATGGGCCTCAGCGAAGCCCTTCGCAAGGGCGTCGGGAGCGGCTCCTGCCACGACCGTGACGCGGGACCCACAGCCGAGCAAATACACTCGTTGTGAGGGCACGGGAGGCCTTCTGACAGCAGCCCCGCTTCCCTCAGCCGGGCGCCCGCCCTCAGTCGAACCCACCGGAGCCTGCGTTCGGAGTGCACCGAGCTGAAGACCCGGCTCTCGGCGGGGTCGTGACGGCGACGCCGGCCTGCAGGCCAAACTCTCTGGGGGCGCCTTGAGCTGGGAGGCTCGCCCGAAACGGACGGGGGAAGCGCCGAGCCCCCGCCACGGGATTGCTTCAGGACGACGCATTGGCCCAGCCAGCCCCACTCCGTCCCGGGAAGAGAGAAGCGGCTCTGGCACCTAGAAGCACGGAGCAAGGCACCCAACCCTCAGCTCCTGGAACGCGCTTCCCGGAGGGGGCCCTTTCACCTCCCCATTCCCCGAAAGCACAACGCCTTCTCTCAGAGGCGGAGGAAGACGCGCACACACTGCCGGATTGGGCCTCCACTCCAGGGACCGGCGGGTGCCGCCAGCACGTCCGGGGCGACAGCGGGCTTCGCGGTGTCAAGGTCGACACACGCCCGGGCCTGGCACCCGAAGGAGAAAGCTCAGCCCTGGATGCCGTGCAACACGGTGCTGCCGGGAAAACGTCCGCCCAGGGAAAGATGAGTGCGAAGAGAGAAGCGGGGAGGAGAGAGGCAGGGCGCGCTTCGTGAGGCACGAGCGCCCGGGCTGTGGGGCCGGCCTCTCCCGGGCCGGCGCCTCACGTCCTACACGGGGAAGCGGTTTGCTGACGCGCCGGGGGTTGGACCCCCTGAGGTCAAGCCCCCCGACCTCCCTGTGCGAAACAGGGCTGGGTGGAATGCCAACCCCGTCCACGTCCACACACACGTCGCTCCACGGAGAAGGATGCCTTCTCAACGCTTAGCCCGGAAAACTCGAGTGAGCACCACAGCCTTACCTCCGAGAAGCAAGCCTGAAGCCGAGCTCCCTTCCGCGAGCAGGCCTCTTTCGCCTAGAGAGAAAGCTTGGCCGCGGCGGGGGTGGCGGCAGCCTCAGGGAGGCTGCGTGCCAGGCCTCAGGTCGGGGGCCGTCCTAGAAGGAGGCCCCCGACCTGGGCCTCAGCGAAGCCCTTCGCAAGGGCGTCGGGAGCAGCTCCTGCCACGACCGTGACGCGGGACCCACAGCAAAGCAAACACACTCGTTGTGAGGGCACGGGAGGCCTTCTGACAGCAGCCCCGCTTCCCTCAGCAGGGGGCCCGCCCTCAGTCGAACCCACCGGAGCCTGCGTTCGGAGTGCACCGAGCTGAACACCCGGCTCTCGGCGAGGTCGTGACGGCGACGCGGGCCTGCAGGCCAAACTCTCTGGCGGCGCCCTGAGCTGGGAGGCTCGCCCGAAACGGACGGGGGAAGCGCCGAGCCCCCGCCACGGGATTGCTTCAGGACGACGCATTGGCCCAGCCAGCCCCACTCCGTCCCGGGAAGAGAGAAGCGGCTCTGGCACCTAGAAGCACGGAGCAAGGCACCCAACCCTCAGCTCCTGGATCGCGCTTCCCGGAGGGGGCCCTTTCACCTCCCCATTCCCCGAAAGCACAACGCCTTCTCTCAGAGGCGGAGGAAGACGCGCACACACTGCCGGATTGGGCCTCCACTCCAGGGACCGGCGGGTGCCGCCAGCACGTCCGGGGCGACAGCGGGCTTCGCGGTGTCAAGGTCGACACACGCCCGGGCCTGGCACCCGAAGGAGAAAGCTCAGCCCTGGATGCCGTGCAACACGGTGCTGCCGGGAAAACGTGCGCCCAGGGAAAGATGAGTGCGAAGAGAGAAGCGGGGAGGAGAGAGGCAGGGCGCGCTTCGTGAGGCACGAGCGCCCGGGCTGTGGGGCCGGCCTCTCCCGGGCCGGCGCCTCACGTCCTACACGGGGAAGCGGTTTGCTGACGCGCCGGGGGTTGGACCCCCTGAGGTCAAGCCCCCCGACCTCCCGGTGCGAAACAGGGCTGGGTGGAATGCCAACCCCGTCCACGTCCACACACAGGTCGCTCCACGGAGAAGGATGCCTTCGCAACGCTTAGCCCGGAAACCTCGAGTGAGCACCCCAGCCTTACCTCCGAGAAGCAAGCCTGAAGCCGAGCTCCCTTCCGCAAGCAGGCCTCTTTCGCCCAGAGAGAAAGCTTGGCCGCGGCGGGGGTGGCGGCAGCCTCAGGGAGGCTGCGTGCCGGGCCTCAGATCGGGGGCCGTCCTAGAAGGAGGCCCCCGACCTGGGCCTCAGCGAAGCCCTTCGCAAGGGCATCGGGAGCGGCTCCTGCCATGACCGTGACGCGGGACCCACAGCAGAGCAAACACACTCGTTGTGAGGGCACGGAAGGCCTTCTGACAGCAGCCCCGCTTCCCTCAGCCGGGCGCCCGCCCTCAGTCGAACCCACCGGCGCCTGCGTTCGGAGTGCACTGAGCTCAACACACGGCTCTCGGCGAGGTCGTGACGGCGACGCCGGCCTGCCGGCCAAACTCTCTGGGGGCGCCCTGAGCTGGGAGGCTCGCCCGAAACGGACGGGGGAAGCGCCGAGCCCCTGCCACGGGATTGCTTCAGGACGACGCATTGGCCCAGCCAGCCAAACTCCGTCCCGGGAAGAGAGAAGCGGCTCTGGCACCTAGAAGCACGGAGCAAGGCACCCAACCCTCAGCTCCTGGAACGCGCTCCCCGGAGGGGGCCCTTTCACCTCCCCATTCCCCGAAAGCACAACGCCTTCTCTCAGAGGCGGAGGAAGACGCGCACACGCTGCCGGCTTGGGCCTCCACTCCAGGGACCGGCGGGTGCCGCCAGCACGTCCGGGGCGACAGCGGGCTTCGCGGTGTCAAGGTCGACACACGCCCGGGCCTGGCAACCGAAGGAGACAGCTCCGCCCTGGATTCCGTGCAACACGGTGCTGCCGGGAAAACGTGCGCCCAGGGAAAGATGAGTGCAAAGAGAGAAGCGGGGAGGAGAGAGGCAGGGCGCGCTTCGTGAGGCATGAGCGCCCGGGCTCTGTGGCCGGCCTCTCCCGGGCCGGCGCCTCACGTCCTACACGGGGAAGCGGTTTGCTGATGCGCCGGGGGTTGGACCCCCTGCGGTCAAGCCCCCCGACCTCCCTGTGCGAAACAGGGCAGGGTGGAATGCCATCCCCATCCACGTCCACACACACGTCGCTCCACGGAGAAGGATGCCTTCTCAACGCTTAGCCCGGAAACCTCGAGTGAGCACCACAGCCTTACCTCCGAGAAGCAAGCCTGAAGACGAGCTCCCTTCCGCGAGCAAGCCTCTTTCGCCCAGAGAGAAAGTTTGGCCGGGGCGGGGGTGGCGGAAGCCTCAGGAAGGCTGCGTGCCGGGCCTCAGGTCGGGGGCTGTCCTAGAAGGAGGCCCCCGACCTGGGCCTCAGCGAAGCCCTTCGCAAGGGCGTCGGGAGCGGCTCCTGCCACGACTGTGACGCGGGACCCACAGCAGAGCAAACACACTCGTTGTGAGGGCACGGGAGGCCTTCTGACAGCAGCCCCACTTCCCTCAGCCGGGCGCCCGCCCTCAGTCGAACCCACCGGAGCCTGCGTTCGGAGTGCACCGAGCTGAAGACACGGCTCTCGGCGAGGTCGTGACGGCGACGCGGGCCTGCAGGCCAAACTCTCTGGCGGCGCCCTGAGCTGGGAGGCTCGCCCGAAACGGACGGGGGAAGCGCCGAGCCCCCGCCACGGGATTGCTTCAGGACGACGCATTGGCCCAGCCAGCCCCACTCCGTCCCGGGAAGAGAGAAGCGGCTCTGGCACCTAGAAGCACGGAGCAAGGCACCCAACCCTCAGCTCCTGGATCGCGCTTCCCGGAGGGGGCCCTTTCACCTCCCCATTCCCCGAAAGCACAACGCCTTCTCTCAGAGGCGGAGGAAGACGCGCACACACTGCCGGATTGGGCCTCCACTCCAGGGACCGGCGGGTGCCGCCAGCACGTCCGGGGCGACAGCGGGCTTCGCGGTGTCAAGGTCGACACACGCCCGGGCCTGGCACCCGAAGGAGAAAGCTCAGCCCTGGATGCCGTGCAACACGGTGCTGCCGGGAAAACGTGCGCCCAGGGAAAGATGAGTGCGAAGAGAGAAGCGGGGAGGAGAGAGGCAGGGCGCGCTTCGTGAGGCACGAGCGCCCGGGCTGTGGGGCCGGCCTCTCCCGGGCCGGCGCCTCACGTCCTACACGGGGAAGCGGTTTGCTGACGCGCCGGGGGTTGGACCCCCTGAGGTCAAGCCCCCCGACCTCCCGGTGCGAAACAGGGCTGGGTGGAATGCCAACCCCGTCCACGTCCACACACAGGTCGCTCCACGGAGAAGGATGCCTTCGCAACGCTTAGCCCGGAAACCTCGAGTGAGCACCCCAGCCTTACCTCCGAGAAGCAAGCCTGAAGCCGAGCTCCCTTCCGCAAGCAGGCCTCTTTCGCCCAGAGAGAAAGCTTGGCCGCGGCGGGGGTGGCGGCAGCCTCAGGGAGGCTGCGTGCCGGGCCTCAGATCGGGGGCCGTCCTAGAAGGAGGCCCCCGACCTGGGCCTCAGCGAAGCCCTTCGCAAGGGCATCGGGAGCGGCTCCTGCCATGACCGTGACGCGGGACCCACAGCAGAGCAAACACACTCGTTGTGAGGGCACGGGAGGCCTTCTGACAGCAGCCCCGCTTCCCTCAGCCGGGCGCCCGCCCTCAGTCGAACCCACCGGCGCCTGCGTTCGGAGTGCACTGAGCTCAACACACGGCTCTCGGCGAGGTCGTGACGGCGACGCCGGCCTGCCGGCCAAACTCTCTGGGGGCGCCCTGAGCTGGGAGGCTCGCCCGAAACGGACGGGGGAAGCGCCGAGCCCCTGCCACGGGATTGCTTCAGGACGACGCATTGGCCCAGCCAGCCAAACTCCGTCCCGGGAAGAGAGAAGCGGCTCTGGCACCTAGAAGCACGGAGCAAGGCACCCAACCCTCAGCTCCTGGAACGCGCTCCCCGGAGGGGGCCCTTTCACCTCCCCATTCCCCGAAAGCACAACGCCTTCTCTCAGAGGCGGAGGAAGACGCGCACACGCTGCCGGCTTGGGCCTCCACTCCAGGGACCGGCGGGTGCCGCCAGCACGTCCGGGGCGACAGCGGGCTTCGCGGTGTCAAGGTTGACACACGCCCGGGCCTGGCACCCGAAGGAGACAGCTCCGCCCTGGATGCCGAGCAACACGGTGCTGCCGGGAAAACGTCCGCCCAGGGAAAGATGAGTGCGAAGAGAGAAGCGGGGAGGAGAGAGGCAGGGCGCGCTTCGTGAGGCACGAGCACGTGGGCTGTGGGGCCGGCCTCTCCCGGGCCGGCGCCTCACCTCCTACACGGGGAAGCGGTTTGCTGACGCGCCGGGGGTTGGACCCCCTGAGGTCAAGCCCCCCGACCTCCCTGTGCGAAACAAGGCAGGGTGGAATGCCATACCCTTCCACGTCCACACACACGTCGCTCCACGGAGAAGGATGCCTTCTCAACGGTTAGCCCGGATACCTCGAGTGAGCACCACAGCCTTACCTCCGAGAAGCAAGCCTGAAGCCGAGCTCCCTTCCGCAAGCAGGCCTCTTTCGCCCAGAGAGAAAGCTTGGCCGCGGCGGGGGTGGCGGCAGCCTCAGGGAGGCTGCGTGCCGGGCCTCAGATCGGGCGCCGTCCTAGAAGGAGGCCCCCGACCTGGGCCGCAGCGAAGCCCTTCGCAAGGGCGTCGGGAGCGGCTTCTGCCACGACCGTGACACGGGACCCACAGCAGAGCAAACACACTCGTTGTGAGGGCACGGGAGGCCTTCTGACAGCAGCCCCGCTTCCCTCAGCCGGGCGCCCGCCCTCAGTCGAACCCACCGGAGCCTGCGTTCGGAGTGCACCGAGCTGAAGTCCCGGCTCTCGGCGAGGTCGTGACGGCGACGCCGGCCTGCAGGCCAAACTCTCTGGGGGCGCCCTGAGCTGGGAGGCTCGCCCGAAACGGACGGGGGAAGCGCCGAGCCCCTGCCACGGGATTGCTTCAGGACGACGCATTGGCCCAGCCAGCCCCACTCCGTCCCGGGAAGAGAGAAGCGGCTCTGGCACCTAGAAGCACGGAGCAAGGCACCCAACCCTCAGCTCCTGGTACGCGCTTCCCGGAGGGGGCCCTTTCACCTCCCCATTCCCCGAAAGCACAACGCCTTCTCTCAGAGGCAGAGGAAGACGCGCACACGCTGCCGGCTTGGGCCTCCACTCCAGGGACCGGCGGGTGCCGCCAGCACGTCCGGGGCGACAGCGGGCTTCGCGGTGTCAAGGTCGACACACGCCCGGGCCTGGCAACCGAAGGAGACAGCTCCGCCCTGGATTCCGTGCAACACGGTGCTGCCGGGAAAACGTCCGCCCAGGGAAAGATGAGTGCGAAGAGAGAAGCGGGGAGGAGAGAGGAAGGGCGCGCTTCGTGAGGCACGAGCTCGCGGGCTGTGGGGCCGGCCTCTCCCGGGCCGGCGCCTCACGTCCTACACGGGAATGCGGTTTGCTGACGCGCCGGGGGTTGGACCCCCTGAGGTCAAGCCCCCCGACCTCCCTGTGCGAAACAAGGCAGGGTGGAATGCCATCCCCGTCCACGTCCACACGCACGTCGCTCCACGGAGAAGGATGCCTTCTCAACGCTTAGCCTGGAAACCTCGAGTGAGCACCACAGCCTTACCTCCGAGAAGCAAGCCTGAAGCCGAGCTCCCTTCTGCGAGCAGGCCTCTTTCGCCAAGAGAGAAAGCTTGGCCGCGGCGGGGGTGGCGGAAGCCTCAGGGAGGCTGCGTGCCGGGCCTCAGGTCGGGGGCCTTCCTAGAAGGATGCCCCCGACCTGGGCCTCAGCGAAGCCCTTCGCAAGTTCGTCGGGAGCGGCTCGTGCCACGACCGTGACGCGGGACCCACCGCAGAGCAAACACACTCATTGTGAGGGCACGGGAAGCCTTCTGACAGCAGCCCCGCTTCCCTCTGCCGGGAGCCCGCCCTCAGTCGAACCCACCGGAGCCTGCGTTCGGAGTGCACCGAGCTGAAGACCCGGCTCTCGGCGAGGTCGTGACGGCGACGCCGGCCTGCCGGCCAAACTCTCTGGGGGCGCCCTGAGCTGGGAGGCTCGCCCGAAACGGACGGGGGAAGCGCCGAGCCCCTGCCACGGGTTTGCTTCAGGACGACGCATTGGCCCAGGCAGCCCCACTCCGTCCCGGGAAGAGAGAAGCGGCTCTGGCACCTAGAAGCACGGAGCAAGGCACCCAAACCTCAGCTCCTGGAACGCGCTTCCCAGAGGGGGCCCTTTCACCTCCCCATTCCCCGAAAGCAGAACGCCTTCTCTCAGAGGCGGAGGAAGACGCGCACACGCTGCCGGCTTGGGCCTCCACTCCAGGGACCGGCGGGTGCCGCCAGCACGTCTGGGGCGACAGCGGGCTTCGCGGTGTCAAGGTCGACACACGCCCGGGCCTGGCAACCGAAGGAGACAGCTCCGCCCTGGATTCCGTGCAACACGGTGCTGCCGGGAAAACGTCCGCCCAGGGAAAGATGAGTGCGAAGAGAGAAGCGGGGAGGAGAGAGGAAGGGCGCGCTTCGTGAGGCACGAGCTCGCGGGCTGTGGGGCCGGCCTCTCCCGGGCCGGCGCCTCACGTCCGACACGGGGAAGCGGTTTGCTGACGCGCCGGGGGTTGGACCCCCTGAGGTCAAGCCCCCCGACCTCCCTGTGCGAAACAGGGCAGGGTGGAATGCCATCCCCGTCCACGTCCACACACACGTCGCTCCACGGAGAAGGATGCCTTCTCAACGCTTAGCCCGGAAACCTCGAGTGAGCACCATAGCCTTACCCCCGAGAAGCAAGCCTGAAGCCGAGCTCCCTTCCGCGAGCAAGCCTCTTTCGCCCAGAGAGAAAGTTTGGCCGGGGCGGGGGTGGCGGAAGCCTCAGGGAGGCTGCGTGCCGGGCCTCAGGTCGGGGGCCTTCCTAGAAGGAGGCCCCCGACCTGGGCCTCAGCGAAGCCCTTCGCAAGGGCATCGGGAGCGGCTCCTGCCACGAACGTGACGCGGGACCCACAGCAGAGCAAACACACTCCTTGTGAGGGCACGGGAGGCCTTCTGACAGCATCCCCGCATCCCTCAGCCGGGCGCCCGCCCTCACTCGAACCCACCGGAGCCTGCGTTCGGAGTGCACCGAGCTCAACACCCGGCTCTCGGCGAGGTCGTGACGGCGACGCCGGCCTGCCGGCCAAACTCTCTGGGGGCGCCCTGAGCTGGGAGGCTCGCCCGAAACGGACGGGGAAAGCGCCGAGCCTCTGCCACGGGATTGCTTCAGGACGACGCATTGGCCCAGCCAGCCCCACTCCGTCCCGGGAAGAGAGAAGCGGCTCTGGCACCTAGAAGCACGGAGCAAGGCACCCAACCCTCAGCTCCTGGAACGCGCTTCCCGGAGGGGGCCCTTTCACCTCCCCATTCCCCGAAAGCACAACGCCTTCTCTCAGAGGCGGAGGAAGACGCGCACACGCTGCCGGCTTGGGCCTCCACTCCAGGGACCGGCGGGTGCCGCCAGCACGTCCGGGGCGACAGCGGGCTTCGCGGTGTCAAGCTCGACACACGCCCTGGCCTGGCAACTGAAGGAGACAGCTTCGCCCTGGATTCCGTGCAACACGGTGCTGCCGGGAAAAGGTCCGCCCAGGGAAAGATGAGTGCGAAGAGAGAAGCGGGGAGGAGAGAGGCAGGGCGCACTTCGTGAGGCACGAGCGCTCGGGCTGTGGGGCAGGCCTCTCCCGGGACGGCGCCTCACGTCCTACACGGGGATGCGGTTTGCTGACGCGCCGGGGGTTGGACCCCTGAGGTCAAGCCCCCCGACCTCCCTGTGCGAAACAAGGCAGGGTGGAATGCCATACCCTTCCACGTCCACACACACGTTGCTCCACGGAGAAGGATGCCTTCTCAACGGTTAGCCCGGATACCTCGAGTGAGCACCACAGCCTTACCTCCGAGAAGCAAGCCTGAAGCCGAGCTCCCTTCCGCAAGCAGGCCTCTTTCGCCCAGAGAGAAAGCTTGGCCGCGGCGGGGGTGGCGGCAGCCTCAGGGAGGCTGCGTGCCGGGCCTCAGATCGGGCGCCGTCCTAGAAGGAGGCCCCCGACCTGGGCCTCAGCGAAGCCCTTCGCAAGGGCGTCGGGAGCGGCTTCTGCCACGACCGTGACACGGGACCCACAGCAGAGCAAACACACTCGTTGTGAGGGCACGGGAGGCCTTCTGACAGCAGCCCCGCTTCCCTCAGCAGGGGGCCCGCCCTCAGTCGAACCCACCGGAGCCTGCGTTCGGAGTGCACCGAGCTGAAGACCCGGCTCTCGGCGAGGTCGTGACGGCGACGCCGGCCTGCAGGCCAAACTCTCTGGGGGCGCCCTGAGCTGGGAGGCTCGCCCGAAACGGACGGGGGAAGCGCCGAGCCCCTGCCACGGGTTTGCTTCAGGACGACGCATTGGCCCAGCCAGCCCCACTCCGTCCCGGGAAGAGAGAAGCCGCTCTGGCACCTAGAAGCACAGAGCAAGGCACCCAAACCTCAGCTCCTGGAACGCGCTTCCCGGAGGGGGCCCTTTCACCTCCCCATTCCCCGAAAGCACAACGCCTTCTCTCAGAGGCGGAGGAAGACGCGCACACGCTGCCGGCTTGGGCCTCCACTGCAGGGACCGGCGTGTGCCGCCAGCACGTCCGGGGCGACAGCGGGCTTCGCGGTGTCAAGGTCGACACACGCCCGGGCCTGGCAACCGAAGGAGACAGCTCCGCCCTGGATGCCGTGCAACACGGTGCTGCCGGGAAAACGTGCGCCCAGGGAAAGATGAGTGCAAAGAGAGAAGCGGGGAGGAGAGAGGCAGGGCGCGCTTCGTGAGGCATGAGCGCCCGGGCTCTGTGGCCGGCCTCTCCCGGGCCGGCGCCTCACGTCCTACACGGGGAAGCGGTTTGCTGATGCGCCGGGGGTTGGACCCCCTGCGGTCAAGCCCCCCGACCTCCCTGTGCGAAACAGGGCAGGGTGGAATGCCATCCCCATCCACGTCCACACACACGTCGCTCCACGGAGAAGGATGCCTTCTCAACGCTTAGCCCGGAAACCTCGAGTGAGCACCACAGCCTTACCTCCGAGAAGCAAGCCTGAAGACGAGCTCCCTTCCGCGAGCAAGCCTCTTTCGCCCAGAGAGAAAGTTTGGCCGGGGCGGGGGTGGCGGAAGCCTCAGGGAGGCTGCGTGCCGGGCCTCAGGTCGGGGGCTGTCCTAGAAGGAGGCCCCCGACCTGGGCCTCAGCGAAGCCCTTCGCAAGGGCGTCGGGAGCGGCTCCTGCCACGACTGTGACGCGGGACCCACAGCAGAGCAAACACACTCCTTGTGAGGGCACGGGAGTCCTTCTGACAGCAGCCCCGCTTCCCTCAGCCGGGCGCCCGCCCTCAGTCGAACCCACCGGAGCCTGCGTTCGGAGTGCACCGAGCTCAACACCCGGCTCTCGGCGAGGTCGTGACGGCGACGCCGGCCTGCCGGCCAAACTCTCTGGGGGCGCCCTGAGCTGGGAGGCTCGCCCGAAACGGACGGGGGAAGCGCCGAGGCCCTGCCACGGAATTGCTTCAGGACGACGCATTGGCCCAGCCAGCCCCACTCCGTCCCGGGAAGAGAGAAGCGGCTCTGGCACCTAGAAGCACGGAGCAAGGCACCCAACCCTCAGCTCTTGGAACGCGCTTCCCGGAGGGGGCCCTTTCACCTCCCAATTCCCCGAAAGCACAACGCCTTCTCTCAGAGGCGGAGGAAGATGCGCACACGCTGCCGGCTTCGGCCTCCAATCCAGGGACCGGCGGGTGCCGCCAGCACGTACGGGGCAACAGCGGGCTTCGTGGTGTCAAGGTCGACACACGCCCGGGCCTGGCAAACGAAGGAGACAGCTCCGCCCTGGATTCCGTGCAACACGGTGCTGCCGGGAAAACGTCCGCCCAGGGAAAGATGAGTGCGAAGAGAGAAGCGGGGAGGAGAGAGAAAGGGCGCGCTTCGTGAGGCACGAGCTCGCGGGCTGTGGCCGGCCTCTCCCGGGCCGGCGCCTCACGTCCTACACGGGGAAGCGGTTTGCTGACGCGCCGGGGGTTGGACCCCCTGAGATCAAGCCCCCCGACCTCCCTGTGCGAAACAAGGCAGGGTGGAATGCCATCCCCTTCCAGTCCACACACACGTCGCTCCACGGAGAAGGATGCCTTCGCAACGCTTAGCCCGGAAACCTCGAGTGAGCACGACAGCCTTACCTCCGAGAAGCAAGACTGAAGCCGAGCTCCCTTCCGCAAGCAGGCCTCTTTCGCCCAGAGAGAAAGCTTGGCCGCGGCGGGGGTGGCGGAAGCCTCAGGGAGGCTGCGTGCCGGGCCTCAGGTCGGGGGCCGTCCTAGAAGGAGGCCCACGACCTGGACCTCAGCGAAGCCCTTCGCAAGGGCGTCGGGAGCGGCTCCTGCCACGACCGTGACGCGAAACCCACAGCAGAGCAAACACACTCGTTGTGAGGGCACGGGAGGCCTTCTGACAGCAGCCCCGCTTCCCTCAGCCGGGCGCCCTCCCTCAGTCGAACCCACCGGAGCCTGCGTTCGGAGTGCACCGCGCTGAACACCCGGCTCTCGGCGAGGTCGTGACGGCGACGCCGGCCTGCCGGCCAAACTCTCTGGGGGCGCCCTGAGCTGGGAGGCTCGCCCGAAACGGACGGGGGAAGCGCCGAGCCCCTGCCACGGGATTGCTTCAGGACGACGCATTGGGCCAGCCAGCCCCACTCCGTCCCGGGAAGAGAGAAGCGGCTCTGGCACCTAGAAGCACGGAGCAAGGCACCCAACCCTCAGCTCTTGGAACGCGGTTCCCGGAGGGGGCCCTTTCACCTCACCATACCCCGAAAGCACAACGCCTTCTCTCAGAGGCGGAGGAAGATGCGCACACGCTGCCGGCTTCGGCCTCCAATCCAGGGACCGTCGGGTGCCACCAGCACGTCCGGGGCAACAGCGGGCTTCGTGGTGTCAAGGTCGACACACGCCCGGGCCTGGCAACCGAAGGAGACAGCTCCGCCCTGGATTCCGTGCAACACGGTGCTGCCGGGAAAACGTCTGCCCAGGGAAAGATGAGTGCGAAGAGAGAAGCGGGGAGGAGAGAGGAAGGGCGCGCTTCGTGAGGCACGAGCTCGCAGACTGTGGCCGGCCTCTCCCGGGCCGGCGCCTCACGTCCTACACGGGGAAGCGGTTTGCTGTCGCGGCGGGGGTTGGACCCCCTGAGGTCAAGCCCCCCGACCTCCCTGTGCGAAACAGGGCAGAGTGGAATGCCATCCCCTTCCACGTCCACACACACGTCGCTCCACGGAGAAGGATGCCTTCTCAACGCTTAGCCCGGAAACCTCGAGTGAGCACCACAGCCTTACCTCTGAGAAGCAAGCCTGAAGCCGAGCTCCCTTCCGCGAGCAGGCCTCTATCGCCAAGAGACAAAGCTTGGCCGTGGCGGGGGTGGCGGAAGCCTCAGGGAGGCTGCGTGCCGGGCCTCAGGTCGGGGGCCGTCCTAGAAGGAGGCCCCCGCCATGGGCCTCAGCGAAGCCCTTCGCAAGGGCGTCGGGAGCGGCTCCTGCCACGACCGTGACGCGGGACCCACAGCCGAGCAAATACACTCGTTGTGAGGGCACGGGAGGCCTTCTGACAGCAGCCCCGCTTCCCTCAGCCGGGCGCCCGCCCTCAGTCGAACCCACCGGAGCCTGCGTTCGGAGTGCACCGAGCTGAAGACCCGGCTCTCGGCGGGGTCGTGACGGCGACGCCGGCCTGCAGGCCAAACTCTCTGGGGGCGCCCTGAGCTGGGAGGCTCGCCCGAAACGGACGGGGGAAGCGCCGAGCCCCCGCCACGGGATTGCTTCAGGACGACGCATTGGCCCAGCCAGCCCCACTCCGTCCCGGGAAGAGAGAAGCGGCTCTGGCACCTAGAAGCACGGAGCAAGGCACCCAACCCTCAGCTCCTGGAACGCGCTTCCCGGAGGGGGCCCTTTCACCTCCCCATTCCCCGAAAGCACAACGCCTTCTCTCAGAGGCGGAGGAAGACGCGCACACACTGCCGGATTGGGCCTCCACTCCAGGGACCGGCGGGTGCCGCCAGCACGTCCGGGGCGACAGCGGGCTTCGCGGTGTCAAGGTCGACACACGCCCGGGCCTGGCACCCGAAGGAGAAAGCTCAGCCCTGGATGCCGTGCAACACGGTGCTGCCGGGAAAACGTCCGCCCAGGGAAAGATGAGTGCGAAGAGAGAAGCGGGGAGGAGAGAGGCAGGGCGCGCTTCGTGAGGCACGAGCGCCCGGGCTGTGGGGCCGGCCTCTCCCGGGCCGGCGCCTCACGTCCTACACGGGGAAGCGGTTTGCTGACGCGCCGGGGGTTGGACCCCCTGAGGTCAAGCCCCCCGACCTCCCTGTGCGAAACAGGGCTGGGTGGAATGCCAACCCCGTCCACGTCCACACACACGTCGCTCCACGGAGAAGGATGCCTTCTCAACGCTTAGCCCGGAAAACTCGAGTGAGCACCACAGCCTTACCTCCGAGAAGCAAGCCTGAAGCCGAGCTCCCTTCCGCGAGCAGGCCTCTTTCGCCTAGAGAGAAAGCTTGGCCGCGGCGGGGGTGGCGGCAGCCTCAGGGAGGCTGCGTGCCAGGCCTCAGGTCGGGGGCCGTCCTAGAAGGAGGCCCCCGACCTGGGCCTCAGCGAAGCCCTTCGCAAGGGCGTCGGGAGCAGCTCCTGCCACGACCGTGACGCGGGACCCACAGCAAAGCAAACACACTCGTTGTGAGGGCACGGGAGGCCTTCTGACAGCAGCCCCGCTTCCCTCAGCAGGGGGCCCGCCCTCAGTCGAACCCACCGGAGCCTGCGTTCGGAGTGCACCGAGCTGAACACCCGGCTCTCGGCGAGGTCGTGACGGCGACGCCGGCCTGCAGGCCAAACTCTCTGGGGGCGCCCTGAGCTGGGAGGCTCGCCCGAAACGGACGGGGGAAGCGCCGAGCCCCTGCCACGGGTTTGCTTCAGGACGACGCATTGGCCCAGCCAGCCCCACTCCGTCCCGGGAAGAGAGAAGCCGCTCTGGCACCTAGAAGCACAGAGCAAGGCACCCAAACCTCAGCTCCTGGAACGCGCTTCCCGGAGGGGGCCCTTTCACCTCCCCATTCCCCGAAAGCACAACGCCTTCTCTCAGAGGCGGAGGAAGACGCGCACACGCTGCCGGCTTGGGCCTCCACTCCAGGGACCGGCGGGTGCCGCCAGCACGTCCGGGGCGACAGCGGGCTTCGCGGTGTCAAGGTCGACACACGCCCGGGCCTGGCAACCGAAGGAGACAGCTCCGCCCTGGATGCCGTGCAACACGGTGCTGCCGGGAAAACGTGCGCCCAGGGAAAGATGAGTGCAAAGAGAGAAGCGGGGAGGAGAGAGGCAGGGCGCGCTTCGTGAGGCATGAGCGCCCGGGCTCTGTGGCCGGCCTCTCCCGGGCCGGCGCCTCACGTCCTACACGGGGAAGCGGTTTGCTGATGCGCCGGGGTTGGACCCCCTGCGGTCAAGCCCCCCGACCTCCCTGTGCGAAACAGGGCAGGGTGGAATGCCATCCCCATCCACGTCCACACACACGTCGCTCCACGGAGAAGGATGCCTTCTCAACGCTTAGCCCGGAAACCTCGAGTGAGCACCACAGCCTTACCTCCGAGAAGCAAGCCTGAAGACGAGCTCCCTTCCGCGAGCAAGCCTCTTTCGCCCAGAGAGAAAGTTTGGCCGGGGCGGGGGTGGCGGAAGCCTCAGGAAGGCTGCGTGCCGGGCCTCAGGTCGGGGGCTGTCCTAGAAGGAGGCCCCCGACCTGGGCCTCAGCGAAGCCCTTCGCAAGGGCGTCGGGAGCGGCTCCTGCCACGACTGTGACGCGGGACCCACAGCAGAGCAAACACACTCGTTGTGAGGGCACGGGAGGCCTTCTGACAGCAGCCCCACTTCCCTCAGCCGGGCGCCCGCCCTCAGTCGAACCCACCGGAGCCTGCGTTCGGAGTGCACCGAGCTGAAGACACGGCTCTCGGCGAGGTCGTGACGGCGACGCGGGCCTGCAGGCCAAACTCTCTGGCGGCGCCCTGAGCTGGGAGGCTCGCCCGAAACGGACGGGGGAAGCGCCGAGCCCCCGCCACGGGATTGCTTCAGGACGACGCATTGGCCCAGCCAGCCCCACTCCGTCCCGGGAAGAGAGAAGCGGCTCTGGCACCTAGAAGCACGGAGCAAGGCACCCAACCCTCAGCTCCTGGATCGCGCTTCCCGGAGGGGGCCCTTTCACCTCCCCATTCCCCGAAAGCACAACGCCTTCTCTCAGAGGCGGAGGAAGACGCGCACACACTGCCGGATTGGGCCTCCACTCCAGGGACCGGCGGGTGCCGCCAGCACGTCCGGGGCGACAGCGGGCTTCGCGGTGTCAAGGTCGACACACGCCCGGGCCTGGCACCCGAAGGAGAAAGCTCAGCCCTGGATGCCGTGCAACACGGTGCTGCCGGGAAAACGTGCGCCCAGGGAAAGATGAGTGCGAAGAGAGAAGCGGGGAGGAGAGAGGCAGGGCGCGCTTCGTGAGGCACGAGCGCCCGGGCTGTGGGGCCGGCCTCTCCCGGGCCGGCGCCTCACGTCCTACACGGGGAAGCGGTTTGCTGACGCGCCGGGGGTTGGACCCCCTGAGGTCAAGCCCCCCGACCTCCCGGTGCGAAACAGGGCTGGGTGGAATGCCAACCCCGTCCACGTCCACACACAGGTCGCTCCACGGAGAAGGATGCCTTCGCAACGCTTAGCCCGGAAACCTCGAGTGAGCACCCCAGCCTTACCTCCGAGAAGCAAGCCTGAAGCCGAGCTCCCTTCCGCAAGCAGGCCTCTTTCGCCCAGAGAGAAAGCTTGGCCGCGGCGGGGGTGGCGGCAGCCTCAGGGAGGCTGCGTGCCGGGCCTCAGATCGGGGGCCGTCCTAGAAGGAGGCCCCCGACCTGGGCCTCAGCGAAGCCCTTCGCAAGGGCATCGGGAGCGGCTCCTGCCATGACCGTGACGCGGGACCCACAGCAGAGCAAACACACTCGTTGTGAGGGCACGGGAGGCCTTCTGACAGCAGCCCCGCTTCCCTCAGCCGGGCCCCCGCCCTCAGTCGAACCCACCGGAGCCTGCGTTCGGAGTGCACCGAGCTCAACACCCGGCTCTCGGCGAGGTCGTGACGGCGACGCCAGCCTGCCGGCCAAACTCTCTGGGGGCGCCCTGAGCTGGGAGGCTCGCCCGAAACGGACGGGGGAAGCGCCGAGGCCCTGCCACGGGATTGCTTGAGGACGACGCATTGGCCCAGCCAGCCCCACTCCGTCCCGGGAAGAGAGAAGCGGCTCTGGCACCTAGAAGCACGGAGCAAGGCACCCAACCCTCAGCTCTTGGAACGCGCTTCCCGGAGGGGGCCCTTTCACCTCCCCATTCCCCGAAAGCACAACGCCTTCTCTCAGAGGCGGAGGAAGATGCGCACACGCTGCCGGCTTCGGCCTCCAATCCAGGGACCGGCGGGTGCCGCCAGCACGTCCGGGGCGACAGCGGGCTTCGTGGTGTCAAGGTCGACACACGCCCGGCCTGGCAACCGAAGGAGACAGCTCCGCCCTGGATGCCGTGCAACACGGTGCTGCCGGAAAACGTCCGCCCAGGGAAAGATGAGTGCGAAGAGAGAAGCGGGGAGGAGAGGGGCAGGGCGCGCTTCGTGAGGCACGAGCACGTGGGCTGTGGGGCCGGCCTCTCCCGGGCCGGCGCCTCACGTCCTACACGGGGAAGCGGTTTGCTGACGCGCCGGGGGTTGGACCCCCTGAGGTCAAGCCCCCCGACCTCCCTGTGCGAAACAAGGCAGGGTGGAATGCCATACCCTTCCACGTCCACACACACGTTGCTCCACGGAGAAGGATGCCTTCTCAACGGTTAGCCCGGATACCTCGAGTGAGCACCACAGCCTTACCTCCGAGAAGCAAGCCTGAAGCCGAGCTCCCTTCCGCAAGCAGGCCTCTTTCGCCCAGAGAGAAAGCTTGGCCGCGGCGGGGGTGGCGGCAGCCTCAGGGAGGCTGCGTGCCGGGCCTCAGATCGGGCGCCGTCCTAGAAGGAGGCCCCCGACCTGGGCCTCAGCGAAGCCCTTCGCAAGGGCGTCGGGAGCGGCTTCTGCCACGACCGTGACACGGGACCCACAGCAGAGCAAACACACTCGTTGTGAGGGCACGGGAGGCCTTCTGACAGCAGCCCCGCTTCCCTCAGCAGGGGGCCCGCCCTCAGTCGAACCCACCGGAGCCTGCGTTCGGAGTGCACCGAGCTGAAGACCCGGCTCTCGGCGAGGTCGTGACGGCGACGCCGGCCTGCAGGCCAAACTCTCTGGGGGCGCCCTGAGCTGGGAGGCTCGCCCGAAACGGACGGGGGAAGCGCCGAGCCCCTGCCACGGGTTTGCTTCAGGACGACGCATTGGCCCAGCCAGCCCCACTCCGTCCCGGGAAGAGAGAAGCCGCTCTGGCACCTAGAAGCACAGAGCAAGGCACCCAAACCTCAGCTCCTGGAACGCGCTTCCCGGAGGGGGCCCTTTCACCTCCCCATTCCCCGAAAGCACAACGCCTTCTCTCAGAGGCGGAGGAAGACGCGCACACGCTGCCGGCTTGGGCCTCCACTCCAGGGACCGGCGGGTGCCGCCAGCACGTCCGGGGCGACAGCGGGCTTCGCGGTGTCAAGGTCGACACACGCCCGGGCCTGGCAACCGAAGGAGACAGCTCCGCCCTGGATGCCGTGCAACACGGTGCTGCCGGGAAAACGTGCGCCCAGGGAAAGATGAGTGCAAAGAGAGAAGCGGGGAGGAGAGAGGAAGGGCGCGCTTCGTGAGGCACGAGCTCGCGGGCTGTGGGGCCGGCCTCTCCCGGGCCGGCGCCTCACGTCCTACACGGGGAAGCGGTTTGCTGACGCGCCGGGGGTTGGACCCCCTGAGGTCAAGCCCCCCGACCTCCCTGTGCGAAACAGGGCAGGGTGGAATGCCATCCCCGTCCACGTCCACACACACGTCGCTCCACGGAGAAGGATGCCTTCTCAACGCTTAGCCCGGAAACCTCGAGTGAGCACCACAGCCTTACCTCCGAGAAGCAAGCCTGAAGACGAGCTCCCTTCCGCGAGCAAGCCTCTTTCGCCCAGAGAGAAAGTTTGGCCGGGGCGGGGGTGGCGGAAGCCTCAGGGAGGCTGCGTGCCGGGCCTCAGGTCGGGGGCTGTCCTAGAAGGAGGCCCCCGACCTGGGCCTCAGCGAAGCCCTTCGCAAGGGCGTCGGGAGCGGCTCCTGCCACGACTGTGACGCGGGACCCACAGCAGAGCAAACACACTCCTTGTGAGGGCACGGGAGTCCTTCTCACAGCAGCCCCGCTTCCCTCAGCCGGGCGCCCGCCCTCAGTCGAACCCACCGGAGCCTGCGTTCGGAGTGCACCGAGCTCAACACCCGGCCCTCGGCGAGGTCGTGACGGCGACGCCGGCCTGCCGGCCAAACTCTCTGGGGGCGCCCTGAGCTGGGAGGCTCGCCCGAAACGGACGGGGGAAGCGCCGAGGCCCTGCCACGGAATTGCTTCAGGACGACGCATTGGCCCAGCCAGCCCCACTCCGTCCCGGGAAGAGAGAAGCGGCTCTGGCACCTAGAAGCACGGAGCAAGGCACCCAACCCTCAGCTCTTGGAACGCGCTTCCCGGAGGGGGCCCTTTCACCTCCCAATTCCCCGAAAGCACAACGCCTTCTCTCAGAGGCGGAGGAAGATGCGCACACGCTGCCGGCTTCGGCCTCCAATCCAGGGACCGGCGGGTGCCGCCAGCACGTACGGGGCAACAGCGGGCTTCGTGGTGTCAAGGTCGACACACGCCCGGGCCTGGCAAACGAAGGAGACAGCTCCGCCCTGGATTCCGTGCAACACGGTGCTGCCGGGAAAACGTCCGCCCAGGGAAAGATGAGTGCGAAGAGAGAAGCGGGGAGGAGAGAGAAAGGGCGCGCTTCGTGAGGCACGAGCTCGCGGGCTGTGGCCGGCCTCTCCCGGGCCGGCGCCTCACGTCCTACACGGGGAAGCGGTTTGCTGACGCGCCGGGGGTTGGACCCCCTGAGATCAAGCCCCCCGACCTCCCTGTGCGAAACAAGGCAGGGTGGAATGCCATCCCCTTCCAGTCCACACACACGTCGCTCCACGGAGAAGGATGCCTTCGCAACGCTTAGCCCGGAAACCTCGAGTGAGCACGACAGCCTTACCTCCGAGAAGCAAGACTGAAGCCGAGCTCCCTTCCGCAAGCAGGCCTCTTTCGCCCAGAGAGAAAGCTTGGCCGCGGCGGGGGTGGCGGAAGCCTCAGGGAGGCTGCGTGCCGGGCCTCAGGTCGGGGGCCGTCCTAGAAGGAGGCCCACGACCTGGACCTCAGCGAAGCCCTTCGCAAGGGCGTCGGGAGCGGCTCCTGCCACGACCGTGACGCGAAACCCACAGCAGAGCAAACACACTCGTTGTGAGGGCACGGGAGGCCTTCTGACAGCAGCCCCGCTTCCCTCAGCCGGGCGCCCTCCCTCAGTCGAACCCACCGGAGCCTGCGTTCGGAGTGCACCGCGCTGAACACCCGGCTCTCGGCGAGGTCGTGACGGCGACGCCGGCCTGCCGGCCAAACTCTCTGGGGGCGCCCTGAGCTGGGAGGCTCGCCCGAAACGGACGGGGGAAGCGCCGAGCCCCTGCCACGGGATTGCTTCAGGACGACGCATTGGGCCAGCCAGCCCCACTCCGTCCCGGGAAGAGAGAAGCGGCTCTGGCACCTAGAAGCACGGAGCAAGGCACCCAACCCTCAGCTCTTGGAACGCGGTTCCCGGAGGGGGCCCTTTCACCTCACCATACCCCGAAAGCACAACGCCTTCTCTCAGAGGCGGAGGAAGATGCGCACACGCTGCCGGCTTCGGCCTCCAATCCAGGGACCGTCGGGTGCCACCAGCACGTCCGGGGCAACAGCGGGCTTCGTGGTGTCAAGGTCGACACACGCCCGGGCCTGGCAACCGAAGGAGACAGCTCCGCCCTGGATTCCGTGCAACACGGTGCTGCCGGGAAAACGTCTGCCCAGGGAAAGATGAGTGCGAAGAGAGAAGCGGGGAGGAGAGAGGAAGGGCGCGCTTCGTGAGGCACGAGCTCGCAGACTGTGGCCGGCCTCTCCCGGGCCGGCGCCTCACGTCCTACACGGGGAAGCGGTTTGCTGTCGCGGCGGGGGTTGGACCCCCTGAGGTCAAGCCCCCCGACCTCCCTGTGCGAAACAGGGCAGAGTGGAATGCCATCCCCTTCCACGTCCACACACACGTCGCTCCACGGAGAAGGATGCCTTCTCAACGCTTAGCCCGGAAACCTCGAGTGAGCACCACAGCCTTACCTCTGAGAAGCAAGCCTGAAGCCGAGCTCCCTTCCGCGAGCAGGCCTCTTTCGCCAAGAGACAAAGCTTGGCCGTGGCGGGGGTGGCGGAAGCCTCAGGGAGGCTGCGTGCCGGGCCTCAGGTCGGGGGCCGTCCTAGAAGGAGGCCCCCGCCATGGGCCTCAGCGAAGCCCTTCGCAAGGGCGTCGGGAGCGGCTCCTGCCACGACCGTGACGCGGGACCCACAGCCGAGCAAATACACTCGTTGTGAGGGCACGGGAGGCCTTCTGACAGCAGCCCCGCTTCCCTCAGCCGGGCGCCCGCCCTCAGTCGAACCCACCGGAGCCTGCGTTCGGAGTGCACCGAGCTGAAGACCCGGCTCTCGGCGGGGTCGTGACGGCGACGCCGGCCTGCAGGCCAAACTCTCTGGGGGCGCCCTGAGCTGGGAGGCTCGCCCGAAACGGACGGGGGAAGCGCCGAGCCCCCGCCACGGGATTGCTTCAGGACGACGCATTGGCCCAGCCAGCCCCACTCCGTCCCGGGAAGAGAGAAGCGGCTCTGGCACCTAGAAGCACGGAGCAAGGCACCCAACCCTCAGCTCCTGGAACGCGCTTCCCGGAGGGGGCCCTTTCACCTCCCCATTCCCCGAAAGCACAACGCCTTCTCTCAGAGGCGGAGGAAGACGCGCACACACTGCCGGATTGGGCCTCCACTCCAGGGACCGGCGGGTGCCGCCAGCACGTCCGGGGCGACAGCGGGCTTCGCGGTGTCAAGGTCGACACACGCCCGGGCCTGGCACCCGAAGGAGAAAGCTCAGCCCTGGATGCCGTGCAACACGGTGCTGCCGGGAAAACGTCCGCCCAGGGAAAGATGAGTGCGAAGAGAGAAGCGGGGAGGAGAGAGGCAGGGCGCGCTTCGTGAGGCACGAGCGCCCGGGCTGTGGGGCCGGCCTCTCCCGGGCCGGCGCCTCACGTCCTACACGGGGAAGCGGTTTGCTGACGCGCCGGGGGTTGGACCCCCTGAGGTCAAGCCCCCCGACCTCCCTGTGCGAAACAGGGCTGGGTGGAATGCCAACCCCGTCCACGTCCACACACACGTCGCTCCACGGAGAAGGATGCCTTCTCAACGCTTAGCCCGGAAAACTCGAGGGAGCACCACAGCCTTACCTCCGAGAAGCAAGCCTGAAGCCGAGCTCCCTTCCGCGAGCAGGCCTCTTTCGCCTAGAGAGAAAGCTTGGCCGCGGCGGGGGTGGCGGCAGCCTCAGGGAGGCTGCGTGCCAGGCCTCAGGTCGGGGGCCGTCCTAGAAGGAGGCCCCCGACCTGGGCCTCAGCGAAGCCCTTCGCAAGGGCGTCGGGAGCAGCTCCTGCCACGACCGTGACGCGGGACCCACAGCAAAGCAAACACACTCGTTGTGAGGGCACGGGAGGCCTTCTGACAGCAGCCCCGCTTCCCTCAGCAGGGGGCCCGCCCTCAGTCGAACCCACCGGAGCCTGCGTTCGGAGTGCACCGAGCTGAACACCCGGCTCTCGGCGAGGTCGTGACGGCGACGCGGGCCTGCAGGCCAAACTCTCTGGCGGCGCCCTGAGCTGGGAGGCTCGCCCGAAACGGACGGGGGAAGCGCCGAGCCCCCGCCACGGGATTGCTTCAGGACGACGCATTGGCCCAGCCAGCCCCACTCCGTCCCGGGAAGAGAGAAGCGGCTCTGGCACCTAGAAGCACGGAGCAAGGCACCCAACCCTCAGCTCCTGGATCGCGCTTCCCGGAGGGGGCCCTTTCACCTCCCCATTCCCCGAAAGCACAACGCCTTCTCTCAGAGGCGGAGGAAGACGCGCACACACTGCCGGATTGGGCCTCCACTCCAGGGACCGGCGGGTGCCGCCAGCACGTCCGGGGCGACAGCGGGCTTCGCGGTGTCAAGGTCGACACACGCCCGGGCCTGGCACCCGAAGGAGAAAGCTCAGCCCTGGATGCCGTGCAACACGGTGCTGCCGGGAAAACGTGCGCCCAGGGAAAGATGAGTGCGAAGAGAGAAGCGGGGAGGAGAGAGGCAGGGCGCGCTTCGTGAGGCACGAGCGCCCGGGCTGTGGGGCCGGCCTCTCCCGGGCCGGCGCCTCACGTCCTACACGGGGAAGCGGTTTGCTGACGCGCCGGGGGTTGGACCCCCTGAGGTCAAGCCCCCCGACCTCCCGGTGCGAAACAGGGCTGGGTGGAATGCCAACCCCGTCCACGTCCACACACAGGTCGCTCCACGGAGAAGGATGCCTTCGCAACGCTTAGCCCGGAAACCTCGAGTGAGCACCCCAGCCTTACCTCCGAGAAGCAAGCCTGAAGCCGAGCTCCCTTCCGCAAGCAGGCCTCTTTCGCCCAGAGAGAAAGCTTGGCCGCGGCGGGGGTGGCGGCAGCCTCAGGGAGGCTGCGTGCCGGGCCTCAGATCGGGGGCCGTCCTAGAAGGAGGCCCCCGACCTGGGCCTCAGCGAAGCCCTTCGCAAGGGCATCGGGAGCGGCTCCTGCCATGACCGTGACGCGGGACCCACAGCAGAGCAAACACACTCGTTGTGAGGGCACGGGAGGCCTTCTGACAGCAGCCCCGCTTCCCTCAGCCGGGCGCCCGCCCTCAGTCGAACCCACCGGCGCCTGCGTTCGGAGTGCACTGAGCTCAACACACGGCTCTCGGCGAGGTCGTGACGGCGACGCCGGCCTGCCGGCCAAACTCTCTGGGGGCGCCCTGAGCTGGGAGGCTCGCCCGAAACGGACGGGGGAAGCGCCGAGCCCCTGCCACGGGATTGCTTCAGGACGACGCATTGGCCCAGCCAGCCAAACTCCGTCCCGGGAAGAGAGAAGCGGCTCTGGCACCTAGAAGCACGGAGCAAGGCACCCAACCCTCAGCTCCTGGAACGCGCTCCCCGGAGGGGGCCCTTTCACCTCCCCATTCCCCGAAAGCACAACGCCTTCTCTCAGAGGCGGAGGAAGACGCGCACACGCTGCCGGCTTGGGCCTCCACTCCAGGGACCGGCGGGTGCCGCCAGCACGTCCGGGGCGACAGCGGGCTTCGCGGTGTCAAGGTCGACACACGCCCGGGCCTGGCAACCGAAGGAGACAGCTCCGCCCTGGATTCCGTGCAACACGGTGCTGCCGGGAAAACGTGCGCCCAGGGAAAGATGAGTGCAAAGAGAGAAGCGGGGAGGAGAGAGGCAGGGCGCGCTTCGTGAGGCATGAGCGCCCGGGCTCTGTGGCCGGCCTCTCCCGGGCCGGCGCCTCACGTCCTACACGGGGAAGCGGTTTGCTGATGCGCCGGGGGTTGGACCCCCTGCGGTCAAGCCCCCCGACCTCCCTGTGCGAAACAGGGCAGGGTGGAATGCCATCCCCATCCACGTCCACACACACGTCGCTCCACGGAGAAGGATGCCTTCTCAACGCTTAGCCCGGAAACCTCGAGTGAGCACCACAGCCTTACCTCCGAGAAGCAAGCCTGAAGACGAGCTCCCTTCCGCGAGCAAGCCTCTTTCGCCCAGAGAGAAAGTTTGGCCGGGGCGGGGGTGGCGGAAGCCTCAGGAAGGCTGCGTGCCGGGCCTCAGGTCGGGGGCTGTCCTAGAAGGAGGCCCCCGACCTGGGCCTCAGCGAAGCCCTTCGCAAGGGCGTCGGGAGCGGCTCCTGCCACGACTGTGACGCGGGACCCACAGCAGAGCAAACACACTCGTTGTGAGGGCACGGGAGGCCTTCTGACAGCAGCCCCACTTCCCTCAGCCGGGCGCCCGCCCTCAGTCGAACCCACCGGAGCCTGCGTTCGGAGTGCACCGAGCTGAAGACACGGCTCTCGGCGAGGTCGTGACGGCGACGCGGGCCTGCAGGCCAAACTCTCTGGCGGCGCCCTGAGCTGGGAGGCTCGCCCGAAACGGACGGGGGAAGCGCCGAGCCCCCGCCACGGGATTGCTTCAGGACGACGCATTGGCCCAGCCAGCCCCACTCCGTCCCGGGAAGAGAGAAGCGGCTCTGGCACCTAGAAGCACGGAGCAAGGCACCCAACCCTCAGCTCCTGGATCGCGCTTCCCGGAGGGGGCCCTTTCACCTCCCCATTCCCCGAAAGCACAACGCCTTCTCTCAGAGGCGGAGGAAGACGCGCACACACTGCCGGATTGGGCCTCCACTCCAGGGACCGGCGGGTGCCGCCAGCACGTCCGGGGCGACAGCGGGCTTCGCGGTGTCAAGGTCGACACACGCCCGGGCCTGGCACCCGAAGGAGAAAGCTCAGCCCTGGATGCCGTGCAACACGGTGCTGCCGGGAAAACGTGCGCCCAGGGAAAGATGAGTGCGAAGAGAGAAGCGGGGAGGAGAGAGGCAGGGCGCGCTTCGTGAGGCACGAGCGCCCGGGCTGTGGGGCCGGCCTCTCCCGGGCCGGCGCCTCACGTCCTACACGGGGAAGCGGTTTGCTGACGCGCCGGGGGTTGGACCCCCTGAGGTCAAGCCCCCCGACCTCCCGGTGCGAAACAGGGCTGGGTGGAATGCCAACCCCGTCCACGTCCACACACAGGTCGCTCCACGGAGAAGGATGCCTTCGCAACGCTTAGCCCGGAAACCTCGAGTGAGCACCCCAGCCTTACCTCCGAGAAGCAAGCCTGAAGCCGAGCTCCCTTCCGCAAGCAGGCCTCTTTCGCCCAGAGAGAAAGCTTGGCCGCGGCGGGGGTGGCGGCAGCCTCAGGGAGGCTGCGTGCCGGGCCTCAGATCGGGGGCCGTCCTAGAAGGAGGCCCCCGACCTGGGCCTCAGCGAAGCCCTTCGCAAGGGCATCGGGAGCGGCTCCTGCCATGACCGTGACGCGGGACCCACAGCAAAGCAAACACACTCGTTGTGAGGGCACGGGAGGCCTTCTGACAGCAGCCCCGCTTCCCTCAGCCGGGCGCCCGCCCTCAGTCGAACCCACCGGCGCCTGCGTTCGGAGTGCACTGAGCTCAACACACGGCTCTCGGCGAGGTCGTGACGGCGACGCCGGCCTGCCGGCCAAACTCTCTGGGGGCGCCCTGAGCTGGGAGGCTCGCCCGAAACGGACGGGGGAAGCGCCGAGCCCCTGCCACGGGATTGCTTCAGGACGACGCATTGGCCCAGCCAGCCAAACTCCGTCCCGGGAAGAGAGAAGCGGCTCTGGCACCTAGAAGCACGGAGCAAGGCACCCAACCCTCAGCTCCTGGAACGCGCTCCCCGGAGGGGGCCCTTTCACCTCCCCATTCCCCGAAAGCACAACGCCTTCTCTCAGAGGCGGAGGAAGACGCGCACACGCTGCCGGCTTGGGCCTCCACTCCAGGGACCGGCGGGTGCCGCCAGCACGTCCGGGGCGACAGCGGGCTTCGCGGTGTCAAGGTTGACACACGCCCGGGCCTGGCACCCGAAGGAGACAGCTCCGCCCTGGATGCCGAGCAACACGGTGCTGCCGGGAAAACGTCCGCCCAGGGAAAGATGAGTGCGAAGAGAGAAGCGGGGAGGAGAGAGGAAGGGCGCGCTTCGTGAGGCACGAGCGCGTGGGCTGTGGGGCCGGCCTCTCCCGGGCCGGCGCTTCACCTCCTACACGGGGAAGCGGTTTGCTGACGCGCCGGGGGTTGGACCCCCTGAGGTCAAGCCCCCCGACCTCCCTGTGCGAAACAAGGCAGGGTGGAATGCCATCCCCTTCCACGTCCACACACACGTCGCTCCACGGAGAAGGATGCCTTCGCAACGCTTAGCCCGGAAACCTCGAGTGAGCACGACAGCCTTACCTCCGAGAAGCAAGCCTGAAGCCAAGCTCCCTTCCGCAAGCAGGCCTCTTTCGCCCAGAGAGAAAGCTTGGCCGCGGCGGGGGTGGCAGAAGCCTCAGGGAGGCTGCGTGCCGGGCCTCAGGTCGGGCGCCGTCCTAGAAGGAGGCCCCCGACCTGGGCCTCAGCGAAGCCCTTCGCAAGGGCGTCGGGAGCGGCTCGTGCCACGACCGTGACGCGTTACCCACAGCAGAGCAAACACACTCGTTGTGAGGGCACGGGAGGCCTTCTGACAGCAGCCCCGCTTCCCTCAGCCGGGCCCCCGCCCTCAGTCGAACCCACCGGAGCCTGCGTTCGGAGTGCACCGAGCTCAACACCCGGCTCTCGGCGAGGTCGTGACGGCGACGCCAGCCTGCCGGCCAAACTCTCTGGGGGCGCCCTGAGCTGGGAGGCTCGCCCGAAACGGACGGGGGAAGCGCCGAGGCCCTGCCACGGGATTGCTTGAGGACGACGCATTGGCCCAGCCAGCCCCACTCCGTCCCGGGAAGAGAGAAGCGGCTCTGGCACCTAGAAGCACGGAGCAAGGCACCCAACCCTCAGCTCTTGGAACGCGCTTCCCGGAGGGGGCCCTTTCACCTCCCCATTCCCCGAAAGCACAACGCCTTCTCTCAGAGGCGGAGGAAGATGCGCACACGCTGCCGGCTTCGGCCTCCAATCCAGGGACCGGCGGGTGCCGCCAGCACGTCCGGGGCAACAGCGGGCTTCGTGGTGTCAAGGTCGACACACGCCCGGGCCTGGCAACCGAAGGAGACAGCTCCGCCCTGGATGCCGTGCAACACGGTGCTGCCGGGAAAACGTCCGCCCAGGGAAAGATGAGTGCGAAGAGAGAAGCGGGGAGGAGAGAGGCAGGGCGCGCTTCGTGAGGCACGAGCACGTGGGCTGTGGGGCCGGCCTCTCCCGGGCCGGCGCCTCACCTCCTACACGGGGAAGCGGTTTGCTGACGCGCCGGGGGTTGGACCCCCTGAGGTCAAGCCCCCCGACCTCCCTGTGCGAAACAAGGCAGGGTGGAATGCCATACCCTTCCACGTCCACACACACGTTGCTCCACGGAGAAGGATGCCTTCTCAACGGTTAGCCCGGATACCTCGAGTGAGCACCACAGCCTTACCTCCGAGAAGCAAGCCTGAAGCCGAGCTCCCTTCCGCAAGCAGGCCTCTTTCGCCCAGAGAGAAAGCTTGGCCGCGGCGGGGGTGGCGGCAGCCTCAGGGAGGCTGCGTGCCGGGCCTCAGATCGGGCGCCGTCCTAGAAGGAGGCCCCCGACCTGGGCCTCAGCGAAGCCCTTCGCAAGGGCGTCGGGAGCGGCTTCTGCCACGACCGTGACACGGGACCCACAGCAGAGCAAACACACTCGTTGTGAGGGCACGGGAGGCCTTCTGACAGCAGCCCCGCTTCCCTCAGCCGGGCGCCCGCCCTCAGTCGAACCCACCGGAGCCTGCGTTCGGAGTGCACCGAGCTGAAGTCCCGGCTCTCGGCGAGGTCGTGACGGCGACGCCGGCCTGCAGGCCAAACTCTCTGGGGGCGCCCTGAGCTGGGAGGCTCGCCCGAAACGGACGGGGGAAGCGCCGAGCCCCTGCCACGGGATTGCTTCAGGACGACGCATTGGCCCAGCCAGCCCCACTCCGTCCCGGGAAGAGAGAAGCGGCTCTGGCACCTAGAAGCACGGAGCAAGGCACCCAACCCTCAGCTCCTGGTACGCGCTTCCCGGAGGGGGCCCTTTCACCTCCCCATTCCCCGAAAGCACAACGCCTTCTCTCAGAGGCAGAGGAAGACGCGCACACGCTGCCGGCTTGGGCCTCCACTCCAGGGACCGGCGGGTGCCGCCAGCACGTCCGGGGCGACAGCGGGCTTCGCGGTGTCAAGGTCGACACACGCCCGGGCCTGGCAACCGAAGGAGACAGCTCCGCCCTGGATTCCGTGCAACACGGTGCTGTCGGGAAAACGTCCGCCCAGGGAAAGATGAGTGCGAAGAGAGAAGCGAGGAGGAGAGAGGAAGGGCGCGCTTCGTGAGGCACGAGCTCGCGGGCTGTGGGGCCGGCCTCTCCCGGGCCGGCGCCTCACGTCCTACACGGGAATGCGGTTTGCTGACGCGCCGGGGGTTGGACCCCCTGAGGTCAAGCCCCCCGACCTCCCTGTGCGAAACAAGGCAGGGTGGAATGCCATCCCCGTCCACGTCCACACGCACGTCGCTCCACGGAGAAGGATGCCTTCTCAACGCTTAGCCTGGAAACCTCGAGTGAGCACCACAGCCTTACCTCCGAGAAGCAAGCCTGAAGCCGAGCTCCCTTCTGCGAGCAGGCCTCTTTCGCCAAGAGAGAAAGCTTGGCCGCGGCGGGGGTGGCGGAAGGCTCAGGGAGGCTGCGTGCCGGGCCTCAGGTCGGGGGCCTTCCTAGAAGGATGCCCCCGACCTGGGCCTCAGCGAAGCCCTTCGCAAGTTCGTCGGGAGCGGCTCGTGCCACGACCGTGACGCGGGACCCACCGCAGAGCAAACACACTCATTGTGAGGGCACGGGAAGCCTTCTGACAGCAGCCCCGCTTCCCTCTGCCGGGAGCCCGCCCTCAGTCGAACCCACCGGAGCCTGCGTTCGGAGTGCACCGAGCTGAAGACCCGGCTCTCGGCGAGGTCGTGACGGCGACGCCGGCCTGCCGGCCAAACTCTCTGGGGGCGCCCTGAGCTGGGAGGCTCGCCCGAAACGGACGGGGGAAGCGCCGAGCCCCTGCCACGGGTTTGCTTCAGGACGACGCATTGGCCCAGGCAGCCCCACTCCGTCCCGGGAAGAGAGAAGCGGCTCTGGCACCTAGAAGCACGGAGCAAGGCACCCAAACCTCAGCTCCTGGAACGCGCTTCCCAGAGGGGGCCCTTTCACCTCCCCATTCCCCGAAAGCAGAACGCCTTCTCTCAGAGGCGGAGGAAGACGCGCACACGCTGCCGGCTTGGGCCTCCACTCCAGGGACCGGCGGGTGCCGCCAGCACGTCTGGGGCGACAGCGGGCTTCGCGGTGTCAAGGTCGACACACGCCCGGGCCTGGCAACCGAAGGAGACAGCTCCGCCCTGGATTCCGTGCAACACGGTGCTGCCGGGAAAACGTCCGCCCAGGGAAAGATGAGTGCGAAGAGAGAAGCGGGGAGGAGAGAGGAAGGGCGCGCTTCGTGAGGCACGAGCTCGCGGGCTGTGGGGCCGGCCTCTCCCGGGCCGGCGCCTCACGTCCGACACGGGGAAGCGGTTTGCTGACGCGCCGGGGGTTGGACCCCCTGAGGTCAAGCCCCCCGACCTCCCTGTGCGAAACAGGGCAGGGTGGAATGCCATCCCCGTCCACGTCCACACACACGTCGCTCCACGGAGAAGGATGCCTTCTCAACGCTTAGCCCGGAAACCTCGAGTGAGCACCATAGCCTTACCCCCGAGAAGCAAGCCTGAAGCCGAGCTCCCTTCCGCGAGCAAGCCTCTTTCGCCCAGAGAGAAAGTTTGGCCGGGGCGGGGGTGGCGGAAGCCTCAGGGAGGCTGCGTGCCGGGCCTCAGGTCGGGGGCCTTCCTAGAAGGAGGCCCCCGACCTGGGCCTCAGCGAAGCCCTTCGCAAGGGCATCGGGAGCGGCTCCTGCCACGACCGTGACGCGGGACCCACAGCAGAGCAAACACACTCCTTGTGAGGGCACGGGAGGCCTTCTGACAGCATCCCCGCATCCCTCAGCCGGGCGCCCGCCCTCACTCGAACCCACCGGAGCCTGCGTTCGGAGTGCACCGAGCTCAACACCCGGCTCTCGGCGAGGTCGTGACGGCGACGCCGGCCTGCCGGCCAAACTCTCTGGGGGCGCCCTGAGCTGGGAGGCTCGCCCGAAACGGACGGGGAAAGCGCCGAGCCTCTGCCACGGGATTGCTTCAGGACGACGCATTGGCCCAGCCAGCCCCACTCCATCCCGGGAAGAGAGAAGCGGCTCTGGCACCTAGAAGCACGGAGCAAGGCACCCAACCCTCAGCTCCTGGAACGCGCTTCCCGGAGGGGGCCCTTTCACCTCCCCATTCCCCGAAAGCACAACGCCTTCTCTCAGAGGCGGAGGAAGACGCGCACACGCTGCCGGCTTGGGCCTCCACTCCAGGGACCGGCGGGTGCCGCCAGCACGTCCGGGGCGACAGCGGGCTTCGCGGTGTCAAGCTCGACACACGCCCTGGCCTGGCAACTGAAGGAGACAGCTTCGCCCTGGATTCCGTGCAACACGGTGCTGCCGGGAAAAGGTCCGCCCAGGGAAAGATGAGTGCGAAGAGAGAAGCGGGGAGGAGAGAGGCAGGGCGCACTTCGTGAGGCACGAGCGCTCGGGCTGTGGGGCAGGCCTCTCCCGGGACGGCGCCTCACGTCCTACACGGGGATGCGGTTTGCTGACGCGCCGGGGGTTGGACCCCTGAGGTCAAGCCCCCCGACCTCCCTGTGCGAAACAAGTCAGGGTGGATTGCCATCCCCGTCCACGTCCACACACACGTCGCTCCACGGAGAAGGATGCCTTCTCAACGCTTAGCCCGGAAACCTCGAGTAAGCACCACAGCCTTACCTCCGAGAAGCAAGCCTGAAGCCGAGCTCCCTTCCGTGAGCAGGCCTCTTTCGCCCCGAGACAAAGCTTGGCCGCGGCGGGGGTGGCGGAAGCCTCAGGGAGGCTGCGTGCCGGGCCTCAGGTCGGGGGTCGTCCTAGAAGGAGGCCCCCGACCTGGGCCTCAGCGAAGCCCTTCGCAATGGCGTCGGGAGCGGCTCCTGCCACGACTGTGACGCGGGACCCACAGCAGAGCAAACACACTCGTTGTGAGAGCACGGGAGGCGTTCTGACAGCAGGCCCGCTTCCCTCAGCCGGGCGCCCGCCCTCAGTCGAACCCACCGGAGCCTGCGTTCGGAGTGCACCGAGCTGAAGACACGGCTCTCGGCGAGGTCGTGACGGCGACGCCGGCCTGCAGGACAAACTCTCTGGTGGCGCCCTGAGCTGGGTGGCTCGCCCAAAACGGACGGGGGAAGCGCCGAGCCCCTGCCACGGGAGTGCTTCAGGACGACGCATTGGCCCAGCCAGCCCCACTCCGTCCCGGGAAGAGAGAAGCGGCTCTGGCACCTAGAAGCACGGAGCAAGTCACCCAACCCTCAGCTCTTGGAACGCGCTTCCCGGAGGGGGCCCTTTCACCTCCCCATTCCCCGAAAGCACAACGCCTTCTCTCAGAGGCGGAGGAAGACGCGCACACGCTGCCGGCTTGGGCCTCCACTCCAGGGACCGGCGGGTGCCGCCAGCACGTCCGGGGCGACAGCGGGCTTCGCGGTGTCAAGGTCGACACACGCCCGGGCCTGGCAACCGAAGGAGACAGCTCCGCCCTGGATTCCGTGCAACACGGTGCTGCCGGGAAAACGTCCGCCCAGGGAAAGATGAGTGCGAAGAGAGAAGCGGGGAGGAGAGAGGCAGGGCGCAATTCGTGAGGCACGAGCTCGCGGGCTGTGGGGCCGGCCTCTCCCGGGACGGCGCCTCACGTCCTACACGGGGAAGCGGTTTGCTGACGCGCCGGGGGTTGGACCCCCTGAGGTCAAGCCCCCCGACATCTCTGTGCGAAACAGGGCAGGGTGGAATGCCATCCCCGTCCACGTCCACACACACGTCGCTCCACGGAGAAGGATGCCTTCTCAACGCTTAGCCCGGAAACCTCGAGTGAGCACCACAGCCTTACCTCCGAGAAGCAAGCCTGAAGCCGAGCTCCCTTCTGCGAGCAGGCCTCTTTCGCCAAGAGAGAAAGCTTGGCCGCGGCGGGGGTGGCGGAAGCCTCAGGGAGGCTGCGTGCCGGGCCTCAGGTCGGGGGCCTTCCTAGAAGGATGCCCCCGACCTGGGCCTCAGCGAAGCCCTTCGCAAGTTCGTCGGGAGCGGCTCGTGCCACGACCGTGATGCGGGACCCACCGCAGAGCAAACACCCTCATTGTGAGGACACGGGAAGCCTTCTGACAGCAGCCCCGCTTTCCTCTGCCGGGCGCCCGCCCTCAGTCGAACCCACAGGAGCCTGCGTTCGGAGTGCACCGAGCTCAACACCCGGCTCTCGGCGAGGTCGTGACGGCGACGCCGGCCTGCCGGCCAAACTCTCTGGGGGCGCCCTGAGCTGGGAGGCTCGCCCGAAACGGACGGGGGAAGCGCCGAGCCCCTGCCACGGGAGTGCTTCAGGACGACGCATTGGCCCAGCCAGCCCCACTCCGTCCCGGGAAGAGAGAAGCGGCTCTGGAACCTAAAAGCACAGAGCAAGTCACCCAACCCTCAGCTCTTGGAACGCGCTTCCCGGAGGGGGCCCTTTCACCTCCCCATTCACGGAAGCACAACGCCTTCTCTCAGAGGCGGAGGAAGACGCGCACACGCTACCGGCTTGGGCCTCCACTCCAGGGACCGGCGGGTGCCGCCAGCACGACCGGGGCGTCAGCGGGCTTCGCGGTGTCAAGGTCGACACACGCCCGGGCCTGGCACCCGAAGGAGACAGCTCCGCCCTGGATTCCGTGCAACACGGTGCTGCCGGGAAAACGTCCGCCCAGGGAAAGATGAGTGCGAAGAGAGAAGCGGGGAGGAGAGAGGAAGGGCGAGCTTCGGGAGGCACGAGCGCCCGGGCTGTGGGGCCGGCCTCTCCCGGGCCGGCGCCTCACGTCCTACACGTGGATGCGGTTTGCTGACGCGCCGGGGGTTGGACCCCCTGAGGTCAAGCCCCCCGACCTCCCTGTGCGAAACAAGTCAGGGTGCATTGTCATCCCCGTCCACGTCCACACACACGTCGCTCCACGGAGAAGGATGCCTTCTCAACGCTTAGCCCGGAAAACTCGAGTGAGCACGACAGCCTTACCTCCGAGAAGCAAGCCTGAAGCCGAGCTCCCTTCCGCGAGCAGGCCTCTTTCGCCTAGAGAGAAAGCTTGGCCGCGGCGTGGGTGGCGGCAGCCTCAGGGAGGCTGCGTGCCAGGCCTCAGGTCGGGGGCCGTCCTAGAAGGAGGCCCCCGACCTGGGCCTCAGCGAAGCCCTTCGCAAGGGCGTCGGGAGCGGCTCCTGCCACGACCGTGACGCGGGACCCACAGCAGAGCAAACACACTCGTTGTGAGGGCACGGGAGGCCTTCTGACAGCAGCCCCGCTTCCCTCAGCAGGGGGCCCGCCCTCAGTCGAACCCACCGGAGCCTGCGTTCGGAGTGCACCGAGCTGAACACCCGGCTCTCGGCGAGGTCGTGACGGCGACGCCGGCCTGCAGGCCAAACTCTCTGGGGGCGCCCTGAGCTGGGAGGCTCGCCCGAAACGGACGGGGGAAGCGCCGAGCCCCTGCCACGGGTTTGCTTCAGGACGACGCATTGGCCCAGCCAGCCCCACTCCGTCCCGGGAAGAGAGAAGCCGCTCTGGCACCTAGAAGCACAGAGCAAGGCACCCAAACCTCAGCTCCTGGAACGCGCTTCCCGGAGGGGGCCCTTTCACCTCCCCATTCCCCGAAAGCACAACGCCTTCTCTCAGAGGCGGAGGAAGACGCGCACACGCTGCCGGCTTGGGCCTCCACTCCAGGGACCGGCGGGTGCCGCCAGCACGTCCGGGGCGACAGCGGGCTTCGTGGTGTCAAGGTCGACACACGCCCGGGCCTGGCAACCGAAGGAGACAGCTCCGCCCTGGATGCCGTGCAACACGGTGCTGCCGGGAAAACGTCCGCCCAGGGAAAGATGAGTGCGAAGAGAGAAGCGGGGAGGAGAGAGGAAGGGCGCGCTTCGTGAGGCACGAGCTCGCGGGCTGTGGGGCCGGCCTCTCCCGGGCCGGCGCCTCACGTCCGACACGGGGAAGCGGTTTGCTGACGCGCCGGGGGTTGGACCCCCTGAGGTCAAGCCCCCCGACCTCCCTGTGCGAAACAGGGCAGGGTGGAATGCCATCCCCGTCCACGTCCACACACACGTCGCTCCACGGAGAAGGATGCCTTCTCAACGCTTAGCCCGGAAACCTCGAGTGAGCACCATAGCCTTACCCCCGAGAAGCAAGCCTGAAGCCGAGCTCCCTTCCGCGAGCAAGCCTCTTTCGCCCAGAGAGAAAGTTTGGCCGGGGCGGGGGTGGCGGAAGCCTCAGGGAGGCTGCGTGCCGGGCCTCAGGTCGGGGGCCTTCCTAGAAGGAGGCCCCCGACCTGGGCCTCAGCGAAGCCCTTCGCAAGGGCATCGGGAGCGGCTCCTGCCACGACCGTGACGCGGGACCCACAGCAGAGCAAACACACTCCTTGTGAGGGCACGGGAGGCCTTCTGACAGCATCCCCGCATCCCTCAGCCGGGCGCCCGCCCTCACTCGAACCCACCGGAGCCTGCGTTCGGAGTGCACCGAGCTCAACACCCGGCTCTCGGCGAGGTCGTGACGGCGACGCCGGCCTGCCGGCCAAACTCTCTGGGGGCGCCCTGAGCTGGGAGGCTCGCCCGAAACGGACGGGGAAAGCGCCGAGCCTCTGCCACGGGATTGCTTCAGGACGACGCATTGGCCCAGCCAGCCCCACTCCGTCCCGGGAAGAGAGAAGCGGCTCTGGCACCTAGAAGCACGGAGCAAGGCACCCAACCCTCAGCTCCTGGAACGCGCTTCCCGGAGGGGGCCCTTTCACCTCCCCATTCCCCGAAAGCACAACGCCTTCTCTCAGAGGCGGAGGAAGACGCGCACACGCTGCCGGCTTGGGCCTCCACTCCAGGGACCGGCGGGTGCCGCCAGCACGTCCGGGGCGACAGCGGGCTTCGCGGTGTCAAGCTCGACACACGCCCTGGCCTGGCAACTGAAGGAGACAGCTTCGCCCTGGATTCCGTGCAACACGGTGCTGCCGGGAAAAGGTCCGCCCAGGGAAAGATGAGTGCGAAGAGAGAAGCGGGGAGGAGAGAGGCAGGGCGCACTTCGTGAGGCACGAGCGCTCGGGCTGTGGGGCAGGCCTCTCCCGGGACGGCGCCTCACGTCCTACACGGGGATGCGGTTTGCTGACGCGCCGGGGGTTGGACCCCTGAGGTCAAGCCCCCCGACCTCCCTGTGCGAAACAAGTCAGGGTGGATTGCCATCCCCGTCCACGTCCACACACACGTCGCTCCACGGAGAAGGATGCCTTCTCAACGCTTAGCCCGGAAACCTCGAGTAAGCACCACAGCCTTACCTCCGAGAAGCAAGCCTGAAGCCGAGCTCCCTTCCGTGAGCAGGCCTCTTTCGCCCCGAGACAAAGCTTGGCCGCGGCGGGGGTGGCGGAAGCCTCAGGGAGGCTGCGTGCCGGGCCTCAGGTCGGGGGTCGTCCTAGAAGGAGGCCCCCGACCTGGGCCTCAGCGAAGCCCTTCGCAATGGCGTCGGGAGCGGCTCCTGCCACGACTGTGACGCGGGACCCACAGCAGAGCAAACACACTCGTTGTGAGAGCACGGGAGGCGTTCTGACAGCAGGCCCGCTTCCCTCAGCCGGGCGCCCGCCCTCAGTCGAACCCACCGGAGCCTGCGTTCGGAGTGCACCGAGCTGAAGACACGGCTCTCGGCGAGGTCGTGACGGCGACGCGGGCCTGCAGGCCAAACTCTCTGGCGGCGCCCTGAGCTGGGAGGCTCGCCCGAAACGGACGGGGGAAGCGCCGAGCCCCTGCCACGGGATTGCTTCAGGACGACGCATTGGCCCAGCCAGCCCCACTCCGTCCCGGGAAGAGAGAAGCGGCTCTGGCACCTAGAAGCACGGAGCAAGGCACCCAACCCTCAGCTCCTGGTACGCGCTTCCCGGAGGGGGCCCTTTCACCTCCCCATTCCCCGAAAGCACAACGCCTTCTCTCAGAGGCAGAGGAAGACGCGCACACGCTGCCGGCTTGGGCCTCCACTCCAGGGACCGGCGGGTGCCGCCAGCACGTCCGGGGCGACAGCGGGCTTCGCGGTGTCAAGGTCGACACACGCCCGGGCCTGGCAACCGAAGGAGACAGCTCCGCCCTGGATTCCGTGCAACACGGTGCTGTCGGGAAAACGTCCGCCCAGGGAAAGATGAGTGCGAAGAGAGAAGCGGGGAGGAGAGAGGAAGGGCGCGCTTCGTGAGGCACGAGCTCGCGGGCTGTGGGGCCGGCCTCTCCCGGGCCGGCGCCTCACGTCCTACACGGGAATGCGGTTTGCTGACGCGCCGGGGGTTGGACCCCCTGAGGTCAAGCCCCCCGACCTCCCTGTGCGAAACAAGGCAGGGTGGAATGCCATCCCCGTCCACGTCCACACGCACGTCGCTCCACGGAGAAGGATGCCTTCTCAACGCTTAGCCTGGAAACCTCGAGTGAGCACCACAGCCTTACCTCCGAGAAGCAAGCCTGAAGCCGAGCTCCCTTCTGCGAGCAGGCCTCTTTCGCCAAGAGAGAAAGCTTGGCCGCGGCGGGGGTGGCGGAAGGCTCAGGGAGGCTGCGTGCCGGGCCTCAGGTCGGGGGCCTTCCTAGAAGGATGCCCCCGACCTGGGCCTCAGCGAAGCCCTTCGCAAGTTCGTCGGGAGCGGCTCGTGCCACGACCGTGACGCGGGACCCACCGCAGAGCAAACACACTCATTGTGAGGGCACGGGAAGCCTTCTGACAGCAGCCCCGCTTCCCTCTGCCGGGAGCCCGCCCTCAGTCGAACCCACCGGAGCCTGCGTTCGGAGTGCACCGAGCTGAAGACCCGGCTCTCGGCGAGGTCGTGACGGCGACGCCGGCCTGCCGGCCAAACTCTCTGGGGGCGCCCTGAGCTGGGAGGCTCGCCCGAAACGGACGGGGGAAGCGCCGAGCCCCTGCCACGGGTTTGCTTCAGGACGACGCATTGGCCCAGGCAGCCCCACTCCGTCCCGGGAAGAGAGAAGCGGCTCTGGCACCTAGAAGCACGGAGCAAGGCACCCAAACCTCAGCTCCTGGAACGCGCTTCCCAGAGGGGGCCCTTTCACCTCCCCATTCCCCGAAAGCAGAACGCCTTCTCTCAGAGGCGGAGGAAGACGCGCACACGCTGCCGGCTTGGGCCTCCACTCCAGGGACCGGCGGGTGCCGCCAGCACGTCTGGGGCGACAGCGGGCTTCGCGGTGTCAAGGTCGACACACGCCCGGGCCTGGCAACCGAAGGAGACAGCTCCGCCCTGGATTCCGTGCAACACGGTGCTGCCGGGAAAACGTCCGCCCAGGGAAAGATGAGTGCGAAGAGAGAAGCGGGGAGGAGAGAGGAAGGGCGCGCTTCGTGAGGCACGAGCTCGCGGGCTGTGGGGCCGGCCTCTCCCGGGCCGGCGCCTCACGTCCGACACGGGGAAGCGGTTTGCTGACGCGCCGGGGGTTGGACCCCCTGAGGTCAAGCCCCCCGACCTCCCTGTGCGAAACAGGGCAGGGTGGAATGCCATCCCCGTCCACGTCCACACACACGTCGCTCCACGGAGAAGGATGCCTTCTCAACGCTTAGCCCGGAAACCTCGAGTGAGCACCATAGCCTTACCCCCGAGAAGCAAGCCTGAAGCCGAGCTCCCTTCCGCGAGCAAGCCTCTTTCGCCCAGAGAGAAAGTTTGGCCGGGGCGGGGGTGGCGGAAGCCTCAGGGAGGCTGCGTGCCGGGCCTCAGGTCGGGGGCCTTCCTAGAAGGAGGCCCCCGACCTGGGCCTCAGCGAAGCCCTTCGCAAGGGCATCGGGAGCGGCTCCTGCCACGACCGTGACGCGGGACCCACAGCAGAGCAAACACACTCCTTGTGAGGGCACGGGAGGCCTTCTGACAGCATCCCCGCATCCCTCAGCCGGGCGCCCGCCCTCACTCGAACCCACCGGAGCCTGCGTTCGGAGTGCACCGAGCTCAACACCCGGCTCTCGGCGAGGTCGTGACGGCGACGCCGGCCTGCCGGCCAAACTCTCTGGGGGCGCCCTGAGCTGGGAGGCTCGCCCGAAACGGACGGGGAAAGCGCCGAGCCTCTGCCACGGGATTGCTTCAGGACGACGCATTGGCCCAGCCAGCCCCACTCCGTCCCGGGAAGAGAGAAGCGGCTCTGGCACCTAGAAGCACGGAGCAAGGCACCCAACCCTCAGCTCCTGGAACGCGCTTCCCGGAGGGGGCCCTTTCACCTCCCCATTCCCCGAAAGCACAACGCCTTCTCTCAGAGGCGGAGGAAGACGCGCACACGCTGCCGGCTTGGGCCTCCACTCCAGGGACCGGCGGGTGCCGCCAGCACGTCCGGGGCGACAGCGGGCTTCGCGGTGTCAAGCTCGACACACGCCCTGGCCTGGCAACTGAAGGAGACAGCTTCGCCCTGGATTCCGTGCAACACGGTGCTGCCGGGAAAAGGTCCGCCCAGGGAAAGATGAGTGCGAAGAGAGAAGCGGGGAGGAGAGAGGCAGGGCGCACTTCGTGAGGCACGAGCGCTCGGGCTGTGGGGCAGGCCTCTCCCGGGACGGCGCCTCACGTCCTACACGGGGATGCGGTTTGCTGACGCGCCGGGGGTTGGACCCCTGAGGTCAAGCCCCCCGACCTCCCTGTGCGAAACAAGTCAGGGTGGATTGCCATCCCCGTCCACGTCCACACACACGTCGCTCCACGGAGAAGGATGCCTTCTCAACGCTTAGCCCGGAAACCTCGAGTAAGCACCACAGCCTTACCTCCGAGAAGCAAGCCTGAAGCCGAGCTCCCTTCCGTGAGCAGGCCTCTTTCGCCCCGAGACAAAGCTTGGCCGCGGCGGGGGTGGCGGAAGCCTCAGGGAGGCTGCGTGCCGGGCCTCAGGTCGGGGGTCGTCCTAGAAGGAGGCCCCCGACCTGGGCCTCAGCGAAGCCCTTCGCAATGGCGTCGGGAGCGGCTCCTGCCACGACTGTGACGCGGGACCCACAGCAGAGCAAACACACTCGTTGTGAGAGCACGGGAGGCGTTCTGACAGCAGGCCCGCTTCCCTCAGCCGGGCGCCCGCCCTCAGTCGAACCCACCGGAGCCTGCGTTCGGAGTGCACCGAGCTGAAGACACGGCTCTCGGCGAGGTCGTGACGGCGACGCCGGCCTGCAGGACAAACTCTCTGGTGGCGCCCTGAGCTGGGTGGCTCGCCCAAAACGGACGGGGGAAGCGCCGAGCCCCTGCCACGGGAGTGCTTCAGGACGACGCATTGGCCCAGCCAGCCCCACTCCGTCCCGGGAAGAGAGAAGCGGCTCTGGCACCTAGAAGCACGGAGCAAGTCACCCAACCCTCAGCTCTTGGAACGCGCTTCCCGGAGGGGGCCCTTTCACCTCCCCATTCCCCGAAAGCACAACGCCTTCTCTCAGAGGCGGAGGAAGACGCGCACACGCTGCCGGCTTGGGCCTCCACTCCAGGGACCGGCGGGTGCCGCCAGCACGTCCGGGGCGACAGCGGGCTTCGCGGTGTCAAGGTCGACACACGCCCGGGCCTGGCAACCGAAGGAGACAGCTCCGCCCTGGATTCCGTGCAACACGGTGCTGCCGGGAAAACGTCCGCCCAGGGAAAGATGAGTGCGAAGAGAGAAGCGGGGAGGAGAGAGGCAGGGCGCAATTCGTGAGGCACGAGCTCGCGGGCTGTGGGGCCGGCCTCTCCCGGGACGGCGCCTCACGTCCTACACGGGGAAGCGGTTTGCTGACGCGCCGGGGGTTGGACCCCCTGAGGTCAAGCCCCCCGACATCTCTGTGCGAAACAGGGCAGGGTGGAATGCCATCCCCGTCCACGTCCACACACACGTCGCTCCACGGAGAAGGATGCCTTCTCAACGCTTAGCCCGGAAACCTCGAGTGAGCACCACAGCCTTACCTCCGAGAAGCAAGCCTGAAGCCGAGCTCCCTTCTGCGAGCAGGCCTCTTTCGCCAAGAGAGAAAGCTTGGCCGCGGCGGGGGTGGCGGAAGCCTCAGGGAGGCTGCGTGCCGGGCCTCAGGTCGGGGGCCTTCCTAGAAGGATGCCCCCGACCTGGGCCTCAGCGAAGCCCTTCGCAAGTTCGTCGGGAGCGGCTCGTGCCACGACCGTGATGCGGGACCCACCGCAGAGCAAACACCCTCATTGTGAGGACACGGGAAGCCTTCTGACAGCAGCCCCGCTTTCCTCTGCCGGGCGCCCGCCCTCAGTCGAACCCACAGGAGCCTGCGTTCGGAGTGCACCGAGCTCAACACCCGGCTCTCGGCGAGGTCGTGACGGCGACGCCGGCCTGCCGGCCAAACTCTCTGGGGGCGCCCTGAGCTGGGAGGCTCGCCCGAAACGGACGGGGGAAGCGCCGAGCCCCTGCCACGGGAGTGCTTCAGGACGACGCATTGGCCCAGCCAGCCCCACTCCGTCCCGGGAAGAGAGAAGCGGCTCTGGAACCTAAAAGCACAGAGCAAGTCACCCAACCCTCAGCTCTTGGAACGCGCTTCCCGGAGGGGGCCCTTTCACCTCCCCATTCACGGAAGCACAACGCCTTCTCTCAGAGGCGGAGGAAGACGCGCACACGCTACCGGCTTGGGCCTCCACTCCAGGGACCGGCGGGTGCCGCCAGCACGACCGGGGCGTCAGCGGGCTTCGCGGTGTCAAGGTCGACACACGCCCGGGCCTGGCACCCGAAGGAGACAGCTCCGCCCTGGATTCCGTGCAACACGGTGCTGCCGGGAAAACGTCCGCCCAGGGAAAGATGAGTGCGAAGAGAGAAGCGGGGAGGAGAGAGGAAGGGCGAGCTTCGGGAGGCACGAGCGCCCGGGCTGTGGGGCCGGCCTCTCCCGGGCCGGCGCCTCACGTCCTACACGTGGATGCGGTTTGCTGACGCGCCGGGGGTTGGACCCCCTGAGGTCAAGCCCCCCGACCTCCCTGTGCGAAACAAGTCAGGGTGCATTGTCATCCCCGTCCACGTCCACACACACGTCGCTCCACGGAGAAGGATGCCTTCTCAACGCTTAGCCCGGAAAACTCGAGTGAGCACGACAGCCTTACCTCCGAGAAGCAAGCCTGAAGCCGAGCTCCCTTCCGCGAGCAGGCCTCTTTCGCCTAGAGAGAAAGCTTGGCCGCGGCGTGGGTGGCGGCAGCCTCAGGGAGGCTGCGTGCCAGGCCTCAGGTCGGGGGCCGTCCTAGAAGGAGGCCCCCGACCTGGGCCTCAGCGAAGCCCTTCGCAAGGGCGTCGGGAGCGGCTCCTGCCACGACCGTGACGCGGGACCCACAGCAGAGCAAACACACTCGTTGTGAGGGCACGGGAGGCCTTCTGACAGCAGCCCCGCTTCCCTCAGCAGGGGGCCCGCCCTCAGTCGAACCCACCGGAGCCTGCGTTCGGAGTGCACCGAGCTGAACACCCGGCTCTCGGCGAGGTCGTGACGGCGACGCCGGCCTGCAGGCCAAACTCTCTGGGGGCGCCCTGAGCTGGGAGGCTCGCCCGAAACGGACGGGGGAAGCGCCGAGCCCCTGCCACGGGTTTGCTTCAGGACGACGCATTGGCCCAGCCAGCCCCACTCCGTCCCGGGAAGAGAGAAGCCGCTCTGGCACCTAGAAGCACAGAGCAAGGCACCCAAACCTCAGCTCCTGGAACGCGCTTCCCGGAGGGGGCCCTTTCACCTCCCCATTCCCCGAAAGCACAACGCCTTCTCTCAGAGGCGGAGGAAGACGCGCACACGCTGCCGGCTTGGGCCTCCACTCCAGGGACCGGCGGGTGCCGCCAGCACGTCCGGGGCGACAGCGGGCTTCGTGGTGTCAAGGTCGACACACGCCCGGGCCTGGCAACCGAAGGAGACAGCTCCGCCCTGGATGCCGTGCAACACGGTGCTGCCGGGAAAACGTCCGCCCAGGGAAAGATGAGTGCGAAGAGAGAAGCGGGGAGGAGAGAGGCAGGGCGCGCTTCGTGAGGCACGAGCACGTGGGCTGTGGGGCCGGCCTCTCCCGGGCCGGCGCCTCACCTCCTACACGGGGAAGCGGTTTGCTGACGCGCCGGGGGTTGGACCCCCTGAGGTCAAGCCCCCCGACCTCCCTGTGCGAAACAAGGCAGGGTGGAATGCCATACCCTTCCACGTCCACACACACGTTGCTCCACGGAGAAGGATGCCTTCTCAACGGTTAGCCCGGATACCTCGAGTGAGCACCACAGCCTTACCTCCGAGAAGCAAGCCTGAAGCCGAGCTCCCTTCCGCAAGCAGGCCTCTTTCGCCCAGAGAGAAAGCTTGGCCGCGGCGGGGGTGGCGGCAGCCTCAGGGAGGCTGCGTGCCGGGCCTCAGATCGGGCGCCGTCCTAGAAGGAGGCCCCCGACCTGGGCCTCAGCGAAGCCCTTCGCAAGGGCGTCGGGAACGGCTTCTGCCACGACCGTGACACGGGACCCACAGCAGAGCAAACACACTCGTTGTGAGGGCACGGGAGGCCTTCTGACAGCAGCCCCGCTTCCCTCAGCCGGGCGCCCGCCCTCAGTCGAACCCACCGGAGCCTGCGTTCGGAGTGCACCGAGCTGAAGTCCCGGCTCTCGGCGAGGTCGTGACGGCGACGCCGGCCTTCCGGCCAAACTCTCTGGGGGCGCCCTGAGCTGGGAGGCTCGCCCGAAACGGACGGGGGAAGCGCCGAGCCCCTGCCACGGGATTGCTTCAGGACGACGCATTGGCCCAGCCAGCCGCACTCAGTCCCGGGAAGAGAGAAGCGGCTCTGGCACCTAGAAGCACGGAGCAAGGCACCCAACCCTCAGCTCCTGGAACGCGCTTCCCGGAGGGGGCCCTTTCACCTCCCCATTCCCCGAAAGCACAACGCCTTCTCTCAGAGGCAGAGGAAGACGCGCACACGCTGCCGGCTTGGGCCTCCACTCCAGGGACCGGCGGGTGCCGCCAGCACGTCCGGGGCGACAGCGGGCTTCGCGGTGTCAAGGTCGACACACGCCCGGGCCTGGCAACCGAAGGAGACAGCTCCGCCCTGGATTCCGTGCAACACGGTGCTGCCGGGAAAACGTCCGCCCAGGGAAAGATGAGTGCGAAGAGAGAAGCGGGGAGGAGAGAGGAAGGGCGCGCTTCGTGAGGCACGAGCTCGCGGGCTGTGGGGCCGGCCTCTCCCGGGCCGGCGCCTCACGTCCTACACGGGAATGCGGTTTGCTGACGCGCCGGGGGTTGGACCCCCTGAGGTCAAGCCCCCCGACCTCCCTGTGCGAAACAAGGCAGGGTGGAATGCCATCCCCGTCCACGTCCACACGCACGTCGCTCCACGGAGAAGGATGCCTTCTCAACGCTTAGCCTGGAAACCTCGAGTGAGCACCACAGCCTTACCTCCGAGAAGCAAGCCTGAAGCCGAGCTCCCTTCTGCGAGCAGGCCTCTTTCGCCCAGAGAGAAAGCTTGGCCGCGGCGGGGGTGGCGGAAGCCTCAGGGAGGCTGCGTGCCGGGCCTCAGGTCGGGCGCCGTCCTAGAAGGAGGCCCCCGACCTGGGCCTCAGCGAAGCCCTTCGCAAGGGCGTCGGGAGCGGCTTCTGCCACGACCGTGACGCGGGACCCACAGCAGAGCAAACACACTCGTTGTGAGGGCACGGGAGGCCTTCTGACAGCAGCCCCGCTTCCCTCAGCCGGGCGCCCGCCCTCAGTTGAACCCACCGGAGCCCGCGTTCGGAGTGCACCGAGCTCAACACCCGGCTCTCGGTGAGGACGTGAAGGCGACGCCAACCTGCCGGCCAAACTCTCTGGGGGAGCCCTGAGCTGGGAGGCTCGCCCGAAACGGACGGGGGAAGCGCCGAGCCCCTGCCACGGGATTGCTTCAGGACGACGCATTGGCCCAGCCAGTCCCACTCAGTCCCGGGAAGAGAGAAGCGGCTCTGGCACCTAGAAGCACGGAGCAAGGCACCCAACCCTCAGCTCCTGGAACGCGCTTCCCGGAGGGGGCCCTTTCACCTCCCCATTCCCCAAAAGCACAACGCCTTCTCTCAGAGGCAGAGGAAGACGCGCACACGCTGCCGGCTTGGGCCTCCACTTCAGGGACCGGCGGGTGCCGCCAGCACGTCCGGGGTAACAGCGGGCTTCGTGGTGTCAAGGTCGACACACGCCCGGGCCTGGCAAACGAAGGAGACAGCTCCGCCCTGGATTCCGTGCAACACGGTGCTGCCGGGAAAACGTCCGCCCAGGGAAAGATGAGTGCGAAGAGAGAAGCGGGGAGGAGAGAGGAAGGGCGCGCTTCGTGAGGCACGAGCTCGCGGGCTGTGGCCGGCCTCTCCCGGGCCGGCGCCTCACGTCCTACACGGGGAAGCGGTTTGCTGACGCGGCGGGGGTTGGACCCCCTGAGGTCAAGCCCCCCGACCTCCCTGTGCGAAACAAGGCAGGGTGGAATGCCATCCCCTTCCAGTCCACACACACATCGCTCCACGGAGAAGGATGCCTTCGCAACGCTTAGCCCGGAAACCTCGAGTGAGCACGACAGCCTTACCTCCGAGAAGCAAGACTGAAGCCGAGCTCCCTTCCACAAGCAGGCCTCTTTCGCCCAGAGAGAAAGCTCGGCCGCGGCAGGGGTGGCGGAAGCCTCAGGGAGGTTGCGTGCCGGGCCTCAGGTCGGGCGCCGTCCTAGAAGGAGGCCCCCGACCTGGACCTCAGCGAAGCCCTTCGCAAGGGCGTCGGGAGCGGCTCCTGCCACGACCGTGACGCGGGACCCACAGCAGAGCAAACACACTCGTTGTGAGGGCACGGGAGGCCTTCTGACAGCAGCCCCGCTTCCCTCAGCCGGGCGCCCTCCCTCAGTCGAACCCACCGGAGCCTGCGTTCGGAGTGCACCGCGCTGAACACCCGGCTCTCGGCGAGGTCGTGACGGCGACGCCGGCCTGCCGGCCAAACTCTCTGGGGGCGCCCTGAGCTGGGAGGCTCGCCCGAAACGGACGGGGGAAGCGCCGAGCCCCTGCCACGGGATTGCTTCAGGACGACGCATTGGCCCAGCCAGCCCCACTCCGTCCCGGGAAGAGAGAAGCGGCTCTGGCACCTAGAAGCACGGAGCAAGGCACCCAACCCTCAGCTCTTGGAACGCGGTTCCCGGAGGGGGCCCTTTCACCTCACCATACCCCGAAAGCACAACGCCTTCTCTCAGAGGCGGAGGAAGATGCACACACGCTGCCGGCTTCGGCCTCCAATCCAGGGACCGTCGGGTGCCACCAGCACGTCCGGGGCAACAGCGGGCTTCGTGGTGTCAAGGTCGACACACGCCCGGGCCTGGCAACCGAAGGAGACAGCTCCGCCCTGGATTCCGTGCAACACGGTGCTGCCGGGAAAACGTCTGCCCAGGGAAAGATGAGTGCGAAGAGAGAAGCGGGGAGGAGAGAGGAAGGGCACGCTTCGTGAGGCACGAGCTCGCAGACTGTGGCCGGCCTCTCCCGGGCCTGCGCCTCACGTCCTACACGGGGAAGCGGTTTGCTGTCGCGGCGGGGGTTGGACCCCCTGAGGTCAAGCCCCCCGACCTCCCTGTGCGAAACAGGGCAGAGTGGAATGCCATCCCCTTCCACGTCCACACACACGTCGCTCCACGGAGAAGGATGCCTTCTCAACGCTTAGCCCGGAAACCTCGAGTGAGCACCACAGCCTTACCTCCGAGAAGCAAGCCTGAAGCCGAGCTCCCTTCCGCGAGCAGGCCTCTTTCGCCAAGAGACAAACCTGGCCGTGGCGGGGGTGGCGGAAGCCTCAGGGAGGCTGCGTGCCGGGCCTCAGGTCGGGGGCCGTCCTAGAAGGAGGCCCCCGCCATGGGCCTCAGCGAAGCCCTTCGCAAGGGCGTCGGGAGCGGCTCCTGCCACGACCGTGACGCGGGACCCACAGCCGAGCAAATACACTCGTTGTGAGGGCACGGGAGGCCTTCTGACAGCAGCCCCGCTTCCCTCAGCCGGGCGCCCGCCCTCAGTCGAACCCACCGGAGCCTGCGTTCGGAGTGCACCGAGCTGAAGACCCGGCTCTCGGCGGGGTCGTGACGGCGACGCCGGCCTGCAGGCCAAACTCTCTGGGGGCGCCCTGAGCTGGGAGGCTCGCCCGAAACGGACGGGGGAAGCGCCGAGCCCCCGCCACGGGATTGCTTCAGGACGACGCATTGGCCCAGCCAGCCCCACTCCGTCCCGGGAAGAGAGAAGCGGCTCTGGCACCTAGAAGCACGGAGCAAGGCACCCAACCCTCAGCTCCTGGAACGCGCTTCCCGGAGGGGGCCCTTTCACCTCCCCATTCCCCGAAAGCACAACGCCTTCTCTCAGAGGCGGAGGAAGACGCGCACACACTGCCGGATTGGGCCTCCACTCCAGGGACCGGCGGGTGCCGCCAGCACGTCCGGGGCGACAGCGGGCTTCGCGGTGTCAAGGTCGACACACGCCCGGGCCTGGCACCCGAAGGAGAAAGCTCAGCCCTGGATGCCGTGCAACACGGTGCTGCCGGGAAAACGTCCGCCCAGGGAAAGATGAGTGCGAAGAGAGAAGCGGGGAGGAGAGAGGCAGGGCGCGCTTCGTGAGGCACGAGCGCCCGGGCTGTGGGGCCGGCCTCTCCCGGGCCGGCGCCTCACGTCCTACACGGGGAAGCGGTTTGCTGACGCGCCGGGGGTTGGACCCCCTGAGGTCAAGCCCCCCGACCTCCCTGTGCGAAACAGGGTAGGGTGGAATGCCAACCCCGTCCATGTCCACACACACGTCGCTCCACGGAGAAGGATGCCTTCTCAACGCTTAGCCCGGAAACCTCGAGTGAGCACGACAGCCTTACCTCCGAGAAGCAAGCCTGAAGCCGAGCTCCCTTCCGCAAGCAGGCCTCTTTCGCCCAGAGAGAAAGGTTGGCCGCGGCGGGGGTGGCGGCAGCCTCAGGGAGGCTGCGTGCCGGGCCTCAGGTCGGGCGCCGTCCTAGAAGGAGGCCCCCGACCTGGACCTCAGCGAAGCCCTTCGCAAGGGCGTCGGGAGCGGCTCCTGCCACGACCGTGACGCGGGACCCACAGCAGAGCAAACACACTCGTTGTGAGGGCACGGGAGGCCTTCTGACAGCAGCCCCGCTTCCCTCAGCCGGGCGCCCGCCCTCAGTCGAACCCACCGGAGCCTGCGTTCGTAGTGCACCGCGCTGAAAACCCGGCTCTCGGCGAGGTCGTGATGGCGACGCCGGCCTGCCGGCCAAAATCTCTGGGGGCGCCCTGAGCTGGGAGGCTCGCCCGAAACGGACGGGGGAAGCGCCGAGCCCCTGCCAAGGAATTGCTTCAGGACGACGCATTGGCCCAGCCAGCCCCACTCCGTCCCGGGAAGAGAGAAGCGGCTCTGGCACCTAGAAGCACGGAGCAAGGCACCCAACCCTCAGCTCTTGGAACGCGGTTCCCGGAGGGGGCCCTTTCACCTCCCCATACCCCGAAAGCACAACGCCTTCTCTCAGAGGCGGAGGAAGATGCGCACACGCTGCCGGCTTCGGCCTCCACTCCAGGGACCGGCGGGTGCCGCCAGCACGTCCGGGGCGACAGCGGGCTTCGCGGTGTCAAGGTCGACACACGCCCGGGCCTGGCAACCGAAGGAGACAGCTCCGCCCTGGATTCCGTGCAACACGGTGCTGCCGGGAAAACGTGCGCCCAGGGAAAGATGAGTGCAAAGAGAGAAGCGGGGAGGAGAGAGGCAGGGCGCGCTTCGTGAGGCATGAGCGCCCGGGCTCTGTGGCCGGCCTCTCCCGGGCCGGCGCCTCACGTCCTACACGGGGAAGCGGTTTGCTGATGCGCCGGGGGTTGGACCCCCTGCGGTCAAGCCCCCCGACCTCCCTGTGCGAAACAGGGCAGGGTGGAATGCCATCCCCATCCACGTCCACACACACGTCGCTCCACGGAGAAGGATGCCTTCTCAACGCTTAGCCCGGAAACCTCGAGTGAGCACCACAGCCTTACCTCCGAGAAGCAAGCCTGAAGACGAGCTCCCTTCCGCGAGCAAGCCTCTTTCGCCCAGAGAGAAAGTTTGGCCGGGGTGGGGGTGGCGGAAGCCTCAGGGAGGCTGCGTGCCGGGCCTCAGGTCGGGGGCTGTCCTAGAAGGAGGCCCCCGACCTGGGCCTCAGCGAAGCCCTTCGCAAGGGCGTCGGGAGCGGCTCCTGCCACGACTGTGACGCGGGACCCACAGCAGAGCAAACACACTCGTTGTGAGGGCACGGGAGGCCTTCTGACAGCAGCCCCACTTCCCTCAGCCGGGCGCCCGCCCTCAGTCGAACCCACCGGAGCCTGCGTTCGGAGTGCACCGAGCTGAAGACACGGCTCTCGGCGAGGTCGTGACGGCGACGCGGGCCTGCAGGCCAAACTCTCTGGCGGCGCCCTGAGCTGGGAGGCTCGCCCGAAACGGACGGGGGAAGCGCCGAGCCCCCGCCACGGGATTGCTTCAGGACGACGCATTGGCCCAGCCAGCCCCACTCCATCCCGGGAAGAGAGAAGCGGCTCTGGCACCTAGAAGCACGGAGCAAGGCACCCAACCCTCAGCTCCTGGATCGCGCTTCCCGGAGGGGGCCCTTTCACCTCCCCATTCCCCGAAAGCACAACGCCTTCTCTCAGAGGCGGAGGAAGACGCGCACACACTGCCGGATTGGGCCTCCACTCCAGGGACCGGCGGGTGCCGCCAGCACGTCCGGGGCGACAGCGGGCTTCGCAGTGTCAAGGTCGACACACGCCCGGGCCTGGCACCCGAAGGAGAAAGCTCAGCCCTGGATGCCGTGCAACACGGTGCTGCCGGGAAAACGTGCGCCCAGGGAAAGATGAGTGCGAAGAGAGAAGCGGGGAGGAGAGAGGCAGGGCGCGCTTCGTGAGGCACGAGCGCCCGGGCTGTGGGGCCGGCCTCTCCCGGGCCGGCGCCTCACGTCCTACACGGGGAAGCGGTTTGCTGACGCGCCGGGGGTTGGACCCCCTGAGGTCAAGTCCCCCGACCTCCCGGTGCGAAACAGGGCTGGGTGGAATGCCAACCCCGTCCACGTCCACACACAGGTCGCTCCACGGAGAAGGATGCCTTCGCAACGCTTAGCCCGGAAACCTCGAGTGAGCACCCCAGCCTTACCTCCGAGAAGCAAGCCTGAAGCCGAGCTCCCTTCCGCAAGCAGGCCTCTTTCGCCTAGAGAGAAAGCTTGGCCGCGGCGGGGGTGGCGGCAGCCTCAGGGAGGCTGCGTGCCAGGCCTCAGGTCGGGGGCCGTCCTAGAAGGAGGCCCCCGACCTGGGCCTCAGCGAAGCCCTTCGCAAGGGCGTCGGGAGCAGCTCCTGCCACGACCGTGACGCGGGACCCACAGCAGAGCAAACACACTCGTTGTGAGGGCACGGGAGGCCTTCTGACAGCAGCCCCGCTTCCCTCAGCAGGGGGCCCGCCCTCAGTCGAACCCACCGGAGCCTGCGTTCGGAGTGCACCGAGCTGAAGACCCGGCTCTCGGCGAGGTCGTGACGGCGACGCCGGCCTGCAGGCCAAACTCTCTGGGGGCGCCCTGAGCTGGGAGGCTCGCCCGAAACGGACGGGGGAAGCGCCGAGCCCCTGCCACGGGTTTGCTTCAGGACGACGCATTGGCCCAGCCAGCCCCACTCCGTCCCGGGAAGAGAGAAGCCGCTCTGGCACCTAGAAGCACAGAGCAAGGCACCCAAACCTCAGCTCCTGGAACGCGCTTCCCGGAGGGGGCCCTTTCACCTCCCCATTCCCCGAAAGCACAACGCCTTCTCTCAGAGGCGGAGGAAGACGCGCACACGCTGCCGGCTTGGGCCTCCACTCCAGGGACCGGCGGGTGCCGCCAGCACGTCCGGGGCGACAGCGGGCTTCGCGGTGTCAAGGTCGACACACGCCCGGGCCTGGCAACCGAAGGAGACAGCTCCGCCCTGGATGCCGTGCAACACGGTGCTGCCGGGAAAACGTGCGCCCAGGGAAAGATGAGTGCAAAGAGAGAAGCGGGGAGGAGAGAGGAAGGGCGCGCTTCGTGAGGCACGAGCTCGCAGACTGTGGCCGGCCTCTCCCGGGCCGGCGCCTCACGTCCTACACGGGGAAGCGGTTTGCTGTCGCGGCGGGGGTTGGACCCCCTGAGGTCAAGCCCCCCGACCTCCCTGTGCGAAACAGGGCTGGGTGGAATGCCAACCCCGTCCACGTCCACACACACGTCGCTCCACGGAGAAGGATGCCTTCTCAACGCTTAGCCCGGAAAACTCGAGTGAGCACCACAGCCTTACCTCCGAGAAGCAAGCCTGAAGCCGAGCTCCCTTCCGCAAGCAGGCCTCTTTCGCCTAGAGAGAAAGCTTGGCCGCGGCGGGGGTGGCGGCAGCCTCAGGGAGGCTGCGTGCCAGGCCTCAGGTCGGGGGCCGTCCTAGAAGGAGGCCCCCGACCTGGGCCTCAGCGAAGCCCTTCGCAAGGGCGTCGGGAGCAGCTCCTGCCACGACCGTGACGCGGGACCCACAGCAGAGCAAACACACTCGTTGTGAGGGCACGGGAGGCCTTCTGACAGCAGCCCCGCTTCCCTCAGCAGGGGGCCCGCCCTCAGTCGAACCCACCGGAGCCTGCGTTCGGAGTGCACCGAGCTGAACACCCGGCTCTCGGCGAGGTCGTGACGGCGACGCCGGCCTGCAGGCCAAACTCTCTGGGGGCGCCCTGAGCTGGGAGGCTCGCCCGAAACGGACGGGGGAAGCGCCGAGCCCCTGCCACGGGTTTGCTTCAGGACGACGCATTGGCCCAGCCAGCCCCACTCCGTCCCGGGAAGAGAGAAGCCGCTCTGGCACCTAGAAGCACAGAGCAAGGCACCCAAACCTCAGCTCCTGGAACGCGCTTCCCGGAGGGGGCCCTTTCACCTCCCCATTCCCCGAAAGCACAACGCCTTCTCTCAGAGGCGGAGGAAGACGCGCACACGCTGCCGGCTTGGGCCTCCACTCCAGGGACCGGCGGGTGCCGCCAGCACGTCCGGGGCGACAGCGGGCTTCGCGGTGTCAAGGTCGACACACGCCCGGGCCTGGCAACCGAAGGAGACAGCTCCGCCCTGGATTCCGTGCAACACGGTGCTGCCGGGAAAACGTGCGCCCAGGGAAAGATGAGTGCAAAGAGAGAAGCGGGGAGGAGAGAGGCAGGGCGCGCTTCGTGAGGCATGAGCGCCCGGGCTCTGTGGCCGGCCTCTCCCGGGCCGGCGCCTCACGTCCTACACGGGGAAGCGGTTTGCTGATGCGCCGGGGGTTGGACCCCCTGCGGTCAAGCCCCCCGACCTCCCTGTGCGAAACAGGGCAGGGTGGAATGCCATCCCCATCCACGTCCACACACACGTCGCTCCACGGAGAAGGATGCCTTCTCAACGCTTAGCCCGGAAACCTCGAGTGAGCACCACAGCCTTACCTCCGAGAAGCAAGCCTGAAGACGAGCTCCCTTCCGCGAGCAAGCCTCTTTCGCCCAGAGAGAAAGTTTGGCCGGGGCGGGGGTGGCGGAAGCCTCAGGGAGGCTGCGTGCCGGGCCTCAGGTCGGGGGCTGTCCTAGAAGGAGGCCCCCGACCTGGGCCTCAGCGAAGCCCTTCGCAAGGGCGTCGGGAGCGGCTCCTGCCACGACTGTGACGCGGGACCCAGAGCAGAGCAAACACACTCGTTGTGAGGGCACGGGAGGCCTTCTGACAGGAGCCCCACTTCCCTCAGCCGGGCGCCCGCCCTCAGTCGAACCCACCGGAGCCTGCGTTCGGAGTGCACCGAGCTGAAGACACGGCTCTCGGCGAGGTCGTGACGGCGACGCGGGCCTGCAGGCCAAACTCTCTGGCGGCGCCCTGAGCTGGGAGGCTCGCCCGAAACGGACGGGGGAAGCGCCGAGCCCCCGCCACGGGATTGCTTCAGGACGACGCATTGGCCCAGCCAGCCCCACTCCGTCCCGGGAAGAGAGAAGCGGCTCTGGCACCTAGAAGCACGGAGCAAGGCACCCAACCCTCAGCTCCTGGATCGCGCTTCCCGGAGGGGGCCCTTTCACCTCCCCATTCCCCGAAAGCACAACGCCTTCTCTCAGAGGCGGAGGAAGACGCGCACACACTGCCGGATTGGGCCTCCACTCCAGGGACCGGCGGGTGCCGCCAGCACGTCCGGGGCGACAGCGGGCTTCGCGGTGTCAAGGTCGACACACGCCCGGGCCTGGCACCCGAAGGAGAAAGCTCAGCCCTGGATGCCGTGCAACACGGTGCTGCCGGGAAAACGTGCGCCCAGGGAAAGATGAGTGCGAAGAGAGAAGCGGGGAGGAGAGAGGCAGGGCGCGCTTCGTGAGGCACGAGCGCCCGGGCTGTGGGGCCGGCCTCTCCCGGGCCGGCGCCTCACGTCCTACACGGGGAAGCGGTTTGCTGACGCGCCGGGGGTTGGACCCCCTGAGGTCAAGCCCCCCGACCTCCCGGTGCGAAACAGGGCTGGGTGGAATGCCAACCCCGTCCACGTCCACACACAGGTCGCTCCACGGAGAAGGATGCCTTCGCAACGCTTAGCCCGGAAACCTCGAGTGAGCACCCCAGCCTTACCTCCGAGAAGCAAGCCTGAAGCCGAGCTCCCTTCCGCAAGCAGGCCTCTTTCGCCCAGAGAGAAAGCTTGGCCGCGGCGGGGGTGGCGGCAGCCTCAGGGAGGCTGCGTGCCGGGCCTCAGATCGGGGGCCGTCCTAGAAGGAGGCCCCCGACCTGGGCCTCAGCGAAGCCCTTCGCAAGGGCATCGGGAGCGGCTCCTGCCATGACCGTGACGCGGGACCCACAGCAGAGCAAACACACTCGTTGTGAGGGCACGGGAGGCCTTCTGACAGCAGCCCCGCTTCCCTCAGCCGGGCGCCCGCCCTCAGTCGAACCCACCGGCGCCTGCGTTCGGAGTGCACTGAGCTCAACACACGGCTCTCGGCGAGGTCGTGACGGCGACGCCGGCCTGCCGGCCAAACTCTCTGGGGGCGCCCTGAGCTGGGAGGCTCGCCCGAAACGGACGGGGGAAGCGCCGAGCCCCTGCCACGGGATTGCTTCAGGACGACGCATTGGCCCAGCCAGCCAAACTCCGTCCCGGGAAGAGAGAAGCGGCTCTGGCACCTAGAAGCACGGAGCAAGGCACCCAACCCTCAGCTCCTGGAACGCGCTCCCCGGAGGGGGCCCTTTCACCTCCCCATTCCCCGAGAGCACAACGCCTTCTCTCAGAGGCGGAGGAAGACGCGCACACGCTGCCGGCTTGGGCCTCCACTCCAGGGACCGGCGGGTGCCGCCAGCACGTCCGGGGCGACAGCGGGCTTCGCGGTGTCAAGGTTGACACACGCCCGGGCCTGGCACCCGAAGGAGACAGCTCCGCCCTGGATGCCGAGCAACACGGTGCTGCCGGGAAAACGTCCGCCCAGGGAAAGATGAGTGCGAAGAGAGAAGCGGGGAGGAGAGAGGAAGGGCGCGCTTCGTGAGGCACGAGCGCGTGGGCTGTGGGGCCGGCCTCTCCCGGGCCGGCGCTTCACCTCCTACACGGGGAAGCGGTTTGCTGACGCGCCGGGGGTTGGACCCCCTGAGGTCAAGCCCCCCGACCTCCCTGTGCGAAACAAGGCAGGGTGGAATGCCATCCCCTTCCACGTCCACACACACGTCGCTCCACGGAGAAGGATGCCTTCGCAACGCTTAGCCCGGAAACCTCGAGTGAGCACGACAGCCTTACCTCCGAGAAGCAAGCCTGAAGCCAAGCTCCCTTCCGCAAGCAGGCCTCTTTCGCCCAGAGAGAAGGCTTGGCCGCGGCGGGGGTGGCAGAAGCCTCAGGGAGGCTGCGTGCCGGGCCTCAGATCGGGCGCCGTCCTAGAAGGAGGCCCCCGACCTGGGCCTCAGCGAAGCCCTTCGCAAGGGCGTCGGGAGCGGCTCGTGCCACGACCGTGACGCGTTACCCACAGCAGAGCAAACACACTCGTTGTGAGGGCACGGGAGGCCTTCTGACAGCAGCCCCGCTTCCCTCAGCCGGGCCCCCGCCCTCAGTCGAACCCACCGGAGCCTGCGTTCGGAGTGCACCGAGCTCAACACCCGGCTCTCGGCGAGGTCGTGACGGCGACGCCAGCCTGCCGGCCAAACTCTCTGGGGGCGCCCTGAGCTGGGAGGCTCGCCCGAAACGGACGGGGGAAGCGCCGAGGCCCTGCCACGGGATTGCTTGAGGACGACGCATTGGCCCAGCCAGCCCCACTCCGTCCCGGGAAGAGAGAAGCGGCTCTGGCACCTAGAAGCACGGAGCAAGGCACCCAACCCTCAGCTCTTGGAACGCGCTTCCCGGAGGGGGCCCTTTCACCTCCCCATTCCCCGAAAGCACAACGCCTTCTCTCAGAGGCGGAGGAAGATGCGCACACGCTGCCGGCTTCGGCCTCCAATCCAGGGACCGGCGGGTGCCGCCAGCACGTCCGGGGCAACAGCGGGCTTCGTGGTGTCAAGGTCGACACACGCCCGGGCCTGGCAACCGAAGGAGACAGCTCCGCCCTGGATGCCGTGCAACACGGTGCTGCCGGGAAAACGTCCGCCCAGGGAAAGATGAGTGCGAAGAGAGAAGCGGGGAGGAGAGGGGCAGGGCGCGCTTCGTGAGGCACGAGCACGTGGGCTGTGGGGCCGGCCTCTCCCGGGCCGGCGCCTCACCTCCTACACGGGGAAGCGGTTTGCTGACGCGCCGGGGGTTGGACCCCCTGAGGTCAAGCCCCCCGACCTCCCTGTGCGAAACAAGGCAGGGTGGAATGCCATACCCTTCCACGTCCACACACACGTTGCTCCACGGAGAAGGATGCCTTCTCAACGGTTAGCCCGGATACCTCGAGTGAGCACCACAGCCTTACCTCCGAGAAGCAAGCCTGAAGCCGAGCTCCCTTCCGCAAGCAGGCCTCTTTCGCCCAGAGAGAAAGCTTGGCCGCGGCGGGGGTGGCGGCAGCCTCAGTGAGGCTGCGTGCCGGGCCTCAGATCGGGCGCCGTCCTAGAAGGAGGCCCCCGACCTGGGCCTCAGCGAAGCCCTTCGCAAGGGCGTCGGGAGCGGCTTCTGCCACGACCGTGACACGGGACCCACAGCAGAGCAAACACACTCGTTGTGAGGGCACGGGAGGCCTTCTGACAGCAGCCCCGCTTCCCTCAGCAGGGGGCCCGCCCTCAGTCGAACCCACCGGAGCCTGCGTTCGGAGTGCACCGAGCTGAAGACCCGGCTCTCGGCGAGGTCGTGACGGCGACGCCGGCCTGCAGGCCAAACTCTCTGGGGGCGCCCTGAGCTGGGAGGCTCGCCCGAAACGGACGGGGGAAGCGCCGAGCCCCTGCCACGGGTTTGCTTCAGGACGACGCATTGGCCCAGCCAGCCCCACTCCGTCCCGGGAAGAGAGAAGCCGCTCTGGCACCTAGAAGCACAGAGCAAGGCACCCAAACCTCAGCTCCTGGAACGCGCTTCCCGGAGGGGGCCCTTTCACCTCCCCATTCCCCGAAAGCACAACGCCTTCTCTCAGAGGCGGAGGAAGACGCGCACACGCTGCCGGCTTGGGCCTCCACTCCAGGGACCGGCGGGTGCCGCCAGCACGTCCGGGGCGACAGCGGGCTTCGCGGTGTCAAGGTCGACACACGCCCGGGCCTGGCAACCGAAGGAGACAGCTCCGCCCTGGATGCCGTGCAACACGGTGCTGCCGGGAAAACGTGCGCCCAGGGAAAGATGAGTGCAAAGAGAGAAGCGGGGAGGAGAGAGGCAGGGCGCGCTTCGTGAGGCATGAGCGCCCGGGCTCTGTGGCCGGCCTCTCCCGGGCCGGCGCCTCACGTCCTACACGGGGAAGCGGTTTGCTGATGCGCCGGGGGTTGGACCCCCTGCGGTCAAGCCCCCCGACCTCCCTGTGCGAAACAGGGCAGGGTGGAATGCCATCCCCATCCACGTCCACACACACGTCGCTCCACGGAGAAGGATGCCTTCTCAACGCTTAGCCCGGAAACCTCGAGTGAGCACCACAGCCTTACCTCCGAGAAGCAAGCCTGAAGACGAGCTCCCTTCCGCGAGCAAGCCTCTTTCGCCCAGAGAGAAAGTTTGGCCGGGGCGGGGGTGGCGGAAGCCTCAGGGAGGCTGCGTGCCGGGCCTCAGGTCGGGGGCTGTCCTAGAAGGAGGCCCCCGACCTGGGCCTCAGCGAAGCCCTTCGCAAGGGCGTCGGGAGCGGCTCCTGCCACGACTGTGACGCGGGACCCACAGCAGAGCAAACACACTCCTTGTGAGGGCACGGGAGGCCTTCTGACAGCAGCCCCGCTTCCCTCAGCCGGGCGCCCGCCCTCAGTCGAACCCACCGGCGCCTGCGTTCGGAGTGCACTGAGCTCAACACACGGCTCTCGGCGAGGTCGTGACGGCGACGCCGGCCTGCCGGCCAAACTCTCTGGGGGCGCCCTGAGCTGGGAGGCTCGCCCGAAACGGACGGGGGAAGCGCCGAGCCCCTGCCACGGGATTGCTTCAGGACGACGCATTGGCCCAGCCAGCCAAACTCCGTCCCGGGAAGAGAGAAGCGGCTCTGGCACCTAGAAGCACGGAGCAAGGCACCCAACCCTCAGCTCCAGGAACGCGCTCCCCGGAGGGGGCCCTTTCACCTCCCCATTCCCCGAGAGCACAACGCCTTCTCTCAGAGGCGGAGGAAGACGCGCACAGGCTGCCGGCTTGGGCCTCCACTCCAGGGACCGGCGGGTGCCGCCAGCACGTCCGGGGCGACAGCGGGCTTCGCGGTGTCAAGGTTGACACACGCCCGGGCCTGGCACCCGAAGGAGACAGCTCCGCCCTGGATGCCGAGCAACACGGTGCTGCCGGGAAAACGTCCGCCCAGGGAAAGATGAGTGCGAAGAGAGAAGCGGGGAGGAGAGAGGAAGGGCGCGCTTCGTGAGGCACGAGCGCGTGGGCTGTGGGGCCGGCCTCTCCCGGGCCGGCGCTTCACCTCCTACACGGGGAAGCGGTTTGCTGACGCGCCGGGGGTTGGACCCCCTGAGGTCAAGCCCCCCGACCTCCCTGTGCGAAACAAGGCAGGGTGGAATGCCATCCCCTTCCACGTCCACACACACGTCGCTCCACGGAGAAGGATGCCTTCGCAACGCTTAGCCCGGAAACCTCGAGTGAGCACGACAGCCTTACCTCCGAGAAGCAAGCCTGAAGCCAAGCTCCCTTCCGCAAGCAGGCCTCTTTCGCCCAGAGAGAAGGCTTGGCCGCGGCGGGGGTGGCAGAAGCCTCAGGGAGGCTGCGTGCCGGGCCTCAGGTCGGGCGCCGTCCTAGAAGGAGGCCCCCGACCTGGGCCTCAGCGAAGCCCTTCGCAAGGGCGTCGGGAGCGGCTCGTGCCACGACCGTGACGCGTTACCCACAGCAGAGCAAACACACTCGTTGTGAGGGCACGGGAGGCCTTCTGACAGCAGCCCCGCTTCCCTCAGCCGGGCCCCCGCCCTCAGTCGAACCCACCGGAGCCTGCGTTCGGAGTGCACCGAGCTCAACACCCGGCTCTCGGCGAGGTCGTGACGGCGACGCCAGCCTGCCGGCCAAACTCTCTGGGGGCGCCCTGAGCTGGGAGGCTCGCCCGAAACGGACGGGGGAAGCGCCGAGGCCCTGCCACGGGATTGCTTGAGGACGACGCATTGGCCCAGCCAGCCCCACTCCGTCCCGGGAAGAGAGAAGCGGCTCTGGCACCTAGAAGCACGGAGCAAGGCACCCAACCCTCAGCTCTTGGAACGCGCTTCCCGGAGGGGGCCCTTTCACCTCCCCATTCCCCGAAAGCACAACGCCTTCTCTCAGAGGCGGAGGAAGATGCGCACACGCTGCCGGCTTCGGCCTCCAATCCAGGGACCGGCGGGTGCCGCCAGCACGTCCGGGGCAACAGCGGGCTTCGTGGTGTCAAGGTCGACACACGCCCGGGCCTGGCAACCGAAGGAGACAGCTCCGCCCTGGATGCCGTGCAACACGGTGCTGCCGGGAAAACGTGCGCCCAGGGAAAGATGAGTGCGAAGAGAGAAGCGGGGAGGAGAGAGGCAGGGCGCGCTTCGTGAGGCACGAGCGCCCGGGCTGTGGGGCCGGCCTCTCCCGGGCCGGCGCCTCACGTCCTACACGGGGAAGCGGTTTGCTGACGCGCCGGGGGTTGGACCCCCTGAGGTCAAGCCCCCCGACCTCCCGGTGCGAAACAGGGCTGGGTGGAATGCCAACCCCGTCCACGTCCACACACAGGTCGCTCCACGGAGAAGGATGCCTTCGCAACGCTTAGCCCGGAAACCTCGAGTGAGCACCCCAGCCTTACCTCCGAGAAGCAAGCCTGAAGCCGAGCTCCCTTCCGCAAGCAGGCCTCTTTCGCCCAGAGAGAAAGCTTGGCCGCGGCGGGGGTGGCGGCAGCCTCAGGGAGGCTGCGTGCCGGGCCTCAGGTCGGGCGCCGTCCTAGAAGGAGGCCCCCGACCTGGGCCTCAGCGAAGCCCTTCGCAAGGGCGTCGGGAGCGGCTCGTGCCACGACCGTGACGCGTTACCCACAGCAGAGCAAACACACTCGTTGTGAGGGCACGGGAGGCCTTCTGACAGCAGCCCCGCTTCCCTCAGCCGGGCCCCCGCCCTCAGTCGAACCCACCGGAGCCTGCGTTCGGAGTGCACCGAGCTCAACACCCGGCTCTCGGCGAGGTCGTGACGGCGACGCCAGCCTGCCGGCCAAACTCTCTGGGGGCGCCCTGAGCTGGGAGGCTCGCCCGAAACGGACGGGGGAAGCGCCGAGGCCCTGCCACGGGATTGCTTGAGGACGACGCATTGGCCCAGCCAGCCCCACTCCGTCCCGGGAAGAGAGAAGCGGCTCTGGCACCTAGAAGCACGGAGCAAGGCACCCAACCCTCAGCTCTTGGAACGCGCTTCCCGGAGGGGGCCCTTTCACCTCCCCATTCCCCGAAAGCACAACGCCTTCTCTCAGAGGCGGAGGAAGATGCGCACACGCTGCCGGCTTCGGCCTCCAATCCAGGGACCGGCGGGTGCCGCCAGCACGTCCGGGGCAACAGCGGGCTTCGTGGTGTCAAGGTCGACACACGCCCGGGCCTGGCAACCGAAGGAGACAGCTCCGCCCTGGATGCCGTGCAACACGGTGCTGCCGGGAAAACGTCCGCCCAGGGAAAGATGAGTGCGAAGAGAGAAGCGGGGAGGAGAGAGGCAGGGCGCGCTTCGTGAGGCACGAGCACGTGGGCTGTGGGGCCGGCCTCTCCCGGGCCGGCGCCTCACCTCCTACACGGGGAAGCGGTTTGCTGACGCGCCGGGGGTTGGACCCCCTGAGGTCAAGCCCCCCGACCTCCCTGTGCGAAACAAGGCAGGGTGGAATGCCATACCCTTCCACGTCCACACACACGTTGCTCCACGGAGAAGGATGCCTTCTCAACGGTTAGCCCGGATACCTCGAGTGAGCACCACAGCCTTACCTCCGAGAAGCAAGCCTGAAGCCGAGCTCCCTTCCGCAAGCAGGCCTCTTTCGCCCAGAGAGAAAGCTTGGCCGCGGCGGGGGTGGCGGCAGCCTCAGGGAGGCTGCGTGCCGGGCCTCAGATCGGGCGCCGTCCTAGAAGGAGGCCCCCGACCTGGGCCTCAGCGAAGCCCTTCGCAAGGGCGTCGGGAGCGGCTTCTGCCACGACCGTGACACGGGACCCACAGCAGAGCAAACACACTCGTTGTGAGGGCACGGGAGGCCTTCTGACAGCAGCCCCGCTTCCCTCAGCCGGGCGCCCGCCCTCAGTCGAACCCACCGGAGCCTGCGTTCGGAGTGCACCGAGCTGAAGTCCCGGCTCTCGGCGAGGTCGTGACGGCGACGCCGGCCTGCAGGCCAAACTCTCTGGGGGCGCCCTGAGCTGGGAGGCTCGCCCGAAACGGACGGGGGAAGCGCCGAGCCCCTGCCACGGGATTGCTTCAGGACGACGCATTGGCCCAGCCAGCCCCACTCCGTCCCGGGAAGAGAGAAGCGGCTCTGGCACCTAGAAGCACGGAGCAAGGCACCCAACCCTCAGCTCCTGGAACGCGCTTCCCGGAGGGGGCCCTTTCACCTCCCCATTCCCCGAAAGCACAACGCCTTCTCTCAGAGGCAGAGGAAGACGCGCACACGCTGCCGGCTTGGGCCTCCACTCCAGGGACCGGCGGGTGCCGCCAGCACGTCCGGGGCGACAGCGGGCTTCGCGGTGTCAAGGTCGACACACGCCCGGGCCTGGCAACCGAAGGAGACAGCTCCGCCCTGGATTCCGTGCAACACGGTGCTGTCGGGAAAACGTCCGCCCAGGGAAAGATGAGTGCGAAGAGAGAAGCGGGGAGGAGAGAGGAAGGGCGCGCTTCGTGAGGCACGAGCTCGCGGGCTGTGGGGCCGGCCTCTCCCGGGCCGGCGCCTCACGTCCTACACGGGAATGCGGTTTGCTGACGCGCCGGGGGTTGGACCCCCTGAGGTCAAGCCCCCCGACCTCCCTGTGCGAAACAAGGCAGGGTGGAATGCCATCCCCGTCCACGTCCACACGCACGTCGCTCCACGGAGAAGGATGCCTTCTCAACGCTTAGCCTGGAAACCTCGAGTGAGCACCACAGCCTTACCTCCGAGAAGCAAGCCTGAAGCCGAGCTCCCTTCTGCGAGCAGGCCTCTTTCGCCAAGAGAGAAAGCTTGGTCGCGGCGGGGGTGGCGGAAGCCTCAGGGAGGCTGCGTGCCGGGCCTCAGGTCGGGGGCCTTCCTAGAAGGATGCCCCCGACCTGGGCCTCAGCGAAGCCCTTCGCAAGTTCGTCGGGAGCGGCTCGTGCCACGACCGTGACGCGGGACCCACCGCAGAGCAAACACACTCATTGTGAGGGCACGGGAAGCCTTCTGACAGCAGCCCCGCTTCCCTCTGCCGGGAGCCCGCCCTCAGTCGAACCCACCGGAGCCTGCGTTCGGAGTGCACCGAGCTGAAGACCCGGCTCTCGGCGAGGTCGTGACGGCGACGCCGGCCTGCCGGCCAAACTCTCTGGGGGCGCCCTGAGCTGGGAGGCTCGCCCGAAACGGACGGGGTAAGCGCCGAGCCCCTGCCACGGGTTTGCTTCAGGACGACGCATTGGCCCAGGCAGCCCCACTCCGTCCCGGGAAGAGAGAAGCGGCTCTGGCACCTAGAAGCACGGAGCAAGGCACCCAAACCTCAGCTCCTGGAACGCGCTTCCCAGAGGGGGCCCTTTCACCTCCCCATTCCCCGAAAGCAGAACGCCTTCTCTCAGAGGCGGAGGAAGACGCGCACACGCTGCCGGCTTGGGCCTCCACTCCAGGGACCGGCGGGTGCCGCCAGCACGTCTGGGGCGACAGCGGGCTTCGCGGTGTCAAGGTCGACACACGCCCGGGCCTGGCAACCGAAGGAGACAGCTCCGCCCTGGATTCCGTGCAACACGGTGCTGCCGGGAAAACGTCCGCCCAGGGAAAGATGAGTGCGAAGAGAGAAGCGGGGAGGAGAGAGGAAGGGCGCGCTTCGTGAGGCACGAGCTCGCGGGCTGTGGGGCCGGCCTCTCCCGGGCCGGCGCCTCACGTCCGACACGGGGAAGCGGTTTGCTGACGCGCCGGGGGTTGGACCCCCTGAGGTCAAGCCCCCCGACCTCCCTGTGCGAAACAGGGCAGGGTGGAATGCCATCCCCGTCCACGTCCACACACACGTCGCTCCACGGAGAAGGATGCCTTCTCAACGCTTAGCCCGGAAACCTCGAGTGAGCACCACAGCCTTACCCCCGAGAAGCAAGCCTGAAGCCGAGCTCCCTTCCGCGAGCAAGCCTCTTTCGCCCCGAGACAAAGCTTGGCCGCGGCGGGGGTGGCGGAAGCCTCAGGGAGGCTGCGTGCCGGGCCTCAGGTCGGGGGTCGTCCTAGAAGGAGGCCCCCGACCTGGGCCTCAGCGAAGCCCTTCGCAATGGCGTCGGGAGCGGCTCCTGCCACGACTGTGACGCGGGACCCACAGCAGAGCAAACACACTCGTTGTGAGGGCACGGGAGGCGTTCTGACAGCAGGCCCGCTTCCCTCAGCCGGGCGCCCGCCCTCAGTCGAACCCACCGGAGCCTGCGTTCGGAGTGCACCGAGCTGAAGACACGGCTCTCGGCGAGGTCGTGACGGCGACGCCGGCCTGCAGGACAAACTCTCTGGTGGCGCCCTGAGCTGGGTGGCTCGCCCAAAACGGACGGGGGAAGCGCCGAGCCCCTGCCACGGGAGTGCTTCAGGACGACGCATTGGCCCAGCCAGCCCCACTCCGTCCCGGGAAGAGAGAAGCGGCTCTGGCACCTAGAAGCACGGAGCAAGTCACCCAACCCTCAGCTCTTGGAACGCGCTTCCCGGAGGGGGCCCTTTCACCTCCCCATTCCCCGAAAGCACAACGCCTTCTCTCAGAGGCGGAGGAAGACGCGCACACGCTGCCGGCTTGGGCCTCCACTCCAGGGACCGGCGGGTGCCGCCAGCACGTCCGGGGCGACAGCGGGCTTCGCGGTGTCAAGGTCGACACACGCCCGGGCCTGGCAACCGAAGGAGACAGCTCCGCCCTGGATTCCGTGCAACACGGTGCTGCCGGAAAAACGTCCGCCCAGGGAAAGATGAGTGCGAAGAGAGAAGCGGGGAGGAGAGAGGCAGGGCGCAATTCGTGAGGCACGAGCTCGCGGGCTGTGGGGCCGGCCTCTCCCGGGACGGCGCCTCACGTCCTACACGGGGAAGCGGTTTGCTGACGCGCCGGGGGTTGGACCCCCTGAGGTCAAGCCCCCCGACATCTCTGTGCGAAACAGGGCAGGGTGGAATGCCATCCCCGTCCACGTCCACACACACGTCGCTCCACGGAGAAGGATGCCTTCTCAACGCTTAGCCCGGAAACCTCGAGTGAGCACCACAGCCTTACCTCCGAGAAGCAAGCCTGAAGCCGAGCTCCCTTCTGCGAGCAGGCCTCTTTCGCCAAGAGAGAAAGCTTGGCCGCGGCGGGGGTGGCGGAAGCCTCAGGGAGGCTGCGTGCCGGGCCTCAGATCGGGGGCCTTCCTAGAAGGATGCCCCCGACCTGGGCCTCAGCGAAGCCCTTCGCAAGTTCGTCGGGAGCGGCTCGTGCCACGACCGTGATGCGGGACCCACCGCAGAGCAAACACCCTCATTGTGAGGACACGGGAAGCCTTCTGACAGAAGCCCCGCTTTCCTCTGCCGGGCGCCCGCCCTCAGTCGAACCCACAGGAGCCTGCGTTCGGAGTGCACCGAGCTCAACACCCGGCTCTCGGCGAGGTCGTGACGGCGACGCCGGCCTGCCGGCCAAACTCTCTGGGGGCGCCCTGATCTGGGAGGCTCGCCCGAAACGGACGGGGGAAGCGCCGAGCCCCTGCCACGGGAGTGCTTCAGGACGACGCATTGGCCCAGCCAGCCCCACTCCGTCCCGGGAAGAGAGAAGCGGCTCTGGAACCTAAAAGCACAGAGCAAGTCACCCAACCCTCAGCTCTTGGAACGCGCTTCCCGGAGGGGGCCCTTTCACCTCCCCATTCACGGAAGCACAACGCCTTCTCTCAGAGGCGGAGGAAGACGCGCACACGCTGCCGGCTTGGGCCTCCACTCCAGGGACCGGCGGGTGCCGCCAGCACGTCCGGGGCGTCAGCGGGCTTCGCGGTGTCAAGGTCGACACACGCCCGGGCCTGGCACCCGAAGGAGACAGCTCCGCCCTGGATTCCGTGCAACACGGTGCTGCCGGAAAAACGTCCGCCCAGGGAAAGATGAGTGCGAAGAGAGAAGCGGGGAGGAGAGAGGAAGGGCGAGCTTCGTGAGGCACGAGCGCCCGGGCTGTGGGGCCGGCCTCTCCCGGGCCGGCGCCTCACGTCCTACACGTGGATGCGGTTTGCTGACGCGCCGGGGGTTGGACCCCCTGAGGTCAAGCCCCCCGACCTCCCTGTGCGAAACAAGTCAGAGTGCATTGTCATCCCCGTCCACGTCCACACACACGTCGCTCCACGGAGAAGGATGCCTTCTCAACGCTTAGCCCGGAAAACTCGAGTGAGCACGACAGCCTTACCTCCGAGAAGCAAGCCTGAAGCCGAGCTCCCTTCCGCGAGCAGGCCTCTTTCGCCTAGAGAGAAAGCTTGGCCGCGGCGTGGGTGGCGGCAGCCTCAGGGAGGCTGCGTGCCAGGCCTCAGGTCGGGGGCCGTCCTAGAAGGAGGCCCCCGACCTGGGCCTCAGCGAAGCCCTTCGCAAGGGCGTCGGGAGCAGCTCCTGCCACGACTGTGACGCGGGACCCACAGCAGAGCAAACACACTCGTTGTGAGGGCACGGGAGGCCTTCTGACAGCAGCCCCGCTTCCCTCAGCAGGGGGCCCGCCCTCAGTCGAACCCACCGGAGCCTGCGTTCGGAGTGCACCGAGCTGAACACCCGGCTCTCGGCGAGGTCGTGACGGCGACGCCGGCCTGCAGGCCAAACTCTCTGGGGGCGCCCTGAGCTGGTAGGCTCGCCCGAAACGGACGGGGGAAGCGCCGAGCCCCTGCCACGGGTTTGCTTCAGGACGACGCATTGGCCCAGCCAGCCCCACTCCGTCCCGGGAAGAGAGAAGCCGCTCTGGCACCTAGAAGCACAGAGCAAGGCACCCAAACCTCAGCTCCTGGAACGCGCTTCCCGGAGGGGGCCCTTTCACCTCCCCATTCCCCGAAAGCACAACGCCTTCTCTCAGAGGCGGAGGAAGACGCGCACACGCTGCCGGCTTGGGCCTCCACTCCAGGGACCGGCGGGTGCCGCCAGCACGTCCGGGGCGACAGCGGGCTTCGCGGTGTCAAGGTCGACACACGCCCGGGCCTGGCAACCGAAGGAGACAGCTCCGCCCTGGATTCCGTGCAACACGGTGCTGCCGGGAAAACGTGCGCCCAGGGAAAGATGAGTGCAAAGAGAGAAGCGGGGAGGAGAGAGGCAGGGCGCGCTTTGTGAGGCATGAGCGCCCGGGCTCTGTGGCCGGCCTCTCCCGGGCCGGCGCCTCACGTCCTACACGGGGAAGCGGTTTGCTGACGCGCCGGGGGTTGGACCCCCTGCGGTCAAGCCCCCCGACCTCCCTGTGCGAAACAGGGCAGGGTGGAATGCCATCCCCATCCACGTCCACACACACGTCGCTCCACGGAGAAGGATGC